>NC_136073.1:75705271-80505271 GCF_964261635.1 Lissotriton helveticus | reverse complement strand
TGATTCATCAATCTCCCGTTTTGCGAGCCCCTAATAGCGATTCATAACGAATCGCTATTAAGGACTTGCAAAACGGGATTCATGTAGGTATTGCATAAAGAAATGCGATTCCTACACATTCCTTATTTGCGATTAGCTAATTGCTAATCGCTAATAAGGAATAACTCCCCATGCATTCCTATGGGCCTACAGGCCCATAGGAATGCATGGGGAGTTATTCCTTATTTGCGATTAGCAATTAGCTAATCTCAAGTAAGGATGCGATTTCAAGGGTGCAGGGGTGTCCAAAGGACACCCTGTAGCACCCCTGAAATGTAATCTACATTGGTGTTGCGCACACACATGTCCAAAGGACATGTGTGTGTGTAATATGCAACTTAAAAAAATGCATTTAAATGCATTTTTCTAAGTTTTTGCTATTTACAGAGAGGTCTGACCTCTCGGTAAATAGCGGCCCAAAATTGCAATTTCGCAATTTTAAAATGCTTCATGAATTGCATTTAAGGAATCTCAAATAGAGATTCCTTAAATTCAATTCTTCGCAAATGTGCGAATTCTTAAATAGCGAATTTTGCATTTGGGATGATGAATCCCAAATGCAAAAATTGCACTCGCAAAAGGCAAGATTCTGAGAATCTTGCCCTTTGCGAGTGCAATTTAGCTTGATGAATCAGGCGGTTAGAAACTTTTCTGGTGAAAACCAGACAATGGATTTCTATGTAAGGAAATACAAGTTACTGGTAAGTAACGTTAGAATTACTTTTCAGGGTCAGTGCTGGGCTAAAAGATGCAGCACTGGGTTCTCTTCTGATAACAGGTGAGTAAATAGGAATTCGTTGTTCGGATGATTTTAGGTGAATATTTTAAAGTTCCAAAACTCCACACTTAAAAGAATTTCCAAGTGAAACCAGTCAATGTTAGCCTATGGAAGAAAATTCAAGTTACTGGTAAGTACGGTTAGAAGTACATTTCAGGGCCAGTACTGGGCTCAAAGATGCAGCTCGGGGTCTCTCCTGATAGCAGATGAGTAAATTGGAATTCGTAGTTCGGCTGATTTTAGAGGAATATTTCTAAGTTTTAAAAATCGACACTTAGAAACTTTTTCAGCAAAAAGCAGGCAATGATATCCTATGGAAGGAAATTCAAGTTACTGGTAAGTACGGTTAGAATTACTTTTCAGGATCAGTACTGGGCTCAAAGATGCAGCACTGAGGTCTCTCCTGATAACAGGTGAGTAAATCGGAATTCGTAGTACGGGTGATTTTAGAGGAATATTTTAAAGTTCCAAAACTCCACACTTAGAAGAATTTCCAAGTGAAACCAGTCAATGTTAGCTTATGGAAGGAAATTAAAGTTACTGGTTTTTCTAATTTATTTTTTATTCCCCCAGGGCCTGCCCCCAATTTTTTATTAAAAAAGTAGAAATCCAGAAGGGGGCCGCGTGGCCCCCCTCCCGAGGCCATATTTTGCCCAGGGGACCCCATCCCCCCAGGCATGGCCCTTTCTTTTTATTATTATCATTTTGGAGGGGGGCTGCCGTGCCCCCCTCCTGTGGCCACTTATGGCCCCAGGGACCCCATCCCCGGGGGTCGGCCTTTTTATTTAAATTATTATTATTTTTTAAATTTGTGGAGGGGGACAACGTGGCCCCCCTCCCGGTGGGGACCTCATCCCCCGGGGCTGGCCCTCTCCATTGGGGGCCGTGGGGGGATCCCTAATCCCCTCACAGTCCCAGCCGGCTCCCCGCATCCTGCAGGAGCCGGCATTGCTTTTCCACATGGGGAGCTGCTCCTCCTGTGGAAAAGCAATCTGCTTTGCTATTTGGAAGAGAGAACAGGTTTCCTGCTCTCTCTTACAAATAGCAGAGCAGTTTGCAATGACAGGGTGGGAGCAGCGAGGCTCCTGCCCTGTCATTTCAAACAGCAGTGTCCCGGGGGTAGGCACCCCGGGACACTGCAGGAGCCGGCCCCTGGGGGATGGCGGTCCCCAGGGCCATCGAGGTCTCCGGGGGGGGGGTGCTTGGTCCCCCTCCCCACAATTTACAAAGTCCCGGGGGTGGTGGTCCCCGGGGCTCGGGAGTCTGTGACGGACCCCCCCAATTTACATATTTAGAGCCCAGGGAAGGTGGCGATCCCTGGGGCATGCGGGGGGGCTTGAGTCCCCCACACAGGTTATTTTATTTTTTAAAAAGCCTCGGGGGTGGCGGTCCCCGGGATTGCGGGGGGGCCGTGAGCCCCCGACATTCTTTTTAAAAAGCCCGGGGTGTGGTGGTCCCCGGGGCTAGGGGGGCCTGAGAGCCTCCTGCAACAAATTTAAAAAGGGTGGCGGTCCCTGGGGCCCCATCTAATTTCAGGAAACCCGGGGCTGGCGGTCTCGGGGGCTGGGGGTGCCTGGGAGCCCCCCACACAATTGAAAGAAGCCCTGGGGGTGGCGGTCCCCGGGGCTGGGGGGCCTGAGAGCCCCCTGCACAAATTTAAAAAAAGCCCCGGGGGTGCTGGTCCCCGGTGCTGGGGAGCCCCCCTTTTCATAAGTATTGTCCCCGGGATTTGGCCAATTAGCAAAGAACAGCGGGAGCCCACGCTTCAGTTTTTTTTATCAGCAAGATACGCGCATTATTTTTTAAAGTTTTTTGGGCCTTGGAGGTCCTTTTGGGACCCACTGAGCAGGCCTAGGGGGTCAGGGGGTTTCTACCCTGCCCCCTTTTCATGTTTTGCGCCTTTTTTTATTAGGGTTCTTGTGCCTCGGTTCTACCGAGGCACAAGATGGCTGCCAACACTTCCTGGTTTGGAGTGTTGACAGCCAATTAGAATACAGCTTGTGCACGGCAGGGTGCGCAGGTCCACCAAGGCCATGGATATTTATGTACTTTTGATTTTGATTTTCTCAGGAACTACTGAACAGATTTACACCATTTAAGCAAAAGGCACAAGTCTGAACCAAGGACTACCTCTTTGCCAAATTTGGTGTAATTCCGTTCAGGAGTTCGGGCTGTAGCCGCGATGAACGGTTCCTATGGAAAATTGCCTGGGGAAAACACGTTTTTGGGACCCCCCTTTTATTCGGCTCCCGCTTCACGAATCAGGATACGAGCAGACCGGAGCGCCCCATCAGTTTTAAACATTTCGCGAAGATTCACCAACCGGTGCCAAAGTTGTTCCAAATAGAATGTTGCAGATTTTCTATGGAAAATAGGTCCTAACAATAACTATAATGAGTAATATGAGCATATATATATTTTTTTTTTATTTCACTAAAAAAACAAAGGTTATAGGGACGTTATAGTTAGTGTCAGATTTTACTCATACAAATCCAGAGAAATTCAGCCGTTATAGTTACGTGAGTTAACTATAACTCGGGCCCCTGCAATGCACTGCTTATGACCTCACATTTTACATCACTTATGAGATGGGCAGTGACATCACTGATGACATTTCAAATGACATCAGTGATGCCATCAGTGATTACATCATCCAGTTTTTAAAAAGTGTATTGGTGAATCAGTAGGTGTATGAGTGGCTGTATGGATGACTGAGTGGGTGCGTCACTGACGTATAAGTGAATGATTATGTCTTAGTGCATGTATGAGTGAATGACTGGTTGTGTGAATGTGTGTATATGTCTGTCAATTGGTGTCTAAGTGGATGTATGAGTGTGTTAGTTGGTGCGTAAATGGCTACATGGATGATTGACTGGTTGTCTGACTACTTTTATGGTTGTCAAGGTATCTGTGTGTGTGGGTGAGCAAAGCAAACACAAGGAGATGATGGACGGAGAACGGAAACCTTTCAGACACTCACCCCAATCACAGATCTGGGTTGAATCCATCATTGTTCTTTAGCTCACTTCACCACCCCAGTTCAGACACAGCTATATGCAAATCAGTCTTGACCCTGTGCCTCATGGGAACAGTCCAACCCAAATGCCAAGCCATGTCTTTCCTGGACCAGAAACAAGCATCCTGGGACCAGTTTCGGGCTAACAGCCCTCATCAGCCAGGCTAGCTTGAATCCAGTGGCAAAGTGAGCAAGAGACCCATGTCTGAGCATACCCTGCCATCTTAGGGCGAACAAAGCAAACACAAGGAGATTATGGACGGAGCGCTGAAACTTTTCATACACTGAGCCCCCCACGCATTCTATTTTTATATAGCCCTGGGGAGGTCGCTGTACCTATGGCGGCGGGGGGGGGGGCTCGGTTGAAGCGAGCTGCTAAGATGCAGCTCCCTGGCTGCAAAAAGCAAAGGGTGCCCTGCTTTGAACAAGAGAGAGCAAAATGCACTTGCTTGTTCAAAGCAGAGCACACTGCTTGCTGTGGAATGGTGGGAGCAGTGCAATTTCCCAGGGTTGGGCACCCAGGACATTTTTTGAAGCCGGCCCTGGGAGGGGGTTGGGGGGATTGGTCCCAAGGGCCATGCAGGGCTTCTGGAGAGGGGCAGAATGGCCCCGTGCCACCTACTGTAGAGCCCTGGGGAGGTGGTGGTCCTTGGAGCTATGTGAGGGGCTACTGCCCCCCACGCATTATATTTTCATATAGCAGTACCCATGGCGGCCGGTGGGAGCTCGGTTGAACCGAGTCATAGGAAAAAAAGTTTAAAACATTTAAAAAACAAGAGAAGGGGTCAGAGTAGAATCATCCTGACCCCTAAACCTGCTCAGGCCCAAATTACATTTTCTGAAGAATTCAGGTTCAATCTATGAACCCAGAGGAAAATGGAAAAAAAACAAAGCACGAGCTCACGCGCTTTGTTTTCTTTAAGCCCCCAGATAGGCCAGGCCTCTGGGGCAATCAAAAAGAATGATGCGGGGGACCTCCACCTCCCCAGGCTATATTTTACAAAATCAATTGCGTGTTTATACCCAATGTGGGGGGCTATGAGCCCCCTCCAAAGCCCCGGGGACGGCCACCTCCCCGGGGCTACATTTTACAAAATCAAAGCACAGGGGGACTATGTTTGTGAAATGTGGGGTGCCATGCATCTCACCTGTAGTCCCGAGGACCGCCACCTCCCAGAGGCTAAGTATATAATTAGGCATGGGGGCACCTGCCCCGCCACACAGTCCCTGCCAACACCACCTCCCCAGGGCTATTTGAAAGATGGGAGGGGGGCCACAAAGCCCTGCACCTGGAGCCCTGCAGGACCAGCTCTAGCAATGTCCCAAGGTGCTATGGCATGGTGGGAGCACTGCTCCTGCCTTGGTAAACCCTGTTATGCTTCATGGAAGCGAGAGCATTAAAAATGCTCTCACTTCCATGAAGCAAAGCAGAATTGCTTTTGGGCAGAGGGACCTGCATGTTTACACCTCCCGCTGCATAACAGCAGGGACCACGGGACCTTGAGCCTCCCCTGCCAGCCCCAGGGGGTTGGCCAAGCCCTGGGAGATGGGGTCCTAGGGGCCAAAAATGTCCCAGGAGGGGGCCACTTGGCCCCCCATTTTTAATTTAAATTAAAAAATGGCCAGGCCCCAGGGTTGGGGTCCCTGGGGTCGACATTGGACTGGGGAGGGTGGCATATGGCCCCTATCCCCTTATGAATTACAATAGAAACATAGGCCAAGCCCTGGGGATGGGATCTTTGGATGTCAAAACAAAACAGTGAAAGGGAATGGGGCCACACAGCCCCCTTCATAAAATGCACAAAATAATGAAGCCGTCAACTCACCAGAGGACTTGCACCCTTTCTTCACTACTCTGCAAATGTGCCTCCTGGCACACTGTTGGTTGGGGGATAAAGTCCCCTTCAATGCTGAGGGTCCTTAGGGGGCCAACTAGCCCATCTGTTACCTTCAGTAAGTTCCACAGAGTGGGATTGCTGAGAGGTGATCGGAGGCCACACCTCTTTTTACACCACTCTGCAAACACAATTTTTTGAGATGTCATCAGTGATGTCACTGACCATGTCACGAATTATGTAATATGTGCGATCATAAGCAGTGCATTGTGGGGGTGCGAGCTATAGTTAGCTCAGCTAACTATAACAGCTGAATTTCTCTCGTTTTGTATGAGTGAAATGTCAGCTTAACTATGTGTTATAGATGTCCCTGTAACCTTAGTTTGTTTCCGAAAATATATATATATTAAATAAATACATACAACATTTTTATTTGAAAAGATTTTAATAATAATAGTAGTAAAATACTGACCTTAGATGTTACAATATTTAAACATTGACTGTTTTGGGGCTATATATTTGTAACAAGTAAGGTCAGTATTTTACCTTGGTGCCCAGATTCTGATTTTTTATCAGTGAGGTGATATCCACACAATTGATGAAATAGCACAACTTGCATACTCAGTGGTTCATTAAAACAATTGTAATAAGTTATACATCGAGGCATGTGCTGCACTATAAGGACAGTGCGCAATTAAAGGTCAGTACACAATCCATCAGAACTGTTGGAAGCATGGTTTTCCAAGCTTTAAGTCTATATAAAAAAGAGGGAAGGCGGTGCATGCGCCACCACAGGTGGAAATGCAGCAGCAGACCAGCTTGAAGCATCTGCGCATGCTCATGGTACAGAGGACATTGGGCAGAGGGGCAGCAGAGAGACAGCAAAGGGCTAGAAGGCTGAAATGAGTCAGTGCGTCCAGTTATGTGAAGTTTTTGACACAATGACAGGTGATGATAAAAAGGCAGTTTTGTTTTATAAAATCTGTTTTAAATATAGTTTAGTCCAACGTTTGTTATTTTACATTATAGTATTCCTAATTGTATGGTGTGCATATCACCTGGGACACTGTCTTGGAGCCTGAGAAGGAGAAGCTGTGGTCTGTCTGGGGCCTACTTGCAGACCCAGGTTTTCAGTTTCTTCTGGAATTTGAGGATGGAGCTGATGGCTCTAAAGTGGTACCTTAAATTGCCTTAAGTGGCACATGCCAAATAACTAAATGTACTTGAAATTAACACTGCCAGAGAAAATGTTTAACAACAGTGATGGGAAGTGGAGCAGAGAACACTGTGAGATAGATGGGAAGCGGGGATTGTACCACTGTCTCACGGACAAGGCACTTAGAGCATCAGATAATGGGGTGTGAAGCAGTTGCAGAGATTCAATTAGTCACTTGCAATTTGGGGTGGACGGAATGTTTCATTCCGCAGGGGGAATTGGTGTAATTGTGCTCACTCCACATTACTCTGTAACGCAGAGTTCTGTCCGAATTACACCAATCATAGTGTGGCGGAATTTTTCTCCCACAAGGCTCTACAAAAAGTGAGCTGGTGAGCATAAGCGAATTTTGGCATCCCCAGCATGATTTTATTACACGGGGAGGATCTGAGCAGTCCTGGTCCGAGGGCTGCCGTTCAAGAAGATTTGCTACCGCTTGATTAGATTTTCCACTCAAGTGGCAGCAAAATCAACTTGAGTGGCCGTGTGTCTTGCTCAATGCATGGTGCCGTATGAGCTGATTTTCAACACTGCTTGTGCTACTGCCACTAAATTGCAGCTTGAGCAGTGCAAGCTGAATATTTTCCACCCGTTGGCCTAACTCCGCAGAATCTCACTGAGATTTTATATGACTCTGCAGAATTCCTTGGAGTGAATCTCCGCGAGTTCCGCCCACCCCGCATTGGCAATGCATGACTTGCAGATTTGTAGCAACATGTAGTAGCTAGCAGGTTTATACAGGAAAAAATAATGTACAAATTTGGATATCTGTATACTATGAGATATTTCTAGGGTCACTGCTTGGGAGGAGTTTGTGTTAGCAATTGTGGAGAACCAGCAACTTGTTAAAACAATGGTTAAAAAAGAGAGGACAGGCAGTTTTCCAAAGTTTCAGATAGTCAGTTCTGGCAAATAGAGTCAAGAATATGAGGGGAGGAGAGGTAGGGAATGGGGTCATGGACAGATTTACAAAGTGACTTAAGATGACAGACGGGCTGATTTGCTGAGGGCAGGAGAATTTGAGATCAGGCAAAGAACCACAGAAAACAGAAGTAAAACGGAGAAAATATTTAAATTAAATTAGGCTGACAGTAATCAATGTTATGGTAACCCCTGCAAGAGTAGGCCCTTTTTGTGAGTGACCTGGGTATTTGGGCTTATTCGTATTGGACCGGATCAAATTTGCTTCCACTGGGTCGGAATTTATAGGTCAAATAAAAACTTCCAATTATAAGTTTGTTCCCAATAATGGGGAATAGCATGTGTATTTTGCTGTGTCTAACACCAAAATCTGCATGTACCCGTTATTATCATGCATTTCAACCTCTTAGCAAATATGATTTCTATGGTCCAGCTAATGTTTTACCACCTGTGTTACAAACTCTTGATATAGTAAAGGTATTTGATCATGTTAATTCATAATGACATGTAGGTGTTCACCATAAAGAAAACAGGGACTAGCACCAATGAGTGCCATGGTATAACACACATCTGCAAAACACAAAGATTCATAAAGACCTGCTAATGGCTTCCCTGACATTGACTACACTGCATGTTAATCTTACAAGATCTGGAAGAACTGATAGAAAAGAGCCCAATTCACCCTCTGCCAATTCTGCTAGCACAAATATATCCAGCGAATGTGTTAGTGCTTCGTACATTTGACATTTTCATTTTCTAAAACCTGAAAAAAAGAGTAGGCAATTTCTAGGACTAAAGAACAAACCATTGGCATCAGACCCCTCAAGCCATTGCTGCTTTTTTAGACAAGGGCTAAATCAAGACTGTGAAGTATTTGTAGCACTATGCTGCTGAAAAGGCCCTATTCCACTCCTGGGTTTCAATGTGGTTGGACAGTATATCTTTGTGCTTACAATAAGAACAAACATATGTCATCTCCCATCTGCAGAGCTCTATCTAACCAGCTGTGAATATTCAAGACAGAAAAGAGAAAAGCATTGACTAGCAAGAGTCTACTGCATATCCACACTGCTCAACAGTTATCAGATGTGCAGGCACATGTGGCAATATGGGCTTTTCAATTTAGAATGTACTGAGCATATAAATTGAGCATCAATGGATGCATAAAAGGACTTTGCAGAGGCATTCCTATTAAATATCAACTCCAAAAGATCTTCAGACCATAATATTGTGGTGTCAGAATATTGTTACTACACGTATATCATGAACAAAAATATCAAAAGTAAGTTTTTTAAAACTTTTTATACAATAATATCAAAGTGTAAGATATTATTTACTATGTTTTCTTATGCTCTTTTATAGTATAATTTTTAAAAACATTACAGTAATTTATACATTTTCAGGTTGGCAGGTTAATTTGGGAGTTAAGTGGTCAGTGTATATTTAAATATTAATTAACATAATTGATTAATATGTTGATTATTATGTATAGTTAATATTTTGATTTCATGTTTAATACATCTTTTAATTATGCAATAAATTTAAATTTCAGGTTGTGGTGAATATTGGGGGAATTGGCAGGTGCATTTTGTCAATAAAATGTATATCCATTCGTATTAATTGATTGCTGTCTAGTCATGAACATTTAGAGCTGGAAATTATTTTTTTCATGTTTTTATATTAGAAAACTATTTGAGTATAACAGTCATATACCTTTATTTCAGTCAACGAGCCATAAAAGTACAAGTACAATTCAGCATGAGACAGTCATAGTTCATGTAAATTGGTGCCACAATCCGTACAATAACAGATTTAAAATGTCAACTTGCATAAACAGAGTACAAATAGTACAGAGAACACTGCTAGATATTGTCGCTATACAATTTAAAAGAATAAGAGGAAGACGATGTAAGCCACATAAGATGAAGACAGAGAGAGTACCTTTCTTTGTAGTATCCACATGATCCCCAAGAACTTGGCTACTGGTGAAGTGAAAGGTTGACTGCAATCCGCCCTCAAAATGCGAAGAGCAGCAGAATGACTATGCTGATCTAGACGTCTTTTGGTGGGAGCTAGCCAAATTATGCGGGTGCAAGAATATGCCAGGCAAGCAAAAAATACATGTGCAACACTCTCCGCTGAGGAAGTGCGGACATGACATTTATCAGTGGCCCCACAGACCACCTCTGGGTGAAAACTCTTAGTGGGAGGGTGACAACTCTAAACTGGAAATGTAACTTCCTGTCTAAGGAAACAGTCACCTGGTCCCAGTATGACTCATACCCATTCAAGGGCTTGAAATCAAGAAATTCCCTTGCCAGTTTGAAAGAATCAACCCTTCTACAGTCATTTACAACTGTGACTGCCAGGTAAAGCATCTTCAGTGAGTTTTTAGATGGAAAGCAAGTAGTGGCAGCATGGTCTCAAAGGTCAGACAGCCCAAGGGTATGAAGTGACTCTTTGATATTCAGAGGGCAAGATACTTTGGCAGATTTCTCTGCTCCCAATACATCCTGAATGGCTGTGGTGTAGTCGCCGAGTTCTGGGGTAGTCCACAGCCCCCTCCAGTATAACATGGGACACAGCCTGGCTTTGATCTGGAGGCTCCTTACTCTCATGTCTTATAAAAGTGGATACAAAGGGGTGCTTGGGGAAAGGAAAGCAAGATTGCACAGAAATGTATTTGTCAATGTTGGAAATGCCCCACAACTCTGCACTTAGAGAGTTGAGCCCAAAGCCTTAGCCTCATAGAGATGGTGCGCAGGTGGAATGAGTTTAGTTTGAGAGGCCCAATATTCTTTAAGTATTGTGCACCTGTTTTGTTTAAGTTTCAAAGCTGCTTTACTAACATGAGGTTTCCAGGACACAAGTCAGGTGAACATGACACCCATTTAAGTAATGCAATCCACCCTCTCAAGTGGTGACCTCCCCACTACTAGAGCCTTTTTAAAGGATTTGTGAGCATTGAACAACATCAGCTTTGTTTTGGTACTGTTGATCTCCAGACCCCAAGCAAGGCAGAACTCCTCAAAGTGGTATAGCAGTTTCTGTAACCCGCTCTGGGTCTTAAAGACCATCAATGACCATCAATGTGCCGCCAGCCAATAGGAGCATAGGGGTTATGGTATTGGCCATTAAGGGTGGTCTGCTTAAACTAGACCATAATCAATCAGTTTAAATGATGTGCAATAATGCCAATGTCTTACCTGTGGATATCTGTATAGACCAAGTATGTGAGCAACACTAATTGAGTGTGTGGAACTGGACTCCCCGATGATAACTGCGGGTTGTGAACTCCTCCGGCACTGAAAGTTTGGAATCGGCTCCTTATGTCCTGATAGAATCCATAGAGTCCCCTTCAGTGATCGCTGGATCATCGCACACGTGTCATAGATCTGGAATCCCAGGGTAATGTTGGGTAAAAGGTTTGGGTTGTTGTTAATCTCTTCAATGGCAAACAGCATAGCCTGCACCATCTGGTAATACTGGAGTCCAAACCTGGAATATGCAGAGGCATGTGTTTACCAGCATGTCATATATTCAGCAGTTATGAAATGCCAACTTACCAAAGAAAAAGCCATTTTTGAACTAATTTCTAACTACAATACCATAGCCTTGTCTACAATAACAATATATATCGGATGTACGACATTACAATGCATGCTTTTACATCGCATGCTTTTACAACGCGGTTTTTACAACGCATACCATTACAACGCATAGTGCTTTTGGGCGCTGGATAGTGAATAGTTTAATTTACTATTTCAACTCCAGTCCCCCTGGATAGTAGGGAAGGTTATTGGATAGTAAATTAACCTATTCCCTATCCTAGAGCGCCCCCCAGCGCAATGCGTTGTAATGGTTTGCGTTGTAAATGCTGAGATGTAAAAGCACTGCGTGGTAAAAGTTGCGTTGTAAGTGATGTTTCCCATATATATCATAGAGTAAAGCAAGCTGGTAAGGATATTTACTGTTTCTTCTGCTCCAGCAGCATACCAAAATGTGCTCACAATTTTTCTTAAATGTATGTCATTTACCATAGACAAAAGGAGTCATCATATTTTTTTTTACAACCAAAATAACTTGCTCTCACTGATTACTCTAACTGATAGATTGCCATGCTGATTTATTCATGATGCTCTTTTTTGTATTTGGCCCATGTTGCCTATTTGCCATTTGTATTACTGCAGACTGTAGCACCCTCAGGAGCCATCTTTTAACTGAAGTAGGTAAGGGGATGGCTACGGAGACCATCAAGGCAGAATTGTAAGCAGAGGGCTCTGGTACAGAGTTCCCTTTTATCTGATAATTATCTTCAGTACCTACCCCCAAAGTGCAGGCTTCAGTGCAGAGCCTCAAGGCAAAGATTTCTTGGATGGTGGGATCCCCATAGCTGGTTTTCAGTGATCAACTTTGTGACTGATCAAGATGGCTTGTCTCAAGGCCACTCCATGAGGAGTCCGTGTAGTATGAGCTGATCCGAGTGGACAACACTTAGAGGATTAGCGCAACTCCCACTTCTGCAACCGGTCGGGCTCTGCCTCTTTTGCATGCCCTGCTCTGAGGCCGATTTTTGCCATGGCCACAGAGTGTGGACAGGTTAAGAAGCTGGATTATTGGTTGGAGGGGGTGATACCCTTCTCAAGCAACAACCTCAATCCTTGCCAGGGTGAATCACAAAACTCACTAAATTAACCTATGCTTAACTTTCTGGTAGCTTAGCACAAAAGCAATCAGGCTTAACCTAGGGACACTGTGTCCAGTATGAATGCAACAAACTCCCATTGAGGACTACTGTTATAGATCTTACGAACCTCCATGCATCCAACCCGTTAACTACATCTTATCACAGTAGATTTTCAGGGGTGACCCTATCATCCCCCTCTACACATATTAATCTCGCACACAACTCAGATTTACCCTTGTGGAGCTCCACTTTGACCCAGATTGTATATCTGATTTTATAAGCCTTACATCACCGAAATACTCTTGTACTTTATGCGTTAGCTCACTGTTCAGCATGCCTCCGGATATGTACTGTTTGAAACATATTATTGCTGTATGTAGAATATGGCAAAGACTAGATAACATACCCCTATTACCGTTATTGTAGTATATTATCTTAACGTGTGTATTTATGCATCTATGTATAGGGTAATTCTATGGGGTAAACCTAGCCAAAAAGTAGTACAGCACTTTACTGGGTCAAAGACAAGCATAAAGTCAAGAGTGATATGAGAGGTAGCTGTGTTGTGGATGGTTAATGCATTGTGATGTGGTGTTCTTTTGAGAGGAGTGCCTTCAACCCATCTTAAATTGAAGTATTTTTAGGTCGATCCTGATGGACTTGGGGATGTTGTTCCAGATCCTAGGTGAATAGATGGAAAAGGCTTACTGCCTAAAATATTTTGGCCACCTCTCTCTGAAGTTGCAAAAACCCTAGGATTGCCGGGCATATTTACTAAAATTTGATGCAATGCAACAAAGCAATTGAAGTGTGTGAATGGGAGAGAGCACAATTGTGTCGTATTTTCATAGATAAGAAACAATTCTGATCTCTACTAGTGAACGTGTGGGTGTATAACATATTTTCTGGTTCTGTATGGCTACTACTGGCACACTACCACATTAGTGCTGGAACAATTTTCAAAAGACCAAATGCGGCCATCGATTTTACATCACTGGAGGTATAGGGATTAGGGATTGTGAAAAATCGAAGCGTCACACAAATGCCAGAGCTAGTCCATTCACATTGTCAATGTGAATGTTGCCATGTTGTCTAGCAGCATGTCTGATGTTCAGCATGCCTCAAAGTTACTGAATGCCCAGAATCACAGGATGTTGAACCTATGCCGAGTCTCTTACCCTGCTATGTTGAGTAATTATCCTGCCCCTGCTAACACAAAACAATTGCTATTTAAGTGGACTGTGCTGGCTGCATCATAGCACTTTTTTCAGTTACTTTCAGCTATGATTATCAGCAGATGTGCTGATAGACAACATGCCTAAAAGACATGCACATTGACAAGGCCAATAGCTCGGGCATTGCTGAGATCTATTGGCTTTACCAATGCTTGTTTGGTGTTGACGGGGTCCTGCTGAAAAAATGTGGAAGAGATAGTGAGAAACAGTTGAGGAGCTCTGAAGTGAAGCAAAGATGTGGTGTAACGGCCAGAGCTTCTGACACGGGAACTGGGAGCAAGGTTCAAATCACTGAGTCGGCTGAACAGTTTGTGAATGTGGCCAAATCCCTTAAGATTACTCGATTGTGTATTGTAACAGGTGACCACTGAACGAGCTCGAATACCATTGTCTGGTGTTAGCACTATGGCAAGAGGAAGGACGGAACAAGCTCTCCAAAACCATCAGATCGTGCAAAAAAAGGAAAACCAGTAGCGACAACGGGTCAAGCAGGGAAGCTGGAGGGGACGGGGAGATGGGCAAGCATCGACGGGGAAAATAACATCTCAATTGAAGCAGAATCAGTGACAAAAATGAATGTGTAATGTAACTGGTGAGCACTTGGATCGTGCAAACAAAATTAACACGTGTTTCAACAACTTTTTAAGAAATGCATTTGTTTATGTATATGTGCTCCATTTTTGTGGTATGTATGTATGTGTACAAAGGAGACAGCCTGAAAACACAAGTACTCCTAAGGAGTGCTTAAAAAAAAAGAAAAAAATAACTCTGCAAACTGGGAGCAGTGTAAGGAGACATATACTTGGTTCATGTCATGTGCAAAGGGAGAAAGGGAGCGCCAAACACAAGAAGAGGACATGAAGTCTACATGCAATAATGAATGGCATCAAAGAAAATGCGCAACTTTGCAAGGGGAGCCAATGCTGCTACCCTTTAGAAAGGCGTTAAAAACTAATCTGTTTAAAAAGATGACATCTCTATCGTAAATTGCCAACTGGATGGGGGGCGCGTCACCGATAGCTATGTGTTGTGTTCCTTTCTTTTTGAAAAAGCGCTTAGAGACCAGTGGTGATTTGCGCTATACAAAACTACAGTAACATAACATAACATAACTTTGTAACTAATGACTAATGTGGCCGATGATTTGTGTCACTAGTCAACAGTATATTTTACAATCACTACCGCTGACCATACACAGTACTAGGTCCATGCACCAATATCTTACTTTGTTACTGTCACTGTTGTTATTCATCTGAACACAGAGGGCTCTAGGGCTTCCGGTGTTCAGTTGAAACAAGTATGGAAACACTTTGTTCACTAGTGAGGAGTAATGGACTTACATCTGGCACCGGGCTGGCTCAGGTTCTTCTTGGAAGGTGATCTCTTTCTGCACCACTGAATAGTGGACCCGCAAAATCACAGCGATCAGGATGTTTCCATTTCTTGAAAATCCACTCACATTGCCTCTATTGAACTGGCACCCGGGCACCGTGCTGTGGGCAGCAGAAACTGGCATCAAGCAGGACAAGAGGAGGCACACGACTGTGTGATTGCCCTGGAGATTGTTGATGAAGGACATCAATGTCATTTCTCTGCTTGTGGGAAGAGATTTCTTGTCTTTTGCGTTGATTAATTTTTTAGGAAAAAACACTGCTAAATTGAAGTGTGGTTGTGGCATTAAAGTGTGAGGGTGCTAGTTATGCATCTTGCTATGGCAGCGTGTCTGCTCGTTTCACGTTACTGCATCATCACATACACTCCTGGTAATTCTCATAGAATTTTATTACCAAACGAAAAGCAATGTACCGTACAAATGAACACAAATGTACGTTAGTATGAAAAGTATGTGAGTGGATGTCTTTGTCTGTGTGTAGGTTAGTATTAGTATGAGTGTCTTTATATGTAAGTTTATGTGTATTTATCAATTATTAGCAGAAACAATATTTTGCTAAGTGGTGGGCTGTCATATAGAAGCTTCATACTATCAATATAGAGCTGTCACACCCTTAAAACATCTACAGTCTACAAAGTATTTTCCTAATACTGTGTAGCTGCTCTGCCTCACTGTGGTACTTTGTTTCTATATAAAGGTGCCTTAGGGTCTTTTATACCCTCCAGTGCTTCCAGGAGAGGGAGTGGAGGGTCCACAGAGGATGGTGGTAATTGTGTTTAATAGCACACAATCCTGGATGTTTGTGAAGAGTTGTGACATGGACTGGTGGCCTGGGAGATGACAAGCAGATAATCAGCATTAGCTCCCCAGAGTCTGTAATCGGTTCTATCGCTACTGCACACACATAACTTCTTTGACCTTTGATCATTTAGTCAACAGATTTTGAGACTGAGGGGCCTATTACGATGCCGGACACGTCTCAGAAATGGGAGGACTGACCTCCGGTCAGCGGTCCCGATCCCCTCATCATGATGTAACTGATGGATCGTACTCTCTTTTAGATGCTGCCGCATATGCACAATTTCAAACTTTTCAGGGATAGAGCTTATATGAAGCACCATTGTCACTCTGTGTGTCTGTGTGGTACATGAAACAATATTGAACATATATGAGACCACAACATCGTTATTATGTCAACAAAATAACTGCTATAATTATTAAGATCCTGTCGATGGATTGATTCAAAGACAGTGCACATCTGGCTTTGTGCATTACTGTGCATGCATATCCAGATAGTCGGAGGCATACTGTGCATGCATCCCCAGATAGTAAGAAACGTTCTGTGCTTGCAAACTCAGATAGAAGGAGTCATACTGTGCAGGCATTCCCAGATAGACAGAGGTGTACTGTACACGCATACCCAGATAGTTGGAGGCATACTGTGCGTGCATTCTCAGATAGTAGGAGGCATACTGTGCATATATTCTCTGATAGTCGGAGGCATACTGTGCATGCATACTCAGATAATAGGAGGTATAATGTGCATGAATATCTAGATGGTAGGAGGCATTCTCTGCATGTATTCTCAGATAGTAGGAGGCATACTGTGCATGCATTCCCAGAAAGTAGCAGGCATACTTGTAAAAACTAAGGTCAATGGACAATCAATATTTGCCCGGCGGTATCGCCTCTTTAACCCACAAAATATTAATCAATGAAGAGGCAGGCGCTGGAGACTGGAAGGCAGGAAACAAGGTTTATTCTCTCCGGAGGAGAACACATCAGTTTGGACAGCAGGTATCGTCACGAGGTGCTCTAACCGCATCTCTGAGGCCTGGCCTCTTATACACAGTTAAATGAATTTTATTGCAGGTAACACAGTCTTGTAATGCTTTGAAGTATGAAAGGACATCCTCTGAATCTCCCCTACAGGCCCGTTCCCACACACATTTACAGTTGAAGTCCCCACCCCGGTCATAACAGGTGATGATTATCGCGCAGCTGGGCATTCCGCCGATTCACGGAATGCGGGGGTTTGATCGGATCTCATAGGGTGGGGGCTTTGATCAACTCGGGGGTCCTTTGATGAAGGAAGCTTTCTACTGTACGGGGAGGGGTAATAAACAGTATCGGCAGAGCTAGGTGTCGGCCTGGGAAAGAGGAAGACAAACGGGCACACAGGAAAGGGGGTTTGTATCAAAGGGCCTGGGACCATGAAAGGAATGAGGGGAGGTGTCGTGCTGGGAACAGGATGGGGTTCTGAGGCAGAGCTGCGTTGAAGGGGGGGTTTATGATCCAAGGCATGCGAGTGTGGGGGTTGTCAGCGTGCGGGCTTTGCGAGGGCGAAGGGCTATGCTGGGGGCCAGTGGCGTGCAGAGGGTGGTTCTGATCGAGGCACCTAAAATGGCGGGTGCACACGACAAAAAGTGTGGCATCCGGGGAAAAAGGCAAGATGGCGCAGATAATGTTTACCAAACCGTACTAATTTTCCACAGTCCTCCCTTTAACATATCCAAGACATCTTGCTGGCCTATTTCCTATCCATGTCTACTGTGGCGGTCATAAGTAAAGAAATGGGAACCCAGGTGAAGAAGCTATAAACATTACATTTAAAATATTTCGTCTTAGGAGGCGGGTCTATCGATAAACTCGTTTGCAGGAAGGTCATAGTAATGCAATATCGGACAAAACGATTCTGTAGTGTGATCATTGAGTACATTTCATAGATACTTGTAGTCATTCGGAATGTGAACTGATAGGTTATTACATATGTAAGTTCTGTTCATTTTTAGTTGGAGCATGATCAATACAATGGTGGCTGGGAGAGAAATGAGACGTAGTAAAAACAATAATCAGAGGCGCCATTGTTCGAAGGGGAGGTCCTATTGTCATGGACCGTTATTAGTGAGTTCTCAGCATTCTTTGTCGTCTTCTGTTGGCACGGTGGAGCGATGAGTCCAGCTCTCTTCTGAGCTCCGCGTTGCAGGGCATGACCTTTCCCTCGCTTTTCCTGGTCACAAAGGTCCTTTTCGCCCTGTGTCCTTTGGAGTCGATTGTCAAAAAGTTCAGGTGGAAGAAGAGTGTGTGTAAGTAGTCCATAGGGTAGGTCGGAGAAAAAGGGGGATGGAGCAGGGCCAAATCGGGAACAGACCAGGGGGGCGGAAAATTTCAGGTAGGCGGGCTCATGACCGAATTCAGAGAGCGGGGACTTTTCGGCACACGTTGAACATTGAGCAGGGGCATCAGGTCAGCCCTTTCCTCTCATTTTGTCGGAAACAGTGCCTCGTCCTGCAACTCCTTTCTGTCGCGGTCTCGCCTTGGCCAATGTCGCAGATGTTCCATGATCTGTAGTCAGGTCACGTGCTCCCACATCCGGTCTCTCTTTCCTCCGACAGCGGTACCCTTAAATGAGTTTGAAAAGACAGTCTTTAGAGAATTGGCAGAAGAAGGTAATCACATAAGTCTATTTCTCTCCCAGCTCCAAGCAAATAAGAAACATCCGTTACATTGGGGTTCACAACCATCATATAAATAATTGATGGTGGGCTTGTTGGATTTCCTATAACTTTCCTTCGTAACTATTTCTTTGGTGCTTGTTGGCGTTACATTCATTGTCGTGGTACGAAATCTGGTACCTATTCATCGCATTTTGTGTATTACAGTTACGTCAGTTCTTCTGACTGAGACCCACCTTCCTAGTACGAACCTTACAAAGCTATACCGTTCTCCAGGGCTTTATATTTTTCGAAAAAAGTGCAACGTGCTATCACCATGGTCTGATGGGTATCTTTCTGAGGGACGAACATAGGCTAAACAATTTTCCATTCTATAAATGCATCCTACCTTTCAGCTAGACATTTTACTTTCAACAGGGTTCATTGCAACGATTCCTTCATTTCGGTCTAATCTTAACTTCGCAAACATCATTCTAGTTCCTACATAGCCTCTTACAACCTGATTACTTTATTAAAAACCGGGGTTTTATGGAAACAACTAGGGACATAGCAAACTGTGGTTAGGGACTATCGTCTTGCTTTGTGTCATAAGGGCGTTATTTAGCAGAAGGCCACAGTTCAGTTGGTAAGCGTTCAGTGACATTTCTCGAATTCTAAAACTCCGTAGCTTGCTCATCAACAGATCGTTTCTAGGAACAACGGTTGGCCTGTGTTAGTTGTAAGTCGACTTGTTTCTTGCAACAGGGGCGAGGGACATTTTTTTAACACTCTCGTCCGGGGCAGCTGATACAAAACTGAGGGGGTTCTGGGATGATGGGGATGTTTCGATCACTTTTTACTGTTCGGGGATTGCGACAATTCGGGATGGGGGAGGTCGCATTATCCTGAGGCAATTTTTTTTTTTTTATAGAAGCCACTGACATGTAGTTCCCTTATTACGGGCCAGATTAGGAAACCTTAGTCGTCTTACCTGTCCTTTCCCGTTTGGCCAATTCTAGGTTTCATCAATATTTAGCAGGAAGGAGAGGTAGTGACACGGCATCAGGGTGATTATATTTAAGACAAATTTTTGTGCAAATACTTGCGGTATTTGGAGCCAATTGGGGGGGTGCACTAGGGGTGGCGGTTTGCCAATTTTGGTGTTAGTCGTTCGGAAGAGTGAGAGTGTGGAGGGGAGAGAGAGAGAGAGAGAGAGAGAGAGAGAGAGCGAGAGAGAGAGAGAGAGAGAGAGAGAGAGAGAGAGAGAGATGTGCAACAATAGGCTAAATAGTACACGTGCGACATGGGGAGTGGCCGTGTATTAAGATAGGCTATTCAGCGCACTACACAACATAAGACATTACGGGTCCGTGTTAGAATTTCGAAAGCATGCAGTTTGGGACGGACGAACATTAGGCAGGGTAGAGGGGGCATGCATTGAGTAAAAGACACCATTGTATCGCACTTCTCGCACTCTCGGTCCGCCGACCAGTCAAGTCAGCGCCTCAGTCGCACAAAAACACGTTCTCATAGTTTCAGACATACGTGACACGTGTCCATTTGCACAGCACGGATTAGGGGTGACCGTGTTTTCAGACATACGTGACACGTGCCCATTCACGCAACACGGATTAGGGGTGACCGTGTTTTATCATATTATACAACTTATTAGCTCTTTCGTTACAAGAGCAGTTGGTGGGTGTGCTTAGGTGCCACCTTGCAGCGTTGGTCCGCTTCATGTATCAGACATGGCGAGGCTTCAGATTTTCACCATACCTTGGTCGTAATTTCTGGTGTAACCTGTAGAGGGAGGAAAAGAGGGGAAGGGAGGGGGACAACATTCGGGCATATCAAATGCATGGGTATGAAAGTTCTTTACTTACCTCATACTCGTCTTGTCTCCTCGGGATAGAATCCCTGGGGTCTTGGTTTCTGAAGCCAGGGGGGGGGAAAGGGGCAGTGTGTCCTTATAGGTCGCGTGTAGGGAAACGTTAAAAATCAGGGGCTCTTAGTGTGGGGTATCTAGTTGGTAGATGTATCTAGCTATCGGGGCCCTTAAATCTTTTCCAAGGCTGTGATGGTCTAAGGCATACCAGCTCTTCGGCCAACTCTGTTCCCTAGTACCTTTGAGTGTCGTACCTTCATAACGTTCTATCATTTACACCGCTTCACGTTACCCGTCCTCAGAAGTCGAGGTCCTTCTCCATGCGTTAGTTCCAGAGCCAGTCGCATACTTGGAGGCAGAGTATCGTGTCTTAGATTCGATCCTCCCTCTGGAGCTGAGCAACCATCTTCAAATAACCTTAAAAAGAGAACAAAGCAGGGTGCACAAAAACTCTCCCGCTGACCCCACATTTTTCAAAAAGAGCATGCAATACCCATTTCATAGTTCGGAAAACCTTTATTTGCACAATCGTTCAGCATGTAGATATGACAGTGCAATCGTATTTGGCCGGGCACGGCAATGGCTAAAGTGCGTACAGTAGGGGGGGTTATTTTGCAGTATTGGGAATATAAAAAATATTAAAAAGGCTTATTCATTCATTTGCAGGGAACTAAAATGTCTATCGATAGTTGAGGGATCAAGGGGCATTCATTTCATAGTTGGCAGTACAGTTGGACTAGTTGCAATCAGATTTCCTATGTGTATACCGTGTGCGTGTGTCGTAAGCGAGGTTATGTATCGGCTATAATAATATCATAATAAATTGTACATTTGAAAAAACATTTTTCACGGGGCCCTTTTACATGTTCGTCGAGTGAACCCTCCCTCTTTTTTCGTCAAGTGTACAAAGGATCATATACATATTTCAGAACATCGAGTCCTTTTAGCTAAAAACACCACAAGGCGTTCGCAAGTTCTCATTGATTCCGGCGCCATTTTGGGCGGGGCCGGGTTAGTCCGGAAGTAGCATCAGAGACAAAATGTTTCCCATAACCGGCGGTTGGACCAGAGTCCTCTTCGGCAGTTCAAACACTCGTGCTAACAGAAGGGGTGGCTATGTCGTGGTTATTTTCGTTAGCGACCAAGGCAGTCGTTCCTCACCGGGAGCCGGCAGGGGCCGAGGGCTCCTGGGACTTTTGTAGAATCTTCAAGGCTGTGGGGATGCTGTCAGAAGTGGGGGCTCGTGCCCCGGTGGACAAGCGTCCGAGTTATATTGCTGGTCAAAGTTACTCTAGCGGCCTAGACCCGCCTTATATGGGTTGCTGCCGGCTGGGCGTAGCCGCAACCCTGCCCCACCTTGGAAGTTTCCAGAGTGGGGGGGTGTTCTGCTGACTTTCATTTTCTACAGTTTACCGTTCTTGTTTCTAACGTTTCCTGTTGTTAGGGCATTAATAGGTGTTACGTATTGTTATTGTTTCTTGCTCGTTATGTTAAATAAAAGTTCATGTTCATCAGTGGCCTACTGATTTCGTTTTCCCATTCCTTTCTTTCCAGGTTGTTTCATGCTAAAGCTTCTGTTAACAGAAGTTAAGTAACACGGAAACACAGGCAGAGGGATGACGTAGATTCATGCATCACATACACACAAACTCAGACGGGGAGACAGTACAAGTATTATATACAAAGACCCAAGACAAACATAAAACAGTTATTGGCCATAATTATCTTTTTCTGTATGCTGCGCATACTTATTGTTCTGAGTTCTTTTTACCTGTTTCTTATCTTTTTATTCGTTGGCTGCCTTTTTCTGGTGGCTTTGATTGTACGCACTTACGCCTTTGGCAACTGGTCATGAACTAACCTAGTCGGGCTAATGTTCACAGGGGTTTTCTTTCGAGTCACTTTAGCAAGTACGTTTCCAGGCTGAGACAAACCGTTGGCGTCAATTGGAGAGCAATGGGGCAGCTTTTAGTTATATGCCTATAAGGATGCGGAAAAAGGAGGTAGTAGGTTTTCAAACATTGGCAATATCCTTAGTCCTCTCGGCGGAGGATACTTGTGTAACCCTTACCTCGAAATACCCTAAACTTTTCCCTACTTGGCTAAACGTAAGAATGCTTGATCACGTGTGTACATTATTCTTTTTGCTTTATTCGGGGTTTGTCGTCTGTTAATTTAGAGCTTGACTGGGTTTCCCATCTTAGCGTTGTTTGATCTATGAGGACTCGAACATGTCGCTGAAATCGGCCTGGCGAAATCTGTGCCATCGGGCATAATCGAACGTGGTGGTTCTATCTGGCCTGTCCATGTCAGTCTGATTCATCTTTGTCTCGCGCCTTTTCCCTTTCTGCCGGCCTGTTATTCCTGTCGGCCCTCTGCTCCTACTCTCGTTCAGTAGAGTCGGACATTGGGCTTTCCAGTGCCCGGCATATTTACAAAAAGCACATTGGTTTTGCCCTAAGTCTGGTCGCCCTGTGCGCAGTGTCGGGGGATTACTTTCGGGTCGTTGTGTCCTGGGGTTGTCCTGTCGATATATTCCTTTACCTACTCTGTCCTCGTCTCTTTTCTTTCGTTGCATTGCTTCTTTGCGCCACATACCGAGACTGTCGAGCATAATAGGCGTTGTCTTATTATTACGAAGGGCTATTTCTAACGTTTCTATTTTATCAAGATCGAAGGATCCTATCAGTGGCCACTGTTTCTCTTGATTTTCTTTGGTATACCTGTGCCACAGTTTACTATAGGCTATGGTAACTAATCCATAGTTTATGAACATGTCTTTATTAGGGGTGCCTTCCAGCGGAGCTAGATGATCCACCTCTAATAAACGGTCCGGGCTGAACCAACTATCGACCAGTGGGGAGAAGACAGACATGACGGCTCACAACGAGGGACAAAAAGTCAGCACTGCCTATCTTATCACTGCGTGCAAAGACTAGACAGAATATTTCTATTCTACGTTGTTTGCAGGCAGTGAATACCTCATGAACCAATATCAAAACAATAAATAAACAACCAGTGGGGAGAATAAGTAGATCCGCAAAGGTCTGCGTCCTCTGCCCTTTCACTATCTGCAAAGGGGAACCTGTTCTTTCCTGTTTGTAGACAGAGAATCTCCAGAAAACAATCCGCGAACAGTAGCTCGGGGTCAAAAAAACAGTTAATCAGTGTGGGAGAGGGAATCTCCCGAAAACAATTCGTGAATAAATAATCAATCAGTGGGGGAGAAAGATAGGCACGCTGGCTGCGTTACTTATCCTTCACTGTTTGCAAAGAGAACGAGCCTACTGTTTCTCCGTTTGCAGACAGTGAATCTCCAAATAGGTCAACAAAGAGTAATACTAGTATTTTCTGAACAATTAAACAACTATTTCGTAGTTCGTCGTGTCTACACGACCTTACCTGGACCGTATGGACAGTTTCTTATCTTCCGAATCCAGCGCCCGATCGTCCTCCTTTTCTCGTATTCCTCGCGGCACTCCTGATGGTTCCCAGTCAGGACCGTAGATCACTCGAGAGAGGTCTGTTCGGAGCCAGTGAAGTTCGGATGATCGGCTGCCAGACGAGGGTCTATTGGGCAAGAGCTCTCCCGATCGTTGCAGTCGTTCACTCTGTCGTCAGGACCTCTCCCACTGGATCCACGAGACACTGATGGGCCCCACGCTTGGGACGCCAATTGTGAAAACTAAGGTCAATGGACAATCAATATTTGCCCGGCGGTATCGCCTCTTTAACCCACAAAATATTAATCAATGAAGAGGCAGGCGCTGGAGACTGGAAGGCAGGAAACAAGGTTTATTCTCTCCGGAGGAGAACACATCAGTTCGGACAGCAGGTATCATCACGAGGTGCTCTAACCGCATCTCTGAGGCCTGGCCTCTTATACACAGTTAAATGAATTTTATTGCAGGTAACACAGTCTTGTAATGCTTTGAAGTATGAAAGGACATCCTCTGAATCTCCCCTACAGGCCCGTTCCCACACACATTTACAGTTGAAGTCCCCACCCCGGTCATAACAGGTGATGATTATCGCGCAGCTGGGCATTCCGCCGATTCACGGAATGCGGGGGTTTGATCGGATCTCATAGGGTGGGGGCTTTGATCAACTCGGCGGTCCTTTGATGAAGGAAGCTTTCTACTGTACGGGGAGGGGTAATAAACAGTATCGGCAGAGCTAGGTGTCGGCCTGGGAAAGAGGAAGACAAACGGGCACACAGGAAAGGGGGTTTGTATCAAAGGGCCTGGGACCATGAAAGGAATGAGGGGAGGTGTCGCGCTGGGAACAGGATGGGGTTCTGAGGCAGAGCTGCGTTGAAGGGGGGGTTTATGATCCAAGGCATGCGAGTGTGGGGGTTGTCAGCGTGCGGGCTTTGCGAGGGCGAAGGGCTATGCTGGGGGCCAGTGGCGTGCAGAGGGTGGTTCTGATCGAGGCACCTAAAATGGCGGGTGCACACGACAAAAAGTGTGGCATCCGGGGAAAAAGGCAAGATGGCGCAGATAATGTTTACCAAACCGTACTAATTTTCCACATACTGTGCATGAACTCCCAGTTAGTAGAAGGCATACTCTGCATTCATACCCAGATAGTAGGAGGAGTACTATGCATGCGTACCCAGATAGTAAGAGACAATCTGTGCATGCATATCCAGATAGTAGTAGGCATACTGTGCATGCATTCCCAAATATTCGGAGGCATACTGTGCATGTATTCCCAGATAGTAGGAGGCATACTGTGCATGTATTTCCAGATAGACAGTAGGAGGCATACCTTGCAGGCTTTCCCAGATAGTCGGGGAATACTGTGCATGTATTTCCGGATAGACAGTAGGAGGAATACTGTGCATGCATTCCCAGATAGAAGAAGGCATACTGTCATTGATGCCCAGATAGTAGAATGCATACTGTGCATGCAATCCCAGATGGTAGGAGGCATACTGTGCATGCATTCCCAGAAAGTAGGGGGCATACTGTGCATCCATACCTAGATAGTAGGAGGCAAACTGTGCATGAATTCCCAGTTAGTAGGAGGCATACTCTGCATGCATTCTCAGATAGTAGACGGCATACTATGCATGTATTCCCAGATAGTAAGAGGCATACTGTGCATGCATTTCCAGATAGTAGGAGGCATACTGTGCATGCATACCCAGATAGTAAAAGGCATACTGTGTATGCATACCCAGATATTAGGAGGCATACTCTGCATGCTTTTCCAGAAAGTAGGAGGTATACTGTGCATTTATTCCCAGATAGTGGGAGGCATACTGTGCCTGCATTTCCATTTAAACTGTAGGAGGCATACTGTGCATGCATTCCCAGATAGACAGTAGGAGGCATATTGCACATGCATTCCCAGATAGTAGGAGGCATACTGTGCCTGCATTTCCATTTAAACTGTAGGAGGCATACTGTGCATGCATTCCCAGATAGACAGTAGGAGGCATACTGCACATGCATTCCCAGATAGTAGGAGGCATACTGTGCCTGCATTTCCATTTAAACTGCAGGAGGCATACTGTGCATGCATTCCCAGATAGACAGTAGGAGGCATACTGCGCATGCATTCCTGGATATGCCTCACTGCACATCAAGCACCATCCGAGGGTAACATGATGTGTTTCTTAGCATCATACATTGAAGCATAATGACTGCCACCTAGGATTGCGACTACTAGAAAACAGATGACAATGTAGGGCAATCAAGTACTTCCACTTCCACAGGTGCACACTTGAGAGGTACACATGATCATAAACCACTGGTCTCCAAGCCTCAATTATCTAACTACACTACACTTTGATGCAATTCAAACCACTTAACAAGCTATTGTAGATGGATACCTCAAAACAGAAGAAAGGACAGGCAAGTAGAAGATTGCAACTGGGAGGCAAGGAGTCATCTGGACCAGGTTAAAATGTAGAGAAAGTATTATTAAATCAGGCTAGACTACAGCTGCCTGCAGTGGATGTGTTCACATACTTTAAAGAAGTTCCACAAACGGTGAGCACTGTTTGTGGACAGTCAGGAATTCTTGCAACAAGATGACAGGCTTAGAGTTTGTATTTATTAACGTTTGAGCAATGCATGGCCATATGGGAAAAACCAGTTCTTTGAGTCTTTGCTCATTCTGTGGGAGGGAGTGGGCTGGCCAGTGCACAGGCTGTCCATTGGTGGACCCTGCACAAGATAAGCCTTGTACAAGCTGAGGCGGACTCAGCATAACCATTCTCCTGCAACAACAAACCACCCAGTGCACACCACCAGGTACCGTACTAATGGCAGACAGGGTGATTATTGGGAATCACATAGTGGGGGTAATTCTCAGAGCTGCCGCTGGTTTGAATATATGTGTTGTCAGGTTTGTGGCATTTGTCGTCCATGAGTATCAAATATACTTTATCACAATCAACAACAGCAAAAGGAACACAGACAGATGCTGGCGTTTAAGTGACAGATGTGAGATCACCACGTGTATGCTGTTTTATAAAACATGACTATTAACATTCAACGGTGCCAATAGAAAGCATGCCACATATGGTATGTAAATATGGGCTGCCCAAAGGCAAGAACCTCAAATAAGTGGTGCTGGGCTAGGCACTCTCAGTGTGGGAAGAGCTCACTGGGGCGGTTCACTAATTCTGTCCAAAGTGTGTCATATACACAATTAACCACTTGAACGCTATGGGGATTTTTCCCCTGTGCTGTAAATACAGGAACACCATTATTCATGACGAGCTGGGCTCGTCATCAGTGTAGCAGGAGGCTACTGCATGACGAGCCCAGCTCGTCATGAGCGTGGAAGGGGTTAAGACAGTTGTCATTTTACAATTGAAATGCATGCAGCTGATTCTAATTGCCCATATGTGTGTCCATTGTTGCATCTGTGTGCATGTGTGTGACTGAGAATAGGATTAAAGTCTGTTACAAATTAGAAATGTGATTTATTATGACAATTATTTACTGTAGACAGCCGCCCAGCAAATGGGGTGAGGGGGCTTGTACTCACAGAACTTCTTCATTTGTTTAAAGTTAAGTCTGGAAGTACCTTATGAAGCAGTGCAACCAAGTAATTTAGCTATCGCAGCCAGAGTGCAAGTGCAAGCCATGTGCAATCACAATTAAAATACCATTGCATGGTAATGCACAGGATGCCTTCATGTATCCCTAAAATTGCACAGACGAGATTAATGTAAAAGACAACCAATGGATTGTAAATGCTGCTTATATTACCTTTTCTCCTACACAAAGATGTTATACTGTGAAGGATACTACTATGGTACTACCTCATTATTAATGAAAGTACTTGCTCATTGGCTTAGGCACAGTCACTTTGATGTAATGTAGCACAAATGCACATTGAGTTTGAGGTGTCTTGAAAAAGCATGTAACAGTCTGAACGAAACACGTGTCAGCTGAAACAGCTCAAGATTATTTGTTATGACAGAAGCATTACAATCCTTGCATTCAATCTGGATCCAATTTCTATTGCTTATCCCATGTAGAGTAAGGATACCACCTTTACAGATCATATATAGTCAAATAGTATCTTAGTATAATAGCAATACCAAGAAGCAATGTTTTTCCACACCCATAATGTCATTACCCGCCTAACGCTTCAGAAGCAATGTTCACCTGTTACGTATAAGCTGATTTCCCTATTCCCTTTGAACTATACCCTTTGCACATTTGATGTTCTTGTTAATGTTCTTAGTTGTATGGATGGTATACATATTGTATCAAGAAGTGTGAGTGCAATTATTCTTTCAACATACAGGTTTTCACAAATGGTGAAAACATTTATTGCATGTTATGAGTTGAAGTGAAATCATTTATGTTTCGAACTTTACACCAGAGCAGCCTGCATGATTTCTAAATAGTTTGTCAAAGTGCATGCCTTGTCAGACCTGACCTGGGAGGTCGGTGGCTTTAAGTAAGATTGCACAAGAGGTATCAATCCACAGTGCAACCAATTTCCATCCACTTACCCTATTTCCATAGATTTAGATTACAGTGTGGCACAATGCACACTGAAATAATTACAACTGTATATTTTGAGCAACTATTCAATGATGATACACGAAGAGTAAATGATAAACACACATTTAAAGACGTGTTCGGTGATTAATGAGTGTGCATTTAGTATTCGCTAACAATCTGTCAGTAGAGTTTGTCTTCCGTCTTCCACAAATAAAACAGTGAGAGGAAAGCTTGCACTGTGCACTGCAACATCCTTTTACCTACTATTGGGGCTATTCACAATGTTACCTTCTCAATGTGAGTAAATTACATCTGTACGTTTGCTCGTACACTCTAGAGTAACTTTACTACTTTTGTATATTCACCACTTACAAGCGCCAAGCTACTCAAAAATGAAGACTTACATGCCTCCATTCTCTGAAACAGGGGGTACAACCAACTTTACTTATTGTATTAGTTACTACTGCCAAAAGGAACAGTAGTAAGTTCAGCATCATACATGACCAACCACTACTACTTCCAATTCTCCGCAAAGAAAATTATGGAGGGAGGGACTTAAATTACAACGCCATAAGAAATAAGGTAAAATTAAATTAACTACATCCACATTGTATCCATCTGTTGTAGGTAAATTTGTAAATATAGTCATAATTACATCCTGCCAGAAAATTCTCTTATATGACATGTCAACATATGCAACATTATGATGCCTAAACACTCAATACAGCAGTAAGCATGGTAGATGGGATCAAGAGGGAGGTTTCTGATCCTGGTGAGCAAGTTTGCATCATTGCCACCTGCAGCAAACAGGCTGACAACATAAGGGATATTTTGAGCAAGCATTGGCAAGTGCTTCATACTGAAGATACTAAAACAAAGTATGTGCCCACACAACCAAATATCTTTTTCCGGAGAAATTGGAATTTAAAGGACATACTTTGCAGAAACATGATTACCAAACTCGAAGATACAATGGGCCATATACGTACACCAGGCTTTCTACCATGTTTTAACTTCAAAGCATGCAAATCTAGCAAGAAGGTGCAACTTTTCACCATGCCAGATACCAGAAAAATGTTTTATATCCAAATGGGCCTGTCATGTAATTCTGATTTTTGTATATATGCTCTGAAGTGTCTATGCTGGGTTTTTTATATTCGTAGAACCATACACATGGCCAAGAAACATGTTCTCAAGCATACGAGGGTGATCACACACTAGGACAGACAATATCCATTTGCTAGACATTTCAAGGATCACCATTCTAGCAAATGTAGCCTTTTGCAATTTTTTGTGTTTGACCAGGATCCCACTCACATCCTGGGGGGTGACTGTTGTCACTCCGTAGGTTGGGATCACAATACATTACTGGGTTTAAAACCTAGCATCCTGCAGGACTTAACATGGATGACAAGCTGTCTGTCTGTCCATTTAGGCTGAGTTGTAATTACTTTGATTTAGTAGTTATTTGCTTATTCTCTGACTTTGTGAGAAACTGTGCCAGATACCATAGATCTGGATTTATTTTGTTATTATTTGTTCACATAGATGGCATTGGAGATGACTGAGGAGATCCTTTGATCACATGAGCTAAACATGGTATTTTATTTATTTCTGAGTCCGAATTTGTGCATGCATTTATTGACTATGTCATATGTTCATTATTTTTTGGAATGATTGCTACAGTTTACTATTGATGGCCCATTTTGTTTTTGCACCCCTTCCCTCTTTATTGTGCTTCCAAAGGCTCTAATTTGCCCCCAGCAGATTTGTTGCCTTTTGTTTGTTTAGTTGATGAATTAGCCCACTTGGCCCTACCCTGGGACATTAGACTTTTGGTTTGGAGGTTTCATTGCACACTTGGACCAGAATGTGGGAACACTGGCTATGTTTTATAAATGTATGATCAATTTTCGTTTACAATTTGCAGTGTACATATTATTATCACAAAACAAGTAGTAACAGCTAAAAAGTGCGCACAGCAAGTCCAGGTCAATGTGAATTTGCAATTTGTACAGATGGTGCTCAGGAGGATACGGAGGCGGTTACCACACCCCCAGCAGTAAACCACAGAGAGGTTTAATATACAATATACTTGTCTTCCGAGCACTCAAATTATAACATTCAGTCTTGGATATGTAATCTTCCAATTTATTGTCCAAAATCAAATGCACTCCAATCCAAGTTCCATCATATAATTCGATACAGCCAACCCGTGTTTCGTCAAGTCCGTTTAGACATATGACTTCTTCAGCGCTGCAACCCAAATGACACAGTAAATAACACATTTTCAAAAAAATAAAAATAACTCAATTCATATTACCACGGCTTTTCCAAAGTGATCCCTATATTGTAAACTAAATTGGCAGATAAGAAGGAAACACCCCCAAATTCGTGCCTGAGTATCCACCTTAAACATATAAGATGGATTGATTTAGTGTAAAGTACCAAACATCCCTATTATTTAGTAAAATTGATAGGTCATACTAAGAATTAGTATTGAAAATTAGTTCAGGGCTCATGTAAATATATCAGGTTGTGGTTTTTAGGTGACATCATTCTGCCCATTTCGAGTGAATTATCCAAGTGCAGAAGTCATGCATCGAAATAAACAATAGTCATTACTCACCGTAAAAGTCTCACTCACAATTCCACATAGGTACTCTAGCCCGGTTAAACCTTGTTACAAGAAAAACAGCGTCCCTCATTTATCCTTAACTATACTACGTAGATCTTAGAAAATTTGTCATTACAGTTAACTTGACACGAAACCTCACCTTATCAGAGTTCCACATCTGAAATCAAGTTGTTTTAGGCATTAACGATCCAATCACAATATTAAGTAAGCGAAAGGGTAGCATCCTATAATAAAAATATAAGTGTATTGAGTTCTCACTACTAATCTACTCACACTTCCTCTGTCACAAAGGAGCAATACCGTATTATCATAATATTAGTAGTCCAAGTTCCGTTAAAATAAGTTACTCGCGATATAAACATGATTGGTTCAACCAATAGACATTCAGTACAGGTCCAGATAACTGGAAACATTCCAAAAGTTATACTAGTAGTCCAAGTTCTGTTAAAATAAGTTACTCGCAATATAGGCATGATTGGTTCAACCAATGGACATTCAGTACAGGTCCAGATAACTGGAAACATTCCAAAAGTTATTTAAATCAGACGTCCCTCACCTCAAGTCTTCCTAGGTGTCGAGTAGAGTACGTCCCGCCTTTAAAGATCGCCGTTATAGTTTTTGACCCGAGTACGAGTTCTACAATCCAAATTGAAATTGAATATTGATCAATGTGCATAACAACGTCTGCCATAGCTATCTAAAAACTCATATCCAGCCTCTAGCGTACCTGTCTTGTATAGAGAGTTCCGTGTAAAAGGATGGCGTTCACCACTGTCGCCATCTTGAAGTGGCTATTTATACGTAAATATTATCCATGGCATATTGAAGTGGGTTTATAATGTATATCAGCCCACATTACTAATATTTCCAATTTGAATCTATAAAGAGATCGTAATAGCAAGTTAATTAGCTAAACCGATAGCAGTTAAAGTATTTAATATTTAAAAAGTAAAACTCCTTATTCGAGCGCCATGTCGGATTGGTCTCATCGTAATACACGTAAAAGTCACAAGTTAGTCCTTCTACTAATGCCGGCGGAATTGTTTACATTATTTTCCGGTGCGGGCGTCATCTAAAGTTATTTACCAGATTGTCAGGAGTGAGCGCCATCTCAAATTGGTCATCTCACTGAACAGTACGAGTTATAGATTGTTTATTTTACTACTGTTGAAGTCTTCTAAGTTTTTCATGTGTTATTATTACATATTATAAACCATTATCGAGTATAAATTAATCAGTCCGTGAGGTTGGCAATGTGTATATTACGATCCATTGTACAATTTATAATCTAATTACGAAGTCATCTGTCTTTGAATATCTCCTAAAATTAATAAGGAGACAAACAATACATCAGAAGTTAAGTTACCCACATGAATACGGGTGCAGTCCATGGGTGTTGTGATGTCACTCACATATACCACAACCTATAGAAATAGGTATACAAAGAAAAACGAGAAAGGTGGAGGAAGGTTCAGGAAGAAAAAGACCCAGCAATATTTCATATTTCTAAAGTATTACAAAGGTCATTCATTCAGACACATAGTTAATGTCACAACGGACTATAGCATCACAACCTAATCCAAGAAGCTGTTTCAGTTCTAATCAAGTCACAATTGTAAAAACATAACTAATACAGTTGTCAGATTTGTAACATCTTATCTGTCTAAGCATAGGACATATATAGATTGAATTGATAGTAATAACATAGGTCCATATAACCATACAGTGTATATACTCACATTATTATTCTTCACCTAGAAAGAATTCAAATTCATGATCATTATTTAGACCACATTCAACAGCTTTTAATTTGATCAGCCATAACACTTCTCTTCTCCTTAAGGTCAGAAGTCTGTTCCCCCCTCTGGGGTCCGATCTGACATGATCTATACCATGAAAAGTAAAGGTATGTTGTTCTCTTTTGTCAAAGTTCTGTACCATATAAGGCGCAATAGGATACCGTGTGTCTCCAGTTTTGAGAGCTCTAAAATGTTCAACCATTCTGTCTCTCAGTTTCCTAATCGTGCTCCCGACATAAATTTTGCCACAGGAGCAAACAATCACATATACCACATGCATGGTGTCACAATTTATGAAGATTTCAATTGTATTTACACCTGAGTTGTTATAATCAAAATGCAGTACCTTGGGTTTAGCCCATTTGCAAGAATTACATCTCCCACATTTGTAAAAACCCTTAAATTTGGACAACCAGTCTGTTTTATCTAGTTTCTTGGGGTAACTAGGACTTACCATGTTACCCAAAGTTAAGCCCTTCCTGAAAGTCAGGCTAGGTCTATCCATAAGATAAGGTCTCAAGTCCTGATCCATGAGGAGAAGATGCCCATATTTCTTCAAAATATTAAATAATCTAGAGCTATCAATACCATAGTTGGTTATAATTCTGATTTTGTCCTCTTTACCTTTCTCTCTCTCACTCTTATTTTGTCTAATCAAAGTTGTTTCCCGGTTAATTTTTCTAGCTCTAGATATTGCAGTCTTAATTGTATCATATCGATATCCACGATTTTGAAACCTACTTGACATGTCTTTCAGGTTCTTCTCAAAATCCCCATCAAGGGCACAGTTACGCCGTGCCCTTAACATCTCTCCATAAGGTATTGAGTTAATCTGACTGCTGGGGTGGCAACTCCCAACATGCAGAATTGCATTGCAGCTTGTTGGTTTTCTATACATTCTGCTCATTATTTTGTTCCCCTCAACAAACAGCTCAATATCCAAGAATGTGATGCATTTACTGTCATAATGTGTAGTAAATTGGAGATTTTAAGATGTTATCATTAAGATAATCAAAAAATCCTTTCGATTCTTCCACTGTCCCAGTCCACCTCCCCAGGGCTAGATGTAATGTTAAAGGCGGGCTCTACCCCCAAAGGCCCAAAGGCCCTAAGATGTGAACACCACCAGACCTAACGCCAATCCCTAGGGGGAGATTGAAAGAGCCAGGTTTTCAGTTTTTTACGGAACATTGTCTTTTATGGATATGTCCTCAGTTCCATAGGTAGATTATTCCAGGCCTTCGTCGCAAGAAAACCAAAGGATCTACCTCCTGACCGAACCTTAAGCACTACCAACTTAGCAGTGCCCAAAGACCTCCAATTCTGGGTAGGTCCATAAGCAGTGAGTAGTGGGTGTAGGTACCTCGGCCCTTTCTTGTTGAAGATCCTATGGCAGAAACACAACGCCTTAAAGGTGACTCTAGCCTGTGTAGGGAGCCAGTGTACTTCCTTCAAGGCTGCCCCCACCGATGCCCACCTAGGGATATTCAATATCACCCGGGCAGCTACATTTTGGACCTTCTGCAAAATGTTCAGATTTCTTTTGATCACCCCCAGATAGAGGATGTTGCAGTAATCCATGTGGGACATGACAAGGGCCTGCACAATGGTCTTTTTGGCATCTAGTGGTAGTATATCCAAGATTTTATGCAGCATTCTTAGAATGCCAAAGTATGTTCTGGCCACAGCTGATATCTGCTCTGTAAACGATAGCGTATTGTCGAACCAGACTCCCAAATTTGTAATCTTAGCTCATGGAGTCGGAGTTGGTCCCAATGCCTCTGGCCACAGCAAATGCGACCACATGGAGGGCTGCTTACCCACTACCATCACCTTTGTCTTTCCTGGATTCCATTGCAAGCAGCTGAACTTCATCCAGTTTGCAAGATCACTCAAGCAGGCCTTGAAATTAGGTGCCACCTTCTGCCTCCTTTTGCTCCAATGTGACAATCAACTGTGTGTCATTGGCATATAATACCAGTTTCACCCCATGTTTCAGCACAATGTCTGCCTGAGAGCGCATGTACACGTTGAATAAAGTAGGGCTGAGGGGCGAGCCCTGTGGAACCCCTTGATACAGAGGACACACCTTGGACTTAAAAGGATGTTGTAAGACATGGAAGGATCTATTATGCAAGAAGTGCTTCAACCATTCCCATGTGCTGCCTCTGACTCCGGCCTCCCACAGACGTTCCAACAGAAGGCGTGTGAGACCGTATCAAACACAGCACTCAAATCCAGTAAGATCAATGCTGTTGTCCTTCCCTCATCAGCTGCAATTTGTAAGGCATCAGAAACCAAAAGTAAGGCCGATTCATTGGCGTGAAGTGGCCTAAAACCAGACTGGGTTTCATGGTGAACCCGCTTTTCTTCCATGAATGTAGTCATATGAATATTCTGATGTTTCTCTTCAATTTTAGAAAAATAAGGAAGCCAAGATAGAGGTCTCAGATTCTCCGGGAGCGCTGGATCTAGAGATGGTTTCTTTAGCAGTGGCAACACCATACCGTGTTTCCAATTGGTAGGAACCTGCCCTGAGCTAAAGGACATCTTCAGTAGTTTGGCAAGAACCGGTGCAATGGCTTCTTTCCCTTGCAGTAATAATCTTGGGGGATCAAGTCCAGGGGAGACCCGGATTTAACTACTTCCATAAGTTTTAGAATGTCACTTTCTTCAGGAGGATGGAAAAAAAAACTATCTTCAACCCAAGAGTCCTTTTTAGCTGGAGCAAAGATATAATTCCTGCTACTATCAGGCAAGGTACATTTCAAAAGGTATCATGTGAAACGGAGCTGTTTAACTGTGCAGGCACCAGCCTTTATGTTTAAATACAACCAAGGGAGCAGATGTACTAAAGGTTGCTAAAATGGCTGTAAATTATGCACTGCCTTTTTGCGAATAGTCCTTAATGTTGTGATGTAACAATCAAACATATCTACTTCCCCTATTATGTTGCATTGTAAAATCTCCAGTTGCAGGGTGTTGCAGAATAACCTCAAAAATCAATATTGATGAGGCATATCACTATTTGTGAACCCCATGAAATTTGCTGGAGCAGGAGGCTGATAGCCATGTGTTTGCATTGCCAAAGCTGCTTGTTCTCCTTAAAGGAACTGGTGCTGCTTTAAAAAAAAATCTTGTGCCTGTCCCACCTGACATATTTCCCAAAGGAAGAGCTACCCAATCGGGACAGCTTTCCCTTTGAGAATCATTTACCATCTCTTGGAGGAGTTAGTAACTGTGCAATGGTGTGTAGCTTCAATTGCAATCACAAACCTTTGATTTTATATACTCAATGCAATTTGCAGGGGACACCACTTTTACATTTCTTCCTGATTGTGAATTGGTGTCGGTTGGTAAATATATTTTGCAAGTTGAACATGTTTTTTCATCCCCAATGTAGATAGATCTAACACATATCAAAAGCCATTTTAAATTTCTAAACTTTGCACCAAATTTAAAAGTAGGGGGCAGCCCGTTTCTTTGCCAGGGTGACAGAATTAATTACTCAATCACCCTGACGGTGATGCTGCCTGCCAAATGTAGAAATAACTGCCAAGCAAGCAGTAATTTCTAAAGCATTGCCAGGAACTTCTGGCTGTTCCTGCCAAGGTATTTTGCAATTTGGTGCAGGGATAAGTCAACATGATGTACCCCCGCACAAAACTGTTTTCATTTTGAAAACTAAAAAGATATCTGCCCTCACTGCGAGAGTCATCAACCATGGCAAGGTGGGCATTTTGTGTATTTTGTGTATTGTATTGTCTCTTAATCCCAAGATTTGCCCTGGTGTTGATGAACAGTAAAAAAAGTGCTATCTGTCTGCCCATTCAAATTGGCCAATGCTTTTGACAGCCCGTAGTCATTCCAGCTGTGTGAAAAGTTTGGCCACATCAGTAATGGAACAGTCACCCCTGTAACTAAGCTATGGTCCACCTTTATTTAAATTGGGCGAGTGGACCATCATGTTGGCGCGGAGGGAACACCATTCTTTCTCCACCTACATATAAAATCGGCCTTTGGAGATTTTGTATATTGCTAGATTTGTGATCAAAATATGGCTTGGTACATCTGGCCCTAAGTGAGAGGGAACATCCTAAAGTCAATAAGGGCGATGTCAGCAGTGGCAGATGCAAAATTCAACTCCATAAATGAAGATACAAGAAACATATAATCACCAATGCCCCAAGGGTATCAGGGCATGAAGGAAAATTACCCTCTCCGGAGGGTCACCTCAAAACCTTTCCCTTCAGCCTCCTCTTTTTCTGACCTTGTTCTTGTTAGCTTTAGGACTCTGAGCACTTTACCACTGCTAACCAGTACTAAAGTGCATTTGCTCTCTCCTCTAAACATGGAAACATTGTCTCATACCCAATTTGCATATTTAACGCACTTATAAGTCCATAGTAAAGTGCAATTCGCATGCACAGGGCTTGTAAATGAAATGCTACTAGTGAGTATGCAGCACTGGTTGTGCCACCCACATGAGCAGCCCCTTAACAATGACTCAGGCCTGCCATTGCAGAGACTCTGGGTGCAGTTTTAAACTACCATGTCTACCTGGCAAGTGAAAACTCGTGGTCCTGGACAACCCGGGGGGGGGGGGTTAGTATTTAAGGGTAGGGCATGTAATTTTAAGTTTTACATGCCCTGGTAGTGAAAAACTCCCAAATTCGTTTTTCACTACTGCAAGGCCTATCTCTCCCATAGGATAACATTAGGATTACTTTATTACATCTTTTAAGTGTAATTACCAATTATGAAGAGATAGACTTTCCAAACTGTGGTTTACCGAAATCACAATTAGAAAGTTGGCATTTATTTACTGTAGCCATTTGATGCCTTCTGCCTCTCTCTGGAATACACGACTGGGGTGGGTGACAACTGACTTCTTCTCTCTAGACCAGGGGTCTCCAATTTTTTCTGTACTGAGAGCTGCCTATGTTCAATATTGGTCACCCAGATATGCTAATATATTAGTGTTGTAGTTACCATATCAGATAAGATAATGTTAGAGGCCACTCTAAGCAAGATACAAACAGTTAGCTCTGCAACTTATCAGGCATTGTTGCATGCAGTAATGCAAAAAGGCTTTTTCAATGTGGAATGCCTCTACATGGGTAATACACAGCAGCCATCGCTGCAATGCCTCTGGCACTAAGGTAATATTATTAGAAATAGATCTCCCTAATGTCCCATAAGTTATTACTCGAATATCAGCAAAACTTTTTTTTATTCAATAATTTCTGAGCAAACATATTCTTATAACGTCTAAAAATACATCAATTTAGATCTCAAATACATGCTTTTGAATTTTTGTATATATGCATTAGTGAAACAAAACAAAAAGTTTGAATTTAGTAGGCTTGTATGAACATAGGAGAGCTATTATAGGTAGCTGGAGAGCCACCAGTAGCTCACAAGATACTCGTTGGAGAAGCCTGCTCTAGACAGTCACACACAAAGGAAGGGTAGATGTGCCTTAGTGGTGATCTGCATGCAGATGGGGCATCCTGAGCAGTATGGGAGAGGATCTGACACACTTTCAAGGGCTGTCTCTGTGACCACACAAAGCATTGATTACCCCTCTGAAGTTTGTCTTGAGCCATGGCAGGAAGAGAGATCCTCTGTTGACTTAAAAGCTTTCATTGAAGTCTCCCCCACTTCAAAGGCCCCACTGGGTATAAGTGCTGAACCTCTGGCACTACTAAATCAGTACACTTCTGGACTTGGACTTACAACTACTTTGCCATGGAGAAGAACTGCTGTGCTGCTGAAAGGACTGGCCCTCTGCTAGACTTCTGCTTTGCTGAACTCTGATCTGCTATGCTCTTGCCTTACTGAGCTGCCCTGCTGCTTTATGTTGATTTTATTGGGTGAGAAGGACAGGACCTGCATCACTTGAACCCAGAGTGATTCTAAGAGCTTGCCTTTTGTTCTAAGTCTCAGGGATATCAAAGACTTCAACTACCTGCATTTACACCTGGACTCTGCAAGCTGTGAGTAGGCCCTACCAAGTGGTGCCATCCCAGTCCTTGACTCTTGGAAGTGAGGGCTAAGGTGCTTCTTCATCCAGAAAAGACACTTCCTCTTCGAAACTGTCACATCTTCTCCTTTGCATGAGTTGGAACCAGCACATCCTCGTCGTTGCATGCAGCGGACCCAACACATCATCCTCAGAACCATCGCATCACCTTTGGCATCAATGCATCGCCCTCTGTGGGAGCAGCAGACATGCATCACATCCGGAACTAGCACTCGCATTTGGAACTGATGCATCGTTGCACTTTCGTGGAGAAAACAATGCATCTCGTCCACTGCGTAGCTTGACACCGGCGCATTGCCTCAGCTGCACCTCGCATCATTGTCAACAACTGCACATCCCGGATCAAGGTACTTTGGTTCAGCAGACCCAAGTGGGTCCGTGTATCCAGACCACGTTCCACCGCGGTCGGTCTGAACTTTTGACCTTGCCCTGGTCTAGCGCGACCAGATAGCCTTTTTGCTTCTTAGTGCTAATTTTGACATGTATTCTTTAAAAATTCACATCTCGACTTCTACACATTGGAATTTTGTCATTTTGGCATTGTTTTTATTTAAAAAAATCCTAATCTATTTTTCTAACCTGCAGTGGTGTTTTTACTGTATTAATGTATGAAGTGGTGTACATTGTCTCTTAAGTTAAGCCTGTCGGCTCTGTGCCAAGCACAAATGGACATTTATTGCAAATGACTCTTGTGGCATGGGTCAAAGCCTTTAAAAAATCTAAATCTCTGCCCATTACATTCATTTTTTTTCATGCACTGAATCATGACTTCTGCAGTTCACATGTTATTCCTTAATATGCAAAATACATGTGCTGAAACCACTAATAAAGAAGTGAATAGAGCTTATACATGGGGGAGTTTATGCCTTAAGTTCTCCTAAAACCAGATATCCCGGTTTCTGATGTATGTGGATAATAACTGACAGTGGTGAGTCCGTATTATGCGACACATCTATTTGTTATTTGCACAGTTGGACTAGTGGTCAGCTCATTTCTGTGTTCACTTCCCCACGAGGTACATACACCATTTCATGACTTGCCCCTCCCTGGCTTCTGCGTTGCGTTCCCAGTTTCCCTGGTGGTGTACGCTTTTTTAATTTAATTAATTAATTTCTTGCTTCTAACTCTTTTCACATGAAGTCCTTCAGTCAAGTCTAATCCAAGGCTTTTGGTTTGAGTGAATGTTCCCTTCTTTCCTTTTTTTCACCTCACAATAACGCTGCCTCACTATCTTGGGTGATAGTGGTGATGATTAGAGTCAACTTGTTTTAATTTTGAGTATACTGAGGTTCTCTATATCTGTTTATTATAGCCCTGAGGAAGTCTTGTGTGAAAACCCATATAAGATGAAACACGTGTTGGCTTTGTGTGACTATCGGTTGTGAAAACAGAAAATATGAAAACTGAAATACTCACCTGATTTGAAAAATAAACTAAGAAGAACATTGAAGAAGACCACGGGGGATTTATTATTGGTGCTAATACGGACTTTTGCTCAGGACATTGATTTTGTTTGATACTTTATGCGTGTGTTGACACTGTCTACACCCACTTAACAACGTCAGGTGGTCGTTGTTCGATGTCCTTAGAAGCAGCTTAATGAATAATGGGCTTTGATCTACATTTGGGTACACCAAATTGCGCTATCTAAACCCCACCACCCGCTTGCTCTTTGTTTCTGGTAAAATCCTACTATTCAGAGTAAATTTATTTGGGCTTATTATCAAGAATGTCCCAAAATGGGCATGATTCTTGTAAAAAATCAGGGGAGGCAAGGTGTTATTTAATATCATTTCATTTCATTTATAACTTTATTTCGATTTGCCTAAAATCTCAACAGTTAAAACAACATATACAAGAGATAAAAATAGTGAAGCTCCTCATAGTAATTGACAAGAGACAGAACAGGAATAATTTAATATCATTCATTGCTGCCCAGTCTTCGATCTGCTTTTATCTCACAAGCCACAGCTCCATGTGATCAACCAATTATGATTCCATTCTGGAATGAGAATCGCTTTAATCAAATGTAAGCATGTGGCTACTCCAGCCTACTGACAACATCACATTGTTCCCTACATTAGCAAGACATTTAAGCAATTATTAGTAAAGCAAACTTAGATATAACATTTTAAATAACTTCTTTTTCAATAACGTTTCACCTAATAATCCGAGATACTCCAGCCTCTAATCAAATGTCTCCAATAATACATTGTGGGAATTAAATATTTCAATCAGGACCATGTGCTGATATTTCATTGAAGTTTCAATCACATCTTGACAAGAAACTGCAACTTCATTCTGTTGTCATATTTATTTCTGATAGTGTCACCCATGTGTCTGAATTGGTAATACAGGGTTAAAAAAAAAAAAAGATTAACCGTTTTTAAAAAATATTAAATATGTTGGGTACCAGATCTTGAGAGAGATGCAGCAGAAATTATAGTCCAATTGACCAGAGTAACTTGTAACAACTTCTAGTGAAATAAAGTACCTGATTTTGTTATTTTTGAGGCTGCCACACAATGACCCAGTCTTCAAAAGGAACATTTGATGACTTGGGATGCCTTTTAGAATACACATAAACATACATTTTGGGCTTGATGAGACTATCCCTGTTTGAAATTTGTTATGTTTCCTATAAATCTAGGTACAACAGGGAAGCTGAATTGTTGTGCAAGTTCAAGCACCAGTTGAGACAGTGATTTACATGTTGATTCATGAGGTGTGCCATGATAGTTCTAAAAAACCTGACTTAATAGTTGGTGAGTGGTAATCTGTAGAATCTTTCCATGCTGTGTCATTTTCATATTTGCCATGAATCTTTCATTTCACTTTTGGACACAACAGCATTATTTTCCTAAAACGTATTCTTAGGTATTGCATACATTGTCTGTACTATCTGTTAAATGGATGTCCATTGTCTGATTTAGACATAGTGGGTACACCCACTTAGCAAATGGATAATCTACAGCAGAAGGTATGGTCAGTGCTGAAGTAGATGACACTTGTCATACAGTTGAAAAACAGGAATGTTCAACCATAGCAACAAGTGAGTATTTTCCAAAGTCTGTTGGTCCATAAAAGACTATTACTACCATGCCCCAAATAGCTTTGGAATGTTTGACATAATTAGTTTTCATGACGAGGCAAACTTTTCAGTACATTGACAAATGATTTGAATTGATGAAATGTTAAACAAACATATCTAACCCTGGAAATCAAACTGTATCTCTCAACAACTTCTTTATGTTTACATATCCCCATATGACTCTCATGTGCAATTGCAACCGTTTTCTTGCATAATGATGGTAGGGTTACATTTCGGGTGCTTCTTGCTAAAATTCCATTTGCTGACACATGCAGTTCATTTGGAATTTGTCTAAAAGCTAATACTTATTTATTTATACTTCACACCTAATACAAAGTTACTAATAGGGTTGACAGTGTCCATTAGTTTCTCTTCATTATTCTAATTACTTCTTGTAATGGGACACATTCCACCATTGCTTTTTTGAGATTAGTTTCAGTTTCAATTATTCTCTCCGGTGTTGACTGCCAAATCATGAAATTAACATATTCATTGACCACTGTTGACTTACCTCTGATGGTGACATGAAATGTAGCCTGCTGGGTTATGATTGTTTCCTACCTTGCATACAAATCTTTAGTCATTTGCAATGAGATGGACACCCCATCATTATATCTTTAGAGTGATCTTTCTGTAGGGTTTACAGATATGGCAGAGGTTGATGATCTGTGATTATAGTAAATGGTTTGCAAAACAGGAAAAGATCGTAATGTTTATTAGCCTACACAACAGCAATAATTTCCCTTTGAGCCTGAGAATGTGCTTGCTCAGTTTTCAGTTAAACATTATGCCTAGGTGACTTACTTCCTGGCTTATGCCGATCCTTGGATAGTACCTTGTTCACCTGGAAAAGGATCCACAGTCAGCTCAGTACAGAAATTGGGGTAAAAATAAGCCACGTGTCCTGCTTAAATTATATCCCATTTGCTTTTTATTAATTTGTCTTCACATTTTTCAGAACAGTCAAAAGAAATTGCTTTTTCTTTAATTCTCTTAAAGGTGCAATAAGAGTTGCCAACTAAGCAATGTAACAAAAGCAGTAATAGACCTTGCCTAGGAATGATCACATTTCAGAAACATTAGTTGGTATGGCAGTTTTACAGACAGTGTCTACTTTTGAGGGGTCAGGATGCATTCCATGACTAGAAGGAACTTACTATAAAGTAAGGCCAGCTTCAATGAAACATACAAACCTCGCTTAATGCATCGTCATGTTACGTTTGATGTTTTCCATAAGCAAGTATATCGTCATTTTGATGAAAACTATTTGTTATGCGTCTAATTATCTTTGTTACGTTGTGTTGAGTTTTATAGCACACTAATCACCTGAGAGAGTGTCCAGGCACTTGGGCAAGGTGTGTAGGGGTGTGGTCCCAAGCTGCTGATATGAAAGAAGCAGGTCTTCCAATTCTTGCAGAACTCAAGAAGTGAGGATGAGCCTCTGATGTGTTGAAGGAGGTTGTCCAACTCTTTCCTATAACAGTCTCTTGAAACATTTATGCAGCTAAAAAAGTCCCAAACTGTAGTCTTTTATATGGAGTTAAAAAATGGTGATAAAATGAAACATAATGTAGTTGAATGTGGTGATACCCGTTATTTAAATCCAAGTTTGAAAAGATGTTGGATCCATTTAGAAAGCTTGCCATATTCTCGTGTGATTAGGCCCAGATGTGGTTCTTGTTCAAGTGATAAATAGGATTGATGCATGTCTACACAAATAACACTTGAATTTGTTCTGATCCAGTGCTCCTAATGAAAAACTGTCTCACAAACTCTATCTATCACCACAATACTTACCATTAATCATATAACTCATATAAAGGGCCATAAACCAACGAGACAATTTTTGAGCAACTGAATCAAGTGGCCTAATTAATCAATCTATTCACAACTTATTTACATTTTTATATGCATCTGCAGATTTTCTATTCTCACCATGGTTTTAAATATATAACATTTTAATTAAGCCACTAAGGCGAATGGATCAACTGATGGAAACTAGACCATGAATAAACAAGACCAGCTTATCATTTTAAATCTAATTTTATTAACTATATTATTCAAGAAAAAGCATTTTAGTTAGAAACCTTTATTTTATTAGCAAATAAAGCAGCATTTAATAGGAAATGACTTTTAAAGACTGACACTCCCAAAGCAAGTCAGAAAGCATGAATTAAAAGCGAAATAACAGTTTCCATTCCCTAATTCTATTTCCCTGTCTAAAACTCACTCCACCTAGAAAGGAAAAAGCATTTAAAGTCTGCTGTCCTTACGTGCGCCAAAGAGTCCAACAGCACGTCACGTCATTCAGGAATCGGAAAGCGAGAAGAGTTTTTCTCTATTCACGATATCAGGTTTTATACCTTTCTTTCTAACTAAACGTTCTACAAATTATATACTTTCATAGAAATTCATGCCTCTCATTGCCTGTGCCATGTCAGTCCACGATAAAAAATATTAGGTCACTACCGTTTCTTGACCAAGTCCAGGTGTTTTCTTAAACCCTATTGTCTCTCATTTCCATGTCATTCGGCTTCCTCAAGAAAGATACTTTCTGCGAGTTTCAATCTATAACTTCCTAGCCTTGGCAAACATAACGGGTTCCTGTCCTTGGGCCTTTCCTCCGAGTGCACATTCTGCACAAAGAAAAGAACTGCTTTTCAAACACTGATGGCAGCATGGTAAAAATCTTCACAACTGCGCATGTGCAAGGCTCCACTCTGGATAAGCTTTTCGCATCTGAACCTTTGTCAGCCAATTTTCTGAAAGATCTTTAGGCCTCTTTCTCGGAAACTATTATTAAACAAACACAAGACATCAATTAATTAAAGAATTGAAACCCATTCTGTTACCCACCCCCAATACTAACTAAACCCGTTAATTATGTCACCTAGCAAAGCACATAAAAGCAACACCATATTTACCAATCTTCTTTGAACTGGACGAATCTCCGCAAGCATTTTGTCACAGAAAAGACATAACATAAGCACACATAATAAGCACATGCCATTAGTTAAACAGCCGCATTTAATACTGACAAAGACAATAGACATGGGTAATTTATTATTTCTCTCTGCAATTGCAACATAAAGCACATTAGTTAATCCCGCGTGTTCTGATGAATAAACTTTTATACTAAGTTGATTAGTAATTTCACCACATGCTTATTAATTCAATTAATTTTATTATAGAAGATTAACTTTGCAAGTTTGAACAAAATCTGGTTCATCACCTTGCTCCATCAGTTCCTTTTTTTAATATATACAAATACAATTATTGGAACCCAAAGAGTAGGACCTGAAACCAGCTCAATAATATCTTTTTGCAAAAACCTTGGAATTTCTTCTCCTGAACGTGTATTGGTACACTACAGTGATTTTGATCTACTGGACATATTGCCTCATTTTTTGGGACATTATGTGTGTTTTTCTTAAGCTTACCTGACCTTCAATATATGTTGGGAATTCTTTGAATACTGGGTGTTCAGTTGACGCATTATAAGTCATAGTTACTAGCCCCATTATTTGTGCTGTTACAATATTCAGTAAGCATTGAACACAAACATTTCCTTTCTGATGAATACTTCTAACCGCAGGTTCTTCAACTCATGAATTCCCCTTAGGCACTAAATTGGATCTGGAGATTTTTCATAGTATTGATCCGGTATATATATGTTCTGAAAACAAATGTCTCCAGATTGTGCAATGGATACCTAATGATAACAACATAGTTTTAGCCGTGTAGGGACAGCCACAAGCAGGTATTTGTGACAGACCTTCACTAGGGAGGTTTCTTGTGCCTAGAATCCTCACACGAGTTCAAGTCTGGCAGAGAAAGAGCCTGAGACTATGAAGCAAAGCTCTATGTCACTGAACATTATTGGAAGGTAGGTAAGGGCTGATCCAGTTTGAAGTCGAAATAGTTGACAAATTCACGTTCTCAAGGACATCCTGTAACAGATTATCTCTGCACACCAGATTTTTATGCAAGTCCAAGTCTAAAATAAACACACAAACTTGAAGTGGGATTCTTCCTAGTCCTTCCACTTTCAACCAGAGAATTTGTGGGGATAGCTTTGGTCCTAATCTGTAACAGAGGAAATTATTCCACAACTTGTCTCACAGCACCCCGAGTTTCGGGGTTAATCGAAGAAGCCACAATAGCAAGAGGCTTTGAAGTAAGGTGTGCTTCTCATTTTCGGCACCCTTATGGCTACCTCTGGTTAGTTTTCAGTACCCCTGAATTCAAAGACGGCTCCAGTCAGAATACTTGTGGACCTGGCCCTTTTTGGCAGGTTCACCCCGAAACTTTTTGATTTTTCCTAGCCTGTTTCTGGAACCTGGTGTTGGTGATTTTAGGCCTTTGCGCACTTTTTCACTGTAGTACAGTGTAAAGTGCGTGAGCTCTCTGTGTATGTGTGATAAGTGACCTGCCCTCCCATAGGAATGAATGGGGAATATGTATGCCCATGGTAGTTCCTGATGTGTGGGGAGTGCAGGGTCGAGTTTGGTATGTGCGAACTCGTGAGATTGAATGCTGCGTAATGATGTATGCGGCATGAATGTGTCTAGTGTAGAAGTGCCACTTTTAGACATGGGTGTGCGTGTGTAGTGAGTCTGCTGGCACGTGATTGGCTGGAGCCTGGCTCCAGGAGTGTGCCTGGGCCTGCTTGTGGATTGACTGTCTGGTTTGAGGGTGACAGGGGCTGGGGAGCCCCCAGGAGGATGTCTGAGTCAGCCCTTGGATGAATGACTGCATCTGCAACTAGGGAAGTGGGAGGAGGTAGCACCTGAGAGTGAATAGGGCTGTGCCTGCCTGCCACAATGCTGGCTCCACCTCCCGCTGGGCGGCTGTCGCCTCTGCCCCTTACACTGAAAGAAGTTCACTGTATAAAAAGGGGCTGTGTCCCCTTCCAAAATGGTCTTGTTTCTGACTTGAATCCTGCCAGGGGCGTGCTGCTGCTTGGGCCCAGGGGAAGGCTTGCCTCCCTGGGCCCTGCCCAGCCCCTGGATACCTGAGGGACTTGTCCTGGACCCCTAAAGGAATTTTTGCTGGGACCCATTTACTATGGGAGTCTTTGCCTTGGGGGCTTGATGAACTCTGCCCCCTTAGCGCATGGGAGCGCTTTATTTTTACTTGGACCTTCTTTTTGCCTGCTAGCGCTTGGGAGCGCTTGATTTGTATTTATAGCGCCTGGAAGCGCTGTATTTCCCCCTGAGCGCCTGGGAGCGCTCTATCTGTTTTCTAGCGCTAGTAGCGCTGTGGATTGTCCTTTGGCGCTTAAGAGCACTTTATTTGCAGAAGCCGGTGCCCACCCGGCATTGCCAGCGAAATCGAGGATTTCCTTACTAGCGCTACGGGAGCGCTTTATTGGTAATTAACGCCGGTGTCCACCCGGCATTGCCCCGTGTTTTCACCGCCGCAGCCCAGGTCAAAGAACTACCAGGAGAAGCTTCCCGAAAGAGCCGCTCCGCCATTGGTTGGCTGCGGAAGGCTCGTCTCGGTGAGCAGCGCTCCGATTGGTCAGGAGCGGCCGCGTCAGGAGGGGCTCGGCTGGCGGTGCCGCGCTGCTATTGGAGGAGAGCCCAGAGAGAGGAAAAAGGAATATGGCGGCCCTGCAGGGCTCCCATGAGCGGAGGGAGGACTGCAACATGGAGGGGTTGTCCTGGAAAGAAACGCGGTGCAGCGGGACCCGACGAGGCTCCCCCCGAGCGAGAGAGAGCCCCGCCCGCTGCTGCCGCACCGAGTGCCGCCCAGCCGTGGTCCAGGGAGTGGAGAGACTCCCGGCAGTGTCAGGAGACCGGTGAGTGGGGCCTCAGTGTATATTGTTGTGCAGGAGGCGTCGGGGCACATTGCCGGTGCCCACCCCTCCCCTATTGCCGGTGCTGACTTCGAGTGGGAGCCACGAGGCTCCAAGGGGGGCCCGCAGTTCTTTAAAAGCCCCATAGGGGCCTAGGCAGTTATTGGTTCAGAGCCCACGAGGGGCTCAGGCGCCACAGTTGCTGAAGAGCCCACAAGGGTCTCAGGCGCCACATTTGTTAAGGAGCTCACGAGGGGCTCAGGCATTAATTAATTTTAGAGCCCAGCGAGGCTCGTGGCCGCATTTACTGTATTTGAAGCCCAGTGAGGCTCTTGAGGGCATTCTATATTTAGAGTCCAGAGGGGCTCACCACCCACATGATGTTTAGAGCCCAGTGAGGCTCTTGGGGGACAAGAGTGTTTTGTTCAGAGCCTGGAAGGCTCCAACATTGGCATCATCAGTGTTTTTCAACTGCCCAGCACTTTGTGGGCAGTTGCCACGTTTAGGCTTGTGTTCTTGGCTGCCTGCGCAGCCTGCCTGACATTGGGACACAGAGCGTCCTAGCCCCATCAAGGCCAGTTGGCCTAGGGACTGCCACAGGTGGTGGCTTATGTAAGTTTTTGCGTAATTGTGTGGTTTTATTGCACCTCTGAATGTTTTTAGGCATCATGTGTTTTTGCGCTATTGAGTTGTGTTCTGGCACCTCTGAATGTTTTTATGCATGATGTGTCGTCCTTGTCCTTACACCTCTGAATGTTTTATGCATCATGTGTTTTTCCTTGTTCTTACACCGCTGAATGTATTTTTATGCATCATGTGTTTTCTTTCCTTACACCTCTGAATGTGTTGTTTATACATCATGTGTTTTGTTCCTGCCTACACCCCTAAATGTATTTTATTCTTAGGTGGTTGTTCTTTCCAGTACAGGTGGTCCTAGTGAGGTCCTGGTTCCCTGCATGACATTCTTCTAAGGTGGTTAGGGTTGCGTAGGTGGTACTTACCTGTTACCAGTAGTTACTGGTTGTGTGCTATACTTGCTAATTTGTGCTACAGTGATTTTATATCCTATATTCTATGATCTACAAAGTGCTATTTCTACTAAGTGCTGATTCTGACAGTGGCCCAAGTGGTCCTGTCTTGTAAATAATCCCTTGCGAATATTGCCCGTGCCAGTTGGCACAATGTACATGTGTGATTTCTATCTGATGTGTTTTGACAATACAGAAGTTATTTTTATATAACCTTGTGTGGAGTTCCTTTTGTGGTGTGCCTAGGATGTTGTTGCTGTTGTGTGCTGGCGCAAATGCTTTACACATTGCCTCCGGGATAAGCCTGTCTGCTCGTGCCAAGCTACCAAGGGGGTAAGCAGGGGTTATCTTGGCGTGTGACTCCCTTGCCCTGACTAGAATGGTGGTTTCTGCCTGGCTTTGGCGTCAGCCCTAGCCAACCAGAAATAGCCAGTTCTAACAAATACTGTCAGCAGATCCATCTTCAATGCTGTCTGTACATCTTGACCCCACTGAGAGGTCGGCTCTGATCCCGGGGCAGATGCTCAACTTGACTTTAATCCTGGTGCTGTGACCCTTGTCACTAATGGGCATGTCAATGCAGGCGCCAACACTACAGACTATGGAGGAAGAATGTATTGTCTTATCTGAATGCGAGGCGAACAAGACACGATCTCGACTGATGTCACTCACTCCACAATCTTTGACATAACTGGTCCAACCACATTCTGATTCTGACAGAACACTGTCATTACTCAGAACTAATCCACATCAGGTTTCCTTTTCTTTTGGCCCAGAATCTATGATTAGGACACTCTATTTTTGGAACTTCAGGAGTCCTGCGTGGTTAACAGCTCCCTGGACACTGGGTGTAATATTCTCCCTAGTCCATCTATAGGGAAATCAGCTTGTTTTGCAGAGGTCATTTCATAGACTGCCAAAGTGGCCAAGACCAAAATTCTAACAGTAGCCCTGAAGCCTGGGTGGGCTTCCATGGAACACATTTTTAAGTTTAATCAAGCTCTAATATCCACACTCTGTGGGCACCTGGGCTAAAACCTGTTCTTTACCTACCCGTAAATAGGTGACCCACCATTTCGCACACAAAACACTGCTTCTGAAATTTTGGTGGACCACACATCTACCAGTAGACTAAATCCTAACTCTTTCATTACTGTGCCTCCTCGTAGAGAATCAAAACACCTGGAAGGCTTTGGGAAGAGGAGTTTTTCCTCTGCCTGTCAGGATCTTCATTCTGTAAATGCATGGAAGCTTCCTGGGATGATACTCACATGTGATATAAGATATGGTCAGTAAGATGTTGCTGACAGCCCTTAAAGAAAACCATGCCAACCTTGCACAGATCATTAAAAGACAATGCCAAGATCCACTTTCACAGTATCAAACACCTAGTCTTATCAAACCCTAAGTTGGGGATCCAGCCGAAAATGTCTAGACCCTCTGTCAGTCAGTCACCCTGTCCTCTACCGTCCCCAAACTGCTTTTACTTGCCCTCGGAAGCACATAGTCATACTGTGGGAGGCAGGAAAAGGTATTACGATTATCGATTATATTGATTACAAAAGCTTTATTCGAGGATTATACTCATAAAAGCACAGACATACATTTAAAATACATCGTTAAAAAATATTTCCTCATTACATATAGTATTTTTTTTTTTAAATCATGGCGACATGGACAATTAATCATAGCAAAGAAGCAACATAAGACTTTGGTACATAATTGCACAGAACAAAATAGAACACCCCAGTCGGTGTACTCTAGAGAAGGGCCCTCCGTCTGATAGACCATGCCCACCCCAGGTACTTAGCTGTTGCTAGAACTACAGGCATATGGGTGGAAGTGCAAATGATTTGTAAGGCCTCAACACCCCTGAATGTCCCTAAATTTTTACAAACAGGGACTAACCAAACTTTTCTCGGGGTGGCATAAGCTTTACAAGAAAATAAAAAGTGGCCTATACTTTCATTTGGTGCACCACAAGCTGGACAGAATAAGGTGGAGGAACTCCTCCACCTACCTGTCAATGATCTCAATGGAAGAGCACCAGATCTTAACTGGAAAAAAAGCTTCCTGTCCACAGGGTTAGTTATACTGTCCCAATAGGGTTCCAAAACTGGATACAGTTTAGCTACCACAAAGCTCCCCGTCATGGAGTCGGATTTAGTTTTGTTCCAAACTCTTTCAGCAACCCGATCCCAATATAGATCTTTAATCGCTATTTTGCTTGGAAAGAGTTCCCCGGTTGGATTATCCCATAAATTTGAGAGACCAAGATCGCCTAAGGCAGACTTGAGATTTTTTAGCCAAACTATCTTGTGAAAGGTATCAGCATTTATTATGGCCAAGAACCCCTCTGCATAGTGCCGGATCTCCGGGGTAGTCCAGAGGCGTCTCCAATAGAGAATCGGGCGCAACCTCGCCAGGTCACTAACTGCTCTTCTCCCTAGGTCAAGACCAAGGGGAATCAGTGGGGTACTCTGCGGGAGTCCTGTAATTCCCTTTAGAAACCTGTTCTCAGAGATCTGCAGGAGGAGGAGCTTCCCAAAACTCCACAGCTCTGCCCCATAAAGGGCAGACCCAAGAGCCTTGGCATCATATACTGCCAAAGCGGGTTTTATTGGTTTAGACTTGGATTTTTTGTGTTCCATCCGAAGTGCCCCCGAAATCTGTTGGTGCCTCAGGACCGCCATTTCTATGTGCTGAGACCATCTCCAGTCATTTGTTATCTGTATCCCCAGATAGGTAAATACAGTTACCACTTCTAGCAGACAGTTGTTAAATAACATTTTTGGCCTGGGTCTACGTTTTGGTGTAAAGGCCATCAGCTTGGTCTTGCCCACATTGACTTCCAGGCCGTGCTCCCCGCAAAAAGAGTCAAAAATATTCAAGGCTCGCTGCAGGCCGCATGGAGTTTTGGATAGAATTAGCGTATCGTCGGCGAACATCAGGATCGGAACCCTGAGGCCCGCCAACGATGGCGCATCTACACTGGCGTCCAACATTCGAGCCACTATCCCATTTATGAATAATGAGAAAAGCAGGGGAGCCATTGCGCACCCTTGGCGCACTCCGGGTTCGACCGGGAAGTCAGCAGAGGATTCGCCATTTGTGCCACATTGAATTTTGGCAAAGTTGCTCTCATGCAACCTCATTATCAGGGTAAGTAGCTCTGCCAGAAGGCCCATTTCGCTCAGAACTGCCCAGAGTTTTCTCCTTGGGACCAAGTCGAAGGCAGCCCACAGGTCGACAAAATCGACATATAGGCTGCCCTCGCCAAGCACCACCGTCCCCCACTGGAGCAGAACAAAACGAAACACCTGGTCAACTGTACTGGTGGCCCGCCGAAAACCAGCCTGATAAGGGGACAAAGCATTGCTCTCGTCAACCCAATCCATCAATTTATTAACCACCATCCTGCCTACCACTTTTTGAACAGTGGCAATCAAGCTTATCGGCCTGTAGTTAACTGGAAGAGACCGGTCCCCTTTTTTATATATGGGTATTACTTCCACAGGAGGCAGAGTATTACATCCAACAGATGGGTGCTTCAAATAGTCCAGCCATTCCTGTCCAATCCTCTGCATATTACACCTACACCAGAGCAGCTGTCAGAGGACCATTTGTCCATTTTAAAATAAGAGGTTCAGGCTCATTTGGACAAAGTTGCCATATGGAGGGTCCTGACATCACAAATAGAGTCTGGTTGTTATTTCTATTATATCCTGGTGCCAAAAAAGGATGGAGGCTGTAGTGCTATATAACTTCTTCATAATCTCAATTTCTTCATGGGAAATGACAAATTAACTATGCCCATATTGGCCCATGTTCTATCTGCCCTACATCCAAAAGACTGTATGGTAGTGCTGGACCTGTGAGATGCCTATTTTCAAATTCCTCTTCTTCAGTTCAACAGGTGGTTTGAGCTCGGTCATGAGCATTTTCAGTTCTCCTTGGTACTCTTTGGCCTTATCAATGTCCCTTGAGTGTTCACAAAAGTGATATTGGTGATTGCAGCACATATTCTTAGGTTGGGGATTCCAGCCTTCCCCTACTTCAGTGACTGCTTGCTGGAGGTAGGCTCACCAGAGTCAGTCATAGACCACCTCCAGATAAAGTGTAACCCCCTCACATCTTTCTGGTTCTTGATCAGAGTTCCAAAGCTTAATGTGACTACTTTGCAGAAGCTCCCTTTCATGTGAGTTATCCTGGATATGGTGCACTTTTGAGCTTTCCAAACTCGAGCTAGTCCAGGACCTTTGGGATATTATCCCTAAGCTTCAGTCTCAGTGAGGGTGCTTCTGAGATTTATTAGCCTATTGTTTTCTGCTTCCTACTTTTTGATTTTATCAGATGACACATGCGGGCTCTGCAGTGGTATCTGAAGTCTCAATAAACTCAACTCCAAGGGAACCTGTTGGATTCCATCCAAGTTTCAGCAGAGACTGCAAATTACCTGCAGTGGTAGCTGGTCGACTGTAACTGGACTAGTGGCAGATGCCTCTCCCTACCTCATGTAGAGTTGACAGTGGTGATGGAGGTATTGCTGTTGTGTCAGGGAGGTCATCTGGGAAATCTGCTGGAGCTGCAACCCAATTGCTCTGCTTTTTAAGTGCTTCCTACCATCCATCAACAAGAAGCTGTTCCATGTCCTCATGGACAACACCACTGCCACATGGTACTGCAAAAATATGGTACTGTAAGAAGCAGGCCACAGTAGGATCCTGTGGCAGCTGTCTCTGCACCTCTGGAGCTGGCTGTGCAAATCCCTGGTTACAAACTACCTCATGGGACTTTTAAATGCAAGGGCATATCAGCTCAGTTGATGATTCCTAGGGGATCACAAATGGAAGCCACACCTGGACATGATGCAGGCCTTTGTAGGGAATTCTGTCTTTTCTGCATGGTCAACCAAGGTTTTTCACGTTTTGTATTGGTCCTATGTTTGCTGGTTTTAGATATCTGTGCACTTAACCTGCTAAAAAGAAGCATGATTCAATTGACTTGGAACAAAATTACATTATCTTTGCTTAAACTGTAACTGCCACATGGAAAAGTCAAAGAATACAATATAGCCTTTAATCTGTAACTTGTCACCTGTACTAGCTACTGACTGCATTCAAATACTTATTTTCATACTGAAATAAAATCTAATGTAACGATTAAGTTTGATTTTCGTTAAATTTAGAGGAAATGCAACTTCTGAAGGCTAATTTGCATTTGCTCTCCAACATCTTTCCAGCTGGTGCTTGGCCTGATTTAGGCATGAAAGAAGCATGCAAACTGCTCCCAGAGCAGAGACAGTGGCCTGGGAGTGGGAGAGTGTTTACCTCCTTGGCAGGAACACCAATTTAAGTGGGTCAATGTGGGCATTGCTAGAGGCCTCTGCCTGACAGCCTGAAAGTCTTGAAGTATCTTCCTTGAAGTTTGGGCACTAAGTAATAGTTTTGAAACTTTGAAAAACGTTTACACTGCAGTTTTACAGCCAATTGGTCCTAGTCTGAAAATACCTTATCTACAGTTCCACATCATCTGAATGAATTTCACATTCCTTCCATGAAAGGCTTGCATCGCCTCTCTGTCTCTTTCTGTGTTAGTACTTCAAAACTTTTAACACCTGAAATCACGAAAGCTGCAGAGAATTTGTTGGATCAACCCACTTTGAGTATCCGACCTTTAGTTCTATTGAATCAGATACAATTGAAGCCTGATCCCATTATTCGAAAAGATGCCCCTTTTTAATTTGGAACTTTGAAATTTTTTCAAAACTTTTCAAATTCAAACACTTTATTTTGGTCATTTAGACCATAACAGGGCAGATGCAGTAAACATTAAAGTACATTGAAGCAAATCTCGATACATAGTCACAACTCCTAATATCCTATTTTACAAATACAATCGGTGAGCCATCGCCCCATTCCTTAAATACCATGGCAACACACGCAGGGTGCCCAGTTAAAAATGTACTAACAATAAACAGAGATACAATTATTACATTTCATGTTAATAAAACACTAAAAGGGCACACATTAAAAACACAGGTGATAAACATTAGTTAAAAGTGGACTAGGTCCAGTTTAAAACAATAAATAATTATCAGCTTAGATCTGTGAGCTGTTATCAAAAAGAGACTTGCGCACACACACCACATGGAAAATAGTAAGCGCAACACCGCAAATACAATGGGCATTTGGGTATGGTATTTCAGGAGCCTAAATGCCTCTGCACCGTGCTTAGACCCCAGGTTTCTACATATTTGTATCAACTAATTGTGTCTGGCTTTATTATAGCTAGGGCAGAAGAATAATACAACCAACTTTGACTTCTCTGCGTTGCTACAGGCCGGGCAACTCAGGAGGTTTGCGCCTGTCCATTTGTTAGTAAAAGCACTGAGAGGGAGAACCTAATGCCTGAATTGCATGTATAATTTCCTCGCTAGTGCGGGTTGTATGTTGTTCAAGTCAGACTCTAGGATGTACTGGTCTTTTATTCTCAAAAATGCAGCTGTTAATGTACCTGTTGCTGAGCGTGCCTCAAGGTTGGCAAGTTTACCCTCTCTATAACTACAAACTGCTACCTCAGGGTTACCATAGGCTTGCTCTACCCATATCCAGAAGTGTATCCCTAATGTGGGCCAACCAAGGTAGTTTCCAAGGGCCCTGCATGCCCATGATCTCCTTTAACTATGCCCTATATTGAGCCATTTACGGGGTTACCCATAAGCAACAACAAAAGATTTGTGGTCTGAGAGAAATTTCTTCATCAATTGGACTCACCCTTAAGTCTAGGCGAAAGGGTATGAGAGTGGAACTGAGGGGGGAGACCAAATAGCTGCCTAAAAAGTGTTTTCAGCCTTGGAGATGTTTCTAAGAGAACAATGCCCTGATGGCTCAGCTCCGTACATTACTTCACCCTTTGTTTGCACTTTATAAATCTCCACAATTGGTCCGATAGGTTTGTGACAAAGATTCCTAAATAGCTTGGTCAGCCCCCCCATAGTCTGTGCTAACCTTACGCATGTCTTGTTAATTTGTGTCCCCAAAACCTTTTTTGGGGTTAGAATGACCTCAAGATAATCAAATACAGGCACCCTATCCAGTGGGATGCCTTGCAAGCAAGGATTTGGATGAGTTGAAATGGCTGGGTGTAAGACCATGTATTTAGTCTTCTGAATGTTGATCTCCAGTCCCCTGACTTTGCAGAGGGCATCGAAGCAGGCGAGGATCCTCTGGATACCCACTAGTGATTTTGGGGGCAAAAGGGTATCATCAGCAAACATAATTGCCGGCACTTTGCTATTTTCTAGCTTGGGCGCATCAAAGTCCTTCTCCCTGTTCAGTGTCTCGACAAGTGCATTTAAATATTGGCAAAACAAAGTGGGTGCCAGCCTACAGCCTTGTCTTACTCCTCTGTCAATGGCTATTGGTGTGGTAAGTTCCCCAAGTTTACTGAACCTAATTCAGGAATAATTGCCTTCATTTAATTGCCTGAGCATGTGGCAAAGATAGGTGGGGGTCCCCAAATCTCTTAAGACAGTCCACAGTTTATCTCTTGGTACCACATCAAATGTGTTATTTTGGGTCCACATAAATGAGATAAAGGCTGCCATCCTCTATAATCACAATTTTCCAGTGCAAGAAATGGAGCATAAATATTTGGTCTATAGCGGAGATATTTTTCTTGAAACCTGCTTGAAATGAACTTAAAATCTTGTATTCGCCCATCCATGTCTGAAGACGGTGCAACAGTACCGGGGCAAAGATTTTCTGTCTGATGTCAATTTGACTTATGGGCCTATAGTTAGTGGATAGAAGTGGTGAACCCTTTTTATAGACTTGCAGAATTTCCACTCTAGCCCAAGTTGCAGGGATCACAATTCTCTGCAATATAGCATTAAATAGGATCCACAAGTAGGGACCCCAGATGGTTGGTTCTGAGCAAAAGAGGTCCCCAGGAATCATGTCTAGGCCAGGAGCTTTGGACAGGGCAATTTTGTTTAAAGCACTGCCTAATTCTGTAAGGGTTATCTCAGGGGCCTCCTTGTGAACATTCTGCGGTATAATATTTTCTGGGGCTGCAGTGGTGCCCTCGACCTCCATCCTAGTGTAAAGGGCCTCAAAATGTTTCTTCCAGACATCAGCTGCACTATTGGGTTCTATGGCCTGCTTACCTTCACTAGAGCCTGTTTTAACTTTATTCCAAAAGGCCTTCATATCATGGGTGGTTAGGGCCCATTTCAAGGAGTCCCACTCATCCTTCTCCACCATGTTTTTTTGCTTCAGTGATGCTGTATCTATATGACACCCTCTTTTCTTTGATTAGAGGCCTGTCCTTGGCTTTGATCACATGTACCAAAGCTAACTTAGCCTTCCAACAGCTATCATTAAACCAAGAGTGCTTGACTGTTTTGGATCCTTTTGTGCGAATAGGTGGAAAGAATATATCAGCCAGAGTAGAGGTCAGAACTTTGTGGGCCTCAGTGATGCACATTACTGTAAGAGTTGATTAATGAAGTTATAGGACGCTATGGTTCAGGAGAAAACCTCCTTCTGCACCCAGGACTAGAACTAGGTAAAGATTCAATCCTAGAGGCTTGCTATTGTGTAGTATAAGAGAGGTAATGTAGGTGAAGGTGTATAATATTACCAGTGCCTATATTAGGGTACCTATGTGAAGCATAACAGAAGGTGAATATACCATCATCAGATATAGATTCATGCGCTGCCAGTAGGATCGGGATAACCGATTCACATAAGGAGGCCTGCCTAACACAAGAATTCTGTATAGCTGACCATCCTCCTGTTGTTGGCAAGTATTAATCTGTAGTCTGGTGGAGTTTTTAAAACAGAGACTACCTCAGAGATAAACAACTCCACGATCAGGGAATTGTGATCACTATCATGCCAAGACATAATAACAAAGTCAACGACACTGTGCCACATCCTTGTATCAACCAGGATGTAATCTAAAATATATGATTGCCCTGTTCTATTAAAAGTATGTTGCCATGGAGAGTCTGATTTTTTTTGGCCATTGCATGCCCTTAAGGAGTGTTTTAGGGCGAAGGATTTGATCTGAAGCAGTAATGGAGTCCAGACCCTGGTTGGCGGGATATTTGGCTCGGGAATTGCCCATTGCAGATCTTCTTTGCTAAGGGTCCTTCCATTGAGATAATTCAGGGGCTCATATTAGCAGCTGAAGTCAACAACAATAACCAACCAGGGATGGTTGGAGATTGTGGATATAAAAGCAGCCAGTTGGTCAAAGGTCCGTGATTCATGGCTGTTCCTTACCGGCCTAGAATACACATTAATCAGGGCTATTCTAACCTTAGATGTAAATGTAAGAAGAATGCACTGGATGTCTTATGAGGAGGACTCCAACTATTTGACTGTGAGTGCCCACCCATATACAGAGCCCACCTGATGGCCTGCCCTTGCCCCAGGTACTGGCGGCTATTCTGTATGACGCAAATCCCATCTGCTCTTTGCCTTCCCTGGCCCAAGTTTCTTGGAACATGCAAATGTTATGTTGGTCCACAAATCTCCCCCGGTCAGGGTTGTGCAATTTATTTCTAAGGTCCGCAAAATTCCATGATAGGACCCTTAACTTAGTTGGCTGTATGTGGTTATCTGAGAAGGGTGTTGGGAAATCAACATTGGACGACATGGATTCCCTCAGATGGTCACTTATACTCTTCACCACAGGTCTTGTAAAAACACAACTACTATAAGCGGAAGTCGCTAAGGGGATTGGGTCCTCTAGGGCTTCAAGGGTATTAGCCTGCTCTGGCATTTGTTGGGATTTCAAGGGTAAGCTTGTTAGAGTATTTTTGAGCAGCTGCCCCACATCAGTGTGGTCTACAAAACGTATATGCTTATCCCAGACTAGTTGTGTTGTTTCAGGATTCTCCCACACCCACCTGCCCCCAACCCAATTGTGGTAATTGAGTAGTACAGCTCCCTAGTTGGGTTCTTCCTCTTCCGGGGTCCCTTTTGCCAGTTGGTTATCTGTTCTGGATGAAACAATTCTTTGAGTCAATTGATCTCTTCTAAAGCTTCAAATAGATTGGCTATGGATATCTTATATTGCAAGGGTCTGGGAGGCTGGCACACTTGCATTGATTGCTGATGGTTTTGGTTCCAAAGTCTCGGCCCCTGTCTCATTTGCACACTAGTTACTGGTGCTTGATATGGAGTGTAGAAATAGCCTAGCTGCAAGGACCTAATACCCACATCTTATCTGTGCTGGTTCGAGCATAAAATGTTATGGACAGTTGTGAGAAAGTGCCATCTTTCTTGCATGGTATGCCCCCACTTTTTGCTGAATTCCTGATGTATTTTGACTGAGTGTGCCCTGGGTTCCGGACATCCAGGTGCCCAGGGCCTGTGTTCCTTCCCTCAAACTGTGTTGAAACCTAAACCCAATTGGCATCTCTGGCCACAGGTCAGCCCCTGGTAAATGGTACCATAGGTACCCAGGGCACTGTGACCCGAGAAGACCCCTTAGGGACCCTGTACCCTGACACACACACACTGCCTTTGCAGGCTGAGTGTCTCGGTGCAGAACTAAACAGAGAGTCGACATGGCACACATCTCTGTGTGCCATGTCCACAAACATACTGCCCTGGCATACCTCACGAACCCCTCTAGCTGGGTGCACCATGCCAGTGGTGTGGGCACAGGTGCATGAGCCCTGTGCCCCTACAGTACCCAGTAATGCCATTGAGAGTATATGGTGCTGGGAGATTGTCATTACGAACTCCACAGCACCATAATGGCTACACTGAAGACACACAAGTTTGATATCAAACTTCTCAGCACATTAAACCCACACTGATGCTTGTGTGGGGTTTAATGTAAAATGCACTACAGAGGTTATCTTAGAGATGCCCCCTGAAACCTATCCAACTCCCAGTGCCCTGACTGCATGGCCACTGAGGCTCCCACCACCAGACATGTTTCTGGACCCCTGGGTCGAGAGCTTGCCACTCTCTGGGGCCGGAAACAATGCACATCCTGTGACGAGGTGCCAAGCCTCCTCCCCCAGGATGGGCAGGGGAAGCTTCAAAGGCATGCTGCCTTTGTGAGCTTCTCCAGGCCACTTGCTGTACTCAGCAACTGGCCCCCACCGGTTCTGACCCCCACTCTGTCATGAAGACAGGCAGGAAACCCTAAGTGAGGAAAGGGTGTGTGCCAGCCTCAGCCAACTGCACACATCAGGTGGGAGAGGCGAGGTGAAGCACAACTCCGGGCTACCACCATCTTGAGGATGGGGAGTCCTACCCAATCAGAGCTAGGTCCCTGCCCCCCTCTCACAGGAGAGGAGCAGGATAGGGGGTGTACTCACCCCAGGACAGGGACCCATTGGTCCCTGCCCTTGCCCTACCTGTACCACCCCTAAATTTAGTATTTAGGGGCACCCTGAACCTTCCTTCCTCAGATACCGAATTGAAAACAAAAAAGAAGAACAACAAGAAAGAAAGACCTGCTGTGCAGCTGCTAACAAGAGGACGACACCAACTGACTTGGCCTGTTGATCCCTGAACCTGCTCCTGCTTAACCCCCGTGTCTCCTACGGACAGCAATCTCGAAAACCCAGGACGACCTGCCTGCCTTGCTCATCTAAAATACTGGGACACCCATGAGCAGTGGTTTTGCTCAAACAGCAACACCCCTGGTACCAGCCAGGAACCAAGTATCCAGCCCACTCTGCACCCGCCGAGCTCGGCCTGTGCCTGAGTGGACAAAGACCACGAGAATGTCCCCCCGACAATTGTGACCGCAAATCCAGTGTCCAAGGACCCTCCTTGACGACCCTGATGACGCCTGCAGCCTCACAACAAGGGACCCCTCCAACCGCGACCAGCAGAGGGTAAGATTTCCCGATGTCAAAAGACACCCATGCACCCAGCTCCCCACGGCAACTACCCTATCCTACTTCCCCACTTGCCCTGTCCTAGCTCAGCTCCCACAGCCGCGTGGTCTGCCTGCTAGCTGCCACCAACCAAAGCCCCCCTATCCTCCATAGGTTACATTGGGCCTACGCACTCTGCTCACCCCTGTGCCGCTGAGGGTGTAACAACTGTGCTTACCTGACCCTGGGAGACCCCTGAGTGTACCCCCAGAACCTTAACTCTGCCAGTCAAGTACTTACCCAAAATCCGATAACTTGACTTTTCTCCATAGGGTTGCATTGGCTGGTTTCACTTGGAAAATTCTTCTAAGTGTCGATTTTCACAACTTTTAAATAATCTTTAGAAATCGTCCGAGTTCCAAAAATGAAATTACTCACCTGCAATCAGTAGAGATCACAGTGCTGTATCTTTGAGCCCAGCACTGAACCTGAAAAGTAATTATAACCAGGATTTATTGCTAAATCTTGTGTCAACTTTACAAACTTAAAAATGTTCCTTAAAAATCGCCTGTGTAACAAAAACGATTTCTTTCAACTGTTTACAGGAAATGCACCAGATCTGATTCCAGGATCCAGCCCTGAGTAAGGAAAACATTTGAAAAGGGATTTTATTGCATTTACTAAAAACAACCAATTGAGCTCAATGGTATTTTGTGTTTAAACTTGTTTTGCATATTGCAACGACTGTAACTATTGCATTCAAAAGTCTATTGCTATTTAAAAGTATTCAATTGCAACATCTCATTCTGAGAAAGTATTTATGATAGCTACTGTGGTTCTAAAAAAAACTACTATATATTTTTATATACAAAACAATTAGCTTAGACTTCAGTTCGTAAGTGTGTGAGACCATTTGCTGACTGAGTGTGTACAACAAATGCTTTCCACTGTCCTCTGATACTGCCTTACTGCTCGACCAAGCTACCACTTTAGAGAGTAAGGATATATCTAACTTTAGCCTATGCCATACATCTGGGTACTGTGGACTCTGTGCACACTGTAGCTTACTGTGGTCCAGTATATACAGAGCCACTTTCTTACAACTGTCTTTGGGTTTTTAAAGTTAAACACTATGCAGTGCCCTCGCATATCTTTTGCTCTGTTGCCCACCCAACTGACCCAAGGTGTCAAGAATCGCGCCTGCATTTTCGTAGGTGAATTGCCTCCTCCTGGCCAGCCAAAACATACATTTATTCTTCAGTTCAAAATGGTTTTCCCTCTGCCCTGGTTTGATCTTGGGTACATCTGCTAAAACAATGACACATGGGGCTGACGCAGGGGCTAGATTAATACAGGGCAAAGTGCTTGCCCCCAGCCTCTATACTTAGTTCATACCTAGCCTCATCCCTACTGGACCTCAGCACCTGCAGATACACACAGTCTCTCTTAGTTATCACATTTTGGTGTACTGAATCGCTGCTCTTAGCCTGGTGGTTGGCCCTGGTGGTGTAGGTAGTGTGTAAGGGATTTTGGGCACATGGGGGTTCTGGCCTTTTTCAAGGTGTTGAAGAAGCCATATCTGTCTGACAACTAGCTTTGGGCCCCCCAATGGTCGGGGCTGGCCTTCCAACACTGGTTTCAAACGATTCAGCCAACTTGTCAACCCATGCAACCAAGGAGCTAAGCTCATCTTTCAGAATGGATCAAATCTGGACCTGAAAGTCCACCACCAAGAGCGACACCCATTCTGGGTAGTCTAGGGCTGCTCTGTAGGTCTCATTTATGTGTCCGGGTCATCCAGGTACTCTCTGCTATTGGGTGTCCCATCATTGAGCTTCTTCCGTTTGTCCCCTGCCCTGGTCAGTTGCTTGGGTTTCCCATTTTTGGCAGGGCCTGAGACAACACCTCCTTTACGCAAATGTACTTTTGGTACAGCACTTGCCTTAGCACAGCCAACATTATGTTTCATGGGAAGGTTGGTTTCCAAGACAAAGGTGGTTGGGGAGGAGCCTGAGCCAGTCGAAGTGAAGATCCAGAGTTAAAGACAACCACCATTCGGGGATTTTGATTTCAGCTGCCACTACACCTATGGCCCTCTGTAACATCCTGTCAATAGAGGTTGAGGCAAAGAAGAGGGGTGTTGTTGGGACAGAGCTTGCTGTTTGTTATGACATGTCCATTTCCCCATTGCTGCTGGGAGCTTGGAGTTAGCTATGATCAATGCAACAGCACAATACTAGCCAGCAACACCACATCCCAAGCTGTTGCCCTCCCCTACTAATAGAGCCAGATAGGGACCTTGTAACTTACAGTTCACTTTACTTGGTGTGCCAAATCGTAACATAAAATGAAGTGCTGTACCTGGTAAGTTATTGCCCATGCTCCAAGGCTTCAAAACCAGTAGAAGGTAGATGTCGGCCTCCTCAGCGGGGCGTGGGCTATTGATTTGGGCACTCCTCTGCTGGAAGGATTGTTGCTGCCCCTCCCCAAACAGGCAGGCTAAGAGATGTAGTCTCCCTAGAGTGTGGATGCTCACAGGGTCACTTGTTGAGTCCGACTGGAAAGCTCAGGTATCTGCTGAGTATCTTGTCCTCAAGCATCCAGCCCCACCGGTGTCACTCTCTGGAAAGATCAATTCTTCTCCTCAAGCCACAAATAACTTCTACTGGAGGGCAGGAACCCTCACCTCTCAACCACTCTTGAACAATGGCATAGTCAATGGTCAAAAACTCTTTCAAACCTTTTAGATTTTCAAACTTTCACAAGGACTAGTCTACTTGGTGTATCTGAGTAGGGCTCCATCGCATTCAGCCTCAAATCATACCTAGGTCTCCCACAACCATTGACTACCATTGGCACTTTATGGTTTTTTTGAATTATTTTCACCTAAATCATCGAAAAAGTACATCTCTGCTTTCCCTTATTGGATATTTGTCCTTTTGTTCATTAAATTGTTCATACAGTTTCTAATTTGATTTAGGAATTTTGTTTCTTTGTGTTTTTACTTTATTACTGTTTTGGTACTGCATAAATAATTTTTACATTGCCCCAACTAAAGCTTGGCTACGCTGTGCCATGGTTGAGCTCAGTTTACTTTAGTTACTTTAAAAGCTTACCCTGACAAAAGTTGAGATTTCTCCTTGAAGTGGGTAGTTGCACATGCCAAATAATATTCCAGTTTCTTACAAGTGTCTTCCAGCAATGTGGAGAACGCTGCCTCAATTTCTCTATCACAGCAGAGTAGAACAGCACCAACATTTTTGCACGTTGGAGTTCCCAAGAAGGTTCTCTTTTTGCAGACACATTCTGCGTACACTGGATTCAGTTTCCCCACTGCTTCTTTCATTCTGAGTTCTGAAGAAGATCAGGAATGACCATGCCTAAGTCATCCTAATGGCTCCAAATTGGGTATGAGCCACCTCATGAGGATCTCCTATTGCGCACGCGGGCACGGTCCCCCACCTGCGCCTGCACAATGTATACTTCATGTGTTGGGATTGAGCGGTAACAGTTGACTGCCTTCAACCTTGCTTCCCAAAGTAGGGAATTAGATTGTAGCAGCCAGGTGTTAATCTACTTTTGAACTCTGTAGATACAGGATGCTGGGAAAGGTTTGTAGACCGGTTTAGTTCCCGCCATATAGATCCATTCCATGCTAAGTTGTCAGATGTTCTGCTTTTGTGCTGTCTTTAGCCTATCGAGGACTTACCAGGGGCACTACTAAAGGTTATTTGACATCTCTTATGGACTTTTTATGCTTAAATCATACTTATTTAAATATCCTGCTGTGATACATTATATTAAAAGTCTAGTGCACATGATTCAAACCCAAATCTTTTTTATGCCACAGTGGGACCTTAATTTGGTACTCATTTTTCTTAAGAATTCTCCATTTGATTCAATGCACAGCTAACCCTTGCATCTCCTGACTCTCAAAATAGCCTTCCTCATAGCTAAAACTTGAGCTCCTTGCATAAGTGACAAGGTAAGGAATCTGTGGTCCTAAGTATCTACCAGAAGAACAAGATACTTACCTTCAAAAACTCTCTTTCTGGTAGATACTCTATCTACCTGCAGATTGTTCCCCACCCTCCCACCTCCATGTTCTTTACAATGCACTCGTTTATCCATCTAAAAGAAGGTCTCAAATTAGAAACCTGCACACTGTCATATTTTATAACTTAGAAAGCTCCGTGTCCACCGGCATGGTCAGAGTCAAGAAGGATGTCAGCGTGCAGAAGTGGTGCTTATATGTGGATCCAATTTCACTCCCAATGCAGTATAAAGCTGGCGCAGACCCACGTATCACCACCTATCAATACACAGGAGCAATACAACTGAGAGCAAACACAGATTTGTGTGCCCATGTCGGTCGATATCAGGATGAGAATGACCATACTCAGTGATTATTGTTTTGGGGAGGATATTGTACCTAGCTGCTACGGTGGAGAAAAATCAAAGCCTTGGCAGACGACACATATATAGCAATAATTAGGTGTTTTTATGCACTTCAGGTGACAGCCCACAGTAACCCATCCTAACAACTAGAGAAAGATGAGTTGGATGATATTGGAATCAGTCCTATGTCGGAGTGGTCCCAAGTATGGAACATTTGCCAACTCCCCTCCCAACAGTCTGAGCACAAAAGAATTTTAATGACAACATAAAAACGTTCTACTCATCCACAATTAGTCACAAAAGGCATAAAACACTCATAGGTTACAAAGCCTCGAAATGAATAAGCTAGATGTCTGGCAACTGTGTTATATCCCTGCACTGCAACCATTATACAAAACAATAGGTGCCAATGGGTAATTTCGTGGTACACTCTGAACACTTTACAGTGTTTAATTTACAATGCAGGGCATCAATAAAGCTCAAAATGTGATATAATAACAATAATATAACAGAAAGAATCAAAGGTTTTGACGGTGGTAATTTATTGGATAACACATTTTATTTCATAGCCTCTTGCTAATTAAATACTCTTTGAATTTTCGATATAGTCTCAACTGAAAATTCCCATATGATATTCTACAAAACAAATTAGAAATAAAACCCAAGCACTGGCGAGTGCAGGCATGTCACAGGAAATTAATTTAGACGTAGATCAGGTCAATTAGATAAGATGCAAATTATCTAGATTAACTGTTAAAAATGTGCAATGATTAATATAAACTTCAAAGCAAAAATCACATGCAATTAGAATCTGCAAACTGCAATAGGCATTCTTTGATATGTGCATAGGCCATAGAAATACTGAGAAGCAAGCTTTCCTCAACTAAAAGTGAATCTAATGTTGCTGAACTGTGCACAAATATAATTTAGAAGTCTGACCTTAATGTGCCATGCTTAAAAATGTTTGTCATAACTTCAGGATGTCCCAGTTTTAATCAATGTATTATTTTACCTAACAACATATTGTTTATAATGAGAAACGCCTGATTCTCACTCTATTTCACATAATGCATAAATAAAATAGTTGCACATTTAAAACAATATTTCCTGTTCATGTTAATGAAATGCATCACTAACCAGTACTTTGTAATTTGATGTTTCTCTTCTTTAGCATATTTCAGTGTATACGCAGTGAAACATTTAATATTTAGAAGCTCAACCTGCTTTCGGTGCCTATGGGAAATGAGGCTTATGTTTCCAGAACTTAGCTATGGAAGAACGGGGCATATTACCAAGCAATAGCGATAATTATCGCTATTGCTTGGTTAGAGAGAAAATTTTACCGCTGCGCTGCGGCGATTTTTACCGCAGATAAACCTTGGTATTACCAAGGTTTATAGCAAATGCGATAAAAAACGGCCGCAATGCATGAATATCGCTGAAAAGTCAGCGATTTTCATGCATTACCGAGCTAATGCTCTTAGCCATGTTATCCACCTCCCATTGGATAACATGGCTAAGAACTGCTCTGGGCAGGTTTTAGTTTTTGGAGATATTCGCGCTTAGCGCGAATATCTCCAAAAGTTGGTAATAGGAGATAGCGATCTTGGCACGCCCACTTTGCATGTCATTAGTGATAAATATCACTGACATGCAAAGTGGGGCCCAAGATGGTCGCTATCTCCTACTAGCTGTCGCTAACTGGTGTTAGCGACAGCTAGGTAATAGGGAGATAATTTTATCTCCGCTTTCTTTGCTTTTAAAGCCAAAAAAGCGGAGATAAACCCCCTTGATAATATGCCCCAACGTCTGTAGCTGTTGTGATAAAATTTTGCAATCTGCATGTATTTTCATTGGAAAAGAAGAGCTGAACCTGCTCACAAAGGAGAGCTGCCATTGGATTGGTCTAGAGAGGAATAAGCCAGCTACAATGTCTACAACATGTATTCATATCTTTTACATTAGTGCATGTTACTAGTTAGTTTAAATGCTTTTTTATCCACACCTAACCTCCCTTCTTGTTCTAGAATGAGGGTTATGGCCACTACTTTTTTTTTTTCACCCTTACTACATTTTGATACTTTAGTTTTACAGATTGCTACTACAACGGCATGATCACTTACTTGAATATCTGAGACTTGACTGAGGTACATGACTACTCTTAAAGGACATTCTGCTGCTTTAATTAGACTTTGAGCTTTATGCTCCTTTGATCTCACTCTTTTCCTTTGAGCTTAAACTCTAAATGAGGTCTATTTACTCAGAAACTCTGGCCTGATTTTTTAGAATAGGGTGTTATTCCATTATGGAATGCTCTTGAAGTATTATTTGTTTATTTAATTCTAACCTAAACTTTATATGAGATTTCTGTAAGTGTGATTAAGGTTTACTGACTAATACCAATATAGACAAATAATAAAAAGAGGATTACTAATCTCCTAATGACCATTACGATTTTAAAACATATTCAAACTCTCACTATTGACTGAACTTGGAATTGTATTTGAAATTTGCTTGAGATGCCGAAATAGCTCTTTTGATCAATATATAATGGCAAAGATCCGTCACCTTAAATGAGGAGAAACCAGCGTGGGAAAGGGGCAAGACCCTCTAAGCAATGGTAATAGAAACGGTGAACCATATTAAGTAATTTTAGCTCTAATCCACGTAATAAGAGTCATGATTACACCTTGATCAAAGAGCTATAAATAATTACCCAAATTAGAATAAAATACCCAAATCCTGAAATCAAATACCCAGAGTATGAGGACCTGACAAGGTGCGATTTTCGAAAGTGGTTGCAGTTTTGGATTTCTGTGTATTAATTGGGTGATGCAATGTCTATTGTAATTGTGTTTACTGTTGTATTGAGTTGAAAGTGAATCGTTGATGAGTGAAGATGTTTATTATTTTTATGTAAAGAGATTGACGAGTTTCAGACTCGTCCTAGTTTATGATCTTGGGATAAAAGATAAAGAATCAAAGATAAACAATAGATAGAAATTAATGGCCTCATTAGGATGTTGATGGGACCGACAGCGGTGTTGGTCCCGCCGACATCTGTATCAGCGGTCAGACCGCTGCATTACATTGCAGCCAGTCCAACCGCATGGGTGAGGGACCAACCACTGAGGCTCCAACCGGCTCAAGAAGCCCATCGGCCCTGTGGTCGGAATGTAATCCCTACAATGAGGGTGGTGCCTGCTCAGGCACTGCTGTAGGGATTCAAGCATCAGGATTCAAGCAAGCCGGGCCGAAGACGGCTGTGATGCCAGAAACCGGTCCCCGGAAACTTGTTTCCTTTCCAGTAAAGAATTGGCTTGGTAGTTTGGTCTGCCCTGTTCCCATGATGCACTGGGCCAGGGACAGACTAATTTGCATGTAGCCAGGTTCTGAACTGGGATGGTGCAGTGAGCTAAAAAACGGTGATGGATCAAGCCCTGATCTCTTGACTGGGTAGGAGTGTTCTGCCTAATTCAGATGCTCTGTCCATCACCACCCCCTTTATGAATCGTTTTGGCCACTATAGGAGTGGAAGGGTATGCTCAGACATGAGTCCCTTGCTCACTGCACCATCAGGATTCAAGTAAGCCGGGCCAAAGACGGCTGTAATGCCAGAAACCGGTCCCCGGAAGCTTGTTTCCTTTCCAGTAAAGAATTGGCTTGGTAGTTTGGTCTGCCCTGTTCCCATGATGCACTGGGCCAGGGACAGACTAATTTGCATGTAGCCAGGTTCTGAACTGGGATGGTGCAGTGAGTTAAAAAACGGTGATGGATCAAGCCCTGATCTCTTGACTGGGTAGGAGTGTTCTGCTTAATTCAGATGCTCTGTCCATCACCACCCCCTTTATGAATCGTTTTGGCCACTATAGGAGTGGAAGGGTATGCTCAGACATGAGTCCCTTGCTCACTGCACCATCAGGATTCAAGCAAGCTGGGCCGAAGACGGTTGTAATGCCAGAAACCGGTCCCCGGAAGCTTGTTTCCTTTCCAGTAAAGAATTGGCTTGGTAGTTTGGTCTGCCCTGTTCCCATGATGCACTGGGCCAGGGACAGACTAATTTGCATGTAGCCAGGTTCTTAACTGGGATGGTGCAGTGAGCTAAAAAACGGTGATGGATCAAGCCCTGATCTCTTGACTGGGTTGGAGTGTTCTGCTTAATTCAGATGCTCTGTCCATCACCACCCCCTTTATGAATCGTAGGGATAACCATGGCCTTTTCCGATGGACTTCCAATGGCAGTCCGGCCGACATTTAAAAGCTGTCACAAATGGACTTTAGGGGCACCTAGCAGAGCCCCCATCTCTCTGCGGCCTCCATTATGAGGCCAGGGGGCACCATAGGTGCCCATCAAATATCCATGCCCCTTGTAGCAGGCACCATTAGGTGCCTGCCTCAGGGTGCAGGGATTTTAAAAACATGCATTGTGGTATTGGGGCTTATGCTGCGGCGATTTTCCGATCAGTAGCACAAGCCTTAATGCAAAGAGGCATGCTTCGGACCGCCTCCACGGCAGTCAGATCCTAATTAGGAGGTCAGTCCCTTTACCACAGCGATGCCAGTTGAATGCTCATCCCACGACATCATAATTAGGGTCTGTGTGTAGGAGACACTTGCTAGATATTGAGACAAGTGTAGAAAACACTTGAGTAAGCAATCATAGAATAGTATTTCTTATTTGCAGGTTCTGTGGTGTAGAGTTTGAAGTACCATTACCTATACAGTTGAGATAGAAATACTAATAATCTATTGTGGTTCTTAAATCTAGATTGATGTTAGTAGAACCAAATTGTACAAAGAGTAAAGCTGCATTGAATAGGGTGATTTCACGCTGGTTGAGATTTCATTTGCAATTGTGGAATTCTTTTGTGTGGATGAACCTCTATTGTTTTCTGTTGAAGAGCAAACAAGAATTGATATATGTGTTGTTATTGTCATTCAAAATGTTTTTGTTGGTTTGTGTAAGTATAAGAGAAAGTGTAAAGGAGGCAGACCTGCTGCGAGGATTGAGATTATACTCCATAGTGTTTCTTGCTGGCATTGGTTGGTTGGTGTGCTTTTGTGCTGCGATTGGTTGGTGACATCAGGGTGCCATGTTGTGCTAGCTCAGTGTTTGTGTGGATATTGCTTTGGATTTGTTAACAGGATTTCTATAATTAAGAATTGTGACAGGATTGCAGTAAAGAATATCTGACGTTTATGGAAAAGAATCAAAATATTGAACTGAAATTGTTTGTGTTGCGATTTTGTCAGAATCATGAAATGTTTTAAAGAATGTAAGAGTTTTTTGAAGGGTGATGTTATAATTCTGATAAAGAATGGTGAAGAGGCACCTCCTGATGGTATGCCTGCACATTATATGGCACCTAAATTGGGCTTCCATAATGTTTATGGCTTCATCAGTGGTGCAAGATCAATGAGAATGAAGGTGCATTAAGATTTCCAAAACGGTAGCTTTGAGACTAGAATTATTGAGAGATTGAAAGAACAATTGTACAAAATGAAACTGCCCCCTAGACCTACCCAAAATGAAGCCTTGAATGTGTGGGAAAAGGTTGCTGAGAGAAAGAAAGGGAAAACTATCAGATTAGGACAAAGAGAGCAATGAGTAATTATGTAGATGCTCGATGGGATGTAGAACAGCAGAAATGGAAGAAAGCCATAGTTGAATGCACTAGATTGTATCCAGCTACTTCTACAGATATACTGAAGAAAGGGATAGAAAAAAGACCCAGGCAAAAGAAGAAGAGGAAAAAGAAAAAGGAAATGAAACAGCTAGCGATTCAGGGGAAAATATTTTGGAAGAAACTTGGCTTTACGACCTTGCCTTGGCAACACCAACTGATTGTACTGAGAGTAGTGCTACAGCAGCATGCAGTACAATAGCCACTGCCACTGTAGAAAGGAGAGTGGTACCAATTGAGAGACCCCTTCAAATATTACAGATTTCCCCAACTGGAGTTGCCCAGCCACAGACTGTTCCTCCATCTGTGGTAAATTCACCTGTTATGCATGGACCGGTGCAAATACTGCAAACAATAATTATACAGACAGTGCCGAGACCAGTTGCAAATTTACCAGTAAATGTTATATTGACTTTAGAGACTCAAGGAGTAGTTGGAGATTTACCTACAAAAATATTCATTCCAACCTCTCATAATAATTCAGATAGTCCAGGCATTAAGAGCCAGGGAAGGTTTGTATTCACAACACCAGTAACCCCTGGGGAAATACATTTGCGTAAAGATGGAATTTTCCCACCATGGTGCATGATTTCAAATACAGAGAGCACAGTGCAACAATCTAACCAAGAACCTGAAAAGGATAGACCATTGAATATTTCCAAAGTAAACGATGAATTGGAAGAAACAATTAGGAGGTGTTTAGAGTGAGGACATTTTAACCAATATCAAGAAAAAGCATTGATTTACCTGTGTAAAGAAACTGCAAGACGAGCAGCAATTACACATGACAAATTGGCCGAATTGACTAGGAAATATGAGGTAGATCTTTCTAAAAGCTTTACTTTATAGAAAAGTTAAAGGGTTCAATTAGATGATGGAGCAATTGGAACAATGCGGTTTCAGGAATGCCGTTGCACATTACAGAATTATTCACATGTATTCATAAATGGAGTGAAACTGAAAAATTAGATATCAATTTGACAAGAAAACATGAAACAAAAAAGAAGGAACCTGAGTTGGTAGGGGAAAAGAATAGACAGAATGAGGAATGAGCTTTTATTTCTATTTGTATTTTAAATTTATAAAGCGCACAGCTACCCAACAGGGTCTCCCGGCGCTGCAACAGCTGAATAGAAATAAAGAGAGAACTACAGAGGGAAAAAAAAAGAGTCACTAAACGACAGCGTCATTAAATTCTTACGGAAGATCAACAAGGATTGACAGTTTCTTAGGTCAAGCGGAAGAGCATTCCAGAGCCTGGGGCCAAGACAAGAGAAGGAGTGACCCTTCATACAGGCCAACCGAAACCTGAGAACTGAAAACAATGAGAGACTGGAAGAGCGCAGTTGACGAACCGAAACACAGAGTGTGAGTACGTTTTGAATGTAAGAAGGAGCAAGGCCCCATTTGACGCAAAACATATAACAGAGGGACTTAAATGCAATACGCTTACTGACTCTAAGCCACTGAAGTTGAGGAGTAGAGGCGAAGCAGAGGCGAATCTCAGCATATGAAAAAGAAGATGAGCAAAAGCATGACCTGAAGCTGGTGGAAAGAGGCCTTATCAACACCCAGATAAAGGACATTACCGTAATATAACCTGGATGTCACCAGGCGCTGCAAATAGTTCTCTGAGCTGCCAATCGGATTAACCAAATAATTATTTTGATCCAGCTGAGGACAGCAAAGCCAGATGAAGCAACCCTGGAGACCTGATGTTTAAAAGATAGCTTTCTTGACTTTAGACACAGGAACAGGTACAGGGCCCCCAGCTCAGGGTTAATACCTAAAATCAGCACCTCGGTTTTAGAACCATTAAGCTATAGGGCATTATTGGTCAACCAGGCAGATTCATTCCTCAAACTACACAGCAATAAGGAAGGATCTTGATGCCGAGCAGCAGAAAGGGAGAAGACGATCTGAGAATCATCAGCATAGGAGAAAAAAGTCAGACCCGACTTTTCCACAATGTTAGCCACGGGGCGAACATATACATTTTAATTTAAAGGGCTCCAGAGGTTAGCTGTAACGTGTGTGATCTCACATTGTTAGAAAAAACATCAAATGTACGATCAGTAAGAAAAGACCTCAACCATTTCACTGCCGAGCCCATAATCCCTCAGGCTTCAAGGCGTTCTAACAGAATGGAATGAGACACTGTGACAAACACTGTGCTCAAATCCAACAGGGTGAGCGCAGAGGCTCCCCCTGAGTCAAGTTATAGTCTAAGATGCTCAGCAACCCCAAGGAGAGTAGACTCAGTGCTGTGACCATGTCTGAATTCAGACTGAGATGGATGAAGCAAATTAGAGTTTATAACAAAAGAGGAAGAAAGGTATTAATATTACATTCAAGAATTTTAGAGAACACAGAAAGATGAGAAATAGGATGAAAGTTGGACCAACAAAGCACGTCAAGACCTTCCTTTTTTAATAAAGGAAGGACAAGAGCATGCTTCCACACCCTCAGTACCAAGCCTATACTTAAGAAATGATTAGTTAAGTCAAGAATCACAGAGAGGACTGTGTTGTCCAGGAGACTGAGTATGGAAGGGGGAAGGGGGTCAGCATGAGAGCCGGACATAATAGAGCTCAATGACAGGTTCAAGGAAGGTAAATCCAGGAGAGGCCAAGAGCTGATCTATTCAGCGTACTCAGGTACAGAGGTCTGGGGAGAGAATTTGTGAGAACCTGACAAAGAGCAAGTAGGAGATCATATGCTTCCTTGTTGAACAACATCCACCACAAGTTGATCGTGAATAGACTTAACTTTGTTATCAAAGAACAATGCTAACTCATTACATTGTGGTTGAGTAAGTGAAGGGGACGGCAAAAACACACTGGTGGCCGAGAGTTGATTCAGCACCTTAAGCGAAGTATTCTGGCAGTGCAGAGAGCTAGAGATCTTATCTGTGAAAAAGGTAGCATGTGCCAATCTACATAGAGCATGATATTTCTTAAAACTCCCAAATACTCTGTTTTAACATCAGGCAAATAAAGTTTCCTCCATTGCCTTTCTAACGCTTTACAGCACGTTTTCTCTTGTTTAAGAGAATCAGTAAACCAAGGCGCTGGGCGATGTGTCCTGATCAGGGATTTAGAGACAAGAGGCAAGACAGCATCAGTGGCTGAAGAGATCCACAAATGCATATTAACTTGAGCTAAATCAGGGGAGGAGACAACAACAGGAATATTATTCCGAAGCACACTATGCAAGGAAAGAAAATTAAGTTTAGACCAGTTCCGGATTTTAAGCTGAGCAGTAGATCTAAGTGAAGAAGGTTTGTGAGCCTTAATAGAAAAGGGAACTGCAAAATGAGCAGTACAGCAAAGCTGGACAGGAGGTGCGACAGAAATAATAGAGAGATTAGAGAAAATAGGGTCAAGAAGATGACCAGCAATGTGAGTGGGAAGTGAACTTAATAATGTAAGATTAAGAATATTCATGTCCTCAATAAAAGTAGAGGCAGGTTTATCTTCCCCGGTCTCAAGATGAAGACTAAGGTCACCAAGCACAGAGAAGTTAGCAGAGTGGAGAATATGAGGAGCCAATAGATCACAAAAGGCTGAGCACAATTAAGCAATGGCCCAGGAGGACAAGAGACAAGAGCGCCAGAGAAGGTAAACTTATGAGAAAAAGAAATCGAAAAAGCCAAAGATTCACAATTTGGGATCTGGAGGGGCACAATTTTACAAGTGTAATGTATTTTATAAATGATAGCAATACTACCCTCAACCTTGTGGTGTCTATTAATATCCAACAAGGAAAAGTTGTTAGGCAGTGCCGCAATAATATCAGGTTGAGAACCATCATGAAGCCATGTTTCCATTAAAAAAACAACGTCAGGGTCTTCATCAATAAGAAAATTAAACAAATGAAGTTGATTGTTCAAGCTAAAACAGCAAAATTCCCTCTGGGATGCAAAAATGTTTAGCAAATTAATAGAAGACTCAGACACTCCCCTCTGGGCCTGTTCAGCTACCGGTTGAGCATTAGAAGTGCATTCAAATCGACAACAAGGGCACTGCAGTACAGGAGAGCGTGGATTGAGAATTTGGCACATCTCCCCTAAATGAGGTATAAGGCTATGCAACATTAAGGATGTGTAGCATCTAAAGCCTGACTGAAAAAGGCCAGGGTTTCTTGCCCATGGTCGCGGCCCTGCACAGACGAGCGCAGACGTACTTGCCTTAGGCACGCCTTAGGCACTTCTTTGGGGCGTTACTTCTTTCCGGCCTGCATTAAGTTGTGGAGAACATCAGAATCTGCCCTCCCCCTACCCGGAAGTTTAGAAAAAGCTGGGAATGTCATAGTGCAAGTGACTCCAACCACGCCCTCCACTCAAACGGCACAGAGCCACGGTGGACCAGGGCAGCGACCAGAGGAAATAAAGTGCAATAGGTAAGTTTAAAAGAATGATTAAAAGAAGGCACCAGTTAAAAGGAGAGCAGCAATAATAAAACAATCTGTAGCCAAGCGTAACAAGCAAGCAGAAAAGTGGCCGCAGATCACCACAGACCACTCCAGCTTCAGCTTATCCACTGAGAGAAATAGTGGGAGGAGTGTATTTCAATGTACCTTGGAGTAGAGGAGATCTTGCAGCTTTTATGAAAAATGTCCCAAAATTGAGAGACAAACCTGTGCAATAGTACACACAAGTTGTTCAATTTGTGAACATTTAAAAAGTGCTGTTATACTGAGTGCTTGGTGGGCTGAGTGTAAGACTGCTGTACACCAGCCACGTGAAGAGCCAGAGAGAATGGCACACCTTAATACATCTCCAGTAGAAATGGAAAAATATGAAGCAGTGATTACTTTACTGAAATGCAAAGTGCTTCCAAAAGATCATGATTGAGTGAAAATTAATCCAAGGACACAAGAAGCATAATAAGCGGTCATGAGTACTATGAGCAGTTGTTGCAGGTGTTTCAGAAGCACAGTGGAAGAGAATACCCTGATGAGAAATACAGGGGCATTTTTGTGTCTCCTTGTGTGCTAGGATTGAGACCACAGATTATTTGCATATAATCAAAAGTATACCTTTCTGCCAGAGTAAATAACTTAGGGCCATATGTACGAACATATTTTTCCATAGACACAGAATGGGAAATACATCTGGCCCTTAATGAGATTCTGAGCCATGCAAAATATTGCAGGGATGAACAAGAAATGAAACAGAAAAAAATTAAAGAAAAATTCATGCTGGCTCAGATGACATTTGCAAATAATCAGAAGGGGAGGGATCACTTGTCCTGCGTGAACCAGGGTATGTAGGAGATCGAACAACGGTGTCTCCAAATAAAAACCCTCATGCACGTGTTGGGTAGCGTGGTAAGCGGTATATCTTGGTTCTCCGCTCTTCGAACACGTGTGTGCATAATCATCGGGTTAGTTTTTGGTATGCAGCCTCCACCAGGAGGATCTTACCCTCGGTAAAAACAGTAGTGACCCAGTGATGTGGAGGGAGTGTAGAACAATTAAAAAATCCCCCGGAGACCCAGTAGTAGGAATTTTATTAGGTCTGGGTTCGGGTGGATCCCATTAGGGGAATGCTCAAGTGGCGTGCGCTCTATTGAAAATGTTAGGTTCTCAGGACGCACTAGCATTCAAAATGATTTAAAATGGCCAACATGTTTCAGCCCTCTATGCCGGGAGTCGGACTTTAGGGCTTTCTTCAGGACCCGTGGTGAAAGGTGAAAGTGATACTAGTTTACTAAATTATAGCAAGCAAGTGTGTAGAAAAGGGAAATTTTCAACCTGTTTCTTTTTCTCGAGGTCACGATGTACCTATAGTTCAAGCATAATAGAAACATATACAAAGGGAAAACAAGGGTAAGGGAGACACATAGCGTAGTGAATTCACTACTGGACAATACAAATTGTAGCAACTTAAAATGGCAATACTTCATAACCCCCAGTAAATGGCAGTGTCAACTCTCTCTTTCTCCAGCAAGCTATTTCATGCAAAAAGTGGTTTTTAGATGGTAAATCATACTTTTATGCAAAACGAGTGTATAGGGTTTGAAAATACCCCACCACTCGGATAACTATTGTGGTGGGTCAAATATGTGGCAATCGATTACCACGTGACATGCAAAACTATTAATAAACATGTGCAGTTTCTATAGTCTTGATCATGATAATGGTTGCCCAAAGTAGTGAAAAACTTTCATACCGATGTGCTCTGTGCGCTAATATCGTACCTGAAATGCACATCAGTTACACCTCCTTCGGGTGTGACAAGGGCTTCGAGGGGGCTAGATAAAAGGGGGACAGCTAAGTATTAGCGCGAAGCGGTTCTTAGTATACTTGCGGTTTTGTAGCAGAATTGTCTCAAGCTGATACCTAACGCTCCTCTCCTCGCGCCTCGCGTTGCGCTGCAGCTGCCTCTTGGGACCCGGAAGTAACAGGACTGCGCTTCCGGGTCGCTTTTTGCAGGTCTCCGTTCATGGCAATAGAAAGGAGACTCGGCGCCTCTTCGTGTTTACAATATCACGAAGTGGAAAATACGTGTTATAGAAGCCAATGGTCATTCGTATTCCCAAAGAAATGATTCTAATGCTTCATTATGAAGAGAGGTGGACATTCCGAATATTAGGATAATGTTAATGAAAAATAAAAATAAAATTGAAAATTATGATGATCAGTTGCGAGGTCATACAAAGTGGTTTGTAAAATCGTGGGCAAACAGTTTGTTGCAGATTTATTGAATTTAAGCACTGAGTTGATCACTGGTGCTTCTCACAGTGCAACTTATGGATATCTTTCATTAGGTCTCTTGAGGCAGACTGCATTCTAGGGTGAAGCCTACAGGGAATGTGTAAATTTTGCCGATGTTAGTTTTGGGAAACAGTTTCATTATTTCAACACGCTCAGCCACGGAATATTATCATTCAGCCCTCTTGTATCTGTCCCCAAACGGTGGACCCAGCGTTGCTCTTTTTCAAAGAGGATTCTCTCTGCATTGCTGTCCTTTATGTCCAGAGTTTCAAGGATGACCCAGTTAAGGTCATCCACTGTGTGGTTTTCCTCCAGAAAATGACTAGCCATCTTGGTTGTGGTTTTTTTACATTTGACGTTGCTCCTGTGCTCTACGATCCTTTGTTTAGCTTTCCTACATGTCATGCCAATGTAGTGCAGCTGGCAGGGGCAGGTGATCATGTACACTACGTGGCTGGTATTGCAGTTAGTATGTTTGAGCATTCTCCATTTGAAATTAGGAAGTAATTGTAACTCCTTAGTTGGTTGGGTCAAATTACAAACTGAACAAGAGCCACAGGGGTAATGTCCAGTAATAGGGGGGTTCCCCCATAAATTGGTTTGATGTCCTCGTTTGGTTACAGATGGTCTCGTATGTACCAGGATGTCTTTTAAGTTCCTACATCGCCTGTTGGCAAATCTCGGTTTAGGCCAAGAAAGTGTGCCAGATGTGAGGATCCTCCAATTTTTATTCACGATTTTTTTGACTTTGTCGGTTACTGGGCTGAAGGTGGTGACACAGGTAGTGAGATCCTCAGGTTCTGTTTTTGTAAAGGTCTCCAAAAGGCCTTCTCTGTTTTGGTTTTGTGCTCTTTTTTTGCATTTATTTACCACTCGCCTTGGATAATCTCGATGTTGGAGTTTTGTGCAAAGGTCTTGTGCTTGGGCCCGGTATTCGGTGTTCTTGCTGCAGTTCCTCCGCAGCCTGAGGAACTGGCTGTAGGGAAGATTTTCCCTCAAAGGGCGGGGATGAAAGCTCTTGAAAGAGAGGAGACTGTTCTTTGCTGTTTCTTTGAAGAAAGTGCGTGTTTGTAGATGCCCGTCTTCCGCATATATTGTAATATCCAGGAAGTCTAGGCTTCTTCTGTCCCCACTGTACGTAAACTTCAGGCAGCTGTCTTTTGTATTCAGCCATGTGTGGAAATCTTTTAGATCCTCTTCGTTCCCCGCCCAGATTAGCAGGATGTCGTCAATATACCGCTTCCAAAGCAGTATATGACGAATATAGGGATTGGTTTCTGTGTGTACATGTGTACCTTCAAAAGTGCTCACATATAACCCAGCCACACTCGGGGCAAATGTACTGCCCATCGAGGTCCCATGGCATTGTAAGTACAGTGTCTCTTTGTATAGAAAATGATTCTCTGTCAAGGCCATGCGGCAACATTCCAAAACGAAGTGTCTAGGAGTTTTGTATGTCCAGTCCTTGTCGAAAAGAATTTGCTCTAGCATATCCAGGGTCTCTTGTTGTGGTAGGCTCGTGTAGAGACTTTCCACATCAAGTCCTACAAGCATCATGGTGTCAGGTGAATATTCGACATCTTTAAGTAAGTTCAGAAGGTCTCGCGTGTCCTTTAAGTAGGTAGGTGTGCTTTGTACCAATGGTTTGAGGTAATAATCAGCAAACTGAGAGAGAGGCTCTAATACCGACCCGATGCCTGACACTATTGGTCGTCCTGGGGGTGGCATTCGGGCCTTGTGTATTTTAGGCAATGAGTAAAAATATGGAGTTTTGGGGTTCTTTGCTACCAGAAAATCAGCTTCTTTCTTGGAAAGCCAGTTGTGAGCTTCCGCCTCTTCAATCATCATTTGTATTTCACTCTGCAACCTTTTGGTGGGATCATTGGATAGTTTCCTGTAGAACTTGTCATCTGACAGAAGATCAAGGCACTGCTTGTCATAACCCGCTGCAGACAAGATAACTACCCCCCCTCCTTTGTCGGCTGGTTTTATTATGATTTGGCCATCGTTCTTCAATTCATCCAGCGCTGTCTGCTCTGCTCTTGTTACATTGTGAAACGGTTTTTGTTGGTTTGATGATAGTTCGTCTACTTCTCTCATGATAGCTTGCTCAAAGGTTGCGATTTCAATCGGTACTTGAGAGGGCAGTGGGCAAAAAGTGGACTTGTTCCTCAATGAGGTGTCTCCCTCTGAGATGTATTTCGGTTGATCCTTAAAAAAGGCTTTCAGTTTGAGGGTCAGATGACATTTGCTCAGGAAGATTTTCAAAATCCTTCATTTGCAGGAAATCGCAGAGGTAAACAAGGTGTTGTTGTTCCATAGGCAGGTTTTCATGAAAAGCCAGGAGGTTTTGGTGTTCCACAAGGTTGTTTGAGCCAGGTTCAGGATTGAATGTTGCAACGCTGAAGATGTTGACTCCTTGTCACCTTTGTAACAGGGTCGGGCATTGGAAGAGGGAGTGTAGATGTAATCTTGATAATGCAACCAGAACTGTGCAAATGCAGAAGGGAGTGCAGATGCAAACTATACCAGTCCAGAAAAGGCTGATGCCAATGCAAAAATAAGTTCTTATGATGCTGGTCCCAGTAGCACAAATCGTCCCATAGAATGCAGTAAACCCAGCATTTATCTGAATTAGATGCCAAAAGCTACTAAAAATCCCTTTCTAAATACAAATGCAAACAATTTCAGTTCAATAGTTTGATTCTGTTTCATATACTGCAATCCTGTCTCAGTTGCTAATTATTGAAATCCAGTTGCAGGAAGTTTCCCTTAATGACAATTGGTGAATTACCCACTGACTTGAGGGAAACTGTGAATCCAGAAGTATTAGATTTCAAAGGGAAAGACTTTGGACTGATTAAAGAAGTAGAACCAGTCCGAATTCCCTTAAAGGCAAATGCAGTATACCCAAGAACACAAGCATACTATCTGACTCCAGAAACACCTGTAATAAAAGACATGATACAGAAGGGGATTTTGAGGGAATTCAATCAATCAATCAATTAGGGTTGGTGAAGCACAATGACTCCCGTCTCGAGGCACTGGGGGGGGGGACAGCTCCTTAGAATGCTGAGGTCATCTGAAGTGCCAGGTCTTGAGGTTCTTCCTGAATGGTGCCAACCCCCACAATGATATATGGATAGCACGTCAATTTTCAACCAGATCTTGAAAAAGAATGTGGAGTCCTTGCAAATGCCCTACAGATCAGTGCTTGTGCAGTACATGGATGATCGACTTGTAGCATCACAAACACAAGAAGCCTGTAAACAAGATTCCATTGCTTTGTTGAATCACCAGGCCGAAAGCAAACATAAAGTGTCACCAGGTAAACTGCAGTCCTGTCAAAAAGAAGAAGTTAAATATCTGGGAATCATTATTGAGGAGGGTGCGAGAAAGGTGTCACCAGAGACAGTGGAAGCAATTCTTCAGATGAATCCACCTCAAACACAGAAAGAAATCAGGTTGTTTCTGGGAATGGTTGGCTACTGTAAACAGGGGATACCAAACTTTTCCCTAGTGGCAATGTCTTTACTGAGGCTGATACAAAAGGATATGTCTGATCTGCTTTCTTGGAACAATGAGTGTTTGAAAGCTTTTCCAGAGGTGAAAGGACAACCTTGTCATGCCCCAGCATTTGACAATGTTGTTTCGAAATGCTGTCAAATTTTAAACCCATCAACTTTGCTGCCCATACATGATACTGTCTGTGATGAAAGTTAACATGATTGCTTAGATGTCACAGATTTATGTACCATAGGAAGACCTGATATTAAGGATGAATCCCTGAATGAGCCCAACCATGTAATTTTTGCTGACGGCTCATGTCTGAGAATTAATGAAGGTACTCTGAGAGCAGCTTATGCTATGTGTACAAATGATGTTGTTGAAGCTTCATGGCTGGAGGGGTACCTTAGAACAAGTTGCAGAATTGATTGCTCTTACAATAGAAGGCAGTTTCATTGTTCATAGGAGAGTGACTATATGTACAGATAGTCTGTAAGGCTTTGGTGTTGTCCACGATTTTGAGCGGTTATGGTCACAAAGAGGTTTCATGATCTCTTCACATATACCCTATTAGGAATGGGGTGCAAATGAAAGATATATTGGAAGCCCTACAATTGACTGCAGAAATTGCTTTTGTTAAATATGCGGCACATCAGCATGTGAATGAGTTGTATTGTGTGAGATCAGAACTGTTTCAGCCTCTAATAGTTCACTACAGTAAGCATTGTTTGGCTAAAGATAATCAGCAAAAACAAACAGTACAATCATTGAAAGAAAATCAAATCAAAAAGACTGTTTAAATGATAAAGAAACTCTCACTAACTAACTCATTTTTTTATTTTAAAGACGATTACCTATGCCTGAATTTGCTGTAGAAGTATAAGGACAACATAGAGTAAGGTTAGGGTTTGTCTATAAGAACATTGCGTTGCCCATGTGAAAGGAACATTGCTGGAGTTGCGTCATGCTTCCTACACAACTCCAGCAATGCATCAGTTTTGCGCCAACATATATGTCAGTAGTACTGACGTATCTATCATTCTTTGCAACATGGTGAGTCATGTATTAAATATGATGCATCTATCATGTCGCAAGGAGGGTGCACTGAGAAAATGACGCATCACTGTTTTTATGCAGCGATGCATCACATCTCATTTGTTACTGCTACCTCTTAGGGTTTCACTTATTACATTGATGCATTGAGTTGAAGGACAGACACCTTGGGGTCACTGGATGTTCACAGGGTTTTAAACATTTGCATTATGCTTTGCTGAAATGAGAGGTTGTCATTTTGTACATGAGAATGTGTTGTTTTTGTTTTCATTACAGATTTTCCCCTGAAGAAGGGACACACCATCCCGAAATGCATTGGGCACAGTGTACATTCTGCAACTGTTTTGTAACAGTCATGGTTTTTTGGTCATTGTTATGATGTGTGCGAAAATACGCACAAAAATAATATACACAAGTAGGAATTATATCATCTAATGCTGAAGTTATTCACCTGCCATATAAACTTTTTGGGGAGAAATTATTTGTTTTGCTATGATAATTTGTGTCAAGAAACACTGTTGTAACAATTAGTATTGTTCATTCAGTCAATGGTGGTGCATGCCTTGTCCAGCTCGCCATGATTTGGCCATTCTTAGTTTATCAAACATGTGATAGGCAGAACCTAAGAGGCACAGAACACGGATAATATATAAGGGTTTATACTTGTTGAGAGTGCGTAAATTGAAAATATAGGAGTACACAATCTACTTAATAGTTTTTACTCTTCCTAGATCAATCACATTTAAAATAGATTCCTTCATTTCAGAGAATCAATTGTCAATATTTAAGCTTCTTTCTTTACATCCTTTTTACCTTCTTACTCTGACCTGCATCCCGCCCCATCAGATATTCCTTTGTGTTTATCTCAGAATTAAACATGATGATGTAGCATTTGGGGAAGAATAAGCAGGAAACTAAGGATAAGCTGGAAGATAAGATAGCGAATATCTCCATTGCCACCATGTACTTGCCTCTAGTGCTGAGATAGGCTGGAATAAATGAAAGCCATACGCTGAGGAAAGCGAGCATGCTGAAGGTGATGAATTTGGCTTCGTTGAAGCTGTCAGGCAGCTTTCTAGCTAAGAAGGCCACAATGAAACTGATAGTGGCTAGAAAACCAAGATATCCCAGCATGCACCAGAAGGCAAAGGGAGATCCTTCATTGCACTCAACTATTATCAGCCCAGGATGAATGTGAATGTTATATTCTGGGAAGGGGGGAGCGAACACCAACCACAGGACACAGAGAACTACCTGAACGAGAGTACCGGGAATGATGATCATATACAACAGTTGAGGTCCAACCCATCTTCTTAAGTTACTGTTTGGTTTGGTGGCTTTAAAGGCAATTACCACCATGAACGTTTTGGCCAAAATGCAAGAGACACAAAGTGCAAGGGTAATGCCAAAGACTGCCTGCCTCAGGAGGCATTTCTGTTCTGTGGGGCAACCTATGAAAGTCAGTGGGCAGAAAAAGCACCAGGTGAGGGACATTAGCAGGAAGAAGCTGAGGTTAGTATTATTTGCTTTCACGATGGGGGTGTTCCTGTAGCAAAAAAAGAGTGCCATAATCATAATAGGTATCACTGAAGATAAAATGCTGCTTGCTGCCAATGTTGCGCCAAAGGCATCCTCATAGGAAAGAAAGTCAGTGTTCTTTGGAATGCATTGATCTCTGTCATCATTGGAACACTGATCCCAGGGGCATGTAAAGCATTCACTGGAATCTAGACAAGGAAACATGAAGAAGTACATAAGAGTTTTTTCCTTAACAACTATAACATTTTAACTGGAGGGCACCCTTGGACTGGGCGTCATACCTGTTAGGTTTGATATCTCCCCTAATCTGCATGGAAAGCATTGAAAACAACAAACTGGCCATCCTGGTTTGATTACTTTTCTGAATCCTCTTGAACAGCTGGGAGAGCACACAGAGACAGGTACCTAGAAGGAGATAACAGGGCAATGGTTAACAATAATGAATATGATTGGCTGAAGCAGTGATCAATATTAGCATTGCAGCAAAACAGAGATCCGCTCAAAAAAGAGTTTCTACAAAATATAGCAAAGCTTCAAAAGGATTAATCTTGTGGGCAGAATGTGAGTTTCTGGTATTAAACTGAAAAATTTACTTTTCTCTACACATAATGAGAAAAATGTATTGCAAATCATGCTGGTTGACAGTCTATTGCAGAAGAGGACACTGATGTTGATACTATGAGATGAGTTAAGCAAGCTGTCTCAGTTGATGCCTAGCATGACTATCTTACAAACAGAGAGGGAAATTCATCATGATTACATCTTTGCCTCTTTGGCTTTCTCAATGAAGGGATGGACACTATTCCAATAAGATAGTAGCTTAAAACAAGAGTGAATGCTCTCCCAATATCTTTCTATTACAGACCATGAGGTTGATGGTCATTTTGGGCAGATCAGTTTATTCTGAGGCAAATCTGATCCAAAAGCCTGACACTGTTCCCTGAGTCAAAGTATGACTGTCCGGTGACCAGATCACCTTTTGTTAAGTAGAATCTATTAAAAACAGAAAACGAGCCAAAGTAGTATATCACAATGCATTTGCAAAGGTGTGTTGCTTAACTGATTGAAATTTACTTGCATTAACAATACATTTATTTGATACGAAATTCGCCATAGTTGATCCTCCACAAAAACTCTGTGGCACAACTGATCAGTTTATTGCATGAGGCATGCTCAAAATCTATTTAGAATGCCAAAATGTATGTGACTAGACATTTGAATATATTTCTTTTTGACTTCTTGCATATGCTTGAGAGGTTGTATGGACCTCATGTTAACCTCATAGTAATGTTTGTTTGGTGGGGCTTTTTCTAACAAAGCAGAAGGACAAATCTGCTAAGACTCACTTGTGCCCTTTGGTAATGATCTGAATTGAATCCCTCTCAAATATGAATTTTACTTTTTTGCATCAATGCATCCTTAGTCTCCTGAAGTAGGTCCTATTGTCTAAGACGATATTGGCACCCAAATATGCTCACTTGGTGTCTATTTGTATGGACAACAGCAATGGTGGTATTGTAAACTTTACTGCATGGCCAATATACACCAATGATCATTCTTTTCTCTCTTGGAGTGCACTTCATGAAACAACCAGGTGATGAGCTGCAAAGTGTATTCTCTGCATGTGAACAGTATGTCGATCTCCCCCACCCCCAATCTCTAAACACCATCCTAATGTGTGTATTATTCAGGAACCACAATATCATTGTGGGGAAAGAAGCATCCTGATCTCCAGACATGGGTCATAACAAATAAGATAAAGTTTAGAGCTGTGACAAATTTTCATTTGAAATTTGCTGATTCTTACCTGTGTGTGCTTTGTGTTCCATTGAACAGTGCTGGAATTGATCATAAGTGTTTTCCTTGTAGGTGTGCTGGAGTCATAGCTGCCCACATTCACGTGCCTGATGGCCCCTTTGGGATCCCTCTGCCAGTTTACAATGTCATACCGAGCAGGGGGGTTACCATGTTCATCAAAGAATGCTTCTGTGGCTTCTCCTCTCAACCTCACCTTCTTGATGTAATAAAGGAGCTGGGAATAATGCGGGTGTAAGCAGGTTCAACAACTTCCTCAGCATATCTTGCTATATTAAGGGAGCACTTTTGAACCACCATTCTTCTAGTTCTATGATGGAAATCTTCATAAGAATTGTGAATGTAAAAGAATAGTATAGCTTTACAACATTTCCAAAATATACATAAAAAACTCCCTTTCATAGTATATTAAGAAAGGTAAACATATAAAACTCAAAGCCCTGATTCAAAAATACACCTCTCATATGTTTGACAGCAGTCTTAGAGCTCTCAGTTTGTGAGCACAGGGAAGGCGATGCAGCAAGCACAGATTTTAAGGACATAGTTGAGGCCTGGGTACCAAGGCGGAACAAAGCAGCAGAAGGACCAGGTGATCCGCTATTCAGTAGCTCTCAAGTGCCACAGGAGCATAGGCAGGGTGAGGGATAAGCAAAATATAAACAGCCCATGCACAGTTCAGGGGAACCACCACAGCTCTGAAGACATGGAGACCTCTAGTGCAATGGAGGACCGCTCACCAAGGGTAATTAAGCCTCTTGGTTTGCTAACATTTTAAAGCATCTCACCTACAAAAACCTCATCTGACAGATAACTTGTAAGAGTCCACCAGTCATCATTTTCTCTGCTTAAAGTTGCTCCACAATCAGCTGTTACATGAGTAAATTCCACCATGTCACCCACATAGTTCATGACGTCTGCTGGCTCCCCATCTCAGCCAGTATGCACTTTAGGATTTGCTGTCTTGGTAATGAAGCTACTCAAGGCATGTGGCATGTAGCCCTCAACCACTTGGCTTGTTCTTAGTTGCCCCACTCTGCTTCCCACTGCACAGCTCCGAGGCACTGCTCCCATCCCTACAGCTACTTGGCCCCAAGTTTGAGCCCTGGTCCCCCCAAAATTGTCTGTTAGTGAATTGATTGACAATTACTTGTAGGTTGTTTAAAATACTTTTGGGTTATTGTAAAACACTTTTGAGTGATTGTGAATTATTTCTTGGGCATTTTTGTAGAATTCATGCTCATATACTGTGTTTTGTTTTTTCTACTGCCTCACTTGGTCATAACTGATCCTCTCCAGTTTTGTTTATTTTCCCGCAGCGCAATCCTCCAGCCACCCCACCTCAAAGATAGCCCTCCCACCTCCCAGGGCTATTTAATGGAAGCTGCAGCACAGCTCCAGTGAGTGGCACTCGACCCCTTGGCTTGATCTTGGTCAGCACTCTCTGCTTCCTGCTGCACAAGCTCTGAGACACTGCTCCCAGTCCCCGACTTGCTTGCCCCACAGTTTGTGACCCAGTCCGTCGTGAATAGTCTGTTCTGAGCATAATTTGACAATTACTTTTGAGTGTTTTACAAACCTTTGGGTGGTTTTGTAGAATTTATGTGCATGTACTGTGTTTTGTTTTTTCTACTGCTGTATTTGCTCACCACTAGTCCTCTCTGTTTTTGCTGTTTTCCCACCCCCCAAATCTTGGGGCATCCTGCCTCCCGAACAGCCCTCCCACCTCCAAGGCTACTTAATGGAGGCTGCAGCACTGGTGCACAAAAAACAAGCCTGTCTGCACCTACTGTACCTCCACCACACCCAGCACCTGAAACCCTGGCCTAGTGCACTTCCACTGTTACTCTGCTGCAGAGTTCCATGCTTTGGACCCTGCATGCAACAACAACTGCTGCCTTACAACACCACGCTCCACAGAGGGACCTTTCTCCTGCATCTACTGCCGTTTCACCACCATCCCGACATCACTTATCACCCCATCGAACAATGCCACACCAACCCGAGATGCTGAGATCCCACCGGACCAACTCAACTGCCTCCTGATCAATGCCCTATTGCTCTGCAAACATGCCTCTGACATCTGAGACACCATCACCACTATCGCCCCTGAGGTGACCTTCATCACTGAGACCTAATTCAACTCTGCATCTGCCCCAGGCATCGCCATTGTGCACAAGGAAGCAATCAACTGCACCATAATCGGCGCTGACACCACGCCATCTATGGAACACATGAACTTCCAGATCCACGCCCATGCCAAATCCACCATCAAAGGCACCCTCGCTTTCAGACCACCAGGACCATGAACAGGAATCAGGGATGGCATCACCAAATTCATCACCCCACTCGCCGTCGAATTTGAACACTACATCTTCCTGGGACCCCTAAACTTCCACCTGGACATCCCCACCAACACCAAGACAACTGACCTCCTGGAAAGACTAGACCATATCGGGCTCAAGCCAAGGTTTACCAACACTATACACAGGCCAGGAGACACCCTATACCCCATCCTCATGTCCAGTAGCAAAATAAGACACAGCCACACCTCAGAACTCACCCGGATGGACCACTCCATCTTACAATTCACCCTCACATGCCCGCAGCGTACTACCCCCAACCGACAAAGTACCCCCTACCGCAGCTGGACCAAGGTAACCAAGCAGTCATGGACAGACACCCTGAGCACCTCTCAGCCCAGCATCACCAACAACCTGAACCAGACAATAGAAAATGTCAATACCTGAATTACCAGCTCTGCCAAACTAAGTTGCCCCCCACCAAACTAGCCAAAACAGGCAGAAACACCAAGCAAACCAGATGGTACACGCCAGAAATTGCCAAATCAAAATGCAAGTGTAATCAGCTGGAAAGAAGATGGCAAACCAGCTGGAACAACACTGACTGAGCCACATATAAAGCAGCCTTCAACCATTTTCACTGCCAGCTCAAAGCCGCAAAAAAGGATTCCTTGACATGCTGGCTCATGACCAGCACCTGCCAAATCAAGGAACCCTTCACCATCATTAGAGAGTTCACCTTCCTCTCAGCCACTGAAAACTCAATCCCTCTCTAACAACTCAGCAACTCCCTTACCAACCACTTCTACAACAAGATAGCAACCATCTACAGGAACTTCAATCCCCAACCCTCTGACCTTTTTTGCAACCCAAAAACCTCGACCACCAATCATCTACTCACGACATGGGAACAACTCAGCACACCAACAACTATCTCCCTGATGAATTCCATCTACTTAGGAGCACCCACCGACTCATGCCGTCACCAACTCTTCAACCTTGGTAGCAATGAGATCAGCTACCAGCTCACCAGCATCCTCAATGCCTCCACAGCGACAGCCATCTTTCCTGATGGAAACACAGAGAGGTCACACCCCTCCCCAAGAAACCCTCAGCAGACCCCAGAGAGCTCCAGAACTGCCATCCCATCTCCCTCCTCCCATTCCCCACCAAAGTCCAGGAGAAGGCCATCAACCTACAACTCACAGAACATCTTGAAAAAATAAAACTGCTGGACCCCTCCTAATCAGGCTTTCATGCTAACCACAGCATTCAGACAGTGCTGATCGCAGCAACAGATGACACCTGATCCCTATTTGACAGAAGATAATCAGCCATGCTCATCCTCCTTGATCTGTCAGCAGCTTTCAACACCATCTCCCACCACATACCCATCGATCGTCAATGCCAGATTGGAATCGTAGATGACGTGCTAAGTTGGATGGCATCTTTCCTCGCGGGACGCACCCAGAGAGTCCACATGCCTCCCTTTACCTCACAACTAAGCACACAACCTGCGTAGTATCCCAAGGTTCTTCCCTCAGCACTACCCTCTTCAAAAAATTTACATGACACCCCTCGCAGACATTGTGAGATCCCACCACATCAACAACATTTCCTGTGCACATGACAATCAGCTCATCCTCTCACTCTCAGGAAAGTCCACCTTGATGAAGACTAACTTCCAAACAGCAGTTTGCACATGCATACAAATTCTGAGTTGAGTGAAAAATTTCACATTGTTACTAATTTTGCTTGATAGATTTCAACCTAATAGACTGTACCACCGAGAAAAGCCAGAAAGAAGGGCAAAAATTCTGAATTTGGTATCTAAAATAAATCTTAGTTCTGCATGAAATATGTCATTCGAGTAAAAGCTATTAAGAGACTCTAAGCTACTGGTCATACCTGGTAAGTGTTATGTTAAGTTTTGTTATGTTATTAGGGATTTGTAGAGCGCACGTTCACCAACATGTGCTGATATATTCCTATTCCATCCTTGGAGACACTGCAAGAGAAGGCCAATTCTAACGGTATGCTTGCGAGAAAATCCAGGTCTTCAGCTTTTTTCTTAAGGGCTGAAGGTCAGTTTCTATTCTCAATGCCGTGGCAGGGTGTTCCAGAACTTGGGTCCCTGAATTGAGAAGCGTGATCCTCCCGTGCATTTACGTCTGAAGCCGGGTTCTACCAGTAGATTCATGTGCATGGATCTTAAAGTGCACGTTGGAGAGTACCTGTGAATTTTTGAGGAAATGTACTTAGGGCAAGTACCATGCATGGCTTTGAACAGGATGCATCCTGTTTTAAACTTGGAACGCTGCCCCACATGGAAGCCAGTGTAGCTCCTTCAGCAGTGGTTTAACATGACAACGACTGCCTTGTTGATAGAAAATTCTTGCTGCCGGATTTGATATCAGCTGCAGGCGGTGTATCTGATTACACTGGAGCCTAGGTAGATTGCATTGGCATAGTCAATTTTAGATAGGATTAAGGCAATGATGATCATAATGCTGGCCTCCCTGCTGAATAAACTTCTGATTTTGTACAGTTTCCTAAGTTGGACGAAACAGGCTGAAGTAACTGCCCCAATCTGCAAGTTCATAGTGAGTTCAGAGTCAATATTAATGCCTAAGCTCTTAATAGTGTTCTTAGGTGCAGGAGCCAGTCCTTGCTCTGCGGACCAATGAGTAGGGGCCAATGCTGAAGTTTATTGTTAGGGATAATGATTTCAGTTTTATCAGAATTTAATTTTAGCTGCTTTTTACTCATCCAATTCCTGATGAACAGCATTGTATTCCTCAGGAACTGCTTGGAATTTATTGAGTCATCTATGGAGAAAATCAGCTGCATGCTATCAGCATAGTTATATATCTGTGGGCCCATCTGACAGTGTGTGAATAAGAGGGGACGGATATATACATTGAAAAGGTGCGGATCTAGTGAAGAACCCTTCGGTACTCCACAATTGAGGTTGCTAGTGCCGGATTTGTAAGGTGAGAGACACACTGATTGTCTCCTGTGAACTAAAAAGGATTGAAACCACTTTAGGACAGCTCCTTTGAGATCTGCTGCAGCAATGCGTTCCATCAAGATGTCGTGATTGATGGTGTCGAACACCTCCGACAGGTCCAGGAGGATCAGGGCTTGAGTGCAGTCAACATCAACCTTTTCCTTTAGATCATCCATGATGGATAGAATGATAGATTCAGTAGAGTGGGATGAGCAGAAACCTGCTTGATGAGGGTCTAAAAAATGTGTCTTCTATAAAGGTGCTGAGGAGTTTTGCTATGTGTGTCGCTAATACCTTGGCCAGGAGTGGCAGAAGTGAAATAGGCCTATAGTTGTCTAACCTCTGCGGGTTGACACCTTGTCTTTTCTGTAGAGGAATAATCACTGCTTCTTTGAAGTCTTATGGAACCGTCCTTTGGCTAAGGGATAGCATTGGCCCTGGAAATATTGAGAATATGTTGTTTTGTATGTGAGAGGGATAGGTATAATTAGGGGAACCACATTTTACTTTGTTAAGAAGTTCCAGGAACTGTTAACTGCTCAGGCATGAGAGAGTAGCCATGGAGAGGGTGTTAGTGGTGTCAGGCGTTTCAATCACGTCCCTGTTGTTGGGGTCTATAGAATCCTGAATTTTCTTAATTTTATCTGGGAAAAAATAATTCAGATCATTACATAGCTTCTGTGTGGAAGGGATGGAGGGGGTCACATGGTCAGGGTTAGATAGCTCCCTACTGTGTTGAAAATATCTTTTGTTTTGTTGTTAGAGTTTAGTACTTTGCTGGAGAAAAACTCATTTTTTGCCTCCAAGATTGCTTTTTTATAGGCCATAAGATTAGTGTTGTAATGGTCTCTGTAATCTATCGAATAGGTGTTTCTCCATTTCCTTTCTGCCTGTCGTGTTCTAAGTTTGGCTGATTTTAAGTCAGCAGTGAACCATTTGGATGCTTCATACTGCCTGACGTGAGAGGTTAGGCTCGGTAGAGGAGCATGAATGTTCATAGTGTTCAATAGCCAGTTGGTGCTTTCGTTCTCCAATTTATCTATATTGTCCCGGCTTGCTGGCATTTATGGTTCAGGGTCTTGCATAATGATTCTAAGTTGACGTGATTCCAATTCCTGGATAAACCTCACCCCAGTGCAATATTATTAACAAGGTGTAGTAAACACCACACCCTGTTCCTCACAGCTTGAAGTTGAATCAAGGGCCACTGTCTGTAGTATGACAATAACACACTATTATTTTTTTCTTAATGTACTCAACTTCAAAAGCTGTTTAGAAAATATTGGATAAAGCCTGTAGGCCTTTACTTGGTTCATTACATTACATGATGATACAAACAGTATTACAAACATCTCATATTTGATGCTAACATGTCCTAAATAAGATCGAAGAGATGATTATTCTAAACAACTTCCTGATGTCATTAGACAGTTTCCAAATTGCATACTAAACCCTCTACCCAACACTAATCCTGAAATTAACTGCAAAAACTTTGCACTCTTTTCCAAAGATCAAAATCAACAAAATCAGATTTCAACTTGCACTGATACCAGCCTCGCCCATTACTATAGCATTGATCCAGAAATCTGTAATCCTCTCATATCAATTTAGAGAAATCACACAACCTGAGCAATGTAAAACAACAGGAAAATGCAACCTTATACCTTCCTTACAGACTCCATTCCTTCCTGCAAAATCAAAGAGAGTATCCCCTTCTTAAAGCCATTCAGAATAAATTGAATTCCTACATCACTATCACAAGGCATCACCAAAATTACCTACAGGCTGGTCATGCCCTCACCCTCCAAAACAATTGAGATTAGACCTTGAAGAGTTGAGCGATATTCAACCACTATCAATCCTTCTCTTCCTAGCTAAGGTACTGGAAAACTGCATTAAAAGCCAACTAAATTTCTTAATTGCATATAACAATCTTCTTGATGATTTCCAGTCAGGTTTCAGGACAGGTTGAGAAACTGAGCTCACAATGCTTCAAACTGTAAATGATGACCCTCCTTAATTTTACTGAGACACTCAACACAATTAACCATCCTCTCACATTAAGATTCTTGATGAGAGGATGGGTCTCAGAGAAATCGTATTAAAATGGTGCTTTTCATATATGTACAACCTCTATCAATCCATAAAAGTCCTGAATCACAGCTCCAGCCTCACTTTTTACTGACAATGGGTATCCTAATGTACTATAACCTCTTCAGTATGGAGCCATGTGATGCTTTGTTAAAATTCCAAACACTCCAATCACAGCATTTTAGATAAGCACAGCTGTCTCTGAGAGTATCTATCCAAAAGACTGGATTTTTCACTTGAAAACTGCGAAAATGTATAATCTTGGATGAAGAACCACTATCTCAAACTGAATCCTTCAGAAATTGCACTGCCACTGATTTCACCACCTAACTGCTCAAGCCCAGGGCAATCTTGGCTAAACACCGTGAATATCCTTGACTTTCAGCTCTCCATCATCCATTATATAAAATTCTTGGATATCCAGTGAGACAGGTTAATCAGTCTTTAAACCCAAATCAGCTATTTGCAAGGTGCCTACTTACAGATAAGAATTACTCAAAAAATCTGCCACCTGAACACTAACCACGTTGTCCAATCCCTAGACTTCTCTAGATTAGGCACTTATAATTCCTTGTTAACTGGTATACTACAGCAGCAATAAAAGCTGCTCTCCATGTAGCTTTGGGGCTAGTTTAAGGCACAAAGAGTTTGGCTACATCACACATGCCCATATCTCTTTAAATTATCTCACAGTGAAAGCGAGAAGGATCTTGAAAAGTGACATCGAAATAAACTAGTGTGTGGCCAAATATTATACGAAGAATATTGTGAAGGTACATTTCTATGGATAAGCAATGTTTTACTATGCTTAACTCCAGATTTATGTACCTATATCTATATAAATATACATATATATATTCACTGAAAAAACCATAGGTTATAGACCATATATAGTTAGGAATTAGCATTTAAAAAACCTTATTTTACTCACACAAAACCAATGAAATTCCATATATAGTTAGTTGTACTAACTATATATCGCGCACCCGCAATCCACTGCTGATCATGTCACATATTACATCATTCATGACATGGTCAGTGACATCACTGATGACATCACTGATGACATCTCAAATGACATCACTGATGACATCACTGATGACATCTCAAATGACATCACTGATGACATCACTGATGACAACATCCAGTGACTGTATTTTTCTGTAAAGTTAAAATATGTCTTGAGTGGATGTATAAGTGTCTGGATGAAGGATTTAGTAGGGGCATGACTGACTGTATGTGTGACTGATTAAATGTGTCTCACTGAGTGCATGGGTTAGTGACTAAACTGTCTTAATTTGTGCATCATTATGTCTGTTGTTCTGTAAACTGCTGCATGTGTTGATCAGTAGCTATATGATTAACTATATGGGTTATTGATTGGTTGCCCAAGCATTTGTATGGGAGACTGAGTGTGTGTGTGGGTGGCTGGGAGGTGTATGACTCTCTGCATAGATGTGTGAGCAGTTGATTGACTAGATGTATGGGTTCAAAAGTGCATGTGGAAACAGCTGTATGGGCAGTTGACTGTGTGCATGAGTGTATTGGTGAGTGAATGGATATCTCAGTGCTACATGTTAAAGTAAGTACATATGTAAAATACAGTACATGTGAGAGTTGACATATATAAATAACTGTGCATAAGAGCCAGTGAATGTGTGAGTGGCTGTATGGATCATTGTGAACTTGTATCCAGGATTGTATAAGTGAGTAAATATGTTTTAGTATATGTTTGAATAAGTAAGGTGTGTATAACTGTATAGTTGAGGAAATGGAGGTGTGATTGATTCTTTGTATGACTGACTAAGTGTCTGAGTAACTCCATGGATGAGTGACAGTCTATGAGTGTCTGTTTACACTGATTGTATCTAAGGTTATATTAGAGTCTGAAGAGGTTCATCGTATTATCACATGAATGATGTCATCAGTGATGTGATCAGTAATGTCAAATGAGATGTCATCAGTGATGTAATCAGTGATGTCATTTGAGATGTCATCAGTGATGTCATTTGAGATGTCATCAGTGATGTCATCAGTGATGTCATTTGAGATGTCATCAGTGATGTCATCAGTGATGTCATTTGAGATGTCATCAGTGATGTCATCAGTGATGTCACTGACCATGTCATGAATGATGTAATATGTGACATGATCAGCAGTGGATTGCGGGTGCGCGATATATAGTTAGTACAACTAACTATATATGGAATTTCATTGGTTTTGTGTGAGTAAAATAAGGTTTTTTAAATGCTAATTCCTAACTATATATGGTCTATAACCTATGTTTTTTTCAGTGAATTTTCAAGGTTTTGTAAATGCTAATTCCTAACTATATATGGTCTATAACCTATGGTTTTTTCAGTGAATTTCATTGGTTTTTTAAAAGCTAATATCTATAGCTGTAAAATGTATTCTTCTTTAAATCCAAAAATATATTTTATATGTTTATTAATAATTTTTCTAAATATTTTTTTTGTTTCGCTCCCGTCCGCGAACCGGAAAGCTTTCCGTTAGCTCAAATTGATGCCGCGACCCGGTCCGCGAACCGGTAAAAAATCAACATCGTGACGGTATCGCGTTGCCGCGTAATGCGTCTTATGACGTACCGCGTTAGTGCACCCGGAAGTGCTCCGGGGCGCGGACCGAGGCGCGAAACGAAGCTCCCCGGAAGCGATCCGCGACGCGTCGCGAAAGCGCGACGTATCGCGTTGCCGCGTAATGCGTCTTGTGACGTACCGCGTTAGCGCACCCGGAAGTGCCCCGGGGCGCGGACCGAGGCGCGAAGCGCAGCGACCCGGAAGCTAACCGGGGCGCGTTCCGCAGCGCGTAACATGAGCGTGAGAGGTCATGTGACTTGTTAATAAAACTTTTCATTGGTTCATTTCACTTTTGGTTTCATAATGATGTAAGGCTAGGTCAGGTGACCTAAAAATAACACTTTTCATTGGTTGAGAACTATTGTTTTTCCCAAATGATGAAAACCCCTCCTTCTTTCCTCACTCTGACTTTCATCATTGTGAGAGGAAGACCTTTATTACTACTACTTCAGAAATGGCTTCAGTAGTTGCTTCAGCTGGTGCACCCCCACCACCACCTCCACCTCCTCATGGGAAGAGAGGACCACCTCCCCAGGTCATGACCAACACAGAGGAGGAAGAGGAAGAAATGGAGGAAGAGGATGGAGAAGAACCACAGTTCTTGGAAGAGGTGCCCCGGGTTTCCCATAAGAAAGCCAGTTTCATCTGGCAGTTTTATTCAATCCCTCCTGGCCAAAAAAAAGTGAATGCGAGGTATGTCACCTGCCTCATCTGTAAAGAAAAATTATCCAGAGGGACGGATAAGAAATATAGTTATGGGAACTATACTATGCATAGGCATATGACCAGGAAGCATCCAATCAATTACAGCCGGGCGGAAATACGGGATTTGCAGGAAAATCCAACATCAACTCCTGTGGCCAGATCAAGATCAACAATTTCATTGACACCAGCAGAGGCACGGGAAACTGTGCCAAACATACCAGAGAATTTTGGCCACATGAAACACACTTGTATGCACTGTGGTGCGTTGATAGCATGTGGCAATATGAGTATAAATGCTATCAACCTGGCTTCTGAACATCATAATTGCCCTAACCGCCCCCAGTAATTTTTTTTTTGCTCCTGTTGAGCCCTTTTCAATGCCTGTTTTTTGTTGTTTCCCCCCCCAAAAAAAACCAAAAAAAATATAAAATCGTTCAAAAAATACAAAAAAAACAAAAAATGTTCAAAAAAAAAAAAAACATATAAAACAACAAAAATATTTTTTAAAAAAAGTTATTTTCAGAACTACCTTCCCTTTCAAAAAAAATTACTAGAATGTTTAGCACTCTGGCAAGCTCTATTTCTTTTGGTTCGCTTCCCGGTTAGCTTCCCGGTACGCGGACCGGGAGCTAACCCAAAAAAAATGTTAAAAAAAAAAGAGTAAGTATAAGGAAAGTAAACAGACAGTGATGTTAAAAGAAAGACAGCTATAGGGAGTAAAGAAGAGATACTGTTTAATAGATCTATTTACCGAAGAAAAGACGGAAGAGGGTATAATTGTGAAAAACAAAATAGATAACGAAGTGAAAGAAAAAAAAAGAGAGTATAACATTAACAAAGAAGAGTTTCTTGGAGAATGTGAGTGAATGTTCAAAATAAGATTAAAACATGAGGAATAACAGAGAGAAAAAATAGAAAACAGAAAACAAAAAAATAACAGAAAAAGATTAATTGAAACAGCAAAGAAATGTAAGTAACATAGAGCCATATCATCAACATAGGCAATAAAAGTTTTGCAGCTTTTATTGGCAGAAATGTGTCGCTAAAGCTGCTTTTGCGGCAGAAAACTGCCGCTAAAACCACGTTTGCACCAGTTTTCTGCCAATAAAAAGAGCAATAATTTTATTGGCTGTGTTCATAATATGCCCCTTAGTGTGCTTCAACTACACAGAGAAAGCATTATGAACAAATAGTGATACAGTGATCAGTCAAAGACACTAAGAGTAATAGAGACGGAGTGAGTGAACAAGAGTGAGGAACTATGAGAAGAGAGGGACTGAGAAAAAGAGTGGAAGGAGTTGAGTAAGTAGGTAATAGAGAAAGGAATGAGGGAAGTAGCAAAGGCAGGAAACTGAGGGTTAAAGAAATGAAGCAGTGGAACTAATGGAAGTTAAATGTGATAGAAATGTAACGAAAAGAGTACAAAACATTTACCTTATAATTGTCGTTAAATTACTCACTTTTTGTTTTTATACTTTCAATCTGTGAAAGAGAGAACAAACATTTGAAAAATATTAAAACATGTATTTAAAAATTACAAAAGACAAGAGAAAAAATTGAAGGACAAACAGTTTTTCAACAACTTTGACACTTACAGAAGCTTCTGCTTCTCCAGGCCCCCGACACAGTCCTAAAGATATACATTTTAAACTAACAGTATCTTGATGCAGATGAAGTGAGGCCTATCTTAAAACATGGTGCATCTTTTGCATTGCTGTTGTCTCAGAAAAGTGTCGCAAGACAGAAAAAATTTAAATAATTGCTTCAGGATGCCAATAAGATGTGTCCTATCCAGAGGTTTGTTTGAGGTGAGGCCTACTCAGGGTTGCAGATGAAATTTCGAGTTGTTGAAGAGAATAGAGGACATAATACATGTGAAGGTCTACCAATGAAGTGAGTCATGTCCACTGCACTCTTGAACAAAGTCCAAACCTCCTATGTTTCCCTGGACAGATCTAAACTTGATCTGCACAATGTGATTCATAATGATAGGAAACACAGGTGATGTAAATGAAATACGTGCAATTTATTTTACTCATTTCACAATCACATCACTTGTGTTTCCTTTGCTTAGGTATCTCATTGTGCAGATGTAGTCCAGCATGTGAAAGAATACGCAGAAGTGCAGCACTGCATGCAACAACTTTGACACTTACAGAAGCCTCACCTTCTCCATGCCTCCTACACAGTTCTACATATACATCATAAATGCAAACAGTACAGAATTAATTATACATGTTAAATGGTTTATTTTTGCTGTTCTCAGAATGTATCAAAATTCACTAAAAACAGTGACTTGAAGGTATTCATCATATAACAGCGGGGAAAAAAAAACACAATCAAAATGATTGTGTTTAAAAAACCCATACAACATAACAAATCAGAATTCAGAACTCCTTAAAGTTAACTTACTTTCCATGACGTCAAAGGATGTCCTATGAACAGCTTATACTCTGTTGTGCTGTTATTACTTTCAGCCCGCCACTTTCTGAAAGAAAATCTCCATTGTTTTTAAAAACATGTTACATGCAATAAATGACTTCTTGCTCTCTACCACAAGTTTCCACAAGGCCAAATCTTGTCAGAGCCATTTATAACTCTTGGATTTCTTGTAAGCCAATCCCGTCATTTGGCATTTCTGCAACTTTCAGAATTAAAATGTTGAAGATCATTTTCACAATCCTGGAATAGTAATATCTTCCCCTTCTTACTCAGTCATGTTCTACATTTCCTATGACACTGATACTGCTTACTATGAAGCAGACTTACACTACCTCTATGAGTACTACAATTATTTAATTCTCTACATCACTTTTAATCACAAAGCAATGTAAAACAGTAGACAGCATTGCAGACTTACATTCCCTCTACTCTATGTTTTGATTGGCTGCTTCAATTAGGTTATAAAAAGAAATAGTTTTTCTGAACTCATTCAAAGTGCACTTATTTCTCCATGACGTCCAGTCTTATGGTTAGAAGTTATGTCTCTGAACTACACTTATCCTCAAGGCCAAATTGTGTAGGAGCCATTAGAACTTCTTGAAATTCCACAGAGCACATCCCGAGATTATTTCCCTAAAATTTTGGTTTTAAAAACACCAGGTAAGAGTTTTTAAGGTCATACGGCAATTTATTTTTGAAAATTAAAACAGAATCATTGCAGAATGACCAGCCATTTCTAGACTTTAAATAAGCTGTGTAATGTCCTGATGTTATTGAAGGGCCGTCATGATATATAATTGCTGCAGTTACAAAAGTCCTTCCTGATATTGACAACTGCGAAGCTACAAAATTTTTAATTAAAGTTGTCAATTTTGTTCCATCAGGCCTACATCGTTGGAACATTAAAATGACATACTGGCCATATATTCGTATAAATAATGTGGAAATCATTTCAGATTTACATTGGCTACACTCCATGTTGTGATCAGCTGCTTTTACTAGCTTATTAAAGGAGACTGATTTACTGTCTGGCAAAGTTAAATATATAAATCTTTCTGAGTCTACACTAGTAGTACTTGATACCATACAGTTCTCGCAGTCATGCTGCCATTGATAAGAAAGCCCAAACAGCTGATCTACATCTACACCTTCAGCATGCAATACATCAAGCATATACATTAAAAACTCCTGACAATCTTGCTGAATATTTTGAGAGAATTGTGTTTGGCCTGAACATCTGTCTAACAGATTTCGAATTTCAGACACACTTTCTATGTTTGTTCTATCAGTGCTACATTTCTCTAACACAGAATTTAACAAACTGCAAATTCTTTCATCAGAATTGACCACAATCTCTTCTTTTACATTTTCTAGAGAAAACAAAACATTAACCACTACATTAGCATAGCAGTTGACACCAGAACTGTTTTCAAATTGAAAACCAACAACATCTTCAACAGAATCCTTTTTGTTTCTGCTTGTAATTTTAGGTTCATCGACTTTTCGTCTTTTTGCTACAACCTCCCCAGTATTGGTCACATTTCTTTGTTTCCGGCCTACCACACGTTTCTCAAACAAAGGATACTGAGGCAAATGTGGCGCATACTCTCTTCTTAACCTATTGTATTCCTTAACACAATCTAGATCCGCACAAATGTTTGTGACATCACACTCAATCAAGTACAATCCCGATAAAGTTCTAACTCGTGACAATGCCACATATGCCATACCCTCCTTGAACACAGAACTGCCAATATTCACCAATGCACAGTCTACACTTAAACCTTGCGATTTATGGATTGTCACCGCATATGCCAAGCAAACAGGAAACTGCTTACGGCGAACATATAAGTCTTTTACAAGCAAAAATCTAGCAGAGCAACGACCAATTAGCTGTACTTCCTCAATGCCATCAAATTTAATTTTTAAAAATTCAATTCCATCTCTATTTCTGTATTTTACAAAATAAACAACATTACCCATTGATCCATTTACCAGACCTCTTTCAACATGTAAATTCCTTCTTAAAATTATACGGCAGTTCAAGCACACATTCAGAGTCTTTTCAAAACCTGCAGTTTTAGATATACTCTTCTCTAATGAATCCAATTTTGTTTTCAGATTCTCAGACAAAATAATTGTTGATCCCATATGCTCTACTCTGTCAATAGCTTCCAGTTTCACAATCTCTTGCTTTTCTAAATGCAACATTTTGTTGTTGAATTTGGCACATTCTGCAAGAGTTGGCATCAAACATATTCCAGATTTCTTATCAGTAATTTTCTGAAAAATATTCTCAGGCACAACATCTTGTTCTGGATATAAATATGACAGTAATCGTGCATGTAAAGCTTCTTTCCCATGCTCGGTCACTTTTCCAATTCTAACATCTTGTAGAATAGTCTTGTAAACTTCATCCTTCGCCTGACGCATATTTTCATGCAGTTCAGCATAATTGAAGTTTAACCATATATTGACGTTGCCAATGCTGCCTAGGCACTTCCTGGTATCTTCATGTGTGAGCATTTTGAACACAGGTTGCCCTTTCACTGGTGTCAGCTGCAAAAGATCTCCGAAAACAATGATGTGTTTGCCACCAAATAACACATCATACTCTGTTTTGAGAACTTCTTGCATTCTCAAATGCACAAAGGCAAGCATTACATTGGAAACCATGCTTACTTCGTCAATGATAAGAAGTTTCATTTTCCTCAAGATTCTTGAAACTTCAAAACAAGCATCTCCAGATAGCTTGTGATATTGTAATTTGTTGTCATGCTCCACTGGCAGCATCAGTAAACGATGTAAAGTAATCCCTTTAATGTTATGTGCTGCCAGTCCAGTTGGAGCGGTGACAACACAAGACAGCGATGACTCTGTCCTTTCCTGCAAATAGCATGAAATTGCTTTAATGAGGAAACTTTTTCCAGTTCCCGCTTCTCCACTCACGTACAGTCGGACAGGCTTCAACGACGTACATGAGCACTCTTTCTTGTCATGACTTAATCCATGATCAATTTGCATGGTAACTTCGTCATATATTTTCCTCTGCTCAACGTTGAGTTGTCTTTCCAACTCTTCTAAGTTAACCGCATCCTCCTGAGCATGTGCCATGGCTCTTTCCACTTCATTCATAGCAGTGGCAGCTTCATTTTCAATAACAGGTCCTCCTAGTGGATCCTGACTCAATGAAGCAGAACTCTGACTGTCCTGAGAACTGTCTCTGGCAATCTCGGCTGCAATCGTTGCTTCCTGCTCAATTTCCGCATTCAACATTTCTACATATTTGGGAAAAGCAGAACATTCTATGGTCTCCTTGGCAGCATTGAAAGAGTCTTCGTAACAGAGGAAATCTCCAAGCAGTTCCTCTTCTGCACGCCAAGGCTTGAAAAGTTGCAAAAGTGCTAAATAGAAAAACTCCTTTTTTTCAGGAGATTCGCCACTCAATTTTCGATGGTTTACCAAGTGGCATTTTCTTTGCTTGACCAGACATCCCTCACTTCCTATTACAGCATACACTCCTTTCTCAGTATCTTCTTTGATGTTCCTCTTGAATATGTAATTTTGAAGAACCTCATACAGACAAACATTGTCGAGGTGACTGCTTCTATTTGGATAATATGTATCCAACATGTTGGTCTTCAAAATGTCGGTACTGTTTGGCTCCTTTTCCGCCAAATACTCAATTTCCCGCACAGGTTTCAGAACTCGATTACGCGTTGCAGCAAGACCAAGACTCGCCCAAACGATACTCCTGGACTTGGCATAGAGACTTGCTGAAGACAACCGGTCAGAGCATTCGTACGCTCCGATTTCTCGATGCGACAACATCTTCAGACTGAAACTGTACAACTTCTTGCTGAGGCTCTTTTCATGGGAAATGTCCTCCCACATATCCTTCAATTCTGTCTTCTCTTTTTTGGTGATGTAAGATGTCACATACCGAGCCACAGCCATACAGTTATCAGCCACAAACTGTATATCCATGTTAGCATTCCACATGGACAAAATCACCGGGTTGTAGTCGTTGATGTACTTGGACTCTTCGTTCCTCTTCAAATTGTATGTGTTTTTAGGTGATTTCTTCATCACATTATGTCGCAGCGAAGACATCAAACTGTTTACTCTTCCTTTAGAAATCACCGGTCGTGGAAAGCCGAAACGACTTTGGTGTAGAACTTGTCCTTGTTTCGGAATTTACGACGGCAGTACTTTCCACATCGATGGCTTTGGAAACGCAGAACTTTTTCTCTTAGGCTTTTCTTCTCCTTTGCGTTTGGAACAGCACACGTAGAATACTGTTGGATGAAACTCATCACTGAGTCTTCTGGATCCGTTCCAAATTTAGGTGCATCCTTGATCCACAGCAACATATGTATATGAGGAGCACCTCTTGCTTGGTACTCCTTTCTCCAGAAGAAATCCAACACCTCTCCAAGAGGTGGATTCTTCTTATTCATGATGAAAGACATCATAGCTTCAAATCTATGATTGAAGTACCTACATACATTGACTGGATCCAAAGAGCACAGTTCTCCGGGTGTCTTGAATTCGATGTTATCTACGTTAGCATTTGCCTCTCGTAGAAATTCAAGTAATTCTTCCCAGCCATACTCGGCACAGCTCAGAGTGAGGAACCATGTGGGAGTACCTAAGTTCCTCAGCATACATTTTAAATCACCATGACGACGGTACCAGTACTCATTAGTACCACGCTGACACGCCATGAGATTAATCAGGTGAGAATCCAAAATACTGTCTTGGACATTGACTTTATCCATAAAGTCACTTGCCGAGATGTTTTGCATGTGTATACCACTTTTCAAGATGTGGTTCACTGCATATGACAGTCCAGACAGATCGCTTTCAAACAGGAGATGAAACAAATAAGGAATGCATTGTCGAAACCTAGCATCTCCTGCATACAATCGCAAAGTCCGGTATTCAGAAGCAGGAATTTGATGAGGTCGCTCATCATATCTTCCTCCCTGACCTGTTGGAAAAAGCTGTGGGAAACACCGAGCTTCCAAACTTTCCTCCCAAACACTAATGGGACTCCCTTTGGCTTGTTTCATTTGAAACAACTCAATAGCATTCCCCATGACTTCCTTGGAATGCAAAGGATGAACACTATAATGTTCATATATTTCTTCACTAGTAGAGGGTTCTACTTTCTCAATTTGACCAGCACACAAATCGCTATCCTCTTCCTCACTTACTTCCTCTTCTGCAACATATACATTCTTATAGTATTTATTATTTTTTTTCAAATACAATGTTGCCTTTTTAACTTTCCTAACATCTACTAAATCTTGCCATATTTTCTTATTCTTTGTCGGAACCCCATTAACTAAGATAACCAGAGGTTCCTCTTCCACTTTTTCTACTCCAATTGTGTTAATGTTTTTCTTCAAATCTAGAGGCAAATAAACAACTCTTCCCTTTAATCCTCTCTGTAAATCTGATGGAGGCAATTTCCCTGTCTTTGGCTCCATTCTTACAATAGCCTGAAAGGGATGGATACTTTGAATCAAAATAGATTCATAAGTATTTAAATCCTTCAATTCAGAAGGAATCTCAACCAATTCCAGATTATTATGAACTGCTCTAGCAGGCATCTGGTTTTGATTTAATTTGCAACAACAATAAGTACACACACGTTGATCCAATCCCAAATCAAAACAATTTTCTACCATCAAGTATGTTGCGAAATCCTTCCATTCACTATTATTTTCCCTTTCACTTTTTTCATATAAATCCACTAACTTAGTCTGATTCTTATAATAAGTGCGTCGACAACACACACAAGTGAAATTTGGCCTCTCACTTGATTTGACCTGAAATGTGACAATTTCCCTCTGGAAATTATCTGTACTGGAAACCTGTACACTATCTTCCACATTACCCGCTTCTTCTTCGTCAATTTCAACATTCTCCTCTTTACTTCCAAAGTAAGAAAACTCAATTTCTTCACATATATTCTTCACATCTATTTCAGAACCATGCAAAAGAGCAGCACATAATTGTTTAAGCACAATTGCTGGACTCTTAGCATAATACAACATTCTAACTAATTTCCTCACTTTATTATGATGCACTGCTAGCATCCTGAAATGATGAAAAACACTCTGGCATACTCTCCTGGAAAGACAAGCCAGTGAATGACCATGCAAACCTGTCACTTCTCTCACTCTACAAGGATCTAATTCTTGCAACAACCTTATTTTCTGCTTCAAACTTTTCTTATTAAATGACCGTACAAAATCACAAAACAAATTGATGGACACTACAAATACTACTACACTTCCAGGTGTACACAGGACCCTTAGCATGTCTTCCTAAAACCTCATTACCTAACACCTCTTCTGCCTCTGTTGTCACAAGTTTTTCTTTTTCAACTGGACAACCATCTTTCACTTCATAAGCACGACCACTGGTATCAACTGCATGCACCAAATCATTATCCTGGAAATAACTCTCCTCATTAAAAAATGCCTCACAGCTTGAAATATGCATCCATTCTCCAGAAAAAACTTCACAAAAATTACTACGATTAACTATTCTCTTCCATCTACTATTTCTTTTGAAATCATAAATTGCCTTGTTTAGCTTCCTAATTCTATTGATTATCAAAATAAATAACTTACGTTTAATTTCAAATGCCTGATCAATAACTTTCTCAACTTTTTTTTTTCTCTTATAAAAAAACCACTTTCTGTTGACCTTTCTTAATATTTTTTAACAAATTGCCAATTATCCTGTTGCGGAACATTCGTTTACGAATGTCCCTAAACTGTTGTTTCCTTCTACTATCATGCACAGAGTTATCTCTTGCTCTAGCAGTAACATTTTTGATTGGCCTTTCCTTTCCATTTGAATTGCTTCTCTTTTTATGGACTGAAACATTTTCTGTAGTAATATTTTTTTTACTACACATATTTCTTATGAATGTTTTTGTACTCTTACCCGGTGCTTTCTTCGTGACTTGACAAATCTTTTTGTTAGAGGACTGCTGCTTCTTTTGATTGGCCTGCTGTCTTTGACGTTTTGCAGCCTTTCTCTCTCTTTCTTTTGTTGGCATGGTGAAATGTTGAAATGATCTGCAGTTGAATCTGTGGTAAAATATATAAAAAAATGTTATTAACCACTATTACCAAACAGTAAATCAATAACAGTGATCAAAAACTTAACACACTACTTGACATTTTAAATAGAAGATTTTTTAGTCCTTGGCAAATTTACAATACAGAAATAGCAGAAAAGAAATGGAATTTATATTCATGTTACCTGTGCTATTTTATATGTGAATCTGATCTAATTTTATGAGCATATTTTAATATTTTATTGAAGACACTACACATAACCTGTTTTTGAAGGTGTCTTTATTTTTAAATTAAACGGTTTACACTTTTACTTTTTATTTATTATAAATTTTAAAAATAAATGTTTTTAGTTCCATAGGCTGAAGCAGGTCAGCTTCCCACCCTATGTCATATAATTCGGACAAATCTGCATCCTCATCACGCTCTTCTTCATCCTCAGGATTTAAATTATCCAAGGGATCAACATCCACTGATGTTTCAATTACAAGTTCAATGATGAGGTCAAAATCAACTGATTGCAGATTGTCGCTCATGTTGATGTTGTCTTTATCTTTAAAGAAAGATAACAACAATGAGATGTTGCAGAGTAAGAGACAAATCTCAGAGATTATAATAGTAAAATTGTTTAACAAGAGTAACATTTTGCAGCTATTATTTAGCCATGTCCAGCGATGCTGAGCAGGTGAAGCCTATGTCTAATTTTTCAGTGAACAGGACTCATCTCTTCTTAACCTTGGATAAGCCTCACCAACTCTGTGTCCCCTGCACATACTTAAATGTAAAGGGGCAGATTTATGTTAAATGGCACAAGACACATGAAAGTGTTTTTTGAAAGCTTTTGCAATTTTTTTGGGTCACTTTTAACATGGTTATGTAACTCAAACAGTAAAAACCAAAATTAACATGCACAAGTGTGACCATATTTACAATGAATGTGCCCCACGGAGAAAGGTCTTTTAATATAATATGGGAAAAATGACATCAGAGACACAGAAATGCCTTATAAAGAAGCATACACCATTATATCCTTGTCATAAATTTGCAAACCATTCCTTTTCCCCAAAAACGATTTTCAAATCATAATTTGAAAACACTGCACATGAGGAAATGACTTAAAATGTCCTTAAGACACATGAAAGTGTTTTTTGATTGCCTTTCCAGCATGGTTGGGTCACTTTTAACATGGCTATTTAACACAAACATTCAAAATCTAAATTTGCCATGCACAGGTGGGAGCATATTTACAAGCAATTTGCGCCACAGAGAAATGTCTTACATTAAAATGGGAAAAATAACATCAGAGACAGTCAATTGCCTTATAAAAAAGCATACACCATTATGTCTTTGTCATAAAATTAAAAACAATTCCTTTTCCCCAAAAACGATTTTCAAATCATAATTTCAAAACACTGCACATGGGAAAATTACTTAAAATGTCCTTAAGACACATAAAAGCGTTTTTTGATTACCTTTGCAGCATGTTTGTATCACTTTTAACATGGCTATGTAACACAAACATTCAAAATCTAAATTTACCATGCACAGGTGGGAGCATATTTACAAGCAATTTGCGCCACAGAGAAAGGTCTTACATTAAAATGGGAAAAATAACATCAGAGACATTCAATTGCATTATAAAGAAGCATACACCATTATGTCCTTGTCAGAAATATTATAACCATTCATTTTCCTCAAAAACGATTCTCAAGTCATAATTTGAAAAGACTCCACAGCTCCTATGCAGAAAAACACCATGTCAGTACTAATACTTCACATTTTCTCCAATTACATTTTCTCAAAGAAACAAAATCTATTTGTAAAACACTTGAGACAAAGCAACATTTGAAAAACATAACTTTCTTCATAATTTTCTCCTTAAAGCACACTATTCTCTATCTAAATTAAAGAAATATTTTCTCACCTTAGCAAATACTTTGAGTTTGAAAACAGTCTCAGAAACACACCAATTTGTCTTCAGCAGAGCAAAAGGTATGCACTCCAGAGTCTGCAGCTATCAAAAGCACAGAAATGCTGTAATTCTTCACACATATCTCTCATGTCACCCAATCAAAACTCTTCCCTCACTTTTTTTCAAATGAAAACCCTTCCCCCCTCTGCCATTTCATGCCTTTTCTGCATAGCAACCACCTCTTGGAAGACCTCTGGTGTTTGCAAGTTCACACAACAATGTTGCAATTGAACTCTGAACTCTCAGTGCACCTGCGTATCCACTGCAATCTTTCATTTAATGATTATTTCTTGACCACTCAAAATACATCTTTCAAAGAACTCATCCATGCACCCTAACTTTCTGTTTTCAGCAATCAAAATCCACCAATCACTGTTACTGCTTCATTAACACAGAAACTCCACAGTTTTTTTCATTTTAAACTCTCATTTTTTCAACTGCCATTTCATTGCCACACTTCATCTGACTGCAGCAGAACCTTCTCTCACCATGTTTTCTGTCTGGATTGTTGGACATAGTTATATCCACTGGGCTCACAGGTATGCTGAGAACAGAAATTTACCTAACCTCAATTTACAAGATGTGGAAATTAAGTGGTTTGGCCACAGAGGATTAAAATGTCACCAATTGATACCATTGGTGAAAACCTTTATGCATTTGCTCAAACCTGACCTGTTAATTGTGCACTGTGGAGGTAATGATTTGGGCACTTTGACTGGGGTAGGTCTGGAAATGCTTTTAAAGGACACCTTTGAGCAATTGATGGCACTTTTTCCTCAGACTGCCTTGGTATATTCAAATATATGCCAAAGACAGAAATGGAGGTGGTCAAACCAATTTTGTCCACAAATTGAGAAGTCGAGGAAGCATGTAAACAAATCTGTTTCAGCTTACATGAGAGACCATGGAATGGGCTCCATGTACAACAATAACTTGCGTTACTACATGCAAGATATCTACAGAGGAGATGGAGTTCACTTCTCAGATGAGGGCAACAGAATTTTCACTCTGAATTTAAGACTGTGCATTGGTACCTACTTATAAGTACCTAAATGTACCATAAACCCAAAAGCTCTTCTCAGAGCTACCCTACATCTGATCACTCACAATTATTATTTTACTCTAACTTTTTTCACTAATTTTCAACAAAGTACGCTCCCCGGGGCACTACCCGGTACGCGAACCGGGAGCTAACCTCGCGAAATTTTTTTAAAAAATGTTTTTTTTTCGCACATATAAGCCTCCTCAGCCACCCTCACAAAACCTAGGGGGTCAAGATAAGTCTACCGTGCCCCCTTCTACCCATTCTGAACATTATTTGCCCTCCATTTTGTATCTTAATTCGACCGAAACACAAAATGGTGGACTCCCGTAACGCTTAAGGTTCGCGAACCGGGGCGCTCAACAGTTCGCGTACCGGGTCGCTCCCTGGGAAGCGCACCATCAAAAAAGGTGGGAAAGTAGTTTACAGAAAAACCACTGGAGACAATTTCACCAAATATAGATTAGCTCATACTACATACCAATCCCTACCATTTTCACAAATTTGATTGGAATTCCATTTAGCCATTTAGCCTGTAGGCCTCTCTTAATACCCTGAGGTAAATTACTTCTCAAAACACATCTGAAGTGTTGGAATTGACAACCAATTAAAATGTTACTTTCATTTTCTACTTTTTTTACCTGACATTTGATTGGTTATGTACCTGAATATATATAAAAGAAGAGAATGAAACACAGCCATTTTGACTACTACTTCCTGGTGTACATTTCAATTGGATTTTCACTAATCACTTCAACTTCTTTCTAAAGGTAAGTTGTTATTTTAAAAACTGAACTATATTGTGCACTATCAGTTAATATGGTAAACTTTTTCTGATAGTTATATACTATCCCTCTGTAGTAGTTATAGATTTAGATAGACTTCTCTGTTATAGTTATGGATGGAGTTAGGCTTCTCTTTTATAATTATGAATTTACTTACGTTAAATCACATACACTTTTTTATATTCCTACTTCCACTCTGATACTATACACTGCCCAAAGATAAATTCACTGATAAAAAATACCTATCTAAAATTAATCCCAACAGTGCCCTATCTCTACTAATATATATTTTTTTATCCAAATTCCAGGCAACATGGAAGGCGAACAGAAAGTTTCAATTCAAATTGTCCTGCAAGAGAGCAGCCAAGAATTAATTGATCCAAATTATATAGAATTTATGGATGAAACTTGGGACCAAGAACTACTGCAATGTGTGCAAGCAGTGGATGACCTCCTTCAAAATGAGGACATTTTACACCCTCATAGATTACAAGCTATGTTCAATGAAAATGACGACATTTCAGACAGTGAAATGTTAGAAATGTTATTAAATTTTGAAACACAATCACAATAATAAATAATTGCTTAAAAAATTAAAAAATTAAAAATTAATCAACAAAACCAACAATCAATTAACATACAGTATTTGAAAAAGTCTATCATTCATTTTTCATTGCAGTACGCTGCCCAGAACGCTTCCCGGTTCGCGGACCGGGCGCTACCCACGCAAAAAAAACAAAAACATATTTTTTTTTTTTTGCCCCGCGGGGCCCTTTTAAAACCTCCACATTAAACCTAGGGGGTCAGGGAGGATCTACTATGCCCCCTTATGGTTATTTCCCCCTTTGTTTTGGCCTCCTTTTGTCTCTCAATCCTACCGAGAGACAAGATGGCGGCCGCTCCGGACTGTTTAGAATGTTGACAGACACCGGAGAACCAATCAGCTTCGCTACGCGAAGTTCCGTTACGCGTAAGGTCCGCGAACCGGGGCGCTGCCCGGTCCGCTATTACAGATATATATCTTTTTTTAAACGTTAATTTCTCAAAATCCACTGGAGCACATATATTGAGACCTACAAAAGGCACATCGGGCTACCAGTCCCTACAATTTTGCCAAGTTTCGTGCAAATCCATTCAGCCGTTCTGGCTAAAAGTGAGGCCAACCGCCCTATGGAAAACTCAATGTTAAAAACACGTTTTGGGACCCCCTTCTTTCTCGGCCCCCCCTTGACAAACCCCCCCCAAATTTTCAAGGGCTGCTCAGAAACAAAATGTGCCATTTTCCTGAAAATTTCAGCCAATTCCGTCCACAAACGCCAAAGTTATTAGACATAGAATTTTCAAAAATCCCATAGGGAAAAAATCCTAACTATATATACCTACTGGCGACCGCCAGTAGGTAATATATATATTCACTGAAAAAACCATAGGTTAGAGACCATATATAGTTAGGAATTAGCATTTAAAAAACCTTGAAAATTCACTGAAAAAACCATAGGTTATAGACCATATATAGTTAGGGATTAGCATTTAAAAAACCTTATTTTACTCACACAAAACCATTGAAATTCCATATATAGTTAGTTGCACTAACTATATATCGCGCACCCGCAATTCACTGCTGATGATGTCACATATTACATCATTCATGACATGGTCAGTGACATCACTGATGACATCACTGATGACATCTCAAATGACATCACTGATGACATCACTGATGACAACATCCAGTGACTGTATGTTTCTGTAAAGTTAAAATATGTCTTACATATTGAAGAATGAGTAGATGTATAGGTGTCTGGACGAAGGATTTAGTAGGTGCATGACTGAATGTATGAGTGAGTGATTAAATGTGTCTCACTGAGTGCATGGGTTAGTGACTAAACTGTCTTAATTTGTGCATCATTATGTCTTTTGTTCTGTAAACTGCTGCATGTGTTGATCAGTAGCTATATGAGTAACTATATGGGTTATTGATTGATTGCCCAAGTATTTGTATGGGAGACTGAGTGTGTGTGTGGCTGGCTGGGAGGTGTGTGACTCTGTGCAGATCAATGTGTACTTGTATCAATGATTGTATAAGAGAGTAAGTATGTGTTAGTATATGTTTGAAAATGTAAGGTGCTCTATGTTTAACTGTATAGATTAGAAAATGGAAGTGTGATTGATTCTTTACAGGACTGACTAGGTGTGTGAGTAACTCCATGGATGAGTGGCAAAGTGTGAGTGTCTGTATAGGTGTATGAGTGCATATGATAGTGTTGTAAAGATGAGTGATTGTATGTATGAATGATTGTATGGGTGAATGAGTGAGTGTTTGTGTAAACATAGGAATCAGTGAGTGCGTATGTAGTAACTAGTATTGGTGTGTCAATGGTTTAAAAAATTATACTCTGTATTTAACACTGGGTGTAACAGAGGTTATATGAAAGTGTGAGGAGATGCATTGTATTGTCACATGAATGATATCATCAGTGATGTGACCAATGATGTCATCAGTGATGTCATTTGAGATGTCATCAGTGATGTCATTTGAGATGTTATCAGTGATGTCATTTGAGATGTCATCAGTGATGTAATCAGTGATGTCATTTGAGATGTCATCAGTGATGTCATCAGTGATGTCATTTGAGATGTCATCAGTGATGTCATCAGTGATGTCACTGACCATGTCATGAATGATGTAATATGTGACATCATCAGCAGTGAATTGCGGGTGCGCGATATATAGTTAGTGCAACTAACTATATATGGAATTTCAATGGTTTTGTGTGAGTAAAATAAGGTTTTTTAAATGCTAATCCCTAACTATATATGGTCTATAACCTATGGTTTTTTCAGTGAATTTTCAAGGTTTTTTAAATGCTAATTCCTAACTATATATGGTCTCTAACCTATGGTTTTTTCAGTGAATTTCAATGGTTTTTTAATAGCAAATATCATAAGCTGTCGAATGTCAAGTACATGGTAAGTAAAAACATTTTCGTGTTTATGCACACTGATCTGCTTTGAATGCTGCCCCCCCTCCCCCTCATTTCTATTAGGAGTACTCTCTCTTTGCAGATAGTGAAGGGTAGTTAACGCAGGCCTTTGCCCCCGTTGTAATCCGTCGTGCCTGCTTCTCTCTCCATTTGATTGATTGTTATCCAAGCATTTACTGTTTTAGAATTGGTTCTCTTTGGTTCATTCTCTATTTACAAACAAGCACAGAGTCGCAATACTCTGTTTAGTCTTTGCAGATAGTGAAAAATCGTGTAAAAAAACAAAAGGAATCGAGCAAAATCGGTAGGCTACTAATGGGATCTCTTTTTGACCTCGCTAAAATAGAAACATTAGGAACAACCCCTCATGAGAAATACGAAACTAGTGAGATGAACTGACCTCCACACCATGATGGCTGCAAGACAGCTCGGCTCCGCCACCCACCCCGCCCAAAATAACGATAAACTCTATGCAAATATTACAAATATATACAACACACCAGCAAAGTAACAGGGTAAAACATTTTATTAAATAACTATTTACATAACTATTTTATACTTTTTGGTGCCCGATCCGGCTAGCTCAATCGATCGAGCATGAAACTCATGCACTCTGATAGTTCAAAGTTTTGAGGAGTGCTTGTAACACTGTCTGAAGCTTATTTGCACTTGCTACAGCTTCACTATTCTCAATGTAAGTGGGGGCTGTTTGAGGACGTGACTGCATTTGAAAACAATGTGATGCGGTGCCACCCTGAACCGCTTGACGGAGGCCCCCGAGGGACGGTGTGATGGCGCGGACTCTGAGGGGGTGCTTGGCTCCGGCCCCCTCCCCAAGTCGTGTTGCCCTGGTGTGGCCTGAGATCGCCCCCGACATAGGTGGCCGGCTCCCGGGGTCAAGCGGAACTTTTTGCCTTTTGGTGACTCTTCCATTCTTGACCTTGTCCCACAATCCGTTTCACCTAAAGACACGCTGTAGTGGGGCGCCCCTTTACCGTTTCAGTTGACATTCCGCCCGCTTTTGCTACACTGTGCCTCTTCCGCTATTCAGCTGTTTACCGCCCGCTCTTTCGACTACAGCGTCTCGCTCACCATGTAGTTGAGTTGCTCCCGCTCTTGCGGTGCAGCGATAGGCGGCTGCCACAGGACTCTCAAAATGGCGGCCGGCTCTTCAGATTTGGGCGTGGTCCACTAAAATGGCCCTGCGACACCTTGGAACTCGGACGCTTGTCTGCTAGGGCTTGGGCTCCATTCTCGAAAGCGTCCCCTCAGCCTTGAAGATTCTACAAAAGTCTTGGGGGCCCCCGACTCCCGCAGGCTTCTGGTGGGGAGCGGCTGCCATGATTGCTCGTGGAATGGCCACGACGGAGCTACGAGATGGTGGTGCTCTCATGCTGACGCCAGCTTCAGTCTGAAACATCCAGAAACACTGTAGACTACCAATTCGATCAGTTCCGGTAGCACCCCAACGTGACCCGGTAGAGAAGAACTTGCCCTCCCCTCTTTGACTGATGGTTCTTGTTGCCTGTCCCTTCTGTTGTCATTTAACAGAACTATTTAGCCTGCTGAAAGGGGTTGTGTTCCGACCGCTGGTTGGTGGAGACATTTTGACTATATTCTGGACCTGCGTTGTCGCGTAATGCGTCATATGATGCGCCGCGTTAGCGCATCCGGAAGTGCTCCGGTGCGCGAAGCGCAGCTTCCCGGAAGCGATCCGGGGCGCGGCGCGCAGCGCGTAACGTAAGCATAACAGGTCATGTGACTTGTTAATAAAACTTTTCACTGGTTCATTTACTTTTCTTATTCTAATGATGAAAGGCTTGGTCATATGACCTAAAAATTACGCTTTTTATTACTTTCGAACATTATTTTTTCTTAAACATATGTTATAATGTTCCAGGCTAATGTACTTTCCCGGAAAATTTACAACTGTTCTGCAAGTAAAATATATTCCTTTTTCGAGAAAAAGGGCGTTTCTTCGTCCCATGACGGAGCCGTTGAGCAAAAGAGGCTCGGCCTGCTGTCTTAGTCGCCGATACGCCTGAATATCAGATTCTTATCGATCACTTTATGTTGCAGGAGTAGAAAACACAACAGCCCTTGACCATTTATCTTTACTGCGTTCCTGCGTATTATACCTTTTACCCTTCATGTAATTGGACTGCTTTATTTCACTTGCCTTTTACTGATTCTAAAACAGTGACTATTATTAAAAACTTTACCAATGTAAATACTACTACCATGTTTTCTTTTAAAAACCTTTATTGTGAAAATGTCAGTATACAAATACGGGCCTATAACCACGTGGGCCGGCCACGGAGCAAACTGTAATCGTATATGATGAGTAGACATTTACACTGTAGAGGAACGTAATGGGCGGGCCATTAGGTTGCAAGAACTAAGGTGTCTAACAGTTGCGGAATCGGTGGACGTACATTTTATAATTAAAATACGACAGGGCCAGTTACAATAAAATTATCTAGATATACATTTGCGGGCAAGTACCATGGGTGACGTTAATTCGAACTTTCAATAGTACAGTAATCAATAACACATCAGAACTTAATATCAATAGGGATGTCGAAATATTCAATCAATTCTCGTCCCCGCCCGCCATGTGCTTCAAAACTGCATACGTATCTCGTGATATCAAGGTTGTGCAACCAGTACACAACAAGGAGTTACGAGTCCCATTTATTCCGGCGCCATTTTGGGCGAGGACGGGCAGGTCCAGGATATAGTCAAAATGTCTCCACCAACCATCGACTATGATGATGTTCATATGCTGTATTTATTAGAGTAACACTCATCTGTCCACATGAAATTAATTTGCCACAATCTAAACATGTCATTTTAATCTTTCCAAAGTTCTTCTAAATATTTGGGACCGTTTCCCTTGCCTCTGATGCTGTCAGTGCCACTTCTTTGGTGAATGTACTGGCAGATCGGGGGTTCTCCTCCAAATCTCTCTTTTGTGCAGCACTATAATTAATCGGTGCCACCTCTCCATATGACGATGCATGGTATAATTACCATAACTATATTTTTTTTCGGTTACTCTGGAGAGTACATCGTGGCAGATGAGGCAGGTAACGTACCGGGCATTTACCTTTTTTGCATGTAGAGGAAAGGAAAAAAAAATCGAGCGTCCGAGTTCTAAGGTGTCCCAGGGCCATTTTAGTGGACCAGGCCCAAATCCAAAGAACAGGCCGCCATTTTGAGAGTCCTGTTGCAGCCGCCTGTCGCTGTAGCATCAAGAGCGGGCGAAACTCAGCTGAATGGCAACTGAAACGGTAAAGGGGCGCCCCACTACAGCAGACGAGCCTCCACCTGGGAAGGCCCGTTCACGCCGCCTCCCCCCCCTTCGGGCACCCCACGCCGTTATTCGGAGCAGCATTGTAGGATGGCCACACCAGTGCGGCAACTTGCTAGACACCACCTCGGTGCCAACCGAATCTCAGCGCCTTGTGGTGTCTTCCATTCCGAAAATATTGTTGTGCTGCCTTCGGCCTATTCGCCGCAAGTGCGCACGCAACTCAGCTGTATAGCGAGTGAAACACCAAGGGGCGCCCCACTGCAGCCGAGGAACCTTCATCTTGGGGGCGACGCACAGCATCACATTGCTTTCCAATGCAGTCAGATCCTCAAACAGCCCCCACTGACTGACGCCGCCTCACAGGCCAACGGGGCGCCCCACGCCGACTTTCGGCGCAGCATTGTAGGATGGCCACACCAGTGCGGCAACTTGCTGGACCCCACTTCGGTGCCATCCGGATCTTGGCGCGTTGCGCTGCCTTTGGCCCTATTCGCACATCGGTCCGCTACTGACGCCACCTCACAGGCCAACGGGGCGCCCCACGCCGACTTTCGGCACAGCATTGTAGGATGGCCACACCAGTGCGGCAACTTGCTGGACCCCACTTCGGTGCCATCCGGATCTTGGCGCGTTGTGCTGCCTTCGGCCTATTCGCACATCAGTCCGCTACTGACGCCGCCTCACAGGCCAACGGGGCACCCCACGCCGACTTTCGGCGCAGCATTGTAGGATGGCCACACCAGTGCGGCAACTTGCTGGACCCCACCTCGGTGCCATCCGGATCTCGGCGCGTTGTGCTGCCTTCGGCCTATTCGCACATCGGTCCGCTACTGACGCCGCCTCACAGGCCAACGGGGCACCCCACGCCGACTTTCGGCGCAGCATTGTAGGATGGCCACACCAGTGCGGCAACTTGCTGGACCCCACCTCGGTGCCATCCGGATCTCGGCGCGTTGTGCTTCCTTCGGCCTATTCGCACATCGGTCCGCTACTGACGCCGCCTCACAGGCCAACGGGGCGCCCCACGCCGACTTTCGGCGCAGCATTGTAGGATGGCCACACCAGTGTGGCAACTTTCTGGACCCCACCTCGGTGCCATCCGGATCTCGGCGCGTTGTGCTGCCTTCGGCCTATTCGCACATCGGTCCGCTACTGACGTGAACTCACAGGCCAACGGGGCGCCCCACGCCGACTTTCGGCGCAGCATTGTAGGATGGCCACACCAGTGCGGCAACTTGCTGGACCCCACCTCGGTGCCATCCGGATCTTGGCGCGTTGTGCTGCCTTCGGCCTATTCGCACATCGGTCCGCTACTGACGCCGCCTCACAGGCCAACGGGGCACCCCACGCCGACTTTCGGCGCAGCATTGTAGGATGGCCACACCAGTGCGGCAACTTGGTGGACACCCCCTCGGTGCCATCCGGATCTTGGCGCGTTGTGCTGCCTTCGGCCTATTCGCACATCGGTCCGCTACTGACGCCGCCTCACGTGCCTACGGATTTTCTACGCTTTTTATACCCTATGCCGCATAACAGGTCATGTGACTTGTTTATAAAACTTTTCATTGGTTCATTTTACTTTTGGTTTCCTAATGATGGAAGGCTTGATCATATGACCTAAAAATAACACTTTTCATTGGATGAAAACTTTTTTTTTTCCCAAACGATGAAAGCCCCACCTTGTTTCTGGATGTTTCAGACTGAAGCTGGCGTCAGCATGAAAGCACCACCATCTCGTGGCTCCGTCGTGGTCATTCCGCGAGCAATCATGGCAGCCGCTCCCCACCGGAAGCCTGCAGGAGTCGGGGGCCCCCAAGACTTTTGTAGAATCTTCAAGGCTGAGGGGACGCTTTCGAGAATGGGGTCCAAGACCTAGCAGACAAGCGTCCAATTTCCAAGGTGTCCCAGGGCCATTTCAGTGGACCAGGCCCAAAAAGGAAAGAGCCTGCCGCCATTTTGAGAGTCCTGTGGCAGCCGCCTATCGCTGCACCGCAAGAGTGGGCGCAACTCAGCTGAATGGCGGATTTTGGCACAGTGTACCAAAAGCGGGCGGAATGGCAACTGAAACGGTAAAGGGGCGCCCCACTACAGCAGACGAGCCTCCACCTGGGGAGGCCCGTTCATGCCGCCTCCCCCCCCCCGGGGCGCCCCACGCCGTTATTCGGAGCAGCATTGTAGGATACCAAAACCAGTGCGGCAACTTACTTGACATCACCTGGGTGCCATCCACATCTCAGCGCGTTCTGCTGCCTTGGGACTATTCGCACAACAGACCGCTACTGACGAGCCACCCCCCGGGACGCCCCACGCCGTTATTCGGAGCAGCATTGTAGGATACCAAAACCAGTGCGGCAACTTACTGGACATCACCTGGGTGCCATCCACATCTCAGCGCGTTCTGCTGCCTTGGGACTATTCGCACAACAGACCGCTACTGACGAGGCCACCCCCCGGGACGCCCCACGCCGTTTTTCGGAGCTGCATTGTAGGATACCCAAAACCAGTGCGGCACCCAGGCAACATCACCTGGGTGCCGTCCAGAACTCAGCACGTTGTGCTGCCTTGGGACTATTCGCACAAAACACAGCTACTGACCATTGTTGCTTCTTTTTTCCTAAAAATGTTTAAATGTTTTTACTGTTTTTGTTGCGTTGTATATATTTATAAGTTATTAAAGTTTTATAATCCTACTACTTTGTTGGAGTGCTATATATTTTTAATGTGACACATAATTGTAAAAACTTTGATGTACAAAGAGGCATCCCTCGAATCTTCCGCTTCAGGCTCGGTCCCCTCCCCAATCACAATACAGGATGGTTTTCAGATAGTAGGAACGCGTGTGGTGTGACGGATCTCATCGGGTGGGGGCCTTGATCTACTGTAACTCCTTTGAAGAGGGGTGATTCTTTACAGCTGGGGCCATAAACTACATCTGCAGGGCTAGGTGATAGCCTGGGACCGGCCTGGACAATCGGACACAGAGGAAGAGGAGTTTCAGAGGGTGCGGTAGTGAATAGGGCGAAAGGGAGGTGTCGGGCGGGCACAGGGTGTGATTCTCAGGGAAGAGCAGCGCAGATGGGGGAGGTTTATTGCCCATGCATAAGACAGAGAGCGGGGGTGACCAGTGCCTGGGGGAGATGCTTGCGAGGGTGGGGAGCCATGCTAAGGATCGACAGCGTGCAGAGAGTGGGTCTGGTCAAGGCATCTAAAATGGCTGCCGTGCACGACAAAAGTGTGGCATTTGAAAAAAGGCAAGATGGCGCAGACAATGTTTATCAACTCTTCCTGATTTCCTTCGAATCGAACGATAACAGACGTTATCTCTCCCACACTACCGGTCCCCCTCGGCTTAAACGCCGAGATGGTAGGGACTGCATCCCGTGGAGATAGGCCGAGACGTCACTCAGCAGAAAAAAAAGAAAAAAAAAAGTCTATAAACATACAATAAGTTAAAAGTCAATCATTCTTGTTTCCTTGTAGTACGCTCCCCAGTCCGCTTTCCGTTACGCGAACCGGGCGCACCCCACGAAAAAAAAAAGATTTTTTTTTTTTTTTTTTTGCCCCGCGGAGCCCTTTTAAAGCCTCCACATCAAACCTAGGGGGTCAGGGAGGATCTACTATGCCCCCTTATGATCATTTGCCCCTTCGCTTTGGCCTCCTCTTGTCTCTCGATCCTACCGAGAGACAAGATGGCGGCCGCTCCGTACTGTTTGGAATGTTTACAGACACCGGAGAGCCAATCAGCTTCGCTTCGCAAAGCTCCGTAACGCGAAAAGTACGCGAAACGGAGCGCTACCCGGGACGCTGTCACAGATATATATCTTTTTTTAAACGTTAATTTCTCAAAATCCACTGGAGCACATATATTGAGACCCAGCAAAGGCACATCGGGCTACCGGTCCCTACAATTTTGCCAAGTTTCATGCAAATCCATTCAGCCGTTCGGGCTAAAAGTGAGGCCAACCGCCCTATGGAAATTAACATGGGAAAAACGCGTTTTGGGACCCCCCTTTTTTCTCGGTCCCCCCTTGATGAACCCCCCCCAAATTTTCAGGGGCTGCTCAGAAACAAAATGCTCCATTTTCCTAAAAATTTCAGCCAATTCCGTCCACAAACGCCAAAGTTATTAGACATAGAATTTTCAAAAATCCCATAGAGAAAAAATCCTAACTATATATACCTACTGGCGACCGCCAGTAGGTAATATATATATATATATATATATATATATATATATATATATATATGAACCAGGTGCTTCTACAAGAGAAGAATTGAGTCGCTCACCTTCCGTGGGTTTAAACGCATTTATTAGCTGCTTGCAGATATGGCATTTCCTGATGCATTTCGGTCACACACTGACCTTTCTCAAAGGAAAAGGACGCCACGGCAAATGAAGGTCAAACAGCTGCCAGCACATTTGTTACTAATGAGGGTTTCTGCCCTCTGGTGGTTGCTTTCCAAAGCTGACAGTCCCTCAAGGTGTGCTGGTGTTTGTAGTCCGCTGTTACCCAGGTAAAGTTGATAATGCCGTTTTTTTCATGCTGCTTGCCAAATGTCACGAAATCCCTGCTCGACGCTTTTCAGTCTGCTAGGGACCTATCCAAAGTCCAGTCTTTGGAGGCTGCTTGACTGCCCTTGAAGCTTGCGCAGACATCCAAGGTTGGTCCAGGTTTGGGCAGTGTTCGGCGCTCTTTTTGGGGGAGCGTAACTCGAGGCAGGACCAAGCCTCAAAACATGAACCAGGTGCTTCTACAAGAGAAGAATTGAGTCGCCAGTAGGTAGTTATAGTTAGAACCTAGTTTCCATAGGAAAAGCATTTTTTGATTTGCTAATATCTTTGACGCCGTTTGACGAATCATCATGAGATTTTCTAAACAATAGATTTGTACTGCTCAGTTTGTGTGTTGAAATTATTGGAGTGATTTATCAAGCGGAGGCCGAGAAAAAAGGGGGATCCCAAAGAGCATTTTCTCCATGTTATTTTCTATAGGAACTTTATAACAGGCTACAGCCCGACCTGCTGAACGGAATTACACCAAATTTGGCAGAAAGGTAGGTCTTGGTTTAGAGTGCGTCCTTTTTGTTAAATTGTGTAAATCCGGCCACTAGTTCCTGAGAAATTTCAAAACAAAAAATATTGATATCTGAGCACAGGAGAGGAAGCGTGAACCCTCCCAAGCATGAACTCAATTCTGATTGTCTGCCAACATTCCAAACAAGGAAGTGTTGGCAGCCATCTGGTGACTCGGTAACCAAGTCACAAGAAAAAAGGTGAAACAAAGATAAAGAACATGAAAAGGGGGCAGGGTACAAACACCCTGACCCCCTAGGCCTGCTCAAGGGGTCCCACGAGAATCCCCAGGGCCAAAAAAAGCAGTTTTATACAAAATTTAAATTAAATATAAAACAAAGCCTGGGCTCCTGTGCTTTGTTGTATTTAAGCCCCCGGGTGAGCCAGGTCCCAGGGGCATGCCTAATATTATGGCAGGCAGTGGGTGCCCTCGCAGCCCCGGGGACTGCCACCTCCCCAGCGCTCTGTTTGTTTAAATAAATAAATGTGTGGGGGGCTTGAGCCACCCCACATGCCCCTGGGACCACCACCTCCTTGGAGCACTAAATATTGAAGGTGGGGGGTCAGTTACAGATCCCAAAGCCCCGGGGACCACCACTGCCATGGGGCTTTGAAAATAAAGAGAGGGGGCCACGTGGTTCTCCTCCTGGAGCCCTCGATGGCCCTGTGGACCGCCACCCCCCAGGGCCCACTGCTGCAATGTCCCAGGGTGCCCACCCTGGGACATTTCTGTTTCTCACTTCAATGAAACAAAGCAGGATTGCTTTTGAGCAAGTGGAGCTGCATGTCAGCAGCTCACCTTGCTCAAAAGCAATGCCAGCTCCTGCAGGAAGCAGGGAGCCGGCGGGAGTGTGGGTGCAGTAGGGCTCTACCTACAGTCCCCAACAGAGATGCCAGGTCCCAGGGGATGGGGTCCCTGGGGTCATAAGTGGCCCGGGAGGGGGGCCCCCTCCACTCTAATAAAAAAAGGCCAAATGAAAAGGTCGGCCCAGGGGATGGGGTCTCTGGGGCCATAACTGGCCTGTGGAGGGGGGCCATACGGCCCTCCTCCTTATATATATATATATATATATATATATATATATATATATATATATATATATATATATATATATATATATATGTATATATATATATATATATATATATTACCTACTGGCGGTCGCCAGTAGGTATATATAGTTAGGATTTTTTCTCTATGGGATTTTTGAAAATTCTATGTCTAATAACTTTGGCGTTTGTGGACAGAATTGGCTGAAATTTTCAGGAAAATGGCACATTTCGTTTCTGAGCAGCCCTTGAAAATTTGGGGGGGGTTCGTCAAGGGGGGGCCGAGAAAAAAGGGGGGTCCCAAAACGTGTTTTTAACATTGAGTTTTCCATAGGGCGGTTGGCCTCACTTTTAGCCCGAACGGCTGAATGGATTTGCACGAAACTTGGCAAAATTGTAGGGACTGGTAGCCCGATGTGCCTTTGCTAGGTCTCAATATATGTGCTCCAGTGGATTTTGAGAAATTAACGTTCAAAAAAAGATATATATCTGTAACAGCGGACCGGGCAGCGCTCCGGTTCGCGGACTTTACGCGTAACGGAACTTCGCGTAGCGAAGCTGATTGGCTCTCCGGCGTCTGTGAACATTCCAAACAGTCCGTAGCGGCCGCCATCTTGTCTCTCGGTAGGATCGAGAGACAAGAGGAGGCCAAAGCGAAGGGGCAAATGACCATAAGGGGGCATAGTATATCCTCGCTGACCCCCTAGGTTTGATGTGGAGGTTTTAAAAGGGTCCCGCGGGGCAAAAAAAAATAATAATAATAATAATCGAACGGCTGAATGGATTTGCACGAAACTTGGTAAAATATTAGGGACTAGTAGCCCGATGTGCCTTTGCTAGGTCTCAATATATGTGCTCCAGTGGATTTTGAGAAATTAACGTTCAAAAAAAGATATATATCTGTAACAGCGCTCCGCTTCGCGTAACGGAGGTTTGCGAAGCTGATTGGTTCTCCGGCGTCTGTGAACATTGCAAACAGTCCGTAGCGGCCGCCATCTTGTCTCTCGGTAGGATCGAGAGACAAGAGGAGGCCAAAGCGAAGGGGCAAATGACCATAAGGGGGCATAGTAGATCCTCCTTGACCTCTTAGGTTTGATGTGGAGGTTTTAAAAGGGCCCCGCGGGCCAAAAAAAAAATAATAATAATAATAATCGAACGGCTGAATGGATTTGCACGAAACTTGGCAAAATTGTAGGGACTGGTAGCTCGATGTGCCTTTGCTAGGTCTCAATATATGTGCTTCAGTGGATTTTGAGAAATTAACGTTCAAAAACAAGATATATATCTGTAACAGCGCTCCGCTTCGCGGAGATAAAATTATATCTGTATTACCTAGCTGTTGCTAACACCAGTTAGCGACGGCTAGTAGGAGATAGCGACCATCTTGGGCCCCACTTTCCATGTGAGTGATATTTATCACTAATGACATGCAAAGTGGGCATGCCAAGATGTTAGCGACTGGAAACAGTCGCTAACATCGCTATCTCCTATTATCAACTTTTGGAAATATTCGAGATAAGCGCGAATATCTCCAAAAGCTAGCACCTGCCCTGAGCAGTTCTTAGCCATGTTATCCAATGGGAGGTGGATAACATGGCTAAGAGCATTAGCTCGGTAATGCATGAATATCGCTGAGTTTTCAGCGATATTAATGCATTGCGGTCGTTTATTATCGTATTTGCGATAAACCTTGATAATAGCAAGGTTTATCTGCGATAATTTCTGACGATGCTTAGCGGTAAAAAAAATCGTTGCTAAGCATCGTTAGGGATAAATATCGCTTAACTTTGGTAATATGCCCCAACGTCTGTTAACGTTCGATTCGAAGGAAATCAGGAAGTGTTGAAAAACATTGTCTGCGCCATCTTGTCTTTTTTCAAATGCCACACTTTTGTCGTGCACGGCAGCCATTTTAGATGCCTTGACCAGACCCACTCTGTGCACGCTGTCGATCCTTAGCATGGCTCCCCACCCTCGCAAGCATCTCCCCCAGGCAGTGGTCATCCCCGCTCTCTGTCTTATGCATGGGTAATAAACCTCCCCCCATCTGCGCTGCTCTTCCCTGAGAATCACACCCTGTGCCCGCCCGACACCTCCCTTTCGCCCTATTCACTACCGCACCCTCTGACACTCCTTTTCCTCTGTGTCCGATTGTCCAGGCTGGTCCTAGGGTATCAGCTAGCCCTGCAGATGTAGTTTATGGCCCCAGCTGTAAAGAATCACCCCTCTTCAAAGGAGTTATAGTAGATCAAGGCCCACACTCGATGAGATCCGTCACAGCAGACGCGTTCCTATTATCTGAAAACCATCCTGTATTGTGATTGGGGAGGGGACCGAGCCTGAAGCGGAAGATTCCAGGGATGACTCTTTGTACATCAAAGTTTTTACAATTATGTGTCACATTAAAAATATATAGCACTCCGACAAAGTAGTAAGATTATAAAACTTTAATAACTTATAAATATATACAAGAAAACAAAAATAGTAATAACATAAAAACATTTTTAGGGAAAAACAACGAAGTAGCGGTCGGCTGTGCGAATAGTCCCAACGCAGCACAACGTCCAGATTTCCGGCGTGGGGCGTCGCGGGGGGTGGGTCATCAGTAGCAAACTGTTGTGCGAATAGTTCCAAGGCAGCAGAACGATGGCACCAAGGTGATGTCCAGTAAGTTGCCGCACTGGTTTTGGTATCCTACAATGCTGCTCCGAATAACGGCGTGGGGCGCCCCGGGGGAGGCGGCGTGAACGGGCCTCTCCAGGTGGAGTGTCATCTGTTGTAGTGGGGCGCCCCTTTACCGTTTCAGTTGCCATTCCGTCCGTTTTTGGTCCACTGTGTCAAAAGCCGCAATTCAGCTGAGTTGCGCCCACTCTTGCGGTGCAGCGATAGGCGGCTGTCACAGGACTCTCAAAATGGCGGCAGGCTCTTTCCTTTTTGGGCCTGGTCCACTGAAATGGCCCTGGGACACCTTGGAAATCGGACGCTTGTCTGCTAGGTCTTGGACCCCATTCTCGAAAGCGTCCCCTCCGCCTTGAGGATTCATCAAAAGTTTTGGGGGCCCCCGACTCCTGTAGGCTTCTGGTGGGGAGCGGTTGCCATGATTGCTCGCGGAATGACCACGACGGAGCTACGAGATGGTGGTGCTCTCATGCTGACGCCAGCTTCAGTCTGAAACATCCAGAAACAAGGTGGGGCTTTCATCGTTTGGGAAAAAAAAAAAGTTTTCATCCAATGAAAAGTGTTGTTTTTAGGTCATATGATCAAGCCTTCCATCATTAGGAAACCAAAAGTAAAATGAACCAATGAAAAGTTTTATAAACAAGTCACATGACCTGTTATGCGGCATAGGGTATAAAATGCGGAGAAAATACGTTGGCACGTGAGGCGGCGTCAGTAGCGGACCGATGTGCGAATAGGCCGAAGGCAATACAACGCGCCAAGATCCGGATGGCACCGAGGTGGTGTCCAGCAAGTTGCAGCACTGGTGTGGCCATCCTACAATGCTGAAAGTCGGCGTGGGGCGCCCCGTTGGCCTGTGAGTTTGCGTCAGTAGCGGACCGATGTGCGAATAGGCCGAAGGCAGCACAACGCGCCAAGATCCGGATGGCACCGAGGTGGTGTCTAGTAAGTTGCCGCACTGGTGTGGCCATCCTACAATGTTGAAAGTCGGCGTGGGGCGCCCCGTTGGCCTGTGAGATGGCAGCAGTAGCGGACCGATGTGCGAATGGGGCCAAAGGCAGCGCAACAATATTTTCGGAATAGAAGACACCACAAGGGGCTGAGATGCCAAGATCCGGATGGCACCGAGGTGGTGTCTAGCAAGTTGTGGCACTGGTGTGGCCATCCTACAATGGTAAAAGTCGGCGTGGGGCGCCCTGTTGGCCTGTGAGATGGTGTCAGTAGCGGACTGATGTGCGAATGGGGCCAAAGGCAGCGCAACAATATTTTCTGACTGACACCACAAGGCGCTGAGATGCCAAGATCCGGATGGCACCGAGGTGATGTCTAAGTTGCGGACCGATGTGCGAATGGGGCCAAAGGCAGCGCAACAATATTTTCTGTATGGAAGATACCACTAGGCGTTGAGATGCCAAGATCCGGATGGCACCGAGGTGATGTCTAGCAAGTTGCTGTACTGGTGTGGTCATCCTACAATGCTGAAACTCGGCGTGGGGCGCCCTATTAGCCTGTGAGATGGCGTCAGTAGCGGACCGATGTGCGAATGGGGCCAAAGGCAGCGCAACAATATTTTCTGAAGAGAAGACACCACAAGGCGCTGAGATGCCAAGATCCGGATGGCACCGAGGTGGTGTCTAGCAAGCTATGCAGTTGAGTTGTGTGCGCACTTGCGGCGAATAGGTCGAAGGCAGCATAACAATGTTTTCTGAATAGAAGACACCACAAGGCGTTGAGATTCGGTTACCACCGAGGTGATGTCTAGCAAGTTGCCGCACTGGTGTGGCCATCCTACAATACTGCTCCGAATAACGGCGTGGGGTGCCCGAAGGGGGGGGGGGGAGGCGGCGTGAACGGGCCTTCCTAGGTGGAAGCTCGTCTGCTGTAGTGGGGCGCCCCTTTACCGTTTCAGTTGCCATTCAGCTGAGTTTCGGCTGCTCTTGATGCTACAGCGACAGGCGGCTGCAACAGGACTCTAAAAATGGCGGCCTGTTCTTTGGATTTGGGCCTGGTCCACTAAAATGGCCCTGGGACACCTTAGAACTCGGACGCTCGATTTTTTTTCCTTTCCTGTACATGCAAAAAAAGGTAAATGCCCGGTACGTTAAACGCTTCATCTGCCACGATGAACTCTCCAGAGGAACCGAAAAAAAATATAGTTATGGTAACTATACCATGCATCGTCATATGGAGAGGTGGCACCAATTAATTATAGTGCTGCATAAAAGAGAGATTTGGAGGAGAACCCCTGACCTGCTAGTACATTCATCAAAGAAGTGGCACTGACAGCATCAGAGGCAAGGGAAACGGTCCCAAATATTTAGAAGAACTTTGGAAAGATTAAAATGACATGTTTAGATTGTGGCAAATTAATTTCATGTGGACAGATGAGTGTTACTCTAATAAATACAGCATATGAACATCATCATAGTCGATGGTTGGTAGAGACATTTTGACTATATCCTGGACCTGCCCGTCCTCGCCCAAAATGGCGCCGGAATAAATGGGACTCGTAACTCCTTGTTGTGTACTGGTTGCAGAACCTTGAAATCACGAGATACGTATGCAGTTTTGAAGCACATGGCGGGCGGGGACGAGAATTGATTGAATATTTCGACATCCCTATTGATATTAAGTTCTGATGTGTTATTGATTACTGTACTATTGAAAGTTCGAATTAACGTCACCCATGGTACTTGCCCGCAAATGTATATCTAGATAATTTTATTGTAACTGGCCCTGTCGTATTTTAATTATAAAATGTACGTCCACCGATTCCGTAACTGTTAGACACCTTAGTTCTTGCAACCTAATGGCCCGCCCGTTACGTTCCTCTACAGTGTAAATGTCTACTCATCATATACGATGACAGTTTGCTCCGTGGCAGGCCCACGTGGTTATAGGCTCGTATTTGTATAATGAAATTTTCACAATAAAGGTTTTTAAAAGAAAACATGGTAGTAGTATATACATTGGTAAAGTTTTTAATAATAGTCACTGTTTTAGAATCATTAAAAGGCAAGTGAAATAAAGCAGACCAATTACATGAAGGGTAAAAGGTATAATACGAAGGAACGCAGTAAAGATAAATGGTCAAGGGCTGTTGTGTTTTCTATTCCTGCAACATAAAGTGATCGATAAGAATCTCATATTCAGGCGTATCGGCGACTAAGACAGCAGGTCGACCCTCTTTTGCTCAACGGCTCCGTCATGGGACGAAGAAACGCTCTTTTTCTCGAAAAAAGAATATATTTTACTTGCAGGACAGTTGTAAATTTTCCGGGAAAGTACATTAGCCTGGAACATTATAACATATATTTAAGAAAAAATAATGTTCGGAAGTAATAAAAAGCGTAATTTTTAGGTCATATGACCAAGCCTTTCATCATTAGAATAAGAAAAGTAAAATGAACCAATGAAAAGTTTTATTAACAAGTCACATGACTTGTTATGCTTACGTTACGCGCTGCGCACCCCGGATGACTTCCGGATGCGCTAACGCGGCGCGTCATATGACGCATTACGCGACAACGCAGGTCCAGAATATAGTCAAAATGTCTCCACCAACCAGCGGTCGGAACACAACCCCTTTCAGCAGGCTAAATAGTTCTGTTAAATGACAACAGAAGGGACAGGCAACAAGAACCATCAGTCAAAGAGGGGAGGGCTAGTTCTTCTCTACCGGGTTACAATGGGGCGCTACCGGAACTGATCGAATTGGTAGTCTACAGTGTTTCTGGATGTTTCAGACTGAAGCTGGGGTTAGCATGAGAGCAGTACCATTTCGTAGCTCCGTCGTGGCCATTCCGCAACCAATCATGGCAGCCGCTCTTTATCGTTATTTTGGGCGGGGTGGGTGGCGGAGCCGAGCTGTTTTGCAGCCATCATTGTGTGGAGTTCAGTTCATTTCACTAGTTTTGTATTTGTCATGAGGGGTTGTTCCTAATGTTTCTATTTTAGCGAGGTCAAAAAGAGATCCCGTTAGTGGCCTACTGATTTTGCTCGATTCCTTTTCTTTTTTTTTTTACACGATTTTTCGTTATCTGCAAAGACTAAACAGAGTATTGCGACTGTGTTTGTTTGTAAATAGAGAATGAACCAAAGAGAACCAATTCTAAAACAGTAAATACTTGGATAACAATCAATCAAATGGAGAGAGAAGCAGGCACGACGTATTACAACGGGGGCAAAGGCCTGCGTTAACTACCCTTCACTATGTGCAAAGAGAGAGTACTCCTAATAGAAATGAGGGGGGGGGCACCATTCAAAGCAGATCAGTGTGCATAAACACGAAAATGTTTTCACTTACCACGTACTTGACATTCGACAGCTTATGATATTTGCTATTAAAAAACCATTGAAATTCACTGAAAAAACCATAGGTTATAGATCATATATAGTTAGGAATTAGCATTTACAAAACCTTGAAAATTCACTGAAAAAACCATAGGTTATAGACCATATATAGTTAGGAATTAGCATTTAAAAAACCTTATTTTACTCACACAAAACCATTGAAATTCCATATATAGTTAGTTGCACTAACTATATATCGCGCACCCGCAATCCACTGCTGATGATGTCACATATTACATCATTCATGACATGGTCAGTGACATCACTGATGACATCACTGATGACATCTCAAATGACATCACTGATGACATCACTGATGACATCTCATTTGACATCAATGACCACATCACTGATGATATCATTCATGTGACAATACAATGCATCTCCTCATATTTTAATATAACCTCTGTTTCACCCAGTGATAAATACAGAGTATAATTTTTGAAACCATTGACACACCAATACTAGTTACTACATATGTACTCACTGATTCCTACGTCTACACACACATTCACTCATTCACCCATACAATCATTCATACATACAATCACTCATCTTTACAACACTATCATATGCACTCATACACCTATACAGACACTCACACTCTGCCACTCATCCATGGAGTTACTCACACACCTAGTCAGTCCTGTAAAGAATCAATCACACTTCCATTTTCTTGTCTATACAGTTAAACATAGAGCACCTTATATTTTCAAACATATACTAACACATACTTACCTTGTTATACAATCATTGATATAAGTACACATTGATCTGCACAGAGTCACACATCTCCCAGCCAGCCACACACACACTCAGTCTCCCATACAAATACTTGGACAATCAATCAATAACCCATATAGTTACTCATATAGCTACTGATCAACACATGCAGCAGTTTACAGAACAACAGACATAATGATGCACAAATTAAGACAGTTTAGTCACTAACCCATGCACTCAGTGAGACACATTTAATCACTCAGTCATACAGTCAGTCATGCACCTACTAAATCCTTCGTCCAGACACTTACACATCCACTCATTCTTCAATATGTAAGACATATTTAAACTTTACAGAAACAAAAAATCACTGGATGTTGTTATCAGTCATGTCATCAGTGATGTCATTTGAGATGTCATCAGTGATGTCATCAGTGATGTCACTGACCATGTCATGAATGATGTAATATGTGACATCATCAGCAGTGGATTGCGGGTGCGCGATATATAGTTAGTGCAACTAACTATATATGGAATTTCAATGGTTTTGTGTGAGTAAAATAAGGTTTTTTAAATGCTAATTCCTAACTATATATGGTCTATAACCTATGGTTTTTTCAGTGAATATATATATATATATATATATATATATATATATATATATATATATATATATATATATGAATAAATAAAAACAAATTAAGTCTGGCCATGCCCTGGGGGATGGGGTTCCCTTCGCCAAAATTGGCCTCGGGGGGGGGTCAGGGGGCGCATTTGCAGGGTGGTGGAGAAAGGGGGCGTGGCTTTTGTCTATCTCTCAGCAATCCCACTGCTGGGGCTTACTGGAGGTAAGAGGTAGCCTAGTTGGCCTCTAAAGAACCCCCAGCAGCAAAGGAGACTTCATCCCCATCCAAGAGCGCTGCAGGTAGCGTTTTTGTAGAGTGGTGGGCAAAGGGAGCATGGCCTGCTCTTCGAACTTAGCAATACTGCTGTGTGGGACTTACTGGAGGTAATAGGAGGGGTAGTTGGCCCACAAGGATGCCCTTAGGGGTTCACTATCCCTCTTGTTACCTCCAGTCCTGCACAGTGGGATTGCTAAGACGTCTTCAGAGGCCATGCCCCCCTTTCTCCACCAATCTGCAAACGCACCTCCTGGCAGACTACGATATGGGGAATGAAGTCTAATTTACTCCTGAGGGACTTTGGGGGCCAAGAAGCCCTACTGGTACCGCCTGTAAGCCCTAAGCACCGGAATTCCTGAGTGCTGGTCGAAGACCCAGCACCCTTTCTCCACCTCTCTGCAAATGCAACTACTAGCTAAAGAAGTGTTTGCAATGTAATAGGCTTCGCATTTGCGAGAATTTGTTTTTTACTAATGTATTTTGGAGTGGAGTGGATGTACGTTGTGTGTGGTGGAATTATGTGGTATGTTATGTAGTGAAAATATGTGGATAGAAAGTATGTGGTATTTAGTGTATAGGAATTATGTAGAGTGGGATTATTTGTTATGTAGAGTAATTATGTGGTATGGTAGTCTGTGTTGTGGAGTGGTAACCTCAGGTTTAGTCTTCGTTATTTCAATAGAAGCTCAACTATGAACTCAGTGAGGCAAAAAACAATGGAATCACTGAGGAGCACTTGTGGACCTAGTCAGTGATATGAGCAGGGCTACTGGAATTATGTGACTGTTTGTCTGCACTGACTTTCGCACAATTATTCAATTTCTGCATTATCCATATAATTCATCATCTGCACTCTAATCTGCAGATTTGAACGAAAAAAACTTGTTTCTAGCTGAAACGGGTCAAACGTTACCAACAATTCTGCAACAAGTGGTACAGCATGGTGGAAGGCCTTTGCAAACCTAGAATGGCCATGTGTTACTTATCGCTAAATGTGGGTGTTAAATTGGTATTAATGGTGTGCAAGCCACTCTTGCTTCCCTCTCCACCTCTCTTGTCTCTTTCTGCATTTCTGTTGCTTCTGCACATTTATTTCCTTTTCTGCACTTCTCTTGACCTCATTCTGCAAATCTCATGCACTTTCTACTCCTCTCTTCCCTCTTTCTGCATGTCTGTTACCTCTTTCTGCACCTCATTTGCTTCTTTCTGCACCCCTCTTCCCTCTTTCTGTACCTTTCCTGCCTGTTTGTGCATCTCACTTGCCTCTTTCTGCACTTTTCTTGCTTCTTTCTACACCTCTTTTGCTTCTTTCAGCAATTCTCTTGCATCTTGGTGCACTTCTTTTGCCTGTTTCTGCACTTCTCTTGTCGCTTTCTGCATCTCTGTTGCTTCATTCTGCACTTTGCATGCTTCTTTCTGCGTCTGTCTTGCTTCATTCTGCACCCCTGCTGTTTCTTTATGGACCTCTTTTGCCCCTGTCTGCATTTTTTTTGCCTTTTTCTACACCTCTCTTCCCATTTTCTACACCACTCTTCCTTCTTTTTGCATGTCTGTTGCCTCTTTCTGCACCTCATTTGCTTCTTTGTGTGCCCCGTTGTATCTTTCAGCACTGGTCTTCCCTCTTTCTGTACCTTTACTGCATGTTTTTTCATCTCACTTGCCTCTTTCTGCACTTTCTTTGCTTCTTTCCACACCTCTGTTGCTTCTTCAGCAAATCTCTTGCCTCTTTGTGCACTTCTTTTGCCTGTTTCTGTACTTCTCTTGCCTCTTTTTGCACCCCTGTTGCTTCATTCTGCACTTTCCATGCTTCTTTTAGCACCTGTGTTGCTTCTTTCCACACCCGTTGTCTCTTTATGTACCTCTTTTGCGTCTTTATGCAATTTTCTTGCCTTTTTCTGCAGTTTTATTGCCTCTTTCTGCACCTCTGTTGATTCTTTCTGCACTTCTCTTGCCTCCATCTGCACCCCTGTTGCTTCATTCTGCACTTTGTATGCTTCTTTGTGCATCTGTCTTGCTTCTTTTTGCAACCCTGTTGTCTCATTCTGCACTCTTCTTCCCTCTTTCTGTACCTTTCTTGCCTGTTTCTGCATCTCACTTGCTTCTTCCTGCACTTTTCTTGCTTCTTTCTACACCTCTGTTGCTTGTTTCTTAACCCGTCTTCCCCCTTGGTCCAACTCTCTAGCCTCTTTCTACATCTCTCTCTGCACCACTCTTGCCTTTTTTGTACCTTTGTTACTTCTTTTTGTACTTCTCTTGACTCTTTCTGCACCCTTTGTGCCTCTTTGAGCACCTCTGTTGCTTCTTTCTGCACTTCTCTTCCTTCTTTCTGCACTCCTCGTGCTTCTTTTTGCACCTCTGTTGTTTCTTTCTTCACTTCTCTTGGTTCATTCTGCACTGCTTTTGCCTCTTCCTGCATCCCTCTTGCCTCTTTGAGCACCTCTTTTGCTTCTTTCTGCATTTCCGTCTCCTCTTTCTGCACCTCTCCGGCCTCTTTGAGCATCTCTAATGCTTCTTTCTGCACTTTTATTGCCTCTTTCTGCACCGCTCTTGCTTCTTTCTGAAGCTGACATGCCTCTTTCAGCACCTCTGTTGCTTTTTTCTGTACCTCTCTTGACTCTTTCAGCATATCTGTTACGTCTTTCTGCACATCTCTTCCTTCTGACTGCATCTCGCTTGCTACTTTCTGCACCTCACTTGCCTTTCAGCACCTCTTTTGCTTTTTTCTACAGATCTCTTGCCTCTTTCTGCACCTCAGTTGCCTCTTTCAGCACCTCTGTTGCTTTTTTCTGCAGATCTCTTGCCTCTTTCTGTATCCCTCTTTTCTCTTTCTTGCTTCTTTCTGTATCCCTGTTCCCTCTTTCTGCACCTCTCATGCCTGTTTCTGCATCTCTCTTGACTCTTTCTGTACCTCTGTTGCCTCTTTCTGCACTTTTCTTGCCGCTGTCTGCAACACTTTTGCCTCTTTCTGCTCCTCTGCTGCTTCTTTCGACACTTCCATTGTCTCTTTCTGCACTTCTCTTGCTTCTTTCTGCACCTCACTTGCCTGGTTCTGCACCTCTGTTACTTTTTTCTGCAGATAGCTTGCCTCTTTCTGAACCCCTCTTTTCTCTTTGTGTACCTCTCTTGCCTCTGTCTGTATCCCTGGTCCCTCGTTTTGCACCTTTCCTGCCTGTTTCTGCAACTCTCTTGTCTCTTTCTGTACCTCTCTTGCCTCTTCTGGCACTTCTCTTGCTCTTTCTGCACACTTTGCTCCTCTTTCAGAACCTCTGTTACTTCTTTCTGTACTTCTCTTCCTTCTTTCAGTATCCTTCCTGCCTCTTTCTGTACCTCTCTTGCCTCTTTGTACACCCATCCTACCATTTTCTCTACCACTCTTGCCTCTTTATCTTCCTCCTTCCTTCTTTCTGCACCTCTGTTGGTTCTTTCTGCACTGCTCTTGCTTTTATCTGCACCTTACATGCCTCTTGCTGCACTTCTCTTGCTTCTTTCTATACCTCTGTTGCTTCTTTCAGCAACTCTCTTGCCTCTTTCTGCATTCCTCTTCCTTCTTTCTGCACTCCTCCTGCCTCTTTCTGTACCTCTCTTGCCTCTTTGTGCACCTCTCCTACCCCTTTCTGCACCCCTTTTGCCTCTTTTTTACACATCTGTTGGTTCTTTCTGCACTGCTCATCCTTCTTTCTCCACCCCACTTGCCTCTTTCTGCACTTCACTTGCTTTTTTCTGCATCTCTCTTGCCTCTTTCGGCATCTGTTTTGCTTCTTTCTGTACTTCTCTTGCCTCCTTCTGCACCTCTTAGTTATAGGTAGTTTTGATCCCCCTGCACTATTATGTACTAGGGCCATGCCAATACCCAGGGGTACCCAAAACCATAGTGTACCGTAGGATATGTAGGTGTGTTTGCTGTATTCTAAGTGTATTTCAACATAGCACTGGATCCGGCCTGGTTAGTCAGAGTCAGTTACCACCCATACCCATCAGCAAAATGTTGGGGGCACAGGATGACTTTGCAACAAAGCCTCTTTCTGCTCCTCTGTTTGTTCGATGTGCACATCTCTTGCTTCTTTCTGCACCTTTCTTCGTCTTTCTGGACTTCTGTTGCCTCTTTCTGTGTTTCTCTTGCTTCTTTCTGCACCTTTTATTATCTTTCTGCACATGTCCTACCTTCGTAGGCAGAGTTAGAAATTAGCATTTAAAAACCCTGGAAATTCACTGAAAAAACCACAGGTTTCAGGGACGTTATAGTTTGAAATTAGCATTTAAAAAAAGATTTGGAAATTCCCTGAAAAAAACACAGATTTGAGGGACGTTATAGTTAGTTGGACATGTCACTCCTACAAAACTGAGAAATTCCCCTGTTATAGTTAGTTCAGCTAGCTATAACTCGCGCCCCCGCAATGCACTGCTGATGACGTCACATATTACATCATTCATGACATGGTCAATGACATCACTGATGACATCACTGATGACATCTCAAATGACATCACTGATGACATCATCCATGTGATAATCTGATGCACCTCCTAATACCCTAATATAACCTTTGATATACCCACTCTAAAATACAGACTACCATTTTTGAAACCATAGACACACCACTACAAGTTAATACATACCCACTCACTAATTCCTAGGTCGACACACACATCCACTGATTCACCCATACAGTCACTCATTCAAGCAGTCAACCATCAATATGGCACTATCATATGTACTCAGATATCTATACAGACACTCACACACCGACACTCATCCATAGAGTTACTCACACACCTAGTCAGTCATGCAAAGAATCAATCACACTCCAATTTACTCACCTATATAGTGATGCACACAGCACCTCATGTATTCAAACATATACTAACACATACTTACACTCTTATACAATAACTAATACAAGCATACACTCATCCATACAGCCACTCTCGCAATCACTCACTCTCACATATAGTCATTAATACATTCCAACACTCATATATATGGCCTTTCACATATGCAGTTACTCACACATGTCCTACTGAGGCATCCATTCACTCACTAACACACCCATACACACACTCACCCACCCACCCATACAGCCCTTCACAGATGCACTATTAAACCCATACACCCAGGGAATCACCCACTCACACATCTATGCACAGACTCACACACCCCCACACACCCACACAGAGACTCAGGTAGCCATAAAGATACTCAGACAACCAATTAATAACCCATGTAGACCCTCATTTAGCTACTCACCAACCCATGCAACTGCTTATACACCAATTGACAAACTAAACTGTGTGAATGTCTGTATCAGTCAGTAACCCATGCATACAGTAAGAAACACTTAATCACTCACTTATACAGTCAGTCACACACTTACTAAATCATCCATTCAGACACTTAAACACCCACTCATTCTTTAATGCACCTCGGCATGTATATATTATATATATATATTCACACGCCGGTTCCTGGTTTCCCGGCCCTTCGAGCGCTCAATGTGGGTGCGTTTCCCTACGGCGGAACCTCGCCGTTCCATATGTCAAACACCTCCGAATTCACGAAAGTAATGGGCGCACTCGCGCTGTCTCTCCACAATATTTTTATTAAATTATTTCAGCATGGAAACAAAAACAAACGATCAACGCGTTTCAGTGCTGCTGGCACCTTGCTCACGATCACCTTCTTTACATTTTTTCATCACTTTTAAAGTAACCAATGACGTTGGATGTTAGCACTAAGGCAAAACAAAGGTTCAAAAACCGTAAATACAATCTGGGAAATATTGAAAAGTGTTGGCGTAAGGCAAATGAAAAAACAAGACAGGAGTGTCTGACAAAGCCAATTGAAGAAAAAGAGAAAACCACACGTGAACCAATCCGGCTCATCATGGACTATTCGGAAAACAGCAAGGAATTGGTAAAAATAATGAGAAAAAACTGGAAAATACTCCATTTGGACGATACTGTAGGAAAAATAGTCGGCTCACACCCGGTGGTCACCTATAGAAGAGCACCAAATTTGAAAGACCAGTTGATCCATAGTCATTGCAGTACGAGTAAAAAGAAAGAATGGTTGAAAACCACAGGCTTCGTAAAATGCTATAATTGTAAAATGTGTCAAATCGCCGAACCCATCAAAGAAATACCACTACCACACAATAAACAATGGCAGATAAAACAACTAATCACTTGCACAACAGAATTTACAATCTATGGTGTTGTATGTCCATGCCCCCTGATGTATGTGGGAAGCACCAAGGGTGAACTGAAAAAACGAATAATGGAACATGCCAGAGCAACGACACACAAGGATAGAACAAATGTGGTGGCAAAACATATAGAACTGAAGCACAATGCGGACTGGCAAAAACTGAAATTCTTCAGAATAGAAACCATACCGAAGAACATACGTGGTGGAGATCGTGAGAAAATTATGCGCAAAAAAGAATCGCGCCACATCTTGAACTTCAGAACTCTACATTCGCACGGCCTGAACCAATCAGAGGAGTTGTACATCCACCTCTTATAAGAATAATCAGAATGAGCGGGTGAAGGACAAAGACAGATGGGCAATAATGTGCAAAGCATGAATTGAAGCAGAAAAGGTCAACATGACAAATCCCACTGGAGGGACAAAGCAATACAGAATGGTAGGAAAATAGACATCTTGAAATCTGGTTGACAAATATCCCCACTGGAGGGTAGTAAATAATGACAATATGAAAACACCAAAAAATGAAAAATATTTATTCATGATGCAATGAATAACTCAAAATGTCACAAATTGAACATTCATGCAACCAGTGGTCCAACTTCACAACATAGACTCTTTTTATGAAAAATTCATTAAAAACTACAAATACCACAATGCCTAGAGCAACACAGGATGTGAGGCAACATCCAACGTCATTGGTTACTTTAAAAGTGATGAAAAAATGTAAAGAAGGTGATCGTGAGCAAGGTGCCAGTAGCACTGAAACGCGTTGATCGTTTGTTTTTGTTTCCATGCTGAAATAATTTAATAAAAATATTGTGGAGAGACAGCGCGAGTGCGCCCATTACTTTCGTGAATTCGGAGGTGTTTGACATATATATATATATATATATATATATATATATATCATATTTAAATTTTACAGAAACACACAGTCGCTGGATGATGTCATCAGTGATGTCATTTGAGAGGTCATCAGCGATGTCACTGGCCATGTCATGAATGATGCAATATGTGGCGTCATCAGCAGTGCATTGCGGGGGCGCGAGTTATAGTTAGCTGAACTAACTATAAAGGCGGAATTTCTCTGGTTTTGTACGAGTAAAATGTCCAACTAACTATAATGTTTTTCAGAGAATTTCTAAGGTTTTTTAAATGCTAATTTCTAACTATAACGTCCCTGAAACCTATGTTTCAGGGACGTTATAGTTAGAATATATATATATATATATATATATATATATATATATAAACACAGAATTGTAGCTGGACCTTTGCCTCTGTGTCGGCGGGCTCACGGCAGGGGTAGCCACCCCCTAAAATTCAACACACTCCACCAGCGTCCTCCTTCTAGTAATTTCAGAAAGAATAACACAGGAGCCGTGGCCTCAGTAAATGGTGCAGTTTAATGCAGATGCAACGTCCTACGCGTTTCGGAGTAAGCCTACTCCTTCATCACGGGCAAACTTTGTGCATAACAGTGTTCGTAATAAAGTAAAAAAATATGTTACGTGATAAAAACATAAACAAAATACTTCGCCGTTACTTAATTTTCAAAATGGTGTTAACATAGTAAATGACTTTATATACACATTGGTCATGTTGACTCTACAAAGCAAAATTTCTGCTCGTATTACAACACCTTTTGTGACTGTTTGTAAGTTTCTGTATAATCCATGGAGTTTCATTACTGCTAAATGTGAGTGATTTAACACTGTTGCTAAATTGGCAGGCCTTGCATTGGTTGCATGTAAAGAAACCTTTTACTGCATTGGGTTTTTTAGGAGTGGATATCATGTTACTGCATAATTGGTCACGTAGTGACCTGGGTTTGCGGAATGTTAAAGAAGGATGTTCACCTATACATTCTCTTAGGTCAATTATGCAGTAACATGATATCCACTCCTAAAAAACCCAATGCAGTAAAAGGTTTCTTTACATGCAAGCAATGCAAGGCCTGCAAATTTAGCAGTAATGAAACTCCATGGATTATACAGAAACATCTGAATTGTAATACTGAGTATGCCATCTACACTTTGAAATGTCCATGTTCTAAATACTACATTGGTAGTACCATTCATAAAGGTAAAAAGCGTGTATTAGAACATTTGAGAGCTATCGCAAAGAATGACAAAACTTACCCAGTAGCCCGGCATTTTCATGAATATCACAAAAGCAATGCAAATCTCGTGAAATTTGCCGTCATCGATTGTGTCCCTCCTAATATAAGAGGAGGAAATAGACTTCAGGAGCTCAGGAAACTAGAGTCCAAATTTATCATAAGGTTCAACACTATGGTACCCCAGGGGTTGAACATGGACGAGGAATTGTCAGTACACTTACATTGAAGCAATGAGTTTTTGTCACGATAATGTTGCTGCCTTATTAACTTCTGCATGTTGGTTTAGAATTTTGTGTATTTTGTTCTTCATGATATAGTTATTTTTGATTATGAAGATTTTAACAGGTTACCTTTACTATTGTCTATAGGTGTTACAAGTATTCACCAAATACTGACTAAGAAGAATTCCGTTGGCACTGAACTGAGCACCTGCCCACATGGGCTTGATTCTTGATTGACCTATTCGCGCAAAGAACTTTATCAACAGCCCTGAGTTCTGAATTAAATAATTTAGGCCCACTGGGGCAATAGTTTTTCATCTATGCTTATTTGTGCACCACAATTGTGTCAGCCCACTAGGGCAATACTGTTTTTCAGCCCATAAGTTATGTTAGGCGTAAGCTTGTTGGCTTTACATGATGACTGGGTAATTTTCAGCTACCAGCATCCGGGTGATCACGTAGCGCAGTGAGCTGGTTCACCCCGAGCATTACTCTTTTGAGGTTAAGGGTTCGCATCCTCTATCAGTAAGGTTGCTTTATCTTTGTAATGTTATATTATTTCATTGAATGACAATGTGTTGTTGGTGCAAAACGTAACGTTATTATTTAAATGATTATCACTCAACTTAGTACTGAGAAATGTATACTATTTCCTGATACTTAGGATTTACTTCATTGCGCCAGGCGAAGGTCACTAAAACTTACAAACAGTCACAAAAGGTGTTGTAATACGAGCAGAAATTTTGCTTTGTAGAGTCAACATGACCAATGTGTATATAAAGTCATTTACTATGTTAACACCATTTAGAAAATTAAGTAACGGCGAAGTATTTTGTTTATGTTTTTATCACGTGACATATTTTTTTACTTTATTACGAACACTGTTATGCACAAAGTTTGCCCGTGATGAAGGAGTAGGCTTACTCCGAAACGCGTAGGACGTTGCATCTGCATTAAACTGCACCATTTACTGAGGCCACGGCTCCTGTGTTATTCTTTCTGAAATTACTAGAAGGAGGACGCTGGTGGAGTGTGTTGAATATATATATATATATATATATATATCCAGAAAAAACTATAGGTTTCAGGGGTGTTATAGTGAGCTGGACATTTCACTCGTACAAAACCATAGAAATTCCTCCGTTATAGTTAGTTCTGCTAACTATAACTTGCGCGCCCGCAATGCACTGTGTCTCCCTTGCGGTGTTCCCCAGGGTTCTTCCCTCAGCCCTACCTTATTTAACATTTATATGAGGCCTCTGGCTGAGGTGGTGCTTCCCTGGGGAGTACAACTGGTAACGTACGCAGATGACACACAGCTTATTATTTCCTTAACTTCTCAGGATACCCCTTTTGAAAATCTCTCTACCTGCCTTAATAAAGTACGTGAATGGATGGATGAATCTTTTTTAAAACTTAATGGAGCTAAAACAGAGGTGATGATGCTGGGACATAAGGCACCCACCATGGTGGAGGATTGGTGGCCGGATAGTCTCGGCCAACCGCCTAAGCCTAAAGTGCAAATTAAGAGTCTTGGGGTGTGGATTTACCCAGCTCTTAATTTCTCAGTGCAGGCTCGAAAGGTAGTTGGCACATGTTATGCCCTTATCAGGCTATTTAGGAAAATCATCAGGCTCCTTCCCTTCGAAGCTAGAAGGATTTTAGTGCAGGCGCTGATATTGTCACGCCTAGACTATTCCAATGCACTATACTTAGGCTCTCCTCAGGGGACAATTAAGATTCTGCAGACCGTGCAGAACTGTGCAGCACGTATGTTGCTGAACGTCCCATGGAGAACCTCCGCCAAACCTGCACTCCGTCAGCTGCACTGACTTCCAGTGCAACAGAGAATCGAGTTTAATGCTCTGACCACGGCCCATAAGGCAGTCAATGAATCAGGACCTGTACTGATTCAATCACTTTTCTGCCCATATCATACCGGTCGGGTGTTAAGATCTAATAACAAGAACTTTTTAGCAGTCCCCAAAACAAGGAAAGTGCGCATGGGTGGCCGGCGCTTCTCTTTACAGGCCACAAAACTGTGGAATAACCTCCCAGACTACATCAGATTGGAAGGAAACCATCTTAGATTCAGGAAGATGCTGAAAACTCTCCTGTTGACCTAGACTCTGAGAATGAACGCGGTGGTGAGTGCTGGGATGCCTCCGGGTAGCCATGCGCTATATAAATACGTAATCATCATCATCATCATCATCATATATACAGTGCAGTAGAGGGTACCTGACAGTTAATACAGTGTCTCAAAGGTATCCCCAGTAGGAAGAGCACTCCCCTTCCCTCTACCAATCTGGACTCACTGTTTCCCTGTGCCACCACAGCAAATCCTGTCGGGATATGAGTTCAGCAGAGCCTGCAGTCTATCCCTGAGTCGGCATGATCCGCGACCATGTGAAGAGGCCCAAGCGATACAGATCCCTAGGGAACTAGTACTTCACCCAGTGGTGGGACCACAAGTTAGTCTTGGAGTCATGGAGCCTCCTGCAGCCTCCTCCTGTCGTCCGTCGCTCGCTGCATGCTGCGTTTCCCTGCGCCAGTCCTTCATGGCCTTCTGCAGCGCCCTCGGGTCTGTAAGGATCGTAGACCTCCCATGTCTGTTGACCCTTAACTTAGCAGGATAGAGTATCGCATAGTCAACTCCAAGATCGCGAAGTTGGCGTTTCATCGGGACAAACTGGCGGCGCGCATCCTGCACTCTGGCCGTGAAGTCTGGAAACAAGGATTACGTGCTTCCCTCGTATCTTAGGGGTTGTTTCTCGTGGGCAAGCTTCAGTGCTACATTGCGGTCCCTATAATTCAGGAGCTTGGCTACAATGGGGCGCGGGGGGGCTCCCGGTTTGGGTTTCGGACCTTAAGTTCGGTGCGTCCTTTCAATGACAAACATACCCGAGAATGCAGTCTCGCCCAGCAGCTTCTTCAAGAGGGACTCCACAAAAAGTTCCATGTTGCCTGTCGGAGTACTTTCCGGCAGGCCCGTGATGTGTATGTTACATCTGCGTGACCGCGCCTCCAAATCTTCAGCTTTGTCTTGCAAAAGTTGGAGCACCTTGCCAAGTTGTTTATGCCCCGTGTCCAGGGTCATCTGGGCCTCCACCTCCCCTATTCGCCTCTCCAACATATCGAGGCATTCGGCGTGTTTGTCGAGCCGTTCTGTCATCTGGTCCATACGGAACGTCAGGGCGTCCATCTTCGTTCCTAGGGAAGTAATGCCCCCCCGCAGGTTCTTTTCCATATTTAGCAATAGGCTACGAATATCTGGTTCGGTCACATCTTCATCTGTCACATTCCCCGCACCTTCATCCCCCTGACGAGGCGATGGGTCTGTGGCTTTGGGTTTTTTGTTATTATCAAATGTCAATTTAGGCTGCGAACGATCCGGGCGGCCCATGGTGGCGCAGCCGGCCCTCGCTTCAGACAGGGCCAATACAGTAGAGGATCTCGGGATCGCAAAGCCCAGCGGCAGAGTCAGCAGAGTATGCGGAGTCCTTGCAGGACCAATGGCAGGTTTGAGAGTAGTGGTCTTCGATATTCTGCACTGAGCTGGTACTATCTCTTTGCCCAGGTATCCCAGGGGCTTTGCCAGCTCTCGCCGTGCGTTATTCTCAGGGTCCGCGGTGGGCAGCTCGGCCTGCAGTGAACCTCTATACCGGTGGGGGAGACTCAATATTAGCAGGGTAGACCCACAACTTCCATCTCAGTGCTCCGCGTCAAGGCCCCTTCCCGCGGAATAGGGGAGCTAGCTCCGAGTCGCGAGATAGTGTAGTATCCCAGGCTAGGCCTCCACAATGCGCCCAGCAATAAAGCCCCGTCAGGTCACCAGATCTCACGCCACTCCAGGCGCAGCAGTCGATTGAGTCCACCACCACAGCACGGGAGCCCTTCTGAACAACAATGGGGAGGGGGCGGGAAGGTGGAAACCCAGCCCCCCACGAAGGCACTGCGCGCTATGACTGCTCTTCTTCAGAGTTATATTCCAGGGCTGTGGCCGTAAACCGGAGCAGGGTGGGGGAGGGGTTCCAGGCCTCTGTCCACGTGTCACCAGGAAAGGGGTACGTGTTCCGTGGCTCCCCGAGGGTGTAGGGGGGGACTGTGTGTCTTTTGAGCGGTACCTCTCACACTCTCACCGTCGGAACGTCTCTTGTTCGTTGGGGCTCCGGGAGGTGGCAGGCCCAACGGCCCAAACGAAGCCGGGTGCTCTAGTGGGACGTCACAGCCGCCGCCGCAGAGCTCCTAGGCGGCGCAACTCCCTCTGTGAAGTCCCCCCGATCACCGACTCACGCCCGTCTGGGGCTTTACAGCACTACCCGCCACTCCGCCACCGGGCCACCGCTCCTCCAGGTCTCTGGGCCGCCCACCACGTCAAGGCACTCCCGGGACGGCAGAGAGTCCCGCAGCGGCGGTCTGCAGGCCGCGTTGTTGTTTCTGGCGCCGCTCAGCAAGGTGGACCAAAACAGCGCTACCCGTTCATCAACACAGGCGTATCTTGGCCAGAACGTTCCCCCCCAGTCCAGAGCCTCAGGCCAGCTGGTCAGTGCTCGGAGGACACCGCAAACTGCAGGATACTTTATCAGATTGTGTTTCAGACGGAGGAGCTAACGGCCCAGGCAGCCATCTCTGTTGCCGGCTAACTCCGCCCCCGAATGATATGTATGTGTCTTTAATATACATATTAGGGCAAGAGATTATCGAAGATATTCATAAAAATAATATATTTGTACTTATAATAAACGTATAATACTTTTAAATATATTTTCGCGAAGTCTCGTCGGGTGCGTGCTTTGTGAGCGCAGAGTGCACGGATCCCATGTGACATCAAAAATAAAGATTTCATTGGTTCATAACATTTCCCACTGTAACTAGTGAAGGACCCCACCCATTTTAATCATTCTTGTTGGAGCATCTTTAGAGAGACATCTCTTTTCCTACAAGAACCCTTTTTGCTTGTTTTTCGGTGTTTTTCAAACATTTCAAACAAAAGGACATCTGGACAGCAGCAGCAGCAGGAGGAAGTATCTTCTGAAGACGAATTCTTGCAGGAGGCACCACGTCCACAGGGGCAGGAATCTGTCATGTGAAATTCTCCACTTTTCCACCTGGAGAGAAGAAAGTAAATGCGATAAAGGTGACGTGCAAAATTTGTGACTGAGTCCTGTCAAGAGGCAGTTAAAAAAAATACTCTTGTGGCACTGCTTCTATGTACAAGCATCTCCGGACCACACATCCTCTCAATCTTGCTCGGGAGGAAATGAGGCGAGCTGCTTTGAACCCCTCACCTGCTGTGGCATGTACGTCTCGAGCGTCCTCAGGAACATATGCAATGGACATTAGGCCAGAATTCGCCTTTCTTGAGCAACACTGCGTGAAATGTAAGATACCTATTTGCTTCGGTAAGTAGTGGGTGGGTGCAGATTGTGCTACGCAATGCAACCATCATTGTTATTTCTTTTTTTTTGTTTTTGGAATGATACGTAATTCCGAAAGTTTCCTGTTTTGTTTGTTCTTCTTTTTGTTCATTTTTGGAAAAAACACCCCAAAAAAATAAAATTGGTGAAAAAAAAATAAAAAAGAAACTATCAGAACTACCTTATCTGTTTGAAGAAAGAACTATAATTGCAAGGTAATGTGTGAAAGTTTGGTTGAATATATGTGTACAGCATGATTGACTGAAAAAATACATTTGTAGTGTATGGTGAATTTATAGGTGAAGATTTATGAGGAAGTACTGCAGCGTGACACTTCCGAAGCACAGGGATGTGACATTGGTACATGAATATGTTGCAACTCTGTGCTTCCCTCTGCACTGCTGCACAAACTGCAGCCATGGGGTGACACAGGCACCCTTACATCATGGTGCAAGGATGTCTGTGTTGTGCGGAGATGGTTTTCTGCAGGAAGGGACACCTTCCTGCACAAAAACAATCAGTAAAGGTATTTTCCTCTTTCAATGTATGCTGTGGAATGCAGCATGCATTGAAAGAGGAAAAATTAGGAGAAATTAAAACAATTCTCCTTGTTGCGCCTTGCTACATCAACTCTGGGATGGCGCAGCATTCACACACATCTCCAGATTTACGATTTCTCATGAATCTGGAGATGTGCCTTGTTCTATGGGTGTTGCGTGGGAACAACCGCTGTAACACCTATGGAACGGCCCTTCAACACAAAGTTCTGTGTATGAAGGGGTCTTATTTACAAGGAGAGGAAAAACCACGCTGCGTGGCTTTTCCTCTCCTTGTAAATATGAAGGAGTGCCTGGCGCCATCACTACGTTACAAAAAGTGACGTACTGGTGGCTCAGGCTGCTTGTAAATCTGCCCCATTAGTTCTTAGGTATTGCAGACTGATACAATAAGAACATAGTGCTGGATGGGTGATTGAAGAATTGCATGAGACTTACTGGAGGTATCCTACGCTGCATGGGTACTATTTCAGTATTTAATGGAGTGGACCAATAGTATGTATTTGCTTAGAGATTTGTAGGGATTAGGCACAGAATATTTTATGTGTACTTGTGTTGGTGCCTAGGTCATTTTATAATAATACCACTAGTAACTGGAATGATGACAGTGCTGCAAACAGAGTGAACAGTGCTTACGTATTGGGGGAGTGATAGGATAAGTAGATAGTGGTAGATAAGTGATTAAAGAAGTGCATGGGACAGACTGGACGATTCCTACACTGCATGAGTCCTAACTGGGTATTTAGAAGAGTGTATCAAAAATATGTAGCTAGTTAGAGGTCTGCTTAGATAGTGCACAAAATATTATAGCTGTACTTGTGTTAGTAGCTAGGCCAGCCAATAAGTTCATGACTAGTAACTAGAATAATTACAGAATTACAAACAGAGTGTATAGTGAATGTATAAGTGCTTGGGTATTGGTGGAGTCATAGGATAAGTAAATAGTACTGAATGGGGGATTGGAGAAATGCATGGGCCAGACAGGAGGATTACTACACTGCATAGGTACTAACTGGGTATTTAGAAGAGCATATCAATAGTTTGTAGCTAGTTAGAGGTGTGCATGCATAGTGTACAAAATATTGTACCTGCACTTGTGTTAGTGACTATGCCATTCCTTAAATATACAACTAATAACTGGAGTAATTTCAGTGCTGCACAGAGAGTGCAAGCTAAGTGTATTAGTGCTTAGGGATTGGCAGAGTGATAGGATACATAGATAGTGCTGGATGGTTGAATAGAGAAGTGCATGGGACAGACAGAAGGATTCTTAGACTGCATAGGTACTAACTGAGTATTTAAAAGACTGTATCAATGCTATGTAGCTGATTAGAGGTCTGCATGCATAGTGCACAGAATATTGTAGCTGTACTAGTTTTACTGGCTAGGCCATTTCTTAGGTACACGACTAGTAACTAGAATAATTTCAGTGCTGCAAAGAGAGTACATGTTGAATTTATAAGTGCTTAGGTATTGTGGAGTGTTAGGATACGTAGAGAGTGTTGGATGGGTGATTGGAGAAGTGCATCAGACAGACAGGAGGATTTCTAGGTTGCATGGGTAGTACTTTACTAAGTAGCTGGTTAGAGCTTTGTATATATAGTGCACAGCTGAATGTAGTTGTGCATTGATAGTGTTTGGATTACTTAATCTTACCTTGACAGTAGTACATACCAAAAAATGCTAAACATTTTTTTCAGTTATTATTAGTGCTTAGGTATTGGTGGAGTAAAAAGATAAGTAGCTAGTGCTGGATGGGCGATTGGAGAAATGCATGGGAAAGACAGGAGGATTCCTACACTGCATAGGTACTAACTGGATATTTAGAAGAGTGTATCAATAGTATGTAGCTGGTTTAAGGTCTGCATGCATAGTGTACACAATAGTGTACCTGCACTTGTATTAGTGGCTAGGCAATTCTTTAAGTATATTACCAATAACTGGAGTAATTTTAGTGTCGCAAAGAGAGTGCATGCTCCATTTATAAGTGCTTAGGTATTGGTGAAGTGATAGGATACGTAGACAGTGCTGGATGGATGAATGGAGAACTGCATGGGACAGACAGAAGGATTCCTAGACTGTGTAGGTACAAACTGAGTATTTAAAAGACTCTGTCAATGCTATGTAGCTGATTAGAGGTCTGCATACATAGTTCTCAGAATATTGTAGCTGTACTAGTTTTTCTGGCTAGGCCATTCCTTAGGTACATGACTAGTAACTAGAATAATTTCAGTGCTGCAAAGAGAGTACATGTTGAATTTCTAAGTGCTTAGGTGTTGGCGGAGTGATAGTATACGTAGATAGTGCCGGATGGGTGATTGGAGAAATACATGGCACAGACAGAAGGATTCCAACACTGCATAGGTATTAACTGGGTATTTAGAAGAGCGTATTAATAGTATGTACCTTGTTAGAGATTTGCATGCATAGTGTACAAAACATTGTACCTGTACTTGGGTTAGTGGCTAGGCCATTCCTTAGGTATATGACTAATAACTGGAGTAATTTCAGTGCAGCAAAGAGAGTGCATGCTAAATTTATAAGTGCTTAGGTATTGGCAGAGTGATAGGATACGTACATATTGCTGGATGGGTGAATGGACAAATGCAGGGACAGGCAGAAGGATTCTTAGACTGCATAGGTACTAACTGAGTAATTAAAAGAATGCATCAATGCTATATAGGTGATTAGAGGAATGCATGCATAGTGCACAAAATATTGTAGCTGTAATAGTATTGGTGTGTCTATGGTTTCGAGAATGGTAGTCTGTATTTTAGGGTGTGAGGAGATACATCAGATGATCACCTGGATGAAGTCATCAGTGATGTCATTTGATATGTCATCAGTGATGTCATCAGTGATGTCACTGACCATGTCATGAGTGATGTAATATGTGACGTCATCAGAAGTGCATTGCGGGGCGGGAGCTATAGTTTGCACAACTAACCATATTGGACGAATTTCTCTTGTTTTGTACGAGTGAAATGTCCAACTAAATATGACGTCCATGAAACCTGTGTTTTTTTCTGTGAATTTCTGATGTTTTTTAAATGCTAATTTCTAACTATAATGTCCCTGAAACTTGTTTTTTTCAGTGAATTTTATATATCTGTATTTAATCTCCTCTCACTCTAACAAGGAAGGAATCAGCACTCAGGTTGTAGTTTGGAAGTATTTAATCTGCAAAGGATGTGATCCATGCATTTCGGCTCATCCGAACCTTGATAAAGACACAAGACATCATTGTAGCATCCTTATTTAAATGTACAAATGCCTCCAGTTGCCAACATTAACAAAGGACTACATATTACTTTAATCCAAAAAGCTGGCGGCCATATTGGCCTGGTCACGATGTGAAAATTCAGGAATTGATGCAATAAAGAAAAGAAAACAAGTGTTAATATGCACACGATGTTGTTTCAGCATATCTTGCCCCATGACCGCCATACCTGTATGTTCGTTAACGTGACTTATTCATAATAAACATACTTAGGATTGCAAACATCAACATAAACAATGGACTACACGTTACTTTAAAGTGAAAGGCTATCAGTCATATGAATATGGGCACGTTGCATATTATAATGGTTATTACATGAAAGAAATGATAAAAAGGGGTGTTAATATGCACACACTATCCCTAAATAAAGTTTTAGCGATTATAGTTCCATTCCATTCACAGGTCATTTGAGATGTCATGAGTGATGTAACTGACAATGTCATGAATTATGTAATGTCTGAGGTCATTAGTAGTATATTGCGGGGGCGTAAGTTATAGTTAGCTCAGGTAACTATAACTGCTGAATTTCACAGGTTGTGTGTGAGTGAAATCTGAGTCTAACTATACCGTCCCTGTAATCTTTGTTTTTTCAGCAAATTCCTAGTTTTTTTTACGTCAAGTAAGATGCATATCACAATGGATGGTGGTGGGTTGGAAGCAGGGCCTAGCATTGTGCTGCCCCCACTCAAGCTTGCAGCTCCTGCCTTCCCTCCTCCTAGCCATCCATTGTCCAAGTCCATGTCCCTGCTTCCTTATTACAGCCCTGTGTGGTCGTTGTTCTGCCACTGGCCTTCCCGCCTTCTCTGAACAGCCCCTGTTCCATCCTTTTTGCCCACCATGTTTCATGGACCTGCCACTCCCATCTACTCTGAGTGTTCTGTTGAGCTACCACTCCCCACCCACTTGCCTAGCATTGTCAGATGACTGTAACCTGTCCCTGCCACCTTCACCCTGCCTGTCCACGTTCCATGCCCCTATCCCCTTCCTCCTGTCTTCCATGGTCAATTTTACTGCCACACCCTTCTGCCCTCCCTGGTCTGTTGTCCTGCAACTCCTCCTCCTGCCTGCCCTGCGTTGTCTGTTGTGAGTCCCCTTCCCCTGAACTCTCTTGTCTGTGCCGAGGTCCTGACCCTCCCTTCTATCCTCCATGGTCCTTTGTGCATACCCCTGTACCCTCCTTCTTGCCCATCATAGCCATTGTGCTGCCATTAACCCTCCCTCTTGCCATGCATGGTCTTCTGTGCTGCCACAGCCCCTCCCACCTTCCCTGTGGGGTCAGCTTGCTGCCCCTCACCCCCTCCCACCTTTCCTCCATGGTCTGTGGTATGCCATTATAGTCTCACTGTTGCTCTCCATGGTGTGTCTTGCTTCTAGTGCCCATCCTGCCTGACCTCCATGGTCATCTTGCTGCTCCTGCCCTGCCCCCTTGCCTCCAGCCCTCTGTTTCCATGTGCAGACCCCTATTCCTTTCTTCTTTGCTTGTCTGTTCCATTTTAACGCCCCTGATCTGTCCCTCCTGCCCTTTATGATCTGTTATGCTGCACCTTTGTCTCCCGTCTGTCCATTATGGTCAGCTGGCTACCATTGCCTCTTTACCCTCTGTTATCTGTTGTCCATGTGCATGGTCCTGTCTCCTCCCTAATGCTTTCTATGGATGTGGAGAAGTGTGGCTCACTGATTAGAGCGGCAGACCCTGAGGCAGAGGTTTGGCCCGGGACCAGGGTTCAATCCCCGTCGTGGCAGGGTCTTGGGCTCAATGTCCTCGGACCCGATAATTCTCGCCTCGGTGCCTACTCTTATCATGGGTTCCACTCTGCAACTCTGGGCAATAGCTTGCTTAATCTCCACACCGGCCCTAACAACGCTAGGATGCCTTGCTTCACCTTGGGGGTGCCCAGGAGTGGACACCTCACAGGAACAGGCCAGGAAGAGTTCCACAGCGGTATTCGTACAGCGCTTAGAGACCCCTGGGTGATAGGCGCCATACAAGTGCAAATTACATTTACATTTACATTTGTGCTGCACTCCCATCCTGCATGCCCTGTCTGATGTATTGTGCTGCTGCAAACCCTGACGCCTGCCCTGTAGGGTCAGTTTGGTGCACCTCTCCATGTCCCTCCTGTCCTCTGTTATCCGAGTCCATGTCCCAACCCCAATTCCTCCTGCGTTCCATGATCCAATGTACCATACTTGCTAACATTTTGAACTTGGTAAGAGATTTTGACAAAAAACTGGGGTATTGATTTTCCCCTTTGACTTACATTGAAAAAGAGGAGATTGTAGACAGGAGACAGATCAAATAAAGCCCATTTGGGCTTAAAAACATTGGACGTTTCCTGGCTGAATCGTGTCTGTTGGCATGTATGGTTGTACTACCACTGCCTCATTCTTCTGCCCACAATGGTCTATTCTATTGCCAGTCCTGTATTGTTGGTGTGTTGCCCCAGCCCCCCTTTCCACTGCCCTCCATAGTCTGTTGTTCTGCCACTGCCCTTCCTGCCTGCCCAGTGTGGTCAAATTGTTGCCTCTGCACCATCCTACCTGCCTTCAATTTTCAAAGTCTGTGCCCCTGTCCTCTGCCTCTCAACAGTATCCTAATGAACAACTAGATTGCTAACATTCTATATTTAATACAAAAGTGTGGAACACCTGACGTCATCTTGATGTAACAAAACTGTAATACCTAGAGCATTTCCTTTAGAAATTACATATATGAGAGAGTCTTATTTGCATTACAATTATGGTTAGTGCACTCTTAAATTATTTGTTATCTTTATGTTTTTCTATCCAGTTGACCAGTTGATTAAATGTTGCACTTACGGGAGATGATGTGGTATTACTTCCAGAGCTGCAGACTTTGCAACTGGGGAACCAGGTTGGAGTTTCTGCTTCAGCTCGACATTCTGTGATTCTGGTCAAATCACTTAATCTCCCCATATCTAAAACCAAAATGAATTTGTTCTCGAGTGATGTAACCAATGCTCATGTAAAGCACTCCAATACCTGACAAGTCTGCACTATATACAACTGCAAAAATACAAAACATATAGGGTGTTTTGCACACTTCTGTCATTGGGCTACATGTGGGCTACATCTGAGTGATATTTCTGCTAGATTTGGGCTCTATTGTCTCTGGTGGGCATCTTGGAAGACTTATTTGTTATGAAGTTTCCTCATTTCCTCATTTACTGCAGTCTCCTCAGTAGGAAATATTTTCAGTTTTTTACTTTGGTTCCATCAAGAAGGTATTCAGTTATGTCACACATTTGCCACATATTCTGAATGTTAGCACTCTGGTTGTTCATTAGATCACTGTAGTAAAGCTACTGCTCACCACAGAAGTCTGCTGCTGGTATTTAAAGTGCATATTTCAGTCTGTATGTCAGAATTTCTTCTTCAGCACTAATCATAATTTCTATGGCAAAATGAACCCCCTCATTGTGTTCCTTTTTAAATTAAATGTTTTAAGTGTTACCAGTTTATTCCAATCAAGATGGCTTCGGTTGTGCGATACTTTTGTCATAAGTAAGACAGTAAGCGCTCTAGTTGTTCCTAAGAAAACTCTGGGACATTCTGGCATTGAGCTATACGTGGGCTACATCTGGATGATATTTGTGCTACATTTCGGCTCTTTTGTCTCTGGTGGCCATCTTGGGAGACTTATTTGTTATGAAGTTTCCTAATTTCCTCATTTACTGCAGTCTCCTCATCAGGAAATATTTTCAGTTTTTTACTTTGGTTCCATCAAGAAGGCATTCAGATGTGTCACACATTTGCCATAAATTTTGAATGTTAGCACTCTAGTTGCTCATTCGATCACTGTAGTAAAGCTACTGCTCACCACGGGAAGTCTGCTGCTGGTATTAAAAGTGCATGTTTCAGTCTGCATGGCAGAATTATTTAAAGAAATAGAAGAGGATTTGAGAAGTCACCCAAAATTTGCCAGCCAAATTTTTCATTCTTCAGCACTAATCATTATTTCTATGTCAAAATGAACCCCCTCATTGTGTTCGTTTTTAAATTAAATGTTTTAAGAGTTACCACTTTATTCCAATCAAGATGGCTTCAAGTGTGCCATACTTTTGTCATAAGTAAGACTGTTAGCACTCTAGTTGTTCTTTAGAACACTCTGGGACATTCTGTCATTGGGCTATACTTGGGCTACATCTGGGTGATATTTGTGCTACATTTGGGCTCTTTTGTCTCTGGTGGCCATCTTGGGAGACTTATTTGTTATGAAGTTTCCTAATTTCCTCCTTTACTACAGTTTCCTCAGTACGAAATACTCTCAGTTTTTTATTTTGATTCTATCAAGAAGGCAATCAGATGTGTCACACATTTGCCATACATTCAGAATGTTAGAACTCTAGTTGCTTATTAGATTACTGTAGTAAAGCTATCGTTCACCAGGGAAATCTGCTGCTGGTATTGAAAGTGAAAGTTTCAGTCTGCATGTGAGAATTTTTTAATGAAATAGAAGAGGATTTGAGAAGTCACTCAAAATGTGCCCTATTTTTTCTTTCTGCAGCACTAATCATACTTTCTATGGCAAAAAGAACCCCCTCATGTTGTTCCTTTTCAAATTAAATGTTTTAAGAGTTACCACTTTATTCCAATCAAGATGGCTTCAGGTGTGCAATACGTTTGTCATAAGTAGGACTGTTAGCACTCTAGTTGTTCTTTAGAACACTCTGGGAAGCTGCAGTAGAACACATAGGAATCAACTGACAGTCTCTGCCCTTGTTGGATGTACATGTTTTACTGAGAATGTCAGACTTCATTCTCACATGACTGAGAAAGAAATGTGAATTTACAGAAAATATGCTCTCAGTTTAGCTTATAGATCACCTTCCAAACCTCTGTGGGAAAAGCATGAGAAAATAGTTTTCTGTCAAACATGATTCATGATATCCCAGCAGAAGGCTTTTTTACATAGTAAAATGAACTTAGAACACACCACAATTCCTAAAATGAGTATGGTACCATCAACAAATGATTTATAATGTAACCAAAGTCTTAAAACCTTCGATTAACTGCAATGCTTTTTAATGAGGTGCTATGATGTATATTGGTCCCAAGATGGCTGCCAACACTTCTTGGATGAAGTGCTTACAGCCGATCAGATCTCACGATGAGATGGGTGGTTAGGCTCTGCTCAGATATATATATTTCTTTTTCCATTAATATTTAAAAAACTACTGAACGGATTTACACCATTAAAAAAAAAGGGCTCTTTCTGAAACAAGGGCTACCGTTTTGCCAGATTTGGTGTAAATCCGTTTAGCAGTTCGGGCTGTAGCCGTGTCTAAAATTTCAGATGGAAATTAAAATGGAGAAAACACGTTTTGGGACCCCCCTTTTTTTTCGGCCCCCGCTTGCCAAATCCCCCCGGAACTTTGAAGATAGGAGCGGACTGGAGCGGGCCATAGGTTTTGAAAATTTCGCAAAGATTTGTCCACCGGCGCCAATGTTATTGGGGATAGAATGTTACGATTTTCCTATGGAAACTAGGTCCTAATTATAACTACCTACTGGCGACCGCCAGTAGGTAAAATATATATAGTGCTTGTTAGACCTGTCAGCCTTAGGGTGGTCTCCCCTACATTTTTGCCCTTTTTGCCTCCCATTTTTATCCTATATTTTGTTAGACTTAGGACTCTGGGCGCCTCACCACTGCTAAACAGTGCTGAGGTACAGGTGCTCTTCCCTAAAACCTTGTGAGGCTGGCATATCTGCCACAAGCCACTGCTACCGCAGTAAGGTTTAATCCTCCATAGGCTAACATTGGGAACCTCCCCTTATGGAATAACTTCTGACAGGGACCTAATAAGTCTATCATGTTTGGTCTTGTTGGACTCGGGGCGGGGAACCCTTTCCAATGATATATAGGGTTTGGGCATTACTACGCTAGGGATCCCACTTTTATAAAGGGGACCTTTTCCTGCCTACACTTAGATTAGGCTGCAGACTCCCCCCTCCCCTCTGCATACTGATAGCCTGCCTGGGTTGGGAGGTGGGAGTGGTGATTCACACCTTCTTCCCTGGGATGAGCTGTGAGGGGCTGCCCACTGTAGCCTTAACGGCCTGTCTCTCGTCACTGTGACAGCAAGGTCAGGGAAGGCAGGGAACATACCAGAACTCCCTGGACTCTTCCAGAAGCCCCTGCCCCCAGACCCTTCCAGAGACTTCCACCACTTTCTAGCCCCTAGACTAAAAAGATATATAAGGGAGGGTCCTGGCCTCACGTTCTTGTTATACTGCTGGACCTGGAAGAATCCCTGCTGGAGAGAGGACTGCTGCTCAAGAGGATTGCCACTGGGAAGGAGGCTGACTGCTCCAAGGAACTGCTGCCCCACAACCTGCTGAGCTTCCCTACTGTCTGCTGATCCTGCTCTGCAAGGAAGACTGCAACATCACCACCATAGTGTCTCTACAACATCCCAAAGGAACTACTTTTCTTTTAACCACATTTTAAAGAGTCTTCAACCTTTTAAAGATTGCCTTTTTGGGACTGCACCCTTTTTAAGCTAAAGGAAACTACCTGTCCTTGGACCACAGCGTATTAAAGACTGCCCTTTGGAACAGCAACAACACTCTTAAGATTTGCCCTGCAACGCTGTGCCTGCCCTCAGCACTGCTTGCCCCGTGATCCTCCCGAGGGCTCTGTGATTGCCTCTGCTACTGCCGCAAGCCGACTGAAACTGGCCCTGAGGTCACCGCCACTGGGACCGGAGCGCGCTGTGTAGCGCTGAGAAGCGAAGCGCTGTGTGGCAGGAGACTCCGTTGTTGCCCCGAACTTGGAGGCACTGTTAAGCGCTGTGCTAAAGGAGCGCTGTGTGGCCGTGACCCCCACCCGTGCAGCGCCTGCTGAGCCCGAAGCCCCAGGGGGAGAGGAGCCTCGCACCTGCGCCCACAACCACCACCCCAGGTAATGCCTCAGTGCAACCAGGCTGCTACGAGGGGGCGGGGTGCGGGTTGGCCGGGTACCTGGAGTGTGAGCTTTGTGCTTGGCTGGGCACCGTCCTTCACTGACCGGCCTACGGGGGCATAATTACTTGGTAATTGACACTGGGGCATTTTTTAGCATTACCAGCAGCGCCTGGGCAGCCGCACTTCCTACGCTGGGAGCATCATTTCTATGAGAGGCACACTTATCACGCTACAAGGGAACTTTGGCCTAAGAACCTTCCCACAGAGAATTTTGACCATAAGAACCTACCTCAAGTGAACTTTTACCATCCAAGGACACTGTGAGAAAGACATTACCAGCAGGAGCCCTTGGCACACATGAGCTTTTGGTAATTTGATCAGGCCTGGGAACTGGATTCATTCTTATTGGTTATTGATCTTGCTTGGAAACTGGAATCATTTTTATTATTGATCCGGCCTGGGAACTGGATTCATTCTTATTGATTATTGATCTTGCTTGGAAACTGGAATCCTTTTTATTATTGATCTTGCCTGGAGCTGGATTTACCTGCTTTTGGTTCTCGCATTATTTTTAGATAAAGAAATTCTTATTCTTATACAAAACTGGTGTGGTGTTCCTTTTGTGAGTGTTTTTACTGTGTCATCGCCGTTGTGTGTTGCACAAATACTTTACACATTGCCTCTGAAGTTACGCCTTTGCTGCTCTGCGCCAAGCTACCAAGTCGGAAGCGGTGGTCCCTACTTGGACTAGGGTGCATACCCCTGCCAACTAGAGACCCCGGTTCTAACATTGGTGGCAGCGGTGGGATAGGACTTGTGCTTGTGTAACACCACGCAGCGACGCAGTGTACACCGCAACCCTACACCTGACTCTACTGAATTTTTGTCTACCCTCTCCAATTGGCATTTTAAAAAAAAAAATTAAATTCTCCCTGACTGGCTGCTATTTTTAAAAGTCCTTTTGCCTAAGTCCCATTTGGTTTTCTCTACAAACGTCTGAGGCCCTACCTAGCAAGATGGAATTCGAGCTGGCCAATCTGGAAGTTTACACAGTGGCAAAACTCAAGGAATTCTGCGAGGAGAAAGGGGTGCCCTTCAAGCGAAGCGCCAAGAAGGCAGAGCTTCAGAAAGCCTTGAGAGCATGGGTAACAGCCCACCCAGAAGGAGATGGGGACGGGCAAGGACTGGAGAACGACACCACAGGAAATCTTGGCCTACTGCACTTGGCGGGAAATGGTAATTTGTTACCAGGTACAAGGGTACCTTCCAGGGCAGGCAGTAGTGTGTCAGTGAAGAGCCTGTCCTTAGAGGACCTGGAGGACAGGAGGGAGGAGAGACAGCTCAGGTTGGAGCTTGCCAAGCTGGAGAAAGAGCGGGAAAGAGAAAGGTGGGCCATGGAGCAGGATCGCGAGAACAAGCGACTGGCTATGCGGGAAAAAGAACTTGCCCATGAGCTCAGCCTGAAGGAACTGGAAATCCGGGCCCTAGAAGTAGGGGCCAACAGCAACAAGAATGGTGGCAGCGTACCTATGGAAGCTTCACGTGAGTCCGGGGTCTTTATGCCTAAAGATGTGATGGCCAGTTTTAAGGTGGGGGATAATATTGGTAAGTGGTTAGCCGCCTATGAGGTGTCTTTAAGAGCCCATGGGGTGCCAGAGAGTTATTGGGGGGGTGGTTTGTATAAGTACCTGCCTCCAGATGTTAGGGACACCCTCCTTTACCTAGAGAAGGAAGACCAGACTAACTATTCTGTCATGAAAGCCGCATTGCTTAAGAGGTTCGGTCTTACCCCTGAGAGGTATAGGCAGAGGTTTAGGAATAGCCACAAACTTCCCACACAGAACTGGGTAGACTTCCTGGACTATGCTAGTAAAGCTTTAGATGGTTGGGTGCGGGGCAGCAATGTGCATGACTATGAAGGGTTGTATGACTTGTTTTTAAGAGAGCACCTTCTAGAGAAATGTTTTCCAGAGCTGCGCCAACACCTGGTTGACCGCAAGTTGACCAATCCTAGGAAGCTTGCGGAGGAGGCGGACACCTGGGTCAGTACCAGGGTGTCCAACAAGGGTTCTGGGGGGGACTCCCAAAGGGGTGGTCAGGGTTCCCACCAGAAGAAAGCGGGGGAGGCAAAAAGAAAGAGTTCTCCAAAGGCCCCCAAAATAATTCACAAGGGAAAGGGGCTGGGTCCCAGCCCCAATCTGGCCACCAGAAGCCCACTTATCCTGACAAAGGTCAGCGGCCCAGAATTGTCCGGTGCTACGAGTGTGGTGAACTTGGACACTACAAGGGGGATCCCAAGTGTCGCAAGAGGGCACCACAGCCCACTGGAGGTAAAAACCCCGGGGTGGCTAGTGTAGCGCTTGGGGAGGAGCTGTCCCTAGATTATGGGAGTGAGGGGGCAGGGCTTGTCCTAATGTCTCTGGGAGACAGTGAGATGGTTCCTAAGGTCCATGTGCCCTCCAATACTACCAAATATAGGCAGTGGGTCACCCTCAATGTCGGGGTGGAGGCCCTGAGGGACACAGGTGCCAGCATGACTATGGTAAGGAGTCAGCTGGTGTCCCCAGAGCAAATAATTCCTGATGCAGTCCATCCAGTTGTGATGGCTGACAACATGGGGGGTCACTATCCCATAGCACAAGTTCCATTTGAGTGGGGATGGGTTTCAGGCCTTTTAAGAGTTGCTGTGAGCCCTGCCATGCCCGTGGACTGTCTGTTAGGGAATGACCTAGAGCATACTGCCTGGAAGGAGGTAGAGCTCAAAGCGCATGTGGGGATGCTGGGGTTACCGGAGTGGATTTGTGCTACCACACGGTCTATGGCTGCCCGGAAAGGGAGTCAGCCAGGGCTGGAGCCTGGAAAAATGGCCCAGCCAGCTGCTAAGAAGGGAGGAGCCCGAGGGCGTGGGAAGCCCGCCCCGGGGCAGTCACCCCGTGAGATGGATGGGGCACCTGAGGAGGTCGCACCGGAGTCCACGGAGGGGGACGTTGCTCCCTTGGTGGACCTACCTACCCCTGCGGGGTGGCAGGTGGAAGGAGGGCCCACCAGGGAGGAGTTTTGCCGGGCACAGAAGGAGTGTCCTACCCTTGAGGGTATGAGGCGACAGGCCAAAGCCCAAGCAGCAGGCAATGCCTCCGCGAAGTATCATATTTACTGGGAGGATAGGCTCCTTTACAGTGAGCCCAAGGCTCCTGTGCATGGGTCATCAAGGGCTTTAGTGGTCCCCCAGTGCTACAGGGCCTTTCTTTTGGAATTGGCTCATGAGGTCCCATTGGCAAGACACTTGGGCCAAGACAAGACCTTTGCTAGGCTTGTCCCACATTTTTATTGGCCGCAGATGAGGATCTCCTCAGATACATTCTGCAGGACCTGTCTGACCTGCCAAGCCAGTGGGAAAACAGGGGCTAAGCTGAAGGCTCCCCTGGAACCACTACCTGTCGTTAGCACCCCCTTTGAGAGGGTGGGCATCGACATGGTTGGGCCTATGGATCCACCGACTTCTTCTGGTCACAGGTTTATCCTGGTTCTGGTGGACCACGCCACCCGGTATCCAGAGGCTATTCCTCTGAGAACCATCGCTGCACCTGCAGTGGCACGGGCCCTGATGGGGATTTTTACCAGAGTGGGTTTCCCCAAAGAGGTGGTGTCCGACAGGGGTACCAATTTTCTGTCTGCCTACATGCAAGCCATGTGGAAGGAGTGTGGGGTTACTTATAAGTTCTCCACCCCTTACCACCCACAGACCAATGGTCTCGTGGAGAGATTTAACAAGACCCTAAAGGGCATGATCAGGAGTCTGCCTGAGGGCCTGAGGAAAAAGTGGGACATCCTCTTGCCCTGTTTGTTGTTTTCCTACAGGGAGGTACCGCAGAAGGGAGTGGGCTTCAGCCCCTTTGAGCTTTTGTACGGTCACCCTGTTAGGGGACCTCTCAGTTTAGTGAAGGATGGGTGGGAGAAGACTCCAAGGAGGCTTCCCCAAGATGTAGTGAGCTACATGCTGGCCTTCTGCAGCCAAATGGCTAAGTTGTGGAAGCAAGCTTTTGACAACTTAGAGGCCAGCTAGGCGGTGATGAAGGAATGGTACGACCAGAATTCTCACCCTGTGGAGCTAGAACCTGGACAGAAGGTGTGGGTCATGGAGCCTGGAGAGCTTAGTGCCCTCCAGGATCGCTGGACAGGCCCTTATGAGATATTGGAGAAGGAGGGCAAGGCCACTTACCTAGTGGACCTTAAGACCCCCAGGTAGCCCCACAGGGTGCTACACGCCAACCGCCTTAAACCCCACCATGAGAGGTCTGAGCTCACCTTACTGATGGTAACTGATGGGGCTGAGGAAGAGGAAAGTGAACCTCTCCCGGACCTCTTTGCTGCTAAAGAGAAGGATGGGTCAGTAGAGGGAGTGGTTCTCTCCCCATCCTTGACTCCTGAGCAACAGAGGGACTGCCGCCAGGTCCTGGGGCAGTTCTCCTCAGTGTTCTCCCTTATCCCTGGGGTTACCCACCTGTGTACCCATGATGTGGACACAGGAGACAGCCCCCTGTCAAGTCCAAGTCTTACAGGTTGTCAGATAAGGTGAAGGCCAGCATCCAGAGTGAGGTCACTAAGATGCTGGAGTTAGGGGTGATAGAGCCCTCCAACAGCCCTTGGTCCAGTCCGGTGGTTCTGGTACCAAAAGCTGCCCCACCGGGCACCATACCAGAACTTGGGTTCTGTGTGGGTTACAGGGGACTGAACTCTGTGACCAAGACTGATGCTCATCCTATCCCTAGGGCGGATGAGCTCCTTGACCGACTAGGGGCTGCCCGATACCTGAGTACCTTTGACCTCACGTCGGGGTACTGGCAGATCGCCCTAACAGATGGAGCTAAAGAGAGGTCCGCCTTTTCCGCCCCAGAGGGCCACTGCCAGTTTAGAGTGATGCCCTTTGGACTGAAAAACGCTCCTGCCACCTTCCAGCGGCTGGTGAACCGGGTCCTCTCTGGTTTAGAGGCTTTCTCTGCTGCCTACCTGGACGACATAGCTGTCTTCAGTAGCAGCTGGGAGGACCATTTGGGTCACCTCCAGGAAGTGCTTCAGGCTCTGCAGCAGGCAGGCCTGACTATCAAAGCTAGCAAATGCCAGATAGGGCATGGGTCGGTAGTCTACCTAGGACACTTGGTAGGCGGGGGCAAGGTGCAGCCCCTACAGGCCAAGATAGAAACCATCCTGGCCTGGGAGCCTCTCAAAACACAGACTGAGGTCAGGGCATTCCTGGGCCTCACAGGTTACTACGGCAGATTTGTCAAGGGCTATGGCACCATTGTGGCCCCATTGACTGAGCTAATCTCTAAGAAATACCCTAGGAAAGTGATCTGGACAGAGGCTTGCCAAAAAGCCTTTGACTCTCTAAAGCAGGCCATGTGCACCGCTCCTGTGCTCAGGGCCCCTGACTTCTCCAAAGAGTTCATTGTCCAAACGGACGCCTCAGAGCATGGCATAGGGGAGGTACTTTCGCAACTTAATGAGGAGGGAAGGGACCAACCAGTAGCCTTCATCTCCAGGAGGCTGCTCCCCCACGAACAGCTGTGGAGTGCGATAGAGAGAGAAGCCTTCGCGGTGGTCTGGGCTGTGAAGAAGCTGAGGCCATACTTGTTTGGCTACCACTTCCTGATTCAGACTGACCCCTGGCCCCTCAGGTGGCTCATGCAAATGAGGGGTGAGAATCCCAAATTGTTGAGGTGGTCCATTTCTCTACAGGGGATGGACTTCAGGGTGGAACACAGACCCGGAGTATACCACGCCAATGCTGACGGTCTCTCTCGGTTTTTCCGCCTTAGTGATGGGAACTCCCTGGAGGTTGGGTAGTTCTCCCCACTTTCAGCTGGGGGGGACACATGTTAGACCTGTCAGCCTTAGGGTGGTCTCCCCTACATTTTTGCCCTTTTTGCCTCCCATTTTTATCCTATATTTTGTTGGACTTAGGACTCTGGGCGCCTCACCACTGCTAAACAGTGCTGAGGTACAGGTGCTCTTCCCTAAAACCTTGTGAGGCTTACATATCTGCCACAAGCCACTGCTACCGCAGTAAGGTTTAATCCTCCATAGGCTAACATTGGGAACCTCCCTTATGGAATAACTTCTGACAGGGACCTAATAAGTCTATCATGTTTGGTCTTGTTGGACTCGGGGCGGGGAACCCTTTCCAATGATATATAGGGTTTGGGCATTACTACGCTAGGGACCCCACTTTTATAAAGGGGACCTTTTCCTGCCTACACTTAGATTAGGCTGCAGACTCCCCCCTCCCCTCTGGATACTGATAGCCTGCCTGGGTTGGGAGGTGGGAGTGGTGATTCACACCTTCTTCCCTGGGATGAGCTGTGATGGGCTGCACACTGTAGCCTTAATGGCCTGTCTCTCGTCACTGTGGCAGCTAGGTCAGGGAAGGCAGGGAACATACCAGAACTCCCTGGACTCTTCCAGAAGCCCCTGCCCCAGACCCTTCCAGAGACTTCCACCACTTTCTAGCCCCTAGACTAAAAAGATATATAAGGGAGGGTCCTGGCCTCACGTTCTTGTTACACTACTGGACCTGGAAGAATCCCTCCTGGAGTGAGGACTGCTGCGCAAGAGGATTGCCACTGGGAAGGAGGCTGACTGCTCCAAGGAACTGCTGCCCCACAACCTGCTGAGCTGCCCTACTGTCTGCTGATCCTGCCCTGCATGGGAGACTGCAACATCACCACCATAGTGTCTCCACAACATCCCAAAGGAACTACTTTTCTTTGAACCACATTTTAAAGAGTCTTCAACCTTTTAAAGATTGCCTTTTTGGGACTGCACCCTTTTTAAGCTAAAGGAAACTACCTGTCCTTGGACCACAGCGTTTTAAAGACTGCCCTTTGGAACAGCAACAACACTCTCAAGATTTGCCCTGCAACGCTGTGCCTGCCCTCAGCACTGCTTGCCCCGTGATCCTCCCGAGGGCTCTGTGATTACCTCTGCTACTGCCGCAAGCCGACTGAAACTGGCCCTGAGGTCACCGCCACTGGGACCGAAGCGTGCTGTGTAGCGCTGAGAAGCGAAGCGCTGTGTGGCAGGAGACTCCGTCGTTGCCCCGGACTTGGAGGCACTGTTAAGCGCTGTGCTAAAGGAGCACTGTGTGGCCGTGACCCCCACCCGTGCAGCGCCTGCTGAGCCCGAAGCCCCAGGGGGAGAGGAGCCTCACACCCGCGCCCGCAACCACCACACCAGGTAACGCCTCAGTGCAACCAGGCTGCTACGAGGGGGCGGGGTGCGGGTTGGCCGGGTACCTGGAGTGTGAGCTTTGTGCTTGGCTGGGCACCGTCCTTCACTGACCGGCCTACGGGGCATATTTACTTGGTAATTGACACTGGGGCATTTTTTAGCATTACCAGTAGTGCCTGGGCAGCCGCACTTCCTACGCTGGGAGCATCATTTCTATGAGAGGCACACTTATTACGCTACAAGGGAACTTTGGCCTAAGAACCTTCCCACAGAGAATTTTGACCATAAGAACCTACCTCAAGTGAACTTTTACCATCCAAGGACACTGTGAGAAAGACATTACCAGCAGGAGCCCTTGGCACACATGAGCTTTTGGTAATTTGATCAGGCCTGGGAACTGGATTCATTCTTATTGGTTATTGATCTTGCTTGGAAACTGGATTCCTTTTTAATATTGATCAGGCCTGGGAACTGGATTCATTCTTATTGATTATTGATCTTGCTTGGAAACTGGAATCCTTTTTATTATTGATCTTGCCTGGAGCTGGATTTACCTGCTTTTGGTTCTCGCATAATTTTTAGATAAAGAAATTCTTATTCTTATACAAAACTGGTGTGGTGTTCCTTTTGTGAGTGTTTTTACTGTGTCATCGCCGTTGTGTGTTGCACAAATACTTTATACATTGCCTCTGAAGTTACGCCTTTGCTGCTCTGTGCCAAGCTACCAGGTCGGAAGCTGTGGTCCCTACTTGGACTAGGGTGCATACCCCTGCCAACTAGAGACCCCGGTTCTAACAGTGCTCAACAAAGGCCCAAGAGCTTTAGGGGCACACTCACAGTTAATTAACCATCCAGCTTTCACACAGGGAAAAAACACTTGTAGCTGCTCTCGGTTATCAATCCACTGACCTGACATGTTTAAAGGCTATCTGCCCCTTTATCAAAGGTCTCTGTATAATGACACTCGCAGGCAGTTTCCACAACACTTATTTTATTAGCAAGCCACGCCCTCAGTGGGCCGCGCTGGTGCATGTCTTGCATTTTGGGATTAGTTGTTCCTTTGGAAACAGAAAAGAATCTCGTATAGTAGGTCCTGCAAGGCTGCCACATTAACTCACATGCTTATAACCTAAGTGGGCCCTGGAGCAGCGCGTTGGTTTACATTGTCCCAATTAACTGTGATGCATTTGGGTCGAGATGCAGGTCTGACCCACGACTCCTCCGCAGTTGAAAAGATGTTGCTGCCGTGTATTTAATTGTTCAACAAAGGCCCAAGAGCTTTAGGGGTACACTCACAGTTAATTAACCATCTGGCTTTCACTCCGGGAAAAACGACTCGTAGCTGCTCCCGGTTATCAATCCACTGACCTGATGTGTTTCAAGGCTATCTGCCCCTTTATTAAATGTCTCTGTATAATGACACTCACAAGCGGTTTCCACAGCACTCGTTTTATTAGCAAGCCACGCCCTCAGTGGGCCGCGCTGGTGCTTGTCTTGCATTTTGGGAGCAGTAGTTCCTTTGGAAACAGAAAAACATCTCCTTTAGTAGGTCCTGCAAGGCTGGCACATTAACCCACATGCTTATACACTAAGTGGGCCCTGGAGCAGCGCGTTGGTTTACATTGTCCCAATTAACTGTGCCGCATTCGGGTCTTGATGCAGTTCTGACCCACGGCCTCCTCCGCAGTTGAAAGGATGTTGCTGCCCCCCACGGCAGGGCTGCAGTGTATTGAGATTGTTCAACAAAGGCCCAAGAGCTTTAGGGACACACTCACAGTTAATTAACCATCCGACTTCCACACAGGGAAAAACCACTCGTAGCTGCTCCCGGTTATAAATCCACTGATTCGACGCGTTTCAAGGCTATCTGCCCCTTTATCAAAGGTCTGTGTATAATGACACTTGCAGGCGGTTTCCACAGCACTCGTTTTATTAGCAAGCCACACCCTCAGGGGGCCGCACTGGTGCAGGTCTTGCATTTAAAGATTAGTAGTTCCTTTGGAAACAGAAAAACATCTCCTTTAGTAGGTCCTGCAAGGCTGCCACATTAACCCACATGCTTATACCCTAAGTGGGCCCTGGAGCAGCGTGTTGGTTTACATTGTCCAAATTAACTGTGCCGCACTCGGGTCGCAATGCAGTTCTGACCCACTGCCTCCTCCCCAGTTGAAAGGATGTTGCTGACCACCACAGCAGGGCTGCTGTGTATTTAGATTGTTCATTAAAGGCCCAAGACCTTTAGGGGTGCACTCACTGTTAATTCACCATCCGGCTTTCACACAGGGAAAAACCACTCATAGCTGCTACCGGTTGATGCATTTCAAGGCTATCTGCCCCTTCATCAAAGGTCTCTGTGTAATGCACTCGCAGGCGGTTTCCACAACATTCATTTTATTAGCAAGCCACGCCCTCAGTGGGCCCTGCTGGTGCCCGTCTTGCATTTTGGGATTAGTAGTTCCTTTGGAAACAGAAAAGAATCTCGTTTAGTAGGTCCTGCAAGGCTGCCACATTAACTCACATGCTTATAACCTAAGTGGGCCCTGGAGCAGCGCGTTGGTTTACATTGTCCCAATTAACTGTGCTGCATTTGGGTCGAGATGCAGGTCTGACCCACGACTCCTCCGCAGTTGAAAGGATGTTGCTGCCGTGTATTTAATTGTTCAACAAAGGCCCAAGAGCTTTAGGGGTACACTCACAGTTAATTAACCATCTGGCTTTCACTCCGGGAAAAACGACTCGTAGCTGCTCCCGGTTATCAATCCACTGACCTGATGTGTTTCAAGGCTATCTGCCCCTTTATTAAATGTCTGTGTATAATGACACTTGCCGGCAGTTTCCACAGCACTCGTTTTATTAGCAAGCCACGCCCTCAGGGGGCCGCACTGGTGCACGTCTTGCATTTAGAGATTAGTAGTTCCTTTGGAAACAGAAAAACATCTCCTTTAGTAGGTCCTGCAAGGCTGCCACATTAACCCACATGCTTATACCCTAAGTGGGCCCTGGAGCAGCGTGTTGGTTTACATTGTCCAAATTAACCGTGCCGCACTCGGGTCGCAATGCAGTTCTGACCCACTGCTTCCTCCCCAGTTGAAAGGATGTTGCTGCCCACCACGGCAGGGCTGCTGTGTATTTAGATTGTTCATTAAAGGCCCAAGACCTTTAGGGGCGCACTCACTGTTAATTCACCATCCGGCTTTCACACAGGGAAAAAACACTCGTAGCTGCTACCGGTTGACGCATTTCAAGGCTATCTGCCCCTTCATCAAAGGTCTCTGTGTAATGCACTCGCAGGCGGTTTCCACAACATTCATTTTATTAGCAAGCCACGCCCTCAGTGGGCCCTGCTGGTGCCCGTCTTGTATTTTGGGATTAATAGTTCCTTTGGAAACAGAAAAGCAGTAAGGGCCAGATGTAGGTCGCCAATTACCGGTCGGTAACGGCCGATTTCGGTGGTAAAATACCGAATTCAGGTGTGAATGCACATCTGTGCATGCACACCTGTGCCATGTGACACACAGACATGCCCTTAGGGCATGTCTGTGTGCCACATGGCACACATGCCTGTATTGGGGGTGCTAGAGGGTGTCAAAGTGACACCCCCTGCACCCTTGCTGAACTCGGTATTTAACGAATCTGTAAATACCGATTCGGTAATGCCCATTGATTCCTATGGGCTTCAATGCCCTTAGGAATCAATGGGCATTACCGATACGGTATTTACAGAATCGGTAAATACCGAATCTTAACGATTCGGTATTTACCGAATCTGAAATACCTACATCTCCCCTCCTCTTTTTTACCACTTCTTAAATACCGATTCGGTATGAATCGGTATTTAAGAAGTGGTAAAAAAGATTTACCTACATCGGGCCCTTAGTGAGGTAATTTAGACCAGTTCTGTATTCTGGGTCCCACTGAGGAAAATAAAGGATTTTTAAAGCTTGAATGTTTAAACAGAACCTACTAAAGGGTGTGACTGGTATTGAATTGAACTACCTATTCCAGCATGCACTGAAAAGAAAAGCGCACTGAGCGAGGCAATTAATGAATAACATGCAGCTGGGTATGAATTCAAAGCTCTCTGGAAACATTCACGATCTGCAAATCGCCTATGAAGAAAAGGTAGGAGCCTTGAAAAGCGTCAGGCGCTATGATATTTTACTGGAATGCAGATGCTGGTTCCTTTGTGAAAATAAACATCTCGGTTTTCACTTGCTGTCGAGCGCATCCTTGAAAGCTCTTGGGCCTTTGAATTATATATATATATACAAGAGAAGCATAGATTTTGAACTTGAGAATAAAAAATCTTTACTTACCTATTTTTGCTTACCTTCTCAATATTTTTTTGCTATATATGTTGGACACACTATATTTGTGTCCTAGATAGTCTGTCAGACAATCATCTTGAAAATGTCCCTGCATAAATCTCTCCACTGTAAGACACTGAATTATTTATCTAGCCAACTTGATGTCTCAGGTGGACTCTGACAACTACATATTGCAAAGACACTTCTGTTGGAATTCATTGTCTGAAGAAAGAAAACATTTTTGTAACCAATCCTTCACTGGATACACATCACACCTGTGGTATTCAGTTCCACCCATTAAAAGGACAAACCTGTTCTTTTAAATCTTTAATAGGAAATTGAAAAAAACTAATATTCTTGCAATAATGTCTAACTTAACTAATTGCCTCTCTTCGCAACTCAAACACCCGTGAACTGGACTTGCTTTGGTGTATAGATCTTGTCCTAAAGGTCCTAATGTAGTTTGCAAACAATGTAATTGAATTAAAAGAATGTTCATTTAACCATGGATAGATGCAACAATGTACCATACAGACAGAGGAAGTAGTTCCTCTGGGAAGGGACAAGCATTGCAGTGCCGGCCTGATGAGGAGCATCCAATGATGGAGCATGACACCCTACCAGGTGTGTGAAGGAACTTTGATCTAACCACACGGATTCCCCATGATCTGGTTGGCTTGATTATTGATTTCATTAAAAATAGGACCAACCTTGTCCCTTCCCCGAGGAACTACCCCCTCTGTGTGAATGATACATTGATTCAAGACGAGTGTGGGTGTATGAGCCCGTTAAATATCTCTCCTCGTCCCCCTCATTACTGACAGATGCACCAATGCCCATCATACCTTTCACTGCTCTATTTCATGCTGTAAATACATTGAACATTTTAAGATTTATTAGTATCTTATCTCCTTAATATACTATCGGCCAGATTCATCAAGGTAAGGAATTGCGAGTCCTTAATAGCGAATTTTAAGGATTCGCTATTAAGGACTCGCAAAACAGGATTCATGTAGGAATCGCAATTGAATTTGCGATTCCCACTGATTCCTTATTTGCGATTAGCTAATTGCTAATCGCAAATAAGGAATAACTCCCCATTCATTCCTATGGGCCCAAAGGCTGATAGGAATTAATGGGGAGTCATTCCTTATTTGCGATTAGCAATTAGCTAATCGCAAATAAGATTGCGATTTCAAGGGTGCCAGGGTGTCCAAAGGACACCCTGTAGCACCCCTGAAATGTAATCTACATCGGTGTTGCGCCAAAGGACATGTGTGTGTGTAACATGCAACTTAGAAAAATGCATTTAAATGCATTTTTCTAAGTTTTCCCAATTTACCACGAGGTTTGACCTCGCGGTAAATAGCGGCCCAAAATTGCGATTTCGCAATTTTAAAATGGTTCATGAATTGCATTGAAGGAATCTCAAATAGGGATTCCTTAAATGCAATTCCTCGCAAATGTGCGAATTCTTTATTAGCGAATTTTGCATTTGGGATGATGAATCCCAAATGCAAAAATTGCACTCGCAAAGGGCCAGATTCTCAGAATCTGGCCCTTTGCGAGCGCAATTTAGCTTGATGAATCTGGCTGTATGTGAATATCTTCTTTTTGTTTATATATCGAATCTCAGTGAACTGCTTTTCCTTTCCTTTGGTCTATTACATACTACACCACATCTTAAATAAATATACATTATTTTAACAGCTGTCAAAATAACAGGCTCACTCCATCTGGATCCTGGCATTCCACCCATTGCAACTTAAATGTTGTCTTCGATTTTCATTATTTAATTATCTCACCTTTTACAGTGTAGTGGCTCTTGTTTCCCACAGCACTACATTCCATGGTTAGTATGTAGAAAACAGCAGTTTAGTATGCTAGGGCTGATATTCAAAGATGAATTATAATAAACTTATTGCTCAGATATTGAAAGAAAAAGGAGGACAATTAAAAAAAACAAATGGAAAAGCTCTATGCAATGACAATAAATCCCAGTATGTATTCCCACAATTTGTGAGAGTTTTGAACTCAGAATCGATATAAAGATCTACCTTTTTTTCTAGACACCTACCTTTTTTTCCAGAACACATTCTCTCTAAATAGGAATATCTTCACTCAAACATTATACCTCCTTGTAAAGGATACTTATGGTATGTTTTGGCTCATGTCAATTTTCAGTGCTCCTTTGCTTTCCACCCAGGTTGTTCTTTACAGATGCCCTTATACACATACATTCAGCTAGTTTCTTCCAAATAATACATTTTATAAGGTAGCGCACTTGAAATATTCAAACAAGCCAGTGCCTAAATTTTTCAAGCAAATTGTTCTACCTCTAATGTAAGATCCTATTGCAGCATAAATTAAAAGTTTAAAAATAGTAGCAACAGTACTTCTTATTTCAGCTCCAATCTCATTTATGACAGATATGGTGTCAGCTTTGATGCTACGACCAATAATATTTTCTGAGAATTTGATAGTTCAACTCCACAATACAGTCTTTTTTGCAGTTCATAAAGACATAGGCATGATCAAAACTTGTGTAAAAAAATGTAATGTTTTGCAAAAGTTGCTTCTTATTCTTGGAATACGGTATATTTTCCCTGGGCAAAATAGATGCTGACATCACAGTTAAACTAGCAGGCATCAATTGTTTTAAATCTTTGATAGCTCTCATCAGAATTATACATCTGCAAATATGCCCTAACCTATATAATTATTCACTGTCACAGATGGTTTTCCCAGCATAATGCTGATCTCCTCTTATATTCTGTCTATGAAAATCTGAATATCGCTGCCTTCCCGTATTCAATCCGAAGCATAGCTTGTGGATTACCATGCAGCATAGAGCTTTTACTTGGACTAATCTCACATCATAGAATCGGAGACTATATCTCCTACTCAGCATCCTAAAATGAACCAGCCTATAAAAACATTAACTGAGACTCCCCTGTACAGTAGCAGGACACCCCATACTGCTTATATTTATTAGCCTGCCCCACATTTTTGTAGTGTGATGTTTAAATCCACAGTATTCTGACATACAAAGCCAATCTTTTATATTGAACATTTCCCAAGGAATTGGGCAATTTAAAATGGCTGGCTCCTCCTTATCATCATTTGAGTTTTTTGTAAAACTGAGAAAAATAGAGTCTTTAACCCAGGTCAGAGGAAAAGTCACTCAGACAAAAGTTGTAGGAGATGACTATGTCATTTCAATCATGCCATGCCAATTGAATGAATTAGATACTAATACTATGAAAGTATTTTCTATTTCTGGTTGCCTGAACCCAGGCTAACCAAGCCACATGTGTTATGCACAGGATAGGTATATGGCTGTATGCATCTTTCACAGGAGCAATGAACTGCTAATTGCGGAGTTACCCTGCCCTAATTTCTCAGCAGCATAACAGATTGAGAGCTACCCAGTAAAGGGACTTTAATTACTTTCAGTGTATTTACTGTGAGATATTACAGTGAGCAGATATTTGATGGACATTAAGACTGCCCAGAGCAGGATGAAAATGTGCCATTATTATGTTTCTTAACCTACACGGACAATATGCAACCACATAAGTCAATTCAACAGCCCATCACTTCCAGTAGCTGTGCTTCTGAATCAACACCTGCCAATGAGCCAAATTTGCCTGAAATCATCTTACAGTCAAGCAGTGCAGTGGGTAGCCTTCCTTGACCCCATTGGCCATCAGGTTAAAATGCTGAAATGTGCAGTTAGCAAGGGTGATTTTTACAACAGCTTTGTTTGAGTACTGTGAATGCAAACCCACCCTCTGAATGTAAAGGTATGGTAACTAAAGATGTTATCCTGATATTCCAATGTAATTGTGGAGATGGTTCCTGCTGCTCCTTGATCGTAATGTATGGGCACTCATTGGGGCCACGGTCAGCCAACACAAAGCTCTGTAATCCCTTATTTGTAACTAATGAAAGTGTACATAATTGTGGTGGAACTATCTGTGGTATTCCCTTTTCTCTTCCTCACATAAAAATTCGATTTCCTTATAATATACTATAAATTAAAATATACCTGCCATTGGTGGAAGTCTGAGATATTTGCACAGGTCTCTTGAATGAAAGGCCCGTCACCCTTTATGCACATTGTCAGATCGTTTAAAGCCAGTGCTGTGGCATAAACTGCTTTGTAGATATTGTAGGAGGCTCTAACGTCCACAGGGCTGCTGATTGAAAGGCTTTCTAGTTTCTCATCCCCAGTGCATTTCTTGGTTTTATTGTCCTTCATTGCGAATGCGTCCTCAACTGACCACTGACAGACAAAGGCTTCTTCCCAAAACCTTCTAACAAAGATGTCCTCTGGAGTTTTAGAAGGATAGATTCTCATAAAGTAGTCTTGAAAGCCCACCATCTCTCCACTGTACATTGCAAATCCTATGGTGCTGGCCATGATTTCTGAGTATTTCTCAAATGGGAAGAGGAAAGCTGTTGACCAGGCTTCACTGGCAATCCAGGTCTTCCCAGTTACATTTTGCCTCACCAGCTCATCTAAGAGAGGAATCAAGAACGCAATAGAGCAAAAAATCACAATGGCAGTGGCAGCTGAGTTTTTGATAACTTGGGCAATATGGAAAGCATTTTTGTCCACTCTGCTTAAAAGAATGTTCTCAGTGAAGGCCACACAAGCCCCATTCTTGGTTATAGCTTGTTGCAGAATTTGACTCCCCAGCTGCCCATAGGTATCATCGGTGGCTACAATGCCCACCCAAGTCCATCCAAAATGTGTTACTAATTGGGTAAGTCCTCTGGACTGGAATTCATCACTGGGGATCGTGCGGAAAAAGGAAGGGAATTGGTTCCGGTCACTTAGTATTGGACTTGTTGAAAGAGAACTGACCTTTCGAAAGTAGAAAAATACAATACACAGTTTAAAACAAGATTACTTCATATGCACACAGTCTAAAAAAATAACTGTATCCTAAACCTATACTCAAACTAGATACCTTACAGAAAACACAAAAGAAGAAACTTTGACAAGTTACTGCACGTGATAAAATCAACTAAAGGTGGGGCAGGCATATTAATTAGAGCAGTGGAGGAACTCCAGCTTAAGTACAAATTATGTATTTCTTTGGAAGCCATTGTAATAAGTTAGCGGTAAAGAAAAAGACAAACTGCTGACAGTGCAACATTGAAACGAGTTAAATATTATCTGAGCCATTTCATTTAACTTGTTCAAAGTGCAGTACAGCAGCCATATTGTCTAACACATTTATATAACCCCTTTTACCTGTGATGCAGCACTGCACTATAATCGAAATCCCAAACAGGACTACATCCTAAAGTTTCATCACAAGCATTTACATATAAAGCAATAATCCCTAAAACAATTTGTGACAAAGTAAACCTCAATAGGTATTCAATAATACCTTGATGGGGCATTCCTTCATTTCAAAATGATTGATCAATACCATTCACTATCTTAAAGATAATCAACAAAACATGGACACCTTCTTCTGTGTTGGATTTCTTTTGTATGATCATATACGGAAGAAATATTAATCAGGACTCAATTTTGACAGACTTAACTCTCTGTTACCTCCTTTTGAATTTACAGCTTCTTTATAAAGCTGCACCACATTCAAAGATTCATTTCTACTATCCAATCTTTCAGAAAAGTGGATGAAAACCAAGTGACTGGCGTCCACATTTTCATATTGCTTGCATGTATTTAAGTATCTGAACTTTCATTGGGCTAATGGCTCTCCCAGTATTCATCTATCTACAATGACTAATCATAGCACATACATCCCATTCAGTCAGGCAGTTAATAAAATGTATACATTTAAAAGGTTTCACATTCACAGCATTGAACCTTACTAAATTTTTTGATCCTTAAAAAAGCATAATTTTACACCTACTTAAGACAAAATGTGGTATTTTATTCTTCAACCAATCATTATTTATTGTATCTAAAACGTGACTGTGTAGTACAATCTCTCCAAAAGACTGAGGTGTCTCATAAAAAATACTTGGAAAGGCTGGAATTCAATTCTGCAAATCAGGGTCAAGGTCTAATATCATCCAATATTTTCAAATGTTTACTTAATGTATTGCATATTGCTCGTCTTTGCTGTATATGTGTCTTTGGTTTAGATGAGCAGGCCCCTTTTCTAATCCACATTGCCTACCAAAAAGGAGCTGTGCCCAAAACTTGAATGAACTCAAATCTACTAGGGATAGGGAGCAGAGGAGTAAGACACAGGAGGTTGAGTTCGGGATAGCATTTGTTTCTCTCTCTTGCTCTCTGTCCCCGTCCCCCCCTCTCTCTCTCTCTCTCTCTCTCTCTCTCTCTCTCTCTTTCTCTCTCTCTCTCTCTCTCTCTCTCTCTCTCTTTCTCTCTCTCAATGAGTGTAGAAAAGGCTTCTCCAAAGAATAACTTGTGAGCTGGTAGCTCCATAGTTATCAATATATAGCCCTCCTGTGTGGAACACAAACTACTAAATTAGAAGCTTTTACTTTGTTGAATCAATATACATATTTGAAAATTTAGAGTGTATAGTTGATGACAAAATATATACTTTCAGAACTCCTAAGCTGACATTTAGAAACAAATAGCTGAATTTCCAAAATATATTTTATCTGATATTTGATTGATAAATAATGTGGCATTGGGAAGGCTTTTTACAAATGTTATTACCTTGGTGTCAGAGGCACTGCAGCTATTGTTGTTATGTATTACCTATGTAGAGGGATTCCATATTGACAAACACATTATTAATTTCTGATTGCAACCATATCTGATGGTAGTAAGTATATGGTTGCCACTAATGTAATCTTGTTTTATGTAGTCACTATTATAACACTAAAAATATTAGTAGGTCTTAATGTGTTCCATTGACGATAAGTAGCACTTTTTACACAAAAGGTTGGAGAATGCTGTTGTAGAACAAGACATCACACACACCAGAGGCAGCAATCCCCTAGCATATGATGCAGCTCGCCAGGATTCTCCTACTTAGCTATCATTATCGCCTACGCATTTCAGGGCACTGCGGCCCCTTCTTCCCGGGCAGCTCAAAACAACACTAAGGCTCGTAATAGTTCCTTTCTCGGTTTTTATTATCATCACATGTCCCCGCAGCAGCCCCTTCCAAATCAAGGCGAGCTGCATCATATGCCGGATGGCTGGGGTGAAGTTGAGTGCCCTGTCAAATGCTTCGCATTTGGTGATGCAGTGTGTGCAACGAACTTCGTTTTATTTATTTTTATGTTTACTTACCTTTAAAAGTCCGTAATCCATACCTTACTACCCCCTACCCTGCCCCTCCCCCTCCCTACATCACCGCCCGGCCGGTACTCCCACTACTGGATGCGGCTGACGGCTGGTCCCTGCCGTGGATGGGGCACCATCTCGAACAAGGAGAGGCTGGGAGAGGAACTTTTCTTCGCCGTCAGCACATCGCCCCAAATGCGAAGAAAACAAGCTAGTCAATGAGGCTCCCCATCCTTCTCAAGGAATTCAATGAGCTTTTAATAATAAACAATCACTGAACTTACCCAAAGGAAATTAATGCTTTGCAATACGGTGACTCCATGCCCCATCAGGCATTGCAGCAGCACGAGTTGAGAGGGGCTGCTGCGGGACATGTGATGCGAAAACGATAGCTAAGTGGGAGAATCACGGAGAGCTGCATCATATGCCAGATGGCTGGGGTAACGTTGAGTGCCCTGTCAAATGCTTCGGGTGTCTTTGATGGTATAAATATATATATATATATATATATATATATATATAATCCAATTGCCTCAGCTTTCCAGGGTGCACTCTACAGCACGTTCCCTCGACGGTCTTTAGCATTTCTCGCCCTCATCCGGGTAATTATATTCACCTGACGCGTTTCTGTGGCCCAAGTACCACTTCCTCAGAGGCGTTCTCCTGCATTGGCTGAATTGCGCTTCTATCACGCATGCTTATTTGCTGATTACCATATGTGGGACCGGCTTAATTTCTTGATTGATCCGCACTGCATGCTGGTCTTAGTAGTCCTTTGCGCAAAAAATGTTTTTTTTCTGCTAATGCAGATATTTGGAGATAGTGTCATTTTCCTTAGTAGGATCCGATTCGTGAAAGCGAGTCATTTAACATGCAACGCGCTGTGCTGACAGATTGGAAAGGTTCCTCTGCCTTGGCCGCTCGCTTGTCTGAGCCGGTGCATCCTGCACGGGAAGGCCCCCGTGTCAAATTTTTATAATCCAATTACCTCAGCTTTCCAGGGTGCACTCTACAGCACGTTCCCTCGATGGTCTTTAGCATTTCTCGCCCTCATCCGGGTAATTATATTCGCCTGACGCGTTTCTGTGGCCCAAGTACCACTTCCTCAGAGGCGTTCTCCTGCATTGGCTGAATTGCGCTTCTATCACGCATGCTTATTTGCTGATTACCATATGTGGGACCGGCTTAATTTCTTGATTGATCCGCACTGCATGCTGGTCTTAGTAGTCCTTTGCGCAAAAAATGTTTTTTTTCTGCTAATGCAGATATTTGGAGATAGTGTCATTTTCCTTAGTAGGATCCGATTCGTGAAAGCGAGTCATTTAACATGCAACGCGCTGTGCTGACAGATTGGAAAGGTTCCTCTGCCTTGGCCGCTCGCTTGTCTGAGCCGGTGCATCCTGCACGGGAAGGCCCCCGTGTCAAATTTTTATAATCCAATTGCCTCAGCTTTCCAGGGTGCACTCTACAGCACGTTCCCTCGACGGTCTTTAGCATTTCTCGCCCTCATCCGGGTAATTATATTCGCCTGACGCGTTTCTGTGGCCCAAGTACCACTTCCTCAGAGGCGTTCTCCTGCATTGGCTGAATTGCGCTTCTATCACGCATGCTTATTTGCTGATTACCATATGTGGGACCGGCTTAATTTCTTGATTGATCCGCACTGCATGCTGGTCTTAGTAGTCCTTTGCGCAAAAAATGTTTTTTTTCTGCTAATGCAGATATTTGGAGATAGTGTCATTTTCCTTAGTAGGATCCGATTCGTGAAAGCGAGTCATTTAACATGCAACGCGCTGTGCTGACAGATTGGAAAGGTTCCTCTGCCTTGGCCGCTCGCTTGTCTGAGCCGGTGCATCCTGCACGGGAAGGCCCCCGTGTCAAATTTTTATAATCCAATTGCCTCAGCTTTCCAGGGTGCACTCTACAGCACGTTCCCTCGACGGTCTTTAGCATTTCTCGCCCTCATCCGGGTAAATATCTGCATTAGCAGAAAAAAACATTTTTTGCGCAAAGGACTACTAAGACCAGCATGCAGTGCGGATCAATCAAGAAATTAAGCCGGTCCCACATATGGTAATCAGCAAATAAGCATGCGTGATAGAAGCGCAATTCAGCCAATGCAGGAGAACGCCTCTGAGGAAGTGGTACTTGGGCCACAGAAACGCGTCAGGCGAATATAATTACCCGGATGAGGGCGAGAAATGCTAAAGACCGTCGAGGGAACGTGCTGTAGAGTGCACCCTGGAAAGCTGAGGCAATTGGATTATAAAAATTTGACACGGGGGCCTTCCCGTGCAGGATGCACCGGCTCAGACAAGCGAGCGGCCAAGGCAGAGGAACCTTTCCAATCTGTCAGCACAGCGCGTTGCATGTTAAATGACTCGCTTTCACGAATCGGATCCTACTAAGGAAAATGACACTATCTCCAAATATCTGCATTAGCAGAAAAAAAACATTTTTTGCGCAAAGGACTACTAAGACCAGCATGCAGTGCGGATCAATCAAGAAATTAAGCCGGTCCCACATATGGTAATCAGCAAATAAGCATGCGTGATAGAAGCGCAATTCAGCCAATGCAGGAGAACGCCTCTGAGGAAGTGGTACTTGGGCCACAGAAACGCGTCAGGCGAATATAATTACCCGGATGAGGGCGAGAAATGCTAAAGACCGTCGAGGGAACGTGCTGTAGAGTGCACCCTGGAAAGCTGAGGCAATTGGATTATAAAAATTTGACACGGGGGCCTTCCCGTGCAGGATGCACCGGCTCAGACAAGCGAGCGGCCAAGGCAGAGGAACCTTTCCAATCTGTCAGCACAGCGCGTTGCATGGTAAATGACTCGCTTTCACGAATCGGATCCTACTAAGGAAAATGACACTATCTCCAAATATCTGCATTAGCAGAAAAAAAACATTTTTTGCGCAAAGGACTACTAAGACCAGCATGCAGTGCGGATCAATCAAGAAATTAAGCCGGTCCCACATATGGTAATCAGCAAATAAGCATGCGTGATAGAAGCGCAATTCAGCCAATGCAGGAGAACGCCTCTGAGGAAGTGGTACTTGGGCCACAGAAACGCGTCAGGCGAATATAATTACCCGGATGAGGGCGAGAAATGCTAAAGACCGTCGAGGGAACGTGCTGTAGAGTGCACCCTGGAAAGCTGAGGCAATTGGATTATAAAAATTTGACACGGGGGCCTTCCCGTGCAGGATGCACCGGCTCAGACAAGCGAGCGGCCAAGGCAGAGGAACCTTTCCAATCTGTCAGCACAGCGCGTTGCATGTTAAATGACTCGCTTTCACGAATCGGATCCTACTAAGGAAAATGACACTATCTCCAAATATCTGCATTAGCAGAAAAAAAACATTTTTTGCGCAAAGGACTACTAAGACCAGCATGCAGTGCGGATCAATCAAGAAATTAAGCCGGTCCCACATATGGTAATCAGCAAATAAGCATGCGTGATAGAAGCGCAATTCAGCCAATGCAGGAGAACGCCTCTGAGGAAGTGGTACTTGGGCCACAGAAACGCGTCAGGCGAATATAATTACCCGGATGAGGGCGAGAAATGCTAAAGACCGTCGAGGGAACGTGCTGTAGAGTGCACCCTGGAAAGCTGAGGCAATTGGATTATAAAAATTTGACACGGGGGCCTTCCCGTGCAGGATGCACCGGCTCAGACAAGCGAGCGGCCAAGGCAGAGGAACCTTTCCAATCTGTCAGCACAGCGCGTTGCATGTTAAATGACTCGCTTTCACGAATCGGATCCTACTAAGGAAAATGACACTATCTCCAAATATCTGCATTAGCAGAAAAAAAACATTTTTTGCGCAAAGGACTACTAAGACCAGCATGCAGTGCGGATCAATCAAGAAATTAAGCCGGTCCCACATATGGTAATCAGCAAATAAGCATGCGTGATAGAAGCGCAATTCAGCCAATGCAGGAGAACGCCTCTGAGGAAGTGGTACTTGGGCCACAGAAACGCGTCAGGCGAATATAATTACCCGGATGAGGGCGAGAAATGCTAAAGACCGTCGAGGGAACGTGCTGTAGAGTGCACCCTGGAAAGCTGAGGCAATTGGATTATATATATATATATATATATATATATATATATATATATATATATATATATATATATATATATATATATATATATATATATATATATATATATCCAAAGCTAGCAGTCGCTTTAACCCCTGCCACTTCCAGCGGCGGGCCCCGATAGGATAGCGAGTCCCAACAAATGCCAAAACTTATCCTGATGTCCAGTAAGAAAAGGATTGTCCGGGCCACTTATGCATAAAATTAAGCCATACCAATGGGCGAATTTTTACGTGCTAAACGTAACTGCTCTAATGAAAAAGATTACATTAGGGAGGTGGGCATCATGACAGGACGATTCAGGCAAAGGGGATATGGTCAAAAATGCATTGACCATAAAGAAAACCAATATCCGTGACAGGGAAAGTCTCCTTAAAGATAAAGACAAAAGTACAGTCAACCCTGAAAACACCCCCTCTAGATTTATCACTGATTACCATGGACAGGCTAAACAAGTTAGGAGAGCCATGGACAAATACTGGAATGTCCTTAAACTTGATAAGGACCTAGCGATAGGAATCAGTGAACACCCACAAATAACATACAGGAGAGCCAAATCTCTTAGAGATATGGTCTGCACCACTCTGATCCCCGGGAAAACAAAAACAAACCCTGTTAGGGGATTCTACGTCTGCGGAAGTGCAAAGCCTGCAGATTTAGTGGCAACACTAAAGATGTTAAACTCTCCAAAGACTGTGACCCTTTCAAAATTCTGACACATACATGTTGTTTGACTGACCATGCAGTATATGCCCTTAAATGCCCTTGCCAGTTGTACTATATTGGGAGTACCAAACATCCGGCAAAAGACAGAGTATTGCAACACATGAGGGCAATTACAAAAGGAGAAAAGCAATATCCCATTGCTAGGCACTTTGAGTCACATCACAAAAGCAATGCTAGTCTTCTGTCTTTCTGCGTCCTGTTGTCAGTCCCCCTCAGAGAGCAGGGTGGTGACAGACTGCAGAAGCTACGCAGGTTAGAGTCTAGACTCATCATTAAATATCATACCATGCAGCCAGGAGGACATAATCTTGACGAGGAACTGGCAGTGCACCTTGGATAGCTGCCTTGTTTAATAATTATCATTCATGCTATAGTACCACTTCAGCTCGATAACATTTTAAGTGGTTTGTGAGATGTATGTGGTTGTTTTAATTCACGTTTGCACATCCAGTCACGAGTTTTTATTTATCTTCACAGATCTCTGGAAAGATGAATAGGAGAATGCAGTTCACAGTCGTCTGGCTTCACAATCACGTATGGCAGTTGGGAATGAATGAAATATGGGACTTGGTGATCTTTCTTTTCAGGCTGAACTAGTCTGATCAAGTATGCCTTATAATTTTGCCCACTGGGGCGTAATTTAGCCTTAATTTATGGCACATAGGCATTTCAAACTGTCCTGGCATTTAATGCGCTGGAGCAATTTTGAATGAAAAACTTTATTGACAGCTCACACATGAATCTGTTGGCTAAATGTGCATCCAGCGATCAACATGGAGATGCCCACTTGGGCTAGACTGTCACTTACTTAAATGCCAACAATGAAATGTATGTGCTTTATACGCGTTTAATAACATGATCACCTACAGTTTTTTCATTATTGATTCTGCCATGATTTTTAAGTTTGCAATGGTATTTCTTCGACATGTTTGAAGTTACCAACTGTAATGTAGCTCCGTGAATTGTTCAGACTTGGGAGTCTGTTTACTGTGTCTATGAACATGTGACAGTGCTTAATTCACTTGAACACAAACACTCACGCTCGTGAACAGGAGGTTGTATCCTCGAAACGCGTCGAGTGGAGCCTTAATATAGCTCGTTTTTCTGCATAAGTGGCCCGGACAATCCTTTTGTTACTGGACATCAGGATACGTTTTTATATGGTCAAATTACACCCATCGCAGTGTGGTGGAATATTTCTCCCACTGTAAGTGAGCTAGTGAGCATAAGCAAGATCTGACATCCCCAGAATGATTTTCTTACAGGGGCGGTCCGGAGCGGTAGTGGTCAGATGGCTGCCGTTCGAGTGGATTTGCTGCCGCTTGAATAGATTTTCTACTGTAGTGTCAACAAAATCAGCTTGAGTGGCCGTGTGCTCTTGTGCAATGCATGGTGCTGTTTGCCCTGATTTTCAGCACTGCTTGTACAACTGGCACTAAATTACAGCACAAGCAGTGCGAGCTACATATTTGCAACCTGTTGGCATAACTACGCAGAATCTCACTGAGATTTTATGTAACTCTACAGACCACCCCTTATCAGCAATGTATGGACTTGCAGCAATGTGTAGCAGGGTGCACAGACATAATATCGACTCCAAAATATCGTCTGGACAGAATATCGAGTTTTAAATATCGTTTGGAGAAAATATCGACTAGACAGAATATCGACAGCCAAAATATCGTTTTTAAGGTAAGTGAAGTAATATCGACTGTAAATAATATAGACAGTGAAAATATCCAAGTATATAATCTAGATAGTAAAAAATATAGTTTTTTAAATAATATTTAATTATTTATAGTGTGTTTATGTTATAATATGTGTGAAAAGTGTCAATTTATTTTATTATTTTTTTTAATTAATTATTTTTTTAATTATTGTGTAATTTAATTCTGTAGCGGGTTGTGGGTTTATAGGGGAATAGGGTGGGAAGTAATTTAATTATAATTAATTAAATATGTAAATTTATTAATTGGTAGTAATAATTAATTAATTGGTAATTAAATAATATATGTTAATTATTTAAAATTTAATTGGTAATTAATTTTATTTAATTGATTAATTGCTAATTATGTCAATTAAAATAATTTATTTTCTCTAGCGGGTTGTGGGTTTATAGGGGAATAGGGTGGGAAGTAATTTAATTATAATTAATTAAATATGTGAATTTATTAATTGGTAGTAATAATTAATTAATTGGTAATTAAATAATATATGTTAATTATTTAAAATTTAATTGGTAATTAATTTTATTTAATTGATTAATTGCTAATTATGTCAATTAAAATAATGTATTTTCTCTAGCGGGTTGTGGGTTTATAGGGGAATAGGGTGGGAAGTAATTTAATTATAATTAATTAAATATGTTAATTTAATAATTGGTAGTAATAATTAATTAATTTTTAATTAAAAAATGTTTGTTAATTAATTAAAATGTAATTGGTAATTAGTTTTATTTAATTGATTAATTGCTAATAATGTTAAATGAAAGGGGTATTTTTAGGGTTCAGGGTCAGTTTTTAGTTTTTGGGTAAAGGGGTATTTTTAGGGTTCAGGGTCAGTTTTCAGTTTTTGGGTAAAGGGGTATTTTTAGGGTTCAGGGTCAGTTTTCAGTTTTTGGGTAAAGGGGTATTTTTAGGGTTCAGGGTCAGTTTTTAGTTTTTGGGTAAAGGGGTATTTTTAGGGTTCAGGGTCAGTTTTCAGTTTTTGGGTAAAGGGGTATTTTTAGGGTTCAGGGTCAGTTTTCAGTTTTTGGGTAAAGGGGTATTTTTAGGGTTCAGGGTCAGTTTTTAGTTTTTGGGTAAAGGGGTATTTTTAGGGTTCAGGGTCAGTTTTCAGTTTTTGGGTAAAGGGGTATTTTTAGGGTTCAGGGTCAGTTTTCAGTTTTTGGGTAAAGGGGTATTTTTAGGGTTCAGGGTCAGTTTTCAGTTTTTGGGTCAAGGGGTATTTTTAGGGTTCAGGGTCAGTTTTCAGTTTTTGGGTAAAGGGGTATTTTTAGGGTTCAGGGTCAGTTTTTAGTTTTTGGGTAAAGGGGTATTTTTAGGGTTCAGGGTCAGTTTTGGGTTTTTGGGGTACATATACAATATTGCCTATTATTTAATTAAATGTTGTTACTATATATATATGTTTTAAGAAATATGATTAAAAATATATATTTTTTTTACTTTCATTAAATATTTAATTATTACAAGTTATTTTAAGTATTGTTAATTATATTTTAGTAATTAATTTTTTATATTAATGTAATTAAACATTGTTTTTAGTAAAGTCGATATTTTTTACAACGATATTTTTGTAAACGATATTTTGTAGTCGATATTTTTGTACTTACCTGTTTGTACATACAAACTCGATATTTTTGTAGTAGATATTTTCACCTCGATATTTTGGGTACTCGATATTGTGGTAGTCGATATTCTTTCAGTGATCCGTGTAGCAGGTTTATATGGGAAGAACTAATATAGAAATTTGAATATCCCACATCAGCATTAGGGTCGCTATTTGGGAGGAATTTGTGTTAGCAATTGTGGAGAAGTGTCAACAATGGTTAAAACAGTGAAGAGGACAGCAAGTTTCCCAGTGTTTCAGATAGTCAGTCTGGCAAATGAATTCCTTATATGAGGGGAGGAGAGATGGGGAATGGGGTCGTGGACAGTTTAACAAAGTGACTCTCAAGTTGACAGGCGGGCTGATTTGCTGATGGCAGGATCATTTGAGATCAGAGGAAAAACCACAGAAAACAGAAGTAAAACTGAGAAAGTATTTAAATTAAATAAGGCTGACAGCTGCTTTTTCAGAGCCACTCATAACTAATGAATGTTGTGGTAACCCTGCCAGCTTAGGTCCTTAATATGAGTCAGGGAACAGGGACCAGCACCAATAAGTGCCATGGTATAACACACATCTGCAAAACACAAAGATTCATAAAGCCCTGCTAATGGTCTCTCTGACAGTGACTACACTGCATGTGATCTTACAAGACCTGGAAGAACAGGATAGAAAAGAGACCAATTCACCCTCTGCCAATTCTGCTAACATGAATGCATCCAGCTAATTCATTAGTGCTTCTTTCATTTTACATTTTCATTTTCTAAAACCTGATACAAAAAACGTGTAGGCAATTTCTAGGACTAAAGAACAAACCTCTGGCATCAGAACCCTCAAACTGTTGCTGCTGTTTTAGACTCAGGTTAAATAAGGAATTTGAAGTATTTGTAGCACTATGCTGCTGAAAAGACCTTATTCCACCCCTAGTTTTCAATGTGGCTAGACAGTACATATCTGTGCTTATAATAAGAACAAACATATGCCATCTCCCAGCTGCATTATGAAGGGCAGAGCTCTGTCTAACCAGCTGTGAATCTTCAGGACAGGAAAGAGAAAAGCTTTGATTAGCAAGAGCCTACTGCATATCTGCACTGATCAACATTTCTCAGACCTGCAGGAAATTCTGGCAATATGGTCTTTTCAAACTAGAATGTATTGCACATTTAAATGTAACATTGATGGGCACATAAAAGGCCTTTGCAGAGGCATTCCTACTAAAAATCAACTCCAAAAGATCTTCAGACCATAATATTGTGATATCAGATTATTGTGACTACACATGTATTGTGGACAGAAATATCAAAGGTAAGTGTTTAAAAACTTTTTATGTTATGTTATGTTATGTTATTTGAAACTTGTATAGCGCACGGCTACTCAAAGAGTGTCCCGGCGCTTTATTGTAACTCTAAATCACAACATAACAAGCAAAAACAAAACAGAAAGGAGAAACAGAAACCCTAACTAAAAGAAAACTGCTACCTACAGGGTAAAGAGACAAGTTTTAAGGCCCTTCCTAAACGGCAACAAATTGGAGGTACTGCGCAGTGCCACTGGCAAGGTGTTCCACAACTGCGGAGCCAGCAGACTAAAAGACCGGCCTCCAATGCGTACCCTTTTTATACGAGGGACCACAGCAAGACACAGAGATCCGGACCTCAGAGACCTTGCAGGATGATAAAAGGCTAGCCTTCTCTGAAGATATTTGGCTCCAGAAGCATGTAAAGCCTTGTGAGCCAAGGTCAAAGCCTTGAAAATTATCCGCTTCCGGATCGGGAGCCAATGGAGTGACTGCAGTAGGCCAGAAACCCTGGCACGGCCAGATAATCCATAGATGGCCCGTGCAGCCGAGTTCTGGACCACCTGCAGTCTTTGAAGCAGATACTCTGGCAGGCCAAGATAGAGAATGTTTGAGTAATCCATTCTCAAACCAATTATGGCCTGGACCGTTATTCTCCTATGCTCCTCCGATAGTATAGGAAGGAACTTACGGAGCATCCGAAGAAGCCCGAAACATGTGCCAGCGAGCCCTAGAATCTGGGAACGCAGAGTTAGACCGTCATCTATCTTAATTCCCAGGTTCTTGGCTATCCGGGAGGAGGCTGCAGGAGGGAACATATTCGCAGGCCACCATTTTTGCCAGTCTGGATCTGTTTTACAGACAAAAAAGAATACCTCTGATTTATCCGAGTTGCACTTAAGGCTGTTGAGATGGAGCCAATTAAAAACAGCCCCAAGGCAACCCTGGATACTCTCTCCATCGAAATCCGCTCCCTTCTGGCAGGTGAAGAGGAGCTGGGTGTCATCGGCGTAGGAAACGATCTGGGCCCCGAAGGACTCCACCAGAGCCACCAGAGGGGTCATAAAGATGTTAAAGAGAGTCGGGCTCATCACTGAGCCCTGAGGGACTCCGACCCCTAATGACGGCATCACGGCGGAGCTAGTGGAGGCCCAGACCGTTTGTCGCCGGCCGGCCAAGAAAGATTGAAACCAGCCGAACACCGTCCCCCTCAGACCGATCTCAAAAAGTCTGGCGAGGAGACCCTCATGGGGGACGGTGTCGAAAGCCGCCGACAGATCTAGCATCACAAGCATCGCTTTGTCACCTGAGTCCAGCACCTCCTTAACAGCCTCCGAGACTTCCAGAAGAGCTGTTTCGGTGCTTAGATTAGTGCGGAAGCCGGATTGAGAGGGGTGCAACAGATCATGAGATTCCAGATAATCAGAGAGCACCCTGTGCACGTGCTTCTCAAGGATCTTGGCAAAGGCGGGCAAAAGCGATATAGGCCTGTAATTAGCCAGCACCTCCGGATCCAGTCCGGGCGTTTTAAGTAAAGGGATGATCATCGCCTGCTTCCAGACCTCAGGAACCACCCCTTCTCCAAGAGAGTGATTCAAGATAGGATTCACGATGGGATTGATGACTACAGCCATTTTAGCCAGAAATTTGTCCGGGCATACGTCGAGAGGTGATCCTGACTTCAGGCCGGCCATCAATTCCAGCGATGAAGTTGCGGAAAGTGGTGGAAAATCAGCCAGAACCGGCCCTACGCTGGCAGGAATGGCAGAAGCATCCTCCGAGTAACCAGATACCTCCGGTCCCTTCGGAGGGAACGAGTTCTGGATCAGCTTGATCTTGGAGGTGAAAAAGTTGGCAAGGGCGCTTATCCACGCCTCCGTAGGGGGTGTCTGGGTCGCAGAGGCTCGGGGAGCCATAAATTCCCTTACGATGGCAAATACCTCCTTGCAAGAATTGGAAGCAGTTTCAATTCTCCTGGAAAAATAGCCTCTTTTCTCAGTGAGAATATCACGATGGTAGATTTTAACAGAGGCTCTGTAGGCAAGTTTTGCCGCGGGATCGTATTGCAGGCGCCACGCTCTTTCAGCGACCTTGCACTGCCTTCGTGATACCAGCAGCGCTTCCGTAAACCAGGGTGCAGACACCCGTTTTACAGTGTCGCGAGGGGGCTTCACCGGGGCCAGATCATCCAGCCTCTCCGTGAGCCATACTTGCAACAGCTCAAGGTCCCTATGCAAGTCCCCTGTCAAAAGGCAAGGGTGAGCCTATTTTATACAATAATATCAAAGTTTAAGATATCATTTATTTAGTTTTCCTATGTTGTTTTATAGTACTGTATTGTGCTTGGTTTCCTGCTGTTTAAAAGCATTGCAGTAATGTATATATTTTGGCGTTGGTGGGCATATTGAGGGTTGAGTGGGTAGTGTTTCTTTAAATATCGATTAACATAATTGATTAATATGTTGATTTATTATGTATTGTTATTTATGTGTTTTCATGTTCAATACATATTTTAATTATGTACTAAATTTAAATTTCATGTTGTGGTGAATATTGTGGAAATGGGCTGGGACTTTTTGTCAATAAAATGTATATCCATTTCTATTATTTGATAGCTGTCTTGTCATGAACATTTTGAAACTGGAAATAATTTTTAATGTTTACACTATTTTATATTAGAAAACGATTTGTTTATAACAGTCAAATAACTTTAGTTCGGTCTCCAGAGCCGTAGTAGTGCAAGTACAATTCAGTGTGAGACAGTCATAGTGTAAATAGGTGCAACAATTAGTACAGTAACAATTTTAAAATGTCAACTTAACATAGCTGAGCAGGCGAAAAAAACATGTGCAACATTCTCTGCTGAGGAAGTGCAGACAGGACATTTAACAGTGGCCCCCACAGACCACCTCAGGGTAAAAACTCTCAGTGGGAGGGTGCCCACTCTAAACTGGAAATATAACCTCCTGTCTACAGAGATACTCACCTAGTCCCAGTATGACTCATATTCACTCAAGGGCTTGAAATCAAGAAATTCCCTTGCCAGTTTAGAAGAATCAATCTTTCTACAGTCATTGGCAACAGTGGCTGCCCAGTAAAGCATCTTCAGTGAGTTTTTAGATGTAAAGCAAGTAGTGGCAGCATGGTCCTAAAGGCCAGACAGCCCAAGGGTATGTAGTGACTCTTTGATATTCAGAAGCCAAGGTACTTTGGTAAATTGATCTCTTTTGACATAGGCGTACTTAAGGGTGTTCCATCTCTGCTCATCCCATCTCTTTTTGGCATGGAAAATAGCCATTTTTTTAGGCTCTCCTGGCCAAGGTAATTCTAGACGTGTCTCTGGTTTTTATGGCTCAGACTAAGGAGTGCTGAAGCTAGCGACATTCTGCGCTGTACCAGAGACAGGTCTTAAGGGTGCCTCATTTATTGAGAGGGGCCTGGACTATGAAATGCCCTGATATACATTCAAAGAAGGCTGAGTGAGTAAGAACTAATTGATCTGGGGTAGCCGGGATAGCCCTGCCATGATGTAATTTAGGTCTGCAGTGAAAGATAGGAGAATGTCAGGGCCATCCACCACTTGACTACACTGTAAGTGGCATTTGCCAGAAGTCAGTCTAATATCTCCTGTAGAGAGAGATGGACCTGGGACTGGAGAACTTGTCAAATAGATATAGACACCATTCACGCATTGACTTTTTTCTTGTAGACCAAGGTTTATTTCCTGCAGTCGTCTCTACCTCATATATTCCAGCTATACTATCAGATCATTCAATAGTAGAATTAATAATTAAACTCCCGCAGGGGGTGCAAAGCAGACGCTGGACCTATGATAGAACTCTACTCCTACAAGATGATGTAAAAGACAGCATTCTGAAGCAGATAGCTGAATATTTTAGGTTCAATAGCGCCACGACATCTGACCAAATAGTATGGGAAGCCTTTAAGTCTTACCTAAGGGGACTCTTTACTGTTGTCATGGCTGGCAGGAATAAGACTAGAAGAAAAGCAGAGGAGGACTCCTTGTCTAGGATCAAATTAAAGGAACAGCAGCTACAGAAGGCCTCATTGGATCAGCAGGCCAATTTGGTTGCCATGCAGAAAGAGCTGGAGGGGCTAAAAGCCAAATCTCAGGCCGGCCTAGACAAAATTATCAAAGATAGGTGGGATGCGAGTAAGTTGCAGAATTTTTCCTATGGAGAAAAGTGTGGGCGCCTCTTGGCATGGAAAGCTAGGATAGATAAGGCAAGAAACCAAATTAGTGGGCTAAAAATGCATAGTATGATAGCGATCAGATCTCTGAAGAAGCCAAGGCATATATGCAAAACCTATATACAGTGACGCTTCAACTCAAAGAGCAGTGAATTGGTTAAAGCAGCTTGGCCTGCCACAGTTAACAGTGGCAGATAGTGCCTTTATGAGTTCTGCCATCAAGGAGGGAGAGGTTTATAATCAGCTGAAAAAAATGGCCAAGGGGAAGGCAGCAGGCCCAGATGGGCTTCCTATAGAAGTCTATCAAATAGTCTGTGATATCATCGTCCCTGTTCTCACGATCCTATTTAATAAAATACATTTGTCAGGTGAACCTATCCCCCAAACCTGGTTAGAGGCCACAGTTACTTTGGTGTTGAAGCTCAATAAAGACCCTCTGATCATCGAGTCTTACAGGCCAATCTCGCTACTGAATACGGACTATAAAATCTTTGCGGGGGTTTTGGCGGTGAGATTGGCCAAAGTGATTAAATCTGTGGAACACGAGGATCAGAGGGGTTTCATGCCGGGGAGGCAGCTTAATGATTTAACCTTCCAGGCTATTGTCGCAATAGATTTTTCTACTGACCGGAAACTCCCGTTAACAAACGTAGCAATAGATGCCGCTAAGGCATTTGACCAAGTTAGTTGGTCATATCTATGGGAAGCATTACCTGGATTTGGTTTTCCAAAAAATGTTATAACATCGGTACAAGCATTGTACCTAAATCCAAATGCCAGAATTCTGGTCATTGGTATTCTTACAGGTTGGGTTCAAATATCTCGTGGGACAAGGCAGGGGTGTCCCCTTTCCCCACTATTGTTTAATTTATATATTGAACCCTTGGTTACTCAGTTAAGATCTGACCCATTGAATAAACCTTTTACCTTAGCCGAAGTAGCTCTAAAATTTGCACTGTATGCGGATGATCTTTTAATGTTCACCACTAATTCAGAAGTGGCAATCCCCCGACTTTTCGATCAGGCAGAAACCTTTGGTGGAATTTCGGGATATAAAATAAACAAGGAAAAAACTGAGATCATGCAGTGGAATAAGGAAGTAGTATCCCGAGTAGCTAAATCACAGATGAGATATCTTAGAATACTTTTGAGACAGGACATCTTAGAGATACCTAAAATAAATCTTAATAGAGTCTATAAGGAGGTTTGTGGGCTTCTGCAGCACTGGTCTGGTCTCCCTTTAAATATTTTTGGGAGAGTAAATTTATTAAAGATGGTCATCCTACCCAAAGTGACCTTTTTGTTGTGTCTAGGTACCTGAAATATGTTATTAGATGCATATCGACTATGGTTTGACTGAAATTTTTATGACTGCTGATTTATCTCTGCACCCTAGGAGTAAGGGGTACAGTACAAAAATACTTTATTTAGATATATAAAAACATATCTTTAAAAGATTCTTCCAGCACATTGATACAATCTTACAACTTAAAGAAATAAAAAAAATAAAATAAAAATAAGAGCAAAATAAAATGTGGCCTGGGGTGTTTGATATTCATGAATTATGTACTGTATACAGCTTTTTTAAATCAATTGTGATCATTTTACTGTATGTAATTACTCTATCTGCTTTTATGATTTTAATGTAAAATCGAATAAAGCTATCTTTGATTTGATTTGATTTGACCTTTTTGTTCAACTCTATACCCCTAAGTTTTTAGCCCAAAGGATATAGCAAAAATGCAAGGGAAAATTGGATCTTTTATCTGGAATTCGAAATCCCCAAGAATCTCCTGGAAAAAGCTGAGGAGGAAACTGAAAGCAGGAGGGTTGGCATTGCCGGATCTATTAATTTATTGTCATTCATTTCACTTTAAAAATTTCAGGTTAATGTCAGATAAAGCTGATATGTCATCTTTTGGCCGATTATTTCAGGCGCTATTACAGGGGCATGAATATTTCTTGTATAAATTTGGCGATCCCAGATTTTATAAAAAAGTAAGGCTAAAGATCTTGGGGGCAGCTCTAAAGAATTGGGTATTCATTAGAAAAAACTTGGGAATCCCTTATTATGTACCTCAGGCACCGATATAGGATTCCCCAGGGACACCTGAATGCCTTAAAGATCAATTATCAAATCCCCTCAAAGTGGCAGGAATTACATATTGGAAGGACGTACAAAATAATTCACAGCTCATGGATTGGGATTCCATCTCTAGATTGACGGGAGGAACCCTTACCAGGTTCAAATACTACCAGTTGTCAGCCTGGTGGGCTACCATACCATGGGTTTTTGATACATCTGAACCCAAGCTGGATCTGGTAAATAGAAAGGGGAGGTGGAATAAAGAGGTATCCTTTTGGTATGAGGCCATGTTGGAGTCGGGGGGAGTTACAGAACAAGAGCTCCAAAAGATGTGGGGGGGGGGAATAGTGGCTTAGACTACAATAACTTAAAAGACCTGTGGGGCGATTCTTTTACGATGCTAAATGTTGTAGTTAAGGCTGCACCCCTCAAAAGGAACCACCTATTCACTCTGTACAGGGTATACATTTCTCCTAAAAAACTGGTTAAGATCACGAATTTAGAATACTACCGCCCAAGGTGCAAAGCTCCTGCCGCTGATGACCTTCACATGTTTGTGGAATGTCCCAGGCTTACAGACTTTTGGTCTAAAATAGGAGAGTTTATAGCTGAAGTATTGGGAATACAATTTTTAATTACCTCCAGAATAATTTTGTTAGCCGTAGAATACCAGCTCAATGATATGGCGACTAAATTCATTTTCTATGTGATGGTCTTAGCGAGGCGGGAAATATGTAAGGCCTGGAAGGATGCAAATGTCCCCACTTTTTCAGATTACCTGAAATACATTATATACATCAGTGAATATGATATGGCCTGTGACTGCACTAGCCAGGATAAGATCTGGGCTGCCCTGATGGCATGGCGGAACCGATGAGACTAATCCGAGAGTATTCCAATGATTTCACCTGGGCACTGTTGGTGTTTGATCTCCTCTTCAACCCAAGGGCACATCTAGATACAGAGAATTGGAGTGGAGCAAGCAAGCAGTTGAAACTAGAGGGGTTTTCCCCATCTCTCTCTCTCTTCTGTTTTAAATTGATGAAGGCCGGAACATCGTAACATTGGAGAGGGGAGGGGGATTTCCCCATCTAGAATGACCATCATTGGTATATGAGGAATAACAAAAAATTAAATAAATAATAAAAATAGAGTGCCGGCATGGACAGGGAGAGACGGTTGTGATCACTTTCAGTTTCTCTTGCACACGCACACGCCAATGACCAAAGGCCAGACCAGGAGATCAATTAAAATACAATTGATTCTGCTGGTGTGGAAAGTCTGGGCCCCTGCATGATCAAATTTTGTTGACAGCCCTAAGCCCATATTCAATGAATAGGGCCTTCAGCTGAAGAGCAATTTGTGTACATCTACGAATTGTTGGGACAGCCAAGACGGAGAAGGCCCAAGTTTTATCTTCATTTGGGTTAGATGCACATCATCGGGCTCAAATTTGACTTTAAAATCCCCTGTCAGAAAACTACTTGGGTATATGTTTTAGAAAACTCTTTATGGGATCTGGTTTGCATTTTTATTTGAGTCTATAGCATAGTTTTAAACATATAATAACATTTGTTAACTGTTTAATATTTAAATTTTTAAAAATATTTTAACATACTTAAAACATTGCGAAGACTAATTGTCATTTTAATTATTACATATTTTATAATTTTAAAATATGATTCATTTTAATTTTTCAGATACAGGTTTATAGGGAATTAGGTCAGTATTCATGTTCCTAAAATATCAAATAAATAACATTTATTTAGTAGTCCGTTTTTATATTAATTAGTCTAAATTTTAAATCTATTGCATTATATAATTATGTATTTAATGAACAATAAAATGCCTTATTACATTTTGATAAGTTTATTGGGGAATGGTTGGATAGTGTTATTTCATTAATAAATCACAATAAAAAATTTAAATACTTAACATCTCAACATTGGTATGTAGATTTTGGTGGTAACAATGTTTTTAATATATTAGATTATTACTCTTTATTTAGTTATGTGGATATGATGGGGGTTTAAAGACTATTTTTCACTATAAAATAAAGTGTATTTAATATTTTAACATTTTGTTTCAATTCTGCTGTTTTTTTTATGTATTTGAATGATTTTGTATTATTTCAGATTCTAAAATATGAAATTGAAATGTAGATTCTTTACAGTTTTTTGCTATTTTCGAAATTATCTGATAATTTGTGGGTGAAGTGGGCAGCCGTAATTGGATACACTTTACCAAAAGTTTGGTGGACTGACTCCCCACCAAGGTAGGCACTTTGTGTCATGTTATTTAGACAGGAATGTTTTTATTATTATCCATTCCATTCCAACAAGATGTATTTCGGTCAGTATAGACCAGAAAAAGTAAACAGTACAAACAAACACAGAGAGAGTACATGGCAAAAACCAATACATAAAAGTAAAATGGAAACAAAACTTGATTAGAAACAATATAAGAATTCATCATAAAAAGGGGGTTAGTAAATTTAAAAGCTTCTTCTCATCATCCAACATTTACCCCATATCATGTTGATTTAATCGAGTTTCACTTCATCAGTAATATACATTTTTGGAATGTGAAAAGGTTTAAAGGTACGTTAAGAATGAGTTAAAAAGTTTAAATAATTTTAAAAAATTAGAATGTCACAGGATGGGCACTGTAAAAGTTTTATGCTTGCAGTGAAGAGTTTAACAACACCCTTCAATTGTGCCGCATGGAGTTCAAAAAACGGGATACAACAAAGACAATAGGGGGGTGAGTATCCGTGCTCAATGCCTCCACAAACTGCCCACCCCCAGATTTCTACAAAGTGAGACTAGCTATCACCATCTGGCTATTTTATACCCAGTACAAAAGAAAAAGACATGATTAGCAGTCTCATCTAGACAGTTGCAAGCGGGGCACCCATGGGGGCAGGCTTTTAGCCATTTGTTAGTGAAGGTGCGAAGCGGCAGGATCCCTATTCTAAACTGAATGTATAGTTTCCTTGCCAAGATAGGTTGAATGTCGTCCAGAAGGGGCTCGAAGTGAAACTCGGCTTTAATATTTAAAAAATCAGCTGTTAAGTGACCAGTTAGGATGTTGCCCTGGATATCAGCTAGTTTGAGCAATCTATATGCTCTTACTAGTTCTAGATGTGAAGTTACCGGGCACACTATCTCTGGGTTACTCCATAGGTTTGGAAGACCTATCTTATAGCATACATCCCTTATATGTGAGAACCGTGACAATTTACCCACACCCAGCAAACCCAAGATCTTATTTAATTCTAACTGGTGGACTGCTAGTTCTGGGTCACCCACAATCTGCGCTAAAAGGTTATTGGTCTAAGACCAGTCTCCTCTGCAATGGGTCTGATTCGTAGGTCCATTCTTAAGGGGATAAGAGGTGTACATAAAAGAAGGCCCAACAACTGTCTCATAAAAGTATTCTCTAGTGTAGACAGTCTGCCAGGGGGACAATGACCCCATAGTTCTGCCCCATACATTGCAGTGCTCCTGGTTTGCACTTTGTAGCTCTCAGCCACCAGGCCTGCCGGTTTGTAGGAGGAATTCTTATATATTTTTATGTATCCCCTACCATCTGGGCTAGTTTGAGGCTTGCTTTGGCTAGTTGTGGACCCCAATCAAAGGTTTCGGACAGTGTGACACCCAGATAGTTAAAAACGATCACCCTCTCTAGCAAAGTACCATTTAAAGAGGGGTTTGGGTGGGATGTTTTGGCTGGGTTATAAATCATAAATTTGGTTTTTAGCTCGTTAATCTCCAGCCCCCAGTTTTTGAAGAAGTTTACAAAACAGTCAAGAACCCTCTGGATGCCCATGGGTGACTTCGAAAGCAGCAGAGTGTAGTCTGCAAACATCATTGCTGGCACCTTACTATGCACCAGCTTGGGGGCATTGGTGTCCTCTACCTCATGAAGTCGGGCAACCAGAGCGTTGATGAAAAGACAAAACAGGGTAGGGGCAAGCACACACCCCTGCCTTACTCCTCTATTAACTGGAAAGTGAGGGGTGAATGCCCCAAATTTCCTGTACTTTACCTGGGCAGAATTACCCTAGTGCAGTCTCATGATCAATGTCAAGAGATGAGTTTGTCCCTGTTGTTTAAGAACCTCCTACAATATTTCTCTGGGGACTAAATCAAAGGCCGTTTTCAGGTTGTCGAATATCTAGTAGAGGCTGCCACCTTCTATTGATATCGTCTTCCGGTATAGTAGTTGGAACCTAAGAATGTGGTTGATAGTGGAGATGTTTTTTCCAAACCCAGCTTGATAGGGACTCAGGATTTCACACTTCTCCATCCACACATGAAGCCGATCGAGGAGTGTCCTTGCAAACAGTTTCTGGGTGACATCAATCAAACTGATCGGCCTATAATTGGTCGGCAAGAGAGGTGAGCCCTTTTTGAATACTGGGAAAATTTTAGCCCCCAACCAGGTATCCGGGATCACCATACCTCTCAAAATGGCATTAAATATTTTTGATTCTACCCGTAATAGGTCCCCTGAATCCCAGGGCTTCACCAAGAGGAAACTTCCTGATTGCATTTAGGACCTCTGTTAAAGTGAACCCTTGGGCCTCTTCAAAGGCAATCCCTGGGATAATTGGAGAACTTTCAACTTTTGAGTCTATGTCTTCCTCGATAGAGTAGAGAGCTTGAAAGTGAGACCTCCATGCAGCTGTAGCGATGTTGGGCTCTAGGGCTGGCTTCCCTAATTTGCTATCTGAGCCCACTAGTGTCCAGAACATCTTCATATCCCTGTTAGATAGATGTACTCTAATGGCATCCCATCTGCCTATCTCCCAGTTCTTCTTTGCTTGTTTGGTACAGTCTAGGTAAAGGGCCATCATTTGTTTAGTTAGGAGTCTATCCATACTTTCGGTAGAGTCTAACAGGGCTCTCTTGGCCTTACGGCAGGTATCATTGAATGAACCAAGTTTGATTGGCAGCCTTTTTCGCTTTGGAGTGTGTCACTGGATTAAATATTTTAGTCAAGTTAGTTGATAATTCTGAGTGCAGCGCCTCTATTTTAGCAATGGTTTGAGGAGAGTCGATTGTGTTAACATACTCCCCCATTTCATGTGGGCAAAATAGTTAGAGGAAATAATGCGGCTACCTTATCTGGTGACTGCTTTACTGTCCTCCATCTAGATCTCCTTCTATTGTTGGCAAGTATTAGGTTACTATCTACCCTGTCCATAGGGTTATGAAGATATGGGAGCTGTAGCTCCAAAGTCAAGGCATTGTGATCGCTGTTGTGTCTTGGCAGGACAGCAAATTTGGCAACCCACTGCCATAGTCTTCTTTCTACTAAAATATAATCCATCAGGGAGGATTTTCAAGTTCTATTAAAGGTTAGCTTCCCGGGACTATCTGACTTGGTGCGGTCATTGCATGCTCTCATTGAATGAGTTAGTGTTACCTCATTGATCTGGAGTGCCATCTGGGTCCAGGCCTTTAATGGTTGGATTTGAAGGTTAGGGATTAGTCAATGTTGATCATAGTCGCTACAAAGAGCATCAGTAGGAGCAGCAGGCGGCTCAAATTGGCAGTTAAAATCTCTCCCTATGACCACCCTTGTGTTCGGAGGAACACTACCGATAAAGATGTTCAGTTGTTCAAAGGTCTGTGATTCATAGCAAATGCTTTCAGGGTGGGAAAAGATGTAGATAAAGGCAATTTTAAGGATGGATGTGAAAGTGAGTACAGTACGCTTAATGTTGTTAGACAAGGTGTACAACGTGTCCACTATACATTAACAGGTGCGTGGCAAACCAAGTACATAAGCCCCCTGAGGGCCTGCTTCTCCCCCCCTTCGTGGCCAGCATTTTGATGGTTGGATATCCCATCCTCACAATGTCATCCCTTGCCCATGTTTCCTGAAAAAATACATACATCATATTTGCCTACGAATAGCCCTCATTCTGGGCACTGGAGTTTACTTTTAATTCCCGCTATGTTCAAGGATAAGACCCTCAGTTTGTGATCATGGTTAAAGTTTTCACTAGGGCCCCTAAGGATAATAAAGTTGGGGCTTTGGGTGTCCTCCTGCTGGGCCTAGAGGGCTACTTCCACATCTTCCACAGGGGGACCACTTCTGGATGGACCAAAGATTAAGAAGTTGTGCGTTGTTGGTACTGGGTTTCTAGTCGAGATTACACAAATCTCGTGAGAATTAAAGGCGCCCTTCTAGGTTTCGATTTGTGGAACCCCTGAATCATCCCCAAGACCACAGTTAGTATTCTGGCTCATCTGCCCGCTGTTGGTTTCCCCGTGGTTCCCTACCAGACCCCCGGGACCCATATCTCGGGGCAAGTCCACCATTCCTACTGAGTCAGTCCACCTCCTCTAAAACCCCACACCTATTCGGCACTGGGATGTTAAAAAGGAGAGATCTGGGGGGTGGGCCCGCTGTTGGTTGTTCTAAAGACCAGTTAGCTGGGGCACATTTTTTAGTGGTCCTGTTTTGGCTACGATTATGGAAGTAAAGATAGTCCAATGTGTGGGCCCTGACCCCTGTATATGGTGCATGGGGACTAGAGGTATGGCCTCCAGGAGTGTGAACAGTTTGGGCATTGATGAAATTAATCACAATACAATCCCCTTGCATTGTCTTGGGTCTCTTGCCCACCCAGCCAACTCTATGGACCATTAATATCTCTCCTGCTCGTTATAGGAAAACTGCCTGTGTCTGGCCAGCAAAAAAGGCATTTGTTCCTTAGGTCCAACTGTGTTTCCTTCTGCCCATCTTTAATCTCAGGTATTCCTGTCAGTATAATGACATTTGGAAGTGAGGCTGGGGTAGATTTATAGTCGGGAGGGTCACTACTCAATAGCCTTTCTCTATTTCCTCCACAAGGTCCACACCTTCCCTGCCTGCCTTGGGCTCTATTCAGGTAGGCCTTTTTACGTGTGGGTCCTTTGTATGGGAGACAAAATGATGGCTCCCTTTTGCATTAATAAGGCTCCTGGGGCCAGTAGCAGTCCTCAGGTCTTGGGCCTGATGGGTGCCTAGACTTTCTAGATGAAACACATTGGTTTTCACTGTCTCAGTACTATAAGCATATATTCTACTAACTCCCATTGGCACATTTGGGGTGCCACCCTCGGGGACCATGCTTCCCTGAGGAGGTTTGGTCTACTATGTCTGTCTGAGAGCTACAGTCTTTCTTCATCCATGGGGCTTGGATAATACAATCAGAGGTGTTAGTGTGCCTCTTATGCCCCATTAAGTGCCCTGTGTCTCAGTGATTAAGTAGCTGAGCAAGCTCTTCCTTTACAATAGCGCTCAACTGGGTCTCCAGATCCGCTATCAGGTTCCTCACCCAAGGTGGCCAGTCAGATTCTGCCTGTGGGCTAGTGCCGTTTTCTATCACTCCCCCAGTGCTAACTAGTTCATCTCCCCGAGATGTTGTCTCAATGTTTTTCTTCCTCCTAGCTCCTTCCCCATTTCCAGTCTTGCGCTTCCCGTTCTTAGCTAGACTAGTGGTGATTCTGCCTTTGTGCATCGCTGACTTCAATGGTAGTTTTTGGGGTGAATGTGAAGGGGACTCTGATGGGCTGGGTGTGGACGCTATTAGCCTAGAAGCACATACAGTGGTTACGGCTTGGGAGGTAGAGGACTCAGGGACTGGGCAAAAGTTATCTGGAGTTAAAGACAAGCGCCTCTCAGTCAACTCTATTTTGGAAGTTACCAACCCAATAGCCCTCTGAAGCATCCTATCAATTGAGCTTTGGGGCATAGGTGAGGAAATGGGCACTTGGGAATGTTTTGTTGCACAAGCGTGCTTACCCATTTCTCAATCAAACACAGCTTAAAATATAGCCTCGCCCCTATAATAATCCAAGTGCTGGAGAGTAAGAATTGAAAAAAAAACTATAGTTGTACCTGGAGAACAAGATACAATCAAATGGGTTGGTTAGGAGGAACACAAATAAGTGCTTAAAAAGGGGAAATAAAAAAGTCAATAATCACAATGAAAATTTCTCCGGTGCTGCCCAGAATATTACAGTACAGAGAAGGCACTGAGTTTCAAATTTCTGGTTCCAGCACTGGCTCCTGCTAGTATGTATGAGAGGGTTATTGGTGACTATACAATACAGTAGGATAATACTGGATGGTAAAAAGTCTCTTTGATAGTCCAGAAAAGTTATAACGCTGTTGCTGTGCTGAAAGATCAATGCTAAGGGGTGTGGCCATGCCCTGCCTCTTCCTAGCACTGATGGACAAGGATGGGCCTGCCCTTGGCCTGGGCGCCCTGCACTGCTGGACAATTTGACCCCTTTAAAGCGCCTCTGGGTACATCCAGCAGTAAGGGCAGAGGTCAGGTGGTGGCTCCTACAGCAAGGGTTTGTCTGGACTGGAGTCCCCGTTTGACGACCTGTGCTGCGGGAGAAGATGGCCCCTTTTAAGTGCCTCTGGGCACAGCCAACAGTGAGGGCAGAGGTCAGGTGGTGGCTCCTACAGCAAGGGTTTGTGGGGACTGGAGTACCCGTTTGACGACCTGTGCTGCGGGAGAAGATGGCACCTTTTAAGTGCCTCTGGGCACAGCCAACAGTGAGGGCAGAGGTCAGGTGGCAGCTCCTGCCACAAGGGTTTGTTGGATCTGGAGTCTCGTCCCATGCTGCGGGAGAAGATGCCCCCTATTATTTCTCCAGATGTATTAAAGCAGGGCATGCATGGTGGCCTTGAGTTCATTTGTAAATCGGACTTAAATATGGTGTTGCCGATGCAGAATCATGTGTGACGCAAACGTTATGCAATCTAATAATACAGCTAGGCCTTAGTTATATAGTGGGCCATGTTATGCCGTGATAACTTTGCAGTGTACTGTGGTACACGGCGATGACAAGCCAGTATAAATTTGAGTAATTGCTGTTTTTAGAGAATGAAGAAGGAGCCATATTTTTTTTAGCACACTTGTTAGGACCTTAGATATAGGTAAGGGATAGGTCCCTATATATTACCATTTTATTAAAGTAGAATTAGGTATGGAAATCTATTTCCATTTTTTCTATATTTTTAAATAATTTTACAGCCATGTGCCGGGGTAGTTTCACAAAATGTTGTGAAATTGCAAACATGTACAACGGTGACAGACATGACTAAGTTTACATGCCTTATAACTTAAAAATATTTACCATACTTAACTGCAGTACCCAAACGCCTCATCTCTGCATCATAATGTATAATCCTGAAAAGATTTTTACAAATCCATTTAGTCATTTTCACGCTACATCAAATACAGTAGTCTATGGAAAGTGCATTGGTGGGAAAACCAGTTTTGGGACCCTTTTTATCTTTGCACCTTTTAAGGATTCACCATAAAAATGTACATAATTTCAAATTGTAGAAAATGCTAAAGTCTGGAAAGTTTTCTGGTAATTTGTTAACTGGGTGAAATGTTATTAAGGAGCAAATATCCTAGGAATTCCTGTATGTTTTAATCCTAACTCTGACTACAGAGTGGCAATCAGATTTAATGTGATTCTTTCTTTTTATCTATTGTATTTGTTATGTATATGTTTATTGGTTTACATAATCATGTGGCCATAAATGTGTCTTTTAGTTGTTCATGTAGTAATCTGAAACTTCAATTATGCAGTTTAGTTTATTTTTTGGGCTACCTTGCTAATTTTAGTAGGATTGTGATACATATTAAGCCCAAGTGAATACAAGCCAATCATTGTTGCTGTAAAAATAACGTTTTTTTAAATTGGCAATTATCATGTCTTCTTTGAGAAGCAGGGTTCTGGTTGGCAGATATATGCACTGTGTCAAAGCAGGAATCACAATTCTAGCCAGGGTAAGTCAGATGGAACCATAAATTAGCCTGTGCATACCTACCCTACCCAATCTTCGCTCAGAGCAGTCAAAGGCAAAGACACAGTCAATGTGCAATTGAAGAGGTTGCTAGGGTCTTAGAGCAAATGAGAACTGTTAATCACCAGGAACTACAGCTTTTAAAGGAGATGTGTCTTCAGCTCTCTCCTAAATTGGAACAGGGTTCGGCAGTTCTGATAGATAACGGTATGTTGCTCCAGATCCTGGATGCATAGATGTAGATGGCCTGGTGCCTATTTGTTTTTATTTTTTACCTCAGAATGTATCATGATCATGCCTTTGTTCTTAGCCTTCATTTACTGCAAATCGAAACAGTCAACCAACAAGTGAGTGCATATAAGCTGCAATTCAATTGGAAGGCAGAAGTACCCAGGATCCCCTAGGACCATCATGTATACTCAGTTGGCCTTGATCCTTGCTTCACTCTTCTTCCTATGCACTTTGTAGCTCAGGCACTTTCTCAGCAGCAGGGGAACTGTGCAATTTGAACAAAAATGGTGCATAGTGCCCTGAAAGGGGCTTCTGTGCTGATCAATGCTGGCGTCAAGATGCTCTACTTCATCAAATTTAAGTCAGAAGGTGTGATATTGAGATACAACTCCTCTGGCCCTATGCACTGCTCTAGTATTGTAACTGCTGATAGGAAGGGTTTCAGTGTTTTTGTTTATGTGCCCTTCATTGTCTTAGTTCTGTTTTGAGGGAGGGAAGATCATGTCTGGATATGGCAATCTATAAGGGGATCCGTGGTGTGCTTAATGTCTTTCAGGAATGTGATCCTGGAAACTGTGGCCTAAACCCAACATGCCAAAGGAAGGCCGTCATGCCATGGATGGGTGTATGCCCTAAAGTGCCAATGGTACACTATATATGTATTTGGTGGCTACATCATCTGTGTTTCAGGCCTTTATCTTTCTTGTGCGTTACATGGTCACAACATTACGTCTAGAAAGTTTGCAGTAGGTAAACAAATGGAAACCAAAAGCCGCCCTGAAAAAACTACGCAAACCAATCCCATACAGGGGGGAATGATTAAGTCATTGCAGCCATCTTGCTTCGATTGCAACCTCCCAGTCTGCAGCATGCAGGGAAATTGTCAATCCAAGTGACTGCCAGAACCTGGGTGACTCCCTGGGATTTTTAAGTTATTGTATCCAGACATAAAACACAATGAACTACAACTAACCTCCATATAAAACATTCGTACCCATATTCTGTCCTCACCTGTAAACACACCATCTTCTTTTCCTTTGTTCTGTATATGTTTGACAGCTGTGTAACTGTTTTACACACTGTAATGTAAAATATTAATTATGATTAGCACGTATATGACAGTCGATTTGTGTTCTCTGCAGAGAGGCCAAGAACTGGATGAGGATGTAGTCTGAAAACCATCATCCACTGCCACAGTGAGAAACTATTATTGCTTTCCACGTCAATTATAGAGCTTTCAGTTGCACCCCGTCTTCCTCAGCGGTCAATAACCTCAACATACCCAAACACTTAGAGGTGATTCAGTTCACAGTATGCACTATGCAAAAGTCACATGTTCCATGGGAAAGAAATTATAGAAACAAAGGATCAAAAGGTGCACTGTAAACAGAGACTCGGACTGCAATGCTAAAAATGGATTCTCTTAAACGTTTACAGTCATTGTTGAGAACTTGATATGAGCTCCGCCGGCTAACTAAGTCCCTGCTGCTGTTTGGGAGCCGCAGCCAACCTTCCATTGTATGATTGCTCTTCTCAGTCTGAAAGTTTCACCTGACCTGGAGAGAGAACTGAGCAGAGCTCAGAGTGCCCCAAGCTTGCCAGGACCTTGCTGGGTACTTGGCAGGACTCTGGTCCTGGGTGCAGCGCTCACCACCAAACTGGCCCTGAAAGCAAGGTGGCTCTCGGAGGCCTCCACGCCGCTCAGAGGAATCAATCAATCAATCATACCATTTGTATAGCGCACTACTCACCCGGGAGGGTCTCAAGGCGCTTAGGGGAAGGGGTAGGCTACTGCTCGAACATAGACTAGACAATTTGAAAGGAGGGTCCAAGGGCAAGTTTAACGACCAACCAGGTACATGCCCCAAACCATATATCAATACACTAACTAGTACCTAGGAGTCAAAACATCAAATGGGTCATTCACCATGGACAACAAACCTAATACCATACAAATAACACCAGTGGGAACACACCATGCAGACCTTAGTGTGATAATAGCCGAGTAAAGACTCAAGGGCATATGGAAAAGTTCCCATCAGAAGCCACACTCTACTGCCCTCTTTTGCATCATTTGGGTTCTCCTAGCCCAGGAGACAAAACAAAACGGCCGGTCAGTTGTTACCGTGACCGATTGTAAATGAAAAGAATGTTGGAGGGAAGTTTTAGATTTACAAGTGTTTATATGGCAACTGAAAAAAGCAGTGTAAGGTGGGGAAAGTGAATAGTGAAGGATATTAAAATTAGATGAACTGGGTAGAAGCAAGTAATTTATTAGTATCTCCCAGTCCCCCAAAGCTAAAAGACAGGTGCAAACACGGATTTGAAATAATATCCGCGGTCAGTAGTGGTCAACATGTTTCTGCATATATAGAAAAAAGGTTTCATGCATTCTTCAGGACCCGTTGTTTGTAAACTACTGCTTTTCGTGAAAAAATTAATAAAAGATATCACCTGAAGTATCCAGGTCATGTGCTCAACCACGTACTGTTAGCGCACCGTATCAAGGAAAAGATGTCCACAGAAACAACATAGATGAACAACGGAGAAACATAAATATGTCATAATCCATGAGGTTTTAATCTTTTGTTTTGGATATAACCTTTTATTCATAGCGTCCCAGTCGCACACACTAGGGATTAAATTCAATCCAAGTCACTCACCCATTTGTGGTGGTTGAGGCACTTCACCCCACCTGGCTGCGGCTCAGGTATAAGGAGCACCGCTCTAAAGCAAAAAAATTTGAAAAAGGAGGATGACAATCATGGCTTAGTTGTCAATCTCCATACAGCTGTATTGGGTGCTGACTGGATTGTATCTCAAGGCTTATTTGTAATGTTCACTGCTTTTACTGATATAAAAACTGGATTACCCTATGTAGTCATAAGTTTTGTGCCAAAAAGGGGGGGTCTTGAACACATCAAAACTTATGGTGTTTGTAGCGCTCGCCTTCGTATTACAGAGCGCAGCCAAATGACACCCAGAGCAGAGGACACGATTGTGCTTCTTCCTGCATCTCTGCTATACATGTGTTTAGTCAATAACCATTCAAGGCTCTACATATAATATAGCGCGTATGAGCAGACTTCAGCATTAGGCACAACCTAAATCGCTCAGCCCATGGTGTAAGAAGGGCAAAGCACGCGATCTGCAACGCTCAAACTAGCCCGTATGTGCTGTTCTGAGCAGTGACCTCCCCGCACTCGATGTGTTCTTTTAGTGCGGAAAGGCCGCATCCCAGCGTATTAGGGGCACGAGTCTTTCGACGGGGCTTACCTCTCCGTCGGTGTCTCCCGGCAGTCGTCCGAACTGTCTGGGGGGGCACCGGCTGTAAAGCTCACGCCGTGTTTATACGGTTGTTAGAGGATTCAGTCACGTGATCGGCGCTACGTCGGTCACGTGATTGATATGCTTATCGGGATTTGTAGTTCTACTCCCGTAATTTTGTAGTTCTACAAGATGTAAATCGCCACAGCCCCACGTTTGATGTTGTTATATCAATTCGCTCAGTACGGAAAATACAAAAAACATATTTACCGCAATCTATCTTTTCATTCGTTGTTTTCATGTTAGTTAATAAAAAGAAAAAGGTCTATCGTGCCTGTCTGCATCTAAACATATAACCATTTACCACCTTATACAATACCTATTTTACCACTCGTGTGTTAATTGGATATAATACGAATTCATATTTATAAGATGTCACTAAGTCCTAATACCCAAGTCTATAATATGTTAAGATTTGTTATTAGGAAGCCTAATTAACTGTGAAGATAGTGTCAGCTGTTGACATCACTAGAGTGGCTCTGGTCTTTTTATCAGCAAACGCCAGAATCAGTACTCTGTCTAGATACTCTGTTGTGCATGCTGACAAGTATCCATGCCTTCTGGCTTAGATTGGTTATGTTGTGATGTTAAGGGTAAAAAGGTATATATGTTTGAGATTCACATAAGGTAGAGTATTAATACCATGAACAAACAACTGGTGTGTTAGATAATCGGGCTATGTTTTGTTCAGTGATCTCATTACGTTTTAGAGGGACATCCACGGTATTGGCTCGTTAAGCCCAGCCTTATCACTGTTCAGTCTGTAAACCCATTTCTGTTCAATTTTGAACAGAAAACGACCAGTGTCGGGGCAGAATTCAGGTATAAGTGGTTGTTCCAAAACAGTCCAATGAAAATCATTGGGGCCATGTCCAACCTCCAGGAAGTGTGCTGTCAGGCGGGTGGCTTGTTTGCGACACCGCACTGTGCTGTTATGTTCTTGTATCCTCGTCCTTACTTTCCTCGTCGTCATACCTACATATTGTAGCTGACAGGGGCATGTTATCAAGGAAATGAGGTTGCTGCTATTGCAGTTTGTGAACCTAGTTTGTGTCCACGGTCTGTTTATCCCAATGTCTATATTGGTGGACTTGCAAGTTTGGGGGCAAACTGAACAAGCCCCACATGGATGGTGACCTTGTACAGGCGGCAAATCCCACAATGTGCCCACCTGTCTTGGTTCTTTGTTTCTTGGACGTGTGTGGACTAACTGATCTTTTAGATTTTGTCCTCTTTTAAACGCAAAGAGAGGTAGAGGGATATCATCCCTCCTGTGTTCAGAATGGACCAATGTTTTTTGATGATCTTCTGAACTTGGTTAGATCTGCTGTTGAACGTATTGACAAAAGTAATGCGATTGGTTTTCTCTTTGGGAGGATGTATCTCAAGGAGCGAATCCCTATTGTTATTCGATGCCCTCTTTTTAGATTGACGAATGATCTTTTTAGGATACTGCTTCATACTGAGTTGTCGTTCCAGATTTCTTTTCATTTACAATCGGTCACGGTAACAACTGACCGGCCGTTTTGTTTTGTCTCCTGGGCTAGGAGAACCCAAATGATGCAAAAGAGGGCAGTACAGTGTGGCTTCTGATGGGAACTTTTCCATATGCCCTTGAGTCTTTACTCGGCTATTATCACACTAAGGTCTGCATGGTGTGTTCCCACTGGTGTTACCGCTCGAACAGCCAGGTCTTGAGTTGTCTCCTGAAGGCGAGATGGTCCTGGGTCAGCCGAAGGTGGATGGGGAGGGAGTTCCATGTCTTGGCAGCCAGGTAAGAGAAGGATCTTCCTCCGGCGGTGGCTCTTCGGATGCGTGGTACGGCGGCGAGGGCGAGGCTGGTGGACCGTAGCTGGCGGGTGGGCGTGTAGAAGGTCATGCGGTCGTTGAGGTACTTGGGGCCCAGGTCGTGGAGAGACTTGTGTGCGTGGGTGAGGAGCCGGAACGTGATCCTCTTGTTGACGGGGAGCCAGTGCAGGTCTCTCAGGTGCCCGGAGATGTGGCTGTGTCGGGGGACATCCAGGATGAGTCGGGCTGAGGCGTTCTGGATGCGCTGGAGTCTTTTCTGTAGCTTGGCTGTGGTTCCGGCGTAGAGGGCGTTTCCGTAGTCCAGTCGGCTGGTGACGAGTGCCTGGGTGACTGTCTTCCTGGTCTCGGTCGGGATCCAACGGAAGATCTTGCGAAGCATACGCAGGGTGTTGAAGCACGATGAGGAGACGGCGTTGACTTGTCTGGTCATCGAGAGGGAGGAGTCCGGGATAAAGCCCAGGTTGCGTGCGTGGTCGGTTGGCTTGGGTGCGGTGCCCAGGTCTGGGGGCCACCAGGAGTCGTCCCAGGCGGAGGGCGAAGATCCCAGGATGAGGACTTCCGTCTTGTCCGAGTTCAGTTTCAGGCGGCTGTCCTTCATCCACTCGGCGACGTCTTTCATCCCTTCGTGTGGGCAAGTTCTGGCGGTGTCGGGGTCTCTGGTGAGGGAGAGGATCAGCTGGGTGTCGTCGGCGTAAGAGATGATGTTGAGGTTGTGCTGGCGTGCGATGCCTGCAAGAGGTCTCATGTAGACATTGAAGAGGGTGGGGCTGAGTGAAGATCCTTGCGGAACGCCGCAGATGACTTCGGTGGCCTCGGAACGAAACGGGGGGAGGCGGACTCTTTGTGTTCTTCCGGCGAGGAACGAGATGATCCACTCCAGTGCCTTCTCTTGGATACCGATGTTGCTGAGGCGCTGGACTAGGGTGCGGTGGCAGACAGTGTCGAACGCAGCAGAGAGGTCCAGGAGGATGAGGGCCACTGTTTCCCCCTTGTCGAGCAGGGTCCGGATGTCATCGGTGGCTGCGATGAGGGCGGTCTCGGTGCTGTGGTTGGCTCTGAAGCCGGACTGCGAGGGGTCGAGGGATCCGTTCGACTCGAGGAAGGCGGCCAGCTGTCTGTTGACGATCTTCTCGATGACTTTAGCAGGAAAAGGGAGGAGCGAGATGGGGCGGAAGTTTTTGAGGTCGGTGGGGTCCGCTGTTGGTTTCTTCAGGAGGGCGCTGAGCTCGGCGTGCTTCCAGCTCTCTGGGAAGGTGGTGGTGTTGAAGGAGGTGTTGATGATGTTCCGGAGTTGGGGTGCGATGGTGGAGTCGGCCTTGTTGAAGACGTGGTGTGGGCAGGGGTCGGTCGGTGATCCGGAGTGGATGGTGTTCATCGTGCGGGCTGTGTCCTCGGTGGTCACCGTGGTCCAGGTGCGGAGGGTGGTGGTGGTGGTGGGGGGCGTTGGTTCAACGGTGGGGTGCATGGATGGTGCGCTGAAGCTGTTGCGGATGTCGGCGATCTTGCGGTGGAAGAACGAGGCGAGGGAGTCGCAGAGGTCTTGTGACGGAGTGATGTCGTTGGTGCCGGTGCTGGGGTTGGAGAACTCCTTGACGATGCTGAAGAGTTCCTTGCTGTTGTGGGTATTGTTGTCCAGTCGTTCCTTCAGGGATTTCTTCTTGGTGGTGCGGATAAGCTGGTGGTGCTTGCGGGTGGCGTGTTTGAGGGCGGTCATGTTGTCGGTGGTCCGGTCGAGAAGCCAGGCTTTCTCGAGGGTGCGGCAGGTCTTCTTGGAGTCCTTGAGTTCATCGGTGAACCAGGATGCCATCTTGCTTCTGGGTCTGCTGGGAGGGTTCTTCAGTGGTGCGAGGTCGTCAGCGCAGGTGGTCAGCCACTGTGTGAAGTTCTGGGCTGCTTCGTTGGGGTCCGTTGCGCTGGCGGGTGGGTTCTGGCTGAGAGAGGTGGTGAGCTGCTCGGTGGTGATCTTACTCCAGCTTCTGTGGGGAATCTGAAGCGGGTGGTGGTGGGTCGTGGTTCTTCTGAAGCTGAAGTGGACGCAGCTGTGGTCAGTCCAGTGGAGTCCGGTGGAGTGGCTGAAGGTGATGTGCTTGCTGGATGAGAAGACGGGATCAAGCGTGTGGCCGGCGTAGTGGGTGGGGGTGTTGACCAGTTGCTTGAGTCCGAGGTTGGCGAGGTTGTCCAACAGGGCGGCGGTGTTACGGTCCTTGTTGTTCTCCAGGTGAAAGTTGAGGTCTCCAAGGAGGATGTAGTCAGCAGAAAGGGAGGGCGTGCGGGCTGATGAAGTTGTTTGTAAGCCACTGTGATCTTTCTGGGGTTGCACACCACCATCCTGTCTGTACAAGATGGAGCATACTCATGACATCCTGCAGTGCACTGCACTACACAGCACAGAGGACCAGATTCCAAGCAAGAGATACATTGTAAAACCTCAACCCAGTGCTAATTTACAGGGAAACTATAGTCACCTCTTTTCTAGACTTTACTCACACTGCCTGGGGCACTCTAAAAGATGTGATTAATAAGACAAGTGTATGCTTTACACATGCTGCAGTGAGAGCAAAGCATCTTGGGCCATGAAGAGGAGCAGCTAATTATGCATGCCAATGCATGTTTAGTGCAGTGATACAGGACATGTACTAAAGTATGTTACACTAACCCTTAATGTGCAGCACTAGGCAGGGATGCTACTACGTTTGTGTGTTTACTCTAGGACTCAAAGTATGCAGAGTTTGTTTCTGTGTGCTCAATGCTGTAAAGAATGAGTGTTTCTGCTTCAGAACCCAGAGGTGGAACAAGTGCACAGTTAATAAATGTCTTGTATCTCTCTGCTCCTCGTCTTCCAGGATTAGGCCTTTAAAGCCACCTGGAACTCATATCTTGAAAACAAGTTCTTTATATACTCTGATTTTTTTCCATAGAAGCACTACTATTGTTATGATATAACTGCACTCCATAATGAATCAATTTAAACAATGTGCAATAATCTCAATGTCTTACCTGTGGATATCTGTAAAGACCCAGTATGTGAGCAACACTAATTGAGTGTGTGGAACTGGACTCCCCAATGATAACTGCGGGTGCTGAACTCCTCCGGCAATGAAAGTTGGGCATCAGCTCCTTGTATCCTGATAGAATCCATAGAGTCCCCTTCAGTGACCGCTGGAGCATCGCACAAGTGTCATAGATCTGGAATCCCAGGGTTATGTTTGGTAAAAGGTTTTGGTTGTTGTTAATCTCTTCAATGGCAAACAGCATAGACTGCATCATCTGGTAATACTGGAGCCCAAATCTGGAGTATGCAGAGGCATGTGTTTACTATCATGTTATATATTCAGCAGTCATGAAATGCTAAATTACCATAGAAAAGGCCATTGTTGAAATAATTTCTAACTCCAATACAGTATCCATGTCTACAATATTAACATATGCTATAGAGCAAAGCAAGTTAGTAAGGATGATTACTGTTTCTCCTGCTCCAGCAGCATACAGAAAATTGCTCACAATTCTTCTTGAATGTATGTTATTTACCACAGACAAAAGAAGGTGTCATATTTTTTCTCAACCCAAAAAAATTGGACTCACTCATTGCTCTAATTGATAACTTTTGGGCTGATTCATGCATACTGCTCTATTTCATTTGGCCCATGGTGCCTACTTGCCATTTTTCTTACTGCAGCATGTGGCACCCTCAGGGGCCATCTTTTAAGTGATGCAGTTAGGGGAGTGGCTAAGGAGACCATCAAGGCAGACTTGTAAACAGAAGGCTCCTGTACAGAGTTCCCTTTTATCTGATAATTATCTACAGTATCTACCTCCAAACGACTGGCCTCAGTGCAGAGCCTCACATCACATCAAAGATTTAATGGATGGTGGGATCCCCATAGCTGGTCTTCAGTGATCGACTTTGTGACTGATCAAGTTGGCTTACCTCAAGGCCACTCCCTGACAACTCCATGTTGTGTGAGCTGAGCCGAGTGGACAACAAATAGAGGCTAAGCCCGGCCCCCACTCCTGCAACAGGTCGGGCTCTGCCTGTTTTGCATGCCCTGCTCTGAGGCCAATTTCTGCCACAGCCACAGAGTGTGGGCAGGTGTAAGAAACTGGGTTATAAGTTGAAGGGTGTGATACCCTTCTCAAGCAACAACCACAATACTTGTCAGGGTAAATCTCAAAACTCACTAAATTAACCTGTGCTTAACTTTATGGTAGCTTTGCACAAAAGCAGTCAGACTTAACTTAGGGGCACTGTGACAAGTATTCATGCAACTCACAAACTGTAATAAAGTGAAAGCACAACACAAGAAAAAGTCCAACACCAATTTAGGAAAATATAGAAAATCTCAAAAAATAAAATTACACCAAACCAAAATAAATCCAACAGCTGAACCAGATTTATGAATGTTTGAAGGTTTTAGAAAATACTAGTGTCGAAAAGATCAAAGCACCAACCACAGGCAACTGGTCGTGTAAGACCGGGGCAAAGCTGAAACTTATGGTCAACAGTGATGAGTGTGGTTCAGATACACGAGGTGGATTGGGCCTGATCTTGGCTCGCCTCTGAACTACAAAGACATTTTGAAGAAAAGTTCCTGAGAAGGTTAAGCTCAGCAGAGCAAGGCAGCTGATCGTGTACAAGTAGGAGACATCCCTATCGGGGAGCCTCTAGACAAAGTTGCCGTGAGGATTTCTGCGCCCGACTTTGTCACTATTTGTCACAAAATGTTTGTCACAGAATTCTCCAGCAGGACGGGGTTGCAGGCTGTAGCCAAGAAGAGCTCCATGAGAACTGATACATTTGTCGAGTGGTCCCACTGAACAGGATTCACTCCTGCAGAGAAGAAGGGGAGCTACCACAAAGACAGGCTGACTGGTGGTACACCTCGGACAGATCGGCAAGCAGATAGGTACCTGTCCCTGTCAGTTCTCAGGCCACTTTATGGTGATATTTGTTTTAAATCCCAGGTTTCATTTCATTGCAGGAGAAGCACCCTTAATATCAGGGTTCAAAGTATCTTGAGCGTGTTATGTCTCTTTAACTCACAGAGGAGACCAGCAGAATAGCCCTTGGAGTCAGTCTGGTAGTATGTGTTCAAGTAGCAAGGCAGGCCTCAAACAGCAGGGCAGTCCTCTGAGAATACAAGGCAGGCTTCAAGCAGCATGATCATCCTCTGGTAGCAGCAGGGAAGTCCTCTGAGGGACAAAGTAGGCCTCAAGGAGCAGGGCAGTCCTCTGATGTACAAGTCAGACCTTGTAGGGAGTCTCTGCAGATCCAGGAGTATACTGAAGAGTTGGTCTGAGAGTCCAATATTTATACCTGGTGCCACACTTTGAAGTGGGAGATACTTCTAGGCCATGCCCACATTTGGAAAGCTCTTCACCTGCCAAGGCACAAAGATGTCCTGGGTTAAAAGAGATTGGTTTCATATTCCTTTATTTATGAGCTAGAGGTAACCCATCGAAATGTAAGTGGATCCTGGAAACGCTTCGCTCCACCCATGCTGGCAGGATGGCCCATCCTGCAAACTCTTAGTCTCCATTTGCCTCAATGTATGAGATAAATACATAAAGGCCATCTATTCACAGTCATGTGACCTGAGACACAGGCAGCAGGCATCAAACTGTTAGAACAAGAAAATGGCAACTTTCTAAAAGAATAGCTTAGAGCACACATCTCGCACCCCATCTGTCACACTGCATAATAGGGACATTTTCCCCTTTTTTTTTTAAACGCAAGTCATCATATTTTTATCATTGTTAACATTGGATATCCATCGTAAACCAAATTCTTCTCACAACACTCATCCAGACTTAATAAGTCAACGCGGAGACAGCGTCATGCCACCTTTTGCATTTATTATTATTTTTAAATGCTTCAAATGAATACTGCGTGCCCATCCAGGCTTTTCACAGCAACACGTATATCCAAAAAGTGGGCTGTACATCAGAGAAGGCTCATCACATCTTTCACAATGCATTTTGAGTCTATAATGACACTTTTTCAGGGATTACTTCAATAAATAAAAAAACAGCTGAACTAACTTTTAACTGTTCACCGAAACTCATCCCAAATTATATGTCACACACTTTACTTCCCATCCAACTCACATACCCACCCATAAAAGGACCAGAAGTGCACTGACCATGCTAATCCCTTACCCATAGTGCAACCCATTAACTCCCCACGCAAAGTGCCCTAAAAACATTATTCAAATGTAACAAGAAGCCCTGTAAAGCCTCGTGGACCCCTTACCTCCCCACATGTAGTAAACTGAACAACATTTATCAAAACGCAAACAAAAAAAATTAACCGAGAAACCCGTGCAAACACGTGAATCGATATGTCCTGCCAAAGACTCTCCCTTCTGTAAACTACGAGCTGTCCCATGTAACTCCTAACTACAATCAAACAGAGTCCCATCTTCCCCCACTGGCAACTTTAATTGAGTTACCTTATTGAAGCCGCTGACAGCAGGCTAACCTTCTCCTCCACTTCTCTCCACCTTCTTATTGATCTTGCATTTACACTACCAAATGTTCACTAATCTTAAACTAAATGCTTGTCTCTGTGTAACCAATCGTATTTAGTGCTCCCGTCCCTTGCCTAAACACCCCGCAGCTGTGTCTCTTAAAACAAAACTATAACGAAAACATCGATCCCCACAATGCACTCTCCCGAATCATGCCATGTTCAAACCAAACTAAAACAACAATGGGACAGAGACACATCAATCCCACGGCCCTCTTGTACCACCTTCCATTCACCAGCAATTCAATTTATTGCAGTGACCCCTGAAGAAGAGTCATTATAGACTTGAAATGCATTGGGCAAGAGATGATGAGCCTTCTCTGATGTACATTCCACCTTTTGGATATACGTGTTGTTGTGAAAAGCCTGGATGGGCACTCAGTATTCATTTGAAGCATTTCAAAATAATAATAAATACAAAAGGTGGCATGACGCTGCCTCCGCAGTGACTTATTAAGTCTGGATGAGTGTTGTAAGAAGGATTTAGTTTACGATGGATATCCAATGATAATAATTATAAAAATATGATGACTTGGGTTTAAAAAAAAGGGGAAAAGTTCCCTATTACGCAGTGCGACAGATGGGGTGCGAGATGTGTGCCCTAAGCTATACTTGAAATATGAGCTGTGAACTGGGACGGATCACAGTATCTGATCGCACACACTACAGGACGACAGAACATCGATGAATGAATCAATACAGGGAAAGGAGTGCATTCTCAATTCATTTACATGAACTTTCTAAAAGTGATATTTTGAGAACTTTGACTAACAATCCGACTTTACCATTAAAGAGCATTTTAAATTACAGTTCTTTTGAGAACAAACATAACATTTCTGCCTATACCCAATCAAACTTCAGCTATTATTAAATGTTATAAGGTAACCCAAAGTTTTTCTATAGGAAAAGTAGGCTTTTCAGTAGTGAAAATTGAATTTAAAAGTTTGTCATTACCAAGACATGTAAGACCTAAAAGTACATTTGCAACTTTTTAAAATGCACTGCACCTATCCCAATGGGATGTTTAGGGTTTACCTTATGGGTGACTTATTTGTATTAGAAATGAAGGTTTATTCTTCCAGGTTGAACTGACATTTTAAAACTGCACAAAGCCTGAAAAGGAAGGCCTGAGACATGGTTTAAAGTACCACTTAAATGGATGGCACAATAAGTGCTACAGGCCCACTGGTAGCATTTGCCTTACCGGCCATGGGTACATGTTGTATCACTTTACTAGGGACTTACAAGTAAATTAAATGTGCCAATTAGGAGTATGCCAATAGTGCCATGTCTTTAGGAATGAGCACAAGCACTTTAGCATGGTTAGCAGAGATAACTTGCACTGGGTCCTAAAGCCAACAAAAATGAACTTCAGCAAACAAGAGGGGAGAAGACAAAAGGTTTGGGGGAAGACCACATTAAAGTCTGTCGTCACTAACACCTGTTATGCTGAATGAAAGCTGATAATACATACCTTTAAACAGAAGAAGTTGGAGATGGCCAATTAGTGGTTACTGGGATACTCTTTAGCTGCAATAAGTGAGAACTCCCATAGAGGATTACGGTTCTAGATCTTACCAACTTCCATGCCATCCAACCCATTAACTACATTCCCATAACAGTAGATTTTCAGGGGTGACCCTATTATCTCCCTCTCCATATAATAATCTTGCAAACAACTCAGATTTACCCTTAAGAAGCTCCTCTTTGATTGAGAATGTATCTCTGGTTTCATAAGCCTCAATTCACCAGAATACTCCTGTGCTCTACACTTTCGCTCACTGTTCAGCATGCCTCCAGATATGTACTGTTTGAAACATGTTATTGCTGTATGTACAATATGGCAAAGACTAGATATTACATGCCCCTATTACCTTTATTGTAGTATATTACCTTAAAGTGGGTATTTATGTATCTGTATGTAGGGTATTTCTATGGGGTAAACCTAGCCAAAAAGTAGTTAAGCACTTTACTGGGTAAAAGACAGGCATAAAGTCAAGAGTGATATGAGAAGTATCTGTGTTGTGGATAGTTAATGCATTGTGAAATAGTGTTCTTATAAGAGGAGTGTCTTCAACTCTTTCTTAAATTGAAGTAGCATTAGGGCTCTCGTGATTGACATGGGGATGTTGTTCCAGATCCTAGGTTTAATAGATTGAAAAGGCATATTGCTTAAACTATTTTGGGCACTTCTGAAGTCACAAAAATCCTAGGATTGTGGGGCATATTTACAAAAAACTGATGCAACGCAACAAAGCAAGTGATGTGCGTAAATGGGAAAGGGCAAAATTGTGTCATATTTTCAAAGATAAGACACAATTCTGCTCTTTCCTAGTGCTGTGCATGTATGGCTGCCTACTGCATGTTTTGTATCTTTATGGCTACTCCTGGCACACTTCAACAGTGGTGCTGGTACCATTTTCAGAGAGAGAATGCTGCTATCAATGTTACATCACTGAATTTATAGGGATTATGAAAAATGCAAGTGTCACACAAATGCTCAAGCTAATCCATTGGCCATGTAAAAGTGAATGTTGCCATGATTTCTAGCAGCATGTCCGCTTTAGCATGGCTCAAAGTTACTGAATGCACAAAATCACAGGATATTAAACCAATGCTGACTCTCTTACCCCGCTATGTTAAATGAACAAGTGTTTTAACAACTTTTTTTGAAATGCATTTGTTTATGTACATTTGCATGGATTGTTGTGGTGTGTGTGTATGTGTACAAGGGAGACAGCCTGGAAACAAAAGTACTCCTATGGAGTGCTTGAAAGCAAAGAAACAAGTAGCTCCACAAACTGGGAGCAGTTGAAGGAGACATGTGCTTGGTCCATGTGCTATAAGAGGGCCAAACAAAAGAAGGGGGCATGAAGCCTGCATGCCATGACAAATGGCATTAAAGAAAATGAGAGCAACGCTGAATTTTACCAATTATTGAGATAGGGGCCTGAAAGCCCACGGATAGAACACAAGACTTCTCTTCAACACAGCATCAGCGTAGTCTAGCCGAGACCTAAAAACAGCTCTGGCAAAGATAATAGCTTTTACCTCAATGAAACTATTGGTTTGGCCAATGTATTTTTGGACTGTTGCTCAGCAGCCCGAGCTGTTGTGCTGTGTAACATGGCTTAAAGTAAAACAAAATGCTTGACGTGGCCAGTGTTGACCGCATCATAGTGCTTTCTTTTTCATTTAAGTAATGTTGTACGCAGCTGTGCAACATGTGTAAAAATACATCAACAAAACCAATAGATTTCTCAGAGATGTACCGTATGGGCTCTGCCAATGCTTGTTACTAGTCAGTGTGTTTAAACTACCCCTGTTATGCTATTAAAGCTAGCATCAAGCATTTGAAGGGGCTTGTTTTATCTCCATCATAAGCCAGTAAACCTCAAGCGACACACTATATTGCATACATGACTGCATGATAAAGTTCTGACCGGCCTTTCATGTTTTGTGTTCCTTTCCTTATACAATAGTGCATTTCTAAAGGTAACAACCTGCAATTAAACCATATATATTGTTGGAGCGTGCTTGCTGTGGCAACCTACTGCACATCCCGTGATAGCAATGGTGTCTAGTTAAATTAATATAATTTTTTAAGTTTTGTTGGTATGCTAATTTAAGTACCCTGACCTACCTAACCCCTGGTTTCCCCAAAGTTTTGGGACTTCACACACCTTTCCGAATTTCACATTCACGACAGCTGAGCATGCACAGTACTAGGTCTCTGCACCACCATCTTACCTTGTTACTGTCACTGTTGTTATTCATCTGAACACTGAGGGCTTTACGGTTTCCTGTGTTTGGTTGAAACAAGTATACAAACACTTTGTTCACTAGTGAGAAGTTATGGACTTACATCTGGCACCTGGCTGGCTCAGGTTCTTCTTGGAAGGTGATCTCCTTCTGCACCACAGAAAAGTGGACCCGCAAAATCCAACCAATCAAGATATCTCCATTTCTTGAAAATCCACTCACATTGCCTCTCTTGAGCTGGCAGCCGGGCACCATGCTGTGGGCAACAGGCACTGGCATGAAGCAGCACAAGAGCAGGTGCACGACTGTGCCAATGCCTGGAAGATTGTTGATGAAGGACATCAATGTCATATCTCTGCTTGTGGGAAGAGATGTCTTGCCCATTGCGTTGATGAATTTGTGCTCTAAAACACTGCTATATGGAAGTGTATTTGGGGCATTAAAGGTGGGGTGCTAGTTTTATATCTTGCTATGGCCATGTGTCTGCTCCTATCACATTATTGCATCATCACATTCAACTCCAGGTAATTCTCATCCAATGTTATTACCAAACGAGAGTCAATGGGCTGTACAAATGAACAGAACTGTTTGTTATTATAAGAAGTTTGCGTGGATGATTTGCATGTGTTTGTGTGTTAGTGTTAGTATGAGTGTCTTCATGTAAGTTCAGCGGAAAGAATATTTTCTTTAGTGAGGGGCTGTCATATTGAAGCTGAAAATATCAATGCAAAGCTGTCACACTCTCAGTCTAAAAAGTATTTTCCTAATACAATGTAGCTGTTCTGCCTCACAGAATGGTCATTTGTTTCTCTATAAATGTGCCTTATGCTCTTTTATACCCCCCCAGTGATTCCAAGAGAGGGAGTGGATGGTCCACAGAGGATGGTGGTAATTGCGTTTAATAGTACAAGATTTTGGATGGTTATTACATCTCAAGTGAAGAGGTGTTCATTTAACTTACTGGGGCCGTGAAATGGACTGGTGGCTTAGTAGATGACAAGCAGATATTCACCATTAGCCCCCAGAGTCTGTAATAGGTTCTATCACTATTGCACACACATACCTTGCTGTACCTGTGTTCATTTATTCGACTGATTTTGAGACTGAATTTAGAGAAAATGCCAGGGTTGACAAGTTGTCCTAGGAAGCCATGTTTCTGCCAGAGAACTCCCCTCCGACTGCGGAGTCTCCCTATAGTAAAGCATAGGCAAATTTTAAAAAATGTATTTATTCAAAAATAAATGTTTAACCTATTTTGTTAATATAAAGTCAATGTATGTTTACAGCACAGCACTATTAAATTAATTTTGAAATAAAATGTTAAATAATGGGAATGAATTAAATTAAAATTATGTTTCTGACATTTAAATTCAAAAAATGATTTCCCTCTTGAAGAGACAAATGTAGTATAGAGAGAAATAATAAATATTAGATATGATATATATATATATATATATATATATATATATATATATATATATATATATATAGATATATATATATATATATATATATATATATATATATATATATGTATATATATATATATATATATAATTGATTACAATTAATTTAATTATGTTTAATAAAATGTATTGTTACCTCATTTTTTAAATCCAAAATAGGTTATTCAAATATGTCTTAACTGAATATCAATCATGTACTATTTAAATATAAAATATTTGTTTACCAATAATTAAATCTATTCATATTTCTAACCATTTTAAATAATTTAATTGAGCAGTATTTCATTTTGGAGGGTGTTAATGTATTATTGTTAGTCTTAAATCAAAGGTGGGGTGGAAGAGCATATCTTTAAAGAGGACCTACTCCTGTGCTCCTCCAGAAACCATTACCATAATTATCAGAAAGGGGGAGTAGTTCCTCTGCCAGACTGACGCACATAGTTGTGCTAATTGGCCAGAGTATGTGTCGCTGGGAGATCTGTAGTTCAGGTCGTAATGCCCTCACACACCTGTTGGGGTGTCATGCTTCATCATTGGGCGCTCCTCGTCAGGCTGGCACTGCAATGCTGGACGGGCCTGGTGGCTGCTTTAGCGGAGATCTTCTGATCAGAGGATGCTGTAAATGCTAAGTGTCCATTGGGCAGTTTGAGTGGTGAGTTATAGTGTGTAAAAAGTGACTTAAAATAGCCTCTGGAACCCACAGGTAATCAATGTAATCACATATGGGCCCCAGGACTAGGTAAAAACAGTGGTGCTATCTTGTGTTCCTTAGGTACCAGGATAGAGCTAGTAAAATGCGGTCAACATGATGTGTGTCATCTAAGCCCAACTGTCAGGCGGCACTTCTTCAGGACTCTAACAATCAGTGAAGCCTCCTGATGGGGCTGGTAGTCTCCCCACTACTCGAGGATGACTTAGTTATGTATGCTGGTATCCCCTGCTTGGGAGCTAGCAAAGTACTCCACCTAAGAAAGTAGGAGACAAAGGTGTTAGAAAAGCAAACAAACAAGCAACATAAGAACTTTGTGTATCACAGTGAGTGCAAAAGCCAATACAAGAGCAATCGTGTGTTAAAAAAAACTTCTGGACAGGGTGTCATAGAGCTGCCAGTGATGAAGGACAGGCCACCACCCCTTGTCACCAGGGGTACAATCAGTGTCACAAGTGTGACTGACTTTTCTTGACAAGGTATAGGATAACTGTCAAGGTTCAGATAGGAGCTATAAAAGAAAGGAGCTGGAACGCGTCTAATAATCATGGGACTAATTAAAATATTGTTAGATAGGCAATCTCCTTGTCCATGGCATCAAGGCAAAACAGTGGCATGTAGCCTATACATGACTTACCTAAAATTGAGGTGTCTGATTCTTCAAAGGAGGACTGGAGAGTCCCGATCACACTGGGGGACACTTGGTTATTCAATCGGATGCTGCTGTCTCACCTACCCTGCTCCATCCAGCCTGAATTATAGCGGCGTGGTGTTTTGAGCTCTCTCTCTCTTTAACATTCCTCCAAACCCTTACCTAATATCGCTATTAAGAACTGTTATGACTAATACATTTGAAAATATTGCTCTACTGGAACCTCTGTTTTTTATATAAATTACGCCCCCTGGTTCCTGAGTGAGTAGGGTTCCCTTGTTCTTTCCTTCCTACTCAAATCCACCCCACAGCAATTCAATCTAACCCAATCCAGCCAAATCCAATCTACCCCCACAATCCATCCCACCCTACCCCAGCCCAATATAATCTTCCCCACCCCAATACGGTTAACCCTACCCCATTCAATCCACCCAACTCAATCCAATCCACCTCACTCCAAACCAATCCAAACCCTGCATATCAATTTACTCTAATTCACCCCACTCCATTCCACCCCACTTCATTCCACCCCACTTCATTCCACCCCACTTCATTCCACCCTACTCCATTCCACCTCATTTCATTCTACCCCATTCCAGCCAACCCCACTCGATCCAATACATCCCACTCCACTCAAATCCAATCCATTCCTGTCTACCACCCCAAATTCCCCCACCAACCCCACAACAAACCTAGACCCACCCCACTCCAATCTAATCCACCCCATTCAGTCCATTCCACACCAATACACCCCACTCCAATGCAGTCCAATCTACCCCACTCTACTCCAATTCACCTCACTGTACCCCAATCCAATTCACCCCACCCCAGTTTAGTCTATCCCACTCAATCAAATTCATCTAGCCCTCCACACTTCTATACACCCCACTCCAGTCCAATCCACCCCACTCAAACTCACACCACTCTAAACCAATCCACCCCTCCAGTCCATTACAACCCACCCCCTCCACTTCAATCAAATTCACCCAATTATAAACCATCCTACTCTAATCCAATCCACCCCTTCCAAACCCAATCCACCCCACCCCAAACCAATCTAATGTACCCCAATCCAATCCACCTCAGCCCATTGCAAACCACTCCAATCCAATCCACCCCATCTCATCCACCCACGCCAATCTATCGCACTCCCCTCAATCCAACCCACCCTGCCCCAATCCACTCCAATTTACTCCAATCCAACCCACCCCACTCGCTCAATCCACTCTAACCCACTCCACCCTAATTCACCCCACTCCACTCTATGCCACTCCACTCTATGACACTGCACTCTGTGAAACTCTCTGCCTCTGATCCACTGAATTCTACTCCCCTCTACTCATCTCTATGACATTCTACTCTCCCTGCTCCACTCTACGGCACTCTTCTCCAACAAATACAGTCTACGACACTCTACTCCTCCCACTACACTCTAGGACACACTACAACACTAACTTTTAGCCATGCTGAACAGCACTCACACTGGAATACAACATGACAAAAACACATCGCCAAAGCAAATATCTAATTTATAAGCTTGACTTATTGGCTTCATCAATGCTTGTTTTTTTGTAGTAACTGTCTTTTGGAAAGACATAGTCTCACTTACAATAGTTGATAGAAACTGGTCAATTTCAAGCCCTTTTTAGGATTTGACATTGCTCCTAATTGCCATGCTCATTGGTTTTATGCATTGCCAGAAAAGGGTATACAACGTTTACAACGCAACTTTTACAACGCACTACCATTACAACGAAACTTTTACAACGCAAAAGCTATTACAACGCATACATTTACAACGCATGTTTTTACAGCGCAGCTACTTTTACAACGCATACCATTACAACGTAAGTATTGGTAAGTATATAATTATATTTAAAATGTTATAGGTTTGTGTTTTTGGGTAAAGGGGTATTTTTAGGGTTCAGGGTCAGTTTTGGGTTTTTGAGTAAAGGGGTATTTTTAGGGTTCAGGGTCAGTTTTGGGTTTTTGCGAAAAGGGGTATTTTTAGGGTTCAGGGTCAGTTTTAGGTTTTTGGGTAAAGGGGTATTTTTAGGGTTCAGGGTCAGTTTTGGGTTTTTGGGTAAAGGGGTATTTTTAGGGTTCAGGGTCAGTTTTGGGTTTTTGGGTAAAGGGGTATTTTTAGGGTTCAGGGTCAGTTTTGGGTTTTTGGGTAAAGGGGTATTTTTAAGGTTCAGGGTCAGTTTTGGGTTTTTGGGTAAAGGGGTATTTTTAGGGTTCAGGGTCAGTTTTGGGTTTTTGGGTAAAGGGGTATTTTTAGGGTTCAGGGTCAGTTTTGGGTTTTTGGGTAAAGGGGTATTTTTAGGGTTCAGGGTCAGTTTTGGGTTTTTGGGTAAAGGGGTATTTTTAGGGTTCAGGGTCAGTTTTGGGTTTTTGGGTAAAGGGGTATTTTTAGGGTTCAGGGTCAGTTTTGGGTTTTTGGGTAAAGGGGTATTTTTAGGGTTCAGGGTCAGTTTTGGGTTTTGGGTAAAGGGGTATTTTTAGGGTTCAGGGTCAGTTTTGGGTTTTTGGGGTACAGGGGTACAGGGTAAAAATAAAGTAAAATTAAATTTAAATTAAATTAATTAAATTAAATTAAATGATGTTATATTATTTTTAATTAATTTACATTAAAAAAATATTATATACTTACCAATACTTACCTTGTAATGGTATGCGTTGTAAAGGTATCTGCGTTGTAAAAAACTGCCTTGTAAATGTATGCGTTGTGATGGATTTTGCGTTGTAAAAGTTTCGTTGTAAAGGTAGGCGTTGTAAAAGCATGCGTTGTAACGTCATACATCCCCAGAAAAGTGTTCTCACTGGATGAAATTATCTCTCAATGTGCAGTAAATGTATGCTGCTAAACAGAAAATGTGCAGGCTGAAAATTGACCCTGACAGCTGCATTGGGACACCAAAGCTGTCAGCCTCTTAAGTCAAGGTGAGAAATTAAAAGTGTGTATGCTGTAGTTTAGAGGTGGTCACGGATAAGTACATGAATGATCCTATTACAGGAAGTGGAGGTGCTGATTGCCAGCCTCTGCAGTGTTCCTAATCTGAGAGTAAAATAAAGTGATGAAGCAATAGTAAGGGTTAAGCTATTTACCTTTAGTTCATTGATGAATGAGGGATAACAGAGTTTTTAATGCCTGGGCATGGTGATTCAGAACCCACTGTTTTGAGAGCTTAAGTTCAGAAAGTTGTCCAACATCCATGTTTGAAGCTTTTCAAGCAAGAGCAATGGATAGTGTGATATTGATGGTAGAGGTTGTGAAGTAGATTTTTTGTGTCATCCACATATTGATGAATAGAAACGGTAGAACAGAGCACGTTGTGTTGAAAAGTGTGTGTGATAGGACTGAGCCCTGAAAAAACTGCATGGTATCCAGGCTATTTCAGGGGTGAACTTTCCAATTTTAGCACCTCCTGACAACTGGATACAAAGAGTATAAAACAGCACGGCTCTTGCCCTCGAAAACGCATGCTTTAATGGTGATATTAATCTCTTACGATTGAAATGTCAGAAGCCAGCCACTGTGAGTTTGAGAAGGATGAGGGGCAGTAAATGTGTTCTTCCCGGATGTGGTGTACATCCTGTAGCATTCACAGAGTGGTCCTTTCAACACCACTGCTAGTGTGAAAGTCAGATCAATAGCCTGCTGTAAGATGTTCTTACCGATGCAAGCTGTGGTATTTTAGAGATGGGATTTACGTCGTTTCTGATCGATGTTTGAGCTTTTAGGAATAGGAGTTAGCTTGACATTTTTTAGAACATTCTCAGGAAAAAAGTGTTGATTATCTCCCACCAGGCATGGTAAAGAAGGTGAACATTGACTTATTGTTTGAGTTTAAAAGAATATCAAAGTGGTAGTTGGTGAGTTTTAGGTGGTGTACAACCATGTACAATTTGCCTTTGCTGTTGTGGGAGAAGACATTCCATATTTTTGGGCTGTGCACGAGGTAAGTCAGAGGAGGCCTAGTTGAGGCTGATATTTCTGGTGTGAATTTGATTTGTTCTGAAAAACAGAAGATCATTTCTTTGTGTTTGCCATGTGAAGGGTTTGCTAGGTTTCATGAGGAGGTCCGTTTGTAGTTCAATGATCTTCTAGTGTTTTGTGGAATTCTTTGTTTTTGTTGGTAGCTGGGCTTAGTGCTAGTAATTGATTCATCGTACTCTCTTACGGCTTTTAGATTGCTGCCGCATATGCGCAATTTAAAACTTTGTCAAGTATGTTCTAAGTTACATGTTTCGCCTTTTTCGGGTATAGAGCTCATATGAAGCTCCATTGTCACTCTGTGTGTCTGTGTGGTACGTGAAATAATATTTAAAATGTACGAGACCACAACATTTTTAATATGTAAAAAACATCACTGCTATCATTATTAAGATCCTGTTGATGGTTTGATTCAAAGCCAGTGCCTATTTGGCTTTTTGCATTACTGTACATGCATATCTGCATAGTAGGGGGCATACTTTGATGCATCCCCATATAGTAAGAAAGGTTCTGTGCATACAAACCCAGATAGTAGGAGGCATACAGTACAGGCATTCCCAGATAGTAAGAGGTGTACTGTGCATGCCTGCCCAGATAGTTGGAGGCATACTGTGCATGCATTCCCAGATAGTAGGAGGCATACTGTGCATGCATTCCCAGATAGTAGGAGGCATACTCTGAATGCATTCCCAGATAGTAGGAGGCATACTGCGCGTGCATTCCCAGATAGTAGGAAGCATACTATGCATGCATACTCAGATAGTAGGAGGAAAACTGTGCATGATTTCCCAGTTATTAGGAGGCATTCTCTGCCCGCATACCCAGATAGTAGGAGGCGTACAATGTATGCATATCCACATAGTAGGAGGCGTACCATGCATGCATACTCAGATAGTAAGAGGCATACTATGCATGCATACCCAGATAGTAGGAGGCATAATGTGCATTCATTTCCAGATAGTAGGAGGCATAGTGTGCATGCATTCCCAGATAGTATGAGGAATACTGTGCATGTATTCCCAGATAGTAGGAGGCATACTGTGCATATATTTCCAGATCAACAGTAGGAAGCATACCGTGCAGGCATCCCCAGATAGTAGAAGGCATACTGTGCGTGTATTTCCAGATAGGCAGTAGGAGGCGTACCATGCATGCATACTCAGATAGTAACAGGCATACTGTGCATGCATACCCAGATAGTAAGAGGCATACTGTGCATGTATACCCAGATAGTGCGAGGCATAATGTGCATTCATCCCCAGATAGTAGGAGGCATACTGTGAGTGTATTTCCAGATAGACAGTAGGAGGAATACTGTGCATGAATTCCAAGATAGTAGAAGGCATACTGTGAATGCATTCCTAGATAGTAGATGGCATACTGTGCATGCATTCCCAGATAGTAGGAGGCATACTGTGCATGCATTCCCAGATAGCAGTAGGCATACCATGCATGCATTCTCAGATAGTAGAAGGCATACTGTGAATGCATTCCTAGATAGTAGATGGCATACTGTGCATGCATTCTCAGATAGTAGAAGGCATACTGTGCATGCATACCCAGATATTAGGAGGCATACTGTGAATGCTTTCCCAGAACGTAAGAGGCACACTGTGCCTCTATTTGCAGATAGACAGTAGGAGGCATATTGTGCATGCATTCCCAGATATGCCTCACTGCACAGTAAGCGCCATCCTAGGGCAGCACACCTAGGATGACGACTTCTAAAAAGCAGATGACAAAGCAGGGCAATCAAGTACTTCCACTTTCACAGGTACACACTTGACAGGTGCACATGATCATTAACCACTGGTCTTCAAGCCTCAATTATCTAACTACATTCAAAGGGCTACTTTGATGCATTTCAAACCACTCAACAAGCTATTGTAGATGAAGACCTCAAAACTGAAGAAAGGACAGGCAAGTAGAAGATTGCAACTGGGAGGCAAGAGGCTATCTAGACCGGGTTAAAATGTATAGAAAATATTATTACGTGAGGCTAGACTACAGCTGCCTCCAGTAGGTGTGTTCACATGTTTTAAAGAAGTTCTAAAAACGGTGAGCACTGTTTGTGGACAGTCAGGAATTGTTGCAACAAGATGACAGGCTTAGAGTATGTATTTATAAAAGTATGAGCAATGCATGGCCATATGGTAAATACCAGTTCTTTGAGTCTTTGCTCATTCTGTGGGAGGGAGTGGGCTGGCCAGTGTGCAGGCAGTCCATTGATGGACACTGCACAAGATGAGACCTGCACAAGCTGTGGAGGACTCAGCATAACCATTCTCCTGCAACAACAAAACACCCAGGACCACCACCAGGTACCGTACTAATGGCAGACATGTGATTATTGGGAATCACATAGTGGAGGTAATTCTCAGAGCTGCCTGCTTTCTTGAATATATGTGGTGTGTGGTTTGTGGTATTTGTCGTCCATGTGTATCAAATATACCTACTGCAATCAAGAACAGCAAATGGAACTCAGACAGATGTGGGAAGAGCTCCATGGGGCAGTTCACTAATTCTGCCCATAATGTGTCATATACATAATCAGAACAGTTGTCAATTTAAAATTTAAATGGATGCAGCTGTTTCTAATTGCACACATGTGTATCTATTATTGCATCTGTGTGCATGTGAAATTAGAAATGTGAATTTTTATGACAATGTATTACTGTAGACAGATGCCCAGCAAAGGGCGTGGGGGGGATTGTACTGACGCAACTTCTTCATTTGTTGAAAATTAAGTCTGGAAGTATCTTATGACGCAGTACAACCAACTAATTCAGCTGTCACAACCAGAGTGCAAGTGCAAGCCATGTCCAATCACAATGATAATTCCATTGCATGGTAATGCACAGGTGGCCTTCATGTATACCTAATAGTGCACAGACAAGAATAATGTACAAGACAACCAGTGGATTCTAAATGCCACTTACATTACTTTTTCTCCTACACAAAGATGTTATACTGTGAAGGATACAACTATGTTACTATCCTATTATTAAGGAAAGTACCCAATTATTAAGGAAAGTAGATAGCCAGAAACCGGTCCTAGGATGCTTTTACCGGTCCAGGGAAGACATGGCTTGGCAGTTCAGGCTGGACTGTTCCCATGAGGCACAGGGCCAAGGCTGATTTGCATAACGCCATGTCTGAACTAGGTTGGTGTGGTGAGCAAAAGAACGATGGATTTAGGCCCAGATTTCTGTACTGGGTGAATGTATGACATTGTTCTGCATTCTGTCCATCAACTGTTGTTTTTGCGAAGCAGAGTGTGCCATGACAGGGCGGGAGCAGTCCTCCTGCCCTGCCATAGCAAACTGCAATGTCCCATGTGTGTGTACACCAGGACATTGCTGGAGCTGCCACTGCGGTGTGGTGGTCCCCAGGGCTATTTTGGGCCCTTATATCTTATGTATAGCCCTGGCGAGGTGATGCTCTCCGGGGCCCAAAACAGACTTCCGTATTTACATACCCGGGGCAGTGTGGGAGGGGAGGAGCCCCCACACCTTGTAAATTTAAAGAAAGGTCCCGGGGAGGTGGCGGTCCCTGGGGCTGCGGGGGGCACAAGGCCCCACCCGCATTGAAATATTAAAGCCCCAGGGAGGTGGCGGTCCTCGGGGCAGCATGGGGGCAGGCAGGAGCCCCACAAGCCTTTTTTATTAGAAAAAAGCCCTGGGGGGATGGCAGTCCCTGGGGCTGCAGGGGGTCCTTGGGCCCCCGCAACATTATTTGGCATTGCCCTTGGGTCCTAGCCCACCCGGGGGCTTAAAAGAAATGTAGGGCGGAAGACTGCACCTAGTTTAAAAAATAATTTGAAGGATTCACAGACCATCCCACTGAATTTTATTTTAATTGCTTTTTTTGCCCCCCGGGGTCTGTGTGGGACCCCCTGAGCAGGCCTAGGGGATCAATGTGTTCCTACCCTGCCCTTTTTTTGTTTTTTTAAATTTTTTCTTGTACCTCGGTTCATCCTATTCACAAGATGGCTGCCAACACTTCCTGATTTGAAGTGTTGATGGCCAATAAAAGTCCAGCTCGAAATCGAGAGGGCTTGCGGATCCACCGCAGTCACCGGATGTGAATATTTTTTTATATCTGAATTTCTCAGGAACTACTGAACGGATTTACAACATTTACAAAACATTACTTTCTGAACCAAGAGCTACCTTCTTGCCAAATTTGGCATAATTCTGTTCAGCAGTTCAAGCTGTAGCCTTGTCTAAAGTTTACTATTGAAATTAAAATGGAGAAAATACGTTTTGGGGCCCCCTTTTTTCTTAGCTCCCATTTGATGAATCACCCCGAAACTTTCAAGACAAGAGCTGACCACAGCCCCCCATTCGTTTGAAAATCTTGCGAAGATTCGTCAAACATCGCCAAAGATATTGGCAAAAGAAAAAATGTTTTTTGAATAGAAATAATGTCAAAAATATAACCCATCCACTGACAATAGTCAATCCTACTGCCATGCACTCTTTCGCCTGCCACCTTCTGTCACACTGCACTGACTGCATACGAAGTTTGCACTTATTGCATGGAAATTATAATCCTTTCATCACCAAGGCACCCCAGAATATTGAACCATAAGCACCGATTCCGCATGGGGTTTTACTGACCTAGTTCACGACCAAAAAAGACACCTCCGATCATTAGAAGCTCTTCCGTTAAAATATCCAACTAACTCAAGTACTCCTTCTCCCCCTTTTTTCATTCCATAATCCTCCAATACTGAAAATGGAACGTGATCATCAACCTTTTATGATACTGTGTAAATATAACTTTCTACTTACATTTCTTATTATTACTAATGTGTGACTGCGAAACACGTACGATATGATGCAATAACCTATCAATCATTTATGATACCTTGTAAATATAATTTTCTACTTGTTTTTCCTATTATAACCTTTGTGGAATTAAGAAACACGTACGATATGACGCAATAATTTATAACGTGCTGTATAACAATTTTTTTCCAAACTTTACTCTGCTACTGGCTTATGCAAATATTTTGTGTCTAATTAATCATTCCCACACATCTCTTTTCTAAATTATTTCCTCGATGCTCCCTGTATTTCTTGTTCCTGGCTTGCGCACTCTCTCTGCAACATCAATTTTCTTTCTTTCACCTTGTTTTTCTTCGTGTTCTTATCCCTTTTCTCTTTCTCTTCTTATCGTGTCTCCCTCCCTGTCCTACTCACAAACCTCCCTTGTTTCGTTACTCACATGCCCAACTCTAAGTCACTCTCTCCCTTGGACCTCACTAAAATCCTATATTCTTTATTCCTATCCTGCTCGCCTTTTCCCTTTGAATCACCTTCTCTCTCCTTACTCTTTCCTCCCTTCACAAACGGCCTTTGTCTATAAATGTTCCAATCAATGTCACGTTTTATGCGTATGCCCTACTCAAAAAATACTCCTTTCGGATTAATTTATGTATTTCCTCCCCACCGGGTCTCCAGTCACGATTTATGTTTCTATTGCACACTCACTGCAAATAACGCACATACACCACACACATTGTGTTTTCATCATGGTTTTTCTCATGTTTATTGTCATGTGTTTCCCAATATATGATGTTGAATATCATTTCTATTGTATGGTCAAAATGTACAGCCCGAGGAAGTCAAAGTCCAGATGGCCGTGTAAAAGGGGTGAAACACGTGTTGGCTGACACTCTTCTCTTATGCTGTGACTCAAAGCTATGAAAATGAGTCATAAACATGGTAAAAATAAAAATAACAAATTAAAAACCTTTATTTGCACACCTTGTAGTGGGACTTACTCCAAGAAAAACCTGTTAAGCTTGTCCAGACATTCAATTGGAACTACTTTTCGGGATTAGGGGGTCAGGGTCTCCCCATGTCACGGACAAGCATCAACACTTCTATTTGCTCTACCAAAAAGTATAGTACGGATGTGGGACCGATTACCCCTCTATATTCACTAGAACAAACATAGGTTTCAGGGACGTTATAGTTAGTTGGACATTTCACTCGTACAAAACCATAGAACTTCTGCCGTTATAGTTAGTTGAGCTAACTATAACTCGCGCCCCAGCAATGCACTGCTGATGAGGTCACATATTATATCACTAATGAGATGGTCAGTGACACCACTGATGACATCACTGATGACATCTCAAATGACATCACTGATGACATCATTCAGTGAATGTGTGTTTCTGTAAAGTTTAAATATGTTTTATATGTATATAGGCCACTGTATCATGTATTGTAGAATGAGTGGGTGTATGAGTGTCTGGATGGATGATTTAGTAAAGGTGTGACTGACTGTATAAGTGACTGATTAAGTGTGTCTCACTGAATGCATGTGTTAGTGAGTAGACTGTGTAAATGTTTGTATCAGTCTGTCAGTTGGTGTATAAGCAACTGCATGGGTTGCTGAGTTGCTACACGACTGTCCATATGGGTGATTGATTGGTTGTCTCAGGTTCTGTATGGGTGCCTGAGTGTCTGTGTGTGGGTGGGAGGTGGGTGACTTTGTGCATAGATGTGTGAGATGGTGATTGAATGGGTGTATGGGTTTAAGAGTGCATCTGTGATGGACTGAATGGGTGTGTGTGTATGTATGGGTGTGCTGGTGGGTGAATGCATGTCTCAGTGGTATATGTTTGAGTAACTACATATGTGAAATGAAGTATATGTGTGTGTTTGAGTGTATAAATATCTATATGTTAGAGTGAGGGATTGTGAGTGTGGCTGTATGGATCATTCTGTGCTTGTATCAGTGATTGTATAACAGCACAAGTATGTGTTAGTATCTATATGAGAAAGTGAGGTGGTATGTGTATAACTGTAGAGGTGAGTAAATGGGAGTGTGATTGATTCTTTGCACGACTGGCTAGGTGTGTGAGTAACTCTATGGACGAATGGTGGTGTGTGAGTGTATGTATAGGTGTATGAGTGCATATATTAGTGCTATATTGATGAGTGACTGCACTGTGTGTGTAGAGCTAGGAATCAGTGAATGTGTATGTATTAACTAGTATTGGTATGTATATGGTTTTGAAAATGTTAATCTGCATTTTAGAGTGGGTGTATCAAAGGTTATATTAGGGTGTGAGGAGTTGCATCAGATTATCACGTGGATGATGTTATCAGTGATGTAATCAGTGATGTCATTTGAGATGTCATCAGTGATGTTACTGACCATGTCATGAGTAATGTAATATGTGACGTCATCAGCAGTGCAATGCGGGGAAAGAATTTCTATGGTTTTGTATGTGTCAAATGTCCAACTAACTATAATGTCCCTGAAACCTATGGTTCTTTCAGTGAATTTCTAAGGTTTTTTAAATGCTCATTTCTAACTATAACGTGCCTGAAACCTATGGTTTCTTCAGTGAATTTCAATGGTATTTAAATGCTAGTTTCCAACTATAATGTCCCTGAAACCTATGTTTTTTTTCAGTGAATTTCAATGTTTTTTTAAATGGGAATTTCTAATTACAATGTGCCTCAATCCTATGGTTGTTTCAGTGAATTTCTAAGGATTTATAAATGCTAATTTCTAATTATAACATCCCTATTTATTCCCCTTGAATCCTGAAGGTCCCTGTCAGCCAAGTAGCCCACTAGGTACATCCAGTAAGCATCACAGAGCTGTGTTGCAGAGAGGTGTTCCTATGCCACACCCCTTTTTACACCACACTGCAAATGCGGCTTCTGGCACACAGCTGCTTGGATGATGTAGTCCACTTGTGTCCTGTGGTCCTCATCGCCCCACCAGCAGTGCACCAGAAGCCATTTTGCAGTGTGGTATAAAAAGGGGCATGGCCTAGGACAACCTCTCTGCAACACAGCTCTGGGATTCTTACTGGAGGTACTTGGTGGACTTAGTGGCCCCCAGGGACCATCAGGATTCAAGAGGACTTAATACCCCAAGTTACAATGCGCCAGGGGGTGGGTTTGCACACTTGTCATATCAGGCCCCATCCCCTCCCTGCACTACTGTGCAAACGCATCTCCTGGCACGTTGTACGTTGGGGTATTAAGTCCCTTGAATCCTGAGGGTCCCGAGGGGCCAACTAGCCCATCAGGTACCTGAAGTAAGTGCAAGGGGTTAAGGGACTGCATACATTGTGCACATTTGACTGTACCACTGCTTGCCTCAATGTCTGAGTCATTCTGCAAGTGCATAGACAGTGACTGGGTTCCTAGAGTGCTAGTAGTTGACAGCAGTATATGTTTATAAGCACTTATGTTTCAGCAGAGTGATTAGATAAGGACATGCTTCTGTCAGGATGATTGTAGGAGTGGACAGATCTTCTTTAGAGTCATAGAACAGGTCAGCAGAGCTGCTTTAGAACCAGAGAACCAGGTCAGCAAAGCCGTTGTAGAGCCAGAGACCCAGGTCAGCAGAGCTGCTGTAGAGCCAGAGAACCGGGTCAGCAGAGCCGTTGTAGAGCCAAAGTACCAGGTCAGCAGAACTACTCTAGAGCCTAAGAACCAGGTCAGCACAGCTGCTCTAGAACCAGAGACCCAGATCAGCAGAGCTCGTCTAGAGCCAGAGACCCAGGTCAGCAGAGCTGCTCTAGAGGCCGAGAACCAGGTCAGCATAGCTGCTGTAGAGCCAGAAAAACCAGGTCAGCAGAGCTGCTTTAGAGGGAGAGAACCAGGTCAGCAGAACTGATTTAGAGCCAGAGAACCAGGTCAGCAGAGCTTTTTAGAGGGAGAGAACCAGGTCAGAGGAGCTGCTTTAGAGCCAGAGAACCAGCTTAGCAGAGCTGCTCTGGAGCAGGGGAACCAGGTCAGCAGAGTTGCTCTAGAGCCATAGAACCAGGTCAGCAGAGCAGCTTTAGAGCAAGAGAACCAAGTCAGCAGAGCTGCTTTAGAGGAAGAGAACCAGGTCAGCAGAGCTGCTCTAGAGCCAGAGAACCAGGTCAGCAGAGCTGCTGTAGAGCCAGAGAAACCAGGTCACTAGAGCTGTCTCATTAGATATTTAATATAAGATTGCATTTTGAAATTGAAACTTGATTGATTTTTATTAGCTCTATCCAAACGATACTCCATCACCACATTAAAATCTCCAGCCCATATGATAGGGAATTGGAATTTAATCAGTTCTGAGGCCATAGGTTGTAAGGGCTCTATATTATCTATATTTGGGCCATAATAACCTACCAATGTAAAGCGTATTTTCAGGACTGCAGTGACCCACTTTCCATTCTTTTTGGCTTTCCTCTCCATGATTGATATTTCTGTTTCCTTTTATGTTAATATGATAACTCCCTTTGTGTGGCAGGTTTGCTCACTATAGACTAACTGCCAGACCTACCTCAGCTTTTTACAAATCCCTAAACGTTCTGCCTTGGGCAAGTATTACTCTTGTATCATTATTATTTGGGCTGCGGCTTTCTTCAAGCATTGGAGGATTTTTCTTCTCCTACTTCTGTCCCGTAGTTTATTTATAGTCCAGGACAGGATCTGTTTGCTATTGTTACTTATTACATTTTATCCTTTGTCCTGTTCAAAACTTCCTTCCTTGTATATCATGTATGGGGATTGGACATTTTGTTTTGCTTTTTTCCCTATGCTGCCACCCCATGTTCCCCTTATTACCCCTCTTCACTGGAGGACCCTAACCCCTTCTTCCTTGGCTAGTCTAGCCATTATGGCCCTGTTGGGGAGGGAGGTTTATGAAGTAACACCTGTATAAAGAAACTAAGGGAAAAGAAGAAAGAAGAAGAAACAGAAGAAGAAAAAGTGGCTACCAGTGTTTGTGAGATTCAAAAACAAGAGTGACTCACTTCTATATATTATCAAGAAAACCTAGATTCTAATTGGGGGGTAGGTAAATCACCATAAGCCTTATTTACAAAATCTTATAGTGTCTTAGTTCATCTTAACTTTCTCCAGCAGTGCATCTGCTTTCTCCGGATCCCTCCAAATATACATCTTGCTGTTAATCATCACTTGTAGAGTGGCCAGGAACTTCAACTGAGTAGTTCCTCCAATCCTCCTGAAGTCAAACATTCCTTTCCCAAGCTTCCACTGCCTGCTTAGGGTTGCTTGAGAGGCATCCGATCTGATGTTATAGGAGGAACACTCCCCAGACAAAGCTCCTGTTTTTAGAGCCGTATTCAGAAGCTTGTCCTTAATAGAGAATGTAAAAAACGTCTCTATAATTCTGCATAGTTTTGTCTTGCCAGTGTCTTTCTTAAAACGATCCCTTTGAATATCCTGCAATAGAGTCTCAACAGGCCCTTCCCAAATCTCACTAGATTTTAACAGGCTGGCTAGAATTGTTTTTATGATGGCCCTCTCACTTCATTCAGGCATGTTCAAAATTCTAATATTATTACGCCTAGCATTATTTTCAAGGACTTCCAGTTTATTTTAGCTCTCCTTGAATTTAAATTTTAAAACAGACTGTTCTTTTTTATCCTTTGTTGCACTCTCCTGTAATGCCACAACCAATGATTCTAATGCCTGAGTTCTAACAGATAGAGATTCCAATGTTTCTGCTAATCCTTCACAAATGCCCTAAATCTCTTTTTGATTTGTTTGGGACATAGCAAACCCACTTCTAACTTCCTCTGCGAGTAATTTCATTAATTGTTCCTGTCTCTTTCATTTGAGGCGCAGGAACTTGAGTACGACTTCAATTCACTCCATCAGTGCTCCACCAATCTTTTCCCATTCCACACTTTGTTTGTTTGTGTCATCTCCAGCTAGGCATTGGTATTTGTTTGGGCTCAATGGATTTAAGCTATCTCTACTGCCCCCCATTCTCGTCTGGTGACATCATATTAACATTGATTTCTTTATCTGCAGTATAGATCACTCCCGTTGTTGACATGGGTCCAAGGGGCCTAAAACAGAGCAAGGCGAGGTTGATGCGGAACTGCTTAACTCAGGGCTTATCCCAGGGCCCCTTTCCTGTAGCTTAAAATAACATCTAAGAGTGGGGATAACTTTTAAGCTCTGGTTTTGAAAAGAGGGGGCCCTTTACTCTCTCTTTTTGAATGGAGAGACCTAGATACTGTTAGTGCCTCTTTCCTGGATGTACTCCCAACTTCCCCCTGGAGTACCATAGGGGTATTTCTTTTTGGTTTGGACCCTTCGTTTTTATTAGAGGTACTTCCACCTTCTTTCCTGAAGAGGTAACTTCACTCTCAGAATTAAAGGCTCCAGGGTGGGAGCATAAAAGAAAAAAAATGAGCAGAATCATAGTGGTGAGAAAAAAGGTTACTGAATGGATTTTTGCTACATCTAGGCATTAATCATAGATGGGTATTAAATGTCGAATAGTTTTGGTCAATGTAAATGGAGTACTGAACAAACAAAAGTATGGAGGGATGATAAGATGATTAGCTTCTTTTTCGTGACAAGTTCTTTTTCTTCAGGGAACCCACCTGAAAAAAAATACTCCAAAGCCTTTTATCCCTAAATCATTTGCAAACGTTTTTTTTTGCTACTGCAGCGATGGCAATAAGGGGATCACTATATATTTTAGTTGGGGCTGGACTGGGATCTTGTCCAAGTTCAGAGGGATCCTTATGGGCAATGGCTATGAGTCACAGCAAATCTAAACAGGAAGATTCTAAATGTTGTCAATTATTATGGCCCAATTACAGAAGATCCCACATCTATGGTCAGGATTAATGAGATTCTTACAGGGGCTTTGGGGCAGATTACTTTTGGGGGGGGACTTTAACTATATTCAAGACTCGACAAAAAAATCAAAAACAACTGAAGCCAAAGACTAAATATTACACAAGATCATCAGTGAATTTATCAATGGTGTAGAGCCCATCAGGAAGTACTAGAATATACTTGCTACTCCCAACAATTTCAGTCAGCTTCCTCCATTGATTTTTAATTTTATATCTTGTTCTTTGAAATATGTTTGTTCGGGAATGTGGACCAACTCATTTTCAGACCATTCTTTGGTCAAACTAGATATAGAAATAGAGGAAGGCAGGAGGGCAAGGTCCAGGTGGCAGATTGATCCACTCCTCTCAAATCAACAATGAGTAATTGACACAAGAAAATGGATTCAAGGATTTTTTAAGGTTAGTAAGGGTACAGCTGAACTATTTTTAGTAAGGGGGCCTTTTATGGCTTCAGTCCGTAGGCAGATGGTGGCCTTTATGGCTGCACAGTCTAAAAATCGGAGGAATAATAAAGCCAAACTTCAGCTGGCAGTCGATACTGCCTTTCTGCAGAAAAATGCCTCTTTACAGGGGAAAGAGACAGTTGGAGGCCAGCTTGACAAAGTAAAACAGGAGTTAAGAGAGATATTTCTCATAGAAGAAATGAATAGCTCCCGGACATTCCATTAGCGAGCCTACGAAGAGAGCCAGATGATAGGCAAACTACTAGCCTGGTCAAATAATGTAAAACAGGAAGCAACTTTAATCACTGAAGTATTAGAACCTGGTACAAGAGCCCCAGTGACTGATAAGGAAAAGATTGCCTAACTGTTTTTTTTAGCACTATGATCAGTTATATGCAAATATATGCTTGGGCAAGAGGCAATCCAACTAAATTTTGAAGTTGTTAATCTCTCGCATTTATCATATACCAAGATTGAGGAGATTCAAGTAGACATCGCAGTAGCGGAAATTCTGTCAGTCCTCCTCACAATGGCAGGAGGAAAAGCTTGCAGCAATGATGGGCTACCAATAAAATGTCTTTGCTAAGGAATTAACTCCCTTTCTGTTTGAGCTTTTTAACTATGTCAAAGCGAGTGGCTTGGTCTCCACAGCTTTTAAAGAATCGATCATTTTCCTAGGGATATTAATTCATATAGGTTGATCAGTTTACTTAATTCTGACTATAAAAGTTGTAGAAAAATCTGGGCACAGTGCTTTACTCCTTTGGCACAAAACGTGATCCATAGGGACCAGACAGGGTTTGTTGCAAGGAGTTTAATGTCCACAAATACATGGTTTGTAGCACAGGCACTCAATTGTTTTAATAGTAATCAAGCTCTGGCTCTAATTATGAGGATAGACACTGGAAAGGTGTTTGATTTGGTGAATTGCGATGCTCTTTTCTATGGTATGGGCAGGTATGGGGTGCCCAGGTCATAAAAATGTTATGGAATATTTACCAAGGGGCACAGGCACAGGTTTTCATTAATTCTAACCAAGCGGTAATAGTTAATGTTAACCAGGGGACGAGGCAAGGGTGCCCTCTATCCCCTGTGCTCTTTACTTTTTTTATTGAACCCATGGCCACCAAAATCTGTGGCAATATGGTGATTAAAGCACCAGTACTAGGAATGGCAAAACTAAAGCTGTTTGAGGATGACATCATCCTCTATCTTAGCCCAGAAAGTAAGAATTTAGAGCTAATATTAGCAACATTTGTACAATTTGAACTGATTGGAGGTTATAACAAAACTGAAATTTTAACTATTAATATCACAAGTGACTTTCTCCCTGAGAATCTTAAGCAACAAACCCTTAATTCTCACCCAATTCGATGTTTAGGGATATATGTTACCAATCAATATATGGAAATTTATAAATTGAACTTTGAACCTATGCGGAACAAAATGAAAAAGCTGCTAGAGGAATTGTTATTACTACCCCTCACATTGATAGGCTGTGTGGCTCTTATAAAAATGTCCATTCTACCTTTCCTTGTTTTTCTTTTTACAAACATCCCTATGAAAATCAATATGATATTTTAAAGCGTTAGAAATAATTTTTAGAAAGGTTGTTTGGAGTAAGAAGGCCCCAAGGGCAAAACTCTCAGGGGCAGATTTACAAGCCCCTTCCGCCACTTTTGCGTCAATTTTCCCATGTTAAAATTGACGCAAAAGTGACCCAACGGGCTTGTAAATCGCAAGTTCGTACATATTACGAAGCAGCCATTTTAGATCTAACAGCTCGTTTAGTTGACTCCAAGGAATCTGTTGATCATTTCTTCTTGGACAACATGGTGCAGGAGGCTGGTTCACATATTCCAGCATTTCTAAAAAACTGCTAAACTTCCCAAGCTATGTGTGGAGATCGGAACAAGCTTCTCTTTTTTGAATATATACAGATTTCATATTTATTGAAGAAGTACCGCCTCCCATCCAGTGCTGGTCTAATTTTGCTTGTGACTGCCCTATTTAGAGGGGTAGGAAATTGGTATAATCTTATACGCTCCTGAGGGAAAAAGTCTCCCTGGAGACACAATGTAAAACACGACTGGCAGGCAATATCACAACTAGGTAGTAAGGCCTTAGAAATGACCAATTTTAAAATAATGGCTTTTTGTCATGCTGGATGGTGTACTACATCCCTATAGCTCTTCATAAGATATGCCTGGAACTTGAGAATAGATTTTTGTCAGATAGTAGGCAAGGGAGGCTGGCTTCACAGTTTTTTTACTTGCCCAAGGCTAGGGCACTTTTGGGAAAGGATATTTTTTGCTCTAAGCCAGGGAGTTAAGAAAAGATTGGACCCTGATGCAGATGTTGCACTTTTTGGCATCACTAGCCAGAGATTAAACCTTGCAATGTTGAGAGCGAATGAGACATTTAAGGCAATTGCCTCCCTTGTAGTGTGTTCTTTGATACTTCAGAATTAGAGGTCCTCCAAAATACCTACATATTCGGAATGGTTTAATAAAATGATATGCACAAGGAAATTTAAAGAAGCATATGCGAAGAGAGTTGGTGAAATTAAAAGATTTAGTACTGTTTGGAAATATATGGCGAGGTTAGATACCATTTCAGAAAAATAGGGCCAAAATGCATCGTAAAGCCTTCTCTAGAACAAACAGAAAACAAGAAGGGAAAAAATGCACTTCATCACTGTACTTTATTATTACTAGGGCTAGAAAGCACTGCATTAAATTGGATTGGCTGCACTTTGGCTAGTTTGCACTAAAGACTAACCACCGGCAGCATGCTTAGAGGCTAAAATAGGCACATTGCACTTTATGGAAATTTTACGCCAATCTGGGTGCAATGACACATAATTGTCAAACATTGTATGTTGCACTTTATATCTGTCTGTTTTGTCTAAATTCAATATGTATATAGAGATGCATATTTATTAATCACTGTAATAATTCTTTGAATGGATTAATAAAATGATACGCAATAGGACATTTGAAGAAGTATATGCTAAGAGAGCAGGTGCCAGTAAAAGATTTATTACTGTATGGAAATTTATGGTGAGGCCAGAGACTATCCAGTAAAGTAGGGCTGGAAGGCAACGAGATGTTTCCTTTAGAATAAAATGCACTTTAGCACTGCACTTTAGTATTATCAGGGTCGATAAGCCCTGCACTTTATTCAATTGCAACTGGTTGTACTTTAGCAAGTTTGCGTGGAACATTAATCTCTAGCACCATATTTAGAGGATAAATTGCCACATTGCACTCTATGGAAAGATGTATTCATAGAGATCCACATTAATTTGTATGTAGTGATGTAAATTTGTTACATTTGGTATGTTGCACTTTGTATATACTTTCTGTGTTTAATCCAGTATGTACACAGGGATGTATATTTATCAAATTGAGTGCATTAACTCACTGTTTTAGCTATGTTTCTGCTCATAATTAAAAGAAAATAAAGAAAAAAACAGAATTAAAGGCTTTCGCTCCAAAAGACAACATCAAGACAATGGGCACAATCCACTCCCGCTCTCCGTCAGACCAATTCCCGCACCACATCTTCAACAGAGCAAGCAGCTTCATCGCACCCCACCCGCGCAACATCATCAATCTCTACCTCAAGACCGCGACCTTCCCAGAGATCTGGAAACACGGCGAGATAAACACCCTACTCAAATAACCTAAGGAAGACCCAAGAGACCTCAAGAACTTCCGACCCATCTCTCTGCTCAGCTTCCCTGCCAAGGTCATCGAGAAAACCATCAACAGTCAGCTAACCTGATACTTCGAAGAAAACAGAATACTGGACCCTTTCCAGTCAGGGTTCCGCAGCAACTACAGTACCGAGACTGCCCTTATCGCCACCACCAACAACATCAGGACCCTGCTGGACAACGGCAAGACTGCAGCACTCATCCTCCTAGATCTCTCTGCCACCTTCGATACCGTCTGCCACCGCACACTACGCGCACCCCTCCACGCTGCAGGGATCCGAGACAAGGCTCTGGATTGGACCACCTCCTTCCTCTCCACCAGAACCCAGAGCCTCCACCTAGCCCATTCCATTCCAAAGCCTCCGAGATCATCTGCAGCATACCCCAGGGATCCTCCATCAGCCCGAAGCTGTTCAGCATTTACATGGCCCCGCTAGCACACTTAGCCCGAAAGCACGACCTCAACATATTCTCCTATGCCGACGACACTCAGCTGATCCTCTCCCTCACCAAGGACCCCATCACCTCCAAAGCCAAACTCCAAAAAGGAATGAAGGCCGTCGCCGACTGGATGAAGACCAGCCATCTGAAGCTGAACTTGGACAAGACGGAGGTCCTCCTCCTTGACTCCAACCCTTCAGCCTGGGATGACTCCTGGTGGCGGACGGCAATGGGGGCAGCCCGAACACGCACCGTCCACGCTCGCAACCTGGGAATCATCCTCGACTCAATGCTCTCATTGACCAAGCAAGTCAACGCCGTCTCCTCCTCTTGCTTCAACACCCTCCGCATGCTCCGCAAGATCTACAGATGGATCCCGACAGATACAAGAAAGAGAGTGACCCAAGCCCTCGTCAGCAGCAGACTCGGCTACGGAAACCCTCTACACCGGAGCCCCGACCAAGCTCATCAAACTACTACAAAGCATCCAAAATGCCTTGGCACGACTGATCCTCGATGTACCACGCCATGGCCACATCACCCCTCACCTGAGAAACCTGCACTGGCTCCCCGTCAACCAGAGGATATCCTTCAAGCTCCTCACCCACGCACACAAGGCACTCCACAAGACCGGCCCAGCCTACCTCAACAGACGGCTCTCCTTCTACATCCCCAACTGCCAGCTATGCTCCGCTGACCTCTCACTCGCCACCGTCCCACGCATCCGAAGAACAACCACCAGTGGGAGATCCTTCTCCCACCTCGCCCCCAAGACATGGAACACCCTCCCACTCCGCCTACGACAGACCCAAGACCTGCTGACCTTCGGGTGGATACTCAAGACCTGGCTGTTCGATCAGTGGCGCCCCACACCGCGCCTTGAGACGTCATGGGTATGTAGTGCGCTTTACAAATGATTGATTGATTGATTGATTGATTGATTAGCGTATATCTGTTAGGCCTCTGAGCCTTTTGTCCCTTCCCCTTAATTGGCCGTACCCCTGTCTCATTCCTAACTGGAAAGAAGCCAGCTGTAGGAGAAATGTTCACCTTTCTTATGGCTGCTGGGCCAGGCAAGCAAATCTCCATTGTTTTACTCTCCTCAATCCCCGGCCTAGGCCTGGCAGGATCCGAAACAGCACTCTCCCTGCACACTGGCCGCTTGCAAAAATTTACAGGATACTCCGCTCAATAGCATCCACTATGCACAGTGCAGTAGCACTCCAACCCCTCCCAGTAATCTTAGGAATCAAGCCTCATACTCTCCTTTTCTCCTACACGGCCCACCTCCAGAGCCCTCAGCACTCCAGGACACCCGGTGGCAGAGCAACACTCATCAACCGTAGTGTCCTCCGCCCACACTCAGTACCACCACGCTGCACTGCGATCCACTCATCCAAGACCACTGTTTGTACTATGCAGGTACATGCTTTCCCCAAAAAACTGCCTTTGAGTTCACATAAAGTTTACCAAAGCTGGGCCGTTTTGCTCACAGAACCCAGCTCGCTTCATTACTCTGCTCCCTCCTCTTCCCTCTCCGACGAATAGGCAAACAGCCGCTAGCTGTCCACTATGTTCTCCCTGTGCATCAAGATCCCCTCCAAGGGCACTCTTTCAAACAATTAACTAAAACAAAAAATGGAAGCTGGTCTTTAAAGATTTATTTTTGTGATTTATCGTCTGTAATGTTGTCATTGTTTTGTTTTTTGTTGAGGTTTTGTGCAAATTTGTGATTTTCTCTCCTTCTTTAAATGTAGTATTGTCATTTTCCCAGTGTATTGACAAACATAAATATTTTTATGAAGAAAGCTCACTATTGGAAAAAGGAAAATGAGAAAAAACAATATTTAATGGTCATAACGTGGAATTAAATCAGTACTGGCATTTGTGTTGTTCTTAAAGTTTATATAGGGCCTAGCCTTTCTGATTATTATGCCTAACCCTGTTGAGTTTTCTTAACTTTGCAAAAGTGGCATTTTCAAAATTGCAATTGGACTTTACCATTCTAGAGCTATTTTAATTAGAATGTAATATATACCATTCATGAAATCATTATTTGTCTACAATCAAATGCTAGCAACCCAATGTTATACTATGTGACAGGTAGGTCTCACAGTAGTGATCATGTATTTAGGAGTTTTTAACTACCAGGGCATGTAAAACTTAAAAGTGCATGTCCAATCATTTAATTATAGTGCACCCCTTTCCAGCACAGGTTAGCAGTGGTAAAGTGTACAGAGTCCTAAAACTCCCATATTACATAATGCATGACATGTTCTATGACATCATTGATAACATGACTGCAACTTCTGTAATTACATCATGTATGGCAACACTGTGAATGGATGGGGCATGAGTTATAGATTCTTGAAGGCACAAGGGTGTTTCAGGTAGCTACTTGGGCACTGCTGTTAAAACGTTTCTAGATCCAAACTGATGCCTGGGGAATACTGAAAAGGTGAGGATTTTGCAGTTAGATGAAGTCTCTACTTGAAAGAGCATTAGTGACGATACATAACTTGCTCTTTTAGCACTTTTCCAGTAAGTAAGGTGGACCATGGATGTTATGTTAATTTCTTGCTTGCATATTTTTTTCCTTAACCAAATTAACCTTTATGCTACATTGTTTTCAGTATATCGTCAGCAAAAGTGGATCTTATTTGTTTAAATTGTTGTACTGTTATGCTTTTATTCACCTTGCTAGTGATTGCAGGGTCACCTCTACTTTGGTATTAGGGTTACCATCTTCCTCAGAAAAATTACCAGTGATTTGTTTATGTTTAGCTATTTTTGAATGGGCAGAATCTGCTAGGGGCATAAGAATGTGTGTAAAATCTTAAAAATGTGTCTTTAGGATGGATATTATCCCTCTGTTTAGTTTAGGAATCATTATGAAATATTTTAGGTAGCTCTCATTTACGTTTTAATCAATTTCTTCAAGCGTTTGCTGTTTTAAGTTTAGATTCAGAGAGAGAAACAAATACAGAATTTTACTGACTTTCCTATTTTTTTACTGACTTGACCTAAAAATACTGTCCAAGCCTGTACAATACCTGCCAGGTGGCAGTAGATAGCCTTTCTGACTTGTGTATTAGTACTGTTTCCATCTCATTTCCATCTCTGAGAATTTTAAACAATCTGAGCCTAGCACAAGCTTCATCTGATGTGAGGGTGCCAGGAGGAAGCCATTGCAATTTTGGCACAGGCTGTCTATTGGGTCTGAAGAACTGTACAGTGCTCTAGCATTCCCTTGATTCAAATAGCACTAATCCACTATCGCCAATAGTTGTCAGTGCATAGTAGGGCAAGAGTGCAGACCGTGCAAATGCTTCTCCACACCAGCAAATGAATAAGTGAAACTGGATAGGAGGTGGTTTCCAGATTAGATTTTACCATTCAATGCTCCAGTTTGGCGACTTGACTATGAGTAGAAACACGTCACCAAACTAAATATGTGTATGTTGGCTCAAATTGACCAATTTTCTGGACTATGACTGTAAAATTCTTTGCAAATAGTAATGTCCAAGCACGAGTCCATCTCATCATACCCAGAATAGAGGAATGTCCAGGGATCCTGTTCCCGAATAGTGTTGCCCAATTTGGTTGAGTTGGAGATTATCTCGAGGCACTGGACCGAACGAGCCTCAAATGTGTAATCGTGCAGAAAGAAATGAGCATATACTCCTCCTTAAATATTATTTGATATCCTATGGTCAAGAAAGAGTCCCGGTTGTTGTATGTTGATTAGAATTTTTTTTTGCTTTGTTTATTCGTTCTTATTTTTTAGAACAACCTTTATGATTTCATCATTATTTTCAAGGCTGTTATTGAATCACATTGTTGGTAATGCGACAGCCGACACGTGTTTTGCCCTAAGTGGTCAATAGGACCAGGGCTTTCTCAAGGCTGCAAAACATATTGTTCAACATCGTTGTTCAATGTAATATGAGGAACCAATTTAAAAATGTGCCACCAAGTGCTTAGTGAGGGAAATTCAAGATAAAATATGTAGAACAGTTAAAAGTGTTGATTCTTAAAAAACCCGGGAGAAAGTGACCAAGATAGATGTGAGAAAATTGGGATTCCATTTGGGGAAGAGAAGGGGATGTTTTTCAGTGCTGGCAAAGGCAGTTATAAGGTAGAAAAGTTCTGACATTGTTAAATTACTACATGCAATCAGTCCATTTATTAGTACATGTAATATGTTACTCTGGTGATCATCCAATTTAGTTGTAATGAAGGTGTATTGTTTGTTGGTGATAAAGTGTGAGATTATCTGTGGAAAAGTAAATTTTGCCATGTTATATGTGCCTACGTGTTCCCCATCTTATGCTATATGTGCATGATCGATATGCATGTATTCCCCTCTGATCGATTAAAGACGCAATTACAGTTGTGTCCATCTCTAGTATGCCAGTTTCCAGTCATCATGAAAACAACGAATATCAGGCCTATGTAAACCTACGTTGCCATATTTCACAGTGTGCACGTTAATTCATTGAATTGTCCCCGTTTCTAGGCCTCAAAAGGGCCCGGACTCAGATTCAGCTCCAGTCTTCTGAACCCTCTCCGAGGAGCGATACAGCCCCCACCTGCATCCCTGACCCTTAGCTTACTTCATGCCTCGCAGTGCCCGGCCCGGCCTGGCTCTGCCTCCCAGTCTGCCAAGAGTATGTTATGCTTCCAGTTATCAGTCCAGCCCTCCTTCTCTGCATTCCTAAGCTACTGAATCGCATCAATAGTTTCCGTCATGGTCTAGCCTTTCTGTCTCCATGTAAGAGAAATACTGTATTAATATTCATAGAATATTCCTCGCACACACAATACATGTAGAATTATGCACGCATCAGTCCTAATGTCTAGTAGTCTTTGCCCTGATAACTTTTGGATTCTATCAATATGTACTCTAAACACCAGATACCAGATATGCCTTGGGTACATGTCGCTCTGACACTCCAGACTTTAGTCTCCTCTTCTAGCGCAGAAGTCATAGCCCCCAGTTCTCCCTGGTAACACGTCATTGCCCGTTTGCGCGCACCACTAGGTTAGAGGTCCCAGCTGGTCAGGTAGCCCCCTCCATGTTTCCGCCTCATTTATGACACTTCTGTTACGTTTACATCACATGTCTATGTATACGCCCTGTACACGCCTTCTTGTTACATCATTTTGCCCTTATCTTTCGCGACTGCTACGAGTCACGCCTACTGCTACGCCTACTGTATTGAATGTAATGTAATTGTTTTAGTATATATACTGTATCATGTTACTTTTCGGTGTGCAGCTGCCGTCCCGTGCTTCCAGGCTGTCCTGTCCTTTTCTCTTATGCCTGATTAAAGCCTGAAGACTCAAGATACCTCGAATCCTGACTCTTATTTATTGAGCTACCTGTGTTATTGCTTATACTGAAAAATAGTACCGGTAATTAATTATTTATTTACCACATAATGGCGCCCGAATAGGAACTTGCCCTTTCCCCACGCGCCGGAGAAGCCACGCAGGCCCCCTGATCCTCTGCAGCCGTGACGGAACCATACCGTGCACGTGCAGATATTTCTGCTTCAAGTATCCCTCAGGCCCACGGAGGAGACGGAGGTTGCGGTCCAGCGTCCAGACGAGGCGGTGAGGAACGCGGCGAGTCCCGACCAGAGCCCAAGCCGAGAGTCCAAAGTCCGAGGTATCCGGAGGCCCACCTGTAACTGAAGTCCGAAGTTCGTAGTCCGTCGTCGTAGCAGTCCAGTCCAGTCCGAGGCCTTCCGTTCTTGCTGCCCGGTGAGTACCGTTGCTGGGGTAGTATCTAGACAGGGTCAATTAATTTGTCTCTGGTCCGTGGGTTTGGGTACGCAGATCCAACACGAAGTGTCCATCTAGGTGGATGCGGGTCCTGACGTGTCTCTTTATGGGACCGGTAAGTTTCGTGCTGTTTTAGCAGTGCATCTAGTCATTCCAGTAAGTTCTGTTCTCAAGAAATTTATGTGTTCTGTCCGAACTGTTATTCTAAATGTTATTTTCATGTGTTTTCAATGTCGTGGTATGAGTGATTTGTTTTTCAGTTATTATTGTGTTTATCGTGTATGGTATTGTGTCCAGACTCCAGCCTAAACTATGCCTCTATTCTCGAGGTTACGTCAGTTAAAAACCAGAAAAGGTCTGCTCGAGGAAGCAGTTCCTGTCCCGCCTAGGGACAGTCCAGGTCATTTTATGTATCATAAACATGGCTTAAGTGCCATATTATATCTAGACTTATGGGTGGAGTACACCAAGGAATTAGAAGAGAAATATAGATGGCCCGTATCAGGTACGTGGGATGCCGAGTGCATCATGCGAGTAGAAGAAGCATTATGGAAAAAGAAAGCCATACAGTCCCAGAAAGATGCCATCGAGTTATGGCGCAAAGAATCTCATAGAAGAACCGAAAAAGAAATCAGAAAGACAGAATTAAGTAGGGAATCCTCAGAAAGAGCCCAAGAAAGGGAATTAATCGAAGTAGGTGAACGAGTTAAAGCCGAACAGTCAGACAGACAGAGAAATGCCCTTATTAAGGGTATGTATCCTCTTCTTGCCGAGGGCTTGCCGAAAGCAACCCCGGAAGTACCATGTAATTTTCCGCCGCCATTAGTTCCGATTAAGCTACGTCACAAACCGACCGCAGCTGATATTTTTCTCTCGTCCTATTTGGACGACACAGTCCCAGAATATGCAAATCCTGTTCCGCCAGCTCCTGTAAATAATGTAATTCCTGTTCCTCCAGCCACCGGGGCACCCGTTACAGCACCTGTTACGGTACCCCCGGTCCAGCCTACAGTCCATGTCACTCTCCCAGCACGTACAGTACCCGCCGACGCTTCTAGTCTAGGGGCCACGGGGGGAAGTCCTCCTGGAACCCCGCCTCAACACAGACGTCTGACACTTCTCGAGCTACATGCCCGAGCGTTACAGCGTTCGCCCAAACATCAGTCAGTTGCAGATATTAAGCGAGCCCTTACCGAATGCCGTTATGATCCAGTCCCAGGCGACGATGATATGGTCCTGTATTCATTGCGTGTAAGACGGGTGACCGAATATTTGGACACCCTACCGAATATGAAAGGTTATCTAGACAGAATATATCGTTTCATCCGTACAGGAGCAGATCCAGGAAGTATTGGCGAGGCCATGGCTCAAAGAAAAGTCGAGATTCAGCTCATGCTTTTAAAGTTTCTAATTAATTGTTTAATAAGAGAACAAGATTATCCGGATAAAGATCTGGAAGAAATGAAAGTCCTGACCAGGTGGAGTGACCACATAGCCGAGGGAAGACACAAGACACAGAACTGTATAGACAGTATGTACAAGAAGATCCGTAGGGAAATAATAAAGTTACACGAGAAACGAAAAGCAGCACAAGTAAGCGAGAAAGAAGACTCTTCTGATACCGAAGAGGTAAACGACGAGAATCCCTCCAGAATAGCGTATGTAGGTAGAACTAGACTTCCCGACCGACATTCACGCCTAGAACACAAGAAAGTTTTTCCTCCTCCAGCACCAGAACAAGGTTCTCTTGAGCAAGTATTTCAAGCTACCGATCACATTCTGAAATCACGAATCGGTTATAGTGAACTTAGTACAATGCATGAACAAGAACTAGCCCGATCAGCAGTCCGATGGACTACTGACTCTACCACTTTTCCAGACGAAATAGTGGCACAAATGTTTCTGAAACTGCCCCCAGCCGAGCAGAGACTGGTGGGTATGTATATGATCCAGCACCTCATTACACTGTATGAGGGACAGCATTCTGATCCAGGTCCTTTACATAATGTTCTGAACGAGTTACTCCAGTATAGATGGAGAGGTCTTGGTACTGATTTAATTAGTATCATTCTAGAACAGCGCCACAAATATCGAACGTTTCTGAATCCGCATTTTGTTCGTGTCCCACCTCCAGAAAGTAAATCATTTTACATGGATAGACAGCATCCGTTACGAGAAGTACATCCAGTTAGGACAGCGGGTGGTGAACTAGAACGAGTATTTGTTTACACCCCTATCACAAAGATGGAACTCTTAGAGATGAAAAAGTTAATTCCCTGTCACGACAAAGATCCAGCAGGGTTCCATCGAGAATTAAAAGACATGCTCCGTATGGGAGAATACACGTATCCTGATATCATTAAAATGTTAAAGGTCCTGTTGCCCGCAGGGGTATATGAAAAACTCAAGGAAAAAGAATGGGAGGTGGGAGAGAAAAAGATAGATTGGACAGCTCTAGAAGCTGAAGATACTTCCCGAGTACCAGGTACCGGTCTTGGGGGTAAAGTTAAAGAATTGCCTGAGTTATTGATACAGGTTTTGCCAAGGCTACTAGCCACGAAAAAGGAAGATTGGGATGCAATCTCAGCTTGTAAACAGAAACAGGAGGAAGACACTAGTGATTTTTATTCTAGATTTGAAAAATGTTTTATAATTAACAGTGGTCTGAAGACGAGTAGTGAATCGTACCCTCATCTTTTTGTAACAAAACTAGTCGAGAATTCAAGTCCACAAGTTAAAAATCGAGTATTGAAAGTCGAAAGTAGTTGGCAAGCTAATACCCCGTCGCAAATGCTACAAATGCTCCAGTATCACCAGAACAGAATCAGGGAAGAGCAAGAACACGAAAGGAGACGTATGAAAGACACAAAAATGAAAGTATTAGTTGCACAATCTGTTCCACAAGACAGTCAGAAGAGGGGTCCGAATCAAGCTAGTCATCCTGCAGCTCCCGTTAAAGGGACCTGCAATTACTGTAAACAGCCAGGTCATTTTATAAACGAGTGTGCAGTTCTGAAACACAACATAGCTACTGGTAAGACTAAAGAAAGACCACGTCCGCCTAGACAAGAACAAGTTTCACAGACTTCTCAGTCACCTCAGAATGCACAACAGACAGTTCCAGCGCTGCAGCCTATCGCTGCAACACAGCATGTTACACAGCAAATGTACCAGTATGCTCAGTCAGAGTATCCAGAGTATCAACAGTATTCATGAAACAGCCTAGAGAGGGAGGTAGGCTTGCCTCTCATCGAGATACCTGTAGATCAAGAGGGTCCCTATGTACACAGTCAAGTATTAGGGAAAGACAGAAAGTTTCTGATTGATACAGGGGCAAGTAGGACTACCATCAGTCATGACGAGGTTCCAGGGGCTCCGCTCTCAGGCTCTAAAAATGTTTCCCTTGGATTTTCAGGAAAGCCGATTGTTAATGAAATTTCGAAGCCAGTTCCCTAGAAGTTGGTCCATTGTCCCGAACTACTGATTTGTTACTTACGAAGTCATGTCCAGAAAATGTGTTAGGCATTAAAACGTTAAAAGAATTAGGTGCAGTAATTTGCTGCTCCCCAGAAGGGGTCCGTTTGTTCCTGAGAGACTTTAAAGGTCATTATGTATTACGTGATTTTGATCCAAGATTATTGAATGTACCACAGCATTTATGGGCGCAAGGTCCAACTGATGTAGGCTGTATGCACATCACACCCCATCGTGTGACTCTCAAACAAGGTATAGTTTTGCCACGAATCAGACAGTACAGATTGCCACCTGAGGCTGTAGCAGCCTTATCCAAAATTATTGACAAGCTTATTGCTCAAGGAGTGGTTGTAGAAACTGACTCCAATGTATGTAATTCTCCTATCATTCCAGTCCTGAAACGTACTGATTCAAATGCACCTCCAGTATATCGATTAGTGATTGACCTTCGAGAGCTTAATAAATGTATCATACCCCAGTACCCAGTAGTCCCAGATATTTCTTCCCTATTGACAGCAATTGATTCCGAAGCTACATTTTTCACAGTTATCGATCTCAAGAACGCATTTTTCAGTGTCCCCATTCATCCAGACAGCCAGTACCTTTTTGGTTTTTGTTTAAATGGAAGAAGCTATAAATTCACACGAGCTCCTCAAGGTTTCACAGAAAGCCCTAGTATTTACAGTCAAGCACTTAAGAGACAACTGGACAATATTCACATGCCATCTGACACTGCCCTGCTCCAGTATGTCGATGATCTACTGATCACAGCCCGTTCTGAACGTGACTGCGAGCGAGCGTCACTTACAGTTCTGTATTTTCTGGCCGAGCAGGGGCACAAGGTGTCCCCTTCCAAATTACAATTCTGTGTCCAGCAAGTGGTCTACTTAGGACACTTACTGTCCAAGTGGGGTAGGCAGTTGACACCAGACCGTATCCAGTTAATAGCGAGTCTTCCACAGCCCAAGACACAGAAGGAGGTACGAGCTTTTATTGGCCTCACTTCTTACTGCAGACAATGGATTCCTCAGTATGCATTTCTAGCCAAGTCACTGATACAGTTAACGACACAGGAGGCAGCCGTATCGACTGTCCTCCCTTGGACCCAGGAACATACACTTGTTTTTAATGAATTAAAGAAAGCCTTATGTCAAGCACCTGTTCTAGCGATACCCAACTACAGTAAGCCTTTTACACTTTTTGTTACAGAACGTGATGGTACTGCATTATCTGTTCTCACACAAGATCAAGCAGGACAGTACAAGCCCTGTGCTTATTTCTCGAGCACATTAGATCCAGTAGCCCAGGCTCTGCCTGCGTGCCTCAAGTCAGTTGCAGCCACAGCTCTAGCAATCAGACAAAGTGATTCCATAGTGTTAGGACACTCCATGACAGTACAAGTTCCACACTCCGTGGAAGTTCTTTTAAACCGAACCCAGACTCAACACTTGACCATTGCACGTTTAACAGGTTATGAACTGACACTGTTCCAGCCACACATAGAAATCAGACGCTGCAACATTCTAAATCCTGCTACACTGTTACCGTCAGTTACTCCAAATCCTGCCACACATGACTGTGTGGAAGTTGTTAACACTATGACTAAGCCAAGACAAGACCTGACAGACATTGCATTACCTAATCCCGACCTGACACTTTATGTGGATGGTTCATGTATGAGAACAAGTACAGGAGAACTAGTAGCCGCGTATGCAGTGACTACTGAAACTGAAGTTATAGAAACACATCGTATTGACACCCTGTCTGCTCAAGCAGCAGAGCTAGTTGCTCTGACCCAAGCCTGCATAAGTGCCAAGAACCTGAAAGTAAACATATATACAGATTCACGTTACGCATTCGGAGTCGTACACGACTTTGGAGTGCTCTGGCAGGAGAGAGGTTTCATGACTTCTCATGGAACCAAGATTCAGCATGGTCTCCTCATTCAAGCTCTGTTAGATGCAATACATTTACCGACAGCTATCGCTATCATGAAGTGCAAGGCACATACGAAAGTTACTGACATCATTTCCCAAGGTAACGATCTAGCAGATCGAACAGCCAAGCTTACAGCTCAGACTCCAGACGTTCCAGTTAACACGACACAGACACTCACTCAAGATCAGACTACTTGTATGACAATTAAGGACCCTACACAAGATGTCATAGACATACAGTTACATGCTACTCCCGAAGAAATCAAGAAATGGTCCGAACAAGGAGGGGTCCAGACAGATCAAGGGTGGTTGACGAAGGGAAAAGCCACATGGTTTCTCCCCGACTCTATGGTTCAAGTCATTATTAATACCGCACACAGTCCAGCACATCTAGGAGAAAAAGCTATGTTAGACAGTATCCAGAACCTTTGGTTCAACAAGCACTTACGAGCTGCAGCCAAGCAGAAAGTCCGTACCTGTATGATATGTTGTCAGTTCAATCCAGGTAAAAGTGTCCCGGTGGAACAAGGTGGATTCCAACCCCCTGACCACCCTTTTGAAGTCCTCCAGATGGATTATATTCAGATGGAGCGATGTCGAGGTTTTAAGTATGTCCTCGTAGTTGTATGCGCTTTGTCCAGGTGGACAGAAGCATATCCAGTTACAGATTACACAGCCGCGACCACTGCCAGGCAGTTGGTTCGTGAATTCTTTCCCCGCTATGGACGCCCTAGGGTCGTGTATTCTGATAACGGCCAGCCATTCTCATCTGAACTTATGAAACATGTTTCCTTTTTGTTAGGGTACCAGTGGAAGTTCCATTGTGTTTAGATTAAAATGAGCATCGGGGGGGGTGAGGAGGCGACATCCCGTCGGCATCGTAGGTCAGATATAGGTCAGGTTGACCTATTTGCCTGTAGGGGGGGTGGGAGTCTGTGGGAGGGTGGACAGGGGAGGGGGAGGGATGGGGAAAGGGCAGGGCACAAGAGTAATGAACAGGAAGAAGATGTTTCAGACAGGAACTGTTATTATAGACTGCGCAATGAAAGGTATAAATGTGTCAAGCTAGATTTGGAGATAAAAGATGGAAAGAATAGTCCACCTAATTTGAGTGTCAGTACTGTGCAGTTAGAAGGCTGTTTATTCAAATTCCAATATGGCAGTTAGATTTGTAACTTGGAACGTCTGTGGTCTGAATGATTCAAAAAAGAGACAAAAGATAGCAGTCCGTCTCCGGCAGATGAATGTAGATTTTGTATTGTTACAGGAGACACATGTAATGAGCACTCAGGAGTTCTGCCTTAATCAATTAGGATTTCACCTGATAGCAAGATCTAAACTAGGGGCTAAAAATAGAGGGGTAGCCATCCTTTCACGGAGTAGAAATGTGGTGGTCGGCAGAAAATTAGAGGATCAATGGGGTAGATGGGCCATGGCAGAGATACTGATTGATGGTGTATGGACAACTTTAGTAGCCGTATATGGCTCAACGCAGGACGACCCAGAAATCTTGCAATTCCTGGATACAGAATTGGTGGGCTGGCCATCTCAAATAATTATAGGAGGAGACCTAAATATTAATGGGGCAGATGGGCTGGGGGAAGGGTCAACAGGGTCCTACAAAGGGAGGAAGAAAAGAGTACACAAAGCCCTAATTAATCTTTTAGAGAATAACCTGCTGCAAGATGTTTGGGGTAGTATTAAATCAGGTCAAGCAGGATTTACATACTATTCAGCACCTCACCATCTGTGTGTTCGATTAGATTATTTTTTGGTCTCAACAGATCTACTGAGCAGGTTAGAAATTGATAGGCTACCTCGTATCTTAAGTGACCACAACCCTTTAATATTAACAATGAAGGTGGGAGGGAGAGGTAAAGTAAGTAGGGTTTGGACTTTTGAAAGGGGACTTCTTCTGGATAAAAACTACTTAAAGCATATGTCCAAATGGATCTGCGAATTTTTTGAGAATAACAGAGGCAGTGCCCCAATAGGAGTAGTTTGGGATGCCTTTAAGGCCGGAGTGCGGGGTGAGACATGCAGCTTTAGCGCCCATAAAAGGAAAATAGCGCGAACTAGGGATAGTGATTTGGAGAGGGCGGTTTTAAAGGCGGAGCAGCATCTTCAAGAGTCTTTAACAAGGGGCGAACCGATTGAAGAGGCCATTATAGAATTAATGAAAGTAAAAAGCGAAGCGGAAGAAGATATGGCGAATAAGGCAGCTCAGAATTTCACGACTAAAAGGGAGAGATGCTACGAGTTTAGCGAAAAGGTTGGACATGTACTCGCCATGCGCACCAGACAGATAGCAGCAACGGGGGTAGTCAGGGAGATTAGGGACGAGTTCGGGAAAATATATTCAGATCCACAGGAAATCAGGCAGGTATTTAGGAAATATTATCAGGTATTGTATGACGAGCAACAGCCTAGTAACATTGTAGAGATAAGGGAATACCTTCAGGGCGTTCCGGTGGTCGGGGTATCTAGTGAGGATGCAGAAGAACTCGAGAATGTGTTGGAGCCTAATGAAGTTAAAGAAGCCATGGTTAACTTGCCCTCTGGTAAGGCTGCTGGTCCGGACCAATTGCCCTTAGAGTTCTATAAAAAATTTTGGGAGAGTCTAGGGCAAGACCTAGTTAAGACTATGCAAACTGCACAGCTTGGGGAATCTATCCCTAAATCCTGGAGTGGCGCAGACATTGTTTTAATATTAAAGAAAGGGAAGATAGAAACTGAGCCAGGGTCTTATAGACCAATCACGCTCATGAACAGTGATACTAAAATATATTCAAAGGCATTGGCAACAAGATTTGCAGCTAATATATCCCCGTTGGTTAGTAGTAATCAACATGGTTTTATTCCTGGCAGAGGGACGACACACCATACCCGGAAAGTCATTACTATGTTTGACGTCGCAGAAGTTACAGGGGACCCGATGGCGGTAATGCTGCTTGATGCTGAAAAAGCATTTGATCGGGTCTCCTGGGACTTTCTGTGGCACATCTTAATAAGAGCTGGGATGAAGGAGGGATTTGTTAAAGCCCTGAAAACTTTGTATAGGGATCCGGTCGCAGCTATAAGAGTCAACGGGGGCACTACGGATCAATTCTCAATTAAGAGAGGTACAAGGCAGGGGTGCCCTTGCTCGCCTCTGTTGTTTGCCATGTATATGGATCCTCTAATCCGCAGGATAGAGCTATGTCCAGACATTACTCCATTGAACACCATGTTGGGATCCTGTAAGATACTTGCGTATGCCGATGATGTGGCGGTGATAACTCCAAACCCCACAGAGGCAATTGCTATGATAGAAGGGGAGGCTCGTAAGTTTGGACAGGTATCTGGTTATGCCCTGAATACCTTAAAGACCCAGATTATCAAGAACTCAATGGCTATCTGTAATGATAATCGTGTTGTACATGAAGGGGTCTATCTAGGAATTAATATCACAGCAGATCTAGATAAACTGGTGGAAAAAAACATAGCTCCAATTATAGGCAAAGTTAAGAAAGATTTAGACCGTTACGAAAATCTGCATCTATCGTTAGTAGGACGTGTGAATATTATCAAAATGATGGTACTGCCTAAATTTTTATATATTTTTAGAGAAATCCCACTATTCTTCGATGGCAAGTGGTTCAAAATTTGCGAGCAAATGATTAATCGCTTTGTCTGGGCTAGAGGTAAGACGCGGAGGGCTCTCAGGTATATGTCGCTCCCGCGGGAAAGAGGGGGCTGGTCTCTGCCCGATTTAAAACTTTATTATTGGGCAGCGGCACTACAATATATGGTGGGTCTGGTTGGAGGAGCAGAAAAAGAGGCCTGGCATGATTTTGGATCACTTGTTATTTATGGTTTGGCACTTGGTATGAACGCTGAGAATGCTTTTCTGAGATTTTCCGAGGGTAGTTATTTTAAAAGAACACGTTTTAAGACTGTAATTGCTGCACATAATATTTGGAAAGGAATTTCAAAAAAGGTGGGAATTGGGAAGTATAGCTTCTATACTAGATTAAAAAATAATCCATCGCTCTCTAGTCAGGTTTTTTCGGATAATGTATTCCAAGAATGGGACAGGCGAGGGATAAGAAAAGTTGGAGATATGATGGGTCCCTATGGCATAGTACAATTCGCCGAACTGCAAAAGAGGTTTAATTTGGATACTAGACACTTTTTCAAATACCTTCAAATTAGAAGCTGTCTTGTAAATAAGCAAGGGGGCGCATCGGGTTTAGAAAGAAATGCAATAATGGATCTCATGGAAAAAGGTATTGATTGCACGATTAAAAGATTTTATTTAGAGATGACGAAAATAAAGAAGGATGACTTAGAGAAATGGGGAGATAAATGGCCCATGGATTTAAATTTGGATAAGGATGCGGGCAGGGGTATTTTCACTGAATCAATAGAAATGGGCAGGATAGCGTTATGTTCATCGTCTCTTCAAGCCCAGCAGTATAAGATATTATATCATTTGTACTACACGCCTGCTAAGATTGCCCAGTGGGGTGGTACGACTGGAAATACCTGTTTTAGATGTGGGAATGCAGATGCAGATCTCTTACATATTTTTGTCAGTTGCCCCCAACTGGATAAACTGAAACAAGACATTACTAATTTTTTTCAGATTGCTATGACCTCGAATATAGAATTAACACCAGCTGTTATGTTGTTGGGGATTAGTATGGGTGAGCAACCGACTTGTAAATATTTTCTATTTGTTGCAATGGCGATCTTAAGGTTGATTGTGGCATCGGCGTGGTTAGACCCTAACCCTCCAACATATCATCAATGGTTAGGCAAAGTAATGTCTATACAAAAATTAGAAACAGCTATATATGCCAGAAGGGGGAAGAATGGTAAGAAAATGGGAATGCAGATTTGGGAACCCTTCATCCGATGGAAAGTAGGCTTAGGCCCTCAGGGGGGCGGGGAATAGTTTGCTTATTATATGATTTTGTTCACTGTCTGTAATATTATTTTTAATTCTCTACTGTAAATGGATTGTAATTAATGTGCCCTGTTATATATAAAATGTGGGGGGGGAAAGAAAAAACCTAATAAAATATTAAAAAAAAAAAAAGGAAGTTCCATTGTGTGCGCCATCCTGAAGCAGCCGGTCTCGTAGAGAGACATAATCAGACCCTGAAAATTCGCATCGCAAAAATATGTAAAGAGAAAGGTGTAGACTGGCTAGTTGCCCTGCCAGTTGCTTTATTTTTTATGAGGATGGTTGCACATTCCAGATCAGGTCTGTCCCCGTACGAGGTCGTATTCGGCCGCCCCCCAAACATGTGGGGTACACCTAGACCCCGCAGTATTACAGATGTTTCCAGTAATATGCTGACAGATTACCTAGCTTCCTTGATGTCTGCCCTACACGCTTGTCGTTCACAGGTTGCCGCCGCATTTCCAGACAACACCGAGGTGAAACCGCATGAAGTCATTCCAGGAAACCTGGTGTTGGTGCGGAATTTCGATCGTTCAAGTCCGCTGGAGCCCCGTTGGAAGGAGCCCCGCCTCGTCTTGTTAACAACAAGGACCGCCGTGAAACTGGAGGGCAGGAAAGGATGGGTCCACCTGTCCCATATAAAGAAATTCCATGGACTATCAGACAAGACTTTTTCTAAGGACTACCTCATTCCTAAAGACTGCCTAAAAACAGACTCTGAACTTAAAGTTCCCTTGTTAGAGAAAACTCCGCAACAGGAGTATAAACTGAAACTCAGGTCTAGTAAAATAAGTCAGCCAGTTTAATTGTCTAAGTCCCTCTCGGGTGAAACGGTTAGACAGGTTCTTGACATGTATGAGATAGACCCCCATAGTGAGAGAGTTAGTCAAAACTCTATACGATGTATCGTTGTTCTAAGTTTTTTGCTATTTTTGAGTCTTATGGTTACCTGCACAAGTTATGCTTTACATTTATGTTTTCCAGTTTCACATGTACATATGTTTTCTAACACTACAGTAGAGCACACATTTAGTGATCTGCCTCCTCACGAGCTATCCTATCGTCTTGCTATGCAAAATAACACATTCATTAGGATGTTACACTATTCACACCAGACCAGCAATGCCACTAATTGTTGGGTGTGTGGTCGACTCCCCCCTTTCCAGACACCGAAGGGAGTTCTGCCACTCTTTCCTTATCCGATTCAGAAAAGGGGGTGGTGATGAACAGAGTGTCTGAATTAAGCAGACCACTTTTACCCAGTCCAAAGATCAGGGCTTGATCCATCACCGTTATTTATCTCACTGCCCCATCCCAGCTCAGAACCTGGCTATATGCAAATTAGTCTGTCCCTGGCCCAGTGCATCATGGGAACGGGGCAGACCAAACTACCAAGCCAATTCTTCACCAGAAAGGAGACAAGCTACCGGGGACCGGTTTCTGGCATTTCAGCCTCTTCGGCCCGGCTTGCTTGAATCCTGATGGAGCAGTGAGAAAGGGACTCATGTCTGAGTATACCCTGCCACACCTATAGTGGCCAAAAACGATTCAGAAAAGGGGGTGGTGATGAACAGAGTGTCTGAATTAAGCAGACCACTCTTACCCAGTCCAAAGATCAGGGCTTGATCCATCACCGTTATTTATCTCACTGCCCCATCCCAGCTCAGAACCTGGCTATATGCAAATTAGTCTGTCCCTGGCCCAGTGCATCATGGGAACAGGGCAGACCAAACTACCAAGCCAATTCTTCACCAGAAAGGAGACAAGCTACCGGGGAACGGTTTCTGGCATTTCAGCCTCTTCGGCCCGGCTTGCTTGAATCCTGATGGAGCAGTGAGAAAGGGACTCATGTCTGAGTATACCCTGCCACACCTATAGTGGCCAAAAACGATTCAGAAAAGGGGGTGGTGATGAACAGAGTGTCTGAATTAAGCAGACCACTCTTACCCAGTCCAAAGATCAGGGCTTGATCCATCACCGTTATTTATCTCACTGCCCCATCCCAGCTCAGAACCTGGCTATATGCAAATTAGTCTGTCCCTGGCCCAGTGCATCATGGGAACAGGGCAGACCAAACTACCAAGCCAATTCTTCACCAGAAAGGAGACAAGCTACCGGGGACCGGTTTCTGGCATTTCAGCCTCTTCGGCCCGGCTTGCTTGAATCCTGATGGAGCAGTGAGAAAGGGACTCATGTCTGAGTATACCCTGCCACACCTATAGTGGCCAAAAACGATTCAGAAAAGGGGGTGGTGATGAACAGAGTGTCTGAATTAAGCAGACCACTCTTACCCAGTCCAAAGATCAGGGCTTGATCCATCACCGTTATTTATCTCACTGCCCCATCCCAGCTCAGAACCTGGCTATATGCAAATTAGTCTGTCCCTGGCCCAGTGCATCATGGGAACAGGGCAGACCAAACTACCAAGCCAATTCTTCACCAGAAAGGAGACAAGCTACCGGGGACCGGTTTATGGCATTTCAGCCTCTTCGGCCCGGCTTGCTTGAATCCTGATGGAGCAGTGAGAAAGGGACTCATGTCTGAGTATACCCTGCCACACCTATAGTGGCCAAAAACGATTCAGAAAAGGGGGTGGTGATGAACAGAGTGTCTGAATTAAGCAGACCACTCTTACCCAGTCCAAAGATCAGGGCTTGATCCATCACCGTTATTTATCTCACTGCCCCATCCCAGCTCAGAACCTGGCTATATGCAAATTAGTCTGTCCCTGGCCCAGTGCATCATGGGAACAGGGCAGACCAAACTACCAAGCCAATTCTTCACCAGAAAGGAAACAAGCTACCGGGGACCGGTTTCTGGCATTTCAGCCTCTTCGGCCCGGCTTGCTTGAATCCTGATGGAGCAGTGAGAAAGGGACTCATGTCTGAGTATGCCCTGCCACACCTATAGTGTCCAAAAACGATTCAGAAAAGGGGGTGGTGATGAACAGAGTGTCTGAATTAAGCAGACCACTCTTACCCAGTCCAAAGATCAGGGCTTGATCCATCACCGTTATTTATCTCACTGCCCCATCCCAGCTCAGAACCTGGCTATATGCAAATTAGTCTGTCCCTGGCCCAGTGCATCATGGGAACAGGGCAGACCAAACTACCAAGCCAATTCTTCACCAGAAAGGAGACAAGCTACCGGGGACCGGTTTCTGGCATTTCAGCCTCTTCGGCCCGGCTTGCTTGAATCCTGATGGAGCAGTGAGAAAGGGACTCATGTCTGAGTAAACCCTGCCACACCTATAGTGGCCAAAAACGATTCAGAAAAGGGGGTGGTGATGAACAGAGTGTCTGAATTAAGCAGACCACTCTTACCCAGTCCAAAGATCAGGGCTTGATCCATCACCGTTATTTATCTCACTGCCCCATCCCAGCTCAGAACCTGGCTATATGCAAATTAGTCTGTCCCTGGCCCAGTGCATCATGGGAACAGGGCAGACCAAACTATCAAGCCAATTCTTCACCAGAAAGGAGACAAGCTACCGGGGACCGGTTTCTGGCATTTCAGCCTCTTCGGCCCGGCTTGCTTGAATCCTGATGGAGCAGTGAGAAAGGGACTCATGTCTGAGTATACCCTGCCACACCTATAGTGGCCAAAAACGATTCAGAAAAGGGGGTGGTGATGAACAGAGTGTCTGAATTAAGCAGACCACTCTTACCCAGTCCAAAGATCAGGGCTTGATCCATCACCGTTATTTATCTCACTGCCCCATCCCAGCTCAGAACCTGGCTATATGCAAATTAGTCTGTCCCTGGCCCAGTGCATCATGGGAACAGGGCAGACCAAACTACCAAGCCAATTCTTCACCAGAAAGGAGACAAGCTACCGGGGACCGGTTTCTGGCATTTCAGCCTCTTCGGCCCGGCTTGCTTGAATCCTGATGGAGCAGTGAGAAAGGGACTCATGTCTGAGTATACCCTGCCACACCTATAGTGGCCAAAAACGATTCAGAAAAGGGGGTGGTGATGAACAGAGTGTCTGAATTAAGCAGACCACTCTTACCCAGTCCAAAGATCAGGGCTTGATCCATCACCGTTATTTATCTCACTGCCCCATCCCAGCTCAGAACCTGGCTATATGCAAATTAGTCTGTCCCTGGCCCAGTGCATCATGGGAACAGGGCAGACCAAACTACCAAGCCAATTCTTCACCAGAAAGGAGACAAGCTACCGGGGACCGGTTTCTGGCATTTCAGCCTCTTCGGCCCGGCTTGCTTGAATCCTGATGGAGCAGTGAGAAAGGGACTCATGTCTCATGTCCCTTGCTCATTGCACCATCAGGATTCAAGCAAGCCGGGCCGAAGACGGCTGAAATGCCAGAAACCGGTCCCCGGAAGCTTGTTTCCTTCCCAGTGTAAGAATTGGCTTTTGTAGTCTGGTCTGCCCTGTTCCCATGATGCACTGGGCCAGGGACAGACTAATTTGCATACAGCCAGGTTCTGAAACTGGGATGGTGCAATGAGCTAAAAAACGGTGTTGGATCTAGCCCTGATCTCTTGACTGGGTGAGAGTATTCTGCTTAATTCAGAGACTCTGTCCATCACCACCCCTTGTTGTAAATAATTTTGTCCACCCTAAGCGTGGAAGGGTATACTCAGATGTGAGTCCCTTGCTCATTGCACCATCAGGATTCAAGCAAGCCGGGCCGAAGACGGCTGAAATGCCAGAAACCGGTCCCCGGAAGCTTGTTTCCTTCCCAGTGTAAGAATTGGCTTTTGTAGTCTGGTCTGCCCTGTTCCCATGATGCACTGGGCCAGGGACAGACTAATTTGCATACAGCCAGGTTCTGAAACTGGGATGGTGCAATGAGCTAAAAAACGGTGTTGGATCTAGCCCTGATCTCTTGACTGGGTGAGAGTATTCTGCTTAATTCAGAGACTCTGTCCATCACCACCCCTTGTTGTAAATAATTTTGTCCACCCTAAGCGTGGAAGGGTATACTCAGATGTGAGTCCCTTGCTCATTGCACCATCAGGATTCAAGCAAGCCGGGCCGAAGACGGCTGAAATGCCAGAAACCGGTCCCCGGAAGCTTGTTTCCTTCCCAGTGTAAGAATTGGCTTTTGTAGTCTGGTCTACCCTGTTCCCATGATGCACTGGGCCAGGGACAGACTAATTTGCATACAGCCAGGTTCTGAAACTGGGATGGTGCAATGAGCTAAAAAACGGTGTTGGATCTAGCCCTGATCTCTTGACTGGGTGAGAGTATTCTGCTTAATTCAGAGACTCTGTCCATCACCACCCCTTGTTGTAAATAATTTTGTCCACCCTAAGCGTGGAAGGGTATACTCAGATGTGAGTCCCTTGCTCATTGCACCATCAGGATTCAAGCAAGCCGGGCCGAAGACGGCTGAAATGCCAGAAACCGGTCCCCGGAAGCTTGTTTCCTTCCCAGTGTAAGAATTGGCTTTTGTAGTCTGGTCTGCCCTGTTCCCATGATGCACTGGGCCAGGGACAGACTAATTTGCATACAGCCAGGTTCTGAAACTGGGATGGTGCAATGAGCTAAAAAACGGTGTTGGATCTAGCCCTGATCTCTTGACTGGGTGAGAGTATTCTGCTTAATTCAGAGACTCTGTCCATCACCACCCCTTGTTGTAAATAATTTTGTCCACCCTAAGCGTGGAAGGGTATACTCAGATGTGAGTCCCTTGCTCATTGCACCATCAGGATTCAAGCAAGCCGGGCCGAAGACGGCTGAAATGCCAGATACCGGTCCCCAGAAGCTTGTTTCATTCCCAGTGTAAGAATTGGCTTTTGTAGTCTGGTCTGCCCTGTTCCCATGATGCACTGGGCCAGGGACAGACTCATTTGCATAGAGCCAGGTTCTGAAACTGGGATGGTGCAATGAGCTAAAAAACGGTGTTGGATCTAGCCCTGATCTCTTGACTGGGTGAGAGTATTCTGCTTAATTCAGAGACTCTGTCCATCACCACCCCTTGTTGTAAATACTCTTTCCTTATCCGTTCTCACATAATGGTTCGTGTGGAGCATGGTCCACGTTAACGTCATCCTCCAATGATATGTCCCTTCTGAATAGAACATGTTTCCCAGACAAGCAAGGTCTCTCCCATAGAACAGGGTTAGATCTAGAAAATGAAGTATATGATCTAGGTAATTATTCCTCGAATTTCATGGTTCTGAATGTTCAGTCTGATACTACTCTAGATTTGCCTACTATTTCAGTACTACCAGTCAAAGGCGAATTATGTGTCAGAAAGAATGGTTCCGCACATGTAGGACATAGTGATTGTACTACTACTGTCGAGTATAGTGACAGTGGGAAATCTATTTTCAAAGCCTCACGTCATTCTTATTTTGTTTGTGGTCAGACCGCATATGTTCGTCTGCCCCTCGATTGGGATGGAACATGTTACATTGCCTTCCTACTGCCACCAGTTTTTCTAGCCCCATCTGATTATCACAGAAACACACATCTAGTACACGTCAGACCTAGAAGGGAGATCGAGTCCCCAATTGTCGATCAAACTGAAACTACTCTAGAACAGTATCAAGATTTCAATAAAGGTTTCTTCTTCTTTATAGGACCTGTCCAGAATAGTAAGTTAATACGTAGGTTAACCAGAACCCTTGAAGCAGTAGTGAATGAGACTACTTCTGCTCTAGGTAACTTAACTGAAGAGCAATCTGCTATGAGATTTGTCGTGCTCCAAAATCGTCTCGTTCTTGACGTCATACTGGCCGATAGAGGAGGAGCATGTAGAGTCATCGGATCTAGTTGCTGCATTTTCATTCCTAATAACGCGCCGTCTGTTTATTCAGCTATAACCAGACTCCATAAAATTGCCCATCGGTTACACCAGAATCCAGGCACCTGGACATGGTCCGGTTGGCTCTGGAGTATTATATCTGCCTGGGGATGGAAAGTACTGTCATTCCTAGGTATTGCAGTAATGATCATATTCAGTTGCTGCCTCTGTATACAATGTGGCCCTGCGATTTGCGGCATGTGTGCTACCTCTTGTATTCCTAGTCCTAAGTCCAGTTCCAAGACAATTCGAGACAAACAAATGATGCTATATGAAATGATAGATGGTATCATGAATATTGATGGTTCCTGATGGAAACGTAGGGCACAAGGAGGGATTGTGGAAAAGTAAATTTTGCCATGTTATATGTGCCTACGTGTTCCCCATCTTATGCTATATGTGCATGATCGATATGCATGTATTCCCCTCTGATCGATTAAAGACGCAATTACAGTTGTGTCCATCTCTAGTATGCCAGTTTCCAGTCATCATGAAAACAACGAATATCAGGCCTATGTAAACCTACGTTGCCATATTTCACAGTGTGCACGTTAATTCATTGAATTGTCCCCGTTTCTAGGCCTCAAAAGGGCCCGGACTCAGATTCAGCTCCAGTCTTCTGAACCCTCTCCGAGGAGCGATACAGCCCCCACCTGCATCCCTGACCCTTAGCTTACTTCATGCCTCGCAGTGCCCGGCCCGGCCTGGCTCTGCCTCCCAGTCTGCCAAGAGTATGTTATGCTTCCAGTTATCAGTCCAGCCCTCCTTCTCTGCATTCCTAAGCTACTGAATCGCATCAATAGTTTCCGTCATGGTCTAGCCTTTCTGTCTCCATGTAAGAGAAATACTGTATTAATATTCATAGAATATTCCTCGCACACACAATACATGTAGAATTATGCACGCATCAGTCCTAATGTCTAGTAGCCTTTGCCCTGATAACTTTTGGATTCTATCAATATGTACTCTAAACACCAGATACCAGATATGCCTTGGGTACATGTCGCTCTGACACTCCAGACTTTAGTCTCCTCTTCTAGCGCAGAAGTCATAGCCCCCAGTTCTCCCTGGTAACACGTCATTGCCCGTTTGCGCGCACCACTAGGTTAGAGGTCCCAGCTGGTCAGGTAGCCCCCTCCATGTTTCCGCCTCATTTATGACACTTCTGTTACGTTTACATCACATGTCTATGTATACGCCCTGTACACGCCTTCTTGTTACATCATTTTGCCCTTATCTTTCGCGACTGCTACGAGTCACGCCTACTGCTACGCCTACTGTATTGAATGTAATGTAATTGTTTTAGTATATATACTGTATCATGTTACTTTTCGGTGTGCAGCTGCCGTCCCGTGCTTCCAGGCTGTTCTGTCCTTTTCTCTTATGCCTGATTAAAGCCTGAAGACTCAAGATACCTCGAATCCTGACTCTTATTTATTGAGCTACCTGTGTTATTGCTTATACTGAAAAATAGTACCGGTCATTAATTATTTATTTACCACAAAAAACATATCACTCTAGGGTAAGGCTGTGCCGTTAGTTTTTAGGGAAACGTTCTATATGGAATTTAGAGATTATATGCTACCTGGTAATACATCATGGTGGGTACCTTTTTTCATAAGTAAGCAGACAATGGTAATTCCTTTTAACCAGTGATAAGCAATGAGTCATTTCTATAGCAATGAAAGAAGCTGCAGATGTCTGCAAATTGGGTAGACAAGGAAAAGGAGAACCTCAAATCGGTAATCAATTTTGGACTAGTTATTCATCACTTCATAATATTGGTAGGCTACTCTGTAGTAAAGAAGAGAGAATATTTTAATTTAAAAATATTCTACAGTGATGTATGGAATGGCATTCAGCTACATATTGAGCTTTCTGGTGGACCGTGTATTCGCCTGGTCATGAATGGCAAAGGAGGCTGTATTTTAACACTTGGCAGAGATTGAGTTATCTACAGGATTTACTGGGAAACCCTGTGTCGGAGTCAGTCCTGAGTCAGTACTGGCCCGGGGCAATAAGCATGTTCAATTTGTGCAACCTTTTGTTCCACGTAGACAAGTAAGTTGAGTTACCAGTACTAATGGGTGTATAATATAGTTAGATTGGTAATCAAAAGAAATAAAGAAAAATAATAATATGGCAATGGAGTCTAATATAGTTGTAAGAGGTTTAGCATGGACAAACCTTCCGTATTTATAGAATAAAAGCATGATATATATATAGTTTGGTTCGAATTTTGAAGCAAAGATCGGACCGCGGCCACGGGGGTCATGGCACATTAAAAAAAGTTTCTAGACTACATAAGTCCTGACCTGTTAGTTAAAAGTAGAGCGGGGGATTTGCTAGGGTGGAGTTACTAGATTTCGATGCAGTTCAGTTCGGTTTTGAGCCCAGTATTGGTCGCACTCGCAGACACGTGGGATAGTCATGTCCAAGGTCTTGCACGACTATGCATAGATACTAAAAATTTATTTACGTAGCATTAAAAGTAAAAGGGTCCCTCAAAACATGTTCAGTGACTTACGGGCCTGCAAAGGAAAGGTCTTAATTGCGTCAACTTACTTCTTGGATGGCGGACGGTCCTGGGGAAAACCCTTGTTCTCGCGGCAAGGTATCAGTGTTGTACTCGAGCGCCGTCTTTAAGTTTACAAGCATTGGCATAGCCAAAAGGTCTCACCTTCAGGACCTTATAAGTGTTTAGCCATGCAGCACATTATCCTGTTAATAATCAGGCAACACAATTTTACGCCCTATGATGTTGAAGGACGCGACCCCTGTGTGTCAAGGACAGAAACATGCTTTGTACCATGACAACACTGGGCTGCAGAAGTCAGTGCAGACTATCAGTCTGTGCATTGTGTGTGTGCCTATGTGTTTGTCAATAAGCCTGTATCACGGTGTGAGAGAGACGTTGCTTATGCGTCCGCAGCTGTGCTTAAAGCATGTGATTGTGCCAATCAGTGTCAATATGTCTGTAATAAGGGAATTGACTGGCATTTTGTGTTTCTCCACCATCGCCTGTGGTGCAGGAGAGAGCCACAGCAGCAACAGCCCCCAAGACCAATATAGGATTTTGCATTCGTGTAATTCCACAGACACTTTCAATGCACACATGCAGGCATGGGTTTTCAACACAACTATACAGATATACTCACATACACCCACGTCGTCACATACAAACACGTCCTCGCATGCCAGTGTACACTGAGATAAACAGTTTCAGACACACAAGCATGCACGTGCACACACACTGCAGAGACACGCATGATGGGGTAATAGCAAGGTGGTGAAAAGGGGGGGCGGAAGGTGGGAACAATGTCAATGGAATGAGTGAGGGGGAGAGTGGTTATAATGGTGGGAGGTAGAGAAGGAAAAGTCGTCGGCGAGATTGGAAAAGAGGAATAAGGGATTGAAAGATGTCGGTAGCAAGGGAAGTAGAAGAGGGTGGGGGAAAGAGCGTAATTCCACCCAGTTTGAAATTGTGTCCCTTGCAATCAGTGCCACTGAGAAGAGGTAATATGGGGGCAATGGAAGGCATCGGGCTCAAAAGGGAAGGTTGAGCGGTGGAGAAAGGACAAGCTTAAATAGGGATAAGCAAAGGGCAGTAACAGAAGAGGGTTGGGGAGATGGGAAAAATGTAGGTAAACAATGATTAGGGAGTAGTTCGGAACTGAGATTTGGGAAACAGTGGGTGAGTCTGGGAATGCGGAGGGGAATGGGAAACAAAGGGTGTGGGGAGGGGCTGTTAGTGAGTAGTAGAAGCCCCAATGGGGAGCTTTAGCAAATGTATGGCGAGTGTTGAGTCTGGGAAAGCGGATGGAAAACAAAAGTGTGGGGAGGGGCTGTTAGTGAGGAGTAAAAGTCCCAATGGGAAGCTTTAGCAAATGTATGGGGAGTGATTGGTGAAGAATGAGGGGGTTCATAATATGAAGGGGGCGACTAACAGACAAGTAAGGTGAGGGGTGAAGAGATGGACTAAATGAGGGGTTAGGGCAATGATGGCGAGTCACTAACAGAACAAGCATTGGCCGCGCAGCCGTGAAAGCGATGCGGCCGGGAAAGCGATCGCGCTAAGAAGAGCAGCTGTTTGCGTGTGTGCTTGTGTGCGTAGCCTGCTCTTTTTAGAAGCACATTCTCGTGCTTGCCGCCACAAGCACGAGTATGTGTATCGAAAAAGAGCAGAACAACGGCTAAAGGTCCTCCTATGCGAGACCTAAAAAGTACATGGATGAAGGCATAGGACTTCTGTCAATTAGTTTGGAAACACAAAACAATTAACTAGATCCTAAATGCATGTTTTATGAACACCTTTCTGCAGGCTAAAATGACAAGCATAGTGTTAAACTTGTAATAGATGTGATGAATACTGCAAATACAAATGTTTTTAAATGCTGCAGTCATATTGTACACAAGTGTAGCTTCTTCCGGGGAATCAACTATTGTGAAACTATTTAGTTCAGTTATGTTGTTAGAACATCTGGGTACAGCTGTACGAATGGCTGCTCGAGGTACCCAACATATAGAGTCTGGGGCACTTGCATCTGTCAGAGAACTTTGAAAGGGATTGTTAACCAATCCAATTCACCGGGGGGGGGGGGATTAGCGGGACATTAACTTTTTTCTCCTCGAAGATGATTTGGCCTGCATTTGTCAATACCACTAAGAGTAAGATGGTAGACTTGTCTGGCCAATACAAAGGTGTCCGGTAGTTCACTTTAGTAACAATGGAGGATTGTGTGAGTGACAATGCTTATTCGGGTATTGTCTCTCTTCTCTTGCATGGATGGGTTAAGTGGATAACTTATCTTGCTCAAAAATCAAACTCACGTTAATTATGAGTAGCACATTTCTTCTTACTTCATTGTAGCAAAGTTTAAGGAACACTATAATCTTATTGGGGGACAACATACATGGTGAATGATGAAATAAAATGTGCCACTTGCTGTTTGCATCACAGTTTCTGTGATTAAGTTGATGCTAAATGCATTGGATAACAACAACATCCTCATCTGTTTACTCTCGACCAGGTTAGAGGAAGGGTAGAGGGCCCATGGTCACCTGACCTGTGCTCTGACTAACAGCAGTCTGATCACTTCGCGGGGACATATAATATAACTGGTATGTATGTGTATTAGCTCATTTATACAAGTCTTAAGATACAAGGGGTGGTTTCCTTGAACAGCTCTATTAACACGTAACCCTAACTGTTATTATCAGAACATATACTGGGATGGGGCACACATTACATCAAACACTTCACAATGAAGCAGGGAGTCTAAAATATCCATAAGTAGCTGGTAAACACAGTACACAACAAATAGGAGACACACCACGGCTTCCTCCTAACACGAGTGTCAAGCCAAGGCTAAAGAAGATAAACCATGCATAAGACATTCTCACAAGACGTAACCAAAGTGAAATTTCGTTTCCGACGAGAGGTTAAGGACAGAAACCGTCTCTAGTACCCCATTATGAAAACACAAGGGGTTTAGGTTTATTAACGTTTTAGTGATTTCTTAATGGCACTAAAATAGTAGCACGATGTCTTCACATAATACCGACTTTCTAACCAAAGGCTCTTAGCATACAGGTACTTGGGAGCTCGTACTTGTAAACAAAAAAGCTAAACTACAAGAAGCAGAAGAACGCAGAATAAAAGACTGAAAAGCTAGGATTGTATGACGTTTCCGAACATGATATTGTGTAAAATTGCCCAACAAAAGATGGAAAGGGCTGTTATAAAAATTAGATGATTGCTCTACGTGACAAGAACTGGTCGCTAGACCAGTCCTCAAAAGTTTGATTTTTGAAGGAAATATAGTTAATAGTGCTGCAGAGGAAAGACAACCGAATAAAACTTTAGCGGCACAACTTGGCCTTTGTCACGAGGAAATAAACCACAGTAAAGGTCCATACCAGCCGACGACTAGAACCTATACTGCAGCCGTCAATTTAGCTACTATTTCAGCTTCTGATTGGTCAAAGCAGCTTGCGCCCTACCTTTTATTGGTTTACTGTCTCTCTGTAAATTCCTTTCCCCGCCCACGTGCATCATACACCACCAAAAAGTAAGTCACGTAGAACTTGCCGCTCCCTTACCGTGTAGTACGACAACAGACCTGCGTTGTAATCCAGCACGAACCAGCGGTACTGACAACCTTTCATAACGTTGATCCATTTGCTTAGCGGCCCTTCCATGATAGACGCCCTAATGGTACAGAATAACAACACCACCAGCGACGTCACGGGGCACGTTTTCTTTTGGGCGTGGTGGATGAAGTAAAAGGTGGTATCAGTGCGATAAAACCAGCACAAGCGCACGCCTCGCGAGGCAGCAGGGGGAGGGGACCTACGCAATTCCCTTGCGGGAGCATGCAGCAAGGTGCGATGATTGCGACCATATGGCCCCACCATATGGCGCCTCGTGCTCCCGCAAGGGAATCGCCAGACGTACACGAGTTGCCATTGCAAGCAATGCACTGCTGGCACGTTTTTGCCCCCAAAGCTGTGCCGATGGCTAAAGGTCTCTCTCCTAAGCAACGCATGCGCGCTGTGTAGGCGAGACCTAAAATGGAATAGACTCATGTTAGTGAGTTAGTCCTGGCTCAAGGTCGTCATCGTTAAGTGTTAAAGCTATATTAAAGTAGGCAGAGTGTACGTAAGTAGTGCTATAGCGATCTCCGGTAAAACATAAAATTCTATACACACCCGTATTGGGGATGCTATAGGTGTGGAATTACGTATCTTACTCTCCGTGAGGAAATATGAATTCCCTATATGTCAGCATTGGTGCCTGGGCTCCATATAATTTAGGATGGATCCTAAGAGAGGGACATTGGTAAGAGAAAAATAAATTGGCCAAAAAACAGTAAAGAGTCCGATGGTCGGTGGACCTTATATTTAAAATACATAGAGGATTGCCAGGACAAACCAGTTTTGTTAAGAAAGCTAGAGCTTGCGGGGCTATACTCATACTTATTAGATGTATCTCAGTTCGAGGGTCATCTTGATTGTACTGGTGGCAAGGGAATGCCAACCACCTCATGCCTTAGAAATTGGTGGATTTTCAGGATAAGTTTGAAAAAAACTCCAAAAGGTATAACTGTGGGACAAGATAAAATTCAGATATGTTGTAATTAAACTAACAATTAGTACTTTCATCTAATTTCCATTGCTAAAGCTTGCAGCCCTTTTCTGTTCCAGCAATACACTCCCTCTTTACTAGTCTCTGGGACTGCTTCTGTCTCTGGGAAAACAAATACATAAAATTGTTAGTGGAGCAAGCTGCAAATCCCTAATCTCTCTCTGTGTCATCATGGTACTTAGTGTATAGGATGTGGTCCTTGAGGAAGCAATTAGAACCAAATTAGTTTCATAACTTTCATTCTAATTTTTTAAGCAATTAACACACGTTGTTTATTGCTCCCTATCTTCAGTGAGTCACTAGTTTATAAAAATAAAGCAGATTGCAATGGGAGAGTGGTCATTGCACCTCAAAAGGCAGAAGAGCTAAGCTTGGACTAATCACATTGAGCTGACCCAAACTGAGGTCAGGCTGAATCAATACTGAAGAAGGTGAACATCTAAGGTAAGGAGGGATGCTGGGCAGACAGTTTAAAAATATTTAAATAAAAGCAGTAGCACTTCAGTGAGGAGACATTCTGGGAGCAGCAAGCTACTGTAGTTTACAGCCTCCATGTCATAGATCCTCTGCAATGCACCATGGAGCTGGTGCAGTGTGCCTAAGCTAATATCTGCAAAATGTGTATTTTCTTTTAAATAAACTTTCATTCCTAGTGCTGGGGCATGACATTTTTTCTCTTTCAACTCTAGGAATGCTTTTGTGCAATTGTTGTCCAATGGAAGCGGATCAGAAGCACCCGTGTGTGTCAGCCTCAGTAAAGGCTTAGCCACTAGTGAAAGGTTTAGTAACCACTCTCTACAGCAGCTAACGATTCCCAAAAATGTCCTGACTTCTTTCTGAATTTGAGGTGGAGTCATCTTGGAAATTACTTCCACTCTCTCTGGTGACACCTTTCTACCTCCCTTTCCAATTGTGTGTCCCAGGTATTCATCTTCTTTTTGACAGTTCTCCTGACTATTCTCATACAATGGCACTGTGACATGAACTTTGCAAAAATCAATAAAAGTGAGCCATTCTTCAGTACATGGAATGTGAACAAATATATTGGCTGGATTCTGTACCACAATTATGCTTTTAATCTCCTGCACTATTCTGTTCTTTTCATTTATTTTCTCTGATCCTGTGATCAGAAAGTTACACAAACTTCCAATCATTTCCATCAAAAATCCTTTTATTGGTAAAATTCCTGCAACTGATGGTGTTCCTGAATACATGTCATTTGGTTCTAATTTTAATAAGCCAAGCTCTGCACATTTTATTAATCTGGCATCCTTCTCTGTGAACTCTCTTATTTCTGTGTTTATTATTTTTTCCAAAGCAGAAGGTAATTTTTCAACTGTTTTTTTCTAAAAATAATTCTACAGATGTCTATTGTTGGGTCATTGTAAAATGTACATCTTCAACAGAAATCTGAAAATTAACATAATCTGGTGTACAGTAATCTGTGCGGTTTAATTTGCAAAACAATTGTTTTTCTGCTAGGCCTGAGTCACAGACAAAAACTTGGTAAATTTCCTCAAATGCGCCTAATTTTTGTGCAAATTCTTCTAAAACTGTGTTTGTAATTTCTTTGTTTAAAACTCCTGCAACTAAATCTACTGCTTTCACAATGGACTTGGTAAATTTAGAATTGTGAGGGTTAAAAATCACATTTTTAAACACAGCAACCTGTTGGGCTGGGTTCTGATTTTGTCTCTGGAAATAATTCATATTTGCTCTGGACAACTTATTTAAATTAATTTTAACATTTTCCATATTTTGTGGGACCATCTGTGCTTGAAAAATCCCTGCCATTGGTACCTGTTTCTGAACTGACATTTGCATTTGCTTAGCTGGCATATTATGAATCTGCATTTCTCCATGTTTTTGTGCATCATGTTTAAATGTATATCTCTTCTTCCAATGCTCAAATATGTCATAAAGATGGCAAAAGGACACATTTTCCAGCACTACAACATCCATACCTGAATGTGCACAAACCAAAACACCTTTACTTCCATCCTGTGTACTTTTAATCTGTACCCAATCAACATCCTTTGCTGGCACTCTGCCCTTCAGGAAAGTAATCACTGCTATGTTTTTAACCATAACAACAGAAAATAATGGTACATTCATGCACACCCTTTTCATTGTCTCTTCATCTGGCCTTTGCATAACTTTAGATTCAAACCACAATTTAGTCTGCATGGCAATGTAAAAGAACATTTCCAAATTAATGCACAACTCTTTTAAAATTTCAACAACTACATCAACTTGTGGGTACCACAGCATAATGTTGTCTCTCAATTGTGGGAATGTGTTCGGAATTGCTAGAAGTTTACTTTTATTCTGTGGCCTATGCACATACATTTCTCCAACCTTTTCTCTCAATGAGTAAGCAAAAGCTTCTCCCTCATTCTGCTTATTATTTTTCTCAACTAGATGTGGTGGCTTCTTTTCCTTATCCAGTTTCCTTGCAAGGTCTGGTGGTTTCTTTTTCTTCTCATGTTTTCTTGCCCACTTGTCTCCTAATTGCTCAAACCCACTGCATTTAAAAATATACTTTATTTCTGCAATGTGCAATTGCATTCCTGAAGAACACATTTTCTCATTTGCTTCATCATCCATGTGTACCCTAAAACCTTTTTGAAATGGAAAACTTCCTGAAACATCAGTTTCATATTTTTGAGCCAAATCTGTCAGTCCATTATGTGTAGTGAATGCACATGCAGCTGTTTCCATACCCAGGGAAATCAATTCTTTTTTCTGACACTGGTTCTCATTTTCACGATTTAAGCAGCAGGGACTGTTAATTTCTTCATGTTCACATGTTGAATTTAAAACATTAAGCTGTTTTTCTTTTTCATGGTCTGTGTCAATATGTTCTCCCATGCTCTCTATCTTTTTAATCACTGCTGCTTCCTCAAAGCAGGTTTGAAAAATCCCATTTTCAAATATATTTATTTTACCCTGGGCTGCAGATGTTGTAAATACCATTTTCCCCTCACCTTTTAGTGCTTGGGGTAATTTCTGTTCAATAATCTGTGAATTCTGAGTTTCTGAAAAAAAACTGCCAAAATCACTCCTTCTGCAGCTCTTTGAACCTTTTCAGTAGGGACCATATTAATTGGGACAGTCATAATTTTTGTAGGCATTATCTGTGCATCTGCAGTTTGCAATTCTTGAACTGAATCAGTCATATTTGAAGCAGTAACACCTGGATGTATCACTGTCAGTGCTGAATCAACAGGTAATGAGTCAATATAAAATGTCTGCACAGTTCTCACAATCTGTTTTTCTCTCTGTACAACAGAAGCAGTAGCCACTGTACTACTTACTGGTGCACTATTTTTAGTATTTTTAATGGGAACCACATAAAGTGGTGGACACTCAGTTAACTTATTTATTTTAAGCTCTTTATCATCATTAATTCCCTTCTCCTGCATTTGGTGCTTTACCTTTTTATCCTCACTTGCTTTCTCTCTTGCTGTCTTTTCCCACAGGCTTAAGGCCTCAAATTGTGCAGCTTTAGATGGTGTCTTTATTTCACATAACACTTCCCTTAATTTGTCAATAATTTGCAATTCAAAAGTACCATCTTATGGAAACCTCAAAGCACCCTCTTTTTCAGTAATCTGGCACCATTGGTGAACCCACATACATGTATGTTGTCCCAAATTGGTAGACATAAAAAGCACAGGTGTTCCTTCAGGAGCATCACCAACAAAAAACACATTTATCACTCTACCTCCCAACCGTTTCTTTAAACTTTCAAACATTTTCATTTTGGCAATATTTCAATGAACTTTCTTTTCTCCAATGATGTCAGTCTCAATTTTAGTCAGTTTTACTCCTACCACTGACCCTCCACAAGAATCTTACTGCAATATTTCTGAGTTTTCCTAATCACAATTCTGTTAATAACAACATAAAGAAATTCGCTACTCTGTCCGTTGTACTAAATAAAGGATAGATTTATTTTCACTACGAGTAACACATTCCACTTACTATTCACAAAGTAAGAACTTCCGTTTACTCTTCAAACACTGCAGGTAAATCCCTTCCGCTTACCTTTCACTCAAGCTCAGAAGAACCTGCTACTCCTTCAGTGTTACCCTTTCTAGGTGATATAAAACAACAAAGTTTCACCAGCGAACTCTTTTGCTGTCAATCAAGCTCAGAAGAACCTGCTACTCCTTCAGTGTGACCCTTTCTAGGTGACATCACACCAAAGTTTCACCAGCGAACTCTTTGCTATCAATCACTCACACTTTTACACAGAAAATATTCCCTAATTTAACACTGCCAGCCCTACCTAGCTTCTCAGTGTTATTCCAACAGACGAGTAACCTCAGTGCAGTGTGGCTTCCAGTTACCACCCGATATTCCTTCCTGGGATTCCACAGGTGTGCATACCTGCATTTCCAGACAACATAGAACAAGACACTAACTTAATTAACATGAAGAGTTAAAACATGTAATCAATAATCAAAAAATTATGTCCTATGACATTACCAATATAATCAATAACACATCAATTCAAATGAGCACAATTTCACCCACAGTAAAAAAAAACTTAATATTTTCAACACTTCAAAAATACATGCTAGCACATTAACAACATTTCACACCCCTATTGATACTCACACCACTTCTTGCATCACCTTCCAGTACTGCTTTGACAGTCTTCAGGTTCAGAGCATTGGAGTCAGGAATCAGGACTTGGACATTTATCTAACTTGGGCAATTATTTTGCTTCCCTCCTAAGGTCAATGATCCATTAGTTGAATATTTGATGGTGAAATCAATAATCATTAATCACCAAACTAATCAATAATGACCATCCTCTGATTACCAAAAACTGATGCAGCAGTAATTTCTTCTGGTAATTTCTGAATGCAAAACCCTCATGCTACCTCTATTTACCGCTGAAAAAGATGTTGGGCCCTTGACACCTTGTATTACCTTCAGGAGACTTTAAACAAACATGAATAGTAAAAAATGCAATTAATATTTAAGCCAATGAAGAGAGTTGTTGAATATTTTAAAGGGTTTTATTTTCTAGTAAAAAGTTAAGTTTTTTCTCTGACCCTTTATTCATTAGTAAAATATCAATCAGGTTACAGAATTTGGAAAACAGGAAAAATAGCATTAATACAGAACATATTACAGTCTGAATATAAGCATCACTTGTAGAAAAGAAAATGTGGTGCAAAATGTCAGTCAAAACTCTTAAAGAGTTTCTAAGAAAATGAGTCTTGCAAGGCTAATCAAAAATTAAATAGTTTGCAAAAATCTCTTATAGAAATAATTGCATAAGACAAATAAATCTTTTCAGACCTAATTATTAAGTCAAAGCATAAACTTAGAATATTAGCATTTAATTCTATCCTAATCAGCTGCACTCTCTGCTCGTCTCTGTGTCTAAAGAGCGAAACAGCCTGCCCTTCACAAGACCCTAAAGGAATGTGGCCTGCTGTGCCAAAAATATGACATGGAAGCAAGAAACCTCCCCCTGACTCTACTCGGACGCAAAATCCCTCCCAAGGCTGCACCCATGACAATCCTACCCTTATAAATGAAACAGAGCCTAACCCTTAGCCAAAGCCAAAATGAGCCTAGAAGCCTAAATGGCTAAAAGCCAACCACACCTCCAAAGAGGTCATTATTTATTCTCTAATTCTTGGCAGACTACACAAAAATGTTTCATGTTCAGGGATGCTTGTACTTGATTGGTCAGTCACAATGGCATGAGGTCTCACTATCCTGACACATTGAAAATTCTAGAGCATACCAGTTTTAACAAAAGAAGTGCAAATGATTAATACATTCATATTGTTTTTGCAACATTTACTAGGAAAGCTTTTTCTATCTTTTCTTTCCTTCCTGTTACAGCACAGGCTAGAAGGATACTTTAGCTAACTGGTACATTGGCACAATCACAAGAATGTACAGTTCACAGTGGCCTTGACACCTTCTTGTCATGAGGAAAGCTGGCACTGTCTGCACATGCTCTCTTCTCTTTATTGCAAGTCATAGCTTTGCTGGATTCACTGGCAGCCATGTTTTCTTAGGACCCAAAAATAAAACAAACAGAAAAGAATAATAATTTCATGTAAATCAGCCATTATGTTTCCCTCCCTCATACTAATACCCCTTATAAATGTTTACCTAGCCAAGCTATTAGTTTAAAGCAGCTTTTATGATTGGTTATGTAGAACATGCAAAAATGTGCAATGTATAACATAGCATTATTATGCTTTAGTGTATATTTTAAAAGCGCACACAGTTAATACAGCGCACACAGTTAATACAGCCACACAGCAACATGCTTTAATGTTTTAGATAGCTTTTCATGAAAAAAAGCATTTAGCCCCATGTGTAGTGTTTGGTGCCTTTGATAATTCACGCACATTATAAAAAGAGGTGTTTTAAACTAAACATGTTTATCAAAATATGCAACAAGCCAAAGTCTCTTAACACCTTCCATGCTCATGACGATCTGAGCTCGTCATGAGGCACGGCGCTCCGGTGCTCATGACGAGCTCAGCTCGTCATGAGCCGTGGAACGCTCGCATGCGGGGATAATTCCCCTGCTGTGCTGTGCTGAGCGTTCCACGGGAATGGGTGCAGCTGTGACGAGCTCAGCTCATCATGAGCACTTGAGCGCCGTGCCTCATGACGAGCTGAGCTCGTCATGAGCACCGGGGCGCTGTCCGCGCCCCCCCCCCCCCTCAGCACAGTGGGGAGATTACCCCCCGCAGCAAAGGGGTTAAGACAGGAATAGTGAATCTAGATTGCAAGGGATGGACTGGGAAGAGAGAACACATTCTTTTAATCTTCAAAGCCAAAAAGGCCACTTTTCTCTACACTGCAAAAACACATGTTAATTCAGCAAAAGCATTTCAGACTGACTAGGCCTCTCTTTCATATTTTTTCATGTGCCATGTTTTACCTTGCACCAAAATGTGCTTGTCAATTTAAATGCAGTCTGTCTGAAGCACAAAAATAAAGCAATGCCTGACTCCAGATGAAATCTGCTCCATCACTGGTCAGACAGAATACTGGTTAGTTGGAATCCATTCAATGTCGCATGCATTTCTTGACATGCATACTTGCTGTCTAAAGTAAAATCAGAAGAAAATGAACCTTTATAACAACTTCGCAAGCCAGGCAAGTGGCGGCTGTCGTGTAAGTGTGCAGGGACTACAGTGTATGGCATATTTTACTGCCTGTGATGAAAACTGTAGCTGTTTAGTGGGTCTCTGTACCAAACGTACATGACTGAAGCCAGTACCAGTCTGGGAATTTTAGGTACTAGCATAATATCGTATTAAATGGCTTGCGCTGTCCAGGAGAGTTAGCGGTGTGGTGTCAAATTCGAAGGATTTAGGGCCAGATTTACTAAAGTTTTGCGTCATGGTTGCACCTCTTTTGTGGCGCATCCATAATGCAAAATGCTAGTAGATATTTACAAAGCCACAAAAGGGGCAATTTGCACTGCTTTCTGAGCCTTTTCAAATACAACAGGTAGTACAACGCAGTGGCTTGCACTGCATTTTGTTACATTTCATTTTGGGAGGTGTCATGCATGGAACAAGGTCACTCCCATGCATCCACCCATGGATTTCACGCAATCCCAGATTTAAACCTGGGATTGTGTGAAATTGCTACACCTCCAAGAAGGCATTGTAACAAGAGAAACATCTATTTTTTCTCATTGTTATTTACTCTTTTGTGTGTGCTGTAATCGACAGCACACATACAAAGAGGAAAATGCTTCAAGAGGTTGTTTTTGTGCAGAAAGGTATCTCTTCCTGAACAAAAACAATTCTCCTTTTAACCACATCCCTGCTAGAGATTTTCCCCTGCTGTGCTGGACAGCAATAAAAACGGGTGTGGTCATGACGAGCTCAGCTCGTCATGAGCACAGGAGCACTGTGCTGCATGACGAGCTGAGCTCGTCATGAGCATGGAAGGGGTTAATGCAGACCCCCTTGCGCTAAGGTGCAACGGGGGCCTGCATTGGCGCTAGGCAGCCTGAAGTCAGCCAGCGCAAGGAAAGGAGAGGAAAGCACTGTATGATGTTAAATACGATGCACTCCTGCCCTTTCAAGCAGCGCAGCAATGTGGCTTGCTGCTTTGTACTGGATGAAAGTATGTTAAATTTGCCCGATAATTTTTTTATTTGTTTTATGTTTTCTAAACTAATATTACGGCACATGATTACCTGCCTAGATGTTTTCACTGTGCTCAATACATCTAGTCCAACCTTTCTAACACAGATCATGTTTGTTATTCATGAAGGTCTTTGAGCTGCTGGTTTCTAAACAGAGAAAGGTCTAAATGCTAGATTGTTGCTGTCTTTGAACCACTGAGAATTTTGCAATATATATCTTATGAACGCTAGAAAGGTATACATTCTCCATGTCACTGAATGCTATTCCCGCCTATTGTTATTGTGCTATGTTGTCTCATGATGAGAATGTCTAATGCTATTTTTAGACATCATGCACAGCAGAGGATGGATGTACAAACTGTTCTCATTAATTGCAAACTATGTTGATCATCCTATTACAGAATAGTGCCATGAGCAGCCGGCAATGATGAGTCTAGGAAACCAGATATTTAGTGAAATATCAGATCTTCTGAGCAACAGTAAAATTTGTGAAGTATATAAACCTGCCACAAACATGATTCTAAGAAGGTTGAAACAACCAAGGCTCTTGCAGAGAGCACTGTCCTGCCTGGTGATCAGCTGCCTTGTGCCAACTTCTTTTGAGCAGAAGAGAACAGATGGATGCCACCTCTCTAGACCACAGGCAAATGGGTATTCAAGTGATGGGGATATCCTGATTGGTGGTCTATTTCCACTCCATTATGAGTCATATCCCGACGTCAGCTTCAGAGAGGAGCCCGCACCAATTGGATGTCAGATGTAAGATGATAAACTATAAGTGTAAATTTGGAAAACAGTTTTGCACAGTAATTCTGAGAAAACAAATAGGCAGATATGTAATGCACATTCCTGCCATCGTGTTATATCAATCAAGAAGATTGAGAGTTTCTCATTCATCCGCTTAGCCAAGAGCTTGAGATGGTTTCTTCCTCCCTGTACAAACCATGCTTAAATAAGAGGTTATCAAACCTTTTCCAATCTACTGTTTGATTGGTGTCTTGCATTAAGTATTCTAATTTTCAGATGCATGGTGCATTCTTCAAAACAAGCACCTTGAATTTGGTGCTCCATGGCATTATTGGTGATTGTTTGGATATAGAGGTTACTCTTCACCCTTAATTGCTAGAGGGGCTCCTCATAAAGCTGAGTTTAGGCACAGAAATGGAAGAGTGATGGTAAACATGCATTGCCTCACCTCTGCTGGCTCTATGGCCAGAAACGATCTTCAGCTCAATTTCTGGCATCCAAAAATTGACTACTCAGCAACCAATAAACAGTTAACTTCCCATAACATATAGTTTTCACTTCTGAATTATACATGGCATCTGCCCAGAGACAGACCTTTGTGCTAATATTTGAGATACTCACTTTAAGAGAGGTAAGATGCTAAAATTGAGACAGAGGGATGACTGTTCAGAATGCAAAAAAATAATCTTTCTAACACAGCTGAAGCACACGTTTGTAAGGTACTACAAGACTTAAAAGAAGCTAATACTAGTTCTTCAGCACTAACAGGAACATTTTCAAAATACTTTGGTTCAGCTGCATGAAGCATTTTTGCAGTCACAAACAGCCCAATTTACAGAATAGGGCTGTTAGTGATTGCACACATTTATTTTCTTACGTATATAACAGTTACCGAATCACAATTTGGATTTGAAACCCAATACTGATTTGGTATTTGGAAAGGGCGTGTTTAGATTGTCCCTTCAAATTAAGAATCGTAGTGGTATTAATTAAAGCTCTACGACCAGATTCTGGTTGCAAAACATTAACCTTTTATCACCTTCTCAAAGAAGGTGGTAAGTCATTCAGAAAGAGGAATGGGTCCCCAATGTACTCTTTTCCCTTTCTGAATAGTGACTAAATTTTTTTTAACACATCTTGTTTTCCTTTAAGGAAAATGGGTTGCATTAAAAAAAATGCTTTCTTTAAAAGCAATCACAGACATGGTGGTCTTTGGATCCCAGCAGGCCACCAGACCTCTGATGGCTGCTATGCCTAGTGGAAAGCAATTTGCAACCTAACTCATTAATATTCATGAGGTCATTTGAATTGCGACCCACTAGAAATAAGTAACTTGTGAACAGATCTATTAGTACATAGTTTGGTTCTCAAATTACCACACAGGTCACTAAATACAGGTCACAAATTGCGACCAATATTTCTGCAACCATTTCTTAGTATGTCCATCCCTTTATCCCTAATGATCCTGAATAACTGAAAGTCAACATTTGGAGATTCGGCCCACACCACATCAGTGTCACAGTGATAGTGCACCCCTTCCTTATGCAACCAGGTTTCTCCAGATGTGCTAGAATAGATGAAAATGTTTAATCCAATCTAGGACATGTCAATAAAGTTGGAACTCATGAACATTCAGTGATAGGACAGCGTTTCCAATGAACCAAGAACTGAAGTTGCCCTCTATATATGCTAGAATCATAAATGTCACTTTCTTCATAAGCTGAGATTCCTTTTAACATGACTAAAAGTGGAAGAGGAGTAGGAGGAGAAGGATTACGATGAAAATGATCAAAAAGATGTGGTTTTAGTTAAGATACAAGAAAGGTCGGATTCACTTCCCAAGATAATGGTAGTTTTAAGATCAAAAGCTTTTGGATTAATCTGTTTGTAACAAATGTTGTTTGTAGCTAAAACTGAGAAATCTTGTTCTGAACTTGGTTAATGAATAAAGAATTAATAGAAACCGGGAAACTGAGAAGAAAGCCAGACTTTTATTTTACTGTGAGCCCTTGCGTATGATGAGAATTACATTTTACTTTTGTAAATATTTAGGATTGGTGTAAATTCTTAGCAATTATTGCATATGCTCCTCTAAATTACTGATTAAGTCAGGAACAGCAGGACCAAAAGTAAGAATCTGAGGAGCTTCTGGAAGACTATGAATAAAAACCCTGAGGCAAGAAAGTAGATACCTTGGTGATAGAATGGGCTGCATTCTTATGCTCACATTTTGCCAATGGCAGATTGTCATTCCAATTACTTTGTGCAGCATTGCTATAACTAGGCAAGTACTGCTCTAAGGTGTGGCTTGTTATCTCCATAAATGCATGTGAATGAAGGGGGCCTCTCTAAAAGCATGGTATCTGGCAATCCATGTAGATAGAAAATATCTGAGATACATATCTTTGCCATTTGTAAAGAGTTGAGCCCATCGCTTTCCAGAATTTGGAAATATACTGTGAACTTCAGTCTAACATCATATTATTTCATAAACCACATAGATGGAATATATCTGTGATAAATATCTTTGTCATTTCTGAAGCTCTAGAAGTCTTTCTAAACATGAAAAATTGGTCATTCAAGACAAGACATTTAGAATTACAATTATCATCTGTTCTCCTTTTAAAGGTGGCACATGTACAATATAATCAATGGAAATAGTGTGGCAGGGATGGGGTGGGAAAGGCAACGGAAATAACTATCCATAGGGACACACTATCCATAGTGAAAATGTACCTGTAGAAGCCTACCACAGGTTTAAACTGTAAGGGTATGCTTAGACATAGTTTTAAACCTTTGTATGGGTGTTGTACAGTACAGCACACAAACAAAGGTAGAAACATTTAGAGAAAAGAAAACCGTTTTGTGCATACCTCAAGGGAGAGTGTTTTTTGCAACAAATGACATCCTCTACAAAGAAGCACTGTGTGAGGCACAGCCCTGGAGCCATAGAAGCCAGTTCACACGTTTGCACGCAACGAGAGGAGAAGATGCGGGCAGTAGTCCATTCCAAGCAGACCACTACATGCAAGGTAAGGCTGTGCTCTCTTGAGCCATTGTCATGTTGGTGTTGACATGACATGACACCTAGCATAGGTACTACAAACGTAGGTCACAAATTATTATGACACATTACTGGAATCATCAATATATCAAGCAAATGACAGAAGCTAACACCCTTCTTTGACTATTTTGGGTTGGGCCATTAAGGGCATGGGTGCCATCCCACATCCCATATTTCTTGGTGAAATATGTAGAGTAGTACATTGTCTAGGTAGTTTGAAACTAATAATAGCATTAAATAATTGCATAACTCCTTCCAAGGCACTCTTGGAAGAATCCGCCCTACTGTATACCAATTCATAGAAATCTTTAAAAAAGAAAAGAACAATCAAGGACTACGCCAGGACAAGTAATGACAGAACAATTATAGCCTACAGTATCCAAATGGATTCACTAAATGTATGACATGAGAGCTAGCAAGCCCTTCTCTTCCCAAACAACCAAGAACTACACTACCAAAAATAAAAATGCTAAAATACTACTAGAATCTTCTCCACCACATATACATAAAACAATTCTGACTTAGCAAACCAATAAAACAACAATCCCTACAAAATACCTATATAATTAAACATTATTTCTTAACCTAGCCTATTATTATTGTTTTACAATTCTAAAAACCAGAATAATATAAAACAAATTAATATTTCTTATAACCTCAACAAAAATATAATGCAATAGAATTCAAGTTAAAAAACACAGCATCATACTTTTAGATCATTATCAAACATAATCAACTCTTAAATACTATTTTATTAAACCATAATAAAGAAAACCCAGCAAAACTACTATACAACAGCAACATAGACAGAATGACACATATACCAATTAATCAATCATAAATACTTTTTTCGGTAGAACATACCATTAATGTATGCAAAGTACAACACACATGATTTACAATTAAAAGTTGAACAAAAACAAATAAAAAAGCGATAAAAGCAGCGAACACATATATCAGAGTGCATCCTAGATCAGTTTAAAATTCAAGCAAAATAGTAAAATCAAGTTAAAAAATACCATTAGCTGTATCCCTTCTAATCCATAAGCCATGATTATTTGTTACTACTGGGAATTCCAGTTGCCTGTTGATGCCACATTACAGTGTTTTATCTAAAAAATGTCTCACGATTATGCCATACATTAAGAAGGAATCAGCTCACTGAGAACACAATAGGTTCCGATGTATCTATTCTCAGTAGTCGCTGAGCCTGTATATACATAATAACTGAATTTCATAATTTAAATCTATCCCACACAACATTTCATTTTACTAAAATAACTTTAAAGTACTTACAGTTCAAAAGCTGAAGACCTTTGAAGCAGAAATCCAATTCTAAAAGCAGAAATCCAAAGTTTAAAAAATCCCTAAAAAATTCAAATATTTCACTGCAAAAGATATTTCTTCAAAATAATTTATATAAAAATTATTTAAATATCTCCAAAACTCTAAAAATATATTTTGAAAGTAGCTTTCCAGGAAAACCAAATTAAAAAAGAATGAACGTAAAACTTTTGATACTCAAAGCACAAAAATCCAACTCCTTTTCATACCTTTGATTTTTTTTCAATATTTTGGGGGGTGCCTAGTCACCTCAACCTGCTGGCTTAATGGGACAGCTTGGGGAGCCCACCCTTGTCTCAGCAGCTGGTTCCCCAACCAGCGGGCGATCTCCTATGCTGATCACTTTGTGGGGGCAGGGAGTAAGGTATGTGATGTCCAGCTGCTACCCCCAGACACAGGCACAGGGAGTGTGGTGAGGCCACCTCTTTTGGGGGACAAGACAACTTTCCCATTTCATTTTGTATCGGTCCCCATGGATATGGGGGCCCCTGGGACTGAAGTAGAAAAAAGATGGGTGGCTATACATCTCCCTCCCCGAAATATATGATTACATCACGTGGTGACCCCAAGGCCCTAGCCCACTCCAGACATACATTTTCACTGGGAAGTAGAGGCTTACAAGCTTGAACTTCAGTGGGGGGGGGGGGTAAAGGTAATCAAACTTACAGTATCCATAACTCATGCTGGCTCATTTTTCTTCTAGTGGCAAGCTCTTGCCTGCCTCCTGGCCTGAAAAGTGGTAATATACAGGGAACCTGTTCCACTGACTCCCTGCACCAGATTTTGCTACTGGTATTTTGTTTCTGTTTGCAAAAGTTCAGATTTTTTCCCCGACTGGTCTTCGGGGGGGAGGGACGGTAACGGGGTAAGCTGAACTGTCCTGGAGAGACCCACTGTTCCTGGGGTCAACTGCGAACTTAGTCGTTTTTGGGCATCATGGTCTTTCTTCTTCCAGTTTTCCATGGCTGTCGCTGTCCCCAGAGTCCAGCATCAAAAGCAGAAACAGCACCAACAGCCCTCTCTCTCCCTTGTGCAAGAGTTTTTAAAAAGGGGTGGAAAGTTCTAGGAGTCAGGCACCCGTTGGCAGTCCTAGGGTGTCACATCACCTCTCCACCCGTGTTCCAACACTCCTGCGCAGCATGTTGGGACAGCAAGATGGCATCATCCAGGAGTCACTGGTCACCTCTGCTCTTGGGGTTCCAGATCCACCCCCTCGCTGACAATGCCTTTTCTACCAAAACTTCAAAGAGGCACCCCCTCTTGTGTTGGCTTAAGTTGTCTTGGCTTCCTCCTTTGTTCAGTAGGCCTCAGCAGGCCCCAGCCCTGGTACACAGATTTATCTCTGTGTATATAATAAAGTGCCATTGCAGACAAAACTGTAAATGACACAGAATGTACCTATGAGGCCCCACCAACATTATAAAGTCTACCCCAGGTCAAAACTAACCCTGCAGAGTCCCTGCGCTGCCAGGCCACCTGTGCACAGCTGCTGTGCATGATTGGAGTTTCACGCATGCTGCCCACACGTGGGCACACATGTGTGCACATGTGTTCATGCATAACAAGCCAAGTGCCCCTTCCCTAGCTGTGTCCACTGACATTAGCCTAAAAGGTAGAGATGTGCAGTAAACACACGCAGTCCATTTGCCATGCGATTATCATGGGTGAGGTACGTAGTGAGACTCACCCAAAGAAAAGTACAAAACCGGGTGATCCAAAATGAAATAAAAGCTATATATTAAATGGGTGGAATCTATTTTGCAATACTGACACTAAACATTTTTAAGCCGAAACCACACCCATTATCTAAACTCTATAACTGGTGAGCTGAGCTTCACAATTGTAACTTCACATGCTGAATTATTAAGAAAAGTGTTTTATTTTGGGAAGTTCAAATGTACTATTCTAACTCCATCCCAACTACCATTGGAGAAAACATTTAATTTTAGAAAGTGCAGATATATTATTCCCATTCCAAACCAGTGCAATCTATAACAGCTTCTCTCAATTAATGAGGATATTACCAATATGGAAGGTAGAGGAGAAACAAGAGTGTGTTACAGACGTGAAAGTGCCAATGCTGATAGGCGCGTGGTGTTAAAGATTTTATGCAGTTTCTGGTAGCTGGATCAGAAGAAGAGATTCCCATAAGATTTAAATTGTTAGGGAGTTTTGAAGTCAATATCATGATGGATTCAGGTTCTATATAACCATGATATCAGAGGTGTGTTGTAATAGGCGATTAAATAGAAATATTGAGTTGTATAACTCTACCATCCTGCTTGGCAGATACAGTGGTTTCCCCTTTGATATTTTTGACTTTAAGATTTATTTTAAGAAGAGCACATTGGGCACAGTGGATGCACCGAGAAAGCGGAGTGATGTTTTAAGCTTACCTCATCAGAATATTAGAAGAGGGGTACAGATTAGGTTTGATCAAATAATAATCCACATGTCTTGCAGTGTAAAATTAACATGGTATGTGAAGGTGGGAATGACATGATTTTCCAAGTGGATAAAAGGAGAATTTAAAATTCTTGAAGGAGTCTCCTTAGCTGAACGCTTCTCTGAAATTTGAAGCCTAGCTCATAACTGTCCAAAAAGCTGTGTATATGAACTCTTTCTAATTTCTATTAATTGAGTAAATTATACACCATTAAAACACTGTTGATATTTAGTGCTTTATAATTGGCTTTGCTTGAATTGCCTTGACTTCATTAAGGGCCATATGTATCAAAGCAAAATGGGTTCGCAAACGCCGAAATTCGCAGAATTCCGGCGTTTTCAAACCCATTTTCGCTATATGGTATGTATGAAACATTTTTGGTGCAAAATAAGGAATAGCTAAATTTGCCATTCCTTATTTTGCGATTGCATTTAAGGAATTGCAAATTTTGCGATTCCTTAAATGCAATGTATCAAGGAAAAAAACATTCCAAAATGCCATTAAGGAATTGCAAATTACCACCAACTTCTAGATGGTAGTAAGTTGCGAATTCTTTAAAAAAAAGCATTTCTTTAAACATCAAAAGGTGCCATGTGACGCTCATACTTGCCCTTAGGGGATGTATGTGCGCCATATGCGCACACATGTCATTTTCAGGGGTGCAGCAGGGTGTTCTTGTGAAACCCCTGCACCCTTGAAAATATTCACAATTTGCGATTAGCAAATTGCGAATCGCAAATTTCCCCTTCATTCCTATGGGCCTCCTGGCCCATAGAAATGAATGGGAAATTATTCCTTAATTGCGATTAGCAATTTGCTAATCGCAATTAAGGAATTTTAAGGAATCGCTAAAAAGAAGCGATTTCCTACATACATACCATTTTGCGATTTCTAAATAGCGATTCCTTAAAAATCGCTGTTTAGGAATCGCAAAACGGAATGTTGATACATATGGCCCTTAGACTCCATGAAGGGGATAGCCAGTCTAAAGAAAAAAGAATTCTTTTTAGCCAGTCCTTCATCTCTAACAATCATCAATAGGCACTCTGGAATGTCAATTTCTTAATTACGTTGGCTGGGGTTTTGAGACCTATTGTGACATTATTCACTGGAAGGCGCCTTAAAGCAATTATTTACAACGCTTTTCTTGATTTCACCAAAGAAGCTCTGTTACATGGCTTTTATATTTAGTGATTATACACATACACTCTGATGATGAACATTCATTCATTCACTCTTTTAATTTCTACTGCAAAATTACATTATGCCCTTAATTCTTCCTTATGATAATTCAAAAAGATTAATACAGATGAGTATAAACAGTATAGATCAAGAACATTGTATTTTAATAATAACCTTTGATTTTTTACTATCCTGTGTTTTCTAGGTTCTCTCTAGAAGTTTACCAGTGGCTCCAGGCCATGGTGTTTGCTATTGAGGTGATCAATATGAAAGCTTTACTGCTACCCAACATCACTCTGGGTTTCAGGATCTATGATTCTTGCACAACCGTGCAGCGGTCACTCTATGGGACCTTTTGGATGCTCACAGAACACGTGAAGCCTGTTCCAAACTACAATTGTCATGGGAGTCGCCCGCCAGCTGCCATTATTGGGGACTCTTCTTCCACACGTTCCATGCTCCTAGCGCGTATCCTTGGCTTGTACAGATACCCACAGGTACCACACTATAACTATTCTCTTACTCTAACTTGAGATCCAGCATACTCCCTGAAACTGTAGTGGTTTTCGTTTGAGAACTAGACTATACAAAAAGTTAAGAGTAATTTTAACCCGTTCCGTCGACGGGAGCACTACCTGGCTGGTGCTGTGAACGACCATTGGCCGTCACAGCCCTGCCCGTTTCTTCGAACGTTCTGCACGGGCGTGGAACGTTCAAAGCAACTAACGTGTTAAACAGGATGCAAGCCCAGCTGCTATGTAAGATGGCTGCTTAGGAACAGAGTTACAATCCCTTGAAAACAATCAGGTGGATTCTGATCCTGCGTCTGAACTCCAGAATGCATGTTGCAACACCATCTGATTTGAGAAAAAGCTGATGAGTTGTTTTATGGCAGTTGGTGTCAACAACTAAGATGGGGTGGGGGAGGTCCAGGACGACCTGGTGGAGCACTCTGTCAAAGTCCTTGGATTGATATGGTCCATAGGTGACCCTGATGAAGTGCCCACGCTCATACCAGTGTGTGGATTTGGCTACCTGCACTAAACATCCTTTGCTGACTATGCAATGTACTTACCTGTAGATCACCAAAGGGGAAGAATGAAAGTTCATAGATGTCAATGGCATAGGTGGTTCCTATGAACCGCAGAAGGTAAGTAGCTAGAAACCAGCCTGAATTTAGGAAAGTGTGCTTCTCACTGCCCTTGAAAATTTGAGGATAATAAAGGGATGTTCTATTTGGTTTCTGAAGGGTTATCTCAATGATACTTATAGCAGCACTTACCTACTAAAAGTGAATCTTGACATGGATGAGCAGGACTCCAGATGTTGTGGTCACAGAGTGCCTTGTGAGGAGATTGGGCCATATCTACAAGACCACAGGACCTCGGCTCTGGTAGGCCAGTAAAACTGCTTTATTGGTAGCCAGTGACAATTGATTCACTAATCATACCCCCTCTGGTAAATATGTTTTTGTAGTGGGAAGGGCAGAATGCAACTGGGTTTTCCACAGGCCATCTTATACTGTTGTAAGCTAAGAATTGCCTATGTAACATTCAGTAAGAGTGGATTTTCATAGGAGCCATGACTTGAGCATGTCTTGGGTCAGTAGAAGTTGGGGCAATTTGCTGCAAGTGTAGTGAACATGCTTGATACTGTGACAGAGATGCAGATTTAATAGCACCAAGTACTGAACTCGCTTGATTCTGCAGTGACTATGTGCACCCGGACATGATTTCTTTCAATGTCAGTAGGGCAATATGGGGAAATATGATGCACAGTAGAGCAAACTCTTTTTGACCAATGATATACTAATAAGACTACTTCCCTGTGAAGAGGCAAGGGGGTGCAGTAGCCCATTTGGAATCATTAGTCAACTATTGATATCAACACAAATATTTCTGTATACAAATAGCAGGTTTATCTGTAGATACTAAAGTAGACATGCTATCAGTGGAAATGGAACACCTCGAAGAAAGATTAGATAGACAGGCTACAAAGATTGACATGATGGATGGCCATGTTTCCGACCATAACCCCCTCAGAATGTCCTGGAAGTGATTCATACCAACATTTAGGACCTACAAGCCTGATCCAGATGCAATACCATAAGTACAGTAGGTGTTGCTGAGAAAATGGCAATGTGCAAACTCAAAAGGTGACTGAATGGACGGTAGCCGAGGAGTTGCTTCCGAAACAGTGCAGGCATGATGATGAGGTGGGCGATGACCTTGAGGTTTAGGGGAGCTCCTTGAGGATTTCTTGGATCCTTGGCAAATCCACCGGCAGTCCTCAGCTGCTGTTGATGACTCTGCCTACTATACTGGGTGTACTAGACTGGAAAAGGCTCCACTTCCAACATTTGTGATCAAGATTGATTTACGTTTACTGTTAAATTACTAATCTGCTTGTATAATACTGGATTTTTCTCTCTGACATGGCTAATAATGGTTATTGTTGACATGTCAGTCTCTTTTTTGTAACTATAAACACTCAATAAAGAATGTTTCTTTGCCTCGGAACTCCAGACGGACCGTGATACAAGCACTCATCTCCAGCAGGCTAGACTACAGCAACACTGTCTAAACCAGAATCTCTAAACAACTCCTACACAGGCTCCAGACCATTCAGAGCAAAGCCTTAACACTCATACTCAACATTCAATGCCACACCCACATCACACCTCAGGAAGCTTCACTGACTACCCATACACAAGCACAGCCAATTCAAATTTATCACGCACACATACAAAGCCCTACACAACACAGGACCAGAATACCTAAACAGTCACATACACATTCACCACCCCACCAGACACCTAAGCTCTACTTCACTGTCACACACTCCGCCCAACCACAAAACGCAAAACAGGAGGCCGCTTTTTCTCCTACATCGCATCCAAACAAATGGAACAACATCTCTCAACACATCAGAGCATCCTCCTCCCTTAATGAGTTATGCAAGAAGCTGAAAGATCTGGCTCTTCATATAAGCACCCTGGAGAACACACACTTACACACCTTGCCCATGTGCCTGGATAACCTCTTGGGTTATTAGTGCACTATACAAATCAGCATAACATAACATGTGGAATCTCTTATGTCTAAACGTATGGGTGAGGAAAACTATTCTATAATGTTCATTGTGGAAAGTACACATTGTTTGCTTGGGCTGAGGCACTGGCCTCTGCTAGACCTATTATGGCACAGCTTCTAAACTACTGAGATAGTGATATGGTACTTTCTCTTGTGCGGGGACAGGGGGGGCTTACCTTGAAGGTCAAGTTTCCAAGTATCCTGACTACCCACCGACAGTGCAACAGGGTTGGTAGGCATTGACACCAGCTAAAAGACTGCTCAGGGAATTTGATGTAAAATATGCAGTGCACTACCCAGCACATTTGATAATTATTTCTGGGGCAAACCTTTAATCATCAGTGACTCTAAGCCTTAGAATGTAAGAAAGGGAGCAGGTTGTATCAGTATGCCTCCGTTCTAAAACACGGCAGTTGCATATTTAAAATGTGCATTTGTGGGCTCCAGTAAAGGCACGTGCTAAGTGGGAATGTCTTGCGGGGGAGTTTTGGAAAGCAGCACCTGTCAGTGTCGTGAATGGCTTGGGCCAGCATGTGACGTGTTGCAGTGCCAGGCACAAACATTCACTGATTTTCGAGCATGCAGCTAGTCCTTGACAGGTGGAATTTTCGTCAGTGGGAATTGCACCTTATCTGCATGCATATAAACCTGCTATTTTGTTTTCTCCTCCCGGGAACCATATTCAAGTTTGCAAAAAACATTCTCTTACACCTCTTTATGGGGTGCTTAGATGCCCATTAGACCCAAATGCACACATCTGCTATACTTTGCTGGCACTAACCTTAGGTACGTAATTGAGTGGGAAAATCCACTGGGAAGGGCTGTGAAAGTTCAATAGCTTGCCTGTGAATCATCTCACCTAAGAATACCCCTCTTACCACCCCTCAACCCTAAATGCAGAAAGGTAGTAATGTTCCACTTGTGATGTAATTGAGCAAATGCTGGGTGAAATATGAGACCGTAGGAAATACAATTTGTGATTTTGTGTTTCAAATTGATCGAAACTTTGTAATCAGTTTGTTGAACCCAGGGTCAATTGAACGAATTCACATTCTTATTAGCAAAGGTGGTAGTCATCAATTTACAGCATTTTTAAAATTCTCATACAATTCCATTGGCACTTGATGTAGGCAGAAATACCTTAGACACCATGAAATAACGCACATGGAAGCTTTAGTATCCATATAGAAAGTTTGCATTCTTATTTATTTCACGAAGCCATAACGTCCTCAACATGTATGAAGTGGCAACTCTGGCTCATTTATTAATTTACTCTTTGGGTTTTTGTGTACCTGCCACTTTAGCACGGTCTGTCTGTGATGCGGAACGCCCCTGTGTTTTTTTAACATCCATTGGATGTCTTGGTAAGCTGGGAACCAACCACTGGACTAAAGAGATGAAAAATGGAAGCACTCCAGAGGCTGGGCTTACAGCCACCTCACCCGAAAAAAAAAGTTACAAAAAGGGGAGCCGTGGACAACAGTCAATATATAAAGGGAGCCACAGGTTGAACAAGTTTGGGAACCACTGCTCTAAGGTGTCTGCTACTTATGGTAAGGAAACATTGGCAGGTATAGCAATAGGTACACATTACCATTACAGGGGCTAGGCCATATTTAGCAAAGACAGGGGTCACCTACAAAAGTTCTAGACTGGCTTACAAAGAGGTTGGTCCTGAGTATGTCTTGGCAAAATTGAAATTATACCGGCATAATTGTTGTAAGGTAATGATATACTAATTACCAAAAATTCTGAAATTCATCCATTATCTAGTTTTGTGTAATTGAGCACCATCTGTGATATAAATTGATACAAAACATGCTATTGGCTGCAAACAAATTACGTGTAATATATAGGACTAACAGAACATGGCTGTTGTTGATTTCGGTCTTATTACTGCATCCTTGTGTCTAAAAAAGATGTGAAGAGTAATTTCGCATTAGGTGTTTTGCATAATTGCACATAATTTCATATAATTTTGTCAAAATGTCATGTAAAAGCAAATTGCACTCATTTTGCACACCCTTAGTCCTTAGACCTGTATGGAATTGCCTGGAATGGAGTGCAGGGAAAGGTGATAGAGTATTGGCAAGACATTGCTACCATGTTACTGTATAGTTGCTCCTGTTCTTTACACACCATTAGCAAATATAAGTTCACAATGCTAAATATGTGCTGGTACTTATTGATGGGTCATATTTTTAGGACATGGAGAAACCATGAAAAATATGCTATAAGCAACTTGTGGGTTGTGTAACTTGTTAGGAGAATGAGGTGCAGACGTGGATTCCAACTGCCTGAGTTGTTAAATCCAAAACCAATATGAGATCCTAAATGATTGCATTTAAATAAGTGTCCATGTTTATTAAAAATCATGGACTAACAGATATCAGGAAACCCAAGCACTCACTTCTTGTTCACAATGAACACTTGCGGTTGAAAGCAAGATGGCGACCGCGTAGAAGTAACAGTGCTGAGCTCCCACTTCCCCCGTCATTTTACCATATGGAGGGATGAGGTGCCGTCTAGCCCTGGTGCTTTTGTTCAGATTGGCCTGGTGCGTGTTGTGACACCCAGCACAGCATGGTGGTGAGGCTGGTATCCCTTCATGCTGTGTATGCCTCAAAGAGTGTGCCAGCGTGCTGCATGGGATCCTGGTGCAGCTGACCCAGACTTGATGCATTACTCTGAGTACGTGGGAGGGTCTTGCCAGAAGAGTCTCTGGCTCAGTTTCTCACAATGGGTTAGACTCTGTCTGGCTGTGTGCTGTCCACATCATGGCCCCCAAGGTTGTGAAACATCTAAAGAAGAACAGAGAGGCACTGTCCTCCTCAGCACTGGCTGCTGCACTGGCATAGGGGTGAAGACAGGAGTCTCCCCTAGAACATGGGGGAGAGTGCAGGTAAGCCGAATGACTCTCGCTCCGTAAAAAAATGGCCGGAGAGCTTGGGTGCTGAGATAAGAAGGAACCTGCCAGATCACTCTCAGGTCATGGCTAAAAAACTTCGGATGCTCCTGCCCCCCAAGGAAGGGACTTCTGCATCTAGCAAATAAATCCAACCTCCACCTTACCCAGCAATCACTGAATTGTTTATGATAAAAAATACAGTGGGGGGCCTAGCCACCAGGAGATTACTAAAAAGCTTGATACCGACAAAACGGGTCTGTGCACTCACCTGGCAGCAGATGACTTGTCTGGGAGGCCCTTGGTGCTGCTAGAAGGGCCTGAAGTGGCAGATAATGGGGGATCATCTTCATAGGCATTGAGGAACCCCTCACAAAGGGGGTTAGGCGAATGGGGAGCTGTAGCTAGTAACTTCACAGAGGCCCTGCAGGTGACCCATGGAAAGGAATGGAATGCAAGGCCATGCATGCTCCTCGATCAGTTTTTCCAGGAGGAGCCGGGGTGAAGTGATTACAATATAGAGCATACCAGTTTGGCTGATGGGACTGACACATTTTTCTCCCTCATGTACGACTCAGGCTCAGAAGTCTCTAACTCCTGTATCAGTGAGGCTAGTGGCAGCTCCTCTGTATCTGGCTCCAGGACACTAGAATCACCTGAGACCGCCTTTAAACACCAAAAGCACCGTAAGAGTTCCAAGGGCAACACAGATCCCCAAAAAAGTAGAGATAAACACACTAGCCACAGCGGGCTGAAATGGGACTATTCTCATACAAAGATACTTGGGATGTCAAAAGCACCTGCAGCTCTGGTAGAGACGGCTCTTTTAGCACCGTAGGCTATGACGGCCCTAATTCCACTCTGGGCCATATCTTGGGATCAATTAAAGAGCATTGCGCTGAGACCCATGCAGTTTGCAAAAAAGCTAGGCAGGCAACAAAAAAGCTGGAAGGAGCCGTCAGGAAGGTTGGGAAGGCTTTCTCTGAGATTGGAGAGCTGCAAAACTGCATTGAGGAAAGGACCACAGTTGTGGAGACTGATTTGGTAACTGTGAAAGAGCAAGCTAAGGTACATGATGCTCAACTGACTGATGTCTTGTGGAAGCTGGAGGACTTGGAAAATCGGCAGAGAAGAAATAATCTCAGTTTTCTTGAGATCGAGGGAGACCTGGATGGGCATGAAATTTCTATCTTTCATGTTAAACCTTCTTAGGAATGCCTTTTCTGAACATTCAGGATGGAACTGGGAGTCAGAAATCCAATCCAGTTTCCGATAACCCGTTAGAAGCCTTTTCACAACAGTAGCGATCAAAGACAGCCAGGGCTATTTTAGTCTTTTTTGGAGAACTTCTTGCTTCGCCAAGTCATTTTTGAGAAGCAAAACGGACATACCGAGAATCCTCTCTTTAATACGCCTGATTTCTGCCATATAACGGTAGAGAGCAGGTGGTGCCTGCGGCAAATGATCAAGCTTTTTCAAGATGCTGGCTTTGAGGCCTATTTGCTGGCACCAGTCAGATTAAAAACAATAGTCAGAGGGACTGTAATGTGCTTCTCCACTGACATTCAATCCAGAGAATATATTTGTCAGGCATCTGCAGATAGAAGCAATGTGTAGCTTATTGGGGTTCTTCATACGAAGTGCTTAATTAACTTAAGTACAAGGTTTTCTCTTCTTATGGTATAACGGTGGTGGTGTCTGTATTGGGGCTTTCTGAGACAAAGGGGGGCCCTCAGTCTGGCTTTTCTATTTGTTTCTGTCCTTTTTTCTTTCTTGTTTTGTCACTTTATTAAGCTGGTGTGGGGGATGATGAGAAGGGGCTTGGGGGAGCTTGCCTTGTCTGATACCAGTCTCCATCACACAGACCTGTGTGGTCTGGCTGCTATCAGTGTTGGGTGGAGGAGGGATGACGGGGCACAGGCTGGGAGGAGTGGTTTTGGTGGGGGATGGGTGGGGAAAAGGTTGCTGGCTGATTCGGCGTTTAGAATGCATCATGTTTTTCTAAGTTTGATCGTTTATTTTGTGATACGAAAGGAAACGGTGTGATCATAAACGCAGCCAGAGTAATATTTTGAGTTCTGAATGACAGGACCCTATGAGATTAGGTTTAGTTAAACTTATGGGCTGGGGTCTATGCCCCCAACCTGTTAAACCTTGGTGGACAATGTATTTGGTCTGGACAATACCTGTGAAAGATGGCTAACTTTGTCTTGCTACCATTAACATCTGCCAGCTAAATTATAAAACTAAAAGGAGATGGGTTCAAGAGGACCTTACATTTTAAAGAGCAGATGTGTACATATTGCCCGAACGTATAGTGCCATATTGAATGCCTGAGGGCTGAAGGTAGCTTGTCACACAATTCAGGACATCAGGACCAAGAGGGTTGGCATCCTAGTTAAAGGAAACACTTTCACTTCTGGCCGAAAGGCAGTAGACAAGTTCGGAAGATGGGTAATAACAAAGTGAAAAGCTGGCAGCAGCTCCTTTATACTATGTTAAATTCATGCCGCAGTCATTGATGACCCTGGCCTGCTCAACTTCATAGCAATTGAATGATCTTCTTGGCCTGCTCTCTATATAGTTTGTGGGGACCTTAAGCTAAATAAGTCTAGAGGGGGTGTTGGTGGCAGCGAAACATGCCGTCTTGGGGGCAAACCACAATCATTTAGATACAATACCAAGGAGTATCAAATATTTCAAAAATATCTTTTCACAAGTCATATATCGACAAAGTTCATGTTCAAAAGAAACTCTTAAAGCAGGCTTTGCTTCTTCTTTTCGATTTTTATTTTTATTTTTCACTGCAAGATGCTTCAAAACAAACGTCAAATATATTCCCATACAGCCATATAGCCTACGCGTTTCGTCCTCACAGGGACATCATCAGGGCTGTAGAAAGTAAAAAAGACAAAAGAATTTTTTTATTTTTTTCTCCTCTATAACTGGCCAATAATAATTACAACATAATTCAATTATTACTCCTAATATCATTTCTCTACAAAGTCTCAAAAACAAAAAAAGAAATTTCAGTCCATAATGGCCAGTTTGCTGGAAAATCAAGATAATGTAACATCATTTACATGCTCAGTAATTTACTTATTTGTAACATAAGGTTGTCTTCCTATATAACAATCTAAAAACATTCAACAACATTGCCTGCCTATATGACATGCTAATCCAAAAATATCACCATTCCATTGAGAGATTTCGACAGAACTATTCCTCTTATATGTGGTAAAAAGAAATCTACTAGACACTTTTTCTAAGGTTTAGTACCATACGGGAGAATTAATTAAATCGATTCCTATGATTACCTGATTATTTATGAGTTAACCCCTATTTGGAAGCAACATAGTAATTAGAATATTAATATTCAACAAAATATGCTCACCTAGATTGGATAATAATTATAAATGAGGAAAATCTTCCATTGAGATCAAGTTGTTTAATCGAATGCGGTAAGAGAAGTCTTCAACGGTAATAACCTGTAATTTCAAGCGTCCAATAATCTAGACGGAGAAAGAAAGGGTTCTCTCTTATAATTTGTATTTTGTTATACATGTGTATAAAACCCGTATTACAATCTAAGTTGGTGCCATAAGCTAGTTTTATTAAGTGATAGCATAGCCTTGCTGCCTAGTACGTAGGTATCCATGTTAAAATAATGGGACCCATATAGAGACAACAACAAATCCTACCATTCAATTCCCGTCCAACGCTGACAGTTCAGTCTCTTTGTTTAGAGAATTATCCTAGTTTGCGATTTCATTTCAAAAAGGCAGTTCTAGGATAAAAAAGACGAGAACAAAAAATAAAAATATATATATATATATATATATCTTAATTGCTGTTCCCCTGGTGATAAAGACAGATCACTTATCTTTTAACAAACTATGGGTCTTCTCTAAAGGGATTCTAATATGTGCCTACCTCTGTCTGTAAAATTCGGCTTCTTGGTAGGGCCCATTGGACAGATTAAAGCAGTGGACTGTATAGTAAGGGCATGGATTATACGAATTCAATTAAATTCAATTCAAAACAGCTTTAGTCGGAGTAAAATATACATCCATAAAAGCATTCTAAAAAAACCATAATTAAAATCATCCGAAAAACAGTATATACATTTTTTTTAAATTCAGACATTTCCTTTACTGCATTTCCTAAAACCTTATTAAATACGAGTGTTTTCACTATATATTTAAAAGAGAACAATTCTATATACTGTATATTGGTCAAGGGAATTCATAGAGGCCCACATTTCATAATTACATTCGATCTAACGACGTATTTTAAATTGATACAAGAATGTAAAAATATTATAATGTGGAACACCTTGTGCAACATAGATGCATATGTGCAAAAAATCGCATATAATTAAAATTCCTATAAAATGCAAATTCTACACTTTTGTTGTGACAGCTCTAATTAACCTCATCAGTATTTTAATATGATAATGCATCTAAGTACGCCAGTTCCTTTCTTTTCCTTATTGAGAGTACAATAAAATGTACAACAGTGCACGTAATCTTCATATTGTCCAGGGCACATAAATAATTTAAAGCATTTTTATAATTAAACAATCCATTGGCAAGAAAAACGGGTCTTAAGATTAATTTCCTTATATCACTATACTGAGTGCAAAATAATATATAGTGTAGTGTAGACTGAGAGGTTTTCCCATTACACGGGCAATTCGGTAGCTTATGGATTCGATACTTAGGATACTTGAGCCCAAATTTACCCGAGCAGCTGCTGCTTGATAAGCCATTTGTGCCAGTGACGTCAGAACCCAAGGTGCACACCTAACTTGTTCAGCTGTGGCTCACCAAAATGAAAGAAATGTATCCCTAATTGTCAAAGTGACATCCTCATTTAAGTTTTGAAGAACAAACTGGCATACACATTTAAGTTGTTGGCAGCACATATGACATTGTGTAGAACTCTAGACAATAAAAAGGGCATACAAGCGGATCCATTGTTGCTGTTAATTGTACAACATAAGTAGGGCCTATCCTAAGTGATCAAATGGCAACATTGAGCACTGTTTCACCTTCAGCACTGTCAGTTCTTTAACCACTGCAACACTGCAGTCAAAGTGAATCTCTGGAATGGAAGTTTCCAGCCACAAGACAGTTTACTTTACTTGTGCTTTAACTCCAGTGTTTGCTTTTAGGAACAGACATAGGAAAAGTTTCATCCTGCAGGACACGCACCCATTAGCTCAAGCTTCCTCCCTGTGCTACAGACCTAAAAAGTGTATCAGTAGAACAGATGAAGGATCCATTACACCAGTGTCTGTCTCTGGTGCAGAGCTGCACAACATTCTGAGATTCAAACACTGAGAATCAGTTTTATATGTTGTCAGAATTAACATATTTACATTTAGGGAGGGTTTAACGAAATTGTCACAAGTCTTCTGCCATATTACACAATAGTATTTTGTCGTGTTTATGCTTCCTCATATGTTAGAAATAATCTAGAATGTAGAATGTTATGATTTGTTGATTCGAGGTTGTAGTTCGGAGCGAGTCAGTTGCACTGGAGCTCCAGACCTGATTAGACCGTATCACCTATTCTCCGTACAATATTCAATAAATTAGAAATTAGATACAAGAAGATGATTATATGTTATTTCATGGATTGAAGACATAACATATTTGGCAACGATCGGGATTTCTGCAATCTAATTGCCTGTTCTTCGATGTGCGTTGTATCGATGTTCACCTGGAGAAGAGTATTGAAATTCTATGCTCATTGGCAGGTCGTTTGTACATTTTTATTCTTTTGAAAAAAAATCTTACATTAACTTTAATTTCCATGGCCTCAACATCTATTTTAAAACTTCAACGGCCTTGCCACGAGCGTTAGCGTGATCTAAGATGAATCTCTTACCTCGCACGCTCTCCGAACTGCATTGACAACTGCATCGTTCTACAAGTGGCGTCACATCACGTTAATATGTAATTACGACGGGGTCACTTATGCGTGACCTTACGTGCTGCCATTTTGAAAAAGGCATTGTTTCTACTCAGTTATTCAGCGCGGTGACGTGCACACCTGTTTCATTTCCAATTTCTTCATTTCCACGGATTTAACCGGATTGGTGATATAGAATGTGACATTATTTTCAATATTTATTTTGAACAAGTACATTTGTTCCCATTTAAAGTTTTTCCTTTAAGCACTCTTCGATGATGTGCACACCGCTAAGGTAATTTTAATTATTCTTTATCTTGTTACGGACTCCAGTTACCTTAAAGACTTATTTTGAGACATTGTTTTAGATACTTTTACAATCCTTCATGATGCAAAATATTTCTTCACCACCTCATTTTTTACCGGAGCCTGGTGTGGTGAAGAATAAATGGAAGCAATGGTTCAAAGGATTTGATAGCTATATTATAGCTTTAGATGGAGTTAAATTTGAACCTGTAAGAAAACTGGCTTTATTGTATAATAACTTGGGTCCTGAAGGTCAACGCGCGTTTGACCATTTGCCAATGGTAACTCAACCTAATGAAACAGAATGGGACGTCTATAAAGAAGCAATTGCTAGACTTTCAAATCATTTTAAAGATGATACTAGTGTAGTAGTGAAAAGACATAAGTTCTATACTAGACGTCAGTTTGAATTTGAAACAATTGATACATTTTTAACTGAATTGAGAGTACTAATAGCAACCTGTGATTTTTATGGTAATATTGATTCCTATTTACGGGACCAATTAGTTATTAACTGTTTCAATCCAAAAGTTCAAGAAAGACTTTTGTGTAGTAAGAATCTTTCATTAGAAGAAACTTTAGAATTGGCAAGAGGCATTGAAATATCGGTGGTTTCCAAAAAGGACTTAAACAAAAATATCAATAATAATACCTCTTCCATTGAACCTATTAATGCTATAAGTGCCAAACCTAAAGTTTCAAATTTTAAATCTCAAGATGTTAAAAAGCAATATGCTTGTTTTAGATGTGGTTCTTCTACACATTTGGCCAATGCTAAAAATTGTCCAGCTTTGGGTAGGTTTTGCGTTAATTGCAACAAAGTTGGACATTTTTCTCGAATGTGTAAGGTCCCTAGGAAGGTCGCTATGTTAGAACATTTTTAAAACATTTCAGATGCCAGTGTTTGCACCATCACCAAAGGTAATAAAATAGTTTTATCTATTGATTCGGATCTTTCTGAGGAAGGTCCCTTATGTGAAATTACCATTGGTGATGTTAAATTGCAGGTAACTTTTGACTCCGGATCTCCAGTTACTTTCATTACTGATGATTTATTCTATAAACATTGGAATCATATTCAACTTGCTTCACCAGATATTCGCACCATTGCTTTTGTTGGACACAACATTGCCATGATGGGTTTTTTCGAGGATAATATTACATTTGAAGATAGACTGATTTATACAAAAGTTTATGTAGCCAAGAAAGGTTATAACATACTAGGATGGAGAGATCAAGGGAAATTTGGAATGGTTTTGAGACCAGGTACTGCTTGTCCTATCTCACTGATCGACATTCCTTCTCCTAACCCTACGTTACAGCAACTTTTACAAAGCCATCAAAAACTATTTGAAGATAGACTCGGCTTAGTATCTAATTTTGAGCACAAAATCATTTTGAAAAAGGAGGCTATACTCATCATTCATAAAGTAAGGAATATACCTTTATCAATAAGAGATCAACTGAAACAGCACTTGGAAAATGTATGCAATGAAGGTGTTATTGAGCCAATCAAATCTTCAGAATGGATTTCTCTGATTGTAGTTGCTAAAAAAAGGATACCAATGACATCAGATTATGCATTGATTTAAGATCTCTTAATAAGAATATTTTGATTGACTGTTTTCCCCTCCCCAAAATTCATGAAATGCTTGCTCGCTTAGGTGGTGCTAAATTTTTCTCTTGTATCGATCTAAGATCTGCCTACCACCAAGTGGAACTTAATAAAGATTCACGTCCACTTACAGCTTTTAATACACCATTTGGAGCTTTTCAATATCTGAAAATGCCGTTCGGCCTGTCTTCGGCCGCTTCGGTTTTTCAGAAATTGATGTTTAACCTATTTGGTGATCATAAAAATGTGTGTGCTTACCAAGATGATATTCTTATTTTTGCTAAGACGTCTGAAGATCATTTACAAATCCTAAGTGATGTATTGAATACTCTTGAAACACAGGGTTTTACTGTAAAGAAAGAGACATGTAAATTTCTTCTCAATAGCATTGACTATCTAGGACACCAAATTTCTGAATCTGGTATTAAACCTAAATCCAATCTGGTGCAAGCCATAATGGATAGTCCTGTACCTACTAAAAGAGATCAATTACAATCCTTTCTGGGGTTGTGTGAATACTATTCACGATTTATTGACAGTTTCTCACTCCAAACTGAACCATTAAGAAAACTTCTTAGAAAGGGTGAACAATTTAAATGGGAAGAAACTCAAACAGTAGCTTTTGTCAATCTTAAAGATCTCATCCTTAAAGCACCTGCTTTACATTCTTTTGGGATGATGTCCAGTCCATCGTCACTGTTGATGCTAGTGGCGTTGGTTTGGGAGCGGTACTCACTCAACTCATTGATGGTGTTGAAAACACAATAGCATTTGCTTCCAGATCTCTCTCTCAATCTGAACGAAATTATAGTACAATTGAGAGAGAAGCTTTGGCTTGTGTTTGGTACAAAAGGGGGGTGGTGATGGACGGAGCATCTGAACCTATCAAACACTCACACCCAGGCAAGAGATCTGCGTTTAATCCGTTCTTTATCCCACTCTGCCACCCCAGTTCAGACATGGCCATATGCAAATCAGTCTGACCCTGTGCCTCATGGGAACAGTCTAGCCCAAACTGCCAAGCCATGCCTTCCCTGGACCGGAAACAAGCTTCCGAGGACCGGTTTCTGGCATTTCAGCCGTCTTCAGCCCGGCTTGCTTGAATCCAGTGGTAAAGTGGTACAAAAGGGGGGTGGTGATGGACGGAGCATCGATATTAGGACCATAATATCTGGCTTAAGATCCTTGACCTACCTGACATTCCATTATTTTGGGGAGGGGATTTTAATATTGCATTGAATGACGTCGCGGACAAATTTGGAGCATCGACAGAACCCCATAAACGTGCGGTGAGCAAATTGAACGATATAGTAGCAGACATGTGACTTGTGGATCTCTGGAGAGCTAGGCACCCCACAGACATGGAGGCTACGCATATGTTGGCCATACATAACAGCTGGTCTCGCATAGACTATTGGTTGGGTGCTAGTGACGTGTCACACTGGACGAGGTGTGTGTCCCATCTACCCAAGACATTGTCTGATCATAATCCGGTATTACTTACACTACTGATGCCACATTATGCACCGCCCCCATACAGCTGGAGGTTCAATGCGAAAACGCTACTTGACCCAGTCTACACTGACACTGTTAGCAAAGCCATTACTGAATATTTTTATATTTTGAGCTAAATACACCTACTACTGATGATCCAGGTCTCCTACGGGAACTTTTAAAGCTACGATTAGGGGGCTTTGCAGAAGCACTACGGCTGGTATTTTCAGAGATATTCGACGTCAGCTATCCCTTCGTGAAGATAGGCTCCGTACTCTGGAACGTGAGTATGAACATACACAAGATGCAAAAATTCTAGGGGATATTAGGTCGGTACTATCAGAATATCAAGCATATGCTGAAGACGAACTTAAATATATTACAAAACGCAAGATAGCATGATGTTACGGCGAAGGTGGTAGGCCCGGAAAGGTACTAGCAGACAAAATATGTGCTGGACGCTCACCAAATGTGATAGAGGCGATTAGGGATGGGAGGAGACTTATGCACCGGGATGCCGAAGGTATCCTAAAAGAGTTCATGTCCGCTTATGGGGAGTTATACACTTCGCAACCTACTGCATCCCTGAAGGAAATTGTACACTACCTAGCAGACGTGTCGATAGCGTGGCTATCCGATGTGCTACGAGAATATCTGTTGCTACCAATAACGGTGGAAGAGGTCACTGAGATTATTAAATCCCTTCCCAACGAGAAAGCTCCGGGCCCTGACGGATTTACCTGTGAATTTTATAAATCATTTGCTGACCAGTTAGCTCAACCTCTAGTGGAAATGTATGGTGATGCACATGCTAGACTGTTATTGCCACAGACATTTAGGGAAGCCATGTTAATAGCCCTTTTGAAGCCCAATAAAGATCCAGAGTACTGTGACTCTTACAGACCTCAGTCCCTAATTAACGTGGACACAAAGATTTTGTCCAAATGACTCGCCACCCGGTTACAGCCACTGATGCCCAATTTGATCTTGCCTGATTAATTGGGCTTCATCCCATCTAGGTCAACTGCTCATAACACCCGAACACTCTTCGCGTTATCTCATTATTTAATCCCTAGCACCAAAGCTGCTGCAATACTGTTAGACGTGGCTAAGGTCTTTGATTCGATAGAATTGCCTATTCTTAGCATACAGTATTGCGTTGTATGGGATTTCCCCCAATTTTTTTGCAATGGGTGCAAGTGTTGTATGCGGCCCCAGTGGCACGTATCAAGATCAGCAAATACATATCCGATGCCATACCTATAGCACGGGGACACAGCAGGGATGCCCTCTGTCCCCCCTGCTGTTTGCAATTGCACTTGAGCCACTGGCCTGCAAAATCAGACAGGGACTCCACTATTTGGCGCTCCAGTTTGTGCAACGTCCCTTGCATATATCATATATCCAGATGACATGATGCTGTATGTTAGGGACCCAGAGCAGCATCTCAATCCTTTATTGAGGGAGTATATAAAATTTGGGCAACAGTCAGAACTAAAAATCAACTGGTCCAAATCACTAATAATTCCGCTGACGGTCACCACTCACCCACATATAACTGATTACTCATTAGAATGGCAATCGGAACCAGTAAAATACTTAGGAGTCTGGTTTCATAGAGACCCAGAAGTAGTTATTTGTACTAACTATGGCAGGACGATTAGTACATTGGAGGATAAAATTGAGAGATGGATCCACCGACCACTGTCCCTAGCTGATAGGTTGGCCATCGTGAAAATGGTTATTCTGCCTAAATTCCTTTATTTATTCACTAATGTTCCCCATAATCCATCCGCGGAGGTGTTCCGCAGGATAAACACCATGGTGCTCCGTCTGATATGGGCGGGTAAATGGGCCCGAATACAAATGCGTGCAATAACGTTACCTTACTCGCGGGGTGGATTCAAGGTCCCAGATTTTTTATTACTGCTATCACATAGTACCCTTCCTCACTCATATTGCAATTGAAGAGGGCGATGCACTGCTGATTCCACTAACAGCAGTTCTAACACAACATAGGCCCCCACTGCACAACCGAGACATTAATACCATAGCGACCACAAATGCTGCTTGGCGCACAATGGCCAGTAAGGCACATAAGACCCTGCTATATGCTCAGGCTCTCCCACTACATCACCACGCCACTATATCAGTCACTCAGGAGGAGGTGGGTATGGGGTTACTCAGACAGGTGGACATTGACACCATGGGGGATCTATACCACGACGGTGTGTTTAAAACGTTGGATGACCTTTCGTTCATTAACAATCAAACACTAATGTTTAGGTTCACATATCACAGGTTACAGGGGGCGATAAAGAAACTCTACCCAACATTTCCTGAGGAACCACAACAATTGACATCACTGTAACTATTGCTCACTAAGCCCACGCCTACTCACATGGTCTCTAAACTGTATGTTACCTTACAGGAAGACAAAGCGGGCACTACGTATAGGGCACGGGAGAAGTGGAATGATTGTTTGGATACCCCTTCTTCAGAGAAAGAATGGGCTGCAACTTGTGCACTGACAAGCTTACTGACGCCCAATGGGAACCTGCGTATATTGCAATTTAAATACCTACATCAGACGTACCATACACCGGAGCGGCTTTGCTGGTATGGATTACGCATGGACTCCAGGTGTACATGATGTAATGTTGACAGTGCAGATTGTATACATCTTGCGTGGCATTGTGAACAGGTGGCAAGCTATTGGGCGCAGATCACACAAGTGCTATGAAAAATGGTGGAAACTGTAATTACATGTGATGTTCGTACATGCCTCTTGGTTCTGGTGCCAGATGTACGTGCTGTAAAACGTAAGGTTTGCGCCATAGCTCTATTAATGGCCTAGCGTAGAGTTTCTTTCAATTGGGGTAGCAAGAAGGCTCCAAGGGTAAATCATTGGATTCAAGATCTATTGTACTGTAAAGACACCCTACAAACATATGAAGAACAATTACCTGCAGGTTCGAGACCAAAAGATTATTGGAAATATTTAATAGATTTCCTGAACACTAATGAAATTGAGTAACTGGTTGTATAAACTGTGTTAATATTATTTGCATTCATGGATTACACTGTGTAGTTGTATCTTGACGAAGGGTACTGTTGTGCAATGATCTGTATGTTCATTATGGTTTGACATTGTATGTCTTTGCAAATACCAATAAATACATTTTTTTTAAAAACAATTTTAAAAAAAACGTATAAAGCTATGCCATAGTTGTAGCTTACGCAAAAATTAGAAACATCAAAAATAGTGTTCCCTCAATAAAGACCCTGATAGGTGTCACTACTTTAACTTCTGGTGATGCAGCACCTACTTTGACGTCTTACCAGGCATCATATATGTCCACTTTTGCATGATTCCTCCATTTAAGGTCATCTCAATTATTAGGGGTTTTCCTGACTTACATTGATGTGTATTATCTCTCTACAGTTTACTACTCAAGCAAATATTCATTTAAACTCTCAATTTTTTTTAATCAGATCAGTTACTTAGCAACAAGTCCACTCCTGAGTGACCGGAACCAGTTTCCTTCCTTTTTCCGGACCATCCCTAGTGACGAATTCCAGTCGCGTGGTCTGGCACGGTTAGTAATACACTTTGGCTGGACTTGGGTGGGTCTCCTGGCCGATGACAATGACTATGGTCAACTAGGCATCCAACTCTTTAAACAAGAGCTCATTCAGTCTGGGGCCTGTATCGCCTTTTTGGAGAACATCATCACCAGTCGACCAGATAGGAATTCATTACACATAGTGCAAGTGATCAAAAGCTCCACAGCCAAAGCTATTGTCATTTTCTCAACTGACCCATTTGTAACTCCAATTATGGATGAAATGGTGAGGCAAAAAGTGACTGGAAAAATCTGGATAGCCAGTGAGGCCTGGTCTACATCCCCTGTCCTCTCCGAAGATAAATATTCAGACATTCTGACTGGCACAATTGGGTTTGCAGTCAACAGCAGAGAGATAGGGGACTTTGGAGAACATCTCAGCAATGGCCAGCCTTTTCTTCCTTCCAGTGAATCTTTTATCAGACAGTTATGGGAGGAAGCTTATGGGTGCAAGGACCAAACAACTCTCAAAGTATTTGGTGACAATGAAACCAATCCCTGCAACATCAGTGAGAAAAATGATGGAACTCTTGCAAAAGACATTGGCAACATTGATTTAAGAAACACTTACAATGTCTACATGGCAGTATATACAATTGTTTTGGCTTTGCACGATCTCATTACCTGTAAGAAGGAGGAAGGTCCTTTCTTTGGTAGGACCTGTGCAAAAGGCATGGATTTCCAAGGGTGGCAGGTAAGCTTTTATTTAACCCACCTCCAGCAATTCAAAACTAAGCAACCACTGAGAAAGCCAATAGGGCTGTATTTTGTTTAGCCCAGGCACATAACTTTAGGCAGAATGCTGGCACATAGTCACAAGCACACAAACACAAAGCATACATTCACTCATGAGGGAACTGTCCAAAATACAAAGGCATTCATTTACACAGACCAATGTACATGAAAAGGCACATGTACATCATCCATTAATGTATAAACAAAAACAATGCAGGGACATGCATCCATGTATATACAAACAAAAGATGTAGAAACACAATAGACATACAAATAACATCATAGAATTACAATCAGTAGATTCTCTGGTACACTTGCACACACACAACCACGTGGGCGAATGGATGGATGCATACAATAACGGTTTGGGGGTGAATGGCTGGTTAGGTCCTAGTAGATGAATGTAAGGGTAAGAGACAGAAGAAGGGAATGATTGAATGCTGACCAGATGGAAGTGAGTTTGAATGTATGTGATTGGGTCGTTTTTGGACAGATGTGTGTATGAGTGGATCCGTTGCTAGTGGGTTTAAGTGGTTGGTCAAATGGCTGTACGAGAAGAAGCAGTGGTGTAGGTGAATGTATTCGTGTATAGGGATTGTTGATCAGTTATGGATATATGAGTTGCTAGACCAATGGAATAGGATGGGTGAATGGATGGATGCCAATTATGATGTATTGGATTAATGGCTGAGTGGATGGGTTTGGTTGGCTAGATGGATGATCTGGCTCATTCCGTTTGGACGATAGATGTATGAATGAAAGCGAGAGAGGTTGTGTGTGTGTTCACTCGTGTGAGCCTGTGTGAGTTTGTGTGCAAGTTAAACTCAGACAAAAATAAAATCATGCAATAATGGTAAAACGTACTCTGTCAATTGCTGGAATTTGGTTTTTTAGTTTAATCACTATGAAAAGAACTGTAATTTAAGCAGTAGTACAGAAAGATGCCATTAGTTGGCAGCAGCACTTCTCATGTCTCTGCTACTGAGACGCTTCTCTCTGAAAGCAAGCTCCCAGAACTAAGAACTACAAACTGTCTGCCATCAAGCTACTTTCATATGTTGCTGTGCTGTCTGGTCAGTCAGCAGATAATTATGGCTAGGAGAGCAATCAGGTCTACAGAGAGATCCATATGCAAACATAAAAGCTGTTCAAGGCATGGATTCATCAAAGGAAACAAACTGCGCTGCACAATTACCATGTGCTGCACAATTAACCTGTTGCAAATGCCCTGAAAGCCCAAACATGTCTCTCAGTGGGAAAACAGATGGCAACCTTCAGTTAGTCTTGTAGATTTCAATAAACCAGCACCTTACTCATAATTTCTATAGTGTTCAAATCAACTCCTTTATCCAGTTATTGCACATTTAGGTCCTTAATGGACCAGTGAGGAGCATTTCATTAATTCTTCTTCTTCTTAAGCACCATACATTAGAGTTGCAGCCTGTTTCAAAAGTAGTGAGTGACTTCCTGTATTGCATCATGCATCTTTACTAGCACCCCCGACATTTCATGCAAAGGTTTGGTCTCTGACCATTAAAATGTACATCCCTTTCCCCTTTTCTCCATTCTACAGCTTCTCCACTATGTGAAAACTCTTGGTTTGCAGAAAAGAGATGGTGTGGAGCTGGTTTTTGATGCTCAAGGGAATCCACCAGCTCTCTATGACATTGTGAACTTGCAGAGAGGTCCAGGAGGCTCCCTGAGACATGTCAAGGTTGGGAGCTATAATGCCAGCGCCCCTCCAGAAAAGATCTTCATGATCAGCAACAGTGATGTCCATTGGTACAACAGGATGTCACAGGTATAAGATGTACTTATGAGAAACAGTTCCTGACTTGCACTGTGTATCCTGTACTTACTGTCAGTCGTGTTCAGTCATGTCCTGCCTTTTCTTCGGCTGTGAATCTGTTCACCATGTTCTTTTTAAAGGAATGTGGTTTGAAAAATAAATGACCTTTTCTAGACAAGATACGATTTATTTCTGTTCTTTTAGAAGATGCTTTAAATTCGCTTCACTCAAATGACGGCTACATTCAGAGCCAGAGTCTGCGAATATCCTTGTTGCATGAACCAAAAGCATAGATAAGCTTCTATAGATCCCAACCATGCCTTCAACCATCATAACATAAATAACGATGCAGAATAATGCAAGCAGTATAGAAATAATCATACATGCATGTTTTAATAAACCTCTGTAAACCTATTATGTGAAAAATACATATACAATAAATAACAGCAAATAATGCAGGTGTTAACATTAATAATTTAAATAACATACAGCTTCCAATAAACATATTCATGAATATTTCAACTCTAATAAATTGATGGAAATAAAATAATTTCCCAAAACTAAATAATTGCTCTAAGTTGTACACTATTCTTTCATTCTAAAATGCAAAAAAAATGGTCACTTCAGATGAAGGTCAGCTTAAGTCTCTAGTTCCTTAATGAAGAATTATTTTTTAATAGTCAATCATACGTTTTCAGGCCTTTATGTTGTTTTCTGAATTGTAAACAGGAGCTTTGTATTGTTTCAATGTTGTTTGGATTTTAATTGAACTTTAGATCTAAGTCGCATTTCCTTTTAGTTAAATAAGGTTCCATCCTCTGTTTAATTTCACATACTATATGTTAATTTCTGTGTGAGCCTCAGAAATAATGCCTTTCAGACACCCTCTCTCTATATATGTTTTCACTAACCTTATTCGGAGGCACCTATAAAAGCAGTATATAAAAACCATAACAAATACAATTCATAGCAGCAAATCAGGAAATGTGCATGGGCAAGCAATAAGACAATCCCGCAGTACGTATATAAAAGAACAGATGTGCAAAGATAAGGGATTAAGAATGAGTAGAGAAAACGATCACATCTTGTAAATTATTTCCCTGAGTTCATAGTACATCCAATACGAGAAAGCATGGGCACAGAGTCTCTGTGACATGATTAACTACGCATAGGAATATGAATGAATTTATTGTATAGTTAATAAAAACCATTACAAAAATAAAAAAGCATTAATTTAAAATTGGTCAGTATACATGCCTGTTTAAAAAACATTAATAACTATTTATATTCGTAGAATATCAAGTGTAAGGATATTACTGAACTACATTATACAATTTCGTATTCGTTCTATACAAAAATAGCTCTTATTTCAGAAGCTCAATGTCAATTTACATCGATCCATTTGCTGGTGTAAAACGGATCACACAGCTCTTCTTACTCAAGATCAAAGTTAATTTGAGTCGATCTACTGCGGGTTATGTGAAACCATTGAATGTCATAAGTCGGCAGGTGCAATTACTTGCGTGAGAGTAGCAAAACCTCTATAGCCTCTTAACGTTACGTCTTGGTCTAAATTTTTAACGACCCTTCCCAATGACACCTCTTTTGCTCTCAAAGTTCATAACAAACTTGACTGATCTGCAGATAAATTGTGGATCCGCTGAACACAAAACTTGTATGATGGCAGTTCGACAAGTACGTATTTCATACTCATTAAATTTTTCCTTTAACCAGCGCCGTCGTTCCTCGTCCAATGTTGGACAGATGCAAAATAGGTGGATAAGGTCTTGTTTTGTGGCACCACATAAGTCACACTCCTTGGTGTCCGGTTTCAACCAAGCTGGTTGATCTGCATTTGTCGGCAGGTTTCCCATCCGTAAACTAAGGTATTTCAGTTTGACAAATGATGAAAAGGATGACCCGAAATAAACTGCGGGTTTGAGCATAGTGTATGATTGAATTATCATCCAGGCATGGGCGCGGTGACTAAAGATTGACTTATCATTAGTCAGCGAATGCCTGTTTGCCCCCTTTTTAAGTACTTGCTTGAATGATGATACAGGTAGCTTAGTTTGCCACAATGATGCAAGTTCGGTAGTATCGAGAGACTGATTTAAAAACTTGGTGTACTGGGAATTGGGACTATTTTGCATTGCCTCCCACGTAGCAGATTTGATCTCTGTTTGCCTGTTCATCCAGATGTCATACCAGAACTTAATGGTCTCATACTTTTTTTGCAGATCTTGGGATTGCAGGCCAAACTCGAGTTGGACCTGTGCCGAAAAAGGCATTGTGCGGTAAACTGAATATACGCTTGTAGACTCTAGTTTGAATCTTGTCTAATAGTTGTGCACTTCTCCCATGGTGTAACACACTGCCGTAGGCTATTGTAGGGAGTAGCTTGGCCTTAATGACAGTCAGAAGTGGATTAAACAGAGGGCCCTTTAACTGCTTAGAAATACTGTTGAATGCATGTAACAGTTCTATTCCCTTTTTTTTGATGGCCTCAAAGTGCAAGGAAAAGTTAAGGCGTCTGTCCAGTTGTATTCCCAGATACTTATAACTATCCACTACCTCCAGTTTCTTGTTGTCTATGACAAAAAGTGGCGGGGCTTTGCGCTGGCGAGTTATTATCATGATGTTTGTTTTTTGGCTATTTATTTCAAGAAGATTCTGTTTAGTGTATTCAGCCAGTTCATGCAGGAGGCGTTGCAGACCTATTTTAGTCTGACTAAGTAGCACCACATCATCGGCATAGTAGAGATGTGTCAGCCGTAATGTTCCTAGCCGCGGTGGGTGGGCGTTAATCCCATCCAGACTTGTTGTTAGGTCTGCCATGAATAGATTAGAAAGATGGGGCGCCAAGACGCAGCCCTGTTTCAATCCGTCATATGTCCTGATCTTCCGTGTTAGTTGGTGCCCATTAGCGATCTTTACCTGCATCCAGGTATCCGTGTATAAATCCATTATGGGATTTAGAATTGTGTCCGGCAGTCCCTGCTGTTTTAACTTGGACCATAGTAGCTGACGATTGACACGGTCAAAAGCCGCCTTGAAATCAACAAAGCAGGCGTACAGTGCTTGACGGCTTTGTATACTCTTTTCGGTGATTAAACTTATCGCCATGGCATTAGCCATAGTGCCTGTACCTCTGTAAAACCCTGTCTGATTTACCGAAATCTTCTTATTATCTTCAGACCATTTGGTAAGGTTGATTAGCACAAGGGATGCATAGTATTTTGCTTCAGCATCAATAAGTGCTATCAGACGGTAATTTACTGGGTTTTTTTTATCTCCTCCTTTGTAAATTGGATTTATGATCGCCCCTCTCCAGCTTTCAGGGAGCCGACTTGTGCTATTTATTGACTGAAATAGGATGTTTAATTTGCATGCCCAATATTGGGGATCCTCCTTATAGATGGCCTGGGGAACACCATTTGGTCCCGGTGCGCTATCTTGCCTGCTTCTTTTAATTATTTTTGATATTTCTGATTCCACGTAAGAACTGGATGTCTGAGCCCCACCTTTCTGATTGGTACACAGATTGTTTAATTGTGCTAGAACGGATTTCTTTAGGTTCACTACATTTGATGTATTGTTAGTTGTTGTTATGGGCGGCATCGATAGATTTACTGAGAATATGTCAAGTATATGTTGAACCCATGCCTGTTCTGTAACACAGTGATTCAGAAAAGGGGGTGGTGATGGACAGAGCATCTGAATTAAGCAGAACACTCATACCCAGTCAAAAGATCAGGGCTTGATCCATCACCATTTTTTAGCCCACTGCACCATCCCAGTTCAGAACCTGGCTACATGCAAATTAGTCTGTCCCTGGCCCAGTGCATCATGGGAACAGGGCAGACCAAACTACCGAGCCAATCCTTTACTGGAAAGGAAACAAGCTTCTGGGGACTGGTTTCTGGCATTGCAGCCGTCTTCGGCCCGGCTTGCTTGAATCCTGATGGTGCAGTGAGCAAGGGACTCATGTCTGAGCATACCCTTCCACTCCTAAAGTGGCCAAAACGATTCAGAAAAGGGGGTGGTGATGGACAGAGCATCTGAATTAAGCAGAACACTCATACCCAGTCAAAAGATCAGGGCTTGATCCATCACCGTTTTTTAGCTTACTGCACCATCCCAGTTCAGAACCTGGCTACATGCAAATTAGTCTGTCCCTGGCCCAGTGCATCATGGGAACAGGGCAGACCAAACTACCAAGCCAATCCTTTACTGGAAAGGAAACAAGCTTCCGGGGACCGGTTTCTGGCATTGCAGCCGTCTTCGGCCCGGCTTGCTTGAATCCTGATGGTGCAGTGAGCAAGGGACTCATGTCTGAGCATACCCTTCCACTCCTATAGTGGCCAAAACGATTCAGAAAAGGGGGTGGTGCTGGACAGGGCATCTGAATTAAGCAGAACACTCATACCCAGTCAAAAGATCAGGGCTTGATCCATCACCGTTTTTTAGCTCACTGCACCATCCCAGTTCAGAACCTGACTACATGCAAATTAGTCTGTCCCTGGCCCAGTGCATCATGGGAACAGGGCAGACCAAACTACCAAGCCAATCCTTTACTGGAAAAGAAACAAGCTTCCGGGGACCGGTTTCTGGCATTGCAGCCGTCTTCGGCCCGGCTTGCTTGAATCCTGATGGTGCAGTGAGCAAGGGACTCATGTCTGAGCATACCCTTCCACTCCTATAGTGGCCAAAACGATTCAGAAAAGGGGGTGGTGATGGACAGAGCATCTGAATTAAGCAGAACACTCATACCCAGTCAAAAGATCAGGGCTTGATCCATCACCGTTTTTTAGCTCACTGCACCATCCCAGTTCAGAACCTGGCTACATGCAAATTAGTCTGTCCCTGGCCCAGTGCATCATGGGAACAGGGCAGACCAAACTACCAAGCCAATCCTTTACTGGAAAGGAAACAAGCTTCCGGGGACCGGTTTCTGGCATTGCAGCCGTCTTCGGCCCGGCTTGCTTGAATCCTGATGGTGCAGTGAGCAAGGGACTCATGTCTGAGCATACCCTTCCACTCCTATAGTGGCCAAAACGATTCAGAAAAGGGGGTGGTGATGGACAGAGCATCTGAATTAAGCAGAACACTCATACCCAGTCAAAAGATCAGGGCTTGATCCATCACCGTTTTTTAGCTCACTGCACCATCCCAGTTCAGAACCTGGGTACATGCAAATTAGTCTGTCCCTGGCCCAGTGCATCATGGGAACAGGGCAGACCAAACTACCAAGCCAATCCTTTACTGGAAAGGAAACAAGCTTCCGGGGACCGGTTTCTGGCATTGCAGCCATGTTTCTGCGCACATTTCATTTCCATTGGTTATATTTTGAAGTAGGTGCTTTGCTTCCTGTGCTATTTGCGGTAGTGAGTTACTCGTCCATCTTAAACGCTTCAGGTTGATTGTCGATGTTTCCCCAGCTAATGATCAAGCTTTTAAATGTTTGAAAGGTGCCAGGCTGATTTCAATATGCTGCATTGAATGGTCGCTGTCAGCCGTACACAGAATTTGGAATTTTTTGATTAATCCCAGCAGAGGGAGCGAGACAATGGTATAATCCAAAATTGTACTTGCGCTAGGGCCTATATAGGTGTTTGAAGGGGGTTTATCCTGTTTGATTCTTCCATTAAGTACTCGCAACCCATGATTTTCCAGGGCCCACATCAACTGTTTTCCCACTTGGTCAGTCTTCTTGGCGAGCGGGATCTCCTGTGTTTCAACCGCCCAAAATTCGTTTGCAGCGATTACATTATCCTCCTGTTCTGGGTGGTGTATAAGATTAGTATTGAAATCGCCCGTAAGGATTATCTCCCATGCTGGTTGATCAAGACGATACCCAGATATTACATTGTTAATGCATTTAAATAGCTCCTTTTATACCTTCATTTTTGGGTGAGCATATATAGTGATTAGTATTATGGTTCCGATACCAGCCTGGGATAACCTCTCAAATTTGATTATTTGCATATCGGTCGTAGAGTTTGCCAGTTGGGAGGCTTTGATGTTTAATGCAGTATTTATGTAGACCGACAAACCGCCTTTTGCTCGTCCATGGCGCTGGGTGCGGGTTGCACTAACATGAAAACTGATTCTGCCTGGGACATCAATTGGTTCTGTTAGCCATGTTTCCTGCAGGGCAACGATGTCATAAGTGTCCCAAGTGTCCATTTTCCAGTTGTTGTTTAAAATTTATTTTGCTCCAGCGATGTTCCAGGAGAGGACTTTTACTATACTTTGTTCGATGTTATATGCCCTGCTGCTAATTCAGTCTTCAGTAGGACATTGCATCACATGATTAACTAAGACTAGACAAAGCCAGGATAAAAAGGGGAGGATAAAAACTTGATAATGGGTCTGCCATGTAGTCCCTTTCCACCCTGCCAGACGTTCATAAATCTTTTTTAATTATAGGGGCGTAGAGATATCAAAGCAAAATGTGCATAGGGTGCTTATCGTAAGATCATACTACGTTTGCCCCTCATGTCCTTTTACTGTTGGATAGTTAGAGGGATATTCTTTCTGAATAATGCCACACTACAACAGACCTCCAGAGATTGTAAGTATTGAAATGCGGGTCAACAATACGTAAAATGTAAGGGTCCTATGACTGGTGTAATTAATCACTTCCTCTGATGGTTATAAAACTTACAAAAAACACCACATGCATAGTTATCCGTGCCATCGCTTCATTGCAGGGACAGTTGGTTAGAGTTGGAGACTAGTCGTTCATGTTGTGGAAGCTAACCAACCGGTGGAAGGTGTCCAGTTTTAAACGAATAAGAACAAACCTGTGTCTTGCATTTAGGACTGCTTTGAGATAGGGTTGCAAATCCAAGTAGTTAAAATCATATGGTTTTTCAAAACACTGGGCTTAAAGATATCGGTTGTCAGTCTAAGATTTTCCAGATGTGTCATCACTTCGTTTTTTAAAGGTTTCCTACTAATACCGTTGAGTGTTTCAGGCTTATTGAAATACTCAGTGTGACCTAGGTTGTTGCATAGATGTTTTATATAAACATGCTATGACATACGCTAGTATAAACTTGAGTTGAGACAATCCCTAATTATAGCACCTTTTAATTCGGTGTGTTTATGCTTTGTGCCAGAGTAGAATGGGCTGTAGCATAATTAGGTCAGTAAGGAATGTGGCTCCAAGTTCGGCATGGCATACATAAACTAAGGCAAAACACACAAGATGATGGACGGAATTTGCACATTGGCAAAACATTCACCCCAGTCACAGATCTGGGTTTAATCCATTGTTATTTTGCTCATTACGCCACCCCAGTTCAGACATGGCCATATGCAAATCAGTCTTGACCCTGTGCCTCATGGGAACAGTCCAGCCCGAACTGCCAAGCCATGTCTTCCCTGGACCGGAATCAAGCATCCTAGGACCGGTTTCTGGCTATCAGCCGTCATCAGCCAGGATAGCTTGACTCCAGTGGCGTAGTGAGCAGGGGACCCATGTCTGGGCATACCCTTCCCACATGGGGCAAACAGCAAAACACACAAGATGATGGACGGAATGTTGCACATTGGCAAAACATTCACCCCCAGTCACAGATCTGGGTTTAATCCATCGTTATTTTTCTCACCACGCCACCCCAGTTCAGACATGGCCATATGCAAATCAGTCTTGACCCTGGGCCTCATGGGTCTGAGTCTGAGATTTGTTCGCCGCATCAGGAGGCTTTCTCTTACTACATATTCAGGGGACACTTAAATTGTGAAGAGAGATAGTGGATAATAGAGTCAAACAAAATCAGTAGAATAAAGTGGAAATGCAAGTTAACACAGGCTTATACAAAGATGATTACTGGGATGTCAAAGCGCCCCCCACCCACCTCTAAAATCACTGCCAAAATGAAGACCCCACTGGTGATCGTTGGTCCTGCTGTGCTCAGTAGACAAAATAAGATTTCTCCTTTTGGAAAATCAAAAATCAAACTCCCCCTCCCTGTTCTCATCGAAGTAGGTTCAAATTAAGTTCAGCTCCTGGTTATGTGACCCTAAGCTCTCCCACAGATGGCAACATGTTTTTTCAGAGAAGGGACAAACAAAAAGGTAGGGAAATGTAGGCAAAGTTAAAAAAAATACCTTTGACTTGACGTGGCTAGGCAATACTTGCCGTGCTGCTTACAGTGAGATTGGTTGAGCAGGGTCTGAACAGAGGTGGCGAAGTGAGCTAAAGAACGATGAAGTATTCATCCCAGATCTGTGACTGGGGGTGAATGTCTGAAAAGTTTCAGCCCTCCGTCCTTCATCTCCTTGTGTTTGCTTTGTACGCCCTAAGTTGGCAGTGTAGGAAAGTAGGATCTGCTTCTTATGGTTACCCCCACATTTTGCTTGATGTTGCACCGTTTTTGACTAGTCTGACTGGGATCCTGCTAATCAGGACCCCAGTCTATCTGCTTTCTCCTATAAATTGACATGCATGTACTTTGGTACACTCCAGATTGGATACTGGGGTACCCTTATAAGTCCCTAGTATATGGTACCCATGTACCCAGGGCATACTTACCCCGGAGACCTCCCATGGGCTGAAGCATGTATTATGCCACCCATGAGAGGCCATGCAAAAGGGAACTACAGGTCCGCCACTGCAACCTGTGTAAGCTGGTGCTTGCACCACTTACTTTAGATATAGGTGCACTATATCTATTGGTCACTACACTTAAAACTTATGTCACCCCTATAGCAGGCCTTATCAATCCTGAAGGTAGGGTGCTGGGTTTTAGGTGAGAGGGTGACCCTGCATGAGCAGAGCCTCTCTGCAGCCTTTGGAGACCATTCCCCCGAGTTGTATGTGTCTCAGCTGGACATATAGGTAGAGGTGCATTATAGCCTCCCTGTAAATGCTATCTCGAAAACAGCTGCATAGAAACATATCATGTTTGGTATCAAACAACTTGGAATCATTCCTCCACACCAGTAACTGGTGTGGGAGGTACGATTCCACCCTTCAGAAGGGAGCTTCGTCGGGTCACTGGTCTATCAGGTGCCAGACCTTCTCGACCCGGACAGCACAAAATGAGTGCTGCCGACTAGAGACAAATATCTGCCCACATGCTGCTAGGCCAAGCTTGAGCAGAGGAAGACTGCACAATAGGCATCATGTCACAGGAGGGTGTGACCATCACCCAGATAGGATTTAGTGTATTGGGGCTGAGTGGGTGCACTTTGAAAGGGCCTGAAAGTCTGCACCATTTGGTGTCCCTGTGTTTAGTCCAGTTCAAACCAGTTCTGGGAGCCATTGGTTCCTGCTCTGGCATGAAACTGGACAAAGGACATGGGAGTAACCTTACCTCTGTCCTGCCCGCTCCAGGAGGGTCCCCTGAATCTGTCCAACCCTCTGCAGTGGGTACAAAAGGACTTACCTGGCTGTAAGACTTTATATTTTACATGGACAATATTCTACAAGAAGAAGCCACTGACCTTCGACAGTCTGGACACTCTGGACTTCGCTGGACCTTGACTGGGCTCAACTTCATCCCCCTTTCTGTCCGAAGCTTTGTCTGTGCCCTTGCTCCATACTGGCTTCTTGCTAGACCTTTAGTGCACTAAGGACAACTGAAGAAACTCTCTTGGAGTGAAGGAGTCCCTCCGCTGCATTTGGAGGCACCTCAACGCAACTGACCGGTTTGCTGCTCCCGTGTACTCCGAAGAATTAAGCAACACAGGAGGTGGGTTACAAAGTTCCCTAAGGTTGATCTGCCCTCTCAGCAAGATTGAGGCCAGTATCCCTTGTAGGGACTGCATAACCTGAACCCCTGTGCACCGCGTCCATTTGCAGTTGAATATGCTTGTTGGTGATTCCCGAGCTTGTGCATTAGACTTCGCGTAGTCCTGAGCAGTATTTGCACCAAAGAACTCCAGCCCTCTCACACTGAGTGCTCCGTGGGCTGGTACTTTGCAATCTTGCTTGAGATCCCCTTGCGACTCCTGGTCAATCAGCCTGTGGGTCCTCCTGAGGGTCATCTTGATTTCTGTTGGGCTTTTCTGGTTGCTCCAGATGTGCCCTAACTCCCCATTGCTTGGTGAGTCCCCTGGACCTTGCTGGTCTACACCGTAGCCTGCTTGATCTTCCTGCATGGGTTGCTTTTGCCGAGGATTGTTGGTGCTTCAGCTAGACACCGACCCCTCAGCACTCGACATCCTTCATGGGACAGCTCACATCTGGCTCCTGGTTGTCATCAATGTCTCCTGGTCCTCGTGGCTGCAGAGTCAAGCATCCCTTCTTCACACCTGAAGCACCCGACATCGGTGGGCATTAGTCTACCGAGTCCCTGGTTACTCTGAAGTGACCCAGACTCTGTCCCCTCTATTTTCAGGTTCCTTCTTTCCAGAATCCAGGCTTGGATTCCACCAGACCCTTTTCGCCTTCACGGCAGCAGTACTTCACAGTCCTCCATTGAGAACACTATTCCAGACCTATGCACCCGGCTCCTCTGGGATAGGTAAATCTGGTACTATGGTATCCATGGGTGGGATGGCTCTCCAACCTCTTAAGTTCCAAAGGGTTTCTTTGAAGTCCTCCTAGAAGGGTCCTTAAACTTTAAAGTTGCAACCGTGACTTCCCTATAGAATTGTACGGAGCCCGCGTTCGTGTTAGCACACTGCACCCATCCTCTGTGGGGTCCCTATCTACTCCCCTTGGGTGGTTCCTTGGGGTCCAAGTGATTATACGTGCTCCAGACCTTGTCTTGATCCCAGTCGTGATTGCTATACCACTATATTAGTATATGGTTTGGTCTTCCCCTGGAGCCCACAGTGTATTGTGCTACTTAAAACTCTTCTGTTGATCTCGTATTGTGTGCTTTGTGTTCTATCCTCGTGTAAAGGATAGTAGAGAGTGTTATATTAATAAATACACATTTGTATATAACTACTGTGTGGTTCTCCTTTCATTTGATTAATTCAGGAGGTGATATTCTGGTAAAACAAGCTGCTTTACATTCCTTCAAGATTAAGCCTGAAGCTGCTCGCCATAGCTACCACTAGGATAGCTTTCTAAAGCTTCTCTTTGACCTCATATATCATAAGGGTCATTTGGACTGGTGCAAGGTGCCCACTTTAATTAGTGGACATCATATACCAAGTCAACTTCTCACAGGAAGGGTATGCCCAGACTTGGGTCCCTTGCTCACTCTGCTACTGCATTCAAGCTAGCCTGGCTGATAAGGGGTGTTACCCCGAAACCGGTCCCATGATGCTTCTTACTGGTTCAGGGAAGACCTAGTTTGTTAGTTTGTGCTGGACTGTACCCATGAGCCACAGGGACAAGACTGATTTGCATATAGCTGGGTCTGAACTGAGGTGGCAATGTGAGCTAAAGAACGATGATGCATTCAACCCAGATCTGTGCCTGGGGGTGAATGTCAGAAAAGTTTCAGTGCTCCAACCATCATCTCCTTGTGTTTGCTTTGTTCGCCCTATGTTGGCAGGGTATGCCCAGACGTGGGTCCCTTGCTCAATTTGCCACTGGATTCAAGCTAGCCTGGATGATGAGGGGTGCTACCCCGAAACCATCCCAGGATGCTTGTTTTTGGTTCAGGGAATACCTGGTTTGGCATTTCATGCTGGACTGTTCCCATGAGGCACAGGGTAAAGACTGATTTGCATATAGCTGGGTCTGAACTAAGGTAGCAATGTGAGCTAAAGAACGATGATGGATTCTTCCCAGATCTGTGATTGGGAGTGTCTGAAAAGTTTCAGCACTCCGTCCATCATCTTCTTGTGTTTTCTTACAGTGAGGTTACAATAAAATGCTACATCTTGAATTCCCTCCAGAATAGGGCAAACACAAACGGGCTGGAATGACTGTCCTTGCCGTTGTTTGGAAGTATTGCAAATGTTCAATCAGTTATTTGTTAAGGGCACTACATACCTGCGAGGGTCTCAAGGCGCTGGGGGGGGAGGTGGGGGCCGCTACTGATTGAACAGCCAGGTCTTTAGTGTCCTCCTGAAGGTCACCAGCTCTTGGGTCTGTCGTAGGCTCAGTGGGAGGGTGTTCCATGTCTTGGCGGCAAGGTGGGAGAAGGATCTCCCGCCGGTGGTTGTTCTTCAGATGCCTGGGACGGTGGCGAGTGAGAGGTCGGCAGAGCGTAGCTGGCGGTTGGGGGTGTAGAAGGAGAGCCGTCTGTTGAGGTAGGCTGGGCCGGTCTTGTGGAGTGCCTTGTGTGCATGGATGAGGAGCTTAAAGGATATCCTCTTGTTGACAGGGAGCCAGTGCAGGTTTCTCAGGTGGGGGGTGATGTGGCCGTGTCGTGGTACATCGAGGATCAGTCTTGCTGAGGCGTTTTGGATGCGTTGTAGTCGATTGATGAGCTTGGTTGGAGCTCCCACGAAGAGGGCGTTTCCGTAGTCGAGTCTGTTCAATGTTGTGCAGATGGTGGTATCCCTTAAATCGAGCCCAATGTTTGGGGGAGTCAGGTCATGTAGAGGTGGAGGTCTGATTAGCGCTGCACATTTTTACGATCATGGGGTGTGCCTCCCACTTCCTTCTCTCACCGACGGGTGCAGGACAGGCCCACCCTTGGCCTGGGCTTTGCCTGGGTGCGTCACTTGTTGCAGGAGATGTGTGCTTTTGTGTTCAGCGCAGTAAGCACACCCATCCTCCTGGGCACAGCAAAGCTTCTTGGTATTTGAAGTCCCAGAGCATTTCCTTGGCAGCACACAATCAAGTGTGTTCTTAGATAAAGCACTGTCATTACTATACAGGATTAAAATAATCTGTAGCACGCTGTTTTAAAACCATCATAACCATTTATTTTATAAACATTAAGAAAGATAATATGGAATTTGGATATCCTGTCAATTTAAAGTTTGGATTATCTGACCAAGCTGTGGATCCCTGACATTTGTTTAACATGGGATGACAAATGTAAACTGGAAACCCTTCAGTTTAGTTATGGCAAACAATCTCTCAACATTGTAGTGTCCTTCATCAACTCTTCTGCATGTTTCTCTCTCACACATGGAATGCACTCCTGTGCCCAACTACAGAACTTCATGTGAGGCGCAACAGGATTTTGCACCTGCTTTGTGATCCCTCAGGGAACATTAGTATTACAGAAGGGGCCACAAACCCATAGACCTCCCAAACGTCCCCTTGCATGCCGGTGGAATCACTCATTGCACCCACCTGCATGGGGATCTAATCCCTCTCAAAAGTGCAGGCAGGTTGCTGCCTGCACAAAGAAACGTAGAGCAGTTACGGCGCATTTCTCTTGCATGCGCTGCCCTGGGGGCAGAGTGTGTATACAGTTGCACTAAAGGCATTGCATTCAACATAATAGGGCACACTTTCCTCAAAGGTGCGCCGTGGAGCAAACAGTGCATCCTATCTGTAATAGGGCCGCTGATCTCCCATCCACTGTGGCAATGGTGAACAATGATATTCCTGCATCACTCTTATATTTCATCTGCACCACAGACCTGGTCTTAACTGCAGTCCCACAACTGCAATGTATTCAATTAAGTAGGACTACACACTCAAACAATCATTCTCTCAGTTTTTCATGTGGGCTTTCCACCAGTGGAGAAGCACCTTTCCTTTAAAGCCCTCTGCTTCTGTTATTGGATTCATGGGAAAATTGGGGCGACCCATCTTCATCCTCTTTTCACTACTTGTGAGGTGCCTCAGGTCCTCATAGGCACTGTTAGTGCAGGTGCCCAAAGTGAAGGAAGCTCGCACTGGCGGAAAATCTTTCAACTTTCTTGCATCTAAACTCTGGAATTCCCTTCCGCTGAAGCTGTGACAATCTCTGTCAGAACCTCAGTTTAAAAAAAATCAGAAGATGGGGCTCTTTTAGATAGGCTCCTCTCTTTATCTGCTATCCTCCAGTTGTTTCTGACCTCTCGTCGCTGGGACACTCCTTACAGGAGATGCTATGCACTTTATAAAACTCAAATTCAAATTCAATTTATATGTGTGGCAGTGCACTCCTCTAATAGCTTTTTAGATTATTGTTATTTTACAGTTTATTTGGTGGGCCTCATTTCCTATAGTTTGAACATTGCCTCTTGCATGAGCCATCATAGCTTTTGATAATCCATCCCTTCCTGCAGTTGGTTTAATTGTTGGATATCACCTGGGTGGTATAGAAGGGGGCAGTGCTATTCATAGATTATGATCTATCTACATGGCTGAAACATGGAGAAGGCACAATATTAATTTTACTAGTGAATATGTATTCTCAATTTTCCGCATTGAGTTTGTGACCTCCAATTAAATTATATTGCAATGTATATACATAATGATTTTTAGCTTTACGTGTTTGTGATCTGTTATAGTAATGATTTTAATAATAGTACAAATCACAAATAAATCAAAATCCCATTGTAACTCAAACAATTCTCATACCCACATGGCCACTTCCCTACAGGCACAGAACTAGTCACTTGTCACTCACACTAGGATCTTCCAACGTGCAATCCTTTTTTCCCTTAGCAATGATAATGTTTCTTCTTTCATGGGCACCCCTACCATGGCACCCACTAAAGAGCTCAAAGGAGCACTGCATTGCAGTTAGTACATGCACGTTGGCAAGACCTGACCTCCAGAGATACTCCTTTCAACATCTATGGGTCATATCTGTACACATTCATTGTCTACATCTTCATAATTTGGGGCACCCTCAGGGGAGTGGCTATCAACAGTGCAACAGGTTAATTTAAGGTATTTCCTTTGTAGTTTTATATACCACAAACTTGGCCCAAAGGTATTGGATTTCTTCATATGGAGCACCAGTTACATTACACAAGGACACATTCCTTTTTTTTAGGCACAGGAGATTAAGTAGATAGCCCAGATTCACAGAATAGTGAGCCTGCTCCGAGACTCAAACTTAGTTCCCCGTTCCAAAGTCAGCAGCTCTGGCCGATATGCCACGTCCTCTCCCCTTATCGGATCCGACCATAGGGTAAGGGGGCATTTTATTTGCTTGCACCAAAGTGTATGCTATCCTTGCTCTGCTACTGAACTGCTTGTAAAACACGAGTAAAACTGTGATCCAGGATGAGACAGGTTTGAACAAGGAGAGTCATAAATGACTTCCACAATACAAATGATGGGACATACACTCACTTTCAAAAACACTTGAGTTCTCTGACTCTCTCTCCTTTTCTGAAACTGAAAGATAAGGGCAGATTTAAACACCAGAAGGAGAAAAATGATGGTGGTTCATTCGAAAAAACACTATCATTGAATCGATGTCTATCTGGGCTCATGTAAATTCCCTTTCAACAGTTCTGTCATCTCTTTCATCATCATCATTATACCATTGTTTTTCAAAACTGATGCCAAAAATCTTTGACACCTAAACGCCTCCTCTATCTGGACCCCAACCAATTATTATTGGTTACTCATCCTTATAGTCTCCATCATAAGACACATTTTTGTCTTATCTTCAGCACATCTATCCCCAAGATTTCCAACCTTCTTCTGTTCAATAAAATCATCCAGTGCTACTAACACAAATTATGAGTCTTACAGTAGTGACCACTTCAGACAAGATTCCATTAGTGGCCATTGCATGCAGGATTAATAGCACTGACCATCTCAGTGCATCAGCAAAAATGTATATAACAATCTTTAGCAATTTCATCTCTGACTGTCTCTACATGTCATAGTGGTAATTTATGCAACAATGCCCTTAGCAGCTAAGTAAGAACATCTGTAATAATACAATTTAATTATCAATCTCAAATCCAAAAGTGGATACAGGGGTGGATAAAGACAGGTGTACACATCAAATTTCACGCAGTGGCAACAATAAATTATTGTCCAGCCAAATACTCACTTTTAGGATCAAAGAATTATTTTATTTCACTGCTAACAACACAAAGGGAAATATGACACAGGCAGAAGTCTTGCAGATCTTCTCCTCCATGCACAGCCCGATTGGCTTGCTTGACAGTTGACATTTTTGGGGATCTCAAGTGTCCCTTCTTATAGTCTTTGAGGTTTATGTTGGGGATCTCCTTCCTTTTGAAGTGTCCACTTCTCTGCCCTCTCATGCTATCTATTGAAAGCAGTCTGTCAGAGTAGGATCGATGCCAAAGCTGATAGGACCAGAGGTCACACCTGGATGTCAGCCACATTGAAATGTGTATCAAAAGGATAGCCCAAGGCCTCAGTCCTACTCTATATGATTTTCTTATCAGCCTCACTTACTTCCTATGATGTGCCCAGGCCCCTTCCTTGCTACCTCGCTATGAATCAAAGAGCAATTTTTGGGAGAAGCCTGGCGTACTTTCTCCAGAGTGCTTCACCCACCTTACAGGAATACAGAACCATACAACTATGTCTGGGGATATTGCTCCACCTCCTCTCCTCATGCTTCACCATGGATCTTTGGGTGTCCTAAAATGGCACCCAGAGTCCTCCATGTATTGTACCCTTTACAGACACACATACACCCAGTGTGTACACAACACTGTATGCTTCATTTAATGTACCACTCACTGGCCTGTAGGCCTCACACTAACACAGGTTAAAAGGTACTTGTTCACTCCTGCTGATCACTACAAAGTATGCTGCTGCCATGACGTTTGTGCTTCTTAAATCCTGATACGGCCAATAACTTTTTACCACTATGAGGTTGCACTTTGGCGCACATGCATGATCTGTGTTTGCCTATGACAACAAAAATCAGCATAAGGCATCCAGTAGATTTGGAGCACTAAGGACAGGGTCCACGTTCATTACCATATGGATGACTTTTCCGTGTCAACAAGAAATATCAGCGAATCATTCCTTAAAATGCATACATTTTGCTTTTAAAGTCATCCTTTTGAATTTTGGAAACATACCCAATCTAACCTAACAAAAGCATTTCATTTTCTTAGCTATGCTATACATAGAGGAGCTACTCCTAGGTAGCTTTCCATCTCTGAGCTACTCATTGGAGAACTCTGATCAATGCAAAATTCATCACATTGAACACCACAGACCTCATAGTGGGATTACATGGAGAACCAAAGGCAAGTTTGCCACTAACCTGTAGATCAAAATGCTGCTGGAAAAAAGATATGGAACCTGCCAATCTCCTTCCCAGTTGAAATTCCTGATCACCTTCATGACTGAGCTTGTTGCTGACTGCAATGATAGGGGGAGTGAGATAATAAAAAGATGGCACAAAAGCAGTTTTTTCATTTCTAAGGATTTTGCATGAATGGTATTATTCATCAAGAAATTAAAAATATATACAAGATTTATATTCAAAATGTTAATGGCACATAACAGTTGTGACTGCTCCACAACTGGAGACACCGACCGGAGCCAAAGGTTTACACGAGATTGGCATATAACACTGCAAAGGCTCAATAGACAGTTGTTACAACAAAAACGTTCAGGGCATGACAGAATCCAAGAACGCAACTGTAGGTAAAACTACAAGGGCTTACCAAAGGCCCTCAATCCACGCAAATTATAAATATTTTTAAATAGCTATCACTAACCTTGGGCCTTCGAAAATAGCAATGGGAGAGGTCGAATAATTCTAATAATGCAAGGAAAGTCTTTGAGGTGATGTTGCTGAAGAAATTTAAAGAAGTTCCATGAACCGAAAACTTCTAAGAAGATGTTCTCATCATCTGACTTAAAGACACATCCCAGCACTGCTATAACTATACGTCACTCAGGAAACTATAACGACTAACAACAATTCTACTATTCATCAACTTTCAGGTATTAACAAAATTAGAATTTTTTTTCTGGTACTCACCACTATTATCGATATTGACCTCTTGATCTTCACTGGTAGTTAGGAGATGTAAATGGAGCAGAGCTGGAGATGTCTTCAGATAACTAATTTGTACAGGACACAAATGTTATAAAACGTGTGGCACTGAAGTGGGATTGAGAAATGAAGGGAAGGAAGGAGGGAGGAAGCCTGAATTAGAACATGAAATAACATAACAAATGTACTCACATGGGAGTTTTTGGGGCAAACTAGCCAAACGAAGGGAACTCACTAAAAAGATGCTGCAAATCGGTACTTCAACTGCACTGTTTACTTTTGAAGCACTCTTGCCACAGATGTCCCAGAAGCCAAAGTGCATTTATCCCTGATAGCTGGCAGCATGAGAGACCAGGAACTTAGTGATCGGTCGACATCTTGGATTGAGACTCGAGGCGCCAGGCAGCGATCTCACATCTACCACAGCAATGTCAGACTCAGAGAATGGAAGCAGATAGCGGAATGACAAAAGACGATTAAAAGCTCAGCCACATGGCAATCAGGGAGAAAAATGTTGGTATAGTCAAGGCTAGCTGCACTCCTGCAAAGTAAACATCCTTTACAACGCAACTTTTACCACGCAGTGCCTTTACGACGCAACTTTTACAACGCAAACCATTGCAACGAATTGCCATGGGGGGGCGCTCTAGGATAGGGAATAGGTTTAATGTACTATCCAACACCTTCCCTACTATCCACGGGGACTGGAGTTGGAATAGTAAATTAAACTATTCACTTTCCAGCGCCCAAAAGCACTATGCGTTGTAATGGTATGCGTTGTAAAACTTGCGATGTAAAGGTAGGCGTTGTAAAAGTATGCGTTGTAAGGTCATACATCCCTCCTGCTATGTTGATACTATTTTGTTTAGCTGCTCGGTTGACACTTTCTTATCTATATCTCTGAAACCTGTAAACTTGAATGCATCTCCCCTTTTATACATCCCAGAACGTGTGCCCTCCAATGCATCCATGAAGGCATGCCCTGTCTCCTGTACTCATTTTTATGTTCACTCACACATCTTGATGCCAGTGCCCCCTCTCCTGACTATCTGAAGCTGTGCCCCTTCTTGTACTCCCTTCAATATTTGCCCATTGTCCAGCATTTCATGATCCATGCCCTCTTGCATGCATCAATAAAAGTGTGCTACGCCATATTATCAAGAAAGGGCAATACATTATCGCCGCATTTATCGGCAGGAAACTGCAGATAAAGCGGCGATAATGGGCTTGATAATAGGCCCTTGTGAATTCCCATAGAAGCCCAGGTTCTGGTGTTAACCTGGGCTTCTATGGGAATTCACAAGGGCCTATTACCAAGCCCATTATCTCCGCTTTATCTGCAGTTTCCTGCCGATAAAAGCGGCGATAATGTATCGCCCTATCTTGATATTATGGCCCTTAGGGGCATATTATCAAGGGGGTTTATCTCTGCTTTTTTGGCTTTAAAAACCAAGAAAGCGGAGATAAAATGATCTCCCCCTATTACCTAGCTGTCGCTAACACCAGTTAGCGACAGCTAGTAGGAGATAGCGACCATCTTGGGCCCCACTTTGCATGTCAGTGATATTTATCACTAATGACATGCAAAGTGAGCGTGCCAAGATGTTAGCGACTGGAAACAGTCGCTAACATCGCTATCTCCTATTACCAACTTTAATATCTCCAAAAGCTAACACCTGGCCTGAGCAGTTCCTAGCCATGTTATCCAATGGGAGGTGGATAACATGGCTAAGAGCATTAGCTCGGTAATGCATGAATATCGCTGACTTTTCAGCGATATTCATGCATTGCGGCCGTTTTTTATCGCATTTGCGATAAACCTTGGTAATACCAAGGTTTATCTGCGATAAAAATCGCCGCAGCTCAGCGGTAAATTTTTGTCTCTAACCAAGCAATAGCGATAATTATCCCTATTGCTTGGTAATATGCCCCTTAGTTTGTAAAAAAAAAATAAGTGCCATGGTGTTTGTCAGGAGGTAACTACAGAGTGCACTATCCTTTGCCCCTGCCAGCAGTGCCAATGTCATACCACCATAACTACTGACCATCACACTCCTTCAAGTGTAAGAATGTATACTAGTCCTTGCCCCACAGCCATAAGTTTGGCTTTAAGCAGTATGCACTAGTCATTTTAATGCATATTTATTCTGTAAACCACTATTGTTTACAGTCATCTCTGAAGTAGACAGACAACGCCATCCTGTGGCAGGCTGTCGAAAGTGCGGGTGTTAACTATTAAGAGCCGGTACTGAGCACGGAAACATACAAGGGGGGGCCAATAGGCCCCCACGCAAGCATGGCGGGGCCCGGTCCCTCCCATAACCCGTCCCCTTCGGGGCCGCGTTCCCCGCCCCCCTCGCCCCGGAGGTACTGGTGTGCTTCCGGGGCGAGGGGGCGGGGTCGCGGCGGCGAAGGGGTTAAGAGCCTGGGGAGCGCGGGAAGCGGCCTCTTTGTGCCCGCGCTCCCCAGGCTCGCTCCTCGCCCCACCGTGGGGCCGTTTAATTTTCTCTTTCTTTGTTGCAGGTTTTGCAGGTTCCTGTGTCGTCTGAGGACTCGGTATCTTCCCAGGAGCCCAGCAGATCGCCTTGGGATAGGAGCGTGGCGAGCGGGTCGCAGCGGAGGACACGGTGTCGGCGAGCGCGGACCGGCGCCTTGTGAACCTGAGCGCCTTGTGAATTAGAGCCGGAAGGCGGGAGGACGCGGCCGGGACAAGGAGGGAAGGGCGCCACACAGCCGTGCGGTGGAGACGTGCAGGGAGAGGCGGAACACGAGGTATTTTGCGGGGCGGGGGCAGCAGCAGGAAGGCTTTGTGCACGTCGGGGAAAAGCCGTTTTTAAACGAGCAAGCACAGCGGAATGATTTTGTAAAATTGACAAGGGTAAAGCTGAAACGCGAGTGTCCCAGCTAACTGTTACTTAATTTATGGTTGCCGGCAGTTGTGTATTAGACGCGCAAGCTCTGAAACAAAGCGAAGCAGGGGCAGCTAGGGCAGAAGCCGGATGGGAGACCAGAAATCACTGTATTAGCGCAACCAAGGGCAGCAAAGTGCTAGAATTGTTTAGTTTTGTGTATTTTAATTGTGTTAGCACGATAGGGTGCCCTGCTGGTTGCTGTTGGGATTTACTGCCTCATATCACGTGGTTTGATAATTTACCTGAATTTGCATGCTAAAAGGAGCCCGGACTGTCTATGTTGTGCTTTATTGACTGAAATCGATGTTTAATAGAAATCAATTGCAACACAGTTCTAATTTTATCTAAAGTGCATGTTGTAAGTATTGCTAATACGGTGCAAGAGTTGTTTTGTTTCATTTTAACGATTTAAAACGCTAAAGGTGCCCGGCCAATTAATGTTGGGTTTTATGTGATAATATCAAGGATAGGGTGTTTCTCTAGTTCATGGTCACTAGTGGGAAAGGTAACGCTCTTTGTTTTGCAGGACTGCGAGACTAGGTTGTGGTCACCATACACCAGCACAGGCGCTTGTGATCGGGTCAGGTATTACAGGTCGTGCACCATCAGCTGGGTCAGGTACGGGGCACGGTGTGCTCATAAATATGTCTCAAAGAAGGGGGCGTGTCAATCCAAATGTGGGTGTAATGTTACAAAAAATGATGCGCAGAATGTCTGCAATGGATAAGAGACTGGGGAAGGTTGATAAAATGGATAAGGCTTTAGCGGTTCTAGGGGCCAAAGTAGATGCCCAGGCCGGTCCATCTGGTAGACCCAAGCGGACGATAGTACCGCCCAAGCCAAGGGGCGTTTTTGTGTCACCACCCAGGCGAGCAAGAAATAAGAGAGTGGGGGGGCAGCCACAGAATATTACTCCCATCCTACCTCCTGCTGGACCAATTGTACCACCACAGGTACCCCCAGCTGCCCCACTACAGCCACTTCAGGTCCCGGTGCCCGTTCCAGGCCCGGTGCCCCAGTTGCCAGTGGCAGTACCAAATGTGCCAGTAATACCGGCGGCGGCACCAGTGCCACCCGTCGCGCCACCACAGGCTCCGGTGCCCCTAGGTGCGGGCCCTACTCCCACTCCCGCGCCGGGGCCCGTGCCAATAGACCTGGCAGCTCAGGTGGCGGCTATTCTACCTTGGTTAGGGGGGGGTGCGTTGCCGGTCAATACTGCTCTGACAACGGAGCAACAAACATTGGTGACGCAGATATTGTTGGCTAGTGGTAGGGGCGCAACGCCGCCTGCACCGGTTTCTCCCCAAACAGGTCCAGCGAATGATGGAGGCAGTGCCAAGACTGCGGAAGCAATGTTACCCAACGACAATGGGAATGGTAAGGAGATTGCCCTGCCTTTGCTGGGCGAAGGAACATTGCCCTCTAGGGGTGAGTGCTTAGCACAGCATGTGTCACAGAGTGTAAAGGAATTGATATGGGCCGACAAGTATGTGAACATGTTTTCATTGCTGATAGATAACAGGGAATGGGAATATGCAAAATCGCAGAAGGAAATGTTGTTGCCCAGTGAATGGAGAGCGAAGCTGTACAAGTTTAGGGTGGAAGAAAATCTCATCAACTGGCTGAGGGGTTTTGCAGTGTTCGGCGCAGTAATGGGCGAACGTTTTAAGGGGATGCAACCAGCCATGAACTGCTACCAAAGTAGGATAACAATGTTCCATGAGAATCATGCAGGGGATGTGTGGAAGGAATATGATGTCGCGTTCAGAAAGTCCAAAGAATTTGATAAAACTTTATCATGGGACAAGGTAGACTCTATCTCATGGCACAATCAATTCGAGAAGGGTCAGGGGGCAAGCACAAGCACAAATGCAGGTAGAGGTTATTTCCCCAGGCCGCAGCAGGCGTTTCAACAGCCCTTTCGATCAGCACCGGGAGGGGAGGCGGCCCAAAAGCAGAGAGCAAATGGAGGGGCAAAGGGGGTATGTTGGGACTTCAATAGGCGGACATGCAACAGGGCACCAGGTACCTGTAAGTTCAGGCACGCATGTAGCGTATGTGGCCACACGTCCCACCCCGAAACAACATGCCGAAATAAAAATGGTGGTGCAGGAAGCAGGGGTAGGAGGAAACCTGAATAGTAAGATCCACCCGCTAATAGCACATTCACCCATCCAGCTGTCAGCATTGATCCCCTGGTTGAACAGGTACCCGAATCACACATCTGCTAGACTATTACAAGAGGGTTTCACACATGGTTTTCGAATTCCTGCTGGGGGGTATGTCGGGAGACCACAGTGTAGGAATCAGCTATCAGTCCTTGCCAATCCAACAGTGGTGTCAACAAAAATAGCTAAAGAAGTGCGTTTGGGGAGGGTAGCAGGACCATTTCACGTCATTCCCACGCAGAATTTTGTGTGCTCTCCTCTGGGGGTGGTGCCTAAGAAAGAACTAGGGGAGTTTAGGCTCATCCACAACTTATCCGCACCAAGGGGGGCATCATTGAATGATGCTATTGATGACACAATTTGCTCTGTGAAGTATGCGTCCTTTGATCAGGCAGCGGGCATGCTGAGGAGTTTGGGCGCAGGTACAATGATGGCTAAGTCAGACATTGAGTCAGCCTTTAGACTACTCCCGGTTCATCCAGAGGACCAGCACCTGCTGGGTTTCTCCTTTCAGGGAAAGTACTACGTGGATAAGTGTATGCCCATGGGTTGCTCAATTTCATGTGCTTATTTTGAACAGTTTAGCTCCTTTTTGGAATGGGCATTAAGGCAACATACGGGTCACCAGTGGGTGATGCACTACCTGGATGACTTTCTTTTTCTGGGCCCGGCGGGTTCACGGGAGTGTGCGTTGGCATTGCAGGAATTTTGCGTGCTCATGCGCTCTTTCGGGGTCCCGTTGGCGCAGGGAAAGACAGTTGGACCAGTGACATGCCTGGAATTTTTAGGCATCGAACTGGATTCTGTGGAGGGGTGTTTTAGATTACCAGCAGAAAAGATCCAAAAATTCAAACAGACTCTAGGACTGTGCTTACAAGCGAAGAAGGTGAATTTAGGGCTGTTGCAGCAGACAGTGGGACAGTTGAATTTTGCGTTGAGAGTAATTCCTATGGCTCGCCCATTTTCACGCTCAATTGCACAGGCCATGAGGGGTCTTCGTGAAAAACATCACCGGACACGGCTGTCTGCTGAGGTGCGCCAGGACATGCGGATATGGATGGCATTCCTGGCGGATTTCAATGGAAGAGTGCTGTGGGGTGCACCTACGGTGTCTTCGGCGGACATTGGTTTATGGACCGATGCGGCGGGCAGTGTGGGGTTTGGTGCCATCCTTGGCAAGAAATGGGTGGCGCAGAAGTGGCCCGCCTGGTGGGAGAAGGGCGGGCTGACGGTGAACATTGGTTTCCTCGAGCTCTTCCCAATCTGGGTGGCACTGAAAGTCTGGCCCGAGGAACTGGCCAACAGATCGGTAATATTCTGGTCAGACAATATGTCAGTGGTTGAATGCATCAACCAACAAGCTGCAAGGTGTCCACTCATTTTACGCTTGATAAAAGAGATTGTATTGTGTTGCATAACAAGGAATGTACTTTTCAGAGCAAAACATGTCCCAGGGGTGTTAAACAATGCAGCTGATGCCCTTTCTCGCTTTAAGATGCAGGTGTTCAGGGATCACTTGCCGGAGGCAGAGACAGCGCCAGCCCAATTCCCGGCGATTCTTTGGCAAATTGGTGCCCCCAACTACATGACCTCGTGGCAGCCAGCCTAGCACCCAAGACCAGGACGGCATACGAAGGGGCGTTCAGGTCTTACTGTCACTTTCTGGGACAGGGCTGGGAGAGTAGTTGGACTATGGAGGCTAGCTTCAATGAGTATTTAGGCAGCCTACACAAGGAAGGGCGCACGGTGGCAACAGCCAACAGGCACAAGGCCGCTATCTCCTTTTTCGCACGGGCACGGGGGGGCAGGGACCCTACACACAGCTTCCAGGCCCACAGGGCATTAAAAGGATGGCGGCGCATGCAGCCCCCCTCCATAGATTCCAGGAAACCCATAGGTTTTGAACGTCTGTCAGCTGTTCTCCTCGCGCTGCCGGACACATGTAGCTCTACATCTGAGGTGGGCCTATTTAAAGCGGCTTTCTCTTTAGCCTTCTATGGGGCATTCAGGGTAGGTGAACTCGTGGCAGCCAACAAAGGCGATAAGATAGGCGGCCTTCAGCTGCAGGATATCAGCATAAGGGGCGACACTATGTGGATCAGCATCAGGAAATCTAAAACTGATCAGGACGCTAGGGGCCAAAGTTTGGCGTTACATCGGGCAAGGAACAATCCCTGCTGCCCGGTGACACATGTGGAGGAACTAATAAGACAGCGGGCACAGGAGTGTGTGGGGTCACTGCTGATGCATGGGGATGGGACTCCTCTTACCAGGTTTCAGTTCCAGAGGGTACTAGCCATGAGCATGGCAAAAGCGGGTTATAATCACAAAGAGTTTGGGACACACTCCTTCCGGATAGGGGCAGCCACAGAAGCAACAGCTAGGGGCTTGACCACAAAGAGTGTGCAAAGAATTGGGAGATGGTCCTCAAGCGCTTATAAACGCTACGTGCGGTTGCACATGTTGTGAGAGCTGCCGCCATGTGGAGTATTGCTAATACCTGCCGTTTTTCTGGTTATTTACAGTTTCACGGGCCTGTGACGCAGGACGGAAACTACCCATGGAGCATCAAGGCAACTCTACTACAGCATGGAGGGACCAGGAGGACAGACAGAAGACCGTAGTCATTTGGGTAGTGGGGCATTCATATGTCAAACGTGCTAACAAAATTTTTCTTGCAGGTTCAGGCAAACAAAGGGTGGAAAGTAGGGGGTGCAGGGTCTCCTTCCATGGCAGGGGGGGGCTCCGCCTCAATCAGTTCAGGGACTATATGTCGGACTTACTAGCGCGACATACTACACCACCCTCGGCGGTAATACTTCACTTAGGGGGGAATGATCTGGCAGGTCTGGGCAGAAGGGTCCTCCTGGAAGAAATTATATCTGCAGCGGGTTGGCTAGCAAAGCGGTTACCAGGTAGTGTTGTAGTATGGTCACAACTGATACCAAGGATGCAATGGAGGGGGGGAAACTCAGTCAGCGCGTTGAACAGCTCGTTAAAGAGGGTCAACAACAAGCTGGACAGGTTATTTAGGACTCCGGTCTTACAGACCATCCCTCACGGTTGCATTTGGGGGGAACACTTCTACTTGCGGGATGGGGTGCACTTAACAGAGGAAGGGAATGCCCTTTTTATAAGAAACATCCTGGCATGGGTGGAAATTTTTGCAGGGGGAGTATGACCTTTCTAGAAGGGGGGAGTTCTGGGGGGGGGGCAGATAGTCGGTTAACTACCTGGCCTGTGGCGGTAAGGTCATTAATCGGTGAGCAGCATTTTAAGGTCCTTACGGGGGGGGCGGACCCATTCACGAAAGGGGCCGCCCGCGGGAGGGGCCATTTGGTCTCTCTCAGAACTTCAGGGGCAGGAGATGGTCTCCATTAATTTAAAGGGTGCGGGGGAGGGAGTCTATGCTTTCCTCAGGCTGGTAGCCACCCCTCACAACACTATGACGTCACTAAGGTGCGCGAGTGTCTGGGCCCTCCTGTTATGGTTAAATGGAGTTCGGGGAGCGCACGTGGGTGTAACGTGCCCTGGGTTGCGCATGCGCATCTTCAACGCGAGAGCGCAGCTGTAAAAGGATCTGACACCGGTTGGCGACCTTGCCGTAGGCCTTTATTAAAGTTATTAAAAAGTTATTAAAAAGTAATGGAAATATTAGAATGCAGTTTAATTTTCAGGATGATTAGATTACGTTAGGAGACACGCTGTATTAGCTATTTGTTAAGGTTAGCCCATCATACCATGTCGAAACGGATGTCAATCTAATATTCTGAAAAGTGTGCATTTTAATAATTGTCAGAAATGTTTATTTGATTAAAATTTTTGATTTGTTTTTATATTTTAATAAATACGGCCAGGGGGGGGGGCCCCGTACCCCCCCCTTGACTTCCAAAGACCCCCATGTGTTGACTGGTTGAATTGGGTAATTCAGTCGGTGTTCAAGGGGGGAGGTGGCCGGCAGTCCAAGACCATGCACTCTCTCCAATTAAGCAGTGGTACTCCCTCACTTATACCTCGTTGTTGTGCCCTCTCTGCTAAATCTGTGTCCTCTTTCTTGCACTACCAAATGCGCCCAACACCACTAAATCAATAGTCTATATTCAACATGTTTAAAAATGTGTTCTATTTTTTGAAGCCTGCCTAGGTGCACATGTTTGTGACAGTGTGACAGGAAGGACTGCTCATCGGAATTGAAGGACCAACCTGTGGAAAGTGCAAGACTGTTACTTCAGGACTTATTCTGGTTCATAAAACTTGCTAATGGTGGCAATGTGCCAGAAAGCCACTGCTGTGCAGCTTGACACAGGGAGCAGATTAGGAAGACTGGCATGGTGTTGTGGCTGGGGCTTGTGCATCAATGTATGTTGGGAAAGACCTCTGTCCGGGGAAATCCCTGACGGGTCACATATGATGGAGCAAAGGAGTGCATGGGTAAGAACTGGGGCACTCAAGTGATTGCTATTGTCGAGAGGGATTTTAGATATCAAACTTTTAGATTACAAACAGAAGCAGCTAACTGTGATAGTTCTGGACAAAAACATAACATCAATTTCACCTTGAGTTTGACATAAACCAGAAACACACAGGTATATTCTCAACAATGAGCGATAATTTTTGTCTCTAACTTGTTTAGAGACAAAAATTATCGCCGCACATCGGCGATTTTTATCGCAGATAAACCTTGCTATTAGCAAGGTTTATCGCAAATGCGATAAAAAACGCCCGCAATGCATGAATATCGCTGAAAAGTCAGCGATATTCATGCATTATCGAGCAAATGCTCTTAGCCATGTTATCCACCTCCCATTGGATAACATGGCTAAGAACTGCTCAGGGCAGGTGTTAGCTTTTGGAGATATTCGCCCTTAGCGCAAATATCTCCAAAAGTTGGTAATAGGAGATAGCGATGTTAGCGACTGTTTCCAGTCGCTAACATCTTGGCACGCCCACTTTGCATATCATTAGTGATAAATATCACTGACATGCAAAGTGGGGCCCATGATGGTCGCTATCTCCTATTAGCTGTCGCTAACTGGTGTTAGCGACAGCTTGGTAATAGGGAGATAATTTTATCTCCGCTTTCTTGGCTTTTAAAGCCAAAAAAGCGGAGATAAAACCCCTTGATAATATACCCCAAAGTTTCTAGACTGAAATTCACCAGTGAATAGCGAATGATTAGGCCCAACATGGAGCCCATCAATCTTAAAATGAATGAATATCTGACTCTAGGATAAAGATTCGCACTCAAATAAAACTGGATATGATATTTCTTAACTTTCCTTCACAACGCATTATAGACACCTTATTGTAAACAATACTAGCAATATGATCTGCCTCAAAGCATTTTTGTTATAGTTATTGTGGGAGTTACGTGCCCCAATTACATTGTTAAGTGGTTTTGGGACCTTAGTGTCCCAGTGCTTGATCATAGGTACTTATGTGTCCTATTACATGGAGTTTGCGGGAGCTTAGCGCTCCATTTCTGGACGTTTATCAAAATTTTCCATTTTGAGTGATATGTGTGTGACCTAAGTGATGTGACTGTTGTCACATTCGTAAGTTTTGAATATTGTGTCCATTGTTGGTAGATGTTTTTCCAACACGCAGTGAGTTGGAACCCATTTACCTCTTGTTGACCTGGCCAGTCGGATTGTTTGGTTTCTCAGGTTTTGTATGTTGTGTGTTGGCATGGTAGTGTGCTGGTTATTTCGATCTAGGAGTAATGTTTTGTTGAGTAAGTGAGAAGGTGGTGTGAATGTTATTTGCTGGTTTGCGTGATTTGAGTGAGTGGATGTTAAAAATGTAATTTGCTGGTGTGCGTGATTTGATTGAGTGGATGTTAAATTGCTGATCTTTCTTATTTTATGTAAATTTCTGAAGTTGCTTGATATGACTTGTTTTCCACAATTTTATTCCTATACATTGTTCTTCTATTAAAGAAGGGAATGTGTTATATTTATTCCTGCTGCTCAGCCTAGAATGTTTGGTGTGAGAGCTTGTTAGAAGTTTGAGTGTGTAAGATTGTCAGTTGGATGGAGGGCTGAGCGGGCAGGAGGCTGCTCCTGGTGGGGTTTCCCTTTATTATTCTTAACTTACCATCTTACATGAATAAAGTAACTACAAGGAACTACAAGGACTACGCTGCTTTTATTTACAACAATTTGTTTATCTATATATTCTTGAATCAGCTTTTAAAGTGATACTTTTTTTAACCCCTTGACTGCTGCCTTCGGCCAACGGTCATCACGTGCACTAGCTTGGTAGTGCTGCGAACGTCCGTTGGCCGATGGTGCCCCACCCATTTTTCGAACGTTCAGCACTGGAGCTGAACGTTCTACGCAGCCAAGGTGTTAAAAGATTGTAAATCAGAGTCTTTAATACCCAAAATTTCCACAGCAGTAATAGTTAATCTGATCAACCTATAATTATTTCCTACAATAATAACCCTTTCCGTGCATCGGACGGCGGGGAGAGTGGATTTGTGCATCAGATGGGTCCTGGCCGTCCTAGCACCCACCCACGGGGAATGTGCCGGTGCTCCCCCTGTGGGCCGTCCATCAACGTGCCCCCACTAGGGATGGCAGCGGAAGCCTTTCTACTACCCTGTCCCCTCCTACACGTCGTCTAATGACATCAGCCCGCACCACGTGCTGAAGTCATCAGATACTGCGGAGGGAGAAGGTACGTTTCTCCCTGGGGAGGGTGCGGGGTGTTAAACAAAGAGGCATCATAGGACAGGAAAGGGTTTTCCTTCCCTCCGATGTCTCTTTGGATCATACCTGCTGCATGATTGCGCATGGGGCATTATTGTGCAGCAGGAATGGCTGTTTTGTGTTTGTGGGGAGTGGCCCCTTTGCAGAGCAATTATTTTTGCTGTTTCTTCCCCCCTGGGCGGGTAGATCAGCTGAGAATTTTGAATTTTGTGTGCCTCACTAGGCCACCACAGTTTTCTTTTTTTTATGTTGTGGAGTGACCCATTGGGCAAGGGGTATGATCGTGCAGCAGGAATGCCCACTATCACATCACATTTTTCTCACATTTCTGTGTGGGAAAGTTGTGGATCACCGGGCTGACACAAATTTCACACCACCCAGCATTCCCCCATGTCTCCCAATAAAAGTGAGACCACACACTCTGGGTCCCTTTAAAATCCTCATGATTTTGGAGGAAAAGGATGCACATTTGGCATGGATTCCTTGTGTGGACAAAAAGTTACAGAGGCCTCAGCGTGAACTACCCCATATAGCCAAAAAAGGCTTAGCACAGGGTGGTCTAGCAACAAAAAGGTTAAGTTCAGCAGAAATAAAGGATCACAGGATCCTGTGGCAGCTTGGTTAAATATTGCCTCAAATCCAGATAATGTAGGCTGATTCATCCCCAATTACTGGTGAATGTATACCACAACTAATATAGCTAGCAGTAGAAACTCGTAACAAGCATCACATCTATTGTGTTAAAAAGGACAATAAACTCAGTACAATCATAGTAGCTTTACTTCATTGTATTTGAACTTGCTATTTTGTTCTAAGATTTGCTTCAGAGAGCATGCCTAAGTAAACATATTTCTGAACAATTTCAAATGTGACTTTATCAATACTCCAAGTTTAGGATTTTTTTTAACAAATTACTTCTAAAGACCATCATTTTTGTTTTATAGACATTGATGTGGGGATAATGATTGTTTACAAATTGCTGTAGATCTGCCAGTTACCACTTGAGTCCTATGGGAGCAGGATCTAACAAACCAATGTCAGCGACAGACATTAGGATATTCCTTGATCTTCCCTCAATTTTTGTTGCAAATATCACATTTATTTATTTTAGAAGGTAGCATCACCTAGGTGCGCTGGGAACATGGAAGAAGCCAAAGCACATCCCTGCTTGTGTCTGTAATTTTACATATGACCATTTATATGGTAGAACTAAATTATTTGGGAGAACCCAACTGCTCCCTTCTCCATTTACCAGTGTGTATATACTGCAATGTTTTGAAAAATTGTAATAATGTTCCCTATTTTGTCAACCTAACGACAGAGAGAACTCCACATCATTAAAGGATGAAGAACAATTGTGCCCCAGTCGGAGAAAAGCTGGCCCATATTTGTTGAATAGAGTTTAAAGAGATGTAATATGCCTTTTGTGTACAATTTTCCAGCTGCATCCAATAGCGCAGTGGGCCTATAAATGGAAGAGTACGCATGTCGTCCTTTGTTATAAGCGGGCAATACCAGGCTCCTTGACTGCAAAATTGTGGCATTTGTTATGAAAAATTTAAATACACAAACATTGTGTACTAGGTCTAAAACCTTAGCCTATGAATAAGGGTTACTTTGAAATATTGTGATCAGATCCCAATAAGGTCCTTGAACCTGTAGGGATTTAGCAGGTCAAATTAATTTAGTCACTAGATTTACTGTTCAAAGTAGATATTGATCAATGCTATAATTCTTAATATTAGGTAACTGATTATAAGCCAGGTATTAGGAATGGACAACATATTACTCTTCAAAATGGCTTTAAATGGAAATGATCTCGTTGGTACATTCATTTCGATTGATTTCGATACAAAGTGCCAAAATTCTCTAAAATTCCCTTCTATTAATACTATGTTAATGAAAGACCGAGCTCGAGCAGCTTGATTTTTCTTTCTTTAGCAATGAGACAAAGTCCTCGATTGTCACTTAAATATCCTGCTATAATGTTAGAAGATTGTGCTGCAGTTAGAGTTTTAACAATAAGACCTGCCAGCTTATCTAGTACATTGTTCATGAAGTCATTAAGCAAGTATATAGTGGTCCAAATAGGATCAGCGGTCAGATCCAGTAAATCATGAAGCCATACATCAATCTTGCCCATAGAGGTGCGATTCAACCTAATTACAAGTTGTGCAAAACCCAGGCATCCCGGAGAGTGTTTTTTATGATCTGTTCACAATTAATTTTTATTGAAACAAGGCAATAATTGTGATCACGCCTGGCTTCTCTAGCTAAATGTGTTGACACAAAAAACATTATGAACTATTGCAAAAACACAACAGTTTAATTCTCAAATACAAAGTTATGCCTTTACTTCTCCTCTAGGTCCCTCTCTCTTTGTGCAGTTCCAGTTGTCCTATTGGATTCAGAAAATCTGCTCGAGAAGGAGAGCCCATATGCTGTTTCCAATGTGTGCCATGCCCTCAGGGAGAGTTTTCTAACCAAACTGGTAGGTAGCCAGCAGCAATGAGATCCAAATGCAGAGTCTTACAGTGGCGATGGTGAATGACCGCTAAAATCTCCCATGTCTTCTTGATATTTTAGATTCCACTGAGTGTTCAAGCTGCCCCTGGAATCATTGGCCCAACAAGAAACAAGACAATTGTATTAAAAAGACAATAGAGTTCCTCTCATATCAGGATGTGCTGGGAGCCACCTTGGCAGCTGTCAGCATCTTCTTATCACTGATGACCTCATCCATACTGGGACTTTTCATAATTTATAGGAACACCCCCGTCGTCAAAGCCAACAATCGCTCCCTCAGCTACCTCCTTCTCTTATCCCTTATCCTGTGCTTTCTCTGCTCATTGGCGTTCATTGGTTACCCAACAAAAGAGAAATGTCTCCTTCGTCAGGCTGCATTTGGCATTAATTTTGCTTTTTGTGTCTCTTGCATTTTGGGTAAAACCATCATGGTGGTAATTGCATTCAACGCCACTAAACCCAATAGTAACATAAAGAGGTGGGCTGGACCTCAACTGTCTCTTAGGATTGTTAGTGTTGGTACTCTGTTTCAGATTCTTCTATGTTTGTTTTGGTTGACTATCTCACCTCCTTTCTCACAGTTTAACACACATGCACAACTTGGAAAGATTATAATTGAATGTAATGAGGGGTCTCCCATTGCTTTCTGGGGCATCCTGGGATATCTCGGGATCTATCCACTATCAGTTTCATTGTGGCCTTTCTTGCCAGAAAACTGCCTGATAGCTTCAACGAGGCTAAATATATCACTTTCAGCATGCTCACCTTCCTCAGTATTTGGATCTCTTTTATTCCAGCCTATTTGAGCACTCGTGGAAAGTACATGGCGGCCATGGAGGTTTTCGCTATCTTGGCTTCCAGTTCTGCATTGATTACCTGCATATTTTTCCCAAAATGCTACATCATCCTCTTGCGATCAGAGATGAACACAAAACAATACCTAATGGGAAGAGGAGCCTATTATAGAAAGTAACTGTGATAAATCTGGAGTTTTTATAATGTTTTGGACAACATATTGTTTCCTTTGTAGTCTATGTACCTTGCGACTGGCATTCCTTTTCAAGCATTGTATAAAGACCTGCACAGTCCCTAAACAGTTCCCGAAGTATAAAATTATTTAAGTGGCAACATGCGTTTCTGCATAAGAACATCACATCATTCTGTGCCTGAAACACATTCCAAGATAATCAGAGTGACAAACTACAGAAGCAATTAAAACAGCATCAAAAGAACTAGAACAAAGTTGTCTGTGAACAAGGCAGTCATGTTTTGATTACAACACCTGAATCTTATTATGCTGAATTACACTTTTGTACCTGAATCTTGGGATAACACATGCAAAAGTATATGTAATGTATTGACAGTGATGGGTAGGTGATGTGTAGCATATTCAGTGTGATCAATATAGTTGACATATTGACTGATAGATAGCTGAGATAACACATCTACTGTGAGCAGAATTAAAGATAACACAGCCAGTGGGAGTGATAGTAGAGATTTCAGATCAACTGATCAATGGTGTAGATAAGGCAGGAACCGTGATTCAAAGTAGAAATAGGATATCCATTATGATCAATAGTAGTGGTATCAGATCCACTGTGAGCAAAACTAAAGATAATGTATACACTGCTTTTGATAGTAAAGATAAGATACCTACTGTGAGTCATAAAGATAACAATAATACAGTAATCCTCTGATTCTCCCATATTCCGCCCAGACCATTTACTGTCAAAAGAGGGGTTAAAGGAAGCACTGGGAGCTAAACACATGTAGGAAAAGAAAAGCTCCACAATAGAGCATTGAGGCAGAAACCCGTGCCACAAAGTACGTTTCATACACACAGCCAGTGACCATCTTCCGATAAGACAAGGCAGACCCCTCCATTGGCCCTGCTCAGTTAGACAAGTCATGTCACCCAGTGCATCATGCCAAAGGGTGAACATTCTAATGGCCTTTCTTGATTGGGCATTAAAAGATCAATACGATCACATGGGAGCATGGGCCTGAACCCTTGTTGGGCCAGGAATGTCCCCTTATCCAGGTAAATATCACTTCTCTGAGTACGTGAACCATGCCTTTTGGCACATGATATGGGTGAAGGGTGAGATACAGTTTCTGTTGTTCTGGGTGGAGAAGTTTCTAAGCAAGCAATGGCCTATTGTCTACCTCTAATTCTGCCTTCAAGAAGGTTGATAACAGTCAGATTCAGATATATCCCACTTCACTATGGTCAAACTGGGGTCTCCAGTTTGAGGCAGCATCAGCATCACTTTACACAAAGTTAGTGTCTGGAGAAAAGCCTGTGAAAGACACTTGAAGGACAACCAACTCAACTGGTCCTGAAGCTAGATACAGTGGATTCACATCCCCTGTCTAGAACAATTGTATAAAATAGGGACCCAAACCACTCAACTTTTTCAGTTTCAAGTTATTTGTGACTCTGCAGAGTATTTGAAGAACACCTCTTGGACCAGGGCAGGTTCTGCTTGACAGTAAGTCTCCCAGAGGTGAGAGGACATTACCTGAAGTCTGCACTTCCTCCTGCAACAGTTGATGGTTTGTCTACTGCCAGGAACCCTGCCTCCCTGCTGAGACGGGGAAGGAGGCTGTCTGGCTCTGCAGGAAAAGAGACTATCCATGGGAAGATACCCAGTGTTTCTGGCCTGAGGAATACCCAGAGAAAAGTAGACTGCCTAGACAGCAAAGTGACCTGTCTTTAGAGAAGTTCTTGGTCTCTATGCCATTCACAGCAAGCATAGGAAAAACCTATGTGCATCACGCATTGGCCTAATGATAGATGCCTTCACCTTGCTAAGTGCTTCAGCCTAGGTCGGAAGTCCTCTGCCTTGTGTATAGGTCAGGTCAGAGCTACATTTTCTTTACTGTGTATACCAGCCCAGGTCAGGAATTTAGAGTACTCATGTAATTTGCTTTTTTATAACCTGGTGAATAAATGGTTTGATGAAGGCTGACTGGCTAAACTAACTTGTATATGAAGTTATTAAAAAGTTATTAAAAAGTAATGGAAATATTAGAATGCAGTTTAATTTTCAGGATGATTAGATTACGTTAGGAGACACGCTGTATTAGCTATTTGTTAAGGTTAGCCCATCATACCATGTCGAAACGGATGTCAATCTAATATTCTGAAAAGTGTGCATTTTAATAATTGTCAGAAATGTTTATTTGATTAAAATTTTTGATTTGTTTTTATATTTTAATAAATACGGCCAGGGGGGGGGCCCCGTACCCCCCCCTTGACTTCCAAAGACCCCCATGTGTTGACTGGTTGAATTGGGTAATTCAGTCGGTGTTCAAGGGGGGAGGTGGCCGGCAGTCCAAGACCATGCACTCTCTCCAATTAAGCAGTGGTACTCCCTCACTTATACCTCGTTGTTGTGCCCTCTCTGCTAAATCTGTGTCCTCTTTCTTGCACTACCAAATGCGCCCAACACCACTAAATCAATAGTCTATATTCAACATGTTTAAAAATGTGTTCTATTTTTTGAAGCCTGCCTAGGTGCACATGTTTGTGACAGTGTGACAGGAAGGACTGCTCATCGGAATTGAAGGACCAACCTGTGGAAAGTGCAAGACTGTTACTTCAGGACTTATTCTGGTTCATAAAACTTGCTAATGGTGGCAATGTGCCAGAAAGCCACTGCTGTGCAGCTTGACACAGGGAGCAGATTAGGAAGACTGGCATGGTGTTGTGGCTGGGGCTTGTGCATCAATGTATGTTGGGAAAGACCTCTGTCCGGGGAAATCCCTGACGGGTCACATATGATGGAGCAAAGGAGTGCATGGGTAAGAACTGGGGCACTCAAGTGATTGCTATTGTCGAGAGGGATTTTAGATATCAAACTTTTAGATTACAAACAGAAGCAGCTAACTGTGATAGTTCTGGACAAAAACATAACATCAATTTCACCTTGAGTTTGACATAAACCAGAAACACACAGGTATATTCTCAACAATGAGCGATAATTTTTGTCTCTAACTTGTTTAGAGACAAAAATTATCGCCGCACATCGGCGATTTTTATCGCAGATAAACCTTGCTATTAGCAAGGTTTATCGCAAATGCGATAAAAAACGCCCGCAATGCATGAATATCGCTGAAAAGTCAGCGATATTCATGCATTATCGAGCAAATGCTCTTAGCCATGTTATCCACCTCCCATTGGATAACATGGCTAAGAACTGCTCAGGGCAGGTGTTAGCTTTTGGAGATATTCGCCCTTAGCGCAAATATCTCCAAAAGTTGGTAATAGGAGATAGCGATGTTAGCGACTGTTTCCAGTCGCTAACATCTTGGCACGCCCACTTTGCATATCATTAGTGATAAATATCACTGACATGCAAAGTGGGGCCCATGATGGTCGCTATCTCCTATTAGCTGTCGCTAACTGGTGTTAGCGACAGCTTGGTAATAGGGAGATAATTTTATCTCCGCTTTCTTGGCTTTTAAAGCCAAAAAAGCGGAGATAAAACCCCTTGATAATATACCCCAAAGTTTCTAGACTGAAATTCACCAGTGAATAGCGAATGATTAGGCCCAACATGGAGCCCATCAATCTTAAAATGAATAAATATCTGACTCTAGGATAAAGATTCGCACTCAAATAAAACTGGATATGATATTTCTTAACTTTCCTTCACAACGCATTATAGACACCTTATTGTAAACAATACTAGCAATATGATCTGCCTCAAAGCATTTTTGTTATAGTTATTGTGGGAGTTACGTGCCCCAATTACATTGTTAAGTGGTTTTGGGACCTTAGTGTCCCAGTGCTTGATCATAGGTACTTATGTGTCCTATTACATGGAGTTTGCGGGAGCTTAGCGCTCCATTTCTGGACGTTTATCAAAATTTTCCATTTTGAGTGATATGTGTGTGACCTAAGTGATGTGACTGTTGTCACATTCGTAAGTTTTGAATATTGTGTCCATTGTTGGTAGATGTTTTTCCAACACGCAGTGAGTTGGAACCCATTTACCTCTTGTTGACCTGGCCAGTCGGATTGTTTGGTTTCTCAGGTTTTGTATGTTGTGTGTTGGCATGGTAGTGTGCTGGTTATTTCGATCTAGGAGTAATGTTTTGTTGAGTAAGTGAGAAGGTGGTGTGAATGTTATTTGCTGGTTTGCGTGATTTGAGTGAGTGGATGTTAAAAATGTAATTTGCTGGTGTGCGTGATTTGATTGAGTGGATGTTAAATTGCTGATCTTTCTTATTTTATGTAAATTTCTGAAGTTGCTTGATATGACTTGTTTTCCACAATTTTATTCCTATACATTGTTCTTCTATTAAAGAAGGGAATGTGTTATATTTATTCCTGCTGCTCAGCCTAGAATGTTTGGTGTGAGAGCTTGTTAGAAGTTTGAGTGTGTAAGATTGTCAGTTGGATGGAGGGCTGAGCGGGCAGGAGGCTGCTCCTGGTGGGGTTTCCCTTTATTATTCTTAACTTACCATCTTACATGAATAAAGTAACTACAAGGAACTACAAGGACTACGCTGCTTTTATTTACAACAATTTGTTTATCTATATATTCTTGAATCAGCTTTTAAAGTGATACTTTTTTTAACCCCTTGACTGCTGCCTTCGGCCAACGGTCATCACGTGCACTAGCTTGGTAGTGCTGCGAACGTCCGTTGGCCGATGGTGCCCCACCCATTTTTCGAACGTTCAGCACTGGAGCTGAACGTTCTACGCAGCCAAGGTGTTAAAAGATTGTAAATCAGAGTCTTTAATACCCAAAATTTCCACAGCAGTAATAGTTAATCTGATCAACCTATAATTATTTCCTACAATAATAACCCTTTCCGTGCATCGGACGGCGGGGAGAGTGGATTTGTGCATCAGATGGGTCCTGGCCGTCCTAGCACCCACCCACGGGGAATGTGCCGGTGCTCCCCCTGTGGGCCGTCCATCAACGTGCCCCCACTAGGGATGGCAGCGGAAGCCTTTCTACTACCCTGTCCCCTCCTACACGTCGTCTAATGACATCAGCCCGCACCACGTGCTGAAGTCATCAGATACTGCGGAGGGAGAAGGTACGTTTCTCCCTGGGGAGGGTGCGGGGTGTTAAACAAAGAGGCATCATAGGACAGGAAAGGGTTTTCCTTCCCTCCGATGTCTCTTTGGATCATACCTGCTGCATGATTGCGCATGGGGCATTATTGTGCAGCAGGAATGGCTGTTTTGTGTTTGTGGGGAGTGGCCCCTTTGCAGAGCAATTATTTTTGCTGTTTCTTCCCCCCTGGGCGGGTAGATCAGCTGAGAATTTTGAATTTTGTGTGCCTCACTAGGCCACCACAGTTTTCTTTTTTTTATGTTGTGGAGTGACCCATTGGGCAAGGGGTATGATCGTGCAGCAGGAATGCCCACTATCACATCACATTTTTCTCACATTTCTGTGTGGGAAAGTTGTGGATCACCGGGCTGACACAAATTTCACACCACCCAGCATTCCCCCATGTCTCCCAATAAAAGTGAGACCACACACTCTGGGTCCCTTTAAAATCCTCATGATTTTGGAGGAAAAGGATGCACATTTGGCATGGATTCCTTGTGTGGACAAAAAGTTACAGAGGCCTCAGCGTGAACTACCCCATATAGCCAAAAAAGGCTTAGCACAGGGTGGTCTAGCAACAAAAAGGTTAAGTTCAGCAGAAATAAAGGATCACAGGATCCTGTGGCAGCTTGGTTAAATATTGCCTGAAATCCAGATAATGTAGGCTGATTCATCCCCAATTACTGGTGAATGTATACCACAACTAATATAGCTAGCAGTAGAAACTCGTAACAAGCATCACATCTATTGTGTTAAAAAGGACAATAAACTCAGTACAATCATAGTAGCTTTACTTCATTGTATTTGAACTTGCTATTTTGTTCTAAGATTTGCTTCAGAGAGCATGCCTAAGTAAACATATTTCTGAACAATTTCAAATGTGACTTTATCAATACTCCAAGTTTAGGATTTTTTTTAACAAATTACTTCTAAAGACCATCATTTTTGTTTTATAGACATTGATGTGGGGATAATGATTGTTTACAAATTGCTGTAGATCTGCCAGTTACCACTTGAGTCCTATGGGAGCAGGATCTAACAAACCAATGTCAGCGACAGACATTAGGATATTCCTTGATCTTCCCTCAATTTTTGTTGCAAATATCACATTTATTTATTTTAGAAGGTAGCATCACCTAGGTGCGCTGGGAACATGGAAGAAGCCAAAGCACATCCCTGCTTGTGTCTGTAATTTTACATATGACCATTTATATGGTAGAACTAAATTATTTGGGAGAACCTAACTGCTCCCTTCTCCATTTACCAGTGTGTATATACTGCAATGTTTTGAAAAATTGTAATAATGTTCCCTATTTTGTCAACCTAACGACAGAGAGAACTCCACATCATTAAAGGATGAAGAACAATTGTGCCCCAGTCGGAGAAAAGCTGGCCCATATTTGTTGAATAGAGTTTAAAGAGATGTAATATGCCTTTTGTGTACAATTTTCCAGCTGCATCCAATAGCGCAGTGGGCCTATAAATGGAAGAGTACGCATGTCGTCCTTTGTTATAAGCGGGCAATACCAGGCTCCTTGACTGCAAAATTGTGGCATTTGTTATGAAAAATTTAAATACACAAACATTGTGTACTAGGTCTAAAACCTTAGCCTATGAATAAGGGTTACTTTGAAATATTGTGATCAGATCCCAATAAGGTCCTTGAACCTGTAGGGATTTAGCAGGTCAAATTAATTTAGTCACTAGATTTACTGTTCAAAGTAGATATTGATCAATGCTATAATTCTTAATATTAGGTAACTGATTATAAGCCAGGTATTAGGAATGGACAACATATTACTCTTCAAAATGGCTTTAAATGGAAATGATCTCGTTGGTACATTCATTTCGATTGATTTCGATACAAAGTGCCAAAATTCTCTAAAATTCCCTTCTATTAATACTATGTTAATGAAAGACCGAGCTCGAGCAGCTTGATTTTTCTTTCTTTAGCAATGAGACAAAGTCCTCGATTGTCACTTAAATATCCTGCTATAATGTTAGAAGATTGTGCTGCAGTTAGAGTTTTAACAATAAGACCTGCCAGCTTATCTAGTACATTGTTCATGAAGTCATTAAGCAAGTATATAGTGGTCCAAATAGGATCAGCGGTCAGATCCAGTAAATCATGAAGCCATACATCAATCTTGCCCATAGAGGTGCGATTCAACCTAATTACAAGTTGTGCAAAACCCAGGCATCCCGGAGAGTGTTTTTTATGATCTGTTCACAATTAATTTTTATTGAAACAAGGCAATAATTGTGATCACGCCTGGCTTCTCTAGCTAAATGTGTTGACACAAAAAACATTATGAACTATTGCAAAAACACAACAGTTTAATTCTCAAATACAAAGTTATGCCTTTACTTCTCCTCTAGGTCCCTCTCTCTTTGTGCAGTTCCAGTTGTCCTATTGGATTCAGAAAATCTGCTCGAGAAGGAGAGCCCATATGCTGTTTCCAATGTGTGCCATGCCCTCAGGGAGAGTTTTCTAACCAAACTGGTAGGTAGCCAGCAGCAATGAGATCCAAATGCAGAGTCTTACAGTGGCGATGGTGAATGACCGCTAAAATCTCCCATGTCTTCTTGATATTTTAGATTCCACTGAGTGTTCAAGCTGCCCCTGGAATCATTGGCCCAACAAGAAACAAGACAATTGTATTAAAAAGACAATAGAGTTCCTCTCATATCAGGATGTGCTGGGAGCCACCTTGGCAGCTGTCAGCATCTTCTTATCACTGATGACCTCATCCATACTGGGACTTTTCATAATTTATAGGAACACCCCCGTCGTCAAAGCCAACAATCGCTCCCTCAGCTACCTCCTTCTCTTATCCCTTATCCTGTGCTTTCTCTGCTCATTGGCGTTCATTGGTTACCCAACAAAAGAGAAATGTCTCCTTCGTCAGGCTGCATTTGGCATTAATTTTGCTTTTTGTGTCTCTTGCATTTTGGGTAAAACCATCATGGTGGTAATTGCATTCAACGCCACTAAACCCAATAGTAACATAAAGAGGTGGGCTGGACCTCAACTGTCTCTTAGGATTGTTAGTGTTGGTACTCTGTTTCAGATTCTTCTATGTTTGTTTTGGTTGACTATCTCACCTCCTTTCTCACAGTTTAACACACATGCACAACTTGGAAAGATTATAATTGAATGTAATGAGGGGTCTCCCATTGCTTTCTGGGGCATCCTGGGATATCTCGGGATCTATCCACTATCAGTTTCATTGTGGCCTTTCTTGCCAGAAAACTGCCTGATAGCTTCAACGAGGCTAAATATATCACTTTCAGCATGCTCACCTTCCTCAGTATTTGGATCTCTTTTATTCCAGCCTATTTGAGCACTCGTGGAAAGTACATGGCGGCCATGGAGGTTTTCGCTATCTTGGCTTCCAGTTCTGCATTGATTACCTGCATATTTTTCCCAAAATGCTACATCATCCTCTTGCGATCAGAGATGAACACAAAACAATACCTAATGGGAAGAGGAGCCTATTATAGAAAGTAACTGTGATAAATCTGGAGTTTTTATAATGTTTTGGACAACATATTGTTTCCTTTGTAGTCTATGTACCTTGCGACTGGCATTCCTTTTCAAGCATTGTATAAAGACCTGCACAGTCCCTAAACAGTTCCCGAAGTATAAAATTATTTAAGTGGCAACATGCGTTTCTGCATAAGAACATCCCATCATTCTGTGCCTGAAACACATTCCAAGATAATCAGAGTGACAAACTACAGAAGCAATTAAAACAGCATCAAAAGAACTAGAACAAAGTTGTCTGTGAACAAGGCAGTCATGTTTTGATTACAACACCTGAATCTTATTATGCTGAATTACACTTTTGTACCTGAATCTTGGGATAACACATGCAAAAGTATATGTAATGTATTGACAGTGATGGGTAGGTGATGTGTAGCATATTCAGTGTGATCAATATAGTTGACATATTGACTGATAGATAGCTGAGATAACACATCTACTGTGAGCAGAATTAAAGATAACACAGCCAGTGGGAGTGATAGTAGAGATTTCAGATCAACTGATCAATGGTGTAGATAAGGCAGGAACCGTGATTCAAAGTAGAAATAGGATATCCATTATGATCAATAGTAGTGGTATCAGATCCACTGTGAGCAAAACTAAAGATAATGTATACACTGCTTTTGATAGTAAAGATAAGATACCTACTGTGAGTCATAAAGATAACAATAATACAGTAATCCTCTGATTCTCCCATATTCCGCCCAGACCATTTACTGTCAAAAGAGGGGTTAAAGGAAGCACTGGGAGCTAAACACATGTAGGAAAAGAAAAGCTCCACAATAGAGCATTGAGGCAGAAACCCGTGCCACAAAGTACGTTTCATACACACAGCCAGTGACCATCTTCCGATAAGACAAGGCAGACCCCTCCATTGGCCCTGCTCAGTTAGACAAGTCATGTCACCCAGTGCATCATGCCAAAGGGTGAACATTCTAATGGCCTTTCTTGATTGGGCATTAAAAGATCAATACGATCACATGGGAGCATGGGCCTGAACCCTTGTTGGGCCAGGAATGTCCCCTTATCCAGGTAAATATCACTTCTCTGAGTACGTGAACCATGCCTTTTGGCACATGATATGGGTGAAGGGTGAGATACAGTTTCTGTTGTTCTGGGTGGAGAAGTTTCTAAGCAAGCAATGGCCTATTGTCTACCTCTAATTCTGCCTTCAAGAAGGTTGATAACAGTCAGATTCAGATATATCCCACTTCACTATGGTCAAACTGGGGTCTCCAGTTTGAGGCAGCATCAGCATCACTTTACACAAAGTTAGTGTCTGCAGAAAAGCCTGTGAAAGACACTTGAAGGACAACCAACTCAACTGGTCCTGAAGCTAGATACAGTGGATTCACATCCCCTGTCTAGAACAATTGTATAAAATAGGGACCCAAACCACTCAACTTTTTCAGTTTCAAGTTATTTGTGACTCTGCAGAGTATTTGAAGAACACCTCTTGGACCAGGGCAGGTTCTGCTTGACAGTAAGTCTCCCAGAGGTGAGAGGACATTACCTGAAGTCTGCACTTCCTCCTGCAACAGTTGATGGTTTGTCTACTGCCAGGAACCCTGCCTCCCTGCTGAGACGGGGAAGGAGGCTGTCTGGCTCTACAGGAAAAGAGACTATCCATGGGAAGATACCCAGTGTTTCTGGCCTGAGGAATACCCAGAGAAAAGTAGACTGCCTAGACAGCAAAGTGACCTGTCTTTAGAGAAGTTCTTGGTCTCTATGCCATTCACAGCAAGCATAGGAAAAACCTATGTGCATCACGCATTGGCCTAATGATAGATGCCTTCACCTTGCTAAGTGCTTCAGCCTAGGTCGGAAGTCCTCTGCCTTGTGTATAGGTCAGGTCAGAGCTACATTTTCTTTACTGTGTATACCAGCCCAGGTCAGGAATTTAGAGTACTCATGTAATTTGCTTTTTTATAACCTGGTGAATAAATGGTTTGATGAAGGCTGACTGGCTAAACTAACTTGTATATGCTGCACACATGTTTGCTTGGTTTAAGACTACATGAGGATATTACTAATACAGGCTAGAGCTCAACCAACAAATAATCCCCAAAGAATGTCATTGATGAGGGACTAGAAAGCTGATAGGACATCATGCAGTACAAGAGACAATAAACAAAATCAAAGGAGGGAGTGGAGAGGATGTGGATTCGGTGTCCCCAGCCGTAGTACAATTAAACAAAAAGAATCCACAGATAAGTATAAGGTATGTTCCCTACAATGGTGGGAAACACACTGTGTTCTTTAAATACCCCACACACACTAAAAGGACCCTTGGTGTCATGGTTCATCATAGGGGTCTTCGCATCCCTCTACGGAATGCGGCATGCTACTAACCAGCAATTACGCGGGAGCACTGTTGTAAACTCTATGCGTGAGGGTATTTGATACTATGTGAGTAGTGGGGTCAGGAGTGAAAGGACGTGTGAGTGTGAAAAAATACCTGGCAAGTGAGGGCTGAAAAGACTTTTATTCTGCCTCCCTGCTGGTATTATTTACAGGGGTGTGGTGGGGGTATTATTGTAATTAGTGTACAATACCCCGCTTGTGCGTCGACATGTTTTGAAGCAAGGCTTCTTCTTCAGGACGGGGTGCACAGATCCCCACCTTACTCACGTCAGGAAAAAAGGGGTTCAATTACCTATCTTACAAAAAAATTAGCTAAATGTGGCTAATCTTCTCAGTTGACAAAACAAATTCCTGTAATGAGGACCTACAATAAAAAGTACCTACAATGAGGACCTGGAATGACAAAAAAGAACATAAGAGAAACACATGTGGTACTTCAGTAGTAACATCCAACATGGTTAAGTAGTGACCTAAAAAAAGTGAAAATGACACTCTCTAGACACAAAATGTCATTCTATTCCGGTGCAGTGCACTGTAAAAAATGACGAGTACAAGACAAAAACACACATAACTTAAAACGCACACTCTATTCAGATCGTTGTGGATTGAAAAAGCAGCCCTGAAGTCATAATAATGTTTATCTAAGGAAAAACAGTTGGTAGAGGGATACATACTTTTTACCAGTTGCTGAATAGCGTCATGAGCCTGCAAAACGGGGGGACCGGGTGCTTAATAGCATCCAAGAGTATTGGGGCAAAGAGAAACAAACAAACAATCTTTGTAGTTGCCTTCACACTAGTACTCACATAGATGGAATCCAGTTCTAGCATAGAGATTGCTGCCTAGGCTATGCCGTACAGACCAAAAGGATTAACTCTCTCCAACCATCCCCGCCCCGGCTCCGTGGATAAATGAGGAGCATGGGGGAACGGGCCTAAGTACACCCACTGATTGAATATTTGGGAAGGAATTCCATGCGGTTCCGGTGACATTAGATACCTTTTAAAGTATTTCCGGACTGCATGGTAATTCATGATGCCTACTGCGTCTGTACAACATTGTCTAGCAGTGTTCCTCCTTCCGCACGGGCACGTTGATCTTATTGTTTGTAGGGTTGTTGCCATTTTGATGAACGAATAGTGGAGGGAAGGGCCGACTTGCCCATGCGCCCTGCCGGTAGGAAACTATTGTGATTCTTGCGCATGTGCAGAAGATAGGCATTACTGTGCCTATGTATACCGGCTGGCTACAAAAGTACCGCTTGTGTGCAAGCGCAATAGTGATCACAGTAAAAATGCAAGTGCAATAATGATCACGGAGCTCCTTTCAACAAACGAGAACCCGTGTTGCGAGATGCATTAAAATACATTATTACTGAGTGGCCTGCAGGCATAACTTGCAATGGTGCTGGCAAAAGGGCACCCGAGAAAGGAAAACACAAGGGGTGAAACCATATTACTGTATCAAGCTAGTAGGTATGGAGCACACCATCTGCATGTTAACGTAGAGGGAGCTAAGGGCAAAAAAAGCATATAGGCAATCACAAAGCTGGTGGGAAAGACCATATGGATATGCCGCTGTGCAACACCCCCCAGTAGGTGGGCGTACTGTCTTTAAACACCGATTGACCAGTGAATGGTATCCTAAATAACATTCAACAGGTGCAAAAATGTTAAAAAACACCAATGAAAAAGTAGAGGGTGTGTTCTTCATAATCCAAGACAGGAGCAACATGTAGGGGTGGCCCCCTAACTAAATTGATTCCACAGGATATCGTCATTGAGTCCGGTGGTACTAGTCCCTAGGCTGAACACCCAACGCTGGTCCTTCTCAAAGAGGACATTCTCCATGGGTAGCTGTTCGATGACTGTTCATTTCAAGTCATTTACTGTGTGCATTTCTGATAGGAAATGGGACCCCATCTTTGTTGTGTTCTTCTTACACCTGATGTTGCTTTTGTGTTCCCCAATTCTGATCTTCACTGGTCTAGTGGTCATGCCAATGTATTTGAAACCGCAGGGGCATGTAACCATGTACACAACATTGCGGATACTACAGTTGGTGAATTTCTTCTGTTCCCACTCACTTCCATAGCGGAATTTCAGTCATCTGTTTTTTTTGGTTAGGTGGCAACTTCTACAGTTGCCACAAGGGTGGTGTCCCTGGACCCATTGCACTGTGGCTTGTTCAGGTAGGTTGTTGCGTGGTCAGGTGTATCTTAGACTTAGACATAGAAAATGCTTTATTCGATTTCACAAATTGATAAAATCATAAAAGCAACAATTCATTACAAATATACAAGCATAATTAAGTTAAGAACAAGTATTTTCATCAAAATACTTTTTAAAAAGCCAATCATGATTCCTATACAATACATATCATTCAATAATTGCAAAAATAAAAGGGCCGGTCGGCATTGCCGCCATATACCCTGCTTTAAAAAGGGTATGATCCATCTCGCCCGTTCTATTGCATAAAATTTACAAAAGAAAATCATGTGTAATGAAGATTGATTTGATAAGTTATCACACGGACATTTAATAAGCTGTCTGGACCAATCATTAGTGTTAGGGAAGGTGACCAGGCGAAAAAAAACAATCAAACCTAAACCTGGTCAAAATATATCTATCATATCCCCCTAAACACCACACTAAAGGGCTCATTAGGATGGCGGACGGAAGAGCCACCGCGGCCCTGGAGTAGGCGGAAAAAGCCTTTTCCGTGTCCGCCTGCCGCGGATACTCCGTCCGCCATATCAGGATAGGAAAACGTGTCAAATTTCCGTCCGCGACGGAAAAGCACGCACCGCCGTCGAACTACACACGACCACGCGGCGGACGGAACACATCCGGAGGCTCCGCCGTACGTACTGACGTCTAAGACCGTCCCCCAAATCAAGATGGCGGAAAATACACATAAAACCGCAGCGGAAACACAACCTGTCTGAACACGGCGGATTCCCCACAGCGAGGAAAAGAGACACAGCAGAGAGACCCACCACAAGCTGCTCGCCACCATGGACCCAGCGCTACACGCTTTCCCGATGCTCTTCGAGATCCACCACGTCCTAGTCTTGGCCCACCATCGACGCCGACGCAGGTAAGGCACAGACCATTGGCTGCATAGAGGGGAATACCTGCAAGGGTCGTGACGTAGGGAGGGGGAGTGTCATGTTACCCAAACCACTGATGAGAATCAAATAGAAATACACATTTGTAGTACGCAAGCATGAATGACAACGACAAACCACGAGACTTGATAGACTACCTTTATTGTACATAATAGGGGTATAATCACAGTGTATGCGTGAGCATGGGCAAAGTGGGCACCAGAGCAGCTACATCAGAGGCAGCATGTGAGAGGGCAGAATGCAGTATCAGAACATCAACAGGGCATTGTGCCCAACAGAGCAGGTACATCAGAGGCAGCACATCAGAGGGCAGAATGCAGTATCAGAACATCAACAGGGCATTGTGCCCAACAGAGCAGGTACATCAGAGGCAGCACATCAGAGGGCAGAATGCAGTATCAGAACATCAACAGGGCATTGTGCCCAACAGAGCAGGTACATCAGAGGCAGCACATCAGAGGGCAGAATGCAGTATCAGAACATCAACAGGGCATTGCGGAGTACAGAGCAGGTACATCAGAGGCAGCATGTGAGAGGGCAGAATGCAGTATCAGAACATCAACAGGGCATTGTGAAGTACAGAGCAGCTACATCAGAGGCAGCACATCAGAGGGCAGAATGCAGTATCAGAACATCAACAGGGCATTGTGCCCAACAGAGCAGGTACATCAGAGGCAGCACATCAGAGGGCAGAATGCAGTATCAGAACATCAACAGGGCATTGTGCCCAACAGAGCAGGTACATCAGAGGCAGCACATCAGAGGGCAGAATGCAGTATCAGAACATCAACAGGGCATTGTGCCCAACAGAGCAGGTACATCAGAGGCAGCACATCAGAGGGCAGAATGCAGTATCAGAACATCAACAGGGCATTGCGGAGTACAGAGCAGGTACATCAGAGGCAGCATGTGAGAGGGCAGAATGCAGTATCAGAACATCAACAGGGCATTGTGAAGTACAGAGCAGCTACATCAGAGGCAGCACATCAGAGGGCAGAATGCAGTATCAGAACATCAACAGGGCATTGTGCCCAACAGAGCAGGTACATCAGAGGCAGCACATCAGAGGGCAGAATGCAGTATCAGAACATCAACAGGGCATTGTGCCCAACAGAGCAGGTACATCAGAGGCAGCACATCAGAGGGCAGAATGCAGTATCAGAACATCAACAGGGCATTGTGCCCAACAGAGCAGGTACATCAGAGGCAGCACATCAGAGGGCAGAATGCAGTATCAGAACATCAACAGGGCATTGCGGAGTACAGAGCAGGTACATCAGAGGCAGCATGTGAGAGGGCAGAATGCAGTATCAGAACAGCAACAGGGCATTGTGGAGTACAGAGCAGGTCCATCAGAGGCAGCACGTGAGAGGGGCCAAGTGCAACAACAGTCCATAGCACTGAACAGGTCCATCAGAGGCAGCACGTGAGAGGGGCCAAGTGCAACAACAGTCCATAGCACTGAACATGTCCATCAGAGGCAGCACGTGAGAGGGCAGAATGCAGTATCAGAACAGCAACAGGGCATTGTGGAGTACAGAGCAGGTCCATCAGAGGCAGCACGTGAGAGGGGCCAAGTGCAACAACAGTCCATAGCACTGAACAGGTCCATCAGAGGCAGCACGTGAGAGGGGCCAAGTGCATCAACAGTCCATAGTACTGAACATGTCCATCAGAGGCAGCACGTGAGAGGGCAGAATGCAGTATCAGAACAGCAACAGGGCATTGTGGAGTACAGAGCAGGTCCATCAGAGGCAGCACGTGAGAGGGGCCAAGTGCAACAACAGTCCATAGCACTGAACATGTCCATCAGAGGCAGCACGTGAGAGGGCAGAATGCAGTATCAGAACAGCAACAGGGCATTGTGGAGTACAGAGCAGCTACATCAGAGGCAGCACATCAGAGGGCAGAATGCAGTATCAGAACAGCAACAGGGCATTGTGGAGTACAGAGCAGGTCCATCAGAGGCAGCACGTGAGAGGGGCCAAGTGCAACAACAGTCCATAGCACTGAACAGGTCCATCAGAGGCAGCACGTGAGAGGGGCCAAGTGCATCAACAGTCCATAGCACTGAACATGTCCATCAGAGGCAGCACGTGAGAGGGCAGAATGCAGTATCAGAACAGCAACAGGGCATTGTGGAGTACAGAGCAGCTACATCAGAGGCAGCACATCAGAGGGCAGAATGCAGTATCAGAACATTTACATGGCATTGTGGAGTACAGAGCAGGTACATCAGAGGCAGCACAAGTACGTGTCCCAACCAACCCGTCCCAGGGACCACAAGAGTGCAACACAGTTCTCGATGGACACACCATGTGAAATAACATTTGAGTGAAGTGATCAGCACCTCACATCACAGAATCAGGGGGACTGCGTGAACTACCTGCCTCGGACACACTGCCAGCACCAGCAACAGGAGTGTGAGACACAGCCACAGCCCGAGTGACAGACACATGGGCCAAGGACCCAGACATACTGCCAGCACCAGCAACAGGAGTGTGAGACACAGCCACAGCCCGAGTGACAGACACATGGGCCACGGACCCAGACATACTGCCAGCACCAGCAACAGGAGTGTGAGACACAGCCACAGCCCAAGTGACAGACACATGGGTCACGGACCCAGACATACTGCCAGCACCAGCAACAGGAGTGTGAGACACAGCCACAGCCCGAGTGACAGACACATGTGCCACACACCCAGACACACTGCCAGCACCAGCAACAGGAATGTGAGACACAGCCACAGATGTAGTCACTGACACGTGACCCACTGACCCAGACAGACTGCCAGCACCAGAAACAGGAGTGTGCAACACAGCCACAGATCTACTCACTGACACGTGAGCCATAGACCCAGATACACTGCCAGGACCAGCAACAGGAGAGGGCACAACAGAGACTGTGCCACTACATGATGCATGAGAGCCAACAACAGACACAGTGCCACTATCTGATACATGAGAGTCAACTGCACCTGCGCCACTGGGACCACTGAAATGATGAGCCACAGGGCTGTATGGGCCAGGAGGCAGGGTGGCCCTGGGAGCTGGCGATAGCTGACCTTGAGCGACATCGGGGTGGGCAGGTGTCAATGGTGTGTGTCTGCGTTTCATAGGGATGTGTGAGTGCACCCTGGACAGGACAGGACTGCCAAGTGGTGGGGACTCTAAAGAATTATCACCCACCATAGGTAGAGCATCTGCAGCCGGGGATCGGGTTTCTGGGGACGTGCTGGAGCCTGCTTGTCGTTTGCTGTGTGCCTGCCGCCTGGACTCAGAATCATGTGTAATGGGGGATGCAACAATAGGGGACTCCCTCCTCTGCTTCTGACTGGGCCGGATGGGAGTGGAGGTATGGGGGGACTCCGCCGCGGAGACATCTGTTTGGCGTTCAGTTGAAAACATCAGCCACAGTGCAGCCAGGGGTGAAGTATGCCTGTCCTTGATTGCGTCATTGTCCATGCTAGAAGCCTTGTCCGTAGGATGTGCCTTATCCTTAGGTGGAGTGTTGTCTCTGGATTTTGCCTGTGCCCTGGTCGCCGCCCTGTTCCTGCCAGCAGACTTGTCGTCTGTGGTGCACCTGTCTCCAGTAGACACCTGCTCTCTGTGTGTGTCCCTGGCCTTGGGAGAAGGACCTTGCTCTGTTGTGTGCCTGTCCTTGGGAGTTTCCCTGCTCTTAGGAGGTGCCTTTGTCTTCTGACTGCCCTTGTCCTTGGGAGGGTCCCTTTCCTCTGTTGTGGGCCTGCCCTTGGGAGTCTCCCTGCTCTTAGGAATGTCCTTTGTCTTTTGAGTGGCCTTGTCCTTGGGAGGGTCCCTTTCCTCTGTTGTGGGCCTGCCCTTGGGAGTCTCCCTGCTCTTAGGAGGGTCCTTTGTCTTTTGAGTGGCCTTGTCCAAGGGACTGTCCATGGACTTGTGAGTATCCCTTGCCTTGGGAGTACCTTTTGTGTTGAATGCCTGTGTAGCTCCTGAAGGCATGTCCCCCAACAACACGTGTGGATCGTGTGTGTGTACTCCAGTGTATCTGACGTTGTCTTCGTGAACAGATTTAGCTGATCTAGGGGATGGGGTCTGTGCCCTGCGTGCCCTGACGTGCTGTCTGACGCTGCTTCTAGTGCAATAACCTGTTTTTGAGTCCTGCTCTGAATAATCACTACCCCCTGAGACATCCAGTGGTGTAGATGGGGAAACAGAAGTAGCACCCTGTCCATGCGACTGTACTATTGCAGACGACACACTGCTTGCCAATGACTGCACTGTCCTGTGTAGACCAGCAAGATCGCCATGCATCCTTTCCATGAATGCCACCACCTGCCCCAACTTCCTATCATGGTCTTGGAAAGCATTTGTCATATTGGTCTGCCCCACACACAGCTGTCGCAGCAGATCAACGGCCTCAGCACACAGTGCATTTTGGCTCACTGTGGCAGGGGCAGCGGTGCCTGCACCGAACGCCACTCTGCTCCCCCTACTCCTGCGGCCACGAACAGTACATGGTGCAGTTGGCGGAAGTATGGGACCTGTGTGCTGTCTTCCGACAGAAGGTGATGATTGCCCACTCCCAGTCTGTGACAACAGTGCAGGCTCACCAAGAGTTTCCGAAGATGAGGACGATGGTGTCTCCACATGCGAGTCCTCAGGGACGGTCCTGTCCCCCTCTCCGGCGCTGCCCTCCTCTGTGTCAGTCTGCGTGTGTGCGAAGTCTGACCCGGACTCATTTCCTCGACTGTTCTCCTCCGTCTGTGGCCGAGTGTCCTCTGTCATAGCTGAAATGCACATAAAAGAGGTGTAAGTCATGGGCACACTCACGTACAGAAGGACAAGGATTGCCAAATTCCATAGCTGACAAAGTAATTGTAGCCCCCATCCTGCACACGGCCCACCTCTACCAGTCATCCTCACATTACATAAGCGTTGGTGGCCGTGACACATGTACAGCATGCGGACAGGGCAGGAGCACGTACATCTGCACACATTTCCTGCCATGGGGCCATGGACCACTAGGGGATGTGCTTCAACACACAACTACTAAGCAATTGGTGTGTCAACATTGCGGACCTGGATGTCAAATGACACCCACCCAATGGGACCAACATGGCATCACAGAGATACATACGCAACACGGAACTCAATACTGTGTCTGTGCACCAATACATGCATTGCGCTCACAAGTTTCCTACACAGACAGTATGCTCACCGCTAGTTTGCTGTTGATCGACACTCAGACGTTCGGACAGTTCAGGATGCGTCACTGCAATGATACGGTGCATGAGAGGGGTCATGGAGCGTCGGGCCAGACGGGGCGTCCTTGGAATCATCCCCAGTGTCACTTCCGCTACATTCTTGCTCAGCCTGGAAATGTCGTCCCAGCGTTTGTGGCAGTGTGTATGTCGTCTGTTGCACACCCCCAATGCCCGTACTTCCCGTGCAATGCTCCTCCACACATCCTTGCGAAGGTGCAGCTTGACCTACCATGATGGGAGACAAAAGGGTGTAAGTCAGTGGACAGTTGGCCTGTCACACACATAGGGGCAACACGTATCTGTCAGCAGCCATGCACAATCCGGAACATATGTCGAGCCCACAGTACACAGCTAAGATAGCAGTATGCACGATCATTTGGCCCCCTCATGCACACCAACATGTCCCACACTGCACTTACCACCCGTCCGGGTGTGCCGTAGAGTCGTCCATAGTTGCGGGGCACACTGTCCACGAGGACATCAAGCTCCGCGGCGGTGAAGGGACGAGACCGGATCTCTTTGCCTCTCGACATAGCAAGATCACGGAGTATGGGACTAGACACTAGAGCAGCAGTCGGTGGTCAGCTCAGATGCAGCAGCAGGTCGAGGTGATGGTCACAGGCAGCAGTCGTTGGTCAGCTCAGCAGCAGCAGCAGGTCGAGGTGATGGTCACAGGCAGCAGTCGTTGGTCAGCTCAGCAGCAGCAGCAGGTCGAGGTGATGGTCACAGGCAGCAGTCGTTGGTCAGCTCAGCAGCAGCAGAAGGTCGAGGTGAACAGGCAGCACTGGTTCCCAGGGTAGGATGTGTGCTTTTGGACAACACACATATATAGGGCCCTCAGCACGTGTCAGTGGCATACGTCGCCAGCAATTGGTCAGCCCTGGAAGCGTGTTCGTGAAATGGGCCAATGACTGGCCCTGTTGTTGCGGTGCACTGCTTCCGCTACTTGCGATTGGGCATATGCGGCCAGCGGCCCTCTTCCCATTGGCTGCATGTGCACGGACCGTCACGGGCACACATCGTCAACCGCACGTGCAAGCTTCAGGCACGGATGCTTCAGTTGCAACAATGTTCTATCACTGGCGCCACCATGGCGGTGCACGTACTCAGCGGGGGAGGTGCTGGCCTATACACCCTTTAGATGTACTCAATGGGCCTGGCACGGCGGTTGTGGACATGGCCGGCACGGCAGTTGTGTACATGGCCTGGCACGGCGGTTGTGGACATGGCCGGCATGGCCGTCCTAGGCCCGGCCGCTCCGGCCGGTGTACGGTGGATGATGCAATGTGACTGTAAGAGGGGACATGAACTGGCATGTCCATTGAGTACATCTAAAGGGTGTATAGGCCAGCACCTCCCCCGCTGAGTACGTGCACCGCCATGGTGGCGCCAGTGATAGAACATTGTTGCAACTGAAGCATCCGTGCCTGAAGCTTGCACGTGCGGTTGCCGATGTGTGCCCGTGATGGTCCGTGCACATGCAGCCAATGGGAAGAGGGACGCTGGCCGCGTATGGCCTTTGGGAAGTAGCGGAAGTTGTGCACCGCCATGGCGGCGCCAATTATGTTATCTTGTCAGACGCTGCACCGTGATGTGTTGTGTGCAGTTGCATCATGAGGGTTGTGAGCGTGATAGGGAAAGGTCATATGTCATACACTATTGCATGTGTGTCCATACTATGCCCATCGGTGGGCACACAATGGGCAACAGATGTGCATTTGGACGTGTTGACGTCGGGTGTGACCCTACAAACGTTATTACATCTTCACAACTACACAGTACATCACGGCTGTATGGCCAAATTATGCATCTGTTGTCAGTGTGTGGTTCTGGCGAGGTGACTACAGTGGTGGTGGTACACATGCATTCAGTGTATGTGTTTTGGACGTTGTGTCACCATGCATGTAATTACCGTATGGACAACGTTATTGGTGTTGGCATTGGTGCATGATGACATGGTGTGTGTGTATCATTATCGTTTGTGTGCATGCACTTGCATGTGTGTCTGTTATGTGGCTATTAAACATTAGGGTAAAGACACACGTATTGTCAGTAAGGTTCACATGTGACTACGTTGCGTTGACACACTTCCTATTGCAAGTGGCTGCACTTTGTTAAAGGGGCACTACGTATTGTATAGAGTATCAGAGATGTCACACATATGACCATTCTCCCTAGAAAAGTTGTTGTTGCTAATGTTGGCTCACATGTGATGGAGTTGCACACATATGCGTCGTTTGTAAGTTGACCCAAGTTACATTTCTCTCCCACACAGGAGAGCTCCAAATGTGCATCGGCCATACACTGTGCTGGAGGATATGGTTGACGAGGAGGTGATTAGGAAATTCCGGCTGGATCGACGACGGTTGATGGAGCTTGTTGCACAATTGTCTCCTCATCTGCAGCCACGAAGGACTTATCCTGGTTCCATTACACCCACAGCAAAGGTGATGGCTGCCCTACACTTTTTTGCTACTGGCACCTTTCAGTACACAGTTGGATATGCCGGGGGGATGTCACAGTCCATGTTCAGCACGGTACTTCGGGATGTTTTAAGAGCTATGATGCTGTACAAGAATGACTACATACATTTCCCACGGGCGGAAGAGTTGGCAGCTGTCAAAGCAGACTTCTATGCACTGGGCCACATACCACACGTTGTGGGTTCAATTGATGGCACACATATCGCTATCATTCCACCACGGGCACGTGAGCAGGTTTTTAGGAATCGCAAACACTTCCATTCGCTGAACGTGCAGGTGGTGTGCCTGGCAAACAACATCATCTCCCATGTGTGTGCAAGATTTCCTGGCTCCGCACATGACGCCCACATCATGCGGAGCAGCATTGTCCCCCAACTGATGGCAAATCTGCGACACGGTCAAGCGTGGCTTGTTGGTGAGTGTGCAGTGGGGACTTTTGTGATCTCTGTGTGGCATGGGGTAACCACCATTTCTTGTTGTGATATTTGTGTCTGTCATCCCCCTACTTAGGCGACTCGGCGTACCCAAACCGGCCATGGATCCTCAGTCCCATACGTAATCCTACTACAGCGGGTGAAATGCGCTACAATGATGCACATGGAAGGACACGGAGAGTGATCGAACGTACCTTTGGACTGCTAAAGTCTAGGTTTAGGTGCCTGGATAAGACCGGAGGGGCCCTGCCTTACTCACCAGGAAAAGTATGCAGGATCGTGATTGCCTGCTGCATGCTCCACAACCTGGCAGTGCGCAATGACATTGAACTGCTCTTGGACCCTGAAGATGAAGAAGTTCCTCGGCCTCCCATCCCACCCATGTCGACTGATGAGGATAGTGGTGAGGAGGAAGGTGTGGACCAGAGGCGCCAGCTCATTGATCGCTACTTCCCTTGAATGTGAGTAACTACCTCTTGTGCCAGTTGACAATGCCTTATGTATGTTTGCTGGTGTTGTGTGGATGTGGGGTGCATCAGCTGTGTGTTCTTGTTTGTGATGGTTGCATATGTGTGTCTTCATTTCTTTGGACATACAAGTCTCCATGATGTGTGTCCTCTCATCCCATGCTTTAGTGATGAGTGTAGTTTGTGTAATGTTGCTGTGCAGTGTGTTGTGATGTGTGTGAATCTGTTTCCTGACGTGTGTTTGCTGTCTCTGATTTTCCCTAGGTCACTCCTGCAGCGCCATGATCATGTACGACTAGGATCCCTGAACCTGTTTACGTCTGTTTCTGAAGGCAATCATGTGAATAAACATGGAGGCAAAACATCATTGAGTGTGTAAGTGAAATTTATTTACAGGTTGTGCTTTTGTGCTGGTGAATATTTACAAGTAAGTGGGTGGGGAGGGAGTTGGAGTTGAAGGTAATGGCAGATGAAATGTCTGTGCTGACACCACATTGGGGGGTGTCAGGCTAGTCCAGAAGACCAGTGGCTATGATTGTCTATGTGGGACAGGATACTTTGCAGGGTGAATGTCTGGCACAGGCAGTGACAAAGTCATTGGCGGCCCCTCTTGGAGCGTGTGGATGGCGCTCCAACACTGCTCTCACCCACTTCCAGCCTCGGGCGGCCCCTCCGTCTCTGAGGTGGAACAGAGTCAGCTGGGGGTGCAGGTTGGTCATGGGCCACATCCATCGCCAGGGGCACAGGTGGTGGTGGCGGCGGTGGAGGCGGAGGTGACGGTGGCGGTGGAGGCGGAGTTGACGGTGGCGGTGGAGGTGGAGGTGACGGTGGCGGTGGCGCTACGACAATTGGTGGAGGGGGTGGGGGGTTGTTCCGGGCAATCCATTCCCTCCACATTGTTGTCTGTTGGCCCATGATGTGCACGATCTGGCCAAGGTACCCAGAGATTTTGCGCAACATGTTGGTGTTGTCCACTGAGTCCTGGTGTGCACCGATCTGCATGTTCCTGGGAACGGTCGTATGACGCCTGGCACCTGGCAAGGGCTTGTAGGGACTCTGCCACAGGATGGGGTAGCTGTCCTTCCTCTGTACGGCGGGGTGTGGCTCGCCTTATTGCCTGATGTCCCGTCGCCTCTCTCCTTTGTGGCCCACTCACCCTGCTTGGGTGTGAGGCCGATGGACCTGCATCGTGTGCTGGGTTAGGCTGGGTGGCACAGGCAGGAGTCGTGGTACTGGTGGTACTGGTGGTACTGGTGGTGGTGGTGGTGGTGGGGACTCTGCAGATCACAGAGGCAGGTGTCGCTGGAGTCACACATGCGACGGTTATCGGGCCCGGGAGTCCCTGTGAGCCAGATGACCCTGGCTGTGTGCTTGGTCCCGCTCCATCCTCCACACCGGAGCTGCCTGTGTCCTCGTCACCAGAGAGTCCGGTATGTGTGGGAGGCGAGGCTTGCGGCCGGGTACTGGTTTCCCCAGTCAGTTCACGATCACCTGAGGGACAAGATAGAGCTGGTCAGTAATGTGGTCATTACATGTTCATATCGATTTGAAAACATTTCTGTGTCCTGTCGCACACACCCCACACACCACACCCTCCACCACCACCACCCTCCCCGTGAACATGGGGGCCTGTTGGGAGTTGTAGTTTGGACCTCTCACACACCACACCCTCCACCACCACCACCCTCCCCGTGAACATGGGGGCCTGTTGGGAGTTGTAGTTTGGACCTCTCACTCACCCCACCCTCCACCACCACCACCCTCCCCGTGAACATGGGGGCCTGTTGGGAGTTGTAGTTTAGACCTCTCACACACACCACCCTCCACCACCACCACCCTCCCCGTGAACATGGGGGCCTGTTGGGAGTTGTAGTTTTGACCTCTCACACACCACACCCTCCACCACCACCACCCTCCCCGTGAACATGGGGGCCTGTTGGGAGTTGTAGTTTGGACCTCTCACACACACCACCCTCCACCACCACCACCCTCCCCTTGAACATGGGGGCCTGTTGGGAGTTGTAGTTTGGACCTCTCACACACACCACCCTCCACCACCACCACCATCCCCGTGAACATGGGGGCCTGTTGGGAGTTGTAGTTTGGACCTCTCACACACACCACCCTCCACCACCACCACCCTCCCCGTGAACATGGGGGCCTGTTGGGAGTTGTAGTTTGGACCTCTCACACACACCACCCTCCACCACCACCACCCTCCCCGTGAACATGGGGGCCTGTTGGGAGTTGTAGTTTGGACCTCTCACACACCACACCCTCCACCACCACCACCCTCCCCATGAACATGGGGGCCTGTTGGGGGTTGTAGTTTTGACCTCTCACACACCACACCCTCCACCACCACCACCCTCCCCGTGAACATGGGGGCCTGTTGGGAGTTGTAGTTTGGACCTCTCACACACACCACCCTCCACCACCACCACCCTCCCCGTGAACATGGGGGCCTGTTGGGAGTTGTAGTTTGGACCTCTCACACACACCACCCTCCACCACCACCACCCTCCCCGTGAACATGGGGGCCTGTTGGGAGTTGTAGTTTGGACCTCTCACACACACCACCCTCCACCACCACCACCCTCCCAGTGAACATGGGGGCCTGTTGGGAGTTGTAGTTTGGACCTCTCACACACCACACCCTCCACCACCACCACCCTCCCCGTGAACATGGGGGCCTGTTGGGAGTTGTAGTTTTGACCTCTCACACACCACACCCTCCACCACCACCACCCTCCCCGTGAACATGGGGGCCTGTTGGGAGTTGTAGTTTGGACCTCTCACACACACCACCCTCCACCACTACCACCCTCCCCGTGAACATAGGGGCCTGTTGGGAGTTGTAGTTTGGACCTCTCACACACACCACCCTCCACCACCACCACCCTCCCCGTGAACATGGGGGCCTGTTGGTAGCCATGTACATGTTTGTGAGTAGGTGTCCGACGTGCATGGGTTGGGGCGTAGGTGATGTGTCTTCTCAGTTGTGTGAGCCTGACCATGTCGTACTGATCGTGGGGCTTGGTTTGTACTTACCAGCCTCTTCTCCTTCATCAAGTCCGTCTAGACTCTCTGGGTGAAGTATCACCAGCACCTTCTCCTCTCAATCGGTGAAGGGTATGGGCTCCGGGGGTGTTCCTCCGCCAGTATGATTGGCTCTTGCATAGTTTTTTGCGCGGATGCCTTTCACCCGGGTCTTCAGGTCATGCCACCGCCTCTGAATGTCATGCTTCGTCCTCGGCGCGGTCCCTGACGCATTCACCCGAGTGACGATCCTGTCCCACATGTGGTTCTTTTGCGCCACGGACGTCTGCTGGACTTGGGCCCCGAAGATGTGGGGCTGAACACGGATGATTTCATCTATCATTACCTTCAACTCTGTCTCCGTGAATTTAGGTTTTTTTTTGGGTGCCATGGTGTGTGGTGCTCAGTGTGTGGGTTGAGTGAGTTGGGGGGTGCAGGTGTGTGGTGTGTGATGTGTAGGAATTGTGTGGTGGGTGTTTGTGTGGTGGGTGTGGTAGGGTGGTGGTTGTGTGTCTTCTATGTGAGTTAGCTGTATCTCGATTAGGGCCTCTTGCTAGCAGCAATGCTGTGATGCAAAGGATTGTGGTAGTGTGTGGGTGTCATTTTATAGTCGTGTCTCAATGGTTGTTGGCAGTCAGGTGGTAGGTGGGCGTGTTGACTAGTGTGCATTATTGGGTACTTGGGGCGTGTCATGCTGGCTTGTGCTTGGTGTTGGTGTATCGGGGGGGCCTTGTCAATGTTCGTATGTTTGCTTTGTACTTGCGGTACACTTTCTGACATTTGTTTGACGTTAGGGATGTTGTGCGTGTTGGCCTTCCGCAGTGATGCACTGTTTATCGTTGCATTCTTTCCGCCGCGGACGTGGATGGCTGTGGGTTCCGTGGTACGGGCGGATTTATCCTAATTGCGGACACGGAGTATTCACAGGTATGGCAGTACATGTGTTTTTTTCCGCTGTCATTTCCGTCCGCGGCGGGGGTTGTTCATTGGGCTCCGTCCGCCGCGGACAGAGTTAGATGTGTTCCGTCCACCGCGGACGGTGTTTGTTATGATCCGTCCGCCGCGGTCGGAGTTTCGTGACATGATTATCCTAATCCCAACCGCGGAATCTCCGCGGCGCAGCCGGGAGTAAAATTTCCACGGCCATGGCGGACAGTACCCATTTCCGTCCGCCATCCTAATCGACCCCATAGTAGGGTTGAATGGAGGTAGAGACCAGGGTAAGTTGATGTTGGATCACGTTTTTTTTATTTATCTCCAGCCCCAATCACATCGTCTCAAAATGGTTCAGACACAATACTTTAAGATATTTTCTAGACATGTTGAGTAAGGAATCAGGGTTAAAATATAACTCAGGCCTGCCCAGGTCTTTAGAAAGATTACAAATGTAATTTAACCATGGGATCTTTCTAGCCTGATCCAGACCGATGGAGTCTTTAATTATATTTTGGTTTAATACTAGATCAGGTGATGTCCAGACTCTATGCCATAATAGCATTGGTTGCATTTTGATCACATCTGTAGTATAGCGAATCCCCAGTTCGCTATGACAATTAAAAACAGATGCACTTTGGGGAGTAGCTAAAATAAATCTTAAAAAAGCATTCTCTACCACTTGAATAGGTAAAACGTCATAAAACCCCCAGACCTCTGCTCCATATATGCCTATAATAATACACTTTGCCTGATATATTTTCAGTAAAATCTCCGACGGCCTCTTACCCATCTTTTTAGCAAAAATCATTACTGCCGCCATCGACCTCTTGAATAATAGGGCCCTGTTCTTTATAGCTGGACCCGAAGAACCTGAGTCCTCCAATAAAATGCCAAGATAGGAGAACGTTTTTGTAGGTTCGATTTTATCTTCCCCAGCTACAAGGGTACAAGGCCTGCTCTTACCCTTAACACAGGACATGACAAAAGTTTTCTTAACATTGAGCTTTAAACCCCTATTGTCCACGAAGTCAATGTAAGTGCTTAGGGACTTCTGGAGACCAAGCCGGCTTCTGGCCATTAAAACAGCATCGTCTGCATATAAAAGTGAGACAATCTGGTTATTATTGACTTGCGGTGAGTCTCTCACACTGGCCACCAGTGCCTCCTCCAATTCATTGGTGTATAAGGTGAAGAGGAACGGGGCAAGAACACAGCCTTGTCTTACACCCTTTTTCACATGGAAAGGATTAGCACATTCCCCTTTTAATCCAAACCTCACCTTTCTCGGAGGCCCCCGCATATAATTGTCTCAAAAATATTATAAGGGATTGCTCTACATTTAATCCTTCTAAAATCTGCCAAAGTCTGTTATGGTCTACGCAGTCAAAAGCCGCGGTAAGGTCTACAAAGACCGCGAATAGGTTACCTTGCTTAGCCTGGGTATATTTCCCATGTAACATGGAAAAATGTAAGACCTGCTCAACAGTACCCCTACCCTCCCTAAACTCAGGTTTGGGGCCTTGCTATCTTCTGCCCCTTGTTGCAGTCTATTAAAAATGACCCTTCCTGCAACTTTCATGAGGAGTCAAGCAAGGAAATAGGTCGGTAACATGCTGGATTTTTCCTATCCCCTTTTTTATAAATAGGAATGATTATGGACTCCGACCAGGATTTAATAAAGCCCTTTTCACAGCTGGCCTCATTGTCTCGTGTTAATAATGGAGACCATAGTTCAATCATGTATTTATACAGATCGATCGGAGTCCCATCCGGGCCTGGAGCGTTACCTCCTTTGCTCTCTTTTATGGCCACTAGTACTTCCTCATAAGTAAAATGGATATCAATCGGTAAAAAAATTGTGTGTTCATCCTATACTGCTTGTTCCCTAACTATTTCAGTGTCATTACCCCCAGTACCATAGACCGAAGAGAAGAAATCAACCCAGGAATATTCACTTATTGCCACCTCAATACTCGCTCTCTCACCAGTCGAGAAAAAAGGGGCCTACACTGCCTCCGAAAAAAGGGAGCAATCCTGCAGTAAGAATGCTTCATACAGATTTGTCCAGGCCTGTTCCTTGATATCCTTCTTACGCTTAATACCAGCTAGATTGTAAGCCTTCCTGAGCCCCCTAATTTCCTCGTGATCCTTTACCTTTTAATAGGGAGTAAGCTTTAGTGCAGTGGGTATCAAACCAGCCATTTTTTAAAGATTTTTTGCTTCCTGCAAGAACGATTCAAGATTTTTTGAATTATCCCAGTGATTTGGGAAAAGGCACTCAGAATCTCGGTAGGGGAGATCTCTTCTATCCAACACTTAGTTATTGGGATTTTGGCCTGTAGCATTATTTTCAAATTCGTGACCTCAGGGTCACTCGAAGCCCAGCGTAGTGAGTATCCGTTCTGTCATTCCAGCACACAGCCTTGAGTCCAGGCTAAACTCTGTACCACAGTACCGGTACTCTTGTGGAGGAATAAGATGTTGATGCTTAATGGAAGGTGATCGCTAATCCCAATTGGGTGGGTCATAAATTCCTCCACCCATGTTGCATATTGATTTGAAATAATAATAAAATCAATCAGTGTGCTGTGAGCTTGACCTACAAACGTGGGGCTAAAATCAATAGGTGGGTAGCACATCCTATTGGCAAATAAATCCAAGGTCATGCGTTGCCATAACTTCGTTAAAATTAGTTGAATGTACAAAGTGAGCCATTTGACCTAAATCCTCTTCATCCGGATCCCCAAACCCACACGAGGACTGGGCACAAATGTTGGTATTGAAGTCCTCGTTTCCTCGTTGAGGCCATATAATATATGTATAATATAATATATTGGTGACATTACCCCTATCTATATTGTTGTAAAGATTAATAACCACTAACTCCACCAATGATGAAAGAGTAATGATAACGATATGATAATAGCTAGTTGATTTTAACGTTTGTATCCGCAAAACCCCCAATAAATTTGAAATGTACACACAAACCCCTCCTCTGTGCCTCCTCTGAGTTGAACGACATGCAGGGATGTGGAATGTTTTAAAACCATCAAGATGTATTTCATCGAGCAGCAAGGTCTCCTGTAGGCATAGAATGTCAAAATCCTTAATTAATAAAATCTATCCAAACTGGATTGTTGACCTTGGATTGAAGCCCAGAGATGTTCCAGTAGAGTATTCTCACCTGCCCCTGTTCATGCTTAGATTGAATCCCTGTCACCTTATCTCTCCCCTCCCCGTCTTGACCCTTCCTTAACTCTATGGTGGGGCACGCACTACTATCATTACTTCCATCTATTACAGATTCGTACTGTGCTGGCTTGGTCACTTGGGCGTTATGCTCCTGTTCTTCAAATCCTATTGTCAGAATGTCACCCATTTTATATGTACCCAAACAATTTGTTAGGTTCGTGCTATCGTAAAAAGGCGGGGAAGAAGCTGCTACTAGAGAAACCTTAACCGATATCCTAGGATCTATTTTCATAAATTCCACCACAGGTACCCATTCGCCAGCACTTTGTTATCTTATGTTATGTTAAAAATACTTTTATAGCGCACTTACACCCAACGGTTTCATGGCGCTGTGAGCACGGGGTAAACAGACATTCAGCAGTGTAGATAGTTTAAGAAAGAAAGTGATTATCCATGGGCTTGGCGAAACAATAGAGTTTTCAGGAGGGATCTGAAATAGGGGTAAGAGGAAGTAAGTCTTAGCTCTAAGGGTAGTGCATTCCAACGGGAAGGGGCGAGAAAAGAAAATCTAAGACCACCATGTCTTTTGTGGTTGAAAGTAGGAATTGTAAGTAGGGCCAAGTAAGAAGAGCGAAGGTTTCGCATGGGAAGATAGCCGTGAAGAAGAGAATAGATGAAGACAGGGCCAAGACCCGCCGGGGCTTTAAAAATGATGCAGCCAAGTTTAAATTCGCTGCGTTTAGCCACTGGGAGCCATAGAAGGGCTTTAAGCAAGGGGCGGACATGAAGATGTCTGGGCTGATGGAAGATTAGTCTCGCGGCCTGATTCTGTACCAACTGTAGGCAATTTAGCTGGTATGCTGGAATGCCGACATAAAGTGAGTTGGCATAGTCAATCCTAGAGACTACAAGGGCCAACAGAGCCAGGGTCATGGCCTCTGTGGTTAAAAATCGGGAGATCTTACGGATTTTCGGAAGATGGAAGAAGCAAGAGGATACCACGGCACTGATCTGGGGCTTCATGGAAAGGTCCTTGCTGATAATGACTCCTAAGCTTTTTGCTGAGTTGACAGGGCGGGGGGGGAGCCAAAGCCGGAGGGCCAGAAATTAGAATTCCAGGGGTTGGAGGCACCTCCGATCAAGACCAGCTTGGTCTTGTCGGGGATGAGCTTTAAGTGATTGTCCTCCATCCAGTTACTAATAAGACACAGGGTAGACTGAAAATTATAGATTGATTGGTCGGAGGAGTCAATGTCAAAGACTAGCTGGATGTCATCAGCGTAGTTAAATGCAATGACATTGTTACCCCGTAAAGACCGGATGAGGGGAGTCAGATATAGATTAAAAAGAAGGGAAGAGAGGGAGGAACCCTGGGGGACGCCACATGTCAACTTAACTTTATCCGCTGAGAAGTTGGAGAGGCGAACAGCCTGATGGCGGTTGCTTAGGAAGGAGCGGATCCACCCAAGGGCCGGCCCCCGGAAGCCGGCGTCTCTGACACGGCCGACCAAAATATCATGGTCAACTGTGTCGAAGGCAGCCGACAAATCCAGGAGCACCAAGGCCTGGCTGATCCCTAGGTCCGCTCCTCTCCTCAGCTCCTCCATTACTGAAAGGATGACTGACTCAGTCGAATGGGCCGGCCTAAAGCCAGCCTGTTGCGAGTCGAGGAACTGGGTACATTTAATGAACGAGCTCAAGAAGTTAGTGACATGGGCCTCCAGCATTTTACTAAGATAGGGGAGCAGGGAAATAGGGCGAAAGTTGCTCATTAAGGAGGGGTCCGCATTTGGAGAGCTATACTCCCTTCGCTAATTACAGACTTTTGGGCAACAGTAGCTATCATTTGTCAATCCACATCCTCCAGTGAATATAACGGACCAAACCTATTTGAGACTTCTAGGTTATATCTCGTATGATTATTAGTAGGGATACCAGCCAGGGCAATATTATGATTGTCTAACATATTTGGCCGATAGAAAAAACCCAGGGGTACACATTTATCCCCTCTGCCGTCAGTCTACTAGAGCCCAACTGGGTCAAAATTTCTTGTACTAAGGGAGGGGAGCCTAAGGATAGGACTATACAATTCCCTTTAAAAGATTTTTTGCGAGGACCTACCCACCTGACACGTCTCACCATTTTAAAGGAATTTTTAAAGGAATTAAACATCTCCTGTGTCAGGCCCGTCTTAACTCAGAGTATACGGGGCTGCTGCAGGTGGAAGATTCAAACTAGCAAGAAATGGACACCCCATCATTATATCTTTAGGGTTATCTTTCTGTAGGGTTTACAGATATGGCAGAGGTTGATGATCTGTGATTATAGTAAATGATTTGCCAAACAGGAAAAGATGGTAATGGTCACAAGCCCACACAACAGCAAAGAATGTCCTTTTGAGCCTGAGAATGTGCTTGCTCAATTTCAGTTAAACTTTGATAAGACTATGATACATTATGCCTAGGTGACTTATTTCCTGGCTTATGCTGACCCTAGGATAGCACCATGTTCAACTGGAAAAGCATCCACAGTCAGCTCAGTACAGAAATTGGGGTCAAAATAAGCCACGTGTCCTGCTTAAATGATATCCCCTTTGCTTTTTATGAATTTGTCTTCACATTTTTTAGACCAATCAAAATAAATTTCTTTTTCTTTAATTCTCTTAAAGGTGCAATGAGAGTTGCCAACTAAGCAATATAACAAAAGCAGTAATTGAGCTTGCCTAGGAATTATCTCACTTCAGAAACATTAGTTGGTATGGCAGTTTTGCCTATGGTGCATACTTTTGAGGGGGCAGGAGGCAATCCATGACTAGAAAGAACTTACTATAAAGTAAGGCCAGCTTCAATGAAACATATACAAACCTCTCTTAATGCATCAGCATGTTACGTTTGATGTTTTCCATAAGCAAGTATATCGTCATTTTAATTAAAACTATTTGTTATGCGTCTAATTATCTTTGTTATGTTGTGTTGATTTTTATAGCACACTAATCACCTGAGAGAGTGTCCAGGAACTTGGGGAAGGTGTGGCACTGCACCAGGGATTGGTTAGTCCTCATAATAAAGACAGCGACAAGAATAGCACGGGAGCTAAAGGTCGATATTTAAAAATTGGAGGTACAGCTCAAGTCATACCAGTCCCATGCCGCCCTTAAAAAACGTCTTGAGGTGCTCAACCAGCAGATGACGGAGTTTGAAGTCACACTGAAACAGAGCAAGTTCAGCAAACTAAAGAAGGATAAGGAGCACTTCACAGACAAAAGAGCATATCCCTATACAAGAGCTAATTACACCACAAGAGACAACAACAGTGACTTAGATAGTGACGCTTCAGATGGAAGCTCAAACGGATAAAGCTCTAGTGGGAACAGTACATACAGGTACCAGAAAGGAGGCCAACGACAACAGAGACCGTTCTATCCTAGACAGAGAGGATGGAGGGTTACCAGGCCCCCCCCCGCGATGTATCAACAATACCATACTTTCCAACAACACCAAAATGGACCGTTACAGCAATGGACAACAGACTATGCCGGAAGTTTCTATGGACCACTGCCTTTTTTAGGGTCACGCCCAGGACCCCGAGGAGGCAGGGACAGGAGGGGGGACAACGTGAATTGGCAATCAGGGGAACAGGAAGACCCACGAGTGGCAACAAGGAGCATGCAGGCGCGCTCCAGAACCAGGCCTCAACCAGCAGGAGAGCGACCTGTGGTTAATATTACCCCTTTTGAACTGTCTGATACCCAAAAGGCGGTTCTGAATAAAGGTCTGGGTTTTGTACCCACGAACAGACTGGACACCTTCAAAATCCACGCTGAAATGCAGGAATTTGTAAGGAAACTGAAGCTTCAAGCTTTCTTTAAGGACAAGGAAGAAATTTCCTCCACTCCAACCGACACTGACCTTAGACCAAAATCAACTTTTACACCACCTGATACCGCTTTACCAGTGGAACTACTGGCATTTGAGAAGGCAGTGATAACGGAACTAGCCAAGCTGACAGCAGGCAGAGGCGATGTGTTTCACAACACTAGCAGATTGGAACAGGAAGCCATTAGCTAATTGTCTGGAAACAAGGAAATCATCATCAAACCAGCCAACAAATGGGGTGCGATCGTCGTCCAAACAACATCAGCATATGACCAAGAGTGTCGGAGACTTCTATCAGATAGGAGGAACTATACGGTCCTCCGTGAGGACCCGACCGAGCCATTACGTATCAGAATCTTGGGAATAATGGAAGAAGCTCTGGCACACGATTGGATGTCCAAAAAAGAGGCAGAGTTCCTAGTCCAGAAAACACCAAAGACTCCATACTTCTACACCATTCCCAAGATACACAAAGACCTGGCCCACCCGCCGGGTAGACCAATAGTCTTGGGCATTGGTTCAATTTTGGAACCTCTGTCCAGTTTTGCCGACGCTTTCCTATGACCCCTGCTCCAGGCCTTGGATACTTATCTTAAGGACACAAAAGCAGTCCTCCAGCTCCTACAAAATCTACCCTTCAACCCCGCTAGCCAATTCCTACTAAGCTTAGATGTAGAGAGCCTGTACACCAGCCTACCCAATGACGAAACACTCTACATGATAGAGCAGGTCCTGTTTTCCACACCAGGGGAGTACTAGATCCCCAGGAACCTTGTGATGGATTTCATCACTCTGGCACTAACTAAAAAGTTTTTCCTGTATGAAACCACATTGTACTTACAGAGCCATGGTACCAGCATGTGGAGCACCTTCGCTCCTAGTCTGGCCGGGCTATATGTGCACCATCTGGAGGATAAAAAAAATCCTCCATCGGTAACCCTTACCGACAGAACATACAAACCTGGAGGCGATACATAGACGACGTGTTGGTCATTTGGGATGGTGATCTACAATCCATCGACCAATTCATGGTATGGCTGAACGCACAGAATCCGTTCCTTAAATTTACCAGCTCCGCATCATGTGAGAAAATGGTATTCCTGGATCTTAACATCTACAGAGAAGGGGGGCTATTAAATACAACCACCCACTTTAAGCCCACATCAAAAACTTGCCTACTAAGATACGACAACTTTCATCCACGTCATTTACGTGACAACCTCCCTTACGGGCAGTTCCTCCGCCTAAGACAGAACTGTTCTGAGTGGTACTATACCTGGCAGATATTGGCAGCCATCGCAACCCCAGTACACGGCCTATCCCTGCTGACGAGGGGTGATGCCCCGGGACACGTGTCCAGGGATGGCGAAGACAGCGAAGATAGCAGAAGATCGAAAGATGATGCATCGCGAACACTTTACTACATTGACCAGAGTCCTTAGGGGCGACACCGCCGGTGTGTGAGTAGTGTGCGACCCCACCCCTATTTGAAACTTTAAAGCTCCCGTGAGCAGTGGGCTGACGAGCTTGGGATCCCGCACCTGCGCGCCTGAGTGGTACTATACCTGGCAGATATTGGCAGCCATCGGCAACCCCAGTACACGGCCTATCCCTGCTGACAAGGGGTGATGCCCCGGGACACGTGTCCAGGGATGGCGAAGACAGCGAAGATAGCAGAAGAGCGAAAGATGATGCATCGCAAACACTTTACTACATTGACCAGAGTCCTTAGGGGCGACACCGCCGGTGTGTGAGTAGTGTGCGACCCCACCCCTATTTGAAACTTTAAAGCTCCCGTGAGCAGTGGGCTGACGAGCCTGGGATCCCACACCTGTGCGCCTGAGTGGTACTATACCTGGCAGATATTGGCAGCCATCGGCAACCCCAGTACACGGCCTATCCCTGCTGACGAGGGGTGATGCCCCGGGACACGTGTCCATGGATGGCGAAGACAGCGAAGATAGCAGAAGATCGAAAGATGATGCATCACGAACACTTTACTACATTGACCAGAGTCCTTAGGGGCAACACCGCCGGTGTGTGAGTAGTGTGCGACCCCACCCCTATTTGAAACTTTAAAGCTCCCGTGAGCAGTGGGCTGACGAGCCTGGGATCCCGCGCCTGCGCGCCTGAGTGGTACTATACCTGGCAGATATTGGCAGCCATCGGCAACCCCAGTACACGGCCTATCCCTGCTGACGAGGGTTGATGCCCCGGGGTACGTGTCCAGGGATGGCGAAGACAGCGAAGATAGCAGAAGATCGAAAATTGATGCATCGCGAACACGTTACTACATTGACCATAGTCCTTAGGGGCGACACCGCCGGTGTGTGAGTAGTGTGCGACCCCACCCCTATTTGAAACTTTAAAGCTCCCGTGAGCAGTGGGGTGACGAGCCTGGGATCCCGCACATGCGCGCCTGAGTGGTACTATACCTGGCAGATATTGGCAGCCATCGGCAACCCCAGTACACGGCCTATCCCTGCTGACGAGGGGTGATGCCCCGGGACACGTGTCCAGGGATGGCGAAGACAGCGAAGATAGCAGAAGATCGAAAGATGATGCATCGCGAACACTTTACTACATTGACCAGAGTCCTTAGGGGTGACACCGCCGGTGTGTGAGTAGTGTGCGACCCCACCCCTATTTGAAACTTTAAAGCACCCGTGAGCAGTGGGCTGACGAGCCTGGTATCCCGCACCTGCGCGCCTGAGTGGTACTATACCTGGCAGATATTGACAGCCATCGTCAACCCCAGTACACGGCCTATCCCTGCTGACGAGGGGTGATGCCCCGGGACACGTGTCCAGGGATGGCGAAGACAGCAAAGATAGCAGAAGATCGAAAGATGATGCATCGCGAACACTTTACTACATTGACCAGAGTCCTTAGGGGCGACACCGCCGGTGTGTGAGTAGTGTGCGCCCCCACCCCTATTTGAAACTTTAAAGCTCCCGTGAGCAGTGGGCTGACGAGCCTGGGATCCCGCACCTGTGCGCCTGAGTGGTACTATACCTGGCAGATATTGGCAGCCATCGGCAACCCCAGTACACAGCCTATCCCTGCTGACGAGGGGTGATGCCCCGGGACACGTGTTGAGGGATGGCGAAGACAGCGAAGATAGCAGAAGATCGAAAGATGATGCATCGCGAACACTTTACTACATTGACCAGAGTCCTTAGGGGCGACAACGCCGGTGTGTGAGTAGTGTGCGACCCCACCCCTATTTGAAACTTTAAAGCTCCCGTGAGCAGTGGGCTGACAAGCCTGGGATCCCGCGCCTGCGCCCCTGAGTGGTACTATACCTGGCAGATATTGGCAGCCATCGGCAACCCCAGTACACGGCCTATCCCTGCTGACGAGGGTTGATGCCCCGGGGCACGTGTCCAGAGATGGCGAAGACAGCGAAGATGGCAGAAGATCGAAAATTGATGCATCGCGAACACTTTACTACATTGACCAGAGTCCTTAGGGGCGACACCGCCGGTGTGTGAGTAGTGTGCGACCCCACCCCTATTTGAAACTTTAAAGCTCCCGTGAGCAGTGGGCTGACGAGCCTGGGATCCCGCACCTGCGCGCCTGAGTGGTACTATACCTGGCAGATATTGGCAGCCATCGGCAACCCCAGTACACGGCCTATCCCTGCTGACGAGGGGTGATGCCCCGGGACACGTGTCCAGCGATGGCGAAGACAGCGAAGATAGCAGAAGATCGAAAGATGATGCATCTCGAACACTTTACTACATTGACCAGAGTCCTTAGGGGCGACACCGCCGGTGTGTGAGTAGTGTGCGACCCCACCCCTATTTGAAACTTTAAAGCTCCCGTGAGCAGTGGGCTGACGAGCCTGGGATCCCGCACCTGCGCGCCTGAGTGGTACTATACCTGGCAGATATTGACAGCCATCGTCAACCCCAGTACACTGCCTATCCCTGCTGACGAGGGGTGATGCCCCGGGACACGTGTCCAGGGATGGCGAAGACAGCGAATATAGCAGAAGATCGAAAGATGATGCATCGCGAACACTTTACTTCATTGACCAGAGTCCTTAGGGGCGACACCGCCGGTGTGTGAGTAGTGTGCGACCCCACCCCTATTTGAAACTTTAAAGCTCCCGTGAGCAGTGGGCTGACGAGCCTGGGATAACGCACCTGCGCGCCTGAGTGGTACTATACCTGGCAGATATTGGCAGCCATCGGCAACCCCAGTACACGGCCTATCCTTGCTGACGAGGAGTGATGCCCCGGGACACGTGTCCAGGGATGACGAAGACAGCGAAGATAGCAGAAGATCGAAAGATGATGCATCGCGAACACTTTACTACATTGACCAGAGTCCTTAGGGGCGACACCGCCGGTGTGTGAGTAGTGTACGACCCCACCCCTATTTGAAACTTTAAAGCTCCCGTGAGCAGTGGGCTGACGAGCCTGGGATCCCGCACCTGCGTGCCTGGGTGGTACTATACCTGGCAGATATTGGCAGCCATCGGCAACCCCAGTACACGGCCTATCCCTGCTGATAAAGTAAAAGTAAAGTCCACATTTGTAAAGCGCACAATCACCCGTAAGGGTCTCTAGGCGCTGGGGGGCCGTCGGGAAGATTAAGCGAGCTATTGCCCAGAGTCACATGGTGCTGGGCTAACCTGCCGCCGGAGCCGGGGATCGAACCGTGGTCCCCAGATTCCAGCGTCAGTCGCCCTGGCCGCGGCGCCACACTGCCCCGGGACACGTGTCCAGGGATGGCGAAGACAGCGAAGATAGCAGAAGATCGAAAGATGATGCATCGCGAACACTTTACTACATTGACCAGAGTCCTTAGGGGCGACACCGCCGGTGTGTGAGTAGTGTGCGACCCCACCCCTATTTGAAACTTTAAAGCTCCCGTGAGCAGTGGGCTGACAAGCCTGGGATCCCGCACCTGCGCGCCTGAGTGGTACTATACCTGGCAGATATTGGCAGCCATCTGCAACCCCAGTACACGGCCTATCCCTGCTGACGAGGGGTGATGCCCCGGGACACGTGTCCAGGGATGGCGAAGACAGCGAAGATAGCAGAAGATCGAAAGATGATGCATCGCGAACACTTTACTACATTGACCAGAGTCCTTAGGGGCGACACCGCCGGTGTGTGAGTAGTGTGCGACCCCACCCCTATTTGAAACTTTAAAGCTCCCGTGAGCAGTGGGATGATGAGCCTGGGATCCCGCACCTGCGCGCCTGAGTGGTACTATACCTGGCAGATATTGGCAGCCATCGGCAACCCCAGTACATGGCCTATCCCTGCTGACGAGGGGTGATGCCCCGGGACACGTGTCCAGGGATGGCGAAGACAGGGAAGATAGCAGAAGATCGAAAGATGATGCATCGCGAACACTTTACTACATTGACCAGAGTCCATAGGGGCGACACCGCCGGTGTGTGAGTAGTGTGCGACCCCACCCCTATTTGAAACTTTAAAGCTCCCGTGAGCAGTGGGCTGACGAGCCTGGGATCCCGCACCTGCGCGCCTGAGTGGTACTATACCTGGCAGATATTGGCAGCCATCGGCAACCCCAGTACACGGCCTATCCCTACTGACGAGGGGTGATGCCCCGGGACACGTGTCCAGGGATGGCGAAGACAGCGAAGATAGCAGAAGATCGAAAGATGATGCATCGCGAACACTTTACTACATTGACCAGAGTCCTTAGGGGCGACACCGCCGGTGTGTGAGTAGTGTGCGACCCCACCCCTATTTGAAACTTTAAAGCTCCCGTGAGCAGTGGGCTGACGAGCCTGGGATCCCGCACCTGCGCGCCTGAGTGGTACTATACCTGGCAGATATTGGCAGCCATTGGCAACCCCAGTACACGGCCTATCCCTGCTGACGAGGGGTGATGCCCCGGGACACGTGTCCAGGGATGGCGAAGACAGCGAAGATAGCAGAAGATCGAAAGATGATGCATCGCGAACACTTTACTACATTGACCAGAGTCCTTAGGGGCGACACCGCCGGTGTGTGAGTAGTGTGCGACCCCACCCCTATTTGAAACTTTAAAGCTCCCGTGAGCAGTGGGCTGACGAGCCTGGGATCCCGCACCTGCGCGCCTGAGTGGTACTATACCTGGCAGATATTGGCAGCCATCGGCAACCCCAGTACACGGCCTATCCCTGCTGACGAGGGGTGATGCCCCGGGACACGTGTCCAGGAATGGCGAAGACAGCGAAGATAGCAGAAGATCGAAAGATGATGCATCGCGAACACTTTACTACATTGACCAGAGTCCTTAGGGGCGACACCGCCGGTGTGTGAGTAGTGTGCGACCCCACCCCTATTTGAAACAGAACTGTTCTTGCCTGAGTGATTACAAAAACCAGGCAGTAAACCTCCAGAAAAACCTGGAGAACAGAAAATACCCAACATCAGTGATACACAGGGCCATGAAAAGGTCACGCAATAACAACAGGGATGCACTTCTAGAGGACAAAGTACAAAAAGAACCCAATAAGAGACCAATTTGTGCAACAACTTACAATACCCACTCCAACAAGATTTCAAAAATCATGAACAGACATTGGAGGACCCTTGTGTGTGGCGAACTGAACCTGGAAAAACCCCTGTTTGCTCATAAGAGGGGTAGAAACCTGAAAGACATTTTGGTCCACACCCGACCACGCAACAACCAACCTGAACAAGCCGCAGTGCAATGGGTCCAGGGACACCACCCTTGTGGCAACTGTAGAAGTTGCCACCTAACCAAAAAAAGCAGATGACTGAAATTCCGCAATGGAAGTGAGTGGGAACAGAAGAAATTCACCAACTGTAGTAGCCACACTGTCGTGTACATGGTTACATGCCCCTGCGGTTTTGAATACATTGGCATGACCACTAGACCAGTGAAGATCAGAATTGGGGAACACAAAAGCAACATCAGGTGTAAGAAGAACACAACAAAGATGGCATCCCATTTCCTATCGGAAATGCACACAGTAAACAACTTGAAATGGACAGTCATCGAACAGCTACCCACGGAGAATGGCCTCTTTGAGAAGGAGCAGCGTTGGGTGTTCCGCCTAGGGACTAGTACCACCGGACTCAATGATGATATCCCGTGGAATCAATTTAATTAGTGGGCCACCCCTACACTGTTGCTCCTGTCTTGGATTATGAAGAACACACCCTCTACTTTTTCATTGGTGTTTTTTTACATTTTTGCACCTGTCGTGTGTTATTTAGAATACCATTGACTGGTCAGTTGGTTTTTAAAAACTGTACGCCAACCTACTGGGGGGTGTTGCACAGCGGCATATCCATATGGTCTTTCTCACCCGCTTTGTGATTGCCTATATGCTTTTTTTGCCCTTAGCTCCCTCTACGTTAACACGCAGATGGTGTGCTCCAAACCTACTATCTTGATGCAGTAATATGGTTTCACCCCTTGTGTTTTCCTTTCTCGGGTGCCCTTTTGCCGGCAGCATTGTTAGTTGTATCTGCAGGCCACTCAGTATCAATGTATTTTAATGCATCTAGCAACACGGGCTCTCGTTTCTTGAACGGATCTCTGTGATCATTATTGCGTTTGCATTTTTACTGTGATCACTATTGCGCTTGCACAAAAGCGGTAATTTTGTGGCCAGCCTGTATACATAGGCACAGTAACGCCTATCTTCTTCACATTCGCAAGAATCACGATAGTTTCCTACCGGCAGGGCGCATAGGTCGATCGGCCCTTACCTCCTCTATTCCTTCGTCAAAACGGCATCACCCCTACAAACAATAAGATCAATGTGCCGGTGCGGAAGGAGGAACACTGCTAGGCAATGTTGCACAGAAGCAGTAGGCATAATACCTTAAAAGGTATCTAACGTCACCGGGACCGCACGGAATTCCTTCCCAATTATTCAATCAGTAGGTGTACTTAAGCCTGTTACCCCGCACTCCTCATTTATCCACGGAGCCGCGGTGGGGACGGTTGGAGAGAGTGAATCCTTTTGGTCTGTAAGTACGGCATAGCCGAGGCAGCAATCTCTATGCTAGAACTGGATTCCATTTATGTGAGTAATACTGTGAAGGCAACTACAAAGATTGTTTGTTTGTTTCTCTTTGCCCCAATACTCTAGGATGCTATTAAGCACCCGGTCCCCCCGTTTTGCAGGCTCATGACGCTATTCAGCAACTGGTAAAAGGTATGTATCCCTCTACCAACTGTTTTCCTTAGATAAACATTATTATGACTGCAGGACTGCTTTTTCAATCTATGTGCTTGTCTTGTACTCGTCATTTTTTACAGGGCACTGCACCAGAATAGAAGGACATTTTGTGTCTAGAGAGTGTAATTTTCACTTTTTATAGGTCACTACTTAACCATGTTGGCTGTTACTACTGAAGTACCACATCTGCTTCCCTTATGTTCTTTTTTGTCATTGCAGGTCCTCATTGTAGGTACTTTTAATTGTAGGTCCTCATTGCAGGTACTTCTTTGTCAACTGAGATGATTAGGCACATTTAGCTAATTTTTTTGTAAAATAGGCAATTCAACCCCTTTTTTCCTGATGTGAGTAAGGTCTGTGCATCCTGTCCTGAAGAAGAAGCCTTGCTTCGAAACATGTTGATGCACAAGCGGGGTATTGTACATTAAATACAACAATACGCCCACCACACCCCTTTTAATAATACCAGCAGGGAGGCCGAATAAAAGTCTTTTCAGCCCTCACTTGCCAAGTATTTATTAACACTCACACATCCATTCACTCCTGACCCCACTAGTCACATAGTATCAAATACCCACACACACCACACATAGAGTTTATAACAGTGCTCCCGCGTAATCGCTGGTTAGTAGCACTCCGCATTTGGTAGAGGGATGCGAAGACCCCTATGATGAAGCATGACACCAAGGGTCTTTTTGGTGTGTAAGGTGTATTTAAAGAATACAGTGTGTTCCCCACCATTGTAGGGAACATACATTATACTTCTCTGTGGATTCTTTTTGTTTAATTGTACAAGAGACATTACCTTGTAGACAAACAGATTAAGTCTGTGTCTTAATGTAGTCTTCCATTCATATCCATCATGAACAAACAAAGACTCGTAATCTCCCCAGAGAACAGCCTTTGCATTAACCTCTATTTGCAACTCCGGATTAGTAGTAGTACATGGGGCCATCAGTTACTTGATAAAATGATTTGTAATATGTGAGGATAGAAACATGGAACCCTGCCTAAATGCACAAATTTGACAACTCTACCATCAAAGCTTCTTGTAGCAGTGGGTTGAAAATACATTTAAATGAGTGTTCCCAGGGCAGAGACTCCATGCCGGTATGTTGCACCTGACTGAAGTCTTGATTTTCCATGGAGAGGTTGTTTGTGGTTTGACACCTCCAAAATTACTTTGCTTGGTAGTTGGGTGTGTGGCCATGTGTCGGATCTGGTATACACCTGTTACAACGCAATTTTTACTCCGCACTACCACTACAACGCGACCATTACAACGCATACCATTACAACGCATTGCGCTGGGGGGCGCTCTAGGATAGGGAATAAGTTTAATTTTCTATCCAACACCTTCCCTAGTGTCCACGGGGACTGGAGTTGGAATAGAAAATTATACTTACCACTATCCAGCACCTCTAAGCGCTATGCGTTGTAACGGTATTCGTTGTAAATACCGCGTTGTAATGGTATGCGGAGTAAAAGTATGCGTTGTAACGTCATACATCCGTCGGATCTGCTATGTTGGTGTCATTTTTTTGTCATTCTTATTTCACAAAGAACATTTAACTTGTGAGAACATTCTGGATCCCTTCTTCCAATTTAACTCTGTTCAATATACCTTTGTAGCAGCCTGAGAGGAAGAGGGGTTAACACTAATTTAAATCTTGAGGTACAGTGCGGTCATTAGGACCACACAATAAAATTAGGAATCAGTAAGATGAAGTTAAAAGATTTAGTACAAACTCAAAGCCAAACTAATACAAATTTATCTCAAGAACATTCATTAAAAGTTCTTATGTATTACCGGAAGACCAAAGCGTCTTACAATATTAGTCCTCAACAACATAAAGCATATAAGTGTCTAAGTAGTCGCAATACAAAATATGAGGAAAAGAACTTGATGGCTGGATGAATGATTCCGATTCCTCCCCCATATATGGAAAAGATTTGAAGAATCTAATAAAGCCTACACCAACCTCTAAATGGGAAAAAACCTATTAAGTTAAGGGACCAAGAAAGGAGTCAGCATCAGAATCTCTGTAGAAGTTCTATAATTAAGAAGACATGTATAGCATGAACCCACACAATCAGAGTTGCAAAGAGAAGTCTCTACCTCTCTAAGTCTAAAGGTGGGTTCACTAATTAAAATGCATATAGAACATTAAAAAAACATGACCTCATACACATTGTAATATTTTTTCCAATTTCCCGAAAAGAACTTGGCACCTTGAACACTACATCATAGTCCAGTCTCCTCTTCCAAAGCATCCTTGGTTCCTCCATTCATCTGATAGTAACAACTGGTATCACTCCCTTTGTTCTTCAATTAAAACCATTCAATCTTGCCAGCTCTTTCTCGCCTCACTATCTCTGAAATACAATGACCCTTTCACTAATTAACGAATACCTGTACTCTTAGATGTGGCATAACAACTAAAACATGTCATTTTCACACAAAAATGACAATCCAGTCACAATTTATAAAAACATTAAACATACATATGATCCATTCTCACAAATCCCTATTAAATGTACTGCATTAAATGCATTTTAGTGCCCCACCGTACAATCTAAACCTATAGAAGATTAGCTTGGCTACCTGTAGTACAACAGATACAATTCAAGGTGCTGTGCCTTGCACACAAAGCACTGCACCACACAGGTCCGGTCTTCTGCAGGACCTTTTTATCTGGTATGAAGCAACCAGACATCTTCGCTCTTCAGGAGCTAAACTCCTGACAGTGCCCAGAATCCGAACATCCCTTTGGGGGGGGGGCGCAGCTTTTGCTTTGGCACCTCTAAACTCTGGAACTCTATTCCGAGTGAGCTCAGAAGTGCAAGTTCCCTCTCCTCCTTCAGGAAGGGACTGAAAACCAGGCTGTTCCAGAACTAGACGCCCTTGCAGGTCCACTGTTGTCCTCAGCTCCAAGACACCCCCGGGTATACGTGCGCTTTATAAATCACAGTAACATTAACATTAACATATCAGCAGTCCAGATGTCTTTGAAAAGGAAAAAACTGTGCACTAGTCACTATATATTTATTTAGGTTTCCACTTCAAAAAAATGAAACAAGTGGAGTAGAATCATTTTAGCTTAAACCTTTTATATCTGGCTAGGCCATATATATATGGCCTAGCCAGATATAAAAGGTTTAAGCTAAAATGATTCTACTCCACTTGTTTCATTTTTTTAAAGTTGAAACCTAAATAAATATATAGTGACTAGTGCACAAAAAAGAGTAAATCTGCAACCCAGAAATATTCCTTAAACAGGGGCAAATTAACTTTTGGATTTCACAAACATTGGAAGTAGTAGGCTTGGTAAGCAGCACTAGTCTCAGATTTGCAGGCATACTACTAACCAGTGGCAATCATTCAGGCTGGCATTCCAAACCATTGTATATCGCCCACTGTGCCACTCTAGACAGAAGCTCACTTAATGCCAAACAATTCTGACCCTGTTCCTTATGGAAACAATCCGTCCTAAACCTTGGTCATCTCACCTCTCCACCCTGCAACCCGCTGCTTTTTTAGTTTGGAAATTTGAAGTTCACACCCCACAAATATCACTGACTAATCTACACCCCTGAGGCTTGGTTGAATATTTCCTTATGCAGGGTCACCTGTTCCCACAACACAGTCACAACTTCTCAGAGGTAGTGTAGGCCCAGGAACTTATTGACTACTGACAGCATAATAGCCGACCCATGGAGAGCTCCCGAATTTCCTAACTGAAATCCACAAAATTGAGGAGCAAGTTATACTTTTTGGACAGCAGCAGTATGGACGGAGATGTTTTATGGTACATTATATAGAATTGGACAAGGGTCATCTCAGGCTGATGATCAGAAATGTTCGAAGCGGAATCCATACATTTTGATTGCCATTTTTGTCATCAATAAGTACTTTCCATTCTCACCTCCAAAGCAGGCAGGGGGAGCCTAAGGGAGTGCTAAGGTGACACTAAAAGGCTAACCAGTAAACTGCTGCTCCACCATCACTCACAGGAGACTGAGATTTGGAGTGAGAACTGGACCAATCAGGTAAATGAGCACTGGGAGTTTCAAAGGGTTGCCTTGTGTCTTATATCTGAGGGTGATGTAGAAACCACTAATGCTCTAAATTTCATGACCTCCACCCATTCACTTTGTAGCATCCCCACCTTCTGCACCAAACACTGACCCAATTGTTTGAAAAAGGCCAGCTTGTGCCAATCACCAACTTTTTGGTTCTCACCACTCCACTGTCACCTTTATTTTATAAGTTGTGTGTGCAAAAGTGCAAAGGACGGCATGGGTCCAGTGGAATCATTCTCACTCATGAGTTAGATTGCTTTGCAAACTGTCAAGAGTAGAGAGAATGTTTGTGTCCCACATAAGCCTAATGAGCAACTATAAGTCCTCTGCACTGTGCACTGATATTTGCACCTACTGCACTGCACAAGGGAAATGTAGAGGCTGAAGCAGATCAAGGAAGCCCACCACAAGAAAGTTAGTCCTCAGCACTCACAAGGATTGTGTACAATAAGTGACTACTACATGGAGCATTTAAACCTGCTTCTTACTAGACAAAACGCTTGTCTCAGGTACCAAGAACATGCTATTTCAAAGCACAAGCTTCGGAGAAACTTTGTCAGAGCTTGTCTTACATGTGGGGGCTTTACCTAGGGTAGCAAATTTCAAACCAAGACTGAAATAACGGCTGAAAGCAATTCTTGTATATCTGAGTAATGAGTTCCGACTCACGGTTAGCCCTAAATGGCAAGGTCTCAAGAGCTGAGCATGTGAAGATACTGGTCACTGCCATGGATTCACAGGCCTTTGAGGACTCTCCAGTGTACCATTCTGTTTGCCCCTGAACTCCCCAGTTCACAGTGCCAGTCCTTTCATCTTATGAATAGTGAAAAGTTGTTTATGAAGCTTCACTACATATTAAAAGGGCAAAGCATGCAGACATGCTAGAAACCTTAATGGGTTTGGGGGACAAAACATGTGCAGGTCATTTCTTTGGTTCTTTTGGATCCAAGGAGCAGCTTGTAGTTAAGAAAACACGTGCCATGCAAAAACAACAAAAAGAGTATGTGTGGCAACCCAGTGGTGTGGCACAGTGCATTAGAAGGAACAGGTCAAGTGTTTTATTATTTTTAAAAATGTTGTAACAGGGAAGCAGAGCCCCATAATGTGGGTTTCCCAGATGCTCTCCCCTTGTGACTTTTCCTAATGCATGGCCTTTAGCTATGCCAACCTCCTTAACACAAAGCACAGTCACAGGATAGGTTGCAGAAGTACAGGCTTTCTCATATTCACAGAAAAGATGCAACAGCAGTACAAAATTCCCAGTTCAGGGGAAATAAACGACTACTACTGTTAGCCTTGTGTTAGAGCATGGGTGTATTTCTCAAGTTTGCAAATACCTGTCCCATCAATTGATACATGAACACAATTTTCCATCTTTAAATTAACATAGCACTTTCTACATAGAGTTGTGCATCATTTCTTTCATGGAAACATCTTTTAATGTATATCACTGCTGTACCCACTTAAGTCATATGCTTGCTTTGTACTCTCTGTACATGAAAATGCTGTTTTACAACTGATGTATGCAAAATCAAAATTAAAAATGTTTAACAACACATGCTGTGGTACCCTTATCTGACTCTGGTCAACACCAGAACTACTGCCTTCCTCAAACCTTGTTTATTTAAGAATTGTTGGTAGATTTGGACGTTTTTGGGGACTTTGGTTTAACACTTGAACAGTATCTGACACCATGTCCTGGATGTTGTGAAGTTTATTTCTCATCACAGAGTGGTTAAATGCCTGAGACGGAAACGGACCATATTCGGGCCCATGCAATGACTACATTAATGTCATATGGTCACAGGTTTCCTAGATTCATGACCCAGCCACAGAAATGGGGTACTGTTTTTATCGGGAGAAGTGTAGGACCGCTAGGTAGTAGGAATGTTGTGGATCCCCACAGCTTCTGGAACTTTCCCTCACAGAAATGTAAGGAAAATGAGTGATTTTAGCCAAAGTTGAGGTTTGCGGAGAATTGTGGGTACACAAGCATAGTGGGATCCATGCAAGCCTCACCACCATGATCTCCCCTCGGAGTCTAAATTTCGGAAATATCTGGGTTTGGTAGATGTCACTGGCTAGCAGCTAAGCCTGGGACAAAATGTTGCCATTACCCACATTGCCATAACGGTAATTGTTGATGACCTAAGTTTGGGGGCACATTTTCTACGGTAGAACGCAATGCAAAGCAGCACAGAAAGTTGCTGCGCTGCTTTGTGTGAAGCAGAGAGCAGAAAAGGTACTAAGATATGGCACACTTCTGCTCCCTCCTCACACTCGCGCACTTGAGGCATTCTAGCGCCAATGGTGGCACCGTTTTGCAAAGGAGCCTTAGGTACAGCCAGGATTAATTTTGTGCAAGAAGTGTCACCTTACTGCACAAAAACAATCCTTAAATGCATTTTCCTTTTACTATGTGTGAATCAGAATGCATTACACATTGAAAAAGAAAGAAACTAGCTGAAATAATTATATTTCTCCTCGTTATGCCTGGGTCTGGGAGGCACACCATTTTAGGCCAAACCCAGGTTTACTAACCTTAGTAGATCTGGGAATACATATCAATCCATGGGTAGATGTTTGGGTACATCCATGTTCCACCCTTTGAACGCCTTCCAGATGGAAAGTAACGCAAGGCATGCACTGACATGCAAGACGCTGGAAATCTCCACTTTACAAAAAAAGCCACCACTACAACACAAATTGTTAGTAAAGCTGCCCATCGATGTCTGGACATTGTGTTCTGGGGCCTTTTCTATCACAGGTCCTATGTGAGTCACACAGATGTCATACTATTGTATCGAGAGAAGTGAGGGAACACTGGTGGTAGCAATATTGTGAAGCCCTGCAGATTCCTGAACTTTCATTTAGGGAAATGTGAAGATGTGTGATTTTAGCCAAGTCTAAGGTTTGCAGTGCATTGTGAACATGAAAATGTTATGGGACCCCTGCATATTTTTAGAATCATTTAATCGCCAAAAAGGGCCATTACTGTTAACAAAATGTTATGTCTCCACGTCCCTTTTTGGGGTATTTCTAGTCGCGGACCCTAGGCCCAGCCACACAAATGGGTTGTGATTTTTACCAGGAGAAGTGTGGAAACGCAGAACAATAGAACATTCTTAATACCAATTGGGTTTGTCTCCAGGTTTGGCTTTCAATTGCTAGGTGCTGGGCAAGAAAAAACACCTTTTTCAAAATCTCCTCCAAATCAAGATATTATGGGGAACCTCAAATTCAGGGGTGTACATATAACCACTATTCCTAAACTCAGTATCTTGTGAACATATAAAAAATAATAAGGTTTCCTTCATGCCGATTTTACATTAATTTGATGTTACTGAATGAATTCTTCAAGGTCAGTACACATTAAAAATTATGATAACTGCAGCTCATTTGTAGGCTCTGGGTACTGTGTGCTCTTGAACAATTAACAAACACTACATAGCCTGTGACTAGAAGGTTCTGATAGCATGCATGCCAACCTGCTTGATTCAGGCGGGAAACTGCCGATTTCAAGGCTAGTCTCCCGCCTCCCGAATCCTGCATGCAGAAACCTGATTCGGATTGTCGCATAATGATCTGGGGGAAACAAAGCAAAAGTGAAAAGTTAATGCTTGTCACGCACAATCTCATATCCCCTTCCGAGAATTACCTCTGACATCAAAGGTTAACGCTTTGTATTAATTCTTGGTGGGGGAGATTAGAGCGTGTAACAGGCCTTGACATTTCATAGTGGCAGTTTTACATAGCGCATACGAAAACAGAGTTTAGAACTCTTTTTTTTGTTCGCACTATGCTATTAAACTGAATGAAATGCTAATTGTCTGTTGTCATACATGCCAATCAACCTGATTCAGGCAGATTGCCTCTGCTTCAATATCAATCAATAGGGAAAATACATTCTCCTAACTATTTTTTCTAAATCTCCCACTTCACTGCTCTTAAATGTTGAAATGCATGTGACAGATTAATAAGTATGTTACTTTTGGAAATTAGTTAATGGGGCAATAAATCCAAATGAAAACATTGTCAGGTATTGTTTTCCAATATTTTGTGCATAATTTTTTAGTGTAACGATTATCTGCTTTTGGAAAACCATTGGGATTTTATACAAATGACCCTTAGCTGTACCTGGACATATTGTTCAGTCTTTAGAAATGTATAGCCAGCTGGGTTCACCCATGGCTTTCACACATGTTTCCACCACAAATTTCAAGTAGGTTAAAACAACATAAAATAGTGAATTTGACTAAGACTGTAAAACTTCAGGGCAAAATATTTTCCTACGACTCTGTATGTTCCTGAAAGCTGAGAAGATGGTGCTCTGAGCAGAGCAAACCATTTTGTTTAATCCTGTAGGAAATTGGGTTACTGGTTGAAGGGGGTGCAACCCTACTTGAGCAGCAACCACAGTTCTTATGAGGGTGGAACACAAGCAAATCACAAATTAAGGAGCTGATTATGATTGGGGTTTTCGCGCATCCTCTGGGCCGGCGGAATCCACCACCGGCCCGGAGGATGCGGGAAAACCGCTGCGGAGCCTCCAAAGACCCACCGCCATATTAGGATGGCTGGTGGGTCTGGAATTCCGTCCGCAGCTTTTCCGCCACGGTCGCCTTCCGACCGCGGCGGAAAAGCTCTAACATGGCTGGCGGTGTCTATCAGACACCGCCAGCCATATTAGGATGGTGTAAAAGACATGCTTTTCCGCGACAAATTTTACGCAGTGGAAAAGCATACGTACTTTTACTTTGGGGGCCCGTTGCGGGCCCCCTGGGTGAAGGGGGTTGTGGGGTGCACATGGGGGGTACCTATGGTATCCCCTGCATTTGCTTGCACAAAGCAGCAGGCACCGCGCGGTGACTGCCGCTTTGTGCATGCAAATGCGATGCATGCATTTTTAACCTTGCGGCGGGTGCAGCTTGAAGCTGCACCCGCCGCAATGTAAAGATAGAGGATGTCACCGCCACCCTGGCGGTCACATCCTAATCTGCTCGGAGGGAACGCCGCAGCCCTTGCGGACGTTCCCTCCTCCTCAGGGGTCGCTGACGGACTCAAGTCCGTCCGCGATCCTAATCGGCCCCTAACTTTGCACAACCCTCTGGTAGCTTGGTCAGACGTAACATAGAGGCAATGTGAAAAGTATTAAGCAGCACTTCAAACAGTAATAGAGTGTAAACACAACACAAGAATACCAATTTAGAAAAATAGAGTAAAATGGAATAAATGATTTGACACCAAAACAATAAATATCAGGGAAAATATCATGGACGGTTGTCACTGTAGCTCGAAGAGCAGGCTGGGGATTGTGGACAGTTGTCACTGTAGCAAAAACATCCTACCAGGGCACAGATGTCCATTGCTGGAGATTTGCATTGGCAGTCAAGGGAGGCTGGCAATGCTGAAGCCGCGAAATGCAGACCTCGCACTTCCGGTTATTGCTGGCAGTCACTGTTGGGCAGAGAGTCCAGCTTCCCAGTGTTTCACGCTTGCAGTCAAAACAGTTTGCAAGATTTTGTTGCCAACAGACCCATTCACAGTCGCAAAGAGCCTAAAACATCAGGATTTCCCCTTTGCTTAGAGAGAGAGCTTACTACCACACCAAGGGTCCAAGACTGTGCACCTCTCTGAGATCAGGAACTCACTCCAGCAAGACCAGAGGTTCCAGTTGCAGGTCCAGGCAGCAGGTCAGTTGGGCAGATGCCTGGAGGCCTCTGAAGCTTGGTATGTCCCTGTAGCTCAGAACAGGAGTTCAATCACATGACCCTTGGAGTAATTTCAGCCTGGGATGAAGAGTCCAGGTCCAGTATTCCTTTGCAAGCAGGATAGCAGACAGCAGGGCAGCAGAGCAGCTGTCCTTCTTGCAGCAGAGCAGAATAGCTGTCCTTCTTCTGTATTATCCACAGGTTCAGAGGTCTACTGAAGGGTTGGGCCTGAGTTCCCAATATTTACACTTGGTGAAAACTTTGAAATAGAAGAAGGTACTGGAGATTCACACCCCCAGAGGTGTTTGAAATTTCCTGCCTCCCTGCCCTAGAACCAGCTGGTCTGGAGGGCACATAAGATGAGCTTTAAACCCTGTGTGAGTGTAAATATACTTTCAGGATTTTATCCACATACCAAAGTTCTAACAGCGCTCAACACTACTTGCCATAAGCTACGATCAGCAGAATTCAGGTTCCATCCTCTACCACACTGATTAAGTGTGAGTGCTCACGTCATCAATAATGACACTATTATACCCGCTCAGGTGAATTAACATGATTGGTGAATTGAGTTTCAATCATTCTAGAACCTAATTGTTTGATTTAGTTTCTAGCAATCATATCCGGTCCTATATTTTTAAACCTCGAACAATGGAACCATTACATATGCCAGGCTCACACATTTCAGCCAAGCATCATCTTTGTGTCCACTGGGTAAATGCATCAGAAATCTCGTCAAGATCCACCCAAACTAACAGCAGGAATTCCTGACTAAAGTCACAAATAACAAAAAACAATCACTTCTCCAATAACTTCAAAAGGGACAGTACATCTCAAAAACGAATAAATCATAAATCAGATCAATTCATTTTGTCTTTTATTCACCATCAGTAACAAATATTTTAATCCTATACATACATAGCTAATGATTTTTATATTTATAATATACACAGCAATTGTTTGTGAGGTCCGCAATAACGAAAAAAATAAACACCATAAGAAACAAACCTACGTAAAAGAAGTATACATACATTTTACAATAACAAGAGCAAGACAACACACTCACACCTAGATATACTTAACACCAAAAATACATTTCAGAATAAGACATAATCAGAACACACAATTAGAAGAGAAAATTATTTATTTTTACGTATGAAAAATTTAGATATTTCAACTAATGTCATAATTATATAATTCAATGTACAAAGTTAATTATTCTAAGTAATATACAGAGAAAGAGGTCACCCGACGCTTGTTTGGGTAAAGACATTCCAAAGGTAAACATCCTTCACTACGAATTTTTCATAACGAATACTTTTACAATGCATACTTTCACTTTTGCAAATATATTCATTATGCATACTTTCATTCCGCACATACTTTCACTACGCATACTTTCTGCACATAATACTATCACTCCGCAAGTTTTATAATAAAAATTAAGCAAACCACAGCCACAGAGTCACATAAAGAGAGCTGTCCACCACTGTCACGGTCAGCTGTGGAACACAAAAAGGAGCTGAGCAGCACTGCCTGGAGTTCGCTGCAGCACGGTGGAATTAGGATTTTATTATTTATAAAAAAAGTTAGGAAATAGAAGTTAGAAAAAAAAGGAGAATTACTGACTTCTAGACGGTGCACTACATACATGAAACTCGACGATGAATTTGTACTCTCTCCATGCGGAAATAAACGGACAAAACTTTCTTTAAATAAAAAATGGATGGAGTGACGGAAAAAGGATGTTGAGAGGCTGCAGAATATTACACATTATGAAGCGGTTAACAAGGTAAGCATAGGGTATTGAAAACAAAATGTATTTTTTATCTTTATTAATATTTTTGACAAAAGCGGTTATTCAATTTAGCAATAATTTTACTTTAGAGAGTGACTTCTACGGGAACGGATGCAGGAAAGATCTGTGGTAAGGTAAGTTAGATTTTGATAACATTAATTGATGAAGAAAGAAAGAACTTTAAAAGAAAGGATAGAAAAAATGAAAATGTTGTGTTTTTTTAAACTTTATTGATCATTTACAAAGAAACTGAATTATATTTGTATTCATTCTCACATTAATACATTTGTAAAATATATTTTTGTTATTGAAAGATACATTTACAAAGTGTTTAGTAAAAGATTAGCAAATACTTTAGAAAAAAAACAATTTTAATAATGAAGTAATAGAAAAATAATGATTCTTGTTACAGAGGAAGAAGGTGGAATTGTTAATTGGAGTCTTCCAAGGTTTCTGCAAGCGTGCTAAGGATGTCCAGGTGGAAGAAAGAACTGCGCAAAGGTAAGATAATTATGTGCATTATATATAAAAAATAACTTCAAGCTAAATATAGTGTAAGGATAGAGGAGGGAGGTTGAAAGTAATGTAGTATGTTTAAATATTAACTTAAAAAAAAAACCAATGGTAACATATTCCTATGCATGTTGATGTTCATAAAACTAGTATTGACAATTAAAAGTACACCTTTTGAATTTAAAAAATGTATAAAATTAAATTAAATTTTGTTCAGTATTTTAGTAAAAATAAAGGGGCACTTTTAAATTTAAAATATAACTTTAAGAAGGATTATTCATAAAAGTAAAAAAGGGCAGTGAATAAAAAAAAAAAAAAGTAAATTTTAATATGAGAAAATCATCATAGCCAGATTAGAAAATTTGGTGTAGATTTATAGAAAAATGTGAAGAAAATATTGTTAGTAGAAAGATGCAAATGAGAAATAGTAGTTTTGAAAGTAATTTGTAATGATCAGTATTATTCACAAAATGTATTTGAAAAGTACATTTAAATGTAGTTCAAAATAGTTTTTTTTTTTAAATAGGTTTTTGAATTAAAAAAAAGCATGTTTTAAAAAAGTAAAAACAAATAAAAGTATTAAAGAAAACATGCATCATTTTTAATTTGTGATTTAAAAAAACAGGCAAATAACAAGCAGATGTAAAAGGGTAGTATTAGTAGTGTAGGATGTGCGCCATATTTTCCAGGTAGTCTGAAGCCACCATCAACGAAAACTGTTGAATATGTGCCAATAGTCTCTCCGACATTTCCTTTGTTTTTTTTGTGGTACCTGGATTCAGACTTTCTGAAAGAGACTGGGCAATCCTCATTTCTTGGAAACTTTGCTCCTTCCTCAAAATTTCCCCAAAATGATAAAAATTGGGATGTGATTTACCAATTGATTTAGTGAAGGAGTTGTGCCATCCCTCAATGGCATTATTGGTTTTTGCTCCACCCTCTAAGCAGGTAATGTAGCAGTTCCAAATGTGGATACGAAACCTCGGGTTCCTCTTGCCGCCTGACCGGCTTAGAGGGCCAATCCATGTGTCATCGAAGTAAGTTAGTATGGGGCCCAATTTATCCTCATTTGACACAAAATTTTCAGATTCTGAAATTGATGTGTAGTACTCTTCTACACAGTCGGGTGGAACAAAACACAATGCAGTGAGTTTTTTCAATTCAAATTGAAGTTTACTATCAGTTATATACTCCTAAAAAGATGTTTTTTGAATTTTGCGCCAATAGGCCTGAGAAAAGTGGAAAAAACATCCTTGAATTCGGGTTTCCGTACGGGTTTTGGAAATGGTGTTTATCATAGAAAATTCATAGTAAATTATTACTTTTCTCTGACTTTTGTTATTTGTTTTGCTTTTTTATTACTGATAAAAATTCAATATATGTTGAGGAATGCTTATCTGGAAGTAAACTATAGACTAAAGGAACTACTGTCTGGTTAATATAGTCATGAATAGTGTATATTTGTGAAAATGGGTGGGGCGTGGATTTAAACGTACCATCCATCATCCAAATATCACTACTTTCTAATTTTAGTAGGTTACGTGGTGTGCTAAAAATTAAAAGTCTTTTTTGAGGGTTTTTGTTGTCATATGAGAGAAAGGTTTTGTTAGTTACAGATAGTGTTAGTTCATGAGGAATTACAATTTCAGAAAAGGTCTGTGGAGTCATGCGTTACAGGTTATTTGCCTGTTTTCAACGTTGTATAATCCTTCTCAGATTGTGAATACTAGGCATTGAACTAGCAACATGCATAGGAATATGCTGAGAAACCTCCCTCAAAATAGAACCACAGGGGTCATTGGAGGTGGATGCCAGATTTTTCGTAAGATTTATATTTTCTCCTATTTCAGTCTCTATTGCAGAGGCAGAGTGGTTATTTTCTGTGGTTTTCTCCACAACGTTTCCCATTGTTACTGCTCTGCCTCTGCAATGTTATGGATGATATTTACACACCTCCAATGACTCCTGGGTTCTGTTAGTCTATCCTTACAATATAGACAGCCTGAAAAATTAGGTAATCTACTCCCTTTCGCAGATGTAACATATTTTGCCTCTCTTGTACTAGACATGGCTTCAAAATCTGAAAAAGAAAAGTAGATTGTTTAAAAACAGATTAGAAAAGATTTTTGTTTTACAAAAAAATATTTTGTTGTAATTGTTTGAATTTTGACTTTAAATATTCAGTTACTCACTCTTTTGAGAAAGAAAAATTATGTGTCTGACTTACACTGTGTTACACTTTCCCTGCTGCAAACACCCTTTAGTGTTACAATTATTATTTGGCTTCCATACAATGACCAACATGTTCTCTGTTGCATAAAAATATTTGGTGTTGATTACTGATGTGGCACGGCAACACTTACCAGCTCTTTCCCTGCTCAAGACACCCTCTGGAGTTACAATAGTTATCTGGCACTGCTACACTTACCAACACTTTCCCGGCTGAAGACACCCTCTGGAGTTCGAATAGTGATCTGGCACCGCTACGCTGACCAACACTTTCCCTACTGAAGACACCCTCTGGAGTTAGAATAGTTATCGGCAACGGTTCACTGACCAACACTGTCCCTGCTGAAGATACCTTCTAGAGTTAGAATAGTTATCTGGCACCTCTTCACTGACCAACACTTTCCCTGCTGAAGACACCCTCTGGAGTTAAAAGTGGGGGTAACCATAGTAAGCAGATCCTAGTCTCATACCCAACCCCCCCCCCCAAACGCTGGGACATTAAACTAAGCTTGACCAGTTGAGTCTTCATGTTCTAAGTGGAAATATCTGTAGAGTTCATCTCCATTGGCATGGTTACTCCCAGGTTTATGTTCTACTGTATAGTCCATCCCCTATAGGGAAATGGACCATAAGAGGGGTTTAAAAAGTTATAAAATGAAATTAAATTTTGTTCAATATTTTAGTAAAAATAAAGGGGTACTTTTCAAATTTTAAATCTAACTTTAAGAAGGATTATTCAGAAAAGTAAAAAAGGGCAGTGAATAAAAAAAATAAGTACATTTTTATATGAGAATCATCATAGCTAGATTGGAAAATTGGGTGTAGATTTATAGAAAAATGTGAAGAAAATATTGTTAGTAGAAAGATGCAAATGATAAATAGTAGTTTTGAAAGTAATTTGTAATGATCAGTATTATTCAGAAAATGTATTTGAAAAGTACATTTAAATGTAGTTCAAAATTGATTTTTTTTAAAATAGGTTTTTGAATTCAAAAAAGCATGTTTTAAAAAAGTAAAAACAAATAAAAGTATTAAAGAAAACATACATCATTTTTAATATGTTATTAAAAAAAACAGGCAAATAACGAGCAGATGTAAAAGGGTAGTATTAGTAGTGTAGGATGTGTGCCATATTTTCCAGGTAGTCTTAAGCCACCATCAACGAAAACTGTTGAATATGTGCCAATAGTCTCTCCAACATTTCCTTTGTTTTTTTGGAGGTCCGTGGATTCAGACTTTCTGAAAAAGACTGGGCAATCCTTATTTCTTGGAAACTTTGCTCCTTCCTCGAAATTTCCCCAAAATGATAATAATTGGGATGTGATTTACCAATTGATTTAGTGAAGGAGTTGTGCCATCCCTAAATGGCATTATTGGTTTTTGCTCCACCCTCTAAGCAGGTAATGTAGCAGTTCCAAATGTGGATACGGAATCTCGGGTTCCTCCTGCCGCTTGACCGGCTTAGATGGCCAATCCATGTGTCTTCGAAGTAAGTTTTTTTTTTTTTTTTTGCAGAGTTTTATATAGCGCGAACTACACCCGAACCGAATCAGGTATCAGAGCGCTTTACATATTTTTCCAGTTACGTTACATGAGGACACACTTTCATTTTAGGCACGGGGAGATTAAGTGATTTGCCCAGAATCACAGGAGGTTTTGGCGTCGTTACCAAGACTCGAACCCAGATCCCCAGGTCCGAGGTCAAGCGCCCTAGCCGTTAGGCCAACTCCTCTCCCCAAGTTAGTATGGGGCCCAATTTTTCCTCATTTGACACAAAATATTCAGATTCTGAAATTGATGTGTAGTACTCTTCTACACAATCGGGTGGAACAAAACACAATGCAGTGAGTTTTTTCAATTTAAACTGACGATTACTATCAGTTATTGTTGTAAAGTAGCAGGCTGTACACGATGATTACTTGGGCCTTTGTTTTATTAAGTGTCAGCGTAGAGAAAAACTCAACCAGCAAGACCGGGACCAAACGGGCATCTAATCGCCGTTAGTCCGAACGCTCAACCCGTGACAACACAGACAAGTCACGAGCTCAGCGTGAGACACGGGCTAAGGCAGATAAAGGCACAATGTGAATATAACACATCTCTTTTCCTTTAACAATAAACAATAATAATAATCATAAAATTAACCTAAACTTAAGCGAAAGAATATACTCATACACCCTATAAAAGACCAAAAGATGTATAAAGGTTGCCATTCTAACTTGAACATCACAGAGTACAAAGTTTCAAGATTTCATTGAATAATGTAACCCCACTCCCTTCCTTAAACAATATACATCAAACAAAGTCTTTTAAATAAGCAGGTGAAACTCTTTTACGAAGTGGTCTGTATAACTTTACCCCAACAACTTTCTTATCGGCCGACACTGGAATTGTCGGCTTGTCTCTCTTTTGGTAAAGTGCTACCCTGCGGAGATTCCAAGTTTGTCCATTCTGTAACTTTACATAATTACCAACAACCGATTTCACTTGGTAAGTCCCTCTAAATTTGTTAAACATTCTCTGATTTCCGCCAGGTTTCACTTTAACCAAATCACCTTCCGCTATATTAGTAGAACCGTTGTATTTACTAGACACATTGCGATCCACCCCCACCACTTTTCTGTGTGGCCAAGTGGGAATCAGTTTTGTACCCGCTGATCTCCCTCTCATGAGTTCAAAAGGTGTCTTAGACATGTTGTTATGTATTGTTGTGCGGTATGCCCAGAGCATTTCTTTTATCTCTTTCTGCACTGAACGGTTTGAGGCTAATGCAAGTTGCATGGTACCCTTAACCAGCCTATTCATCCTCTCGCATAGTCCGTTACCTTGTGCGTTGTAGAGTGATGTACGTAAATGCTTTAACCCCAAAAATGTAAAATAATCTTCCATCACCCCAGAAGTAAGCTGTGTGCCATTATCCATTAAAATCATAGAGGGGATTCCTTCACGTCTAAAGATCTCACCAAGGACCTTAACGGTGGATTCTGCAGTGATGCTTTTCATGAAATCAACCTCTACCCATCTAGAGACCAAATCCACTAACACCAAAGCAAATTTCTCAGTGTCCAACAAGTCATGAAATGGACCTATGAAGTGGATGCAAATTTTCTGCCATACACCTTCCTCAGATACAATCTGTCCCATAGAATTTTGACTTGTACGAATTTGTAACCTGTTCTCAGATTCCTTACAGGGCTGACATTGCTCAACCCAAGTCTTGACCTGTGCATCTATTCCCGGCCACCAAAAATTTTAATGCGTTTACCAGTGAGGGTTTGGCCCAAATGGCCCTCATGTGCCAACGCAATAATACGGGGTCTAAGAGATGTAGGTGGTATATACTTTATCACCCCTTACTAAAATGAACTCACCCTGCAAAGAAATCTCATCCTGTAATTGTACGTAAGGCCTAAGACTAGGCGCGACAGTACTTTGCCTGGACACACCTTCCCTACACATTTTAATTAAACTTTCCATGACAAGATCTTTTTTCATTTCTTTCATCCACTCTTGCTTTGATATAGAACTAGGTAAATCACTCTCCAAGTCATCTAAAAATGCGACGACACTTTCAGTCACCATTTCCTTTGGCTCTACTTTTGTGTCTGGTAACCTTGATAAACAGTCTGCAACATTGTTGCACCATCCTGGTAAATACTCCACGTTGCATGTGAATTCCTGCACACTAACTGCAAGTCTTGCTAACCTTCCTGAGCAATTTCTAATTCCTCCCGGAGCCAAAACTTTTAATAGTGGCTTGTGGTCAGTTCTTAGTGTAAATGAAATTCCCCATAAATACACTCTGAAGTAGCGTGTTGCCCATGCAGCTGCCAATGCCTCTCGCTCTATGACCAAGTAATTTCTCTCAGTCTCGGTCAAAGAATGCGATGCAAACGCAACAGTGTTTTGTCTTCCTGAACCTTTTTGTGTTAGAACCGCCCCAATTCCAACAGAGCTCGCATCTACAGTGAGAATGGTGTGCAATGACTGCACAAAACTAGAAAGGATATTTGCATCCAAAATATTCTGTTTGATTAACCTGAATGCATTTCTTTGTTCAGTCCCCCAAACAAAACCTTTCCCTTTTCTCAAGATGTTCCTCAAAGATTCTACTTTCTCTGCAAATTATTTTTACGAATTTTGCATAGTACTCTACCATGCCCATAAATGATCTCAATTTTTCTTTGTCATTAGGTTCAGACACATTACATATTGCGCTAACAAGATCTTGTTTTGGCTGTATCCCACGACCAGATACATGGTATCCCAAATAATCTACCTCCTCAACAGCAAATACACATTTCTATCTTCGCAATGTTAGACCAGCCCTTGAAAGAGTGGTTAAAACTTTATCCAAAATCATATTTGAATTCAAACCATAAATCAAGATGTCGTCTTGGAAGAAGACAACCCGTTCAATGTCATTGAGAACATCACTGATGATTCTCTGAAAAGCACTCGCTGCTGAACATAGTCCGAATGGGAGTCTCCTGAATTGATAAGTTCCTTCCGGAGTGATGAACGACGTGTATTCTTTGGAGTCTGGATGAAGTTTTATCTGGTGATATGCACTTCGAAGGTCCAATTTAGAAAATATCTTCCCCCCACCCAAACTTAACACAATTTCATTTATATTGGGAAGCGGAAAACTATCCATTATCACTGCCTTATTCAAACTTCGCATGTCCACACAGAAACGCAAAGACTTGTCCGGTTTCTGAGTGATCACTACTGGACTCAACCACTGTGTGGCCTCAACAGGTTCAATTATGTCATCTTCTAATAATTGTTTAATAATCTTCCTCACCTCATCTCTAGCAGATAAAGGTATCTTTCTCGCAGTATGTTTTACAGGTGCAACACTTTTCTTGGTCTTTATGATATGTTGGTAACCAATGGCTTCTCCCAATTTCTCACTAAAGATGTTCTCATGCTTTTTAAGAATACCTTCCAAATCCTCTTGGATGCTATTGCATTCATTTTCACTATCTACACACATCACTGGTGGATCTGCCCTTGGATCCACCCTAATATTTAGTTCGTATTGGTGTAACCACCCCAGTATTGCCGGACCATGTGGAGACACATAAACCTTTCCTTGTGTAATCCTCTCTTTAAACTTAATACTAGCTTCAAAGAAACCAAGTACACCAATGCTCACCCCTTGATAACCTCTCAGTATAATGTCAGATGTGACTAATTTTGACTTTGTGCATGAACAATCATACAATTTCTTGGGGATAATTGTATAAAGTGATCCGGTATCCACCATTAGGCTCAGAATACCCCCATTTACTTCAAAATCTGCCTTAGGCCGAGATAAAACAACTTCCTCTGTTATCTTTTGACTACAAGCACATGTAATCATCATTACCTCCGCTTCATCATCCGTGGCCTCACCTTCAACCATTGCAACCTTCTTAGACGTGTTAGTTCGACACATGCGTGCAAAATGCCCTTTCTTTCCACATTTCAAACAATCTCTAGACAAGTTTGAACAATTCTTAGAGTCAGCTAGGTGAAAAGGGCTACCACATCTGTTGCAAGAACGTGTATTTTGTCTAAACTTGTTTGTTGCTCCACTTTTATTATAGGATGTTGTGGCTTTCCCCCCTTTATTCGCTTGTTTCCCTTGTATTAAACCAATATTTTCTGAAGCATCACCTTGCAAAGTTGCAATTTCTTGACTACTTGCATGCCCATGTTGTATTCTTTTTAATTCTTTCATACATCTGTCACTTTCTTCCGCAACTTTAGCAATGGTGATAGCTTCGGTTAAAGTAGGGTTCTTAGCAGCCCATAATTTTTCCTGTGTCTTTTTGCTAAGACACTGCACAATCAATTGATCGCGAATCATTTCATCTTGTATGTTTCCAAACTGGCATTTCACTGAAAGTTCTCTTAACCTAGACACGAAGTCATCAATTGTTTCATTTTCTCTTTGAGGAGCAGTGTAAAATTTATGTCTGCGCATCACCACATTTTCTTGCTTAGCAAATCTAGTATATAACTTAAACAAGGCGTCTTTATATACATCATCAATATCTAGAGGTGGGTTTGGCAAATATTTAAAGATTCTCTGTCCCTCCTTACCTAAAGCACCCAGTAACAAGGCCTTCTTTCTAACAGCAGAGAACTTTGTGCCATCCAACGCTACAATATAATTTTCAAGCGCTTCACACCAATCATCCCATTCCATGGATGGCTCACCTGGGATACTCAGAAAAGGAACAGGGGCTGGTATTGTATTGCTTACATTCATTTTGGAATCTAAAAACAATACCCTACCCCTTATAGTAATATAAACACTTTAAGTTATGTATATATTAGTAACAGTTTCAGAGCAGGATATTTAAATCAAGATATTTCAGTCTTCCAAAAGTGATTGTATCACTGTTGTGGATTTGCAACACACTTCATACGCCAAATATTAAAGTGTGTGTGTCACTGTTATCACACTGTAGTTGTAAGTATGTGGCACACTGCATATAGGAATTTTAAAGTGTGTGTGTCACTGTAGTCAAAGTTTGATCTCAACACTCCTGTAAACGCTCTTCTTTGAATAATGCCAGCAATTTATTTTTTTTTGCAGTATGTCCTTTACAGCTACACTTCGGATTTCTTTAACGGTGGGCCTGCTCACAGCGCATTTCCCTTTTAATGCATTTCTTTAACGGTGGGCCTGCTGACAGTACATTTCCCCTTTAAGGATATTTCTCTTTTAAGTTTCCTCTGTTATGGGTGCTGTTGTCCGCATTGACAGGCTGAAGATTAGCAGTTAAATTAAGCTCCGTCACGTTTCAAGGACAACCTGAAACCTCCCCGGTGAGTTTTAATTTATGAACATACCTCTCAGCAAGCCTTACTTCAGTTCTGTCCAGTAAAACGATCTCTTTCCATGGGATAGCAGGCTGCTTATGCTGTCGTCGGGTTTTTCTCTGTATTCGACGTTAATTGCTCCGCTTTCCGACGTGTCACTCGTCTGTCTTCCCTCAAGTCGATGTCGCCATAAAATGGTGTAAAGTAGCAGGCTGTACACGATGATTACTTGGGCCTTTGTTTTATTAAGTGTCAGCGTAGAGAAAAACTCAACCAGCAAGACCGGGACCAAACGGGCATCTAACCGCCGTTAGTCCGAACGCTCAACCCGTGACAACACAGACAAGTCACGAGCTCAGCGCGAGACCCGGGCTAAGGCAGATAAAGGCACAATGTGAATATAACAGTTATATACTCCTACTAAGATGTTTTTTTAATTTTGCGCCAATAGGCCTGAGAAAAGTGGAAAAAACGTCCTTGAATTTGGGTTTCCGTACAGGTTTTGGAAATAGTGTTTATCATAGATAATTCATAGTCAATTAATACTTTTCTCAGACTTTTGTTATTTGTTTTGCTTTGTTATTACTGATAAAAATTCAATATATGTTGAGGAATGCTTATCTGGAAGTAAACACAGACTAAAGGAACTACTGTCTGGTTAATATAGGCATGAATAGTGTATATTTGTGAAAATGGGTGGGGCGTGGATTTAAACGTACCATCCATCATCCAAATATCACTACTTTCTAATTCTAGTAGGTTATGTGGTGTGCTCAAAAATAAAAGTCGTTTATGAGGGTTTTTGTTGTCATATAAGAGAAAGGTTTTATTAGTTACAGATAGTGTTAGTTCATGAGGAATTACAATCTCAGAAAAGGTCTGTGAAGTTATGCGTTGCAGGTTATTTGCCTGTTTTTAACGTTGTATAATCCTTCTCAGATTGTGAATACTAGGCATTGAACTAGAAACATGCATAGGAATATGTTGAGAAACCTCCTTCAAAATAGAACCACAGGAGTCATTGGAGGTGGATGCCAGATTTTTTGTAAGATTTATATTTTCTCTTATTTCAGTCTCCATTGCAGAGGCAGGGTGTTTATTTTCTGTGGTTTTCTCCACAAAGTTTCCCATTGTTACAGCTCTGCCTCTGCAATGTTATGAATGATATTGTACACACCTCCAATGACGCCTGGCTTCTGTTAGTCTATCCTTACAATATAGACAGCCTGAAAAATTAGGTAATCTATTCCCTTTCGCAGATGTAACATATTTTGCCTCTCTTGTTCTGGACATGGCTTCAAACTCTGAAAAAGAAAAGTAGATTGTTTAAAAACAGATTAGAAAAGCTTTTTGTTTTACAAAAAAATATTTAGTTGTAATTGTTTTAATTTTGACTTTAAATATTCAGTTACTCACTCTTTTGAGAAAGAAAAATGATGTGTCTGACTTACACTGTGTTAAACTTTCCCTGCTGCAAACACCCTTTAGTGTTACAATTATTATATGGCTTCCATACAATGACCAACATGTTCTCTGTTGCATGAAAATATTTGGTGTTTGATTACTTATGTGGCACGGCAACACTTACCAGCTCTTTCCCTGCTCAAGACACCCTCTGGAGTTACAATAGTTATCTGGCACCACTACACTTACCAACACTTTCCCTGCTGAAGACACCCTCTGGAGTTAGAATAGTGATCTGGCACCGCTACGCTGACCAACACTTTTCCGACTGAAGACACCCTCTGGAGTTAGAATAGTTATCTGGCAACGGTTCACTGACCAACACTGTCCCTGCTGAAGACACCTTCTGGAGTTAGAAAAGTTATCTGGCACCTCTTAACTGACCAACACTTTCCCTGCTGAAGACACCCTCTGGAGTTAAAAGTGGGAGTAACCATAGTAAGCAGATCCTAGTCTCATCCACAACACCCCCCCCCCAAATGCAGGGACATTAAACTAACCTTGACCAGTAGAATCTTCATGTTCTAAGTGGAAATATCTGGAGAGTCCTTCTGCATTGGCATGGTTACTCCCAGGTCTATGTTCCACTGTATAGTCCATCCCCTATAGGGAAATGGACCATAAGAGGGGTTAAAAAATTTATAAAATGAAATTCAATTTTGTTCAGTATTTTAGTAAAAATAAAGGGGTACTTTTAAAATTTTAAATATAACTTTAAGAAGGATTATTCAAAAAAGTAAAAAAGGGCAGTGAATAAAAAAGGGTACATTTTAAAATGAGAAAATCATCATAGCCAGATTGGAAAATTGGGTGTAGATTTATAGAAAAATGTGAATAAAATATTGTTAGTAGAAAGATGGAAATGATAAATAGTAGTTTTGAAAGTAATTTGTAATGATCGGTATTATTCACAACATGTATTTGAAAAGTACATTTAAATGTAGTTCAAAATTGATTTTTCTTTAAATAAAAAAGTAAAAACAAATAAAAGTATTAAAGAAAACATGCATCACTTTCAATCTGTTATTAAAAAAACAGGCAAATACCGAGCAGATGTAAAAGGGTAGTATTAGTAGTGTAGGATGTGCACCATATTTTCCAGGTAGTCTGAAGCCACCATCAACGAAAATACTTGAATATGTGCCAATGGTCTCTACGACATTTCCTTTGTTTTTTTGGAGGTACGTGAATTCAGACTTTCTGAAAAAGACTGGGCAATCCTCATTTCTCGGACCATACAGAGAACCTAGGCACGATACTAGACTAATAAACAAGTCCAACCTTAAGCAAATTCCCATTCCTCCATTGTCACCATAACCCATCTGAAGTGAATGCTATTGAATTGTCGTTTGGCATCTAAACATGCTGCTGATATTGCTGACCTTATCTCGACCTCTGACTGAAACTTTGTAAAATATCTCCTCCACACCAACTCTCAATGTTCTTTATATGACATCATCAGAATAGATTAACCAATCAGAGTGAGTGTAGGTATCACCTGCCTACACTACAACACTCTCTCTGTGAAGCAAGTTCAAAATATTACTCTCTCCTTGTGTGAAAACCTGGGCATCGATATCTTGAATATGGATATACCTAGTTACAAACTACAGGCATTTTACCATCCTTCAGGAGGTAACCTACGATTCATTGAACACATCATGGAAATCATTACAACTGACTTCAGTCTCCACTGTGCCAGCTTTTCCCTGGTGATTTCAACCTCCACTATAATGACCCTTGTGATCAAGCAGTGATTAGCCTAAAAAACTTCCAAGCTGACCTTAACCTTTGACCTTAACCTGGTCCAAATCCGCGATAGCCCTACCCACAACTTAGGATCTACCTTGGATCTAATCATCTCAAAGGCAAACTTGAAGCTTTTGTCCCCTCTGACTGGACAGACCACCATTGCATCACTTTCCACATCACAAAATCAGTGTCCTCTAAAAAATCACAAATTAAAAAGCCAAGTCACTGGAAAGGAAACATTAGAAACATAAATCTTCACAAATTAACATATATCAGCAACCACATGCTAAACTCTCCGGAAGACAAGTCCGATGCCCAGGTCCTTACTGATAATTAATACAATTCATTGACAAACATTTTAGATGATATGACACATCTCCATCTAAAAAGAGTGTCCATCAAAGACTTTAAGTCTTGGTTTAATGGCAGCTTTAACACATATAGACGCAAGCTAAGAATGTCGGAACGCTCATGGAGAGTCGCCCCCACTCTCGATCACATCAAGCACCTAGTATTGCAGAGAAGTATTTAGAACAAATGCATTCGTAGAGCTAAAGCAAACTTCTTTAGGAAACAGCTTGGCGATGCCAGGAACCAACCGAAAAAAAAATAGTTTGAACTGGACCTATCAAGAAACCTAACTGCAAAGAACTTGCCTCCTTCTTCCTTTGAAAGACGGAAAAGATTAAACGTGACTTACTTTCTGAAAGGAATCTCCTCCCGGTGCTTTCACACATCAGTCCTTTCTCACCATTGGGGTCGGAGCGTCCCGGCGTCACGTCCAAAAATAATGCCTTGTGGAGTTCATTCAAATCCGTTGATGAAATTACCATTCTAAAAATCCTATCAACACTGAAACCTTCCAACCACTTCAACAACCCGCTCCCCAAGAATCCCTTCAGGTACCTTAAAACCTCTCTTCTTCCATTCTGGACCAAAATAGTAAATGCATCATTACTTCAAGGTTCTATAGCAGACTGCCTCAAATCTGGACAGATATCCCCCATTCTCAAGAAACCCACAGTGGATCACACTAACCTAAATTATTTTTGACCTATCTCCAATATCCCAACGCTTTCAAAGCTCCTTGTGAAATGAGTCCACACTCAAATATGCAATTACATTGATCATTTCCAGCTCCTAGACCAATACCAACTAGCTTTCGCCAGGGCCACCGCACTGAATGAGCCATTACTCACATAGTTTATGACATGCTGCAAATGCTTGATCATAATGAATCCTGCCTTCCAATTCTCCTTGACCTCTCATCAGCATTTGATACAGTCAAACATGACAGCATTCAATATTATTGGAACGCAGGATGGGACTTTCTGGCCCCGTGCTCAACTGCTTTGTCTCTCTCCTCTATAATAGCCCCCAATGAATATAGATTAACAATTCGGTATTCAGTGGCACACCTGTTACATGTACGAGGATGACATCCAACTTTACCTTAAAATTTCCTCTCCTGAAGATATAAGTTCTCTTATTGCAACTCTGCAAAAAACTCAGAATTGGCTGACCTGCAACCACCTCAAACTAAACACTCTCAAAACTGAATTCCTCTTAATTTCACCCCCCCCCCAAACATCCACTCGATATTGCGTAGTGGTTGAAAAATCTTACAGCCCTCAATTGCATTCCACATGTCATTGACTTCACAAAATCACTGGGAATAATGCTTGACAAGAACTTCAACATGCAAGAACACATCAGCACAGCTACCAGAATAGCTAATTTCCAGATGAGCATCCTAGGGAAAATGAAACCCTTCCTCTCCTTCGAGGGCTTCAAGTCAGTGGTTCAAGCCCTAGTTATCTCTATACTGAACTATGGAAATGCATCCCTTCCGGGCCTTCCAAGATCAAAGTTTGCCCCCCTTGGGCTTCACTTAGTTCAGCTGCTAGGCTCATCACCGGATTCTAACGCTACAACCACATCCCACCGGATTTGAAATATCTAAACCAGCTCCCTCTTGAGGCAGGAATTCAACTAAAAATTGCTTGCATGACACACAAAACCTTACACTCCAACACTCGAGGTACATTGCACAAAAACGGGCGCTATTAGTCAGAGCTAGAGCCTCAAGAAGCAAGTCATTTTTACGTCTGAACCCACAGAAATTTAAGAAGAAGAAAACCGACAACTGGGCCTTCTCTGGCGCTGCCCCAAGAATTTGGAATTCCCTACCTTCTGAAATCCACGCTAATCCATCAAAGGCGTCCTTCAAACAACAAGTAAAATTGTTATTGAAGAACAAATACCTACTCTAGTTCACAGGACCTTGATTCATTGACTGTGACAATTCACACTGACTATACTCATGCTGTGTTGTGCAGCACCTTAGCTTGTTATATGTCTTTATGTTTCTTTCTGTGGGTCTAGAGGTAGTTCCTCACCCTGTTCTCGTACCACAATCACATATACTTTTACTTTGACTGTTGTTATTTATTTATTATTTTTTTTAGAGTGCGAACATGACCCTTGCAGGTATCAGAGCACTTTACAGGGGGAAACATATTGAAAACTACGATGTATACCATTACTGTCTCTTGATATAGATAGTTACAAAAGTGTATGAATAAAGACAAAAAATACAAAAACATTAAAAACAGTTATTGCCCACATCCGTTTTATGGGTCACGTCGTTGTTTGTGTAAGTTTACTCATGAGTAGAGACGTTACTTCTTTCTTGAAAGAGGCAGTAGAGGGATTCAGTCTGGTTTCTGGTGGCAATGCATTCCAGATTCCTGGGGCGAATCCAGGGAAGGCTCAGTTGCATGTTTTCTTTCTGGAGAATCTTTGTGGTTTCAGAAGAAGAGTGCTGAAGCTCCTGGAGGATCCATCACCACCCAAGATATCTCAGGGTCTTGTAGTGAAGGGTATTTTGAGTCATGCAGGTGATTTTTTGTTGAATTCGTGCTTCAAATGGGAGCCAATTGAGAGCTCTACGGTCAGGGGAAATGGTGGCAGTTTTTTTTAGAACCCATGATGAGCCTTGAAGCCAAATTGAGGGAGGCTCTTAGAGGGGTCATTGTAGACCTAAGAAGTCTGTAAAGAGTTGCACTCCCATAATCTAGTATGGGGAGAGCTTGTACTGCCAATTTGAAGTCACTAGAAGGATGGAAGGGTTTTAATATTCTCAGAATGCTCATCTGTATGTTTGCTCCTTTTGTTGCAGCACTGATATGTTTATTCATGTTTAGATTCCTGCTGAGTGTTATTCCAAGAGATCTTGCTGAGTCAATAACTTGAGGCTGGCAGTTGAGCACTGTGAGTTATTTGAGCAATTCTTCTATGATGGATGTTTGAGTGGGAAGAACGATTAGGAGGAATTCAATCTTGAGGGTGTTTAGTTTAAGGTGGTTTTCAGCAAGCCAAAGCTGCATTTTTTATAGAGTTAAGTTAAGGGGTGTGATGTCCTCTGGAGAAGAGAACTTTATGTACAGCTGTGTATCATTTGTGTACATGTGATAATGAATGTTGGAGGAATTAAGAATTTCAGTAAGAGCTTCCATGAATAGGTTAAAAAGAGTGGGTGAAAGGGAGTAGCCCTGCGGGACTCCTACCATGACTGGGATGGACTAATATAGAGATTGATTGACCTTGAATCTCTGGGATCTGTTTTGGAGAAAAGAGGTGAACCAATTTAGGACGGCTCTGATAGGCCCATTCTATGTCTCAGGAGGTCTAGAATATTGTCATGTTTAACGGTGTCGAATGATGAAGATAAGTCAAGCAGGATGAAAAGGCAAGCTACGTTTCGGTCTAGGTTTTTTAGTGCATCGTCCACTATGTGCGTCAGAGCCAATTAAGTGCTGTCCCTGCTCGGAAACCGTATTAACACTGGTCCAGCAGGTTGAAATGTTCAATTTCATTGCAAAGTTATATGTGTACACATTTTTCCAGGACTTTACCCAGAGTTGGAATGTTAGAAATCGGACGGTAATTTTTTAAGTCTGTGTGACCGGCAGACTTTTTTTTTAGGATTTGGGACACCTGCCCTGATTTAAGGTTTTCTGGTATAGTGCCTTGAAGCAAAGAGGCATTGAAAATCTTGGTGCATAGTGGCAGTATTAAAGATTTCCTCTCATTTAAGAAGTTAGAGTGTAGAGGATCTACAAAGTGGTTAGAAGGATTGAATGTTGTGAGAATATTTTGGATTGCGCCTTCATTAATAGTTTTGCAGGAGGACCATTCAGCATTGTTTTTGAGGGTAAGCCTTGATGGGCAAATGGTAATGGTTGCCAGAGAGGGGGAAAGGGTGTCGTTGTGAATGAATGAATGATGCTCTAAAATCATCTGCAGGTCAATCTTCATGTTTTTGACTTCTCACTGAAAAAGGATCAAATTCCTCGCAACTAGGTAATAAGCTTGGTCCAGCTTGTGGGGGTTTGGTAAACATTTGATTGTGCTTTAACTAATTCAAATGGTCAGTTTTTAGCTTGGTCTAATTGGTTCCTAAAAAACTTTGCTTTAGATCTTCTGATATTTTTGTAGTAGGAGTTCCTGATATCTCATAGAAGCTTAAGGTGGTCAAGGGACGGGGATGCTCTCCATCGACATTCAGTTAGTCTTAAGGTACATCTATCCAAATTGAGGCTGCCATTGTACCATGGATTGGAGTATTTGGAGAAGTCTTTTCAGTTCTAGCGGTGTAACTGAATCCAGTACCGTGGTCATAGAACTGAAGTAGTGGTTTGTAAGACCTTGTACATCTCGATATGTCATCAGGGAGAGGAAAGAGGGTGCCACTGAGAGAAGTTTGTAGATTGATGTTAGCATTTTTCTAGGCACCTTTTCCATATCTTAGGTTTCGTAGGTTGGGCTGAGTTTAGTCTCACAGCTTCATTAATGAAGAATGTAATGAAGTGCTGGTCCAACCATTCACAAGAGTGGATCAATTCAAGTTGAATGAAATCAGCGTTGGCGATTACAAGATCTAACATTTAACCCTTATCATGTGTGGGGCTGTTACAGATTTGATTATGGTTGAAGTCCATAAGGAATGCTTTTGGCTGTTTACAGCAGAGGCATTCCAATGTAGGTTGAGATCTCTGAGGAAGAATTGGGTACCTTCTTGTCCTGTGTTTGTAGTCAAGATATCCATAAACTGATCGATGAAAGTGAGGTTGTCACCAGGAGGGTGGTAGATCATGTGCAAGGTGTAAACAGGTCTGTTGTCACATGTGATATCAATACAAATGTATTCACATGAGGATAATATCGGTGAGTGACATTGCTTCACAGTAAGGCTTTCCCGATGCATGTAGGCAATGCTACCCCCATATCTATCAGTTCTGTATAATCTAGTAATATCATGGTTTGGAGGGACCAGAATATCGAGGATGGGTGTGGACGATTCATTTAACCAATTTTCAGTCAGGATTAGAAGGTCGGATTCATGAACAAGGATGAGATCAGCTATGTCTGCTGCATGTCTTGAAGCCGATCTACAATTTAGAAGTATATATTTGAGATGGGGCTTGCCAGGAGCTAGGGGGTCCTGTGTGAGGGTAACTTGCGTAAGGTTGTGTTTATTTATTCCTTCATGGTATAGGTATGTCGTCCTGATGACTCCATATTAGGGTCAATGTTTATTTGGAGAACCATATCTAGTATAGAATGTGGGCCACAAGGTGAAGATAGGTGGAGGGAATTGGGATAAATATGAGTTGGAGACAAGCTAAGGGGTGTACTTAAAGCAGGCCGGGCTGGACTTAGAGATAATTGCTATACAAAATAGTAGAAGGGGACGTAATGATCAGAGGAGGGATGGCCAGGGGGACAGGTGAGCGTGGAGGAGAGAAGAAACACTAGGGATACGCCTATGCAGGGGTAAATGTAAATGTAAAACGCAACCGGTGGGTAGGGAGGACTGCCAACCTCCCTCAGGTGCGGTCGATCAGGTTGCTTCTCATATCATGGAGAAGAGCCTGGTGAGTCACTGCAGCTCCTCCGATTTGGCTACGAATTGACCGGGACCCTCAGAACTGGTCGTGCAACCTCGTCTGCCCGGCCGATGCTGTGTTGTAGGTGTGTGTATTAGTAGGGCAATGCGATGTCTGTTGTCATTGTAATTGTGTTTACTATTGTATTACTACTGAGTTGAGAGTGAATGGGTTGATACATGAAGATGTTCATTATTTCTAAAGAGATTGAAGAACTTCAGACTTGGCGTAGTGTGTGATCCTGGGATTAAATATAAAGAATCAAAGATAAAGGATAGATACTGAATTAAGGGCAAAAGAGACTTGACAGATATTGAGACACTTGAGTATAGTATTTCTTCTTTGCTTCTTTTGTAGTGTAGAGTGTAAGGTACCATCACCTATACACTTGAGATAGAAATGCTAATAATCTATTGTGGTTGATTAATTATGATTGATGTTAGCAGAATCTAATTGTGGAAAGGGTGAAGCTGCATTGATTAGAGTGATTTCACTTGCAATTATGGAATTCTTTAGTGTGGATGAATCGCTATTGTTTTCTTTAGAAGAACAAACAAGAATTGATATGTGTGTTGTTATTGTCACTTGAAAAGTTTTTGTTGGTTTATGTAAGTACGAGAGAAAGCATAAAGGAGAGTGAGCTTCTGCGAGGAGTCAGATTATACACCATGGTGTTTCGCGCTGGATTTAATTGGTTGGTGTGCTTTCACGCTGGGATTGGTTGGTGACATCAGGGTGATACGTTGTGATAGGTCAGTGTTTGTGTGGATATTGCATCAGATTTGTTAACAGGATTTTGATAAATAACATCTGTGACAGGATTGCAATAAAAAAGAAAATTTGACGTTTATGTAATAGAATCAAAATATTGAATTGAAATTGTTTGCTTTGCAATTTTGTCAGAATCATGAAATGTTTTAAAGAATTTAAGAGTTTTGTGAAGGGAGATGTTACAATTCCGATACAGGAGAGTGAAGAGGCTCCTCCCGAGAGTATGCCTGCACATTATATGACATCTGAATTGGGATTACATAATGTTTATAGCATCTTCAATGAGAAGGAAAGTGCATTACGATTTCCAAAATACGGTAGCTATGAAACTAGGATTATTGAGAGATTTAAAGTAAAGTTATAGAAACTGCCCACTAGACCTAAACAATATGAAGCGAACTCAGATATGTGTCACAACAGCAAGCAGTTCAATAGCCACTGCCCCTGTAGTAGTACAAATTGAGAGACCCTTTCAAGTATTACAGATTGCCCCCACCTCAAGTTGCCCAGCCACAGACTGTTCCTCCACCTGTGGTAAATACACCTGATATGAATGTCCGGTGTAAGTGCCACAACCAGAAATTGTACAGACAGTGCCTAGACCAGTTGCAAATTCCCCAGTAAATGTTACCTTGGCTTTAGAGGTTCAAGGAGCAGTTGGAGATTTACCTACAACAGGATTCTTTCTGACCACCTTAGACAGTGCATGCATTAACAGAGGATTGTTTTTACAACATCAGTAGCCCCTGTGAAAACACATTTGTTTGAAAATTGAATTTTTCCACCATGGCTTGAAGAAGCTGCAGGGATTTCAAAGACAGAGAGTACAGTGCAACAAGCTAACCCAGAACCTGAAAAGGAAAGACCATTGGATATTTCCAAGCTAAAAGTTGAACCGGAGGAAACAATTAGGGGATGTTAAGAAGTAGAACACTTGAACCTGTAAAAGCCCCAACTTTATGCCTTGGTTTTATAATAGGGAGATCCTACTGACAGAGTCGAGTGATCACAATACCCTCTGCTCCTATATGCTTTTACAGAATCAGGCACTCGCTTGCAATAGTAACCTAATATCCATCACAAAACACTCTATGGAAGGCCTACAACTAGTCTGATGGCTAAAAAAGCCCCCAGAAGCTCTTTCAATTCTCCTTAAAACTCACTTAGGAGTCGTCCTTAACTGCATAACTGGTATTGGGCAAGTGACGGAGGGTTTGTATCATTATAGGCTAACAGAGGTTATTAGAAAGACTATGCTCAAGCCACTTGACCTGCGAAACAGGGAACCCAGATGGTTTATTGAGACGTGCTCAAAGGTTAATTGCAAGCTGAGGAGAGCCCTTGATGAGCAGCCCAGGGATATCAAAAATCCCCCCCGATATTCCTGATAACGCAGATTAGCTCTGCCCCTGTGACTATCAATCTGCACTATCACTTTTGCTCTTCATGTTTTTCTGTAATTTGCAACGTTCTGCTCACAAGCACTTTATTCAACAGTTTAGAATAGCCTTGTTACACTTACAGTTTTTAAGCTCACACGAAATTTCTTATTCAGTTTGTGCTTTTTTGAAAACTGCCATTCGGGTTAGGAAAACTATGGATGGCTAATTTTGCATGTATTGATCCCCCTATATGATTAGACAGCACTAGATTGAGGCATTGCTTTCTTTTTCTGCCTGTGAATGTGCCTATGTGTGTGTTTATGTTTTGTGTTTCTTTTTCAACTTGGTTTTATCATGAATTTGGTGACAGAAATTATGCCGATGCAAGTGCATTTTTAAATACTTTTTAATCAATAGAAATTCGTTTTTTTTTTATTATTGCTGTATTGTGGAATTTGTATTCGATATCATGTGCTTTTATGGTCTATTCTACTTGACCAAACAAAGAATTTTGAATTGAATTGAATTGAATTGAATTGAATTGAATTGAACTGAAATTACAAGATGAGCAGCAATTGCACATGCTAAATGACCAGATTGGCTAGGAAATATGAGTTAGATCTTTCTAAAAGTGTTCCGTTCTAGAAAAGTCACAGCCTTCAATGTAGATGATAGAGAAATTGAAACAATGCTTTCTTCCGGAATGCAGTTGCACATTACAGAATTAATCAAATGTATTCATAAATGGAGTGAAAGTGAAAAAATAGAAAACAAATGGACAAGAAAACACAAAAAGAAAAAGAAGGAAACTGAATTGGTAGGGGAAAAGAATTAACTGAATGAGGAATGAGTTTGAGCTTAACCATTGAGAAAACAGTGGGAGGAGTGCACGTCGGTGTAACTTTGAGTAGAGGATATCTTGCAGCTTTTACGAACAATTTCCCAAAATTGAGAGACAAACCTGTGCAGTGGTACAAACAAGTTGATCAATTTTTGAACATTTAAAAAGTGCTGTGGATTGATTTGAATACATTCTGTAATATTGTGGTACCGAGTGATTTCTGGGCTGAGTGTAAGACTGCTGAGCAATGGCCACGTGAAGAACCAGTGAGAATGGTACGCACTAATGCACCACCTCTTGTAGTAATGGAAAAATAAGAAGCAGTTATTACTTTCCTGAAAGGGAGAGTGCCTCCAAACAATCTTGATTGGTTTAAAATTAACTGAACAACACAAGAAGCAAAAGAATCAGGTCATGAATACTATGATCAGTTGTTGCAGGTGTGTCAGCAGCACAGTGGACGAGAATTCCCTGATGAGAAGGACATGGGGATTTATGTATCTCAGTTTGTTCTAGGATTGAGACCAGAGATCAGTTTACATAAAACCAAAAGTGCAATCTGCTGGCAGAGTAAAACACTTAATGAGATTCTGATGAATGCAAAATATTGCAGTGATGAACAAGAAATGGAAAAGAAGAAGATTATAGAAAAATTCATGTTTGCTCAGGTGAAATTTTCTCAGAAAGGTTTTCAGAACCCTTCTTTTGCAGGAAATGAAGGAGTTCTGCAATGTGTTCTATTTCAACATACAGGTGTTCATGAAAATCGAGGAGGTTTCAGTGTTCCACAAGGTAGAGGTGTTTTGATTAATCCAGGCTCAGGAATGGATGTTGCTACGCTGAAAAAGTTGACTGCTTGTCACATTTGTAACAGGGTCAGACATTGGAAATCACATACACAGGCTACCATCACATCGTGGCTAGTATACATACTTTCACACAGTTTAAAGCTATTTTAATTTTTGGAATACGGAGGAATGCCCGTGAACCCCGGCTGGGGTCCTTGAAGGGCAGAAAATGTTGACCTATATTGGGGGTATATTTGCTGATAACCCCTAATCCTCTTCGTTTATAACCCTGTCCCAGGGTACCGCAAAATAAAGACATTTGGTCTCCGGAAGCCAGTTTGAAAAACCCATTCTCTTTCTTTATGCACTCTGCCCCTCACCTACAATTCTTTTAGTCCCCTGGCTATAAAGCACCCGAGATCCTCTTCTAGTCCAGAAGAGTTGTAGTTCACACCAGGGACCTTACGGACCTGGTGTGACTTGGTGTGAGGAGGCAGTGAGGGTTCTCATCCCTAGAAAGGTATCTCCTGATTACAAATAGGGCATACAACTCCTTGGCCCTCGCATTATTTTCACATTTCACTTAGGAGACCCCCCAAGGTTTCCACCTTTTTCACTGCAAAATTTTTTGAGAACGTACTTTCAATGAGTTCAAATTCAGATAGGGAGTAGTACACTCTCCCTTTGGGGATCCTTCCTTTGATCTTTTGTGTGCATTAATTTCACATGGAAAGACATTGAACTGATTAAAACAGTAGAACCAGTCCAAATGACCTCAATGGCAAATGCAGTATACCCAAGAACACAACCATACTATCTGACTCCAGAAATAATTGCAGGACTAACACCTGTAATAGAAGACATGATACAGAAGGGCATTTTGAGGGATTTTATTGAGAGTCTATGTAACTCTCCGATCATGGGTTTACAGAAAATGGGAAGAACAGAATAGTGCAGAACCTTTGAAAGATTAACAGCATAGTTGTTCCATTCTGTCCTGTGGTATAAAAACCAGCCACAATATTATTCCAAATTCCATGTACTGAAGAATGGTTTACTGTCATTGATCTTTGTCAGGCGTTCTTCTCAGTGCCATTGAATGAAGATATCCAGTTCCCTTTTTCATTTATTTTTCAGCAGAGAGTTTTGGCGTGGTGCTGAATCCCACAAGGGTATCCGGAGAGTCCATTGATTTTTAACAAGGTCTTGAAAAAAGGTGTGGAGTCATTGCAAATGCCATGCAGATCAGTCCTTGTTCAGTATGTAGACAATCTACTTGTAGCATCAGAAAAACAAGATTTCATTGCTTTTTTGAATCACCTGGCTGAACACAGACATAAGTGTGAATTGAGAAGGGAGCTAGAAAGGTTTCACCAGAGAGAGCGGATGCAATTATTCATATGAATCCACTTTGAACACAGAAAAAAGTCAGGATGTGTCTGGGAATGGTTGGCTACTGTGAACAGTGGATACCAAACTTGTCTCTAGCGGCAAAGCCTTTACTGTGACTGACACACAAGGGTGTGTCTGATCCGCTCACCTGGGACAAGGGCTTGAAAGCTTTCCTAGAGCTGAAAAAAATGTAGTAATGCCCCAGCACTAGGAATGCTAGATTATAGTACAGATTTTACCTTATTTTACAGTGAGTGCTGTGCTCTCTCAGTGCTGACTCAAACACATGCTGATGCTCGGAAGCCAGTGGCATACTTTTCAACTACCCTTGACCCTGTTGCCACAGGTCTGCCTGACTGCTGTTGTGAGCACTAGTTTGAAAATGAGTGAGAACATAGTGATGGAATATCCTTAAACTGTAATGGTCCCACACTCTGTGGCGCTTGTACTGACACAAACAAAACATAAACCCAATACATGACACATAATAGGCTCACCAGATTCAAACAGAGAATTTTGGTATATGACAATGTAGTTTTGAAAAGCTATTAAACTGTAAATTCATCAACTCTTCCCATAAAGAATTCTGATTATGATAACATTGAGGTGCCGCTCGCTAGCCGTAGTGAACTGTGGATTCTTTTACCAGCAATCCTGGGAGCCTGCCTGTCCCCTGTCCAGCGCTTATCTGAGGCGCTAACCTGAGGAGGAGGAGGAGGAACGCTAAGGCATTGGGGCACTGTTGTTCACCGAGGACGGGGCCGGGACTGCGAGGCCCAGCATTCCAAGCGGCCAGGCAATCGCCGCAGCTGGAGCCTCTTCCCCACCCCGCCTCTTCCTATTTAATCTCACCACTCCCCGCGCACGCGGAACACGCACCGGGACGAGGACCGAGACGAAGCCCGGACTAAGGGCGGACAGTCTGTGACAGTCCGGGAATGACCGTGACTGGACTGGGCCAGGACCTCTGTCCGTCGCTGCCGAGGGACACCTGTGGTATATAACCAGTGACACTTAATTTTATTTTTCTCTTTTTACATATATTGTGGACTACCTGTGCTTTTGTTTCACTTGAAACCGCTATTTATTGCCTAAGTACAGGGTTACTGAGTGTAAGTGTATCATTAGCTACCTGTGCGCACTATGTCAAAGCAAAAGACTCCCTCAGTATCTAATACTATGGACTTAGTGCAGGTTGTGAGCCAAATCAACAGCAATAGAAGGATGTCACTGGGGTTGAGCTCCTCCCCCATCACTACACCGAGTTCCCTGCTCGAATCTTCTCAAGTAGAACTTCCGGTACAGGCTAACAGTAGCGATGCCCTAGTCATTGATTATCCTACAAATGATATCTCGGAACAAAGTATACCTCCCATTGTTGACCTAGAAAATGATTCAGAAGAGCTGACTAACATGATAGAAGAAAATTCCCCGCCCCCTGTGCCTGTAACTAGAGCAGTAAGAGCGTGTAGAAAAGGCCAGATTAAGCGCGGCGGGGCACGCTCGGGTAGAAAAAGGATAGCTTCACCACCCAAAAACATGGCTACAAATGAAGTAAATGGGGTGGATGGTGGGAAGGTGATCATGGAAGACGAGCAACTGAAGAAACTAGTGAACATGTTCGAATCTAAAATTAAGTGTATCATTAAACCACTGGTAGCTAAAATTGACCAGCTAACAGTAGAGGTAAACAGACTAGGAGGACTCCTAAACAAGACAGTGGAGGAGGTGGGCAACATATCAAACATAGTTTCAAGTAGAGTGGAAACCAACAAGGAACTCACTGGGAGTATGGAGGGGGGCGGGGAGAAAGTGGTATTGAGTCCTCCCCCCATTCAGCCCACAGTACATAAAGGTGCCCAGGTTATGGCAAAAGAAGACCCCCCATTAATACCTACCGCATTGCGGCCTGAGAAAGGCTCTGTCCAACTCATTGTGGAGGCGTCTCACCTTGTTCTGGTCTTGGCCAATGTTCCCCCCTTGAAGCCAGGCCAGGTGGAATCTACATCTTCTTTGATCAGTAAAGCGGTGAATTGGCTATCGAATAATATGTTGATATCTCCTTGGAGTAAACAGCAGCTAGCTGAGAAAGTCAACATGGCAAGAAGGGTAGACTGGATAGGGAATAGCACGAAAAAATTTGGAGGAGATTGTGTAGTTCTGAATTTTACAGGCCCAGATGTTCTTCCTAGTGTCTTGTCAAATATATTCCCCCCACAACGTAGGAGCACTGATATAATCCCACTAACACTTTATTTTTTCTATTGCAGAGGTAGCATAGTGAATCCTAGTATATTAAGGACAAAGTGGATTTCGGTGCCAAATGGGTGGGACAGGGGTGTCCAAACCAGCGAATGGGGAATCAGCCTTGAAAACAGGTTTGCGGCACTGTCAGACTTGAATGAATGTGATTGACTTGGGAGGGCTGATAGTGTTGTGCTTAAAGAATTAGCTGAGCCTGTTAGAATGTGTGCTCCCATAATTGAGGGGATTACTCTTACCAATGTAATGTCTACGACCTGAGTAAAAAGGGGGGGTGAATCTAATTCTACAGGGAAGAGAATAGAGAGTAAAGATCCCGAAGAGAAGACCTGCTACAATTTACTAGAGACATGCATCACTCCTGGGTTAGAGGTACTTCAACCAGAATTATCAGACTATCCATCTATTAATATAGAACTTGAATTGGGATTGGAGGTTGAATCCCAAGGAATGTTAACAATCAAGGAACCTTCTTGCTGCCCAGGAGCTGAGACTGGGTTGTCCTTTCTTTCTTGGAACCTTGCCGGAATTGTTAATAAGTTAACTTCCCCAGAATGGTGCAATTTTGTCGACCAATTCGACATCATTCTGTTACAGGAAACGTGGTCATTGATCCCAATACATCGTTCTGGGTTCCTTAACTTCCAGGTACCAGCCACAAAAAACCCTAAAGGTCGCCCATGAGGGGGCTTGATAATCTGGATTCGCCAATCATTATGTTGTAGTATCCAGCAACGAAGTTCCCTATCAAATGACATTTTGTCAGTTAATATTAAATGGGCTAATGACCAGGAGGTGGCTATTTTTAACATCTATGCTAGGGGAGTAGTGGGGGGCCAAACATCTGAAGTAATCACAGCCCTTGACCACGAGCATGAGGCGCTCCCAACCCAGCTGTCTATCATTGTGGGGAGATGTAAACACTACCTTCGAGCCACTTGGTCAAGAGGACCAAATTCTTGTTGCTGAAGAGGACAGCAAATGGGGCGTCCCCCAACTTGAATTACCCGCAGTTAAAAGATGGACAACAGTGGCCATCCAACTGAAGGCTCTATGTCTAGCGAGAGGCCATAGAGCAGCTAATGGACGTACTCCATCAGATCGCCAGGGGGAGAAAACATTTAATAATGGCAGGTTTTCAAGTAGAATAGATTACTTCCTGGTGGATATCAAAGAATGGCACAGGCTGATTGATATGATTGTAGAAAATAGGATGGAGAGTGACCATAACCCTCTTTGCATGGATATCCAAGCAAAAGTGGGGTTGAGAGAACCAAAACCAGTGGGCGGCAAAGTTACCCTAGATATTGTAGCCTCGATATATAAAATGGGGTAGATTGATTGAGAACCCGGGGAGACTGGAGGAACTTAAAAAAGTAGTGGTTGAAGAAGTGGGCAAGATAAACACACACAGTAAAAAGCAAAATGTTTCTGAAATCATGCTAGAGGCTCACAGTAATTTTTTTACTAAGCTTCAAGGGTTCTTTAGGAAGGCCATAAAATTAGATAAGGCTAACAAAAACTTACCTAAGATGGGGTGGTATAACCAGTCCTGTAAAGTGGCCCGCCAGAATCTTAGTAGTGAACTTAGAAGCAGGAACCTCTTAGGTGTGAGAAAAGCGAGGGATATATATAGGAAGGCCCAGAAAGAAGCCAAGAAACAGTGGGACGAGGATCACTGGCGTGATCTGAAATATGCCTGTGCATCAAAGGACCAAAGGCAATTCTGGGCTCTAGTTAAGTGGGACAGAGGAGGGATAGCACAACCCCCGCAAAATAACGTTGCTAAACACCAGTGGGTAGACTTCTTCAAACCACAATATGCTCGTGATCTAGTTGAAGAAGAGTGCACACTACCACCTACAGTTTTTTATCAATGTCGGCTATTCACCACAAAAGACGTTAGTATAGCGCTGGATTGTGTGACAGGGGGCAGAGCCCCAGGAATGGATGGCATACCCGCTGATGTGTTTTTAAGTGATCGATTGTCTTGATGTCAGTATTTCAAGTGGTTAGCTAATTCTGTGGCCAGGGGTGCATCAATACCGACCTCATGGAAGGGTGCCGAAATAATTCCAGTTTTTAAAAAGGGAGACAAATCACTACCTAGTAATTATTGACCTATCAGTCTTATAGACTCGGCACAAAAACTAATAGGTCGACTAGTGCAAAATAAATTACAATCATGGATAGAAGAAAAAGATATTTTGTCCCCATACCAAGCTGGTTTTCGCCCCTGTACAAGTTCAGTTGATCAGGTTTTCTTTTTTATAGCTCTTTACTGGAAGAACGTGGCCCTAACCAATGGGACCCTTTATGCTGTTTTTGTAGATCTAAAATCAGCTTTTGATTTAGTCCCTCGTTCTAAACTTTGGAGTGTACTTGCTGAAGCTGGGCTGGGCCCGGAAATGTTAACACTTCTTGTCCGCTTGCACGAGAACAATTATGCAAGAATTAGGTGGGGGGCCCAGGGCGAGGTGACCGACTCTTTCCCTATTGAACATGGTGTCCGGCAGAGGTGTGTCCTGGCACCCACACTGTTTTCTATATACATCAATGGAATAGTAGATTACCTAAGCCGCTCCCCCACTGATGCTCCTGTACTAGCAGGAGCACGCGCGCCAGTCCTCATGTTTGCGGACGACACGCTGATAGTTTCTTGAACTCCGAGTGGGCTTCAGAAGGCAGTTAATGCATTCGGTGAGTTCTGTCAGACGCGTGGACTTGAGACCTCCAAAACCAAGTTCATGTGCCTGAACCAGCGGAAAACATTTAAGGGCACCATTAATTATAATGGAACTCCTTTAGAACAGGTTGAGGCCTTTACGTATCTAGGAATATCCCTTCCGTATAATATGAGATGGAAAAATCATATTGATATGGCTGTCTTAAAATTCCATCAGTTGGCGGGAGTAGTGGCACTCAAGCATAAAGCCTCACTGACTAAGCCAATCACCCCTGCTTTAGAAATTTATAACATGAAGGTGATAAGTGCCTCCCTGTACGGTTCGGAATTGTGGGGATTCTCCAATCTTAAACAGTTAACATTGGCGGAGAATAGGTTCCTACGCCGCCTAGTGGGGGTTCCCCAAAGCACTCCAACTGTCCCATTAGCATATGATCTTGGCAGGAAGAACATAGAGGATTTGGCTCGGCTACGACCTTTATTATAGTTGAGACGGATCATGACAACCCCTGAACTAGCTCACTATGCCACTGCCCTGAAGGACATTATCAGGGCAGATCACTTTCATTCCATTCTATGGTTTAAAGAACTAAGGGGTATGTTAATTAAGCTGGAACTAGATCATCTATGGATTAATCCCAATGCCTTAAGCTTTCCATCAAAGGCAACTTTGAAAAAAATGTACTGGGATATGGTCTGGTCGATTGCTTATGGTTCCGTATCCAATACCAACCTAACTGGTCGTTTTTTTTATATCAAACCTATTCCATCATGTGAGCCTTACTGGGACATTATCGAAAGGCCGTTCGATAGAAAATTGTATTTCCAATTTAGAACCGGGACGCTGCCTCTAAAGGCATTTACTTACAAATGGTCACCAATCCAGGACAACAAATGCCACTATTGTAAAGATTTATTTGAGAATATTTCGCACCTGCTATTCGTATGTCTCCTTTATGTAAATCCCCGTCGTAAGTGGATAAAACCAGTGTGTTTAAAGTTAGGAACACGTAGGTACATTGAGGCGTTAAGATTACTTGAATCAGATTGCTCACCTTGTATGGGGATTGCCGTTGCAAATTTTTTAGGGTGGGCTTGGATTATACGCACCCGCTTTCTGCAGTTCCCAGATGTTACCCAATGATTTTTATGACACCACCTTATGTATGTTCAACTTTTCAATCAATTTCTTATTGTATTGCTTGTAATTATTTTGTATAAATTGTTTTTATCTTGGAAAGTGACAGCACAATGGTTTAATGAGTTTTTAGATCAACTTTGTAGTATTTATAATATAGTGTTAGGATGTATAAAGGCTTTTATGACATGCTGTCGAATAAAGCTTTGAAATTTGAATTTGAATTTGATAACATTGAACATGATTGTCTATATGTCATGGATTTATGCACCAAGCCTAGACCTGATATTAAGAATGAATCTCTAATTGAGCCCAACAATGTATTTTTGTTGACGGCTTATGTCTGAGATATAATGAAGGTACCCTGAGAGCAGCTTACCCTTTGTGTACAATAAATTATGTTGCTGAAAATTCATGGCTTCAAGGGTTACCTCGCGATACAAAAGGGGATGATTGACGGAGCGCTTGAACAAATCAAACACTCACCCCCAGTCAACTGATCTGGGTTTAATCCATCACCATTCTTTAGTTCACTCAGCCACCCCAGTTCAGACATGGCTATATGCAAATCAGTCTGACCCTGTGCCTTATGGGAACAGTCCAGCCCGAACTGCCAAGCCATGTCTTCCCTGGACCGGAAACAAGCATCCTGGGACCGGTTTCGGATTCATAATCCTCATCAGCCAGGCTATCTTGAATCCAGTGGCCAAGTGAACAAGGGACTCACGTCTGAGTATACCCTGCCACACTTAGGGCGAACAAAGCGATACAAAAGGGGATGATGGACGAAGCGCTTGAACAAATCAAACACTCACCCCCAGTCAACTGATCTGGGTTTAATCCATCACCATTCTTTAGTTCACTCAGCCACCCCAGTTCAGACATGGCTATATGCAAATCAGTCTGACCCTGTGCCTTATGGGAACAGTCCAGCCCGAACTGCCAAGCCATGTCTTCCCTGGACCGGAAACAAGCATCCTGGGACCGGTTTCGGATTCATAATCCTCATCAGCCAGGCTATCTTGAATCCAGTGGCCAAGTGAACAAGGGACTCACGTCTGAGTATACCCTGCCACACTTAGGACGAACAAAGCGATACAAAAGGGGATGATGGACGGAGCGCTTGAACAAATCAAACACTCACCCCCAGTCAACTGATCTGGGTTTAATCCATCACCATTCTTTAGTTCACTCAGCCACCCCAGTTCAGACATGGCTATATGCAAATCAGTCTGACCCTGTGCCTTATGGGAACAGTCCAGCCCGAACTGCCAAGCCATGTCTTCCCTGGACCGGAAACAAGCATCCTGGGACCGGTTTCGGATTCATAATCCTCATCAGCCAGGCTATCTTGAATCCAGTGGCCAAGTGAACAAGGGACTCACGTCTGAGTATACCCTGCCACACTTAGGGCGAACAAAGCGATACAAAAGGGGATGATGGACGAAGCGCTTGAACAAATCAAACACTCACCCCCAGTCAACTGATCTGGGTTTAATCCATCACCATTCTTTAGTTCACTCAGCCACCCCAGTTCAGACATGGCTATATGCAAATCAGTCTGACCCTGTGCCTTATGGGAACAGTCCAGCCCGAACTGCCAAGCCATGTCTTCCCTGGACCGGAAACAAGCATCCTGGGACCAGTTTCGGATTCATAATCCTCATCAGCCAGGCTATCTTGAATCCAGTGGCCAAGTGAACAAGGGACTCACGTCTGAGTATACCCTGCCACACTTAGGGCGAACAAAGCGATACAAAAGGGGATGATGGACGGAGCGCTTGAACAAATCAAACACTCACCCCCAGTCAACTGATCTGGGTTTAATCCATCACCATTCTTTAGTTCACTCAGCCACCCCAGTTCAGACATGGCTATATGCAAATCAGTCTGACCCTGTGCCTTATAGGAACAGTCCAGCCCGAACTGCCAAGCCATGTCTTCCCTGGACCGGAAACAAGCATCCTGGGACCGGTTTCGGATTCATAATCCTCATCAGCCAGGCTATCTTGAATCCAGTGGCCAAGTGAACAAGGGACTCACGTCTGAGTATACCCTGCCACACTTAGGGCGAACAAAGCGATTCAAAAGGGGATGATGGACGGAGCGCTTGAACAAATCAAACACTCACCCCCAGTCAACTGATCTGGGTTTAATCCATCACCATTCTTTAGTTCACTCAGCCACCCCAGTTCAGACATGGCTATATGCAAATCAGTCTGACCCTGTGCCTTATGGGAACAGTCCAGCCCGAACTGCCAAGCCATGTCTTCCCTGGACCGGAAACAAGCATCCTGGGACCGGTTTCGGATTCATAATCCTCATCAGCCAGGCTATCTTGAATCCAGTGGCCAAGTGAACAAGGGACTCACGTCTGAGTATACCCTGCCACACTTAGGGCGAACAAAGCGATACAAAAGGGGATGATGGACGGAGCGCTTGAACAAATCAAACACTCACCCCCAGTCAACTGATCTGGGTTTAATCCATCACCATACTTTAGTTCACTCAGCCACCCCAGTTCAGACATGGCTATATGCAAATCAGTCTGACCCTGTGCCTTATGGGAACAGTCCAGCCCGAACTGCCAAGCCATGTCTTCCCTGGACCGGAAACAAGCATCCTGGGACCGGTTTCGGATTCATAATCCTCATCAGCCAGGCTATCTTGAATCCAGTGGCCAAGTGAACAAGGGACTCACGTCTGAGTATACCTTGCCACACTTAGGGCGAACAAAGCGATACAAAAGGGGATGATGGACGGAGCGCTTGAACAAATCAAACACTCACCCCCAGTCAACTCATCTGGGTTTAATCCATCACCATTCTTTAGTTCACTCAGCCACCCCAGTTCAGACATGGCTATATGCAAATCAGTCTGACCCTGTGCCTTATGGGAACAGTCCAGCCCGAACTGCCAAGCCATGTCTTCCCTGGACCGGAAACAAGCATCCTGGGACCGGTTTCGGATTCATAATCCTCATCAGCCAGGCTATCTTGAATCCAGTGGCCAAGTGAACAAGGGACTCACGTCTGAGTATACCCTGCCACACTTAGGGCGAACAAAGCGATACAAAAGGGGATGATGGACGAAGCGCTTGAACAAATCAAACACTCACCCCCAGTCAACTGATCTGGGTTTAATCAATCACCATTCTTTAGTTCACTCAGCCACCCCAGTTCAGACATGGCTATATGCAAATCAGTCTGACCCTGTGCCTTATGGGAACAGTCCAGCCCGAACTGCCAAGCCATGTCTTCCCTGGACCGGAAACAAGCATCCTCGGACCGGTTTCGGATTCATAATCCTCATCAGCCAGGCTATCTTGAATCCAGTGGCCAAGTGAACAAGAGACTCACGTCTGAGTATACCCTGCCACACCTAGGGCGAACAAAGCGATACAAAAGGGGATGATGGACGGAGCGCTTGAACAAATCAAACACTCACCCCCAGTCAACTGATCTGGGTTTAATCCATCACCATTCTTTAGTTCACTCAGCCACCCCAGTTCAGACATGGCTATATGCAAATCAGTCTGACCCTGTGCCTTATGAGAACAGTCCAGCCCGAACTGCCAAGCCATGTCTTCCCTGGACCAGAAACAAGCATCCTGGGACCGGTTTCGGATTCATAATCCTCATCAGCCAGGCTATCTTGAATCCAGTGGCCAAGTGAACAAGGGACTCACGTCTGAGTATACCCTGCCACACTTAGGGCGAACAAAGCGATACAAAAGGGGATGATGGACGGAGCGCTTGAACAAATCAAACACTCACCCCCAGTCAACTGATCTGGGTTTAATCCATCACCATTCTTTAGTTCACTCAGCCACCCCAGTTCAGACATGGCTATATGCAAATCAGTCTGACCCTGTGCCTTATGGGAACAGTCCAGCCCGAACTGCCAAGCCATGTCTTCCCTGGACCGGAAACAAGCATCCTGGGACCGGTTTCGGATTCATAATCCTCATCAGCCAGGCTATCTTGAATCCAGTGGCCAAGTGAACAAGGGACTCACGTCTGAGTATACCCTGCCACACTTAGGGCGAACAAAGCGATACAAAAGGGGATGATGGACGGAGCGCTTGAACAAATCAAACACTCACCCCCAGTCAACTGATCTGGGTTTAATCCATCACCATTCTTTAGTTCACTCAGCCACCCCAGTTCAGACATGGCTATATGCAAATCAGTCTGACCCTGTGCCTTATGGGAACAGTCCAGCCCGAACTGCCAAGCCATGTCTTCCCTGGACCAGAAACAAGCATCCTGGGACCGGTTTCGGATTCATAATCCTCATCAGCCAGGCTATCTTGAATCCAGTGGCCAAGTGAACAAGGGACTCACGTCTGAGTATACCCTGCCACACTTAGGGCGAACAAAGCGATACAAAAGGGGATGATGGACGGAGCGCTTGAACAAATCAAACACTCACCCCCAGTCAACTGATCTGGGTTTAATCCATCACCATTCTTTAGTTCACTCAGCCACCCCAGTTCAGACATGGCTATATGCAAATCAGTCTGACCCCTGCCTTATGGGAACAGTCCAGCCCGAACTGCCAAGCCATGTCTTCCCTGCTCAGACGTGAGTCCCAGGCTCTCCACACCACTGGAGTTAAGCTATCCAGGCTGATGAAGGCTGATAGCCAGAAACCGGTCCTTGGATGCTTGATTCCTGTCTGGGAAAGACATGGCTTGGTAGTTCGGACTGGACTGTTCCCATGAGGCACAGGGTCAGAGCTGATTTGCATATAGCCAGTGTCTAACCCATGGTGGTGTGGAGTGCAAAAAAACGATGGATTTAGGCCCAGATCCTTGTACTGGTGTGAATGTATGACATTGTTCTACATTCTGTCCATCAACTGTGTTTTTTGCAATTTTCACCCCAAGTGGGCTGGGTATGCTCAGACGTGAGTCCCAGGCTCTCCACACCACTGGAGTCAAGCTATCCAGGCTGATGAAGGCTGATAGCCAGAAACCGGTCCTTGGATGCTTGATTCCTGTCTGGGAAAGACATGGCTTGGTAGTTCGGACTGGACTGTTCCCATGAGGCACAGGGTCAGAGCTGATTTGCATATAGCCAGTGTCTAACCCAGGGTGGTGTGGAGTGCAAAAAAATGATGTATTTAGGCCCAGATCCTTGTACTGGTGTGAATGTATGACATTGTTCTACATTCTGTCCATCAACTGTGTTTTTTGCAAATTTCACCCCGAGTGGGCTGGGTATGCTCAGACGTGAGTCCCAGGCTCTCCACGCCACTGGAGTCAAGCTATCCAGGCTGATGAAGGCTGATAGCCAGAAACCGGTCCTTGGATGCTTGGTTCCTGTCTGGGAAAGACATGGCTTGTTAGTTCGGACTGGACTGTTCCCATGAGGCACAGGGTCAGAGCTGATTTGCATATAGCCAGTGTCTAACCCAGGGTGGTGTGGAGTGCAAAAAAACGATGGATTTAGGCCCAGATCCTTGTACTGGTGTGAATGTATGACATTGTTCTACATTCTGTCCATCAACTGTGTTTTTTGCAATTTTCACCCCGAGTGGGCTGGGTATGCTCAGACGTGAGTCCCAGGCTCTCCACACCACTGGAGTCAAGCTATTCAGGCTGATGAAGGCTGATAGCCAGAAACCGGTCCTTGGATGCTTGATTCCTGTCTGGGAAAGACATGGCTTGGTAGTTCGGACTGGACTGTGCCCATGAGACACAGGGTCAGAGCTGATTTGCATATAGCCAGTGTCTAACCCAGGGTGGTGTGGAGTGCAAAAAAACGATGGATTTAGGCCCAGATCCTTGTACTGGTGTGAATGTATGACATTGTTCTACATTCTGTCCATCAACTGTGTTTTTTGCAATTTTCACCCCGAGTGGGCTGGGTATGCTCAGACGTGAGTCCCAGGCTCTCCACACCACTGGAGTCAAGCTATCCAGGCTGATGAAGGCTGATAGCCAGAAACCGGTCCTTGGATGCTTGATTCCTGTCTGGGAAAGACATGGCTTGGTAGTTCGGACTGGACTGTTCCCATGAGGCACAGGGTCAGAGCTGATTTGCATATAGCCAGTGTCTAACCCAGGGTGGTGTGGAGTGCAAAAAACGATGGGTTTAGGCCCAGATCCTTGTACTGGTGTGAATGTATGACATTGTTCTACATTCTGTCCATCAACTGTGTTTTTTGCAATTTTCACCCCGAGTGGGCTGGGTATGCTCAGACGTGAGTCCCAGGCTCTCCACACCACTGGAGTCAAGCTATCCAGGCTGATGAAGGCTGATAGCCAGAAACCGGTCCTTGGATGCTTGATTCCGGTCTGGGAAAGACATGGCTTGGTAGTTCGGACTGGACTGTTCCCATGAGGCACAGGGTCAGAGCTGATTTGCATATAGCCAGTGTCTAACCCAGGGTGGTGTGGAGTGCAAAAAAACGATGGATTTAGGCCCAGATCCTTGTACTGGTGTGAATGTATGACATTGTTCTACATTCTGTCCATCAACTGTGTTTTTTGCAATTTTCAAGGGTTACCTCAGCACAAGTTGCAGAATTGATTGTCCTTACCAGAGCAGGAAGTTTATCTGCTCACATGAGTTCAGAACGGCTTTGGTTTTGTCCACCATTTTGACCAATTATGGTAACACAGAGGTGTCGTGATCTTTTCAGGTACCCTCTGACAGGAATGGGGTGCAAGTGAAAGATCTATTGGAAGCCCTACAATTGCCTGCCGAAATTGCTGTTGTTAAACGTGCAGCCCATCAACATGGGAATGGCTACATCCCCATGGGAGAAAGGTGTGCATATTCAGTACCACAATATTGTGCTTTGTTGGCCTGCACATTTAATGGAAATTTCACAGGCGAATCTGAGCAGGACACTTCATTTTCAATATTGATGAAAGTAACCTGTACTTGGAATGAACTAAAAAGAGGACAGGAAAATGTTTCAGAAATAGAACAGAGTTGGATCAGAGAAGGTTGTGAGAAAAATGCATATTACATATGGATGTCAGCACTTGGGAGACCAGTGTTACCTGATAGTTTGCAACACAATACTTTCATGGGTTCACATATCAAGGGAGGGATGCCATGGAAAGAGTCTAGACAAATTTGGTTTAATCCCAGGTTCAAGTTCCTTGCAGACGAAGTGTGTCATCTGTCTGTGACATATCAACAAATGAATGCAGGGAAAAGAACACACATTACACTGAGTCCCACAAGGAGATCAGGGGGGCCTTTTCAACAGAATGCAAATGAACTTCATCAAAATGCCTGTCTGCAAAAGGCTGAGATATGTCTGATCATAGAATGTGTTTTCTCGAGATGAGTGGAAGCCTACCCAACCAGAAGATATGAGAGTCATACTATAGCAAAACTGTGATTATGACAACTAATTCCAAGATACATAATATTGGTTTCTCTATGATAAGCTAGGGGGACCCACTTTAACAATGATGTCCTGAAGATGATTTGCACAGCAATACAGACTTTGCAAAGACTACATTGCAGTTATTGATGTGAGGCTTCATGTTTAGTGGAACAGAGTAATGGGACTATCTAGTCTCAACTAGCTAAAGTATGTGCTTCCACATCACTGGAATGGCTGGATACTTTACCTTTGGTGCTTATGAGTATTCGAAGTATGCCTGATAGGAAGACTGGTTTATCACCCCGCGAGATTCTGATGGCTGTGCAATGAGGCTGCTTGCTGTACCTGCAAATGCACTCTTGAATACCACATATAATATGGTACTTGATTACTGCAAATGATTTTCTCATGTGGTTCATTCTGTTTCTCACCAGGTTGCAGCTGTTACTAAAGACCTGCATGAAGATCAGCGCTACAACCTCAATTCTGGTGATTGGGTCGAATTCAAGAAGCACATCCAGAAGACTTCTTTGGAACCACTATGGAAATACCCATTCCAGGTTATTTTAGTAACCAACACTGCTGTTAAGTGTGCTGGAGTTCCAAAATGAGTGCATGCATTGCACAGCAAGAAAGTGAGAAATCTACAAGATGACATTTTGCTCTATCATCCTGAATGAAGAGTATTGGTGACCGCACCAGCATCAGCTGGTAGACCGCAAAGAGCAGTGGTACAGAGAACACAACAGCAGCAAGGAGAAGAGAGGGGTAAAGATTCAAAACCTGCAACACAGATTTAAGTACCTATTGTTTTATGGAGTGGCACTGAAGTCTCTACTGAAAGAGAATCAGAGATTGACTCTCAACTTGGAAACTTACTGAGACAACATCAGTACAGTCAGAAGATACAGGTGAAAGAGCAAGCAATGAAACAAGAAGAGTCATGCATAGAGTTAAATAGCTGCAAAACTGTGATCAAGGAAGATTGAGAAAAAGCATATCAGCTGATTGGATTCCAACAAGTATTCCTGAGGAAACAGAGTGAAGCGATGAAAGTGATATCGAAGGAGATCAATGACTGAGAAGATCAAAAAGAGCAAGAGTACCTTGTCAAATGTATTCAGCACCTGAATGGCCTTACTAAGACAACCAAAACCTGTTTTGGTTCACAGTAGATAAGTTGTGAGGTGTGACATCAGAACTGTTTGAGCCTCTATGACTTCATTACAGTAAGCATTGTTGGAATATAATTGACAAAAACAATCGTCAAGAGTCATTGAAAAAAAATCAAATGAAATCAAAAAGATTGTTTGAAAGAGATAAAGAAACGGACTCTAACTAACTCATTTTTTTATGTTAAAGAATATTACCTAGGCCTGAGCCTTCTTTAGAGTGTAACTTTGAAGAACACAGAGCAGGGTTAAGGATTGTCTATAACAAGATTGCTTTGCTGAAAGTTAGCCATCTTACAAAATGCACTTTCGAAAGTTCTTCGTTAAACACTGAACTTGGCCGCATCTAATCAGTTTTGGAGAAACATGTGTTGCCTTACAAATAAGTGTAAATATGTTATGTGTTCAGCCTTCATAATATCAGTAATAATGATTAAAATAGTGTTAGTAGGGGTTTCTTTAACACACAAGAAAGTTTTTGGAAATGCAAACACAACAAAAACATATACATACCTGTATGATGAAGCATCAATGATGAAGCATCATTAAAAGCTTCATTTGTTTCATAAAACAGAGATGATAACTCAACTAATGTTTAGTCTAGATTAGTATAGGAATACACACATGCCATGGGAGCAAAAGACTGTTATGTCTGTGCTCAATTTCCATCATCAGCATCAGAAGAAATCATATAATATTACGTGAAATTATCTTATAGCATTACATGCAGTACATTGCTTTCACTTGAATATAGATGCGAACATTTGGAATATTTCTATTCTCCCTATGACTCGATACTTTCTAGAGTGCCTTTAGTAGCAAACATGAATTTACACACAAAAGCAAAAGAAATGGACACAGCTTGGTACTATTTTATGGCATTTTATGTTAAGGCTTATTGAAACAATTTAGGGGGTGATTGCAAGATTGGTGGTCCATAGCACTGCCAAACCCATGGTGCTGTAGCAGCTACTGCTGCATCGGCGAACCAACAACCCTATAATGTGTTTTGTTGTTGGACCACCGTAGAACCACTGAAACCGCCGGGGTATCGCCATTCTCCAGCAGTGTGAGGCAGTAATATGCTGGCAGTGCCGTTGCGGCACCACCGATCATAATTACGAGTTATCCCACTGCCAGCTTTTCCTGGCGTTGAGCCCGCTATGAAAAGGATGGCAGTGAGGACCTAAGGGATCCCTATAGGGCTCCCTTTTGCCACCGGCCATGGAGATATATGTATGGGCACACATGGTGTACCCCCCTGTCTGCAGGAACCCCCTTTCCTGAACAGCATGGACTTTACAGTCCATGCAGTGTAGAAACGGGATTTGGTATTTCCATTGCAGAGTCTTTTAAATAGCCAGCGCAGTGGGAATGCAAAAGGACCAACAGCCACACTAGTAGCAAACTCCTAATCTGGCATGCGGTCTGACTAAGAGTTTAGGTGTCCTGGAGTGGGGCGCTGATTGGCGGCCCACTCGAGGACCGACAAACTCATAATCAGGCCCTTAGCCTGCTCAATGTGACCACTAGAAAAAGTTTTCATTGTGACTTTAGAGGATTGAAATAATAACCTAACATGCAGTAAAGATAAACACAGTGATGTTTTGAAAAATATTTTGAAGACATAGGAGGACAAATTTAGAAAGGAAATGGTTTTCCCAATATTTACATTTGACAGTCAACATAATTGGAAATTCTGCATTTACAGTAGAAGGACACCCAAAAGAAGCAGACATAGGGATAAGTGAACATAAATCCAAATTAATGGGAGGAAAATGGCAAATTTTACCAGGAGAACAATCTGCAATTCAAGGGGGCAGATTTACAAGTCCCTTGCGCCACTTTTGTGATGCAGCAGTGGGATAAAAAAATCCAGCCAATTTACAATGTGACGCATCTAGGGAGAGGATTCACATTGTAAAGCACTGCGTCACATTATACCTGCGCCAGGTATAATGTATGCAGGGTGGGTGTGCACACACAGGAAAGCCTCACAAAAGTGACGCAGTGAAATCTACAAGACGTCACTGCGTCACTTCTAGGATGCCACTGCGTCAAAACATACGTCTGTCTGAAGCAGGCGTAAGGAGTGACGCAGTGTAGTAGGAATAGGCATCAAAGTGCATTGCAGGAGTTGTGCCGTGCTTGCGACACAACTCCAGCAATACGTGACCTTTGCCCCAACAGATGCGTCAGAATTTCTGATGCATCTGTCAATCTTTGTGCCATGTTGCGGCATATTGTAAATACAGCGCATCCAAGGTAGCGCAAGGGTTTCACAGGGTGGCGCAGGGAAAGTGACGTATCTCTACAGATGCGTCACTTTCATGTAAATCTGCCCCCAAGTGCTTATTATGCTTCTGGACAGAATGCTTACTTGTTGCTGCCTGCTGACTGGGAGGGTACATGCTATTTAGATGTGTTATTTCCTAAAATGCACCATGTGAATAGTATAGATGCATTAACAATGACACCATCATGCACTGTGTAGGTTAATTTTCAGGAGACATATTTAGTTCTATCATTACACATGTAGGAGTCATATTATATGAGTAAAAGATTGAAATCTGTCAACCTTTATCGACAAGCTGGCTACTAGTACTCTTGGAGCTTTATTAGAAGCAAACACTGTGCTTGCAGCAATACGATCAATGGTTTTGCAAATTCGTTTAGCATAGGCATTTTACTCTCAGAAAAAAGCAGAGTCTACAGGATGCTTAAATTAGACCACTGATGCTTCCACTTACCTGACAAGAGTTAGAAAATAGTGGACTTTGCAAAGAACATTTCAGACTTAAAACCTGATTACAAGAAATGGAAACGCCCAGTGGTTTTGAGAATTTTTGAAAAGGTTTTTATATAATTGGGAATTTGATTACAAGAGCAGGAGAAGGTGTTTTGAAAGCTTTACTTACTTGAATTCATATACATCCAGTTATCCTAGATGGACTGCTAATTCCTCATGCATGTTGAGGCCATGCGGATGCTTACTCTGTAAGTCTATGATGTACCTGGATTCAAGTCGTCTGAGTTTCTGCAGACGATCCCCACCTCTGATGTTAAATGGCACACTGTCAATGCATATATAAGCTAGCAGGTCCCTGTTGCTTTTATGCATTTTGGCAAAATGCCTGGCCACCGGGTAAGTGTCATCCTTCTTTGCGATAGCCCGCATATGTTCTAATACCCGCAACTTTACTGCATTAGTGGTGCTGCCAATATATTTTAGGCCGCAAGGACATGTTAGACAGTAAATCGCATAGGGCGTAGAACACGTTAGAAATTTGTTGATTCTTTTCGGAACGGTGACACCCGGTATCTTATAAGTAAGCGTCCGCTTACTATATTTGCAGGCCTTGCAACGACCGCAAGGATAAAACCCATTGAGGACAGGTAACTTGGGTGTTGTTTCAGGTACTGAGTAGTGACTAGATACTAAGTGATCCCGTAGGGATCTTGCTTTTCTGAATGTTATAAGGGGATTCGTGGGTAAATCAGATTTAATGATGCTATCTGACAGTAAGATGTTCCAATTTTTTCTTAGGATTTGTTTAATCTGCCCTGCATTATTAGAGAAAGTGGTAATGAGTCGGAAGCTCCCGTTACTTGATCTGTTTTTCTTTTTGGTCTTTAGGAGCTCTTTCCGTTTCATTTTCTTTACTCTCTCATACGCTCTGTGAAGCACCTTATCACCATAACCCCTTACTCGAAACCTCAACATGCTAGCAAGTGCTGCTTTTTCAAAATCAGAGTCATTAGAGTTATTTCTCCGTAATCTTAGTAGCTCCCCATAAGGGATGCTGTCCACTAATTGGCGGGGGTGACTACTGGTAGCAAATAGCGTAGAGTTGCCCGCCGTCTCTTTCCTGAATAATTTGGTCTGTATAGAACCCTGGCTGTCAATGTAGACCGTAAGGTCCAAATAGTTCACAGAGGTTTGACTAATAGTGCCTGAGAACTTGAGGTTAATATCATTATCATTAAGGGCCTCTACAAAGTTATTGGCAATATCAACTGGACAGTCAAGGATGATAAACAAATCATCAATATAACGATACCACCTGATGATTTTACTGTCCCATTCAGAATGTCGCTCGCTGGATGTATATGAATTCTTGTAATTGCTCGCTGCTTCTCCTCATTTTCCTTGATTGTGCCTTTTTCGTATCCAATATGTTTTTATATATTGTTTTATTGATCTCACAGTAGTATATTGTGATTTTGACTCCATGTGACACACTTGAAACTTTGATTGTTGCCCATCCAGGGCGTTATCATAACGAGACATCTATCCACATCTACACACATATTGCATATGCATTTTATTCATGAAGGTTGATGCGCATGATCTTTGGCGAATTTTCACCACATGCGTAATCCTGTGACTTTGCTTATTTATTGTGTATATAGCGTTTTTCACAAAGTCAGTGGAGATGTCACGCTGCCCATCATGGGCTTCATTATTATTTTTTCTTTTAGGTTGTGACTAGTACTTCGATATTCGAATTCATTGTGCCTGATCTTAGGCTGACTTTATTGTGTACATTCTTGGGTATTCATGACGATATCGTTTTGTATTACTTGTAATGGCTACTTCATTTCACCACTCCAATATGGCGACCATGAATGTACTGTATAGTCCTACCTTTGTTTCTTGGATTCACATGGTGTCCTTTTAAATTCCGACGCACGCCTCGGCTCTCTGCACAACTTGACGAAGCCCCAAGGCGAAACGCGTCGTTGCTGTTGGTTTGTCCATTAAAAAATCTGTGGAAACCTCCCCTGCGTGTGCTACTTTCCTTCTGGAGTGATATTCCTGGGATATTTGGAGCGCTATATATATATATATATATATATTCAAGAAGCATAGATGTGGAGTTAAGAATAAAAAATCTGTAATTACCTATTCATGCTTAACTTCACGATATTTTTTCCCCAATATTTTGGCCACACTATATTTTTGTCCTAGAAATTCTGATCTTGAAATTACTCATAAATCTCTCCACTCTAAGACACTGAACTATTTCTTTAACCAACTTGTCCCAGGTGGACTATGAAAATGGTCATTCTTTTCTGAACAAAGATTAACCAATCCTTTACTGGATGGACCCAAAAACTGTGGAATTCTGTTCCAACAATTAACAGGAGAAACTCATTCTTTTAAATCTTTAATAAGACACTGAAAATAACTATTATTACAGCATTAATGTCTTACTTAAATAATTGTCTACCTTTGCAACTGAAGCTTGCTAAGAAATCTTCCATAACCGTGAACTGGACTTGTATTGGTGAATAGATCATGCTCTAAAATGGTCCTAATGTAGTTTGTAACCATGGACAGATGCGTTGAAGCCCATCATACCTTTCATTGCTCTACTTCAGGTTCACCAGAGCTAGAGGTGTATCGCGCAAAAGCACTGGGCACTGCGCATTGCTGTGCTGATATCTGGTGCTAAACAGATGTCCATCCATTATCTATTGCTGAAAATAAATTAGCAAGAAAGATATTTTTTGCCCCAAAAGGCACCCCTCTAATTCCACTATATTTTGAATTGGGATTGAAGAGAATTAACGACCGAGCAGCACTTAAATCTCTAATGTACTGGGTGCGACTCTGGCTACACCTGAGTTAAGTGATTACAGAGATGCGCTCAAAGATTTACCAAATATAATGGGCACAAAGGCAGTTACCTGGCTCAATTTTGCTTCAAATTGGTTTAAGAGGCTGGGTCTTAACAGGTTATGGGATGCGCCAAATGCTATATCTCAAGCTGACATCACTAACCTGAAGATTTGCTACTCGGCACAAATACATGAATGTTACATAGGAAATAGATCAAATGGATCGCTGACTAATATGTACCTTGATTTTAAAATGGACCCAGGTTTTGAAACATTTTTTGACTCAATATCATCTACCAGCTCCCAACTACAGAAATATTATGCAAAAACATTTCCCTTACTGTGAAAAATTGCAAAATGTTTTTGCAAAACCGCTAGTCATTGCTTACCACAGAGCTCCCAATTTATGATCTCTTATTGTGAGAGCTGAACTCAAGCAAGTTGTAACAAATGCATTCATTGCTGTCATTCTATAAGGTGCATCACGTGTGAGTACCTTTTACAAACATCATCAGTAACCAGTTCTGTTATGAGAAGGACCTATGGAATAAGACAGCATCTTACATGTCGCTAAACATGCATTATTTCTGTGATTCAGTGCCAGCGCCAAAGCTGTAAAAAACAATATGTAGGTCCAAAAGTGAATGACCTCTGATGGAGCTCAGATTTTATCTATAGATTTTATCATTACTAAATTACAAAAAACAGCTTTGAGTTTCAGACACAAACTGCATTTTAAAAATGGCCTGCAGAGTTTTGGTGCTTGTGCTTTCAGTCTAATGAATCATGTAAAACCATGCTCAATTAATGAATTCATGGTTGTTTAACTGGGTTTATTTTAGATATAACCTCACTATAGAATGTACATTTTATTTAGAAAATGTGTTTTGAAACTTTCAGAGGTAGAATATATTTGTGCTGAATTAACACGCATTTTACAGTGTAGAAAAGCTGAAATAAAGAGCTTGTGATACAGTTTGCTTTGGAAGGCTCACAGTACAAGGCCTTGAGATAAGACACCGATTGTGCTCTTTCCTCTCTGTTCCTCCCGTTTTCATGAAAGACCTTTCTTATAATTTACACTTGCGGTTTTCCTTTTTATCAGTAGGCAGTTGTTTAGACAATGCTTCATTCACTTCATAACGTAGAGAGAAAACTGCAAAGCATTCATATTTATTGTAATATGTATTCTCTGGTTCTGCATAATTAATACTTTTTGTTGAAGAAAAATTTATTTTTTTCAGGATGCTAAGAGATGAAGTCATGTAGCCCAAGACTCAAATGTGTTACAAGAACTCGCCTGATTGATGACGTGTCCAGTCAGCCCATGGGGTGTTGATGTGTTCTGAAACTCCTATTGGACAAACAACGAAGACCAAGTCACATGTGTTTTTGTTAGAAATATTGGTTGCTAGCTGAGGTGTGGGAGCCTTTTCCTTATTTTTTTAGCAGGACCTTTGCAGAACACACAGCTTTTTCCTTGAGTTCTGCAGAGAGAAGGAACGAGGCGCCCATGGGCAGCTTCTGTGTTAGACAGAGAGGGAGACCGAGATGAACAGCGCGAGGACAGAGAATCAGCTGGGGGAACAAGAGCAGATTTAGATGCTTAAACTCTAAGGGGCAGATTTACAAGCCGCTTGCGCCTCCTTGCACCACCGTTGTGTCATTTTTTGGGATGCAACGGCGGTGCTGCATCTGCTCCATATTTAAATGGATGCAGATGCGTCACTTTTCTACAGGCTGCGTTGGTTGGGCACCTGCGTGAAAATCGCCTGCGCTGCCTTAGATTTTAATTTATGCAAGGTAGGTGTTCCATCGGAAATGCCTACCTTGAAAATGCTGTAGTGGTATTTATACGTTTTCTGTTTATGGCGCAGCCTTTATCTGCGCTGCCAATGCGTCACAATCCCTATGCCTGCTAAACCCAGGCGTAGGGATGACGCATAGACTGTACTCAAGGGACCACACCAGCTGCAGTGACTTGATTGCAATCTGCAATCAAGTCACGAGGTAAGTGGGACACATATATGCACATAATGTCCCAAAATGTGACATTACTTGCTGATGTCACAGATACAAGTGGGCGCTAGGCCCACTTTTATGCATCCCTTTCAGGACCAATATGTTTAAGGGAAAAATGACTTTGTCACCTTTTTACGCTCCAACACATTGGACCCAATTCAGTTGTCCAGCCTCTAATTTTGACACATTGCTGGAGTTGCATCGGTTTCCATGCCAACTCCAACAATGCACCAAAAAACCCTGCGTCATGGTGTGCCGTATTGTAAATACAGCGCATCCATAGTGGCCTAAGAGTTTCTCCCACAGGAGCAAAAAAAACGACGTATCGCTGCTTTAATGCAGCAATGCGTCACTTCTTGTAAATCTGCCCCTAAGTTTTATGCTTTGACTAATTGGCTTTGAAAAAATGTATTAGTCCTTTGCATTTATAAATTATTGATTTAGCTTTGTAAAACTCACTCTTACATTATAATTTCTTAAAACTCTTTAAGCGTTCTGACTGGCATATTATGCCTCATTATCTATTAGAAATATGTTTTTCTTCCTTTATGGAGTGCTCTGTATGCAATCTATAATATGTTCTGCATTAATTCTATTTTCCTAGTTTCAATTCTGTATCCTGGTTGATATTTGACTAATGAATAAAGAGACAGAGAACGTAGACTTTTGATTAGAAAATGAATCCTTTTAAAACTACTCACAGCTCTCATTATTGCCTTAAATAATATTTGCTTTTGAATTTTCATGTTTATTCAAAGTCACCTTATTGGTGATAACACGGGGCAAAGTTTCATACCATTTTAGCGGAAAACAAGAGGTAATGATGTTTTGCATTGAGAAATTACTGTAAAATTTCCGCTCCATCCCCTCCCTACACGATTCAGGAACCAGAAATCGGCAATAATTAATAAGAACATTGACCAGCCTATAGCCAATCACTTCAACCTTATGGAACAATTACTATCAGATTTGAAGATTTTCCCTGCTGTGGAAAATTTCTTAATTGAAGAACTGTTGGACTCCAGAGAAAACTTCAGGATGTACCATTTAAAATCAGTGCCTCCAGATGGACTGAACATTACTGAAATTACAACCTGATTACTGTATATATCAAGAGCTCTCAGGACTGCATTGATTCTTGGAAATTCGTATGTGTCATCTGCGCAGCCACTGAGCAAACCATCTTGTATTACCTGAGGAAGCTGAAATGTTGTCGTGGAAATATATTTTTATTCTTTGGTGAATTCATCTGTTTGAGTCACATCTTTCTTGGATATTCTATTTCTTTGTGACTCATTGCATCCATTGGGATCCAGATATTTGCCTTGACTGGCTGTAGTTTTTTGTGATCCTTCATCTTCTAGTATATATATAAATACCAGCTTAAAGCCCGCATGAAATACATTACAGTACTATGCTTTTCCTGAGATGTATAGCAGCACAAATATAAAGTGAATATCTAATCCAGACCAAAGGATTCATTAGTACAAATATAAACTTCAAAGCAGCTCTATAGTCCCTAATGTTATTCTCCAGAAAAAGTGGTTTTAAGTAGTATTTTCTTAAACCCTCATAAAAACCACATAATAACATAAAGTGTGCTTTGAGCTGAGTCACCATCGCAAGGACAGGGTTTAGTGACTGATGGTTGCTTTCTTATTTCAGGGAAGGCAACAAAATGGGGGGCATAACCCAGTCGTAGTGTGGTTAAAACAAAACGATGTTGGGTGTTAGTCCCTCAGGTCAGATAATGCTGACATCCCTCTAACAAATGACTTGATACATATATATAACTACAGTATGTTTCTTATATTCTCCAAGCATTCTATGCTCATTTCTATAATTTAGAAAGGTGCTATTAATAAAGTTTTTTTCCAAAGAGAAACAACTAGCATGGTTGGTCACAATGATTAGGTCAAACAACAATTCATAAAAACCATTTATATAGGACAGCCAGAGTAATTTTAATGCATGGTCAAGGGCTGGACAGTCAGTTATAATTGAATTAGTAAAGTTTGTTTCTGTTTTCAACATAACATAACACATGTATTTGTAAAGTGCACATTCACCCCTAACGGGATATCTTGGCACTGAATAACAGATTGCTAACCAACTTAATGGTACTCATGGTACTCATTTTATCTACCTCAGATGGATGAACATCTGAGTGGACCCACCAGGATTTGAACCTCTGACCATGATGTCAAACACAGGCCACTGCAGTAGATGCATTAGTCCACTGAGCCACCAGACCCAGCATTATATAGAGTGCAAACGTAAAGGGAGTTTTAGAGCTAGTGTGTCCTCTAAAAAATATATCCCAGCCTCTTTACGGATTATAAAGGATAACACAGATTTGGGTACATGCAACAGACATTTAAGAAAGCAAGACTCTGCCACTTGTAGTAGTTGACAGGGAGCATAGCCCCAAAAGCTTCCCCCATAGATAGTGGTTGAATTGCCCAGTGCTCTATAGATTTCAATCATTGCCTTAATTGGTCGACTGCCAATCTTATAAAGTCATGGATAGAACCCCTAGATAGAAGAAGGAATTTACATTAACAATTGGGACTCCCTCAATATAAAAGGTCTTACTTTTCTGCACTTTCCTACGTATATTTTTCTGTCAAATTCTTGAGCTAAAAAAAAAAATCCAAAAGTTGCTTCCTAGCCTTGGAAAACAGTATATTTTACTGGGGCAAAAAAGAGGTGTTGACATAGCAGTTAAACTAGCAGTCATCAATTGTTTTAAATCTTTGTTTAGGTCCCACAGCAAACAGGAATTACGGCCTCATTGTGAGTTTGGCGGTTCGACCCCTAATCCACAGTGTTGGTGCGGCACTTATGACTTTGGCGGTCAGACTTCCATAGGCCCGCTTTTTCCACCAGTGATCCGCAATCCCTGGTGTTCCTGCAGCCGTCTGAGGCCACCATATGCTGGCTATGCAGTCGCTGCACAGTCAAGCATATTATGAGTTTCCTCATTGCCCTCCTTTTCTTAATGGTGAGCCCACCATTAAAAGGGTGACTGTAAGGAAACTAAGGGTGCCCTACAGGGCCACCTGGTGCCTCAGTGCGTGGGGTTGCATTCAAGGGGGCACATGGTGTGCCTCCTGTCTTTTTGCACCCCCAGTTCCTGCACAGCATGGACTTTACTATCCATGCATGCTGGAACAATCTACGGCAGTCCCAAGGCTGCCCTTCTAAGGCTCTTCTGTGAACCTTCATAAGGCGGCGCCACGGACCAGTTGCTGCAGGACCACCTGCCTAGATTACAACTTGTAATCCCGCAGATGGTCGGCAGTGGAGTTTGGTGGTCTTGGAGTTGGCTTGCGGCCCCTGCTTCCACAGCAGCAACCTCATATTTAGACCCTTAAACTACAACCAAATATTCATTAGAATTATATGTCAGCAAATATGCCCTAACATGTACGACTATTCAACGTCATTCATAGATGGTTTTCCAAGCACACTTCTGATCTCCTCTAATATACTCTGCATGAAATTCTGGATATTATGGCATTTCCAAATTCGATGGCAAGCATGGCTTGTGATTTATCATGCAGTATAGAGCTTTTACATGGACTAATCATACGTAACAGAATTGGTAAAACTCCTGCTCAGCACCCTAAAATGAACCAGCATTTAAAAACAATAACTGAGGCTCCACTGACAGAACCAGGACACCCTCTACTGCTTACATTTATTAGCCTGCCCCAGACATGTATCTTGAAGATATATACATCTTCAAGTTATACAGATGTAAAGTTATTCATAACAAATGTATAGTTTTCTGAATATACTTACACTTATGATATTTTAGCAGTGGATATTTTGGCCACCACATTTTTGTGATGTGATATGTATATCCTCAGTATTCTGACATACAAAGCCTATCTTTTATATTGAACATTTACCTAGATATTGGGGCAATTTAAGAGACCTGGCTTCTACTTATCATCATTTGAGTTATTCTATAACTGAGGAAAATGGAGTCTTTAACCCAGCTCAGATGAAAGCCACTCAGTTCAGAGGTGTAGGAGAGATGGCTATGTCATTTGAATCAAGCCATGTCAATACAATGAATTAGATACTTATACTATTAAGATCTATGCTATTTCTTGTTGTCTAATCCTGACTAACCGAGCCACATGTGCTCTTCACAGGAAATGGATATATAGCTGTAAGCATCAATGACAGGTGCAATGAACTGATAATAGTGGTGTTTGTGATCATTGTTTGCAAATGAGCCATTCCCAGTATTGCACTAAGCACTTTATGAGATTTTGAATTAATTGTACATGCCTTACTCAATGTCTTGCAAAAGCTTCACAATATTAACTTTCTTAACTCACACAGACAGTATGCAACCATATCAGAGAATTCAGCAGGCTATCATTTCCAGTGGGTAAACTGTATCAGCACCTGCCAATGAGGCTTAGTTGCATGAAATTAGGTTACGATGAAGTGGTGCAGGGGGTAGCCTTCCTGGGCCCCATGGGTCATCAGGTTAAAATGCCTAAACATGCAGTTAGCAAAAGTGAGGATTACAACAGCTTTTGTCTGAGTGCTCAGCATGCAAACCCACCATTTGAATGTAAAGGTATGGTCTTTAAAGGTTTTATCCTGATATTCCAAAGTCATTGTGGAGATGTTACCTGCTGCTCTTTGATCATTAGGGCTCCTAGTTTTATGTTATTTTTTTTTTTACATTTCCGTCTGTATTTTTCCTTATTTCTTTTTAGGCCATCTTATTGGTATTCATCCATATATATTTTTGTGGTTTGAGAAGAAACAGGGTTGTAAAATTTTATATTTCCACATTTATATAACTGATAAACATGCACTCATACTTTGATACCTGTTTTGTTTTAGCAAATTAAGCAGCCAAATATAACAAAACACTACATCCACATATAAATATAGCATAATATACAAATATATGTTAACTAATGCCTGTAGTTAAAGGAATCTCATACGCCCCATGATTTCGACCTGCTCAGCTGTTGGCCTGTAATTCATGCAGAATTGCATGGAGAGTCACTCAGAAGCAGCACAATTTCTAGATGTTTCCACTTTATAAAAATAAATACAGACAGACAACGTTCTGTTTTCTGTCTATATATACCAGTAAAAATTAGTATAAATGGAAAACAGGGAGCTTTAATCATAATGTATGGGTACTCATTAATGCAGCGGCCAGCAAACTCATAAAGCACTGTCTTCCATTATTTGTAAGTACTGCAAGGGTACATATCAGTGGAACAACTATCTGTGCTATTCCCTCTTCTCTTCCTCACAAAGAAATTAGATTTCCTCAATATGTTCTAGGTGAAAACCTACCTGCCATGGGTGGAAGTTTGAGATATCTGCACAGGTCTCTTGAATTAAAGGTCTGCCACCCTTTATGCACATCGCCAAATCCTTTAAAGCCAGTGCTGTGGCATAAACTGCTTTGTAGATATTGTAGGTGGTTCTAAAGTCCATGTTGCTGCTGATTGGAAGACTTTCTAGTTTCTCATTCCCAGTGCATTTCTTGGATGCATTGTTCTTCATCAGGAGTGTATCCTCATCTAACCACTGACAACCAAAGGCTTCTTCCCAGAACCTTCTCACAAAGATATCATTTAGAGCTTTAGAAGGGTGGATTCTCATGAAGTACTTTTGAAAGCCCACCATCTCACCACTGGATATTGCAAATCCTATGGTGCTGGCCAGGATTTCTGAGTATTTCTCAAAAGGGAAGAGGAAAGCTGTTGACCAGGCTTCACTGGCAATCCAGGTCTTCCCAGTTACATTTTGCTTCACCATCTCATCTAAGAGAGGAATCAAGTTTGCAATAGAGGAAAGGATAACAATGGCAGTGGCTGCTGAGTTTTTGATAACTTGAGCAATATGAAAAACATGTTTGTCCACTCTGCTTAAAAGAATGTTCTCAGTGAAGGCCACACAAGCCCCATTCTTGGTTATCTCTTTTTGCAGCATTTGACTCCCCAGCTGTCCATAGCTATCTTCTGTGGCTACAATGCCCACCCAAGTCCATCCAAAATGTGCTAGTAAATGGGCGAGTCCTCTGGATTGGACGTCATCACTGGGGATGGTGCGGAAAAAGGAAGGGAATAGGTTCCGGTCACTTAGTAGTGGACTTGTTGAAAAATAGCTGACCTTTGCCAAATTAGAAAAATACAACATTTAGCCCAAGGTTACTTCATATGCACACACTCTAAAGAAATTGCTGTATCCTAAACCTATACTTGAACTAGATACCTTACATATAACACTAAAACATGTGGTAAAATAAATGCCAGCAGCATAGACAAATGAAAACTACTGATAGTGCAACAGTGCAAATTGTTACATATTTCAGTTGGCTCTTCTAAAGAGCATTACAGCAGCTGTTTTTTCTAAGACATTTATATAACCCCTTTAACCAATGATGCAGCACTAAAATATAATGTAAAATCCAGACAGAACTGCATCCTAAAGTTTAATCACAAACAGATACATATAAAGCAATGAATCCTAAAACACTTTGAGATAAAGTAAAGCTTGATAGACAGTCAATATTGCATAGATGGGAAATTACTGGATTTTAAAATAACCAAGCAATACCATTCACTATCTTGATGTCAATCAACAAAATGCAGTGGATACTTATTATCTTCATAGTTTAAAACAATACTTGAAGACCTTCTTCACTGGTAGTATTCTAGCATATGGTGGCCACTAATGTAATCTTGTCTGATGTAGTCACAATTACAACACTAAAAATGTTAGTAGCTCTTGAGTTCCATTGACCACAAGTAGCTCTTTTTACAGAAAAGGTTGGCGATCCCTGGTTTAAATGAACAGTTTTCATAAGATTACAATCCTGGGATAACAAAAAAAATCTTCTTTACAACTGGTATTCCCCTAGGCATTCTCAAATCCTCATAAAATTCAGGAAAGAGGTATAATTGGGTTGACTAAGAGGTTTATATGGTAAAGATGTATATTAAGTGAGGTGGAAGAGGTCAGTAAGTCAACTGTTAGGTCTTTTTATCCTAATGCAATGCATCTATGGTTTGGAACACGATCCCTACTGGGTTAACAAAATTTGCAAATGTAATTTAATAATAAGGTTTAGAGCAAGCACTGTGCATTATGCGCTATAATTCAAAAAGGTTAGGCATTGCCTGTTATCAATTTACCTTGCCCGTGTGATAACTGTTCTATGCAAACTATGATGCACTTTATGTTTTGTCATGTTTCAAAGTTTGGTGGGTTCTAAGTATCTTGTTGACATGTAACATTTACCAGCTGTATAGTGATTTTCACAGTTTGCTCTGCAGTGTGACTTTTTGTTAGCAGTGGCTGCTGTAAAATTGAGATATAATTTACAAGAGTAATTGATAAACATTTGTTTTAAATGTGCAGTATGTGTGTGTCTGTGTGTGTGGGGGGGTATGTGTGTGGGGGGGGGGTAGTATGTGTGTATAAATTCCAATAAAAAAACAAAGCTTAAAGTTTAGTTATAGTTAGGAAAACATATTTTCCCCTACATAAATCAAGTTTAAATGACACAAACTTTAAAAATTCCAAAGTTATAGTTACAACTTTCATTTATAATTGACCTACCACCTTCAAATCATTAGTAGCGGACCTGGTTACGATATTTGGACACAATATTGAGTTATAAACATCGAGTGACACTAATATTGAGTTTTTAATAATGTGTCACACAAATATGATGATGTAATAATATCGTTGACAGAAATATCGATTTTGTACGGTAATATTATTGTTATTAATATAGTTTACAATAATATCATTGTAAAAAATATTGTTTTAATTATCTTTATGTATTTTAAATAAATATTTAATTGTATATATTATATGTCATTTGTATAATTGTTAAAGTTTTTAAATATAGTTTGTAATTTTAACTTATTTATATTTTTGTTTAATTGTTAATTTGTTTTATGTTATATTTTAGGTAAGGATTGTTGGGTTTGTAGGGGAATAGGATGGGAAGGTTATGAAGTAATAATTATTAGATACTGATTAATTATCAATGTAATTGATAATTAATTATGGATATTGCGTAGTTATGATTTTTAAAGTTATATTTTTGGTACGGGTTGTTGGGTTTGTAGGGTGTATGGTGGAACATTAATTAAGTAATAATTGATTAATAAATAATCAATAATTAAACAATTAATTATGTAACTTTTGTAATTATTGTATTTTTTAAGTTAAATATTAGGTGTGGGTTGTTGCATTTGTTGGTGTTTAGGGTGGGAAATTATATAAGTAATAATGAATTAACAATCATGTATTTATTTATATTTAGTTATTTTATTTATTATTTAATATGTTAATTGTGTTATAATTTTTTCTTTGAAATACATTTTATATTTGGGTTGCTACTTATGTGGGAGTATAGTGTGGGAATAAATAATCAATTAATAGCTTTTTTAATTTGATGATAATTATGAAAAATATATATAATTATGAAACTTGTTTAATTGTTTTTAGTAGATATATATATATATATACAAGCTTCACTGAAAAAAACAAAGGTTTCAGGGACTTTATAGTTAGACTGAAATCTCACTGACTCAAACCTGAGAAATTCAACCTTAACTATAAATGATGCCCCCTACAATGCACTGCTTATGAACTCACATAAAAAAAGAAGCAGAGCACATTGGGACCACCTTCTGAGGCTTTATAATTTAAGAGATATTTATAAAGCGCACTATCACCTTACAGGCATCCTGGCGCTGAGGCTCTACAGAGAGTGGCAAACAGAGGGAAGTGGCAGGAGCACCATCAGGTTAAGCCTTGGGAAACAACCACGTTTTAACACGTTTCCTAAAGGGGAGAAGTTCCTCAATTTGACGAATCTCCAAGGGCAGACTGTTCCGGAGTTTAGCAGCAGCAACTCCAAAGGATCTACCCCCTGCCCTGGCTTTCTTAAATCTGGGTACTCTCACCAGACGTGCCGTTGCTGAGCGGAGTGCTCTGGTTGGGGTGTACCAGACAAAGTGAACTAGGACCAAGCCCATGAAGGGCTTTAAAAACAAGGCAGAGGGATTTGAAAAATACTCTCTGCCTAAGAGGGAGCCAGTGGAGTTCAGCCAGCGCCACTGAGGCAGAAAATCTTCCAGGCCAGCCAAGGACCAGCTTGGCAGCGGCGGACTGAATTCTTTGAAGCCTGTCTATCAGCAGACTCGGAGACTCAAGCAGTAGGGCGTTACAGTAATCGGGTCTACTCAAGATAGTACACCTGACCACTAAAGCCCGGGCCTGCGAGGGAAGAAGCGGTAAGATCTTTCGAAGGAACCTGATAAGGGCAAAGCAGCAGGAAACTGTTTTCGCTACCTGAGCTTCCATCCTCAACTTACTGTCCATCATGACACCCAAATTATGGACAATAGTAACCGGTTGAACTTTTATAGATGTTTCTGGAGGCCAGAAATTGACCGGAAAAGGGCGAGAAATCCAATTTCCAGCACAGAAAAGCACCTCAGTCTTGCTAGCGTTAAACTGCAAGGAGTTATTGTGTAACCACCCGGCAGTGTCCCGCAGACAGTCATGAAGTGTGTCCAGCGGGATCGACTCCTCACCCTCCCGAAACCTCGGGACCACCACCTACCCAAGGCCAAACAAACATTGATGGGGGGCACATGGACCCCCCCTCCCCGGTGCCAAATACTTTTTGGAAATGGGAGGAGGGCCATGTGACCCTCCTCCCGGGCCACACATGGCCCCAGAGACCACCACCTCACCGGGCCGGCAATGAACAAGAAAGGAGGGGGTCATACCGCTCACTCCTGGAGCCATACATGGCCCTGGAGACTGCCACTCCCCAGCTATGTCCTGGGGTGCCCACCCCCGGAACATAGCTGTTTGATTTTGCTTGGTGAGAGATTTGACAGCTCCCGCCAAGAAAAGGCAAACACTCCATTTCCAGCAGCCGGGAGCTGTCAAAGCAGAGGTTTCATCATTTTCCCTGACCACAGACATGCGGGCAGGGAACGAAATAAAATGATTGCTCCTGCACAGAGGGAGCTGCCTTTCGGGCCGGATCAATGCAGTTTCCTTCGCCTGCTTCCTCACACTGTGCATGCTAGGTAAGCTCTTCAAGAGGCTAAAGCTACACATGAGACGCACCATGACGCAAGCCCTCCTCACCAGCTGACTGATTTACAGCAAAACCCTCATGACCATACAGAATTCTGCAGCCAGACTCATCCGTGGCCTTCCTGAAAGACCCACATAACACCCTACCTCAGAAACCTCCACTTGCTCCCTGTACATAAAAAATGCCAATTCAAGATTCTGATCCATGCACACAATGCTCTACACAACCAAGGATCCGCCTACATTAACCACCCACTGAACTTCCACCTTTCAACTGAGAAGACTATGCTCCGCCTCCCTTTCACTTGCCCATACATCCCACATCTACAGAAGCAGAAGTGGAGGACGATCCTTCTCCCACATCGCAGCAAAGACCTGGAAAAGTCTCCCCATGCATCTCCGGACCATCCCCTCACTTCCAGAATTCCGAATGACCCTTCAGACCTGGCTCTTCGAATAATCCTCCAGGGCCTGAAAGCTCCTAGATACCCTCTCTGGCGGTCAATTGAGATTGGTTGATTGAATGCTTTCTGTTGCACGAATGGAGTTGGAATGTTAAAAGTTGCCCCGCCTGAGTCCAACACTTTCCCTACTGTTGTACCCACTGTAGTGAGAATAGTAAATTTTAAACCCTCCTGACTTCAATGCTTTTCCTACTGTTGCACTGACTGGAGTGGGAATAGTAAATGTTACCCCCCCCCAAGTTTAACGCTTTCCCTACTGTTGCACTGACTGGAGTGGGAACAGTTTTTTTTTATTATTTCTAAAATTGAACAGTTTTAATATTGTTTAAATATATACATTATTATGTGTTTTTGCAGTTAATTATATATTTTTATATAAAGAAATTGATTATTTTTAGGATATTGTTTCAATTGTTTATGTTTTATGTATAATTAAAGTTGAAAGGTTTTTTTCAGAATATTTTTTATAGTTTTTATTTTTTATGTGTATAAAAAAATATACATAAATAATTGTAATATTAGTGAATAATAAAAGAAAATCATAATATAAATTAAAATTAACATTTTCAATTATAGTTTTACATTGTATATGTGTACATAAACATACACAATATATATATATATATATATATATATATATATATATATATATATATATATGTGTGTGTTTGTGTTGTTTAAATACATATATATATAATATATATATATGTCTTTTAATACTATTAACATATATTTAATTGATATACTATTTTGAACTATATGTATATATATATTTAAAAAAATGATATTTTGTATATATTGTTTCGATATAAATGTCAAATGATAGATTATTTTATCATTTTGTACTTACGTTCATTTGTATAGGAAAACAACATATTTGTGATCAATCGTTTTTAACACAATATTTTGGTTGCACAATATTTATGGTTTCAACATTATGTCAGTGAACCCCTTGTTACACATTCTTTTCAGCTCATTAACCAGACAGCATTAACTATATTTTGCACTCTGCCAAGCACTGTTTTGTGACAAATAATGTAATTTGAGAAGTTATAAGTATTGTTAGGAATGCTATGATTCACATGCCATATAGTATGCAAGGGTATAAAAAGTCCAGAGAAAAGGCATGAGTTATAGTTAATGTAGTGTAGCAAGTGAGATGTATAGAATGTATTTTGGGGTGTGTGACATATAGCAATTTGAAGGTGGTGTGCAAATTATAAATTCTAGTTATAATTTTCCCATTACAATTTTTAATATTTGTGTATTTTATGTTAGGTTTGTATAGAATGAATACATAAAGTATTTCTAACTAGAAATTATCATTAGCCTTTGCTTTTTTCATTGTTTGTAAATTGTTTTTATCTATTATAAGAATGTGTTTCAAATCACAGTGTGGAGTGTCATTGATTGGAGTGTCATAAAGTGGAGTGTAGTACAGCACAGTAAAGGAGAGTGTCGTAGAGTTGAGTGTTGTAGAGTGGAGTAAAGTGTTATACAGTGGAGTGGCATGGTAGATCATATCATGGAGTGGAGTATTGTAGAGTAGAGCTGTGTGTTGTACAGTGTAGTGGCATGTCAAACGGCAGAGCTGAGTGTTGTACAGTGGAGTGTCAATGACTGGAGTGTCATAAAATAGAGTATGCTCAAGTAGAGTATCATCAACATCGAGTAGAGTGTCGTAGAGTGGTCTAGAGTGCAGAAGAGTGTTGCAGAATGTAGTGGCATAGAGTGTTGTTCAGTGGAGTAGAATTTTATATTGTTAGGTGTTGTCAAGTGTAGTGTCATGCAGTAGAGTGGTGGAGAGTCTCATACAGTTTAGTGGTGCAGAGTGGAGTATCATTATTAATGAGAACATAGTGCCTGGTAGAGTGGCAAGTTATAGTTAGTGTTGTCTGGTTAGCAAGCTAGAAAGAATGTGTAATCCCGTTGGCTACTTATAATAATGTCAAGGTAGACAATACATTGTAAATTGAAGTTATAACTATAACTGTAGAATCTTCAGAGTTTGTTTAGCTAAAGCGTGGATGGTATGGGGAAAATAAGTTTCCTAACTATACCTAAGCTTTAACCTTTTTTTTTTTTGACTGTCTATGGTTTTCATTAATTGTTAATAAAAATGTGTTTGAAATTGTAGAGTTCAGTGTTGCGAGTGGAGAGTTGTTATGTGGAGTGCATACGGTACAGTGCAGGAGACTTTTGTAAAGTCTTCTGTCATGGAATGGAGTGTTGTAGATTGGAATAGAGTGGAGTAGTGTATAGTGTAGTGGAGAATTGTACAGTGTAGTCAGGTGTTATATAGTGTAGTGCCATGATGTCTGATATAGTGGAGTCATGTATCATAGACTGGAGCAGTGAGTTGCACAGTGAAATGGCATGTTGAATCATAGAGTAGGGTCATAGAGTGGATTAGAGTGTTTTAACACGGAGTAGGGTGAAGTAGAAGGTCGTAGAGTGGAGTGCTGTATCATAGAGAAAAGTTGAGTGGAGTGCTGTCAAATGTGATATAGTGTAGTATAGTTGCATAGAGTGGATTGGCATAGAGTGGAGTAGAATGGCATAGAGTGTAGTACCATGTTGTAGTGTGGAGTTGCATACAGTGAAGTACAGTGTTGTACAGTTGCGTACAGTGGAGTAGTGTCAGACAGTGGAGTGGCATAGAGCAGATTATAGTACAGTGGGGCAGAGTGGGATAACGTATAGCATAGTGGAGCATTATGGAGTTGAGTACATGGAGGAGTTCCTGTAGAATAGAAAAAAGTATTGTAGAGTGGATTGACGTGTCATAGACTATAATGGCATGGAGTGCAGTAGAGTGGAGTGGCATTGCATACAGATGAGCAAAGTGTCAAAATGGAGTGCTGATTTGTACTTTTAGAGTATAGTGTGGTTTCATACAGTATTGGAAAGTGATGTAGACTACAGTAGATTAGAGTGGCATACAATATAATATATGTTAGTAGAGTGGAGTGGTGTAGAGTACACTGTTGTAGAGTGTGGTAAAGTAGATTGGCATACAGTTTTATAGAGTACAATGGCATGGAGTGGCGTAGATTGGAGTGGAGTACTGGAGTAGAGTTTAGGACTGTGTCAGAAGGAGTAAAGTGGAGTGCAGTGGACTGGCATACAATGAGTTACGTACAGTGTCATATAGTGGACTATAGTATAATAGAGGGGAGTACAGTGTTGCACAGTAGTATACAGTATAGTTCAGTGTTGTACAGTGGAGTGAAGGGATATAGACTGGAGTAAAGTGTCAAAGAGTGGCACATAGTGTAATAGAGTGTTGTAAAGTGGAGCTGCATTGTAGTCCAGTAGTGTGTGAAACAGTCAAGCTGCGAAGATTGCTATATAGTAAAGTAGGGTGAGAAAAAGTCTCATTTAGAGTAGTAGATTTGAGTGGAATGCTTTAATGAGGTGTGGAGTTGTAATCCTGAGTCCCTCGGGATCGAGCAACCCAGCCCACACACCCCTGTTAACCACACAGAGGATGTACCAGGCTGATTTAGAGTATTGCAAAAGCTCTTTATTAAGAGATGCCCAAAAAGGGTATAAACTGTAATCAAAGTAAGGCAGCGAAGTGTCACGGTATCGTATCCAACCGTCCTCTGCAATGATGCTCGTCCTAGCGCCTTCCAACAGAGGACACTGTGCTAATCAATGGCCGACAATGCCACTCGATACGGAAAAGAACCCGTTGGGTCTCTCACTCCTTCTGTACCGTCCTCCGCATGCGTGTCCGTCCTGACACGCTTCCAACGGAGGGCAAACGCAATGAACAACGCAAATAATACGGGTCGGTTCTCCACACTCGATAACCCTCGAGCGGGGACTGGCAATATGGGTCAAACACGCCCTGGCGCTCGATAACCCTCGAGCGGGGACTGGCAATATGGTTCAAACAATGTTCAGCATCCTGGCACTCGATAACCCTCGAGCGGGGACTGGCAATATGGTTCCAACAACGTTCAGCGTCCTGGCGCTCGATAACCCTCGAGCGGGGACTGGCAATATGGTTCAAACAAAGGTCAGCGTCCTGGCGCTCGATAACCCTCGAGCGGGGACTGCCAAAAATGTACAAAGAACGGGTCTCCTGAATGCTCGTGCACCCTCGAGCGGGGACTGTCTCCACTGTACTGAGAGTACCGAAGTCTTTCACACTCGAGAACCCTCGAGTGGGGACTGTGACTGAACAGAAGGACCGAAGTCCACAAAGGTAACGCTGCGGGCAGATAGCACCGCACACACAGTTCAAGGCAGCGGTTTGACAGCTCACCGTGAATGTGGAAGGCTCCTGCTCCAAAGCCGCGGATACAACGGAGCTCACCTTCCTCGCCGCTGCGGTCCACGAACCTGCGTCAACGGTTCAAAATAATCGACGCCGACTGCTGTCATCCGGGTTGTTTAAATGGTGACGCCCGCCTCGCGCGAGTGACGCGCACCGCCTTCTGGGAGTGGTAGTTCTGGCGGGCGTGCTCCTGGATGTTGTAGTTCTCCCTCTCTTGGCACCTAAGAGGCTCCGCTGCTTGTCTTAACAGGAGTACAGAACAATAGAGTGTATTGGTATGCCAGAGATATAGTGGCAAGTGTTGTGTACAGAAGCATAGGTAGTAAACTGTTTTAAATTGGAGGGGTGTCCCGTACAGTAGAGTGAAGTGCTGGGTCTTATAGAAAAGTGTTGTATAGTGGAATAGAGCATTTTACATTGGAGTCTACTGGCACTGAGTGGAGTATAAAATTGGACAGTGGAATGTATGGGGATAGAGAACAGTAGAATACCGAAAAGTGCCATGAAGTGTGGTCGAATATTATTGAGTGGAGGTATACAGAGTGGAAGAGAGTTTTACACAGTGGGGTGGTGTAGAGTGGAGTAGCATATAGTGAAGTGGCATACAGTGAAATAGCATAGAGTGGAGTGCAGTGGAGCTGCATAGAGAATAATCTCATAGGGTGGAATAGCGTAGCATAGAACAGCATAGAATGGAGTTGCATACAGTGGAGTGGTGTACAGTGGAGTGGGATAGAGTGAAATAACATGTAGTGGAGTGGCGTAGAGTAGAGTGGCATCCAATAGTCTAGCTTAGAATGGAGTAGTGAAGAGTTGAGTGGAGGGGTGTATACTAGAGTAGATTGCAGTATCGTATAGTGGAGTGGCATGCAGTGGAGTAGCGTAGAGTGGTGTGGTACACCTTACAGTGGCATAGACTGGAATAGTGTATAATGAGTAGCGTACAGTGGAGTGGTGTCCAGTGAAGTGGTGTAGACTGGAGTGGCGTACACTGCAATGGGGTGAGTATAATAGCATACAGTGGAGTGGCATACAGTGGAGTAGCATCCAATGGAATAACATTGAATGGAGTGGGCTAGAGCAGAGTGGCATACACTGGAGTGATGTCCAGTTGAGTGGCATACACTGGAGTGGCATACAGTGGAAGAGCATAGAGTGGAGTAGCATACAGTGATATGGTGTAGAGTCGAATAGCATATACTGACGTAGTATATTGCGAAGTGGCTAGTGGAGTGGTGTACACTGAAGAGGCGTAGAGTGGAGTTGCATACAGTCTAATAGTGTTCATTGAACTGGCATAGAGTGGAGTTGTGTACATGTGATAGAGCGAAGTAGAGAAGATTTTGTGTGTACCCCATTCAGACCAATCACCCCCCCCCCATAACAAACTAATATATTCATTTGATTGCTGTGTATTAACTAAAAACACACACATTACATGTGGGAAATGCTTTCCATTAACAGGTTTTGATTAACATATTAATTAATGATGTAAAATGTATGTTTAATCTATTTTGTGCATTTAAGTAGTGTAATATTTAACCCTGGGCGGGCGGCTACGTTCCGTGCACGGAGTGTGCGTAGTGCCGGCTTCTACGCATTTTGCGTAGCAGGCGTAGAATCCGGCACTATGCACGCTCCGCAGACGGAGCGTAGCTGGCCGCCACCCGCCTCCCTCCCGCCCTCCCTAAATACTTTAAATTAAAAGTGTAAAAGAATTAAAAGGCACTTACCTTGCCCGCCGCTGCCCGCCGCGTCCCCGGGGCTCGCTATCTTCATGGCTTCCGTCTTGTGTATCTAATGCGCATGCGCGAGCGGCCGCGCATGCGCATTTCTCACGAGAAATGCGCATGCGCGGTCGCCCGCGCATGCGCATTAGATACACAAGACGGAAGCCATGAAGATAGCGAGCCCCGGGGACGCGGCGGGCAGCGGCGGGCAAGGTAAGTGCCTTTTAATTCTTTTACACTTTTAATTTAAAGTATTTAGGGAGGGCGGGAGGGAGGCCTGCGGTGCGTAGTGGGGCTACGCGGAGTGCGGAGGTGGGCGTAGTTTCTCGCCCACTTCACGTAGCTCCACGAAGCCCCACTACGCCCACTACGCCCAGGGTTAGTAATATTGCATGTCTATGTAGTAGTGTACATTGTGCATTACATGCTGCTTTTCTGCTTCATTTTTAATGGCTTGCAGTGTGATGCTTTTCTGCTAGGTAACAGTTTTAAAGGATAAATATTAGCACTGGCGGGTGGGGGGACAGAAAACACTTATTTTCTGTGTATTTACATTTTCTTTTTGTGTTTATCGTAGTTTTGGCTTCTAGCCAGTTCCAAAATGGCTTCGTTTTTCCCGGTTCTGCGCAGTAGAAAATGCTTACACCATCTGGCTGGGAGAAACCTTATGTATGCTATGTGCTTCACTGAAACTTTGCAACTCCAGCTGACTATGTTCGAGGCCATTTGGTGTGAATGCCGGTGAGTGGCTGAGAGCCAGAATGATAGCACGAGAACAACTGAATGCCTGCCAAAGAGAACAGTTGAATGCTTGCCAAGGAATGACCACGTGGGAACCGCTGAATCCTTGCCAATGAACACTTGAATACCTGCTAATGAACTGTGGGACAGTTGATTTAGTATTTATCAGCTACTTCAGCATAAAGTTATGCACAGACATCCTGGAAGCTGAGAAATACATTGTAATGCAGGGACATCCTGGGAGCTGACAAATGCGATGTTATGAACGGACATCCTGGGAGCTGAAAAATACATTGTCAATGAATGGACATCCTGAGAGCTGAGAACTGCAATGTCATGACCAATCAGAGAAAGGGAAACGGCAAGAGTTGAAACATTTGAGGGTAGTGAGCCAGAAAATACAGTATAAATATCAGACCAAAATTGGGGTTTAGTGTCATAGAAGCTGATTGCAGAGAAGCTGTTTGCAAGAAAGCTGTTTGCAGAGATTCTGGAAGCCTGAGACTATGCCAGAATGCTCACGGATGACCCCTGTAGGTTCCAGATCGTTGCGGGACACTAGCCTGGGTAAGAGATGCACCGAGGAGGCCAGGGTTAATAAGTAAAGTTGGGGTTTTAGTGCTGGGTATGAAGGTTTTAGTGTAGGAAATCGTTAGAATTAAAATGCATGTTTTTAACTATGGTTCTTTCATCTTTTCATGAAAAACTCTCTCAGTTACATGACCAATGATTGATTGATTTTTTCTATTTAGAGAATAATGAAATTAATGTAAATCTACATTTTCTCTTCAAGACTTTTATTAAACAGTTTCTTGAAATGGCAATGTTTAGTGCGAATTAACAATGAGAGAATACATGATAATTTTCTTATATGCAAATTAATCATATAAAATCTTTTAAATGATTTCAGGTGTTCGTGATTCTTTTAGAGTCAATTAATTATGCAAATCAATGTATTGTTGTAGTGAGGTTAAGTTGGTCTTGACAATCACCATCAACTTGCTCAACTAATTGGTTCATCCACCTAATTAGCAGGGTACATTGATGCATAGATTAGTTAGTAAAATTATGTGATGAAAACAAATGTTGGTGTTACAATCTGTGCTTAACCACTTGGATGCTAATGACAAGGGTAACTCGTCATGGAGTGCCCATTCATTTCAATGGAAATTACATGAAATCGTTGGACATTCTATAGCATCCAAGTTTAAAGGTATCCAATCATAGGAGAGAATTCACTCAACCCATTTTTAGTTTTTATTTGCAAGGGTCTGGGGAAAAGTGTGTGTGACTAGGTGCGTTGTACTTCGGTGTTATGGGTCCCACTGGAGGGACCCGGACCCTGGGTTGGTGATAATTCTGATTAAGCGCTGCATCACATGTACTAGTGTAGAGTGGAATGGCACAAAGCGGAATGTTGTACAGTGGAATGGAGCAGAGTGTAATAGTGTGTACTGTAACAGTGCACAGTGCAGTGGAATATAATGGAGTAGTGTAGACTGGAGCAGAGTACTGTGGCATGGTGTAGAGTGTAATAGCATACTTTAGGAGTGGTGTACATAGGAGTGGCATCCAATCGAAAAGCGTCAGATGAAGTGTTGTAGAGTGGAGTGCCACACACAGGAGTTGTGTAGAGTGGAGTAGCATACAATGTGGTGGCATACAGTGGAAGAGCATGCTGTGGAGTGTTGTAGAGGGGAGTGGCATACAGTGGAATAGAGTTGGGAACAGTGGCATATAGTAAAATGGCATAGAGTAGGTATAGTAGGGGTATAGTGGGACAGTGTCCATTGGAGTGGCATACAGTGGAGCGAAGTAGACTGGAGTGGCATAGACTGAAGGTGTGCATAGCGTAAGAGGATAGAGAGTAGTGCTATTCAATGGTGTTACGTACAGTTTAATAGCATAGAGTGGTGTGACTCAGAGTAGAGTCTGTCACAGAGGAGAGGCGTAGACTGGAATTGCATAATTTGGAGTTGCTACAGTGGTGTGGCAAACGTAATTTTACAGCAATGTACATTATGGCAAGAAGTGTAATGCAAAACAGTTAATTGGACTGCCTTGCATATCTCCAGATTTACCAATCAATGCAGGTCTATGTATGGTGGCCCGTAGTTGTTTTATAAATCTGACTTAAGTATGCTGTTGCCCACGCAACACCATGAGTGACACAAGAGCTCTGCAATCCAGTCATATTGCTAGGCCTTATTATATGTTGGTTCATCTTATACCGTGATAGCTTTGCTGTATACCGTGGTATACGGTGATGACAAGCAAGTATATATTTGAGTAATGGCTGTTTTTAGAGAATTATTGTTTTACACTTTGGCTGTGTTCAATGTTAGGGCCTTAGCTATAGGTAAGGAGTAAGTCCCTACCTATTACCAATTTATTAAAGTAGTATTAGGTTGGGAAATCTATTTCAATAGTTTTTTTATATTGTTAAATAACTTTATGGCCATGTACCGCGGTAGTGTCACAAAACCTTGTGAAATTCCACAAACGTACCTCAATGACAGATATCACTAAGTTTAAATGCCTTATACCTTAAAAATACTTACCCTACTTAACTGCAAGTACACAAAAAGTCTTATATTAGCACCATAATATATAATCCTACCAAATTTAATGGAAATCTTTTCAGCTGATGCATTGATGGGAAAAAGCGTTTTGGAACTCCTTATAATCTTTGCACCCCTTATGGATTCACTACAACAATTTTTATTGTTTTAAAATGTAAAAAATGGTATAGACTGGGTGTTTTGTGGTAATTCCTTAAATGGGCAGAAAGTTATTAGGGAGCAAATATCCAAGTAATTCCTATCTTTTGGAATCCTAATTATAACTACAGATTTAATGTGATTTCTTTCTTTTTATCTATTGTATTTATTATATAATTGCCTATTGGTTTACATAATTGGGTGACCATAAATGTATCTTTTCGTTGTCCATGTAGTAATTCTGAAACTTTACATATGCAGTCTAGTTTATTTTGTGGGCATCTGTTCTACTTTAGGATTGTGAAATATATGAAGCTCAAAGTAAATGCAAGCCAATCATTGCTGTTATAAAATAGTACTTTTGTCCAATTATCATGTCCTCTGTTGGAAACTGGGGTTCTAGTTGGCAGAGGTATGCACCCTGTCCAAACAGGAATCACATTCCTAGTCAGAGTAAACCAGATGCACTCCAGACATTAACCTGTGCTTACCCTCTGGTAGATTTGCATAGAGCAGTCAAAAGACACAGTCAATGTGTGATTGAAATAGTCACTAGGTTCTTAGAGCAAGAGAGAACTGTTAATTCATCAAGACATACAGCTATTGAAAGAGATGCAAATTCAGCTCTTTCCTAAAATGGAGCAGGTTTGGGGCAGTTCTGGGATATCACGCCACATCCTGGATGCATAGATGTAGATGGCTTAATGACTGGTTGTTTTTCATTTGTGCACTTCTGATTTTATCTCAGAATATATCATGATTATGCCTGTGATAGAACTAGCCAGATGTAAGGAAGTGCACAATTAGGTCACCAATGCTGCAATTCAAGTGGTAGGCAGAAGTAACCAGGATCCCTGAGAACCAGCATGTATGCACAGTTGACAATACTCCTTGTTTCATTCTTCTTTGTATGCACTTTGGAGCTCATGCACATTCACAGCATCAGGGGAACTGTGCTATTTTAAAACAAATACTGCATAGTGCCCTGAGAGGGGCTTCTGTGCTGAACATTGCTGCTGTCAGGATGCTCTACTTCATGAGATGTAAGTCAGAAGGTGTGAGGTTAAGACACAACTCCTCTGGCCCTGTGCATTGCTCCAGTTTGGTAACCGCTAAAAGTAAGTGTTTCAGGGTTTTTTGTTTATGTACCCTTCATTTTCCTAGTTCTGTTCAGAGTGAGAGAAGACCATGTCTGGATGTAGCAAAGGAAGAACGGTTCTTAGCAAAGGCAGGGCCACAGACGTGCAGATAGACATTATGTTATTATATCCAAACATACAATGAACAAGACCAATCTACTGCTGTAGTCAATGACTGTTAGTAGTAAATAAGTATTAATTATTTCGTTGTGAATAATTAGAATTGAAAATGTTTACATTCTAAAAAGATTAGACTGTGAATGAATTATTAGTAAGGTCTGTGGAAGTATTGTTAGTCTTCATAGTGTGTCAATCACTAAGGTCCTTCCCTTCATACCACTTTCAATGTTGTATCTCACTGTTATCCCCTCACTTTCATTTTCTCTCTACATCTTTCTGTAATAGTCATTCTTTATATATCACTATATCTCTTTCCTTCTCATCATTGTCATTTCACTACCTCCTTCCGTACTTACTCGTATTACCCGTCTTTCACCACATTCACACCCATACTCCCCTTCCTCACCTGTACACACACCATTATGTGCCTTGTTGATGTTCTACACTTGTGTAACTGTTTACACACTGTAATGGATGTAGTCTGAACACCTTCACCACCACTGCCACAGTGAGAAACTATCATTGCTTTCCACCTCAACTCCAGAGCTCTCAGCAGTGCCCCATCTTCTTTAATGGTCCATAACCTCAACTTACCCAAACACCTAGAGGTGACTCAGTTCACAATGTGCACTATACACGAGTCACATGTTCCATGGGAAATAAACTACAGAAACACAGGATCAAAAGGTGCAATGTAACGAGAGACTCGGACTGCAGTGCTGAAGTGGATTCCCTTAAAGGTTTACAGTCATTGTTGAGAACTTGATCTGAGCTGCACTGGCTAACTGAGTCCCAGCTGCTGTTTGGGAGCCCCGGGCAAACGTCTGCTATATGATTGCTCTTCTCAGTCAAAAAGTTTCAGCTGACCAGAAGAGAGGGCTGAGTAGAGCTCAGAGTGCTCAATGGGTACTTGGCAGGACTCTGGTCCAGGGTGCAAGGCACACCTCCAAACTGGCTTCAAAGCAAGGTGGCTTTCTGAGTCCCCCGTGTTGCTTAGAGGTCCAGATGTGTGTTGCTTGCAAGCCACTTTGATGTTTCTGTGTTTTCAAAGCATCATCCTATCTATATAAGATAGAGCATGCTTATGACATCCTGCAATGTACTACGTGACAAAGCACAGAGGGCCAGAATGTAAAAAAGAGATACATTTTAAAACCTGGACACAGTGCTAGTTTCCAGGGAAACCTGATTCACCTCTTTTCTGGACTTTACTCACACTGCCTGGGACACACTAAAAGATGTGACCAATAAGACTAGTGAAGGCTTTACACATAGTGCAGTGAAAGCAAAGCCCCACGAGCAATGAAGAGGAGCAGCTAATTCTGCATGGTAATGCATTTAAGTGCAGTGATACAGGACATGCACTTATGTACATTAGACTAGCCCTTAATGTGTGCCACTAGGCAGGGCTGCTACTTTATTGATGTGTTTACTCTAGGAGTCAAACCATGCAGTTTGTCTCTGTCTGGTCCATGATGTAAAGAATTAATGTTTCTGCCTCAGGAACCAGAATATGGAACAATCACAAATAGAATATATTTCATGTATCTCTCTGTTTTACCTCTAGGATTAGAACTTTGAGCCACCTGGAACTCAGAATCTGGTTGTTTAACACTATCATATCCTGAAAACTAGTGTTCCATATACCCTGTTCTTTTTCTGTGGAAGCACTACTATTGTTATAATATAACTGCACTCCATAATAAATTAGTTTAAATGATGTGTAATATTTTCAATGTCTTACCTGTGGATATCTGTATAGACCCAGTATGTGAGCAACACTAATTGAGTGGGTGGATCCGGCTTCCCCAATGATAGCTGCTGGTGGTGAACTCCTCCGGCACTGAAAGTTTGGAATCGGCTCCTCAAGTCCTGATAGAATCCATAGAGTCCCTTTCAGTGATCGCTGGAGCATCGTACAAGTGTCATAGATTTGGAATCCCAGGGTAATGTTGGGCAAAAGCTTTGGGTTGTTGTTAATCTCTTCAATGGCAAACAACATAGACTGCATCATCTGGTAATATTGGAGTCCAAACCTAGACTATGAAGAGGCATGTGTTTACTATCATGTTATATATTCAGCAGTTATGAAATGTCAACTTACCAAAGAAAAGGCCATTGTTGAAATAATTTCAAACTCCAATACCATAGCTGTGTCTACAATATCAATATATATCATAGAGTAAAGCTGGTAAGGATGATTACTGTTTCTTCTGCCCCAGCAGCATACAGAAATGTACTCGCTATTTTGCTTAAATGCACTTTATTTACCATAGACAAAAGAAGCTATCATTTTTTTGTCATATCCAGGAAAACATGCTCTCACTGATTACTTTAATTGATAGATTGTCATGCTTATTCGTGCGTGATACTCTATTTCATTTGGGCAATGGTGCCTACTTGCCATTTTTCTTACAGCACCCTCAGAAGCCATGTTTTAAGTGAAGCAGTTAAGGGAATGTCTAAGGAGACCATCAAGGCAGACATGTAAGCAGTGGACTCCTGTACCCTTCTATCTGATAACTATCTTCAGCATCTACACCCAAACTGCTGGCTTCAATGTGGACCCTCACAGCAAAGATGTCATGGATGGTGAGATCCCCATAGCTGGATTTCAGTGATCAGCTTTGCGACTGATCAAGATGGCTTGCCTCAAGGCCAATCCCTGAGGAGCCACTGTGGTATGAGCTGACCCAATTGGACAACATACAGGATATGCCCAGTTCACACTTCTGCAACAGGTCGGGCTCTGAATGTTTTGCATGCCCTGCTCTGAGTCCAATTTCTGCCAAGGCCATAGAGCATGGGCAGGTGTTACAAACATGGTTATTGTTGGTTGAAGAGGGTGATACCCTTCTCAAGAAACAACCACAAACCTTGTCAGGGTGAACCACAAAACTCACTAAATTAACCTGTGCTTAACTTTCTGGTAACTTGGCACAAACACAGTCAGGCTTAACTTAGAGGAACTGTGTTAAGTATTTATGCAACACACAAACGGTAATGAAGTGAAAGCACAACACAAAAAACATCCCACACCAATTTAGGAAAATATAGAACATTATAATAAATAAAATGACATCAAAACAGGAGTTATGCATTTTTAAAGCTATTAGAGGAAACTAGCTCCTAAAAGATCAAAGTGCCAACCGCAGGCATCTGGTAGTGCAAGACCAGGCCAAAGCCAAAAGTTATGGCCGACTGTGTTGGAGCATGGCTCAGATACACAAGGTGGATTGGGCCCGATCTCGGCTTGCCTCTGGATTTAAATGAAATTTTGAAGAGAAGTTTCTGAGAAGGTAAAGCTCAGAGGAGCAAGGCTGCTGGCGGTGTTCAGAGAGGAGACATCATTATCGGGGAGTCGTTGGACGAAGTCGCAGTGAAGTTTTCTGCGTTTGGACTTTGTCACTTTTTTGGGAATAAAACATATCCAGCAGGACAGGGTTTCAGGCTGTAGCCAACAAGGGCTACATGAGACCAGATTCACTACTACAGAGAAGAACATAATGGGAGCTACTCAAAAGTCAGGCCAACTGTGATGCACCTTGAGCAGATCAGAAAGCAGGTAGTTACACGTCTCTTGTCAGTTCTCATGCTACTTTTTTGGTGGCATTTTTTTTATCTCACTTTCCCTGTTTTGGCAGGTGAAGCACCCTTAGAAATGGAGCTTAAGGTGTCTGGAATGTATGCCCCTCTAGCTCACAGATGAGGAGAGCAGACTAGCTCTTGTAGTCCACCTGGTGACCATGGGGTCAAGTAGCAATTCAGGCCGAAAAACAACAGGGCAGTCCTCTGAGAGCAGCAGGGCAGTCTTCCGAGGTACATTTGTCTCCCAGTATGGCGAAATACATACAAGCCGATTATTCACAGCCATGTGACCTGGGACACAGGCTGCAGGCACCAAATAGGCCAAGTAAATGCCAACTTTCTAATAAAATGCAAAAAGAACAGTTGATTGACAGAATGCTGAACAATGTCAAAAATCACCCAAGTACAGATATCTGGGCCTAAATCCATTGTTTTTAGCTCCCCATGCCATTCCAGTTTAAACCCAGTTCTATGCAAACCATTCTTGACCCTGTTCCCCAATGGAACAGTCCATACAGAAGTGCCAGGCCTGGTCCTCCCTGGACTGGAAACAAGCATCCTGGACCAGTTTTGGGGTATCACCCCTCATCAGCCAGACTAGCTTGACTCGAGATCCACGTCTGGGCTTACACGTCCCACTTGGGTTGACATATGCAAAAAGTACAATTAATGGGCAGAGTGATAAACAATGTCAAACAAGCATCCGAGTACAGAGATCTGGGATTAAATCCATTGTTCTTTTGTTCCCAATGCCATTCCAGTTTAAACCAAGCCATATGTAAATCAGTCTTAACCAAACTGCATGGCATGGTCCTCATTGGACTGGAAACAAGCATCCTGGGACTGGTTTTGGGGTATCACTTTATCTGCCAGGCTAACTTGACTCCAGTGGCATAGACTGCCCAGGACACACGTCTGGGCATACCCGACCCACTTGGGGTGACAAATGCAAAAAGAACAGTTGATTGACGGACTGCAAAACAATATCAAACCTTCACCCTGGTACAGCAATCTAGGGCTAAATCCATAATTTTTGTTGCTTTCCATTCCATTCCAGTTTAAACCCAGCCATATGCAAATCAGTTTTGACCCTGTTCCCAATGAGAACAGTTCAGTCTGAACTGAAAGGCCTGGTGCTCTCTTGACTGGAAACAAGAATCCTGGGACCAGTTTCGAAGTATCATCCTTCATCAGCCAGAGTAGCTTAACTTCAGTGGCTTGGAGAGCACGGGACCCATGTCTGGATATACCCATCCCACTCGGGGTGACAAATACAAAAAGAACAATTGAAGGACATAATGCTGAACAATGCATAACATCACCACAGTACAGAGATCTGAGCCTAAATCTATTGTTTATTTGCGCCTCGTACCATTCCAGTTTAAACCCAGCCATATGCAAATCAGTCTTGACCATACTCTCTATGGGAACAGTACAGCCCGAACTGCCAGATCAGGTCCTCCTTGGACTGGAAACAAGCATCCTGGGAACAGGTTCTGGGTATCATCTCTCATCAGCTAGGCAAGCTTGACTCCAGTTGCATGGAGAGCACAGGTCTTTGCAGACCCAACCCACTCGCAGTGAAAAATCCAAAAAGTACAATTCATGGACGGCATGCAGAGCAATGCTAAACATTCACTGTAGTACAGTACTCCAATGCCACTCCATTTTAAGCCCAGCCATATGCAAATCATTCTTGACCAGGCCAGGCCTGGTCCTCAATAGACAGGAAACAAGCATCCCAGTACCTGTTTCGGGGTATCACCCCTCATCAGCCAGGTTAACTTTCTAAAAGTGATATTTTGAGAAGTTTGAATAAAGATTCAACTTTACCACTAAGGAGGATTTTTAATTACAGTGCTTTTGAGCTCAAACATGATATTTCTGCCTGGTTACAATCAAAGGTTAGCTCCTATTAAATGTTATAATGTAACCCAATGTTATCATTTGGGAAAGGTAGGCCTTACAGTGGTAAAAAATGAATTTAAGAGTCTTTCACTACCAGAAAATGTAAAACTTAAATGTGCATGTCCAACTTTTTAAATACTCGGTATCCTGCCCTACAGGCTGTTTAGGGCTTACTGTATTGGTGACTTATGACTTATGTGTATTAAACATTAATGTTTAGGCTTGGCAAAAGGTTTATTTTGCCAGGTTCAAATGGCATTTTAAAACTGCACAAAGAGTGAAATGGCAGGCCTCAGTCATATTTTAAAGGGCTACTGAAATTGATGGCACGATGAGTGCTACAGACCCACTATTAGCATTTGCTTGACAGGGCATGGATACATGTTGTACCGCTTTACTGGGAACTAACAAGTAAATGAAATGTGCCAGTTGGGAGTAGGCCAATTTTACCATGTTTTAAGGAGTGAGAACGTGCACTTTAGCACTGCTTACCAGTGGTAAAGTGTAAACGGTCCTAAAGCTAACAAAAAGAAATATCAGCAAAGAAGAGGGGCAAAGGCAAAAAGTTTTGGGGAACACTTCTAGACATTCCTAAACCTCAAAGTTGCAACTGGACTAGTTAGAAAACACAATTTTTTGCTGCAGGCATCTATAATAAAATCATGAACTCTAATTTGGAAAATCTAATATTTTCTTGCTCAATGTGCAGGATCAATTCTTTTGCAATTGACTGTATTTCAAGTGACTTCACCTTCTCTTTATGGATGTTCCACATGGCAACTTGATTCAGTCTTTTCTGGGACATAGTTGATCTTCGCCATGTTTTCAGTTGTTGGAGACCACTGAAGCTTCTCTCACAAGAACATAGGAAAATGACTAAAATAATCTTTAGCAGCTTATCAACCTGCGCAAAGAAAGTTCTCTCTGCTGGGAGCATTTATCAGAGTATGTCTGCAATTTCCAGGACTTGATACTTGATAATATAATTGTGCTGAAAGCAGCAACGGGTCAACTTTTTGCATTGACCAAAGTGCCAAAGACATTGCCTTTTAAAAGCAGTTCTTCAAGTTTTTTTTTAAATACTGTTAGTGATAGTAATCCCTGACAGTTACAGGGTGAAACATTTCTGCTGCTCCGTCATCTATCGCCACAGTTGTGGCATTTCTATGGAATTAAAATTGTACTTAACATCATAAACACTTCACTGGTTTTAAGAGTTGTGCAGACTGTCAAAAGATCCATCAGTGCACAGCTTTAGTATTGCACGTGTTGCTACACTCACAGCAGCTAGTAGTCCTGATATACTTTCCTGGCATCCTTACATTGCAATATTCAAAATTTCGCGAACCAGCAGTATTTGGAGGGCAATCTGAAGAACCTGTGAAGTTTGTTTCATTCTAAACTTGTGCCATCATATGGCGACCACAAGCAGACACATTACCACTTATCTTAAAAGTTGGTATTTGTTCTGGAGGTTTCCGGAATAGGTTTGTAGTTATCATTACATTTTGTACAGCTTTTATACAGACAATCCAGTGCATTTGACACAATGGCTTTATTTTCAACGCATTTGCAGGCCCTTCAATACAAAAACTTCAAACTTTTGTTGTTTAATCTGTGGGAAGAGTTATTGCAGATGAATGACTTGTAGAGTGCAAAAAGCATATCTTGCACACAACTATGAGGAATCTATGACAGACATTTGGAATAAGATGTTTGAGATGCTTGCAAAAATGAAATTCACAGTGTTTGTGGGAAGAAAGATGGTTAAAATGTGAAACAGCCTACTGTGTGAGACACATACGCAAGCAATGTAGTAAGTTATATCCTTGCAAAAACATAAAATCTGGTGGGCATGTGAAATGCTTACAAATGCAAGCAACATGATGTGTGAGATGCCCACTGAAGACAGGTTTAGTGAGATATGTAGAATGAAATATGTGTGTGGGAAGCTCAGAAGTGAGGTGTTAGTGATGGTCGCAAGTACGAGGGGCTGAGTGTGATACTTTTAAACACTAGAAAATAATATTTTGTGTGTGAAGCTTACAACTGAATACAGTGGATGGAAGGTCACAATTGAGTATTGTGTGGGATGCTCAAATGCACAAAAACTAATATCTGGGATCCTCACAAAATGAACAGCATGTTATAGAAATTGCTCATTACAATGAGTGAGGCTTGTCAATAGGGGAAGTATGGCACATGAGATGCATGCAAACATGAGAAGCCTAACATGTGAAAAGTGTACCAACACACACACACACTCACATAATCTAGCAATGTGACACAGACAGGCTGATCAGGTCACTCTCTCTTCCCTGTCTGCTATTCTGTGAGATGTGTATCAAACAGAGCAAAAAGCATGTGCTGGGTGCCAGCTTTAGAGTGGTGTGACCGGAACTGTCACAAAAGGCACAAACTTCAGGAGTCAAAGGTGCTGCAGTTCAAAACATTATGGGGGTAAATGGCACCTGCAGCAGTGTTATTTAATTCTCCCGGTCGTCGTCTGTCAACTCCCCTCCCACCGCACCCCACCGCTCTTACCTGCACGGGCCGCTCCTGATGAAATGTCAAGATAACTCTGGTGATTAATATACTTGATGGAGAGATCTGAGTTTTGCCTAGTATCAGTTTTGACTCATCATTAAGTAGCGCAGAAGCTTAATATGCCTGTTGCAAAGCACGTGTAACATGCAGGTCAGAGATTTGTATTTTATGTAGTAGATAGACCAGTGGGTTTTGCACAGATGCCCTTTAGATATTTGCAGTTCAAGTTACACTCATTCTGATAGAAAAGGGTGAGCTATGGACCAGCTGTAAAGAGCTGAATTCAAACGGAAATGTATAGGTTTAGAGCATTACAGTTTTTTTGCAATTGTTTGTTACTCTAAAGTTTCTAAAAGGATTTGTTTTGGGCAGTAATACAGTCCTATTAGTGTAGACAACCCTGACCAGTGTGCTACGTTTTACATCCTGACTGGATTTCTCAAACTAATCACTCTTGACATATAATGCATATTGGTATGGATTATATGTGACTCCTACACTTTGTAGCCCGCATTGTCCTCCGTAACAATTTGTGTGTTTCTTTTCATATTTTATTGTATCTCCACTGTTTTTTATTAGTAATGATCTTAGGCCACATGTATGAAGCTATTTTGCGTTCGTAAACAGGCTGATTCACAGAAACGGCTTGTTTGTGAACACAAAAACAGCTTTTACTAAGTAACCCTATTTTGCAATTAATTTTAAAATGGGTTTGCGATTCGGTATTTGGAAGGGGCATGCTTAGTGTGTCACTTCTAAATTCAGAATCTCAGCAGTATGTATGAGTGTTTTGTGACCATGAATGCGATCGCAAAACATTCAAATTTTACCACCAACTTCAAGTTGGTGGTAACCCATTTGCAAATGAGAAGGGGACCCTAACCCCGTGCCAAGCATGGCCAATGACATCCAAGGGACCGGTTCTTGAGCCAGTTCTATGACAACTTCTGGGAAGAATAGTTCTGAGTAACGTTTCTGGGCAGACAGTGTCTGTTTTCTTTTTGCTTTCTTTTCCTGTGTGCGCTAGGAAGGGGTGGGATTGGTTTAGCTCACTCAGGTGTGTACTAATGTCAGCTATAAAAAATAAACAGAACTGGAAATAAAAGTGAACTTCACGCTATAGCCTTTTAGCAATATAAAACCAGAAAACCTGAGCTCAATCCTGGCTTCCCGCTAATTCACATTGTTTGCACCGTGCCTTCGTTTTTTCTTCATCATCACATAAGACAGCACCGTCAAATGTGTGAGTTTGGGGTATGTGCTGCACAAAAACCTCTTGTGTTTGATTTCATAGACTATCCCCTTCCGCCAGCGACTTTGTTTTCAAGAAAGCTTATACCCACCTTCCTGCAGACCCACTGTGCCCAAGACTCCTTAGACCCACTGTGCCCGCCACTATTGACTCCCCTCTCCTCAAACAAATTAAAACTGCACTAGAAATGTTGAAAGCATTCAGGTACAACAATTAGAAACTGTGCTCCGAGACCACAGTTCTCCTCTTCTGTGTGATCTTGGGCTGCTCAGTTTCACATCAGTCACAACTAGAAGCATTTACAATAAAGAAGCTCTTGGTGTTACAGGTTATATTTAGGACTGTATACTGAAAGTTGTAATCCAGTGCTAAGAGGGTTGAACCTGCACACTGAGCTGTCATACCCCATTTCGCGGGCCTTTGCAAATCTGCAATTCCTATATGACATTGAGTGGTGCTGTGTGAAATGGAATATTCATTGACTTCCTGTTCATGATGAATCAGTTATGATACAAGGCAAAAGATTGGCTAAGAAATCATGCCCTCTGCATACAACAGATGAAGTTGAATATATGCGGAACTACAACCCCTTATTTGAGATTCAAAGATATCTGGGGCCCACTTTATAACTTTTTATTCTATGCTGCTGAAGTTGATGATGTTGGACAATCGACCACCCCCAGCCAAGCCAACACATCAGAGTGAGCATTCTATGGGTAAACAACCTTTACAACGCGGTCAAAACACCGCAGTGCCATCACAACGCAGATTTTAAAATGCAATTCGTTACCACGACTTGCACTGGAGGGCGCTCTAGACTAAGGAATAGTAGATTTACTATTCCACCACCTTCCCTACTGTACGTAGGCTGGAGTTGGAATAGTAAATCATACTATTCCTAAGTCCAGCACCCTACAGCGAAAGTCATGGTAACGACTTGCGTTGTAAAAGCTGCGTTGTGATGTACCGTGATCATTTTGATCGCGTGGTAACATCATACATCCATTCTATGCCTTTGCTATACGCACAGCTAGTACACAGCGATCTGAAAGACGACAATACAATATGCAATCTCGCCCCTGTGATGATCAAACTGTATCTTGCTATTTAGGGCATTTTGTACTCGCTCTTACTGGCTTGGACTGCACTCACTGTATTTCCCTGTAATATTGTGAAAGTGTGCAGATTTATGCAGACGCATTGATATGCCTTGCTCGAGGTTCACCAATGTATCATGACATGTAACTGTTTTTATTTTTTATTTGCCCATTTCTTTCATGTCTGTACCCCTAACATTTGAGAATTAAACATAACAAATTATAATACAAGTCACATAAGAATATTAGAAACAGAAAAGATCACAATATAATTCAAGTATGTAATGATAACAACAACATACATAAGAATGCTAGGCAATACTGCCCAAAATAAAACGTGGCTTCTCCCTGTCACCCACGCTGTACCGTAACCCTTCATTAATTAGATGAAAAACATTAAGCGTATAAGTGATAAAGAGATACACTTCTAGAAGCTGAACTGTGCCATGTGAAAATCTATAACCGAGGCCAAATCTTGGCTTCCCTGTTTCACCAAAACGTGTGATCCTAGACAGTGTTTTATTTCATGGAGCTTCCTTTTCAGCCTGCAGGTATCAGGCTGTATGGGGCTCTTCCCTCTTTAGATCTTTCTCATTGCCCTGCAGGGCTTGTCTTTAAAGTAGCAGTAGGGGGTAGGGCTGAGGGCGGCAGTATGCTGACAGCAAGCAGAAAACACTGCTTTCAACTCCACTCTGCCTTTTTACCACCACACAGAATGAGGGCAGCTGTAATTAGCACAAACAAAAGGACTCAGGGCATAGATGGCCTCCTGACTCACCTTCATTCTGTGACCATCAGATTGGTCATTGATGACTGGAGGCAGGTCAGCAGGTCAAGTGCAGGGCCATTACAGGTAGTGCTTTGATGCTCTAATGGCCCTGCAAATCATGGAAGTGACAGGGAAAATAAAATATTTTTTATCCCCCTGTCCCTCCCACACTTGTACCCCGTGTCCTCCCAATTTCAAATCTGGGGAGATATATCCCCTGCATCCCCCACACTTCCTACACCCATGAAAACATTGAGGGCTCTAGGGCTTCTGGTGTTCGGTTTATTTTATTTATTTATTTATAGGTTTGTATAGCGCTATGAATAAACTCCCGAAGGAGTATCTCTGCGCTTTTGACACCAGGGGTAGAGGAGCTTAAACAGATATCCACACAAAATATGCTTTATGGCCAGGGAACTAATCTGAAAACCAAAGGATAGATGTTTAGCATAAGCTGAACAAAAAGGTTTTCAGCCTTTTCCTGAATTCAAGATGATTCCTACATAGTTTTAAAGAAAGCGGGAGGGAGTTCCAAAAACTTGGACCCACCACAGACAGGGCCCTGCCTCCTTGTCTAGCTTTAGTAATTTTAGGAATATTTAGCAAAAGCTGTTCACCAGACCTAAGAGTACGGATAGGAGAGTATGGAACACATTTTTTTGCCAAATACTCTGGTCCCAAGTCATTGAGGCCTTTATGGATTATACAGCCGATCTTAAACTTCACTCGTTGCCGGACTGGCAACCAGTGTAGTGTCTGTAGTAAAGGTCTAGAAGGGGACCTAGGAGGTGCATTAAGCACCAGCCTTGCAGCTGTATTTTGAACCACCTGTAGGCGGTTGAGAACCTCTTCATTAGCTCCTGCCATGAGGCCATTGCAGTAATCAAGACGACTGATAATCAGAGCTTGAACCAGAGTTCTCCTATAAAGGTCAGGGAGGAAAGGAAAAATCCTCCGGAGGAGACCTATTACGTGGAAACATGTTCCCACAGTAATGGAGACATGATGTTTCATAGTCAGCTCCGGTTCAAATCTGACTCCCAGATTCCTGATCACTGCTTTGGGCTCAGGAACTGGTCCCAGATCGGGGGGCCACCAGTCAGGAGACCATTGGACCTTTACATCACCAAAAAGCATTACCTCCGTTTTTCCAACGTTGCATTGGAGGAAATTGGAGGACATCCACCTTGCAACTGCCTTCATTCCATCGGAGAAAGATTGTATTATCTCCGGTGTAAGATGTTTGAAAGGGAAGAGCAGCTGCGTATCATCAGCATATGATACTGGATGGAATCCGTAAGCTCTGGTTACATCTGCAAAAGGGGCCACATAGGTGTTAAACAAAGTAGGGCTCAAACATGAGCCCTGCGGGACCCCCTTGGTGATGTTAACCTCCTCCGACCTAAAATCACCAATGGTGACAGATTGGGTGCGGTTGGAGAGAAAGCTTCTGATCCATTCCAGTGCCATACCACCGATTCCACTCTCAGACAGGCGTTCGATAAGGATGTTTTGAGAGATAGTATCGAACGCTGCCGATAAATCTAGCAGTACCAGGATCACAGAATAACCTTTGTCCTGGTACAGCCGAAGATCGTCTGTTATCGACAGCAAGGCCGTCTCGGTGCTGTATTTTGGCCTAAAACCTGACTGAGATGGATCGAGGCAGCCAGATTGTTCCAAATAGGTGGATAGATGTTTATTTGAATGCTTTTCGTGATTTTCCCCAAGAATGGTAGAAGGGAAATAGGTCTAAGATTAGACAAATTGGTCCATGGAATTGAAGAATTCTTCCTGATCGGTCTGACAAGAGCTTTTTTCCAGCATTGTGGGACTACTCCAGATGCCAATGAGAGGTTTACTAGCCTCTGGACATCAGGACCCAGTATGCTCCCTAGTGGACCCATAAGTCTAGCTGGGAGCCGGTCTACCGGGCTTCCGCTTTTTATTTCCGTAATTAGACTTAGGACCTCACTCAGTGAGATTTCTGGGAAATCATTAAAGGAATGAGACATTATAGCTTTAGTGGCTGACCTATGCATCAAAGTAGAGTGGTCTTGACTACTATCATCAATATTTGTAGTCTCAATTCTCCTGTAGATGGCATCAATTTTATCAGAGAAGAAACTTGATATGCTATCACAAAGATGTTGTGAAGCCATGTCTGCACTTTCGCAAGCAACAGGCTTCAGTGTTTCATTGTTGAAACAAGTATGCAAACACTTTGTTCCCTAGTGAGTAGTAATGGAATGGCTGGCTCAGGTTCTTCTTGGAAGGTGATCTCTTTCTGCACCACAGATAAGTGGACCCGCAAAATCCCACCGATCAAGATGTCTCCATTTCTTGAAAATCCACTTGAATTGCCTCTCTTGAGCTGGCACCCGGACACCATGCTGTGGGCAACAGACACTGGCACGAAGCAGCAAAAGAAGAGGTACATGACTGTGCGAATGCCCGGAAGATTGTTGATGAATTCCATCGATGTCATATCTCTGCTTGTGGGAAGCGATGTCTTGTTTTTTGCTTTGTTAACTTTTTTCATCGAAAAACACTGCGAAATTGAAGTGTGTTTGTGGCGCTAAAGGTGGGGGCGCTTGTTTCATATCTTGCTGTGGCCGTGTGCCTGCTCATATCATGTTATTGCATCATTGCATTCAGCTCATGGTAATTCTCATTCAATTTGATACCAAATGAGAGGCAGTGTGTTGTACAAATGAACAGAAATGTGTGTTATTATAAGTAATATGTGAGTGGATGTCTTTGCATGTGTGTGTGTTAGTATTAGTAGAGTGTCTATATATGTAAGTTTATGTGTATTTATCAATTTTTACCAGGAAGGATATTTTCTTCAGTGAGGGGCATTCGTATAGAAGCTGCAAATTATCAATACAGAGCTGTCACACTCCAAAAAGTCTACAGTCTAAAACGTATTTTCCTAATACTGTGTAGCTGCTCTGCCTCACAGTGTGGTGATTTGTTTCTCTATAACAGTGCCTTAAGCTCTTTTATACCCTCCCGTGCTTCCAGGAGAGGGACTGCAGGGTCCACAGAGGATGGTGGTAATTGTGTTTAATAGCACAAAATCTTGGATGTTTGTGAAGAGGTGTTCACTGAACAAACTGGAGTCATGACATGTACTGGTGGCCTGGGAGATGACACGCAGATAATCAGCATTAGCTCCACAGAGTCTGTAATTGGTTCAATCACTATTGCACACACATACCTTGTTTGACCTGTGATCATTTAGTCAACTGATTTTGAGACTGAATGTAGAGAAATCACCATGGTTGACAGGGCTGAGGGTTGTTACTAAGTTGAAAATAAATATTAAGCCTATTTTTGTTAATGTAAAGCTGATTTATATATTTACTTTAAATTTCAAACAAAAAATGCTACAGCACTAGTACATTCATTTTTAACTAAAATGTTAATGAATGGAAATATATTAAATTAAAATTATTTTTCTGATGTTTAAGGTAAAAAAAAGTTCCCTCCTAAGAAAATAATATTGGGTAGTGTGAATGAATAATTATTACAATTAATATTTTTTATAAAATGTATTGTCACATCATTTTTAAATCCAAAATAGGTTATTAAAATATTTCATAACTAAATAGTAAACATGTACTATTGATATATAAAATATATATTTTTTAACAGTATTGTGCATCTATTCATATTTTTAACTATTTCAAATATTTTAATTTAGCATTATTTCATATGGGAGTGTGTTACAGTATTGGTGTTCGGGCATGTGTAGTGCTGGACTTACTACTTTTTAGGGTCAAGCCTGCAAGAGCAGGTGCATGCGTCTCGCTTGCAAGACACTGTTGTTAACAAAAAGGGCTTGTGGGCCGCCCATTGCATACCATTTGTTGGGTTGCATGGCACTCTTCTCTACAGCCTTGTAATTTGTCAAGGCAGGCCTAACATCATTACCGGGCCGCACTGTGGAGCATGGTCCAAGCACAGATTGGTTCAACTCAGTCAGTGCCCGTCCGCTGCTCCTGACATGATTGAGGTACTATTTTGTTGCTTTTAGCTTTTATTACCCTTCAAACATAAGGAGTATAACTGCCAAAAACTAGCCCAGCGGGACAAGCAAAGATTTATTGTCTATAGTTAAATTTCTTTTATTTTGCCAAGTCTTCTTTTCTCTCTTTGAACTCATGTTTTCTTTTGTTTTTGCTCATGGGTGCTGTTCTCAAACGATTAGGATTATCTTTACTAATATAATAAAGAGAGAGCCTAAACCTTTGAGGCGGGTAATCTCAGGAACCACAGCACCAATCACAACACCCAATACAGCGTTGGAAAGGGCAGTTGCAGCAGAAGGACATAGGCTATGCAGTCGCCCACCATATACATTTAAAAGGTAAAAGAACCGTGCCAGCAAAGTAGTCCCTTGTGGGCGTGTCTGTGTTGTGCTGTGGGCATGTGCTGGGGGCGTGACAAACGCTGGGGGCGTGTGGTGCGTTCCACCCTTCATGCCATGTCTCATATCGTGTGCTAATCCCACCCTGCTCCATTTAAATACCCCTGCAGCCGATAATCATAACCCACCCTTACTCCTTAAAATACCCCAACACCCTTAAACACTAACCCATGTTAACCCTATGAATATACCCTGTACACCAAAACCCAAACCTATCCCTAAACCCTAAAAATACTACTGTACCCCAAAACCCAAACCTAGCCCTGAACTCTATAAATACCCCTGTACCTCAAACCCCAAACCTACCCCTGAACCCTCAAAATACCCCTGTACCCCAAAATCCAAACCAGCCCTGAACCCTATAAATACCCCTGTACCTCAAAACCCAAACCTACCCCTGAACCCTAAAAATACTCCTGTACCCCAAAACCCAAACCTACTCCTGAACCCTACAAATACCTCTGTACCCCAAAACCCAAACCTAGCCCTGAACCCTAAAAAAAACACTGAACCCCAAAACCACCCCTGAACCCTAAAATACCCCTGTACCCCAAAACCCAAACCTAGCCCTGAACCCTAAAAATAACCCTGTACCCCAAAACCCAAACCTACCCCTGAACCCTAAAATACCCCTGTACCCCAAAACCCAAACCTAGCCCTGAACCCTAAAAATACCCCTGTACCCCAAAACCCAAACCTAGCCCTGAACCCTTAAAATACCCCTGTACCCCAAAACCCAAACCTACCCCTGAACCCTAAAAATACCCCTATACCCCAAAACCCAAACCTACCCCTGAACCCTAAAAATACCCCTATACCCCAAAACCCAAACCTAGCCCTGAACCCTAAAAATACCCCTGTACCCCAAAACCCAAACCTAGCCCTGAACCCTAAAAATACCCCTGTACCCCAAAACCCAAACCTAGCCCTGAACCCTTAAAATACCCCTGTACCCCAAAACCCAAACCTACCCCTGAACCCTAAAAATACCCCTATACCCCAAAACCCAAACCTAGCCCTGAACCCTAAAAATCCCCCTGTACCCCAAAACCCATACCTATCCCTAAACCCTAAAATTACCCCTGTACCCCATAACCCAAAACTATATCTGAACCCTTAAAATACCCAAACACTCCAAAACACATACCTCAGTACCCCAAAACATATACCCCCTACACCCATACTTACCTTATCCAAACATTAAAAAAAAACATGCTTTTACCATTCATGCATTTACAACGAATTTTGTTGTAAATGTATGCATGGTAAAAGCATATAAAATATATTGCCATGCGTTATAATGGCATTGCGGAGTCATGGTACTTTCGTAATGAAAGTATGCGGAGTGATGGTATGCGTAAAGAAAGTTGCGGAATAATGGGGGTTTACCCTCCCCGGTAAGTACATTGGTGGCACGGCGGCCCACATCTCCAGCAACATACTCATATTTTTTCACCACCCATTTGAAAAATGCACAGGTCTCTCTCATTGATGGCCAGCACCGACATACACTTTTAAACACACCTCCCGCCACAAGTTCTAGAATTGCGAACTTTAGAGCTGGGGAGCTACGTTCGAATCTCAGCATCAGCTCAACATCCTGTGATTCCAGGCAAATCGCTTTGTCTCCCCGTGCCTACCACAAATGAATGTGTTCTTCTGTAATGTAAATTGTGTTCATGCCATGTTGTCGAGTTCGCGCTATATAATATTGCAAGGAAAAATAAAGTAGGGAAACTCGAGTTCACACACTACTGAACGTGCACTCTTAAGTGCATCAGCAGTGCACTGTGAATCGGATAGTTTCACAGGCCTGTCACAGATAAGAAATGCTATCAAAACTAAATCCTACAAAACAATATACTACTGGCCGGCAGCAATTCATATCCGGACAACGTCGGGACGGGCTGCTAGTCTTATTGTAAAGCAAGATGAAATGTTTCTTTTTTATGTGTAGTTTCTGAAGGATGCTTTAACACATAATCATGCAGAACACCCCACCTCACCCCACACCAGTCTACCCCACTCAATCCAGTCCATCCCAGAACAATCCACCCACTTCCATCCAAACCACTCATCGCAATCCAATCCACTCCAAACCGCACACTCCAATCCTTCCAACCCACCCAACTCCAATATGAACCACTCGAACCTGCCTAACTTAAATTACCCCACTTCAATCCAAAACAATCAGCCCACTCCAATCCAAAACAATCTGCCCCACTCCAATCCAAAACGATCTGCCCCACTTCAACACAATCTACCCCACTCCAATCCAAAACAAACTGCCCTACTCCAATCCAAAACATTTTGCCCCACTCCAACTCAAAACAATCTGTCCCACTCCAATCTTCCCAAATCCAATCCAAAACAATCTACCTCCTCCAATCTGCCCCACTCTGATACACCCCGCGCCAATTCAAAATAATCTTCCCCACTCCAGTCTGCCCCTTTCCACACTGCCCACTCCAGTCCGACCCATCAAGCTATTTCAGGGATGATTTTTACAATCTTGTGACAATTCGATATAAAGCATGTAAAACAGAACCATACTTGTCCTCGAATACCCATGTTTTTAATGTTGATAATAGTCTTTTGCAATTGATTTGTCAAACACCAGCCACTGTGAGTTTGAGAAGGACGAGGGGGCAGTTTGGGGGAGATGTATCATCATTGTATTTTGCGCGTCCTTAATAGCGACATTTTACCGATTCGCTATTAAGGACTCGCAAAATGCAATGTATGTAGGTTTCTCAATAATAATTGCGATTCCTACATATTCCTTAATTGCGAATCACAAATTGCGATTCGCATTTAAGGAGTACCTTGTCATTCATTTATATGGGCATAGAGGCCTAGAGGCCCATAGGAATTAATGGGAAGACAATCGCAATTTGCGAGTACCCAATAGGTACTCGCAAATTGCGAATGCAATATCAAGGGTGCAAGGGTGCCAAAAGGACACCTTGTTGCACCCCTGAAATATGCATGTGTGCACATGTGGTGCACATATATGCCCTAAGGGCATGTCTGTGTGCCACATGGCACTTAGAAAGCAAAAAAGTTAATTTTTCTTGGAAATCGCAAATTACCACCAACTTAAAGTTGGTGGTAATTTGCGATTTCTTATGGCCAGATCGCAAATTTTGGGTGCTTGCAAAATTGCATTTAAGGAATCGCAATTTGTGATTCCTTAAATGCATTCACAAAATAGGGAATCACAAATTATGCAATTCGTTTTTTTGCGATGGCCTTTTGGGATGATACACCCAAAAGGCTTTTTGCCGTTCGCAAGCGTGCCGAATCACAGAATCGGCCCATTTGCCAACGGGAAAACCCTTGATACATCTGGCCCTAAATCTCTTCTTCCCGAATGTGGTGGTCATCCTTAAGATTTTTCAGAGAGCTCCTTACAACACCACTGTTAGTGTGAAAGTCAGATCGATAATCGGCTGGGAGATGTTTTGCTGTTGCAAGCAGTGGCATTTTAGAGATAGGATTTAGGTTGAAGACTTGTATCTGACTGACGTTTGAGCTTTTAGGAATGGGAGCTAGCTTGACATTTTTAAAAACATCTGTGAACATTCTCTGGTTAAGGAAAGTGGGATTTTCTCCCACCGGGCATGTTAATCAAGAGGAAAATTGACTTTTATGGTTCAGTTTAGTAGGATATCAAAGTGGTGGTTAGTATATTACCTACTGGCGGTCGCCAGTAGGTATATATAGTTAGGATTTTTTCTCTATGGGATTTTTGAAAATTCTATGTCAAATAATTTTGGCGTTTGTGGACGGAATTGGCTGAAATTTTCAGGAAAATGGCACATTTTGTTTCTGAGCAGCCCCTGAAAATTGGGGGGGGGGTTCGTCCAGGGGGGGTCGAGAAAAAAGGGGGGTCCCAAAACGTGTTTTTAACATTGAGTTTTCCATAGGGCGGTTGGCCTCACTTTTAGCCCGAACGGCTGATTGGATTTGCACGAAACTTGGCAAAATTGTAGGGACTGGTAGCCCGATGTGCCTTTTGTAGGTCTCAATATATGTGCTACAGTGGATTTTGAGAAATTAACGTTTAAAAAAAGATATATATCTGTAACAGCGGACCGGGCAGCGCTCCGGTTCGCGGACTTTTCGCGCAACGGAGCTTTGTGAAGCAAAGCTGATTGGTTCTCCGGCATCTGTCAACATTCCAAACAGTCCGTAGCGGCCGCCATCTTGTCTCTCGGTAGGATCGAGAGACAAGAGGAGACCAAAGCGAAGGGGCAAATGACCATAAGGGGGCATAGTAGATCCTCGCTGACCCCCTAGGTTTGATGTGGAGGTTTTAAAAGGGCCCCGCGGGGCAAAAAAAAAAAATAATAATAATAATCGAACGGCTGAATGCATTTGCACGAAACTTGGTAAAATATTAGGGACTGGTAGCCCGATGTGCCTTTGCTAGGTCTCAATATATGTGCTCCAGTGGATTTTGAGAAATTGACGTTCAAAAAAAGATATATATCTGTAACAGCGCTCCGCTTCGCGTAACGGAGGTTTGCGAAGCTGATTGGTCATTCTGTCACTGGGCTATAGTTGGGCTACATCTGGCTGATATTTGGGCTACATTTGTTTTTTTGTCTCTGGCGGCCATCTTTGGGCTACATTGGGCTACATTGGGCTTCATTGGGCTTCATTGGGCTACATTGGGCTACATTTGGGCTCCAACATATATATAGGCCAATGTAGCCCAATATATATTTTTCAAAGTTAATTTTCGTAAAAACCACTGGAGCATATATCTTGAGACATAGCAAAGGCACATCGGGCTACCAGTCCCTACAATTTTGCCAAGTTTCGTGGAAATCCATTCAGCCGTTCGAGCTAAAAGTGAGTCCAACCGCCCTATGGAAATGAAGGAAATGAATGGGTAATTTGTAATTAGCAAATAGCTCATCGCAAACTAGGAATGGTAAAGAATCGCTATTTATTCCTTAAAGTTCGCTATTTAGGAAATGCAAAAAACTTTGATGATACATATGGCGGTTCATCTCTAACAAGATAAGAAGCATAGGGATAGATTTATGATGACTGGCGCATCACCAGGGATGTGTTAGTCATTCTGTGCCGCTGTTCCGTCACCTATGGTGTGCTGCATTTACAATGCGGCGCATCATGGGGCAAAAACAGCACAGATGCGTGATGTATCTGTGCCGTAAAGGTGGCGCATTGCTGGAGTTGTATCGCAAGTGTGATGAAGCTCCAGCAAGGGTCGGGGGTGCCCCTGTCGCAGGGTTTCTGTTCTCACACAGAACTGTGGACAGAGGATTGGAACCTCGGCGAATTAGGGTGCCCCAAAACTCACCTTAGTAATCAAAAACCCCTTAGCAAGCTAGGTACAGTGTCACATTGGATATAACAAACTCTCAATGTTTAGACAATCCAGAATATGAACTTATAGTACCTCAGGATACGTGGAACTCATGAACAGTCGGTCGTTATATATTTCTTAGAAACCAGAACATGGAGTTAAGAAGAACACATGTGTATTTGAAATGTTTATTTACTAATGCCGTCTTCTCAGGCGTAGTATCTTAGATAATACAAGTACACATATTATCAGTAGCAAAATTACCAGCATAGTTACTAGTACATAAAAAGCGAATGGTGACAGTATGTTAACATGCTGTAAATGAATAAGAGTTAGCAACACTTATAAGCAGCCACGGGCCGTGGAGGGAGTTACGGTGGGGCAGGGAGGCGAGGAGGGGGAGGGGCTCCACCCTGCCCCTCCCCCTCCCCGCCTCCCTGCCCCACCGTAACTCCCTCCACGGCCCGCGGCTGCTTATATCTCACCCTCCCTAATACACATATTATATTATTTGCTAAGAAGGTCTGTTTGTGTTGGTTTAGGGCGTGCCCATACTTTAGTGTCTTAGATTTGAAGGAATCACATCAGCATACACCAGCTCTCTATTCATGTGAACCGCATCAACTGTTGTGTATGTGTGTTCGGCAAAGCAATATAAAACCCGCCTCATGCCCAGAATTGGCAGAAGCTGCACTTATGTTATGAGTATGAAGTCGTGGAGATCAGACCTCATAACAATTCTGTATCGTGTTGTTCTTGAAACTTCAGCACTCGCTGTACAGATATAGTTTAACAAGCAAAGCAGATAGTAGAGGAATAACATATTATTCTCATGTAAACCACGATGAACTACTAGGTTGAAAGCTAAAGCAACAACTAAGTGTCGTGTGCAGAAGTTGCAAAAAAGGAAAAATGGCGTTTAAACCGGTAATGAGCCCATGCTAACTTAACACGGTGTAAAGATATCCAGGACCTAGATGACACCTCCCCATGATCCGGAAACGAACTGAATAAGATAATAGAAGTGCCATCTCATGAGAGCAGATTGCAACTTTATATGTGGACGGTCCGCAAGGTAAAACATTAAAAACTAGGAAAATTTAATGCTAAAGAAAAATAAAACAGCCAAGTACTTTATCGAGTCTTAAGCCAATAGGCAAGCTAAATAATAAAAACTTGACAAATAAGTCAATGAATTGTCAATGAAATGCTAGTACTCAGCATATCAAACATGAAAAAGGTCTATGACATAACTGTGTATGCAAAATAAGCTGCAACAGCCTCCAATAGGAAGTCACCGTCTTCATCCGAAAAGAGTTCAGCCATCCAATTTAAAAGCGGAAAAGAACATACGTGCTCTCCCAGCACCGGATCCTCTATCACCATCAGAGGACAGCTCGGTGGGTTTTCAAGAAAGCTCTGTTCCAAGAAAGACTGTGTTGCCGCCAGTAAATTCCAGGGACCAATTAGTCCATGCATCAATGCCACAGCCATTATCCTTTCGCCAGGACAAACCAACTCGTGAGTAATGATAGGAGTCATCAGCTGATTAAAGTCGACGTCAGGAGAAACCGGTCCGCAGAGACACAAATCAATGGCCCAATCGAAATCACAGGTCAGGCAGTGAAATACAGGCTGGACACAGGTGAAGTAGGAGAATCGAAAAGATAATCCATATGCCGTGCTTAATATCGCCAACGGCATTGTGCCATAATATTCTAGCATGCGATTGCGGAACAGTGTCAGCAGCTGCAGGGCGGGAGCTTGCACAGGAGGGACATCCATATTTAAAAATGTAAAAAAGCACAAGAGCGTCCGCTGGTAATGCAAGTAAAAATGGGAATCCACGAAGCACAGTGGAAAAAAATAGAATGAAAGAAAGCAGGGATGACTCCAAAGATTTTCTCAAATGAAGTCACGAGACCACTGGTAACAACTTTAAAAAAGTGCGCCAGGCCCTTTGTGGAGGACGCGTTAAAGATAGTCCGAACCATCTTGCTGAAATGGAAAGGCGAATCTGTATTGAAAAGGGTCTGCACCTCTGTACGGGTGTTCGCTATGTGAAGCACAAAAGTTTCACGGGCCGAACTCAAGGCCACCTCTCTCTGAGACAAAAGAGCTCTTATTCTTGCCATGCCGTTGAAATCTGCTCCCAAGGTTATGTTATGTTATACTGGGGTTTTATATAGCGCACGGCTACTCAAAGAGTGTCCCGGTGCTTTGTTTTGCAAGCTATCTACAACACAACAAGAGGAAAACCGATAAAAACAGAAAGGAGACCAACGGAGCTCAGAGAAAAACTAAGAGGTGAAAAGGTTGGTATTTGTGGCCAGATTGAAAACTCCCTATGTTCATGTGTGGGAGGAAATAGAACATTTCTGCAGCAAATAACCCGTTCACTTACTGTTACGATAAAAGGAATACTTTTAATTAACCCAGAACAATCTTCATTATTGAGCATCAAATAACTACCATTTTCCAACAACTTGAACGTGGGGATGATAGCAGGAACTGGCGTGCCTTGCAACACGCAAGCCATATTTGGTTGGTGTTTGTTGCATGAACCGTGTAACTGTATGTGCCTACACATTAGTGAATGATCTGGCGTCTCAGTGCATTCCTCTCCATTCAGATAAACTTCTTGATCATCTTTGAAACATCTGTATGTGTATGGAAGCGACCAGACCTCATGAAGAAAAGCACTACCTAAAGGTTCATAACGACCTATTGGTATATATTTCATACAATTTGAAAACTTATATAAAGCAAAAGGCAGCGTTATTAAACCGTGGATAAGGCACGTTGCCAAAAAACCCGCAATCCTCTGCTGATGATGTCACTGAGCATGTCATGAATGATGTAATATGTGACATCATCAGCAGTGGATTACGGGTAATAGTATCTCTAGTTTACTCCCCTATAGCTGTCTTTCTTTTAACATAAGTGTCTGTTTCCTTCCCTTATACTTACTGTTCTTTTTTAAAAAAAAATGTTTTGGTTCACTTCCGGTTCGCGTACCGGCGAGCGAACTGGGAAGCGAACTACGAGAAATAGAGGTTGGCACAGTTCCAAATATTGTACCAATTTTTTAATAACGGGGAGGTAGTTCTGAAAAGAACTTTTTTTTTTATTGTTTTTGTTGTTTTATATTTTTTTTATTATTTTTCTGAACATTTTTTTACTTTTTTTAGAATTTTTCTGAACAGTTTTATATTTTTTGGGGTTTTTCTTGCAGGGGGCAATGAAAACGATTCATTGTAAAGGGCTCAACAGGAGCAACAAAACAAAAAAAAGTATTTATTATTTGGGGCGTTTCGTACAAACTTGCATATGATAGTCAATAGCTCTGTTGATCAGAGTAATGCTTCTTTCTCCGTAGCAAATGAATCCATTGCAATGTACGCAGACGTGTTTTACTTCATGAAATCTCGTTTGAATATTTGGCACCATCTCCCTGCCCTCTGGTCCCGTTACTTCCGGTACAACAGATCTTCTGGCCATAATAGGGAGATTATCTAGGTCGTTACGAAACTGTGCAGCACTGTAGTTGTTAGGATGCCACCTAGTCATATGGCGATGCATTGTGTAGTTTCCGAAACTGTATTTTTTGTCGGTCCCTCTGGACAGTCTATCTTGACATATAAGGCAAGTTACGTATCTTGCATTTACTTTTTTCTGACCTTTGGGAATTTTAAAAAATTGCCAAATGAAGTTTTCTTTCCGGTGAGACGTCCTGGGCTCCTCAGGCAAAAAGTGCCTCTCTTCGTGCTCGTCGTCCTGTTCCTCTTCTTCCTCTTCTTGCTGAATTATAACTTGAGCAGGTGGTCCACTCTTCCTTGGATGTGGTGGAGGTGGTGGGGAAGCACCAGCTGAAGCTACTAAAGAAGCCATTGCTCACTGGTAACAAAGGGTCTTTCTCTCACAATGATGAAAGTCAGAGTGAGGAAAGAAGGAGGGATTTTCATCATTTGGGAAAAACAATAGTTCTCAACCAATGAAAAGTGTTCATTTTAGATTATATGACCTAGTCTTACATCATTAGGAAACCAAAAGTGAAATGAACCAATGAAAAGTGTTATTACCAAGTCACATGACCTGCTGTGTTTACGTTAAGCGCTTTGCAGGGCCTCCCGGTTTGCTTCCAGAAACCTGTGCTTTGCGACCTGGTAAGCGTACCAGTTCGCTAACGTAGCACGTCATATGACGTATCACGCGACAACGCGAAACGTCATGCGGACGGGAGGCGTCACGATGTTGTTTTCTAACGCGGCAGTTGCGGTAAAGAAACGTTTACCGGCTCGCGGTCTATTTCGCGGCATCAAGGTCAGCTAACGGGAAGCTTCCCGATTCGCGAAGCGGGAACGAAGAAAAAAAAATATTTACATTTTTTTTTATTAATAAACATATAAAATATATTTTTGGATTTAAAGAAGAATACATTTTACAGCTACAGATATTAGCTGTTAAAAAACCAATGAAATTCACTGAAAAAACCATAGGTTATAGACCATATATAGTTAGGAATTAGCATTTACAAAACCTTGAAAATTCACTGAAAAAACCATAGGTTATAGACCATATATAGTTAGGAATTAGCATTTACAAAACCTTATTTTACTCACACAAAACCATTGAAATTCCATATATAGTTAGTTGCACTAACTATATATCGCGCACCCGCAATCCACTGCTGATGATGTCACATATTACATCATTCATGACATGGTCAGTGACATCACTGATGACATCACTGATGACATCTTAAATGACATCACTGATGACATCACTGATGACATCTCAAATGACATCACTGATGACATCATGACACACCAATACCAGTTACTACATACGCACTCACTGATTCCTACGTCTACACACACATTCACTCATTCACCCATACAATCACTCATACATACAGTCACTCATTATTACAACACTATCATATGCACTCATACACCTATGCAGACAGTCACACACTGCCACTCATCCATGTAGTTACTCACACACCAAGTCAGTCCTGTAAAGAATCAATCACACTTCCATTTCTTCATCTATACAGTTAAACACAGAACACCATACTTCAGTGACATCACTGATGACATCACTAATGACATCTGAAATGACATCACTGATGACATCTCAAATGACATCACTGATGACATCATGACACACCAATACCAGTTACTACATACGCACTCACTGATTCGTACGTCTACACACACATTCACTCATTCACCCATACAATTACTCATACATACAGTCAGTTATTATTAGAACACTATCATATGCACTCATACACCTAGTCAGTCCTGTGAAGAATCAATCACACTTTGATTTCCTCATCTATAGTTAAACACAGAACACCATACTTTTCACACATATACTAACACATACTTACTCTCTTATACAATCACTGATACAAGTACACATTGATATGCACAGCGTCACACACCTCCCAGCCAGCCACACACACACTCAGTCTTCCATCCATCCAGTCATTCTTCAATATGTAAAACGTATTTAAACTTTACAAAAACACACAGACACTAGATGATGTCATCAGTGATGTCATCAGTGATGTCACTGACCATGTCATGAATGATGTAATATGTGACATCATCAGCAGTGGATTGCGGGTGCGCGATATATAGTTAGTGCAACTAACTATATATGGAATTTCAATGGTTTTGTGTGAGTAAAATAAGGTTTTCTAAATGCTAATTCCTAACTATATATGGTCTATAACCTATGGTTTTTTCAGTGAATAAATATAACAATGAACCATTAGCTTTTGCTGAAGCGGTAGAAGATAGTCTATGTTATTGTCTGTGCACGAGGTATGTCAGAGGAGGTCGAGTTGAGGCTGATATTTTTGCTGTAAATTAGATTTTTTCTGCAAAGCACAAGATCATTTCTTTGTATTTGCCATGTGTAGGGTTTGCTAGGTTTCATGAGGAGGTCCGCTCGTAGTTGAATAATCTTCAAGTTTTTGGGGGGAATTGCTTGTTTGTTCTTGTTGGTAGTTGGTCTTTATGTTAGTAACTGATTGAGCATACTCTCTTACGCCTTTTAGATTGTTGCCACATATAGGCGATTTCAAACGTTGTCAAGTGTTTTTCTAGGTTACATGTTTCTCTCCTTGTTCAGGCATAGAGCTTTCATGAACTACTGTTGACACGTTTTTGTGTGTCTACATGATACCTGAAATAATATTGAGAATTTTTTGCGACCACAACTTCTTTATTATATCCTCTTTAATCTTCCTTGCCACATGACTAACAAAGTGAGCTGCAGCTCCACACCAGAACCCTCCAAAGCAAAAGGTCAGCCTCCCATGCCTCCCATCCCAATATGGCCGACCGATTACACCCTGACCTCTATAAGAGGAGGGCCGGCCCAACCCCTCAGCCTGTTTTTTTAGTTATGCGCAGACTCTCCGAGGCGTGTTCAGGTAAGTGTGTTCCTGCTTTAGCAAGGAGCATAGGTCCCTGGGTGGAGGCCCTGCTCTAGCCGGACCATGGCGTGGGGATCCTCACCCCTTCCTTCCCCTATTTCCACTTGCTTGGGGGCGGTTCAGCTCTGCTGTAGCGAGCCACGGGTTAATGGAGGGCGGCCGCGGGGAAATTGGGCTCTGATTTCGCATCTTGTCCCCTGCAGCCATGGAGGTTCCGGGGGTGCGGTTGTTTTTACCCTGTCTGGGGTTGACGGCATTTAGTCATGCCCGGCAATGGGCTTCTGGCAGTAATGTAAACCGGCCTCCAGATGCGCTGGGGGTGTTGGGCTTCCGGGACGGTGGCAGTTCCCAGCGCCGTTCCACACATCACTTACCTCTCTGTCAGCCCGAGCTTCCTGCACAGGCGGGTGGCGGCGCTCCATTTCTCCCGCTCGGGGCGTGGGGATCCTCACCCCTTCCTTCCCCTGTTTCCACTTGCTTGGGGGCGGTTAGGCTCTGCTATAGCGAGCCACGGGTTAATAGGGGGCGGCCGCGGGATTTCCCATCTTTTCCCCTGCAGCCATGGAGGTTTCGGGGGTGCGAGAGTGCTCGCGGTGAGGGGCCGTGTTTGTGCATGGACCTCGCGGGTCTTGGCCTTACCTCCTGAGTCGGCGTCCAGGTCGGTGGCTGTTCCCGGCGCCGTTCCACACATCACTTCCCTCTCTGGCCACCCAAGCTTCCAGCACCGGGCGGGTGGCGGCGCTCCATTTCTCCCGCTCGGTTACGCTCGGTGGACCTCCTGAGTTTTCCCTTGCATTCCGTCCTCCTGTTGGCGACGGAGCTCCTCCATTTTTGCTGCGGGGGTCTGCGGCACGGAGGGTGCCGTTTCCCGATGTCTCCGCGGGCGTTCCTCGCTGGTTGACCTCCGGGGCGGGGCCTGGCTCCCCCGGCTTTGCTCAGGCTATTTCCTTCGGGTACGGCGGATCCGACAGCCAGATTGTTTTTTGGCGGCTGCAATGGTGGTGCGCAGGGGCCCCGTGTTCACGTTGTTTTTTGGGTTGTGGTGGCCCCGAGTTCCGTATGGTACTTGTCCCCTTGAGTTTATGATTCTGGGCGACCCACTGCGTTCGAGCTGTTTGGGACTGGTAGCTGGTTGTGGTTCCATACACGTTTGCCGTGACAGTAACTCGCTCATTTGAAGGTGCTTTTGGCTCAAGGGGGAGTCGTGTGCCTTTGGTGGCGCCTGCTCTCACAGGCCAGGGTTCGTATCCTGTCATGCTGTAAACGTGTCCCCAGGTGGTTCATTTTCGAACAGTATATTTATTTGTAAAAAAATGTTATTAAATAAATACATTAAATGATATTATGTATTAATATTTTTTTTGTGAGGTCTGCACTGGGCATCCTTGTTGCTGTGTGACTGGTTCCAGCGCTCGACGTTCCGTGTCTCTGTGCACTTCACTTTTTCTCCCAGTGTTCCGCTGTGGAGGCCTGTGTTCTTGGGTCTCCGGCTGTTCTCTTGGCACCACTCGGCGTTTCTTTAGTCTGTCCTGCCCTCACTGGCCTGGGTTCATATCCTGCCAATACTGTGTTGATTGTGGGCCTTTGGGTTGTTGTGGTCTTCTGTTTTCCCGAGTTTGATGCCGTGTTACGTGCACTTCTTGACTCAGTGTTGGGCCCTTCCGGGCGGTCTGTCTTCCGCCGTGGCCCTTCGGCCTTGCCACCTGGTATGCACCTATTCTCGTCTGTTCTCAGACGTTGGGCATAGTCAGGGCTGGTTGGTTCCTGGATGGGACTCCGCCTGGGTTTCCCTGAAACTGTCGACATGGTGGTTCTCAGTTCCTCTTGTTAAGCTGTGTTTTTTGCCATGTATGTGCTGGTTCTTGTCCCAGTGGGGAGTGTGTTTCCTTTTCCCAGGCTTCATTTATGGGTTTTGTTCCGGCGGTCCTTCCTTCCTGTGTTTTCCTGTCGCCACCTGCTCTCCACGGTGGTTCCTAGTTGGTCCTGGTTGGTGTGGCCTTAGGGGTTTCCGGGGGCTGTGGGTGCCTGCATGTCTGATGGGGCAGTCCTCTGTTTGCCCCGGTTCTTCCTGCTTGGGCTACTTCCGTGGACTCCGGGTTGGTTTTTTAATTCTGCTCCTGTTGCAGTCTGGTTTTTCTTCCATGGACCGTGGCGGTGGTTTCCCCTTTTCCTCCTGCTCCTTAGCTCGGTGGGCGTCCCTTACGCCCTCTCCCTCGTTGTGTGGTTCAAGGGTCTCGGTGCGTGCACATGGTGCGTGTTCACTTCTGCTTCCTCCTGAGGGCTCTGGGGATGCCAGTTTCCCAGTGGTGTGCAATGTTGTTTTCCCCACACGCTCCCGTGCACATGTTGTGGCTAGTGTGACCTGGTGGTGTTTTGCTGTTCCTCGCCGGAATGGCTTGGTGTGCATATGTGTATGGTGGATGTAGACCCAGTTCTTTTGTACTGGAGTGTATGCATGTTGTTGTTCTGAGTTCTGTCCATCTTCTGTGCTCTCCTTGCCACTGGTTTCCAGCATTCCTGGTGGCATGGGTCTGGTCCTTTACTGCGGTGCTGTTCTCTGCGATGGCCTAGTGCTGTGTGCCTGGCTCCTCCTTGGGTTCTTTCCCTTGGTCCTGCGGGCTCTGCTGGGTCCTCCCTTCGAGCATCTTCTGGAGGTGGTTCCGGTGTTCCTCACCTTCATGGTGGTTTTCTTGGTACGCCTTTGTCTCGGCTGGCCGCATGGGCGAGCTGGGGTCCTTCATTCGGTCTCCTCCCTTCTTGTGGTTGATCTCCTGCCTTGGGTGGCTGTCCCCCTTCGTCTGGGTTTGTGTGGCCCCCTGGCTGGGTTGTTCTACCTGGCAGTGTCCTTCCATTGGTTGCTTCTCTCTAGGTGGGTGACTGGCGGTGCTTGCCCGTTCTGTCTGTTAGGGGTCCTCCCTGACTGGTTGGTCCCGGTGCTCTGTGGCTTCCCTTCCCAGGGGTTTGTGACCTCTACGCCTTTTGAGGAGTGTTTGGGTCTGTGCTGGGTCGGTTGGTGCGTTTGTTGGCAGTTTCTCGTCTGCCTTCTGTTAGCCGTTTCCTGGCTTGTCTTTGCCCCTGCCTCGTGGGGGATATTTGTTGCTCTCCTGGGCATTTTGTGCTCTGCCTCGTTCCCTGTCGGGTTTGCGGGCTTGCCTCTGTCACTCTCTTCCGGTTTTTCATGCCTTCTTGTCCGACCTCCCTGCTTCCCGCCTGGGCTTGTGGGCCTGGCCGGGATGTTTATCCTGTTGGTGGGGCTCGCCTGGTTGCTTCCTGTTTCTGCGGATGGTGGCTCCGGGTTTGGTCCGTGGTCCGTGTTGGGCCTCTGTGGGCTCTGGCTCCCTAGGTTCTGGGGTTTTCAGGTCCTGCCACGGTGTTTTCTTGCCCCTAGGGGCTTTTGATTCACGCTATTCTTGTGTTTTTATGGGGCAGCTGGTTTTCCAGGTTCTCTTCCCCGGTCAGGGCCCGACGCTCCTTGTGCGGATTGGGTCCTGGTCTTCTTTTTCCCTGGTGGGGGCGCTGGGTCTTTCTGGCTCTGGTTTTCTCCCTGATGGGTGTTGGGTTTCTCTGGCTCGTTCCGCCAAGCTATTCTCTCTTTCTTGCCTTTGGTGGGTTGCTGCCTGTGGCCTTCCCCCTGTGTGCTCTCTGGTTCCTGTCGGATCTCCGTTTTTCGGCTGGGTCGGTCCTGGGTGTGGGTTTGAGTCACTATGGCCTGGTGTTTATGTTGGCAGGCTCTTCCACATGTGTTTGTGTCATGTGGAGAGGAAGACTAACGAGGAGGTAATGCCCCGGTTACTTACCGGTAATCTTCATTACTCCGAGTATACTCTTCCTCACCACATGAGTTCCCATCCATCTGGCTATCGGTTTCATGTTTCTGCTTAGTATTTTCAGGCTAAAGGGTTGGGCCGGCCCTCCTCTTATAGAGGTCAGGGTGTAATCGGTCGGCCATATTGGGAAGGGATGGGAGGCATGGGAGGCTGACTTTTTGCTTTGGAGGGTTCTGGTGTGGAGCTAAAGCTCACTTTGTTAGTCATGTGGCGAGGAAGACTATCTCGGAGTAATGAAGATTAGCGGTAAGTAACCGGGGCATGGATGGCTTGATACAATGACAATGCACATGTTTTTATTTTTATTTTTTGTGTAACAGCCGTTATTTGGATATGATATTATCCTTAAAAGTACACATCAAAACTACCAGTGATACTACAAGTATAAAAAACAAGAGATAAAATCAATGAATTAACAAGAAAGAAAAAAAAAAGAAAAAAATCCAGATTCTTAGTAGAAGACTTCAGCAGCATACATATGTTAAAAAGGGAAGAGACAGGATGAGAAAAACAGCAGTGTCAACAATGGCATTTGGATGAAAGTTCGTTGGCATCGTTATAGCAATGTTGTGTTGATAGAAACAATTAGAGGTTCAACAACTAGCAGCAATTTATAATAAAGTGCAATCAGATGTAAACAGATTTAGCCGCATTGAATAAAGTGCAATTTGGTACTGACTGTTTCATTAAAAGTAAAAACAATGTCAAGCCCGTCCACAATTATGTTATTTTGCAGTATGCGTAGCGTATAAAAATAGTAAAACCAATGTTTAAAACTGTATTTTCTGGGTTCAGAGCTGCAATGATGGCCTGTCTGCAGGTCCGAATTCCCAGCATGTTCCACTCAGTTTTCATTTTTCGTCTGCGCTGTGGCATGAGAGCGGGGCAGAGACAGACTACATGCTCTAAAGTTTCTGCCGTCTGGCCACACCCACTGCACAGCACATCCTCTGATGAGCGGCGCCATGAGGGAAGATCCTTTGAAAATTGCCAGTTACCCAATCTGAGAGCCATGAAACTAAGTTTTAAATACAGGGGGTAAGTGCAGGCCAAATAAGGAAGGGGGGTGGCCAGCCCATAAAAATTCCTTGTTGCCCATGTGTGTTTGCGTTTAGCAAAATGTGCTTCATCAGCAATTAGGGAGCTCATTCGAATACGCTTCTTGATGCTAATTTTAAAAACTGCTTTACTGGGATTAAGATCCCATAGTTCACCCGCAGACATTTGCTTGAGTGCGTCATTAAAAAATCGCCCATAAGAGCCACCTGGATTTTTCTGTGAAATGTCTAACCAAAGTAGTGACTCCAATGTGCCAGGATCTGCTTGTCTTAGTTTATGGCACAGATTCAGATACGTGCCAACTCTTGAGATTTTGTAGTTTAATAGGCCCAGTTCTAATCTGATCTGAGCCGCAGAGGCGGGTTTGGGCATGTGGAGGGCCTTTTTGTAGATTTTAGTTACGTGTTGGTTTAAATTGGCATTTAATTTTCCTCTAAAAATGTCAATGCCGTACGACAGAATTGGCCCAATTTTTGCTCTCATGACTTCCAGTAATGGTGATAAACTCGGACCGGACAGTTTTTTTGAGAGCTTGGAGAAATTCACCTGGAGGTTCATGGCTTTTATTGACACTTCACTGCGTTGTTTAGCAAAGGAGCTCCTAGAGTCAAGGTTGACCCCTAAATATTTGTATGTTTTTCCTATTGTAAGGGTCGTATTATTGTATAGCCATCCACCTCCAAGGTTGCGTTTTCTGCTGAAGATAACCACTTGGGTTTTCTTCAAATTTACCTCTAGGGTGTTCATGATGGTGTAGGTGTGTAATTTGGTTTAATAGCCTTTGCAGTCCTACCCGGGTGAGACTAAAAAGGACCAAATCGTCAGCGTATAAAAGGTTACTTATTGAGACACCGCCGATCTTCGGTGGGTGACTATTTATTTCTTCAAGGGCCACTGGCAAATCTGCTATAACCAAATTAAATCATGATTTTCCGGGAGAGATGTGTGCCAGTCCCCAACTTCACTTGGATCCATGTGCCTGAATGTAATTGAATAATCGCATCCAGTAGTTTGGCTGGGATCCCCCATTTTTTTTAGCTTTACCCATAGGGCAGCCCTGGGGACTCGATCAAAGGCAGCTTTGAAATCTACGAAGCAGCAGAAAACAGACCTAGATGTAGTAACTGCTTTGTCAACAATTATGGACAATGTCAATAAGTTGGTCATGGTGCCAGAGTTTGCAGTAAAGCCAGTTTGGTTCTTTGGAATCAAATTGTTCAGCTCTACCCAGGATTTCAGCTTCTCCAATAAGATGCCTGCGTAGTGTTTTGCATCAATGTCTAAGAGAGCAATTAATCTGTAGTTGTTTGGAGATGCATGAGAACCAGACTTATGGATCGGATGGATTATTGCGCCCCGCCACGAGTCCGGTATGATTGAATTGCTGAATGCGTAGTTGAAGAGGTTGGTAAAGTATCCCAACCAGAGGGTTATGTTTGATTTAAATAGAGTCTGTGGTAGGCCATTTGGGCCGGGAGCTCCATCGGGTCTTGCTTTTAATAGAACTTTAGTGACCATTTCTTCAGAGATCTTCAGATCTTCCATTGGAGATTCTGGGTATTCGGTGGGACAGTTCCAGTTCTTGCTCGGTCTTACTTTTGTTGAATTGAGAGCACATATATCTATGGGGGCTATTTCTTCTGTGGCCCTAAAGTGGACAGTCAAAAAGGCAGCCCAATCGGCTTCTAGGATATTTGCGCTCCCGGAAGTGGACGAGGCTGAATTTTGACCGTGAATAAGGGCCCAGAATTTTCTTGAGTTACGATGTTTGCTCTCCCATATTAGTTTGCACCAAAAGTGGTCTAAATAGAGACGTTTATCTTTTTGTTGAGCCAGTCTAAATGTCCTTTGGGCGGTTTTGTAAGCGTTCAGGAGCTCACTGTTCTCTGGGAATTTCTTAGTGGAGCGTAAAGCATTATTTCTCTGTTTTTTCAATGCCATGTTTTGGCTTGAGATCGAAGACTGAGGGGTGATATGAGCCTTGTGAGGTTGCGGTTTAGATGGAAAAAGGCTTGTCAGGTGAGAGCAGAAGATGGACCAGGAGACAATGGGAGATGCTACCAAGTCAGTGCCCCCTGTCGTGAAGGCCAAACATTCCCTCATAACATTTATGGCGATGTCATCGCCCCATCTTAGCCGTTTTAGGTTTTCAGTGTAAATTCCTTTGCATGTTGATGAGGCGATGTTGTGGAAGGCTGGCTTTACTTTAAGGTTGACGACTTGTGGGCGATGGTCGCTTTCCGATCGAGGATGAATGCTGTAGTTACCCAGGTGTTGGAACAGGGCTGAATTACAAATAGTGTAATCAAGATAGGATTGCTTGCGCCCATTTGACCATGTCCACTTCGGAGGAGTATCTTCCGTAGATCTACCGTTCATTGCCAAAAAGCCAGCACTATATAATTGCAAGACACAAAGTTCTCCTAGGGCACAATTTGCTTGGTTTGGACTGTGCCTCTATTTCTGTCGATGTATACGAAAGTAGCCCTTCAAAGTCGACGGAGTTTCCCTGAAAAAGATTAGTGTTAAAGTCTTCAGTAATTATACAGTCCGAGTTGGGATGGTCACCAGCCAGGTCGCACGCGATTTTAATTAGGCGTGTAAGATGATCCTTTTTCGAGCGAGTACTTGGGTTGATGTAGACATTGAGTAGGAGGAGCGATCGGTGTTTGCTCCGTGAACTAATTTTAACTCCTAGTAGCCAGTCCTCCTCGTAGTTCAATAGCTCGATGGGACCTTTTAATTTATTTGAAACATAAATCGACAGACGGCCTTTGGGGGTGGCCTTTGGGGTGGCCGAAAGTGCCAATGCACATGTGTTTTTTTGCAAAAGCCTAAATGTGATATACTTTGCATGGATACCCAGCTATTCAGGGGCATACTACGCATGTACTCCCAGATAGTAGGAGTTATACTGTGCATGAATTCTCAGATAGTCGGAGGCACACTGTGCATGCATTCTCAGATAGTCGGAGGCATACTGTGCATGCATTCTCAGATCGCCTGAAGCATATTGTGCTAGCTTTCTCACATTGTAAGAGGCATACTGTGCATGCATTCTCAGATAGTCAGAGGAATACTGTGCATGCATACCCACATACTATGAGGTGTACTGTGCATGCATTCACAGACAGTAGGAGGAATTCTGTACTTGCCTTCACAGGTAGTAGGAGATGTACTATGCATGCATTCCTAGATAGTAGGAGGCATACTGTGCATGCATACCCAGATAGTAAGAGGCATACTGTGCATGCATTCTCAGATAGTCAGAGGTGCACTGTGCATGCATAACCACATAATTTGAGGGCTACTGTGCACGCATTCACAGACAATAGGAGGGATACTGTGCTTGTCTTCCTAGATAGTAGGAGGCATACAGTGCCTACGTACCCAGATAGTAAGAGGTGCACTGTGCATGCATTACCAGCTAGTAGGAGGCATACTGTGCATGCATTCCCAGATAGTAGGTGGCATACTGTGTATGCATTCCCAAATAGTCGGGCCATACTATGAATGCATTACCAGATATTTGGAGGCATACTATGCATGTATTCCAAGATAGTAGGCCGCATGCTTTGAATGATTTCCCATCTGGTAGGAGGCATACTGTGCATGCATTCCGATATAGTAGGAGGCATACTGTGAATTAATTCCCAGTTAGTAGGAGACATACTGTGCTTGCCTTCCCAGATAGTAGGAGGCATACAGTGCATGCATACCCAGATAGTAAGAGGTGCACTGTGCATGCATTACCAGATAGTAGGAGGCCTACTCTGCATGCATTCCCATATATTAGGAGGCGTACTATGCATGTATTCCAAGATAGTAGGAGGCATACTGTGCAATATTCCAAAATAGTAGGCAGCATGCTGTGAATGAATTCCCATCTAGTAGGAGGCAGACTGTGCATCCATTCCAATACAGTAGGAGGCATACTGTGAATTAATTCCAAGTTAGTAGGAGGGATACTGTGCATGCCTTCCCAGATAATAGGAGGCATACTGTGCATGCATTCCCAGATATGCCTCACTGCACAGTGAGCACCATCCTAGGGAAATGCAATGTTCTTCTCAGCTTCATATATTGAAGCACAACGACTGCCACCTAGCATGGCAACCACTAGGAAGCAAATGACACAGCAGAGCAGTCTTGTACTTCCACTTCCACTGGTACAAGTGCTGAAGATTCTTTAGTCTGACAGAAATATTACAATCCTTGCATTCAATCTGGATATAATTTCGATTGCTTATCATGTTTAGAGTAAGGGTACCCCCTTCACACAAAGGGGTCCATTACAATGTCGGGCGGATTTCCTCCGCCAGGCTGGCGGAGGAAATCCGCCCGACATCCACTGCCAAATTCCCCCCGCCATATTTGGATGGCGGGGGGGACCGCGGCGGTGTCAAACACCACCCGCCTGTTTTTGGCCGGGCGGAAAATGAGTAACATGGTGGCGGTGTCAGTTAGACACCGCCCACCATATTACTATGGGCATTTACAAATGCTTGTCCATGGAAAGGCATGCAGAGACTCCCTGTGGGGGCCCCTTGCGGGCCCCCTGGGAGTCCGGGGCTTGGGGGGTGCACATGGGGGTACCTATGGTACCCCCCCCCCCCGCATTTCAAAGTGCAACATGGCACGCACCACGCGGTGCCTGTCATGTTGTGCCTTGAAATGCACAACGTGCATTTTTACCATTGCGGCGGGCGGAGATTTCAGCTCCGCACGCCGCAATGGTAAATATACAGGATGCGCCCACCTGTGTGGCGGGCGCATCCTAATGCCAATATCGGGCCCCCGCCTTGTAGGCGGGCGGTCCACATTACCGAGAGGGTGGCGGGCGGGCTATCCTAATAAACCCCATAGTATCTTAATATAGTCAAATAGTATCTTAGTGTAAGAGCAATACCCAGAAGCAATTTTGTTCTGCACCCATAATTCCATTACCCGTCCAACGATTCAGGAGCAATGCGCACCTGTTGAATGTAAGTTGCTTGCCAAATTCTCTTTACAATATGCCCTTTGCACAATTGCACATTTTCATAATATTCTTAGTTTTATAGATGGCATACATACAGAGCATCCTTCATGATTTCTATATAGTTTGCCACAGTGCGTGCCTTGTCAGACACAACCTGGGAGGTCGTGGCTTTAAGTAAGACTGCATAAGAGGTACCAATCCACAGTGCATCCAACTTTCCTGCACTGACCCTATTCCTATAGATTTAGATAAAAGTGTGACGCAACGTACACTGTAACAATTACAACTATATTTTGAACAACTATTCAATGATGATACACCGAGAGTAGCAGATAAACATACATTTAAAGACGTGTTAAGAATATGCAATATGCGATTTATATTAGTGTATTTAGTATTCACTAACAATCTGGGAATAAAGTTTGCCCTCTGTCTTCCACACATAAAATCATGACAGGAAGATTTGTTCTCTGTCATGCAACATCCTCTTACCTACTGTTGGGGCTATTCACAATGTTACCTTCTGCTTGTGAGTAACTTACATCTGTAAGTTTAGTCTTACACTTTTGAGTAATTTTTCTACTTTTGGATAATCACCACTTACAAGCGTAAAGCTACTCATAAGTGAAGACTTACATTTCTCCACTCCCTGAAACAGGGGGTAGAGTCAACTTTACATTTTGTGTAAGTCTGAATTGTCAAGTCTTTTATAATTCTCTCTCCTTCATGATAATATCCCGTCGTCGAAGCATTAGCAATCCTGCCTCTGAGAACAGGTGTCAGAACAAGAGGCCATCTGTCACCGAGGGTGTTATCCCAGGTGTGCCAAGCGAGCAATATGCAGATTAGTTGAGTGCATCCAGGGCCAGCCTGTGGAATGGGGAAGCTGGTCCCAGGTATAGAGCACCAATTGACTGAGAAGCTGATGGAGCGGTGTGCATTAAGGTTCTACTAACAGCAGCACCCTTCTCATCATGTTCCAGCCTTGTCCCTGTTTGTTTCTGTCTGATTTGACAGCTTTAAATAGTTGTAATCCTTCATTATCATCCCTTTAGTCCCCTTCCTGCCCTCCCTTCACTCACTGACCCCTGCTGGCACACATCAACAAAACAGTCATCTGCTTGAGGCAGCTAAGCTATCGGTGATTTAGGTGAGCTGGGTAGGTCCAGGGATGTTGATGTTCAGGGGTCAGTCCCTGCACTGACCAATGAACACAATAGTGACACCCCTGCTGCCTCATTTAATTCGCTATCATCAGCAAGGATGCCACATTTCTCTCCGACCATGACAGACACTGTTTTAGCAAAGGCCGGCTCTCACTGCATCTCTCAGATAGCAGCGGCCTTGGCTCAGCTGTTCCTGGATGCAGGCCAGAGGGGAGAGCGAGGGCTGCAGCAGGCCTGTGCTGAGAGGAGGGTTATGTCGAGACAATCCAGAGGTGTGGCGGCGAGCCTCACACCTTTGTGGGAGCCTGGTAATTAATCAGTGTCAGGAAGAAAACGGAAGAGCCCAAGGGAGCAAAAGAACATGCATCTTTATGTGAAAAAGTGTAATTCTCAAAGAGAGGGGATTCAGGCCAGCGCTAAACAAAGTAATGTGGTGATAAGCCCCCTCTTCTACTTTCCCTCCCTTCATAAAATGTAGGGCTCCTGGGATGTACATTTCATCTTTGGCACAGATTCAAATAGAAGTTAAAACAATAATTAAACAGTCCTACTTTATATTGTATTATTAGACAGGAGAGCAATATTTTTTTAGCCGGCTGTCTGCAAATATTAATAGAAAATGAGCCACCAAATTTTGCTTTAAATAAATACATTGTTTTGAACATTGCCATTTCTAAGAGCTGTAAACACTAAGGGGGTCATTAGGATGGCGGGCGGACTTTGTCCGCCCGCCATCCTATCGTGGATTGGGACCGCCCACCATTGGTGCGGGGGTCCCGTTGCTGACATTAAGATGCACCAGCCACACTGGTGTGCGCATCCTGCATTCCTGATATTGCGGCGGGCGGAGCTCTCAGCACCGTCCGCCGCAATGCCAGGAAGGCATGTTGTGCACAACGTGGCAGGCACCGCGCGGTGCCTGCCTTGTTGTGTATGGAACTGCAGGTACCCCCCATGTCCACTCCCACCCCCCAGATTGCCTGGGGGCCTGCTACGGGCCCCCAATGGCAAACACCACCTGCCTTTTAGAGGCGGCATACCACCACAGAAAGGCTCAACCCTGCATCAATGCTAATATGTATGGCGGTCTCTCCCAGACACCGCCACCATGTTAGCAGCTTTTCCGCCCGGTCGACTCTGCGACCAGGCGGAAAATCGGTGGAAGGTCTTTCCGTCCACCGGGGTGCCCCCCCCCGCCATGGTAATGTGGCCGGGGGGAAATCCCAAGTGTGCGGTGGTTTTAAGCGGGCGGATCGCCACAGCCATACGGGCGGTGCCGATCCGCCCGCTAACCAAATGACCCCATCAAGTGTTACATTTATCCTAATTCATAGTACTCAATTTACCTAACTGTGGAAGATTGAATCCCTTGTGCTGATGCCAGCTTGTGACTTGAGCTTACGGCCTGTTTCAGTAGAGAACGCTCAACTCAGAGCCATTCCATCACCTTTATAATGATTCTTTAAGTTGACAAGGAGCCATCAACCTTAAGTGTACTTTATATAGGCACAGCAGCTCAGTATGATGTATAATATCTTCATGCGATGCCTAATGCGCACACATTATGTGTATTTTACCTAATACCCAACACAATGAGAGAGCACGTTGAGTGCCTGGCACTGTAGGAAACAAAGTCAGCTGTTGCACGTTCACAGCTGACTTTTAAGGGCCTTTCAGAAAGCTTCCTGCTGCCTTTGCGGCCTTTGATCTCAAGCTGTCTGCAGTCTGCTCTCACCTGCACTCTCCACCATCATTGAGGACTGCAGCAGGGGGACTCCCATGGATCCGGACAGCCTGAGTCCCTCCTCACTGCCTGCAGACCAGCTTCTTTGCCAGCCTAATCACCATCAGAAGACCAGCTTCTTTGCTAGCCTGCCCACCACCAGCCTGTCAGCTGTTATGTGTACTGTGTGGTGGTGGCCTATTTTTTGTGTTCAGGCCTAGAGAATGTTTGTAGAAGCTCTTACCTGAGAAGAAATCCTTTGCCCCGGGTGGGCCTGACATAATAATTATCAACTCATCTGCTGCCTTTCACATGTTTGGGGTAGTACGGTGTGGGCTACCATATTGAGCACTTGGTGCTTCATTCAAGGTAGGATTCTCACTTTTCTAAAACAAATCTACTGTCTATTAACTGTTTAAGGAGCTTGCAAAGGCCCTGACCTGATGCATAAAGTCATATGTATTTACCTTTAACATGACCTTTCATTTTATTTTTATTTTACTTAGCAGGTATGGATTATTACATATAGATCTAAACCAGGTTTAAAGTGTTTTATTCTTTATATTTGCTGTTTGAAGTACCTGCCAATGAGGAAAAATGCTGGCTTTCTGTGATTTTTCCACCTCCTGAGACATTAAAATACCAGGCATGCAGAACACCGATCAAGTGGGAACACTAATTTAAAGTCCAGTCACCAGCACTCCTCTGCAGCTGCCTTAGCCTGCTGCCTGCAATTATAAGCACTCACTTCAGCCTTGTAGCCACCAGCCCAACCCCAAGAGGCTCTCAGCATACCACCACTCAAATCTAGATGGGTGGCACTTGCACAGTCAGTGGTGACAGATGAGACACTGTGAAGAAGTGCAGTAATGCCTGTTCCATGCACTCTACCTCCATCATTTCTGTCCCCTGAAGTCTATGTTCGACTACATGCCCTTATCTTGAATACTACTTTTGCTCTCTGGCCCCATCCTGCTCTTGTCCTGTGTCTTCTTTTGCCTTTATGGACTCTGTTCTCTATCTTTGCTAATTTTGAGCAGTACCATCTCTTCTCTCTCTGTCCTCGTGCTGTCTGTCCATGTCAATCTGTTCTTCCCATGTGCTCTGGTAAAGTGCCACTCAAAGTGTCACACATAATATGCACGAAAGGTCACACATAAACACTCTGAAAACATGAAAATGTCAAATGGGCAATCTGAAAACTTGGTAGCTATGCACACCCCTAATATTAGCTAAAGAAAAATCACATCCCATGAACTTGTAATGTAAGAGAGAAGATTTATTGCTAATCACCATGTGGTGGTTCTGCTATGCACAACTAATGAGGGCCTAAGAGCATAGAACTGGCTGATTGGCAAAACAAGGCAAAGATGGCAAATTAAGGTCAGAAACACACAGATCTCGGTAAAAATAAGAATATTGACAGTATTTCTTAAAAGTACATACATATATTGCATTCCAAATATTTATTAGAATCCATAAAACCTAAATAGCCATTTAGGAAGTCTTTAACATCAGGTCAAGTGTGTCCAACAGGAGACAGGCTTCAAAGAACTGGTTTTGAGCCTGTTGGCAATTTCCTCCTTGCAGCTTGGAATTATGAACTACACCCCCACATTTGGATGAATGATGTGTCCACACAGCATGCCTGCTATCTGAACTGAAAAATATTTATTTCAAGAAAAATGTGCACACATTGAGAGAAAAGCATCCTGAGCTAGCCTGAAACTGCCTGTTATTAGGCATCAGTTTAGAGAAGTAGATCATCGCTGGATGTTAAAAACTACAGAGCGTAACTGCTCTGGTGAGGTTTTAAAGTCAAAACAAATCCACATTAGCTCATAGAGAAACAAAAAAAATGTATTTTCTAAATGGCTGTTTTAGGTGTAGGTTCTACACACATTTGGAGAAAAACATTTTTAGTTTATGGAGACTCCTACTAGTTGCCTCAATTTTCGGTGGCTGCTGCAGAAATAATCACACTAATTTTACTCAATGAAACGTTGTGTTTTCTGTTGCTATAAAGAGCACAAAAAAACCAATGTTACTCAAGACTTCAAAAAGATGGTGTACATAATCAGAGAGCATTCTTAAATCAAACATTCAGCTCTCTGCTGTAAGCATATTAAAACCACAGTCTACGTTCTTCTTATACAGGCTTGTATGCCATACCTCCAAAATACAGCAGTATTTGACAAACCGCCATAATACAGGTCCACATGCCAATTTCACATCACCTCATCAGCGGGTCATACATGGGTTCAGTATCTATACTCACCCAATCCTTAGACTTTCTCTGCAGAGTGCATAGAGAGAAATGGTCAGGTACATCAAATAAGTGTGCTTCTTTGTGCAAGTGTGTGGATGAGGAATATAACTGCTGAAATATTGCAAGGGCAAGAGGTATCTCTGTGTGCTTGAGTGTGTTACATTTAACAAGATAAAAAAGTAAAATAACTGGTCCTGAATTCTTATGTTTCACCCCGAAATTATGCTGCAGTCCTGTATTATCTATGTACTCGTATCATTTTCTTGCACAGTACATTTCTATTGCTTGCTGACCTAGTGCACTGAAAACAAAATCTTTAAAAAAGGGGCCTTTAGGGGGGGCGTGGCCAAGACGGCAAGCATGGCGGACGTGGCTTGAGCGAGCTCCGTCCCGCCGATTAGATATCCTTCGCGTTATCCTGCGTTGCCCTGACCCGAATCCGCCCAAAAGTGTGTGGCTATCCGCAGGCACAGGAGGGGACGCCCCAACAGTGATTTTGGAGCCCCGGCGGCTTGGTTTCTGCCTCCTTCAGCCGCGTGGAGCCAGGACGGCGGTGAGGCCTGCGCCGAACGCAGACGCCGGGGGCTAGATTAACGGGCAGCCCGCCCGGAAGTGAGGTGACGCCGGGAGCGCAGAGGCGGAGGGTGGCGCCCCCACCATGGGGCTTTGTGGAGCTGCCGCCGGGGACTAGCTGACTCTGCTCGTGGCTGGACGGCCAGTGAAGGAGCGTGATCGACGGCCTGAAGGAGGCGAAGCCGGAGCCCTGACAGCGATTGAGGTGGGGTAAGGGGCGGCCATGTGGTGTACGGTCTGGTGGGGGAGGGGGCGCTCCTGTGGCCGAACCCGGTCCCATTCGGCAGCGCTTTCGGGCCGCGGGGCACAGTGGCCTTGGAGCATTAGGGGGCGGCTGCAATTCCGCCTCTCTTCCCCCCCCCATTTTTTCTTCGTCCAGCGAGTCTGCAAATAGCTCTCTGGGACCTGGGTCCCGGAGTGCCTGTGGGGTGAGACCCATCACTCGGCGGTCATACCGGACTGCGGTGGGTAATACTGGCTGAGAGAAAAGCCCCACGAGCGACTGTGCGTTATTTCGCTGGCAGCGGGACCCCGAGGGCGCTTTGGACTTTGCACGGGGAGGCGCGATGAGAGACCCGAACCGCCTCCGGTGGGCCCCGGGGCAAAGGGAATGGACCCCTATTGACACGCGGTCTCTACTGCGTTGCCCCAGTACATTAGCTTGACTCTTGGGTGTGTGACGGCGAGGCGCAACTCCATTGGCACAGTAACCTTGACTGAGTGAGAGTGGTGCCGCAGCCCACTACAGGCCACCGGGGGGTGCCGGCCCTTGGACAGTACGTGGACGGTGGAAGCTGCCTCTGGGCCCCGGCTTCCCTTGCAGCCGGTCGCAGTGCCCCGCATGCGCAATGACGAGGGGAGGCAACAGCGGAGGCACGACAAAGCAGGGCCCGATGGATAAATTCGCGGGGCCGTGTGGGGGTGCCGGGGCCCCCGGAGGACACCAGGGCTCAGGACCAGATAATGCGGCACTGATGGCGGCAATTACGCAATCGAGGGACATGCTGGATGCAAAGATTGGGGCGGTCGGAGCCGATGTGACCCTGCTTCGACAGGACCTGCGCAACGCGGTCGCCCGTATCACGGAAACCGAAACCAGGATCACGGAGGTGGAGGACGACGTGGTGATCCTCAAGAAGAAGGTAGCCGCCATGGAGGGGATCCAAAAGGGTCTTGCACTGCGGGTGGAAGACGCGGAAGGACGGGCCAGAAGGAACAACTTGCGCTTTGTGGGCTTTCCGGAGGATTGTGAGAAAGGAAACATGGAGGCCTTTTAGACCCAGTGGCTAGAGGGATGGCTTCCACCGGACTCCCTTTCGCGCTGCTTCATCGTAGAGCGGGCGCATCGTGCACTTCTTCCGAAGCCGCCTACGGGGGCTCGTCCCCGTTCTGTGATCGCCAAACTACTCAACTATCATGACAGGGACACCATCTTACGACAAGCTCGCGCCAAGGACCCTCTCATGTTTGACAATCACAAAATCCTGATCTTTCCGGACTACACCAAACTGGTCCAGCAGCAACGACAATCCTTTACCGTAGCGAAAGCACGCCTGCGAGAACTTAAAATTCCATATGCCCTGCTCTATCCGGCCCGTCTGAGAGTGGTCTTTCAATCTCGCACCCAATTCTTTAACTCTCCGGAGGAAGTGTTTGAGTGGACAGATGAAACGGTGCGAGTTAAGGTGCATACCCCCCCGAGGAGGGGCTCGGATTCGTCATCCACGTCGGGGCCCCAGAAGACTCCTCGAAGATCACCCAGCAGGAGCAACTGGAGGTCGCGTTCCCAGAAGCGCCCACCTCCCCAGGAAGAGACGGTGGAAGACGCTGAGGTGACGGACTCTTCACCCTTGAAGTCTTGAGACCTTCTACCGCATTGTCCTTGGCTAATGTTATGGGCCCGCAGGGTCGATGAGGCACCATGATGGCGAAGGAAGGGCTGATGCTGATTACGGACATGCCACTTGCACTATAACTTCATGAATGACTGTTTGTGGGTGGACCATGGGTCAGGAGACGCTCGTGAGAGAGCGGGCCTACTCCCGGAGTTTGTTCCCACGTGTTGGGTGGGGGGTTGTTCGACACTTGGTGGGTAGTTGGGTGGGATCCATTGGCGTAGTGGGTCTCTGGCCTCCCGTTGGAGGATCGAGATCGCCTGCACCGCGACAGGTACTTCAATGTTGCTGAGGTATGGGGTGGGGGTTGGAGGGGGGGTTGTTGGCACAGTTTGAGGCAGGGGTGGGCTTGCGGGGTGGTGGGCGGGGTCGGGGGGGTCGGGGAGGTGTTGAGGGGGTAGGTAGGACTAGTTTAGGCACGGTGTATACGGGAGCCTGGAGGATTGTCTGTGTGGGCGTGTGGCCTTTGATGCCCGACAGATTGAAGCTCTGGCCTGTTAATGGCGGCTGATGGACAGGGGGCGGACCCACCGCGAGCGTCGCTACGTATCTTGAGCTGGAATGTGAGAGGGATGCTCGACAAAATTAAGAGGGGTGCGGTTTTACGAATGGGGAAGAAAGAAAAGGCGGATATACTGCTCCTACAAGAGACGCACCTTATGGGCACCAAGGCCCTTAGCCTAGGTAGATACGGCTATGATCAGGTGTTCCATGCTGGGTTTGCGAGGGCGTCCAGAGGTGTTGCAATTTTGATACACCGTAGAGTGCCTTATACGCACGAGACACAATGGCTAGATACGCATGGCAGGTTTGCATTGGTCAAGGGAATGGTGGGAGATGAGCCCACGGTGTTCGGCAGTGTTTATGCTCCACCCCCGCTGTAAGAAGCCCTGATAGAACAACTGTTTGATGTTTGGGCTGAAGTCCCGCATGCATTGACGATAGTGGGCGGTGACTGGAATGACGTGATGAATGGGAGACTGGACCGCTGTAGGCCCGGAGGGGGTCAGTTGCCTGATGCAACCACAAAATTAAGCAGAATGGTGCAGGGGATGGGTTGGATAGACGCCTGGCGATATCAGCATGCATGTAGTCGCGAATTTACGTTTGTCTCTGCTGTCCATAAATCCTTTTCCCGCCTTGACTACCTTTTCGTCCCTCAGCCCTGGATAGGGAGGGTGGATTCTACCTCCATACTTCCGAGGGGTTTGTCTGATCATTCCCCGATATCGTTGACGCTGCTCTTAGGTACGAAGCGACAGCCGTTTCATTGGCGCCTCTCCACGTGGCACCTACAACGCGTTGACTATCAATCACACATGAGGGAGGCTATAGCGCATTACTTGATGGAGAATGATGGCCCGGACACTGATGCCATGACCCTGTGGGAAGCCCTGAAGCCAGTGCTTCGTGGCATGGACATCGCGTGGTGCGCTGCGAACCGTAGGGCCCGCAGGCTGGCCATCGCAGAGGCGGCGAGCCAGGTTCATAGCCGAGAGGCGGAATGTACATCGGGAGGGAGCGGCGAAGCAGTGGGGCAGTTACTTTATCTTCAGCAGACATACGCCTCCTTATTGTTGGACGAGGCCCGTCAATTCTGGGTGGCTACACAGAGTAGAATTTATCAATGGGGGGACAAATCCAGCACAATGCTTTACAGACTGTGCCAAAGTACCTTTGCTCACTATTATGCGACACAATACGCTCCCCGGGAGTCCCTCACGGCGGAAGAGGTTGACAGATTCCTAGCAGATCTCCCGCCCCGGGCGCTCTTGGATGAAGGTCGTGCCCGGCTGGACCTCCCGTTGTCGGCTGAGGAGCTGGGGGAGGCTCTGGGTGAGCTGAATGCTGGCAAGGCCCCTGGGCCTAACGGCTTCCCATGCGAATTTATGAAAACGTTTCAACTCCAGCTGGGGATGCGCTACAGGAAAGCTCTGGAGGCGGCCAGGGACTGTGGGCGTCTGTCAGTGGACTGGCGGCACGCAGAGGTGGTGGTCTTTTGCAAACCTGGGAGGCCCCCGGATCGCCCTGAGTCTTATCGTCCGATCTCATTGCTTAACTTCGAAGCAAAAATCTTAGCAAAGGCTTTAGCAAACCGCCTTCTCCCCTACATCACCTACTTAGTCCATCCGGACCAGGCCGGCTTCATGCCCCACAGGGCGACGAAGCATAACATTCGACGCGCGCAGTTAGTGGTGGAGGCGGCGCGGGCGGCAGACATCCCAGCGGCTCTTCTGCTAGCAGATATAGATAGAGCATTTGACTCACTGAGTTGGTCGTATCTTCGGGCGCTTCTTCTCCGCCTCAATTTGGGCCCGCGTTTCCTGTCCTACATTCATTTACTGTATACAGACCTGACAGCGGCGGTGAGGGTGGCGGGGGCAGTCTCCAGCTCATTTCTTATAGGCCGCGGTACCCGGCAGGGATGCCCTCTTTCGCCTTACCTGTTTGCCCTGGCAATGGAGCTGCTGGCGGCTTGGGTGAGGATGGATGCACAGTTGTGCGGCGTGGAATGGGTGGGGGGTCCGTCCGACAGAATCGCGCTTTATGCCGATGATGTTCTTTTCTTTCTTACGGACCGGAACAGATCGGGGCCAAGGGTCTTTGACATAATGCGTATCTTCGGCGAGGTGTCCGGCCTCACGCTAAATGTGCAGAAATCGAAATTGTGGGTCCTGGGGGACAGTGGAGTCCTAGGTCCTTGGGCTTCGGCCCTTCAGGAGGCAGCGGGAGGCCTTAAATATCTAGGCATCTTTCTGACAGATGAGCCGGGTGTATCGTGGTCCCGCAATGTGCTACCCGTGTGGGATAAAATACGGTCGGACATGCAAATATGGTCCAGGATGCCCTTGAATGTCTATGGACGCTCGGCCATCTTTAACCCCTTCCATGCTCATGACGAGCTGAGCTCGTCATGAGTTGCGCCGCTCGCATGATCATGACGAGCTCAGCTCATCATGTAACGCGGCTTTTTAATAAAAGCTGCACAGCGCGACAAAAGCCGCCGCACACATGCGGTTAAGATGGTAGCTCTACCCCGTATTCTGTACCAACTTCAAAATCATCCGTACCCTATTTCACCGCAGTGGTTTGGACAGGTGAACTCGGCACTGGGTCGGTTCTTGTGGACTGGGGGGGCAGTGAGGGTGGCACTCCGCACCTGCTTCCTCTCGACCTACTGTGGGGGGCTGGCCACGTCCGATGTCCAGTCCTACTATCAAGCGTCACACCTACTGGTCCTCAATGAATGGTGGTACGGCGATCGAGGCGACCCGGCCTTTGCCCTAGAGAGGTATCTGATGGACCCGAACACGCTACATACTGTCTTATACTCGGCGGCCATCCGGAAAAGGCTCCCAGTGGTCACTCAGACAGTCTTCCGGGTGTGGCGCGACGCGCTCCGTCGCATGGGATGGTGGAACAGACTGACGGGGGAGACCCCGCTGTGGTACAATGGGAGGTTACCGGCTCTGGCTTCCCTGCGGGGCTTTAATGGCTGGGACGCTATCGGCATCTCGGCGCTGGGCCACGTCATGAAGGGCTCGGTCCTTAAGTCCTTTCAGGCTCTGCGGGATGAATATGACATGCCCCAATCTCAATTCTTTAGATACTTACAGCTCCGACACGCCCTGACCCCCGCAATAGCGGGCTTGACTTCTTTGCCAGAGTTCAGCCCCCTGGAGGCTAAGTTATTCATGGGGGAATTGGAAACCAAAAAAATATCTAACATATAGCAAACGCTAGTTACCCACTGCTCCCCTTCTCTTGATAAATTGCGGTCGGTCTGGGAGGGAGAGTTGGGGAGCTTGGAATAAGAGGACTGGAGAGAAGCCCTGGAGGCCCATAGGGGAGCAGCGATTGCGGTGCGCTTGCGCTTCATTCAATTTAAGTACCTGCATAGGGCGTACTATACGAGGGAACGACTGTGGAAGGCGGGGCTGATAGCTTCCCCGGATTGCCTGAGGTGTGGAAGTGCAATAGGCTTCTTTATACATACGGTGTGGGAGTGTGTGAGACTGCAGAGATTCTGGACCGGAGTGTGGGATTGCCTGGAGGAGGTGTTGGGCTGGGAACTCCCCCGCTCGCCGAAGTTGGGCCTCCTCCATGTCATGGAACAAGTGGGGGGAAATATATACAAACGTCATTTGCTTCTCCTGGGCCTCACGGTGGCAAAAAGGGATATCGCCCGGGCCTGGAAGGCTCCTAGAGCCCCGTTGTTGGAGGTTTGGAAACGGGGCATGGACTTTAACATGGGGCTAGAACGTCCAATATTTGAGGCCAGGGGTTGTCCCAAAAAACATTTCCAGATCTGGAGGAGATGGGCGGACTACAGGGGCCTTCTGCTGGACCTCCCAGCGCCACGGGCCACCGACGCAGATCGCATACATACTGACTCTGGGTGAACTGGTACACACGCAGCTATTGAGATTACTAGGCTCCTCTTGCTGGACACTGTAGACACCATGCGGGGAGGAGGGTGGGCACCGGGTGGGACTACGGAGGGTGGGATAATGGGGGAATGTTGATTGAATATATTTGAAAAAGATATTTTATATGCACACTGCCTCTCTGACTCTTAGGGAGCGGTGTTTCTCTGTATTCTGTCAACCACCAAAATCTAATAAAATTTTGTTCTGAAAAAAAAAAAAAGGGGGCCTTTAGTCCACTAATTACTTGCCATTCATTGGCATCATTCACACTGTTTTTTGCTGCCTTACAAAGATGTGGCCAAGTGGGGTACCTTTTAGCCATCATAGCCATCAAATTATGATATCGGACAAGTTGCAAGCATAATTTAAAAAAATCCTTTTTATAACATGTGGGAAAGTAACAATTAAAGGTTTAATCACAATGTGCCTGCTTCACTTTGTATGTTTAAACAAATAACAAAGAGGTCTGTAGCAAGATGCATTGTTGGTCCTTTTGTTGTGAGCATAGGTCCTCGTTCTTGCTGAAGAACTCCATAATGGCCTACAGTCCAGTTGACAAACCTTGCAAACAACCCAGACCCGTACAGAGTGACCACAGGAGATTCCAGGCAGCTTGTGATGAAGAGTACTTGTGCGTTGAATGACCAAAAGAGAAAGCCACCTGTTTGATTGGCAAAGAAAAAGTAAATGTTCTTAAGAGCACTACTAAACTCGACAGTTAGGGCATCCTAAGAACTTCTCATTGAAATCAAAACTGTGCTCTGCAAAAATGGCATCGTTAAAACAATCGCTTCTTTCACAGCAGAAGCTTTTCCTTTGTTGGAAGAAGGAATCTGAGGCTGTTACAGAAGCATCATTCAAAATATGCTACTTGCTTGCCAAACATAAGAAAATATTCACAGTGGCAGAGCTGGTGAAGAAATGTTTCCTTTCAGTAGCCGAAATATTATTTGAAAACTACATTAATAAAGTCAGCATTTTAAAGGAAATCAGCACATTACAGCTATAAAATTCCATGTGTGCATGCAGAATAAGAATAGAGACAATGGGTAAAAATGTCCAGGAGCAGGTGATCAAAGCAGTCAGAGAGTCACTGTTCTTCTGCATTACCATGGATCATTCCACAGATATAGGCGATATGGCAAAGTTAGCAGTTTGGGTGAGGTATCTGGAGCAATTGTTTCATCCCAAAGAAAAGCTCCTTTGCTTTTTCTACTACGGCAAGAACACACAAGAGGAAAAGATATACTAAACAACATGAGCAACTACTTTGAAACACACCACATACCATTGAACACTCTTGTCAGCATCACAACAGATGGGGCTCCTGCCAAGTTAGCCCAGGACAGGTTTTGTATCTCTTCATAAAAAGATGCTCACCAGAGAGACTGTGACAGACTACCACTGGAATATTCATCAAGACATGTTATGCACAAAGTTAAAGCACAGAGAACTGAATAACATACTACAACTTGCAGTGAAAATTGCTAATTGTATTTGTGCCAAAGCCCCTACCCATAGAATTAAGAAATGCTGCCGGAATGCGAAGCTGAATATACTGACCTTTTGAGTCACACTGAAGTGTGATGACTATGCAAAGGGAAAGTTCTGGAGCGGTTCATCACTTTGCTTCCTGAAGTTGAATACTTAGTAAACTGCAGAGGTCAATCATGCCCAGACAAAAGGATGTGAAATGGCTTATAATACTCCAGTTTCTTTCAGCTCTATTCACACACTTCAATGCTCTAAATTTGATGCTGAAAGGAAAACAGCTCATTTACTCATTTGAAAGTAGGTTTATGCTATTCAAAGAACAACTGGATGATGCTGACTTCACCCACTTCTCAAACTGTTGACTGTGACTTAGAAGCTTCCAAATTCACAAGAAATGGCGTCAATGCTAAACCTTGGTGCATGTCTTTAGATCAAATGATGGTGAGTGCACGATATCTTGCTGTCAGACGTAATGCCATGAAAAGGGTACAAGCTGATTGACATGCAGCACAAATCAGCTCTCAAAGCATGTTTTTTGGGGCAGGCACCAGAAGAATACTGGAACATTGTGCCTTCCGAAAAATGTGCTCTCCTTTTTACAGTGGCCCGGAAAGAAATTTGTATGTTTGGGTCAACATATGTTTGTGACAGTTCATTTTCCACAATGGGACTTTTGAAGGATAATCTCAGAAATATGCTTACAGACTTACATCTGGATCATCTCTTAAGGCTTGCAGTTTCAGACACACTACCAGATTACATGACACTAATAGGAGACACGAAGTGTAAAATAAGTTTCTAGTAGATCTGTCTTCAACATACCTCCTTTTTAGACTCAGTTAACCTGTGCTGCATTGGTTTGTGCTAAATACTGGTTAAAGGGGATTACCATGCGTATGGGTAGATGCATCATTGTTGCCGTTTGCGATTCCTAAATTGCGAAAATTAAGGAATCGCAATTTAGAAATCGCAAACAGCAATGCATGAACAATTCGCATTTATTTTTGCGATTCGGTATTTTTCCTTAATTGCGATTCACAATTTGCAAACCGCAATTAAGGAAAACCCTTCCCATTGATTCCTATGGGCCAAAAGGCCCATAGGGATGAATGGGAAGGCAATCACATTTTGTGAATTTCAAATTGCGATTCCCAAAATCTGAATGCAATTTCAAGGGTGCAGGGGGGGGGTCCAAAGAACCCCTCCCTGCATCCCTGAAATGTAACTTTAAATGCAATTTACACACACACATGCCCCAGGGGCATGTGTGTGTGTAAATTTAAACTTCCAAAAATACAATTTGTGCATATTTGATAGTTTTCTGTAAAATAGCATGAAGTTCAATTTCATGCTATTTTACCCCTTCCAAATTGCGAATTCGCAATTTAAAAATAATCATGCATTGCATTTAAGAAATCTCAAATTGCGATTTCTTAAATGCAATCGCAATTTTAGAAATCGCAACATGGTTGCGATTCCTAAAATTGCGAAATGCATGATGCATTCCAAATTAGTCAATTGCATTCGCAAACGGCCGAAAATTGCGATTCGCATCGTTTGCGAATGCAATTCTGTTTGATGCATCTAGGCAAATGCCTCTTAAGATTGCTATTGTCTGATAATAAAAATGTATTATCAAAATGTCTTCCTTGTAGCTTTGTAGTTACATCTACTTTCAAAATACAGCATTATCTGGTAATGTTTGGAAAAGGTGGTGATTTTTATTTTACACTAGTAGCCCGCCCACACTGACCTCACCCTCATGAGCATGCCCATCAGTGCGGTCATTGGCCACAAACCAGACTGTAGTTTTGGCCCCTGAGCAAAGGTTTGTGAGTACCCATGGTCTAAGCTGTTCATTGAGACGTCACTCCATGGTGATGGCTCAGTATAGTTCTGTTTTATGACATACTGCAAAGTTTCCTCAGACCTCTCTCCTTTGTGCTGAATAACTGTTGTAGTAGATTGCAATAAATGTGTCTGTTCACTAAAGACTTTCTGGAGTCTGTGGTGATGACTTAGTGTAGAAGTTATTTACAACAGACTGACCTCTCTGCTCACACCTTTCTGTAGGATCACAAATTATTTACTAGTGGTTTGTGACACAGTGCCCTGTCCACTAAGACATCTGTATTGGATGTGTGTTGTAGTGGTATGTGTAAAACTGACTTCTTCACTAAAACCTCTTTCCATGTTGACAAATAGTGTGGTTGTGGTTTGTGATAGAGTAACCTATATGGTTACATTGTTTTACTTTGATGATTAGGGATTAGAGCATGATTTACAAGAGACAGGACTATTCTCTGAGATTTCCCTCCTCTGTAATAAATGTGTGTAGTAGTTCATAAGGTTAAAAGGAGCCCTGTGCTGTACGTCTATCACCTGCCTCCTTTACTTCTTTAAAAACATGTTAATGGTATTTTAAGAAGTATATTGATGTTTACTTTGCTGGATGATGTCATCAGTTATGTCACTGGCCATGTCATGAGTGATGTAATATGTGAGGTCATAAGCAGTGCATTTCAGGGGTGTAAGTTATTATTAGCTGCTCAATTTCTCTGGTTTTGTGTGTGTGTAGAATCTGAACCTAACTATAATGTCCCTGTAACCTTTTTTTAAATTCAGTTTTTAAACTTTTTAAATAATATATATATAATATATAATTAATTGAATGTTAATAACTGTAAACATAAATGAAAAATAAATATTCACTATAAATGTACAGCTATATAGTTTCATATATATATATGTAAACATGAATAATATATCTGCATAATATATATGTGCACATGTATACATACATACAAAAAATAATACATATATACATGCACATATATAATAAAACATATATATATATTCTTTCAAACTTCGGTGAACCAAAGGATAGATATCACACCAGTAAGTGTGTAAATTTCCTTTTTCTTTTTTCATATAGCAGCCAGTTCCAGCTCACTGAAAGATTTCAGGGTTTTTTCCAAGTCTTTCTCAAAGTGTGTGAGCCCCACCACCTCATGAAACAAGTGAACAACAATTCAGGTTCACCATATAAATACATAAATAAATACCAATATTAAATATCCAATTAATCTTATATATAATAATATAAAATTCCCTCAGCTCCATAAACTCATTTATGGATTTGTCTCAAATAAAACATTTTCGTGGAAAGATTCTTATGGCTTGTCTAGTGCAATCACTACATTTCTTTATCTTGCTCTTAATTCCATAATATAGCCAGTACTCCAAACAAACATATAGGCCAGTGCCCATGTCTCACAAAGTATTTCTGCATATGAGTTAATGTGCAACCAGGACATCACATTTCCTTTTTCTCTAAATGTATTTCTCTTTAGATTTTTCCCACAGACGATGTTATTGATACTATTTTCTCTTATTGCTATTTATTGTCCTTGAATGGGAAGGGGCAAAAATGTCTACCTCCTCTTCTGACCTTATGCAAATTATCAGGCCAACCCCTGACCATTTATACTACATGCACCTCCGTCTCTTCACCCCTATTGAGTCCTGTTGGGGTTTTGGTTTGCAAATCTAGAATGTGTCTTGATTCCAGACGTCTCAACTGTTTTACTCCATCTCCACCTCTTAAGCTAGCTGCCACCCTATCTAATGCAAAACATCTCAGTAGAGAGACATCACTTTTGTGGTGATCATAAAAATGCCTTGCTAAAGGGTACAAGAAATCCAAATTCCTGATCACGCTTCGATGTTCAAGAATCCGCTTAAGCAGTGGGAAAATTGTACTATCCAAATATATAAGTGGACATGGGCACATCAATACCTATACGCAATGGTCCTATTCACAACTGTAAAAATTACCGATTTTCCTCTTGTACCTACTGGCAGTAGAGTGACTACATCTGTAAAACCCTTTTGGTTGGATCAAGCATGTATCACGTATCTGGTATCGGAGATTCAGCATGATAACTATGGGTTAACTCATCTGCCAGGGATTTACCTTTTCTATAGGTGATGGCTGGATCAGTTTGCATGTCTAGACCAATCACCCCATTATTTTTTAGGATGGATCAATGCTTCACCACATTGGGATGGAGGAGTTGTGTCCTGAAGTCAGAAACTAGATATCCTCTTTGGCAAAATCAATCAGTTCATTTACAGCCACACAATTTATCCATAATGCATCATCAGAATATAAATGCAAAAATCCCAAAATTTAAAAAACACAATATTTATTGATTTATAAAAACAATTTATAGCTATGGTTTAAAACATTATATAAACAAAATATGTTAAGAAAATCATTAGGCTTAGGCCTGTCACTGCTGCATTCACGGCCGCTTTAGGACGCTTTAGCCTATTTTAAAAATATCCCGTTTTGTCTACTATTTTAATTTCATTTGCCCATAGTTTTCCCCTGCTTTTAACCCCGGTTCGCATTGCTGCACGTAAATAGTGCCCTCACCGCTATTTTGGCGGGCCGGTCCCTCGCGCTTCTGAATTAGGTGAGCGCCATCTTGGGTGGGTGTTGGGGAAGCGCTGTATTGATCGCGCTCTAGCAGTCAGGTGGACTGGCTAGAGCTCTATTTAAACCGGCTACTATGGCGCGCAGCGTGTGCGCGCTGCGAGTGCGCTGCAATGACGCCGGAGTCACGCCAGAGTCCAGCCCGTCTGCGCCCGTCCGCGCTGAGGACGGGCTGGACAGCTGGCCTTATGGCTTAGATGCCCCTGACCCCCTGCACTTTAGATATTCTACTCAGACCCTGCTCGCGCTTAAACCCTCTAGGCTTTCATGTTTCCATTCATTTTCGCCTGATGATATTTTAAGCTCTCTACCCTGTGGATACCCGATGTCAGATACGGTAAGCTCCATACCCCCTCTATCCAGTCATATGCCTAAACAACCCTCTTCTCCAAGAGTCAGGACTCTGAAGGAAGACTGCCTCCTCCTAAATGCCCGCTCGCTTATTAAAAACAACATCATGTTTAGGGATCTTGTATTAGACAAGAAGCCTTCCCTGGTTTTTGTGACGGACACTTGGGCAAAGGACTCCTCTGGTCCTGATCTTATTGAAGCTGTCCCTGAAGGATATTGCTTGGCTCGTCAAGATAGACTGAAGAGAGTGGGAGGAGGGCTAGCAATTCTTTACAGGGATTATTTTCATTGCCATACTGTCTCTATTTCCGACCCCACGGACAGTTTTCAAGCCCTATTCTTTTCCATAAAAAGTGGCCATAGAGCCTTCTTCAATGGAATACTAGTCTATCGCCCTCCTGGCTCGCGTACTGATTTTGGACAACGGCTTCTCCACGTCTTAGAACCCTATTTTGGTCGGAAAGATATTACGGTTCTGGGAGATTTTAACTTTCATTTGGAGAGGCACGATACCAAGGAAACTTTTTCCTTGCTTGATGCCATGTCAGCCCGTGGATTTGCCCAAATGGTTAAAGGGGCTACTCATCGAGCAGGCCACACGCTCGACGGAATCTTTTCCAATGATGAGAGGCTGATAATCAAGGATTCTATCTCCCTGTCATGGTCCGACCACCTGGCCGTTCCTTTTGAGCTAGCTTGTCCGCTCATCCATACGTTCAAAAATACATCAAGTAAAAAGGAACGTCGCAGGAATTTTAAGAACATTACAAACAGCTCCTTTACCCCGTGGGCACTCAATTTGTCCTCATCCCTAAGGGAAAATGTCTCTACAGCAGTCTTACAGTTTGAAAGGACCGTGACTGAAGCATTGGATGAACTAGCCCCCATCCAACTATGCCACCGAGCAAGAAAAAGGCCCTCAGCCCCCTGGTTCTCGGAACATCTTAGACTCCTCAGACAAGAAGTAAGGAGGCGGGAGCGACTATGGCACTCTGGTTGGGATCTAAAGGATAGGGAAGCTCATAAGACTCTGCTGAGGAATTATAAAGCTGAAATCATAAAGGCCAAACAAGAGCATTTTACGGCCTTGACAACCTCACTGACCTCTCCTAAAGAGCTCTTTAGGGTAGTGGACTCCCTTATAACTCTCCAAACCCCAGATCCCGTAGTCGCATCCCAAGAGCTTTGTAATAACATTGCCTCTTTCTTCCAGGCAAAAATATTAGATATTTACTCTGCCTTGGAGGTGCAAAGATCTCTCATCACTGGGCCCCCTGCCCTGGGGGCTATGGACCATGCCCCGGCAGAAATACTTCCTCTGGGAACCCTAGACTCTTTTCCTCCTCTTCTTTTAGAGGATTTGGATAGCCTCCTCAATAAAACTAAATCTGGCTCCCCTCTGGATGTATGTCCTCTCAGGATTCTCAAACAGTGTAGGGATACTCTCTTGCCCCCTCTGGTTGATATTATGAATAGAGCCATGAGGGATGGCCTCTTCCCCACCCAATGGAAAAACGCGGTGGTAAAACCTTTACTTAAAAAGGCCTCTTTAGACCCTGCGGTTCAAAAAAATTTCCGGCCCATATCACTACTGCCAGCACTAGCAAAGATGTTAGAAGCACTTCTTAACAAGCATCTTGCCACATTTGTAGAGAACTCGGGTTGTCTTGACTCCTCCCAACATGGATTCAGGAGGGAACACAGCACTGAGTCGGCCCTCACCATAGTGTTGGACAATATCCGCACGCGTGTTGATGGGGGCCAGACCACCCTTCTGATCCTTTTGGATCTGACGGCGCCTTCGATACCCTTTCTCCCTCAGTGCTAACATCTCGGCTGAGGGAGGTTGGGGTTCGGGGGGCGGCGTTAGATCTACTCACTTCTTTCCTCAATCACCGAGTGCAAAGAGTGAAGTTGGGGGAGTACCTATCTCCATTCCTGCCGGTGCAATGTGGGGTCCCCCAGGGGTCGGCTCTTAGTCCGACCCTATTCAACATCTATGTGACCCCACTTGCCAGGCTAATTAGATCCTATGGGATGGAGATAGTATCCTATGCGGATGACACCCAGATACTCGTCTCTCTCTCCCAGTCAGGCGCCCCAACAGCCTCCAATTTTAGATCTTGTATGGAGGCAGTCGGACAATGGATGATTTATAATTCATTGAAATTAAATGGAGAGAAGACGGAGGTGATGGTGTTTGGAGGGAAAGAGGACGTATGGTCATGTGGTTGGTGGCCAGACTCATTAGGAGCCTGCCCCACCCCACCTCCTCTGCCAAAAACCTTGGAGTCATGATTGATCCTGCCCTCAACTTGGATAAACAGGTCAACAGAACCATCTCCACCTGCTGGGGCATTATCCACATTCTTAAGAGGATCAGGCACTACCTATCGCTGCAGGCAAGGAAACAGCTTGCAGTTGCCCTCATTGGCTCCCGGCTGGACTACTGCAATGCGCTGTATGTGGGACTGAATAAAAGTCTACTGCAGCGCTTGCAGGTAGTCCAAAATGCTGCTGCCAGGTTTGTCCTGGATCTCCCCAAATGTGCCTCAGCTACAGCGGCTAGAAAGCTGTTACACTGGCTTCCGGTCGAGGACCGTATCCACTTCAAGACCCTATGTATAACCTATAGGGCCTTAGCTAAAAATAGTCCCACTGGTGTAGGATCTATCCTGTCCCGCTACACTCCCTCTAGGAATTTGCGTTCCTCGAGTAGACTTCTTCTGTCTGCCCCTCGATTCAGGAGAGGTAAATGGGGTGGCAGGGCCTTTTCCACCTTGGCGCCCAAGTGGTGGAATGCCTTCCCACTGGAATTAAGATCTCTACCCACTCTTCAGGCTTTCAGAAGTGCACTGAAGACGCATCTCTTTATGCAGGCCTATCTGTAATGGTGACATGCCTATGTTTATGATATGCTCTGTTAGGCGCCTTGATGCCTTCGGGTTATTGTTTGCGTGATATAAATTTTACTCAAATCAAATCAAATTGCATTCTCTGAACACAGTCCAATATTATATCAAAAAATGCCTATACTGTGTAAAAGAAAAAACATGTAACAAAACATATAAAATGTCACAGTTTTAAAACACAAACGTGGGAGAAAACAATAAAAAGAAAGTTCATATCTTTGTACAGAAACACCAGTAGCTATTGGATTGTCTGTCACAGTCGAAAGGAAATGCTTTGCATAGTATTTTCTTAGAGACTTACAAACATCCTAGCGATATAGTGTCGATCCATAAAAAGGCATCGACGTGTTTCGGTGGTTTGAAGTCTATTAAAAACACCTTCTTCAGGAATGTTGATATCTCCCAGCTACGAATTGTATTACCGACATCATACATACAAAAAGGCAAAAGGAGAATGCAAAACCATAAATCAAACATAAATAATATATTCAATTTCTAATTGTAATAAAAACATTTATATCCTAATGATGCAATCATTTCAACACTCAACCAGAATCATACCACCACATTCAGGCCCAAATTCTCGTAGCACCCAGTTGGAAAACCTTATTTTTTTGTACCAACACCCAGGTGAAAATTCTCATTAGGTGTAGTAGCTTTACAGATATTTTTCTGCCGAACACAGACTCCTGAGTAATGTCTATGTACTCTAGGAATTTTAAAGACGTAAGACCAAAATTTTCTGGTCCAATATCCCAAAGGAAATCGGAGAAACCATATGGTTTATTAGTAGGGCATCATAAATGTCACCAACACAACTCAGACCCACAGTCAAAATAATGGTTACGTGTATATTTCAAAGACAGCACCCTCTGCCAATGGTGATATAAATGGAGGGTCAATACCTGGAATTATTAAACAAAGAGTCCCCTTAAGTATCCTCATTAATATACAGAGTAGGGTTATACCCACTATCCATATTTAGGACTACATTACCTACCTCTCCTATATAAAATACAATCTGTAAACTATAACTTTTCAGCTCAAATACAGATGGTTACGGTCCTCAAAAGACTTTTCTTTTGTCCTTTTAGATATCAGGATGATTTCATCAGGATCCCTGTACTGTAAACAAATATGTCTATATTAGATCCTGAGATCGTGATAAACATCTAAACGCCTCTTACATTTCTTAGATGAAGGAAAATGCATAAAAGGTTGTCACTCACACCTCTCCCGTGTATGTTACAGAAGGATATGTAACTACATTATATTGTGACCCTATTGTTTGGAAAAAGCCAGTTGACCCAAATATGTGCTCTATAATATTTTTGGTAATTCATTTAATTTCCCAAAACAGAGCGAAAGCGCTTTACAACATTTAGCCTGGTCAATACTATGCCTCCGCAATAGCCACCCTATTTAACTCAACATTATATCTAGAGTGAGATCTTAGAATTGCTTAGTACCAAAGTTCCTAATCCTTCTACAGCCCAAGGTTCTTTATTGAATCTTACCTTCTTCTTTTCAGAAATCACACGGGGACCACACCTCCGTTCAAGATGCAAGTGCGTGAATGTTAATTTTAAATACCCCCGCCTGAGTCACATGTGACTAAAAATAAGTCTATCTATTGGTTGCCATCCTCCCGGAAACATGTGGGAGCAGAACTACCAATCTTCTAAGCCGTTCCCTGCCTTAATTAGAGGGGCCATCTTGGAACTGTTTTTAACCTGTGTCTTAAATAGGTAAAGATCCGTGAGTTTAGTGTGGATCAATATTTGACTTGCAAAATCTCTGCGGAAATATAACCCGCATTATAGTGCACATATTTAAAAACCTCAACTAAATATCTAAACACTTGAGATATATATAAAAATATGTGCAAATATATATCTGTTATACTTTTCAAGCTCATCATTCAACATTTGGCTTTTTCTATTTTATATATATATATATATATATATACCAGACAGTATTTCACCTAGCATATGAAATAACACATTCACCACCCTAGATATATATTGCAGGGGCTCAATCACATCTAGCCATCTTATACAGCTAATAATATGCCACATAATTACAGCGCTACAACAATCTTATTAACTCTTTATACCCTATGTAGTTTCAAGCACCCCAACTTCAAGGAAATGAAGCCGCTGGAAAAAAAAACGAGTGACCAGTATATATCCGGCTCACCTTCATAGATGAAGCTCATATGTTGTGGCTGTGTCATACTTGTCTAAATTCAATTAGGTCAAGATAGTCCTACCATCTTTTTGTCCCATTTATTTTCCTTATTTATGAAACATAGGCTAGCATCTCAAAAACCTATTCAATTTTGGCTCACTATTCGATCCCATTCCTCTCTTACGGACCGTGTTTAGTTTAGAGATGAATCATTGTTTCCTTTCTTTCCTCTTTCTCAACATATCACCCCCTCGTCTACCTATCCAGATCTTTTCCAAAGTGAACCAACGTAAATGTTGTGTATTATGACCAAGTTGTTCAGATTGTGTGTGTCACCAAGGGGCATTAGGCTTCTTCATTCTAATTACTGACATATGTTCTTGTAGTCTGGTACGAACTTCTCTGCCCGTTTTGCCTACATACCCTAAGCCGCAGAGGCAGCGTATTAGATATACTACATTTTTACTACGGCAATTGTTCAGGGTCTTAGAAGCCAAACATATGCCATTATGGTTGATCTCTTAGTAACTATACACAATTCACAAACATTACAATTGCCACATCGTGTGTTTTCTATAGCTGGAGTATTAATAATAGTGTTTTGAGTAGCACGTGCTTCCTCCCTGTAGGTATGAACTAGTTCAGTTCTGAGGTTTTATTTTTCTTAATTGCAAACAAGGCTTTATCCAAGTTAACATCCTCTTCATCACGCAAAATCTACCAATTTCGATTCATAACATTTTTTATCTGATTACTGCTATTCAAAAATTGACTCACAAAAACTATTCGATTTGTTTCCTTTTTCTCCCATCTATTCCCATTAATCATGCAGTCCCTATCATAAAATATGGCCCTTTTAAAGGAGTGTGAAATCATTTTTTTTGAGTATCCCCTTTCCTTAAGTTTTGTTTTCAGTACTTTTGAGTGTTTGTAAAAATCTTAAATATTTGAACAGTTTCTCTGAAGGGTGAGAAACTGTCTGAACAGAATAATGTCCTTTTGGGATTTAGGATGGAAGCTTGAGTAGTTGAGTAATGTATTTTTTTCCCATCGGTTTAGTGTACAATTCCACCATCAGAGCACCATCTTCTTCTTTAATCGTAATATCTAAAAAGTCAACTCTTGATCAACTGTGCTGGGACTTGAATTTTAAATTTGGATCTCCCAAGTTAAGTCACGTTAGGAATTCATCCAACTCTTCCATACCGCCTTCCCAAATAAAAAAATATGTCATCAATGTAGCGGTACCAGCCCGCTACATTCTCATAAAACGGGGCCATTTCATTATAGATGTGCTTACTTTCAAATTGGCCCAGATAGAGACAGGCCAGACTCGGTGCACAGGTGGCCCAAACACTGGTCCCCTTCTTCTGCCTATAGAGTTGATCTTTAAAGAGGAAAATATTCTTCTTAAGAATCATTGAGGTACACTCTACTATAAAATCCTTATTGACTCCATCCAGATCTAGATCAATCAACAAACCCTGGATCATTTCTATGGTGTCATCCTGAGGGATGTTTGTATAGAGAGACTCAATGTCCAGGGTAACTAGACACTGAGTCTCTCTATTAAAGGGTTTACCCTCCACAAGTGAGCTTATATGGGAGGAATCTCTCATGTAGGATTTGAGACCACTCACTAGTGGACTCAGGAAGCTATCAAAGTACTCACTAAGAGGCTCGAGTAGTGAGTCAATACTACTAACAATTTGTCTCATGGGTGGATAAGCGCGGTTTTTATGAATTTTCAGAACGCCCACATATAGCTGGAATCCTTGGTTGGGTGTTATTAAAAAACCTAAATTCTTCCCTGCATATAAAGTTATCGGCTCTCACTTCCGTAAGCAATTGTAAACAATCATTAGATAAACTAGTAAGTGTCCCTCTCTGGACCTGTTCATAATGTTGTTCAACCTCCAGAAGGTCAGGGATGACACCTTTTTACTGGCCCCATTCAATGCTTGAGTTGTATAACCCCCATCTCTGAGCATCTTTCTCTTTTCTGTGATCTGCTTCTCAAACTGTTCCTGGCTGCTACAAGTTCTCTTTAACTTTTACATTTTACCATATGGAACACTTTCAATTAGGTTCCTGGGATGTTGGCTTTTAAAGTGTGAGGTACTATTTCCTGCTGGTAACTTTCGGTGCATAGGTGACTGTATTTTTCTCTGCATTTGTAATAATATATCTAAGAAAGCAATGTCCTGTGACTTGATAGTAGCCGTAAATATCAACCTTCAGTTTAGCTACACATTCAATTACCTTTTCTTTAGGACCACTCAACAAAATAAACAAATCATCAATATAATGGGGCCAAATCAAAATAAAGGGGCAAATATTCCTGATTGTCTTCCCGTGCAAGCCAACTGCTCCTCCCACCAGCCCATCAAGAGATTTGTGAAGCTTGGGTAAAAGCACCTACCCATAGCAGTTTCAAGCTTCTGTATACAGAAGGTCCAGTCGTAGACAAAGATGTTTTCGTAGAGAGAACACTTAATCATACTCAGTAACATTTTGTTATGCTCAAAAAACACAGCAGATCTATTTCTCTAAAAATATTCACATGCTTTAACCCCAAAATTGTGGTCTATGCAGGTATAAAGCGACACCATATCCATTGTGCTCATAAAATATGACTCTGACCCTTCAGTATCTGAATTCTTAGACAAGAAACTTCCACTATCTCTACAGTATGAGCGAAGGGCTGCTACATATGAGAAAAGAAAGGAATCTATATAAATTGCTGTATTTTCAAGAAAGCTCTCATTGGAAGAGGCTATCGGTCTCCATGGGGGGTTAATGCTGTTTACTTTTAGGTAGTATACATATATATATGCACACAAACACATATATAAATGCACACACACACACACACACACACACACATATATATATATATATTTTTTATATATATATATATATTTTTTATATATATATATATATATATATATATATATATATATATTCACTGAAAAAACCATAGGTTATAGACCATATATAGTTAGGAATTAGCATTTACAAAACCTTGAAAATTCACTGAAAAAACCATAGGTTATAGACCATATATAGTTAGCAATTAGCATTTAAAAAAACTTATTTTACTCACACAAAACCATTGAAATTCCATATATAGTTAGTTGTACTAACTATATATCGCGCACCCGCAATACACTGCTGATCATGTCACATATTACATCATTCATGACATGGTCAGTGACATCACTGATGACATCACTGATGACATCTCAAATGACATCACTGATGACATCACTGATGACATCTCAAATGACATCACTGATGACATCACTGATGACATCTCAAATGACATCACTGATGACATCACTGATGACATCTCATTTGACATTACTGATCACATCACTGATGACATCATTCATGTGATAATACGATGAACCTCTTCAGACTCTAATATAGTCTATATTGCCCCCGTTGTAATCCGTCGTGCCTGCTTCTCTCTCCATTTGATTGATTGTTATCCAAGCATTTACTGTTTTAGAATTGGTTCTCTTTGGTTCATTCTCTATTTACAAACAAGCACAGAGTCGCAATACTCTGTTTAGTCTTTGCAGATAGCGAACAATCGTGTAAAAAAACAAAAAGGAATCGAGCAAAATCAGTAGGCCACTAATGGGATCTCTTTTTGACCTCGCTAAAATAGAAACATTAGGAACAACCTGTTGAAAATAGCAATGTGTATGTACATAAGCGGCGTTCATTTGTGTTCACAGTACCCCTTGTTGATTGTTTGAATCGAGCATTGAATTGTTCGAAGTTGGTTCTCTTAAGGATCTTCTCTGCCTGCAAACGGGGAAGAATAGGAATATTCTCTCTCCCTTTGCAGATAGTGAAGGGTAGGTAACGCAAACCTTTAACACGTCGTGCCTATTTCGTTCCTCATTGATTGATTGTTTGCCCGAACATTGACTGTTTGGGAATTGGTTCTTTTTGGAGGTATTCCCTGTTTGCAAATAAACGTAGGAAAATCTTTGCAAGTAGTGAAAGGGTAGGTAATGCGGACCTTTGTCCCCCGTTGTAATCTGTCATGCCTATCTACTCCCCACTGATTGATGCACCTGTTTCACCCGGACCATTTACTAGAGATAGGTCATCTGGCCCGACCAGAGAGCACCCCTAGTGAAAAGGACATATGCAATAATAACGAAGTGATCACTGTATCCTGTTAACAGAAACTTTAGCATGAAACAACCTGGAAAGAAAGGAATAGGAAAACGAAAATCAGTAGGCCACTGATGAACTTTTTATTAAATAACAAACAAAGAAACGATAACAATACGTAATGATAAAACCTATTATTGTCCTAGAAACAAGAAACGTTAGAAGTAAGCCCGTAATAAGAAACCTGAAAACAGTAAGAGAAACCAAGTGTGACATTGCAACGGCCACAAGGCAACGAGGCTTCATCGCCCCTCACTGCCCCAAAACGTGTCTGTCCCACCGCCTGCCACGGCCAAATAACGGCAAACTGGGAAAGATACAAGTCAGCAGACATCCGCCCCATTCTGGAAACTTCCAAAGTGCAACAGGTTTGCGGCTACGCCCAGCCGGAAGCAACACATATAAGGCGGGTCCTGCTGCCAACCGTCGGCAGAAGATCATCACGTAGGGTGTAGCCGGAGAAAAGGCCGAGGCCAATGGGACCCGGCCAGGGGGATTGCTACGACAACCCTGGAGAGTTGCAAGGGGGGAATGTCTGTGTCCTCGACCCTCCCCTCTCTCTCCCAGTCCGGCCACCATCAACCAGAGGCCGAGGCCGACGGGATCCGGCCGCGGTGGCGGTAACCCTGGAGAATTGCAGGTTCGACCCTCTCTCTCCCAGTGTGGGCCAGCATCCATGGAGGGCCTGGGAGTGGAGAGGCCACTGCACGAAAGGCCCAGGAGAGGCACCACACGCCAAGGCCTGCCCCACCGGATGAGCCAAGGAACCCGTTCATGGGGCCAGAGCAAAGGGCGTCCGGCCGCCATCCACCGGAGGTCCGGCCCAAAGACGGACGGGACATTTCTTCTTTCTTTTATAATGGCTGCGACAACACTGGGGGGGGATGTCTTGCACATGCCTTCGACCCCCCCCCCCTCGTCCTCATCACCTGGTCCGGCCATAACAAATGTCAAGCGAAACGCCGTGGGGTGCACTGGGAGGGAGAGACGGTGCGAACAGGCCTCTCCCGCCTCCCCAGGTGGAGGTTTCCCAGCTGCACCCTCAGCGCTCCAGGCGCCCGGAAAAGGGTTCTTCCACTGTGGCGATGCTGCAACGCCTCGCCCGGCAGGGTGGAGCCCGTCCGCTCATTTGACCCCGCGATCGCCGGTAGCTACCGAACTCTCAAAATGGCGATCGACCTGGCAAGAGCGGGCCCAGCATAAAGAAATGGACCGGTCACTGGTTGACTCCACCACCGTAGTCCTCCACGACCTTGAAGATTCTAGAGGAGCCGCGGGAGTCCCCGACCCCCGCAGACACCCCCGATGGGGAATGACTGCCATGATCGCCCGTGGAGTGACGAAACTGTAGCCGCGGGACGTCGGCGCTCCCATGCTGGCGCCAGCCTCAGTTTGAATGACTAGAATCCTGCAGACCACAGTTCGGATCAGTTCCGGTGAAAGCACAGTGTGACCCGGTAGGAAAAATTGTTGCACCCCCTCCCCTTTTTGACTGATGGTTCAAACCACCGATCCTTTCCTTTTACCTTTTAACGGAACTTTGGACTGCCTCCCCCCCCCCCGGGGTGCCCCACGCCGTTATTCGGAGGGCGGCAACTTACTGGACATCACCTTGGTGCCATCCGCATTTCAGCGCGTTCTGCTGCCTTGGAACTATTCGCACAACAGGCCGCTACTGACGACCCACCCCCCGGGACGCCCCACGCCGGATATCCAAATCAGTGCGGCACCCAGGCAACATCACCTGGGTGCCGTCCAGAAATCAGGACGTTGTGCTGCCTTGGGACTATTCGCACAACCGACCGCTACTGACTATTGTTCCTTCTTTTTCCCTAAAAATGTTTAAATGTTTTTACTGTTTTTGTTTTGTTGTATATATTTATAAGTTATTAAAGTTTTATAATCCTACTACTTTGTTGGAGTGCTATATATTTTTAATGTGACACATAATTGTAAAAACTTTGATGTACAAAGAGTCATCCCTGGAATCTTCCGCTTCAGGCTCGGTCCCCTCCCCAATCACAATACAGGATGGTTTTCAGATAGTAGGAACGCGTGTGGTGTGACGGATCTCATCGGGTGTGGGCCTTGATCTACTATAACTCCTTTGAAGAGGGGTGATTCTTTACAGCTGGGGCCATAAACTACATCTGCAGGGCTAGCTGATAGCCTGGGACCGGCCTGGACAATCGGACACAGAGGAAGAGGAGTGTCAGAGGGTGCGGTAGTGAATAGGGCGAAAGGGAGGTGTCGGGCGGGCACAGAGTGTGATTCTCAGGTAAGAGCAGCGCAGATGGGGGAAGGTTTATTGCCCATGCATAAGACAGAGAGCGGGGGTGACCAGTGCCTGGGGGAGATGCTTGCGAGGGTGGGGAGCCATGCTAAGGATGGACAGCGTGCAGAGAGTGGGTCTGGTCAAGGCATCTAAAATGGCTGCCGTGCACGACAAAAGTGTGGCATTTGAAAAAAGGCAAGATGGCGCAGACAATGTTTTTCAACACTTCCTGATTTCCTTCGAATCGAACGTTAACAGACGTTATCTCTCCCACACTACCGGTCCCCCTGGGCTTAAACGCCGAGATGGTAGAGACTGCATCCCGTGGAGATAGGCCGAGACGTCACTCAGCAGACAAAAAAAGAAAAAAAAAGTCTATAAACATGCAATAAGTTAAAAGTCAATCATTCTTGTTTCCTTGTAGTACGCTCCCCAGTCCGCTTCCCGTTACGCTAACCGGGCGCACCCCACCAAAAAAAACGATTTTTTTTTTTGTTGCCCCGCGGAGCCCTTTTAAAGCCTTCACATCAAACCTATGGGGTCAGGGTGGATCTACTATGCCCCCTTATGGTCATTTGCCCCTTCGCTTTGGCCTCCTCTTGTCTCTCGATCCTACCGAGAGACAAGATGGCGGCCGCTACGGACTGTTTGGAATGTTTACAGACGCCAGAGAACCAATCAGCTTCGCTTCACAAAGCTCCATAACGCGAAAAGTACGCGAAGCGGAGCGCTGCCCGGTCCGCTGTCACAGATATATATTTTTTTTTAACGTTAATTTCTCAAAATCCACTGGAGCACATATATTGAGACATAGCAAAGGCACATCGGGCTACCAGTACCTACAATTTTGCCAAGTTTCGTGCAAATCCATTCAGCCGCTCGATTATTATTATTATTTTTTTTTTTTGCCCCGCGGGGCCCTTTTAAAACCTCCACATCAAACCTAGGGGGTCAGGGAGGATCTACTATGCCCCCTTATGGTCATTTGCCCCTTCGCTTTGGCCTCCTCTTGTCTCTCGATCCTACCGAGAGACAAGATGGCGGCCGCTACGGACTGTTTGGAATGTTTACAGACGCCAGAGAACCAATCAGCTTCGCTTCACAAAGCTCCGTAACGCGAAAAGTACGCGAACCGGAGCGCTGCCCGGTCCGCTGTTACAGATATATATCTTTTTTTGAACGTTAATTTCTCAAAATCCAATGGAGCACATATATTGAGACCTAGCAAAGGCACATCGGGCTACCAGTCCCTACAATTTTGCCAAGTTTCGTGCAAATCCATTCAGCCGTTCGGGCTAAAAGTGAGGCCAACCGCCCTATGGAAATTAACATTGGAAAAACGCGTTTTGGGACCCCCCTTTTTTCTCGGCCCCCCCTTGACGAACCCCCCCAAATTTCCAGGGGCTGCTCAGAAACAAAATGTTCCATTTTCCTGAAAATTTCTGCCAATTCCGTCCACAAACGCCAAAGTTATTAGACATAGAATTTTCAAAAATCCCATAGAGCAAAAAATCCTAACTATATATACCTACTGGCGACCGCCAGTAGGTAATATATATATATATATATACACGCACCTGAGAAAAATCTCATCAGAGTGGGTAGAGAGCCAACACTTACAGACAGGAGTAGGTTAATTTGTTAATGGGATCAGAAGATAGCTCCAGGAACAAAAGAGACGTGTTTTGGCTGATCCACTGTCTGGGAGTTATTCACAAAGTCTATCTGCCAACTATACTAGGTCACCTATGACAGGCTGCAGCCAACTAATTGCAGAGGGCAGGCAAATGCAAACTTTCTAAAAATGTTAGATATAGAAGGGGTGGGCCCTTAACTCAGTTAGAATGGGCCAATAAATACTAAACACACACAAACTTCTAGCTGGCTATTTAGTAGGCTGCCACTAGTTTAAGAAGACTGAGAACAAATTATCTAATAAGATGGTCAACATCATTTATTAATTCATATTTGTTAATTATTCTTCATATTTTTATATATATTTAGAAAAGACAGAAAACAAAACACTCCAAAAATTACATGACATCAAAGCACATTTAGAACAACAATCAATTTGCAAACAGTTATACTGTTATACCAGCCAGTAGCAAACAAACAATAATGCGGAAAGTAATCCGTGCCAACAGTATCAAGGTAGCAACTGCAGATTACAGACCAAAGAGGAATGAACATTCCAAACAACAGAGGATATGCATTTTCAGTACATTACAGATAACTAGAGGAAAAATAATGTACTGAAGATGTATTATTGTTTGTTTGCTACTGACTGGTATAACAGCATAACTGTTTGCAAATTGATTGTTGTTCTAAATTTGCTTTGATGTCATGTAATTTTTGAAGTGTTTTGTTTTCTGTCTTTTCTAAATCTATATGAAAATATGAAGAATAATGAACAAATATTAATTAATAAATGATGTTGACCATTTTGTTAGATAGGTTGGTCTCAGTCTGCTTAAACTAGTGGCAGCCTACTAAATAGCCAGGTAGAAGTTTTTGTGTGTTTAGAACTTTCTAAAAGTGCCATTTTCAAACTTTTAATTTTAAATTGGAGTTTACCAATAAAGAGCATTTTTAAATACGTATTAAATGTAATAAGGCTACCCAATGTTATCCTATGGGACAAGTAGGCCTCACAGTTGTGTAAAACGTCTTTAGGAGTTTTTCACTACCATTCTGATTAATATTTTTGCTTTCAGCAACTGTTTCCATTTGATTTCTATCTCTGAGAATTTTAAACAATCTCAGCTCAACACAAGCATTATCGGCGTGAGGGAGCCAGGAGGAAGGCATTGCTATTTTGGCACAGGCTTTCTATTGCTCTGAAGAACTGTACAATGATTGTATGACGATACTTAGCATGCCATTACTTCGCATGCTTTTAGTACGATGTTTTTACATCGCAAATGCCTTTACTTCGCATAATTTTCATTAGCATTCAATTAGTACGCAAATGCATTAATAAGATATCAATTAACTTTCCCTTCGTCTAACCTTTCTACGCATACCACTACTTAATGATCATACACCTACCCCCTGTCCGTCCCCTACACTTAACCACTACCCTGCACAACCCCTGACACTACCCTGAACCCTAAAACACTACACTACACAACAACACTACCCTAAACACTAAAACACTATCCCTAGCACGACCCTACCCCTACCCCAAGTTCTTCCCCTACACTGTAACACTACCCTACACGACCCCCTGACACTATTAAATGTAATAAGGCTACCCAATGTTATCCTATGGGACAGGTAGGCCTCACAGTTGTGAAAACGTCTTTAGGAGTTTTTCACTACCAGGACATGCAAAACTTAAAAGTACATGTCCAACCTTTTTATTATAATGCACCCTGCTCCATGGGCTACCTATGATCTACTTTAGCTGTGACTTATTTTCAATAAAAGGAATGTTTAAGCCTTGGCAGGGGGATTATATTGCCATGTCGAATTGGCAGTGTCAAACTGCATAAAGGCTGCAATGGCAGATCTAGGACATGTTGGAGGGACTACTTAAATGGGTGGTACAATACGTGCTGCAGGCCCTCTAGTAGCAATTAATTTACAGGCCCTGGGTATATGGGATACCACTCTACAAGGGACTGATAAGTATATTAAATATGACAATCAGGAGTAAACCAGTTTTGCTATGTTTAGCAGAGAGGATACAAGCACATTAGCACTGGTTAGCAGTAGTAGAGTGCACAAAGTCCTAAGGATCATGCACAAGATGTTCTATGACATCATTGATAACATGACTGCCCAGACGTGGGTCCTGTGCTCTCCATGCTGCTGGAGTCAAGCTAGCCTGGCTGATGAGGGCTGAAACCCCAAAACCATTCCCAGGATGCTTGTTTCTTGTCCAGGGAGAACTTGGCCTGGCATTTTGGGCTGAACTGTTCCCATGGGGAACATGGTCAACACTGGCGTAGCTAGGGGGGGGGCGAGGGGGGCGGTCCGCCCCAGGAGGCACAATTTTGGGGGCGTCCGCACGGCACTGGTAGCCTGTTGCGGCCTTTATAATTTATTTGGGGACACTGTGTTCCCAAATAAATTATAAAGGCCGCAACAGGCCACCAGTGCCGCGCCAGGGCCAATTTGAAAGTGAGCGTCCGCCCCAGCCTCCAGGGCCGTCTATCAATCTTGTAGCGTGCGAGCACTACCAATGACGTCCCTGGGGCTGGGGCAACATTAAATGATGTATTATTTTGGCGTCGCAAGGAGAACGACGTAGTAGTGACGCTTCACTCTACACGCTCGCGCTCATTCTGGCCTGGGGCAGTCGGTGCTGCTGTGCTGCTCTTTGACTCTGGGCGATTTCCTGGATCTCTAGCTGCTGATTAAGTGAGGTAAGAGGAGAGCTCCTTTCAGAGGGCAGAGGGGATTTCCATTTGGCATCGAAAGTACGGGTTTTTAAATCATGGGATGGTTCCTCATTAAATAAAGAAATTGAGAAGGGAGATGGGCGAGAAAGGGGGCGCGAGCCTGAGGTAATGAGAAGTGGAGGAATGTGAAAGCAATCAAATGACGTAATTACACTTCCTGTCACCACCTCACAGAGAGCGAAGAACCCCCGCTATTGCCATTCTAGAAGTGCTCGGCCTAGCAGACCCGGGGCCAGGGCACACCTTGCCCACTGCACCGAGATGATTAATCATCTCCAAGACTGAACCGCTCAGCACAGAATCGTGCCAGACAATTTTACACCACCATCCAATTCTCCTCCCCCACTGCTGCTTTCAAGAGTTTTCAGGAAGACAATTGTTGCAAGCCGCAGAAAGGCATTCATTGATGACTACTCAATAAAAATAACAATATTGCCTATTTTCAGTGGGGTGGATCAAATCTCACCTCTTCAATACTCAGCCCATCCGATACATTTGGATTTGCCTCCCCTTCGTCGCACCTCAGCTGCTTATTCACCGCCTGGAGCTATTCAGAGCCTTAATACACACACACATATATATATATATATATATATATATATATATATATATATATATATATATATATATATATATATATATATATATATATATATATATATATATATACATATATATATATATATAATGCACCACAACACTATCTGATGCATAACATAGGGGAATAGGGTGGGAAGGTATTAAATTGCCTCAAATTGTAAAGCGCTCTGAAAAATCTTGAAAGCATTGGTGATGGTGATAATGTGTGCACTGGTGAAAACCTAAATCTCTTTCATCTTTGAGCTTCCCCATATTCATGGTTCTAACTGCAGATTCTTTACCCTGTGACTACTCCCCAGCACCAGACTGGATCCAGAGATTTTTTCTCAGCTATTCCCTTGTACATTGATTGGTTCCATCGTGCGGCTCTGTATCCGTTCCAGCCCATCCTGAAAATGATGCCGGGACCCTACATAGCCGGCACCTTCATGCACTGACATTAGTTCCTTTCTTTCCATGGCACGGATCCCGAGCTCACTCCCTTGATTTCAGTCATGCCTGACAGGCAAAACCTTTCAATTTTTTAAAATCTTTTTCAAGTGTGCTATGGACTGGTTTCAAACCATCCTGCTACTGCACAAGAGGAACCGATATTCCTTTCAGACACTGAGGCGAATCATCAGCAGTGATCTCACTCAGTTATGGCCCTCTCGACCTCCAGCTGATCCTACTTGCCGAAAAAGCGCTTCGGCGCCACGTCAGGGGTGGTAAACGCTATATAAATGCAATTACAATACAGTCATAGACATAACTACAACCAGGCACGGTTCTAGAGGGTGGGAGGGATTGTTACAAGTGATAGAATGATTCCTTGAGCAGGGACCTATGGGCAGGGCCACTGGAATTATGTGATTGTGCAGGCGTGGCATTTTTTGCATAGCTTTGGATTTGCCAAATAATCCATTATCTTCTGCATAATCTGCAGATTTTTAAAGAGGTTGTTTTTAGCTCTAATGGTTCAAAAATTATAAAATTGCATTGACATGTGGTGGCTCTGAGTGGAAGGTTCTTTCCAAAGGTTGACTGGTCACCTTCTGATTGCTTATTGCTATATTCAGGAGTTAAACTGGTCCCAATGAAGTGCAATCTATGTCTAGTGTTAGCAAGCGTAAAAATATCAAAATAATGAACTAATACTATCACATAATGTGCCGCATTATGCTGCATAGTTTGCTTTTTCTTGTTGCACAATTTAGTCAACACTGCTGCATAATTTGACCCATGCTTCAGCCTGAATTTTCTGCATCTACATTTTAAAGTTGTGACAAGCAAAGTCCTTCCCCCGAGTCATTCCCTGTGAATACTTAATTTGCTGTTTTTGAAAGATAAAGAATCACAGGCTTTGACACTGTTACGTTGGTTTTGGGTCCCCAGAGCACATCACGTTTGTGCAGGTCCCCACTGCTTTAATGGGGGGACCATGATGTATGGTCATTTAATGTTAGCTGCATTGAATGTGTGAACAGTGTCATGAATGTGCATGTTTGCATTGTACTGAGGGGATTACCAGGTCATTGTTCACGCAGCTCTGATGGATGTCACATGTGGTTTTTCTGAGTCCCCAGCTAGATCATGCATCTGTGTGTTCTCTCTTGTACTGCCATTCACCGGTGTATTCAACTGTGTAGCCTTGGACCGCGTCATGTATGTGCCTGTAACTTGCATGACCGAGGTAACTATTAGCGGCAATACTACTTGTCTCTCGGACCTCTTTCAAGTGCTCGCAATCCTTTTTCCACAGCCCCCCAGGGGCGGCAATCTGAGGGATAGCCCCAGGCGCCACAAGCTCTAGCTACGCCGTTGATGGTCAAGACTGATTTGCGTATGGCTGGCTTTAAACTGGAATGGAATGGGGAGCAAAAAAACTATTGATTTAGGCCTGGATCTCTGTACTGTGGTGAATGTTTGACATTGTTCAACATTCTGTCCATTACATGTTCTTTTTGCATTTGCAACTTCTGAAATTAAATCATTTATGACAACACTGTGAATGGCTGGGGAATGAATTATAGGTACTTTATGGCTCAAGGGTACATCAGGCAAGTACATAGGCATCACTGCTGAAAAGTTTCCAGATCCAATCTGATGCCTGGGGAATATTCAAAATGTGAGGAATTTGATGTTAGTTAGAGTTTCTACCTAAAAGAGCATTACCGGCAGCACATAAATTGTTCTTTTGGGGCTTTTCTAGTTTGTAAGGTGGACCATAGCTGTTATGCTATTTTCTTGCTTGCATATTTTTCTTCCATGTCCAAAAACATGTTTATGCCACATTGTTTTCAGTATATCTTCAGGAAAAGTGGATGAACATTTTTTGACTTGTATTATTGTTGTGGTATGTACCTTGCTAGTGATTGCAGGGTCACCTCTGCTTTGCCTCTAGGGTTACCATCTTCCTCAAATAAAATACCAGGGCTGTGTTTATGTTTAGCTATTTTTTTACCATGTCAAAACCTCATAGGTGATTAAGAATGTGTATAAAATCTTAACAAATGGTCTTTAGCATGGCAAGTATCCCTCTGTTTAGTTTTGGAATCGTTATGAAATAATTTGGGTAGATCTCAGTCACGTTTTAATCAATTTCTTCAAGTGTTTACTGTTTTTATATTTATATACAAAGAGAGAAAAAATACAGAATTTAACTGACTTTCCCATTATTTTACTGGCTTTAGCTAAAAATACTATCTAAGCCTGTACAATACCGGCCAGGTGACAGTAGATAGCCATTCGGATTAATATTTTCGCTTTTAGCAACTATTTCCATTTGATTTCTATCTCTGAGAATTTTAAACAATCTGAGCTCAACACAAGCATTATCGGCGTGAGGGAGCCAGGAGGAAGGCATTGCTATTTTGGCACAGGCTTTCTATTGCTCTGAAGAACTGTACAATGATTGTATGAAGATACTTAGCATGCCATTACTTTGCATGCTTTTAGTGCGATGTTTTTACATCGCAAATGCCTTTACTTCGCATAATTTTAATTAGCATTCTATTACTACGCAAATGCATTAATAAGATATCAATTTACTTTTACTTCGCCTAACCTTTCTACGCATACCACTACTTAATGATCCTACACCTACCCCCTGTCCGCCCCCTACACTTAACCACTACACTGCAGAACCCCTGACACTACCCTGAACCCTAAAACACTACACTACACAACAACACTACCCTAAACACTAAAACACTACCCCTAGCACAACCCTACCCCTACCCCAAGTCCATCCCCTACACTGTAACTCTATCCTACACTACCCCCTTACACTACCCTAAACACTACCCTACACTACACCAACACTACAACACTACCCCCAGCACGACCCTACCCCTACCCCAAGTCCTTCCCCTACGCTGTAACACTACCCTACACGACCCCCTGACACTACACTAAACCCTAAAACACTACACCCCAGCATGACCCTAAACTACGCAAACACTACAACACTACCCTAAACACTAAAACACTACCCCTAGCACAACCCTACCCCTACCCCAAGTCCATCCCCTACACTGTAACTCTATCCTACACTACCCCCTTACACTACCCTAAACACTACCCTACACTACACCAACACTACAACACTACCCCCAGCACGACCCTACCCCTACCCCAAGTCCTTCCCCTACGCTGTAACACTACCCTACACGACCCCCTGACACTACACTAAACCCTAAAACACTACCCTACACTACACAAACACTACAACACTACCCTAAACCCTAAAACTCTACCCCCAGCACGACCCTACCACTACCCCAAGTCCTGCCCCTACACTGTAACACTACCCTACACGACCCCCTGACACTACACTTAACCCTAAAACACTACCCTACACTACACTAATCCTACAACACTACCCTAAACCCTAACCTTACACTACCTAAACACTACCCTCTACACTACCCTAGACCCAAATACACTACCCTAACCCCACAACACTACCCTAAACCCTAACCTTACACTACCTAAACACTACCCTCTACACTACCAAACACCCAAAAGCACTTCCCTACACTACAATAACCCCACAACACTACCCTAACCTTACACTACCTAAACACTACCCTCTACACTACCCTACACCCATATACACTACCCTACACTACACTAACCCCACAACACTACCCTAAACCCTAAAACACTACTCTAAACACTAACCTTACACCACCTAAACACTTCCCTCTACACTACCCTACACCCAAACACACTACCCTACACTACACCAACCCTACAACACTCCCTAAACCCTAAAACAGTTATCTAAACATTAACCGTACACTACCTAAACACTACCATCTACACTACCCCACACCCAAATACACTACTCTACACTACACCTACACAACCATCCCTACTCCCAAACACTACCCTGCACGACACCACCCTAAAACAGTACAACCCTACTCAAGTACACAACCCTGCCCTCCCCTACACAGCCCCTGCATGCCCCTACACAGCCCCACTTACCTCTTTCCACGCGTGGTTCCAATTTTCTCCCCCTTCCTGCTTCCTCCAGCTTCCTACGTCCTCCGCAGCAGCAGCAGACATAGGGAGCAAATGGCCGCCGCAACGACATCCACTACGCATGTAAGTACGCATGCGATGTAACAGCACACGTACTAAAGGTGATGCGTTGTTACATCGCATGCGTACTAACGCTTGCGTAGTAATGGTACGCGAAGAAATGTCCGCGCAGTAACGGATATTTCCCCTGTACAATGCTTTAGGATTCACTTGATTCATTGGCACTCTTCCACTATCAAGGCACTTTTTTCTACTTGCTGTTTGAGAATGTGTTTGTAGGTTATAGTATTTCTGATGTATGTGGTGACTTTTGGATGTGAGTATGTCTGACGGTATGAGTGACTTTAGTATATAACAATGATTTTATTGTTCTTTTGCTGTTCTGGGCTGATGCTACATTAATCCTGGATATCTATAGATCCCCTTAAGTAATGTAATAATAAAATGTTTGTATATGAAAATAAAATGATTTGATATCAGCAGCTGTCTCTGTGGGCAATTGTCTATATTGTGATTTACTTCCTTTCAGAGTAATGGGAACTTCCCGTTCATGTTGTTCTTACTCTTCCACTATCCCCCATAGTGGTCAGTGCATAGTTGGGCAACAGAGCAGATTTACAAATGCTTCTTCAAAACAAAAAATGAATAAGTGAAACTGTGTAGGAGTTGCTTTCCAGATTAGATCACATATTTCAGTGCCCAAGTCTTGCGATTTGACTATGACTAGAAACACGAACCAAATGAAAAGGGGGGGCCCTCGGCCCCCCCGCACGCATGGCGGCGCGGCGACCGCCTCACCTCCTCTCCCCTCGGGTCCTTCGACGGTGGGGGCGTGCCCTGGGGGCGCGGCCCACCGCCGATTGGCCGGCGCCCCTCCTGACCCGGATTCAATGGACTGGTTCCGGGTCGGGGGGGGGCGGGCGTTAGGAGGGGCCACCCGGCCCCTCGGGAATAAGAGGTAGGGAGCGCCCAGGAGACCCCCTTGTCCCTGGACGCTCCCTCGCTGAACGTTGTGCCCCGCGTTCGGGGCTTCTTTGTTTTATTAACTTTGTGTCTTTCTTTTTCAGATTTCAAAGTTTTCCAGTGTGGTAGTGTTTCCAGAGCCGGGTGGATCCCCGTTTCGATTGTGGTTGCCGTCGTGACCACGGTGAAGGATCACCGACGCGTGGAGCCAGCCGTCTGGAGCCGACTGCCGGATCAGGTCGGGAGCGTGGTACGGGCCGTTGCGAGGCTCCGTTAGGTATTGTGCGAGGGCGGGGGGTACAGGGACCGCGCATCGGTCAGCCGGTGCTTTTTCTGGAAAGGGGCACACGGCGGACTGGGACCGACGGTCATCCGCATAGATAGCGGGGCACGAGAAAGGGTCTCCCGGCTGAACAGGGCAGAGCGTTTTCGAGCCGCGGGTTTAGCGGCTGTTTGTCTGGCATTACCGGCGGTTTTTTGTCAACCGCAGTTATAACACAAAGGTTTTCCCGCTATTTTTGGGCGGAGCGGAGAGGCTGTTCCAGCGGGACAGAAGGGGTTGTTTTCAATCAAAAGCTAAGCAGGGTCGACCAGGGCAGGACCTGGAGGGGAGACCCGACTATAGTGGGCCCTAGTTTCATAATTTAAATAACGTGCAATTTCATGCGAGTACACAATTTAATTCTCTTGTGAAAGATAACGAATGCTACTGGACAACTGTTCTCTTTTTATGATTGTGTCTAAAGATAAAGCGAAGTGTGTACAGTTGTAGGGTGAAACAAGGGGCCATTTCTTACAGGTCTGTGGGTTATAAGGGGTGCATTGCATTTTGGAATTTGATGTGTTGGGTCTGGTGCATATTGTTGAGGGGATGTTTCATTACTGAAGGGTATGAACTACTAAATGAATGCTTTTAGGAGACAAACAAGGTGGCATTTTATTAACTACGGAATGAATTGCTTTCAGGAGACAAACAAGGTGGCATTTTATTAACTACTGAATGAATTGCTTTCAAGAGACAAACAAGGTGGCAATTTATTAAAGGTTTTCACTGTTTAGGTTTGGTGTTATGAAACGTTTTCTTGCTTTATGACACGGGATTAATACCTGTTTTCAATTTCAGGCAACCTTAATTACATTATTGGCACGTTTCACTCGCAGACAGGGCACAGGACGTGGCGAGGGCTGTGATCGCAGGTCATCTTCGCCGCCGAGTGCACGGGACTGGTCGGTAAGAGGGGTACGGGGGGCTAGCATTCATTGCTCCAGGTGGCCGCCGGGTGAGTCTACATTAGGTTTACTCACCCCCTTACATAAGCGGACAAGCCGCTAGTGTTGCGGTCGCCGTTGCATGGTGCTGAAAGCCCCCTGGTGACCCTCCATCTGAAAGGTACACACAGTTGACCGGTTGGGAACTAAGTAGGCAGCGGGTGTTTTTTGGGGTAAGCGTCATGCCAGGTCCAAGGGGTGGAAAAAGGGGGTCCAACATGGAGGCTATGATGCGGGCTATGATGCGGGAGATGAGCGACATTAAACAACAGCTAGGACAAATTAAGGAGCGGGAAGCTCGGTTGGAGGACAGAGAGGGCGAGGCACCGGGCCCGTCCGGGAGACCGATCCGCAAGAGGGTGGCACCAGTGCCAAGAGGGGAATTTGTCACCCCGCAAGGGAAACCTAGGTCCAAGAGACCCAAGGAGGCGGTCCCCACCCCAGGCCCAGTGGATCCGTTACCCGCCGCACCGCCCGCGGTGGTCCCACCCCCGCATGTGCCTACACCCATTGCCCCTGTGGTGCCGGTGCCGGCAGGTCAACCAGTAGACGCTGGGTCTGCTCCCGCACCGGTGCCCACAATCCCGGGTACAGGCGGGCCGCACCCGGCGCCCGCCCTGCCAGCCGTGCCAGGACCACTGGGCATAACCCCAGTGGTACCTGTTGTCCCGGGGGGTAATATAGATTCAATGCCACCCGAATTGTTGTCTCAGTTAACGGCCATGATGCCATGGCTCCAAAAAGGGGGAGCCTTCCCGAATTCTGCAGACCATGCGGCAGAGGCGGCAAGGTTTGTAGAAAAAATCAGATCGGCACCGGTCGCCGACAGTGTTGCATTGCCAATTTCTTCTCCCCTTGCAGGTCCAAGTGTTCCCCAGCTGGACGGAGTAAAAGGGCAGCCGCCCCCGGTGCCCGCACTTGGTAAGGAAGTGGCATTGCCGCTCTTGGGGGACGGTGTGATACCTTCCAGGAGCGAAAATCTAGCTCAGCATGTGTCTTTAGCTGTGAAAGAAATGATTTGGGCTGATAAATACGTGTACATTTATTCTTTATTGTTGGATAATAGGGAAATGGAGCAGGCAAAAGCACTGAAAGAGTGGATGCTCCCAAGTGAATGGAGGGCGCAGTGTACTAGATTCAGGGTTGAGGAAAATCTCAATAATTGGATGCAAGCATGGGCTGTTTTCACTGCAGTTAAGGCTGAGCGTCCTCCAGATCTGCAGGCTGCATTGGCTTGCTACTCGAGCAGGATTGTGGGGTGGAGTCAACAGTATTCTGGGGAAGCATGGAAGGGTTATGATGTCAACTTTAGGAAGGCATTGGAATTCAATAGATCATTGCCATGGGACTCGGTAGATTCCATGGCTTGGCACAAACAGTTCTCTGACACTGCACCGCCCCCTCAGTTCGGTGCGGTCAAGGCGTTCACTAGACCGCAGCAGCCCTTTCGGCCCCCCCAAACGAGTGAAGTACCTGGGAAATTTAGGGCAGGTGGGCCAGAGAAGAAAGGGGTGTGCTGGGATTTTAATAAGCGTACCTGCACAAGGGCCGCGTGTAAGTTTAGGCATGCATGTGCCTCCTGTGGGCACCCCTCTCATCCAGAAACTACCTGTAGGTCCAAGCAAGGTAACACAGGACAGAGGGGTAGGGGAAAGCCACTATAAGTCAGACAGGTCACGCCCCCCCACTCCAGTGGATGTGGTGGCAATGATTCCATTGTTGAACAGATACCCTGACCACAAAGCGGCCACCCTACTCCAGGAAGGTTTTTCTAAAGGTTTTAGGATCCCGGCCGGGGGATACACAGGCAGTGCGCACTGTAGAAATCAATTATCAGTCACACACAATCCGGCTGTTGTGGCCGCCAAAATTGACAAGGAGCTTTCCTTAGGCAGGATATCTGGCCCTTTTTCTGCAGTGCCAGTACACAATTTTGTGTGTTCCCCACTGGGAGTTGTCCCCAAGAAAGAGAAGGGGCAATTCAGATTGATTCATAACCTGTCAGCGCCAAAGGGGGCCTCACTGAATGATGCCATTGACGAAGGTATCTGTAGTGTTAAGTACGCCTCTTTTGATCAGGCTGCTACCTTATTGCAGGCCACTGGACCCGGGGCGCTGATGGCGAAATCAGACATAGAGTCCGCCTTCCGCCTCCTCCCAGTCCACCCGGCGGACCAACATCTTTTAGGTTTCACCTTTAGGGATAGGTTCTACATGGACAAATGCATGCCTATGGGTTGTTCTATTTCTTGCGCCTACTTTGAGATGTTTAGTTCATTTCTTGAATGGGCCATGAGACAAGTGACGGGCCATCAAAGGGTCATGCATTACTTAGATGATTTCCTCTTCCTCGGTACAGCGGGTTCTCAGGAGTGCGCACTAGCATTGCAGGAATTTTGCGTGCTCATGCGGGCTTTTGGGGTCCCGCTTGCGCCTGGGAAGACGGTGGGCCCGACCACCTGCTTGGAATTTCTGGGCATCGAGATTGACTCAATGGAGAGATGTTTTAGACTACCTAAGGACAAGGTGTGCAAATTCAAGACGTCGCTACAGTTATGCCTCCGGAAGGAGAAGGTCACTTTGCAGCAATTACAGGAGGTGGTAGGGCAACTGAATTTCGCACTAAGAATCATCCCAATGGCTCGCCCCTTCTCTCGCTCCATCGCGCACGCGATGAAGGGGCTGAGGGAAAAGCACCACCGCACGCGCCTATCGTCTGAAATTCGCCAGGATATGCTTATTTGGATGGCATTCCTGGAGGATTTTAACGGTAGGGTGGTCTGGCCCGACCCGCTCACGACATCAGCGGAGTTGGGACTATGGACTGATGCGGCCGGTAGTGTGGGCTTTGGTGCCTTCCTAGGGAATAGGTGGGTCGCTCAACAATGGCCAGAAGAATGGAACACATGGGGTTTGCTCAGCAACATTGGCTTCCTGGAACTTTTTCCAATATGGGTGGCACTGATGGTTTGGCCCGAACACCTATGTAACCAATCAGTGGTGTTTTGGTCAGATAACATGACAGTGGTGGAATGTATTAATCAGCAGGGGGCGCGGTGTCCTTTCATACTTCGTCTGATCAAAGAGATTGTTCTGCGGTGCCTTAAACTGAATGCTAATTTTAGAGCCAAACATGTCCCTGGTGTTTTAAACAATGCTGCTGACTCCCTTTCTCGCTTCAAAATGCAGGTTTTCAGGGAACATCTCCCCACAGCAGACCCCTCGCCAGCACACTTCCCAGCGGTACTTTGGCAGATTGGTGCCCCAGATTACAAGACCTCGTGGTCGCTAGCCTAGCCCCCAGGACCAAGACGGCGTACGAAGGGGCGTTTCTGTCTTATTGTTCTTTCTTGGGGCCACAGTGGGAAGTGCTTTGGGCGAAGGAGGATGGGTTTGCAGCCTATTTAGAATGGATGCACAAAGAGGGGCGCTCAGTGGCAGCGGCAACCAGACATAGGGCAGCAGTGTCATTCTTCGCTCAAGCTAGGGGCTTCCGGGATCCCACCAATACCTTTATGATACGCAAGGCTTTAAGGGGATGGCGCCGTATTCAGGGACACCAGAAGGATAAGAGGAAGCCCATGGGGTTGGCCCGGCTAACAGCCTTACTGGGCACGCTGGAGATTGTTTGTAACTCAGAGTGGGAAGTGCTTCTTTTTAGGGCGGCATTCTCCCTGGCATTTTATGGGGCACTGAGAATTAGTGAACTTGTGGCAGGATCTAAGTCTGACATACTAGGTGGCTTGCAGAAGGCTGGGGTGACGATAAGGGGTGACACCATGTGGGTGATTATCCAGAAATCAAAGACCGATCAAGAAGCTAGGGGTCACACCATAGTTCTGCAACGGGCCCCCGCCAACCCGTGCTGCCCGGTGAGGCACGTGGAATCACTCATGGGATTATTGGTCGGTTCAGCAGGCAGGGCGTTGCTCTGTCACGCCGACGGGAGCCCCTTGACCAGGTATCAATTCAGGAGAGTGTTCGAAATAGGGGTTACAAAAGCGGGTCTTGATCCTAGAGATTTTGGATCTCATTCCTTCAGGATTGGGGCAGCAACTGAGGCGGTGGCGGGGGGCCTCCCAGTGGAAAGAGTGAAGACAATTGGGAGGTGGTCGTCAGACTGCTATAAACGTTATGTTCGGATTGACATGCTATGATTACCTGTCACTCACGCTTGGTCTCTTTCCGCTCTCTTACAGTTTCTCAGACCTGTTACGCAGGGGAGGAATCTGTCGTCGGGCACCGCCAATATTCATCGGCACGGAGCGGCGAACAGGAAACAACAAAGAACAATGTCTGGATTGTCGGTCATTCATATGTGAAGCGAGCGGAATGTGTCTTCCTGTCAGGTGACAAGAAGGAAAGGGCGGCACAACTAGGGTTGAATATCACGTTCTTTGGCAGAGGAGGGTTGTGTCTTCACGAGTTTAGGGGATTCTTCCAAGGGCTGTTAGCACGCCAGCGGGCTCCACCGTCAGTGGTGATACTTCACCTTGGGGAGAACGATTTGGCAACACTGGGCAGGCGCATCTTGATTGAGGAGATTATCTCAACAGCGGGTTGGATAGCTAGGACCTGCCCCGGGTGCACACTAGTATGGTCACAACTAATACCTCGACTTCAGTGGCGGGGGGGTCATTCGGTCAGGGCGTTGAATCACTCGGTAAAGAGGATCAACACACGGTTGGATAGGTTGTTTCGAACCCCCGTGTTACAGTCAATACCTCATGGGTGCATCTGGGGTCAAAAGTATTACTTGAAGGACGGGGTTCATCTGACAGAAGAGGGTAATGTCCTATGGGCTGACAATATCTGGGCTTGGCTAGAGGGCTGGGGTAGGAGGAATGTGTCCTTAGGCAGGGGCTAGAGGGGGAGGCCAGATCGTCGGTTAACAATACTGGCCTGTGGCGGTAAGGTCATTATCGGTGAGCACATATTTGAGGTCTGAGGGGGCGGGCATCATCCTATGGAGGTTCCCGCCCGGGGGGAGGGGCCTGCGGGCCACTCCCAGTACTCCAGGGGCAAGGTAATATGCAAAGGAGCGCGGGTAGGAGTAGTTCACGCTTTCCTTAGGCTGGTAGCCACCCCGCGCGCGTGGACTCATGACGCCACCGGCGCAGAGTAAGGGCCCTCCTTTAGTGGGTAAATGGAGTTTGGGGCGTAGACCGGGCAATTCCCGGGGTAACACTGCGCATGCGCACTTCTAGGGGGGAGGCGCAGCTTGTAGGACCTGACACCGGTAGTGACCCTGCCATATGGCCAGAAATGTACAAAAATCAAGGTAGGATGTTTAGTTTAAGCTAGGAACAACTTGTATTAGAGTTTTGTTAAGGTCAGGCTCTCAAACTTGTTGATAACGATTGTATAACTGAATGTCCTGCTGATTTTTGTATTCATTGTTGATTATGCAATTAAAACCTTTTTTAATTTCATACTTTAATAAATACGGCCGGGCGACTAGCGCCCGCCTTCCAAAAAGTAAAACACGTCTCGTGTCCACGTTCCTGGGTGTTGGGTGCCGGATTGGGGGGGAGGCGGCAGCTAGTCGCTGACCATGTGAAAAGGGGGGGCCCTCGGCCCCCCCGCACGCATGGCGGCGCGGCGACCGCCTCACCTCCTCTCCCCTCGGGTCCTTCGACGGTGGGGGCGTGCCCTGGGGGCGCGGCCCACCGCCGATTGGCCGGCGCCCCTCCTGACCCGGATTCAATGGACTGGTTCCGGGTCGGGGGGGGCGAGCGTTAGGAGGGGCCACCCGGCCCCTCGGGAATAAGAGGTAGGGAGCGCCCAGGAGACCCCCTTGTCCCTGGACGCTCCCTCGCTGAACGTTGTGCCCCGCGTTCGGGGCTTCTTTGTTTCCCACCCACCATCCCTTGGTACAAAGTTTAAGCAGCGTTATGTCCGGTTTAATGGTAAGTTTCATATGTATGGACCGCGGGAGAGAGTAGGCTGTTGTTGTATTTTGTGATCTGTTGTCAGGACTTTTTTCCCTTTGTAGAAAAGTGATGTGTGAAGTGAACTATATTTGAAGATATGTGTCTTTAGGCCTTTTTTCCCTTTGTAGATATACGTTGATATTGTGATTTTGAGTAACATACGTGAACCGAATTGTAATTTTATGCCATGTGTCGTTAGGCCTTTTTTCCCCTTTAGCTATGCGTGGATACTGTTATTTATTAGCCAGTGTAGTTGTCCTTTAGAATTTTTTCAATAGGTCGTCGTATTTATTAGGTATGGGGCATGCGGTAAGGTCATTATCGGTGAGCACATATTTGAGGTCTGAGGGGGCGGGCATCATCCTATGGAGGTTCCCGCCCGGGGGGAGGGGCCTGCGGGCCACTCCCAGTACTCCAGGGGCAAGGTAATATGCAAAGGAGCGCGGGTAGGAGTAGTTCACGCTTTCCTTAGGCTGGTAGCCACCCCGCGCGCGTGGACTCATGACGCCACCGGCGCAGAGTAAGGGCCCTCCTTTAGTGGGTAAATGGAGTTTGGGGCGTAGACCGGGCAATTCCCGGGGTAACACTGCGCATGCGCACTTCTAGGGGGGAGGCGCAGCTTGTAGGACCTGACACCGGTAGTGACCCTGCCATATGGCCAGAAATGTACAAAAATCAAGGTAGGATGTTTAGTTTAAGCTAGGAACAACTTGTATTAGAGTTTTGTTAAGGTCAGGCTCTCAAACTTGTTGATAACGATTGTATAACTGAATGTCCTGCTGATTTTTGTATTCATTGTTGATTATGCAATTAAAACCTTTTTTAATTTCATACTTTAATAAATACGGCCGGGCGACTAGCGCCCGCCTTCCAAAAAGTAAAACACGTCTCGTGTCCACGTTCCTGGGTGTTGGGTGCCGGATTGGGGGGGAGGCGGCAGCTAGTCGCTGACCATGTGAAATATGTGTAAACTGGCTAAAATTGACCAATTTTCTGGTCTGTAAAATGCTTTGTACATAGTAATCACCAAGCACAAGTCAACCTCATGCCTGAGAAATTGTTGGGCTTTCTATTTATGTTTAAAAAGACTTCAAAAAGTATAAAAGTGAGGCAAGAAAAAAATCAGATTTGTTGTAATGGGACTGCCAATTAGTACTTTCATCTAATTTTCAGTGCTAAAGATTGTAGCCTCTTTCATGTTCAAACAATACATTCCCTCCCAGTCTCTGGGACTGCTTCTGCCTCTGGCAAGCAATTACATAAGTTTGTTAGTAGATATGGCCGCACCTCCCTAATCTCTGTCTGTGCCATTAGTGTGCTTAGTGTTTATGATGTGGTCCTTAAGGAAGCAATTTGAAAAAAATTGGTTTGAACTCTTCCATGCTGTTTTTTTAAGCAATTAACACAGCTGCTTATTACTCCCTGTCTTTTGTGAGTTACTGATTCATATAAAAAAGCAAATTAGAAGGGATATCGCTTATTGCAGCTCAGAAGGCAGAAGGGCTAAGCTTGGGCTTCTCCAATTGAGTTGACCTAGACTGAGGTCAGGCTGAATAGAAGGTGAACAAGTTAGGTGTAGAGAGAGGCTATACAGATAGTTTCAAAATATGTAAATAAAACCAGTAGCACTTCAGACAGAAGACATTCCAGGAGAAGCCAGCTACTGAAGTTTGCAGCCACCATATCATAGGACATCTGCAGTGGACCTTGGGACTATGGCAGGGTGCCTAGGAAATGACCTGCAGAAAGTCTTCTGCAACCCCTCCTGGACAGACTGAAGAACGGTGAGTAATGCACTGAAACTACTGCTAGCATTGTTTGCCAGTATTTGTTGTGTCTGCCCAGATTTTACATATCTCTGTCCTGATCACTGTGCTGACCCATTCTTTGTGATCATCCATGGAAGTTTCTGCATACTTAGAACTCCAAGCCCATCTTTTCCACGCATCCTAAAAAAGAGGACTGAGCTTCACTGTGCTACCAGAATCTTTTTGAATTGGGTCCACTTAGTATTGGACCTGGTTATGTTTTTGTTGGACAGGTGCTATTATTGTTTCCTCTGGCTTTAACCTCCCACCTAAGTTAATGCTCAGACTTCAATGGAATGGGAATAAAGCACACTTCTTGAGTGGTTTTTGATCCGATGTTTTATGAGCTGTAGAAAAACATTCCTCAGTTATTTTTTTGGGATCATTTTGGCGTATCATACTTTAAGACAAATAGCCAACTCATGTTTTTTCAGGCACTTATCCCAAGGAGCTTTCTCTAGGCTAATATGCCACATTTATAAGTATAACATTGGGGACAATTAATCTTTATCACAACAGGCTCTGTGTGAAGTTCATCTCAGTTACAGTACCCGTCAGCGAAGAAGACCATCTACTAATTCCTATTGTCTTTATTCTTACATCATTTTTCAAAAAATAAAAATGAACCATAATTAAATCCTCATGAAATTGGAGGAAATCTACTGTCTTGTAAAATGCCCTGAGTCACTACATGTACAGTGTATAGAGCTGGGCAGCCAGATTAATGGTTTCATGCAATGCGTTCAATGACTGATTTAGCATTTCCTACCATGGATTTTTTATTTGAAGTAAAAGCAAAACACAGTGGGTACCTCAAACAACTTTAAATGCCAGGCAATTGAAGATTGTTTTTATAAAGTGCAGGGACAACAGGATGTGACATATTATACTGCCTGGTATGAAGATGGCTCGTTAGTGGGTCTCTGTACCAAACATGCATAAATGTAGCCAGCAGCAGCCTGGGAATGATCATTACCTGCACAATATTGTACTAAGTGAGTGAGTGACTGGCCCTGTTCAGGAGAGCTAGAGGTATGGGGTCAAATCCCAAGAATTTTATTTTTTTAAAGGGGCCAAACTATTAATTTTACAGCACAATATTACAGCCATAATAGGAAAAAGCATATGCTTTACAGGCAGACTTGAACAGTAATGTATGTAATGTTCCAATACCTTCATCTGCTGGCCAGGACCCAAGGCAGCAGGGCACCAAGACATGCATGTATGGACGTGAAAGTAAACATTGTCTTCTGCTAGTTCGAATGGGAGTGAGATTTGGGGGTATATTGTAGCTGATATATTACAAATCACCCACAATACATTTTAAAAGGGATTTTAAAAGTGTCACAGGAAACACCTGCATATACTACACATGAGGAATTAGGGGTCAAATATATTACAGGCCTAATTGCAGTCAGGCCTTTGCTCTGCTGGGTGAATGTTTGGTCCTATGAAGGGGCTTCTTTTAACCAAGCAGTAATCGTGGATTGCCTCCCTTGGATCACGCATTACAAATTCCCTGGTTAAGATACATTAAAGAATCATTCAGTGCCCTGGGAAGACCAGATCTATTTATGAATTATATGACAGTAAAGAGGGAGGATAAAACGATCTTTAAAGACCTATTTTTGAAAACAATTAGCTCTGAGCGTGAAGGAAAGGAGCTTATGAAGCCTATGGTAAGAGCCCACGCTTTAGTTAAATCAGTGCCGTGTATGGAGCCTTATCTATCCATATTAACTAGTCCCCATGAGTGTTTTTTAATCACCCATTTTAGACTGAATATGCCCCACCATGTAGTTGCCTCTCCTCTTGGTTTTGCAGTAGAGGGCCATGTGACTGCGAAAATAGGTCTCCACAGGATATTTCACATTTTATCTTTTTATGCAAATATGTTACGCAGCCCAGACGTCAGTTTCTTAAACCTTATTTGAAAGATATGGGGTTCAGGCAAGCTCGCGTTGCTCTTTTACATTTGCATCTCATGCAAGATGTTCGTACACTGAGTGTGGGTATTCATTTACTAAGAGCACTGATAAGATCTAGAAAATCCAGACACGATTGAGCTCGGGAGGGATAGCGCGGAACCAGGCTGGAGGATAGTAGAATTAAAATGTACAGGAAAGATTTTAGGATTGTATTTATGTCATGTGGAACTTTTGTAATGAATAGTGCTGTTTTTAGGTATCTCTAAGGTTTGTCCAGTTTCCTAGTAGAATGATAATGATATTGGTATGATAACTGTTTGATGAAATATGTTTTAAATGAATTTAATATTGTTTTAATGTATGGTTCCTATTAGGGCGGTGTTACTGCTGAATAAAGATTGTTTATTATTATTATTATTATTATTATTATTATTATTATAGTTCGTACCTCCTTTTAGGATTGGGTGGTCTGAAAGCCCTGAAAGTAGCACCATGTTTACCGGCCTAGAGGTTTTTTCTGTGCCTAGTGCATCTAGTACAGGCTTTTTAACTCAGATCAAGTTTATTATTCATGAAGGCCTCAAATACAGTACACATCAGGCCCTCAGGCTGCTAGACCTCAAACAGGGAGATTTCTGAAAGACAATATTATGCTGCCATTGCACCACTGAGGGATTTTCAATGTATCTTTGATGGACAATATCTATGCCACTGAATGGCCTTTCCACCAATTGTTAGCGTTCTATTTTGCATCATGATGAGGATTCTCTAATGATATTCTGAGATATCATGAACAGCAATTGCTAGATGTAGAGAATGTTAGAATTAACTGCTAACCACGTCAATTTGCTAATTACAGAAAAGTGTCAACAGCAACCGACAATGATGAGTTTAGAAGAGCAGAGATTTAGTGAAGTATCAGTACTACAGAGCAACAGTAAAATTTGTGAAGTATATCAACCTGCCACAAGCATGATTTTAAGAATGTTGAACCACCCTCAGCTCTGCCAGAGATTAGTGTCCTGCCTGTTGATCAGCTGCCTGGTGCCAGCTTCTTTTGAGCAGAAGACATCAGATGGATGCCACCTTCCTAGACCAGAGGCAAATGGGTACTCAAGAGACGGGGATATCCTGATTGGTGGCCTATTTTCACTCCATTATGAGGCATATCCTGACATCAGTTTCAGAGAGGAGCCTGCACCGATCGGATGTCAGACGTAAGATCACAAACTATAAATGTACATTTGGAATATAATTTTACACAGGAAAGCAAGTAAGCATACATGTAAGGACACATTCATGTCATCTCCGTAAATCAAGAAAGAAGAGGGACGTTGCTCATTCCACCGTTTAGCCAAGAGTTCTTTTCTTCCTCTCTGAATAAACCACACATAGGTCAGAAGTTATCAAACCTCTTCCAATCTAATGTTTGCTGGGTGTCCTGTGTATAGTGCACACATGATATTAGATCATTATGAGAAGCATGGTGTTTTCTTTAACACAAGACCCCTGATTTTGGTGCTCAATGGAATTACTGGAGATTGTGTGGGTATGGAGTATATATTTCACCCTAAATGTCTAGAAGGGCTAATCCAAAGTACAGTTTAAGCTTAGCAATGGAAGAGTGGTGGTAAACGTGCACTGCCCCACTTGTACTAGATCAATGGACACATATGAACTTTAGCACAATTTGTGGCACCATCAAATAGCAAAATATATGAACTACTTAGGAACAAAGACACAGTTCACTTCCCAAATGATGCAGTTTTTACTTCTACATTATACAAGACATCCACTCAGAGGCACACAGTCGTGCTTGCACTTGGGACAATTACTGTAAGGGGGTTACATACTAAATACTAAGACAGAGGGATGGTTACCATATTGGGTGTGAGCGGTGGTGGGCAAGACATACTCTATATAAGGTTGACTGGCCCTATAAAGAGATATACATGATGGACTTGTGGATGGTGGGTTTAGAGAGCCTGTAGATATGATATTAAATGTAGTTAAGTATTTAATATAATACATATTTGCATATCACAAATCAACAGTGTGGTGTGGGTGGTAATTGGGATATGGTGGGTATTGTAGAAAATATTGAGGTTATTGAAAAACATCATCTTCAACTGCATCTTTGTCTAGTTTGCATTATGTGAATACATGCTATTTGGGTTGGTTAGTTTGGGCAATCAACAGACTCTGGGTAATTCGAAAAGATGCATGACACAATATAGAGTACAAAAGTATTGTATGTACATAACAAAAAGATTGACTACAAAAATATTATCATTCAAAACATTAGTAAACCAACAATATTGATGACAAAATTATAAGAGCATAAAATATCAACAAGAACATTTTAACTACCATAAATGTGAATACCCAAAAAAATAACACCTAATTACAAAAAAGGAACTGTTTTAAAAAGGGTATAAATAAAGTACAAGAGAAACACACAAATAGCTGCATAGCTAGCACATCTCAAAAGAGACCGTCACTTTGACAAAGTGAAAGCCCTCCAGCACTTACACCATCAACGTACATGGGGAAACAAGCTGAGTGAATAAAATTGAATGACTCTCTGTAACTAAACGATCTCTACCTAAGACATCATTTATTTCCAAAATAAAAATTATTCCTATCAAAATTAATAAATACTTATTTTTTTTGTATATTCCAAATGGAAAACTGATTTTGTGAAACATGAAAAAACAACTTACAGAAAAATGAGCTGTGAATTTCTCCATGAACTAATATTAAGTATGAAATATAAGATGCCAAAAAAGTATTTATCATGATTATTTAATCTTATATATTTTTACAATTAAATATATTTCATGTACATTTCTCCTACTTATTTCATTGTCCATACATAAATCTCCAGGGCAGCAACGTAATAACTTCGCAGAAAAGGACACCCGTACTAAGCCATGTGGGTTATGCCTACACTAAATAGAGCACTCCCAAGGGAAAAACAACTGGAAGTGAAAGAAATGCTTCTCAGCCTGCTGAATTGATTGAGCAACTGCCACTAGTGACTGTTAAGAATGCAAAAGAACATAGTCATCCTTCTAACATAGCTGAAGTACACCCTTGTAATATACTACAAGACTTAAAAGAAGCTAGCACTAGCTCTTCAGTATTAACATTAAATATTTGAAAGAGTTTGGCCCAGATGAATAAAGACATTTTTGAGATCACAAATGTCCCAATTCACAGAATTGGGCTGTTTGTGGTCACAAAAATTTATTTTTTTATTGCGAACCTCAAATTTCAATTCTATATCAAGTTACCGAATTGCATTTTGGAATTGCGACCCAATACAGATTCAGTATGTGGTATCTTGAGGGGGTCCCTTACAAATTCCAAATCCTTGTGGTATATATTACAGTTTTGTGGTCAAATTCTAGCCACAAAACATTAATCTATTATCATCTCCCCAACGCAGGTGGTAAAGCATTCGCAAACGGGAAGGGTTCACCAAGGGACCCTTTACCATTGTGACTGTTGACTGCACCATTTGATAGTGGTACACTTTTGCTTTTTTTTCTTTGTAAATGCATCCCATTTTCCTTTAAGAAAAATGGTTTGCATTTAAAATAAAAACATTTTTTTAAAGAATCACAGGCATGGTGATGTGCTGATCCCTGCAGGCCACCATCCCTGGGATGGCTGCCCTTCCTAGTGGGACGCCAATTTATTAACTTTCTCATTAACATTCATGTGGTACGTCAAATTCTGGCCCATAGGAATCAATAATTTTTTATCCAATGTATTAACACATAGGTTGCTTCTCGAATTAACACACTGGCCACCAACTGAGACCACTATTTTGTGACCAGTTCTCAGTACATGTGATCTTTATTCCTAATGATACTGAACAACTAAAAGTTATCCTGTGCAGCTTTGGCCGGCACTGCATCAATGTCTGAGTGACAGTACAAACCTCCCTTACAGATTTAGGTTTGGCCAGATGGGCTAGCATAGATAGAAATGTTGAATTATAACTGGGGCATATTATGGAAGTTGGAACTGAGGGTCTTTTGATGCGAGGTCAGCCTCTCCAAATAACTAAATATTGAAGTTGCTCTCTATACAAGCTGTAATCATAAATATCACTTTCTTCAAATTCTGAGGTTTCTTTTAAAAGGATTTGAGGTGGAGGTGGAGGAATACAATGAAAAGGACCAAAAAGAAATGGTTTTAGTTGAGATACATGAAAGTTCGAATTAGCTTTCCAGGAAGATGGTACTTTTTAGACTAAAGGCTATTGAATTAATCTGTTTGCAGTAAATGATTAATGAATTCAGGAGCAGCATGAGCCACAGGAGTAATCTGAGGACTGGCAGGAAGACACTGTGAATGAAAACCCTGAGCCAAAAAAGGAGAACATTTGGTAACTGGGGTGGCATTATTATAAAAAAAATTCTGCTAAGGGTCGAGTGTCGCTCCAATTACCCTTTGAAGCATTGCTATAACTAGGGAAGTACTGTTCTAAGGTTTGGTCTGTTCTCTCTGGTAATGCATTTGAATGAAGAAGAATAAAAATGTAACTGTGTGAGTTAAGCCTAATACTTGCCAGAACTTGAAAATATATGGGGTGTTTCTGTCTAAAAGCAAACTCTTCTGTATTTCATGTTGCTGCAAAATATCTGAAATAAATATCTTTGCCATTTGTGAAGAGTTGAGTCCAGTGCTTTCCACAATTGGGAAATATACTTGCAACTTCAGTCTAAAATCATAATATTTGGTTAAACCACATATGTGGAAAATATCTGAGACAATTATCTTTACCTCTTCTGAAGCTGAAGAAATCGTCGTAAATGGGGAACAATGGGTCATCTTAGCAAAGGCATTTAGAGTTAAAATGATCATACAGTCGCCTTTCAAGGGTGGTAGGTGTACAGTACAATCAATGGAAAATAGCATGCTAACGATGGGGTGGTAAAGGCGGCAGAAATAGCTATCCATAGCAATACACTATCCTTAGTGAAAAGGTGCCTCTAGGAGTATAGAATAGGTTTTGGACTGGAAGGGTCTGCTTAAACTTACTTTTAAACAGTGCAGCACACAAGCAAACATAGAAAATGGTCTATAAAATAAAACCTTTCTCCTTCTTTGCACTTACCTCAAGGTGGAGTGATTTTGTGCCACAAAAATGTTATGGCTTGCATTAAAAAACATAGATGGCTGCATGGGAACACCCATGGACCACCCATGAAAGGTCCTCTTGATGCATATCGCTTTGCTTTTAGGCAACATTCCAGAGCAAAATCGACAAAGAAACTCCAATTATGATGCACTGCTGAACCAACTCCTGCACTGCTCTTCAAGTACCCATAGACACAGGAAATTATTCACATGAAGAGGAAAGAAGCATAGCCTTGATGAATTATATGAAAAAAAATAATGGTCGCCATCTTGGATTGAACAACCATGTGGGAAGTAATTTGTAGATATTGCACAAATAGAGACGCTTTTGTCAAACTTTCAGAACTCACATTGTTGTTCAGAAATTCCCTAGTTTCTTTAATATAGTTCAAAACCACCCAAAATCAACAGACAATTTTTTATTAAAAGAAACATATTTTATAATTTATAAATATTTTTTTAATAATGTTTAAAAACCATAACAAAAATGAACAGTAATGTATTTACAAATACTAATTGGTATAACTAGGTGATTTATTTATCAGCATTTATTATTAGACAAGTGTATTTTTGTTATTAAACCCATATATTATGCAAACTACTATCTCCAAAATATTTAGTCAACATTTGTTAAATATATATACTATTAAAAAACATTTAAGAAAATTATGTTATACATTATTTTACTAATTTGAATAAAGCATTAAAATAATATTTAATGTTTCTAATGTTTCTAATGTTTCTATTATGTGTAAATATAGAAATATGTTGAATACATAATACAGTTATTAAAACGGATTATAATGACTGAAAATGTGTCTTTCTTAAAATATATATTGTTTCATATATTACAATATTTTAAATAATATATTTGTCTCTTATTTATGTTTTTTAGATCTATTACTGTGTTAATATTTAAAAATTAAACTATTTATAAAATACTTGTATGTTTTCATCACATAACAAATTAATAACAATATCCTAATTCATCATCAAAACTTTATTTGGTTTAATCCAAACCATCAAAGTATACATAATCAATAAATGACAATCATTGCTAAAATAATCTCGCCCAATTTCCAAGAAAAGCAGCATGAATAAAAACCTCCATAAACCAGTTTAAAAACGACATACAATAACATCCTCTTGTGTATTTAAAGTGCTTTGTGCCTGATGTAATTAATTAATAGAATATCACTTGTAGGAAACCTCCAGGTTGCCCTGGGCATAATTACAGCTCCAATAATACGAATGATTAAACCCACATACACAGTCAAGGTCATAAACTTCTTCCACCTAAACCAGGCATTCAGTAAAACCCAGCTTACAGCAAAGACAATAGGATTTGATGTATCAGTCTTTAGAAATCCTCAAAGTGACCCAATAATGTCTGGTTGCCAGATTCTGGCAAATTGGTGGAATCCACTTTCTTTGAGGAAGGCGATATTTAGTGCAAGAGAGCAAGATGAATTTGTCAGTCTCTGAGGCATGACCCCATTCTGGGCAAGTAACGGAGTCTAAATAAGGGCCCAGGTGTTAACAATCCTTAACGGTATACAACTCAGGCAAAATCTCACATAAAGCCTTTTTGCTAGTGGTGGTGAGATCAAATTTTAAAAAAGGCTCAAACTTAGGGTATGGCTTAAAGCTTAGGAACTTACGGCCACATACATCATTGTTGCCGTTTGCGATTTCTTAATTGCGAAAATTAAGGAATCGCAATTAAGAAATCGCAAACGGCTATGCATTAAGAAATCGCATTTTTTAGCGATTTCTTAAATTTCCTTAATTGCGATTCACAATTTGCGAATCGCAATTAAGGAATCCCTTCCCAATGATTCCTATGGGCCTAGTGGCCCATAGGAAGGAATGGCAAGTCATTTTCAATTTGCGATTCGCAATTTGCAAATCGCAAATTGAAAATGCAATTTCAAGGGTGCAGGAGGGGGTCCAAACGACCGCCCCCTGCAACCCTGAAATATAACTTTAAGTGCATTTTTCACACACACACACCCCAAGGGCATGTGTGTGTGTAAAATGAAACTTTCAAAAATGCACTTTTGTGCATTTTTGAAAGTTTTCGCAAATTTATGGTAATTTACCTCTCCCTATTTGCGAATTCGCAAATTTAAAATGTTCATGCATTGCATTTAAGAAATCTCAAATTGCGATTTCTTAATTGCAATCGCAATTTTAGAAATCGCAACATGATTGCGATTTCTAAAATTGCAAAAAACATGATGCATCCCAATTTTGTCAATTGCATTCGCAAACGGCCGAAAATTGTGATTCGCACCGTTTGCGAATGCAATTGACAATGATGCATGTGCCCGTTAGTGGTATCCGGTTAGCACCACTCATGCTGAGGGCTTCCCTAAGGGATTCACAATAATTGCTTAACTCCAATGCGGTCCACAATCTCTGGGTTGTCAAGGGTCAAGGGTTTTAATGAGGCCACATCCCCAATTCCCTTCATCCCAACATTGAAAAACAATGGGGTCAGTAGGGTGCTAACTGGGACAGAGGCAAGGGGTCTAACATATATATTCTCACACAAAGCCAACTTGTGTGTGCTAATGTGGCCCCATATCTCTGCTCCATAAAGTGCAGCATTTCCTGCTTTTGCCCGATAGACCTCAAGAGTGGGGGTTATTGACCAAATCTGGGTCTTTCTATAGAATCGGATTATGGGTTTGGATTTGTGACATTGGGTGAAATAACGTTTGTCATGTTGTGGTTCCCAGCCAAGCGTGTCGGTCAGCCTAACCCAAAGGTGCTCACTCTCTCTACTGGTTTCTTGGCTATTCTCGCGGCTCTCGTTCTGTCATTACTCTTGTCGAATACCATAAATTTGGTTTTCTGCGCAAGTAATACCAAGCCCCTAGATACACAAAAAGACAGATATGTATCTAATAGTTTCTGAAGGCCCAAGTGGGTTACTGGAAATAAGCAGAGAATCATCTGCAAAAAGCAGGATTGGTGTTTTCTTGCCATTCAGAATGGAAAATCATTTGCACAGTTTCTCAATTCATTAACTACTTCATTAACATACAAGGAAAACAATGTGGGTGCGAGTATGCATTATTGGCGCACTCCATGCTGAATAGAAATCTTGGCAGTTAGTTCACCCTGTTTCCCCCACCTAACTTGTGCCCAGTTTCCCTCATTCAGCCGTCCTAGCAGTTTACCAAATGTACAGGGGCTCCCATCCCTAGTAGAACTTTCCAGAGCAATTCTCGGGCACAAGTTCGAAAGCAGCTCACAGATTGACAAAACCTACATTCAGTTTGTGGTTGTTTAGCAATACATATTTCCAGGTAAGTAATGAGAACCTAAAAACCTGGTTGAATGTGCTGGTTTTATGTGGAAACTAGCTTGTTAAGGTGACAAGATCACATTCTCTTCCATCCACGCTAGTAGTTTATCAAGGACTTGCCTAGAAAAGATTTTTTGAGAATTATCTATCATGCTAATTGGCCTAGAATTTGAGAGAACTGAAGCATTTCCTTTCTTGTAAATAGCAATTATCTCCCCCCCTCTCCAAGTCGCTGGGATTTCTCCCCTATCAGCTATATATTATGTGTTTACTAATATATTAGCAAAGCCCTTGTACTTTTTCATAATTTAACAAATTAATAATTTGTATCCTAATTAAATAAACAGCATAAGTGATCTATATTTAACAGAGATTTTATAGATAAATATAATATATATTACAACTGTAATTATACTCAACCAAGAAGAATTATAACACTAACATTAAACATTCTTAAGCCAAACCCACACTCATTATTTAAACTGTTGAATTTGGGTTCTGCACATTACTAGTGTAACTCCAAAAGCTGACACATTAGGGTAAGTGTTTGATTTTGGAAAGTCCAGATTTACTCTACTAACTGCAGCCCAACTATCACAGGGGAAAACATTTTATTTTGGGGAGTGCAGATATATTATTTCCATTCCAGCCCAGTGCAATCTATGAGCTACACTCATATCAATGTCATGATGTGTTCGGGTTCTTTATAGACTCTGATTTCAGAGGTATATTTTAATAGGTAATTAAATGGAGCTATAGAGTGGCATTCGTCTACCATACTATTAAGTGGACATAGTAATTTCTCCATATACATTTCTAACTTTTTAAAGATGTAATTTAATAAGAGCACATTGGGCACAGTGTATGTACTGAGACGAGGATGATGTTGTGAGCTCTCCTCATCAGAACACCAGAAGAGGGGTACAGATTAGGTTCAACTCAAATAATAATCCACATGTCTTGGATTGTGAAATGAATGTGGTATGTGAAGGTAGGAATGACATGATTGCACATAATGAGAGTTTCAGTTTCTTGAAGTGGTCTCTTTAGTTGAACGCTCCTCTGAAATTTGAAGCCTATGCCAGAACTGTCCAAAAAGCTATGTGTATTCAATTCAATTTCATTTTATTGTTTGATTAATAAAAATCGTGACAATATTCTGACAAGTTCAAGATTACAAATTTTAAAACGATAAAAGAATAAATATTCTATCCCAGGTAGGGACAACACTGATCATATTTCATCCATTATAATACATTGTTAAGTTCATAAGAAAAATTTTAAGTATTGTCCTTTCTGCGACCACAAACCTCATTCCTTGAACCTCTATTTGTGCTAGGCCTTGGGTGCCTTTATCAGTTCAATTTCTTGTATCAGTTTTGTTACCTTGGTCATAAATTTAACTCCCCGACATGCCAAGATGGATGATGTGCCTCCTAGCCAGCTTGTCACTGCTTGCTGGCAGGTGCGGATCTTTAACGTAATAAAGATGGCCCGTAGGTACACTCTTCTTAGAGCTAGCAGAGCTGGACATGTACATAGCAGATGTGTCAAGGCTTCCTTCTGGTGTCCACACAGTCTACAATTGGAACTTTCTACTTGATGTTTCCAATAGGGCCTTAAGTCATTTGAGTAGTGCATGCCCATTCGGTAAGCTACAAAAGCTTTTATTAAATGTTGGCTATAATGTGAGGCTAAATATCCCTGTGGTTTTTGATGGGTGTAAGAGTTGACTACTGTCCATGCATGGCGCCGTTTCGTTAAAGACATTTTATCTTCTCACAATGAATTCCTTTTTGCTGACCCGTTGGCTACTTTACTGAAGTGCACTTGGTCTATTTTTTTTCCATACTTCTTGTAGATCCAATGTGTTCAAACAGGTGCTAAGGTAGCTTCCCCATAAGGTGGTGTTAGGCTGGTTTTCCTGATAATTTATTTCCTTCCAGCAGATGTTGTCCATTGACTCGCTTGGGGCAGAACGAATTTTGTGACACAGCTTTGCAAACGTAGACATTGACCGCAATTTTTGGTTCTGTAGGCCAAATTCGAGGCGGACTTAGGCGGGCGCGGCTGAGTGCGGCAGATTAAACACTACTTTGTAGATTTAGTTTTGTAGATTGTTTAAAATGTTTGCCTCCCCTCCTAGCCACGTGGTTAACCAATATGACAAAGTTGGTATGATTTGTGAAGCCATTTCTTTTAGTAGGTGAGTATAATTCGGCCCGGACATTTTTTGTTGCAGTTGCCTATACGCGTAGGTTAATGATTGGGACTTCCCTTTTAATACCAGAAAGTGCTTCTTTTTTTAATTCACTTGCTCAAGGGTCATCTCCAAATACTTATATGAGTCCTTTTCTTCTAGGACTGAGTTGTTGATTGACCATTTAAAGTTCAATTTCTTCCCCTCCACTAGCCGTAGCACTTTTGTTTCTTTGTTCAGCTCCAAATTTTCTTGTGCTAGATAAGACGATAACATATTTACTAAGCGTTGCAGACCTATTGGTGTTTTGCTTAGTAGTACTATATCATCTGCATACTGCAGAATTGGAACTGAAACGTTGCCAAGTTTCGGGGCGTGACTCTCGATTTTTTCTAGATTGCATCCGACGTCTGCTTAGTATAAGTTAAAAAGGCTGGGGGCTAGGACACAACCTTGTTTTAAGCCGTCCTGGGTCTCAATTTTTTTTGTTAGGCTGGTCCCGTTCCCTTGTTTTACCTCTGCCCATGTGTCACAATTAACAGGCTGATTATTGCGTTTATTAATTTGTCCGGCAGCCCCCATTTTCGTAACTTTCCCCAGAGTCTTGGCCTACTTACGTGGTCAAAAGCTGCTTTTATATCGACAAAGCACCCGTATAGTCGTTGATTCTTTTTTTGGCATTCTCCTTAACAGGCTCAAGGTGGTCAAGTTTGTGGTCGTCCCCATCCCTTGTCTAAATCCAATTTGGAAACTAGGGATTATGTTGATGGAGTTTGCCCAGTCTTGCAGCTCTTCCAAGAGGCACGAAGCATAGAGCTTGGCTTCGAGGTCGATTAGGGAAATCAACCTGTAGTTCCCAGGATGTTTTCGATCCCCTTTCTTATGAATTGGGTGAATGATGTTTCCTTTCCATGAAGCAGGTACGATTCCCTTTATAAAAACGTGGTTGAATAACACTGTCAAGTGTTCGGCCCAAAAATCTTCGTTGGTTTTGAACACTGCTGTTGGGAGACCGTTTGGTCCAGGAGCCCCCTCTGCTTTGAGTTTTTGAATTAGCATTTTTAAATGGGTGCGGGTAGTCAGAGTGTCTTGGTGGAAAACTTCTTTTTCATGGTTAGCGTTTTCGTGCATTCTTTTACTAGCGCCTATGTCTTTTTGGTTATCATGTTCGGTATTAGTTGATAGACCTCGGTTATTTTCGTTTCTATATGGTTCCTTTCTTAGATAAAGGTTCATCACATAATCTCCCCAGGTCCTGTTCCCGATTCCAGGGTCCTGTTGCAGTACTACGCCTGAGTTTAGATCATTAATGATGGCCCAAAAGTCTCGGGTGTTAGATTTTTTGCTTGTAAACAGTAGTTTTTCCCAGATCAATTCTTTATATTGTGCCTTCGCGATCCATAGCATTTTCCTGTATTTTTTCTCATGCTTCCAATGACGTTGTTGTTTAGTTTGTTTCCCTGTGCGACCAATCTTTGTTGGATCTTTAGTGCCCTGGCTAGTTTTCTCTTTTCAAGTTTTAATTTGGAGTTGAACCATGGTGCTGGCTTTACTTTTCCATCTCTTCTCACCCCTGGCAGAACCGAGTGCTTTTCCTTCAGTCCTCCAATAAATTTTCCCAGTTGTTTACGGGGTCTCCATGTTCTAAGCTCCCGAGTTTAGTCCCAAAATTTCTGGCTGTAGATTGGATGTTCTTTGTTTCTCCTCCCCTCCACTTTATTTTCAGGAGGTTAAATTTCTCTGGTTGTTGCTGTGGCGAGCATCATTTTTCAGCTCTTGGAACTGCGATGATCATCCGTTTGATTTTGGGAAATGATCACTTTCCAAGCGCTGAACTATTGAGTATTCCACTATAGAATTTATTATACTGGCACTTACGATTGTAAAGTCTATAGTAGATTTAACCTTTCGACTCATATAGGTGGGTACCGGCAAAGAGTGGCCATTTTTTTTGCTATTTAGAATTGTTAGGCCCATTGATTTTATGTTGCTCAGTGGAACTTGTTTGGACCCGTGTGCTACTCTTTTCTCCCTGCTGAGTTTACCCTTATCGCACTCAGTAGGTTACAATTAAAGTCTCCCGATATTATCATCGAGCTTGATTTGTTGGTTTTTTGAAGGGTTTTAATGAGTTTGATTAGCAAACCCATTTTTTCATTTTTTGCTTTTCGGTCTGGATGTATGTAGATGTTTAACAGTAGAAGCTGGTACTGGGGCTTTATTGTGATTTTTGTGGCCTGAACCCAGTTTAACCCGACATCCAGTTCCTCTTGTTCCCAGTTAAATTTTTATGACACAAAAGTTGGTAGCCCGCCTCGTGTGTGCCCATGTTTTGACAACCTCTCTGCTAGTATGTGATAATCAGTGAATCCTGGAATTCCTGGGTGGGTCGAGTTCCAGGTCGCTTGTAGGAGTATTATATCTTGTTCACCAAAAGTTTTTTGGGTTTGGTGATCCTGCTCCACATTACTAAACCCGTGCACATTCCATGAGCATACTCTAATCGTTGCCGGGTTTATTTCTTCCGTGTGTGGGACTTGTATTTGTTCTCTAACTGTGGCATTTGCGACTTTTTTAGGAACTCTTTTTGATTAACGCCGATGGGATCCATGACCAGTCCTGGTTGCTACAATGGGGCCAGCTTTTGAATGTCTGGTTTTTGGAGTTGATATTGGATCCTAGTGTTTTTCCGTGGGACGATGCCCGTGCTGCGTGTAGGCACGTTTTTACCTTGGGGCTTTGTGATTCCTCCTCCTTTAAATGGACTGAGCTATTAAAAAGGGGGTACGGATATCTGGGGCGCTTATGTTGCTGCAGGGTTATTCCCTAGCTCTCGAATGTTGCTTTATGGGCAAAGATTTTAACTACCAGCTCCTTTGATATCCAAGTAATAACCGAGTTTTCAATGTCTGGCTTGGCTTTGTTTTGTTGGAACTCCACTGCTTCGATGTCTTGTGTGGCTATTCCATTTAATTCTGGGATTTCCTTAACTAATTTTATAATATTTCCTCTATTAAGGATATCCTGTCTTCCTTTTGTTGCGTATTCCGGGATAAAGGTTAGTACTGGTTCGATCTCATCGAGTTCTTTTATTTGGTTTCCTTCCCGGTCCATTTGGGGATTTTTGTTCTTGTGGTCCGTGTGTTTGTAGTTGTAACTTTTGCCTGACCTTTGGTTACCATGTTACTCTTTTCAGATAACTTCACGTTTCCCAGTTCTGTATATTGAGTAATTTGCTCGTATTCATGAGTGGCACTCTTTAGGATGACGCTCCTGCCCCTTCCGTTTGTGGTAATCTTGAGTGCCATTTGGTCTGTTCCTAGCTGTAAGGGTTTAGGTTCCCTATTTTGGTTACTTATTTTGTCACTCAAGGGCCTGTTATTTGTTTTTCATACTCTCTCTCTTTTTTTCCCATGTAGTGGGGCCGGGCTGACCTCTATGTTGACTATTGTGGCTTGGAGAGCTGGTTCTTTTACGAGTTCCTTGTATTGATAATTTTCTGCTGGTATTCTTGGAAGCGCTGTTTGTTTTACTGTCCTCTTAGGACTGTATGAGCCTGCAAGTTGTTGTGTGCTCAGCCTTGACTCCTCGGAAATTATTTTATTTATCTTTTTTTTTTTTTTTTTTTTTGGTTAAAAACCTTTATTGAGCAATCAGATAAAAAGTACAAAGATGGGCCCACAACCACACAGGCTGGCCGCTAAGTCGCAAAGCACGACACATGAGGTAAACAATCATTTCCGTGGCCAGGACGAAATCATAGAGTAAATATTGCTCCAGACATAGGACAGGACATAACAATTTTCTATATTAAACATTAAAAGAACGAACACCAAACAAGGCGAATGCAGCAATCAAGTCAGCCCGGATGTCAGAGGGGAGGGCCACTAATCAGGAAAACAAAGGTGAATCAATGAGACTCGGCAAGGCCGGGGGAGGGGGGAAGCAGGGAGGACAGGAAAATCCTAAAACAGAATGAGAAATTTCGGGAACGTCAGCCTAGGGAGACAGGGTAATATCGGAGGTGTCAACCAAGGGAGGGGTACAAATTTCTCCACGATATGCATTCCATTGACCCCAAATTTTCGTCCACGCCCTGGGTCTTCCCCTAGCTACATAGACGGTCTTCTCTCGGAACATGGACCAGTCCATGTTATCCTCCCACACCGAAACGTCTGGAGGTCGGGATGCGCCCCAAAGTTGCGCAATGTCACGCTTCGCGACCATGTAACCCAAGGTCGCCCATCTAGTCTGGGCCACAGAGTAATCGGAGGGTTCCCACACGTTCAGCAGGCATCGTCGGGCCTCAGGCCGCAGGGCAACACCAGTCACAACAGACATTATCGCAAGTACATCCACCCAGTAGGCTGCCACCACAGGGCACTCCCAAAGTATATGCATAAAGGTAGCGCTCATCCCACACCCACGCTTACATAAGCCATCCGGGGAAAAACCCATTACAACCAGACGCGGACCAGTCACATTCACCCGGTGGAGGATCTTAAGTTGCACCAAACGAAGACGGGCGGGAATGGCGACTTCTTTCGGAGAGGAGAGTGCCGACTGCCAATCCTCGTCATCTAATTCCAATCCGTCACCGACCCACATCTCTCTGAGCCGGACCAACAAATCAGCGCGAGTATGAATCAATTTTTTGTAAATAAGGGAGATAGTGCTGTCGGGCAGGTGTCCATCTAGTATACGATCTTCAAGGGGGGAGGACTCGGGTAGGGCCACATCAGGAGTCAGAACTGAGGACAGGGCATGCCGGACCTGCAGATACCGGAAAAACTCTCTATCACTCAAGTCGTATTCTGCCTTAAGGGCCTGGAACGACTTCACGCTACCATTCACACAAACATCACCCACCTTACAAATCCCAATCATATCCCAGCGTTCAAAGCCCTTAGTAGACCAGAGACACCCCAAACGTTCAGAAGCATAAAGCGGAGTCGCCAGCGTCAGTCGATTCTCCCATCCCAAACTCACATTCGCGGCGCGCCACACATTGACTGCGGTCCTGGACGGGCCCGTAAGATGGCGCCCGGCCGATCTAGAATAAAGCGCTCTATTAAAGTCCTCTCCCGGCAGCTGGAACCTATCCATCTCAAAGGCCGGATCGCGACCCGGCGTATACATCGCGTGGTTAATGGCAGATAGCTGGGCAGCCCAGTAATATCTCTTGATATCGGGGAGCGCCATGCCCCCGTCGTACCAAGGGATGGTAAGTTTCGCAAGGGCTATACGTGGACGCCCGTCCCAAATCAGTTGTCTTTGCAGACTCTCGATCTCTCGGAAATAGATAGCGGGAATGTCGTCATAAGAATTTTGAAGTGCGTAGAGGAACCGCGGCAAGGACATCATTTTAAAAAGAGCTGCCCTACCCAAAGGAGATAGGGGCAGCTTACGCCAACGGGCCACATCCAGTCGCAGTCTAAGAAGCGGGGGGAGGAGATTACGCTCAAACCGGAGTGAGGGGTCCAGGGTAATAAAAATCCCCAAATACTTGAAGCCAGACTGGACCACCTGGATAGGAAATCTGTCCGGCAAAGGGGGCAAAATACCCGAAAGAACATACACACAGGACTGAGCCCAATTAATAACAAGGCCCGAGTTAGCACCGAACGAAGTAAGAACATCAAATAAGACATTTAAAGATTTACGCGGAGAGGTAAGATATAGAAGAATGTCGTCCGCGTAAAGAGAGACACGGTCCTCAAAGTCCGGTGACCAACGGATCCCTTTGAGTGAAGGCTCCCATCGAAGCCACGCAGCCAACGGTTCCAAGGCAAGCGCGAAAAGCAATGGAGACAAGGGGCAACCCTGACGGGTCCCCCTACCAAGGCAGAAGGGGACAGAAACTTTACCGTTCACCACTACTTGCGCTAAGGGCTCAACGTACAACAACTTCACCCAACCAATAAACTCAGGTCCAAAACCAAATTTTTCGAGAGCTGCCCAAAGATAGGGCCACTCTACAGTGTCAAAGGCCATCGAGGCGTCTAACGAGGCCAAAATGGCCGGCTCCGTCAGAAGCCCCGCCCTCGCAACAGCACCGTGGAGACGACGTAGGTTGAGAGCCGTGTTACGATGTGGGATAAATCCGGACTGATCCGGATGAACCAAGCCACTAATGACCGTCAGTAGGCGGGTCGCCAGGAGCTTAGCCAGGACCTTAGGCTCAACATTTAACAGGGAAATGGGCCTATAAGACGAACAAAGGTCCCGCGGATTCCCGTCTTTGGGAATTACGACTATCGTAGCCAGACGCTGGTCATACGGGAGAATACCCCGTTCCCGGGACTCCAAAAACATAGCACGAAGATAGGGCGCTACCCTGTCAGGGCGTAGCTTGTACAGCTCAATCGGTAACCCATTCGGGCCTAAGGCCTTGCCCGAACGGAGCGAGCGAATGGCAGTCGCTATCTCATCCGTAGTAAAAGGGGACTCCAACGAGACACGGTCAAGATCAGAAACACTGGGCAAAGCTATATCGCGCAACAAAAGGCGAGAGTCAGCCACATCCCGTCCAGACACAGGGGTATAAACCACACGAAAATACTCCGCAAAACATTCAACTATTCCAACCGGGTCCGTCACTGCAACACCATTCGACGACTGAATCACAGGCACCACACGATTCGCCCTTTCTTTCTTATCCAACCACGCCAACAATTTACCCGCTTTATCCCCCACATCATACAGACGACCCTGCTGTTCGCGGAACATCAGTTTAGCCGCATCCGTGACCAAGGACTTATAAGCAAATAGTTTCAGACCCAGGGCGTGGAGTCCATCCGAGGTGACATCCGACTCTAAGTCGGCCTCCCTCTGCGCAATCTCTCTCTCAAGGTCCACCACCTCCCGATTCCTAGCCTTCTTGGATTCAGCAATAAGGGAAAGGGCCTGTCCACGAATCACTGTCTTAAAGGCCTCCCACAGGGATACCGCAGAGGAAACGGACCCCTCGTTGTCTAAAAAATAGGCATCCAAAGACTTAGTCAAAAGGTTGCGGGTCTCAGGGGAGGTAAGGTACCAAGGGTTAATAGGAGCCACTCGGCCCGCCGCCTCCACCCCAATCTCAAAACAAAGCCAGAGCGGAGAATGATCGGAGATGCCCCGGGGGAGGTGTCTAATTTCACGCACCGCTGGCGTTTGCGCCGCGGGTATCAGGAAATAATCCAGTCTAGACAGACTCCCATGGGCCCCCGAATGGAAAGTGTATTGAAGCTGGGTAGGATGCAGAAGCCTCCAGCAATCCACCAAGCCAAACGTGTCCAAAAACCCACCCAGCCACTGATGGGCCGAAGGAGTATCCCTAGGGGGGTAACGATCGTGTTGACCGGAGATCACAGAATTAAAGTCACCTGCAATAAAGAGAGTACTATCAGGGAGGTTCAACAACACACGGCCCAAATCGGAAAAGGTAGAAGTCTGTAGGCCGGGGGGCACATAAACAGTAAACAAGGAGAGGGTACGACCCTCATAACGACCCACCAGGACAGCATAACGCCCCCGATCATCAAGGATCACGTCATCAATAGCCAGGGGGAGGGAAGCCCGAACAAGGATACCCACCCCCCTGGAACCTGTGGTAAACCCCGAATGTGCGACAAGGCGATATCCCCACCTATTCATCGCACGACAAGTATTGCCCACCAAATGAGTCTCCTGTAGAAAAACAATATCTGGAGATAAACGGCGTAGACATTTTAACACCACACTCCGCTTAATGCGATCTCCCAGACCATTAACATTCCACGAAACAAACCTCAACCCGCTACCCCCCATCCCACACAGCAACGCCGAAACCCCTCTGCAATGAGCATGACATAAAAAACATCAGAAACAAAATAGAGTCGCCTTGAGAACATAACACACAAACATCGAACGTCCCAACCACCCACCCCCCAACAATCAAGATAACACCCCCCACCCTGCACCCCTGCAAAATGCTAAAAAGCCACCCCAACATGCAGTGTGCCTGTCGCCCAAGAACCCCCATTCTACAAAAAGACCCCGGAGGAGGAAAGGCTCCGGCCCACCCGCCACCCCGAGCAAGACAGATAATGAACAGAAAACACATAAACAGTAGAGGTACTGAGGCATAGAATCCCTGAAAAGTTTACTCAATACGAGGGCCCAGGCGTAGACAAATTGTTCAGCTCTCCACACCACCCTCAGCACCACCCGGGTGGGCGTCGGACTCAGTCGCAGGAGGTCGGTCAGGCAGAGAGTCCAGCCAGTCATTCACAGAATCAGGCCGATCAAAGAAGAAGGTTCGGTCATTGTACTCGACACGCAGCCTGGTCGGAAAAAGCATAGCGTAGCGTAACCCCATGTCTCGGAGACGTTTCTTGACACCACGGAAGCCCATACGCTGTTTCTGGACCTGTTGAGAAAAGTCCGGATAAAAGTTCACCGTGGCGTTCTCAAAGGCCACCGGGCCCTTCACACGTGATGCTTGCAGGATAGCGTCCCGATCCCTATAATGGAAGAGTTTCGCAACAATAGGCCTCGGCGGGGCACTGGCCTAACCTGGCCCCCCGGAACACGATGGGCACGCTCCACTGCGAAAAATTTACTCAGACCAGACGGAGAGAGGTAGTTCTGGATCAAGTCCTCAACAAGGAGATCAACAGAGTGAGGTTCTGGATTCTCCGGAACTCCGACCACGCGCACATTACAGCGACGTGCCCTGTTCTCAAAGTCCTCCAAGCGCCGGGTCATGAAATCGTTCACCCTACGGAGGTTGCCAATCTCCGTCTGTATCTCCGAGACGTCTGCTGTGAGGCTGGATGACTTGAGATCTAATGACTTCACCTTCTCATTGGTTTTCGACAGGTCGGCTCGAATCAAGTTCACATCAATGGCCACGGTGTCGATTTTGTGGGCCAAAGCTTCATATTGTTGGCCTATCGTCTCCTTCATGGCAGAAATGGCGCCCATGATGTCCTGCAAGGACGGCTCAGTTGACGCGTCCACAATGTGGTCAGAAGTACTTGATCCGGGCAGGGCGGCTCCGGGGGACCCCTTCGAATGGGTGTAGCGGTCCATAACGTTAGACTGGACCGGGCCCCCACGCAGGGGCGTCTTGGTCTTCCGAGTCTCTCGGTCCCCACTGCCTGCCATGCTAGAACTGCGTCACCAGGAGATTTACCAGGCTCGATGGAATGGCCACAGGAAAGTAGGGCTTCGGGATCAAAGAGCCGCTACTAGGGTACCACTAGTATAGGGCCAGCAGATAGGAGAATCTACCAGCCAAAGGCCAGACCGCCGTCTCGTGCCCCGGATCCAGCCCAGGCCAGGCTCCCCTGCCAGATGTCTCAGTCTGAGGCAGAAACGAAACCGAAACTTAAGAGGGGGACCCACAAGTCGAATCCCCCTGCCGTTGTTGTTCAACTCCAAGACGGCCACAGAGCCTCACCCAGTCCCGGGCGCACCTCGAGGGCGGAGCCCGAAAGTTCGAATCACCGTAACTCTGGCACCCCGGGTCCAAATCAAATTCCAAAAGGTCCAGGGCAATCAGCTCAGCGTCCTCTACACAAATCCTTGTAAAGAGTCAGGATATGTTCAGGATATCATCCTGGGAGTGGCGGGGGTCCGGGGAGCGCTGTGCTCACGCGGCCATCTCGGATGCCCGCCAAGCTCCTCCTCTCCTCGGAAATTATTAATTCTAATTTGTGTGAAGATTCCACCGTTATCGAATTCCCAAACGAGTAGCTCACCCTTTCCGAATATAGTTGGTCCTGTCTACTTGTGGAGGGAAACAACCTTTACAATGCAACTTTTACAATGCACTACCATTACAACAAAACTTTTACAACGCAACATCCATTACATCGCATGCCATTACAACGCAACCATTGCAACGCATGACACTACAAGGCATACCACTATAACGCATGTCATTACAACACATACCATTACAACGCATAACATTACAACGCATAGTACCCTTACACTATCCAACACTTACCCTACTGTTCCACCCCCTGGAGTTAGAATAGTAATTTTTACCCCTACACTCTCCAACACTTACCCTACTGTTAGACCCCCTTGGAGTTAGAATAGTAATTTTTACCCCTACACTATCCAACACATACCCTACTGTTGCACACCCCTGGAGTTAGAATAATAATTTTTAAACCTACACTATCCAATACTTACCATACATGCAATGTAATGTTATGCTTTGTAATGGTATGCGTTGTAAAGGTAGTATGCGTTGTAATGGAATGCGTTGTAAAGGTAGTTTTTAAAAATTCGTTGTAATGGCATGCGTTGTAATGGAATGTGTTGTGATGGATGTTGCGTTGTAAAAAATGCGTTGTAAAGGTATGCATTGTAAAAGTATGCGTTGTAATGTCATACATCCCTGGTGGAGGCTTTCGACATGATGTTATTCAATTCGAGCCCTTGACTTACATTCTTTGTAAAGATGGGGAAGAGGTGTTCAGAGGCTACGTTTTTTTTTTTTTGTTTGGGCCGTGCCTTCCTGGCTCTCTTCCTTTGTCTTTTTGTTAGTTTGTCTTGGTGCTCCAATAGAGGGGTAGGAGAGTGTTTGTTTGTTTGTGCCTCGTGACTTTCCATTACCCCATCTTCAGACTCTTTGTTTGTGAGGGGGTTGTCTTTGCGGATCCATTCGTTGCCGGTACTCAGTTTTGATCGCAGAATTGGGGCTTTTGATATTTCTTTGTTGGGGATTTTGTCTGGGTTTTCCCGGTTTCCCTTTGGATCACATGAATACTTTACAACTCCTAGGATGTCTTTTAAAATATCCGGGAGGGACGCATGTTTTTCAATTATACTCCCACATTCGCAGTTGTTTTGTTTGACTTTGTTTGGGGTTTGATTTGTATTTCCTGTATTCTGTTTGTCTATGTTTGTAATTTTGTCCGTGTTTCCCTTGTTAACCAGTAAGGTCATTATTGTGTCTGCCTTGGAGCTCATATTTGCTATATGCTCAGCGATGATATTTATTAGGTCTATTTGGACCTCCATTTTATCGGATTGGTAGTTAAGTGCTCTGATTGCCTGATCCAGTGAGCTAATTAGGGCCTTCCCCCAGTGTGTATTGGGTTGTGGACTACCTCCGTTCCCTGGACGATCGTCCGGTTGTTCAATCCTACTTGCTGATGAGATTGAAATGGGTGCCGACTGGAGATCCTTATTTACGTCACTTCCGTCGCTGTTGGAATCATCAATCAAGATTCTATGACTGCTGCTGCAGACCTCTAAGTTGCACGGTGTTGATTCCACTGGCACTGGCCTGTGCTTCTTTGTAATAGGGAGTTGCGTTATAGTTTGCCCTAGTTGGAGTGCCCTCTTTGTTTTTGTTTTTGTGTTAGTTGTTTCTGTCGATTTTAGGGCGCTTGAAACTAGGGGGGTATTTACCCTGGCGTCCTCCCCTTCTCGGCTTTGAGTTATCGGGCCGCCTAATTCTCTCCTTTTATTCACCTTACATGACTTGCCTTGATCTTTGTTACTTTTGTTTAAGGATCCTGATTTGACAAAGATGTTTTCAAGCGACTCCTGTCCCAATGATGTCAATAGGTATGATAGAGTTTTATATGTGCCCTTTGTATCTTGTATACTTAGTGGGCTTGGGGTTTTGTTGACCGTGTCCATTATGGGATCCGAGTTGTTGAGTTGCCCAATTGATTTGTGGACTTGGGCCTGTAAAGTCTCCATATTTTTATCCGGAGTGTTGATTTTCTCTGTCTGGGCCTTTTTAAACGGACGGTATGGTTGTACTGTCGTGATGGAATGGGTCCGTTGGCTGATTGTCTTTGATAAATATTTCTGACGGGGCTGATGGATTTATCTTGTCAGGCTGAATTGGGCTCGGGAGATTATGGGCCTCCTTTGTTGATGCAAAAATAGCGGAAACAGGGTCTTTTAAAAAAAAATAATTGGTAATTTGTTGCTGCTGTATTCCAGGGGCTGGGCTGGGATTGTCAGTTATTGGGACCAATCCTCCCAAGTCCAACCTCTCACTTGTTCCCTGTACCACAGTGTCGCCTTTTGTTAATAGAATGGAGACCTCTTTAGGGGACCGTGCAGATTTTGAGTTGGTTTTTTTCTGTCTTTTGCTTGGGACAGTTTGTCGATTTGTTCCAGATCTCATTCTGTTGTGGTTATGTCTGTGTTTTTTTTGTTTTTTTTTCTTGTACCGGAACATATGGGCACCTACAGACTCCTGTAATCACCTGTTCCTCTGTAGATGGTCTCTTTAGATGATCTTTGGATGATCTTTGTCTGTGAATGTTTCATGTTTCCGAGCACTTGCTGTTTTCCTGCTCAAATTTGCCCTAGCCACAGAATTTTTGTTTTATTTTCCTCTCTGTGCCAACTGCTGACCGTCTTTTGTGTTCGCCTTTTAACGGGGACCCACAAACGGAGTGGGCAAACTGGGTGGGTCTCTTTCCTTCCCTTTCTCCGCTTTAGCCCTTGGTTGTGGGGTGCACCACCGGGTTAACCACCCGCGGCATCTGTGGTCCTGGCTGAAACACTCTTCTGCCCCTGGAACACCCAAAGCACGGGCGCCAAGCGGGGATCCGCCTAGGGCTGTCGCGACGGGCTGCGGACTCAGTTGGTGATGGCCAAACCAACCCGGCGGCCGGAACGCAGCTGGGCCAGACCCTAAACTGGCATGCGGCAGTGGTGGTGATGATGACGGTGGCGAACGCCGCTCCCGTGGGCCTGAGCACTCTGGTGCTGGATGTGCCTTAACTGGGGGGGAGCCAGGAGGGAACAAGGGGGAGCCAGGAAGTGTGCAGGAGCGAAAGCGGGAGCAGATGCAAGGGTAAAGCTGCTGCGCCGGCTCCGCTCACCACTGCTCACCTCTCTCAAATGGGGCACCGGCTGATCCCAGCTGTTCCCAGCTCCTGCGCTCCACACTCCACGTCCTCGGCTTCAGCGGCTGCGGCGGCTTCGGCGGGTTGCAGTGCAGGGGGGGAAGGCTCTGCTCCTGCCGGCTTTGCTCCAGCTCCCCTCACCTCTCCAGAGGATCTCCTGCACGCCGCCACACACTGCCACACGCTGTGCACCTCGCCTTGCCCTCTGCCGAGCTTGGGCTTGGGCTCGGACTCGGACTCAGACTCGGACTGCAGACTGCAGACTGCGGCCGTGGCTAACTCGCTCCTCCTCTTCCACCTCACACGTCACGGAGACGATGTGTATGACCTTTTTATATTTTGTATAAATTGGGTAAATTATACACCATTAAAAAATTCCCTAATTGGACTGATTTTTTGTGCTTTATAATGGGCTTTGACTAAATTGCATTAGATATATTAGGATTCCATAAAGGGTATTTACAGTCTAAAGAAAGCATATTTCTCTTTAACCAGTCCTTCATCTCTAACAATCACTATCAATAAGCATTCTAGAATGTACATTTGTTTGATTATGTTGGCTGAAGGTTTTATTCAATGGATGTCTCTTTAAAAAATTATTTACAAGTCTTCAGTCTTCTCTTGATTGTGCCAAAGATGTGCCATGTATTCACTGTTTTCATTTCTACTTCAAAATGACATTGACCTTAATTCTTCCTTATGATGAATTCAAAAAGATTAATATAGATTAGTATAAACAGTATAGATCAAGACCACTGCAAATTAAGTACAACCTTTCTCTTTTTACTATCTTGTGTTTTCTAGGTTCTCTCTAAAAGTTTACCAGTGGCTCCAGGCCATGGTGTTTACTATTGAGGTGATCAATAGGAAAGCAACCCTGCTACCCAACATCACTCTGGGTTTCAGGATCTACGATACTTGCACAACCATGCAGCGGTCACTCTATGGGACCTTTTGGATGCTCACAGGACACATGAATCCTGTTCCAAACTACAACTGTCATGGGAGACACCCCCCAGCTGCCATTATTGGGGACTCAGGCTCTACACGTTCCATGCTTTTGGCACGTATCCTTGGTCTGTACAGATATCCGCAGGTACCGCACTATAACTATTAACTTACTCTAACTTGAGATCCAGTGTATTACTACCCAACTAGGTTAGATCACAGTTGAACTGCCAAATAATTTAATAACATATGAAGACAATAAAAATATCAAATAGGCATGCAAGTTCAAATAGCTTCCTTGTCACAATATTACACATTTTATTATACGTTATAAGAAAATTGGAATCAATATTGATGAAATTCTCCGGTTTAACTTATTTTCCAAATTTCCACCAATTCATTCCAAAAGATATTCCATATAGACGCTGAGTGAATACCAAGTTCATCCCTGAACCTGTATAGAGGTTCTTTTCAAAACTATAAAAAAATATTTAAGAGTCATTTTACACAGGATGCAAGGCCATCTGCCAGGTAAGATGGCCCCTTAGGAACTGTGGTACTATCCCATGAAATCATTCATGTGGATTCTGATCCTGCATCTCATAGCCGGAAAACATTTTGGAACTCCATCTAATTTGAGAAGAAGCCAGGCAGTTGATTTTGGCAGCTGGTGCTATAATAGATGAGAGGCATCAACAACTAAGATGGGTCAATAGGGAGCTCTAGTAAGGCCTGGTGGAGCACACTTTCAGAGTCCTGGCAGTGACATGGTCCATTAGTGAGCCTGAGGGAGTGTCCACGCTCATACCACTGTGTGATTTTGATGTCTGCGCAAAACTTCAGTTGCTGACAATGCAATGTACTTACCTCTAGATCACCAAAGGGGATGACTAAGAGCACATAGAACCAATGGCATTGTAAGGGCCTACATGGAGGGTACCAGGCACCGGACGAAGTCCAACATCGTAAATGCACAAAACAAAGAAGGTACCAAAGGCCACAGAAGGCAAATACTGACTAACCAGCCTGAATTTAGTAAAGTGTGCTTTTCACTGCCCCTGAAAACTTGAGGTTAAAAAAGGGATATGCAATCTGGTTTCTACACGGTTATGTTCACAATACTTATAGCAACACTTACCAACTAAAAATGTAACTTGACATGGATGAGCAGGAGTCCAGATGTGGAGGTCATAGAGTGCCTTGTGTGGAGATAGGGTCATATCTATGTGAGTACAGGATTACGGATCTGGGAAGCCACTGACACTGCTCTATTGGGAGACAGTGAAAATTGAGTCACTAATCATAACCCTTCTGACAGATATGTTTCCGTAGCAAGAAGGCCAGAATGCGACTGGGTTCCATCACAGGCCTTTTTACACTGTTGTAAGTGAAAAAGTATCTATGTTACTATCAATAAAAGTGGATTATTATAGAAGAAGCTGTAACTTGGGCATGTCAGGGATCCGTAGAACTTGGGGCAAATTCATACAAGTGTCAGTGACCATGCTTGATACTGGGACAGAGCTAAATATTGGTGGTGCACTATCAGACATTTTTGGACTCATCTGATTCTGTAGTGCCTATGTGCACCCAGACATAATTTCTTCCACAGTCATTAGGGCAATATGGGGAAATATGATGCATGACAGAGCAAGCTCTCTTTGACCAATGACATACTGATAGGACAGCTGCTGTTGGAAGAAGTTAGCTGGGGCATGAAACCATATGGAATCAACAGTCCGCTATTGATATTGACACAAATCTTACTGGAAACCAGCACCGGCTCCTCTGCTAAGACTGAGGAGTGTCGCCCCATTGCTTTAAAGCAGTGCAAAGGAAAAATAAAATGATAATGAAGGAATGTTATTATCATTTTATTTTTCTGTTGCGGTTGCACTGCAGCCAGGATAGGGTGGGGTGGGCCGGCATCCCCTGGCGTCAAGGCCAGAGGAGGTGTGATGGCTGTACTTAAAGCGTGCATGATATTTTGGACAGCCGTCTCGGCGGGCCAAACTGTCATGAGCACCCTGCATGTTCTCCACAGGCTGTATTATACAGCCTTGGTGGAGAACATGCTCTGCCTCCCAGTGCCTCTCTGAGTGCCAAATCAGGGCACTCCGCCAATAACAATGCTGCTTATGGCAGAGTTGTGATTGGTCAGGGGAGTCTGGGAGCTTCTTGGTTCCTGCTCAGAGGAGAGGTGATGGCTGGCGACGGCGATCGGCAGGTAAGTTTTCTTTTCTTTATTTTTTTTTCCAAAACCCCCTCCACCTTCCCCAGCCCTCCATCACTGTTACCTACTGGCTTCATTGTGGAAAGAGCACATTGTTTGCTGGGCTGAGTCCCCTGCCTCAGCTAGACCTATCATGGCCCAGCTTCTGAACAACTGAGATAGGGATGTGTGAAGGAGTCATGTAGCAGAGACAACAACAGGTATACATTACTAGAGCTAGACCAGACTCAGCAAAGAGAAGAGTCACCAACAAGTGACCTTGATTGAGTTACGAAGAGATTGGTTCTGTGTATGTCTGGGAAAAATTTGAATTACGCTGCTGTAATTGTCATAAGTTCATGTTATGTTACATAAAATTTGACGCCATTATCCCATTTCACCTAACTAAGCATCATTTGTGCTAATAATTTACAGAAAAACATACCATTGGCTGTAAAACATTACAGTGAATGTATGTGAACAGCAGAACATAGCTGTTGTTGGTTTTGCTCTCAATAATGCCCCCTTGTATCAAAAAAGAACATGAAGATGCATTTTGAACTATGCATTTATCCTAATTGAACATAATTCACATAATTTCACTGACATTTTCATATAAATACGGTAAAGCAAATTGTCCACACCCTGAGTCCTCAGACCTGTATGGATCCGCCTGGAGTGGGGTGTAACTAAAGGTGATAGAGAGTTGGCAAGACACTGCTACCATGTTACTTTATAGTTACTGATGTCCTTCACACAACATTACCAAATATAAGTTCAAAGTCTTTGGTCCTTGAGAGTGCTGGTATATATTAATGCATAATATTTGTAGGACGTGGAGAAGCCATGCATAATGTACTATATGCAACTTTTGAGTGGTGTAACTTGTTAGAACAATGGGGTGCAGAGAACCTGAGTTGTTAAATTCAACACCAATATGAGATCCTAAATGGCAGCATTTACAGCATTGTTGAGGTTTATTAAGCATCATGGAATGACAGACATCAGGGATCCCAAGCACTCACTGCTATACACACATGTTATATTCTATGGTGCACTATGCCTTCTCCTGTCTTGGGTAAAGGAAAGGCTTCTGTTCAAAGATGCACTTACGTGGGTTGAGAAGTAAGACATTCTTCCTCGCACACTGCCAGGTCACTCCCCGATAGTGCTGCGTATCACTGTACTCTCAGCTACAATATGCGGGAAGATATAGTAGTACCTAGGCATTGAGAGATGCAGTCATTAGACCTGCTCAGAAAAGGGGGTGGTGATGAACAGAGTGTCTGAATTAAGCAGACCACTCTTACCCAGTCCAAAGATCAGGGCTTGATCCATCACCGTTATTTAGCTCACTGCCCCATCCCAGCTCAGAACCTGGCTATATGCAAATTAGTCTGTCCCTGGCCCAGTGCATCATGGGAACAGGGCAGACCAAACTACCAAGCCAATTCTTCACCAGAAAGGAGACAAGCTTCCGGGGACCGGTTTCTGGCATTTCAGCCGTCGTCGGCCCGGCTTCCTTGAATCCTGATGGAGCAGTGAGCAAGGGACTCATGTCTGAGTATACCCTGCGACACCTATAGTGGCCAAAAACGATTCAGAAAAGGGGGTGGTGATGAACAGAGTGTCTGAATTAAGCAGACCACTCTTACCCAGTCCAAAGATCAGGGCTTGATCCATCACCGTTATTTAGCTCACTGCCCCATCCCAGCTCAGAACCTGGCTATATGCAAATTAGTCTGTCCCTGGCCCAGTGCATCATGGGAACAGGGCAGACCAAACTACCAAGCCAATTCTTCACCAGAAAGGAGACAAGCTTCAGGGGACCGGTTTCTGGCATTTCAGCCGTCGTCGGCCCGGCTTGCTTGAATCCTGATGGAGCAGTGAGCAAGGGGCTCATGTCTGAGTATACCCTGCCACACCTATAGTGGCCAAAAACGATTCAGAAAAGGGGGTGGTGATGAACAGAGTGTCTGAATTAAGCAGACCACTCTTACCCAGTCAAAAGATCAGGGCTTGATCCATCACCGTTATTTAGCTCACTGCCCCATCCCAGCTCAGAACCTGGCTATATGCAAATTAGTCTGTCCCTGGCCCAGTGCATCATGGGAACAGGGCAGACCAAACTACCAAGCCAATTCTTCACCAGAAAGGAGACAAGCTTCCGGGGACCGGTTTCTGGCATTTCAGCCATCGTCGGCCCGGCTTGCTTGAATCCTGATGGAGCAGTGAGCAAGGGACTCATGTCTGAGTATACCCTGCCACACCTATAGTGGCCAAAAACGATTCAGAAAAGGGGGTGGTGATGAATAGAGTGTCTGAATTAAGCAGACCACTCTTACCCAGTCCAAAGATCAGGGCTTGATCCATCACCGTTATTTAGCTCACTGCCCCATCCCAGCTCAGAACCTGGCTATATGCAAATTAGTCTGTCCCTGGCCCAGTGCATCATGGGAACAGGGCAGACCAAACTACCAAGCCAATTCTTCACCAGAAAGGAGACAAGCTTCCGGGGACCGGTTTCTGGCATTTCAGCCGTCGTCGGCCCGGCTTGCTTGAATCCTGATGGAGCAGTGAGCAAGGGACTCATGTCTGAGTATACCCTGCCACACCTATAGTGGCCAAAAACGATTCAGAAAAGGGGGTGGTGATGAACAGAGTGTCTGAATTAAGCAGACCACTCTTACCCAGTCCAAAGATCAGGGCTTGATCCATCACCGTTATTTAGCTCACTGCCCCATCCCAGCTCAGAACCTGGCTATATGCAAATTAGTCTGTCCCTGGCCCAGTGCATCATGGGAACAGGGCAGACCAAACTACCAAGCCAATTCTTCACCAGAAAGGAGACAAGCTTCCGGGGACCGGTTTCTGGCATTTCAGCCGTCGTCGGCCCGGCTTGCTTGAATCCTGATGGAGCAGTGAGCAAGGGACTCATGTCTGAGTATACCCTGCCACACCTATAGTGGCCAAAAACGATTCAGAAAAGGGGGTGGTGATGAACAGAGTGTTTGAATTAAGCAGACCACTCTTACCCAGTCCAAAGATCAGGGCTTGATCCATCACCGTTATTTAGCTCACTGCCCCATCCCAGCTCAGAACCTGGCTATATGCAAATTAGTCTGTCCCTGGCCCAGTGCATCATGGGAACAGGGCAGACCAAACTACCAAGCCAATTCTTCACCAGAAAGGAGACAAGCTTCCGGGGACCGGTTTCTGGCATTTCAGCCGTCGTCGGCCCGGCTTGCTTGAATCCTGATGGAGCAGTGAGCAAGGGACTCATGTCTGAGTATACCCTGCCACACCTATAGTGGCCAAAAACGATTCAGAAAAGGGGGTGGTGATGAACAGAGTGTCTGAATTAAGCAGACCACTCTTACCCAGTCCAAAGATCAGGGCTTGATCCATCACCGTTATTTAGCTCACTGCCCCATCCCAGCTCAGAACCCGGCTATATGCAAATTAGTCTGTCCCTGGCCCAGTGCATCATGGGAACAGGGCAGACCAAACTACCAAGCCAATTCTTCACCAGAAAGGAGACAAGCTTCCGGGGACCGGTTTCTGGCATTTCAGCCGTCGTCGGCCCGGCTTGCTTGAATCCTGATGGAGCAGTGAGCAAGGGACTCATGTCTGAGTATACCCTGCCACACCTATAGTGGCCAAAAACGATTCAGAAAAGGGGGTGGTGATGAACAGAGTGTCTGAATTAAGCAGACCACTCTTACCCAGTCCAAAGATCAGGGCTTGATCCATCACCGTTATTTAGCTCACTGCCCCATCCCAGCTCAGAACCTGGCTATATGCAAATGAGTCTGTCCCTGGCCCAGTGCATCATGGGAACAGGGCAGACCAAACTACCAAGCCAATTCTTCACCAGAAAGGAGACAAGCTTCCGGGGACCGGTTTCTGGCATTTCAGCCGTCGTCGGCCCGGCTTGCTTGAATCCTGATGGAGCAGTGAGCAAGGGACTCATGTCTGAGTATACCCTGCCACACCTATAGTGGCCAAAAACGATTCAGAAAAGGGGGTGGTGATGAACAGAGTGTCTGAATTAAGCAGACCACTCTTACCCAGTCCAAAGATCAGGGCTTGATCCATCACCGTTATTTAGCTCACTGCCCCATCCCAGCTCAGAACCTGGCTATATGCAAATTAGTCTGTCCCTGGCCCAGTGCATCATGGGAACAGGGCAGACCAAACTACCAAGCCAATTCTTCACCAGAAAGGAGACAAGCTTCAGGGGACCGGTTTCTGGCATTTCAGCCGTCGTCGGCCCGGCTTGCTTGAATCCTGATGGAGCAGTGAGCAAGGGGCTCATGTCTGAGTATACCCTGCCACACCTATAGTGGCCAAAAACGATTCAGAAAAGGGGGTGGTGATGAACAGAGTGTCTGAATTAAGCAGACCACTCTTACCCAGTCAAAAGATCAGGGCTTGATCCATCACCGTTATTTAGCTCACTGCCCCATCCCAGCTCAGAACCTGGCTATATGCAAATTAGTCTGTCCCTGGCCCAGTGCATCATGGGAACAGGGCAGACCAAACTACCAAGCCAATTCTTCACCAGAAAGGAGACAAGCTTCCGGGGACCGGTTTCTGGCATTTCAGCCATCGTCGGCCCGGCTTGCTTGAATCCTGATGGAGCAGTGAGCAAGGGACTCATGTCTGAGTATACCCTGCCACACCTATAGTGGCCAAAAACGATTCAGAAAAGGGGGTGGTGATGAATAGAGTGTCTGAATTAAGCAGACCACTCTTACCCAGTCCAAAGATCAGGGCTTGATCCATCACCGTTATTTAGCTCACTGCCCCATCCCAGCTCAGAACCTGGCTATATGCAAATTAGTCTGTCCCTGGCCCAGTGCATCATGGGAACAGGGCAGACCAAACTACCAAGCCAATTCTTCACCAGAAAGGAGACAAGCTTCCGGGGACCGGTTTCTGGCATTTCAGCCGTCGTCGGCCCGGCTTGCTTGAATCCTGATGGAGCAGTGAGCAAGGGACTCATGTCTGAGTATACCCTGCCACACCTATAGTGGCCAAAAACGATTCAGAAAAGGGGGTGGTGATGAACAGAGTGTCTGAATTAAGCAGACCACTCTTACCCAGTCCAAAGATCAGGGCTTGATCCATCACCGTTATTTAGCTCACTGCCCCATCCCAGCTCAGAACCTGGCTATATGCAAATTAGTCTGTCCCTGGCCCAGTGCATCATGGGAACAGGGCAGACCAAACTACCAAGCCAATTCTTCACCAGAAAGGAGACAAGCTTCCGGGGACCGGTTTCTGGCATTTCAGCCGTCGTCGGCCCGGCTTGCTTGAATCCTGATGGAGCAGTGAGCAAGGGACTCATGTCTGAGTATACCCTGCCACACCTATAGTGGCCAAAAACGATTCAGAAAAGGGGGTGGTGATGAACAGAGTGTTTGAATTAAGCAGACCACTCTTACCCAGTCCAAAGATCAGGGCTTGATCCATCACCGTTATTTAGCTCACTGCCCCATCCCAGCTCAGAACCTGGCTATATGCAAATTAGTCTGTCCCTGGCCCAGTGCATCATGGGAACAGGGCAGACCAAACTACCAAGCCAATTCTTCACCAGAAAGGAGACAAGCTTCCGGGGACCGGTTTCTGGCATTTCAGCCGTCGTCGGCCCGGCTTGCTTGAATCCTGATGGAGCAGTGAGCAAGGGACTCATGTCTGAGTATACCCTGCCACACCTATAGTGGCCAAAAACGATTCAGAAAAGGGGGTGGTGATGAACAGAGTGTCTGAATTAAGCAGACCACTCTTACCCAGTCCAAAGATCAGGGCTTGATCCATCACCGTTATTTAGCTCACTGCCCCATCCCAGCTCAGAACCCGGCTATATGCAAATTAGTCTGTCCCTGGCCCAGTGCATCATGGGAACAGGGCAGACCAAACTACCAAGCCAATTCTTCACCAGAAAGGAGACAAGCTTCCGGGGACCGGTTTCTGGCATTTCAGCCGTCGTCGGCCCGGCTTGCTTGAATCCTGATGGAGCAGTGAGCAAGGGACTCATGTCTGAGTATACCCTGCCACACCTATAGTGGCCAAAAACGATTCAGAAAAGGGGGTGGTGATGAACAGAGTGTCTGAATTAAGCAGACCACTCTTACCCAGTCCAAAGATCAGGGCTTGATCCATCACCGTTATTTAGCTCACTGCCCCATCCCAGCTCAGAACCTGGCTATATGCAAATGAGTCTGTCCCTGGCCCAGTGCATCATGGGAACAGGGCAGACCAAACTACCAAGCCAATTCTTCACCAGAAAGGAGACAAGCTTCCGGGGACCGGTTTCTGGCATTTCAGCCGTCGTCGGCCCGGCTTGCTTGAATCCTGATGGAGCAGTGAGCAAGGGACTCATGTCTGAGTATACCCTGCCACACCTATAGTGGCCAAAAACGATTCAGAAAAGGGGGTGGTGATGAACAGAGTGTCTGAATTAAGCAGACCACTCTTACCCAGTCCAAAGATCAGGGCTTGATCCATCACCGTTATTTAGCTCACTGCCCCATCCCAGCTCAGAACCTGGCTATATGCAAATTAGTCTGTCCCTGGCCCAGTGCATCATGGGAACAGGGCAGACCAAACTACCAAGCCAATTCTTCACCAGAAAGGAGACAAGCTTCCGGGGACCGGTTTCTGGCATTTCAGCCGTCGTCGGCCCGGCTTGCTTGAATCCTGATGGAGCAGTGAGCAAGGGACTCATGTCTGAGTATACCCTGCCACACCTATAGTGGCCAAAAACGATTCAGAAAAGGGGGTGGTGATGAACAGAGTGTCTGAATTAAGCAGACCACTCTTACCCAGTCCAAAGATCAGGGCTTGATCCATCACCGTTATTTAGCTCACTGCCCCATCCCAGCTCAGAACCCGGCTATATGCAAATTAGTCTGTCCCTGGCCCAGTGCATCATGGGAACAGGGCAGACCAAACTACCAAGCCAATTCTTCACCAGAAAGGAGACAAGCTTCCGGGGACCGGTTTCTGGCATTTCAGCTGTCGTCGGCCCGGCTTGCTTGAATCCTGATGGAGCAGTGAGCAAGGGACTCATGTCTGAGTATACCCTGCCACACCTATAGTGGCCAAAAATGATTCAGAAAAGGGGGTGGTGATGAACAGAGTGTCTGAATTAAGCAGACCACTCTTACCCAGTCCAAAGATCAAAGATATTTTGTCCACCCTAAGCGTGGAAGGGTATACTCAGATGTGAGTCCCTTGCTCATTGCACCATCAGGATTCAAGCAAGCCGGGCCGACGACGGCTGAAATGCCAGAAACCGGTCCCCGGAAGCTTGTTTCCTTCCCAGTGTAAGAATTGGCTTGGTAGTTTGGTTTGCCCTGTTCCCATAATGCACTGGGACAGGAACAGACTAATTTGCATATAGCCAGGTTCTGAACTGGGATGGTGCAGTGAGCTAAAAAACGGTGTTGGATCTAGCCCTGATCTCTTGACTGGGTGAGAGTATTCTGCTTAATTCAGAAACTCTGTCCATCACCACCCCTAGTTGTTGAATATTTTGTCCACCCTAAGCGTGGAAGGGTGTACTCAGATGTGAGTCCCTTGCTCATTGCACCATCAGGATTCAAGCAAGCCGGGCCGACGACGGCTGAAATGCCAGAAACCGGTCCCCGGAAGCTTGTTTCCTTCCCAGTGTAAGAATTGGCTTGGTAGTTTTGTTTGCCCTGTTCCCATCATGCACTGGGACAGGAACAGACTAATTTGCATATAGCCAGGTTCTGAACTGGGATGGTGCAGTGAGCTAAAAAACGGTGTTGGATCTAGCCCTGATCTCTTGACTGGGTGAGAGTATTCTGCTTAATTCAGAAACTCTGTCCATCACCACCCCTTGTCGTTAAATATTTTGTCCACCCTAAGCGTGGAAGGGTATACTCAGATGTGAGTCCCTTGCTCATTGCACCATCAGGATTCAAGCAAGCCGGGCCGACGACGGCTGAAATGCCAGAAACCGGTCCCCGGAAGCTTGTTTCCTTCCCAGTGTAAGAATTGGCTTGGTAGTTTGGTTTGCCCTGTTCCCATCATGCACTGGGACAGAAACAGACTAATTTGCATATAGCCAGGTTCTGAACTGGGATGGTGCAGTGAGCTAAAAAACGGTGTTGGATCTAGCCCTGATCTCTTGACTGGGTGAGAGTATTCTGCTTAATTCAGAAACTCTGTCCATCACCACCCCTTGTTGTTAAATATTTTGTCCACCCTAAGCGTGGAAGGGTATACTCAGATGTGAGTCCCTTGCTCATTGCACCATCAGGATTCAAGCAAGCCGGGACGACGACGGCTGAAATGCCAGAAACCGGTCCCCGGAAGCTTGTTTCCTTCCCAGTGTAAGAATTGGCTTGGTAGTTTGGTTTGCCCTGTTCCCATCATGCACTGGGACAGGAACAGACTAATTTGCATATAGCCAGGTTCTGAACTGGGATGGTGCAGTGAGCTAAAAAACGGTGTTGGATCTAGCCCTGATCTCTTGACTGGGTGAGAGTATTCTGCTTAATTCAGAAACTCTGTCCATCACCACCCCTTGTTGTTAAATATTTTGTCCACCCTAAGCGTGGAAGGGTATACTCAGATGTGAGTCCCCTGCTCATTGCACCATCAGGATTCAAGCAAGCCGGGCCGACGACGCCTGAAATGCCAGAAACCGGTCCCCGGAAGCTTGTTTCCTTCCCAGTGTAAGAATTGGCTTGGTAGTTTGGTTTGCCCTGTTCCCATCATGCACTGGGACAGGAACTGACTAATTTGCATATAGCCAGGTTCTGAACTGGGATGGTGCAGTGAGCTAAAAAACAGTGTTGGATCTAGCCCTGATCTTTACAGATCATTTGGATGCCAAAATATCGGACCAATTAGTTCCTCCACTTTAAAGGAAAAGCTACAAGTAGTTAGTTCATATGAGGCATGTGAATCATTCTCTGACTTTTCCCAGTTAATCTGTAGCACTGACAGTTGGCTAAAGTGTAGAATTGCACTGACAACTGGAGATAAACTGTGATTGGGCCCCAAACAAAAAGTACAATGTTGTCAGCAGAGAAGGACACTAGTAGACAACACCCTCCAAACTACAGCTCCATTGCAACTGAAAATAATTGAAGACAGCGGATTTACCCCTTATCTGGTGACCCAGGTTACAGCCAAACTTGCTGAGATGTTGTGGTTTACCCTTAATTGTGTCATCAGGGATCCATGGAGCCATCCACTCAGATCCTTCCACTTTCAAAGATGTCTTAGCACCTTGAACCCCCAATAAAGTGAATCAAATGCTTTTTCAGTGTTGAGGAATACTGCAACAAAAGACAAGTTGGGACTGGTCTAATGCAGTAGAACGAAAAGTGTTCTCAAATCATATATGATTAAGTGCCTGAGAATGAAGCAAGACTGGTCAGGCAACACCAGCCCTGGCATGTAGGGTAAGAGTCAGTTTGCAATATCTTGGCTATTAGCTCAGTGCCATTTTTGATTATTGAAGGAGGCCTGTATGCCTGTATGAAGAACACTGATTCAGCCTCTAGTCCAGATTGAGTATGGCTATGATACGTTTCTCACTTACAGTGGGTGGATGCTTGATGCTTGCACGTGCTTCCTCAAAGTAGATGGAAAACAAGCATACTGGCATATTTCTCAGTAAAACTCTCCCTCCAATCTATCTGGTCCAGATGACTTCCCCCTACCATGTTCTGAATTGCTTCCCTTAACTCAACCTCAGTCTGTGACTGTGTCAATGAGTCTTTGTGTTGCTGAAGCCAGGCATTGTTACTCTGTCTAAATTACAGATTACAGATTTTTTTAAGCTACATATCGGGTCATTGTTCAGCATATGCATGGTGTGGGAAGCCTTTAAGGCGTGTATTAGTGTTGATTTCTGCCTAAGCAATCAGCAGTGTTTCGAACACTAGGCAATACTTAATGGAATTTCATAAAAGAGATTCAGGCTTTTGAGGCTCACTACACCCAAATGGGGAACAGAGAGGTTTTAAAAGATGTGAACAATTCTGAGAGGGGACTGCTAGGGTAGTGTAACTCCTAGCTAAATGCACAGAACTGTCAATTTGTCAAGGGGGAGCCGCCAAGTATCACACTGGTGCAGCGGATCCACTCCTGGTGGGCAGCCCAGAACATTCTGGAGATTGAGATTGACATATGGATCTATGCAAGTAGGAACCCCAATAAACTAGCTACATTCACCAATTATAAGCTGTTATACACACCATGAGCTACGAAATCCAAGGTTGGCATTGAACAATATTTAGACAGAGTAACAATGCCTGGCTTCAGCAACACAAAGACTCATTGACACAGTCACAGACTGAGGTTGAGTTAAGGGAAGCAATTCAGAACATGGTAGGGGGAAGTCATCTGGACCAGATAGATTGGAGGGAGAGTTTTACTGAGAAATATGCCAGTATGCTTGTTTTCCATCTACTTTGAGGAAGCACGTGCAAGCATCAAGCATCCACCCACTGTAAGTGAGAAACGTATCATAGCCATACTCAATCTGGACTAGAGGCTGAATCAGTGTTCTTCATACAGGCATACAGGCCTCCTTCAATAATCAAAAATGGCACTGAGCTAATAGCCAAGATATTGCAAACTGACTCTTACCCTACATGCCAGGGCTGGTGTTGCCTGACCAGTCTTGCTTCATTCTCAGGCACTTAATCATATATGATTTGAGAACACTTTTCGTTCTACTGCATTAGACCAGTCCCAACTTGTCTTTTGTTGCAGTATTCCTCAACACTGAAAAAGCATTTGATTCACTTTATTGGGGGTTCAAGGTGCTAAGACATCTTTGAAAGTGGAAGGATCTGAGTGGATGGCTCCATGGATCCCTGATGACACAATTAAGGGTAAACCACAACATCTCAGCAAGTTTGGCTGTAACCTGGGTCACCAGATAAGGGGTAAATCCGCTGTCTTAAATTATTTTCAGTTGCAATGGAGCTGTAGTTTGGAGGGTGTTGTCTACTAGTGTCCTTCTCTGCTGACAACATTGTACTTTTTGTTTGGGGCCCAATCACAGTTTATCTCCAGTTGTCAGTGCAATTCTACACTTTAGCCAACTGTCAGTGCTACAGATTAACTGGGAAAAGTCAGAGAATGATTCACATGCCTCATATGAACTAACTACTTGTAGCTTTTCCTTTAAAGTGGAGGAACTAATTGGTCCGATATTTTGGCATCCAAATGTTGGAACTCAGAGATTGCGGGATACTTGGCCTTCTACTGTTAATGGCAGGATGTTTTGCACTGATCAAAATGGAAATATCCCCTTAATTGCTTTATCTGTTTCTTAATATACAGGTCTGACTGGCCCAATCATTCTTCTGAAAGAGTCAGTCATTTATGACTATGACTCCCCTTTTTCCGTTTTACTTATTTTTACAGATAAATACAGACAAAAAAACATTTATTTTCCTGTCTGTATTTATTTTGAAATGTGGATAAAAATGGAAATTGGGTTGTTTTTTGAGTGATTCTAAATAATGTCAATCATGACTACCAGGCCAATAGCTCTATTGATCACAAGGTAAGGGGGTTAAAAAAAATAAAGGAATTTTAGTAAAGACTAAAGAGCCTTAAACAGCAATAGATATGCACAACCTTGATATTAAAATGTGTATTTTTTCTTATAAGAGTATATTTTATCATCTGAGTGTGTTTATATCCCCGAAACCTTTCAGTTGTTCAGGCGTGAGTGCATATTTATTGGTCAAATAAATGTAGAAATATACTAATTTCAGATTCATTTTTTCACAAAACCCAAAATTAATATGGATAAATACAGACGGAAATGTCCAAAAATTAAATACCGTAAAACCGGGAGCCTATATATGACCAAGCTGATAAGGGCTGGCAGGCAATCACATGTAGCCTGTGATTGACACTTGCATTTGCCGGTGGAGAACTGGCAGTACCAGACATTGAACTATGAGCCTTATTTAGAGCTTGGCGGGTGGGTACATCATCACAAACGCCATGTATTAGGATATAATGCACTTGTAATAAAGAAGGTGGGAAATCTGCCACATTTGGGTCCAAATACTCATCTGCCAAACTCTAAATCTGTTTGACACATTGTGTGTGTGTGTGTGTGTGTGTGTGTGTGTGTATGTGATGAGAAACGCTGGTAAAAAGTTATGCCTGTGCTCATTTTTTCCTTAGTGGTGAACTCTAAATCAGCCCACATTTATTTATGTAACATATGTATATCACAGCTAGTGCCACACCTGAATCATACAGTAGTGAAACAAGAAAATGCTGCATTGTGCCCCCTCAACACAACCATAGTGTGCTGATTGGTAGGATTCATTAGACAGATGAACACAGTGGACTGTATTTTATAGGCACGGCATTGACTAATTCAATACTTTGGATGCATGATCCCAAACTCACCTGAGCAGCTGCTGCTTGATAACCCATTTGTGCCAGTGATGGCAGAACCCAAGGCACGCACCTAACTTCTTCAGCTGTGGCTCACCAAAATGAAAGAAATGTGTTAGAACTGGGGGTCTCTAGTTGGCAATGCCTTGCACCTTTGTCCAAATAGGGACCCTTACTTCTAGTCAGGGTAAGGGGGCTACACTCCTAAAATACCCACTGCTCAACCCAGTGGTAGCTCGGCACAAGCAGGAAGGCTGATCTCAGAGGCAGTGTGTAAAGCATTTGTGAACACATACATTAATACAGTGCAAACACTACAGATGGACACAACACAGGTTTTATAAACATAAGTATTCTTTATATAAACTAAACACAAGACCCAAATGACAAAAATCCACAAAACAGTAGTAAAAAAATTACTTTAAGATGGTAGAAATAACGTAGTTTACTTTAGATGGTAAATGCAACACGTTTTTCACAAAGTACCTTTGGAAGCATCACGCAAGGTAAACAAATGGTTTGCATGGAGAACATGTGTCAGTTCCTTGCTTCGGCGGAGGCGACACATCTGTTCCTCAGTGCTTGCGCAAAGTGGGCAATGCATCTGTCTCTTACTGGATCAGAGGTTATGCGACGATCTTGTGGCGCGTCCCGGTTGCGATGCGACGATCTGGTGCGATGCGAGAAGATGTCACCCTTGATGCGAGTTGACGACGTGAAGATGATGCATGCACGCCCGACGGCCATGTAGCGACTCTGTAACGTTGGAGCAATGACAGGCCCTGCAACACTTTTCTCTGGTGATGTGACGTGACCCTTGCGGTAGTGGCATGCTTCTCTGGTAATGCAAAGACACACAGCTGTGATGGAAACACGCTTCTCCGGTGATGCGATGGCGACCCTTGCAGTGGCGACATGCTTCTCCGATGATGCAACGGCAACAGCTGCAGACACGACGCACTTCTTCACGTTGACTCGCGCTTCCTGCTCCCAACAACACGCAAGCTTCTGCAGACAGAATTCCCAGCAAGGAAATTCAGGGGGGTAGCTGGTGGTGAAGTCTTATATCCCTGAGACTTCAGCAGGAGGCAAGCACAGTTCAAGCCCTTGGATATTCTTCAAGATGATGAAAGTTGCAATGAAAGTCTTTCTCCATTCCTTGGCAATAAAGAAATCACTGCAGGCCAACCCCAGCAACACACTGGCACAGAAGAAGTCAAAAACTCCTGCCGATTCTCTGGTTCTTCTCCTTGACAAAAGGTCCGTCTTGATGTCCAGAAGTGATCTAAAGTTTTGAGATCTGGTCCCAATATTTATTTTTGTCCTCTGAAGGCAAAGGGTGCCTGTGTCCAGCCAAAACCAGGTCTGGGAGCAACTTCTTCCTTTGTCAGTGTGGGCCCGGTTCATCACCACAGCAGGTGGAGCCAGCATTGTGGAAGGTAGGCATGGCCCTATTCAGGCCCAGGTGCTACTCCTCCCACCACTCCAAATGCAGACAGGTATATTCAGCCTTGTGCTGACTCACCCTGTCTCCTGGAGCCACCCCAGCCCCTGTCACTCACAAACCAGACATGGAATACACAATCTAGCAAAGGCAGGCTTGGATGGTTAGGCAAGAAAATACCTACTTTCTAAAAGTTGTATTTTCAAGCACAGAATGTTAAAACCAACTTCACTAAAAGACGTATTTTATCATTCTGAGTTCAGGCATACTAAATGTGTTTTTCTACCGTGTTCCCTGGGTCAGTTAGGATTATAAGATGTTGTAATCAAACTGCCCATTCTCGCCGATAGGGACAGGTAGCCTTTCAATAGTGAAAAATGTAATGGTCTGTAATTCACTATCAGGACATGCTACACACATCAGGGCATGACCTACCTTACGCATACAATGCATCCTGCCCTAGGGCCTACCTTAGGGGTGGCTAACATGTAGAAAAGGGAAGGTTTAGGGACTGGTAAACGGGTGGACTTACCAAGTCGACATGACAGTACTAGACTGCACACAGGCCCTGAAATGGCAGGCCTGAGACACACTTTACAATCTGCTTCTATGAGTGGCACAATCAGTGCTGCAATCCCACTAGCAGCATTTGATCTACAGGCCCTGGCCACACATTGTGCACTATACTAGGGTCTGACAAGTACATCAAATAAGCCAATCATGCAGTCACTAATCCATTACAATAATTTACAATAGAGAGCATATGCACTTTAGCACTGATCAGCAGTGAAAAAGTGCCCAGAGTCATAAAACAGCCAACAACAGGTCAGAAAAAAAATACAGGAGAAAGGCAAAAAGTTCAGGGATGACCCTGCAAAAAGGGCCAAGTCCAACAAAATGTATCCTAAACTTTCAAAGTGACATGCCCATTTAACTTTGAGGCACAAACTGGCATACCCATTTAAGTTGTTGGCAGCTCATATGACATTGTTTAGAACACTAGACAAGTAAAAAGGCATACAAGCGGGTCCATGCATTGCTGCTGTTATTTGTACTGCATAATTAGGGCCTAACCGGAGTGCTCAAATGGCAACCTTATGCACTGCTTGCCCTTCAGCATTGTCAGTTATTTAATCACTGCAACACTGCAGTCAAAGTAAAGCTCTGGAATTGAGATTGCCAACCACGAGATAGTGTGCTTCACTTGTGCCTAAACTCCAGTGCTTGTATTTAGGACAAAATAATTTACAACAAGGGGTGGTGATGGACAGAGTCTCTGAATTAAGCAGAGTACTCTCACCCAGTCAAGAGATCAGGGCTAGATCCAACACCGTTTTTTAGCTCATTGCACCATCCCAGTTTCAGAACCTGGCTGTATGCAAATTAGTCTGTCCCTGGCCCAGTGCATCATGGGAACAGGGCAGACCAAACTACAAAAGCCAATTCTTACAGTGGGAAGGAAACAAGCTTCCGGGAACCGGTTTCTGCCATTTCAGGCGTCTTCGGCCCGGCTTGCTTGAATCCTGATGGTGCAATGAGCAAGGGACTCACATCTGAGTATACCCTTCCACGCTTAGGGTGGACAAAATAATTTACAACAAGGGGTGGTGATGGACAGAGTCTCTGAATTAAGCAGAGTACTCTCACCCAGTCAAGAGATCAGGGCTAGATCCAACACCGTTTTTCAGCTCATTGCACCATCCCAGTTTCAGAACCTGGCTGTATGCAAATTAGTCTGTCCCTGGCCCAGTGCATCATGGGAACAGGGCAGACCAGACTACAAAAGCCAATTCTTACACTGGGAAGGAAACAAGCTTCCGGGAACCGGTTTCTGCCATTTCAGGCGTCTTCGGCCCGGCTTGCTTGAATCCTGATGGTGCAATGAGCAAGGGACTCACATCTGAGTATACCCTTCCACGCTTAGGGTGGACAAAATAATTTACAACAAGGGGTGGTGATGGACAGAGTCTCTGAATTAAGCAGAGTACTCTCACCCAGTCAAGAGATCAGGGCTAGATCCAACACCGTTTTTTAGCTCATTGCACCATCCCAGTTTCAGAACCTGGCTGTATGCAAATTAGTCTGTCCCTGGCCCAGTGCATCATGGGAACAGGGCAGACCAGACTACAAAAGCCAATTCTTACACTGGGAAGGAAACAAGCTTCCGGGAACCGGTTTCTGCCATTTCAGGCGTCTTCGGCCCGGCTTGCTTGAATCCTGATGGTGCAATGAGCAAGGGACTCACATCTGAGTATACCCTTCCACGCTTAGGGTGGACAAAATAATTTACAACAAGGGGTGGTGATGGACAGAGTCTCTGAATTAAGCAGAGTACTCTCACCCAGTCAAGAGATCAGGGCTAGATCCAACACCGTTTTTTAGCTCATTGCACCATCCCAGTTTCAGAACCTGGCTGTATGCAAATTAGTCTGTCCCTGGCCCAGTGCATCATGGGAACAGGGCAGACCAGACTACAAAAGCCAATTCTTACACTGGGAAGGAAACAAGCTTCCGGGAACCGGTTTCTGCCATTTCAGGCGTCTTCGGCCCGGCTTGCTTGAATCCTGATGGTGCAATGAGCAAGGGACTCACATCTGAGTATACCCTTCCACGCTTAGGGTGGACAAAATAATTTACAACAAGGGGTAGTGATGGGGATGGATCAAGCCCTGATCTGTTGACTGGGTAGGAGTGTTCTGATTAACTCAGATACTCTGTCCATCACCACCCCCTTTTTGTAATTATTTTGGCCACCATGAGTGTGGAAGGGTATGCTCAGACATGAGTCCCTTGCTCATTGCACCATCAGGATTCAAGCAAGCCGGGCCGAAGACGGCTGTAATGCCAGAAACCGGTCCCCGGAAGCTAGTTTCCTGTCCAGTGAAGAATTGGCTTGGTAGTTTGGTCTGCCCTGTTCCCATGATGCACTGGGCCAGGGACAGACTAATTTGCATATAGCCAGGTTCTGAACTGGGATGGTGCAGTGAGCTAAAAAATGGTGATGGATCAAGCCCTGATCTGTTGACTGGGTAGGAGTGTTCTGATTAACTCAGATACTCTGTCCATCACCACCCCCTTTTTGTAATTATTTTGGCCACCATGAGTGTGGAAGGGTATGCTCAGACATGAGTCCCTTGCTCATTGCACCATCAGGATTCAAGCAAGCCGGGCCGAAGACGGCTGTAATGCCAGAAACCGGTCCCCGGAAGCTAGTTTCCTGTCCAGTGAAGAATTGGCTTGGTAGTTTGGTCTGCCCTGTTCCCATGATGCACTGGGCCAGGGACAGACTAATTTGCATATAGCCAGGTTCTGAACTGGGATGGTGCAGTGAGCTAAAAAATGGTGATGGATCAAGCCCTGATCTGTTGACTGGGTAGGAGTGTTCTGATTAACTCAGATACTCTGTCCATCACCACCCCCTTTTTGTAATTATTTTGGCCACCATGAGTGTGGAAGGGTATGCTCAGACATGAGTCCCTTGCTCATTGCACCATCAGGATTCAAGCAAGCCGGGCCGAAGACGGCTGTAATGCCAGAAACCGGTCCCCGGAAGCTAGTTTCCTGTCCAGTGAAGAATTGGCTTGGTAGTTTGGTCTGCCCTGTTCCCATGATGCACTGGGCCAGGGACAGACTAATTTGCATATAGCCAGGTTCTGAACTGGGATGGTGCAGTGAGCTAAAAAATGGTGATGGATCAAGCCCTGATCTGTTGACTGGGTAGGAGTGTTCTGATTAACTCAGATACTCTGTCCATCACCACCCCCTTTTTGTAATTATTTTGGCCACCATGAGTGTGGAAGGGTATGCTCAGACATGAGTCCCTTGCTCATTGCACCATCAGGATTCAAGCAAGCCGGGCCGAAGACGGCTGTAATGCCAGAAACCGGTCCCCGGAAGCTAGTTTCCTGTCCAGTGAAGAATTGGCTTGGTAGTTTGGTCTGCCCTGTTCCCATGATGCACTGGGCCAGGGACAGACTAATTTGCATATAGCCAGGTTCTGAACTGGGATGGTGCAGTGAGCTAAAAAATGGTGATGGATCAAGCCCTGATCTGTTGACTGGGTAGGAGTGTTCTGATTAACTCAGATACTCTGTCCATCACCACCCCCTTTTTGTAATTATTTTGGCCACCATGAGTGTGGAAGGGTATGCTCAGACATGAGTCCCTTGCTCATTGCACCATCAGGATTCAAGCAAGCCGGGCCGAAGATGGCTGTAATGCCAGAAACCGGTCCCCGGAAGCTAGTTTCCTGTCCAGTGAAGAATTGGCTTGGTAGTTTGGTCTGCCCTGTTCCCATGATGCACTGGGCCAGGGACAGACTAATTTGCATATAGCCAGGTTCTGAACTGGGATGGTGCAGTGAGCTAAAAAATGGTGATGGATCAAGCCCTGATCTGTTGACTGGGTAGGAGTGTTCTGATTAACTCAGATACTCTGTCCATCACCACCCCCTTTTTGTATTTAGGACAGTCATAGGAAATGTTTCACTCCTGCAGGTCAGGTGCCCATTAGGTAAAGCTTCCTACCTATGTTACGGACATACAGCAACAGTAGAACAGATGCACGGTCCATTACACCAGTGTTTGTCTCTAGTGCAGATTGGCACAACATTCTAAGATCCAATCACTAAGAATTGGTTTTATAGGCTACCAGAAGGAACATATTCACATTTAGGGAGTGGTTTACAAAATAGTCACAACTCTTCTACCATATTTATTACATGTAGCCGACACCACTCACCAGGTGGTAGCTAATGTTTTATTCCACCCCAATGCACTTTATTTATATTCATTTCTACCCTATTGTATTTTTAGGAACAATAATATTTTATAATAAATTGTAATTCTGTGGGAAAAAACTACAATTCATTATTGATGATTGGGTGTAATTAACAACATTCACTTCCCTATAATGTGATGTAAAGTCCCTGAGAAACAACTCCATTCCATTCAGACCCTCCAATCCATCTCAGACTACACTCCTTTCAAATTCTGTCCAAATTCTGTCAATAATACCAGGAAAGTCATCTGCCCTTATCATTCATTGAACTGAGAAGGGGAGAGATAGTGACGAGGCATGTCGATAATGACCCAGATATAATACCTGATGAGACACGCAGCCTTCCCTTATCAATATGTTAAGGCCATCAAGAAACATCCCTTGATAATTCATTAAAGCAGTGTAGTTCAACTTGACATCCCCTCGTTTCTCATTTTCTTGAAGATATGTCTAGGATCCCTGAATAACCCTCAGAGTTTTTCATCCCTGATAATGTTTAGTATTTTAGGACCACCACTCAACCCCTTAGATAGAGAGGTCCTTAATCCCAGATTATTATGTACGATGCTGTCCGAAGACAATCTTGGTTAATGCCAGCATTTAGAGAATCTAATGCATGCTTCCTGAAGCTGATAAGAGCCGAGAAGTAGAGGAGAGATGCTTTCACAGGGAACACTTCCTCCGCAGCTCTTCTGATATTCACAGCCCGAGCTGTCAACAAGGAATGCAGTATGCCGCTTCTTCACAACAAACTCTAGTTTACAAGCTGCTCTAGTATATGATCTCCTAGGGTAGCATATAGAAGTTGGTTTTGGCTGTTAGGCTTTTCGATGACATTTTAACCATATTAGAAATGTTCATTATATTCTTGTTGTGTGCAACATTCCTTCCTGCCATTTTTATGATATTGTGTGACATTATTTTGGATGTACTAAGAAACAAATTCACCCTATTGTAATACATTATTTTAGTTAAAAGTGTCTATTCTTCTTAGTTCTGTTGTGCGTGAAGCTGTGAAAAGGGAATAGGTTTACTGTCACCACAATGCCTCTGATCACTTTTGGGCATTGTTAGTAACCCAAAAGCAATGATTTTGCACCAACTATGTATTGAGTGAAGTTCTGCTGGACTACAATAATCTCTTTTTCACATTCATCATTCATGCTTTGAACTAAGTTCACCTAGGTCACCCATGGCTTGAAAAACAAACCTTGTAGAGCTACACCAAATTCGTAGCTTATGCGAATGTCGGTGCCCAGCGCGGGACTCCTATCTTATGGTTACACCTTAAAGTAGTTCCTTCACTATTCACACATATGTGAACCATGATTACGTCCCTATCAAGACATCGGTACTTATCATCGTTACCTCTTTCTTGTACTAAAGAAGCGTCTATTTCTGTAGGTTTGTCAGGCTTGACTTTTAAAATGGTTATTCCCCATTCTGAGGGTTTTCTAACTCTGTGATTTCATCTTTTCCATTAAATCCATTCACTATAGCTGCACCTATAGTGATAGGAGCCAATTACAGGGAAGCAGTCACTCAGCATCTGTAAACTTCAGCTGTACCTGATGAATGGGGGATAGTTACTTTTGTAGTTACTGCACACGCATCATATGTCTTTGAGACATTGTACTCATAGGTAGAGTAGAAGCCTATTGATGCTGCTTCAGGGCAGTTTGAAGAATATACAACAGTAGATACGCCAATACATTAAAGGGCTTACCAAGATTTGGAAATCCCTGTGACATAACAATAACACTCAAACTTGATAGCTCCATGGTCTCTCCAATGCATGGTCTGTACTAAAACCTCAGGATGCCAGGATATACTTTTTTCTTGGCTCCCCACCAGACTCGTGCTAGGCTTGATTATGTTTTTGTCTCAGGAGATATTGATAAGATCCAAAATAACATTCCCTCGGGTGATGTCCAACCACAATCGATTAGTATTAGAGATCTCATTACATGCATTAAAACCCCCTATTTCTCGCTGGACCTTTAATGGAGCATTTCTTTACGAGGATGACTATGTTCAACACATGAGGGAATGGATTACGAGTTTTTTTAGAAGAAAATAGGGGAAGCTAGCAGTTAGAGACAATTTAGGATGCATTCAACGCTGGGATTCGAGGGGAAACAATTAGATATGGATGGGCACTGCAAGCAAAAGAGTAAAACTATCTCCAGGAACAATATCGGAAACTGAGTGAAGCTAAAACCCAGTTGGCACAGGCTCTCACTAATAAAGAAGAAATAGAACAGGAACAAGCCAAGGTGGCCATAGTTAAATCCTTAACTATAGAACTGTTAGCAAATATAGCAGCAGGGAAATACTGAGCTCGCTGGTCCAAACTGTAAGAGTGTGGTGAAAGAGTGGGTCGCCTGTTGGTGATCCGGGCAAGAGAGCGGATAACGCAAGGTGGTATACTAGAAATAGAGGATCCTGGGGTAGGGTTAGTTACTGAACCTCGGGAAATTCGAGCTGCCTTTCAATGTTTTTATCGGAAATTGTATAGTGAGGATACCAGCAATGATGAGGAAGCAATGCAGAACTATCTAGCGCGGGTCTCAGGTGAGAAATTGCCTGCAGAAGAGAAGGAGGCTTTAAGGACACCTATTACAATAGAGGAAATGCATGGTGCTATTAGCTCATTGGTAAATGGAAAGGTGGTAGGAACAGACACCATTCCTGGAGAGTTTTATAACAGTTTTGCCTCCTCCATACAAGAACTAATGAAGGATGTGTTTTTGGAAGCCCAGAATGGGCAAGGTGCCCCGGGGTCTTGGGGAACAGCTAATATTGTTATATTTCCCAAGAAAGGTAAGCCAGCTAATAAAATAGGGTCTTATCGCCCTATTACCTTAATAAATAGCGATGTCAAAATATTTGCCAAAATTCTCGCTGCGCGTCTTGTGACTGTTATCAAAAAATTAGTCTCCTCAACCCAGCATGGGTTTGTACCTGGACGCAGTACAATAGATCATATTCAGAGGGCTATTGCTTTTTTTGATGCCACAAGTTTTACCGGGGACCCTATCGGGCTTATCTCGCTTGATGCAGCGAAAGCCTTTGATAGTGTCTCCTGGTCTTTTTTATGGGCAACCTTAAAGAACAGAGGGCTAGGAGAAAGATTCATTATGGCTATTAAAACAATGTATAGAAATCCGGTGGCAAGAATATCAATCATGGGAGAGATGCCAGACCTGGCACTGATTAGCAGAGGGACCCGTCAGGGGTGTCCATGCTCCCCCCTATTGTTTGCACTATATATAGTCCCACTCATTAAGAGGATTGAAGTTAGTAACCTGGTTGCAGGTGTGCAGAGCAATGGGGGGTGCACAAAATGATTGGCTCATGCCGATGATCTCGCAATTATTAACTCAAATCAAATGAATGCTTTAAGCGATCTACAGATGGATCCCGGCAGACACACGGAAAACCGTCACCCACGCCCTCGTAAGCAGCTGACTCGACTACGGTAACGCCCTCTACGCCGGAGCCCCGTTCAAACTCATCAACAGACTCCAAAGAATCCAGAACGCCTCCGCACGCCTGATCCTAGCATCCCAGGCCGGGACCACATCACCCCGCACCTGAAAGACCTGCACTGGCTCCCCGTCGACAAAAGAATCACATTCAAAATCATGACACACGCACACAAAGCTCTCCACATGACCGGCCCAGCCTACCTCAACAACAGACTCTCCTTCTACGTACCCAACAGGAAACTCCGCTCCACCGACCTGTCCCTGGCCGCCGTCCCGCGCATCCACAGAACCACTTCCGGGGGCAGATCATTCTCCCACCGCGCCGCCAAGACCTGGAACGCCCTCCCCCTCCACCTACGACAGACCACAGACCTCCCAGCCTTCAGAAGCCTGCTTAGGACCTGGATCTTCGACCACTAGCTGCAGCCCCTCCCCCACAGCGCCTTGAGACCCTAGCGGGTAAGCAGTGCGCTCTACAAATCCCCTGATTGATTGATTGAAGCGAGATTAAAAATGAAGCTGATATTTTTGGTAAGCTATCCGGCTATCACTTGAATCAAAATAAAACTCAGGTTCTGGTCGGTATTGGCCTTCAGATAAATGATTCACAAGTGGTTCAGAAAGCAGTATATTTAGGAGTAGAAATCAGATGCCTCTAAAATTCCTGAAAATAACTTGAAGCCCTTAATTTTTTTATTCAAAACCGAATTTAGTCGTTTAGAGAACCTTAAGCTTACGATGGTGGGGAAATGTAATGCCATCATAATGTTTTTTTTACTGAAGATTTTATATGTCTTTACGGCTATTCCCTTGACCATCTGCAACTCATGGTTTACTACTATGAATCGACTATTCTCCAAGTTTATCTGAGCTAACTGTTGCCCTTGGAGAGCGCTTACATTTTTAACTTTGTCTAGAGACAGAGGGGGATCGGCAGTACCCAATATTCAACTCTACTACTGGGCCTCAGTGTTACAGAAAATGGGGTTATTGCTTAATGAAAAGGACGATGCTAGATTCCTTTGCTTCTATTTTTGTGTTGATTATAGGGACTGAGGCTAGAGGGTGCCTCGTGTGGCACATAGAATGTAATTACTAAAAAAAGGGTTGAGTTTAGAATTCTAATTTGTGCATTTAAGGTCTGGACTTCGGTGCGGAAAAAACTTGACCTTGGGCGCATTAATGCCTATACACCAATATTTAAGAACAATTCTCTCCCAAATATCTTTAATGATGGGTATATGAGGTATTAGCATGATAAAGGAGCCATGATAGTTGGAGATGTTACAAATGAGTCAGAGGTAGTATTGTTCAATGTTATTATCCTACTCAAACCTATCTCAGGTTTGAGTAGGATAATCAACAGGTTTTTAAATATCTCCAGATAGATTTTTTAGGCAAGAAGACAGGGGGTGCTTGTGAAATTGATGGCAGGATCCGAAATGTATTCAAATGATGCTGTTGCATATTGATACAGAGAGCATTGCAGTAGTCGATTTTTTGTAACATCATGGATGTAAGGAATGTTTTCTGAAGCTCATAAGGAATATAGGGCAAAACATTTTTTATGTCCATAAGGTATAAAAAGACGCTGATGTGACCGCATTTATGTACCATAAGTAGGCTGGTCATCACCTAGAAATCCAAAGATGCGTGCTTTTCTTACTGGGGTAGGAAGGGTGCCCAACTCCTAAGGCCACCAGGATGGGGACAAGAGGGAGGTTTGGTTACCAAACAGAATGACCGCTGTTTTCCCAGACTTTAGTTTTAAACTATTTTTTGCCACTCAGCCACTGACTGCCAGAATGCAGTCATGAAATCTGGTGCCAGTTTTCTGCTCTCATTTAGTCATGGTAACCACAATCTGTGTGTCGTCAGCATAGGATGAAAGCAAAAAAAAGAACAATCTGATAAGCTTGGCCAGGGTTGTGACGTAAATGTAGAGTTGGGCTTAACCACATCCCTGGGGGGCCCACAGGGAATAGGGTATAGAAGTAAACATTTTTTAGTGCCACGGATTGTATTCAGTCCACAGAAGAACAACCCGTCCTGAAGATGGTCTTATAGATGAGTTCACACCAAAGACAGAAACGTCGACAATCCAACCCATTTTCTTTGTAAATATCATTTCAGGAATTGTTCATTGTAAAGCCAATGATGATTTCCCTGTTTTCTAATATGTGAAATGGGTTATGATAAAAGTGCTCATGAAAAAAGAGCTGTAGTAAATGAACGTCCATCTCAGTTGCTTGTGTGTAAATGAAAATTGTAATATGTACCCTTTTATACAACACAACTTCTTTCCATAAATTTGTACTTTAACAAGTATCCACCCGTCTTGTATTGCTCATTTCAGTTGAGCATTTTTCTGTCTCGCAATCGATTCACATTAGAATGAAACAATTTGTTTTTAAATTTAATTAGAACAAGCTACAAATTAGGGCTTAAAATAATTAATTTCTGAAATCACCGAAGATCTGGATACAAAAAAGAAACCCTTGTTGGCACTGTTACCTGACACAGATTGTATACAGCCATAAAGAAAGGATTTCAGAAGGGCAAGGGCAGGTTCTCCTATTTCGATGTGGAACAGCATCTCGTGGTTGACTGTGTCAAAAGCTATCAGATAGATCTAATAAAATTAGGCCACACTCCCCCCTTGATCAATGGCTTCTCCGATCTCTTCAGTAGCCATTATCAATGCCATCTGAGTGCTGTGACTGCTTCTGAAACCGTATTGAGTGTAGTCCAAAATATATTTCTCCTGTACAAATGCTGCAGGTTGTTGGTTCATAATTTTCAACATTTTTTCCAGGGAGAGGCAGGGGGATATGAGATGATAAATATTTGGGTCAGAGAGACCAAGAGTCGGCTTTTTTAGTGGAAGTATGGATGCTATCTTCCACTGCTTAGGAGAGTACCCAGCGTGAAACATCTGGATGAACATACCTATTGTGTTGGATGAAAGGTTATCTGGTGCAAGTTTCACAACTGAAAGTGGACACGGTACCAGACGGGACCCTGATTTTGTAGATTAAATAAGCTGAGTAACCTGCTCAATAGAGGGATATGAGAATTTCAGAAAAGATCCTGGTTTGGGCCCAATAGAGGGAGTGGGCCTTTCTGCTTTCTTTCTAAAGAAACTGGCCAAAGTGTTGCAAAAGGATTGGCTACCAGCTCCTGGATTGTTACAAGTGATATATGTTAACTGTTATGAACTTGTTAACTGTTACAAAGAGTTCTTTTTCCAAGTTTTTAGCAGGCTAAATTTCTGGGTAAAAACTGAGGATTTCTCCCTGGCAAGCAGTTGTTTGTACAGTATGCATGTGCTTCAGCAGTCACAAACGATTTGCAGTGTCTGGTGGCAATTGGAGAAATTCATTTATTTATTTCAGATAATGGTCCTGTGTTTGCCTTCAAGGCTGATCAGGATTTAATGTCTGCTCTGGGAGATTGTCTGCAATTGACTAAGCTATTGCAAGCTCAATTGAACGATATGGTTGAACATGCCAACGGCATGATTAAAAGAACCTTGACTGCTAGGGTGCTAAGTTCAGGTCTTGGTTGGTACCATCCGCCTGTATAGAGTCTAGAGAGCATTGAACAGCCAACATAGGTGAGCATTGGGATGGTGCGCTCTGTGTGAGGTTCTCTTCGGAGTATCTATTTATTCACCCGGCTGCAATAATCCTACTAAGGTGGCAGATGAATACAAAATAACCTGGAGAAAGGTTTACAAGTTCTAAAGAGTATCCAAGAGGACAAAGACAAGCTGTCCAATGTGAACCACTCGGACTCTGCCACCGGCGTAGAGAAGGTTATAACTGCTGCTGACGGGTGAGCTCCCACAACTGGGGACTAGTCCAGGAGAAAATCCACGACAAACAAGCCTTTGAGCCTTCCTACCGACCACCTGTTACTTTTCTTGGAGTAAAAGGTAGTAGAACTGTCATCCTTTGTCTGGCTCAAGGAGAAATCACCAGGTGTCCATTGATCACATGAAGAAAAACTATGTGGCGTGTCCTCTGAGGCTGATCAGCCCAAATCATTAAAAAAGTATTCAGATAGTATGTCTCAGCCTCTCTCTACTCTGAATATAACACCCCTCGAACAACGCAGCACCACTATCTTGAGTTCCCAGTCAGGAATCACTGAGCAGCAAAACAAGCAGAACTTTAGGTTCCTCAACCAAACCTGATACTGCCATCCCCACTGCTAACAATTTTCAATGTAACTTGATGGTCTATTATGAACTCCCACCTGAAGCAACATCATTTGCAAGGTTTTCCTTGTGTTTCAACTAACGCGAGAACCCACTAACTTTGAGGATGATTCTAGTTTGCTTCAAAATTGTCAACTCAATCTACAGTCACTCACCGCCATAGTTTGCTTTAAGCTTACCCTAGGGTTTGTGACAGGTGCCTGATTCTACTATGTTCCTAAGTTTGGATCAATAAGTGAAATCTTCTTTTCATCCTATGGCTAACAATGATGATCATCGTTCTACTGCAACTAAATGGACATTTCGTCCCTGGGAGAACGATTGCATCCACGGTGGTTCATGAATTGCAGCTGCATTCTTCCTCTCAGAGAGTTCACAGAGATCTCTACACTGTCAACATTACAGCTTATCCTGTGCCAAAATCAGATTATGGGGCCTGCTGAGACATTGCAGTTGCCATATGTAATTAAGGTTTCAATGAATAAACTTGTGTTTCCTGGTATCGTCTCAGATGACTGGGACACAGAGACTGTTAAATGACTGATGTCTGATTTGCAGGCTTATCTTACTTTAAATGAGAATGATCCTTATTTGAATTCAACTAATTACTCAGACATGTATTGTTATCATCATTATGCACACTATTACACACATAGGACTAGTTATCCTAGAGAGATATAAAATTGCATGCAATGGAAGCATTGTAAGGTACCACTTCCTGATAGTCACCCTAATTTTTCTAAATAAATTCTCCTACTTCCAAAGGAAGGACAGGTCACACCATTGGCTTTCTACTTCTCACAAGAACCACAACAGTTACCAAAAAAAACCTAATTGCGATGAACAAATTAATATACTCAACTGAGTTTAATCAGAATCTGCATATCCATGGATATGAGTATTGGAAAAACAGTATTGATGAGAAAAGTATTTGGGGAATCAAATTTTATGAGATCCAGGAGGCCCTGTTTCATGCATGTATAATTCCAAAAGTGATGATCTTCCTAAAAAAAACATCCAACAGACTACATGTCTGAGATTTGGAACAATGAAAGACTTAAAGTAACCCTCTACACCAAAAGTCAATTTGACTATGTTCCATCATTGGCAATTTCAATGAATATGTCTGAATCAGACATAAATGATATGATACAAAATATAACCTATAATTCAACTCAGTTCCCTACCGAAGGGCTAACCCTATAGCCACATTATACTGACATTTGTATGATATGATAAATGGGATTTATAGAGCGCACGTTCACAAGCGGTTTCTTGGCGCTTGAGTGGAAGGTCTGAGGGGGTACAGTAATATGATGGAATTAGTTGTAGGCTAGGGAGAAGAGCCAGGTTTTAAGTGACTTTCTGAAGTGAGCATAGGAGGGGAGGAGACAGAGTTCTTGGGGAAGGGAATTCCAGAGGAGTGGAGCCTGGGTAGAGAATCTAAGGCCTCCATCTTGCATCTGAAGGAGCAGGGGGACAGTAAGTTGGAGCCGGAAGAGCATAGGGCACGGGAAGGGACATAGCGGTGTAAACGAGAGGAGATGAAGGAGGGTCCCTGGGAGGAAAGGACTTTGTGGATCAGGCAGCCCAGTTTGAAAAGGCTGCGCTGGGCCACTGGGAGTCAATTGAGGCTCCTGAGAAGGGGTTTAGTGTGACTGAACTTAGGTTGGCCATGAATAAGCCTGGCTGCTTGGTTCTGGATGAGTTGGAGTCAATGAGCTTGGTTTGCAGGTAGGCGTACAAAGAATTCGCATAGACAATGTGAGACATGACTAGTCCCAGAGTGACCTGAACGAGAGCTTCACGAGACAGCAGTCTGCTGATTTTCCGAATACGGCGCAAATGGAAGAAGCAGACGGAGACTACTGAGTTAATTTGAGCCTTCATGGAGAGGTCATTGCTGATGGTGATGCCTAAGCTCTTGACAGAATCGACTGGGGAAGGAGGGGGACCAATGCAGAGGGGCCAGAAGGTGGAGTTCGAGGGGTTACCTTGGGGCCTAGTGAGGACTAACTCAGTCTTGTCTGGGTTAAGTTTGAGCTGGTTGGAGTTCATTCAAGAGCTGATGAAGGTCATGATGGAATGGACGTTTTGAATGGAGGAAGGGGAAGGGTCAATGTTAAAAATGAGCTGGAGATCATCGGCATAGTTAAAGATGATCACTGAGCTTTTCTGAAGTTCAGAGATCAGGGAAAGGATATACAAATTGAACAAAAGTGGTGAGAGGGAGGAGCCCTGCGGGACTCCACAGGTGAGTCGCTTTCCTTCTGAGTAGAAAGCGGGAAGGGAGACTGCTTGAAAACGGTCTTGGAGGAAGGAGGCGATCCATCTCAGCGGTGGCCCCCGGATGCCGGCGCACTCGACACGGTCGAGAAGGACAGCGTGGTCGACGGTATCGAACGCCGACGACAAATCCAGGAGCACCAGTGCCTGTGAGATGTTCTGATCAGCCCCCTTTCTGAGCTCATCATGGACGGCCAGGGCAATTGATTCAGTAGAATGTTGAGGCCTGAAGCCGGCTTGGTGTGGGTCCAGATAGTGGGTGGATTCTACGAAGGTACTTAGACAATTTTCCACAAAGGCCTCCAGGATTTTGCCCAGGTAGGGGAGGAGAGAAATTGGGCGGAAGTTACAGAGTGACCCAGGATCAGATCCTGCTTTTTTGAGAATGGGCGAGACCACAGCAATTTTGAAAGAGTTGGGGACCACGCCAGAGGAGAGGGAGTTGTGTTCAGAAGGGAGAGGGGGTATTAGGGATGTTAAGGAAGATCTCCTGGGTAATGTGAGGGGGGCAGCTGTCCCGGGGAGAGCCGGACTTCACTTTCCTAAGGAGAGAGAAGAAAACTTCTTCAGTAAGCGTGGGGAAATTGGGAAACAGGACGGGGTTAAGGGGTGCCTCATTAACATCAAGAGGTGAGACGGCTTTGGGAATACTTGTTTTGATTATAATAATCTTTTCGATAAAGTAACTGTTGAGGGAGTCACAGAGGGATTGTGAGAGGAGGGGTTTGACGGTGACACGATCTGGTTTCACCAATTCGTCCACGATGGAAAATATGGTTTTAGATTTACAGGCCGAATTCCAAATTTTTGCGGTGAAGTATTCAGATTTAGCTAGGAGGATGGCTGCTTTGTAGTCCCGTAAGGCCGTAAGAAAGATGGCTTTCTTGAGGGGACAGTAATCTAGTCTCCACTTGCGCTCAGATTGACGCAGCGTGAGTTTCTTGTCTTTAAGGTTTTTTGTGAACCAGAGTTGGGCATCGTGGGGCCTCTTCTTCTTGAGGACTTTCAGGGGGGCAAAGTTATCTCTCGCCTGGGCCAGCCAGGAGTCAAGATCTTCAGCCTGTGTGTGAGGTGAGCAAAACAGGTCGGTTAAATGGGAGGGAGAGTGAAGTGTAGGGGTGAGGGCAGTGAAGAGGGAAGGCATGTCTACACGACTCCAGTTCCTGACCATGGTAGGGCCAGTCGTGTGGGCTTTGGTGGCGGTCAGTAGGATAATGGAGAAGGAAATAAAGTAGTGGTCGGACCAGGCACAGGGGGAAACCCGGTGATCAATGATGTCCAGGTTTAAGCTCCAGACCTGGTCCAGGGTGTGCCCTTTGATGTTGGTGGCCACTTTAATCTGCTCCATAAAGTTCAGCCCGTTTAATAAATCCGTGAAGTGTTTAGAGCAGGTGTTCTCATACATGTCATGGGGCCAATAATTAAAGTCCCCTATAATGAGGAGTTTGGCGTGGTTGATTTCTAGCTCTGCAGCCAGGCTACTAAAAAACTGGAGAAAATGTGGTGAGGGGGTAGGTGGCCTATAGCAAACAGCGCATGTTAGCGGGAAACTATTAGAGTCAAGTTTGAATAATAGAATATCAGCAGAGGGAGTTTTGGGGGTCGTGAGGGAAGTGAATATATGACAGTGGGAAATGATGGCTGCAACTCCCCCCTACCTTCCCATCTGGTCTGTTGGCCTGGAGAGTGTAGTATTTGTCAGGCAAGGCAGCCAGGATATCTGGCATGGACTAAGATGAGAGCCATGTTTCGGATAGGAGCAGGATGTCTGGTCTGATGGAGTCTAAGAGGTGGAAAATCTCAAGCTGGTACCAGATGGAAAGATGGTTGTGGTTTAAGCTAAGGGGGAGGAAGGGGGTTATGGGGTGTGGGGCCCTAGGGCTTGCCAAGGGGATTTGAAAGGTCGGATCTTGCGGAGGGGCGAGGAAGACGTGGGTGGATGATGATCGAATCCCAGCGCTGTATAACGTACTGAGGAGATCAGTGTTGATAGGCAATTTTCCCTGGAGAGCTTTAAGCTCAGTGGCAGAGTAGGAGAGAGTGAAATGGGCAGGGTGAGTGGCCCCTGGCCCCGGCCGGACGCGGACGGGCGCAGACGGGCTTGCCATTGGCGTGCCTTCGTCGCGCCAGTGACGCATCCGCTGCGCGACGGGAAGCACATCTCTAGTTAAGGACAACGGCACGGCGTGAATCGCGGTGCTCCGCCCCCAACTGGCAGCGAGGAAAGACTGCTGTCCTGCGTGAGTCTGCGCAGGAGGTAAGAGGGGACTCTCTTCAGGGACGTCAGTGCAAAGTAGCAATTAGGTAGGTTAAATTCAGAATTTTTTAAAGTACAAAGTGCAAATGCAAGTACAAAGTATAAAACTTTAAAAGCGGTTGGCTGGGTACCAGGGGTTCTATGGGAGACTGCTGAGCGAAAAAACGCCGAACCTTATGCCTCAACAGAGCTTCCTGCAACGTACCTCTCAGCGCGCTACATGTACCGAGCTGTATGCTTTGTTTTCTTTCCAATACTCCTAGACCTAAAGTTAATCGTCCTGACCCATGTTATAACACATAAACACCTATAATGATTATCACGTGTAGTCTAGGAAAAGTATGCTAAAGATGGCTGCAACACTCCAGTCTGTCGAAGGGAAAGACCATTTTACCTGATTAAAAAAAATAGAGATTTTTCGATTTTCCTCCTGGTCTACATCCCACCTGAACTAAATGATTCCTGACAACAGGAATATATGCATCACAAATGAATTTAATAAATACTCACTATAAGAAGCTGCAGAACACATTAGGCAGACAGACAAAAAACAGTTGCAAACAGTTTTTAAAGTTATTGACAATGGAATCCATACGCTTTCAAAAAGAATATACTTGTTGAATCATATTTTGTAGTCAGTGTAGGAGATCTGGGTTTGTTACAACATGGGCAAGATCAATTGCGAGCCATTATACATTTAAATTGGGCATTATAAATACTTCAATCAGGTTTTGTGCAATGGCAACTTCTAAATGAAACAACCATCTCTGTACCTCAAATTTGACCTCAATTCAGAAACAATGGCAAAAAAGGAATCCACATAAAAACTATAAAACATAGAACACATTAATAAAGCCCCTTTACCTGTTAGTGATATTCCAACTAAAACCTGGATTATAAATGCTATAATTTCTGTACCTATTATTATATTTAGTTTTCACTATTGTCAGAAGTGCAAACCCATAGGCTGGTATGAAGCGATGCACAATACACTATTGTTCCATTCATGGAAGTTTCCCTTTTCACAAATTTGTTTGAATGAAAACCAAGATGACCTTGACTTTATCAATACAGCTAATTGCAAACATCCTTTGGGATACTCCTTTTCTGGGTGACTCTATAACCTTGCACAGCATATGATGTGCTTCTATACCAGGGTTGAACTGTATATTACTTATAAACCCCGCTATATCCATTCCTACACATCATAAACTAATGAGCAACAGTTCTTATTTACTTTTAAACTATAAACTTCTCTTACCAAGGAGCAAATAGTTTCTGGAAACTATTGACCAAGACAACCCTGACTCCTCAGTGATCATGGAAACAGTACAGTACCTTTCGCTCAGACACTGGTGCTCACTTTGTCTTAGAGCGATACACAGAAACGACAATGGGACGTTTTCAATAAGCATTTATTGAACCAGCGTCATTCTAGTATAAAATATGTGGGCTGAAACAACCATAAGACAGAAACAGATATAAACGATTATAAGCAACAAGAGAGTAAATAGATGTTAGAATTCTACCATAGTGCTAAAACAATACATATATGCAGATATATAGATACATGACAGTAATAATGCGTACTCCTAGGATGCAACCCCTAACTAGATGTTCCTAAGTGTACCTAGCATGTATGTAGGTTTATAGCTAACAATCCCCTAGGATAAAACCAACCCCATTACCTGAAGTGAGAAAATGAAAGACTCCATCTTGGTCTCTAGTTGGATACCCCGCGAGGGATGTCAGACCACTGTGTGCTGGAGTATCTGAGGCATGGACCTCAGCATCTTGTGGCAGCCTGTCAGCATGAAAGTCTTTCTCCTCTGCCTGCCCCAGCAAAGATATGGTGCTTATATACCCAAAAGGTGCCCTAAGGGGTTCTACCTTGCTGTGTCATGTCGGCCGACGATAGGGATGACCCTTATACATAGTTATTATGCAGAAGATGGCAGTCCTGCTGTGATTCTGAGAATCCTCATGCATATTAAATGGGGCTAGTTTTTGGAGAAAACTACAGGACATTTATGCAGCACCTAACTAGGTAAAAGGTCAGCACAAAACCCGTTATGTAGTACAATGGCAGGGTAAATGTAGGTGAAAGGTTAAGTAACTACCCGGGCCCATATTGGGGTACATTGCAAATCATAACAGCACTACTTCTGTCTCCCCATCATGAAGTGATACAGGACAGAGAAAATTCATCTGTGACACTCTTTTATGCCTCTCTTGACTAATGGCTCCATGGACTGCTGCAATTTCAACCCCCTGAAGGCAATTTTCCATCATCAACAAGTGCCTCCATTCAGCCAGTGAGTACTGAATCATCGAATGTGTGGATTTCTGACGAAAGGCACACTTTACCTGGCTTCTACAATGACCACACCTATCAGGTGACTTCACTAGGGGATAGTGATATGCCCTCCAAGGAGGAGGCGAATGACCAATGAGTTTCCTTTTTAAAACACTCAATATCCTATTGATTATGAATCCTGGACTTGGAAGATGTTTTTGCCTCTTCTTCAAAGTTTTTTATGCCAAATGTTTTCACTCAGGCCCATTCCATTCCATCACTGGTATATTTGGTCATAAATACACATTTCAATATAAGATATATACACTAAATGTTTGAAACTGTGCAAGGCTTAAAATAATCTTGTTTCGCTGCGCATAAAAGCAAACATTATTTTGTTTAATTTGATTGCATTTTCTTTATGTAGAAATAGATATTACTGATAAGAGGGTTATGGATTTAAAATGGAGCGCAAAGGTCTAAGTATTTACTAAAACATTGATCATTTCCCCATTTGGTTTATTATGCCCCTGTTACGTCATTCTTGAATATACAAGCAGGTGATGACGTAAAGTCCCTAAGGCCCAACTCCATTCTGTTCAGATCCTCCAATCCTTCTCGGACTACACTCCTTCCAAATTCTGTCAGATCTGTTATAAATAATAATACCATGATGTCATAAGCCCTTACCATTTGTTGAACTGAGAAAAGGACAGAAACTGTCCTGGCGTTCCGATAATGACCCAGATATAACATTTGATGAGATTCTCAGTCTGGAACACATTTGCCTTCATCAATATGTCAACGACATCAAGAAACATCAAAGAGGTGTAGTTCAAATGATGCACCCTCATTTTTCATTTCCTGAAGATAAGTCTAGGAGTCATTCTCTGGAATCTATAATCTACACACCACATTTCTAAAATGATGTCAAAGGTTTTCATCCCTGGTAAGCATTAGTGTCTAAGGAGTACCACTTAGGTAGGGAGTTCCTTCATCCCAGATTATCCTGCAAGATACCGTCCGAAGACGATCTTGGTTATTGCCCGAATTTAGAGAAGATGATACTTCCTACCTGAAGCTGATAAGAACCAAGTAGCCAAGGAGAGCTGCTACTGTTGTGGGCATTTGCCTTTCGCATCAAAAACTTCCTCTGTGATTCTTCTGATAACGATAGCCCAAGCTGTCAATAAGGTATGCCGGGCGCCACTTTCCGAGCTGGCAACAAGGTATGCAGTGCACCGCTTATTCCCACAAAACTCCAGTTCGTAAGTTGCTTTACTGTTTGCTCTCCTAGGGCAGGACAAAGAAGTAGGTTTTGGGTGTAAAGCTTTTAGACTGCATTTTAGCCATGTTAGAAATTTTCATTTTATTCTTGTTTGCAGCATTCCTTCTTTCTTCTATGATGATATCCTGTGTGATTATTTTAGATGTACTAAAAAAAAAGGTTTGCCCTGTTGTAATAAATATTATTTAAAGGTGTCTGCTCCTCTTAGTACTGTGTGTGTGTGTGTGTGTACAGCTGTGAAAAAAATAGTTCCCTTAATAAAGACCCAAATAGATGTCACTACTTTAAGTTCTGGTGATGCCGTGCTACTTTGACCTCTTACCAGGCATCATATATGTCCACTATTGTGTGGTTCTTTGAAAAATGGTATAGAATTTAAGTTCATCTGGATTATTGGGGTTATTGCTGACTTCCATTGATTTGTATTATCTCCCTAAAGTTTACTGCTCAAGGAAATATTCCTTTAAACTCTCCATATTTTTTTATCAGATCAGTTATCTATCAACAAGTCCACTCCTGAGTGACCGGAACCAGTTTCCTTCCTTTTTACGGACCATCCCCAGTGACGACTTTCAGTCGCATGGTCTGGCCCGATTAGTGATACACTTTGGCTGGACTTGGGTGGGTCTATTGGCCGATGACAATATCTATGGTCAACTAGGCATCCAACTCTTGAAACAAGAGCTCATTCAGTCTGGGGCCTGTATCGCCTTCTTGGAGAACATCATCACCAGTCGACCGGATAGGAATTCGTTACACATAGTGCAAGTGATCAAAAGCTCCACAGCCAAAGCTGTTGTCATTTTCTCTTCTGACCCATTTGTAACTCCAATTATGGATGAAATGGTGAGGCAAAAAGTGACTGGAAAAATCTGGATAGCCAGTGAGGCTTAGTCTACATCCCCTGTCCTCTCCATGGAGAAGTATTCAGACATTCTCACTGGTACAGTTGGTTTTGCAGTCCACAGTGGGGAGATGGAAGGCTTTGGAGAATATCTCAACAATGTCCAACCTTTCCTACCTACCAGTGAATCTTTTATCAGACAGCTCTGGGAGGAGGTTTATGGATGCACGGACCAAATAACTCTCAAAGTATTTGGTGACAATGAAACCAATCCTTGCAACATGAGTGGGATAAACAATGGAACTCTTGCAAAATACATTGGTAACATTGATTTAAGAATCACTTACAATGTCTACATGGCTGTATATACTATTGCTTTGGCTTTGCAAGATCTCATTTTCTGTAAGAAGGAGGAAGGACCGTTCTTTGGTAGAACCTGTGAAGAAGGCATGGATTTCCAAGGTTGGCAGGTAAGCTTTTATTTAAACCACCAGCATCAATGCAAAATAAACAACCATTGAGAATGCCAATGGGTAGCCCAGGCACACAAATATAGGCAGAATGCTGGCACATAGTTATAAGTACACAAACACAATCCATACATTCACCCATGAGGGAACAGACCAATATACTGTGGCATTCATTCTCACAGACCAAGACCAATGTACATGAAATGGCACATGTACATCACCTGTTAGTGCATACACACAAACAATACAGATACATGCATCCATGTACATACAAACAAAAGGTGTAGACACACAATATACATACAAATAGCACAATGGAATTACAATCAGTAGACACACAGATATATTTACACTCACACACACATCCACAAGTGGATGGATGGATGCATACACTAACGGTTTCAGGGATGAATGGCTGGTTAAATGTTAATGGATGAATGCACGGTTAAGAGTCAGAAGAAGGGAAGGATAGGATAGAATGCTGATGTAATTGAGCAGCTTTTGGACAGATTGATTGCAAGTCGATATCATTGTTTGGTCAAATGGCTGTACGAGCAAAAGCAGTTGTCTTAGGTGAATGGAATCAAGTATATGGATTGTTGATATATTTATGAGTTGCTGCGCAATGGAATAGGATGGATGAATGAATAGGTAGATGCAAATGTGGATGTGGGTGGATTAATGACTGAATGGATAGGTTGTCATGGATAATTGGATGATCAAGCCCATTCTGATGGAAGATGGATGTATGAATGAACTCACAAGTGGGTTTCTACATAGAGAAATGTATGTGTGTTTGTGTGAGAGAGAGGTTGTCTGTGTGTGTTTATGTGTGTGTGGGTGTATGTGTGACAGTTAAACTCATACAAAAATCAAAGCATGCAATAATGCTAACACATACTCTGACTGTCACTTGTGGGAATTTGTTAGATTAATTAACACTAAAAGTAAAATAATATAGGTTGTAATACAAATAGATGCCATTGGTTGGCACAAAGTCTTCAAATGGCTCTGCTACTGAGACGTTGCTCACTGAAAGCAAGCTGCCTGACCAAGGCCCTAAAGAGTTTCTGCCATCAAACTACTCTGTCATTGATATCTTGCTGTGCTATCTGGTCGGTCAGAAGATGATTATGGCTAGCATAGGACACAGGCCTACAAAGAGATCCATATGCAAACAGAAAATGTGTTCAAGGCATGGATTCATAAAAGGAAACACACAGTGCTGCATACGTTACATGTGCTGCACCAGCACATATAACCTGTTTCTGATGTTCAAACATGTCTATCCTTATGAACACAGATGGCAACCTTTAATTGATTTTCTGGATTTCACTAAAGCAGCACCATATTCATCACTTCCATACTGTTCAAATCAACTCCTTCATCAAATACTTGCACATTTAGGGAGTAGTATACAAACCTACAGAGAAGGTGGTAAGAACACAGGCTTGGGCTGCGTAATCTTGAGACTTTAAAGCTACTGTTTCTTTCTACCAATGACTGTTTAAATAGAACTCTTGGTTTCTGTGCAATTTGTTCTTTTAAAACTGCTGTTTTTCCACCTGTGACTGTTTGAAATGTTCTCATAGATTTACCTATACTGTGCCTAGGCCTGCAGTGGCAACCAACAGCCCCCACCCCCTTGTGTTTTTGAAAGGTAAAAAGGAAAACTGCACTCTCAGCGGCTGAGCAGAGTGTGCTTCAAAGACTGCTTAATCTGCTTTATGGTTTAAACGGTTTCGAAAGTGTATGTAGCGCTCATTATGGCTAGAAAAAGTGATTTGTTTAAGTGTGTGAAGAGCAGTATTTAAGTGGCTTAGATTTGGGCCTTACCTATAGGGTAAAACAGGACCTGCAACATCCGTACATAGCCTGTTTGTATCCAAGGAGATTCTGACTTCAGGAGCAGATTGCTGCCCTCCTGGCCATCAGCCCATGCTTTCCTGATTGGCTCTCTATCCCCCAAGCAGCTCTGAGCCCTCCTCCTTTCACACCTGCAGAGGCCCTTAAGGTCTGTGGAGGGAACCTCAATATAGCCACCTCCATCTTGTAGTCCCAGCCTCTCTGTGCCCTAACTAGCCAAGTGAGCAAAGAACAGAGAAGGTGGTAAGAACACAGACTGGTGCTGTACAATTTTGAGACTTTAAAACTGTTGTTTCTGCCAACCTTGACTATTTCAATAAAACTCTTGGGTTCTGTGCAGTTTGTACTTTAAAGACTGCTGTTATTTTCTACCAGTGACTATTTGGAATTCTCTCCTAGTTGTACATGTACTGTGCTTAGGCCTGCAGAGGCAGCCCCGCCTCGTGTTTTTAAAATGTAAAAAGGCAAGCTACACCCTCAGAGGCTATGCAAAGTGTGTTTGAAACTGCTGAAGGAGATTCTGGCTTCAGGAGCAGCTCCTTGGCCCCCTGGCCATAAGCCTGTGCTTTCCTGATTGGCTCTCTATCCCATGCTACTCTGAGCCCTCCTCCTCTCACACCAGAAGAGGTCCTTAAGGTCTGTAGAGGGAACCTCAAGACAGCCACTTTCATCTTGTAGCCCCAGCCTTTTTGTGCCCTAAACACTAAACCTATACTTAACCCTCCATCATTTCATCCACCAACACCGTCAGCCTATTTTTATCTAAAACACATAACTGAAGAATCCTTACACTCCACTCTGCCACACATATTACCTCTTCTGGCTATTAAATCTAACACAAATATTCATAACTCTTGTCCATCCCCTCTTACACACCACATACACTATTTTCCAAAACACATCACTACCCCTGTACCATTCCACTTCCACTCTCCAACAATACCTTACAAACACATCCTTCTCAGAAAACCACTACATCATCTTCTCTCACTACTCCACAATAACAAAACATAACACACTCATCATCACAACAAACTCTCCCACACACACACTATTTAATAATACATTTCATCACAAACTAGAAACATACACCCAATCCCAACATCCTGACTACACAAATAGTACACTTCCAAACCATCTTTACTCCCATGTTTTCTCTGTTCTCCCACACCTAACACAAATGCACCAACACAACAACTTTAATCAAACCGCGTCACATCCATTGCGCTATTCAGAGCCCTACAACAAAGCTATACCACCACCAAAGCACAATCTCTAATCTGCCTACTAATAAATGCTCAATCACTTTTTAAAATCAAGCATCACAGCCTGAATCATGATTGGGAGATGACATGGCTGTAGTGTTGCTTGAAGCCCTTCCTCTGGGCTATTAAACTATCACACAAAATCATACAGTCAAAGAAGGAGGAGGACTAGCTGTTATATTCAAGCAAACAATAAATCTCACTAAAGCTGACAACGTTTGCATGCAAGTTTGTGAGGGCCTCTTGACCATATACAACTCTTTACCAACTTCCTCCTGTAACTTTCTTCTCCTTTCCAGACCTGCACCTAGCAATGCAACATTCCCAGACATTTTTCTAGACACAGTTTCAAACCTTATAATACTACACTCCAAACTATGCATTCTTGATTACCTAAATATTTGCTTTGGAGAAACCCAACATGCCCCATCCGAAAACTATCATCACTGGTCTAGACACACTAAACCTACATCAGATCGTCCATAAACCCACACACGCACATGTCATTTTTTAAATCCAGAAGTCGTTACGTTTCAAAAGATTACTCCAGTCACATGGTCAGACAGCCATTTGCTAGCTTTCCAACATAAAACACCACAGAGCAACACACCTAAAACCACCATGCACACCGAAAACCATTACATGTATCCACCTATCAACATTGGAACAAATTCGATTTAGAAAACTTAGAAACACAACTAACATCCAACGCAGATCTAGACACAAGAAATTAAGTTCAAAACTATATGAGTGGCAACAGGATGCTTCTAATATCCTAATATAACTTAGATCAACAAAGCAGGTAAAAAAAGGCACTTTGGAGAAATACAGGATTAAAAGACATAAATCAGCAAATTAGAAAGCTGAAACACACCTGGCTCAAAGCAAACAGCAATCAAGACGAACTTCACCTACAGAAACTTAACAGATTATACAAGTCAACAATTAAAAAAGCTAAAAAAGGTACTATTCAGACAGAATTAAAAATGCTAAGTGTGCAAATAAAGAATTTGATCAAATTCTCACAAACTTTAATGAACCGAAATGCACAGAAGGAACTCATCCCATTACTCAAGAATTAACGGACAAACTGGCAAATCATTCCACAACTAAAGCAGACACATTGAACTCCTATTTATAACAAAGGAAAACCACCAGCACCAACCCATTTCCAAAACTCCCCTCTAAAAGTAGACTAACCCAGCCTCTGTATTCCTTCAAACAAATATCACAATGTAAATTTACGGATCTGGTCATAGCAAGTAGGCTGCTGGAAGCCCTTCTGACCCTTGTCCACCACAAATCTTCAAGCACCTTCTTTTAACTGTCTCTGCTGCCACGCCAGTACCAAGAATCATCAATAATTCTTTAACTACAAGACTCTTCCCTGAAGATCTAAAAAAGGCATTCATATGGCCATTATTAAACAAAACTAATCTGGACCTCCTTGACCCTGACAACCACAGACCAATTACAAATGTACCTTTCCTGGGTAAACTGATAGAAAGAGCAGCATTCACCCAGATGTCACAATTCTTTGAAGATAACTTCATACTTTCTGACTTCCAAACAGGATTCCGTCCTCATCCCCATCTGGCATGACCTTAAACATACAGTAGAGCAGAATAGGGTTGATTCAATACTCCTATTGTACCTACCAGCTGCCTTTGACACAGTTGACTAAGACACTCTAACACAAAAACTCTACGAAGCCGGCATAGAGGGGACTGCTTTTAACTGGATCACATGCAACCTTCAAAACAGGTCAAATGGCATCTATTCTCCCCCTTTCTCATCCAAACCCTACTTCACAAAAGCAGGGATCTCACCCATGCTTTTCAACATCGACATGAAGTTATTACCATCAATGATCAATGAATTTCAGTCACATACAATAACTATGCAGATGACAAAAAATTACTCTGTAAACTGGAAAGCCCCAAAGACATTGAAAATTTACAAACCTTCAGTTGCCTCAGAGCCGTTGATCAGTGGATGACATAAAGTCATCCAAAATTGAATGCTTCCAAAACAGAAATACTCACAATTGGAAAAATGATGACCACTCAGCACCTTGCCTGGCAATCTGTGACCACCTCCTAAAGTATCTAAGGAAGTAAGAAATCTTGGAACTGCCATGGAATCCAAGCTATCAATGAATTTCCAAGTGGACAAATTAGCAAGATCAAACTTCATTACTATGAAAACTCTGCGACGCATCCTCTCCCACCTGGGATTTCCACACAAGGTCCAGGCTTCTTTCTCTTTTGTACTGTCTACACTTGATTACGCCAATGGCCTCTACCATGGATCATCTTTATCAACTTTAAAAAGACCACAATGGATTCAGAACTCTGCTGCCAGACTACTCCTACTAAATTTTCTGCCACAAGCGTAGATCTCCCCTGCCTTGGGGGCCCTACATTTGTTACTGGTTGCCAGAGTATCCACATTCAAGCTGCTTTGTATCACCCACAAAGCAATATAAGGAACACAACCACTTTTCATCAGGAATGAAATCACCAAATACATTCAACTAAGGAACCTCCGCTCCAGGTTGGCACCTTCCCCCAAAATCCCACCATACAAGAAAAAAACATAGGTGGTACATCCTTATCTGTTGAAGCAGCCAAACTATGGAACTCATTACCCCCAATCATAAGATCAACGTATAACTATCCTATCTTCAGAAGACTACTAAAGAGTTGTCTCTTCCCTACATAACCCTCGTACTCAAACACAAACACAAATGTACAGCATATCTCTGTATATATATACATTTAATTTGATTATATATATGTATCTAGATATGTGTATTTCTTTGCATAAATATGTTTAGTAATTATGTTTTTAAATAAATAGATATTCTTTAGGTCTGCTTAACAAATTACTTATAGTTAAAATATATCAATATTATTCTTTGCTTAACATGTATATGTCACTGCATAGTTTTCATATAAGTTGTTTGATTAGATGCTTACAGTTCTCCATTTATTTTTCTATCACAATATGTAAATATTATCATAACTATTTATCTACAATTTCTTCACTATTGAAATATTGAACAATCTATACTAATATAATAAAGAGAGAGCCCAAACCTTTGAGGCGGGTAATCTCAGGAACCACAGCACCAATCACAACACCCAATACAGCGTTGGAAAGGGCAGTTGCAGCAGAAGGACATAGGCTACGCAGACGCCCACCATATACATTTAAAAGGTAAAAGAACCGTGCCAGCAAAGTAGTCCCTTGTGGGTGTGTCTGCGTTGTGCTGTGGGCGTGTGCTGGGGGCGTGACAAACGCTGGGGGGGTGTGGTACGTTCCGCACTTCATGCCATGTCTCATATTGTGTGCTAATCCCACCCTGCTCCCTTTAAATACCCCTGCACCCCATAATCATAACCCACCCTGACTACTTAAAGTACCCCAACACCCTTAAACACTAACCCATCTTAACCCTATAAAGATACCTTGTACCCCAAAACCCAAACCTATCCCTAAACCCTAAAAATACCCCTGTACCCCAAAACCCCAACCTAGCCCTGAACCCTATAAATACCCATGTACCTCAAAACCCAAACCTACCCCTGAACCCTAAAAATACCACTGTACCCCAAAACCACCCCATAACCCTAAAATACCCCTGTACCCTAAAACCCAAACCTAGCCCTGAACCCTTAAAATACCCATGTACCCCAAAACTCAAACCTACCCCTGAACCCTAAAAATACCCCTGTACCCCAAAACCCAAACCTAGCCCTGAACCCTAAAAATAACCCTGTACCCCAAAATCCAAACCTACCCCTGAACCCTAAAATACCCTTGTACCCCAAAACCCAAACCTAGCCCTGAACCCTAAAATTACCCCTGTACCCCTAAACCTAGCCCCAAACCTAGCCCTGAACCCTTAAAATACCACTGTACCCCAAAACCACCCCTGAACCCTAAAATACCCCTGTACCCCAAAACCCAAACCTAGCCCTGAACCCTTAAAATACCCCTGTACCCCAAAACCCAAACCTACCCCTGAACACTAAAAATACCCCTGTACCCCAAAACCCACACCTAGCCCTGAACCCTAAAAATAACCCTGTACCCCAAAATACAAACCTACCCCTGAACCCTAAAATACACTTGTACCCCAAAACCCAAACCTAGCCCTGAACCCTAAAAATACCCCTTTACCCCAAAACCCATACCTAGCCCTAAACCCTAAAACTACCCCTGTACCCCATAACCCAAAACTATATCTGAACTCTTAAAATACCCAAACACCTCAAAACATATACCTCAGTACCCCAAAACATATACCCCTATACCCATACTTACCTTATCCAAACAAAAAAAACATGCTTTTACAATTCATGCATTTACAACAAATTTCGTTGTAAATGTATGCGTGGTAAAAGCATATAAAATGTAATGCCATGCGTTATAATGGCATTGCAGAGTCATGGTACTTTCGTAATGAAAGTATGCGAAGTGATGGTATGCGGAAAGAAAGTTGCGGAATAATGGGTGTTTACCTTCCCCCGGTAAGTACATTGGTGGCACGGCGGCCCAAATCTCCAGCAACATTCTCATATTTTTTCACCACCCATTTGAAAAATGCACAGGTCTCTCTCATTGATGGCCAGCACCGACATACACTTTTAGACACACCTCCCGCCTCAAGTTCTAGAATTGCGAACTTTAGAGCTGGGGAGCTACGTTTGAATCTCGGCATCAGATCAACATCCTGTGATTCCAGGCAAATCGCTTTGTCTCCCCGTGCCTACCATGAGTGAATGTGTTCTTCTGTAATGTAAATTGTGCTCATGCCATGTTGTCGAGTTCACGCTATTTAATGTTGCAAGGAAAAATAAAGTAGGGAAACTCGAGTTCACACACTACTGAACGCGCACTCTTAAGTGCATCAGCAGTGCACTGTGAATTTCACAGGCCTGTCTCAGATAAGAAATGCTATCAAAACGAAATCCTACAAAACAATATACTACTGGCCGGCAGCAATTCATACACGGACAACGTCGGGACGTGCTGCTAGTAGGTAATAAAACAAAAACTTTGAAACATTCACAAACAAATTAGCTCACAGTAGAGCAACGCTTCAAAGTCCGAGTTTCTTAAATACAACCTACATTTTTATATATTCCATTCCTTATACATGTATACTCTCCATGTACTTATGTGTCTATGTATTTATTACTTTACTCCTACTGGAAAGTAAAAAAATAAATAAATGTATATATAGGTATATATAATTTTGAGTTTCTCCAATGCAGTACTGTACATTTCACCTTATACCTCTCTCAATATATCCTCTACCTCCACGCTCCATCTCAATTTAAACCTCATTCTACTACTATGGTCTCCAACATAGCCCTTTGTAGACTTGTCCCTCCTCTATACCTCCTTGGATCACCCCAAACCTTATTTGATTACTCTGATCTCCCAAACAACCCTTTCTAAATGCTTCCCTCATGTATCCCTCATTAGACTCATCTGAAAACTAATTGTACTACATTGATCTCCCTAATCCATTTCTAGAGACTCTTCCCTCTTCCATCTCTCCTTTACTCATCCCAAACCTCCTCCTACTACTATGATCTCCCAATAAACACTTTCCCTCTTCTATGTCTCCATTATCCTTTTCAATTTCCACTAACAGACTCATATGTCCACTGCTTAAATTAACTCGTGTTTCCATATACTAATTCACCACTAATCCTTTTTGGGTTCTGGAGTAGGGTGCAACTCACCGAACAGTGCTTCAAGACCTAAGGGGTTGTAAGTGCTATATAAATACAATACAATTACAATTTAGATCATTCTTCTTTCTAACTCAAAGCAAACCCCATAAACAAGGGGTGCAGCCTGTTTCAAGAGTAAGTAACATCCTCTATTGCATCATGCATCTCATACAAAGGTTTGGTCTCTGAACATGAAAATATACATTCCTTCACCCAATTTCTCCATTCTACAGCTTTTCTACTATGTGAAGACTCTTGGTTTGCAGAAACAAAATGGGGTGGAGATGGTCTTTGATGCTCATGGCAATCCCCCAGCTCTGTATGACATTGTGAACTGGCAGAGAGGTCCAGGAGGCTCCCTGCAACATGTCAAGGTTGGGAGCTATAATGCCAGTGCCCCTCCAGAAAAGATCTTCATTATCAGCAACAGTGATATCATTTGGTACAACGGGATGTCACAGGTATAAGATGCCACTTAGGAGAATCGGTTTTTGACTTGCACTGTGTAGCCTTTATCAATTGTCAGTCATGTTCAGTCATGTCCTGTCTTTTCATCGGCTTTCAATGTATTCATTACATTCTTTTTAAGGAAATGTGTTTTGAAAAAAACCTGAATTTGTCTAGATAGATTTAATTGCTTTCTGTACTTTTGCTAGATGTTTTACATTTTTATCAGCATGCTCTTCACATGAATGAGAGCTAAACTGAGAGTAAGATTCTGCGCATATCCTTGTTGCATGAAAAACAGAACAGTTAAACTTCAATAAACCTCACCCATGCCTCACACAAGCCAATGGCAAATTTACCACTAACCTAAAATGCTGCTGGAAGAATGATGTGGAATCTGCCAGTCTCCTTCTCCATTGACAGTCCTGATCACCCTCAAGACTACGCTTGGTGCTGACAGCAATGAGGAGGGCGAGAGCGATAATGATAGAAGCACGTAAGCTATCAGTCAAACAGCATTTGTAAAGTGCAACACTGTCACCCCTAGGGGTATCTGGGCACTGTGTCTCCAGTGAAGATCCAGGTCTTGAGTCTCTATCTGAAGTCTGCCAGCAAGGGGGCTGTATGCTGCTGAAGGGGAACATCGTTCCAGGTCTTGGCAGGAGCTGCCACTTCTGTGCCTGTGATGGATGTGGGGGGTGTGAGAGGGTGAGTGAAGAGGAGGGCAGGTGTCTAGAGGGTTGGAGGAGGTTCAGTCAATGGTTGAGGTAGGCAAGTCCTAGGTCATGGAGGGCTTTGTGGCCATGTCTGAGGATCTTGAACTGCCATGTCTTCTGGATGGGGAACCAGTGGAGGTCTCTCAGGTGAGGGGCGATGTGGGTTAATTTGGGGAGGTCCAGGATGAGCCTGGCTGCTGCGTTCTGTATGGTCTGAAGTTTTCTGAGGAGCTGGGTGGAGATGCCAGTGTACAAGGCGTTGCCATAGTCAAGGCGGCTGGTGATGACAGCCTGAGTGACGGTCTTTCTGGTGTTGGTTAGGATCCATCTGAAGAGTCTCCAGGCATGCGAAGTGTGTGGAAGCAGGAGGAGGTGACTGCATTGGCTTATCATTTTATGGTTAGTTGGCTGTTGAGGAAGATGCCGAAGTTGTGTGCATTGTCAGTTGATGTGGGTGTAGGTCAGAGTTCGGCAGGTCACCAGCTGTGGTTCCATGCAGAGGTGTTCTCCCAGAAGATCAGTACTTCAGTTTTGTTGAAGTTGAGTTGGAGGCAGTTGTCTCGCACCCATTGGGCTACTTTGGTCATGGCGTTGCAGAAGTTGGTTTTGGTATTGGAGGGGCCCTCGATTAGCGAGAGAATCAGTTGAGTGTTACCTGCATAGGAGATTATGCTGAGTCTGTGGACTCTGACGATGTCTGCAAGGAGAACATGTAGATGTTGAACAGGGTGTGGCTGAGGGATGATTCTTGTGGTACGCCTCAAGTGATGTCTTTGGATGCAGAGGTGAAGGGAGGCAATTGGATGCTCTGTGTGCTTCCTGTAAGGAAGGAAGCAATCCACTTTAAGGCATCTTGCTGTATAACTATGTTGTAGAGCCTGTTGATGACGGTGTTGTGGGAGATGGTGTTGAATGCCGCGGAGAGTTCGAGTAGGATCAGGGCCACAGTTTCTCTGCAGTCAAAGAGTGTTCTGATGTCATCTGTGGCAGCAATCAGTGCAGTCTCACTGCTGTGGTTGGCACAGAATCCTGATTGTGAGTGTTCAGTAGGTGATTTTGTTCCAGCAATTTGGTGAGCTGCTGGTTTATGGGTTTCTTGAGTTCTTTGGCTGGGTAGGGGAGCAGGGAAATCTGACAATTATTTTTCACTGTGATTTGCTGGAGATGGAGGTGTTGAGGATGCTGGTGCACGCATCTCTGCCCTTCCTCTAATCACCTCTCTCCCCAAGGGCAGAACACCTTCGCTATAACGTTCCCACGCAACCTCTCCTTCAAAGCAAAAAAACGCTTCAAAAAGAATATAACTAGACTTCATCCCAAAACGCTAGTTGTTGACCCTTACCACTGCACAACCAGAGGACAGAGGAAAATGGACCTCATTTTCCACACCAACAGACCTGACGTCTGGGCAACCACCTTCTACTCATCCCTCCCCGTCTCCAAAACCACCTTCACTGAACGTAATCGCAAACTAACCATCGCCCCTCTGATCCAACAATCTCTGACCGGAGACATCTCCATCACCATCTATGTAATGGCACCATTCTAATTCAGGCAAAAGACGAGAACCTAGAGTTCTTCGACTCTCTCTTCCCCACCCTCAAGATGGCCACTATCCATTACCCCCACAAAATCACCCCCTCCCCACCTACTAGCTCCGCACTTACTCCCGGTCCACAGAGCATGCTCCTGCCACCCCGACAGCCCCTCACTACTCTACTTCGTCACCCCACCAATCAGACGTCACCATCAGCCCCAGCTCCCCCTATTTCCCAACCTCCGTCCTCCACCCCACACTCCCAACCTCTCACTATCCAGCCATCCTCTTATCCCCAAAGGACCCCCAACCCCCCTCTCCCCAGCTCCCAAAACACCCCTAGCTACCAACCCGCCGCCCTTAGAGATCCACCCCAGTCTCCCCAACCTTCCTTGCTCTCCCACTCTACCAAACCTGCATCCTCCCACTCCCCAGCTCCCCCTTTCCCCCTACCCCCGTCCTCCCCCATCACTCCCTAACTTCAAGTACTCAGCCCCCCACTCATCCCCAAAGAAATCACACCCCCCCTCACCCCAGTTCCCAAACCACTACTAGCACCCAGCCCCTTCCCCGCAGAGATCCTCCCCCCTACAGAGATCCTCCCCTCCTATCCCCCTCACCCGAGATGGCGCATCGCCTCAACCTTATTGAGGCGCAGATCGCGACCCTGATCCTAGGCCTGAAAGAAACCCTATCTGCCTTAGGGAATCTCCAGATGCCCTCCCCTCCGTCCCCTCCACCCCACATCCCTCCTCCCCCCCCCAGGAATGACTATCCCAACACCATCCAGGTCCACCCACACCCTGGTTCCCTGCATCCTCGCACTAGGGGCCTGTCGGAACCACGAACAATCATTCCCAGAAGAACCACCAACTCCCTCTCTCCCCAGGAAGTGAGCGCACTCGTCGCCTCCTAGGAACTCCCCCCGAACCAGTCAGCCCAGGCTCCACGCACGAACTCGACTCTCACCTCTTCGATACAAGCCATCACCGGAGTAGGTAGAACCCCCCCCCCAGCAGAGCCACAAGACCTCCACCGTTTCTTTCCTCCATACCCAGAGACAAACCCGACAAGATAAAAGCGAAAGAAGTACCCCCCATGAACTGTATGCTTATCAACAGCCGGTCCGCAGTCAAACATGCAACGGAAATAGCCAAAGCCATCCTCTCCCATGACCTGGATGTAGCCTTCATCACGGAAACATGGCTAAACATCCTATCTCTCCCCATTCTGGCCATGCTGGTCCCTCCCGGTTTCTCAATCATCCGTAAAGACAGACCCCTACACAAAGGTGGGGGCATAGCAATTAGCCACAAAAATGACCTCTCCATCTCCGAAGCTCCCTCCAGCCTGTACAGTTCCTTTGAATGCCTGTCGGTCAACATCAAATCTCAATGTCAGAGCGCACGTCAATGCCATCTCCTATACCATCCCCCAGGCAACTCCAACGAATTTAGAACTCAACTGTCAGATCTCATCACCCAATCAACTCTTAACAGCGACGACAATCTAATTCTAGGTGACCTCAACCTCAGATGGAACGAATCCAATAACCCGCTGATTCAATCTCTCAACTCCCTTCTGCAAGCCAACGATCTGATCCAACACTGCTCAGAGGAAACGCACTACAGAGGAGCGACCCTGCATGCCATCATTGCGAACAAAAATGCAATCTCTATTGATCACATCATCCCGGTGGACTGGTCAGACCACCACATCATTCTCTTTCATATTACTCAGCCGGCCCTATCCCTCCCACCCACCCAAGCCCCCCCTAAGTGGGTCAGGAACACTTCCAGAATCCCCCGAGACAAGCTAGAAGAAGGTCTCAGCTCACTCCTCCCGAACACGAAGGAGTCCCTCTCAACCTCAGATCTCACCTCACTCTACCATTCCAACCTCGAGCTCGCCCTGGAACAGCTGGCACCTCTGAAACTAAAAAAAACCAGAAACGTCCCCTCCAGGTCTTGGTTCTCGACTGACCAAAATGAGGAAAGAAGCCATCTAAGATCCTTGGAAAGAACCTGGAGGACCAAACCTACTGCCCTCCATCGGGACCAACTCAAGACAGCTCGCAAAAACTATTATACCCACATCAAAAGCAAAAAATCATCCTTTTTCTGCTCCGCCCTAGATAACGCCAAAAACCGCCCCAAAGAACTCTTTGACATCATCAGGAATCAAACTTCCATCCCTAAGGCAGCCAACATAGTAGCATCCAAGACCCTGTGCGAAAACTTTGCTAGTTTCTTCAATGAAAAAACTCGCCAAAATTGATCGCTCATTCAAGACGAATCCTACACCCAACCTCAACCCCCCAATAACCCCATCTATCCATTGGTCTTCCTTCCAGCCGATTAAGGAAGAATTGATAAGCAATCTTATCGCTGCCGCTAAACCCTCATCTCATTCCCTCGATCAACTGCCCTCGAGACTGACAAAGGATATGAAACTCACTCTAGCCCCTATATGGGCCAAGATCATCAACAGCTCCTTGAAAGAGGGATTCATCCCCGACTGCCTCAAACTAGGGCAAGTCACTCCTCTTCTAAAAAAACCTGGCCTTGATCTCACTGACCTGAACAACTTCCGCCCGGTCTCAAACCTTCCGTTCCTAGCCAAAATTCTTGAAAGATGCATGCTTGCACAATTAACCCAACATCTGGAGACTTCCAATCTATTGGACCCACACCAATCAGGGTTCAGGAAGGGCTGCAGCACCGAAACCACAATCCTAAATGTCCTAGATAATCTGCACATGTCACTCGACTCCAAGCAATGCAGCCTTCTCATCCTCCTTGACCTCTCGGCTGCGTTCGACACTGTGGATCATTCCCTCCTACTTAATGCCCTCCGAGAGAGAGCGGGCATCGAAAAGACAGTCTTAAAATGGTTCTCCTCTTTTCTTAACAACCGCACCCAAAAAATAAAGATCAACAGCTTCGAATCCGACCCCCTCCCTGTCAGCAGAGGAGTCCCCCAAGGGTCAGTACTCTCTCCACAACTCTTCAACATCTACATGGAACCCCTCACCTCACTTTTAAGGAACTCCAACATCCCATTCCACCTCTACGCAGATGACACTCAACTATATTTGAAAACCACCTCGATAGCAGACATTCACAGACTAAATGCGACACTCATGGAGGTCCAACAGTGGCTCACAGCCAACCACCTCAAACTGAATGAAGAAAAAACAGAAGTTCTCCTAATATCGAACAAAGATGAAAACCCACAAATAGTGGAATGGATCAAAGCCTTAAATGCTCTCAATGTCTCTCTAACACCAACAAACTCCGCAAAATACTTAGGAATCACCCTCGACTCCAAACTGGACATGAACAAACACATCTCTAAAACCGCCAAAAGCCCATTCCTGAACCTGAAACTTCTATACAAAATTAAACCCTTCCTCCCCCCCAAAGACCTGAAACAGGCCACCCAGGCACTTGTGCTTTCCAGAATAGACTATGGCATCGCAGTGTTGACGGGAACTGCAAAGGCGCACCTGGAACTGCTCACCCCCACCCTCAACGCAGCAGCAAGAATGGTCACAGGAACAAAGAAATTTGACCACATCTCCCCAGCACTCAAAGAACTGAAATGGCTCCCGATTGTTCAAAGAGCCAACTTCCGCACAGCTTGCCTCACTCATAAAGCCCTGCATACAGGCAAACCAGAATACCTGGCTTCTAAACTCAAAAGGGCGGGTCAGTCCAGGAACCTCAGAAGCTCCAACACACTTTTACTCATCCCTCTGAAATCACAGAAACGAAAAAGCTCAAATAAATCCTTTGCAGGGAATGCCCCCAGGATCTGTAACTCCATCCCCCCACATATCAGAATGACTGCCTCCTTCCCGAAATTCAAATCGCTACTCAAAGCCTTCTTCCTTGAACACTCTGGTGCCTAAGAAGAACCTCATACGTGACAATGGTAGTCGGCTTTCTATCAGAACCCAGAACAATTGATTCTCGCCAGATCACCATCCTTTATTCCGCTCAAGTTACTGCTGCACAGACTCTATTCCTGCTTGTTGTTGTTTTATCTGTATTTGCTGTGAAGCACTCTGATACCTCCGGGTCCAGCTAGCGCTATACAAAACTTCAATAAATAAATAAATAAATTAGGCTCTTTGCAAGGTTGTAAAGGTGGTGGGAGCAGAGGTCGTGGGCACCCCGGAGTGAACGGAAGACATGATGGCTGAGGTAGTCAGGGAGGCAAGCGGAGACCAGGTGATAATCGTTTAGCAGATGTTTGCTGAATGGTTGTGGTCATTGGGGTTGAGGGTGGTGGGTTAGAGGTTGAAAGTTAGTGGATGTTGTGATCTTGCTGTGGAAGCAGCATGATAGAGGGTTGCAGAGTTATTGGGAGTGGTGGATGGTGTTCTCTATGGCTGTTGGGTTGGATCATTCTTTGTCTATTTTGAAGAGGTCCTTTGTATGGGTGGCCGGGGAGTTGATGCAGGTGGTGAAGTCTGTTTCCTTGGCTTCCTTAATGTGCCGGTGATATTTGCTGAGGGCTGTTTTGTGAGCTGCTCTGTCAAGTGAGTTCTTAGGGGCGCATCATTGTTCCTCAAGTTGGTGGCAGTTGCACTTGGTGATCCTAGGTTCCGGGGTGCACTGGCTGCACGTTTGGAGGTCTTGTTGGATTTTGTAGGTTTCAGTGGGGCGACTCTGTCGGTGGTGTTGGTGATCCAGGCAGCGAGGTTATGGATGGCCTGGTCTGGGTCTGTTGAGGTGTCTGGTTGTGAGGTGGTGAGGGCATGTGACCACAGAGTTTTGGTGGCCATGCTCCAGCTGAGGTGGGTGGATTTAACGCCTGGTGGTGGAGAGCTGGGCATTGGTGATGGTGAAATGTACAATGGTGTGTTTAGTCCAGGTGAGTTCTGTGGTGTGGCTGAATTTGATTCTGTCGCTGGAGGTGAAAATGGGGTGAAGTGTGTGTCTGGCTTTGTTCATAGGATCGGTGACCAGTTGGGTGAGGCCATTGTTGTTTATGTGCTCCAGGGGTGCGATGGAATTGACATTGTTGGGGTCGTCAATGTGGAAGTTGATGTTTCCGAGTAGGAAATACAAGTAGGATGTAGTGGTGAGTCGATTTCTATGGTGAGGTTGGGGATGGCATTGCAGAATGTTGGTCGGGTCCCCATAGGCGAAGGTACAAAATTGTTTTTTAGTCACACATCTTGCCTCATTAGATGTAGGTTCTCTTGGAATTTTGAAGCCTCTAATGAGTTACAGCTTTTTTACACTAACAAGAACAGAGGACTACTTTTACTCTCTGCTCTTACATCACCTTAAAATAAAAGCATTATTTTTCAATTCAAAGGATTTCACATGAATAGTGCCATTCTTCAGGAAATTAAAAATATACAACATTTATATTCAACATATTAATGGTACTGTACTACTATAATTAAAGTCAAGAAAATCATCATGAGATTGGTCTTGTTCTCGTGTTCTATGACAGTTGTTACTGCTCCACAACTAGAGGCACTGATCAGAAACAAAGTTAGACACAAGATCTTCATAAAACTCTGCAAAGGCCCAATAGACCGTTGTTACAACACATTTTCAGGAAATGACAGAATCCAAGTACGCAACTGTAGGTAACAGAACATGGGCTTACCAGAAGGCCCGCAATCCTCAAAAGTTATTATTAACTCTCCATAGCTATTACTAAGCTGGGGCCTCTGAAGTTAGCACTGGGAGAGGTTGAATAGTTCAAAAAATGCTAGGAAGGTTTTTGCGGATACATTTGGAGAAGAAATTTCAAGAGGCACCGCAAGCGCAAACTTCTAAGAAGATGGTCTCAACGACTTGAAGACACACCCCAGAACGGCTATGACATCTGCATCACTCCAGAAAAAATATTAAAATATAACAACAATTGACTTCTACTATTCAACAACTTTCAATATTAGACATTTATTTCTGGACTCACCATCCTTCGGGATATTGACCACTTGATCTTCACTGGTAGTTAGGAGATGTGAATGGAGCAGAGCTGGAGATGTCTTCAGATACCTAATTTGTAGAGGACACAAGCATTATAACCAGTATGACACTGGAGTGGGATAGAGAAATGGAGGCAATGAGGGGGAGGAAACCTGAATTGGAACATAAAAAAACAGAACAAATGTGCACACATGGGAGGTATGGGTACAAACTAGCTGAACTGCTTACCCTCTAAGAAGTTTTGGCACAGGAGACACAAAAGCCAAAGGGCATATATCTCTGATGGCTGGCAGCATGAGAGACCAGGAACTTAGTGATCTGTCGCCATCTTGGATTTGGACTCATGATACCTGGTAGCGATCTCACATCCTACTACAGCAATGTCAGAAACAGAGATTGAAAGCACACACCAGAATGGTGATAGATCATTGACAGGGCAAGCACATGACAATCAGGGAGCAAAAGGCAGGTATAAGGCTGGCTACACTCTTGCTACTGTGCTTCTTTATTTAGCTGTTTGGTTGACACTCTCTGATCTATTTGAATTCATCTCCCCCTTCCTGCATCCCAAAACATGTGCCCTCAATTGCACCCATGCAGGCATGCTCTGTCTCCTGCAAGCACTTACCTGTTCGCTCAGTCAAACCTTCTTGAAGAACTGCCCCCACTCCTGCATATGTGAATCGGTGTCCTTTCTTGTGCATCCTTGAATCTTTGCCCTTTCTCCTGCATTCAATGATCCATGACCTCTTGCATACATCTTTAAAAGTGTACTACCTCTCTTACTCTTCTTTGTTGTGCCCTCCCTGCTAAATCATTAGATCTGTGTCCTCCCTCTTACACTACCAAATGCACCCCACACCACTAAATCAATACGTTCTAATTGCATATTTAAAAATGTGTTCTCTCTCTTGAAGCCTTAGGTTGCTAGGTCTGCAGGTTTGTGGCAGTGACACAGGACTGACTGTTCAACAAACTGAAGGACCAACCTGTGGAAAGTGCAAGACGGTTCCTTCAGGGTATATTAGGGCTCAAATAAAATCTGCTAATGGTGGCCATGTGACAGAGAGCCAGTGCCGTGCAGCTCAAAACAGGGGCACATCAGGAGAACAGTGGCTGGGGGTAGTGCATCAATGTATGTTGGGACAGGCCATCTATTCAGGCAAATTCCCGTAGCGGGTCACATACGATGGAGCAAAGGGGTGCCTGGGTGAGAATTGAGATACTCAAGTCATCACCACTGTTGAGGGGGATTTTAGATTTCAAAATGTTAGAGTACCAACAGCAGCAGTTCACTGTGATAGTCCTGGACAGAAAACTAACATACATATGATCAAATCAAATCAAATCAAATCAAATCAATTAAGCTTTATTCGATTTGCAAAATCCTAAAAGTATTCATTTAAAAAGCATGTTAAAAAAGATCAATATATATAAAGTAGAGTGCATTTGGCAAATTGGGGTGGTTTAGTACAATTCGTGGGAGGCTGAAAATGTATCCAAGGACGAAAAGTACTTCACTCAATACAAATTAGTATGATAAGAATTAAAAAAGAAAAAAAAGCTTTATACATTTATATAAAAACAATGGTTAGACTTTCTTGATGGTCTATATACAGATTTTCCAGGATTAGTCTAAGACAAATAAATAAAGATGATCACATTTCCTACATCGAGTTCCTGAACCTAACAACAAGCTTCAGATAGGAAGATACAGCATTGATGACATAGCGTTTTCTAACAATTTCAGCCTCTTAAAGGCCACTCTACAGGTTCGTAAGCCCCAAGCCTTTAGTAAGGGTTTCAGGAACATTTCCCTCGGAATCAGATAGAACCTGCAGAATAGTATGCAATGGATGTTAGACTGGTATGAGGTGTTATCACACGGGCAGATTACTCTTTCCCCTGTCCAATCGTTGTATAGTGGGAAAGTGATTAATCTAAAAAAGGTATCCATGCGAAAACGGGTCAAAAGCATACGGGCAAAAGGGGTTGGTTCTAAAAGTAAATACTGCTGAACCCCACCATCGGTGGTGGTTAGTTGATTCTCTATGACAGTGCGCTTTCCCTTTTCTAAGAGCCATCTTTTACTGTCTAGGTGCTCAAGGATCATCTTTTTCAGAATAATCCTGGACACAGCCTCATGGTTGCAGGGTTCAGAAAGTATTCAGGATGCCCCATGTCTTTCAGCGTATCTCTTACGTACTTAAACCATTTAATGTTGTCAGCGCCATCTAACCTGAGACAGTCTTTAACGACCTCTCTATTCAGGCTCGTCTCAGGTTTTACCCAGACATTGTGCCACAGTAGTATGGGAGTAGATTTAATGGTGTCCGCGATATAAGGGAGGCCTAATTCATTATGAACGACGTATGTAGCTGTGCATTTGGGGGCTACTAATAGGTAACAAATGAAATGGTTCTCACGCAGTTGAATGTGTTCTGCATGCTGAATCCCCCAAAGGCCAGCTCCATAGGTACCGGTAGATAGACATTTAGATTTGTAGATCTGTAAAGGTTCTCCTACCAGTCTCCTTCCCAATTTTTGGGCAAAGTTGGTCAATGCACCCGTGGCCATTGAAAATGCTAAATGTCTTGCTGTTACTGCTGCCTGCCATGTGCCCCTTCTGTCAAAGTTGATGCCTAGGTAGGAGAACCGATCTGTGCTCTCAACTTTTCTCCCATCCAGAAAGATTGGGCATGGTGTCCTTCTGGTCCCGGTTCCGCAGGACATGGTGTATGTTTTAGAAACATTAACTCTTAGGCCTCTATTTCTCATAAAATCAGTAAATTTCCCTACTGCCCTTTGCAGTCCGGCCCTTGTCCGGGACAGTATTGTGGCGGCGTCCGCATACAAAAGTATAGGTATTGGGGACCAGTTTATTGTTGGATAGTCATACATATGATCATGATTTTCTCATAAACCAGAAAGACAGTCTCTAAATTTAATTTCACCAGTGGAAGGCCAGTGATTAGTCCCAACATGGAGCCCACCAGTCTTAAAATTAATTAATATCTGACTTTAGGGTAAAGATTGGCACTCACATAAAACTGCATATGATATCTCTTAGCTGTCCTACACAATGGATAGAGACAACGTATTTGTAAAGAATGCTAATAATCTGATCTGCCTCAAAGCATTTTATAATCTATATATTCTTGAAAAAGCTTTGAAAGTGATACTTAGTTTGAGAAGCTTGTAAATCAAAGTCTTTAATACCCAACATTGCTGCAGCAGTTATACTTTATCTGATGAATCTATCATAATTTCCTACATATTTAAGTTCAGCAGGAATAAAGGACTACAGGGATCTGGGGCAGCTAAGTTATTGCCCCAAGTCTAGATAATGTCGACTGAACCGTTCCCAATTACAGGCGAATATATATAATAGGCTAATTTAGCCAGCAGTGGAAACTCTAAACAAGCATCAATTCTCACATGACAAGTGGCGGTAACAAAGACAATAAACCCAGGGAAATAAAAGTGGCTTTACTGCATTGCATTTTAACTTGTTCTTTTGTGCTAAGAGAGCATGCATAAATAAACATATTTCTGAATAATTTCAAATGTAACTTTATCATTACTCCAAGTCTAGGTCTAGGTCTTTTTAACAAATGATCTTATAAATACTGTAATTTCTGTTTTAGAGACATTGATGTAGAGATAATGATTGTTTACAAATTGCTGTAGTTCTGCCAATTACCGCTTGAGTCCTGTGGGAGTCGGATCTAACAAACCAATGTCTGCAGCATACATTAGGATATTAATTGATCTTTGCTCAATTTTTTAATCAAGTAGCGCATTTTATTTATCTAAGCGGGTAGATCGCCTACCTACAATGAGAACAATAAAGAAGCCAAAACACATCCCCGCTTGTGAGCATATATTAAATATGTCCATTTATATGGCAGAGCCAAATTTATAGCAAAACCAAAGGGGATGATGGACGGAGTGTTGAACATTGCAAGCACTCACCTCCAGTCAACTGATCTGGGTTTAATCCATCATCATTCTTCAGCTCCCTCCGCCATCCCAGTTCAGACATGGCCATAAGCAAATCAGTCTGACCCTGTGCCTCATGGGAACAGTCCATCCCGAACTGCCAAGCCATGTCTTCCCTGGACCAGAAACAAGCATCCTGGGACTGGTTTCTGGCTAATCAGCCGTCATCAGCCAGGCTAGCTTGAATCCAGTGGCAAAGTGAGCAAGGGACACACGTCTGGGCATACCCTGCCAACTTAGGGCAAACAAAGCAAAACCAAAGGGGATGATGAACGGAGTGTTGAACATTGCAAGCACTCACCCCCAGTCAACTGATCTGGGTTTAATCCTTCATCATTCTTTAGCTCAATCCGCCATCCCAGTTCAGACATGGCCATAAGCAAATCAGTCTGACCCTGTGCCTCATGGGAACAGTCCAGCCCGAACTGCCAAGCCATGTCTTCCCTGGACCAGAAACAAGCATCCTGGAACTGGTTTCTGGCTAATCAGCCGTCATCAGCCAGGCAAGCTTAAATCCAGTAGCAAAGTGAGCAAGGGTCACACGTCTGGGCATACCCTGCCAACTTAGGGCGAACAAAGCAAAACCAAAGGGGATGATGGATGGAGTGTTGAACATTGCAAGCACTAACCCCCAGTCAACTGATCTGGTTTTAATCCATCATCATTCTTTAGCTCACTCCGCCATCCCAGTTCAGACATGGCCATAAGCAAATCAGTCTGACCCTGTGCCTCATGGGAACAGTCCAGCCCGAACTGCCAAGCCATGTCTTCCCTGGACTGGAAACAAGCATCCTGGGGCCAGCTTCTGGCTAATCAGCCATCATCAGCCAGGCTAGCTTGAATCCAGTGGCAAAATGAGCAAGGGACCCGCGTCTGGGCATACCCAGCCAACTTAGGGCGAACAAAGCAAAACCAAAGGGGATGATGGACGGAGTGTTGAACTTTGCAAGCACTCACCCCCAGTCAACTGATCTGGGTTTAATCCATCATCATTCTTTAGTTCACTCCGCCATCCCAGTTCAGACATGGCCATGAGCAAATCAGTCTGACCCTGTGCCTCATGGGAACAGTTCAGCCCGAACTGCCAAGCCATGTCTTCCCTTGACCGGAAACCAGCATCCTGGGACTGGTTTCTGGATAATCAGCCGTCATCAGCCATGCTAGCTTGAATCCAGTGGCAAAGTGAGTAAGGGACCCACGTCTGGGCATACCCTGCCAACTTAGGGCGATCAAAGCAAAACCAAAGGGGATGATGGACGGAGTGTTGAACATTGCAAGCACTCACCCCCAGTCAATTGATCTGGGTTTAATCCATCATCACTCTTTAGCTCACTCCACCATGCCATTTTAGACATGGCCATAAGCAAATCAGTCTGACCCTGTGCCTCATGGGAACAGTCCAGCCCGAACTGCCAAGCCATGTCTTCCCTGGACCGGAAACAAGCATCTTGGGACCGGTTTCTGGCTAATCAACCCTCATCAGCCAGTTATTGCGAAAATATTGCGATCAGAAGCACATCAGCTCCTTAAATCTGCAGGGATTTAGCAGATCAATTAATGGAGTCACTAGACATACTGCACGAAGTAGATGTTGATCAATGATATATTTTTTAATCGATCACTGACTTAATATCAAGCACATCAATATTGTGATATAGAAATATTGTATAAAAAATATTGATTACAACATTAGTGTTTCCCTGTACTTATAAACGTAAGTGCAAAATTATAGAAAAGAAAACTTTGTTTCACTCTAATATCATTAATAAACATAGAAAAAGGTAATTTATATATATATATATATATATATATATATATCAGCCGCGGCCGGTAGTGGGAGTACCTGCCGGGCAGTGACGTGGGGAGGGGGAGGGGGAGGGGCTTACCACAATGAATCCCCACAACCCTACCAGCCCACACTCAAAGTGTAACTATAATGAATAAATGTAACAGCATTAACATTATTAATACTCAAGCAAATAGGAACTAATAATTTTATAAATAAAAATTGTTAGTTATTTAACCAATCAATTCAATAATTAGAAACTTTCCACCCTATACCCCTTCAACACCAGCGGCCCTCACCTAATATATAACTTAAAAAGTACCAGTATTACACAATTTGCATCATTAATAATCAATGAAATAATTAAAAATGAATTGCAAATGAACTGTTAATTAATTATTATTTAATTAACTTCCCATCCTATAGCCCTACAACCCCAACAACCTACTTCAAATATATATCTTAAGAAGTGCAGTTATTACAAAATGTGAGTTCTTAACAATCAATTAAATAATTAATAAAACATATATAGTGAATTGTTAATTAATTAATGCTTAATTTACTTAACACCCTATACGCCTACAGACACAACAGCCCGCACCTAATATATAACTTAAGAAATGTAATTGTTAGACAATGTACACATGCATCAATCAATTAAATACTTCATAATAAATTAATTGTTAATTAACCATTACTTAATTTGCTTCCCACCTACACTCCTACAACCCTAACAACCCCCTACAACAATCTAAATTACTATTCGCAATTACATTAAAAACATTTCAATCACTTTAAATTATGAACTAAATTTAATAACATTAACAATGATGCAAACAATAATAACACATCAAATTAATTTATGAACTAACACACATAAAGATAATTAAAAACAATGTTTTTGCAAGTATATTATTGAATGCTGTTAACAACAACATTAATATTGAAAACTATATTAGTTACCTGATAATTTTATATTCTTGACAATTATATTTCTGCATCATGATATATTTGTAACACAACATTTTTTTCTCAATTTTCTTTTATTCAATATTTCTAATTCAATATTTTGCCCAAATACCATTCATAATAATAGGTAACTGATTATGCATCAGATATTAGGAATGGACAACATATTCATCTTCAAAATGGCTTTAAACGGAAATTATTCCTTTGGCACATTCTTTCCTATTGATTTTAATACAAAGTGCCAAAATTCTCAAAATGTCTCCTTAGTAAATGATATGTCAGTGGTCGTGTACCTTGAGTTTCCATTTTGCAATGATGCAAAGTCCTTGATATTCACTTATAATAGAGATATAATGTTGGAATATTGAGCTAAAGTTAGAGTTCAAACAGTAAGGACTGCCGCTTATCGAGGACATTGTTCATAAAGTCATTAGGATGGTGTATAGTGGTACACATAGGAAAAGAGGTCAGGTTCAGTAAAGCCATACATCAATCATGCTCATAGTGGTGACATTCAACTTAATTACCATTTGTGTAAAACCCTGGCATCCCGGAGAGTGCATTTTTTATGATCTGTTTACAATTCATTTTTATTGAAACAATGCATGGATTGTGATCACGCCTGGCTTTTCCAGCTAAATGTATAGAAACAAAAACATAATCAACTATTGGGGAAACACTACCTTTGGATCAGGTGCAGATTCCTGGAGAATCACCTATGGTTCGACCATTTAATAACACTAAATGCAACCTATATGCCCATTGCATCCACATCATTATACATTCTGTGTGAGTGGGGCCAGATATGACGGTGCCAAACATGAAGCTGTTGGCCTGCTCGTCCAATAGTTAACACATACTTAAGATATTATTGTTCCAAACAAGGTTTAATTTTCAAATATAAAGTTATGCCCTTTCTTCTCCTCTAGGTCCCTCTCTCTTTGTGCAGTCCCAGTTGTCCTTTTGGATTCAGAAAATCTGCTCGAGAAGGAGAGCCCATCTGCTGCTTTCAATGTGTGCCATGCCCTCAGGGAGAGTTTTCTAACCAAACTGGTAGGTAACTGGAAGCACTGAGATCCGAATACAGGATTGGTCCAGGTGTGATGGTGAATGAACTCTTAAATCTCCCATGCCTCCTTGCTATTTTAGATTCTACTGAGTGTTTCAGCTGCTCCTGGGATCATTGGCCCAACAAGAAACAAGATAATTGCATTGAAAAGGCAACAGAGTTCCTCTCATATCAGGATGTGCTGGGAGCCACCTTGGCAGCTGTCAGCATCTTCTTATCACTGATGACCTCAGCCATACTGGGACTTTTCATTATTTATAGGAACACCCCTGTCGTCAAAGCCAACAACCGCTCCCTCAGCTACCTCCTCCTCTTATCCCTTATCCTGTGCTTTCTCTGCTCATTGGCGTTTATTGGTTACCCCACAAAAGAGAAATGTCTCCTCCACCAGGCAGCATTTGGCATTAATTTTGCTTTTTGTGTCTCTTGCATCTTGGGCAAAACTATCATGGTGGTCATAGCATTCAACGCCACTAAACCCAATAGTGACATAAAGAGGTGGGCTGGACCCCAACTGTCTTTTAGGATTGTCAGTCTTAGTACACTACTTCAGATTCTTCTGTGTATGTTTTGGTTGATTTTCTCACCTCCTTTCTCACAATATAACACACATGCACAACTTGGAAAGATTATAATTGAATGCAATGAGGGGTCTCCCATTGCTTTCTGGTGCATGCTGGGATATCTCGGGATTCTATCCACTATCAGTTTCATTGTGGCCTTTCTTGCCAGAAAACTGCCTGATAGCTTCAACGAGGCTAAATTGATCACTTTCAGCATGCTCACCTTCCTCAGTATTTGGATCTCTTTTATTCCAGCCTATTTGAGCACTCATGGGAAGTACATGGCGGCCATGGAGGTCTTTGCTATCTTGGCTTCCAGTTCTGCATTGATTACCTGCATTTTTGTCCCAAAATGCTACATCATCCTGTTGCGATCAGAGATGAACACAAAACAGCACCTAATGGGCAGGGGACCCAATCAGAGGAAGAAACTGTGATGAATTTTGAGTGTCCTTAATGTATTGGACATCGAGCCTTGAATAAAGAATACATCTTAAGGCTATTTCATTGATAAGAAAATTGAATAAAGAATAAATCTTAAACTTCAAGAGCCTGTGACTGACTTCACGTTGGAAAAATGGACATGGATCTTCACATTTGTACACAATAATACATAATGTTTGATATTTAATATTTAATAAACCATTTAAAATTGGATTTGTCAAAAGGGTGTGGAGCCATATTTTGTGGATCCTTAATGTATTGGCCAACATACTGATTCCTTTGTACTATGTGTAGCTTGCGACTAATGGCAGACATGCGGTCTGAAGTATTGTATATAGACCTACTCAGTTCGCAAAGCATAAAATAATGTAAGTGTCAATGTGTCTTTCTTCATAAGAACACTGCATCATTCTGTGCCTTAAATACATTCCAAGATAATCAGAGTGACAACCTATGGAATAAATTAAAACAGCATCAAAAGAAGTGGAACAAAGTAGTTTGTGAACAAGACAGTCGCCCTTGATTGCATCACCTGAATCTTATAAGGTTAAAATGTACATTTGAAGATGATGCTAAAGATAACGTATCCACTTGGATAAAAAATATATGTAATGTATTGACTGTAATGAATAGGGGAGGTAGCATATTCACTGTGATCGATAGTAGACATATCCACTGAGAGCCGAGATAACACATCGACTGTGAGCAGAATTAAAGATAACACATCCAGTATGTGTGATAGTAGAGATATCACATCGACTGATCATTAGAGCACTGTGATTCAAAGTAGAAATAGCACATCACTTATGATCAAATCTAGTGATATTGAATCCATTGTAAACAATACTAAAGATAATATATACACTGTGGTTGATAGTAAAGATGAGATACCTACTGCAAGTCGGGTAAAAACTGTATTTGGCTAAAGGTTTTAGCCATAAACACAACATTTTCTAAAAGTAAATTGAACATACAATAAAAATAGCATAAAAAACTCATTTAAAATACTTTGTATCAGTTACAGAACTCCAATATTCAGTTACCTTCTTTATAACCTTTCCTGATTTCATAGCAATACAAATAACACTATTTACAGCAATACAAATATATTCTAATGAACGCTGTTGAATTAAAAAACATGGCCGTTGTATAATCACCAATATTTGAAGCAAGAAATAGGGGAACTGGAAACCCCTTTTAGGGAGAGCTGTACAGTGTAAAAATAAGCATAGCATGAATAATGCTTTGTGAACACATATTATCACATGGGCAAGTGGGGTATATGAAAACCAAGCGACACATACATGGAATTCTAATAAATAGTGCAACATGTTAAGCTTGAGGCATGTCAAGTAAGATATATACTTAAAATTCTTCATAAATACAAAAGGGCTTATTTACAAGCTCCTTGCACCGCCAGTGCGTCACTTCTAACATGGGAAAAAGTGATGTTCAAGCAGTGCAGGGGCTTGTAAATAAGCCCCTAAATACTAAACAAGATTTGATTCCTGATGTCGTTAACAGATCTAAGTGACGTAATCCAGTTTAACATTATCCTCCTCCGTTTTTATGCTATCATGCTTCTTGAGAAACATATACTTCACTCTTGATTTCCCTGTAGCCTCAATAAATTGTGGATTTTCAAACAAAGTAGGCGTCCCCAGGCGTCTGCCTGACCTTTGGTCAGATAATGAGGGAAGGCAGACCGCCGAGGCTTTCCTCTCTGGGAGCTGTGGAGGAAGTAAGCGGGGAGAGGAGTTGGCCTAATGTCTAGGGTGGTAGACCTCAAATCTAGGGAACCGGGTTCGAGTCTCGGCAAAGAAGCTTAGCATCCTGTGATTCTGGGCAATTCATTTAATTTCCCAGTGCCTACAAAAAAATGAATGTGTCTTCATGTAACGCAACTGATGCTATGTAAAGCGCTCTGATACCCGATACCTTCCGGTCAAGTTTGTGCTATATAAAACTCAGTTATGTGCATGCGTGCATGTATGTAAAAATCTATGACTTTGTTGTGAACGGGTGTGTGTGTTGAGGCTTAGCTTGGTCAGTATGATTGGGGGGTGGGTGAGCTTCAGTTTTTCCAACAATTAGGCTGGAATATTCTGTTTCAATACATTATGCCCCAATCATTATATTTGAGAGGGGCCTAAGAGTCTGTGGAAAAAGGAGAGGAAGGCGGATTGGTAGAAGTACTCAGAGAGAAAACACAATATTTTGTAAAATAACCAATATTTTGAGGACTTTCAAAACATAGAGGGAGAAAACGTCTCTGGTGCTCAGTACCTGGCTGACAGCACCTGTACCCAACTATTTGTCAGATATTACATTTATTAGGGAGATGTAGCACCACAAACACGCCTCCTGAAGCTGTGCCCCTGTGTGTGTGCGTGTTTGTGAATGCATGGATGTGAGTGAGTGAGTGAGTGAGTGAGGGAGTGAGTGAGTGAGTGAATATGTGTGTGTGTGTCGCCCGCCACCCTTCCCGCCAAAAGTACCGTCGGCACTGATGCACCTTCCATGGATTTTCATGAATTGTTGAACTCTTACAGTGAGCAAAGGCTTACAGTCAAGAGAGGACACAATGGCAAACCTAAGTATGAGAAGTGTGTTATTCTCTCTAAGATCTGCTTCCAATAAAAGGAGTTCTGACCTTGGTTGTTTTGTGTCCGCATGTCATAGTGAAAAAGTTAGGTTCAGGTTTATTAAATCCCAATTGATTCAACTTGGGTGTGAGCATCTGTGGACGAATCCCGAGACTGCATGCAGAATAGAATATCAAATTCTCTTCTTAAGGGGATCTACAGGAGGCATGTGGATGGAGGGCTGCATAGAAATGGGAGGGTGGGCCCTATGACCTTAGTCTTCCTAGAGTTCAAAGACATCTACTCTCTGGAAGAGTACATGGATGTCATTGAGCCCCCACTCACAAAAACCCTGCATATCAGATTTCACCTTGCCCAGAGCCACACCTGTAGAACAACAGATGCCATGGAGTTACTGATCATGCAGCTCTGACCCCCAACAGGGTCACAACAACCACCTCCCCCAGAAACCGCCCATTCCCCCCCCCCGGGCCTCCCCGCCACCCCCCCGGACCACCACAGAGGCAGCGCAGACAAAGACAGCGGATCTTCAAGAAACGCACCAGCCTCACAGTCTTAACACTAGAGAATGTCATTGCCCACTACAGGCTCAAAAAGACAACCATCCTACGCATCCTGAACATCATTGCCCACAGGCTCACAGTACCAACACAGCGGACAACCAACATCCCTCCACAGACAAAGCTGCTGGCTGTACTGCACCTGTTGCCCTCTGGTACTTTCCAACCAACAACCGCCAGAGTCAGAGGAGTCTCACAGCCAGCCCTATCCAAGTTCCTCACACCTGTCCTGGATGCCATCATCAGCTTGGTACCCCAGTACCTATACTCCCCCACACTGTGCAGGGACAGCTGGAGACCAAGCAAGGCTACTACGCCATAGCTGGCTTCCCACACGTGTTGGGGGCAATTGACTGCAAACATGGCCTACTTGTGCCCCCTGCCGACACTGCACACAATTACCACAACAGAAAGTACACACATTCCATCAATGTGCAGGCAATACTGGACCACCAGGGACTCATCACCAATGTCGTTGCCAACTACCCAGGCAGTGTGCATGATTCCTACATCTTCCAACAGTCCATAATCAACCAGCATTTCCAGAATGGCACCTATGGAAATGTACTACTCATTGGTAAGTACCAAATGAACACACAACAAACCTCAACTCCACAATCATGCAACTCACAACTCTGGGAATGCACACGTTACAAACTCACATACAACATGCCAAACAACATGCCCACCTACCAGACATGACAGCACAACTTACTGCGGCCTTTCCGCGCTCTGATACTCTGTTGCACCCTGACGCTGATGCCACTTCTTAAGCAGTTCCTAACGGATGCTATATCTGGATTGATCTGAACAGCTGGAATCGTAGACCCTCCTCGATCACATCATTAAGAGCTTGAACCTCTAGTTTCGTTCGAAACTAGTCGGGAAACTTGAATAGCAGCTGTACGACAGTGAAAATTCTTTTAACTACACCAGGCGTAACTTCCGCGGATAAGTGTATTCCTTCCTGCACACTATCTTGTGCTCGCCTTCTGGCCCCTGTGTGACTGACGCGCTCTCTACCCGTGCCTTGGGTGTTATCCCAATATCCCTAGGAGCTCCACTACTGTTGACAACTTAGTGCCGTGCTCCTCATCCTATTTGACTGATTGAAAGTTTTTAGATTCCTTTTGTTGTTCCCCTCCCTTCTATTGGTTGCCCTGATGAAGGTGTGGCCTCTGACCAGGCCGAGCACCGAAACGCGCGTTGGCGCCTCAAGTTTGTCCTGCGATTGTACCATCTAGTCTCAATTCCTCCATGAGACCATGCAGGACCTGATGTTAAATGTTAAATGTTAAAGGATTTCTAAAGCGCATGGCTGCCCGGATCAAGAAGATCAAGCGAGGACCGGGAGGGGAAAGTTACGGGAACAGCCAAGTCTTTAGAAGCTTCCGGAAAGGCAAGAGATTGTGTTGGGCACGGAGGTCAGGAGGGAGGGCGTTCCACAGTTTGGATGCGTAGTAGGAAAAGCGCCGGCCTCCAGAGCGTGCTTTCTTGATCCTGGGTGTCAGGGTTAGGTGGGCACTGGAGGATCGAAGGGTTCTAGAGGTGGTATATGGGACAACGAGGTCCTTTAGGATAGGGGGAGCTTTTCCGTGGAGGATTTTGTGGGTTAAGCAAAGGGCTTTGAACCGCACCCTTTGCAGAATGGGAAGCCAATCCAGTGCTCTAATGGCTGGTTTAGCCGTGCAACGGTTCTTGGTGTCAGTGAGGATCCGGGCAGCAGCGCCTGGCACAACCTGTAGCCTAGCTGTGACTTTCTTCGGCGTACGAAGATACAGGGCTTTTCCGTAGTCCAATCTGGACAGGATAAGGCCCTGTATGAGGAGCTTTCTTGACTGGAAAGGGAGCAGGGGGAGGATCTTGCGAGCGGTGCGAAGTAGACCATAGCAAATTCCTGCTATTTTCCTTGCGTGGGTGTTCAGGGTGAAGTTTTGATCAAGCCAGATCCCCAGGCTTTTGATGTCTGCCTTGGGGGTTTGGGGCGGGCCCATGCACAGGGGCCACAGAGACTCTGAACGGAAATGAGATTGGTTGCCCATCACCAGTATCTCCGTTTTATCGCTGTTGAGCTTTAAGTGGGATCTGTTCATCCAGCTGACTATGTCCCCCAGGCAGGAGCGCAGATCGGTGGTAGGATATTCCTGCTGATTGAGGGAGACAACCAGCTGGGTATCGTCCGCGAAGTTTGATTTCGTGCGGGGTGACAATCTTTTCAAGGGGAGACATGTATACGTTGTATACGTTGAAGAGCGTCGGGCTCAATGACGAGCCCTGCGGCACTCCGCAACATATAGGGGTCTCCCTGGAGATATAGTCACCCTCCGCCACCTGGAAGGAGCGATTATGGAGGAAAGATTTAAGCCACGACATGGCAGACCCTGAAATGCCAAGGTCTCTGAGCCGCTGAGCCAGGATATGGTGGTTGACGGTGCCGAAGGCCGCACTGAGGTCCCACCCTTACCCGATACATCATTAACAACTGGCAACTGTAGTGTGATATGTATTGGATGTATGAAGAGTGTGTGAGTAGGTGTGATTTGGAATTGATTGCTTGAAGGGGTGTGTGGGATTCAGATTGAATGTTTTGTTCTCATATTATATTTATGTAATTTTGTTTGTCATAACTTAAAAATATATATTGATATCATCATAAAAAATGGAATAAACACTGAATGATTTTTCATAACTCTATTGTTTTGCTTGTTATGATTCATTTCTGGTCTCTGTGAGCTTACTACTGATGGCTTAAATTTTAAACAGCACAAAACCTACTGCGGTAACCTGGGTTAGTCATGTACATGAGCCATGAACGGCATGGCACCTCAGCCACAAAATTGCAGAATGTGGGTAGAGGTGGGAACTAGGCATGTGTGGAGGAGGCAAGTGACCCATGAATGAGAATGTACACAACACCAAGTGTGGCATGGATGTACTGGACAGACTGCAGTAGGCAGACCACAGACAAATCCATGTTGACATATACTGCTGGTGGTGGTAATGTAGTGGACAACGGACACAACCATGTCACTCCAGCCAGTGGGGAAGATCGTGGAAATGTAGCCTGTATGTCCCCCTGTAAGCGTGTGTGGAGTGGGCTGGCCCAGCGTACGCTAGGCTATCGTAGGGGTGTGAATAAAAAGCGCGTTGCCCTGGTTCTCTTCCGGAATGGCCAACGTGTCTGCCGGGGTGGCCCCTCTCACCCCACCACGAGGCCATTGCCGTTGCCGTGAGCAGTGTTGCCTGCGATCCTGTGCGCCTGCCGCAGCCCGGGCCACTGGTCGCTGCACCAGTCTTGTCCACCCCTGCGCATCCAGATCTCACTGCTCACCTGCCGACACCGTTGTGTGTCAAGGAGGGCCCACCACGTGCTGGTGCAAGCTCCAAGCCTGAGGCCCATGACCTTGGCAGCCTCCTCAGACTATCATGGCCTCCGCAAGCAAGGCCTGCGGTACTCTTTTCTTGTTGACTTACTCCACCGACATACACAGTCTGAGTCTTGATTACACAATGGCAGAGTACATATTTTATGGCTGAGTTTATATCACTATACTCCCTGTGATGTGGTGCCACCAACACTGTGCATAGCATTCCAAAAACACGTGTCTGTGGGCCCTTGCTGAGTCCTGCCTTCGGCCTACACTGCAGTTCAGCAGGGTACACAGACATAATATCGACTCCAAAATATCGTTTGGACATAATATCGACTCCAAAATATCGTTTGGAGAAAATATCGACAGGACAGAATATCGACAGCCAAAATATCGTTTTTAAGGTAAGTGAAGTAATATCGTTTTTAAGGTAAGTGAAGTAATATCGTTTTTATTTTTAGGGTTCAGGGTCAGTTTTGGGTTTTTGGGTAAAGGGGTATTTTTAGGGTTCAGGGTCAGTTTTGGGTTTTTGGGTAAAGGGGTATTTTTAGGGTTCAGGGTCAGTTTTGGGTTTTTGGGTAAAGGGGTATTTTTAGGGTTCAGGGTCAGTTTTCAGTTTTTGGGCAAAGGGGTATTTTTAGGGTTCAGGGTCAGTTTTCAGTTTTTGGGTAAAGGGGTATTTTTAGGGTTCAGGGTCAGTTTTCAGTTTTTGGGTAAAGGGGTATTTTTAGGGTTCAGGGTCAGTTTTCAGTTTTTGGGTAAAGGGGTATTTTTAGGGTTCAGGGTCAGTTTTCAGTTTTTGGGTATTATTTTATTATATTTTATTACTATATATATATGTTTAATAAATATGAAATAAAAAAATATTTATTTAACTTTCATTAATTATTTAATTATTATAAGTTAATTTAAGTAATTTTAAGTATATTTTAGTAATTAATTATTAATATTAATTTAATTTAACACTGTTTTTAGTAAATACGATATTTTTTACAACTATATTTTTGTAAACGATATTTTTAACTCGATATTTTTGTACTTACCTGTTTGTAGATAGAAACTCGATATTTTGACTGTCGATATTTTCTCAACGATATTTTTGATGGTCGATATTCTGTCCGTCGATATTCTTTCAGTGATCCGTTCAGCAGACCTCACACCAATCCAATACAGTCTGTACCAGGCAGGACACAGCAGCGTCGCAGGCTGCACACTCTCTCAGCTCTGGTGCCTCTACCTACGTCAACCACAGATCATCCCCACATGCCATTTCAATGTCATGTGTTAGAGATCCAGGAGGAGCTGGCTTCACAGCGGTTGACCCACGCTGACCGCTGCCTCCAGCCTACACTGCGGTCAAGTAGGTCACACATCTGGAACTGAGTCTTGATTTCGTCATGGCAGAGTTCATATCACAGTATGCAAGGAGAGGAGTAAGAGGAAGACGCGGTTCAGACTGGAGGGAAAAAGATCTCTGTTATGGAGGTGATCGAACACTACAAAAAACTGCACTGGTGCCACTAACTCTGTGCATTGCAAGCCCATGATACATGGCTGTGAGCCACTGCTGACTGCTGCCACCGACACACACTGCAGTCGAGTAGGTCACACAATTGGAACTGAGTCTTGAACTCTTCATGGCAGAGTTCATGTAATTGTACAGGCCTCATCGCAGTCTGCATCCCCTTCCAGCTCTGGTGCCACTGACTCTGTGCCACGGAAGTAATGGACCCTCTGTGGTTGAACTTTGCTGGCATCTGAGTCTATGGCCTGGGGGTTGTATTCATCATCATGTAGCTGATACTGACTTGGTGGTAAAAAAAGGAGACTGTAGCATTCAACTCATCCATATTGCCTGTTTCTGCTTGCTTCTGCATGCTGCATCATGCCCTCGATGGACACCTTCCACTGTCCCCGTAACACTCCACAACATTCTCCTTGTACATCAACTAGGACCCGCTCAGATCTCCTGGCCCTACCTCAGTGCATCGCAAGTCACCATCCTGTGGCGGTGTGCCAGTGCCGGCCTCAGTGCATCTGGGGCCACTAACTGTGCAGCTCAAGTCATGTGCCCTTGCTGTTTGAACTTTGAACTTCTGATTGTCTGATCACTGTTGTAGTTGTTGCCAGTACCAACCAAACCCTGAGGGGTGGCTTACACTACCCAGCACCCATCCAGCACAGGCGTCACTGGACATGTGACACTGGCAATAAAAGGTGCTGGGGGCACGTGCCCATAGCCAGTTCCACAAATTATCTCAGTGTGTCTGTGTCGTCATTATGTATGCATGAGGGCCCCGGACCATACCACATTACAATGTGCTGTGTACAGCGGGCGCAACCTTGTCACCTCAGTCAGTGGGGTGGACCTGGGACATGTAGCTGTGTCGTACCCCCCTGTGAGCGTAGGCAGAGTGGACTGGCATATGGCAATACATCGTAGGGGTGTGGTAATTCAACACGTGGCTCTAGGCGTTGTTAAGTTTAGGCCTTGCCAAGGAAGTAACTAATTTGTGTGTCTCTGTTGTAGTTTTGGCACCACCCATCACGCAATAAACAATGTTGCTATGTAGCATGCCCCCAGAGTGCGGGATCTGCCGAGGGGTAAATGAGGGAGTGTAAGCTCGCTCGGGTTCAAGAATCAGACATTCCAACTGTTGTGTGTGGCGCTCTTGCCGCAGCATAAGCCAAAGGTCTACCCTCAATGACATGGTAAGTTCAGCCAGGCATGAACTCTACATCTGTGTCTGCCCTGTCCTTACCATAGGCCTACACACACGTGGCGCCCACCTTCAGCACACAACATCACTGTGTCGTTGTGTCAGGCTTGTGGACATGCGCAGACAGGCACGACAATGGTGTGCCGTAGGGGTGCAAGTGATGCTCGGGGAGGGAGTAGCAGCAGTGAGGCTACGTAATACACATTGGGGCCGCTCATTTGCAACAAACAGTACATGCCATACAGGAATCACTGAGTCACCAATATGACACACCAATGAACCAGTGAGCCTGCCAACACATCATCCAGAACCAACTACTGATTCATGTCTCTCTGCACTGTCACAGGTGATCAAGGATATGCACTCTGTGCTTGGATGATGACACACCTCCAAACCCCGAACACACAGGCCCATAGGCAGTACAATGCGGCCCACAAATGCAGCAGGGGCATCCTGGAGCACACATTTGATGTGTTAAAGTCACGTTTCAGGTGCCTGGATATCACAGGTGGAAGGTTCCTGTACAGCCCAGACATTGTGTGCAAGATGATTGTTGCATGATATGTGTTGAACATCATATGCGTAGGCAGCAATGCCCCATGGATACAAGTGCCAGATGAGCTGGACGATGATCAGGAAGATGAGGCAGGTGGACCACACCCCACTGCAGCCGCAGCAGGAATAGCCCATAGGAACACCATCACATGAGCACGTCACATTGTGACAGTCCTTAGAAATCATGGGACAGTACAAAATGACCACAGGCACAGCATGTGCAAATAAATGCAGACAAATTCCCTGAGTGCATGTCACTCATCTGTAGAAGCACATCACTCAGACAAATGTGAGTGCGACATGTAGTGCTAACAATTTTATAATGTGTTAATGGATGGTGGGTGTGTCACCTCTGTGCAGAGAGGCTGTTTAGGGTGTCACGTATTCGAAATGCCAGTTCTGTGTGTCACAGTTAGTACGGAATCCCACTCTTCGGTGTTTCACATGTGTCCCAAATCATTCCATTTTGGCTGTCATTTGTGACCTACAAGTGACAACAGGGCTCCTTATGGGGTCAGATATGTACCTCCATGATGCAGGGATGCACTCTGTGACTCAAGTCCCACAACATGGGCAACATGTACGTAAGAGGGTGTCACTACCCCTACATTCATCCATGCTTTCATAATTGATTGTTCATGGACATGACACGTGTATGTGCAGGAGGCATTGATTCTGCCTCTGCAATGGGATGGGGAGATGTGATTTCACAGTTTGTTCCCTGTATGTTTCCTTATTGGGGCAGTTTACATGCAGACTGCATGTCAATGTACATTGTGACTGTTGTGAGGAGGTGCCTATTTGATGCGGGACAATGGTCATTTGTTCTACGTCACGGATGTGGGGTTGTGCTCGTACATTGTCATCTCACCATTTTTTATCTCTGCTTTTCTGGTGCATTTTACCTCCATGATGCGTGGGAATTGCAAGCCTGTCGCTGGTTATTGCTGATTTTTGGTTCGCGATTGGCCTCATTGCTACTATTTTTGCATTTGTGTTTTACGTTTTTTCAGTGTTGCCTTAATTTGTATGCAGTCATTTGACCGGGTATCGTGAGACTATTGCATGGTACCACCATGTTGAGAATACGACGTTGACATGGCATTATTTGCCCTCGATAGACTTGATGTGAAGAGTTGCGTTAGGCTAATTTTGCGGTAATTATCACACGTTCTTGAGAATATCCCCCTTAGTCTTATCCACTGCCCACCTTTTAATTCTATCAGCCGTATAGTATAACAAACATATAGACTTGAATTGCTGCAATTTTAAATTGCTAGAGTGTACCAAACCCTCAACAGTCTCTAAAGCAGAAAGAATTTTTGAGGGTAGTACTTCATCGGACACAGTCATACTCTACTGAGCAGCAAGAATGGGACTATCATTGGCCCTGTGCTGACAAAAACTGTGGTACACAGTACTAATTAATTACTTCTTTGGTGCCTTATGAAGACAAGTAAATAGATTGGAGCCTATGACACTCGTTGTAAGCTTTCAGCCAATCATAAAGAAGTCCTTTATCTGTAGGCACTTAAATAGGGAGATGGAAAGTGGCCTGGAGCCCAGTGAATGAATGGAACCCATCAAGATTGTAATGATGCCCTAAACGTTCAACCCCATAAAGGGACCAGGCTCTGCCCACTTGATCATGGGATATAACTATAAACATTGGGTTGTCCCACAGAGCTGTGTGCTGATGCATAAGCGGAAGAGTACATTTAGTGAAAATCTCACTCATATATGTCCTATGTCCTTAACAAATTTTAATCTGACCCGCTTGAAATAATTAGGATCCCCAAGCCTTTATCAAAAACAGTCTACAGTCAGGTCCTAGCGCGAAGCAATAGGAGAAGATCGCTGGGTTGCCAACTGTAAGAAGATTACAGAGACATCTAGCAAATACTGCCCAGAAATAGAGTTTGGAATCAGGGAGCTGAAACCCCCCCCCCCCCCCTGACTGTACAGGAATGTAATAAGCTGTATTGCATGTCTAGCCTGTCTATAGCCCCAAATGAAACTGCCAATGGCACCTTCAAGCTGTTTAAATAAAGAATTTGGGACCCGTAGGAGGATAGCCCAGAATAAGTATAGGAATTTGGGTAAAACATTTATTTTGGTAATATTGCATCAGCTGATGATGCTACCAGGGAGCTTGTTCCAGACTCTTAGATTTTTTGTGACAGATAGCAAAAGGGGCTCATAATTTGTCTTAAAAATTTGTTTCACCTGTGAGGTAAGCTGAATGCCTAAATATTTGGCCGACTGACTAACCCCAGGTATCGGAGTTTCTGGTTTGAAGTTGAGAAGAACTTGAGTTTTAGTTATGTTGAGTTTATAGCCAGAAAATGTTCCAAATTTGTCAGCTTCATCAAATAATGGAATCGAGGGTGGCTGATTGGTAAGGAGAGTAGATCACCACATCATTGGGATAAAGAGTGATTTTAAGTTTGCAGCCTCCAGAGATAATAGGCCAGATGTGATCATTCAGATGCGGGGAGCACAGATAAGGCTCTATACATGGAGACACTTATAAAGGAGATAGAGGACACCCTGCTAGGTGCCACAATAGATCCAGAAAGATATAGAGGATATCCCCGCATAGGGTAATTGAGCACTAGGACTGCTGTATAGTGACTTTCCCCATTTACAGAAGCAATCAACAATGCCTACGGCAGCCATTGTTGCCCAAAGACCGTCCCAGACCACGCGATCAAACACTTTCTCAGCATCTAAAAATATCATACCCATACTCAAGCCAGATTTCTCTGCTACCGCAAATGCAGCAACAGCAGTGTTGACATTACAGGTGGTATCCGTCCTGGGTGTAAAACCATGCGGCTGCTGCAAGACAAGATCAGACAGAAAAGGAGCAAGACGGACTGCTAGAATCTTGGTGAATACTTTGGCATCAGCATTGATAAGGGATGTGGGATGTTATGAACCTCGCTCGTCCAGTTGTTTATTTTTCTTTACAAAGATGACAATATTGTTCACCTGGCACTTCTCCACTGGCCTCAACATATTGGATGATATTAAAAAAAGGAGGGACAATAGTATCCATGAAAGTTTTTGTAAAATTCTAATGGGATAGCGTCGTCTTCTGCCGCCTTACCAGAGGGTGACTCAGATTGAGCTATCGCAATTTCACTAAGGGTAATGTCTTCCTGGAGAGCAGAGGCATGCTTCTCCCCAAGAACAGGCAACCTGCAGCCTTGCAGGCCGCGCCCACGCGGCCACGCCCTGTCACATCAGAAGTTTCAGGCTTGCTATAGAGATCCTGATAAAAGGCAGACACTTGCCTTGAATAGAATATATAAGGTGTTTGGACTTCCTATCTGAGATTTGATGTGCAAGCCCACAACCTACATTCTCTCAATACTCACACAGAAGAACCCGATTAATACTGAAAATAGCTGCAGACTTCTCTTTTAATGCCTGCCCCAAAGGTGACCATTTTCAATCAGAGAGAAATATAGCGTCTGTTGATCAGGCTCCCTGGTTGTGATTTCACGAGCATGTGCAAGTTCTGATTGAGTGATTGACTAAGAAAGCAATCACACATTATTTTGGTTATCGTTATTTTAACTAAAAATGAACTGCTGGTGTGTTTTGCGGCTGATAAAAACCTTCATTGAGTCACAGACTACTGGCGGAGTTGCGGTGCAGATATTGACTTGTACAAATTCAGACAGCGCTTTTACCATGAATTTAAGGTACTCTGAATTAGAAAGTAAATGACGAGGAAAAGAAAACTGACACCACTAATACTTTGCTGCCTGTAAGTGACCAAATAGTAGTATAGGGTTATGATCAGAGGTAAACGTAGGGCATACTTCCATACCAGCAGCTTGTAGTAAGTTACCACTAACAAAAACCATGCCGATCCTGAAGTAGTGTCAATGTGGAGCTGAGTAATAAGTATATCCTGGATTAGATGGGTTTAATGCACTCTATACATCACCCGAACAAAGCAGACAAGCAAGTTTGAGAACGGAAGCCCTGGTTTTCACCCTTTGAGGAGTGGCACTATGGTTGGTGGAATCAATACTATAATCAAGGACAACGTTAAAATCACCCATGACCAAGAGCTCGCCAGATCAATCCAGTAGCTCTAAGGATAGCCAGTCCAAAATGCCTGGCTCATCCATATTCGACACATACACTATACAGAACACATATTTCATGCCATACAATAAGGCAACCACCCATCTACCTCTGAGATAACCAACAGTTTTTATTATCTTATCTTATATTCAAGAGTCCTATCAGCCAGAATAGCTACCCCCACATAGTGATAGGTCCTTTTAGGCTAACTGGGTCTCAGTTAATGATACTGAGGGGCTGATTACGATGGTGGGTGGACTTATGCCTCCCTGCCACCGTATCGGAAACAGGAACGCCCGAAAAGCTGTCGGCTGTCTTGTAAGAGGCATTACAATGCAACTGCTACTATCTTTTGCATTGCGGCGAGTGCTGCTGGCTACAACACCCGCCGCAATATAAAAAGGGGTCACTTTACATATCTCTGCACTACTTGGCAGGCACCATGCGGTGCCTGCCTCATGGGGCAGGGATATGTATGTATATCCAGTGCCCAAATTGGAGGGTCAGGAGGGAAGGGTGGCCTGCCTTGGGCCCCAAACTTCCTTTCTGCCTGCCTTTTCATGGCAGGTTGAAAGGGACATCATAATCCCTACAGCGGTTCCTGGTAGGCACTACTACATTGTAGGGATATGATCCACCTCTGACGGTCCGATGGCTCCTTGAGCCCGTCGGAACAGTGGTGGTCGGTCTTTCTGACCACCAGAAAACCACCTGCCAATGTAATATGGGGGGCGTGAAACCTGCTCACAATGGCAGTGAGACCGCCACCGACAGGCTGTCGGTGGCGGTCTCACCACCATCGTAATCAGGCCCTATGAGAGGCTTATAAAGTTTGATCTCTTTGCAGACTAGTTGGAATTTACTGGATAAATGTAAGTCAGCACATTCCAGCCCATACATTTGAATCTACCTATTTGAAGTCTTATCAGTTTGAGAAAAACCGTCTCACAGACAGGGGAGACCTCCAGCTTCACAGTGAAAGAAACACAATATCAAAATGTGCAATAACAGCTGACCACTTTGACTTATTTTATCCCCAACAAATCCCACCCCTCCCCCTAACCACAGAGAGAGACCCCCCTGAATCTGGTAAAGGGAATCATACCTATCCCAAGACTGTCGGTGTACTAGACAGCTCAAAGTGCCAACCCCAGTGTTCTCCACCACCATCCATCATCGCCAAGATTGTCATGAAGAACTATCACCAGCTGATAAGGGACACCAAAAGAACCTTCATCGGGGAAAAAATTAACGCCAACGCAGACAACACTAGCGAACTCTTTAAAGTCATCAAGCATCTCACCAAACCCTCATGCGAAGCCACTGACATCACACCCTCCCAAGATCGCTGCAACAAGCTCAGCACCTACTTCCACCAGAAGATCATGACCCTTTACGACAACTTCAACAAACAAACAAATGCTTTCACTTCCACGACCACTACCACCACCAAACCAACTATCACCACCTGGAACCCCGCTTCCATCAAACTTATTGCCGCCACCATGAAGAAAACTCACTCAGGAGCCCCCACGGATCCCAGCCCCCTGCTCATCTTCCACAGAGCCTCCACGGCCTTCGCTCCCGAGCTAGCCCGCACCATCAACTCCTCCCTGGCCTTGGCCACCTGCCCCATGGACTGGGAACGTGCGGAAGTGAAGCCCCTCCTCAAAAAACCATCGGCCGACCCAACCGACCTCAAGAACTACCGACCCATCTCCCTCCTCCCCTTCGCTGCCAAAGTTACAGAAAGGCTCGTGAACACCCAGCTGACAACCTTCATCGAAGATAACTACATACTGGACCCCTCCCAATCTGGTTACCGCAGCAACCACAGCACCAAGACAGCCCTGATCGCCGCCACCAACGACATCCGTATGCTGCGAACCAGGGCAACACCACGGCCCTCATCCTCCTGGACCTCTCCGCAGCTTTCGACACTGTCTCACACCGCACACTAACCACCAGGCTCCACAACGCGGGAATTCATGGAGATGCCCTCAACTGGATCCGATCATTCCTCTCCAACAGAACACAGAGGGTCAGGCTCCCCCTCTTCCTCTCCGAACCCACCGACATCATCTGCGGAGTCCCCCAAGGATCTTCTCTGAGCCCGACCCTATTCAACATCTACATGGCCCGCATCGCCGCCATCGTCAGACAGCACGGACTTAGCATTGTGTCCTACGCTGACAACACCCAGCTCATCCTCTGCCTCACCAGCAACCCAGAAGACACCAGACTCAGCTTCCCAGAAGGAATGAGAAATGTGGACACCTGGATGAAGGACAGTTGCCTCAAACTCAACTCCGAAAAGACCGAGGTTCTCATCTTCGGACACCGCCCCTCCGCCTGGAATGACTCCGGGTGGCCCCCCGCCCTCAGTCCCCCACCCACCCCGACTGACCACGCTCAGAACCTCGGCATAATCCTCGACTCCTCCCTCTCCATGAACCGCCAAATCAATGCTATCTCCTCCACCAGTTTCAACTGCCTCCGGATCCTACGTAAGACCTTCAAATGGATCCCCCCAGACTGCAGAAAGACAGTCACCCACGCACTTATCACCAGCAGGCTCGACTACAGCAACTCCCTCTACACCGGAATCAACAAATCCCTACTACTCAAACTCCAAACCATCCAAAACACAGTCGCCAGGCTCATACTAGGGATACCACGCCACAAACACATGACTCCACACCTGTGAGAACTCCACTGGCTCCCCATTGAGAAGACGGTCACCTACAAACTACTCATGCACGCCTACAAATCCCTGAACAACATTGGACCCAAATACCTCAACAACCGAATGAGCTTCTACGCACCCAAAAGGAACCTCTGTTGAGCCGACCTCGCCCTGGCAGAGGTCCCCCGCATCCACTGAAGCAGAGCCGGAGGGAGAGCTTTCTCCTACACCGCAGCCACAGCATGGAACACTCTCCCAGTAGAAATAAGACACTTGCCAACCCTAAACACCTTTAGACGGGCTCTCAAGACCTGGCTTTTCGACTGACCGGAGCAGCCCTACAGTTCCCTCCCCCAGCGCCTTGAGACCCTCACAGGTGAGTAGCGCACTTTACCAACCCCTGATTGATTGATTGATCATATGTTATGCCACCCAAGGTAAGTAAGGAAAGGAAAAGACAAGGAGAGGGGAACAGGTCAACAATCTAATAAATGAAAACAGAGAAGGGACAATGAAACCCCTCCCCCATACAGGTACAAAAGACTTGGTTAAAGATTATCATATGAATATCGGAATAAGATGCCAGAGGGCATCATATATGGAAATCCCCTTTTCAGAATAAAGATGATCTCCTGTTCTCTAAATAATAATGATGTTCTTCCATCTTTGATGATCTTGAGCCTGGCCGCTTCTTGCAGGAAGACCTAGGCTCCAATAGCCTTAAGTGGATCGATTAGTTGGTGAATCGTGTCCATCGTGGATTTGCAAAGGTCTGAGTGGACTGAGATGGACATAGATTCAACCAACACAGGTAAGGAGGGGTAGGCACTGATCAAAATAGCCTGTCTTAACAGAAAGCTACTGATGTAGATCAGAATGGGACGAGAGTTGGCCTGATGTTTTGTTACTCTGATTTATAGGTAGTCGATGCACCCTCTGCTTTTGAGAATCCATGTCCCAGTCCAAAAGCTCAGTGAATGCTTTCCCAAACAGATTCACAATAAATTGACTGGGATCATCACTTTCTTTCCCTTCCGGTATGCCAAAGACACGGAGAGTGTTCTGTCTCTGTCGGTTTTCAAAGTCATCTATTTTAAATTTAATTGAGTCAATTTTTTCTGCTGATCCCACGTCTTCTACATTGGAAACACATTGCTGAGGTTCCGCCATTTCAGAAGAAAGGGCCGATACTTTACTAGTAACCTCAGCCAAAAATCATTGAATATCTTTTCAGACTTAATCATAATGTTGTTGTGCCTCTGCCAGCTGGGCCTGCAACAGCTGCTGGTGGCAAGCAGCGATGGTTCCTGCTCATTCTCTACCATAAAGGAATCCGATGAGACTGCTGATGAAGAACAGCCAGAAAGAGTGGCAGCACTGAACCCCACCACAGTCTCTGCCGCAGACTCCTCTATTGTGCTCAGCTCAGAGTAGTATCTATATTATTAGCTGCATTACCAGTATGAGTGCTGATCTGAGCACTTGTGTGGGGTTTGAGACTATAGCTGCAGAAATGGAAGTTGAGAAGCTAGGAGCTCCATCCAGCTGAGATGGGGACAATTCTGATGAAGAAACAGCTAGCTGGCTACCACCCCGCTCAGCATCACCAATTACATCCTCAGCTTTCAGTGTTGAATCAACTGCATTGAACACCACCTTAGCAGTCAGAGTTTGGCCAATAGGACCGGCAGCCATCTGTTTCGTAGGGCTCTATTGGAGTACCTGTAGATGATGTTCAAAAGCGGGGAGTTGTGACTATGTATCAGAGGCACAGCTTCATCCTGAGACTCCGCTACAATGTTGCCTTCTGTGATCACCAATGCAGAGTCAGTAGCAGACTTCGGGGCAGTGCCATTAACATTTTCACTTAAATGGATTCATCACCTAAGGCCGGTGTCTCCATGGAAATATCCTGCAATATACTGCCTGCTGACCCGGACCTGAGCAGCTTCAGAATCAGTTTATTCCTGAATTATTTGATGTTTACTTCACATTTCCACTAGCTTTGTACCTTATTTTAGCTATGAATAACTCATAATAATCACTGCCACGATGTGTTGATCACAAATGTACCACATTATTTACTATGCTACTCGAACCTATTGTACTTACATTTGGTGGATCAGGTCTATTTTTGTACCTACTAAAATGAGGCTCATTAACTGTTTGTTTTCTAAACTGTTTAATTTATCAAAGACCAAGGTACAAAAATCCATTATTGACTCTTCTAGTTTTGACAGAGAGTTGTAGGAATGACTCATTGGGTCTTGATCAAGTTCTTTCAAATCCTTGGAGCACTTTGTGGGCAATCAATCAATCAGGACTTGTAAAGCACTGCTATTCACCCGTGAGGTTCTGATCAGTCTGAGCTCTGGGGTTCAGTTGAAGAGCCAGGTCTTGAAATCCTTCCGGAATTGGGTCAGTGACAGGGATTGGATTGTCTGAGGTGGAAAGGCAGGGTATTCCAGGTCTTGGTGGTGAGGTGGGAGAAGGATCTTCCTCCGGTTCTAGTCTTGTGGATTTGAGGGACTGTGGCCAGGGCCAGCTGGGTGGAGTGGAGGTGTCTGGTGGATATGTGGAATGAGAGATGGTGGTTCAGTTATTCTGGTCCTGTGTTGTGGAGGGCTTTGTAGGCATTTGTGAGGAGCATGAGGATGATTCTTTTGTGGACCGGGAGCCAGCAGAGTTCTCTGAGGTGTTCAGTGATATGGTTGTGGCGGGGGATGTCGAGGACAAGTCTGGCTGTGGCTTGCAGACTTCCCTTTTGTCGCCTTTATTTACTTCTTGAAGAAGGCTTATGGCAGTCAGGTGTAGATATCCCACACTTCACAATGTCCATTATGTGGCTGCTCCAGTTTGAGGCAGCCCCAGTTCAGCCTGCTGTTCGAAGCATCACTTCACACAAAGGTTGCATCTGGAGAGCAGCCTCATAAGGACACCTGAAAGACAACCATCTCAAACTGGTTCTGAGGATCGAGACAGTGGATCCACATCCCCTATCCAGAACAATTGTATAAAAGCAGGACCCAAACCATCCCACTTTGCTCCAGTTCCATGTTCTTCGTGACTAATGAAGGGAATGATTCACAAGTTACTCAAAGGACTACTGTATGACCAAGGCAGATTCTGCTTGACAGACAGTCTCCCAGAGGTGAGAGGACATCAACTGAAGTCTGTACTTTATACTGGAGGAGTTGAGAGTTTGCCTAGTGTCTAGAGCCCTACCTCCCTACAGAGAGCGGAAATGGGTCTGCTTGGCCCTGCAGGAGAAAAGATTATACTGGGGGAGAAGCCCAATGTGTTCCTAGACTAAGGAGTTCCCAGAGAAAGTGGACTGCTTTAGAAAGCGAAGTCGGAAGTGGACTGTGCTGTAGTGTGTTTTCTGGTCTCTATGCAGTTCTTGACAAGACAAGAATGGTACATATCGATGTACACCTACACATTGGCCCATGGCTGGCTGTACCCATCTTGCTGTGTGTATCAGTCCCAGGTTAGGGCTTCCTCTGCCTTGCCTTGTGTATCAGCCAGGTCAGAGCTACATCTGTCTTGCTGTGTGTAGCGGTCCAGGTCAAGGATGCCCCTACCTTGCCAAGTGTATTGTCCCTGCTCAGGGCTGTATCTACTAAACCATTTATACTGGTCCAGGTGGGCTGCAACTGCCTGATTATATGTGCATTGGCCTAGGGTGGGCTGCAACTGCCTTGACATGCACATCTGCTGAGAATGGTACGGCAACTACCGTGATGAGCATCCCTGTTAACCCAAAAGTGGATTATGAAAGGCAAACATGCCAGCACAGTGGTCCCAGCATCTGCTGAGCGACATCAGATAAGCCCAGGCTGCTGCACATGGAAAAAAATATGCACCATACCTAAATTCTTCTGCAGCTGCTGCTGAAGCTGCGTGCAATCACCGGAGGACTCTGCTTGTGGTGGGGCAGAGCTGCTGAGCTCTCACTGAAAGAGAAACCGTGTAAGAAACCCAAGTGTCATCTAAACAAGCCAAATGACGCTGTACTCCTACAGGTGTCTAATTTTCTGAAACTTATGGGGTTGGTAAGGTTCTCTGGTTGTCAGCCAACCTGAGAGATAAGACTTCCAGCCACACCATTTGTTAAGTCAGAACTGACTACACAAGGGTGCAGTTTCAGACCTTCCACTCCCATGTAAAAAATAAGCCCATACACGTCAGCTATAATTTTTGTGGGAAAAGCCTTTAAAAATGGGGTCTTAACCACGCATGATGATTACCATGCATCCTTTAAAACAAACATGTCTTTACCACGCATGTCTGTTAAACTAATTATTTACCACAAATATGCTTTTACCATGCACGCCTTTACTACGAAATCAGATCTGCGTTTTAAAAGCATCTTCTTTGTAAAGGATACTTGGTAATGTCCATGCGTATTATAACAGCGGCAGGGTAGGGTTTAGGGATCAGGGCTAGGAAAATAGGATTGCTGCATGGGCGGTTTTAGGGTCAGGAAAAAGGAGCTGCAGCAGGGGTGGTTTTAGGGCTCATTGACAGTAAAAGGGGGCTGCAGCAGAGGGCTGTTTTAGGGCTTGGGGACCGGAAATGGGTACAGTGCCAGGCAGGGGGACTATGAATGCCTCAGGGGGGCACTGGAGGACTAGCCAATAGGCCTTGCGGTGGAGGTTAGGCCCCACCCCGAGGCCTGACTGAAAAAATCATCCCAACGAATGGCCGGCCTGCTGAGAGTTTTGTGTACGACTCCGACCATTGCAACCTCAGCCTATAAGCAGGGCCCAGCAACATGCCACCAGGACAGGAGCCTGTGTGCATTGACTGTGTACAGCTCTCTTGCACATCAAATGCCTTAAGAATAAAATGGTGCACAATGGCTGGTTACAGAGAAACTGTATAGCCTCGTGAATGAGGGCTACTTACGATGGACTTAAAAACCAAAGAACAAGAATTGAAAATGTAGGGGTTGGGGGTTAGGGGTGCTATACAGTAGGACTATCTCACACTAACACTAAATTCAACATTCCACACACAGGAGCAATTTTACAGAAAAATAGTAACTATTGAACAAAAAAGGCCATGTCCCTCCGCAAGTAAAAGATCCAATCCCGGTGGGCAGGGCCAAAAGCGGACTGGGTGGCAACCCTCAGTGTAATGATTGCCTCCAGTGCAATCATTAAACTGTGTTTTGCATAATCCATGACGCAAAACGACACGCACGAATCAAAAATGCAGGCGGAGCAGCGACACGACTTCTGGAGCGTATTGATTCCAAGAACCCTCGCATGGCGAGAACAGCGCATGCGCACTGCTAAAGCCAGGCGAGACGTAAAAAACGTACTGCTTTCAGCTTATCAGGCTGGAGTGCTCTCTCATCCAGCCTTGCGACATGCCACCTGATTGGAGGATATGCAGGCAAAAATGTGCGCAAGCCCACAGCAGCTGACCCTCCCCTGTTGTGACCACCCCTACGGAGTTAGGAAATGGACAAAGTTCACCATCCATCTGGTGCAGGAAGCTAAACACAGCCGGTGCCTATCAACCATGATTGTGCACATGGGTGTATGTATTTACTACGCATATGTTTTTAACAACCATGCCTTTACAAGACAATTTTCGTAGTAAAGGCATGCGTGGCAAAGCCATATGTGGGGAAGGTTTTTTTTGTTTTCAATGTATGTGTGGTTATGATGCATGCGTGGCATTGACAGCAAAGTAAAGGCATGCGTGGTAGTCGCACGCATTGTTTCATCATACAACCATTTTAGTGAGAACTGCAGAAAAGCTAAATGATAAAATATTCAACACTGGCAGGTGAGAAAGAAAACAGATACTCAGGAAGCTCACAGATGTCATGCACATATTTAATGGAAGAAAGCGAACAAAGATTAAAACTATTTCAAGTGCAGATTGCAATTTTATTTGACCAGCGATCCGCTGTCAATCAGCAGGAGCAAATGATTCTAAATTCTATTAATCTCCACGCTACCTATATACAATTTTTCCCAATATTATAAGCAGGTTAAAGAGCATGTGATCATACAGAAAATTCATGTAAATACTGACAAGCAGGTACCATCGCTCTTCTCGTGGGAAGAATGTAAGAAGTACTTGGACAAGGATACAAGCAACGAAAAAAAAGGATGACCACTAAATTTGCAAGTTTCTCACTTGGTGATGCCAACTGCAGAACAAAGCTACCATTAATTGAACAGTCAAGTGAAATTAGCAATGTTGTAAAAGGGACAACAGGATGACAGTAAAACTAAAATGCTTGCTAAGGTGTAATAACACTAGGACTTTGGTAGTACTATCAGCAGGGACAAAAAGGAATTCATAAATGTTATTATGAACAGCTGGGTACATATGCACCATGTTTATTAAAGAAATGCGCTCTCAGCCCCCTTTTTTTCACCGTAAGATGAAACTTAAGCAACTCAATAGCATCTAGCCTGATTCATTCTGTTTTTAATTCTTCATTTTACATTTTTCTTCATCAACAATATGTTATATTATGTTAATATGACTTTTAAAGCGCATGGCAACCTAAAAGGCTTCCCAGCACTAGCCTCTTCATTAAATCAGGGACTGTCAGGCCATAACTGTACCAAATTAAAGGGGTGATAGAAACAGTCACGTTTTTAGCTGCTTCAGAAAGACTGTGAGTGATTTACAGGCTCTCAGCGGATGTGGCTGATCGTTCCCAAGCTTAGGGCCGAGAAACGCAAATGCCCGGCCGGCCTGACGAGACTTCCTGATCCTAAGAACCACTGCCAGATCCTAGTGGCGGGATCAAAGTATGCGATTTGACAGAACCCAGGCACAAAGCAGATAAACATTAGAAACATTTTTTATTTTTTTTTGCAAGCTCGTTGAATGATGCATTGGCGCAGTTTAATCAGAACGTAAAAGCTTAGTATTGTAAGAATCACTGCTAGTACTATTTTGAAAATGTTCATTTCATATTTTCCAAATATTTGAGATATCTAAGACCAGATGGCACTTATGTTTGAGTCTGTTCCTCGAGACGAACGGATCCCTCGACCCCTCGCAGTCCGGGTTCCGGGCCAACCACAGCACCGAGACCGCCCTAATCACAGCCACCGACGACATCAGAACCCTGATCGACAACGGGGAAACAGCGGCCCTCATCCTCCTGGACCTCTCTGCGGCGTTCGACACTGTCTGCCACCGCACCCTAGTTTAACGCCTCAGCAACATCGGAATCCGAGAAAAAGCACTGGAGTGGATCATCTCGTTCCTCGCCGGAAGAACCCAGCGAGTCCGCCTCCCTCCGTTCAGATCCGAGGCCACCGAAGTCATGTGCGGCGTACCACAAGGATCTTCACTCAGTCCAACCCTCTTCAACGTCTAAATGAGCCCCCTCGCCGCCATCGCACGCCAACACAACCTCAACATCATCTCCTACGCCGACGACACCCAGCTGATCCTCTCCCTCACCAACGACCCCACCACCGCCAGAGCCAACCTACACGAAGGGATGAAAGACATCGCCGACTGGATGAAGAACAGCCGCCTTAAACTGAACTTAGACAAGACGGAAGTCCTCATCCTGGGATCATCACCCTCCGCCTGGGACGACTCCTGGTGGCCCCCGGCCCTGGGCACCGCTCCCAAACCAACGGACCACGCACGCAACCTGGGCTTCATCCTGGACTCCTCCCTGTCGATGACCAGACAAGTCAACGCCGTCTCATCTTCATGCTTAAACACCCTGCGCATGCTCCGCAAGATCTTCAGATGGATCCCCACCGAAACCAGGAAGACCGTCACCCAGGCACTCCTCACCAGCCGATTGGACTACGGGAACACCCTCTAAGCCAGAACCACAGCCAAACTTCAAAAAAGACTCCAACGCATCCAGACGCCTCCGCACGACTCATCCTGGACATCCCTCGACACGGCCGCATCACCGGACACCTGAGAGACCTGCACTGGCTCCCCGTCAGCAAGAGAATCACGTTCAGACTCCTCACCCACGCACACAAGGCTCTCCACGACCTGGTGCCCAAGTACCTCAACGACCGCCTGACCTTCTACACGCCCACCCGCCAGCTGCGATCGACCAGCCACACCCTCGCCACCGTACCACGCATCCGCAGAGCCACCGCCAGAGGAAGATCCTTCTCCTACCTGGCGGCCAAGACTTGGAACTCCCTCCCCACCCACCTACGGCAAACCCAAGACCATCTCTCCTTCAGGAAGCAGCTCAAGACCTGGCTGTTCGAGCAGTAACTTACCCCTCTCCCCCAGCGCCTTGAGACCCTCCCGGGTGAGTAGCGCGCTCTACAAATGACGTGATTGATTGATTGATTGATTGATTGTTACTTTTAATTTTATACAATTCTTTTCCACTATTCTTAAAGTGATCTATCTGTGTATCAATAGAGAGAGAAGTGTTAGAGATGTGAATGCAATATTTTTACTCTACTATGGCACAAACCTGCAGCCCCTTTGGCAGCAAAGGAATAGTTTGCGAACATTCTATTTTGCAACCACACTGTTTTCCTGGCATCTAACTGATCATTTATTGGGCCCATGGAAATGGCAAAGGCATTGGATATTACTTCTAAGCTATGGGCACTGCGCCTGGCTTTTGTGATGGCTTACACTACACCTTAGTTGGAAAAATAAAATACAAAAACATTGGTTTTCTTTAACTAGTGTGTCCCCCATTGTAGAAGTGGATGTTTTAGCGAGTGTCTGGAGACAGAGACCCCATAACTGGCATAACAAACTCTATGCCAGTCTCAAAGTAGCCAGGGATTAGCTTTCTTGCCACAGATAAAATAAGCATACTTCTATCGCTAACAGTTGCAAAAACAACATGCCAGTGCGTGAAAGGTGTTAAAAGTGATTGGAGACATGTGATATAGTCTTAACAACAGTTTTGAGCTCACATTGGCCTATAAGGATGCTCCAGTTAGTCGATTTTTGACATTCACTATTTTGACTATTCTCTGGGAGTCTCTGTTCTGACCGGTTGCCCGTGCCTAACCACGCCCCTCCAGACCAAGCGCAGAGAGCACAGAGGGTGTGGATCGCCGACCGCCGAATCTCCGGAGCACTGTGTGGTGTGGTGGTGCGGAGCAAGGAGCGCGGGGAATCGGCGCTGGAGACATAGTTTGGCCCGTGTTGGCGGACCCCTGCCACAGGCGGACAATAGGGATAACCGGCAATAGACCTCCTCCCCAGCCGCGGACTGTTGTGAGGCCGGCGGGGAGGAGCTGAGTGCGACGAGGGAAGCGGGAGTAGGAGCCGTGCGGGAGCCGCAGCGAGCAGGGAGACTCGCCGATTGCGTGGTGGCATTGAGAAGGCGGCCTCCGTGGGAGATCCCGGCGGACCGGGAGCATCCAAGCGGCCCCTCCCGGGAAAATCGCGGACAGTAAGCTGGACCAGCCGGGTCCAAAGGGGCAGTCCAAAAGTCAGCCCATTGCGAAGCCTAGGAGCCGGAAGCAGGCAATAAAGGGAGTGGAATTTAGGCTCCGGCCATCAAAAGCTAGTACAAATAACATCAGAAAATACCCTTAGATAAATATTCTCGGCAGAAATATAAGCAGGGCAAGGCAATAAGGCAGCAGGCGGAAGGCAACCGAGGCAGAACAGAGGTAAGTGAATAACTCTTTATTATTTTTTTTTATTAAAAGTAAAAATTAAAATAATATTTAAGCATACCACCTTAGTATATCAGTTGCTGCTTAGAAATGGCACCCAAAAGAGGCCAAAAATTACCGGATGAACATGGAAGGAGTAAATCATTGGAAGGCTCAAAATCCCTCAATGAAAGCCTGGAAAGCCTTGCTTCTTCTATGGAAAATAATAAAGGGGCACGGAAGAAAAAGAAAGTCAAAAGAGCGACGAAGACGGCCCAGAAGGGAAAAAAAGGTGGTAATCAAACAACCATTAAACAGAAAGAGAACACAGCAGCGCTAAAATCTATAAAGGAATTTGTAGGTAAACACTATAGAACTTTAAACCCAGCAATAGCGTCTGTCTTAGATGAAGAAATAGCGGAAATTGGCGGAGAAATCGGGGAAAAATTAGGCTGGCCAGATGAAAACCAGAGTCGGTCAAACCAAGGAGATCCCCAGGAAGAAGCCAACCCTGATAACGAGGAAGGCGGTGTGATCCATAGATCCTTAAACCTGACACTACAGAGTCAAAACCACCAAATCTCGGCCCCTCGCCTATCATCTTCACCGAAAATGTTCTCTTTGATGTCAGTAGGGACTGACGGCCACAGGGGAAACGATGACCAAAACCAGAGTATCATCTGGGGAGGAGCTCCGGACCAACCTCTACAACAGCAACTACGACAAAAATCCCCAATACGACAAGAGTGCTTAAGGACAAGCTATCCAGCAAACCCAAGCAGAAATATCACACAGGACTCGGTGCTCTCGGAAACCCCAACATCCTCCCTGATGGAGTTAATCTTGTTAATGCAGAGAGCGCTCCAAGGAATCTTGGAAGTAACCCTATCAAACAACGGAGTAATGAAGGCACAGAAACAATACTTAAAGAAAATAGAAGAAGAACTTGGAGAAATAAAGTGCCAATTGCCAAGTAGGGTAATGCCAACAGACACAGTCCTACCAAACAAGGACAGTGACAGGACAGTATCGGAAGAAGAAAGCTTGGTTTTACTTGGAAGGATGCCCAAATCTGCAGAACAAGCAGCAAAGGAGGTAGTAGAACCCGTGAACAACGTGTACATATCAAGAAGACCCATGCTGATAAAAAGGCGAGGAGGGTATGTTACACTCGGGTCTAGGAACAGGAAGGAAAAATCCAGGAAAACGAACCATGCCGGAACAAGAAAAGAGAAGGAATCAAGGAAAGGGAGGGTGGCTCCAGGATTAAATGCCTTAGCCCCAATATTTATAACACAAAGACCAGATCAGGTGGCGGCAAAAACTCCAATTCCCCCTAAGTCTGTGAGAGTACCAAAGAAAAAACAATCACATAGGGAGGCAAAAGAGATTCTCCCCTCCACCCGTATGACGAGGCAAAGCGTAAGGCTATTGGATGATCCGGCCACTGAACAAAGGTGTATAAGACCACAGATACATGAAGAACCCAATATAAGAATCAAAAACCGGAGAGAAGGAAGAACACTCACCAGCCTTCAGCAGAACGAACTAAACATGAACTCATACGAGAGAGAGGACAACAAATGGGTATTCCTGGACCTGTTACAAGAAGGGAGGAAAGGTAAGTCTGGAAGAAACACTAACCCCCCGAATAGGGCACAGGTGCTGTTGGCATTTTCAAAATGCGCGAGTCTGAGGGGGATCGGCACTAAAGACCTGCAGCAGGTTGGCTTTGTAGAAAACAAGCAAGGAAAGGAAATAACAAAAATCACATTATACTCAGCCTTGGTAAAAAGGGCAATCCTGAATGCCACAAAGGAGATAACGCATCAAGGATTAAAGATTATCCCAGAGAGAGATATAAAAACTGTGAAAGATAATAATTTCTTAAAACAACATGCCGGGCTCCAGAAGAGACAAGTATTCATATATAAAGAAACAAAAAGTGATCGAAACTCTCTGAACATTATAATTGAAAACACAGGTAATGATTCCTCATGGGGGAATTGGTCGTTTAACAGCACCCACGCGGAGGAAAGTATTGAAAGGAATACAGTGGCCACAGATGAGGAAGGAGAGCTGAGTGACGTCGAATAGGATAAAGGGGGTCCGCATGACCTGGGTCTCTTGTCTTGGAACGTAAATGGGCTAGGAAATGAACAAAAATGGGAATACATAAAGGAATCCATAAACAAAGTAGACATTGCCTGTTTGCAAGAGACCTGGTTATGCGACGATACCCCAACCTTTGACGGTTATGCCCAGATACATCAGCCGGCCATAAAGAAAAATCGTGGGAGGCCCTCTGGGGGCCTCATGACCTTGGTATCAACAAGAGTAATGAGGGAAATAAATCTGTTGAACACAAAATGTAAATGGGTACAATCAAGCAGAATTGAACTCTTGACGGTGGATCTAAAATACAAAATGATGATTTTATTGAATGTATATATGCAGTGGGAAAATGGGGAGGAGTATGAAAGGGAAAGGAGGTTTTTTAAGGAGGATGTTGACAGTATTTTAGAAAAATACTCCGCAGATACAATAGTGATATTGGGGGACTTCAACCATACACTAAACCCAAGAAAAGCAGACCTTTATAATATAGAACAGCTAGAGGCATACTGTATAAACCCGGCAAGGTTCCCAGTAGGGGAAACCTCGAAACAAGATCAGGAATTAACACATATCTTAGGAGGCAGGGGTTTCCACTGTGTTAATGGAAGAATAGAATCAGATACACCAGCAGGAAAAACGTTTATTCAAGGGCAGCAGAACTGCCCAATTGACTATATATTCCTGCAGGCCTGGAATTTTTACCAGATAAGATCCTTCAAGTTAATCCAAAATGCGATGAGCGATCACAAGCTCCTCCATATAGTAATAACGGGGGGTAGGAAACTACAGAGAGAAACAGTGATAAACCAGGCGGTTGAGTACCCCAAACGAGCGACGACACGTCTAACTGAGGAATATCTGGAAAAAGTGAAGGCCACGCAAATAATAATGGCACCTGCCAATTTTGAAAATAAAAAACTGGAATGGTTTATCTTAAAACTAGAAGAACTGGTTCAATGCCTCAAGATAAACCTAAAAAGAGAAGATCCCAATAGGGTAAAACAAAGAAATCATGGTAAAGGCTTCTCAGTAGTATGTCAAAACAAGAAAAGGGAGATAAGAGCAATACAGAGGAAACAAAAAAAGACCTTTACACAAGAGAGACAGGATCACCTGGTAAAACTTAAAAAAGAATTCAAGCAAATGGTACTCACTACTAAAAGGTTACTTAAAGAAAAATGCTGGTTAGAACTTTTGGAAGCCATAGAGAATAAAAATCTAAGGAAATTCTGGCAACTAGTAAAGACAGCATCTGGCATTTCAGAGGGCGAATTAAACTGTGTGGTGAGTGAGGCAGCATGGGATACATACATAAGGGAATTGTACGGGGCAAGGACTCCCAGTCAGGAGATGGAGACTAAATCATGGCAAGATTTTTCTGAAGATCTTCTTGCCAAATTTAACGAAGAACAAGTAGAGCTCACAATAAAAGAACTCAAGCTAACCAGGGCAGCAGGCCCAGACAATTTGCCTGCAATAATTCTAAAGACCGAGGTTACATGGTGGGCAAGTTTCCTGGCCAATATGTTCCAGGTAGTGCTAAAAGATGGCGCAATGCCTCCAACCTGGAAAGGGGCCATAATCAGGCCGATACATAAGAAAGGGAGCAAAGAGGAGCCAAGTAACTATCGGCTGATTAACCTCCTGGATATTGGAGAGAAAGTGTTCTCTAAAATCGTTTTAAAACAACTGAATACATGGGTAGAAGAGTGCCAAATAATCCCCATAGAACAGGGTGGATTCAGAGCAGGCCACTCGACAATAGACCACGGGTTTGCACTATGGGCGTTGGCGAGGAAGTCGACGGAACAGAACGGCAAACTATGCTGCTGTTTCGTCGACTTCAAAGCAGCCTTTGATTCTGTAGATCGGGCCTGCCTATGGGAGACACTAAAGAGACTAAATATCCCGACAGATCTCTTGACCATAATAAAAGAACTACACAGGGAAAACTGGGGGCAAGTAATTAAAGATACGAGGGGCTCCCTAACTCCCAAAATACCCATAGCCAATGGGTTAAGACAGGGCTGCGTGCTGGCCCCCCAGCTTTTTTCTATCTACTTGTCAGATCTCCCGGCCTATTTAGAGGTGGAGGGCAGTGCCAGTCCAAAAATGGATGGAAACAAAATTCCATGCCTTTTATATGCGGATGATCTGGTGATAATAGATCAGACCGAGAGAGGCCTCCAAAGGAAGCTTAATGCTTTTAAAACCTTCTGTGCTGAAAATTTTTTGACCATTAACTTGGATAAAACAAAAACCCTATGTTTCGGGAAAAAGCTAAGCAGATTTAGCTAGTACATAGGGGACCTTAAGTTAGAGACAGTAAATGAGTACCGTTACTTGGGTATTTGGTTCGATAGGACACTAAATTGGAGCACCCATTTAGAAACGCAAAAAGCAAAGGCTCTCTCCTCCATTTGCGGACTTAAAAGGTTCAATAGGGAATATGGTGAGATGTCACACCGGCCAATGCTCAGAGCTTTTGAGGCAATGATCCCCCCCCAAGTTCTCTATGGCGCAGAGATCCTTTATTTTAGCGGTAAAGGATCCTGGGACGTCATAGAGGGAAATTGCATAAAAAGGCTCCTATCACTTCCTAAATCTGCTATGATTCAAGCCATCAGAACTGAAATAGGTACAAAGTCCTGGGCGATATTAACCCAGATGGCTGTGATCAGATTCTGGAAGAGATTAGAAGACCCTGAAACAAAAAAAGTGGCATACTGGTGTCGTAAAGAAATCCAGAAAAGCGAGCTAAAATGGGCGAAGTCCAGTAGGGATAAAGTGAAGGGAATCTGTAACACTCTTGAGCTCGATTGGGACCTGAGCTCGCTGCAAATCACTAGTACCAAAGGTGAATTGAAGCAAAGAGGGAAAGAAGTCTCGAAAATGCTTGATAGAGGCTATTTAAGAAAGAAAAAATCAGTGGTACATATGCTAAATGCGTGGTCCCTTGAGAATTGGTTCCCCTACCTCGACAGATTACCCAATCGTGGATACAGGCAAGAGATCCTTAGATTTAGAATCGGGATCAACCCATGGGTAATAAACAGAGACCTGAATGCAAAAATGTTAGATAAGGAAGGTCACTGCAAGTGTTACTTGAGGACAAAGGGAGACCCGCTGCATATCTTGTTAGACTGTTTTACACTCTTAGATCTTAGGAAACTTTTGTTGCGTCCTGTCTTCATAAAATATGATGTAAAAACAAGATCACAGGCAGCCAGGCTCTTAACAGAAATCCCCTACATTGATATCGCAATTGCCCTCGGGAAATTTTTAAAGGTGTCTCTGACGGCACTGAGAGATACAGAATAACATGTAGTACTGTATGAGTTTTTAGCAGATTGCAATTGTACGGAGTAATAAGAATAGGAATAGGTTTTACTAGACAAATTAAGTTTTAAGATAACTGGAAATTTTACTGATTCTTTGTACTTTTGATAATGGTGTGTACGAACCTCGCACATGGACAAAGTTTTAAAAATAATAAGTCATACTCCATTCTGTGTTATTCTAATTGCATTGTTTAAAGACTACGGTCATAATAAACATACATTTTGACTTTGACATTCACAAACCAGTCCATGTTCCGAAAAGGCAATCTATGGTGTCCACCAAACATTAGTTGGTGGAATTGTAACATTTGTGAATGTTGTAGGTGGACTCTGAGGGGTACCTGAACATATCAAGGCAAGTTTATGATCAAAGACACACCTCCAAAGAAGTCTGTGGGCAATTGTGGTCAAATCCAGAAGAAGGACAGATATTGTGTTTGGCATTACTTCTCTGGTAATACTTCTCTAGCAACAGAAGGCAGAAATTATTCTCACACACAGAATTGTGGCTCTGATAAAGAACAAGGGCAGTACAGTTTGACTTTCCAACAACTCCCCCACCACAGCATGATATCCCACCAGGAGCCAAAGACTTAGGGCAGTGGCATAGAGAGCAGGCCTGAACACTAGAGCGATCAACTAGCTGGAAAACGGTTGCTCACCTTGGGTGGAGGTGGTAACGCTGAGAGACGATGGCAGAATTGTAGTGCAACAGCAGGGAACAGAATGGGCAGGCTGACTCCCTTTAGGAATTGGTGGTCTACCTGATCTCAGATGTCCAGTCCAACTGCAGGAGACGAGGTAGATGCAGAAGTAGCTGTGGCAGGCAGCTAAAGCCTAGCGCCAAATGCAGGTCAAGCGATGGGCACTGGTTGGCAGGCACTATGCAGGGGTTCAGCACGCATGCACAGGGAGGAATGGGCCTACATCAGCAGATTACGACATTTCACAGCTGTGTTTATGATAATTAGCACCAGATATGGTCCTCTTCTCATAGGAAGTGCAGGGCAGACTTACTCTTATGCACCTTCAAATACACCCATTAACCGGGTAGAATACTTTGGATAGGCAATCAATTTAAGGAAGCTTGAACCTGAGGATAGTAACTGTTGGTCTTGTCCCTCTTTGCAGGGTCACCCCCAAACTTTTTTCCTTCTCCCTTCATGTTTGCTGAAATTAGTTTTTTGTTGTCATGAGAACTGTGTGCACTTTTCCACTGCTAACCAGTGTTAAAGTGCTCGTACTTACATCTTTATAGTGGTAATATTGGCTTACACCCAACTGGCACATTTAACCTATAAGTCCCCTGTAAAATGGTCCAACATGGTGCACTTTTTGAGCCACCCACTTAAGTAGCCCTTTGAAACATGTCTCAGGCCTACCACTGCAGTCTGTGTGTGCAGTTTTAAACTGCTAATTCCACCTGGCAAAAATAAACCCTTTTCCAGGCCTAATACTACCTTTTTAATACATAAACCCTTTGCCAGGCCTAACACTCCCTTTTTAATACATAAACCCTTTGCCAGGCCTTACCCTTCCTTTTTAATACATATAGTTTACCCCTATGGTAGGCCCTAAAAGGCCCTCAGGGAAGGGTGCTTATTATTTAAAAAGTAGGACATGTGACTTAACGTTTTACATATCCTGGTAGTGCAAAATAATGTATGAGGCCTTCTAGGAGATTCCAGCTGCCCGGGCCTATCATTTGCTCTCACATGAGGAATGCGCTTTTTCTGCATCAAGCTGATACCAGGTGAGCTGGAGTCTATTAACCATTTCTTGTCGAGCTTCGTTCAAGATAAGGAATCCAAACTGCATAACATTTATCAGGCTGCGAATGAACGGCTAACAGATAATGAGCTCATGAAAATCAATTACTATGTCTTTAACTTGCTCTTATCCAGCGGAAAGCGTACAAGCATGGGAGACTAGCTGGTGATCAGAATGTTTTATGTGGGGGATATTGATCCATGACGGAGACTCTTTCTCATATCATCTGTTTTTGCACTTTTCTCTCCCACCTCAGGCATTATTGGCTATTAGCCATTTTGAGACAATTGAATATTAGGTCCTGCTAAGCTGCAGTTGATGAATGACTGAAGGGGGACTTGTGTCGGTTATCTGCCAGATTTGTCAAATCTATGAAGTCTGCCACATCAATGTTAAGCGGAATCAAGCAGCAACTGCCTTATTAATCATTAATATTTTTTTTTTATTAGCATTTAAGCAGCATTATTATGGTTAACATTGTATTATCCTTGCTTGGTGATGACCTGTGCATTTTTTCTGCTCTGATATTTATATATTTTGCTTGCATCAGTTGGACTTGATGTGGATTGCTCCTGCACTTTAATGGTTTTTGATGTGGTGGTTTGATTTTTGCACTATTTAGTCACAATGTAATTTAGCCTCAAAAGGCTTTGAATTTCTTTGCTATTTTGTGCTGATGCTTTTGCTGCTTTATTAGCCATTGCTTTCTGTGTGCACTTCCTCTTCTTTTTCCAAGTGACATTGGCTATTATCAAACTCTAAATAATTGAACATATATCTTTTAAAGTTGTGGTAGACAAATGTCTAAAGGGGGTCTACCACTGTTGCAGGGGCACTCACCTTGCAGCTTGGAGCTGTTGTTGCTGACTTTCCTGCCCTGCCGCTGCCCGTGTTGGTCTCTCCTCGTCACCTCGGTCCACAACATCTTGACGAGGCAGGCGAGGAGCAGGGAAACTACAACCCCCAGCAGCCTGAGCGACGGAAGCCGCCTACGCCCTCCCCGCGCCCGGAGGTGCATAAAATACAGCTGCGCCCCCGCGTCGTGGGTCCGCGCGCGGGCTAAGCCCGGGCAAAGGGTGGCCGTCTGTGGCCGTCCGGGGCCAGACGAGGCCGGGCTGGGCCCCCTCCCTAAGCTGTGGACTATGGTGAGTGAGTTTACCTCAGATCACACTGGGAAAACGCATAACCCCTATTATTACCCCGGTCCCCAAGACCACTACTATTACTACATCCTCTTTTGAAAATTTGTTGGAAAGTGCGGTGAATATGGTTAATTTGGAGATTGAAAATGCAGAGAGAAGACTCTCCATGGGCCAAATCACATCATATCAAGTCCCTCCGGATGGTTTAGAGGAGGGTGGTGTTGTGGCCCCTTATCCATTATCGCCAGCCATAACAATAAATAATTCTGTTCACCCCGGAAACGTACCTAAGGACCCAGTTATTAATGATGATGTAACAGAGATTTCTGACTCTCAGCAGGGTCCCCAAGTCATAGACAGTGTTATACGCGCGGTTATAACGACAAAGAATGTTGGGTAGAAAAGGAAAAGAGGCTGTGTTTCTGGACACGAGGAACTACTGGATCTGTTAGTCCTACTGTCCAACCAAACAATAGTACCGTAGATCTGACTGAGACAGAAGACGTTCAGCCCTCTGCTTGTACACAAACCGAGTCAGCACCGGGAAATGGCATACAAGAACGGTCTAATGGAACCCTAATTGAAACTATAGTGGATTCCACTTTTAATCGTCTGAAAAGTCTAATGGACAAACAATTTAATGTTATTTTTAAACGTCTTGATAGGCTGGAAAACCTAGTGAAGAAAGAGGATGCCAAGAGAAAAGGGACTACTATCATTGATCAAGCTAGGGGCGATAGGCTTCTAAAGGACTTGGAAGCAATTAACAGAGTAATCCAAGGGGAGAGTGGTACCCGTGCTTTGCTGGGTACCGATAATGTTTGCGAAAAATGTAATGGGAAAACGAATAGTTTATCAGTCAATACTGTGCCTATACTGGGGCCAGTATGCTGCCATTGCAGAACGCGCCTGAAGAAAACAGGCCCCCTAGCAACTATTCACCCCCGATAGTGGCCCTGGCTGCAGCCCCTGCGTCGGCCCAGGCAAAACCAGTTTTAGATTTAAGCAACAGGCTTATTACTGTCCAACAGGTCAAGAAACATGCGGAGGATGTTCTTCATCTACCCCCAGAGGCATGCCCTTATGCAATATTTCTAACTGGTGTACCCCCCCTTAGGGATGATCAAAATGAGTCTTGAGACCAGCTTAAAAATAAATGTATTGATTGGCTGTGTAAGTATAAGGGGGTGGGGCGGGAGATTGCCAATGAAGTATGGGGGCATATAAATTGTAATGGAATACAAATGGAGGAAAATAGATTCTGTAGAAAGATTTTAGGGGACCAAATTTCATCATCTACCTACATATGCCATAAAGAACTAAATTTACGTTATGTGGAGGATTTTATTAAATCGCGAACCGCTTTATTATGGATAAAGATATGGCAAAATCCAGCTGCGACTTTAACCCAAGAAATTATCACAGACTGCCTTAAATGCGATGGAGGCAAAGGTATACCATGGCTGAGCGCAGTGCAAAATAGTTTGGCCAGCGTTCAGCTAGAGTATACCTTCCATCTTCCGTCAACTGCAGACGGTATAGACTTAAAGGTAGTAGGAGGGGCAATATATGATCTATATCGTGAAGAAAGAGGGAAAAATGAGTTTTGTAAACCCTCAATTATTAGATATATTCCTATCCTGAGGTCATTAAGTAACAATTATCATTTGCCGCAGGATTATTTTAGGAAAAATATTGGAAGATGGAATAGGAGTTTGCTTTTTTGCCTCGGGGATAACAGCATAAAATATTCTATCTGCTTCCTGATTGGTTTTAATAGTAACATGGAGGAGATATGCTGGCCGTGTGACATTGGATGTAAACAAACTATGTAACATTTCTTGTTCACTTGCAAATTCTATGTAAAATATACAAAACAATATTCAATCCTCTATTTTAAGGCAAATGTAATTTCTGATTATACTTTGGCATACCAGGAAATATTACAGCTGGGTTGTGATGATATGATTTTTCGAGTGAGCTCATTTCTACGAGCAGTGGTACGCTCACAAGCTTCCATGAATGCACTTTAGACTATGTTATATACTTGCAATTGCTCCTAGATTTGGATCTAGCATATATGTGATAGCTTATTCTGCACTTAGTCTGATGTTTACAACTGCTTACTTTGCGCTCAGTCCAAAGTTTACAAATCTGCGATCTTTGTATAATACTTATTGATGGTTTAAAAATTGCGCTTATTTGCACTTTATTGCTACCCCTTGCACATTGGTTTTATGTTATTCATTTATTGATTGTTAGAATATTGTCCTATCCCGTTTTTAATTCTTTTTCTTGTATTTCTTATTGATGCTGATGAATGTATGTTATATGTATATTGGCAGTGATGATTTGTACTTTTATGGATATTTTTTACCTGAATAAAGACCATTTGACTTGACTTGACTGACTTCACAATACATCTGCTCGACCTTAACATCAGTTATGGTGCCTGGAATCTTGCAACGTAACCAGATACCTGCCGAATTTGATGGAAATAGCACTAACCCTTGAATCACATTTGATCTGGGCTGTCTATATTGTATTTTAACTATGTTTTTAAAGGCTGTAAATGTTATGTTATTTTGTATTGCTGTTTTGCAACGTGCAACAACTTTGATTATTCATCCAAAATGTAGTAGGAAATGTAAAAAATGAACACGCTGTAGAAAACGTAAAAAATCATAATATAATGCAACATCAAGCCTAAGCAGAAACTGCACAACTGTTTGAGGTTAAAAAAATGTTTAGGCCTAAATCTTGCACTGACACAAGCAAGGTGAAAAGTTCACTTAAGGATGTAGTAGAATAGGAACCCTAAAAGGGTTTTCAGTTAATGGCCAACTCATGCTCAACACACTTGAAAGCATTTACGACAACAGCACACAGGGCCACTGACATGTAGCCCGTGCCTTTAACCAGATTGTGGAGTCCAGAGTGCACAGGTGCTTGATTAAACCATGGGTGCAGGGAAGTAACTCAGTTCTGAGCACATGAAGGTCTCAGGTACACAAAGTTGCCTGCACACATGTCACATAAATTGCATCTATCATGAAACATACACGCATTTATAGGCCAAAGAATGTGCTGTCATTAAGCATTGTCAGAAGTATAATGAAGAATGTGTAATAGATTAGTTCAGGACTTTGGGCTAAGAGGTAACATGTCTTTGAGTGTTTTTCTATCTTAAATCTGTAACTTGCAAATTAACTATTATTTACTATGTGTGATAAGGTATTGTATTGATATGTATGAAAAGGTCTGTCTCTGAGCAGGCGTTTGAGAATAACCCCAGAGATAGCCTGAGCAAGACTTAGGTGCAGTCTGTAGTGCTTTTCTCACTCTCGTGACAGTAAGGAAATACTGTCATTGCATTGCCAAGAAGAGTCTGCATGAATATTCCGGTATTGGGGGTTTTGTTAACCTAAATAAAGATTGATTCTGATCATAAATGCATATTGGGGCCAGATAGTGAACAACAGGAGCTGGGCGTGGCTGGGAGAGGGCAATACTGTCATGATGGGAGGGGGGGTGCTGTTCCCTGCCCCACTTGCATTTCATTGGGCTGCCTCCAGCACACTCTGTAATCCTAAAACTCTTGGAGCGTGAGCAGGGGAAGAAAGGGGAATGAAGGAACTTTCCAGAACCAATTGTGGATGTGGACTAGAAGTTCCCCAACTTCAAAGGGTGGCCCCAGGTGTTCACTCATGGACCTGCGGAGGACCCCCAGAAGTCTGCCTCGTATGTAAGAGGACTGCCCTGCTGCTTGATGCCTGCTTTGCAATTAAGAGGATTGCCCTGCTGCTACCAGAGGACTGTGCTGCTGCTTGAAGCCTCACTTGTACCCTCACATGACTATACTACTGCTGAACAGAACTCAGGCACCAAATAGATTGGGCAGGATAATGCACACTTTCTAAGAGTCTCAATTTAAAAATTGTAACTTAAAACTTGATTTTACCAATAAAATAGATTTTTAATTACAATTTCTCAGACAAAAAACATGAAAGGTTTACATGTTCCCAATCAAATGTTAGCAGTTATTACATGTGATAAGGCATCCCAATGTTACCATATGTGAGGAGTATGTCTCACAGTTGTGAAAAACAAATTCAGGAGTTTGTCACTACCATGACATGTAAAACTTGAAAGAACATACCAAACCTTTTAATTACAATGCACCGGGTGCTATGGCCTACCTAGGGCCTAGCTTAGAGGGGACATATATGCAATAAAAGGTGAGATAAGTCTTGGCAAGGTGTTTGCCACTTCTTCACCTTTTGCTATTGGTGCAGCCGTGAGATCAATGCTGGGTTAGTTACATTTTGAGTTTACCAAATACAGTTCCTGGGTTCTCCCACCTCATTGCTGTGCATTAAAGACGTGGGATGCAGTGTAGGATAACAGATTATGGTGATATGGGAGACGGACAACAATAAAAACTTGTATCAGGACAATCTAGCATTGGAAAGGTGTTGGGGCTTGGTAGTGAGTAGGAGAGCAACAACAAAGTGGGTCCAACCACAATCAATGTAGAATTCGATACAATGTTTTCAGAGACTTCAACTAGGAGGGCAGCAGTGGCTACAGAGGGAAGACAGAGGGAGCCCTGTTGATACAAGGTGTAAACCGGAGAAATATTATGCTGCAGGTATTTTCTCATCACTATGGTCTTGTATCAGTAGCCCAGGTCGGATCACTGACACAATATCGATTGAAAAAATATTGCCCAACAAAAAAATCGACGTTGGAATATCGGAGACAAGAATATCGACAGCCTATCTACAATATGGTAAGCACAAAAATATTAAAACCAAAATATAGATGTTAAAAATATCGTAATTAAAAATATCGTTTTTTATTTTTAATAAAAAAAGTGTAAAATAAAGTAAATAATAGTTATAAACCGAATAAACATAGTTAAAAATATGTAATAATGTTTAATATTAATAAATAATACATATACAATAATACATTAATTAAACATATACATAAAAATTATAATATATACTTACTTAATAATAAGTTTTAATAATTATTTTAATAACTTATAAATTATTTAAAAGTGTTATAAATTACAAAGACATCTACACACATAAAACAATAACATAAATAACAAGTAAATAATTATATGTAATACATTTTTAAAATTAAATATACGTTCAATTTTTTTAAAATTAATACTATACTACATTATCAAAAATAATAATAAAAATATTAGATAGCTAAATAAATAAAACTACTATTCAAAGTCCAAAAAAAAACCTACAGTAATGATAACATTGGATAGTGTAACACTTAAAATTATGAATGAAATGAAATGAATGAAATACAATTTTTAACGCGCAACTAAGCCCGGTGGGCGTCAAGGCGCATAACCAAACAATACCAGCTATCAGAGTATACTCCTAATTACGGGTATGCCCTGACAAAACACCAGGTCTTGAGCGCTTTTTTAAAAGAAGACAGAGAAGGTTGCATCTTAATCTCATGAGGCAGCAAGTTCCATAATTTGGGAGCAACAATGGAAAATGCTCTGTTTCCCCAGCGTACCCTTTTGGCACGTGGGACAACCAACAGATTCATCTCTGAAGATCTCAGAGATCTACAAGGCTGGTAACGGGTCAGCAAGGCACCAAGGGGATCAGAGAAACCCTCAGCCAAAGCTCGATAGGCAAGGCATAGGATCTTAAACGAGATCCTAAGATGAATAGGGAGCCAATGAAGGCTCTTTCTAGCCATCGTCGCAGATGAGGCATTGGGAAGTGCTAAGACAAAGCGAGTAGCCGCATTTTGAATGACCTGTAATCGCTGAATGAGCCCCTTGTTGGAGTCTGCATAAAGCGCATTACAGTAGTCCAACCTTGAACTCACCAATGCCACTGCCACCTGCTTACGTGCTGAGGGGGAGAGATAGTGAAGGATCCTCTTAAGAATCTTTAACACCCCCCAGCAGGTGGCAACCGTACGGTTGACCTGCAAAGTCATGGACAAGGAGGTGTCAAAGATTACTCCAAGATTTCTTGCAGACTGGGAAGGAGATGGACAGGTTCCCAGTGAGGCCGGCCACCACTCATCCGACCAAATATCCTGGTCTTTGCCAAAGACCAGGATCTCAGTTTTGTCGCCATTCAACTTCAGGGAATTCTGAAGCATCCAGTCAGAGACTGTCTGCATACAGATCCTGAAGTTGGTGGCAGATGTTGAAACTGAGTGGGTCAGTGACACCATAATTTGAGTGTCATCTGTCACGACCGTGTATCCTCTGGGTCAGGGTGATGCTGTAAGGGGTCCACCTCCAGACTGCCCTAAGCTCTGAATATTAAATACCACAGAGCATAAGGAAATCAGGCGAGGGAAAGGTTAGGAAGGGACTGGAACGGGAAGGGAGGCTGAAACGAGAGAAAACAAAAGAACACACAATTGTTAATCTGTATACAATGCTGACTACTCTTGGTAATTCTCGCTAAGACACCACCTACCACGCTTACTAACTGTATTACTTCTTCTCCCTCTTGGTAGGTACTGAACGGAGCTACTTCCTCCTACACAATCAAATCTGTAATACAGAAGACAAAGTCAGCATCACTTAAGGCGGCTCCACACCCCTCTTGCGCTCCTCCAATTATACCCCCTTCATGCGTACCTTCCAGCCTTCCTGGGATTAACGGTAAACAAATATCCTTAGAGTTTTCCCTCTTAAACCATCAGAGGACAAATATCCATAGGGATTCCAAAGTATCAAAAAATAACGAACACAGTCTTGCAAGGCTCAAAATTCCAAAATCCAACAATAACGCCAAAACAAACAGTGTTCTCTGAAAGTCAATTGCAAGAGACCAAAGTACTTGAACGCGCCTTCAGATAGACGCTATAACTCACATGGATCCAAATGTGCACACACCTGCCGGTGAATGAACCGCATGCAGCAGCCGCTGCACGCCTGACCAGGAAGCCTTCGCTCCCTGCTCCTGTATCCCCTCAGCCGAGAGAACAAGAGTCTTTCCAGGCAGCCGCCTGGAACGCCGCCGCTTCCCCGACTCCAGCAAGATGATAATTGAAAACGCTGCCTCCAGCCCCAGCCGGGACGGAGAGAGAAGGGGAAATCAAGAAAGACCAAAAAAGTACACGGCGGAAGCCTCACGCCGTAATTCTTCGTAAGGGGACTCCGCTTGGCAGCACAACCAAACGCGGGAATTCTCTAATTCAAAACACCAAAATCCAAGGAACCAAAATCACGTACACAGCGCCCCCTCAGGCAGAGACCTATATAGACAATGTCTCTTCCTATTACATAAGCCTTCTGGTAGCTGTAGTTTTTCCTGTCACTGTTAATGTAACGGTATTGCTTCCATTCTCAAATCATGACATCATCGGCGTATGACACCAAAATTACTATTCAACTTCAGAAAATGCAACAGTAGGGAAAGCGTTGGATAGCGTAGGGGTAAAAATTACTATTCCAACTCCAAAGAGGGCAACAGTAGGGAAAGCGTTGGATAGCGTAGGGGTTAAAATTACTATTCCAACTTCAGAAAATGCAACAGTAGGGAAAGCGTTGGATAGCGTAGGTGTAAAAATTACTATTCCAATTCCAAAGGGAGCAACAGTAGGGAAAGCGTTGGATAGCGTAGGGGTAAAAATTAATGTTCCAACACCAGAGGGTGCAACAGTAGGGAAAGCGTTGGATAGTGTAGGGTCAAAAATTAATATTCCAACTCCAGAGGGTGCTACAGTAGGGAAAGCGTTGGATAGTGTAGGGGTAAAAATTCATATTCCAACTCCAGAGAGGGCAACAGTAGGGAAAGCATTGGGTAGCGTAGGGGTAAAAATTACTATTCCAACTCCAGAGGGTGCAACAGTAGGGAAAATGTTGGATAGCGTGGGGGTAAAAAGTTAAAATTCCAGCTCCAGAGGGTGCTACAGTAGGTAAAACGTTGGATAGCGTGGGGGTAAAAATTACTATTCCAGCTCCAGAGGGTGCTACAGTGGGGAAAACGTTGGATAGTAAAGAATTTAAATATAACATACTTATAAATAATTTTTGTATTTAAAATAATAAATAATTAAATGTTTTAATAACTCTACGTCATTTACAAATACCCATTAATAATTATTAAAAACATAATTACAATTGAATAATTAACAATAAATACCAATACATATTAATTATTAAATATTAGTCACCACATAACAATAAAATATTTTTCATTACAAAAAAAATATTAATTATTTAAAATTAATTCACAATTAACAAATATTAAACAATAAAATTATTTTACATACCAAATAACACTTTTTATGAAACATTGATTACCAAACAATTAAACATATTTTCCAATGAATACAAATTAATTACCAATTAAGAATATTAATTGCCAATTAACAACATTAATTACCAATTAAAAAAATAATTGCCAATTAAAAAATGTTTGCCAATCAAAAACATTAATTACCAATTAAAAATGTAATTATCAATTGAAATAATTAACTGCCAATTAATAATTAATTAAAAATAAAGTAATTATCGATACCAATCAATACAATTAAATCATTAATTAATTAAAATTAAATTACTACCCACCCAATTCCCCTATAAACCCACAGCCCGCTACAGAAATAAACACAAAAAATAATTTAAATGAATTTCTAATTCCTAAAAATTAATAATTAATTTAGTATATTTAAATGACTTCCCTCCCTATTCCCCTATAAACCCACAACCCGCCCCGGTACTAAAACATAAAATGTACTTAAAAATAACAATATTAATATATAAAAATAATACACATATAATTTAAAATAAGTAAAATACTTAACAAAAAAAATATTACACATGCATAATAAAATACATAACAATAATACAAATATCGATATTAGTAACTTCGATATTACTTACATAGATATAAAAAAAATCTATATTACTTACCTTAGGGTTGATATTCTGTCCAACGATATTCTTGACCTCGATATTCTGTACCTTAGATATTTCCAACTCGATATTTTTGTAGGTCGATATTTCAAACTCGATATTTTGACTGTGCACCGCTCAGGTCAAATCCATCATATTCATGCAAAACTATTTAAACGGTTATGCATAATCAATAAGCCCTAAGTGGTCGCAGAAGCCAGAGCTTGCTTTCTTTGTACAAACATGTTTGGCTTCTTTAGATCTCTTCAAGGATTCTTTCTTACATACTTTTGTAGTGACGCTACCCAGCCATACTCAAGATACTTTCTACGTGAGAGACAGTTACTGGACGTGGTAACTTATGAATGGCTTCAATTCTTCCATTTGACAAGGGGTGTTTTAAATGGAGATTTCATGGTCCAGGTAGCGCATGGAGGAGACAAAATTGCAGTGTCTCCTTCAAGAAAATGCCAATTTTGTGAGGAAGTTCACATCGTCTTGCTCACAGTGGTTTAAAGTAACAGAGACAAGCAAAAGGTCATCAACATATCAACATACTGTACTAGAGTAGAGATCCAGGAAATGTCAAGGTTTCTATATCTTGATTTAAAGCTTGGAAAATGATTGACGGGGACTTTGCAAATCCTTGAGTACATTTCTGCCACACAAGCTGAGATCTGCTAAATGAGTACACAAAGAGAAACTGACTCTCTTTATGCATGAGTATGGAGGAAAAGGTGAAACACACATCTACCACCCAAAATGTTTGGGCGTCTGCATGCTTACAAAAAAGAATGATAGTGGGGTTAGGAACCACAGTGCACATTGGTCTTTCTCGTCGTTTTGATAGGTAGGTTAAGAGTATTACCTTTGTTAATAATTGGTACCAAAACACTTTGGAGTTCATTAGGATGGCGGGCGGGCAACCCTTGCGGTAAACAGGACAGCCCGCCTAAAGGGCGGGGGTCCCGATATGTGCATTGGGAAGCGCCCGCCAGTGTTGCGGGTGCAATCCTCATATTTAACATTGTGGCGGGCGGTGCTCACTGCACCGCCCGCCACAAACTTAAAAAAGAATGCACGCATTTGCATGCATGAAGCGGCAGGCACAGCGCGGTGCCTGCTGCTTGGTGTATGCAAATGCTGGGGGGTACCACAGGTACCCCCCCCTTTGCACCCACCACCTCAGACTTCACCAGGGGGGCCCGCAGGGGGCCCCCAAAGCAAAGACCGCCTGCCCTTCCGTGGCGGCATCGCCGCAGCGGAAAGGCACCTCTGGCCACACATCATAATATGGCTGGTGGTGTCCATTGGACACCACCACCATATTATTCCTTTTCCGCCCCGGTCGACTTGCGACCGAGGCGGAAAAGTGGCGGACGGTCTTTCCGTCCGCCGAGTTCCCCCCCGCCATACTAATATGGTGGGGGGGAAAACGGGAGATGATGGTGGGCGGACTTCCCCCGCCAGGCTGGCAATAAATGGTTGCATTCATGACCTGGCTTCAGGCTGTAGATGATGCTGTGGGATACGTGGAAGTCATTTCCTCAGACTGCTCTTTATCTTTAGCAGATATTAGACAATTTACACCCAATGTCTTTGGTCCTATGGCCAATAACGTGCAAGCAGCTCAGACAATTATTTAGACACTATAGAGCTATGAGTAAAAGGGTGCCAATCCACGTAGGAAAGTGCCCCTTTTTGATGGTTGACCCCACTTTTTCCCTAAATATTGATGTACTTCGACTGAGTGTGCCCTGGGCTCCTCCAAAACAGGTACCCGTCCTGTCCTGTGCAGAAGCGGTCATTACTTTGTATTGTAAATCGATTTTTCTATGTGTAATATTGCTCGCCTGCTGCTGAGTGCGTAGCGCTATACCACTGCTGCCTTGACATTAAAATCACCCATAGCGCTGCATTGCTGAAACAGTTCCTTTACTTTGTGCCCAATCTCACCCAGCTTCGCAGTATTTGTTATTGTTACTGCCATTTTGTTTGTTGTGCCGTCCCAGACCGTCCCTCCACCTCGCTCCCGCCTCCCAGCTGCCCCTCCCACCCACTGAGACTACAGGCTGCCCTCGTCCTCGTGGAGAGCTGTGACCGTCCTGTCCTGTGCAGATGTCGTGTATTTCTATAGGTTCTGATTCGATCCCCCTATTCCTGACCCTATTCTGGTTAAACTTACTAGCTAGTTAACTAACAGTCAGCCCATGAGGCAAGAAATCCCCCATGATGCAGATACCGTTATCTGACGCAGTCACACTACGGCACAGGAACGTGTTATCTGATTAGGTCATAACGCTTGAGATCTAATTAGACAAGCAATATTCCTCCAGCCCCTGATAAGGCATACGACGTTCTCATAACAAATCAAACCTATGACAACCTGGATAATCCGTGCGGCCATTGTTTTGATTTCACAGAGAACTTTAGTAAAGAATGTGCTAACGAGCAAGTCGTATGACATCTTTATCGACGTACCTATGTCCATCCTTACGTCAATCCCGGCACCTTTAAGGTATAAATATTGCCGACCTTGCCCTATGCAAACACACGCGTGGTGACAAGACGGAGCAGCCATACTTGCCGAAGCCGAGAGCAGAAGCAGACCCCGCAGGCAGCAGCCCCGCCTTCCTGACGCGCTGAGAGACGCGCTGCTATCTCAAGCCGAGAGACCCAGCACCGGCGCTTCTGGGCAGCCCTCGCAGGCAGCCTGGAATATCGAGAGCAGAGAAAGAGATACCATTCCTCATTCATCCTAAATTCCAGGTACAGAACTGAATAACCCCTCCTAGAGAATTCTTTAGTTATTCACTTGGCAAAAACAAACTTAAACTAAACTGTAACTTTCTATTCCCGCCCACGCATTAGACTTAGGTCAGGTACACGGGGTAGGCGTATTTAGAAACACCAGTTGAGTACGTTTAGTCAAATGTATATGTGTATGTAAATATATTTTAATCATTTTAAACATCATATGGCTCAGAAACCATATCAATGTTTTTACAGTATTATTTTATACTATTGCTTCTAATGTATGCACTTTACTTAACTATAAGTATTGCAATAATATCGATCCATTTCTCTTGTACGAGAAAAGAGACTGATCAATAAATAACATCTTTTATTGAACACGCCCGTCTCTTCCTTTTCTCTACATTCTGATGAGACTAAGAATGCACGTACTGACTGAGTAAAATAATTGCCTTGTGCTCACACGACTCTTGAGATTGACTCTTGATTAGGGGAGAGCAAAGTTGTCATGTTCTATGGTTGTCAGAAACTAAATCCCTTCTTGTCTAATCAGGGGAGTTCATCCTTCCTTGAACATTCGAGAAAGTTTCTAGCGAACTCTGAGCTTAGCTGGCAAACCCAAAAATTAAGTCTAGTTTCGACAGTAGTAGACCTAGTTAACGTCTGGCCTAGGTCTTTACTGCTGTAGGTACTATTCCAATGCGCAGAGCCTATTGGGAAAATAGGAGCTACACTACATGGCGCCCAACGCGTTTGGAAAGGGCGATAAAACTAACGTAAGACATTTAGAGTAACTCAGTCGTGCTTTCTCACTCAGACCCCTTTTCCCAAATACTCCAAAGACGTCTGGAGTGGGTGAAAGGTTATTATATCCTCCAAAACCTCGCAGGAGGGAACTCCTATGTACGGTTCTTGGTCTAGTCAACGTTGAAGGATAAAACAGTTCCAAAATATTGTGCACCTAATCTCTGTTTCCATAAAGAAACCTGATCTGCAAATAAAAATAATACCATCCTGTCAGTAAAATGGGAGACAGTGATGGAGAAAGAGAGGCAATTAGATTAGCTACTGAAATAGCAGATGCTGATGCTACCATGCAAACAGCAGACCCGGATATAATACTCATCCAGGTCGCCAAAAGGAGATCTATAACCTTAAAACTTATAGAAAATGGACTGACACCTAGAGGTGGCACAGTCATATTCGTAATTGAGGCACACGAATATCGGCAGACAGAGGTATACTATACATGGATACATTTTCCAGCAGCAAATGCTGTAACAAAGTACTTCCACTATTACAAAGTAGAGGAACCTCCTGAAACGTACACTCCTTTCGAGGAGGTGGAAGTACCACTCAAATTCCAAGAGCATTTGCTCTTATTTGATGGCGCCCTAAAACATAATAATCACATTACAAGGCTCGGTCCTTTAGGAAGACCAGGAGCAACGTGGCCGGTCTTAGCCGGATACACACCACATCCAGACATCGACGAGATGACTGCACCAGAGCTATTAATACAGCTAAAACAACTACTAAAAATTCACAGACAATTAGTTCAGTATGTAATGCGGACTTCAACAATTCAGCCAGCGATTAAAATTCCACAGCTGACCCCTCACCAGGGGAACACAAATAAAATCACACCACAGAACATCCAATCCTGCCTAGGTAAAGTTCCAGCTAAACGGGAACAGATACCATTCTGGTTGGCACAGAAAATCACCCAAATAGAGGCGGTGTTTCCTGACACCACCCCATTAGAAAAGCACAGGATTCTGACTATATGTCTCCCAATGGGAATCGCACCACACATTGAGGACTGTGACACTTGGGGTACGGTCTTTGCTTCAATCTACACAAAAACGCACGGTGTTCCATCCATTTCGGTAATACCAGATGTGCTAAAACAAATTCAAGATGAATACGGTCCAGAACCTGCTTTAACTCTTGGTATGAAATTACTGAAAGACTTCAAGCAGGTCTCGGCTATATTACTAGCCAACATAAAGGGTGAAGCAGCAAACGTGGCGATCCGCCAGAGGTTAAAAGAGACAGATATAGCAGACCAACCAGCTGAAATTGCCAGAATCATAGAAAAATCCTATGAAGAACTAGGCAGAGATAGTCTAGGTGGAATACCAGTAAAACCGCAACTGACTACAAGTCCAGAAAAAATATTTTTTAATAATAATTCACCAAAAAAGAACTGGGATGGAAATAAACAATCCAATCCTAAAGAAAAGAAATTCCAGTCCAGAGGAAGGTCTCCTAGGCGAAGAGAGAAATCTCCAAACCCGAGACAAAGGTCACCTCAGAGTGAACCCTCTGGGAATAGATATAACCTTAGAAATAGGGATAATATTAAAAAACCTGATAGATATCAAGACATTGATACACGTCCGTCTCAATCTTTTCAGAATTCCTCGCAGAAATCGGAAAGAAGAGGACGATCAGAAGAGCACGCCAAGTCCAAAGACAAGGAACCTGCTCAACTGAAAAAGAAATCACAATTTCCAAAAAAGAAGGTAGCCAGTATCAAGGTAGTTAACAATGCCGAGAATACTGAGGACACAACTGAAAAACGGAGAATGGGCTCAGACAATGCTAGACAGCGCAGCAGAGGTGAGCATAGCTCGCAAAGTCCTTATGAATCATCTGGAGACAGTGGACACGAATGAATACCTTCAAGTGGAAACTGCAGATACCAGAGTTAGCAAGCCCCACAAAATATACGAGATAACATTACGTATAGAGGGAGATAAGACTAGGAAAATAAGGGGACTATTTTGGGATAACCTATCCAAGGGCTATGACATCCTTCTAGCTGAAAAAGACTGGCCACCGGAGTTTGTCAGGGAGTGCCCTCATGGCGAAGAAGTAATTATGCCTGCCTTCTCGAATCAAATACCGATTCATAAAAAATATACACTTGCTAGAAAGTGGGCAGTGGCCTTAGCACCTGCTTTATATAAAAATCACGTAGGATGGGATGAGGATTCTCCTCCTCACAAAGTCCAGTTAAAATCACAACCAACTGCACAAAGGCAGTACCCAATTAAGCAAGAAGCTAAAAAACAAGTAAATGAAATACTAGATCAGCTAGAATACCAAGGGGTGATTGAAACTTGCACCTCACAAATGAACAATCCTTTGTTTCCGGTCTCCAAACCAGACAATTCATATCGTCTAGTTTTGGATTACCGACACCTTAACACATGTTGCAAAACTTTTGCAGTGCAAAACTCACACAGTGCTGCACTAATGAATAACATAGTGCGCAAAAAATACAAAACAACCTTGGACATCTCCAATGGATTCTTTTGTCAAAACATAGCACCAGAGAGCAGATATTTAACTGCATTTTCAGTAAATGGCACTCAAAAACAATTCTGTCGGTTAGCCCAGGGGTACAAGAACAGCCCGGGGGTATTCTCAGCGAGAGTAACAGAATTACTACAACTATATGATGATGAAGCATTATCTTATGTCGATGACATTTACTTAACAGATGATGACTTGGAGACTCACTTGAAAAGAGTGAACACCATAATACTTGGTTTCGCTGCAGAGGGTTACAAATTCAACTTCAAAAAGTCCAGAATTGCCCATCTGAAAATCCAGTACGGAGGATATGAATTATCAAGTATTGCCTGGTTAACAGTCTTTTAAGAACTAGAAGAATTAAAAAATCTAAAATATGAAAAAACGTATCCTCTGCCAATCGACATTCTGCCTCTACGACATTACGCCTGTGTAATCTATACAGACGGACATGCTCAACCCTCCGTTTGGGGAGAACATGCATACAATCCCACATGTGAGATTACAAAAGAAGTGTGGCACGGAGGTAAACTAAGACCTCTATTAACAAAATCACACTCAGTAGAAACTAATTCAGAACTACAAACTGAAATATTAGCTTTGAAAATGGCGCTAGATAATGCGGATCGCGAATTCCCGACACTTATAGTGTCAGATTCATATTTCTGCGTCAAAGCATATAACAAGGATTTGCAGACCTGGATTCAGAACGATTACAAAGATGACACGGATGCACCAATAAAGCAGAGACTGCTCTGGGAACAGGTAGCTCTTTTGAAAAAAGAACTACCAAAGACTCACGTGACACACTCACTGAGTCACCAGCGTGATGGCGTTCACGTTGTAGGGAATTCATTGGCTGAAACAGCCGCAGCGGCAGCCAGTAAACCGGCTCCCGTAGATCGAAAAAAGCGTACATTAAAATACATTGACGGCGAAACAGTGCTGGCAGTAAAAACGTCATCAAAAGGCGACTGCTCGGCGTTACCGATCAACTATCCACTCAATTACACATACATCATAGATGCAAACTCCATTCCTTTTGCTCGAATCCCTGGAGTGGGGGATAGAGTGATTCCAAACATGGACAGGAGAAACTTGTTAATCGCAGACGCACACATGGGCGAGGGTCTCAGACACCTTAAATTAAAAGATTCTCTGGAAGAATTACAATCACGGTACTGGTGGCCAGGCATGAGCCTGCACTACACCATGTTTGTAAAAAACTGCCCAAACTGCAACAGAGATCGCAGTGGGGAGAGAAGCAGTTTAATACCTCGTCGTATCAAGGCAGATAACATCACCACTAAAAAGAATGGCTTGCGATTAACATATACAGGCTAGTTCCCACTTATAATGTAGATCCACAGCACTCGGCTGACGTTCGGACTGTTATACAAGATTTGCGAGTCTAAATGGCATATACGCTAAGAGCATGCTACGTTCGACCATTTTTTTCTTTTTCTCAGGCAATCCAGCCTGGGGGGGGGAAAGAATGGCCAAATGAGCACAGCCCAGCGGGAATCTTCTCACTTCCTTCCTGAGGGTATGGGATGGTGTAAAGAAAAAACCAAGACAGAAAGCAATCTATAATAGAAAGGATATTAGGTTCGGGAGCTGGGTGGGTCAAACATCTAATAAGTGTCCAACGTAGTCTAAATAACTTGCCAAGAAATTCTCTGAAGGGATTCAGTCCGTACGAATTATTATTCGGAACTAGGATGTTGATCTCTGACCTTGATAGTCAGACTTCAGTGGTAACAGAAAAAAGCTTTGATGTCAAAGACCGTTTGGCTATTTTGCAGGACTTAAACAAAACAAGAAAAGACCTGAGCAACATACAGTTGAAAGAACAGCCAACGACCACTGAAGAATCACCACCTGTCCCAGCAAGACCTGTCTGGATTCCAAAAGTCGGGGATCTAGTCAGGGAGAAGATCGCGGTAAAGAAGGAATTTGGGCCTTCTTACAGAAAAGCAGTTCCTGTATTGTCTGTCAACGGGACAAGATCAGTTGTACTACCGCCACTTGCTGGAAAAAAGGAGAACCGAGTTGTATCCATCGACCTGGTAAAACCACAACATGTGGCCGATAACCAACAGTAGGCCAAGTGGACTCCCAATAAGTAGCAGAACACCAAGGTTTGCTACCAGTACAGAGGTCCTATCAAAGAGGCTCATCACATTCGAAACGCCTACAGAAGAACAACAAGGACTATGCAACAATGCAATAGAACTTAGACCTCTGAAAACCCAAATAAAGACATTTAGCAGAGACACACCAATCTATACAGAAGTACCAAGTGAAAATGCAAGAAACAAAAATCCTGAACCAATTGGAACAATTGACAGAACTGCATCCGGTTACTTCATCAACTTCGATGATTCGTCTGAAGGCTTCAGCGAACAAAAGACACAGCCATCATCAAAATCCTTTAAAGACAAAGCGAAGGAACTTTTGAAACAACTGAAAGAAACATATCTAGTTTCTCCATGGATTGAATTTTGGGTGGGTTTTGGTGCATTTATCCTCATACTTTGGCTCATCATGGTATTTACCTTGGGACGCTTCATTGAGGGAAAATATGCTAAAATGGACACAGCAAGTCAGAACATCAACTTGGTCCTCAAACCACACACATCTTCACACGTCGAGAAAAGAGAACTTTCTTCAGAACTTTCTTCAGCCAACTTCACAGCAATTCCAATATCTGGTGGGGTAGCCTGGGACAACACTGACTATGAAATTTATGGTCCGGTCGAGATCCTGAAATATCCACACCAAATCAAGATCTCCTTGAGTGACTTTGCAAAACCAAACTCATTTGCTGATGATTGGGACTTTGAAAGTATAAACAATATGATGTCTGACTTAGTAATGTCTGCTAAATTTACAAAACATGATTATTTGCAGGGTTCTACAAATTATGACAGCATGTACTGCTATAACCATTATGGTAACCATTTCTTGCATAAATCTGCACAACCTAGAAATGTTTTAAATTTTAATCAATGGGAACATTGTGCTACACCTCCAAAAGGGAGCTCTAGAACCGTGTATGGCAAATATTCATATTTTTCAGGTTTTAACATAACTAATGCTGAAACATTTTATTACAAATTGTCAAACAAGACAGGGATGAAAACCATGATAACCAACACAAAATTGATATATTCAGATTCTTTCTTTGAAAAAATGAATACTTTTGGATTTGATTATTGGGACAAACATGTTGATTTGAAAAGTGTTTGGGGTACAAAAGAATGGCAAGTACAGGGTATAGAAGCTTTGTTTAGAGCCTGCATGATCCCAGAACAAATGATATTTTTAAATGACACCGTTCAACAAACCACCTGCCTTGGCTTAGCCAAAATCAAAGATTTAAATAACCTGTCTATTCCAAAGCCAACAATGTTTAGCAATAACTCTGAAACAGATGAAGAAATAGACATAAACCATATACTTAACCAAAACAGAACACATCCTGATTGGAAACAATGGTTGATCTGGCCCACAGATACAAATAACTGTCAAGATAGATTCCTGAATAAAACACAGGGTTTCAAAATGAACAGGCCAGACCCTAGATATCCCCAAAGACATCACCCAGGGATAATAACAACCTACAGTGTGGGCAAATTATGCCTTCAATGGCTACAAACTTCCACACTGCCTGAAATTAAGCAACACCTAACTTTACTTACTGATGGTGCTGACTTGCGTGATTTCATAATGGGACCACGCAAACAGCGTCAAAAGCGTTTCATAGCAGCCTCTGTATATGCAGCATACAATGAGGCCTGGAAGGTTACTCAAATTGAGACAGCAGAAAGAATACGGGAAATTGACCGTATTAATTTGGAAAAATCACTTTCTGTAGTGGACAATGGGTTAATGACTCTGTCCTCCAGAATTTTTTCATTGGACAGCATTGTGTCTTCAGCAATCGATATATTATCGCAAGACTTACTGTTATTACAACATGGTCAGTCACAGTTGCGTTCTATTGTACAGCTTGGCTGGACGTTACAAAATCTGCGTTCAGGCTATGTGCCTTGGCGTTTAATCAACACAACGTCACTATTTCAAATCTTTAACCTTACTGATAGACAAATCGGTATGGCGCAGAAGGGTGCTGATTATACAATCTTGAGCATTGAAAAACTAGAAAGATTACCGTTGACAATGTCAGAACGACCTGTCAGTGAATGGATAATCCACGGAATCATAAATATTCCAATCTCAACCTTCAGGTTTCAATACTGCCAAAAATATATACAGGCTGGCATGTACGAGAAATTGGGAAAGGGGTACCTTAAAACAACATGGAACCTGCCCTATTCACATGCATGTGTCAGTAACAAAGGACAGAAAGTGTTTCTTAGTGGCATCAATTGTGCTATGTCACTAAGCGGCACGCTTCTGTGTAACGGTATTAGTTTGCACGGAGCCTGTGAAGGGAATTCATACAACCTTTCATGTCACCAGCAAGGCGCACCTGCAACTGAAATAGAACCATTCTTTCAAAGACTCTATAATGGGAGTTACATTCTTATTGTAGACCGCAGATGCTGTAGTCTTATGCCCGGGACTCCTTATCTCGTCACTACGACGGCGAAGGTCAAGTGCTGTGGACGTTCTTTGTTCCCCAGCTCCTTTCCAGACAGGGAGGCGAGGGCATGGCCCAGTTTGAAAATTACTTCTATTCGAATAGACACTTTAAGCAGAATGAAAACAGTGCTTCTTCAGACGCCTACAAGGCTCACGTCATCTAAAGAAACGTATGATCTACAAGTCGCAAGGACGACTGCAGAGATACATACATTATTATCAACTAATTCCCCCGTACATTTCGCGGAAATCCTGAGCGAAATCTTAAATATTTCTGATACCACAGGGGTCTCAAAGGTATTTAAGACAGTATTTTCGATGGCATTAACACCATTCAAAGCCATACTGGGTATTTTTCCAGACTTCGTCCATTCGATTTTTGGCGGACTTCCCCTGATCCTAGGACTAATTGCAGGAATCCTATTCCTAGTCCTTATTTTTCGTTATGGCAACCCATGTCACAGATCAAACTCTCGCGACAATGGAAGATACGATCCTAGCCATTGGATACCGGGACCGGATATCAAAAATCCTGGGACTATCCCGGCTTAGAGACCTAAACATGACTTGGTTTCTATCATTTCGACCAATGTGGCAAAGGTGTGTTTTACCTGTACTAAGGTGTCTGCTATGCGGAGAAGAATGCGTGTTAGACACCTGTCTGACGCTACAATCGGATGCGCCGGTGGATGCAGATACACTGTTGGTTCCTACCAAGGTTCACGCACTGTGCTGCCCTCAAAGGCTGCCAATTCTGATGACGGCATTCCTGGAATCTTCACCACTGCGATTGAAGAGTAGTGAAGTTCAAGATGAAAGCAGCATCGAACAGGTACGACCTTCTGTCAGCAATGCAAATCAGAATGTCAATGGAGACAATCATGCGCATGAATGCATGGTTACCCCTATTTCCGACTTAGAGGAACTTTCCCATGAAGCTGTTGACAGTTTTTTCGAAAGCCTGAATGATATGATGTTCTCTCCGGAACAGAAATAGAGACTTTTGAGTAAACTCGCACACGGCGTTCCCTGAATTCGGCCTTCAACTTTAAAAATGAAGTCACATGAACAATTACAATCCAGTTCACGGACAGCAACTTTTTTCAGCAAGCCCCTAAAATATTTTTCTATATATTTTTTCCCGGGACACTGATTTTCTGCTTAAAGTAAGAGACTATTCCTAGAGAACTAAGATTTCTATTTTAGATACTTTATAGACTTTATAGACTTTAGCTGCCCGCTGGTATGTTCGCAATAGATTTTATGTGATGAAATGGTTTCGACTTTTTTTCTGTATAGCCATATTAAGAGCCATTTCATGTGTATTTCTCATATACCAACAATCAATAATGCATAACAATGCGTGTTCACTTTTGCATCTAATTCATAGCTTAAGTGCATACAATATATATGACTGCAATTTTTCAGTATATTTGAAAATTTCGAAATGCATTTATGTATTTTGGGGTGGTGAGGTATACACTATACTCTATAGTATGTTGTACTATGTTATACTATGCATAGATTAGTAGATATGACCATAGTTAGCGTGGAGTGGGTGTCGTGTATTTCTATAGGTTCTGATTCGATCCCCCTATTCCTGACCCTATTCTGGTTAAACTTACTAGCTAGTTAACTAACAGTCAGCCCATGAGGCAAGAAATCCCCCATGATGCAGATACCGTTATCTGACGCAGTCACACTACGGCACAGGAACGTGTTATCTGATTAGGTCATAACGCTTGAGATCTAATTAGACAAGCAATATTCCTCCAGCCCCTGATAAGGCATACGACGTTCTCATAACAAATCAAACCTATGACAACCTGGATAATCCGTGCGGCCATTGTTTTGATTTCACAGAGAACTTTAGTAAAGAATGTGCTAACGAGCAAGTCGTATGACATCTTTATTGACGTACCTATGTCCATCCTTACGTCAATCCCGGCACCTTTAAGGTATAAATATTGCCGACCTTGCCCTATGCAAACACACGCGTGGTGACAAGACGGAGCAGCCATACTTGCCGAAGCCGAGAGCAGAAGCAGACCCCGCAGGCAGCAGCCCCGCCTTCCTGACGCGCTGAGAGACGCGCTGCTATCTCAAGCCGAGAGACCCAGCACCGGCGCTGCTGGGCAGCCCTCGCAGGCAGCCTGGAATATCGAGAGCAGAGAAAGAGATACCATTCCTCATTCATCCTAAATTCCAGGTACAGAACTGAATAACCCCTCCTAGAGAATTCTTTAGTTATTCACTTGGCAAAAACAAACTTAAACTAAACTGTAACTTTCTATTCCCGCCCACGCATTAGACTTAGGTCAGGTACACGGGGTAGGCGTATTTAGAAACACCAGTTGAGTACGTTTAGTCAAATGTATATGTGTATGTAAATATATTTTAATCATTTTAAACATCATATGGCTCAGAAACCATATCAATGTTTTTACAGTATTATTTTATACTATTGCTTCTAATGTATGCACTTTACTTAACTATAAGTATTGCAATAATATCGATCCATTTCTCTTGTACGAGAAAAGAGACTGATCAATAAATAACATCTTTTATTGAACACGCCCGTCTCTTCCTTTTCTCTACATTCTGATGAGACTAAGAATGCACGTACTGACTGAGTAAAATAATTGCCTTGTGCTCACACGACTCTTGAGATTGACTCTTGATTAGGGGAGAGCAAAGTTGTCATGTTCTATGGTTGTCAGAAACTAAATCCCTTCTTGTCTAATCAGGGGAGTTCATCCTTCCTTGAACATTCGAGAAAGTTTCTAGCGAACTCTGAGCTTAGCTGGCAAACCCAAAAATTAAGTCTAGTTTCGACAGTAGTAGACCTAGTTAACGTCTGGCCTAGGTCTTTACTGCTGTAGGTACTATTCCAATGCGCAGAGCCTATTGGGAAAATAGGAGCTACACTACACAGAAGCGGTCGCTCCCCTCACCTCCTCTCCTCCTGGTATCGTGCTGATTGCGCTTTGTGCCTCATAATTGTTTTTGCTATCCTTTTTTGTTGCGCTTTCAATCGCTCGCCACTGCTAATCACTCGCTCTACTGCTGGGCATTACTTTGTATTGTAAATTGATTTTTCTGTGTGTAATATTGCTCGCCTGCGGCTGAGTGCGTAGCGCTATACCACTGCTGCCTTGACATTAAAATCACCCATAGCGCTCCATTGCTGAAACAGTTCCTTTACTTTGTGCCCAATCTCACCCTGCTTCGCAGTATTTGTTATTGTTACTGCCATTTTGTTTGTTTTGCCGTCCCAGACCGTCCCTCCACCTCGCTCCCGCCTCCCAGCTGCCCCTCCCACCCACTGAGACTACAGGCTGCCCTCGTCCTCGTGGAGAGCTGTGACCGTCCTGTCCTGTGCAGAAGCGGTCGATCCCCTCACCTCCTCTCCTCCTGGTATCATGCTGATTGCGCTTTGTGCCTCATAATTGTTTTTGCTATCCTTTTGTGTTGCGCTTTCAATCGCTCGCCACTGCTAATCACTCGCTCTACTGCTGGGCATTACTTTGTATTGTAAATTGATTTTTCTGTGTGTAATATTGCTCGCCTGCTGCTGAGTGCGTAGCGCTATACCACTGCTGCCTTGACATTAAAATCACCCATAGCGCTCCATTGCTGAAACAGTTCCTTTACTTTGTGCCCAATCTCACCCTGCTTCGCAGTATTTGTTATTGTTACTTATTTGCAAAAACAGTAAGTAGTGAGATATATTATTAAGCCAATGAACCCAAGGAGAAAACTAACTAACTAAATAATTATTGTGACATGTAGTAAAGGACTGATGAAGACAACACTTGTTATTGTAATGTAAATTGATATTTTTGTTTTATTTCAATCTTTTTTAACATTTTTGTAGAACATATTTTGTTTATAAAAATATACATTTCTAAGTTAAAACGTCTGTGATAAACATATTTGATTTCAGAATAAGAAAATGAAAAAAATGAAAGTGAAAAGTGAACAACACAAATGACTCCGATGTTAAATAGAGCTTGAGTGGAATAAGCAAAGCGGTAGATGGAACTCTACGCGCGTTTCGGCATTAGCCTTCTTCAGGAGTCCGTCATTTGCAGTGAAACTTTTAGACACAACACTGAAAAAACAATTGAAAAACATGTCACACACCATAAACTTCTAATAAGCTTCTATGCTCATTCTATACATAGTATGTCAGTCTTGGGTCTAGGTCTAGCTATTAATTATAACACATTTGATACAATGTTGCTATTTTGGTTTTGACATATCAAAAAGCAGCTATATCATCATATCATGAGTATTAAATTAGATCACATCTATTTATTTCAGTGGCCACATTACTCTATGTGCCTATAAACTATACATCAGTACATTCTATATTTGTCATCTATTATACTAAAAAAGAAGTGGTTTAGTAGATATAAAAAATAACCGAGATTGGGAGAGAGAGAAGAAATAAAGAGAGGATAAAATAAAGACAGTAGTAAGAAAATTAAGTGAGTAAGGCATCGTTGTATATGACAGGCCATTCTTATCTCTAGATAAATGTAGATGAATATATAACCCTTCTAAAAAAAGGGAGAGGGAAGAGAGGCGGTTAGGTGTTAAAATGTCGTTCTATGATCTACTTACATAGAAATATGAAGGCACACTATTCTCCTGGTGATTTACGTTTTAGACAGGTCTGTTGGGGATTATCTTTTTCTTTACTTTTGATATTTGAAAAAGAAGGGAGAGCAATATTTTAACATTCCTGCTGGCTATCTTGTAGTATATACAGCAAAGACCGACATAGATGGTTACAGTATTATGAAAAGATATTTTATATATACCTTCTTATTATGTGATTAACTATAATATGTTTCTTGGGGGACTTGCTGACATAGCGACGTTGCTTAAAAAGATGCTGGGCACTGAAAACAGCAAGGAAGATGATTATTCCTTTATGGGAAGAGAGAAACAAAGGGGGTCACACAAGTATCTATGTTAAAAGACCATTAAAGCGAATAAAACATAAACCTATCGCAGTTACCTTATCTTAGGTGAATAGGTGCTTGCTATTACACTGTCTCTGCAGAAAGAGGGGTGCACTTAGCTAGAGACTACTGCAGCCATAATGTCCAATGATTGGTAAAATGTAGACTACTGAAAAGATAAAAGTATTTATATTTAGATAAATTGGTGATGTTCCTAATGATACAGCAGGTAAGTATCATATCAATCCTATTGGCCTGAGAAGCTAGACAGGTATTATTTACCTATTATAAATAAATCTCAAGCTTGATACGTGTCTGAGGGGTTCCAATTGTGCCCAGCTCTCTAGATAACTGTTAAAAGCAAGCAAAATGGAAAGCAAGGGGTTAGAAATGCAGTATAAACTCGAGGGTAGGTGGTCACATGTATTGAAGCTAAGTAACAATACGTACCTAAAAAGACAGAACCGGTGTACATAATGTAGGTTTGTTGATATATAGACCCCAAGCGTCGCTATGTCAGCAAGAAAAAGATAATCCCCAACAGACCTGTCTAAAACGTAAATCACCAGGAGAATAGTGTGCCTTCATATTTCTATGTAAGTAGATCATAGAACGACATTTTAACACCTAACCGCCTCTCTTCCCTCTCCCTTTTTTTAGAAGGGTTATATATTCATCTACATTTATCTAGAGATAAGAATGGCCTGTCATATACAACGATGCCTTACTCACTTAATTTTCTTACTACTGTCTTTATTTTATCCTCTCTTTATTTCTTCTCTCTCTCCCAATCTCGGTTATTTTTTATATCTACTAAACCACTTCTTTTTTAGTATAATAGATGACAAATATAGAATGTACTGATGTATAGTTTATAGGCACATAGAGTAATGTGGCCACTGAAATAAATAGATGTGATCTAATTTAATACGCATGATATGATCATATAGCTGCTTTTTGATATGTCAAAACCAAAATAGCAACATTGTATCAAATGTGTTATAATTAATAGCTAGACCTAGACCCAAGACTGACATACTATGTATAGAATGAGCATAGAAGCTTATTAGAAGTTTATGGTGTGTGACATGTTTTTCAATTGTTTTTTCAGTGTTGTGTCTAAATGTTTCACTGCAAATGACGGACTCCTGAAGAAGGCTAATGCCGAAACGCGCGTAGAGTTCAATCTACCGCTTTGCTTATTCCACTCAAGCTCTATTTAACATGGGAGTCATTTGTGTTGTTCACTTTTCACTTTCATTTTTTTCATTTTCTTATTCTGAAATCAAATATGTTCATCACAGACTTTTTAACTTAGAAATGTATATTTTTATAAACAAAATATGTTCTACAAAAATGTTAAAAAAGATTGAAATAAAACAAAAATATCAATTTACTTTACAATAACAAGTGTTGTCTTCATCAGTCCTTTACTACGTCACAATAATTATTTAGTTAGTTAGTTTTCTCCTTGGGTTCATTGGCTTAATAATATATCTCACTACTTACTGTTTTTGCAAATAAGTTCTTATATGTTTCCCTACAAGTAGTGATTGCATCATTAGTAGGGGTCCCCCTTCTTTACAAACTTTGTTATTGTTACTGCCATTTTGTTTGTTGTGCCGTCCCAGACTGTCCCTCCACCTCGCTCCCGCCTCCCAGCTGCCCCTCCCATGCTTCGCCCCCCTCCACTCTCCATTTAGGACAGATGGACCTACGCGCAGCGGTCACGCCGAAGGTGTGCCAAAGGTAAGCCCGTCTACGCCCGTCCGCGCCTGGACCGCGCCCAGTGCCGGTCCCCCTGGTCCCCGTAACACTCACCCCTCGCGCATTTCGTACGATACCACCACCCTCTCTGCACTCAACCCCTGCCGCCTCCAAAACTGCTACCAAGCCGCTCCTGGACACTCCCATGGTCCCTTCGCCTGCCACTCCTGCAAGTTTGACTGCACCAAGACCCACACCAACCCCACTAACGCCAAACAAAGCTCCGACACTAACCACCTGAAGTGCATCCTACTCAACACCCGCTCGGTTCACAGCCACGCCATCGCTCTCTGGAACTTACTGGACACTACATTGCCGGACGTCACCTTTCTCACAGAAACCTGGATGAACGCCTCATCAGCGCCTGACATCGCAACAGCCATCCCTGACGGATACAAGATTATACGTAAGGACCACAGCAACCAAACAGGAGGAGGCATCGCCATCGTCCATAAGAACACCATCCGCAGCACAACCTGCTCCGACGACACCCTCGCAAACGCCGAACACCTTCACTTCCAGATCCACACCGACCCCAAGACAACTCTCAGAGGCACCCTCATCTACAGGCCACCAGGACCCCGCACACAATTCTGCGAAGATATCACTGACTTCATCAGCCCACACGCCCTCCCCTCCGAGAACTACATTCTACTAGGAGACCTTAACTTCCACTTGGAAAAGACCAACAACAGCAACACCACCACCCTTTTGGACAACCTCGCCAATCTCGGACTTGAACAACTTGTTGACACCCCTACGCACTGTGCCGGACACACACTCGACCCAATCTTCACCTCCAGCAAATACATCTCCTTCTCTCACACCTCAGCGCTACACTGGACAGACCACAGCTGCGTCCACTTCAACTACAAGAAAACCACAGCCCACAACTACCTAAAGCCAATTCCCCGCAGAAAATGGAACAAAATTACCACGGACCAGCTCTTCACATCGCTTCTCCATAACACCCCCTCAAAATCATCGGACCCAAACATCTCAGCCACCTACCTCACACAATGGATCACTCACAGCGCTGACGAACTAGCACCCTTCAAAAAACACCAAATCAAACAAGGAAGCAAGAAAGCCCCTTGGTTCAACGATGAACTCAAGCAATCCAAGAAGTCCTGACGCACACTCGAGAAATCCTGGAGAAAAACCCCAACCACTGAAAACCTAACCACGTTCAAGAACGCCATCCGCAAACACCACCAACTGATCCGCTCCACCAAAAAAGCAGCTTTCAAGGTCCGACTTGACAACAACTCCCACAACAGCAAAGAATTATTCAACATCGTCAAAGAATTCACCAACCCCACCGCCGGCACCAACGACATCACTCCCTCCCAAGACCTCTGCGACTCCCTAGCCTCTTTCTTTCACAACAAAATCGCAGACATACACAACAGCTTCGAAAACAAGCCCGGAGATCAGCCCACCCCACTCACACCCGAAGATAAACTCCCCCCCAACATCCTTTGCGCCTGGACCCCAGTCACCACAGAAGACACCATCCGCTTGAGGAACTCCATCCATTCTGGATCACCTACCGACCCATGTCCCCACCACATTTTCAACAAAGCCGACTCCATTATCGCACCCCATCTCCGAGACGTCATCAACTGCTCCCTCAACTCCGCTACCTTCCCGGAAAGCTGGAAACATGCCGAACTCAGCGCCCTCCTGAAAAAACCCACATCAGACCCCACTGACCTTAAGAACTACCGCCCCATCTCACTCCTTCCTTTCCCCGCCAAAGTCATGGAGAAAGCCGTCAACAATCAACTTGCCGCCTTCCTCGAATCCAACAAATCCCTCGACCCATCACAATCCGGGTTCCGAGCCAAACACAGCACCGAAACCGCACTCATCGCAGCAACCGATGACATTCGAACACTACTGGACAACGGAGAAACAGCTGCCCTCATCCTACTTGACCTCTCCGCAGCCTTCGACACAGTCTGTCACAGCACTCTTATACAACGCCTCAGCAATGTTGGAATTGAAGGAAAAGCACTGGACTGGATCACCTCGTTCCTCGCCGGAAGAACTCAAAGAGTCCGCCTACCCCCCTTCAGATCAGAAGCCACTGAAGTCATCTGCGGCGTACCTCAAGGTTCCTCACTTAGCCCCACCCTCTTCAACGTTTACATGAGCCCCCTCGCTTCCATCGCACGACAACACAACCTCAACATCATCTCCTACGCAGACGATACCCAACTGATCCTCTCCCTCACCAAAGACCCAAACACCGCCAAAACCAACCTACACGAAGGAATGAAGGAAGTAGCCGAATGGATGAAGAACAGCCGCCTTAAACTGAACTCGGACAAAACTGAAGTCCTCATCCTAGGATCTTCCCCCTCCGCTTGGGATGACTCATGGTGGCCACCGGCCCTGGGAAACGCACCCACCCCCACAGACCACGCACGTAACCTGGGCTTCATCCTGGACTCCTCCCTCTCGATGACCAAACAAGTCAACGCCGTCTCTTCATCATGTTTCAACATCCTACGTATGCTTAAAAAAAATTTCCGTTGGATCCCCACCGAAACGAGAAAGACGGTCACTCACGCTCTGGTCACAAGCTGTCTGGACTATGGTAACACCCTGTATGCCGGAACAACAGCAAAGCTACAGAAAAAACTCCAACGCATCCAAAACGCGTCAGCTAGACTCATTCTAGACGTCCCCCGCCAAGCTCACATTTCCGGTCACCTGTTAGAACTCCACTGGCTCCCCGTCAACAAGAAAATAACGTTCCTCACCCACGCACACAAGGCACTCTACGACCTTGGACCCGAATGCCTCAACACGCGCCTGTCCTTTTACACCCCCACCCGCCAACTTCGATCGACCAATCAAGCCCTCGCCGTAATCCCACGTATCCATAGATCCACCATGGGTAGAAGATCCTTTTCCTACTTAGCGGCCAAAACCTGGAACTCTCTCCCTGCCTACCTCCGCCTTACCCAGAACCACCTCTCATTCAGAAAACAATTAAAAACCTGGATATTCGATGAGTGAGCACCCTCCTTCCCCCAAGCGCCTTGAGACCCTCTGGGTGAGTAGTGCGCTATATAAATGCAGAACTTGAACTTGAACTTTTACCCAGGGCCTATGTTCTTTCCCTAAACTGTACTGTTACAAAACCCATCTGGCAACTCTCTGGCCGCATGTAAGCCTCTTGTAAAGGGTACCATAGATACCAAGGGCACTGTGAGCAGGAAAGACCTCTAAGGGCTGCAGCACTTATTGTACCACCCTTAAAAGCCCTGTACCTTTACACACACACACACACACACTGCCATTACAGGCTGCAACTTTTGGTGCAGAACAAAGTGAAGAGTCGCCATGGCACACATCCCTGTGTGCTATGCCTACAATCCACTGCCCTGGCATAGGTAAGCCACCCCTATAGCTGGGTGCACTATACTAGTGGCGAGGGTACAGGTGCATGAGCCCTGTAACCCTCAAGTATCTAAGACAATTCTTAGACATTGTAAGTGCAGTAATGCCATAAGGAGTATATGGTATGGGAGTTTGCAATCACGAACTCCACAGCTGAGAACTGGGTGGTTTGGTATCAAACTTCTCAGCATATTAACCGACACTGATGCCAGTGTGGGATTTAATGAAAAATGCACTCAGAGGGCGTTTTAGAGGTGTCCCCTGAAAAACGACCTAACTGTTGTGTCCTGGCTGAGGGGATGCTCACCGGCTGCCACCACCAGACATGTTAGTGGGCCCCTGGGTAGAAAGCCTGCCACTCTCTGGGTCCTGAAACAAAGCACATCCTGGGACGAGGTGCCAAGCCTCCTCCCCCATGATGGACAGGGTCCACGAAGGGAAAGCCTCAAAGACCTGCCGCCTTTGTGAGCTACCCCAGCCATTTGCTGCTCCCAGCAACTTTTCCCCACCGGTTCTGACCCCACATTGGGCAGAAGAATCGGCAGGAAAAACAAGTTATGAGGAGAGGTGTGCCCACCTTGAACAACCCCCCCCCTCAGGCGGGGGAAACGACATGCCCTATGCACACTGCAATGAGATTCAATTAAAAGGAGTGTATCCTGATGAGTCAAAACACATTTGAAACACAACTGCCAAGAAAAAAACGCAGTTTCTTTAGAGTGATGGAATCTTCGATTAATAGTTCTTGCGAGCCAGCCGACACGTGTTTCGTTGCACATGGAATCTAGTTTCCGCTACTCCTCAGGGCTTCCGGAAAGAGAAAGATTTAGATGGAGGTCGCTAAGCGGGTGATAATTCCGACCCGGCTTTGCTCAAGACCAGGTGTGGCAAGAACGATTAAACGAGTGTTTTGACTCACCAGGATACAATCTCCTTATTGAATCTCATTGCGGTGTGCATAGGGCATGTTGTTTGTGTAATTTTGTGCGTTGGTTTGCAACACACACATTGAGGGGTTATAGGGCTTATCCCCTCGCCCTTTTGCACCTCTACTCAACTACTTTCTCTGACCCTTTCTTTGCAAAGAATAGTTAGCTGAGCACCCAGTATTTCCCCTCATTCCTAAAAACCCTTTCTTTTGGTAACTATCCTCAGGTGGGGGAGGCGAGGTGAAGCACAACTCTCAGTCCCCGCCATCTAGCAGATGGAGGGACCCAAACAACCAGTGTGAGGCTTATGCCCCCTATCACCAGAGGGTGGCATAATAGGGGGTGTACCCACCCCAAGGAAGGGACCCATTGGTCCCAATCTATACCTACCTATAGAGCCCTTAAATTCAGTATTTAGGGGAAACCCTGAACCTTGCCTCCTCAGACAAGAAGAATCAAGAAGAAGCCAGAAGAAGAAGGACTGAATAGCCGCGCTGAAAGAAGAAAAGGAGGACACCCACTGTATTGGCACAGCCCTACCGGCCTGTTGCGACCTCAGACTCCTCCAGCAGAATCTCTGTGTGTCCTGCAGCAAGCAACCCTCAAATACCTGGGGTACTTGCACTGCCTTCGCAATCCAAATGACTTTGTCTCCCATGAGCACCGGACTTGTCAAAACCTACTATGACTCCAGTTGACTCTGTGAATCTCCACCACTTTGCTCCCGGCACCCTGAGCCCGAGTGTCCCAACACCTTAAGGAGGTCCCCCGAAGATCCTAACCTGGATCCCAGTGATCCCTGAACCTCTACAAGCTCCTAAACCAAGCCTGCAGCCATAATCTGGTAGTTCCCCTCCAACTGCAACCAAAGGTGACACCCCGACCGTCTCCCTGACCGACACGGTCCAAGAAGTCTGACTGCGACTGCCGACCGAGTCCGTTAGCAACCACCTGCGGTCCCAAGACTTCAACTCCCAAAGACCCCAAATGCCTTCAGTCTTTGACCATCTTCCAGGAATCTAGACCGAATCTGCAGCCGAGACCAAGACCGACAGTCCCCACTGAGATACCTGGGAACCCCGACGACTGCATCCTACACCCAGCTGCCTCATGCAGCTGGCGTTGTAGTTCTTTTGCTGGCCATTGGGCCCTACAGTGCTGACCTTGACCTCAGCAGCTTTTGGTTTATCAACTTGGTGGCCTGCTCGCACACAGTCCCGCACCCAACAACCGTGCTTAGCCCATTGGCTAATGTGTGGTCCCTGCACTCTGCACCCGGCCGCCTCTGTGCCGCTGGAGGTTTGACTCGAGTGCCCATCTGACCGAATTCTACCCAAGGACCCGTAAACCCCAGTTTTGTTCTCCCAAGACTAAGGGCCTCATTAGGATGGCGGGTGGACTTTGCCCGCCCGCCATCCTTGCGGTAGTAGGGACCGCCCGCCATAAGGGCGGGGGTCCCCTCGGCAGCATTAGGATGTGCCCGCCACAGTGGCGGGCGCATCTCGCATTCCTACCATTGTGGCGGGCGGTGCACTTAGCACCGCCCGCCACAATGGCAGGAAAGCATGCTGTGCACTTCCATGCATAGCATGGCAGGCACCGCGTGGTGCCTGCCATGCTGTGCATGGAACTGTACCCCCCATGTGCACCCCCCACCCCCGCGGAGTCCCTGGGGGCCCGCAAAGTGCCCCCGCAGGGATTCTCCGCATGCCTTTCAGTGGCAGCATTGCCGCCACGGAAAGGCATCCACAATCGCCCATCATAATATGGCTGGCGGTGTCTGATAGACACCGCCACCATATTATTCCTTTTCCGCCCCGGCCGCAAGGCGACCGGGCGGAAAAGCGGCGGACGGTCTTTCCGTCCGCCGAGGTCCCCCCGCCATACTAATATGGTGGGGGGTAAAACAAATGCGGATGCCGGGCGGATTGCCCCCGCCAGGCTGGCGGTGGCTACCGCCAGCCTGGCGGGGGCAATCCGCCAGACATCATAATGAGCCCCTAAGTGTGTATTGTAAGTAATACTGCAAAACTGTACGTATATTGCAAAACACATTACCATCTTTTCCTTTCTCCTAGCAAATGTACCAGCATGGTATCTAGCGATACCTTGCTGTTTAAGAAAAGTAATTGAAAAGTAATTCCAACTATTTTATAAAGCAGTATCTTATCTGTAACCAATCTAATTGCATATAACAGCATTATTCTTGCCATGTACAATTACACTTACCTGTACCAAACCTCTCTCTAGAAAATAAAATACAACTAATTAATATTTATATACAAACAAATTGTTCTTAGTTCATTCTTTGAGTGAATTACATCATCTCTTGCCCAAGTGTGTACAATAAATGCTTAACACTACCCTCTGATAAAGCCTTACTGCTCGCCCACACTACCACAAATAGAGAGAAATGTATTATCTACTTTTATCTCTGCCTACCTTTGGGGATCCACTGGACTATGTGCACACTATAACTTACTTTGGTATAGCATATACAAAGCCAGCCTCCTACAATCCGTTTCACACAAAAGACCAGAAACATCATTTTCCCTGCTCTTTGGCACAATGAGGTAGACTCCAGATTCCATCTAGTTATTAGAAAACAGCACAATTCTATTTGCATAAAATATCACTACCTAAAAAGGTTAGTTGGTGAGGTAAAGCTCAACAGGAAAATATATCTGTAAGTGATAGGACCAAGGGCTCTATAGAAACAGATTTAGAAATATGGTGTGGGACTAGTTTGACTGAAATACCAGCTGAGCCTATGAACAGGCCTGAAAGGCAATGAAGGGAATTCAGAGGATTGCAAGGAAGAGCAGCTTTTGCTTCTGTCAATAAGGCAAGTGGTGGGTTTTCCATTTTTCATATAATGCACATAGGAATATTTCAGATCTACAGGAATTGGGGTATTTTACTGGTACATCCAGTACCTTTTGGGATGTTCTAATATCCAGTCTGTGTACTTTGACTAGATTACGGTGGGAAGGAAAGCAGGGATACAGCTGAAACAGCATTCAGACAATCTCTTTTCCAAGGCCCCAATTGCCCCCAAACAAAGCATGACCCTCCCACTCCTGCCCTGCCATTTCCTCTCCACACTCGCCTACCAACCTGCTTCCCCCACCTCCCCCGCACATTACTCCCCACCCCTTTCCATCCTGTTGCATATTCTGTCATTTAAAATGCATCAGTTGATATTCTGTAGATTTTCTCTTGCATTCGTGTGATGCATCACAAATGATTTGCGACTGTTACTAACTCACGCAGTTTTTTGGTTCGCTATCTAATACAAGTAGTCATCAGCAAACAACAATCCATTCACAAAAGCAGCACTTACACATCCTGAGGCATCACCTCCAGACGCACAATACAAACACACCCTTGAATCTATCTATATACTCTGCTGTCAATTCTCCTTTATTTTGCTTACAACTTGAAATCTTAGTTCAGTCTGTTTTTGCTGGGCACATAGAAACAACAGCATTCAACAAAGTATCCTTTGCCATGTTCAGAGACCCATCAGCCACGTGATCCTGCCTCTGCCAACCTGACTTTTCAACCAATCGGTCTCCTGCTTTGCTTCGCAACACCCATATTACAGCAATGGGCATTTGCGCACACTTTGTGCCCCCCAGGGCACTTGATATTACAGTAGAGGACACAGACGCTTGTGCAGCGCCTTCTGTAATACAGATAGTACTGGTGCACATGTTGCCCCAGCGTTATCTCAAAATGGCATTCCCTCATTTGCATGGAGGAATGGCCCCATCCAAAGAAAGGAATTTCTTTACCTTTGCGCCCACGCCCTATTATGGAGGTGGGCACAGAGGTAAAGAAGCTGTCAGGAGGTGCACTGACAGTGTGCCACTAAAATGTGCGCACTCTCAGTGTGCCACCTGATGGCAGGCTTCTGGAGGGCATCAAGGGCGTCCTATGGACCCCCCAGACATCACCTTGCAGGTGGGTGCAGTCAACTCACTGCACCGGCTTACAATGGGATCTCTCTCTCTTCTTTAAAGTGCAGGCGAGTACTGCCTGCACGGTGAAACACGGAGCTGCTTTGAAGTAGCCGCTCCATATTTCACTTGAATGCGCTGGGCAACACAAGTTTGCAGCTGCCCCGTTGATAGCGCATTCAACATAATAGGATGTAGTTTCCCTATTGGCACATGGTGCACTTGTTTTAAGGTGCGCCATGGTGCAAACAGAGTAAATGCGCCCTATAAGTCATAGGGCCCCAGACGGTCTATACAATTCAAACACATTTTCTTTGGAAATTGGTGGGGTTTTCTTTAACATTGCGGAAGTGTTTCTTAATACACATTAAATCAGAAGGGGCCCAAGAGACGTGAACAGTGACCCTAACCCCTGCAGAGGAGTCATTTTGTAATGGAAGAAGTGTGTCATGGACTGGTAAAGTGGGGTTTACATTGCTAGAGTGGGAGAGGCCTCTATCCTCACACTTTGAATCGAGTTCCTATTCAGTCAATCTGCAGTTTGGTTAAGGCTGTCTCCAGTGGCATAACAAAACATGAGGGGGTACTCCTGCAAAGCACATGGAGTGGGACCCCTGATGCTGTGGATCCAGTTAGGAGCTTGCAAGCCAGGGCCCCACCACCTGTGCACAGTGCCTGAGGGGGCCGTCTGGAGCTCAGAGGCCCTTCCGGACCACGGGATCAGCGGGGCTATTGTTACGCCACTGGCTGTCTCAGATAGGAGTAGGGCTTGGCTCATGGGATCCAAATACTGCATTTTCGGTGTGTTTATTTTATCACACAAGGCGCGTTGAACTGTTGGTTACCATGGCTGCATATTGTACTACAGAGACAGAAACAGCCATACCAAGTTTCCCAGATTCAAATGCGATGCGCTGCTCCAGCCCAGGTTTTTTCTTTGAATTCTGGGACCAGTGGTGGCTGTCACAACATGAAGGTGTTGGGAGGTGAGGGACAGATGAGCGGTAGGATTCCTAGGAGAGCAGCACCAGGATTGGTCAGAGTGGCCTGCTCTTCTGCTCAAACACTGCCTATGAGCTTGGGTCATTTCGCCAACCCGGCTGTGAACACAGCAAGGTTAGAGAAATAGAAGTGCGCATGTATGTTTGACCAAGATAGGACGGCCGCCTTTCATACATGCACTCTTCTGAGTGCCACCACCTGCCTGTCATGACCCAGCCTCGCCCTGCAAGCATGTCAAAATCAGTCAAAGAGAAATTAAATTATAATGCTTCATTACCATTTTATTTTTCTCTGAATGACTGACGAGTGAGGCAATGCTCCTCCGCCATTACGGAGGAGCCGCCCCTGTCTGAAACTAAGGGTCAGATTTACAAGCCCCTTGAGTCATCTTTGTGCCGCCGTTGCATCACATTTTGTGACTCAGCGGCGGCGTAAAACTGCAGCCATTTACAAGGTGACACATCTAGGGAGATGCGTCACTTTGTACAGCCCTGCGTCACATTATACCTGCGTCAGATATAATGCATGCAGGGTGGACATTCCCACACAAAAAAGCCTAGTAGAAGTGACGCAGTGAAATCTACAAGATTTCACTGCACCACTTTTAGGACGCCACTGTGTCAAAACCTTACGCCTGCTTGGAGCAGGCGCAAGGAGTGACGCAGCACAATGAGGATAGGCCTCCCCATGCATTGCTGGAGTTGCATCGTGCTTGCGACACAACTCCAGCAATGCGTGACTTTTGCGCGAACAGATGCGTCAGAATTTCTGATGCATCTGTCAATCCATGCGCCATTGTGCGCCATATTGTAAATACAGCACATCCATGGTGGTGCAAGGGTGGTGCAGGGAAAGTGACACATCTCTACAGATGCGTCACTTTCTTGTAAATCTGCCCCTTAGAGTCTTGTTTAATCCATTAGAAAGCCTGACTACAAGACCCACAACATAGTTGCCAACTGTCCCGTTTGTGCAGGGACAGTCCCATCAAGTTGGAGACTGTCCCGTGTAATATTGTTGCAGACCTGTTCCTCTTTATCACACACAGGTACACAAACAAGAACTTTCTACCTGCTGCAGCGCTGGGCTGCAAAATGTCCCGGGAATCTTGTTAACAAAAGTTGCCAACTATGCCAAACTTCAACAGAACAAAAAAATATTGGTCTGGAGGAGCACATCGCACTGGACCTTGAAAACCTGGAAGCTATGCGGCCACTCTACATAAATAGTGTTCTCTTTTGTAAATTCTTGCATGTTACGTCACTGTCTTAACTGCTATTCTCAACCTAGAGCTGTGCGGCTTTTACGTTTGGATATTAGTATTTTAACGGGGCTTGACACGCCATTTCAAACGCTTAATGTTTAGTTGAAATTGATAATTGATGACGGCTTTTGATGGAGTTGTTTTTCACAATATTCACGTGCAACAGCAATGCTAAATATTGCCCAAGTGCCAGCCCTGAATGAACATAAAAGTTATAATTGCTGTATCACAGAGGATGTGCAAGTACTGCCCAGCGCGGGCCTCAATTAAAAGGTGATAGTGCGGGCCCTGCGGTGGGAGCCGTCGAGAGCTCCTCCGAGGGCCAGCTGCCTGCCAGGGCCTTCTCGGGGGACGTCCCGGGAGCGCACGGCGTCTGCCTCGGAAAGATACAATCCGCTAATGATGGATAATTCGACTGCGCACACCGCCGACTCCCCGAGCGCGCGGTAATCAGCGCGCAGGTGCCACGCGCCTGGATTAAATCATTTGGAAATACAGGAGGGGAGCAATCTTCTTTTCTGGCAGCTTCCAAAACAAGCAGGAGACAGGGGAGAAGAAATGAGCGCTCACTGAGGGCTTTTTAAAACACGAAATAATAGGTGACATATGCAATGCAAGATAAGCACTGCCCCGCTGCGGGAACGAATAATTATACTACAAGGAGATCTGCTTTTAACGCTAGACCCTCCTCCCTCCCACTCTCCTGGCGCCAAAACAGACAACGTCAAGCATGGCCGAATGTTACACGAAGGTCACGTTTGGCCAGGCTTTGATTTTAGCCAGAAGCACCCTGAATCATTTGATGCGCAAAAGTACATTTCGGAGGACTAATGCTATTAGATAAAATCAAAGGATTAGATCACGATGCTGTACGTGACGTGATCACGTGTATTACGGTTCTGCTACAGCCAATTGGCAGTCATCTGGACTGCTGCTCCCATTTGGCCCTGTCACAGAGCTGTCAATTAGCCTTGCATTCTGAACCTAAACATATACTTAAAAGGAAGTTGTGAAACTACAAATCGTGCTGTGCAAAATGCTGTTGGCTAAAAGTAAGGCTTGTCTGAAAGTGTCTCCGTGGACATAGAGTCATGATCAGCGTGTAATAGGTCTACCACTAAGAAGCCTTTGGGTTTGGTCGCTGAATTAAAATGCATTCTAACCCTGAGGTGGAAGCTATATGTCACACACATGCAAATGATCCGAGAGAATCCAGGTTGTCCCATCAATGGTAACATAAGCTCCACCAACCCTTCCTTTTCACCTCAAGTCTCTTTGCATTCTTGTGACCATAGTTTAAGTTTTCCAATGATGAACAGGTACTGACAAGTACTGTAATCCACGAGCACTAAAATGACCCAGACTGTCCAAACATCTCACACTTCTATACATGTCAATAAACCCGATTCAGACGGGAGACAACATATTTTTGAAGCCAAAGATGGCTTTATTTTCGCTGTCTGAAATTGCCTTGCTTCAATAGAAGTCAAGGGAAGAAATACATTGTCCGGATTTTATTTTTTATCTCCCACTTTCCTCTTATAAAATGTAAATCTAAATCCTGTATTTGTAAAAGTGCACAGCTACCCGGAGGCATCCCGGCACTGGGGGATGTTGGGAATATTAAGTGAGCTATTGCCCAGAGTCACATGGTGGTGGGCAGACCCCTGCAGTCAGAGCCGGCGAACAAACCGTGAGCCCCAGCGTCCAGTGGCAGTCGCCCTGGCCGCGGCGCCACACCTCTTCGCATTTGGCACAGTACATATTGACAGCTTTCATAGTCATGAATGGGCAGTCGGGGGAGGCAGGAAATGACAGAAAAATGAGAAGTTTGCAGGTCATTTTTCCAAGTCTGAGGAGAGGCTGAGACTACTGGGCAGTATTCCTGGTGGGTGCTATCGTTAACCACCATTATTGTAGGAATTTCATTAGTATTGCACTCCAGTTGGATTGACCATATACTCCTTTTTAGGTCTGGCTTGACTGTGCAGTTGTTGGGGGACCTTATGTGAGCAAGGAGCATTAAGAAGCACTACTGATAGAGGGGCTTGAGCTCCGTCCACATGTTGATTAACCTGAATACAACATTTCAGTGTGTAGTGCTGCTAAAAAAGAGTCAGTAGCGGCCAGTGGTGGGAGTGTTGCGGGGCAGTGAGGTGAGGGAGGGGCTGGGTGGGGGGGTAGTAAACTATGGAATATGGCCGAACAGAGGTAAGTACACAAATAAATAAATAAAACAAATTTCGTTGCACGCGCTGCATCGCATTTGGCAATGTAGCCATGTCTAAAGTTTTCTATGGAAATTAACATTGAGAAAAAGTGTTTTGGGATCCCAACTTTTTTTTGGGCCCTCCCCCATGATGGATCACCCCTAAATTTTCAAGAAAGCAGCTGACGTGACTGACCCACTAGTTTTGAAAATTTCACAAAGATTTGTCAAACAACACCAAAGTTATTGGCAAACTCTCTTCCTATGGAAATTAGGTCTTAACTATAATTACCTACTGGTGACTGCCAGTAGGTTATATATATATATATATATATATATATATATATATATATATATATATATATATATATATATATATATATATATATTACCTACTGGCGGTCGCCAGTAGGTATATATAGTTAGGATTTTTTCCCTATGGGATTTTTGAAAATTCTATGTCTAATAACTTTGGCGTTTGTGGACGGAATTGGCTGAAATTTTCTGGAAAATGGAACATTTTGTTTCTGAGGAGCCCCTGAAAATTTGGGGGGGGTTTGTCAAGGGGGGGCCGAGAAAAAAGGGGGGTCCCAAAACGTGTTTTTAACATTGAGTTTTCCATAGGGCGGTTAGCCTTACTTTTAGCCCGAACGGCTGAATGGATTTGCACGAAACTTGGCAAAATTGTAGGGACTGGTAGCCCGATGTGCCTTTTGTAGGTCTCAATATATGTGCTGCAGTGGATTTTGAGAAATTAACGTTCAAAAAAAGATATATATCTGTAAGCGCGGACCAGGCAGCGCCCCGGTTCGCGTACTTTTCGCGTAACGGAACTTCGCGTAGCGAAGCTGATTGGCTCTCCGGTGTCTGTCAACATTCTAAACAGTCCGGAGCGGCCGCCATCTTGTCTCTCGGTAGGATCGAGAGACAAGAGGAGGCCAAAACAAAGGGGGAAATAACTATAAGGGGGCATAGTAGATCCTCGCTGACCCCCTAGGTTTAATGTGGAGGTTTTAAAGGGGCCCCGCGGGGCAAAAAAAAAAAAAAACAATTTTTTTGTTTTTTTTTCGTGGTTAGCGCCCGGTACGCGAACCGGAAAGCGTTCTGGGGAGCGTACTACAATGAAAAATGAATGATAGTCTTTTCAAATGCTGTATGTTAATTAATTGTTGGATTTTTTAAATATTTTTTTTTTCCTTTATCTTCCCAGGGGGTGACCCGGTACGCGAACCGTTGAGCGCCTCGGTTCGCGGACCTTAAGCGTTCCGGGAGTCCACCATTTTGTGTTTCGGTCGAATTAAGATACAAGATGGAGGGCAATTAATGTTCGGAATGGGTAGAAGGGGGCACAGTAGAGTTATCTTGACCCCCTAGGTTTTCTGAGGGTGGCTGAGGAGGTTTATATGTGCGAAAAAAAAACATTTTTTTTTAAAATTTCGCGAGGTTAGCTCCCGGTACGCGTACCGGGTAGCGCCCCAGGGAGTGTACTTTGTTGAAAATTAGTGAAAAATGTTAGAGTAAAATAATAATTGTGAGTGATTAGATGTAGGGTAGCTCTGAGAAGAGCTTTTGGATTTATGGTACATTTAGGTACTTATAAGTAGGTACCAATGCACATTCTTAAATTCAGAGTGAAAATTCTGTTGCCCTCATCTGAGAAGTGAACTCCATCTCCTCTGTAGATATCTTGCATGTAGTATCGCAAGTTATTGTTGTACAGGGAGCCCATTCCATGGTCTCTCATGTAAGCTGAAACAGATTTGTTTACATGCTTCCTCGACTTCTCAATTTGTGGACAAAATTGGTTTGACCACCTCCATTTCTGTCTTTGGCATATATTTGAATATACTAAGGCAGTCTGAGGAAAAAGTGCCATTAATTGCTCAAAGGTGTCCTTTAAAAGCATTTCCAGACCTACACCAGTCAAAGTGCCCAAGTCATTACCTCCACAGTGCACAATTAACAAGTCAGGTTTTGGCAAATGCATAAAGGTTTTCACCAATGGTATCAATTGGTGACATTTTAATCCTCTGTGGCCAAACCACTTAATTTCCACATCTTGTAAATTGAGGTTAGGTAAATTCCTGCTTTCAACGTACCTTTGAGCCCAGTGAATATAACTATGACCAACAATCCAGACAGAAAACATGGTGAGAGAAGGTTCTCCTGCAGTCAGATGAAGTGTGGCAATGAAATGGCAGTTGAAAAAATGAGAGTGTAAAATGAAAAAAAAACTGTGGAGTTTCTGTGTTCATGAAGCAGTAACAGTGATTGGTGGATTTTGATTGATGAAAACAGAAAGTTAGGGTGTACAGATGTGTTGTTTGAAAGATGTATTTTGAGTGGTCAATAAAAAATCATTAAATGAAAGAAAGCACTGGATATGCAGGTGCACTGAGAGTTCAGAGTTCAATTGCAACATTGTTGTGTGAACTTGCAAACACCAGAGTTTCTGCAAGAGGTGGTTGCTATGGAAAATAGGCAGAAAGGGCAGAGGGGGAAGGGTTTTCATTTGAAAAAAAGTGAGGGAAGAGTTTTGATTGGGTGACATGAGAAATATGTGTGAAGAATTACAGCATTTCTGTGCTTTTGATAGCTGCAGACTCTGGAGTGCATACCTTTTGCTCTGCTGAAGACAAATTGGTGTGTTTCTTAGACTGTTTTCAAACTCAAAGTATTTGCTAAGGTGAGAAATTATTTCTTTACTTTAGATAGAGAATAGTGTGCTTTAACCCCTTCAGTGCTAATGACAAGGGTAACTCGTCATGGAGTTTCCATTGATTTCAATGGAAATTCAATGGGAATCAAAAAATATGCTTAGCATCCAAGTGGTTAAGGAGAAAATTATGATTTATGTGGCGCAAATTGCTTGTAAATATGCTCTCACATGTGCATGGAAAATTTTGATTTTGAATGTTTGTGTTACATAGCCATGTTAAAAGTGACCCAACCATGCTGGAAAGCCAATCAAAAAATGATTTCATGTGTTTTAATGACATTTAAAGTCATTTTCCCATGTGCAGTGTTTAGAAATTATGATTTGAAAATCGTTTTTGTGGAAAAGGAATTGATGTTAAATTCATGACAAGGACATAATGGTGTATGGTTCTTTATAAGGCAATTGACTGTCCCTGATGTTATTTTTCTCATTTTAGTGTAAGACCTTTCTCTGTGGCGCAAATTGCTTGTAAATATGCTCTCACATGTGCATGGAAAATTTAGATTTTGAATGTTTGTGTTAAATAGCCATGTTAAAAGTGACCCAACCATGCTGGGAAGGCAATCAAAAAACGCTTTCATGTGTTTTAATGACATTTTAAGTCATTTTCCCATGTGCAGTGTTTAGAAATTATGATTTGAAAATCGTTTTTGGGGAAAAGGAATTGTTTATAAAATCATGACAAGGACATAATGGTGTATGGTTCTTTATAAGGCAATTGACTGTCCCTGATGTTATTTTTCTCATTTTAGTGTAAGACCTTTCTCTGTGGCGCAAATTGCTTGTAAATATGCTCTCACATGTGCATGGAAAATTTTGATTTTGAATGTTTGTGTTACATAGCCATGTTAAAAGTGACCCAACCATGCAGGAAAGCCAATCAAAAAACGCTTTCATGTGTTTCAATGACATTTTAAGTCATTTTCTCATGTGCAGTGTTTTGAAATTATGATTTGAAAATTGTTTTTGGGAAAAAGGAATTGTTTTTAAAATCATGACAAGGACATAATGGTGTATGGTTCTTTATAAGGCAATTGACTGTCCCTGATGTTATTTTTCCCATTTTAATGTAAGACCTTTCTCTGTGGCGCAAATTGCTAGTAAATATGCTCCCACCTGTGCATGGAAAATTTTGATTTTGAATGTTTGTGTTACATAGCCATGTTAAAAGTGACCCTACCATGCAGGAAAGCCAATCAAAAAACGCTTTTATGTGTCTTAAGGACAATTTAAGTAATTTTCCCATGTGTAGTGTTTTGAAGTTATGATTTGAAAATCGTTGTTGAGGTAAAGGAATGTTGTTAAAATTTATGTGCGCCATATGCCCCCAAATTTCTTTTTTAGGGTTGCAGCAGGGTGTTCTTGAGACACCCCTGCACCTTTGGAATAAATTCCTAATTTGTGATGAGCAAATTGTTAATCGCAAATTGCACCTTCATTTATATGAGCCTCCTAGCCCATGGAAATGAATGGGTAAAATAGCAATTAGCAATTTGCTCATTGCAAATTAGGAATGGTAAAGAATTGCTATTTATTCCTTAAAATTCACTATTTAGGAAATGCAAAATAGTTTGATGATACATATGGCGGTTGATCTCTAACAAGATAAGAAGCTTATGGATTCATTTATGGTGACTGGCGCAATGAAGTAGACATCACTTACTTCATTGGTAGAGCTTTACATATATTATCTCCTCTGTATTCTTCATCAAGCGTAAATTTAATCTGGAATCCTGAGTAGGCCTCACTTTAAACAAACCTCTGGATAGGCTACATCTTATTGTTATCCTGTATTAATCATTTAAAATGCTAGGGACAGATTTATGATAGGTGTATACCTCTTTTGTGCGACTTAGAAAACATTGTCCATGGGGAAATGACTTAAAATGTCCTTAAGACACATGAATGTGTTATTTTAAAACGTTTGCAATTTTTTTGGGTCACTTTCAACATGGCTATGTGACTGAAACAGTCAAAATCTAAATTTGCGATGCACAGGTGGGAGCATATTTACAAGGAATGTGCTTCATGGGGAAAGGTCTTATAATGTAATATGGGAAAAATGACATTAGAGACACTGAAATGCCTTATAGAGAAGCATACACCATTATGTCCTTGTCATAAATTTGCAAACCATTACTTTTCCCCAAAAACGATTTTCAAATTATATTTTGAAAACACTGCACATGTGGAAATGACTTAAAATGTCAATAATTCAAAATTTGCGATTCCTTAAATGCAATGTATCAAAAAATATGTAAAAAATGATATTAAGGATTTGAAAACTACCACCAACTTCTAGTTTGTGGTAATTTGCGAATTCTTTTCAAAAAGCATTTTTTTCAAAAAAAAAAAGGTCCCATATGACGCCCATACATGCCATTAGGGCATGTAGGTGTGCCATATGCTCCCAAATTTCTTTTTCAGGGGTGCAGCAGGGTGTTCTTGAGATACCCCTGCACGCTTGAAAAAAATCCTATTTTGTGATGAGCTAATTGCTAATCACAAATTGCAACCTTAATTCCTATGAGCCTCCTAGCCCATGGAAATGAATGGGTAATTTGCAATTAGCAATTTGCTCATTGCAAATTAGGAATAGTAAAGAATTGCTATTTATTCCTTAAAATTTGCTATTTAGGAAATGCAAAATAGTTTGATGGTACATATGGTGGTTCATCTGTAACAAGATAAGAAGCTTAGGGATACATTTATGATGACTGGCGCAATAAAGTGCACATTACTTACTTCATTGGTAGTCCTTTATATGTATTATCTCCTCTGTATTCTTCATCAAGCGTAACTTTAATCTGCAATCCTGAGTAGGCCTCACCTTAAACAAACCTCTGGATAGGACACACTTTATTGTCATCCTGGATTAATCATTTAAAATGCTAGGGATAGATTTATGATAGGTGTATGCCTTTTTTGTGCCACTGTGCGTCACTTTTATGATGCAGCGGTGGTGCAAAATATTTGCTATGAGGTGACAACATTAAAAATTGATGCATTTAGGCAGATATGTCATGGTGTAAAAAAAAAAAACGTACCACATAAAACCCAAGCAGCAGTGATGCAAAAGATGCACCATGTCGCAAGACAGGCCTCACTTGGGGCCATATGTATCAAGCTAATTAGCATTTGCAAAGATCAAACTTCTATGAATTTCGGCCTTTGCGAATGTTAATTAGACAAATGGTATGTATCAAACAACTTTGATGCAAAATAAGGAGTAGCAAAATTTGCTATTCCTTATTTTGCGATTGCACTGAAGCATTTGTAAATTTTGTGACTACTTAAATGCAATGTATCAAACAAAAACTATGTAAAAAATGACATTAAGGATTTGGAAACTATTGTGGTAAATTAGTGGTAATTTGTGAATTCTTTTCAAAAAGCTTTTTTTCAAAAAAACAAAAGGTGCCATATGACGCCAACACATGCCCTTAGGGCATGTATGTGTGCCATATGCCCCCAAATTTGTTTTTCAGGGGTGCAGCAGGTGTTCTTGAGACACCCCTGCACCCTTGGAAAAATTCCTACTTTGTGATGAGCAAATTGCTAATCGCAAATTAAACCTTCATTCATATTAGCCTCCTAGGCCATGGAAATGAATGGGTAACTTGCAATTAGCAATTTGCTCATCGCAAATTAGGAATGGTAAAGAATCGCCAATGACTAAAAAATCTTCAAATTAAAATGTCAAGTAGTGTGTTATGTTTTTGATCACTATTACTGATTTACTGTTTGATAATAATGTTTATTAACATTTTTTATTATATTTTTCCTCAGATTCAACTGCAGATCATTTCAAGATTTCAATATGCCTACAATACAAAGACAGATAAAGGCTGCAAAACGTCAAAGACAGCAGGAGAAAAAAAAAAACGCAGCAGTCCTCTAACAAAAAGATTTCTCAAGCCATGAAGAAAGCACCGGGTAAGAGCTCTAAATATTTCATAAGAAATATTTGTAATAAAAAAAATATTACTACAGAAAATGTTTCAGTCCATAACACGAGAAGTAAATCAAATGGAAAGAAAAGGACAATGAAAAATGTTACTGCTAGAGCAAGAGATAAATCTGTGCATGATAGTAGAAGGAAACAACAGTTTAGGGAGATTCGTAAACGAATGTTCCGCAACAGGATAATTGGCAATTTGTTAAAAAATATTAAGAAAGGTCAACAGAAACTAGTTTTTTATAAGAGAAAAAAAAAAGTTGAGAAAGTTATTGATCAGGCATTTGAAATTAAACGTAAGTTATTTATTTTGATAATCAATAGAATTAGGAAGCTAAACAAGGCAATTTTTGATTTCAAAAGAAATAGTAGATGGAAGAGAATAGTTAATCGTAGTAATTTTTGTGAAGTTTTTTCTGGAGAATGGATGCATAGTTCAAGCTGTGAGGCATTTTTTAATGAAGAGAGTTATTTCCAGGATAATGATTTGGTGCATGCAGTTGACACCAGTGGTCGTGCTTATGAAGTGAAAGATGGTTGTCCAGTTGAAAAAGAAAAACTTGTGACAACAGAGGCAGAAGAGTTGTTAGGTAATGAGGTTTTAGGAAGACGTGCTAAGGGTCCTGTGTACACCTGGAAGTGTAGTAGTATTTGCAGTGTGCGACAGGATTCCATCAATTTGCTTTGTGATTTTGTACGGTCATTTAACAAAAAAAGTTTGAAGCAGAAAATGAGGTTGTTGCAAGAATTAGATCCTTGCAGAGTAAGAGAAGTGACAGGTTTGCATGGTCATTCACTGGCTTGTCTTTCCAGGAGAGTATGCCAGAGTGTTTTTCATCATTTCAGGATGCTAGCAGTGCATCATAACAAAGTGAGGAAATTAGTTAGAATGTTGTATTATGCTAAGAGTCCAGCAATTATGCTGAAACAATTATGCGCTGCTCTTTTGCATGGTTCTGAAATAGATGTGAAGAATATATGTGAAGAAATTGAGTTTTGTTACTTTGGAAGTAAAGAGGAGAATGTTGAAATTGAGCAAGAAGTAGAGGGTCATTTGGAAGATAGTGTACATGTTTCCAGTACAGATAATTTCCAGAGGGAAATTGCGACGTTTGACGTGAAATCAAGTGAGAGGCCTAATTTCACTTGTGTGTGTTGTAGACGCACTTATTATAAGAATCAGACTAAGTTAGTGGATTTATATGCAAAAAGTGAAAGGGAAAATAATAGTGAATGGAAGGATTTTGCAACATACTTGATGGTAGAAAATTGTTTTGATTTGGGATTGGATCAACGTGTGTGTACTTATTGTTGTAACAAATTAAAACAAAACCAGATGCCTGCTAGAGCAGTTCATAATAATCTGGAATTGGTTGAGATTCCTTCTGAATTGAAGGACTTAAATACTTATGAATCTATTTTGATTCAAAGTATCCATCCCTTTCAGGCTATTGTAAGAATGGAGCCAAAGACAGGGAAATTGCCTCCATCAGATTTACAGAGAGGATTAAAGGGAAGAGTTGTTTATTTGCCTCTAGATTTGAAGAAAAACATTAACACAATTGGAGTAGAAAAAGTGGAAGAGGAACCTCTGGTTATCTTAGTTAATGGGGTTCCGACAAAGAATAAGAAAATATGGCAAGATTTAGTAGATGTTAGGAAAGTTAAAAAGGCAACATTGTATTTGAAAAAAAATAATAAATACTATACGAATGTATATGTTGCAGAAGAGGAAGTAAGTGAGGAAGAGGATAGCGATTTGTGTGCTGGTCAAATTGAGAAAGTAGAACCCTCTACTAGTGAGGAAATATATGAACATTATAGTGTTCATCCTTTGCATTCCAAGGAAGTCGTGGGGAATGCTATTGAGTTGTTTCAAATGAAACAAGCCAAAGGGAGTCCCATTAGTGTTTGGGAGGAAAGTTTGGAAGCTCGGTGTTTCCCACAGCTTTTTCCAACAGGTCAGGGAGGAAGATATGATGAGCGACCTCATCAAATTCCTGCTTCTGAATACCGGACTTTGCGATTGTATGCAGGAGATGCTAGGTTTCGACAATGCATTCCTTATTTGTTTCATCTCCTGTTTGAAAGCGATCTGTCTGGACTGTCATATGCAGTGAACCACATCTTGAAAAGTGGTATACACATGCAAAACATCTCGGCAAGTGATTTTATGGATAAAGTGAATGTCCAAGATAGTATTTTGGATTCTCACCTGATTAATCTCATGGCGTGTCAGCGTGGTACTAATGAGTACTGGTACCGTCGTCATGGTGATTTAAAATGTATGCTGAGGAACTTAGGTACTCCCACATGGTTCCTCACTCTGAGTTGTGCCGAGTATGGCTGGGAAGACTTACTTCAATTTCTACGAGAGGCAAATGCTAACGTAGATAACATCGAATTCAAGACACCCGGAGAACTGTGCTCTTTGGATCCAGTCAATGTATGTAGGTACTTCAATCATAGATTTGAAGCTATGATGTCTTTCATCATGAATAAGAAGAATCCACCTCTTGGAGAGGTGTTGGATTTCTTCTGGAGAAAGGAGTACCAAGCAAGAGGTGCTCCTCATATACATATGTTGCTGTGGATCAAGGATGCACCTAAATTTGGAACGGATCCAGAAGACTCAGTGATGAGTTTCATCCAACAGTATTCTACGTGTGCTGTTCCAAACGCAAAGGAGAAGAAAAGCCTAAGAGAAAAAGTTCTGCGTTTCCAAAGCCATCGATGTGGAAAGTACTGCCGTCGTAAATTCCGAAACAAAGACAAGTTCTACACCAAATGTCGTTTCGGCTTTCCACGACCGGTGATTTCTAAAGGAAGAGTAAACAGTTTGATGTCTTCGCTGCGACATAATGTGATGAAGAAATCACCTAAAAACACATACAATTTGAAGAGGAACGAAGAGTTCAAGTACATCAATGACTACAACCCGGTGATTTTGTCCATGTGGAATGCTAACATGGATATACAGTTTGTGGCTGATAACTGTATGGCTGTGGCTCGGTATGTGACGTCTTACATCACCAAAAAAGAGAAGACAGAATTGAAGGATATGTGGGAGGACATTTCCCATGAAAAGAGCCTCAGCAAGAAGTTGTACAGTTTCAGTCTGAAGATGTTGTCGCATCGAGAAATCGGAGCGTACGAATGTTCTGACCGGTTGTCTTCAGCAAGTCTCTATGCCAAGTCCAGGAGTATCGTTTGGGCGAGTCTTGGTCTTGCTGCAACGCGTAATCGAGTTCTCAAACCTGTGCGGGAAATTGAGTATTTGGCGGAAAAGGAGCCAAACAGTACCGACATTTTGAAGACAAACATGTTAGATACATATTATCCAAATCGAAGCAGTCACCTAGAGAATGTTTGTCTGTATGAGGTTCTGCAAAATTACATATTCAAGAGGAACATCAAAGAAGATACTGAGAAAGGAGTGTATGCTGTAATAGGAAGTGAGGGATGTCTGGTCAAGCAAAGAAAATGCCACTTGATAAACCATCGAAAATTGAGTGGCGAATCTCCTGAAAAAAAGGAGTTTTTCTATTTAGCACTTTTGCAACTTTTCAAGCCTTGGCGTGCAGAAGAGGAACTGCTTGGAGATTTCCTCTGTTACGAAGACTCTTTCAATGCCGCCAAGGAGACCATAGAATGTCCTGCTTTTCCCAAATATGTAGAAATGTTGAATGCGGAAATTGAGCAGGAAGCAACGATTGCAGCCGAGATTGCCAGAGACAGTTCTCAGGACAGTCAGAGTTCTGCTTCATTGAGTCAGGATCCACTAGGAGGACCTCTTATTGAAAATGAAGCTGCCACTGCTATGAATGAAGTGGAAAGAGCCATGGCACATGCTCAAGAGGATGCGGTTAACTTAGAAGAGTTGGAAAGGCAACTCAACGTTGAGCAGAGGAAAATATATGACGAAGTTACCATGCAAATTGATCATGGATTAAGTCATGATAAGAAAGAGTGCTCATGTACGTCGTTGAAGCCTGTCCGACTGTACGTGAGTGGAGAAGCGGGAACTGGAAAAAGTTTCCTCATTAAAGCAATTTCATGCTATTTGCAGGAAAGGACAGAGTCATCGCTGTCTTGTGTTGTCACTGCTCCAACTGGACTGGCAGCACATAATATTAAAGGGATTACTTTACATCGTTTACTGATGCTGCCAGTGGAGCATGACAACAAATTAGAATATCACAAGCTATCTGGAGATGCTTGTTTTGAAGTTTCAAGAATCTTGAGGAAAATGAAACTTCTTATCATTGACGAAGTAAGCATGGTTTCCAATGTCATGCTTGCCTTTGTGCATTTGAGGATGCAAGAAGTTCTCAAAACAGAGTATGATGTGTTATTTGGTGGCAAACACATCATTGTTTTCGGAGATCTTCTGCAGCTGACACCAGTGAAAGGGCAACCTGTGTTCAAAATGCTCACGCATGAAGATACCAGGAAGTGCCTAGGCAGCATTGGCAACGTCAATATATGGTTAAACTTCAATTATGCTGAACTGCATGAAAATATGCGTCAGGCGAAGGATGAAGTTTACAAGACTATTCTACAAGATGTTAGAATTGGAAAAGTGACTGAGCATGGGAAAGAAGTTTTAAATGCACGATTACTGTCAAATTTATATCCAGAACAAGATGTTGTGCCTGAGAATATTTTTCAGAAAATTACTGAAAAGAAATCTGGAATATGTTTGATGCCAACTCTTGCAGAATGTGCCAAATTTAACAACAAAATGTTGCATTTAGAAAAGCAAGAGATTGTGAAACTGGAAGCTATTGATAGAGTAGAGCATATGGCATCAACAATTATTTTGTCTGAGAATCTGAAAACTAAATTGGATTCATTAGAGAAGAGTATATCTAAAACTGCAGGTTTTGAAAAGACTCTGAATGTGTGCTTGAACTGCCGTATAATTTTAAGAAGGAATTTACATGTTGAAAGAGGTCTGGTAAATGGATCAATGGGTAATGTTGTTGATTTTGTGAAATACAGAAATAGAGATGGAATTGAATTTTTAAAAATTAAATTTGATGGTGTTGAGGAAGTACAGCTAATTGCTCGTTGTTCTGCTAGATTTTTGCTTGTAAAAGACTTATATGTTCGCCGTAAGCAGTTCCCTGTTTGCTTGGCATATGCGGTGACAATCCATAAATCGCAAGGTTTAAGTGTAGACAGTGCATTGGTGAATATTGGCAGTTCTGTGTTCAAGGAGGGTATGGCATATGTGGCATTGTCACGAGTTAGAACTTTATCGGGATTGTACTTGATTGAGTGTGATGTCACAAACATTTGTGCAGATCTAGATTGTGTTAAGGAATACAATAGGTTAAGAAGAGAGTATGCGCCACATTTGCCTCAGTTTCCTTTGTTTGAGAAACGTCTGGTAGGCCGGAAACGAAGAAATGAGAACAATACTGGGGAGGTTGTAGCAAAAAGACAAAAAGTGAATGAACCTAAAATTACAAGCAGAAACAAAGAGGATTCTGTTGAAGATGTTGTTGGTTTTCAGTTTGAAAACAGTTCTGGTGTCAACTGCTATGCTAATGTAGTAATTAATGTTTTGTTTTCTCTAAAAAATGTAAAAGAAGAGATTGTGGTCAATTCTGATCAAAGATTTTGCAGTTTGTTAAATTCTGTGTTAGAGAAATGTACCACTGATAGAAGAAACATAGAAAGTGTGTCTGAAATTCGAAATCTGTTAGATAGATGTTCAGGCCAAACACAATTCTCTCAAAATATTCAGCAAGATTGTCAGGAGTTTTTAATGTATATGCTTGATGTATTACATGCTGAAGGTGTAGATGTAGATCAGCTGTTTGGGCTTTCTTATCAATGGCAGCATGACTGCGAGAACTGTATGGTATCAAGTACTACTAGTGTAGACTCAGAAAGATTTATATATTTAACTTTGCCAGACAGTAAATCAGTCTCCTTTAATAAGCTAGTAAAAGCTGCTAATCACAACATGGAGTGTAGCCAATGTAAATCTGAAATGATGTCCACATTATTTATACGAACATATGGCCAGTACGTCATTTTAATGTTCCAACGATGTAGGACTGATGGAACAAAATTGACAACTTTAATAAAAAAATTTGTAGCTTCGCAGTTGTCAATATCAGGAAGGACTTTTGTAACTACAGCAATTATATATCATGACGGCCCTTCAATAACATCAGGACATTACACAGCTTATTTAAAGTCTACAAATGGCTGGTCATTCTGCAATGATTCTGTTTTAGTTTTCAAAAAAAAATTGCCGTATGACCTTAAAAACTCTTACCTGGTGTTTTTAAAACCAAAATTTTAGGGAAATAATCTCGGGATGTGCTCTGTGGAATTTCGAGAAGTTCTAATGGCTCCTACACAATTTGGCCTTGAGGATAAGTGTAGTTCAGAGACATAACTTCTAATCATAGGACTGGACATCATGGAGATATATGTGCACTTTGAATGAGTTCAGAAAAACTGTTTCTTTTTATAAGCTAATTGAAGCAGCCAATCAAAACATGGAGTAGAGGGAATGTAAGTCTGCAATGCTGTCTACTGTTTTACATTGCTTTGTGATTAAAAGTGATGTAGAGAATTAAATAATTGTAGTACTCATAGAGGTAGTGTAAGTCTGCTTCATATTAAGCAGTATCAGTGTCATAGGAAATGTAGAACATGACTGAGCAAGAAGGAGAAGATATTACTATTCCAGGATTGTGAAAATGATCTTCAACATTTTAATTGTGAAAGTTGCGGAAATGCCAAATGATGGGATTGGCTTACAAGAAATCCAAGAGTTATAAATAGCTCTGACTAGATTTGGCCTTGTGGAAAATAGTGGTAGAGAGCAAGAAGTCATTTATTGCATGTAACGTGTTTTTAAAAACGATGGAGGTTTTCTTTCAGAAAGTGGCGGGCTGAAAGTAATAACAGCACAAAAGAGTGTAAGCTGTTCATAGGACATCCTTGGACGTCATGGAAAGTAAGTTAACTTTAAGGAGTTCTGAATTTTGAATTCTGATGTTGTATGGGTTTTTTAAACACAATCATTTTGATTGTGTTTTTTTTTCCCCGCTGTTACATGATGAATACCTTCAAGTCACTGTTTTTAGTGAATTTTGATACATTCTGAGAACAGCAAAAATAAACCATTTAACATGTATAATTAATTCTGTACTGTTTGCATTTATGATGTATATGTAGAACTGTGTAGGAGGCATGGAGAAGGTGAGTTTTCTGTAAGTGTTAAATTTATTGCATGCAGTGCTGCACTTCTAAGTATTCTTTCATATGCTGGACTACATCTGCACAATGAGATACCTAAGCAAAGGAAACACAAGTGATGTGATTGTGAAATGAGCAAAATAAATTGCACATATTTCAATTACATCACCTGTGTTTCCTATCATTATGAATCACATTGTGCAGATCAAGTTAGGTCTGTCCAGGGAAACATAGGAGGTTTCTACTTTGTTGAAGAGTGCAGTGGACATGACTCACTTCATTGGTAGACTTTCACAGATATTATCTCCTCTGTACACTTCAACAAGTGTAAATCTCATCTTGAACTCTGAGTAGGCCTCACCTCAAACAAATCTCTGGATAGGAGACATGTTATTGGCATCCTGAAGCGACACTTTTCTGAAACAAGAGCAATGCAAAAGATGCACAATGTTTTAAGATAGGCCTCACTTCATCTGCATCAAGATACTGTTAGTTTAAAATGTATATCTTTAGGATTGTGTAGGGGGCCTGGAGAAGCAGAAGCTTCTGTCAGTGTCAAAGTTGTTGAAAAACTATTTGTCCTTCAATATTTTCCCTTGTCTTTTGTAATTTTTAAATACATGTTTTAATATTTTTCAAATGTTGGTTCTCTCTTTCACAGATTGAAAGTATAAAAATAAAATGTGATTAATTTAACGGCAATTATAAGGTAAATAGTTGTACTCTTTTCGTTACATTTCTATCACATTCACCTACTATTAGATCCACTGCTTCACTTCTTTAATCCTCAGTTTCCTGCCTTTGCTACTTTCCTCATTCCTTTCTCTATTACCTACTTACTCAACTCCTTCCACTCTTTTTCTCAGTCCCTCTGTTCTCATAGTTCCTCAGTCTTGTTCACTCACTCCATCTCTATTACTCTTAGTGTCTGTGAATTACTTTCCCACCTTTTTTTTTGGACCGCTTCCCGGGAAGTGGCCCGGTTCGCAAACCAGCAGCGTTATGGAAGTCCACCATTTTGTGTTTCGGTCGAATCAAGATACAAGATGGAGGGCAAATAATGTTCAGAATGGGTAGAAGGGGGCACGGTAGATGTATCTTGACCCCCTTGCTTTTCTGAGGGTGGCTGAGGAGGACCATAGTTCTTCACTCTTGTTCACTCTCTCTGTTTCTATTAATGTCACTGTTTATGACTGATCAAAAAAAATTTTTTAAAAAAAGAACAGTAACTATAAGGGAAGGAAACAGACAGTTATGTTAAAAGAAAGACAGCTATAGGGAGTAAACTAAGGATACTGTTACCAACAATCCACTGCTGTTGATGTTACTGACCATGTCATGAATGATGTAATATGTGACATCATCAGCAGTGGATTGTAGGTAACAGTATCTCTTGTTTACTCCCTAACGCTGTCTTTCTTTTCACATAACTGTCTGTTTGCTTACCTTATACTTACTGTTCTTTTTTTTTAAAAATATTTTTTTTGGTTAGCTTCCGGTACGCGTACCGGGTAGCGCTCTGGGGAGCGAACTAAGAGAAATAGAGGTTGGCAGAGTTCTAAATATTCTACCAATTTTTTTATAATGGGGAGGTAGTTCTGAAAAGAACTTTTTTTTTAATGTTTTTGTTGTTTTATATTTTTTTTAGTATTTTTTGAACTTTTTTTACTTTTTTTGTATTTTCTGAACGTTTTTAAAAATGTTTTGGTTTTTTTGGGGGGGGGGGAAACAAAAACGATCCATTATAAAGGGCTCAACAGGAGCAACAAAAAAAAAAGAATTTATTTTTTGGGGCGTCTCGGACAAACATTAACATGATTTTGAATAGCTCGCAAAATCAAAGTGATGCTACTTTCCCTGTAGCAGATGAAATCGCCACATTCCACGCACACTTGCTTTACGTGCCCAAACAACATTTGGATGTTTGCGATCATCTCCCTCGCCTCTGGTCCCGACACCTCTGGAACAACCGATCTTCTTGCCATTGGGAGGGGATTTTGTTGCTCGTCACGTAGCTGGGCAGCACTATAATTATTTGGGTGCCACCTACTCATATGCCGATGCATAGTGTGATTGCCGTAACTGTATTTTTTATCAGTTCCCCTTGACAATCTATCACCGCATATACGGCAAAACACGTAGCGTGCATTCACTTTTTTTTGCCCCTCAGGAATTCTATAGAATTGCCAGATGTAATTCTCCTTTCGATTGTACCTCCTGGGCTCCTCTGGCAAAAACCTTGGCTCTTCCTCCTCTTCCTCCTCTTCCTGTTCTTACTCTTCTTGCAAAATTACTTCTGCAGGTGGTCCTCTCTTTCTTGGATTTGGTGGAGGTGGTGGGTTAGCACCAGCTGAAGCTACTAATGAAGCCATGTCAAACTCTAAATAAAGGGTCTTTCTCTCACCAAGATGAAAGTCAGAGTGAGGAAAGAAGGAGGGGTTTTCATCATTTGGGAAAAGCAAAAGTTCTAAACCAATGAAAAGTGTTCATTTTAGATCACATGACCTAGTATTACATCATTAGGAAACCAAAAGTGAAATGAACCAATGAAAAGTGTTATTACCGAGTCACATGACCTGCTGTGTTTACCTTACGCGGTCGGCGCCGCGCCGCGGATCGCTTCCGGTTCGCGTACCGCTGCGCTTCCGGGTACGCGAACGTAGCACGTAATATGACGTATTACGCGAGAACGCGAAACGTCATGCTGACGCGACGCGTCACGATGTTGTTTTGTAACGCGAGAGGTGCGCAAAAGGAACGTTTACCGGTTCGCGGACCGGGTCGCGCCTCCGGATTGAGCTAACGGGAAGCTAACCGGTTCGCGTACCGGGAGCGAAACAAAAAAAATAATAAAAAAAAAATTGTATAAAAAAAATGTAAAAAATATTTTTCTATTTAAAGAATAATACATTGTAAAGGTTTTGATATTAGCTATTAAAAAACCAATGAAATTCACTGAAAAAACCATAGGTTATAGACCATATATAGTTAGGAATTAGCATTTACAAAACCTTGAAAATTCACTGAAAAAACCATAGGTTATAGACCATATATAGTTAGGGATTAGCATTTAAAAAACCTTATTTTACTCACACAAAACCATTGAAATTCCATATATAGTTAGTTGTACTAACTATATATCACGCACCCGCAATCCACTGCTGATGATGTCACATATTACATCATTCATGACATGGTCAGTGACATCACTGATGACATCACTGATGACATCTCAAATGACATCACTGATGACATCACTGATGACATCTCAAATGACATCACTGATGACATCACTGATGACATCTCAAATGACATTACTGATGACATCACTGATAAAATCATTCATGTGATAATACGATGAACCTCTTCAGACTCTAATATAACCTTAGATACACTCAGTGTAAACACAGACTCACAGATTGTCACTCATCCATGAAGTTACACACACACCTAGACAGTCATGCAAACAATCAATCACACCTCCATTTCCTTAACTATACAGTTAAACACACCTTACTTATTCAAACATATACTAAAACATATTTACTCACTTATACAATCCTGGATACAAGTTCACAATGATCCATACAGCCACTCACACATTCACTGGCTCTTATGCACAGTTATTTATATATGTCAATTCTCACATGTACTGTATTTTACATATGTACTTAATTTGACATGTAGCACTGAGATATCTATTCAATCACCAATACAGTCATGCACACAGTCAACCGCCCATACAGCTGTTTCCAACATGCACTTTTGAACCCATACATCTATGCACAGAGTCATACACTTCCCAGCCACCCACACACACACTCAGTCTCCCATACAAATGCTTGGGCAACCAATCAATAACCCATATAGTTACTCATATAGCTACTGATCAACACATGCAGCAGTTTACAGAACAACAGACATAATGATGCACAAATTAAGACAGTTTAGTCACTAACCCATGCACTCAGTGAGACACATTTAATCACTCACTCATACATTCAGTCATGCACCTACTAAATCCTTCGTCCAGACACTTATACATCGACTCATTCATAAATATGTAAGACATATTTTAACTTTACAGAAAAATACAGTCACTGGATGTTGTCATCAGTGATGTCATCAGTGATGTCATTTGAGATGTCATCAGTGATGTCATCAGTGATGTCATTTGAGATGTCATCAGTGATGTCATCAGTGATGTCACTGACCATGTCATGAATGATGTAATATGTGACATCATCAGCAGTGGATTGCGGGTGCGTGATATATAGTTAGTACAACTAACGATATATGGAATTTCAATGGTTTTGTGTGAGTAAAATAAGGTTTTTTAAATGCTAATCCCTAACTATATATGGTCTATAACCTATAGTTTTTTCAGTGAATTTTCAAGGTTTTGTAAATGCTAATTCCTAACTATATATGGTCTATAACCTATGGTTTTTTCAGTGATATATATATATATATATATATATATATATATATACTAACGCTCTCAAAGCGCACCGCGCATAACAGCACTCTCCGAGAGAAGAACGGACACTTGAAATCCGGTAATGAATGCAGCAGTGTTTCTTTATTTGAATTCAGTGAACCAGGAGTGCCACGACCTGACGCGTTTCGGCGATCCCAGTCGCCTTGCTCACCAGATAGAAGTGTTTGTGATTGCACATATTTTAAATAACAAGCCACCAATGAAAGCACTTTTTACAAAGTATCACGTGATAAATACTGACAGCAAACGACATAGACGATAGACTTAAGTACTGGTCCATCTCTAAATCGTACTGATCGCAATATAATTAATTCATGTACAAATACATTTGACATTGCTAATTATAATTTTGTGGGATAAAATAACCGTACTAATACTGTAAGCTACCATTGCACAATTCATATTTAAAACTATAAATATTTTGATCATTATTAAAAGCATAACAATTCATGGCAATGGTAAACTTTCCTATAGCGCATTATGTAATATTGTCTCTATCCCAACTGCACCTCTATTTGACCATCATTGTTTGGTACAAACAAGAGAAACTTTGCTGTCAGATCACATACATGTATATCATGAGAATTGACCATATGATTATCATACTTGTGTAAAGTGCTGTGGTGCAAAAAAAGTGCTATAAGTGAAAAAATAAAGTGCTTTAAAAAATAGGGAATCCCAGTCGGGAACCCTGATCGGAGAAAGAACCAGCGTTGTATATATTTAGTGTTTTTATGTAACCTTACTAAAAAGCTAGAAAATAAGGTCAAGTCTAAAGTGACTAGTGCATTGCAGCTAATTATGTGCAAATACATTTTTGAAAAACTACATCTGTGCAAATGGCGCCAATAAATAGTGTAAAACCATAAATTCATAAATAAATTCATGATAAAACACACATCCACCGGCCACCAGATCAAGATATAAAATACTGTTATTTCTTACACAATAAAAAAGCTACCTACACTATGTACAAAATTCAACTCATCAACATAATAGTACAAAACATCCAAAAAAAAACACCGTATCAACCTTGCATGTGATCTCACAGATAATGGTACAGGTCCTCACACATATTCAGACCTCGAGGACTCTTAGTATCTAGTTCTAAAATATACTTTGTTTCCAGTTGCCTAAGAGCCTTATCTCTGTTGCTTCCCCTTTTGGTTGCTGGAACACTATCAATAACAAAGTAAGACAATACATTCAAATTGTTATTGTGTTCCGATTTTACATGTCTTGCAACAGGATATGTTGGGTCTGAGTTAACTGTTGCTCGCAAGTGCTGCAGAATTCGTGCCTGAACTGGAAGTTTCGTACTCCCTACATAGCGGAGTCCGCAAATACAAGTCAAGACATATACTGCATATTCTGTTTTGCAGTTAAAATTACTTTTTATCTTTATCTCTTCCTCAGAAAAAGCATTTCTATAAGAGCTAGTATTTGCTCCAAATTTACAGGCTCTGCAACTGCTGCATTTGAAGAAACCCTTCTTTATTGGAAACCACAAATCTTTGTTGAGGACTTCTGGACTGTTTTTTACCAAATCTGACCGCATGGAATGAGCTTTTCGGTAGGTGAAACTGGGTTTTACAGGTAAGACTCCCTTGAGGACAGCATCAGTTAGGGCTATCGGCCACTGTGCATTAATGATTTTTCTTATGGCATGCGATTGTTTACTATACGTACTGATGAACCTACACTGTGAATTGCCGCCATCACTAGCTGATCCACTGTGAGTGGCTAAGACCTGCTCTGAATCAGTGTTGGAGATTATGGGTGCTGCTTGCAATAAATCAGATCTATCATGTTCGTTGGCTTCTTTAATGCCATCTTTAATTTATGTGGCCCATATCCTCGAGCTAACAGTCTAGCTTTGGCAATTTCTTGTGATTCTTTCCATGCTCTATCCGTACTACATGCCCTTCTGATCCTTAAAATTTTTCCATATGGGAGACTGTCAATGGTATAGCATGGATGAAAGCTGGACGCATGCAATAACGTATCCCCTGCAGTGGGTTTTTGGTATAAACTAGTTTCAAGTACCCCATCATGGATTGAAACCTGAATGTCCAAAAAATTAAGTATGACTATTATTGATGTCACTAGTGAAAGCCAGATTGAGATAGTTGTTATTGATACATTCCACAAACGTGTTTGCCTGTTCAATACTGCCTTTCCACACGATAAAAACATCATCAATATATCGCCACATGTGGGCTACATGGGCATCATAGAGTGCCTTATGGTGTCTTCTGAGGACATGCTCCTCCCACCACCCTACATGTAAACATGATGCATAGCTGGGGGAGAAGCATGCCCCCATAGCCACGCCTCGCTTCTGTCTATATATCTTGGCATCAAACAAAAATACATTGTTCATCAAACATCTGTGGATCATTTCTATAAGCATCTTGTTGTGCTGATACATCCCAACCTCTCTTTGATCGAGATAGTATTTGACTGCTCGTAGCCCATCTTCGTGTTTGATGCATGTATATAATGCCGTGATATCCAACGTCATAAAAACCATGTCCTTAGTCCATTGCGCAGTGTTTAATTTCATCAGAAAGTCTCTAGAATCCTGTAAATATGTTGGTAAGGCTTTAACAAACTCCTGCAAATAATAATCAACATACTTGGAAGTGTTTTCAAAACAACTGTTTATGGCAGAAATGATTGGTCTGCCTTGTAGTGGGTTCAGGCCTTTGTGCACTTTAGGGATAAGGTAAAACAGGGGTAAAACTGGATACTCCTTAAACAAAAATTTGTATTAGTCTTTAGTAATTAAACCTTCCCTTAGCCACTTTGATAGTTCATTTTTGTACTCGTTGTTAATTTTGCCAACTGAAACTCCATCACTGCGTTCATAGCAGTCTGTATCCTCTAGTTGTCTGAAAGCCTCTGTCCTGTACATATGTTTATCCCATAAGACAATATTGCCCCCTTTATCCGCATTGTTGATTCCAACCTTCTTGTTTTCTTTAAGTTTTTTCATGAGTTGAAAATATTCCCTTTTGTTGCCACTGGCTTTTGTTTTAGACCTGCAAATGTTTCTATATAAGGTTTTCAATTCATCAGTGACCCTTTCGTGGAAGATGTCCAGGGCATCTCTCGGCATGATAGGCACAAATGTTGATGGTGGTTTAAAGGGACTGTTCCCCGGTAAAGAAATATTTATGTCTTCCTCATGTGCCACTGCCTGTGACCCCATATTTTCTGTGCTATTCTCCCTTTGCGTGTGCAGTGTTACTAATGTAGGAATAGCGCCCGCTGACAAGCCTGTCAGTACTCTGGTTGCCGGAGTAATATCTTTGATTGTATTGCCTCCCTGGTTTTTAATCATGAAGAACTTACGTAATTTCAGCTTACGTATAAACTTATACACGTCAACCCGTGTTTGAACAAAACCAAAATTGCTCTCTGGGCAGAAACTAAGGCCTAAAGCCAACAGTTGTTTTTCGGCAGAGTTTAATTCAATGTCAGTAAGATTTACAATGGTTTTGCTGGTATTACCTGTATTTACATGTGCCAATTTTTCTTCTTCTGGCGTCCTCTGCCGGTTGTGCTTTGAACATTTCCGCCTTTGTTTCCGCCGTCTGTTCCTTGCTTGCCTTGTTGCGGTTGCGTGGCTCTTGACCGAAGTGACTGCAGTCTTTGCTCCCTCATAAAATCCAGCTCGTCTGCATATGTTATTGGCCCTAGCTGTGGTAAAGATGACCCGGAGCCCTCAGAGCCGCTTCCAGAGTCTGAATCCTGGCCACTTAATGTTAGACTTGTATTTGAGCCTACTCCTTGTCCACTCAAAATTCCCGATTGTAGCGTCTCGTTTGTGCATGGAACTGGTGGATTTGATCGCATGAGAGCCCTGTGTTTTTTCACGAAATCATATTTGCGAGCAAATGTGAACACTTGGCCCCTTTCATAATCATTCTTATCTCTGGCAAACTTCCAGACCTTTCTGGTTTTGATAGTTTCCTCTTGTTTGTTTTTTCTATCCATCATGTCCTTCATCATTTTATCCACTATGTTTTTGTTGTCTGGGGTTGTCAGCTACGCCAGCTCTTGTGTTAACCTAGTAATTTCTTGTAGGTCAACTTCGCGGTCCACTTTGGCATACTTTATCAAAAGGCAGACTAGACGCATTCTTTAAGGAGTTGTGGATTGGGGTTGTCGAAAGTGGGCGCTAGCATTATTCGTAAGCCTCTAAGCACCCGCCCAGCTTCATGGTATTTTTCTAACGATTTGATCTCCCACCACTTTGTCATCTCACTCCTGTTGTGTTTCTCAAGTTTTTCTGCCAGACTCTTGACATCCCCCTGTGCTGTCGAGGTTTCTTCAGTACGGGTGGGGCGGTCATGTACTGTTGGCAGGTTAGAAAACAATTCTTCTGCTGTTCTTTCCCGATTAGCAAACATTTCCTCCATGTCGCGGCACCTCCTGATCTGTTTTACACTTGAAAATACTTCCTGACCACGCCAATCTGTAGCGGGTTGGAATCGACTGCTGCAAATTACCACCTTCTCACCTGTTCAGAATACCGAAGCTTTACAGGTCTCGTCTAACTGCAGATGCTGCACGCCATCCTCCACAAGTCAGCCGACTCTCCCGGACGACTCAACGCCTGCTGCGAGCTCCTCCTTTGATGGTGTAACAGGGGGCTGGTTCGTAATGACTCTCCTCGAGCCGTATCCTCCAATCGACTTGTTTAAACCACCAGCCTCACTCCGAGAAGGGGTCCATTGAGAGAGAAGCCAAGTCCTGCTCCTCTGAAATATACGCTAACGCTCTCAAAGCGCACCGCGCATAACAGCACTCTCCGAGAGAAGAACGGACACTTGAAATCCGGTAATGAATGCAGCAGTGTTTCTTTCTTTGAATTCAGTGAATCAGGAGTGCCACGACCTGACGCGTTTCGGCGATCCCAGTCGCCTTGCTCACCAGATAGAAGTGTTTGTGATTGCACATATTTTAAATAACAAGCCACCAATGAAAGCACTTTTTACAAAGTATCACGTGATAAATACTGACAGCAAACGACATAGACGATAGACTTAAGTACTGGTCCATCTCTAAATCGTACTGATCGCAATATAATTAATTCATGTACAAATACATTTGACATTGCTAATTATAATTTTGTGGGATAAAATAACCGTACTAATACTGTAAGCTACCATTGCACAATTCATATTTAAAACTATAAATATTTTGATCATTATTAAAAGCATAACAATTCATGGCAATGGTAAACTTTCCTATAGCCGCATAATGTAATATTGTCTCTATCCCAACTGCACCTCTATTTGACCATCATTGTTTGGTACAAACAAGAGAAACTTTGCTGTCAGATCACATACATGTATATCATGAGAATTGACCATATGATTATCATACTTGTGTAAAGTGCTGTGGTGCAAAAAAAGTGCTATAAGTGAAAAAATAAAGTGCTTTAAAAAATAGGGAATCCCAGTCGGGAACCCTGATCGGAGAAAGAACCAGCGTTGTATATATTTAGTGTTTTTATGTAACCTTACTAAAAAGCTAGAAAATAAGGTCAAGTCTAAAGTGACTAGTGCATTGCAGCTAATTATGTGCAAATACATTTTTGAAAAACTACATCTGTGCAAATGGCGCCAATAAATAGTGTAAAACCATAAATTCATAAATAAATTCATGATAAAACACACATCCACCGGCCACCAGATCAAGATATAAAATACTGTTATTTCTTACACAATAAAAAAGCTACCTACACTATGTACAAAATTCAACTCATCAACATAATAGTACAAAACATCCAAAAAAAAACACCGTATCAACCTTGCATGTGATCTCACAGATAATGGTACAGGTCCTCACACATATTCAGACCTCGAGGACTCTTAGTATCTAGTTCTAAAATATACTTTGTTTCCAGTTGCCTAAGAGCCTTATCTCTGTTGCTTCCCCTTTTGGTTGCTGGAACACTATCAATAACAAAGTAAGACAATACATTCAAATTGTTATTGTGTTCCGATTTTACATGTCTTGCAACAGGATATGTTGGGTCTGAGTTAACTGTTGCTCGCAAGTGCTGCAGAATTCGTGCCTGAACTGGAAGTTTCGTACTCCCTACATAGCGGAGTCCGCAAATACAAGTCAAGACATATACTGCATATTCTGTTTTGCAGTTAAAATTACTTTTTATCTTTATCTCTTCCTCAGAAAAAGCATTTCTATAAGAGCTAGTATTTGCTCCAAATTTACAGGCTCTGCAACTGCTGCATTTGAAGAAACCCTTCTTTATTGGAAACCACAAATCTTTGTTGAGGACTTCTGGACTGTTTTTTACCAAATCTGACCGCATGGAATGAGCTTTTCGGTAGGTGAAACTGGGTTTTACAGGTAAGACTCCCTTGAGGACAGCATCAGTTAGGGCTATCGGCCACTGTGCATTAATGATTTTTCTTATGGCATGCGATTGTTTACTATACGTACTGATGAACCTACACTGTGAATTGCCGCCATCACTAGCTGATCCACTGTGAGTGGCTAAGACCTGCTCTGAATCAGTGTTGGAGATTATGGGTGCTGCTTGCAATAAATCAGATCTATCATGTTCGTTGGCTTCTTTAATGCCATCTTTAATTTATGTGGCCCATATCCTCGAGCTAACAGTCTAGCTTTGGCAATTTCTTGTGATTCTTTCCATGCTCTATCCGTACTACATGCCCTTCTGATCCTTAAAATTTTTCCATATGGGAGACTGTCAATGGTATAGCATGGATGAAAGCTGGACGCATGCAATAACGTATCCCCTGCAGTGGGTTTTTGGTATAAACTAGTTTCAAGTACCCCATCATGGATTGAAACCTGAATGTCCAAAAAATTAAGTATGACTATTATTGATGTCACTAGTGAAAGCCAGATTGAGATAGTTGTTATTGATACATTCCACAAACGTGTTTGCCTGTTCAATACTGCCTTTCCACACGATAAAAACATCATCAATATATCGCCACATGTGGGCTACATGGGCATCATAGAGTGCCTTATGGTGTCTTCTGAGGACATGCTCCTCCCACCACCCTACATGTAAACATGATGCATAGCTGGGGGAGAAGCATGCCCCCATAGCCACGCCTCGCTTCTGTCTATATATCTTGGCATCAAACAAAAATACATTGTTCATCAAACATCTGTGGATCATTTCTATAAGCATCTTGTTGTGCTGATACATCCCAACCTCTCTTTGATCGAGATAGTATTTGACTGCTCGTAGCCCATCTTCGTGTTTGATGCATGTATATAATGCCGTGATATCCAACGTCATAAAAACCATGTCCTTAGTCCATTGCGCAGTGTTTAATTTCATCAGAAAGTCTCTAGAATCCTGTAAATATGTTGGTAAGGCTTTAACAAACTCCTGCAAATAATAATCAACATACTTGGAAGTGTTTTCAAAACAACTGTTTATGGCAGAAATGATTGGTCTGCCTTGTAGTGGGTTCAGGCCTTTGTGCACTTTAGGGATAAGGTAAAACAGGGGTAAAACTGGATACTCCTTAAACAAAAATTTGTATTAGTCTTTAGTAATTAAACCTTCCCTTAGCCACTTTGATAGTTCATTTTTGTACTCGTTGTTAATTTTGCCAACTGAAACTCCATCACTGCGTTCATAGCAGTCTGTATCCTCTAGTTGTCTGAAAGCCTCTGTCCTGTACATATGTTTATCCCATAAGACAATATTGCCCCCTTTATCCGCATTGTTGATTCCAACCTTCTTGTTTTCTTTAAGTTTTTTCATGAGTTGAAAATATTCCCTTTTGTTGCCACTGGCTTTTGTTTTAGACCTGCAAATGTTTCTATATAAGGTTTTCAATTCATCAGTGACCCTTTCGTGGAAGATGTCCAGGGCATCTCTCGGCATGATAGGCACAAATGTTGATGGTGGTTTAAAGGGACTGTTCCCCGGTAAAGAAATATTTATGTCTTCCTCATGTGCCACTGCCTGTGACCCCATATTTTCTGTGCTATTCTCCCTTTGCGTGTGCAGTGTTACTAATGTAGGAATAGCGCCCGCTGACAAGCCTGTCAGTACTCTGGTTGCCGGAGTAATATCTTTGATTGTATTGCCTCCCTGGTTTTTAATCATGAAGAACTTACGTAATTTCAGCTTACGTATAAACTTATACACGTCAACCCGTGTTTGAACAAAACCAAAATTGCTCTCTGGGCAGAAACTAAGGCCTAAAGCCAACAGTTGTTTTTCGGCAGAGTTTAATTCAATGTCAGTAAGATTTACAATGGTTTTGCTGGTATTACCTGTATTTACATGTGCCAATTTTTCTTCTTCTGGCGTCCTCTGCCGGTTGTGCTTTGAACATTTCCGCCTTTGTTTCCGCCGTCTGTTCCTTGCTTGCCTTGTTGCGGTTGCGTGGCTCTTGACCGAAGTGACTGCAGTCTTTGCTCCCTCATAAAATCCAGCTCGTCTGCATATGTTATTGGCCCTAGCTGTGGTAAAGATGACCCGGAGCCCTCAGAGCCGCTTCCAGAGTCTGAATCCTGGCCACTTAATGTTAGACTTGTATTTGAACCTACTCCTTGTCCACTCAAAATTCCCGATTGTAGCGTCTCGTTTGTGCATGGAACTGGTGGATTTGATCGCATGAGAGCCCTGTGTTTTTTCACGAAATCATATTTGCGAGCAAATGTGAACACTTGGCCCCTTTCATAATCATTCTTATCTCTGGCAAACTTCCAGACCTTTCTGGTTTTGATAGTTTCCTCTTGTTTGTTTTTTCTATCCATCATGTCCTTCATCATTTTATCCACTATGTTTTTGTTGTCTGGGGTTGTCAGCTACGCCAACTCTTGTGTTAACCTAGTAATTTCTTGTAGGTCAACTTCGCGGTCCACTTTGGCATACTTTATCAAAAGGCAGACTAGACGCATTCTTTAAGGAGTTGTGGATTGGGGTTGTCGAAAGTGGGCGCTAGCATTATTCGTAAGCCTCTAAGCACCCGCCCAGCTTCATGGTATTTTTCTAACGATTTGATCTCCCACCACTTTGTCATCTCACTCCTGTGGTGTTTCTCAAGTTTTTCTGCCAGACTCTTGACATCCCCCTGTGCTGTCGAGGTTTCTTCAGTACGGGTGGGGCGGTCATGTACTGTTGGCAGGTTAGAAAACAATTCTTCTGCTGTTCTTTCCCGATTAGCAAACATTTCCTCCATGTCGCGGCACCTCCTGATCTGTTTTACACTTGAAAATACTTCCTGACCACGCCAATCTGTAGCGGGTTGGAATCGACTGCTGCAAATTACCACCTTCTCACCTGTTCAGAATACCGAAGCTTTACAGGTCTCGTCTAACTGCAGATGCTGCACGCCATCCTCCACAAGTCAGCCGACTCTCCCGGACGACTCAACGCCTGCTGCGAGCTCCTCCTTTGATGGTGTAACAGGGGGCTGGTTCGTAATGACTCTCCTCGAGCCGTATCCTCCAATCGACTTGTTTAAACCACCAGCCTCACTCCGAGAAGGGGTCCGTTGAGAGAGAAGCCAAGTCCTGCTCCTCTGAAATATACGCTAACGCTCTCAAAGCGCACCGCGCATAACAGCACTCTCCGAGAGAAGAACGGACACTTGAAATCCGGTAATGAATGCAGCAGTGTTTCTTTCTTTGAATTCAGTGAATCAGGAGTGCCACGACCTGACGCGTTTCGGCGATCCCAGTCGCCTTGCTCACCAGATAGAAGTGTTTGTGATTGCACATATTTTAAATAACAAGCCACCAATGAAAGCACTTTTTACAAAGTATCACGTGATAAATACTGACAGCAAACGACATAGACGATAGACTTAAGTACTGGTCCATCTCTAAATCGTACTGATCGCAATATAATTAATTCATGTACAAATACATTTGACATTGCTAATTATAATTTTGTGGGATAAAATAACCGTACTAATACTGTAAGCTACCATTGCACAATTCATATTTAAAACTATAAATATTTTGATCATTATTAAAAGCATAACAATTCATGGCAATGGTAAACTTTCCTATAGCCGCATAATGTAATATTGTCTCTATCCCAACTGCACCTCTATTTGACCATCATTGTTTGGTACAAACAAGAGAAACTTTGCTGTCAGATCACATACATGTATATCATGAGAATTGACCATATGATTATCATACTTGTGTAAAGTGCTGTGGTGCAAAAAAAGTGCTATAAATGAAAAAATAAAGTGCTTTAAAAAATAGGGAATCCCAGTCGGGAACCCTGATCGGAGAAAGAACCAGCGTTGTATATATTTAGTGTTTTTATGTAACCTTACTAAAAAGCCAGAAAATAAGGTCAAGTCTAAAGTGACTAGTGCATTGCAGCTAATTATGTGCAAATACATTTTTGAAAAACTACATCTGTGCAAATGGCGCCAATAAATAGTGTAAAACCATAAATTCATAAATAAATTCATGATAAAACACACATCCACCGGCCACCAGATCAAGATATAAAATACTGTTATTTCTTACACAATAAAAAAGCTACCTACACTATGTACAAAATTCAACTCATCAACATAATAGTACAAAACATCCAAAAAAAAACACCGTATCAACCTTGCATGTGATCTCACAGATAATGGTACAGGTCCTCACACATATTCAGACCTCGAGGACTATTAGTATCTAGTTCTAAAATATACTTTGTTTCCAGTTGCCTAAGAGCCTTATCTCTGTTGCTTCCCCTTTTGGTTGCTGGAACACTATCAATAACAAAGTAAGACAATACATTCAAATTGTTATTGTGTTCCGATTTTACTTGTCTTGCAACAGGATATGTTGGGTCTGAGTTAACTGTTGCTCGCAAGTGCTGCAGAATTCGTGCCTGAACTGGAAGTTTCGTACTCCCTACATAGCGGAGTCCGCAAATACAAGTCAAGACATATACTGCATATTCTGTTTTGCATTTAAAATTACTTTTTATCTTTATCTCTTCTTCAGAAAAAGCATTTCTATAAGAGCTAGTATTTGCTCCAAATTTACAGGCTCTGCAACTGCTGCATTTGAAGAAACCCTTCTTTATTGGAAACCACAAATCTTTGTTGAGGACTACTGGACTGTTTTTTACCAAATCTGACCGCATGGAATGAGCTTTTCGGTAGGTGAAACGGGGTTTTACAGGTAAGACTCCCTTGAGGACACCATCAGTTAGGGCTATCGGCCACTGTGCATTAATGATTTATCTTATGGCATGCGATTGTTTACTATACGTACTGATGAACCTACACTGTGAATTGCCGCCATCACTAGCTGATCCACTGTGAGTGGCTAAGACCTGCTCTGAATCAGTGTTGGAGATTATGGGTGCTGCTTGCAATAAATCAGATCTATCATGTTCGTTGGCTTCTTTAATGCCATCTTTAATTTATGTGGCCCATATCCTCGAGCTAACAGTCTAGCTTTCGCAATTTCTTGTGATTCTTTCCATGCTCTATCCGTACTACATGCCCTTCTGATCCTTAAAATGTTTCCATATGGGAGACTGTCAATGGTATAGCGTGGATGAAAGCTGGACGCATGCAATAACGTATCCCCCGCAGTGGGTTTTTGGTATAAACTAGTTTCAAGTACCCCATCATGGATTGAAACCTGAATGTCCAAAAAATAAGTATGACTATTATTGATGTCACTAGTGAAAGCCAGATTGAGATAGTTGTTATTGATACATTCCACAAACGTGTTTGCCTGTTCAATACTGCCTTTCCACACGATAAAAACATCATCAATATATCGCCACATGTGGGCTACATGGGCATCATAGAGTGCCTTATGGTGTCTTCTGAGGACATGCTCCTCCCACCACCCTACATGTAAACATGATGCATAGCTGGGGGAGAAGCATGCCCCCATAGCCACGCCTCGTTTCTGTCTATATATCTTGGCATCAAACAAAAATACATTGTTCATCAAACATCTGTGGATCATTTCTATAAGCATCTTGTTGTGCTGATACATCCCAACCTCTCTTTGATCGAGATAGTTTTTGACTGCTCGTAGCCCATCTTCGTGTTTGATGCATGTATATAATGCCGTGATATCCAACATCATAAAAACCATGTCCTTAGTCCATTGCGCAGTGTTTAATTTCATCAGAAAGTCTCTAGAATCCTGTAAATATGTTGGTAAGGCTGTAACAAACTCCTGCAAATAATAATCAACGTACTTGGAAGTGTTTTCAAAACAACTGTTTATGGCAGAAATGATTGGTCTGCCTTGTAGTGGGTTCAGGCCTTTGTGCACTTTAGGGATAAGGTAAAACAGGGGTAAAACTGGATACTCCTTAAACAAAAATTTGTATTCGTCTTTAGTAATTAAACCTTCCCTTAGCCACTTTGATAGTTCATTTTTGTACTCGTTGTTAATTTTGCCAACTGAAACTCCATCACTGCGTTCATAGCAGTCTGTATCCTCTAGTTGTCTGAAAGCCTCTGTCCTGTACATATGTTTATCCCATAAGACAATATTGCCCCCTTTATCCGCATTGTTGATTCCAACCTTCTTGTTTTCTTTAAGTTTTTTCATGAGTTGAAAATATTCCCTTTTGTTGCCACTGGCTTTTGTTTTAGACCTGCAAATGTTTCTATATAAGGTTTTCAATTCATCAGTGACCCTTTCGTGGAAGATGTCCAGGGCATCTCTCGGCATGATAGGCACAAATGTTGATGGTGGTTTAAAGGGACTGTTCCCCGGTAAAGAAATATTTATGTCTTCCTCATGTGCCACTGCCTGTGACCCCAGATTTTCTGTGCTATTCTCCCTTAGCGTGTGCAGTGTTACTAATGTAGGAATAGCGCCCGCTGACAAGCCTGTCAGTACTCTGGTTGCCGGAGTAATATCTTTGATTGTATTGCCTCCCTGGTTTTTAATCATGAAGAACTTACGTAATTTCAGCTTACGTATAAACTTATACACGTCAACCCGTGTTTGAACAAAACCAAAATTGCTCTCTGGGCAGAAACTAAGGCCTAAAGCCAACAGTTGTTTTTCGGCAGAGTTTAATTCAATGTCAGTAAGATTTACAATGGTTTTGCTGGTATTACCTGTATTTACATGTGCCAATTTTTCTTCTTCTGGCGTCCTCTGCCGGTTGCGCTTTGAACATTTCCGCCTTTGTTTCCGCCGTCTGTTCCTTGCTTGCCTTGTTGCGGTTGCGTGGCTCTTGACCGAAGTGACTGCAGTCTTTGCTCCCTCATAAAATCCAGCTCGTCTGCATATGTTATTGGCCCTAGCTGTGGTAAAGATGACCCGGAGCCCTCAGAGCCGCTTCCAGAGTCTGAATCCTGGCCACTTAATGTTAGACTTGTATTTGAGCCTACTCCTTGTCCACTCAAAATTCCCGATTGTAGCGTCTCGTTTGTGCATGGAACTGGTGGATTTGATCGCATGAGAGCCCTGTGTTTTTTCACGAAATCATATTTGCGAGCAAATGTGAACACTTGGTCCCTTTCATAATCATTCTTATCTCTGGCAAACTTCCAGACCTTTCTGGTTTTGATAGTTTCCTCTTGTTTGTTTTTTCTATCCATCATGTCCTTCATCATTTTATCCACTATGTTTTTGTTGTCTGGGGTTGTCAGCTACGCCAACTCTTGTGTTAACCTAGTAATTTCTTGTAGGTCAACTTCGCGGTCCACTTTGGCATACTTTATCAAAAGGCAGACTAGACGCATTCTTTAAGGAGTTGTGGATTGGGGTTGTCGAAAGTGGGCGCTAGCATTATTCGTAAGCCTCTTAGCACCCGCCCAGCTTCATGGTATTTTTCTAACGATTTGATCTCCCACCACTTTGTCATCTCACTCCTGTGGTGTTTCTCAAGTTTTTCTGCCAGACTCTTGACATCCCCCTGTGCTGTCGAGGTTTCTTCAGTACAGGTGGGGCGGTCATGTACTGTTGGCAGGTTAGAAAACAATTCTTCTGCTGTTCTTTCCCGATTAGCAAACATTTCCTCCATGTCGCGGCACCTCCTGATCTGTTTTACACTTGAAAATACTTCCTGACCACGCCAATCTGTAGCGGGTTGGAATCGACTGCTGCAAATTACCACCTTCTCACCTGTTCAGAATACCGAAGCTTTACAGGTCTCGTCTAACTGCAGATGCTGCACGCCATCCTCCACAAGTCAGCCGACTCTCCCGGACGACTCAACGCCTGCTGCGAGCTCCTCCTTTGATGGTGTAACAGGGGGCTGGTTCGTAATGACTCTCCTCGAGCCGTATCCTCCAATCGACTTGTTTAAACCACCAGCCTCACTCCGAGAAGGGGTCCGTTGAGAGAGAAGCCAAGTCCTGCTCCTCTGAAATATACGCTAACGCTCTCAAAGCGCACCGCGCATAACAGCACTCTCCGAGAGAAGAACGGACACTTGAAATCCGGTAATGAATGCAGCAGTGTTTCTTTCTTTGAATTCAGTGAATCAGGTGTGCCACGACCTGACGCGTTTCGGCGATCCCAGTCGCCTTGCTCACCAGATAGAAGTGTTTGTGATTGCACATATTTTAAATAACAAGCCACCAATGAAAGCACTTTTTACAAAGTATCACGTGATAAATACTGACAGCAAACGACATAGACGATAGACTTAAGTACTGGTCCATCTCTAAATCGTACTGATCGCAATATAATTAATTCATGTACAAATACATTTGACATTGCTAATTATAATTTTGTGGGATAAAATAACCGTACTAATACTGTAAGCTACCATTGCACAATTCATATTTAAAACTATAAATATTTTGATCATTATTAAAAGCATAACAATTCATGGCAATGGTAAACTTTCCTATAGCCGCATAATGTAATATTGTCTCTATCCCAACTGCACCTCTATTTGACCATCATTGTTTGGTACAAACAAGAGAAACTTTGCTGTCAGATCACATACATGTATATCATGAGAATTGACCATATGATTATCATACTTGTGTAAAGTGCTGTGGTGCAAAAAAAGTGCTATAAATGAAAAAATAAAGTGCTTTAAAAAATAGGGAATCCCAGTCGGGAACCCTGATCGGAGAAAGAACCAGCGTTGTATATATTTAGTGTTTTTATGTAACCTTACTAAAAAGCCAGAAAATAAGGTCAAGTCTAAAGTGACTAGTGCATTGCAGCTAATTATGTGCAAATACATTTTTGAAAAACTACATCTGTGCAAATGGCGCCAATAAATAGTGTAAAACCATAAATTCATAAATAAATTCATGATAAAACACACATCCACCGGCCACCAGATCAAGATATAAAATACTGTTATTTCTTACACAATAAAAAAGCTACCTACACTATGTACAAAATTCAACTCATCAACATAATAGTACAAAACATCCAAAAAAAAACACCGTATCAACCTTGCATGTGATCTCACAGATAATGGTACAGGTCCTCACACATATTCAGACCTCGAGGACTCATAGTATCTAGTTCTAAAATATACTTTGTTTCCAGTTGCCTAAGAGCCTTATCTCTGTTGCTTCCCCTTTTGGTTGCTGGAACACTATCAATAACAAAGTAAGACAATACATTCAAATTGTTATTGTGTTCCGATTTTACTTGTCTTGCAACAGGATATGTTGGGTCTGAGTTAACTGTTGCTCGCAAGTGCTGCAGAATTCGTGCCTGAACTGGAAGTTTCGTACTCCCTACATAGCGGAGTCCGCAAATACAAGTCAAGACATATACTGCATATTCTGTTTTGCATTTAAAATTACTTTTTATCTTTATCTCTTCTTCAGAAAAAGCATTTCTATAAGAGCTAGTATTTGCTCCAAATTTACAGGCTCTGCAACTGCTGCATTTGAAGAAACCCTTCTTTATTGGAAACCACAAATCTTTGTTGAGGACTACTGGACTGTTTTTTACCAAATCTGACCGCATGGAATGAGCTTTTCGGTAGGTGAAACGGGGTTTTACAGGTAAGACTCCCTTGAGGACACCATCAGTTAGGGCTATCGGCCACTGTGCATTAATGATTTTTCTTATGGCATGCGATTGTTTACTATACGTACTGATGAACCTACACTGTGAATTGCCACCATCACTAGCTGATCCACTGTGAGTGGCTAAGACCTGCTCTGAATCAGTGTTGGAGATTATGGGTGCTGCTTGCAATAAATCAGATCTATCATGTTCGTTGGCTTCTTTAATGCCATCTTTAATTTATGTGGCCCATATCCTCGAGCTAACAGTCTAGCTTTCGCAATTTCTTGTGATTCTTTCCATGCTCTATCCGTACTACATGCCCTTCTGATCCTTAAAATTTTTCCATATGGGAGACTGTCAATGGTATAGCGTGGATGAAAGCTGGACGCATGCAATAACGTATCCCCCGCAGTGGGTTTTTGGTATAAACTAGTTTCAAGTACCCCATCATGGATTGAAACCTGAATGTCCAAAAAATAAGTATGACTATTATTGATGTCACTAGTGAAAGCCAGATTGAGATAGTTGTTATTGATACATTCCACAAACGTGTTTGCCTGTTCAATACTGCCTTTCCACACGATAAAAACATCATCAATATATCGCCACATGTGGGCTACATGGGCATCATAGAGTGCCTTATGGTGTCTTCTGAGGACATGCTCCTCCCACCACCCTACATGTAAACATGATGCATAGCTGGGGGAGAAGCATGCCCCCATAGCCACGCCTCGCTTCTGTCTATATATCTTGGCATCAAACAAAAATACATTGTTCATCAAACATCTGTGGATCATTTCTATAAGCATCTTGTTGTGCTGATACATCCCAACCTCTCTTTGATCGAGATAGTATTTGACTGCTCGTAGCCCATCTTCGTGTTTGATGCATGTATATAATGCCGTGATATCCAACGTCATAAAAACCATGTCCTTAGTCCATTGCGCAGTGTTTAATTTCATCAGAAAGTCTCTAGAATCCTGTAAATATGTTGGTAAGGCTGTAACAAACTCCTGCAAATAATAATCAACGTACTTGGAAGTGTTTTCAAAACAACTGTCTATGGCAGAAATGATTGGTCTGCCTTGTAGTGGGTTCAGGCCTTTGTGCACTTTAGGGATAAGGTAAAACAGGGGTAAAACTGGATACTCCTTAAACAAAAATTTGTATTCGTCTTTAGTAATTAAACCTTCCCTTAGCCACTTTGATAGTTCATTTTTGTACTCGTTGTTAATTTTGCCAACTGAAACTCCATCACTGCGTTCATAGCAGTCTGTATCCTCTAGTTGTCTGAAAGCCTCTGTCCTGTACATATGTTTATCCCATAAGACAATATTGCCCCCTTTATCCGCATTGTTGATTCCAACCTTCTTGTTTTCTTTAAGTTTTTTCATGAGTTGAAAATATTCCCTTTTGTTGCCACTGGCTTTTGTTTTAGACCTGCAAATGTTTCTATATAAGGTTTTCAATTCATCAGTGACCCTTTCGTGGAAGATGTCCAGGGCATCTCTCGGCATGATAGGCACAAATGTTGATGGTGGTTTAAAGGGACTGTTCCCCGGTAAAGAAATATTTATGTCTTCCTCATGTGCCACTGCCTGTGACCCCAGATTTTCTGTGCTATTCTCCCTTAGCGTGTGCAGTGTTACTAATGTAGGAATAGCGCCCGCTGACAAGCCTGTCAGTACTCTGGTTGCCGGAGTAATATCTTTGATTGTATTGCCTCCCTGGTTTTTAATCATGAAGAACTTACGTAATTTCAGCTTACGTATAAACTTATACACGTCAACCCGTGTTTGAACAAAACCAAAATTGCTCTCTGGGCAGAAACTAAGGCCTAAAGCCAACAGTTGTTTTTCGGCAGAGTTTAATTCAATGTCAGTAAGATTTACAATGGTTTTGCTGGTATTACCTGTATTTACATGTGCCAATTTTTCTTCTTCTGGCGTCCTCTGCCGGTTGCGCTTTGAACATTTCCGCCTTTGTTTCCGCCGTCTGTTCCTTGCTTGCCTTGTTGCGGTTGCGTGGCTCTTGACCGAAGTGACTGCAGTCTTTGCTCCCTCATAAAATCCAGCTCGTCTGCATATGTTATTGGCCCTAGCTGTGGTAAAGATGACCCGGAGCCCTCAGAGCCGCTTCCAGAGTCTGAATCCTGGCCACTTAATGTTAGACTTGTATTTGAGCCTACTCCTTGTCCACTCAAAATTCCCGATTGTAGCGTCTCGTTTGTGCATGGAACTGGTGGATTTGATCGCATGAGAGCCCTGTGTTTTTTCACGAAATCATATTTGCGAGCAAATGTGAACACTTGGCCCCTTTCATAATCATTCTTATCTCTGGCAAACTTCCAGACCTTTCTGGTTTTGATAGTTTCCTCTTGTTTGTTTTTTCTATCCATCATGTCCTTCATCATTTTATCCACTATGTTTTTGTTGTCTGGGGTTGTCAGCTACGCCAACTCTTGTGTTAACCTAGTAATTTCTTGTAGGTCAACTTCGCGGTCCACTTTGGCATACTTTATCAAAAGGCAGACTAGACGCATTCTTTAAGGAGTTGTGGATTGGGGTTGTCGAAAGTGGGCGCTAGCATTATTCGTAAGCCTCTTAGCACCCGCCCAGCTTCATGGTATTTTTCTAACGATTTGATCTCCCACCACTTTGTCATCTCACTCCTGTGGTGTTTCTCAAGTTTTTCTGCCAGACTCTTGACATCCCCCTGTGCTGTCGAGGTTTCTTCAGTACAGGTGGGGCGGTCATGTACTGTTGGCAGGTTAGAAAACAATTCTTCTGCTGTTCTTTCCCGATTAGCAAACATTTCCTCCATGTCGCGGCACCTCCTGATCTGTTTTACACTTGAAAATACTTCCTGACCACGCCAATCTGTAGCGGGTTGGAATCGACTGCTGCAAATTACCACCTTCTCACCTGTTCAGAATACCGAAGCTTTACAGGTCTCGTCTAACTGCAGATGCTGCACGCCATCCTCCACAAGTCAGCCGACTCTCCCGGACGACTCAACGCCTGCTGCGAGCTCCTCCTTTGATGGTGTAACAGGGGGCTGGTTCGTAATGACTCTCCTCGAGCCGTATCCTCCAATCGACTTGTTTAAACCACCAGCCTCACTCCGAGAAGGGGTCCGTTGAGAGAGAAGCCAAGTCCTGCTCCTCTGAAATATACGCTAACGCTCTCAAAGCGCACCGCGCATAACAGCACTCTCCGAGAGAAGAACGGACACTTGAAATCCGGTAATGAATGCAGCAGTGTTTCTTTCTTTGAATTCAGTGAATCAGGAGTGCCACGACCTGACGCGTTTCGGCGATCCCAGTCGCCTTGCTCACCAGATAGAAGTGTTTGTGATTGCACATATTTTAAATAACAAGCCACCAATGAAAGCACTTTTTACAAAGTATCACGTGATAAATACTGACAGCAAACGACATAGACGATAGACTTAAGTACTGGTCCATCTCTAAATCGTACTGATCGCAATATAATTAATTCATGTACAAATACATTTGACATTGCTAATTATAATTTTGTGGGATAAAATAACCGTACTAATACTGTAAGCTACCATTGCACAATTCATATTTAAAACTATAAATATTTTGATCATTATTAAAAGCATAACAATTCATGGCAATGGTAAACTTTCCTATAGCCGCATAATGTAATATTGTCTCTATCCCAACTGCACCTCTATTTGACCATCATTGTTTGGTACAAACAAGAGAAACTTTGCTGTCAGATCACATACATGTATATCATGAGAATTGACCATATGATTATCATACTTGTGTAAAGTGCTGTGGTGCAAAAAAGTGCTATAAATGAAAAAATAAAGTGCTTTAAAAAATAGGGAATCCCAGTTCAGGAACCCTGATCGGAGAAAGAACCAGCGTTGTATATATTTAGTGTTTTTATGTAACCTTACTAAAAAGCCAGAAAATAAGGTCAAGTCTAAAGTGACTAGTGCATTGCAGCTAATTATGTGCAAATACATTTTTGAAAAACTACATCTGTGCAAATGGCGCCAATAAATAGTGTAAAACCATAAATTCATAAATAAATTCATGATAAAACACACATCCACCGGCCACCAGATCAAGATATAAAATACTGTTATTTCTTACACAATAAAAAAGCTACCTACACTATGTACAAAATTCAACTCATCAACATAATAGTACAAAACATCCACAAAAAAAACACCGTATCAACCTTGCATGTGATCTCACAGATAATGGTACAGGTCCTCACACATATTCAGACCTCGAGGACTCATAGTATCTAGTTCTAAAATATACTTTGTTTCCAGTTGCCTAAGAGCCTTATCTCTGTTGCTTCCCCTTTTGGTTGCTGGAACACTATCAATAACAAAGTAAGACAATACATTCAAATTGTTATTGTGTTCCGATTTTACTTGTCTTGCAACAGGATATGTTGGGTCTGAGTTAACTGTTGCTCGCAAGTGCTGCAGAATTCGTGCCTGAACTGGAAGTTTCGTACTCCCTACATAGCGGAGTCCGCAAATACAAGTCAAGACATATACTGCATATTCTGTTTTGCATTTAAAATTACTTTTTATCTTTATCTCTTCTTCAGAAAAAGCATTTCTATAAGAGCTAGTATTTGCTCCAAATTTACAGGCTCTGCAACTGCTGCATTTGAAGAAACCCTTCTTTATTGGAAACCACAAATCTTTGTTGAGGACTACTGGACTGTTTTTTACCAAATCTGACCGCATGGAATGAGCTTTTCGGTAGGTGAAACTGGGTTTTACAGGTAAGACTCCCTTGAGGACACCATCAGTTAGGGCTATCGGCCACTGTGCATTAATGATTTTTCTTATGGCATGCGATTGTTTACTATATGTACTGATGAACCTACACTGTGAATTGCCGCCATCACTAGCTGATCCACTGTGAGTGGCTAAGACCTGCTCTGAATCAGTGTTGGAGATTATGGGTGCTGCTTGCAATAAATCAGATCTATCATGTTCGTTGGCTTCTTTAATGCCATCTTTAATTTATGTGGCCCATATCCTCGAGCTAACAGTCTAGCTTTGGCAATTTCTTGTGATTCTTTCCATGCTCTATCCGTACTACATGCCCTTCTGATCCTTAAAATTTTTCCATATGGGAGACTGTCAATGGTATAGCGTGGATGAAAGCTGGACGCAAGCAATAACGTATCCCCCGCAGTGGGTTTTTGGTATAAACTAGTTTCAAGTACCCCATCATGGATTGAAACCTGAATGTCCAAAAAATAAGTATGACTATTATTGATGTCACTAGTGAAAGCCAGATTGAGATAGTTGTTATTGATACATTCCACAAACGTGTTTGCCTGTTCAATACTGCCTTTCCACACGATAAAAACATCATCAATATATCGCCACATGTGGGCTACATGGGCATCATAGAGTGCCTTATGGTGTCTTCTGAGGACATGCTCCTCCCACCACCCTACATGTAAACATGATGCATAGCTGGGGGAGAAGCATGCCCCCATAGCCACGCCTCGCTTCTGTCTATATATCTTGGCATCAAACAAAAATACATTGTTCATCAAACATCTGTGGATCATTTCTATAAGCATCTTGTTGTGCTGATACATCCCAACCTCTCTTTGATCGAGATAGTATTTGACTGCTCGTAGCCCATCTTCGTGTTTGATGCATGTATATAATGCCGTGATATCCAACGTCATAAAAACCATGTCCTTAGTCCATTGCGCAGTGTTTAATTTCATCAGAAAGTCTCTAGAATCCTGTAAATATGTTGGTAAGGCTGTAACAAACTCCTGCAAATAATAATCAACGTACTTGGAAGTGTTTTCTAAACAACTGTTTATGGCAGAAATGATTGGTCTGCCTTGTAGTGGGTTCAGGCCTTTGTGCACTTTAGGGATAAGGTAAAACAGGGGTAAAACTGGATACTCCTTAAACAAAAATTTGTATTCGTCTTTAGTAATTAAACCTTCCCTTAGCCACTTTGATAGTTAATTTTTGTACTCGTTGTTAATTTTGCCAACTGAAACTCCATCACTGCGTTCATAGCAGTCTGTATCCTCTAGTTGTCTGAAAGCCTCTGTCCTGTACATATGTTTATCCCATAAGACAATATTGCCCCCTTTATCCGCATTGTTGATTCCAACCTTCTTGTTTTCTTTAAGTTTTTTCATGAGTTGAAAATATTCCCTTTTGTTGCCACTGGCTTTTGTTTTAGACCTGCAAATGTTTCTATATAAGGTTTTCAATTCATCAGTGACCCTTTCGTGGAAGATGTCCAGGGCATCTCTCGGCATGATAGGCACAAATGTTGATGGTGGTTTAAAGGGACTGTTCCCCGGTAAAGAAATATTTATGTCTTCCTCATGTGCCACTGCCTGTGACCCCAGATTTTCTGTGCTATTCTCCCTTAGCGTGTGCAGTGTTACTAATGTAGGAATAGCGCCCGCTGACAAGCCTGTCAGTACTCTGGTTGCCGGAGTAATATCTTTGATTGTATTGCCTCCCTGGTTTTTAATCATGAAGAACTTACGTAATTTCAGCTTACGTATAAACTTATACACGTCAACCCGTGTTTGAACAAAACCAAAATTGCTCTCTGGGCAGAAACTAAGGCCTAAAGCCAACAGTTGTTTTTCGGCAGAGTTTAATTCAATGTCAGTAAGATTTACAATGGTTTTGCTGGTATTACCTGTATTTACATGTGCCAATTTTTCTTCTTCTGGCGTCCTCTGCCGGTTGCGCTTTGAACATTTCCGCCTTTGTTTCCGCCGTCTGTTCCTTGCTTGCCTTGTTGCGGTTGCGTGGCTCTTGACCGAAGTGATTGCAGTCTTTGCTCCCTCATAAAATCCAGCTCGTCTGCATATGTTATTGGCCCTAGCTGTGGTAAAGATGACCCGGAGCCCTCAGAGCCGCTTCCAGAGTCTGAATCCTGGCCACTTAATGTTAGACTTGTATTTGAGCCTACTCCTTGTCCACTCAAAATTCCCGATTGTAGCGTCTCGTTTGTGCATGGAACTGGTGGATTTGATCGCATGAGAGCCCTGTGTTTTTTCACGAAATCATATTTGCGAGCAAATGTGAACACTTGGCCCCTTTCATAATCATTCTTATCTCTGGCAAACTTCCAGACCTTTCTGGTTTTGATAGTTTCCTCTTGTTTGTTTTTTCTATCCATCATGTCCTTCATCATTTTATCCACTATGTTTTTATTGTCTGGGGTTGTCAGCTACGCCAACTCTTGTGTTAACCTAGTAATTTCTTGTAGGTCAACTTCGCGGTCCACTTTGGCATACTTTATCAAAAGGCAGACTAGACGCATTCTTTAAGGAGTTGTGGATTGGGGTTGTCGAAAGTGGGCGCTAGCATTATTCGTAAGCCTCTTAGCACCCGCCCAGCTTCATGGTATTTTTCTAACGATTTGATCTCCCACCACTTTGTCATCTCACTCCTGTGGTGTTTCTCAAGTTTTTCTGCCAGACTCTTGACATCCCCCTGTGCTGTCGAGGTTTCTTCAGTACGGGTGGGGCGGTCATGTACTGTTGGCAGGTTAGAAAACAATTCTTCTGCTGTTCTTTCCCGATTAGCAAACATTTCCTCCATGTCGCGGCACCTCCTGATCTGTTTTACACTTGAAAATACTTCCTGACCACGCCAATCTGTAGCGGGTTGGAATCGACTGCTGCAAATTACCACCTTCTCACCTGTTCAGAATACCGAAGCTTTACAGGTCTCGTCTAACTGCAGATGCTGCACGCCATCCTCCACAAGTCAGCCGACTCTCCCGGACGACTCAACGCCTGCTGCGAGCTCCTCCTTTGATGGTGTAACAGGGGGCTGGTTCGTAATGACTCTCCTCGAGCCGTATCCTCCAATCGACTTGTTTAAACCACCAGCCTCACTCCGAGAAGGGGTCCGTTGAGAGAGAAGCCAAGTCCTGCTCCTCTGAAATATACGCTAACGCTCTCAAAGCGCACCGCGCATAACAGCACTCTCCGAGAGAAGAATGGACACTTGAAATCCGGTAATGAATGCAGCAGTGTTTCTTTCTTTGAATTCAGTGAATCAGGAGTGCCACGACCTGACGCGTTTCGGCGATCCCAGCCGCCTTGCTCACCAGATAGAAGTGTTTGTGATTGCACATATTTTAAATAACAAACCACCAATGAAAGCACTTTTTACAAAGTATCACGTGATACATACTGACAGCAAACGACATAGACGATAGACTTAAGTACTGGTCCATCTCTAAATCGTACTGATCGCAATATAATTAATTCATGTACAAATACATTTGACATTGCTAATTATAATTTTTTATATATATATATATATATATATATATATATATATATATATATATATATATATATATATATATATATATATATATATATATTTATTTAGTTGTCGCTCAAAACTACACTGCTTCAACAGGAAAGACAGCACTCCGGGGCAAATTCAGCAGAGTTTATTCTTCAAAACTCAAACAAACAGACGCGTTTCGGCGTATAGCCTTCGTCAGTGTCAATGACACTTAACCCGTGACCTATTGATATAGTCTCGCGATTCTGTGGCAATAGACAAGGGACTAACCTCTCTGCACACAATCAGGCGCTATCTTGGAGTGATTCACTCCTTATACATTTACATACGAGTTATTACACCGTGAATCGGAGCACCATTAAATACAGAGGGTATACAAACATTTAAATGAATCATACCATATACTGTAATCTTGCCGTGGATCTCTCATCGGCCGACATATAAATCCCATAGAATATAATGGGATTTATATTTCTATGGAAGGGATATCTGTCACAGTTGTGACGAAGTAACCCGTCCACCTAGATCTAAATCGGGCCCTAGGTCTGCTCCCAGTCGGTGGGAGTATCAAAAATGCTGCTGCACGCTTGGAGTGGACTTTTTCATCTGTTTCCCTGCTTGCTATCAAGCGAGCAGGGAAACAGATGAAAAAATTGCTCCTGCATGCAGGGAGCAGCATTTTTAGCTGCTCCCTGCGGGTACGAGCAAAACATGTTCCCACTGGAGGTGGGGAGCCGGCTGTGGTCACTGGGACTCCTGTAGCCCCCAACAATGGTGAAGTAGGTGACCTGGATGGGCTCCTGAGAACCCATTTTTTATTGGTTGGACCCCCTTCACTAATTGCCAGGCCCTGGCGGATGGTGCCCCAGGGTTTACATCGGCCCAGAGAGGGGCTATGCAGCCTTATTTCCCCATTATTAAATAGTCAGGCCCCTGGATGGGGTACCCAGACCCACTATTGTCCCGGGAAGGGGGGCTGCATGCCCCTCTCCCTTTATTATATGGCTGGGCCCTGGGAGATGGGGTCCCCAGGGCAAATATTGGTTCAGGGTGAGGGGCTGCATGCCCTCTCCCACTTTTAATATGTCTAGGCTCTTGATGATGGGGTCCCCAGTGCCATAAATTGTCCCGGGAAGGTGGGCCATGTGCCCCCTGACCCATAATTTAAACAATGGGCCCTAGGACATGGGATCTCCGGGGCCAAATATGGCCCCAGGAACCAAGAAAAAGGTGGTGGGCCCCAGGGGATGGGGTACCTAGGGCCAAAATCAGACCGGGAGGGGGGCTTTGTGGGTAAACGTAGTATCATACAACAATATCTCAATGGGAGTCAATAAGGAGGTATGATTTCAAGGATAAATCAATTTAAAAGAAACTGTTAGAAAGCGGGGTTCTGGTTGGCTGACACATAGTCCCAATTTCAAAACTAGATGCAGTTGTATTATATCATAAACATAAATGTTAGCACTCTAGCAGAACACTGTGAGAAGCTACAGCAGAACACTTGGGAGATAACTGAATAACTGCTGCTGGGTTTGGAAGTACATGTTTTAATCAGAATATTTGACTTTGTTCTCACATGACTGTGGGAGATGGTGTGAACTTATGGAAAATGTGCTCTCATTTTATCTTCTGTTGCATCTTTCATAACCTCTACACTCTGTTTTTAAAACGATACATCCCGGCTTATATGATAAAAATGCAATTGTGTGTTCAATAACAGAAACTGGATTTCTCTATTATGCCTAGGTGTTAGTGTCTGACCACAGAGAATAAGAGGGCACAATGTTGTTTGACCTTGTATGAAAATGTTCCGACTTAATCTCAGCAGAAGAGTTAAATAATAACCCATAGCCTATTTGTACAATAACAATGTGGCACAAAACCAAGCATGATATTTTGTAACGTGTGCAAAGCAAAAGTGGCCTGCAACTTGCACAGTTAGGTTATAATATGGAAAAAAGGACAATGTGCTCCTTAGAGAGCACACAACACCCTCCCATTGGTCGGGATAGTAGTGTGACTACTAACTAAATAGTACGTGTGCGGTCATAAGATAAGCAAATTCAAGCAATGCTAATAAGCATGTTATAAAAAAGATATGATGATAATAAGAAACCCAACATGTCAACTTAGAAAACGTAACCAAATTAAGGTGCGTGGGAGGTATCTATGAGGTCAATCTCAAATTTAAAGCTCTGCAAATCCAACAAGAATTCAGTGTCCACAGAAGATGTTTCATCCGTAGCCCAGTTTACAAGTTCCAGAGAACAGACATGATCCTCTGTCTTAGCCGATGCTGAGAAAGTTGCCGGGCAAACTGCATTCATGTTATTAGAGCCAGTATTTAGTGATCCACACGCTTATGCACATTTCTTCTCTGGAAGGAGTGGCTCATAGCTCATATTCTTGAGAAGCCATAGGCGCAAGGCACAACTCTGATAATGGGTTGCTAATGGACTCATCAGCAGTTCGATGTCCATGCAAACTAGCGTCTGCAAGCAAGACAAATATCCAGTGCCCATTTGAGGGGGCACCAGAGAAAGTGAAACACGGGTTTCACACAGGTAAACAAGCAGGTCAGAATGTTAATGGCCAATCAAGGTCCAATTTTTGGAACAAAGAAGATTCCAAAGTATCTAAGCATACGCTCACGACATAGCTGGAGAAGTGGTAAGTCCAGTGGGCTTGCAAATGGAACATCTATTACAGAGAAGTTAAAATAGGACCAAAATGCTGCAACTGAGGAATAATAGTAGCAGGTATCCTCCAATCACACTAGAAAATAGGGAATGAATAAAAGCCGGTATTACTCTGAAGATGTTTTAAAATTAACCAACTAAGCCAGAGCCCACAATCATAAAGAAATCTGCCAGGCCAGCAGTATTAGATGCATAAAAAACATGATGAACTAATTCACTAAAATGTAGTGGGAGGTTTGTGTTTAACAAGGACTGCATCTCACTGCATGTTCTTGCGACTTGCAATTCAATTCTCGAGCAGATGTAAACGTCACTTCTTTTTTAAACATTAGTGCTTTGAGTCTGCTTAGCTTGTTGAAATCAACCTTTAAAGTTGGAATGGAAGGCCACAATGGGCTAACCACAGTCCCTTGCGTAGGGGGGAACAGAACATCATTCCAAGATGTGACGGTTTGGAAAACCAATAAAATGTATGGGATCCAAGCTCTCATTCAAAAACAATCTTGATTGCGTAGCATTTAATAGCTTCGATTTGAAAGGACAGTAATAAGTTGAAGTATTGCAGGAGCTGGTATTCCTTTTAAAAAACAGGCCAAACTCACTACTGATGCATTACATGCACCGCGAACCTTCACATGTTTGCAAATAGGTGAATGTCCCAAAGAACAGTTGCATTGCTTTCCAGTAAAGAAGGCCTTTTTGCTGGCAAGTTGACAACAATAGTAAAAGGGGAGTTACCATAATTCATGAATGAAGCTGCAGCCTAGGGGTTCATATCCACTGACAGGAAAATGTTTCATGCAAGCTGTTAATTGAAATATTGAAATGGGAAAATATATTCTGCTGTGTATTACCCAGACCATTGAAGGTGTTTCGGCTATAGTAAATGTGTGCTGTTCTAACTTCTCTAAATGCAACGTTGTGTACATGGCATCTTTTTTCACCATCAGTTTTTTTTGTATGTCAGATAGAAGGGCAAAAATTGGTTACAGGAATTTAGATAACGCATGGGTACACGCCCATTTTGAAGGTTTTGAAGTGTCCAGCTAAACCGCATAATAGATCTAAGCTGACTTTGCCCATGATATAATGTTGACATGTCACTTTGCATACTATCAATAACAGATGACACATAGTTATTCAAATTATAAATGCAAGAAAACAGCGTATTAATACTATTATCAACAATAGCTAGTACTTTATCTAAATTATCTTGATCAATTTGTCTTAGGCATGTGACAGCTTCCATTTATGATCATTTCCAAATTTTATTATATGTAGCACAAATACATCTTTTAGAATGTGGGGACTTAGGGCCTAATAAAAAATCTGATAAGTCCATGTCTACAGACAGGAGAGTAAGATGTTGCTTCACTGCAGACAGTTTAGAATGTACCAATCATTGATGACACAATTTCCCCACTAAATGAATGGGGACAATACCTTACCTGAATTTTGTGAATGGGAATATCAGGGTTCAGATCGACTTGCCTTAAACCCTGGCATGGTATTGAAAAAAAAGCATGACAAACATTTGTGTCTACAGGCCAAAATATTCCAGAAAGTGTGGAATTAAATGTACGTACCATTCTGTAAAATACCATTGAGTTGTTCTTCAGTGTAATTTGTCATATTTTGTCAATTGTTGAAGCGGGCAATTAAAGAAATAACTGGGGCAATAATTTCTTTGAGCTTATCCAGTTCCGGATATGTAGTCTGCTGAACAGTGTCATTCAGGATGATCATTTGTGTTGGGATTAAAAATGCTCTAATCGAAGTGTCTGTCCCCAGAGCTTGCCAAGTTTTGGTTCCCCAATAAATTTCGATTAAATTGTGTCCTTCCAATAATCATAGCCTTTAATGGCTGATATGGGGAAAAACAAAGCCATAAATATTAGCTTAGTCTGTGTAAGAATATGTTTTTTGGTGTTGTAGGGACTCATTTGAAATAATGTGATGTTGGATCTGAGATGTAATATCCTGAATAATATGTTAATTTATCTTTGTATGTTTTGGAACTCCCTTCTGGGGGAGCCAGGCAATGTTCCCATTGTGTATAATTAAAAAGTGTACAAGGAACACTGGCCCGATGTAGAAAATGATGGACGTAATGGTGATATCAGAACATGTCCACATAATTAGCAAAATTAAAGTACAAATCCTCTGAATCGAAAACAGTATAATTTTCCAGCTCCGAAAGCATGGAGTTTACAGTTTCAACATCCCAATTGTCTGAAGTTAACCCAGGTATTGGTGATAACAGAACATGTCCACATAATTAGCAGAATTTAGGTACAAGTCCTCTGATTCGAAAACAGTATAGTTTTCCAGCTCCATGAGCATTGAGTTTACAGTTTCAATGGGAAACAGTGTTTACAACCCAGACAGAACTACGCAGTGCCATTACAATTCAGGCACTACAACGAATGTGTTGTTACCATGTGCTCCATTACAACGTAAGTCGTTACAACAACTTGCTCTAGGGAACGCATTGTTGGATTTTAAATCAAACACCGTCCCTACTGTTGCACAGACTGGAGTTAGAATAGTAAAATACACTATGCCAAAGTCCAGCGCTTACCTGAGGCAAGTTGTTTTAACAACTTGCATTGTAATGGAACATGTGATAACGACGCGTTCATTGTATTGCCCACATTGTAAAGGTATGCATTATAAAAGCATGTGTGAATATTTCATACATCCAGTTTCAACACCCCAATTGTCTAAAGCTAACCCAGGTACTATTATGTGCCCCATAGAAACTTTAAACACAAGCATTATCTGCAGGATCTCAGTTGAACTGAATATGTTGAAAGGAACTTTATCCCAAACAATTCCCTCAGTTACTGGAATGGCTGACATGTTCACAAGAGACAAGTCTCTTTTTAGTTGATGGGAGGATGATTTGGGGTCCAACACCCTATCAACACGCTGTGCAGCACAACATTCTGGAAGTTAATGGCCATTAATCAGCAGGAAAAAAAACTAGCACAAAGCCAATACACGGAAAACGGAAAACCAAGGAAAGGGTTATCTAAACATATACCCAGATGGGACCAAATAAGTGTGTTTCAACAATGAAAAGATATAAAATATCTGTGCAGGAGGAGTGTGTCTAAAACAGAAGAACTGTCTGAGGAAAAATATCACAATCCAAAAAAAATACCCAGAAGCCGTTAGTTGAAAAATGGTGACTCAGGTTCCGTAACAGGACTCGAAAAATCCAGAAGAGATGGATCAGTATAAATGACGTCAGCTGCAGAAGGCGTAGTGGGAACAAAAATACTCACTTCAGTCGTGGTGCTAGTTGTGGATGCTAAAATTAACTGTAGTGCATACTCAACCTCCCACCTCCCAGCTGGGGAGAAACAGGTTTGGTAGTGCTCACAAGCTACGGAGGAATGTCCTGGATGGAAGAGAGAGGAGTTAAGGAACTACTGAGGATTCCCAATGGCCTACTGTTTAGAACTAGCCTCATGGTGCCATTTGACATGTTTAATGGAGACAAAATGATTCTCTTTAGAACCGGGAAGCGGTGGCAGCATAACAGTTCTTGTGCCTCGGATGACAAGAAATTGCACTGGTGCTCGGTATGATGGGCTGAACTGCTTTCTTTCTGCCACCTTCTCTTAAATGAGATCCCCAAGCTTTGAAATCCAACAAGAAGGTTCTGGTTTTTCCACGATTCTCGCAGCGGGAGATGTTTTCAAATGGTTGTTGGATTGGGTGTCACCAAACTTTTGTAGATCCTGTAAGGCTGCACACCAATTTTCTACGTCAACGGGTGAGGATGCCACCACAAGGTCGGGACCATCAATGTCTGGAACAAACATCTTGATGCCAAAAAGTGCTTCTTATGGGATCCACCCACCCATAGGTCTTTTAGGGAGGTTATTAAGAGCCCTCTGAACCCCATGTAGGTGATGGATCCAACTCCGCCCAGTATCTAATACTCTAGCTGTTAAGGACTGCTTTAAGCCAGGGTTGATGCTCTACACAGAATTGACCTCAGGCTGATATGGAGAAGAATCATGCACCTCTTCATCCAGGGAACCAATAGTAATCCTATATGCTTTGGAAGTAAAAGCCAGGCCCTTGTCCGAATGGGGTGTACTGCATGCATGCTTCCCGATAAAGACTTGCATGTCTTTAATAACAGTTTGAGTGTCAGCTATATGCTGTGGATAGACCAGGGAAAACCCAGAGCAAGAATCAGCTGCAACTAAAATAAATTTAAACGCAGAATCAACGTACGACAGTGCTCCAGATACATGCAAGGTTTGATATGAATCAACAGGTGTGTCTGCGGTGGAGGCGCCTTGATGGAAGATTTGATTTATTGACAAATGCGCAACTCAAGACATATATTTTAGCCTGCTGAAATAAGCTGTGCCACCAATAATGTTGTTGTAGCAAGGAAATTGTGCAGCTATCACTAAAGCTAGTGTGCAGTCTTTGTTGGGCATCAAATGATTGCCAAACCTTGGAATAGAAAAAAGGGATGTTTTGATCACTTGAGAAATAGTAATATTTAGCAGGAAATCCATTAGGTAAGGGGCACTGTCTTTATTAGTATTAAGAATAGCCAAGATATCACTATCTATTATCATTTTAGAACAAGTAATTGCAGCAACGGTAACAGTTGAGAATGCATATCTGGCTGCTTCATCAGCCAAAACATTTCCTACAACGTGAGCTCTCACACTCTGATGACTAAATGTATGCGTAACATGAGCCCGTAGAAACCTGATTTTGAGGTCTGCCACTGCCACAAAGCTTTTTATGCTTAATCATTTTGCCTTTAGAATCTTTGAATCCATTCTGCTGCCAATAATGTAAATATTCATTAAAGGACTGTATGCAGTAATATGAATCACACACAATAAGTGTGGGGAATTCAGGATCCGTATGTTCAAGTACAAGCAGCAAAGCTTTCAGTTCAACCAACTGTGCAGTGCAGTTACCTCAGGACTGGGTGTGAGTGTTTTGTGGTTGGAAGTTGCCATTCAACATAACATAAACAACGGTAGAGCATACTGCCAAATATTGCTATTTAGAGCCAATAGCAGACTGTGCTGAACCATAGGTATTAAAAAATATATTTCTACTATTTAATAGGTAAGACAGAACTTGGCATTGGATAAATATGCTCGTATTGCAGAAATTCTTGTGTCTGTAAAGACGGACCGAAGACGAAGTCTACATCAACAGCTGTTAAGGATGTTGCCCAGAGTACCTATCTAGGATGGAGGGCCTTTCTGTTTGGAATGCTAGCTTTTGTGACAGCCTCTAATGCTCGCCCTAGAGTAAGGACAATGATGCTTTTCCCTTGAGCAAGTGGTTGTTCCTTAAGGATCGTCATCTGAACTGCAGTCAGTATTTTGTCAGTGGAAGAAAAATTTATTTCCGCACTGGAATATAAATGCGATTTATATGCATTCGGCACTGTTTAACCTTCATTAAAAGTGATGTTGATGAATCCAATTGCATCCCTGTAAAATACAGATGACTAGGTTTGTGGTATTGACACATGTATGTAAGTAACATGTAGCAAGTAACTTAGATTGTATTGATCTGATTGTATCTGTGTGTTCTTGTGTCTAACGTGTAGTGGAAAATCAGGTTGTATTAATTCATAAAGTGAATTAATGCATTTTGCATGATCTGGAATGTATGTTCTCCCAAAATTAATAAATCTTAACAGGGACTGTAATTTCTTTAATATATTTGGAGGCAACAACTGTGCACACTTCTGAAAAAAATTAGGTGCAAGGCTCTTTCCCTCATGTGTAAGTTTGTACCCTAGGAAAAGGACACTTAGGAAAGCTATATTGGACTTCCCAAAATTGAACTTATAGTCAAGGTCAGCAATTTTTATGCGATCTACTCTGGCAAAATGAGGATTTAATTAATTGTCTGTAAGGTAGAAATCATCTACATAGGACAATGCGTCTGGTTCAATATCGTGTATAATTGACATTATGCATCCAGCATATAGTCCTGGGATATTCTTATAGCCCATGAGGAGCCGCGCATACCTCATTTGAAAGCCAGGTGCTGAGAAGGCTGTCCAATCTCTGCTTGCAAGTGTTAGATTGTGACTGAAGAACTCATTGGATATATCCAAAGTTGTTTTATACTTTTTACAGACAATATTAATTAGTGCCGTACTATGTGTGTTCTGCACTACAAAAGTGTGCTTGTGACTGGTTAAATGTCTATAGTATAAGACAATGCGATAAGAATGATCCGGTTTTAAATTAGGAAAATGAGAGTTAGTCATCGGAGAGATATGCGGTGTAATTACTCCCGGGTACTCGAATTGGGACAATATTTCTCTTGCTTTTGCATCTAGTTTGAAAGGGTATTGTGGTTGCACTTGTGGGCTTGACCTAAAAGGTATAACATGACAAGGAGATTCCTTATCCCAGCCAGCATGATTGTAATATAATCCTCAGGCTGTGGCCAACTGTAATTGATATGACCATAGACAAAAACGGTGACAGTGGCCACAACCAGCTAAGCCTGAGGCTGGCACACCTATGGGGTAAACAGGAGAGCACAGTAAAAAATATATAGGCCACAAAAAAGTAAAAATGATGAACGACAAGTGCAGTCTTAAGTGGCCAATTGTCATGGGGACGAATCCATACTAAACAACATAAAACTGGAACTCGAGGATCACTTGACTGCGATCCAAATTTCACCAGCGAGCACATTATCAAACGTAAGTGCGCTGCATGCAAACTTCTTCAACCAGCTAACCCGAAAATTAGTCGCCCAACACCACCATCCCATGTTAAAACGGAGGGAAATAAACAAGGCGAACCCATGGCTTACAGGAGAATGCAGGTCATTAAGGAAACACTTGGCTACAGCCATTTGACTTAACAACATGCCAGTGGTGCGTGAACTAAGGAAACGATATACATCATCCCTAGCAAGGTCTCAGCACGACTGGGATGAGAGGAAGTGGAGAGAACTAGGAGAGCCTTTCTCCCAATTTGACCGTAGGAAAATTTCGGGCTCTAGTGGGAAGAGGAATCCATGAAAAACAGCCTCCCTTGGCCAGTAACTTTGCGGCTAGCACCTGGCTAGAACACTTCAGTGCTCTGTACAGCAACACTCATTGCCCTGTTACAGAGCCAATTCCCTCTGACTTCTCCCAGCATACAGCAAGGCTTTCTTTCACTAAGGAAGAAAGCATGGGCTCTATAGAGGTCATTGTACCTGCCAAAGCGGCTGGGCCAGACGGGATCCCAGGGGACCTCTTCGGTCTTGACAAGGAGAACTGGTCAGAATACATAACAGCCCTCTCGAATGACATCGCCAGGGAAAGCCCAATCCCACAATCTTGGAAAGGAGCCAAGGTGATACCCATCTTCAACAAGCATTTGCAATGCAATAGGTATTGCATTAGGAAAGTTTGAGTTATTGGTATTGTAAATGACAAATATTTTATTTATGTGCTGGTTTTGAAAATAGCGAAATTATTAGCTTTGTCATTTACAATGCCAATAGTTTTAACTTTTGCAAATGTGACACCTATAGCATTTGTAATGCAATATGTGTTGAATTTACGTGACTTAGATATATTGATATTACAAATAACAATGTCTTTTAATGTTTTTTAATAATTAATACTTAAATAAAAGTTATTGTGATTTATAATGGCAATAGCTTAAACTTTTGTAAATAACTTTTGTGAAGATTATGTGCAGTGTATTTTATTGTGACGAAAATCCAAAAACATAAGTGAAATATTAACATCTTTTTGTGACATTTGTAATAAAGCTTGAAACATTGAGAGAACATATTTGAACCAGTTGTTGTTGAATGGTTGCACATATTGATGCTGTGGTGGCGCTGAGTGATGTTGTGGTGGCGACGAGTGATGCTATAGCGTTCAGTGATGCTGTGGTAGCGCATAGTGATGTTGTGGTGCCCCTGAGTGATTCTGTGGTGCCCCTGAGGGATTCTGTGGTGGTGCTGAGTGATGATGTGGTGATGCGATAGATAGATAGAGTGAGTGCGATAGATAGAGTGAGGGCGATAGATAGATAGAGAGAGGGCGATGGATAGATAGAGGGAGGGCGATAGAGTGAGGGCGATAGATAGATAGATAGATAGAGTGAGGGGGATAGGTAGATAGATAGATAGATAGATAGATAGATAGATAGATAGATAGATAGATAGATAGATAGATAGATAGATAGATAGATAGATAGATAGATAGATAGATAGATAGATAGATAGATAGATAGATAGATAGATAGATAGATAGATAGATAGATAGATAGATAGATAGATAGATAGATAGATAGATAGATAGATAGATAGAGTGAGGGCAATCGATAGATAGATAGATAGAATTATGGCGATAGATAGAGTGAGTGCGATAGATAGACAGAGTGAGTGCGATAGATAGACAGAGTGAGTGCAATAGACAGAGTGAGGGTGATAGATAGACAGAGTGAGGGCGATAGATAGATTGATAGACAGATAGATAGAGTGAGGGCGATAGATAGATAGATTGATAGACAGATAGCTAGAGGGAGGGTGATAGATAGAGTGAGGGCGATAGATAGATAGAGTGAGGGCGATAGATAGATAGAGTGAGGGCGATAGATAGAGTGAGGGTGATAGATAGAGTGGGGGCGATTGAGTGAGGGCGATAGATAGATAGATAGATAGATAGATAGATAGATAGATAGATAGATAGATAGATAGATAGATAGATAGATAGATAGATAGATAGATAGATAGATAGATAGATAGATAGATAGATAGATAGATAGACAGATAGATAGAGTGAGGGCGATAGATAGAGTGAGGGCGATAGATAAATAGAGTGAGGGCGATAGATAGAGTGAGGGCGATAGATAGAGTGAGGGCGATAGAGTGAGAGCGGTAGATAGATAGATAGACTGAGGGCAATAGATAGATAGATAGACTGAGGGCGATAGATAGACTGAGGGCGATAGATAGGTAGATATACTGAGGGCGATAGATGGATAGAGTGAGTGCAATAGAGTGGAGGCGATAGATAGAGTGAGGTTGATAGATAGAGAGATTGATAGATATAGTGAGGGCAATAGATAGAGTGAGGGTGATAGATAGATAGAGTGAGGGCGATAGATAGAGTGAGGGCGATAGATAGACAGATAGAGTGAGGGCGACAGATAGATAGAGTGAGGCACACAGGCTCCCAAATGGTGTGCAATGTGCACGTGCCCGGCTCACATGCTCTGTAGGCAATCCGCCTTTGGGTGCATTTTTCAGAGCCCTTACTTTATTCTCGCCAAGCATCCCTAATGGGATGGCTAGGCGATACCTAAAAAGGTGGGTTAGGTTAGTCACATGCCCAAATGGCAAAGGTGTTGTAGTCCATGGAAGCATTGCAGAAGACAGGCTTACCTTTGAGAAAGTGTACAACCCATGGATGGAAAATGCATTTAATGAAGAACTGGCCATAAAATTATGGCAGTTCTATTCTATGGCTCACAGTTTGTATGGGCTGGAGCAGGTATGTGCAGCCTTTCCTTCAGTGAGAGCTGCTTCTGATATTTCAGAACCGTTGAAAGCTACTGCCTTATAGGGATTAGTACACAGATTTCAAAATCCTTAAACACTGCCCCTAGAGTACCATATTCCTGCTACAAGCAGCACACAGCATTGATGACACATGAGCTGTACTGCAATAACTGTACCTTTGTGGTCCCTGAGGATCAGTTTTTGCCCCTTTGCTCTAAGACAGCAACAGTGAGAAAGAGTGAGAAATAAATAGAGATAGAGAATGTGAGAGAAAAATTAGAAGAGGAGGGGAGAGAAAGAGACAGAGAGGGAATGATGACAGAGTGCAGAAAAAAATGTAAGAGAGAAAGAAAGAAAAGTAAGTCAAGCAGAGAAAGATAGGATATGAAAATAGAAGACATAAATGAGGATAAATAGATAGAGAAAGGAGCAAAAGAAAGGCGGTGAAGGAAAAAGATAAATGAGAAGAAAATGAAAGGAAGAAAAAACAAAACAGTTAAATGAATGAATGAAAGGAGAAGAAGAAAAAAGAATGACAGAGAAAGGCATAAAGAGACAAATAAGGAAATCAGAATGCAGGAAAGAGGAAAGAAGGCAAGAGAAAAAAAGACAACAAGAAAAGGATGGAGAGTAAGGCAAGAAGAAAAGGAGAGGTAGAAAGGCAAAGAGAGAAGAAGTTTAAATAAAATGGGAAAGAAACAAAGAAGGAGATACATGGAGAAACGTACAAGAAATAAATACAAAAAAAGAGAAAAAATAAGAGGGGAGGAAAGATCAAGACAGAGAAAGATGATAAGGCTGAAAGAAAGGAGGGAAAGAAGAAGAGAAAAAGCAGGGAAAGAAGGGAATAGAAGCAGAAAGAAGTAGGACAAAAGAAAGAAAGTAGAGAAGGAAGAAACAGGGGATATGAAGGTAAACTAAATGGAGTATGGAGAAAAAATGGGAACAAAAAAGAAAGAATGAAAGAACAAAGGAAAATAATATTTAGAAAGAAAGAAAAGAGAATTAGAAAGGAAGAACGATGCAGATAAAAGGAGAAACAAGGGCACATTTGTACATACAAGCACAGTCTGTAATTGTATAAAACTTACTTTTTACTGCATTGACTGATCATGATGACTTTAACATGTTGTACATTATAAACAGTTGCGTGATTTCAAGATCTATCTATAAAGGTATTTCTAAAAGGCCCCACCCCCTTACATCCGAATATTTACCAATTCTCATGGCAATGCATTTATTTAAAGTACTGATTTTAAAATGTGACACTGCATTCATTTGAAGCTGTGTGGCACCAGTACAAAGAAAGCCCTGGAATAACTGTGAGTGCTGGCAGGAGCACTAAGTGAGGCCGCACACATAGTGAAGTGAAGGGGCTCGCAGCACTGCACACTTCCCTCATACAGATTTCGTGATCACAAAACCTGCACGTGCCAGTCACTGGGCGGCTGTTGCATGTGGCTGCAGGCGAGGGGAAGGCAGCGACAGTTGATCCAGTGAATTGTTGCGTCCTTTCATCCACTTGAATATGTAAATGTTGGTGGCGCCACTTGCAATCGCTATGCAGGATATCGCGACCTTTGTTTAAGAAAATGTATGGTGTTTGAGGTGATGGGAGGGGTGGGTGTTAACAGTAAAAGTAATACTAAAATCGAAAAAGGAGGCGGCAGCAGGGGGAGAGGAGACAGGAGGGGGCGATATCGCAACCTGTGTTTTGGATAAGCTATGCTGGGTTTTTTTAGAGGAGAAAAAATATTTCAAAATTGTAGGTTTGCTATTATATACCTGTTGAAATGCTATGTTCCAAAGATTAATGTAATCCATGTTTTTAACTGTTTTTCACCTCAACAGAGAAAGCGCTTTTGTAACATTGTTTCAACTCAAAATATAAAGCGCTTTATTAACGTTGTTTCAGTTCAACACATAAAGCGGGTCGTTTTTGTAAAGCGCATTGTGAACGTCCTTGCCTGCCTACAATTCTTATGGCCAAAATTGTTAAAAATGCATACAGTTGTGGCACAGATATAAAGCAAGCCCCGGAATAAGTGTGCCAATAAAAGAAAACAAACATGCGTGCAAAGATCTGTAAAAGCTGAAGCCACTTCTTCTTAATTTCTCCGCCATTAAAGTTTAAAAATTGTAGTCAGCATTTTTTTTCAACGTTGTATCGCCCTTGGAAAAAAATGCGGACTACAATTTAGAAACTTTAACGGCGGTAAAATAAAGCCGTTGTGTCTTTAGCTTTTACAGTTATTTGCGCGCATTTTTTTCCTGTAATGGGCACACTTATTACGGGGCTTGCTCTGTATGTTCTAGAGCCGGTACAAAGCAAGCCCCAAAATAACTGTGCCCATAAAAGAAAACAACATGCGCGCAAACAACTGTAAAAGCAGAACACACTTTATTTCAACATTGCGGCACCGGTACAAATCAAGCCCCGTAATAAGTGTGCCGAAAAAAGAAAAATAACCCGCACACAAATAACTGTAAAAGCTGAAGCTACTTCTGCTTAATTTTACCGCCATTAAAGTTTAAAAACTGTAGTCAGCATTTTTTTTCAACGTTGTGTCACCATTAGAAAAAAATGCGAACTAGAATTTTGAAACTTTAATGGCATTGAAATAAAGCTGAAGTGGCTTAAGCTTTTACAGTTATTTTTGCGCGTTTTTTTTTCTTTAATGTTTTAAAGTATACTAATGGGAATAGTAACAGTAGTTGTACTTTTAGTAGTAAGCTCTCTACTGGAAGTGGTAGTATCAGTAGAGCTGCCATAGGGGTGTGTGACCAAGACAACTTGGCCAACTAGACGTGCATCGCTGAGGCTCCTGCAGTTGTGATGTAATCCAGCTGCGTACCTCCCTCCTGGCTGCACAGAACCATTGTTTGGCAGCAACGCATTTAAAGATAACGGCCAGGCACCACTGATTTGACTGAGCTAGCCCACAGAGGGCTGCAGGTAAAAATGCTCCAGACATGAGCGCAGCAGAGCAGAGGCACCATCTTGGATGGTGCTTGAAGAGAGTGTAGCCCACGGGGTGGTGGAAGAGTTGATGTGAGAGATTAGTCAGCGGGCCAGGTGAAGCCACCATCTTAGATAACGCCAGGAGAGATTGTGGTCCACAGCAGAGTGGCAGAGATGAATAAATGGAGTGGTTCACATCCTGAGTTGCTGGACAGCAGAGAGCACTGGGCAGTGGGCTGATTCTGCAGAACAGCACAGGCTGCCCCACGAAGAGCAACAAACACTCGTCCATGACAATGCATCTTTACAATGCCGTATTAGTCGTGAGAAGCATATGGAAAACCAAGACTGCTATGTGACACATCGTGCGAGTCGCCTGGTGCAGCAGACCTGCCCTAACACACTTTGGAATTCAGGATGAGTGGAATTAAGATGTGGAAATTCAGAATAGAATGACCCGTAATAAGTGTGCAGAAAAAAGAAAAGTAACACGCACCCAAATAACTGTAAAAGCTGAAGCCACTTTGACTTCATTTCACCGCGATTAAAGTTAAAAAATTGTAGTCAGCATTTTTTTTAAACGTTGTATCACCGTTTGAAAAAAATGCAGACATCAATTTTGAAACTTTAATGGCGTTGAAATAAAGCCGAAGTGTCTTCAGCTGTTACAGTTATTTGCGCGCGTGTTTCTTTTCTTTATTGGGCACAGTTATTACGGGGCTTGCTTTGTATGTTGTGGCACTGGTACAAAGAAACCCCCGGAATAACTGTGCCCATAAAAGTAAACAAACACGCGCACAAACAACTGTAAAAGCGGAAGACACTTCGGCTTTATTTCACCGCCAGTAAAGAAACAAGCTATCGGCATTGCTGTGGCGGGTGCGGGGAGAGCATTCCTTTGAAGTCTGATGGGGTGGGAGCCTGTGAAGTGATGCGAGGCATGGACAAATGGTGGAATGGTGGTGTGCGAGCGGCTTCCTGTCAAGTCTGATGGGGGGTGGGCGGAGGAGCAAATGGCGAGCGCACGCACGAAGCACATGCACTGCCATAATCCGCATTGAATAGCCCCTTGGTAAGTTTTCCTGGAGCAGCTCTCTATATCTCTCGCACAGTGATTGCTTATGCAATACGCTAGGCGAGACCTAAATAGGGCAACAGGAGCAATCCATCTAACTACCGGCCCATCAGTTTGATTGATTGCATCCAAAAAGTATTCTGCCGTTCCCTTCTAGTGAGGATACAGGATTGGATGGCCGAGAACCATTTCTTGTCCCCATTTCAGGCAGGGTTTTGCCAAAAAATGGGAACTATCGACTAGGTATTCCGGTTCTTTCTTCTCCACTGGAAGGTGGTCACATTAAGCTTAGGGAGTACATATGTAGCGTTTATAGAGCTGAAGTCTGCATTTGACCTCATGCCTAGAAACAAGCTCTCGCAAGTGCTGAAGGAGTTGGGGATGCCCCCAGAAATCCTGGCACTACTTGAACGCCTCCACAAAGATAATTATGCCAGGGTAAGATGGGGGGGCCAGGGTCATGTCACCGATCCCATAAAAATCAGGGCTGTGTTTTGGCTACAACACTATCCTTGCTCCATATTAATGATGTGGTCGACTTTTTAGCTGCAATACCAGCGGATGTGCCCACCTTAGAGAATGAAAAAATGTCAACCTTACTTTTTGCAGGTGATACTTTACTCGTCTCCAAAACACCGATGGGGCTCCAGACTCAATCGATTTAAGATCTTCTGTGATGAGAGAGGTTTCAAAATTAACACCACCAAAACAAAATTGATATTGTAAAATCCACATAAAACATTGAAGAGGCGTTTACTTCTGGATGGTACACTTTCCGAGTGAGTGAGTTGCTTTGATTACCTGGGTACTAGATTGTCCGACGGTATGGTCTGGAAACAACATCTAAACAAGACCTACCTGAAGTTCACACAGGTAACAGGGGCCCTAAGGAAGAAACACTGCCGCTCCTACACATAAACAGTTGCCCCGCCCTTGAAATATATAAAAGCAAGGCTGTAAGCAGTGCCCTCTATGGGACCGAGCTGTGGGGCTTCGACAACGTGAGCGATTTGACAGTACATGGACATGGGAATCAAACCTGTTAAAGATTTAGTAAAACTCTGTCGGCTCCTATTCTGGCAGAAGATAGTAACCACCCCAGAACTGTCCCCATACGCTCTAGCCCTAGAAGAAGTCTGCACTCTAGATACATTTAATAAAAAAGGCTGGATTAGAAAAATCAAAAATCTCTTCAACATCATCGGGGTACAGGAGAGCAGTAGTAGCAGCTTAGAACACCCCACCAGGAAACAAATCAAAATACTGTATTGACAGTGGGTAGTGCAGAATAAAACTAGGGACATCAGACAGGGTAGATTAATGAAGGAATTTATGGACTTCAAATCGACGTACTCCTTGGAAAGATATTTTGATCTCATCCACGTGCTTGCCGATAGAAAGCTCGATACACAATTTAGGCACGGTGCTCTACCTCTGAACACACTCGCAAGCTCCTGGACAGGCCACGCTGCTGCGACGAAAGGCTGCCCTTTTTGCCTTTCCCCACATGAATCAATTGGTCATGCTTTCTTTGGTTGTCCTGCATACTCTGGTCCCAGAAAAAAATGACTAACCCCTGTATGTAAACAACTTGGAACCTGCAACCATGGGGCAGCACTTCGCATACTAAAATCAGATGCACGGTCACTATTTGTGTACTCAACTTCAAAGTTTGTGGGGCATATGTGGGCAATAAGAAGAAAGGGTGAAGAAGCCAGCCTTGACCCCTCCCTCAATAGGTCAATAAAATGGCAAATACTCGTCACACCCTCTGGGGGGGGGGAGTTAGCTTGACCTGTATGAAGTGTTGTCAAACTAGTACTTTTATGCACTACAGTACCAGAAGAAACACTATACTACAGTTGCATGTACTCAATCTTAGTGTCATAGCCCTGAACATCTTAGTGCTTCTCCGTATCAGGTTCTTGTGTTGTGAGCCCTTTTTAGACTTTTTAGATGGTCTGCCTCGTTAATGTATTTTTTCTGAATTTAGCATGTATAATGGTGACTTCATAAGATTTTATACCAAAATGTCATTGGGCTGTGCTAATAAATGATGTACCTTTATGGCCTGATCACCGAATAAAGTTTTATTGATGATGATGATTGCAATATAACTCAGGGGTAGCGCAAGAGACCATTCTTCTGCATAAGCTTATTTGAATTGTTCAGGGACAAGGGCAGAAAAGGAAGAAAGTGCAACTGTGACCATCCTGACCCAGTCAGAACTGGTCGCTCCTCTCGCAGCTCGTCCCTCCTGTGCCAGCTATCTGTGCATGCGACCTGCATTCTGTGCCTGATATCGCGCTCTCCGTGCCAGCGACCTGCTATCTGTGCCAGCGACCTACTATCTGTACCAGCGACCTGCATTCGGCCCGGTATCATTGCCTGCATTGCTCAATTTTGTGCCAGCTATTGGTGCCAGCGACCTGCATTGTGTGCCATTGATTGTGCCAGTGATTGTTTTTGTTTGTGCCCGTGACATCGCTCTGTGCCAGTGATCTCGCCCAGCATTGTTGTTGTGCCCTTAGCCCATCCCTGCCGCTGCTCCCCCGCGGCCCCACCCCCGCTCCCTCCAGCTCCCACTGACCCTCCACACTAGCCACCCCCACTAGCCACCCCGCTCCCGCCTCCCAGCTGCTCCTCCCTCCCACAAACATACCTCTGGCTGATAAGGCGAGACAAGGAGCTGTGACCATCCTAACCCAGTCAGAACTGGTCGCTCCACTCGCAGCTCGTCCCTCCTGTGCCAGCTATCTGTGCATGCGACCTGCATTCTGTGCCTGATATCGCGCACTCCATGCCAGCGACCTGCTATCTGTGCCAGTGACCTATTATCTGTGCCAGCGACCTGCATTCGGCCCGGTATCGTTGCCTGCATTGCTCAACTTTGTGCCAGCTATTTGTGCCAGCGACCTGCATTGTGTGCCATTGATTGTGCCAGTGATTGTTTTTGTTTGTGCCCGCGACCTCGCTCTGTGCCAGCGATCTCGCCCAGCATTGTTGTTGTGCCCTTAGCCCTTAGCCCGTCCCTGCCGTTGCTCCCCCATGGATCTTGGTGTCCCCCCCATCAAGTACACCACTCTGCCCACTTAAACTGGACATGGGAATTAAACCTGTTAAAGATTTTGTAAAACTCTGCCGGCTCCTATTCTGGCAGAAGATAGTAACCACCCCAGAACTGTCCCCATACGCTCTAGCCCTAGAAGAAGTCTGCACTCTAGATACATTTAATAAAAAAGGCTGGATTAGAAAAATCAAAAATCTCTTCAACATCATCGGGGTACAGGAGAGCAGTAGTAGCAGCTTAGAACACCCCACCAGGAAACAAATCAAAATACTGTATTGGCAGTGGGTAGTGCAGAATGAAACTAGGGAAATCAGACAGGGTAGATTAACGGAGGAATTTATGGACTTCAAATCGACGTACTCCTTGGAAAGATATTTTGATCTCATCCACGTGCTTGCCGATAGAAAGCTCGATACACAATTTAGGCACGGTGCTCTACCCCTGAACACACTCGCAAGCTCCTGGACAGGCCACGCTGCTGCGACGAAAGGCTGCCCTTTTTGCCTTTCCCCACATGAATCAATTGGTCATGCTTTCTTTGGTTGTCCTGCATACTCTGGTCCCAGGAAAAAATGACTAACCCCTGTATGTAAACAACTTGGAACCTGCAACCATGGGGCAGCACTGCGCATACTCCCTCCAGCTCCCACTGACCCTCCACACTAGCCACCCCCACTAGCCACCCCGCTCCCGCCTCCCAGCTGCTCCTCCCTCGCCCCACCCCCCTCCACTCTCCGCCCCCCTCCACTCTCCACTTATGACAGAGGCACTTGCACGCATCGTTAACGCGCAGCGGACGCGCCCTATGCGCGCCAAAGGTAAGCCCGTCTACGCCAGTCCGTGCCTGGACCGCGCCCAGCGCAAGACCCCCTGGCCCTCGCATTAACCACTCCACCCGTCTAACGTACGACGCCACAACCCTCACTGCGCTCAATACCGGCCGCCTCCCCGACTGCCACCAAGCTGCCCCTGGATGCACCCATGGTCCCTTTGATAGAGCAAGATTTCGCATCGCGACTTGCTCGAGTCAAGAACCTCGAAAATCTATTATAATATCGTAACTTAAATTGTTCGTTTTACTAATTTTATGTATTTTGAATGTGCGTGGGTATCATAGAGATGCTTGCTTATGTGTTTTACTAATACGATTAGTTCTTGTTCCTAACATGGCCGCTGCTTGACTTTCCTCTTCTGCGCATGCGTCAGTCACACTCACGTGACTACACGTAGAGATAGTTTTGGAGGGAAAGGGTGCGCATGCGTAATAGCCACAAGATGGCATTTTCCCTGTATTAACGTGGAGAAGCTTGTGCTGTTGCTCTCGTGTCATTATATATTGCACTAATATCTAAATTGCATAGTATATTTTTATGATGATAAACGTGAAGTACAAATTTATGACATATAATGCCTTCATTTATTTCCATGTGCTAATTTGTTTTCGCTTACTTTTCATGTATCCGCGGCACTGATGGGTGATGGGGCTGGGGAGTCCATCTTGGAGGGCACTACTGCGCCGAATCAGTCGATGGTGCGGTGGCATTGAAACCAAGCCAAAGAAGGTTGATGCCAGAGCATGCATGGGAAGATGCACCTTCACCCAGCGAGAAAGCCTAACTTGTACCCTATTTGAATACATTGTAATTCTTTCCTTTGTATTCCCTGCGACTTCTCGTGGGAACCCAAATCTTGCTAGGCGGCACCTTAGGATGCAAATTAGGCCTTAGAATAGTCTGTTCTGATTGGTGTGTTAACCAAATCCTACCTTAGGACCAATCCAAATTGGGGATTCTGACACTTTGCAACATTTGGGGGGTGGTACCCTGTCCCAAAACAGTATATCTAGCCTAGGTTTAGCTAGAGAAATTGTCCGACTTGTCTGAATAGCTGACCTGTCACTGACCCAACGCACTCAATAGGTGACTTGATACAGAGGTGCTGCGGAGCTCTCTGTCCGAAATTTGACCATAGACTCTGAAGGTTTTACTGAACCTTAAGTGCTGGCGGAGCACTTTGCTGGGAAATTCGCTGACCCAATCGGGGTCCTGATCGATAGCTGCAGAGAGGGTGGAGCGCAGGCGTTGCTTCCGAACTGCGGGTGCTGGTCGTGTCCTGGTGGTCCAGTCCTGATCCTAATCGGGGTTTCCTGTCCTGTCCTGGGGTGTCCATTCTGCACCTGCTGTCCCACTGAGGGTTATCCTTCCTTGAGGGTTTTCACACCAGTCTAGGTAAATATCTTGCTGAAAATCTCTGAAACTGCACTTCCTATTTTTCTGTCTTTGCTTCAATAAAGACATACCCTTTGCATATGTTAATTTTCCATGTTTTCCTCTGCAAATCATTGCATCTCACTGAAGTCATTTACAGTTTGCATTTCATAGCATGTTCCTATGTTCCCCTGCCTTGTTAGTATAAATCTTTCCATTACAGTTTTATGAATTAAATATGTTTTACAAATTTCTCTCAAATACTGAATCGAAGTAATAACGTTAGAATTATAGCGTGTTGAGAATGTTCTACCCATTCCATAGATGTTTAAGTTTCCCAGTGTCTTTTCTCTCGAAATATGACCTAATGATAAAATCCTAAAACGTGCATAAAATTCCTAGCATTTAGTACCCTCTCTCGAATTTCATTTCCGTTATTTTAGATGTTTACCTGTTTACTCTTCCTATATGGTTATGTGCTCTTCGTTATTCTGATTATAGATTGCCTCATTACTATAAACTGTATGATTGCAGAATCTGAAATCTAAGATACACTTTCAAAACTTCTCAGTTGTCCGTGGTCATTTCATGAAATAAAGTACAAAAAGTTGGGGTTTGTATCTTGCTGCCTTTCCTTTTACAGCTAGCTCCCTGACCCATCGTGGTCATAGGTACCCATAACAGTGGATGGTAAGTTGGGTACACTGGAACTAATCGAAAGGGAACTCACAATTATTGGTAGTAGATTGTGTGGTCATCTGATCAATGTATATGATAAAGTAAAGTATATGGGCCCGAAGCCAGAAGTGGCGAAATTATTGGTTGGGTGACCCGCGATCTCTAGCAGTAATTTTCTGGTAGCATCGAGGATGGTTAGGGAATAGTTAAAGGATAGGTAGGACTAGTTAGTCTAGCTAAGTCGGATGCTGCTATAAGAGTAGGCGCTTCAAGGGAATTGATCACTCACTTGAAAATTGTTTACTTTGAAAAATTATGAAATGTTTTAAAATTGTTATTCTTGTTATTATACTGTTATATGTATTAATCCATTCGTACGTAAAACGTCTTGTATGTTGTTAAGGAATCCCCGGGGAATTGAATAGCGAGTGGTGAATAGAATCCATTCGCTTTGAGGTCACTGGCTTTTAAGGAAAGTTGGTGCAGGTTAGGCAGAACTGGAATCAATAACTAGGGTTTTTTCTGGATGTATGATTGAATAAATGTTAGTAACGAGGTTCATTGGCAAAATTCCCATTGTGGCATAACCTAGTGAGGGTCACACCGGAAGAGTAGCAGGTTCATCGGAGCTTGAGTGAAAGCAAAAGGGCTCGCTGGTGAAACTTTAGACTTGGATATATCCCGGAAAAGTGGATGAGTCTAGGGAAGTAGCAGGTGCCCCAATGCTAGTGTGAAGGGTAGGCAGAAGAGATCTACTCGTAGTGAGTGAAAAGTAAATGGAAGTAGTTTACTTGCAGCGAAACAAATTCTTTCCTGTCTAGACACTTGAGCACAGTGGCGAATGTGTATTCGTTGTTAAATAACCAAGCACTAAGCACTTTAGAAAGAAGGAAAGTTTCCGTTACCTTGTGAAGGAGGGAGTCAGTCGCGAAGCTGCTCTGACGTCACTCCGTGCCGCGCTGGGATTGGTAGACACAGCGGGTTGGTAGCGAAGCTGGAATTGTAAAGGAGGGGCGAGCGCCGGAGCGTGGGAACTGTCTCGCGAAAGGGCCGCGCACCCATTGGTCAAGATTATTTGAACTCGTGCATTTCATTGGTCGCACGAAAATAATAGACGCACTTGGATTGGAAGTGGTTTTGTAAACAAAAGTCACTCGTAAAAATCGTATGTGGCATTCGTATAGACCGCATACCAGACCTGATCCACGGCATATGGGATTTGAGAACGATCAGTGGAAAGGAGTTAAAGACGACATTATGTACGGAACTAAGAGAAAAGTATCTCTTGTAAACAAAGTGAAGAATTATTTCAAAAAGGACAAGCCGATTAAAACTAGAGAAGGTGTTGTCATACCGCAACCCAACACTCCCGCATCTTTCATGATGTTCGATAAAGGGTACAACACATGTGTATGGTTGGAGAATTGGGTGGAATACACGAAGGATGACGGAGTATTGGCTTTTCCGTTAGAGGGTACCTTTAACAGTAGGATTCTATTCAATCTTAGAACCCGAATGAATGACTTTCATCCCAGACCTAGATTAACGCAGTATGAAGCGCTAGAGGAATGGGTTCGAGGCTTTCGAAAGGGATAAGCCACGGATGGATAAAGGGTTAACTAAATTTTATCCAAAATTGAAGCAGGAAGCACGAGCTAAAAAGATGAAACAGTGGAGGCAGAACATGATAGTGGAGGGATTGTTTCCCATGATGCCAGCAGATGATCCTTCTGGGGGGAAGAAACGGTTGGAAAAATCTAAACATTGGGTACCCATCGGAGAGTCGGATGATGAATTATTAGATGACCTGTGTGTGAGAAGTCCGCCTCCTTATAATGAAAGACACCGACCTTCAAGTGCGGGAGATATTTCCCGAAGACCTCCACCACAAGAAGAGATCAGGTCCGCAAGCGTAGGAGGGGGGTTCCAAATTCCTCCCTATATTGAGAGTTTAGGACCAGTAGATACCAGAAACATTTACCCCAGAATGTCAGCTAGTGGGGAGCCAGGATATTCCCGTGACGGAGATTTTTGTTCTCGACCTCCCTACGGAGGCGAGATGAGACCCTCAAGTTCAGGAATGCCGTTATTACAGCCACAGTATGAGGAAGAACGAAGATCCTTAGGTACAGGAAGTTTGTTCCCAAGACCAAATTATGGTGAAGGACCTAGTGAGACTCATCCCACTGCCCCGAGTTATGCTCCCACTCTGACCCCACAGGTGTTACATGACAAATCAGTAGAGAGATTGCTGGAAGAAAAGGAGCGAGAAATTCTAGCAAAACAAAGGGCTGAAATAATTCAGAAAATCTCCCAGTTAAATACCAGTCCTGAAGCATTGACAATCCCAGTAACAATCGGACCCGTGGTTCCATTGTACGGGGATCGGCATGAAAGTCCAAAACCTCCTGTCATTACTCCCGTCATAACAAAGCCCAGGCCAGAACCCTTAATTGTAGATGACCAGACGAGTGAGTGTGAATCTGAAGTCTCACTGATGGATCTGCCCATTAGAAATACAGGGAAAAGAATGCAGAAAAGACATAATCCTTTCAATGCGAGGGAGATCCAAATGGAATCGACTTCAGGTACTAGAAGTGTCACTTTGGTTACACCTGAAGAAATTGAAAGATGGAGTCAGGAATTAGAGAAACAAACTTCGCAAACGAAACCTTTAGACCTCTACAAACTGAGAGTAGAAATAGAAGAATTAATGGCAGGAAACGTAGGATTAGACAGATTAAATACCTACTCTGAAGAAGTCAAGTCAAAAAAGTTTATTATGTTTTGGCTCTCAAAGAGGGCCACATAAAATTAAACACACCATTATACAATTAAAATAGTTGAAGAATAGCAACATACAACAAGAGGAAAAACACTAAATTATCGGCGAGTAAAGCAATCATCAACTTCTCCCTGTACATCATTAATAAATATTTAAGAACCCTTTGAAAAATTTAAAAATTCTGCAACAAAACATTTCATTTGGAGGGCAGTAAAGTGCTTGGAAGAACATTTTTGCATTTACAATTCCTAATTGTAAACAAATTGGTTTTAACCATTTATGGCGCAAAAAGCGCAATGCAGGACAAATAAACAAGACGTGATTACGATCCTGTACAGCAATATTACAAAGATTGCATAATGGAGATCCCCCATACCATTTTGCTAAGAGTAAATTGAGTGGAAGCAAGTCATGTCGTAAAAGGTACCATAGTCTGCGGACTCCATGGGGAATATTCCAAATCAGGTATTGTTGGGTCTGCCTTGGAATATATGTTTTTAGAAGTAATTCCCTATCTTTCAGACTTGGTTGGGCAAGGATATCCAACTTATAACAGAGTTCCCAAGATATACATTTTAGTTTAGACTTTAGTTCTAAGGGTGAGAGTAAAAATAAAGTACTCTCATCCAACTCTAACAGAGCTACTGCTTTCCTAAAGCTTTTTACTAATAACGAGAACTCGTTAAAATTGCCCAATAGTTCTTTTTTAATAACTTCTCTTAGGGTACCAGATTTACCTCTGGCCAAGCAGGCTACCCATCTTACGAGAGCAACCAGCCCCTGTACCCAACAACTTCGGAGTCCGAATTCCAACCTACATGAAGATATAGAACAAGCATTGTTAAAAGATGAAATTTTCCGCAATACCTTTCCTTCCATTTTTTGCAGAAATCCCCAATGTTTCAACTCCACTAATTCAATTCCATATAGTAGAGTAGCGGGAACTTTTGCTCTAAATATATCCAGAAAGAGAGAAAAATGTCTCTTCCCGGTAGCATTATATAGCGAACATAACCCCGTGCCATGGGCCAATGCTTTGCGAGAGTTATGTTCGATGTGGGGGTTCTCACTAAGATTTGCTGATATTATTTTACCTAAAAAGGTATAGGTTTTAACCACCTCGAGTTTTTGTCCACCAATAAACCAATTATAACTTCCAGACCTACATTTTTTCTTACCAAAAATGCACATGATTTTACTTTTCGATGTATTAATTTTCATATGATGTGCTACAGCGAATTGGCTCAGTGCATGTAGACGATTAGATAAACCCTTCGGGGTCAAATCTAGAACAAGTATGTCGTCTGCATACATTAGGATCGATATTGCAGACCCTCCAATTATCGGGGCTAGTCCCTCACAAGCTGTAATTGAGGTTGGTAGGTCAGCCCTATATAAAGAGAACAATATAGGCGCCAAAATGCACCCTTGTTTGAGCCCATTCTGGGAGGGGATGGATTGAGTAAGACCCCTTTCTCCACCTTGTAGCACCATACACCATGTGTTCGAATGCAGGGACCTAACCAATTCAAGTAGGTATCCTGGCATACCCAATACAGCCAGCTTTCTCCACAGCGTTGGACGATCCACTTTGTCAAACGCCGTGGAGAAATCTATAAATGCGGCGTATATGCCACCACCACGGACACAAACATATTTGTCAGTAATCACCTGCAATAATGTCAGGTTATCTAGCGTTCCATGCTCTTCACGGAAACCTGTTTGTTCCATAGGTAAGATCTTATTAGATTCTGCCCATTCCATGATTGACATTAAAAGGCATTTAGCGAAAATTTTCCCTATTGAGTCTAATAGAGCTATTAGACGGTAATTAGATGGCTTCTCCCGGTCACCCTTTTTAAATATCGGGATTAATATACTTCCCCTCCAAGATTCGGGGACAGTTCTAGATTAAAAGCATGCTTGAAATATTGGAAGAAGAATCCTACTCCAAGTAGTAACATCCTGCTTAATTATTGACATGGGGAGTTCATCAGGACCCATAGCTCCGGAAGAGCGCATACTCATTATCACGGTAGCTATGGATTTGTCAGTAGGGAGTATTATTTTTTGCTCACTATTTGGGGGGAGATTACATATATCCCCCATTGGACCATTAGGAGCATATAATGTAGTCACAAATAGAGTCCAAACGTCTTCCGGGATTGCGATTGGAGTGGAAGTTATTATTGAACCACATCCTTTCCTTATTATGGACCAGAATTCTCTTGATTTATTATAGGTCGAGGCCTCTCTTAACTGAATCCAGAGAGAATCTTCTTTTTCTCTTTTTAGCTTAGATCTCAATCTAACTCTCCTTCGTTTTAATAGTGTTAACTGGCGCTCATTTTCCCCAGATCTATTAAGATATTGTTTCCTTATAAGTTTATTTATCTCCCTATTCAGTAATAATAATGAACTAGGAGAAAACTGTGATCTCTTAGGATTTCCCATTTTCTTGGCTATCCCAGTAACTTTTTAATGAAGTTTACGAGTTGTAAGAATTCTATACCCTTCCACTGATCAAGTTCGAGTAAGGTTTGGGCAAGGAGATTTTGTACATCCATCATATTAGTAGATCCCCAAAAACATCTACCGGACTTACGATCAATAGAGAGCTCTCTATTCTTTAGGAACCAGGAATTGGCTTCAGGGGGGATTAATGAGACAGTTATGTTAATCATTTTATGATCACTCAAGGGAGATTGAGAGATCACCATATCTTTAATAAAAGAGAACGTATCATAGTCCGTAATTACGTAATCCAAAATGGACTCACCCCTAAATGATCCATGTGTGTAATTAGCAGGAGTATCTGAGGGCATCCTGCCATTTATAATAAGCCCCTCTAAGAGACTAAGTTCCTCCAAGAGGATCTTACCTCTTTTATTAGTTTTTATTCTAGTAGGCCAGAGTGCTTGGGGTATATTATATGCTTCTTCCTTAAATTTATTTCTAAACATGTCTAAAGTAAAGTTGGAGAGTTTGCTGTTTAAATCGCCTACCAACAGTATATAGGGGGGTGTTCTACCTCCAATAGTTGTTTAACATAGGAAAACATTCGCTTTAGAACTAGGTTAAAAATTTCTTCGGGGGGAATATATGCATTTAAAATAACAAACGAGGACCGAGTACCCACTGTGGCTAGATTACTAATAGTTATAGATTGAAAAAGATTACTAGAGTCTGTGTAGTGAGGGAATTGCCATTGTAAAGAGTTAGATAGTAGGCAGGCAATTCCACCTTTTGCATGGCCTTTTTTAGAAGGTTTCGCGGGAGCCTCCAGGACAAAATAATCTTTCCCTACATAAGGGAGATTTTTACACCATGTCTCCTGGAGACATAATACATCTGCGTTTAAAGAGCATAGAAAGTCAAATTTCTCTGGGCAGTTATACAAACCAGCGGCATTCCAGGAGACAATTTTTAAATGAATGTTAAAGATGTTGGAATAGTCGTGGGTTATTCGTAATATTGGTTGATAAAACCCCTGGTAACCAATTCCACATCTGATTGTCTTCTGTTAAAGGAATATCTATGTTGTCAGGTAGTGGAAGGACCTGAGATACCATTCGTTTGCCTCTAGAGACCCAGATTTTTAAGTCTTTGTTACAGGTTGAATATTCATCCTGTGTAGAATCTGGCTTTATAATACTATCTCTAGAGGAAATACGTAAAGCATTATTAGCGTAAGGTAACACGTCAATTCCTCTACGTTGGAAAAATTCCGCCTGTTGAAGAACAAGATTAGTAATTATTTTGGAGTAAAATGTTACCCTAGTTCGTTGCCCATTAACTGATCTTATTGGTAAAACCAAATCAATGTCATTTGATAAAATTAGTTTTAGGCTTTCAATCTCTTTAAAGCAGTTAAGCAGCCAAGATCTGTTCATTTTTAGGTCTTGATCAAACAACGGAAAAAAGTCCAATGTCAACGTGTCCACGGATATCATAGCGCTTTTTACTGGCTGAATATTTGAACTTCTAGCTATATCAGGGTGAGGCCGGAAGGTAGGCGCAGATGGATTTAATACCTTTGCCACTAACGGGGAGTTTCCCATGACATCAACCATCAATGCTAGGGGTTCAGGCGCATTTATCACAGGACATGGAATTACCTCATTTAAAAAGACCCCAGCAGAGGTGCCCACCAATACATTATTAGCAGTGTCCTCCACTACCTCTTTAATGGAGATATCCGAGAGTGAATTATCCCCATTTTCTATAACGTCAGGCACTTCAGATATTATATGTTTTTGAAAAATGATTTGCCTTGGCCTTTTTTTTTTATATTTGCGAAGCAACTTCCTATTTTTCCCTTTAGATTTTACTTTTGTAATTTTATTTCCCGTCAGCATTCCTTCTGGGCCCTTTTTTTCTTGAGTAAAGATAGGAAAAAGATCATTTCCAACCGTTTGTACTATCTCTACCAAGCTATCTTCCTTGACAATAAGCTTTGAATCTTTTCTCTTTTCAGAGGAAGATAAGGTAGGGCTCTCAAGAGGCTTATGGATGTCAGCCTTTATAGACATTCTCAACGGTGTATTGATCTCCAGAGGATTAATACGATCTACAACTTTTTGAGCGTCAGGTTCAGTAGGAGAAATAGATACATTCGCAACTTTTTTAGCCAACAGTTCCTTCAATATCTCAGTCACTGAAGTCAAAATACAATCAGAACTCACAGCAAATTTACCAAGTAAAAGCAATATAGAGGACAGAATTTGTTCAAGAGCTATCAGAGACTCAGAAATTGGTTTCTAATTTTTTGGATAGCTAGATGGAACAAAAGAGCAAATCCCCGATAGGTTGAATTGTGGAGACTTCAAATCACTCTGCATTGATAGATTATCATTGGATTTGATTGAAGGAGTGCTGCTATAAAGCAGCATTCCAGATGGCGTTGCTCTAGTTGGTGTTTTACTGTCCCCAACCTGGGTCAAAAGTTTCTTGTCCATATATCGACCACAGAGTTCAAGATCAATACTGGTAGAAATAGATGCATCACCCATGTCTTCCTCCACGTTTTCTCTTCCATTAGAAGTGTTCTGATGGACTACTTGCGGATTTATTATCATGGGGGCTGAGTCCTCTCTGTTTAATGTATGAGTAGAGAGAATTACTTCATTTAATTGAGTCAGAGGAGGCTTATTTATTTCCATCATTAGGTCAGAGTTTAAGTCGATCTCCACCATCGGTTGCAGTTGCGGTTGTAGCAATGTATCAACATCAAACATTGTTGGGACTTCTAGAGATTTATTCACAGATTTTTCCCAAATTTGTTCCAACTGCATCTGACCCTTCAGTAGTGCACTATTTTCAGACTTTTTCCTCAAGGGAATAGAACCAGATGTCAAACAAGATTTATCCCCTAAAACTTTCCCAGAGCGTAATTTCTTAGTCGACATAATGCCTGGGAATAAACTAGCCCTTAAGCAGGATTCACAGTCCCAAATATAAACAACACAAATTAAAAAATAAATATAGATCCACAGGGAGAAGAATTAAGCTCTTACTAGCGGATAACGAATTTCAGGCAGAAAAATCAATCTGCGTGTTTTCATTCAAGCGTTTACTATAATGAATACCAACAAAATTTTGCAGGAAGATGAAAAAATACCAGGGCCCAGCCCGGCCTACCTCGGCCACTGAGGGCCACAGAGGGCCCGCCCTTTGCCCGGGCTTAGCCCGGCGTCGCCCGCGCGCGTCCCGCGATGCGCGGTGCTTCAGCGCAATTTGTTCCAGCTGAGGGGGGCGTGGTGGGGAGGTTCTCTAAGCCCCGCTGGCTTGTGGGCGCTGATGTTCCCTGGCCTCCTTGACGGCCAACAAGCCCGCAACAGCGAGTGTTTCCCCCGAAGCGGGAAACGCGAGTAGTGGGTCACAAGCGCTGCCAGATAGCGCTGCAAAAAATCCCTTGTGCACAAGCGCAGCCAGATAGCGCTTCAAGATGAACAGGAGCCTTGCAAATTCAGGCGGCACAGCGAAGGTTCAGCTTTTCAAAGAATCGGCAGCCGGCTTCAGAAGCTAACAGTAAAGAACTCCGCTCTTCAGCGCTGCCTCAGCGCAATTTGTTCCAGCTGAGGGGGGCGTGGCGGGGAGGTTCTCTAAGCCCAGCTGGCTTGTGGGCGCTGATGTTCCCTGGCCTCCTTGACGGCCAACAAGCCCGCAACAGCGAGTGTTTCCCGCGAAGCGGGAAACGCGAGTAGTGGGTCACAAGCGCTGCCAGATAGCGCTGCAAAAAATCCCTTGAGCACAAGCGCAGCCAGATAGCGCTTCAAGATGAACAGGAGCCTTGCAAATTCAGGCGGCACAGCGAAGGTTCTGCTTTTCAAAGAATCGGCAGCCGGCTTCAGAAGCTAACAGTAAAGAACTCCGCTCTTCAGCGCTGCCTCAGCGCAATTTGTTCCAGCTGAGGGGGGCGGGGAGGTTCTCTAAGCCCAGCTGGCTTGTGGGCGCTGATGTTCCCTGGCCTCCTTGACGGCCAACAAGCCCGCAACAGCGAGTGTTTCCCGCGAAGCGGGAAACGCGAGTAGTGGGTCACAAGCGCTGCCAGATAGCGCTGCAAAAAATCCCTTGAGCACAAGCGCAGCCAGATAGCGCTTCAAGATGAACAGGAGCCTTGCAAATTCAGGCGGCACAGCGAAGGTTCAGCTTTTCAAAGAATCGGCAGCCGGCTTCAGAAGCTAACAGTAAAGAACTCCGCTCTTCAGCGCTGCCTCAGCGCAATTTGTTCCAGCTGAGGGGGGCGTGGCGGGGAGGTTCTCTAAGCCCAGCTGGCTTGTGGGCGCTGATGTTCCCTGGCCTCCTTGACGGCTAACAAGCCCGCAACAGCGAGTGTTTCCCGCGAAGCGGGAAACGCGAGTAGTGGGTCACAAGCGCTGCCAGATAGCGCTGCAAAAAATCCCTTGAGCACAAGCGCAGCCAGATAGCGCTTCAAGATGAACAGGAGCCTTGCAAATTCAGGCGGCACAGCGAAGGTTCAGCTTTTCAAAGAATCGGCAGCCGGCTTCAGAAGCTAACAGTAAAGAACTCTGAAGAAGAGCTTTTGTTTATGTGCAAAAGCTTACCCGCAATGTCCGAGTACTTCATGAAAAATTGACAGATACTGCTGCTAGTATGGGAATAGACATTTCAAAATCAAAACCCTTACAGAAACCATACCAAGCAGAATTTTCAGACAAAGATTTGGAAAACCTGAATGTGTCAGGGAAAAAGGCGCAGGTCAAGGAACTATTGACAGTGTTACAGAAATGGGGAGATGTGGAAAGGTGGAAAGCCAGGTGGGCTCGAAAGAAAGATGAGGCCAGGTCTAAGCAAGTAACTCCCGAATTTGTCCTAAAGGAAGCAGACAAACCAGAACAGTTATGCCCTATGCGCGAAGTGCCAGGGGGAAAATATGTACACGTCCCATGGTCCCGACAGGATATTGTGTCCTTTACCAATGACTTCCCAAAATTACGAGAAAAGCCAGTCGTTTGGTACCGGCAGGTAGAGAGATTTGTAAAAGTGCAGAAATGCCTATGGAAAGACCTGGATGGGTTCTTCGACATAGTGGTCCCTGTAGATCTGTGGACTGAGTGTAAGATAGCCATCGCCTGGCCTAGTGAGGAATACCCGAGAGATGACAAAACAGGGGAGCCATTGAAGGAAGTGATGAGGAAGTATGAACAAGTAATTCAACATTTGAAATTAAAAGTGCCTGCAAAGGGAACTGATTGGACCAAGATAGATAGAACTACGCAAGAAAGGGATGAGACAGTGCACTCCTTTTATGAAAGGCTGTTGCAGGTATTTAAGACATACAGTGGTATAGATAACATCGAGATGAAGGACATGACCCACTTCATTTACAGGTTTGTAAACGGTTTAAGACCCGAAATTTGTCAGTGGATAAAGGATAATAAAATCTGTTGGCATACCAAAAAGATGGATGAGGTCCTACGGTACGCAAAGTACTGTGAGGACGAAATGGCAGAAAAGAAAAAGGCCCTGAAGGAGAAGGTGATGTGGGCTCAAGTAAAGCTCGCAGAACAGCAGGAAAAGCAATTGAATAAGTTAAACAAAACTACTCAGAACCAAGGCCCTGGGGGTGGGGGTGGAGGAAAACCTAGAGCTAAAATGAGTAGAGAGGAAGCGAAAAAGAAATTTCCCTGCCACCAGTGCGGAGAAATTGGACATTGGAGAGACGAGTGTCCCTATTTACAGTCTGATAATGCCCAAACACCTGATTTAATTCCACAGACGCAGAATGAAAAACAAAGAAAGACCCAGCAACAGGTAAAAACGATTCAAGTGCCCCGAGCGCCAAAACTCATATTTAAAGGGAAGTCACCACAGGGTGATGATGTAGAAATCTGGGGAGGCAATGAGGATAGAAATACAGCAACTTCGCAGTATTTGTTGAACGACACCTTTTTCTGTGATGACCAATACTGACGGGGCCTGAGAGGGGAGGACGAGGAGTGCGTACTTGGCGCCTCTTTGCCGGTAGACCAGTCAGGGCCATACATTGAAGGAAAGGTTGATGGAAATGATGTCACCTTTCTATTGGACACTGGTGCTACCCGTTCTACTGTGAGAACAGTGGACGTTCCAAACCTACCCCTCTCGGGAGAAGCAATCCAAGTAGTAGGAGTATCTAATCAATTAATTAGTACACCTGTTACCGAGCCCATGGAGATCTCAATTGGAAACTTTAAACAAATGCACAGATTTGTTGTCTGTGATACCAGTCCGGTAAATTTACTGGGACGTGATTTGCTGTGCAAAATGAATTGTACCATCTTTTGCACACCAAAGGGCGTCGAAATTCAAACCCCAGATGAAGACGGTATCTACAAGCTAATGTTAATTAGACCTGACTCAGAAATAAAACGAATGACTATACAGGACTTACCTGAAGAACTCCAGCAGACCGTGAAGTCAGAAGTGTGGGACTTTACAGGAAAGGATGTGGGATTAATGAAAAACATAGACCCCATACAAATAGCCATGAGGGAAAATGCAGTATACCCAAATACCAAGCCTTACAGAATGAGTGCAGAAGTGAGAGCAGGTGTTGCCATTGAAATACAGAAATTGCTAGAAGCAAACATTATACAGGAAGTAATGAGTAGCCCGTGCAACTCACCCATTATGGGCATCAAAAAGCCTAATGGCAAGTACAGAGTAGTGCAGGACCTGAGAAAGGTAAACAAGATAGTGGTCCCTTGCTGTCCTATTGTCCCGAACCCAGCAGTCATCCTGTATCAGATTCCCTGGGATGCTGAATGGTTCACTGTGATAGACCTATGTCATGCTTTCTTTTCGATCCCATTGCATCCGGATAGCAAATTTCTTTTCTCATTTGCTTTCAACAGTAACGTGTATGTCTGGAACAGGGTCCCCCAGGGGTACACAGAAAGCCCCTCTATCTTTAATCATATCTTGAAAAAATGCCTTGAAACTTTAGTCTTACCTGGAAAATCTGTTTTGGTACAGTACATTGACGACCTATTGGTGGCGTCTAAAAGCCATAAGGATTGCGTGGTTGACACCATTGCCCTACTGAATCACCTGAGTGAAAAGGGACATAAAGTGGCCCCTGAGAAATTACAGTTCTGTTCAAAATCAGTGAAATATCTGGGACACCAGATAGAAAAAGGTATCAGAAACGTCACATCAGAGAGAGTCAGAATAATTCAAAATATGCAGTTACCCCGTACTCAGAAAGAAATAAGAATGTTCCTAGGAGTTGTAGGTTACTGCAGGCAATGGATTGTGGGATTCACAGTCCTTGCAAAGCCTTTGATACAAATGACAAAGAAAGGAGCAAAGGACCCAGTTGAATGGAATGACGAGAGCTTAACAGCTTTCACACAGTTGCGAAATTGCCTGTGTACAGCCCCTGCTCTGGGAATGCCTGACTACTCCAAGGAGTTTGGCTTATTCTGTGACACTCGTGACAATTGTGCATTGTCAGTCCTGACTCAGGAGCATGGGTTGACCAGAAGGCCTGTGGCATATTTTTCTGCCACTTTGGATCCAGTGGCTGCTGGACTACCTGGATGTCTAAAAGCAGTAGCTGCAACTTGCACCAGTTTAGAACAAAGTGAGTCTATCATTATGGGACATCCTGTAACTGTATATGTTCCACATGCAGTTGTGATCCTATTGACTCGTACAAAAACTCAGTATCTCACCCCTAGTCGGCTGACTAAATATGAGAGGATTCTCATGGGTGCTGCAAATATAGTTATTACCCGATGTAACATTTTAAACCCTGCCACTCTACTCCTTGACTCAATGGTAATGGAAGATAAGGGAGATAATGAGCATGACTGCATTGACCTGACAGAGTTCAGTACCAAACCTCGCCCAGACATTAAAGAAACTCCTTTGCCTGTACATGATGAGGAATGGTTCGTGGATGGTTCATGCCTAAGACATGAACTAGGAGGCCTAAGTGCTGCCTATGCTGTGGTCACGTTAAACAAAATTGACGTGGGTCCCAGGCACTCCACACCACTTGGAGTCAAGCTAGCCGGGCTGAAGAGAGGTGTTACCTCGAAACCGGTCCGGTCCTCGGATGCTTGATTCCGGTCTGGGAAAGATATGGCTGTTGTAGTTCGGACTGGACTGTTCCCATGGGGCAACAGGGTCAGAGCTGATTTGCATAAAGCCATTATCTGACCCAGGGTGGTGTGGAGTGCAAAAAAACAATGGATTTGGGCCCAGATCTTTTGACTGGGGGAGTGTGTGACATTGATCCACATTCAGTCCATCACTTGTTGTTTTTTGCAATTGCCGCCCTAAGTGCGCTGGGGATGCCCAGACGTGGGTCCCAGGCACTCCACACCACTTGGAGTCAAGCTAGCCGGGCTGAAGAGAGGTGTTACCTCGAAACCGGTCCGGTCCTCGGATGCTTGATTCCGGTCTGGGAAAGATATGGCTGTTGTAGTTCGGACTGGACTGTTCCCATGGGGCAACAGGGTCAGAGCTGATTTGCATAAAGCCATTATCTGACCCAGGGTGGTGTGGAGTGCAAAAAAACGATGGATTTGGGCCCAGATCTTTTGACTGGGGGAGTGTGTGACATTGATCCACATTCAGTCCATCACTTGTTGTTTTTTGCAATTGCCGCCCTAAGTGCGCTGGGGATGCCCAGACGTGGGTCCCAGGCACTCCACACCACTTGGAGTCAAGCTAGCCGGGCTGAAGAGAGGTGTTACCTCGAAACCGGTCCGGTCCTCGGATGCTTGATTCCGGTCTGGGAAAGATATGGCTGTTGTAGTTCGGACTGGACTGTTCCCATGGGGCAACAGGGTCAGAGCTGATTTGCATAAAGCCATTATCTGACCCAGGGTGGTGTGGAGTGCAAAAAAACGATGGATTTGGGCCCAGATCTTTTGACTGGGGGAGTGTGTGACATTGATCCACATTCAGTCCATCACTTGTTGTTTTTTGCAATTGCCGCCCTAAGTGCGCTGGGGATGCCCAGACGTGGGTCCCAGGCACTCCACACCACTTGGAGTCAAGCTAGCCGGGCTGAAGAGAGGTGTTACCTCGAAACCGGTCCGGTCCTCGGATGCTTGATTCCGGTCTGGGAAAGATATGGCTGTTGTAGTTCGGACTGGACTGTTCCCATGGGGCAACAGGGTCAGAGCTGATTTGCATAAAGCCATTATCTGACCCAGGGTGGTGTGGAGTGCAAAAAAACGATGGATGTGGGCCCAGATCTTTTGACTGGGGGAGTGTGTGACATTGATCCACATTCAGTCCATCACTTGTTGTTTTTTGCAATTGCCGCCCTAAGTGCGCTGGGGATGCCCAGACGTGGGTCCCAGGCACTCCACACCACTTGGAGTCAAGCTAGCCGGGCTGAAGAGAGGTGTTACCTCGAAACCGGTCCGGTCCTCGGATGCTTGATTCCGGTCTGGGAAAGATATGGCTGTTGTAGTTTGGACTGGACTGTTCCCATGGGGCAACAGGGTCAGAGCTGATTTGCATAAAGCCATTATCTGACCCAGGGTGGTGTGGAGTGCAAAAAAACGATGGATTTGGGCCCAGATCTTTTGACTGGGGGAGTGTGTGACATTGATCCACATTCAGTCCATCACTTGTTGTTTTTTGCAATTGCCGCCCTAAGTGCGCTGGGGATGCCCAGACGTGGGTCCCAGGCACTCCACACCACTTGGAGTCAAGCTAGCCAGGCTGAAGAGAGGTGTTACCTCGAAACCGGTCCGGTCCTCGGATGCTTGATTCCGGTCTGGGAAAGATATGGCTGTTGTAGTTCGGACTGGACTGTTCCCATGGGGCAACAGGGTCAGAGCTGATTTGCATAAAGCCATTATCTGACCCAGGGTGGTGTGGAGTGCAAAAAAACGATGGATTTGGGCCCAGATCTTTTGACTGGGGGAGTGTGTGACATTGATCCACATTCAGTCCATCACTTGTTGTTTTTTGAAATTGAAGAAGCATCTTATTTATTTGGAGTAAAGTCTGCACAAGTAGCCGAATTGATCGCCCTGATAAGAGCTTGCAAATTGGGAAAAGACAAAAAAGTAACAGTGTATACTGATAGTCAGTACTGTTACGGGGTTGTGCATGACTTTGGCCAATTATGGCTACAAAGAGAATTCCTGACTTCTTCAGGTACCCCCATTCGGAATGGAAAGGTTGTCCAAGACCTTTTAGAGGCAATCCAATTACCAAAAGAATTGGCAGTGGTCAAATGTGTTGCTCATAAGAAGGGCCTTGACCCTGTATCTTTGGGAAATGATTTCGCTGATCGGGTGGCAAAACAATGTGCTATGGAACAAATGAGAATAAATCCCAACCGGGGTGGGGTTGGAAACAGCTGCCAACTTAGAATGTTTGAAGAAGTGCCTACATGGGATGAAGTGAGAGAATGGCAGCATGTGACGCCCTGGGAAGAGAAAGAGAAATGGAAAGAACAAGGTTGTAAACCGAGACGTGAGGATGGTGTCATTGTGGGCCCAAATGGTATGCCTGTGTTACCAAGACACCTGCTTGCCCCAATGGCTCGATTGATTCATGAGGGATCACACATTGGGAGGGACGCCATGGTTCTGGTATTTCAACAGACTTGGTACAACAAGAAATTCAGGAAGGTAGCAGAATCTCTCTGCCAGAGGTGCTTGACCTGTCAGCAGTTCAACGCTGGCAAAAGAACAGTAGTTGAACTGATGAAAATTGGGAGATCAGGGGGTCCCTTTGTGAGAATACAAATTGATTTCATTACCATGCCTCGCTGTGAGGGAAAAAGGTATGTCCTTGTCATTGTCTGCCTATTTTCAAAGTGGGTGGAAGCTTACCCTGCCCCACAGAATGACGCCATAACAGTAGCTAAGCTCCTACTAAAAGAATTGATACCTAGATTCGGGGTTCCAGTCTTTATTGACTCAGATAGAGGCGGACATTTTCAGAATGAAATTTTGGCCCAGTTTTGTAAAGCATTTGGAATCACACAAAAGCTGCACTGTGCATATCATCCAGAGGCTTCTGGAGTGGTAGAACAAATAAACGGCACTATAAAAAATAGATTGGCAAAAATGTGTGATTCTACTGGCTTGAACTGGATAAATGCCTTGCCTCTTGTTCTGATGGGACTCAGAAGCATTCCAGATCGAAGAACAGGCCTGAGCCCACATGAGATATTGATGGGAAGAGTGATGAGACAAGCGTGGGTACCAGGATACAAACTGTTAAGCATTTCTGATGATTTGGTACTTGAATACTGCAAGCAACTGGGTGACCAAGTGCGTTCTATCTCTCGCCAGATTTGGGCAGACGCCGTCGCCAACCCGACAACCCCAGTTCACAAATTGGTTCCTGGTGACTGGGTTAAGATAAAGAAGCATACTCGTTCAAGTTGCCTTGAGCCAAGGTGGGGAAAAAAGCGCCAAGTAATCCTGGTAACAACGACAGCAGTGAAGTGTGCAGGCGTTCCCAAGTGGATCCATGCCAGCCATACCCAGAAGGTGATACCAGACGAGGAGCCTGGAGCTGAAGGTTGTCCAGCTGAGGGGTCTACAGACGTTGGTTCTGAAGTAGCTGATATCAGACGGCCGAGCACCAGTCCCGTTGAGGGTCCTTTAGGCGTTGGTCCAGAGGTAGCCGATGACGTATGGCCAAGCACCAGTACTGCCGAGGATCCCACAGACGTTGGTCCGAAAGTAGCTGATGATGAGCTGCAGAGGATTTGGCCAGAGGATTGGATACCCATAATCGATCTTACTGGAGATCCACTCAGAACAAGAGAGCGAGTAAGAGAAGACAGAGAGTGGAATAGAGAGGTCGAGCAAGGCACAGGCGAAGACCCTCAGATCATTGAGATTCACATCAAATATGAGGACGAAGAAGAAGGTCAGACAGGGACAGAACAAGTGATCGATACTCCTCCACAGACTCCTGATATCGAAAAGGGACAGACTAGACATAGTGTAATAGTTCGAGCAGAAGAAAATCAAGGGATCGAAGTGCTCGAGCAGGATCAGGCAGAACTAGGAGAACATGTTCAGGACATAGAAACAGAGACATTTGAAAGCGAAACGCAAAATATACCTGAACCAGGCCAGCTTAGTAACCAGGCAGAAGAAATAGATACAAGACCTGGGACTAGTCAGACAGAAAGGGAGAAGGCAGAAATTGAAGTGCCACAAACAAGTGAAAATAAAAGGACATTAGAAGAAAGCCAAATAACAGTGCCAGCTAAAAGACTAAAGAAAAAGAAGCACATTGAGCCAAGGTATATTAAGAGACTAAAATTAAGAATAAAAACAGTCCAAGAGAAACTTGCAGACATAAGAAGAAGTCCCCGAATTGCAGAAATACCTGAAGATAGCTCCAAGAGAAGGAGTGAAAGAATAAAAAGACAAAACGAAAAATACAAGGATCCGGAGTGGACCTACTTAATCTTGGAAAACTTTGAGGATCTTGATATTACTGACGAAAGCGACGGAGAACAGATTACTGATTACTCTGCAGAGGAAGAGGAAGAACCGCTGTGAAATTGGTCAGCAATAAAAATACCTGGGAAAAGCTACAAAGAGGGGTTAAAATTTCCTTCTGAGCCAAAATGTCTGATTCAAACGTGAGTGGTAGACCTAGCCGCAGTTGTTGCAAAACATGCTGCAAGGTGTGTATATGTAGTATAGTTATAGTAATATTAATTTGGATAGGATTAACAGTTTTCATTCCTTTTATGGTAAGCAAAAATACTAATATTGACCCTACTCAGATTACCGACACTGAAGAACTGACAACACGAAGTGTAGAAAGACGTGAAAAAGCACTCAGACAGACAAAACGAGACTTAGAAGCATCAGATGAGGAAGGACTAAATTACCACGGAGTTAGAAACAAGACACACTTAAATGTTTTCGCAAACCTGTTAGTGCATTATGTAGAAACTATGGAAATAGAAGATTGCTATGTCTGCATGAAGCTACCTACTTCTGTGGCTGAAGGCGTGACATATCATCATCTACCTCTGACCTATGGAATCTCCTGTAGTATTTTAGAAAGCTTATTTTACAAAAGAGGACCGTTACAGTACTATTACTCTAATAATGACGTGATCTTTTCTGAACTTCCCATTCGTGGAAATCTGAATCCTGTACATACCAAAAGTGACGTAATACGATATATGGGAGACTACTTTCTGACTATAGGTAATATAGACATAGCTGAAGCACACAGAGATAACTTGACCTGTTAATTGCATGAACAAGAGAAAATATTTTTAAACATGGCAGAGAAAAGAAGGGAGAGTTTCCAAAGAAAGGCTAATGACAAGAGGCAGAAAACACCTAAATGGGCTGAGAACATGGAAAGCACCTCAAATGGCGGGGCAGGGCCTGCTTTGTTGCTGGATTTCGAAAAGAAAGGGAAACTCTGTCTTCACCGCGAAAGGACTAGTTATTATAATAACATTTTCATTGGTTCCAGTCAATGTGAGCACAATTACAAGGTAATTGGAGGTTGGGGATTCAAAAATGGGTCAGAACCTGTGTTTCCTGGAATTTATTATATATGTGGAGACAAGGCTTATTTCAAATTGCCGGATCACTGGTATGGAAGCTGCTATTTTGGCATTTTCTTCCCGAAAATATACCATGTGAATGAAATTGCTGGAAGCAATGAAAATACTAATGGCTTAGTGCGTAGCAAAAGAGAAAGCGTAGGTGAAATAATGGGTAGTATTTTTAGTGCCCTGATACCTGGAGTGGGAGTGGTTCTGAACACTCACAGAATTTGCAAATTGTCCACAATAGTGGATGTGATGTCTACTGACACAGCTCATGGATTTCTGCTGGTCAATACTGAAATGGTTGCGATCAGATCAATGGTTTTGCAGAACAGACTTGCTCTTGACACCCTATTAGCAAAAGAGGGCGGAGTCTGCCGGATGTTGAAGGCGCAACATTGTTGCACTTACATTCCGGACAAAAGCGTACAGCTCAAAAGATATGTGAAAAACATTACTAATTTGGAAAAGGAACTCAAACCACTCGAGGTTGACAGTGCCTGGAAGAGACTGGTTGATGGTCTCTCCAATGTAGGTCATTGGTTTGCTAGTTTAGGTAAAAGCTTATTGTTAAAGGTACTGATGCCAATTGGAGTGATAGGTCTTATCCTATTTCTCATATTCGTCTGTTGCAAATGTCGCAAACACACAAAGAAATACCAAGTGAATGCGAGAGGAGTGAAACGGAGTGCGGAAGAGCTTGAATTGGAAGAAATGAATAATAAGATTTATAAAAAGGTGAAAAATTCTCACCCTACCTTAAATGAGAAAGAGAAACTGAATCGCCTGTTGGAAGAGATAGAAATGTACAAGGTGTGAAAGAAAGTTGGCATCTGGTTCCATTTTTTGTGATGATAGTAAATATCATCAAAGAGGGGATTGATAGAGCAAGATTTCGCATCGCGACTTGCTCGAGTCAAGAACCTCGAAAATCTATTATAATATCGTAACTTAAATTGTTCGTTTTACTAATTTTATGTATTTTGAATGTGCGTGGGTATCATAGAGATGCTTGCTTATGTGTTTTACTAATACGATTAATTCTTGTTCCTAACATGGCCGCTGCTTGACTTTCCTCTTCTGCGCATGCGTCAGTCACACTCACGTGACTACACGTAGAGATAGTTTTGGAGGGAAAGGGTGCGCATGCGTAATAGCCACAAGATGGCATTTTCCCTGTATTAACGTGGAGAAGCTTGTGCTGTTGCTCTCGTGTCATTATATATTGCACTAATATCAAAATTGCATAGTATATTTTTATGATGATAAACGTGAAGTACAAATTTATGACATATAATGCCTTCGTTTATTTCCATGTGCTAATTTGTTTTCGCTTACTTTTCATGTATCCGCGGCACTGATGGGTGATGGGGCTGGGGAGTCCATCTTGGAGGGCACTACTGCGCCGAATCAGTCGATGGTGCGGTGGCATTGAAACCAAGCCAAAGAGGGTTGATGCCAGAGCATGCATGGGAAGATGCACCTTCACCCAGCGAGAAAGCCTAACTTGTACCCTATTTGAATACATTGTAATTCTTTCCTTTGTATTCCCTGCGACTTCTCGTGGGAACCCAAATCTTGCTAGGCGGCACCTTAGGATGCAAATTAGGCCTTAGAATAGTCTGTTCTGATTGGTGTGTTAACCAAATCCTACCTTAGGACCAATCCAAATTGGGGATTCTGACACTTTGCAACATTTGGGGGGTGGTACCCTGTCCCAAAACAGTATATCTAGCCTAGGTTTAGCTAGAGAAATTGTCCGACTTGTCTGAATAGCTGACCTGTCACTGACCCAACGCACTCAATAGGTGACTTGATACAGAGGTGCTGCGGAGCTCTCTGTCCGAAATTTGACCATAGACTCTGAAGGTTTTACTGAACCTTAAGTGCTGGCGGAGCACTTTGCTGGGAAATTCGCTGACCCAATCGGGGTCCTGATCGATAGCTGCAGAGAGGGTGGAGCGCAGGCGTTGCTTCCGAACTGCGGGTGCTGGTCGTGTCCTGGTGGTCCAGTCCTGATCCTAATCGGGGTTTCCTGTCCTGTCCTGGGGTGTCCATTCTGCACCTGCTGTCCCACTGAGGGTTATCCTTCCTTGAGGGTTTTCCTGTCCTTAACTGACCCGTGGCCAGGGTTGGTTTTCACACCAGTCTAGGTAAATATCTTGCTGAAAATCTCTGAAACTGCACTTCCTATTTTTCTGTCTTTGCTTCAATAAAGACATACCCTTTGCATATGTTAATTTTCCATGTTTTCCTCTACAAATCATTGCATCTCACTGAAGTCATTTACAGTTTGCATTTCATAGCATGTTCCTATGTTCCCCTGCCCTGTTAGTATAAATCTTTCCATTACAGTTTTATGAATTAAATATGTTTTACAAATTTCTCTTAAATACTGAATCGAAGTAATAACGTTAGAATTATAGCGTGTTGAGAATGTTCTACCCATTCCATAGATGTTTACGTTTCCCACTGTCTTTTCTCTCGAAATATGACCTAATGATAAAATCCTAAAACGTGCATAAAATTCCTAGCATTTAGTACCCTCTCTCGAATTTCATTTCCGTTATTTTAGATGTTTACCTGTTTACTCTTCCTATATGGTTATGTGCTCTTCGTTATTCTGATTATAGATTGCCTCATTACTATAAACTGTATGATTGCAGAATCTGAAATCTAAGATAAACTTTCAAAACTTCTCAGTTGTCCGTGGTCATTTCATGAAATAAAGTACAAAAAGTTGGGGTTTGTATCTTGCTGCCTTTCCTTTTACAGCTAGCTCCCTGACCCATCGTGGTCATAGGTACCCATAACAGTGGATGGTAAGTTGGGTACACTGGAACTAATCGAAAGGGAACTCACAATTATTGGTAGTAGATTGTGTGGTCATCTGATCAATGTATATGATAAAGTAAAGTATATGGGCCCGAAGCCAGAAGTGGCGAAATTATTGGTTGGGTGACCCGCGATCTCTAGCACCTTCACCTGTCAATCCTGCAAGTTCTGCTGCATCAGGACCCACTTTACATCCACAAACGCCAAACAGAGCTCAGACAGTAACCACCTGAAATGCATCCTACTCAACACTCGATCGGTCCACAGACACTCCATCGAACTATGGAACCTGCTGGACAACACTACGCCGGACGTCGCCTTTCTCACAGAAACCTGGATGAACGCCTCATCAGCACCCGACATCGCAATAGCCATCCCGGACAGCTACAAGATCATCCGAAAGGACCGCATCAACCAGACAGGAGGAGGCATCGCCATCGTCCACAAGAACTTCATCCGCATCACGGCCAGCTCCGACGATACCCTCACAGCCGCCGAACACCTCCACTTCCAGATTCACACCGACCCCAAGACCACACTTAGAGGCACCCTCATCTACAGACCACCAGGACCCCGCGCACAATTCAGCGAAGACATCACTGACTTCATCAGCCCACACGCCCTCCCCTCCGAAGACTACATCCTACTAGGGGACCTCAACTTCCATCTGGAAAAGAACAACGACAGCAACACCACCACCCTTCTGGACAACCTCGCCAATCTCGGACTCAAACAACTAGTAAACATCCCCAGCCACTACGCCGGACACACGCTCGACCCTATCTTCTCCTCCAGCAAGCACGTCTCCTTCAATTACGTCACAGGACTTCACTGGACGGACCACAGCTGCCTTCACTTCAGCTTCAGAAAGACCACAACCCACCACCACCCACAACTAGTCCCCCGCAGAAACTGGAACAAACTTACCACCGACCAACTCACCACTTCGCTAAGCCAAAACCTTCCCGCCAAATCATCGGACCCTAATCAAGCAGCCATCAATCTCACACAATGGATCACCTACTGCGCTGACGAATTAGCGCCCTTGAAAAAGCAACACAACAAGCCAGGTAGCAAAAAAGCCTCCTGGTTCAACGACGACCTCAAGAACTCCAAAAAGAACTGCCGCACCCTCGAGAAAGCCTGGCGAAAAAACCCAACCACAGACAACATGACCGCCCTCAAGGACGCCACCCGCAAACACCACCAGCTGATCCGACCCACCAAGAAATCTGCATTCAAGGATCGACTCGACAACAACGCCCACAACAGCAAGGAACTCTTCAGCATCGTCAAAGAGCTTACCAATCCCAGCGCCAACACCAACGACATCACTCCCTCTCAAGACCTCTGCAACTCTCTAGCCTCGTTCTTCCACAGTAAAATCGCTGACATACATAACAGCTTCGGCGACCAGTCCACTCCCCTCACCACCGAACTGAAGCACCCCACCACCACCCTTTGCGCCTGGAACCCAATCAGCACCAAAGACACCATCCGCTTGATGAACTCCATTCACTCTGGATCCCCAACCGACCCATGCCCCCATCACATCTTCAACAAGGCCGACTCCATCATAGCACCCCAACTCCGGGATATCATCAACTGCTCTCTCAACACCGCTACCTTCCCGGAAAGCTGGAAACATGCCGAACTCAGTGCCCTCCTGAAGAAACCTACAGCAGACCCCACTGAACTTAAGAACTACCGCCCCATCTCGCTCCTCCCTTTATTTATTTATTTATTTGTATTCTTGTATAGCGCTGGAAGTCAACCCCCGAAGGGGTATCTCCACGCTTACGCTTTACCAAGGAGCTAGGACCTAGTTCTGAACAGTAATATGAAGGGGAGAAAATCCTAACAGGCGACAAATAGAAAAGTTTTCAGGGACTTCTTGAAGGATTGAAAATTGATAGTATTTTTGAGAGCTGGGGACAGTGAGTTCCATAGGATGGGGCCTTTGTAGGACAGGGCTCGCCCTCCCTGCCTAGCTTTTTTTATCCTTGGAACCTGGAGATGTTGCTGAGTGCTGGAGCGCAGGGTACGACTGGGTTTGTAGGGTTTGAATATTTCTTTTAAATATTTAGGTGCATTGCCAAACAAACATCTGTGAATAGTGCAGCAGATTCTAAATTTTACACGCTGTCTGATTGGCAAACAGTGGAGTTTTATCAAGAGGCGGAGAGAGGCAGACCTTGGCTGGGCGTTGAGGACTAGTCTCGCAGCAGAGTTCTGGACCTCCTGTAGTCGCTGTAGTTGTTCCTCATTTGCCGAGATCAGCAGGCCATTACAATAGTCCAGTTTACTTATAATCAAGGCCTGGACGGGAGTCTTCCTATAAGAATCTGATAGGAATGGGAAGACTCGTCGTAGCAGTCCAATGGCCCGAAAGCAGGAACCTGCTACTTGATTAGTGTGTTCTTTAAACAGAAGTGTTTTGTCTAGACGCACACCGAGATTTTTGACGATCTGTTTGGGGCTTGGTGTTGGTCCTAAATCCGGAGGCCACCAATCCGGGGACCACAAGAGTGTGGCCTCCCCAAACAGCATTACCTCAGTCTTGCCTACATTGGACTGGAGGCGGTTAGTGGCCACCCAGTAAGATATTGCCCTCATTCCGTCCGCAAAAGATTTTTGTATTGCGGGCATTAGGGTTTTAAAGGGGAACAAAAGCTGAGTGTCGTCGGCGTACGACACGGGGTGAACCCATGAGATCTTACAATATCCGCCAAGGGGGCCACATACACATTGAAAAGTGTGGGGCTTAGGCATGAGCCCTGTGGCACTCCCTTGGTGAGCTCCCTTGAGATAGAATAATGGGAGCCCAATCTTACCTCTTGTTGACGATTCGAAAGAAAGCTTTCTAGCCATGAGAGAGCCACACCTTCTATTCCCCTCTCCCTCAGACGGTCTAGAAGTATCTCATGAGACACTGTGTCGAAGGCAGCGGATAAATCTAACAGCACTAGAATCATTGAGTCTCCTCCATCCAGTGACATCTTGATGGTATCAGTCATTGAGAGGAGGGCAGATTCTGTGCTGTGATTGGGCCTAAATCCAGATTGAGAAGGATCTAGGACCTCCGCTGCCTCGATGTATTTGGACAAGTGCGTGTTTACGTGTCTCTCGGTCATCTTGCTGAGAAGGGGTAGGAGGGAGATGGGTCGGAGGATGGAGAGGTCGGTCCATGGAATTGCTGCGTTCTTTCGGATTGGGTTCACCACTGCTTTTTTCCATTCTGTGGGCACAGATCCTTCCCTAAGAGAATGATTGATCAGTGTTTGAATATGGGGCCTAAGCAGATTTTGCAGGGAGACAGTTATTTTAGCTGATAGAAAATCATCTGGGGATCCAGTTTTTATGTGGCTCATAAGTTTCCCTGCCAAAGTCATAGAGAAGGCCGTCAACAGTCAGCTCGCCGCCTTCCTCGAGTCCAACGACTCCCTCGACCCCTCACAGTCCGGCTTCCAAGCCAAACACAGCACAGAGACCGCCCTCATCGCAGCCACAGACGACATCTGAACACTACTCGACAACAGGGAAACAGCTGCCCTTATCCTCCTGGACCTCTCCGCAGCATTCGACACGGTCTGTCATAGCACCCTTGTACAACGCCTCAGCAACGTCGGGATACAAGGAAAAGCATTGGATTGGATCATATCATTCCTTGCCGGAAGAACCCAGAGAGTCCGCCTCCCCCCCTTCAGATCAGAGGCCACCGAAGTTATCTGCGGCGTACCACAAGGATCTTCGCTCAGCCCCACCCTCTTCAACGTCTACACGAGCCCCCTTGCATCCATCGCACGCCAACACAACCTCAACATCATCTCCTACGCTGACGACACACCGCTGATCCTCTTATTTATTTATTTATTTATTTATTTAAAACATTTGTATAGCGCGGCTGTCACCTTGCAGGTATCCTGGCGCTGGAGAAATATCTCCTCAAGTGCGGAGACTGAGAGCGGGTAGCCAAGTAAATGGAATTAGGGGAAGAGCCAGGTTTTGATACGTTTGCGGAAGGGAAGGAGTTGCGATATTTGGCGAATGTCAAGGGGCAGTCTATTCCATAGTTTTGCACCAAAGACCCAAACACCGCCAAAACCAACTTACATGAAGGGATGAAAGACGTAGCCGAATGGATGAAGAATAGTCGTTTAAAACTGAACTCAGACAAAACAGAAGTCCTCATCCTAGGATCATCCCCCTCTGCATGGGATGACTCATGGTGGCCACCAGCCCTAGGCAACGCGCCCAAACCAACGGACCATGCTCGCAACCTAGGATTCATCCTAGACTCCTCCCTCTCGATGACCAGACAAGTCAACGCCATCTCATCATCATGCTTTAACATCTTGCGTATGCTCAAAAAGATCTTCCGATGGATCCCCACCGAAACAAGAAAGGCGGTCACCCATGCACTTGTCACTAGCCGACTGGACTATGGAAACACCCTCTATGCCGGAACCACAGCCAAATTACAGAAAAAACGCCAACGCATTCAGAACGCCTCAGCCAGACTCATCCTAGACTTACCCCGCCACAATCACATTTCCGGCCACCTGAGAGACCTTCATTGGCTCCCCGTTAACAAGAGAATAACGTTCCGTCTCCTCACCCACGCGCACAGAGCCCTCTACGACCTAGGACCCAAATTCCTCAACACGCGCCTAACCTTTTACACCCCCACCCGCCAACTACGATCGTCCAATCAAGCCCTCGCCGCGATTCCACGCATCCGAAAAACCACCATGGGAGGAAGATCTTTCTCCTACTTAGTGGACAAAACTTGGAACTCTCTCCCCACCCACCTCCGCCTTACACAGAACCACCTCTCCTTCAGAAAACAACTAAAAACCTGGCTATTCAATAAATAACGAACCCCCCCTCAAGCGCCTTGAGACCATCTGGGTGAGTAGTGCGCTATACAAATTCTTTACTTACTTACTACTTAACATTTTCTCACTGAGGGGATTTTTGTTCACACTGTGAGGGCCAATCAACCTCTGCCAGAATGATGTCAGAGGACAAAGTTACATTTTCCAAGGATAATGCTTTTATGGTGCATTGTACGTCACCCTCAATTTGAATATTTAGATTATATAATCTATCAGGAGGCGCTACTTGTCTATCTGAGGTCTCAACTGTAATAAAGGTGTCAGTTGCTCTTGCAGGTAGAAACTGCTGGAGATTTTGGGGCACTGTGGTGACTTCTGCTGCGCTGTTGAGGAGAATCACCACCCAACTCCTGTTCAGGAGGAGGGTTCTCAGTGGCTGTGGCATATTTCGTGGTTATAGCTACAACTTTCTTTTTCGAAAAGGGGCTTTACATTAAGGAGGCCTGTCCTCCTTCTTAATCTTCACTTCAGACGCACATTGTGTCTCCCTTTTCGGTTTCACATACTCTTCTTGTCTGCGGACAGATTGACCTCCTCTTTCGTACTGCTGGCCAGATGATCCCTATTAGGAACAAGGGAAACGTGTATCAGGAACCTGATACCTGTCTGGAGAATTGATTTTGGTGCAATCAGAAAATCGTACCATCTCTCAAAGGACTCCTGAGGTAGAGAATCTAAGAGAGGTAAACCTATTTGAGGTTGTTGAGATTCATCCTATGTTTTTTTAACAAACTCACCGGTTTGCTTGGCTTCATTGTCTGTATTAGGTTTACCAAGAGGTGGTTTTGTACGTCTGGTTCTCAAATTATTGCGTCCTAAGAATGTGTACACAAGCATTCATTATAGGCAACTCAGGTTCAGGTCGGCTTGTGCAAATGCTTTGAGCTGCTGATGAATAGCCAGAGATGATTCTTCACCATTAACGTTAGACACACTTATTACGGATACCCCAGAAAAGTTTTTGATTACTTTCATACCCAAATCGAAAGCAACAGCTGCCCCGTATTTGTTTCGGTATATGCTTTAAGACGCCTGGTAAGACGGACATCAGGGGAGTGCTGTGACAGATAGTATAGACAGCGGCAAAAACTGCCCCCCAGTTGCTGCAGTCTCCAGTACTGGTAACCATCCCAATGGGTAAGCACATAGTGGAAATTCTGTGCTTGTCTTGTGGTCTCGTAAGGGGAAATACAACTTAAATCTGGTCGATTTTTGGGGCAATCCAAAATAGAATTTACTCACGATTGGTGGGTCTTTTGCCTATAACTGAATGAACAATAACAGGACTGATTGTAGGCACTGCAGGCAACTAGACTTGCCCTGGCAGGCCAACCCTTGCTGCTTGTGCCAACATGGTGCATGAAACAAACTTAGTTAAGCGTCTGTATAAAGTGACCAGACCATTGTGTTAAGCTTGTGATCGCACACAATTTTAATTAGCTATATCAGATTACAGACATTGTGAACAATTGGGTTACTGGTTGACGGGAGTGAAACCCAACTCAAGCCACAACCACAATCCTTGTCAGGGTGAAGTCACAATCAAATCCCAAATTAACCTGAGCTCGGCACAAAACAAGTCAGGCTTAGCATAGAAGCAATGTATAAAGTATTTATGCAGAACAGAAACAGTAATAACATGAAAATACAACACAAAAAAACCCCACGTCAATTTAGAATAGAAAAGATTCTAAATAATTATTTGACACCAACATGACAAAAATCCAATCATTAGAACCAGCGGTATGCAATTTTAAATATTAAAGCATTTAAATGCACAAAGTTCCACTCACAACTATCTGGTCATGCAAGAATGGTTGAAGGTCATAAGTTCAGTGCAACTGCGATGGGGCATGGGCTGGATACAGGGACAAGGTTAGTCCCACTGAAAAAGTTACCTTCTAGAATCCGGTATGAAAAATCCAGTTTGTGGTGGGGGGGGGGGCCCTGGGAGCTGGGAGGGCATCGCTTGTGGTTATCACTGTAGCATGAAGAGCAAGCCGTACATTGTGGACAATCATCTCTGTAGCGTGAAGATCCTGTGAGGGGTCATGGACGATTGTTGCTAAAGCTTGACATTGGCATTCACCATAGGCTGTTGATGCTGTAGCGCGAAGTGCAGGCTTCGCATTACTTGGAGTCACAGGCAGTCACTGTGGCACAAAGAGTCGGGTTCCCTGGATCTTTGCACAAGCGGGCGCCATGGGCGGCACAATCTTGGTGTGAATAGGCCCTGACTGGGTCTCAAAGAGCCCAAAATCATGAGATTTCTCCTTTCTTTGAATGGGGAGCTCAACCAATGCCACTCCCAGGGTCCAGGACCTAAGGGTCACCTCTTGGGCACAGGAGTTCACTCAGAAGAGGCCGGCAGGGCTCAGATAGATCCAGTGGTAGGCCCTGTTGCAAGGTCAGGCAGTCTGTCAACTGGGTAGATGCAGGGAGGCCTCTGGGCCTTGTTATATCCCTATAGCTCAGAACAGGAGGTCAGTCAGCTGACCCTCGTAGGCACTCAGGTTCGAATGAAGGGTGCCAGTTCAGTCTTCCTTTTCAGCAACCAGAGCAGCAGAGTACCAGGGCAGCAAGGTAGCAGTCCTTCTGCCAGCATAGTAGCACACCAGTCCTTTTTCTGTAGTATCGACAGGCACAGAGGTGTACTGAAGAGTGGGTCTAAGCTTCACATTTTTATATGTGATACCTAATTTGAAGTAGAATTTTGGGGGAAATTCCTTTGACGTCCTTGAAGTTTCCTGACTCCTCTGCCCTGGCTCCTAGCTGGCTTCAGGAACAATGCTGGAGTGACAAGTTGTTTGTGTGAATGCTGACCACAGCCTATTCGGTTGCTAGTGGTTTGTACCCACCTCTGTCTCCCCCCCAACCATCCTGCCAGTCGATGGCCCATCTGGGCACACGTAATCGTGTGTAAATTTAGAGTTGGCACTGTATCATACCTGGGACACACTATTTCAGGAGAGAGTATACAACCAAAAGTAGACTTGGCAGCATCTAAAGTGAAGGCTCCTGCTCCTGTTGATAAGGATGGTGTTCAGTCATGTCTGGGATTGGCCGAATAATATTACAAGTTTGTGCTAGATTTTGTCAGTGTTGTTATGTCTTTGAGGTTGTTAAAAAAGGGGGTCAACTTTGAGTGGTTGGAGGAGTGTGAGGACACGTTTTCAAAAGTTAAGATTGCAAAATGCCTAATTTGAGACATTTTGATGTCACCAAAAAGACAATTGTAACCACAGATGCTGGTTTCAAGGGCTTGGGAGCTGTACTAGCCCAAATGGTAGATGGTAAGAAGAAAGTGATAGGATTTGTTTCACGTTCTCTGAAGGGAGCAGATGAGAGATGTTCGATTATTAAGAGGATGGCTTCTGAGTGCAGAAAAAAATCTTTGGGGCCTCCCTTTTACATCATGGACTGACCATGAACCCTTACCCCAGGTATTCACTTGGAAAGGGATGGAAAGGACTATGCATCAAATTAAAAGGTGAGTAAAGAGTGTACTGGAATTTAATTTCAAAGTTGAGTATCTTCCAGGTCTCCGTAATGCTGCTGATGATTGCCTCTACAGATTGCCTTTAGATAAGTCTGTGTTATCTAAAGAAGATATTCCCATTTTGTGGGTCAAGCAATCAGCTTTGAATGAAGAAGGGTGGTGCAGAGAATGTGAGAAAGATAAAGATCAGACCAAAGTGATGGAATTTGTGGAGGTGGGGTGGCACAAGCATGCTGTGCTGTCGAGTGAGGTGATGACATTTTGCACTGTGCAAGATGAGTTGCATGTTAGTGATGGTAAATTATAAAGTGGTGACCGCTTGATTCCTCAAAAGGGCTTATGACATAAAATTATGCATTTGGCGCATGAGGGGCATTTAGGTAAGAATCACACCAAGTCTAGGGTGGTGGATAACTATTGGTGGCATGGTTTGGACAGGCAAGTAGAAAGCATAGTAAGAGATTGTTTTCTCTGTGCAAGCATTACAAATCCAGATTTGTGATAACTGTCTCTTTTTCTCACGCAGAAGTAACTGAAGAGCCTTGGAGCAACTAGGTTTGGATATAGTGGGGCCTTTTAATTTGTTGGCTCCTGGAGAAATGTTTGTACTTGTGTTTGTTGACTACATGTCCAAGTGGGTGTCTGCAGGTTGTGTGAATGTGGTAACAACTGGTAGTGAGTTAGAGTTTTTAACAGATGTATTTACCTTTGAAGGAGTTCCTAAGACCATTGTGACTGATAATGGGATCCAATTTGATTCAGATGAGATGATGAACTTTTTTGCTGAATTATATATTGAACATCATTGCACTGCATTTTATGCACCACAAGCAAATGGATTGGTTGTGAAGATAAATGGCTTAGTGGAGGCTTGTGCTCAAATGGCTAGGTAAAGGAGTCCTTTTAGGAGGGTCTTGAGATAGAAACTTTGGGACCACTCTGAACACTGTTACCAAGTTGTCTTCCTTTCAGTGTTTAAAGGGATGAATAACTGGATCTAAGCTCTATCCATTGGGGTCAGAGTGTAGCAAGGAGTCGGTTGCTGTTGATTCTATAAAAGTGGCTAACTATCAAAGGGATGCCAAACATGGAGCTTTCAAGAGGAGCTGGTGTGTGGGGAGCTAGTCTTTGTGCAATGACCAAGATTGGTCTCTAAAGATGAATCCAGATTCAGGGGGCATTTTCGAGTGACTGACAAGAGGTATGTAGTTGTTTTGGAAAATGGAAGAAGTTGGGAGTATGTCACAAATGGTCAAAAAGCTTTCAACACCGACAGGACAATATCTCTAAGCAGTTGGACACATCTGGACTTGTTGCCAGCACGCTGGTCTCGGTTGACAAGGATTGTGTGATGGCTTGTATTAGGAAGAGTCTGACTCATTTGAAGGATTATGTGTTGGGCCAGAGTTATTTTTTCCATTAACCTTTTTCTCTGCATATATGTTTCTGTGTTGTAACATATTAATGCTATTGCAGTTGAATTTATTATTAAGTTAGATAGTATAGGCATGTGCATGGGTTGCATATTACTTTTTCTTTATTGTATCTCGTGTTATTTATTTTCCTATCATTTTTGTTTTGCATGATTTTCTGTATGCTTTGGGGGAAGATGTAATGTGATCTGTTCTCTTTTCCTATTTATACTTGTGGTTCTTATCTATGGTAGAGAAACACAGTGTGTCATCATGGAGAATCTGGGGACATGGGAATTCCATTTGGAGGGACAGTTGGGGAAGGAGCTGATTTCATGACATTGACGTTTTCCTTTGCCTTTTTTTGTTGGAGAAATAACAACAACTTACTAAGAAAACTGGAATCGAAACATGTATATGAATCTTTACAATTAACTTCATTATTGTCCCTAATTATATTTTTTCATGTCTAAGAAGCAGCTTCCACTGGGCAGTCTAGCTACTTGTCTTCCAGTCAAGAACAATAGTTTCAGGTTTCTTCTCTGTTCCTAGTCATAGCACTAAACTCATTGGATTTGACAGTGAAGTGTCCAGCATCCGACACTTCATCAGTCCCAACTGATGGTGTGGCACAACCTTGAGAATTCAAAATGAATACAACGAATGGTCTCCAGGGGTCCAATATATACTTGGGACACTGGTGTGATGTCAGGGCCCAATCAAATGTTCTACTACATTCAAATGTTTTGCCCCACCAATAAGAACAGGAATCAGGCTCTCACTGCCTCTTCCCAGCCTACCACACTACAGAAAAGAGAGAATCGATGGTCACTATAGACTGGGGGCCTTATTTATGAGGCCTTGCATCACTTTTATGCCGCCGGTGCGTCATTTGTTGTGAAAAACCAGCGTTGTAAAAAATGCGCCATGTTGTGTCATATTTACAAAGTGATGCATTTAGGTAGATGCGTCACTTTGTAAACCCCTGTGCCAAATTATACCTGGGCCAGGTATAATGTATGCAGGGCGGGTGTGCCGACGCAAATAAACCTCGTAGAAGTGAGGCAGTGAAATCCATGAGATTTTACTGTGCCACTTCTAGGACGCAAATGCGTCAATATCTTACGCCTGCCTCACAGCAGGCGTAAGACTGATGCAGGCACATTGAAATGGGACTTGCCCATGTTAAATGACCCATTGCTGAAGTTGCGTCACTTTTGTGACACACTCCAGCAATGCGTCAATTTTGCACCTATAGATCCGTCAGAAATTCTGACATATCTGTAACTCTTTGCGACATGATGCGTCATATTGTAAACATGACACATCCAGCATGTCGCAAGGAGGGTGCAATGAAAAGTGATGCATTGATATTTTCACGCAGCGATTCGTCACTTTTCATAAATAAGGCCCTGGGAGAGTACAGGGGAAACATCCAAAGAGTGACCAAAATGCTGCTGGGCGCTTTACAGCCTTTCTGGACTGTCAGCTATATCAGTTCTGTTCAGATGGTGCTGCTAGGCTGATCTTGGGATTGAATAGGTAGTGTTATGTTAAATAAACGTATAAAGTGCAACAGTTACCCAAGGGTGTCCTGGTGCTAGCTCAATACATCAACGGTCAGAGGGAGGGATATGACGAGATTTGGCCTAGTTGTTAAAAAAACATGTTTTCAGAGCTGTCTTAAAGTGATCAAGTCAGGAGAGGATCTAATGTGAAAGGGAAGTTGATTCCAGGCCTTGGCACTGCTGATGACAAGCTACTGCCACCCAGGTAGCTCGCTTAAATCTAGGGACTACCACAGTCTTTGTTCCCAAGGACAGAAGATTTCTGTCAGGAACGCACTATTTGAGACTCTGCCTGAGATGACGTGGGCCACAGTCCTGTAGCACCTTAAAGGCAGTGCAAGGAGCCTTAAAACTAATATGCTGCCTAATCTGGAGCCAATGAAGATTTCTAATTTCGTTTTTTACAGACTTGAAATTGGGACTGCCTGTTAAAAGTCTGGCTGCAGCATTTTGCAACATTTGAAAATTGCTTCAAGTTGAAGGAGTCCAGGGCTACAGATTGGTTCCTCTCAGAGAGGAAGGAGAGCAAGAGGGTCCACGCAGAACCTTGAACTCCTACGTCTGTCAGACGGTCCATCAAAAGCTCATGATGGACCATATCAAAAGTGGCAGAGAGGTCTAGCATTATCAGAGAGGCATTGAGAGGCATTGAGAGGCATTGAGAGGCATAGCCCCCGGCATCCAGGGCCTCTCTGACTACATCAGAGGATTTAATAAGAGGTGATTCTGTACTATGGCCTCCTCTTAAGCCATATTGCGTGGGATTTAATAGTTGGTGATTGTGAATAAATCAAGTTAGCTGGGTATTCATGGCCCTGTCAATTAATTTTGCCGGGAAGGGAAGCCATGAAATGCGTCAGAAGTTATTTTGGTCCTTCAAGTCAAGATTAGGTTTTTTCAAGAGAGGGAGAATAGATGCCTCCTCCAAGCTCTGGGAAAGAGTACATCTTTGAACATGGAATTAAACAGTGAAGTGAGTACTTCAGCTATTGGTCCCGGGGCCTGTTCAATCACTGCTGCTGGACAGGGATCTAGGGGAGAGTCTGATTTGATGAGTTGAAATAAGTCTAAGGTTTGTTTAAGTGAGAGCGGGGCAAATCCGGTAAAGGCAATCAGTGGCACCAGTGGGCAATACATCATTTGTGTTCTTTCACTACCTAGCACAATTGGGGCCTTACTTGTTGCAACTGTAGCATGATTGAAATTGTAGAAGATTTGTTCCACTTTGTTTAGAAAAAAGAGGCGATCTCATCACATAAAGTTTGGCTGCTGGGAAACTTCAGTGTGCCAGGAGAAGACAGTTTGGATACAGTCCTGAAGACTTCTTTAGTGAACTGTTTTGCTGCGAATATTTGATTTGAATAAAAGTTTATCTAAGCTTTGATTAATAGAGCTTTATATAAAGAGACAAAATGTTTCTTTTTTTCCTTCTCCAATCTATTGTAGCTTTCTCCGTAGGCGCTCCTTGCACATGCAGATGAGTTTCTGCTCCCTGAGTTCCTCCAAGTTCCAAGGCGCAGTATGATAAGAGTGTATGGGCTGTGTGGTCTCATCAGGTGCCAGAGAGCTGCATGCTGAATTAATCCAGTCCATGTCCCAGGCAGAGGCTAATTCAATGTTGTCGTGTAGTGATGTAAGGGATGTAGAGAGCTGTTTTTCTAATACAGCCCTATCAATTTTATTCCAAGCACAAGTACTTAAAGGACATCACATGGATGTATAGTATACCTTCTGGGGACAGACTTAAGCTCAGTGGAAAGAGGCCCCCAATCAGAATTCAGCAAGAAAATTCTTCATCACCTTCGCAACAGCAGAACTAGGGGTAGAACGGCAGCCTGATTTGAGCACCAACTACTTATTGTGGGTAAGCTAAATAGCTTCCGTTGGGATCGGTCCGATTGGGGCCCACTTTCCACTGAGCTTGGGTTTGTCCCAAGAAGGGATACTATATATCCATATGATATATGCAGGGCCTGGTCTTTTTACACACACCAATGCACCATCCCTGATTGAGTAGAAAAGGATTATTGGTCCTGATGAAATGCCATGATCCTTCAGGACATGTTGACCCTTGACTCACACTAACTGTAGCTACAGTAGACCATTATATCTACCTCTCGCTCAACTCACGTTTTTAACCATGACAAAGGAACCCAGTGATTACATTTGCCTTTTGACCCCTTAAGTTCTGTTTATTGCACACTTCTTTTCCATTCTACTCACATCTAGTCACCCACCCCACCTCACTCTTCATATCGGTAAAAAGAAAAGAACTCTGGAAGGAGCCCTCCTGGCCCATTGGGCATTGCAGCGCCGGCCCACCAAGTAGCTGCATGACGCCCCTTAGGGAGTTTGAAGGCCCTTGCTCCTAAAAGGAGCACTCCCCCTGATCTGACCTACTGGTAAAACTAAACTCCCAAACAGGAATTGCATACTTCTTGTCTTCATAGCTCATTAAAGGCTCATCTATGTTGGACCCTCTAAAGCCCCAGTCCCTTCAACAGGCCTCTTCAGGAACAGAAATGAAAATCAAGGATTACTCAGTGTAAAAGGATTTCCTGTTGTTTGATCTGGTCATTTTTCCTCCAGATCAGTAAGCATTCCCATGGGATGTCCTGGTCTTAGGCTCCAGGCTGAAGTTCAGCCCTTGCAGGGACATGAACTGCAGCCTAAACTTGAGATTTTCGCTCTTCATAGCTGTAAGCCAATTGGGCTGTTTTGTTCCAACTGGATGGTGTTGGACTAGGCCTTGTTGGCTAAAGTTCACTTAACCTTTTTGCTTTTCCCCTAGACCGTTTTCCTGACAGAGAGTTGTGAAGTTAGAAGCTGTAGGTATTTGCCACTGCTAATCAGTGGGCAAGTACGGATGTTCCCTGTATAAGTTGTAGGGGTGTTTGGTTGTCTCTGATTGGTATTTTTGCCGTACAAGCAAGATCCCTAAGTGATGTGAACTTTGTGCGCCAGAGCTTGTACCAAAGAAATGCGCAGAGAGGGAACATAAGCCCTCAGTGTAGTGCCTGCGCACACTAGGCTAAATTAACATGTTGTCCTGAAAAGTGCTACCACTTGTCAGGCCTTACTTTCCCTTTTTCATACACATGGTGCACCCCCGTAGGATGTCCTGGGTAACACCTAGGTAGGGTGCAGTGTAGGTAAAAGGCAGGACCTGTGCCAGTGTGGGTGCTAGGCCCTGACAGTGGAAAATGCTCCATTTCATTTTCCCTGATGAAAGGCCATCCTGCCCATAGGACAGAATGGGGGGGCTGGGTGTAGTATTTTTAGCCTAGTTTCCCAAGAATTGGAAACGGAACAGTGAAGTTTGGTATGTCTGAACTCACAGCGTCATAACGCATCTTTTTAGGTAGATGGTTTTGTCGCTGTGTATCCAGAAACCGTTTTTTGAGGAAATAGCTGAGTTTGTGCTTTAGACCTTTTTGCGTGTCTCAGCAGAATGTGAATTGCCTGCCAGGATCTGGGCGAGGTGAGAAAGGCTGAGGGAGGTCGGGCCCCAGGGGAGGGGTGGAGAAGGCACAAGGCTGCCCTGCACCTGGAGCGGGGAGAAGGAGAAGCTTTACAAGGTGAAGAGGCCTGGTTCAGAGCCATAAAACAATAGACCCATCTCCCTCTGGATGATCAAAGGTCCAGGCCCCCAGTATCAAAGAGAGGACGGTGACACTGGGGGGGAGGTACGCAAGACTGATTTAGCGAGGGGTCGGGACCCCTGAGCACGAGGAAACTTCAAAGACAATGAGGGGCATAACTGGAAGAACTGTAACCCCAAGACTTTGGTTTTGGTCATGTTGATGATGACGGTCTCGTTATCGTTCAGAGAAGTACTGGGAGCGCTTTGAAGACACCGTGGACTGGTCGGGCCTCTGGCGGCTTTGACCTGTCCGTGATCGGGAAGAAATCCTATGCCTCAGGAAGAGTCGCTGAATAGGCTGCGGGAGACACTTGACCCTTGCTTCGTGATCTGGGGCTTGTGGGCAGTTTGCAGTTCTTGACCGAGGAGAGACTGATGGGGCGCTGCAGTGGGTCATGCCCCCCCTTCACCCTGAGCAGGACTTTGCTGTGTGCTGTGTCCTGTACCCCAAGGGCCCAAGGTGAGCTGGCTCCATGTTCGCAAACACAGGAACATAAAAGTTTCCAGGAAGTCTCAAGTGGCGCGGTGGTGGGACTGTGTCGTGGCAGCCTGAGACCTCCGAAGGGGTGCCTGAGGTGATCGTGGGCACCCGGAGCGAATCAAGACTCTGACGCGCAGGGTGCGTGTCTTGGTGGGGCTACAGGTGTTGGAGCATCTGTGGAGTGTGGGCATCGTGGAAGAGAGCCAAGATTCAGGATGCGCAGGGGGTGCGTGTTGCAGTGCAGTCCAGGCACTGGTGGAGAGTGCTTGGACATCGTGGGCACTAAGGAGGAGTGAGTCTCCAACATGTGGATCGGCGTGTGGTGGAAAGGTGAGACTCAGACGAGCAGTGTGCATGTCATGGAGCGACCCGGGCATTAGTGGAGAGCACTAGAAGAACGTGTCCACCAGGAGACGGAGTGAGTCTCGGACGCGCCCGGGGTGCGTGTCGAAGGTGCCACCGAAGGTGCTGGTGAGGAGTACTGGGGAGCGGTGAGCACCAGAGAACAGAGAAGTCCTAACAGTGCTAGAGAAGATGGCCAAGTGATCGGGCCCTCAAAGGCAACGTGAGGAGCAGAACTACCGGCCCGAGCGCGCCTTGCCCATGGTGACAAGGTTCTGGAGTTAGGCCAAGCCACTGCGGCAGGAGAGGAAAGTGGGGTTGCGCCCCACCAGGTAAAGTGGATTATCGGGTAGGGGGTGCGGGCCCAGAGCGACACTCTCTCGGCCTCTCGCTGCTGGCAGCTGTGTGCACCTGTTACTCCGGCCCAGATCTCAGTCTGTGCTGGTCCCAGGCGGAGCAGTACAGGGGCCAGGGCCTGGAGTGGAACTTGGGTGTCATCGTTGATCCGTGTTGGGGGCAACCGGTCTCACACTTCTAAAAACAGTCGTATAACACTTTGCATATTTGCTGCTAACGAACTATTGAACCACGTCTAACACTAGAGGTGCTTAACAAACTCAGGGGTTAGTGCACTACGCACTACGTTATATTTCCCTTGCAGGATACAGGATCATAGCGTAGCGCACTGCATTGTACTGAATTGCACTGTGACGCATCACCTTATTCCTTCCATGAACAGGGCATGCTGGTGGTGATACGCATTGCATTGTTTTCCTATCGCACTGTACGTAATTCCAGCGTGACGCATTGCTGTATTCCTTTGTTGAACAGGGCATGCTGGTAGCGAACCGAGTTGCATTATCTTGTGTTGACTCAGTACATGATCTTGACTCTACGCTTTGCATTGTTTCACTGTGGTTCTGTACAGGAACCCATTGTTAAGTAGTGCAGTATTCCTTGTACTTTGCAACGTGTGTGAATCTAGTGATACGACGTACCTAACCTGTTGAGAACAGTTAAAAGTCAGCGTAAGTGTTGGTTAGAAGTGGTGGTTGGGGATTATCACTGCCCAACCCACCGGAAACAATATTACCCAGTGTATACATGTGGGAGTTGTATAGTGTGGTCATTTCATATATCTTTTTATATGAAGTATACTTGTTTTATACAAACTCGTGTGGAGTCCATTTGTGGTGACATCAATGGAATTGCTGTGGGCGTGGTTGCACGTACTGAACACTCGTGCTTTGGAGATAAGCCTGGCTGCTCGTGTCAAGCTACTAAGGGGGTGAGCAGGGCTGTCTAAGATGGTGTCCTGTCTTGGCCTAGCATGGGAGCGGGCAAGTCTGGGTCATGCACTTGACAACAATGGTGCGAGCAGGAGCTCCGGCTTCTAACAGATGGTAACTAGGGATATACATAGGTAGTACTTGACCCGCTGTTATGCTCAGACATTTGTGAAGCACTCTTTCCCATCAGATTTCTAGGCAACAGATGAGCATTGATAAAGGTCACAGGATGTTCTCTTCCCTCTTCAATTAATTGAGATGGAATGGCTCTGGTACCCTTGTCTGGTACAGCTATCTGCACCACTCTGAGTATAGTCAAGAGACTTTAGTGTGCCCTAGGTGTAGGCGCATTGCAGAGGACTTGTTTTCATATTGCAAGTGCCTTCTGATGCTCTCCAGGCCAAATGGTCTGTTTCAACTGCCTTGTGAAGGTTATAATAGTAAAGCTGGAAACATTTTCCCATAATAGTCAGTTAACGCAAGGCTTCTGTTTCCTTGTCCCTTTGTACATACTAAAAAAACGCCTGTCCACTTTCCCTTTGCTTGGCTCCTACTCTCTTTATGTTCCATTTCTTTAATAGAACCCTTATCCGCTGCCTGCAGGACTGTCTTCGTGTTTTATATGGTAAATTGTTTTCAGTTCATTTTCTTGCAACTGCCTATTTAAAGTTTGTTCAGCATTTTAATACAAATCCTCTCTAGATAAAATAAATTAAATACGTACCCTCTGCTTTGAGAATTAAGGTGCCCTTCTAAATGAGGTTTAGACAGCTCTGGATGACATCTGTGTTCCCCCAACTGGAAGACAGGATTGTGTAGCAGTTCCATTTGAATGGAGCACCAGAGACACCTCCAGAGGGCCAAATGGAATGCACCTAGGGCAATATTTATCAAAATGTAATGCAGCGCATCATCACCTTGCTGTGCTGCACTGTTTAACAGGAATAGGGGAGGAATGCACCGTATTTAATACAATATGGCGCATTACTGCCTTTTCCCAGTGCTGTTGCACAATGTGCTGCCTTGCGCCAATGCAGGCACTCTTGCCCCATGGTGCAATGGTGCCTGTGTTGCACAAAAGATTGTTTTGGTGGAGTAAGTGACACCTTCCTGCATAAAAACAAACCTGTAAGGCATTTTCCTCTTTCTATTTGTGCTGCAGAATGCAAAGAAGTTCAAAGAACGCGAAGAAATGAACATATTTCTTCTCATGATGCCTCCCCTGGGAAGGCAGAGCATTTTGGTGCATTCCCAGGTCTACCAGTAATGGTAAATCTGGGTATGCATCAAAATCCATGGGTGTTGAATGGGACGACAAACACACCACCCGTGGAATGCCTCCCTAGGGAGTAGTAACGCAACACAGTGATTTGTTACTCTGAATATATCAAACCACTCAGGGCCATGTAAGTGGGCCTTGCGTGGCTTGATAAATCGCATCCTAGGGAGTTGCATTGCATTTGCACGACATTGTATGGTGCAAAAGCGATGCAACCCCATGATAAATATGGCCCCGTATGGCCCCTAGTTGCCAGTAATGTCAGGGGACTGTGGTATAGTCAGCATTCCAGGTGGGGTGTAGGTCTGTCCAGTGTTTCAAACCTAAGCCCAAGGTCAGGCCATGCTGCCTGTGGAGGGTCAAATTACCCTAGTAGAGGGTCCCTTGCTCACTTGCTACAGGATACAAAGACTAAATGTATGCGTAACATGAGCCCGTAGAAACCTGATTTTGAGGTCTGCCACTGCCACAAAGCTTTTTATGCTTAATCATTTTGCCTTTAGAATCTTTGAATCCATTCTGCTGCCAATAATGTAAATATTCATTAAAGGACTGTATGCAGTAATATGAATCACACACAATAAGTGTGGGGAATTCAGGATCCGTATGTTCAAGTACAAGCAGCAAAGCTTTCAGTTCAACCAACTGTGCAGTGCAGTTACCTCAGGACTGGGTGTGAGTGTTTTGTGGTTGGAAGTTGCCATTCAACATAACATAAACAACGGTAGAGCATACTGCCAAATATTGCTATTTAGAGCCAATAGCAGACTGTGCTGAACCATAGGTATTAAAAAATATATTTCTACTATTTAATAGGTAAGACAGAACTTGGCATTGGATAAATATGCTCGTATTGCAGAAATTCTTGTGTCTGTAAAGACGGACCGAAGACGAAGTCTACATCAACAGCTGTTAAGGATGTTGCCCAGAGTACCTATCTAGGATGGAGGGCCTTTCTGTTTGGAATGCTAGCTTTTGTGACAGCCTCTAATGCTCGCCCTAGAGTAAGGACAATGATGCTTTTCCCTTGAGCAAGTGGTTGTTCCTTAAGGATCGTCATCTGAACTGCAGTCAGTATTTTGTCAGTGGAAGAAAAATTTATTTCCGCACTGGAATATAAATGCGATTTATATGCATTCGGCACTGTTTAACCTTCATTAAAAGTGATGTTGATGAATCCAATTGCATCCCTGTAAAATACAGATGACTAGGTTTGTGGTATTGACACATGTATGTAAGTAACATGTAGCAAGTAACTTAGATTGTATTGATCTGATTGTATCTGTGTGTTCTTGTGTCTAACGTGTAGTGGAAAATCAGGTTGTATTAATTCATAAAGTGAATTAATGCATTTTGCATGATCTGGAATGTATGTTCTCCCAAAATTAATAAATCTTAACAGGGACTGTAATTTCTTTAATATATTTGGAGGCAACAACTGTGCACACTTCTGAAAAAAATTAGGTGCAAGGCTCTTTCCCTCATGTGTAAGTTTGTACCCTAGGAAAAGGACACTTAGGAAAGCTATATTGGACTTCCCAAAATTGAACTTATAGTCAAGGTCAGCAATTTTTATGCGATCTACTCTGGCAAAATGAGGATTTAATTAATTGTCTGTAAGGTAGAAATCATCTACATAGGACAATGCGTCTGGTTCAATATCGTGTATAATTGACATTATGCATCCAGCATATAGTCCTGGGATATTCTTATAGCCCATGAGGAGCCGCGCATACCTCATTTGAAAGCCAGGTGCTGAGAAGGCTGTCCAATCTCTGCTTGCAAGTGTTAGATTGTGACTGAAGAACTCATTGGATATATCCAAAGTTGTTTTATACTTTTTACAGACAATATTAATTAGTGCCGTACTATGTGTGTTCTGCACTACAAAAGTGTGCTTGTGACTGGTTAAATGTCTATAGTATAAGACAATGCGATAAGAATGATCCGGTTTTAAATTAGGAAAATGAGAGTTAGTCATCGGAGAGATATGCGGTGTAATTACTCCCGGGTACTCGAATTGGGACAATATTTCTCTTGCTTTTGCATCTAGTTTGAAAGGGTATTGTGGTTGCACTTGTGGGCTTGACCTAAAAGGTATAACATGACAAGGAGATTCCTTATCCCAGCCAGCATGATTGTAATATAATCCTCAGGCTGTGGCCAACTGTAATTGATATGACCATAGACAAAAACGGTGACAGTGGCCACAACCAGCTAAGCCTGAGGCTGGCACACCTATGGGGTAAACAGGAGAGCACAGTAAAAAATATATAGGCCACAAAAAAGTAAAAATGATGAACGACAAGTGCAGTCTTAAGTGGCCAATTGTCATGGGGACGAATCCATACTAAACAACATAAAACTGGAACTCGAGGATCACTTGACTGCGATCCAAATTTCACCAGCGAGCACATTATCAAACGTAAGTGCGCTGCATGCAAACTTCTTCAACCAGCTAACCCGAAAATTAGTCGCCCAACACCACCATCCCATGTTAAAACGGAGGGAAATAAACAAGGCGAACCCATGGCTTACAGGAGAATGCAGGTCATTAAGGAAACACTTGGCTACAGCCATTTGACTTAACAACATGCCAGTGGTGCGTGAACTAAGGAAACGATATACATCATCCCTAGCAAGGTCTCAGCACGACTGGGATGAGAGGAAGTGGAGAGAACTAGGAGAGCCTTTCTCCCAATTTGACCGTAGGAAAATTTCGGGCTCTAGTGGGAAGAGGAATCCATGAAAAACAGCCTCCCTTAGCCAGTAACTTTGCGGCTAGCACCTGGCTAGAACACTTCAGTGCTCTGTACAGCAACACTCATTGCCCTGTTACAGAGCCAATTCCCTCTGACTTCTCCCAGCATACAGCAAGGCTTTCTTTCACTAAGGAAGAAAGCATGGGCTCTATAGAGGTCATTGTACCTGCCAAAGCGGCTGGGCCAGACGGGATCCCAGGGGACCTCTTCGGTCTTGACAAGGAGAACTGGTCAGAATACATAACAGCCCTCTCGAATGACATCGCCAGGGAAAGCCCAATCCCACAATCTTGGAAAGGAGCCAAGGTGATACCCATCTTCAACAAGCATTTGCAATGCAATAGGTATTGCATTAGGAAAGTTTGAGTTATTGGTATTGTAAATGACAAATATTTTATTTATGTGCTGGTTTTGAAAATAGCGAAATTATTAGCTTTGTCATTTACAATGCCAATAGTTTTAACTTTTGCAAATGTGACACCTATAGCATTTGTAATGCAATATGTGTTGAATTTACGTGACTTAGATATATTGATATTACAAATAACAATGTCTTTTAATGTTTTTTAATAATTAATACTTAAATAAAAGTTATTGTGATTTATAATGGCAATAGCTTAAACTTTTGTAAATAACTTTTGTGAAGATTATGTGCAGTGTATTTTATTGTGACGAAAATCCAAAAACATAAGTGAAATATTAACATCTTTTTGTGACATTTGTAATAAAGCTTGAAACATTGAGAGAACATATTTGAACCAGTTGTTGTTGAATGGTTGCACATATTGATGCTGTGGTGGCGCTGAGTGATGTTGTGGTGGCGACGAGTGATGCTATAGCGTTCAGTGATGCTGTGGTAGCGCATAGTGATGTTGTGGTGCCCCTGAGTGATTCTGTGGTGCCCCTGAGGGATTCTGTGGTGGTGCTGAGTGATGATGTGGTGATGCGATAGATAGATAGAGTGAGTGCGATAGATAGAGTGAGGGCGATAGATAGATAGAGAGAGGGCGATGGATAGATAGAGGGAGGGCGATAGAGTGAGGGCGATAGATAGATAGATAGATAGAGTGAGGGGGATAGGTAGATAGATAGATAGATAGATAGATAGATAGATAGATAGATAGATAGATAGATAGATAGATAGATAGATAGATAGATAGATAGATAGATAGATAGATAGATAGATAGATAGATAGATAGATAGATAGATAGATAGATAGATAGATAGATAGATAGAGTGAGGGCAATCGATAGATAGATAGATAGAATTATGGCGATAGATAGAGTGAGTGCGATAGATAGACAGAGTGAGTGCGATAGATAGACAGAGTGAGTGCAATAGACAGAGTGAGGGTGATAGATAGACAGAGTGAGGGCGATAGATAGATTGATAGACAGATAGATAGAGTGAGGGCGATAGATAGATAGATTGATAGACAGATAGCTAGAGGGAGGGTGATAGATAGAGTGAGGGCGATAGATAGATAGAGTGAGGGCGATAGATAGATAGAGTGAGGGCGATAGATAGAGTGAGGGTGATAGATAGAGTGGGGGCGATTGAGTGAGGGCGATAGATAGATAGATAGATAGATAGATAGATAGATAGATAGATAGATAGATAGATAGATAGATAGATAGATAGATAGATAGATAGATAGATAGATAGATAGATAGATAGATAGATAGATAGATAGATAGATAGATAGATAGATAGATAGATAGATAGATAGATAGATAGATAGATAGATAGATAGATAGATAGACAGATAGATAGAGTGAGGGCGATAGATAGAGTGAGGGCGATAGATAAATAGAGTGAGGGCGATAGATAGAGTGAGGGCGATAGATAGAGTGAGGGCGATAGAGTGAGAGCGGTAGATAGATAGATAGACTGAGGGCAATAGATAGATAGATAGACTGAGGGCGATAGATAGACTGAGGGCGATAGATAGGTAGATATACTGAGGGCGATAGATGGATAGAGTGAGTGCAATAGAGTGGAGGCGATAGATAGAGTGAGGTTGATAGATAGAGAGATTGATAGATATAGTGAGGGCAATAGATAGAGTGAGGGTGATAGATAGATAGAGTGAGGGCGATAGATAGAGTGAGGGCGATAGATAGACAGATAGAGTGAGGGCGACAGATAGATAGAGTGAGGCACACAGGCTCCCAAATGGTGTGCAATGTGCACGTGCCCGGCTCACATGCTCTGTAGGCAATCCGCCTTTGGGTGCATTTTTCAGAGCCCTTACTTTATTCTCGCCAAGCATCCCTAATGGGATGGCTAGGCGATACCTAAAAAGGTGGGTTAGGTTAGTCACATGCCCAAATGGCAAAGGTGTTGTAGTCCATGGAAGCATTGCAGAAGACAGGCTTACCTTTGAGAAAGTGTACAACCCATGGATGGAAAATGCATTTAATGAAGAACTGGCCATAAAATTATGGCAGTTCTATTCTATGGCTCACAGTTTGTATGGGCTGGAGCAGGTATGTGCAGCCTTTCCTTCAGTGAGAGCTGCTTCTGATATTTCAGAACCGTTGAAAGCTACTGCCTTATAGGGATTAGTACACAGATTTCAAAATCCTTAAACACTGCCCCTAGAGTACCATATTCCTGCTACAAGCAGCACACAGCATTGATGACACATGAGCTGTACTGCAATAACTGTACCTTTGTGGTCCCTGAGGATCAGTTTTTGCCCCTTTGCTCTAAGACAGCAACAGTGAGAAAGAGTGAGAAATAAATAGAGATAGAGAATGTGAGAGAAAAATTAGAAGAGGAGGGGAGAGAAAGAGACAGAGAGGGAATGATGACAGAGTGCAGAAAAAAATGTAAGAGAGAAAGAAAGAAAAGTAAGTCAAGCAGAGAAAGATAGGATATGAAAATAGAAGACATAAATGAGGATAAATAAATAGAGAAAGGAGCAAAAGAAAGGCGGTGAAGGAAAAAGATAAATGAGAAGAAAATGAAAGGAAGAAAAAACAAAACAGTTAAATGAATGAATGAAAGGAGAAGAAGAAAAAAGAATGACAGAGAAAGGCATAAAGAGACAAATAAGGAAATCAGAATGCAGGAAAGAGGAAAGAAGGCAAGAGAAAAAAAGACAACAAGAAAAGGATGGAGAGTAAGGCAAGAAGAAAAGGAGAGGTAGAAAGGCAAAGAGAGAAGAAGTTTAAATAAAATGGGAAAGAAACAAAGAAGGAGATACATGGAGAAACGTACAAGAAATAAATACAAAAAAAGAGAAAAAATAAGAGGGGAGGAAAGATCAAGACAGAGAAAGATGATAAGGCTGAAAGAAAGGAGGGAAAGAAGAAGAGAAAAAGCAGGGAAAGAAGGGAATAGAAGCAGAAAGAAGTAGGACAAAAGAAAGAAAGTAGAGAAGGAAGAAACAGGGGATATGAAGGTAAACTAAATGGAGTATGGAGAAAAAATGGGAACAAAAAAGAAAGAATGAAAGAACAAAGGAAAATAATATTTAGAAAGAAAGAAAAGAGAATTAGAAAGGAAGAACGATGCAGATAAAAGGAGAAACAAGGGCACATTTGTACATACAAGCACAGTCTGTAATTGTATAAAACTTACTTTTTACTGCATTGACTGATCATGATGACTTTAACATGTTGTACATTATAAACAGTTGCGTGATTTCAAGATCTATCTATAAAGGTATTTCTAAAAGGCCCCACCCCCTTACATCCGAATATTTACCAATTCTCATGGCAATGCATTTATTTAAAGTACTGATTTTAAAATGTGACACTGCATTCATTTGAAGCTGTGTGGCACCAGTACAAAGAAAGCCCTGGAATAACTGTGAGTGCTGGCAGGAGCACTAAGTGAGGCCGCACACATAGTGAAGTGAAGGGGCTCGCAGCACTGCACACTTCCCTCATACAGATTTCGTGATCACAAAACCTGCACGTGCCAGTCACTGGGCGGCTGTTGCATGTGGCTGCAGGCGAGGGGAAGGCAGCGACAGTTGATCCAGTGAATTGTTGCGTCCTTTCATCCACTTGAATATGTAAATGTTGGTGGCGCCACTTGCAATCGCTATGCAGGATATCGCGACCTTTGTTTAAGAAAATGTATGGTGTTTGAGGTGATGGGAGGGGTGGGTGTTAACAGTAAAAGTAATACTAAAATCGAAAAAGGAGGCGGCAGCAGGGGGAGAGGAGACAGGAGGGGGCGATATCGCAACCTGTGTTTTGGATAAGCTATGCTGGGTTTTTTTAGAGGAGAAAAAATATTTCAAAATTGTAGGTTTGCTATTATATACCTGTTGAAATGCTATGTTCCAAAGATTAATGTAATCCATGTTTTTAACTGTTTTTCACCTCAACAGAGAAAGCGCTTTTGTAACATTGTTTCAACTCAAAATATAAAGCGCTTTATTAACGTTGTTTCAGTTCAACACATAAAGCGGGTCGTTTTTGTAAAGCGCATTGTGAACGTCCTTGCCTGCCTACAATTCTTATGGCCAAAATTGTTAAAAATGCATACAGTTGTGGCACAGATATAAAGCAAGCCCCGGAATAAGTGTGCCAATAAAAGAAAACAAACATGCGTGCAAAGATCTGTAAAAGCTGAAGCCACTTCTTCTTAATTTCTCCGCCATTAAAGTTTAAAAATTGTAGTCAGCATTTTTTTTCAACGTTGTATCGCCCTTGGAAAAAAATGCGGACTACAATTTAGAAACTTTAACGGCGGTAAAATAAAGCCGTTGTGTCTTTAGCTTTTACAGTTATTTGCGCGCATTTTTTTCCTGTAATGGGCACACTTATTACGGGGCTTGCTCTGTATGTTCTAGAGCCGGTACAAAGCAAGCCCCAAAATAACTGTGCCCATAAAAGAAAACAACATGCGCGCAAACAACTGTAAAAGCAGAACACACTTTATTTCAACATTGCGGCACCGGTACAAATCAAGCCCCGTAATAAGTGTGCCGAAAAAAGAAAAATAACCCGCACACAAATAACTGTAAAAGCTGAAGCTACTTCTGCTTAATTTTACCGCCATTAAAGTTTAAAAACTGTAGTCAGCATTTTTTTTCAACGTTGTGTCACCATTAGAAAAAAATGCGAACTAGAATTTTGAAACTTTAATGGCATTGAAATAAAGCTGAAGTGGCTTAAGCTTTTACAGTTATTTTTGCGCGTTTTTTTTTCTTTAATGTTTTAAAGTATACTAATGGGAATAGTAACAGTAGTTGTACTTTTAGTAGTAAGCTCTCTACTGGAAGTGGTAGTATCAGTAGAGCTGCCATAGGGGTGTGTGACCAAGACAACTTGGCCAACTAGACGTGCATCGCTGAGGCTCCTGCAGTTGTGATGTAATCCAGCTGCGTACCTCCCTCCTGGCTGCACAGAACCATTGTTTGGCAGCAACGCATTTAAAGATAACGGCCAGGCACCACTTATTTGACTGAGCTAGCCCACAGAGGGCTGCAGGTAAAAATGCTCCAGACATGAGCGCAGCAGAGCAGAGGCACCATCTTGGATGGTGCTTGAAGAGAGTGTAGCCCACGGGGTGGTGGAAGAGTTGATGTGAGAGATTAGTCAGCGGGCCAGGTGAAGCCACCATCTTAGATAACGCCAGGAGAGATTGTGGTCCACAGCAGAGTGGCAGAGATGAATAAATGGAGTGGTTCACATCCTGAGTTGCTGGACAGCAGAGAGCACTGGGCAGTGGGCTGATTCTGCAGAACAGCACAGGCTGCCCCACGAAGAGCAACAAACACTCGTCCATGACAATGCATCTTTACAATGCCGTATTAGTCGTGAGAAGCATATGGAAAACCAAGACTGCTATGTGACACATCGTGCGAGTCGCCTGGTGCAGCAGACCTGCCCTAACACACTTTGGAATTCAGGATGAGTGGAATTAAGATGTGGAAATTCAGAATAGAATGACCCGTAATAAGTGTGCAGAAAAAAGAAAAGTAACACGCACCCAAATAACTGTAAAAGCTGAAGCCACTTTGACTTGATTTCACCGCGATTAAAGTTAAAAAATTGTAGTCAGCATTTTTTTTAAACGTTGTATCACCGTTTGAAAAAAATGCAGACATCAATTTTGAAACTTTAATGGCGTTGAAATAAAGCCGAAGTGTCTTCAGCTGTTACAGTTATTTGCGCGCGTGTTTCTTTTCTTTATTGGGCACAGTTATTACGGGGCTTGCTTTGTATGTTGTGGCACTGGTACAAAGAAACCCCCGGAATAACTGTGCCCATAAAAGTAAACAAACACGCGCACAAACAACTGTAAAAGCGGAAGACACTTCGGCTTTATTTCACCGCCAGTAAAGAAACAAGCTATCGGCATTGCTGTGGCGGGTGCGGGGAGAGCATTCCTTTGAAGTCTGATGGGGTGGGAGCCTGTGAAGTGATGCGAGGCATGGACAAATGGTGGAATGGTGGTGTGCGAGCGGCTTCCTGTCAAGTCTGATGGGGGGTGGGCGGAGGAGCAAATGGCGAGCGCACGCACGAAGCACATGCACTGCCATAATCCGCATTGAATAGCCCCTTGGTAAGTTTTCCTGGAGCAGCTCTCTATATCTCTCGCACAGTGATTGCTTATGCAATACGCTAGGCGAGACCTAAATAGGGCAACAGGAGCAATCCATCTAACTACCGGCCCATCAGTTTGATTGATTGCATCCAAAAAGTATTCTGCCGTTCCCTTCTAGTGAGGATACAGGATTGGATGGCCGAGAACCATTTCTTGTCCCCATTTCAGGCAGGGTTTTGCCAAAAAATGGGAACTATCGACTAGGTATTCCGGTTCTTTCTTCTCCACTGGAAGGTGGTCACATTAAGCTTAGGGAGTACATATGTAGCGTTTATAGAGCTGAAGTCTGCATTTGACCTCATGCCTAGAAACAAGCTCTCGCAAGTGCTGAAGGAGTTGGGGATGCCCCCAGAAATCCTGGCACTACTTGAACGCCTCCACAAAGATAATTATGCCAGGGTAAGATGGGGGGGCCAGGGTCATGTCACCGATCCCATAAAAATCAGGGCTGTGTTTTGGCTACAACACTATCCTTGCTCCATATTAATGATGTGGTCGACTTTTTAGCTGCAATACCAGCGGATGTGCCCACCTTAGAGAATGAAAAAATGTCAACCTTACTTTTTGCAGGTGATACTTTACTCGTCTCCAAAACACCGATGGGGCTCCAGACTCAATCGATTTAAGATCTTCTGTGATGAGAGAGGTTTCAAAATTAACACCACCAAAACAAAATTGATATTGTAAAATCCACATAAAACATTGAAGAGGCGTTTACTTCTGGATGGTACACTTTCCGAGTGAGTGAGTTGCTTTGATTACCTGGGTACTAGATTGTCCGACGGTATGGTCTGGAAACAACATCTAAACAAGACCTACCTGAAGTTCACACAGGTAACAGGGGCCCTAAGGAAGAAACACTGCCGCTCCTACACATAAACAGTTGCCCCGCCCTTGAAATATATAAAAGCAAGGCTGTAAGCAGTGCCCTCTATGGGACCGAGCTGTGGGGCTTCGACAACGTGAGCGATTTGACAGTACATGGACATGGGAATCAAACCTGTTAAAGATTTAGTAAAACTCTGTCGGCTCCTATTCTGGCAGAAGATAGTAACCACCCCAGAACTGTCCCCATACGCTCTAGCCCTAGAAGAAGTCTGCACTCTAGATACATTTAATAAAAAAGGCTGGATTAGAAAAATCAAAAATCTCTTCAACATCATCGGGGTACAGGAGAGCAGTAGTAGCAGCTTAGAACACCCCACCAGGAAACAAATCAAAATACTGTATTGACAGTGGGTAGTGCAGAATAAAACTAGGGACATCAGACAGGGTAGATTAATGAAGGAATTTATGGACTTCAAATCGACGTACTCCTTGGAAAGATATTTTGATCTCATCCACGTGCTTGCCGATAGAAAGCTCGATACACAATTTAGGCACGGTGCTCTACCTCTGAACACACTCGCAAGCTCCTGGACAGGCCACGCTGCTGCGACGAAAGGCTGCCCTTTTTGCCTTTCCCCACATGAATCAATTGGTCATGCTTTCTTTGGTTGTCCTGCATACTCTGGTCCCAGAAAAAAATGACTAACCCCTGTATGTAAACAACTTGGAACCTGCAACCATGGGGCAGCACTTCGCATACTAAAATCAGATGCAAGGTCACTATTTGTGTACTCAACTTCAAAGTTTGTGGGGCATATGTGGGCAATAAGAAGAAAGGGTGAAGAAGCCAGCCTTGACCCCTCCCTCAATAGGTCAATAAAATGGCAAATACTCGTCACACCCTCTGGGGGGGGGGGGAGTTAGCTTGACCTGTATGAAGTGTTGTCAAACTAGTACTTTTATGCACTACAGTACCAGAAGAAACACTATACTACAGTTGCATGTACTCAATCTTAGTGTCATAGCCCTGAACATCTTAGTGCTTCTCCGTATCAGGTTCTTGTGTTGTGAGCCCTTTTTAGACTTTTTAGATGGTCTGCCTCGTTAATGTATTTTTTCTGAATTTAGCATGTATAATGGTGACTTCATAAGATTTTATACCAAAATGTCATTGGGCTGTGCTAATAAATGATGTACCTTTATGGCCTGATCACCGAATAAAGTTTTATTGATGATGATGATTGCAATATAACTCAGGGGTAGCGCAAGAGACCATTCTTCTGCATAAGCTTATTTGAATTGTTCAGGGACAAGGGCAGAAAAGGAAGAAAGTGCAACTGTGACCATCCTGACCCAGTCAGAACTGGTCGCTCCTCTCGCAGCTCGTCCCTCCTGTGCCAGCTATCTGTGCATGCGACCTGCATTCTGTGCCTGATATCGCGCTCTCCGTGCCAGCGACCTGCTATCTGTGCCAGCGACCTACTATCTGTACCAGCGACCTGCATTCGGCCCGGTATCATTGCCTGCATTGCTCAATTTTGTGCCAGCTATTGGTGCCAGCGACCTGCATTGTGTGCCATTGATTGTGCCAGTGATTGTTTTTGTTTGTGCCCGTGACATCGCTCTGTGCCAGTGATCTCGCCCAGCATTGTTGTTGTGCCCTTAGCCCATCCCTGCCGCTGCTCCCCCGCGGCCCCACCCCCGCTCCCTCCAGCTCCCACTGACCCTCCACACTAGCCACCCCCACTAGCCACCCCGCTCCCGCCTCCCAGCTGCTCCTCCCTCCCACAAACATACCTCTGGCTGATAAGGCGAGACAAGGAGCTGTGACCATCCTAACCCAGTCAGAACTGGTCGCTCCACTCGCAGCTCGTCCCTCCTGTGCCAGCTATCTGTGCATGCGACCTGCATTCTGTGCCTGATATCGCGCACTCCATGCCAGCGACCTGCTATCTGTGCCAGTGACCTATTATCTGTGCCAGCGACCTGCATTCGGCCCGGTATCGTTGCCTGCATTGCTCAACTTTGTGCCAGCTATTTGTGCCAGCGACCTGCATTGTGTGCCATTGATTGTGCTAGTGATTGTTTTTGTTTGTGCCCGCGACCTCGCTCTGTGCCAGCGATCTCGCCCAGCATTGTTGTTGTGCCCTTAGCCCTTAGCCCGTCCCTGCCGTTGCTCCCCCATGGATCTTGGTGTCCCCCCCATCAAGTACACCACTCTGCCCACTTAAACTGGACATGGGAATTAAACCTGTTAAAGATTTTGTAAAACTCTGCCGGCTCCTATTCTGGCAGAAGATAGTAACCACCCCAGAACTGTCCCCATACGCTCTAGCCCTAGAAGAAGTCTGCACTCTAGATACATTTAATAAAAAAGGCTGGATTAGAAAAATCAAAAATCTCTTCAACATCATCGGGGTACAGGAGAGCAGTAGTAGCAGCTTAGAACACCCCACCAGGAAACAAATCAAAATACTGTATTGGCAGTGGGTAGTGCAGAATGAAACTAGGGAAATCAGACAGGGTAGATTAACGGAGGAATTTATGGACTTCAAATCGACGTACTCCTTGGAAAGATATTTTGATCTCATCCACGTGCTTGCCGATAGAAAGCTCGATACACAATTTAGGCACGGTGCTCTACCCCTGAACACACTCGCAAGCTCCTGGACAGGCCACGCTGCTGCGACGAAAGGCTGCCCTTTTTGCCTTTCCCCACATGAATCAATTGGTCATGCTTTCTTTGGTTGTCCTGCATACTCTGGTCCCAGGAAAAAATGACTAACCCCTGTATGTAAACAACTTGGAACCTGCAACCATGGGGCAGCACTGCGCATACTCCCTCCAGCTCCCACTGACCCTCCACACTAGCCACCCCCACTAGCCACCCCGCTCCCGCCTCCCAGCTGCTCCTCCCTCGCCCCACCCCCCTCCACTCTCCGCCCCCCTCCACTCTCCACTTATGACAGAGGCACTTGCACGCATCGTTAACGCGCAGCGGACGCGCCCTATGCGCGCCAAAGGCGCGCCAAAGGTAAGCCCGTCTACGCCAGTCCGTGCCTGGACCGCGCCCAGCGCAAGACCCCCTGGCCCTCGCATTAGCCACTCCACCCGTCTAACGTACGACGCCACAACCCTCACTGCGCTCAATACCGGCCGCCTCCCCGACTGCCACCAAGCTGCCCCTGGATGCACCCATGGTCCCTTTGATAGAGCAAGATTTCGCATCGCGACTTGCTCGAGTCAAGAACCTCGAAAATCTATTATAATATCGTAACTTAAATTGTTCGTTTTACTAATTTTATGTATTTTGAATGTGCGTGGGTATCATAGAGATGCTTGCTTATGTGTTTTACTAATACGATTAGTTCTTGTTCCTAACATGGCCGCTGCTTGACTTTCCTCTTCTGCGCATGCGTCAGTCACACTCACGTGACTACACGTAGAGATAGTTTTGGAGGGAAAGGGTGCGCATGCGTAATAGCCACAAGATGGCATTTTCCCTGTATTAACGTGGAGAAGCTTGTGCTGTTGCTCTCGTGTCATTATATATTGCACTAATATCTAAATTGCATAGTATATTTTTATGATGATAAACGTGAAGTACAAATTTATGACATATAATGCCTTCATTTATTTCCATGTGCTAATTTGTTTTCGCTTACTTTTCATGTATCCGCGGCACTGATGGGTGATGGGGCTGGGGAGTCCATCTTGGAGGGCACTACTGCGCCGAATCAGTCGATGGTGCGGTGGCATTGAAACCAAGCCAAAGAAGGTTGATGCCAGAGCATGCATGGGAAGATGCACCTTCACCCAGCGAGAAAGCCTAACTTGTACCCTATTTGAATACATTGTAATTCTTTCCTTTGTATTCCCTGCGACTTCTCGTGGGAACCCAAATCTTGCTAGGCGGCACCTTAGGATGCAAATTAGGCCTTAGAATAGTCTGTTCTGATTGGTGTGTTAACCAAATCCTACCTTAGGACCAATCCAAATTGGGGATTCTGACACTTTGCAACATTTGGGGGGTGGTACCCTGTCCCAAAACAGTATATCTAGCCTAGGTTTAGCTAGAGAAATTGTCCGACTTGTCTGAATAGCTGACCTGTCACTGACCCAACGCACTCAATAGGTGACTTGATACAGAGGTGCTGCGGAGCTCTCTGTCCGAAATTTGACCATAGACTCTGAAGGTTTTACTGAACCTTAAGTGCTGGCGGAGCACTTTGCTGGGAAATTCGCTGACCCAATCGGGGTCCTGATCGATAGCTGCAGAGAGGGTGGAGCGCAGGCGTTGCTTCCGAACTGCGGGTGCTGGTCGTGTCCTGGTGGTCCAGTCCTGATCCTAATCGGGGTTTCCTGTCCTGTCCTGGGGTGTCCATTCTGCACCTGCTGTCCCACTGAGGGTTATCCTTCCTTGAGGGTTTTCACACCAGTCTAGGTAAATATCTTGCTGAAAATCTCTGAAACTGCACTTCCTATTTTTCTGTCTTTGCTTCAATAAAGACATACCCTTTGCATATGTTAATTTTCCATGTTTTCCTCTGCAAATCATTGCATCTCACTGAAGTCATTTACAGTTTGCATTTCATAGCATGTTCCTATGTTCCCCTGCCTTGTTAGTATAAATCTTTCCATTACAGTTTTATGAATTAAATATGTTTTACAAATTTCTCTCAAATACTGAATCGAAGTAATAACGTTAGAATTATAGCGTGTTGAGAATGTTCTACCCATTCCATAGATGTTTAAGTTTCCCAGTGTCTTTTCTCTCGAAATATGACCTAATGATAAAATCCTAAAACGTGCATAAAATTCCTAGCATTTAGTACCCTCTCTCGAATTTCATTTCCGTTATTTTAGATGTTTACCTGTTTACTCTTCCTATATGGTTATGTGCTCTTCGTTATTCTGATTATAGATTGCCTCATTACTATAAACTGTATGATTGCAGAATCTGAAATCTAAGATACACTTTCAAAACTTCTCAGTTGTCCGTGGTCATTTCATGAAATAAAGTACAAAAAGTTGGGGTTTGTATCTTGCTGCCTTTCCTTTTACAGCTAGCTCCCTGACCCATCGTGGTCATAGGTACCCATAACAGTGGATGGTAAGTTGGGTACACTGGAACTAATCGAAAGGGAACTCACAATTATTGGTAGTAGATTGTGTGGTCATCTGATCAATGTATATGATAAAGTAAAGTATATGGGCCCGAAGCCAGAAGTGGCGAAATTATTGGTTGGGTGACCCGCGATCTCTAGCAGTAATTTTCTGGTAGCATCGAGGATGGTTAGGGAATAGTTAAAGGATAGGTAGGACTAGTTAGTCTAGCTAAGTCGGATGCTGCTATAAGAGTAGGCGCTTCAAGGGAATTGATCACTCACTTGAAAATTGTTTACTTTGAAAAATTATGAAATGTTTTAAAATTGTTATTCTTGTTATTATACTGTTATATGTATTAATCCATTCGTACGTAAAACGTCTTGTATGTTGTTAAGGAATCCCCGGGGAATTGAATAGCGAGTGGTGAATAGAATCCATTCGCTTTGAGGTCACTGGCTTTTAAGGAAAGTTGGTGCAGGTTAGGCAGAACTGGAATCAATAACTAGGGTTTTTTCTGGATGTATGATTGAATAAATGTTAGTAACGAGGTTCATTGGCAAAATTCCCATTGTGGCATAACCTAGTGAGGGTCACACCGGAAGAGTAGCAGGTTCATCGGAGCTTGAGTGAAAGCAAAAGGGCTCGCTGGTGAAACTTTAGACTTGGATATATCCCGGAAAAGTGGATGAGTCTAGGGAAGTAGCAGGTGCCCCAATGCTAGTGTGAAGGGTAGGCAGAAGAGATCTACTCGTAGTGAGTGAAAAGTAAATGGAAGTAGTTTACTTGCAGCGAAACAAATTCTTTCCTGTCTAGACACTTGAGCACAGTGGCGAATGTGTATTCGTTGTTAAATAACCAAGCACTAAGCACTTTAGAAAGAAGGAAAGTTTCCGTTACCTTGTGAAGGAGGGAGTCAGTCGCGAAGCTGCTCTGACGTCACTCCGTGCCGCGCTGGGATTGGTAGACACAGCGGGTTGGTAGCGAAGCTGGAATTGTAAAGGAGGGGCGAGCGCCGGAGCGTGGGAACTGTCTCGCGAAAGGGCCGCGCACCCATTGGTCAAGATTATTTGAACTCGTGCATTTCATTGGTCGCACGAAAATAATAGACGCACTTGGATTGGAAGTGGTTTTGTAAACAAAAGTCACTCGTAAAAATCGTATGTGGCATTCGTATAGACCGCATACCAGACCTGATCCACGGCATATGGGATTTGAGAACGATCAGTGGAAAGGAGTTAAAGACGACATTATGTACGGAACTAAGAGAAAAGTATCTCTTGTAAACAAAGTGAAGAATTATTTCAAAAAGGACAAGCCGATTAAAACTAGAGAAGGTGTTGTCATACCGCAACCCAACACTCCCGCATCTTTCATGATGTTCGATAAAGGGTACAACACATGTGTATGGTTGGAGAATTGGGTGGAATACACGAAGGATGACGGAGTATTGGCTTTTCCGTTAGAGGGTACCTTTAACAGTAGGATTCTATTCAATCTTAGAACCCGAATGAATGACTTTCATCCCAGACCTAGATTAACGCAGTATGAAGCGCTAGAGGAATGGGTTCGAGGCTTTCGAAAGGGATAAGCCACGGATGGATAAAGGGTTAACTAAATTTTATCCAAAATTGAAGCAGGAAGCACGAGCTAAAAAGATGAAACAGTGGAGGCAGAACATGATAGTGGAGGGATTGTTTCCCATGATGCCAGCAGATGATCCTTCTGGGGGGAAGAAACGGTTGGAAAAATCTAAACATTGGGTACCCATCGGAGAGTCGGATGATGAATTATTAGATGACCTGTGTGTGAGAAGTCCGCCTCCTTATAATGAAAGACACCGACCTTCAAGTGCGGGAGATATTTCCCGAAGACCTCCACCACAAGAAGAGATCAGGTCCGCAAGCGTAGGAGGGGGGTTCCAAATTCCTCCCTATATTGAGAGTTTAGGACCAGTAGATACCAGAAACATTTACCCCAGAATGTCAGCTAGTGGGGAGCCAGGATATTCCCGTGACGGAGATTTTTGTTCTCGACCTCCCTACGGAGGCGAGATGAGACCCTCAAGTTCAGGAATGCCGTTATTACAGCCACAGTATGAGGAAGAACGAAGATCCTTAGGTACAGGAAGTTTGTTCCCAAGACCAAATTATGGTGAAGGACCTAGTGAGACTCATCCCACTGCCCCGAGTTATGCTCCCACTCTGACCCCACAGGTGTTACATGACAAATCAGTAGAGAGATTGCTGGAAGAAAAGGAGCGAGAAATTCTAGCAAAACAAAGGGCTGAAATAATTCAGAAAATCTCCCAGTTAAATACCAGTCCTGAAGCATTGACAATCCCAGTAACAATCGGACCCGTGGTTCCATTGTACGGGGATCGGCATGAAAGTCCAAAACCTCCTGTCATTACTCCCGTCATAACAAAGCCCAGGCCAGAACCCTTAATTGTAGATGACCAGACGAGTGAGTGTGAATCTGAAGTCTCACTGATGGATCTGCCCATTAGAAATACAGGGAAAAGAATGCAGAAAAGACATAATCCTTTCAATGCGAGGGAGATCCAAATGGAATCGACTTCAGGTACTAGAAGTGTCACTTTGGTTACACCTGAAGAAATTGAAAGATGGAGTCAGGAATTAGAGAAACAAACTTCGCAAACGAAACCTTTAGACCTCTACAAACTGAGAGTAGAAATAGAAGAATTAATGGCAGGAAACGTAGGATTAGACAGATTAAATACCTACTCTGAAGAAGTCAAGTCAAAAAAGTTTATTATGTTTTGGCTCTCAAAGAGGGCCACATAAAATTAAACACACCATTATACAATTAAAATAGTTGAAGAATAGCAACATACAACAAGAGGAAAAACACTAAATTATCGGCGAGTAAAGCAATCATCAACTTCTCCCTGTACATCATTAATAAATATTTAAGAACCCTTTGAAAAATTTAAAAATTCTGCAACAAAACATTTCATTTGGAGGGCAGTAAAGTGCTTGGAAGAACATTTTTGCATTTACAATTCCTAATTGTAAACAAATTGGTTTTAACCATTTATGGCGCAAAAAGCGCAATGCAGGACAAATAAACAAGACGTGATTACGATCCTGTACAGCAATATTACAAAGATTGCATAATGGAGATCCCCCATACCATTTTGCTAAGAGTAAATTGAGTGGAAGCAAGTCATGTCGTAAAAGGTACCATAGTCTGCGGACTCCATGGGGAATATTCCAAATCAGGTATTGTTGGGTCTGCCTTGGAATATATGTTTTTAGAAGTAATTCCCTATCTTTCAGACTTGGTTGGGCAAGGATATCCAACTTATAACAGAGTTCCCAAGATATACATTTTAGTTTAGACTTTAGTTCTAAGGGTGAGAGTAAAAATAAAGTACTCTCATCCAACTCTAACAGAGCTACTGCTTTCCTAAAGCTTTTTACTAATAACGAGAACTCGTTAAAATTGCCCAATAGTTCTTTTTTAATAACTTCTCTTAGGGTACCAGATTTACCTCTGGCCAAGCAGGCTACCCATCTTACGAGAGCAACCAGCCCCTGTACCCAACAACTTCGGAGTCCGAATTCCAACCTACATGAAGATATAGAACAAGCATTGTTAAAAGATGAAATTTTCCGCAATACCTTTCCTTCCATTTTTTGCAGAAATCCCCAATGTTTCAACTCCACTAATTCAATTCCATATAGTAGAGTAGCGGGAACTTTTGCTCTAAATATATCCAGAAAGAGAGAAAAATGTCTCTTCCCGGTAGCATTATATAGCGAACATAACCCCGTGCCATGGGCCAATGCTTTGCGAGAGTTATGTTCGATGTGGGGGTTCTCACTAAGATTTGCTGATATTATTTTACCTAAAAAGGTATAGGTTTTAACCACCTCGAGTTTTTGTCCACCAATAAACCAATTATAACTTCCAGACCTACATTTTTTCTTACCAAAAATGCACATGATTTTACTTTTCGATGTATTAATTTTCATATGATGTGCTACAGCGAATTGGCTCAGTGCATGTAGACGATTAGATAAACCCTTCGGGGTCAAATCTAGAACAAGTATGTCGTCTGCATACATTAGGATCGATATTGCAGACCCTCCAATTATCGGGGCTAGTCCCTCACAAGCTGTAATTGAGGTTGGTAGGTCAGCCCTATATAAAGAGAACAATATAGGCGCCAAAATGCACCCTTGTTTGAGCCCATTCTGGGAGGGGATGGATTGAGTAAGACCCCTTTCTCCACCTTGTAGCACCATACACCATGTGTTCGAATGCAGGGACCTAACCAATTCAAGTAGGTATCCTGGCATACCCAATACAGCCAGCTTTCTCCACAGCGTTGGACGATCCACTTTGTCAAACGCCGTGGAGAAATCTATAAATGCGGCGTATATGCCACCACCACGGACACAAACATATTTGTCAGTAATCACCTGCAATAATGTCAGGTTATCTAGCGTTCCATGCTCTTCACGGAAACCTGTTTGTTCCATAGGTAAGATCTTATTAGATTCTGCCCATTCCATGATTGACATTAAAAGGCATTTAGCGAAAATTTTCCCTATTGAGTCTAATAGAGCTATTAGACGGTAATTAGATGGCTTCTCCCGGTCACCCTTTTTAAATATCGGGATTAATATACTTCCCCTCCAAGATTCGGGGACAGTTCTAGATTAAAAGCATGCTTGAAATATTGGAAGAAGAATCCTACTCCAAGTAGTAACATCCTGCTTAATTATTGACATGGGGAGTTCATCAGGACCCATAGCTCCGGAAGAGCGCATACTCATTATCACGGTAGCTATGGATTTGTCAGTAGGGAGTATTATTTTTTGCTCACTATTTGGGGGGAGATTACATATATCCCCCATTGGACCATTAGGAGCATATAATGTAGTCACAAATAGAGTCCAAACGTCTTCCGGGATTGCGATTGGAGTGGAAGTTATTATTGAACCACATCCTTTCCTTATTATGGACCAGAATTCTCTTGATTTATTATAGGTCGAGGCCTCTCTTAACTGAATCCAGAGAGAATCTTCTTTTTCTCTTTTTAGCTTAGATCTCAATCTAACTCTCCTTCGTTTTAATAGTGTTAACTGGCGCTCATTTTCCCCAGATCTATTAAGATATTGTTTCCTTATAAGTTTATTTATCTCCCTATTCAGTAATAATAATGAACTAGGAGAAAACTGTGATCTCTTAGGATTTCCCATTTTCTTGGCTATCCCAGTAACTTTTTAATGAAGTTTACGAGTTGTAAGAATTCTATACCCTTCCACTGATCAAGTTCGAGTAAGGTTTGGGCAAGGAGATTTTGTACATCCATCATATTAGTAGATCCCCAAAAACATCTACCGGACTTACGATCAATAGAGAGCTCTCTATTCTTTAGGAACCAGGAATTGGCTTCAGGGGGGATTAATGAGACAGTTATGTTAATCATTTTATGATCACTCAAGGGAGATTGAGAGATCACCATATCTTTAATAAAAGAGAACGTATCATAGTCCGTAATTACGTAATCCAAAATGGACTCACCCCTAAATGATCCATGTGTGTAATTAGCAGGAGTATCTGAGGGCATCCTGCCATTTATAATAAGCCCCTCTAAGAGACTAAGTTCCTCCAAGAGGATCTTACCTCTTTTATTAGTTTTTATTCTAGTAGGCCAGAGTGCTTGGGGTATATTATATGCTTCTTCCTTAAATTTATTTCTAAACATGTCTAAAGTAAAGTTGGAGAGTTTGCTGTTTAAATCGCCTACCAACAGTATATAGGGGGGTGTTCTACCTCCAATAGTTGTTTAACATAGGAAAACATTCGCTTTAGAACTAGGTTAAAAATTTCTTCGGGGGGAATATATGCATTTAAAATAACAAACGAGGACCGAGTACCCACTGTGGCTAGATTACTAATAGTTATAGATTGAAAAAGATTACTAGAGTCTGTGTAGTGAGGGAATTGCCATTGTAAAGAGTTAGATAGTAGGCAGGCAATTCCACCTTTTGCATGGCCTTTTTTAGAAGGTTTCGCGGGAGCCTCCAGGACAAAATAATCTTTCCCTACATAAGGGAGATTTTTACACCATGTCTCCTGGAGACATAATACATCTGCGTTTAAAGAGCATAGAAAGTCAAATTTCTCTGGGCAGTTATACAAACCAGCGGCATTCCAGGAGACAATTTTTAAATGAATGTTAAAGATGTTGGAATAGTCGTGGGTTATTCGTAATATTGGTTGATAAAACCCCTGGTAACCAATTCCACATCTGATTGTCTTCTGTTAGAGGAATATCTATGTTGTCAGGTAGTGGAAGGACCTGAGATACCATTCGTTTGCCTCTAGAGACCCAGATTTTTAAGTCTTTGTTACAGGTTGAATATTCATCCTGTGTAGAATCTGGCTTTATAATACTATCTCTAGAGGAAATACGTAAAGCATTATTAGCGTAAGGTAACACGTCAATTCCTCTACGTTGGAAAAATTCCGCCTGTTGAAGAACAAGATTAGTAATTATTTTGGAGTAAAATGTTACCCTAGTTCGTTGCCCATTAACTGATCTTATTGGTAAAACCAAATCAATGTCATTTGATAAAATTAGTTTTAGGCTTTCAATCTCTTTAAAGCAGTTAAGCAGCCAAGATCTGTTCATTTTTAGGTCTTGATCAAACAACGGAAAAAAGTCCAATGTCAACGTGTCCACGGATATCATAGCGCTTTTTACTGGCTGAATATTTGAACTTCTAGCTATATCAGGGTGAGGCCGGAAGGTAGGCGCAGATGGATTTAATACCTTTGCCACTAACGGGGAGTTTCCCATGACATCAACCATCAATGCTAGGGGTTCAGGCGCATTTATCACAGGACATGGAATTACCTCATTTAAAAAGACCCCAGCAGAGGTGCCCACCAATACATTATTAGCAGTGTCCTCCACTACCTCTTTAATGGAGATATCCGAGAGTGAATTATCCCCATTTTCTATAACGTCAGGCACTTCAGATATTATATGTTTTTGAAAAATGATTTGCCTTGGCCTTTTTTTTTTATATTTGCGAAGCAACTTCCTATTTTTCCCTTTAGATTTTACTTTTGTAATTTTATTTCCCGTCAGCATTCCTTCTGGGCCCTTTTTTTCTTGAGTAAAGATAGGAAAAAGATCATTTCCAACCGTTTGTACTATCTCTACCAAGCTATCTTCCTTGACAATAAGCTTTGAATCTTTTCTCTTTTCAGAGGAAGATAAGGTAGGGCTCTCAAGAGGCTTATGGATGTCAGCCTTTATAGACATTCTCAACGGTGTATTGATCTCCAGAGGATTAATACGATCTACAACTTTTTGAGCGTCAGGTTCAGTAGGAGAAATAGATACATTCGCAACTTTTTTAGCCAACAGTTCCTTCAATATCTCAGTCACTGAAGTCAAAATACAATCAGAACTCACAGCAAATTTACCAAGTAAAAGCAATATAGAGGACAGAATTTGTTCAAGAGCTATCAGAGACTCAGAAATTGGTTTCTAATTTTTTGGATAGCTAGATGGAACAAAAGAGCAAATCCCCGATAGGTTGAATTGTGGAGACTTCAAATCACTCTGCATTGATAGATTATCATTGGATTTGATTGAAGGAGTGCTGCTATAAAGCAGCATTCCAGATGGCGTTGCTCTAGTTGGTGTTTTACTGTCCCCAACCTGGGTCAAAAGTTTCTTGTCCATATATCGACCACAGAGTTCAAGATCAATACTGGTAGAAATAGATGCATCACCCATGTCTTCCTCCACGTTTTCTCTTCCATTAGAAGTGTTCTGATGGACTACTTGCGGATTTATTATCATGGGGGCTGAGTCCTCTCTGTTTAATGTATGAGTAGAGAGAATTACTTCATTTAATTGAGTCAGAGGAGGCTTATTTATTTCCATCATTAGGTCAGAGTTTAAGTCGATCTCCACCATCGGTTGCAGTTGCGGTTGTAGCAATGTATCAACATCAAACATTGTTGGGACTTCTAGAGATTTATTCACAGATTTTTCCCAAATTTGTTCCAACTGCATCTGACCCTTCAGTAGTGCACTATTTTCAGACTTTTTCCTCAAGGGAATAGAACCAGATGTCAAACAAGATTTATCCCCTAAAACTTTCCCAGAGCGTAATTTCTTAGTCGACATAATGCCTGGGAATAAACTAGCCCTTAAGCAGGATTCACAGTCCCAAATATAAACAACACAAATTAAAAAATAAATATAGATCCACAGGGAGAAGAATTAAGCTCTTACTAGCGGATAACGAATTTCAGGCAGAAAAATCAATCTGCGTGTTTTCATTCAAGCGTTTACTATAATGAATACCAACAAAATTTTGCAGGAAGATGAAAAAATACCAGGGCCCAGCCCGGCCTACCTCGGCCACTGAGGGCCACAGAGGGCCCGCCCTTTGCCCGGGCTTAGCCCGGCGTCGCCCGCGCGCGTCCCGCGATGCGCGGTGCTTCAGCGCAATTTGTTCCAGCTGAGGGGGGCGTGGTGGGGAGGTTCTCTAAGCCCCGCTGGCTTGTGGGCGCTGATGTTCCCTGGCCTCCTTGACGGCCAACAAGCCCGCAACAGCGAGTGTTTCCCCCGAAGCGGGAAACGCGAGTAGTGGGTCACAAGCGCTGCCAGATAGCGCTGCAAAAAATCCCTTGTGCACAAGCGCAGCCAGATAGCGCTTCAAGATGAACAGGAGCCTTGCAAATTCAGGCGGCACAGCGAAGGTTCAGCTTTTCAAAGAATCGGCAGCCGGCTTCAGAAGCTAACAGTAAAGAACTCCGCTCTTCAGCGCTGCCTCAGCGCAATTTGTTCCAGCTGAGGGGGGCGTGGCGGGGAGGTTCTCTAAGCCCAGCTGGCTTGTGGGCGCTGATGTTCCCTGGCCTCCTTGACGGCCAACAAGCCCGCAACAGCGAGTGTTTCCCGCGAAGCGGGAAACGCGAGTAGTGGGTCACAAGCGCTGCCAGATAGCGCTGCAAAAAATCCCTTGAGCACAAGCGCAGCCAGATAGCGCTTCAAGATGAACAGGAGCCTTGCAAATTCAGGCGGCACAGCGAAGGTTCTGCTTTTCAAAGAATCGGCAGCCGGCTTCAGAAGCTAACAGTAAAGAACTCCGCTCTTCAGCGCTGCCTCAGCGCAATTTGTTCCAGCTGAGGGGGGCGGGGAGGTTCTCTAAGCCCAGCTGGCTTGTGGGCGCTGATGTTCCCTGGCCTCCTTGACGGCCAACAAGCCCGCAACAGCGAGTGTTTCCCGCGAAGCGGGAAACGCGAGTAGTGGGTCACAAGCGCTGCCAGATAGCGCTGCAAAAAATCCCTTGAGCACAAGCGCAGCCAGATAGCGCTTCAAGATGAACAGGAGCCTTGCAAATTCAGGCGGCACAGCGAAGGTTCAGCTTTTCAAAGAATCGGCAGCCGGCTTCAGAAGCTAACAGTAAAGAACTCCGCTCTTCAGCGCTGCCTCAGCGCAATTTGTTCCAGCTGAGGGGGGCGTGGCGGGGAGGTTCTCTAAGCCCAGCTGGCTTGTGGGCGCTGATGTTCCCTGGCCTCCTTGACGGCTAACAAGCCCGCAACAGCGAGTGTTTCCCGCGAAGCGGGAAACGCGAGTAGTGGGTCACAAGCGCTGCCAGATAGCGCTGCAAAAAATCCCTTGAGCACAAGCGCAGCCAGATAGCGCTTCAAGATGAACAGGAGCCTTGCAAATTCAGGCGGCACAGCGAAGGTTCAGCTTTTCAAAGAATCGGCAGCCGGCTTCAGAAGCTAACAGTAAAGAACTCTGAAGAAGAGCTTTTGTTTATGTGCAAAAGCTTACCCGCAATGTCCGAGTACTTCATGAAAAATTGACAGATACTGCTGCTAGTATGGGAATAGACATTTCAAAATCAAAACCCTTACAGAAACCATACCAAGCAGAATTTTCAGACAAAGATTTGGAAAACCTGAATGTGTCAGGGAAAAAGGCGCAGGTCAAGGAACTATTGACAGTGTTACAGAAATGGGGAGATGTGGAAAGGTGGAAAGCCAGGTGGGCTCGAAAGAAAGATGAGGCCAGGTCTAAGCAAGTAACTCCCGAATTTGTCCTAAAGGAAGCAGACAAACCAGAACAGTTATGCCCTATGCGCGAAGTGCCAGGGGGAAAATATGTACACGTCCCATGGTCCCGACAGGATATTGTGTCCTTTACCAATGACTTCCCAAAATTACGAGAAAAGCCAGTCGTTTGGTACCGGCAGGTAGAGAGATTTGTAAAAGTGCAGAAATGCCTATGGAAAGACCTGGATGGGTTCTTCGACATAGTGGTCCCTGTAGATCTGTGGACTGAGTGTAAGATAGCCATCGCCTGGCCTAGTGAGGAATACCCGAGAGATGACAAAACAGGGGAGCCATTGAAGGAAGTGATGAGGAAGTATGAACAAGTAATTCAACATTTGAAATTAAAAGTGCCTGCAAAGGGAACTGATTGGACCAAGATAGATAGAACTACGCAAGAAAGGGATGAGACAGTGCACTCCTTTTATGAAAGGCTGTTGCAGGTATTTAAGACATACAGTGGTATAGATAACATCGAGATGAAGGACATGACCCACTTCATTTACAGGTTTGTAAACGGTTTAAGACCCGAAATTTGTCAGTGGATAAAGGATAATAAAATCTGTTGGCATACCAAAAAGATGGATGAGGTCCTACGGTACGCAAAGTACTGTGAGGACGAAATGGCAGAAAAGAAAAAGGCCCTGAAGGAGAAGGTGATGTGGGCTCAAGTAAAGCTCGCAGAACAGCAGGAAAAGCAATTGAATAAGTTAAACAAAACTACTCAGAACCAAGGCCCTGGGGGTGGGGGTGGAGGAAAACCTAGAGCTAAAATGAGTAGAGAGGAAGCGAAAAAGAAATTTCCCTGCCACCAGTGCGGAGAAATTGGACATTGGAGAGACGAGTGTCCCTATTTACAGTCTGATAATGCCCAAACACCTGATTTAATTCCACAGACGCAGAATGAAAAACAAAGAAAGACCCAGCAACAGGTAAAAACGATTCAAGTGCCCCGAGCGCCAAAACTCATATTTAAAGGGAAGTCACCACAGGGTGATGATGTAGAAATCTGGGGAGGCAATGAGGATAGAAATACAGCAACTTCGCAGTATTTGTTGAACGACACCTTTTTCTGTGATGACCAATACTGACGGGGCCTGAGAGGGGAGGACGAGGAGTGCGTACTTGGCGCCTCTTTGCCGGTAGACCAGTCAGGGCCATACATTGAAGGAAAGGTTGATGGAAATGATGTCACCTTTCTATTGGACACTGGTGCTACCCGTTCTACTGTGAGAACAGTGGACGTTCCAAACCTACCCCTCTCGGGAGAAGCAATCCAAGTAGTAGGAGTATCTAATCAATTAATTAGTACACCTGTTACCGAGCCCATGGAGATCTCAATTGGAAACTTTAAACAAATGCACAGATTTGTTGTCTGTGATACCAGTCCGGTAAATTTACTGGGACGTGATTTGCTGTGCAAAATGAATTGTACCATCTTTTGCACACCAAAGGGCGTCGAAATTCAAACCCCAGATGAAGACGGTATCTACAAGCTAATGTTAATTAGACCTGACTCAGAAATAAAACGAATGACTATACAGGACTTACCTGAAGAACTCCAGCAGACCGTGAAGTCAGAAGTGTGGGACTTTACAGGAAAGGATGTGGGATTAATGAAAAACATAGACCCCATACAAATAGCCATGAGGGAAAATGCAGTATACCCAAATACCAAGCCTTACAGAATGAGTGCAGAAGTGAGAGCAGGTGTTGCCATTGAAATACAGAAATTGCTAGAAGCAAACATTATACAGGAAGTAATGAGTAGCCCGTGCAACTCACCCATTATGGGCATCAAAAAGCCTAATGGCAAGTACAGAGTAGTGCAGGACCTGAGAAAGGTAAACAAGATAGTGGTCCCTTGCTGTCCTATTGTCCCGAACCCAGCAGTCATCCTGTATCAGATTCCCTGGGATGCTGAATGGTTCACTGTGATAGACCTATGTCATGCTTTCTTTTCGATCCCATTGCATCCGGATAGCAAATTTCTTTTCTCATTTGCTTTCAACAGTAACGTGTATGTCTGGAACAGGGTCCCCCAGGGGTACACAGAAAGCCCCTCTATCTTTAATCATATCTTGAAAAAATGCCTTGAAACTTTAGTCTTACCTGGAAAATCTGTTTTGGTACAGTACATTGACGACCTATTGGTGGCGTCTAAAAGCCATAAGGATTGCGTGGTTGACACCATTGCCCTACTGAATCACCTGAGTGAAAAGGGACATAAAGTGGCCCCTGAGAAATTACAGTTCTGTTCAAAATCAGTGAAATATCTGGGACACCAGATAGAAAAAGGTATCAGAAACGTCACATCAGAGAGAGTCAGAATAATTCAAAATATGCAGTTACCCCGTACTCAGAAAGAAATAAGAATGTTCCTAGGAGTTGTAGGTTACTGCAGGCAATGGATTGTGGGATTCACAGTCCTTGCAAAGCCTTTGATACAAATGACAAAGAAAGGAGCAAAGGACCCAGTTGAATGGAATGACGAGAGCTTAACAGCTTTCACACAGTTGCGAAATTGCCTGTGTACAGCCCCTGCTCTGGGAATGCCTGACTACTCCAAGGAGTTTGGCTTATTCTGTGACACTCGTGACAATTGTGCATTGTCAGTCCTGACTCAGGAGCATGGGTTGACCAGAAGGCCTGTGGCATATTTTTCTGCCACTTTGGATCCAGTGGCTGCTGGACTACCTGGATGTCTAAAAGCAGTAGCTGCAACTTGCACCAGTTTAGAACAAAGTGAGTCTATCATTATGGGACATCCTGTAACTGTATATGTTCCACATGCAGTTGTGATCCTATTGACTCGTACAAAAACTCAGTATCTCACCCCTAGTCGGCTGACTAAATATGAGAGGATTCTCATGGGTGCTGCAAATATAGTTATTACCCGATGTAACATTTTAAACCCTGCCACTCTACTCCTTGACTCAATGGTAATGGAAGATAAGGGAGATAATGAGCATGACTGCATTGACCTGACAGAGTTCAGTACCAAACCTCGCCCAGACATTAAAGAAACTCCTTTGCCTGTACATGATGAGGAATGGTTCGTGGATGGTTCATGCCTAAGACATGAACTAGGAGGCCTAAGTGCTGCCTATGCTGTGGTCACGTTAAACAAAATTGACGTGGGTCCCAGGCACTCCACACCACTTGGAGTCAAGCTAGCCGGGCTGAAGAGAGGTGTTACCTCGAAACCGGTCCGGTCCTCGGATGCTTGATTCCGGTCTGGGAAAGATATGGCTGTTGTAGTTCGGACTGGACTGTTCCCATGGGGCAACAGGGTCAGAGCTGATTTGCATAAAGCCATTATCTGACCCAGGGTGGTGTGGAGTGCAAAAAAACAATGGATTTGGGCCCAGATCTTTTGACTGGGGGAGTGTGTGACATTGATCCACATTCAGTCCATCACTTGTTGTTTTTTGCAATTGCCGCCCTAAGTGCGCTGGGGATGCCCAGACGTGGGTCCCAGGCACTCCACACCACTTGGAGTCAAGCTAGCCGGGCTGAAGAGAGGTGTTACCTCGAAACCGGTCCGGTCCTCGGATGCTTGATTCCGGTCTGGGAAAGATATGGCTGTTGTAGTTCGGACTGGACTGTTCCCATGGGGCAACAGGGTCAGAGCTGATTTGCATAAAGCCATTATCTGACCCAGGGTGGTGTGGAGTGCAAAAAAACGATGGATTTGGGCCCAGATCTTTTGACTGGGGGAGTGTGTGACATTGATCCACATTCAGTCCATCACTTGTTGTTTTTTGCAATTGCCGCCCTAAGTGCGCTGGGGATGCCCAGACGTGGGTCCCAGGCACTCCACACCACTTGGAGTCAAGCTAGCCGGGCTGAAGAGAGGTGTTACCTCGAAACCGGTCCGGTCCTCGGATGCTTGATTCCGGTCTGGGAAAGATATGGCTGTTGTAGTTCGGACTGGACTGTTCCCATGGGGCAACAGGGTCAGAGCTGATTTGCATAAAGCCATTATCTGACCCAGGGTGGTGTGGAGTGCAAAAAAACGATGGATTTGGGCCCAGATCTTTTGACTGGGGGAGTGTGTGACATTGATCCACATTCAGTCCATCACTTGTTGTTTTTTGCAATTGCCGCCCTAAGTGCGCTGGGGATGCCCAGACGTGGGTCCCAGGCACTCCACACCACTTGGAGTCAAGCTAGCCGGGCTGAAGAGAGGTGTTACCTCGAAACCGGTCCGGTCCTCGGATGCTTGATTCCGGTCTGGGAAAGATATGGCTGTTGTAGTTCGGACTGGACTGTTCCCATGGGGCAACAGGGTCAGAGCTGATTTGCATAAAGCCATTATCTGACCCAGGGTGGTGTGGAGTGCAAAAAAACGATGGATGTGGGCCCAGATCTTTTGACTGGGGGAGTGTGTGACATTGATCCACATTCAGTCCATCACTTGTTGTTTTTTGCAATTGCCGCCCTAAGTGCGCTGGGGATGCCCAGACGTGGGTCCCAGGCACTCCACACCACTTGGAGTCAAGCTAGCCGGGCTGAAGAGAGGTGTTACCTCGAAACCGGTCCGGTCCTCGGATGCTTGATTCCAGTCTGGGAAAGATATGGCTGTTGTAGTTTGGACTGGACTGTTCCCATGGGGCAACAGGGTCAGAGCTGATTTGCATAAAGCCATTATCTGACCCAGGGTGGTGTGGAGTGCAAAAAAACGATGGATTTGGGCCCAGATCTTTTGACTGGGGGAGTGTGTGACATTGATCCACATTCAGTCCATCACTTGTTGTTTTTTGCAATTGCCGCCCTAAGTGCGCTGGGGATGCCCAGACGTGGGTCCCAGGCACTCCACACCACTTGGAGTCAAGCTAGCCAGGCTGAAGAGAGGTGTTACCTCGAAACCGGTCCGGTCCTCGGATGCTTGATTCCGGTCTGGGAAAGATATGGCTGTTGTAGTTCGGACTGGACTGTTCCCATGGGGCAACAGGGTCAGAGCTGATTTGCATAAAGCCATTATCTGACCCAGGGTGGTGTGGAGTGCAAAAAAACGATGGATTTGGGCCCAGATCTTTTGACTGGGGGAGTGTGTGACATTGATCCACATTCAGTCCATCACTTGTTGTTTTTTGAAATTGAAGAAGCATCTTATTTATTTGGAGTAAAGTCTGCACAAGTAGCCGAATTGATCGCCCTGATAAGAGCTTGCAAATTGGGAAAAGACAAAAAAGTAACAGTGTATACTGATAGTCAGTACTGTTACGGGGTTGTGCATGACTTTGGCCAATTATGGCTACAAAGAGAATTCCTGACTTCTTCAGGTACCCCCATTCGGAATGGAAAGGTTGTCCAAGACCTTTTAGAGGCAATCCAATTACCAAAAGAATTGGCAGTGGTCAAATGTGTTGCTCATAAGAAGGGCCTTGACCCTGTATCTTTGGGAAATGATTTCGCTGATCGGGTGGCAAAACAATGTGCTATGGAACAAATGAGAATAAATCCCAACCGGGGTGGGGTTGGAAACAGCTGCCAACTTAGAATGTTTGAAGAAGTGCCTACATGGGATGAAGTGAGAGAATGGCAGCATGTGACGCCCTGGGAAGAGAAAGAGAAATGGAAAGAACAAGGTTGTAAACCGAGACGTGAGGATGGTGTCATTGTGGGCCCAAATGGTATGCCTGTGTTACCAAGACACCTGCTTGCCCCAATGGCTCGATTGATTCATGAGGGATCACACATTGGGAGGGACGCCATGGTTCTGGTATTTCAACAGACTTGGTACAACAAGAAATTCAGGAAGGTAGCAGAATCTCTCTGCCAGAGGTGCTTGACCTGTCAGCAGTTCAACGCTGGCAAAAGAACAGTAGTTGAACTGATGAAAATTGGGAGATCAGGGGGTCCCTTTGTGAGAATACAAATTGATTTCATTACCATGCCTCGCTGTGAGGGAAAAAGGTATGTCCTTGTCATTGTCTGCCTATTTTCAAAGTGGGTGGAAGCTTACCCTGCCCCACAGAATGACGCCATAACAGTAGCTAAGCTCCTACTAAAAGAATTGATACCTAGATTCGGGGTTCCAGTCTTTATTGACTCAGATAGAGGCGGACATTTTCAGAATGAAATTTTGGCCCAGTTTTGTAAAGCATTTGGAATCACACAAAAGCTGCACTGTGCATATCATCCAGAGGCTTCTGGAGTGGTAGAACAAATAAACGGCACTATAAAAAATAGATTGGCAAAAATGTGTGATTCTACTGGCTTGAACTGGATAAATGCCTTGCCTCTTGTTCTGATGGGACTCAGAAGCATTCCAGATCGAAGAACAGGCCTGAGCCCACATGAGATATTGATGGGAAGAGTGATGAGACAAGCGTGGGTACCAGGATACAAACTGTTAAGCATTTCTGATGATTTGGTACTTGAATACTGCAAGCAACTGGGTGACCAAGTGCGTTCTATCTCTCGCCAGATTTGGGCAGACGCCGTCGCCAACCCGACAACCCCAGTTCACAAATTGGTTCCTGGTGACTGGGTTAAGATAAAGAAGCATACTCGTTCAAGTTGCCTTGAGCCAAGGTGGGGAAAAAAGCGCCAAGTAATCCTGGTAACAACGACAGCAGTGAAGTGTGCAGGCGTTCCCAAGTGGATCCATGCCAGCCATACCCAGAAGGTGATACCAGACGAGGAGCCTGGAGCTGAAGGTTGTCCAGCTGAGGGGTCTACAGACGTTGGTTCTGAAGTAGCTGATATCAGACGGCCGAGCACCAGTCCCGTTGAGGGTCCTTTAGGCGTTGGTCCAGAGGTAGCCGATGACGTATGGCCAAGCACCAGTACTGCCGAGGATCCCACAGACGTTGGTCCGAAAGTAGCTGATGATGAGCTGCAGAGGATTTGGCCAGAGGATTGGATACCCATAATCGATCTTACTGGAGATCCACTCAGAACAAGAGAGCGAGTAAGAGAAGACAGAGAGTGGAATAGAGAGGTCGAGCAAGGCACAGGCGAAGACCCTCAGATCATTGAGATTCACATCAAATATGAGGACGAAGAAGAAGGTCAGACAGGGACAGAACAAGTGATCGATACTCCTCCACAGACTCCTGATATCGAAAAGGGACAGACTAGACATAGTGTAATAGTTCGAGCAGAAGAAAATCAAGGGATCGAAGTGCTCGAGCAGGATCAGGCAGAACTAGGAGAACATGTTCAGGACATAGAAACAGAGACATTTGAAAGCGAAACGCAAAATATACCTGAACCAGGCCAGCTTAGTAACCAGGCAGAAGAAATAGATACAAGACCTGGGACTAGTCAGACAGAAAGGGAGAAGGCAGAAATTGAAGTGCCACAAACAAGTGAAAATAAAAGGACATTAGAAGAAAGCCAAATAACAGTGCCAGCTAAAAGACTAAAGAAAAAGAAGCACATTGAGCCAAGGTATATTAAGAGACTAAAATTAAGAATAAAAACAGTCCAAGAGAAACTTGCAGACATAAGAAGAAGTCCCCGAATTGCAGAAATACCTGAAGATAGCTCCAAGAGAAGGAGTGAAAGAATAAAAAGACAAAACGAAAAATACAAGGATCCGGAGTGGACCTACTTAATCTTGGAAAACTTTGAGGATCTTGATATTACTGACGAAAGCGACGGAGAACAGATTACTGATTACTCTGCAGAGGAAGAGGAAGAACCGCTGTGAAATTGGTCAGCAATAAAAATACCTGGGAAAAGCTACAAAGAGGGGTTAAAATTTCCTTCTGAGCCAAAATGTCTGATTCAAACGTGAGTGGTAGACCTAGCCGCAGTTGTTGCAAAACATGCTGCAAGGTGTGTATATGTAGTATAGTTATAGTAATATTAATTTGGATAGGATTAACAGTTTTCATTCCTTTTATGGTAAGCAAAAATACTAATATTGACCCTACTCAGATTACCGACACTGAAGAACTGACAACACGAAGTGTAGAAAGACGTGAAAAAGCACTCAGACAGACAAAACGAGACTTAGAAGCATCAGATGAGGAAGGACTAAATTACCACGGAGTTAGAAACAAGACACACTTAAATGTTTTCGCAAACCTGTTAGTGCATTATGTAGAAACTATGGAAATAGAAGATTGCTATGTCTGCATGAAGCTACCTACTTCTGTGGCTGAAGGCGTGACATATCATCATCTACCTCTGACCTATGGAATCTCCTGTAGTATTTTAGAAAGCTTATTTTACAAAAGAGGACCGTTACAGTACTATTACTCTAATAATGACGTGATCTTTTCTGAACTTCCCATTCGTGGAAATCTGAATCCTGTACATACCAAAAGTGACGTAATACGATATATGGGAGACTACTTTCTGACTATAGGTAATATAGACATAGCTGAAGCACACAGAGATAACTTGACCTGTTAATTGCATGAACAAGAGAAAATATTTTTAAACATGGCAGAGAAAAGAAGGGAGAGTTTCCAAAGAAAGGCTAATGACAAGAGGCAGAAAACACCTAAATGGGCTGAGAACATGGAAAGCACCTCAAATGGCGGGGCAGGGCCTGCTTTGTTGCTGGATTTCGAAAAGAAAGGGAAACTCTGTCTTCACCGCGAAAGGACTAGTTATTATAATAACATTTTCATTGGTTCCAGTCAATGTGAGCACAATTACAAGGTAATTGGAGGTTGGGGATTCAAAAATGGGTCAGAACCTGTGTTTCCTGGAATTTATTATATATGTGGAGACAAGGCTTATTTCAAATTGCCGGATCACTGGTATGGAAGCTGCTATTTTGGCATTTTCTTCCCGAAAATATACCATGTGAATGAAATTGCTGGAAGCAATGAAAATACTAATGGCTTAGTGCGTAGCAAAAGAGAAAGCGTAGGTGAAATAATGGGTAGTATTTTTAGTGCCCTGATACCTGGAGTGGGAGTGGTTCTGAACACTCACAGAATTTGCAAATTGTCCACAATAGTGGATGTGATGTCTACTGACACAGCTCATGGATTTCTGCTGGTCAATACTGAAATGGTTGCGATCAGATCAATGGTTTTGCAGAACAGACTTGCTCTTGACACCCTATTAGCAAAAGAGGGCGGAGTCTGCCGGATGTTGAAGGCGCAACATTGTTGCACTTACATTCCGGACAAAAGCGTACAGCTCAAAAGATATGTGAAAAACATTACTAATTTGGAAAAGGAACTCAAACCACTCGAGGTTGACAGTGCCTGGAAGAGACTGGTTGATGGTCTCTCCAATGTAGGTCATTGGTTTGCTAGTTTAGGTAAAAGCTTATTGTTAAAGGTACTGATGCCAATTGGAGTGATAGGTCTTATCCTATTTCTCATATTCGTCTGTTGCAAATGTCGCAAACACACAAAGAAATACCAAGTGAATGCGAGAGGAGTGAAACGGAGTGCGGAAGAGCTTGAATTGGAAGAAATGAATAATAAGATTTATAAAAAGGTGAAAAATTCTCACCCTACCTTAAATGAGAAAGAGAAACTGAATCGCCTGTTGGAAGAGATAGAAATGTACAAGGTGTGAAAGAAAGTTGGCATCTGGTTCCATTTTTTGTGATGATAGTAAATATCATCAAAGAGGGGATTGATAGAGCAAGATTTCGCATCGCGACTTGCTCGAGTCAAGAACCTCGAAAATCTATTATAATATCGTAACTTAAATTGTTCGTTTTACTAATTTTATGTATTTTGAATGTGCGTGGGTATCATAGAGATGCTTGCTTATGTGTTTTACTAATACGATTAATTCTTGTTCCTAACATGGCCGCTGCTTGACTTTCCTCTTCTGCGCATGCGTCAGTCACACTCACGTGACTACACGTAGAGATAGTTTTGGAGGGAAAGGGTGCGCATGCGTAATAGCCACAAGATGGCATTTTCCCTGTATTAACGTGGAGAAGCTTGTGCTGTTGCTCTCGTGTCATTATATATTGCACTAATATCAAAATTGCATAGTATATTTTTATGATGATAAACGTGAAGTACAAATTTATGACATATAATGCCTTCGTTTATTTCCATGTGCTAATTTGTTTTCGCTTACTTTTCATGTATCCGCGGCACTGATGGGTGATGGGGCTGGGGAGTCCATCTTGGAGGGCACTACTGCGCCGAATCAGTCGATGGTGCGGTGGCATTGAAACCAAGCCAAAGAGGGTTGATGCCAGAGCATGCATGGGAAGATGCACCTTCACCCAGCGAGAAAGCCTAACTTGTACCCTATTTGAATACATTGTAATTCTTTCCTTTGTATTCCCTGCGACTTCTCGTGGGAACCCAAATCTTGCTAGGCGGCACCTTAGGATGCAAATTAGGCCTTAGAATAGTCTGTTCTGATTGGTGTGTTAACCAAATCCTACCTTAGGACCAATCCAAATTGGGGATTCTGACACTTTGCAACATTTGGGGGGTGGTACCCTGTCCCAAAACAGTATATCTAGCCTAGGTTTAGCTAGAGAAATTGTCCGACTTGTCTGAATAGCTGACCTGTCACTGACCCAACGCACTCAATAGGTGACTTGATACAGAGGTGCTGCGGAGCTCTCTGTCCGAAATTTGACCATAGACTCTGAAGGTTTTACTGAACCTTAAGTGCTGGCGGAGCACTTTGCTGGGAAATTCGCTGACCCAATCGGGGTCCTGATCGATAGCTGCAGAGAGGGTGGAGCGCAGGCGTTGCTTCCGAACTGCGGGTGCTGGTCGTGTCCTGGTGGTCCAGTCCTGATCCTAATCGGGGTTTCCTGTCCTGTCCTGGGGTGTCCATTCTGCACCTGCTGTCCCACTGAGGGTTATCCTTCCTTGAGGGTTTTCCTGTCCTTAACTGACCCGTGGCCAGGGTTGGTTTTCACACCAGTCTAGGTAAATATCTTGCTGAAAATCTCTGAAACTGCACTTCCTATTTTTCTGTCTTTGCTTCAATAAAGACATACCCTTTGCATATGTTAATTTTCCATGTTTTCCTCTACAAATCATTGCATCTCACTGAAGTCATTTACAGTTTGCATTTCATAGCATGTTCCTATGTTCCCCTGCCCTGTTAGTATAAATCTTTCCATTACAGTTTTATGAATTAAATATGTTTTACAAATTTCTCTTAAATACTGAATCGAAGTAATAACGTTAGAATTATAGCGTGTTGAGAATGTTCTACCCATTCCATAGATGTTTACGTTTCCCACTGTCTTTTCTCTCGAAATATGACCTAATGATAAAATCCTAAAACGTGCATAAAATTCCTAGCATTTAGTACCCTCTCTCGAATTTCATTTCCGTTATTTTAGATGTTTACCTGTTTACTCTTCCTATATGGTTATGTGCTCTTCGTTATTCTGATTATAGATTGCCTCATTACTATAAACTGTATGATTGCAGAATCTGAAATCTAAGATAAACTTTCAAAACTTCTCAGTTGTCCGTGGTCATTTCATGAAATAAAGTACAAAAAGTTGGGGTTTGTATCTTGCTGCCTTTCCTTTTACAGCTAGCTCCCTGACCCATCGTGGTCATAGGTACCCATAACAGTGGATGGTAAGTTGGGTACACTGGAACTAATCGAAAGGGAACTCACAATTATTGGTAGTAGATTGTGTGGTCATCTGATCAATGCATATGATAAAGTAAAGTATATGGGCCCGAAGCCAGAAGTGGCGAAATTATTGGTTGGGTGACCCGCGATCTCTAGCACCTTCACCTGTCAATCCTGCAAGTTCTGCTGCATCAGGACCCACTTTACATCCACAAACGCCAAACAGAGCTCAGACAGTAACCACCTGAAATGCATCCTACTCAACACTCGATCGGTCCACAGACACTCCATCGAACTATGGAACCTGCTGGACAACACTACGCCGGACGTCGCCTTTCTCACAGAAACCTGGATGAACGCCTCATCAGCACCCGACATCGCAATAGCCATCCCGGACAGCTACAAGATCATCCGAAAGGACCGCATCAACCAGACAGGAGGAGGCATCGCCATCGTCCACAAGAACTTCATCCGCATCACGGCCAGCTCCGACGATACCCTCACAGCCGCCGAACACCTCCACTTCCAGATTCACACCGACCCCAAGACCACACTTAGAGGCACCCTCATCTACAGACCACCAGGACCCCGCGCACAATTCAGCGAAGACATCACTGACTTCATCAGCCCACACGCCCTCCCCTCCGAAGACTACATCCTACTAGGGGACCTCAACTTCCATCTGGAAAAGAACAACGACAGCAACACCACCACCCTTCTGGACAACCTCGCCAATCTCGGACTCAAACAACTAGTAAACATCCCCAGCCACTACGCCGGACACACGCTCGACCCTATCTTCTCCTCCAGCAAGCACGTCTCCTTCAATTACGTCACAGGACTTCACTGGACGGACCACAGCTGCCTTCACTTCAGCTTCAGAAAGACCACAACCCACCACCACCCACAACTAGTCCCCCGCAGAAACTGGAACAAACTTACCACCGACCAACTCACCACTTCGCTAAGCCAAAACCTTCCCGCCAAATCATCGGACCCTAATCAAGCAGCCATCAATCTCACACAATGGATCACCTACTGCGCTGACGAATTAGCGCCCTTGAAAAAGCAACACAACAAGCCAGGTAGCAAAAAAGCCTCCTGGTTCAACGACGACCTCAAGAACTCCAAAAAGAACTGCCGCACCCTCGAGAAAGCCTGGCGAAAAAACCCAACCACAGACAACATGACCGCCCTCAAGGACGCCACCCGCAAACACCACCAGCTGATCCGACCCACCAAGAAATCTGCATTCAAGGATCGACTCGACAACAACGCCCACAACAGCAAGGAACTCTTCAGCATCGTCAAAGAGCTTACCAATCCCAGCGCCAACACCAACGACATCACTCCCTCTCAAGACCTCTGCAACTCTCTAGCCTCGTTCTTCCACAGTAAAATCGCTGACATACATAACAGCTTCGGCGACCAGTCCACTCCCCTCACCACCGAACTGAAGCACCCCACCACCACCCTTTGCGCCTGGAACCCAATCAGCACCAAAGACACCATCCGCTTGATGAACTCCATTCACTCTGGATCCCCAACCGACCCATGCCCCCATCACATCTTCAACAAGGCCGACTCCATCATAGCACCCCAACTCCGGGATATCATCAACTGCTCTCTCAACACCGCTACCTTCCCGGAAAGCTGGAAACATGCCGAACTCAGTGCCCTCCTGAAGAAACCTACAGCAGACCCCACTGAACTTAAGAACTACCGCCCCATCTCGCTCCTCCCTTTATTTATTTATTTATTTGTATTCTTGTATAGCGCTGGAAGTCAACCCCCGAAGGGGTATCTCCACGCTTACGCTTTACCAAGGAGCTAGGACCTAGTTCTGAACAGTAATATGAAGGGGAGAAAATCCTAACAGGCGACAAATAGAAAAGTTTTCAGGGACTTCTTGAAGGATTGAAAATTGATAGTATTTTTGAGAGCTGGGGACAGTGAGTTCCATAGGATGGGGCCTTTGTAGGACAGGGCTCGCCCTCCCTGCCTAGCTTTTTTTATCCTTGGAACCTGGAGATGTTGCTGAGTGCTGGAGCGCAGGGTACGACTGGGTTTGTAGGGTTTGAATATTTCTTTTAAATATTTAGGTGCATTGCCAAACAAACATCTGTGAATAGTGCAGCAGATTCTAAATTTTACACGCTGTCTGATTGGCAAACAGTGGAGTTTTATCAAGAGGCGGAGAGAGGCAGACCTTGGCTGGGCGTTGAGGACTAGTCTCGCAGCAGAGTTCTGGACCTCCTGTAGTCGCTGTAGTTGTTCCTCATTTGCCGAGATCAGCAGGCCATTACAATAGTCCAGTTTACTTATAATCAAGGCCTGGACGGGAGTCTTCCTATAAGAATCTGATAGGAATGGGAAGACTCGTCGTAGCAGTCCAATGGCCCGAAAGCAGGAACCTGCTACTTGATTAGTGTGTTCTTTAAACAGAAGTGTTTTGTCTAGACGCACACCGAGATTTTTGACGATCTGTTTGGGGCTTGGTGTTGGTCCTAAATCCGGAGGCCACCAATCCGGGGACCACAAGAGTGTGGCCTCCCCAAACAGCATTACCTCAGTCTTGCCTACATTGGACTGGAGGCGGTTAGTGGCCACCCAGTAAGATATTGCCCTCATTCCGTCCGCAAAAGATTTTTGTATTGCGGGCATTAGGGTTTTAAAGGGGAACAAAAGCTGAGTGTCGTCGGCGTACGACACGGGGTGAACCCATGAGATCTTACAATATCCGCCAAGGGGGCCACATACACATTGAAAAGTGTGGGGCTTAGGCATGAGCCCTGTGGCACTCCCTTGGTGAGCTCCCTTGAGATAGAATAATGGGAGCCCAATCTTACCTCTTGTTGACGATTCGAAAGAAAGCTTTCTAGCCATGAGAGAGCCACACCTTCTATTCCCCTCTCCCTCAGACGGTCTAGAAGTATCTCATGAGACACTGTGTCGAAGGCAGCGGATAAATCTAACAGCACTAGAATCATTGAGTCTCCTCCATCCAGTGACATCTTGATGGTATCAGTCATTGAGAGGAGGGCAGATTCTGTGCTGTGATTGGGCCTAAATCCAGATTGAGAAGGATCTAGGACCTCCGCTGCCTCGATGTATTTGGACAAGTGCGTGTTTACGTGTCTCTCGGTCATCTTGCTGAGAAGGGGTAGGAGGGAGATGGGTCGGAGGATGGAGAGGTCGGTCCATGGAATTGCTGCGTTCTTTCGGATTGGGTTCACCACTGCTTTTTTCCATTCTGTGGGCACAGATCCTTCCCTAAGAGAATGATTGATCAGTGTTTGAATATGGGGCCTAAGCAGATTTTGCAGGGAGACAGTTATTTTAGCTGATAGAAAATCATCTGGGGATCCAGTTTTTATGTGGCTCATAAGTTTCCCTGCCAAAGTCATAGAGAAGGCCGTCAACAGTCAGCTCGCCGCCTTCCTCGAGTCCAACGACTCCCTCGACCCCTCACAGTCCGGCTTCCAAGCCAAACACAGCACAGAGACCGCCCTCATCGCAGCCACAGACGACATCTGAACACTACTCGACAACAGGGAAACAGCTGCCCTTATCCTCCTGGACCTCTCCGCAGCATTCGACACGGTCTGTCATAGCACCCTTGTACAACGCCTCAGCAACGTCGGGATACAAGGAAAAGCATTGGATTGGATCATATCATTCCTTGCCGGAAGAACCCAGAGAGTCCGCCTCCCCCCCTTCAGATCAGAGGCCACCGAAGTTATCTGCGGCGTACCACAAGGATCTTCGCTCAGCCCCACCCTCTTCAACGTCTACACGAGCCCCCTTGCATCCATCGCACGCCAACACAACCTCAACATCATCTCCTACGCTGACGACACACCGCTGATCCTCTTATTTATTTATTTATTTATTTATTTAAAACATTTGTATAGCGCGGCTGTCACCTTGCAGGTATCCTGGCGCTGGAGAAATATCTCCTCAAGTGCGGAGACTGAGAGCGGGTAGCCAAGTAAATGGAATTAGGGGAAGAGCCAGGTTTTGATACGTTTGCGGAAGGGAAGGAGTTGCGATATTTGGCGAATGTCAAGGGGCAGTCTATTCCATAGTTTTGCACCAAAGACCCAAACACCGCCAAAACCAACTTACATGAAGGGATGAAAGACGTAGCCGAATGGATGAAGAATAGTCGTTTAAAACTGAACTCAGACAAAACAGAAGTCCTCATCCTAGGATCATCCCCCTCTGCATGGGATGACTCATGGTGGCCACCAGCCCTAGGCAACGCGCCCAAACCAACGGACCATGCTCGCAACCTAGGATTCATCCTAGACTCCTCCCTCTCGATGACCAGACAAGTCAACGCCATCTCATCATCATGCTTTAACATCTTGCGTATGCTCAAAAAGATCTTCCGATGGATCCCCACCGAAACAAGAAAGGCGGTCACCCATGCACTTGTCACTAGCCGACTGGACTATGGAAACACCCTCTATGCCGGAACCACAGCCAAATTACAGAAAAAACGCCAACGCATTCAGAACGCCTCAGCCAGACTCATCCTAGACTTACCCCGCCACAATCACATTTCCGGCCACCTGAGAGACCTTCATTGGCTCCCCGTTAACAAGAGAATAACGTTCCGTCTCCTCACCCACGCGCACAGAGCCCTCTACGACCTAGGACCCAAATTCCTCAACACGCGCCTAACCTTTTACACCCCCACCCGCCAACTACGATCGTCCAATCAAGCCCTCGCCGCGATTCCACGCATCCGAAAAACCACCATGGGAGGAAGATCTTTCTCCTACTTAGTGGACAAAACTTGGAACTCTCTCCCCACCCACCTCCGCCTTACACAGAACCACCTCTCCTTCAGAAAACAACTAAAAACCTGGCTATTCAATAAATAACGAACCCCCCCTCAAGCGCCTTGAGACCATCTGGGTGAGTAGTGCGCTATACAAATTCTTTACTTACTTACTACTTAACATTTTCTCACTGAGGGGATTTTTGTTCACACTGTGAGGGCCAATCAACCTCTGCCAGAATGATGTCAGAGGACAAAGTTACATTTTCCAAGGATAATGCTTTTATGGTGCATTGTACGTCACCCTCAATTTGAATATTTAGATTATATAATCTATCAGGAGGCGCTACTTGTCTATCTGAGGTCTCAACTGTAATAAAGGTGTCAGTTGCTCTTGCAGGTAGAAACTGCTGGAGATTTTGGGGCACTGTGGTGACTTCTGCTGCGCTGTTGAGGAGAATCACCACCCAACTCCTGTTCAGGAGGAGGGTTCTCAGTGGCTGTGGCATATTTCGTGGTTATAGCTACAACTTTCTTTTTCGAAAAGGGGCTTTACATTAAGGAGGCCTGTCCTCCTTCTTAATCTTCACTTCAGACGCACATTGTGTCTCCCTTTTCGGTTTCACATACTCTTCTTGTCTGCGGACAGATTGACCTCCTCTTTCGTACTGCTGGCCAGATGATCCCTATTAGGAACAAGGGAAACGTGTATCAGGAACCTGATACCTGTCTGGAGAATTGATTTTGGTGCAATCAGAAAATCGTACCATCTCTCAAAGGACTCCTGAGGTAGAGAATCTAAGAGAGGTAAACCTATTTGAGGTTGTTGAGATTCATCCTATGTTTTTTTAACAAACTCACCGGTTTGCTTGGCTTCATTGTCTGTATTAGGTTTACCAAGAGGTGGTTTTGTACGTCTGGTTCTCAAATTATTGCGTCCTAAGAATGTGTACACAAGCATTCATTATAGGCAACTCAGGTTCAGGTCGGCTTGTGCAAATGCTTTGAGCTGCTGATGAATAGCCAGAGATGATTCTTCACCATTAACGTTAGACACACTTATTACGGATACCCCAGAAAAGTTTTTGATTACTTTCATACCCAAATCGAAAGCAACAGCTGCCCCGTATTTGTTTCGGTATATGCTTTAAGACGCCTGGTAAGACGGACATCAGGGGAGTGCTGTGACAGATAGTATAGACAGCGGCAAAAACTGCCCCCCAGTTGCTGCAGTCTCCAGTACTGGTAACCATCCCAATGGGTAAGCACATAGTGGAAATTCTGTGCTTGTCTTGTGGTCTCGTAAGGGGAAATACAACTTAAATCTGGTCGATTTTTGGGGCAATCCAAAATAGAATTTACTCACGATTGGTGGGTCTTTTGCCTATAACTGAATGAACAATAACAGGACTGATTGTAGGCACTGCAGGCAACTAGACTTGCCCTGGCAGGCCAACCCTTGCTGCTTGTGCCAACATGGTGCATGAAACAAACTTAGTTAAGCGTCTGTATAAAGTGACCAGACCATTGTGTTAAGCTTGTGATCGCACACAATTTTAATTAGCTATATCAGATTACAGACATTGTGAACAATTGGGTTACTGGTTGACGGGAGTGAAACCCAACTCAAGCCACAACCACAATCCTTGTCAGGGTGAAGTCACAATCAAATCCCAAATTAACCTGAGCTCGGCACAAAACAAGTCAGGCTTAGCATAGAAGCAATGTATAAAGTATTTATGCAGAACAGAAACAGTAATAACATGAAAATACAACACAAAAAAACCCCACGTCAATTTAGAATAGAAAAGATTCTAAATAATTATTTGACACCAACATGACAAAAATCCAATCATTAGAACCAGCGGTATGCAATTTTAAATATTAAAGCATTTAAATGCACAAAGTTCCACTCACAACTATCTGGTCATGCAAGAATGGTTGAAGGTCATAAGTTCAGTGCAACTGCGATGGGGCATGGGCTGGATACAGGGACAAGGTTAGTCCCACTGAAAAAGTTACCTTCTAGAATCCGGTATGAAAAATCCAGTTTGTGGTGGGGGGGGGGGCCCTGGGAGCTGGGAGGGCATCGCTTGTGGTTATCACTGTAGCATGAAGAGCAAGCCGTACATTGTGGACAATCATCTCTGTAGCGTGAAGATCCTGTGAGGGGTCATGGACGATTGTTGCTAAAGCTTGACATTGGCATTCACCATAGGCTGTTGATGCTGTAGCGCGAAGTGCAGGCTTCGCATTACTTGGAGTCACAGGCAGTCACTGTGGCACAAAGAGTCGGGTTCCCTGGATCTTTGCACAAGCGGGCGCCATGGGCGGCACAATCTTGGTGTGAATAGGCCCTGACTGGGTCTCAAAGAGCCCAAAATCATGAGATTTCTCCTTTCTTTGAATGGGGAGCTCAACCAATGCCACTCCCAGGGTCCAGGACCTAAGGGTCACCTCTTGGGCACAGGAGTTCACTCAGAAGAGGCCGGCAGGGCTCAGATAGATCCAGTGGTAGGCCCTGTTGCAAGGTCAGGCAGTCTGTCAACTGGGTAGATGCAGGGAGGCCTCTGGGCCTTGTTATATCCCTATAGCTCAGAACAGGAGGTCAGTCAGCTGACCCTCGTAGGCACTCAGGTTCGAATGAAGGGTGCCAGTTCAGTCTTCCTTTTCAGCAACCAGAGCAGCAGAGTACCAGGGCAGCAAGGTAGCAGTCCTTCTGCCAGCATAGTAGCACACCAGTCCTTTTTCTGTAGTATCGACAGGCACAGAGGTGTACTGAAGAGTGGGTCTAAGCTTCACATTTTTATATGTGATACCTAATTTGAAGTAGAATTTTGGGGGAAATTCCTTTGACGTCCTTGAAGTTTCCTGACTCCTCTGCCCTGGCTCCTAGCTGGCTTCAGGAACAATGCTGGAGTGACAAGTTGTTTGTGTGAATGCTGACCACAGCCTATTCGGTTGCTAGTGGTTTGTACCCACCTCTGTCTCCCCCCCAACCATCCTGCCAGTCGATGGCCCATCTGGGCACACGTAATCGTGTGTAAATTTAGAGTTGGCACTGTATCATACCTGGGACACACTATTTCAGGAGAGAGTATACAACCAAAAGTAGACTTGGCAGCATCTAAAGTGAAGGCTCCTGCTCCTGTTGATAAGGATGGTGTTCAGTCATGTCTGGGATTGGCCGAATAATATTACAAGTTTGTGCTAGATTTTGTCAGTGTTGTTATGTCTTTGAGGTTGTTAAAAAAGGGGGTCAACTTTGAGTGGTTGGAGGAGTGTGAGGACACGTTTTCAAAAGTTAAGATTGCAAAATGCCTAATTTGAGACATTTTGATGTCACCAAAAAGACAATTGTAACCACAGATGCTGGTTTCAAGGGCTTGGGAGCTGTACTAGCCCAAATGGTAGATGGTAAGAAGAAAGTGATAGGATTTGTTTCACGTTCTCTGAAGGGAGCAGATGAGAGATGTTCGATTATTAAGAGGATGGCTTCTGAGTGCAGAAAAAAATCTTTGGGGCCTCCCTTTTACATCATGGACTGACCATGAACCCTTACCCCAGGTATTCACTTGGAAAGGGATGGAAAGGACTATGCATCAAATTAAAAGGTGAGTAAAGAGTGTACTGGAATTTAATTTCAAAGTTGAGTATCTTCCAGGTCTCCGTAATGCTGCTGATGATTGCCTCTACAGATTGCCTTTAGATAAGTCTGTGTTATCTAAAGAAGATATTCCCATTTTGTGGGTCAAGCAATCAGCTTTGAATGAAGAAGGGTGGTGCAGAGAATGTGAGAAAGATAAAGATCAGACCAAAGTGATGGAATTTGTGGAGGTGGGGTGGCACAAGCATGCTGTGCTGTCGAGTGAGGTGATGACATTTTGCACTGTGCAAGATGAGTTGCATGTTAGTGATGGTAAATTATAAAGTGGTGACCGCTTGATTCCTCAAAAGGGCTTATGACATAAAATTATGCATTTGGCGCATGAGGGGCATTTAGGTAAGAATCACACCAAGTCTAGGGTGGTGGATAACTATTGGTGGCATGGTTTGGACAGGCAAGTAGAAAGCATAGTAAGAGATTGTTTTCTCTGTGCAAGCATTACAAATCCAGATTTGTGATAACTGTCTCTTTTTCTCACGCAGAAGTAACTGAAGAGCCTTGGAGCAACTAGGTTTGGATATAGTGGGGCCTTTTAATTTGTTGGCTCCTGGAGAAATGTTTGTACTTGTGTTTGTTGACTACATGTCCAAGTGGGTGTCTGCAGGTTGTGTGAATGTGGTAACAACTGGTAGTGAGTTAGAGTTTTTAACAGATGTATTTACCTTTGAAGGAGTTCCTAAGACCATTGTGACTGATAATGGGATCCAATTTGATTCAGATGAGATGATGAACTTTTTTGCTGAATTATATATTGAACATCATTGCACTGCATTTTATGCACCACAAGCAAATGGATTGGTTGTGAAGATAAATGGCTTAGTGGAGGCTTGTGCTCAAATGGCTAGGTAAAGGAGTCCTTTTAGGAGGGTCTTGAGATAGAAACTTTGGGACCACTCTGAACACTGTTACCAAGTTGTCTTCCTTTCAGTGTTTAAAGGGATGAATAACTGGATCTAAGCTCTATCCATTGGGGTCAGAGTGTAGCAAGGAGTCGGTTGCTGTTGATTCTATAAAAGTGGCTAACTATCAAAGGGATGCCAAACATGGAGCTTTCAAGAGGAGCTGGTGTGTGGGGAGCTAGTCTTTGTGCAATGACCAAGATTGGTCTCTAAAGATGAATCCAGATTCAGGGGGCATTTTCGAGTGACTGACAAGAGGTATGTAGTTGTTTTGGAAAATGGAAGAAGTTGGGAGTATGTCACAAATGGTCAAAAAGCTTTCAACACCGACAGGACAATATCTCTAAGCAGTTGGACACATCTGGACTTGTTGCCAGCACGCTGGTCTCGGTTGACAAGGATTGTGTGATGGCTTGTATTAGGAAGAGTCTGACTCATTTGAAGGATTATGTGTTGGGCCAGAGTTATTTTTTCCATTAACCTTTTTCTCTGCATATATGTTTCTGTGTTGTAACATATTAATGCTATTGCAGTTGAATTTATTATTAAGTTAGATAGTATAGGCATGTGCATGGGTTGCATATTACTTTTTCTTTATTGTATCTCGTGTTATTTATTTTCCTATCATTTTTGTTTTGCATGATTTTCTGTATGCTTTGGGGGAAGATGTAATGTGATCTGTTCTCTTTTCCTATTTATACTTGTGGTTCTTATCTATGGTAGAGAAACACAGTGTGTCATCATGGAGAATCTGGGGACATGGGAATTCCATTTGGAGGGACAGTTGGGGAAGGAGCTGATTTCATGACATTGACGTTTTCCTTTGCCTTTTTTTGTTGGAGAAATAACAACAACTTACTAAGAAAACTGGAATCGAAACATGTATATGAATCTTTACAATTAACTTCATTATTGTCCCTAATTATATTTTTTTATGTCTAAGAAGCAGCTTCCACTGGGCAGTCTAGCTACTTGTCTTCCAGTCAAGAACAATAGTTTCAGGTTTCTTCTCTGTTCCTAGTCATAGCACTAAACTCATTGGATTTGACAGTGAAGTGTCCAGCATCCGACACTTCATCAGTCCCAACTGATGGTGTGGCACAACCTTGAGAATTCAAAATGAATACAACGAATGGTCTCCAGGGGTCCAATATATACTTGGGACACTGGTGTGATGTCAGGGCCCAATCAAATGTTCTACTACATTCAAATGTTTTGCCCCACCAATAAGAACAGGAATCAGGCTCTCACTGCCTCTTCCCAGCCTACCACACTACAGAAAAGAGAGAATCGATGGTCACTATAGACTGGGGCCTTATTTATGAGGCCTTGCATCACTTTTATGCCGCCGGTGCGTCATTTGTTGTGAAAAACCAGCGTTGTAAAAAATGCGCCATGTTGTGTCATATTTACAAAGTGATGCATTTAGGTAGATGCGTCACTTTGTAAACCCCTGTGCCAAATTATACCTGGGCCAGGTATAATGTATGCAGGGCGGGTGTGCCGACGCAAATAAACCTCGTAGAAGTGAGGCAGTGAAATCCATGAGATTTTACTGTGCCACTTCTAGGACGCAAATGCGTCAATATCTTACGCCTGCCTCACAGCAGGCGTAAGACTGATGCAGGCACATTGAAATGGGACTTGCCCATGTTAAATGACCCATTGCTGAAGTTGCGTCACTTTTGTGACACACTCCAGCAATGCGTCAATTTTGCACCTATAGATCCGTCAGAAATTCTGACATATCTGTAACTCTTTGCGACATGATGCGTCATATTGTAAACATGACACATCCAGCATGTCGCAAGGAGGGTGCAATGAAAAGTGATGCATTGATATTTTCACGCAGCGATTCGTCACTTTTCATAAATAAGGCCCTGGGAGAGTACAGGGGAAACATCCAAAGAGTGACCAAAATGCTGCTGGGCGCTTTACAGCCTTTCTGGACTGTCAGCTATATCAGTTCTGTTCAGATGGTGCTGCTAGGCTGATCTTGGGATTGAATAGGTAGTGTTATGTTAAATAAACGTATAAAGTGCAACAGTTACCCAAGGGTGTCCTGGTGCTAGCTCAATACATCAACGGTCAGAGGGAGGGATATGACGAGATTTGGCCTAGTTGTTAAAAAAACATGTTTTCAGAGCTGTCTTAAAGTGATCAAGTCAGGGAGGATCTAATGTGAAAGGGAAGTTGATTCCAGGCCTTGGCACTGCTGATGACAAGCTACTGCCACCCAGGTAGCTCGCTTAAATCTAGGGACTACCACAGTCTTTGTTCCCAAGGACAGAAGATTTCTGTCAGGAACGCACTATTTGAGACTCTGCCTGAGATGACGTGGGCCACAGTCCTGTAGCACCTTAAAGGCAGTGCAAGGAGCCTTAAAACTAATATGCTGCCTAATCTGGAGCCAATGAAGATTTCTAATTTCGTTTTTTACAGACTTGAAATTGGGACTGCCTGTTAAAAGTCTGGCTGCAGCATTTTGCAACATTTGAAAATTGCTTCAAGTTGAAGGAGTCCAGGGCTACAGATTGGTTCCTCTCAGAGAGGAAGGAGAGCAAGAGGGTCCACGCAGAACCTTGAACTCCTACGTCTGTCAGACGGTCCATCAAAAGCTCATGATGGACCATATCAAAAGTGGCAGAGAGGTCTAGCATTATCAGAGAGGCATTGAGAGGCATTGAGAGGCATTGAGAGGCATAGCCCCCGGCATCCAGGGCCTCTCTGACTACATCAGAGGATTTAATAAGAGGTGATTCTGTACTATGGCCTCCTCTTAAGCCATATTGCGTGGGATTTAATAGTTGGTGATTGTGAATAAATCAAGTTAGCTGGGTATTCATGGCCCTGTCAATTAATTTTGCCGGGAAGGGAAGCCATGAAATGCGTCAGAAGTTATTTTGGTCCTTCAAGTCAAGATTAGGTTTTTTCAAGAGAGGGAGAATAGATGCCTCCTCCAAGCTCTGGGAAAGAGTACATCTTTGAACATGGAATTAAACAGTGAAGTGAGTACTTCAGCTATTGGTCCCGGGGCCTGTTCAATCACTGCTGCTGGACAGGGATCTAGGGGAGAGTCTGATTTGATGAGTTGAAATAAGTCTAAGGTTTGTTTAAGTGAGAGCGGGGCAAATCCGGTAAAGGCAATCAGTGGCACCAGTGGGCAATACATCATTTGTGTTCTTTCACTACCTAGCACAATTGGGGCCTTACTTGTTGCAACTGTAGCATGATTGAAATTGTAGAAGATTTGTTCCACTTTGTTTAGAAAAAAGAGGCGATCTCATCACATAAAGTTTGGCTGCTGGGAAACTTCAGTGTGCCAGGAGAAGACAGTTTGGATACAGTCCTGAAGACTTCTTTAGTGAACTGTTTTGCTGCGAATATTTGATTTGAATAAAAGTTTATCTAAGCTTTGATTAATAGAGCTTTATATAAAGAGACAAAATGTTTCTTTTTTTCCTTCTCCAATCTATTGTAGCTTTCTCCGTAGGCGCTCCTTGCACATGCAGATGAGTTTCTGCTCCCTGAGTTCCTCCAAGTTCCAAGGCGCAGTATGATAAGAGTGTATGGGCTGTGTGGTCTCATCAGGTGCCAGAGAGCTGCATGCTGAATTAATCCAGTCCATGTCCCAGGCAGAGGCTAATTCAATGTTGTCGTGTAGTGATGTAAGGGATGTAGAGAGCTGTTTTTCTAATACAGCCCTATCAATTTTATTCCAAGCACAAGTACTTAAAGGACATCACATGGATGTATAGTATACCTTCTGGGGACAGACTTAAGCTCAGTGGAAAGAGGCCCCCAATCAGAATTCAGCAAGAAAATTCTTCATCACCTTCGCAACAGCAGAACTAGGGGTAGAACGGCAGCCTGATTTGAGCACCAACTACTTATTGTGGGTAAGCTAAATAGCTTCCGTTGGGATCGGTCCGATTGGGGCCCACTTTCCACTGAGCTTGGGTTTGTCCCAAGAAGGGATACTATATATCCATATGATATATGCAGGGCCTGGTCTTTTTACACACACCAATGCACCATCCCTGATTGAGTAGAAAAGGATTATTGGTCCTGATGAAATGCCATGATCCTTCAGGACATGTTGACCCTTGACTCACACTAACTGTAGCTACAGTAGACCATTATATCTACCTCTCGCTCAACTCACGTTTTTAACCATGACAAAGGAACCCAGTGATTACATTTGCCTTTTGACCCCTTAAGTTCTGTTTATTGCACACTTCTTTTCCATTCTACTCACATCTAGTCACCCACCCCACCTCACTCTTCATATCGGTAAAAAGAAAAGAACTCTGGAAGGAGCCCTCCTGGCCCATTGGGCATTGCAGCGCCGGCCCACCAAGTAGCTGCATGACGCCCCTTAGGGAGTTTGAAGGCCCTTGCTCCTAAAAGGAGCACTCCCCCTGATCTGACCTACTGGTAAAACTAAACTCCCAAACAGGAATTGCATACTTCTTGTCTTCATAGCTCATTAAAGGCTCATCTATGTTGGACCCTCTAAAGCCCCAGTCCCTTCAACAGGCCTCTTCAGGAACAGAAATGAAAATCAAGGATTACTCAGTGTAAAAGGATTTCCTGTTGTTTGATCTGGTCATTTTTCCTCCAGATCAGTAAGCATTCCCATGGGATGTCCTGGTCTTAGGCTCCAGGCTGAAGTTCAGCCCTTGCAGGGACATGAACTGCAGCCTAAACTTGAGATTTTCGCTCTTCATAGCTGTAAGCCAATTGGGCTGTTTTGTTCCAACTGGATGGTGTTGGACTAGGCCTTGTTGGCTAAAGTTCACTTAACCTTTTTGCTTTTCCCCTAGACCGTTTTCCTGACAGAGAGTTGTGAAGTTAGAAGCTGTAGGTATTTGCCACTGCTAATCAGTGGGCAAGTACGGATGTTCCCTGTATAAGTTGTAGGGGTGTTTGGTTGTCTCTGATTGGTATTTTTGCCGTACAAGCAAGATCCCTAAGTGATGTGAACTTTGTGCGCCAGAGCTTGTACCAAAGAAATGCGCAGAGAGGGAACATAAGCCCTCAGTGTAGTGCCTGCGCACACTAGGCTAAATTAACATGTTGTCCTGAAAAGTGCTACCACTTGTCAGGCCTTACTTTCCCTTTTTCATACACATGGTGCACCCCCGTAGGATGTCCTGGGTAACACCTAGGTAGGGTGCAGTGTAGGTAAAAGGCAGGACCTGTGCCAGTGTGGGTGCTAGGCCCTGACAGTGGAAAATGCTCCATTTCATTTTCCCTGATGAAAGGCCATCCTGCCCATAGGACAGAATGGGGGGGCTGGGTGTAGTATTTTTAGCCTAGTTTCCCAAGAATTGGAAACGGAACAGTGAAGTTTGGTATGTCTGAACTCACAGCGTCATAACGCATCTTTTTAGGTAGATGGTTTTGTCGCTGTGTATCCAGAAACCGTTTTTTGAGGAAATAGCTGAGTTTGTGCTTTAGACCTTTTTGCGTGTCTCAGCAGAATGTGAATTGCCTGCCAGGATCTGGGCGAGGTGAGAAAGGCTGAGGGAGGTCGGGCCCCAGGGGAGGGGTGGAGAAGGCACAAGGCTGCCCTGCACCTGGAGCGGGGAGAAGGAGAAGCTTTACAAGGTGAAGAGGCCTGGTTCAGAGCCATAAAACAATAGACCCATCTCCCTCTGGATGATCAAAGGTCCAGGCCCCCAGTATCAAAGAGAGGACGGTGACACTGGGGGGGAGGTACGCAAGACTGATTTAGCGAGGGGTCGGGACCCCTGAGCACGAGGAAACTTCAAAGACAATGAGGGGCATAACTGGAAGAACTGTAACCCCAAGACTTTGGTTTTGGTCATGTTGATGATGACGGTCTCGTTATCGTTCAGAGAAGTACTGGGAGCGCTTTGAAGACACCGTGGACTGGTCGGGCCTCTGGCGGCTTTGACCTGTCCGTGATCGGGAAGAAATCCTATGCCTCAGGAAGAGTCGCTGAATAGGCTGCGGGAGACACTTGACCCTTGCTTCGTGATCTGGGGCTTGTGGGCAGTTTGCAGTTCTTGACCGAGGAGAGACTGATGGGGCGCTGCAGTGGGTCATGCCCCCCCTTCACCCTGAGCAGGACTTTGCTGTGTGCTGTGTCCTGTACCCCAAGGGCCCAAGGTGAGCTGGCTCCATGTTCGCAAACACAGGAACATAAAAGTTTCCAGGAAGTCTCAAGTGGCGCGGTGGTGGGACTGTGTCGTGGCAGCCTGAGACCTCCGAAGGGGTGCCTGAGGTGATCGTGGGCACCCGGAGCGAATCAAGACTCTGACGCGCAGGGTGCGTGTCTTGGTGGGGCTACAGGTGTTGGAGCATCTGTGGAGTGTGGGCATCGTGGAAGAGAGCCAAGATTCAGGATGCGCAGGGGGTGCGTGTTGCAGTGCAGTCCAGGCACTGGTGGAGAGTGCTTGGACATCGTGGGCACTAAGGAGGAGTGAGTCTCCAACATGTGGATCGGCGTGTGGTGGAAAGGTGAGACTCAGACGAGCAGTGTGCATGTCATGGAGCGACCCGGGCATTAGTGGAGAGCACTAGAAGAACGTGTCCACCAGGAGACGGAGTGAGTCTCGGACGCGCCCGGGGTGCGTGTCGAAGGTGCCACCGAAGGTGCTGGTGAGGAGTACTGGGGAGCGGTGAGCACCAGAGAACAGAGAAGTCCTAACAGTGCTAGAGAAGATGGCCAAGTGATCGGGCCCTCAAAGGCAACGTGAGGAGCAGAACTACCGGCCCGAGCGCGCCTTGCCCATGGTGACAAGGTTCTGGAGTTAGGCCAAGCCACTGCGGCAGGAGAGGAAAGTGGGGTTGCGCCCCACCAGGTAAAGTGGATTATCGGGTAGGGGGTGCGGGCCCAGAGCGACACTCTCTCGGCCTCTCGCTGCTGGCAGCTGTGTGCACCTGTTACTCCGGCCCAGATCTCAGTCTGTGCTGGTCCCAGGCAGAGCAGTACAGGGGCCAGGGCCTGGAGTGGAACTTGGGTGTCATCGTTGATCCGTGTTGGGGGCAACCGGTCTCACACTTCTAAAAACAGTCGTATAACACTTTGCATATTTGCTGCTAACGAACTATTGAACCACGTCTAACACTAGAGGTGCTTAACAAACTCAGGGGTTAGTGCACTACGCACTACGTTATATTTCCCTTGCAGGATACAGGATCATAGCGTAGCGCACTGCATTGTACTGAATTGCACTGTGACGCATCACCTTATTCCTTCCATGAACAGGGCATGCTGGTGGTGATACGCATTGCATTGTTTTCCTATCGCACTGTACGTAATTCCAGCGTGACGCATTGCTGTATTCCTTTGTTGAACAGGGCATGCTGGTAGCGAACCGAGTTGCATTATCTTGTGTTGACTCAGTACATGATCTTGACTCTACGCTTTGCATTGTTTCACTGTGGTTCTGTACAGGAACCCATTGTTAAGTAGTGCAGTATTCCTTGTACTTTGCAACGTGTGTGAATCTAGTGATACGACGTACCTAACCTGTTGAGAACAGTTAAAAGTCAGCGTAAGTGTTGGTTAGAAGTGGTGGTTGGGGATTATCACTGCCCAACCCACCGGAAACAATATTACCCAGTGTATACATGTGGGAGTTGTATAGTGTGGTCATTTCATATATCTTTTTATATGAAGTATACTTGTTTTATACAAACTCGTGTGGAGTCCATTTGTGGTGACATCAATGGAATTGCTGTGGGCGTGGTTGCACGTACTGAACACTCGTGCTTTGGAGATAAGCCTGGCTGCTCGTGTCAAGCTACTAAGGGGGTGAGCAGGGCTGTCTAAGATGGTGTCCTGTCTTGGCCTAGCATGGGAGCGGGCAAGTCTGGGTCATGCACTTGACAACAATGGTGCGAGCAGGAGCTCCGGCTTCTAACAGATGGTAACTAGGGATATACATAGGTAGTACTTGACCCGCTGTTATGCTCAGACATTTGTGAAGCACTCTTTCCCATCAGATTTCTAGGCAACAGATGAGCATTGATAAAGGTCACAGGATGTTCTCTTCCCTCTTCAATTAATTGAGATGGAATGGCTCTGGTACCCTTGTCTGGTACAGCTATCTGCACCACTCTGAGTATAGTCAAGAGACTTTAGTGTGCCCTAGGTGTAGGCGCATTGCAGAGGACTTGTTTTCATATTGCAAGTGCCTTCTGATGCTCTCCAGGCCAAATGGTCTGTTTCAACTGCCTTGTGAAGGTTATAATAGTAAAGCTGGAAACATTTTCCCATAATAGTCAGTTAACGCAAGGCTTCTGTTTCCTTGTCCCTTTGTACATACTAAAAAAACGCCTGTCCACTTTCCCTTTGCTTGGCTCCTACTCTCTTTATGTTCCATTTCTTTAATAGAACCCTTATCCGCTGCCTGCAGGACTGTCTTCGTGTTTTATATGGTAAATTGTTTTCAGTTCATTTTCTTGCAACTGCCTATTTAAAGTTTGTTCAGCATTTTAATACAAATCCTCTCTAGATAAAATAAATTAAATACGTACCCTCTGCTTTGAGAATTAAGGTGCCCTTCTAAATGAGGTTTAGACAGCTCTGGATGACATCTGTGTTCCCCCAACTGGAAGACAGGATTGTGTAGCAGTTCCATTTGAATGGAGCACCAGAGACACCTCCAGAGGGCCAAATGGAATGCACCTAGGGCAATATTTATCAAAATGTAATGCAGCGCATCATCACCTTGCTGTGCTGCACTGTTTAACAGGAATAGGGGAGGAATGCACCGTATTTAATACAATATGGCGCATTACTGCCTTTTCCCAGTGCTGTTGCACAATGTGCTGCCTTGCGCCAATGCAGGCACTCTTGCCCCATGGTGCAATGGTGCCTGTGTTGCACAAAAGATTGTTTTGGTGGAGTAAGTGACACCTTCCTGCATAAAAACAAACCTGTAAGGCATTTTCCTCTTTCTATTTGTGCTGCAGAATGCAAAGAAGTTCAAAGAACGCGAAGAAATGAACATATTTCTTCTCATGATGCCTCCCCTGGGAAGGCAGAGCATTTTGGTGCATTCCCAGGTCTACCAGTAATGGTAAATCTGGGTATGCATCAAAATCCATGGGTGTTGAATGGGACGACAAACACACCACCCGTGGAATGCCTCCCTAGGGAGTAGTAACGCAACACAGTGATTTGTTACTCTGAATATATCAAACCACTCAGGGCCATGTAAGTGGGCCTTGCGTGGCTTGATAAATCGCATCCTAGGGAGTTGCATTGCATTTGCACGACATTGTATGGTGCAAAAGCGATGCAACCCCATGATAAATATGGCCCCGTATGGCCCCTAGTTGCCAGTAATGTCAGGGGACTGTGGTATAGTCAGCATTCCAGGTGGGGTGTAGGTCTGTCCAGTGTTTCAAACCTAAGCCCAAGGTCAGGCCATGCTGCCTGTGGAGGGTCAAATTACCCTAGTAGAGGGTCCCTTGCTCACTTGCTACAGGATACAAGTTTTACCCAACTAACGAGGCCTAACTAGACTGAAACCTGTCTGCTGGTGCTCTCTCTCAGCAACCAGTGTGTGTCTGGTTGAAAGAGTATTGTTACCATTACACACCTTTCCACACGTCTATGCACCTAACAGAGCACACATGCTTACTGCATTGAGTGACAGGGGATAGAAGAATTATTTACTATGCAGGTGACCAGTGGTGTAGTTCTAATTAGTGCAAACACTTCAGTGGCGTAGGAAATTGGGTTACTTGTTGAAGGGGGTGAAACCCTACTCAAGCTGGAACCACAATACATGTCTTGGTGAAGTCACAAGCAGCCCTAAATTAACCTGTGCTCAACCCACTGGTAGTTTGGCACAGAGCAGCCAGGCTTAACATAAAGGCAATGTGTTAAGTATTTATACAGCACTTCAAACAGTAATATTACAGTAATATAGTGAAACACATTACTAGAAAAATCCCACACCTATTTAAAAAAATTTAGCAAAATGTAATAAATAAGTTAAGACCAAAATGACAAAAATCCAGTAAGTATAACCCGCGATATGCAAACATGAAGATGTACGTACAATTAGCGGCAAAAAGCACAATGCACCAACTGTGCATATCTGCTTGCGGTGGACCAGAACAAAGTCACAAGTTCAGGCTGATCGTGATGAAGCATGGGCCAGCTACAGGTACCCAGTTAGGCCCGATTAACAAGGGTATCTAAATCCTTGTTGCGACGATCGTGATGGAGCACGGGCTGAGTCGAGGATGCCAAGCTGATATAAAGTCCAGGTTAGAGATGCGTTGTGCAGAGTCAGTTCCATGGAGCTGCGATCCAAGGTCCTGTGTTGTCGTTGACGAGGGGGCTTGCGATGCACAGTCCTGTGTCGGGGATGTGTCGTGCACCAGCAGGTTCCGGAGAAGTTGCCGGGCTAGCGGTGAAAGTCCTGCATCGTCGTCGTCACCACCGATGAGAAGGTTGTGATGTGAGGACCTGCATCAGGGATGCATTGCACAATACTGGTTCCAATGAGGCTGCGGGTTATGAGGGCAATGGGAAGTCCTTGTTTCAGGAAAGCACATGCAGCAGAGGCGAAGCGCCGGATCTGCTCAAGTTTGCACAATGCAGCAGAGGAGATGCGTCAATTCTGCTGTGTCCACAGATGGCTGGCAGATCACTTTCAGGCTGACTTCCAAGGATCTAAGACTGGGGTTATGCCACTGGGGAGGATAGGACTCACAGATGGCAGAGTCCGGGTGCTGGTTTCAAGGTTGTTGGAAGCCTGTTATGTCCATGAGACTTCTGATCAGGAGGCCAGCCAAATAGCCCTTGGAGTCCCTCTGCGGTCCTGGGTTCAGATTTGCAGGCAAGGGAGCAGTAGGTCAGCAGGTTCAGAAGTGTACTGAAGAGTTGGTGTCTTAGGTCCAACATGTATGCCTGGTGCCTAATTCGAAGTGGAAGAAGCTTCCAGAGGATCTCACCTCCCAGAGGTGTTTGGAATGTCCTGCCTTAGTGCCCTAGCCCCAGATTGTCTAGGGTCACAATAGACTAGTGTCAAACCCTTTATGAGAGTGCCCAGGCAGGGTCATTGTGATGTGCAAGTATGGTAGGTGACAGCTCCTCCTCTCGTTAACTCAAAGTGCCCATCATGCCAAAACCTAGTGTGCCTTTGTTTCACAGCCAGTGAGTAATACACAAAGACCAACTGCCAGCTGCGCCTAGTCTGGTGACCCAGGATATTTTTTGCAGCAGCTGTACATGAATTAAAACATTTTTTTAAACAAAGCAATTTGGGACTTAAACATTTGGCAAAGAAGCTTCATTAATTCGTTTTTTTTGCTTTATTAAAAATAATATCTTGCAAATGAGATTGTCAGGCTCCATGTGTCTGTGGCAGACGGAGATGGCACAATGAGTTCTCCTGGTGGGCAATAGCTGCGTCAACAACAATGCCTACCCCAGGAAGTACCGGTATGATAAGGGCACCATCTAGTCCCCAGCCTCTACATCACTGCAGACCAAATTCCTAACTAAAGCAGTTTAGTTAAACAGAGTTGTAAAACTAGGCCTTGAATAAATGATACTCATGTATTCTTCAGCATGTCGGCTAACAAACTATGCTAACTGCTGTCTTCTGCAAGGTATTGAAACAAATCTTCTATGGCAGTGTAATGCTGTCAGGGACGTCTCTGGAAATCAGTGGAGATCTGGAATTGCTGTTTTACCAGCTGTTTCAGATATGGTTGCAATAGTATGTAGACCAAAAGATGCATATTACACACCATATTCACTCTGAAGGTTTATAAGGAGGTTTAACATAGTCATTTCAGGGATTTCCTTGGTCCAAATTGTCAGTGAGCTAATTTGCAATTCAGAGAAATACTGCCGTGTTGCTCAAATGGTAATGCCTTGATGTTTGCATATTTTTAGTCTCTTTATGAAAGTTGGTCACATGATGAGCATGTGACTATCTCGTGTGCAGCGCCCAGTCGTTTGCTGTCTCTCTGACCAGCTCTCATGATGTAGGTAGGTGTTGCTATTTGTGTCATAGGGATGGCAGTATTTTTTTCCAGCAAAGGTGGCAAACCCAGGCACTGCCCTTGCCAATCCTGATTTTGAGAGTTATGAACATGGATGTATGTCAGTGCAACGTGATCTAAAAGATCGCGGTACTTGACAACGCGGGCATTACAACGCAAGTCGTTACAACGACTTGCGTTGGAGGGCGCGGATTTTGGAATATTATAATTTTATATTCCAACACCAGTCCACGTAACAGTAGGGAAGGTGTTGGAATATAAAATTACAACATTCCTTGCCCAACAGCGCCATCCAGCGCAAATCGTAGTAACGACTTGTGTTGTAATGGCATCGTTGTAAAAGCACTGCGGTGTAAAAACCGTGTTGTAAACGATGTTTACCATGAACATAGGTGTTAGCGGTAGGGATTCTGGGGGTGCTTAAGTTATAATCATACTGGAGTACTGAAGTTGAATGAGCAATAAAGATGCCTTTACATTTGTTGTGTGTGTGTTTTGTCACATTTGCTGCGCATTTAAAGACAAAGGCATACATATCATGCTATATCTTCCGACAAATTGCTGCTTATTTGGTAACCGGAGTATACTTTTAATACATACTTTTATTTTTCTGACTGCAAAGTGAGAGGACTTTGTAAAAGTGATCCAAGTGAAAATCCTGCTGGGGTGCAGGAAAAATAAGGAAAGGTAGTAGGATGTAATTTTTGTTTAACACACACCAACATTTAAATATCGGGATATGACATATTTCAAACTATATCCGAAATTAAGAAAGCACAAATTGAACCCTTTTTTGTCACTCTGCAGTGTGACGGACACAAAGATTTTAATAGGATCGAAAAAATTAAGGAACTTTACTTGGTAATGCACAAGTGATGAATATTCCCTGAAATCGATTTGCCACACATATTCGTTTTGCACTATATGGGCATACTATGGCTAAGTCACATAATGCAGCACAGCAAGTCACCTTGCTGCGCTGCACTGCGTGACAGGGAAAGAGCAGAAATGTGCCGCATTTAAGTCAATACGGCACGTTCCTCCCTTTTTCCCTTTACTGGCACCCTTTTGGCTGCCTAGCACCATCTCAGGCACATTTGCACTGTGGTGCAATGCTACCTGCGTTGTAATGAGTGTTGTTTTTGTGCAAGAAAGGGCACCTTCCTGCAGAAAAAATAAATCCCCTGAGCCTGTTTCCATTTTCTATGTGTGCTGCAGAATGCAGGGCATATAGAATGAAGAAAAACAAGGAGAAAGAAACACATTTCTCCTTGTTATGCAGCACCTAGGGAGGTGTCGGTTTTTGGTGCATTCACAGGTCTATCACTTCCGGTAAATCTGGGAATGCCTGAAATTCCATGGCTTTGCTTGGAAACATCCACACAGCACCCATGGAAATGCCTCCCTGGCACAGGGTAACGCAACACGATGGTTTGGGCTGTGTTGCATTGCTTGAGATTTGTGAAGCCACTCAAGGCCACGATGTCGTGCCCAGGACAAGGGCACTAGGACCCTGGGACAGGACAGAGGTGAGGGGACACCGGACACCACATCCGGTCAAGGGGTGGGGACAGGAGACTCTCGGCTGCTGGACCTCGGGGAGAGAGGTCAGGGCAATAGCACACTGCACAAGGAAAATAAAGAAGCATCTAACCTACCCCATCGTGTCCTGTGTGGTTACTGGGATCGGGGACACGACAACTGGCGACGAAGGTGGGGACGTTTCCATCGTGTATGGCCATCGACGATCGACGACGAATATCGGCGATTTTAGACCAGGAGCCCACCCTGGATTGCGTCCTGCCCACAAAGGACTACTGAAGAAATAAGTGCCAAAGAGAAGAATACAGCGACGTGGGAGCCCAGCCCGATCGCTGCAAACGAAGTCCAAGAGTGCCGGTAAGACGCTGTGCAAAAGCGCAAAGTTTGAAGATTTGGAGCGAGCTCTCGCGAGAGTCTCGGCGGCCATTTTGGGATCAGGCGCGAGAGCCAATCAGAGCGAAGAATACACGGGCGGCCATTTTGAAGTCAGGCAGCATCCCGATTAGCTACGAAATACTGCGAGAACACCGGCGGCCATTTTGAGGGCAGGCAAATTGACCAATAAGGAACAAGAAACAGCGTGGCGGCCATCTTAGAGTCAGGCAAAGCGCGAAAAAGCACCAGAAAGTGCAGACTAAAGAGAAAAGAACGAATAAGGACATTAAAAAGCAAATAAGTGGACAAAAGAAGGTGCACAAAAAAAAAGAGAGGGCAAATAAAGAAAAAGCAATTAAAGAGAAAGGACACAAAGAAAGTACAGAAAGCACAAACAAATGACAAAAGAAGGTGCATAAAGGAAAAGAGGACAAATAAAGAAGGACATGACAAAAGAAGGTGCATAAAGGAAAAGAGGACAAATAAAGAAGGACTAAAGGAAATTAAAGGAAAGATAAGGAGACACAAAGGACATAAAAGAACAGGAAAGGGATACTAAAGGATATTAAGAAGGACAAATAAGAGGAAAAGGGAACAAGCACGGATAACAAAGAGAAAATAAAGAGGCCAAAATAAACAGGAAGCAAAGAAAAGAAGACAAAAGAAAAAGATAATAGAAGAAATAACAAAAGAGGGTCGAGAAGAACGCAGGAAAGCAAAAAAAAAAAAAATGACAGACCCTAAGCCAGAAAGACAAAGTGCACAATACAGAAGACCACTACCATTCAACTTGTCGGAGCCACAATTAGGAAGCAGGTGGGAGAAGTGGATCAGACATCTAGAGAGATACATGGAAGCGACTGATGTGACAGAAGCAAAGAAATTGGGTTTATTGCTAAATTTCGCAGGCGATGACATTGAAGACCTTCTAGTGACGCTGCCGACCGAGGAAACAACCACCTATGAGAAACTAAAGAAATGCTTAACAACCAAATTTGACCCACAAAGAAATGTTGATTTCGAACGATACACTTTCGCAATTGCATCTCAACAAATAGATGAAACGCTAGATGACTTTGCAACCAGACTGAGAAAACTTGTGACACATTGTGAATTTGACCAATTCGACAATGAACAAGCAATAAGGTTGCAGATCATCGAAGGCTGCCGTGACACAGGGTTCCGTGCAAGGATCCTAAAAGAGCCGACGTCACTAGAGAACATCCTGGCACTAGCAAGAGAGGAGGCGAGAGCAACCGCACACGCAAAGGAAGTGGAGCGAGGAAAAGACATCGGAGTGGAACAAGCACATCACCTGACAAACAATTATCGCACAGGTGGTTGGAAAAAAGACAGGAATGAACAGACAGTGAGGAAACAGCTTAAAGGAACTTACTACAGGTGTGGAATGGAATTCCCACATCGAGGCCCATGTCCAGCGTTTGGACAAACGTGCAGAAGGTGCAATGGGAGGAATCACTACGCCAGCGTATGTCAAGGAGTGCAGTTTAGGAATGACAGGGGAAGAACAGGGAGACCACAAGTGTCGACAACCAGGCATGTCAGACATATCAAAATGGAAATGAGAAGCTCATCACTAGAATCAGGTGAGGAGGAAGAAGAAGAAAAGACGGAACGACTATATCACATGTCGGACGTCCACATAGAATCAACTGAAGACATCCACACAGAATCAACTGAAGAAAATGAAAATGAAGAAAGAACATGCCTGGCAGACAGAAGCAAAATGAAGAAGACAGATTCTGTGACCATAGGATTAGGATCACACAAAACAAAGTTCGTCCTGGACAGCGGCACAACACGCAACATTATGTGCATATCGGAATACGGAAAGATGAAGACAAAGCCGGTACTGAGGCCGTCCCGATTAGAAGTTTTCACTTGGGGTTCAAAGAGACCAGTGATTAACATGGGAAAATTCAGAGAAGAGATAGCATATAAGGACAAAAAGATCAAAGAGGACATTCATGTGCTGCAGGGTGACATCCCAGCACCGTGCCTGCTGAGCAACATCACAACGCAAATGATGGGCCTCATGGCCATGACATACAACATGTCAGAGGAAGGGAGCATATTGAAGACAGGTCACAACATAACTAAAAAACTGGGAAAAGATGATGCCGCCACAAGCACCCCACTGAGGAAGTTAACAAACAAAGGTAAAAGTTTCACAAGGACCGAAGAACACCACAAAGCATCAAAAGAGATCAGACTTGCTATGACGGCAGAAGACGACCTAGTACATGCTGACCAGAGGCTGCACATGGAATTAAATTCAGATGGCAACCAAGTGGTATTGGAGGCAAATTTGGCACAACACCAACAAGGAAAAGATCACTGAAGACAGGTGGTGGCACAAGAAAGCGGAAGTGGAACAGTGATGAGGGAGTCAAGAAGAATGAGATTACCACACACAAGAAGGGTAGAAAGAGGGGAACAAGGAGACATTGCTGCAAGAGACCAAACAGCTAACGCAACAACAAAGGCCCATGAGAACCAAGGAAGACATGCAACAAACCGGAAAAGAAATAAAAGAGGCACCGCGATGGTCAGACAAGGACAAGTGAGGAAATATGGCCACGAGTTCCCCGGAGGCAAGTTGACGATGACAAAAGCAAAAGAACGGATGACAAAGGCGGCAGTTTGGCCAGTGTCACGTCACTGGGCACCTTTCGCATGTCAGAAAGGTAGAAGCAAGAGAAGAGGAAAGGCCAAAGCAAAAACTGTAGGAAGACACACAAAAGGTAGAAAGTCAAGCGGATATCAGAAAACAGCGTCCACGAAGGAAACACATGGGAACAAAGAGACTAAGTGAAGAGATGTAAAATGAAGGGGGCCTATGGGCCATCTTATATCATCAGCTCTCTCTCTCTCTCTCTCTCTCTCTCTCTCATAAAAAAAATGTTTGTTTGCAACAAGGGGGGAGATGTCGTGTCCAGGACAAGGGCACTAGGACCCTGGGACAGGACAGAGGTGAGGGGACACCAGACACCACATCCGGTCAAGGGGTGGGGACAGGAGACTCTCGGCTGCTGGACCTCGGGGCGAGAGGTCAAGGCAATAGCACGCTGCACAAGGAAAATAAAGAAGCATCTCACCTACCCCATCGTGTCCTGTGTGGTTACTGGGATCGAGGACACGACACACACAAGGTGGCCTTGTGTGGCTTTATTAGTCTCTTTTTTAATTTGCGTCGCAAGAGTAATACAAAGGAGGCTTGTAAATATGCCTCTATAATTTTACCAATAAAACTGCATGTAATGCAAATTTAGGGGCAGATTTAGAAGAAACTAACGCAGAGCGGTGCCACAAGTCATTTTGTTGGGCTGCGCTGCGTTACTTTCGAAGCACAGGGATGCGACATATTTACAATATGTTGCATCTCTGTGCTTCCCTCTGTGCTGGCGCACAAACTGCTGCCATACGCCGGCGCAGACACCCTTGAACCATGGTATAGGGATGCCTGCGTCATGGTGAGATTGTTTTTGTGCCGGAAGGGGCACATTCCTGCACAAAAAAAATCATTTGAGGTGATTTTCTCTTCCAATGTATGCTGTCGAATGCAGTGCGTATTGAAAGAGGAGAAAAACGAGGAGAAATGGAAACATTTCTCCTCGTTGCACCTTTCTAAACCACCCCTAGGATGACGTGGCATTCTGACGCATTTCCATTTATAATTCCTCATAAATCTGGAAATGCATCAGTGGACATGGGTGTTGCGTGGGAACACCCACAGCAACATCCATGTCACGCCCCTGACACGCAAAGTGTTGCGTGAAAAGGGCAATATTTACAAGCACAGGTAAAGTCATGCAGGGTGGCTTCATTTGTGTATGTAGATATCACTCAGCAGGTTGCGACGCCGGTGCTTCACGCAACGTGGCACACTGGCGGCAGAAGGGGCTTGTAAATCTGCCCTTTAGTTGTCAAAATGTGCAATCTGTAAATGACAGTGTGGCATCTCCCCAGTGCTCCAAAATGCACCCATCCTTATGACTTGAGATGAAATCAAATGAAAAAGATTTATAAAGCGCAACAAATGGAAGGTTGGTGCTAGCGGAACCACAGATACAGAGTTCACAAGGCAGCACCCACCAGCCCTGCAAAGTATCACGCATCAGGCATTAGACTAACACTTTTCAATGTGGTACTCCGCATTACCGCACTGAAATACATTGTCACGCCTATGCTGTGGGGAAGCTGTCACTGAAAGCCAGACTCAAACTAATTATGTGGCAGGGCACCGCCCATGGCTTATGCGCGCCGCTGCTCCAGCAGACTTGGGGTTCAGCTGAGCTAAGGCTGCAGGCGGCTTTAGCTCAGCTACTACAATGTATCCTGATTGAATCTAACTGCCGCGGCTCGGCTCTTACTGGCAGCCTGATGTCATCAGGGGGGATGTCACATCCTGCTGCGGAAGCGCGCAGAGTTTATTTTGGGAGCTCAAGGTGGCAGGATAGTTTGCGGGCAGCGCAGCATGTAATCATGGTTAGAGGGAGTGCTGCTTATAATTATGGCACCAGCCGCGGGCTCGCACCGGATCGGGCAACCGTGTGCTAGCAATTGTTAGTACCTCCCCTGTTGAATTGAATATCTTTCTGTAGCCGACGGAGAGAAGTCAGTGACACCGGGGCCACCTGGACAGACTGGAGGGCCCTTCTTTTGTGAGGTTAGTGAAACTTACTTTGCTATTGCCTCATGTCTGACTGGTCGTGGGCAGAGGGAAAGAGGGCTTGTGTGCGCTGAGTTGAGGTGCTGACTAAGCTCTTCCACTGCATCTCGGTTATCTCTCCTCGGTGGAGCCTTGGGAGAGGCTGCGGGCCTCTGAAGCGGCCTGTAGGCTCTCTTTTTTAAGGTAAAGGAGCCCCCCTCATTGGACCTCCTTAAATGTTCAGAGCGTCAGGTCTCTCTTCCTCACAATTAGAGAAAAAGAAATCAGAAGCAGCACACTTAATTTTTATTTTTTTATTGAAGAGGTTTTATACAGCGCTAGCCAGACCTGAAGGTATTGGAGCGCTTTACGGCATATAGGGGAGAAAACACATAAAAGAGACAAAAATAATCATAAGTGTTCAAAAGTTCCAGTGTGCTGTGCGTCCGAGGAGCACATTGAGGTATAGAGGTTCCGAGGTAGTCTTGATGCGTGGACAAAGTCTTGGGCTAAGTCTTCCTCCGGGAGTTGAGGGAAGAGTAGGGGGTTAGGGGACGGGGATGAGGTAGGGAGTGCTGAAGCATTTGCCTGGTTGCTGTAGAGTGCCGGCTTGTGCGTTTCGGATTTCAGTTCGGGAAGGCATGGTTGAGGTATAAGTCTTTTAGGAGTTTTTTTTGATTTTATGAAGGAGGGAATAGTCCTGATACCAACCGGGATGGAGTTCCAGATTTTGGGTTTGTTTCCTGCAAAGGAACGTGCAGCAGTTTTTTGCTTGCGTGTTTTCAAAGGGATTAGTAAGAGGGTGTTGGTGCTCCTAGGGTTTCTTGACTGGCCGGCCTTCTTGAGCTTGGAGGCCAGGTATTCCAGTTTCCCTGTGTGCAAGGCTTTGTGTGTAAGGCAGGCAGTTCTAAAGCTGGCACGCTTTTCCACTGGAGCCATTGTAGTTCTCTGATGGCGGGAGATAGGTGGTCATATTTGTTTACTCCGGTGACCATTCTGGCAGCAGCATTGAGAGTTGTTTTGAGTGGGGCTAAGTGGGAAAGAGCTGTTCCAGAGAGAACTGTGTTCCCATAGTCCAGTCTAGATAACACCAGTGCTTGGGTGGCTTGTTTGAGGTCCATGGGTAGGATGAAGGGTTTAATTTTGTTGAGAAGCTTGCAGATCCATCACTTACTCAGTGCAGAAACCCTCAGTCTGCCCGAACCAGGGCAATATTTATTAGAGCGTCTTATTAAATAGAATAGACTGTGCCCTGTTTATTCACTGCGTCCAATTAAATGCCACGGATTACGTTTGATTTATTAGGGCATCTTAAACTGCAGAGAACATCAACCATGTAAACAAATGGAAACGGACAGTGCAAACATAGCTGACAGCTTACCCAGTTCAAAGTGTAAAGTGTGGATCATATCAATCAGATGCCTTCCCAGACACCTACTAACAAATGCACTCCATCCTAGACTTATTCTGAGTTTGCCTGTGCCACTGCCAGTCACACAGTATGTCTCTGCTTTGTTTTTCAGTAGCGTTACTGCTCAGGCCACTGGTGGCAGTTGAGTGAGACTGCTAGTCACTCAACTGATTATAATTAGGGGTGGGCGGAATTTGCAAAATGGACTTTCGAAAATTATCGCAAAATTGCTCAAAATCTCTGCGAGCACGCGGAACTTCGCAAAGATGCGGAGATTGCTTTTTCTGCCCGTTTGCGTTGTGTTTTTGCATGCTCGCGCGGAAATTTATCTCTAACTTGCCCATGCAGTCGCTAATGGGCGCGGCCATCTTGCTTGCGGTGCTTATTTCCTGTTCCGGGTTGAATGACGTGTTCGCGATCGCAAACTCTCGTGGGATAGCGCGACCGGCTACCAACAATCCAACACCTCGTGGTGCACGCAAACGGATAGGAAAATCTTGTTGGCGAATGCAGTGACCCGTTAAGTCGCGACCGCGCGCGCGAGAACACAATTTTAAAGCGCGAACAAGAAAATACTTCCGTTTCGCTTCAGATTGTGAAGGTTTTGACATTTTCGCGCTCTCCGCCGAACACGAAAATGTCAAAATATCGCAAATTCCGCAAGCGGAACTAAATTTACCGCCCAGGCCTAATTATGACATTTTGAACCTCTTCCAAGCTGCTTTATCTAATTTCTGCAATTTTAGCTAGAGTCTGATAAATGGAAATCGTATATATTTCTTAAATTTTCAGCAGTTAACTTAGTTTCTTCTTCCTCAAATGTGTGCAATGTTTGATATTATTGCCTGCCTTTAAGCCTTCTCCTGCTTGTTTCCAGCTTGTTTCCAGCGCCACGCCTCGCGGCCCCCGCTTCGCGGGTGCCACTCGAAGGCAAAGACTTTTGCTGCTTGATTTGCCCCAGGATACCTGTTAGTGCATAGGAGCACCAACGCAATACCAGCGAGTTGCCACCAACCCTACTGCTTGAGGCGGGACTGCGAGGACCAGCGTGCAGCGCGGCGCTGATCGGCCGCAGCTGGTCCTCTTCCCGCCCCCTCCACCGATAAAGCTCTTGCGGTGTGTGAGCAGCTTGGGTTTTGCCTCTGGAACGCTGAGAGTGCTGCCTGCCTTTAAGCCTTCTCCTGCTTGTTTCCAGCTTGTTTCCAGCGCCACGCCTCGCGGCCCCCGCTTCGCGGGAGCCGCTCGAAGGCAAAGACTTTTGCTGCTTGATTTGCCCCAGGATACCTGTTAGTGCATAGGAGCACCAACGCGATACCAGCGAGTTGCCACCAACCCTACTGCTTGAGGCGGGACTGCGAGGACCAGCGTGCAGCGCGGCGCTGATCGGCCGCAGCTGGTCCTCTTCCCGCCCCCTCCACCGATAAAGCTCTTGCGGTGTGTGAGCAGCTTGGGTTTTGCCTCTGGAACGCTGAGAGTGCTGCCTGCCTTTAAGCCTTCTCCTGCTTGTTTCCAGCTTGTTTCCAGCGCCACGCTTCGCGGCCCCCGCTTCGCGGGAGCCGCTCGAAGGCAAAGACTTTTGCTGCTTGATTTGCCCCAGGATACCTGTTAGTGCATAGGAGCACCAACGCGATACCAGCGAGTTGCCACCAACCCTACTGCTTGAGGCGGGACTGCGAGGACCAGCGTGCAGCGCGGCGCTGATCGGCCGCAGCTGGTCCTCTTCCCGCCCCCTTCACTTGCTCTTCCTATAACATGGCTTAGAGCAACGCGCACGCGGGACGCGCGCGGGGCAACGGCCGGGGCGAAGACCGGGCAAAGAGCGGGCCGTTTAAGGCCGTTCAAGGACGGCAGAGGACGGCCAGGCCCTGAACCCCTGTTACATCGCCCTGAAATCACCATTCTGGTAGGCCGATTTCTCGCTTATTCCTTTTTTGAGGCTATATCTATTTAACACCTGATACCGTCCTACCAACATCAATTATGCGACACAAAACTAGAAGCTGTACTAAAAAAGCTACAGAGGTAGCACAAGTGACTGGTCCCATTGACCTCTTCATCTCACGAGTAAACGAGACAATTGACAAGAGCATTGTACTGCTGGAGAAAAGAGTTTCCTTGGACCTTATGAATGCCAAGCGCTCCTCTCTGGGCTCCATTGCAAATGCAAACTCACCTTCTCAGCGAGCCTTGAACAATCGCTCCTTGCCCTTGCCCTCATCTACCATAGGCACTGCTACAGTACCGAGCGCTGTTGACTTGTCAGTTACTCGTTCGGACTCGGATCCGTCCTTTGTGGATCTGGAGGCGACCCCAGATCTAGAAGCCTGCCAGACACCTAGAGAGACGGAGCCAGGCCTGGATGGGCTAACTGCTAAGTCGACCCCTTTCGTGCCTAGTGACTCCGGGGGTAAGGTTATTACTATGCCTATAAATGCAGTGCCCAAGTCTAAACCCAAGGAGAAGCCTAAAGCTAAAGCCAGGAACCATAATCTGGTATCACCTACTCCACACTTAGCGTCTGGTATTCCTTGTTGGGTCGAAAATATGGTCACAGACCTCAAGCAGGATCTTGAGGCCACAATAGCAGCCCAAATAAAACCCTTGATTTCTAAACTCGACAGACTAACGTCGCTTATTAATACAAAATGGCCCAACAAGATCAACGAGCCTGGGTCTGTCCAGCAGCAAGGGCATAGAGAACCACCCCCTAATCCTCAATCTCCAGCTAAGGCCACTAAGAATACAACCGATAAGGCGAAAATACCCCCATTTACCAAGGAACCACCTGCATCACACTTGCCCAATCCAGGAAACAATTTTGCTCAACCCCCACTCATCCCTACCCCAAAAGCGGTGAGTGATGCCTCGTCCTTGCAACAACCAGCCGCCGGTACTAAATCTACCACCTCCCAAGCGAAGGACCCTAAAGGAAAACCCACGAACACCCCAGTTTCTCACTCTACAAATAACTCTGAAGCCCCTAAGCCTAAGCAGGCTCGCTACAAATCCATTAGCCTGCCACCAGAAGTTTCTCCTTTTGTGGTTGTGTTGACTGCTGTTCCCCCACTGAAGGAAGGAGCAAAAGAAACTTATGTAGAGTTAAGAAACAAATGTGCCCAGTGGCTCCAACTACACAGACCCCTACCCAATAGTATGAGCGGGGAAATCCTTGCTGTGCGTAGAGGGGACTGGGTGGGTAGGAGTAAGAAAACAATATCAGGGGATGTAATTACTGTTAATTTTAGGGATGTAGGGGCAGCGAGTTTCATCTGTAATTCACCTAACAGTGGCCCTGCCACCCAAATCAAACCACTCCCCTTGTCTTACTTCCTCCCCAACTCGTCAAGATCCAACTTCCATCGGCCAATTATTCCAAGCAATCAAGGGCCTGCACATCCCCCACAATATGCCCCTAACCACTGGCAGCAGCCGCCTAATTTTCCATCTTTGTTTCCGCACCATGCTGGCCTCCAGTGGCAACAACCTTTTCATCCCTTACCACCCTTTTTTCAACCTGCCCAGCAGTGGCAACAACTCCCTCAGCCATCACTCTCAGCCAACAATCAATGGCAGCAGCCATGGCAGGACCCGTTTTCGTCCTCTAACCCCTCTTATTCACAGTTTGCCCATCCAAATAGGTACTGTGTACTAGATGAGGTTGATTGACTTACCCTCAAGGGAGGCCTAGATACTAATTTCCCTCACAGTAATAACACTACGAAGGATGTAGTATTGGATACATCTCCCCTCATATACTCAGAGGTGTCACCACCTACATCAATTGGGGGCAGTGTAGATTCATATAACCCCCAAATTGCTGCGATCCCAGAAGGTGACCCACCATATGGCGAGTTAAAAATTCTTAGTTGGAATCTTGCTGGGATCTCTAGGAAATTAGGTCTCCCGGAGTGGAATGCCCTGGTTGATGCTCATAAAATTTGTATATTCCAAGAGACATGGGCTACTGAACCACTGCACCGGGTTGGGTTTGTTACTTTTTTTACACCTGCAGTGAAACCCAAGGCAGGGAAGGGGCGGCAATCGGGGGGGCTTATTATTTGGATAAGCATCCTGCTCAACTGCAGGTTAACTATGAAGAAGGCAGGAACACCTGATATCCTTGGTATTTCCCTACTGGGCTTACAGGGAGGAATAACTGTTGACCTCTATAATGTTTACATCAGAGGAACAACAAATGGGCGTATTTCACCTACAATAATGGAGCTTGAGGCCCAACTAGGGGAGCAGAGTGGACTTGGTCATATTTTAGTAGCAGGGGACTTCAACTGCACATACGAGCCACTCCCCCTAGAAGGAATACCTGACTTGGGAGAAGAGGATGGTAGATGGGGTATCCCCACCCTCTCTATCCCATCCATCAAGCGCTGGACTCGCAGTGCAATCCATTTAAATGCACTCACACTAGAGTTTGGTTTAAGAGCAGCCAATGGCCGCACTCGATCTGATCTGCTGGGTGCTCCCACATTCAACAGAGTTGGTCACTCTACACGGATTGACTACATCCTGTTGGACAGGGGTCTCTGGAGTTTTGTTATCGACATGGTTGTTATTACTACCATAGAGAGTGACCATAATTCACTCTCCTTATCCTTAAAAAACCCTTGGCCCACCAAAACGTTGCCAGTCCCACTAAGCTGCCCACAGGGGATTACTGTTTCCTCTTGTGGCAGGCGACTAAAGTGGAGCAAGATTATGTGTAATACCGACAAATTATCCACCATAGATGAAGTGGTCAAAGGCACTCAAGCCGAAATTGTCTCTATTGATTTAATTAAATCTGCAGTTAAGGCCACTACTATTTTTGAAGCTGCCATAAAAACCATAGGGGACCTCTTTTGGGTACAATTGTATCCAGGGAAACAGAAACTTCTATCTAAACCCAAAGGCAAGCACGATTGGTATTCGGCTACATGCAGAAAGGCCAAATCCCGCCTAATAGAGGCAGTCAAAGGGAAGTCCCCCACATTAATTCAAACTGCCAGAAGAGAACATAAAAAGGCCCTCCAGCTAGCCAAAAGGGAGTGGGATGATGCCTACTGGCTAATCTTCAAGGAAGCAAGTATGAAAAAAGATTCCAAATGTTTCTGGGACACTATAAGGGCACGAAATAGACCAGACAGTGACCTTATAACTTGCAACATTTCGGGACAGGTATGGGAGGCCCATTTCTCCAAACTTTATTCCTGTCACAATGGTCCCAATGAGAGAGGGTTTGTTCAATCCTCTCCTCATATTAACTATATGCCTCTCTCTAGCGACCTTGACTTTACGTTAAAGGAAGTGGAATATGCTATAAACTCTATCATTCCACAAAAAGCTGCTGGACCAGATGGTATTCCCGGGGACCTGCTAAAATCTGATAGTGTTAAATGGGGCAAACTTATCCATTCCCTCCTTGTTGCTATTTGTAGGGGCGCCCCCATTCCTTCATCATGGAAGGGGGCGGAGGTGGTCCCCTTCACAAGAAAGGCCCATGGGATGATCCATCCAACTATAGGCCGATTAGCTTGCTAGATGTCAGCCAAAAAGTTGTCGGTAAAGTTCTTTTACTCAGGATACTTAACTGGGTAGAAGAAAACAAAATTCTTACCGATTTCCAGGCCGGTTTTAGAGTAGGTACTGGAACGATAGAGCAAGCATTTAGGCTTATGATGATATATTGGAAGGTGGTAGTGATAGGCAAGGGCAGTCTTTATCTCGCATTTATCGATTTAAAGACTGCCTTTGACCTTGTCCCTAGGGACTCATTATGGAAGGTTCTGGCTAACATGGGGCTGTCACAGTATTTATTATCCTTACTGGTCAGGCTCCATCAGGACAGCTTTGCCCAAATTAGGTGGGGTTCTGGAGGGGAGAAAACGGGCTGTATTCCGGTCGAGAGAGGGGTCCGCCAGGGATGTGTTCTGGCTCCCACCCTTTTTTCTTTGTATATCAATGGAGTGGTGGAGCATCTACTTAAATTTCCATCTGACGAACCATCCCTGGCTGGTGAACGCATACCGACCCTCCTCTTCGCGGATGATACGCTCTTAATCTCCAAAACTCCTATGGGACTACAGAAACTCCTGGACAATTTCCAATCCTTTTGTACTGATCGGGGCCTGGTAATTAATTTATTTATTTATTTATTTTTAACACTTGTAAAGCGCTGCTTATACCCTAAGGCGTCAAGGCGCTCAAAACCATTATTGAAGAGAGTGAGGAATGAAAGACTAAACAGGTTGACGGATTAGAATGGGTTACTGAGAGAAAAGCCAGGTTTTCAGAAGTTTGCGAAACTGGAACAGCGTGGCACTTTGTCTGATGTTGAGAGGCAAGGTGTTCCAAAGTCTGGGGGCCGCCACCAAAAAGCGACGGTCCCCCCAGGACACTGTTTTGGTGCGTGGAACAAGCAGTTGGTTAAGGGTGGCTGATCGTAGAGCTCTTGTAGGCTTGTAAAATTGAAGTTTGTCTCGTAGAAAATGTGGTCCTTGATTATTGACTGATTTAAAGACTATACAGAGGGCCTTAAAGTGGACTCTTTTTTGTACAGTCAGCCAATGGAGGTCTTTTATGTTTTTGGCAATGGGTTCGAACTTTGTTTTGCCGGTGATGAAATGAAATGAAATGAAATGAAAATTGGGTTTATATAGCGCTGCAGTTGCCCTGAGGCGTCCAGGCGCTGGAGCTAAACCTAACAAACCTGGCCACTAAGGCTGTTAGTTGTTAAACAGGAGGGTTTTGAGCTGTTTCCTGAAGCTGGTGAGGTTTGTGTTGTTTCGCATCTGCAGCGGGAGAGTATTCCACAGTTTGGCAATGTTGTATGAGAATGAGCGTCCTCCTGCTCTGGATCTAAGTATTCGAGGGATTGTGGCAAGAGTAGCAGTTGAGGAGCGTAGAGTTTTATTGGGTTGGTATGGGGAAATCAGGGAAGAGTTGATTTCTGGGCCCATTCTCCAGAAAGTCTGGTGGGCGATGCAAAGAGCCTTAAACTTTACTCTATCCCTGACAGGCAGCCAGTGCAAAGTTTTGAGGCCGGATTTTATTGAGGTCCTCCGAGGGATTCCCAGGAGCGCCCGGGCAGCACAGTTTTGAGTGCGCTGAAGTTTTTGTAGAGTATAGTCCGGGGCTCCAAGGTAAAGGGCATTGTTGAAATCCAGCCGTGATTGGATCAGGCCCTGTATGACAATTTGTCTGGCCTCGAATGGAAGGAGGGGAAGGATTTTTTTGATTACCCTGAGAAGGCCAATGCAAGTGGCTGACACTTTGGTGGCTTGAGTGTTTAGGCTCAGCGACTTGTCAAGCCATACTCCCAGACTTTTGATATTATCTTTGGGGAGGGGGGGGGAGCCCATGCTTGAAGGCCAGATTAACTCCAGAGTGGAAGGAGCTGCTGGGCCAAGGAGCATAAGCTCCGTTTTGTCATCATTGAGTTTCAAACATGAGCTTGACATCCACCTTTTTACGTCCTTCAGGCAGGCCGCCAGGTCAGGTGGAGTCTGAAGACCGCTCTTCTGTGCAAGGGAGACCACCAGCTGGGTGTCGTCCGCATAGGAGATGATATTAACACCATGCGGACGAACAATCCCAGCCAGCGGCCTCATGTACACATTGAAGAGCGTAGGGCTTAGGGAAGAGCCCTGCGGCACTCCGCACCCCAGTGGCCTACTGGAGGATACAGCTGTGCCGTCGAAGACCTGGAAGGTTCTGTCTGACAGGAAGGATTCCAGCCACGACAGGGCATCTCCAGATATTCCCAGGTCGGCAAGACGGTTCAACAGGATCTTGTGATGTACTGTGTCGAACGCGGCGCTTAGATCGAGGAGGATCACTGCCACTGATCCCCCTCGATCCAAGATCCGTCTTGCATCCTCGGTCACAGCTAAAAGGGCAGTCTCTGTCCCGTGTTTGGGGCGAAAACCCGTCTGGGAAGCATCAAGGAGGTGGTTGTCCTCGAGAAATGTCGTCAGAATGGTATTGACGTGCTTCTCCAGGATTTTTGACGCCCACGGGAGCAAGGAGATGGGACGATAGTTACCCGCATTAGCTGGGTCCAGGGAGGGTTTCTTTAGGAGGGCCCGCACCATAGCGTGCTTCCAGGTTACGGGTACTGTTTTGCTCAGTATAGAGGAATTCAGCAGCTCCAGCAGGGTGGGGAAGATAGTATCACTGGCTAGACCCAGAGGGCCTGGAGGGGCCGGATCGCGAGGAGAACCTGTTTTTATTTGTAGGGCTAGTTTCTGCAAGGTTTCCATAGATAACAAGGGAAACGATTTTAGCTCAATATCCCTGTCCGGGGCAAAGTCCAAGCAATAAGAAGACTGATCGATGGGTGAGTTGGGGAAAGAGGAGTAAATTTTATTTACTTTTTGGAAAAAGAATTCAGCCAGGTCATTGCATTTGGACACTGAATTGTTATTGTCTGAAGCGGGCGCGGATGGTTTTATCAATGAGTTTACTATGTGGTATATTTCTTTCGGTTTCGATTTTGCCTCAGTAATTTTATAGGTATAGTGGGCTGCTTGCGCATTTTTTATGGCCGTTTTATACTCCCTAATCATTTCCCTGTAAATAATGAGACGGGCTGCTGCATTTTGTATAGTTTGAAGTTTTGCAGTAACTCGGGTTTGCGCGTTAAGAAATAAACCATTACAATAGTCCAAGGATGATAGGACAAGGGCAGAAACCAGTGTCTTAATCGCAGATTCGGGAAGAAAAGGACGTATTTTGCGAATCATTTTTAGTTTTAGGTGCGCAGTGGATGCTGTCTTGTTGGCGTGATCCATGAAGTTCAGTCCATCATCGAAAACAATCCCCAAGTTCCTGACCTTGGAAGTCGGTGTAGGAGGTGTACCGAAGGTCTCTGGCCACCAGGTGGTGGACCAGGCTGGGGATAATGGACCGAAAATAAGTACCTCAGTTTTTTCTGAGTTTAGCTTTAAGCAGTTTGTCGCCATCCAATCTCCTATATCTAGGAGCCCTTTCTTGAATTTTTCAGCTACTTGCTCTCCGTCACCTTTGATCGCCAACACTAGTTGGGTGTCGTCGGCGTACGAGGTAAGGCTCATCCCATGTGCTTTGATGGTCTTTGCTAGGTCCGACACATAGATGTTGAAGAGTGTCGGACTAAGGGATGAGCCTTGAGGAACACCACAGGGGGCGGAGAGTTGTGCTGATTGAAAGGGTCCTAGAATGACCGCCTGCGTTCTATTGGCGAGGAAAGAGGCAATTAGGTTTTTGGCCGTATGACAGATGCCAAATCCTTGGACACGGTCGACCAAGATGTTGTGATCGACCGTGTCGAAAGCCGCTGATAGGTCTAGCAGAACCAGTATGGCAGTGCCACCTTGGTCCCTAATGACCCTGATGTCATCAGCGGCTTTGATCAGGGCTGTCTCGGTCCCGTGATGTTTCCGAAATCCAAACTGCGTGTTGTCGAGGAGCTGGTGCAATTCAATAAACTCAGAGATCTGGGTGTTCATGATCTTTTCAATTGTCTTTGCAATGAAAGGAAGACTGGCAATTGGACGGTAGTTTTTTAGCTCATTTTTGTCGAGCGAGGGTTTTTTTAACAGCGGCTTTAGCAGAGTGTTTTTGAGCGGGTTAGGGTAGTGACCTGACCGCAAAATCAAATTACAGACCTGTGTAAGTGCCGGTGTGATAACGTCTAGGACTGGTCTGAGAACCGATAGAGGGCAGGGATCTAGGGGTGAGCCTGATTTGATGGTCAGAAGTGTGTTTTTTATTTGCTCCTGGGTGACTGGTTGAAAGCACGGAAAGGCATTGGCTGAGGAGGAAGTGACGGCTGATGTGGGGGCCGGAAGTGATTTGGAAGAAAATGCTTGATAGATGTCATCTACTTTAGTGTAGAAAAAAGCTGCAAGAGAGTCACACAGTGACTGCGACGGGGGGGGCGTGAGATCCGGGGAGTTACCTGATAAAGCTTTGGTAATGGAAAATAGTTGCTTACTGGAATTCCTGGCCTGCTCAATTTGGTCGGTGTAATATTCTCTTTTGGCTTGTGCTATCATATTTTTATATAGGGCTACGGCTTCCCTATAGGCAGACTTACTACCTGCATCATAATCTTTTCTCCAAGTTCTCTCCTTGCTACGGTTGATCTGTTTTTGTGTCCTGAGTTTTTCATTATACCAAGGAGCGGTGGGTTTAACTCTGTTGCTGGAGTGTTCCTTGGAAGGGGCTGATTGGTGAGATGCCTGGCCAATCCAGTCATATAATTGCTGGAGAGCTAGATTGGGGTCTGTAGCGAACTCTGGGCAGGTTTGTATGAGTGTGAGTTTAAAGTGTTCTAGATTTATATTTTTCCAGTTTTTGAACGGTAGTTTAGGTGCCGGTTGAGGATTATTGTTACAGTCATTGCAAGAGGCAATATTAGCGAAGATTGCAAAGTGATCTGTCCACTGCATGGGCAAAATGTTGGTGATTTGGAGTCCTTCTAGATTGGAGAAAATAGGATCCAAAATGTGGCCTGCTTGGTGCGTGGAGGACTTAACAAGCTGTTTTAGCCCTAGGTTGCCTAAGTCAGTGGTGAGAGCAACGGAGTCGGCTAAATGATCGAGATCTAAATGAAAGTTCAGGTCACCGAGAACTGTGAAACTGGTTTCCGTAGCTACGGATTCCATTATGGTATTTATATTGGACAGAAAAGTAGTTTTTGATCCCGGGGGCCGGTATATCAATATACCCTTGAAATTGAAAGAAGGGGAGATGTTAATAGAAAATTGCATAGCCTCACAGGCAGTGGATGGAATGAGGGTTGTTCTAACTGGGTAAGCATCTCTAGCAATTATGGCCAGCCCACCCCCTCTTTGTTTGGGCCTGTCCTGACAGTAAGCCTTAAATCCCGGTGGCACGGCGATGACCAGATCCGGCTGTGAGGAGTCATCTGTCCAAGTTTCAGTAATGAACAAAATATCCAAAGCATAGTCAGTAATAAGATCGAATATTTCCTGTCTATGTTTGCCAAGAGAGCGCGCATTTATTAGGGCTATGGAGGTAGTAGCACCTGCATCTTGGTTAATAGGAGTGCCGATGATCTGATGGGGAGGGAGGAGGGGGATAGAATAGAGACAGTGAGGACAAGCGGTGGCCATGTCTTTATGGATTTCTGAAGGGTTAATTTTTAGACAGTTGGACGTTTCGGGTGGACATACGGCCAGTAAATTGTGTCTGGAGTAAGTTATGGCATTACCTGATGAATTTTTGGCAGGGTTTATGGCCCTGGGCCCGGGCCCGGCACGGACGGGCGCAGACGGGCTTGCCTCTGGCGCGCCTCCGGCGCGCCGCCGGCGCGCCCGCTGCGCCCGCCCGCTGCGCGGACGGGAAGTACCTTTGATTTTATGCATGAAAGGGGCGGGAAGGGAGGGAGCGTTCGATAGACTGGAGCGCAGCCCTTCCCTGCTCAAGATGGCGGGTGAGTCACGAGTAGTCACGTGACCGCAACCGAGAGGGCAGCGCTGATGTAGATGAGCTGCAGTCGCGCAATGCAGCGCGCGCTAAATTCAAGAAAGGTAATCTAAGTGTTTAGCCACCAATGATGTATTTAAAAATACACCTCCAAGGTTTTAGCCCAATGAACGGACGGTAACCACAGTTAGTGCCGAGTACGGTAATTAAAAGCTATTACAGGGATAGGAAGAGATCCCCCGGCTTCCCCTCAGGGGAGAGTAAGTTAAAAATAAAACAAAGTACCTGGTCCTCAATCCCCCTAAACAACAGGTGCGTCCCCCTATCCTAAATACTGAGCCCTTGGAAAGGGTAAAGGTATTTGATTACCTAGGGATACGCCTTTCAGACAAAATGGATTGGACGCCCCATCTAGACAAGATGTTGCTGAGCCATAAAAGGATCACAGGTGCCCTCTTGAGGGAGCAACGTTCCAGTTCATTCAAACCAATAGGAACAGTCCTCGAGATCTACGCTGCCAAAGGTGTCAGCTCTGCCCTTTATGGAGCTGAACTCTGGGGCTCTGCATCTACTGAAGCTCTGCAAAGATCTGAGAATAATTTCTGTAGACAAATAATGTCCCTCCCCCAAAGTACCCCACTTTTACCTTTATTTATGGACCTTGGCTGCACCCAGATCGGCGAAATTGCGAAATTCCGCCCTCTTCTGTTGTGGGCCCGTATTTGGCGGGTAGAAGAACTTAGTGGCTACGCCAGAGGTCTTGAAGAAATAATGGCATCACCAAACTGGGCCAGAATCAAATGGTTAAAAGATATGAAAATTCTATTGTCCAACTTGGGCCTACTTGATTCTTGGCTAAGCAGAAGCTCACCCCCAAAACAAACACTCAAAAAGCTCTATTGGGATTGGATTTGCTCCCAAAGACACTCCAGCACGTCCCTTGGTAGGCTTACAGAGGATTTTTTGATGTTTAAAGATTGTCCCAGGCGAGAACCCTACTTGGACATAATCGGGAAACCTTTTGCCCGGTCTCTGTATTTTAGATTTAGAACGGGTACTTTGCCACTGAATACCTTTACCAAAACATGGAAATCTTGTATAGGCAAAACTGATTTATGTCCATCATGCCTAGCCCATCCAGAGACATTAGCCCATTTCTTATTTGTCTGTAAGGAATATGCTAATCCAAGAAGGGTGTGGTTGAAGAACCTATGCCGTCAGCTGGGAACCAGGAGTCATGTTGTGGCAATTAGGATACTTGTTTCGGATAGCTATGTACCCTATGTGTGTGCCCTAGCCAAATTTTTATTCTGGGCTTGGGCTATTCGAGCCAGAAAGCTAAAATACTCTGTTTAATTCTTTTTTAAAGAATATTTATTCTATTAATGTTTTAAATTCTTGTTATTAACTGGCTATGTGTTACTGAGCAAACCCTTTTCTCTCAATCGGGCCAGGAATATAGAATTCTTCTTCTTTTAAGAAAATGTAATAATGTAAATTGTAAAAATTATTATTATTGTCTCGCTTTTATGATAACGAATTTTTATCGAAATAAAGCTTTTTGACTTTGACTTTGATATTATTGTTTCCCTCGTCTTCATTGCTAAATTTTGCTCGTGAGACAGTGTCAGTCATAGTCATTAAAATGTCACTCATAATTACTCTAAAATTATTAAAATGTCACACATAGGCATAGCAATCTGAAACCTTGGCAGCTATGCATCCCCACTCTGGAAATTGTTTCAAAGCTATTGGTTATGAAAGCAAAGAGTTCTTAAAATTAGGCAGACCATGATGAGGTTTTTGATGGATAATTACCAAAATGAGAACAGCTGAAAGAGGAAGATTAAAAAAACATAAACGGGGGAATACATTTTCACTCTAGACTTGCATTGCATTGCAGAGCTCACGCTCCCCTGCTAGCCATTTGAAAGCAATGCATTGCTTGTTGAGCTGCTGAGGGGGGCGGGAATAGTCTTCCCTGTCAAAGGGGGCATGATATCACTACCGCTACTGTCTTTTAGCTGAATGAGCGTCTGTGGCCGACCTGACACTTAACTGCTAAGTTCAGTAATCAGGCCCGGACTGGCTGTTGCGGGCACCGGGCAATCCCCCGGTGCGCCGCAAGGGTGGGGGCCGGTTTTGGGCCCTGGGGGCCGTTTTTGTTACAGGGCCGTTTTTGCAGCATAGCTGCAAAATCGGCCCTGTAACAAAAACGGCCGAAAACCGGCCCCGGCAAAGAGCTCGGTCGCACCCCCAGGGGGCCGGCCGAGCACTTTGCCAGGGCCGGTTTTGGTTCTCAGTCCGGCCCTGTCAGTAATACCTGTCTTAGAAAAGAACAAGTTGCCTTAAGTTTCAGCTGGATCTCTCAACCAAGCTTGGTAAGTTCACACGTAATGGAAGATCAGAGGCAGCGCTGGAAGAGCGCCTTGTTCACGCATTGGGTCGGGGTGGTTGATGTGGGTGATGATGGTCTTAGGTTCTACCGCCATCTAGTGGAAACATAAGTTTTTGCACAGACAAAAATTATTCGACACGTTGTGCAGTTACGGAAATTCCGTGCAGAGATTGACAAAACAAACATGACTTTCAATTTTTTTGCGCATTTATATTTCTTAAACTCAACCCGAAGCTTTTGGAGCTCTTTACATGAGCACCAGTTACATAACACAAGGGCAAAATCATTTTTGATAGGCACGGGGAGAGAAAGAGATTTGCCCAGAATCACAGGATCCTGAGTTGACGCCTGAACCTGGTTTTCCATCTCCTAATTCAGCAGCTCTGGTTATAATACCACATCCTCCCTTCTTCAGCTCTTGATACCTTCACCAGGTACCCCATTTTTGCCCGAACTTGGGGGCATATTTACAAGCTCCTTGCGCCACCGAAGCATCACTTTTTTTGACGCCCCTGTGTCGCAGCGTACTGGCCCATAATGATTACAAGGCCACGCAAAGCCACTCTGTCTGCCTTTTCATGGTCTTGTAAATATCGCCCTCTTTCACGCATTACTCTGTGTGAAAGGAGCTTTCCATGGGGTTTTGTTGTGGGTGTTCTCTCCAAACACTCATGGAATTGGACGCAGTCCCCGATTTACAAGGTATTGAAAACCTAGGAATGTCCCCAGGGAAGGCATTAAAGTGGCGCAATGAGGCACAAAAATATCTTTATTTCTAGCGTTCTTGCTCTTTCCATGTGTGCTGCACACATAGAAGGAGAAAAACGCCATCAATTAGTGTTTTTGTGTGGGAAGGTGTCCTTTCCTACACAACAATCATCCCTGCAACGCAGAGCACCATGCAAGGGTGCCTGCATTGGTGGTAGCCAGCCAATTGTGCGCCAGCGCAGTGCAAAGCACAGGGATGCATCATATTGCTGTAAATACAACACATCCCTGCTCTTTCCTAATGACACAGCACAGCAAGTTGGTTTGCAGCGCCGCACTGTGTCATTTTTGTAAATATGCCCCTTGGTGTGGCGGTATAGGGCATCATTTACGAGATTTTGGCATAGGGCAGCACTGCAAACTTTCCTGCTGGGCTGCCCCATGTCAAATAAAAAGACCAGGAATGCAACATATCTATTAGATACAGCACATTCCTGTACTTTCTCCCAGCACTGGTGCACAAATGACTGCCATGCGCCACCGTAGGCACCCTTGTGCCATGGTGCAAGGGTGTCTACGTTTTATGGATGATTGTTTTTGTGCAGGAAAGGACGTATTCCTGCACAAAAACAATCAATGGACGCGATTTCCTCTCTCTATGTGTGCTGCTGAATGCAGCACACATAGAAAGAGGAAAAACAAGGAGAAATAATGTTATTACTTCTAATTGCGCCTCCCACATGCCACCCCTAGGGAGGCGTAGGCTTTTGACGCATTTCCAGGTTTACAAAACCTCATAAATCTTGGAATGTGTCAAATGCAATGGATGGTACATGAGAACACCCACTGTAACACCCATGCACGCCTCCCTAACACAGGGTGAGGCAACAGATATTACAAAAAGAAATTTTGAATAAGAACAAACTTGTTTTTATTGTTGGATATGATTGTTTTTTTGTTTTGCAATGAGAATATATTAAGTGGAATTCAGTACATAACCAACGTGTTCCTCTCACTGTTTAAAAGTCATGATAAGATGATTTTGGTGGACATTCAGTAGATTAATGAATAGTATTAAAATAAGGCACCTGTTGATAGCACCCGATATTGTAGCTTTAATTGTCAGACAGTCATAATCATAAATAATTCCTGCTTCACAACTGGCTTCCCATGGCAACAGTGAAGATCAAAGTTCTGCCTTGAAGAATTTTCACCACTATATTAGGTGAAATCGGAAAATTTTCTTGTTGATTCTCTTCCCCTACCTTGTCTGTCCTCTCCTCTTTCTGCATTAACTCTGCTTTGTCTAGGCAGTGGCATTCAACTCTGAATTGTAAGAGAAATGGGCAAGGTTGGCAGACAGGACAAAATGAGATAGGTATAGTGAACAGCATTGATTATGGCATGAAGAAGAGGGAGAAGGAGGCTAGAATTGCACTAAAGAGATCAGTGAAGTAGGGAGAAACATAAGGTAAAGGCAGAAAAGTAAAGTAACCATGAAGAGTGATACAATTCAGTAGAATGAGCAAGAGGTAAAAATAGGAGGAGAGGTAGGAAAATAGGCAGCCAAAGAGGTAAAGCGAGGCAGAGATGGGGAGATGGGAATTTAGAGAGGGATGGTCCGGTGCAAGGATTGGTAATTGGAGAGGCAAGTTAGAAAAAGAGATACATTAGAGCCAGTTAGATGAAGAGAGAGACAAAGAGAGTGTTGCACAGTGAAAGTATTGTGTGATATGGCAGGGGTGCCTTGCCATTTAATACTATAACAATACACAAATATGGACCCGGGTACTCTTTTGTACACCTTCTCTCAGTCCTGGTAGAGTGACAAAGAGCAGACAGGCTGCTTAGAGGAAAGTGTTAAGCATTTCACACCAACAACATAAACGATAAGTAATTGACATGACTCGAGAGAAATAAAACACCAAGTTATAAAAATAGAAACTGATTTTTAGATATTTTTAGATACCAAAATGAAATTGATACTTAAAGGATAACCGGAATTATCAATTTTAAAGACATCTAACTTTGCAGTCAATGGGAAAAACACATATATTTATACAGTAACTTAAAGGGTGAGTTCAATGGAACCCACTCGGAGTTAAGGTCTCGTGAGTCCCTTGACCAGTTCATAATAGCAAGCACAATTTTACCTGGCTCAGGGGAGTGGTGTCAGAGGTGCACTTTAGCTGTCAAAAGGAGCTGTCAATCAAGCTTGCGGTTTTAAATGGCTACATTAGCAAAAATATACTTTCGGGTTGTGTTGAGCAAAAACCCTTGGAACTCAAGCAAAGAACTGGCCCTGGACCAGAAGTCTCCAGGCAGATTGACTTCACCTAGCTCGGGGGACTCGGGTGCAGAGGTGCTCTTGGCTATCTGTGGTGCTGAACGGATCCACGGCCAATGGGGCTGGCAGGTGTGGCAAGAGAGGGTGAAAACAAATGCAGGATCTTTAACGATGGATCCATTGGGGTGGTTGGTCATTCAAGTAGAAATCCGACTGACCACCAGCAACCCTTGGTACCTGCAAGCACTGCGGTTGAGGAAATCTTCTTCCAGAGGACCAGGGGAACGGTGTAGAAAGCTGAGCATTGCTGAGGGTCGGGACTGTGGCTTCCAAAAGCCACCTGCCCAGTGACTGAGCAGCCACGCCAGATGGCTCAGTGGACAGTATTCAAGGTTATGGATTTAGCAATTTGTACCTGCTGACTGCAGAGGACTAGTGCCTCTAGCCCAAGGGAGTTCTTGTGAAGTATAGAGTTTGCAGAGGGATTCACCTTCCTTATGGAAGCAGACCTGTGCCTTGATCGAGTCGCAACCAGTGTATGCAGGTTGGATGCCACAGGTGCAGAGCTTAGCGCCTCTCTTTGTGGAGTCCTGCCTTGTTGTGGAAACTGGTCTCTTTTTAATATCACATTGCATCTAAGGTTCTGATGTACGGGGTGAACTTAAATCCTGGATTTCAGGGGTGTTAGTGGATGTGTGGATTAGTAGCCAGTGGGCACCTAGTCCTGCAGCTAGTCATCACAGTAGTGATCATATCCAGTGGGAGTATGTTCACTAAGACTAGCCAGAACCTGATTTTTTGTCTAAATTCAAAATGGCCAAAATCATCCTCGACTGTGCACCTCAGCTGCGACAACTTAAAAGTGTGGTCAACCTTGTGGAGGTGCACTCCTCCTGCATAGCTAATTTCTCGTCTGTCCGTGAAAAACAGGGCCTGGGGCAGGGAGAGGCTTTTTCCTCTAGTGGGGGAGATATTCCTTGGTCCCATGGCACCGGTGAAGCCTTCGAGGCTCACCGCCACGATGGGTCATTCACTAGCCATCCTGTGTGGGCAGAGGTGTCACCTCCTGCACACACAAGGCTTTGTCTCTGGCCTCTAGGAGTGGTACACACTCCCCAGCAAGAGGTTAGACTTCTATCTTGGAAGCAAACCCTCAAAAAATCCAGCCAACTCAAGAGAACACTGGGTTAACTTGTTGAGCACTGTCTAAAGTGCCAACTAGGTACATGCTGGTTAAACATTGACACCATCATCATGTCAGGGGTTAAAAAGCACAGTGTTTGACACCAAACTCGAAGGAAATTGACCCTACCATATTAGAGCTGGACATCTTGGGTGCCCACCCCATGTTATCCAATGGCGGGTCGGTCACTTGCTGTAGAATTACGTTTAGAATACCACCACAGGGCAATGTATGCTTGCCCATATATTTACACATGTATAATATAATGCACCCCGTCTCCTGGGTTATAGGAGGCCTACCTTAGTGGTGACTGATATATATTAGATTCAGTGAGGTGACTCCGTCACACATGGTGTGTACAATGTCGAACTCAAACAGGCAAGCTTCTCATGCTGAGCTGACAGACCTGCAGTCTTTGGTTTTATTCTGGTCACTCAGGGTGGCACAATCAGTACTGCAGCCCTGGTGCCCCTTTTACATCCCTGTCGCAGGTACCACTGGTATCATATACTAGGTCCTAACAGGGGTGGAAAAGTACTTGCCAATTGGGTGTACCAATTCAGATTTACAGTTTAAGGAAAAGAGCACTGGTGCTGGGCCTGGTTGGTAGGACCCTGCACATTTTCAGGTCAATTACCACAGCATCTAGCATCATACAACAGAGAGGCTACAGAGAGAAGTGGAGTCATGACAGACGTATAGAGAGATGCAATATAGAGCGAAAGACAGAGTGGTGAAGCTCAGAGAGGGGGGGAAATGAGAAGTTAGGTATAGAAGGTCACATTAAGAGAATAGAGAGGCAGAGAGAAAGATAGAGAGGTGAAGATAGAAAAGTGGTAAAACCGAAAGACAGCAGTGAGGTTGATATAGAGGAAGAAAGAAGGAAGTAGGTAGATGTTGGGTATTTATCTTTCCTGGCCGGTGATTTAGTGTTCTCCACGGTCATGGTCTTATGATGTTTGTTAGTACAGTACTAGCATGTTAAAGTTGGGAAATTATTGTTTCTATATCTGGCTGCTGTTGTTGTGGTGGCCTGCCAGTTGGTTCTACACTCTTCCGGTTTTTCAATAAAGAAGATATCTTACCTGCAAGTGCATTTCTACTTCTTTTCAGTGGCAGCAACCTCTTATACATCTACTAACATCATGTTTCCCAGGCACATCCGTGGTGGGGGGTTGGTGATTGCTACAGAGACTGGCTGTGATGAAACATTGACTGTGAAGTCTTCCCAATTTGACGGATTCTCAGGCATTGGCTTAGGCAGTGTCTGGAAAACCACCAGAGGGCACCGCTGTGACATCAGGGGCTGGCTCCAGGTGGCACCCGCTGGTCAAGCAGATCAGGCACAGGCGTCAGGGTTACACAGTGACCTTAACGCATGTCAGCGGCACATCAACCTGTATGGTTCCACAACATGCCTTCCTCATTTGTCACAAAGGGAACGTCCCCACAGCCAACAACAGAGGTGAATAACATGTCCCCCAGGTGCACTTTCTTCCTAAAACAAGAAAGGTACTAGCACAGTTCATTGAGAGCAGTGCCTGTCTACACTAGCCATTTCAAGGAGAAACTACAAAGTCTATTGACACCAATAGTCAATCTATCAATCAAAGTATTTATAAAGTGAACTACTCACCCGTGAGGGTCTCAAGGCGTGTAAAGAATGTGTTGACAATCACGCTGTTTATGGGGCTAATTCACAAGTGAGCACACACCGGTTTACCTTAACATGACCATATTCCTTGGTGAAACTCTTGAGAAATTAAGACATGCTTGAACAAGCATTTACAATGCAATGGTTTCGCCTTTTGAAAAGTTTGAGCTATTTACAATGCCAATAGTTTAATCTCTGGCAAATGCCACACAAAAACACACATACAGACACACACAGACCCACACACACCGACAGAGCCCCCCCCCACACACACACACAGAGCCACACACAAACACACAGACCCACACACACAGACCCACACACAGAGAGAGCCACACACGGAGCCACACGCAGAGCCACACGCAGAGCCACACGCAGAGCCACACACAGAGCCACACACAGAGCCACACACAGAGCCACACCCAGAGCCACACACAGAGCCACACACCCAGAGCCACACACACACACACACACACACACACACACACCCATGGATTCTATCGCAAACCCTTTCATGAATGCACACACTAACAAATTCATACAAGTAATTTGCACAGAACATGCTTCGCTACCAGATCTGCACAGTCTGGGAGATCAATCATTACACTTATGGCACATAAAATACCCATTCACCCTCTAAAATGTATTAGATATAAAGCAGGAGAACAATCATTTCACACTGTACTGCAAATAATTTTTTTTGTCAATACCATGCTGTACGAAAATGGCAATACAAACAAAAGAAGGATTAGCCTTCAAAATAAAGATAAACTATGACTAACAGCCCTTTTCATCTTCATGTGCGCAGATGGCTTCAAGAACTTCCAAACATCCATTTGAGCAACATTTCCCACTACCTTTATGAATTATGTAAGGCCACCATATCGGCTACTCTCAGAAACAGGGTAAAAGGTTTGGGTGGTTGTCATTGTTGATTATTAGCTGCCATATTGAATTTGTCAAATACGAGAAGGGGGTTGGTACAGATAGTGGGTACATAATACCCCCACAAGTCTCCAATTTAAAACAGGACCATTCTACTTTAAAAGATGCTCGAAAATGGGTCAGTTTCCAGTGACAATCCCTGTGAATGTCATACCCATAACACCTTTACTAATCTAAGCACATGTTGAACAATATTTGGCCACCAAATTTCACATAAACATTCTGGTTACATATCGCAAGCTCATTTTAGTAACCCACGGGCCCAAGCAATATGTGGAGAGCCATAGTGTTGGGAAAGAGTCCATTACATCCAGTAGTTCATTGATGTAGGAGTTAACTCTGTCGCGGCACAGCAGCCTTTTCTGAGGGAAGAATGACCTTTGGCAGACTCTTCCCTCGCACTATTGGCCTTTCAAATGTGAACTTCCACACGACTGACTCTGCCCCAGTCATACAGCCATTTGAGAGCTGAACCCGACATTGGCCTGCTCTGTGTAAAAATAACTGGTTCCTAAGCACCAGCATACCTTTGAATGTGGACTCACTTTGCATTTGTTTTCGTGGCTGTGCTTGTGTTTGTTTTGCTCTTCCCTGCACAACATAAATCAAATCAACAGCTGGTACTCGGATTCCCTTTATTCGGATTGTAGTTAGGGTTACCACCGTTCCTAGGGAAAAACACTGGCCATGTGTTGGTATTTTGAGATGCTGGAAGGGCCACAGGGCATTACTTGAAAATGAACATGCATACAATCCTTTGCATTCATTTTAACACTGCAACTCAGTTTACTTTTACTTTGTATGTCATACAAAAATAGTTTAGACACCCCTAAATACGTTTGAAGGGATTTCTTCTTTGTATTGGTATTTTAAGTGTATATTTCTAAAGGAAAAATACTAGCTCGTGATAATTGGCAGGGTCATGTAAATTCCAGCAATCCTGGTAAAGTACTTGAAAGTTGGCAATTATATTTGCATATCAAGAGAGCAGTCTACCCTAGAGCTCACACAGGGTGTGCAGCCGGACTAGCCTATTCACCAAATGATGCCAAGTAAACCCAGAAAAGTGGACAGACCTGCCCACTGAGAACGTGTGTGACAATGCCTCTACACTTATATACTCTCGTTTTCCACCCTTTAGCGCTGGCAGGTTTGGAGCAGCAGGTCTGAACTGCTCATTTTCCAGATGGAGACTGTGCACACAACAAGGGAAAATGTATATATGTGTGTCTAGATGTGTGTGAATAATAGACAGGACATGTGAAGGTTGAATGCACGTAGCACTTCCTGTCCACTGTCAAGCCCTGTTTATCTGTATAGTATGAAGTTCAACACCAAGTAGTGTCAAGTTTATGCAAAATAGATAGGCTGGGTGGTGCATATTCGCTGTGAAATTTTGTTTCTAGATCTCTTATCCTGAAGTGTTTAATTAGTGTTTGTGTCTGATATGTCACAGCAGAGAAATGCATACGTTACTGACATCTTTCTAAATACCTGGCTAAGGGTGAGCAAAAGGCAGACGCAGGAGAGGGGAAATCCATAGTTCTTCCTTCTAGGACCGCCCTGCCAGGCAAGAACTTCAGACTGTTGGGATTAGGCGTGTCTTGCGTCTGAATGAACATGCACCTCACAACACCAGCAGCGAGCCCGGTGACTAAGCGGCAACCAGGGAGGGGGATCAACCCAGAGCAAGCACAGCGTTTGGCCACATGAAAGGACGTAAAAACATAACATAATCCCACGGGCCTGACTCTCCAGTCGCGTAAACACGTACCTTACAGAGCTGTTGGCCTTGGGATAGCTCCTCGAAGGGGTAGCGCTGGTGACACTTGGTGCACGCGTACAGGGCAGAGGCCATCCTGCTGCCGAGTAGATGCCGCGCTGCTCAGGTGCTGGACACCGGCGATGCTCGAAGTCCGCACACCCGCGCCTCCAAGAGTCTGCTCCTCACTCTGCCGGCCTTTAGAGGTCTCGGACTCCCAACCCTCGGCCGGTCCCTGCTCTGCGGCTGGTCTCGGTGCGGCTCTGGGGTCCCGCGCCTCGGAGGAAGCCTTCCGTCTGTTCCCGGTGTTTTGAGACCGTCTCCTCCTCTACTGCTCTAGTGATCGTACTGCCATCACTCGGCCCTCGCCAGGAAACCCGGATGCAAACAGGCCCGCACAAAGGCTCGAAAGGGGGTTTGAATCCGCTCTGCCAATGGAAAGGTGCGCAGGCGGCTCGGAGGCGGGAGGGGGGCGGGAGAGGACACGGACGGCGGGAGGGGGGCGGGAGAGGACACGAACGGCGGGAGGGGGGCGGGAGAGGACACGGACGGCGGGAGGGGGCGGGAGAGGACACGGACGGCGGGAGGGGGCGGGAGAGGACACGGACGGCGGGAAACGTGCACAGGACAGCGAGGGGGGGGGCGGAAAGGCACACGGAGGGGGCGGGAATGGACAGACTCAGTGAAAGGGGAGGGAACGGGAAAAAACGTAACTCCGCCCTGGGAAAAAATCTCGGGAACGCCCCCGAATCTGGTCCGGCCTTGACGGACAGATCCGGCACCCAATGGCTAGCCTCCATTTATGGAGCTAGCCAATGAGAGCCGGGGGACGTTCCCGAAGTGCTTAGTGTAGACATAGGATTTCACCTGCGCTGAAAAGCTGCGCAGAGCGCAGCCTTTCGGCAGGCGAAACCCAAAAACAAGGGGAAGCACTCTTTCTTGGAGGCAAAGAAAAGAACGCTTTGCATATTGACAATTTAGGTCCTGAGTGGAGGAGTGTTCTGAACACACAGCCTGTGATAGAAGTAAAAGTATGAATGGGTGAAGAGGGTGAAGCCATTGAGATGGCAGATGAGTAATTGGCCATCATGGAAATATTAGACAAAAGATTCAGCGCCATGCAGGTATGAGATCCTGGAGAGGCACAAGTTCCTACAGCAACCATAACTGCCTGGTGCACGGTTCAAGGCGTTCAAGGCAGAGCCTAGAAGCCTGGCTGTCACTTGTAACTGTAGTGATTTTTAGGCTGAACTAACCAGAGTCCTGTTGATCGAAAGGATAAATAACAAAAAGGTTTAGGAACAACTGTTTTCCAAGGAAGACCTGGATTTGCAAACTGTGCTGGGATATCAAGAGGCATAGAACAATATGATGCACATATGAAAGAAATGTCTGGAGGGAGAGGTATGACTGTGAGGGAGTTGAAGGGTACTTTGAACCAGTATGAAAAGAAAACACAATCCCAATCTAAGGAATGCATCAGATTGGAAAAGAAGGAGTTTAATGGAAATGTGTGCGTCCATGGTGAAACAGGGCAGGTCCCATGTGGGTCATATCAAGGTGTGTTCTACATTATCACAAACCTGTTTTGAGAAGAATAAGAAGGGCAATGTTGCAAGAGTTCTTAGATCTATTTGGCGGTAATATCAACACCATCAGCAAGCAGTTTGATGACTTTGGTGAATGGGTCTAGAAGGGGTCCTCATTTCAGCATAAAGGTTAACGGGAAAACTATAAAGGTGATGGCAGGTTTGGGATCCCTTTATATGAGAATAAGAGTTCAATAGGTTCAACTAGGCTGCTCTGAGATGTTGCAATGTCAAAATGTTTGCTTGTGGGAAAAAGAACATGTAGTTAGTGGATACATTTAATATGATTCTGGTGTAATGGTGTGGGATATGTAGGGAAGAGAGATCATGTTTACTTGAATGGGAGGATCAAGGGGAGTTAGAAATGATACTTCATCCTAATCATCCCCAGCAAGTATCATCACGTGAAAGACTAATATGTGAAGGGGCACTAATCAAAGGGATTAGATAGGCAGGTGAAAAATGGATTTACAGATTTCCAAATGTGTACAGTGAAAGGCTAGGTAGGCTTAAAGGCTTCTGTCACAAAATCATACTGAAGGAAGAGACAAAGCCTTGTGTGCACAAGGTACCTAAAGTACATTTGAATTTGAGGAGTGAATTGAGAGAGAGTTGGTGAAGTTGTACAAGTTGGCAGTCACAAAGAGAGTGTGGAGTGGTTGGCATTAGTGATGATGGTGCACAAACCTAACAGCTCACTGTGTGGTACTGAAATTCTGCACCCGTGTCATAAACATCGTCGTATCATGACGATTTTGGTATCAGCAGACCGAGAATGACGAGTATACTATATACAAGTCTTTTCGTCGTATTCGAGTGACAAAATCAATATGAAAGTAGAGATTTCGTTCTGAACCCTCGGGTTCCATTTTGTATGCAGCAGCCATTTTGTTGTTGCCCTCACATAGGCCAATGACTAAGGCCGAATGAGTCTTTCTGGACACGTACACCTTTAGCTGACTTCTGTGTGACCTGGGCAAGTTGACTCTGTTGCCTAAAGCCAAACCTGTTAGGCCAGTTCTTTTCCCAGTAGCTGATCAAGATTAAGCATCAAGGCACAGGACATCATAAACCTTTATTGCATACAACTATGTCTTATCTTACTCCCACCTGTCTCTGCTCCTTTCTTTATGGCCTATTTACGATGGGGATGTGCCCGGTTTTATTATGGGTCCGATCGACCTGTCTGATGAAAAATGTTAAGTTTATCCAATGATTGATTAAGGGCTGGACAAACTGAAAAATGGGCTTGTCATCATGATCCTGCTTTTGTCGTGGAAACATGTGAATGGTCAAACTGTAAGGAAGGAATGTTGGATTTGTTTTTGCATGCTTAGAAAAGCTAGGACTGCCCCTTACTTATGTGTTGAGTCATGTAACCCTAAAACATATAAAAGGCCTCTGTCCTCTGTATTCCTCAGACTACCTCATTCAGTTGCTACGGCTTCTGTGTGACGTGGCCTCACTATGTTAAGTTTAATAAAGATGTCTTTTCATGTTACAGCTTCTGTGCCAAGTTCTTTGTTATATTAGTAAGTATTCCCTGAGAATGAAAATTTCAGTTCTTCAACTGAGTACTTAAATTGACCTGCACAACTTTAATCACATCATTTGGGTGAATTGCCAAGCACTCCTGAATATTTCAGAAATGCAGATGACATTGAAGGGGACGGAACATTCTAAAAATGTGGCTATGTCTTCTGCATATCATCAGGTGGAGCTTCAAAAGAAATGTTGGCACCTTACCTGGTCCTGACTGTGCATATTGTTACAAACAAATGGCACTTGTTCCAGCATCAGGACTTGGGCGGCCTGATTTTGTAAACCAAAAAGCGGGGTAGTCCACAAAAATAGGACTAGCATTATAATTTTGCATCAACTAGGCAGCACAGAAGGGCTTAATTGACTGCGCTGACCAACATAGGATAGACAAACAATATGGCATGAAGGAAAGGAAAATTAAATGCAACTTTTACATACTGTATTATCTGTATTAATTAAATTGCTCTCTGGTAAGAGCTAATAATTTATTCAGTATCAAAATACATGAAAACTTGCCTCCCTCTGTATTGAGTCTACCCTCCCTGAAAAACAGAACATATGCTTTAACTTGCAGAGGAATGTCGTTAGACAACAGCACTGTCCTAGCACATCGAAGACTCCAGGTCACCCTAGCTATAATGACTGTACTTACTGCCATAGAATGTTTACACTAGCACATTCCACATGAATCTATGAGAAAGACTATGGGCCATATGTACAAGGACTGGCAAAAACTACTGCTAACGCTAATTAGTGGCAGTTTTCTTCCCGCTGTGTACCACTGAAAACGATTGCCTTGTAAGCGACATATGTACAAGACGTTGTTACATGGCGATAGTTTCAGGGATCAGCTGTGAAAACTGCTGCTAACATTAGCGTGATGGCGATAGGAATCCCGGTGTTAGCAGGAAAAAACCAATGAAAGGCCCATTAGACGCAAAGAAACGCACTTTAGTCAGACCAACGTGAGTTTTGTTTGCCTCTATTGAAAAAAATAGCCTATCAGTCGACCTCCAATAGAAAATAGGCAACAAAACAATGAAATGCCGAATGGAGCAGCCAGGGCCAAGTGCAGCACACATCAACAACCCCCTCAAGCCACCCAACATCCAGGATGACCAGTATCAGAGCCTGGATGCCTCGCAGGACCTGCGCCTGGAGCCTGGATGCCTCGCTGGACCTGTGTCTGAAGCCTGGATGCCTCTCTGGACCTGCGCCTGGAGCCTGGAGGCCATGTTGGACCTGCGTCCGGAGCCTGGATGCCTCACTAGACCTGCATCTGGAGCTTGGATGCCTCACTGGACCTGCGTTTGGAGCCCAGAGTGGAATGCGGAGGAGCTGTGGAGTTAATGAGCCGTGGCGGTAAACATTGAGGCGCATCGATTGATCGTATCTGGTGGTGAAGTCTGGTAGGTCGCATGGAGACACGTTGCTGACCTGTGTGAGAAGACCTCCTTGAGCCCCTTGAAGCTGTGAATGGTAGAGGCGCTCCTGCGCACCGACGTAGGGAGGTCGGCATCACATATTACGATCCACCACTACACCGGGGTGCACAGAGGGGATTACCAATGGTGGGCGACGCCTCTTTGCATCACAGTCCAGATGATGCTGGCCGGATGCTGTGGAGGTTGAGGCCGCTGAACTGCGCTGAACTTGTGTGGCGGTAGAGCTGCAACTTCACGCCTAAGGGGGCCCAGTTGCATCAACTGCATCGAGAGGTTCACCAGCAGACTTGTCACTGACTGCTGTACGGAGGCTTGTGAAATCCAACCTGGATGAGGCTCCTGCTGGCGGATTCACAGATTTGGACAGAGTGCAGCGGATTGCACCATGGTGTCAATGTCCAGGTAAGGAGAAAGTGGGACGCATAGTGGCAGAGCCCGGGGGTCGAGTCGCACAGCCCTAGCACCTGTAGATGACATAACCTCAGTGGCAGCTAATCCCCTACGGTGGAAGAGCATCGCCCAACTGCTTTCAAGCAGTGCAAGAAGAGGAAAAATCATCACATGATGATAGCTTCAGGATGTAATAGTGCTATATTTCCTTTGCAGTGTGCACAAAGGAAGGTATTGGATCCTACCACTGACTAGCCTGGACCTCAACAATTGCTAAACAGAACAAAGTGGCTAGTCAGGTTTGTTTTGAAATGAATTAATACACACACACAGCCAATTTGTGCTGCGTGTACCAGGCGTTTTATATTACGGAAAAATTAATTTTCATTTATAGTTAAGTTTCATTAATTCATCCATATGCCTTCAAAGGAAACTTCTGTCAAAACATTCGAATCAATAACATACAATTGTGTGCGCAATATATACAAATGTACAGGGGTTCACAGTGGATACTCAAAATTCATAACACCAAAATACAACTTTTTACATAATTATTACATTCAAACCAAATTCCAACATGAAAGACATTTCAACAAGAAAAACTGATACACAAAAAGAACCAGACCTTTCACTCAAATACCAATGGACAGGCGGAAGTAAGGATGGAATAGGACTGCCTGCCTATCTCACAGAACCTGTGAAGAATTGTTTAAAGGATTGCCAGCGGGTTCCCACCACAGTGGAATTAATTATTCCTAGCTGCACCCTTCTTTCTTGTCACAGGCTGGGGGTCAACGCGTTTCGCACCGTAGTGATTAAAGGTTCTCCTCAGGATGGGGACTACGTATGATCCTCACTGCACAGCGCGCACAAGGGCTGCGGGAGTGGAGATCAACTGCACATCAAATGATTTCGTCTGTACTCAATTGTAGACGCGGGGTGATAAGCAATCATGTGTCGAGGCGCCCGCGGAGCGGTGCACGGTCGATCAGTGGAGCAGCTCGCCTTCTCTCATTTGCTGCGCGTGAAGGCAGATACTAGTAGACGGCGGCACCTGGGAAAAATTCCGGGATATTGCAGAGGGCGAAACTCTTCTGCACAAGCACCGTCGAGCGAAACCTGGATTCAATCCATTCCGCAGCCATCAACATCGAGCGGGCGCCTCGACACATGATTGCTTATCACCCCGCGTCTACAATTGAGTACAGACGAAATCATTTGATGTGCATTTTTGAGCCAAATGCTCACCCACATTTTCATGATTGACCCCAAAACACACCCCAACTTTCAAATGTTGCCCCATAAGAGACCCCAAATTTAATCTCCAATACCCAAAACCCATACCCACCCTAAAACTTGAAAATACCCCATTACTGACCTCACAATGAGCTGTAATGGAATGCGATGTAAAGGCACCTGCGTTGTTGGAGGTGTGTTGTAAAGGCATTACAATGTAATGCCTGCATTGTGTTGGACTTCTCCCATGCCAAAAGCAAGCCGTAGGCAAGCCCATCTGCGTCCGTATGTTCCTGGACTGCGCTCATCACCAAGGGCCCTTCCTCTCAGGAACTCCACCACTACGGCGCCAGAACCCTCCTCACCATCCACCCTGGATGCCACATTACCTGCAAAGGACCAACATCTGATCCAGACCTGATATCGCCATCACTGACAGCTACTAATTCACCGCAAGGACCGCGACAACAGTCCAGGAGGAGGCATTGTCGTCACCTACAGAAGCACACTCTGACTGACCATGCCCTCTAATAACCCAACGGTGGCCATGGAACACCTGAACTTCCAGATCCGGACAAACACCAACTCCATCCTCTGAGGCACCCTCATCTGCAGGCCCCTTGGGCCATGGACACCCATTCTCTGATACCATTGTAGACCTCATTGCACACCAGGCTCTCCCATCCACCAACAGTATCGTATTCGGCGAACTCAAGTTCCACCTGGACAAACCCAGTGACCAGAACACCAGCCCCTCCTGGGGAAGCTACCCAACATCAGACTCAAGCAGCTAGTCACCGCAGAAAGCTACATAGCAGGACACACGGTCGAGCACGTCACCTCCGCCAGCGGCAACATCAACTACAGCCACACCACCGGACTCTCCTGGACCGACCAACATTGTATACATCACGTCTTCACCATGCCCACTGTACACCATCCCCATGATCGCCCCCTCCTCCCAGTTGGATCAAGGCTACAGCAAAACCTCTCATCAACTCCCTCAGCACCACCACTCTGCCAACGCTTACAGACGATGACACCACAGCACGCAACCGCCACCGATGGATCTCCAACTGCGCTGACACCCTGGCACCCCTCAAGAATGGACCAGGCAAAACTAGCACCAAGTAGTGCTGTATTTTCAAAGTGACGCATGTAGGCACATGCTTGACCTTGTGAAGCTCTGTGCCACATCATACCTGCATCAGGTATGATGTACCCACGGTGTGCGTTCTCATGTGACAAGGCTTCATAGGAGTGGCACAGTGAAATCCCTTAGATTTCACTGCAACAATTGTAGGACCGCACTGTGTCAGCACTTTACGCCTGCCTGATGGCAGGCGTAAGAGTGACACAGTGCCACAGGTATAGGCTGGCCCCATGCATTGCTGGAGTTGCATCATGCTTGTGACACGACTGCAGCAATGCGTGTCTTTAGCGCAGACAGATACATCAGGATTCCAGACGTATCTTTCATTACTTGCGTCATGGAGCGCTGTCCAGTGAATACTGCACATCCGTGGTGTCACAAGAAGGACGTAGTGAAAAGTGTTGCAATGCTGTCTTGTTGCAGCGCTGCAACACTATTCATGACTGAGGCCCAGGAATGCGCACTATCTTATTGATGGTGCGCATTCCTGCCCTTTAGTTTAGTCGAGGGCATCGCTGTCCAGCACCAAAACCTGCTGGAAAGAGACCCCTAGTATTATCTCCATTTTTAAAACCAGCAATTTTCTGGTCTTAAAAAACTGCGTCTAACTGCAGTAAGAGGACGTTTTTTGGTCCTCCAAAGTTCAGGATTCCCCTTGTAAATGTAAATGTTTTTAAGCTTGTAACGCGCACTGCTACCCGTCCATAGGTCTCCTGGCACTGTATAACTCTGGGGAACCCGTCCTGGCTTTCCCTGTGGGATGGTCCCTTGCTGGGAGTCCCCAAGGTGGAGCCAGGCATCCCCGGAATTGGTGGGGCCGTTGTGGAAATTAGGCAAGCTAATGCCCAGAGTTGCCGAGTGGAACCCCTGATTAGAGTAAGCATCGAAGCGAGAATTATCGAGTCTGCTGACCAAGGTCCACAACCCTGCCGCGTCGGGAATTGAACTCTGGTCCCGGACCGACTTCTGCTCTCGGGCCTGCCGCCTCTAACCAGTGAGCCACACTACTCCACTTGTAAATATAGTGAAGTGGGATTAGAGGCTGTTTTTAAACTGCAACTCCTCCCTTGCATGTCATTAACTCTACCAGAAGTGGTGATCTTTAAATGGACATTTTTGCGGAAAACTGCCTCTAACAGAGGTTAGCGATGGCTTGTACATTTGGCGATAACAATTTTGCTGCAAAACCGTCAGAAAAGTGTCGCTAAGGTGGCGTTAGCCCTTTGTATATATGCCCCTATATTTTACAAAGACAAACAAAATCTGTGTTTTAGAACTTGTTCCCTTTACACTACTTTATTAAGCTGTACCCAGCTAAAGGAAGACATTACAGAGCTTTCAAGTTCCCTCATGAGCACATCATTAGCTCTCTTTGCTTTTTAGGACTTGTAGTTTTGTATCCATAAAGGTAAGAACAGAGATCAAAGTACTAAAGATAATTATATAACTAGGACTTGGTAAGAGTGCATATGTGCTATGATATAGAATGTAGTAAGAAGCACAAGAAACCATAAAAATATTTACTTTTGCTACAAATGTGGAGTCAAAGATAAACCATACTGGGCATATTTTTGAATCATGACATAGTATTATAGTGGGGCCAACTTCTTCTACAACTCAAATAAAAATAGTGCAAACATAAAACAACCCATCTCCTTCTCTCCCACATGGTTTGATAAAGCTAAGGGGAAAGCTTGTGAGCTTTGATGTCAGCTGATGGCCTTCCCAGGTGCTAATTCACCTCCCTTCACACCCTGCTGTGTATCTTCACTGAGACCCTGCAGCACAGCAAAAAATGTGTAAACCAGGTAACTTCTGTCCCATGATAATTTAACATGAGACTCAACCTCCCACATTGCAAATACATCACACCACACCTCAAGAAGCTCGCTGGCTCCGCATTTACAAGCACACACAATTCAAACTTCCCACACCCATACAAAGCCTTACACAGCATAGGGCCAGAATACCAAATAGCCACATACACTTTCACCAACCAACTAGCCACCTACACTTTACCTCTCTCTCACTCGCACACACTCCCGCATCTGCAAAAGCAAAACTGGATGTCGCTCAGTCTCCTACATCACACCTCTTGGAAAGTGGGTTACTAGTAGAGATAATTAGGGGCTTACCACCAGTAATAAGGCCACAAACACAATAAAAGGTTCAGTCTAGGTCTCAATAAATTATTAATTGCTCAACCCTTGTAGCTGGCAAAGAACAGACAGGCTTAACTTAGGAGACAGGTGTGTAAAGCATTTAAAAACACCAATACATTCAATAATTAAGACACAACACACAATACAAATCCAACACCAATTTATAATATTATGTTATATGTGTATGAACAAATAGACTTCAAAACAACAAACTACCAATGTAGAGAATCATAGATATGAATTTTTAAAGAAAAAACACGTTCTAGTGCTTAACAACCTATAGCACCAAATTAGGACATCTGGTCGCACTTGACTGGGACAAAGTAAAAGTTTGAGGCCAACCAAGATGGAGCCCTCGTTGCATACACTAAGTGGGAATCCTCGGTCAAAATTTTACCTTCACACTTAGTCGTTTTTCTGGAGCTTTTTTGCTCGACTTTGAGCAACTTTCATCTTCAGGCTGGATTTGCGTTGACAACATCAACTTCTTTTTCTGCAAGGCCCCGGTGACATTCTGAAAGTCTGGTGCTCCTGAGCTTTCAGGGGGACAAACCTGAAATCCAGGCTGGGTCACCTTGGAAAGTCGCCGGCTTGACTCTCGACGTCAAGTTGGTCACCTTATGGAGCTTTTTACCAAAATGTTTGCAAATTTCACTTATGAAGATCTTATTGAGTGGTTCCAAGTGTCCACAACACCAATCCAGGAGTATGGAATCTCTGAGATGGTCCTTGGAATGTTCAGACTACAATTACCACAAAGCACCTGACCAAATCCATAAATGTCACTGGACTTCATGTTGGAGATGATGCAGGTGGGCTTAGTTAACCTGTAGCTTGCAGTGTTTAGTCTCCATAGTACTTTTTGAAGCAAGGCAAAGTCCTTAGGGCTGTAGTCCCAAAATGTGCAGCAGGTGCAGTCCTTCAGAGTGCAGACCATAGGGGTGCAGATCAGGTTTCCATCAGGGCAGTCCTTCTTCTCTCTGCAGGTTCAGGCAGCAGATCTGAGTTGCTTGGCAACTCTTCCATATTTATGCTGCGTTTTGGGGCATCAAGCGGGGGGGGCACCCCTGACCAATGGGATGCATGGTGCCACCCAGGAGTATGACCACTTTCTCCAAAGTGTGGCACCTTCTTGTCCCAGAAAGCACCATTCTTTCCAAATCCAACATGGATAAAGTTTCTCCTTGGAGGTTAGCCCAGGCTAAGCCAACCCACAGGTGTGGCTAAGATTCCCTAGCACTCCCTTTCGCTCCCCTTAATCTAGTTACAGAGGCTCCTGTGTGACTGGGGTGGCAGGATATGGGGTTGAGCCCGTGCTGTCCAATCAATCAATCAATCAATCAATCAAGAGTCATTTATAAAGTGCAGCATTGTCACCCCTAGGGGTATCTGGGCACTGTGTCTCCATTGAAGAGCCAGGTCTTGAGTTTCTTTCTGACGTTTGCCAGAGAGGAAGCATTATGGAACAAGAGGGGAAGGTTGTTCCAGGTCTTGTCAGTGTTGTAGGAGAAGGAGCTTCCACTGCAGCAGCTGCGATGGACGCAGGGGGTGTGTGAGAGGGTGAGTAAAGAGTAGCACAGGTGTCTAGTGGGTTGGTGGATGTACAGTCAATGGTTGATGTAGGCAGGTCCTAGGTCATGGAGTGCTTTGAAGGTGTGCAAGAAGATATTGAACTGGCAATACATTAAATAGGTAGGACACAACACACAATAAAAATCCAACACCAAATATAATAATAATAGGTTATATTTGTACGAACAAACAAGACCTAAACCTAAAGTGTCATTCTCACCTTTGAAGACCAGTTTGGCCACCTCTCCTCCCTCATGCGTTCTGATTCTACATTTTCAGTTCTCCTCCCAATGGAAATCCTTTGTCTCTCTAGCAGGTTACTTCACACCTCATTTAAGAATGGTTGGCTCAGCTTGGCAGAGGCTAGTAAATCAAGAGAGGGCAGCTGAAAGGCTGGATTTTGACTTACAGAAAAGAACATTTAATAACTTATTTTGTGTGATAGTTATTATAGAGAACAGTGGCCTTGAATGATATTTTGGGCTCCGTCCTAGCAATATTTATACTCAAATAAAATATTCCATTGATAGCCTATGGAGATAATTATCTACAATGGGGAAAAAATGACTTCGTCAGTTTCCCCTCACCAGGGCTTTTAAAATATATGTTATAATGTCTCTGCTTATAGGCATATGGCACCCCACGCCAGGGGCTCCTAGGGGAGACCTTAAGGGTGACTTATATGTCAAAATAAGGTAGATTACTACTGTGGAAGTACCTTTAATTCCATAGTAGAGTTTAAATATAATTACATTTTAAAGACAGTCTGCAAAGCAAGGCTGTCTTTAAAATGACAGCAGGCAACGTAAACAGTGCACACTTTAGTGCAAGAAATCTATTGGGCCTCTAATCCCCCTTGCCTTATTATATACTCCAAACCTACAGGGGTCTGTCATTGCCAATTGCAGTTATACCGAACCACCCTATACTTTTAAAGATGAACACTGGCCCTGGCTCGGGTAAACAGAGCCCAAATCACTGTCAGAGTCAGTTACTACCAGTATCAGGCACAAAATGGGATTGATCCGGGCCAAAAGGATGACTTTCTCACAGCACCCAAGACATGACAGGATCTCTCTTAATATATCAGAGCCTCCTCCTCACTTCTTAAGTTCCACAAGAAGCTGAAGATCAGGCTCCTCATATGAGCACACACATGCCCAAGCGCCTAGATACCCTCTCAGGTGATTAGTATGCTATACAAATCAATATAAAATAACATAACTCTTTTTTATATCTAATGTTAAGGCTCACCTAACCTTTTCTCCAAAACCAGGACAGTTATTTGTTTTAGTAAACACAAAACAAGACTGTTCGGGGAAATCAGGTATGTCTGCTCACCCTAGTCAGATTCCACTGTGCTGCAGAAAATAATAGCCATCTAATTTAGGAACATGGTGGGTTTAGCAGTTTCCAATTATATCATCTTGATGTACGGAAAGGACATAAAAGAGCATGACAAAAGATTCAATGTAAAAAAACAGCTCAGCTCCTTTTTAGGCCTCACATAGTTTTATGTAGAATTTGTTCAACATTGTGATAGTAAGGCAAAATCCTGTCCACAATTTGTTGGAAATGAATCTGAAGTTTGTTTGGAGTGATGAGTGTGAAGTGGCACTTTAAAAAAATATATTTTGATGTTGTAACCAATTAAACATTTAAAATATATGGATTAGAAGCGCAATCAAGATGGATGCCTGCAGCGGTTAGCTGGATGCAGTGTTTTTACAAAAAAGAGGGAACAGTAAGAAAGAGACGGTGGCTTTTGCCTCAACAGTATTGAGGGGTACTGAACCCACATATTCAGCTGTAGAGACTGAAGCATTGGCTCTATGGTTGCGAATGAAGTATATTTTGTGGAGCAAGGGGAAGGTTTTGGAGTTGGCCAGTACTATATATCTAACACAAGGACCTAGGGTCCTCCAGGACAAATGGAGTGAAAGAAAAGTGTAGGTTACCTACTTGGGGACCTTGGCACTTCCAGGAGCTCCCAGAGAGTCATCCATGTGAATCGCCTGATACCCTTTTATGACAGTGCTAATGTGACTATGCTTGTGGTCACTGATGAGAAGCAGGAAGAAGAGAGTGAACCTCTTCCTGACCTTCTCTCTAATAACCCGTAAGATGGGTCTGTGGAGGGAGTTCTCTTGTCAGACACCTCCACTGCCCAACAGCATACTGACTGCAGGCAAGTCCTGGGACTTCTGCTGAGCTCTTCTCCCTAATCTCTGGTCAGACAACTTTGTGCACACATGATGTGGATATGAAGGACAGCCATCCTATCAAAATTTCAGTTTACAGGCAGCCTGAACATTTTAAGGAAAGCATCAGGGCTGGGGTCAGCAAGATGCTGGAGTTCAGGGTGATTAAACCTTTAGTCAAGTCAAAATTTACTTTATTCGGTTTCAATTAGGAGAAAACCATAAAAGTACACACATCATATAATTACAATTATCACAAATGCTACAGACATTTTTTAAAAGATAGCTTAAAATTCATGCTTCATGTTAAAGGTATATACAACAAGCAAGGTTAAAGTGCATCAATCTTCAGTTATAGGTTAGTTCTATGACGAATACAAAATGCTAAAAATGTAGCAATATTTACTGCTAAGCAATCAGAGTCCATGAGTTGAAGGACCATGAAAGCGGGACGACATTGACGTAAGCCTAAACTTTTTAAAATTGGAGCTAACCAACGCTTTCTGGGTTCAATATAGAATTTACATAAAAGGGTCATTTGTATTAGAGATTGGGGTGAGACACCATCACAAGGGCAACGGGATAGCAGTTTTGACCAATCGTTGACAGTTGGAAAGGTAACTAATCGATGAAAAATATTAAACCTAATACGGGTCAACAAAAATCTGTCATAGCTGCTTAAATTCCAGTTTAGATAAGGCTGAATAACCAGTGAGGATTGGATCAGCAGAGAGTGCTTAACTGAAGTTGTGTTGGCTTCAGAGGCCAGTCGAAGATCCTCTAGATGGTATAGGCACAGGGTTTTTAACCTTTTCCTTGAGAGCTCTGCAATTAGTGGTGGGTTATGGTAGTGCTAGAGATCGCGGGTCACCCGACCAATAATTTCGCCACTTCTGGCTTCGGGCCCATATACTTTACTTTATCATATACATTGATCAGATGACCACACAATCTACTACCAATAATTGTGAGTTCCTTTTCGATTTATTTCCAGTGTACCCAACTTACCATCCACCGTTATGGGTACCTATGACCACGATGGGTCAGGGAGCTAGCTGTAAAGGAAAGGCAGCAAAATACAAACCCAACTTTTATACTTTATTTTATGAAATGACCACGGACAACTGGAAATTTTGAAAGCTTTATCTTAAATTCAAATAAGGGCAGTCATACAGCTTTATCAATAGAATACAAGTGCGACAGGGAACCCGCTAAGTGAGAGGAAAACTAAGATAAGGGGCAAGGTGAACACGCTATAAATCTGAGTTACTTTAGTCAGTTTTACGAGAGAAAAACCAAGACCATATCAGGAAGTTGCAAACTGCAATACAGAAAATGATTTCTAAAAGGTAGGGTAACATAGGAACACGCTATGAAATCAAATGCAAATGACTTTATGAAATGCAATGGTTGCAGGAGAAAGCATGGAAAATTATCACGTGCAAAGGTATGTCTTTATTGAAGCAAAGACAGAAAAATAGAAAGGTGCAGTTTTAAGAATTTCAGAGCAATATTTACCTAGACTGGTGTGAAAACCAACCCTGGCCACGGGTCAGTTAAGGACAGGAAAACCCTCAAGGAAGGATAACCCTCAGTAGGACAGCAGGTACAGAATGGACACCCCAGGACAGGACAGGAAACCCAGATTCGGATCAGGACAGGACCACCAGGATACGACCAGCACCCGCAGTTCGGAAGCAACGCCTGCGCTCCACCCTCTCTGCAGCTATCAGTCAGGACCCCGATTGGGTCAGCGAATTCCCCAGCAAAAAGTGCTCCGCCAGCACTTAAGGTTCAGTAAAACCTTCAGAGTCTATGGTCAAATTTCGGACAGAGAGCTCCGCAGCACCTCTGTATCAAGTCACCTATTGAGTGCGTTGGGTCAGTGACAGGTCAGCTATTCAGACAAGTCGGACAAATTCTCTAGCTAAACCTAGGCTAGTTATACAGTTTTGGGACAGGGTACCACCCCCCAAATGTTGCAAAGTGTCAGAATCCCCAATTTGGATTGGTCCTAAGGTAGGCTTTGGTTAACTTGTCGTGTATTTCTATAGGTTCTGAATCAGTCCCCCTATTCCTGACCCTATTCTGGTTAAACTAACTATCAAGTTAACTAACAGTCAGCCCATGAGGCAAGAAAACCCCCATGATGCAGATACCGTTATCTGACGCAGTCACACTCCGGCACAGGAACGTGTTATTTGATTAGGTCATAACGCTTGAGATCTAATTAGACAAGCGACATTCCTCCAGCCCCTGATAAGGCATACGACGTTCTCATAACAAATCAAACCTATGACAACCTGGAAAATCCGTGCGGCCATTGTTTTGATTTCACAGAGAACTTTAGTAAAGAATGTGCTAACGAGCAAGTCGTATGACATCTTTATTGACGTATCTATGTCCATCCTTACGTCAATCTCGGCACCTTTAAGGTATAAATATTGCCGACCTTGCCCTATGCAAACACACGCGTGGTGACAAGACGGAGCAGCCATACTTGCCGAAGCCGAGAGCAGAAGCAGACCCCGCTGGCAGCAGCCCCGCCTTCCTGACGCGCTGAGAGACGCGCTGCTATCTCAAGCCGAGAGACCCAGCACCGGCGCTTCTGGGCAGCCCTCGCAGGCAGCCTGGAATATCGAGAGCAGAGAAAGAGATACCATTCCTCATTCATCCTAACTTCCAGGTACAGAACTGAATAACCCCTCACAGAGAATTCTTTAGTTATTCACTTGGCAAAAACAAACTTAACTTAAACTGTAACTTTCTATTCCCGCCCACGCATTAGACTTAGGTCAGGTACACGGGGTAGGCGTATTTAGAAACACCAGTTGAGTACGTTTAGTCAAATGTATATGTGTATGTAAATATATTTTAATCATTTTAAACATCATATGGCTCAGAAACCATATCAATGTTTTTACAGTATTATTTTATACTATTGCTTTTAATGTATGCACTTTACTTAACTATAAGTATCGCAATAATATCGATCCATTTCTCTTGTACGAGAAAAGAGACTGATCAATAAATAACACCTTTTTATTGAACACGCCCGTCTCTTCCTTTTCTCTACATTCTGATGAGACTAAGAATGCACGTACTGACTGAGTAAAATAATTGCCTTGTGCTCACACGACTCTTGAGATTGACTCTTGATTAGGGGAGAGCAAAGTTGTCATGTTCTATGGTTGTCAGAAACTAAATCCCTTCTTGTCTAATCAGGGAAGTTAATCCTTCCTTGAACATTCGAGAAAGTTTCTAGCGAACTCTGAGCTTAGCTGGCAAACCCAAAAATTAAGTCTAGCATCGACAGTAGTAGACCTAGTTAACGTCTGGCCTAGGCCTTTACTGCTGTAGGTACTATTCCAATGCGCAGAGCCTATTGGGAAAATAGGAGCTACACTACATGGCGCCCAACGTGTTTGGAAAGGGCGATAAAACTAACGTAAGACATTTAGAGTAACTCAGTCGTGCTTTCTCACTCAGACCCCTTTTCCCAAATACTCCAAAGACGTCTGGAGTGGGTGAAAGGTTATATCCTCCAAAACCTCGCAGGAGGGAACTCCTATGTATGGTTCTTGGTATAGTCAACGTTGAAGGATAAACAGTTCCAAAATATTGTGCATCTAATCTTTGTTCCATAAGAAACCTGATCTGCAAACAAAAGACATAAGCTTCCTGTCGGTAAAATGGCAGAGAGTGATGATGAAAGAGAGGCAGTTAGATTAGCAACTGAACTCGCAGATGCTGATGCTACCATGCAAGCAGCAGACGTGGATATAATACTCATTCCGGTCATCAAAAGGAGATCTATAACCTTAAAACTTATAGAAAATGGACTGACACCTAGAGGTGGCACAGTCATATTCGTAATTGAGGCACACGAATATCGGCAGACAGAGGTATACTATTCATGGATACATTTTCCGGCAGCAAATGCTGTAACAAAGTACTTCCACTATTACAAAGTAGAGGAACCTCCTGAAACATACACTCCTTTTGAGGAGGTGGAAGTACCACTCAAATTCCAAGAGCATTTGCTCTTATTTGATGGCGCCCTAAAACATAACAATCACATTACAAGGCTCGGTCCTTTAGGAAGACCAGGAGCAACGTGGCCGGTCTTAGCCGGATACACACCACATCCAGACATCGAAAGAATGCCTGCAGCAGAGCTGTTAATACAGCTAAAACAACTACTAAAAATTCATAGACAATTAGTTCAGTATGTAATGCGGACTTCAACAATTCAGCCAGCGATTAAACTTCCACAGCTGACCCCTCACCAGGGGAACACAAATAAAATCACACCACAGAACATCCAATCCTGCCTAGGTAAAGTTCCAGCTAAACGGGAACAAATACCATTCTGGTTGGCACAGAAAATCACCCAAATAGAGGCGGTGTTTCCTGACACCACCCCGCTGGAAAAACACAGGATTCTGACTATATGTCTCCCAATGGGAATCGCACCACACATTGAGGACTGTGACACTTGGGGTACAGTCTTTGCTTCCATCTACACAAAAACGCACGGTGTTCCATCCATTTCGGTAATACCAGATGTGCTAAAACAAATTCAAGATGAATACGGTCCAGAACCTGCTTTAACTCTTGGTATGAAATTACTAAAAGACTTCAAGCAGGTCTCGGCTATATTATTAGCCAACATAAAAGGTGAAGCAGCAAACGTGGCGATCCGCCAGAGGTTAAAAGAGACAGATATAGCAGACCAACCAGCTGAAATTGCCAGAATCATAGAAAAATCCTATGAAGAACTAGGCAGAGATAGTCTAGGTGGAATACCAGTAAAACCGCAACTGACTACAAGTCCAGAAAAAATATTTTTTAATAATAATAATTCACCAAAAAAGAACTGGGATGGAAACAAACAATCCAATCCTAAAGAAAAGAAATTCCAGTCCAGAGGAAGGTCTCCGAGGCGAAGAGAGAAATCTCCAAACCAAAGACAGAGGTCACCACAGAGTGACCCCTCTGGGAATAGATATAACCTTAGAAATAGGGATAATATTAAAAAACCTGATAGATATCAAGACATTGATACACGTCCGTCTCAATCTTTTCAGAATTCCTCGCAGAAATCGGAAAGAAGAGGACGATCAGAAGAGCACGCCAAGTCCAAAGACAAGGAACCTGCTCAGCTAAAAAAGAAATTACAATTTCCAAAAAAGAAGGTAGCCAGTATCAAGGTAGTTAACAATGCCGAGAATACTGAGGACACAACTGAAAAACGGAGAATGGGCTCAGACAATGCTAGACAGCGCAGCAGAGGTGAGCATAGCTCGCAAAGTCCTTATGAATCATCTGGAGACAGTGGACACGAATGAATACCTTCAAGTGGAAACTGCAGACACCAGAGTTAGCAAGCCCCACAAGATATACGAGATAACATTACGTATAGAGGGAGATAAGACTAGGAAAATAAGGGGACTATTTTGGGATAACCTCTCCAAAGGCTATGACATCCTTCTAGCTGAAAAAGACTGGCCACCAGAGTTTGTCAGGGAGTGCCCTCATGGCGAAGAAGTAATTATGCCTGCCTTCTCGAATCAAATACCGATTCATAAAAAATACACACTTGCTATAAAGTGGGCAGTGGCCTTAGCACCTGCTTTATATAAAAATCATGTAGGATGGGATGAGGATTCTCCTCCTCACAAAATCCAGTTAAAATCACAACCAACTGCACAAAGGCAGTACCCAATTAAGCAAGAAGCTAAAAAACAAGTAAATGAAATACTAGATCAGCTAGAATACCAGGGGGTGATTGAAACTTGCACCTCACAAATGAACAATCCTTTGTTTCCGGTCTCCAAACCAGACAATTCATATCGTCTAGTTTTGGATTACCGACACCTTAACACATGTTGCAAAACCTTTGCAGTGCAAAACTCACACAGTGCTGCACTAATGAATAACATAGTGCGCAAAAAATACAAAACTACCTTGGACATTTCCAATGGATTCTTTTGTCAAAACATAGCACCGGAGAGCAGATATTTAACTGCATTCTCAGTAAATGGCACTCAAAAACAATTCTGTCGGTTAGCCCAGGGGTACAAGAACAGCCCGGGGGTATTCTCAGCGAGAGTAACAGAATTACTACAACTATATGATGATGAAGCATTATCTTATGTTGATGACATTTACCTAACAGATGATGACTTGGAGACTCACTTGAAAAGAGTGAACACCATAATACTTGGGTTCACTGCAGAGGGTTACAAATTCAACTTAAAAAAATCCAGAATTGCCCATCTAAAAATTCTATACGAAGGATATGAATTATCAAGTATAGCCTGGTTGACAAATTTTTTAAGAACTAGAAGAATTAAAAAATCTAAAATATGAAAAGACATATCCTCTGCCAATCGACATTCTGCCTCTACGACATTACGCCTGTGTAATCTATACAGACGGACATGCTCAACCCTCCGTTTGGGGAGAACATGCATACAACCCCACATGTGAGATTACAAAAGAAGTGTGGCGTGGAGGTAAACTAAGACCTCTATTAACAAAATCACACTCAGTAGAAACTAATTCAGAACTACAAACTGAAATAATCGCATTGAAAATGGCGCTAGATAATGCGGATCGCGAATTCCCGACACTTATAGTGTCAGATTCATATTACTGCGTCAAAGCATATAACAAGGATTTGCAGACATGGATTCAGAACGGTTACAAGGATGACACAGATGCACCAATAAAGCAGAGACTGCTCTGGGAACAAATAGCTCTTTTACAAAAAGAACTAACAAAGACTCACGTGACTCACTCACTGAGTCATCAACGTGATGGCGTTCACGTTGTAGGGAATTCATTGGCTGAAACAGCCGCAGCGGCAGCCACTAAATCGGCTCCCGTAGATCGAAAAAAGCGTACATTAAAATACATTGACGGTGAAACAATGCTGGCGGTGAAAACGTCATCAAAAGGCGACTGCTCAGCGTTACCGATCAACTATCCACTCAATTATACATACATAATCGATGCAAACTCCGTCCCTTTTGCTCGAATCCCTGGAGTGGGGGATAGAGTGATTCCAAACATGGACAGGAGAAACTTGTTAATCGCAGACGCACACATGGGCGAGGGTCTCAGACACCTTAAACTAAAAGATTCTCTGGAAGAATTACAATCACGGTACTGGTGGCCAGGCATGAGCCTGCACTACACCATGTTTGTAAAAAACTGCCCAAACTGCAACAGAGATCGCAGTGGGGAGAGAAGCAGTTTAATACCTCGTCGTATCAAGGCAGATAATATCACCAGTAAAAAGAATGGCTTGCGATTAACATATACAGGCTAGTTTCCACTTATAATGTAGATCCACAGCACTCGGCTGACGTCCGGACTATTATACAAGATTTGCGAGTCTAAATGGCATATACGCTAAGAGCATGCTACGTTCGACCATTGTTTTCACTCAGGCAATCCAGCCTGGGGGGGAAACATGGCCGAATGAGCACAGCCCAGCGGGAATCTTCTCACTTCCTTCCTGAGGGTACTGGATGGTGTAAAGAAAAAACCAAGGCAGAAAGCAATCTATAATGGAAAGGATATTAGGTTCGGGAGCTGGGTGGGTCAAACATCTAATAAGTGTCCAACGTAGTCTAAATAACTTGCCAAGAAATTCTCTGAAGGGATTCAGTCCGTACGAATTATTATTCGGAACTAGGATGTTGATCTCTGACCTTGATAGTCAGACTTCAGTGGTAATAGAAAAAACCTTTGATGTCAAAGACCGTTTGGCTATTTTACAGGACTTAAACACAACAAGAAAAGACCTGAGCAACATACAGTTGAAACAACAGCCAACAACCACTGAAGAATCACCACCTGTCCCAGCAAGACCTGTCTGGATTCCAAAAGTCGGGGATCTAGTCAGAGAGAAGATCGCGTTAAGAAGGAATTTGGGCCTTCTTACAGAAAAGCAGTTCCTGTCTTGTCTGTCAACGGGACAAGATCAGTTGTACTACCGCCACTTGCTGGAAAAAAGGAGAACCGAGTTGTATCCATCGACCTGGTAAAACCACAACATGTGGCCGATAACAAACAGTAGGCCAAGTGGACTCCCAATAAGTAGCAGAACACCAAGGTTTGCTACAAGCACAGAGGTCCTATCAAAAAGGCTCATCACATTCGAAACGCCTGCAGAAGAACAAGAAGGACTATGCAACAATGCAATAGAACTAAGACCTCTGAAAACCCAAATAAAGACATTTAGCAGAGACACACCAATCTATACTGAAGTACCAAGTGAAAATGCAAGGAACAAAAATCCTGAAGCAATTGGAACAATTGACAGAACTGCATCCGGGTACTTCATCAACTTCGATGATTCCTCTGACGGCTTCAGTGAATCAAAGACACAGCCATCATCAAAATCCTTTAAAGACAAAGCTAAGGAACTTTTGAAACATCTGAAAGAAACATATCTGGTTTCTCCATGGATTGAATTTTGGGTGGGTTTTGGTGCATTTATCCTCATACTTTGGCTCATCATGGTATTTACTTTGGGACGCTTCATTGAGGGAAAATATGCTAAAATGGACACAGCAAGTCAGAACATCAACTTGGTCCTCAAACCACACACATCTTCACACTTCGAGAAAAAGAGAACTTTCTTCAGAACTTTCTTCAGCCAACTTCACAGCCAATCCTATACCTGGTGGGGTAGCCTGGGACAACACTGACTATGAAATTTATGGTCCGGTCGAGATCCTGAAATATCCACACCAAATCAAGATCTCTTTGAGTGACTTTGCAAAACCAAACTCATTTGCTGATGATTGGGACTTCGAGAGTATTAACAACATGATGTCTGACTTAGTAATGTCTGCTAAATTTACAAAACATGATTATTTGCAAGGTTCTACAAATTATGATAGTATGTATTGCTATAACCATTATGGTAACCATTTTTTGCATAAATCTGCACAACCTAGAAATGTTTTAAATTATAATCAATGGGAACATTGCGCTACACCTCCAAAAGGGAGCTCTAGAACCGTGTATGACAAATATTCATATTTTTCAGGTTTTAACATAAGTAATGCTGAAACATTTTATTTTAAATTGTCAAACAAGACAGGGATGAAAACCATGATAACCAACACAAAATTGATATATTCAGATTCTTTCTTCGAAAAAATGAATACATTTGGATTTGATTATTGGGACAAAAATGTTGATTTGAAAAGTGTTTGGGGTACAAAAGAATGGCAAGTAAAGGGTATAGAAGCTTTGTTTAGAGCCTGCATGATCCCAGAACAAATGATATTTTTAAATGACACTGTTCAACAAACCACCTGTCTTGGCTTAGCCAAAATCAAAGATTTAATTAAACCGTCTATTCCGAAGCCAACAATGTTTAGCAATAACTCTGATACAGATGAAGAGATAGACGTAAACCATATATTAAACAAAAACAGAACACATCCTGATTGGAAACAATGGTTGATCTGGCCCACAGATACAAATAACTGTCAAGATAGATTCCTGAATAAAACACAGGGTTTTAAAATGACCAGGCCAGACCCTAGATATCCCCAAAGACATCACCCAGGGATAATAACAACCTACAGTGTGGGCAAATTATGCCTTCGATGGCTACAGACTTCCACACTGCCTGAAATTAAGCAACACCTAACTTTACTTACTGATGGTGCTGACTTGCGTGATTTCATACTGGGACCACTCAAACAGCGTCAAAAGCGTTTCATAGCAGCCTCTGTATATGCAGCATACAATGAGGCCTGGAAGGTTACTCAAATTGAGACAGCAGAAAGAATACGGGAAATTGACCGTATTAATTTGGAAAAATCACTTTCTGTAGTGGACAATGGGTTAATGACTCTGTCCTCCAGAATTTTTTCATTGGACAGCATTGTGTCTTCAGCAATCGATATACTATCGCAAGACTTACTGTTATTACAACATGGTCAGTCACAATTGCGTTCCATTGTACAGCTTGGCTGGACGTTACAAAATCTGCGTTCAGGCTATGTGCCTTGGCGTTTAATCAACACAACGTCACTATTCCAAATCTTTAACCTTACTGATAGACAAATCGGTATGGCGCAAAAGGGTGCTGATTATACAATCTTGAGCATTGAAAAACTAGAATGATTACCAATGACAATGTCAGAACGACCTGTCAGTGAATGGATAATACACGGAATCATAAATATTCCAATCTCAACCTTCAGGTTTCAATACTGCCAAAAATATATACAGGCTGGCATGTACGAGAAATTGGGAAAGGGGTACCTTAAAACAACTTGGAACCTGCCCTATTCACATGCATGTGTCAGTAATAAAGGACAGAAAGTGTTTCTTAGTGGCAACAATTGTGCTATGTCACTAAGCGGCACGCTTCTGTGTAACGGAATTAGTTTGCATGGAGCCTGTGAAGGGAATTCATACAACCTTTCATGTCACCAGCAAGGCGCACCTGCAACTGAAATAGAACCATTCTTTCAAAGACTCTATAATGGGAGGTACATTCTTATTGTAGACCGCAGATGCTGCAGTCTTAGGCCCGGGACTCCTTATCTAGTAACTACAACGGCGAAGGTCAAGTGCTGTGGACGCTCTTTATTCCCCAGCTCCTTTCCAGACAGGGAGGCATGGGCATGGCCCAGTTTGAAAATTACTTCTATTCGAATAGACACTTTAAGCAGAATGAAAACAGTGCTTCTTCAGACGCCTACAAGGCTCACGTCATCAAAAGAAACGTATGATCTACAAGTCGCAAGGACGACTGCAGAGATACATACATTATTATCAACTAATTCCCCCGTACATTTCGCGGAAATCCTAAGCGAAATCTTAAATATTTCTGATACCACTGGGGTCTCAAAGGTATTTAAGACAGTATTTTCGATGGCATGAACACCATTCAAAGCCATACTGGGTATTTTTCCAGATTTCGTCCATTCGATTTTTGGCGGACTTCCCCTGATCCTGGGACTAATTGCAGGAATCCTATTCCTAGTCCTTATTTTTCGTTATGGCAACCCATGTCACAGATCAAACTCTCGCGACAATGGAAGACACGATCCTAGCCATTGGATACCGGGACCGGATATCAAAAATCCTGGGACTCTCCCGGCTTAGAGACCTAAACATGACTTGGTTTCTATCATTTCGACCTATGTGGCAAAGGTGTGTTTTACCTGTACTAAGGTGTCTGCTATGCGGAGAAGAATGCGTGTTAGACACCTGTCTGACGCTACAATCGGATGCGCCAGTGGATGCAGATACACTGTTGGTTCCTACCAAGGTTCACGCTTTGTGCTGCCCTCAAAGGCTGCCAATCCTGATGACGGCATTCCTGGAATCTTCACCACTGCGATTGAAGAGTAGTGAAGCTCAAGATGAAAGCAGCATCGAACAGGTACGACCTTCTGTCAGCAATGCGAATCAGAATGTCAATGGAGACAATCATGCGCACGAATGCATGGTTACACCTATTTCCGACTTAGTGGAACTTTCCCATGAAGCTGTTGACAGTTTTTTCGAAAGCCTGAATGATATGATGTTCTCTCCAGAACAGAAATAGAGACTTTTGAGTAAACTCGCACACGGCGTTCCCTGAATTCGGCCTTCAACTTTAAAAATAAAGTCACATGAACAATTTCACTCCAGTTCACGGACAGCAATTTTTTCAGCATGCCCCTTAAAATATTTTTCTACATATTTTTTCCCGGGACACTGATCTTCTGCTTAAAGTAAGAAACTATTCCTAGAGAACTAAAATTTCTATTTTTAGATACTTTATAGACTTTAGCTGCCCGCTGGTAGGTTCACAGATATTTTATTATGTGATGAAATGGTCTCGGACTTCCTTTCTGTATAGCCATATTAAGAGCCATTTCATGTGTATTTCTCATATACCGATAAGCAATAATGCATAAAAATGCGTGTTTACTTTTGCATTTGATTCATAGCTTAAGTGCATACAATATATATGACTGCAATTTTTCAGTATATTTGAAAATTTCGAAATGCATTTATGTATTTTGGGGTGGTAAGGTATACACTATACTCTATAGTATGTTGTACTATGTTATACTATGCATAGATTAGTAGATATGACCATAGTTAGCGTGGAGTGGGTGTCGTGTATTTCTATAGGTTCTGAATCAGTCCCCCTATTCCTGACCCTATTCTGGTTAAACTAACTATCAAGTTAACTAACAGTCAGCCCATGAGGCAAGAAAACCCCCATGATGCAGATACCGTTATCTGACGCAGTCACACTCCGGCACAGGAACGTGTTATTTGATTAGGTCATAACGCTTGAGATCTAATTAGACAAGCGACATTCCTCCAGCCCCTGATAAGGCATACGACGTTCTCATAACAAATCAAACCTATGACAACCTGGAAAATCCGTGCGGCCATTGTTTTGATTTCACAGAGAACTTTAGTAAAGAATGTGCTAACGAGCAAGTCGTATGACATCTTTATTGACGTATCTATGTCCATCCTTACGTCAATCTCGGCACCTTTAAGGTATAAATATTGCCGACCTTGCCCTATGCAAACACACGCGTGGTGACAAGACGGAGCAGCCATACTTGCCGAAGCCGAGAGCAGAAGCAGACCCCGCTGGCAGCAGCCCCGCCTTCCTGACGCGCTGAGAGACGCGCTGCTATCTCAAGCCGAGAGACCCAGCACCGGCGCTTCTGGGCAGCCCTCGCAGGCAGCCTGGAATATCGAGAGCAGAGAAAGAGATACCATTCCTCATTCATCCTAACTTCCAGGTACAGAACTGAATAACCCCTCACAGAGAATTCTTTAGTTATTCACTTGGCAAAAACAAACTTAACTTAAACTGTAACTTTCTATTCCCGCCCACGCATTAGACTTAGGTCAGGTACACGGGGTAGGCGTATTTAGAAACACCAGTTGAGTACGTTTAGTCAAATGTATATGTGTATGTAAATATATTTTAATCATTTTAAACATCATATGGCTCAGAAACCATATCAATGTTTTTACAGTATTATTTTATACTATTGCTTTTAATGTATGCACTTTACTTAACTATAAGTATCGCAATAATATCGATCCATTTCTCTTGTACGAGAAAAGAGACTGATCAATAAATAACACCTTTTTATTGAACACGCCCGTCTCTTCCTTTTCTCTACATTCTGATGAGACTAAGAATGCACGTACTGACTGAGTAAAATAATTGCCTTGTGCTCACACGACTCTTGAGATTGACTCTTGATTAGGGGAGAGCAAAGTTGTCATGTTCTATGGTTGTCAGAAACTAAATCCCTTCTTGTCTAATCAGGGAAGTTAATCCTTCCTTGAACATTCGAGAAAGTTTCTAGCGAACTCTGAGCTTAGCTGGCAAACCCAAAAATTAAGTCTAGCATCGACAGTAGTAGACCTAGTTAACGTCTGGTCTAGGCCTTTACTGCTGTAGGTACTATTCCAATGCGCAGAGCCTATTGGGAAAATAGGAGCTACACTACAAACACACCAATCAGAACAGACTATTCTAAGGCCTAATTTGCATCCTAAGGTGCCGCCTAGCAAGATTGGGGTTCCCACGAGAAGTCGCACGGAATACAATGCAAAAGAATACAATGTGTTACAATATAATACAATCTAGATGCTTCTGGCTGGGTGAAGGTGCATGTTCTCATGCAGGCTCTGCCAACAACCTTCTTTGGCTTGGTTTCAATGCCATATTCACCATCGATTGATTCTGCGCAGAAGTACCCTCCAAGATGGACTCCCAAGCCCCCATTACCCCTCAGTGCCGAGGATACATGAAAAGTAAGCGAAAACAAATTAGTACATAAAAATAAATGAATGTATTACATGTCATGATTTCACATTTTAGGTTCATCATTATAAAAATATACTATGCATTACTGGTAAGTGCAACAAACAATTTCACAAGAGCAGCAGCACAAAGCTTCACCACGTTATAGCCATCTTATTGCTTATTACGCATGCGCACCCTTTCCCTCCAAAACTATCTCTACACGAAGTCACGTGAGTGTGACTGACGCATGCGCAGAAGAGGAAAGTCAAGCAGCGGCCATTTTAGAAACACGGATTAATCGTATTAGTAAAACACATAAGCAAGCTTCTCTATCATACATATATATCGGAAATAAAAGATATTAGTAAAACGTACAATTCGTTACGAGGTTACAACGGTTTCGAGGTTCATGAATCGAGCAAGTCACGATGCGAAATCTTGCTCTATCAATCCCCTCTTTGATGATATTTACTATCATCACAAAAATGGAACCAGATGCCAACTTTTCTTTCACACCTTGTACATTTCTATCTCTTCCAACAAGCGATTCAGCTTCTCTTTCTCAGTTTTGGTAGGGTGAGAATTTTTCACCTTTTTATAAATCTGATTATTCATTTCTTCTAATTCAAGCTCATCCGCACTTCGTTTCACTCCTCTCGCATTCACTTGGTATTTCTTTCGGTGTTTGCGACATTTGCAACAGACGAATATGAGAAATAGGATAAGACCTATCACTCCAATTGGCATCAGTACCTTTAACAATAAGCTTTTACCTAAACTAGCAAACCAATGACCAATATTGGAGAGACCATCAACCAGTCTCTTCCAGGCACTGTCAACCTCGAGTGGTTTAAGTTCCTTTTCCAAATTAGTAATGTTTTTCACATATCTTTTGAGCTGTACGCTTTTGTCCGGAATGTAAGTGCAACAATGTTGCGCCTTCAACATCCGGCAGACTCCGCCCTCTTTTGCTAATAAGGTGTCAAGAGCAAGTCTGTTCTGCAAAACCATTGATCTGATCGCAACCATTTCGGTATTGACCAGCAGAAATCCATGAGCTGTGTCAGTAGACAGCACATCCACTATAGTGGACAATTTGCAAATTATGTGAGTGTTCAGAACCACTCCCACTCCAGGTATCAGTGCACTAAAAATACTACCCATTATTTCACCTACGCTTTCTCTTTTGCTACGCACTAAGCCATTAGTGTTTTCACTGCTTCCAGCAATTTCATTCACATGGTATATTCTCGGGAAAACAGTGCCAAAATAGCAGCTTCCATACCAGTGATCCGGCAATTTGAAATAAGCCTTGTCTCCACATATATAATAAATTCCAGGAAACACAGGCTCTGACCCATTTTTAAATCCCCAACCTCCAATTACCTTGTAATTGTGTTCACATTGACTGGAACCAATGAAAATGTTATTATAATAACTAGTCTTCTCGCGATGAAGACAGAGTTTCCCTTTCTTCTCGAAATCCAGCAACAAAGCAGGCCCTGCCCCGCCATTTGAGGTGCTTTCCATGTTTTCAGCCCATTTAGGTGTTTTCTGTTTCTTGTCATTAGCCTTTCTTTGGAAACTCTCCCTTCTTTTCTCTGCCATGTTTAAAAATATCTTTTCTTGTTCATGTAATGTACAGGTCAAGTTATCTCTGTGTGCTTCAGCTATGTCTATATTGCCTATAGTCAGAAAATAGTCTCCCATATATCGTATTACGTCACTTTTGGTATGTACAGGATTCAGATTTCCACAAATGGGAAGTTCAGAAAAGATCACGTCATTATTAGAATAATAGTACTGTAACGGTCCTCTTTTGTAAAATAAGCTTGCTAAAATACTACAGGAAATTCCATAGGTCAGAGGTAGATGATGATATGTCACGCCTTCAGCCACAGAAGTAGGTAGCTTCATGCAGACATAGCAATCTTCTATTTCCATAGTTTCTACATAATGCACTAACAAATTTGCGAAAACATTTAAGTGTGTCTTGTTTCTAACTCCGTGGTAATGTAGTACTTCCTCATCTGATGCTTCTAAGTCACGTTTTGTCTGTCTGAGTGCTTTCTCACGTCTTTCTACACTTCGTGTTGTCAGTTCTTCAGTGTCGGTAATCTGAGTAGGGTCAATATTAGTATTTTTGCTAACCATAAAGGGAATGAAAACTGTTAATCCTATCCAAATTAATATTACTATAACTATACTACATATACACACTTTGCAGCATGTTTTGCAACAACTACTGGTAGGTCTACCACTCACATTTGAATCAGACATTTTGGCTCAGAAAGAAATTTTAACCCCTCTTTGCAGCTTTTTCCAGGTATTTTATTGCTGACCAATTTCACGGAGGTTCTTCCTCTTCCTCTACAGAGTAATCAGTAATCCGTTCTCCGTCGCTTTCGTCAGTAATATCAAGATCCTCAAAGTTTTCCAAGATTAAGTAGGTCCACTCTGGATCCTTGTATTTTTCGTTTTGTCTTTTTATTGTTTCACTCCTTCTCTTGGAGTTATCTTCAGGTATTTCTGCAATTCGGGGACTTTTTCTTATGTCTGCAAGTTTCTCTTGGACTGTTTTTATTCTTAATCTTAGTCTCTTAATATACCTTGGCTCAATGTGCTTCTTTTTCTTGAGTCTTTTAGCTGGCACTGTTATTTGGCTTTCTTCTAATGTCCTTTTATTTTCACTTGTTTGTGGCACTTCAATTTCTGTCTTCTCCCTTTCTGTCTGACTAGTCCCAGGTCTTGTATCTATTTCTTCTGCCTGGTTACTAAGCTGGCCTGGTTCAGGTATATTTTGCGTTTCGCTTTCAAATGTCTCTGTTTCTATGTCCTGAACGTGTTCTCCTAGTTCTGTCTGATCCTGCTCGAGCACTTCGATCCCTTGATTTTCTTCTGCTCGAACTATCACACTATGTCTAGTCTGTCCCTTTTCGATATCAGGAGTCTGTGGAGGAGTATCGATCACTTGTTCTGTCCCTGTCTGACCTTCTTCTTCGTCTTCAGATTTGATGTGAATCTCAATGATCTGAGGGTCTTCGCCTGTGCCTTGCTCGACCTCTCTATTCCACTCTCTGTCTTCTCTTATTCGCTCTCTTGTTCTCAGTGGATCTCCAGTAAGATCTATTATGGGTATCCAATCTTCTGGCCAAATCCTCTGCAGCTCGTCATCAGCTACTTTCGGACCAACGTCTGTGGGATCCTCGGCAGTACTGGTGCTTGGCCATACGTCATCGGCTGCCTCTGGACCAACGCCTAAAGGACCCTCAACGGGACTGGTGCTCGGCCGTCTGATATCAGCTACTTCAGGACCAACGTCTGTAGACCCCTCAGCTGGACAACCTTCAGCTCCAGGCTCCTCGTCTGGTATCACCTTCTGGGTATGGCTGGCATGGATCCACTTGGGAACGCCTGCACACTTCACTGCTGTCGTCCTTACCAGGATTACTTGACGCTTTTTTCCCCACCTTGGCGCAAGGCAACTTGAACGAGTATGCTTCTTTATCTTAACCCAGTCACCAGGAACCAATTTGTGAACTGGAGTTGTCGGGTTGGCGACGGCGTCTGCCCCAATCTGGCGAGAGATAGAACGCACTTGGTCACCCAGTTGCTTGCAGTATTCAAGTACCAAATCATCAGAAATGCTTAACAGTTTGTATCCTGGTACCCATGCTTGTCTCATCACTCTTCCCATCAATATTTCATGGGGGCTCAGGCCTGTTCTTCGATCTGGAATGCTTCTGAGTCCCATCAGAACAAGAGGCAGGACATTTATCCAGTTCAAGCCAGTAGAATCACATATTTTTGCCAATCTACTTTTTATAGTGCCATTTATTTGTTCTACCACTCCAGAAGCCTCTGGATGATATGCACAGTGTAGCTTTTGTGTGATCCCGAATGCTTTGCAAAGCTGGGCCAAAATTTCATTCTGAAAATGAGTGCCTCTATCTGAGTCAATAAAGACTGGAACCCCGAATCTAGGTATCAACTCTTTTAGTAGGAGCTTAGCTACTGTTATGGCGTCATTCTGTGTGGCAGGGTAAGCTTCCACCCACTTTGAAAATAGGCAGACAATGACTAGGACATACCTTTTTCCCTCACATCGTGGCATGGTAATGAAATCAATTTGTATTCTCACAAAGGGACCCCCTGATCTCCCAATTTTCATCAGTTCAACTTCTGTTTTCTTGCCAGCGTTGAACTGCTGACATGTCAAGCACCTCTGGCAAAGGGACTCTGCTACTTTCCTGAATTTCTTGTTGTACCAAGTCTGTTGAAATACCAGAACCATGGCGTCCCTCCCAATATGTGATCCCTCATGTATCAATCGAGCCATTGGGGAAAGCAGGTGTCTTGGTAACACAGGCATACCATTTGGGCCCACCATGACACCATCCTCACGTCTCGGTTTACAACCTTGTTCTTTCCATTTCTCTTTCTCTTCCCAGGGCGTCACATGCTGCCATTCTCTCACTTCATCCCAAGTAGGCACTTCTTCAAACATTCTAAGTTGGCAGCTGTTTCCAACCCCACCCCGATTGGGATTTATTCTCAGTCGATCCATAGCACATTGTTTTGCCACCCGATCAGCGAAATCATTTCCCAATGATACAGGGTCAAGGCCCTTCTTATGAGCAACACATTTGACCACTGCCAATTCTTTTGGTAATTGGATTGCCTCTAAAAGGTCTTGGACAACCTTTCCATTCCGAATGGGGGTACCTGAGGAAGTCAGGAATTCTCTTTGTAGCCATAATTGGCCAAAGTCATGCACAACCCCGTAACAGTACTGACTATCAGTATACACTGTTACTTTTTTGTCTTTTCCCAATTTGCAAGCTCTTATCAGGGCGATCAATTCGGCTACTTGTGCAGACTTTACTCCAAATAGATAAGATGCTTCTTCAATTTTGCTTAACGTGACCACAGCGTAGGCAGCACTTAGGCCTCCTAGTTCATGTCTTAGGCAGGAACCATCCACGAACCATTCCACATCATGCACAGGCAAAGGAGTTTCTTTAATGTCTGGGCGAGGTTTGGTACTGAACTCTGTCAGGTTAATGCAGTCATGCTCATTATCTCCCTTCTCTTCCATTACCATTGAGTCAGGGAGTAGAGTGGCAGGGTTTAAAATGTTACATCGGGTAATAACGATATTTGCAGCACCCATGAGAATCCTCTCATATTTAGTCAGCCGACTAGGGGTGAGATACTGAGTTTTTGTACGAGTCAATAGGATCACAACTGCATGTGGAACATATACAGTTACAGGATGTCCCATAATGATAGACTCACTTTGTTCTAAACTGGTGCAAGTTGCAGCTACTGCTTTTAGACATCCAGGTAGTCCAGCAGCCACTGGATCCAAAGTGGCAGAAAAGTATGCCACAGGCCTTCTGGTCAACCCATGCTCCTGAGTCAGGACTGACAATGCACAATTGTCACGAGTGTCACAGAATAAGCCAAACTCCTTGGAGTAGTCAGGCATTCCCAGAGCAGGGGCTGTACACAGGCAATTTCGCAACTGTGTGAAAGCTGTTAGGCTCTCGTCATTCCATTCAACTGGGTCCTTTGCTCCTTTCTTTGTCATTTGTATCAAAGGCTTTGCAAGAACTGCAAATCCCACAATCCATTGCCTGCAATAACCTACAACTCCGAGGAACATTCTGATTTCTTTCTGAGTACGGGGTAACTGCATATTTTGAATTATTCTGACTCTCTCTGAGGTGACTTTTCTGATACCTTTTTCTATCTGGTGTCCCAGATATTTCACTGATTTTGAACAGAGCTGTAATTTTTCAGGGGCCACTTTATGTCCCTTTTCACTCAGGTGATTCAGTAGGGCAATGGTGTCAACCACGCAATCCCTATGGCTTTTAGACGCCACCAATAGGTCGTCAATGTACTGTACCAAAACAGATTTTCCAGGTAAGACTAAAGTTTCAAGGCATTTTTTCAAGATCTGATTAAAGATAGAGGGGCTTTCTGTGTACCCCTGGGGCACCCTGTTCCAGACATACACGTTACTGTTGAAAGCAAATGAGAAAAGAAATTTGCTATCTGGATGCAATGGGATCGAAAAGAAAGCATGACATAGGTCTATCACAGTGAACCATTCAGCATCCCAGGGAATCTGATACAGCATGACTGCTGGGTTTGGGACAATGGGACAGCAAGGAACCACAATTTTGTTTACCTTTCTCAGGTCCTGCACTACTCGGTACTTGCCACTAGGCTTCTTAATGCCCATAATGGGTGAATTACACGGGCTACTCATTACTTCCTGTATGATGTTTGCTTCTAGCAATTTCTGTACTTCAATGGCAACACCTGCTCTCACTTCGGCACTCATTTTGTAAGGCTTAGTGTTAGGGTAAACTGCATTTTCTTTCATTGTTATCTGTATGGGATCTACGTTTTTCATCAACCCTACATCCTTTCCAGTAAAGTCCCACACTTCTAACTTCACTGTCTGCTGGAGTTCTTCAGGTAAGTCCTGTATAGTCATTCGTTTTATTTCTGAGTCAGGTCTAATTAGCATTAGCTTGTAGATACCGTCTTCATCTGGGGTTTGAATTTCGACGCCCTTTGGTGTGCAAAAGATGGTACAATTCATTTTGCACAGCAAATCACGTCCCAGTAAATTTACCGGACTGGTATCACAGACAACAAATCTGTGCATTTGTTTAAAGTTTCCAATTGAGATCTCCATGGGTTCGGTAACAGGTGTACTAATTAATTGATTAGATACTCCTACTACTTGGATTGCTTCTCCCGAGAGGGGTAGGTTTGGAACGTCCACTGTTCTCACAGTAGAACGGGTAGCACCAGTGTCCAATAGAAAGGTGACATCATTTCCATCAACCTTTCCTTCAATGTATGGCCCTGACTGGTCTACCGGCAAAGAGGCGCCAAGTACGCACTCCTCGTCCTCCCCTCTCAGGCCCCGTCAGTATTGGTCATCACAGAAAAAGGTGTCGTTCAACAAATACTGCGAAGTTGCTGTATTTCTATCCTCATTGCCTCCCCAGACTTCTACATCATCACCCTGTGGTGACTTCCCTTTAAATATAGGCTTTGGCGCTCGAGGCACTTGAATCGTTTTTACCTGTTGCTGGGTCTTTCTTTGCTTTTCATTCTGCGTCTGTGGAATTAAATCAGGTGTTTGGGCATTATCAACTTGTAAATACGGACACTCGTCTCGCCAATGTCCAATTTCTCCGCACTGATGGCAAGGAAATTTTTTTTGGGCTTCCTCTCTACTCATTTTAGGTCGGGGCTTTCCTCCATTCCCTCCCCCAGGACCTTGGTTCTGAGCAACTTTATTTAATTTACTCAGCTGCTTTTCCTGTTGTTCTGCGAGCTTTACTTGAGCCCACATCACTTTCTCCTTCAGGGCCTTTTTCTTTTCTGCCATTTCGTCCTCACAGTACTTGGCGTACCGTAGGACCTCATCTATCTTTTTGGTATGCCAACAGATTTTATTATCCTTTATCCACTGACAAATTTCGGGTCTTAAACCGTTTACAAACCTGTAAATGAAGTGGGTCATGTCCTTCATCTCGATGTTATCTATACCACTGTATGTTTTGAACACCTGCAACAGCCTTTCATAAAAAGAGTGCACTGTCTCGTCCCTTTCCTGCGTGGTTCTATCTATCTTGGTCCAATCAGTTTCCTTTGCAGGTACTTTTATTTTCAAATGTTGAATTACTTGTTCATACTTCCTCATCACTTCCTTCGATGGTTCCCCTGTTTTGTCATCTCTCGGGTATTCCTCACTAGGCCAGGCGATGGCTATTTTACACTCAGTCCACAGATCTACAGGGACCACTATGTCGAAGAACCCATCCAGGTCTTTCCATAGGCATTTCTGCACTTTTACAAATCTCTCTACCTGCCGGTACCAGTCGACCGGTTTTTCTCATAATTTTGGGAAGTCATTTGCGAAGGACACAATATCCTGACGGGACCATGGGACATGTACATATTTTCCCCCTGGTACTTCACGCATAGGGCATAACTGTTCTGGCTTCTCAGCTTCTCTTAGAGCGAATTCGGGAGTTACCTGCCTAGACCTGGCCTCATCTTTCTTCCTAGCCCATCTGGCTTTCCATTTTTCCACGTCTCCCCATTTCTGCAATACTGTCAATAGTTCCTTGACCTGTGCCTTTTTCCCTGACACATTCAGGTTTTCCAAATCTTTGTCTGAAAATTCTGCTGGGTAGGGTTTCTGCAAGGGTTTCGATTTTGAAATGTCTATTCCCATACTAGCAGCAGTATCGGTCAATTTTTCATGAAGTACTCGGACATTGCGGGTAAGACTTTTGCACATAAACAACAGTTCTTCTTCAGAGTAGGTATTTAATCTGTCTAATCCTACGTTTCCTGCCATTAATTCTTCTATTTCTACTCTCAGTTTGTAGAGGTCTAAAGGTTTCGTTTGCGAAGTTTGTTTCTCTAATTCTTGACTCCATCTTTCAATTTCTTCAGGTGTGACCAAAGTGACACTTCTAGTACCCGAAGTCGATTCCATTTGAATCTCCCTCGCATTGAAAGGATTATGTCTTTTCTGCATTCTCTTCCCTGTATTTCTAATGGGCAGATCCATCAGTGAGACTTCAGACTCACACTCACTCGTCTGTTCATCTACAATTAAGGGTTCTGGTCTGGGTTGTGCTATTACGGGAGTAATGACTGGAGGTTTTGGACTTTCATGCCGATCCCCGTACAATGAAACTACGGGTTCGATTGTTACTGGGATTGTCAATGCTTCAGGACTGGTATTTAACTGGGTCATTTTCTGAATGATCTCAGCTCTCTGTTTTGCTAGAACCTCCCGCTCCTTTTCTTCCAGTAATCTCTCTATAGATTGGTCATGTAACACCTGCGGGGTTAGTGTGGGAGCATAACTTGGGGCAGTGGGATGAGTCTCACTAGGTCCTTCACCATAATTTGGTCTTGGGAATAAACTTCCTGTACCTAGGGATCTTCTTTCTTCCTCATATGGTGACTGTAATAACGGCATTCCTGAACTTGAGGGTCTCATCTCGCCTCCGTAGGGAGGTCGAGAACAAAAATCTCCTTCACGGGAATATCCTGTCTCCCCACTAGCTGACATCCTGGGGTAAATGTTTCTTGTATCCACTGGTCCTAGACTCTCGGTATAGGGAGGAATGTGGTAACCCCCTCCTACACTTGCGGACCTAACTTCTTCCTGAGGAGGAAGTCTTCGGGAAATATCTCCTGTACTGGAAGGTCGATGTCCCTCATTATAAGGAGGCGGACTTCTTGTACATAGGTCATCTAATAATTCATCATCCGACTCTCCGATGGGTACCCAATGTTTAGCTTTTTCCAACCGTTTCTGTCCTATAGAAGGATCATCTGCTGGCATCATGGGAAACAATCCCTCCACTATCATATTCTGCCTCCACTGTTTCATCTTTTTAGCTCGTGCTTCCTGCTTCAACTTTGGATAAAATTTAGTCAACCCTTTGTCCATCCGTGGCTTATCCATTTCGAAAGCCTCGATTTCCCATTCCTCTAGCGCTTCATACTGCGTTAATCTAGGTCTGGGATGCAAATCATTCATTCGGGTTCTCAAATTAAATAGAATTCTGCTGTTAAATGTTCCATCTAACGGAAAAGCCAATACTCCGTCATCTTTCGTGTATTTCACCCAATTCTCCAACCATACACATGTGTTGTACCCTTTATCGAACATCATGAAAGATGCGGGAGTGTTAGGTTGCGGTATGACAACACCTTCTCTAGTTTTAATCGGCTTGTCCTTTTTGAAATAATTCTTCACCTTATTTACAAGAGATACTTTTCTCTTAGTTCCGTACATAATGTCGTTTTTAACTCCTTTCCACTGATCGTTCTCAAATCCCATATAACGTGGATCAGGTCTGGTATGCGGTCTATACGAATGCCACATACGATTTTACGAGTGACTTGTTTACAAATCACTTCCAATCCAAGTGCGTCTATTATTTTCGTGCGACCAATGAAATGCACGAGTTCAAATAATCTCGACCAATGGGTGCGCGGCACTTTCGCGAGACAGTTCCCACGCTCCGGCGCTCGCCCCTCCTTTACAATTCCAGCTCCGCTACCAGCCCGCTGCGTCTACCAATTCATGCGCGGCACGGAGTGACGTCAGAGCAGCTTCGCGACTGACTCCCTCCTTCACAAGGTAACGGAAACTTTCTTTCTTTCTAAAGTGCTTAGTGCTTGGTTATTTTACAACGAATACACATTCGCCACCGTGCTCAAGTGTCTAGACAGGAAAGAATTTGTTTCGCTGCAAGTAAACTACTTCCATTTACTTTTCACTCACTACGGGTAGATCTCTTCTGCCTACCCTTCACACTAGCATTGGAGAACCTGTTACTCCCCTAGACTCATCCACTTCTCCGGGATATATCTGAGACTAAGGTTTCCCTAGCGAACCCCTTTGCTTTCACGCAAGCTCCGATGAACCCGCTACTCTTCCGATGTGACCCTGACTAGGTTATGCCACAATGGGAATTTTGACAATGAACCTCGTTACTAACATTTATTCATTCATATATTCCGAACAAACCCTAGTTAGTGCTTCCAGTTCTGCCTAACCTGCACCAACTTTCCTTAAAACAGGTGACCTCAACGCGAATGGATTCTATTCACCACTCGCTATTCAATTCCCCGGGGATTCTTAACAACATGCAAGACGTTTTACGTACGAATGGATTAATACATATAACAGTATGATAAAAAGAATAACAATTTTAAAACATTTCATAATTTTTCAAAGCAAACACTTCAAGTGAGTGATCAGATCACCCGAATTGCCTACTCTTGTTAGCAGCATCCGACTTAGCTAGACTAACTAGTCCTACCTATCCTTTAACTATTCCCTGACCATCCTCTTCGCTACCAGAAAATTACTGCTAGAGATCGCGGGTCACCCGACCAATAATTTCGCCACTTCTGGCTTCGGGCCCATATACTTTACTTTATCATATACATTGATCAGATGACCACACAATCTACTACCAATAATTGTGAGTTCCTTTTCGATTTATTTCCAGTGTACCCAACTTACCATCCACCGTTATAGGTACCTATGACCACGATGGGTCAGGGAGCTAGCTGTAAAGGAAAGGCAGCAAAATACAAACCCAACTTTTATACTTTATTTTATGAAATGACCACGGACAACTGGAAATTTTGAAAGCTTTATCTTAAATTCAAATAAGGGCAGTCATACAGCTTTATCAATAGAATACAAGTGCGACAGGGAACCCGCTAAGTGAGAGGAAAACTAAGATAAGGGGCAAGGTGAACACGCTATAAATCTGAGTTACTTTAGACAGTTTTACGAGAGAAAAACCAAGACCATATCAGGAAGTTGCAAACTGCAATACAGAAAATGATTTCTAAAAGGTAGGGTAACATAGGAACACGCTATGAAATCAAATGCAAATGACTTTATGAAATGCAATGGTTGCAGGAGAAAGCATGGAAAATTATCACGTGCAAAGGTATGTCTTTATTGAAGCAAAGACAGAAAAATAGAAAGGTGCAGTTTTAAGAATTTCAGAGCAATATTTACCTAGACTGGTGTGAAAACCAACCCTGGCCACGGGTCAGTTAAGGACAGGAAAACCCTCAAGGAAGGATAACCCTCAGTAGGACAGCAGGTGCAGAATGGACACCCCAGGACAGGACAGGAAACCCAGATTCGGATCAGGACAGGACCACCAGGATACGACCAGCACCCGCAGTTCGGAAGCAACGCCTGCGCTCCACCCTCTCTGCAGCTATCAGTCAGGACCCCGATTGGGTCAGCGAATTCCCCAGCAAAAGTGCTCCGCCAGCACTTAAGGTTCAGTAAAACCTTCAGAGTCTATGGTCAAATTTCGGACAGAGAGCTCCGCAGCACCTCTGTATCAAGTCACCTATTGAGTGTGTTGGGTCAGTGACAGGTCAGCTATTCAGACAAGTCGGACAAATTCTCTAGCTAAACCTAGGCTAGTTATACTGTTTTAGGACAGGGTACCACCCCCCAAATGTTGCAAAGTGTCAGAATCCCCAATTTGGATTGGTCCTAAGGTAGGCTTTGGTTAACACACCAATCAGAACAGACTATTCTAAGGCCTAATTTGCATCCTAAGGTGCCGCCTAGCAAGATTGGGGTTCCCACGAGAAGTCGCACGGAATACAATGCAAAAGAATACAATGTGTTACAATATAATACAATCTAGATGCTTCTGGCTGGGTGAAGGTGCATGTTCTCATGCAGGCTCTGCCAACAACCTTCTTTGGCTTGGTTTCAATGCCATCTTCACCATCGATTGATTCTGCGCAGAAGTACCCTCCAAGATGGACTCCCAAGCCCCCATTACCCCTCAGTGCCGAGGATACATGAAAAGTAAGCGAAAACAAATTAGTACATAAAAATAAATGAATGTATTACATGTCATGATTTCACATTTTAGGTTCATCATTATAAAAATATACTATGCATTATTGGTAAGTGCAACAAACAATTTCACAAGAGCAGCAGCACAAAGCTTCACCACGTTATAGCCATCTTATTGCTTATTACGCATGCGCACCCTTTCCCTCCAAAACTATCTCTACACGAAGTCACGTGAGTGTGACTGACGCATGCGCAGAAGAGGAAAGTCAAGCAGCGGCCATTTTAGAAACACGGATTAATCGTATTAGTAAAACACATAAGCAAGCTTCTCTATCATACATATATATCGGAAATAAAAGATATTAGTAAAACGTACAATTCGTTACGAGGTTACAACGGTTTCGAGGTTCATGAATCGAGCAGGTCGCGATGCGAAATCTTGCTCTATCAATAGTATTTCTCTAAGCCCAGGACATATAAAAACTTCTTAGCATATCGAGGCCAACCAATCTTGGCAGAGTTTTTGAGTACAAGACAGTCCTTCAAAAGACTTTGGGTGAGAACTAACTTGGTGGATGACCAAAGGCGATGCCATAATAAGATTGGCTGCATCTTCATGGTGCCCATGATGTAAGGCAAACCTAACTGTAGAGATGGCAGCCTAAGGTCGAAGTGCCCTGCGGAACAGCGAGGAGAAACTTCAAGAAACTGTTCTCCACTTTTTGGAGGGCTTCCACCTGTAAGTAGCCCCACACCCCTGCTCCATAAATGGCAGTGCTAATACATTTTGCCTGTTATATCTCAACCGGAGGTCTTTTCCCAAGTCTTTTCCCAAGTCTCTGAGTGAAGTTTACTAAAGCAATAGTTGACCTTTAAAACAGCAAGACCTTAAGCTCTCTTGACTCCTATATATACACTTGAGCACTTTTTCAAATACGTTCCCTAGAACATTCCCCTCTCTTGACCTTCTAATGATTGTTCCTTTAAATGACTAAATAAATATATTGTAATAATACTTAGTGGTTTTTCTGCACATCTGTTTTGTTTTAATTATTTTCACGATTTACAGACATTTGTGAGCTGATTAATGTAAGCTCAAGAAAGTTGCTAATTCTGTTAATCTAACTCTTCCTTGAATATTTGGTCCAGGACCATTGTTTCTTTATAATAACCAATACCCAGGTCCAGGGACCATTTGGGAATATCCCATTGTTTATAATGGATCATAGGTGCAGCATTTCAGTGAAGGAATGGCAACGGTGAAGGTCCACTGTTCATTGAAATCAGCTTTGAGCTATCTGAATGGCATTATCCGCTATAGGGCAAAGCATTGCTCATATTATGATTGGTGTGGGATGTGCAGGGAGTTAGAAGCGGGCATCCAGCTTGATCTTTAGTGCAGCATTTGGGTGAAACAAAGGCAACCACGGTGGTTTGCTGGGGGATACAACACTGCTCATATCAGGAATGATGCAGGTGGCACTTAGACTATTCACTGCCCCCCCGCGGTAGTTATTGAGTCCTACTGGGATATTCACATCCCTGGTAAGAAAATATCAGTTAACTTGTTGGGCCTGCCTCCCAAGAGGCTCCCTGGGTGTAGGTAGTCCTCCTCTGGTGGGGTCAAGTCTGTGAGCTCATGGCTCTAAAGGCCTCCCAGGGTCTTATAATCTTTTTCCAGTGCGTTACAAAGCTGGGACTCGCACATCAGGCACCAAACACAGACACCTGTCAGCCGAGGTACCACGATTGGGGCAGATCTGGTCCTGTCCCCTCCCCGAACCCCACAGTCAAATAATGGAGCAGCAGGACAGCAGAACCATCAGCGACCACATGCTGAAGGTTGCGTCTCTCTAGAGGCAGGAGAACACAGGGGGGGTATCAAGCCTGCACCGTTCAGGCCCAGGAAGGGGCAGAAGAGGAGAAAAGAAGTAATGGGACCCAGGTCCACTGTGATATGACACAAAAATGTTGGCCTGGGCTCTCCAATCAGCTCCTTACTCGCACTGGCCTGTACTGCTGGGTACTGCACCGGGGACTTGAAGTCTTTCAAAATGGAGGGACGTCCCCCCTTTAGCTGTGTCCCATCATCTCCTCCATCAATGTAGCATTCTCTCAACAATTACGGGAGCTCTGAGTCTCCCAAGATTCACTTGCGGGTCCTCAGGGGGACATTCCCGCAGGTCGCAGCTCCAGAGCCCCATCCTCCCGGCCGTGCTTTCCTGCTCACACATTAGGGGGGCACCTGGCTCCCCCACCTCAGGATGGGGCCTGCTGCCTTCTCTCAGTCGTTGATTTGGTCCACAAGGACACAAGTGAGTTTCCGGCACTTCATGTTGGGCACACAGCATGAGCCACCCTGACCATGAGCCCACTCTGTCAGCACCGCACACACCCTGGACCAGGACCTCGTAATCAGAAGAGGTACCATCTTGCCTCTAGCCTCTATCCGTGTTGCACGGGCCAGGCTCCTTAGGTGGCTGATTTGGATATCAGTGATTTGCACAACAAGGAGGCAGTGTGTATGCTTCAGACTCACACCAATAGCCACTAAACCTTCTTCATTGGTGGCAGAATTGTGTCAGATGGTTTTAGTTGGCGCCCACCATCTTGCACTGCTCATTTCTCATATAAGTTCTCTCAGTTTTCCCAATTTCTCATCAGGTAATCTGCTCTCAGCAACCAATAATATTTCACCTGCAGTGTTGGGCTTTCGCTTGATCATTTACCTGGATATAACCTTTCTGGTACACCTGGGCCCCATTTAATTGCCCCATCATCTGAACCAAACAAATCCTCTTTTTGACATGCTGGAATTCCTTGTCAGGAAATTCTAGCACACTCCCCAAGCAACAGATTTTTGGGATTCACAGTAGACACCTGATTTTGTACCCTGACACTTCCACCTAGCATGATTTTGCTGATCAAGTGGATCCTTAACTCAGCCCTTATGTCCCACTTGCATCTCCTGAGGAGCCCTTCACACCTTATTGGCGTATTGGCTGTTTATTTCATGCCATTTTCCAATATGTTTCACTGGCAAGTGATTCACCCCTGGAAATCCAGACTCCTCCTCTTGGGTCTTTAAGTTTAAGTTTTGGCCTTTAGTTTAACTGAGACTTGACTTTTGGTCTCAGTTAAATTTAAGACCAAAACGTAAGGTAAACTGAGACAAAAGTCTAATTTTACTACTCGTAAATGACCTTTGTGAATACTGACAGTCGTAAAGTTAGACTTTTGTCTCCTTTTGCCTCCGTGAATAGGGCTCTGTGAGTTTAGATCCAAGATATGCTAGTAGTTGTCCAGTCTGGAATTTTGGAATGGCAAGGCAATGTTTTGTACAGCTCTAGATTTTCCTCTCACACCTAACACCAGCAAGTTAAGTTGGGATCCAATCTACATGATCCCTGATGGAAGTGAGTGCCTAAGAGGAAAAGGTGCTGGCCTTGGTAAACTCGCTGAAAAAATGGTTAAAAAACAGCTCTCAGGATTCCTTCAAGACAACCAGTTGCTGAGTAACTCTCAAACAGGTTTCCGTCCGGGGCAAGGTACGGACACAGCCCTTATAGTGGTGGCGGAGGAGGCAAGGTGTATCTTAGATTCAGGAGGATCCGCTGTTGTGATCCTCCTGGATCTGAGTGCAGCATTCGATACGGTGGATCATGAAATTCTAATCCACCGCCTCGCCAGATTGGGCGTAACAGGAATGGCCCTGAAATGGTTTACATCTTTTCTGAATAATCGTTCTTTCAGAATTTGGGAAGCTGGTGTACTGTCCAAGTCCACCCCCCTCCAGTGTGGTGTCCCTCAGGGCTCTTCTTTGAGCCCTACTTTATTTAACATTATATGGCCCCACTGGAGGAGGTAGTGGCCCCCTTTGGGATTAAAACAGTAACTTACGCGGACGACACCCAACTAGTCATCTCGCTAACCCAACAAGAGGGATGCCTGGATAATCTTTCTGCGTGCCTTGCCGGAATATTTTCCTGGATGTCTGGTTGCGGCTTAAACTTAACGGAGCAAAAACGGAGATCATGCTCCTGGGTCATCACTTTACATCTCTCCCAAAAACCGCCTGGCCCCCATGTTTGGGTGAGCTGCCCATACCAAAGGATAAAATTAAAAGCTTAGGGGTATGGTTTGAGCCTGACCTAACTTTTAAGACGCAGGCACAGGAAGTTGCGGGCATTTGCTTTGGCCTGCTGCGGTCAGTGCGGAAAGTTCTCCCGCTCCTGCCCCCCCAGTCCAGGACACTTCTGATTCAGGGGTTAATACTATCCAGACTGGACTATAGTAACGCCCTGTTTCTGGCAGCCCCTGAAGCTACCATCAATATCCTTCAACGGGTGCAGAATGCTGCAGCCAGGTTGTTTGCGGTTGCCTCAAGAAGATCGTCGGTTAGACCAATCTTGAGAGCACTTCACTGGCTGCCAATACGCGAAAGAGTCATCTTTAAATCGCTGTGCATCACCCATAAGGCTCTTCAGGACAAAGGACCTCCGATCCTCAGGAGCCTGATCTGCCCGTATAAATCATCTCGGGCTCTCCGGTCGGACCTTGGAAATTTTGCCAAGGTTCCCAGAGTTAGGAAGGCACGAACAGGGGGTCGCCACTTTTCTGTAAATGCGGCAAAAATCTGGAACTCTCTCCCCAGTCAGATTTGTACTGAACCCTGTTATTTTAAGTTTCGAAAGGCCCTTAAAACATTCCTTTTTCCTCAGGATTCCTAATTTTTGGTACCCTCTTCAGTCTGTTTTCTGTTCCTTTTGTTAGCGCTGGGACGCTCTTGGGCAGCCATGCGCTTTATAAATCAAATTTCATTTCATTTCATTTCATCCTGGACAGGACGGTGTCAAGGATAATGAGAATAAAATTCAATCTCCCATGGTATGCTTTGCTGGCACAAATAGGATTCGAGTTTGGACTACTAAAACAGCAATTAGCATGCAAGGGAGCTTATGTAAAATGCTGGCACAAAATAAAGGCAGCGGATCCAGGGACACTGAATGCCTATTTATGGAATGGGCTTACCTGGAAAAAAGAAAGCACAGCCACGACTTATTTACAAGATTCAATTGACTGCTTGGCCTTAGAAGTCCCTTGGGGTACAATTGGGTCCCATAAAAGCTTTAAAGAGCTTGTTAACAAAACAGTAAAAATGCTACCCCTCGTAGAGGACCAAGCTGCATTAACAGAAAGGGCGCACGGATGGTTTGTTATTCAGAGCTACACCCGCTGCTCCCCCCTACCTTACCTAGGCGCTGGTTTAACTAGAGTAAAAAAGGAAAAATACCTGCATCCAAGGCTGGGGATTTTACCTTCAATACTGCCTCTGCCCCCATGGAAACGGACACAGCCAGCAACACTGTGCAGATTATGCGGAGACGTAAAAGAAGTCATTCTACACCTACCTGTGCATATGCAAGAGCTTAGACAGGGAACGAATAATTTTGCTAAAACCTGCACTGAGAAGAAAACAGATAAGAATATGCAGGCACTCAGTGAAAGCGTGCTTTGAAGGAGGAGACATCCAGTTAGCCTGCTGCCTGGTTCGATTCATGGGTGTAGTAGGAATAAAGTTAATGATCATCACCTAGTTGCATTATCTTTTATAGACAACTAGCAGCCCGTCCCGACGTTGTCCGGGTATAAAATAGAATGTGTGTAATGTGTGTATTTGGCAATTTATTTTAAAATCTCGTGGTAGACAACATTTTTTGTTTCATTAGAATAGGGACGGAGAAGGCCCAGCTGCAGCCCTGGTTGATGTTAGCAGGCGCGTGTAATTGGTGTAGTGATCCGCTGTTTGAGCCCGGCTACAGCCCTGGTTGATGTTAGCAGGCGCGTGTAATGTCATTGAATGAGAGAGTTATCAGCCGCGGGTAAATCCGTTTAATGAGAGAGTTGAGTGACAGCGAGTAGGAGAGGCTGCAGTAATTGTCCCCGCAAACACGCTCATTTGGGTGTTCCCCCGCTTGAGGCCCAGATGCAGGCCTGTTTGATGTTAGCAGGCGCGTGTTCTCCCGCTTGAGGCCCAGCTGCAGCCCTGGTTGATGTTATCAGGCACGTGTAATTAGTGTACTGATCCGCCACCTGAGCCCGGCTAGAGCCCTGGTTGATGGTAGCAGGCGCGGGTAATTTCGTTGAATGAGAGAGTTCAGTAACAGCGCGCAGGAGAGGCTGCAGTAACGTTACTTACCAGGCCTCCAGGTGAACACGTTTGTCACGCCCCCAGCACACGGCCACAGCAGACGACAATCTGATTAATGTACGACCCACATGGCATGAAGGGCGGAATGTAGCACACGCCCCCAGCGTTTCTCACGCCCCCAGCGTGCCCCTTGATGCGGCGCAAAAGCTTTCACATGGCATGAAGGCCGGACACACGCCCCCATCGTTTCTCACGCCCCCAGCGTGCCCCTTGATGCTGCGCAGCAACGTAATTGGCACTTGTATGTATGACTCACATGGCATGAAGGGCGGACACACGCCCCCAGCGTTTGTCACGCCCCCAGCACACGCCCACAGCCCACGATGTGATGGTCGTACCACACGCCCCCAGCATTAGTCACACCCCCAGCCCACGCCCACAGCACAACGCAGACACGCCCACAAGGGACTACTTTGCTAGCACGGTTCTTTTACCTTTTAAATGCATGGAGGAGTTGGCCTAACGGCTAAGGCGCTCGACCTTGGACCTGGGGATCTGGGTTCGAGTCTTGGTAACGACGCCAAACATCCTGTGATTCTGGGCAAATCACTTAATCTCCCCGTGCCTAACAAAAATGAATGTGTGTCCTCATGTAACGTAACTGGTGCTATGTAAAGCGCTCTGATACCTGATTTAGTTCGGGTCAAGTTCGCGCTATATGAAACTCTGCAAAAAAATATATATATATGGTGGCCGTCTGCATAGCCTATGTCTTTCTGCTGCAACTGCTCTTTCCAACGCTGTATTGGATGTTGTGATTGGTGCTGTGGTGAATGAGATTACCTTCCTCAAAGGTTTGGGCTCTCTCTTTATAATATTAGTATGAATTTGGTCATTGGAGCTTCATATAATTAATTAAGACAGTGATCTGTAATCCCTGGCCCGCGTCTAAGGATTTTAGTTAATTTACATTTAACTGTTTTGATACAACAGGGTCTCATTTCATGTCAAATTATGGTTTAATGGATTTGAAGAGACACTATTATGGTAATAGAAGTCATGGGTCTCAAACAATAATGCTAACATGCAAAAGCAATTTGATTATCAAATCATCCAGAAGAACTTAAAAGCGCTAATTGGAGCACTCTCTGCATGTATTCTCACAGGCGATCACACAACCATGGTCTTAGTGTCCCATATGAATGTGACAGTTATGATTCAATGTTATTGTTCTCCATATTTTAGTTCTTTCAATGAGTGTATCATATGCAATGTTTTTTATTAACTAAGTATATCATAAAATGTACTTACTTTACTTACTTACTGATGGAACAGAACATGTGCATCAACGCATTAGAGGTATTTGCTGGCACCTTAATCGACAAGGGTGTGGTTAACGCATTTGCTGCGGCGGCTATTCCGCCGCAGCGCTAAGGGGGAGGCGGGGCCACGCAGCGCTCCCGTACTCATGACGGAACAGCTCCGTCACGGCCCTCGGGTGAGCTGTGCTTGAGACGGAACGGTGCGCAGGCGCGGCGAGCGGGCCGTGACGGAACCGTTCCGTCACCAGCACAGCCCACCCGAGGATCGTGACGGAACGGTTTTGTCACGAGCATGGGAGGGGTTAAGCCAAAAACACATTGTTGTCAGCATTGGCAACCCATTTGTGTGCAAAATGTTAAGAAGCTCAGGAGCTCCATATTGAATGCTCTTGCAAACCTCTCCAAGCACCACAGGAAGCATTGTCTCTGCAACATTCATGTCATGACTGTGGAGTATCTTCCAGAACTGTCCAAATCAATTTCAGGTTGGTATTCTTGGGATCTCCCAAGCAAAGGCAACTGGAAACTGGATCCCTTGATCTTTCATGCTATGTTCAATCTCTGGGACTTCTTGGACTTAATTCTCTTCACATTTCCCATGAACCCCTTCAGCTTGCACTCCGGTCCATGGGCTTTTTCCAGGACTGGTCAGGGTAGACATCAAATATTTCTACAACACGACAGAGTAGCATTTAGCTTTTTCCATGCATGTGTCAGCACTGACAACGGTACATTTTGCCGGTTACACAAATCAATTTTGAAGTTTCAAGGCCTGTGATTCGCAATATAGCAGGCTTTATGATTTCAAAATCAGGAGTCGCAAAGTGCCTTTTGCTACCCAGTCTGGACCACAAAGAGGATGGGCTGTTAAAAGACAGCCCTTCCCATTGCAATTTATAAAGGACAAGTATAAATGGTTTGAAATTGTGCAGATATTTATAACAATGGTAATATGGTGGAATGAAATATGTGATTCTGAGAATAAAAAGGCATTTCATTGGTAGTCCAAATTTCTGCTGGTCAAGTTAAATCAGGCTACTCTATATTTTCGATTCTATATTTCTGAATGGACTTTGTGTTTATTGTGTGTTATGCCATGTCATGCTGGATGTGAGCTTGCCACTACCACCTTCTGGAATAAGCCTTGAAAGCTACAGATCTTTAGCCCTGCATAGTAAAGTGCACAAAAGAAGAAGATGCTTATCCTTGGGGTGCAATAGGCCATGAGGCCCTGAGCCAACAGTGGTAAAGTAGAGCATTTACCACAGTAACAGCCCAGGGACCACATATTGGACCAGGATGCAGGATGCATTGGTGGTCAAGCGATGCGGATCACTAAGTTCCAGACTTCAGAAGATAATGAATATCATACACAAATGTTCAGAATATTTGCAGTAGGAGCGGAAACCACTGAACTGGAAGAGGATGTCTGGTATAATATCTTTTATATGCTTAGTTAAGGGGGAGCTTCTAGTTTTATTTTTGCCCTGGCGGTCTAAAGGAATGTGCTATAGCTGCTCCAATTTCCTGTGCACACAATAGGTCTTCTCCCAAACACATTTTAAAAGGTCACAGGAAGTCATTAAATTGCAAATTGCAATTTTCATGGAGGTGCACAATTGGCAGCCATTGCAAATAACACAACTTGGGGTCTGTATCTCATTAATGACAGGTTCAGAAGGTGCTTGGATGAAAGGTGGAAACCTTAAAGTTCCTCTTAACTCCAGTATGGAATGTATAGACTCAAAAGAAATCAACTTAGGGTTCAATTATCTTCTTTAGGCTTGCACCTCTCTACCCCAGGGCCAAGGGTGACTGCTGTCTATCAGCTTAAGGAAAAGGTGTGGAAGGGCTGGTCAAGGAGGCAGATCAGGCTCACCAACAGGCACAGTTCTGCATCCCTAACATGTCCTTTCACCCTTCCGGTGCAGGAGATGATATTCCATTGAGAGCAGTTGGTCTTCAGACCTTCAAGCCCCTCTAGCAGCAACTCTCTGCAAAGCATCCTCTTCATACCAGCTGGGCTTTATCCTTCACCTCATAGTCTGGGCAGCACCTCTACTCTGCAAGGAGTCTAGCAGCTTGTGTTCCATGCAAGGCACCTGGGCAGGGTCTACTCTGAATCTAGGCGTTTTCCAAAGTTTATGGGAAACAGCAACTTGAGGGCCTGGTCATCAAACAATGTCTACTCTCGTCTATTGCTGTAGAGCTTCCTTATGATATCAATATATTTTCTTTTGACTTCCAAGGCCAGAGGAGCAGCATCAGTAAACTGGGATGTGGATTGTGAAGTCACTGGCTGGACATCATTGGTCAGGTTCCTCTGCAACTGGTCGGATATGGCAATGGGGATGCCAGTCATAATAACTTTATTTCGATTCGTAAAAACAAATCATAAAAGTACAAACATTTACACAGTTTAAAAGCATGATACCATTATGTTTACATCCTGCTAAGACACCCAGCACAGGTTCAGTGAGTGTGATGCCTCAGAGCTGGTCTATAGGCTAGGCTAGATGAAAAGGTGAATCCCCCAGTCCAGTCAGATGGGCTACAGGGTTACCTTGATCCAGCTATATGGAATTACTTCAAATGCAATCTAAAGGGAAAGCTTCGTTACAGCAATGACAAATATTTAAAAGTAAAAAAAGACTATACCAAAAAGAGATGATATGGTGACATAAAAGAATATGTAAAGAGGAATGAGCATTCCAGAGTGTGCATAAATACACTCAGCACAGGTTTTTGCTATCCAAGTTATTTATAAAATGTATTCATCGGTAAATTTAAGCTAATGACAACTAAAATGATAAGCACACAGCTGGCACCTGCAACTGTAGCTGTAACAGGTTAAAGACCTTGATCCCCAATGGTTGCTGTCCCTTTGGGTTTGAGGGTTAAAGGGAGGTTTCCAGTGAGAAATCATCGACAGATGTATGCAAAGCCTGCACAGGTGGGGATCATTTGCTGTCATCATTGGGGACCTCTCATGAGCATCCTGCAGGAATTGATGCAGAAGAGAGGTGGATAAAAGCAGAGCAAGTGAACACAGGATCACAGACCCCATGACACCGCCAGCGCGGTCAGGTGAGGCTTTGACCATCTTATGGCACAAATATTCCACTTTGTTGTTAATTTCATAGGAACAAGGATACAACAATGAATTTAAATGCATGTTAATATCAGTTTGTATTTTATTTTACCAGTTTCTGAGTTTAGTTTTAAGTGCTGGCTTCAACCCATGCTACAATCCTTTTGAAAAGCTCTTGTGAAGGCATAGATGAAAAAATAGTATGTTCAGCTCGGTTAAGGGAGGAGACTGGCCATTCTTAAGAGGTGCAGCCACCTGAAATTTACCCAAGGAGGTGGAACTGATATTGAACTGCAGCCAGAGCCATCAGTGAATCGAAAATATTCTCATAAAGTGCTGTTGAATACATCAGACAGGCCCTGACAAAGAAGAGGCGTATATCGGATTTTTGTTTAAGTGCTGTATTTATGCTGACCGCGGAAATTTGGTTGTGTCAAAGCACTGAAGGTGGGAAGACTCTGGATATTCTAAAGATGTTGGTCTGATGTGCTTAATTGCTACCCCTTTTTGTGTGCAGTTGAGGCATAAAAGGAACAGTGTGATTTTAGGTATTTTCTGAAATGCATGGATTATGGCCCTTTCCTGCTGTCTGGATTCAGTGTGTTCCACCAGCTTGGGCTCCTAGTGATCTTCCTTCATATTTCAGTCATTTGAAAGTGTCTCAAGTAATGGGATTTGCCATTGCCAAGCTCTGGATCCTGCTGTCGTCATAGCGGGGAGTGAGTGATTGTAGGTTATTGTGGATAGTACAGTAAACTTTGAATATCATTCTCGCCTCTACTGGGAGCCGAAGCGTTGCTTAGATCCCTGGTTTGATATACCTGCGCATGTTCAGGCATAATCTGGTCACCTGGGTATGCAGCTTGTTGATGCAAACAATGCTGGTCCACCCAAGGCATGCTCTCACCATGCTCTCTGTAAGTCTAGCAAGTGATCAAAGCAGAATGAGGATTTTGCAGGGGGAGGAGAGCTTTGTACTAATGCCCTTAAACACTACACTGGCTTGGAGGTTTAAGGACATTTCTGCATCTCAAATGACTCCCTGGTCTACACTTTCTTTGTACTGCATGGTGGACCACCAAGGCTGGAAGACCATTTGAGAGGTGGAGAGTTGAACTCTGTTCCCTCTAAATTAGGATCTCTGTTTTTGCTCCATTGAAATGTAGGAAACTTTGTTTCATCCAGTAAAAAACGTGATGGAAACAAGTAGTGATAGTAGTCTGATTCATCAGCTTGTTTTCCACACTGATGGTGTACAAGAAATCAAAGATGCAATGTACAAGACATCAAAGTATGAGAGCTAGAGCATGGCTCTCCATTTGACAAAATGTAGACCAAATGAAGGCGGGACCTTTTTGACCTCCAAAGCCATAGACGAGATGATTAACCCATTATCACAAGGAGTTCGACAACACAGATTTCAGAACTTTGTAGTCCACGTTTGTGGTCTGTGTCCAGAGAGGGACAGACTGGGGAGGATAAAACACCCCCTTAACTCGTGACTAGGAGAATGTCCATGAACACCCAGTGGCCAGACCCATTAGGGCTGGTTACAGTGCCCACTGAATGGGGCAAAAATTGAACACATTGTTTACAGGGTTTAAATCATCAGGGAAGGGACATAGTCCCAGAACTCACTATCAGCACATCTGGCGAGATAACTGCTGTGCAAAGCCCAAAACAAAAGGGAAATATTGACATGATTGAATGTCTAAATTTCATGTAATCGATGCATTGAGAGCATACATTTATGTTTCAGCTTTTTCTACAGCTAAAAGGCCAGAGGGCATTAAACCTAACGTGTCATACAATGGTGTAAATTAAAGTGGCAGAAATGATAAACTAAACATGCTGACACAACCTTTATGAATAAAACGTACGTAAAAAAACACTTTGTCTCAAAAAATATGATGGTAACGTAAACACTGACTAGGCCCGCATTCAGCTGTATATTAGAACATCGAAGACAGAAGTATTGTCTTACATGAAAAGTGCGCCCAAAATATCAACAAGTGAAATATTATGGAGGTAAGTTAGTACGTATAGGTAAATGCGGATTTGCTATTCTAATACCACATTCACGGACTTTGAAAATCTATATTTTTTCGGGGTATATTTATATGGAGTTGAGTGTACTAAATATATTCTTAGCTATATGTAGTTACCTTCAAGATATTTAAATCTATATTTAGGTCACACTTTTTTTGCTGAACGATACTTTAGCCACGATATTCTTGCACTATTTGCCAATACGCCAAGAGAATGCCCACTAAATGAAATGTAACTATAATATCCTTAGAAAGCTATGCAGAGGGACGTGAGAGAAAGGGAGTTGGGTTTTCTATCTCCATCACCAGGGCTTTAAGTGGGATAAAAAAAACTGTGGGGGGGGGGGGGCTCTCATAGGGGCATGGCCGATGTAATTAAGGGCGTGGCTTAAAACACTTACGCTAAATATCTGTGCTTAGCAGAGTGTGCCGCCCGACTTTGTCAATAGTTGTAAATTGCATAAGATAAGTAAGCAAAAACTATGCCTACGTTATATATAATATTGAAAATGGAAGAAGAAATTCTTTATTTTATTTTTTACAACCATAAAATATAACACTCTTTTAAAAAAAATTGCTACAGTGTATGTTAAAAAACAATTCACGATAAAATACATCATTATGGGCCATATGTATCAAGCCAAATTTCGGCGTTTGCGAATGCAATTTGGCAAAATGGTATATATTAAGGAAATCTGCGTGCAAAATAAGGAATCGCAAAATTTGCGATTCCTTATTTTGCGATTGCATTTAAGGAATTGCAAATTTTGCGATTCCTTAAATGCAATGTATCAAGGTAAATAAAAATCCTAAATGCCCATAAGGAATCGCAAATTACCACCAACTCATAGTTGGTGGTAAGTTGCGAATTCTTTACTAAATGCATTTTTTTTTAAATCCAAAGGTGCCATATGACGCTCTTACATACCCTTAGGGCATGTATGTGCGCCATATGCACACACATGTCATTTTCAGGGGTGCAGCAGGGTGTTCTTGAGACACCCCTGCACCCTTGATATTATTCTCAATTTGCGAATAGCAAATTGCGAATCGCAAATTGAGATTAATTTCACATTCATTCCTATGGGCCTCCTGGCCAATAGAAATGAATGGGAAATTATTCCTTAATTGCGATTAGCAATTTGCTAATCGCAATTAAGGAATTTTAAGGAATCGCTAAAAAATAGCATATTTCTTCATACATACCGTTTAGCGATTTCTAAATAGCGATTCCTTAAAATTCGCTATTTAGGAATCGCAAAACGGTATGTTGATACATATGGCCCTATATCTTGATATGTACAAAAGAAAAAAAATTGTTATACTCATTAAATAACAGTGTTCATGATAAAGTGAATCATTATGTCTGGATAAATATAAGATTTTCCAACTCGTTAATAACCATATTCCCAGATTCAATGTCTGCTTTTTTTAAGAGTAAGTCAATCATGGTTAAAAACTTTACCCCTCGACAGATTAAAAAATTAGATGACCCCCCCACCCAGCGGGTAATAGTCTGCCTACTGGTACGTATATTGAGCTCTTTTAAGATTGATTTTAAAAGCATTTTTCTCGCTTCACTGACTGCAGGACAGACACACAATACGTGGCGAAGGGACTCCTTGTGATGTCCACATAATCTGCAAGTTGCATTATCATATTTCCCTTTCCAACTTGGTTGCAAATCCTTAGTTTTGTATACTCCAAACTGATACAGCATATACTTCTTTTTTAGAAACAATCTGAAGTGAGCTGCTTGATAGGCTTGCGGTTTAAATTTTTCATATTAATTTATCACTGTCCAGGAGTGTCGTCTTTTTACCATTGTGTTTTTGTCTTTTGGGAAAGATAATTGTTTTGCGGAGCCGTTGCATACTCTGTTGAACGCCACCCTCTCCATCTTGCTGTCCCATGCCTCTTGAATGTCCAGTTCTACCAGAGCAATTCAAGATATTCACCCCATGAACATGTTTTTTTTTTATCAAACTGGGCCCTTATTACTGTCCAGCATAGATTGTTCAGGGTGCCGGGTTTCCGAAGGTCGAAGTTTTCAACATCATTTCACAAAAACAGATTGCCTTTTGGCTGTAAATCGTTTAAAATTCCGGATTCCCGACCATGCCATATTTCTAATCCGTAAGCCAATGCTGGAAGTAATTGTGCTGCCATTGTTTTTAAAATATGACTGTAAGATGGGCAACTCAATTTTATTTGTAGCTATTTGTATGCAAAAGTTTGTGCTTTTGCTCTTATTGCACTTATTCGATCCTTAAAGGACATACATCGCCCTAATATTGAAAATGGTCCGGTTCTTGTGGAGGTTGGGGCGTGAGGCTAGAGCTGCCGACCTTCCAACTGAGAAAACAGGATTGAGCGTCACGTCGTGTCAACATACTGTGATTCAAAACATTAATATATCCTTTTGTAATGTAACTGGTGTTAATGTTTGCGCTACATAAAACTGAACAATGAGTCTATTCAAACCTACATCAAACGCAGGGATGGATGGCACTATTGCAGAGCTTTACGCTTTTTTTCCCCCCACCATGAAGGTAAAAGTGAAGAGCCCGATAGGGACCCGTCTCAGCAACTGCTTTTAAGAACTGCCGGTGCTTAGCACCAGCAGGACCTGGCCCACTTAAAGCCCTCACCATCACTCACATTTAGAGCACGAATATCCAGTTCCCCACATTCAGCAGTGCTGGAGAGCACAGGTGCATTATGGTCCATTTAATACAACAGCCTCTTTAAGAGTCTTTACTGCATTTATTTCCTTTCTGCATGCCTCGTAACCCACTGCAGTCACCTCACAGCTTGTACCTGTTTTTAAGGTTGCTCGGTGTGCTATTTAGAGTTTAGCAGGTCGGGTAGGGCAGGAAAAACATGGCTCAGTACCCTGTCCACCAAAGCTACAGTTCACCTGCTCTGTGTGGAGGCGAGGTATCTCCATGCTTCCGACTGCAGAGACTACGCAGCTTCCGCTGGCTGAAACCATTGGCCAATGGGTAGCCAATGACAGTGAACATTCCAACGCCATTTTTTCATGTCCTCGGCCACCAGGAAAGCCGGAAAGGTCCAAACAGGAAATAGGGTTAAGGACCCCACTCCTTCATGCCCAATCATTGTTTGTTTATCAACACGAAACCCATGGTTTGGGAGTTCACTGTTGACAACAAAAATACTTTGCTGAGTGGGGCATGGAATGGCACCTGCACAGAAAAACCTTGGTACCTTCACTGTGGCAGAGGCGCTACTCAAGGCGCAGAGCTCTCCACCTGCCTGGCTGGTATCTCTAAAGATGGCAGACTGTACTCCACCAGGGAAGTGGAGGTCATTCCTGTGCTGACCTGGCGGAAAATAGTACAGCCTGCCAAACTTTCAATCAGACCTCTGATGTGTCCAGGAAGTGTGTAAATACTGCTTTGTTTTCAATAGGAACCATTCAAGTCCACCAGACTAAACTCAGTCTTCATTTTAGGATCCATCAAGAAATTAACATTGTACCTCAGATCTGCTGCAGGTACTTCACACAACAAGTCGTAATGAGATTTCCCTTGAGAAGGCCAGCTCCTAACAAGGTGCAACGCAGGTCTTGTCCAAATAGACTTTGGAAAAATGTGTAGCCCATAACAAAGAAAAAATGGAAATGTCACAAAGACTATGGACTAAGCATCTGCTTTGCCTGTCTGATCATGTACATGTGTTTGGTGTTAAATAGGTCCTTCGTGACCTCTTTCTGTGTTCAATGTTGGTTTGTTTCTTCACACAGAGATCCAATTCTACAGCTCTGCGCTTCTAGGCATGTACTCCATATGGCATGGTCTACACCTCACCTCTTTCTACTGCTACTCTCTATCCACCCAGCCTGGACGTCAACATCTGGATGTCGCCTGCAGCAGCTTGGAATCGGGGGGTCCTTTCAAGATGGAGACATTATAATCGGTGGGGTGTTCCCCATCCACTTCAAGACAGTTCTCCATGAGACCTCTTTCACCCAACCTCAAGGAAGTCTGACCTGTGAGATGTAAGCAAGGGGTTTGCCTCTACAAAATTAGTTAAAACAGCAGCGCATACAAAATATACTATAGTGGGGATCTTTCGCCAGAGGGAATAGCGCCTGATGTAAAGCTAGCCATACTTTACTAAGATCTCCATAGTTCTTACTAGAGAGTGATATTATTCTGCATAAGTAAATGGATTTCTATATCATTTTGTGAAAGGCACTCTTTTCCTCCCTTAGTTTCAGCCTCAGGGCCTACCGCTGGGTCCTCTCCATGCTCTTCACCGTGCATGAGATCAACAACAATCCGAGTGTGTTGCCCAACCTCACTCTGGGATTCGGGATCATCGACTCCTGCAATGCTGTGAGAGCAGCGCTAGAAGGTGTCACTCTTCTAACCTCAGGAAGGGAGGCAGACATTCTCAACTACCAGCTCAAGGACTCTTCTTCCAGACTGTTGGCCATCATCGGAGATGCCGGCATGGCCCAGACGCTAGCCATGGCTCAACTACTGGGACTCTACAGACTACCTCAGGTAGGATGACAGAGATTATCCTAGTTCTCGGCCCCTTAAGTGGTAGTATTGCATAGTATTGACCTGAGAGTAGTGTGAAATTGCTTGCACTTGGGAGTGTCAACTATTACTCAGCAGTGGAACCATGTGCATCCATACCATTGGAACATTGGACCATGTTCAGGTTTATTGCCTGTCAGATATTTTGGGTAAAGTGGGGAGATGAGAAACCTAGAGATATTACGTATTTGCTTCAACTCCAGTAATCTTGACAAATGCTGCCTCCTGTCAGATATGAGTGTGTGGGGTCTTCACTTTGTGGAGACAAGGTTTGTCTCTTCCATTGCTGTGGAACAAACATGGTGGTGTTACTTGAGTGGTGGCCATGGTCCACACAAACATCGTTACTCTGCTGTCGGTTGGCAAGGGAGATGAAGGAAGGCGTCATTCAGAGGGAGCAGCGATGAATGAGGCAGGCATGGGTAATACAGAAGCGAATGGATACTGCTTTTAGAGCCCATGGTAGAGTGAACACCAGAGAGGGAAGTGCCAGAGGAAACAAGAGGGGAGCACTTATGCTGGCAGCACTCTAGGATACTGCTGAGAGACCACTAGAGACAGCAGCACAGGGAACACAAGCTGCAACAAAATGAAATCAAGCAGTACAGCAGTGGAGCAGGGAGAGCAGAAAGCAAGCCGCAGAGCGTGGCAAGGGCGAGGGCTGTTCAGCACACCATGGCAATGCTTGGCTCTGTCCCCTAAGGGTGCCAGCACTACTGCTACACATGCTCTGTCATATTAAAATATATCTTTTGATTTGTATCAGTGGCATGTGTGTGTGTTTGCAAAACATTGTTGTTGGATTGTCCACTCAGCATCAAAGGTCTTTCAGGCTGGAAACATCAAGCAATAGTCAGGCGGGATTACCATGGAATTGTATTATTGAATATCAGTTCTTGTAAGCGTATGCGATGAGTCATTGAGTGACCAGGACACTTGTGTCATTGGGTTTCACGATATAGTCATCGCGTACCCCTTTTATCAGGTAAAGCAAACCATTACCCCTGAGTCTAGGTCTGAGCCACAATACAGTATAGAAATCAAAAAATAAAATATACATTTGTAGGACTCTAGATGCAATGTAAGGCACACTCTCGGACAAGTTAAGGGCACACTCTTTATGAACTTTCTCTATCACCAGAAGAAGACTTTACAAACGTCTAGTTTCAAATTAGAAATAGGATCTCAAGAAGAAAGGTCAGCTTCACCAACACCCATCATTGGTTGCTTTTCGATGCTTTTATAGATATTCAATGTGGAACCTCTGAGAGAATGACCACTCACTGTCTCAGAAGTTCCATATTGAAAAGCTATTAAAGCATTTAAAAGCAACTCATGTTACATATACATTTTATATAGATAATCAAGTAACTTTTAGCATTGACTCCAGCGCCCTCTGTTCTTGATCCAATTCAGCTCTGGTGGGAAACCCTAGAGTTCTGTTCTGGCACAGGTAAAAACAGGTCTTTAGCAGTAATCAGCATGCTTCAACCAGAACTTGTGGTGTAATCACCTTCATGTAAGGTCATGCTTGCATTATACATCTTTGTTCCCAGCAATCTATTATATATTTGAATATATTTCCGTTCCAAACATAATGCAAGGTGTCAAAAATATTTCTTTAGATTCATAGCCGCTTTTGTTCTTTCACGGATTAAATGCCATTGGTTCCTATGGACCTCAAGGCCCATAGGAATCAATGGCAATTACCGATTCGGTAATTACCGAATATTACCGATTCGTTAATTTATTCGGTAAATATACCTACATAGCATTTACCGATTTGTAAATACCGAATCGGTAAAATTCGGTATTTACCAATCGGTACCAATCGGTAAATACTAGTTACCTACATCGGGCCCCTAGGCTTTTAATGGGCAAGTGGAGGGAATGAGGTATTCACTTAAAAGGATAAATTATATAATGCCTGCATGATTATATTCGAAATAATAAAAATTATTATTATTTTTTTTAATCATACAATGTATTCCAGTAAAATAAATGTACTTTTCACCAGGTCAGCTACTTCACCGCAATACCTATCTCAAACAACAAGCATCTCTTCCCCTCCTTCTTCAGCATTGCCCCAGCAGATTACATGCAGGCCTACGGACTGGCCCGCATAGTCGCTTACTTTGGATGGACCTGGGTGGGAATACTGAGTCAAGAAGGTGACTTTGGCAGGCTGAACACCCATATCTTCAAAGAGGAGATCATGAAAGCTGGGGCTTGTGTGGCCTTCTCAGAAATCATCCCCACCACCTTCTCCAAGACCAGGACAGATCAAATTCTGGAAGTGGTCAAAAGATCTTCAGCCAAGGTGATTGCACTCTTGTCATTTGAGGTCTTTATGAATCCGTTCATGGAGGTTTTCTCCATGATAGACCTCACAGGTAGGGTTTGGATATCTTTAGAGGCACCAAGTGTTTCCAACAAGAACCTTGCAAGAGCGGTGGATGGTACTATGGGGATGGTGATTCGCAACGGAATAATGCCAGGTTTCGAAGAATTTGTTTTCAGCCTGAAACCATCCAGGTTTCCAAGGGACCCTTTTGTTAAACAGTTTTGGGAGGAGGTCTTCAAGTGCCAATGGGCTGAGTTTTCTGCAAACCAGTCACTATCAATAGGTAGCGTGGCGATCAAAAACAAACCATGCTCAGGAACTGAGAACCTGAGAGACACAGGAATCTATCCTGACATTAATGACCTGAGAGTGACCTACAATGTTTACAAGTCAGTCTACGCTGCAGCCCATGCATTACATGACATGCTCTTGTGTCATCCTGGAGACGGTCCCTTTGCAGATCAGTCATGTGCCAGCTTTCGTGATTACAAGTCATGGCAGGTAGGAATAGCTTTTCTCGTCTTATATTGAGCTAATATTTTCAAAATGGTGATGCCTGAGTGACAGCCTAATAATTTTGTAGCTATTAACAATTAAAGGTCTTGGCTTGATGTGGTCTGTCCTAGTGATAATAGTAAATTGGTCTAGTGGAATGAAGGAGGTTTACTGTCTGATAATAGCAAAATGCAAATTCGGAACAGTTTAAAAGCTGATATAGTATGTATTCAAGAAACCTAGATTATAAATAATTAGCTATCTGCTGACTATTTTTTGCTTAACTGCCCACAATCCCAGTTACAAGGTGCCAGGCAAAAGGAGGTGTAGCCATACTTCATAGCACCAACTATAGTTTGATATATAAAGATGTCTCTCGTGATTCAAATGTAATTCAGGCAGTAAAAATATGCCTTAATGGGAAACAGATAAGTACTGACTCACTATTGATTGTAAATGTCTTTATTCCACTTGATTCCTCCGATGTACAATTGTTGACGGATATTTTATTTCTACTATTATTGCAAGAGAGTTTTGTACACATATAGTTCTGGTAGTCGGCCTGCATACTAAAGTCTCTAATCACACTTTAAGGCTATTTGCAAATTAATCTAAAGAGGAACCATAAAAATCCCCCCAGCTATTTTTCCTTCTTACAGTAGAGCAGATAAAAGAGGTCTCCTTTGCTAGAAGGTCAGAGAAATTCTGAACTTGTAATTGTAAACGGAAGAGTAGATCATGACCCCCCCTGCGGAGGCTACTCATAAATACCTCTCCAGTGGCTCTATTATCGATTATGTAATTGTCTGTTGGCCGACGGGAGCACTACCTTGCTAGTGCTGCATTCGGCCAACGCCCGACGCGGCCCCGCCCATTTGGCGGAAGTGCCGCACTGCCGCTAAATCGCAGCCGCAGCAAAGGGGCTTAAAACCCCTGATTCCAATTCATCCTTCCACCAACGACTATATCCTAATCCAGTTACTGGCTCAAACAGTTCCTGCAATATTCTGTAGAACAAAGCAAATTAATTATTCTCCTTAAGAGGAGAAGATGCAGGAAAAATGCTCTCTAAGAAAAGAGACTGAAGATAATAACTGGGTCCAGTTAAAAGAAGCAGCCTTTTGTAAAGATACCAAATGATATTGGTAAATCATCTCAAACAGCTGTGGTTCCAGGGGAAAGTCTCTTCTGGTTCCCATAAAGCAAGCAGTAAGGAGTATCTATCTGGAAGAACTTTATTCAGTAAACGCCGATTCCTTATGGATTCCTCCCCCTCTTACCGAAGCTCCCTTTTCTCTCTCAACATGTTGCGCTCCTTCTATGAACACATTTGTGGGAATTTTACAGCGATTGAGAGCCTCAGGAGCAATAGACCCATATGAAGTACCCTTTAATGCCAATAAAACTTGGCTCTTCCAGCTATTGGCTGGGGTTCTCAACGTCTGCAACTATCCTGCACCGAGAAACCCATTGGGGAAGCTGTGCACATTATAAGTCTGTGTGTATAAACAACCAGAGAGAAAGGGTATATCGGGCTACTCTACAACCCCTTAATTAGCAATTTACAACAACAAAAGAGCGCCTAATGCTGTGAATTCACAAGTGACATTGTCCCTAATTAAAAGAAAAACACAGTGTAACTAGACTAAATAAACACGTGCGGTCAGAGAACTGGAAAAAGGGAAGGAAAACCTATTTCCTAAAAGAACCCTCACTCACCCTAGTGGTGACATGCTTCATCATGGGGTTCCCCCTGGAGGGACCGAGTATCCCTCCTGTGTGCTTCAACGCCTGCAACTGCAGCGGAGCAGGTATTTCAGAAATGTGAAGTGATGTAAGTGATAAGTAGTGAAAAGAGATCGCTAAAAGATCACAGCTGGACCCAAACAACTTTATTAAGGGACCAGTTGCTCACATTAAAATCAGTGAGGCCACTTGGTGATTTGTATTAGAACCCCAGTGACCCGGTGTGTGTGCGATCACTTTTCACTACTTATCACTTACATCACTTCACATTCCTGAAATACCTGCTCCTCTGCAGTTGCAGGCGTTGAAGCACACAGGAGGGATACTCGGTCTCTCCAGGGGGAACCCCATGATGAAGCATGTCACCACTAGGGTGAGTGAGGGTTCTTTTAGGAAATAGGTTTTCCTTCCCTTTTTCGACTCGGATCTTTCCTTCGACCAGCACGCAAAGCTTGTCGCCGGCAGATGCTTCGGCATAATTAAATCGCTCAGAAAGTTTTTCGACTTTCTCCCCCTCGAGGCTAGAAAAACAGTTACAGTGGCCCTCATAATTTTGCGCCTTGATTATTGTAACGGCCTATTGGCAGGGACAAAAAAGTCTACACAAACCAAACTCCAAAGCATCCTTCATACGGCTGCCAGACTGGTCCTGAAACTACCCCGCAAATCCTCTGCCTCTGCAGCCCTAAAAACCCTGCACTGGCTCCCCCTCCATAAAAGAATTCTTTTCAAAATACTAACCATAGCCTTTCGAGCATTCAATAAAACTGGTCCAAAATATCTAACCAGACGCTTCCCCCACTACATACCGAGCCGTGCCCTCCGCTCTGCCCAAGACAATCTCATGTCTCCCGCCAGTTACAACTTAAAAACTAAAGGTGGTAAAACGTTATACTCCCTGGCCATCAAAGCCTGGAACAGTATGCCCAAACATTTGAGACAACAGGGCCTTGAGAAACCCTTCAGGAAACTTCTTAAGACTTGGATCTTTAACCTCCCCGATGACTGGACTAAAGCTGCCATCTAGCCCTCCCTCCGCCAACAACGACTAGGCCACCTGGATTTGTTTAGCGCCATGATGCTCCCTCCGGAGCGACCGCTGCGCTATATAAATACCCCCTCACATTCACATTCACATTCACATTCACACATTGCGGAAAAGTATATCTTAATTTGAGGGGTTAATGTGTATGTGGAATTCAATAGATTTTTCAACTGCCTTTGATAGTGAAGACCGGCTAACACTTTGGAAGAAACTATAGAAGTAAGGGCCAGATGTACAAACCGTTTTTGCATGCGCAAACGGGTTTGTGACCCGTTTGCGCATGCAAAAACCCACAGGGCCATCTACAAAGCTGATTTAGCGAGTCACAATTTATCTGCGACTTGCTATTAGGAAGGGTCGTTCCCTTCCTAATAGCGACACAGACGCCATGTAAGGATGTTTTTCAACCGCATTTGCAGTTGCAAAACACTTGCAAATTACCGGCCTCTTCAAGAGGGTGGGATTACAGTAGCAAATGGGAAGGGTACTCCTTCCCCTGTGCAAATGCAAAGGAAAATATTTTTCAGGGGCAGGCAGTGGTCTTAGGGGCCACTACCTGCCCTTAAAAAATGAAACAAAAACGTTTCATTTATTTGTTTTTAGATGCATCCCATTTTCCTTTAAGGGTAGAACCAGCTGGCTTTCCTCTCCTTAATACAGAGAAACAAGTCTAATCACGCTATATATAAGAGCATGGTGCACTGCCACCAACGCCTTATGAGATGAACCCAAGGAATGAGCAGCAGTCCAATTCTTTCTATGAGGGCACAGTTGGTCACACCTTCTGCTGACATAACATGTTCTTATCCTCACATTACAAGGGACAGGCCACGCCTCTACACACACTATCTTAGGATCATTACAAAAGTCAGGATACCAGTTTCACATGGAGTCAGGCACTAACAGCAGGAGTACACACCCTTTTACCATAAAGGTATATTACTGTCCCAACATACGACTAGGTGAACCCTGGGCCACAGAGATCGAGAAGCAAGGACCAATTGTGTTTTTTGTCCAGGATGGTAGTTTTCACAGAGTGGTGGGTAAAAGGAGTGGTGAATTTGTGTGCGGTCAATGGGGAAACATTTACATGCGTAATAGTTGGGATTGAACTATTGACAGGATAAAAGACAATTGGTATGGTTTGGGGGCATGAGAGAAAGAGTTGATGATGCCCACTTTATGTTGCAACTCCTTGATGCAACATTGCTCCATCTGGTGGAAAATCATATAGTTCAGGCAAATGTTTTGGAGTTGATTAAGATGAAGAAGGATTTGCAGATGGTGTGAACCAGGTGGGATATGAGAGATTTATTCTCAATCCAGCTATGTCCAGATTAGGGCAGAGTGAGGCTTGGAAGCCAGCAGTGATTAACAGAGCAAGGAACAATGTTTACAAAAATGTATTGCTTTTTCGTAGTTATAAGGTCATTGAGGTGGTCAGATACATGGAAATCATATTCAACTATCTGGTACTAATCAGACATGATGGTGTTTACCTGTATTGGAAGGATGATGGAGCAGTCAATGTTGTGGGTTGAGGTCACAAGAAGCACCCTGCAGGATTGTTGTTCTAGTAGCGGCCAGTGGATGTCATGACAAAGACTTGGTTGTCAGTTAATGGAGAAAAGAGGAGGAGTTTGAGGAGAGAGGGAAGGATAGGTAAACCAAGAAATAGACCTGGCCCAGTGTAGGGGAATAGGATCTGCTTTTATAGTTACCCCCACTTTTTGCTGATGTTTCACTATTTTCGACTTAGTCTGGCTAGGATCCTGCTATTCAGGACCCCAGCCTAGTTGCTTTCTCCTCAAAATTGATTGCATGTACTTTAGGTACATTCCAGGTTGGATTTTGGGGTACCCTTATAAGTCCCTAGTATATGGTATACTATATACCCAGGGCATAGGTACCCCAGAGGCCTCCCAGGGGCTGCAGCATGGATTATGCCACCCCTGAGAGACCATTCAAATTGGCACCACAGGTCTGCTACTGCAACCTGTGTAAGGTGGTGCATGCATCCCTTACTTAGATATAGGTTCACTATATCTACCTTATCGCTGCACATATAAACCTATCAGTCACCCCTATGTCAGGCCATATCAATCCTGAAGGCAGGGTGCTGGGTTTAAAGTGAGAGGGTGCCCCTGCATGAGCAGAGCCCCTCTGCAGCCTTCAGAATCTATTCTCCGTGGTTGTTCTGTAATGCAGCCAACCATATACTCTTAAGTGCATTATAACCTTGCGGTAAATGCTAACTTTAAAATGGCTGTACATAAACCTGTCGTGTTTGGTGTCAAACACCTTGGAATCATACCTCCATACCAGCAACTGGTGTGGGAGGTATGATTCCACCTTCCTAGAGGGAGAAATATGACTTCACCTGTACACCCGGTACCAGCTTAACAGACCTTGGCATCACAAAATGGATGCTGCCAGTCACAGACATGCGTCTGCCCTCCTGCTGCTGAGCCAAGCTCGAGCAGGGGAAGGCATGACAATAGGCATCCTGTCACAGGGAGGTGTAACCACCTACCAGACAGGCTTTAGTGTATTGGGGTTGGATGGGTGCACTCTGAGAGTGCTTTGATGTCTGCACTGGGGGCACATTTGGTGCATAGTCCAGCTCAAACCGGTCACAGGAGCCATTTGCTCCTGCTCTGATGCAAAACCGGACAAAGGACATGGGTGTAGCCACCCCTCTGTCCTGACCCTCCCATAGGTGGGTCCCCAGAGTTTGTACCACCCCTTCCTTGGGTATAAAGTAGGAACCCCTGACTACAGGACTTTAGATTTACCTGGACGAAACTCTGTTACAGAAACCAAGTACTTCAACGATCTACACTGTGCTCGATGACTGAAGATTCTCCCTTGGAGTGAAGGAGTTACTCCCCTGCTAAGCAGGCACCAAAGACGCATCTGACTGGTTTGCATCTCCGAAGCTCCTGAGGACTCCAAAGAATTTTGCAACACAGGAGGTGTGTTTCCAAGTGTCCCCAAGGTCGACTAGTGTTCTCAGCAAACCTGAGACCCGTATCCCTCGTGGGGTCCGTGCAACCCATTCCCCTGGGCACCATGTACATTTGCAGAAGCATCTGCTTTCCAGCAACCCCTGAAGCTGTGCTTTGGGCTACTTATAGTCCAGACTCCGAGCAGTAATTCCGAGTGTTCGGTGGTCTACTATTTTGTGATTCCTCTTGAGGTCCCTTCGCGATCCTTGGTGCGTTGGCCAGTGGGTCCCTGTGAAGGCAACTTTAACTTCCAGTGGGCTTTCCTGGTTGCTCCAGACGTGCCCTGACTCTCCATCGCTTGGGGAGTCACCAGGACCTTGCTGGTCCTAACAGAAGCATCTTTCCTCTGACTGCATGGGTTTCAGTTGCCTAGGCTTGTTGGTGTTCAATCCGGACACTGACACCCCCCAGCACTTGACATCCTTCCTGGGACAGCTCGCCTGTGGACTTTGGTTGACCTCGACATCTCCTGGTCCCCGTGGCTGCAAAGTCAAGCTTCACCTCTTTTCACCTGAAGCACCCAACATCGGTGGGCATTCGTCTACTGAGCTCCTGGTCACCCAGAAGTGACCCAGACTCTGTCCCCTCTGCTTTCAGGTTCTTCTCATCTCCTATCCAGGCTTCGATCGCACCAGACACTTTTCTTCTTCACTGCAGCAGCACTTTTCAGCATCACGCCATTGAAAACGATGAAGATTCCAGACACCATTTGACACCTATGCACCCGGCTTCCCTGGGTGAGGTAACACAAGTACTCTGGTGCTCACATGGGTGCTGGCCTTAGAACCTTCTAAGTTTGAAAGTGTTTGCTCAAAGTCCTCTCCTAAGTGTCCTTAAACTTTAAAATTCCAACCGCGACTTTCCCGTAGAGTTGTACGGAGCTCGCAGCTGTGTTCTCACACTGCACGCGTCCCTCCTGGGTCCCCTGTGTCACTACCGTGGGTGGTTCCTTGGAGTCCTAGCGATTCTATATGCTCTAGGCACTATGTCTAGTCAAGTTGTGGTTGTTATGCCACTTTCTTAGAATATGGTTTGGTCTCCCCCGGAACCCACTGTGCATTGTGCTATTTACTGTCGTTCTATTGATTTAATATTGTGTGCTTTGTTCTCTTCTCTCCTAAAGAGGTTAGTAGAGAGTGTTTAGTAATAAATACATATACTTTATATATTCCTTGTGTGGTTCTCCTTTCATTTGGTCATTCAGGAGGTTACAGACTGGTAAAACAAGCTGCTTTACATTCCTTCAAGACTTAGCCTGAAGACTGCTCTCCAAAGCTACCACTAGGATTCTTTAAAGGTTGTCTTTGACCTAATCATCAATAAGGGTCGTTTAGACTGATGCAGCATATACCAAGCCAACTTGTCACACCCTGGAGCAGGCAGGTGAAGCAATGAAGGTTAGTTACATTCTGTGCTGAGATATAGATTGAGGAGAGGGACATTTTGGGGTGGGAAATGTTTAGAGAGTGGGTGGAAGAGATAGTTAATCAATGTTAGATTGTTGTAGAGGCATATTAATTTGTGCAGATCAAGCACAGGTTTCTAAGTGTGAGCTCAGATTGTTTCAGATAAAGGTGGCCTTTTCACTAACATAAGCAAGTCTGTGGTGGTCATTCACCCAAGCACTGTATATATTTATATATGGAAGGGGGTGCTGCACTCCATTTGCACCATGGAACAGTATAATCTCTGTGTGCGGCACAGTTGAGACTTAGGGACAGGCACCAACCACTTCAAATAGTTCTAGGATGAATTTCACATGAAATCCATATTTGTTCAACATTTAACAACTATTAAAATGCCACTAGCAAACTATCAAGAAATTCTTGAATTATATCCAGCCACTGGTGGTTTTCAGGGGCTAATTTCCAGTCCATTATTTTTAGCCAACTGTGCAACTCTAGATAGAGACCAGCAATATGCAAATCTGCTTTGCTCCAAACAGTGTATCTGGCATCATCCTAGAGATATATGTTTGTTCCATCACCATCTCTTCTTATTTTCCACCCAGCTTCTACAGTACGTAAGGCAGGTCCGCTTTGAGGCCAACCTCCACGAGGAGATCTACTTTGATACCAATGGGTACACACCACCATTTTTTGATGTCATCAACTGGCAGGTGAATGACAAGGGCTCTCTTAGTTTCATCAAAGTGGGCACCTTCGACACCTCAGCCCCTCAAGGGCGTGATCTTTTTATTGATAGCAGTGCAATCCTGTGGAAGAGCGATAACCAGAAGGTTTGTCAAATTTAATGATAAATTAACTATGCAACACTGAGTAATGTCTCTTTTTCAGGATAGTGGATAAAATGGCTCATACCTGTGTTGAAACATCAATATGTCAAGATACCAGCTGTCCAATTGCATTCCTAATTCACCCCTTTAACCATAAACATATCTTGTTGTGAATAACTTTGTGCCAATCTTCCTCTGGGATACTGTGGTCAAACATAGGCATACATTTGCCAGATCCTTGCCAGGTACAGACAACCCTGTAAGTGTAAATGAGTTGCACTTCTACACATTATTTGTATGTATTTTCTTATGTTGATTTTCTGAAAGCCATGCTCTAGAGGATTCTGCATCCCCTCGCTGAAATTAACTGTGCAGCCCATGAGATGAACCACAACTCTCCTGGTTCCTTCATGTGATATGTGATGCAGTGGCGTCAAGTGTTGGATGGGCATTGGCAGGTAAATACTATTGAATAATAAAGGTTGTTCTCCACCATGAGTAGTAATCAAATATTCATTCTTGAATTTCTTCTGTATTTGAGGAGGAGTGAGCAACAGCCTTTTTTAAAAAACGAACAAATTATTGAATTAGTTCAGAACAGATTACAAAATTATACAGTAATAATATTGTAAACCCCATATTCAGTGACCATCAAGAGCGAAGTCATGGACACAGGAACAAAAGAGACATTCAAGTTTTAACCTGAGCACATGCACAACCAAACAGCTAGAAGCACAATAGACTAGCGCTTGTGAAGTGTGGGAGAATGGTGTTGTATTAAGTTCATAAATCTGTCATTTTTCGCCAGTCTTTTAAAACATTCTGCAGCTTTTTGTCTGTCTGTACCATCTTTATCTAGGATTTCTCTGCCAAAGACCTCTAAATTACATCTTTGTACCATACTTACAAAGAAGGGCTTTGCTGTTGTATCCAGTGAATCATGATCCTACTCTTGGCGTGCACCAACATTAAAGATATAAACCTAATATAAATGTTTCCCTTCTCCTGTTCCGTTTGAGATGTGATCCTAATATGCAATGTGTCAAAGAGCACTCAATCTGTACCCCTGGAACCAATGATAAGCCACCCAACTTTGATGGCATCACGGGCACTCACCCGAATGTGTCGGATATATTTTGGTGAGGGTTTGTGGGGTAAGATAAGCCTATTAAATGGAGTCAGGCAAAATCGGGTGTTTCTAGCAACCGTCTTGTAATACTGTATTACTCTAACCCACACAATGGGGCTTATTTACAAGCTCCCTTGTGGCGCATTTCTGCCGCTGGAGCACCACGTTTGTGACGCTCCAAAGGCACAATGTGCAGACCCATATCTACAAGGTCATGCAAAGCCTCTTTGTGTGGCTTTTCATGGCCTGGTTGATAGAGAGTGAGACAAAGCAGCGCAAGTCGCTGCCTGCCTTACTCTGTGTTAAAAAGGTGTTTCATGGCTGTTGTTGTGGGTGTTCCCCCGCAACACCCATGGACTTTGAGGGGGCCCAGATTTACAATATCTGGTAAACCTGGGTCAACACCAAAGCCTTGCACCTTCCTAGATCAGGTGTAAAGAGGAGAAATACTTACATTTCTCCTAATTGCTTCCACTTACCTCGTGTGTTGCATTCGGCAGCACACACAGAACAAGGACATGCTTCTCGTGATTGATTTTGTGCAGGAAGATGCCCCAGATCGGCAAATACTGCTTCTTAGATGACAAATCATCACATTAAAAGTGAGGGAGCGCCAATCCCCCTTTCTGATACATAAGCTTCATGGTGTCAAACTTAATCTAAGGGTGAGATCCTTCCCATTGGAGGGTGGTCAGTATGATATCTATTTTACAGAATACAGTTCTGAACAGTAGATGCATTAGACCCTGAAAAGCATATAGGAATCATGGAACAAGTATCATTTTCTTCAGAACCACCATTCCCATTACTGAAAATGGAAGCTTTCACCAAAAAGGAAGTGTTGGAATTGGCCCTTTTCTTCCTATTTTTCCTGGCCTGTTTTTGTTGGCTATAGGACTCTGGGCACTTTACCACTGCTAATCAGTGCTAAAGTGCATATGCTCTCTGTGTAAATTGTGATTATGATTGGCTATGCATTGGCTATGCATGCTTGGAATATTTCATTTGCTGACAAGTCCCTAATAAAGTGCACTGAGTGTAGATGGGCCTGTAATTCAAATGGTACTAATGGGCTTACAACACTGGTTGTGCCACCCACATGAGTAGCCCTGTAAAAGTTTATCAGACCTTCCACTGTAGTGTCTGCGCACAGTTGTTAACTGCCATGTTGATCTGGCAACTGCACCTACTTGCCAGACACTAACTGTCCCTTTTCTTAGATGTAAGACACCCCTAAGGTAGGCCCAAAGTACCCCCATGGGCAGGGTGCAGTGTATGTGAAAGGTAGGACATGTACTGGTGTGTGTGACAAGGCCTGATAGTGAACTACTGTGTATTTCGTTTTCACTATTGAAAGGCTGGCTGTCCCATAGGCTATCATTGGAGCTGAACTGTAACATGTTATATGTGAAACTTTCAATTGGGAACAGCTAGACACTTGGAGTTTAGGCTCTCTGAACTCTAAATTTTATAACACATCTTTTAGTAAAGGATTTCTCTTTTTTTAATTGAGCATTTGAAAATGCGACTTTTAGAAATTGCTTGCTTTACCATTCTGTGTGCCTAAGACTGTTTGTGTATTCAGCGTCTGGTTTGGGAGTGACAAGAGCTGGGGGTGTTCATTCACTCCAGATAGTTCCAAGTGGGTGCTGAGGTGTGTTCTGCCTTGCCTGGGAGACTCATAGCTGGGCTGAATAGACATGGTCTGCATTTAGAGTGGTTGCAGCAGTTTGTAAAGTTGTATTTGCTGCATTGTGGAGCAATTGTTTGCAACTTGGGTATTTCTGTTTTAGAATAATAGGTTGGTCATTTCATGTTAGTAATCCTGCTCTTTCAGAACAACTGACAATCCTACACTCAGTGCTGTCAAACCAAGTTCACCTTATCGATTTCCTCCAACATAATTTTCAATTCTAACCTTCTCCCAGAAATGTAGCTTACAACATGTATTTGGTTTTTTCTCTGTAGCCCACACGCTCAGTGTGCTCGGAAAGCTGCACTCCCGGACACAGGAAGGTTGAGCGTCAAGGAGAACCAGCCTGTTGTTTTGACTGCCTACCATGCTCGGTTGGAGGAATTGCCAACCAATCCGGTGAGTGGAAACGCAGCAATCTGTTCATGGGAGGAACTCAACCCATACTAAAACCCAATCAGCAACCGCTTTTGACCCCTCAGGTCCTAAAGCTTTTATATGAAAGACCATCAGGATTCTGTGGTGAGAATGATTCATTATTTTTCTACTGATAATTCCAAGGTAAGATCCTTTGAATCCATAAGGAAAGGCCTTCTTCATATCACATCCTTGGAATCACAGCTTGAAAAGTCTTGATTCTCACATGTTTTTCTCGATCTTCAAACTTTCTTTATAAGAAGACTTCAGCATTCTAGGTTTTTCCGATGAAAAGGCTAGTGGAAATTCATGAGGCAGAAGAGCCTTCAGTAGTCTGGATGTTTGCCCTGATGTTGATATGCAATAGTTTTTCTGTTATCTGGAACTTTAAATGTGTGATCTGTGGCTGCATGAAGATAAGTCTGTCACACCATAGAATTGTCCCTGTTTATGTCTGTAGCATACATTGCTGCTTTTGTTATTTTTATTGTTTTTGGTATTGTTTTTGGTATCATTGATGTTATTGGTACTGTTACTGCTATTATTGTTGTTATTTGCCAGGCAGACAATGCTCTTTTGCCAGTCTTCGTTCAACCACCAACTACTAGGATCATTAATATATCTTGTAACTGATATGCAAAGTATGTTGTACGCCGTCATTTAGAACAGAGCAGTAATGGGACATGTTAATCCTGTCGCTCATTGCTTCTAGAGCATCAGTAAAGACACAATATATGCACATATCTGGGACGAAGTTTTGATAAATATACTGGCTTTGTAGGAAGCTATGAGTAGTAATACATTATGGTTATGTTTTGTGCTGGAGAGTCTTACAATCAATCAGCATTTGTAGAGCACAGCACTGTCACCCCTGTGGGTATCTGGGTGTGGTGTGCAAGGTCTCCATAAAAAAACAGGTCTTGAGGAAACAGAAGGAAGAGGGGAATAATGAGCAGAAGAAGGCAAAACAGAGGGCAGACAAATGAGCAGAAAAGGCGAATCAGAGCAAGAAATGAACAGAGGAGCCACAAACCGAGGGCAGCATGTAGACAGGCAGCAGAGCGTTGCAGACTGTGGGCAAGCTGGACAGGAGAACTCTTGCAAGGAGCTTGCACAGTGACCTGTTTAATGGGGTTGCACTGCCACCTCTATTAAGTAGGTGCAGGTGGGAGGGCAGGGTGCTGAGTTGCAGGAGGAGTAAAAATAGCAGGAGGAGGGAAACAGCAGGAAGAGAGAAGATACGAGCTGAAAAAGGCAAAGCAGAGAGCAGAAAACTAACAGAAAGGGCAAATCAAAGGGCAGAAATGCGAGCAGAAAAGGCTACAGAGAGGGCAGAAAAATAAACAGAAAAGGCATAATAGAGCAGAAGAGGGCAAAACAGAGGGTAGAAAATGAAGAGAAAAGGAAAAATGTAGGGCAGAAAAGGCACAACAGAGGGCAGAAAATCGAGCAGGAAAAGGCAAAACAGAGGGTAGAAAAACAAGCAGAAAAGGCACAACAGAGCAAGAAATGAGCAGAGGAGGCACAAACAGAGAGCAGCAGGTAGACAGGCAGCAGCGATAGTGGACTGTGGGCAAGCTGGGCAGGAGAACCTTTCATGGGGAGCTGACATAAGGACACAGTTGTACCGTTGGCACCACGTATACACTTTCCCCCTACTATCACCTCGTATGTGTTTTCACGATTACAGGATACTTCAGCTGTGAAATAGCCTTATTGTTTTAGTCTGATCGAGTTCCTTTTTGCATTCACCAGGATCAATTCATGCCCAAGTAGACATTTCCAGACTTAGATATGACCTTTAGTTCCTCAATATTATAAAAACTGTTTAAGTAAATGTTTTCTTTACTTTTCATTATTTCAGATTCTACAGAGTGTGTGAAATGTCCAGATGACCAATGGCCCAATTACCGCCGAGACAAGTGTGTGCCAAAGGAGGTTGAATTCCTCACCTTCTCTGAACCTCTGGGTGCCTTGTTAGCAAGTGTGGCTGTCACTGGTTCTCTGTTGCCAGTCACTATCTTACTGATCTTCATCAAGCACCAGGACACGCCCATCGTCAAAGCCAACCACCGAGCTCTCAGCTATGTCCTCCTGCTGGATCTAGCTTCCTGCTACCTCTGTTCCCTGATGTTCATTGGACACCCAAGTACATGGACCTGCATGCTGCGTCAAACTGCTTTTGGAATCCTGTTTACATTTAGCCTTTCTTGCATGTTGGCCAAAACCACTGTGGTGGTCTTTGTATTTAAAGCCACAAAACCCAACAGTCAAATTAAGAGATGTTTTGGCCCAAAGTTGCCCAACAGTGTGGTCTTCTTCAGCACCCTTCCTCAAGTGATGCTCTGTACATCATGGTTGGCTAGTTGGCCACCTTTTCCAGAAAACAATATTAAATCTCAACTGGGAAAGATCATCATTGAATGCAATGAAGGATCAACGAAAGCCTTCTGGTGCATGCTGGGATACATGTGCCTCCTCGCGGGGATCAGCTTTGTGATTGCCTTCTTAGCCCGAAAGTTGCCAGATAGCTTCAATGAGGCCAAACATATCACCTTCAGCATGTTGGTGTGTGGAAGCGTGTGGATCTCCTTCATCCCGGCCTACCTAAGCACCAGGGGAAAGCAAATGGTTGCAGTAGAGATCTTCGCCATCTTGGCATCAAGTACTGGCTTGGTCACTTGCATGTTTGTTCCAAAATGTTACATCATCCTACTGAGACCAGATATGAACACCAAAGAATACCTCCTAAGAGGCAACACCATAATGAAGAGATAGAACAACGATGGTGCTCTTCGCTGACTCTATTACAGAACAACTCATTATCTATTAAATGCTGGGTAGGTGTTTAGTAAAAGTGGGATTTAGTAAAGGCCTATTGCAAGTTAAAGGGGATAAGAGGAAGAAAAAATGAAAGAGCACAGACAGGAAAGGAAGGAGCTCAAGCTAAAGAATGAAGCAAAAGTGGAAAAATAACTTGTTCAAGTAAAGAAATCAAGATAGATGTTGAGTTTTCTGAGATTGGGCTGTGCCTTCTGCCTGTCCACTTATGTCAAAGAGAATTCACGAAAGATGCTTCAGGTGACAATCTTCTGTGGCAGGCAAAACTGAAGGAACCTGATATGAGTAATTCGAAGCTCGCCATCAATAACTATGAACTATAGGTTGCTTACTAAGTATAATAATTTTGTTACATTTGTTTATAACTTAATAACAATAAAACTAATTACGCATTCAACCACATGTACATGTTACTTGAGTATGACGTATAAATATCGCAATATAAAAATTTAGCCAAGAATTCAGCGCTAGCAGTTCCCCTCAGTATCAATTCATGTGTTCAAGTTGGTGTCAGGCGAGGTGCTCGGGGTCTACTTGGAGTAGTGATCCATGAGCCAGTGTGGGATGTTCTCCCATGTAAGGATTAGACTTTCTAGTTCAAGCTAAAGCAGCTGGGAAAAAGTCACATAAATTGCTGCACCTGCAGTGGGAATACAATCAACCAGCAGGAAGCCTTGCTAAATGAATATGTGGGAGCCAGTATTCCCGTACTACACGACAGTAATTTGAAATCATACAAATCACACAGAACATCTAAGGATCATGACTTATTGAAGCCATATGCCCCTTTCAGGCTTTGAATGCCTACCTAAAATCAAGGCGAGCCACAGCTAAGCAATATAGCCCTATCCAGGAGAGGGGGTTATAAATGTGTGCATGGTGTACTGCCTACCTTTAGAGAAACAGCCACCTCAATCAGACATGGTGCTGGAATGGGTAAATATGATGTCAATAAATACTATGATATAGGCAGGCCAGACAACAGCAATACTAATAAATGCAATGTCAACGTATGCCAATGACCTGTGCCCGCATAACAATGTCAATACTAATAAATGCAATGTAAGTGTATGCCATAATCTATGCCCGCACAACAGTGTTGATACCAACGATGTCAAAGTATGCCCTAATCCATGCACGAATGACAATATTATTACCAGTAAACCAATGTTGATGTACGCTATGATCTAGGCATGCATAACTATGTCAATAGCAGTAAAAACAATATCGATGAATGCTGTGACAACTGTATGCACAATGTTGAGAATGGTAGTAGTGACTGCCATATTATTTCAGGAGTTCAAATGAATTCATATCATTGCTGTCAGATTGACCCAAGGTGACCTCCCCATCGACCCCGAGTCAGAGATACATGGTCAGAAGGGTCCTACAACCCACACCCATAAATATCGAATGACAGGTCACAGGAGGGGTCTCGCTTAACCTAAAGACAAACATGAAACCAGGGAAAACCCTAATCAATCCCACTTTTGCACCACAAACAGGTCAGAGCAAATTGGCCCCAATAAAACACATTGGCCAAAGGCTCACTTGTCCTAAAAATACTACAAAGCTAGATACCACAAGTAGATAGTCTCAGTCTTCTTTACAGATAAAGCTAACGCTTTTGAGAGGGAAATAAAAAAAGCAGCCGAAGACATAGTAGGAAGGATATGGATGACGAAGAACTGGTTCAACAAGAATTAACGAAACCTAAAAACAATGCAAGATGGTCAGGTTTTAAAGCGGTCAGTGAATTAGACATTGCAAAGATCATGTCGACCACTAAACCTAACAACCATTATAACGATCCCCTACCAGCAAAATGCTGGTCCACCTTTAACCACCTGTTAATCCCAGTTTGGACTAAGATCATAAATGCCTCCCTATCACAAGGACAAATCCCGGCTTGCCTTAAAACAAGACAAGTCACTCCTCTGTTAAAAAAACCAACAGAGAACCCCTCTGTTCCAAACAATTTCAGACCTGTAACTAACATTCCCATGATAGCTAAAGTATTGTAAAAAATGTGTCCAACAACAATTGAGTCTACACATTTCCAAATTCAACCTGCTAAATGTTTGCCAATCAGGCTTCCGTCCTTACCACAGCACAGAAACTGCAATTTTGCACATAGTAGATGACGCATTGCTGGCTCTTGACCACAATGAAACCTGCCTCTTAATCTTACTGGACCTGTCCTCGGCGTTCGACACGGTAAACCACGCCAAAATCCTAGATAGATTGGAAAACAGAATGGGCCTAGAGGGTACAGTCCTCAACTGGTTCAGCTCCTTTCTTGAGAACAGATCCCAAAAATTCATTGTTAACCAAACCCTTTCTGGCCCGACCAATAATACAATCGGAGTTCCACAGGGATCAACGCTTTCGCCAGCGCTTTTTAATCTATACGTTGAACCACTCACGGAAATATTACAAAAAGCAAATATTGCTTTCCACATGTATGCAGATGACACTCAGTTGTACATCAAGGTTGTATCAACAGAAGAGATAAAGACAATGAACCATGCACTATCAAGAACCCTCCAATGGTTAACCAAGAATCACATGAAACTAAACCCTCAGAAAACCGAATTCCTACTTATTTCACCACTGAAAAGCAAATTAAAGACAGTAGAATGGGTCAACCTTCTCACTGCTCTAAATTGTACTCCAAAGATTGTCGACTCTACCAAATCACTGGGAATTACTCTAGATAAAAACCTGAACATGTCAGCACATATCAATACAATGGCAAAAAACGCCCGATTCCATTTAAGTTACTTGCGAAAACTTAAACCTTTCCTGAACAAAACAGACCTTAAAACTGCAGTTCAAGCGCTGGTCATCTCAAGGATCGAATACGCACTACCCTGGCTGGGCTCCCCAAAATCACAACAGCCCCTTTGAAAGCCTGTCTTAATGCAGCCACAAGGCTGATTGCGGGATCCAAAAAATTCGACCATATCTCCCCTCACCTGAAAATGCTAAACTGGCTGCCTTTCGAAGCAAGAATTCATTTCAAGTTGGCATGCATCACCCATAATGCAATCCATCACAAAACTTACTCTTTCCGGAGTTAACCGACCCTCCAGGAGCAAAACAGACTTACTTCTGAAACCAGCTGGCTTCCGCAAGAAAAAGACTTATGACCGAGCATTCTCAGGAGCAGCACCAAGAATTTGGAATGCACTCCCACCAAACATCAGATGAATCACATCCATCGCAACTTTCAAAAAGTAAGCAAAGTCATTCTATATGAGCAAATTTCTCCCATAGGACTGATTGGACGACTGCTTGTCTATAAACTGATCACTTGTCTATAAACTGCTCACTTGCACTCAGTGCTCCGCTATCCGATGTTGGTACAAAGATTATCCTTTTAGTTAGCTGTGCCTTGGTCATTCAACTATTGACTGTATACATGTTGATATGCTATACTGAAGTGTGAAACTGTAATGACTTGTTTTGTCCTCTAATGTTCTGGTTTTATCCACTAATGTACTCATTTTGCTGAAACGCTACTGTAAAGCGCTCTGATACCCTACACTGGGTCATGTTCGTGCTATAGAAAACATTTAATAAATAAAAATAAATAAATAAATAGATAAGAACACTCCGCTAATCAGGACACAACATACATGCGCACTCCTCTTGCCGGACATCTGGACACATACACACTGGCATACACTAGCACTCCCAGAGGTCGAGAGCCATCTGTGTCCTTGTTAATTTATGACTGAGATACTTTTTCAGGAATGCAGAAATTATTTTATTGTACCACACAAGATGTATATAATGTCAGCCAAAACTTTGTACAGCAAGAGACTTCCTTCAGATGCATTCTGTAGAGACTCTCCCAGCTGATGGGTTTAATTAAACCATCGTGTTGCTGTTTTGCCAAACGCCTCTTGTCTTTTCATTTCTTTAAGGTAAACTCATATCCAAGCAACAATGGTAAAATGACAGGGAAGGACATGTGCAAGTGAGGGAGTGACTTAGGAATAGTTTTCGTACTGTGCCAATCAGAAACTCAACTGTCTCTTGCACATCTAAACATTAGAGCGGTCCATCGGGAAGCGACTAAAGAAAGGATTTCATCATTTGCAGATATGAGGAGGATGGTCATCAGTTGCTCAGATGATCAAGAGAGTGTTCCCCGCCTGCAGACACCAGAACTGGAACAGTCTCTCCCCTCCACCAAATTAGCAAAAATGCTAATTTGGAAAAACATAAGCACAGTATCCCAAAGCCTTTTCTTAGGACCTCGTCACCAAATACTGGAATTGCCGAATACCAGCTTCCTGTCTCCTGATCTCACTCTTGCAGGGTTATTGCTTCCCTGCTTTCTCCTTTTGTAATTGATTTTCTACAGTTCTCTTCCTCCTTCCTGCCTTTCCTGCCTTTTGCTCTGAGTTAAAGTCTGATGATGACAAATAAGTCCTGTTCTCTAAACCTTGAGTCCCTGTGCCCACCACCATCAACACTGGCATCAGTTAATCACTGGTCTAGCACATAAACTGTTGTTAGGAAATTCCATTTTGAAGAACGCACAGGGTCTCACTGGATGAGAATCATAAATCCTTGCCAACATTTGATGTGCAACATAAGGGGATCCTGTGGACAACTGATGTATCCCCCAGAGAACATGTCCTGGTGACCGGCCGGAACAGAAGAGAACATTAGAAATTTCATAATGCATCCTCGGTTTATTAATGGCTCTCAAACTCATCTTGCTAGACCTCTCACTCCTGAGGTATTGTCTGTAAGTGACTGGCATTATCATCCTCGGGTATCGAATACCAGCTGCTGGGAGACCATGACTGAGAAACATTTGCTGGGCAGGCAAGAACCGCAGAGCCCTGGCCCACTTGCATGAAAAATAGAGCCCACGTCTCCCCTTGTGTGTGCCCATTTATTCCTTTGCCAACCTGTTATCAATCAAAGCCTCCACCTTACTTTTCATGTCAGCGATAAATGAAAAGACTCAAGAATGGGCCATTGAGGGGTCTCCTGTGGGATTACATGCAGCTGCATCTTCCAGGCCTGCTGTGCCCTCACTGACACCTTGTCTATGTCCTCCCCTTCCCATCGAGGCTGCACAAGGGGCCAATGTTGCCTCTGGAATTGGGGACAGGCTGGATCTTTTATTCAGCAGATTTCTTCATCTTACAATGCACATTTTTTACATGTCTTTTTATATATTAAACAAGCTTCTCATCCCAAACAAGAAGAAACCCCACAAGGGGTGTACTCGTTTTGTTTGCTTTGTTAACCTTAGGAAACAATTGCATATGGTCATAAAAGGCAACCCTCATTCTCATGGTTCAATTCTCTCTTTTTTCAATGGTGTCACAGTCATTTGATGTCCATCCCTAGGGGGACAGTCAACCACCTCCCAATGTTAAACAAAAAATAAATATGGGCATTCGAAGCCAGACTATAATTTAGAGCTAACGACAAAACACTTAACATACAAGACCTAGGGGGCCCGCCTTTCACATGTTAAAGTGATTGATACAAACCTCAGAGGTCCTAGAGGGGACATTTTACATTTTTGCATCTGCAAATTGTAATACAAATATGTCTCAGATTGAGGCGGGTCATCTGGTATGATAAGTTTTGACCTAATCCTCTTTACATCGGTAAATGGAGGTAACAGATCCATAGCACCATTGAGTTTCACCGCAATTTATTCTAGAAAGATAGATCCACAGTGTATGGTGGATCAATTTCTGCAAGTGATTGAAGAAGAGTCCCAGGCTATAGAGTATGTTGCAGGTCTAGCTAAGGACATTGGCTGTTGTCTTTGCCTTGCTCTTGGGATGTGGCAGTCTTTCAAATGAAGGAAGAAATAGGGGGGCTTATTTACAAGCCCCTTGCGCCACCAGTACATCACTTTTTCCCATATTAAAAGTGATTCACCTATGGCGCAAGGGGCTTGTAAATAAGTCCCAGGCTTACGACATACATAGGGGCATATTTACAATGACTCTGCAGCACTATTACGCCGCTGGAGCATCACTTTTGAGACGCTCCGGAGGCACAGTGTACCGGCCCATATTTATGAGGCCACGCAATGCCAACTTGCATGGCTTTTCATGGCTTTGTAAATATGGAGTACGTCAGGGCCTGACTCTGCGTGGAAGGGGTGTTCCATGGGTGTTGCTGTGTTGCTGTGGAGTTTACCACGCAACACCAATGGTTTTTAACACTACCCCAAATTTACAACATAGCGTAAATCTGAGACAGTGCCAAAACCAACGCCTTGCCTTCCCAAAGCAGCTGTAGCGAGTAGAAATGTTTTAATTTCTTCACGTTTTTTCTTTCCGCATGTGCTGCAGAATGCAGCACACATAGAATGGGGAGAAAGCCTACTTTGATTGTTTTTGTGCAGGATGGTGACCCTTCCCGCACAAAAACAATCATGCTAGCAACACACACACCGGCATAGGCGATTGGTTTCAGTTTGTGTGCTGGCAGAAGGGACAGGAATGCACTTAATCTTGTAGATAAGGCGCATTCCTGCTCTTTGCTTTTGACGTAGGGGAGCGCAGCTAGAAGGCTTGTGGCGCTGCCCTTTGCCAAAATACTGTAAATATGTCCCATAGTGTTAGAGTCAGGCCAGCTGTGGTCCAGATGGCTTTAAAACAAATAGGGGAATCACCTTCACTGACCTTACCAGGGAGGACGTTTTTGGAAATCCCTTTTCAAGGACCACTGCAACAGCTTGCCGGACCCTCTGCGCAGGTCCCGCTGAGCCTAGGAGGCCCTCTGCATCCACGGACCTGCGGCTGTCACCAAGGTTGCTGGGGGTGCGTGTGGGCAAAAGGCAGGCCTGCGAGTGGCGCTGCAGGGACTCCAACTCCCAGGAGTCCCTGCTCAGCTGACCGCCAACACCTGTTCCGCTCTCCCTGCTTGCCCTGCCCCCAGCGCACTGTAAGCAACACAAACCCTCCCGCTTCAGGCTTCTGTGGGAATCACCTTCACTGACCTTACCAGCGAGGACGTTTTTGGAAATCCCTTTTCAAGGACCACTGCAACAGCTTGCCGGACCCGCTGCGCGGGTCCCGCTGCGCCGAGGAGGTCCTCTGCATCCACGGACCTGCGGCTGTCACCAAGGTTGCTGGGGGTGCGTGTGGGCAAAAGGCAGGGCTGCAGTGGCGCTGCAGGGACTCCAACTCCCAGGAGTCCCTGCTCAGCTGACCGCCAACACCTGGGACGCTCTCCCTGCTTACCCCGCCCCCAGCGCACTGTAAGCAACAAAAACCCTCCCGCTTCAGGCTTCTGTGGGAATCACCTTCACTGACCTTACCAGCGAGGATGTTTTTGGAAATTCCTTTTCAAGGACCACTGCAACAGCTTGCCGGACCCGCTGCGTGGGTCCCGCTGCACCGAGGAGGCCCTCTGCATCCATGGACCTGCGGCTGTCACCAAGGTTGCTGGGGGTGCGTGTGGGCAAAAGGCAGGGCTGCGAGTGGCGCTGCAGGGACTCCAACTCCCAGGAGTCCCTGCTCAGCTGACCACCAACACCTGGTCCACTCTCCCTGCTTGCCCCACCCCCAGCGCACTGTAAGCAACAAAAACCCTCCCGCTACAGGCTTACGTCGGAATCACCTTCACTGACCTTACCAGCGAGGACGTTTTTAGAAATCCCTTTTCAAGGACCACTGGGACCCGCTGCGCGGGTCCCGCTGCGCTGAGGAGGCCCTCTGCATCCACGGACCTGCGGCTGTCACCAAGGTTGCTGGGGGTGCGTGTGGGCAAAAGGCAGGGCTGCGAGTGGCGCTGCAGGGACTCCAACTCCCAGGAGTCCCTGCTCAGCTAACCGCCAACACCTGGGCCGCTCTCCCTGCTTGCCCCGCCCCCAGCGCACTGTAAGCACCAAAAACCCTCCCGCTTCAGGCTTCTGTGGCAATCACCTTCACTGACCTTACCAGCGAGGACGTTTTTGGAAATCCCTTTTCAAGGACCACTGCAACAGCTTGCCGGACCAGCTGCGCGGGTCCCGCTGCGCCGAGGAGGCCCTCTGCATCCACGGACCTGCGGCTGTCACCAAGGTTGCTGGGGGTGCGCGTGGGCAAAAGGCAGGGCTGCGAGTGGCGCTGCAGGGACTCCAACTCCCAGGAGTCCCTGCTCAGCTGACCGCCAACACCTGGTCCACTCTCCCTGCTTGCCCCGCCCCCAGCGCACTGTAAGCAACAAAAACCCTCCCGCTTCAGGCTTCTGTGGGAATCACCTTCACTGACCTTACCAGCGAGTACGTTTTTGGAAATCCCTTTTCAAGGACCACTGCAACAGCTTGCCGGACCCGCTGCGCGGGTCCCGCTGCGCCGAGGAGGCCCTCTGCATCTACGGACCTGCGGCTGTCACCAAGGTTGCTGGGAGTGCGTGTGGGCAAAAGGCAGGGCTGCGAGTGGCACTGCAGGGACTCCAACTCCCAGGAGTCCCTGCTCAGCTGACCGCCAACACCTGGTCCGCTCTCCCTGCTTGCCCCGCCCCCAGCGCACTGTAAGCACCAAAAACCCTCCCGCTTCAGGCTTCTGTGGCAATCACCTTCACTGACCTTACCAGCGAGGACGTTTTTGGAAATCCCTTTTCAAGGACCACTGCAACAGCTTGCCAGACCCGCTGCGCGGGTCCCGCTGCGCCGAGGAGGCCCTCTGCATCCACGGACCTGCGGCTGTCACCAAGGTTGCTGGGGGTGCGCGTGAGCAAAATGGAAGGGCTGCGAGTGGTGCTGCAGGGACTCCAACTCCCAGGAGTCCCTGCTCAGCGGACCGCCAACACCTGGTCCACTCTCCCTGCTTGCCCCGCCCCCAGCGCACTGTAAGCAACAAAAACCCTCCCGCTTCAGGCTTCTGTGGGAATCACCTTCACTGACCTTACCAGCGAGGACGTTTTTGGAAATCCCTTTTCAAGGACCACTGCAACAGCTTGCCGGACCCGCTGCGTGGGTCCCGCTGCGCCGAGGAGGCCCTCTGCATCCACTGACCTGCGGCTGTCACCAAGGTTGCTGGGGGTGCGTGTGGGCAAATGGCAGGGCTGCGAGTGGCGCTGCAGGGACTCCAACTCCCAGGAGTCCCTGCTCAGCTGACCGCCAACACCTGGTCCGCTCTCCCTGCTTGCCCCGCCCCCAGCGCACTGTAAGCAACAAAAACCCTCCCGCTTCAGGCTTCTGTGGGAATCACCTTCACCGACCTTACCAGCGAGGACATTTTTGGAAATCCCTTTTCAAGGACCACTGCAACAGCTTGCCGGACCCACTGCGCGGGTCCCGCTGCGCCGAGGAGGCCCTCTGCATCCACGGACCTGCAGCTGTCACCAAGGTTGCTGGGGGTGCGTGTGGGCAAAAGGCAGGGCTGCGAGTGGCGCTGCAGGGATTCCAACTCCCAGGAGTCCCTGCTCAGCTGACCGCCAACACCTGGTCCGCTCTTCCTGCTTGCCCCGCCCCCAGCGCGTTACAACACAGTCTCAGTTGGCCACTGCGCGGGAGCGCGCGGGAGCGACCGGGCGAAGACCGGGCCAAGAGCGGGCCCGTTGTAGCCCGTTAGAGACCGAGTAAGACCGGACCGGGCCATCTCTCTTAGTTTTTCCATATTATCGTTATTACTGTTTTGTGCTTGTAATTCCTTGCAAGGGAATCTTGGAACAATGTCCATGCGAGAAAGTAGAAGCAGGGCTGCCAAAGGAGGGAACCAGTTTACCGGGACCTTAGATGACTTTATAACAAGGACTAACACTGCCATAGACAAAGAAATCAATAAAATGCAACAGAGAGTATCTATGGACTTAGAAGCAGCAAGAAGACTGTCCCAGGATTATGCAATGGCCAAAAAATCATCTCTAGGACACATAGCAAATGTCAAAACTCCTGAGCGTTCGTCTGGCCCTGTACCAATCATAACATTGGCGGATGTGCATCACACCTCAGATACAACCCCCCTGTGTTAGTCCCTAGTCCACCAACCAATCGGAGTTCATTAATGGATGTGGTGGATCTGGTACCGGGGGTATCCTCCGAGTCAATCCTAAAGGGAAATGGGGTGTGTTTGAATAACTTTTGTGAAAGCAAAAAGAGTCCAAATCAAAAAAGGAAACATAATATTAAATATGCCTATGCTAGGAAAAAGGCTAAAGTAGCAAAGGCTCAGTATTTTAATGGTGGGAAATGCAATGAAGGGTGTGGAAGTGGTATGTTCCATCAGGCGTCCCCCAATGGCATAAAAAACAGTTTAAATGTTGATGAGGTTAGTCTGGATGTAGTGGATAAGGAGCAAGTCCCCCAAATAGTAGCCGAGAATGATGGGGTAACGGTCTGTGAGGAGGAGGGAAGAAATGAGGAATTTCTAAAAACTGTTTGGGAAACGCTAAAAAAACTCCTAACACCTCTGGAGGTTAGATTTTCACGTATAGAAAATCAGTTGATTGAGGTGGAAAAGAGTATTATAACCTTGTCAAGCCTTTGCATAGTGGGAAGCAAAGCAAATAGTACATCTGATGTTGCTAAAGCTATACCAGTACCTACTGCCTCTACTCCAGTATTACCGCTAGAAATACATACAACCAAACCATGATCGGAAGATCATGTAACTAATGCTAGCAACCCAAAAATAAATGTATCCAAGCAAATGTCTGCACAACCGGCTCCAGCACACAAACATACTGCAGCTTCGAGGACCAAACAACCTAACCAACATGGGTTCCACTCAAAAGAGAAACATCGGGGGGGATTTATAGACCTTCCACCAGACGCCAGGCCATATGTCGTAGTACTAACCGGGGTACCGGAATTAGGCAATCAACACCAGGAAACATTTTGGTCACTGAAGAACAAAGTAACACATTGGCTGAATGTAAACAGGCCCTTACCCAACCATATCATAAGTAATATCCTAATGGTACGAAGGGTGCCATGGATAGGCCCCTCATATAAATCTATCCCAGGCGACTGCATTGTTGTTTCATTTGAAGATCCCAATACGGTACATCACTTATGCTCCTGGAACACACATGCTGGGAATTCGTCTATCGAAACCAGACCACTTACCTTCTTTTATCTCCCGCAGACACATCATAATCACGAAGGGAATTGGTCAATGGCAAGACACTATGTCCGGGGTGGGACAGTAAATGGCAGGCAGGGTAATCATAGCTGGTGGAATGGGACCCCAACTTACAACAGGTTCAGCTGCCTTGAAGAAGTCGATTGACATATTCAAAAGACAGGTTGCACAAATAGCCCCAAATGTACAACCATTATACCCCGCACTGTGCCTTTGACGATTATATCCAACCCAGAAGAAAGTAATCCAGAAGGAAGTATAGGAATAAGTATGGGGGAGGGTGATGCCTATTGTTTAGGCATTGATGTGGTCCGTGAGTTGCAACAAAATGAGAGATGCATGGTAGCACCAGCTGAACAGAGAGTGGAGGGTTATGCCCTACAAAGGGTATGCAGATTGTCCCAAGACGAGCTGACCCTTCCTGCGTCACCACTACTGGATGTAGTTACTTTAAATGCAGGACCTTCTAGCAGCAGTGGCAATTTGTCATTGACGTTAATCTCATGGAATATAGCGGGAGTAACAAAGAATTTAAGGGATCCCGAGTGGGCGGAGTACATTGATTCCAGTGACATATGCTTATTGCAGGAATCATGGGCAATTGGTACACCACATAGGGTTGGCTACAAATCATATGGCATTGGAGCTGTTCCTTCAGTCAGGGGTAGGCCTTCTGGGGGCCTAATCATCTGGGTTAAGGTAACCCTGAAGATTGGGATAGAAGTTTTGGATACCAGTTCACCAGGTATCTTGGCCCTAAAAATTAAAACAGTGGATGGGAGATTGTGTTATCTACTCAATGTTTATAACAGGCCACTACCTCACACCAAGGAATCGTCTATCCTAGCTAAATTAGATTCATTTATGGGGAGGGTGGTTGGTAAAGAAGCTGTAATAATTGGTGGTGATCTAAACTGCAACTTCGAACCTGTCCCAGGACTTATTGATGTCTTTGAGGATGAAGATTTTGTATATAACATTCCGCGGTTGGACAACATTAAGTTTGTGAAATCTTCCACCCTGGCAGTACAAATAGTGAAGTTGATGGCTGATCACGGTCTTAGGGCGTGTTATGGCCGTCTTCCCTCAGATGCTTTAAAAAAGCCTACCTTCTCAAGATTAGCCACTAAAAGCAACTTAGATTTGATAATTGTCTCTTTATCAATCTGGCAGTATATGGTTGATCTTGAGGTAAGGGATAGATCAGAGAGTGATTATTATCCAATGGAACTAACAATTGACGCACCCTTGTTTAAGAAGCCTAGCGATGCATTACCACTAGAGGCTCGTAATACCGTCCTGAGTGACGAAACACTGGTTAGCAACAATAGACGAGCTTTAAAGTGGCCCTACGTGCTAGAACATGGCGATACTCTTTTGGCAATATACTCATCATTTGAGCTGACTTTTGCACCCCTGTTAAGGTGCGAATCCACCCCAGAACAATTTATGATATTGCATAATGAGTTTTTCACGACATTGAAAATATTACTAACAAAAATGCCAAAGAAGAGGCAGCAAAATGCAAGGAACTTGTCCCATGGTAAAGCATGGTACGACAAGTCCTGTAGGCTAGCCAAGGGGGAGCTTATGATCGCCATAAAAAACAAAAGCCAAAATGATGTTAAACTAGCAAGGGAGGCTTATAAGCGCATTCAGATGACCTCAAAGAAGGCGTGGGAGGAGGCAAGCTGGGCAGAATTGTTGGTCGCCGCAAAAGCAAAGGATACTGTAGGATTTTGGAGGTTAGTTGCTAATGGGAGCAATGTAGGGAGAATAGTGAAAGATGTATATCTCGATGAAACCACCTGGGTGAATCACTTTACGACACTATATCAAAAATTTGATAGTGGAATGGACAAATGTAGTAAGACAGCACTCTGGGCCCCTCCCCAGATTGAGTGCTTAGACTTTTCTATCGATGAAACAGAAATGGCAATTAGTGCACTGAAAAATGGCAAAGCCCCGGGTCTTGATAAAATACCCGGGGACTTGTATAAACACGACATAAAGGTCTGGGCACCCTATGTAAACTACTTATTTAATGTCTTATCTAGCAATTGTAAATTTCCAGATAGCTGGCGGGGTGCCGAGATTGTTTTAATTTTTAAAAAGGGCAATCGGTCTGTACCTTCTAATTATAGACCGATTAGCCTCATGGACATCCTGCAGAAATTATATTCAAGGCACATGCTAATCCGTATAAACTCCTGGCTAGAGGAGAAAAGGGTACTCACAAAATTGCAAGCTGGGTTTAGGAGTAAGGTCAGTACTATTGACCAAGTTTTTAGATTTTGTTGCCTATACTGGAAATACGTCTTAATCAGGAAAGGGCACTTATACGTCGCTTTCGTAGACTTGAGAGCGGCATAAGATTTAGTGCCACGGGATCTCCTCTGGAGGTCCCTTGACGAGGCCGGAATGCCAGGATGCCTTCTGGCTCAAATAATCGAGCTGCACGCCAGGAACTTCGCTAAAGTGAGATGGGGCCCAAATGGCGAACTGACCCAAAATATACCAATAGAACGTGGAGTTCGCCAAGGGTGCATCCTGGCCCCAACCCTATTTTCACTCTTCGTGAATGATATCTCTGCTCATCTGGAAGGTTGCACGAATGATTCGCCCCAACTTAATGGAGAAAGGGTGCCTGCGCTACTTTTTGCGGACGATACCATATTGATTTCGCAAACTAAGAAAGGCTTACAGGCGCTACTTAACTCCTTCAGTGAGTATGTGAGAAGAAAGGGCTGGAAATTAATGTAAATAAAACAAAGTACATGGCCCCAAATCCAAGTAGGCCGGATAAAGGGTGCTTAACATTAGATGGTCAGGATCTGGAACTAGTGGATCACTTTTCCTATTTGGGGGTTGAGATAGACTCGAAATTTACTTGGAAACCCCAAATTCAGAAAAGTAAGGTGATCTTTGCCCAAAACATCGCACCCATTATCACTAAACTCAATGCAAGCACAAGTAAGGCGGTGACACCTGTTATGGAACTTTTTAAATTTAAAGTTCAACCTGCAGCTCTTTACGGGGCTGAGATCTGGGGGCCTTCTGCAAAGGATACCTTTACGACAATGGATAACAAATTCATGCGAAGTACTGTAAGGGTCCCCACAAGCACACCTTTAGTGCCTCTCCAACTGGATCTGAACTTTAAGAGGACAGATCATCATACTACCCTCAGGCCTTTAATGTTCTGGGTAAGATTGTGGCTGACACCAGAATTGGATGACTACAGGAAAGGGTTACAGGAAATAATGAGCCTAGACTCGCTGAACTCTATACCCTGGCTCAAACATATTAAATTATGGTTTTCCATCTTAGGTCTCCCACAGTTATGGGAGCACCCAGAAAGGCCACTGCATGATACAAAAACGTTGGTGAAAAAAGTCTTTTGGTCTTTTATAAACAACCAATTAGTCTATGGGAATAGATGTGGAACTCTTGTGAATAATTTTATATCCTTTAAGGATGAGCCCCTCTTTGAGATTTTCCTCGACGAAGTTGAGCCCCCCCTCGCAAAGACCTTATTTTTGAAGTTCAGATATGGAAACCTTATGACCAATCACTTAAAGCAATATTGGTCAAGGAAGAATAAAGATGAAACCCACTAGCAAGTGGGAATTGCCCAATGTGCGAGGGGAATTACAAAGAGGATGAGGTTCATATATTGTTTTTCTGTCAAGCATACTCTAAAGCCAGGAAAAAATTGATCAAACCCTTGTGTAACATTTTGGGAATTAGATCATGTCATCTGGCATATAGATTGATTAAGTCCGATACATCCCAGATTATTGTTTTTAGTGTTAGCAGATTCCTCCATTGTATTTATATTGCCAGAAGCAAAAAAGGTTTAAAAATGTGACTAGAAATGCGTTACTATTTTTCTGTATGAACTAACGGTGGTATACCCAACTATGCAGGCATGTGTTTTATCTATTTTTATTCATTGTGTCAAAATGTTAACGATTGTACATTGCAAAATGGTATGTTTTTTCTTTTTTCATGTATGTATTTGTGCAATCTTTTATGGCAAATTGCCAAAATAAAGAAATAAAGAAAGAAAAGAAAATAGGTTTGAATTGAAAGTTATATCAAAGTATATGTGAGAGATTGTAATCTCCCTATAAAGCCTTGTGATTCAATTTACCACTGGTGTGTTTTGACATTAAAGTGTGCCTACAATACGAAACTTGTAAAGACTTATTTTAGTTGAGTCGCTTTCACTGACTTATTAAAGGTGTCTAGTGTCATCACCATGACCCGGCATTCCTAACATATGTTTAACTCATGCAGCAAGAGGAAGCTCACAGGTGGCAGCCCTAACACCAACTCTCTGTGACTACCACATACTGAGGTAGTCCTGTGGTACCCAAACAATATGTTGCCTCATTTTGTCAGTGAGAGAGCAGACTCTCATCTGAAGCCTGCAGTGAGCACAGACAGTGCATACAGGATCACTGAAGTGCAGTAGAAAACTAAATACCTGATCGAGAAGGTGGGTGAAGGAGAAGCAGACATATGCATGGGAGAGCTCTGGCGGTGCTGCAAAGAAAAGAAAAAAGAGAACAGCACTCCACCATGAAAAACAAGCATCAAAAAGCCAACAGGTTTGACTTTTGTGTAGTGTACGCCCATGCAGACACTCAACATCCATGCACACTGTTATAGATGTTATAGATGATACATACTTGCAAATATGCAGACAGAGCAAAATGCGGCACACATAGAAAGAGCAAATTGCCATTATTGATTGTTTATGTACTGGAAGGTGTCCCTTCCTGCACATAAACAATCGCCCCTGCAGCGCAGGCACCCTTGCAACATGCAAGGGTGTCTGCACTGGAGCTAGGCATCTTTTTTAGCGGGATTGCATGGGGAATCGCAAGGGTGTGCCGTACTTTGGTAAGTACAGAGCAGCCCTGCGTTTTGAAAATGTTGGAGCGCTCCTGCATTTTCTTGTAAATATTCCCCTTAGAGTGACACTTTCTCTTGAGCAAAACGAAGCAATGAAGTTAAGAGAAAAAGTGCTTTCAGTCGCAGGATGGGACCTCATAGCACTATATATACACAAACCACTATTCCCTTCCAACTCACCAAGATTCAGGTCCATTTCTCTCTGGATACACAATGACATACATGATCTGCAGTGATTGTGATGTATCTGAATCCTCATGGGAATCCGCCTCAACAGGTGGCTGACAGATGGCTCCAGATAGTGAATCATTACTGTTGGGATGAGAGACCAGCTCTGAATAATGAAGGCGTGTTAGCAGCAGCCAGCTGCGCATCCCCAGAAGCTATCACAAGATATGCAGGGAAAGTGTCTGCTGTACAAATGGGATCATTTAGAACCTGGTGGCCATCTAGCTAAATTCCACTGCAGAAGAGGTTGCCCCTCCACTCTAGGGATGAAGATCCGGCCACACAATTTTGAGATTCCTCATGTCAGCAGGATCACTTTGTCAGAAGTGCTTCTGCCACTGCGGCAGAAGGACTTCCAGTGGAGTAACGCAAAATGACGGGGTCCGCTGCACAATGTTTTGAGGGGCCCCACAGTCTCCCATATCTCATAGATATTCATTGACCTTGGGCTGGATGGAGCCCACTTGAAGTGTTGGGGCCCCCATGGAGGGTTGGGGACCCCTGCACCACAGGGGCTTGATTTACACCCATGAGTACTTCCAGTGAAACTGAATTCCAGATGGGCCTCATGTTCTTTTGGCCCAGCTGCCATTTTTGTTTCTTAAAAACAGCCCCCCACAGCAGGATATGTTTCTGAGAAACAAAAAGAGTGGCCCTGATGCAGAAGGAGTTTTTTTCCCTGCGTGTGGGTGACATTGTTGACCTTCCCTTCCAATGACCGCCATGCCCCACATAGCAGACCTGGGCGTGGGATATTTGTGATGCGAATTCTGCCCTAAACAGAGCGGGTCTCCCTATGAATTGGAGAAGACTCCATGGCCGCTAAGTACAGCTATCAAGTACCCAACAACAGAACTAACTGAGACTCCATTCGCGATCAGTCAGCAGTCCCTCCCCTTCTAAATGAGGAGGGGGAGAATCGTGATGGACAGAGCGATTTATGACAGATCTCCCACCTTTCCAAACACTGAATGGCCCTATTTGTATCAGCATTTGCCACTCAACCAATGAAAACCACCAGCGGCATAACAAAAGTTGAGGGGGCCCCCCTGCAAAGTACATGGAGGGGGGCCCCTCCCCAGGCCACCAGCTACCACTTTTGCAGAGGAGGTCCCCTGGAGCTTGAGGTCCCACCCTGCACTGAGGGGACTGCGGAGGCTTATCTTATGCCACTGTGAAGATGCCAGAAATGCCTCTTATTTCAGTTATGGAGCTATCTCATGAGCAAAACAACAGACCTACAACTTCTGGCCATAAGCCATCCACTTTAACACCTGGTAAAAAACAGAACAAATTCATTTTACACTGACATAGCAACAATAATTAGCCCATAGTAAGCTTATTCTCTTTTGGCCACAGCACAAAAATAGAAAAACGTTCTCATGTGGCCCGGAGGTGAGGTCTGTGGGACTGGCAGGTTTTTGTGCCCAGGAAGGTCTGTGGGAATGGCAGGTTACTCTGCCTAGGGAGGTCTGTGGGGCTGGCAGGATTTTGTGCTTGGGGAGGTCTGTGGTGTTGGCAGGTTTCTCTTCTTGGAGAGGTCTGTGGGGATAGCAGATTCTGTGCCTGTGTAGCCCTGTGGGACTGGCATGTTTCTGTGCTGGGGAGGTCTATGGGACTGGCTGGTTTCTGTGCCTGGGGAGGTCTGTGGGGCTGGCAGGTTTCTCTGCCTGGGGAGGTCTGTGGGACTGGCAGGTTTCTCTGCCTGGGGCGGTCTGTGTGGCTGGCAGGTTTCTCTGCCTTTGGAGGTCTGTGGGACTGGCAGGTTTCTGTGCCTGGGGAGGTCTGTGGGGATGGCAGGTGTCTGTGCCCGGGGAGGTCTGTGGGGCTGGCAGGTTTCTGTACCTTGGGAGGTCTGTGGGACTGGCAGGTTTCTGTGCCCTGAAGGTCTGTGGGACTGGCAGGTGTCTGTGCCTGGGGAGGTCTGTGGGGCTGGCAGGTTTATGTGCTTGGGGAGGTCTGTGGGACTGACAGGCTTCTGTGCCCTGGGAGGTCTGTGGGACTGGCAGGTTTCTGTAGCCTGGGAGGTCTGTGGGGCTAACAGGTTTCTGTGCCTGGGGAGGTCTGTGGGGCTGGCGGGTTTCTGTGCTTGGGGAGGTCTGTGGGACTGGCAGGTTTCTGTGCCTGGGGAGGTTTGTGTGACTGGCTGGATTCTATGCCTGGGGTGGTCTGTGGGGCTGACAGGTTTCTCTGCCTGGGGAGGTCTGTGTGACTGGCTGGATTTTATGCCTGGGGTGGTCTGTGGGGCTGACAGGTTTCTCTGCCTGGGAAGGTCTGTGTGACTGGCTGGATTCTATGCCTGGGGTGGTCTGTGGGGCTGACAAGTTTCTCTGCCTGGGGAGGTCTGTGGGACTGGCAGGTTTCTCTGCCTGGGGAGGGCTGTGGGCCTAACAGGTTTCTGTCCTTGGTGAGGTCTTTGGGGCTAGAAGGTTTCTATGCCCGGGGAGGTTTGTGTGACTGGCTGGATTCTATTCCTGGGGTGGTCTGTGGGGCTGACAGGTTTCTCTGCCTGGGGAGGTCTGTGGGGCTAGCAGGTTTCTGTGCTTGGTGAGGTCTGTGGAGCTAGCAGGTTTCTATGCCCGGGAGGTATGTGGGTCTCGCAGGTTTTTCTGCCTGGGGAGGTCTATGGGGCTGGCAAGATTCTGTTCTTGGGGAGGTCTGTGGGGCTGGCAGGTTTCTCTGCCTGGAGAAGTCTGTGGGGATGGCAGATTCAGTGCCTGTGAAGGTCTTTAGGACTGGCAGGTTCCTGTGCTTGTGGAGGTCTGTGGGGCTGGCAGGTTTCTGTGCCCTGGGAGGTCTGTGGAGCTAACAGGTTTCTGTGCCCGGGGAAGCCAGTGGGTCTGGCAGGTTTCTCTGCCTGGGGAGGTCTGTGGGACTGGCAGTATTCTGTGCTTGGGGAGGTCTGTGGGGCTGGCAGGTTTCTCTACCTGGAGAGGTCTATGGGGATGGCAGATTCTGTGCCTGTGAAGGTCTGTCGGACTGGCAGGTTCCTGTGCTTGGGGAGGTCTGTGGGGCTGGCAGGTTTCTGTGCCCTGGGAGGTCTGTGGGGCTAACAGGTTTCTGTGCCTGGGGAGGCCAGTGGGACTGGCAGGTTTCTCTGCCTGGGGAGGTCTGTGGGACTGGCAGGTTTCTCTGCCTGGAGAGGTCTATGGGGCTGGCAGATTTCTCTGCCTGAAGAGGTCTGTGTGACTGGCAGATTTCTCTGCCTGGGGAGGTCTGTGGGGCTGGCAGGATTCTGTGCTTGGGGAGGTCTGTGGGGCTGGCAGGTTTCTCTGCCTGGAGAGGTATGTGGGACTGGAAGGTTTCTCTGCCTGGGGAGGTCTGTGGGGATGGGAGGATTATTCGCTTGGGGAGGTCTGTGGAGCTGGCATATTTCTGTGCCCGGGGAGGTATGTGAGGCTGGCAGGTTTCTGTGCCCTGGGAGGTCTGTGGGACTGGCAGGTTTCTGTGATTGGGGAGGTCTGTGGGGCTGGCAGGTTTCTGAGCCTGAAGAGGTCTGTGGGGATGGCAGATTCTGTGCCAGTGGAGGTCTGTGGGACTGGCAGGTTTCTCTACCCCGGGAGGTCTGTGGGACTGGCAGACTTCTGTGCCCGGGGAGGTCTGTGGGGCTGGCAGGTTTCTATGCCCGGGAAGGTCTGTGTGTCTGGCACGTTTCTGTGCCTGGGGTTGTCTGTGGGGCTGGCAGGTTTCTGTGCCCAGAGAGGTCTGTGGGGCTGGCAGGTTTCTGTGCCCGGAAAGGTCTGTGGGGCTGGCAGGTTTCGGGGCCCAGAGAGGTCCATGGGACTGGCAGGTTTCTCTGGCTGGGGGAGGTCTGTGGGACTGGCAGGTTTCTGTGCTTGGGGTTGTCTGTGGGGCTGGCAGGTTTCTGTGCCCGGAGAGGTCTGTGGGGCTGGCAGGTTTCTGTGCCCGGAGAGGTCTGTGGGGCTGGCAGGTTTCTGTGCCCAGAGAGGTCCGTGGGACTGGCAGGTTTCTGTGCCTGGGGAGGTCTGTGGGGCTGGCTGGTTTCTCTGCCTGGGGAGGTCTGTGAGGCTGGCATGTATCTGTGCCCAGAGAGGTCTGTAGGACTGGCAGGTTTCTCTGCCTGGAGAGGTCTGTGGGGCTGGCAGGTTTCTGGGGCAGGATGATGGGTGATTTTGTCACACCCACAGGATCAGGGATTTGGAGACATTTATGGACTAGAAACATTGATCCTTTTACTACTACTGAGCGGAGTACAGCAGTTTCAGGGCGGAAAAGTGCATAGAGCGCCCCACAGTTCAAAGGTCGCAAGTGAGGTAGGTTGTGCTGGTGTTAAAAAAAAAAGTCCAGAAAGAGAAGAGAGTGACACGCACTGGTGCCTGTTTCCACGGAAGTCAAGTGCAACCTCTGGTAGAACATGTTTCGTAATGTAGAAATGCTGTAAATGTTATTTTTTTTTTCTTTCATATCAATGGGGTAGGATTGGTGGCTCTTAGCGACAGCAGTAAACAGAGGGGAAGTACATGGGGCCTCATTTATGAAAAGTGACGCATCGCTGCGTGAAAACAGCGATGCGTCACTTTTCATTGCGCCCTCCTTGCGACACCAATGATGCGTCATATTTACAGTATGACGCATCATGTCGCAAGGAGTTACAGATACGTCAGTATTTCTGATGTATCTGTAAGCGCAAAAGTCACGCATTGCTGGAATGTGTCACACAAGTGACGCAGCTCCAGCAATGCGTCCTTTCACATGGGGAAAGCCCCATGTGAAAGGGCTTGCGTCAGTCTTACGCCTGCTGTGAGGCAGGCGCAAAATTTTGACGCAACAGCGTCCTAAAAGTGACGCAGTGAAATCTCATAGATTTCACTGCGTAACTATTATGAGGCTTTTTGCGGGGGAACGCCCCCTCTGCATACATTATACCTGACGCAGGTATAATGTCGCGCAGGGGTTTACAAAGTGACGTATCTGCTTAGATGCGTCACTTTGTAAATGTGGTGCAACAAGGCACATTTTTTACTCCACTTGTGTGTCACTAAAAGTGACGCATCAGCGGCGTAAAAGTGACGCAAGGGCTCATAAATGAGGCCCTCGGTATGCAGTGCCATGAGAATTAAGCTGCAGGTACTCAATTATGAAGCAGGAAAAGGCAAATTATGCAGTCTAATGCCGCACATTTTGTGATACTTATACTTAATTTTTTGTAATTTTTACACCTTTTAAGACTGTTCTGGCAAATGTTTCACCTCAGTCTCAGTTTAACAACTAAACAGCAGAGAGTAACTGAAAGGTGGCCTGTCAATTTTAGCGAAAGGCATTCGACCGTGCAGCACTGCATGTTGCTGTATTTTAGTAACTTTTATCTGTCTCAGCTAGAAACCATTTTTTTCTGCAAGCTGCAATTTATGTAGCACCACTGCCACCACAGCCCCAATCCTCACCCTCTCTGCCCCAACCCTCCCCCACTCAACCCACTCACACCCTGATGTCCAGTTCAGCTGGACCCGCCCCTTCAGAACTGACATCACTCTGCAACTAGAAATCAACGACAAAAGAAATCGGGTCAGATTTGGTGGGCATAAAGTCGGGTGAAACCGGGAAACTTCTCCCAAAGTCACAGACGAAGGTGTAAATTCATAGGTGAAGGGTACATTTTCTTGTGCCTACAAACTTCAATGACGATTTTTGTGTTTTCTGTAAAATCCGCAAATCAACATAAATCGCAGGTGAAACTGATGACACGCACTTTTAATCTTTAATGTGTAGCATAACCCCCGCTTTTCAAAACAACCTTCATGTACCAAAGGCGCCTTTCTTTTACTAAATGACTTCACTCGAAACTGGAGACCTTACGCACACAAATGGTTGTCGCAATGAATTTTGGGTAGGGTGCACTTGTCCGCGGGGGGGGTGGCATAGACTGGGAGAACAGACAGACTCACCTGCGCTGGCTGCAGAAGACAGGGCAAACAAGGCTAGCCAGAGAAATAATTCAATTATGGCCGGCGGTTGCAGTCGCACGTTACCTCTCGAATGTGTCCACTCAGGCATCTGGGATGCCTTCTCGCTTCACCAGTCAGCAATGCGCATAACAAGTGGTCATCAGCCCCACTCTAAGGGTAAAGAGGAAGACCGCGCAGACGCGGCGGTGGAGACATATGCACGCTGCGCAGTGTGCATCATTACCATTTGTTTTACATTTTACCATTTCATTTATGAAGAAAAGTCTAGAGCGAGCGTAAGTTACATAACCTACCTATATTAATTAATTACCTATCCCAGCCGGTCACTGATGTGTAGCGCTTGCTGGCACTGCTGAGGGGGCCCCTGGAGCGCAGGGGCCCCCCGCAACACGGGGGCTGCGGGGGCCTGTGTTACGCCCCTGGGGCCTGTGTTACGCCCCTGCTTATAATTCCACGCCACACAATTCAACTATAAATAATTTAACCCTACAATATTCCATACCACATAATTATAATCCTAAAAATACACATATTTCCACTTCACTCCATACCACATAATTCACATCACAGAATAACATTCCACGCAACTTAATACCACTCCCAACCACATAATTACACTCCACACAACTCAACTACACATAATTCAACTTAAACCTTTATAATTACACTTCATACACATATTTACACTCAACTCTAAAACACATAATTACCCTCCACAAAATACAGCTCTGGGGCCCCCACGCCCATCCTTTCTCCCGTCAGCTCTCCTCTGCGCTGCCTCCTGCGCTGTTTCTACAGCCCCCACCCCATCCTTTCTCGCGTCAGCTCTCCTCTGCGCTGCCTCATTCGCTGTCTCTGGGGCCCCAACCCCATCCTTTTTCCTGTCAGCTCTCTTCTGCGCTGTCTCTGGGGCCCCCACCCCCATCCTTTCCCCTGTCAGCTCTCCTCTGCGCTGCCTCCTGCGCTGTCTCTGGAGCCCCCACCCCATCCTTTCTCCTGTCAGCTCTCCTCTGCGCTGTCTCCTGTGCTTGTCACTGGGGCCCCACCCCCATTCTTTCCCCTGTCAGCTCTCATCTGTGCTGCCTCCTGCGCTCTGGGGCCCCCATCCTTTCCCCTGTCAGGTCTCCTCTGGCTGCCTCCTGCTCTCTGGGTCCCCACCCCCATCCTTTCTCCTGTCAGCTCTCTTCTGCGCTGTCTCTGGGGCCCCCACCCCATCCTTTCTCCTGTCTGCTCTCCTCTGCGCTGCCTCCTGCGTTGTCTCTTGGGCCCCTACCCTCATCTTTTCTCCTGTCAGCTCTCCTCTGCGCTGCCTCCTGCGCAGTCTCTGGGGCCCCAACCCCATCCTTTTTCCTGTCAGCTCTCCTCTGCGCTGCCTCCTGCACTGTCTCTGGGGCCCCCACCCCCATCCTTTCCCCTGTCAGCTCTCCTCTGTGCTGCCTCCTGCACTGTCTCTGGAGCCCCCACCCCATCCTTTCTCCTGTCAACTCTCCTCTGTGCTGTCTCCTGTGCTGTCACTGGGGTTCCCACCCCATCCTTTCTCCTGTCAGCTCTCCTCTGCGCTGCCTCCTGCGCTGTCTCTGGGGACCCCACCCCCATCTTTGTCATCTCCCGTCTGTGCCCCCCACCCCATCCTTGTCCTCTCCCGTGTCCGTGGCTGTGCCTGTGGGAAATGCTGTCTCTGGGGACCCCATACTTTCCCCTGTCAGCTCTCATCTGTGCTGTCTCCTGCTCTCTGGGGCTCCCATCCTTTCCCCTGTCAGCTCTCCTCTGCGCTGCCTCCTGCTCTGTCTCTGGGGCGACCATCCCCATCCTTTCTCCTGTCAACTCTCCTCTGCGCTGCCTCCTGCGCTGTTTCTGCAGCCCCCACCACCATCCTTTCTCCCGTCAACTCTCCTCTGCGCTGCCTCATTCGCTGTCTCTGGGGCCCACACCCCCATCCTTTCTCCTGTCAGCTCTCTTCTGTGCTGCCTCCTGTGCTGTCTCTGGGGCTAAATAAGAACAAAGTTCCCTTGAACTAGACTTCAATTACAGATAAAAAGAACAATCTATAACTACATTGACAATATTACTGATAAATACACAAATTAGTCTGAAAGTAGAAATCATGATTTATTATGTATATAAATGTTAAAATACAATAAAAATACAATAATGTACTAGACAACACAATCCTAGAAGCTAAATAAAAGCATTACATAACAAATCATAACATTCAATTATGACCCGCATAATTGGTACACAAAGACAGAAACTGTAAGACAAAAGAATTGTGCAATACAATTCGTATATTCAAACTCCTAATTGTGGCATCGATGTTATGTACTTAAATAGTTGATGTATCGACAACGATGACAGAGTCTTGAATTATACAGGACAGGAAAGCGTTGACGCGTTTCGGTGGATTTCCCAAATTTTGGCCACCTTTCTCATGACTGAACACAATATCTGTCGTGACCTGGGGGTCATTGAAATTTCCCTAAAATAAATATACAATACATTAAGGAATAGCTAAAAAATTGTATTTTATACACCACATTTGTTAACAACAAATTACATATAATTTGGGGGAAACCTCCTCTATGAAACCCTCATTATACATAGATTTCGGAAATGCATAACCATCAATAAGGAACACATAACCCATTTGTCTATATGCTGTAGGGCACTAAATATTTGATGAATCAAGAAAATAGCTCAAATAGGATGCAGAGAGCCTCTATATGGGGTATTTCCACTGGTTTTAAAGCCTGCTTATCAAACTAAATAAGAAGAATGAACCTAAATTCTAAAGAGGTTTCCTGGACTGAGGGAGCCAGCTTCTATCTGGAAGCGAAGATATTTTAAGACATGCTATTTTAAGTAAAAAGACCAATTTTAGGTGAAAAATGTCTTACCCTTGTGTGAGCAGGGATGGTTTGATTCCCAAACTGTGTCCCTCTATATACGGGGATGTGGCGGAGTGCATAAAATTAGGATAATAGGCCTAAAATACAGGAATTAGGGTGAAGGACCATGCATAGTATGTGATTGGAAGAACTATCTGACTGGACCTTATTGTTTAAAGAGAAGTTAATTAAAATACCTGAAAAGGGACGAGGATATTGCATCTGTTAATTGGAATATAATCTCCCTATTCGGAACGTTAATAAGCGTCTCTTTGTCTTTAAAACAGCAGGGGGTAGCCTGTAAATACATAAAGGAACACCTAAGTTAGGCTTAAAATCTAACTATGGCCGTGTACCCTACCAGTCTGTTTATACTGATACTATCGAGAGGGAAGTCGGCATACCTGGATAAATAGCCGTCGCAGGGTCACTGTTAGGCGGAATGACGAGCCATGAGGATTGCTCCTATGTAAGCAATGTAAGGCTCAGCCCTCTTCACGCTCTGGCACTCGTTGCAGGGGTAAACCGCTATGAAAAAAAGAAGAAGAGGGACGGATGGTATATTGTGAGATCCAGCACTTGGTGTTAATTAAATGCGTGCTGCCTTTAATAGAGTATCCTATCGGGGCGAAGTTGACACTCGGCCTAATTGCGGCGTACCTTGTTGGTCGGTCCTCGGCGCCCAGCTTATGTATTTTCCGTGGCGTGCTTCAAAAATGCAGGAAATACGCCCGGTTTAAATGTCTGTCCCTTGAGTACGGGTTGGTTGAATGATGCAACCGTCCGGGTTGGTTAATCCCCGAGCTGTAGATTAGCATGGATGAAATCATCCATCTCTATTCCTATTGGTTCGCTCCTTATCCTAAGTGAACGAGTTTGCCGAGATTAGTTCTCTCTGTGGTCCGCATCACTCTTGTGAAGACTTGAGATGGTTCATTTTGGAAAAAATTAGAACCACCAGGCGAGGAGGAGATATAGATAAAATGAGGAAAACACGAGAACAATGGTATTTTTGCCTTCTCAATACTATTCTCAAAGGATTAAACACCAGAGAAGATTGGGCAAAGTGCATATAGGGCTTTGTTCATCTAGGTCTGCCCTCCTCATTTTATTAACTTTTCAGCAAGCTCTCTCGTAACTTTAAACAGGCTGATTCTCTATGTATCATATCCCCGCCACCGAAATGTGACTGTATATTGAGAACCTATTGATTGGGATTCCAGTCTCTGTTCCATTTTTCCTCACCTCTTGAAACGTGGATTTTCTTAAGACGCTTAGAAATTCCAGTCCAATCTCTTTTTTCGCCTTTGGACAGGTACCAATACATCATTAAGAGATTTTACACTGGCAACCGTTTTTACATCGGATAGGTCTATCCTACGATCACATTAGTATATATTTGGGATACCATTCCCAATTACGATTTCACTTAGTTTGTCTATTTAGAATAATCAGTCTCCTATTTGGACGAAATATCCTCCAGTGAATAGCTCATTATATAGCACAACATTACATTGTAGTGGAAACCTTATATATCACCTCCATTACATTGGTTTTAGCTCGGCGAATCGCGCCGTTCTGCTACGCTTCCATGTTATTTTGGCCCGCCGTAATGCGGACCACAGAGAGAACTAGTCTCGGCAAACTCGTTCACTTAGGATTAGGAGCGAACCAATAGGAATAGAGATGGATGATTTCATCCATGCTAATCTACAGCTCGGGGATTAACCAACCCGGACGGTTGCATCATTCAACCAACCCGTACTCAAGGGACGGACATTTAAACCGGGCGTATTTCCTGCATTTTTGAAACACGCGACGGAAAATACAGAAACTGGGCGCCGAGGACCGACCAACAAGGTAAGCCGCAATTAGGCAGAGTGTCAACTTCGCCCCGATAGGATACTCTATTAAAGGCAGCACGCATTTAATTAACACCAAGTGCTGGATCTCACGATATACCATCAGTCCCTCTTCTTCTTTTTTTCATAGCGGATTTCCCCTGCAACGAGTGCCAGAGCGTGAAGAGGGCTGAGCCTTACATTGCTTACATAGGAGCAATCCTCATGGCTCGTCATTCCACATAACAGTGACCCTCCGACTGGTATTTATCCAGGTATGCCGACTTCCCTCTCGATAGTATCAGTATAAACAAACTGGTAGGGTACACGGCCATAGTTAGATTTTAAGCCTAACTTAGGTGTTCTTTTATGTATTTACAGGCTACCCCCTGGTGTTTTAAAGACAAAGAGACGCGTATTAACGTTCCGAATAGGGAGATTATATTCCAATTAACAGATGCAATATCCTCGTCCCTTTTCAGGCATTTTAATTAACTTCTCTTTAAACAATAAGGTCCAGTCAGATAGTTCTTCCAATCAAATACTATGCATGGTCCTTCACCCTAATTCCTGTATTTTAGGCCTATTATCCTGACTTTTTGCACTCCGCCACATCCCCGTAGATAGAGGGACACAGTTTGGGAATCAAACCAGCCCTGCTCACACAAGGGTAAGACATTTTTCACCTAAAATTGGTCTTTATACTTAAAATAGCATGTCTTAAAATATCTTCGCTTCCAGATAGAAGCTGGCTCCTTCAGTCCAGGAAACCTCTTTAGAATTTAGGTTCATTCTTCTTATTTAGTTTGATAAGCAGGCTTTAAAACCAGTGGAAATACCCCATATAGAGGCTCTCTGCATCCTATTTGAGCTCTTGTCTTGATTCATCAAATATTTAGTGCCCTACAGCATATAGACAAATGGGTTATGTGTTCCTTATTGATGGTTATCCATTTCTGAAATCTATGTATAATGAGGGTTTCATAGAGGAGGTTTCCCCCAAATCATATGTAATTTGTTGTTAACAAATGTGGTGTATAAAAGACAATTTTTTAGCTATTCCCTAATGTATTGTATATTTATTTTAGGGAAATTTCAATGACCCCTGGTCACGACAGATATTGTGTTCAGTCTTGAGAAAGGTGGCCAAAATTTGGGAAATCCACCGAAACGCGTCGACGCTTTCCTGTCCTGTATAATTCAAGACTCTGTCATCGTTGTCGATACATCAACTATTTCAGTACATAACATCGATGCCACAATTAGGAGTTTGAATATACGAACTGTATTGCACAATTCTTCTGTCTTACCGTATCTGTCTTAGTGTACCAATTATGCGGGTCATAATTGAATGTTATGATTTGTTATGTAATGCTTTTATTTAGCTTCTAGGATTGTGTTGTCTAGTATATTATTGTATTTGTATTGTATTTTAACATTTATATACATAATAAATTGTGATTTCTACTTTCAGACTAATTTGTGTATTTATCAGTAATATGGTCAATGTAGTTATAGATTGTTCTTTTTATCTGTAATTGAAGTCTAGTTCAAGGGAACTTTGTTATTATTTGGTTGTTTGACCCTATTTCCCTTGACCAGTTTAAGGGGTACCTCTCTATTGTTTAATTGTCTCTGGGGCCCCCACCCCCATCCTTTCTCCTGTCAGCTTTCCCCTGCGCTGCCTCCTGCGATGTCCCAGGGGCCCACACACCCATCCTTTTTCCTTTCAGCTCTCCTCTGCGCTGACTCCTGCGCTGTCTCTGGGGCCCCTACCCCATCCTTTCTCCTTTCAGCTCTCTTCTGCGCTGTCTCTGGGGCCCCCAGCCCCATCCTTTCTCCTGTCAGCTCTACTCTGCGCTGCCTCCTGCGCTGTCTCTGGGGCCCCCATCCTTTCTCCTGTCAGCTCTCCTCTGCGCTGACTCCTGCGCTGTCTCTGGGGCCCCTACCCCATCCTTTCTCCTTTCAGCTCTCTTCTGCGCTGTCTCTGGGGCCCCCAGCCCCATCCTTTCTCCTGTCAGCTCTACTCTGCGCTGCCTCCTGTGCTGTCTCTGGGGCCCCCATCCTTTCTCCTGTCAGCTCTCTTCTGCGCTGCCTCCTGCACTGTCTCTGCGGCCCCCACCCCCCATACTTTTTCCTGTCAGCTCTCCTCTGTGCTGCCTCCTGCGCGTTCTCAGTGGCCCCCATCCTTTCTCCTGTCAGCTCCCCTCTGTGCTGCCTCCTGCGCTGTCTCTGGGGCCCCCACCCCTATCCTTGTCATCTCGCGTTTGGGGGCCCCCACCCCATCCTTGTCCTCTCCCATCTCAGAGGCTGCGCCATGTGGGGAATGCTGTCTCTGGGGCCCCCACCCCCATTCTTTCCCTTGTCAGCTCTCATCTGTGCTGCCTCCTGCTCTCTGGGGCCCCCATCCTTTCCCCTGTCAGGACTCCTCTGTGCTGTCTCTGGTGCCCCCACCCCCATCCTTTCTCCTGTCTGCTCTCCTCTGCCCTGCCTCCTGCACTGTCTCTGGGGCCCCCACCCCCATCCTTTCTCCTGTCAGCTCTTCTCTGCGCTGCCTCCTGCGTTGTCTCTGGGGCCCCCACCCCCATCTTTTCTCCTGTCAGCTCTCCTCTGCGCTGCCTCCTGCGCTGTCTCTGGAGCCCCCACCACATCCTTTTTCCCGTAAGCTCTCTTCTGTGCTGCCTCTGGGGCCCCCACCCCCATCCTTTCTCCTGTCAGCTCTCCTCTGCGCTGTCTCCTGCGCTGTCTCTGGGGCACCCACCCCCATCCTTTCTCCTGTCAGCTCTTCTCTGCGCTGCCTCCTGCACTGTCTCCGGGGCCCCCATCCTTTCTCTTGTCAGCTCTCCTCTGCGCTGCCACCTGCGCTGTCTCTGGGGACCCCAACCCCATCTTTGTCATCTCCCGTCTGTGCCCCCCACCCCATCCTTGTCCTCTCCCGTGTCAGAGGCTGTGCCCTGTGGGAAATGCTGTCTCTGGGGCCCCCACCCCCATCCTTTCTCCTGTCAGCTTTCCTCTGCTCTGCCTCCTGCGATGTCTCTCGGGCCCCCTCCCCCATCCTTTCTCCTGTCAGCTCTCCTCTGCATTCTGTGCCCCTGCTGACTTCCGTGCCCCTCGCTCTCTTCTGTGCCCCTGTCTCCTCCTGTACCCCTGTTTCTTTCCCTCTGTGCCCCTAACCCCTCCTGTACCCCTCGTTCTTCCTCTGCACCTGCTCCCCCCTCCCGCCCGTGGTTTCTGCCGCTCGCACCCCACGCGGCCCCGCCCCCCACTACCCATTGGACCTCCCTGCTGCCCCTCGCCCCCTCTTATGGAGGCCACACAGTGGTGAGAGGAGCGACCCTTGACCCTCAGTCCAGGCAGGTCGCTACCTCTGCCACTGTACAGACCCCCGGATTCCCGCTGCTGCTGGCTCGTGTCATCTGCCTCCCTGCAGACTGATCTACCACACGCTGACCGCTTCTCTGAGGACTGCTCTCCGTGGTTTTTCGCCTCCGCTCTCCACCTATCCCTCTGGTTGCTACCCGGTTTTGCCTCGTGTTTCCACTTCTACGGTGCCCCCTGTCTGTGTCTCTTTCCCTTCTGATTTCCGTTCTGTGCCCCTGCTGCCTTCCGTGCCCCTCGCTCTCTTCTGTGCCCCTGTCTGCTCATGTACCCCCTTTTCTTTCCCTCTGTGGCCCTGACCCCTCCTGTACCCCTCGTTCTTCCTCTGCACCCTCTCCCCCCTCCCGCCCGTGGTTCCTGCCCGTGCCCCACGTGGCCCCGCCCCCCCACTACCCTGTGATGTATTCCTATAGGTTCTGTATCGATCCCCCTATTCCTGACCCTATTCTGGTTAACAAATTAACTAGCAGCCATCCCATGAGGCAGAAAACCCCCATGATGCAGGAACCGTTATCTGATTAAGCCACACTACGGCACAGGAACGTGTTATCTGATTAGGTCATAACGCTTGCCATCTAATTAGACAAGCGATATTCCTCCAGCCCCTGATAAGGCATACGGAGTTCTCAAAACAAATCAAACCTATGACAACCTGGGAAAAACCCTGCGGCCATTGTTTTGATTTCACCGAGAACTTCAGCAAAAGAATGTGCTAACGACCAGGTCGTATGACATCCTTATTGACGTATTTATGTCCATCCTTACGTCAATCTCGGCACCTTAAAGGTATAAATATTACCGATATTGCCCTATGCAAACACACGCGGTGGTGACGAGATCGGAGCAGCCAGACTTGCCGAAGCCCAAAGCAGAGCAGACCCCGCTGGCACAGCCCCGCCTTCCTGACGCGCTGAGAACGAGACGCTGCTTTCTCCTGCCGAGAAATCCAGCTCCGGCGCTTCCGGGTAGCCCTCGCAGGCAGCCTGGAATATCGAGACCAGAGACGAGAGATACCATCCCTCATTCATCCTAGATTCCAGGTACAGAACTGAATAACCCCTTGCAGAGAATTCTTGAGTCAGTCACTTGGCAAAACAAACTTAACTTGAACTGCTACTTTCTATTCCCGCCCACGTATTAGGCTTAGGTCAGGTACACCGGGGTAGGCGTAGTTAGAAACACCAGTTGAGTACGATTAGTCAAATGTATATGCGTATGTATCTATTTTATCCATTTTAAACCACCTTATGGCTTAGAAACCATATAAATGTTTTTACAGTATTATTTTATACTTCTGCTTTTATTGTATGCACTTTACTTAACCATAAGTATTGCGATAATATCGATCCATTTCTCTTGTATGAGAAAAGAGACTGATCAATAAATAACATCTTTTATTGAACACGCCCGTCTCTTCCTTTTCTTTACAATCTGGTGAGACTAAGAATGCACGTACTGACTGAGTAAAATAAGTCGTCTTTTGTTTTCACACGACTCTAGAGATACACTCTTGATTAGGGGAGAGCAAAGTTGTCATGTTCTATGGTTGTCAGAAACTAAATCCCTTCTTGTCTATCCAGGGAGGTTCAACTCCTCCTTGCCTATTCGAGAAAGTTTCTAGTGAACTCTGAGCTAGCTGGCAAACCCAAAACTTTAAGTCTAATATCGACAGTAGTAGACCTAGTTAACGTCTGGTCTAGGCCTATACTATTGAAGGTATTATTCCAATGCGCAGAGCCTATTGGGATAATAGGAACTACACTACATGGCGCCCAACGCGTTTGGATAGGCGATAAAACTAACGTAAGACATTTAGAGTAACTCAGTCGTGCTTTTTCACTCAGACCCCTTTTTTTCCCATAATACTCCAAAGACGTCTGGAGTGGGTGAAAGGTAATATCCGCCAGACCTCGCAGGAGGAAACTCCTATGTATGGTCCTTGGTTTAGTCAACGTTGAAGGATACACTGTTCCAAAATATTGTGCATCTAATCTTTGTTTCCATAAGAACCTGATCTGCAAACAAACAAAATAACCTTCTGGACAGTACAATGTCAGACAATGAAGGAGAAAGAGAGGCAGTTAGAATAGCAACTGAACTCGCAGCAGCTGATACTGCTATGCAAGAAGCAGACCCGGGTATAATAATCATCCCGGTCAACACAAGAAAATCTATAACTTTAAAACTTATAGAAAATGGACTGACACCTAGAGGTGGCACAGTCATATTTGTAATTGAGGCACACGAATATCGGCAGACAGAGGTATTCTACACATGGATAAACTTTCCAGCAGCTAATGCTGTAACAAAGGTCTTCCACTATTACAAAACAGAGGAACCTCCTAATGAGTACACTCCTTTCGAGGAGGTGGAAGTACCACTTAAATTTCAAGAGCATCTGCTCTTATTTAATGGCGCCCTAAAACATAATAATCACATCACCAGGCTCGGTCCATTAGGTAGACCAGGAGCAACGTGGCCGGTTCTAGCCGGATACACACCACATCCAGACATCGATGGGATGTCTGCAGCAGAGCTTTTAACACAGCTAAAACAATTAATAAAATTACATAGACAATTAGTCCAATATGTGATGCGGACTTCAACAATTCAACCAGCAATTAAAATTCCACAGCTGACCCCTCATCAGGGGAACACAAATAAAATTACACCACAGAACATACAATCCTGCCTAGGTAAGGTACCAGCTAAACGGGAACAAATACCATTCTGGTTAGCACAAAAAATCACCCAAATAGAGGCGGTGTTTCCAGACACCATCCCGTTAGAAAAACACAGGATTCTGACTATCTGCCTTCCAATGGGAATCGCACCACACGTGGAGGACTGTGACACTTGGGGTACAGTCTTTGCTTCCATCTACACAAAAACGCACGGTGTTCCATCCATTTCGGTAATACCAGATGTGCTAAAACAAATTCAAGACGAATACGGTCCAGAACCCGTTTTAACTCTTGGTATGAAATTACTAAAAGACTTCAAGCAGGTCTCGGCTATATTATTAGCCAACATAAAGGGAGAAGCAGCAAACGTGGCGATCTGCCAGAGGTTAAAGGAGACAGATATAGCAGACCAACCAGCTGAAATTGCCAGAATTATAGAAAAATCCTATGAGGAACTAGGTAGAGATAGTTTAGGTGGAATACCAGTAAAACCACAACTGATTGAAAGTCCTGGAAAAATATTTTTTAATAATAATTCAACATCACAAAAAAAGAGCTGGGATGGAAACAAACAATCCAATCCTAAAGAAAAGAAATTCCAGTCCAGAGGAAGGTCTCCTCGGCGGAGAGAAAAATCTCCGAACCAAAGACACAGGTCACCCCAAAGTGACCCCTCTGGGAAAAGATATAACCTTAGAAATAGGGATAATATAAAGAAACCTGATAGATATCAAGACATTGATACACGTCCCTCTCAATCTTTTCAGACTTCCTCGCAGAAATCGGAAAGAAGAGGACGATCAGAACAAAGAGAAGAGCACGCCAAGTCCAAAGACAAGGAATCTGCTCATCTAAAAAAGAAACTACAATTTCCAAAAAAGAAGGTAGCCAGTATCAAGGTAGTAAACAATGCCGAGAATACTGAGGACACAACTGAAAAACGGAGAATGGGCTCAGACAATGCTAGACAGCGCAGCAGAAGTGAGCATAGCTCGCAAAGTCCTTATGAATCATCTGGAGACAGTGGACACGAATGAATATCTTCAAGTGGAAACTGCAGACACCAGAGTTAGCAAACCTCACAAAATATATGAAATAACTTTACGTATAGAAGGGGATAAGACTAGAAAAATAAGAGGACTATTTTGGGATAATCTCTCCAAGGGCTATGACATCCTTCTAGCTGAAAAATACTGGCCACCAGAGTTTGTCAGGGAGTGCCCTCATGGCGAAGAAATAATTATGCCTGCCTTCTCAAATCATATCCCAATTCATAAAAAATACACACTTGCCAGAAAGTGGGCAGTAGCTCAAGCTCCTGCTTTATATAAAAATCATGTAGGATGGGATGAGGACTCTCCTCCCCACAAAATCCAGTTAAAATCACAACCTACTGCACAAAGGCAGTATCCAATCAAGCAAGAAGCTAAAAAACAGGTAAAAGAAATTCTAGATCAATTAGAATACCAGGGGGTGATTGAAACTTGCACCTCACAAATGAACAACCCTTTGTTTCCTGTCTCCAAACCAGACAATTCATATCGTCTAGTTTTGGATTACAGACACCTTAACTCATGTTGCAAATCTTTTGCAGTGCAAAACTCGCATAGTGCTGCACTAATGAATAACATAGTGCGCAAAAAATACAAAACAACATTAGACATCTCTAATGGATTCTTTTGTCAAAACATAGCACCAGAGAGCAGATATTTGTCTGCGTTCTCAATAAATGGCACTCAAAAACAATTCTGTCGGTTAGCCCAGGGGTACAAGAATAGCCCAGGGGTATTCTCAGCGAGAGTAACAGAGTTACTACAAACATATGATGACGAAGCATTATCTTATGTCGATGACATATACCTAATAGATGATGACTTGGATACTCACTTGAAGAGAGTGAACACCATAATACTTGGGTTCGCAGCACAGGGTTACAAATTCAACTTTAAAAAATCTAGAATTGCCCATCTAACAGTCCTGTTCTTAGGATATGAATTATCAAGTGAAGGCAAAAGCCTGGCTGACAATTTCCTAGAGAAATGTGCCGTACTCCAAGCACCTAGAACACTAAAAAACCTACAGTCAATTCTAGGCTTCCTACATTTCGGAAGAACATACATTGCAAATTACGCAGAAAGGGTCAAACCCCTTTATGATCTAATAAAACCAGATTTTAAAAGAATCAATTGGACTCAAATACACACAGAAATTCTGAGATCGTTACAAACAGACATGTTAATTAAAACAAAATTAGAAACACGTGATAACACACGCAATCTTGTGATTCGAGTCATCCCAGGAAGATGCGGATTCACATACCCGACCTCTAATGAGGGAGAAAAGGTACCAATTGCATTCAAATCACACTTGTACACAGAAGCTGAAAAGAAATTCAGCATTAAAGAAAACATTGTTCATGCAGTTCAAACCGCAATAGCTAGAGAAAAAGATCAAGCGGACGGTAGACACATCACAGTCAGAACAGCAGAATCAGCCTTTGAGGCATTAACAACACCGTGTAATTTACCAACAACAACATTGAATCCGGAATGGATACAATGGGTGAATTCAATTACAACGGACAAAGTATACTACTACTTTGATCCAGAACTAAAGGAATTGAAAAATCTAGAATATGAAAGAACATTCCCTCTGCCAATCGACATTCTGCCCTTACGACAATACGCTTGTGTAATCTATACAGACGGACATGCTCAACCCTCCGTTTGGGGAGAACAAGCATACAACCCCACATGTGAGATTACAAAAGAAGTGTGGCGCGGATGTAATCTAAGACCTCTATTAACAAAAACACACTCAGTAGAAACTAATTCAGAACAACAGACTGAAATAATAGCATTAAAAATGGCGCTAGATAATGCGGATCGCGAATTCCCGACACTTATAGTGTCCGATTCATATTACTGCGTCAAATCATATAACAACGATTTGCAGACATGGATTCAAAACGGTTACAAAGATGACACAGGTGCAACAATAAAGCAAAAACTGCTTTGGGAACAAATAGTTCTGTTACAAAAAGAACTACCAAAGACTCACGTGATACATACACTGAGTCATCAGCGTGATGGCGTTCACGTTGCAGGGAATTCATTGGCTGAGACAGCCACAGCGGTAGCAACTAAATCGGCTTCCGTAGCTCGAAAAAAGCGTACAGTGAAGTATATTGACGGTGAAACAGTGCTGGCGGTGAAAACGTCATCAAAAGGCGACTGCTCAGCGCTACCGATCAACTATCCACTCAATTATACATACATAATCGATGCAAACTCCGTCCCTTTTGCTCGAATCCCTGGAGTGGGGGATAGAGTGATTCCAAACATGGACAGGAGAACCTTGTTAATAGCAGACGCACATATGGGCGAGGGTCTCAGACACCTCAAACTAAAAGATTCTCTGGAAGAATTACAATCAAGGTACTGGTGGCCAGGCATGAGCCTGCATCATACCATGTTCGTAAAGAACTGCCCAAACTGTAACAGAAATCGCAGTGGTGAGAGAAACGGTGTAATACCGTGTCGTTTCACTCAAAGAAAAGATCAACAGTAAAAAGCAAAGCGTCCGATTAACATATACAGGCTAGTTTCCACTTATAATGTAGATCACCAGCGCTCGCCTGACGTCTGGACTGTTATACAAAGATTTGCGAGTCTAAATGGCATATACGCTAGAAGCATGCTACGTTTGACCATTGTTTTCACTCTAGCCCTCCAGCCTGAGGGGAAACATGGCCAAATGAGCATAACACAGCGGGACTCTTCTCACTTCCTTCCTGAGGGATACGGGATGGTGTAAAGAAAAAACCAAGGCATAAAGCTATCTATAACAGAAAGGATATTAGGTTCGGGAGCTGGGTGGGTCAAACATCTAATAAGTGTCCAACGTAGTCTAAATAACCTGCCAAGAAATTCTCTGAAGGGATTCAGTCCGTACGAATTATTGTTTGGAACTAGGATGTTAGTCTTAGACCTCGACAGTCAGACTTCAGTGATGAAGGAAAAAAGCTTTGATATCAAAGATCGTTTGGCTATTTTGCAGGACTTAAACGAAACAAGAAAAGACCTGAGCAACATAAAGTTGAAACAGCAGCCAACAACCACTGAAGAACCACCACCTGTCCCAGCAAGACCTGTCTGGATTCCAAAAGTCGGGGATCTAGTCAGAGAAAAGATCGCGGTAAAGAAGGAATTTGGGCCTTCTTACAGAAAAGCAGTTCCTGTCTTGTCTATCAACGGGACAAGATCAGTTGTACTACCGCCGCTTGCTGGTAAAAAGGAGAACCGAGTTGTATCCATCGACCTGGTAAAACCACAATCATGTGGCCGATAACAAATAGTAGGCCAAGTGGACTCCCGAAAAGTAGTAGAACACCAAGATTTGCTACAAACACAGAGGTTCAATCTAAGAGGCTAATCACATTAAAAACGCCTACAGAACTACAACAAGGACTATGCAAAAATGCAATGGAACTTAGACCTCTGAAAACCCAAATAAAAACATTTAGAAGAGACACACCAATCTATAATGAAGTAACAAACGACTATGCAAGAAACAGTAATCCTGAAGCAATTGGAACAATTGACAGAACTGCATCCGGCTACTTCATAAACTTCGATGATTCCTCTGAAGGCTTCACTGAATCAAACACACAGCCATCAACAAAAACCTTTAAAGATAAAGTTAAAGTACTTTTGAAACAACTGAAAAAAACATATCTGATTTCTCCATGGATTGAATTTTGGGTGGGTTTTGGTGCATTTATCCTCATACTTTGGCTCATCATGGTACTAACTTTGGGACGCTTCATTGAGGGAAAATATGCTAAAATGGACACAGCAAGTCAGAAAATCAACTTGATCCTCAAACCACACACATCTTCACACGTCGAGAAAAGAGAACTTTCTTCAGTCAACTTCACAGCCAATCCTATACCAGGTGGGGTAGCATGGGACAACACTGACTACGAAATTTATGGTCCGGTTGAAATCCTGAAATATCCACACCAAATTAAGACCTCGTTGAGTGACTTTGTAAAACCAAGCTCATTTGCTGATGATTGGGACTTTGAAAGTATAAATAATATGATGTCTGACTTAGTGATGTCTGCTAAATTTACCAAACATGATTATTTGCAGGGTTCGACAAATTATGATAGTATGTACTGTTATAACCACTATGGTAACCATTTTCTACATAGATCTGCACAACCTAGAAATGTTTTAAATTATAATCAATGGGAACATTGTGCAACCCCTCCAAAAGGAAGCTCAAGAACCGTTTATGACAAATATTCATACTTTTCAGGTTTTAACACAAGTAATGCTGAAACATTTTATTTCAAATTGTCAAATAAGACAGGGACAAAGACCATGATAACAAACACGAAATTGATATATTCAGACTCATTCTTTGAACAAATGAATACTTTTGGTTTTGATTATTGGGACAAAAATGTTGAAGTAAAGAGTGTTTGGGGTACAAAAGAATGGCAAGTACAGGGTATAGAATCTTTGTTTAGAGCCTGCATGATCCCAGAACAAATTATATTTTTTAATGACACTGTTCAACAAACTACCTGTCTTGGCCTAGCCAAAATCAAAGACTTAAATAAACCGTCTATTCCAAAACCAACAATGAACAGCAATAGCTCTACAGATGAAGAGATAGACGTAAATTATGTATTAAACAAAAACAGAACACATCCTGATTGGAAAAAGTGGTTGATCTGACCCACAGATACTAATAACTGTCAAGACAGATTCCTGAACAAAACACAGGGGTTCAAAATGACCAGGCCAGGCCCTAGATATTCCCAAAGACAACACCCAGGGATAATAACCACCTACAGTGTGGGCAAATTATGCCTTCAGTGGCTACAAACTTCCACACTGGCAGAAATTAAGCAACACCTAACTTTACTTACTGATGGTGCTGACTTGCGTTATTTCATTATGGGACCGTGCAAACAGCGTCAGAAACGTTTCATAGCAGCCTCTGTATATGCAGCATACAACGAGGCCTGGAAGGTGACTCAAATTGAGACAGCAGAAAGTATACGGGAAATTGACCGTATTAATTTGGAAAAATCACTTTCTGTAGTGGACAATGGGTTAATGACTCTGTCCTCCAGAATTTTTTCTCTGGACAGCATTGTGTCTTCAGCAATCAACATATTATCGCAAGACTTACTGTTGTTACAACACGGTCAGTCCCAATTGCGTTCTATTGTACAGCTTGGCTGGACGTTACAAAATCTGCGTTCAGGCTATGTGCCTTGGCGTTTAATCAACACAACGTCACTATTCAATATCTTTAACCTCATTGATAAACAAATTAGTATGGCACAAAAGGGTGCTGATTATACAATCCTGAGCATTGAGAAACTCGAGAGATTACCAGTGACAATGTCAGAACGACCTGTCAGTGAATGGATAATACATGGGATAATTAATATTCCAATATCTACCTTCAGGTTTCAATACTGCCAAAAATATATACAGGCTGGCATGTACGAAAATTGGGAAAAGGGTACATTAAAACAACATGGAACTTGCCCTATTCACATGCATGTGTCAGTAATAAAGGACAGAAAGTGTTTCTTAGTGGCAATAATTGTGCGATGTCACTGAGCGGTACACTTCTGTGTAATGGAATTAGTTTGCATGGAGCCTGTGAAGGGAACTCAAATAACCTTTCATGTCACCAACTAGGCGCACCTGCAACAGAGATAGAACCATTCTTTCAAAGACTCTATAATGGGAGTTACGTTCTAATTGTGGACCGCAGATGTTGTAGTCTTATGCCCGGGACTCCTTATCTCGTAACTACGACTGCGAAGGTCAAGTGCTGTGGACGCTTATTGTTCCCCAGCTCCCTTCCAGACAGGGAGGCAAGGGCATGGCCCAACTTGAAAATTACTTCTATTCGAATAGATACTTTAAGCAGAATGAAAACAGTGCTTCTTCAGACGCTGACCAGGCTCACGTCATCAAAAGAAACGTATGATCTCCTAGTCGCAAGGACGACTGCAGAGATTCACTCATTGTTATCAACTAATTCCCCCATACATTTCGCAGAAATCCTGAATGAAATCTTAAATATTTCTGATACCAGTGGAGTCTCAAAAGTATTTAAGACAGTATTTTCAATGGCATTAACACCATTCAAAGCCATACTGGGTATTTTTCCAGATTTCGTCCATTCGATTTTTGGCGGACTTCCCCTCATTTTGGGACTAATTGCAGGAATCCTATTCCTAGTCCTTATATTTCGTTATGGCAAACCATGTCACAGGCAAAACACCTGCGACAAGGGAAGAAACAATCCTAGCCATTGGATACCGGGACCGGATATCAAAAATCCTGGGACTATCCCGGCTTAGAGACCTGAACATGACTTGGTTTCTTTCATTTCGACCAATGTGGCAATGATGTGTTTTACCTGTATTAAGGTGCCTGCTGTGCGGAGAAGAATGCGTGTTGGACACCTGTCTGACGCTACAATCAGATGCGCCAATGGATGCAGAAACATTGTTGAGTCCAATAAAGGCTCATGCTTTGTGCTGCCCTCAACGGCTGCCAATCCTGATGACGGCATTCGTGGAAACTTCACCACTACGATTAAGGGGTAGTGGAGTTCAAGATGAAAGCAGCATCGATCAGGTACGACCTTCTGTCAGCAATTCTAATCAAAACGTCAATGGAGACAATCATGCGCACGAATGCATGGTTACACCTTTTTCTGAGTTAGTGGAACTCTCCCAGGAAGCTGTTGACAGCTTTTTCGACTGTTAAATGATATGATGTTCTCACCAGAGCAGAAATAGAGACTTTTGAGCAAGCTCGCACACGGCGTTCCCTGAATTTGGCCTTCACCTAGAATAGCAAGATACCATGAACAATTTTCCCTCCAGTTCACGGACAGCAATTTTTTTCAGCAGCCCCAAAATATTTTTACGAATTTTTCGGGACACTTATTTTCTGCTTAAAGTAAGAACTATTCTTAGAGAACTAAAATTTCTATTTTTAGATACTTTATAGACATTAGCTGCCCGCTGGTATGTTCATAATTATTTTATTCTGTGATGGAATGGTCTCGAACCTTTTTTTCTGTATTAAGAGCCATTTCATGTGTAAATTCTCATATACAATTTAGTTATAATGTATAGATATGCGTGATTACTTTAGCATTATTCTACAGCTTGAGTGCATATAATACATGTGACTGTTTTTTCCGTATATTTGATAAATTCAAAATGCATTTATGTATTTTGGGGTCGTAAGGTATACATGATACTCTACAGTATGTTTTCCTATGCATAGATTCGTAAATATGTCCATAGTTAGCGTGGAGTGGGTGTGATGTATTCCTATAGGTTCTGTATCGATCCCCCTATTCCTGACCCTATTCTGGTTAACAAATTAACTAGCAGCCATCCCATGAGGCAGAAAACCCCCATGATGCAGGAACCGTTATCTGATTAAGCCACACTACGGCACAGGAACGTGTTATCTGATTAGGTCATAACGCTTGCCATCTAATTAGACAAGCGATATTCCTCCAGCCCCTGATAAGGCATACGGAGTTCTCAAAACAAATCAAACCTATGACAACCTGGGAAAAACCCTGCGGCCATTGTTTTGATTTCACCGAGAACTTCAGCAAAAGAATGTGCTAACGACCAGGTCGTATGACATCCTTATTGACGTATCTATGTCCATCCTTACGTCAATCTCGGCACCTTAAAGGTATAAATATTACCGATATTGCCCTATGCAAACACACGCGGTGGTGACGAGATCGGAGCAGCCAGACTTGCCGAAGCCCAAAGCAGAGCAGACCCCGCTGGCGCAGCCCCGCCTTCCTGACGCGCTGAGAACGAGACGCTGCTTTCTCCTGCCGAGAAATCCAGCTCCGGCGCTTCCGGGTAGCCCTCGCAGGCAGCCTGGAATATCGAGACCAGAGACGAGAGATACCATCCCTCATTCATCCTAGATTCCAGGTACAGAACTGAATAACCCCTTGCAGAGAATTCTTGAGTCAGTCACTTGGCAAAACAAACTTAACTTGAACTGCTACTTTCTATTCCCGCCCACGTATTAGGCTTAGGTCAGGTACACCGGGGTAGGCGTAGTTAGAAACACCAGTTGAGTACGATTAGTCAAATGTATATGTGTATGTATCTATTTTATCCATTTTAAACCACCTTATGGCTTAGAAACCATATAAATGTTTTTACAGTATTATTTTATACTTCTGCTTTTATTGTATGCACTTTACTTAACCATAAGTATTGCGATAATATCGATCCATTCCTCTTGTATGAGAAAAGAGACTGATCAATAAATAACATCTTTTATTGAACACGCCCGTCTCTTCCTTTTCTCTACAATCTGGTGAGACTAAGAATGCACGTACTGACTGAGTAAAATAAGTCGTCTTTTGTTTTCACACGACTCTAGAGATACACTCTTGATTAGGGGAGAGCAAAGTTGTCATGTTCTATGGTTGTCAGAAACTAAATCCCTTCTTGTCTATCCAGGGAGGTTCAACTCCTCCTTGCCTATTCGAGAAAGTTTCTAGTGAACTCTGAGCTAGCTGGCAAACCCAAAACTTTAAGTCTAATATCGACAGTAGTAGACCTAGTTAACGTCTGGTCTAGGCCTATACTATTGAAGGTATTATTCCAATGCGCAGAGCCTATTGGGATAATAGGAACTACACTACAACCCATTGGCCCTCCCTGCTGCCCCTCCCTCCCTCGCCCCCTCTTATGGATGCTGCACAGCGGGTGCGCCAGCGCGCACCTAAGGCAAGCCCGTCTAAGCCCGTCCGTGCCTGTAACCGCGCCCAGCGCCAGGACTCCTGGCCCCCGACGATGCCAGCCCACACGACGGACCTATGACGCCATCACCCTCAACGCACTCAAACCGGGCCGGAACCCCGCCTGCTACCGAGCCACCCCGAAACGCACCCACGGACCCTTCACCTGCAAAGCCTGCAATTTCACCTCCCTCTGGACCTGCACCGCACCTGAAAGACCAGGCACCAACAACAACCACCTCAAGTGCATCCTGCTCAACACCCGCTCCGTCCACAGACACGCCATCGAACTCTGGAACCTGCTTGACACAACATCACCAGACGTCGCCTTCCTCGCGGAAACCTGGATGAACGCCTCCTCAGCCCCCGACATCGCCATTGCCATCCCGGACGGATACAAGATCACCCGGAGGGATCGCGTCAACCAGACTGGAGGAGGCATCGCCATCGTCCACAGGAAAACCATCCGTATCACGTAAAACTCCGACGACACCCTCACTGCCGCCGAGCACCTCCATTTCCAGATACACACCGACCCCCAAGACCACCCTGAGAGGCACTCTCATCTACAGACCCCCGGGACCACGCACACAATTCAGCTAAGCCATCGCAGACTTCATCAGCCCGTACGCCCTCACCTCCTCTGACTACATCCTCCTAGGGGACCTCAACTTCCACTTGGAAAACAACAATGACAGCAACACCACCACCCTGCTGGACAACCTAGCCAACCTCGGACTCAAGCAACTGGTGAACACCCCCACCCACTACGCCGGCCACATGCTTGACCCCGTCTTCTCCTCCAGCAAGCACATCTCCTTCAGCCACTCCACCGGACTTCATTGGACTGATCACAGCTGCGTCCACTTCAACTTCAGGAGAACGATGACCCACCACCACCCGCAACAGGCTCCCCGCAGGAGCTGGAACAAGATCACCTCCGACCAGCTCACCACCTCCCTCAGCCAGTACCCTCCTGCCAGCGCAACGGACACCAACGAAGCAGCCCGCAACTTCACACAGTGGCTCTCCAACTGCGCCGATGACCTCGCACCTCTGAAGAACCCACCCAGCAGACCCGGCAGCAAGAAAGCCTCGTGGTTCACCAACGAACTCAAAACATCCAAGAAAAACTGCCGCACCCTCAAAAAAGCCTGGCGCCATGACCAGACTACAGAAAACATGGCAGCCCTCAAGAACGCCACCCGCATACACCACCAGATGATCCGCACCACCAAAAGAACAACATTCAAAGAACGACTGGACAACAACACCCACAACAGCAAGGAACTCTTCAACATCGTCAAAGAGCTCTCCAACCCCAGTGCCGGAAACAACGACATCCCACCCTCGCAAGACCTCTGCGACTCACTCGCCTCATTCTTCTGATGGAGCGAGATTTAGAAATATTTTCATTTCAACTCGTGAAGTCACACTTCCATAATAAAAATTAAAATAGGCTAACAATTTGTGCTGTGTATGTATAATAATTCAATCTAGTTTAAAGTTACACTCACGAATATACGCGAGGGTTACTAACATGTGTGCTCATAAATGTACTCTATGTTGCATTCTCATGTACGTGGAAAATAATGAATTAATTTTGTCTATTGTTATGTCATAACTAATAGCAGCTGTTTTTAATAATGGCATGTGCTTATTTTTCTTCCTTGTCTATGTGGTGTCACTTTACTCTTTACAGGTGCATTAAGAATCCTGTTGGTTTAAAAGAAGAATGGTAGATATAAATGCTGCTTTATTTGTGCGCTTCAGCTAGGCAATTTAGACTAATGGGTTAATTATTAGCTATGGTGGGTGGCAACAGAACGAATTTTATTTCTCACATTAATTATTTTCTTGTGTTTATTTATATAATAGTTCACAAAAAGTGGTTCTGGGCCTAGTGCATTCGTGTTTGCTAAAATTCTGCTCGGAGCAAAAGAAAGTCCATGACAGTGAAATTCCTATGGCTGAAACAATTTGTCGTGAAAGTGATGAGCTGACTGTTCCATAGTCAAGCGAGGCCAAGGCCAGGAAACGGCAAAGGAACGTGAGACAATTTCATATCCGAGGAAGCAAATGACATTACTTCAGTTAAATGTTGCAAACTGGAGGAAGCCTCGTTGATCGAAAACTAGAGGCAAAGGACTCTAAGAAAGTGACGGAACTGATGTTCTAAAACGTGGAATGACATGATGGTGTCACTTGTCAACCAATGGGACTCCGATTTCAGCAGAAAAATTATACTTTTGCTTAGATTAGCTAGTGTAGAAAGGTATAAAAACTCTTCCCCGTGGAAGAGGAGGGTTGCTTCTTGCTGTCCTTTGAAGAGGGTGTTGTGCGGATGAACTTTCCTTGGAACACCTAAGAGCCCTCAAAGACTTTATTCTTTAAATCTTAATATAGCTAGTATAGTTAGGAACTCAGGTTTGAAAATTACTAAACTGGTTATTTCTATTTTGCAAATAAGATTTTGAATTTTATAAAATTGTCATAATCAATTACAAAGATTCTAATAAAAATGCTTTAATAAAGATTTCTAATGCAATTCCAAAATAAATAGCTAATAAAAATCTTACTTTGGGAAACAAGCTGGTCTTGTTATTTCATGAGTTTAGGTTGCCATTAGCAAGATCTTATCGCCACAGTGGCTTAATTAATTCGTAGGGTTTGTAAAGTTTTATGAATTCATTTACAACGGTTGTATATATATGTACATAATTTATGAATAGATTAATTAGGTCACATGATTCAGATGGTCAAAATATGTCATGTTAGTTAACGGGCCTTATGACTGATTTATAGTTGTTTGTGTATAAAGTGAAATTGGGTAGCGTTGCTTATGACATATTTCCTACAGGCCGCTGGATCAATTTCCTGGTAGCAGACTTGATGGTTGCTATGGTAACCAACATGTTACATGGTAGTTACATAGGATCGATGTCTAACATATGTTGAGTTTGTTCTCGTGATATATGTAAGGGTTTTTCCAGCAGCGTGAAAAATCCTAGTTGTACCGGCACAAAATAGTGTGATGAGAAGGTAGTCACACAGTACATTTGATCTGTTTCAGAGTTGTGGTATCGTCGTATATCACAAGTGTTGTCGCCGTGCAACATGTGTTAGGGATAGGTATGTTAGATAGAGTGTATGTACAGTCAGGATTATCTATGAAATTGAAGCTTTGAGTATAGAGACAATGAGCCCGTTCTAAAACTCACTGCGAGAAAGTAATAGAATTATTCAAACTTGAGTGAAGGGTAAAATAACGTCGCTTATTTTACTAACGGTTCATGTTATCTGTGGTTGGTTAGAGTCCTACCAAGATTTCATGTGTGTATGGTGAGGAATATTTTCCGTTTGAAAGTGCGTAATTGATTTTGTAATTTTGTTCGAGCCAAACTTTGAATTGCTACTTTAAGTGCATTCAGAGAGAAACGCGTTTGTTATTTAATTGTTTGAAGGGTAAAGTAAAGGTTTGCTTTATCGGCGAATGTATATTCTGTGAGAATAGCGTCGTCTATTCCACGTAAGGAATTCTTGTATGATTGTAAATTCTATCACTTTATATAGAGAAACAGACAGATGAGTCGCCCTTTGTCGTTGTTAATTAATTTTCATTGAAAAAAAAAGAGTGTCCTTAAAATGGCGCTGTGAAAAGTTTTTGTGAAGGAGGGGTTTGAGCGCTAAGAGTGAGACGCGAAAAACCGCAGCTGCTGTCTACGTCACACGGTCCGTGCAGTGATTGGATATCGTACGTCACAGGCTGTACTTTGATTGGCTCACGTGACTTTGTTGAGCTGAGCACTGATTGGCTTTTGTGGGAAGCTCCATTCTTATTGGTCGAGCAAGGTAGTGACGTAGCTCGAACCTGATTGGCTTGTTGGTGTGTTTCGCACACGGATTGGTTGGTGATACGGAACAACCAGGAAACGTTTACGATCATTTCCAATTAAGTGGATTGGATTTTAAAATGAGTTATTATTACAAAAATGTTGAGAAAAAGCTTACAATGCTTCAGAAATTGAAAATTTTTATTTCACCTGACAAGAAAATTGAAACGCGAGGTGGTAAATTACTTCATAAATACAAAACACCTGCAGCGTATATGGAAGGTGAATATGGTTATCATACTGTTCTGTGGTTTGATGTATGGAAACATTACACAAAGGATGACGGCGTTTTGGTTTGGCCAGACGATGGTTCATTTAATATGAAAATTTTAAGAAATTTAAGAGAAAAGATGTCAGCTCTCATACCTAAGCCTAGACCAACACAATTTGACGCTCTAGTTGAATGGGAGGATGAGATTATTCAACTTCAGAAAGAAGCAAGTGGGATAAAAAGACCTCCAAAATTTCCGAGTTACAGAAGGGAAATGCATGAAGATAGAATGCGTATGTGGAGACAGGGAGACATGTGCGATGGTCTTTATTTAATTAGAGAAATGGTTTTAGGGTCTCCAAGTGAAAAGAGAACTGAAAAGAAAAATAATATGGCTGTAGAAAGTGAATCAGAAGATGCAGTTTTAGAAGAAATGTTTACCTCAAATAAAAAGAATGCCCAATTGAGACCACCTTGTTCGTGGTCTACTCCGATAATTTCTACAGGAACTACACCAAGTGCACCTCCATTAAATGAATCTCCTAAATTGTACCCAGATAATTCTGAATCTTTTGAAACTCCAGAAAGATTAGAAAACAGAACTAATTCTAGCGTTTATAATGAAAGTCGATATTTTTCAGAAATTCCAATGGAAAGAGAAGTCCATAAAAATTTAACTAGAGCTACCAGAGATGATGAAGTTGTAAATACTTCAGAATATTTACGATCAAAAGAAAAATTAATTCAGCAAATAACAAAAGGCATGGAAGCAGTAACAGTTCCAGTAACGATTGGTCCTGTTAAGCCTGTTTTTGATCAAAAAGAAATTAAACAGACAGGTTTGGCAATTCCATTAAATACAGAAATTCAAAAAGTAGCTGAGAAGTTTTATTCAGATTTTTCTGAAATTCATCGTGAGAAAACAAAAATGCCTGATTTAACTTTTAATCAAGGTTCTTTTAACCAGACACCAATGGGTGCAGAGTCAGATGCTGAGACTCCCGAAAGAAGAGGGTCAAATTAAAAACTTGATGTCGCAAAATTAAAAGCAGATTTGGAAGAATTAATAATTGGCACAATTGGTCCTGGTAGTTTAAAATTTTATCGTGATGATGAACTCTTGTTCATCTGCAAAAGCATTCAATGGAAAACAAAGAATAAATATGATCAGTTAGAAGAACTGGCAGTTGAATTGGAAATCGACTTGAGCAAACAGAAAAATTTGGGGAAAAACTACAGATTAGATTTTTCAGAAAGGGACATTGAAAACTTTAACACAATGGGAAGAATAATGCATATAAAAGAATTGATTGTTTACATAAAAAAATTGGGTGATTTGAGTAAATGGAGAGTGAAATGGACTAAAAAGAAGGAAGATGAAAGGTTGGATAAATTGGATAAACTGTCCATACAGTTTCCTATGAGAGTAATTGCAGGTGGAGGATATGTTCATGTCCCATGGTCTAGACAAGATATTTTGCTTTTCACAAACAATTTTCCTAGGCTGAGAGAAAAGCCTGTTGAATGGTATTGACAGGTGGACAGATTCATTAAAGTTTCAAAAGTTCTGTGGATTGATCTGGATGGATTCTTTGACATTGTTGTCCCATCAGATCTTTGGACAGAATGTAAAATTGCTGTGAGTTGGCCTAAAGAGGAACCGGAGTGAATTAAAGAAACAGGTGCTCCAGCTCCAATAGTTATGGAATTATATGAAAAAGTGATTTACTGGTTGAAAAATAAAATTGCCCCGAAAGAAGTTGATTGGGTAAAAATAGATAGGACAAATCAGGAACCAAAGGAATCAGTTCATTCATTTTATGAAAGATTATTACTGGTTTTCAAACAATATAGCGGTTATGAAAAATTAGATGAAAAGGATATGAGTAATTTTATCTACAGATTTGTTTATGGTCTTAGACCAGAAATTGGGGAAATGATCAGGAATAATATTGTCGGATGGCAATCAAATTCAGTTGACGATATTTTAAGAAAAGCAAAATACTGTAGTGATGAGTTGGAAGTGAAACAGAAAAAGTTGAAAGAAAAGGCGATGTGGGCACAAGTGAAAGTGGCTGAGCAACAGATTGCAAGCCTAGAGAATAAAAATGTAAACTTTGCACAGAATCAGAACCAGAGTCAGGGTCAAGGAAATTTTTTAATTAATTTTAACAAATCAAAGAATAATGCTAGAATTGAAGAATTAAATCAGAAATTACCTTGTTTTAATTGCGGCGAAATCGGTCATTGGAAATGTGAGTGCAAAAACCCACCCAGAAACTTAAAAATACATCATTAAACCCACAGATGCAGAATGATGTTGATCTGCAGCAACAGCTACAGCTACAACAGCAATTAAATGACCTGAGTCTTCAGCGACAGCTACAGCATCAGTTAGCACAGCAACAGAATCAGTTTCCACAGCCTCCATTTCCAAATTGTGGGAGAGGTCAAAAATATAATCCAGGTGTGGGATTCGGAGGAAGTGATCAGGTAATAAGAGTTCAAAGATCAAATGTGCAAAAGGCAACAGGACAATTTTTGTTAACAGGAAACCAAGGAAGTGATTCTGATGACTGCTTCTGACGGTGCCCGAGAGAGGGGGAAGAGTGTGTAATTGGAGCCACTCTTGAGGTTGACCAGACTGGTCCATTTGTAAATGGAAAAGTAAACGATGTAGAAATCACTTTTCTTGTGGACACTGGTGCTACCCGTTCTACTGTTAGATCAGTGGAAATTGAAAACCTGCCTCTATCTGGGGATACCATCCAAGTAGTCGTAGTAAGTAATCAGCAGATTAAAACAGATCTTACAAATCCTGTGAATTTTGAAATTGGCAATTTTAAAGATAAACACAGTTTTGTAGTTTGCAACAGCAGTCCGGTGAATTTGTTGGGGAGAGATATATTGTGCAAAATGAATTGCAGAATATATTGTTCACCTGATGGGATTGAATTACAAACCATGGAGGAAGATGGGTTGTACCGATTAACAATGATGTTGGTTGAAACAGATGAAACAAAATTATTTCCTACATTTGAAAAAGAAAATTTACCAGAGGAATTAAAAGAGACAGTTAAAACTGAAATGTGGGATTTAACTGGGAATGAAATGGGTCTAATGAAACATGTTGATCCTGTCAAAATTATAGTGAAACAGGGAATAGAATTTCCAAATATTCCTCAATATAAAATGAAAGCTGAAACAATTGAGGGTGTCATTCCGGTGACTGAAAAATTCATTAAACAAGGTGTTTTAAAAGAAATTGAAAGCAGTCCTTGTAATTCACCAATTATGGGGATCAAAAAGGCAAATGGAACGTACAGAATAGTTCAGGATTTGAAAAAAATTAACCAAATTGTTGTTCCTTGTTGTCCAGTTGTTCCAAATCCAGCAGTCATTCTTTACCAAATTCCACATGATGCAGAATGGTATACTGTTATTGATCTTTGCAATGCATTCTTTACTGTTCCATTGCATCCAGAGAGCCAAGAAATGTTTGCTTTCAGGTTCCAAAATAAAACCCTCGCATGGTGTAGAATCCCTCAAGCGTATACAGAAAGTCCTTCTATTTTTAATGAGCTATTAAAGAAATCCTTAGAAGATCTTAATCTACCTGGCAGGTCAACTTTAGTACAGTATATTGATGATTTATTAATAGCTGCAAAGACAAGAGATAAGTGTGTGACAGATACAATTATTCTTTTAAATCATCTGGCAGATGAAGGACATAAAGTATCCCCTGCAAAATTGCAGTTTTGTAAACAAGAAGTAAAATACCTTGGTCATAGAATTGCAAAGGGAATGAGACAGGTGACGATTGAGAGAATAAAAATGATTCAGGGAATGCAACCTCCAAAAACACAAAGACAAGTCAGAATGTTTTCTAGGAATGGTTGGTTACTGTCGTCAATGGATTAGTGGATTTTCAGTAATTGCGAAACCACTCCAGAGATTGACAAAATCAGACATAAAAGATCCGATTGTACTTTCTGACATTGAATTGGAAGCTTTTGAAAAACTAAAAAGAAGTTTGTGTGAAGTTCCAGCCTTGGGCATGCCAGATTATGACAAGGATTTTGAACTGTACTGTAGTGAAAGAGAAGGATGTGCCTTGTCTGTGTTAATTCAGAGACATGGAAATATGAGAAAGCCTATTGCTTACTTCTCAGCAGTTCTTGATCCAGTTGCAAAGGCATTACCAGGTTGTTTAAAAGCAGTTGCAGCAACAAGTGTAAGTCTTGAGCAGAGTGAGGGAATAATTATGGGATTTCCTGTAAAAGTCTATGTTCCCCATTCAGTTGAAATTCTCCTTACAAGGAGTAAAACGCAACACTTGACAAGTAATAGATTGACAAAATATGAAAAGATTATTCTGGGATCAGACAATGTGTCAATTGCAAGGTGTGTGAATTTAAATCCTTCCACACTGCTACCTGATACTGAAATTAGTGATGAAAATAATGTGGAACATGAATGGGGGTAAGCAAGATGGCGGATTGAAGATGCCACTCGGTGCAGCTCGAATCTGTAGCTCCCTCAGCCCGATACAGTAGTGGAAGACCATACACTCCGACAGCTAATCAGCTTTTCAAAAAGAAAACAAAATCTGGGTGCATTTTATATTTTACAAGTGGTAAAACGAACGGACTGTCATCAATTGCTGCAAAATTACAATTCCGCTACACTTCACTTACACGGAGGTAACTATCTCTGGCAAGAGAGCGACGATTACCTCTCAGAAAACGACGGATGCGGCTTCTGCTTCTGGGCGAATACGCCGGACGGGATTGCAGCTCCAGGACGGGCTGGGCTTGCTGGGCTCGCTGGACGCTGTTTTCCTGGTTGGGCTCTTCTGTTTCGAGCCGCGCTTTGGATCTTCGCACCTGGCGGGTGACCGGCGTTCCTGTCACGGAAACAGCACAGGGGAGATTAAATCCGGCCTTGGCTCTTACAGAGCGAGCAATGGCCCCGAAAAACCCTCCACGGGGTGCACGAGCGGGGAAGGGCGCCCCGGCCCCGGTAACAACAGCGGAGGATGGAAGCAATCATGGAGGCAGTCAGGGGAGCTCAGTGGCCGCTTTGAGTACTGCAGCGGCTGAGGTGCAGAGGATCCCTGTGAATGCACCGGTGAACACGCCGGCTTCTGTCGGGGGAGCAAGAGCAGAGATGAATCTACAAAATCTGCAAGGTACTGAGGTTGTGGGAGGACAGGAGAAGGCTGCCCTCTCAATCGGTAAGCAGCAAACTATTCGTCCCCCTTTGTTCACGGTAGCAGATAAAAATGCACTGATCAAACCGAAAAGGGCTACAGCTACTGCAGCGGTGAATGACAGTAAGACCAGCAAGATCAGTAAAAATGACACTGACACTGACCTAAAAGATCAGCTAAATAGAAATACCAATACAATTGTAAATGGGCAACAGGATTTAAGTGAGGACTGTAGCCAAGAAGCAACTGATCAAGGCGAAGTAATTATTAACGACGCAGTGGCTACGGAGGTCCCAGTAGCAGACCAGGATAATGAACAGGAGCTGGACTTGGAGATAGTAGATGAAGAACTAGAATTAAGTGGTTCTGATTTGAACAATGTAGTAGGTGCTACGAATATTAGTACTTTGGTGCCGGCTAACTCTTCACTGGTCGTTACTGTGCATAAAGACCATGAGAACATTGAACTAAAGGGCCCTCTGAAAAACTTTTCTTTGGAGAGTTTCGAAATGCCTGAAGGTTCCAATGACGAATACGAGGAGCTGGGTGATGAGGAAGAACACGGAGGGGCGGACTCTTCTATGAACATAATCAAGCAGCTTGGCCGGAAAAAAGGAAAGGGCAAGGCCAAAAATAAAATGAAGAATAAGAAGAATATTAACCCCTCCACCCTTTCTACAGCTATAGCACTCGTGAACACTAGAGGCAATACTAGAGGCAAACCTATCTCAGACGAGAGTCCGCTGCGGAAATGGATGCAGGCTAAGGGGGGGGTTAAAAACTTGGCCCTACGATTATCAGGGGGCAGTCCTACGGAGCTGCCTCTCTGTTTAAATGAAACAAGCAGCAGTATTAATTCTTCTAACTCCTTAGATCTACCTCCTGTAGACAGACCTTTGGGGGGAGGATGCCCGCAAGTTGCAAGTGAGGGAAGTGAGGAGGCAAACAGTATTGCCTCTACTCGCATTGTTAACTCCGCCCTGCCTGTGCCTACGCCCGCATCAGGCTCTCTTGAGACTGTCTCTCGCACGGATACGGATGTACTCCCTGACACATTAGAGTCTGAGAGCCCTTCTCTTGCACTAATTTTTCACACTCTGACTGAACAACGGTATGAAGCTCAGCAATACTTTCTACAACTGAAAGAAGATAATAATAAGATACAAAATTCTTTAATTGATATCAATAATAAAATGAGTGGTATTACCCAAGAGGTAGAAGAACTTCAGCAGAGGGTTGTACATATTGAGGAGCGGTCGGCAAGCACAGAGCAAAAGACTGTTCGTCACGATGAAGAGATCCGTGCTCTCCAATATAAAATTGAGGACATGGAGAATAGACAGCGAAGGCAGAACCTTAGACTTTTCGGAGTTCCAGAGGGCTCGGAAGGCTCAGACCCTCGTGCCTACATTGTTAAACTTTTCCAGCGCGCCTTTCCTGATCTGGCGGACTGGGATTGGAACTCCCAATTACAGAGAGTTCATAGACTGCCGTTAGTAAATAGAAACAAGGGGAGTAAATTTCCCCGTCCTTTTTTGATTTTCTTTGGGAACTTTTTACTTAGGCAGGCGGTCTCTCTGAAGGCAAGACCTAATTCCCCAATAGTCACAGAAGATGTAACCTTCTTTGTGAGGTCAGATTTGTGTAAGACCACAATGGAGAGGCGCTGGAAGCTACGGCAATTAATTGATTCGTTCAAAGCTACAGGGGCACAGGTCTTTCTCCAGGAGCCGGCCTGCTTAAAAGTCATCAAAGCAGGTCATACGTATTTTCTTAATCAGGTTAAGGAGGCGGAAGAGGTCTTAGAAAAAATTACTAGTGTATAAATAACTGAGATGCTTAAACTTTCTGATTTAAACTTAAAACTTTCTGAATTACAATTATGGCTGACCAATTGATGGTGATAGAATGACACGTTATGTGGAGGGTTTAGATTGACACATTATAGGGTGAGGGCGAGGGATTTGCAGGTAGCTGCACCTAAAGGTGGCTGCCCTTCCAGCGGCAGCAGGTGCGTAAGGGGGGGTCTTTCCTCATGGTACGGGGGAGGGGATCGTTGTAAGGGGTGGTATTGGGAGGGGATGGGGTGTGGAGGGGAAAAATACAAAAAAAGACATGAGAAGTCTATGTGAGAGCAATATGGCAGGTATGAGACTAGAAATAAGTAGGAACTTAAGGAACAGGACGGATTTTTATGAGCTAATTGCTATTTATGATGTCGTATCTTAGTTGCTTAGCATGGAATGTGTCAGGCCTGACCAACAAGATTAAAAGAAGCTTGGTGTATGAGGAACTGAAAATGTATGATGCACATTTGGTTATGCTAACAGAAACGCACGTTTGCTTTAAGGATAAAACACTTCTGGCCCAATTAGGGTATGAGATGGTGGTATGTACTACTTTAAATGTTCCAATACGGGGAGTGGCAATTTTGAAGAAGCGACAAATGAGGGGGGACGTGATTAAAACCGCTGCAGATGATGGGGGCCGATGGGCAATAGCGCAAATAAGGATGGAAAATTGTAATTATGTTTTTTGTGCCATTTATGGATCAAACAAAGATGAGCCACGTATTTTTGACTGGTTAAATATAGAATTACTATCTTGGGAGGGCAAGCTTATTTTGATGGGGGACTTTAATTGTGTTTTAAATTATGAACAAGATGTGACAAAGAGAGGGTTATTTCCATGCATGCGTAAAACCAGAGCTGCAATTTTGGAATTAGCAAAGATACATAATGTGAAAGACATATGGCGCAATCTCCATCCATCCATACCAGGGTATACTTACTATTCATCCCCCCATAAATCATGCTCTCGAATAGACTTGGCGTGGGCCTCAGATGAACTAATTGAATTAGGACATATGGAGATTATTCCAAGGATATCCTCTGATCACAACCCTATCTTATTTACATTTCGCTTAGCTCATAGGCCAACATTGCTACGACCTTTTACGATTCCGAGATACATACTAACAGATCTTGTTTTTGTAGGAATTCTTAAGGATCATATAAAAGAATTTATTGAAAACAACATCAATACGGCCACTCTTTTATCAGTATGGGATGCTTGTAAGGCTTCAATAAGGGGGCTAGCACAACAATATGTATTTAGGCAAAACGCATTGTGGAGGAAAGAAGTTAGGGCATTAACTGCTAATATCTCATTGGTTGAAAATCAATTAGCTGACAATCTCAGGGTTGGTGGGTTGAGTAGCTGTGATGAGGAGCAATTGGAAAAGGAACTTACGATTTTACGCTCAACGACTAAAACTTCACTTAGGGAGAGAAATAGCCGTAAAATACGTAAATATAAACTGTCCCAATACGAGTGTGGGGATAGAGTAGGGAAATTACTGGCCTATAAAGTTGCGGATGATAGAGCAACAACTCTAATCAAATCTATAAAAGGCCCTAATGATACCTTATACTCCCAACCTGCACAAATTATGGGACAGTTCGTTTCTTACTACGAAAAATTATACACTCCTGAGAGTAGGAGTACGGAAGATCAGATTCAAGCTTATATAAATGAGAAACTACCGCCAAAAGAATATTTAGATCGGGAAAGTGTTGATAAGTTGGAAGAAAAATTTACAATAGCTGAATTACGTTTAGCGGTCTTTTCTCTCCCATCTAATAAAGCAGCAGGTGAGGATACACTTCCAATAGAATTATATAAAAGTTGTGCAGATGAATTTCTCTCGTTTCTGTGTTTAGTGATTAATTCAATTGGCGATACAGGAAAGGCCCCGGACTCGTGGAAAACTGCCAAAATCATGTTTTTTTTAATAAAAAAAAAACCACCTACGGACTGTGGGTCTTATAGACCCATTTCTCTGATAAACGCCGACGCCAAGGCTTATTCCAAATTGTTAGCAATGTGAATGGCACCCCTTATGCCATATTTGGTAAATGATCAACAGCATGGCTTTGTAGTAGGAAGGGATACTACTACCCACGTCAATATGGCCATCACAGCTTTTGATGTGGCTGCTACTAATCTCACCCCACTTGGTATGATACTTTTAGACGCAGAAAAGGCGTTCGACCGAGTGGGGTGGGATTATCTGTGGACGGTTTTGAAGCAGTTTGGCATTAAGGGACAATACCTTAGAAGTATACAGGCTTTATATAGGGACCCTAACGCTAAAATTAGCTATGCCGGGTTACTTTCTTCAACTTTTGGGATCTTAAGGGGGACTCGGCAGGGGTGCCCGCTCTCACCCCTGCTCTTTGCTCTCTCCATGGAGCCGTTTATTAATGCCCTGCAAACTCAAGAAAAGATTGTTCCAATGCAGCATAAAGATAAAATCCTTCAAATAACAGCATACGCGGACGATTTAGCTATCTACACTACCAATGTGGTGGATGCATTACTTGGAATAACAGAGGAAGCTAAAAACTTTGGAGTTGTTTCAAGTTATAAATTAAACATTAATAAAACACAAGTCATCATGAACTACCAAGCTAATTCCGTAGTGTCAGGACTTTGCAAATCCGCAGTTTACCTAGGGGTTAAAATCTCTTCTAAGCCTAATGAAATAAATATACTAAACTATGAATCCTTACTAAAAGAGGTGGCCACGCTGCTCAAAAAATGGCATAAGATCCCACTTAATCTACTTGGTCGAATCAATCTGATTAGATGAACATTTTGCCGAAATTTTTATACTTCTTTCGCTCCATTCCTTTTCGGGTTAATAATCTATTCTTTAAAAAATTAGATGGAATTCTAAGTAGTTTTATTTGGGGCTATAAGAAGGCCAGAAGGTCTATGGCTATTTTCAAAACTACCACTTGAAAAAGGGGGTCTGGATTTTCCGGACTTTAAAGCTTATTTTTTTGCATCTTTCTTAGGCCGGCTTCGTAGTCTGTTTGTTAACAATCAATACTTTTTTTATCAGTTCATGCTTGGCACTAACTCAAAGCAGTTCTTGGCAAAAGTGCAAGATCCAAACTATTTTAAACGCGTAAAATTCAAGACGGCGAGAGATGCGGTACGTATCTGGAACTTGATCCTCAGTCAGTGCGATACTTCCTTTTTTCACACTGAGTTAGCACTCTGGGATAACCCGGGGCTTCCTGATATTTTTTGTGATAAAACTGGGCAGGACTGGGCCAAGTTTGAATTTTAGAAGCTAGGAGATTTGTATGGCACAGATGGATTCTTACCATTTACAACATTGCAAACTTTGTATAATTTGCCGGAGGTAATGATATTCAAGTACTTACAAATCAAGGACTATCTGATTCGTAAGATGAATCTGAAGCAAATAACTAGCTCAGCTATTTGGAGCTGTTTTTACTCTACGAAAAAGAAATCACTAATTAGTCTGGGATACAAATGCTTTCGCCTAAACAAATTAGACGACTGCCCTAGATTGGCGTCAAAATGGTCTGACGATTTGGGAACTAAAGTGACATCCCAGAATGTTTCAGATGCACTATATAATATTAATAAAGTAGTCCATTCTTCTAGTTTGAAATTACAACTTTATAGGACGGTTAGCCAACTTTATCATACTCCACAAAAAATATCCAAATGGAAACAAAATGCTACTAGTAGTGTTCGTACAAAATGCCCTAAATGTGGTCTGGTGGCAGCTGACCTCACACATATGATCTACTCATGCCCTTTGTTAACTAAATACTGGTTAGAAATTGAAAATGTCTTACTCCAAAAGCAATTAATCAATACCTCAATTACTGCATCTTTGGTACTACTTTCTATATACCCTACGGGTATCATAAATAGGAGTTGGTTAAGTATAGCTTTGTCTTGCGCCAGATTGGTGGTAGCTAGGGCTTGGATTTCACAGAACCCACCTCATACGATCGAGTGGTGGAATCTTCTACATGAAATTTATACTATGGAAAAGGCACTGGCTAAGGGTAGAAGCTTAAAAGCAACCATCAAATTTGAAAAAATATGGGATAACTTCTCGTAAATCTTACTTGGATTTGTTCAATGGAATTTCTGTGTTTTGGATGACATTTTTGATCTTGTTAAGAATTTAAATTTATATTTATGCTCGACTGCGATTAGTTTTCTTCTTTTTTAGGTACCTTTTTCTGCTGAACGTTGATCTGTCCCGCCAACGATTAAACATTATTATTTTGTGTATGTATATGAAAATTGCTATGCTCCTGGACTTGCTTGTCAAATAAAAATTATTAAAATAAAAAAAAAAAGGAACATGAATGTTTGGATGTTATGGAATACTGTACCAAGCCAAGGCAGGACATTAAAGATGTACCTTTGCCTGAATCAGATTATGTCTACTTTGTAGATGGCTCCTGTTTAAGATCAGAAGGTGGTGTTTTAAAGGCAGCATACTCAGTTTGCACAGTGGCAGATGTTGAAGAAATATCATGTCTTGAAGGAATTCGTTCAGCACAGGTGGCTGAATTAATTGCTTTAATTTGTGCTTGTGAATTGGCAAAAGATATGAGAGTCACTATAATTACTGATAGCCAGTATGGATACGGAGTTGTGCATGATTATGGACAGCACTGGTCTCAGAGAGGCTACATGACATCAGCAGGTTCACCAATTAAAAATGCAGTGTTCATCAAAAGACTAATTGATGGCATACAGTTGCCAAGGGAGATTGCTGTGGTAAAATGTGCAGCACATAGAAAGGGTGAAGATTTTATCACCAAAGGCAATGCTTATGCAGACGAAATTGCAAAGTATTGTGCAAGGAATAATTATTCACTTAATCGGGAGAAAAACAAAGAATTTGATTCAAGTTCACTGATGCTAACATCAATTGTTGAAACATGGCAGGAAATTAGAGACTTACAGAATGAAGCTGATGATGATGGGAAAAACACATGATTAAGAGCAGAATGTAGACAGAGAGATGAGGATGGAGTCTGGACATACAAAGATGGCAGGGTAGTTTTACCAAATTGTATGATTGCTGACATGGCCAGAATGTACCATGGTCCTGGTCATGTTGGAAGAGATTCAATGATTAGGCTTTTTAAAGAAACTTGGTTCAATACCAAATTCAGAACAATTGCAGAGTCTCTCTGTCAAAGGTGTTTGATTTGTCAACAAATGAACCCAAACAGGAAATCAGTCGTGGGAACAGGAATTATAGGTCGGGAGGGTGGTCCTTTCACCAGATTACAAATGGATTTCATTGAGATGCCCAAGCACAACAGACTACAATATGTTCTGGTGATTGTTTGTCTGTTTTCAAGATGGGTAGAAGCATTTCCCACACGACACAGTGATTCAATTACTGTAGCAAAGTTGCTTCTACGTGAGATTATTCCCAGGTACGGATTCCCTGTGACCATAGAGAGTGATAGAGGAGGACATTTTGATAACAAATTGATCTGTGAAGCTTTGCACATTGAGCAGAAGTTGCATTGTGCATATAGACCAGAGGCATCTGGAGTTGTAGAGCAAATTAATGGAACGATTAAAAATAGAATTGGAAAAATGTGTTTAGACACAGGCATAAAATGGACAGATGCTCTTCCACTTGTTTTGATGACTTTGAGAAGTACTCCAGATAAAAAGACAGGTCTGAGTCCTCACGATATTATCATGGGCAGAGTCATGAGACAAGCATTTATACCTGTGGGAAAACTGTTGAGCATTAATGACAGTGCAATTTTGGAGTATTGTAAAAAGCTGTCTGACGTAGTGACTTCTGTGTCTAATCAGGTGGGAACGGAAGTACAGTCAAAAGACGAAGTGCAAACTCATGATCTGAGACCTGGGGATTGGGTCAGAACAAAAGTTCACCGAAGAAGAAACTGTTTGGTTCCGAGGTGGCAGAAACCAAGGCAGGTAATACTTGTAACGACAAATGCAGTGAAGTGTAGGGGAATAAAAAGGTGGATTCATCCAAGTCATACTATTCCAATACCTACACCTGAAAACTCTGATGAAGAGAGTGATACAACAGCTGATTCAGATTCTGAAGAAGAAGCTGAAGAAAATCCAGATTCTGAAGATCGACAGAGACGTCGACATCTGGAAAAACCTTTGGTGAATGAGATCGGATTGAAAAAGATTTGGAAATTATTGAAATTGATTCTGAAAATGAAGAAGATCTGCTAGAAAAAGATTCAGCAGAAGATTTTGTTAAAGAAGTAAAAGAGAAAAACAGACCTAATCAAGATAAAGAAAAAGAAAAAGAAACCGGAAAGTCAGAAAAATTCAATCAAGTTCAAAAACAAGACCAGGAAAGTATCGAAAAGCAGAGAAAAAGGTCTGAATGCAGGAACAAGAAATCCGGAACTGGGAAGTTGAAGGTAATTGATGAAGTGGAGGAAGACGAATTGCCAAGTACCAGTGATGGAATAAAAAGTACAGTTCCTAACGGAGTGAAGCTGCCGATTAGAGAAGATCCTGAGTCAAGAATTGAGATTTCTGACAGTGATTCTGGAGAGAGTGATGAAGATTGTCAAAGGGAAAGTGTGAGGAAAAGATCTTGGAAAGCAGAAACTAACGTATCTGAACCAAAAAGGACATTTTTGAGAAAAGGTGAAACCTGGCCAAGTGAAAACGGAGGGTTGAGAGTCAGGTTATTAAAAATATCAAAGGAGCAGGTAAACGAAATAACTAGTCAAGAGGATCCTGAAAGGAAAGCAGAAAAAGGGAAGAAAATAGAGGTTGTAGCTAGAAAAACAAAGAGAGTTTTAAAACCAAATCAGAAGTATAAGTCTCCTGAATGGGCTTATATTATAATACCACCTGTAATTGAGATAAATAGTAGCAGTCAGGAAGAAGTTGAAGACAATAGTGACAACGATTGAAGTACTAATATGTTAGATTTTAGATTTCTGTTTTTGGCATAAGGCTGAAGAAATTGTGTTAGGTGACATAAGGTCGAAGAAATTGTGTTTAGTTGGAAAATAACTTGTGACGCAAGGTCGAAGAAAAGTTGTTAGAAGGTTAAAAAAAAAAATTAAAAAAGGGGGGTGTTTTAAAATTTTGTTTTTTTTATTAATCATATTTTACATTTTTTTTTTCTTTTTTCTAACTAAAATGCCTTTTGTTTTGAAGCGTAGTACTTCAAAATGTTCCATTCTTAAATATTGTTGTAAGATGACTCTGATATGTATGCTCATATTAATTCTGCTTTGGTTAGTATTGGCTGTCATCTTTCCTTTCGGAATCGATAAGGAGATGTACAAAGTCAATATGACAAGCAGAGCTTCAGTTAGTCAAGACAAACATAGTGCAACAAACAAAGCTAACAAAGTTATTGATCACAGACCAGAGGCTCATCAAGATAGGTCTGTTAGTGATTTTTCTAGCAATACATTTTCGAGGCTTTTTGGGAGAATATGTTAAGGTTATGAGTGTCAAAGATTGCTACATCTGTGTAAAGTTACCTGCTTCTGTTTCTGAGGGAGTAACATACAATATGCTTCCTCTTACTTATGGCATAACCTGCAGTGTGTTAGCTAGCTTATTGTACCAGACTGGTCGTTTGGAATATTATTATTCAAATTATGATGAGATTTTTGCTAACCTGAAAATTGAGAATGCTTTAAATAAACACAAACAAGCTAAACAGATGAGGGAATTCTTTTTAGTTACTAATGAACTCACTTATGAGTATGCTTACAGAAATAATCTAACTTGCGAATTGAGAACAGAGGAAAAGAATTTCCTGAATTTAGTTGAAGAGAGAAGGGCAATCTATAAAAGGAATGAAAAGGTCAAACAGACCAAATCCAAGTTTTGGCAGAAAGAGGATGAGAAGCTAAATGGCAAATCTTTTGACAATGTTGCAATTCACATAAATAAACCAATTAGTGGCAAGCTTTGCATTAGGAGATATAATACTCTTTTTGATAATTACTTTGTAGGTGCTAGCAATTGTGAAGACACATATCAAATCATGGGAGGTTGGGGATTCAAAGGTGGCAAAGATCCAATTTTTCCTGGGATTTATTTTATCTGTGGAGACAAAGCATATTATAATCTCCCGGACCATTGGTACGGAACATGTTATGTTGGTCTTGTTTTTCCTAAAATATTTCATGTTGACAGAAATGCTGAAGGTTCGTTTGAAATCAGTAATCATGTAAATAGGTTCAAAAGAGAAAGTTTCTCAGAACTTTTGGGAGACATTTTTGAGGCAGTGATACCTTTAGTAGGTATAACCTTGAATGCAGGAAGAATCAGAAAATTATCCACAATTGTTGACAGATTGTCTACGGACACAGCAGGTGGTTTCCAATTAGTGGATACCGAGGTCATTGCGGCTAGATCAATGGTGATGCAAAATCGCCTTGCCTTAGATATACTCCTAGCAAAAGAAGGAGGAGTCTGTGGCATTTTACATGTTCAGCACTGCTGTACATACATCCCTGACGAGAGCAAGAATATTGAGATGTACATTAAAAACATCACAGAGATGCATTCTGAAATAGTTCCCTTAGAAGAGGATGACTTTACAGAACGTCTTTCAAAAAGATTTTAAGCTATCAAAACCTGGTTTCAAGAAATTGGTGGTTCAGTTCTTGGCAAGATTCTAACACCTTTGTTTGTTATAATTTTTGTGATAGTTTTAACAAAGATTAGTTGCTTGTTACACAAAAGAAAGAAGCACATGAAGGAAAAGAAAAGAATTTACAAAATCAGAAAGGAACAGGAAAGAGAAATAGAGCTAGAGGAGTTACGCAGAGCTCAATATGATAGTTGCAAAGAATTTGCTGAGACAAGTCTTTAGAACACAGTGAAATCAAATCAAATTCTTTAGATAAAATTTTTTTCTAAATTTTGGGTGTAGTGTGGTGATTTGTAAATCACCAGCTGAGGGAGTTGATGGAGCGAGATTTAGAAATATTTTCATTTCAACTCGTGAAGTCACACATCCATAACAAAAATTAAAATAGGCTAACAATTTGTGCGGTGTATGAGTATTAATTCAATCTAGTTTAAAGTTACACTCACGAATATACACGAGGGTTACTAACATGTGTGCTCATAAATGTACTCTATGTTGCATTCTCATGTACGTGGAAAATAATGAATTAATTTTGTCTATTGTTATGTCATAACTAATAGCAGCTGTTTTTAATAATGGCATGTGCTTATTTTGCTTCCTTGTCTATGTGGTGTCACTTTACTCTTTACAGGTGCATTAAGAATCCTGTTGGTTTAAAAGAAGAATGGTAGATATAAATGCTGCTTTATTTGTGCGCTTCAGCTAGGCAATTTAGACTAATGGGTTAATAATTAGCTATGGTGGGTGGCAACAGAACGAATTTTATTTCTCACATTAATTATTTTCTTGTGTTTGTTTATATAATAGTTCACAAAAAGTGGTTCTGGGCCTAGTGCATTCGTGTTTGCTAAAATTCTGCTCGGAGCAAAAGAAAGTCCATGACAGTGAAATTCCTATGGCTGAAACAATTTATCGTGAAAGTGATGAGCTGACTCTTCCGTAGTCAAGCGAGGCCAAGGCCAGGAAACAGCAAAGGAACGTGAGACAATTTCATATCCGAGGAAGCAAATGACATTACTTCAGTTAAATGTTGCAAACTGGAGGAAGCCTCGTTGTTCGAAAACTAGAGACAATGGACTCTAAGAAAGTGACGGAACTGATGTTCTAAAATGTGGAATGACATGATGGTGTCACTTGTCAACCAATGGGACTCCTATTTCAGCAGAAAAATTATACTTTTGCTTAGATTAGCTAGTGTAGAAAGGTATAAAAACTCTTCCCCATGGAAGAGGAGGGTTGCTTCTCGTTGTCCTTTGAAGAGGGTGTCGTGCGGATGAACTTTCCTTGGAACACGTAAGAGCCCTCAAAGACTTTATTCTTTAAATCTTAAAATAGCTAGTATAGTTAGGAACTCAGGTTTGAAAATTACTAAACTGGTTATTTCTATTTTGCAAATAAATAGCTAATAAAAATCTTACTTTGGGAAACAAGCTGGTCTTGTTATTTCATGAGTTTAGGTTGCCATTAGCAAGATCTTATCGCCACAGTGGCTTAATTAATTAGTAGGGTTTGTAAAGTTTTATGAATTCATTTACAGCGGTTGTATATAAATGTACATAATTTATGAATAGATTAATTAGGTCACATGATTCAGATGGTCAAAATATGTCATGTTAGTTTACGGGCCTTATGACTGATTTATAGTTGTTTGTGTATAAAGTGAAATTGGGTAGCGTTGCTTATGACATATTTCCTATAGGCCGCTGGATCACTTCCACCGCAAGATCGCTGACATACACAACAGCTTCAATGCACAGACCACGCACCCAACCACCGAACCAACGCCCCCCACCACCACCCTCTGCAACTGGACCCCGGTCAACACCGAAGCCACCACCCGCACGATGAACACCATCCACTCCGGATCTCCTACCGACCCCTGCCCCCACCATGTCTTCAACAAGGCCGACTCCATCATCGCACCCCAACTCCGGGACATCATCAACATCTCCTTCACCACCTCCACCTTCCCGGAGAGCTGGAAGCATGCCGAGCTCAGCGCCCTCCTGAAGAAATCGGCAGCGGACCCCACCGACCTCAAGAACTTCCACCCCATCTCGTTCCTCCCTTTTCCTGCCAAAGTCATCGAGAAGACCGTCAGCAAACAGCTCGCCGCCTTCCTTGAGACGAATGGATCCCTCGAACCCTCACAGTCTGGTTTCCGAGCCAACCACAGCACCGAGACCGCCCTTATCGCAGCCACCGACGACATCAGGTCCCTGCTCGACAACGGGGAAACAGCTGCCCTCATCCTCCTGGATCTCTCGGCAGCGTTCGACACAGTTTGCCACCGCACACTAATACAGCGCCTCAGCAACACCGGAATCCAAGAGAAGGCACTGGAGTGGATCATCTCGTTCCTCGCCGGAAGAACCCAGAGAGTCCGCCTCCCCCCGTTCCGATCCGCAGCCACTGAAGTTATCCGCGGCGTACCTCAAGGATCCTCGCTCAGCCCCACCCTCTTCAACGTCTACATGAGCCCCCTCGCGGCCATCGCATGCCAACACAACCTTAACATAATTTCCTACGCCGACGACACCCAGCTGATCCTCTCCCTCACCAACGACCCCGCCACCGCCAGAGCCAGCCTACACGAAGGAATGAAAGACGTCGCCGAGTAGATGAAGAACAGCAGCCTGAAACTGAACTCAGACAAGACGGAAGTCCTCATCCTGGGATCATCCCCCTCCGCCTGGGACGACTCCTGGTGGCCCCCTGCCCTGGGCACCACCCCCAAGCCAACGGACCATGCACGAAACCTGGGCTTCATCCTGGACTCCTCCCTCTCGATGACCAAACAAATCAACGCTGTCTCGTCATCCTGTTTCAACACCCTGCGCATGTTCCGAAAGATCTTTCGATGGATCCCCACCAAAACCAGGAAGACAGTCACCCAGGCACTCGTCACCAGCCGACTGGACTACGGGAACACCCTCTACGCGGGAACCACAGCCAAACTGTTAGACCTGGCACCTTGCCGTGAGTTTCTCTTCCACATTTTGCTGATGTGCCTCAGATGTTTTGCTCGTGTTCGATGCTCAGGGCACTGCGCCACGGCCAATCCGTGCCGCAGTGCAAGTGCTCCCATTGAAAAGCGTATGTGTAATTGATTTCCACGATTGGCTTATTTGGTTTACTGTCAGTCCCCAGTAAAGTGCACGAGGAATGCAGGGGCTTGTGGATACAAATGATGCTAGTGGGCCTGCAGTGCTGGTTGCGCCACCCACAGAAGCGGCGTCGTAAGATGTGTCTCGGGTCCACCATTGCTGACCCCGCGTACAGTCTCGTACTGTCACGCTGACTGCGCAAGTCCCCACACTTGCCAGTCCTGGAACATTCCCTAACCTTCATGTCAGTCACCCCTATGCTAGGCCCACGGGCAGGGTGCATTGTAAGTGTAAGGTAGGACAAGCCTAGAGTGTGGCATGTCCTAGTAGTGAATTACCGCCCTTTTCATTCTTCACTATTGAAGGGCTACCTGTTCTCTTAGGCCAGACGAGCTGTCGGAGCTATCACACGCTATAGTCCCGGCAGGCTCCGGGAACACGGTAGCAGGTCGAGTTTAGTATGCCTGAACTCAGAATAATAAAATACTTCCTTTAGTAAGGTTTATTTTAATATCCTGTGTTTGCAAATGCTACTTTTAGAAAGTTAGCCTTTGCTCGCCTAACTGTTCAACCGCCTCTGCCAGGATGTGTATCTGCTGTCTGGGTTTGCGTGAGTGACAGGGCTGGGAGATTCCCGAAGATAGTCGGGTGTTCCAGGTGGTGAATGGGGTGCTTACACCAGGATGGGTGGGCGGAGTAGTCCTTGACTCTGAATAGGGTTGTGCTCCACCACCACAATGCTGGCTACACCTCCTGCGGAGCGTCTGATGTCCCTGCCCTGCACCCTGAAAGAAGACGGCAGCGTCCTGTCAACAGAGTACTCCAGAACTGGGTTGAACCAGACTCAGGCCCCCTGGCCTGCAAAGACAAAAGAAACGCAGTATAAATATAAGAGCTCCGCTCCTTACAAATCAGATCCAGTTTTGACCACGACGAACCTCTGCCTGACTATAAGGACCAAGAGAAGCTGAAGGACGGAAAGCAGTCTGTATCCTGTTAGACTGGCCTGCAGTGGTGCCTTGCTGAGAACGGAGAGGAAAGGACCAGAAAGGACTTTGTAGACTTGTGCCTGAAACGATCTCCAAGGGATTGATCGAGAGCTTGCCCCCTGAACGGAACCCCAGGACCACTGGATTCTATCTGCTTGTGCCCGTCTGCTGTTGGGCCTTAGTTCTTATTCCCTCGCCAGAGTTGTGACTCGGGTGCCTTCGCCCCCTCCCAGGTCGTGACAGCTTGGAGCCTGGTCGCCCCGCCGTAGAGAGCCCCGCTCATTCCTGAGTCGCTCTCCGCTTCAGTGCCGGGCCGCCCGCTCTCCTGTCACCTCGCCGCTAACCGAGCGCGTTGTGCGCCTCTCATCTTCTCCAGCCGTAATCTGCATGGAGAGCATTCCATAGCCTCGGACGGTCCGTACGTTGCCGCATACCCGACTGTCTCGCTTTGCCCTCCTGCATACCAAGGCTCGTGCCGCACCTCAAGAAAGGCCTCCCCTTACAGTGGAACCGCAAGCCTGGTGCTGCACCCGTCTGCCCGAGAACGCGACGCCCCTCACAGATCCACGAGTACGACCCGGCGTGCTAAGAAGTAGTCCGTCCCGCAGGCCTGAACGGCGCCTCACCCCGTGAGCTGCCTCGACCCCAGATCGCCGCAACCCTCCACAGTCTAGCTCCCCCGCCTCGCTCCTCGAGGGGGACCGAGCCGGAGAGATCCTCTGGAGAACCGTTGGCCTCGTCCAGGGTCCGCCCTCACCAGTAGCCGCGCCTGAAGCACCTCAGACTTCCACAAGCAAGGTACACTTGGACTCCGTCTCGAGTTCATATCGGATCCAGGGTCCGCAATGTTCTTATTTCCCTGTCATCGTACCTTGCCGAACCACGAACACTTAAAGACTAAGTTTGCCTATTGTAATCTGGTGGCCTTCATTCGCTAAACGTTATTTTGGTCTTGTGATAATCCTGCTTGAATATATCTTTTATATAAAGTATACGTATTTTTTATACAACCATTTGACTGGTGTCCATTTGTGGTGGGTCAGTGGGTTTACTGTGTGTGATCATAAATGCTTAACTTACTATCGCCCTGAAGATTAGCCTAGAGGATGAGCAGGGGTTATTCGAAGGAGTAGTTCCCTGGCCCTGACGTGGAGCTGAGGGTCCCTGCTTGTCACAAGTGTATACCTGTGCCAACCAGAGACTTCCGGTTTCAACATTGGTACCAGCGGTGAGGATTTCGAATTTACATTTATGATTCATATACAGTGAATTACTGATCACCACGTAGTGAGAGCAGACCAATAACGAAGCCACAGATTACGTTCTTGCCGAGAGATCTCCAATCTCCAAATCATGACTGGTTCACTTCCCGTAAGAGCACCCTCTGTTGCACTCTCTGTGATCTCTGGAATCAACGATGTTGACTGGGGAGATCTAGAAAATTGCCGAGCCGAGCAATTGAAAGCTCTGTGTGAAAAGTTTCGAGTTTCCCAAGCGGGCTGCAAAACCAGAGCCCAACGCATCACGGCACTGAGAGCCTGGAAAGAGTCGAGAGAGCCGGAAAATCAGGTGGTAGTGGATCCACCCGATAACCTTGTCGAGGTGCAGGGAGGCCCGTCGTCAGAAGAGCTGGCGGACAGGGTCGCAACCAGAGCGCATGAAGTGGAGATGGCCAGATTGAAAGGTCAGATGGCCATGGAGGAGAAAAGGCTCCAGCTGGAGCATGAGATACGCCTAAAAGAATTGGAGCTGAAAGCCAAGAGTTTGGACGCAGCTCCTGGTGGCAGCACAACGCCAGCCCAGGTAGAGTCAAGGGTCTACGTACCGAAAGATGTGGTGCAGGAGTACTTTAAGGGAGATGACATAGGGCAGTGGTCCCGGGCCTACGAGGTAGCCATGTCTTCCCACCGGGTCCCTGAGAAGGATTGGGGAGCGGGGTTGTGGGGACGGTTCCTGACCGAGGGGCGGGATACGCTGTTAGATCTCCCTGCCGAAGAAACCGTCTCCTACCTACACATGAAAGAGGCCCTGATGAATCGGTTTGGTTTAACTCCTAAAATGTACCGACAGCAGTTTAGGAAATGTGTGAAGATTCAAGGGAGTATGTGACCTTTTTCTGCAGAGCGCTGGATGGTTGGGTGAAGGGCAGTAAGGTAAATGATTTTCAAGTGCTGCTTGATTTGATGGCATGGGAGCACTTGTCGGATAATTGTTTTCCTGAGTTACGCCAGCACCTGATCGATAGCAAGCTGTCCAACCCGAGGAAGCTTGCTGAGGAAGCGGACCGCTGGCTCAGCACCAGGGTCCACAAGGGTCCAGTGGGAGACTCAGCCAAAGGTGGGCAGGGTCCCCAGCAGAAGAGTGGGGGGGACAGGGGAAAACAGAAAGGGTTCCACAAAGGCCTCCAAAGTAATCTCCAAGGGAACCAAGGGAAAGGTTCTCAGCCTCCTCCACCCCCGAAATCAACCGGGGCCCCAACAGGTAAACCTGTTCAAAGAGGGCCCATCACCTGCTTTAGGTGTGGCGATCTGGGTCACGTTGCCTCTGACCCTAAGTGTCGCTTGTTCGCAAAACCCGCACCCACTGGTGCTCCCCCCTGGCAACTAGCTAATGTTAACTTTGGGGAGGAAGTAGCCATCCACATGGGTGGGGATCCCGTTCAGATGACCCTGGTCTCGCTAGGAGACAGTGAGATGGTCCCCGAGAACTACCTACCCAGTAACACTAAGAAGTATGGGCAGGTGGTGACCATCAACGGTAAGAAGGCGGAGGCTCTTCGAGATACAGGAGCCAGTGTGACTGCAGTGAGGCAGCACCTGGTGTCTCAAGAGCAGGTAGTACTGCACGCCTACTGTAGGGTTGTCAATGCTGACAATTCTGAAAGCCAGTGTCCGATGGCTCAGGTTCCCTTTGAGTGGGGGGGGTCTCAGGTACTCTGCAAGCCGCTGTGAGGACCTCCATGCCTGTAGATTGTCTGCTAGGGAACGATTTGGAGAACTCCCCTTGGGAAAAGGTGGAGAAAATGACTCATATGCGGATGGTGGGTCTACCCGACTGGGCGTGCGTGACCACACGGTCCATGGCAGCCAGTAGGGGTGTTGAAGAGGTCTTGGAGCCTGAAGGAGAGGCCCAAGAACCGGCCTTAGAGAGAAGGCGAGGGGGCGCGGACAGCCAGCCCCCGATGTTCCCACGACCCAGGAGGAAGCAGACCTCGAGGGGGATGCCCTGGAGCCTACCGGGGAACAGATCGCTGAACTGGGAAACTTGCCTGATCTGACCCATTGGCAGCGAGAAGGAGGTCCCTCCAGGGAGGAATTCTGCGAGGAGCAGAAAACGTGCCCTTCTCTCGTGGGTATGCGGCAGCAGGCTGCAGACCAGGCCAATGGTGTTCGGTCCGGGAAACACTTGGTATACTGGGAGAACGATCATCTGTATTCAGAGCCTAAGGCTGCTGACCCTGGGTCAGCCTGTGTGCTGGTGGTACCCCAGAAGTTCAGAGCCTTCCTACTGGGTTTGGCTCACGATGTGCCGTTAGCAGGACATCTGGGGATGGACAAGACCTATGACAGGCTTGTCACCCACTTTTAGTGGCCCCAGATGCACCGGAGCTCAGACGCTCACTGCAGGACTTGCCAGACTTGCCAGGCAAGTGGTAAGTGCGGCGGGAAGAACAAGGCTCCCCTCCAACCATTCCCCGTCGTCAGTACCCCATTCCAGCGAGTGGGAATTGACATTGTGGGGCCTCTGGACCCCAAGACTGCCATGGGCAACAGGTTCATCCTGGTCTTGGTGGACCATGCCACCCGGTACCCTGAAGCCATCCCTCTGAGGACAGTGACGGCCCCCGTGGTGGGACGAGCACTGATGGGAATTTTCTCACAAGTAGGATTCCCTCTAGAGGTGGTGTCTGACAGGGGCACCAACTTCATATCGAAATATATGAAGTCCCTTTGGCAAGAGTGTGGTGTAACGTACAAGTTCACCACCCCTTACCACCCTCAAGGAAACGGGTTGGTTGAGAGATTCAACCGAACCCTGAAAGGCATGATTATGGGCCTAGAAGGACCAATGAGGCGTAAGTGGGACGTCCTCTTACCATGCCTACTGTTTGCGTACCGAGAGGTGCCACAGAAGTCGCTCGGGTTCAGTCCCTTCGAGCTTCTGTACGGTTACCCAGTCCGAGGACCTCTGAGTCTGGTTAGGGAAGGCTGGGAGCAATCTCCCAGGAAACCTCCCCAGAATGTATATAGCTACATACTGGCCTTCCGAAACCAGACCAGGCGATTCAGGCAACTTGCTGAGGCAAACCTGGAAGCCAGCCAGGAGGAGATGAAGCGGTGGTACGACCAGAATGCCACTCTGGTAGAGCTTCAGCCTGGACAAAAGGTGTGGGTCTTGGCCCCAGTGGAGCCCTGTGCACTTCAGGATAAGTGGACGGGCCCATTTGAGGTTGTGGAGCGCAAGAGTCCTGTCACCTACCTGGTGAACTTGGAAACTCCCAGGAACCCTTTACGGGTCCTACATGTTAACCGCCTTAAGCCCCACTTGGAGAGGTCCGAAGTGGGCATGCTGTTGGCAACCGATGACGGAATGGAGGAGGAGACCGAGCCTCTTCCGGACCTCTTGGTGGTCTCCGAGCGAGACGGGTCAGTGGATGGAGTTAACCTCTCACCCTCCCTGACCCCTGAACAGCAGAATGATTGCCGCCAGCTGCTGGGGCAAATTTCTGACTTGTTCTCCCTGGTCCTGGGTGTCACAGATTGGTGCGTACATGATGTGGACACGGGAGACAGTTTGCCGGTGAAGCACAAGGCTTACCGCATGACTGACAGGGTACGAGCCTGCATCAAGGAGGAAGTCTCGAAGATGTTCGCTCTTGGGGTGATTGAGTCCCCCAGCAGTCCTTGGGCCAGCCCAGTGGTCTTGGTCCCGAAGGCTGCGACGCCGGGAGCCACACCCGAACTCCGGTTCTGTGTGGACTATCGAGGACTCAATTCGGTCATGAAGACTGATGCGCACCCCATCCCCAGAGCTGATGAGCTCATCGATCGGTTGGGAGCTGCCCGGTACCTCAGTACGTTTGACTTAACGCCTGGGTACTGGCAGATCGCCTTAACTGACGGGGCCAAAGAGAGGTCCGCATTTTCTACCCCAGATGGGCACTACCAATTCCGGGTTATGCCCTTCGGGATGAAAAAGGCCCCTGCCACCTTTCAGAGGTTGGTCAACCAGGTGTTGGTTGGACTGGACGCGTTCAGTGCCGCCTACTTGGACGACATCGCAGTGTTCAGCGGAACATGGAAAGAACACTTGCGACACCTTTGGGAAGTGTTGGCGGCTCTGCGCAAGGCAGGCCTCACGATCAAGGCAAGCAAGTGCAAGATCGGGCAGGGTTTGGTGGTGTATTTGGGACACCAAGTCGGGAGCGGCCAGGTGGCGCACTTTCAACCCAAAATTCAGACCATCCTGGCTTGGGAAGCCCCCAAGACCCAAACGGAGGTGAGGGCCTTCCTCTGACTCACCGGGTACTACAGGAGGTTTGTCAAGGGATACGGCACCATCGTTGCCCCCTTGACAGAGCTGACTTCGAAGAAGCAGCCCCGGAAAGTGATCTGGACCGACGCTTGTCAGGTAGCCTTCGACACCCTGAAGAAAGCCCTGTGCACGGCGCCCGTGCTCCTGGCTCCTGATTTCTCCAAAGAGTTCTTAGTGCAGACAGACGCTTCAGAGCATGGGATCGGGGCTGTCCTTTCACAGACGACTGAGGAGGGCTGGGATCACCCTGTGGCCTTCATCAGTCGGAGGTTACTTCCACGGGAACAGAAGTGGAGTGCGATTGAGCAGGAAGCTTTTGCTGTGGTCTGGGCCCTGAAGAAGCTAAGACCCTACTTGTTTGGGTCTCACTTCCGAGTTCAGACAGACCACAGGCCCCTCAGATGGTTGATGCAAGTGAGGGGTGAGAACCCGAAACTGTTGAGGTGGTCCATTTCTCTACAGAGTATGGACTTTACGGTGGAACGCCACCCTGGCATAGCCCACGCCAATGCTGACGGTCTGTCAAGGTTTTTCCACCTTAGTGACGAGGAACTCCCTGGGGTAGGGTAGTTCTCCTCACCTTTCAGCTGGAGGGGACACGTGTTAGACCTGGCACCTTGGCGTGAGTTTCCCTTCCACTTTTTGCTGATGTGCCTCAGATGTTTTGCTGGTGTTCGATGCTCAGGGCACTGCGCCACAGCCAATCCGTGCCGTAGTGCAAGCGGCCTCGTAAGATGTGTCTCGGGTCCGCCATTGCTGACCCCGCGTACAGTCTCGTACTGTCACGCTGACTGCGCAAGTGCCCACACTTGCCAGTCCCGGAACCTTCCCTAACCTTCATGTCAGTCACCCCTATGGTAGGCCCACGGGCAGGGTGCATTGTAAGTGTAAGGTAGGACAAGTCTAGAGTGTGGCATGTCCTAGTAGTGAATTACCGCCCTTTTCGTTCTTCACTATTGAAGGGCTACCTGTTCTCTTAGGCCAGACGAGCTGTCGGAGCTATTACACGCTATAGTCCCGGCAGGCTCCGGGAACACGGTAGCAGGTCGAGTTTAGTATGCCTGAACTCAGAATAATAAAATACTTCCTTTAGTAAGGTTTATTTTAATATCCTGTGTTTGCAAATGCTACTTTTAGAAAGTTAGCCTTTGCTCGCCTAACTGTTCAACCGCCTCTGCCAGCATGTGTATCTGCTGTCTGGGTTTGCGTGAGTGACAGGGCTGGGAGATTCCCGGGGATAGTCGGGTGCTCAGGTGGTGAATGAGGTGCTTACACCAGGATGGGTGGGCGGAGTAGTCCTTGACTCTGAATAGGGTTGTGCTCCACCACCACAATGCTGGCTCCACCTCCTGCGGAGCGTCTGATGTCCCTGCCCTGCACCCTGAAAGAAGACGGCAGCGTCCTGTCAACAGAGTACTCCAGAACTGGGTTGAACCAGGCTCAGGCACCCTGGCCTGCAAAGACAAAAGAAACGCAGTATAAATATAGGAGCTCCGCTCCTTACAAATCAGATCCAGTTTTGACCACGACGAACCTCTGCCTGACTAGAAGGACCAAGAGAAGCTGAAGGACGGAAACCAGTCTGTATCCTGTTAGACTGGCCTGCAGTGGTGCCTTGCTGAGAATGGAGAGGAAAGGACCAGAAAGGACTTTGTAGACTTGTGCCTGAAATGATCTCCAAGGGCTTGATCGAGAGCTTGCCCCCTGAATGGAACCCCAGGACCACTGGGTTCTATCTGCTTGTGCCCATCTGCTGTTGCGCCTTAGTTCTTATTCCCTCGCCAGAGTTGTGACTCGGGTGCCTTCGCCCCCTCCCAGGTCGTGACAGCTCGGAGCCTGGTCGCCCCGCCGTAGAGAGCCTCGCTCATTCCTGAGTCGCTCTCCGCTTCAGTGCCAGGCTGCCCGCTCCCCTGTCACCTCGCTGCTAACGGAGCGCGTTGTGCGCCTCTCATCTTCTCCAGCCGGAATCTGCACGGAGAGCAGTCCATAGCCTCGGACGGTCCGTACGTTGCCGCGTACCCGACTGTCTCGCTTTGCCCTCCTGCATACCAAGGCTCGTGCAGCACCTCAAGAAAGGCCTCCCCGTACAGTGGTACTGGAAGCCTGGTGCTGCACCCGTCTGCCCGAGAACGCGACGCCCCTCACAGATCCACGAGTACGACCCGGCGTGCTAAGAAGTAGTACGTCCCGCAGGCCGGAACGGCGCCTCGCCCCGTGAGCTGCCTCAACCCCAGATCGCCGCAACCCTCCACAGTCTAGCTGCCCCGCCTCGCTCCTCGAGGGGGACCGAGCCGGAGAGATCCTCTGGAGAACCGTCGGCCTCTTCCAGGGTCTGCCCTCACCAGTAGCCGCGCCTGAAACGCCTCGGACTTCCACAAGCAAGGTACACTTGGACTCCGTCTCGAGTTCATATCGGATCCAGGGTCCGCAACGTACTTATTTCCCTGTCATCGTACCTTGCCGAACCACGAACACTTAAAGACTAAGTTTGCCTATTGTAATCTGGTGGCCTTCATTCGCTAAACGTTATTTTGGTCTTGTGATAATCCTGCTTGAATATATCTTTTATATAAAGTATACGTATTTTTGATACAACCATTTGACTGGTGTCCATTTGTGGTGGGTCAGTGGGTTTACTGTGTGTGATCATAAATGCTTAACTTACTATCGCCCTGAGGATTAGCCTTGTCTGCTCGCGCCACACTACCTAGAGGGTGAGCAGGGGTTATTCGAAGGAGTAGTTCCCTTGCCCTGACGTGGAGCTGAGGGTCCCTGCTTGTCACAAGTGTATACCTTTGCCAACCAGAGACTTCCGGTTCCAACACAAACTACAGAAAATACTCCAGCGCATAGAGAACGCCTCCGCACGACTCGTCCTGGACATCCCCTGCCACAACCACATCTCCGCCCACCTGAGAGACCTGCACTGGCTCCCCGTCAGCAAGAGGATCACGTTCAGACTCCTCACCCATGCATACAAGGCTCTCCACGACCTAAGCCCCAAGTACCTCAACAACCGCCTCACTTTCTACACGCCCACCCGCCAGCTGTGATCGACCAGCCTCGCCCTCGCCACCGTACCACGCATTCGCAGAGCCACCGCCGGAGGAAGATCCTTCTCCTACCTGGCGGCCAAGACATGGAACTCCCTCCCCATCCACCTACAGCTGACCCAGGACCATCCCTCCTTCAGGAAGCAACTCAAGACCTGGCTTTTTGAGTAATAACGGACCCCCCCCCCCCCATGCGCCTTCAGACCGTAGCGGGTGAGTAGCGCGCTATATAAATTGAATGATTGATTGATTGATTGAACTGGGCCCAAACTGCCATCTGTTCCTTAGGAAATGCCAATGCAAATCTGTCCTTTGAGAGGCTGACACTTTTACTGCTAAGAATAGACCCTAAGTTGGGTAATATGATGGAGACAGAGGATGGATGTTTGGTACATGGATCTCTGTTTGGGAATGATTACATACAGGAGATTGGTAAATATGTACAGGCTTTTCCTCTCTGAATAAAGCACGTACATCTCTGATAAAGGTGTTTGGATTGGGTTACTCCAAGGGTCAGCAGATTTAGCTGTTGTTTCACAGGCTGACTGACCTACGACAGACCCCTCTAAAAGGTCAGTTTGGGTTTTGCCAGCCTATGTTCTTCCTGCAGAAAAGGAGCAGGGGGTATTTTGGCTCACAAGGAGGACAAACAAGGGGAGGGGGAACCCAAGATAACAGCTCTTACCTTACCCATGGCGAAATTGGGGAAGTTCTCCCTTTTTGAGCAGGAGTGGCAGTCTATTTCTTAATATCCCTGGGTACTAGAGACAGTATGGAGATTTAAAAGAGACTTCTTTTCCACTCTTTTCAGCTCAGGGTTGCTTTCCCAGTTAAGTTCGTCCAAGGAAAAGAGTGGAGATGTTTACTATGGAATTAGGGGATCTCTTTTGCAAAGGGGGAATAGAGACAAGTTGCAGGCATCCAGAGCTGTTTGTCAGCAAAACGTTTTCTTGGTGCAAAAGAAGAACAAGAAATTCAGGCCAGTCATAAATTTAAGAGCACTCAATCAGTTTGTGCTCTATGCACACTTCAAGATGGAGACAATAGTTTGTCTATAGGCATTTTTTTTTTACCAGTGGACTGTGTGAGAAAGCTAGACCTGGAAGATGCATATATTACTAATCCCATTTATCAGATAGGTCAGAAATTATCTCCAGATCTAGTGGCAGGGTCAGATGTACAGGTTCAGGTCCCTGCCCTTTGGACTCTCCTCTGCACCTTGGTGTTTCAACAATGTGCTGAAGCCATTGGCAGCAAACCTCAGATCTCGGGCTATAAGGATGGTGATGTACTTAGACAATAGAATATTCCTGAGACAGGAGAAGCATCTTATGGTAAAACAGGTAGGAAGCAGTGGATTTAATTCAGAAGCTTGGCTTCATAATAAATGTTAAAAACTCTGATTTGTGACATCAACAAAGATTGGCTTCTTGCAGTTTTTGACACACTCAGAAAGGGGGATTTTGGGGCTCCTAGAATCAAAACTACAGGCTCTCAAGAGGGAGTTGAACGATACACTCGCTTGTCCTCAAATGTCCCTCAAACATCTAGCAAGGGTGGAAGAACTACTCTAATCCTCCACTCAGGTGATATAGCCAGGTATGCTCCAGTAGATATTAAATGAAAGATTGAAGATACAACATCTGCATAGGCATCTGACTTATTCTCCCCTGTTCCCTCTGGACGAAGAAGCAAAAGAAGAGATAGAATGGCGGTTTGGCTACATAGAGGTTTGGAACATTTGCCCTATCTTCCTTACATACCCAGATCAGGTATTATAGTAAGATGTCAGTCAATGCTAATGGGGTGCAAGGTGTGACACTGCCTGGACTGTGGCAATATGGTTAGAGAGGGACTCTTCATACTCTTAAATTGGTTGGAGCTTCTTGCATGCTCCTTCTAACAAAAGGAAGAGTGAAGTGTGCATTTCTACTTCCTACGGTCCATCAACAAGCTCGGTGAACAAGATCAGGACACCTAGTGGAGATATCCTAGGCACAATGGGAATGTTGTCTACAGCAAGGGATATTCTAAAGGGTAGAATCTCTTCCTGGGCAGATCTGTGTATTGGCAGATTTGTGTCAGTGTGTGTTTAAAACAGATTAGATTAACATATTTTCAGGGAGTTGCAACAGGTCCAGGGACTCTGCGGTTCACATCTCTTCGCCTCCACCCTGACAACAACACAGTGAGAGATTCCTTATCTGGAGGCCGGATCCGGAAGCACTGACTACAGATGTGTTTCTTCAAGACTGGTCTGGGTGACTTTGTTTTGTTTGCAATGATCTCCAGATGTCAGACACAGATTTGCAGACAGATGGCGAGGGTGGTGTTACACCGCTCTGGAGTAGTTAGCAATGGTATCCAATGTTACTGGAACTGTTAGCAGCTTATCTAATGAAGCCCCCAGCTTTCCCTCAGATTTCCAAGAATCCCCACGGACAGATTACCATGCTGGCCATTCAGGAGAGGCGGGATCTAGTTGCATGGAATCTTTCTGGGCATTTACAGATATACCAGGAATTTCAGAGACGGCTTCAGGATACATCAGGGTCTCTTGGGCCAAGGTTATGCTCAAGGCTTAGAAGTCAGCATGGAGTAACTGGTGTGTGAATAAGGGTGAAAATCCCATTTCTTTGGATGCAGCAGGGGTATTAAATATCCTGGCTTCATTGGCAGCTGCTCAGACATCCTACAGAACCATTAATGGGTACAGATCAGCCAAATCCTCAGGACATGAGAAAGTGAATGTAAGAGCGTAGGGAAGCATCACTTAGTATATAGACTGATGAAAGAGGTAAGGTACATGAATTCACCTAAGCCCAGGAACACAGCTATATTTGGAAGTGAACATGGTTTTGACTTTGTTCGAATTACAGGAATATTGGCAGGTTATCTTGTAAACTCCTATCTGCTAAATTGGCTAGGTTGTAATTTAGGAGAGTGTAGGAGGACAGTGCTTAGGATATCTCTGAGATGAGATATTGTACAGATGGCATACACTTTGATCTTACAAGACAAAAAAAGTGTTCCTGCCTAAGTACACTTTCCATACTTTCCTTTGCATCCAAAGTTGTGTGTGGTGAGATTCCTACATCAATATGTGACTGAAACTAAAGATTTGAGGACAGAAAACCCTTGGTTATTAATAGCTTTACGTCAGACATTTAGTCCTGTGTCTTCCACCACTGTGAGTAGATAGGTGATACGAATAATGGCACTGGTGGGGTGTGTAGCATCGCGCTACAAATAACCACAGACACAACTGGCTACTATTAAGGGAGCTTTATTCTCTACACCCGTCATCAACCCTGTCCCTACTCTAACTGACCCTCATCCTGTCCTGACCGCTCCTCTTCCCCTCAGCCCACCTAGCTCCGCCCCCCCAACTACTAGACTGTTAACTCCATTACATCTCCCCTTTTCTTAATAAACAACCGAACATGGTTTCAGTCCATCTCTTCAATGAGTCTTTTTGGTGGCTGGATATCACGATGTGGTCGCAGAGACATGGTTGCTGTGGACGCCGTCGGCGAAACTCCAGTCTGATGGTTACTGCTGTCTGTATCACAAGAATCACGTTCCTCAGATGCAGGTGGACCAATGGGGCACGTCAGTGGCTCATCCGTGTCTCGAGAATACCTCTTGAAGTGAGAGACATTCCTGGTGATTCGGCGTCAGTCAGCATGGTGCCCTTTTGTCGGGTGACCAGTAGTGGCTCATCATGAAATCGACAATCAGTCTTTTTCTGCTGTTCCTGTTTGACGAGGACATAGTCCCCTTCATGGACGGATGGAGACCTTGCCCTCCTTTTGGCATCGGCGTATGACTTCATTCTGTCTTTATTGTGTTTGTCAGTTGCAGCCATGTCATGATGGTCGTGACTTGGCGACACAGCTTGCAAGGCTCCTTCCCATGTTGGGATGCGATTTCTCATTGGTCGCCCCAGCATGAGGGTTTCAGGGCATTGTCCTGTAGTAGAGTGTGGGGTCGTCCGGTACGATCTGAGGACCTCATTCAAGGCAACCTGCAACTCCTTCTTCTCAGCTGTGGCATGCTGAAATGTCTTTTTGATTGTCGCCATAAATCTTTCGACGGTGCCATTTGCTTGTGGCCAGAGTGGGGTGACCTTCCTGTGCTTGAAGTCCATGTGCTTCGCAAAAGCACTGAATTCGTGCCCATTGAATGGGGGACCATTGTCTGTCTTAACCTCTTTGGGGACACCCCACGTTGCAAATACTTCATCCAGTACTTTGAGAGTGCAGGAAGCACTTGTAGACGACACTATTTGCGCAATGGGAAATCTAGAATATTCGTCGATTATGGCAACTACATATTTTCCGGACGGCAACGGTCCGTAGAAGTCCATGGCGATTTCCTGCCACACTCCGCTTGGCAGGTTGGTCATCTGTAGTGGTGCCGGTGGATTACTCTTGTTAGTCAATTGGCAGAGATGACAATCCTTTAGAGTCGACTCTACCATCTGGTCAAGAAAAGGAAACCAAACGCGTTCCCTTAAGGCTCGTTACGTGGACACTACTCCTCTGTGGCCTTCATGGGCTAGGTTGACAACTCCCTGCCGGAGTTGGCTAGGGATCACGAGCCGTTGACCTCTCAGGATGACTCCGTCATCAGTGACTGACAGTTCGTCACATACATGCCGAAATGCCTGTATCTCTTTCTGAACTGTGGGGTCGGTGTCTTCATCTTGGGGATTGTGCCTCCACCGATTGGTTTAGATCCGGCGGCGTACCATTTGCAGAACATTGTCTTGCGCAGTGACTTCCCGGATGTCGTTCATGGGAATGGCAGGTGGTAATGCCTGGTCAGCCACGAAGTGGATATATTCCTCAGCAATCGATGGTTTAGACCCAGATGACGGTTGAGGGTGACGGGACATGTAGTCAGCCGGGTTCTCCGCCTTCCCCGGTTTGTGAATTATGGTGAAAGTGTACTCCTGTAGTCTGAGACCCCACCTCTCAATTCTCGGGGGCATTTTGGATCTTGGGTTGCCATAGATGGTGACCAGCGCCTGATGATCTGTGATCAAGGTGAAGTGCTTGCCATATACAAAGACATGAAAGTGTTTGCACGCCCAGACCACAGCAAGACTTTCCTTTTCAGGTTGAGAGTACTTCTTCTCAGGATCGGACAGGCTGCGACTGGCATAAGCAACAATCCGTCTCTGGTCAGAGTCATTATCGTACTGTGCCAAGATTGCTCCCAGACCAACGGGGCTTGTGTCCACCGTGATCTCCGTTTTCCTGTGAGGGTTGAAGTACGAGAGGCTATCAGCCGATTCAACGGCGCGCCGAAGAGGGTGGCTGACGGTCGCATAGTCACGAATGTAGCGAGCACAATAACTGGCCATCCCCAAGAAGGATCTCAGGTCGTTGACGTCTTGTGGACTCTTGGTATTGTTCAGAGTTGCAATCTTGTCCGGATCCGGCTTCATACCCTCATTAGAGAAAATGTGACCAAAGAATTTTAGGGTGGCCTGATGAAACTCACATTTTTCTTTGATCAATGTCAGGTTGGCATCCAACAGTGCGTGACAGACGCGATCAAGAGCAATGTCGTGTTCACGAACATCCGACCCATAGACTAAGATGTCGTCGCTATAGTTCAGAGTGTTGGGGATGTGCTGGATTATCTGCCGGATCGCTTCCTGGAAGATCTCAGCAGCCGATGAGACACCAAAGCTCAACCGTTTGTACCTGAATAGACCTAGGTGCGTTGCAAACGTGGTGATGTAACGGGATTTGGTGTCCAATTCCAGCTGGTGATAGCCCTTATTTAAGTCCAATTTTGAAAATACTTTGGCACCATTCAGTGCAGCGATCATGTCACTCAGGTGAGGACCAGGGTGCCGCTCCCTTTAAATCGCAGTGTTGGGTAGGCGCATGTCAACGCACAGTCTCACTTTGTTGGGAGTCCCTTTCTTCGGCACAATGACCACCGGCGACACCCACGGGGTCGGGCCATCTGTGCGCTCAATGATGTCCGCTGCTAGGAGCTCTTGAAGCTCATCCTCGACAGCACTTTGAAGATGGAACGGAACCCGTTGTGGGTGCTGCGCAACGGGTCTGACCTGTTTGTTAATGTGCAGATGGATTCGACAACCTTTAAGCTTGCCTAGGCCTTGGAACAGTTTGGGAAATTTGCTGACACAGTCTTGGTTGTCAGAGACTTTAAATAAAACATTCACCAGACGAAGAAGTTCTGCGGTGGGGAGGCTGAGCAGGCAGTCAGCTTCCAGTCCCTTGATGACGTGAATGACCGCAGGTATGGTGACGTTGTCATAAGTGAGGGTCGTGTGGAATTTGCCCAGACACTGGAGTGGTTTTTTGGACATCCACGTGAAAACACGGACAGGTGCAAAAGTCAATGGGGGCTTCGGGATAATTTTTTCGTGTTCTGTGACTGGGATGTAGTTCAGCGAAGCCCCGCTGTCCATTACGAATTTAGTGACATGGTTTCCCACATTAATGTCTAGGCGCGGGTACCTTTGAGTTGATCAGGATCCGCAATCATGTTTAAATATGCTACGGTGTAGGCAGAGTCCCTTGATGATGACGATCTCGAGTCACGCGACGGGGATCTGCATTCCCACCGCGACCTACGTGATTCTCGGCTGGAATGTGATGAGGTTGGAGACCGCATGGGCTCTTCTTGAACAGCTCGTACGTGATGCTTCTTGGTATCAGAGCGAGATGGTCTTGATGTCTCACTTCGCCTTTCTTTGTGATAATCTCCGCACATTGCTTCGAAATGATTCGAGCGCCCACATTTCCTGCAGCGTTGGCCCATTGCTGGACAAGCATCTATGTGAGGATAGTCATATCCACAACGATAACATCGTCTGTTTCTTTCTGGCCTTCGGTCTCGTCTCCCTGGATCTCTCCTCCTATGTTCCGAGCGTCGTTGGCGAGAGGACGGCCTTGGCGTCCACTGTTTTTCGTGCGAGTATTGGTGTCTGCTGCTGTGTCGTTCCTGAACACGGTGTGCTTGTTCGTGACTGACACTGTGACCGGTTTCAATGGTAGCAGCGTGTTCTTCCGCTTGGTCGTAGACGCGAGTCATTTCCTCTATTTCTTCCAGTCCATGGGGCTTCCTCAGCAGTCGCCTCCTAAGCGTTTCAGAGTGACAGCCGGTTATGATTTGCGATTTGATGGCAGCGTCAGGCGAGAAGGTTTCAAATTCGCAGTGTCTCGACAGCCGTCGTAACCGGGTAATGAATGCACTCATTGGTTCTTCTTTCCCTTGACGCGCCTGGTGAAACGCATGGCGTTCACAGTCCACGTGCCTTTTGTGGAGGAATTTCTTGTTTAACGCCTCACGTACTTTGTCGTATGTTCCCGCATCTGCAGGCGGAAGGTCCTTGATAATTTTGCTTATTTCTCGGCCTGCTAGGTTGCGGAGGGCGATTAACTTCTCTTTGTCTTCCGTCACTTTGGACCCCTCGATATAATATTCAAAGTCTTCTAACCATTCTTGCCACTTGGGGCCCATACTCCCTCCCGTGGTCACAGTCAGAGGTTCCGGAGCTCGCAGGTGTGATCCTCCTGCGACAAGGGGCTTCCGCTGTGGTGAGGTGTTGGGGGTTACCATTGTGTCACTGTCCTTTGTTTATCCTCACCAATGCTTGTTTATTTACTCTTGACAATGCTTGTTTATTTCTACTCGCCAATGCTTGTTTATTTGCTCTTGTCAATGCTTGTTTGTTGCTTCTCGCCAATGCTTGTTTACTTGCTTTTGTCAATGCTTGTTTATTTCTTCTCGCCAATGCTTGTTTATTTGCTCTTGTCAATGCTTGTTTGTTTCTTCTCGCCACCAATGCTTGTTTGTTTCTTCTCGCCAATGCTTGTTTCTATACTCTTGACAATGCTTGTTTCTGTTGCTGTATGCCTGACTTCAAAATGGCCGCTCTATGCTGATCAAGGGGTCTGTCTTGAAAAGTGCCTGACTCCAACATGGCCGCCGTCACTGCATGCACACGAGGCTTTCTCTCCTGGATCACTCGGTCCTCTTTCACTCTGGACTCACCGGTGGACAGCTCCAGAGGGCAGCACACGTCAGGATCTGCTTTTCTCCAACTGCGGCTACTACCAGGTGAGGTTGGGGTGGGCTCCCGCCTTGTCCTGCAGATTCCCGCGTTTCTCCTTGCGACAGCGCGCCAAAGCTCACACATCAGGCGTGAGGTCTTCCGACATCGACGGGCACTCAAGCCCGGACTTCACGACGCTTGACGGTACTCACTAGCGGGCCTCTAGGGACGGAGTCCTCTACGCCGGGGCACTTCTCTTCCGCTCTCGGGTGTGAGGCAGGGTCAGGGTGGGCTCCTGACTTCTGCGTTTACCAGACTCACCCGAGGCACACGCTTCCGGCGTGAGGCGCGCTTCGGCGCGATCAGCTTGATTCTTCTCGAGCGAGTCAGCGCTCGTTCTTGCGGCCTCTCTAGGCGCCCTCACGGTCACTGGGGTCAAGATCCCCTGCTGCTGGCCTCTCCTCTCCAGGCGGCAGCTCGACTTCACTTGGCAGCGTTTTCTTCGACGTTGCCGGGGACAGGGTGTCTTCTTGATGGTCTGTGAATGGTGGGCTTGGTCATCCCACCCTCGTCGCCAGTTGTAGCATCGCGCTACAACTAACCACAGACACAACTGGCTACTATTAAGGGAGCTTTATTCTCTACACCCTTCATCAACCCTGTCCCTACTCTAACTGACCCTCATCCTGTCCTGACCCCTCCTCTTCCCCTCAGCCCACCTAGCTCCGCCCCCCCAACTACTAGACTGTTAACTCCATTACAGGGTGGATACCCTTCACTTTGCTGCCTGTTCAGCTAGAAGAGTGGTGGCTTCTAAGGCATTTTGGGCTTGAGACTAGGTTGGAGAATATCCTGAAAGCAGTAAACTGGTCTAGAGTGTCAAATGTAAAGACTATTTATTGTAAATGGTAGTACACGCTGCAACAACATTGGTAAATATTATTTGAAGATGCAGAACAAGAGCCTCTGTCTTGTAATAAAACTGCAGACTCTCTGAGCCAGTTGTGCAAGAGAGCATTGGTTGTATTAAAGACAATGAGGCAATCATTATCTGACAACTGGAGTTATGTTTAGATTCTTCCTAGGACCAACCAACTCCCAGGATCTGATATGAACATCTGGGTCTTTTGGACTCGTAAGGGTCAGTCCAGAAGGTAGTGGAACATAGAATGGCTGAGTCTGCGTGTCTGTCTTTAGATTGTTTCTGCTGTTTTTTGTTTTGCAGAATCGTGCACAAATTTTGAACTGGGAAATTGGGTGGAGCTAGTTATTAATAGAACTTATATACTGTGGACCTAATTGATCTGTGCTTTTTAATTTCAAGTTAGATAAAAGCCTTATTGGATAGGTAGTGTGTTAAATCTGTGAATAAACAGTAAGAAAAGAGCCTGTATAATAATCTCCTTCTTGTGTTTAATAAAATCAAGGCTCTGCTCCACAGCTGGCTGGGAGACTCTGCCATTGACACTCCCCTTTCTGCAGAAGCAGTCCTTATGTGCAATTATGAAGGGCCTCACCACAGTACAATTTGAAGCGTCTGTTATGCCTTGCCCGGAAAAAAATGCGGCAGTCTTTTGAGTGATTACATCGTTTTTGATGAGATGGCATTTTTTTGCTTGTTTTCTTGTTTTTACTTTGCACTTATCTGTTCACCCTGTTGAGAACTGCAACATCTTCCATTCTTATTGGACTGTTCAGTGATTGGGAAAGGGTCTGCTGTTCTCCATACACGTCAATCAATGCTTGTGGGATCTTGGTATGTCCCCAACAGGTTAATTCCCTAAATCAAAGCCTGCACGCTCTTCATTGTTCCTTTCATTCTAGTGTATGTCGAACTCATAGATTTTGGTTTTACAAACTACAAATAAGCATTACACTTATTTCAAGCCCAGTTGGGATATTTACTCCTTTTTAAGACAAACAGGAATCAGTGTTATCTTGCGTGGAGTTCTCTGGTCGGCGACACCTCTTTAAGGAACTGCAGTCTGTCGAGGTAGCACATACAAAAAAATATGTCCTCGTACACAACCTAGGATTATAAAGCTCTCATTGTGCGAACAGTGCACTTTGTGTTTTGCAAAACATGTTTATGCGTTTGACAACACACGTCAGGGTTGGGAGGGTGCGTTGTAAAAATGGCTTTGCGTCACAAAGAGAAAAGAACCCACCGCTCGGTCATGATGGACACCAGGCGCGCAGCACCCATTGAACTCACCGGGCTTCGTCCCCCCCCCCCCCCCGTCGTGTGTGGCAGCCCGGGCACAGACACAGCCGCACCCGAACGTTTCACAGGTCTTTAAAAGACCATTTGAATGTTCAAGTCAAGTTCAAAAGTGCTTTATTCGGTATGTATAAATACAACCATGTAGCAACAATCAAAATAAAATTGCATGTACATCATTGATTTACATCGACTCTGATTTACCAAATACCGTTAATACTGTATACAATAAACATTTTACGGCACTTGTGCAAGTGAGCAATTTTAAAGTGCATATTAATACATTCGCCTAATAATACATGTGCAAACTAGCAGTAATAAAGTGCAATAAGTGCTAAAAAAATGCTCATTTTCCGGCACATGTACAAATTGGCAATATTAAAGTGCGTATTGGTGCATACGTCTAATAATACGTGTGCAAATTAGCAGTAATAAAGTGCGTATAGGTCAGGGCCATGTTTTGAATTCATACAATGATTGATTTCCGTGCAAAAATACATTTTAAGATATAAGTAGCCACATAAAAACATATATCTGGGCTCTCTAGATTAAACATCAGTTGCATCGCTTTCTTTGTACTGCGCATGTTATATTTTAAAAAGATGGGTTTCAAATAAAATTTTCTATAAGAAATATAAAATTTACAAAACAGCATAAAATGACAGCTACTCTGCTTGGATGCACCATCACAGGGGCATAGACATGTCCCAGGTTTCTTAACCAGTTCGGTGCTGATGACGAGCTCGTCATCAGTTGCGCCGCTCGCACGCTGATGACGAGCTGAGCTCGTCATGTAACGCAGCTTTTTAAAAAAAGCCGCGTAGCGCGAAAAAAGCCGCCGCACGCATGCGGTTAATTATTGGGAATGCCACTAGGTGGTGCACAATCCCTAGGCGTAAGCGAGATAATACAAGGCGGTGAGAGCTTTTGGTAACAACAGTAAGGTATGATTGTAAACCTTCATTAACGTTATATTCTAAATAAGAATGAAATGACCATTTGAATGTTAATTAGGCCTTGCTGTTGTTTCACCCCTTGTTGGAGGGCCTGCAGCTCCACTCTGCCTACGGATTAAAGGTTCAGCCCCCCCCCGAAATTTTTTCTTAGCGCCCCCCCTCCCCCCCCCCCCCCGAAATTTGGCTCTAGTTGCGGCTCTGATGGACACATTGGCCTGCGTCTGCCAATGTCAGTTTGAGTAAAACAGCTTCAGCCTTCCGTTACGTGAACAGCAAAACATTGTGTTGCAGCATGTTTACAACACACTGAGCGCCGAAGCTGTGACGGCCAAGCATGCGCTAAAATTGTGGTTTGCAGAGCGCTAAACACGACTCAGCCGGGCGTTGCTGCGCAAACGAGAGCAGGCGGTGTCTGCGTGAGTGTTTCTTACTCGGAGCACAGCCTGCTGTGCAATGTTTCTGTAATGACAACTGCCCAGATGGTACATCACGTAAGGCGAGCTAATTTTCATCAAAATTATACCTAGTGCATCGGTAGCTAGAAATATCACAGTGTTGTTTTCCAAGCACAGCAGGCCGCTCTACTTCGCCTGGCGTTAGTTGGCCTGGCCGGGCATGGAAGCCTAGGGGTGGTGTGCACTTCTGCGCCACATTATGCCTGCTGTGCATGGGTTATCAGGGGTTACATGTCCTTTTGTATGGTTCGTGTTACCTAACTGCACGCGAACCTCAGGTAGCACTATAGTAAATCTTGGTCATAGAGTTTAAATGCTCATAACAGATCTGCTTAGGCCCCCTGCAGGGGCATGTCAGACCATGCCAAGGACTGGTGTGACGCGCACACCAGTGTGGGAATGCCAGTGTGTGCGGCTGCGCACATCCTCCAGTGGTTGGGGTCCCTCAGGGAGTGATGAGGAAGGGGGGGAGGGGAGGGGGGTCCCAGACACGAGCCCGCACCGCGCACTCAAGTGGGATCATTTTCTAGCGTCACGGGGGACCTCTGATGCGCCTCCGGGAGGGAGTGAGGCGCGAGGGGGACGAATAAAAGCAGAGCAATCAACACCGACGCACAGACTCCATGACACTCCGCAGGCGCTGCCAGGTAAGGTCCAGCCACCCTTGGCGCAAAGATTCGACGTTTGCATCCAATAGCCTGTGAAGAGGATACAGCGTTGAATGTAAAGAAGTGCAATTTTCTCTGGTTGTATTTTTACAGTGCTCAAAACTTAGCCAGCTTCTAATTTTTCTGAATTTGAGAGGGAACGACAACTGTCAGAGCTTGTTGACATAACTCTAACCCCCAGGCATTGTGATGCAGCCTGATAATCTGGGTTTGAGGATGAAGGGTTCCCTGAGAAGACCCGGAAGTAAAAAATGTGCAGTCGATAATAGCACATGCACTGCTGCTCGGTTCTTTCACAAGACTAAATGTGGTCAAGTCTGTGGGTTTGAAGCTTTCAAAGCCACTGATGTGACCAGTAAAAATGCACACAAGATAAAATGACCACCAGAAACTACAACCCGAAAGAATTACAAAAATCATAAACTTGGTGAGGTCTATGCCCATGCATCCATAGACAAGAGACAGTAAGTAGACTGTCCAACCCAATGCGCACCCATAAAAATATCCAGAAATATCGAGTGGCCAATCTGCGTGGGCTGGTCATTAAGGCCACTGAAAAATGCAAACAGTTAAATATTTGCTAATAGGACTCAGCAAGGGATTCTGGTCCTGTCAGATTTTAGGTACAATTCACTGTGTGACCACCCTGGACAGCCCAGCACTAGTGAAATGTAATGAATTATTACAGTGAGTTCTAACACCACAATGCCTGCTGCCAAAGCCAGCAGACAAGGTGAAAGACAGGTCATGGAGCACAATTGCGCGCTGCACTCAAAGCACGGAAAACAGGGACTGAATGTTTCATTCTTCTAATATGTTTTTCTAAAAAAAAAAAGTCATCAGTAGAAAGGAGATATTTATGGCAACAAGTTTATTTTTTCTATGTCATGGGTCATTACCGGAACGAGAGACTCTTTGCATGTTTCTACACAACCCAGAAACCGTTTTTATATGATGTACATGAATAACTTTTTGCAAACATTACTAGTTGCCTTTTGATGTTTTAAATATCACAGTCCAGATGTAGCTTTTTTCTTTGTGTCTGAAATGAACAAGAAAGAACAAGACACCAAGGATTTACGTGGTTTGTGGTAAGGTTGACTATGTGGCTATGCATTATGGGGAGTATTGCACCCTTTGCAGTAGATCAAAATATGATTGCAAGTCACCTCAGAGATCCATGACCTCATTAACGCCTTAACCGCGGCGGCAATTCTGCCGCGGTGCGGGCGTTCTAAAGGGTGGGCGGGGCTCCGACAGCCAACGGTCGTTCGCAGCACAAGGGAGTGCTCCCGAGCACGGAAAGGCTTAAGGAACTCACCCTTCGGCATCATTCCTCTTCCTCTATGTGGTCATGCAACTCCTTGGAGACTTGTAATATCTATATATTGTACAAAAGGGGATACTTCATCCCATATGTAATACATGGGAGCAGGGCACAAGTCGTAAAAAAAGAAGTGGGGGACGCTGTCACCGGAAGTGACGGCACAACAGGAAGTGACGTCACGAAAGGTGCCGAGCTCCTCGTCCCAGAGAGGCCAAAGAGTGAAGTCCAGCTGTTTGCAGGGGGGATGGCGTCCCCGGTAAAATAAGTGGGGGGACGCCGTCCACCCGCGTGGTACCCCGACTCGAGCCCTGCATGGGAGCTTGCAATCTCTGTATACAAGCCTGCCACTAATTTCATTTTTACAGGCGCCTTGTGACAACTCTAGTTTTCTGTAATACAACATTTACGTATATGCTCCACTTTAATCACTTATTACAATTGAGTTCTGATGTCATAACGTCTGCTGCGTGCAGCCAGAGTGATAGGACAGGACACAAAGCATAATTAAAACTTCAGTTTAAACAACAAAAACGGGACGTGGTTTTCCTTCTCTGTTTTTCTAGGTGAAAAGCGATTAGAAGAATAGAGATATTTATGGCAGCCTGTTAATTTTTTGCATGCTTTAGATAATTACATGAATGATAGAATCTCTCTACAGCGTTTTGTTTTAAAAATCTGACTTGTATTAAACTGATTTTAATATCGTTTTGCAACAAATATCGAACTGCTTTTTTAAGTTTTATTTTGCACTACAGATTCTTGTATTCCTCATGACTGCAAACAACCTATTTCCTTCCTATGAAACACAGCAAGCATTTACCTGCGGTTTGTAGGAAGGATAATGGTCATAAGGAATAAAATACCTCCTGCCATATATTATAAGGATAATGCAAGTCACCTCGAAGTTCCATCATCTACTTTTTTCCATGACATCAGTCATTGACAGAAATATACAATCTCTGCATGTTTCCACACAATCTCAGGAGCAGCTTTTTTTAACCCCTTGCATGCCGTCCGACAGCACAGTGGGCATGTGCGGAGGATGGCCGGCGGCCGTCCGAACCCCACCCACTCATTAATTCGCCTGCACAGCAGGGGAATTTGCGCAGCGCACAAGGGTTTAATTTGATATACATTATACTCATTCTAATATCTTTTTATAAAAAATTGCAAACTGCATTTTGGTGTTTTTCATTTTGCAGTTCAGATTCTGCATTTATTTATTATGTCCAAAACAAACATGAAAGAGCAAGACACCAAGGATTTTAGTGGTTTGTGGTAAGGTTGATGGTGTGGCCATGCATTATAATGAATAAAACACCCTGTTCCATGCAATAAATGGATCCTGCAAGTCATCTCAGAGTTCCATGACTCTATAAGGAAATAGGTCTTTGGCCTCGTACTGTGTATGGTCAGGGAACGCCTCAGTGACTTACAATATCTTTATAATGCACATCAAGGGGTACTTCATACCATATATATTATTACTTTTACATCTTCTACCTAACCCAATGTACTATTCTGTTCACCTATAATACAGCCTTATCCTTTCTTGCGTTGTAGAGGAATGGCATTTTATATAATGAGTGCAATGTGGAAGGAGTATGGTTTGGCGATAGGCTTTTTTGCCAAGTAAGATTCAGAGAACCATTAAAATGTGTATATAATTGTGATGTGACCGGTATGAATATATCAGTACCATTTGTCACCAGGCTTTTTAAGATGTGTTTGTATGAGTAGTCAAAATTACCCGTTTTAAAGCAAAATTAATATTGTAAAAAGAGAGTAATGCTCAAATTAAAAAATCTTTTGTCTATTTATAATTAAGGAGTAATTGAGATATACATTCTTATGCTTTCTTTATTGTAGGTAACTGGAAGAGGAAGGGAGTACTTGATTCCAGGAATGCCATATTCTTGATGTATATTAAACCAAAAATGTTTGACTATTTTGATTTACGCATTATGTCTAAACTATTTTAAACATTGGAAATTTTCCACTCATAGTAGTGCGTGCCTGAGACTAGAAGGCAAATTTGCTAGCTAGCCTTGATTTACGTTATAACACAGAGTGTTTGGGTACACTCAATCAGACACAGCACACTGATCATTAGATTCACGATTAACTTGATTACTTCAAATTATACAGGAGTGGATAACCACCCTCTTACAACTTTGGAGTTAGGGCATATATACAGCTTTCTCCACCTCACCATGCCTACCAATATTCCATCCCAAACAATATTTTTTGAGCTGTTTGAGACTTAACAGAATTATAATGTGGTTAACTGACTGTCAGGTTTGAAAGTGGCCATACCATGAGAACACCCATGTCTTTGCCAGTATGATGAGTTCCTCCTTTGTCAAGTGAGCCCCCTGTAGTGATGTCATATCACAACCGATACTTTGGAGGCATTACCATGGCCTCTAGTTCCTCACAGTGGGGTTGTTTGTATTTGTAGTCCATATATCTGTGATGCGTACAGCCACGCACACACTCCATCTGACACAACTGTTTTGTAGGTATCCCACCAACACATAGCTTCTTTAACTTCAAGACCCTTTCAATGGGGACACATTTTAGAGCCCCCCACCCACAGGGTCCATAGCACCTAATAACCCGGCAGTGATGATTTAAGTGCAGTTGGAAATAATGCACTGCTTCTCGGTAAGCCCTCCTTGCAAACAAGTAAACATCAACAGAAACCATAATCAGGATTTTCTTCACCGGAGCCAAAACAAGTGACGGTCAGCCACCGTGCTATGCAGCCACTAAAATTATCGCCTGTGTTGCTGTTTAGCCTGTATTTCATACTCTTCCACATGGAGACATCAGAGGCCAACTTCAGGACTCAATTAACAACATGGTTTTGGATGGGGAGGGAAATAAATGATGCTTGCCTTTGAAATCAAATCAACTCTCAATATTGGAAGGTGGTAGAGGGGTGTGTGGACCTCTGTCCTCCCTCAACCTTTCCTGGAACCTCCGCATATGTCTTGTGGTAAATAAATAAATAATACCCTATTTTTGACTAGACATATATCATAACAGATAGCTCAATAAATAAGAGTCAAGATTCGAGGTAGTAGGAGTTTTGCAGGTTTAATACAGCATAAGGACAGGAACAGGACAACCTGCATAGGAATAGGATGACAGGGCCCAGCAGCTGCTGGGGCTGGGTCTGGGATGAGCGCGCTAACTTTTGATAACAATACACGAGCATATATACATAGCGCGAACACATAGCATTACATTGCAGTAGGCGTAGCAGTGGGTGGAACAGAAGGCGTGACGCGTAGCAGTCGCGAAAGATAAGAGTAAAAAGAGGTGTAACTGGGCGTATACATAGACATGTGGTGCAGACGTAACAGAATATGTCATGAATGGGCGGAAACATAGGAGGGGGCTACTTAAGGAGCCGGGACCTCTAACCTGATAGTGCGCGAAAACTGGCAATGACGTATTACTAGGAGAAACTGGGGGCTATGAACTCTGTGCTAGGAGCAGAGACTAAAGTCTGGAGGGTCGGAGCGACATGTACCTAAACCCTATCTAGTATCTAATGTTTAGGGAACATGTTGATATAAACTAGAAGTCATGAGGGGAAAAGCTAACTGACTCTAAGACTGGACCATGCATTATTCTACATGTAGTGCGTGATGAAGAATATTAAATGACCATTAAATACAGTATTCTCTAACATGGAGCCCTGAAGGCTAGACAATGACGGAAACTATTGATGCAGTTCAGTAGCTTAGGAATGCAGAGAAGGAGGACTGAACTGATAACTGGAACTATAACATACTTTTGGCAGACTCAGAGGCAGAGCCAAGCTGCACCGGGCACTGCGAGGCAGGAAGTAAGTGAAAGGTCGAGGATACAGGTGGGGGCTGGATCGCTCCTCAGCGAGGCTTCAGGAGACAGGAGCTGAATCTGATGTCCGGGCCCTGTTGAGGCCTGGAAACGGGGACTTTATAATGAAATAACGTGCACACTGAGAAACGTGGCAACATTATTTTACATAGGCCTGATATTCGTAGTATTCACGAGGACTGGAAACTGGCATACTAGAGGTGGACACAACTGTAGTTGCGTCATTAATCGGACATGGGGAATAACATATGCATATTGGTCATGCACACATAACATATGATGGATGACACGTAGGGACACAGAACATGGCAAAATTTACTTTTCCACATTCCCTCCTTGTCACTACGTTTCCATCAGGAAACATTAATATTCATGATACCATCTATCATTTCATACAGTACCATTTGTTCATCTCGAATTGTCTTGGAACGAGATTTAGAACGGGGCTTGGGACTAGGAATACAAGAGGTAGCACACATGCCGCAAATCGCAGGGCCACATTGTATACAGAGGCAGCAGCTGAATATGATCGCTACTGCAATACCTAGAAAGGACAGGACTTTCCATCCCCAGGCGGAAATTATATTCCAGAACCAACCGGACCATGTCCAGGTGCCTGGATCTTGGTGTAATAGATGGGCAATTTTATGGAGTCTGGTTATAGCTGAATAAACAGACGGCGCGTTATTTGGAATGAAAATGCAACAACTGGATCCGAGGACTCTACAGGCCCCGCCCCTATCGGCCAGTATGACGTCAAGGACGAGACGATTCTGGAGCACGACAATTCTCATAAAGGATTGCTCTTCAGTTAAGTTACCTAGAGCGGAGGCAGTCTCATCTACTACTGCTTCAAGGGTTCTTGTTAACCTACGAATTAGCTTACTGTTTACAACCGTACCTAAATAAGGGAACACACCTTTATCAATATCAATGAATTGCTCTGCAGCGGTTTCAGTATAATCGACAATCGGGAGGTTTCTCTTGTGTCTAGTATGTACTAGGTAGGAATTCCTATGGTAGTCAGGTGGGGCTAGAAAAACAGGTGGCAGTAGGAAGGCAATGTAACAGGTTCCCTCCCAATCGAGGGGCAGACGAACATATGCAGTTTGACCACAAACAAAATAAGAATGTCGTGAAGCTTTAAAAATAGATTTCCCACTGTCACTATACTTGATAATAGTAGTACAATCACTATGTCCTACGTGTACAGAACCATGATTTCGGACACATAATTCGCCTTTGACTGGTAATACTGAAATAGCAGGTAAGTCTGGAGTAGTATCAGACTGAACATTCAGGACCATAAAATTCGACGAATAATTACCTAAATTATACACTTCATTTTCTAGATCTAAACCTGTTCTGTGGGGGAAACCTTGCTTGTCTGGGAAACATGTGCTGTTAAGAAAAGACATATCTGTTACGGATGACGTTAACGTGGACCATGCTCCACACGAACCATTATGTGAAAACGGATAAGGAAAAAGTGGCAGAACTCCCTTCGGTGTCTGGAAAGGGGGGAGTCGACCACACACCCAACAATTAGTGGCATTGCTGGTCTGGTGTGAATAATGTAACATGCGGATAAATGAGTTATTACGCATAGCGAGGCGGTATGAATATTCGTGAGGAGGCAGATCACTAAACGTGTGCTCTACTGTAGCATTAGCAGACTTATTTACATGAAAAACTGGAAAACACAGGAAAAATGCGTAACTAGTGCAGGAAATCATTATGCTGATGAATAATATGAAACTTAGAAAAACGATACATCGGTTTGAGTTTTGACTAACTCTCTCACTATGGGGGTCTATTTTATACATGTCAGAAACAGTCTAACCGTTTCACCTAGGGGAGGACTTATACAATCAAACTGACTGACTTATTTTACTAGACCGGAGTTTTTGCTTATACTCCTGCTGCGGAGTTTTCTCTACCAAGGGAGGGGTTGTATCAATGTCATTTGCGGGACAGTCCTTAGGAACAATGTTTTGACAAGTCTTGATATCCTGGAAAATGTTTTTAGAGACCGGTTTCAATCCGTAGAATTTCTTGACGTGCGAAAGGTGTACCCAGCCGCGACGTCCTTCCAATTTCACGGCTGTACGGGTGGTGAGGAGGACCTGACGGGGCTCCTTCCAACGTGGCTCCAGCGGACTTGATCTGTCAAAGTTCCGGACCATCACCATGGAACCTGGAACGATTTCATGCGGTGCCACCTCGGTATTGTCTGGAAATGCGGCAGCAACCTGTGAACGACATGAGTTGAGGGCAGACATCAAGGAAGCTAGGTAATCTGTCAGCATATTACATGAAACATCAGTAATACTTCGGGGTCTAGGAGTACCCCACATGTTAGGGGGGCGGCCGAATACGACCTCATACGGGGACAGACCTGATCTGGAATGTGCGACCATGCGCATATAAAACAAAGCGACTGGCAGAGCTACTAGCCAGTCCACACCCTTATCTTTACATATTTTTGCAATTTGAATTTTCAGAGTCTGATTATGTCTCTCGACTAGACCGGCTGCTTCGGGATGGCGTACACAATGGAACTTCCACTGGTACCCTAACAACAGGGAAACGTGCTTCATCAACTCAGATGAGAATGGCTGACCGTTATCAGAATATACGACTCTAGGGAGTCCATATCGAGGGAAGAACTCACGAACCAACTGCTTGGCAGTGGTCGCGGCTGTGTAATCTGGGACTGGATATGCTTCTGTCCATCTGGACAAAGCGCATACAACTACAAGGACATACTTGAAACCTCGACATCGCTCCATCTGAATATAATCCATCTGGAGGACCTCAAAAGGGTGGTCAGGAGGCTGGAAACCACCTTGTTCCACCGGGACACTTTTACCTGGATTAAACTGACAACATATCATACAGGTACGGACTTTCTGCTTGGCTGCAGCTCGTAAATGTTTGTTGAACCAAATGTTCTGGATACTGTCTAACATAGCTTTTTCTCCTAAATGTGCTGGACTATGTGCGGTATTAATGATGACTTGAACCATAGAGTCGGGGAGAAACCATGTGGCTCTACCCTTCGTTAACCATCCTTGATCTGTCTGGACCCCTCCTTGTTCGGACCATTTCTTGATTTCATCGGGAGTAGCATGTAACTGGATATCTATGACATCTTCAGTAGGGTCCTTAACTGTCATACATGTAATCGGATCTGGAGTGTGTGTCAGGTTAACTGGAATGTCTAGAGTCTGTGCTGTAAGCTTGGCTGTGCGATCTGCTAGATCATTACCTTGAGAAATAATGTCAGTGACTTTCGTATGTGCTTTGCATTTCATGATAGCAATAGATGTCGGTAAGTGTATTGCATCTAACAGAGCTTGAATAAGGAAACCATGCTGAATCTTGGTTCCATGAGAAGTCATGAAACCTCTCTCCTGCCAGAGCACTCCGAAGTCGTGTACAACTCCAAATGCGTAACGTGAATCTGTGTAAACATTAACTTTCAGGTTCTTGGCGTGTATGCAGGCTTGTGTCAGAGCAACTAGCTCTGCTGCTTGAGCGGACAGAGTGTCAATACGGTGTGTTTCAATAACTTCGGTGTCAGTAGTCACTGCATACGCGGCGACTAGTTCTCCTGTACTAGTTCTCATACATGAACCATCCACATAAAGTGTCAGGTCGGAGTCTGGTAACGGAATGTCTGTCAGGTCTTGTCTTGGCTTTGTCGTAATGTTGACTACTTCCACACAGTCGTGTGTGGCAGAATTTGAACTAACTGATGGTAACAGTGTAGCAGGATTCAGGATGTTGCAGCGTCTAATATCTATGTGTGGCTGGAACAGTGTCAATTCATAACCTGTTAAACGTGCAATTGTCAAGTGCTGTGTTTGTGTTCGGTTTAAAAGAACTTCCACGGAGTGTGGGACTTGTACTGTCAAAGTATGTCCTAAAACTATAGAATCACTTTGTCTGATAGCTAGTGCTGTGGCTGCAACTGACTTGAGGCACGCAGGCAACGCCTGGGCGACTGGATCTAATGTGCTCGAAAAATAAGCACAGGGCTTGTATTGTCCTGCTTGATCTTGTGTAAGAACAGATAATGCTGTACCTTCACGTTCTGTGACGAAAAGTATAAAAGGCTTACTGTAGTTTGGTGTGGCTAGAACTGGAGCTTGGCATAAAGCTTTCTTTAACTCGTTGAAACTAAGTGTATGTTCAAATGTCCAAGGGAGAACAGTCGATACGGCTGCCTCCTGTGTCGTTAACTGTATCAGTGGCTTGGCTAGAAATGCATACTGGGGAATCCATTGTCTGCAATAAGAAGTGAGGCCGATAAAGGCACGTACCTCCTTCTGGGTCCTGGGCTGGGGAAGACTCGCTATTAACTGGATACGGTCTGGTGTCAACTGCCTACCCCTCTTGGACAGTAAGTGTCCTAAGTAGACCACTTGCTGGACACAGAATTGAAGCTTCGAAGGTGACACCTTGTGCCCCATCTCGGCTAGGAAATACAAAACCGTGAGTGACGCTCGCTCGCAGTCACGTTCAGAACGGGCTGTGATCAGTAGATCATCGACATACTGGAGCAGGGCAGTGTCAGTTGGCATGTGAATGTTGTCTAGTTGTCTCTTGAGTGCTTGACTGTAAATACTAGGGCTTTCTGTGAAACCTTGAGGAGCGCGTGTGAACATATAGCTCCTTCCATTTAAACAAAATCCGAAAAGAAACTGGCTGTCTGGATGAATAGGAACACTAAAAAATGCATTCTTGAGGTCTATTACTGTGAAGAACGTGGCTTCGGAATCAATGGCTGTCAATAGGGAAGAGATGTCTGGGACAACTGGGTACTGCGGAATAATACATTTGTTAAGTTCTCGTAGGTCAATCACTAATCGATATACTGGGGGTGCATTTGGATCAGTACGTTTCATGACTGGAATGATCGGAGAGTTACATACATTGGAGTCAGTTTCTACAACTACTCCTTGAGCCATGAGCTCGTCTATAATTTTGGATAAGGCTGCTACAGCCTCAGGTGGCAATCTGTACTGCCTGATTCGTGGTAACACTACACCTGGTTTCAGGGTCACACGATAGGGTGTGATTTGCATATAACCTACATCAGTTGGACCTTGCGCCCATAAATGCTGCGGAACATTGGACAGTCTGGAATCAAAATCTCGTAATACATAGTGACCCTTAAAGTCACGTAGGAACAGACGTATTCCCTCTGGGGAACAACATATAACGGCACCTAACTCTTTCAGTGTTTTAATGCCTAATAGATTTTCTGGACATGACTTAGTAAGCAACAGATCAGTAGTGCGGGACAATGGACCTACTTCTAGAGTAACTGGCTTTGAGATCTCATTAACGATAGGCTTTCCTGAAAATCCAAGGGAAACATTTCTTGAGCCTGAGAGCGGAGCCCCTGGAACTTCGGCGTGACTAATTGTGGTCCTACTTGCCCCTGTATCAATCAAAAACTTTCTGTCTTTCCCTAATACTTGACTGTGAACATAGGGACCTTCTTGATCTACAGGTATCTCGATGAGAGGCAAGCCTACCTCCCTCTCTAGGCTGTTTCATGAATATGGCTGGTACTCTGGATACTCAGACTGTGCATACTGGTACATCTGCGATGTAACGTGCTGTGTTGCAGCAATAGGCTGCGGTGCTGTAACTGTCTGTGGTGCATTCTGTGGCTGAGGAATCTGTGAAACTTGTTCTTGTCTAGGCGGACGTGGTCTTTCTTTAGTCTTACCAGTAGCTATGTTATGTTTCAGGACTGCACACTCATTTATAAAATGACCTGGCTGTTTACAATAATTGCAGTTCCCTTTAACGGGAGCTGCAGGATGACTGGCTTGATTCGGACCCCTCTTCTGACTGTCTTGAGGAACAGATTGTGCAACTAGTACTTTCATTTTCGTATCTTTCATACGTTTTCTTTCGTGTTCTTGCTCTTCCCTGATTCTATTCTGGTGATACTGGAGCATCTGGAGCATCTGGGACGGAGTATTAGCTTGCCAGGTGCTTTCGACTTTCAGGACTCGGTTTTTAATTGGTGGACTTGAATTCTCGACTAATTTAGTAACAAAAAGGTGAGGGTACGACTCACTACTTGTCTTGAGACCACTGTTGATACTAAAGCACTTTTCAAATCTAGAATAAAAATCACTAATATCTTCATCTTGTTTCTGTTTACAGGCTGAGATTGCATCCCAGTCTTCTTTTCTCGTTGTTAATAATCTGGGTAAAACTTGAATTAATAATTCTGGTAATTCTTTACATTTCTCTCCTAGACCAGTACCTGGTACACGTATCTTATCTTCAGCTTCTAGAACTGCCCAATCGATCTTTTTCTCTCCCACCTCCCATTCTTTTTCTTTTAGCTTTTCATACACCCCTGCGGGTAGCAGAACCTTTAACATTTTAATGATATCCGGGTATGTGTATTCTCCCATACGGAGCATGTCTTTTAATTCTCGATGGAACCCTGCTGGATCTTTGTCATGACAGGGAATTAATTTCTTCATTTCAAGGAGTTCCATCTTTGTGATTGGAGTGTATACAAACACTCGTTGCATTTCGCCACCCGCTCCTTTAACTGGGTGGACTTCTCGTAACGGATTCTGTCTGTCTATGTAGAATGATTTACTTTCTGGGGGTGAGACATGAACAAAATGCGGGTTCAAGAATGTTCTATATTTGTGACGCTGTTCTAGAATGACACTAATTAAATCGGTACCTAGACCTCTCCATTTATACTGGAGTAACTCGTTCAGGATATCATGTAACGGACCTGGATCAGAGTGCTGACCCTCATACAGAGTAATGAGGTACTGAATCATATACATACCCACCAGTCGCTGCTCGGCTGGGGGCAATTTCAGAAACATTTGTGCCACTATTTCGTCTGGAAAAGTGGTAGAATCAGTAATCCATCGGACTGCTGATCGCACTAATTCCTGTTCATGCATAGTACTTAACTCACTGTAACCGATTCGTGATTTCAGAATGTGATCGGTAGCTTGAAATACTTGTTCTAGGGAACCTTGTTCTGGTGCTGGATGATGGAAAGTAGACTTGGGTTCTAGACGTAAATGGCGATCTGGAAATCTAGGTTTCCCTACATACGCTATTCTGGCAGTATTCTCGTCGTCTTCCTCTTCAGGATCGGAGGTACTTTCTTTCTCGCTTACTTGTGCTGCTTTACGCTGTTCGTGTATCTTTATTATTTCTCTACGGATTTTCTTGTACATACTTTCCATGGCACTAATGGTATTGTGCTTTCCTTCGGCTATATTATCACTCCACTTTGTCAGGATTTTCATTTCGGCTGGATCTTTAGACGGGTAATCTTGTTCTCTTATTAGACAGTTAATTAAGAACTTTAATATCATGCGCTGAATCTCGGCTTTCCTTTGAGACATGGCATTACTAATACTTTCTGGATCATCCCCTGTACGGATGAAACGATATATTCTGTCTAGATCTTCTTTCATATTCGGCAAGGTGACTAGATACTCGGTCACCCTCCTTATGCGTACGGAATATAAAACCATATTAAATTCGCCTGGAACTGGGTCATAGACACATTCGTCAAGGGTTTGCCTGATTTCTGCAACAGACATTACTTTTAGGAGTACGCTGTGATGCTTGAGCATGTAATTCGAGTGCTGATAAACGCTTGTATGGCGGCGGGGTTTGAGGAAGACCTCCCCCTGCGGCCCCTAAACTAGAATCATCAACTGATGCTTTTCGTCCTGGCAGGGTGGGTAATTGTAACGTGGGCTGGACTTGTATGGCGGGCTGACCCGGGGGGGCTGTTAAGGGCACCCCGGTGTCTGGAGGAGCAGGAATTACCTGATTTACAGGGACTGGCGGAGCGTGAACAGGATTTGCATATTCGGGGACTGTGTCGTCCAGATAGGACGAAATAAAAATATCAGCTGCGGTCGGTTTGTGACGTAGCTTGGTCGGAACTAATGGTGGCGGGAAATTACTGGATGCCTCTGGGGTCGCTTTTGGCAAGCCCTCAGCAAGAAGAGGATACATACCCTTATTAAGGGCATGCCTCTGTCTGTCTGATTGCTCAGTTCTAACTCGTTCACCTATCTCGATTAATTCTCTTTCTTGGGCTCGTTCTTGGGATTCTCTACTTAGTTCTGACTTTCTGATTTCTTTTTCGGTTCTTTTATGAGCTTCTTTGCGCCATAACTCGATGGCATCTTTCTGTGACTGTCTGGCTTTCTTTTTCCATAATGCTTCTTCTACTCGCATGATGCATTCGGCATCCCATGTACCCGATACGGGCCATCTATACTTTTCTTCTAACTGTTTGGTATAATCTACCCATAAATCTAGATACAATATGGCGCTTATGCCATGTTTCTGATACATAAAGTGACCTGGACTGTCCCTAGGCGGAACAGGAACTGCTTCTTCTAACAAACCCTTTCTAGTTTTTAACTGACGTAATCTCGAAAAGAGAGACATTGTAAACTTGAATCGGAACACAATACAATAGACGAGGAACAATAACAATTGGGAAAACAATTCAGGCATACCACGACATTGGAAATACATTGAACAACATCATAACATTACAGTTCGGACAGAAATATTACCTGGAATACTGAGAACAGAAACACAAGAATTTCTCGAGAACGGAACAGACTAGAGTTACTGGATGCACTGCTGAAACAGTACGGAACATACCGGTCCCATAAAGGGACGCATCAAGACCCGTATCCACCTAGGTGAACACTTCGTTTGTGGGCCTGGGTACCACCAACCCACGGACCAGAGTCAATTTAGATTGTCTAGATACTACCCCAGTAATGGTACTCACCGGGCAGCAAGAACGGAAAGCTTCGGACTGGACTGGACTGCTACGACGACGGACGACGAACTTCGGACTTCGGTTACGGGTGGGCCTCCGGATACCTCGGACCTTGGACTCTTGGCTTGGGCTCTGGTCGGGACTCGCCGCGTTCCTCCACCGTCTCGTTTGGATGCTGGACCGCCTCCTCCGTCTCCTCCGTGGGCCTGAGGGATACTTGAAGCAGAAATATCTGCACGTGGCCGGTATGGTTCCGTCACGGCTGCAGAGGGTCAGGGGGTCGGCGTGGCTTCACCGACGCGTGGGGAAAGGGCAAGTCCCTATTCGGGCGCCATTATGTGGTAAATAAATAAATAATACCCTATTTTTGACTAGACATATATCATAACAGATAGCTCAATAAATAAGAGTCAAGATTCGAGGTAGTAGGAGTTTTGCAGGTTTAATACAGCATAAGGACAGGAACAGGACAACCTGCATAGGAATAGGATGACAGGGCCCAGCAGCTGCTGGGGCTGGGTCTGGGATGAGCGCGCTAACTTTTGATAACAATACACGAGCATATATACATAGCGCGAACACATAGCATTACATTGCAGTAGGCGTAGCAGTGGGTGGAACAGAAGGCGTGACGCGTAGCAGTCGCGAAAGATAAGAGTAAAAAGAGGTGTAACTGGGCGTATACATAGACATGTGGTGCAGACGTAACAGAATATGTCATGAATGGGCGGAAACATAGGAGGGGGCTACTTAAGGAGCCGGGACCTCTAACCTGATAGTGCGCGAAAACTGGCAATGACGTATTACTAGGAGAAACTGGGGGCTATGAACTCTGTGCTAGGAGCAGAGACTAAAGTCTGGAGGGTCGGAGCGACATGTACCTAAACCCTATCTAGTATCTAATGTTTAGGGAACATGTTGATATAAACTAGAAGTCATGAGGGGAAAAGCTAACTGACTCTAAGACTGGACCATGCATTATTCTACATGTAGTGCGTGATGAAGAATATTAAATGACCATTAAATACAGTATTCTCTAACATGGAGCCCTGAAGGCTAGACAATGACGGAAACTATTGATGCAGTTCAGTAGCTTAGGAATGCAGAGAAGGAGGACTGAACTGATAACTGGAACTATAACATACTTTTGGCAGACTCAGAGGCAGAGCCAAGCTGCACCGGGCACTGCGAGGCAGGAAGTAAGTGAAAGGTCGAGGATACAGGTGGGGGCTGGATCGCTCCTCAGCGAGGCTTCAGGAGACAGGAGCTGAATCTGATGTCCGGGCCCTGTTGAGGCCTGGAAACGGGGACTTTATAATGAAATAACGTGCACACTGAGAAACGTGGCAACATTATTTTACATAGGCCTGATATTCGTAGTATTCACGAGGACTGGAAACTGGCATACTAGAGGTGGACACAACTGTAGTTGCGTCATTAATCGGACATGGGGAATAACATATGCATATTGGTCATGCACACATAACATATGATGGATGACACGTAGGGACACAGAACATGGCAAAATTTACTTTTCCACAGTCTGCTTCAGTATCTGTGTCTAGGCGCCGAAGTCAGGGTAGATGTAAAGGTGGTTCACAGTATATAATATTTTTTATGTGCTTCTGATAGCTTCTTGACCTTATCTCCATTGCTCTGCATGTGGATCTTTATGATTCACAAGGCTCCTCCCGTGTGTTGTTTCTTTGTAAAAGTCATGTCTCATATATCATCAAAGATGTTGCTCAAGGGTTCCGGATTTGTGCTCAACAATAATAAAAATGATTCAAGAAAGTGCTTCCTGATACTTTTTCAGTTCCCACTGTGAGACCAATCAGTCTGGTATTGGTTCTGTACGATCTTTCCTCCAAATCACTCAGTTTCACTCCATTTTAGAGATGCCCCTGATATGACAGCACGCATTTTGTTTCTCATCTGCTATTGTTGTCATACTCTTTGGTGTCTTGTCATGAACTTTATGCATGTTTGGACAACTGAGGACTAGCTTTTCTATTTTCTATTATACTTGATGTTCTCTATAATGAACTGTTTCTTGACGAGATAGGATGAGCCTACTGTCTCCACCTCTTTACTCTTGCAGGGACACCTGTCTTGTGATGGTTGTATGTGTTTGGTAAACCTCAGCTCAGTCAATTTAAAGCTCAGCTTACATCCCCTACATGCCATCGGGTGCCTCCCCATCATCTGCCTCCAAATACTGGTCTCACAGTCTCCTGTAGGAGCAATGAGTCAAGCACACTAAAGCCAGAGACATTTCGGGCCAGATTTGCTTTTCTTTCATACAACAGAATGCAGCAAGATATCTTGCTGTGCTGTGTAGTGTGAAAGGGAAAGATCAAAAATACTTATTATTTACAAAAATATGGAACATTTCTGCTCTGTCCTTGTATTGGAAGGAAGAGGTGTGGCACAGCGGCAAGGGTGCCTGACTCTGAACCACGGGGTTCATGGTTCGATCAATGGTGCCAGAAGCAGGTTAGCCCAGGACCATGTGACTCTGGGCAATAGCTCTCGTAATCTTCCCGACGGCCCCCAGTTCTGGGACACCTCTCGGGAGGTAGATGTGTGCTTTACAAATGCTGGTATTTCATTTTGATGCACTATGTGCTGTCTCTTGCTAACACACTCTTCCTTGCACTATTGTGCAAGGGTGCTTGAGTTACATGCAGGATTGATTTCTTCCTACAAAAAAATAATCCTTAGAGGCATATTCCTCTTTCTATGTGTGCTGCAGCACTTTAGGCCCTCTGTTATGGCCGAGGGTGCTGAGGTTGAGGTAGTGACTCCCCAGGCTTCTCCTTGAGCCTGAGACCATCTGACACAGGCTCTTCAGAGGCATGTTCCTTGCCTCCCGTTCAAATTATTTTAATACCATCCTGGGTGTTTGCTGATATACTGGGCACTCCTGCAATGTGTTGCTGTTAGACAGATACTGGATGCAAAGGTTATGCAGGCCTTTTTTTATTGTTTTTTTTTTGTTGCACAAAAGCACTTCACAAACCAGGAAGATATGGTGGCTGTGAAGAGAAAATGAAAAAAAAATGAAAATCCTTCACGAAGAAAAAAGTGAGGTTGAAGTAGTATCAAAACAAGTTAGATTTGTCAAGTAACCTGACTCAAATTAGTTAAATAAGAGGAAAAATAGACAATAACATGACTCTAGCAAACAAACAATAAACTTCCAGTCTATTGCCACTGCTTTGCCAGCTGAACCGGGATGGTAGCCAGGGCTTGAAAAGCCCAGTACAGTATGTAAGTCTACGCTATTTATCTGCCCAAATTATTTTATTGATGAACTTTTAAAAGTAAACATTAGGAAGGTGAAGGATGCGAGGCTTTAAACTTTTCAATTTTAGTGTTTGACAAACCTTTTCATGTTTCATGCTCTGTAGATACTATGATGATAACCACTTCAATCAATCAATCAGGGGGTTTATAAAGCGTGCTTCTCACGCGGGGGTCGGGTGAGTGCAGCTCCGGTTCAGGTGAAGAGCCAGGTCTTGAGGTTCCTGCAGAAGGTGTGCAGGGTGGGTGAGTGTCTGATGTTGACTGGTAGCCCGTTCTAAGCTTTGGCTGCGACGTAGAAGAAAGCTCTTCCTCCTGCTCTGGTTCTGCAGATGCGGGGGGTATCTGCGAGGGCGAGGTAGCTTCCTCTTGGGTACGTGGATGGAGACTCTCTTGTTGAGGTGGTTGGGTCAGATGTTGTGGAGGGTTTGTAGGCATGGGTGAGCAGTTTGAAGGTCACCCTCTTCTCAAAGGGAAGCCATTGGAGGTTTTGTAGGTGTTGGGTCATGTATTCTTGCCGTGGGGTTCCAAGGACAAGTCTAGCTGCTGGCTGTTTGGAGTTGATCCGGCGGATCATGGTGACGTAAGAGTCTAGGATGATGCTGAGGTTCCGTGCATGGTCTGTTGTAGTTGGCGGGCCCCCAAGGGCGGAGGGCCACCAGGTGCTGTCCCAGGCGGAGGCTCCGGGGATGAGGACATCAAATGAAATGAAATGAAATGAAAAGAAATTTCTAAAGCGCACTGCGGCCAAGCGGCTTCCTGGCGCTAAGGAGCACATCAGTATCTGCCAAGAAGAACCCGGGGGAGTTTAGCCAGGGAAAGCCTGAAGAAAGAAAAACGTTTTTAGGGCTTTCCGAAAGTGGGAGAAAATAGGAATGGAGCGAATAGAGAGGGGGAGAGTGTTCCAGATCTGAGGAGCCCGCACCGAGAAACGGGTGCCACCGGTGCGGGATTTGCGGAAGCGGGGGACGTGAAGAAGAGAGAGGGAGGAAGAGCGGAGAGAGCGGCTGGGGACATGAGAAGAGATTAAGGAGTTGATAAAGAGAGGGGCGGAACGGGCATGGGCCCGAAAGGCCAGACAAGCAAGTTTAAACTGGGACCTGAAATGAACGGGGAGCCAGTGAAGGGACTTGAGGGCAGGAGTGATATGGGAGAACTTAGGAAGACGGAGAACAAGACGGGCCGCCTGGTTCTGGATGGCCTGGAGACGGCGAGTTTCGTAGGCGGGAATGCCTACGTACAGGCCGTTTCCATAATCCAGGCGGGATGTGATGAGGGCAGTAATGATAGCTTTGAGGGCATCAACAGAAAAAAAAACGGGAGATTTTGCGAATGAGGCGGAGGGAGAGGAAGCAGGAGGAGACGACGGAACTGATATGTGCATGCATAGAAAGATCATTGCTGATCTTGATGCCCAAGGTCCGGACAGAGGGAACTGGGGAAGGGGGAGGACCAAAAGAGGGGGGCCAGTGAACTGAAGACCAGGGGTTAGAGGGGCCACCAGTGAGAACGAGCTCTGTCTTGTCGGGATTGAGCTTCAAATGATTGAAGCTCATCCACTGGGAGATGAAGACAAGAGTAGAGCTGAGCTTAGGGAGGGAGTGAGCAGGGGAAGATAGATCGAAGACGAGCTGGAGGTCGTCTGCGTAGTTATACACCGAGACCCCCAGCTCAAGAAGCGAAGAAATAAGGGGGCGGATGTAAAGATTAAAGAGATGGGGGGAAAGGGAAGAACCTTGGGGTACCCCACAGGAGACCGGGAGGGGGGGTGCAGAGAAATCAGAGAGGTGGACTGCCTGTGATCTGCCCTGAAGAAAGGATGCGATCCAGGAGAGGGCAGTGCCCTGGATGCCCGCTGCGCTGACACGGTCGAGAAGAATGGCATGATCGACCGTATCAAACGCAGCGGACAAATCCAAAAGGACTAAGGCCTGAGGGAGGTTACTGTCGGCCTTTCCTTTCAATTCATCCAGGACCGCAAGGACCACACCCTCGGTAGAGTGGCCAGGACGAAAGCCAGCCTGGTGAGAGGCCAGGATTTTGTTCTCCTCTATGTAAGTAGAGAGGCAAGATGTCACGTAGCTCTCAAGAATCTTCCCTAGATAGGGAAGGAGGGAGATCGGCCTGAAGTTCGATGGAAGGGAGGGGTCCAGGCCAGCCTTCTTCAGGATAGGAAGCACAATGGCAGTTTTAAAGGAAGAGGGGACAGAACCCAGGGCCAAGCAGGAATTGAGAAGGGTTAGGAGGGGGTAGGACAAGTGGTGTATAGGGTTCTGAGGATCCGTGCAGGTGCACAGTCCGCAGGGGAGCCGGACTTGACCTTAACAAGAAGGTCAAGGAAGAGCTCTGATGAAATGGGTTTGAAGTGGTCCAAAACAGAGGGGGAAGAGAAAGAATGATCCGGCAAGTCAGGGGGAGGCACGATCGGGATGTTGGCCTTGATGGTGATTATTTTATTGATGAAGTAATCATTCAAAGAATGACAAAAAGATTGAGAGGGAGCAGGGGAAAGGCCTGCACGGTCAGAGGTGGCAAGACTGCGAACCAGTGAGAAGATCTCACGAGATTTATTGGCCGAGAGGGCTACGCGCTCCGTGAAGTATTTAGATTTGGCCGCTAAGATGGCCGATTTATAGTTCTTAAGGAGAGCCTTATAATTCAGGCGGAGAGCGGGGCAGTAGTTGCAGCGCCAACGACGCTCGGACCGCCTGAGCTCTAATTTCAGGGATCTGAGGTCGTTGGAGAACCACTTGTGAGCGTCATGAAGGCGGGCCGATCTGATCTTTTTGAGTGGAGCGGCCTGGTCACAAGCCGAGGAAAGCCAGATGTTAATGGCATCCGCCTGATTGTCCACAGAGAGGTCAGTCAGGGTGGGAGCCGATAAGGACAGAGAGGAAGAAAGGTCATTAAGATCACCCTTATTCCAACTCCGAGCCCAGATGTTTTTGGGAAGGGGGGCTTTCTCGGGAAGACCTAGGTGGATGGAAAAGGAGATCAAGAAATGGTCTGACCAAACACAAGGGGAGATCGAGGTGACCGAGGGATTGCAACGTAGAGACCAGATCTGGTCGAGAATGTGACCGTGGGTGTGGGTGGGAGTCGAGACGTGAGGTAAGAAATTAGTCTTCTCAGAGTTGAGCTTCAGGCAGCTATTTTTCATCCAGGCGGCAAAGTCCTTCATTTCTTCCTGGAAACATAGTCTGGTGTTGTCGGGGTTATTCGTGAGCGAGAAGATGAGCTGGGTGTTGTCTGCATAAGAAACTATGCTGAGCCTGTGCTCATTGACTTATTATCAATAGCGCAACAAAGCATCAAGCACAAACTAATGGCCTGATTTATTACGTGGTAGTGGGGATACTCCAATGCAACAGCAATGGAGTTTCCCTACTGCCAAGAATGCGGTAAACCTGCCGCATTTACATGCCGGCGGACTTATGGGTCATGCATGGTGGAGACTACTCTGTCTCCACCATGATTAAACCCTTCTGAAGGGCCTGGGAAGTGAGGGCCGTCGGAGAAATTGCCATCTGTCCGCACGAGCAATATAGATGGGTGGACATGTAGTCCTTTTTTACTATTCCTTACAACCAGGTAAAACCTGGCGATAAGGAACAGTTAACAATTAAAATGCTCCCCCTGCCATGGAAGAAGCCTCCTATGGTGAGGGGAGCATTACTTTTTTCTTTGTAAAAATCAAATTCTGTTACATGATTTTCTTTTTTAAAAGAATACTGTTTGCTTCAGGGTTGAGTCCTTCTGATGCAGCCCTGAAGCAAATCCATAAAATTCATTGACACAAACCATCATGACGGTGATTCCTGCCAATGCCTTTATAAATGACGGCCAGCTGAGAGGTAATTTATAAATCTAATCTCGTATGGTGGACATAAAGTCCTCCACCAAGTCACAGGAGAATTCTCTGTCTGCCAGGAAACAAATCAAGCTCTAAGTATTTTTATTCCTAATAAAAGATGTATCCAGCAATGCTTATGTGACTTAGGAAGTATGTCGATATCTATCTATCTATCTATCTATCTATCTATCTATCTATCTATCTATCTATCTATCTGCATATATATATATATATATATATATATATATATATATATATTACCTACTGGCGGTCGCCAGTAGGTATATATAGTTAGGATTTTTTCTCTATGGGTTTTTTGAAAATTCTATGTCTAATAACTTTGGCGTTTGTGGACGGAATCGGCTGAAATTTTCAGGAAAATGGCACATTTTGTTTCTGAGCAGCCCTTGAAAATTTGGGGGGGGTTCGTCCAGTGGGGGCCGAGAAAAAAGGGGGGTCCCAAAACGTGTTTTTAACATTGAGTTTTCCATAGGGCGGTTGGCCTCACTTTTAGCCCGAACGGCTGAATGGATTTGCACGAAACTTGGCAAAATTGTAGGGACTGGTAGCCCGATGTGCCTTTTGTAGGTCTCAATATATGTGCTCCAGTGGATTTTGAGAAATTAACGTTTAAAAAAAGATATATATCTGTAACAGCGGACCGGTTAGCGCTCTGGTTCGCGGACTTTTCGCGCAACGGAGCTTTGTGAAGCGAAGCTGATTGGTTCTCCGGCGTCTGTCAACATTCCAAACAGTCCGTAGCGGCCGCCATCTTGTCTCTCGGTAGGATCGAGAGACAAGAGGAGGTCAAAACAAAGGGGGAAATAACTATAAGGGGGCATAGTAGATCCTCGCTGACCCCCTAGGTTTGATGTGGAGGTTTTAAAAGGGCCCCGCGGGGCAAAAAAAAAACAAAATAATAATAATCGAACGGCTGAATGGATTTGCACGAAACTTGGCAAAATATTAGGGACTGGTAGCCCGATGTGCCTTTGCTAGGTCTCAATATATGTGCTCCAGTGGATTTTGAGAAATTAACGTTGAAAAAAAGATATATATCTGTAACAGCGCTCCGCTTCGCGTACTTTTCGCGTTACGGAGCTTTGCGAAGCTGATTGGTTCTCCGGCGTCTGTCAACATTCCAAACAGTCCGTAGCGGCCGCCATCTTGTCCCTCGGTAGGATTGAGAGACAAGAGGAGGCCAAAGCGAAGGGGGAAATGACCATAAGGGGGCATAGTAGATCCTTCCTGACCTCTTAGGTTTGATGTACCATTTTGCCAAGTTTGGTGTAATTCCGTTCAGCCATTCAGGCTGTAGACGTATGTAAATGTCCTATGGAAAATTGCATGGGGAAAACACATTTGAAAGTGTTGAAATTTAGAACCAATTAAAATGTTACTTTGGTTTTGTATTTGTGTGTGATGAAAGTTAATTGGTTATGTATATATGTCAAATGAGAGGAAACCACAGCCATTTTGTGATACTACTGTCTGAGGTACATTTGTGAGGAATTTTTGGTGGTGAATTTCTGGTGTTTGATTTACACAGTACTAACACTTCTGCTACTTTTAAAAAGGTGAGTTGTTAATTTGTAAGGGGAACTATGTTGTACACTTGAAGATAATTTGAAAAATGTTTTCTGTTATTTATTTGCAGTCCTTCTGTTATACTAAATACTTGATGAAGTTAGTTTTATATTATGTATTACTAAAAACGATAAATGAAAGTGATTATTTTTTTCTGCAATTTACAGCAAGCAATTTCAAAATAAAATGGCTCACAATGAAGAGACCGTGGCAATTTCTTTTGAATTGTCCACTACATTGATTGAAATTGAGAGCACCAATAATGAAATATTGTCACAAGGAGGACATGACTTGTATGATTCCATTAGATTGATTGAAATGGACAGCACCAAGAATGAAATATTGTCACAAGGAGATGACTTGAATGATTCCACTACATTGATTGAAATTGAGAGCACCAATAATGAAATATTGTCACGAGGAGATGACTTGAATGATTCCACTACATTGATTGAAATGGACAGCACCAATAATGAAATATTGTCAGAAGGAGGAGATGACTTGAATGATTTTTTTGATCAATCTCTTGATGGCGAATTTATCGAGTGTTTGGAGACCATAGAGTTACAAGAATCATCATTGCAGACTTTTAATGAGGAGATTCCAGATGAGATGATTGAAGAGGAAATTACTGATGAGGACATGTTACTAGTTGTTTCAAATTTAGAAAATTCTGAAGAATAAATTTATATTTAGAAATCAAAAATTGTTTGAGACATTATTTATTTTTATTTTTAATTTATGAGGTTGTAGCGAAGTGATTGTAGTATAAAATGAGACTTATAGTATAGAGTGCAACATTTTTATGTTACATGGTAAGTTTACTCATATTTACTTCCCTTCTGCCACTATATTATCTCCAATGTGTATTTGACATGTCTTCTTCATCTCCGGCCTCCTTTCTCTCACTGTGTGTCTCCGATGCATCTTATCGCTGGTATTTTGTGTAATTACAGAAGAGAGTAAAATAAAATAGTTCGGAACGTGAAAAGGGGGCAAAGTAGAGTACTCCTCACCCCCTAGGCCTTTTTAGGCGGTCCCAAAAGGATCAGTTTCTGCTTTCCTGAGAGATTATGGTATGAGTTCCATATACCACAATAACTTGCATTACAACATGCAAGATATCTATCTCCTATTACCAACTTTTGGAGATATTCGCGCTAAGCGCGAATATCTCCAAAAAGTAACACCTGCCCTGAGCAGTTCTTAGCCATGTTATCCAATGGGAGGTGGATAACATGGCTAAGAGTATTAGCTCGGTAATGCATGAATATCGCTGAGTTTTTAGCGATATTCATGCATTGCGGCCGTTTATTATCGCATTTGCGATAAACCTTGATAATAGTAAGGTTTATCTTCGATAATTTCTGACGATGCTTAGTGGTAAAAAATTGGTTGGTAAGCATCGTTAGCGATAAATATCGCTTAACTTTGGTAATATGCCCCAACGTCTGTTAACGTTCGATTCGAAGGAAATGAGGAAGTGTTGAAAAACATTGTCTGCGCCATCTTGCCTTTTTTGAAATGCCACACTTTTGTCGTGCACGGCAGCCATTTTAGATGTCTTGACCAGACCCACTCTCTGCACGCTGTCGATTCGTAGCATGGCTCCTCACCCTCGTAAGCATCTCCCCCAGGCACTGGTCACCACCGCTCTCTGTCTTATGCATGGGCAATAAACCTTCCCCCATCTGCGCTGCTCTTCCCTGAGAATCACACTCTGTGCCCGCCCGACACCTCCCTTTCGCCCTATTCACTACCGCACCCTCTGACACTCCTCTTCCTCTGTGTCCGAATGTCCAGGCCGGTCCTAGGCTATCAGCTAGCCCTGCAGATGTAGTTTATGGCCCCAGCTGTAAAGAATCACCCCTCTTCAAAGGAGTTATAGTAGATCAAGGCCCACACCCGATGTGATCCGTCACAGCACACGCGTTCCTACTATCTGAAAACCATCCTGTATTGTGATTGGGTAGGGGACCGAGCCTGAAGCGGAAGATTCCAGGAATGACTCTTTGTACATCAAAGTTTTTACAATTATGTGTCACATTAAAAATATATAGCACTCCAACAAAGTAGTAGGAATATAAAACTTTAATAACATATAAATATATACAACAAAACAAAAACAGTAAAAACATTTAAACAACGAAGAGACCGTGGCAATTTCTTTTTAATTATCCAATAGATTTATTGAAATTGACAGCACCAATAATGAAATATTCTTGTCAGTAGCGGTCTGTTGTGCGAATAGTTCCAAGGCAGCAGAACGCGCTGAAATCTAGATGGCACGAAAGTGATGTCTAGTAAGTTGCCGCCCAGCAAAAAACGGCGTGGGGCGCCGCGGGGGTGAGTGAGTCCAGTAGGCACCACAGCTATTCTTACCGGCATTGCAGAATTACTGCTGGGGACAATGCCTGTGCTGTAGCAGGGTCACAGCAGAAACAAAAAGGATTCTGTTGAAGATGTTGTTGGTTTTCAATTTGAAAACAGTTCTGGTGTCAACTGCTATGCTAATGTAGTGGTTAATGTTTTGTTTTCTCTAGAAAATGTAAAAGAGGGGGAGGCAGTCCAAAGTTCCGTTAAAAGGGCAAAGGAAAGGATCGGTGGTTTGAACTATCAGTCAAAAAGGGGAGGGGGTGCAATAATTTTTCCTACCGGGTCACACTGTGCTTTCACCGGAAGTAAGGTCTGCAGGATTGTAGTAATTCAAAGTGAGGCTGGCGCCAGCATGGGAGCGCCGACGTCCCGCGGATACAGTTTCGTCACTCCACGGGCGATCATGGCAGTCATTCCCCATCGGGGGTCGGAGACTCCCGCGGCTCCTCTAGAATCTTCAAGGTCGTGGAGGACTACGGTGGTGGAGTCAACCAGTGACCGGGCCATTTCTTTATGTTGGGCCCACTCTTGCCAGGTCGACCGCCATTTTGAGAGTTCGGCAGCTACCGGCGATCGCGGGGTCACATGAGCGGACGGGCTCCACCCTGCCGGGCGAGACGTTGCAGCATGGCCACAGTGGAAGAACCGTTATCTAGGTCGTTCCGAAACTGTGCAGCACTGTAGTTGTTAGGATGCCACCGCCTGGAGCGCTGAGGGTGCAGCTGGGAAGCCTCCACCTGGGGAGGCGGGAGAGGCCTGTTCGCACCGTCTCTCCCTCCCAGTGCACCCCACGGCGTCTCGCTTGAGATTTGTTATGGCCGGACCAGGCGATGAGGACGAGGGGGGGGTCGGAGGCATGTGCAAGACATCCCCCTCCAGTGTTGTCGCAGCCATTATAAAAGAAAGAAGTGTCCCGTCCGTCTTCGGGCCGGGCTTCCGGTGGATGTCGGCCGGACGCCCCTGGCTCTGGCCCCATGAACGGGTTTCTTGGTTTATTGGCTGCAGCCGGATCCCGTCGGCCTCGGCCCCCCGACCGTTGGTGGTCGGACCGGAAGAGCATGTGGCGGGACTACCTGCAACTCTCAAGGGCCACCGCGGCCGGACTGGGAGAGAGAGGGGAGGGTCGAGGAGACATTCCCCCCCCCTGCAACTGTTCAGCGTTGTAAAGGCAATCCCCTGGCCGGGTCCCGCTGGTCTCGGCCTCTCCTCCGGCTACACCCTACGTTAGGATCTCCTGGCCGAGGCGTGGCAGCAGGACCTGCCTTATATGGGCTGCTCCCGGCTGGGCGTAGCCGGAACCCTGCCCCACCTTGGAAGTTTCCAGAGTGGGGGTGGATGTTCTACTGACTTGCATTTTCCCTAGTCTATCGATTTTTTTGGCGTGGCAGGCGGTGGGACAGCGAGGGGTGATTTGGTTTCTCTTACTGTTTTTCTGGTCTCTCACCACTGGCATATTTTAACGTTTTCTTGTTTCTAGGACATTAATAGGTTTTATCATTACGTTATGTTATCGTTTCTTTGTTCGTTGTTTAATAAAAGTTCATGTTCATCAGTGGCCTACTGATTTTCGTTTTCCTATTTTTTTCTTTCCAGGTTGTTTCATGGTAAAGTTTCTGTTAACAGGATACAGTGATCACTTCGTTATTATTGCATATGTCCTTTTCACTAGGGGTGCTCTCTGGTCGGGCCAGATGACGTATCTCTAGTAAATGGTCCGGGTGAAAAAGGTGCATCAATCAGTGGGGAGTAGATAGGCATGACAGATTACAACGGGGGAGAACGGTCCGCATTACGTACCCTTTCACTACTTGCAAAGATTTTCCTACGTTTATTTGCAAACAGGGAATACCTCCAAAAAGAACTAATTCCCAAACAGTCAATGTTCGGACAATCAATCAATCAATGAGGAATGAAATAGGTACGACGTGTTAAAGGCTTGCGTTACCTACCCTTCACTATCTGCAAAGGGAGATAGAATATTCCTATTCTTCCTCGTTTGCAGGTAGAGAAGATCGTTAAGAGAATTAACTTCGAACAATTCAATGCTCGATTGAAACAATCAACAAGGGGTACTGTGAACACAAATGAACGCCGCTTATATACATACGCATTGCTATTTTCAACAGGTTGTTCCTAATGTTTCTATTTTAGCGAGGTCAAAAGAGATCCCATTAGTGGCCTACTGATTTTGCTCGATTCCTTTTGTTTTTTTACACGATTTTTCGCTATCTGCAAAGACTAAACAGAGTATTGCGACTCTGTGCTTGTTTGTAAATAGAGAATGAACCAAAGAGAACAATCAATCAAATGGAGAGAGAAGCAGGCACGACGGATTACAAAGGGGGAAAGGGCTGCGTTAACTACCCTTCACTATCTGCAAAGAGAGAGTACTCCTAATAGAAATGAGGGGTGGGGGGCAGCAATCAAAGCAGATCAGTGTGCATAAACATGAAAAAAAAAATTCTTACCACGTACTTGACATTCGACAGCTTATGATATTTGCTATTAAAAAACCATTGAAATTCACTGAAAAAACCATAGGTTATAGACCATATATAGTTAGGAATTAGCATTTACAAAACCTTGAAAATTCACTGAAAAAACCATAGGTTATAGACCATATATAGTTAGGAATTAGCATTTAAAAAACCTTATTTTACTCACACAAAACCATTGAAATTCCATATATAGTTAGTTGCACTAACTATATATTGCGCACCCGCAATCCACTGCTGATGATGTCACATATTACATCATTCATGACATGGTCAGTGACATCACTGATGACATCACTGATGACATCTCAAATGACATCACTGATGACATCTCACTTGACATCAATGATCACATCACTGATGATATCATTCATGTGACAATACAATGCATCTCCTCACATTTTAATATAACCTCTGTTTCACCCAGTGTTAAAAACAGAGTATAATTTTTGAAACCATTGACACACCAATACTAGTTACTACATACGTACTCACTGATTCCTACGTCTACACACACATTCACTCATTCACCCATACAATCATTCATACATACAATCACTCATGTTTACAACACAATCATATGCACTCATACACCTATACAGACACTCACACTCTGCCACTCATCCATGGAGTTACTCACACACCTAGTCAGTCCTGTAAAGAATCAATCACACTTCCATTTTCTACTCTATACAGTTAAACATAGAGCACCTTACGTTTTCAACCATATACTAACACATACTTACTCTCTTATACAATCATTGATACAAGTACACATTGATCTGTACAGAGTCACACACCTCCCATCCAGCCACACACACACTCAGTCTCCCATGCAAATACTTGGGCAATCAATCAATAACCCATATAGTTACTCATATAGCTACTGATCAACACATGCAGCAGTTTACAGAACAACAGACATAATGATGCACAAATTAAGACAGTTTAGTCACTAACCCATGCACTCAGTGAGACACATTTAATCACTCACTCATACATTCAGTCATGCACCTACTAAATCCTTCGTCCAGACACTTATACATCCACTCATTCTTCAATATGTAAGACATATTTTAACTTTACAGAAACATAGTCACTGGATGTTGTCATCAGTGATGTCATCAGTGATGTCATTTGAGATGTCATCAGTGATGTCATCAGTGATGTCACTGACCATGTCATGAATGATGTAATATGTGACATCATCAGCAGTGGATTGCGGGTGCGCAATATATAGTTAGTGCAACTAACTATATATGGAATTTCAATGGTTTTGTGTGAGTAAAATAAGGTTTTTTAAATGCTAATTCCTAACTATATATGGTCTATAACCTATGGTTTTTTCAGTGAATATATATATATATATATATATATATATATATATATATATATATATATATATATATATACATATATATATATTTGTTGTTTTTCTGCTGCCTAGATATTTGGTTTTAATTTTCATGTGAAGATTTAATGCCCAATTTAGACACTGGCGAATGGAGTACCATCCGTAAGGGTAGCAGTAAACATAAGCGCCGCCACCCTATGGATGGCAGTGCATCCTATTTAGAGATGACCTCCAGTCCTGTGGTCAATTCTGTCCATTGGAAGAAATCACTATAGAGTGGTTTTCATCAAGGTACAAATCATTTGGTGGACGGCCATCAAATACACTTTTAACATTTTATGTTTTTCTAAAACAAACTCCTAAAGTGGGTGTTTGTTATTGAAAAGCAATAAGCTATAGGCCCCCACGCCCTGGAAGATTTCTCACTGGGTGTGGTGGTCATTATTTTTTTACTGTCCCTCACCTCCAGATTTTCCCTGATGGTGACATACAGAAAAAAAACATTAGACCATACGCTTTAACCTCATGCGTGCGGCGCATTTTTCCGACGTACGCTGAGTTTTTTTTAAAAAAACGCGTTACATGACGAGCTCAGCTCGTCATGAGCGTACGAGAGGCATACCTCATGACGAGCTGAGCTCGTCATGAGCGTCGAAGGGGTTAAATAGAGTGGAAGGAGTGGTGACTTTACTGTAGCTCTAGCAGCCCCTACTCAGTCGCACCATTGGAGGTAGCTTTCTTTCGATGGAGCCAATGGGGTCTCTGTCAATGGAAAGCAGAGGTTCTTACCTCCCATCAACAGGGTAAGCAGACTATCAGGTTGGCGGACAGGGTACTCAGTCTTGTTTGCAATGGAGTACCCTATCCACCAAGCTCAAAATCACCCCTTACACTTCAAACCCACTTGACAGTCCATATCAAAGGGCTAGATATGTGGTGAAAGAGGAATTAAGCATGAAATTGCTATCAATTTGTTTAGTTTGTGACTTCTGTACTTTTTAAATGTGTACATGAGACGACCTGTTTTGGGCATTTCCGATCTCATAGGACTGGCATGGCTGGCGAGGTTTCACAAGACCAGTGCCATCTTGGATTTTCCAAATCAGACACCAACTTCTTCTTTTGCGGCATTTGAAGTATACCTTCACTTCAACAGCCCATCTAATACCAAGTAAAAGGAGGCTTGATAGAGTCACTCCGATTTCTAGATGTCAATGTTGGTAGCCTGTGTAGGTCAAGAACCACTGTAAATTGCCCCCATTGGTCTACCAAGCTGCAGCGCTGACGCCGCCATCAAATAAAGTAGGGTTTGTGGGAGGGTCTTCTCTGACAGAGTGTAAGACCTCCCTCTGTTTTTTAGATAAATATTTTTACTCTAGGCAGACTTACTCCTTGACAGGACCGGGAATGTGGAACCCTTTCACCATTAAATGACATTTATTGCCCTGGCTCATCTATCAGGAGAGATCTAAGAACTTTTTAAAGGAAACTTGGATTCCTCTGTGTGTTCAGATGATGGAACATATACTTATTGTATTTTATGTTTGCTGGCTTATAACTTTTTATTTATGTGTTTTGGTGTGCTTGATCATTGTATTGTTTTAAGAAGATATTTTAGAAAGTATTGCATTTTTGGGTATAATGTATAGAGCCAATCTAATTCATATCTCCATATGCAACATGTTGGTAAAAACCTTGTTAAAATCATGCCATCCGGGCTTGCTTACACAGGTGTTTTGGGTGTAGTAGATTTTGCATTGTCTCTTTGTTCAGTGTTTGCTTGGTGTTGTACACAGAGATCTAACCCTACTGGTTCTGCTGCAGCGGATATGCTTGGCACATGGCGTGGTGTTTGCCCAGCCTCTTCCTGCTCCTGCTCCCCATCCCCGCAGCTTTGACATCAATGCGAAGATGCCACCTGGACCAGCTGGGAGTGGGCGGGGCCTTCCAAGATGGAGACGTTATACTCGGAGGGATGTTCCCCATCCACTACAAGACATTGCTCCGCGAGATCTCTTTCACTGAGCCTCCACGAAGACCGACCTGTGAGACGTAAGCAAGATGGTTCCTTGAACAAACTCACTGCAAACACCAGTATAATCTTGTCTGCAGTTTGAATAAGATTTTTATTGAATTTAAAAAAAAAATTCCTATTAAATAATCATTATATGTATTCTCTTTTGACATCCCATAGTTTCAGCTTCCGGGCCTACCGCTGGGTCCTCTCCATGCTCTTCACCATAGACGAACTCAACAGCAACCTCGCTATATTGCCCAACCTCACTCTAGGATTTGGCATCATTGACTCCTGCAATGCAGTGCTAGGGGCACTGGAGGGCATCACACGTCTGACCACAGGGAAAGAGAATGTCATCCCAAACTACTCCTACCAGGAATCTCCTAGGTTACTGGCCATCTTAGGAGATGCTGGCATGATGCAGACAGTTGCTATGGCCCAGCACCTTGGAATCTACAGGATACCTCAGGTAGGATGGATGGTTAGAGGCCACGGATTTAGAACTGTCTACTCACTCGCTGGCCTCTGTATGGGCACAGGCGTCTTCTGAAATGACTTTCACTTGCAATGGCCAAAATTGTTGTACTACTGTCGTGAAAAAGAACTTTGTTTAGGAAGGGATACCTGAAAGAGATGACTGAAGTGAACAGGAGATTCGGTAATTTGGGATATTTTGTAACAGTGAGTAGGTGGCATTCTTGGGCCAAAACAGGGGTGTTTGGCAGGTTCATCTATGCCTTGCTGCCTAAATACATGGGCATTATTCATCAAAAAAGTTGTCAAAGTACAAGCAGAAATTTACATCTATGCCAGACATTACTTTTACAAAGTTTTTGTACTCCCAAACATTAACAAATGTATAGTAGGTATCAGTTGCAAAGCACACTTCTTAGAATGGTGTATAACGTTTTGTAAAGGCTGGTATTGCCCCTGAGTGGTGAAGTACTCCATAGCATAGAACTTCACATTGCAGCCCATTTTTATAAGGAGAAACCCTTTTCCCTGTTTAGAAAACACTTCCCCCTACACCCTAGCAAGTCTTTCATCCTTCAGAGAAAGTAAATCATTGACTATTTCTAGGGGGAAAAGGGTCTGGAGATGAGTTTAGAAATACACAGAAATGTACATGCTTGTGGGCATTCCCAAGCTTCCAAGGCAAACCATTCCTTGGCTGGCCAATCCCTTGAGTCGGATTTACTATTGTGGATTTCTCTACACTAGTAAATCATACACCTTTTGTGAATTCTTGGCAGGTGTAAAAAGGTAACTTACCTTTATGATCAGATTTACCTTTGGGAATAGGGTGCATATGCTTTATTGTCTGAGAAACTCACCGAGGGAAGCAGTCTTTTGCATTCTTGTAGGATGTATCAGTCCTCCTGTCTCCTGCCACAAGGCTGGAAGACCCCCTACCTTCTCATGACCGGACCCAGTTACCGGACTACATTTCCCAGCAGCCCGGGAGGTGGGCCAGATGGGAAACCCTTCTATCGTGCCTCCGGGAGAAGGATATAGTGTGCTTGCGGCTCCCACATCGCATGAAGGCTGACGGCGGCGCCCGGGCCAAGCTCGGTCCAAAGGCAGGCTCCTCCATGCCCATCAGAGCCCAGAGGAGGCTGGGCTCAACCACCCCTCTTTCGCCAGACCACTAGCTTAAGGTACTGTACCCCCCTGTCCCTGCGCTGCCTGCTGTCCCTGTGCTGCCTGCTGTCCCTGCCCTGCCTGATGTCCCTGCACACCTGCTGTCCCTATCCCTGCGCTGTCTGCAGTCCCTGCACTGCCCACTGCCCCTGCGCCGCCTGCACTAGAATCACTACCAGGACCACTAATAGAGGCTGCAGCACGATCTCGCAGTGGGCGCGCACAGCAGGAATGCTGCCAACACCCCACTGGTTTTCCAGCACCCAGCCACAGGACCCCTGGCCCTCATGCCACCCGAAGGTACATCGCCAAGGAACTCCTGGACCTGGACCACGGACGTCAAAACATCTGTGTCTCCTCCTCCTGACAATCCACCAAGGTACCATTCCCCTGACACTGACACTTCTCCTGCGACACAACCTACAAACGATCCTGCCCACAAGACCAAGAACACTCAACAACCGCTCCATTGATCATGCTCAACGCCCGCTCACTGTGCAAACATGCCACGGAAATCTGGGATACCATCACCACCCTCTCCATGGATGTTGCCTTCATCACCGAAACGTGTCTTAAACCCTCCTCAAACCCCCACATCATCATCACCACCACCACACCTAAAGGCTACAAGATGATACACTGTGACCATACAAGCAAGCAAGGCTGAGGTATTGCCATCATATTAAAAAAAAGAAATCAGATGCACCATCAACAATGATGACTCAACACCTTTCATGGAATACCTCAACTTTCTACTACAAACTGATGCTAAGACCATGATAAGAGGCATCCTTGCCTACAAACCTCCAGGAACATCATTCTTATACGCCATCCCCAACCTCTTTGCCCCCCTAGCAATCGACTCACACCACTACGTCTTACTCAGTGACCTCAACTTCCACATAGAAGACCCCAACTCTATCGCCCTCCAGGAGAACCTGAACAAAATTGGCCTCACCGAACTGGTCACCTAACCATGCCAAGTCAGACACACACTTGAACCCATCTCTACGTCAGTGACAGAATCAAATTCAACCACACCACAGAACTCACCTGGGCTGACCATGCCATTGTACACTACACAACACAGACACCCAGCACACCATTACCAGACATCAGACCTCCTCCCACTGCAGCTGGAGCAAGGTCACTGAAATTCAGTGGTTATAGATCCTCACAACCTCCCAACCTGAGGCCTCAACAGACATCAAACAGGCCATCCGGAACTTTGCTACCTAGATCACCAACAGAGTCGCCCCCGCTGAAACCTAAAGAAATTTCTCGAGAAAGCCATCAACCAGCAGCTCACCAAATTCTGAGAACAAAACCATATACTGGACACCTCTCAATAAGAATTTTGTGCCAACCACATCACTGAGATCGCGCTGATTGCTGCAGCAGATTTCATCAGAACACTCCTCGACTGTGGAGAAATGGGGGCCCAGATCCTCCTCGACCTCTTTGCAGCGTTCAACGCAGTCTCCCACAAAATCCTCATCAATAGACTCTACCACATAGACATACAGCCTAACGCACTCAGGTGGATCACCTCCTTCCTTTCCAGGATGCTCACAGAACATCCACCTTCCTCCCTTCACCTCTGCACCCAAAGACATCACATGCAGAGTACCACAGGATCATCCCTCAGCCCCACCCTGTTCAATTTCTACATGACACTCTTGCAGATGTCGTGAGATCCCACGACTCAACATATTCTCCTACACATACGACACTCAACTGATCCTCTCACTCACCAAGGACCCCGCCAACACAAAAAACAACTTTTGCAACGCCATGACCAATATGCCAAATGGATGCAGGACAACTACCTCCAACTCAACTTTGACAAAACTGAAGTACTGATCATCGGGAAGAACACCCCAGCATGGGACCACAGCTTGGGGCCTGCAGAACTCAGACCCACACTGGCCGACCACGCACAGCAACCTCGGCATTATCCTTGACAGCCAACTGACCATGAAATGACAAGTTAACATAGTCGCCTCCTCCTGCTTCCACACTCTTTGCATGCTCCGCACAATCTTCAGATGGATCCGAACGAACGCCAGAAAAACCGTCACTCAGTCCCTTGTCACCAGCCGCCTTGACTACAGCAATGCCCACTACGCCAGTATCTTCATTCAGTTCCTCACAAGACTCCAGACCATACAGAACACTGCAGTCAGACTCATCCTGGACCTCCCCAAAAGAACTCACATCATCCCCCCACCTGAGAGACCACCACTGGCTCCCCATCCAGAAAAGATGTCAGTTCAAGATCCTCATTCACGCCTACAAAGCCTTTTACCTCAACCATTGACTGAACTTCCACCAACCTGCTGGATACCTACACTCCTTTTCACTCGCCCTCACACACACCACCTGCATCTGCCACAGCCACAGCAGCGGACGCCAAGACCTGGAATGACCTCCAACTCCATATGGGCCCCTCACTGGCAGACTTCAGAAAGAGACTCAAGACCTGGCTCTTCGACAGAAACACAGGGCCCAGATACCCTAGGGGTGACAGAGTTGCGCTTTACATATGCTGATTGATTGAAAGAGGCATTTGACTGAAGACGTAAGGTTGGCATTCTCCACCTTCGTTTAGGAAATCACAAAACTTGAAGAAATACCCTTCTTCCACACATGAAGTTCTCCAGTAATGAGGGACAGCTAAAGAGACGAACAGCCATGATACAGAAGAACTAGCAATAAATGAGTACAGCAAATATAACAGATGTCTTCATGAATAGCGTCAATTTAGGCCAAGGATGAGAGAGCACGAGAGTAAACTAGAGAGCAACATGCAGAACCTTGAGGATTGAAGCAAAACAAGATTAATGGTTGAACCTTCCCGATGGAAGCAATAGATATCAAAACCTAAAGAACTTTAAATATAGTAGAACTACAGACCACACACTCAGATATTGTAATTGGGTAACACAAAAACAAAATGCCTAGAACTATTCAGCACATAATAGCACGAAAGGAACATATGCTTTAGTATGTTGAATTGGTGAAAATGGACCATCAGACTGGGAACTTTGAAAAAATAGGACTATCCATGGCACTGTTTGTTTTTAAACAAGCCTAATAAACTAGTCTGTAATTAGTTGTTGATCTAACACATCACTTCTGAAGTCACTCTGCCAACTTTATACTTGTTAGGCAGTATCTTCCACTGGTAGCTAGGTTTGCACCATTTAAAGATCTTTAAATAATTAATATATACATATGCAGTAATAACATTGTACAGACAAAATACAACGTAACCACAAAATCACTTGATTAATGTATTACAAACAAATGATTACTTACTTTAACCCCTTCCACACTCATGACGAGCTGGGCTCATCATGAGGTAGCCCAGCTCGTCATGTAAAGTGCGGTTTGAAAAATCTCAGCATGCGAGCGGAATTCCGCCCGCACGCATGCGATTAAAAAATGTGTTGTATAAACCAAATAATACTAGGAAAAAACCAACATAAAACTCACTGTAATTAATTATGACGCGTGGTGATAACCAAATTTCTATTCTGAAACCTACATGTTTAATAACAAATAGAAAGTGACAGTCATCATGTTTCAACCTGATCTTGTAGTGTTATCTTCTCCTTGAATGATTTAGACTCTATATTGAACGTTCTTGAATTCCAGAATAATTTTTTTTATTTTTATACTTGAGGACTCAATATGTGTTATTCCATTCCTAAATCATCCCAATAGCAACAGATAGTTGTGACTGATCGGATCACTGACAGAATATCGACAGTCACAATATCGAGATGCCAAAATATCGAGGTAAAAATATCGACTTCCTATCTTCAAACAGGTAAGTACAAAAATATCAACTCCGAAATATCGAGTGTAAAAAATATAGACTGTCAAAATATCGAATTTTTAAAATGTCTTAAAAGTAAATTAAAAGTAATATAATAATAAATAAAAACATTTTTTTTTTATTAAGTAATAAAACAAGCACAGTCAGTAAGTTACATTCAGCTTGGGTCAGTTACAGCACCAGGAATACATCCGAAATGTATACATTTTTCACATTTATAGCAACAAGAAAAACATTTTAGTCTATGTCTTCTGAGCTGGTCCGTGTGGCATGAGGAGGCTCACATATGTTGCCCCTAAAGGCATTCCAGCTTGACCATACCTCTCCCCATTTGCGAGGGCATCCTCTTGCTGTAAATACAGTCTTTTCTTGCAGCATGCACCAATCCATGTCACTTTGCCAGTCTGTAAGTTTCGGTGGATTAGGGGCTCCCCACAGTCTAGCAATGTTTCTCTTTGCCACCATCTGCCCAAGTGTCACCCAGATTTTCCCCTTTGGAGGCAGGTCCGTGGGCTCCCAAATGTTCAGGAGACATCTCTTAGCCTCTAAACGGATCTCTACTTCCCATACCTCCTGCATACACTGCAGCACTCGTCTCCAGTATCTTTTCACCTTTGGACAGTCCCACAGTATATGGAAGAAGGTGCCTGTCCCTCCGCATCCCCTCCTGCAGAGCCCTTCTCCTCCCCTCCCCATAGCTCGTAGCCTAGTACATGAGATATACACTCTATGTAAAATTTTCAGTTGGATTAATCGCAATCGGGCCGAAATCGCCACTTCCCTAGGGGAGGCAAGAGCATACATCCATTCTTCCTCGTCTATCTCTAGCCCGTCAGCGACCCATTTCTCTTTTAGGGGAAGGAGCGTGTCGGGGGGGGTTATTGATTAGCTTTTTGTAAGTGAGAGAGATGGCGTGGTCTGGAATGTGTCCATCAAGTAATCTGTCTTCGAGTGGGGAGGTCTGAGGCAGTGTAGTCTCTGCTGGAATGTTCGCCTGCAGGGAATTTCGCACTTGCAAGTACCTAAAGTGTTCGGTCTGGGCTAGGTCGTATGTGTCCTGCAAGTGGGCAAACGTGTGGATTCCTTTAGGGCCCCAAATGTCTCTGATTTGTGAGATTCCTATCAGGTCCCAGTAACGGAACCCCTTTGTGTGCCCCAAGTTGCCAAGTTTTTCAGAGGCCCATAGTGGAGTTGACATAGTAAGGACACCCGACCACCCTCGTTTCCGCTGAGCAGTGTGCCATATCTGTACTGAGTGTTTAGTCGGTCCCGTGAGTTGGTGTTTAGCCGGTTTGGAGTAGAGTGCGATCTCATAATTCCCCCAAGGAAGTAGCCATCTGTCCATCCCGTACCCGGGGTCGTTCCCGTCACTGTATGTACCTTGGTTGATCGCTGAGAGGTGAGCGGCCCAATAATAGTTGCGGATGTCAGGGAGGGCGATTCCACCGTCGTACCACCCCAGTGTGAGTTTGCGCAACGCGATTCTAGGCGTCCCTGCCCATAGGAGGTCACGCTGCGCCGCTTCAACTGCTGCAAAATAAGTGTTGGGTACTAGGTCTGGATAGTTCTGTAATGCGTAGAGAAATCTAGGCAGCGCCATCATTTTAAATAGAGCTGTTCTGCCCAGCAACGACAATGGGAGTTGCCGCCAGGATTTAACGTCACGTTGGAGCAGTTTCAGAGGTGGCAGTAGATTTATTTCGTACAGTAGAGTCTTGTCCGTGGAGACAAAGACTCCTAGATATCTGAAGCCGTCCTCCACCCTTGTTAAGGGACAAGTAGCGGGGAGTCTCGGGGGGGACCCTGTGAAGTACGTATAGGAGGGATTTGCTCCAGTTGATCCGGAAACCGGAGTTTCGTCCGAAGCCCGTGAAGATATCAAGGGCCGCCACGATAGATCTACGCGGTCTGGAGAGGTACAGAAGGATATCGTCGGCGCGTAGCGAGATCTTGTCCTCCCATCCCTCCGTCCATGCTATCCCTTTGAGGTAGACGTCCTGCCTTATCCAGGCCGCGAGCGGCTCGAGGGAAAGCGGGAATAGGAGGGGAGAGAGAGGGCAGCCCTGTCTAGTCCCTCTCTCATTGACCACCACCTGGGCCAGCGGTTCAGTGTAAAGGAGACGGATCCAGGATATAAAATTCGGGCCAAAGCCCAGTTTACGAAGTACCGCGATCATGTAAGGCCACTCTAAGGTGTCAAATGCCATAGTGGCATCAAGAGAGACCACCATTGCATCTGCTGGCAACCTATGGCGTTGCCCGAGTACCCCATTGAGGCGTCAAATGTTTAGTGCGGTGTTGAGGCGGGGCATGAACCCTGATTGATCCGGATGGACCAGGGCAGACAGGACCGGTTGAAGTCGATTGGCCAGTGTTTTGGCCAAAATTTTTGGCTCCGCGTCGAGCAGCGAGATTGGCCTATATGAGTCACAGGACTCTCTGGGATTCCCCTCCTTAGGTATTGCCACTATAGTTGCTAGGCGTTGGTCTCGTGGCAGCAGTCCCGCCTCTCTACTTTCTTCAAACATGTGTTTCAGGTGGTTGCTGAGGGCATCCGGCTTTAGCTTGTAGAGCTCTATTGGGAGGCCGTTGGGTCTCAGGGCTTTTCTCGGGCGGAGGTCGGCTATAGCGCGTTGAAGCTCATCGACCTCGAGTGGGCTCTCAAGGGTTTCTCGGTCTTCCTCCGACAGACAAGGCAGTCGGATATCCGTAAGGAGGGCTACCGAGTCCTCCTCTGGGCGGTCGGACTCCCGGCTGTAAACCCGTTTATAGTGGCGTGCAAATTCGGCCACTATCTCACGGGGTTCAGTTACAACAGTCCCTGAGGCCGTTAGTATTTCCGGCACTACTTTACTGGCCTGTTGTTTTTTATCGAGCCATGCTATAAGTTTCCCAGCTTTGTCGCCCTGGTAATATAGCCTCCCCATCTTATGCATGGCTGCGGTCTTAGCTTCCTGTGTAACTAGGTCCTTATATTCCGTTGCTTTTAGCTGCATTCGATGTTGTACGTCAGTAGCCCCAATTTCACGCGCTTCCCTCTCTAACACCGCCAGATCTGCTTCCACTGCGGCAACCTGCTTTTCTTTATCTTTATGCCTACATGCGATGGCCGACAACGCCTCCCTCCTGATCACGGTTTTAAAGGCCTCCCACAGGGTGACTGGGGAGTCCACCGACCCCACGTTATCGTCAAAGTATTGGGTTATGGACTTAGATAGCTTCCTACTAGTCTCCTCATTCTTCAAGTGCCACCCTCACGTCGAGTCCCGAACGTTATGTGTGTACTAACCGGCGAGTGGTCAGATATGCCACGGGTGAGGTGTGTGGCTTCTCGTATCGTTATGTCGTGTTGCAGTATAGTGAGTATATAGTCAAGGTGGGAGAACGAGCGATGTGGCCCGGAAAAAAAGGTGAAGTGAGTATCCGCTGGGTGTTGTAGCCGCCAAATGTCCGTGAGCCCGAAGGCGTCCAGGAAGTCTGCCAGCCATTTCTGCCCCTGTGGTATGTCTCTTGGGGGGTGTTTGTCTAGTGTCCCTGATACTACAGCGTTATAATCTCCTCCCATTATCAATTGACCATCAGGGAGGGAGAGAAGCAGTGTGCCCAAATCTGTGTAAGCTTGAGTCTGGAGGCCAGGAGGATGTATACAGATAGTAGGTTAAGGTGGTAGCCTTCCCATCTGCCGGACACCACTGCAAAGCGGCCCTACGGGTCTGACTCTGTGTGATCTATGTGGAGGGGCAGTGAGCGACGCAGCAGGATCCCTACACCCCTGGAGCCTGAAGTGAAGCCGGAGTGAACTGCAAGGGTGTATCCCCACCTATTGAGGGCCTGACATGTGTTCCCCATGAGGTGTGTTTCCTGCAGTAGGACTGCGTCCGGCTGATACCTTTTAATGAATCTCAGAACTATGGTGCGTTTGAGCCTGTCCACGAGGCCGTTGACGTTCCAGCTCAGAACTTTGAGGCTTTTTTCCCATCTCCTAGCCATAACCGTTGCTGTGTGACATGACTTGTTCCTGCATTCTGGCGCCCGGATCAATTCTGACAGTGCTAACTACACATGACTGTAAAACTTCCCCAACTCCGCCACCCTCCCAGCTACCTCCCCAACATGCATGGTCAATACAATCATTGATCAGTACAGCGTTTGTGGAGCCCATCGTTACCAAACTGTTCCAGACCCCCCCAGCCCTCCCCACCCACATCCCCAACACCCAGAGTATCATCCCCCCTCCCTGCCGCCCTGCTCTGCGGGTTTAGAACTACCCACATCCCCAATTAGCAGAGTGCCTTTCGCCCCAGAGACACACCCCAAAGAGGAACCTACAACGATGAACAATCCACCCCCCCCTTAGATGGACCTGTCACGGGAAGCGTGCACTGGCCCATCCCCACCCGCCGCCCGCGCCCCCCCGCCTCTAAGTGAGGTAGTACATAAGTCCTGCAACTCAGAATTCCAGTGTCTATAGTTTGTTACGATGTCATATGGGCAGCTAACCCCCTAGGTAGAATCTAAGAGTTAAAGGCAACAGAGCAATACATTAAAGGGACACTTATCAGTTCTGTGAGTCTCGTGAAGGCCGTCTTCTGGCGTCTCTCTATCGTGTCTTTCAGCTCGGACTTGCGGAGCGGGATCTCCAGGAGCGTTGACTTTGGCCGTCTCGATCAGATCTCCCGGCCACTGAGCCCGGAGATGCGGTCTGAGTGTCTCTCCAGTGCTGGGCCTCCGCACCCTCGCCCGTCACGGCCACCTCCTTGTCGATCCATTCCTGCACCTCCGACGGCGACGTGAAGAAAAAGGACTTTCCTCCCAGGAGAACCTTGAGTTTAGCGGGGAAGAACATCATGTATTTGATACCCTTTTCTCGGAGTGCCCCTTTCACACCCGCAAAAGACCTCCTCTCGGGCTGGACCTGGAGGGTGAAGTCTGGAAAGAAACGAATCACGGCGTTCTCGTATAATAGATCCCCAGATTGTCTGGCCGCCTGAAGGACAGCGTCTCTGTCTCTGTAGTTGAGGATTTTAGCTATAATTGTCCTTGGTGGCGCTCCCGGTTTAGGTTTGGGGATAGGTGCCCGGTGCGCGCGCTCGACTGTGAAGATGTTAGACAGACGTTTTGGCTTGAGGTGGTTAAGGATTAAATCCTCAACGAACAGCTCCACACTAGGCCCCTCGAGGTCCTCCGGAACTCCAACCAGGTGTATGTTACTCCTTCTGGCCCTCCCTTCCTGGTCGTCCAGCCGTATCGCCATCGACGGTGTTGATGGACCAAATCATTAACTCTCTGTTCCAGATGCTGCGTGGACGCCCGCAGGTCCGTAACGTTGGTCTCATTAGCCTTTGTCTTTTCCGATGTTTTATTGAGATCAGCCCGGAGGAGATTCCCCTCTATGGCCATCTTGTCGATTTTAGTTTCAAGGGTGGTGCCCAGTGCCTGAATAGCCGTCATGATACCAGCCAGTGATGGTTCCTTTGGACTTTGCTGGCCGCTCGCAGGTGCCTCCGTGCGCGGCGTACCCCTCTGTACCGTGTATTTATCTAGATTGTTCGATTGTGCAAGCTGACCCTGCTTAGGCCTCATGGTGAAGCCGGCGTCGAAGAGCAGGTCCGTGGGCCGGGACGGTGCTCACAACGGGTCGCCGGCGCGCAGTGCTGTAGCTGGCAAAAGGGGAGCACCCTTCGCTCGCCCCCCGAGTTTCCAGCCCCCCACCTGGGCCAGTGGTCAGGAGGGGATCGCCGGGGTAGAGGATAGGTCCTTGGTCTGAGAGAGCACCCCTAAGTTCAGGCAGCGCGAGGCGACCGGCGTGGACACCAGGGCAACACCACCCCACCACACGTGTTCTCATCGGTCCACGGGCATAGGCAAAACCACCCCTGCCACGGCAGAGGCAACACGATCGTCAGGCCGGGGCTCCGCAGGGTCTCAGTACTCCCACAGATCGGCTCGCAACTGCCACAGTATTATTATTATTATTATTATTATGTTTCTTATATAGCGCCTGAATCGACCCCCGAAGGGGTATCTCCGCGCTTGCCTTGGGAACCCGTCCTGGCTTTTCCCTGTGAGATAGCCCCTACAGGGCATCCCCAAGGTGAAAGCCAGGCATCCCGCCACGGGGGGGCCGTTGTGGAGATTAAGCAAGCTTAATGCCCAGAGTTGCAGAGTGTGAACCCATGATTAGGTCAGGCACCGAAGCGAGAATTATCGAGTCCATGGACATTTGAGCTCAAGACCCTGCCGCGTCGGGAATTGAACCCTGGTCCCGGGTCTGACCTCTGCTTCAGGGTCTGCCTGCTCTAACCAGTGAGCCACACTTCTCCACTCAGTATCTCAGGTGCCGCACCAGGCCTGTGCCACCTCCTCAGGTCCACTCGCCTCAGTAGTAGGTCCGCCGGCACTTCACCGGGGGCCCTCGGCCCAAAGTGTCCCGCCCTGTCTGGGCGCCACGTGGTCTTATCGGCTACAGGCCTAAGGTCCGTGGCCCATGCGGCCTCCCCCCAGCGCGCTCTGCGAAGCAGAGGCCGGGCGCCCGTCGCAGGGCAAAGTTCGTCCCACCCGAGCCTAGGCCTCAAGCCGGGGTCTCTCGTTGCGCGGCACGCCGGCCGCGAGTCATGCACGCTCCGGGGCCACTCCCGGCCCGCTCTGGCGAGAGCCGTATCTCGGTGCCGGCAAGACTTGGAGGAGCCGGAGGCAGACCGCTGTGTGCAGCATCGTCAGGGGAACTCGTGGACACTGGTTATCCGCGCGAAGCAGCGGATTATGTGCAGCTGGATCGGGGCTAAGGGCTAGGGTCGGCGGAGCTCCGGGATCAGGCGGCCATTACAGCCGGCGCCAAGCCATGCCAGTAAAATTATTTTTAACTTATTTAAAATACTTAAATAAACGTAACATTAAAAAAATAATTCATATAACTTAAAAAAATTATTTATTTTTAATACATATATATATATATATATATACATATTATTAACAAAACATATACAATATTTTTACCATAGGATAGCAACAGGTTTAAATTTACTGTAACAACTCCAGTGAGTGCAACAGAAGGGAAAGCGTTGGATAGCGTAGGTGTAAATACTACTATTCCCACTCCAGGGAGTGCAACAGTAGGGAAAGCGTTGGATAGCGTAGGGGTAAAAATTACTATTCCCACTCCAGAGAGTGCAACAGTAGGGAAAGCGTTGGATAGCGTAGGGGTAAAAATTACTATTCCAACTCCAGAGAGTGCAACAGTAGGAAAAGCATTGGATAGCGTAGGGGTAAAAATAACTAGTCCCACTCCAGAGAGTGCAACAGTAGGGAAAGCGTTGGATAGCGTAGGGGTAAAAATTACTATTCCCACTCCAGAGAGTGCAACAGTAGGGAAAGCGTTGGATAGCGTAGGGGTTAAAATTACTATTCCAACTCCAGAGAGTGCAACAGTAGGGAAAGAGTTGGATGGCGTAGGGGTAAAAATTACTATTCCCACTCCAAAGAGTGCAACAGTAGGGAAAGCGTTGGATAGCGTATGGGTAAAAATTACTACTCCCACTCCAGAGAGTGCAACAGTAGGGAAAGCGTTGGATAGCGTAGGGATTAAAATTACTATTCCCACTCCAGAAAAGTGCAACAGTAGGGAAAGCATTGGATAGCGTAGGGGTTAAAATTACTATTCCCACTCCAGAGAGTGCCACAGTAGGGAAAGCTTAGGATAGCGTAGGGGTAAAAATTACTATTCCCACTCCAGAGAGTGCAACAGTAGGGAAAGCGTTGGATAGCGTAGGGGTAAAAATTACTATTCCCACTCCAGAGAGTGCAACAGTAGGAAAAGCGTTGGATAGCGTAGGGGTTAAAATTACTATTCCCACTCCAGAGAGTGCAACAGTAGGGAAAGCATTGGATAGCGTAGGGGTTAAAATTACTATTCCAACTCCAGAGAGTGCAACAGTAGGGAAAGAGTTGGATAGCGCAGGGGTTAAAATTTCTATTCCAAATTCAGAGAGTGCAACAGTAGGGAAAGAGTTGGATAGCGTAGGGGTAAAAACGTACTATTCCAACTCCAGTGAGTGCAATAGTAGGGAAAGTAAATACTTCATATATAAATATAAATAACATAAATAGTAATACCAATTACAAATTAAATAAACTATTTTACAATTTTATAAAATATATTAAATAATTATTTATAAATACAAATTAAAATTATTTAATATAAAAATTAACTAATAATACTAATTAATTACCTATTAAAAATAAATTAATTTTAAATTTAAAAATTAATCAATTAATTTTAATTACCAATTATATTTTAATGAATTACCTATTAATAATTCATTAACAATTAATTCTAAATAAATACCAATAAATGAAATGACATATTTAAATAATTATAATTGAATTACTTCCCACCCTATTCCCCTATAAACCCACAACCCGCTACAGAAAATAAATGAATGAAATGAACATATTTATCAATTAATCAATTAAATTTATTTACCAATTATTTTTTTAATTAATTACCAATTAATATTTAATTAACAATTAATTCAAAATAATTAACAATAAATAAATTAACATATTTAATAATTATAATTAAATTACTTCCCACCCTATTCCCCTATAAACCCACAACCCGCTACAGAAAATAATTAATTATAATTAACATATTTATCAATTAATCAATTATAATTAATTACCAATTATATTTTAATTAATTACCAATTAATAATTAATTAACAATTAATTCTAAATAAATATCAATAAATAAATTACCATATTTAATTAATTATAATTAAATTACTTCCCAACCTATTCCCCTATAAACCCACAACCCGCTACAGAATTATATTACACAAAAATAAAAAAAATATTAACTTACCTTAAATTCGATATTTTTGTTGTCTATATTATGTCTAGTCGATATTATGTCCATTCTATATTTATGATTCGATATTATGTCCATTCTATTCGATATTAATTTTTTCTAGTCGATATTTTTGTTGTCTATATTATGTCTAGTCGATTTTATGTCCATTCTATATTTTTTACTCGATATTTTGTCTTCTCGATATTAAAAACTCGATATTTTGACTCTATACCGACTGATCTCAGAGACAATCCCAGCATTAACAACAAGGTCGTTGTTAAATTGTCAGTTTCAGTTTCGTTCGTTGGATTATCTAGATAACAATTATCCAAAAATAGCCCTTGTCATGGGCATAGGGTAAAATCCTTCAGTCTGAGCATTCAGATCTGCTGTGGGTGTATTCATGATGGTAACTATCCTCGTGATTAAGGTTCCAGAAGTCAAGGTCACTTTTAGGCATCTTAAAGGTGTGCATGTGGAACATCAACAACATGCTCAGTAGGGAGGCAGAAGAAATGACAATTGAATGGATGTGAAACACTAACATAAACTTAAAAGAAACAATCAACTTCATTTCCATTGTGAAGAGGCCAGTGCCTAATTTCTCAAAGAGTAAGAGCTGGTGCTCAAAGTTTCACCTAGAAGCTGGCGCACGGCACTATTAAATGATAGGGGAGAGATACACCAAGGCTGCCTAGTCTTGATTCCACCTCATGACTCTTTAATGCACCACCAGACACTCCTTGCCCCTTTTCCTCACTCTTGCAGGTTCCTGTTCATCCCTCCTTTCTTTCTCTGTCACTAGTTTCACTTCTTTCTCTTGCTCATCTTTTGTGTTTTCTCTATCTTGGTCAGGGTCAAAGTCTGTTTAGGAAAGCTAAGTTGTGGTCACCAAACCTAAGCGTCAGATGGCCTCAGCTTCAACCCCCTGCTCAAATTAAGCACTGGAAAGGGCACACAGCATAGAGGGATGAAAAACACTCCACTGGATCTAAGAGGCTGGTGATCTGCAAGGTGCAATGCAGACCCTTTTCCGAGTATGCCCACGCTAACAAATGACCTATCTAGGTATCGTCACGTGAATGCCAAAATATATACCTTGCCAAAATGGGCCCTGAAAAAATCCTGTTACCTGTAGGTGGACACTTCCTGAGAATCTCAAACTAACACCCGAGTTCAGCTGGATATGTTTTGTGGGCACATGCTCCACTTAGGCTAGATCCTTCTCACCCCCATCCCCTTGCAGTAGAGCAGATGCAACACACACTGATATAGAGGGTGGGGAGAAAGCATAGTAGACACAAGGGTCTGATAACTGAAACATTTGTCTGGACTGCAAAAAAGTATTGAAGGAAAATCTAAAAGGACAAAAATAAATGTAACACCATACAAAAACAATGATTCCAATTAAACAAATCTAATTTTCTCCAGGTCAGCTACTTCACAGCAATACCCATCTCAAATGACAAGCATCTCTTCCCATCCTTCTTCAGCATTGCCCCTGCAGACTATCTGCAGGCCTACGGACTGGCACGACTGGTGCCATACTTTGGATGGACCTGGGTAGGAATACTGAGTCAAGAAGGTGACTATGGAAGGCTTAGCACCCAGATCTTCAAAGAGGAGATCATGAAAGCTGGGGCTTGTGTGGCCTTCTCAGAAATTATCCCCACCACCTTCTCCAAGACCAGAACAGATCAAATTCTGAAAGTGGTCAAAATGTCTTCAGCCAAGGTGATCGCGATTTTGTCATTTGATGTCTATGTCAACCCCTTCATGGAAGTTCTCGCCATGCTGGACCTCACAGGGAAGATTTGGATAGCTTTAGAGGCACCAAGTGTTTCCAACAAGAATCTTATAAAAGCCCTGGATGGTACTCTGGGACTAGTGATCCGCAACGGAAAGATGCCGGGATTCAAAGAATTTGTTTTCAGCCTGAAGCCAATGATGCTTCCAAAGGACCCTTTCATAAAACTGTTTTGGGAGGAGGCATTTGCTTGCCAATGGACAGAGCTTCCTGGAGATCAAATATTAGCAAATGGGAGCCTAGAAATGAAACATAAACCATGCTCAGGGATGGAGAACTTGAGTGACACAGGGATCTATTCTGACATTGATGACCTGAGAGTGACCTACAATGTGTACAAGTCTGTGTATGCTGCCGCCCATGCTCTGCAGAACATGCTTTCATGTCATCCAGGGCACGGTCCATTTGCCCATGGGTCATGTGCCGGCTCTGACAAGTATAAGTCATGGCAGGTAGGAAAAGTGTCTTTATACTTATGCCTTCCTTGATACATGCGCAGTAAGAACTGACTGTCACTGTTTCCTGACTGTGTGATCTCAGACAAGTCACCCTGCTCTCTGAGCCTTCAGATAAACTCACAGAAGCATAGGCACCTGCAATCTCTGTAAAATGTCACTCCTCATCTCAAAGACAAATCAAGGTATCAGAAACCACACAAGCATTGTCTCGAACTACAAAGAAAACTGTTGTTGTTTGCTACCAAGGCCTTATCACCTTGGTCAGATTTTAAAGCAGACAGGATATCAAAGTACAAAAATATATTAATTTTATTAGAGTATGAAAAAAAAAAACATATTCACAACAGCATGAATCAACCATAAAGTATTTGACGTTTATGTATATTTCTCCTCTTGAAAGGACTTTTTAATAATTATTTGTCCTATATCTTTATTTATTTTATATGACTACAATTTACATCACTTTCAGGTCAGACCATTAGCCATAAATAAAATTAGTCCATCATACCTTAAGACTGACCTGAGAAATTTGTAACAATTATCACACAAAATAATTAATACTGACTCTAATTAGGACTGCATGTTAAGTTAATGAGCCTCCCTGCCTCATTTTGTTTTTCGTCATTGAATGCATTGTGCCGCTATTGCCAGGATTATAAAGCATTTCTGCTCTGCCTAGCACTACCCACTCTTTCCTATCTTGTCCTGCTCCCGGAACTATGGCCAAGCTCTAATTCTGGTGCCACTTTGATCAGCCTCATTTCCTGCACCCTGCTCATGCCAACCGTGCCTGTGCCACAGCTGTCAGCTGCCATATTTTCCCTTCCCACTCTAGTAGACACTTTGAGGTACTTCTCTCCCCTACTGCTACTTGTGGTTCCATCCACTTCATCATGCAGCCTCTATGTCCACCCTCACTCCCACTTCTGGTATAGTTACATTCTGATTCTATTCCACATGTGGAACATATCTCCCCTTCAATAGTTCTTCTTACATTGTCTAGCACTGGATATATTGCACTGAGAATGAAGGGAACCTGGGCAACATGCCACAGTGGAATTTGATGTTGGTGTTCACTGTGGCATACACTGTGGCATACACTGGCGCCTGACCGATGCACAACTATTTTGCTCTGTGTTGACTGCATAGTTTTGTAAGAGATGTAAAAGAACAGCTGATGTTGGGCAGACCTCCACCCCATCACAATCAATGCTCAAGAAAACCACTATGCACCACACTAATACAAGGCTGGGGCATCTTCCTACAAGCCCCTCTGTGTACTATACACTGGGGCCTTCAAGGAACTCACTGCCTCCTCAGTGTCACCATGGGAAGCAACAGTGGCTCATGAAATTCCTGTAGTGCCCTTTCTTTCTTCCACATCCCACTGTGTGGGTGGGACAGAGACTCACAATCAACCGATCGAGGGCTTTTATGTAATATATGCTGATCGGAGCATTTATAGAATCCAGTCCTGTACTCCATCTACACCATGACACAGTGCTATTTTTGTGGGGATCACAGTTGACGGTTAGCACCTGGGCTTACCTATTCTGATGACTAAATACCTCAATTGATTGCAATAGGAACAACCGTGCATGTGTTCCAATGTATAGCTATGGAAATCTTCACTAGAAAGTATCTGCTCTCAGCCATCAGCCAACAGATGTCTGCAGGTCATAACCAGCTGTTCTTGTTTCTTCCCATCCAGCTTCTTCACTATGTTAGGCTGGTCCGCTTCCAGGCCAACATCCAAGAGGAGATCTTTTTTGATGCCAACGGGTACACGCCACCCATTTATGATGTGATCAACTGGCAGGTGAACACACATGGATTGGTAAATTTCATCAAAGTGGGCTCCTTTGACACCTCAGCACCTCAAGGCCAGGATCTAGTAATCAATGACAGCGCCATCTTGTGGAAGGGTGGCAGCCACCAGGTTAGAAGAATTTCATGAGACATTAACTACACAACACAACATGGTGGTGCATAACTTGCTTCCCTTCAGTTATTTTGAAAAACATTGTATGCTTTAGAAGTGTGCGCTGACCAATTATTATTTGTGATAAGACCCTTGATCTGGGGACAGAATTTTGGTGGACAGCTGTAAATCTGGGTTCCACTTATAACTCCTGCATCTCCTCCCTGGGATGAATCGAGACCCTGAAAGCATGACTGAGTCAACCCTTGGTCGAGGAACTGGTTAGTGGGTTTCTCAGAAGGGTTGGTCCCAGGTACAGAGAAAAGGGAATGGTACTTAACAATAACAGCAGTTTTGAAGCCTCAGTAACCTGACCAGATGCCTATGCTCTCAAATTAATAGCAACAGAGCTTGCTGATCAGGGAGTTCCAGTGCACCAACAATGAAGCATAGCTCCCCAAAACAAGATAGAACCTCAATATGTATTCTACTTCACACACAGGTTTAGTATTAGACACAGGATAAAAATAAGCAGGTACTTAGCTGCGTTCATGAGAAATAGGTCTTCAAAAGTGATGGAAATGTAAATAGTTCAGCTGAGCGTGCTGGTTCTAAACGTTTGCATCTCGTGTTCCAGGGCGCACGACATATGAGGCTCCGAGACAGACACATGCGGTATTGTTAAGACAGCATGAGCATGGCAAAGACAGGTTACATTTATGCTAGATAAGTAAGTGCATTTGAATTCTTCTACATGGCAGGCTGCTCTTCAAGTCTTAGAAGTCCATAGAGAAGTCCATAATGCAGCACACAAATCTTTTTTAATTTTAGATTTTGCATATGTAGTGTAGTCCTGGGTGTAGTTTGCTGAATAGAACTCCACAAAATGAATAACATCCTTGCCATGCGGAGTTCCGCAAGCGGTGGAGTGTGTTAGGTTGCGCCGTTCGCACTGATTTTTAGTGCTGGGGGTTTGTCCCGTATTGGGAAATCAGCACGTATGTCACAATGCGAAGAGCAAGAGAGCGCTGCTTCTTTCTGCTGCTTGAGTAGACGTTCTAATTGAGTGGCAGCTTCCTCAACACGAGCGGAACGTGTCTCAACACTAACGGTCACAACCATCTGTAACTGCCCGTATTGAGAAATCTCACCGGGGGTGGTCTGGAATAAGATTTTCCTCACTCTCGCTCACCAACCTAACGTTGACGAGTGAGGAAACAACTCAGCTTCATGCAGCCTGGAGTGAGAAAAACTCTGCAAACTCTGCAAGTGGAATTTACGGCCCAGGCCTAATGCAGTGTTCCCACCCTTAGGATTTATAATCATGGTGGATATCCATAGATCCTACAATGGATGGGGATTTATCATACTTTTGAGCCGTTATGGCAATCTTTAGTGCTGCTTCTGAATGTCCCCTATTCACTATTCCAGTGCACACAGGGCATAGTGAAGGTCTAAGCTAAAAGCAATCTAATTTTCCTTATTTATGTAGTATTGGCTACTGAATTAGCAATTGCTATGGTGGGTGTGTGAAATTGTGAATATGTCTGCACTTGGATCACTACAATAAAATGAAACAGCCTTAATTCTGAGATAAAATGGTTAATAGATCCTCTTTTACCAAGGATTCCTTTATGAAACACATCCATGGCTCTGAATATGCTGAGCCAAGAAAAAGTATACTGCTGTCCCAACTTTGTTATTGTTACTAACAGTGCTGCCAATGCAGTTTCCTCACACAGGTTGCCAGTCTTCCTCAGTGTACTTGTACAACATGCCAGAAAACCTGATTTTACTCTGCTTTTGGTTTTACCCTACAGCCCACACGCTCAGTGTGCTCTGAAAGCTGCCCTCCTGGATACAGGAAAGTGGAGCGGCAAGGGGAGCCAGCCTGTTGCTTTGAATGCCTCCCATGCTCGGCTGGAAACATTGCCAACCAATCCGGTGAGTTGATTTCTGGAACTTGTTGTGTGATAGACACTCAAACCAAATTAGTTATAAGTCTTTAATGCTCCCAGATAAATGTCCCAATCAACAGGAGGTTTCCACATAAATAATTTTGGCATTCTTTAGTGTGATCCCTGAGTGCCTCCATTTTTTTGAAGCAAGATCTATTGAGTTTTATGGGAGTGAAGTTTATTTTGTTTTGTCCAATTTATATCTCCCAGGTGAGATCATTAGAACAGATTCAACGATCTGGAACAATGCATTGTTTTTCTGTATATATTCTTGTAATGAAAGGAAGATGTCCTCTTCCTAATATGCTTTCTTCAGGCTTGATCCCTGAAATTCCATGAACTGACATCAATGATAAAGTCATGGGGTGGACTATCAACCATCAACAGAAGGTGTTGTTCAAGTTGTCCAGTTATAGGTTCTGGGCTTTCATGGAAAGAGCTTTAGTGGTTTTAGACATTTACATCTGTGGACACCTTGAAGAAGAGACTGCCATATTAAAAGCCCCAGCTTCACTGAGTAGCATCCTTGCTTTTCACTCCTCAAGTCTTTCTCAGGGTAGTTAACGCTCTTGTGCCTGGCTTCAGTCAGCCACTAACTGGGAGCATAAAACCTTGTGGCAGGACTAGAAAATATGTGTAACTTATTTCACGATAGTGTGAGGCCTGTAGACTCACCACATTCGCCTTGTGTATGTTTGGCTGAACCGCTAGCAATCCCTACGCTTTTACACCAATCATGCTTCTGGTTCCCACACCATACTGCTGGCCTGAATCCACATTGTGGACACATACTGGTTCTTGGTCTGTTCACTCCCTGTTTATTATGAGTGAAGAGAATATGGTATACCAACACATGCTGTTGCAATATCTGTGTACATGTTAGACCTGGAATTCTTGGTGTGGTATGCCCTGTCTTTTTGCCTCTACGCCTAGATTTTTGACTTTTTGCTGGACTTCTTTTTTGCTGTTTTTTTTTTTAACTCTGGGCACTTTACCACTGCTGATAAGTGCTAAAGTGCAAGAGCTCCCTGTATCAATTTTGATTATGTTTAGTTAGCCATGATTGGCATATTTGATTTACTGGTACGTCCCTAGTAAAGTGCACTGTGTGTGCCCAGGGTCTGTAAATCAAATGCTGTTAGTGGGCCTGCAGCCCTGATTGTGCCAGTCACATGACTAAACCTGTAAAAATGTCTCAGGCCTGCCACTGCAGTGTCTGCAAGGGCAGCTTTTAATTGCTAGGTCAACCTGGCAAGCACACCCGCTTGCCAGGCCCAAACCTTCCCTTTTATAACATGTCGGATATCCCTAAGATCAGCCCAAGGTAGCCCCATGGGCAGTGTGCAATGAATGTGAAAGGTAGGACATGTTTTGGTGGATTTTACACGTCCTGATAGTGAATTACTGCTAAATTTGTGTTTCACTATTGCAAGGACTATCTCTCCTATAGGATATCATTGGAGCTGACTTGTAACATCTAACAAGTGTAACTTTCAATTGGGAAGAGATGCAGATTTGGAGTATGGGTTGCCTGATCTCAGAATTTAAAAACACATATTTCTGTGAAGGTGGTTTTTAAATTGTGTTTGAAAATGGCACTTTTAGAAAGTGGGCATTTTTTTGCTTTACGATCCTGTGCCTCTGCCTGTGGAATCCATGTCTGGTTTAGACTTACAACTCTAGAAAGTCACACAAGGGGAGCCGAGGTGTGCCTTGCATATCTTGATCGCCCATCATCATGCTGATGGGCCTTCCTGAGCTACATTGATGGGAAGACTTGTCACTGACACCTGAAAAGGGTTGTGCCTGTCCTCTCACAATGCTGTCTCCACCCCCCCTGCAGTGTGTCTGGAGCCGGGACAGGGCAAGGCAGGATCTGTGCATTGCAAAGACTATCCTTTGAAGTATGCCTACTTCAAGGGCAGAAAGGGGTATGAGTATTGGACCTGTAACCCCATATTTTTAGAACACTTCTGGAGCAAGAGGAGAGTCTGCAAAGAAGAAAAGCTGGAGAATATGTAGGAGGAGAAATGCCAATCTGATGTTGCTCTGTTGTGCTAGCCTGCTGCTTGCTGCTTCGGTCTTGTGCAGAGGAAGGACTGGACTGTATTTTCTCATACTGCTTATCAAGGTTTTCCAAGAGCTTGTGTGTGCTTGCCATTAGAATACTTCATCTGTAGTTCCCCTCCATTCCTCTGCTGGGATTTCTGACCTGCCAAGTGGTGCCAATTCCAGTTCTGGGCCCTTGGAGGTGGTTCTTCTACTCCAGGAGCTAAAAATCAACGCATCGTCCTTAAGCCCTGTTTTTCCCACTGCAAACTTGCCGTGCGGTTGAAAAATCAGCACATTGCCGTGGTACGCCCACAAATCGATGCAGTACTGGTTCGTGACTAGTAGAACTTCCGCAGCCTGAGTCCAGAGCACCGTGTCTCCGACATCCGAGGCCCCTGCTCTGACTCCCACGCAGGCCCTGCTGTGCGGCTGAAGGAATTGATGTATCACCTGCTTGTGGCTGGGAGAATCGATGCAACGCCTGTTTCGCCACTGCCGCATTGACCCCAGCGCATCTGGGTTTTCCACGCATTGCACTTGGGTGCCAACTTTCCAGTGCCCCGCCCTGCAGTAAGGAGCCACTTTTGGAATTCAACGCATCACTTCTCCTTGCAGGAAGGAATTGACGAAACACTTCTCCCTGCGTGCAGCAGAAATGATGCCTCCATTCCCCTGGGACTTAAGAATCGACTCATCGCTTGTGTTTTCTGACACTTTCCTCCTTTGCAGCTGTTTTTTTACTCGGATTTTGACACATCAAAGTTACTTTGTGCTAAAATTAATGCATCCGTAGAGTTCTAAGGACTGAATTGCTTAAACCTTTACAAAGTGATATCTTTGCTTATGTATGTTGGATTTTTGTCATTTTGGTCTTGTTTGGTTTAGATAAAGGTTGGTTATTTTTCTAAACTGGTATTGTGTCCTTTTGTAGTGTTTTTACTGTGTTACTGTGTGTTTTATGTACAAATGCTTTACACATTGGCTCTGAGATAGGCCTGATTGAACGTTCCAAGCTGCCAAGGGGGTGAGTAGGGGTTATCTTGGGTGTGTAACTTCCTCACCCTGACTAAAAGGAAGGTTTCCTACTTGGACAGGGAGAATACCACTGCCAACTAGAGAAGCCCATTTCTAACAGTACATTTGTTGCAATAATCCTAGTAGGAAAGTTTTTCAAAATATACTATTTGACTGAGCACTCAGAAGCTGTAATATTGTATGATGTGTGGGTTGTGTTGGAGGTTCTTGAGCACTCATGCAGTAAGCATCTAATCGGCCAGGTGAGGTCACAAAGCAGCAGGTGATTTTGCATGCCCTACTTTCATTTGTGAAGCACAAATGGACATTTGGTAGGCTTCACATAATCCTGCACCATTAATGCTAATGGCCCAAAAGCCAATTCATGTAAAGACCAAAGTAAGGATACAACAGAAAGTCCTAAACGCCAAATACATGCAAAAACCCCTAAACACAAAAAAACTACAATTCAACAATGCCGACCCATGCTCAAATATTTATCTTGACATACTTGCCTGGACTCTTACAACTGTGAAATGAACTAGTCTTCATCAAATTAAAAAGAATGTTGCAATAAAAATGTTCTTTGCATTTTCAATCTTTTAGATTCCACAGACTGTCTGAAATGCCCAGATGACCAATGGTCCAATGATAGCCGAGATAAATGTGTGCCAAAGGAAATCGAATTCCTTGTCTTCTCTGAACCTGTGGGTGCCTTGTTAACAAGTGTGGCTGTTACTGGTTCTCTGTTGCCAGTTACCATCTTGCTGATCTTCATCAAGCACCAGGACACGCCCATCGTCAAAGCCAACCATCAAGCTCTCAGCTATGTCCTTCTGCTGGCTCTCGCTTCCTGCTACCTCTGCTCCCTGATTTTCATTGGACAGCCAAGTATCTGGACCTGCATGCTGCGTCAAGCTGCTTTTGGAATCTTGTTTACATTCAGCCTCTCTTGCATACTAGCCAAAACCACAGTGGTGGTCTTTGCATTCAAAGCCACAAAACCCAACAGTCAACTTAAGAGATGTGTCGGCCCAAAGTTGCCCAACAGTGTGGTCTTCTTCAGCACCCTTCTTCAAGTGATGCTCTGTACATCATGGCTGGCTAGCTGGCCGCCATTCCCAGAAAAGAATATGACATCACAGCTAGGAAAGATCATCATCGAATGCAATGAAGGGTCATCGAAAGCTTTCTGGTGCATGCTGGGATACATGTGCTTGCTCGTGGGAATCAGCTTTGTGATGGCCTTCTTAGCTCGAAAGCTGCCTGACAGTTTTAATGAGGCCAAACATATCACCTTCAGCATGTTGGTGTGTGGAAGCGTATGGGTCTCTTTCATCCCGGCCTACCTAAGCACTCGTGGGAAGCACATGGTTGCAGTAGAGATATTTGCCATCTTGGCATCAAGCACTGGCTTGGTCATGTGTATGTTTCTTCCAAAATGCTACATCATCCTGCTGAAACCAGATATGAACACCAGAGAGTATCTCCTGGGAAGTAAAACCTTCAAGAAGAGATAGAACAATAAAAGAGATGCTCACAGATTGTAAGGAAAAACACAAACCATCATGTGGATGCTGGGTTGATGTTTGGTAAACTGTCGCAGTAGGGTATATTCCTTCCCAAGGATATACCACAATTTGAAGTTGGAATTGATCTGGATGCTGGTTAATGTGAACACCAAAAGATGAGAGGAGAGTGTCAGAGTTTTGAAAATAACAGCACTATTAGATTGACTTCCCCTCTGATAAGAGGTTTAAATAGAACCTGATTAGGGTGACTACACCTTGACAGTCAGCAAATATACAGATTGTGATTCAGCTGCTAGAGTGTTGTCAAATCAAATGGCACAAGGTGACAAAAACATGAAAGCTACTGCATGAAACTGTGTAGGGATGCATTATATTTCTCAATTCAAAAGTAATGGCATGAACAGTGAGAAAAAATAGAGAACGATAAACACAAAGAGAGAATGATATACAAATAGACAGCAGAAGAGAAGGTTAAAAAGAGAGAGAAAGGGATAGAAATGATGAAAGAAACTAGCTGACAAAAATAGAAGAATACAATTAAAGAAGACAGGCTTCATAACAAGAGGTACAAAAATCACAAAAGCAAAATTCAGCAAAGCAGAGATAACAATAATCAGAAAAAAGCAAGTTGTGTATCACGAAATGGGAAGTATGGCTCATATAGCTACCCACCTTGGTCAAAGAGAATCCACATTCACCTTCAGGTTACAATACCTCTGGCGAAGGTCAACTAAGGTCACCTGCACTCAGAAACCCATCCTGGGAGTTCTGAGACCCTCAAGCACCAGAAAACACTTGCGAATTGTAAGGTGGTTGGTTGTTTTGTACAATCTGTATACACAATACAACTTCTTTTACTATTGTCTGAAAAGATAGCAATAGATTATGTGATCAATTTGGTATCTCTGGAACTAGCACCTGATATTAAAAGTCACCCCCTTATTTACTGTTAGCATTACCTTCTTACAGGATTTCTGGTAATGTAGTTACAGGACCCTTTGTTAATGAAATAGCACTGTTCTTTGAATTTTATGGAATGTTCGAGAGACCAATTTGACATACATGTGAGTTATTGGTTATATACATTTATGCTGTTTATACTATCATAAACTATGGAAGCTTGCAATCCCTGTATAAAAACCTGCCTCTAATTTCCTTATTATAGCAAGTTTCGATGTCGCAAGTCATCTGCAATAAAGAAAAGACGTGCTTCTCAAGAGTAATAAGTTAATACCGTTGAGTTCTGACATCACAATGTCTGCTTCCAGAGCATAAATACAACTGCAGTTTGAACAATGAAAACTGGAACTGGCTTTTCCTTCTCCTGATATATTCACCTAAAATGAAATAGTTATCCATTTATAATCTTTATTTCCGCACAATTTGAGCCATAAAAGATGCATAAAACAACAATACATGGTACATATTATAAATACAATACGTGCTTCGTTTTATATATAGAGGAATAAATGATTTTACAGATAATATTTTTGCGGCTGGGAAATCGTTGATAAAATCTTTAATTTAATTAAAAAGGCATTTTATATATTTTTTTTAAATATACTTTCACCTTTTCTAAAAAATACTATTCATTAAAATAGAAAATCATGAATATATACAAGTCAATAAATAAGATCAGAGTACAGCACAATAGGTTCAATTTGATTTTACAGATTTAGTCCCTTCTTATTGCGTACAAAACTTATTGCAAATAAAAATCTGCTAACACCAAATACGATCACTTGTCTGGTATCCGACTTAATAATCCTCAACGCTTCTTTACATGATCGCACTCCTAGGATGTTGTTATCAGAAGAAAGGAGATATCAATAGCAAAATGTTTAATTTTCCACACAGTTTATAGATAAAATCTTTGCAAGTTTACAGAATCAGCACCACATTTAAACTGTTAGTGGCGTGTTCAATTTCTCAGTACAGATTCTGGTTTTATACTTTGTGTCTGCAATGAACATGAAACATCAAGACACTAAGAGGGTTAGTCACAAACTGCATTTTGTGGCATGTTTAGTACTACAAAACATACAACAAAATGCCCTTTAGAAACCTACATATGGAGTTTAAGCCTCTGTTTTCCTACACCTATATGTGCAGTGATCTCCACGTCAATCATTACCAAGGCAAGTTATTTGCCGAAACGCATAGATGTTTAATCATTGGTTGGAGAATTTAAAAAAAATAAGCCAATTCTATCAGAGTGCCTGCTACATCTTGTTCTGCTTTGCAAGATGGATTGTATATGTATATATAAATGTATTTGAATTACACTGTGGCAGTCGCTACTGTATAGGTATAGTTAAGACTGTGTTTCTATCTGAAATAGAATGTTTGGTTTGTATGAGAAATTAAGTTGTTGGTTGAGAGGGGTGAAATCCTACTCAAGCAACACCGCAATCCTTTAAAGAGTGAAGCATGTTCACTAAATTACCCCCCATCTCTGTGCTCAAATTTGTAGTCCCTACAGTGTAAATAAGCTTCATCCAAAGACGTAACCAGTGCTCAAAAGTTGCACACATTCCATGCTCTCACATGGAGCCCTTCACCACTTATAGAAAACAAAAAAACATGCTCATTATGAACCAGCCGTGCTCAAACCATGACTATTTAAGCACGGTTGGTTCATAACAAGCATATTTTTGGGTGGTGTAGGGTTCCAGGCGAGAGCAATGTATGTGTGCACCTTTTGATCACTGATTATGTCTTTGGCTGAAGCTTATTTACACTACAAGGCTGGACACATTTGAGCACAGTTGCAGTATTAGAGACTGCAATAAAATGTTACAATAAGAAGTTAAAGCCGTAGAAATTTTGTAGAATGCGTACATCCATAACACAAGGTTTTACTCTGATTATATTGTAGTAACTCCTGAGGAAGGGCAACAAGTGCCAAACATGCTTTGGGATTAAATTCTACACGTTGGGTTATACAACGTTTGAATCTCAAATGAGTAAAGCATGGCAGGCACTTGCTGAACTGTAATGAAACATGGAATCATGAATATTCAAAATTATGGATTACCTTGGGATAACCGATGAAATAAATTGGATTGAAATACGGATAACGATGTTTGAATCAAATTGAATGATTACCATGTACATGCTGTGCATCCTGGGTTGGGTGCCTGACGAGGCTCCAAGTTTTTCCAGATAGGTTTCCTCGCACACGGACATAGCGCGTTTTAGGATAGTACGCTCTTATTAATTGCTTTGAGCATCAAAGAAATATTGATTAACCTGGTGAGCATCCTACAATTTCAAATATGTTAAGGGTACCTTATCCCCACTTCCAGGACTGAGGTGGCACCATTTTGAGGCGGTGGCGTAACAAAACTTGAAGAAGCCCCCCTGCAGGGTTGGGGTCCCCCGCACCGCGGGGGCTGCGGCGGCCTGTGTTTCGCCTTTGTTTGGAGGTTGGGACTCACAGCAAGTAGAGTCCAGGTGCAGGTTTCAAGGGTTTTGGAGCTTGTTGTGTTCCTGTAGCTAAGAACAGAAGGCCAGCCAACTAGTCATTGGAATCACTGTGGTGGTCCTGGGTTAAAGGTGCAGTTCCAGTCCTTTCTCCTTAGGTAGAAGGGCAGCAGAACAGTCCCTAGTGCAGACAGGGCAACAGAGTTCCTGGGCAGTTCTCCTTGCATCAGAGTAACAGGGCAGTCTTTCTTCTGAGTCTTCAACAGGTCCAGAAGTGATCTGAGGTGTGAGTCTGAGGATCTCCTTTTTATACCTGGTGCCCACTCAAGCAGGAGAAACTTCCAGTTCTCCTACACCACTTACAGTGGTATCTGAAAATTCCTACCTCTCTTGACAATTTTACCATGTTTAAAAGAGACAGTACAAGCATTTTAGCACTGGTTAGCAGTGGTAAGGCGTGCAGAGACCAAGTGCCAACAAAAAATAAATTCAGCAAAACAGGAGGAGAAAAGGCAATACGTTTGGTGGTGACCTTGCAAAGAGAGCTGTGTCCAACAGTTTGCTAGTAGCTTTGGCACCGTTTGACAAATCGTCACAAAACTTTCCAGGGTTCATTCATTTTAATCTCTTCCTGGAAAATTTCATGGTGAACCAGCAAGGAGGGAATGAGAAAAATATGCACATAGGCTGCTTTGATTACTTGAATTAGTTTCACTTATACAGAAAATCTGCTTCTTGTATTAGTGTTACATCTTTATATACCCACTCTCCCTCTGACTTTTCAAATATTTCACATCTCTTTGCTTTCTACTCTGACTCTGTCTCTTTCTCTTTATTTCTTTCTACCTCTTAATCCAAACACCGTGCTCTAAAGTAGGCGTCTTTGCCAATGGACTCCTCCCCCTCTAAATACGACCCTTCCCCAGATTTTCTGACAGATGGTCCCGGTGGTGTTGATTTAGGGGCACTCTCCTGACCCAGGCCGGGTGGGTTGCAGGCTGTCTCCGTGCCTGTGTTTCCTTGCTCTCTCTTGCCTTTAACACGAGGACTTTCCCGCTGGGTTTTCCTGGCGCCACTGACATCTGGCGGCACCTCCCCCATGTGAACTTTCATTCTCTCTTTCACATCCCATTTCCCCCAAGCCTTCACGCCGCACCTCACCACTCACTCACTAAATCATCACTTTTTTTAACTATTGCTGACGAGCCTCAGGCTTAGTTCTCATCAGCTTTTGTAAAGTGACTCAACTAGTCTGCCACCTCTCTTTCTTATCCATGCACTTTGTCTTCTTATATCTTCTTCTTTGTGTCTTCTTCCTGTCCTTGCTTCATATTCATCCCTGTCTAAAATTTCCCTCTTCTGTTCTTTCTGCTTCCGCTCTTACTTTCTCCTTTTCTCTTCTTCCTCCACTTTTCATATCTAATTTTCTCTTCTTTTCCTCTCCCTCAGCCCATGCTCTTCTTCCTTCACCCTTGCTTCCTCTCAAATGTCTCTCTGCCTTCACCCTTCACCCTTCATCTCACACTTTCACTCTCGCCTACTCTTGTTCTCACCTTTTCTTTTTTCCCTCTTGTCTCCCTCTCTTTGTATTGCTCTCCCCCATACTACGTTACTTTTTGTTTGGGTGCTTCCGCCCTCCCCAAGCCCCCACGTTGTGCGTTTTAATTTTTTCTTCTGTTTGCCAAAACATCCATGTTTGTTCTTCCCTCCCACGGGCCCCTGTTGCTGCCTTCTCTTGGCATTGCCTGACACTCGCTTTAGCCTACCTTGCTCTGGTTTATTGCCCGAACCGTTTTTCTTTCCCCAAACCTTTTACCCTATATGGCAACTGTCAAAATCAATATGCCTGCCTACACTCAGGATATAAAACGGAGCGTACCCTTTATACAGTCATGTTACAGCCTCAGTTCTTCATGGAGAAGCAGCCTTCTCACTGCTGTTTCTGCTGCCACTTAGTAACAGTAAAACAATGTTAATTAACACAGATAAAATGCATATTTGCAGTTGTTGCTACTCATAACATAATTAAAATGCACAGATTGATAGAGAAGCACCCCACGCCATTTGTGCTAACTTTGTTTTTATTATTCATTTTCCCATTCAATTTGGATCCAAAAATAGAAAAAAAGGCACCGGTCATTTTTTAGGCGCATGTTTTCTTGGTGTGCGCACCTACAAAATGACATGCAGGTCACTCAAGGTTTTTTTTTTTTAAAGCCATGCTGCACAGTATTGGTGACTGAGCACTCACACATTGCTCATTCACAGTAATGTAGTTCACACACACTGCACCCTCACACCCCGCACCCTCGCACACCTCACACCCTCACACACTCTCATTACACTGTGCCCTCACACACTGCCCCCTCACACACTGCCCCCTCACACAGACCACTCACACACTGCCCCCTCACACACTGCCCCCTCACACACTGCCCCCTCACACACTGCGCACTCACACATTGCTCACTCACAGTAATGTAGTCCACACATACTGCACCCTCATACACACTGCCCCCTCACACATTGTGCACTCACACTACTTCAGGCCACACACACTGCACCCTCACAACCCGCACCCTCGCACACCTCGCACCCTCACATACTCTCAATACATTGTGCCCTCACACACTGCCTCCTCACACACTGCCCCCTCACACACTGCCCACTCACACACTGCCCCCTCACACACTGCCCACTCACACAGACCACTCACACACTGCCCCCTCACACACTGCCCCCTCACACACTGCCCCTCACATACTGCCCACTCACACACTGCCCCCCACACACTACTCCCTCACACACTGCCCCCTCACACACACCCCCACTCCCACACACCCACACACACAACCCCCCACACACACAACCCCACATACACAACCCCACACACACAACCCCACACACACAACCGTCCCCACACACAACCCCACACACACAACCCCACACATGACCCCACACACACAACCCCACACACAACCCCCCACACACACAACCCCCCACACACACAACACACAACCCCACGCACACAACCCCACACACACACACAACCCCCCACACACACACAACCCCACACACAACCCCATACACATACAACCCCACACACACACAAACCCCCACACACAACCCCCCACACACACAACCCCGCACACACACAACCCCACACACACACACACAACCCCACCAACACACACAACCTCCCCACACACACAACCCCACACACATACAACCCCACACACACAATCACCCCACACACACAGCTACACACACACAACCACACACACAAGCACACACGCACAACCACACGCACACAAGCACACACACAACCACACACAACCACACTCAACCACACACACAACGCCACAACCACACACACAACCCCAAACACAACACACACCCACAAACACACACACACAACCCTAAACACAACACACACAGCCACACACACAACCACACACACACAACCACACACAATCACACACACACAACCACACACACACACACACACACACACACACTGCAGTGCTAGAGGCACTTTTATGGTTTGACACCACATGATTGCCTTTGACTACCCTCATTTGAATTGACTTTTGGTGTTTTATTTTACCCTAGCCTGAATGTACATCCTGCATATGCCTTGTTTCGCTTGAAGATGTCTTCTATGAGATCTTGTAGTTATAAAGAGGGAGCTGTCACAGAGTAGAACAGCTTGCCAAGAACAGAGCATGTGGGATGTGCATTTGGAAACATGAGAGAGAGAGAGAGAGAGAGAGAGAGAGAGAGAGAGAGAGAGAGAGAGAGAGAGAGCGAAGGGGTGTGGCTACGCAAGCAATGGAGACGGACATGCTCATGTAGAGCTCCGTCTGTGGCTCCACTATCCAGCTGCAAAACTCCGATTGCAGCAATCCTCTGGGGCCAGACACAACAACAAATGAGTCCGGGACCGTCCTGCAAGCAGCGTGTAAATTTACATCAGAATCGCACTAGGCAATCCGCGCCGGAACCCTCGTGAATCCTGGGACACCTAGTGAGTCGCTGGCACCTGGGGCTGCCTCCCACATTAGACCGTGGCTTGACTCCACCCACCAGGCCCAGGCAGATGGCGCACGTGGATACGGATTCCCTTACACCGCCCGCTGATCTCGGAACCACTTTTGCCAGCATCTGAAAGGTGAGGACGGTGCACCGCACAAGCCACTACTGAAAGGACACCCCCAGCTCCACCGTGAGTGAGTGCTGGTGCATAGCTCCACTACTTGCAGGCAGGCAGCGGTGTAGCGCACTCATCCCGAGTGGTCCCTGAAATGCAGCACATACAGGCTGTGGGTACATGAGCGCTTACTCCTTTTGAAAGTTGCCCAGCTGTGAGGAACGTGGGGAACGGTGCCCGGATACACCATTAACGTGCTGGCCGCGGGCCCCATCACTAGAGCAGGAGCAGATGATGGCACAGGGGATCATAGCTTGAAGCCGCGGGAGCACGACATTTAGACCCCCCCTATTGCACTTCAATGGACATTGCAGCGTGGTAATTTACACCTTTGGCACCCGATACTGGGAACAAACAGCCCTGTGTCTGCATAAAGAGCTCAGCACGGAGCCGCATGGAGACTCCCGGCAATAGGCAAGTATAACTCCTGAACTGCCACCTTGTAGATACTGTAGCCCAGGAGCTTCTCTATGCTGCACCCAGTGCCCGATTGTGATTGAGTGCAAACTTGGGGGTCGCCTGGCTGTTGCCCTGTGCTGCCACGCCCTGTGCGCCTGAGCTAAATGTCTGTCTATGCTGCGGACTAATAACAGTTGCTGATCTACTACTCCACTCACTGCCCTGCTACGAGCCCAGATTTCCAGAGACCTATGTCGGGCGGTGGGCACACCAGAACTGGCGTCGGGGGCACACACACCCCACCCCCGCTGACTCGCACCCAAACTGACAAGTTGGCTGAGGAGGGAGCGACCGACTTAACGTCCAGCAAACTAGATGCTGTACTGGCGGCCGTGGAGAAGATAGGCAAATCTCTGAATCAAACCTGCACTTCTTTGAAGAGCAAAATAGACAATTTGGCCATAGACCGAAATCTACTCCGAGCTGATCACCGTAAACTTGCTGACAGAACGTCCACGGCGGAGACCACCATAGTGGAAATTTCCCCACAAGTGACAACAGCGGAGAGGAATATTCAAGACCTGCTACATCACATGGAATTTCTGGCAGGTAGGGCTGAAGTCGCAGAAGGCCGATCGCAGCACAATAATATTTGTGTGGTGGGCCTACCTGAAGGGACGGAGGATAGAGATCCCGTGGCATACATTGAATCCTGGCTCCGCACGCTGCTGCCCGATGAAATACTCTCCCCCCCACTTTGTTGTTGAGAGAGCGCATAGAGTGCCAGCCAGACCGCCAACCCCAGGCTCCTTTCCAAGACCACTTTTAATTTGTCTGCTAAATTATAGAGACAGAGATGCCATACTGTGGGAAACAAGAAAACTACAAAATGTGCAGGTCGGCAATCACAAAATCATGTTCTTTCTGGACTTCGCATTACTAGTGCAGAAGCAACGCTACTCATACTTACCAGTGAAGTGGCGACTTAGACAACAAGACCTGAAATACTCCCTGATGTTTCCAGCTCGAGAGTGGTTGCAGGCAGTAAAGTTCATTTCTTTAACACTCCAGAAGGGGCGGGGGAATGGGTTTACACTTATGATCCAGTGGGACCCTGCGCCCTGGCTGCTGACATGAGAGACGCTGCTGCCGGCGCCTCCTTTGGTCGTCGACGTCGAGAAAAGAAATGCAAGAAGCTTCAAGCCACTCAAACAATTGGACCAGACCCAGCACAGGGCTCTTCATTCGGTTCCAGACATCCCTGGGACACTGTAAGGAGCAGCCTCGAATTCCAGTCTACAGGAACAAGCCAGCAACGAGGAACTTTTGGACGATTTTCCGAACTCACAGGATTCAAATGAATTGCCACGGGTCACTCCCCAGACTTCAGATGACATTGCCTGAATATATGACCTGGTCTCCCTAACTGGCACAAGCGAAAAAGGACACTATATACGCAAGTATAATATGATTATGTAAATGCCGCGTAATGATACCCCTTGATAGAATGTATAGATGTGCGGAAATGCTATTAGAGTCCTGGAAATAGGTCGGAGCGGGAGCCAAGGACGCAATGTCTCCAAGTGTTTTCACAAGGGGTATCTCCCCCCCCACAGGGTACAGTATAAGTGACTCCCATGGCAATGGCCTGGACTCCACACACTCGCCTGGCAACAGGGGAGCTGCCGAGCCATTGTCTCTCTTGGTTGACACCCGCTTCTTGCTGCGTATAGCAGTCCCCTAGACAATGTTTAAATGTTATTCTCATCTTTTGTTTGGATGAATGCCAGTTGCACACTCGCCCTACTGGTATTTTCAATATCGATTTATATTGGTTATTTCGTCTTTTAAATGCTGGGACACAATGATTTGTATGATGGCTCACAGGGGATACGACAACAGAAGTCTCTCTTTTACAACACATGCCAGACTCAAAAGGCTAGTGATTTGACACAATTCTACATGCTAACATTCACTTTTACTAATGGCACCAATTAAAATAGGTACTTGGAATGTGCGTGGCATTCACAGCCCATCACTACGATACCTCATCTACTCATATCTTAAATGTCACCATATACGAATAGCCCTCCTTCAGGAGACTCACTTGTCGAAGTCAGAGGTGACCCACTTACAGTAGAGTTGGAGGGGACAATTATAGGTAACAGGCTACTTGGCATATGGCAGAGGGGCCTTGATTTGGGTGCAACCGGGGACCCCCTTTTGAATCACAGATATCTTAATAGAGGCTGAAGGTCGATACGTTATGGCGAAGGTAATTATTTAATTGCAGCAACGGCGGACCTTCTATGCCGCACCTCATGCCAGTTCTAACAAATACATTTGCCGCGCAAACAACCCCAATGCCAGCTATTGAATGGCGTTACTGTGCTCCAGATCATTATTTTGTCCAATGGGGATGCGCAGCTCAAGAAGTCCAGAAAACAGTGATTAATGGAAAAATAACTTCTTTATTCCAAATTTCATAAGAGCATCAGATATGGACACTCCAGCCAACTTGTTTTATCCCCATATTAGGTACTTCATCAGAGCAAGAAACATATTAAACGCGACAGTGTCCACAGTACCAGCAAAATTCCCAAAAGGACAGTATATTTCTATATCTGCCTGTTAGAACAATCTGAGATGGGATGATTCTGACTAGCACAAACAAGCCCCGCAACGAAAAACCAAATGCTAAGAGTAATCTCTATGTCCACTGTATATTTGTTGAGATTTCCAATAATTCGAAAAAGTTGAGTGTATTGCACTTGAAACCGCATACGATGAAGGCAGATGTAATTTCCCCTGCGCCCAGTCACCTGCAGCCGCTCGATGCTCTCGGCTGCCTGATTACTCTGCCACCTCCCCGGGGACTCTCAAAATGGCTGCAGGGGACTGGGTGCAGGGGAAATTACATTGGCATGGGGAGACCTCACGACAGAACCAAAAACACACCTTTTACGGCAATGCCTACACATAATGGGGTAAGGATCACATATAGTGCATTGGCTGGTAGTGTAGTGTGTTTATATAGGGACCTGTATCGATACTCCAATTTCTGACCCTTGTCCGGTTATAAATCACTAATATCCATACAACGGCACAGAAACCCGTTTCATAAATCAGTCATAGCGCATGCTGTCACATTAAGCAAGCACTATTCCTCCAGCCCACTAGAAAGCACACCGAGTTCTCTAAACAGACCAAGCCTCCAGCAAACCTGGGAAATCCCCGCTGCTATTGTTTTGATTTCGTTCGAGAACTCCTGCAAAGAATGTAAGAACAACCAGTTCTTAATTGACGTCTTATGTCCATCCTTACGTCAAACCCGGCACCTCTCAGGTATAAATATACCGACACTGCCCTAAGTAAAGACACAGTGGTGATGAGCTTGGAGCAGCGACTACTTGCCGGAGAGCCCAGCTGATGCGAGAGCCCACGGACGCTGCCCCTCCCTTTTTGACGCGCTGAGGAAAGTCGCTGTCTTTTCTCTTGCCGAGAAATCCAGCCTCCAGCGTTTCCAGCCCACCTTCGCGGGTGACTGGGATACCGAGTCCTGAGAAAGAGATACCAGCCCTCTTGCCTTCTAAATCCCAGGTACTGAACTGACTAACCCCTTACAGAGAATTCTTGAGTCAGACTCTTGGCAAACCAAACTTAACTTAAACTGCTACTTACTCCTTCCCATGTATTAGGCTTAGGTCAGGTACACCGGGGTAGGCGTAGTTAGAAGCAACAGTTGAGTACGATTAGTCAATGTATATATGTATGTATATCTTTTATCCATTTTAAAGTAACATATGGCTAAGAAACCATATCGATGCTTTTACAGTATTATTTTATACTCCTGCTTTTACTGTATGCACTTTACTTAACTATACGTATTACAATTGTAGCGATTCATTTCTCTTGTATGAGAAAAGAGACTGATCAATAAATGACACCTTTTATTGAAAACGCCCGTCTCTCCTTTTCTCTGCAAATCTGGTGAAACTAAGTATGCACGCATTGACTGAGTAAAATAGCTGTCTTTTGTTTTCACACGACTCTAGAGATATACTCTTGATCAGGGAGAGCAAAGTTGTCATGTTCTATGGTTGTCAGAAACTAAATCCCTTCTTGTCTATCCAGGGAGGTTAAACTCCTCCTCGCTATTTGAGAAAGTTTCTAGTGAACTCTGAGCTAGCTGGCACACAAAACTTAAGTCTAATATCGTCAGTAGAAGACCTAGTTAACCTCTGTCCTACGTCTATACTATTGAAGATATTATTCCAATGCGCAGAGCCTATTGGGAATATAGGAACTACACTACAGTAGAAGCATTACTCACCCATATGTGAAAGACCATGTCAACTTTTCGGGAACGTTGGGAAGCGGACAGAGGACATACTTGGACGGAGAAAGAATGGGATGAGATTCTAGCCAGCTCCACACACATACAGAGAAGCTCTAAATCCAAACTTATACAAACCTACATAACACAGAGATCATACCTTTCTCTTGACAAAATAAACAGATACTTTAACATTGCCACTTCAGCAGGCCCGCGACGCCAACAGGCGGACGCAGATCTCTTGCATATGTTATGGTCCTGCACTTCTCTCCACACTCATTGGCATACAATCCACGCAGCACTCACAATTTGCACTGAGGAGTCGCTACCTCATACATGGGAAGTCTGCATCCCAGGCTTATATCCTAGAAGGAAAAAAAAAGTCACCTCTAGATTTAGGGACCTGGGGCTGATCGTCACGAAGCGCCTCATTACTAAAAGATGGAAGCACATAACCCCTCCAGTAGTGGACAGTTGGAAAAAGTCCCTCTTGGTGTCGGCACAAGCAGAGAGCACAACACTACACAACACTACACAAGGAAGAAACAGCGGGATGGAAGCACATAACCCCTCCAGTAGTGGACAGTTGGAAAATATCCCTCTTGGTGTGGGCACAAGCAGAGAGCACAACACTACACAAGGAAGAAACAGCAGGGCTACGCAAATACCCAATAGCACAATATTGGGGCACTAACTTGAAACATGGTAATGGGGAAGATAGTGATACTCCCTCCCAGGACGCTCATGAAAGTGATGAGGCCGGTCAGGCATAGAAGCATTACGCCTCCATAGCTAGAACCAGTATTGGGCCCCCTCTGTCCAGGGCCAGACTGGGAACCAAAACCTGGCAAAGTGCTCGGCCGCCCCCCCCCCCTCCGTGGGTTGTGGGTGCCGCCGAGCTCTTTGCCAAGGCCGGTTTTCGGCCGATTTTGTTACAGGGCTGATTTTGCAGTTGTGCTGCAAAAACGGCCCTGTATCAAAACGGCCCCCAGGGGCCCCAAACCGGCCCCCCACCCGTGTGGCGCACCAGGGGATTGCCCGGTGCCCGCTATGGCCAGTCCGACCCTGCCTCTTGCACATTATCTGCACTCATGTAATATATGCAACACCTTAGCCATTTACCTAACACCTGATGTATTATGTCCCTAGCTGCGTGAAAACACCTCCGACTTGTCCCAGCAAGCCAAAAGTCAGCCAGGCCCATGTAACTGATACCCTGACCCAGATGTAATACGTTAAGGACAAAACTTTTTATTAGTTAATTTAAGTTAAAAATATAAACAGACATATCTTGCTTGCATTCCTAACTGTCCACATGATTGAACATGGGAGTGACCTCTCGTGGGCCATATATCTTCTTTTTATATAGGATAAGGAACGCAGTGTTGCATATAACTATCGGGATCACAACAATGCACTGTACTGGTAAGAGCTACTGAGACATATTTGTTCACAACCAACAAAACACTATGAGAAATACTGGTCGCCAAGTACAACTGTGTAACTTATTATGATGTATGATCACTGACCCTGGCATGTTTTGTCCCAATAATTGTACGGGAAAACTATACCTTGTGATCTCTAATATACTATCGGAAAGTGTATATAAATGTGTGATCCCAAATGACCCATGTATCACTGTAATACACTATAATAACCTATGTTATCACAACAATAAATGCAATAAAGATATTTAAAAAAAATAAAAATATATGAGAGAGAGAGGTGTGGAATGTACTGTTTGGTCTCATTGTGTTGTACATTGAGAGATGAAGTGTGTGATGCAATAGGCAGTGGTGCACAAATGTGCATTGTGTTGTACATTGGTAAGTATTAGGAAGTTCTTACATGGCTTTGACATGGCCTCATGTCGTCCTGAATTCTGACTCTGTCTTGCTTGAGCTTTTTGCTTGCACTGGCAGGCCCCCAGAATGCTCCAGGTGTTTGGGTTATTCACGTTCAAGGTTGCTTTGTTATTGGAGAGGATATTGTTGAATGTTCCCTCAGAGGCTTTCATAAGCTTCATTAAGATAAAGGCTGGAACATGTGAGAATGCAGAGGGATCGTGGGAACTCCTTTTGCCTTTGGAATGCTTGCATGGAAAGTGGCCACTTCCAGTAAGTTTCCTTGGCACGGAAGGAAAGACTTTCGAACCTTCTAGTATGTTTTGAGACTATAAAGCTGAGGTTTGTTGACATAGAAACCGGGATTGTTTGAGCCTGAATGGTGGACACATCTTCAGTGCAGCAGTTCCTGGTTTTGCTGGGTCTCTTGTCGCCGGCTGTGAATCCCCCAGTCTGGAGTGGGCCTAGAAGAAGTTTGCAGCCGGGTATGTATCTTGTTTTTGATTAGTGCCATTGTGATGCGAGGCTGTTTGTATGTGCACCTTCAGTTTCCAGAAGCTATGATCACTTGAAGTGTTTACTTTGAGTATTGACTTTGTGATGTGTCAGTGAGTGTGAGTGAGCCCATCCAAAGTAACCATCTGATGTATTTAGTATATGTATCTTTCTGATTTCTTGCATGACGTTGAGCATTATCTGCCGCTTGTTTATTATTATTATTATCCATGCATTTAACTGCTGCATTTGCTAAGTGTGTTATTATTGCTAGTATATATGTATGTATCATTCATGACCATGTCATGAATGATGTAATATGTGACATCATCAGCAGTGCATTGCGGGGGCGCGAGTTATAGTTAGTTCAACTAACCATAACAGGGGGATTTCTATTGTTTTGTATGAGTGAAATGTCCAACTAACTCTAACGTTCCTGAAAACTATGGTTTCTTCAGTGACTTTCTAAGGTTTTTAAATGTTAATTCCTAACTATAACGTCTGTAAAACCTATGGTTTTTTCAGTGAATTTCGAAGGTTTTTAAATGTTAATGTCATATTTTAATATTTATAAAACCTATATTTTTTCTAATTTTTTAAATAATATTTTGGAACTCTATTATCCTTTTTTTTAACTTTAAAAATGATGTAATGTTTTATATCTTCAAAAAAAATATGTATATAATTTTTGGGGGGGAGGGAGAAAACTAGAGTCCAGTACCGCTAGTCTATCAAGCTCCATCAGCACGCGAATCCTATCCGCCATATTGAAATGATGCGCATTGCATATTATTATTATTATTATTATATCCGACGGGTTCGTGGCACCGTGTCCCGCGTAACACATATACGTATGAGGTCGTGCCGGCTGCTGCTTTGGTATGCGACGGGTACGCAGTGCCAAGCCGCGCGTTACGTCATGTACGTATGGGGTCGCGCCCACTGCGCGTTGCGAAAGCGACGAGTGCACGCTGCCAGGCCCTATGTTACATCATAGACGTTTGGTGTCGCACCGGGTACCCCATTCCCTCATTTTTTTTGTCTCAAAACTATATCTAAATAACTTTAAAGTGTATATGAGAGCAAGCGATAATCTAAAATATTTTAAACATTTATATATTTCTAACTGTAATAAAGTTATATTATAGTAAATATATTTTCTCAAAATCGCGTCGGGTGCAGTCTCCATACGCGCTGGGTGCGCGTTGTCATGTGACCTTAAAAAAAAGCATTTGATTAGTTCATAACATTTCCCATTGTAGCAGTTGGAAACCGCCACCCATCTTAGTCATTCTCTCTACAGCATTTGATGAGACGCACCTCTTCTGCTTAGAGAGCTTTTTTGAAAACATGTACACATATCTTACACTACACACAACATGCAATCATCATCTTCATCAATATTCATGGTCTGTAAAGTAGCCTTCCACCTGTGATAGCCATACACCTTAATGTTATATACCCAAAGTTTTCCCCACTACCAGAGGTAACATGGTTGCATAAGCTGTCCACAGCACAATGTAATGTGGTACGGCCCAGAGGCAGTATCATGCATAGATTATGAACACATGGACACTGATAGATAGTGGAAGTGGGTAGGGACACCTGCGCTCGACACCTTTTTATTACCAGGGTCACATATCCAGTGACGTCTGTGCTGGATGCGTGTGGGGTGAGTGTAAACCAGCCCTCAGGGAATGGTTGCTGCTAGCATCAGCTACAACAGTAATCATTGGATCACACACAGAGATTCAATAATAAAAGAGTCAATAGTTTGTGCTGCAGTAAGGTAGGGACAGTAGATGTGAAATAATACAGAAAAAAGTATATCGTAAAAGAACCACAACTTGTGGTATACTGAGACACAAGCAATAGATCTGAAATAATACACAAAAAGATTGTATCATAAAGGGTCCATCAGTTCTAGTGCACTCAGAGAGCCACATCAAAAGCATTTAGCATGTGCACAGCCAGCGATGATGCGTGTTGCGGGCGAGCCCTACTAGGAGCAATGACTATTGCCATCAACACTGCATCATCTGCAATAGCGACTCGATCTGGATTGTGAACACTGCTGTCTGCAGTGTAGGTCAGAGAGAGCGGTCAGCAACGGCCAACAGCTACGTAACGTGGACTTGAGCTGCCCAGTTTGTCATACAAGAAGCAACAAAAAGCGTGTGCAGAGCCTGCAATGATGCGTATGCGTGGTGCGGACAGAGCGCACTGGAGCAATGTCTTTTCCTACAGGACTGCGTAATCTACAATAGCGACTCATTCTGAATTGTGAACACTGCTATCTGCAGTGTAAATTGAAGGCAGTAGTCACACAGACATCCATGAATACTTTTTCCCACTTCCTCTTCACAAAATACAACAACATAAATTACAGAAAACTCTGCAACAAATCAATCAAAACAATTTGAATTGCGATCTCTGCTGTCCACAGTGTAGATTGTTATTCAGTGTTCTTTTCCACTACCAAGAGGAATTTGGTCATTGTGCTAAACCTATAACTCATCTAAAAAAAAGTTTTTCAAGGAAGTATACTAAAAGGATACCGTGTATATTTCAATAGACATTGTAGATACTTGACTACTGGATTCTGTAATTAAACAATCACCACTTGATCTGAATTGTGAGCCCTGCTGACCACAGTGTAGGCCAGAGGCAGTGGTCATTAGCGCCTCATAGCCACGTACCGTTGGATTAGAAAGCACGGAGTTGGTTGCACCTGGTCAGAGGGGGTACACAGAAATCATCACAGACTTTAACTTCTGACATCCTCAATCAAAGAATCAAGACCCTGTTTCACTGTTCTACCTGCTGTACCGCGGTGTACTCCACCGACTGGTGTTAACCAAGCACAATAATCATTTGCAGCAGTTAGCTACGGAAGCACAGAGTCTGATGTACCTCAACGAAGGGAGTTGTTTGAAAACCAAGCAGCAGGTAATATCGGGCATCGTCCATTGTGGGATCAAGACACCGTTCCACTGTTGGTACCTGTTTGACTACTGTGTTAGTAGTATACAGAGCACTCCACGCTGCTGGGCCTCAGGCTGGGCGCTGCGTGCCTGAGTCGCTGTAGCCAGCGTTGGTCTCAGTCGCCTTCCGAGCTCGCAGACCTTGGCCCAGGAGCTTCCGCTGGCCCTCTTTCACATATGGCGGTGTTGAAAGGTGAACTGTGCGGCATATATGCGTCGCAGCGGCCATGACGGTTTCTGAGTACCAGCATGCTGAGAGCATCATTCACGCAGCCACCTTTGCTCATGGGGTCAACCTTGTGGCGGTGTAAGCTGCGCAGACCTGGCAGACACGTTTGCCATTCCTGAACAAAACCACACCCAGAGAAACATGCCTTTTATTCATACCCCTACGCTAGCATTGGGTACGTTGAGCCAGCCCACTACACCAAAGATTTGGGGGTGGGGCACGTACGTGCTATGTTTCCGTAATCTTCCCTACTGACTGTACTATCATGGTTGCGTCCACTGTCTACTCCACTCAACAGACCATCAGTGTATGTTGGTATGTACATATCTGTGCTCTGCATACTCAAGTCTGTCCGGCACACCCCTTTGCATTTCATACTTTTATAATCAAGAATCACTTGCCACCTTCGCACATACTTTGCTCCCATCTCTCCCCGCATTCTGCATTGTGTGACAGAGGTACCATGCCATGTTTAGTTTGTGTACATGGCTAGCCAAGGTTCCCACAGTACGTAGTATCGTTGTGTCTGCTAGGTGTACATGTTGTTTGTCATGTTGTATGTGATTATATAAGGTAGAACTTTATTCACGAGCAGTAGTTTCTTCCATTTACATATCGCTGTCTTAAAGAGAATACAGAACTTTTTCTCACAGGTGAAAAGTGCGACACAATGGCAGTCATTCATTACTATGCAAGAATGTCCAACTACATGACGCTTCTAAGCTAACAGCCCCCAATCTTGCGTGCTTTCTTAAAAGCACGCCAACTCCCACAATCAGACCAACATTCACACAGCTTTCTAACGGCAGTTATCTGCTTCTCAATAACATGCACTCCTACGGAATGTGAGCTCGCATACCGTATGTCCTTACTGTTTCAAACCGAGTAACTTCCTGTGACAATGTCTATTCCCACCCACACCTGCACAAGCAGCCAAAGGATGGAACAAACTCCCAGACAACATCAGGCATGAATCTAACCATCTGGCATTCAGGAAGCGATTGAAAACATTCTTGTTTCAATAATGTTCTTCTAACGTTCTCAGGTCTTACAGCGCTGGGATGCTCGAGGGTAGCCATGCGCTCTACAAGAAAGTACTCACTCACTCACCCACACAAAGTAACGCCCAAACTTCAACTTGGCCTTTTATACCTACTTTGAAACAGATTTCATTAAAACTGAAAGCGCTTTTGTTCAGAGCAGAAGTGTCCCTCGCTTCTGCAAAATAAATTTATCGGCAGCAGATAGCACGAACTTCAAGTAAAATACAGTCCCTTTTAAATACGAACCTCCCATTACACTTTGTGAATTGTTACCCATTTTTCAACACATATCACACTCAAGGTCTGGCACACTTTTTTAACATGGTTTCCTTCGGCCTTGTCAGAGGCTTTCAAACATTTTTTGATATAATACTAGACTTCATTCATTCGATCATCTCTGGAATAACAGGAGCAGTGCCCATAATTCTCGCTCTCTTTGCGGCCATCCTACTACTATTTTTGCTTGTAAAAAAATGGCTGCACTCCCTGTGGTAACTAACTTGTCCAACAGAATACGCCTCTACGCGAAGCTACATCAATACAGTGAAAAAATAGAACAACTTTGTGGCTGCCGGCCTCTATCTATTATTGGAGCCAGCTACAACATGACATTTATTTACACATATGCAATCTGCGTGCATCCATCTTTTTATTGTAAAACTTGCCCATTCGACTGTCGAATGGATGTATGCCTTGCCAACATCCCAACAATCGCTGCCTATATCAAGCAGTTAATAGAGTATCTTGAAAACAATGAACTTGATTGTTCAGGCAGTGGAGCAATGGCGCATGCAGCGCAAAAAGGTATAATGACGGAATGGGATTACTGCGCAGCTGCGAGAGATCTCCTGCAACATGCGACCTTTGACAACATCGCAGATTGCCTGCCAATTCAAATTGCCACTCTAACATTTGAGGAACATTACCGTCCCTTCGAGGATATGAATTGGATTGCTTTGCTTTTCTGACATGATGGCAACAATGACCTCTTGGAACATTACGCATCTCAAGCCGCTGAAGAACTTCCGGATTGCAATCTCCAAAACTTGTAAGAAACTCACGTTATTCTTGGATTGATTTTTCCATCTTTTTGGACTTTTCCTTTACATTTTTTTAATATACTTCAATTGAACTACTTTCATATAATAACTTTCTAAGTATGCTCAGGCATTTGAACTCTATTTTCATTATTGCCCCTTACGTCTCCACTCTAATCAGGGATGGGTGATGTATGGCCTATGCAAATACGCTATTTACTTACTAAATTAGCTTAAACCCAACATCCATTTTGAAACCATGTCTATTCTCTGTGCACACGTATCTCTGCCTGCCTGTTATTCACGAAGCCCTTTCACACAAATTTACTGTTCCTCAGCCTCTGCTCACAAGCTGGCGATCAAGATAAAAAACACTACATTATTTAGGAACTGTTTGGCACAGTGTGGTAATCGTATCCTACCTTTATTTTCATTATAGAATTTAGTCATTGATGTCTAATAGCTATTGTTTATGTCACATGGAACTGTAACATATAATGTGGAGTTCACTGATGCAGGAGTTTTGGTTTGAATACAGCAGAAGCGGTTGGAGTTTGCCTCAGCTTGATGTCTTAGCTCTCTGCACAAGAATGTTTTTTTGAAACAGCTGAAGACAGTAATGTATGGTTTGACCAGAAGGTCAATATTTGTGTTCCTCCTCAAAGTTCCGATGTGGGTAGAACTATTACCAATTATGACACGCACCAGATTTAATCTACTGTACAAAAGATTGCTGACTGTTCTACTGTTGATAATTGTGTGTTACAAAAAAGGAGTACCAGGGTACCCAAGAAGTTTGATGATTACATTTTGCAATTGTTTTTGTTTGTTTTCCTAAAGGATACATGTGGTAAGCGTATCCTACCTTTATTTTCATTATAGAATTTAGAGTCATTCAAGTCTAATAGGTATTGTTTATGTCAGATGGAACTGTAACATGTAATGTGGAATTCACTGATGCAGGAGCTTACGTTTGAATACAGCAGAAGCGGTTGGAGTTTGCCTCAGCTCTTGCACCAGTGGGTCCATTTATGGCACTTAAATAAAGACACCTTTTATATAACTTTCAAACTCCATCGCTTTATTACACACAGCCACTTTCTGAGACACACCTGATTTCATTATTTGTCTTCTGTGCCATTGCAACATTCTGCATTATATTCTTCTCGATTATTTCATTATACCTGCTTGCTAAAACACTGCATTCGAGTCTACAGACCGGTAGGGGTGAGTAGTTCACTTCCCACTCCCTGTATAGTATAAAGGCATACTAACACTAGTTACACAGATATGCTACAGCGGCCAGTATCCTACAGCACCCACAGCACATCACTTTACAGCATTCAGCTCACGGCTTAGGCTCACGGTTTCATCCCCGAGTCTTCAGACCGGTACCAGTGAGTAGTTTGCTTCCCACTCCCGCTATACTCTAAACGCATACTAACACCACCTGCACAGCTATGATACAGCAGCCAGTATGCTACAGCGCCCAGAGCACATCAGTTTACAGCACTCAGCTCGCGGGTTAGTCACACGCTTTCATCCCCGAGTGTACCGGCACCTAACCTCAGCACCATCTCACTGAGGGCAAAACAGTACTTTCACACCGGTAGGGGTAAATACTTTGCTTCAGCCAGTATGCCACTGCGCCAAGAGCACATCGGTTTACAGTACTCAGCTCACAGTTTAGGCGCTCGCTTTCATCCCCGAGTGTACTGGCACCTCACCTCAGCACCATCTCACTGTAGGCAAAACGGCACTTTCACACAGTTGGGGTAAATACTTTGCTTCGGCCAGTACGCTACAGCGCCCAGAGCACATCAGTTTAGAGCACTCAGCTCCCGGTTTAGGCGTACACTTTCATCCCCGAGTGTACCGGCACCTCACCTCAGCACAATCTCACTCTGGGCAAAACAGCACTTTCACACCGGTAGGGGTAAAAACTTTGCTTCGCACTCCCTGTATAGCACTCCTAACTATAATGGTGTTTTGCCCTGACCGGAGGTTCCCACCCCTTCCTTTTCATTACTGAGATGAGGAGATGACACTGGGCTTAATGCAAGGGAGTCTTTTATTGGTGGTATTCAGATTCTCCTGATATCGCACGACAATAGGTCATGTGGTGTTGGGTTCAAATCAGGCCTACATACTCTGTTAAACTCTCGAACGCCTTAGTATAGAAGTTGGCACGGACACTGGAAAAGGTAAAAGACAAGTTTATTAGGACCCCATGGGGTGGTGATACATTCCTACAGCACCCTTCGGCAATGTAAGAAGTAGCACACCGAACATTGGTGCGCGACCTCTTTTATATAGTTTAATAGCAATAAAAAGATAGGCGGTTACAAGTTACACATTTTAGGTACATATAAGGTCATTTTTGGAACACAGCCAGCATGTGGGAGGAGTTCAATAGCACTGGTCAGTTAGTGTGAACATTCCTAAAGAGTGACCAATTGGTGCGTAATGCGCATGTGCGCTTGACCAGTACTAAAAATAGCCTGTTGCCGAGCAGAATAGTGACCATGGGTATCGAGAAAGGACAAAAGGGCACACTGACCACGAGGCAGCGTGTTCATAGGAAACGGAAGTCAAAGGGATTCAAAATGGCCCCCGTTCGTTTGGTCAAGTTAATAGAAAAGACCGTGTAGCTGTGCTAAACGCTAACTCAGGAGCTGCCAAAACACGACAGACGGCCCTTTTAGCGTTTAGCAAAAGCTACCTCATAGTGGACGTAGTCAGAATGTTCATCCTCAATGTTAATAGCCATTATTTTCAATACTTCATCATTGATCAGTTTCTCTTGCTTAACAATAGCTCGTTTGGACGGAATACAGGCTGTGATACATACAGAACATAATGTAGGGCCGCATTGAATACATAGACAAAGAAAAAATAGTACTCCAATAAAAACACAGAGAATCGTTAATAATTTCCAACCCCAAGTACTAAGCAGGGTCCAGAACCAACCAGAAAAGGTCCATGTTCCATTTTCTGGGTGGATCTCAGCAGCAATTTTGTGTAATTTTGTAATCGAATCATATACAGAAGGTGAGTTATCTGGTACGTACACGCAACAACTACTTCCGATGACGCGGCATGCTCCACCTCTATCAGCTAGTATCACATCTAGAACCATTCGATTCTGGAGCGCCACAATTCTGGTAATTTGCAATTCCTCAGTAATATTCCCTAAAGCGGAGGCAGTTTCATTAGCGACGGCTTCCACCACACGTGTAAGCCGCCTTATCTTCCTGCTATTCAGTGCAGCTCCTACGAATGAAAATAACCCTAAATTGAAATCTACATATTGTTGTAATGTGGTATCAGTCTGGTCTATTTCATCAAAATCTATTGTTCGCTTGACCCTGTTCAGTATGAAATCATGGTACAGAACATAATCATTGTGGTACATGGGAGGAGCAATAAATACAGGTGGTAATACAAAAGCTATATAACACGTTCCTAACCATCCCAATGGTAGACGATGGTATCCCTTATTTCCACAAATGAAATATGTGTTACGTGAAGCTACAAATGCAATTCCAGTTGGTGTATCAAAGGTAAGTGTAATATTACATTCACTGCGGCCTACCGGGATTGTACCTTTATTTCTAATACACAAATCTGCTTTTGTATCAATGACTGTTATCATATGCGAGCTCGTCACATTTATAAGTCTTTGATTTGTATATACACGAGGTGTAGAAACATTGTCCGGACGGTATTCTTCCCATTCAAATTTAGTTCCTTCAGCATGTGGATAGCCGTCTTTGTCGTTATAACATATTTTATTCAACCGAAAAAGTAGTCCACCTTTCGTTGGCCATCGCAGAGTAAAAAGAAGAGTGTACCAAGCATGACAAGAACCATTATGAGAAAACGGGAGAGGAATGAGTGGTGTTCCTCCCTTCTTCTGATGTCCGGGCAACATCCCACATACCCAACAATTGGACGTGTTGGTCATGTTATGAGTATGATGCAGAATCTTAATAAAGCTGTTATTCAAATAAGTCTGCCTATGTCTTTCTTCGTGAAAAGGCAGAGTGAAATGAAAATGTTCAGATGGACTTGGAGTGGTGGGCAGCAAATGTTCTCGTGCAGGAAACAACAGTTCTATAGTCCAGGCTAATACTGCGATCACCACTACGGTCAAGACAAACAAAACAGCACCAAGAATTCTCCCTCTTCGTGTCGAAGGAGATGCCATAGTTCACAAAACAATACTCTTCAAAAACAACACTAAGCCGGAAAAATAAAAACGATGGTTCTGAACCGAGGCTGCCGTTGATTTGTTCTCCGGGATTCAAGACGGGTGTCGCTACACTGGGCAGAACTGATCCCCCCCCCTTGATATTCCCGGCTTCCGTTTCACAAACCTCAGAGCGGTTACCAACCAGTTTCAAAAACACAAAACGAATCTTATTTCCTGGGGCGTAGATTGTACTTCACTTTATCAGAAACAACGTGGTCCGGGAAGGCTCCCCCCAATTCATCAGGCGTGACAGCTGGGCTCTTTTCTGTATCCAAAATCTTTCTGTAGTCGGATAGCACCACAGGGCTCACCAGATCCGGAGAGACACGACGGCAGTGCGTTGAATGTATCCACCGCTTCTTGTTGGTGACTCTCACAGCAGTTCGCGTAGCCAGCAGCACTTGCTCAGGGCCATGCCATCTCGGTTCCAAACTGCTGGATCGCTCAAAGACTTTGACCATCACGTGGTCCCCAGGGCGGAGATCGTGAGCCTCACCAGTGGAGTTATCAGGGAGCGCCTCTCGAACCTGTTGATGAATAGAAAGCAAATCGTTTGTTAATCGTGCCAGATAATCGTTCATCATTATACAAGGCATATCATGTATCAAACGAGGTTTTGGAACTCCCCAAATATTCATAGGCCTTCCAAACACCACTTCGTAGGGTGTGAGGCCAGATCGAGAATGTGGCACTGATCGAATGGACAGCAATGCCAAAGGCAAAGCATCCGGCCATTTCAGAGATGTAGATGCCACTATCTTTGCTAGCTTCAGCTTCAGAGTTGCATTGTATCGTTCTACTAAACCTGCTGATTGCGGATGAAAGACAGCATGGAATCGTTGCTTGATTCCCAATCCTTTCAGGACGTATTCCACTACTTTCCCGATGAAATGAGGGCCATTATCACTCCACATAAGTTTACAAACACCGTAGCGCGGGAAGTACTCCTTGAGTAACACCTTAGCTGTTGTCAATGCTGTATTGTCTTTCGTAGGGTAAGCCTCAATCCATTTGCTGAAGGCACACACCACTACTAAGACATACTTGAGATTATTACAGCGTTCCAGCTGGATGTAATCCATTTGTAATACTTCGAATGGTGCAGTAGGTGGAACAAACCCTCCTTTAGGAGTATGAGTCCCTTGTCCAGGATTGTGCTGTAAACATATCAGACAGGTCTGCACTACTCTCTTAGCCGTGCTAGCAATGTCAGCATTTTCCCAAACTCGTGTAAGTAATTTAGTAATTGCGAGAGCTCCAATGTGTGCCAGCCCGTGTGTCATTTGCACCATTGTTTGTAAATAGGCCATGGGTAGTTTCCATCTCTCCATATCTTTACTACGCCAGCAACCCTCATCATCTAATACTCCTTCAGTGGCCCATTTCACAAGTTCTGCCTCTGATGCTGACTTCTGTATATCTAGTATTTCTTCTCTAGCATCATGCCACCGCTCAGCTTGTGACTTTACCACATACATGGGGAAATTATTTTGCAGCATAGCGGTCTCTCTCGCAATGCGGTCTGCGAAAGCATTGCCTTGCCCTATTTTGTCCGTCACCTTTTTGTGTGCACTGCACTTGACTATTGCAACTTTCTCTGGGCATAACAGTGCATTAAGGAGATCGCGTACCAATTCTCCATGCATGATGTGTACTCCGTGTGAAGTCAGGAATCCTCGTTCCTTCCAAAGTAGGCCAAAATCATGCACTACTCCAAAAGCGTAACGACTATCCGTGTAAATGTTCACACATAGTCCAGCACTTAACTCACATGCCTTCGTTAAGGCTATCAACTCAGCCGCTTGAGCCGATTTTTGGGGTATCCGTGCTGCTTCTACCACGGTCTTAAGTGTCGTGATCGCATAAGCTGCGGAAGTCGTACCATCTGGTAACCTCACGCACGATCCATCAACCCACAGTTCCCCATCCACATCTGGAAATGGCGTATCCTGTAAATCGATACGACCCTTTGTCTGTTCCTCAGTCAGAAAAACACAATCATGTTGTTCTTCCTTCTGGGTCTCAGCAACAGGATCCGGCAGTAAAGTAGCAGGATTCAGTGTCGCACATCGTTTTAGTGTGATGTGCGGCGCCAACAACGTTAGCTCATATCCTGTCAAACGGGCACTGGTTAGATGCTGCGTTTTTGTTTGATTCAGTAACGCATCTACCGCATGGGGAACCAGCACCAACAATTTGTGTGACAAAACTATTCCCTCACTTTGTCGTATCGCAACTGCTGTTGCTGCAACTGCTCGAAAACATCCAGGCAACCCTCGAGCCACAGGGTCGAGTACCGCCGAGAAGTATGCACAAGGCCTCTGTTTGTCTCCGTGTGTCTGCACTAACACTGACAATGCACACCCATCCTTCTCGTGTACATATAATGTAAAAATCTTCGTGTAATCAGGTGTACCTAACACTGGTGCAGAACAAAGAGCTTGTCTCAATTGTTCAAAAGCGTTCTGACATTCATCCGTCCATGCAATGGGAATCGATGTGTCTTTAGGCAACAATGCTAACAATGGTTTAACAATATGCGAAAAACCCAATATCCATTGCCTACAAAAAGACGTCAAACCTATAAAGGCGCGAACATCCTTCTGAGTGCGAGGAACTGGAGTATCTAGAATTGCTTGAATTCGATCTGGTGTCAATGCACGGCCCTCCTTAGACAAAAGATGACCGAGGTAGGTCACCTTTGGTCTACAATATTGTAGCTTTTTCTTCGAAACTTTATGATTATGTTTAGCCAGGAAGGAAAGCAAGGAAAAGGTACTCTTCTCACATTGTTCTGGCGTGTCTGCAGCAAGTAAGATATCGTCTACATATTGAATGAGAACCACTCCCTCTTGTAAGTCAAAGGAATCAAGCTGTCTTTTTAATGCCTGACTATAAATGCTAGGACTTTCAGTATAGCCTTGAGGAATTCGACAGAATCTGTACGATTTATTATTTAATGTAAAGCCGAATAGATATCGACCGTCAGGATGTACAGGGATCGAAAAGAAGGCATTCTTCAAATCGATAACTGTAAAAGTAGTTGCCGTCGGTGGAACCAGCGTAAGCAACGTGGTGATGTCAGACACCACCGGGTACTGAGGCACTACTATCTTGTTTATTTCCCTCAAATCAATAATGAAACGGTAAATCTTAGCATCTGTATCTCTTTTAAGGATCGGTAAAATTGGGCTATTGCAAACATTGTAGGGGACTTCCTCAACTACTCCTGCCAAAATCAAATCGTTCACAATGTGCACCAAAGCAAGTTCTCCTTCTCTGGAAATCTTATACTGTGGGACACGTGGTAGAGAGACTCCCTCCTTTACAGTAATACGTACTGGAGGGATTAACATCTGCCCCACATCCGAGTCAGAAGTGGCCCACAACGTGTTTGGTAAGGAGGCCAACACTTCATATTCATGGAGAAAACACACTCGCTCAAAGTCTGGGTAATTCTCATTCAACACAACTCGCACTCCTTCTGGGGCACAGCGAATAGTAGCTCGAAAGTGTTTTAACATATCGAGTCCAATAATATTATCTGGTGTATTTGGAGACAACAAAAAGGGACATGGGGCAGCAAATTTATCAACATGAAATGCAACTGGTTGAGACAATGGGCTAGAAGTAGGTGTTCCATCGAACCCTATCGCTGTAATTACCTCGCCAGACAGGGGAGCCCTTGGAACCAAGTATTTGGACAAAGCGCTACGAGTAGCTCCTGTATCGACCAGAAATTGATCAGTAGAACCCAGAACATGTGCTTCTATGTATGGACCCCTCTGATCAACTGGTACCTCAACCGATTCCACACCCCATCCTACGCAATCCCGAGGTTCAGCAGGACCACCCTCATTTATCTGATATTGATTGCGATTATCAAACGTATTATAATCTGACTGACCACGACCCCTTGCTCCATATCCTCCACGATCATTCGTGCCATAACCTCCTCTTGACCCTCCATAATAATTCCTAGATCTCCCACTTCCTCGTCCCCTCAAATTACGCTGCTCTTGAAACACCGGACAGTCTGCAATCCAATGCCCAAACTGTTTGCAGTATGCACATTGATTCACAGAAATGTCAGAGCGAGGGGGAGGAGCATTACTGTATGATCCTCGCCCTCCTCTGATATTTCCTCTCGTAGCCTGAACCTGGGCTAACATTACCTTCGTCTTCAAATCCTTTGCTTTCTTTTCACTACTTTCTTTCGCCTCTAATTCCTGTCTTTCATAATATTGAGCCATAGTTAATAAAGAAGCAGGGGTTGCTGTGGTCCATGAACTTTCACTCGCTTTCAATCGTTTCGCAATCTCCGGTAGGAGATTAGCCACATACTTATCAACGAATAAATGCCTGCCAGTATCTTCTGTCAATAATTGACCACTGTAATCATGGAATGCTTCCTCGAAGCGAGAGAAAAAATCGGAAACTGATTCATCCGCTTTCTGCTTACAAGAGGCTAATATAGTCCAATCAATCTTTTTAGCGGGAGCAAGAGTCTTTAGTTTTGTTAGTATGGCCCCTGGAAGGTCTAATATTAATTGACACGGCTTACATGCTGGTTCTCTATCTAAATCAGCCTGAACAAGATCTTTCCAAGTGGCCCCGAGAGTCGTGAGGTCATCAAACCTACGAATTACTCTCCACATATCAGGGGGCAATATCAACCCAAAAAATAGATCAATATCAACTAACGTCATGATACACAAAGAAATTGCACTTTCAACATTTTCATAAAAAGCCGCAGGGTTTTTACGGGGATCAGGTAAAGCATTCTTAAGCGCCATGACATCTGCTCTATTCCAAGGCGTATAAACCCAATTATATACAAAATACCCTTTCGCGTCTTTGGATCTTTTATCATCATCTGTGCCATCCCCTTTATGAGGGACATATAAAGGCGCAGCTTCTCGCATAGGTCTAACATTAATCGCAGCGATCTTATCTGTTTCAAAAATAGGGCATTCTTTGGATATCCCCGTCGCTCCGGACGGAGACGAATTCTTCGACTTTTCCAACTCCCGTAGTCGTGTCGCCTCATTACGCAGTTCAATCAAACGCTTGAAGAAGTCGTCCGCATCTGAAAGAACAAAAAGAGCTTTACGAAAATACTCACGACCCTTGGATATCTCCTTTGGTTCTAACTCGAGAGAATATTTTCTATACCGCTCAACAACTTCATCTCCAAACTGATCTAAAAAATACAGTCGTTCCTTATCAGGCCACTGTTCCATTTGTTCAGTAACGTCAGAAACAGTAACAGTATTAATATTTAGTTTTCGTGCAAATGAACGTAATTCCGCAGCTCGTTCCGCATGTAACCTGGTACGCTGTGTTCGATCACTATCCTCGTCTGATTCCTCGCTCGGAGCCGTTGGTGCGACGTACGGGGGCGGACAACGATCTAGTAATGAAAAATCATCCGTTTCATTAGTAAGGACTGGATAGAGAGGACGCCTGATAGGGAATTGACCATTAACCTGTAAATTGCGTTCTCGTCTCTCCCTCTCTTTCTTTTCCTGTAATTCTTTCTCCTGTAGCTGTAAAGCTTTGTCATGTGCAGCCTTCCGCTGTACTTTCTCCGCCAAGGCTTCCTCACGCTTCGCTCGTTCACGCACCTCTTTCTCCCACATACGCACACAATCAAACATATCTTGTCTAGACCTTCGCTGAAACAAACACTGCTCTACATATTGTACTTTTCGAAGGTCAAACGACCCATATAGTGGCCACTGTAATTCATGATCAGTTTTAGTATACTTATGCCATAATGTACTATACATTATAGGTGGAATACCGAATTTGACATACATTTCACGATTTGGAGTCCCCTCTGGGGGAGCCGGCTGTTTTTCACTTAATCGATAATTGGTACCATTTTCAGAACAGCACATCCTACGGAGTGTGCTAAAAACAGGCATGTTTCAAAAAGTACCACGGAAACGCGATACTACAAAAATGCCACCTAACACGGTGCACTGTTCAAGTCAAATAAATCAGAGAAACATCCCTACATGTCTGCCTATGTGAGGTGCACTTCACATATTCAAATTCAAATTCAAAGATTCAAAACGTTAGCTAACAAATTCAAATTCAAAGTTTCAAAAAGCCACAGTAAGTGTCAGTAGACTACCTCACCAATCAAAAGCTTACCAATTTTCTTTTCAAACATCCAAAGTCCAACTGCCAAGTTCTGTGGTCAAATCAGCCAAAACGGCACATCACGACAATCCAAGATCAGAGTCTCAGTCGAAGACCGGCGCCACCTGGAAGGTCAGATCGGAAGGACGGGAAAACACACCGTGGGTGCCGAGACTCGGGTCACTCAGTGGCAGCGTACGCGTCCATGGCGAGTTTCCTGACCTTCGTCACGACCTCTCCTTCGGGCATCCGAGTCGCCGATGAGTCCCTTCGTGGTCGCCAATTGTGGTGTTGGGTTCAAATCAGGCCTACATACTCTGTTAAACTCTCGAACGCCTTAGTATAGAAGTTGGCACGGACACTGGAAAAGGTAAAAGACAAGTTTATTAGGACCCCATGGGGTGGTGATACATTCCTACAGCACCCTTCGGCAATGTAAGAAGTAGCACACCGAACATTGGTGCGCGACCTCTTTTATATAGTTTAATAGCAATAAAAAGATAGGCGGTTACAAGTTACACATTTTAGGTACATATAAGGTCATTTTTGGAACACAGCCAGCATGTGGGAGGAGTTCAATAGCACTGGTCAGTTAGTGTGAACATTCCTAAAGAGTGACCAATTGGTGCGTAATGCGCATGTGCGCTTGACCAGTACTAAAAATAGCCTGTTGCCGAGCAGAATAGTGACCATGGGTATCGAGAAAGGACAAAAGGGCACACTGACCACGAGGCAGCGTGTTCATAGGAAACGGAAGTCAAAGGGATTCAAAATGGCCCCCGTTCGTTTGGTCAAGTTAATAGAAAAGACCGTGTAGCTGTGCTAAACGCTAACTCAGGAGCTGCCAAAACACGACAGTCAGATCCAAAGAAAAACAAGAAAGAAAACAAGGTCCTCCTCTTCTATAAGCCAGACTTCTGGATTTTACTGGAGTTCTTCCTGTCCTCCACCGACGTCTCGGGCTCACTTCCCTGGGCTGTTACGTCTCCAGATGAAAGGACAGGGTAAAGGGAAAAAAAATAAAAGAAACACAAGGGTTTTTAGACCGCTGTACTTTTAGATGTGAGGACGGGGAAGAAAGGACTTGTGCACCATCACCTGTGTCCCTGAGGTGCCATGCCTAAGTGAGGGAGATTCAACGTGATGAGTTTGGTGTGGCCCTTAAACCTGCTCACCAACCCCTAAAAGAAAATGGGGGTGCGGCTGTCGCTTGCCTGAGGCCACGACCCTCCAGGGCCGTGGTACAGGGAGAACACGCCTCTGTGTCTCTTCTTGGAAAGCAGTCCTGTTCACTTTCCTCGTAGGCTCATCTTCTGCTCCCACAGCTGGGTTCGTCTGAAAGTGGTTTTCCGTGGCATCCCTTGTGGTTTTCTTTGTGCTGGAAGTCGCGTCGGTGTCTTCTTCACCTCCCACTCGTCTCATTCGTGTTAGCTTCAGCCTGTCTCTCTCCTTCGTCTCCGCGTTTTGTCCCTCCTCCTGGTTTCCGGTTCTGGCGCTTTGGGGCAAAACAACTAGAACATCACCACTACTTTCTGTTAGTGGAATGTTGGCGGCCATATTGGAGTTCTTGGAACTCCTGACTGGTGGTGAGACCTTGGTGTCTTCATCACACTGCCTTCCCCCCAGGAATGGACGTATGGGCCATTCGGCCATGGGGTATCTCAAGAGGAAGTCCACATTTCCCTGCAGTTTTCCTGGGCCATGGATGGTGTCGAATGAGAAGGGCTGCAGGGCAAGAAACCACAGAAGAACTTTAGGGTTAGTATCCTTATGAAGGGAAAACCAGGTAAGGGGATCATGGTCAGTAAGTAAAATGAAATGACGGCCTAAAAGATAGTACTGAAGGGCCTCTATCGCCCATTTTATGGCCAGGCATTCTTTTTCGATGGTAGCATAGCCTATCTCTCGGGAAAACAATTTACAACTAAGAAATAGGATGGGGTGGAGGTCACCTAGAGCGTCGGGCTGGGACAAGATGGCCCCCAGGCCCCTATCAGATGCATCAGTCTGTAAGACAAAGGTGAAGTTGAAGTTCGGGCAGGCCAGCACTGGTTTGTGACAAAGGGAGTCTTTAAGTAAGCGGTAGCTCTGTTCGTGTGCCTCGGTCCACTGAAACGTGCAGTTGGTTTGAGCCTTAGTGAGGAGGTCTGTGAGGGGACGGGCTTTCTCTGAGAAATCCCGGATGAATCGCCTATAGTACCCAACTAGACCAAGAAAGGACTGTATCTCCTTCCTAGAAGTAGGTCGGGGAACTTGGGTGATGGCTTCTATTTTACTCACTTGAGGTCTTATCTATTCAGTCCTGATGTTATACCCGAGGTACTCAATATGATCTGCCCCAAGGGTTGTCTTTTTGGGATTGATTATGAGACCCGCATTTTGCAATGATTTTAGGATATTTTCAAGATGCCTTAAATGGGTATCACAATCTGGACTGTGGATGACTATGTCATCTAGATATTCCATGGCGTAAGTTTGGTGTAGGGAGAGGACTGTGTCCATGAGCCTCTAAAAAGTGGACGGGCCCCATGGAGATCAAAGGGAAGGACTTTAAACTGAAACAAGCCAAAGGGTATAAAAAAGGCGGTCTTGTCTCTGATGATATGCTTCAATGGTATTTGCCAGTATCCCTTTGTGAAGTCTATGGTGGACATTACCTTGGCATTTCTGAGTTTTTCGATAAGTTTGTCCACCCGGGGCATTGGATACGTATCAAACTTTGACACTGCATTGAGTTTGCGGACGTCAATGCAGAAACGTATGCTTCCATTGGGTTTAGGAACTAAAACAACCGGAGAGGACCAGGTACTATGGGAGGGTTCAATTATGTCGGCATCTAGCATCGCTTTTATCTCCTGTTCTACAGGCTCTCTTCGGGCCGCGGCAATACGATAAGGTCGTTGTTTGTTGGGTTATGAGGTGGTGGTGATGATATCATGCTCCACCAGGGATGTCCTTCCGGGTATACCGGACAGGAGGGATGGATAAGACATACACAAAGTCTTCAATCGTTTTTTTTGTTCCTTTGTGGTTAGGGACCCCCAGTTGGGCTGAGGTTGGTCTGTTGTTCTCTGGGGCATCAGAGATACCTCCAGAGGTTTAGTCAGGGTAACATGGCATACACGGGCACTTGTACATGGAGACACCGGGATCGGTCCCTCCCAAGCCTTTAATCGATTGACATGGTTTATTTGACTTGTTTTATTCCCATGTGGGATGGCTACCCGGTAGGTAAATGGGGTAACCCTGCTTATAACAGGGAAGGGGCCCTGCCAGGTGGCTAACAGCTTCTTTTCTGTGGTGGGGCAGTAAGATTAAAACCCAGTCCCCTACTGCGAATTCCCTTAACTTGGCTTTTCGGTCAAAGTATTGTTTCTGTTGGTTTTAGGATTTTTCCATACTCGTGTGTACTTCGTCCCATAATGAAGACAAAGCGTCCCTAAGATATGCACTATATTGCAGTAGGGGCTTTGCTTCATCCTCCTCTTCAGTCCATTGCTCCACAGCCATGTCCAGGAGTATACGGGGTCTCCGTCCAAACAATAACTCAAACGGTGAGAACCCTGTAGACTTGAGTTCATGGGTACTGATAGCAAAAAGGACTAGGGGTAATTGCCGGTCCCAATCCCTCCCAGCCTGATCAATGCTTTTCCTCAGTATTGTTTTATTGTCTTTCTAGGCATCTTGATGGTTGGTAGGGAGTTTTCTCCCTACCTTTCAAGACTTTTTATGTGGATGTACATTTTGTTTGGGACCATCAGACTGCCCCACTCCAAAGTACCTGCTAGTTCTTTTATTTAAAATATATGTGTCCCAGGGAGGGTGAACTATTCTTCAGAGTAGGCAACAATCTGTTCCTGTTCTTCGCCATCATAGTTCTCCTGCAGCCCCTTTCCTTCCCAAACCGAAGTTGAACTCTCCTGGAGCACCACACCTTATTTTGTAACGTTTGAATCATAAGTTGGGTGATTGATCCTGCCTTCACCACTCTCACATACTGTTACTGTGAGAGGCCAGTCATCTGAATTGTGCCACAGAACAGGCCCTAAAGTTTAATTCCTCTGCCCCAGGAGCCACAACAAATGCACCACAAGACTGTTCCTTAAAGAAATATATGAAGTCTCATCTGCTGCCACCAGCCTAAAACCTTGCTCCGCTGTGAGGGTGATCTTGTCTTATTTGGTTATTGACCAACACTCGGAATATGTACCCCAGCATGCATAGAATTCCAATTATATGCCCCAGTTAAACTCTTTTTTGGGTGCCTAGTTCTGAGTTTGAGGTTTTTATACAGCGTGACTCTTCTCCATTCTGGGTGTTACTGCACGCCACCTGCAGCCATAAAATAGGGCAAAGACAAATAAGTGTTCAATAAACAAATTCCAAAGCAATCCTGTAGTAGACATAAGTTGTTTACAAATACACCACAATGTTTATGAATGTTTTTTTAGGTAGATTGGGACATCTTTACAAGAAGAGGAGGAGAAAGAGTAGGCGAGAAAGTTCAAAAGAAAGATGTAAGCTAAAGAAGATGATTTGCAACTTTTTAAAAATCTTTCTTTACTCCTTGGTTTGACTCATAGAGTTCCTTTGCTAGGGAGGAGCTCCAGGGACATGAACTGTCTGTTGCTAGATGTATTGTTAGCTAATAGTGGGTTTAAAGAGCCCTATTGCCTAACATATCTTGGCTTCATTGTCACTCTCATTTCCTTCCTTCTGATTCATTAGATTACGTGGCCTTTACTTCATCTTCCTGTGTTCACTTCTGCCTTAGAGCATGGACATATTACTTGTCTCCTTTATCTACTTACTTTTCAGGCGCTACTTTTCTCTTTTTGTTTAAACACTTAACGAGAGTGCCTGTGTTTTCTAGCTTTCACCCTTGTGTATTTCTCACCTCCGCTGCTCTCATGTTGCTCTATCTCTCCCTCTATGCTTCTCCCCCCTCTGTTGCTTTCTAGCCTGTGTGCTTCTCCCCACCAGCTTCATGTTGTGCTATCCAGTGCAGGCCTGTAATTCAAGCAAGAGGAAAGGTGGGCAACACATGCCCACACATACACTCACCCCTCTACATGAACACTTGCACCCTCATGCATTCACAAGCAAGCACACATACATCCACCATTCACATGCACACACACCCCCATTCGCAGCACGCACTCACAAATACATACATATAGACATGCTTGCATTAATCAAACTTAAAAAATATAACGTTTCGGGAGGGAAGCTTTGGTGGTTCCAGAAGAGTTAGAACTGCCGCTTCCCCACATTGGCTGACATTAGATACCCAGCTCGTCCTCTCGCTCTCAGCAGACCCCACCACGAAAAATATCGGCTTTCATAATTGTATAAAGAACGTATAAAGAACGTCTCAACCTGGATGAAGAACAACTGCCTGAAGCTCAACACAGTTAAAACTGAAGTTCTGGTCTTCAGCTGACACCCCTCCCTCTGGAATGACTCCCAGTGACCTACGGAACTCGATCCCACCCCCACTCCAAAAGAACATGTCTGTAATCTCGGTATCATCCTGACCAGCAAACTTGCTATGAAATGTCAGGTCAATGCCGTCTCCTCAGCCTGCTTCCAAAATCTCAGCATGCTCTGCAAATCTTCACGTGGCTCCCCATCAGCACCAGGAAAGCGGTGACACAGGACTTCGGAACCAGCCAGCCGGACTAGGGCAATGCACTCTATGCAGGCAATCGCACCAAACTCATGGAAACACTCCAGACGATATAGAACACAGCAGCCAGACTGATCCTCAACCTGCCCAGGAGGACCCACATCACCCAGCACCTGAAAGACCTCCACTGGCTCTCCATCCAGAATTCATGGTTCTGACCCACGTCTACAAAGCCCTCCACGACCTAGGACCTGCCTCCATGAAAAGCTGTCTGATTTTCCACCAACCTCCTAGGAACCATTGTTAACCTTGCCCTCGCACAGATACTATGCATCTGCCGCTGTGGCACCGGAGGTCGCTCCCTGTCCCACCTTGACACCAAGTCTTGGAACTCCCTTCCCCTCTTTCAGGAAGGGACTCAAGACCTGGCTCTTCGACTGATCCCCGCAGCACTGAGCCTGGATACCATCTTGGGTGATTAGCTACGCTTTAAAAGTACGGCTTGATTGACATGATTGTACTCCTACTTTAGAAAAAAATTAAAACAAAAAATACAAAAATACCTTCAAACCTCTTCAATTCACTAAACTGTCTCATCCTATACCAGTATCAATATACCCTCTACCTACATTCTCTGACTTTATCCAAATTTCATTGTACTACTATGGTCTACCTAATAACCCTCTCTAGACTCTTCCCACCTCTATTCATCCTTTGACTCAAACCAAACCTCATTTTAATATTTTTTATTAAAATGTTCTGCAGTACTCCCTCCTGTATCTCTCCTTTGACTCCATTGACTCATTCCAAACCTAATTTTCCTGCTTTGATCTCCCTAATAATGCTTTTGAGACTCTTACCTCCTCTGTCCATCCTTTGATTTATCCCAAACCTCATTTTACTGCTATGATCTCCCAAAAGCACCTCAATGCCTCCTCTGAGGTAGAAAGTGCTATAAAAATACAATTACAAAGACGAGGCCACTTGGTTTTGCCAATGCTTGTTTAGTTGTGGACTCTCTTCAAACCCGATTTCGGTTTTCATCTTCAAGCAGGTTAATTCATTATGGGTATGTGATAAACCTTTTCCTCATTAATATGCTTCACTAGAAATTGCATTTTCGCTTTGTACATCAAAGTAGAACTCACACTCTTCACTGAAATATGTAGGTAAACAAGCTTTTGTATTTGTTTATATGAATTTAGCTACTACCTTTTCACCATTTGTTTGGCCTCCTTTATTTTCAGGGGTCTGGAGTTGCCCTTCCTCGTGGTTCTTGGGGTTCTCATTGGTGGTAGGCCCAATGGTACGGTGCAACAAGTGCAGTGGGGCCATACCTCTGAAGGTCCCATTGAACACAGATCATTGCTGTGATGGAATTCTGACAATGCAAACCTTCTCCCCCAGTCAAAAGATCTGGGTTAAATCAATTGTTCTTTGCCCACTACACCCCAGTTTGGACCCGGCCATATGCAAATCAGTCTTGACCCTGTGCCTAATGGGAACAGTCCAGACCGAACTGCCAGGCCAGGTCCTCCCTGGACAGGAAACAAGAATCCTGGGACCAGTTTCAGGGTATGTCACCCTTCTTCTGCCAGGCTAGCTTAATCCAGTGGCACAGTGAGCAGGGGACTCATGTCTGGGCATACCCATCCCACTTAGGACGAAAAGTGTTACAGCAAAAGAAATGATCGACGGAATGCTGATAATGCAAACATTCTCCCACAGTTAGCTGTGATTCCTAGTGGTTAAAAAGAGTTTACACACTGTGGTCAAAGATGGTGTTGTTATGTTGAGTACCTGCAGCATTGTGACTGAGCCCCACAAACTTGCCAACTGTCTAGTTTTAAGAGGAGAGAAAGTTGTCCATTACCAAGCTGATTGTCCACTGGCTTTCTGCCATTACCACCGGTGTGGTTCAAGTGTTGTGTCAAGTGCAGGTGTAGGGATTTTTTAAATATCTTTTATTGGTTTTATCTAAGTTTTACAAAAATAGAAATATGCAATTATAACAGTCCGCTCTTATTATTGAAAACACGGGCACGTTGTGGGGTTAAACATTGCTTTATTCTTCCCGAGCGCAGGGAAGCGTCTGCCTTTACTTTTCTATTTGCGGCAACTCAAAATGGCCGACTTCCATTTCCAGCGTGACTCGGGCTCAGGCCGAACAACTAGAACACATCACCACATACCTCCCCCTCTTAGACATGGCACAAACATATGTGGAAACAACAAAAGTCTGATAGAGTGGACATAGACTTCCACTAAAAGTTTTATAGTACAAACGCTAAACAGTCTTACTTAGTTTCCATGTAATAGTCCTCAAATTTCTTTGGTACCTTGATCAGCCTGCCCAACCTGGTACGTGTTGGCTTCATTCCACCTTCCGCTCGCGGCTCATGGACCGGTGGGCTTGCTCCTACCTTCGCCTTTATTCGCCGTCCACTATCCACCCCTTCTGTACCCGGACTGCTAGGCGAGGATAGGGTAGTTGATTCCGCACCATCACTGTCCTCTGGAGTGTACCGCTCTTTGTCATTCCGATCAGGGCTGGTGATTCCTTGCCAGGAGTTCCCCAATTCTTGCACTATTTTGGGTTCCTCGCTTCCTTCTGGGACGGGTGAGCTCCACTCTCCTGGGTCTTCCCAATTCATGTCTCTGTTGCATCTTGCCTTCCTATCTTGCGACCATACCTTTCCGTCACTAAGTAGGGCTGACCTAGCATAAGGTTTCACCACTTGCAGAGGAGAGCTACATTTGCTGTCTCCTTTCTTCTTCAACACTGCCTGTTTCACCCTCACCCACTCGCCCTTTTCTAAGGTCACTTCCTAGACACTACGAATTTGTTGTAATATTTAGTGTATAGGGCTTGTGCCTTGTCCATGTTGCGTCGCACGACTGCCAGGGGCCATTTGCTTTGCACAATCAATTGTTTACATGCTAGATTGTCCTTCGTGAAGGGGTCTCTTCCCCTAAGTATTTTGAAAGGGCTATATCCAACGTTGGCTGGGGTGATGCGATATGCCCATAGCATCCTTTGCAGTTCCTTCTCCCAGCCTTGTCCCGCACTTATTGCCGCTTGCACCGAGCCCATAATTACCCTGTTAAACCTCTCTGCTAGTCCGTTTTCCGCGGGATGGTACACAGGACTGTGTTTGACTTCTATTCCATTGCTGTCCATAAAGGCATTCTATTTTGTTGAAATGAACTGCGGTCCATTGTCACAGGTAATTACCTTTGGGATCCCTTCTCTCAGGAATGTGGAGGTGAGGAAGGAAAGCACAGCTTCTGTGTCAGCCACCTCACATACGTCCACTTCAGGCCACTTGGTGTACCTGTCCACCAAGACGATCACGTACTTGGGAACACCATTTGTATCTTGTATCCAGTATGGGACCCAAGAAGTCCACCGAAAGCATTTCCCACGGACTGGATGGGCAGGTGACTTGTGCCTTGTCTGCTCGACTACAACTTTCGCACATCCTGACGTGTTTTTCTATCTGGTTATCCATGGCAGGCCACCAGTACGCTTGTTTTACCCTGGCCTTTGTCTTCATTATCCCAAGATGTCCCTCATGCAGGATGGCCAGGAGATGATCTACCAAGGGTTGTGGAGGTACTAATTTGTCCCCCTGAGTAGAAATACCGGATTGTCTCCGATGGATAATTCTTCCCTGACTTCCCAGAATTTCCTCAACTGGCTGTCTAGGTGCTTCTTGTCTGGCCACCCTTGCGTCACATAGGTCTTCACTGTTTTAAGCGTTTCATCTCTGGAGTACGCTTCCTCCCATTCCTGCATACTGATCACCCCTTCATGGTCTTGCGTGAGTGCCACCATGTAGTCTTTCCACTCTGCGGGCTCCTGATCCGCGGCAGGTTCCATTGCGGCGGCCCGACTCAAGAAATCAGCCACTTTGTTCTTTGCCCAGGAATATACTCCACTTCATAGACATAATCGAGTAGTCATAGGATCATCTTTGCTATACGAGGAGTCGCGTGTGCGTGCCCGCTAGAGGTCAGGACTCTTACCAGCGGTTTGTGGTCCGTGCGGAGTAGGAAATTCGAGCCCCACAAGAACTGCCTGAACCATTCCATGGCCCAGACTGCTGCCAACATCTCTTTTTCTATCACACTAAATTTCTCCTTGGGTGCTAAGGACCTTGAGGCAAAACTGAACGTGGTGACTTCTCCTTCCTGGGATCTCTGCATTAACACCGCTCCTAGCCCCTTGTCACTTGCATCAGTGGTCAGTATGGATAGGGCCGCTTGGTCGAATCCTTTAGGAGGGTTGGCTGCATAGATGTCCTGTTTTAGAAGATCAAACTCTGTTTGCTCCTCCTTTGCCCATTTGAAGGTGTTCTTTTCCTTCAGGAGTTGGCTCAAGTGGTGCGTTTTGGACGCAAAGTGAGGGACAAATTTGCTGTAAAACTCAGCCATGCCCAAGAATGAGCGGACATCTTCCTTCTTCTTTGGTGTAGGTGCTAACTTGATAGCTGCTACATTGGCTCGTTTCGGTTCTATCCCCTTTTCACTAATCTCGTGGCCTAAGTATGTCACGGATCCGACTCCAAAGTTGCACTTCTCCCATTCCGCATTGAGACCATTTTGAGCAAGTATGGTCAAGACCGTATGTAGTTTGGCATCATGGTCCCTTTTCGATTTGCCCATGACTAGAATGTTGTCTTGAAAGTATTGCACACCCTCTACTTTTTGGAATAACTTGTGCATCCTAAGGAGTTTGTAAAAGCCGAATGGTGTGATGAACAACATTAGGTGGCTGCATGAGGGATGCAGGGCGATTTGATGGTATGCTGACGTGAGGTCCACTGTGGAGAACCACTTTACTCCCTTTGTTTTGGTGAGCATTTCCTTTTTCCGGGGTAGCGGGAACTTGTCTACTATGATGTTATTGTTGAGTTCCCTCAAATCCACACACAAACGTACTTTCCCATTGGATTTTTGTGCGACCACTATCGGTGCGAGCCATTCTGCACTTTCAATGGCCTCTATGACTCCGTTTCTTTCCAGGTGTTGGAGTTCTTCCTGCACGGCTTCCCAGCTCCTGAAGGGAATGTTGCGAACCTTGTGGCTCACTGGTTGTGCTCCCGCCTTAAGACATATTTTGTGTGTGAATTTCGTCATCCGCCCAATCATTCCTTTGAAGACCTCAGGGTATTCTTTCTTCGATGCGTCTTCTTCGTATGCCTGTACTGTGTCCATCATCAACACTTGGTCCATCCGGCCTGGGTTGAGTTCGATCCCTAGGGCTCCTTGATCCATCCACCCTAAGACTGAGGGTCCTTTCTCTGCGATGTACAGTTTTCCTTCTGCTGTTCTTCCCTTGAACTCAAACTTGAGTGAACGATAACCCACCATGGGTATGGGTTCACCGGTGTACGTGACTGGGTGTATGTTGGTTGGGAGTAAGTCCGTGCCTACTTTAGGTTTGAAGTCTCTCTCCCATACGGTTCACTTGATTATGGTATACGGGGAGCCCGAATCTGCCACTATAATAAATAATAATATTTCTTTATTTAGATATATAAAAACATATCTTTAAAAGATTCTTCCAACACATTAAGTACAATTTTACAGATTAAAAGAGTAGAACAAGCTAAATAAAATGTGGCCTTTCTTATCAGTGCTTACTGCGACGTATCAATTTAAAAATTAGCTCTCCCGGACAAAGCAGATAAAGTTAAAATACATATCATGTTACACAGTTAACAGCGGAGCCTTAGCCGTTTCCAATTTTTCTAAAATCTGCCACTATGTTGATCTGCACTCCTCCAATTTCCATCTGTAACACCGGCTTCCTGGATCTTGTGCAGTTTATTCCGAGAACTTGGTCGTCTATGCACAGGACTCCGACCACTTCATCTTCCCCTTCTGGTGCTTCTTCATCTCCGTCCCCATCCTGGGTGACGTACTTCACTTCCATCTTCCTGAACTTGCGTCTGCACACCTTTTCATAGTAGCCCGTTATTTCGCAGAAGGAGCATTTTGCCCTGAATGCCGGTCATCCTTTGCCGTTGCCTGCGTGGGATTGGCTGCCGCATCTGTAGCAGTTGTTTCTCCCTTCTCCTTGTGGTCTTTGGGTCCCCGTGGGTCTTTGGGGGTATTTCTTCTGGGGACTCACATTTTGTGGCGTTGGTTGCTGGGTCACTTCGTGTCAGTTCTTGTCTGTTACTTTGCACACTGGGGTTTGATGACGCTCTCCCTTCTAGCGGCTTCGGCGCACCTCTTCAACAGTTCCGCCTTCTTCACGAGTGCCACGACTTCTTTGAGAGGGGCGTCTCCATTTACCCACAGTTTCTCTTGGATCGCTGTGTCGGCGGTGTGCATTATGATCTGATCTCTGATGAGTTCATCATGCTGTATGCCAAATTTGCATGTCACCGCTAACTACTGCAGCGCTGCTATGTATTCATCTATTGATTCTCCACTGCCTTGTTTTCTTTGGAAGAAATTGCACCTGTCTATCGCTATGCACACTACTGGTCGATAGTGGGAGTCCAGGTCCTCCATTGCGTGTTGGACCACTCATCTGTGTCGTTCGGGAGTCTGGTCTTCTTCACTAAGTTGTTGTACACCCTGATGCCCTCTGGACCTAGGTTGTGCAGCAGTATTTTCTTCCTCCTCGAGCTGGAGAATTCCCCTTCTCCCTCTTCCTCTAGGGCGGACAAGTAGTTAAGGAAGTACCGCTTCCAGTCTTCCCACGGCATTCCCGGTTCTCCCCGCTTGGGCAAGAACGGGACTAGGTTGGTGAGGGACGACTACTGCGCACACATTTTCCCTCCTTCGCACTGGACCGGGGCTTGCTGTGTGGCAACTCCTGGTGGGCTTCCTGGGGCTTGCCTCTCTTCTGACCCACTTACCTGCGTGTGTGCAGGGCTCCCGTCCCTGTCGCGGGACGCACCTTGGAGCTCCAGCGCTGTGCTTCTTAAGGGGTATGGATAGACTGCAATGATCCTCCCTGGTGGGCCCCAAGGTCATCGAGTGCCTAGCTGCCACCTGCTTACTCCTGCGTGGGGGGGCTCTGCACCCTCTGTTTAGTAGCACTGTGTGGTTTTCCTGAGGTGAGACTGCACGCAGCTGGACTGTGCCTGGCTCTGGGCTGATCACCTAGCCCTCTTCACCTGTCTACAGGCCTCTGGTTGTCCCTGTGGTGTCTTTGGTAACTGTTGGTTGCAGGTACCACTCTACCCTGCACAGTTGCCGTAGGAGCCCCTATCGAGAAAAGCCTTCACTGCAGCTCCTTACCCGGGGTGTTGGGGAATGCCTCCCTGCCTCGTGGCCTCTCACGCTCCTCTGCCATGCTCGGGTCCGAATTACATGCTGTGGCTCCGTGGGCTCTGTGTGCCCGCCGCTGGAAGCGCGCTCGCGGTGACCCGCAGCCTTGATGCCAATTTATAACAGTCCGCTCTTATTATTGAAAACGGACACGTTGTGGGGTTAAACGTTGCTTTATTCTTCCCGAGCGCCGGGAAGCGTCTGCCTTTACTTTTCTATTTGCGGCAACTCAAGATGGCCGACTTCTGTTTCCGGCGTGCCTCGGGCTCACGCCGAACAACGAGAACGCATCACCACAGCAATCAGCTTAATGCATTGGTGCAGAATTATTAAGCCCATTCGTCCACTCATTGCACTAATGTCATTTTACTGCTTACAAAAATAAACTGTTGATGAAACAATACAACAGGAAGCCTAGAGCTAGCCTAGAGCTCATATTTACAATTGCACCCATCTCTTGACTGTCCTGAGCATTTCAGAATAGGCCTTGTTAGTGAGACATTATAGTGGTGGAACTTATACATAGTGGGCTTACCCATGTCAATATATATCTTTGTAAATATGATTTTAATCTTTATTTTTAAATTAATTTGTCTAATATTCGTCTTGCCCTCAGTGTTGTTTTGTTCTGTCGAAGTTCCGAAATATATATTACACCGACATCTCTTAAGTGCTTATTCTCTCGAAATGATTGCGAATATTCACTGATGTTTGATGTCCATGCCAAAATAGTTATAGTCCTTCTACACTGTCTATGCTTTGCCGCCGCCATTTCTGTTCGGGCTGGCGTCCATTTTACCAGAACCTTCCTTCAGGTGATACTCTTGGGGGCTCGGGTGGGGTGGTGCCAGTTGGTTGCTATTGTCGTTCGCGAGCGACAGTCCTAGATCTATATCAACCTATGTAGCAACCTCTAAGTTTTGGAGCTCTTCATTATCGAGAATAATCGAGTGCTCGGCCTATGCATCACTCCTTTCCAGAATAAATCAATTGAACAGTCCCGGACCAAGTGAAAGAATCCTGTTGTCTCCTGGCCGCATCTGGAGCAGGTGTCTGATATTCCCAGGAACATCAGAATTAGCCGCCATGGTGTCAGGTATGGACAACTTAAATAGTATTGCTTTCCATTACTTCCCATTACTCCCTTTTGTGGGCCTGCTTCCGATTGAGGTTTCAGTTGACGTTCGTTGGTGGGAGTAGTTTCTCTATTATTGCCTAGTGTCAGTGGTATGTACATAACCTGTGGTCCTGTGACTAGCTCGAATCGTGAAAGCAGCACAAGTACAGCAAACAGAAGTCTAGTATGGAAGGGGCGTGGCTTGCGCGCTGGCGGCAGAGTGTAGTGTAGTTCCTATCATCCCAATAGGCTCTGCGCATTGGAATAATACCTACAGCAGTAAAGGCCTAGACCAGACGTTAACTAGGTCTACTACTGTTGATACTAGACTTAAAGTTTTGGGTTTGCCAGCTTAGCTCAGAGTTCACTAGAAACTTTCTCGAATGTTCAAGGAGGACTTAACTTCCCTGATTAGACAAGACGGGATTTAGTTTCTGACAACCATAGAACATGACAACTTTGCTCTCCCCTAATCAAGAGTATATCTCGAGAGTCGTGTGAACAAAAGGCAATTTATTTTACTCAGTCAGTACGTGCATTCTTAGTCTCATCAGAATGTAGAGAAAAGGAAGAGACGGGCGTGTTCAATAAAAAGGTGTTATTTATTGATCAGTCTCTTTTCTCATACAAGAGAAATGGATCGATATTATTGCAATACTTATAGTTAAGTAAAGTGCATACATTAAAAGCAATAGTATAAAATAATACTGTAAAAACATTGATATGGTTTCTAAGCCATAAGATGTTTAAAATGAATAAAATATATTACATACACATATACATTTGACTAAACGTACTCAACTGGTGTTTCTAAATACGCCTACCCCGTGTACCTGACCTAAGTCTAATACGTGGGCGGGAATAGAAAGTTACAGTTTAAGTTAAGTTTGTTTTTGCCAAGTGAATAACTAAAGAATTCTCTGTGAGGGGTTATTCAGTTTGTACCTGGAATCTAGGTTGAATGAGGGATGGTATCTCTCGTCTCTGGTCTCGATATTCCAGGCTGCCTGCGAGGGCTACCCGGAAACGCCGGTGCTGGATTTCTCGGCAGGAGAAAGCAGCTTCTCTCAGCGCGTCAGAAAGGCGGGGCTGCGCCAGCGGGGTCTGCTCTGCTCTTCGCTTCGGCAAGTATGGCTGCTCCGTCTCGTCACCACGCGTGTGTTTGCATAGGGCAATATCGGTAATATTTATACCTTTAAGGTGCCGAGATTGACGTAAGGATGGACATAGATACGTCAATAAGGATGTCATACGACTTGCTCGTTAGCACATTCTTTTACTGAAGTTCTCGGTGAAATCAAAACAATGGCCACAGGGTTTTGCCCAGGTTGTCATAGGTTTGATTTGTTATGAGAACTCCGTATGCCTTATCAGGGGCTGGAGGAATATCGCTTGTCTAATTAGATCGCAAGCGTTATGACTTAATCAGATAACACGTTCCTGTGCCGTAGTGTGACTGCGTCAGATAACGGTATCTGCATCATGGGGGTTTTCTGCCTCATGGGCTGACTACTTAGTTAACTTGTTAGTTTGCTTAACCAGAATAGGATCAGGAATAGGGGGATCAATTCAGAACCTATAGGAATACATCACAAGAGGACAGCTTTCCCGTGAGCTCCGCTCTGGGCTTAATCACGGATGCCGTGAGGACCTTTTCTGCCGTTTTTTGAACGGCGCTTTCAGCACACAACAACGTCGGAAGGTGGGCAGACAATAATGGTGCACTTCTGCGGGTTATTTAAGCAGCGGAACGCCGAAGTTTTAAATCGGTAATTTTAGCTTGTCTCCTCATCACGGATGGCCGCCATTTTGTTTGTTTACATCGTGAATGCCTTCCTACATCGTTTTTTCAGCATTGCTTCTATACTCAGGCGCTAATGACTCAGGAAATAGTGTTATGTCACTTTTTTCAATCTAGACTCGTTTTTAAGTGCTCTGTATGGGTCTAATGCACCGTACCTGTCGAGTCCAGCTTTCATTGCAGTTCCTCTGAGGAATTTTGGCCGCCATTTTAGAACACCTCCATGTGAAGAGCTCTGTTTCTTTTTGTTTACCCTAAAAATGTACACGCTCTGGAGAGGTTACTTGAATGTATTTGCTGGCATGCAGACCCATCGCCTCTTATCTTCTGGTGTTTCCTTCTGACATTTTGTTGCTGTTTTTGCGTATTATATCTGAGGAGACCCTAATGCCTTTTTGAGTCCTGCTGGGTTTTGATCTAAATTTTGCCTCTTTCGACGCTAATACCATCAATGTGACATTGCCTTCGCCTTAACACCTTATTTGTGGACTGGCATTGGTAGACGCACCTTTTTTGTGCAGTGTGGCTTGTATCACCAATATGTCATATGTCTTCTTCTTGCCCTTTCCAATCCAATGAAGACATCAGCACTCAAGGGTAGTGCATGCTTTTGACTGTTCTCTATTTGCCGCCTCATTTCTGCCGCACATGGTTTGCACCTCTTACTAACCAGCGTCTCTAAGCCAGTGGATGTTCATATTTTTATTGTGACCTGCTGTTCAGGGTGGTGCCCTCATACGTTATTCGTACTACTGTGTGGATCCCTGACAGGTGTTCAATATCATGGCAAATGTCTCTACTTCACCAAAAATGTCACAGACTGGAGCTCAACCTAAGAGGCTTAAGAATAACCCGCCTTCCCCCATTAACTCTTCGTCTAATCCTGTCCTGGATTCCATCCTTGAGGAGGTGCGGGGTCTCCAACCTTTTATGACTGCTACTAATGCAAAATTACAGTAAATTGAGGAGCGTTGGGTGGTCATGGAGGGTAAGGTTTTGAGTCTGGAACAGCGTGTGAGCGATATCCAGGATGTATCCACTAAAATTCCATTGTTGGAACAAGAGATCCATAAACTTAAGCTTCATACCGAGGATTTGGAAAATCGTAATCGAAGAAATAATCTACGCGTTTATGGTGTTCCGGAAAATTTGGAGGGTGTGGACATGGTATCCTTTATGCGGAAATTTCTTCAGGAACTTTTGGACCTTCAACCATCGTCACATCCTCTTAATATCCAAAGAGCCCATCGTCTTGGCCGTATGAACTCCAATTCCTCCAAACCACGTGACATCATCATGCTGTTCCTGGAATTCACGGAGTTGATGACTGTCCTGAAGGCCGCCAGGATCAAACGTCGTCTTCAGTGGTCTGGTCATAACATCTTTATTTCACAGGATCTTTCATCGGCTACAAATGCTCGGCGCAAGGAATTCTTGAATCTTCGACCGTTGATGCGACAGCTGAACATTCAATATGGAATTCTGCATCCCTGCTTCTGCAAGATCACGCATGGTGGCCGTACCAGATCTTATGATGGTCCGCAGAAACTTCATGATTATCTCCTGAGTGTCTCTCCTCCCACTATGGACACTTCTAACTAATGTTTTTTCTCCATGTTTTACTCTCTATCGTTGTTTTTATTTTTTCTACTCTTTCTGACCTCTTCTGATCCTTTCCTCTCTTCCTGACCTCCTTTTTGAGGTATTATCCTCACATCCTTGTGTCTTTTCTATCTGTAAAAGTCCTTTTCTTTGGTAGCTCGTGGGTTACGTTCTCTCTCTGGTGTATCCTCACCTCAGATGTTTTGGTTGCTCTCTTTTTCTCCGATCAGGCCTTCGTGCCTTGATCTGTTCATTCTCTCTCTTTCTGTCCTTCTCTATTTTTCCTCTTTTTCTCTTCTCTTTCTCCCTCTCTCTTTTTGGTTTCTTTACTATGTTTCCCAGTCTCAATGCTATTCTAGTCCTAAACGATCTCTACCTCTGTTTTTGTTTTTCGTAATGTCATCTCTCTTATTTATGGGTCTATTTGGTCTAGATATTGTGAGCGTTTTGGCAATCCACTTTCTCACTGGTATTTTTTGTCTTCCCTTTTGTAGTGATCTCCTTGCCATGTGTCTGATCCATTTGTTGCCCATCCTCCCCTCCTTCCAACATGTGTAACTTTGTCTCTTGGAACATTCGAGGTCTTGGTCATCCTGTCAAGCGTCAAAAGGTATTGTCTCACTTATCCAAATTTCATTCGCAGGTTGTATTTCTTCAAGAAACACATTGTTCTGATGTTGAATCTCTTAAGCTCAAAAGACATTGGGTGGGTCAGGTTGTGTTTTCACCTGCTGTTCACAAAAAAGGAGGGGTTGCTATATTGTTTCAAAAAGCCTTAAATGTTCAGATAATTTCTTCTCAAAGTGATAGTGAAGGGCGTTGGGCAATGGCTAAGGTTGTTATTCATAACAAGACAATAGTATTGCTTAATATATATGGTTCAGTCCGTCCGGATTCCAAAATTTTGGAAATATATCAAAGTTCTAATTGCTTCCATAGATTGCCCAGATTTCATCATTGCTGGTGATTTTAATCAATGGATAGACCCTTTTTCAGATCGATTATCCTCCAGTAAGTTTCAACCAGACAAGTCTCATAAGAGTTTTCAATCTGCCATTGCTTCTCGCCCTGATTCATGGAAAGTATGTAATCCTGATTTATTAGAATATACGTTTTTTTCTAATGTTCATCACACACGTTCGAGAATTGATTACATCATGGTTAGTAAGTCTCTTTTGCCCTCCATTAAAAAATCAGATATTGGTTCTATTTTTATTTCTGATCACGCCCCTGTCTATACTACCCTGGATCTTTCTCTTATTTCCTCTAAATTTAGTCGTTGGAAATTTAATTCCTTTCAGCTGCCACGCCTGCAAATTCTCCTGCACCCGGACCTGCCGCACACCTGCACCCGCCAAGTCGAACACCAGCAGCACCCACCTCAAGTGCATCCTGCTCAACACCCGCTCCGTCCACAGACACGCCATCGAACTCTGGAACCTCCTCGACACCACTGCCCCTGACGTCGCCTTCCTCACGGAGACCTGGATGAACGCCTCCTCAGCGCCCGACATCGCCATCGCTATCCCAGAAGGCTACAAGATCGTCCGGAGGGACCGCAACGCCAACCAGATGGGAGGAGGCATCGCCATCATCCACAGGAACACCATCCGGCTCACGACCAGCACCGACAACACCCTGACCACCGCCGAACACCTGCATTTCCAGATCCACACCGACCCGAACACCACCCTCAGAGGCACCCTGATCTACCGACCCCCGGGACCACGCACACAATTCAGCGAGGACATCGCCGACTTCGTCAGCCCGCATGCCCTCCCCTCCGCCGACTACATCCTCCTGGGGGACCTCAACTTCCACCTGGAGAACAACAACGACCGCAACACCAGCTCCCTGCTCGACAACCTCGCCAATCTTGGACTCAAGCAGCTGGTGTCCACCCCCACCCACCTCGCCGGACACACACTCGACGCAGTCTTCTCCTCCAGCCCAGACATCGACTTCAGCCACGCCACAGAGCTTCAATGGACGGACCACAGCTGCGTCCACTTCACCTTCAAGAGAACGACGACCCACCACCACCAGCAACAGACCGCCCGCAGAAGCTGGAACAAGATCACAGCAGACCAGCTCGCCACCTCCCTGAGCCAGCACCCTCCTGCCAGCTCAGCAAACCCCAGCCAGGCTGCCGACAACCTCACGAAGTGGATCAGCATCTGCGCGGACGAGCTCGCCCCGCTAAGGACCCCGCCCAGCAGACCCGGCAGCAAGAAAGCCCCGTGGTTCACCGACGAACTCAAGAGCTCCAAGAAGAACTGCCGAGCCCTCGAGAAAGTCTGGAGAAGGGAACCTACACCGGACAACAGGACCACCTTCAAGCTGGCCACCCGTAAGCACCACCAGCTGATCCGCGCCGCCAAGAAAACTGCATTCAAGGACCGACTGGACAACAACGCACGCAACTGCAAGGAACTCTTCAACATCGTGAAAGAGCTATCCAACCCCAGCGCAGGAAACAACGACATCACCCCATCGCAAGACCTCTGCAACTCCCTCGCTTCGTACTTCCACAACAAGATCGCGGAAATACACAACAGCTTCAGCAACCAACCAACGCACACCAGGACCGAACAACCACCCCCCACCGCCACCCTCCACGCCTGGACCCCGATCAACACCGAAGACACCATCCAAACGATGAGCTCCATCCACTCCGGATCACCGACCGACCCCTGCCCTCACTACGTCTTCAACAAGGCCGACGCTGTCATCGCACCCCACCTGCGAGACATCATCAACACATCCTTCGACACCGCCACCTTCCCTGAGAGCTGGAAGCACGCCGAACTCAGCGCTCTACTCAAGAAACCCACAGCGGACCCCACCGAACTCAAGAATTACCGCCCCATCTCGCTCCTCCCGTTTCCAGCCAAAGTCATCGAGAAGACCGTCAACAAGCAGATGGCCGCCTTCCTCGAGACGAATGGATCCCTCGACCCCTCACAGTCCGGCTTCCGAGCCAATCACAGCACCGAGACCGCCCTCATCGCCGCCACCGATGACATCCGAGCCCTGATGGACAACGGAGAAACAGCGGCCCTCATCCTCCTAGACCTCTCCGCGGCATTCGACACTGTCTGCCACCGCACCCTAGTACAGCGCCTCAGCAACGTCGGAATCCAGGACAAGGCGCTGGAATGGATCATCTCCTTCCTCGACGGAAGAACACAGAGAGTCCGCCTCCCACCGTACAAGTCAGAGGCATCCGAAGTCATCTGCGGCGTCCCTCAAGGATCCTCGCTGAGCCCCACCCTCTTCAACGTCTACATGAGCCCCCTCGCGGCCATCGCACGCCAACACAACCTGAACATCATCTCCTACGCCGATGACACCCAGCTGATCCTCTCACTGACCAACGACCCCGCCGCTTCCAGAGCCAACCTTCACGAAGGGATGAAAGATGTAGCCGAATGGATGACGACCAGCCGCCTGAAACTGAACTCAGACAAGATGGAAGTCCTCATCCTGGGCTCCTCGCCCTCCGCCTGGGACGACTCCTGGTGGCCCCCCGCCCTGGGCACCGCACCCAAACCGACGGACCACGCACGCAACCTGGGCTTCATCCTGGACTCCTCCCTCTCCATGACCAGGCAAGTCAACAACGTCTCCTCGGCGTGCTTCAACATCCTACGCATGCTACGGAAGATCTTCTGGTGGATCCCCACCGAGACCAGGAAGACCGTCACCCAGGCCCTCGTCACTAGCCGACTGGACTACGGCAACGCCCTCTACGCCGGTACCACCGCCAAGCTCCAGAAGAGACTCCAGCGGATCCAGAACGCCTCTGCCAGACTCATCCTCGACATCCCACGAACCAGCCACATCTCCGGACACCTGAGAGACCTTCACTGGCTCCCCGTCAACAAAAGAATCACCTTCCGCCTCCTCACCCACGCACACAAAGCCCTACACGACCAAGGCCCGAGCTACCTCAACAGCCGAATCAACTTCTACGCTCCCAAACGCCACCTCCGATCAGCCAACCACGCCCTCGCCGCCGTCCCCCGCATCCGAAGAGCGACTACAGGAGGAAGGTCCTTCTCCTACCTGGCCGCCAAAACCTGGAACTCCCTCCCGACCGACCTGCGCCTGACCCAAGACCACCTCTCCTTCAGGAAGAAGCTGAAGACCTGGCTGTTCGAGCAGTAGCGGCACCCCCCCTCCCCCAGCGCCTTGAGACCCTACGGGTATGTAGTGCGCTCTATAAATGCCATTGATTGATTGATTGATCTGATACCATTTTTATGAAAAAAAGTGCAGAGTTTTTCAATTAATATTTCTCCTTTAATAATCCCTCGGACACCTCTATTTCCATCCCTTGGGATGCTTTTAAGGCTTCTTTTCGAGCTTTTACTATATCCTATGTCGCTTCCAAAAAGAAGCTTAATAAACAAAAATATGAGGACCAGCTCAAAAAAATTAAAAACCTTGAACACTCATATTTTACTTCTAAATCCTCCTCTGCCCTTCAGGAATTAATTCTTGCCAAAACTGATCTTAATAAAATTATTACCAATGAAGCTTGTCACACCCTTCTCAAAATCAAATCTAAATTCCATGGTGGCCAGAACAAAGCAGGGAAAATGTTGGCAAATTATTTAAAAATAAAATCAGAACGTAAAACTGTTGGTCCCATCTTCAATGACTCTATCAATAAGTTAGTCACTTCTGATGAAGATATTGCTGAAGTATTTCACAATTATTACCAAACCTTATATTCTGATGATACTCATCCCTCGGAATCGAACTTAAAAACATTTTTTGAGGGCCTTCCGTCTCCCCCTTCCCTTCCGGTAGACTTTGCTCTCCTGGAGCGGGAAATTACTCTCCAGGAAATTACTACAGCCATTAACTCTCTTAAAATGTCAAAAGCCCCTGGTCCTGATGGTTTACCTGTTGAGTTTTATTCCTCTTTTCATTCTTTTTTTGCACCTAAACTTCTTCAATTATTTAATTCATTTATTTCAGATGCCAAAGCCTCTGGATCCTTTTTGGATGCTCTCATTGTCATTATCCCCAAACCTGACAAAGACCACTCACAGTGTAAAAACTACCGCCCCATATCTTTAATTAATTATGATTGTAAAATGTTTGCTAAAATACTTGCCTCTCGTCTTGATTCAGTTATCCCCCGCTTAATCAATACAGACCAAGTGGGATTTGTGAAGGGTAGACTTGCTGCTGATAATGCTCGCCTCTTCTCTAATGTCATTGCTCATAGTAAAAATGTTAATGTTCCATTGGCAGCCTTATCTCTAGATGCTGAAAAAGCTTTTGATCGCATTAATTGGCAATATATGTTTCATACCCTCAAGTGGTTTGGTTTTGGCCCATTTTTTATATCCTTGGTTAAACTCCTTTATTCCTCCCCTCGTGCCAGTATATTTGTTAACAACCAATTTTCCAGATTTTTTTCATTAAATAGAGGCACAAGACAGGGTTGTCCCCTTTCCCCTTTGTTATTTATTTTATGTCTTGAACCTTTTTTAGAACGTATTCGTTCCAACCCTGGTATTAATGGAATAAAACTTTCCTCTGTAGAAACTAAGTTATCTGCATATGCTGATGATGTCCTCATTTACATGTCCAACCCAGAATCCTCCCTCCCACATTTTCTCGATGAAGTGCATCTGTATTCCTCCATATCAGGTTATAAGCTTAATCTATCTAAAACATAAGTTCTTCCCCTTAATCCAATTTGTTTTCAATACATGTTTAATAATACTGATTTTGCATGGTGCCCCTCCAAAATCAAATACCTCGGTATTTGGTTTTCCTCCTCTCTAAAAGATACCCTCTTTTTTTTTTTTTTTTTTATAATTTTTTATTGAGCGGAACAGAAACCAGGTACAGGACGGATAAAAACCAATCTTTACAAAAATGGAAAAGAAATTACAAGAAAAATACAGCTTCTTCTAAGAAAAATCACAAACAGTCAGGCATTCAATGTAGCTATTACTTCATAGAAGAAAAAAAAAAAAAAAAAGTGCAAAGTCCATATTTAACTTTTCCAATCTAAAGTGCAAGTATACAAACCATAAATACGTTTTTTCACCTTCTAAAGTGCAAATATAACACAGTACAATACAGTCGAACCAATAGAAGCAAATTGCAGGATGAGTAAAAAGCAGCCTCCTTTTAAAACCAAGAGCAATCAATATAGCTATTAATTCACATACCAAACATATATGCACAACTCATATATTACTTTTCGATTTGAAAGTGCATGTGGAAAAACCATTCATTCATTTTCCATTACTACAGAGCTAACGCAATACAATACAGTACAGGCCGTCAGACTAAACTTAACCTCTGCTATTTAAACCTGCAAATATAATACAGTACTATACTAATTTAACAGTCCTAAAGTGCAAATGCAGAAGAACCCTAAAGTGCTTAATACCCCAAAGTGCTAGTGCATACCCACCCATTATATTCAACTTGCCCCAACCTCGAGACTATTTGATACTCCTGATTTAAGCTCGCAATTGAGACCCCCTTGCCTCCTCCAATATCTCCAAATAGTGCCAGTTCCTTTCAAATCTCCTAATAGCACCTACTCTGCTTGAATATGCTTTCTCAAAATTTCGTGCCATTCTCATTTTGTTAAGCCATTTCAGGTGTGATGGGGCTTCTTCAGATTTCCAATTTTGTAGGATTAATGATCGTGCAACTGTGCAGGAAATAAAAATGAAGGTTTCCTCATCATCCTTGAACCACCCTCTATTATGGCAAATCCAAAAAAGGGCCATTTCGGCTGAGGGCAAAAGTGCTTTCCCCAACGCTGCCTCAATGTCTAAAAAGACCGTCTCCCAGAAACGATTCAAGTGGGGGCAGGTGAAAAAAATATGGAGCCAACCACCCTGACTGTCGGCTAGACATCTAAAACACTTATTCCCTAACTCCGGAAACCTCTTTCCCAACGCCTCCGGAGTCCAATATGCTAGCCAACGAGACAAAAAGGACATTCTCTTAAAATTAGCGGCACGCAATGACCTATTACCCAGCCGACTAATCGTTTCCCAATCTTTACGTGTTAGGTTGCATTGTGTTAGGTCATTAATTTTAACTAAATGGCTATCTATAATTGGGAGTTGTCCTTCACATGAAAGCTTCTTGTACCATTTTCCTATCCCACAACTTTTGGCTTCATACAACAATTTCATCATCCCATTTATTGAATCTAAATGATCACCTATATTATTCCATAGAAAATGTGCAATTTGAAAATATTCAAGAAGCAGCGAAGACCCGGGAGTACTTGCTCTACCCAGAACTTCTTGCCATGTGATTATTCTATCCTGGACAAAGAAGTGCCTTATCTCCCGAAATCCCATTCTTTCCCAGTTCATTATGTGGCTACTGCTAATTTGGAGGCCCATACCGCCACATTCTCGAATGCTTAGAAACTGAGAAGCTGAGGAGCTAAGATTTTTTTAAAAGAAAGACTGTAGTCTAACTGCATAATCTTTAATAGTCTTGTATCTAGTCCTTTTCGGTAGCTTTGCCACCTTTAAAAATACCTGGATTTGTGAGTCCGCCTCCTGTACCATTTTTTCCAAAAAGAAGCTATCATGATTATTCTTTGATCCTATCAGGCCTGCCACTATGTCAAGAAAGGCCGCTTCATAGTATGTTTTTATATGCGGAAGAGCAAGACCCCCCTGTTCAGCTGATAGTTGAATTACAGATAATTTGACCTTCGAAGCTTTCCCACCCCAGATGAAACTCCTAATCAATGATTCAATTTCTTTAAAAAAGCGGGAATTAAGTTTAATTGGAACGTTGCTAAACAAAAATAATAATAAGGGTAAAATTGACATTTTTATCAGTGAGACTCTGCCAATCACTGTGAGCGGAAGAAGAACCCATTGGGCAAGGAGATTCTTAATTTTATTTTTCATCCTCTCATAGTTTAGCAGGAAAAGCTGATGGTAATCACTGGTTACGTATATGCCTAAATACCTTACAGGATCTTGCTTTGAAGCCTGTACACGTAGCCACGATGGAAGAGAACTAAGGCTGGTATTCAAAGCAAGAACCTCTGTTTTCTTGGCATTTATTTTATACCCTCCTATTTGTTCATAAGCTTTAAATTCCCTTAGAATATTTTCTATATTTTCTTTATCTGGTTTCAAATAAAGGATGATGTCATCTGCGAAAAGTTTGAGTTTCGCCATCCCTGGAATGGGGGGGGGTGATAACAGGGTTGATTCTAATCTTGATCACAAGGGGTTCAATAAAAAAAGTAAAAAGTAACGGGGACAGCGGGCAGCCTTGCCTCGTCCCACGGTTAATTTTGATTGAGCCTGCCTTACTTGAGTTTATTATTACCTGTGCTGAGGCGTTTTGATAGATATTCTGCAGCATTACAATCACCTGCTCCGGAAACCCGAACCTAACCAAGGAGTGGAACAGCGTTGCCCAGTTGACAAGGTCAAAGGCTTTTTCCGCGTCAACCATTAAAATACATGCTGGGGTTGAATTTATGTTAAAATAATCCAAAGCCTGAATCAAAAATTCCGTATTAGAAGCCATTGAGCGGCCTGCTATAAATCCTGACTGGTCGCTGTGGATAACTTCTTGTGCAGCGCATACTAAGCGGAGAGCCCAGATTTTCATAAGGATTTTATAGTCAGAGTTTAGCAGGCTAATCGGTCGGTAGGAATTAATGTCCTCAGGATTTTTATCTTTTTTGGGAAAGGATATAATTGTGGCTTCTTTGAATGCTGAGGGTACCAATCCTCCTAGTTTTATATGATCGTATAAATTCTTTAATGGAATTAAGAGATCTTTTAAAAACAATTTATAAAATTCGCTTGGAAACCCATCTTGGCCACAGGCCTTCGCCCCAGCCATTGAATTAATAGCCAGTGCAATTTCCTCTATAGTTATTTCGCATCCCAGTTACTCAACCCGATCGGCTGAAATCTTTGGAATTTCTATATCCTCAAAGTACTCCTGTATTTGATCTAACCCTGAAAGATATTCAGTGGAGTATATTCGTTTATAGTGGTCCAAGAAGGCCCTTTGAATTAAATCGCTCTTTACAATTTCTTGGCCATTTAGGGGATCTTTTATTTTAATTATTGAGGCAGATTCCTGACGTTTTCTTACGGAATTTGCCAAGAGCTTCCCAACCAATTGGCTGTCCTCATAGACCTTTTGTTGATAAGTTGTGGAGCTATTAATTTCCTCGAGGAGAAAAAAATCCCTTAGTTCCGCCTTTGCTTGGGCCAGTTGATTTGGGCATAGCTGTAGTTGTAAAACATATTCTTTGTCAACCGCCCTTTGCAATGTTGTTATTTTCTGTCTCCTCTCCCTGGCCACGACCGAGGTATAGGATATTATTTGGCCTCGAGCTGCCGCCTTGAATCCTTCCCAGACTGAGAAAGGTTCAGCTGTACCCTCATTGATTTTAAAATAGTCCGTAATCCACTCTCTAAAAGCTGTTACCCAGTTTTGATTCTGGAGCAGGGTACGGTCCAGCTGCCACCTAGACTGGTCCCTGCTCGCTACTCCCAAGCCCACCACAAGTTCTATCATCCCATGGTCTGAGAAGGGGTTTCCTCCTATTGAAGAGGCCAAAATCTGGATGGATCTTGAAGTAAAAAAAAAAATCGATCCTGGATGCTGTTTGGAAGCGATGTGAAAAGCAAGTGTAAACCTCGCTTTCTGAATTCAAAGTACGCCACGGATCTATTAGTTGGTATTCAGCAATAAAGGAGCCCAGGGCCTTTTTAGTATTAGGTTTTAACTGTTTTTTGTTCTTATTGGAGGTGTCTTTTTTTATGTCTTGTATATAATTAAAGTCACCTCCCATAATAATCTGCCCAGGAGCCCCCCTCAAAAGGTCATTGATTTCAAGAATACTAGATACGTCATCCATAACCTGACCATAGTAGTTCACAAAGTTCAGAACTTTTGACTGAATTTTAACACACACCCAGAGCCACCTCCCATTGGGATCCCTTCTAATCTTCACTTCTTCCCAAGAGATTCTTTTTGATAAGAAGATAGCGACACCTCTCTGTGCTACTCCAGCTGATGCAAAAAATGCATGCGAGAAGTATCTTGGGAGGAAGAGATTAGGGGTATTGGATTTTAGGTGGGTCTCTTGTAGCATTAATACATGTGGATTTTGGGATACTGCCCACTTAATGAGAGCGCCATATTTCTGTTTATTCAAAACCCATTGGCATTCACAGACAGGATACTACATTTAATCATTTCCATAAAGACGTTTTTTGCCTTTTTACTCCAAAATCAATTTTTAATTTCCGTCCCTGCTTAGCACTTCCGCTCTTTTTTACTGCATTTCCCCCCCCCCCGACCCCCCCTGCCCCAAGGAACCCCTCCCCTGGGATGTGGATCTTCCCTTCCTTCCCACGCAAACCACGTCCCCCCTCCCTCCTTGTGGCCTGGGTGTCTTCTCATCACACCCTGCATGACCCTGTGTAGCCCCCCCCCATCAGCAAAACAGTTAGTACGGTTCATTCATGAAATGCAATTTTATATAACACCTCTCTAGAAAAAGCATTCTTGAAGCTAGGAAAAGCCCTAGCTTATATCCAGATCTCATAGATTTCTAAACTTGCAATATTTTGCAATGTTTCGGAGACTTAGTAAACCCCTGTAACCAGCTGCTATTCCTTAAGCTCTAGCAGTTGTCTGTGATGAGATCTCTTTAAGGAGGGATTGAGCTTCATCGACGTCCGAGAACATGTAGAATTTTCCTTTCACAAGGACTTTAAGTTTGGATTGTTGCGCGATTGACGCTTGAGTGCCATTTGACTTAAAGAGATGGAAAATTTTCACGAATTCTTTTCTGCGGCGCGCCGCTATGGCTGTCATGTCGGAAAAAATTCTACATTTTATTGTCTCTGTGACTGAGAATTGTCTCTGTTAAAATGCTTTTGTAAGAATTTTTTCTTTGATTCTATAGTCCGCGAAATTCATTAGAATAGTTCTCGGGAATGCTGAATTTGCAAATCTCTGTGCCGGATACCCTCAAATTGACATTCGATTCTCTAACTAAGAAAATTCAATCCCTTCTTCAAATTTGGTCCCCCTTATTCCTTACCTGGTGGGGTAGATTGGATATCATCAAAATGATGATTACCCCTCATGTTCTCTACACTGTTTCCATGCTTCTGTTTAAAATTCCTAAATCTTATTTTGCACGTATTAATTCTCTGTGTATAAAATTCCTTTGGAATAACAAACATCCACGAATTGCGTTACATAAGTTAATTCGACCCAAAAATGAAGGTGGTGTTCGATTTCCCGACTTTAATTCGTACCATTCGGCCTTTTTGATTAAACAATCCTTCTCCTTGGCATATGACTTCATGGATAATCCGATTCCTAAGTGGGTTCTTGTGGAACGCTCCCTTTTGAAAGAATTTTCATTCCAGCATGTTACTTTCATGTCAAATTGTACGTTTTTATCTAAATACCCTATTTTGAAATACTCCCAAGCTTTATTACAAAATGTCTTCTTCTCTACCCTATCCCCTCTTCAATGTTTTCTATCCTCTGTGGTGTGGTACAACAAATTTCTTAGATACAAAGGCAAATCTTTTTACTTTAAACACTGGAAAGAAAAGGATATCCTCTTTGTACATCAATTTTTTATTGGTTCCTCCCTCATTTCTTTTCCAGTATTGCAAAATATGTTTCATTTGCCTGCATCGTGTCTCACTGAATATACTATTATAACTTCTGCAATTCAATCTTATTTGTCTTCCCTTTCTTCTACTGAGCCTTTCTCCTCCTTCACCCCTACCACTCCATTGTATCCCCTATTTTCTACTCAATTACCTAAAGCTGCTCTAGTTTATTTAACTTTGTTATCTACTATCTCAGATCGTCCTAAATCTAATGTAGAGATTGTTTGGGAGACTGACCTTGATGTCTCCTTATCTATTGCATTGTGGGATCGATTATGGTCTAAACTTTTTAAAGTGTCTGTTGCTGCGTGCGTTACGCAATCTTTACTCTTTATATATCATAGAGTTGTTATTACCCCGGTTAGTATTCATAAATTCTCTCTTGCTTCTTCACCTTTATGTTGGTCTTGCTCCAAGGAATTGGGTACCCTTAAACACCAGTTATATGATTGTACCCCTGTTTTATCTTTTTGGACTGAAATATGGAATATTTGCATGCCAATGTTTTCTTGTTCTTCTCAATTATCTTTTTTAAATATATTTTTAGGTTCTTTATCAGATGAGATGAATATTGATGTATCTTCTTCAGCTAAATTATTAGACCTGTTTATTGCTCTTGCATTTAAAGTTATTTTATCGTGTTGGAAAGATAATTCTAAACTCTCTGTCCATACTTGGTGGAACTATATTTGTGATGAACATAGAATTGCTATCGCATCCTCTACCTCTGTCCCTCTAAAAATTAAGTCTGATCTATTATGGCTCCCTTTCACTTCTTATCTTTCCTCCAATCCTTTTCCCCTAACTCGTACTATTAATCCCACATGATATTTCCTTCTCTTTTCTTTTTCCTTCTTGTTTTCCCTCTCCTCTTCTCCCTCTTTCTTTCCTTTTCTTTTCCTTTTTCCTTCTTTCTTCTTTACTGTCCTTTTCCCCCTTTTATCTTTTCTCATATACTTATTTTGATATGGTCATGGCTTTTCACATTACTTCCTTATGTATTTTTACCTAATTACTTATGCCATGTTTCTATACTACTTTTAAATTGCCTAATAAAAATTTCCTGAACAAAAAAAGAAGTCTAGTATGGACGATTGGTGGCATCAATTGAAAAACTGTTACACCAAATAAAATCAGAGCATGCATTAGGAACAAAAAAGACAGTGACATGCTGGAAGCTAGCATATTGCTTTCTCTTTTAGAAACAATATTACATTTTAAACATTTCCAATCGTTCCCATTAAAATTCCTGTTTTTGTATATTTTGTCTTTCTGAATTACATAAAATATCGAATAATTTGTGTATTTGTTTGTGTAATTTGGTTTCTGTATTTTTTATGTGTTGTTTTGAAGTTCAAACCAGAGAACGTGCTTAGGCCGGGGTCCCTGACGTTTGAAGTGATTCAAAAGTGGGCCCCTGTATGTACACCTTTGAAACTGGTCAATTGGAACAAGATACCATCCAAAATGAAAAGTTAACTCTGTGTAATATAGTGTATATAAATGAACATAATCCTATTACAAAAAAGAACCTCTCAATCATGGAACAGCCCTACAAAGTGCATGACTAATGCAAACAATTCAGCCATGTCATTTTCCAAAAACATTTCCTCCAATTGAGTTGAGATTCATGAAGAATCACAGTAATTGTGTGTAAGATCAAAGGCTGGTCACAAAGATCAGCATGGGACACTATCAATCGTTCCCATTAAAATTCCTGTTTTTGTATATTTTGTCTTTGTGAATTAAATAAAATATCGAATAATTTGTGTATTTGATGTGTAATCTGGTTTCTGTATTTTTTATGTGTTGTTTTGAAGTTCAGACCAGAGAACGTGCTTAGGCCGGTGTCCCTGACGTTTGAAGTGATTCAAAAGTGGGCCCCTGAACTGAAGTCAAAATGTTACTGTTGCTTTATACAGTTAGGAAACTCGTTTTTGAGAATCGCCTAATGGTAGCTGTGCCCGATAACTGTATGAGTATTTGGTTTAGATGCTTTGCAACCCCAAGTTTACTGCACTGAACTTAGCTGTGAGGCATGTGTTGTATATTAGTGTTATAGGTCTGGCTTTGTAGAGCTACCTTTTCCAATAATATCTGGCCACGGTGAATAGTTTAGCTAAGCAGGCTTTAGCTGGGGATTTCTGAACAGGGTTTCGGAGATAGATTTTTTGCTAGAGTTATTTATTCATGTATTAGTTTTGGTGGCTTCTTTAGCTATATCATCTGACAGCCCATTGCAGTAAACAGGCCAGATAATAACATTCTAGATCAGGTACCCCTTATCCCTCGTTCAGTAAAGAATTGTATTTTATAAACGCATCTCTAATCAGTTGTTATCCCATATCGTCTCTATCATCATGGAGATAAGCTCCCCAAAAATATGATAGCAGATAATGACGTACATAGTCATGAAAAAATACAATAGCCGGGTAATGCTAGCATGTTTGTTATGATTACTCTGCCCCGCAATGAGAGAGGTAATCATCTAATAAACAAAATGGAGTTACGCAGTCCATTTAAAGCCCGTCCAACATTGCCCTCGATAAAGGCTTTATCCAAGTGGTAGATCTGCACTCTTCAGTGTGGCTTTACCAAGCCAAGGGCACACTGTATAGCTTCAGGTATTTAAAAACATTACATTAGCCATTAGTCCTGCGACTCGAGCCTAAAGCAGTATGTTATCTGCAAATAGATAGTTGATGTGGGATTTACTATTCAGTTTCAAGCAATTTGCTAGCAGCAACACGGCCATTACAAATAACAAAAATAAAAGGAAAGCTTCCCTAATACTTTCCCTTCTTTACTGTGTTTACTCTAGCCACAAGATCATTATAGAACAATTTGATAAATGCAAGTATTTCTTCTCGTAAACCTATGTGGTACAGTATGCAATGCGATTGATTAATGCCAAAAAAGAGTCTACTTTGTTAGTGGGCACCTTGTATAGGGTGCAGAGTAATCTACGAATAATGGGAGAGTGCTTCTGCCAGGCACAACATTATTTTGGTCTGGGTGAACGAGGGTCGACGGGACCTTCATAAATTAACCTTCAATAATCTTGTGGCCATTATTTTACCTATTTTTTTATTTTCCAGGTTAAGTATAGATAACAGTCAATACGACCTGATGCCTGTTGGTTCACAACAAGATTAGGCCATACTGTTATGATGGCTTTCCTTGTGAATTGTGGCAGTGTGCCCTAGAGTTTAGCTGTCATATGAGTCATGTCAGTTTAGAGCTAATATATCCACAAATGTAATTCCAAATTCAATCAGGAAACAATCATCTGTCCAATGTCTTGCCTAGTGCTAATTGTTCAATGGCACCTTTTATCTCTTGTATAGTCTGAGCAGCATCAACCACTTCTCTCATGTCAGGTGACAATGTGTGGAGCTCAGCTTTCCTAATGAGTTCGCAGCAATTCTTCATGAACCAATGTGTGTGATTGGGGTTATTGTAAGATCTGGCAGTCCGCAAAGACTGTATTGATTTCTGCATGAGAGCTTACTTATGTTCCATTTGTAAGCTTTAACGCAGCAATTGGAGGATGATAAATCAGATCTGACCAATCCTGCTAACAGAGTACCTCTTTTTTCATCCTTGTTATGCTGTTGAATTAAATATTTTCCATGATGAAATATCTTAAACCTATCCAGTACTTGTCTTATGTTTATTCCTTATCTTAAGGCAGCACCCATCTTGGAATCATTAACGTCTTCGGCCTCCGTTTTGATGCAGTTCATCTTCTATTGTGCCCAGTTCCATATGAAAAACCTTACAAACTCCATATGTGGTATTTATGCAAACTCCTCTCATCACTACTTTAAATGCTTCCCCTTCCACCTGTGAGTCACCTCCTACCCTGAATTGTCCTGAAAGTAAACTCTAATAGATTTACTTTGCATTCCTCTGAATGCAGCATCATATAATGCCTCTGCCTTCATGTGTTCAGCTTTAAATACACATCCCAGGTCTGCCCCTGCTACAACGTCATCATCAATTGGTTGTGATCTGATACTGCTTTGCTAAGATACCCTGTGCGTGGGACTTCATCACGTATCTGAGGCATGCTTAAATACTTATCTAATGTGGTGTGTAGCCTGTAGATCTATGTGCAGTAGAAAGAATTCTTATTGCAGGATGAATCTCTCCACATGTCTGTAAGTTTGCAGCCTTTTAGACAATTACAAAGTTTGTCTGCTGTTCTGGTAACAGCTGTGTTAGGCATAGTTGGCTTGCTCTAGGGATCCAGTCACAATACTATTAAAGTTCCCTCTTATTGTCATGAATGGCGTCCTACCAGTGCCATGTTGATAGTCTCTCAAGATGCTGAACCTGTGCTGTATTGAGGGCATAAACACAGAGGAACAGTTTGCACCTAGTGACCCTTCAGTCACCACAACCATACCTTCTTTTTCTCTATCTTCTTTTTCAAGCACACAAGGCAGTCCTTGTTTAATCCAAATCATTGTTTTATTGGCAAATGCGGAAAAATATCGTAAAACAAACAGGGCCTGTAGGATAGTGGAAAATTACGTGCTACGGCTGGGTAGCCCTACCATGTAATATTATCACAATACCCCAAAGATGACCCTTAGAGTCATACTAATAAATCATTAGCTCTGTCCTTGTAGAGTGGCAAAGAGCAGCCAGTCAAAAAACGTTGTTTGCAGTGGAAGCATTAAACGTACATGTGTGCAATAAAAACAAGCATTACATATCCAGTGTCTCCAGAACACTTTCCATTTACGGGCTAAGTACAAATGCAAAGCACATACATCTTCAATATTCAAATGTATAAACGAAAGAGCAATAAAAACAGGTTTAATCAAAGTGCATTGTGCCCTTAGCAGTCAGGCTTCACTAGAGGAACACACGTTAAGCATGTCAGAGTAACAACATGGACAATAGGTAATTGACACGACTTGAGGGAAATCCAACACCAACTTATAGTGTATTTTTGTCTTAATGTAAACAAAAAAAGGAACGGAATAGTATATATATATAACCGAAGTTCTTGTAGCAATATTTAATCAGTGCAGAAAAATACATGAAAAGATAACATTGTTGTCATTGGCAGAAACCACTAGTGACAATCGTTCACTTGCAGGTTGAGGTATGTGGGCCCTTACAGGGTTAAGGTCATGCGGGCACCAGGACCACGACTCAACAGTCAGATTAATTTTACCTATCCCATGGAGAGGAGTTGTCTTGGCTGTCCTTGGTGCTGAACAGGAGCCATAGTAGTGCTGATTTTACTTCTTACCCGGTGCTGCAAGAAACAGAACACAAAAAACACAACAGATGCACAGCTGCTGATGTCGGATGATGGTTGCATGGTTGTTCCCTGGATATTCAGCGTCGAGTGTGGGGATCAGTTACAGGATTGGATCACCAACAAGCCTTGGAAGCAATGATCACAGCAAAAAGGTACTGGAACTCACTGAGTCCGGGGGAGTGTGGTAGCAGCCTGAAACTTCAGGAAATCTGAGACTACAACTTCCACAACACACTGGGCCACCGGGGTTTGGGCAATCCCACAGAGGGGCCGATGGCCAGCTATTCTTTGGATCCACAGAGTTTTTTTACCTGCAGTTTGCATGGGACTAGTGCCACTAGTTCAGGGGTGTCTGAGGGTGCTTCTGGCTTCCACAGGGTCCCTCTCTTCGAGAGTGCCGGGTTTTAGGGTTGTTCACTCAGTTCCAAGTCTGTTGCCACAGGGACAAAGTACCCCACTTTTGCGTTGGTGGTGGTGTCCTTTTGTCAGCAACACAGGTCTCCCCTGGGTCCTTCCTTGATGCAAGCTGTTCAGTTCTGAGGTTCTGGTGTCAGAGGCTCTTTTAAATCCTTGATATAGGGGAGGTGTGCGTGTAGGAACTAGTAGCCAAGGGGCAGCTAGTCCCTGTGACTAGGCCTCTTCTGGAGTGACCACCTCCACCTATTCTACCCAGAACCCTCTATTCTGTCATTCTTACAGATGGCCAAAATCAAATTGTGGTGAACAGGTCAGGCTGCTCACCCTGGAGGTGTGGCTAGTCTTCCGCAGGTGTACACATCCCTGCAGAGCTAATTTCCAGCCTGCCCGGGTGCAAGGGGAGGGCTGTGTCCTCCACTAGGAGTCAGCCCTGATATATTTCAAAGGAAGTGCAGCTTTTGAAGTTCACCAACTCGATGTGCCACTTCACTACCCTGCTTGGGAAGAGTAACCTCCTTTATTCCCAAGCTTTTCCCCCTACTCCTTGGAGTGATCACACTGCCTCACAGGAGGTCAGAATCCTGTCTTGGTGGCAACTGGCGCCGGAAAGCGTGGACTGGTCATCCAAAACACAGCACAGCTGGGGCAACCTGGTGGGCAACCTCTAAGGTGCCAACTATGTGCATGCCACATAACCCAGGGCATGAAAATGTTATAAGGGGTGAGAATGCACTTTTCCCCCGAGAAATATTTATTAAATATACTTTATCATACATAAACACAATACAAAAAATAACATTGAATTATAAATAATAAATACAATGCAATTATAAGGAAAGAGAACGCATCAATTTGCATCCAAATATGATATTATAACAATAAATGTCAAGTAACAAACGATAAAAAACAAGAAGGGCTACATTGAAGATATATGGGAAAATGAGAACTATAATACTTAATTTAAATTGAGGAACAAGCAGTAATATATGTATCCAAACTAGTCCACATGTTAGAACTGGAAAAAGATGGTTCAGCAGAAGTACGCAAAAATGAGAGATGCCCACTTCTTAAAAAAAGAATCCATTCCCACCAAGCCTTGACTGAAAGCAATTTAGCATTTTTCCAATTAAAAGTTATAGATTTCAGTGTAGTAGAAATAAGTAGGCTGTCCGGAAATTGGTTAAACCCGACTGTACCCAACAATACCCTACCGGCGGAAAATCAGGTGACCTTAAACCAAGTGTCACTGATTTTTCACATTTATTGCACAGAGTGACCACTTGAGGGAGCCAAAGCAGTACAAAACAGAACTGTACTGGAAACAGCAAACTGAAGCAAGCCCTCACTCCCACCTTCACTCTGCGTGTCCCGTCTGCTCCCAAATCTGCAGAGCCCCCGCATAGCAATGGAATTATCTGCCGTCAAATGCCCTGAAAGGCAGCGCAGCATTTATGTACATTTTGGGTATGCTTTATGTTTCTGCTTCGCTGATTTTCTGCCGACTTTCTAACATATTGACTGAGTCACTTTATGGGCAGGACTACAACTTTGCTTTATTCCTCCTGGGTTACTTTGCATGTTAAAACTTGTATACAATGACAACAGGGCTCAGGTCAAAATTGAAATTGAAGGTCGACTGTTCCAACGTATCCCAATTTGTAATGCACTTAAGCAGAGCTGTATTGTCCCTTCCCTTTTTCGGCTTCTTCTTGGCTCAAACCCTGCAGAATATCCTGACATTTTCTCCTAACATTCGGGCAGTCCATCTTGCCTGCTCATTGTATGCCTACGGCCTTATGCTAATGAATTGCACTCCGTTTTGCTTGAATAGTAAACTTTTTTGTTTAGAAAAGTAATGTGTTTACGATATGTTATCACTTAATATTTACAAAACTAAAACTTAAAATTTTGCTTCATGGTCTCTCAATTATTCATGGTAGTTAGGCCAGATAAAATTAGAGCAGGTGTCTCAGCATAAACACTTAAGGCTCTTTATCTCGTGCAACCTGAAGTGGAACTCTCATTTGGCTGTTGTTAAGACCAATGCAGTTTTCTTGTTTTTTTCGATGTGCAAAGGTGGCTCACCCGGCAGCAACATCTTAGCTGGCTGCAACGGCAAATGCAGAGATGGGGTCAGGGTTGGATTGGGATCACAGCTAGGGTTGGGCACTCCAGAAAAAATGCACCGCATTCCCAGCTCATGCCTTTATGGATCACCGTTTTTTTAACCAGATTGATCAGAGTTATAATGCCCTAACTAACAAGAAAATGTTCATTAACCTGGCTGGATATTTTGTCTAGTTTTATATAGTGTGATCTCAGCCCAAAAGCACTTGAGTGATTTACATGTGTGCAGATTACATACAAGATAAAGTTTAGTTTTATTGTAGGCCTTTAAGGAGTAAGGGCCCGATGTAGGTAATCCCAGATTACCGATTCTTAAATACCGAATCATACCGATTCGGTATTTAAGAACAGGCAAATGGGATGTAGGGTAATGGTTCTTAAATAATTACCGAATCGGTAAGTTTCGGTAATTACCGAATCAGTATTTACAGATTCGGTAATTGCCATTCATTCCTATGGGCCGATTCGGTAAATGGGGGAAACATTGAAGGGTGGCAGGGTGTCACTTTAACACCCTGTTCCACCCCTCAAATGTGTATGGGTGCACATGTTGCAGACATACATGCCGTAAGGGCATGTATGTCTGCAACATGGCACTGTTGGAAAAGCAAAAAAAATGCTTTTTCTAAGGTTTTCATTATTTACCATCAACTTCTAGTTGGTGGTAAATAACGAATCCTAAAATGGGAAAAGCATTCATTTGAGTGCTCCCTACATTTCAGATTCAGTAAGTTTCCGAATTCTTAAATACCGATTCGGTAAATTACCGAATCTGAAATTAAGCCACCTACATATGAAAAGCCTAATTCCGGCCGGTAACGGCCGAAATTCTGTAATTTCGGGCATTACCGACTGGAATTACGCTTCCTACATCTGGCCCTAAGTGAGTTGCCAAAAATCACAGGATGCTGAGCCGACGCTGGGATTCTGTAGCGTGACAGGGAGGCCCAAGCAAAGGCACACACCCTCCACCGTAGCCTATGACACTGAGGCTGAGGTGACAATACCTGGCCACCAGCGAGGCATGCATACTTCCTCCCCCACCCACTATGTCCTGCATGCGGTGGCCTGACGGGGAAAGAAGGTGGGGGACTTGGAAAACACTGCTGCTGGGCCAGTCTGACACATGGGGGGCCGAAGTGTGAATGGCTCAAGAGCCGGAGCAACACCTGGCCCCCAGCCTGGCTCAGGTGGAGGGGAGAGGGTGACTGACGTGACGATGACCCAACGGACGCTGCTGTACTCCCCCCTCTCTTGCTTCAGTTTGTCAGCACGGCAGGGGAGTGGGACAGCAGGGAGGGTTCTGTGGGCTGGTTCACTAAGGCCCTAAAAACTTCAAACAATTAGCCAACATGTGATCATTATTGGTTTGCAGGAAGAAAAGCGAAGTTAAAATGAATATGGAGATGTATAGGAGTCCTCTTTAATTTTCATGTCCAGGCCTTTGCACGTCACGCACTTGAGACTGCCTTCATGGCATTGGTTCATTTGTCTGGGTCAGGGGACCGGTCTTCTCCAAGCTTACCAGTAAAGTTCTCAGAGGACCGGATGCACGACTTAAGTCTTTCTCAAGATCCCATAGTCCTGTGTCTGATATCTGTCTATTTGACCTGCTGCACAGCCTGTCATACCAAGTCGCAGTAAAGTAAAACTACAGCCTGAGTGTGGCAGGGGGGAACTGCTACATTCACCATTTTACAGAACGCACTGATACAAAAAAAAGGTTTTATAAAAAGCGATATTTTAAACACAGCTGTTTGCGGTGGCAAATTTCTAATAATAGCAAGCTGATGGTGATTAACTATTACATAAAACGAGTTTAATATCTAATATGGATGACCTAGCCATGCCTGACACCAAGGGAGCTCGGGGAACCACTGAACGTGACTGACGCACAGTAGTTTACTTCACAGATGGGCACACGAGAAATTAACAGAATGAAGATTCAAAGAGCAAGATTGCAACAACAAAATGGTGCTCATGTAAAGCACTCCAAAATAATTGCAAAAAAACCCATATATTTTTCTAACTGAAAATAGCAAGAAAATAAAACTTGCAGAACATTCTCAAATGTCAAAGTAGCATATCTAGCTGGATATTTTGTGTAGTTTTATATAGTGTGATCTCAACCCAAAGGCACCAGATTGATTCCCTTTGGCCCCATCTTTTTAACATCTATGTCACCCTGCTGGTTTATTTAGTGGAGACATTGGGGGCTAAGGTGATGGCCTATGCGAATGACACGCAGTTTCTGTTTACTTGGGGAAGGGACGATGACTCTGTCTCCTCCGCTCAACATTGTCTATCCTCCATTTTGCACTGGCTTGCTCACGCGCAGCTTAACCGCATCGCTGCTAGAGAGATTCCCCTGCTGTGCTGGACAGCAATAAAAATGGGTGTGGACATGACGAGCTCTGCTCGTCATGAGCACAGGAGCACTGTGCTGCATGACGAGCTGAGCTCGTCATGAGCATGGAAGGGGTTAAGTGTAATGAGGAGAAATCTGCGATCCTTCTGTATGGCAAATTTCCGGCAAACTTTAAAGAGAAACTATGGCCCCCGGGTTCTCCCTTGCCTAGTTCGAAGGGAGACTATGCCAAGAATCTGGGGGTGTTGTTTGAGGAGAACCTGACTTTTTCAATCCAGGTAAACAAGCTGGCTGGGTCCTGCTTCAGCATCCTGAAAACATTGAGGTAGTTTCTTCCTCTTCTCACTAAGTCTTCAAAGGAAACTGTTGTTCGATCTCTGATTCTCTCCCGCCTGGATTACACTAATGCATTGTACGCTGGCATCCTGGGCTATCTTTTAAATAAACTTCAGATAGTGCAAAACTCGGCTACCAGGCTCCTGCTGGGTCTTTCCAGCAGGAGCAGTGTGCGCTTCTATCTGCGTTCTTTGCACTGGCTTCCTGTGGAGGCTCGTATAAAATTAAAAACTTTGACTATAGCCCACAGTGCTCTCAATGGCCTGGGGCCCACCTACCTACAGAGGAGGTTTTCCTTTTATGTCTCTGTGAGACAGCTGCGCTCCTCTTCACAACTTCTTGCTCAGATCCCCAGGTTTAACCATCAAAGGCTTGGCGGGAGCTCTCTTGCTCGAAAAGCTGCTTTGGCATGGAACGCCCTGCCGCTGGCTCTACGTAGTATTCAAGATTCTGTGACTTTTAAGTAAAAGCTAAAAACTTTTCTCTTTTAGCTTTGCCTTTTGACTTCGACCCCTTTTTCAGGCTCGCGCCGGGACACTCCTCAGAGTAGATGTGCGCGTTACAAATTCATATAGATAGATAGAGATAGATAGATTTACATGCGTGCATACAAGATAAAGTTTAGTTTTATTGTAGGCCTTTAAAGATTAAGGGCCATATGTATCAAAAAGTCATTTTGCGATTCGCAAATAGTGATTTTTTGGAAATCGCTATTTGAGAATTGCAAAATGCTATGTATGGATTTGCAATAAAGTTTGCGAATCCTACATATTTCTTAATTGCGAATCTCAAATTGCGATTCGCAATTAAGGAATACCTCCCCATTCATTCCTATGGGCCTAGAGGCCCATCGGAATGAATGGGAAGACATTCTCGATTTGCGATTTGCAATTAGCGAATCGCAAAGTGAGAATGCAATTTCAAGGGTGAAAGGGTGTCAAAAGGACACCATGTTGCGCCCCTGAAATAAGAATGGGTGCACGTGGCGCACATACATACCCTAGGGGCATGTATGTGCTTCACATTGCACTTTGAAAAATGCAAAAAAGTGAATTTTTCACAAAAATCGCAAATTACCACCAACTTGAAGTTGGTGGTAATTTGCGATTTCTTAAGGCCAAATTGCACTTTTTTTGTGCTTCTTACATGGCATTTAAGGAATCGCAAAATTGACGATTCCTTAAATGCAACTACAAAATAAGGATTTGCAAATTTTGCGATTCCTTATTTTGCACGCAGATGTTCCTCATACATACCACAAAGCAAAATTGTGCTCGCAAATGCAGAAATTCTGAGAATTTCGGTAATTGCGATCGCAATTTTGCTTGATACATATGGCCCTAAGTTAGTTGCCAAGAATCACGGGATGCTGAGTCGACACTGGGATTCTGTAGCGTCACAGGGAGGCCCGAGCAAAGGCACACTCCCTCCACCAAAGCCTAAAACACTGGGGCCGAGGTGACAATACCTCGCCCCCAGCTAGGCCCATGCATACTTCTTCCTCCCCCACCCACTATGGCCTGCATGCGGCGGCCTGGCGTGGAGAGAGGGGGGGAGGGCTTGGAAAACACTGCTGCTGGACCTGTCCGACACATGGGGAGGGGCGAGGTGTAAATGGCTCAAGAGCCGAAGCAACACCTGACCCCCAGCAACATGTGATCATTATCGGCTTGTGGGCATGAGATACGAGGACTTTGTGTTATAGAATAGTTGCATTTTGCATGAGGTGATATAATGAATTGTGCATCATAAAACTTTGTGATATACAGTATTGTTACAAAAATATTGTGTCCAACAACCCTGAGGACTAGCTATGGAATATAAAAATTGCTTGTTTTGTTAACAAACATTGGAACCCCGGTCACTTAGGGCACCTGTCAGAAAATATATTAACTTTTGTTTACTAAGTAAGCGAAGGGCAGAGTTTTATGAAAAATAGATGCTTTTGTTTCTGTAACATAAGAGAAAAGGAAGCACCTTAAAACAATAAATGTAGGAGAACAGTAACAGATTCAATGGGGGTGGGAGGGCAGCCATGTGATGGGATTAACAGCTCGTTAATCCCGTGAGGTAAATTGTGCACAGAATATACTTTCCAGTAAAATTGTTTTTGTAGTGGACTTTTTGAGCTAAAACAAATTTTAAACGAAATGTGTCCTCCCTTGATGCTCCCTGAATAGTAGGTTCTCGCTGCGGTTTCCTAACATAAATACCTACATTTATAGTGTTTCTCAATCACAGATCTGTGTTTCAGAAAGGTACAATAGGATCGTACATCTCCTAGAGCCTAAAAATATGTGCCAATGAATGTGTTTCTTTTAAGTGTCTAACTTTTATTTCTGAAACACATGTGCCTTGTCCTTACTCTGGTCCTATCTCACTGCACCTTTGATTAAAGGAGGTCATAACTCGTAGCCCCATTCCTCCAGCGCCCCCTGCTTAGGGGCTCATGACACCTCTTCCTGGGCCAGCCATGTCCTGCTCCCACGCTGGCCAGATAACCTCACATTTGGAAGAAGCATGGGGCCTCATTTATGAGGCCTTGCGTCAGTTTTGTGCTTCCGATGCGTCACTTTTTGTGACGCATCGGCGGCGAAAAACATGCCTCCTGTTGCGCACTATTTACAAAGTGACGCATCTAAGCAGATGGGTCACTTTGTAAACCCCTGCGCTACATTATACCTGCATCAGGTATAATGTATGCAGAGGGGGCGTTCCCCCGCAAAAAGCCTCGTAATAGTGACGCAGTGAAATCTATGAGATTTCACTGCGTCACTTTTAGGACGCTGTTGCGTCAAAATCTTGCGCTTGCCTCACAGCAGGCGTAAGACTGACGCAAGCCCTTTCACATGGGGCTTACCCCATGTGAAAGGACGCATTGCTGGAATTGCGTCACTTTTGTGACACACTCCAGCAATGCGTGACTTTTGCACTTACAGATACGTCAGAAAAACTGACGTATCTGTGACTCCTTGCGACATGATGCGTCATACATTAAATATGACTCATCAGGAATGTCGCAAGGAGTGCGCACTGAGAAGTGACGCATCGCTGCTTTCACGCAGCGATGCGTCATTTCTCATAAATGAGGCCCATGGATTTTAGAAATCCTTTCTTTTGCATTGGTTGGATGCGACTATGCAAAAACTGTGGCGTGAAGTGCCTAGTATTAATGTTACTACTAGCTCTTATACTGGGATGACATGGCACATCTTTATTACTATATAGCGAAACCACATGTTCCTGTTTTTGGCACTGGCACACATATACTAATTATTAAAGCCTAAACCAGGGAGGAGCATGTAACATGCAGAGTCGTGAGGTGCGTGTTTATGTACTGAGCAGCGAAGCGCTTGTTAATTGGCAGAGTATCGAGGTGCATGTTAATATGCTGAGTTGTGAGGTGCGTGTTTATGTACTGAGCAGCGAGGTGCTAGTTAATTCGCAGAGTACTTCATTCTGGTGCACTGTTTCGTTATGTGTGGGAACTAAAGCGCAAATATGTCTCATTTTGTGTTTTGTGTGGCAGCAAAGAAAGAGTCATCCCAGCTGTGCCATTTAGTCGTTGGTTCTCAGACCTAGAGGCTGTGAATGCAATATTATCTATGTGGCGACTGTTTACAGAATTTTTGCCTAGTAAAGATGCCAAAGGCAAAGAATGTGAGGATCTTCGGGCGCATATTGATAGTAATGTGAAAAAAGTACACCCTACTGCATTCTTAGATTTTTACAGGAAAACATTACTTCTGTAGTGGACATAATCAAACAACTAGAGTCTGAAACACCCTTGTCTACCAAGTCTTAGCATAATTGATGTAGATGTTAAACATCTCCTTGAGAGTAGGCTGGGTGACACTTTTAGTGACTTTGGCACTGCAACATGTTCCCTGTCAGAATGCTTGCCACTTGCTAGCCAAAAAAGTGTTGAGGAGCAATTCAGGAAATTTTATTTTACAATGCATTAGAAATGGCTAGCAATGATGCATAGAAATGTCTTTTCGCCAACCATGGCGTTTGAAGTTAATAAAGGCTCACTATGGTACTCTGCACAAGTGATAGATCCCTTCCGTAAAGGGAAATTTTCCACAGACTTTGAAACGTACAGCTTCATTTTTGACCGCTTTAACAACTCTGAGGGCATATGCACCCAGTTCAACGCATCTGTTGCAGAACCTGTCCCAGAGAATCTCAACATTCAGGTGCACCAGTATTGGCATGGTAAGCTACGTCAGCGGCCAGAGTTGTCAAATTGTTTACTGGCTGTTTTGGCACTGCCATTTTTAAGTGCCAATGTCGAGAGGGTCTTTTCACAAATAAAAGTTTACATTGGAAGGAAAGAGAGAGAGCGCACATGACCAAAGACTTACTGAAGAAATATTGTATGTGTACTACAATAAGTTTGACTTGTAAAAATGTATTTGGACCACATATATACTGTACATACATTGTCTATATACCATGCATCAGTGAAGAAAGCAAGCAATATAAAAGCAAATTGTTCCTGTTAGAACTGGGGGTCTCTAGTTGGCAATGGTTTGCACCTTTGTCCAAATAGGGACCCTTGCTTCTAGTCAGGGTAAGGGGGCTACACTCCTAAAATAACCCCTGCTCAACCCTGTGGTAGCTTGGCACGAGCACATAGGCTTATTCCAGAGGCAGTGTGTAAAGCATGTGTGAACACATACAGTAATACAGTGAAAACACTACAGATGGACACCACACAGGTTTTTATACAAATTTGTATTCTTTATATAGACTTAACACAAGACCCAAAGGCGAAAATCCACAATACAGGTTAGAAAAATGACTTTTAGATGGTAGAAATAGCTTAGTACAAAGATGACGGTAAGTGCAACACGTTTCTCACACAGTGCCTTTGGATGCGTCACGCTAGTTAAACAAAAGGTTCTCATGGAGAACAATGCATCCGTTCCTTGCTTCGGGGGAGACAATGCGTCTATTCCACAGTGCTTACATAATTAGGACATAATAAAGTAGGCGATGCGTCTGTTCTTTACCGGAGAGGAGGTGATGCGTCGATCTCGTGTAGCATTCATGTTGCGATGCGACAAGATGGCGTCTCGATGCAATGCGACGATCCGGTGCGATGCGACAAGATGGCATCTTTGATGCGATGCGACGACATGCAGGTGATGCGTGCATGGCCGTGTGGCCATTCAGGAGCTTCTGAGCCGCGACAGTCCCTGCTACTCGCTTCTCCGGTGATGCAACGGCAACCTTTGCTGTGGTGACACGCTTCTCCGGTGATGCGACGACAAACAGCTGCGACGGAGACATGCTTCTCCGGTGATGCAGTGGTGACCCTTGCGGTGGCGACATGCTTCTCCGGTGATGCGACTGCAACAGCTAGGTATGCGATACGCTTCTTCTCGTTGAGTCGCACTTCCAGCTCCCAACAACACGCAGGTTTCTGCAGACAGAATTCCCAGCAAGGAAATTCAAGGGGGAGCTGGTGGTGAAGTCTTGTATCCCTGAGACTTCAGCAGGAGTCAAGCACAGTTCAAGCCCTTGGAGATTCTTCTTCAAGATGATGAAAGTTCAAATAAAAGTTCTCCCCCCTTTCCTTGGCAATTAAGTAACCACTGCGGGCCAACCCCAGAAAATAGCACACTGGCACGGGGCAGTCAACTCCTTCAGCTTCTTAAGGTTTCTTCTCCTTGGCAAAGGTCCGCCTTGATTCCCAGATGTGATCTAAACTCTTGGGGTCTGGGCCCCAATATTTATACTAGTAAATCATTTGTCCTCTGAAGGCAGAGGGTGCCTGTGCCTGGCCAAAACCAGTTCTGTGCAGCTTCCTGTCTGGAGGTGGAGACAGCATTGTTGAATTCAACCTGGCCCAGGTTGCTGAAAGGAAATCTCCTCCTCCTACTCTCTATTCTATGAGTGCTCATAGACTGGGGACTGAAAGACAATCTCCGCAACCCCCCCTCTCTATGCAGTCAAGGTCCTATTCAGCCCAGCCCTGACTCATCAGACTGATGGAGCCCAAGCCCTCCTGTCACTCACAAAACAGACATGCAATACACAACCTAGCAGAGGCAGGCTGGATGGTTAGGCAAGAAAATACCCACTTTCTAAAAGTGGTATTTTCAAACACAGAATGTAAAAATCACCTTCACTAAAAGATGTATTTTAACATTCTGAGTTCAGGCATACTAAATTTGTTTTTCTACCATATTCCCTGGGATAGTTAGGACTATAATATGTTATAAGCAAACTGCCCATTCTGGCCTATGGGGACAGGTAGCCTTGCAATAGTGAAACACTAAATTGGCTGTAATTCACTATCAGGACATGCCACACACACCAGGATATGTCCTACCTTTTACTTACAATGCACCCTGCCCTTGGGCCTACCTTAGGGGTGGCTAACATGTAGAAAAGGGAAGGTTTAGGGACTGGTAAATGGGTGCACTTACCAAGTCAACATGGCAGTACTAGCCTACACACAGGTTCTGCAATGGCAGGCCTGAGACACACTTTACAAGCTTCTTCTGTGGGTGGCACAATCAGTGCTGCAAGCCCACTAGCAGAATTTTATCTACAGGCCCTGGGCACACATGGTGCACTGTACTAGGGTCTGACAAGTAAATCAAATAAGCCAATAATGGAGTCACTAATCCATTATCAACAATTTACAATAGAGAGCACTTGCACTGTGGCACTGAATAGCAGTGGCACAGTGCCCAAAGCATCTAAACTAGCAAAAACACATCATACACAGAGGAGACAACAGTGAAAAATGGAAGGGAGACTCTCGCCAATGGTACCAGGTCTAACAGTTCCATAAACACCAGTAAAACGCTGTTGTAGCTGTTTTTCGGTAAACAACCTTTACAACGAAACTTTTACAACGCACTACCATTACAACGCGGTCATTACAACGCAAACCATTACAACGCATTGCGCTGGGGGGCGCTCTAGGATAGGGAATAAGTTTAATTTACTATCCAACACCTTCCCTAGTTTCCACGGGGACTGGAGTTGGAATAGTAAATTAAACTATTCACTATCCAACACCCAAAAGCACTATGCGTTGTAATGGATTGCGATGTAAAAACCGCGTTGTAAAGGCAGGCGTTGTAATAGCCTGCGTTGTAACGTCATACATCCCTGTTTTTCATGGCGCAAAAATGAGTAACCACTGAAAATCACTGTTTTTTAAGGTATTGAAATCACTGGAAAACACTGAAAAATCCCCACCAGAATTTACCAAAAATAGAAACTGAAAACAGGAAAGCCTAAAAATAAGGAAATCCAAAAGTTTAGAATCTATAAGAGATAATACAGGTTTAAGGGGAAACGACTTAAAAAGTAAGATAGAGAATGATAAAGATGTTATGATGTTAAGAATCTGAGTTATAATATTCCATACATCAGATCAAAACTGAGACATACAGGACATTTGTATAACAAATGTTGTAAATTTCCAGTCATGTAATTACAATGCCAACAATTCGGGGTATCTAAAAGTTTAGCTTTAAATAGTTTATCTGGAGATCAAAAGCATTGGTATAGTATATAAATATTAGTTTGTTTGAGGGTAGCCGGGAGATGACCAGCTGTGTTAGACTTCCAAATATCCTTCCATGCCACACTTGAAAAGTGGATATTTATGTATAAAGACAATTTCTGAGAAATATATATAAAGGAGAACATAGGATTGGAAAGCTGTTTATATACTTTAGAGGCTATGTGTCCTGCATTCTTAAACATGTTAATACAAAACTCCTTACTAGAAAGTTGGGTCATAGGTAATATTTGAGGATATGCATTAAGAATGGTATTACATAGTAACGTATATTTAGGTAATTCTGACAAATCAATCAATCAGTCAGGGATTTGTGAAGCACAGTACTCACCAGTGAGGGTCTCAAGGTGCTGGGGGTACAAGAAGCTCTGTCTCATCCGAAGAGCCAGGTCTTGAGGCTCTTCCTGAATGCTTGCAGTGTGGGGGTTTGTCTAATGCTGAGGGGGAGTTTGTTCCAGGTCTTGGCCGCGATGTAGTGGAAGGCTCTTCCTGCCGTTCTGTCTCTGCAGATACATGGAGCGGAGGTTTCTCTTGGGTACATAGAGGAGATTCTTTCGAGGAGGTATTTGGGACTGGTGTTGTGTAGGGATTTGAAGGCGTGGGTGAGCAACTTGAAGGTTACTCCCTTTTCGACGGGGAGCCAGTGGAGGTCTTGAAGGTGCTGGGTGATGTGGTTTTGTTGTGGGATGCCAAGGACGAGTCTGGCTGCAGTGTTCTGGATGGTCTGGAGTTTGCAGAATAGAGGTTTGTTGATCCCGGCATTGAGGGTGTACAGGTAGTCCAGTCTGCTGGTTATGAGTGCATGGCTGACAGAACTTTCTGGATTTGGCGGATCCATTTGAAGGTCTTGCAGAGAATGTGGAGGGTATTGAAGCAACGGGAGTGATAGCATTGATCTGTCTGTTCAAGGTGAGGAAGGAGTCGAGTATGATGCCGAGATTGTGGGCGTGGTCCATGCATGTGGGTGTGGGAGGGCTGCCTGTGGGAGGGCTGCCGAGGGCGGTGGGCCACCGAGGACAAGGACTTACGTATTATCCGAGTTGAGTTTTAGGCAGCTGCTGCTCATCCAGGATGCGACGTCTTTCATTCCTTCATGGAAAGGGGAAAGTGGGCAACCTTGATGCGTACCTCTATATAAACGGAATGGGGATGAAGAAGCACCGTTAACATAACTAGAAGCTGAGGGTGCCCAGTGCAATGCTTTAACCATTTTAAAAAATGTTGGCCCAAACTAAAAAACGTCCAATGTTGTGAATAAAAATTGCGAGTTTACTTTATCAAATGCCTTCTCCGCATCTAAGGTCAATACTATGTCTTTAGCAAGAGATAGGACATGACAAAGCAAATCAGTGTTATGGGCTGACATCCTACCCTTTATAAAGCCCGTCTGGTCAGGATGAATTATTGAGGGGAGGAGGGGTGATAATCTGAATCTAAAATTTCTGCATATATATAGCAATCCTGACTAATTAGAGCACAGCTTTCCAAACTTTTCATGTTGGTGACACACTTTTTGGAGATGCATCATTTTGGGACACAGTAAGGCAGCATAGCAAGTGAGCGTAGCGAGCGGGTCCGAACCACCTAAGGGGGTTTCGGGGGGTTCTCCCCCCGGAAGAAAACTTTGAAATAAAAGTGGGCAAATGGTGCATTTTCAAGCAAATTTGAGAACGCAGGAAGGTTACTAAAGCAATTGTGAATCTGTTCTAACAAATACAGTGACTGGCACAACTGGGTGTAAGGTTAGGTTTGTGTCTGAAGCAAGAATATAATCATGCACACATTGACACATGCCCCAGGGATTTAGGGAACCGCCATTAATAAAACTAAATGGACTTTTGCTGGGGGCTTTTTCCTGGTGCTTGGTCTTTTGAAGTTGTGCAACCTCAACAGCTATGTGCCAAGCACATACAAACAGGTAGTAAGAATCATACTGCAAGAGAGGAAATTCCAGCAACTCACAATTTGTGTACTCTGTTAGAATGTGTACATTCACAAGTACTTGACAGTTGCAACAAACGAAATTGAGGCCTGGATGTTGAGTCCCATATTACCTCTAATATTTACCCCCTGCCACTTTTAGTGATCACTAATCAGATTGTCCTGATTGAAAATTACAAGCCAAGGAGTTTTGACCTGGGTGGTTGTGACATATTTTCATTTTTTCTTTTCTTTGCAAGATTAAATGAGGGGCTTATCCCTGATGGCTCTGAGAATGACATTCTAATTCCCCTGCGACTAAGGCTTTCATTAAATTATTTACAGCAACCAGCTGCGAGGTGATGCGTTATCACAGAGCACTGCCTGGTAATGGCAGGGACACCCTGTCGCAACAGCTACGCATGTGTGTTGCGTTATAGCATGGGTACTCACAAACTTTCTCTCTGGACAAATTTACAGTGTGGTTTGTGGCCGAGGGCCGCACCGGCAGGGGCGGGGCTAGCGCAAAAAAAACCTGTGACCAAGAGGTTGAACACAGGCCCCTGCAGCAGATGCCTTCGTCCACTCAGCCACCAGACCCGGCATACACACATCTTTCTCTCTCTCTCTCTCTCTCTCTCTCTCTCTCTCTATGTCTCCCTCTGTCTCACTCACTCTGTCTGTCTCCCTCTCTCTCTCTCTAACTGTCTGCCTCCCTCTCTATCCCTCTCTCTCCCTCTCCCTCCATCTCTCTCCCTCTCTCTCCTTCCCTCTTCCTCTGTCTACCTCCCTCTGTCTCCCTCTTACTCCCTCTCCCTCCATCTCTCTCCCTCTCTCTCCCTCCCTCTCCCTCTGTCTCCCTCCTCTGTCTGTCGCGCACTGTCTCCCGCTCTCTGTCTCCCTCTGTCTCCCTCTCTCTGTCTCCCGCTGTTTCCGTCCCTCTGTCTCCTTCCCTCTGTCTCTGTCCCTCTGTCTCCCTCTATCTCCCTCCCTCTGTCTTCCTCCCTCTGTCTCCCTCCCTCTCTCTGTCTCCCTCTGTCTTTCTCCCTGTCTCCATCCCTATGTCTCCCTCTCTCTGTCTCCCTCTTTCTCTGTCTCCCTCTCTTTCTGTCTCCCTCTCTCTCTGTCTCCCTCCCTCTGTCAGTCCCCCTCTCCTTCCCTCTGTCTCCCCTTGACTCCCTCCCTCTGTCTCCCTCCCTCTGTCTCCCTATCTCTGTCTCCCTCTCTGTGACTCCCTCTCTGTGACTCCCCCTCTCTCTGTCCCTCCCTCTGTCTCCCTCCCTCTGTCTCCCTCCCTCTGTCTCCCTCTGTCTGTCGCCCTCTGTCTACCTCTCTCTCTGTCTCCCTCCCTCTCCCTCCCTCTGTCTCCCTCTGCCTGCCTCCCTCCCTCTGTCTCCCTCTCTCTGTCTCCCTCTGTCTCACTCTTCCTCCCTCTGTCATCCTCGGTGTCTCTCTCTCTCTCTCTCTCTCTCCCTCTGTCTCCCTCTCCCTCTCTCCCTCTCTCCCTCTCTGTCTCAGTCTCTGCCTCTATCTGTCTGTCCCTGTCTATGCCTCCATCTGTCTGTCTGTCCCTGTCTCTGTCTGTCCCTGTCGGTCCCTGTCTCCCTCCCTCTGTCTCCCTCTCCGTCTCTCTTTCTCTATCTGTCTGCCCCTGTCCCTGCCGCTATCGGTCTCTGTCTGTCCCTCTCTCTGTCTCCCTCTGTCTCCCTCTGTCTCCCTCCCTCTGTCTGTCTCTGTCTGTCTCCCTCTTGTCTGACTTGCTCCCTCTGTCTCCCTCCATCTGTCTCCTCCCTATGTCTCCCTCTTTCTCCCTCCCTCGGTCTCCATCCCTCTGTCTGTCTCCCTCCCTCTGTCTGTCTCCCTCCCGCTGTCTGTCTCCCTCTGCCTGTCACCCTCTGTCTCCGTCCCTCTGTCTCTGTCTCCCACGGTTTCCCTCTCTCTGTCTCCCTCTCTCTCTGTCTTTCTCTGTCTCCCTCCCTCTGTTTCCCTCTGTCTCCCTCCTCCCTCTCTCTGTCTCCCTCCCTCTATCTCCCTCTGTTTCCCTATCTCTGTCTCCCTCCCTCTATTTCCCTCCCTCTGTCGCCCTCCTCCCTGTGTCTGTTTCCCTCTCCTTCCCTGTCTCCCTCCCTCTGTCTCCCTCCCTTGTCTGTCACCCTCTGTCACCTCACCTCAACTTCCTGGGCATACACAGCCGCACCCAAGCACTTCACAGGTCTTTAAAAGGCCATTTGCTTGTTACTGAGGTTTTGTCTTAATTAGCAGCAGTTATGTGCTAAGTGCCCGCGACACACCCACCATTTGCAGGAGACACAGTACTGTGTCTGGACACACAGTTTGGAAGGCTCTGAATTAGAGATATGGGACAATAGTTAGAAACCATAGTAGGATCCTTGTTTAGCTAGGGAGGACAACGATTGTGGCGTCATTAAAAGAGCCACCAATCTGGGAGCAGTGTTGAAACTCCGTAAATAAGGAAAGTAGGATAGGAGATAGTTGGTCTTGAAAACATTTGTAAAATTAAGCCAGAGTACCAGGCGTTTTATTGGGGTTTAATGCTCTAACAGCTGTGATTATTTCTTGAATATTAATAGGGTTTTCTAAAACTAGTCTATCAGTGTCAGAAATTTGAGGAAATTGACTGGTGTTCAGGAAATCAATGATGACTTTATTCTGCAGGGTGAGATGTTCATGGTATCCGGAGGAATAGAAGGATAAAAACTCTCTCAAAATGTCCTCAGTATTTGTCAGCAGAGTACTGGTACTTGTTTTGATGGCAGGGATTTGAATTTTATCACGCGTAATGGGTATATAGTTAGCTAACAGTCGATAAGATTTGTTTGAGTTCAAATGAAAATGTTATTTTTTGAGATAAGTAATCTTGCTCTTATGCTAAGCATACAGTTGTATTCATATCTATATTTCTGAAGTTGGCACTAATACTGCCAATTTCAAAATGAAATGAAGAGTCTTTCCAAGGATTCTATGAGTTTTTCTAATTTGAAAAGGTGAGCATAAAATGATCTATTGTCATGAGCCATTCTAGAAATTGTAACCCCTCGAATATTGGACTTAAAGGCATCCCAGTGGGCAATTTTAGAGGTATCACATGGATTATTCCGCAAAAAATACTCACTAATGGCTGAGGCAAGTTTGTTAGGATTAGTTGGATTAAGAACTATATCAGAGTTCATCTCAATACTTTATTGGGAATCTGAGGTTCTGAAAGAAATAAGGAAAAGGATATTAGGGCATGATCAGAAATTGTATTAGGGTGAATAACTGATTAATTAATCATATGGCATAGATTCTATGAAGTCAATAGATAATCAAGCCTAGAAAAAGAGGAATGAGCATTAGAATAAAAAGTACATTCTTTGTCAGTAGGATGTTCTAATCTCCAGAAATCAACCGAATTTGTTACAGAGAACAATGATTTCAAAGCAAAAAAAGGCTTGTTTGGTCAAAATTTAAATGCATAGGAATGGTCTAGCAAAGGGTCTCTAATAAGGGACGAGTGACCCAATTTTAATATTTCAGTTGAAACGTACGACCAGAAAGAATGGTCATCTGATGTAAGGGCTTATACATTGACAAGGTTTAAAATATGTTTGTGACCCTTGACTTGAGCATAGACAAATCTACCATCTGAGTCGTTGTGGTGAGACATTAGCTGTATTTGTGCTTTACGGGAGAAAAATATAGCTACACTATTTTCACGGTTTTCAGCAGGAGATGAAACCATATTTCCCACCTAACCCATAGACTTAGTATGTAACATTTTATCACCCACATGCGTTTCTTGCATGAAACAAATATCAACGTTACACCTCTTTAAATATTCAAAATGTTTACGTCTTTTAACAGGATGCCTCAATCCCTTAACATTGAAAGAAACAACAACTTACTTATGCGGTGTAGCCATAACACATTGTGAAAGAGAGAAGATAGAGCAAAAAAGAGAGAAGGAAAAGTAGCCCATATCAAAAAGACAAAACAAGACAGACAACATATAAAGAGGTCGACCTCCAGGACATCATATCAAGTAGAGCAGTAGAGACCGAGGAACAAAGCAGGAATAGCCACCTTGTGTACACCTGCTATAATGAACAAAATAACATGCTTTAAATAAGGGAAACACATTAGTCTGCATATCCGGAGGGTTGAGAGTCCGTGAGAATAGGGTTGTGCTGGTCCAGAAACTGTATCAAATCTGAAGGTGTAGAGAAGGATTTAGAGACATCATTCTTCTAAATGTGCATAACAGAAGGGTACAAGAGGCCATACTTGTATCCAGCTTCACGCAGACGCGGTCTCATATCAGAAAATTGATGTTGGATTTGAACTGCCTCTTTTACAAAGTCCTGATGTATGAATACTTTATTTCCTTCTATCAAAAGAGCTGGCATCTCTCGTGCAGCTTTCCTTATAAGAAGTAGGCGATAATGCCTCAGAACTTTAATATGTCGTGGTTTAACCCAATGGGATTTCCGAATAGAGGGGATTCTATGAGCTTTATCAATTTCAAACCGTTCTGAAAATCTGATGTTTAAAAGCTTGGGTAATACATTTTCTAAGAAGAGACAACAAGTTTCTCACCCACCTCCTTCTGGAACATTAAATATGCGTAAGTTGTACTGCCAATTCCTGTTTTCCAAATCCAGTAATGAGCGTTGAAGTGAAGCAACCTGGGGGATAATTGGAGTCATATTTGTAATAGCTCTAGTATTGTCACGAATCTTAATCTCATTGTCTGCAACTTTCACAGATAGGGAGGCAATGTTTCTCTGAATATTTTTTTATATCTGAGCATATTGTGTCAGTATTTGTATGAATAGCTTGAATTTACTCCAATAATTTTGATATTGAGTTGTCATGTGAGTCTATCGCTTTAGACCTCGCAGAAGGCGTTTATTTGAGTGGTTAGACATCGGTTTGGATTCCATGTTGTACTACAGAGAGAGATAAAATAGTAATAAGTGAATTGAAATGTTTAAATAGCTGACAATAGTCCAAACTTTGAGATCGTTATGCCTATTTTGATGGTTTATCAATATAAGCTGAGGAAATACACAGCAAAAAGAGCTTAAATAAAGTTTCAATGAGGAAACATGGAGAAAAAAAACTTTAAAGTTAACAAGTAAGGGACTCAGGAAGCCAGGTTTAACAAAATCTCTTTAAGGGACCGGTAAGCTTCTGAGAAGGGGAGGTGTTGAGGGAGAAATGCCCGCCTCCACCTCACTTCGCGTAGAGCCTGGCAGATGGAAGGAGCCTCGACTGAGGAGAATAAAAAAGAGCCTACCGCCCTTCACACATCTTCTGGAATTGCTTCAAAACACTCCGGTAGCTTCTTTAGGGGACAGAAAAGGTCTGCAACTGCAAGCAAACAGCTTGTCAAAAGCTCCCCTATCAGCAGACAAAAACTGTGGTGAGTTTCACATGATGATCTACTCATAAATATTATTGTTCCCTTTCATCTATCAATTCCCTCTCCGTCCACGCCTCCGAATCCTACTGGTATGTCGTTTGCAGAATTTGCATTAGATTTTGTTTAATCTTTGTGAATTTTTTTTAAATCTTGCAATTGCATCTCATCTTCAAATTATACTTTTCTGCTGCCCTACCACCCGACCTCCAAATAAGGTGACTGGTAGAATTGCAATGCAGCCGTGCTACTTATAATGCTTTCTGAGTTTTCTGTTCTTCCAATGTTAAATAGTTGTTTCTTATGTGGATTCACTATCTCTGATTGATTAAGTTCATTTAGCATTAGCTGACAAAATAAACGAATTTTATTACCTGCTGGTAAATTAGGACATAATTTTTGATTTGTTTGATGGAGACCCCTCTGACTTCCTTCATCTATGTGTAAGTTCTATTCAGGACCCATTCAACATCCTAACAATCCTCTTCTTTCTCCAAATTCTCCTCAATTGCCATTTATGATTTCAATGGTCGTTATGGTCATCTACTGTAAATGTATTCATCTCCCACTTTCCATTTTCTTGTTATCATTATCTCCTACTTTTTTTACTTTGAATGGTATTTACCTAAACAGAATTCTCTTTCAAACAAATAAAAATCCATTTTTGTGTTGACCAAATTAATATGTTGTGTTGGGCACTTTCATGGTTTTATTGTTTTCTGTGATTTTCCATTTCCTTTGCCAAATCTTATCACTCTTTTTGTTGTAGTTCCACATATTCCCTCTTCTTGTGTTCCTCTTTCTTGATTTCATCTTCCTCAAACAGCATTTTTCTCAGTTAGTGGCCTGATTTAGATTCATCAAGTGCATTTTGTCTTAAAACGTATTTTTTTTTACTTCTTCTGTCACCTTTGTCTTACCTTCCTCTTTAGATAAATCCTTCCTAACCTTTTTGCAAAATATTTTCATGCTCAATTGATAGATGTTTTGTAAGTAGTTGCATTGATTTCTTACCCACATCAATTATCAAATTACTCCAATCTTTTAATATTGCTGCATTTGCGCCTAGTGTGTAGATACTGTTAGAGTGCTAACATTTCATATAACTCAATTCACATCAACATATTTTTGTGAGAGATAATGTCCCAGGACATGTGAAGTTTTTTTTCTCCCATTTTCCCAACATTAATACCTGCCACTTGCTGTCTCCGTTCTCAGCATTTGTACTCAATGTAATCCCTTGCAATGTCTTTAAATAATTCATCCACACCCATGTATATTGCTGCGTGTTTTTGCTCTATTCCCCATTTGTTACATTTTCTATTCTCTTTCTGTATTGCTTCCCACTTGATAATTATGTTGGTATTTTGCATCTCAAATTTTTAAATATCCTCCTTCCCCTAGATTTACTTAGTTCTCTAAATCTAGCAACCCGAGAGTTATCTTAAATTTATGTTATCACAGATACCTACACCTAACACAGGTTTACCTCATAGGAGAATGATGCATGCTTCAGGAGTAGGGATCAAGAATGCTGACTTACTTATACTTACCTGAAAAGTAATATCTCATTTGATGTACTGACTCCTCACAAGGCGAATCTCAGACATCCACTAGTTTGACAGCTCCTCGCCCACATTTAATCCCATCTGTTCCTTTAATTTGTCTGGAGGAAAAGTTAAATCCATCGTGCCCAGAAATTAGAGTCTCTCAGCACCAAGATGATACTGGCATCATCAAGTCAAGATTAGATCTCCCTCCAGCTGCTTGTCCATATGTTATAGGGCTAGCTAATATCCCAGAACTGAAATCAAATGTGACAGAAAATACGGAGCAGCTAATAAATAAATCAAAGTTTTGGTTATCTAACTCCCTAGGGGAAAATGGTAATGCCCTTCAAAACATTATTATGGCTAGGAGGGTCTCCTGGGTAGGAAGCACTCCTATATGTACCAAAGGAGACTGTATCGTAGTAAACTTTGATAACCATCACATAGTGGGTGAACTTCTATCTGTCTTACCTAATACACCTTCATTTCACTCGCAAATCTTTGCTCTACCTCTGGGTTTCTTCTATAAACCTCATTTTTCACAACAGCTGTCTACTGTTAGATCTAATGTTCTTTTGGAGGCCATTAAATACGCCATTTTCCTCTTCCCTCCCATTGTTTCCCTTAAGGAATAGATTTGCTGCTTTAGAAGGTATGTCCACCTGTGATTGACTGGAATCTGAGGCTATATTACCTAGTGGAGATGGTGTCTTAGATCTACAAAAGCTGTCTCCCTCGCACACTCTCTCTTCTATAAATTCTAGTGTGACATTAGCCAGTCATCAAGACAGTTTAAATCTGCCAAAGATTCCACTACCTCGAGAGAATCTCTCAGGATCTGTAGCAACTATGTCATGGAACATTGCTGGTTACAACCAAAAAAGGACTAACACTGACTGGTTATCCCTGTTGACATCTATTGACATAGTGTGCCTTCAGGAGACCTGGGAAATAGATCCAATATTCTTGAATGGGTATTGCTTCTTTTATACTCCTGCTATACCGTCACCTGCTGGTCAGGCCAAGGGTGGTTTGTTGACGCTGTTGTCTAATGCCTTTTCTTTTAAAGTGTAGTCATTTTTGAACAAGTCACATTATTTTAATTGATCATTGTGTGGATTACTGCTGGCTCTTTATCAACTTCTATAATAACAAATTTGGAAGCAATCAAGCAGATGTGCTGCTCCCTTTGAAAAAGGATATCAATGAGCTACACGATAAATGTACCAAACCCTGTAATATAATTTGGCTTGGGGATATACAACAATAAATACTCCAAAAGCAACCTATTGAAAGAACAGATAGTTCAATGTAGGTATCGCACATAGGAAAAAAGGGGGGGGGGCTGTGTGCAAGATGGGATTAAACACTAACCAACTAGGGATGAGTTTAATATGCTAACCATATCTGTGTATATGGGGGGGCAACACTAATTGTTTTTAGTTACCCTCACACACCCTAGTGGTGTCATGCTTCACCATTGGGTCACCCCGACTCCTACAGGTCGGGGTGGGCTCAACCACAGTGTTGGGAAGCTCTTATGATAATGAGGGCAAAGGGGTATATATAAAATACCTCAATCAGACCCCTGGTCTCCCTTTATTCATGGGTCTGGTTGGGTCGTTAAAAAATAAGTAAAAGAAGGGTCTGTTAGGATTTTTATGGTCCTATGACCCGAGTGAAGTGCCGACATGTTTCAGTCCTGATAAGGCCATAAAGGTCCCGGACTGTTCCGATGTTAAGGATTTCAAAAAGGAGGCTGATATTTTGACAAACAAATTAAAACAGAAGAAATATTCACCGAGAATAATTGAGAATGCCAGGAAACGAGCACGAAACACACCAAGGGAATCCCTACTTGAAACAAATGAAAAAACAGAACCACAACAACTAATATGTGTAACCACATTTAATTCCTTGTCGAATCAGATCAAAAAAATCATAAATAAAAAATGGAACATTTTGACGTCCAATAACCTGGAATACGAAAAAACGATGTTTCCTTTAAGAAAAGTAAGAGTCTAAAAGACTCACTTGTGCATACCAACAGTTGCAAACCAGCGATGAACACACAGACAACACTTTGGAATACTACTCCAGTGATGGGACACTACCCGTGCGGTACGTGTTTGGCATGTGAATTCACTGAACACACCACACATCTAGATCTTTGCCTTAATACACCTTGGGAACAAAGGTGCCACACAAACTGCAACTCAGAGGCAGTAATTTATTTGATCAAATGCCCGTGTCAATTGTCCTATGTGGGAATGACTTCCCGCAAGATAAAAATACGTATCAGCGAACATCGCAGTACAATAAGAAGGGCAGTTACTGCGACCAGACTTACTGCACATTTTGTTGAGAAAAGTCACAAGGACACTGATATAAAATGGACGGTGATTGAAAAAGTTAAGCCAGGTATTAAGTTACAAAAGGTACTATTAGAGAAAGAACAGAGGTGGGTCTATCGTCTCAAAACTCACATATCGGGCCTTAATGATTCGATACCATGGGCTCAATTGAGAAAATGACATTATGATAGGCCGTTAACCACAATGAAACAGTACCAAAATATTCTGGGTCACCTACATATCAGGAACGACGGATACCTGAATAGACCATGGTGAGAACCTTAGAAATCTGATCATGAACAAAGTGAAGTGATCTTTTACATCGAGTCCATAACAACATGTCCCGCCCATATGTATAATCATTTGTCTAGTAGTTTCTGTTACTGATTGCACCCAACTGTCACCATTATATAGCTGACTAGACACTGTGGCCATGTGCGGCACAAACTGACGAGAACATAAGACACTAGGCGTCCCTTATGGTAACCCTGGATGATTGTATCAATGAGTCAACCACTAGATTACTAATGCAATGACTTATCTATACGCCATTGAATTATTGTAACTGGCCCAGAATAAACTGATATGGTCAGTATTCAACATCCTATTTCCTATTACACTTTTAAATAGGCTTGGATAAAATCCAGTTCGTTATTACCATCCACCAAAAGGTGATGTTGTGACAACAAGGTGGAATACATGTTTATTGGGACTGTATATAAATACACTTGTGCTTGTAAATATCAGCTTATGTCATGATTCAACGTAAATTCCCTAGTTTCGCGGCACTTCCGGCATTTGACACGATAAACTAGCCAATACACTACATTTCCCATTACCTCTTGAGGTCAGGGACGCGCCTACTTCCGGTTATAACTTCACACGCTTGACGCCTTAGACGGAAATAAACAGTGCTTCTCACCCGCACTGGCTGGTACAGCAGCCACAAGCCGGAGAGCGGGACTCTGCATTCCGGTAGGGAGCGTCCTCAAAACAAGTAAGTAGCGATTCCCCTCTAGTAAGCGCGGATCTCTACGAGCTACATCTAGTCCCGCTGGAACCTTACGCCTAACGCTAGACCCATTAATGCATATCGATACCTAATTCTCAACTACACTTCAAATGGGAGAGTATGCTCTAGCGTCCCGCCCACTGAGTTGCCTGCACCCAACATAATTTGGGTAAGTGTTAATACAAGTTACCAAATGCTGCATGGATTATGTGAATGTACATTTTTATAGTGCTTTATACGACTTTAGCACATGTATGTATGTGTGTCTTATGAGTTTTTTGCTGCAATTGAGACTTCGACCACTGTTTTAATACTTTACTTCACACTATCACACCATTTGAGCGAAATAGTGTGTGATGTTTAACCATTGGGTGTCACATAATGAGAATGTCACTATATACTGGTTCGAGTGACATAGAATGAAAGCTGTCGTGCTTTCCACAAATCGAGCATGCTCACTGAGTTATCAGCATGCCACACACGGGATTCTACACAAGAATTCGGATAATGACTGTTTCTGATAAGATCTCATATGCTATATTTTTCCACAGATGGAGCCTGGCATTACTCACTTGTAGTACCACATAAACACGAGGAGAAGCTACTCTTCCCTCGCCACATTACCTTTGATGCCCAAATTAACTGGCAGAAGATGATTGCCAACAGAGGGTCCCAGATGGAGAAGAACATTGGGGCACTAACAAAATGTATTAACAAAACTGCCTAAAACCTATAGAGATGACAAAAACAGTGTATCAAGCAAAGACTGTGTCTGCTGCCACCTATGGGGCAGCTCTTTGGGACAGGGATTGTGCAAAACTGCAGACAATTGAAGATAATTTCTTAAAAAGGGTTCTTTCTTTACCAAACTCATGTGCCAACTATAAGTGCCACATGGAACTGGGAGCACCTTACATTACTGACACTATTGCAGTGGCGCCGATTCTTATGTGGCATTCAGTATGGCGAAAAGAGACCCTTGCCTTAACAAGAGACATTGTAAAGGATGTTCTGAAATTAGATGGGGTGGGTAACATCACTTGGTTAACCTATGTTGAATCCACATTGAAAGCGGTTGGGCTACATCGCCTTTTTTTGGACCCTACTACTTGTTGTTCACTCTCAAAAAATGACCTAAAAATGCAATTGCTTTCTAATCGGCAGATAAAAAGGGAGGCTGAAAATATTAATCTGTCGACAGTAAAGACATACCTGACTTCTCCTAACATAATGCAAAAGGATACAAATACCATATATTTAACCTTTGTCACTAATCTACAGCATAGGTATATTCTGGTGAGATTTCGTCTGAATTATATACCTTTAATGTTGGGTTTCCCCGTAATTTTTATGTTGCTTCTGATCTCCCAATTTTGTCCATGTAATCAGCAATCTGCTCAGAATGACATGCACTTTTTGTTTTTCTGTAAATGTTATTGTGATGCAAGGAAGCGATTTATTATCCCCATTATGCGTAAGATGAAGTTCAGACAGGGTCGTGTAGCCCTTTATTACCTCCAATCAGTACCTGACCCTTTTGTTTGTTGTTCTCTGGCATCCTTTTTGCTACCTGCATTAAAAAAAGACATAAAATTTGCTAAAATTATATACCACACAATGAACTGATTTTATTGTATTGTGTAAATAATTATGAATTTGTGTTTTTATATTACCATTTTTATATATTTTAACCACACTGTAATGTTGTGATACACTGTAAATGGCCCTTTTTACTGTAGTATACCTTTTATGCCTACATTGTGTTGGCGAACTAAAGTTATTCTAACTGACTGACTGACTCCTCATGTAAATATTACGAAACATAATGTGACGTAAGGACTGCCACTGTAATGTGTGTGACTTAATGGGGTACGTCATGCTGTTAGAGTGATCGCTTTGTCAACTATGTGGCTCTTGTGCTGTAGTGTGTGTGTGTGTGTGTGCGCGTATGTTTGTGTGAGTGAGTGCAACAGAAAGAGGGTATGAGAGAGTAAAAAGGCAGGAAGAGGGTGTGGAAAGATCTAAAATTTGTTATGCTTGAGTTTGTATTTGTTGTGTGTCCTTGTAACGGTGGGTGGCTGTGTGTGTGGGGAATTTGAGTACACTACGCTTACCAGGTTGAAATATGAGACAATGTGTTTAGTTATTACTTTACAATACAGAATGTTCAGTAGTTAATATGCAATACTTTAGGTTACAAAATTATAGTTATGTTATAATACATCTTATTTAAGTAATGTGTTACTTTATATTTAACTGTCTAATTCCTTTAAGGCAAGAGCTTTACGTCAAGATCCCTCAAGTAAATTTCTCTTTGTTTGTATGTTACTATGAAGACTTATACTGCCTTATATGTGCCTTTTTACGTGCCTCATATATAGATAAATACTTTCTTACGGACTTTCCGGGGTCGAGAAATGTTGCACAAGGGTGTGTACCATACCCTCTTTGCTTGAACTAAGAAATAAAAGGCCATTCCTTAGTTAAAGCAAGGAGGATATAGTAAAGCGGGTACAATTTCAATCCATCATTAAAGCAAAGAGGGTACCATCCAATCCATGATTGAAACAAGGATGTCTAATTCAATCTTTGATTGAAGGATGAAGGGTATAATTCACACCGTAAATAAACAAGCATTGGAAATGCAATAGGTCTTGCATTTGCTTGAATTAAAGCTATTGGCATAGTTATTGACAATGTCTTTTCCCATGTGTTATGAAGTGTATGTATGTGGTGTGTAGTGTAATTCTATGGCAGGACCAGAGACTCAGATTAGGCTATAGTTTCTTGTACTTTCTCCACTTTTATTCCTCCAGCAGCCATTAAAACAAAAAACAAATGACTACATTTCCCATGAGAACGAAGAAATCACCAAAACTTCAAGATCAGCAATGTCCAATCACAAAGCAGGCTCTCCAATGACTTCCCCTGAGGACTTTCTATCCCCCTCTATCTTTGCTGCTCCAGCAGCTTAAGATAAGTGTTTGCGCTTTCTTACTATTTTTGGGGTATTTTGCCTTTATTTCATTCTGTGGGCAGGCATTTTGCAATCTGATATTGTTTGGTATTATCCGCTGTTATTGTGTGTGCTAACGTGCCTTTCTTTCCACACAGCATGGCAGCGGGAATTTTCTCGTTCCTTTCGCTGCTGGTCTTTCCTCATTTTCCTCCCTGCTGAGCTCTGATCACGGATCAATAGTTGTTTTCGCGCCTCTACCCCACAGGCCACCGTAGCGTTCGTCTTCCGCTCAGTTTAAATCGGTGACTCAGACACGTCACCTGACTCTCAGTCCCGGGGGAGGAAAGATATGCTAATTAGGCGCGAGCCTTTCGGAGCCCCTGCCTGGAGCACAACACCTGCGTCGCAGGTAAGATAAGAGCATCGGGGACCGGCCCAGGCAGGCGACACCCTAAGTAATAGCAGGGAGCAGAGGTCCCGGGCTTGAGCCCTTTCAGTATTTACTGGTATTACTTTGGGGGGACAGCAGCTATTTTTCTATCTTCTCCTGGTAATTCCAGCTCTTGGCTAGGCCATTATTGTGGATGAATGCCAATACTATTATGAGGAGGAAGAGGAAATAGCCTACCTCCCCATTGATGACAGTTTCTGTCAGGTAATGGACGCTTCTATATTCAAGGCGGTAACACAGGTGGTGGCACCCTTTGAGAAGAATATTCTCAAGCTTCAGGCCCAGTGACAGAAACCCCTCGACCAGGGTGAAGACTCCTCAAGTGTCTCTGAACCCCTACCTCCTGGGCAGCCTTCCACCTCCGCATCTCCGTCTAAGCGTAAACGCGCAGACAGTCTAGGGGTGGATGCGGATGCACGAAGAAAGCCTACTTGAATTCCCACTCCCCATCCACCCCTGCCCTCCCATGGGGGGTTCTGGGGGAGTCATCTCGGGATTCAGCTCCCCTCCCTTCGGGAGATCCGGATGATTTGCCCCTGACCTCTGATGGAGATGGGGAGCCTAGTAGAACCTGGCGCCCTGTGGCAGCTGACCCTGGGGCAGAACCCCCCGGTACCAGGAGACATGTTGAACCCGGATGACTTGCTGCACCCCAGATCGGCAGAATGTACCCCAGCCCCTCGGGTGGCATCATACATGGCCGCTAGACTTAGGAAGGCCTTAGACAAGGAGGTCAGGAGCTGCCTACTGGCAGATTGTCCTCGCCTGGTGTTGGAAGGAAAGGTGTCACTCACACCGGATATTGACGCCAAGTGGTCACCTTCCTAGCAAAATTTGTTCGAGACCCAAAGAAAGGGATTGATCACACTTGCCGTTCCTGCCAAGATATACTCTTGGACATGGCGGGCACACTGGCTAAGATTCTGGACATGGCGGAGAATGCCAAGGAGTCCGGAGCTCTCATTCCTCCGGAGACTCTATCCAGTTGAGCCCAGAGGGCGATTATCTTCCTGGGGAATGCGAACTCCGCTATTTCCACGGAGCGCCGCCACTCCCTTTTGATAAACATAGATCTAAAGTTGGGCGCGCTTTCCACTTGTGAGGCTGGACATATCACGGATGGTAACCTTTATGGCAACCCTTTCGTAAAAGAATTAGGATACTTTGTAAACACTTTTGCCTCATTGGACAAGGCTCAGACATCTATTAAGGGTATCTTTACTCTTCGTGTTTTTGGCGGCGCCGGTCGTGGCAGGGGGTGCTCAACCGGCCATGCATCCAACCAAGCTCCCTACCGGAATACAGAATCCTCTAGAGGCCAGTGGCAAGACCCCAACAAATTCGGAAACTTCTACCCCACTTGATCGTATCCCAGACGACGAGGCGGCAAAGGAAGAGGCAACGGCTCTTTTAATGCTTAACAAGGTGAGAGTTCGGGAATCGGTGGGTATAACCATTGGGGCCAGACTGCAACTCTTTTTACACAACTGGGCAGCTCTGAACTCAGATGCTTGGGTCATGCAAACTGTCAGGTGTTTTCAGATAGAGTTTTACGATTGCCCCGCCCAACCCATTCAACCAAGCCCGCTAGTTTTTTCCTTGGAACATATGTCCCTGATAGACAGGGAAGTTTCAGACATTTTGGCAAAAGGAGCGATTATGCCATCTACCCTTCATCCACGGGGTTTCCTCAGCAACATTTTTCTGGTGGACTAGCAGGATGGGGGATGCCGACCAGTGATAAATCTCAGGGAGTTCAACGGGTGGCTGGTCCACCTCCTATTCAAAATGGAGGGAATACACCTCATGGATCTTCTGCAGAGTCACGAATTGATGGTCTGTCTGGACCTCAGGAAGGCTTATCTTACGATCCCGATATTTACCCCGCACAGACGGTTTCTCCAATTTCAATGGAGATCGCAGGTTTTCGAATTCGCGACCGTGCCTTTCGGTCTATCCTCGGCACCCTGGTGTTTCACCAAGGTAATGAAGCCGGTGGTGCAACACCTGAGGGAAAGGTGGGTCAGGATGATAGTCTATCTAGACGACATCCTCCTGATGGATCAGTGCCCCCAGCACATATTGTCCCATCTACAACTGGCGATTGGCACCTTAGAGTCCCTGGGTTTTGTGATCAGCAAACTGAAGTCCATGCTGGTTCCCTCTCAAACAATTCAATTCTTGGGTTTCGTGGTGGATTCAAAGAAATCCACCCTAAGCCTTCCCTCGCTCAAGCTTTCCAAGATCAAGCACGAGCTCAAGCGAACCATGGCCAGGTCCACGGTCTCTCTTCGGGATCTCGCCAGAGTGGTGGGCCTCCTCTCATCCTCGATACAGGCTATTTTCCCGCGCCCTCTGCACTACATGAGCTGCAGCGCCTCAAGAGCTCGCACCTGCGCAAGGGCCTATCATATTCCCAATTTGTGCCTCTGTCGGAAGAGGCAAAGACCGAACTGCGTTGCTGGATCTCTCATATAAAGGCGTGGAATGGTCGAGCCATCTTTGGCTTGCAACCTGACATAGTGATCGAGTCGAAGGCCAGCGGCACGGGCTGGGGGTCTCGTTGTGGGGATGTATCCACAGGAGGAAGATGGTCCTCCGTCGGGCAACGTCTCCACATAAATTGTTAAGAGCTGATGGCAGGGTCCTTTGCAGTGAAATGTTGGACCCAGGACAAAGTGCAGTGCTGCATCCTTCTGAAAATGGACAACGTTGCAGCAGTCCGGTGTGTCAATCACCTAGGTGGGATGAATTTGAAGGTCTTGTTAAACCTGGATCGAGATCTGTGGGAATACTGTCTAAGGCACAGGATCTCGCTCTTAGCTGAACACCTTCCGGGTTCCTCCAAACAGATTGCGGATTGGCAGTCTCGCCACTGGCACAACACAAGCCTGTGGAAGCTTGATCCAGGAGTGTTCCGGGAGCTTTAAGCTTGATGGGGTGCCTTGATGCGCCTTGATGCCTTCGGGTTTTAGTCGCGCAATATAAATTGCTTTTCAATTCAATTCAATTCAATTCTGGGGTCCCTTTTCGATCGACCTCTTTGCCTCCTCTTTGCCTCTCGCCTGGTCAGTCAGCTGGAGAGGTATTGCAGTTGGCGCCCAGATCCGGGAGCAGTGGCGGTGGATGTGTTCCCTCAAGAATGGAGTATGGAACGGGCTTCCGCTTTTCCCCTTTTTGCGATGATTATGCGGTTGTCTGCCCAAGTTCGGAGGCAACACGCGGGTCTGGTGGTGATTATACCAGTTTGGAGATCTCAAGCTTGGTTTCCAGTTCTGATGGAACTTTCCTGGGATTTTCCAATCTGTCTACCCCTATTTAGGGATCTCCTTCGGGATCACCAAGGGAATCCTCAACACCTGCTTCTCTCGGGGACCCTGCATCTCATGGTGTGGTGGATTTCAGGGAACGCTGGAAAATGCCAGGACTTTCTTTAGAAGCTGCCGCCATGCTCGCCAGATCTTGGGCCGAAAGTACTAATAGGAGATACTGCTCTGCCTGGTCCAGATGAGGGAGTTGATGTTCTCAGAGATAGGTGGATCCGGTGGGGGCAGACCTTGTCCACATTTTTAATGTTTTAGCGTCTCTGGCTACGAAATGTCTGGCTTACAGATCGATCAACACGTTTAGGTCGGCCATTTCGGCAGGCCACATCCAGGTGGATGGTCATCCAGTCGGGGAGCATCTGCTGGTGTGCAAGCTTTTGAGAGGTATTCAGCTTTCTATTCCTCCAGAACCTAGATATTCCGTTCTTTGGTATGTGAACAAGGTTCTTAATCTATTTAAGTCATGGCCTTCTAACAAGTACTTGTCCAGGAAACAACTATCTGCCAAACTGGCAACACTCATGTCTAAATTCCTGTAGCAGGGTTTCAGATGTCAGAGCTTTGGACCTTACAGGTAGGGTATATACTAGAGAGGGGGTCACTTTTCACATATCAAGAAGGACTAAGTGTAATTTGAGACTGGTGTCATACCCGGCATTCCCAAATGTCTAAAAGTTGTATGTGGTAAGGACCCTCAAGGCCTGTGAAGTGGTTACGGATGAACTTTGACCTCACTGGATCAGTCAGTTATTTATTGCCCTTACTAAACCCCATAAGGCGGTCTCATCCCCATCTATAGCTAGGTGGGTCCGTTGGGTGATGCAAGAGGTGGGATAGATACATCCTGCTTTGGAGCTCACTCGGTACGGGGAGCAATGGCGTCTAAGGCCTTCAGCCTTGGCGTACGGTTGGAGGACAACCTAAATGCGGCAGATTGGTCCTCGGATTCTACCTTTAAGAGGTTTTATTTCAAGCCAGTGGTAAGTCTGGCATCCTTGGTGGTGGATACGCTTTAAACTAGCCTAATCTGAGCCTCTGGTCCTGCCATAAAATGAAAAATGTCCTAGCTCTCGTAGAGGAAAGTTTCAATTCTATTAAGGACTTGGAGGCGAGGATTAGCCCACCCGTGACTCGTACTTCCCTCCCAAGTTTTCTACGTACGGATGTAAGTAAAATTTCCTCTATTGAATGCCTATCAGTTTGATTCTTTGCTGGTTGTTTCTCATGCGTTTTGGCATTGGCTTAGATACTTGTTCATGATGAGCATGGCCGGATTTTATAGCGCAACTTTGTTGTTACAGGAACGGAATCGGCAAAACAAGAATGAGGTGAAGATTTATTGGCTGTGGTCGCAGGAAGAACTAGGGGGATAGACAGTCCTCAGGGGAAGTCGTTGGGAGAGCCAGCATTGTGATTGGACATTGCTGATCTTGAAGTTTTGTTGTTTTCCCTGGTTCTTATGGGAAATGTAATTTCAAGGGTATGGAATTTAATAAAATATCTATTTGTCCATGGGGCAGGTTGCTTCATAAATCTACTTGTCCTGAAACAAAATCTGCTTGCCCCTTTGGTGCCATGTAGTGCAGCGACAGATTATGGCAGCAATCTCATTATATAAGAGCTCTGTTATAGCCTCTCTGTTTGTACCAGGGCTCATAACATAGTAATGTTTGAATACTTGCAATCCCCTTATGTTGCCGCATTTCCGCAGATCTAGATACTGGGGCTGAGGGTAGTGGTAAGCAATAGTTCCAGAGACAGAATGCCCATTTGAGTCTGTGCAAACCTACTAACTTGCATGTTTTAAGGGTTTTCAACAACTCTTTTCTAATTTTTTCCCATACTGAGAAATGTTGGAAATTTACTAATGACAATGGCAGACATAAACCTTCTTCCAGAGATGGGTAAAAAGAGGTTGGAGGGAAAGTGAACTTGCAGACACTCAGATTTTCGCATGATCAAATCTACACATGCATATTTGCTCATGCTAAAATGCAGGTCACAAATATTTTCAAGGTGTACTATTTCTTGTCCTACTTCTGTAAATTCTTGGGACTTCACGAAAGCCATATTGTAGTGAAGACCGGGTTCTGCCTGCACACATTGCTATGTTAGCATAAGCATATTAGAAGTTTAAATGCCATGTTGCCATTTTGCCGCTTTTGCACACAACACTACATGAATATGTTGTTGTAAGTTAAACTGCTTGATTTTCTTCAAATGAGAACGGTCTGCTTTCCACATCCCTAGGCTTGCACGGCAACCTCAGTCTGTACACTTTGTGCTGAAATCTTCCAAGGTCAAATAACAATGCAAGCTGTTGATTCAGGTTGATCGGCCCACGCTCTAGACACAACCTGCACCCAGTTGCGAATAGCTGAAACTCGAGTGCCTTTAATATTACACTGCATGCATGTTTTCAGGCACTTGGTGAAAAACCTTTCCATCTACAGAGAGCGTGCTGATCCTGTGATGTGATTTGCCTCAGCTGATCTTGGAGTATGGGGTTCCCCGTTTAAACCTAGAGACCTTCTATTATTATAAAACCTAGCTCCGAGCCAGGAGAGGGTGGTACAAAAGGCACTATAAGACCTGTTTCCACTATCATTATAATATGATTTCTCCCTTTGTGTTTTATGTTATGTTATGTTAAAAGATTGTATAGAGCGCAACAGCTGCCCCAGCTAAGAGGCGTCCCGGCGCTAAGCAACAGGAGAATAGCACACACATAAGGAACAGGGGACCTACAGAGAAGGAAAAAGAAATGTTTTGATAGCTTTCCTAAAATGAAGATAGTTGGTGAGCCCTCGAATGTGGACCGGCAATGAATTCTACAGGATGGCAGCTCTATTATGAAAAGAGCAGCCGCCGGCACGAACCCTACTCACATGATCGAAGCGATCGCGTGGGAGTATAAGGTAGGAGAAGATCAGTCAGAATTTGCGGGGAAGCCAATTTCAGGATTTTATAGGCTATACTCAGTGCCTTGAACTCAATTCGCCTGGCCACAGGCAGCCAGTGGAGATGATGGATGGCACTAGTCACTGAACAGGTTCTACGCAGGCCCAGGAGAGATCTTGCGGCCGCGTTCTGAACTCTCTGTAACCTCTGCATTTCAGACTTGTTAGCTCCCAAGTACAGAGAACGGGCATAATCGAGCCTAGACAAGATCAAGGCCTGAATAATGATCTGCCTAGTCGGGGCATCAAAGAAGGCCACGATAGATTTGAGCCCACGTAACAGACCAAAACAAGTTCCCTCCACCTTTTTAGTCTGGGTCTGAAAATTAAGTGAGGTGTCCATCCAGAACCAGGTTCTTCACTACAGGCTTGGGGACCGGGGCCACATCTTGACTCTCGGGCCACCAAAGCTCATTCCATCGGTCATGGTTCCCTCCCACCAACAACACCTCCGACTTGTTGGCGTTCAGTTGGAGATATTTGGGGGTCATCCACTCGGCAACTGCCGAGAGGTCGCCCTGAAATATCCTGGCATCCTGCTCGGAGTCGCTCGAGAGAGCCACCATCAACTGAGTATCGTCGGCATAAGAGACCATGGTCAACCCTCTGCTCCTGGCTACACCAGCCAGAGGTTGGACATAGAGATTGAAGAGCAGGGGGCTCAGGGACGAGCCCTATTGGACCCACTGGCCTATAGGAAAAGTACCAGAAGCGAAAGGGGGGGCAATCACCTGGAACGTCCTATCAGAGAGAAAATAGGACAGCCACTTAAGTTCTGAGCCAGTAACACCAGCCACTGACAGATGATTCAGCAGGATGCCATGAGACACCATATCAAACGAGGCACTGAGATCCAAAAGAATCAGTGCCGACGTCTGACCTGCATCCAAGGCCTTCCACAGATGTTTAGTCACAGCCAGGAGCGCAGACTCGGTGCTGTGGCTGGGCCGAAAACCATTTTGAGAGGGGCCAAGCCTGTGCTTTGCAGTGAGATATTCTGTGAGAAGGGAATTAATGTAGGCCTCTGTAATCTTCGCAGTCCAAGGTAACAGGGAGATAGGCTTAAAACTTTCAGGTTTTTTGGAGTCTAAGGAAGGTTTCTTGAGCAGCGGTATTACCCTGGCCTGTTTCCAAGCCTTGGGCCCCACCTGCTGCACTCAAGGACCCATTGATCACCTGTTCCAAAGAGTGTATAATGGTCGGTAGAATTTTTGGGAATTGGTCAGGCTTCAGGGGATCAGCAGGGGAGTCTGACTTGACCTTGGAACAAAGTGTCAATAAAAATTCTTGAGTAACATGGGGGAAAACCTCAAGGGTACCATTGGTAGAGACACAAGATGTGTCAGGGGGGCCTATAAGGACCGTAGGGAAGCTTTTATAAATATCCTCAACCTTCCTAACAAAGAAGGTTGCGGAGGAGCTTAGCGCGCACCCAAGATGGTCGCGTGAGCTCAGAGCTCCCGGACCTTCGCCACCTCCACCGATCATCCTGTATCTTATCCTGATTTAGACGACGGGCTTTTGTGGTCGTGACCTGGCTGATCATTTATCCGTTTTCAGATTGCGATTTGGTCCCCGGGAACCGAAGATAAGGACTTTTGAACATTTCTGGCCTGCTCCATGGTACTGCCCCGGGCTTGCCTTCTCTGCCAGCCGGGTGGTAATCGAATAACAACGGCCCAGGCGAGGCTCCCATGCCCGGTCTTCTACTTTAAGTTTCGATTCCTGTGGTCTGGCCTCATTGACTTTGCCTTGGTCGCCCTGGTCGCTTGTTTCTTTCACTACCACGTCATCGTTTGGTGATCTGGACTTTCGCTGCTCTTTGATCAGTGGCTGGCCCTCCACCTATTCTCCGGATTGATCCGGGCGTATAGAGTGTCGCCATTTTTACTAGGTCTCAGAATACCCTCCGGGGCGCACGACCTAAAATGACTACCCAGCCCGAGGCGGAGAGGCGCAAGACCAGACCGGCAACTCGGGGAGGTCCTGTGCAGTCCAACGTTATGGATCGCTATACCCTCACTAAGGGCTCTCCGAGTGGTATGACTAAACCCCCGGCCACCTTTGGGGATGACTCCCTGTTGGGTGAAGAACCGTCGTTGAAAGACGTCATGGGCGCCATTGCTGGGATGAAGGCCGCGTTGGGACAACAATATGAGGCCCTGACTCACAAGCTGGACACGGTTGCTATAGATGTTACTCTGATCAGGGCAGACCTCGGAAAGACTAACGAGAAGGTCAAATCCCTTGACCTGAAGACATCCAGTCTTGTCGCCGACGTCTCTGAATTACAGACGGAGGTCGGTAATTTGAGATCCGCCCGTGACTACCTCTCTCGACGCTTGGATGATTTTGAAGGCCGCGCACGGCGGAACAACGTCCGGTTGGTTGGTGTCCCGGAGACGACGGACTCGTCAGCGGTAGACCTACTGGTGGAGGACCTTGTCCTGAATCACCTAGCGCCCAAGGGCCTGAGCAAGTTTTTTGCAGATGAACGGGCCCACCGAATCCCGAGTGGCCCACCCAAGCTGGGAGCTTCTCCGCGCCCCATCATTGCGCGGATCTTTAACTTTCGTGACAGAGATGCGATCCTGCAGGCGTCCCGCACATCGGGCCCTACGAAATATGAAAACGCCGCGATCGGCTTCTACCCGGACTTCACCCAACAGGTTCAGAGGCAACGACTGGGATTTCAAGGGGTGAAGAAGAGAATGAGAGACAGAGCCATGAAATATGCCATGCTTTTCCCGGCTCGACTGCGTGTGGTTCACAATGATAGAACGTTTTTCTTTGACCATCCTGGAGCTGCTAGTGACTGGTTGGACTCGTTGCCCCCTGGACAGGAACAATTTGATCATTCGGAACACTCCGGTGGAGCAGAGGGCGGCCTGATGGAGCAGGAATAGGGAGTGAATCGGCTCCTGGACCAACGTATTGACTTTCGGCAGTAGTTTGATGCTATGCTACTGTTGTTCGCTACTGTGTTGTGTTAATGGGGTGTGGGAGGGGGTCGGGTGTGTCTTCCTCCTCTGGGGTTCTTTTCGTAGATTAGTTGTATGTTAGGGCGACAGGCACACTGCAAGTTGGGGTGGCTATTGAGTCTCACGCAGGGGTGCGGGGTGGGGGGTATAATGTTGGTTTGGGGGGTTGGGGGGTTCAAGTTTAGGGGTTTTTGTTTTATTCAAGGCATAGTACTGATGATCTCCTGTGTTGCAGTGTCGCGGCTGGTGTGGGGGGGGACCTGGGGCGGATTCTGGGATGGGGGATAGGGGACTACGCATTCTGTGTTGGAACGTAAATGGGTTGGGAGACAGAATTAAACGGGGGGTGGTTTTACAGTTGCCACGACGCTTGTCTCCTGATGTGGTTTTGCTTCAAGAAACACACTTACTGGGTAATACGTGCCACGCCATGAATAGGCGTTGATACCGTCTCATGGCCCACTCGGGTTTCACTTCCGGCTCCAGAGGGGTGGGCATTCTGGTTCGGACCTCCCTCCCCCTTGCTATTGATGACGTTATACTTGATGATAGGGGGCGTTATGCCGCTCTTGTAGGGCGCTGGGAAGGGAGGGTGCTTACTTTACTCTCGGTTTACATACCCCCAGGCCTTCAAACTACGACCTATGCTGATTTGGGAAAAGTGATCCTGGGAGTGCCCGAGGGTGTACTTGTAGTAGGGGGGGATTTCAACTCAGTAGTGTCTGGAATGTATGATCGTCACCCTCCCCGTGTCCTCGCTAAATCTCAATCCTGGCTGGGGGTCTTCCTGGAGGCAATGGGGCTAACCGATTGCTGGCGTTTACATCATCCTGGGCAACGGCAGTATACCTTTCACTCCGGGGCCCATGGCAGCCTTTCGAGATTAGATTATGTTTTGATGCCCTCCTCCCAGGCTTCCCTCATAGGGGAGGTGAAACATCTTGCCAGGGGTATTTCGGATCACTCCCCGCTGTGGTTAGTTGTGAACGCTCGTCTGGGGTCGGGAGGTCGGATTGCCCCGATTAACCCATGGTATCTCCGTGATCCTAAGATTAGAGTGGAATTACTTAAAGCGATCGATCGTTACTTTGCTGAAAATGTGGGTTCGGTGTCCTCTTCTGTCTCCTTGTGGGAGGCGTATAAAACTGTCATTCGGGGACAAGCCCTCTCATCGATTGGCAATGTTAAGAGGTGTAAGCGGGAAGAGGTTGTCCGTCTTGAGACTGAACTTACCATCCTTGAGGGAGAATTGGACTCTGGAGCCTCCCCTGAGAAGCTGCACTTGTTAGACCTAAAACAGCACGAATATAGAGCACTTGTGACTGACGCTGCGAAAGAGATGGGTCGTGAACAGCAGGGGCGCCTGTATGATGTGGGAGATAAGGCTGGGAAGTTGCTTGCTTGGTTGGATAGGAGAGAATGCGCGAGTCGAGTTATCCCTGTCATAGTTGATGTGAATGGTGAAAGTATCACTGACCCTGCTGGGATCGTTGCGCGGTTCGCCGATTATTTTCGGGTAGTGTACTCCCCTGTGTCCGATCGATCAGAGCAGGACTCCCGCTTGCTTCTACGCGATATCTCGCTGCCATGCTTGTCTGACCCGGAGCGGGACCTACTGGAAGCTCCGCTGACGGTTGATGAAATTGCGACCGCTATCCGATCGATTCGCTCCGGGAAGGCCTCGGGCCCTAATGGACTCCCCATCGAGCTTTACAAGCTCCGTCCCGACATACTGGCGCCGTATTTGCGATCGATGTTCTTGGAATCCCTAGAGAAAGGGTCTCTTCCTCCTGATCAAAGGCTGGCCTCCATAGTGGTTATCCATAAGGAGGGAAAGCCGCGTGACCGCTGCGAATCTTTCAGACCTATTTCCCTGATCAATGTTGAACCTAAGATCCTGGCCAAAGTTCTTGCTACTCGTTTGATATCTGTTATAGGAGATCTTGTTCACCCGGACCAATCCGGCTTTATACCACATCGCAATACGGCACTTAATCTTCAGCGCCTCCATGGAGTCCTGGCGCGAGCCAGGACTCTGCGGGAGTCGGCCATCTTGGCATCCCTAGACGCCACTATGGCGTTTGATACGCTTGAGTGGCCTTATCTTTGGGCGGTCCTTTCTAAATTCGGTTTTGGGCCCGCCTTTATCCGTTGGGTGCAGCTGCTTTATGCTGGCCCTTTAGCCCAGGTAGTGGTGAATGGGCGTGTTTCGGCCTCCTTTGCGCTTGGTAGGGGTACGCGCCAGGGCTGTCCTCTGTCCCCACTTCTGTTTGCTCTTGCCTTAGAGCCATTGGCGGCTTGGTTGAGATGGGAACCATCCTTGAAGGGTATTAGATGGTCTCCGGAATTTGAAGACCGTATATCTCTGTACGCGGATGATATACTCTTATACCTTACGTCGCCCCGGAAGTCGTTGATCGTCCTTTTCGACGTTTTGACTTCTTTCAGTAAAAATTCCGGTCTAGTCATCAATTGGTCGAAATCTTGCGTTTATGTTCTTTCCAGCGATGCTCCCCTCTTGCCACGTGGATGTCCTATTTCGGTGGTGCTCGAGGGATTCAAATATCTGGGAATCTTTGTTACCCTAGACCCTACGCTTCGTTACGAGCGCAATTTGTTGCCCCCTCTCCGACGTCTTCGGGCGGATATAGAAACGTGGAACAGACTCCCTCTCTCTCCCCTGGGACGAGCGGCGTTGTTTAAGATGATGTCGCTCCCCCGATTTCTTTATGCGCTTCAAAACACGCTTGACGTAGTACCAGCTGGGTATTTCCGGGAGATTGAATGTCTACAGCGACAGTTGATATGGGGGGGCCGTTCTCGTATTGCCCTTTCGAAGCTCACGCTCCCTTGGTATGATGGCGGCATCGCACTCCCGGACATCCGTCGCTATTATTGGGCCTCTCAGTTAGGGGCCATCAACCACGGCACCTATGCTCATTCACTAGACCCGGCCTTTGCGATGGATAAATGGTTGCTGCCCGGTGGCGATTACAACAGGGCTTTATACGCGACGTCAGCCGGTGGATCTCTTACGGGTCCCACTAAAACAGCGGTGCAGGTGTGGTATCGGGCTACGGCGGCCACGGGATGGGCTGACAGACCGACCCGGGCTACTCCACTCTATGCCTCGGATAAACTTGGCTCCCTTTGGCAATCGAAGGGATTCGATCGGTGGGACATGATAGAGATCAGCAGGGTCGATGATGTGTGGATCAAGGGTAGGATCAAAACTTTTGAGGAATTGAAAGTTGAATATGGATTGAATGATAGGGAATCCTTTCGGTATGCGCAAGTCCGGCACGCAATCTTGTCTGTCTTTCCCCGAGGCTCGGACGTGCCGGAAGCATCCCCGCTTGAAGATAGGATACTAGATGGGCATGTCCCTGATAGCACTATCTCGCTCATTTATAAAAAACTGATTAATACTAGGATTGACTTATTGGAAGGCCTCCGAGGGTTGTGGACCAGTGATGGTCTGGAGCTCGATGATGAAGACTGGCAGGCCGCGATCTCTTCCCTGAAAGAGGTGGCTATCCCGGCACGCCTTCGGTTTGTTCAACTCAAAATTCTGCATAGGGTGTATGTGACTGGTCCGCGTCTGGTGCGAATGGGATTCTCGATGGATGGATTGTGCAGGCATGGATGCGGCATGGTGGCCACGTTTCTCCATATGATTTGGGAATGTCCGGCTGTGCTGAGCTATTGGAATCGCGTGCATGCGGTAATGAGTGAGGTTACGGGTGTACGGCTGATGCCTGAAGCGCGGAGGTGCTTGCTGAACGTCTGGGAGCCGAATGATTACAATCTGGCGCAGCTTCGATGGGCGACCTTGGGTAACATGATCGCCAAGCGTGACATTGCCCAGCTATGGGGCGCCCAGAGGCCTCCGACAGTCCTAGTGTGGAAACAAAACATGGATTGGTGCATGTTTCGAGAAAAAACGGTTTATGTTTCCCGTGGCACACCTGGCAAATGGGGGAAAATCTGGACTCAGTGGAACACATACCGTGGTGATATATGTGCTCCCCCCATGTCGGAATGTGATATTGACTTGTCTTCCTCCCAACCTGATGTTTCCTCCGCAGGATTATAGATGTTTTGTATACTTCTGGTCTCCTTTCCCCCCCCCTCCCCCCGATTTACTGGTTGCAACGATATCTGATTTACGTTTGTACCCCCCCCACGAGCCGAATGGTGACACAATTCTATTGTAATGCCTTGCCATGTTTTGTTTTTCTGTTTTCTTGTTTTTACTTTCAATAAAAAGTTTCAACAAAAAAAAAAACAACAAAAAAAAACAAAGAAGGTTGCAAGCTTGTTACACTGTCGATCAGAGGTAATCAATGAGCCAGTAATGGCCTTCTGTGTTTTAAGCTCCGAGACTATGAAAAAATGCTCTTAGCCGGATTAGTACTCCTGCTAATTTGCTCAGCGTAAAATGCTGCGCGATCTGTATGGATAGCCCTGTGGTATCGCTTAACAGCTGCGCAGTAGAGACCCTTGGAGGTAGAGTCAAAGTTCCTTCGCCAAACTCTTTCCAGCTTCTTACAGGTCATACGTAAGGCAGCTAATTTGACATTATACCAAGGATTAGATTTAGTATGACGATTCATGGACAACTAGGCTGGAATACGGCCATCCAAAGGCTGAGTAATCCAATTGGAAAAGACCAAATTGGCCTTGTTAGGGTCAGACGGAATTGCTGGAGAGGTGGCAGCAAGATGAATTAGAAATTGTTCCCAGTTCAATTTATGCCAGGGGCGCTTAAAAGAGAAAGTAATCTCTAAGTTGCGTGCTGGCTTAATATCGTAAATCAACATAGGGACTAAATAATGATCAGACCAATCCAACGGGACAGGGGGTAGAACTACAAGGGAGGGTATATTTGTGAAGACAGGGTCTAATAAATGGCCAGCCACGAGCGTGGGGCCTGATACCTGTTGATCGAGCTGACATGCCACAAGATCAGCCAGGAAAGATGACACATCAGGATCAGAGAGATTGTCTAGTTGTAAATTAAGGTCGCCTATAACTGAAAAGTTAGAGGCATTAACCGCTAGAGTACTGACTGCCTCAGAGAGAGAATCTCTAAACCCTCTGGACGGACCTGGGGGTCGATAAATCAGTAAACCTGACACAGTATAGTTCACAGTCGGTGGCAGGCCCCTTAATGAAGGACCAAGGATACCCAGTTTTAAGAATGATCGCAATGCCCCCGCCTCTTGTCGGTCTATTAAGGCTAGGGATCGAATAGCCCTCTGGAAGAACAAGTACTTGCTTCGTCACCATGTCTTCTGAGAGTCAAGTCTCAGTAAGAAATAAGACATCAGGGGACTTATCTTCCAGGAGGTTATGGACATCAGCATAATGTTTCGCTAATGAGCGACAGTTAAGATGAAAAACCGTCACAGGAGTGCAGGAGGGGGGTGCTGGTCCTGGCTGGGATCAGAGAAGCAAAACCACAGCTTATACACCCAAAGGGGCCTTCTAGACCATCTACCCGCGATTGTATGCACTCTGTTGTACCCCTCCCAATCGCAGGCAGTTCAGTCTGGGAATAGGAATAACTAATTTCAGCCAAATTAGCAGCATTTCCGGCATCCAGCGACAGTTCAGCCGGGCGGGCGCAGACGGGCTTGCCTTTGGCGCCTCATATTGCTAAACTTTGAAAATGTGTGTAACACATTTTTATACAGGAACCACTGTCAGTAGTGCAGTCAGAGGTTACAACATTTACAGGAATGGTCCAAATTATACAACAGGGTTGACTAAATTATGTGGCATGAAAAGGCAAAATATGCGGCGTACTGCACCACACTTTCTGAAAATCACCCCTTCATTATTTTGTCATTTTTAGGTCTACGCTGCATAGGCGGAGACCTTTAGTAATCGATTCGCTTTTTTGCCTACGTACTTGCACGCTTTGCATTGCTTTAAATGGCACCGCATGCACGTTTGGCGAATCCCATGCGGGAGCGAGCTTTGAAACCATCTGTTTGTAATTAACAGATGGTTCCTGCTTGCTCCCGCAATGGAAACAGGTGCAGGCCCCCTCCTCTCTCCCCTCCCGCTGCTGCCAGCACGAGGCGCGCGCCCTTGTTTTACTTTTGCGCGCTACATTTACTTGTAAGGAGACCAAATCCATTCGGTGAGTATGTGACCTACAAACCCATACCCTTCATCGAAAGACAGTCGGCCAGTTAACGGGCTGAGTAGTTGCATTTGCTCTTGGTTTTTTCACCTCCACCGAGCGGTATTAAACATTCCAGTGCATTCTGCGCGTGCGCTTGTTTTACTTTCGCGCACACTTATTTTACTTGTAAGGAGACCAAATCCATTCAGCCAGTATGTGACCTACAAACCCATATCCTTCATTGAAAGACAGTCGGCCAGTGTCCAGGCTGAGTAGCTGCGTTTGCTCTTGGTTTCACCTCCACCGAGCGGTATTAAACATTCCAGTGCATTCATTGACATACAGCAGCCTTTCGAGAGTGGTATTTTTGCTCTCTGAGATGTGTAGATTTTCCCATAGCAGCGGGCGCTTTGATTGATATGAGATATTAAGTGTTGGTTTGTGTTGTGCTCCAACAAGGCTTCTTGGATTGCAGTCATGGGCGTCCGCAGGGGGGGCAAGGAGGGGCGCTTGCCCCCCCCTGGAGTGCCTCTCCTTGCCCCACCCTGCGCAAGCCCATCTGACGCTGAAGCCCCGACGCTGGGGCTTTTAAGCATTGCAGGGAACAGAGCTGTTCCCCTGCAAAAGGCCTCAGCTCCCTGATGGGGCCCCTTCAAACTCCTCTGAGCACAAGAGCAGCCCCACCCCGGCCATTGTCATTCTGTGTGGGGCTGATTGCCACATACAGAATGACAATGGGTCAGTCTGGGCTGGCACAGCATGTGGTGGCCTCATCCAGCCTCGGTCCAGGGCAGGGCATTCTGTCACATGAAAGTGCAAAAACGCCCATGCTGCTGCTAGGTGAGAATCCAGTTAGCCAAAGGAAGGCGGTGAAAGAAGTTGAAAGAAAAGGATTATAGTTTTAGTACAGCAACCATGTTGCTGCTTTTTTATTTTATTCAACTAACAACCATTGACAAAGCCAATAGTTCTGGCTTGTTGTAGGTGTAGCATTACTTGTTCTAAGTGTAACGTTACTTGTATTACATATCTGGATGCAATGACAGAAGCAACAAAAATACCAGTCAGGCGGCACATTATATTAAGCACAGAATTTTAGCTTATGTGTTTTAAGGCACGTATTTTGTTACATCAAACACCCTTTTGAAGAGACCCCCTAGTTTTCTCATCCCACTTAAAGCTCTGGAAACAACACCATGTCACAGTCGCCCCACGTCAAGGCCCTGCGCATCATGCATGACTCATGCCTTCCACTTTTTCAGATTGCCTATGTGCAGGGGCATAGTGAACCCTGCTCCACCCCACCCCTTACTTTAGGAACTACAGCGAGGGTGGAGTTCTTGATGGGTCTCATAATTAATGTGAAAAGTTAAGGGATGAGTGGATGGATGGATGGCTGGATAGATGAGTGAAATGATGAATGGATGGATGAGTGAAAGGGTGGATGAGAGGCGAGTGAATGGGTGGATGGATGAGTGAAATGATGGATGGATTGATGAATTGATAAGTGAAAGGGTGGATTAATGAATTGATAAGTGAAAGGGTGAATGGATGGACGGATGAGTGAAAGGGTGGATGTAAGGCTGGATGAGTGAGTGAAAGGTGGGTAGATGGACAAAAGGATGGATAGATGGGTGAAGGAGTGAAAGGGTGGATGGATGAGAGAAAGGATAGATGAATGATAGGTTCAATGGATGGATTCATGAGTGGATGAGTAGATGGATGGGTGGGTGGATGGAAGGATGGATGGCTAAGTGAAAGGGGAATTGAAAGAGGAAGGGGGATGTGTAAATGGATGACTGAACAGGTGAATGGCTGGATGGATGAGTTAATGGATGGATGTGCGGAAGAGTGGATGGATGAGTGTACAGATGGATGGAAGGAAACGTGATGGATAGGTTTGTAAATGGATGAATATGGACATGGATCGGCACACAGATGGAAGGACAGAATGAATCGTGAAAGACTGAATGATGGATGAAAGTATGATTACACATTGTAAGCCCCATTATCTTAAGCAACATTTCCTATATATTGACTTTCTCATTTATATGAGTGATTGTCTCTATATAATATGTGTGTGTTGTAACGCACTCCAAAACTCTGCCCCACATATCTGGGATGAGTAGCACTGTACAAGAAATTAAATACACATGAGAGAGGGTCTATGTGAAGATGAAGGCGCCATTGGAGGGTGGTATCAAGGCCAGACTGGCCGGAACGGGCATCAGGCGTTTTCTCTGGGAGCTGGAAAGGTGGGGGCGGTTTTGTTACCATAAAAAGACCTGCACATTTGCTTAAAGCTGCACGTATACTGACAAACCATGAAGTGCACAATTGTCTCAACCTAATATAAACTTATTTTCACTTGTACTTTAGTGGTTGTCTATTTACTTACTTATATACTATTGCGCAACCTTCTCTGATGTGTCTTTAAACCTTACCTTTTGTCCTGAATTTTGACCTCCGGTCTTGAATTTTTGTCCTGAATTTTGACCCTTTGTCCTGAATTTTTACACTCACTCTCCTGAATTTGCACCCATGCCAGTTGGTCACTCTAGGCATCACAGCGACCCCTCCAGGTGCTGGTGGTTGGGGGGGGGCGGTGATCCTTGGCATTCAGATGGAGGGGGCTACCAATGACAGAGGCGACAAGTGCAGGCGCCCTGCAACCCACTCATCACCACCACATGAAGGAAGAAAATAACCCGATCAGCTCGTCGACCCAAACTTCCTGAAAAAAACTTTCAGACACCATGGAAAGGCAGCAGCATTTGCTGTCTGCGAGAATGTCAAATTAGATTTGTACAATAAACCTATTTGTAAAGGAAACTGCATTAAATGTCTGCCCCATCACGGTCACCACTCAGTGTCTTCAATCCCTTGTTCACCCCTCTTTTTAACCTCACGTCAACTCCTCTCCCTCAAATTCCGGGAGGGGGGGGGGGCTAATTCATCCAGCCAAAGCCATGTGCAGAGTGGAGATGCAGGGGCTCTAAGTAGGGGTGAAAACACAACAAAGCCTCATTACCAAGTAAATGGTCTTTTAAAGACCTGTGTGAAGTACTCGGGTGCGGCTGTGTGTGTGTGGTGTGCCGGGAAGCTGTCTCAGCCGGGCACACACATTCTTATAACATTCACACCCCTCAGAATGACAAATCACCACTTCTAGCTGCCTGGTCATGGCGTGGGAGTGGGAAGATGTGCACAGCAAGGGGAAAGGGATGGTGACGCTTTTCTTTTGTATAGGAATTTCTGCTGGCATCATAGCCCAGGGTTTGCTGTCTGTGCACTTGTATAGGTGTGTATCCATATACGTGCACACACAGCAAACCATGGGCTATGACGCCAGCAGGAATGACTTTACAAAGGAAAAGCGTCACCTGCACTGCCATCCCTTTCACCCTGCTGTCTGTGCACTTGTATGGAATACACATCCATGGCGCTGCTCACCAGATAAATGGTGAACAGGGCCATGGATCTGTCTCTTTTTGCATCCAAGGGCACAGACGAAGAATCAGAGGAGGCCCAGGCAAGGAGAATCCAGGAGACATTTGACCGACACATATCTAGAAAGTGAGATCTTCGGGAGGGGCTGGATGCCAGGACGACAGTGCTGTTGATCAGCCTGACTCCACTGAATAGTATCAGAAGAGCAGGCAACAGTTTTTAAGTAAGTTCCAGTAACTTTAATGCATTCTGCAGCATCACCAGCATTACCTACTGGCTGCATATCTAGGTTACAGTGTTTTAGACTTACATGCATGGAAACCTCAAGGAGGACAGTCCCCTCCGAATATGCGAATGTAGTGTAAGCTTGTAGGGGTAGATTTACAAGCCCCTGGGGCCACTTTTGCAACACTTCCCATGTTAATAGTGACGCAAAAGTGACGCAGGGGCTTGTAGATCTGCCCCATAGCGTTCAGCTTTTGGCATGCCAGTGGGGTAATTTTATGGTTTAGGGTGGGTATGGGTTTTGGGGTGGCAGGGATAATTTTAGGGTTCAAGGTGGGTATGAGTTTTGTGGTGCCAGGGGTAATTTGAGGGTTCAGGGCGAGTATGGGGTTTGGGGTGCTAGGGGAAATGTTAGGGTTCAGGGTGGATATGGGTTTTGGGGTGCCAGGGGTAATGTTAGGGTTCAGGGCGGGTATGAGTTTTGGGGGGGGGGGCATGGGTAATTTTAGGGTTCAGGGTGGGTATGGGTTTTGTGGTACCAGGGGGTAATTTTAGGGTTCAGGGTGGGTATGGGTTTTGGGTTGCAAGGGGGGACATTTTAGGGTTCAGGGCGGGTATGGGTTTTGGGGTACCAGGGGGACAATTTTAGGGGTCAGGGCGGGTATGGGTTATGGGTTTTGGGGTGCCAGGGGGCTAATTTCAGGGATTAGGGAATGTATGAGTTTTAAGGGGCCAGGGTGTAATATTAGGGTTCATATGTGTGCTCTAATTGTTGTCCAGTTTCAAATGCAGAATTCACCACTTTTTTTTTCTCAGCTTGGCCTGAGCATTACCCGATCCTGATTGTCTGCCATTTTAGCCCCGCCCCTATTGATTAACATTAGCCACGCCCCTTCATTTGCCAGGTTAGCGCCCCCCCCCTGGAAACATTTCTGCGGTGCTCTGTTTTTTTCTCCTTTTCAGTGCTGTAATCAGGACGAAGGCTCCCTCGGTGATGGTAGACTTGCAATGCTGCTGCAGCATGTTGGCTTGATGAATTTCACTTTGTATTAAGGCTCGTGTCTTACACAGTGTAGCATTGTGCTACTAGTAAATACAGACACTGGTGAGGTTATAACTGGAGCTTTATTCAGTACATCCAGTGCCTTCCCTGTCCCTACACTAACTGCCCCTTCCTATTCTGTCCCCTCCTCTTCCCCTCTGCCCACCTAGCTCCGCCCACCCCAACTACTGAACTGCTAACTTCATTACATCTCCCCCTTTCTTAATAAAGCAACAAATGAAAGAAATAGAGATTAGTCCATCTCCGCAATCAGTCTCTTGGGAGGCCGCACGTGACGGCGGGGTCTCGCTGGTGTGGACACGACAACGTCAGGTGAGAGTTCTTCTGTAGGTGAATGTTCGGTGTCAGGTGCGACAGTCCCAGGGTTGTCCCTGCTTTCAGGTGTGGGGACCACGAGTGTGTTTTCAGGGATCTCAGGAGAGCACTTCTTGAAATGAGAAGCGTTGCGGGTGACTCTTCGTGTCTGTGATTCGGCTGTTACCATGGTACCCTTTTGTTGGGTGATTGTTAGGGGCTCGTCTTTAAAACGACAATCAGTCTTGTGGCGTTGTTCCTGCTTGACAACAACTCTGTCGCCTTCCTCCAGGGAGGGGGACCGGGCCCTTCGCCTGCGGTCCGCATACTCTTTCATCTTATCCTTGCGGTGTCGATCGGTTATGGCCATGTCTCTGTGTTGTTGGTCCGACTGAGGTTTTCTCAAGGCTCCGTCCCATGTGGGGATCCGATTCCTCATTGTCCTCCCCAGCATGAGGGTCGCGGGGCATTGGCCCGTTGTGGAATGGGGAGTGGTCCTGTAGGCACTAAGGACCTCGTTTAGTGCTGACTGAAGATCTTTCTTTTCGGCCGTGGCTTGCTGGAATGTTCTCTTGATGGTGGACATGAATCTTTCCACAGTGCCGTTGGCCTGAGGCCAGAGTGGCGTGACTTTGCGATGTTGAAAGTCCATGTGTTTCGCGAAATCACTGAACTCATGACTATTGAATGGGGGCCCGTTATCCGTCTTGATGACCCGGGGGACACCCCAAGTTGCGAATACTTCTTCGAGCACCTTGAGGGTGCAGGCGGCACTGGTGGATGGTATGAACTGGGCCACTGGGAATCTGGAGTATTCGTCCAGGATGACGACTACATACTTCCCGGAGTGCAGAGGGCCATAAAAGTCCATGGCGACTTCTTGCCATACTCCATTAGGCAATGGGGTCATCTGTAGGGGTGCGGGTGGATTACTGCGGCTGGTCAGTTGACATGGGTGGCAGTCTTTCAATGTGTCCTCAACCATCTGGTCGAGGGCGGGGAACCAGACACGTTCTCTCAGTGCTCTCTTGGTGGAGACGACTCCTCGATGGCCTTCGTGAGCCAGATCAATTACTCCTTGTCTCAGTGTCGTTGGTATAACTAGTCTGTGATCTCTGAGGAGGAGATCGTCACTGGTTACGGAGAGTTCGTCGGAGACATGCCGGAAGGCTTGGAGTTCTTTCCTGACAGCAGGACTTTCCTCTGCCTCCTGCGGGTGATATCTCCACCTGTTGGTTCGGGTGCGCTCCATCACTGCTTGTAAGGTGCTGTCTTGTCTGGTCGCTTCCCGAATGGCGTGCATGGGGATGGCTGGTGGACGAGCATGATTGGTCACGAAATGAATGTATTCTTCTGCAATGGAAGGCACAGTCTCTGATGAGTCTCGGGGGTGGCGAGACATATAATCGGCCGGATTCTCATCCTTCCCCGGTTTGTGAATGATTGAGAATGTATACTCTTGCAGCCGCAAGCCCCATCTCTCGATCCTGGGGGGCATTTTGCACTTGGGATTGCCATAGATCGTGACAAGCGCCTGATGGTCAGTTATGAGCGTGAAATGCTTCCCATAAATGAAAATGTGGAAATGTTCGCACGCCCACACGACGGCCAGGCTCTCCTTTTCCGGCTGGGAGTATCGTTTCTCAGGGTCTGTTAAGCTCCTGCTGGCATAGGCGATGATCCTCCTTTGATCCGACTCATGGTCGTACTGTGCCAGGATGGCCCCCAAGCCCACCGGGCTTGCGTCCACGGTGATTTCCGTTTTCCTCCTAGGATTGAAATAGGAGAGGCATTTGGCTGATTCCACAGCGTGTTTGATGGCTTTGAAGGCACGCTCGCACTCCGGAGTCCACACAAACTGCGCACCAGCTTTCGTGAGGAGCCTCAGGGGGTGGCTCACGGTGGCGTAGTCACGAATGTAGCGGGCGCAGTAGCTGGCCATCCCAAGAAAAGAACACAAGTCGTTGACGTCTGCCGGACTCTTGGTGTCGTTGAGCGTGGCGATTTTGTCCGGGTCCGGTTTCATGCCACTCGCAGAGAAGATGTGTCCGAAAAACTTCAGGGTCGACTGATGAAACTCACACTTCTCTTTGTTGAGAGTCAACCCAGCTTCCATCAGAGCGAGGCAGACACGATCAAGGGCGGTGTCATGCTCCTTCGTGTCCGAGCCGTAGACCAGGATGTCGTCGCTGTAATTAAGCGCGTTGGGGATGTGGTGGATGACAAGACGTATGGCCTCCTGGAAGATCTCTGCGGCTGATGAGAGGCCAAAACTGAGGCGTTTGTAGCGGAAAAGACCAAGATGGGTGGCAAATGTTGTGATGGGGCGGGAGCTGTCGTCAAGCTCGAGCTGATGGTAGCCCTTGTTCAGGTCCAGTTTTGAGAACACGGTCGCCCCGTTGAGGGCTGTGATCATGTCGCTCAGGAGCGGGCCTGGGTGTCGCTCCCTCTCAATTGCTTGTTTCGGCAGGCGCATGTCCACACAGAGACGGACTTTGTTTTGGGAGCCTTTCTTGGGGACAATAACCACCGGGGACACCCATGGAGTGGGGCCCGCAGTGCGCTCAATGATATCTGCGTCCAAGAGTTCCTGCAGTTCACGTTCAACAGCGGATTGCAAGTGGAACGGCACTCTTCTCGGGTGTTGAGCCACTGGTTTGATCTGCTCGTTAATATGCAGGTGGATCTGACGGCCCTTCAGCTTCCCCAGACCTCGGAAGAGGGAAGGGAACTTTCCGGCGCAGTCCGAGATGTCATGGACGTTGAAGAGGATGTGCACCAGTTGAAGACGTTCCGCCGTGGGGAGGCTCAGCAGACAGTCAGCCTCAGGACCTTTGATCACGTGGATAACCGCTGGGATGGAGAGCTTGCCATGTGTTAGGGTGGTGTCAAACTTGCCCAAGCATTGGAGAGGTTTCTTCGCCATCCAGGTGTAGACGCGGACAGGTGCAAAATGCAAATGTGGTTTGGGGTCCATACGGTCGTGTTCAGCAACAGATATGTAGTTAAGCGATGCTCCGCTGTCCATCATGAACTTAGCGGCATGGTTGCCCACTTTGATGTTGAGGCGTGGATAACGTTTGAACTGATCGTGGTCAGCAAAGTTGACATATTCGGTGGTGTAGGATGAGTGCCTGGATGAGGATGATCTTGAGTCTCTTGAGGGGGAACGACGGTCCCATCGGGAGCGCCGAGAGTCATGACTCGAATGTGAGGACGTGGGAGATCCAGGAGGCTCTTCCTGAACTGCTCTGATGTGATGACGTTTGGCCTCCGAACGTGAGGGCCGCTGCGATCCTTCCCGTCTGCCGCCATCATTGCGTTTTTCTTTGTGGTAATCCCCACACATGGCCTCAAAGTGGTTGGACCGTCCACATTTCCGGCACCGTTGGCCCATGGCAGGGCAGGAGTCAATGTGAGGATAGTCGTACCCGCACCTGAAACATCGCCTCGTGCGTTCAGGTCGGCGATCTCTCCTATTGGATTCCTTTCTTCTGTAGTCCGGGCGTCGCCTGGGTGAGTACTTGGAGCGCCTCGATCTGTCTCGCGGGTGACGCCGTCCACTGTCGCGCCGATCCTGACGTCCCTGCCGTCTCTCAGTGATGCGGTTGGCGTGCTCACGGCTGGTACTGGGCCCTGTTTCAATTTCCGCCGCATTTTCCTCGGCCTGGTCGTACAGTCGGGAGTTTTCTTCGATTTCTGCAAGTTCTTGAGGTTTTCTCAGCAGTCGCCGTCTCAGGGACTCCGAGTGGCACCCCGTGATTATCTGAGATTTGATGGCTGCATCCGGCGAGAAGTTGGTAAAGTCACAATGTAGGGACTGCCTCCGCAGCCGATGTATGAAGGAGCTCAGTGGTTCTTCTTTACCTTGGCGCTGCTGGTGGAATTTATGCCTCTCATAGTCGACGTTTCTTTTATGCAGAAAATGATTGTTCAGAACAGTTCTCACTTTATCATATGTGTCACCATCTGTGGCTGGAATCTCTCGTACGATCTTGCTTATTTCACGCCCCCCTAGATTGCGAAGGGCTATGATCTTGTCCTTGTCTGGTTCAATTTTGGACCCCTCGATGTAGTCCTCAAAGTCCTCGAGCCATTCTTGCCATTTTAGTCCCATGCTGCTTCCTGTTGTGACTGACAATGGCTCCGGGGCGCGCAGGTGGGTGCCTCCCGTGACATCCTTCTGCGCGGGAGGGTTAGACATCGTGGCACTGAGCTTTGACGCTTGCGTCTACCTCTTGCGTCAGCGACTGACGTGCGTTTCCAAGTTTTGTCACTTGCAGCTAGCAATGCTTGTTTGTTCCTTGCGACTGTCAATGCTTGTTTTCTCTCTCTTCTTCTTTTCACTGCTTCCAATGCTTGTTTTCCTTTATTCTATATATATTTTGTTCGATGCCTGACTTCAAAATGGCCGCCTCCACTTTGCACAGGGAGGCTGTCCCAATGGTTGCCTGACTCCAAGATGGCCGCCGTGGTTGTCTGCAGGCACTACTTTCTCTCTCTGCATTCAACTCCTCTTCTACACACAGGACTCACCGGCGGTCGTTTTCAGGGGCAGCACCCTCCTGATTCAGCTCCCTCTGGTCACTGCTGCAGGCAGGTGAGGTTGGGGTGGGCTCCCTCCTTACTTTGCAGGGTCTTCGGCGTCAGCATGCCAAACCTCACGCATCCGGCGTGAGATTTTCAACGTCAGAACTCCCGCGGTCATTCAGCTCACCGCGCTCAGCAGCGCTTGATGGCAGACTCTCGTGGGGGTGATCCAGGCTGGAATTCACCACTCTCCGGCCACAGCAGGTGTCAGGTGAGGTTGGGGTAGGCTCCCAACTCACTTCCTCGGTTCCCGCTCTTCAGCGCCGATCGCGTGCTAAACCTCACGCATCGGGCGGGACTCGCGCTCTCGGCGCGAAAGGCTTCTTCCTCTCGAGCGTTGCAGCGCTCGCAGTAGCGGCTCCCTCTGGGCTCCCACACTCACGGGGGGGGCAGGGTCACCTGCTGCTGGTCTCCTCTTTCACCTAGCAGCACCACACAGCAGCGGATTCTTCTTTTCGACGCTGCAGGGGACAGGGTGCTCTGATGGGGTTCTGCAGGCTTCAGTTATGCAGATCCCATCCTCGTCGCCAGCTGTAGCATCGTGCTACTAGTAAATACAGACACTGGTGAGGTTATAACTGGAGCTTTATTCAGTACATCCAGTGCCTTCCCTGTCCCTACACTAACTGCCCCTTCCTATTCTGTCCCCTCCTCTTCCCCTCTGCCCACCTAGCTCCGCCCACCCCAACTACTGAACTGCTAACTTCATTACACACAGTCTGTAAATAGAGTGCACGAGACAAGCGGCACGGCCCAGGGGGACGGATATCACACTTTCCTTAATTGGGAAACAGACTTGCAGAATTTCAAGGTAAAACGCCTAATCCTTTTTAAACAAATATTCTCATCTGTAAACAAGAGCTGGATTTATTCGGCACCTTCCATGTGAATGAATGCGCCTCGAGCCTTGCTGACGTGCCCGTTTTAGAGACTGTTCGGCAGAATGTGTCCGCTGCAGCAATTGCCCTGCTTGTACCTTAGAATCAGCAGAGATTCCACTCCAGAATATTTTCATTTTAGGGAGAATGTTTTTTATGCTCCCATTGTGTGTCTTGACAAAGCAAGCTAGGGTTGTAATTTACTACTGCCATTTCCCTGGTAACAGATCACGACACTGGGTGACTGCATAAAAAAATGCGCAGGATTAATTGTCCCAGCGGCTGCTCTGCTAAGCAAAATGGAACACGCGGGCACCTGCAAATGCGAGCACAGTGCTTAGCTCAGCCAATATTAAAATAAAAAAATGCAGCATGGGGCACATGTAAAAAAAAAGTAGTCCCCAAAGAAATAGCTGAAGAACTGCAGTGTAAGGAACTGTAGTTGGCCGGTACTCCTGGCTTAAGAACGGAAGTGATGTATCGGAAGCAATGACCAATAAGGAGCCAGAATATAGGAGTGATGGTGTTAAGAGCCAATGGCAAGCAACAGATGTAATTATTCACGGTAGAGGATTACAGCAGTTCTTGCAGACAATGCATGTGCGCTGATGCTCGACCTAAAAAAAAGGAGGGTATAATCCAATCCATGAATGAAGAAAAGAGGGAACAATGCAATCTAAGATAACATCAAAGAGGAAATAACTCAATACACAATTAAAGCAAGCAGGGTAGAATTCAGTCCTTGATTGAAGGCCGAAAAGTATAATTCAATCCTTGATTGAAACTAAGACAGCATAATTCAGTCCATGATTGAAGCAAAGAAGGTATAACTCAATCCTTAATTAAAGGCAAGAGGGTAAAGTTCAATCCTCGATTGAAGCGAGGAGGGTTTAATTAATTTCTTGATTAAAGCAAGGAGAGTATAATTCAATTCTTGATTGATAGAAGGAGGGTTCTCTTGTGTGGCTCAGAACTGCGATCAGTGAGTGGACCTTTTGTGATTTCAGCCAATAAAAACAAGAGTGCACATCCCAATACCAGGATTCCCACAGCTCATCTAACCACCATGTCAGTTCTACTTGCTGGTCTTTATTAAAAATCTTTTATTTGATATATACGAAAAAGATACAACAAAATGCATACTATATTAAGTAATGTGTTTTTACGAACCAGTATACGTTTATTACTATTTAATTATCAATAAAGAAACACAGGCAAGGGGTGTTTTTCTGGAACATCCTCATAAACGAGTGAAGGCATTTGTTTACAAGATATCTTAGGCTCATTGGCATCAGTGGAGTGCAAAGTCAGACACAGCATTCTATGAAGTAGACCTGCATGTAATTTACATTCTTCCCCTTCAAAATCTTGGGAACGTTCTGCTCATTTACACAAAGGTGCATGCCGAGTATCTCACGTGACTTTTCTAGGTGAGGACCAATATCGCATGGAAATCTTACACAAGCTACTGTGGGAGACTGCTTTGAGCAGAAATTGTGTCTTGGCAAGACCTCTTGAACCAGATTCCTGCGTACAAAAACAACACGTGAATTTACATTATGCAAAATGGCAAAAATTTCACGCATATTGCGTAATGCGTAAGCCAGTAATTCTCCAGAATTACTCCTCTTAAACGGAAATAAAACATGGGATTAATCTGAACCAATGTCCCATGTCAGAAACATGGCCCCACGTGTAGCCGCAGTGCTCCATCAATGTGCATCTGAGAGTAGAGTAAGAATTCCATAGGCATGGCGTGCATAACCTTGCTGACCATGATCTGGTCATAGTAATGGTAACTGAGCTTCCTGCCCTTCCAGTCGGTGCTGAATGGCCAGAAGCCATATAGGGTAACGGTATCGCAGAGCTCCAGGGCTGCACTGACCAGCATGAATCCCGATGACAACCTCAGCGCCTTCAGCCCCTTGGACTTCCAGTACTCTGCCAGCTTCTGAAGGTAGACAGGATGGAAGGACACCATCTTGGAGGCCAGGCCAAAGTCCTCAAGCGTGTACTGGACATTGAAGGACACCTCAGTGTTAAACGTGAAGGAGAACGTTGGCATCAGTATGAGGGCATCTCCATAGGACTGCATCATGTCCACAAAGGCTTTCCTTCTGTGATTTAAATTTTGAAATCTGAAAGACAGAATAGAAAAAAAGTACAAATGCCTAAGTGAGACTTACGATCAAGCTAAGTACAAATAGCAGAGCAGACAAGAAAGATATTGACCTTTAACAGCATCCAAAATGGCTGGGAGGGGATTCATTTTAATGAAAGATCAAAGGGACAGTATAGTGGAGGGTGGTGGGGTGGGCAGTAAAACACGAAAAATGGATGGGGTGGGAGGACAAATCTGCCTCAAAAGTGCCCTTCCAAGTATGCTATGTTATGAACTGATGTAGCCCACATTCTGCACTTATAAAAAAATCAATTTTTCTTTTTTTACATTGCCACAACACTGAACTAGTATTGAAAACCATGCACTGTTGAAATAGCTCTTTCTTTATGGCGACCCACCCATCAACACTGGTTTCTGGCTTTTCTGAGGTATTTTGCCCCTGCGGCAAACTGAAGTAAAAAAAAAAAACTCTGAAAAGAGCTAAAAAGCTCACTGTTGTAGAAGTAAATCTGAGGGTCTTGATGGTACCTTGTAATCACAATGCTCGGGTTTACAGTGACGAGGTGAACCTTCCTCCCTGCGTCATTTGTATAGTTGAGGAGAGGCGGCACGTTGAATCTGTAAGGAGGTGCAGAAAAGACAAGAGATGAGAAACCCGGGCACAGCTATACCTTCAGGGTGGTGGCTTTATGTGGCTGATTTTAAGATCCATGATATATGTCATAATAGTTGTGCCTATGAAGCAGGCATGCTCTACCCTCCAAGTGCACCTTTCACGAATAAGATTGCAAGGATAGAAGCAAACATGGTACTGAACACTTACGAAAAATGGAGGTTCTAAAAGAGGGTTTGAAAAGAGGACGTAACAAATGAGTTCTCTCTTTTTTGCCATCTAAAGCAGCTTAATATTAATTTTAAACTACAAAGTGTGCAGAAAAGCAAACCTAAACACCATTTCCCATGATGCCCTTCTTTCTGCTGGCCAGCTGCTTCCTTCCCAGATCTCTTAAAGGCAGCCATCTTAAGAAGGGCTTGTTTTCCGGTAATGAAAAAGCGACATCATAAGCGCACTATTCTACCCAGATCACCACAAATGAAGCTGCTCTCTTCCTGCAAAACTCTGGACTTCTAAAAGAAATTAAAACACTAACATCATGAAACTCTATGACAGTCATTTCCAACCCTTTTAGAGCCATGACCCATTTTTTTTAACCACAAGCTTTTGTGACCTGCCTTGGTTTAGTGGACCTGAGGCATTGCGTGGTAGAGCACTGACATTTATACTTACTTGGCATCATCAAGTAAAGTGTCTTGAATTGTTTTGATCCTATTAAAATCTTTATTTTCATCACTTCAGAAGTACAAATAAAAGGGGAGGGGATGTAGCCTTCTGGCTAAAGCGGTCGACCTTGGATCTGCGGAACCAGTTTCGAGTCTCAGCAAGGATGCTCAACATCCTGTGATTCTGGGCAAATCCCTTCATCTCCCCGTGCCTAACAAAAATGAATGTGTTCATCTGTAACAAAACTGGTACTCATGTAAAGCGCTCTGATACCCGATGTCTCGGTTTAGTTTGCTCTATATAAAACTCAGAAAAAATAAATGGGGTTTATTTTTGCTTTCCTAACTGCTGAATGTCTACAGTTCACTTGCAGGAATTTACATTGTGTTGTGTGTTACAAAAAATGGCATCCTACACCTTTTCCTTTCAAACACCTGTACCCAAGCAGGATAGTCACATAATTCAATTAACTTTTCTTTCTCTGATTTCAAAATGAGAGGAGTTTGTAAACACCTATCCCCATGAAAAAGCAGAAATGTGCCAGATGTTACTATGTCTTTGAAGCACAACACAAGTTACAAGATAAATACAGATTTAAAAGGATTTCTGTTTATTGCTTGAACTTTCATGAAACACCCAAAATTGTCTCGTTAACCACTGAGGAACACTGCTGTACGGGGTAATTGTGACCCTGGAAGGGAATGTGCTGTCCTTCCGCATTGTTTAAATTCCTTGGGATCACTAGCGCTGGGAATGCACCTGTGTGCATAAAGTATTACATCACCTGAAATACCAAAGGTGGCTTCCTAGGCACCCCCAAACTCAATTGCTTATTGCAGAGGAGTGCCAATTAACACGTGCTCAGAAATTCCCAGCACAGACTGTGCTAATACTGGATGGCAAACCTTTGAGTAGATATGAATGTCAACACCATTGAGGAATCCATTTACCATAATGCCCTGAGAGGACTGATGCAGACAGTGTGCTCCTCTCCTCCACTGCTTACATCTTCTTTGATCGCCACATCACTTGAGTGATATGAGTCAACATACTGAGCAGATTGTCCAAACACAGTGTAGGTGAAAATATTCTGGGTCCTTTGTAGAGTACCAGTGGTCGTGACTTGAAGCCCCATATGGACTGAATTGTGGTTGACTTAAACACAAAAGAGTGTGCAAATGCTCACAGCGGGCGCACTGCTGGTGCGCCAAAGGCAACCCGTCCTCGCTCCGCACCACAACCCTTCCTGCCCCTGAAGAGACACCATCGCTGAGCTCTACACCCTTGACCCCTAATGCGGCAACAAACACTGCCACTGTGCTGACCCCTGCTCCATGCTAGGATCTTTCACCTTCACCCACTACCACTTCACCTGCCATTGGACACACATTAACCCACCTACCAGTCCCACCCTGAACTCACCAAAGACACCACCTGAACAAAAACACTAACTAGCATGCGCCCTTTTCAACACACGCTCACTATGCTAGCATTAAACTGAATTATGGGACCTCACCTCACCCTCGCACTGAACATGGTCTTCCTCTGTGGAAATCAAAAATAATTTCTGTTAGCATAAGCTGAAGTCATCTTGTTATTGGCATCCATTTTGTTAGCTATGTAATTCTAACGTCTTCACTGTTACTTGCCTTTCTAGTCTGCTTGTGTCATCAACTTTAGTTAACTCCTTCTGTACTGAGCCAAAGCAAAGCACGTGCTGAGGAAATGCCTGTAGATGCTGAAATGCACCTGGTTAAAGATGTAACTGTCAGATATTTCTGGCTGCTGTAAGCAGTTCTGTTCCCCCTCCCACTCTGCTGAGTAAGTGATCTCCCACTGTTCTTTGAATTCCAGCTTCAGTGCCAATCTCTGTTTTGGTGGTCTATTGACCCGTAGACAAGATAAGGGTGAACCCTGCACCGGTGTGCTCATTAAAAGGCACATTACAACAGTTGGCACCCGACTCGTGGGGCCTCATCGGAGACGCAGCCGTCCAAAGGAGTGGTCTTGACGGAAGAGTGAAATTTTGCTGAGGAGACGTCATGCATGAGTAGACGCTTGTCTTTGCAGCCAAAGGGATTTTTCCAGTTTTTTTGATTTGACTCTCCAGGTGGTTGCCGGTACTGACTGACGTATCCTTTGGCGTAATTTTTGCAGTGACCATTAGTTTGACCAAGAGATTGGCAGTTGGAAGTTGGAGAGTCTTGTTTGGTAAGGTCACTGAAGCAGCACTCTTGATTTGCTTGGCCAAGATTCTGGTTTTTGTTTGTTTGATTTATTTGATAAAGGCAGGTAATATGGAGATTTTGCTCTACTTTTGAATATTTTGGAAAAGTAATATTTTACAAAAATTTGGTAGCATGCCTATTTCCAGCGCACTCCGTAAGCTGTGTTGCTGTCTTGGGGGTACCAAAATGGATTAAGACAGAAGTCAGCCGGCTCTCCCAGAGGGGACACCTAATTGGCATATGTACATTAAATACAGTATTTCTTCCATAATGTATAGTACACTTTGGAACAAATATACGAAAAAGGATCCTGATTTTCGATGGCCTCTGAATGGGTCATTTGAATTTAAAAAGATTCAATATGTAGAGTAGTGTTTATTCAAGAAAATAAGTCGACAAGATGTGTGTGATTGTGTACAAATGTGGGAGAAAGAAGTGCAAGAGAGAGTGAGGAAAGAAGAAACTATAGCAGAAAAAGAACAGTGAAAAACAATATATCAAAAAGCATTGTAATTAAAAAAATAAAGATTTGAAGGCAATAAAAGAAAAAGTGGAAAGGGAGCGGCGTTTAGAGGTAACTGGCCAGTACCCTATTAGGCCCCCCATTTATCCCATACTTAATAAACCTCAGGATGATTCCATCTTTTTAGCTCGACCTCCGTCCCGTATAAACTTCCTTCTGCCCCTGAGGATGATCTTTCTGAAGAAGAACATTTTTCACAGATGATAAAGACCTAGATAAGCAAGATGGACGACAGACTTTCTCTACTTTGACTGTTGACGAAAAAGCCAATATCTGATCCACTGCTCACAAAGAAGCTTGTGGGACTACTTCTGCTCCAGACCTTGTAGCAATGGTTCGGCAGTGGAAGGATTTAGAGCAGTTATATTTTGCAGAGAAGTGTACCTAGTAGGTAATACTTGGGTTTAGAAACGTTTCTAAAACCTTAGAGCCCAATTATATTAATTTTGATTATAAACAATTAAGTGATGGAACGTTCCTTTTTTCAAATATACCTGATCTAATTAGGCTTGTAGTTAAATTAAGACATGATGCACAACGTTTAAAAGCGGATAAAAAATCAGCTGGTAAAGTGAAAACTGCACAAACAGTTCAGATCCCAGTGCAAAAAGAAGACGTTTTGGGGACAGACAATGACCCTAATGATACTGTAGTTACTGCAAAACCAATGCGTGAAGATGCGCTTCTGTATGTTCCCCCAAAGGGTGCGGGCAAAAATGACGATAAATCTTCAGATGATGCAAAGGTATATTTTGTCTATAATTGGGTCTATACTCCTTGGGGTAGAGCAGATGTTATGGCTCTTAAGGCTGCTTTGCCTGATCCGCGGAAAAATCTGTCTGCTTTCTATGAAGAAGTGGAAGGAGCCATTAGTTCCTTCACTATGACCTTGCCAGATATTGATATGTTTTTTGGACTTATTTAACCCCCTGATATGTGGAGAACAGTTCGGAAAATAGATGAATGTAGCATATGGTGATACTTGGGTGCATTTAGAAGAAATAGATGTGGCTAGGGAACCTGCTCAGAAACCACAACAGGAGATATTAGATCTTCCGAAAGCTATTGTGACTAAGTTGAAAACTCTCATACCCCTAAGAAAATAGATTGGACAACGTTGGCATCCTGTAAACAGAAAGCGCATGAGTCAGTTTCTGATTTCTTTACACAATTTGAAGAGACATTCAATGACTTTAGTGGGCAGTCATTGACAGATGATATGGGTAAGCATTTGTTCGTCGACAAATTTGTCGCTAACATGTTGCCAGAAATAGCTAGTCGCCTTAAGGCCAGCGAGAGTTCGTGGACTATGTCTTCCCCAGTCTCCCTTTTGACTATGGCCCAGTATTATGAGCGTCAGGAATTAGAAGCAAAGGGCAAAGAGGATAAGAAGGTAAAGGATTTAAAGACAAAAGTTATGTTTGCTCAAGTATATGGTCCACCATTCAGAGGTAGTGGTAGAGGCAGACCTGCAGTATATACACCTGGTGCACCCCCTTTCTCTCGATAAACTTTGTATTCTGATCAGTGTGCTTTTTGTAAAGAGATTGGACATTGGCGTTGTGAGTGCCCCCTTTTGCAGGTCAGCAGTATCAACGGGGTAGAGGAAGCATGAGAGGACACCCAGGGAATTCAGGACAAAGGAGAGGACTAGAAAATTGTCCCAGGTTTGAGGCAGTTGAACATGGACCAAATTATTCTAATACTTTTGACAGACGGGATCAATATCAAATGTCAGATTATTTGGCTGATGTTCTTGGGTATTCTGATTATGCATAGGAATGCCTAGGATGGGGAAAGGAATCGGTTGAGGTCCCAGTAGATCTGACAGGTACTTATGTTGATGCAAACGTCTTGGGCTCTACTGATCAGTTTCTGGTTGATACAGGAGCTACTCGAAGTGCTTTGTCTAAACAATTGGTTCCTAGGGCTTCCCTGTCTGGCGTAATGATAACATCGATAGGATTCGATGGGACACCTACATCTAGTCTACTTTCACAGCCACTTGTATTTAGTCTTGATAAATTTACTGCAGAATGTCCATTTTTGCTTTTCCCTAACACGCCGGATAATATTGTGGGTATCGATATGCTCAAATATTTTCGTACTACAATACGTTTTTCCCCAGAAAGTGTGCGTATTATCTTAAATTATAATTATCTAATGGTTGAGAGGTCTTGTCTCATTAAAGAGGATATCACTCTGCCATTTTTACCTAGTACTTTATGGGCTACATCAGATACCAATGTGGGACAAATGGTTATTCCACCAGTGCATATTCAAGTGAAGGGAGGTGCTTCATTTCCTCGACTGCCCCAGTATAAAATATCTCGGGAAGGTGAAGAAGCATTGACGCACATTGTTCAGGATTTGATCAAGGTGGGGGTTGTGGAAGAAGTCCCTTATAACATTTGTAATAGCCCTATCCTTCCTATTTTGAAAAGAGACACTGACACTAAAATTTACATTCATATTATTATTAACCACATCTATGTATGTAGTTAAATGGTGCACAGACATAATATCGACTCCACAATATCGAATGGACAAAATATCGAGTTTTAAATATCGTTTGGAGAAAATATCGACAGGACAGAATATCGACAGCCAAAATATCGTTTTTAAGGTAAGTGAAGTAATATCGACTGTAAATAATATCGAAAGTAAAAAATATCTTTTTTTATATAATATGTAATTATTTATAGTGTTTTTATGTTATAATATGTGTGAAAAGTGTCATTTTATGTTATAATTATTTTTAATTAATGATTTTTTTAAAATTATTGTGTAATTTTATTCTGTAGCGGGTTGTGGGTTTATAGGGGAATAGGGTGGGAAGTAATTTAATTATAATTAATTAAATATGTACATTTATTAATTGGTAGTAATAATTAATTAATTGGTAATTAAATATTATATGTTAATTATTTAAAATGTAATTGGTAATTAATTCAATTTAATTGATTAATTGCTAATTATGTAAATTAAAATAATGTATTTCCTGTAGCGGGTTGTGGGTTTATAGGGGAATAGGGTGGGAAGTAATTTAATTATTATTTATTAAATATGTAAATGTATTAATTGGTAGTAATATTTAATTAATTGGTAATTAAATAATATTTGTTAATTAATTAAAATGTAATTGGTAATTAATTTAATTTAATTGATTAATTGCTAAATATGTTTAATTAAAGGGGTATTTTTAGGGTTCAGGGTCAGTTTTTAGTTTTTGGGTAAACGGGTATTTTTAGGGTTCAGGGTCAGTTTTTAGTTTTTGGGTAAAGGGGTATTTTTAGGGTTCAGGGTCAGTTTTTAGTTTTTGGGTAAAGGGGTATTTTTAGGGTTCAGGGTCAGTTTTTAGTTTTTGGGTAAAGGGGTATTTTAAGGGTTCAGGGTCAGTTTTTAGTTTTTGGGTAAAGGGGTATTTTTAGGGTTCAGGGTCAGTTTTTAGTTTTTAGTTAAAGGGGTATTTTAAGGGTTCAGGGTCAGTTTTTAGTTTTTGGGTAAAGGGGTATTTTTAGGGTTCAGGGTCAGTTTTTAGTTTTGAGGAAAAGGGGTATTTTTAGGGTTCAGGGTCAGTTTTTAGTTTTTGGGTAAAGGGGTATTTTAAGGGTTCAGGGTCAGTTTTTAGTTTTTGGGTAAAGGGGTATTTTTAGGGTTCAGGGTCAGTTTTTAGTTTTTGGGTAAAGGGGTATTTTTAGGGTTCAGGGTCAGTTTTGGGTTTTTGGGTAAAGGGGTATTTTTAGGGTTCAGGGTCAGTTTTTAGTTTTTGGGTAAAGGGGTATTTTTAGCGTTCAGGGTCAGTTTTGGGTTTTTGGGTAAAGGTTTTTTTTAGGGTTCAGGGTCAGTTTTGGGGTACAGTGGTACAGGGGTACAGTGTAAAAATAAAGTAAAATTAAATTTACATTAATTTAATTTAATGAAATTAAATTAAATTAAATTATATTTAAATAATTTTAAATAATTTAAATTAAAAAAAATTATTATATACTTACCAATACTTACGTTGTAATGGTAGTGCGTTGTAAAAGTTGCGTTGTAACGTCATATATCCACTGTTGCACTCTTTGCAGTGGGAATAGTAATTTTTACTCTTTTGTATTTGTACGTTAATAATATTGGCTAATATTTAATTAAATTTTGTTACTATATATATATATGTTTTAAGAAATATGATTAAAAAAATATTATTTTTTTACTTTCATTAATTATTTAATTATTAAAAGTTATTTTAAGTATTGTTAATTATATTTTAGTAATTAATTTTTTATATTAATGTAATTAAACATTGTTTTTATTAAAGTCGATATTTTTTACAACTATATTTTTGTTAACGATATTTTGTACTCGATATTTTTGTACTTACCTGTTTGTACATACAAACTCGATATTTTGGTTGTAGATATTTTCTCGTCGATATTTTGGGTAGTCGATATTTTGGTAGTCGATATTATTTCAGTGATCCTAGTTAAATCACAGGCTGAACATTGGCACGATGCCAGGCAAGATGTGCTGGACATTCAACAATCTGCCTCTTTTGATGAATTAGACCAATGGTCCAAGGAGGGAGCATTGCACGATGAGGGCTGTTGGAGGAAGAAAGAAATGACAAAATGGAAGTTACCCGCAACCTATTTACACCCTATGATTCACATGGCACATGGGCCGGCAGATGTTGGAGCATCCTCAATAGCAAAGCAACTTATGCAAGTTTCGGATCATCCAGAGATTGTCGTTATGGCTAAAAAAATAGGCCAGTCCTGTCTGATCTGTCTCCAGTATAATCCTGGAACGGGAACACGAACTCCAACAGGAGGGTTTGCAATACCTACTGCACCTTTTGAGGTCCTGCAAATGGACTACATACAGCTTGAGCGTTGAAACACCCTAAAGTATATTCTGGTAGTGGTTTGTGCCTTTAGTAAATGGGTGGAGGCATACACTACAAAAAATAATACAGCTCTTACTACAGCAAAGGTGCTCCTAAAGGAGTTCTTTCCTGGATTCAGCATTTGTCGAGTTTTGTGGAGTGACAATGGACACCATTTTATTGGGCAAGTTGTTGAGTATCTCATGAAAGGGTTGGGAATTAAGCAGATTTTTCATGCTGCTCTTCACTCACAATCAGCAGGACTAGTGGAACATTACAACTCTACCCTCATATTGAAATTGGCTAAGATACAGGCTTCCACATCTTTGAAATGGCCTGATGCACTGCCTTTAGCATTGCTGTCTATTAGATTGATACCACATACACGATCTGGCCTAACACTGTATGAGGTTTTTGGAAGACCAATGAATATTTGGGGGATTCCTAAGCAATGCCCTATACATGATGTGCCCTATGTATTTATGAGTAACTATTTGTCTCAGTTGACTGACAGTTTGTCTTCTACTTATCAACAGTCCAGGAGACTCTTACAGACAGGTCGCAAGGTGAGGGCCACTGCTTGCGCCATGGTGATTACGTCGTCATAAAGTCCTTCCAGAGAGCCAGCTCCCTAGCACCGAGATGGCGAGGCCCTGAGCAGGTGCTGCTGGCTACCAGGACTTCAGTTCGAGTGACGAACCGGAAGAACTGGGTCCATGCAACACACTGCCGGAAGGCGTTGCAAGACCGAGTGAGCCCAGCTGCGTTGGCAGATCACCGTGATATCTTGGTCACTGAGAAAGGACAAGCTGTGTCGCCTAAAGGATTTGAGGAAGTTTTCCCGGACCACACAATTCCTGGTACATCTTGATATCAGCTGTGACCCAGGAAAAAATACACTACATCGCTGAAAAAGTCTGTTTGAGCCGCTGTCCTGGGTGGTTAAAGCCTGACTACAAAGGGGGGTAGCCTTTTAGTGACTACTCGTCTCAACCTCAGTGAAGAAATCAACACCTGCCAGGACCTTAGGGCACCATCTGTTTAGTTGTTTGTCGGGGAAATGAATATGCCTAAGGAGAAGAAACCAACTGCTGCAAGAGTTTGTAGCAAAAGAACAATGATTGTTACTGGACTCACTTTGACTTCTGTTATTGTTACTGCAATAAAATGGGATGTAGAGGAAGTAGCCCCTGTTCGAAATCTACTGACTGCTACTACTCCTGTCCCCATTGAACACCATTATTTCACTCTTCCTTATCATGAGCAGAAGCACAGAATGTCCTACTTCAATAACACTTTCATTCAGATGTTGCACCAAACACACAATGCCACTAACATTACCAATTGCTGGGTATGTGGAATGATGCAGCTCTTCAGAAAAAGGGAGGAACACCTTTTATTACCTTGCCGTTTTCACATAATGCCTCCTGCAGAGCTTGGTTTGCATTATTGTGGGCTTCTAAAATTGCTAATATTACTTATGTTGATGTAGGAAGACTAAATGCTCAATTGAATAAAGTTTGTTACCCTGATGAGGACGAGATCCACAAGCTAACGGATCTAAATGGGAAATGGAGGAGTATCGTCGAGGAAATTCCTCCGTGCACTATGTTTTCCCTAACACTCGAACAACCAAGGGAAATGGGCCTCCTGTTATCGCTGTTACTAGAGCTCAAGCAAATCTCTGTGTGAGCAGTATTGGCAATATTCCTGTGGGAGAAAGTGACTGTACTATGGTGTTGAACATTACTGGAATGAAGAATAGCAGTTTTTTGTCCTCACACAACACCTATTTTATTTGCGAAAGTAAAGGTTATTATCATCTACCTATTGATTGGTCTGAAAGCTGCTATGCGTCCTTTTTGCTTCCACCTGAGTTTCTGGCACCTGCATCCTACCATAAAGACTAAACTGTATAGTGAAATTTTTAGGAGCCGATTCAAGAGGTCAATAAATAATGATGAGGTGGATCAAACTGATACTGCACTGCAGCAGTATATTGACTTTAACTTGGGACTATTCTTTGTTGGTGCAGCCTTAAACAGCAGAAAACTCAGACGCTTGACACGTGCTGTAGAAGCTGTAACCAATCAGAGAGCAATGGCGCTTGGGAATATCACAGAAGAACTGCAAACTGCGAGAATTGTAACTCTTCAAAATGGAATGGTCCTGGCTGACCGTGGTGGAGCATGTTGCATCATCGGGAGTAGCTGTTGCATTTACATCCCTGACCATGCCCCTTCTGTTTTTGAGGCAATTTCCAAGATGCACAAAATAGCCACTGAAATCCACCAGGATTCAGGAACTTGGACTTTGACTTGATGGCTATGGAACATTTTTACTGTATGCCTCAGATGGAGGTGTGCCGGCACTGGGGGCCCTCGGGAAGATTAAGTAAGCTATTGCCCAGAGTCACATGGTGCTGGGCTATCCTGCCGCCGGAGCCAGGGATCGAACCATGAACCCTTTGGTCCGGAGTCAGGCCCCATGGCCGCTGCGCCACACCTCTTCAGCTTATGCTAAAAAGGTTGTCTGTGGAAATAACAAATAATTTCCGTTAGCATAAGCTAAAGCCATCTGTTTGTGGCATCTATTTTGTTAGCTATGTAATTCTTCCGTCTTCACTGTTGCTTGCCTTTCTAACCTGCTTGTGTCATCAACTTTAGTTAACTCCTGTACTGAGCCAAAGCAAAGCACGTGCTGAGAAAAGGCCTGTAGCTGCTGAAATGCACCTTGTTAAAGATGTAACTGTCTGGCTGCTGTAAGCAGTTCTGTTCCCCCTCCCACTTTGCTGACCAAGTGATCTCCCATCTGCCCTTGTTTGTCGGTAGTTATTCCTGTGTATGCTTGTACCTTCTATTTTGTAACTACATGCTTACTCTGCAACAAAGTCTGTATATAAGCATGGTCTGTGTATTCAATGTACTACCTCCTGGAACACTTGAGGGTGTTGTATGGACGTAGTCCCACTCAGGAGTGATTAATAAACCTGTTCTTTGAATTCCAGCTTCAGTGTCAATCTCTATTTTGTTGGTCATTGGACCTGTGGACAAGATAAGGGTGAACCCTGCACCAGTGTGCTCATTAAAAGGCACATTTCCACACCTCACTGAGACCTGGCTAAACCCCACACCCCTTCCAGACATTGCCACACCAATCCCCAAAGGATATAAAATCACTCACCAGGGCCGCAAAAAGCTGGGATGAGGAACAGCTGTCATCTTCAAAGACAGCATACAGTGTACCACAACCCCCATGGAATATCCCAACTTCCATGGGGGTGGTGGTGAAAGTGTTGGATAGCGTAGGGGTAAAAATTACTATTCCCACTCCAGAGAGTCAACAGTAGGGAAAGTGTTGGATAGCGTAGGGGTAAAAATTACTATCCCCACTCCAGAGAGTGCAACAGTAGGGGAAGTGTTGGATAGCGTAGAAGTTAAAAATACCATACTTATAAATAAATTATTATTTTAAAGTATTTTAAAAATTAATTATTAAATAAATACAAACTATTTACAAATACCAATACATAATTATTAAAAACATAATTACCAATGAATAATTAAGTAAAAATAAATTAATAATAAATACCAATTAATAATAATTAATTACCAATTAATAATTAATGACCAATAATATAATTAACAAAAACAATTAATTAAAAGTAATTACTTAATTACATTTAAATTACTTCCCACCCTACTCCCCTATAAACTCATAACCCACTACAGCACATAATTATCAATTAATCAATTAATAAAAATTAATTACCAATTAATAATTAATTAACAATTATATAATTAACAAAAACAATTCATTAAATGATTACTTAATTACATTTAAATTACTTCCCACCATATTCCCCTATAAACCCATACCCACTACAGAACATAATGATCAATTAATCAATTAATTTAAATTAATTACCAATTAATACAAATTAATTACCAATGAATTAAAATTAATGTATAATTCATAAAAATTAATAATTAATTTAGTATAATTAAATTACTTCCCGCCCGATTCCCCTATAAACCCACAACCCACTATGGTTCTAAAATGCAAAATCTAAATAAATGACATTAAAAAAAAATACATATTAATATACATAAAAATCCTATAAAAATCGATATTAGTAACATCGATATTACTAACATCGATATTAGTAACATCAATATTAACAAAATCGATAATACTTACCTTCGAAATTCTCTCCCATCGATATTAGAAATATCGCTAGTACTTACCTTCTATATTGTGTCCCTTCAATATTTAAACATCGACATTGTGTGTCGGTATTTAAAAATCAATATTTTGTATGCCTACTGCACAGGCACCTTTAGCATTGGTCAACAATGGTAAAGTGCTGAGTCCTAGTTCAACTAAAAGATTTGGCTAAAATGGAGGAGGTGAAAACAAAATGTTTGGAGGAAGACCACCTTAAGGATGACAGGTGTAACAGAAACCTATAAAGAATGTTTAAAAAAAAACAAAGTCAGTGGTTGATACATCTAATGGATCAGTAACTATCCCAGCTCTGAGGTTGGTAGCTAACCAATGGTTTACAATTGCAATGGTGGTAACAAACTTAGGGGCCTATTAGGATGATGGGCGGACTTTGTCCTCCCGCCATCCTGACATGGAAAGGGACCGTCCGCCATAAGAGCGGGGGTCCCGTGGGGGGAATTAGGATGTGCCCGCCACAGTGGCAGGCGCATCCTGTATTTTTACCATTGCGGCGGGCGGTGCTGAAAGCCCCGACCGCCGCAATGGTAAAAATGCATGTTGTGCATTTCAAAGCACAACGTGACAAGCACCGATGTATGTACCAAAAACATTTTGGGGCAAACATCGGCAGATATGGCGTTCCAGGCTGGGAGGCTAGGATCGTCATCCTCATTCGCATTAAGAATAACTCATAGGTGGTTTGAGCATAACTTTCATAGGGGTCAGGATAAGCTTTGAACTGTGGAGGAGGATATCCATTTATAGTAGGCATGCCCCTGACATAGGGATGACTCTGTGAAGATAACTGTTAAATTAGCTGATGGGTTGAATTACGTTCATTTGTTATATGTATTAGAATGTACAAATGATGAATATAATGAATTCGAAAGTATTTTGATGAATTCTGTTTTTGGTAGTATGTTGTATCATTTCATACATTGAATTAATAAGTAGGGTTCGGAGGAGCTTCGCGCGTTTCCAAGATGGACGTGTGAGCTAAGGGCTCCCGAGACCCTTTCCGCCTCCCGCAACTATCCTGTGATTAATCCTGATTTGTACGACGGGTACTTGTTATTGATGCCCTGCTGATGTTCACATTCTTTTCGAAAATCGATTTGGCCGCCGGACACCGGACTTACTGCACTTTGAACTTTGAGGCCCACATCGTATGCCAACCGGGGGCTCGAGTCCCCGAGGTACCCAGGTGGTAATCGAACAACAACGGCTGATACGCCACGCCCTCTACCCCTGGGTTACGTTCGGTTTCGTTTTCGGTCGTTGTGGTCGGCGACTTGCAGCCGATCGGCACACCGGCTCTGTCATTGTGGCCAACCTTCAGTCAGCGTTGGATCCCTGCCCTCTCGCCTTTACGAACTTGCCACGATGGTAATCACTTTGATCAGATCCTAAAGGTCCCGTCGGAGTTTGTTGCCCATCATGGCGGGCAGGGCGGTTGTTGAGAAGCGCACCACCAGAGGCCCGTCCCGGGGAGGGGTTGCCCAATCCCAGACTATCGATCGCTTTACTCGCCCTAAGGGATCCCCGGGTGGGTCGAGTGGGGCCCTCGAGGAAACTGGTGACGGTGCTCCTGAAATTGAGGGGCCAACTTTGAAGGACGTTATGGGTGCCATTGTAAGTGTCCGGACCACCATGGGCCAGCAATATGAAACCTTGGCAGCTAAGATAGACACAGTGGCGATCGAGGTCACCCTCATCAGGGCGGACTTGGGGAAAACTAATGACAGGGTCCAGTCCCTTGATATCAAGACTGCGAGTCTGACCACAGATGTCTCGGATCTTCAGACCACAGTTCGCAATCTCCGTCGGCTGGAGGATTTCGACAACAACAACGTTCGCATCGTGGGTGTTCCGGAGACCTCCGCGGACCTGCCCGTAGACATCCTGGTGGAGGACCTCGTGTTGAAACACCTGGCACCGAAGGGCCTCAGTAAACTTTTCGCTGTGGAGCGGGCTCATCGAGTACCTGGTGGGAAGCCGAAGTTGGGAGCCGCTCCGCGGCCCATAATAGCCAGGATTTTTAATTTCCGGGACAGAGACGCTATCCTGCAAGCCTCCCGCACGAATGGACCCACCAAATTTGAGAATGTGTCGATCAGTTTTTACCCGGACTTTACTCAGGCGGTGCAGAAACAACGAATGGGCTTCATGGGAGTGAAAAGGCGCCTTAGAGATATGGGACTGAAATATGCTATGCTTTTCACGGCCCGCCTGAGGATCGAGCATGAGGATCGTGCGTTTTTCTTCGATCGCCCTGAGGTGGCTAGTGACTGGTTAGACACTTTGCCGACACGCCATGATGGCCCGGAGAGCTCGAGGGGTGCTGAGGGCGGTTTGGCGGAACAGGAGTAGTGAGTCTGCATCGGCGAACCTGACTTCGCGGCAGTGGCTCAGAGACTGTGTTTTTATAATATGGATACCCGGGGGTGGGGGGGAACGGGGAATCTTCCTCCTCTGGGGACTTTTTCTCTCTTTTTGTAGGTTAGTTTAATGGGGCGACAGACACACTGCAAGTTGGGGTGGCTTTTTGGTCTACCGCAGGGGTGCAGGGAGGGGGGTTTGTGTTTTGTGGGTTCACTGGGGGTGGTGGGGGGGTTCTTTCTTTCCTGTTTGTATCGAGGCTGCGCTTTGTTCCATATTTGCTGCTATGTGCTTGTTTCATGGTGGGGGGCAGACTGTTTACTTCTGGGATGGAGGTAGGGGGCTGAGGGTGTTGAGCTAGAACGTTAACGGTCTTGGTGACAGGATAAAGCAGGGGATAGTACTGCAGTATTTGAAGCGATCCTCCCCAAATGTGGTTTTGCTCCAGGAGATGCACTTGGTGGGTAATACGTGTCGGGCATTGAATAGGCGAGGTTACCGTTTGGTGGCCCATTCCGGCTTTACCACTGGATCGAGGGGGGCAGGTATCCTGGTTAGGAACTCCCTTCCCCTGGAGATAGATGGCACGGTGTTGGACGACAAAGGCCGCTACGCGGCTATTACGGGGAGGTGGGAGGGGAAGTTGATCTCCATATTGTCTGTCTATGTTCCGCCTGGTCTGCAGTCTACTACATTCACTGATTTGGGTGGGGTGATTCTGGGGCTGCCTGATGGTTTGTTGGTATTGGGTGGCGATTTTAATTCTGTGGTTAATGGAGAGAGTGACCGTAGCCCCCCCAGGCTTCTACCCGCCTCGCAGTTATGGCTGGGGAAATTTTTGGATGCTTTCGGGCTGGTGGATTATTGGAGACAGCTGCACCCTGGACGGCTCCAGTACACCTTCCACTTGGGAGCTCATGGGAGTCTCTCAAGACTCGATTATATCCTCGTGCCGGTGGTGCAGTTGGTCTCGGTACGTGAAACCAAGCATTTGGCTAGAGGGATTTCCGACCACTCCCCGCTTTGGCTTCAAATCGATGTACAGCTGGGGGCTGGGGCTGCCTAGTCTCTCGGAGTCGGACAGGGTGCTTATGGAGGCGGACTTTTCCACTGATGAGGTTGCACTTGCTATACGCTCCCTTCGCTCGGGGAAGGCCTCGGGTCCGAACGGTATACCAGTTGAATTATACAAGCTATGCCCTGACAAAATGGCGCCGTATCTTAGTCGGATGTTTGCGGCATCGCGAGACCTTGGGTCCCTTCCTAGGGACCAGAGGCTGCCATCCATTGTGGTTATCTATAAAGATGGCAAGCCCCGCGAGAGCTGCTCATCGTATAGACCGATATCCCTTTTGAATGCGGAACCCAAGATATTGGCGGAGCTTTTGGCAAATCGATTGGTCACGGTGATTAGCGATTTGATACACCCGGACCAGTCTGGTTTTATTCTTCGTCGGTATACTGCGCTCAATCTCCGCCGTCTTCACGGTGTCCTTGCGAGGGCGGGGTCTCTCAATGAACCAGCCATCTTGGTTTCCCTTGATGCCTCGATGGCCTTTGACACGGTCGAGTGGCCGTATTTGTGGGCTGCTCTTGCTAAATTTGGTTTCGGCCCGAAGTTCATCGCGTGGGTCAAGCTTCTGTATGAGCAGCCATTGGCTCAGGCTGTGGTTAACGGCAGAGCCTCGGAGCCCTTTGTTCTCGGACGAGGCACGCGGCAGGGATGTCCTCTGTCGCCACTTCTATTTGCGCTCGCGCTTGAGCCCCTTGCCGCGTGGCTCCGCTGGGAGCCCTCACTCAAGGGTATTCGATGGTCCCCTGACTTCGAAGATCGCATATCACTATATGCCGACGACATATTATTGTACCTGACCTCCCCCCGTAAGTCACTAGGAGTCCTCTTCGACGTTTTGAATTCCTTCGGACGAAACTCCGGTTTAGTTATCAATTGGGCCAAGTCTTGTATTTTCCCACTGACTGGAGACTCGCCCTCTCTGCCCCGCACTTGCCCGATACCGGTTTCTAGAGGGGGCTTTAAGTATTTGGGGATCTATATTTCACTGGACCCCATGGTGCGCTACAAGCGGAATTTGTTACCTCCGCTTGTCCGGCTTCGGTCGGACGTTGCAGCATGGTGTAGTTTACCCTTGTCCCCATTGGGAAGAGCTGCCCTGTTTAAGATGATGTCTCTTCCCCGTTTTCTGTATGCCGTCCAAAACACGCTTGATCTGGTGCCAGCCAGTTACTTTCGTGAAATCAGGGCCTTCAGAGGAGACTAGTGTGGGCTGGACGGCCCCGCATTGCGTTGGCGAAGTTGACGTTGCCCTGGTACGATGGTGGTATAGCATTGCCTGATATTAAAAGATACTACTGGGCATCTCAGCTGAGCGCTGTGAACCATGCCATGTACGGTCCAGCTCTGAATCCTGCATTTGAGATGGATCGGTGGCTGTTGCCCGGGGGTGATTATTATAGGGCGCTCTATTCTCGAGGCGCCAGGAGGAACCTGACGGGTCCCACTGGAGTGGCAGTGCGAGTGTGGGGTAGTGCGACCATGGCTACGGGGTGGGCGGATAAATTGACCAGAGCGACCCCATTGTTTGCCGCTGAGAGACTGGGGGAGCTATGGACGTCGAAGGGTTTTGATAGATGGGACCTCATTGGCATTAGTAAAGTGGGCGATCTCTGGGCTAAAAATAGAGTTAAGACCTTTGCTGAATTGAAGCAGGAATATAATTTGAATGACACGGAGTATTTTCGCTACTTCCAGGTTCGACATGCCATTCAATAGGTTTTTCCAGCCGGATCTGCTATCCCGGAGTGTTCTCCCCTGGAGGACAGGGTGCTGGACGGGCATGTTCCGGACAGCACTATTTCCCTTATCTATAAAAAACTCATCAATGATCGTTCGGACCTGCTTGTTCAGCTTCGGAGTGCTTGGACTAACGATGGGCTGGAGTTGGATGATGAAGACTGGCAGGCTGCGATATCCTCTCCTAAAGAGGTTGCGATTCCGGCGCGTCTGCGACTCGTACAGCTGAAGATTCTGCACCGAGTCTATGTCACGGGTCCACGATTGATGCATATGGGTTTTTCTGCGGATGGGCTGTGTAGGCGTGGCTGTGGTGTGCTTGCTACTTTCCTCCACATCATATGGGAATGTCCGGAAGTGGTGTCTTTTTGGACTAGAGTGCATGCGGTGATGGGTGAGGTGACGGGCGTTGAGTTGTTGCCTGAGGCCAGGCGCTGTTTGTTGAACATCTGGGAGCCGAATGACTGCACTGCTGCTCAGACTCAATGGGTCACGCTAGGGAACATGGTTGCGAAAAGAGACATTGCTCAATTGTGGGGATCTCAGAGGGCACCATCAGTTCGCAACTGGGAAGAGCACATGGACTGGTGCATGTTCAGAGAAAAAATTGTGTATGTCTCCCGTGGAAGGCCCAAGAAGTGGGGCAGGATTTGGGACCAATGGAACTCATATCGAGGGGGGATATGTGATCCCCCCCTTACTGAACCTCCCGACACTCCTTGTTCTCCTTGACTGTACGTTTCGGTTTCCTAATTTCCCGTGTTCTACGATTTGTTTCTTGCTCTGTGTCCCCCCCGTTCTCCTGGTATCTCTTCTGTTTCTTAACACTGTTCTTTGTTCGCCTCTCCCCGCGCCATATGGAACTGATACTATATTGCAGGATACAGCCTCGACTCTTTTTTCGATTACGTTTTCTTGTTTATTTGTATAAAATGTGAAACCTTTTCAACATCCTTTCATCCGTAGCATTTTGAGTAATGCCATGCAATATCGCTGCCGGACCTTCGGTTGTCGGCTGATGAGCTGTGTTCTAATGCGCTACTGTTATTTTGTGTGAATGGCCGGCCCTGGCAGTTGTCGGCTTGTAGTTGTATTCCTTTCTTGCTAATAAAGGTTTTAAAAAAAAAAAAAAATAAGTAGGGTTCAACTGAAAACCCAGTGAACAGTGCACGGGGCCAGCAAGTTTTATTGCTAGTATTCTTTAGTTATTTAAGGCACTTGGTTAGACAGCGAGTGCAGCACCGTAGCACCATTAACATAAGATATAAAAATATCAGTTAATTTGATCAAAAGAAGGAGTGCTCCTTCAATTCCCTCGGTTCTTAATAAAAGAGACACCACACATATTAAAGTTGAATGATTTAAATTCAATGTTATTACATTCCATTTTAATATTGTTATTGCTATTGCTAATTATATTAGTAGTATTATTTCTTACTGTAACTTTAAAATTCCTCTTTGATGGGACTCATTCCTCAAGTTAGGGGCAAGTAGCACCTGAGTGAGAAGTTACCTGATCACAAAGTCATTCTGGTCGATCTCCCGTCCACAGCAGCTGCCGGATAAGATATCGCTACTGCCCACCACTGCACAGGATTTAAGCGACTTGCCAGAAATAGGGGATGTCTGGAAAAAGAAAAAGGTGCACACATATAAAACTGCCTTGTGGTGCCGAGGAACACTTAGAGCCTCATTTAGAGTTTGGCAAACAAGGTGATATTTGGAGTATCATGCCCGTCAAACCCTCAGTCCGCCCGCTCTATTTTGAGTCGGGCAAACAGTCATATTTCTGAGAGCGGTGCCAATGCTGACTCTGCCAACGCAAAGCCTATTTACAGGGTCAGATGGAGTGGGGGCCATTAGAGTAAGGACATCAGACTTCCCCTGTTTAGAGAGGAGGGACTATTTTTTTCTGTCTATCAATGGCAGCAAAAATGGCGGTCTCAAACAGGAAAAAAAACAAATAAGACCCCCACACTCTGGGAGATGACTCCCAGACGGTAAGGGTCATTTGTTTTTTGTTTTTCAATAGCAAGCTCCCGCTTTGGGGACAGATGGTGGTCTCCATTAATGTGTCTGTGCCTTCAGCGGAGCTGCTATGAAGGCAGTTTCTCTGGAGATACAGAAATTACTGCTGGGAAAGCAGTGATTTCCAGATATGGCAAGTAGTAGACCGTTTGGGTGGCAGACACAACATCCCCTGCCACTGTTAGACTGGGATGCCCCCTGAGCAGGCCCTAACTTAATTGTTTTTTTTTAGACAACAATGGAGGAGTACCCCCTGGAAGCAAAAAATACAAAGAAGGAATTTTCTTCTGTATCTGGAGCTTAAGGCTCAGGTTAGCAATAATTACCCCAACCCTTAACCGGACAGTAGTAGTCCTTTTAAGAAGACCCCTCACTCACCAACCTGGTTGGTGACATGCTTCATCATCGGGGTCCCACCCCATAGGCCGAATGCCCACAGGGTGTGCTACGACACCTGATTACAGTGGAGCGGGTTTCTTGTTTTTTTATATGTGCAAAAGGTAATAGTGATATGTGTATTAAAAAGGGCCAAGACTACTCACATCAAGACTTTATTCTTGAGTGCTTGATCCCTGTTAAAAATTATGTGGCACCAGTGCCTAATTAGGAAGGCTTTGGTGTCTCGAGAAGTGTGATAAAACTAAAAATAGCGTAGTGTGCTATGTGAATTAGTTAACAATAGGTCTACATGTTTCAACCATGTTAAAAATTATTAGGTTTTCGTCAGGACCGTGTATTTTGAGCGGGGTGGTACGCACACGCTAAGGCGTGCCCTGCCCTCGTTCAAATATAGACCACAAATTGTGGTCTAATGTAAAAGTGTGTTTAATCCTGGTTCAGGAAAAAACCTGCAAGAAAAAAACATAAAGGGTTGGGATTATGTACTGGGGAAGACAAGACAAGGGTACACACTTAATAGATAAAGTACTGGGTGGGTTCACCAAGACTAGAGTGGTGGTGTAACACCTCATGATCAGGTCGTACCCGTGGTCTGTCTATAATGCAAGACAGCAGTGCTCAGGTGGTAATTACCGGAGCGTGGATGTGCCAAACGAAACTGGTTCGTATGCTGGTAGTTGTGCTAAACGAAACTAGTTCGTATGCTAGTTGTTGAAACATAAGTATGCCCACATGCTGGATTTAAAATATGATATCGATCCATCTTATATCTTGGTTAAAACAAAACTTTAAGAAAAGGAGATTCTTACTGATTTGTTTTTGTTTTTTAAAATCTTTATTTTGTTTAAAAGAATTTGCCACACAGTGTGAAAGTATTTACTATGTTTTAACTAGAACATGCACAAAATGATGTACAGTTCAACACAGTTAACACTTCTGGAACTTTTAACTGGAAATATCCACAGTCTGTTATATTTCAACAGTTTCTGATGCATTGCAGAGTGAAGATGAGAGGCGTTTCTGTTTCAACTTTCAACAATTCATTGGAGGTATTTTTTCTTGATCCTGTGTCACTTAGTGATTGCTGAATAGAATCCTGCATGTGTGTACTTTGGTTTGCCACCGTAGTTTAAGCTTCCCAGTTACTACCAACTTCCTCAGTGACACCCACGCTTTTGGTACACTTGGCTTTCTAAGGGTAGCGAGTAGTCAATGCTTTCTCCAGGTGGTGGTGAGGGATAGAAACGTAGGTACATTAGTAGTTAATTCAATTAACCAGTGTGATTGTTTTTTTGTTTTTAAATGATTAGGGCCTGATTGGAAATTTTGGTGGTGGACTTCACACCTGCCATTCCAGCAGAATCCCTCTCAGGAATGGATGAAAACCTTCTAAATGTACAGTCCTTTGCCAAGGTAGCTGTGGGTTGCACCTATTTGGCTATGTCTGATATTAGAGGAGTCACCTAAGTGGGGAAAAAGCTCCAGTGAAAATTCCATTTGTTGTCTCAAGCTGGCAAGCTCACCACCTCCAATGGTTCTTGGCCATCCAGCAGCCAGGACACTATCAGGCTGGAGATGAAGAAGAGCAAAAAATAAATAACAAGGAAATCAACCTTCTTTATCTATGCACTCAGGATGACATCTTTATATCCTTCTGAACCACCCAACCGTGCTCCAATTTAGGAAAGAGCTGAAGACATACCTCTTTAGTGAATGCTACATCATGATGCAGTATCAGATCACCACTTACTTGTGAACTAAGCTTCCTCTCCAACCACATGCCATCTGTATCTTTGCCATTGAGTTTATAAAGTGTATGCTTTCTTTTGACTTGGTTCGCACTATGCAAATAGCGCATGTGTTCATACTTACATGGCCTGTCACTGCTGACAGAAATTCCAGCAACAAAGGGGGAAGAGGCAATGGATCCCAAAGATAGGGGTACAATTTCTATATATCCGGTCTCCCTAACCTGCTGTGGGTACATCCCCGCCTTTTAAGGACACTGTAAGTACCGGTCAGTGAAAGTCTTCCACCCTTTGTCACATGGGCTTGCATATAGTGCCAATAGTGGCTAAGGTGCTGGAAAAATGTACCAATACACAGCTGTTGGAATATTAGTGGTACCATCAACTACTTCATTCCTCTCAAGCAGGCTTCCGGCCTCCTTACAGCACAGAGTCTGCGTTGCTTGCAGTAATAGAAGAGCTTTCTGATAGAAGGAGTTCTGCAGCGCTGATACTGTTACACCTCAGTGTAGCATTCAATGGGTTCTCCAGCATAGTGCTGAAAAAAGACTAAATGGGTCATTAGGATGACGAGCGGACTTAGTCCGCCAGCCATCCTATCGGATTACGGGACCGCCCGCCATAAGGGTGGGGGTCCCGTGGGGGTATTAGGATGCGCCCGCCACAGTGGAAGGCGCATACTGCATTTTTAACATTGTGGCGGGCGGTACTCTCAGCACCGCTCGCCACAATGCTAAAAATGCATGTGATGCATTTGTATACACAAAGCGGCAGGCACCATGCGGTGCCTTCCGCATTGTGTATGCAAGTGGTACCCCCCATGTGCACCCCCCATGTGCTTTCACCATGGGGGCCCGCAGGGGGCCCCCAAAGGGAAGACCGCCTGCCAATGCCGCCACGGAAAGGCATTCCCCAAAGCCCATACTAATATGGCTGGAGGTGTCTGATAGACACCGCCACCATATTAAACCTTTTCCGCCCCGGTCGCAAGGTCCCATAGTAATATGGCGGGGGGAAATGGGTGGCGGGTGGCGGGCGGACAAGTATGTTGGGCGGACCACCACCGCCCGCATTGCGGTGGCGATCCGCCCGACATCCTAATGGGCCCCTAAGAAACTATGGGATCTTTGACAAATCATCACTCTGGTTTATGTATTTTCTGGAAAGGCATTACTTTCAAGTGGTCTCGACCCCATTTTCTTTCACAAACAGTCAGCTGGAGTTTGGGGTGCCTTATGGATGAACCCCGAGCTTCACTATTTTCAACATTGATGTCCCCTATGTTGGCAGAGATTGTTTGAATCCCATGGGCTGTCTCTGATGAACCTTAATTGCCTTAAGCTTAAGGCCAATACAACTGAGGTTAATAGCGGACAAGCAACAACAGTTATGGGGCCCACACTGGTGGCCGACGCCAGTAGTGAAAAGTATAGTATTTGGATAGATAGTAATTTACTATTCGATCCAAAAATTATCGACATAACAGCCTGTTGCTTCGGGATGCTCAGAAATAGTAAGGACATTCTTTAGAGCTTTTTCTCTTCTAATCAGAGGATGATTATTCAGGCTCTTATTGATTATTGTAACATTTTGTACGTTGGTATTGCCAAGGCCTTCAGGAAGAGATCTCAGATCATTCAAAAGTGATGAAGCTAGACTTCTTGAACATGTACCTAAATCTCATTTGGTATCCAATTAGTTGCAGAGCCTGCACTGGCTTTCTAAAGAGAAACGTATACAGTTTAAGACTGTGTGTCACTCATCGAATCGAATACCACTGGACCTCCCTTTCTCAAATCTCTCCTGCAGGCCTGTTGCCCTATTCGACCACTCAGATTCTTGCCTCTCACTCTCAATTTGGTGTTTACCTCACACATTAAATTGATTGGCAGGCAGGTTGTTGCTTCTGTTTTCTGTGGTCTAAACTTTGGAACAACCTCGTGTCCCACCTATTCTCCAACACTATTTTACTGACTTTCCTAAAACACCTCAAGATCCTGTTGTTTTAGTTGCTGTGACAGGTGTAGTTTCTCTCTTAGCTTCCTACTGTGCTCTCTGAGAAGTCAATTTTAAAGCATCCATGCGCGATATAAATCCAAAGCGCTCTGATACCTGATTTGGTTCGGGTCTAGTTCGCGCTATATAAAACTCTGCAAACAAAATAAATAATAAATAACATACCAAAGCATAACATAACATAATATGGACTTTCATGGTTAAATACTAGGCACAGCAGAAAGAAAAGAAATAAACGGAAAAATAGCATTTTATGGGGATCGAGCTATTAGCATAAACATAATTATAGCACTTCTTAAAAACATGGGGTCGTCCTGTTATTGTGATCCTATGGAGAGGGTTGTGGGCAGGCATCCTTGAATTACTCTGAACATTAGCATCTCAAGTCTTTTGGAAATCATTTTTCAATGTATTACGGTTACAAATATCAAACAGTAGATCAAAGGTGCAGTTAAAAACACTACTATGTATCAAGCTAGCTACTATAGTCTGCACTGTGCCCTATTGCCATGTGTGCAAAGGGGGACAACTAATGGGGTTTGAGTCCAAGCTACAGAGAATCCACAGAAATGACCACATTTCAAATCACACAAAAACCCACCACTATAATGAAAAGGGGCACTGCTATATTGACAACAATGCTTCTAGGTGCCGAAGAGTTAAGTCGCAAAGTTATAAGTGTTAGTGCCTGGTGGCACAAAACAAGATGGCCGCCTAGTAGGGAGCTGCGGTCCGCGACGGGAGATGCTGCAGTGATTCCTGTGGCTCCAGCCCCCATTTTAGAGTGAAACAGTGCTCCTCATAGGTCGGAGGACCCCCTGTACAATCTGTGGGTGCTAATATGGCTTTTTCTGCTTTTACATGGAGGTATTGTAAGGAAATATCTCTCCTCATGTCTTGACTGCCATTTTGTCTCCTGCAATGTTGTTTTTCTCTTCAGACAAGTTGCGCTTGAAGAAGAGCTCACTTTAATTTTACATACCATGTTCCCTCATATATATGACATGGTTTGTCGTACATTTTCTCGGACTCTTCTGTGAATATTTTGGCAGCTTAATTAGGGCAAATTTTATGCAAGCAGTGTTTTCAACAGTGACCTTTGCCTTTTTCATTATTAAAGCACAGTATTTCAACATATCTTTTTACTGGAACGTTATACTTCTAAGCCCACACAGTTTTCTGGCTCTACCTCTGTCAGTTACGTATGGGAAGAAGTAAGAAATTGGTTCTCATCACTAAAAAGGCCACGACTAGTGCTCCTGACTCCTGTTCTCCTCATACTACTTCCTCAATACAAACTACCGGCAAGATGGCGCAATCTAACTCCTCGAGACAAGTGGCTTCGCCAACTTCTACAATTAAATTGCAAACTCCATCCTCTGACACCAAGCATCTAAAACAGGACCCTCCTTCTCCACCGAAGTCTATTTCTCCTGTTTCCTTAGATACTGTGCTAGATGAAATACGTGCCCTACGTCTATTTATTGAGGAAACATATTCTCGTCTGCAAGTCTTAGACACTAAATGGACTTCCATGGAATCTCGTATTTCTACGGTGGAACAACATGTTGGAGGGATACACGAAATGTCTGTCAAGGTTGCCACCCTATAGAAGGAGGTCCTCCAGTTGAAGAAATCTGCTGAAGATCTTGAGAACAGAAACAGACACAACAATCTTCATTTATATGGACTTCCAGAAGGCTTGGAAGGTGATAATCCTGTGAATTTTTTCTCCACCTTTCTCCCAAAGCTTCTGGACCTTCCTCCATCTACAAACCTAAGTATCCAGCGAGCTATCAGGTAGGGTCCTCGTTTAACTTCTTCGTCAGCTCCTTCGCAACCAAGGGAAGTAATCTTCCTCATTTTGAAGTTTACTGACCTTCTACAAGTTTTAAACTCTGCTAAAGCCAAAAAACAACTCACATGGTCTGGCTCTAAACTATTCATCTCACAAGATGTCTCTTCAACAGCTGCCAAACATCAGAAAGATTTTCTTGATCTCCGTGCTGCTTTACACACAATGGCCTCAAGATATGGGTTATTTCACCCATGCTTATTTAAAACTACTTTTCATAACGAAACTTCCACCTTGGAAGATCCAGTAGACTTGAGAAAATGTATTCATTCTCCCTCCACAACGTCGATGGAAATCGCTGGTCCTTTTTCTTCTGCAACCTCGATACCTTGACTTATTTCTTTCATTGCAACATGGTTGTACTTCGTAATTTTGCATACAGATTTTTCCCTACAGGTTGTTTACTGTTTATCGAGATAGGTTTTTTGATATCTGTTCTATAGCATGGAATTCTTATTTCTCTCTTCTCCTTTTATCTTCTCACAGAATTTGTTTTTGACATTTCCTTATGTATCCGTTTCCTGCTCATTTTATACACCTCCCTGTTGTGGCCCGTTCCTCCTGTTTGGGTATGCCGTCTTCACTTGTGTCGTGCCACTCCTTCTATTTTTTCTTGTCCCCTCCCTAAAAGGTAGTATTACAGTCAATAATCCCTTTTTCTTCTTACTCTTTGTTATTATATATTTCCTTTTCTTCAATGGTTGACATGTACTGTCTTGTTTTATTATCTTTCCTATTTCTCCCTTTTCTCGCCTCCTTTTTTCTTTATCCTCTCTATCATCATCATTATATAACCTTGTCTTCCCTTTTTTCTTCTCTTTTCTGCGCATCAATGTTGGTCATGTTATTTTATTTTTAATTCACTTTATTTACATTCAAAGTTATCTCATGGAATATAAAATGTTTTATTAAACCTATAAAGAGGCAGAGAATTTTATCCCATTTAGCTACATGTAATCCTGATTTAGTTTTATTGCAAGAGACTCACTTGTCAGAATTAGAAGCTTTGAAACTTAAAAGGCAATGGGTGGGTTTAGTTTTAGTATCTCCTACGACTATGAAGAAAAATGGGGTAATTATTTTAGTTCATAAACATTTGAAATGTTCTGTTATTTCAAAGGAAATTGATTCGAACGGTAGATGGTTGTTAGTCAAGTTGCTCCTTGATAATATCTCTCTTACTGTTTGTTAGAAATGGGATTTCTGGTTGGCTAGGGCTTGCGCCTAAGCCAGGCAGAAACCACCACTCTAGTCAGGGCAAGAGAGTTACACACCAAAGATAACCCCTGCTCACCCCCTTGGTAGCGTGGCACGAGCAGTCAGGCTTATCCAAGAGGCAATGTCTCAAGCGTTTGCCCAACACACACACAGCAACAACATACTAAGCACACCACAAAAGGAACTCCACACAAGGTTAAATATAAAAATAGCCTTTGTATTATCATGAACACATTAGAATAGTAATCACACAATATACACTGTGCCAACTGGCACTGGGCAATATTTACAGAGGATTATATACACCTGACAGGGCCAATTGGGCCACTGTCAGAACCATCACAAAGTGAAACTAGTAAATGTAAAACATATAATAAATGTAGAACACAACCAGTAATTACTGGCAAACACTGTACTCAGCATTATCCTGCAATATAAATCCTATTGTGTACAGTTTCACATTAGGCGTGAAATATATTCTGCGCCAACCTCATAAGCATAAACATATTAGACCATAACTTCCTAAGCATAACTCACATTAGGGGCATAACTCACAGTAGAGGATAACCTCACAAGCATAAACCACAGTATGCAAATAACTTCATACATAAACCACATTTAGAGGCATCACTCACAGTAGATGAATAACATTTCCTGCGCACCACATAATTCACATTAGGGCCTGGCACCCTACAAACCTCACAGGCCCCCTGGCCAACTGGCCTTCTCAGAGGGCTCAAATGCCATATGTCCCAAATGTCAGGGGGGCAGCCAATGCAGCAGAATTCGCAAGTGCGCAATTGCGCTGGGGCAGAGGAGTGCATCTCAATCCTGTCTCACCAAAAATGCCCCCAAAGAAAGGTTGGCCTAAAGGTAGCAGCTGACGCTAAGTGCCATGCAGCTGTGATGCAGAATGTGGGCTGGGCCCTCACTGTGCCCTCTGAAAAATATGCAGAAAAATATTGCAGCTGCCCGCGCTGGGGAGGCACAGCTGAGGACAAAGTAAAGGGGCCCTGGCATGACTGTGCCCTCGGGGCCCCACTGGGGCTCTCTAAATCAAATTGCCTCCATCAGTGGAGTGGCCCACTCTCTGGCGGGCCTGCTCAGGCACTAGGCACTGTGCATTGATTGGCTCCAACAAACTGTGCCAAGAAATGCCAACAAGTCCCACTTCGGGACTTTATAAACTAAATTGCCCCCACTCGTAGGAGCGGCCCGCTCTTTCTCATGGGTACGCTCAGAACTAGGAATTGGCACTGGCTATGTGCCAAGTGGCAGCTCCCCTCACCTGGGCTTGGCAGGCTCTCCTACCGCCGAGCTCTGCTGCTCTCTGCGCCTGCGGGGCTCTTCGGAGGTGGCTCGGGACTCCATTAGCTCACGAGAGCCCCACTTTGACTCCGTCAGCATCCATGCAGGCGGGGTGGGCTTCCGTCTGCCGACATCTTCTCCCTACTTCCCCCGGGCCCCCTCCTGGGACCTGGGACTTCCGCATGGAGCCTGCGAGGCTCCGGACGGATCTCTGGGCTTCCTCTCCAGCCGCAGCTTCCTGGTTACACCCCGCCCACAGTCAGGCAAGGCAGCCTGGCTTCCTGGTCGCCACACGAACGCGGCTGCCGCTTCTCCTTCCCTTCGACGGCACCATGCATGGTAGGCACCCGCTTTACTTAAAATAAACATTGAGGCAGGGTGGGCACCCTCGAAGCAGGCAAAATGCGGGGTGGGCACCTGTAATTAGAATATCAGAATAAGTGGGGTGGGCACCCGCGAAAATACAGAAATACGTGGGGTGGGAACCCGCCAACAATTCCCAACGCTGGGTGGGCACCCGCTCCTCGGCATCACGGGGAATCCCTACGATGGAGATTTCCTCTCAAAGGGCTGCAGCTCAGTGCTCCGCAGCTCATGCTCCTTTTCTGGGGAAATTGATCCCAATAAGCGCTCACAGGGCGCAAGAGGCCGTAACAAGTCCTGATTTTTAAAAGGAATGACTCCAAGCCAAAGTTCCTCCAGGTCCATGGGGCATAGCTGGGCCCAGGGAAGCCAGCACACAGGGCCTTCCAGCAGGGAGGTAAGCCCACATGGCGGTTCCTCCTGGGCCCCAGCAGCAGCAAGTCCCCTGCATCGAACAACTTCATGGGGTCACAGCCCCTATACTTATACTCAGGATTCCTTTGTCTGCAGTGTGGGGTTTGGGGAACCAGACGCAACTGGTTAAGGAGGGATTTGGAGCACGTTGTTTTCCAAGCTCCTCTTCCCTTTTGTCAGGTGGGGGCTAGGTGATCAGACACACCACAGGGGGCGGAGCCAGTATTGTACAGGCTGGGCACAGCCCTATTCAGAGTCAGGAGATTACTCCTCGCACTACTCCCAGTCCAGATGTCCCATTCAGCCTAGTGCTGACTCACCCTGCCCCTCCTGGAGCCACACACCTCCCAACCCCTGTCACTCACAAGCCAGACATGCAATTCACATCAGGCAGGCAGACACATAGCACACAGAAATGCAAATTTCTAAAAGTGATACCAAAGGGGATGATGGACGGAGAGTTTGAGCAAATCAAACACTCACACTCAGTTCCCATGAGGCACAGGGCCAGACTGATTTGCATATGGCCATGTCTGAACTAGGGTGGTGGAGTGAGCTAAAGAATGGTGATGGATTAAACCCATATCAGTTGACTGGGGGTGAGTGTTTGATTTGCTCAAACGCTCCATCCATCATCCCCTTTGGTATTGCTTTGTTCACCCTCAGTTGGCAGGGTATGCTCAGACATGAGTCTCTTGCTCACTTTGCCACTGGATTCAAGATAGCCTGGCTGATGAGGGTTATGAACCCGAAACCGGTCCCAGGATGCTTGTTTCCGGTCCAGGGAAGACATGGCTTGGCAGTTCGGGCTGGACTTTTCCCATGAGGCACAGGGCCAGACCGATTTGCATATGGCCATGTCTGAACTGGGGTGGTGGAGTGACCTAAAGAATGGTGATGGATTCAACTCGGATCAGTTGACTGGGGGTGAGTGTTTGATTTGCTCAAACGCTCCGTCCATCACCCCCTTTGGTATTGCTAACTTCTAAAAGTGGCATTTCCCAACTAGTCATAATAAATCTGCGCCAACCATTGTGCAGCATTTATTATTACAATTCCATACAAACCAAACTCGACCACTCTGCTCCTCCCATATCATGAATTACCACTGACACACTGATCAGGGAATCCCCAATGCATTCCTATGGGAGGGCAGGCCAATCTCACCAATGTAACACAGAGAGTGCACGCACTTTACACTGGACCACAGTGCTAAAGTGCCCAGAGGCCTAAAACCACCAACACCAGGTCACAGAAAAAGGCTAGGAGAATGCAAAAAGTTTAGGAATGAACCTGCCAAAAAGGGCCAAGTACAACACTGTTTTTAATTTATATGGTCCTACTCAACCAGATTCTTCCTTTTGGCCTAATATCACAAAAAAATGCATCCAGCATAAAGATGAATTTTTTATTTTGGGTGGGGATTGCAACCAAATTATGGACCCTTTCATTTATCAACAGTCCCAAGTCTGTTTCACACTGCACAAAACCCACAAACAATTTCAAAATACATTAGCTCTGACTCATCTTGTTGACTAAGGGAGACTCTGCAATCCTGACAGCTCTGAATTCTTCTTTTTCTCTCCTCCTCATGGCAATCTATCATGATTAGATTAGATTTTCCTTTCTTCTGCCTTAAGACAGAATCTTATTTCCTCTTCAGTTGAACCCATTGTCATTTCTGACCATGCCCCGGTTGTTGCTGATTTCTATTTGCTCCGATCGCATCCAGATGTTCTAGATGGCGGTTTAATAATTCCCTTCTCCAGGATTACATTTTCACTTCCTCCTTCACTTCCTTTACAGAATAATTTTGTATTTTAAATTCTTCTTCTGATACCTCTCCTCCACTTTTTTGGGACACTTTTAAAGCCACAGCTCGTGGTTTCATTATAGATTATGTTTCCAAGAAAAAGAAACATTTACTTAATCAGAAAAAAATCTTGCTAACCAATATTAAACGTCTAGAACATCATTTCTATACATCCTCTTCAGATTCTTCCCTACAGGAACTTGTTTGTGCCAAACTTGTTTTTAATAAAATAACTACTGATAATGCTTCTTCTGTTCTTCTCCGATCGGCTGCTAGGTATTATGGTGGCCATAATAAAACTGCCATACTCCTGGCAAACTATCTTAAATCTAGGAAAGAGCGCATTTTGATAGATTCCATTCAAGCATCGGATGGGAAATTTCTTTCCAAAGACCAAGATATCTTAAATGAATTCATGGAATTTTACAAAACTTGATATACCCCATAATCCTCTCCACTTCCTTCTTCTATTGACGCAGATCTTAATAAGGTTTCACCCTCTCCCCCTGTAGATCTTGATTTTAGCTCTCTAGAAACTGATCTGTCTATCCAATAAATTTCCCAATCCTTAAATCTACTTAAGAAAAATAAAACTCCAGGTCCTGATGTGTTTACAGTGGAATTTTTTCTACATTTCTCGCATCTTCTTTTTCCCAAACTTTTATAGCTTTTCCAATTTTTTCATACTAATGGTAAAACACAAGGCACTTTCTTAGATGCTACAATCTGTTTAATTCACAAAGATGGCCGTGATCCCAAACAACAATTACCGTCCTATTTCTCTGGTAAACGTAGATTATAAGATCTTTGCTAAATTGCTTGCGCTACGTCTTGAACATCTTCTACCGAAGCTTATTGGTTTACAACAATGTGGTTTTGTTAAGGGTATATTAACCTCTGACAATTCTCGTTTATTTTGTTAATGTTTTAATTAAGGCCTCATCTCTTTCATACCCTTGTGCTGTTGTTTCTATTGATGCAGGAAAAGCTTTTGACAGAGTTAATTGGTCCTTTTTATTTAAAGCCCTCCATTGGCATGGTTTTGGTCCTAAATTTCTTTCCTTAATATCTTCATTATATTCAGCTCCTAAAGCTTCTGTAGTAGCTAATAGTCTTGTTTCTAATTCTTTCAACTTACATCATGGTGTACGTGAAGGTTTCCCTCTCTCGCCCCATCTTTTTATTTTAGCACTCAAACCTTTCTTATCACATATCCCTCAGAATTTGTCTATTTCTGGCTTTGAATATGGTGACCAACATTTGAAGTTATAGGCTTATGCGGATGATATCTTAATTTTCATTTCCCATCCCAAAACTTCTATCACTCCTCTTCTGACAAGACAGAAATCCTTCCCATCACCAATTTTGTTTTAAGCAACACTGTGATGCTGCTGGCTTTCATCGGAATAGTTCTAAAATCAAATACCTGGGCATTTGGTTTAACAATTCCGTATTAGATTCAGTTAGAATTAATATGAAGGAGGTGATTGATCATATCTCTAAACTCTGTGGGGGTGGCTTGATTCGATTAAAATGATGATTACCCTAATTATATAGTCTTTCTATGATTCCCTTTCAGATCCCTAATATATATATTTTTTAATTGACTCCCTTCTCTCTAAGTAGCTTTTATAAAATAATACAAAATCTAGACTCTCTTTAAAATATCTTCGTAAACCCAAATCTTTGGAAGGAGTACATTGTCCTGATTTTCGTATGTATCATAAGGCCTTTTGTCTTCGACTAACTTCTAAATGGCTCCTTTCCGAAATCTCCCCATTTACACCGTTATGGGTCTCATTTGAACATTCTCTACTTATGTTAATGTTAATGTTAATATGCATTTATTAAGCGCTCGTACGCCCGGGGGCTTCATGGCGCTATAGAAAGGAACACAGCGCGCCAATTAAAAATAGAGATAGAGTGGCTCAACAAAACGCCTGGGAAAAAAGCCAGGTTTTAAGGGAGTGTCTAAAACTGAGGATATTATCGCTCAGTTTTAATTGTAGGGGGAGAGAATTCCAGAAGGTGGCTGCAAGATGGTCAAAGCAGCAACCTCCGAGACGCTTCCTCTTGTAAGAAAGGACGATCAGAAGGGATTTGTGAATGGACCGGAGATTACGGGAAGGATTGTATCTATTGAATAGATCTCTAATGAATAGAGGGCCAGAGTCATGTAGGGACTTGAATAGAATACACCCTGTTTTAAAAGCTACCCGTTGCTCGACAGGCAGCCAGTGAAGCTGTTTTAACCCTGATCTAACAGATTGCCTTTTTGATATATTCAGAATAAGTCTGGCTGCCTGGTTCTGAACCAGCTGGAGGCGCTTTAGCTCTCCAGCCTGGAGCCCAAGATAGAGGCTGTTGGAAAAGTCTAATCTAGACAGAACCAGGGAGATGACAATCTGTGTGAGGGCCGCCAAGGAGAAAAAACAGGCAATTTTCTTAATTTTCTTCAGTTGGAAAAAGCTAGATGACACGACTGCACCAACCTGCCTTTTCAGGGAGAGATCCTCACTGATAAAGATTCCTAAGCTCTTCACTGAAGATGACTTAGACGGAGGGGCTCCCATGCTGGATGGCCAGAAGCTAGGATTCCAGCTAAGTACACTCTGCCCAGGCAAGACCAATTCAGTCTTATACCCTTTTCTTTCAAGGAAATCCTTTCTTTTTCGACAAAAGTCAACGTTACATCTCTTCCGTTATTTAAACACACTTGTTCATTATTAAAACCTAATTTTCAATTGGGGATTTTTTCTAGAACTACTTTCCTTCAATCTCCCCCTTGGTACAATCATCTTAATACTTTTGATAACAGACCTCTCTTTTTGGAAATCCTGGAGATGTAAAGGAATTATATGGGTTCAGGATCTGTTTGACGGTTTATCTCCATGCTCCTTCCCTCAGGTACAAGACACTTTTAAATGTCCTTGCTCGTTCTGGCACACATTTTCTGTTCTTATGGCAATTATCCTAGATGTTTTTTATTTTTTATCTCCTACTGTACCCTCTCCCAAAGCGGATCCTATACTCACACAATTGAATACCTTTCCCAATGATTCCCTGATCTATAAACTTCTTCTTTCCCCTGATCCTGTTCATCATAAATCTAAGAGGGAAACTGCTTGGGAAACGGATTTGGGCTGTGTTTGGAGCATAGATTTTTGGAACAAACTCTTGGGTAGGTCTTTGAAGACCTATAGATCTGCCTCCACTATTCAATCCCTGTTCTTTCTATATAGTAAATTATACTATACCCCCTCATCTATAGCTGAATTTACACACTCTGATGATGATGCTTGCGGGTCATGTCAATCCCCTCTCGCTGACCTGATGCATCTTCTTTTCTTTTGCCCCGCTGGTGTTGCCTTTTGGAAGAATGTTTGGAAGTACCTCTCTATTATTTTTAATTTACTTACTCCACTATCAAACATCACTCTCTTCATAGGCAGTCTGTCGGACGCATTGGAATTATCCTTACATGATAAGGGTTTATTTTATTTGATGTTGGCCTTAGCTTTCCAGCAAATCTCACTTAATTGGAAATGCTCATCTAAACTTTCAGTGAAGGCCTGGTGGAACAATGTTTGTCACTATCACAGATTGGACATTGCATTTGCTTCTTCTGTTAAACCTTATGTAAATAGGGATTTATTTTGGTTATCTTTAACCAATTATTTGTCTAAATGTTCACTTCAGGTTTCACGTAACCGTGCCGAGAATTTTTATCCTCCATAGATATTTACTTAATTGTTTCTTCTCTCCTACAATATTTTCTCCCCTTGTTCATTGTTTGCATTTCTCATGTTTTAGAATTGTTTACCTGCCTCTTGGATAAGTTTAAGTAGTATATGTTTAATTAGCTGATTAGGTTTAACATGTTCATAATTCGTTCTCATGATCTTCAGTTTTAGAAATGTATTATTTCTCCTTGTTTTTCCTCTCTTCCCTTCCCTCCCGTTTTCCTTTATTTTGATTAAAATGTGAACAGCTTTCTATTCTGCATTTTTTGTCTGGACACATCTCTATTATATTGCGGATATTTGTTGTTTCATGACCTATTCTTATGTAATTGTTACTTACTTAATAAGTCTTATTAAACATAATAAAAAAATAATACGTGTTGGTGCCTGGTAAGTGAGACCACCGCACATCTGGTCAGAGTCGTGGGAACCTTGGCCACAGTCCAAGGGAGACTAGTTACTGGGCCAAATGATCTCAGTCATTATTGATTGTATGGATGCCAACTTATGGCATGTTGTGTTAGTACATGAAGGACCTGTCCTGGGGCCTCTGACGTGCCTTTGGTCAGGAACTCGCTCCCCCACGCGCGCAGCACCACCTAGCTCTGCCCGTGTCCCTGAACCCCGCCCACGCTGCTGTTCGCTTGTTCGAGGCCCTCCTCCACCCGCAGGCACCCGCCTGCGCCTAATCCCTGGTGTCTAGTGGGCGGCTGGTAAGCATTCCTAGACTCGTGTATTTGTGCCTTCTTTTATTGTGCCTTGCTTTTACTGTGCTGCTATTGCAATGGTTTTTCATTTTGTGCCTTTTTTGTGCCATTTTCGCCCCTTGTGCGCTCCCCTTGCGGCTCTCCCTGAGCCGCTCTCATCCTTCCCGCCGCTTCGTCCCTGCGGCCCCGCCCCCGCCCCCGCCCCCTACCACTCCCATTCGCTTTCCCCTCCCGCCTCCCAGCTGCTCCTCCCTCCCTCCTCCCTTCTTAATGGGGGTCGCTGCACGTACGCGCAGAGGGCGCGCCGCTGGCGCACTGGAGGCGCGGCAGAGGCAAGCCCATCTGCGCCTGTCTGCGCCTGGACCGTGCCCAGTGCCAGAACCCCTGGACCCCGAAGCCCCCACAACACCAGACTGCACTACGACTCCAGCACCCTCCACGCACTCAACCCTGGACAAGATCACTCCTGCTACCGGGCCACCCCGAAGCGCACCCAAGGGCCCTTCACCTGCCGGAACTGCAGCTTCACCAGCATCCGGCTCGCCAAACCATCAGCAAGAGAACCCAACCACCTCCGATGCATCATCCTCAACACTCGCTCCGCAAGCATGCCATCGAACTCTGGGACCTCCTAGACTCAACCACCCCCGACGTCGCCTTCCTGACGGAGACCTGGCTGAACACCACCTTGGCACCAGACATGAAGGCTACAAGATCTCCCACAGAGACCACACCAACGGAGTGGGAGGGGGAATCGCCATCATCCACAAGGGCACCCTCAGAGTCTCGACCAACACCGACGACACCTCACCACCGCCAAGCACATGCACTTCCAGGTCCACACCGACCCCAACACCACCCTCAGAGGAACACTTGTTTACAGACCACCCGGACCCCGACCACAGTTCAGCGACTCCATCGCCGACCTCATCAGCACGCACGCCCTCACCTCCACGGACTACATCCTCCTCGGGGACCTGAACTTCCACCTCGAGAACAACAACAACGCCAACTCCACCGCCCTGATCGACAACCTCGCCAACCTCAGACTCAAACAACTCGTGATGACACCCACCCACGCCGCTGGACACACACTGGACCCCATCTTCTCCGCAAGTCTCCACGTCTCCTTCAACCACACCACCGAACCCCACTGGACAGACCACAGATGCGTCCACTTCACCTTCAGGAAACCCACCACACACCACCGCACCCAACAGATGCCACGCAGCTGTGGGGGCAAGGTCACCGAGGACCAACTGACCACCACCCTCGCCCTGGGACCACCCGCCGACCCCACCGACCCCGACACCACCGTCATCAACCTCAAACAGTGGATAAACGACTGCGCCAACACCCTCGCCCCACTCAAGACCTCCGCCACCAATCACACCAACAAGAAAGCCGCATTGTTCACCGAAGACCTCCGGACCTCCAAGCACACCTGTCGGAAGCTGTAGAAGAGCTGGCTCCGTGACCGAACACCAGACATCTACGCGGCCCACAAGAACGCCACGCGCACACACCACCAACTCATCAGGACCGCCAAGAGGACTGCCTTCAAGGACCGCCTAGACAGCAACGCACACAACAGCAAAAAGCTCTTCAACATCGTGAAAGAACTGTCCAACCCCAGCTCCAACACCAACGACATTCCACCATCACAAGACCTGTGCAACTCACTGGCAACCTTCTTTCACCGCAAGATCACCGACATCTACGACAGCTTCGACACCGCCACCCGCACATCCACCACCGAGACCACCCCCCCTGCGACCACCACCCGCATTAGTCGCCTGACCGCTTGGTCCAACGTCAGCAACGAAGACACCATCAAGACCATGAACTCCATCCCCTCCGGATCCCCATCTGACCCATGCCCTCACCACGTTTTCAACAAAGCCAGCACAGCCATCGCACCCCATCTCCGGAAACCAATCAACATCTCCTTCAAGACAGCAACCTTCCCAGAGAGCTGGAAGCACGCCGAGATCAACGCCCTACTAAAGAAACCCAAGGCCGACCCCAACGACCTCAAGAACTTCCGGCCTATCTCCCTGCTCCCTTTCCCGGCAAAAGTCACGGAGAAGATCGTCAACAGACAGCTGACACACTACCTCGAAGACAACAACATCCTGGACCCATCCAGTCTGGCTTCCGCAGCAACCACAGCACCGAGACCGCCCTCATCTCTGCCACACACAACATCAGAATCCTTATGGACAAAGGAGAAATAGCCGCCCTCATCCTTCTGGACCTATCAACAGCCTTCGACACGGTCTGCCACCGCACCCTAACAGCACGCCTCCATGATGCCGGAATCCAAGAGAAGGCCCTGGACTGGACCACATCCTTCCTCTCTCGCAGAACCCAGAGCCGTCCGCCTCCCACCCTTCCGCTCCAAGACCACCGAGATCATCTGCGGCGTTCCACAGGGATCATCCCCCAGCCCAACACTGTTCAATATCTACAAGACACCACTCGCCCTCGTCACACGACAACATAGCCTGAACATCATCTCCTATGCGATGACACCCAGCTGATCATATCCCTCACCGAAGACCCCCACACCGCCAAAGCCAACCTCCACAGAGGAATGAAGGCTGTCACAGAATGGATGAAGGACAGCAGGCTGAAGCTGAATTCTGACAAGATGGAGTTCCTCATCCTCGGCCCCACCCCCTCAGCCTGGGACAACTCCTGGTGGCCAACAACGCTAGGAACAACCCCAGAACCCACTGAGCACGCACGCAACCTGGGGGTCATCCTCGACTCCGCCCTCTCCATGACCAAGCAGGTCAACGCCGTCTCCGCTTCCTGCTTCAACACCCTCCGAATGCTGCGCAGGATCTTCAAATGGATCCCCTCCGACACATGAAAAATAGTCACCCAGGCCCTCGTCACCAGCAGACTGGACTACAGAAATGCCCTCTATGCAGGAACAAGCAAGCTCCTGAGATGGCTGCAACGCATCCAGAACGCCTCGGCACGGCTGATCCTCGACGTCCCCCGACGCGGCCACATCACACCACACCTGAAAGACCTGCATTGGCTCCCCGTCAACAACAGGATCACCTTCAAGCTCCTCATCCACACACACAAAGCCCTACACAACGCCGGACCAGCATACCTCAACGACCGACTCAGCTTCTACACCCCCACCCGCAGCCTCCGCTCTACCAACCTCGCCCTCGCCACAGTCCCACGCATCCGGAAAACCACCGCCGGCGGCAGATCCTTCTCCTACCTTGCCGCCAAGACCTGGAACACTCTCCTTAACAGCCTACGACAGACCCAGGACCTGCTGGCCTTCAGAAGACTTTTCAAGACCTGTAGCAGCCCCCCTCTTCCCCTCCTCAGCGCCTTGAGACCCTCACGGGTATGTAGCACACTTTACAAATGAAAATGATTGATTGATTGATTGATTGATTGGGGGATTCTTACTCCATGGACTTGTCAGGGGCACCCAAACGACCTTTGTGTGACCAAGGGATCCACAAGATTACTAATTTGGACAGGTTTACGGTCTAACCAAAACTCCATTCAGCAAGACCTTCATCACCAGAAAGGCTACAATGATGGATTAAAATTGTTCCAGAATCAAGGAAGTGGGCCTGGTTTACTGGGCGTTTACAGAAATACCTGGTGGAGCCAACGGAATACTGCCCTAAGAACTGGAGGAGTAAAGGATTCCATTGTAAGACCTAGGGCACAACCCTACGCCATAATAGAGCAACAAGTTACTACTCTAAGATGTAGGGCAGCCAATGGAACACTACGCTACGACCTAGGGAGGGTAACAGGATACTACCATTAGACCTAGCAAAGTAAAAAGGATGCTAACAGTAGACCTATGGCAGCAATTGAAGACTGCCCTAAGACCTAGGGGGATAACAGGATGCTACCATAGGACCTATGGCAGCAATGGATCGCTGCCTTAAGACTTGGCGGTGGGAGGTAACGGGATACTACCATAAGACCTAGCGAAATAACAGGATACCACCATCAGAGCTATGACAGCAATGGAATACTGCCCTAAGACCTAGGGGAGTAACAGAATGCTACCATAAGACCTAGGGCAGTAAGTATGGGCGGATCTAGCGGATCTCGCGTACGCGAACTTGCGGATTTACGGATTCGCAATCCGCGAAGATCCGCGAACTCTAGCGGATTTGCGGATTTTTCCGTTTTTTGTGTTGGCGCGTGTTCGCGCCGATTTTGGGACAAGTTCGCAATTGCGAACTTACTTTTCGGCTCGCAACGGCCGCGACTATGTTGTTTCTACGTCTGGTTTATCATCACAGGTTCACAGCACCCTCTGTTTCACCACTGCCACCCTCTGGGACACCCATGCCACCCTCTGGTACATCCTCACTGGCACCTATTAGGTTTATTTATCACTGTAGATTATGGTGGTTGAAAAAAGCAAGCACACCTGCCCTTCTTCAACTGCCATCAATTAATTTGTGTTTCATTAATGTGTCAGTAATTTTGAAAGTTCCAGTCTGGCTGGCACATGCTTCCTTCCTTATCTGTAATTTGCTTTTTGTTGCAGTGAAATTTTTTTTTCACAGGACCTTTATGGTCTACTTGTAGCTATTCTATGAGCCTGCTGTTTGGGTCATAGCAGGGTCATAGAATAGTTGCAAACTCTGGAGGGGCCCATCAGGAAGCACTACCTTGAATGTTACTAATGTTAAGTTTGAACTTTTGCACCTGCTCATTGCTTTCAGTTTAGCTAAAATCGTTTTTTCTGCAATTTCGCGCGTTTTTTGGGGCGCGAATCCATGCGAGATCGATTTCGGAAGCCGCGAATACGTGCGAATACAAAATTGTTTTTTTTGCGACGTGTATGTTCGCGTGATCTTGCGCGTGTTCGCGAGGCGCTTCTAGCTATACGTTTGCCAAGTTACCCTATCGGTCGTACACGGGCGCGGCCATCTTGTTGGCGTGACGTAATTCCGTTTCCGCCCGCTATGTGTAATCTCGCAAAGTGTGCTGCTCGCTAGTACAATTTCGCGCGTACTCGCAAGGAAAATCTCGCGCGAACTTACCCACGCGGTCGTGAACGGGCGCGGCCATCTTGTTTCTCATTCATTGCTATGGTTCTGGGCATGCTTTCTCTATCCTCTCTCAATCTCTGCCATCCTTTGCTTGTTTGAAGTTTTTTTGATCTAATTTTACTTATTATCTATCCCTCTATTTTTCTACCTCTATATTTTTGTGTTTTCTGCAGCTTTTAGTTACTTTTAAACTACTTTTTTAAACTCTTTTCTTTTCTTCTTCACTATTCTATTTCTTCTTTATCATTTAAGTTTATTTCTGCCCAGACCATGGTAAAGGGAGCCGGGAAGCACCCTGAGAAGGGGAAGGGTCCCGCACCCCGTGCCCGGCTCCCGTGCGGGCGTTTAAGGGGGGAGCAAGTGGTCCCGAGGGAGATCTTCAGCGCAGAGGAAGTGGCGGCACTGATCTTCCACGTCCAGCGCCGCCTCCCCAAGACGATCCTGGGAGGCGGCAAGATCGCGACCGGCTATGGCATCCGGGAGCGTCGCAAGCGGTGGGAGAAGGTGTGCCGGGCCATGTACAAGATCTCTGGGGTCCGGCGCACATATAACCAGGCCACCCACCGCTGGACCGATGTCATGGACCGGGAGCGGGACTTGCTGGACGCGCTCGGCGTAGAGGTCCCCGGGCTTGGTGAGTAGTAGTAGTAGTACATTTACTACTCTGTTTTATCCTGCTCTGTTATTTGCAAATCTTTGTTCTTTACCAAGAGCAATAATGCTGCCGATTACATTGAGGTAAATTATATTTCAAAATCTTCTATGCATTTCAGGTGCACTGCTCTCCTTCTCAGTAGCCTTGCTTGCTACTATGCTTCTTTGTTTTGTATGTTGTGTTCAGAAGCATTTCATTGGCCTGAGAAATTATGTATGAGTGTACTGTAAAGAAAAGAACTGCGTAATGCTAGACAGTAAGGGTCATATTTTCAATTACCGGCGCATCCCTGCAAAGTAGCAGGGATGCGGCAGTAATTGTGTGCCATGCCACCACCACCCATTGGCCCAAAACGTCACAGAAGCCTTACGCATCTGTGCCATAAAGGCAGCGCATTGCTGGAGTTGCGTGCCAACGATGGCGCAGCTCCAGCAATGCTCTGGGGTACCCTATCTCCCCAATGCTGCATCAAGCCGTACGTCGGCTTCAAGCGCGCAGGGTTTGAGTCATGCATCATGTCCTAAAAGTGACTGATTGACATCTTGTAGATTTCCCTCAGCCACTTTTAGGATTCGTTCCTGCGCAGGTACGCCCTCCCTTGCGCCGGAACGCCCCCTGATGGCGCAGGGCTTTACAACGTGATGCATCGCCCATATGCCCATATGTGTTTTTTTTTTAATATATACGCCGCACCAACACCATGGCGAGTCTTTTGTTCTGCCGCTGCGTCAGAAAAGGCACGCAACAATGGAGGAAAATGAGCCGCAACTTCCGCAAGGGACTTCTAAATCAGCCCCAACAGACTGAAGTCCAGTCCTTCCTTTAGACACATGGCTATAAGAAGAAATAGTGGCGGTGGTGGCGGGTGGATTGATAGTTTGAGTATTCACTGATCTGCAAGCAGGATGGACTTTGTCTGTCACGTGTTGCGCACTGCTGCCTGCAGTGCCAGGCCTAGGCAAACCTCTTTAGTAGTCTGTTTATTGAGTTACATAGGAACTTTCTAAGTCAACGTTCCGCAAATCAGGCAATACGAATAACGTAGTATACCACATGAGATAGATCCCGTGGAATAGTTGTCTATCTATTTGCTATTTTTCCAAAATATGTTGTTATTGTTCTTTTGAAATGTTTGATTTGGTTGAAAAATCTCATCCATGTTTTCTGGTTTTTCTTTCTTTCATGTTGTACATCAGCTCCCCCCAAGGGCAAGAGGACACAGGAGGAGGGTGCTGAGGATGCAGGCCAGGATCGGGCAGGCGAGGGCTCCTTTGCTGGCCCCAGTAAGTTTACATTTTAATAAACAGTACCTATTTTTTCCTAGCGTTCCTCATTCGATTTTTTCTAAATCGTCTTTGATCTTCTTGTAGACTGGATATAAATTCTTATCCTGCCTCGAATATGACTCCCTGTGGTATTACTAGACTATTCTTATTAGTCTGTCTGTGTAGCTAACTAAGATTGGACATTTGGCAATTCCATTGGACTCCCATTATATTCAGCAATACCTCTATGCACTGTCTCCTTACTGACTAGATAGTGTGGCAGAGTCATTCAGCTCCCGAAGTCACCGATTATAGATCCCCAATGATCTCTAGATTATCGTACGCAGGACAAGAGAGTAGTACGGAGTCACAGCACAGTCAAGAAGTGTCAGAGGCACTCATGCTTGCAAAAATTCCAAAACCTTTAGCTCATCCACTCCAGTCTAGAGGAACAAAAACCACAGAGTCTATTTAAGTTTAAAAGCTTTATTAAAAGTAAACACATTTATTAAAATCTACTTTGTCATAAAACTATTTAACTGTAAACGGAAAAGTGGTTAGTGCTGACGATTAATTGGACACATTTCTTGTGGTCGAGCCGAACTCTCACCTGGTTTGAACTTGATCCTGGTCGTGTTCTTAGGACTCAGGAGTCAAGCTTCTGTCTGTTAGGAGAAAAAGTGGTGCGTGTTAAAAATCAAAAGCAAGCATTCATCAGTTGTGCATAAAAGTGCAGCAAGACAACAGCCTTCCCTGGAAAATGGGACATTTTTACTATGGAGTAGACAGTCACAAATTATTACATTGTATTCTGTTTTTTTAACATTTCTCCTAGACCAAATATTATATAGTAGTGAGTGGTGTATTCTAACATTCTTAAATGTACTTTGTAGGTGTAACATCTGGTGACGGGGCCAGCGCGGAGGTGGCTGTGTTGGACCAGGACTCGGAGGCCTCTGGGGAGGAGGCGGCGGTAGAAGAGCTGGCGGACGTTCCTGTGGGGGATCAAACGGTGGTGGCGGAAACAGGTAAGCTATATATTCCTTACTTATTGAGATTGAAGACTGCATAGTGTGCTTTCTGCACGGGTGTATTACAATTACAAATCAACCAGGTAGTAGCCTCCTCGAAATGTACTTCGACTTAGCTGTGAAGTTTTTGGTGAGAAGAATCCCAATAAGTTCTTAGACGAACGTGATGGATGGGATGAACGAAAAGCGAAAGAAGGGTGTAAGTAAGTGGGACGCGAACTTGTATGATGGCTGGCAAAGAAGAACGATATGTGTTTGCTTGGCCCCCGAGGTGGCTGGGAAGGAAAGAATATGGTATGGTGCATGGCTGGGTCAATGATGAAGCAAGGATGGGTGGAAGGACAGCAGCCTGGGTGGGTGAAACAGAAACTGTATGTGTGCGTATACTTTGACTGAATGGATGCCTGGAGCATGGTATTCTCTGACTCTTAGATAGCACATGTGTATCTAGAGAGAGTAGATGGTCGCCAGGTGAAGTAAGTGTTACCTTGAAGAGCATGTACCACCGCACCCGCACGTCCGTTCCAGTGCAGGGAAGGCAAGGAAAAGAAATTGTAAATGTGTCCAATACTACCATGAATAGTAGCAGTACTTTGTATTGCGTTTGCATTCACAGCATATATCTGGTTATTACGGTGGACACTCCGTACCTCTCTTAATAACTTTAGTTTACTTGTAGTACGTCATTCATGTGTGGGTGTATCACTGTTCACTCAATATTAAGCAAAGCACCTAAAGTCATCTCATCTGTCATTAAATACGTCCCATGTGAAGTGATAGATAATCAAATTAGTTAGCTTCTTCATTTTCCTTTTCTAGTACTCATTTGCACTGTAGGGTGAAAGATAAATTAATTAAGCAGTAGCCCTTGTAACAGAGTATTCTCAGTGCCACCCGTAATAGAAAAGTAATAGCTTCACCACCTGCATGTACTGGACCGGTACAGTAACGCAAGTCTGTCTCACTCATCATGGTGTGCAACTTTTTTTCTCGGGTGCAAGTTCACTGTGCTGTGTCCATGTCATTCTGCCGGCTTGCATAAGATAACGTACCCATTTCCCTAAACAAGAGAGAAGAAGAAGAATAAGACTGGTGTACTGTCATAGTCGACTGTAATGGAAGTCCATAGTGGTCGTAGAATTAGTTCATTAAACTACCACTACTGTTAGAACAAGGATGCAGAAGTGGGAGGTTACATAGATACTGTCCTCAATAGTTATGTACTGTGCTTTCAATTTGCTACTTGTACTCTGTGACCCAACTTTCGGCTCAATCACTTTGTGTTATTAATAAGGAGCATTGGTTACAGACTATGTCTTTCTTTCTTCATATAGTTGCTCCTTCCAAATCAACAACAAGGAGGGAGCAGGCTAGATTGGCCCGGCAACGGAGGCTGGAGGCCACAGTCGCCGAATATCGGCGGCTGGTGGCCCTGGAGGAGGAGGAGGACACGCAGTCGAGCGGGGCAACATCCTCGACTGTGACCACTGCATCCTCCTCCGTGACTAAGCCAGCGGGACCGAGCCGGGCTAAGAAAGACGACCGCCACCGCCAAGCAACCGAAATACCAGCTGCCCCCCACAGGAGCTGCAAGGAACGCCAACGCCGCCTACGAGTCCGCATGTCCAACCTGGAGCAGGAGGTCCTGAGGTATAAGAACTTGGTTAAGGGCCTCCGCTCCGAGCTTGCCACCCTCCGCAAGGAGTATGATGCCCATGCCGCATCATGCACCAGCACCAGCACCCTCCAGTAGTGGAGTGTCCCTTGCCCTTTTTTTATAGACTTTTGGGGGGTGGGATTTGGGAGTTGGGATCGTTTTGGGACGTTTCAGAGACAATCGTTGGGGTTAGGGTGGGTGAGGGAGATTATTTTGTTAGGGCTAAATAAATATATTTTTCAACTTTATCTGACCATACCTGTTTTTTACTGCTTTTCAGTCTGGTGGGTGGGGGGCGGGGGTGTAACAGTAACTTTGTTTTCCTGAACAGTCGTAGGACTTTAGTAGTACAACCGTCAATCTCTTGTCTACTCCGAAATAATACTCCATTATACTACCTCCCACCAAACGCTTATCTTACCTGTAATTTGTGTTAGAAATTAGGGCTAGGCCCAGGGCTGGCTCCAGGTGAAATGGGGATTAACGTTGTCAATCCTGGGCGGGTGACATTTCCTCATTGCGGTGGTACTAGTGGTGTGACACAGTGGCAGTTGCATGCCTATGGAAAAAAAGAAAACGAAACCTTGTTTGTCCTCCTTACTGTAGCATTACAACGGTTACGGTACGATCGAGAAAATAGCAGGTGACAGTACACTAGAACAGTGCCATAATGTAGCCTAACAAATGGTAAAGTATTTGCTTGCAAGTATAACTAGTACTTGCATTGAATTTATTTGACATTGGCTACTACTACTAGAAGATATAGTACTGAAGCTGAGTAAGTCTAGAAGATATCCTCGTATTCCTTCACCAGCCTGTTGCTGCTATGACCTTATCCTCCCCAGCAAGTGTGTGGAATTATTGATGTCATTTTAGTCAGACATCAAGCAAAACAACACAGCCCGGGGGAAGAGGGTTAGGGTTTGTAAAATGGATGGGAATGGGGGTTTCTTTTTGGGTAGGTTTTGTTGAGAGAAGAAAAAAAAAGCAGAGCATGGACAAACAATAATTGAAGATACAGACAATCTTTGGTTACAAACTAAAGGTAAGCACATGCAGTCACACTCATAGAATAAAAGACAACAATGGATACTGTATCTGTATTGCGTATGTTGTTGGAGTTGTCCTGTTGAATTTGGTAAGTAATAAGCATGCAGCAAACAATTCCTCTTATTGGCGGCACTCCTCCATTCCAGCTGACGCTTCGTCCATCAATGTGGTGACCACTGACAGAAGACACCCTGTCCACTGCCTGCCTGGCGGATGTTGACTGAAACCCGGCCTGTAATTATTGAACGGAAAACAGGAAGTGCTATTACAATACCACTGATAAATAAATAAAAGGTATGTACGCTGTGTGGTGCAAACAGTCACACTTTGATTTCCCTAATAGACAGTACAATATTTTAGAAATTGCGTGCTCTGTCTGAGTCACCTTTTTAAGGATCAATAAGTATGGCCAAAATATTATAGCGGATCTTTCCCCTCAAGGTAGGTGTACTACTGTGTTTTAGAACAAAATTTGACCTTGAAAAAAAGGCTGTTCCTTATGGATTTTGTCCAAAACACTTCTATTAGACCTTCCCAGGAATGCCCCAGGCAAGACCCGCCGGCGCCAACCCACCCGCAAAAAACCACCCGACAACACCCCCAAACAGCGAAAAAGCTAAATCTCATACTTACAATATCTCTCGGCCTTCGGTCCAAATGCGGCGCTGTTCAGCTAGGTCATCATCATCATCAATCATCATAACTCCTGTTTTCCACCACGGATTTCCTGAAAAGCAAATGCAATCAAGATTAGACTGTCGCAGCAGTGCTTCGACAGAGACCCCGGCCGCAACCCACCCACGAACAGCAGGAAGCCCCCCAAAACGCTACATTGAGCAAGATGTCAGAAGAAATAGCAAAAAAAAGGCTGTTCCTTATGGATTTTGTCCAAAACACTTCTATCCGGTATTAGACCTTCCCAGGAATGCCCCAGGCAAGACCCGCCGGCGCCAACCCACCCGCAAAAAACCACCCGACAACACCCCCAAACAGCGAAAAAGCTAAATCTCATACTTACAATATCTCTCGGCCTTCGGTCCAAATGCGGCGCTGTTCAGCTAGGTCATCATCATCATCAATCATCATAACTCCTGTTTTCCACCACGGATTTCCTGAAAAGCAAATGCAATCAAGATTAGACTGTCGCAGCAGTGCTTCGACAGAGACCCCGGCCGCAACCCACCCACGAACAGCAGGAAGCCCCCCAAAACGCTACATTGAGCAAGATGTCAGAAGAAATAGCAAAAAAAAGGCTGTTCCTTATGGATTTTGTCCAAAACACTTCTATCCGGTATTAGACCTTCCCAGGAATGCCCCAGGCAAGACCCGCCAACCCACCCGCAAAAAAACAACCGACAACACCCCCAAACAGCGAAAAAGCTAAATCTCATACTTACAATATCTCTCGGCCTTCGGTCCAAATGCGGCGCTGTTCAGCTAGGTCATCATCATCATCAATCATCATAACTCCTGTTTTCCACCACGGATTTCCTGAAAAGCAAATGCAATCAAGATTAGACTGTCGCAGCAGTGCTTCGACAGAGACCCCGGCCGCAACCCACCCACGAACAGCAGGAAGCCCCCCAAAACGCTACATTGAGCAAGATGTCAGAAGAAATAGCAAAAAAAAGGCTGTTCCTTATGGATTTTGTCCAAAACACTTCTATCCGGTATTAGACCTTCCCAGGAATGCCCCAGGCAAGACCCGCCAACCCACCCGCAAAAAAACAACCGACAACACCCCCAAACAGCGAAAAAGCTAAATCTCATACTTACAATATCTCTCGGCCTTCGGTCCAAATGCGGCGCTGTTCAGCTAGGTCATCATCATCAATCATCATAACTCCTGTTTTCCACCACGGATTTCCTGAAAAGCAAATGCAATCAAGATTAGACTGTCGCAGCAGTGCTTCGACAGACACCAAAAATTACCCACAAACCCCCGGAACCCCGCCAAAGAGCACCTCAAAGGCAAGCAAGTCAGCAAAAACGGCAAGAAATTTCCACCTCATATTTGGTCCAAAACACTTTTGTCCATTATTAGAGCTTCACAGCAATGGGCCCAAATCCGTCAACTCACCCGCAAAGAAGTACAACACCCCCACAAGTGCTGAGTCTTTCTTCATTGGGCGTAATCCAGCACTCTGCTTGGAGGGAAATCGCAGTCTGGAGGAGGAGGATAGAGGAGCATGTTCTTCGGAACTTGTGAACCTGAGGAATGTAGACTGCGGCACCTTCAAAGCAATAAGCAAACAAGTGAAGACAGTTCTGATGATGGTCTTGTTTTTGGGATTAGGTGATTAAAGTTTGAATTAAATTAACTGTGCAAAACAAAGAAAGAGAGACACAAAGCACACAGGAATAAAAGGGAATAAGGACGAAAAAGAAAGTTCTTGATTGATTGTCTCATTTTCAGTGCTCGGTGTCAGGGAATAAGAACAAGATTTCGTCATCATACTCTGCGAATTCAGGCTGGATGAGGTCAGTGCCACCGAACAGAGAAAAAATCCCCTCATCTACGTTGCCGTCCTCCTCGTCTTCATGCGGCGTGCTTTCTCGTACTTTGTAATCAGGTGGTATGAGGTGCTGATTCATCTTGATCATTGTCAGCCGCTCCACATTTTTGGGCGAGAGGCGGCTCCGTTTGGGAGTTACAATGCCACCAGCAGCACTGAAAACATGTTCAGAAGACACACTTGCGAGTGGGCAAGACAAATAGTTTATAGCCAGGTTGTAGAGCTGTGGCCACAATTGTTTTTTGCCATGCCAATACTGCAATGGCTCCTCATTAAGAAAGACCACTGTTGAGTCATTCATATAGTCCTGCACCATCGACTCAAGGTCATCAACGGTTCCTCCACTTTGCTTACTTTTTGCTGTGGCTGTGACATTTTTTCGAGAACCATACCCCATCAAACTTAGCCAATCCTCCTCCGCAGCCACTGTTAGTGTTGTCATTGTGTGTGGTGCAGATGATCCAGTTGCCGGTGCCTTTAACGGCTGAGAGGTCACTTGTGCCCCAGCCACAGGTGCAGAAGTGGATTCTTGTGACTGGGGATGGCCTGCTGATGCTGATGCTGATGTACTGGCTTCTCCTTCAATAACCTGCCGTTCTTTTTCAAACCTATTGGCTGACCAGGCTAACCAATGTTTGTACTTTTGAACATCTGCATCATCAAAAGGAAAGAATGCTTCGTCTGCCAGCGCCTTTTTGTAGCGTGGATCCAGAATAGTAGCACAAATGTAATGCTGATCGGACTTGATCTTTTGAAGACGTTCATCACCACGTAGGCGCTCTAATAATTTCTCTGACAAAATGAAATGTTTTTTTTTTTCTTCATCTTCTTTTTCAAACTCAGAAGACACCGCCATCAGTTGGTGCTCCAGCATGCACAACAATGGGATAGCTTTTCCCAAATTACAGTCCTCCTGGCTGACTGCACGCGTGAAGAACTCAAAAGGACGAAGCATGTCTGTCAGGCTTTTAACTATGTCCCATTGCGCCGCAGTCATCCGCAGGTCCTCCTTCTGAGATTTACCCTCTGTGAAGAAATAGTGATCGAGTACCGTATACTGCTCATACAGACGCTCAAGCATGTAGAAGGTTGAGTTCCAACGTGTTGCCACCTCCTGGATGAGTGCTTTCACTGGCATTCTACGTTGAAGTAGCAGTCTCCGCAGATGCTTCCGGGCCTTAAAAGAATGGCTGAAATGGTTGGACATTTTGCGGCAGGTGGCCATTACCGCGAACGCTGCACTGTCTCTATCACTCAAGAATTTTTGAACTACCAGGTTGATACAGTGCGCCAAACATGGCACTCTGAAATAGCCACCCTCCGACATGGCCTTAACTACATTGGAGCCATTATCCGTGGAAACATAACCAATCTTGCGTTTTAGGGGGGATAGCATTGTCAAGACCTTTTTGTTAAACTCTTGCAAAAGGTTTTCTGCTGTGTGACTTTTCTCCAAGCCAAACATGGCTAGTGTTGCATGTTTCCGAGCAGCTTTGAAAACTTTGTCCGGGTCAACACCTGCGTTTAGCTTTGCTTTAACACCTGAAAAAGAGACCCAGTGTGCAGTGATGCACATGTAATCATGGCCTGGGCCACTGGTCCACATGTCTGTTGTCAGATGTATTGTGTGAACAGCACTCTTCTGCAAAGCTGCCCCAATCGCCTGCAGCACATCTTCATGTAGTGCTGGAACCGCAACTCTGGCAAAATAGAACCGGCTCGGAACTTTCCATTTAGGGCAGAGCGTTGCCACTAATTCAAGAAAACCTACCGCTTCTACAAAAGAAAAAGGTAGAAGGTCCACAGCTAGCATTTTAGCCAGCTTAGTGTTATACAGACGCGTCAGTGGGTGGTTGCGTTCATATGGCACGTCTGAAGTAAGCATTGTTCTAATGTTGCCCTGGACCAAGCATTTACGGGCTGATAATGACTTCGTTGACCCAATTTTGCTCGCTGGTGAACTTTTGTGCGTTGGTGTCTCACTCGCTCCAACACTCTTAGTGTGCCTCACATTGGGTGTGCTGCTGACAGGGGTACTGGGTGTAAGGGAAGTGTTTGACACGTCTTCTTCCTACTCGTCATCATCAGATGAAACATCAACGTTTCCTTGAATTTGGCCTTTCTTGATCGCATCTAGGTGCGCAAACCATTTGACAGTGTGCTGTCTCCTAAGATGACCTCTCTGGCCTCCGGTACCATAGTTGGTACCTGGCTTACCACGACTAACTGCTTGCTTACAAATGGTACAAATGGCAAACTTTGGATTTTTTGGACAAACAGTAAAGAAGTCCCAAACTGGGGACTTGAAGTGTCTGTGGGACATGGAGGAGGCGGCGATACTGGTGGTGGTGGTCATGAAGCTAATGCCAGATGAAGTGGAGGATGTGGATTGCCCAACTTTTGTACGTTTTGCACTTTCACCGCCACTAATTAAGGTCGAGGTTGACGGAGGTCTCTTCTTGCCAGAAAGAAATATGGAAGCGGGACGAGTTGGTGTACTACTTAACTCCAATGATTGTGGTGTTTCCACTGCCTCCTCATCGACAACATCATCATCACGCTCAGCAGCTCTTCGGGCTAGGGTCAAAATGTCTGTTTGCTGCATGCCCGCTGGGGCTGCAGTGACCTTTATGATGACTGGGTCGTCGTTGGCAGAGTCTTCATCAGCAGCAGTATCCGCCACTTCTTGTTGAGACTCATCACACTCCATAACTCTGAGACTTTGGACGAGCTTCCTTTTACGCTTAACTACCTTTGTTTGTTCCCAAGTTTGATCCGTATCATCAGAAGGAGGTGTGCTTGAAGAGGATGTAGACACCACCCTTGATCTCTTCCTTGCTAGGGGTGTGGAAGACAATGAAGGATCATCAGGAGGAGTGGCTTCCTCAAATGATACCTCGCCTTGATTGTCGATTTCCTGATGTGCCCCTACTTCGGGAGGAACAACTATTGTGGGCACTTGTTGTGACCCTCCATGCACCTCTGCTTGCGCATCTCCTTGCGCTGCCTCTCCTTCCACATGTACTTGGGCTTGTACTTGCACATGTGATTGTTGTTGCGGCTGTGGTTGTTCAACACTCGTCAGATGAGCTACAACAACCTGTGTTGATTGAGGGACATTGCTGCTGCTTTCTTGCGATGAGCCAACATCACTGGTCGATGGTGATTGAAGAAGTATACTGGCTGCCTCTGCAGCACTCAAGGGCTTGGACTTAAGTTGGCGTGGTGGTGGTGGTGGCACTGAGCCCAATGGAGCGGGGGTGCTGCTGCCAGCTTGGTCCCCAGCAGATCCCGCTGCAGCTGCTGCAGGCATACTTTTTTTTTTACTCCCAAAAAAAGGGGCGGGCGGCACACCAGTGTCCTTGGTAACTTGCTTCTTCTGCTCCTTACTGGCACCTTTCTTGCTAGAGGAGCTACGGGTTACTTTTTTTGGGGCCATCTTCTTCAGAGCAGGTCAGCAGGCAGCAGTTGCACGAGTTGCAGAGGGTTCTGTGTCCAGACGTGACGTCGCGTGACGTTATGCTGCACACACCGCTGCAGGACTTCTTCCTGGCACTGGTGGTTCTATTGAGTCTTCTTGTGCACCTAAAAGCAATGGAAGACAGAGGAACATCAGTTCAGTTATACACCCCAAAAAATCGACAAAACACAGAAAAATGAGCACAATCCCATGCCATCCATGATGTTTACATTGAAGACACCCCACAGAAAGACTAGGGACATGCAAGTATGCAACACTCACTACCCCTGGGCATAAGGGATGAAAAGTAGGCAAAATAAGTGCAGGCCTCAGACACTGCCTCTCCTCAAAATGGCCCCCTTACACCCCAAGCACATGTTGCCTGTACCAGCCAGCACTCAAGATGGCCACCACCACCACCCACATGGCCAGTCCACATCAACAGTACACCCCCAAAAAACAGAAAAACAGCCAGAAATCACCACAATCCAATGCCATCCATGATGTTTACATCAAAGAGAGTGAGACCACACCACAGGCACACTCAGTCCATGCACCAGCACCACCCCTGGGCAAGGAAAAGGCCACACCAGCAGCCCCCCAAAAACGACAAAAAACAATAAAATCTGCACAATCCCAGCCCATCCATGGCCTCAATGGTGTTTAAATTCAAGAAGACACCCCACAGAAAGACTAGGCCCATGCAACACTCACCACCCCTGGGCAAAGGGCCACACCAGCAGGCCCAAAAAAACGACAAAAAACAATAAAATCTGCACAATCCCAGCCCATCCATGGCCTCAATGGTGTTTAAATTCAAGAAGACACCCCTCAGAAACACTAGGCCCATGCAACACTCACTACCCCTGGGCATAAGGGATGAAAAGTAGGCAAAATAAGTGCAGGCCTCAGACACTGCCTCTCCTCAAAATGGCCCCCTTACACCCCAAGCACATGTTGCCTGTACCAGCCAGCACTCAAGATGGCCACCACCACCACCCACATGGCCAGTCCACATCAACAGTACACCCCCAAAAAACAGAAAAACAGCCAGAAATCACCACAATCCAATGCCATCCATGATGTTTACATCAAAGAGAGTGAGACCACACCACAGGCACACTCAGTCCATGCACCACCACCACCCCTGGGCAAGCAAAAGGCCACACCAGCAGCCCCCCAAAAACGACAAAAAACAATAAAATCTGCACAATCCCAGCCCATCCATGGCCTCAATGGTGTTTAAATTCAAGAAGACACCCCACAGAAAGACTAGGCCCATGCAACACTCACCACCCCTGGGCAAAGGGCCACACCAGCAGGCCCAAAAAAACGACAAAAAACAATAAAATCTGCACAATCCCAGCCCATCCATGGCCTCAATGGTGTTTAAATTCAAGAAGACACCCCTCAGAAACACTAGGCCCATGCAACACTCACTACCCCTGGGCATAAGGGATGAAAAGTAGGCAAAATAAGTGCAGGCCTCAGACACTGCCTCTCCTCAAAATGGCCCCCTTACACCCCAAGCACATGTTGCCTGTACCAGCCAGCACTCAAGATGGCCACCACCACCACCCACATGGCCAGTCCACATCAACAGTACACCCCCAAAAAACAGAAAAACAGCCAGAAATCACCACAATCCAATGCCATCCATGATGTTTACATCAAAGAGAGTGAGACCACACCACAGGCACACTCAGTCCATGCACCAGCACCACCCCTGGGCAAGCAAAAGGCCACACCAGCAGCCCCCCAAAAACGACAAAAAACAATAAAATCTGCACAATCCCAGCCCATCCATGGCCTCAATGGTGTTTAAATTCAAGAAGACACCCCACAGAAAGACTAGGCCCATGCAACACTCACCACCCCTGGGCAAAGGGCCACACCAGCAGGCCCAAAAAAACGACAAAAAACAATAAAATCTGCACAATCCCAGCCCATCCATGGCCTCAATGGTGTTTAAATTCAAGAAGACACCCCTCAGAAACACTAGGCCCATGCAACACTCACTACCCCTGGGCATAAGGGATGAAAAGTAGGCAAAATAAGTGCAGGCCTCAGACACTGCCTCTCCTCAAAATGGCCCCCTTACACCCCAAGCACATGTTGCCTGTACCAGCCAGCACTCAAGATGGCCACCACCACCACCCACATGGCCAGTCCACATCAACAGTACACCCCCAAAAAACAGAAAAACAGCCAGAAATCACCACAATCCAATGCCATCCATGATGTTTACATCAAAGAGAGTGAGACCACACCACAGGCACACTCAGTCCATGCACCAGCACCACCCCTGGGCAAGGAAAAGGCCACACCAGCAGCCCCCCAAAAACGACAAAAAACAATAAAATCTGCACAATCCCAGCCCATCCATGGCCTCAATGGTGTTTAAATTCAAGAAGACACCCCACAGAAAGACTAGGCCCATGCAACACTCACCACCCCTGGGCAAAGGGCCACACCAGCAGGCCCAAAAAAACGACAAAAAACAATAAAATCTGCACAATCCCAGCCCATCCATGGCCTCAATGGTGTTTAAATTCAACAAAACAGTTGTATCATGCACCCATAACCAACCCTGGTCCTACTGGATACCGTGGCTACCCACAATATAATTTATTTAATTTTCTGAAAAAGTTCCAAAATTGTACTTGCAGCAACTGTAATGCCCCAAACAAACTTACTTGTGAAAGTTGATTTCTAATCCAAAAGTGATCCAAAGACAGTCAAAAAGGCCTCAAATCCAAATATCCAGCAGCACCCACAAAAAGTAATCCTTCCAGCTCCAGATCCAAATGAAAGTGACCAGGAGATGGACAAAGCACTGGGAGGAGCCTGCTGGACAGGAACAGGAAGTTGGAGACTGTGGGGCACTTTCTTCCTCCCCCCCCCAAAATGGACTCCTTGCAAAAAAAAAGGCCATGCAAATGTCAACCTGAGGAGTGATTCTGATAAAAATCATAATTTTCTGAAGGTTTATCCTGTTTGCTGGTGATTTTCTTGTGCGAAATTGCAAAATCTCTATTTCGCAAGTGCGAGATTGTTCCTTTCCGCCGCAACTACGTGTTCGCAATTGCGAACTCTCGCGAGGTGTGCTGTGCAAGGTGGCAAGCCGCGAGTACGTATTCGCGGGCGACAAACTCCCGCGGGAACACGCAGCAAGATCTAAAATGGCGCGTCACTCGCAAAGAAAAACAACTCGGCAAACGCTAAAATGACGGAAAGTGAACGCCGTGCACCACGCCGCGCGCCGCAACCAAGCAAAAAATCCGCCGCGAGCGGATTCACGGATTTTCGACAAATTCGCGAGCGTTCGCGGATTGCGAATTTGCCGAAAATCCGAAAAATCCGCGAGCGGAGCGGATTTTACGCCCATGCTTATAGGGCAGCCAATGGTACACTGCCCTAAGACTTAGGCTGATACCAGGATGCTATCATATGACCTAGGGCAGAATTGGATGACTGCCTAAGACCTACGGGGGTAACGGGATACTACTATAGGACCTAGCGAAACAACAGGATACAACCATAAGACCTATGGCAGCAATTGAAGACTGCCCTAAGACCTAGGGAAGTAACAGAATACTACCATAAGATCTAGGGCAGAAATGTATTGCGGCCCTAAGACCTAACATTATACTACCATGAGACCTAGCGAAATAACAGGACACTTTCATAGGATCTAGCAAAATAACAGGATACTGCCATAAGACCTATGACAGCAATAGAATACTGTTTTAAGACCTAAGTGAATAACAGAATACTACCGTCGGACCTAGGGAAGCAATGGATCACTGCCCTAAAACCTAGGGAGGTAACAGGATACTACCATAAGACCAAGCAAAGTAACAGGACACTACCATAAGACCTATGGCAGCAATAAAATACTATCCTAAGACCTAGGGGAGTAACAGAATGCTACTAGGGCAGAGATGGATCACTGCCCTAAGACCTACGGGGGTAATGTTATACTACCATAAGACCAAGCAAAGTTACAGGACACTACCATAGGACCTATGGCAGCAATTGAAGACTGCCCTAAGACCTAGGGAAGTAACAGAATACTACCATAAGACCTAGGGAAGAAATGTATCGCAGCCCTAAGACCTAGGGGTGTATTGGGATACTACCATAAGACCTAGCCAAATAACAGGATACTACTATAAGACCTATGGCAGCAATGGAATACTGTCCTAAGACCTAGGGAAGAAACAGAATACTACCATAGGACATAGGGCAGCAATGGATCGCGGCCCTAACACCGAGGGGGGTAACGTTATACTACCATAAGACCTAGCGAAATAACAGGACACTGCCATAAGACCTAGCGAAATAACAGGATACAACCATAAGCCCTATGGCAGCAATCGAATACTATCCCAAGACCTAGGGGAGTAACAGCATGCTACCATAAGACCAAGGGCAGCTAATGGAACACTGCCCTAAGACCTAGGGGGGAACAGGATGCTACCATAAGCCCTATGGCAGCAATGGGATACTGTCATTAGAACTAGGAGAGTAACAAAATACTACCATGAGACCTGGTGCAGCAATGGATCGCTGCCCTAAGACCTGGGGGGGTAACGGGATACTACCATAAGACCTAGCGAAATAACAGGATACTACCATAAGACCTATTACAGCAATAGAGTACTGTCCTAAGACCTGAGTGAATAACAGAATACTACCGTAGGACCTAGGGCAGCAATGGATCACTGCCCTAAGACCTAGGGAGATAACAGGATACTACCATAATACTTAGCAAAGTAACAGGATACAACCATAAGACCTATGGCAGCAATAGAATACTATCCTAAGACCTAGGGGAGTAACAGAATACTGCCATAAGACCTAGGGCAGCAATGGATCGCGGCCCTAAGACCTAGGGGAGTAACGTTATACGACCTTGAGACCTAGCGAAATAACAGGATACTACCATAAGACCTATGGCAGCAATTGAAGACTGCCCTAAGACCTAGGGAAGTAACAGAATACTACCATAAGACCCAGGGCAGAAATGTATCGCGGCCCTAAGACCTAGGGGGGTAACGTTATACTACCATGAGACCTAGCGAAATAACAGGAAACTAACAGAAGACCTAACAAAATCACAGGATACTACCAAAAGACCCATGACAGCAATTGAATACTGTCCTAAGACCTAGGGGAGTAACAGAATACTACCATGAGACCGGGGGCAGCAGTGGATCGCTACCCTAAGACCTCGCGGGGGAGGTAATGGGATACTACCATAAGACCTAGCGAAATAACAGGATACCCCCATAAGACCTATGGCAGCAATATAATACTATCCTAAGACCTAGGGGAGTAACAGAATGCTACCATAAGACCTAGGGCAGCAAATGGTACACTGTCCTAAGTTCTGGGGCTGGGGGAGAGAATAACAGGATACTGCCATAAGACCTAGTGAAATAACAGGACTCTAACATAAGACCTAGCAAGGTAACAGGATGCTACCATAAGACCTATGGCAGCAATGGAATACTGTCCTAAGACCTAAGTGAATAACAGAATACTACCATAGGACCTAGGGCAGCAATGGATCACTGCCCTAAGACCTAGGGAGGTAACAGGATACTACCATAATACTTAGCAAAGTAACATGATACAACCATAAGACCTATGGCAGCAATAGAATACTATCCTAAGACCTAGGGGAGTAACAGAATACTGCCATAAGACCTAGGGCAGCAATGGATCGCGGTCCTAAGACCTAGGGGGGTAACGTTATACGACCTTGAGACCTAGCGAAATACCAGGATACTACCATAAGACCTATGGCAGCAATTGAAGACTGCCCTAAGACCTAGGGAAGTAACAGAATACTACCATAAGACCTAGGGCAGAAATGTATCGCGGCCCTAAGACCTAAGGGGGTAACGTTATACTACCATGAGACCTAGCGAAATAACAGGAAACTAACAGAAGACCTAACAAAATAACAGGATACTACCAAAAGACCCATGACAGCAATGGAATACTGTCCTAAGACCTAGGGGAGTAACAGAATACTACCATGAGACCTGGGGCAGCAGTGGATCGCTACCCTAAGACCTCGCGGGGGGAGGTAATGGGATACTACCATAAGACCTAGCGAAATAACAGGATACCCCCATAAGACCTATGGCAGCAATATAATACTATCCTAAGACCTAGGGGAGTAACAGAATGCTACCATAAGACCTAGGGCAGCAAATGGTACACTGTCCTAAGTTCTGGGGCTGGGGGAGAGAATAACAGGATACTGCCATAAGACCTAGCAAAATAACAGGACTCTAACATAAGACCTAGCAAGGTAACAGGATGCTACCATAAGATCTATGGCAGCAATGGAATACTGTCCTAAGACCTAAGTGAATAACAGAATACTACCATAGGACCTAGGGCAGCAATGGATCACTGCCCTAAGACCTAGGGAGGTAACAGGATACTACCATAAGACTTAGCAAAGTAACATGACACTACCATAAGACCTATGGCAGCAATATAATACTATCCTAAGACCTAGGGGAGTAACAGAATTCTATCATAAGATCTAGGGTAGTCAATGGATCACTGCCCTAAGACCTAGGGGGGTAACAGAATACTACCATTAGACCTAGGGCAGCAAATGGTACACTGCCCTAAGATCTGGGGCTGGGGGGAGAATAACAGGATACTGCCATAAGACCTAGCGAAATAACAGGACACTAACGTAAGACCTAGCAAAGTAACAGGATGCTACCATAAGACCTATGGCAGCAATGGAATACTGTCCTAAGACCTAGGGGAGTAACAAACTACTACCATAAGACCTAGGGCAGCAATGGATCACTACCCTAAGACTTAGGGAAGTAACAAGATACTACCATGAGACCTATTGAAGTAACAGAATACATTCATCAATCAATCAATCAAAAGCATTTATATAGCGCGCTACTCACCCAGAGGGTCTCAAGGCGCTTGGGGAGGGGGGGTCCGCTACTGCTTGAACAGCCAGGTCTTGAGCTGCTTCCTGAAGGCGAGGTGGTCTTGGGTCAGGCGGAGGTGGATCGGGAGGGAGTTCCAAGTCTTGGCGGCCAGGTAGGAGAAGAACCTTCCTCCTGCTGTGGCTCTTCGGATGCAGGGGACGGCGGCGAGGGCGTGGCTGGTCGATCGAAGCTGGCGGGTAGGAGTGTAGAAGATGAGGCGGCTGTTGAGGTATCCTGGGCCTTGGTTTTGTAGGGCTTTGTGTGCGTGGGTGAGGAGGCGGAAGGTGATTCTCTTGTTGACCGGGAGCCAGTGCAGGTCTCTCAGGTGTCCGGAGATGCGGCTGTGTCGGGGGATGTCGAGGATGAGTCTTGCTGAGGCGTTCTGGATCCGCTGAAGTCTCTTCTGGAGCTTGGAGGTTGTTCCGGCGTAGATGGCGTTGCCGAAGTCCAGTCGGCTGGTGACGAGGGCCTGGGTGACCGTCTTCCTGGTCTCGGTGGGGATCCACCGGAAGATCTTACGTAGCATGCGCAGGGTATTGAAGCAGGACGAGGAGACGGCGTTGACTTGTCTGGTCATGGAGAGGGAGGAGTCCAGGATGAATCCCAGGTTGCGTGCGTGGTCTGTCGGTTTGGGTGCGCTGCCCAGGGCGGGGGGGCACCAGGAGTCGTCCCAGGCAGAGGGCGAGGAGCCCAGGATGAGAACCTCCGTCTTGTCTGAGTTCAGTTTCAGGCGGCTGGTCATCATCCACTCGGCTACGTCTGTCATCCCTTCATGTAGGTTGGCTCTGGCGGTGGCTGGGTCGTTGGTGAGGGAGAGGATCAGCTGAGTGTCGTCGGCGTAGGAGATGATGTTGAGGTTGTGTTGGCGTGCGATGGCTCGAGGGGGCTCATGTAGATGTTGAAAAGGGTGGGGCTGAGCGATGATCCCTGTGGTACGCCGCAGATGACTTCGGTGGCTTCTGATCTGAACGGTGGAAGGCGGACTCTCTGAGTCCTTCCGGCGAGGAAGGAGATGATCTACTCCAGTGCCTTCTCCTGGATTCCGACGTTGCTGAGGCGTTGCACTAGGGTGCGGTGGCAGACAGTGTCGAAAGCCGCGGAGAGGTCCAGGAGGATGAGGGCCGCTGTTTCTCTGTTGTCGAGCAGGGCTCGGATGTCATCGGTGGCTGCGATGAGGGCGGTCTCGGTGCTGTGGTTGGCCCGGAAGCCAGACTGCGAGAGGTCGAGGGATCCATTCGTCTCGAGGAAGGCGGCCAGCTGCTTGTTGACGGTCTTCTCGATGACTTTGGCCGGAAACGGGAGGAGCGAAATGGGGCGGTAGTTTTTGAGTTCGGTGGGGTCCGCTGATGGTTTCTTCAGTAGAGCGCTGAGTTCGGCGTGCTTCCAGCTCTCCGGGAAGGTGGCGGTGTCGAAGGAGGTGTTGATGATGTCCCGCAGGTGGGGGGCGATGACAGCATCGGCCTTGTTGAAGACGTGGTGAGGGCAGGGGTCGGTTGGAGATCCGGAGTGGATGGAGTTCATCGTGCGGATGGTGTCTTCGGTGGTGATCGGGGTCCAGACGTGGATGGAGGTGGTGGGGGGCGTTGGTGCGGTCGTGGGAAGCGTTGGTTGCGTGCTGAAGCTGTTGTGTATGTCCGCGATCTTGTTGTGGAAGTAGGAGGCGAGAGAGTTGCAGAGGTCTTGCGATGGGGTGATGTCGTTGTTTCCGGCATTGGGGTTGGAGAGCTCTTTAACGATGTTGAAGAGTTCCTTGCTGCTGTGTGCGTTGTTGTCCAGTCGTTCCTTGAATGTAGTTTTCTTGGTGGCGTGGATCAGTTGATGGTGTTTTCGAGTGGCGAGCTTGAGGGTGGTCATGTTGTCTGGTGTTGGGTCTCTGCGCCAGGCTCCTTCGAGGGCTCGGCAGTTCTTTTTGGAGCTCTTGAGTTCGTCGGTGAACCATGGTGCTTTCTTACTGCCGGGTCTGTTAGGCGGGGTCCTCAGTGGGGCGAGGTCGTCTGCGCAGGTGCTGATCCACTTCGTGAGGTTATCGGCGACCTGGCTGGGGTTCGCTGAGCTGGTGGGAGAGTGCTGGCTCAGGGATGCGGCGAGCTGGTCGGCAGTGATCTTGTTCCAGCTCCTGCGTGCAACCTGTTGCTGGTGATGGTGGATCGTGGTTCTTCTGAAGCTGAAGTGGATGCAGCTGTGGTCCGTCCAGTGGAGTCCGGTGGCGTGGCTGAAGACGATGTCCTTGCTGGATGAGAAGACGGGGTCGAGTGTGTGTCCGGCGTAGTGGGTGGGAGTGGTCACCAGCTGCTTGAGACCGAGGTTGGCGAGGTTGTCCAGCAGGGTGGTGGTGTTGCGGTCGTTGTTGTTCTCCAGGTGGAAGTTGAGGTCCCCGAGGAGGATGTAGTCAGCGGAGGGGTGGGCGTGCGGGCAGATGAAGTCGGCGATGTCTTCGCTGAATTGTGTGCGTGGTCCCGGGGGTCTGTAGATGAGGGTGCCTCTGAGGGTGGTCTTGGGGTCGGTGTGGATCTGGAAGTGCAGGTGTTTGGCGGTTGTGAGGGTGTCGTCGGTGTTGGTCGTGATGCGGATGGTGTTCCTGTGGACGATGGCGATGCCTCCTCCGGTCTGATTGCCGCGGTCCCTCCGGGTGATCTTGTATCCGTCCGGGATGGTGATGGCGATGTCAGGCGCTGAGGAGGCGTTCATCCAGGTTTCCGTGAGGAAGGCGACGTCTGGAGATGTGGTGTCGAGGAGGTTCCAGAGTTTGATGGCGTGTCTGTGGACGGAGCGAGTGTTGAGCAGGATGCATTTCAGGTGGTTGCTGCTGGTGCTCGGACTGGTGGGTGAGCGTGTGGTGCAGGTCCGGTTGCAGGTGAACTTGCAGGAGTGGCAGCTGAAGGGTCCGTGGGAGCGTCCCGGGGTGGCTTGGTAGCAGCCCGGGATCCGACCGGTGTTGAGTGCGTTGAGTTCGGTAGAATCGTAGGACAGCCGGGTCGTCTTCTGTCGGTGGGGGCCAGGGGTCCTGGCCCTGGGCGCGGTCCAGGCGCGGACGGGCGCAGGCGGGCTTACCTTTGGCGCGCCTTCGGCGCACAATCGGCGCGCCCGCTGCGCGAGCGCATGGTCGCCATTTATGGCGAAGTGCGAGGGAGGGAGGAGCAGCTGGGAGGCGGGAGCGGGGAGGGCACAGAAGGCAAAGGGGGCATGTCCTTAGACACGGCGGCGGGGAGCGGGGCGGGAGGGCAGCGGGGAAAACGGCGAGGGAAAACGGCACAAGGGGGCACAGAAATCCGAAAAAGGGGGCAAAAGCCTAAAGAAGGCTACAAGGCAGCACAAATACCTAAACAAACACAGTAGCGCAGGAGGCCACCCCGAGCGACGGCGGGGGGCGTGGTCAGCAGGCAGGCTGGCTCAGCGAGGCTGAGAGGCAGTGGCAGGCGGGGGAGCACACGCTACAGCTGGTGGCCGTGCGGCGCGGGGGTGTCCTACGAGTATAAGACTTAAGGCAACAAATAATGGTCTTAGGGCAGGGTTCTGTTGTTCACACTAAGCCATATGGCAGTATCCCGTTACATGATACTACCATAAGATTTAGGGGACCAATGGTACACTGCCCTAATACCTAGCGAAGTAAAAGGATAGTATCATAAGACCCAGGAGAGCCAATGGAAATCTTTTGTAAGATCTAGGGGAGCCAGGTGAACACTAAACGCAGCCCTAGAATGAAGTGGAAAAAACCTTTGTGCCACTCCTGGGCTGGAAAAGAAATACAGCTCTTTCAGTGCACTTGCAGTCCTGGGATGCCCACTGCAAACCTTCAAAACTCTTTATGTATTACATGCTCTGGTACCTTATAAAGGATATGAAGGGATTTATAAATGCAGATGCGATACCAAACAATGCAGTAGAAATGAATTTCTGTAAGGTCTGGATTTCCAGGCCAGCATGACATTCTATATAGGAGTGTGCAACTTTTTAGGATGTGGCTTAACAGCGTAGCTGTCACTAGACAATTATGTGAGAATCACCAGGAGAGAAATGTTGGCTTGCCTACGTGTTGGGAGCCCAGAGTACATGTTTTGATTGGGCAAAAGTTGTATGCTTCCACAATAAAGTATTTTCCATCCACACAGCTGTGATCATTTTGTTTATTTATCTAGCTGTCTGAGCTTGAACTTTCAGGAGCACACACATGACATTGTAATGCTATTAACATTTCTTCAATAACTGGATATTTTATGGCGTTTGTCTCTGATAGCAGCATAGATGGAGGGTGGGTAGTCATTAACCTACATGTTTTTTGTAGATCTCGCTTGACAGTGCAACTGAAACGTGACCTTTAAACCCACACTAATAATATTCGTCAGTTCTTTCCTTCCACTCAAATACATATCCATTCCGATGCTATCTTTTTTTAATGCTTCGCATTGACATACAACATTTATTTGAAGCTAGACCTATTGGCATTGCCAATGCTTTTTCTATAATGTGGTCAGGTGTCAGAGTTTGAGCTGTCCACACTATAACTGGAGGAGAATGAGTCCTCACGCGTGATAGAGCCAGAATGTCCTCAGCGTACAGATGGAAAATGAGTTTTCCAGCATGATAGGACAGAAATAACTGCACCCACACAGTAGAAAGGACTATTTCACCATGATTGGACGAAATGTCTGCACCACCGCTGACGAGAGCAGGTCCTCCAGTGTGATGGAACACAGCACTGTTCTTTGAGAACTGCTGAGTGCTGGCAGGAGATAGTTTTGGCAGTAATTTGTCGTTTCTTTGAATGGCGCTATTTCAAAAGAACCTGCTGCCGATTCCCTTGTATGTCAAGCACTTTTTAGGCAATAATACAAATGTCAGGATAACTGATAATTAATGTTCCTGCTGGAGAGAGATGCAGTTTTGACTAGTGGTTGTTTTGGCCCCTCATAAATAAGTGCAGATGGTTTATATGCCTGCTGCAAAGAATGTGTCCCAAGCAGATCCCAGAATTGTATGTTAATTAGATAACTCAGTGGGTCACTGGTTTTATCACACATTCTTTTGATACTTGCAGATCATAAGTTACAATCCTAATATAGCACAGTGAGCTATGAACTGTCATCAAAGAACTGCACGCAAACTGCAAGGTATAGGTTAGAACGTTATGTTTTTCCCCTCAGTCTTTCATTTTCCTAATGTTGCTAAAAAGGGTTTGTTTTGGTAGAAATAATTTCTTATTAGTAAAGCCAACCCCAATTACTGTGTTATATTTTAAATCCTGAGTTTGTGCTTCTTCAGACCAAGTACTCTTAAAATATACTGCCTGTTAGTTTGGACGACATGTGACACTTAGTCCTTGTAGTCCTCATTGTCATTTGTACCATTTCCTAAACACTGATTTACACAAGCGTAATTCATTGTTTCTGTATAATTAGTGTGATGTAAAGTGCTCTAACACCCTACAGTGGTACGAGTAACGCTAAAAAATTTATGAAATAAATGTGAGAGAGTGAGTGGCTATGGAGAGATGAGGGGCAATGTTGGAGGGTGGTAGCAAGGGAATCCATGGAGAAGGAGGTCACTGGGGGCGCCAACTAAGGGGCCCATTAGGATGTCTGGCGTATCATCCATACCCGCCCGCCACCCATTTCCCCCCGCCATATTACTATGGCGGGGGGACCGCGACAGATGGAAAGACCGTCCGCCGCTTTTCCGCCCCGGTCACCTTGTGGCCGGGGCGGAAAAGGTTTAATATTGTGGCGGACACCGCCAGCCATATTAATATGGGCAAAAACAGATGCCTTTCCGTGGTGGCGAAAGGCATGCGGTCTTTACTTTGGGGGCCCCCTGTGGACCCCCAGAGTGAAGGAGAGGTGGGGGGTGCACACAGGGGGTACCTGTGGTACCCCCCTGCCTTTGCATAAACAAAGCAGCAGGCACCGCGCGGTGCCTGCCGGTTTGTGTATGCAAATGCATACGTGCATTTTTAGCATTGTGGCGGGCGGTGCTGATAGCACCCCCCGCCACAATGCAAAAAATGCAGGATGCGCCCACCTCAGTGGCTGGTGCATCCTAATACCCCCCACGGGACCCCCGCCCTTATGGCGGGCAGTCCCAATCACCGATAGGATGGCATCCTAATGACCCCCTAAGATTGTTGCAATATACGTCACCGGCGCCAAAGCCGGCCCTGCTCCCAAAGTTACAGTTCCTCCATTCTATATATAGTAAGAAGAAGCAAGGGTGTTTCATACCATAGGGTTTCCAACAGCTCCACCTTCGGAAACTTGTGGCCCGAGAGCCCAGTTACCACAGGGCCATCAGGTCATAGTGACAGTTATACTGCCCAATTTGGGGCAGGGTGACCACCTCTAGATTTTGCCAATTGTCCCTCATACACTGGGAGAAAACTCCCTGTGCACTGGGGTTATTTATGTGTTTTTTGTTGTTGAAAAACAAAAACAAGCTTTGCTGAGCATTCACATTAAACTTGGCACCCACACAGCAGACCTTCACTGCCTTCAACTGATTCACAACAGCTCCCATGAAGGCAGAGATAACCCTGCTTGCTTAGTCGAACATATTTGAGCATAACACATGGTCTTATACCAGGGAAGGTATGGTCTTGCGCACTGAACATTTAGCTACCAAACTGTAAATTACCTATTTTCTCAAATTTGAAAGACTCTGCCTGCGGGTAATGTATTTATGTATATGGTATTTCTATAGCACAAACCTAGTAAAAATGCAGCAGAGAACTGTACATGATCAAAGGCTAGCTTAAAGTCAGTGATTAATAGGAGAGCAAGCTGAGTTGTGGACAGTCATTGCATTGTGATGTACTGTTCTTTAAAGAGGGGAGTCTTCAACACTTTCCTAAATTGGATCACCGTTGGGCTGGTCCAGATGGATACTGAGCTATTGTTCCAGATCCTGGGTACATAGCTGGAAAAGGTATGTTGTCTTGTTTTTTCCTTTGTACACTTCTTAGTCTGCAGTCGGATGGTGTCTGGCTGCAGGTGTAGCGAGATCTACTAGAGATGGTGAGCTTCTATGCAAGGTACGTGGGGGTGCTGGTTGAGTTGGCTTGATGCAACTAGTTTTGTAGATGGTGTGGGCTGGCAATCAAGGTGGGAGTGATATTATCATATTTCTTTAGGCTCTGGATGAGGCATTCTGAGGCGTTTAGGATGCCCCTAATGGGTGCCAGTGTGGACTTTGGGAAACCACAGAGTAGGGCATTACCACCATCCAGATACAAGAGTACTCAAGCTTTAACAGCAGTTGTGCAGCAGTGGCTCTTTCGTGTAGTTCCTAAAAATACATAGGATCTGCACATTTGTTCGACAACATAAACTAGGGGAGTGGTGTCTAGACTGATTCCGGACACCCTCACAGGATACGTCAGCCTGTAGACCAACTAGCTCACATTAAGCCCCGTAACCTTTCCAAGGAGCTAAATAGTTTTTCGCAACCATCGAACATGAAAGCCCAGGATCCTTCAGGGATCGTGGAAACAGCACAGGATTGTTTGCTCAGTCAGTTGTGCTAACTTATTCTCATTAAGATACATAGAATAAATGTTGAGGACGTTTTTCAATAAGCATTTATTGAACCAGAGCCATTCTAGCATAAAACAGATGTGCTGCAACAATCAGAAGACCGAAGCAAACGTAAGAGATTACAAGCAGCAAAAGAGTGAATAGTAGATATATTTTAACGATGGTGCTAAAGCAATGAATATATGAGGGCATACAAGAAAACAGTAATTGTCTGCGTACTCCTACAATGTGGACCCTACCTAAGTGTACCTAAGTTTACCTAGCATGTATGTGGGTGTGACGCAAAGAATCCCCTAGGAAAGAGCCAACCCCATTACCTGATGGAAGGAAATGAAGGAACCCCTTTTGGTCACGAGTTGGACACCCCACAAGGGATGTCAGACCGCTGTGTGTTGAAGCCTCAGCGTGCAGGGACCTCCGTGTCAGTGTGACCGTAGAAGCGACTGCTTAAGTTAGCTAGTGAAGGTGCGGTGCTTTTATACCAAAAAAGGTAGTCTCAGGGTTCTACCACAACTGATATGTTGTGAGTACGATTATGTAAATGAGCCTAAATCAATAATTGTAATGATCCAAAGTAGCCCTGTCATCCGAGGATGAAGATAGCAATGACTTTTGTACAGAGTATGTTAATCCTGTTATGTACGTCATGTACACGAGATTTCAAATATGATGCTAACAATCCTGATGCAAAACAAAGGAAGCTGGTTTCAAGGAAACTAGTCGATATTTATTCAGCACATAACTGGGTAAAAGGTCATTGCTAGAACCGTTATGCAAAACAAGGTAGGACAAATGTAGGTAAAAGATTGCTTTGCTACTTAGGCATAGGTTAGGAAACATAACAGCTCCTCCACTAAGGAGGAGGTGTGTCACCCCACTGAGCAATTCAAAAGGGAAAAATAAAAGTATAATAATGCAGTGTTATTATCATTTTATTTAACCGAACTCTGGCTCAGTTGGTTGGGGGGCAGGCGGGGCGTGGCTGTTTATAGCTGTGGGAGGAGTGGTAGGCACTTCCTGTGCATGTTCTCCGCCCAGGCTGCATTACAGCCTGGGTGGAGAACATGCAGAGCCTCCCAGCCCCTGTCTGAGCGCTGACCCACGGAGCTTAGACCAAACACAACGCTGATGTACCCCACCCCAGTATACCCCTTCCACTCTAATCTATTCCACTCCAATGTACCCCAATCTACTCCACTCCAGTCAACCCCACTCCTCCCCACCCAGTCTGTCCCATGCCACTTCCAGCTACCGCATTCCACTCCAATCTACCCTACCCATTTTACCACCCCACTTTAATCTACCCCAACCCACTCCAATCGACCTCACTTCAATATGCCCTATTCCACTCCAATCTATCATAATCCACTGCACTATGATCCAATCAAACCCACTCCACTACAATCTTCACCTCTCCTACATGGTGCAGAGACAGAATTTGGAGTTCAAAATGTTGACATACTCAAATATTGAGTTGGAAATACTGTGATGCAGAAATATCGACAGCAAGAATATTGACTTGGAGGTAAGATATATCGTTTCTGAAAATATCTAAGTCATTAATATGATTTGCAAAAATATAGCTGTTTAAAATATCGATGTTTTAATTAGTGTTATTTATTTTAGTATGTATTTTAAAAGTATGTGAACTATTTTTTTGTATAGGTTTTCCTTTTTTTTAATATATGTGTTTTTAGTAGTTATTAATTTTATAATAATTACATTTTGCGTTTTTTTAGTTCTGTAGCAGGTTGTGGGTTTATAGGGGAATATGGTGGAAAGTAATTTAATTATAATAAATTAATTATACAATTGTATTTATTAGTATTTATTTAATTTAGATTGTATACTGTTAACTGTGGGAATTAATTTATTATTAATTAATTATTAATTCGTTGTTAATTATTATTTATGAATTAATTAATTGGTAATTATGTTCATTGTGTTATTTGTTTAGGAGCGGGTTGTGGGTTTATAGGGGAATAGAGTGGGAAGTAATGTAATTATAATAATATTTTGTATTTATTAATGTTTATTTAATTTATATTTTTAGTGTTAATTATGTGAATTAATGTAATATTATTTAATTATAAGCTTGTTAATTATTGTTAATTAATTAATTGGTAATTAATTGTGTTATTTTTTAGAAGCGGGTTGTGGGGTTTATGGGAGAATAGGGTGGGAAGGATATTAATGTATAATTAATTATTAATTATTTGTTAATTAATGGTAATTAATTAAAATTTGAATTTGGGAATTGTGTAATTAATTGTATATGCGAGTTGAAGGGTTTATAGTGGTAAAGGGTGTGAAATGAATTTGTTTAAATTAATTAATACGTTGTTAATTGATACTAATTTATTAATGTAAAATTAGTTATGGAAATTGTGTAATGATTGTGATGTGTGGGTTGTGGTGTTCATTGGGGTACAGGGTGGAAAGTACTTTATGTTAATTAATTAGCAATTAGTTGATCATTATTATATTTATGGTAATTGTTTATTTTTATTTCGTGTGTTTTTTTTTGGTTTTATAGGGGTAACGTTTATGGAGAAATTGATTTTGAGGTATTTTCATTTGTTTTTTAATCAATAATAGTTCTTTACTTGATAATTAAGTATGTTAATTATGGAGGTAATTTTAAAAATGTAGATGTGTGTTGTGAATTGTGTGGTGTTATAGGGTAGGAAAAAAAGATTACATTGATGTAATAATTAATGTTTTTGATTATAAATAATTTATATTAAAAATTGTTATTTGTAAATTATTTAAAAAAAAAAAAAAAATCGTTCTAGGTATTTGTTAGCTCTTTTTAACATTATAATATGTTTCTATCTTTTGTAATTTTTTTATATTTTTACATATGTATTCTTTTTTGTAATCTTTTGTGTTGTAGTTGATGTTTTGTTTGTTTTTAATTTTAAACTGACTCCAATGGGAATATTATTGTTTACCCCTTTGCTATCCAACCATTTCCCTACTGTTGCACTCACTGGAGTGGGAATAGGAGTTTTTACCCCTCTGCTATCCAACACTTCCCCTACTGTCACACTCACTGGAGTGGCAGTTGTAATTTTTTTACCCCTTTGCTATCCAATACTTTCCCTACTTTTGCACTCACTGGAGTGGGAATAGCTACTTTTACCCCTCCACTATCCAACACTTTCCCTACATTTGCACTCAATTGAGTGCAAAATGTAACTTTAAAGACTACTAAATATTTTAATCTTTTAATTTATAAGATCATTTTTTTATTAGATTTTATGTTATAGGTGTATATGTGTATATATATATATATATATGTGTGTACATATATATATATATATATATATATATATTTGTAAATTATTATATATTTATAAAATGTTAAAATGAATTAAAACTAATTGTTTATTATTTTAAAGTAAATATATATTACATTTTATATATGTATGTTTACATTTTTTAAATTACATTTATTTCCTATATTTGTTGAAATGTATAATAAATCTAAATATTTTTTAAGTTAATTTTATTATTTAATATATTTAAATATTATTTTTTATATAACAAAATCGATATTTTGTACATCTATATTTTTACATCGATATTTTTTTCTGATATTTTTATACTTACCATTATGACACAATATTTGTGTATGGGGATATTTTGGGTGTCGATATTCTATTAGTGAACCCTCCCATCTACTCCACCCCACTCTACCCAAATCTACCCCACTCTACTTCAATAGGCCCCACTCCACTCCATTCCAATCTACTCCACTCCACTTCAATCTACCCCACTGCACTCCAATCTATCCCAATCAACCTCACCCCAATCCACTCCAATCTAACACACTCCACTCAAATGTTCACCACACTGTACATTCTACCCCACACTACTCCAATCGGCCCCACTCCACTCCATTCCAATCTAATCCACTCAAATCTACCCCGCTGCACTCCAATCAACCCCACCCCACTCCAATAAACCCCACTCTACCCCAGTCTACTGCACCTCAATCAAATGTACACCACTCTGCTCCATTCTACCCCCAAACCCAGGGAGAGAGCATCAAGTTGTGGCTTGAGCAGGCAATCGACTGTGTCGCTCCTCTCAAGAAAATAAATCTAAATCCTGAGACCCCCATGATGAGCAACGTTGGTTTTCTGACAATTTAAAAAACAAAAAACTTGCTTTAAGACAGGCTGAACGCAGCTGGAGACGTCACTATCTTATTGACAAGAAGGCTTTGTACTCAACCCTCCTGAAAGAATATAGAAAAGAGATTCTCACTTCAAAGGAAGAATATTTCTCTCATAAAATTCTCAACTCTTTGAATAAATCTAGAGAGATTTTCTCCATAGTTAATGAGCTCTCTAACCCAGACAGGGTCATGCTGAAGCTAGCATTCACGGAGAAGATAGCAGTCATTAAAGCCAGCATCCCTTCTTCCACGCCTCCCATACCTGTCTCAAACATTTGCCAGAATCCAAATCGGTTGGATCAAATCCCTCAGATCTCAAAAGAGAACTTCCTTGACTTACTAAAAAAGGCTGGCTCCGGTTCCCAACTGATTGCTGTCGCCATCATGTTCTTCTAGGAGCTTTCACCATTTGCCTTGATCCCCCTGTCTCATTTCTCAATAAATCACTTTACCTCGGAATTGTACCCAATATATTCAAGAGCGCAGCAATTCTTCCTATCTTGAAGAAACCGGGCTCAAATTCATCGACCCTTAGTAACTACCGACCTATTTCCAGGTTGCCTTACCTGGGCAGAGTCCTTGAGGTTCATGTGGCAAACTGCTTCAGTTCATTTGTTTAACACTGCCGGAGCCAACAGGAGTGTCCCCTAGGCCCTGCTCCTTCTGGACCTCTCAGCTGCATTCAACATGGTCAATGACAATAGTTTGGTCGACCGTGTCAGAAATGCCGGGATCTAGGGTCTGGCGTTGAAGTGGCTCTCCTCTTTTCTTAGCAACCAGTTACAAGCGGTTCGGCTTTGCAATTTCTCCTCCAGAAAAAGGGAACTGACTTGCGGGGTTCCCCAGGGCTCTTCTTTGTCCCCTCTCTTTTCAATTTGTACCTCTGTCCGCTCTCTAAGAGAAAGAGAGATTGGAGCATACAACTATGCTGATGATCTCCAATTGGTGTTTGACATCAACTCATCAGCATTTTCAGTTTTTAACTTTCAAGCCACCATGATCTTCATAAGTAACTATATGATTTACAACCAACTTAAGTTGCACCCAGACAAAACTGAGCTTATTCTTACAGATGGAGGTTCCAACCTGTGGCACTCCAACTTTTGGCCATCCTCTCTGGGCAACTCCCCTCTGCCAGCCAGCTCCGCCAAAAGTTTGGGTATAGTGATTTCTAACAATCTGTCACTTAACGCCCAGATCGGCTCTGTGGTTTCCGCTAGCTTCTGTCAATTGAGGAGAATTAGAAAGATCAAGTTTCAAGTTTATTTATTTTTTGTTTGATTAATTAAAATCTTACAAAGAAGTACCCATTAAAATATATTCATTAATAAAAAAATGTTAAGAACTTCATACAGATAATAGTGCTAATCTTTTTAAAAGAAGAAGTCTACATAAAATTTTCCTTAAGGCCTTTCGCAATCACAGTTAAAAATTTTACAAAAGCAGCATTCATTAATAAATCGTTCGGGTTTAGACATGCCATTATTGCTTGTCTACAAGTTCTTATGCTTCGAGCATTAAATAACCGCCTGATGATTACTTTCCTTTCTGCTTCTATTGCAGGACACAGACACACCAAGTGCAAAATGTCTTCTTGTCCTCCTTTACACAACCTACATATCATATTGCCTTCAGTTGTCTTCCAAGGTGGAAGATGGCACAAACCTGGCCATAGACCAAAGCGTACTCTGATAAATGCTCGCTTACTTTGGACAGACCAGGGAGTTTGAAGGTAATTTTGGACTTGTTTTTTTTTGTAGTCGTTTACAATCGGCCATGAGTGCTTTCTTTTTACCAATAGTTCTTTGTCTTTTAGAAGCGATAGATGAATAATTAATTGTTTTTTTAAAGCTTTCCTGAATGATTGTATTTTCCCAAATTGATGTAATTCCAAATTCTTCTTTAGCTTTATTTAAGTATATTTAAGTATATCCATGCTTGAAGTTTTTTGTTGACTACTCCTTGCCACAATGCTCGAGGCAATTGATTATCCTGATCATTTTTTATGCGGTTCCAAACTTTTCAAATTTGTCCTTGCCGGGCATATTGCTGATTGTTTATCCCAAACTCCAGCCTTATTTGTGCCTGGGAGCCATTACGTGGTAGGTTGAATACTATTTTGTAGGTTTTTGCCACAGCGTTGTTGAGTAACTCCGCATCCTTACCGTTTAAGACTTCGGCTCCGTATGTTAAAGCCGGTAATAGTTTAGCAGCTATGATTTTTAATAGAGGACCGTATGTCAGTGCAGTTAGATTCTTTTGTATAGTTCTAAATGCTGCTGCCAAGCTATTTGCTTTCCTTGTGATATCCTTCCGTTGGGGGAGAAAGCTTCCACTTTCATTAAATAAGACACCAAGATACCGATAGCTATCAACTTGCTCTAGGTGAGTTTGTCCCAGCATCCATTTGTTTTTTTGTCTTTTTTTCCTTGTGACAACCATTATTTTTGTTTTTACCTCATTTATTATCATTTGGTTATCCTTTGTATACATAAGTGTACGATCAATTAGTCTTTGTAATCCCACTTTTGTGTGACTCAACAACACCACGTCATCTGCATATAGCAAATTCGACATTTGTTTTCCGGCTAGTCTAGGCGGGTGTGAGTTAACTTCATTTAGAGTTTTGGTGAGGTCGGCTACAAATAAGTTAAAAAGTAATGGTGCAAGCACGCAACCCTGCTTAAGGCCGCGTGTCACCGGAATTTTGTTGGATAATGATCGGCCGTCTCCGATTCGGACCTTGACCCAATTTTCAGAATAAAGTAGTTTGATAAGGTTAAGTAGTGAGCCAGGTATTCCATAGTCCTCAAGTTTTTTCCATAGAAGTGTTCGATTAACAAGATCGAAGGCCGATCTAAAATCGTCAAAACAAAAGTAGAGAGACTGTCTAGCTAAAAGTGCTTCATACGTTAAAACTGATAAGATTAAAATATTAATTGTGGTTCCTAAGCCTTTGATAAACCCTGTTTGGTTTGGGGGTAATATTTGCCTTTCTCTAACCCAATCTGTCAAAATTAGTAATAAAAGACCCGGAAATAGTTTTGCGTCCGTATCTTTGAGAGTGATCAAACGATAGTTTTCGGGTAGTTGCCAATTACCCTTTTTGTACGCAGGAGATATTAATGATCCTCTCCAGGATTCCGGTATTTGCCCTGTTTGAATAACTTCATTAAAGACCTTTGTCAAATAAGTAGCCCATAGAGCGGGGTCATCTTTATAAAGTAGAAAATGGAATTCCGTTGGGTCCCGGCGCTCCATCCTTTTGTCTCTTTATTAAATTGGCTACCTCAGTCTCTAAGAAGTCTTTTACCGGGTCAGTTTCTTGTTCTCTTTCAGTGATCCATGTCCCAATGTCATCCTGAGAGTGAGACTCTACTTCCACATATTTTTGAGGAATCTTACCCAGTCCTCTTCCATTATTGGCGAGGCTATCACGTTTATTCGGTCTGTTTATTTCATTAATTGTTTTCCAAAATTCTCTGGAATTTGGTTGATTACTTGCGTGGGAGATTTTTGTCCACAATTGTTGCTGGGCTTTGTTTTTTTCAGACCACAATAATTTCCTCAAATTATTATTCACACTTCTAAATTGTTTTCTAATTTCCTCGTTATTCGCCATCCTCATTAGCTGTTTTCTTAATTTGTTACGAGTCCGCCTTACTCTTATAATTGTGTATGGAAGATTAATACTAATATCTCTTTTTATTTTCATCCTGGGTTTGGGTTTCCTGCTAGTTAGAAAATCTTCATCTAGTTCAACTACCTTCCGCGTAAACTGTTCCCAATATGTTAGTGTAAGATGGTTAGGCTGCTCATTAAAACATTCTTGGACCAGTTTTTAGGCCTTTTTTTCCACAACAAATTTTTTATCCGGTTTCCAAATGAGTTTCCTATGGTTAATTGTACTAATCTGACCTCGTGTAGTTAAGTAGTTTTGATATTTTGGAAGTTCAAAGCACATTTCTAATATTTGCTGGCTGTGATCACTCTCAATTACTTTTTTAAGTCTATAGGAACCAATTCTATCAAACATCTCTATTGATAGTAATGTAAAATCTATTCTTGATTTTGATTCATGATTATGAAATGACCAGCCAGCGGGTTGATCAGTTGGAAACCTGCTGTTTAATACTCGTAGACCCATTGCTTCCAAGTCCATCAATAGATTTTTCCGATAAGATTTTGTTTGGTGTTTATACTAGGGTCGATAGCTTGTTCCGGAATGGACCATTCGTAGTTTTGAGAGTGGATGAAATTGTCCCGTGTCATTTGAATCATCAGGTTTATATTAAAGTATCCTGTAGCTAGAATATTAACGTTTGGGTCAAGTACTATTTGTTCCAGCAGAAATGTTACTAAGTCGACAGTTATGTTCTTGCGTGATGACTGGTTAGGTGGAATATATATGTTAAATATTATTAACGTATTCCTGTTTTTTTTCTCACCAGATGCAAATATTATCTTAACTGCTTGTATGTTTGCGTTATTGGTGATCAATTGTTCATGGTTGATTTGCAAGTTGGTCCCAATGAATATTGCCAGTCCCCCACGTGGGCGTCCAAATTTGCAATATTTGATGGCTGGGACGTAGTACCCTTTATAACCTTGTAAAAAGAAAGCTTCCGTTTCCCATGTCTCTTGTAGGCATATGATTTGGTATAGGTTTGACAAAGAATCTACTCCAGCGTTAGTAAGTTTTTTACCTATTCCATTTATGTTCCAAGAGCATATGCAGACCTGGTGTTGGTGACACCTCCTTTCCTTGGGTTTGTTTTGAACATCGTTCTGTCAGTGGTCATGCAGTGCATTCCGTATCCAACTTTCGTTTATTTGGTTAGATTCTGCGACTTTTGTTTTTTCCATGCTCTCTTCTTTAGCCTGAGGTGTACTACCCTGTGGGTTTTTTAATATTGAATATATCGGGTTGTTCTTTGATTCTTATGGGGCTTTTCTTGGGAATTCTCCCTTTTTAAAAGGGGTCGGGTAGGGTTTAGGTAGCAGTTGACTAATTTTTATCCCCCAATTTTGGAAGACTTCTTGCTCTTGCATAATTTGATCCACTAAGTAAGCAGTATTTAACGTTAAGACTGTGAGTGGTTGGGGGAGGAGCTTCGCGTGCATCCGAGATGGCCGCGTGAGCACAGGGCTCCCGAGACCCTAGCCGCCTCCTGCGTTTATCCTGAATAATATCCTGATTCCGAAGATGGGTTATTGAAGGCGCAGCCCAGCTGATGTCCTAGCTGCTTTCAGGAATTGATTCAGACTTCGGGTTCCTGAGCTACGCCATCCTGCACTTTTGAGGCCTACCCCCGTGGAGCTACCTGGGCCTTGAGTCGCGGCTGTACCCGGGCAGTAATTCAACAACACCGGCTAAAGGGGATCAGATCACGGCCCGAATTAACTTTCGGTTTTGTTTTTGCCGCCTGGCGTTCCTCCTCACCGAGACAGACACTGGGCGCAGCTGACTCCCGTGCTCATCACCTGGGCTGGGGACCGGCGATTGCTTGGCTGTGGAATTACATTGGCTTTTGTCTGCCTTTGGTTATCCCGTGGGTGAACTCTGAGGAGCCATTTGGACCAGATCTCAGACGCCCCTCCGGGGCACCCAGCCCGCCATGACAGGCAAGCCCGAGGGTGACAAACGGAAAGTCAAGACCACCTTCCGAGGAGGTGCAACCCAAACGAATGTTATGGACCGTTACACTCATCCTAAAGGATTTCCCGGTGGCACACCGAAAGTCCGGGAGGAGGCGACTGATGACCCTACTGTGTCGGCGGATCTAACGTTACAAGACGTCATGAGCGCCATTGCCGGCTTCAAGACATCTATTGGCCAGCAATACGAGGCCCTGGCCCTGAAGCTAGACACGGTGGCCATCGATGTTACTCTTATCAGACCGGACTTGGCAAAGACAAATAAAAAGGTCAAATCTCTGGATTTGAAGACCTCCAGCCTCACGACGGACATGTCCGACATGCAAACGGAGGTGCGCAACTTAAGATCCGCCAATGATTTCTTTGCTCGTCGACTGGAGGATTTTGAGGGCCGTGCAAGGCGCAATAACGTGTGTATTATTGGGGTCCCGGAGAACTCTGGATCACTGTCCACTGATTTTCGTGTCGAAGACCTCATCCTCAATCACCTCATCCCCAAGGGACTGAGTAAATTCTTTGCGGTGGAACGCGCACACAGAGTACCGGGAGGACAAGCGAAGCCAGGTTTCCCCCCGCGGCCGATCATCACCAGAATTTTTAACTTCAGAGACCGGGATGCCATTTTGCAGGCTGCGCGGACGGGTGGTCCTACGCAGTTCAAAAACACCACAATGAACTTTTATCCGGATTTTTCCCAGTCCGTCCAGAAGCAAAGAATGGGATTTCAGGGGGTGAAGAGGCGACTCAGAGATATGGACTTGAAGTATGCGATGCTGTTCCCGGCCCGGCTGCGTGTGGAATATGAGGATCGGACACTCTTTTTTGATCGCCCGGAGGGAGTGAGTGACTGGCTAGATACGTTGCCTACCCATCACGATCGCAGGGAACAAACGGGTAGTGCTGAAGGGGGACTATTGGAACAAGAATGAACAATGGCGCCCGAGTCCCAGACAATGATCACAATGGACAGCTGTGGCCTGCTGACTTCTGCGATCGTCTGCCTTTAAGTGCATCCCCGGAGGTGGCGGGGAATGAGGGACCCTTTCCTCCTCTGGGTTTCTTTGTGTAGATTAGTTTTTTGCTAGGGCGACAGGCACACTGCAAGTTGGGGTGGCTTTTGAGGCTATGCAGGGGTGCAGGGTGGGGGGAGTTGCGCTGGGGTATTGTTGCGGGGAGGGGGTAAGTATGTTGGGAGTGTTTCATTTTCTTTCTTTTCAAGGCAACAAACTGTTACGACTTTGGACTTTGGAGTGATGCTCGTTATGAGGTGGGAGATCATCGTGGGTTCGGATGGGGGGTAGGGGGTTGAAACTGCTGTGCTGGAATGTGAATGGGTTGGGGGACCGGATAAAGAGGGGGGTGGTCTTGCAGATGTTGCGTCGCCTTTCCCCTGATGTTGTGCTACTGCAAGAGACTCATTTGATTGGAAATGCTTGCTACGCTCTGAACAGGCGGGGATATCGTCTCGCTGCTCACTCTGGGTTCACCTCTAGTTCTAGAGGAGTGGGTATCTTGGCCAGGACTTCTCTTCCCCATGAAATCGATGACATAGTTCTGGATGCTAGGGGGCGATATGTTGCACTCACAGGCAGGTGGGAGGGGAAGACTATCTCACTGATACCGGTGTATGTCCCACCTGGCTTACAAACCACTACATTTGCAGACCTGGGAAGAGTTGTTTTGGGTCTCCCAGATGGTGCTCTGATTCTGGGTGGTGATTTTAATTCAGTTGTCTCCGGGAGGGAGGATCGCTATCCCCCCAGAGACCTCACGAGTGCACAATCTTGGTTGGGTGAATCTTTTGAAGCGTTGGGTCTCGTTGATTGTTGGTGATTGATGCATCCAGAACAAGCGCAGTACACTTTTCATTCAGGCGCACATGGTAGTCTTTCTAGATTGGATTATATCCTGATACCGGCTGCCCAGCCTTCGTCAATTGGGGAGATTAGACATCTAGCTCGAGGTATATCAGACCACTCCCCTCTATGGTTTCAGATAAATATGAATATAGGCGCTGAAGGGAGAGTGGCCCCGATTAATCCGTGGTATCTTCACAACCCCAAAACTCGTACTGAACTGATTAAGTCATTGGATCTGTACTTCGCCGAAAATGTGGGGTCTGTGTCTTCGCCTGTCTCGCTGTGGGAAGCGTTTAAGACGGTCATCCGGGGACAAGCATTGTCCTTAATTGGGTGGGCTAAGACGGCAGTTGTCCGTCTTGAGACTGAAATTTCTGAGTTGGAGAGTGCCTTGGAGCGGAATGCTACCCGAGACATGCTTCACATCCTCAGTCTCAAGCAACTTGAATATAAGAATTTGGTTACCGATGCAGCTAAGATGATGAGTAGGGAACAGCAGGGACGATTGTATGATGTGGGTGAAAAGGCAGGGAAATTGATTGCTTGGTTGGATAGAAAGGAGAGAGCAAGGCGTGTGATTCCAGTGATTGGGAGATCTGATGGTATGCGAGTGACCGACCTGGTTGATATTGTTGAATGCTTTGCTGCTTATTTCTGAGAAGTTTATTCTCCAGTATCTGATAGGCCCGAGGAGGATTCTCATTTGTTGCTAAGGGATATCGCGTTGCCTTGTTTGTCTGAGTCCGATAGGGACTGGTTGGATGCTGTACCCTCAGTTGACGAGGTAGCTCTTGCAGTGCGCTCTATTCGCTCCTGAAAGGCTCTGGGCCCTAATGGTCTTCCCATCGAACTGTATAAGCTCCGCCCTGACACGCTAGCGCCATATCTCCGAGATATGTTTTTGGCAGCGCGGGATGCTGGCTCCCTTCCTCGTGATCAGCGCCTTGCGACCATTGTGGTGATCCATAAGGAGGGGAAGCCACGGGACCGCTGTGCGTCCTATAGGCCTATCTCCCTCCTAAATGCTGAGCCTAAGATTCTTGCCAAGCTGCTCGCAAATCGCCTGATAAAAGTATTCAGTGACCTGATTCATCCGGATCAGTCGGGCTTCATCCCAAATCGTAACACAGCTTTGAATTTGCGGCGCTTGCATGGTGTTCTCGCGAGGGTGACGACACTGCGTGAACCCTCCATCTTGGTGTCTCTGGATGCCACGATGGCCTTTGATACAATTGAATGGCCGTATCTTTGGGCTGCACTTGCAAAGTTTGGTTTTGGCTGGGTTTATTAGTTAAGTAAAACTTTTGTATGAGGCACCACTGGCACAGGTTGTGGTAAATGGCCGGGTCTCCGGGCCCTTTGTTCTTGGGAGAGGCACGCGACAGGGTTGCCCTCTGTCTCTGCTTCTCTTTGCCCTCGCTTTGGAACCTCTCGCTGCCTGGCTACGATGGGAGCCCTCGATGAGAGGTATTCACTGGACCCCGAACTTTGAGGACCGCATATCGCTATATGCAGACGATATTCTGCTGTACCTCACGTCGCCTCAAAAATCGCTAAATGTATTGTTCGACGTGCTCAACTCGTTCCGGGAAAATTCTGGCCTCGTCATTAACTGGACCAAGTCTCATATATAAGTGCTCGCTGGTGGCGTCCCCCTCCTGCCGCGTGGATGTCCTATCCAGGTGTCCCAGTCTGGTTTTAAATATCTGGGAGTTTTTATATCATTGGACCCCGCGGTCCGCTACGAGCGTAATCTACTTCCCCCGCTTCAACGTTTGCGATCGGACGTGGTGAGTTGGCGTATATTACCGTTGTCTCCACTAGGGCGAGCTGCTCTTTTTAAAATGATGTCCTTACCGAGGTTTTTATATGCACTCCAGAATACATTTGATGTGATTCCGTCGAGGTACTTCCGAGAGATAGAATCCTTACAGAGGCAATTGATATGGGGCGGACATTCGCGTATTGCTCTTCCAAAGTTAACGCTTCCCTGGTATGACGGCGGTATAGCACTTCCGGATATCAGGCGGTATTACTGGGCTTCCCAGCTTGCTGCAATTAACCACGGGATGTATGGCCCTGCGTTGAATCTAGCGTTTGAAATGGATAGATGGCTGTTACCGGGGGGAGACTATAACAGGACGCTCTATTCAGGATCCTCTCGCTTACAGCTTTCGGGTCCCATGGGGATAGCTGTACGAGTGTGACATAGTGCGACTGCAGCTATGGGCTGGAGGGATCGATTGACCTGCGCGACTCCGCTTTACGCTTCTGCGAGACTGGGTTGCCTGTGGCGAACGAAAGGATTCGAGAAGTGGGATGTGATTGGCATCAGTAAAGTGCGTGATCTCTGGGTTAAGGGCAGGATAAAGACTTTTGCAGAACTACAGGCAGAATATGAGCTAGGCGATAGGGAATTCTTTCGCTATGCTCAAGTTCGCCACGCGTTGAATTCGGTGTTCCCCGTGGGTAGCAACATTCCAGAATCCTCCCCCCTCGAAGATCGTATATTGGATGGTCATGTGCCGGATAGCACTATTTCTTTGATTTACAAAAAGATGATCAATGATCGTTCGAGCTTGCTCGAGCACCTTAGGGCAACCTGGACTGCGGATGGTATTGAATTAGACGACGAGGACTGGCAGTCTGCGATCTCCTCTCCCAAGGAGGTCGCAATCCCGGCTCGTCTCCGCCTGGTCCAGCTTAAAATCCTTCATCGGATTTATGTTACCGGCCCCCGCCTGGTCCGTATGGGCTATTCGACGGACGGCTTGTGTAGGCGTGGTTGTGGTCTGCTTGGTACCTTTCTCCACATAATTTGGGAATGTCCTGAGATGGTGCTTTACTTGAACCGTATACATGAGGTGATGAATGAAGTAACAGGTGTTGTGATGTTGCCAGAGGCCCGACGATGTTTGCTGAATGTATGGGGGCCGAATGACTATGATGTGTCACAGCTACGATGGACTACCCTTGGTAATATGATCGCTAAGAGAGACATTGCACAGCTTTGGGGGTCCCAAAGGCCCCCCACAGTGACGGCCTGGAAAGAGAATATGGACTGGTGCATGTTAGAGAGAAGAATGTATACGTGGCGAGAGGCAGACCCAGAAAATGGGGGAAAATTTGGAATCAATGGAACTCGTACCGGGGAGATATATGTACGCCCCCTCTCACGGAGATCTCAAGTCCCCCCTTGTCTCCCTGACCCGACATTCCTGATGTAGTATTGCGTATTGTGTTTTTGAATATGTGTTTCCTGCTTCCAGCCCCCTCATCTGTGTACAACAACTCCTGTATTATACTATTGTGTATCTCCCGACATCCTTGAGCACTCGCCCAATTGATGTACTACTGTTATATTGCCTTGTCTGTTTTTTCTATGTTTCTTTATTATAATATTTTGTTTTAAAAAGACTGTGAGTGGTTGAGTACCATCCCGGTTATGTGCAAAGCCCACAGATTCAATGTCTTTTGTAGTTACTTTTTCTAAAGAAGGTATTGATTTCATTAGATGTAAGATATTACCTCTATTTAGAGTGTCACTGGTCCCTCTTGAGTTGTATAATGGTGTCAATATTATTTGTGATGGCGTATTTGAGAATAACGGGTCCGTTTTATTTTCAATTACTTTTTGATGGGTTTTACAGACTATTAGTTTCTCTTGGCCAGTCTTTGTAATAATTAGTTCTTCATTATTATATTTGTAGTCTCCACTACCCATCTTTCTATTTGCTAGTTCTGAGTTATTCGCTGTCTCACTTGGCTGCTTTTCTAACTGTGCTGGATACTTTTTTTGTTGCAAGGGATTTACGGATTCATTCCGTGAGTTGATTTTAGCTTGACAAATTGTTCTAGTGATTTCTCAGAGCAGGGATATATTTTTACTGTATTTTCTTTTTTTACCTTATTTCTTGCTTTGCAAATTTTTTTCCTTTGTCTCTTTGAAATTTTATATCTTTGACCATTATCCTTATCCTTTTCTGTAGTTATGGGTAACGAATCGGTTTCCCCGTTCTGACCTATTATATTTTCCGTTTGTTTTCGTTTTTTGGATTCCACCAGCTCCCGTTGCTTCCCTACTGGAGATTTAGTATGATCACAGATAGGCTGCGGGCTTGACCTGTTTCCTCTTTTTTGTTAATATATTTTTTTTGAACTAGGTCTTTGACATCCTCTAATATGGTGTTAACTACTTCAGGGATAGTTGAAAGTTTATTTATAATTGGTTCACAAGTGCATTCAAAGTTGTTGGTAATTGCTGCATATTTTTGAGCTTTAGTTATTAGGTGGTTTAGTTCTGACAATTTTCGGTCTATTCCAGAGACTGCATTAGCCATTACTCCCAGAATTTCTATTTGGGTGTCCATTTTATTTGACTGATAAGTCAATGCTTCTAATGTTAAAGCAGAAGTTTGGTAAAATATGTCCCATATAGCTCCTGGATCTTGAATTGTTGTGTTTTTTGGTTTTTGATCCAGATCTGTTTTGGTATATTGGTTTTTGTTTGTTACTTCGTCTATATGATGTTCTCCTTCCAATTTTATCGTTTTTATTGGATGTTCCTCGTTACATATGCCATTCGGTATCTTTGATCCTTGGCTTCCACTTTCTGAGCATATCTACCTTACAAAAACTATATTCTAGGTTTGGATGACTCACATCTCCTTTAATTGGGGTAACACAGACTTGTTTTTTTTCTGTAAGATTTGTGAGGTTATTGGTAAGTCTTTTTATTGGTGTAGATTCAGCTGCATGTGTTTTCGATGTGTCCACATTAATAATAAATGACTCTTGCAATTTCCGCTTTCTTGTTGTGTCCACTTCGACCTCTAGTGATAATAGTGGTTGCGTTTCCCGCTCCATATTGTTGATACTGTTCGCAAACTTTTTTAATGATGTAGATTCTACAACATGTGATTTCCTCGTGTCAGTATCATTATAACTTGTTTCTTGCAATTTCCTTTTATTTGTTATGTCCACTCTGATCTCTAATGGTATTGGCTTTTTCAATGCTATAGGTTGTTGCTGCAGATGTATAATGTGTATTGACCCTTCAATTTCTCTTTTATCCTTATTTGCTACCTCAGCATCTTTTAGGAGCGGTGAAGTGTGATGTATTAGATCACTTTTTAAGTTCAGGGTTTCGCATGATAAATTCATTTGTTCCATTCCATTTATTAAATTTTTTTCCTCAGCTGAGTCTATTATATCACTGTTTTTTTTCTTAAAGATGTTTAACGGTTCAATTGGGGTTTGTAATTGGTTTTTTGATGTGTCTGATTCCATTGACATTAGTACCCCGGTCGGATCAGCTAAGAAGTCGAATTTCTGCGGTATTTTAGTTGACTTTTCGAACATTCAAGCAATTGGTGAGATTAAGGTCTGGTTTAATCCTTTTACCTGCGCTTTTATCTTTTTTTGTACCTTGGGTGCTTGGTTCTTCCGCACCTTCTTTGTCAGGGGGCCCGTTGATCTTTCCTTCCCAGAACGCATCCCCAGTTACCTCGTTGTTAGGATACTTATTGGATGCTTGTTGGATTGCAGCGGCGTTGTTATCACAGCGCGGATTTCCGCGCTCACACCTGCTTGCTTGCAATCTTACCTTGTTGTTAGGATACTGATTGGATGCTGTTAGGATACTTATTGGATGCTTGTTGGATTACAGCGGAGTTGTTATCGCAGCGCAGATTTCCACACTCACACCTGCTTGCAACCTGTGTCATACCTGCCCCCTCAGGGCTTTTCCTACTTCACGCACGAGCAAATCAGATAGAGGTTGTGCTTCAAATTCCCAGAGAGTGTGCAGTGAAAGTGTAATGGCGGAAAGTGTAGTTATCACTCCTTCAGCCTTCTGCGTTCTTCTACCTTCTTCTACCTTATGCCTATAGCCTATAGCCTGACCGCACCTTCACATTCTCCCTCACCCTCCCAAGCCCGTCTACGCCTTAAGGGGCAGCTGCCGTCAGGGAGAGAGCGAGGGCAGGAGGGAGGAGCTGGACAATGACTATTGTAGTCGAAGGTTTCTTTATTTAGGTGTTGCTTGTAGCTAATAGTCAGTTATAGCTAGTTGTAGCAAGTTGTAGCTAGTTGTAGCTGGTATTTAGAGCAGATTTGGCCCTGTTCAAAGTGGTAAATTGTATCCCCTTGCGTAGTAGCGACCCTAAGACCTCCTAGGGTCTCCACTGACCTGACCTACAAATAGCCTACAATCAGTGCCCTCCCTTTTTTCCTTGCACAGGAGTCAAGCAATGCCACCCGGCGCCCACCAATCAGCCAGGACAGGACAGGACGGAAAAGAACAGTCAAGACAGTCAAGACAGCACCCCCACCCAACGTGATTCCACAAAGCTTTCTCACCGTCCACACCGTTGCCGTGGATCGTGGGTCATGGGCCGTGAGACCGCTGGGCTAATTGGCAGGTTGAGGGGATTAGGACGTGGGAACGTCCGATGTCACCACACCCGCCCGCCATCGTGAGCTGCACGAGCTGCAAACTGCAGACTCTCCAGACCTCTCCCGTCACAGCCGCCCTTTTTTTCGGCCCCTTTTCCGGTCGTTTGGGACCGTACACCGACTGCTGCTTGCCGCTTGCAGCTTCCCCGACTACTCCGGTGCTCCGCAGCTCAGCTCCGCAGCTCAGCGAAAAAAAAAAAAATCGTTGCTCTCACTTCCTGCTCTCTAGCGCCTCTATCTTCAATTAGAAAGATCAGCAGATTCCTGTCCAGGGAAGCCCTGACCCTGGCTATCTTAGCTTTAGTAATGTCCCGATTGGACTATGCCAATTCATTGTATGTTGGTAAGAAGGGGAGTTAGGCCCAAAAGGCCAGGTTCTGGCTGGGCTGTATATATATATGTGAAACAAGGGGGAAGGCCTGAATCTGTTTTGTTTTGGTGTTTTTGTTAAATTAAAAAACACATTAATGTCTACTACACTGGACTTTTCCTCTAAATATAGACAGAAAATAAATTCATAATTCCTCCGTGTTCCTATCATGTATCATCATAATGCATAATGCATTATGATGATACATGATAGGAACATGATAGGAACACGGAGGAATTATGAATTTATTTTCTGTCTATATTTAGAGGAAAAGTCCCATGTAGTAGACATTAATATGTTCCCTGAGTTTCCCCATTCTTTCTTAATTGAAATTTTGATGCACATAACATCTTTAGAATGTCTATGAAATAATATTTAGACGCTATTGCTGAAGGTAACATAAGACCATCAATATATTTGGATGTTTGTTAGTTCGTGATTTTTTCTCATCTATGTTTGTCCACATTGTGTATTTAAAACACACTATTGTTGTTTAATGTTTTTTGAATCAAATGTACATATGAACTTTCTGTTTATAGACTTTATTGTCTCCTTCTGTTTTTGAGTATACAACAAAGAACTAAAAAAAGTTAAAGAAAAGGTATAAATAAAGTACCGGCTCAAACTAAATAAATTGTTTGATCTAGCGTGAATTTTAAAAAACGGCAAAATAAAACAGGTTCAGGCCTTCCCCCTTGTTTCACAACAAATTCATTGTATGTCGGCATCCCAGCCTACCAACTGAAACGCCTCCAATTGGTTCAACACCAAGCCGCCAGACTTATCTTTCATCTACCCAAGTGGCAGCATATTATGTCTTCCTGTGGCCAAGAGGAGTGGTTTTAAGCAGGGATGCACCATCTTTAAAGCTCTTCACAGCAATAGCCCAACCTTCATTTCTTCTAGGATCCAATTCTACATCCCTTCTCGAGACCTGCGATCCTCCCACTTGAATCTGCAAATGATGCCCTCTTTCAAACGCAAGAAGCATGGCGTCTCCAGATTTGCCACCCTGGTCCTACAATTTTGGAACTCCCTTCCTGTGGAGCTGAGGTCGGTGTCCTCCTATGCCCAGTTCAGGAAGCTGCTCAAGACACGGCTGTTTACTCAAGCATATAGTGACCTAATTTAGATCCCATGGTTCCTCTCTCCCCACCGTCCTTAGCGCCATGAAACCGTCTGGTGAACGTGCGCTCTATAAGTGACTATACCATAACATAACTCTGCTCTATTTTACCCCACTCCACTCCAATCTACCTCAATGCACCCCACTCCGATGTACCCCAACAAAACCCCGTCCACTCCAATCTACCTGAATCCTCTCCAATCTACCCCACTTCACTCTGCTCTGCTTCAATCTATCCCAGTCTAATTTACTCTCCTCCGTTACAATTTACTCCAACAAAACTCCACTGAAATCTCTCCAACTCCTCTCTACTCTAATCTACCCCACCCCAATCTACCACAATCTACTCCATTCCAATCTACCAAAATAAACTCCACTCTAATCTACCACAACATACCCCACTCTAATCTACCACATTCCACTCCACTCTACCCCACTGCACTCAAACCAACTCCACCTCAATTCACCCCACGCCAACAAACCCCACCCTACTCTCCCCAATCTAACCTACTCCAATCTACTCCTCCCCAGAGTACCACACCGCAATACACCCCACTCCATTCTAGCCCTATCTATTTCACTCCAATCTACTCCACTCCAATCTACCCCACTCGACTGCAATCTATCCCACTCCACCCAACCTCACTCTACCCCACCATACCCCACTCCAGTCCAACCCACGTCACTCCAATCTACTTCACTCCACTCTAGTCTATTCCACTCCACTCCAATGTAGCCCAGTCTACCCCACCACACTCCACTTCACTACAGTCTATCCCAGTCTACTCCACTCCATCCTACAGTACTCCACTACAATCTACCCCCAGCACTTCACTCTACTCGAATAGAACACGTTCCTCTGCAGGTGTTTACAATGCGTGTTATTACCCCGCACTTTTTACTCAGCAAAATCTTTTACAACACAGGGCTTTACAACGCAATCCATTACAACACGTTCCCTATTACAATGCAATTTACTATTCTAACTCCACCGGGGCGTTGCTTTGAGGAATGCGTTATAATGGTTTGCTGTGTAAAGCCCTGCGTTGTAAAAGATTTCACGGAGTAAAACATGCGGGATAATGGCATGCTTTGTAACGCATTCGTGGTAAAGGATGTTCACCCTCTACTCCAGTTGTCCCCAGTCCAATTTACTCCATTCTATTCCAATTTACTCCACCCCAAACTCCACTCCAATCTTTCCTCTCTAATCTACCCCACTCCACTCCACTCCAATCTACCCCACTCCACCACAATCCACCACCTCTCCAATCGACCACGATTCGCAAGCAAAGCTTACAAACAATAGACTCTCAAGAATTAAGTATTGTCATATAGTGAACGGGGCAAGAACAGAATGAGAGGAAGAATTACAAAGTATCTGAACAGAGAATAAAGAGGTATAGAAGTGGTACTGGATTTTGGTACAAAATGTAGATTCCCCCCACAACACACACACACGTTGCCAGAGGAGATTTGGAAACTGGACCTGCGCATGCCAGAATTACTTCACCTTTGGCAAGTATCAAAGTCTACGCTTAGGTCACCTGTGAGATCGGCACATTTGTTTACCTTGTACAGGGTGTACTTGCCTCCAAAGAAGTTACCGAAACTGGTAGGGCAGAAAACAAGGTGTTGTTCGAATTGTGCCCTTAAGATGGCCGACGATGTTGATCTACTCTGGCAGTGTCCAGGAATCCAACTATTCAGGCAAGAAGTGGGTAAGATTTTAAAAGAAGTAACGGAAAGAGATATAGAGGTAAGCCTGACTCTAGGGGATGAAGTGTTAAAGGGGAAATTGGTAAAATCTCAATCCCAATTTCTTATTATTCTTATACTAATTGCACACAGGGAAATCTGCATTAAATGGATATTTACCACTGAATGGGTTAACTCAGCGAAGCGTATTGGCAGGATGGAATGTATAAATGGTTCATTCAAGATGTAGGAACCCTTCCCCTCACTCTTGTCAAGTTAGCACTTCAATTGAGAAGGGTCAAAATTCCACAAGGCCAGTTAATGTGTTTTTAATAGTCCAAGGATTAAAGACAAACCTCAACATAGTAGGAGTTGAGCGGTGGATCCCAAAAACCTCCCATTAATTGTTTGAAGGAGGCTTGATTTAGGAAGTCAGAAGCCTTAATGGCTGTGGGCTATGTTTGGAGTTTAGAATGTCCCGCCTATTGTCGCATATGAGGAATTTAAAAAAAAAAAATGATTTTTGGGGCACATCTTCTATGATGGGCAAATGACTCCAGACCCAGACAAGGTGCAAGCACTGCCATCCACATGCCCCACCCAAGATGTTACCATACTGCGATCCTTTCTAAGCACGGCCAGTTACTCATTTAAGTACATTTGTACCTTTGCTACAGTAAGTGCCCCATTTAGATACTTTACAAAGCGAAATGTACCATTGCAGTGGTCTCCGGAATACGATCAGAGTATCAAAGACATTAAACATGCGATTGAGAATACCACTGAAATGGCCTACTTTGACCCCATTTACATGCCGAATTAACGGTTGATGCAAATCTGGTAGGGCTAAGGGCAATCCTTGCTCATCTCAATGGGCTTCCAAATGTTTAGAGACACATTGTAGCCTATGTCAGTCGAAGCCTGTCTGAAACAGAGCGCGCCTACCCTCAGTCGGAAAAGGAGAGTCTGGCTGTGGTATGGGCCTGTGGACATTTTCAAGTAATCTCCTCTACAGAAAACTTTCACTGTCATCATAGACCACCTGGCAAAGCTTACAATTTTTGTAAACTGAAGGCTAAAATGCCTCTTCGCTTGAGCAGTAGGGGTTGAGACTGCAAGAGTACAACTATGAGCTCGTGCACAGACCATGGAAGGATCAAAACCCAATAGATTACTTTTCACGTGTGCCACTACATCATCACTATACAACACAAATATGCCCGACCTCCTCGTTTCTTGGTAGTATAATCTTTATACACAAGACCAGATAACTATTAATCAAACCTAGTCAGGTACTTTTATTTCTACCCATCAATCATGAAATTAATTTTTTAGAAAGTGCATGTTTTTAGGATGTAAACAGACAATAAAAATTTTATTGACAACCTGTTGGCCTCATCATTTCTACTATCTCACACTTATTATGTTTGTTAGAACCAAAGGGACTACCTTTATCATACGTATGATAAAGGTAGTCCCTTTGGTTCTAACACACATAATAAGTGTGAGATAGTAGAAATGATGAGGCCAACAGGTTGTCAATAAAAATTGTATTGTCTGTTTACATCCTATACAGAGAGTATCAAAGCCCTGATGAGGGTTCGACAACTTCCTACTCGCACCCGAAACGCGTCGGCACTTTTACAAGAGTCACGCTTCCATTCATTGATATTGTAAAATAGAAGATCTATATCTTTTCACTCTTGGGATTCAATTCTGCTTTGTTGTCTGTTTATTATAAATGTGATTAGTTTATGTGAATGTCATTTGTTTATATGGATGTATTTTTACTAAATCTTTTTGTTTAAAATTTGTTAGTTTGGTATTGTTAATGTATTGAAATGTTGGAATTGTACATATCTATCTTTTTTTGCCTAAAAACATGCACTTTCTAAAAAATGTATTTCATGATTGATGGGTAGAAATAAAAGTACCTGACTAGGTTTGATTAATAGTTATCTGGTCTTGTGTATAAAGATTATACTACCAAGAAACGAGGAGGTCGGGCATATTTGTGTTGTATACTGATATAGAATGGTCCAGCCCCCCCTCAGTCCCAATTCAGGACCTAACTCTGTTTGCTTGTCACTACATCATCACAGTCATATCATCCAAGACAGCTGAAGCCTATCTCAAATTTATTCTGAGATCCAGCACACCAGCAGCTCTGTTTGGGAAACAAATCATTGCTGCCACCAATGCTGATAAAGACATGACCATAATCAAAGAACATATTATCATGCAATCATGGAGGAGAAATGCCCGGCCCCTTGCCAATGACGTTGAATTCCAAAAGTTCAAACCTTTACAGGATGAGTGAGTAATTCACCCAAGAAGGTGTAATACTGCGAGGCTCAAGAATCGTCACTCCTGGGAGCCTAAGACAGCAGGTCATCAAGCTGGCCCATGAAGGGCACCTTGGTATTGTGTCCACCAAGAGAGCCTTAAGAGTTCGACTGTTCGTTCCTCAGCTAGATTACCGAGTTGAGAAGGAACTAAAGGCATGGCACACTTGCAATTTTTTGTCTCCCAAGTTGACCTAGCACCCAGTGGAAATGTCTAACCTTCCTGCCAATGCTCGGGAGAGGATTGCAGCAGTTTACTTTTTTAGGCCTTTAGAAAATGGATATCATATTTACGTTTTCCTTAGGTGGAAGACCTATCTTTGCCAAGCTATGACAATGTCATATTACGGCTTGATGACATCTTTGCAACGGGGGGCATCCCTGAAATACTCAAATCTGATAACAGCCTGCCCTTTAACAGCAAAGAGTTCAAAGAATTTCTTGACCAACTAAACGTCAAGCACCAAAAGAGTACACCCCTGTTGCCCAGGCCAGTAGTGTAGTTGAACGATGCATGGGCATCCTCAAGAGGGTCATTCACCGAGCATCCATGGAGGGAATCAATTTAAACCAAGCCGTATTCCAGATCCTCCAGACCGATCGAGCTACCCCTCATTCCACAACTGGTGATAATCCAGCCACCTTCCTATTTGGCAGAGCCATCATAACAAAACGACCCCAATGGACCTTGGATCGATTAGTGAATACTGACTGAGTTAGAGACACCGACCCACCTCGGGAAAAAAAACTGAAAATGTATGTAGATCGGTGTTGCCATGCCTGGGAGAGAACGTTTGTCAGAGGTAACTGGGTTCATTTAAGCAGAGAAGAAAATGGAAAACAAACACTCCTTTTGCCTCTGATCCTTTGCAGATAGTGGCATGCAAGGGACATATGATAACAGCACATCATCCTGGATAACCCATCACTCGGGACAAGTCACATTTCAGACACCTCTTGAGTCCTGAAACCATGAGTGAATCACCTCTGCCAGCAGATCCACATCAAGCACCTGACCCAATGTTACGGTTGTCTAATGAGGGTGGACCTCGATCATCTCGGATCACCCAGTCCGGATGATAAGTGTGAACACCTCGCCGACTAATTGAAGAAATGCGCTTTTCATGATGTTCACCACCTTTTTATTTTACAAAGGAGGAGATGTAGCATATTGATGGTATACGCATTAGGACTGTCATGAGTCTGTGCTGGACTCTGAACAGGAAATACGTCATCTGTGGGCAGGTGTTAGGGTGTGGTTAATGTTGAGTATAAGATAATGCGCAGTGTGTGAGCGTATGCTGAGGAATAAAGTAGCATTGGACTGCAGATCCTGTGTGGTGTATTTCCTTCTCATGCTCCAGGGTTGGAGAAGACACTACAGGTAATACCGCACACAGTAATACCAATATTAAGTGGTACTAAAGCACAATTTGGTTTCACATCTGGAATGAGGAATAACATGGCGACAGTGTTACCGCAACCTTTTTCTGCATCTTTTATGAATACTGACCTGTTTCCCAGGCATATTACCACCTGTTTTTTGCTGGTGTATGAGTGACTAGAAAAACCTGGGCCCTTGTATTTCCATAGGCGTCAAAAACAGGGCCACTTATATGTGATTTGTAAATATCTTGAGGATACAATCAGTCCAGCCCGAACTGCCAAGCCATGTCTTTCCTGGACCGGAATCAAGCATCCTAGGACCGGTTTCTGGCTAACAGCCATCTTCAGCCAGGATAGCTTGACTCCAGTGGTGTGAAGAGCATGGGACTCACGTCTGAGCATACCCATCCCACTCGGGGTCACAAATGCAAAAACAACAGTTGATGGACAGAATGCAGAACAATGTCATACATTCACCCCAGTACAGATATCTGGGCCTAAATCCATCGTTTTTTTGCACTCCACACCACCCCAGTTCAGACATGGCCATAGGCAAATCAGCCTTGACCCTGTGACTCATGGGAACAGTCCAGCCCGAACAGAAAGCCATGTATTTCCTGGACCGGAATCAAGCATCCTAGGACCGGTTGATCACAGAGCACGCCGATATTGATAAAGTATGCGTGTTCTAGCCTCAGGCAGGCTTTTGATATTTCACAATAAGTGTGAGCACCATCATTAGGAATCAAATGATGTGTAGTCTTACACACCACTACCGTTTGTAATATCTTCTGAATGGGATGTATAGTAAGCAAGCAGACACGTGAGAATCAGCACGGCACGACGTTACAGGCTTGTAAAATGTATATTCGTGACCCCCTTTCTTTTCCTCCACAGGTCTTTTTGCTTTTCTCACCCCCACCTGGGTGTGAAGATTCTGCCTACGACAGATTTTTGTATGTAGCCTCAAGGAACTTAGGCCTGGCAGGTCGTTAGTGTGTCCTGACCACCCACCTTCCTTCTTTTTGGTCCTGATGAAAACCCGGTACTCCCATACGACGGGTTGAAACATGTAGACCCTACACATAGTGATACACATGGTCATAATATACCTTTTTTGTATCCACACACTTGATTTTAATATTGTCCAGTAACTTGCAAATAAAAATTCTTTTCACACAAGTATACCAGGACAATTTTTAACACTTTTTTTCACTTCTCACACACGAATACCCGCTCCACTGTAATTCAGGTGTCGCAGCACACCCTGATGGCACTCGGCTATCAGGGTGGACCCCGATGATGAAGCATGTCACCAACTAGGTTGGTGAGTGAGGGGTTTTTAAATAAAAGAAGGACTCTCTTCTTTTTGTAGTCATCCCACTCAGACTGTGTTCTTTAAACAGTGTCTGTCGGTACTCCTCTTATGTTTATGTATACTTTGGACCTAGGGGACCAGGAGTACACTCCGTTCGCCTTTGCGAATTGATCCCTTACTCTCTCTTTGTTTAATTATATCAGACGTCTTCAGCCAGGATAGCTTAACTCCAGTGGTGTGGAGAGCATGGGACTCACGTCTGAGCATACCCATCCCACTCGGGGTGACAAATGCAAAAACAACAGTTGATGGACAGAATGCAGAACAATGCCATACATTCACCCCAGTACATTTGCATTTGTCACCCCGAGTGGGACGGGTATGCTCAGACGTGAGTCCTGTGCTCTCCACGCCACTGGAGTCAAGCTATCCTGGCTGAAGACGGCTGATAGCCAGAAACCGGTCCTAGGATGCTTGATTCCGGTCCAGGGAAGACATGGCTTGGCAGTTCGGGCTGGACTGTTTCCATGAGGGACAGGGTCAAGGCTGATTTGCATATGGCCATGTCTGAACTGGGGAGGTGTGGTGAGCAAAAAAACAATGGATTTAGGCCCAGATCTCTGTACTGGGGTGAATGTATGACATTGTTCTGCATTCTGTCCATCAATCGTTTTTTTTTGCATTTGTCACCCCGAGTGGGACGGGTATGCTCAGACGTGAGTCCCGTGCTCTCCACGCCACTGGAGTCAAGCTATCCTGGCTGAAGATGGCTGATAGCCAGAAACCGGTCCTAGGATGCTTGATTTTGGTCCAGGGAAGACATGGCTTGGCAGTTCGGGCTGGACTGTTCCCATGAGGGACAGGGTCAAGGCTGATTTGCACATGGCCATGTCTGAACTGGGGTGGTGTGGTGAGCAAAAAAACGATGGATTTAGGCCCAGATCTCTGTACTGGGGTGAATGCATGACATTGTTCTGCATTCTGTCCATCAATCGTTTTTTTTGCATTTGTCACCCCGAGTGGGACGGGTATACTCAGACGTGAGTCCCGTGCTCTCCACGCCACTGGAGTCAAGCTATCCTGGCTGAAGACGGCTGATAGCCAGAAACCGGTCCTAGGATGCTTGATTCCGGTCCAGGGAAGACATGGCTTGGCAGTTCGGGCTGGACTGTTCCCATGAGGCACAGGGTCAAGGCTGATTTGCACATGGCCATGTCTGAACTGGGGTGATGTGGTGAGCAAAAAAACGATGGATTTAGGCCCAGATCTCTGTACTGGTGTGAATGCATGACATTGTTCTGCATTCTGTCCATCAATTGTTTTTTTTTGCATTTGTCACCCCGTGTGGGACGGGTATGCTCAGACGTGAGTCCCGTGCTCTCCACGCCACTGGAGTCAAGCTATCCTGGCTGAAGACGGCTGATAGCCAGAAACCGGTCCTAGGATGCTTGATTCCGGTCCAGGGAAGACATGGCTTGGCAGTTCAGGCTGGACTGTTCCCATGAGGCACAGGGTCAAGGCTGATTTGCCTATGGCCATGTCTGAACTGGGGTGGTGTGGTGAGCAAAAAAACGATGGATTTAGGCCCAGATCTCTGTACTGGGGTGAATGCATGACATTGTTCTGCATTCTGTCCATCAATTGTTTTTTTTTTGCTTTCAGGTGCTCAGCACCTGCACTTCTTTCACAGGGGGGGGGCTACAATTTCTGAACCTGCAGGTGGTGGTCTCAATATTAATTGTTCAGTTCAAAATAAAAAGAATTACATACATTGCATGGTGACTGGCTGGTAAATGTTCATAGGCAGGCTGGCATATGCCTGTCCAGGCAGGCATGATTGTGTATCATCACGCTGATCACAAATCCAAGACGTTATCGACAAACTATGGCTTGCATTATATTCCCCTAGTCTGCTGCATCCTGCCACTGCTTGAGCCTAAACCTCCTATTTGATAATTGTAGCTTGGGGTTGGCTTATGACGGAGTTGAGGCAAGGAAGCTGCAAGAGCGCATTTGGAACTTGGGAGTGAGGGCTCCAGAGGAAGTATAAATTAAAGTGTGGACTTTTCACTTGTTGTGTAGCCAGAGTAGCATATCCGGCAGGCCTGCATTGCTGCTATCCACAATATGCACGATGCGGCTGTGGCCCAACACAACTTTTGTGCGCGATGGCATCACCAGTAGGATCTGTGCGCTGCACCCCAGCATGGTAATTGATGAGCGTGAGTGAGTCCAGTGGGCACCGCAGCCCTACTTACCAGCAATGGCAGCATTACTGCTGGGGACAGGAAAATGCAGAGTTCAAAATAGTAGGGACATGTACACGCTGACGACAGGGGTCACAGGCAGAAGCAGTGTTAGAGATGAGAGACAGCAAGAGTAAAGAGGAGAAGAAACAATAAGGGAGGTGAGAGATAAAACAGAGCAAAGTAGAAGAAAAGGAGGAGAGCAAATCAGATACAAGGAGAAAGCAGCCATGATGTGAAGAAGAGAGCATTAAGAAGAGAGAAGATAGAATGAGAGGATGTGGAGGACAGGACAGAGAAACAAAGCAGACAAATGATTAAATGGAGACACAGCTAATCACTGCTAGAGAGTGATAGTGAAAAGCCAAGATCGAGGGGAGAGAGAGCAGAGCATTGATAAAAGTGAAGAGAAAAGAGGGCAGGGCTAAAATGAATAGAGGGCAAATCAGAAATACAGGGTGTGACAAAGGTGATAGAAAACAATTAGAGAGGTGAGAGGTTAGACTCTTAGAGCAAAGACTTATGGGACAGACAACAGATCAAGGTTAGAAGATAGAGACTGAGGCAGTGAGTGTTGAAAGTGGGGCTCACCAGAGGAAGACGTGAGCGGTGGCCTCCTTGGCAAAATTTTCAGCACCTGCACTTCTTTTTTTACAAATTAAGCACTGCTTGTATGGAGGGGAAATTATGTAGTGTTCTTTACGCTATGTGAGTCTATGGTTACTGTTAAAAGTTATGTATGGTCATTGCCTTAGTTACTGTAACATTCTAAGATTCATACCAAATCGTGGTATGTTCCACTTTCTTCTTGGAATTCATGTCCATTTCCTCCGACCTTTCTCCTGAGCAACTGGATACTGCGCAGTGGCTCCTTTCTCTTGGACTTATGGATAAACCTTTCAAAAATCACTCTCAATGTCTCCTTTCTCGGTCTGTCAGCTTACTACAGGGTGCAATGGGTACACCCACATCTTGTGTTCCCGGGGCACTTTGGGATTGTAGCAGGGTTTGCAGGTGCTTGTGTAGTCATTTCTATAACATGGATCGCGCTGGCACCATCACAAGGAAATATTCCCTCACTTGAATGGGGGAACACCATTCGCCATTGCATCCGTGTTGTGTCACATACATGGGATTAGTAGCAAAAAATGTTGTCCAGGGGGATACTGATTGTCCCCCACATATGTGGTGGTGCACAGCCAGTGCCCTGACTCCCTCCAGGCCCCTCTTGTAAAGGCGGAAGGGGCTCCTAGGCCACCACAAAGGTATCCCCCTATTTAAGCAAAGGCCAGACTGCCACTAGTGAAAGACAAAGCCATGGTTGCATAGATATATAGAGTGAAATTAACTGTTGATGGAAAAAAAGAATTACGCCTGTGATTGCCAGGGAAATATGTATTACATGCAAATACACAGGTATAGTTAGTGACAAGCTAGGAGGGAGGCTATATACGAGATGCACAACTACTTACAGATATACATCTGATACAAATCCAAAGCCTTCAAGAAACTATTGTGTAGCATATTGGTGGTTTATTTACCACTCATCCATCCACTCCTAGCACTCACTCATTCATCTATGTATCCATTAAATAATAAATTTATGTATTCATCCATCCCCGCATTCATTGATCCCCCTTAGTACTCGTCATTCCTCCAGCAATTCATGTATTCACCCAGCCCACCTGTATTCATCCATGCATCAACTGATGAAATCATGCATTCACCCTCTCCTGCTTCCTTCTCAATTATGCTACCTTTGGGAAGAGGTTGAACATCTCCGCTGTCACGTTCATTTTCTTGTTTGGTTCTGCTTCGTAGACAATATTCTGACCTAGAGGTGCATTCTCCTGTGACACAATTAGCCAATCAGACGCGTTGCAACACTGCTTCATTGCTGACCTGTGGGGAAATAAGTGTATAGTTTTTAAAATATTTATTACTGAGGCTTAGCTGTTTTTAAGCTTTCCCAATTTTTGATGGGTAAAGACACCAAGACAGAGAAATAAAGGTCTGAGGGCTATATGTATCATACAAATTCGCATTCGCAAAGGCCTTTGCGAATGCGAATTTGCTAAATGGGATGTATGAATGAAAATCAGGTGCAAAATAAGGAATCGCAAAATTTGTGATTCCTTATTTTGCAATTGCATTTAAGGAATCGCAAATTTTGCGATTCCTTAAATGCAATGCATGAAGCTAAAAAAAATTGCTAATTGTCCCTAAGGAATCACAAATTACCATCAACTTCAAGTTCGTGGTAATTTGCGAATTTCTTGAAAAATGCCCATTTTTGCATTTTTCTAAGTGCCATGTGACGCACATTCTGTACACCCATACTTATTTCAGGGGTGCAACAGGGTGTCCTTTGGACATCCTGCACCCTTGAAATTATTCTCAATTTGCGATTAGCAAATTGCGAATCGCAAATTAAGAATAAATTCCCATTCCTTCCTATGGGCCAGGAGGCCCATAGAAATGAATGGGAAAGTATTCCTTAATTGCGAATTCGCAATTAAAGAATATCAAGAAATCACAAAAAAATTGCGATTTTCTTGATACATACCAATTAGCGATTCTGAAATAGTGATTTCTTAAAAATCGCAATTACAGAATCGCTAATTGGTATCTTGAAATATATGGCCCTGAGTCACATAAAAATCGAGTATGTGTTTGCTTGCAAAGGCTTACACATACCATTGTCGAGAGCACAACTTTTAACCCTATTCAGAAAAAGCCAAACATGATGGAGATTTAATCTTGCAACCTACTAGCATCTGTCTATATTCTAAAAAAATTCCCGTGTGAAGGATCTGGATGTCCAACGCTAAATATTTCGTGACATTTTAATGAAAACATGTTTTTTTTTCTTTACAGTGACCGGAAAAACTATTTTATCCTTCCCCCACAAGCACACAGTATTGGCAGTGTTCCATACACCTACCCATACCTCATACATCTTTGGCACCAGGGGGGAGTCGTATGAAACACTGATGTAATATACTGCTAGTATTTTTGCTATCACTGTGGAATTTTGCAAATCGAACTATGTACTAAAGGCGAGTTAATAAAATTCAGAATCATAGTGGGATGCAATCTGACCTACCTGATCAATAGTCACGAAGTAGGTCACAAATTGAGACGCACTACGATTGGAAGGCATTAAAGGGATGATGGCTCGTTGGGGTGAGCAGACCATCATGTCTCTGATCACTTTTTAAAGATTTATTTTAATGCCACCCATTTGGCTGCATTTAAAAAACAAAAGTTTTAAACCTTTAAAAAGTTTGTTCGGGAATAGAAAGTAGTCCCATTGACCACTGCCTAGCCCCAACAAATGTTTTTCTTTTTACAATCATAAAGTTAAAGGTGTCTCCTGGGCAACCCCTTCCCTTTTGAAAATGGGCTACCACCCCAACTTGAGGATCCGTAATTCTTTACTGGTTTTCCAAATCTATTTTTGTCCTAAACCATTGACACTTAGGAATAAGAATCGCAAATTGGAAGGGACACTTGCAACACACACCTTGCAAATAGCAAGTCCTTATTCACTTCTAAACACCTTTTAGGAGTTGGAAAAAGAAGTTACTGACTTCTAAAATGGGATTTATGCATAGAAAAAAGCATTCTTGCCATTGTAAACTCTGAATCTACACAATACAATGGCAACAAAGGTATGCCCAACTACACCACCCGACAGGTTCTGCACTCTGCATACATGTGTTGTCCAACTCCATGGGTCAGCGGCCCAAGACCCCAATATCAAAAAGCCATTGCAGAGACAGAGAGGTGACAATATAACAAATTCTGTTTTTCAATCATTCAGGAATAGGAAGTGTGAAATTCAAAAGGATAATTGGGACCGGCTGTCCAACGCAGCTACGCTCAAGAATTTGTGTGAATTCTGCAGAGCAGTTAGTGAATTTAGCATACAAAAGCAGACACTCTTTCTACTGAGCAGTCACATTACGGGTGATCAGCGGGTAACACTCTTTAACAATATATATTGTAGAACCTCTGACAGTATTGTCCCTGCTGATCCGCCATCTTTTAACATTATTACTGACAAGCTTCAATTCACTATGAAAAGAGCTCTATTGCTCTTAATAACATCTCCTCCTCCAAAGCCCCTGGGCCGGATGCAGTACCTATTGATAATTTCAAGCTTTGCTTATTAATATATTTACTAATTTAGCTTTAACGGCCCTTCCCTCTACATGGGCAAGTAGCATTATAGTCCCAGTTTTCAAAAAAGGTAGCCGCTCAGACCCAAAGTGCTATGGGCCATATGTATGAAGCAAATTCGCATTCGCAAAGGCCGAAATTCGCGAATGCGAATTAGCAAAATGATATGTATGAAGTAAAATCTGGTGCAAAATAAGGAATCGCAAAATTTGCGATTCCTTATTTTGCAATTGCATTTAAGGAATCGCAAATTTTGCGATTCCTTAAATGCAATGTATGAAGCCAAAAAAAACTGCTAAATGCCCTTAAGGAATCGCAAATTACCACCAACTTTTAGTTGGTGGTAAGTTGCGATTTCCTTGAAAAATGCACATTTCAGCATTTTTCAAAGTGCCATGTGACACACATACATGTCCTTAGGGCATGTATGTGCGCCACATGTGCACCCATGCATATTTCAGGGGTGCAACAGGGTGTCCTTTGGACACCCCTGCACCCTTGATATTATTCTCAATTTGCGATTTTCAAATTGCGAATCGCGAAATTGAGAATACCTTCCCATTCATTCCTATGGGCCTCGCAATTAAGGAATACTAAGAATTCGCTAAAAAAAAAGCAAATTTTACATACATACCAATTTGCGAATCTGAAATAGCGATTTCTTAAAAATCGCTATTTCAGAATCGCTAATCGGTACCTTCATACATATGGCCCTAAATCCTTAATCTACTCCACCATTAAAATAATGGGTAGAGTAATGGATTAAGAGAATGTTGTAATGACAATAATGTTTTATCTCCCTTTCAATATGCGTTCAATATGCGTTCAGGGAAAGTTTAGGAACCATAGAGCAGTGTTTGAATCTTAATTTGCTGCTGGGTAAATACACCATAGCTAAAAAGACCCCTTTATATCTTGCCTTTATGCATTTATCCTCTTCATTTGATAAGGTTAATCGCAACACATTGTGGGCCATATTACTGGAGATGGGGATAGACATTGGGATTGCCCATTTTTTGACCTATTTACATGTAAACATGACCACCAGAGTCAGGTTTGGCTCAAATTGTGAATTATCTGATCCTTTCAGTTTACATCATGGTGTTAGGCATGGTTGTGTTTTAGCCCTTCATTTATTTATTTTATACATAATAAATGTAATGATTTTTTAAGTACAGTCACACATGATGTTCCTTATGCTAACTCTATCCCTACACCGTACTGCTGTACGCTGGTTATGCTGTGCTTTTAGCACGGACACCTAGTACTTTGAGGCGCTTGGTACATGTTTTTCTGAATTTATGTATGATTTGACTTATCAACTAATTACTCTAAATCTCACTTGTGGCCCTAAACATTATTTTTTGAGTTCCATATGTGTCAATGAAAACACTTTAGAAACTGTCCCCGGATACCCCTATTTAGGTGTAGTCAATGGCTCAGGGACAGAGAACATCAGATGTAGGAACACCAAATTTAAAGAAACTAGATATTCTTTATTTAATGTCTGTAAATCAGTAGGGGGAAAGTCAATAGCTTCACTGTTACAAATGTATTTGAAGCAATTTGTACTTCTTTCCAGTTATGATTGAGGAAGATCGGGGGTATAGAGAGTGTAAAGCATTGCAGGTGTAGGAGAATTGCTTCTGCGGGCGTCTCCTTTCTCTTCCTCTCTCAACCCCTATTACTTTTGTCGCAAAGGATTAGCTCGATCGTACCTTGAGGACACCATCCTCGCTTGCCGTGGCTTCCTATATGGAATAAACCCAGGGCTTCTTTTACCCATAATATAATCAATGATTGTGTACCATGTGTCGGGGGTTGAATATCCCCCTGGCTTGATTATGTTAAACAGAAGTTTACTGCCCTGGGTAACCGTGCTTTATCTGATAATCCTTTATCCATATGCAGGGCTGATAAATGTTCGGTGAAGCGCATATTTATGGAAAGACGCTGTATTATAAGGGAAAGCCTGGAATTAAGTAAACTATTAGTCAGGAATTATATTCCACTTAAAATTACTCTCACTCCAGAACTGTATATATTGTATGTGACCAACAACTCGGAAAGAGCCTTGCTAGCAAAATTCGGAGTTTTATGCTGTTTTCCTTTTTTTTAATTTTTTTTTTTTTTTTTTATTAAACTTCACCGAAGGATAACAAAGTATGTATCAACATACCCTTTTGCAATTACTTAATAGCGATTTTTAAGGAATCGCTATTTAGAAATCGCAAAATTGTATGTATGTAGAAATTCGCTATTTTTTAGCGATTTCTTAAAATTCCTTAATTGCGATTAGCAAATTGCTAATCGCAATTAAGGAATAATTTCCCATTCATTTCTATGGGCCAGGAGGCCCATAGGAATGAATGTGAAATTATTCTCAATTTGCGATTCGCGATTTGCTAATCGCAAATTGAGAATAATTTCAAGGGTGCAGGGGTGTCCAAAGGACACCCTGTTGCACCCCTGAAATAAGCATGGGTGCACATGTGGTGCACATACATGCCCTAAAGGCATGTATGTGCATCACATGGTATTTTGAAAAATCCAAAAATTGGCATTTTTCAAGAAAATCGCAAATTACCACCAACCTGAAGTTGGTGGTAATTTGCGATTCCTTAGGGACGATTAGCAATTTTTTTGCATCATACATTGCATTTAAGGAATCACAAATTTTGCGATTCCTTAAATGCAATCGCAAAATAAGGAATCACAAATTTTGCGATTCCTTATTTTGAACCACATTTTGCTTAATACATTCCATTTAGCAAATTTGCATTCGCAAAGGCCGAAATACTGCGAAGTTCGGCCTTTGCGAATGCGAATTTGCTTGATACATATGGCCCAAAGTCAATTGATTCTTCACCATACCTCGTCCTCCCCATCCCCTCCCCGGGTCCGAGAAAAGTTAACAATACATTTTATGTTTACAAACAGTGGGAATCAACTAGTTCATGATGAAAGAAAATTCACTGTAGCATTCAACAGACAGGAAAGCAACTTATTTTAAGAGAAAATCAAAGGCTAAATTAACAGGAAGAACAACCTGAGGCATATAGCGGAGGGGGGGGAGAGGGTGCCGGAGGGGCACAGGAAGGGCGAAGGTGGGCCAGCCAAGTGGAGAAGGGGCGGGGGGAAAACCGAAAGAGGGAATCGCATTAATGTTTTAACAATAACATTCAATGTAGTTTTTGTATATTCAAGGTGTTGAGCCATCTATCCAGAGGGTCCCAAATCACTAGTCCCTTTTTATTGCCCGTCTGCCTTTTTTTTTTAGCGTAAATGGTCTTCTCTAGCTTATGAGTAGACAGCAGTCTAGCTTGCCATTGACCAAAAGAAGTAGGATTCAGATCTTTCCAATATGTGGCAATACAAATCCGAAGAATGGTCATTGCAACAAACAGCAGTGCACCCCCTTCAGACAGTAGTGCACCCCCTTTCTTGAGATCAATCGTGTCATGTAATCCTAACATAATGATTGTTGGTGTAAGTTGAATATCTAATAGCAGAACTCTAGTTAGAAACCGTTGTATTTCTTTCAATAATAATTCCAATTTTGGCATGTAGCGGACATATGCACGGAGTCCGCACAGTATTCCGCGAACCTCTGGCAAGTTGTTCCACTGCCCGAAGCCCATTTAGCAATCCTGCTAGGAGTTATATATAAAAAATAACCTGTTTTATAAAATTGTGTTTCCAATTTAGGTGACAACAGATATGTTTGCGCGAGACCCAGGGCTTCACAGAAAGTGTTAGGGGGAACGTTTAGTTTCTGCTGCCATTTCGCGTCTATTTTGCTTAAACCATCAGGTCGTCGTTCATTTAGTATGTAGTACATACTCCCTATCCTTGGTAAATTAGACTGAAGCAGTTTGTCTAAGAGGTCGGTCCTTGCGGACCCTGCTAATCCCCCTGTTTTATTGGTTAGATATCTTGCAATAGCTTGGTACTGAAATATCTGGTTGCTATTCAATTGATAGCAGGACTTCAAATCTTCAAATGAACAAATACCATCAGGGGTAATCTAATCTCCTAGTCTGAGTATACCAGCCTGATACCAATGTTAAAGATATGCGTTTTTAAAGATTAGAGGTAGATTATCGTTGTTTCTGAGAGGGGTATAATAGTTCAATTTAGCCAGCCCGAATGTTTTTCGGATGTTAGAGAACACCAGAATAGCATTAATCAATGGTTTAAATCTGACCCTCTTGTAGTAGCTGAATTCCAGCTGGCGCCAGAAGAAGGACCTAGGGTTTTCCCCTAGAAGTAAAAAGTAAGGGGAAGGCAACCCTGATGAACTTAGGATGTAGTCATCATACAGTAGCTCGGGGCTGTATTGCAGGGCGGCCAACCAATAATATAGTTTTAAGTTGGGAAGAGCCCACCCTCCTCTATCTCTAGGTAAAGAAAGTAGGTTAAAAGCCTCCTCGGTTGTGAATAAGCCCAGATGAACTGGGAAAAAATGTGTTTAAAAATTCTGAGTATGTAGTTATTAAAATCTAGCGGAATTGTCCGGAAAAAGTAAAGTAGCTTGGGGAATAAGTCATTTTTAAGACGTTACATCTCCCTACTATTGTGAGATGTAGAATAACAATTTTTCAGAGTGATTTCTTCATGTCAGCTGCCAGCAGGGTCAGATTTTCTTTGACTTTTAGGTCTAGATCGGAGACTATATTGACCCCTAAGTATTTAGCTTTCTTGATGACTCTATCATCCACCCAGGCTATCTTCTCGTTTATAACAATCTGTGTTTTTGTTTTATTGAGGGCATATCCAGAAATTGTACCAATTTCTAGGGTTTCTTGTTCCAAAGCCCTGATAGCCACTTTGGGTTCAGGTGTTATTATAGCTAGATCGTCGGCATAGGCCATGAACTTTGTATCAATACCAAACCTGCTCACTGCTGTAATTGTAGGATTTAATTTGATTCTTTTAATCAAGGGGTGAATTTAAAGGGGGAAGAGTAACGGGGAACAGGGGCACCCCTGCCTCCTCCCTCAGGATATCGTTATTTGTTCTGACAGAGATCCGTTAATTGAAATTCTAGCTGTGGGTCTTTGGTATAATGCCTGTAGTGCCTGAACTATCCTGGGGCCAAAGCCAATTCGCCGAATGACAGCCCATAAAAATTGCCAGAAGACCCGATCAAACGCTTTTTCAGCATCCAAAAGAATTAGTGAGATCGGGTCTCCTGTCACCCCTGCGGTGTCAAATAAAGTAATAGTCCAACGGACATGCTCAGCAGTGCCCTTTTTTGGGAAGAACCCATGTTGCCAGCTTGAGACTGGAGGCTCGATGTTTAAGGATAGTCTAGAGGCAATGACTTTGGAAAATATTTTAGAGTCGGTATTGATTAAAGTTATGGGTTCGTATGATGACATCTTCAGGGGTGATTTATCCTTTTTGGGGAATATCACAATTTTAGTGGTTGACCAAGAGCTCGGTGGTAAAGCCCCGTCAAAAATGGAGCTTATTACATCAGTAAAAAGATCTTTTATTTGTTGCGAGAAAACTTTATCAAATTCAACCGGGCTAGTTAATGCAATAGCGATCTCCTCCCAGTCTGTAGGAATTTCTATTAGGTCACGTTTATCATTATTAAGTTCAGCTATCGGTGTTGTCTCTAGGTAATTGCTAAACTCCATTTCTCTACACTCAGTAGACCCTTATGCTCTGTTTTCCAAGGGGTTATTACGGGAATTTTGAAGAGAATGAGTGTGCTTGTGATAATGTTTCCTCCCAATCTTTATTGCACTTTTTGGTATTTTGTAAGTTATATAAATCCTTTAAAGCTCTATATTTATTACGCCTTTTTAAAATCCATAATTTAAACATCGCAGAGTTTCTCTTTGATTCTTACAATTGTGACCCAATAGCGATGTATGTTTTAGAATGTGTAGCTTTCTCAAAGCAGCTGTATAATATAGCAAAAATCTTTATTTTTCAAACATGTTATTTCTGTATTACTATTGCTCACCATTTCAGTAAATTGTATGTGATTTTATACATTCTGTATGTTTTATCTTTCATGATTGTCTTTTGACATTCGAATAAAGAATAGAATTGATTGATTGATTAACTTTCAGTAATTTTATTTGTTACCAGGAGTAAGTACTCCAAAGATTTTGAGCTCATTACAAAGCAAATATCTTTATGTTTCTTCAGATGCCTGACATAAAAACACAGCAGAACAGCCAGCGCATTCCGCTCATATACCAGAGGCCTCCATCAAAACTTCAGCCTTTGAGGTCCAAATTGGTAATTTTCTTTGGATATTATCCCCGTCAAGCCAAGATATGTAGAAGACACTTCACAGAGAATATGTTTCACATCAATGTGTGCTTTCACTGTTTTAGCTGAAGTTCTGAAGAATCTCCCTGGTGTATGAGCGAAACACATTGGCTACTGTGCAGTGTTTTTATGTCAAGCATCAGAAGAAAAATAATGAAACTTACTTTGCAATGTGTTCAAACTCTTTGGAGTGTTTCCTACAATAAACAAAATGCATTACTGAATGATTGACAGCACCAGAATTCATTATACTGTAACCTCCCCATCCATGCAAACTCTGAATCAGAGCTTGTGGGACTACAAAATGTTTTGCACAACTGGTCCCACATTTCTTAAGCTGTACATTTAGAAGTTTATACAAGTGCCATAGAGCCACTATAAATATTTGTGAACACCCAGAAAGTTACAACCTCTGGTGCATGGAACATTTTCCTGTGAAAAATCATTAGGTGTCATTAATGCGGGTACAATTTGCAGTCCTCCTTAGGGCAGTATACTCCAAACCCACCTTTGTGAGTTAGGTTTGGATTTTACAGCCAGGCATTTTATTTTTACCAAGAGAGAAAATTCAAAGTTGGCTCGCAATGATATGCACACCATTTGGTAAAATTGAAAATCTGGATTAAACATCTGTCTCTACTGCTTACATAGCTGGTATTTTAGCCAGTAGGCCAGAGCTAAATTCATGAGAATGGATAGACCCATAGGCATGCGAAATGAGGGAACACCATTAATCAAGACAGTAGATTTGCAAATTAATAGTGCGAGAAAACAGTCATAAATATAAACCAAACACAATAAATAACGGTACAGTAGATTATTTCTTTTGACTGTAGTTTCTCTTTTTTTTATTTGTCATTGAAATCTTGAAATCAAACTGCTAATGTGTTTAACCCCTTGGTGGCATGTAGGCCTGGGGCTTTTCAGGCTGTAACATTTGATGGATACCTATCATAATTAAAAGCGTATCTTTGAGATATATTGATAAATCTGTGAGAAATGTTTAAATCACACAGGTGCCGCACTGCACGCGTGAGAGAAGAGTCCAGAGCAAAGGCGCAAAATGTGAAACATGTGTGTTAAAGTGAATTTGCAGTAAATGTAGAGATATAGGTCAAGGTGAATAGTAGAAGCCTCTATCCATCTGTAAGGTGAATCAATGGACTGTCATAGGAGAAAACCAGACGCGCAGGTACTGGAGTCCGCAGGTATGGTAAGTTTGGTTCAGTTTGGGAAAAGGATTTGCAAAGGAGGGAAGTCCATGGTAATAGCCACGTGGGAGGCATTAAGGCAGCATTCTGTGCGCTTCTGGAAAAGAGGCAAAAGGGAGCACTTGCCTCAGGAAAAGGGAGTAGGTTAGAGACAGTTGTATGTCAATACAGCGTGGTGTTTACAACGCACTACCATTACAAGGCTAGTTTTACAACGCAAGTCGTTACCACGACTTGCGCTGTAGGGTGCTGGACTTAGGAATAGTAAGATTTACTGTTCCAACACCAGCCTACGTACAGTAGGGAAGGTGTTGGAATAGTAAATCTACTATTCCTTAGCCTAGAGCGCCCTCCAGCGCAAGTCGTGGTAACGACTTGCGTTGTAAAACCAGCATTGTAATGGTAGTGCGGTGTAAACACCGCGTCGTAATGGATGTTCCCCGTAGAGACACCAGTCAAGAGGTGTTCCACCTAGAAGTCTAAACATGTAACATGGTATTTTCTCTGCACGGACTGATGGACTGTTCCTAGTGCAAGCAGAGGGAAAGTGTTGCTGTTAGTGACAACCTTTGCCTGAGTGTGTTGGGCTAAAAGACCACTGAAGTGACCTACAGGGAAATCTTTGGAGTAATCACTAGTGATCTGCACTTCTGCAGTGGCTAAGCCTATATCCATATCTTTGCCTGAGTCGCGCGAGAGAGAAGGGTAAACGAAGTGGGCACCAGAAGAATACCCGCACTTCATTGGATCCCGTAAGGAGTATTTCAAGGCGATATTTGGTGATTTCAAGGAATTTTATAGTCAGTATCCTGAGAACTTGGAGGTTCAAAAGCTACTTGATGATGAGACAGTCTTTCAAATTCAGGGAGACTTGCGTTGTCTGTAAGGGTAGATAATTCCTCATTTTGTATTGTGTGCAGTAGGAGCAGTGTCAATATTAGCGGCATGATTCACAGCTGTGGATTTACACATGTAGATTTTCACTGGTAAATTTGATAATCCACCTTGGGGTAAATCTACACTTTTTTGCTCGTCACCATTTCTGAGTGTAGATTTAAACCTAAGGGTAGACCCCCTGGTTGAACCTTATACAACAGGATATACAAGTGGAAAGTTACTACTAGTTAATTTTAAACATAGGAGGTCTCCCAGTGGAAAAGGTAAATATTTTAAAGTTTACTATTCTTTAAATATTACATATTTTAATATAAAAAATGTATGTAAAACAATGTAAACTGTTTATTATAAGAGAAAACATGAGTATGCCATTCCTAGGAGAAGCAGGGAAGGGGTTGCCAAAGGGAGTAAGATGTTGTAGTGTACCAGGTACCAGTAGGTTTTAAGGATAGCAGGGGGATGGCTCCTTTTAGGAGCAAAGGCTCTCACACACCCCAGAAGGTGTCATGCTTCATCATCGGGCAGTTCCTCGTTGGGCCGGCGCTGCAATGCCCAAAGGGCGCCATGAGGGGGCTCTTTGTCAGAGGTCTTTTCTTGTTGCCGATGTGCAGTTTGAGGGGTGAAAGGGCATATGTGTAAAGAGTAATATGAGTAGAAGTGGGAAGACGTGGGGGTAAGCTAAAAATAGCTATAGGAACCCCACTGGGATTCCTTTATTGGCTTGGTTCCTACGCTATGGTTAAAACAAGGACTGTAAATTCGTAGCTAAAGAGGAGGAATTACAACCTCTCAACAATACAATACAATACAAGCTCAAATTGGTGTATGTGCAGTGAAGGGGGTCAACATGTTTCATTCTTATTATAGTCCAAGGGATCTTGGCATTTCGTCAGGACCCACGGATCCTTATCTACTCAAGTAGGGACGGTATAGGTGTGTGTTTGTGAGGTGTTGTACCCTAAAATTTGAACTTGTGATGTAGTCTAACAAACAGATAAACAAGGTACCTTCTGGATACAAACATTAACACGATTAGATAACCAAGGGAGTATGGGATATCAAGGCCATAGTGTACTGTGTTTGATAGGAGAATGTTGCAAGATACTCTAAAAACAATCATGTTAAACGTTTGGGTGAGAAAACGTGTTTGTGCTCATAGAAACAAGGTAATCCATTAAAAAACACTTATAGAAATGAATCCATAAAGGTTGAGAGCAGCAGTTTTTAGTTAACCATGCAGTTTGTTTTGTCAATATACATATGGCAGTACCAGTAGGTTAGTGCGATTTTTAACACTGGGTTGTGCCAAGAGGGCGGTGTTGGTTCGCCATCGCAGAGCCCCAGTGAAAGTGGCCCTGCCACCCGGTCACATAGGACGCCAGGCAAGGCGCAGAAGGCTAGGCAGTGGCTTGCCTAGAAGGGAAAGCTATTTGACCCCTCGTGGCATCCGAGACACTTGTACAGTGGCAAGAGAAGGAGCCTGAAAGAAAGAGTACTACTCGGAGCCTGATAAAAGGGGAAAAGAAAAAATACAAAGAATGATACCCCAACAAGGGTGATTAAGCCATACCCTCAAAGCGAGGGTGGTTGTATTACCCCAGCCATGGTGAACAGAATTAGTTTCCCTAATCCCTATAGTCGGGGTGATCTGGCGTGAAGCCCACACTGACGGTTATAGACGGGAATGGCCTCGTAAAGGTGACTGCTGGGGGCTATGGTTGAACCGCCAAAAACGAGAGAAAGGGAGGCGGCCGAGCCTTGTGCTGCTGCACGCTCACACATGAGTGTGGCTGAGAAGAGTGGCAGACCCCAGAAGGTAATCACGAGGGTACTTACTACAGTTAACGCTCCTCAGGGTACAGGATCTACCCGAGTCCGGTCGTCACAGAAGGTACCGCACTCCTGATCGAACGGGGTTCTTAACCCTGGCGTGACAGGCGTGTTATGGAAAGCTGGAGCAGGAACCTGGTATGGGATTGCTTAATACAAGGACGCCATATTTAGTTACCAAATATAGGCGCCATCTTGGAGTGGTTCCAGACGTATGTCTTGCCTACGTAGATTCATGTGAAATTATTAAAAAATACAACTCGCTAGTTCCCAGGTTGTAGATCCGCAAATGAATCTTTAGGTCATGTGCAGACAGGGACATGGGTCCCCCGTCAATTAGGTGGGAGGTGTGCCACATAAGTTAGTGTTGACATGGGATGTTAGACCTCAATCTCAAGGCTTACCCTCAGCCTGGTTTACGACGTTGTCTATAACTGCCTCATCCATGATGGTCTCACCTACAAATGGCCTCATCTATGATGGTCTCACCTTATGATGGTCTCACCTATGAATGGCCTCATCTACAATGGCCTCATCTACAATGGCATTGTCTATGACAGCCTCATCTCGACGACAGCCTCATCTACAATGGTCATCTACGACGGTTGTCTATGACAGCCTTATCAATGATGGCCTCATCTACCTATGGCCTCATCTACGGATGGCCTCACCTATGATTACCTCATCTACAATGGCATTGTCTATGATGGTCGTCTACAACAGCCTCATCTATGACAGTTGTTTATGACCGTCATTTATGATGACTGCCTCGTCTGCAAAAACCTTGCCTACGATAACCATGTCTATGACAGCCTAGTCTACGATGACATCATCTACGATGGCCTCATCTATGACTGCATCCTGAACAACGGCCTCAGTAATGAAAAGAATTGTCAACATCAGCCTAGTCATCTACGTCTACCTAGTCAACTATGATCTCAATGACAATACACCATAGTCATCAACAAGTATATAAGACACATAGTCCAGAATAACTTAATGACACAAATTAAGGGGACTAATATGAGTATGTCTACAACAGTAACCAATATATGGAAAGGCGATATGTGGAGCAAATTCACCACTTCGTTCTGCCTCCTAACTTCAAGCATAGGTCAGATCTATGTCGCTCTAGTACTAGACCTATAGGTCGTGTTACAGGATTACTAACAACACTTTCCCCGAGACTGCAAGGTCACATTGTATTCGATATGTCTGCATACTCCGATGCTCCTGCTACAAGAAATAACAACAACTTTTCTTCCCGGGAACGACCCATTCATATCTGGTGATAGGTAGAAGGCCCACAACCACTGGGTTACCCACCAGATGATTTTTTATGATTTCAAGACCCTTAAGGAACGTGCAGCCAAAAGCAAATAAGAAATGGTTTGTTCTCCTTCTGATTTTAAATAGAAAAGCTGTGAGACCTATTCCAATTGTTGATTTATCCAGGAGGACTTGCAATCATGGAAAACCCTATCAAGTATAAGCCCGTCTTACCAGCAAGGAGACATTCTCAACTATCCCTGGCGATACTGTATGGGCTGCCCAATCGCTGGCAATATGGGGCTGGTATAATCACGAGATGTAGTCTAACATTGCCACATACATAATATTTTTGCCGGAAGACTTATAGGGCAAAAATTACAAAAATAAATAAATAAATACACAAATTAATATATATATATATATATATATATATATATATATTTTTTTTTTTGTAGATTCTGCATCCAGCGTGCTTTTGCCACAGAATAACGGACCACCACGCAGCAAGTAAATATTTCAGGAAGTTTTATTCTCTCCTCTCACGTTCTTCCTAGCGACTATGCAGTAACCTCCACATTAAATACTTATTTTTTACAACCATTTGTACCACGTGGTAATGAAAAGTGAAAAAATACTATTGTGGGTAATACATCTTTCTTTTTCGTATGCTTTACAATTTTCCACTGTTGTTAACGACATTGACAGTTGACAATTATTGTTTCGACAGGCCATATCATATGAATGTGCAAAATATATGCCATAAATATTAAATAATTAATAAATATGAACAAATGCAAATTTCATAATAATTTAAAACCATCTAAAATTCAATTCATTTTAGAGTATTAAATATAGCAGCTTCAAACAATTCATATACTGTTGTGCAACATCTGCGCTTTGGTTTATTAAGAATTCTAAAATACCAAAATTATTAAAGAATATCAGCATAAAATGCTTTAAAACCAAAGAAATGTGCAAAATTATGCAAATACAGTACCTAGAGGAACATCCTCTTATATGTGCAAACAATTGCCTGTCGATGATTATCTTCAACAACATTAAATTAATATGGCATACTCAATATCCTATAACCTTATATGATTCTGAATCCGAGCCCGGGCCCAGAGACCATATACGTTGTATGTATTAATCCAAAAAGTGCTCTGTGTTTATATAAAATAATGGATAAAATTTAAGTGTATTTAAAATTTCTTAGGATTGAGAGATTGGCTTCTGCATCAGCATAAAAAACTTTAATTTACACTTTTACCGTATTTTAATATGTACCTCTTAATTTCATAGAAATGTGTGCATGTCTTCCGTGTTATTCAATCCATTTGGAGACTTACTATTTAGATTTAAAATATATCTTGTCTCCAATTGTCTTAAAAGCTGTTCCCTGTTCCCACCTCTTTTATGTACCGGTACCGCATCAATAACAAAGTAATTCAAGCAATTAATGTTTTTATCATGTATTGCTTTAAAATGCCTTGCTACCGGGTAGGTGGGATCACTATTGATGATTGCACGTATATGCTGCAGTAATCTTACATGCACTGGTTTGATGGTGCTGCCCACATATCTGAGCCCACATGTGCAGGTAAGTATATACACAGCAAATTCTGTACGACAATCATAATTGCCTTTGATCTTGTATTCCTCATCGCTGAAGGGAGTGTTATACTTAGTAGTATTTACACCAAAATTGCAGGCCCGACATGTTGTACATTTGAAGAAACCATGTTTAGGTGGTAACCACATAGATGCAGGAGCCCCTGCTACCGGTGGTTGCGACACATATGCGGCCATGTTTTTACAGTTTCTAAATGTAACCTGTAGTTTTTCTGAAAGGTCTTCTTTTAAAATGTTGTCAGTTAAGACAATTGGCCAGTTTCTATTTAAGATAGCTCTTATCTTGCGTTCTTGTCTACTGAACGTAGTGATCACTCTTGGTGCCTCTTTACTATTTACAGTTGCATTAACTTCCTCGGTATCTGGGGGTAAAAGATCTATTCGAGGTTTTGCATCTGCCTTGTTGGTAGCCTTCTTAAGCATATCCTCTGTGTATCCTCTAACTCGCAACCTTTCTAGACTTGCGGTTTTACATTTTTCATATTCATCGGGGGTACTGCATATTCGTTTTAAACGCAATACTTCCCCGTAGGGTATGCTGGCAATTAGGTGTTTTGGGTGCGCGCTAGAGGCGTGGAGGGTCGCATTGCCTGCAGTTGGCTTTCTATATGCGGTTGTGATTAATGTGTTATCAGCCACCTGTACTTGAACATCTAAAAATTAAATTGTGCTCTTACTACAGTGGGATGTGAAGTACAGGTTGTAATTATTCACATTCAGTTTTTCAACAAAGTCTTTTGCACTTTGACTATCCCCCCTCCACACAATAAAAACATCATCTATAAAGCGTACCCATAGACAGACTCTTAGTTCCATTTCTAGTTGATGTTCTTTCCAGAGGACCTGCCTTTCCCAGAACCCAACGTGCAAGCACGCGTAGCTCGGCGAAAAGCAGGCCCCCATTGCCACCCCTCGTTTCTGTCTAAATACATCCTTGCCAAAGGTAAAGAAATTGTTATTTAAACACCAAGTGATCAATGACATGAGCATTTTATTATGAAGGACATATTCTGCTGGACGTGTATCTAAAAAGTATTTTATGCCCTTTAGACCTTGTTCATGATTAATGCTGGTGTAAAGCGACTCAATGTGGCGGCCATCTGTTTCACTACTTTAAGATGGCTCAAAAAAATTCTTTGGATGTTGTCTCATGCCACCAGGAGAACCGTAGTCCAGGCGCTGGTAACATCTCGCCTGGACTATGATAATGTCCTTTACCTTGGCGCTGATGCTGCAACTGTTAATAAACTACAGGTTGTACAAAATTCATCAGCCCGTCTCCTCTGTAACATCCCGAGGAGATCTTCGGCTGCCCAGGCTCTTCGTGATCTTCATTGGCTCAAGGTCTCGAGCCGTATTAAATTTAAAGCCTTATGCTATCTTTTTTAAATTAAACAGGGTTCTGCCCCACTGTACCTCCAGAGCTTAGTCCAACCCTACAGGCCCTGTCGTACCCTGAGATCATCGGGCAATTGTGACTATGTCATTCCCAGATTTAAACTGGTGAAGATGGGGGGAAGATCTTTCTCTCATCTTGGCCCCAAATATTGGAACGCCCTGTCTGTTGCCCTGAAGACTGAGACTAATATGCTCTGTTTTCGGAAAAAACTGAAGACTTTACTCTTTTAAATCATCCCTTGTAGTTCTTGTTGCTAATATTCAGCTGTGTTGTTGTTGACTTTCTTCTTCAGTCTATCCCTTGCGCCTGGAAACCCATTGCGGGTAGCTGTTGCGCACTACAAGTTTTAAATAAATAAATAAATAAAATAAATAAATAAAAATAAATGTCTAGAGTTACTAGCATTAAATCATCAGTCCATAACATCTTGTCAATCCGTTTTAGGAAATCGCCAGTGTCTTTTATATATGACGGCATACCTTTTACCAGTTCTTGTAGATAGAAGTCTATGTATTGTCCTATTTGCTCCGTCATGCCATTGATGGCTGATATTATTGGGCGACCCGGTATGGGTACTTGTCCTTTATGTAGTTTCGGCAGCAGATATAAAAAGGGCATTGCTGGATGGGTATTAAACATGAACTTGAATTCTTCACCGGTAATTAAACCTTCATTTTTCCATTTTTGCAACTCCTTTTTAATACTGTCTTTTGCTTTATTGTACATTTTCATTGATGACTTCTCATAGCAGTCTGTGTTGTCTAACTGCCGCTTAGCCTCTGCCTCATAGTCTTTTTTACCCCAAAGGACAATATTCCCTCCTTTGTCCGATTTTTTCACCACTGCCTCTGGATTTTTGTTCATTTTTTCCATTAGCTTGGTGAACTCTATCTGTTGCCGGTTAGGTCTACTTTTGTTGCGATTAGTTTGGCAATTCAATTTTTTCATTTCTTCAATAACACGGTCATGGAATACATCGATTGCATCTTTTGGCATGAGCGGAATGAATGTCGATTTGGGCTTAAAGGGGCTTTCTCCCGCTCCTTTTTGAAGTAGATTCATCTCACGTAACTTAGTTTGCGTGGATAATTGTGAATCACTTTCATCTTCATTATTTAATTCCTGTAGCGCCCATAGCGTGGGTACTTCAGAAGCCTGTAGATTGGAACCTGTTGTAGTAGGTGTTCCTAATTTTTTCTCATCCCAAACACTTTTCATTGCAAAGAACTTTCTCAGCTTTAATTTTCTTATGAATTTAAAAATATCAACCCTGGTGATGGCATAATTGAAATCAGTGTTCGGACAGTAGTTAAGGCCCAATGCTAGCAGTTGTTCCTCCGCTTTTGTAAGGACCATTGTCGTTAAATTTACCACTGTGTGTGCGTCAGCCCTCACTTTTTGCGCCAGAATTTTTTCTGGTTTTTTGGCTTCTCGCTTGTGTTTCCTCCTGATTGTGCGTCTGATTGTGTTCCGCCTTTGCCGACCTGATTTTGCTTGTTTCGTGGCCTCAAGGTTCTCCTCCTGGCAGACACTAAAAAATCCACCTCTTCCTCCATGCTCAGTGCCACAAATTCAGTATTTCTACTGCTGTTACTGCCCGGTTCATCTCTTGAACCACTCGTTAATGATTCTGCATCAGTATTTGTGTCATCTTTAATTGCATTTGAGGCACCAGTTTGCAAGGTATTCGGTTTCAAGGTCTTCTTCCCCTTTAATTTTCGAAGGTTATCATATTTTTTTGAGAAAGTATATATTTGTCCTTTTTGGTAATCTTCAAGGTCTCTAGCAAATTTATGTATTTTCCTCGCAATTATTTTTTCTTCATATTTTTTCAAACGATCTTTAATTTCATTCCTTTTCAATGTAATCCAATCTTGTTTCTCTGACTTGCTCAGTTCATTCTCAATGTCCTCAATTTCCGCCACTATCACCAAGCGGTCGATCTCCGCATATTTAATCAATATATGTATGAGATTCATAGACGCTTGTAAATTGCTCTATATAAATAAATAAATAAATGAAAAAGATTCTGCAGGGGTTGAAACCTCATCAGTAAATATATATTACGCTATAGATATAGCCTCAATAGGTATTTCACAACTGGCAGGGCCAGTGGTCCTTAGACGCCAATGTTGGTTCAAGACCACTGAATATAGAACCTGAGGTGCAAATATATATATAATATTTTTACCATACCATGGCAATGTTTTGTTTGGCAAGCACGTAAACGACACCTTACAAGCAGTCAAGGATGACTCTGACACCACAAGATTTTTGTCACATTCAATTTCAAAAGAAACACCCTTTTGAGGCACTCGTGAAAGAGATACTCATCTGTATCAAGAAGGATGCCAAAGGTATCTGACTAAACAATGCTATCAGTAGCCCTTAGGCTAGCTTACCTACAGTGACAACATTCTAGAGCTGCTTGCGCCATCCTGTGGGAGAAACAGTTCCAAAATGGTGTCATCTATGGCGGAAAATAGTTTCGGATAAATAAGTCCTGACTCTCAAAACATATGGTCAGATGTTAGAGTTCACCAAGATTCCAGCCACTACTCCACCAAAATGAGGGTGCCCCCCATATCTGCATCTTCTTCGAAAAGGAGTGATGGCTACGCTAACCAGAGGTTTGACAGAGAAAGGAGTACATTTTAAGCAAAAAACAGGCTTCTATTCTAGGTTTTTCTTTATAAACACAAAAATAAAGGATTGGCTGTCCATTGTAGACCTCTGGAAATTAAACAAGTATTTCTGAAACCATTACTGTTACGTGGTTACCCTCTCCAACACCGCATGACAGCTCTCAATTTACAGGATTCATACTTCCACATTTCCTCCCATGCATTAAAGCACTCCCATTTGCCTTCAGTTCCAGTTCCTACATTTTAACTACTGCATAGCCCTCTGATAGTTTTTTTCAGGACGAAGGGTCAACAGGTATTCCCCTACCTTGGCAACTGGTTGATTAAAGTATCAAAGGCATTTTAATCGTACACGGCCACAGAAGCTTGCCTGAAGTTGTTTCACAAACTAGGTCCCCTTGTGAATTATCTAAGATCATCAACTCATTCATCTCAGAAGATTCTGTTCCTATGCCGCGACACTTGATACTGTCCAAGACAAAAGACTTTCTATCCTAAGCCAAGCAACTAATACTGTAGGAACTGGTCCTGAAACTAAGAAAAATGTTTTTAAAAATCAGTGCGTTGGTTCAATTAGCTTCTGGACATCATGTCCTCAACTATCAATATGATCCCTCTTGCGCACCTGTAAAATTAGACTCTAACTGGAACAGCTACAAAACAATAGATTCAATCTAAAGAATCGTTCAGGGGCCTGGTGATCTTTGCACATGTATGATAAAAACTCTAGACTGGTGCTCCCAGATCTCCCACCTATTAGAGGATCTCACGCTCTTACCCTAAATACCTCACTTTGTAATGAGTATGGATGCCTCCCTGGAGAGCTGGGGTGGTCATCTACAAACCCTAAAAATTCAAGGAAAGTGGTCTCCCCTCCAAAAAAGCATGCATATCAATTGCTTGGAGCTCAAATCCATCTAACTCTGTCTCCAAGCTATCCTACCAATGATAGCAGAGTCTTCAGTGTTAGTTTGCATGGGCAATACCACCAACATGCAATGAAGCGGCCTCCACGGATAAAAGTTTGATCGGTCGGCACCAAATATGATCTTCTCGTTCTGGGACAAACTGGCTCTAGATTTCTTTGCAACAAATGAAACCCGCAAATGCCAGTTCTATGCAACTTTTCATCCCCATCCAGGATCATTAAAGAGAACATTTCGACATATGGTCCCGGATCTCTGTTTAAATTTTCCCCTGATACCTTTAATACATAAGGTTCTCACCAACAGGAAAGCAGAGGAGGGTCCTCTCATCTTGATAGTCCCACTAATTTCATGCGTGGCTTCTGAATTTTTTCAATTTAAGGATTTGACTATTACACAGGAGTATAAAGACATTATTGCCAGGTCTTGTGTGGATAGCACGAACAAGACTTACAGACTGTAATGTAAGCAATTCTGTCTCTGGTGCCGTCAAAACAACATGCATCGGTGTATGTCTGCTCCAGAGCAAATCCTACCATACCTTCTGTCTTTGGCAAAATCAGGACTAGTATATTCTTCAATTAGAGTTCATCTAGCAGCCATATCTCGATATAGGCGCTCCCCTAAACTTCTGTCTCTTTGTTCTACCAGAATTGTACAGCAATTCATGAAAGGCTTGTTTCACACTTATCCACCTATTAAGGCTCCACCTCCTGAGTGGCATTTAAATATAGTCCTGTCACAATTGATGAAGTAACCCTTTGAACGAATCTATAGGCTGATATAAACTACCTGACATGTAAATTGTCTCTTATGCTTGCCCTAACATCAGCCAGAAGGGTTAGTGAAATTCAAGCATTCACGATAAAACATCCTTATCTTCTTTTTTTTCAAATAAATGGTTATTCTCTGGACGAATTGAATCCCAGATTCATCCCTAAGGTTCCTTCACAGTTCCATTTAAACAAACCTGTCAATCTCAGAACTTTCTTTCCTGATCCTGCTACACCTGCGGAGTGAACTTTAAACACTCTAGACATCAAGAGGTGTTGTAAATTCTACCTATGAAAGACTGAATCTATCCGTAAAACAGATCAACTGGTTGTAGCCTATGGGCAAGGTCGTCAGGGCACTGTTCCTAAAACTACCATTGCAAGATGGATAGCAGCCTGTAGCGTAACAGCACGACAGAAGAAGAAGTGTTGTTAACAAGATTATTTATTGTAGTTACAAGGGCCCGCAGGGAGCGGGAATTAATGGCAGTCACTATGGGAGTCAGCTGTCATCTGTCACACAGATAACGGTGACGTCACTTAAATACAAATAAGAACATTCCAAGTGACGCGGAGTGACGCTACCTAATGGAAAGGGAAAACATACTGAGGACACAAACTTATTACCCCCCAGAACAATATAACATGTACAACATCTCCCTTTCTCCATCAAAAAACAGGAAAAGTTTTATTCCATAACATAATCCTTAAACCTTGTTGGCAAGTTGATAACTCTGCCCACCCTGGAAGACAACCCCCCAGTGTGATTGATTTCCGTGTCCTTCACTCCTGTAACAGAGGATCCAATTACTTCTATATTGTTTTCTAGCACAGGGTCATCCTGAGCCAGAACGGTATTCCCACTGCCATCAGAACGATTTCTAGAACTGTCTCTCAAAACAGATGAACCCTCTTGGCTGTCATAGGATTGCAACAGTTCTGTGCTGCTAGATATGTCTTCCCATTCCAGAACGCTTTCATTAAGACTCGTATCTCCTTCTTCCATATTCCTCATTATAATTTTTTCTTGCCCATGTTTGAGTCTCACCACATCGTCTTTGCTACGCCATCCTTCTCCTTCTATGAAAACTGCACCACCTGATGCTCTGCCAATTTTCATGGGTTTGCTGAGCCTGGATTACCCCTTACTTACCAACCCAGGCTTCTTTACTAATACCCAGTCTCCAGGTGCTATGCTCTTGTCTTTAGCTCTATTTACCATATCAGAGTACACCTTGTTTTTCACTTGTTTGTTCTCTATATTCTCCTTCACCTTGAGTTCCTTTTCACACACTTCTTTCACTTCCACAGCTGTTGCTTTCCACCCACTTATTTTTGGTGTTATGATAGGGTTACATGCTCTTCCTCTCATCAGGTAAAACGGTGTATATCCGGTGGCTTCTTTTGGTGTGTTGTTATATGCACTGATTTTTTCCTTAATGAATTCTTTTACATCCATATTATTTGCTATGGCCATTTGGATTCCTTCTTTGAAGAATCTGTTTATTCTCTCTACTTGACCATTGCTCTTTGGACTGTATAGAGGTGTCTTCTCCTGTATAATTCCTCTCTTTTCCAAGAACTCAACCATTGCTCGTGATATCAGTTGTGATCCGTTATCCGACACCATGATCTTAGGCTGTCCCTCACTTTCAAATGCTTTTTCGAGAAACTTTATGACCACTTCTGTTGTCACCATATTTACAAATTTGTAGCACACCCACTTGGTATAGTAGTCTGTCAAAACTATTAGGTACCTGCACCCATCTGGCAAGATGTTGAAAGGTCCTGCAAAGTCTATTGCTATTTTGGCCCAAGGCCCATCCGGAATTTCCACCATTTGGAGTTCGTTCTTTTCAATTCTCCAATGCTTATCTGACTTTAAGCATTTCTCGCAATTGTCCACATAACTCCTGATTTCACTGTCCTCACCTGGCCACCAATAGTGCATTCTTAATACTTTTTTTGTGGCCGTGGTGCCTGGATGCCCTCTGTGAGCCAACTTAATGATCTTTTGTCTGAGTTCAAATGGCGGAACAAAAACTTCACCTCTTTTCAAGTAGCCATTCTCTAGCGTTAGTTCATCATTTACCTGCTGGTAAGACCTCAGTTCCTCTTCAAGATTTCTTACATGTGGCCATACAGTTTGTACATACTTTTTTACTTTGGTCATGACGTTATCTTTTTTCATACTCTCCTCCCATTCTTTTTCAGTTATGGATCCTTCGCACATAACTGTGGCATCAATATGCGCAACTACACACTCATTGTCGTCCTGTTCTTCGCTCTTTTGCCCCTTTACTGGCAACCTGGACAAGCAGTCCGCTCTACTGTTTTTTCCTCCTTTAATGTGCTCAATTTTGAAATTATATTCCTGGAGTTTTGACATTAGTCTTATTAACCTAGAGCTTGCGTTTCCGTTGCCTCGACCTTTGCCATCCATCATATAAACCAGTGGTTTATGGTCGGTTACTAGTGTGAAACTCTTCCCCCACAGATAGTCCTTGAGTTTGTGCACTGCCCACACACAAGCCAAAGTTTCACGCTCAATTGTGCTGTAGTGGACCTCCGTGTCATTCAGCATCCTAGAAATGAACGCTATCGTGTTCTCTTCACTTCCCTTTTTCTGGCAAAACACAGCGCCGATGCCCTCATTACTTGCATCCACAGTTACAACATTATCCAATTGTGAGTCATATGGTTTCAATGCAGGAGCATTCGCTATTTCCTCCTTGATTAACCTGAACGCTTCAACTTGTTCATCCTTCCAGTTATAGGTCACATTCTTTTTCAACAGTCTCCTAAGTGGCTCCACTTTTTCAGCATATCTTTCAATGAACTTCGCATAATATTCACTGAGGCCAAGGAATGACTTGAGTGTTTCCTTGTTTTTAGGTTCCGGGGCCTCCCTTATTGCGTGCACTAAATCATCTTTTGGCGAGATACCTTCAGCTGTCAGGACATGCCCTAAGTATTCAATCTCCTCTGTCATGAACTTGCACTTATCCTTTGAGACTGTCATGCCTTTCTTTTCCAAAATGTCTAAAACCATTTCAATCAATTTTATGTGCTCTTGTTCGGTTTTGGAATGCAAAAGAATGTCATCTTCAAAGGCTTCCACCAGACAAGGCAGGCCAGCTTTTGACAAAACCAGTGAGAGCACACTGCACAAGAGCAGTCTCTACATCGGCTGCTATGTTCCCAGGAGTGGCACTAGAAAAAATCTGCAGAGTTACCATGTGGAAAACGGCGCACACATTCATTTGTCATTTGTTTCAGTACGGTGAGCCTCTTTAATTAGAGGATTTCTTTTCTGGTTTCAATATTTACCTACATTTTAAAACGTGCAATAATTGTTTATAGAAGATGGTATACATGTTTAAGCTTATGGTAGAAATGTGTATTCTACATGTCCATGCGTTTATATGCATATATTTTTTCACCTGCGCTTTCACAGAACATTCCTTTCTGTGAATACATTTTGATATGCTATTGGTACTACCCACCATCCCCTAAGGATACTTGTTTTAGAGCACTGCTTGTTACTCTGATTCAAGTATGTGAATCTATGAAAGATACCCCAATACTGGATAAGAAATAAGTTACTTACCTGTAACTGCAGTTATCCGGTATTGGTTTCTTTCATAGATTCACATGCAACCCACCCTCCTCCCCGGCATTACAGTACTACTAACTATGATGGAGCGAGGTGGTAGACACAAACTTTTGTGTACCCCTCGTAAAGTTAATGTCTCATAACAATAATATGTACTAATTGCATGTTTTGCAAAATTAATCAACCATCGAGTAAAGTGCACACATTATTTTTATTATTATACACGGGGAGAACTAATCTGTTTGCATGGACTGAAATAAACACAGCTAATATGTTTTGTTATTGTGTTGTGAACTAATGTGCAGCTTTTCCGTAAACATACGCAATTTAAATGTGCTTATTGTATTCGTTTATGTGGTGGAGAGGTCGAAATGTAAGTATAAAACGCATTTGTGTAGCTTACCTGCTAGGTAACAACTAACTGGGAAACATTAGATAGGTGGGAGGTAAACAGAACGGGTTTAAATTCACAATTTAACATAAATCTGTGTTTGTTTTTGCAATAATTCCAAAAGTGGCCTCTGAGGCCTGTGCAAAGATGGACGTTTGGGTATACTGTGAGCAAGAGCTGAACTGCGCAGGCGCGCCAAAACTGAACTGCCTGTGCTCGGGGAGGTTCAAGGCTGCGGTGGCCCGGAACCTAGGATGGGTGCCAAGCATGGACGATGTAATGCTAAAACCCTGGGAGAGTTTGAGGATGTTTCAAATACAAGGAAGCTTCTAGGCCTCGGACTAACTTAAACAATGAACCTTTATTTCTTGCTGACTCTTTGCAAAAACGATGCTGTAATGGTGAGAGGATGCTCACCCACCCCAAAAGTGTCCAAAGGGAAACGGAATAAGAGATGTTAGTTACTTTTTAGATAGATTAGATAGATTAAGTTAGGGAATTAAGGTGTAAAAACCCCTGGTTTTGTCTAGTCGGGGTCACTTTTTCAATTTCCATCGGAGATGCTGCCCGATTGCTGATCGATTCCTGGATGTAAGATTTCTTATGATCTTTACTTGTTTGCTTTGCAGGATTGAAGGATAAGATGAGGGTATTAGTTAGGGATGTTAGGAGAGAATGACTTTTTGGAACTATCTGTTCTTTGCTAAACTTTTAACTGTCTTCTAAAATAAAGCAATTTTCCTTGAGCCCTAAATAAAATGATCATTTTGAAATAAAATTTAAGTTTTACTGAATAAAGATTTACTAATGCATAAATTGTCAGACATGATAAAGTTAGCTCAGAATAGAAATTAAATAAATGAAGGTAATCCTGTACTGTGCGTAACGCTTTGGCAATCTAGCGCGGCTTGCTATTTTAAGATTCCGTTTTGTATTTGGGTTTAAGTTTACTTTATCTGTTAGTCCCTGTTTTTAACTGTCCTTATATTCGTTATTGCGCACATGCGCTTTAAGAACTGAGCACCGCATAGCATTTTAATATCCCCGTTTTGTATTTTATTTAAAATATATTTCTGTCGCCCTGATTTTAATTTTCGCCACAAACTTGCACTATAATTGTGTCCAACACCGCGGTTTCATCGGCTTTCCTGTGCGCTCCCGTGTAGTCTCCCCGCCATTTTGGGGGTGTGAAGGGGACGCCGGCCGGATGCCATTGGGGGTAGCGCTCTAGCAGTCAGGCTGACTGGCTAGAGCCCTACATAACCCGGAGCATGCAAGCGCACGGCGCATGCGCACGGCGTGTGTGCCGCAGTAACGCCGGAGTCACGCCAGAGTCCAGCCCGTCTGTGCCCGTCCGTGCTAAGGACGAGCTGGACGAGGGGGCGTTCTGCCTCACGGGGAACAGACGCGGTTGCCTCAGGTATTCACATCAGGCCCTTCGGTCATTTAAACCTTCCCGGTTACCGTGCCATTTCTCGTGTACCCCTGAGGCTCTCCAAGACTCGTCCGCCTGTAGATGCTTTAGGTTATGCTCCACAGAAGTTGTGTTATCCTCTGGACCTTTGGAAACAGGCCCCTCAGGCAAGCTTCCAGTTAGTACTAGTATATAGCTTTATTTCGAAAATATTTCATTTCATAAAAGCATTACAGTAGAACAAATACAGAATAAAAACAATTATTAAAGTTTAAAATCACAAAAGAGAAATCATTTAAAAAGTGCAATATACAACAGTGCTAAGAAACGTCCATTTTAGGACGAACATAGGGACACATGCTTAGTCGACCTTTGGGGAATGGAATGGGAGACACAGTAGATAACTAAGCCGCTGAATTCAAAAGAATGAAGCCATTTACTGGAGGATCATCAACCTTGCGGATCTTATCCTCCAGGCCCACCCCAAATATTTCGCCAGGCCGCATGCGAGCAAGGGTTGGGGGTCTGATCTTAGCAAATGTAGTGCCTCCACATATGACCGTGTACCCAACCTCAGACAAAGTGGTTTCAACCACCTACGGCGAGGGCTAGAATATGCGGGACACACGAACATTAGTTAGTACTAGTAGGGACTATGGCTTTTTGATTAATGCGAGATCCCTGGTCAAGAATAATGTTTCTTTTAAGGAGTTTGTTTTAGACAGAAGACCTTCTTGGGTCGTCATGACAGAAACATGGGCTAAGGAATCTTCGGGACCTGATTTGGTTGAGGCAGTGCCGGAGGGCTATACTTTAGTTAGGCAGGACAGAGTGGGTCGTACAGGTGGTGGACTGGGCATTCTGTATAGAGATTCTCAGTTGTGTCGTGTCACTCCTCTATCAGCCCCCCATGACACTGTTCAGGCTTTATATTTTTCTATTAATGCATCATATGTATGCATTCTTATTTATAGACCTCCTGGGCCAAGAGTAAATTTTGAGCAGCATTTGCTCAGTGTTTTAGAACCCTACTTTGGCTGCGACCATGTCACGGTCCTGGGAGATTTGAATTTCCATCTTGAAAATCTAGAGGTGAAAGAAACCCTCTCTCTCCTTGATACCCTATCTGCTTGCGGCCTGCAGCAACTGGGTTAAGGGTTCTACCCATCAGGCAGGACATACGTTAGACGGGGTTTTTTCTAACGATAGCCAGTTGACCACTGAGGCCCCTATCCCGCTCTCCTGGTCAGATCACTCCGCAGTCCCCCTAAATTGGATATCACTCCTAGAAATAATAACCCGAGGGTTCCGAGCAAAATGGAATCTAGGCGAAACCTGAAGAGTATAACCAATGATTTATTGGCCCCCCTAATTCCCACTATGGCTATTTCTATGGAGGAGGATGTGGGTTCAGCGGGTGCAAGCTGGAAAGTGCCATCATAATGGCCATTGATTAATTAGCACCTGCCTCCCTTCGTTACTCTGCCAGAAAAAGGCCGTCGGCCCCCTGGTACTCGGAGTCATTAAGACACCTCAGACAGGGCTGTAGGAAGTAGGAATGACTCTGGAGGGCTAGCTGGAACACACTGGATAGGGAAACCCACAAAACTCTTCTGAGGGAATATAAGGCAGAGATTATAAAAGCTAAACAGGTCTATTTTTCCAATTTGACCTCTGCCCTTACCTCGCCAAAAGAGCTCTTTAAGATTGTGGATTTATTGACGACCCTGCAGACTCCGGACCCCGTCACCTGCACTCAGCAGCTGTGTGACGATATTGCCCTCTACTTTCATTCTAAAATTGCGGATATCGTCTTGTCCTTAGAGTTACAAAGGGCCTCAATATCTCCCTCAACCTTGCAGGTTATTCTCCCTCAAGTATCTGTTAGACCTGCTACTACGGTCCAACTGTCCAGTTTCCCTTCCCTATCCCTCCAGGAATTGGATGTCCTTTTGGCCAAGACCAGATCGGGTTCTCCTCTTGACCCTTGCCCCCTTAAACTCCTCAAGCAGTGTAAGGACACCCTTCTGCCCTCTTATCTAGAGATCATGAACAGAGCAATGCGGGATGGCATCTTCCCCTCCCAGTGGAAGAGAGCGGTGGTTAAACCCCTCTTGAAAAAGCCTACCCTAGACCCGGAGACTTTTAAAAACTTTCGCCCCATTTCGTTGCTTCCAGCCCCAGCAAAGATGCTGGAAACCCACCTTAACCAGCATCTTGCATCCTTTCTGGAAACCTCGGGTCTTTGGGATCATTCGCAGCACGGATTTCGGAAGGGTCATAGCACGGAATCGGCCCTTACTGTAGTGCTTGATAACATCCGCACCACAGTTGATAGGGGCACGAGTACCCTGCTGATCCTCCTTGATCTCACGGCTGCGTTTGACACCCTTTCTCCCTCCGTATTAACATCTCGACTGAGGGAGATTGGGGTGGAGGGGCCTGCTCTCAGTCTTTTGGCCTCCTTCTTAGATCAGAGGGAACAGAGAGTGAAGCTGGGGAGTTCCTATATCCATCCCTGCCGGTCGAGTATGGGGTCCCACAGGGGTCGGCGTTAAGTCCGACCCTGTTCAACATCTATGTGACCCCACTGGCCAGGCTTATTAGATCATTTGGGATGGAGGTAGTTTCCTACGCTGATGACACCCAGATGTTGCTGTCTCTTGCCCATTCCGTCAGCTCTTCTGCCTCCAATTTTAGACACTGTATGGAGGCAGTTGCTCAATGGATGATTGATAATTCATTGAGGCTGAATGGCGAGAAGACAGAGATCCTCGTGTTCGGCGGAAAGGATGACATCTGGTCGACGGAATGGTGGCCCTTATCTCTGGGGACCTGCCCTGTGCCCACCCCCCTAGCACGAAACCTGGGGGTCATGATCGATCCGGCTCTTGCGATGGGTCATCAAGTCAATAGGACAATTTCCACCTGCTAGGGCATCATTAAAATCCTACGTAAGATCAAGCACTATTTGTCCTTACAAGCCCGTAAACAAATTGTGGTGGCATTGATAGCCTCTCGGCTTGATTATTGCAATGCCCTATATGCCGGGATAAATAAGTGCCTGCTGCAGCGATTACAAATTGTGCAGAACGCCTCAGCCAAGTTTGTACTGGACTTACCCAGGAGGTCATCAGCTACTGCCGCCAGGAAGTATTTGCACTGGCTTCCTATTGAAGCCAGGATTACTTTCAAGGTTCTCTGTCTGGTATATGGGGCCTTGACTAGAAAAGAGATTGGAGGAATAAAAGATCTGCTGTTTCCCTATGCCCCTTCGAGAAATCTTCATTCCTCAAAGAAGCTTCTTCTATCTGTTCCCCGAGTTCGAAGAGCCAAGTGGGGAGGCAGAGCCTTTTCCAGCCTTGCTCCTAGATGGTGGAATACTGTACCCTTGAATATTCGGACTTTGCCATCAATGCAATCTTTTAGAAAGGCCTTGAAGACCTGGCTTTTTTCCAAAGCCTACCCTTAGTTTTTTGGGATTTGCCTTTTATGATGTTTTTTCTTTAGGCGCCTTGATGCCTTTTGGCTAAGTCGCGCAATATAAGTTTTCATTCCATTCCATTCCATTCCAATGAAGAACTAGAAGCTAGTCTTTGAATTCTTCCTACGTCTAATTTTCATTCTAGCAGACCCATTGCCACTATGGTGGTGTGTCTGAATAATTTAAAGTTTGAATAAAACCATGGTAAAATGTTTTTATTTGCAGGTGTAAATAATAAATAGTTAAATAAGTTTAGACGCCCCACCAAATGCAACAGAGTTTCTCCAATGTGATTCGCCAGAGCCTTGAAAACAAGTGTAAGTGAACAGGGTAAATGCGCAGTGTTATGGGCCCCACTGATGCATGATTTGCGTGTTTTAGGTTTCAGAGAAATGGTGAGTATGGATTAGAAATGATTTCTGGAGCCGCGCTGGAGCAACTACACTTGGGCTGGAAAATCTGAGGGATTCAGCCTCTCTTGTGAGGGATCTAGAGGGTGCTGGTTGCTGATTGTTCGTGTTTTGAGTTTGGGACTTTTTATAAAAGGATGTTGATAGGCTATTGAGTGCATGGTTACCTCCATGACAGCCTATGGAATTTACTATTTACTGCTTTATTATATGTACAGTGGGACTCCCACTTTGACGACAGGGAATGATTCAAGCATGTGAATCTATGAAAGATACCAATACTGGAAAACTGCAGTTACAGGTAAGTAACTTATTTCTTCTTATTTACCATGTCGTAAATTTGTTAAAAATTATATGAAAAATTAATTTAAATTAGTTTACATCTTTTCATACAAGTTTTTTTCAATTTTATTATAAGGCCTCAGGACTTTAAAGGTGATAATACGTCATTTGAACACCATGAAACGCTATGAAAGCACATCCAAAACTAATTGGTACTTTACAGCTGCATATTCTCATCCTGGCCCTCTCTTTTCCTGCCTGTGGCTATACTTCCCACCGTAAAGGGCACAACACCAGCTTCATCCCAATCTCCTTGACTATGCATCGCCGGGGTTAGCTGTATTTTTATTTTTTTGCTACTTGATTTTGTTAAAGTGCTGATGATGGCCAAAGCAAACTTCTTTTTTTCTTTTCAAACATGAATATAATCCTTAATAATATTTAAAATATGTTTTATTTATTTTAGATTTCAACACCTTGGACATGACGGGACGATATAATAAAAATACATAGTATTATAACATAACATGATCCACTTGAATGTTAAGAATCTTTGCCTTACACTTTGCAGCAGAGTTATGTTAAAACAATTTTTTGGTACTTTGCTTGTTGTGCTTTTTATGCTACCAAAGTAATTCTGTATGTGTATTGGATCAAACTCTAAACTGTGCAAACTGCAGACTTCAGTGCCATAATCAGTCATGCAGTTTCACATATTCCCTTTAAAATTCAGAGTAAAGTTTTGTTGAAGCTATTTTATTTTATGGCACCTCACTTTCTATTTAAATAAGAGGGTTGGCTTGCCTGGCTCCATGATGGCTGCAGACTTGCCAGCCCAGCCCAGCTTTGGGAAGGTTCATCAGCTTAGCTGTGGCCGCACCGCTGCAGATCTGCTTCAAGGACCCTAATGTGCCCGCTAACTTTGTTGGTAGCAGGAACGATGCAAACAAGATGGTGGTGTCAGATCCTTTAAACTTACTCTTGACTCTCCAGCTACAGCACAAGAACAGAGATGCTAGAGCCCAAGCCCCTCTTGGCAACACTGGTGGGTCTTTACACAGAACCCTCCATCATTACCTCAAGGGACGGGGGAATTGGATAAAATAATAAACAGAGAAGAGACTGGTCCTGCGTAGGCCTCCTCAGTCAGCTACCCTCGGTGCTGTCTTGCAGATGGAAACCTAAAAGCAATAACACATCATTACAATCCTAACCTCCTACTCTGTCTATGGGATTCTATTCCGTTATTTTCTCTCACCCACCATTATGCAGCTGAACCTTAGCTCCTCTTCTTATGTGTGTAGTGATTCTGTTCTCCTCTATTAGTTGTCACTGTTGAGAGAGAGAAAAGGGGACAAGTATAGATTTATATATGACTCTACCTCTAGTGTCTCCTAACTGATTTTATAAGGGCTCTCTGTAAGTGCACTTACTTCACTATTTACGGAGAATGCCTTCTATTTTGGGTTTCTGGAATTTTCTTGTATACAGTAGAACTCCTTTCTTGTTTTCTAACCTTGCCTTTTTCTTGTCTCCACAGATTGCAAAGTTACTTAACACTCCTGAACTCCTTGGTGAGTTTCTTAACGTATATACATTGTATTTACACTTTCTGTTTGTTGAACTGTGTGTTGTCCATATTTACTCATGGTATCTTTCTCATTTCTCTTTTCAGGTATGAGCAAGTGACTGTATTACTTTCTTTCAAAAAATAAACGGTAAGTGCTAGAGATTGTGTTAATAACTTAGCTCTTATCTTGAGTTTGTGTTCCAGCGCTTTTCTTTGCTGCTCGGGAACTGTCTCTAGGAATTGCCTCGTCCGAGACCTTCAATTTGCTATCCTCCTCTTCTTTCTCTGTTCGACGTCTTTTGACACCTCCTCCTCAGTTAGGCACTCGATAACGGCAACCTTCTACAGCCGCTCTCCTGAAGGCTTGGCAACCCGCGCTTGAATCACGCGCCGGGTTCCGAAGTGAGAAAACGAAGTACTTCAGAATAGACTGGGGGCATGAGAGGGAAATCTTATTGCGACCTTCACTTTTCCTGACAGGAATTTACAAATTGCCACGAAATTAACTTCTCTGGGCGATAGTCTTTAGTGAAGTGCGCATTTCTTCCGGCGCTCGCGCTTCACATTGGGTTCACGGAAGCCAGGGGCCTGAGAGACTAGCGCGCCTACTGAGCCTCTTCTATGGCAACAGCGGCGGCCATCTTGAGTCTCCAGGTCCGCACCTTCTGGACCGTAACCCTTATATTTACTCATGGTATCTTTCTCACTTCTCTTTTCAGGTATGACCAAGTGACTGTATTTCTTTCTTTCAAAAAATAAACGGTGCTAGAGATTGTGTTAATAACTAAAAAGTCTATTAATTTCCTTCTTCACTTAGCTCTTAACTTGAGTCTGTGTTCCAGCGCTTTTCTTCGCTGCTCGGGAACTGTCTCTAGGAATTGCCTCTTCCGAGACCTTCAATTTGCTATCCTCCTCTTCTTTCTCTGTTCGACGTCTTTTGACACCTCCTCCTCAGTTAGGCACTCGATAACGGCAACCTTCTACAGCCGCTCTCCTGAAGGCTTGGCAACCCGCGCTTGAATCACGCGCCGGGTTCCGAAGTGAGAAAACAAAGTACTTCAGAATAGACTGGGGGCATGAGAGGGAAATCTTATTGCGACCTTCACTTTTCCTGACAGGAATTTACAAATTGCCACGAAACAAACTTCTCTCGGCGATAGTCTTTAGTGAAGTGCGCATTTATTCCGGTGCTCGCGCTTCACATTGGGTTCACGGAAGCCAGGGGCCTGAGAGACTAGCGCGCCTACTGAGCCTCTTCTATGGCAACAGCGGCGGCCATCTTGAGTCTCCAGGTCCGCACCTTCTTTGACCAGGCATTTCGTCCAGTGTTCATTGTGGTCGATAGTAGAGGACAGAACCCAGGGTTTGGGTCCTGACAGTACCCCCCAACAAGGCAGGTCCTCCCTTTCCGGGCTTGGTGGGAAATCGTTGATGAAAAGATCTAATTAACCTAGGTGCATTTACATCCTCCACTCTTTCCCAGGATCGCTCTTCTGGACCGTAACCCTTCCAGTCTATTAAATAGTACAACTTCCCTCTTGATCTTTTGGAATCCAAAATTTCTTTCACTTCGTACTCAGTTCCTCTTTCTAGCTGAATTGGCTTCGGGGGTGATTCGGCGTCTCAGGGTTGCAGGGCCTTCTTTAACAATGAAACATGGAAGACTGGATGTATCTTGAACTTGGGTGGCAAATTTAGCCGATAAGTCACCTGATTGATTTGCTCCTCGATAGGATAAGGACCGATAAATCGAGGTTGAAACTTCCTGTTTCCCCTCAACCTCAAATTTCTGGTACTCAACCAAACCTGACCTCCATTGGTCAAGGATGGCCCCTTGCGTCTTTTCCGATCAGCGTCTTTTTTATACTTTTCCTTGGCTACTCGTAGATTGTCTACAGCTCTTTGTTGAATTTGAAGCAGGTGCGACATAACTTCCTTGACTGCTGGGACTGCTGTTTCCATTTGTCGAATGGTAGCATTTGGGTGCCTGCCATAGTTCAAGAAAAAAGGGGAATAACCGGTCGAATTGTTCTCCGCATTATTGTGGGCGAATTCCGCTGTTCACAAATAATCCGACCAATTACCTTCCACTTTCAAAAGAAACAGTTGCAAAAATTGTTCCAGTTCTTGGTTCACCCTTTCTGTCTGCCCATCTGTTTCTGGGTGATAACTAGTGGAGAATCTAACTTCCGTCCCTAAACCTTCCATAAAGTCCCTCCAAAAATGGGACACGAATTGGGAACCCCTATCCGAGATGACAATTTTAGGGACCCCATGTAACTTGACAATCTGGGAACTAAAGTGGGCGGCTAACTGTTTGGCTGAAGGAACCCCTCTTAAAGCTGTGAAGTGGGCCATCTTTGAAAAGGCGTCCACCACCACTAGGAAGGTGTCGTACCCTTGACTAATTGGTAGATCTGTGATAAGGTCTAACGTAACTGTATGCCATGGATGGGGAGGTGTAGGTAGGGGTTGCAATAACCCCTTTGGAGCCTGCCGTTCAGACTTCCCCTGCGCACAAATCTCACAAGACTTAACATATTTCTCTATATCTGGTGTCATCCTTGGCCACCAGTAATGTCTTTTAATTATCTCCTTGGTCTTAACTTCTCCTTTGTGGCCAGTTAATTTGTCATCATGGCATTCACGCATAACTTGCTGCTGCAACTCCGTGGTTGGAAGATATAAAGCATTTGTTGAATGATTTTTCTGCTGGCATCCTTCTCCGCCCAACTCTGCATAGCCTCCGGGCTCATGATGTCCGCGATCGACTCTTGTAGTCGGATGGAGGTGATGGCTCCTATGATTTTGTCACTGGGAATGATTGGCTGAATGTCGGTAACGGTCTTCTGCAATTCTGTACCAATCCTGGACAAGGCATCTGCTCCTGGACGAAACGTGATCACGAAATCGTAGTCAGCGAAATACAAGGACCATCTTAGTTGTCGTGGTGTAAGAGTCCTGGCTGTTTTCAGAAATGTTAAATTACGATGATCAGTAAACTCCGTTACATGGTGCTGGGCTCCCATCAAGTAGTGCCTCCACTCCTTAAAGGCATCCTTAATGGCCAACAACTCTTTCTCAGTGATCGTATAGTTTATCTTCGCTTGAGTCAACTTTCTAGATCGATAGGCTACTGGGTGTAGTTGGCCTGTGGTCTTATGTCACTGCGATAAAACTCCTCCTACAGCTAGATCCGATGCAAGAGGTTTTATTTATTGCAATAAATAATAGATCCGATGCATCCGTACCTACATAAAAAGGCTCCGACGGGTCAGCATGCAACAGGACTGGTGCTGTGGTGAAGTCCTCTTTTAAGGATTGGAAGGCCTCCTCCAACTCCGTTGACCACTCAAACTTGGTTCCTTTCCTCAACAGTTTCGTGAGGGGAAGAATCTTCCTGGGGAACTCGCTAATAAATCTTCGGTAGAAATTGGCGAATCCATTGAAACTTTGGACTTCTTTTACGCTCCTCGGAGATTCCCAGCTCTTCACTGCCTCCACCGTACGTTGATCCATCAGAATCCCGGAAGGCGACAACACGAAACCCAAGAACTCCACCTGCTTTGCATCAAATGCGCATTTTTCTAGCTTCACAAACAATTTGTTCTCCTGCAGCTCCTGTAACACTCCCTTCACTTGTTCATGATGCTTCTCCACGTCAGAGGAATAAATGAGGATGTCATCTATGTACACTATCGCACACTGGTCTATGAATTCCTTCAGGACGTCATTGATGAAGTGCTGAAAGGCCGCAGGAGCGTTACACAGTCCATAGGGCATCACTTGATATTCAAAAAGCCCAAATCTAGTCCGAAATGCCGTCTTCCGCTCATCTCCTTCACGCATTCGAACTAGATGTAGGCTCCTCTCAAATTGAGCTTAGTGTAGATTTGCACTCCCTTCACTTGGTCCAGAAGCACCAAAATCAATGGCAATGGATACCGGTTCTTCTTGGTTATCTTGTTAATGGCTCTGTAGTCAATGCACGTCCGCAATTCTCCCTCCTTCTTCGGCACGAAAAATAAGGGGGATGAAACAGGAGACTGGGACGGTCGGATGAAACCATTGGCAAGGTATTTATCCAGGTACTCTTTTAGATGTTGGTGCTCTTTCTCGGTCAAGGCATAGACACGACTGCATGGCAAGTTGGATCCCGGCTCCAGTTCAATCTTGCAGTCGTAAACTCGATGTGAAGGTAACAGTTCTGCTTCCACTTCGTTAAAGACGTCCGCAAACTCTTTATATTCATCAGGAATCTCCTGAACGTTAATCACGCACCTAGAATGCTCAATGGAGCATAAGGACAAGGCTGGGTTGTTCCTTACCTGTTCGGTTTTTTAATTTAAACAATTCTCTCGACAATAACTCGAATCCATTACTACAGTTCTGGAACTCCAGTTGATTGTAGGATTATGCTCCGTAAGCCACGGAAGACCAAGGATCAGCTGAAACTGGGGAGCGTCTATTAAATTGAACTGGATCTTTTCCTGATGACCGTCATTGGCCGTCAATTGGATTACTTCCGTGTGGCTCACGATTGGTCCCGAAGAAAGATTCGTCCCATCCACTGCACGAACAGGCTCGCTCTTCAACTTCTGGATTGCCTGGATTCCCACCTTAGCGGCAAATCTCAAATCACAGAAATTTCCTGTAGCTCCCGAATCTATCATGACCGATACTTCCGTTAGGGTGGTTTGTCTGAACTTCACTTCCATGGTCATGACTAAATGCGGGGCCGCTGACTGTAGCGTATTTACCACTTGATACTCATGCGGAGTTATTCCTTGAATCGCACCCACCTGCTCAACTCCTCCCACAGGTGGTGCCGTTAGTTTTCCTTCGGCTTGAAAGTACTCTTAGGCTTCTTTGGGCAATCTCAAACAAAATGGCTTCCGGATCCAGAATACATGCATTGATTATTTGCCCTTCTTTTCTCTTTCTCTTCCTTGGTCAGTGGGCCTCTTATTGCCCCTATTTGCATTGGTTCCGTTCCTGAGTGAGTATCTGAGGTTCTAACTCCATCTGACCGAGCCCGTATCACCTTGAAGTCTCTTTTCTTTTCTCCTCGTCTCTCTCCCTGGCGGAAATCTATCTCCAACACCAAATCGATGAGTGCTGATACCTCGGTGGGCCGATTAGGAATCTGGGCCAAGGTGTCTTTTAATTCATCTCTCAATCCACGATAGAATATCGCCGCTCTCTTGCTTTCTGGCCAATCGGTCTCCACCACTAACTTATTGAACTGAGCCAGATATGCAATGAAGTCTCGGTTTCCTTGTCGTAAGTCAAGCAATTCGTTATCCACCACTTGAGAAATTCTCTGTCGGTCAAATATCCGTAAGAATTCTCATTTGAAATCTTCAAAATTCCCTAACAAAGGGTTATCCCGCGTGACTAATGGCATGGACCACGAAGCTGCATCCCCACGTAGATAAGAGAGTATGAAGGCCACTCTAGACTGCGCGTCTGGGAAGATCGAAGGGCGGCACATGAAGTGTAATGAGCATTGGGAGAGGAATATCTGCGCCTTCTGTGGGTCCCCGCTAAATCTCTCTGGAGCTGCCAATGGTATAACTGGGGGGAGGGAGTGTATAACTTGTGTGGTTGTCCTATTGGTGGTCTCTAATACTGGATTCATGGCCTCCCTCTCAAAACTACTGGGTTGACGTAATCTTAGCGCCAATTCGGCTGTTTCTTTTCTGGCACTAACTACCTCCTGTCTCAGGTTTCGATTCTCCTCCCTAACGCTCCCAATTCTTTTTGTATTGCGTCTAGGATTGTTCCTAAAGACTGGACATCAATTCCTTCCGCCATCTCTGTTCGGGTGCGAAGGCAACTTGAGCAGTTCACTCTGTCAGATCCTTTAAACTTACTCTTGACTCTCCAGCTACAGCACAGGAACAGAGATGCTAGAGCCCAAGCCCCTCTTGGCAACACTGGTGGGTCTTTACACAGAACCCTCCATCATTACCTCAAGGGACGGGGGAATTGGATAAAATAATAAACAGAGAAGAGACTGGTCCTGCGTAGGCCTCCTCAGTCAGCTACCCTCGGTGCTGTCTTGCAGATGGAAACCTAAAAGCAATAACACATCATTACAATCCTAGCCTCCTACTCTCTCTATGGGATTCTATCCCGTTATTTTCTCTCACCCACCATTATGCAGCTGAACCTTAGCTCCTCTTCTTATGTGTGTAGTGATTCTGTTCTCCTCTATTAGTTGTCGCTTGTGAGAGAGAGAAAAGGGGACAAGTATAGATTTATATATGTCTCTACCTCTAGTGACTCCTAACTGATTTTATAAGGGCTCTCTGTAAGTGCACTTACTTCACTATTTACGGAGAATGCCTTCTATTTTGGGTTTCTGGAATTTTCTTGTATACAGTAGAACTCCTTTCTTGTTTTCTAACCTTGCCTTTTTCTTGTCTCCACAGATTGCAAAGTTACTTAATACTCCTGAACTCCTTGGTGAGTTTCTTAACGTATATACATAGTATTTACACTTTCTGTTTGTTGGACTGCGTGTTGTTCATATTTACTCATGGTATCTTTCTCACTTCTCTTTTCAGGTATGACCAAGTGACTGTATTTCTTTCTTTCAAAAAATAAACGGTGCTAGAGATTGTGTTAATAACTAAAAAGTCTATTAATTTCCTTCTTCACTTAGCTCTTAACTTGAGTCTGTGTTCCAGCGCTTTTCTTCGCTGCTCGGGAACTGTCTCTAGGAATTGCCTCTTCCGAGACCTTCAATTTGCTATCCTCCTCTTCTTTCTCTGTTCGACGTCTTTTGACACCTCCTCCTCAGTTAGGCACTCGATAACGGCAACCTTCTACTGCCGCTCTCCTGAAGGCTTGGCAACCCGCGCTTGAATCACGCGCCGGGTTCCGAAGTGAGAAAACGAAGTACTTCAGAATAGACTGGGGGCATGAGAGGGAAATCTTATTGCGACCTTCACTTTTCCTGACAGGAATTTACAAATTGCCACGAAATGAACTTCTCTGGGCGATAGTCTTTAGTGAAGTGCGCATTTCTTCCGGCGCTCGCGCTTCACCTTGGGTTCACGGAAGCCAGGGGCCTGAGAGACTAGCGCGCCTACTGAGCCTCTTCTATGGCAACAGCGTCGGCCATCTTGAGTCTCCAGGTCCGCACCTTCTTTGACCAGGCATTTCGTCCAGTGTTCATTGTGGTCGGATAGTAGAGGACAGAACCCAGGGTTTGGGTCCTGACAGGTGGTGGGTGTGAGCAGCGTCTCAGCAGGCCTGGACACAGAGCCTGCTAGAGACCTTCAGTGAAGCTAGTGAGCTCCATCAATCTTCTGAGCCCATATGATAGAACAGAATTACAGGGAGACTCATGCATGAGGTTGGAGGTACAGAGAGGTGATGTGATAGAAGAGGCTGCAAGGGAAAAAGTGGGGGTGCCTTCCGGCAGATGGCGGTGATATAACTTCCCAGCAGTGTGAAGACTACAAAAAATTAGCACAAGTGGTATAAAGTGCCAAAGAAAATACTGCTTAAGGAAAACAAGGAGCGTCCTGCAAGGAGCAAAGGGGACTTTCTGTCCAAAACTCTTCAGTACCCCATGACCTATTGGCTAGGGACCATGAACAGGGTAAACATCTGCAAGAGCAGCTAGCCAGATATGAAACTTTAATAGTATCTACTCAGAGAGCCTTGCAGGACATCACTGGGTGCATCAAGTAGAGGATATAGACCATGGACATGGCACTTACAGAATTTGTAAGGATGCTTGCAAATGTGGGACAGGATAGTGGCTGCCTGAAACCTCAGGGTGCAGAAGTTAAGAAGGCAGTTGAGGACCACACTGGAGCACTCCCATTGTCTGAGAAGTTAGAGGACTTTATAGAACGGTTGCATACTTGAGGTCTATGGAGATCTTTGAAAATGATGCAAGGACTATGACACTACAGATGCTGAGGTTGGCAGCACTTGCTATGAAAACTAAAGATAAGACATTTCTACAGAGTGTGGTTCTTAAAAATGCAATAAAATGCGCCTCACCTTTGCCCACCAGGAACTCAGCTGGTAAGGTGGCTGTAGTGACCGGCTGGTCGCGGTATAGTGTTTCCAGAATGTGTTTTCAACAGCCTGTCCTTGTGGGCTGGCTTCCACACTCACACCACACCTATCCATCACATGTTTCACTGGTCAGGTGACCCTGCTAACAAAAGGAGCCGGGCGCATGTTCCCTGTGCCGGTTCCAGATCCAGTAATATAGGGCTGTGTTCTCATTCATTACTGCATGGGGGCCTAGGACAATGATCCTTACAATGGCAATGAGCAGGAACTGCCTCGCGTATAGGCTGGCAGCAACTTTGTTTTTGTTTTGGTTTTTTTTAAACACATTTTATTAGGTTTTTCAGCTTTTGTTATACAGCATCATGATACACATCTTATGCATGTCTTCATTCTCATAACTACCATTGCATGACCTTATCTCTTTTCCACTGTTACAGTGTCACATTCTTTAATGATTGTTAGCAATAAATTCGACTGTAGTCGCAATGGATCTAATATAGATTCAGGTTGAGTACGTGTTAAACTTAACTTCGGGTTGTTGTGGGGGAAATGTGGGCAGAGTCTTAGGCCCACCCCGCACCAACTGCCAGATGGACGTCGATGGTTGTAGGGCAAGAAGGTGGCCATCCAGAGCACGCACTGGCGAGGCCCTTACAACCATGCTGCTGACCGGCATTGCGGTATAAGGTCCGCAGAAGAAAGTGATTGAGTGCAGCTAGCTCCATGCTAAGGGCGCCTCCATGCGGCTGACCCTCCTATAAGAGGTAAGAAGCCTCCCCCTCTTCTGAAGTGCCTGTGGGGGCAGAGAGAAGCTGTACCGACAGTGTGGCGGATGAAGTGCCTGCATGGGAGAAAAGAATGGATCAGCCCGCGGCCGCATCCAGCATGATTGTCAAAGCCCACCTTGCAACGTGTGGGAGTGAGCTCATAAAGAAAGGCATTGCCTGCAGTACTGAGAAGGTGGGTGTGGTCTACATGTGAAGTGGTAGGAGCACCTACTGAGAGACAATAAGGCCTCAGCCGAACCGAGCAAACTTTATGGTATAGACAGGCCACCTTGCTGCAGGTTGCACGTTGTAAAACTCCTGTATGTGCTGGCGCCGTGCCAACACTGGAGGAAGAGTTGCACCAGTATTGAGAGAAGCACGGTCACTGACGCAGTGACCCCTCCCCGAGTACCTGCAGTGAGACATCCCCGGAGGCTGGTAAGGGTATGTGGTAGAAGCCTGTGCCGCGGCCTGTGAGGACGAGCTGCCTGGATGTGTATGGCTGCACCAATCCGGGGCCGAAGAGAACGGCAACGGAGGAAGGCCCAATGACGTTTGGAGCAACTTTGAAAACGTGGGCCCGGCTGGTGGCTACAGATGTGCTGCAACCTTGTGAGAGGTCTCCTACCCGCCATGCTTGCTCACCGGCTGTACAATAAGGAGCCTCTTCAGGAGAGAGTGGCGGGGATGTTCATGGTAGCCATCCTAGCAGTACCTGTGAGGAGCAACATGCCTGCAGCGTGAAAGGAGCTGCTGTGGCATGTGTGAAGGAGTTGGATGTGGTGTTGATTATCCACACCTTCCTCTGCGGTGCTGGAGAGAAAATTGCCAGGACCCATGATTAACTGCAGCACTGCCTCATGGTGGCCACTGGTGGTTAACTAGCCCAGTTTACAGGGAACACAGCCAGAGAAACAGCCTGCAGCATTGATACAGCTGCCATGGCCGCCTAAAATGACTGCAGCACCCCTAGCGGCTGGTTGCCACACAGCACTCCAGGCCTGGCGGTCTGGAGAACAATGAAAGAAACACCAACAGGCCAAGTTTGAGGTGTCAAACTGGACTACCATGAGGAAAGCTAATTATAGCTTGCAGTGCCCTAAAGTGAACTGAAATGCTCTCAATGAAGAGGAGAGACTGTCAACCCCCAGTAATGAACCCCACAAGAAGTCCTATGTAGCAGAGCATAAGGAAAGGTAGAAGGCTGCCCGGCACATAGTTTGAAGTGGGGTAAGCACCCCAGCAGTAGCTTTCAGTGCAAGCCACTGATGCGCAGAGTCAAGTGACCAAGAAGGGTCCAGTAAAGAGAGTGATACCAAGTGTCTAAGAAAGGGGTGAGGAGAAGATGTTCCATAAAGAGAGGACCGGGCACGCAGGTGCCAGCAGAGGCCACCATTGAAGAAAAAGTTTGAGAGCACAGGGTCAGAGGCGTGCAGAGGGCCTCATCTGGAGATCAGACAGCACAGGCAGGAGTCCGGGAGTAAGAGCCTTGCGAGGAAGAGGACCAGTGTTTTCACAGGGTGTAACAGGCAGGAGTGCGTGCTATGATAGGGCAGCCTCGAGGCGCATGCATGACGTTATTGAGTGAAGAAAGAGTGAGGAAAGTAAGTGCTGCTACGGTGTAGCCTTGAGGCGCAAGGGGTGCGTTATCAAGTGAAGACAAAGATAAGACCTGAGAGAGGTCCACAAAGAGAAGACATGTGAGAGGTCCACTATGAGGAGACCTATGAGAGGTCCACCACGAGAAGACCTGTGATCTGTCCACGAAGAGAAGACCTGTGCGAGGTCCACCATGAGTCAAGTCCTGCAGAGAGGACAGGACACAACCAGGGAGGTCCCTGTGAAAAGAAGATCATGGCGAGAGTCCTGGTCAGGAGAGAGAGCAGAAGAGAGTCAGTCCTAGGGGTAGGGGTATACGTGACCGGGAAGGTCCAAGTGAAGTGCACTTCACATGGAGAGGCCTGGTCAGAAGGAAGAAGAGTTTGACAAGATTGAATAAGGCTACATCTGGAAGAGGAAGAGAAAAGAGGTGAAGAGCATGGCAAGTGGGTATATTGCCAGGTTGCAGTGAAGATGGGAAAGGAGCAGAAAAGCGTGGCACGAGGTCACAGCACTGGAGTGCAAAGAAAATGAAGGAAGAAGAGAATGGTGTGTAGTAGACACCTGGCACACCACAAATTACAGGATGATAACCGTGACTGTCATCATTATCAAGTGCATCACTAAGACCATCCAAGGAGCACAGGACATCTGAAGTGGACCCCTATACCTATGAAACACCCAGAGGTCAACGAGGCATCTTTGGTGCTGTGGGAGGCTGGCCGGCCAGACACCATCTTTGTGCCCAGGTGAACCTGACGCCAGCTGGTGAGAGCACTCTTGACCATTGGACCTTGCACGTGAGGCTTGGACATCACCTGTTGGGAGTGACCCGCTTGGCATGGCCCATGGGAGGCCCATGCAGTCCTGTGGCAATCCAGGAGCAAGGGCCTCATTGGGTTCCTGTGAGAGGGGAGTCCAGTCAAGAGAGATGTGCCTGCAACTGATCCACAGCAGGTATTAGAGAGCATGGAAAGCACTTATGGAGACTGGGAATCCCTAAGACTATCCAGCAGATGCCTGTGCACCATAGTGCGGATGGCAAGAGTACATCAACCCTGAAACAACCACTCTTGCGGCAGAGTGAGTGACTCAGAGGTGGTGCTGTTGGCGATTCCTCCATGGCCCAATGGTGTGGCATGGGAGGGATACTGCTTAGTCCACACAGTCTCGTGGGAGCCCAGTGAAAAGGGCTTCACGTGAGGCTTGGAAGTGGCCCTATTGGGAGTGACCCCTTGGCATGGCCTATAATAGGTCCCACGCAGTCCCGTGGCAATCCATGGGCAGGGGCCTCAGGGGATTCCCTTGCGAGGGGAATCCTAGTAGGAGAAGGAAGCCTGAAGTTGCTCCACCATAGGGCAGCTGGAAGCATTGCAGGATCCGAGGAAGACTCTTCAACAGTTGCATTGACATCATCTGTCTTCAAAGGCATGCCATCCATGGAGCTAGGGCAACTTTAAAGACATATCAACAGCAGAATCTGCTGTTGCTCCAAATGCACCCTCATAGCGAACTTTGTAAATAGACTTCCACACAGTGAGACCAGGTGAGATAGGACACACAGTGCCCGGGTGGACTGTGACATCTTAGACTAGTGAGTGAGGGAATCCGGACTTCATCCACACTGCCATTCGTGCCTAGAGTAGTCTGGTTAAACAATGGTGGCATGCTGTGAAGCCTGGTTTTCCCAGCTCCACCTGACCACTTATCCTGTACTGCAAGCAACCCTGAATAGACTCAGGTGAGTTTTTGTATTGTCTTTTTATTCTCTCCCATGGGTTGGACTCATTGTCCCATTTTCAATAAAGTTTGGGAGGGATGTAGTGACCGGCCTCGTCGCGGTCTAGTGTTTCCAGATTATGTGTTTCCACCAGCCACTCCTTGATGTCTGGCTTACACACTCACCCCACACCCATCCACCACAGTTGTCACTGGCCAGGTGACCCTGCTAATAAAATGGGGTGGGTGCATGTGCCATGGGCCAGTTCCAGAACCAGTTATGTAGGTTCTGTGTTCTTATTTGTTACTGCATGAGGGCCTCGGGCGCTGACCCTTACAGTGGCCAATGAGGAAATGGTGCTGGTTAAGATAAGAGACAATAAACAAAGGTAACTGATCACCAACATTGTATTCCAGAAGAAAGAAAGGAGAGGTCTCCTCAACTGCTAAACTTGAGCCTTGCAACACTGAGCAGGCCCTCAACGGTTACTTAACGCTAATAAAAAGGGGCTCCTGGGTGATTACTTGCCACAGTTCATCTGTTTTCTGTAATTATGAGAGCAGCTAGCTGGGGTCGTGCCCTACAGTGGTTGCTACCAGACTCCGGTGGTCGGGCAGATAAAAAAAGAAAACCTAAACCAAAAAAAAACACTTACCTGAAACGGATGCAGCTTCTCCTTTGTCCACTGTCCCGCCAACATCTTCCTGTACTCAGCCGCAGGTAGCACCCGCCCTCCCAGCCTCCCCATAGCCAATCTCAACGCTACAATGCAGCTTTGTGATTGGACTGAGCGCCGTAGATCGGCGCTCAGACGGGGACTGGGAGGGTTTGCATGTTCCTCACCCGTGTAATGCAGCCTGTTTGGGGACATGCAAAGTGCATAGGACAGCTTGGGGCGGCTCGAGAGGGCCGGCAAAGCAGTCCTGCGCACTTCAGTAGTGAAACCTACTCTTCTCCCTACTCCGCCAGCGCTGCCCCACCTGAGAGCCACTGACGTATTTAGGAAAAATAAAACAATAATAACAATAGTTATTATCATTTTATTTTTCCTTTTTTTTAGTGGGGCGACGCTCCTCTGCCTTAGTGGAGGAGCCGCCACTGTGCCTGGCTGTATTGCCTAGTGTAAGGTCACAGACATTGTCTACACCTGAGGAACTTGTTTAAAACTGTGAGGAGTTAGCAGAAGTCACTGAGAATAAAATTTGACATGTGATTATTCCTGCCTCCCAGGTTTAGTGCAGACTTTTCCTATAGGCGAAGTGACGCGTCAAGCGTGTTCGGAGACCAGATATGGCAACAGGTTTGACTGGTGTTGGCTTACAGGTTTCCAAGGTGTTGGAACACACACTGATGCCTGTTTTGTGTCGATTTGTAATCCATCCTGAGTGTGCCTTCAATAGAAGTGATTTAAACCATAAACGGTGTTAAATAGCACACACATATTCCTATTCTACCTGCCCTTTGCCCTAGGGCTGCTTTGATGCTCAATGCCACTTCACTTCCTTTTGTAAACCTACTGTTGTCATACAATACAGTACATAAAGGATCAAAGGCTAATGAGCTTACTATCTTTACTTCCAGTATCAACAATGAACTCTGCTCTGCGTTTCTAAATTGTTTCTTGGCACCTGTAGTGGTTGATCTTCTCCTTGTCTTCATGCCAGGGGCATCTCAGCATCGCTGCCACATCCTGCATTAGGGTTTTTTCATCAAACCTATAAGTGATCGAAATGAATTGATAAATGAATGAAGTGCAAAGCACATTTAAAATTCATAGTCTAGGCTCCTTCTTTTTCACCCCCTGTTTTTAGATCCAGTGTTAGCCAAGAACTTTCAATTTACTAAAATTATATGTACAATATACATATTTATAGCAGTTTCGTCCAGCACTCTGCATTCATCGGTCTGTTGGGTCATTCACATGTTCTTTCACCCGCTACATAATACAGCAGTGGGTCAGCCCGCTTCAGCTATTGGATCAATTCAAAGAGAGTAATGGTATTTCTCTTTCACCAGGTGCACGTCCGCACACAAAGAAGTTCCCTCGAGGGCCAGGTAACACTATGGCAATGTGTACTTTTTGAGACTGGAAAAAACACAACTGTCAAGGTATTTTTGCTATACATGTGCGAGCCTCGAAGCTCCCCCAACTAAAAGAAATTAGAAAAACCATGACACAACAAGTCCTGCAAAGTTAAGATGCCAGCAGACAACACCAAGTCCATTGGCTTTTTCAATGCTTGTTCAATTTGCAGTCTAGGTCCTTCCTAGTAAAGGCTATTTATATTAATAGATATTGGAGGGAGAAAACCAGCACTGATTCATCTAGTCTCTCCATGTCTTCACCTTGTCAAAAGCTGTAGTCACCTCTATAGGCTCACCACAGTACCTGAGTTTACTCACAAGTTTTATTTCGCCCCGCTACCCACGGATCTAGAAACAGGAGAAGTGAAATTACGTTTTATTATGCAGGATGTTCTCCAACAAGAGAGTCTTTCAGTCTTCTGTTCCCACGTGCCCCAAATTATCATTGTTAATCAGCCAAGCATCGGAGAGGCTACAAAAAGGCGGGACTTTCACTCATTACCCAATATCCAAACACTGAACTAGTCTTTTTGTTGGGAGTATGACACCCAGGTGCGGCAGGCTCACCCAACCCCAATAGCCATCTGAGTAACCATGTAGAAGGATGTAGAACCATATAGTACTCACTTTGTTGTCAATGACAGGGCAGTGAGATTCTTAGTTAGTGTCGTGCACGCGTCCTTCGAAAGTTTTTCTCTTACTTCCTTTGACCTGGAAAAAAGAAAACACACAGACAGCTTACAGCTCCCAATCATAACACAGGGTTTGGAGTAAAAATGGTACACCAGTACAAACAGATGTTCAAATGTAGGACTGTACTAGATCCCAAACGATAAAACACATTAGAAAAATTCCTTTTCAAAAGTGAATGCTTGATCATCTGCTTCTTACCTTTTGAACTAGATTCAAAAGGTACATATATTCATGGTAAGGTTGTACCAGTTAGTTTGGGCAGTTTTTAGTCAGATGAACAATCTGATGGTCAAGGGAGTCTGAAGACTTTGGGTCAACTGGAAGCTGAAATTGAATATGAATAGAGGTGACATTTACTGATATCTGCAGGTCTGAGACCAATTGAGAAATTATGACATTGAATGGGAGAGATTGATAGATTTGATAGAGACGTCTAGCCGCAGATGCCTTAACTTTGAATATCCCCAGGCATCAGACTGGATCCGGAAAACTTTTCTGCAGCAGCACCTCTGCGTGCCGGGGGGCGGCGCTGCCTGCCTCCGCCCTGTTGTCTTCCGCGGACATGACGTTAGCGGAGTTATATATGCCCCTGCCGGCGCGCTGATGTCAATTTTATTCTTTTCCGCGTCCGAGCGCGAATCCTGGAAAACCAGCAGTTCCTTGGCCTGGTTTTTGGGCCTTCTATGACACCCTCGGTGTCGTGGGAACAGTGTGTAATGCCTTCCGGATTTAAGGCTTGGGAAGCTTGTGCGTGTCAGATGTCTGGAACTGACCCGCACCTCATTTGTATCTGGAGCCTCGGCGTGCACCACAACTCCAAAGACTGTGACGCCTATCAGAGGATGAAACCAAAGTCCTTGAGGGAGCGTCGCATGAAGTTGCTGGCCGAACAGGTGTCTGGTTCGGCTCACTCCCGTCGCCGCTCTTCTTCTCGGCATCGGGCTCGTTCCCGAGGTAACTCCTGCAACTGCCGTGTGACAACAGGTAAGCCTAAGCACAGGCGTTGCTTATGGAGATCTTCATCCACTGTCCCTGCCGCTGCCGCCCAATCCTCTCGCACTGCGCCAGGTGATGGCACACGGCAGCCTCATTCTCCGTACCCACCCTTTCCGGGTGTTGGGGCAATGCAAGCCCAAATGGAGGATTATTTAAAGTCACTCCAGGCTTGTTTTGAGTAGCCCCCTCCCCCTGGTGCACCTTCGGGTCCCACAGAGGTAGCTGACACTCATGCCGGGTCTTCTTCTGCTTTGAGAAATTGGGGGGTATGGCCCTTTGGACTGAAGTGGGGTTGGGCCCAATATATGCTTAACAAAACAGAAGAACCCACACTTCACGTTATTTCAACAAGTATTATTCAAGTAGAGAAATGAACAAACTTTGTCATGTTCATCTCGGCAATTATTTACGCCTTTTAATCGTTTTTTGGAATAGACAATACTGTTTCTAGAAAGAGAAGAAGACGTTCTTCACAAACATAACCACATACTTTTGTTGTCTGAGTTGTGCAACAACCTATGTGTAAAGAGAGTGAAACATACAATTAATACGATTCATTTCATGGTACATCGTATTATTTTTAAAAAAATTAAAACAGGTGGAAAAAGAAATTTTAAAGTGAAAAACTATGTCAAAATTATTTCAAATGGACATCAACACATAAGCACAATTTTTTCGAAATACTGAAATGTCATCAATCACTGTAGATACTCAGTATAAAATTAATGTCAACAATGTTTGCAATAGATAAGGTTCAGTCCCCTTTGTCAACAGTGTTTTCAAGAATATAGGATTTAATCCTTTTTGCCGACGCGTTTCGAGTGTGGGTTTCCTGTACCCAGACTCTCATCAGGGCCAAATCAATCGTTTTTCCAATCCTTATCCTAATAATAAAAAAACAAAATGTGCATACTTGTTAGGACAGCTTTCCTTCACCCTCTCAGTTTCTTAAATGTCTACATAGTTTGCATCAAGGTGCCTTACCTCGAAGTTGTGGAGGTGAAGGTCACACTTGAAGCTTGTGAATAAAGCTGTGTGCACGCTTCTAAAATAAAGATTGTTGTGTATTTGTTAGTTACGAAGATCCAACAATCATTTCCTATTTTTAAAAAAATATACAAAGGACAGGACATTCCTACCTGGCACGGAGTGTCTCAAAAGTTCAGTTGTGTGAACTATTTTCTCTCATCGTTTTTTTAGAAGGACGGGACCACTTGTAATTTAAATTTCCTTCTGTGAAAAGAGTAACCGACAGTGGCGTTATTATGTCTATTTCTACATTTAGGTTCGTATCCATTATACTACTAGGGGAACCGCTAAACCACTCACCGCGAGTTTCCTCACGTTGATCGCGGTGTCTCTCACCAGCCTTGTCTAGCGGTAACCGTTCACTGTCTGCGGATCTGTAACATGAAAAGACCCGTTAGGGACGCTGTGTTGAAAGCAAGGACCGCGATCGTGTTACCAGCAAACTAAGGGTCCACGCTTACCTATTTCTTCCGCTTGCTCTCCTCTCAATGCTCTCCTTGTTCTGAATCACCAGTGTTGGTCAAACAGGCAGCCGCCTGTACGTTTCTTTAAACTTTCTTGACCAATCAAATCGGAGTATTGCGGTGAAGCCCCGGGAGTGCATTCTGGGAATTGTAGTGAATTGAACGATTCACATTAAATTTTTATTAGAGTCTGTTCAATTCACTCATTGAGTTGAGTCCTTTGTTGATGCTGTCGAACCTCATTATTAGGTACGCTTCCTTGCGTAACAGCGCTTGTTCTACATTTGGTGATCGATGTTTTGGATCAATGCTCGTTAACACCGTCCAAGTGAAATCGGTCTCCTTGTGATTGAAAGCCACAAAATGGTCTACCATTGGGGCATTCGGTCTTCTTCTGCTGACGTTTCACCGGCACTGGCTGTGTGTGTTGACTCCGATTCCGGAGCCGACGCAATGCCACCGAGCCAAGGCCCAGAGCTCAGCCCATCCTGGCAGTCAGCGCATAGCCCTGTGCGGCTTCCTGCACCGACGTCGCATGTGGCGCCGGCGATGCCCGGGTCGAAGCCTGGGTTTACACCAGGCTCGGCGCCAATTCCGGCGCCTCGTGCTCCCTCCAGGCAGGTTGCAGTGGGATCGGCATCGGTCGGCGTTCAAGTTCAGTCCTCTGTCGAGGTCGTCGACGTTGAGGTGACTCCGTTACGGTTTCGATCGGTGCCGGATTCGAGTCCACTTCCCTTGGTGCTTGCTCCCCCCGATTTCTTGGGTGGCAATGGGTCTCCACCACGGCATCCATCGATGCCAGTGCTACCATTTACGCCTCCTCGCTTGGAACCTGATGTTTCCCTGGACTCCCCTGATCAAGGAGCCCAGGTGCAAGTACCCTGTGTCCTCTGGCCTTCGGGTCAGTCTCCGGCTCCTCCACTGCTCATGTCCATTGGTAGAATTAGCCTTCAACCGTCTCCTACTGACAGTTTGTTATCTCCTACACGGATGGCAACTGAGTCTAGTGCTGCCTTCGCGCGCTATTCATGGGGCTGCTGCTGTGCTTGGCTTTCAGCCTCCTATGGTGCCTCTTCTCTCTGATCCTTTCTTGGATCTGCTCCCTTTGGAGCCTATCGAAGTAGAACCTGTGCTGCCCTTCGGAGACTCTTTACTGGATATCCTGCGTGGCACATGGTCCAGACCCTCTTCAGGTGACCCTGTTGATCGGGCTATTGCTCGGAGACAATGCCCTGCCCCGGGTGATCCTCTTTGTCTGTCTCTTCACCTAACAGTTCAGGGACTGGTTGTCCAGGCAGTTTTTAATTTACAGTCCTCACCCTCTTTGCCCCTGTTACCTCCCACCAGGGAATCTAGGTGGCTGGATGATTGTGGTTTCCGGCTTTTCGCCTCTGCCAGCGCAGGCGTACGGGCTTTAAATGCGGCCTGTGTGTTTTCACGAGCATCCTCCGCTCTTTGGGACTCAGTTGCTCACCTTCTCCCTTCTATTACAGAAGGTTCACGAACAGAATTACTTTGTCTACTGCTTCATGGTAGAAGCATGGAACGGTTCTTCCTTTGGTCATCCCAGGATGCAACTGACTCTATGGGATGGGTGCTTGCTCGCACTGTGGCTTTACGCCGCCATGCTTGGATGCGCTACAGTCGCTTCCTAGATCATATTCGGGATACACTCAGAGATCTTTTGTTCAATGGAGTGGATCTTTTTGACTGCCACATGGATTCAGCGGTCTCCCGTCTCTTGTCAGGGCTGCCATAAATCTGGTTGCCATATTCTCTGCCTTATTTTCAGGTACCCAACCTAATACTCAGGTTGGTTTTTAGTGACCAGTTACTGTTCATGGCTGGGTTGCCATCTCTATGTTTGTTCGGCGTAGCTATTTGGCTGATTCTCTTCTGTTCAGTCCTGTTATGTTATGTTCATTTATTTCTTCTATAGCGCTCGGCTACTCCAAGGAGCATCCCGGCGCTTTGGCGAAGAGTATCAGCAGGTAGAACAACAACAATAACAGCTAGAACACAGACAGAAAGAAGAGAAAAACTATTTAGTAAAAAGCCACGTTTTTAGGCCCTTCCTAAATACAAGAATACAGAAGTCCTCTGAATGTGTGCTTAGCCCAAGAGGACGTCCCATCTAGGGATTAGCCTATGTGGAGTATTTCATGGCATTGGGTTCTGCCTTTGCCTTGGTACGCTCCTATGGAGTTTACAAGCAGACGTCCTGCTGGGAGTCTCTTGTTTCTTCCTACAGAATTCCTCGTATAACTTGCTGTATTGCACGTTGGGTTGGTCTGTCTGTACTGCAGTGGAACCTGGCTTGGGTTCCATGCTGTGTGGTGTCTATCTCACATGCTTAGTGTGACACCTTGTCGTGGCAAATCTTTCACGAACTACACACTATTTGCCGCTGTGTGGTCTGCTTCTTCTTGTTTTTACTGGGCAACTTGAACGTACAGCCCCTTCGGGTTTGTCCTCCAAAATGGTGGATTAACAGATGCTTTCTGTTTCCTTACGAGTCTTTCCATGCTTTTGCTTGGATTCGTTCTGTGCATTCTCAAAGGGACGTGTTTTTCCTGGATACTCGCTCCTTGAGATCCAGGTCTTTTACACTTTTCCTCACTTTTGCCACTGTAGTGACTAGTTATTTTTCCTACTCTGTCTTGCAGGGGACTGTGGTTCCTCTCAGACAAGGGGCATGGGTTACTTACTGCTCTGGACATTGTCCTACCCAGTTTCCGCATGTCGGTAGGTATGTTCAGCGTACTCCAGACTCTTGTTGGGTCACGCTTCATTGTTTCAAAGTTTTTCCTCCTGCTCTGTATCTGCTCTGTGTTCTTATACAACTGATTCGTGCAGGCTCGTTCATTCATGTGGTGTCCATGGTTCCTGACTCGGTCTATTTGTACCACCAGCTCTTGTGGTGTCTGGCTTGCTGGTGCCCTTTTTGGGCTGTTGCCTTCTTGCTGTTTTGTGCCTCCGAGCTTCTATGCTACCCTACAGGTAGTCTTTGCTTACTGCGTATGGTTTCAGCGTCCATACTGCATGCTTAGGTCCCCTCTGGTCTTCGCTTTGTTTGTTGTTGCTCGACTGCTTGTCATCGGCCCTTCACATATTGTCACAACACCGCCTAGTCCTGGCTTGTCTTCTACTTTCGTACTACCAGCATCTTGTGGCCATGGATTGGCATTCTGCCACTGCTGTCACTTGTATCTTCTGTTATCTTTTTCAACAGGATTCTTTTTTTGCTGTTGTACATATCGGACCGATGTTCCATGCCTCTGTCATACAAGTTGCCGTCTCTCGAGGCTTTGCTGCAATTGGCACACTGCATCCGGCGGTTCTCTCACACCCTCGGCTAAGCACCACTTCTTACAAAGTCATACCCTTCATCTTTTCTCCAGCTTATCTAGTATAGGGTTTCTTCTCCATGCTGGCACTTACTGGGTATGGGTCAGCCTATTGCCACTGCTGTCCCACGTGCCTTTACAGGTACAGGTTTCACAGTGCTTTTTACCACTGTTTTGCTTCGTCGACCGGTATTGGCTTTTGCTTTCTGTCGCCACCTCAGATCCTGTGGATCCTTCAAACCCTGGTTTGGTTCATCTCCTTTTTTGAAGTTATGTACTCTCACTTCGCCACGAGTATTCAGGCTCTGTGTTTTCCATCTCTCAACCCGGTACACCCAAATGGAGTTTTTGTGCTGTTCTTGATGGCTTCTAGTGCCTTTGCCTCCTATGGTTTTCCGCTCTCTTTAGATCTTCATGGTCTGGTGGTTAACTGTGCTAACATTACTGTCCGCATTGTGGTTCCTCAAGGTAAATGGTGCTGTTAGGTTACCTTATGGATGACTACGTTATTTTTGGGAACTTGGTGGGGTTCAGTCGCATACCCGCCTCCTTTATTGGTATGGCTTTGGTATCTATTCAAAGTTAAGGAATCTGCGGCTAGACGTCTCTATCAGATAAACGAGTTACTTACCTTAGGTAACGATGTATCTGGTAGAGACATGGTCTAGCCGCAGATTCCTTAACGCCGGCCCGTCCTCCCCGTTCAGTTCCTTCCAGCCCTTGGCCTGGATTGTAGGGTGTGAAATCTATTCACTTTTTTCCCACCATCCCGCTTTCCCCATCTACATTGCCTTATGGGCTTTGCCACCTCTGCGGCCTTTTCCTTCAGGTCTATTGGCTATGTACATTTATGGATCTTTAATTGGGATTGCAACGTCTCTTTTTGGTGACGTCTTGTGGTGAACTCTTCGTAATCTAGTGTTCCGGACCTGTTCTCCTTCACGGTTTTACTTTCAGGATGTGGACTTTCTGCTTTCTGCCAGGCTGTTTTTCCACATCCTTGTCTCCCTTTAACGTTAATTGAGCCTTTGCTTTTGCGGGGTGGCTTTCCAGGGGAAACATCGTTTACAACGCGGTGTTTACACCACACTACCTTAACAACGCTGCCATTACAACGTAAGTCATTACTACGACTTGCGCTGGATGGCGCTGTTGGTTAAGGAATATTGTAATTTTATATTCCAACACCTTCCCTACTGTTACGTGGACTGGTGCTGGAATATAAAATTATAATATTCCACAATCCGCGCCCTCCAACGCAAGTCATTGTAACAACTTGCGTTGTAATGGCAGCGTTGTAAAGTACCGCGATCTAAAAGATCGCGTTGTACTGACATACATGCCTTTTCAGAGCACTGCTCTGTCTCACCTGTCCATTCTTTCTATTTTTCATAATTTTTGCACACTGTTCCCATATTTTCACGGTTTTTCTTTTGGTAATGGCTCCGCGTTCTCACACAGAAAAGTTTTTCAATGAAAACTGACGTCAGCGCGCCGGGAAAGGCATATATGGCTCCGCTGATGTCATGTCAGTGAACGACGTCAGGGTGGAGCTGGGCTGCGCTGCCCCTGGCGCACAGAGGTGCTGCTGCGGAAAGGTTTTCTGGATCCAGTCTGACGCCTGCGTGCCGAGGTGCTGCTGCGGAAAGGTTTTCTGGATCCAGTCTGACGCCTGGGGATATTCTAAGTTAAGGAATCTGCGGCTAGACTATGTCTCTACCAGATACATTGTTACCAAAGGTAAGTAACTCGTTCATTATTCACATATAGAGGGAAGGTCACTGACTAAAGAATTCACTGAGGGTGCAGCATCCAGGGTATATAGAGACTCAGAATTATTAGGCCAGATTGCTTGGCGACTGAAACTTGAGGGAGCCCCCCTGCAAAGTACCTGGAGGCACCTCCCCACCCCCATGCTCTGGACCCAGTCAGGAGCTCTCAGGCCCGGGGCTAGCCGTCTATTCACAGTGCTGGAGGGGGGCCCTCTGGAGCACGGGAGCCCTCCCGCACTGCGGGGGCTATTTTTACGTCACTGCCTATGCCATCGAGAGAGGCGGGCGTTAAGGTGAGGTTATAAATAGGGCTACTAGTTTTATGGTATTTATTTCGTTGACATTCCCATCTGTTTTAAGCGTATTTAATTTTAGTTAATCATAATTGGCATTTATTTACATGTTTTTGTGTTTAACGTAAGAATGTAACTGCAAGGGGTATATTTATTTATGGATAAATGTATGCCCTTGTTTAACTGTCCAAAGGGTGTTTACTGTTTGCGATATAAAACAGTAATCTCAACACGTTTACATTGTAGTAACAGCTTAAACAGCTGTAGGGCTACAGTTATAAGTTTCCTTAGGAAATGTTCTTTTTTAACTTCCCTACCGGTCAGTCTCCACAGCTGCAGGCCTGGCACTCATTAGTGACAGTAGTGGGAATCCGCCAAAAGAATACCTATTTTGCAAATGCTTCCATATTTAAAAACATACAGACAGGAGAATAGATGTTTTTCTGTTTGTATTTATCTATAAAATCAGTAAAGAATTAAAAAACTTGGAGCCTTATTAATGAACAATACAGCTCAAGATTCTACGCAAAGCATATTATCACCAGACTAGACCATGTACACTGGGGTTGCTTCCACTGCTTACTGGTAATAGCCATTACCCCTATTTGTAGTCCTCCTTGTCCCAGTCCTTCCTTGTGAGGCAACTGCCTCTGGAAGAGTATTCGGGATGGCTTTGGATTAAAGATTTGCATGTGTGTTTCTTCTATGTTTACTAGATGCGCCCATCCCCCGCGCCTCCTCCTGTATTTCACATGTCCAGCTTATTGCAGATGAGACAAAGGAGGGAGGGAGGGAGAGGTGGGACTGGGACGAGTAAGAATATGAATCGGAATATTAAAGATGACTGGTAAATAATGTAATTAATTGAAGCTTTACCCCCTCTGTCTATCTTTATCCAAGCCTTATCTTGTGAGGATATAACACGCTGTAACGTTTTGCACCGACAACAAGTAATGCTGAAATTACATTTATTAATATCAACAATTACTTCATTGTCAACACCAATACAGTAAAAGCAAAGTTACACTGACCATATTCTGCCAGATCCAACCTATAGTGATTTACAAAGGTATCATGGGATGCTGAAAGGCTTCACCAGATTCTGCCTATAAAGTGGACACCACTCTCTTGGAGTGTCCTTGAATGTTAGAGGGAACTGATTCTCCTACTAATTTATATCATTGGCTATTTGCTTGACAAACTCACCTACTTATGATCTGAGCTGGCACCTGTTTTCTTTGTTCACTGAACCATAAGAAACAAATAGTGAATTGGAAGACTTGAAAGGCTTATTACAGTCTAAGTAGATCGACAAAGACATTTTAACAATCAAGGTAGACAAAATCTGTGAATCTTCCTCTGAGTGCAGAACTGGATGTACTGGGACAAGTGAAAGGGCAAATGGATCTTTGGAATATGCTTAGAATCCAATATGAGGATATACCCATCCAGAAATATCCTGGGGTAAGGGTAAGATATCACCAAAGCACTCAATCCTCCCATCTCATTGCCATGTGATCACCACAAGAAGTGCTATCTTCGAGGTCAGCCATGCTAAGTCGGCTTGCTCCAATGGTTCGAAGTGGTGTAGTTGTAAACCTCTAAGTTCTATGGCGAAATCCCAAGTAGGAATTTGGGTTTGGAATTATGGGCTTTTTCATTCCAAAGTTTCTTAATAATTTATAGATTTACTGGGATATCTTCAAGGAGCCTTCCCCAAATTTAAGAGCCTTTATGGCTGTCCATTGCATGGATAAGATGGCTGGAGATAACATTTGTAAGAATCCTTCCCTTAAGACTTCTTAGATGTGCACCATTCCTGAAATGAACTCCAAATATTTTTGTATGAAAGCAGAGTTGAGGGCTTCCTCAAAGCTTGAGTATCAAGGGTGACCTATCTAGAGAATCCCATTTGCTCCAAACCTACCCTATCAAGTTCCAGTCTGAGAGGCTGCAACTGAATCAATGGCAGATGTGGGAACTGAAGAGGTGGAGGGTAAAGTGGCAGGTGCAAAACCTCCCCTCCTGAGATGCTCACGAGAAGGAAAACCCAAGGGTGTCTTTGGCCAGAATGGTGCTACCATATTCCCATCTTCCTGAATCATGCAAAGCATCTTCAGTGGGGGAATTAGTGGGAAGGTGTACAGCAGTTATTGTGGCCAAAATCGACAAGGCATCCATTGCCCATGTCTGGGGACACCATAGTTCCTTTCCATAAAGTCGGAAGCATCGCACTGTGCTGTTATGAGAACAGGTCTAAACACCCATTTGCAATTAAATGGTCTCATATTTGTGAAAGTTAGAGCTAATGGTGGTGTAAATGACAGTGTCTTTTACTTACGTTTATGGAGTGGATGTATGTGGTGTGGAGTTGAATTATAGGGCTGGACTGAAACTGTTAGTTGTGGTACTGGGTGGCATGGAATAGTGTTGTGTGGAGTAGATTTGTGTAGTGGAATTATGCAGCATGTGTACAGTGGAATTATGTTGATAGTTATTATGTGATTTTGAGTGTGCTTGAATTATATAGAGTGGGATTGAGTGTAGTATAGTGTAAATATGCGGATTGGTAATTTGTTTTATGCTGTGGTATTGTAATGGAGTTTAATTCTGTGGTGTGCTGTTGAATTGTATGACATTATGTAGAAGTCTGTGGTGTGCATTGGATGCATATGTTGTGTAATTGTGTTGATCTGAATTATGTGGTTTGCTGTATTGAATTATTTGGTGTAAAATGGAAATGTATTGAGCTGAATTGTGAGACGTTGAACTGTGGCGTTGAGTGAAATAATGCGGATGGGAATTATGGGGCATGGTGAAGGATGTGGAAGAGCAGCATTAGAGAACGAGGGCACATACTGGAGCTGGTGAAGCAGATATAGTGAGACATGAGGGGGGCACTTGAGGTTGTTGAGGAAGAGTACAGGAAGGGTGATGAGAGAACACACTGAGGCTGGTGGAGGGGAGCACTGGTGGGTGAGAGAAAGGGATAGAAATCTGTGTGTGATTAGACAGTTCAAGTACCAAACACCTTGTGGATTAGTAAAAAAACTAAATGTTTTGCAAGACTGTCGGGGGTCAGCACAGGAAAAATAAAGTTGAAAAAGAAGAACGTGGAAAGAGTGGCTAGTGGAAGAGAGCATAAAAGGTTAACAAGGATGAGCGTGACATACATTCACACCAGAGGTAACAATTTGTATATGGATGCCCCTAAACGAAACTCTTGTACACCACAAAGCTTTCATTGGACGCTCAAGAAGGTTGCAGAAAATCATGTAAAGCTAATTTAACGACCAAAAACAGAACAAGCAGTGTAAATGCAATAGGCCTCGCATTTAGTGAGTTAAAGTTTTTGGCGTTGTAAATGGCAATGTGTTTTATGTATGTATTATGGAGTGTATGTATGTGGCCTGCAGTGGAATTATGGGGGTTGTATTGGAATTGTTAGTTATGGAGCAGCATGACGCATAAGGGAGGGGAGCGCGGAGAAGAGCAGCGTGAGGCACAAGGAAGGAGAGCGAAGAGACGAGCAGCATGAGTCACAAGGAAGAGGAGTGAGAAGAGCAGCATGATTCACAAGGAAGAGGAGTGAGAAGAGCAGCATGAGGCACAAGGAAGAGGAGTGAGGAGAAGAGCAGCATGACGCATAAGGGAGGGGAGCGCGGAGAAGAGCAGCGTGAGGCACAAGGAAGGAGAGCGAAGAGACGAGCAGCATGAGTCACAAGGAAGAGGAGTGAGAAGAGCAGCATGATTCACAAGGAAGAGGAGTGAGAAGAGCAGCATGAGGCACAAGGAAGAGGAGTGAGGAGAAGAGCAGCATGACGCATAAGGGAGGGGAGCGCGGAGAAGAGCAGCGTGAGGCACAAGGAAGGAGAGCGAAGAGACGAGCAGCATGAGTCACAAGGAAGAGGAGTGAGGAGAAGAGCAGCATGACGCATAAGGGAGGGGAGCGCGGAGAAGAGCAGCGTGAGGCACAAGGAAGGAGAGCGAAGAGACGAGCAGCATGAGTCACAAGGAAGAGGAGTGAGAAGAGCAGCATGAGGCACAAGGAAGAGGAGTGAGGAGAAGAGCAGCATGAGGCACAAGGAAGAGGAGTGAGGAGAAGAGCAGCATGAGGCACAAGGAAGATGAGTGAGGAGAAGAGCAGCAGGAGGCACAAGGAAGATGAGTGAGGAGAAGAGCAGCACGAGGCACAGGGAAGGAGAGTGAGGAGAAGATCAGCATGAGGCACAAGGATGGAGAGTGAGGAGAAGAGCAGCGTGAGGCACAAGGAAGGAGAGTGAGAAGAGCAGCGTGTGGCACAAAGAAGGAGAGTGATGAGAATAGCAGGATGAAGCACAAGGTCCGAGACTGAGGAGAAGAGCAGTGAGGCAGAAAGGCGGAGACAGCAGAGAAGAGCAGCATGAGGGACAAGGAAAGAGTGAGGAGAAGAGCAGCATGAGGCACAAGGAAGAGGAGTGAGAAGAGCAGCATGAGGCACAAGGAAGATGAGTGAGAAGAGCAGCATGAGGCACAAGGAAGAGGAGTGAGAAGAGCAGCATGAGGCACAAGGAAGATGAGTGAGAAGAGCAGCATGAGGCACAAGGAAGAGGAGTGAGAAGAGCAGCATGAGGCACAAGGAAGAGGAGTGAGAAGAGCAGCATGAGGCACAAGGAAGATGAGTGAGAAGAGCTGCATGAGGCACAAGGAAGAGGAGTGAGAAGAGCAGCATGAGGCACAAGGAAGAGGAGTGAGAAGAGCAGCATGAGGCACAAGGAAGAGGAGTGAGAAGAGCAGCATGAGGCACAAGGAAGATGAGTGAGGAGAAGAGCAGCACGAGGCAAAGGGAAGGAGAGTGAGGAGAAGAGCAGCATGAGGCACAAGGAAGATGAGTGAGGAGAAGAGCAGCACGAGGCAAAGGGAAGGAGAGTGAGGAGAAGAGCAGCATGAGGCACAAGGAAATTGAGTGAGGAGAAGAGCAGCATGAGGCACAAGGAAGATGAGTGAGGAGAAGATCAGCACGAGGCACAGGGAAGGAGAGTGAAAAGAGCAGCGAGAGGCACAAGGAAGGAGTGAGAAGAGCAGTGTGAGGCACAAAGAAGGAGAATGAAAAGAGCAGCGAGAGGCAGAAGAAAGGAGAATGAGAAGAAATGTACACTGCACGTGGTTTTTTGTTGATCTACTTGCGAATATTTACTCCTAGGAGGATCGGTGGGGCACTCCAGGTCCACACAATGCTCATGGCCAGTACCGGCGAGCAAGGAGCGTTAGGTAGTCCATCTTCTTTATCTAGCTATCACTCCTCCCAGAAACATTAACTAGAGCTATAGCCACGCAACCCCCGCCTATGCCTTGGGAGACCCTCCGGGGGCTGCCTGCCTTCACTACATGTCACATTTGGAATGTGCACACGTCTGCCATATACTGAAGGTACGTACACATGCAGACACATATACACTACACCCATACACACTGGGATGTAATATAGGACACAAATGTAATGAGCTTGACAGACCGCTTTCAGGGCGAGGCTGGAAGGCTACTTGCCTACTTAAGCATCAAGACACATATCATACTGCCACCCACTATCCGTACCCTACAATCTGTTGAGGAGAGAGTAGGTCCACTCACTATAGAAGGTACACTCGGTGCGACCTTGCGGATCACAGAGCCTTTATCTTGGGGAAAGCACCATATGGTACCTAGCCACAGTGGCTCTCAGTGCACGTGCATGAGTTTCATGTGTGTTGAAACTAAAACAAAAATGCTAAACTGGACAGAAATGTACATACTGGTTCACTTAGAGGATCATGCCAGGGATATTTTACCATAAACTTTGATTGATTGGTTAATTGATTAACTGATCGAACACAGTTCCCTTCCTGAGAGATAATGTTGTTTTGCTAGTAGTAGGCCCCGTGGTGTTTGAAGGTTCCCATGCCATGGTCTTTTAAATACATAGAAGGCCTTCCGCTCTTTCTCAAGATTGATGATACCCAGATACTCTGTAGCTACAATCCTCTGCCATTTCTTACTTGCTCACTGAAAGGTGATTGCAGTCCGAGTACCGTCGTAATTGGCCTCCATTCGAAAGATTTATGATTTTGAAATGGTAGAACTTGTAAAATCTGAATTCCAGCTCACATACAAATAAAAAGCGTGGAATTGTAGAAATGTATGAGGATTGATAAATTGAATTCATTTCAGCAAAACGTGGCCCGTAATCAAGGAATCTGGGAATATATGATTAAGGGGCATATGTATCAAATACCGTTATTGCGGTTCTCAAATAGCGATTTTTAGAGATTCGCTATTTGAGAATCGCAAAACGGGATGTAATAAACAATTCACAAATATTTTGCGATTCCTTAGAATTCCTTAATTGCGATTCGCAAATTGTGAATCGCAATTAAGGAATCCCTTCCCATTCATTCCTATGGGCTCATAGGAATGAATGGGAAGACATTCACAATTTGCAAGTACCCATTAGGTACTCTCAAATTGCGAATGCAATTTCAAGGGTGCAAGGGTGTCATAAGGACACCCTGTTGCACCCCTAAATGAGCATGTGTGCACATGTGGCGCACATACATGCCGTAAGGGCATGTGTGCGCACCACATAGCACTTTGAAAAATGCAAAAAAGTGAATTTTTCAAAGAAATTGCAAATTACCACCAACTTGACGTTGGTGGTAATTTGCGATTTCTTAAGAAGAAATCGCACAACTTGGGTGCTTTCTACATCACATTTAAGGAATCGCAATTTGCGATTCCTTAAGTGCATTCGCAAAATAGGGAATCGCAACTTTTGCGATTCTCCATTTTGCAAGGGCCTTTTGGGATGGTACATTCCAAAAGGCTTTTCCCCGTTCGCAAATGGGCCGATTCTGAGAATCGGCCCGTTTGCCAACGGAAAATGAGCTTCATACATATGCCTCTAAGTCACTGCAATTTTTCTGTGTATTAATCAATTTGCAACAGTGGCTACATTGTCCAGCAATTAATGATTAACTTGCACAATAAACAAAAAAAAATTCTAGCTTGTGCAAACAAGCTTAGGCAAATCAAGAGGTCTGGATTTCCAGTAGTGAAAGCAGAGACCGACAATAATACGGGTAGCCTAGACATTTAGTCATACACTGCAAGCACATAATCTCACATGCACATATAAACGTGGCACAGCCATACAGGTGTTGATGCACATATCTCTGAACTGCCTGGAAATAGACAAAATGCAAAATATTTTTTACCCTCCCAAAATTAACATTTATATAAATGCCTGACAATGAGAAAACCACGATTGAAGCTAAATGTACATCAAGATGTTATCGTAACAGAACAAAACACAGGGGCATATTCTCAAGAACGTGTGATAACCATTGCAAAAGTAACTTAACGCAACTTCCAACATCACAGTCTATCGCAGGAAAATTACGCCGTGTTAAAGAAGCATTCTCAACACGGCGGCACCATGCGATACACTCCAGATAACGCGTCAACTGACCGCGTTAAAATCAAAGCCATGCCGCAAAAATGTGATACGCAAACAAAGCTGCAATGAGGCCATTCGCGATACAAAAATCAGTGAAAACCAGCTACAGGCCTGCAATTCACACGCGTCAGGCAGGACAAATCACCATAAAAGCAGAAAAAAACAGACAAACAAATGCCAAACAACAGCGAAGCACAATGGAGGGAGCCGGAGCAAGTACAGAGAACAACCAGAACCCCACAAGCCCCCCGGAGGACATCCCTGGGACCTCTGGATCAGGGAAGGTCAAGGAGAAGACAAGTAGGAAGAAGCGCTTCAGTCCGCTGGAAAACACGATCCTGATAACGGAGGTAGTAGAACACCATCAACAACTGGTCGTCTTCTCCACAGTGTCATTGGCACCCAAAAATGAACTATGGCAGTTCCTCGTGGACAAGGTGAATGCAGTGGGAGTGCTGAAGAGGACAATGGAAGAGGTCCAGAGGTGCTGGAATGACGTGAAGCACAAAACCAAGCTGAAACTCGCCAACAACCGGAAGGCAGCAATGCAGACTGGAGGTGGTAGTCCTGTGCCACAGGAGGAGCTGGACGATATGGAGGAAATGGTGTCCACAGTCATCAGTGGGGAGACGGTGTCTGGAGTTGGAGAACCGGACACTGCTCAACATGACCGGACACAACAGCAGCAGGGTGAGTAACGACCAGGGACTGGGGGGGTGGGGGAGATGGGCACAATGGCACACATGCACAGTTGAGCTGAGCACATCTGCGGCCAAACCATGCCTCAGCCCCCAACTCCCACCAAGAGACCAATGTACTCAAGTTTGCAACATCTCAGCACTGTATGAAGACAGAAGTCAAAGGCACATCGCAGGAAAGGGATAAGGGGCAACAAAGTCAGAGCAGCAGGGGCCACTCCCCCAAAATGCAGCAAGCACACATAACATGCAGAGCACATCAACACAGACAACAGTGTGGAACAAACTGCAACACACCCACAACAGAACACAGGACACAACTGGTGCCGACTGGGTGTAGACACTGGCCAATCACAAGTGGCATTGTAGGGAAATGTGAGTTGTTAATGTATGAGTACAAACACACACACGTCTGTTGTCGAATTGTCCACTGTCCCCCATCAAATAGGCAGCTCCTCCCAAACAGCCAAGATGTACACAGTCATGCAGTCTGTATGTAAACATGTACAATGCGACAACATACATGTGAACACATTGTTAAACTGCATCTCCCCTTCACATTGCAGAGAACCTGTCAACACCTCCTGCAGAGCAGCCCAAACCTATCTTCTCTAATGACGAAGAGGACCACCACAGATTCAACTCCGACGCCCTCCAAGAGTTCATTGATAGCCCACCTCCAGGAGCAGGGCAGCCCAGCTGCAACAAGGACACCCCACCCCCTGCACAGACCACACAACAGGCAGCACCCACCACCAGGCTGCCTCCAAGGACCCCCACGAAGAACACATGGACTTCCAACGCCGTGTGTTGGGGTGCCAGGAGCAGCTGGCTGAACAGGTGCGGGTGGGCTTCGACCACATGGCAGACAAACTAGATGCCATACGTGGGTGTCTAAGTCCCATCAGGGACCACTCTCAGTCCCTATCAGACTCCCAGAGTCCGCTCCATGCTCTCCAACAGACCATGGCTGACATCGCTGGAACCCTGACTCAGAGACTAGAACAACTGTCCAGTCAGAGTGGCTCTAGCGATGTCACACAGGAGTTGGGAAACATGCGGAGGTTAATGGACACCATGGAGTAGGCCAATGCGGAAAGAGCGGCTGCCACGGCTGCACACCAGCGAGTGGTAGCTGGGTTCCTCAATGACCTCATGATCCATCCTCATGACATTGCTGCCAAAAGGCCTGGCACTGATGCATGCTGCTGCTACCACTCCATCCACAACTCCGCCACCTGAAGTGTCAGTGCCACACAGTGCGGCTGACATTCCACCTACGGCCCCTGAGGTGTCACTGCCACACTGTGCTGGAGAAAGGCCAGCACAACCCACACGTGAGGCAGATGCGGATGATTCTGCCCACGTGGTACAAAGGACGCAGTAGCATTCTTCTCCACCATAGGGCCTGTTTCCACTTGGTTCTGCCCTCTGCATCAGCACCTTCCACTGTCCTCCGATGCACTCTGCGACACTCACCTTGGACCCCGCAATGGACTGCCATATACTGTTTGATCGCCAATGACACAGCAATCAGACTGCGGACTGAACTCTTCCTAGTCCTTTGGACTTGTCATTCCCTGAAGGACTCTGGCTGGCCCTCCATGGGCCAACATAGTCATGTGGTGTTTGCTGGCCCTGTACTGCTCCAGATGCAACACTCCACTGAATATGCATTAAACATTCTGAATCACACAAATGTGTCGTGTCTATGGTCTTACAACTGGGGTAGTATGGATGAATGTAGGGTCAGTGAATTCCTCTTACGTCCATGTGGCTCATGTCGTCGGACTTGGGTCACAGGGTGACACATTGCTGAATGTTGTGTGGGTGGCGCCGATGCAACAACAGCGACACACGCATTTGTTACTTCCTTGTCCAGCCCCGTACAGAACAACGCCCAGAGCCCCGGGGTCATCATTCAAACCCTTACGCTGGTCTGGCATATGCCAGGCCAGCCCACTCCGCTTACTCTCACGGGGGGGGGCAACGCAACATTTGCCAGGACTTCCCTGTAGTGATCTGCTGACCACAGATCTAGTTGTCAGCATGCCACAGACACTCCCTCACGGCTGGTTTACACCCACACCCCACCCATCCAGCACACTCATCACAGGACAAGTGACCCTGCCAATAAAAAGGGCCGGGCGCACGTACGCATTGCCATTTCCAACCTCTCTTGGGGTGTATCCGTGTGGTATGCATGTAGGCATGAGGGCCCAGGGGCCTGCGACATCACATTCTGCCAGCCCGGTGGTGACATGATGGCGTCCGCACCACGATACCCAATCATAGAGGGTCCATGACTTGCGGGGCACAGACTTGGTGGCACCGGATGCACTGCGGCCAGCACAGGCACTCTGCCACAGGACGGTGACTTTCGGTGCACTGAGGTAGGGGCACCGTAAGTGCTGAGCGGGTGTGCAGCCTGCGATGATGCCCCGTCCCGGCGGTCCAGACTGCTCAGGTTTTGTGTGCCCTGCTGCACCGCAGTGTAAGCCTGCACCAGCGGACAGCAGGGGCCTACCGCCACGTGGCGTTGCCTCGCTGGTCACAGAGTTGGTGGCACCTCAAGGGCTGAGCGGGTGTGCAGCCTGGGATGATGCCCTGTGCACTGGTATGTCCACTGCCATGGTGAAATCAAGACCCAGCACCAAAAGTGAGACCTGGTGGCCTGCGGAGTGGGGCTGCATGATGTGGGGGGTGCCATGTCTGCGGGCCCCAGGCTTGGGGCTTGCAGTGGCACGTGGTGGGCCCTCTTTTATACACACCAGTGGCGGAAGGTGAGCAGTGAGGACTGAGTGCGCAGGGGCGGGCATGCACCACTGGGCGGCGAACTGCACTACATGCCGGCACATGGTTGGAGACACACCGGTGGCAGCAGGTGAGTAGTGTGGTCTGGGTGTGCAGTGTCGGCACTCTCTCTCCCTGTCCATCTCTTCTTTATCTGTATCTCTTTCCCCTCTCTGTCCGTCTATCTCTCTCCCTCTCTTTCTTTCTCTCTCCTTCGCTCTCTCTCTGTCCGTCTGTCTCTCTCTCCCCCTCTCTGTCCGTCTATCTCTCTTTCCCTCTCTCTGTCCGTCTATATTTCTCTTTCTATCTCTCCTTTGCTCTGTCTCTGTCCGTCTATCTCTCTCTCTCCCCCTCTCAGTCCGTCTATCTCTCTCTCCCTCTCTCTGTCCATCTGTCTCTCTCTCTCTCTCCCCCTCTCTGCCCGTCTATCTCTCTCTCTCCCTCTCTCTGTCCGACTGTCTCCCTCCCCCTCTTTATTCGTCTATCTCTACCTCTCTCTGTCCGTCTATCTATCTCTCCCTCTCTTTCTCTCTCTGTGTGTCTCTCTCGTGCTCCTTAGCTCTCTCTCTGTGCCTTGATGTGTGCAAGACACACCTTCTCATCATGATTTTTGTCTTGCAGGCTGTGACCTATGGATTGTCCAGAGGGGAGCTGCCATGTGTCTTCATTTCTGTTCTGTGTTTCTTTGAATATATTTTGTGACGAAACATGCATGTCACCAGATGTGATTGTGCAACATCAGGCGGATTACTTGGTACATGATTCTGTGTAGTTGATGTGGCATATCTTTTGCCGGGTGGGGTAGTGGGGGTGGGGTACTGGTGATGGCTGTGGTGGCTCTCTTGGGTGTCCGGCCTGCATGATCAGTGGCTCCATGGCATCTGTTGCCCTTCAGGTGTGGCTCTGGCCTTGGCTCCCTTTTGGGGTGCAGGCTGTGGTCCGACTTTACACCAGGCCAGAGCAGGTGTTAGTTTCCTGCTGCTAACGCGCCATATCGCATGTTTTGTGGTTGTATCGCCGATCTGGCTGGTCGTTGAGACTGTTGTGGAGTGGTGTTTTCACGGCTTTTTGCACGGGGACGCCTACACTGCATCTCATTAGCGATAGTTGTGGGGGTCATCTGTGGCAATGTTTTTTGCGTCTGCTGTCTCGGGTAAACTAGTGCTATGGGCTGTTAGCACCAGCTTGTGAATGGGGTGATACATTTATTGCGACTTTGGCTGCGATAAAGTGCTGTTAACTCGGCGATAGCTCCTTGCGAATATGCCCCACAGTGTAACAACCCACCATTACCAAAAGCAGCGTTTAATGCCAGGCAGAGACTAGCACTGAATATGAAGTTTATTCAGAGAAAGTAGGGGCCTTTCCTGCCTTCCGGGAATTTGTGAATTACAACGAGTGGGAGTCAAGTCTGAGAAGCATGAGCGTCGTGGAGGGGGACCGGGGGGGGGGTGTGGGGGTGGGGGGATTGAGGATTAGTAATTTGAACTGTCCAATTGGGCGGGCTTCTGGTTAGGAGCAGTGTGTGGAAGCAGGGCACGCCTGAGATATAAAAGTGCTGATAAAGGCTGCAGTGAATAAAAAATAGTTCTCCCCAAAAAATATAAAGAAGCTAACCTTAAGGAGACTGTTATCAGCCGGTGCTCCTCTGTCTTGAACGGAAGTGTGCTATCGGCTGGCAGAACGAGTGGGGATGCACCATTTAAGAGGTGGGAATAACGTTGTGTTAAGGGATCACAAAAGGTCTTGCAGATAGCGCATGCGCGCTGATGCTCGACCTAAAAAACTAAACCACCAGCAGTTGCTGGTGTTTTTATGACGACCTTTACATTTCGTGCTAAGAACAACATTGGGGTGAGACGATTGCAGTTACCACAGAAGAATGGTGTATCGTGCGGTGAGGAAAATAGTTATTGTTACTGAAAAGTACGAATTGACATGCACTTCATTGTACATTTGAACTGTGAGAAATGTCAGATTAATGAAGTGCACGTTAATTTTTGCTTTCAGTAACAATAATAACCATTTTCTTCAAGGCGCAAAGATAGCATCTTCGTTGGATTAAGTAACTTGCACACTATGCTAATGACTCAAACTAACTAACATCGGAAACACGGCAGAGCCAATTGAGTCTATAAGACTGCAGGGTGTCTTATTAAAAAAAACCTTAAGCAGTTTGTTGTTTTTAATAAAACAATACACTGACCTGGATAAGAACACGAACTGAGTCAAAAATCTGTTTCTCATACTAATTTCAATTAGGAAAACAAAACATTTCCTGTGGTACCTTTAAAGCACCACTAAAAGCACAGTATGGTTCAAAGGGAAAGCATGCAAGCTCGAACACAAACTTGCAGATGCACGACTTCCATCGGACATGAAATACTACTCAACAGAAATATTAAAATGCCCCATTATGCACAAACTGATCTAATAATGGCATTTTCCCGCTTTCAGACAAGTTTACGTGTCACAGCTAAAAAGACTGCTGGCCGCGCCTGCGTGAATAAGACATTTGCAAAGTGTGTTCGCTTCCTCCGTTTTCGTAACTACAATAACTACAGATGGGGCTGACTACCCTCCTGCCAATCAATGTCAGTGCTTAATTTGAGCAGGTGCTCTCAGGTGCTCAGCACCTGCACTTCTTTCACAGGGCCGGGGCTACAATTTCTGAACCTGCAGGTGGTGGTCTCAATATTAATTGTTCAATTCAAAATAAAAAGAATAACTTACATTGCATGGTGACTGGCTGGTAAATGTTCATAGGCAGGTCGGCATATGCCTGTCCAGGCAGGCATGATTGTGTATCACCACGTAAGTGATGATGTCATCATGCTGATCACAATCCAAGAAGTCATCGACAAACTATGGCTTGTATTCTATTCCCCAAGTCTGCTACACCCTGCCACTGCCTGAGCCTAAACCTCCCATTGGATAATTGTAGCTGGGGGCTGGCTTATGACGGAGTTGAGGCAAGGAAGCTGCAAGAGCGCATTTGGAACTTGGGAGTGAGGGCTCTTGAGGAAGAATAAATTAAAGTAAGTGTGGACTTTCCACTTGTTGCGTAGCCAGAGTAGCATATCCGGCAGCCTTGCATTGCTGCTATCCTCAATGTGCTTGATGCGGCTGTGACCCTACGCAACTTTTGTGCGCCATGACATCGCCAGTAGAACCTGTGCGCTGCACCCAGCATGGTAATTGCTGAGCGTGAGTGAGTCCAGTAGGCACCACAACCATACTTACCGGCATTGGCAGCATTACTGCTGGAGACAATGCCTGTGCTGTAGCAGGCAGGATCACAGAAAGCTGAGCAGTGGATGCCGATGCCGTTGCCATCCCTGGACCTACTAATTACAGGCAGCACTAGCAGTGATATGACCTGCTGGACTCAAGCAGCCGCCTGTTCCTCAATAAACCCAGTCATACCACACTGATTAATAAATGCAAAAAAAGCATTTTCATTTTATTTTTGCACTTGGTGTAGGTAATAAAGTAAAACACGTAATCTTCCGCTTCTTTAAGAATGACAACAGGAAAACGCAGAGTTAAAAATAGCAGGGACATGTACAGGCTGACGAAAGGGGTCACAGGTAGCAACAGTGTTAGAGATGAGAGACAGCAAGAGTAAAGAGGAGAAGAAACAACAAGAGAGGAGAGAGATACAACGGAGGAAAGTAGAAGAAAAGAAGTAGAGCAAATCAGATACAAAGAGAAAGCAGCCATTATGTGAAGAAGAGAGCATTAGGAACAGAGAAGATAGAATGAAAGGCTGTGGAGTACAGGACAGAGGGAAAAAAAGCAGACAAATGATAAAATGGAGACACAGCTAATCACTGCTAGAGAGTGATAGTAAAGAGCCAAGATCGAGGGGAGAGAGAGCAGAGCATGGCAAATCAGAAATACAGGGTGTGACAAAGGTGATAGAAAACAATTAGAGAGGTGAGAGGATAGACTCTTTGAGCGAAGACTTAGGAGACAGACAACAGATCAAGGTTAGAAGATAGAGACTGAGGGAGTGAGAGTGTTGAAAGTGGGGCTCACCGGAGGCAGACGTGAGCGGTGGCCTCCTTGGCAAAAGTTTCAGCACCTGCACTTCTTTTTTTACAATTAAGCACTGACACAGACACTAGACCAGGCTGCAGTGACGGAGGAGATAAGAGCTTCAAGGCACGGTGAAAACACCTGCCCGCCCCCCCTCCGAGTGCTCTGCCGGTAGCAGGTGAGAAGGGGAACCAGAGGCAATCTCCGCGACCGATACTCATGCGGTGCGCCCGGCAGCTAGAATCCCTGCAACGAGATCCGTGGGGGGGGCCTGCGCAGCAACGAGACAGGCAGAGAGAAGTGAGATACGGCAGCCGGCGGTGATCTGCAGACCCTGAGAGCGAGAAGTGTGTTTGACGGCGGCGGCTCCGTGAGCCACGGTGAGTCACTGCCAGCGAACTCAGTGGCCTGAGATGACAATACCATCAATTAGAGAGCACTGTGGGATACAAAATAAATAAAAAGAGAAGCGCAGCCGCCTGTCTGGACGGCAGGCAGCTGACATTGAGGGCGGGGATCCGAACCAGCAAGTGCCATCGGCCTATAAAGGCCGGTAGAGAGGCGGGGGCCCCAAAACATACAATGCATCAGTCTGGGACAGTCCCTGGGAACTGCGGTACATCACAGCAAAAACAACCAGCAAGGAGATATATTGCCTGTGCGCTTGCGACAGGGACGTGCTCCAGGACCGGCGAGGCTCTGCAGCGAAGGGACAGGGGTCCGCGGGCTGTCCCTGAGGGTGAAGGTCCGACTCCCAGCTGCTGATAACTGCAGCGGAGAGGAAGGAGAAATTTAACAAGGAATTCAAGGAATGCAGCGTCAGCGAGTGGTGCGCGCGAGAGCGAGCACCAGGCCATGTATTTTGAATTATCGCACCCCTGTCTGGGCACGATAATTCAAAATATATGGCGTCATGCTTCAGAGAGTTGTTCTCCCTCTCTCCCTGACGTGGTAAAGCCTGATAATGGCTGCGCCCGAAGTCTGCACTCCTTAGAGGCTCCGCGTGGGAAGCGGAGTCCTCTGAACAGGTGTCCTGCAGTTGTTGAGGGGCACGAAGGAATATTCCTGCTTCCCAAAATTTTGGTAAGCAACTAAGAAGTTAGCCGCTTTGCCTGCTTACACACACAGTTTTCCTGCTCAATCTGGTGCGTCAACAGCCTCAAAAGTATGCAGACTAGTGTTCATGCGCCGTGTTATAACCTGTTTGGAAAGGACTATCAGTATTGGCATTTTCATTGTTTTTGTTAGTATTTACAATACGGCGCACCATGGCGCAAGGAGTGACATGTGCATCAGAAATTCCGACACATCTGTTGGCGCAAAAGTTATGCATTGCTGGAGTCATGTCGCAATCACAACGCAACTCCAGTAATGCATATTGAGGCCTATTCTCACTACACTGCATCACTCTTTACACCTGCTTCAAGCAGGTTTTGACGCAGTGGCATACTAGAAATGGCGCAGTGGAATCTTGTAGATTTCACTGCGTCACTTCTACAAGGCCTTCCTGCATGGAAATGCCCACCCTGCATACATTATACCTGACGCAGTTATGTGACGCAGGGCGTTACGTGACGCATCTCCCTAGATGCTTCACATTGTAAATTGCCTGCATTTTTTACGCTGCTGTTGCATCACAAAAGTGGCGCAACAGCGGCGCAAAAGTGTTGTAAGGGGCTTTTAAATCTGCCCCAAGATTTGTAGAGGAATGTCTACTTGTTTGCTTGATTGTGGATGAGGGATTTGGGTCCCGGACCATCAAGATCGGTAACAAAATCAAAATACATTCTTTATTTATTCAGTTTATAAAAACAAACCATAAAAGATACAATCACACAGCATGAAATTTCATTAAGACGATAAACTTTTCCTTAATTGCACAGTACTAGATAAAAAGTTAGCTGCATAAAAACAAGTCTTCGCATCAGATAACAGCATTAAATAAAACAGGAAGGATGAACTTGATTGAAATGGGTTCCAGCAAACAGTGAGAGAATAAAAGATTTGCGCCGTTTTATAAAAAAAGCACAAAGCAATACAAAGTGCAACATGTCCTGAGGTGAAACATGATCACATTTACAGGGAGTAATTGCAGACCCAAATGCTCTCCCACTGGGAACTATCAACAAATGATAACTAAGGTTAAGTCTGAGGCGAGTCAATAAGAACCGGTGGTGGTTCGACATACCCCAAGAAAGGTAGGGATCAATAAAAACAGTGGTTTGCAATTGTAAATGTAATTTTGCAGCACTTTTGTATATTGCTACACTCTTTCACGCTTTCATTTTTATAGCCGTAAACGCTTTTTTTGTCCGCACAATATCACTCATGGAGATTGAGCCTGGGTTTCTATAGATATGAGACCACCCAAGTTTAGTAAAGCTGGATTTGATAGAGACCACTAGCAATCTTTTAAAACCAAAGGGTTAAAACGTATCTCAGGATGAAGCCAAACGTAACTGGAGGAGAAGCGGCCGTAACTGTACAATACCCTTCAGATACCCACAACCAAGTTCCTTGTGAGTAATGAAAACTGAAGTACTCTGTGGAATGCATACAATTCTTCTTAACCGCATGCGCGCTAGCGGTTTTCCCGCTGCGCGCTGCGTTTTTTTAAAAAACACGTTACATGACGAGCTCAGCTCGTCATGAGCGTACGAGCGTCGTCACTCATGACGAGCTGAGCTCGTCATGAGCGCGGAAGGGGTTAAAAATGTATTAGAAGCATATGAATGCGATATTCATCACATTTGGCCACACATCTTAGAATTTATGGCATTACAAATGTCAGGACATTCATTTTGCATTGTCATTCCACTTCTTTCTCTCCCTAAACTTAGGACTCAGTGGCCTAACCACGTCACTTTTACACTTAATCCTCCACCATCTGGGGAATCCTATTAACGGGCAAGTAGAGCATTCCCCTACTCTTGTTCCAGTGCCCCTAAATTTTCGGCTATGTATGCGGATAACCTCTAACCTCATACACCACCCTCTTCGCCTGCATGTACCAATCCATGTCGGTTTCCCAATCACTCAGTGCAGGTCCTGAGGCCGCCCTCCATCTTCTTGCAGTTGAGGCGAGGCTTCTACATTTTCCCACATAGAGGCATCCTACAAGTTATATCCGCACCCCAGTAGTCTTGAATCACTGGGCAATCCCTCTATATGTGTAAAAACATTCCTTCATGGCCGTAACCTCTGTGACATTGTGTTGAGTCTAGTCTGCCCATCTTAACCAATGTTACGCTTGTATAATATTTCCTATGTAATATTTTTAGCTGGACTAACCTGAAACAGGACCTTATAGCTGCTTCCCCATGAGACGCCAGCCACTCATCGTAACCCAATTGCCCTAGGTCTTCTGTCCATTTATCACGTAGTTTCTCCAAAATGTCAGGGGGAACATCCATGACAACGCGGTCAAAACACTGCGCTGCCATTACCACGCGTCTTTTACAACGCAAGTCGTTACCACGACTTGCGCTGTAGGGTGCTGGACTAAGGAATAGTAGATTTACTATTCCAACACCTTCCCTACTGTACGTAGGCTGGAGTTGGAATAGTAAATCTTACTATTCCTAAGTCCAGCACCCTACAGCGCAAGTCGTGGTAACGACTTGCGTAAAAGATCGCGTTGTAACATCATACAACCAAATGTCAGAGGAATTGTATAGTATCTTGCGATCAGTCAGGGATAAAGCCTTCCTCTGTAGGTAGTCGTCTGACAACCTATCTTCCAGCGGGGAAGAGTCTTTAAGAGCTGTCCTCTTCAGAGTGGCTTTCTGTAATGCATTTCATATCTGGAGATATCGGAATGTTTCCGTCAATGCCACCTCATGCTCAAGCATATTCATGATAGGTTTGTGTCCAAGTCTATAAGCAAAATAAAAAACCCGAGCGATACTCCTAGTAAAAATGTAGGCTTCTAACAGACAGCCCGACTAATAATATTATCTTAAATCTTTAAAAGACTTGACTTAGGAGCCATAATGTGAGATTTGGAAAAAGTAGATAATCCAAAACTAGAGCAGTTCTAGCAATAAGGATGGCATTGTCCGCATAAAGCAATACCAAGATGGACTGATTGCCAATCTGCGGCACATCAGCACCACACTCAATTAATGCACCCCCAAATTGTAAATATAGAGGGTAAAAAGAAACTGGGACAATATATATCCTTGACGGACACCCTGTATTACCGCATTACACCAGTGCATTACCCCGTACCCCAAAGCAAGCAGAAGCAGACAAATTAAAATGGAGACAGTGTAAAAGAGAAACTAAATTCATTTCCACCCCAAGCCGCACCACAATATCCCACAGTTTGTCTCTAATAACACTATCAAAAGCAGTGCTCAAATCCATGAAGGCCAGATGTAACACGCCTTGTTTGGCCACAGTATATTTGTAGCTAATCAAATACAAATTGAGACATTCCCTAAGCTAGTCAGAAACCCACACTGGACATCACATAGAATGCAACTTTCAGCAGCCCAGTTCACAGCTTGTTCAAAACTACTGAACCAACGATCTTAACAACAGAACAAATCAAGGCAATAGGGCAGTAGCATTTGGGGTCGGTCCGACTACCCTTTTTTAAAAAATGGACTATCACCGAATGGGACCAAGAATTAGGTATGGAATGTTTGCCCACTTTATTTAGATAGAGGGTGGCCAAAGGCCTCCACCCTCCTACGTGTGTGTTGATGGCTTCTGTGAAAGGTAGATTGCATTCCCAAATAGCTAGAGTCCCACGTCCTGAGAAAAGTGCAAGCGCTTTTTGGTGCCAGAGCAAAGCATCATGAGACGCATACTGCTTCCGTACTCCTCCTAGCATGGTGAAGACGCGCAGATCTGACGTCGCTGGAAGCCGGAGAAGAGAGGAACCACTGAGGAGCGAGAGGTAAGTGTAGTTATTTGGGTCGTGCAGGGGGTAGTCTTTTAGGTTGTAGGGTTGTGTTTGAGTAGTGTAGAGTAGTGTATTTGAGTTTAGGGTAGTGTCAAGGTCGTGAAGGGTAGTGTTGGGGAGTAGGGACAGTAGTAGGGGATCTGGGAGGGATGTGCAGAGGGTAGTGTTTTAAGGTCGTGTTGTAGTGTAGTGTAGTGTTTTAGGGTTGAGGGTAGTGTCAGGGTCGGGAAGGGTAGTTTTGGGGAGTAGGGACAGACCTAGGGGATCTGGGAGGGATGTGCAGGGGGTAGTTTTTTAGGGTAGTGTTGTAGTGTAGTGTAGTGTTTTAGGGTTGAGGGTAGTGTAAGGGGCATGCAGGGTACTTTTTGAGTGTAGGGACAGGACAGGACTGGTGGAAGGGGGTGGTCGTGTAGGGAGTAATGTATTAGGGTTTAGGGTAGTGTAGTGTTATTTAAGTAGTGAAGGGTACTGTAGTGTTTGTGGTTTTTGGGTAGTGTTGTGTCACAGGGATAGGTTACTATTACGATTATTTTATGGTTTTATTTTAAGACTTTATCAAGAGGTTGTTTATGTCTTCTAAAGGTTTGGGTTGGCTGGGGTCGGTGTTGCCAGAGTAGAACTGTTTTGTTGGAAAAATTAGATCTCTTGACAGCATGAGAATGCGTCTACGTTGGAGCTTATTCAGTAATTTGATGCGTTTTTTTTGGTCATATTAAGTTGTTCTTCAGAGAAGGTCATTTCAGGTGGAGTTGTGTTGTCTGTTGTATCGCGGTGACCCTTCATCCAGAACGAAGCTTCCCACAGCTTGCCAAGTAAAACAGCCAACTAACACAGACAGACTACGGTTTACCGCAGATGCCTGCCTCTTTTAATTTGTTTATTTGAACTTTTCTCACGCGTGAAGTGCCGCCTTTAATACTCATCTGCTCCGGGGAGCCATTGTACCTATAGCCTCCAGGACAGGGAAAGTTCTTAAGGAAAAATGAGCCTGTGGGATCATGACGCTGGTGGGAACGGGAACGGAAGGGGACAACACAACTTGGAACACAGACCCCGGTGCAAGTGAAAGAAGTACTTTAGGGGAAATCTGGACAGAACTGGGCACAGAGGTCTCTCAGTTTGAGATATATTGATATGCGTGGTCATTTTCTGCGTAGTAAAAGAATTTGTATTAGATTACTAAGCATTTGCGAACTAAAAGCATTCGCACTAAAAACATGCAAAGTAATGGTATTTGCGATGTAAATACATCGCACTAAAAACATGCTAAGAAATGGATTGCGCAACATCGACATTTATTCAATGGAAAATATTGACTGTACGCCAGAGGTGTGCCTATTGAGGCTTCTAAACAGAAGCAAACCATGCAACCGGCGCATAGTTGCTATAGCCGCTCTGCTTGCTAAACCTGCTGTGGATGCGCATTGCTTTGCCAAAGCTGCCCCAACACTGAATACATGGATTAGAGATATTGTCTTCTGTAAAGAACAACTTAATGCATATGCCGAGGAGCTATCTGAGGCCTCTAGGCCAAAAGATGTCTGGGCACCTCTTGCCACATTCCTGTTAGAACTCCCTGACCGAACATGACGCATTGTACACAATCTGTGATTCGATGAAAGACAGTGATGTACATTGCTGTTGCACTGCGGTACACTGCTGAAAATGTTATGCTGCTTGACTTTGGATTTACCTGTTCCACCATGGTGGTGTTGGGTTTCGGGTGGCGTGTTATATAAAAGCAAAAAAACGAATACTATGTGTTATGCGATAGATACATAATGATGCTATAACAGGAGTGTATTATTGTCACTGTTTGGCCATTTAGATACCATTTTTTAAAACTACCAGAAGTACCTTACCGTCGTTATACATTATCCCCTGAAAAAGACAGGGCACACAATGACTGCAGCTGGTGTCTTAACCATGGAAAATAGTTTAAAATGCAGCCTCTTTGTGTCCAATTAAGTGATCTGGAACAGACCTACTCTCACATTTTACCCATGTTGCCAAATTCTTTGCAGCAGATGTTTAACAAATGCATCAATAAATTGACTATCAGAATCCGCATTTGGTTACTTCGCCCCTCCCGACCCCACCCGCTTTGCTCTGACCTTGACCCCCAATTAATGGCTTCCAATTCCAGCAAAGCCATCGGCTGAAGAAAATACAAGAGCGCCCAGATCAGGAAGTCATCATTTAAACACAAAGCCTTTCATTTCGGGAATGTGTTGGGGGGGTTTTAAGAAGGGGGGTAGAGGGAGGAGTCAGGTGTGGACTCAAAACCCCTGTAGGAGACAGGCCTCCCAGGTGCACAATCAGGCCACTGCTCACCGCATCTGCCCTGGGACAGGACAGGAAGTGAGGGGAGGAGCATTCGATGCCGGGGCAACATGGGCGGAGACACGCCTCCCTGAAGGGAAGGAACAGCTGGTAAATGCAGAGCAAGGTGGGAAGGACTAGTTTAGCATCGTACCTGTGTCCTTGTCTTGTGTACATCCTGCACCTCCCAAAAACACAACAAATACAATCAGTGGAAGTCTGACTTCCGCTCTCATATTTAAGGATTTGTTGGGTACTTTTCTGGACTTTGAAGCGTCCTGAAGAAGCTTAATGAAAGCACCGGTTGGTTTGCACCTTTAATTCCGACTCTTGCCAGCATATTAGAACAAAACCTCCTTTTGTGACATGCTGTTCCTCGATTTAGATAAGTATTGATTCCCCTGGATAGTTGCTGCTACTCTTTGCCCAGTTGACTCAGGGCGGTGGCTCTGTAGCAGCCAACAGGACACGGTCAATTTAACTGCTAAGAAACTAAACACTTTCAGTGCATTTTATAAAAGTAGCTTTAAAACAAACTTCTATTTTAAGTTAATCTGCTACACTGTGGTCTCCAAACTAGATATCAACAAAACCACAATTTGACAAAGGACTACTTACCTCTTGCAAATGCCCAGTTCTTGTCTCTGAAGCTGTGCCATCCTGTACCCTGTGTAGTACATAGTGGCGATTACACACACCACCAGTAACCAAGACAGGGGTTTAACCGGCCTCATCCTTTGGTGTTTATGGCAAAGTCTGCAAATCTACACAAGTCCACACTTCTGCAGGTAGTGTCTCTTCTTGAGTTGAAGCTAGCGAAACAGGCGAAGGCGTGATCCAAGTACATTTTTTGTTACTTGTTGCTAAGAAAGGATAGAACTGATAATGTTGCCATTCCAAATCCAGAAATCTTCTGCTGGTAAGTCTTGGCCAACTAGTGCTGTAGGCTTCTTGCTGGGCTTTGGCGAAGCCTGGGGATGGAAGGGGGCTCCTTCTTTGCAAGAGTGTCAAGAAGCCCTCGCGTGGAAGGTGAGTGCTGTTTTTGGACTCCTGCGCTCACCTGTTCAGAGACGGAAGAAGCTGATCTGGAGGTCGGTCCTCGGTGGAGCAAGGCTTGGCTCCCTCTGGGTGCAGGAAGTGCTTCAAGGGGCTGTGTGGTATTTTGCTTTGCTTGGCAAGGGGTCAATTGGCATCAAGTTTATTTGTTCTTGTATGTAATAAAGGTGTGGCGAGGCTCTTCTGTGGCACGGCTCATCACTGTTCCCCCGCCTGTCGTAATGCAGAAGTGTGTAATGTGAGTTGCTATGTATACATCTACCAACAGGTGCATAGTCCAAATCACATGGAAAGCTACAATTTACTGTCAATGAACGCATTTTAGTTCACACATAATGCATATGTGTTCAGCTGTCTGTGGTTCATTGTTGGTTGCTGTCTATGAGTTGAAGTACATAAAAACGATACAATTAAACCGTATTACTGGGGAGGGCATGCTTTTTAAATGCAAAAAATGAGAAATTCAGCACTTGCGGTTTACTAAATTTGAAAAGCAACTTCTTTCTTTTTTAAAAAAAAAGTTTAAAAAAAATGTATGCCAACGTAAATAATAATACAAAAGACATCACATCGAGTGGAGCAACCCACCCCCAAGAGGAAGAGAAACTACGTGTGAGTGAAAATAAAGGCACAGCGGAAGAAAAAGGAAGAAAAGAAAAAAGAAATAATTGTCAAGCAACAACATCCTGAGGCCCTAAGGATGAGATGGTATAGTGCTAATGAAGGACATGAGTCAGCTAAAGGAAGGAGTCAAGATTCAACAGCGAGAAAGAAATCAACATTAGGAGACAAAAAGCAAAACAAAAATTAACCTGACTGCTCCAGCCAGGAAGTAAGATTTTCCCACACCTCCAGGCCCTTTTTCCAGCCCTGGCGTCACTATTTGGCAGAAACAGCTATTTCTAAGTGATAAGTAGCAACGAGTCTAGCAACCCATTGAGAAAATGAAGGGGGCTCTGGATTGAGCCAAGCAGCGGCCACACAGATCCTTCAAACCGCCATCGCGATAAAAGTTAATCCCTCTCGTTTCACCCTCTGAGTTTCTGACTGTGTGCCTAGCATAACAATAGTGGGACTTAATGTTATGGGCTGGGTGGTAACTTCCCTTAGGAATTCCTGTATGCGGTTTAGTGTAGAAAAGAGCTTTAAACACGTAGCAAATATATGAATAGAATTGGCCCCAAATTCCAAGCATCTAGGACAAAGAGTGCCTTGGCCAGCCCCCCATTTCGAAATCTTAATAGGAGTGAGATATAAGAAAAAAATGGTTTTAAAGTGTTGAGCCTGTAGTTTGGCTGATAGTAGAATGTTTTGCGACAAAGCGAGTGAGTTAAAAAAAACACTGCTGGGGAGGCTAGTGTATTGTGCCATTTGCCTGCTATGGTTTGTAGATCATCCGGGGTCTGCCTATTTATGATGTTGTATAACAGTCCAATTCGAGGGATCAAGGGATTACGCAGTGTGTTAACACCATCGGTGCGGTGCAGATTTACCCTGTGCGCTGACCAAAATAGATTCCCATTGCTCATGACGAGCTCAGCTCGTCATGAGTGTACAAGAGGTGTACCTCATAACGAGCTGAGCTCGTCATGAGCATCGAAGGGGTTAAGGAGATCAACTTCCATAAATCCTGTGGGACCCCCAACCTTCCTGGAGAGAAAATCAAGAATGGAGAGATATTTAAAAGCGTCTTCTTTCTTGAGGCTAAATTTGGCTGATAGATCAGAGAAGGGTATGACTCCCTCACAGGTAATGAGATCTCCCAGTTTCAAAATGCCGGCCTTGTGCCAGTCGGAAAAATAAGCCCTTCCAAAGATAGCAGGAAGGTTGCCATTATTAAAAGTGGGAGAATAATGGTTAAATCTACCCAGACCAAAAATTCTGCGAATACTGCGAAAGACTTTAAAAGAGTTCGACAATGTCTTGAATCTTACTCTTTTATAGTATCCGAAAGAAGTCTCTCGGAGTAGACAGCCCCAGCGCTGTTCACCCAGCAAGAGTTGGAACGGTGAGGCTAGCCCAGGTATATGGGGAAGAGGAGACTCTCTTACCAGGTCGGAGCTGTACTGTAGGACCGAGGCCCAGTAATAGAGCGTAGTGTTAGGAAAGGACCAGCCTCCTCGCTCTTTAGGAAGACATAGTTGCCTTAGTGCTCTCCTGGGTTGGGAGTATGTTAAGATAAACTGTGTGAATATTTGTTGACATTTCAACAAATTTGCTTGGCTAAATTCCAGGGGTATTGTGTGAAAAAAATAGAGGAGTTTAGGAAAGTATGTCATTTTTATGACATTGCATCTGCCGACCAGAGTTAAGTCGGAAAACGACGACCCCAACACCGCAGCCCGAACCCTGCATAGATGGATCTCGGACAGCACCAACACCATAGCCCCCCTCAAGAAAAACAACAATACCCGTGCCAAGAAAGCCAGATGGTTTACCACCGAACTTCGAGAGTCCAGGCGCACATGCCGCCGCCTCGAAAAGGCCTGGAGAAACACCAAATCCACAGAAGCCCACAACAACTTCAGAGCCGCCACCAACGCCCACCATCAACTCATCAGAGAAACGAGGAAAAAAGCGATTGAAGACAGAATCTCCACCCACGCACACAACAGCAAGGAACTCTTCAGCATCATCAAGGAGTTCGCCCAACCCACCAGCGAGTCTACCGACATCCCTCCCTCACAAGACCTCTGCGACAAACTCAGCATCTTTTTCCACCACAAAATCAAGAGCATCTACGACAACTTCGACGAAGACAACCAACACACTGAACCCTCACCAACCACCCCCGACACCCGGAAACCAGCGATTGATGACTGGACAGCCCTCACCACCGAAGACACACTGAAGACAATGAAGTCAATCCACTCAGGGGCCCCCACGGACCCCTGCCCCCACCACATCTTCAACAGAGCCGCCAACACCATCGCACCCATGCTCCGCCAAACCATCAACCGCTCCCTGGCGAGCGCCTCATTCCCCGACGACTGGAAACACGCCGAGGTCAACCCCCTCCTAATGAAACCCTCAGCGGACCCCACCGACCTCAAAAACTACAGACCCATCTCCCTGCTCCCGTTCCCAGCGAAAGTCATCGAGAAAGCCATCAACAGCCAACTCGCCACATTCATTGAAGAACACAACATCCTCGACTCTTCCCAATCTGGCTTCAGAAAAAACCACAGTACGGAAACCGCCCTCCTCGCCACAACAGACGACATTCGCACCTTACTGGACAAAGGAGAAACAGTAGCCCTCATCCTCCTCGACCTATCAGCGGCGTTCGACACAGTCTCCCACCGCACCCTAATACGCAGACTCTACGATGCAGGAATCCAGGACAAGGCCCTCGACTGGATCTGCTCCTTCCTCTCCAGCATGACGCAGCGGGTCAGACTCCCCCCTTTCCTCTTGGACCCCACACCTATCACCTGCGGAGTCCCCCAGGGCTCCTCCCTCAGCCCGACGCTCTTCAACGTCTACATGGCTCCACTTGCCCCCATCGTCAGAACCTACGGACTCAACATCGTGTCATATGCAGACGACACCCAGCTCATCCTCTCCCTATCCAACGAGCCCAACACCGCCAGACGCAACTTTCGAGAAGGCATGGAAGCCGTCGCCAAATGGATGAAAAACAGCTGCCTACAACTAAACACCAACAAAACAGAAGTACTCATCATGGGCCCAAACCCCGACGCCTGGAGTGACACCTGGTGGCCCACCGCCCTCGGAAACCCGCCAACCCCCACAGACCACGCACGCAACCTGGGAATCATCCTGGACTCCGAGCTCAAAATGGACCGCCAGATCAACTCTGTCTCATCTTCCTGCTTCCACACCCTCCGCCTCCTTCGTAAGACCTTCAAATGGATCCCCCTCGAACACCGAAAGACAGTCACTCACGCCCTGGTCACCAGCAGACTCGACTACGGCAACGCACTCTACGCCGGAATAAACAAAAACCTCATCCGCAAGCTACAGAACATTCAAAACGCCGCCGCAAGACTGGTCCTCAACCTGCCAAAACACTGCCACATCTCCCAGCACCTGCGCACACTCCACTGGCTCCTCGTCGAGGCGAGAATCACCTTTAAGATGCTCACCCACGCACACAAGGCCCTCCACGGCTCCGGACCAGCATACCTGAACAGCCGACTCAAATTCCACGCACCCCAAAGGACCCTACGATCAGCCCAGCTTTCCTACGCTGTGGTCCCCCGCACCAGAAAGACCAGATCGGGAGGCCGCTCCTTCTCCTTCCTCGCGGCCAAAGTATGGAACGCCCTTCCGCTCCACCTCAGACAGACAACATCGCTCCCCATCTTCGCAAGAAACCTCAAAACCTGGCTCTTCGACAGACCCCCTCCTTGATGGAATGGAACCTGCACCCCCCCAACCCCCCCCCACCCCTAGCGCCTTGAGACCCTTACGGGTGAGTAGTCGCGCTTTAACAAACTCCTGATTGATTGATTGAAGTGTAGATTGTTGATTTGTATCAATGCCTTACTGGTATGCATGGCGAGTGGAGCTAAGTTATCTGTAACGATCAAGTCCAGGTTTGAGGAGATGGAGACCCCATGATATTTGGCCTTAGGGACCACCCTGTAGTCGGCCCAGGTAATTTGGCTATTTGGTATTATTTGTGTTTTGTTTTGGTTCAGAGCATAGCCAGAGAGCCTTCCAAATTTTAGTGCCTCAGTTTCTAGAGCCGCTATGGCGTTTGAGGGATCAGGCGAAGTAATGGCTAGATCATCAGAGTAGGCTAACCGCGGGGATATCAAGGTTTCTTTCGATCTGTTTGATGAAGGGGTCCAAATAGAGGGCAAACAGCAGAGGGGAGCAAGGGCAACCCTGCCTAGTGCCCCGTGAGATAACGAATTGCCCAGTTAGTAGTCCATTAATGGCAACACAGGCCGTTGGGTTCATGTGAAGAGCTTGTACCGCCTATATGAGTTTTGGCCCAAAGCCCATCCTACTCAAGACAGCCCACAGAAATCGCCAGGAGACCCGATCAAAGGCTTTTTCAGCGTCCAAGAGTGTTAATGACATCGGGTCTCCGGCAGCCTGTGCGGCGTCGAACAGGGAGATGGCTCGCCTGACGTGTTCTGTTGTGCCTTTTCCCGGGATGAACCTGTGTTGCCATTCTGACACTAAAGATTCGATCACGGAGGAAATTCGGTTTGCTAGTGTTTTAGAAAAGATCTTTGAGTCACAGTTAATAAGTGTGATAGGCCTGTAGGAGCTCATCTCCAATAGGGGTTTGTCCTTTTTTGGAAATAATGCAATTCTGGCCTTGGCCCAGGAGGCAGGGGGTGCGGCCCCATTAAAAATAGAGATTACGGGTAGGAGCCAAGATGGCGACCGGAGCGGACCTGTAGGCTCCCGGCTCCGCCAGTCCTTTCTTGCCGCGCTGGCATCCTGATTTTAATCCTGGCGCAATCGATTGTAGATTGTGTGCGAAGCGGCGCTGATCCCGGCGGCGCTTTCCCGGACCCTCGGCCTGCCCGGCAGCCGAAGATATTTGCCTCCTAGCTCACGGCCCCGGACCCCGCTTCCGTGGGCTCCTCCTGCCGTGCCCCTGAGACCTGCTGCCGGCCGGAGAGCTCCGTTGGCGCTGGCTGCTGAGACACCGACGAGACCCTTGCGAGGCGCTGCCCGAGCCCAGCCACCTATTCAGACGCGAGGCGGACGGAGAGAGGGCGGCGCGCACGGAGCTGCAGATCCCCATCGGAACGGAGCCTTTGTTCGAGGCGGAGGGTATGGGGAGAGGACTGTCCGGCCATTTTGGGTCGCATGTAGCTTATTGACCCCACGCCTCGCTGCCCGGGATTGCCGAGGGGCGCTTGAACTGCACGGAATGTCTCTTGGGCGCAGCGCAGGATGCTCCGCCGGCGGCTAAAAGGGGGTGCGCTGGTTCTCTCCTTGGCCCGGTGAACGTCGTGGAGATTGGTCACAATGGCTCTGTACGCCGCCATGTTTTGTGAGGTGATGCGCCCGTCCACGCCAGCGACCAGTGTTGCCCTGTCTACAGGAGAGCCCGACACTCGAGAGATTCCCCGGGGACATGAGGTCCAGGGACTACAGCCTAAGATTACCCTTGGCACTGTCCTGGCAGCCCTGTGCATCCTCCGTGCAAATGTGCGCCATTGCTACCGGGACTTGGGGGACAAGCTGGACGACATGGCGTCTACGCAGAGGTGGGGCGCTAATGATCCGGGTTTGCAAAGCTGCCGCCTGCCACCACCTTCCATGGATGGGGCGACAGCGCTTTCTCCTGCCTGCTATACATCTGAGCTCGCTGTCGATTTTGCTGCCGCCCAAGATCACCAGCTTGACGACTCCGCCCGAGATACTTTGTTTCCCCTTTCAGTGAAGAGTGCAACATTGTGGCCGGACTCTTTATCGTGTGTGCCTCGAGAACTGTCTGTGGTGCTGCGGCTGCCTTCTCCTCCTGCACTGTGCCTCTTGCCTACACTGCCTACAACGTCGTGTGCTCCTGGTGTTATTATGGACCATTCTGCTATACTTGACGGACTCCCTGGTGATTCACCGTGGCCATTTTGTGCTCCCATATTGTTGTCGTCTTTCCTCTCGCCATTTTGCTCCTTTGTTCTGCGGTGGGCGGGCCTCTCTTGGGAAACGCATCTGGGGGTATATCCACGTTCGGGTCAGGGCTAGGGTGCTTCTCCTGTTGTTGGCTGCTGGGCTGATGGACCGGGGTTTGGGATTGTTTCTTGCGTCCAGATTATTTGACCGCTGTTGATTAATGCTTCACTTCTGTATTTGCCTTACTGTTTGCTGCTTGTCCTGAACCAGGGGTGGAAGGTGTATTGGTGACTGGTGGGAACCGGGTTGCCTGGAATTGATCCTCCTCCTGTTTTCACGCTGCAGTGTTTTCTACATCCTGTTTTTTGCATTATTGTTGCGGGGGGGTGGTGTTTTATGTCTCGTTCGCTGGCTCCTCTCCTCTCTTTCTCTCTTTCTTCTCCCTTCTTTCTTGTTCCCTCTCTTTCCTTGTTATTATTCCCTTTCTTCTTTCTATATTTCGGGTGACTCTGGGCGACAGGCACGCTGTTTAGTGGGGTAGACCGTAGCCATTACAGTGATGTAGGGTGGGGGGGGGTGTTTGTTGTTTTAGTTTGTTTTATTCTATGGTCCCTTTTTGCCTTTTTTCAGGGGGTGGGCTGTGTCCCTTGGTGTTTATTCCTTTGTTTCGTAAGCGTCTGCGCTTTCTCCCTTTTCGGGGTGGGTGGGCTGTACGTATGGCGTCCACTTTATTCGTTTGTTGGTATTCTTTGTCTATTTCGCGCCTGTTATGGGCGTGTGAGGTCTTTGGGCTCTGCTCTACTGTGGTCGTCTGCCTGCGTGGGGGGTTGTTCCCTCCCGCCCCCCCCCCCATTTTTCTTCTTGGTATATGTTGCATGACGCGCTGGTAGATATGGTTGCTGCCTCCTTTATTAATGTAAAATGTAAAATGAAACCTCTTTATCCTGGCGCGGGCGATGTCATGGCTTTTTTGCTACCATCCTGTATTTATCCTGTCGTATACATTGCTTTATTTTTTTCGACTCTCCTGACTTTGCGGCCGGCCCCTGTGGTTGTGGGCCAGCGCTTGTACTTATACCTGTCTTTCAATAAAGGTTTTTAAAAAAAAAAAATAAAAAAAAAAAAATAGAGATTACCACTCCTGTAAAAATTGCTTTAATTTCGGGGGCAAAGATTTTATAAAACTCTACTGGAATGCCATCCAGAACGGCGGCTTTACCGTCGGGGAGTTTTTTGAGGGATTCCAGTATCTCCTCCCAAGTAGGGGTTAAGTCCAGTATATCACTGCTGTCAAAGGTTAGTGTTTTAAGGTCAGCCTCACTAAGGTAGCAAGCGATCTCTCTATCGAGTATAACATTCGGACTGTGATTCTCCTCAGTATATAGTTTAGAGTAGAAGTCCTGAAATCCCTTACGTATGAGATCAATGTCATCGGTCTCACTTCCCGATGGGAGTTTGATTGTATGTATCTCGCTACTGGAGACCTGTTGCCTGGTCCTAACAGCCGAATGGTGCCCAATGCTGTCACTGCACTCATAATTTTTCTCGCGTGAACTTGCCCACTTTGCAGCAGTTTTCTCCGCAGAGACTGCCCCAATTTCTGCTCTAACCAAAACTACTTCCTTCTGGACAGTCTCAATATCTTGCCCTGTCTGGATGAAATGGACTAATTTAGTTTAGGCTGTTTTTAGCTTCCCTTGTAGGTTACCTATTAGGAGCTTCTCTTTTTTATTTTTACAGATTGAGAACCCGAGAGTCTCACCCCTGATCCCTGCTTTTAGCGTGTCCCAACAGTCATTAGGGAAGCCGAGCCAATGTTTATTACTAAATATTCCTGTATCCATCCTTACATGTGTGTTCGATATGTCGGATCTTGTAAAAGAGCTTTCTCAAAGCTCCAGGTGGAGGCCTCCCTGCGTTTGCCTAACCCCCTGATATTAAGAATGAGAGGATTGTGGTCAGACATAAAACGTGGAGCTAGTTCTATAGTGCTATTATTAATAAGTGAAGTTGAAAGAAAAAGGTAATCTAACCTAACAAGGGTATGATGTGGGGCAGAAAAAAATGTGTGGCTGGGAAGATTTTAGTCTGGCCCAGGAGTCTCTTAATCCGTGTGTCTGTGCAAGGTTGACCAGGGCCTGAAAAACCAAGGGCTTCCTGCCCTCATACCTCCAGTTGCTATCAGTCTCCCAGTTGCAGGGCAGATGTAAATTAAGATCGCCACAAAGAACGATAGGGGTGGGCCAATGCACTAATTCAGCTGAAACCAGGTTAATAACTCCTGGATCGTCCATGTTGCTTCCATAGATTGAGCAAAGGGTAAAAGGGGGCTATTAGCAAGGTGGCACTATGGGTTTCCTGTAGGCAGTTGATGTCCCCCCCAAGGATCGAAGCCCCAAAGCCACACTCTGTCTTTTTGAGTGATCGTTAAGCCCACAGATGTTAACAGAGACGATTCTTAATATTTCTAGCTTAGCCATTTATAAAAACAAAGAAAAAGGAAAAGGTAGCGGGGAGTAGTTAGACTCCTACAATCCTGTCCAATGCCAAGGTGAATAATTTCTACATGCTTGTGTGTGAAAAAAACAGATATATGAGACGTTAAATTTTCTGTGCCAGTCTTTTCTGTGAAAGTGTTTAACCCGTCCCCCCCCTCCCACCCCTTCTTCGAGCAATCAGGTAAGACCTGAATGATGGCAATCATCATGAGTCCCGACTGCCTTCCACGCCGGAAAAAGAAAAAAAAACATATTATACTTTCCATACGGCCGGTAACCCTTGTGCATTATTAAACATAGAATAGAAGAGAGAGAGATTAAGAGGGAAGGAGAGCAGCAAAAAAAAAAGAGGTAGAAAACAATGTCAGTTAATGTCAGGAAGCATCCGGCTCTGTCTGACGATGCCGCCAGCAAGAAGTTCATCTATTGCTTCTTTTAGATTTCAGCTCCTCAAGGTACTCCCCAGCTTTTATCTTGGAGATAAAGACTTTGGTGGCCCATTGATGATTACTTTGAGCCTAGCGGGATTCATGAGATAAACTTCCGCTCCCTGCTGCTGGAAAGGGGAGATTAATTGTCTCAACCGCCATCTGCGTTCGACTGTCTGATGACAGAAGTCTGGTTTGGCAAACAATGTTATCCCATTGGCTCCTTTCTTAGAGTTAAAGCGAGCCTGGTCATATATCATCTGTCTAAGAAGGACATTTCGGAAGTAGACGAGGAATGCCCTTGGTTGCCCTCCTGTCGAATTACCGCTGCTGTGCTGTCGCTTTTGATGGAAAGGAAAACAGTGCGCCCTCTGTATTTCATGATCCCAGTCCAAGCCCGGGTGATCTGGAAAGGAGTCTTGTAGCAGTTTGTCAATGAAGTGTCTTGGATCGTCACCCTCCTTCCCCTCCGGAATGCCAAGCACGCGTAGATTATTCACACGCTGGCGGTTTTCCTGTTCCTCCATTTTAGACATCAAGTCGATCATGCAAGCTGTATTAGACTCCCTCTGCTGCTTAGTGGCCAAGGATTCTGATTCTATGTGTACAGTTCGAGCTTCCACCATGGTGACCCGGTCACTGATGTCAGCGCAGGTTTTGTTCAGTCGCCTTAGGCCACCCTGCAGCTGCTTGGCAGCGTTCTTGACAACACGGTTGTCAGCCCAAACCTCTTCATGGAGGCTAGTATGGAGGCTAAAGAGGGTTCGGAGGTGTCCGCCTGTAGGCTCTTTGTGCTCCCCCACTGAGTAGAGGTTAAGATCATCTTCATCAATGGGATATGACATCTGAGAATCGGAGTAGTCCCATTTCAGCTGGCTGCGACGCTTACTTTTGCTGATGGGTTTTTTAGGGCACTGGACAGTACCTGTGTCCTTGTGTGATACCTCGCTATCCCCTTCGCTGGCATCCTCAGAACCTCCCTCTTTGGATGAGGTAGGTGTGCTGTCTGACACTGAATAGAAGTGTTCCAGCCCTGTCTCAGGAGTCCAGGGAATCTGTGATCCTGTGGGCACCACTAGGTTCTGAATAACATTGTTTGTCCCTACTGCCTGTAGCTCGGGAGTAATAAGCGAGGTCCCAGGTCTAGGGTCGCTGCATCCATTGTCCGGTGCCTGAGGTTGCAGTGCAGGGAGAGTCTGATATGGAATGGCATTAATCGGCGGAAGGGCCGGGGCCTGGAAAGACAAGTCTTGACCTCCTATGGGCTCAGTTGTCTCGGCAGGGACTTCAGTGGTGGTTATGTCTGGTCTGGTGGATAGAGCCCCACTAGGCCCACTAGGCCTGCTTTCGATAGTACTCCCATCTTGCTGCAATCCTAGATTGGGACTCCCTGACGAAGTAAGTCCGGTGGGGGATGCATGATTTTTAGAGTTGGGATTAGAGTAAGACTTGTTGGTGCCCAAGAATATTTTGGCCAGGGGATGGTGTGAAGAGTCATTGTTTTTTATGTCTCTAGGTAAAGCTCCCCCAAACGATTTGCCCACCAACTTGCCCATCAATTTTTTATCCGCACTAACCTCAGGCCTGGGTTTAGGTGCCCCTTCAGAAGCAGCAGCAGAGGCGGTGGAGTCCTTGGGATCCTTGGTGGCCACTGGCGTTTTTGATTTAGGAGCCTTTCGGGCTCCCCGGGCGCTCATGGCGCTTCTGTAGTGATCGTAGGGTGTCCTTCCTTGTGTGCTTTGTGAAGGCAGGGTCAAGCTGCACCAAGGTCCGCTGACAGCCTTAAACACAGCGGGAACGGCCAGACGAAGGGTTGCTACCCGCGATAAAAAACAGGGCAGCCCTCATTTGCAGATCGGAGTTAGGGAAAATATCAGCAAATGCCACCAAAGCCTTGCGGGTAGCGCCACTGCAATTTCGCCGACCAAGAATCACTTGAGCAGGGGCCCCTCCTTGGGGAAATAGTCTCGGTGCTCTGGACACTCTCTGAGCCCAGCGTGCGAAACAGACCGGCATCACTCAGTCATCACTCTGAGATGCGCAGGGCGGCTAGCCGAACGTAACGCTTCCGGCATGAGCAGTCGAGTGGCGAGAGCTCACGCTGATTCCATCTTGCTACTTTTTTCTTAATGTACGTGTACTTAGCCAGCTGCATTTCCTTGTTGTTTTGGGATTATCTACAGTCGCTTTTACAGTGCTGGTTACAGCTGCTTTTATAGAGCTTAATTTGTGACAAGATAGGTGCTGGGGCTCTTATTAGGTGGAAGATTTTAAAGGAATTTTTTTGTGCTAGCCTGAATAAGAAACTGCCTAGAAACAATACAATTCTGGAGGGCATGTTGTTTAAAGGCAAAAGAAAGAGACACTCAGCACTCGTGTTTATTTTATGTTAAGACGCAACAACACGTACAATGCACCTGTGTCCAGCAAGCTGCAGTTCCTTTTTGTTTGTGGCTTAGCTACAGCTGCATTCACAGTGCTGGTTACAGCCGCTTTGCTACAGCTTAATTTGTGATGTAAGAGGTGCCGGGGCTCTTATTAGGTGACACAGCTGCATTTACAGTGCTGGTTACAACCACTTTCCTACAGCTTAATTTGTGATGAAAGAGGTGCCAGGGCTCCTATTAGGCTCACACTGCTCTCATTACGCGTCCATTTCACTCACACTGCTCTCATTACGCTTCCATTTCACTCACACTGCTCTTATTACTCTCCTTCCTTTTCACTCACACTGCTCTTATTACTCTCCTTCCATTTCACTCATGCTGCTTTTATGACTCTCCTTCCTTTTCACTCACACTGCTCTTATTACTCTCCTTCCTTTTCACTCACACTGCTCTTATTACTCTCCTTCCTTTTCATTCACACTGCTCTCATTACTCTCCTTCCTTTTCACCCACACTGCTCTTATTACTCTCCTTCCTTTTCACTCACACTGCTCTCATTACTCTCCTTCCTTTTCACTCACACTGCTCTTATTACTCTCCTTCCATTTCACGCACACTGCTCTCATTACTCTCCTTCCTTTTCACTTACGCTGCTCTTATTACTCTCCTTCCTTTTTACTCACACTGCTCTTATTACTCTCCTTCCTTTTCACTCACACTGCTCTTATTACTCTCCTTCCTTTTCACTCACACTGTTCTTATTACTCTTCCATTTCACGCACACTGCTCTCATTACTCTTCCATTTCACTCACGCTGCTCTTATGACTCCTTCCTTTTCACTCACACTGCTCTCATTACTCTCCTTCCTTTTCACTCACACTGCTCTTATTACTCTCCTTCCATTTCACCCACCTTCTCTTATTACTCTCCTTCCTCTTCACTCACACTGCTCTTATTACTCTCCTTCCATTTCACTCACACTGCTCATATTACTCTACTTCCATTTCACTCACACTGCTCTTATTACTCTCCTTCCTCTTCACTCACACTGCTCTTATTACTCTCCTTCCATTTCACTCACACTGCTCCTATTACTCTCCTTCCATTTCACTCACACTGCTCTTATTACTCTCCTTCCTCTTCACTCACACTGCTCTTATTACTCTCCTGTCATTTCACTCACACTGCTCTTATCACTCTTCCATTTCACGCACACTGCTCTCATTACTCTTCCATTTCACGCACGCTGCTCTTATTACTCTCCTTCCTTTTCACTCACACTGTTCTTATTACTCTCCTTCCTTTTCACTCACACTGCTCTTATTACTCTCCTTCCTTTTCACTCACACTGTTCTTATTACTCTTCCATTTCACGCACACTGCTCTCATTACTCTTCCATTTCACTCACGCTGCTCTTATTACTCTCCTTCCTTTTCACTCACACTGCTCTTATTACTCTCCTTCCATTTCACTCACACTGCTCTTATTACTCTCCTTCCTCTTCACTCACACTGCTCTTATTACTCTCCTTCCATTTCACTCAAACTGCTATTATTACTCTCCTTCCTTTTCACTCGCACTGCTCTTAGTACTCTCCTTCCTTTTCACTCACACTGCTCTTATTACTCTCCTTCCTTTTCACTCACACTGCTCTCATTACTCTCCTTCCTTTTCACTCACACTGCTCCTATTACTCTCCTTCCTTTTCACTCACACTGTTCTTATTACTCTCCTTCCTTTTCACTCAAACTGCTCTTATTACTCTCCTTCCTTTCACTCACACTGTTCTTATTACTCTCCTTCCTTTTCACTCACACTGCTCTTATTACTCTCCTTCCTTTTCACTCACACTGTTCTTATTACTCTTCCATTTCACGCACACTGCTCTCATTACTCTTCCATTTCACTCACGCTGCTCTTATTAATCTCCTTCCTTTTCACTCACACTGCTCTTATTACTCTCCTTCCATTTCACTCACACTGCTCTTATTACTCTCCTTCCTTTTCACTCACACTGCTCTTATTACTCTCCTTCCTCTTCACTCACACTGCTCTTATTACTCTCCTTCCTCTTCACTCACACTGCTCTTATTACTCTCCTTCCATTTCACTCACACTGCTATTATTACTCTACTTCCAATTCACTCACACTGCTCTTATTACTCTCCTTCCTTTTCACTCACACTGCTCTTATTACTCTTCTTCCATTTCACTCATGCTGCTCTTATGACTCTCCTTCCTTTTCACTCACACTGCTCTTATTACTCTCCTTCCTTTTCACTCACACTGTTCTTATTACTCTTCCATTTCACGCACACTGCTCTCATTACTCTTCCATTTCACTCACGCTGCTCTTATTACTCTCCTTCCTTTTCACTCACACTGCTCTTATTACTCTCCTTCCGTTTCACCCACACTGCTCTTATTACTCTCCTTCCATTTCACTCACACTGCTCGTATTACTCTCCTTCCTCTTCACTCACACTGCTCTTATTACTCTCCTTCCATTTCACTCACACTGCTATTATTACTCTACTTCCATTTCACTCACACTGCTCTTATTATTCTCCTTCCTCTTCACTCACACTGCTCTTATTACTCTCCTTCCATTTCACTCATGCTGCTCTTAAGACTCTCCTTCCTTTTCACTCGCACTGCTCTTATTACTCTCCTTCCTTTTCACTCACACTGCTCTTATTACTCTCCTTCCTTTTCACTCACACTGCTCTCATTACTCTCCTTCCTTTTCACTCACACTGCTCTTATTACTCTCCTTCCCTTTCACTCACACTGTTCTTATTACTCTCCCTCCTTTTCACTCACACTGCTCTTATTACTCTCCTTCCTTTTCACTCACACTGTTCTTATTACTCTTCCATTTCACACACACTGCTCTCATTACTCTTCCATTTCACTCACGCTGCTCTTATTAATCTCCTTCCTTTTCACTCACACTGCTCTTATTACTCTTCTTCCATTTCACTCACACTGCTCTTATTACTCTCCTTCCTTTTCACTCACACTGCTCTTATTACTCTCCTTCCATTTCACTCACACTGCTCTTATTACTCTCCTTCCTCTTCACTCACACTGCTCTTATTACTCTCCTTCCATTTCAATCATGCTGCTATTATTACTCTACTTCCATTTCACTCCCGCTGCTCTTATTACTCTCCTTCCTTTTCACTCACACTGCTCTTATTACTCTCCTTCCTTTTCACTCACACTGCTCTTATTACTCCCCTTCCATTTCACTCATGCTGCTCTTATGACTCTCCTTCCTTTTCACTCACACTGCTCTTATTACTCTCCTTCCTTTTCACTCACACTGTTCTTATTACTCTTCCATTTCACGCACACTGCTCTCATTACTCTTCCATTTCACTCACGCTGCTCTTATTACTCTCCTTCCTTTTCACTCACACTGCTCTTATTACTCTCCTTCCATTTCACTCACACTGCTCTTATTACTCTCCTTCCTCTTCACTCACACTGCTCTTATTACTCTCCTTCCATTTCACTCACACTGCTATTATTACTCTACTTCCATTTCACTCACACTGCTCTTATTATTCTCCTTCCTCTTCACTCACACTGCTCTTATTACTCTCCTTCCATTTCACTCATGCTGCTCTTAAGACTCTCCTTCCTTTTCACTCGCACTGCTCTTATTTCTCTCCTTCCTTTTCACTCACACTGCTCTTATTACTCTCCTTCCTTTTCACTCACACTGCTCTTATTACTCTCCTTCCTTTTCACTCACACTGTTCTTATTACTCTCCTTCCTTTTCACTCACACTGCTCTTATTACTCTCCTTCCTTTTCACTCACACTGTTCTTATTACTCTTCCATTTCACGCACACTGCTCTCATTACTCTCCTTCCATTTCACTCATGCTGCTCTTAAGACTCTCCTTCCTTTTCACTCGCACTGCTCTTATTTCTCTCCTTCCTTTTCACTCACACTGCTCTTATTACTCTCCTTCCTTTTCACTCACACTGCTCTCATTACTCTCCTTCCTTTTCACTCACACTGCTCTTATTACTCTCCTTCCTTTTCACTCACACTGTTCTTATTACTCTCCTTCCTCTTCACTCACACTGCTCTTATTACTCTCCTTCCATTTCACTCATGCTGCTCTTAAGACTCTCCTTCCTTTTCACTCGCACTGCTCTTATTTCTCTCCTTCCTTTTCACTCACACTGCTCTTCTTACTCTCCTTCCTCTTCACTCACACTGCTCTTATTACTCTCCTTCCATTTCACTCATGCTGCTCTTAAGACTCTCCTTCCTTTTCACTCGCACTGCTCTTATTTCTCTCCTTCCTTTTCACTCACACTGCTCTTATTACTCTCCTTCCTTTTCACTCACACTGCTCTTATTACTCTCCTTCCTTTTCACTCACACTGTTCTTATTACTCTCCTTCCTTTTCACTCACACTGCTCTTATTACTCTCCTTCCTTTTCACTCACACTGTTCTTATTACTCTTCCATTTCACGCACACTGCTCTCATTACTCTCCTTCCATTTCACTCATGCTGCTCTTAAGACTCTCCTTCCTTTTCACTCGCACTGCTCTTATTTCTCTCCTTCCTTTTCACTCACACTGCTCTTATTACTCTCCTTCCTTTTCACTCACACTGCTCTCATTACTCTCCTTCCTTTTCACTCACACTGCTCTTATTACTCTCCTTCCTTTTCACTCACACTGTTCTTATTACTCTCCTTCCTCTTCACTCACACTGCTCTTATTACTCTCCTTCCATTTCACTCATGCTGCTCTTAAGACTCTCCTTCCTTTTCACTCGCACTGCTCTTATTTCTCTCCTTCCTTTTCACTCACACTGCTCTTATTACTCTCCTTCCTTTTCACTCACACTGCTCTCATTACTCTCCTTCCTTTTCACTCACACTGCTCTTATTACTCTCCTTCCTTTTCACTCACACTGTTCTTATTACTCTCCTTCCTTTTCACTCACCCTGCTCTTATTACTCTCCTTCCTCTTCACTCACACTGCTCTTATTACTCTCCTTCCATTTCAATCATGCTGCTATTATTACTCTACTTCCATTTCACTCACGCTGCTCTTATTACTCTCCTTCCTTTTCACTCACACTGCTCTTATTACTCTCCTTCCTTTTCACTCACACTGCTCTTATTACTCTCCTTCCTTTTCACTCACACTGCTCTCATTACTCTCCTTCCTTTTCACTCACACTGCTCTCATTACTCTACTTCCTTTTCACTCACACTGCTCTTATTACTCTCCTTCCTTTTCACTCACACTACTCTTATTACTCTCCTTCCTTTTCACTCACACTGCTCTCATTACTCTCCTTCCTTTTCACTCACGCTGCTCTTATTACTCTCCTTCTTTTTTACTCACACTGCTCTTATTACTCTCCTTCCTTTTCACTCACACTGCTCTTATTACTCTCCTTCCTTTTCACTCACACTGTTCCTATTACTCTTCCATTTCACGCACACTGCTCTCATTACTCTTCCATTTCACTCACGCTGCTCTTATGACTCTCTTCCTTTTCACTCACACTGCTCTTATTACTCTCCTTCCTTTTCACTCACACTGCTCTTATTACTCTCCTTTCATTTCACTCACCTTCTCTTATTACTCTCCGTCCTCTTCACTCACACTGCTCTTATTACTCTCCTTCCATTTCACTCACACTGCTCTTATTACTCTACTTCCATTTCACTTACACTGCTCTTATTACTCTCCTTCCTCTTCACTCACACTGCTCTTATTACTCTCCTTCCATTTCACTCACACTGCTCTTATTACTCTCCTTCCATTTCACTCACGCTGCTCTTATTACTCTCCTTCCTTTTCACTCACACTGTTCTTATTACTCTCCTTCCTTTTCACTCACACTGCTCTTATTTCTCTCCTTCCTTTTCACGCACACTGCTCTCATTACTCTTCCATTTCACTCACGCTGCTCTTATTACTTTCCTTCCTTTTCACTCACACTGCTCTTATTACTCTCCTTCCATTTCACTCACACTGCTCTTATTACTCTCCTTCCTTTTCACTCACACTGCTCTTATTACTCTCCTTCCATTTCACTCACACTGCTCTTATTACTCTCCTTCCATTTCACTCACGCTGCTCTTATTACTCTCCTTCCTTTTCACTCACACTGTTCTTATTACTCTCCTTCCTTTTCACTCACACTGCTCTTATTACTCTCCTTCCTTTTCACGCACACTGCTCTCATTACTCTTCCATTTCACCCACGCTGCTCTTATTACTCTCCTTCCTTTTCACTCACACTGCTCTTATTACTCTCCTTCCATTTCACTCACACTGCTCTTATTGCTCTCCTTCCTTTTCACTCACACTGCTCTTATTACTCTCCTTCCATTTCACTCACACTGCTATTATTACTCTACTTCCATTTCACTCACAGTGCTCTTATTACTCTCCTTCCTATTCACTCACACTGCTCTTATTACTCTCCTTCCATTTCACTCACACTGCTCTTATTACTCTCCTTCCATTTCACTCACACTGCTCTTTTTACTCTCCTTCCTCTTCACTCACACTGCTCTTATTACTCTCCTTCCATTTCACTCACACTGCTCTTATTACTCTCCTTCCATTTCACTCACACTGCTCTTATTACTCTCCTTCCTCTTCACTCACACTGCTCTTATTACTCTCCTTCCATTTCACTCACACTGCTATTATTACTCTACTTCCATTTCACTCACACTGCTCTTATTACTCTCCTTCCTATTCACTCACACTGCTCTTATTACTCTCCTTCCATTTCACTCACACTGCTCTTATTACTCTCCTTCCATTTCACTCACACTGCTCTTTTTACTCTCCTTCCTCTTCACTCACACTGCTCTTATTACTCTCCTTCCTCTTCACTCACACTGCTCTTATTACTCTCCTTCCATTTCACTCACACTGCTCTTATTACTCTTCCATTTCACTCACCCTGCTCTTATGACTCTCCTTCCTCTTCACTCACACTGCTCTTATTACTCTCCTTCCTCTTCACTCACACTGCTCTTATTACTCTCCTTCCTCTTCAATCACACTGCTCTTATTACTCTCCTTCCATTTCACTCACACTGCTCTTATTACTCTCCTTCCATTTCACTCACACTGCTCTCATTACTCTTCCATTTCACTCACGCTGCTCTTATGACTTTCCTTCCTTATCACTCACGCTGCTCCTATGACTCTCCTTCCTTTTCACTCACACTGCTCCTATTACTCTCCTTCCTTTTGACTCACACTACTCTTATTACTCTCCTTCCTTTTCAATCACACTGCTGTCATTACTCTTCCATTTCACTCACACTGTTCTCATTACTCTTCCATTGCACTCATGCTGCTCTTATGACTCTCCTTCCTTTTCACTCACACTGCTCTCATTACTCTCCTTCCTTTTCACTCACGCTGCTCTTATTACTCTCCTTCTTTTTTACTCACACTGCTCTTATTACTCTCCTTCCTTTTCACTCACACTGCTCTTATTACTCTCCTTCCTTTTCACTCACACTGTTCCTATTACTCTTCCATTTCACGCACACTGCTCTCATTACTCTTCCATTTCACTCACGCTGCTCTTATGACTCTCTTCCTTTTCACTCACACTGCTCTTATTACTCTCCTTCCTTTTCACTCACACTGCTCTTATTACTCTCCTTTCATTTCACTCACCTTCTCTTATTACTCTCCGTCCTCTTCACTCACACTGCTCTTATTACTCTCCTTCCATTTCACTCACACTGCTCTTATTACTCTACTTCCATTTCACTTACACTGCTCTTATTACTCTCCTTCCTCTTCACTCACACTGCTCTTATTACTCTCCTTCCATTTCACTCACACTGCTCTTATTACTCTCCTTCCATTTCACTCACGCTGCTCTTATTACTCTCCTTCCTTTTCACTCACACTGTTCTTATTACTCTCCTTCCTTTTCACTCACACTGCTCTTATTTCTCTCCTTCCTTTTCACGCACACTGCTCTCATTACTCTTCCATTTCACTCACGCTGCTCTTATTACTTTCCTTCCTTTTCACTCACACTGCTCTTATTACTCTCCTTCCATTTCACTCACACTGCTCTTATTACTCTCCTTCCTTTTCACTCACACTGCTCTTATTACTCTCCTTCCATTTCACTCACACTGCTCTTATTACTCTCCTTCCATTTCACTCACGCTGCTCTTATTACTCTCCTTCCTTTTCACTCACACTGCTCTTATTACTCTCCTTCCATTTCACTCACACTGCTCTTATTGCTCTCCTTCCTTTTCACTCACACTGCTCTTATTACTCTCCTTCCATTTCACTCACACTGCTATTATTACTCTACTTCCATTTCACTCACAGTGCTCTTATTACTCTCCTTCCTATTCACTCACACTGCTCTTATTACTCTCCTTCCTTTTCACTCACACTGCTCTTATTACTTTCCTTCCATTTCACTCACACTGCTCTTATTACTCTCCTTCCTCTTCACTCACACTGCTCTTATTACTTTCCTTCCATTTCACTCACACTGCTCTTATTACTCTACTTCCATTTCACTCACGCTGCTCTTATTACTCTCCTTCCTTTTCACTCACACTGCTCTTATTACTCTCCTTCCTTTTCACGCACACTGCTCTCATTACTCTTCCATTTCACCCACGCTGCTCTTATTACTCTCCTTCCTTTTCACTCACACTGCTCTTATTACTCTCCTTCCATTTCACTCACACTGCTCTTATTGCTCTCCTTCCTTTTCACTCACACTGCTCTTATTACTCTCCTTCCATTTCACTCACACTGCTATTATTACTCTACTTCCATTTCACTCACAGTGCTCTTATTACTCTCCTTCCTATTCACTCACACTGCTCTTATTACTCTCCTTCCATTTCACTCACACTGCTCTTATTACTCTCCTTCCATTTCACTCACACTGCTCTTTTTACTCTCCTTCCTCTTCACTCACACTGCTCTTATTACTCTCCTTCCATTTCACTCACACTGCTCTTATTACTCTCCTTCCATTTCACTCACACTGCTCTTATTACTCTCCTTCCTCTTCACTCACACTGCTCTTATTACTCTCCTTCCATTTCACTCACACTGCTATTATTACTCTACTTCCATTTCACTCACACTGCTCTTATTACTCTCCTTCCTATTCACTCACACTGCTCTTATTACTCTCCTTCCATTTCACTCACACTGCTCTTATTACTCTCCTTCCATTTCACTCACACTGCTCTTTTTACTCTCCTTCCTCTTCACTCACACTGCTCTTATTACTCTCCTTCCTCTTCACTCACACTGCTCTTATTACTCTCCTTCCATTTCACTCACACTGCTCTTATTACTCTTCCATTTCACTCACCCTGCTCTTATGACTCTCCTTCCTCTTCACTCACACTGCTCTTATTACTCTCCTTCCTCTTCACTCACACTGCTCTTATTACTCTCCTTCCTCTTCAATCACACTGCTCTTATTACTCTCCTTCCATTTCACTCACACTGCTCTTATTACTCTCCTTCCATTTCACTCACACTGCTCTCATTACTCTTCCATTTCACTCACGCTGCTCTTATGACTTTCCTTCCTTATCACTCACGCTGCTCCTATGACTCTCCTTCCTTTTCACTCACACTGCTCCTATTACTCTCCTTCCTTTTGACTCACACTACTCTTATTACTCTCCTTCCTTTTCAATCACACTGCTGTCATTACTCTTCCATTTCACTCACACTGTTCTCATTACTCTTCCATTGCACTCATGCTGCTCTTATGACTCTCATTCCTTTTGACTCACACTGCTCTTATTACTCTTCTTCCCTTTGACTGACACTGCTTTGATTACTCTCCTTCCTTTTCACTCACAATGCTCTTATTACTCTCCTTCCTTTTCACTCACACTGCTCTCATTACTCTTCCATTTCACTCAAGCTGCTCTTATGATTCTCCTTCCTTTTCACTCACACTGCTCTTATTACTCCCCTTCCTTTTCACTCACACTGCTCTTATTACTATCCTTCCATTTCACTTACACTGTTCTTATTACTCTCCTTCCTTTTCACTCACACTGCTCTTATTACTCTCCTTCCTTTTCACTCACACTGCTCTTATTACTCTTCTTCCATTTCACTCACACTGCTCTTATTACTCTCCTTCCTTTTCACTCACACTGCTCTTATTACTTTCCTTCCATTTCACTCACACTGCTCTTATTACTCTCCTTCCTCTTCACTCACACTGCTCTTATTACTTTCCTTCCATTTCACTCACACTGCTCTTATTACTCTACTTCCATTTCACTCACGCTGCTCTTATTACTCTCCTTCCTTTTCACTCACACTGCTCTTATTACTCTCCTTCCTTTTCACTCACACTGCTCTTATTACTCTCCTTCCTTTTCACTCACACTGCTCTCATTACTCTCCTTCCTTTTCACTCACACTGCTCTCATTACTCTACTTCCTTTTCACTCACACTGCTCTTATTACTCTCCTTCCTTTTCACTCACACTACTCTTATTACTCTCCTCCCTTTTCACTCACACTGCTCTCATTACTCTCCTTCCTTTTCACTCACGCTGCTCTTATTACTCTCCTTCTTTTTTACTCACACTGCTCTTATTACTCTCCTTCCTTTTCACTCACACTGCTCTTATTACTCTCCTTCCTTTTCACTCACACTGTTCCTATTACTCTTCCATTTCACGCACACTGCTCTCATTACTCTTCCATTTCACTCACGCTGCTCTTATGACTCTCTTCCTTTTCACTCACACTGCTCTTATTACTCTCCTTCCTTTTCACTCACACTGCTCTTATTACTCTCCTTTCATTTCACTCACCTTCTCTTATTACTCTCCTTCCTCTTCACTCACACTGCTCTTATTACTCTCCTTCCATTTCACTCACACTGCTCTTATTACTCTACTTCCATTTCACTTACACTGCTCTTATTACTCTCCTTCCTCTTCACTCACACTGCTCTTATTACTCTCCTTCCATTTCACTCACACTGCTCTTATTACTCTCCTTCCATTTCACTCACGCTGCTCTTATTACTCTCCTTCCTTTTCACTCACATTGTTCTTATTACTCTCCTTCCTTTTCACTCACACTGCTCTTATTACTCTCCTTCCTTTTCACGCACAGTGCTCTCATTACTCTTCCATTTCACTCACGCTGCTCTTATTACTCTCCTTCCTTTTCACTCACACTGCTCTTATTACTCTCCTTCCATTTCACTCACACTGCTCTTTTTACTCTCCTTCCTCTTCACTCACACTGCTCTTATTACTCTCCTTCCATTTCACTCACACTGCTCTTATTACTCTCCTTCCATTTCACTCACACTGCTCTTATTACTCTCCTTCCTCTTCACTCACACTGCTCTTATTACTCTCCTTCCTCTTCACTCACACTGCTCTTATTACTCTCCTTCCATTTCACTCACACTGCTCTTATTACTCTTCCATTTCACTCACCCTGCTCTTATGACTCTCCTTCCTCTTCACTCACACTGCTCTTATTACTCTCCTTCCTCTTCACTCACACTGCTCTTATTACTCTCCTTCCTCTTCAATCACACTGCTCTTATTACTCTCCTTCCATTTCACTCACACTGCTCTTATTACTCTCCTTCCATTTCACTCACACTGCTCTCATTACTCTTCCATTTCACTCACGCTGCTCTTATGACTTTCCTTCCTTATCACTCACGCTGCTCCTATGACTCTCCTTCCTTTTCACTCACACTGCTCCTTTTACTCTCCTTCCTTTTGACTCACACTACTCTTATTACTCTCCTTCCTTTTCACTCACACTGCTGTCATTACTCTTCCATTTCACTCACACTGTTCTCATTACTCTTCCATTGCACTCATGCTGCTCTTATGACTCTCATTCCTTTTGACTCACACTGCTCTTATTACTCTTCTTCCCTTTGACTGACACTGCTTTGATTACTCTCCTTCCTTTTCACTCACAATGCTCTTATTACTCTCCTTCCTTTTCACTCACACTGCTCTCATTACTCTTCCATTTCACTCACACTGCTCTCATTACTCTTCCATTTCACTCAAGCTGCTCTTATGATTCTCCTTCCTTTTCACTCACACTGCTCTTATTACTCCCCTTCCTTTTCACTCACACTGCTCTTATTACTATCCTTCCATTTCACTTACACTGTTCTTATTACTCTCCTTCCTTTTCACTCACACTGCTCTTATTACTCTCCTTCCTTTTCACTCACACTGCTCTTATTACTCTTCTTCCCTTTGACTGACACTGCTTTGATTACTCTCCTTCCTTTTCACTCACAATGCTCTTATTACTCTCCTTCCTTTTCACTCACACTGCTCTCATTACTCTTCCATTTCACTCACACTGCTCTCATTACTCTTCCATTTCACTCAAGCTGCTCTTATGATTCTCCTTCCTTTTCACTCACACTGCTCTTATTACTCCCCTTCCTTTTCACTCACACTGCTCTTATTACTATCCTTCCATTTCACTTACACTGTTCTTATTACTCTCCTTCCTTTTCACTCACACTGCTCTTATTACTCTCCTTCCTTTTCACTCACACTGCTCTTATTACTCTCCTTCCTTTTCACTCACACTGCTCTCATTACTCTCCTTCCTTTTCACTCACACTGCTCTCATTACTCTCCTTCCTTTTCACTCACACTGCTCTTATTACTCTCCTTCCTTTTCACTCACACTGCTCTTATTACTCTCCTTCCTTTTCACTCACACTGCTCTCATTACTCTCCTTCCTTTTCACTCACGCTGCTCTTATTACTCTCCTTCTTTTTTACTCACACTGCTCTTATTACTCTCCTTCCTTTTCACTCACACTGCTCTTATTACTCTCCTTCCTTTTCACTCACACTGTTCTTATTACTCTTCCATTTCACGCACACTGCTCTCATTACTCTTCCATTTCACTCACGCTGCTCTTATGACTCTCCTTCCTTTTCACTCACACTGCTCTTATTACTCTCCTTCCTCTTCACTCACACTGCTCTTATTACTCTCCTTCCTCTTCAATCACACTGCTCTTATTACTCTCCTTCCATTTCACTCACACTGCTCTTATTACTCTCCTTCCATTTCACTCACACTGCTCTCATTACTCTTCCATTTCACTCACGCTGCTCTTATGACTTTCCTTCCTTATCACTCACGCTGCTCCTATGACTCTCCTTCCTTTTCACTCACACTGCTCCTATTACTCTCCTTCCTTTTGACTCACACTACTCTTATTACTCTCCTTCCTTTTCAATCACACTGCTGTCATTACTCTTCCATTTTACTCACACTGTTCTCATTACTCTTCCATTGCACTCATGCTGCTCTTATGACTCTCATTCCTTTTGACTCACACTGCTCTTATTACTCTTCTTCCCTTTGACTGACACTGCTTTGATTACTCTCCTTCCTTTTCACTCACAATGCTCTTATTACTCTCCTTCCTTTTCACTCACACTGCTCTCATTACTCTTCCATTTCACTCAAGCTGCTCTTATGATTCTCCTTCCTTTTCACTCACACTGCTCTTATTACTCCCCTTCCTTTTCACTCACACTGCTCTTATTACTATCCTTCCATTTCACTTACACTGTTCTTATTACTCTCCTTCCTTTTCACTCACACTGCTCTTATTACTCTCCTTCCTTTTCACTCACACTGCTCTTATTACTCTTCTTCCATTTCACTCACACTGCTCTTATTACTCTCCTTCCTTTTCACTCACACTGCTCTTATTACTTTCCTTCCATTTCACTCACACTGCTCTTATTACTCTCCTTCCTCTTCACTCACACTGCTCTTATTACTTTCCTTCCATTTCACTCACACTGCTCTTATTACTCTACTTCCATTTCACTCACGCTGCTCTTATTACTCTCCTTCCTTTTCACTCACACTGCTCTTATTACTCTCCTTCCTTTTCACTCACACTGCTCTTATTACTCTCCTTCCTTTTCACTCACACTGCTCTCATTACTCTCCTTCCTTTTCACTCACACTGCTCTCATTACTCTACTTCCTTTTCACTCACACTGCTCTTATTACTCTCCTTCCTTTTCACTCACACTACTCTTATTACTCTCCTCCCTTTTCACTCACACTGCTCTCATTACTCTCCTTCCTTTTCACTCACGCTGCTCTTATTACTCTCCTTCTTTTTTACTCACACTGCTCTTATTACTCTCCTTCCTTTTCACTCACACTGCTCTTATTACTCTCCTTCCTTTTCACTCACACTGTTCCTATTACTCTTCCATTTCACGCACACTGCTCTCATTACTCTTCCATTTCACTCACGCTGCTCTTATGACTCTCTTCCTTTTCACTCACACTGCTCTTATTACTCTCCTTCCTTTTCACTCACACTGCTCTTATTACTCTCCTTTCATTTCACTCACCTTCTCTTATTACTCTCCTTCCTCTTCACTCACACTGCTCTTATTACTCTCCTTCCATTTCACTCACACTGCTCTTATTACTCTACTTCCATTTCACTTACACTGCTCTTATTACTCTCCTTCCTCTTCACTCACACTGCTCTTATTACTCTCCTTCCATTTCACTCACACTGCTCTTATTACTCTCCTTCCATTTCACTCACGCTGCTCTTATTACTCTCCTTCCTTTTCACTCACATTGTTCTTATTACTCTCCTTCCTTTTCACTCACACTGCTCTTATTACTCTCCTTCCTTTTCACGCACAGTGCTCTCATTACTCTTCCATTTCACTCACGCTGCTCTTATTACTCTCCTTCCTTTTCACTCACACTGCTCTTATTACTCTCCTTCCATTTCACTCACACTGCTCTTTTTACTCTCCTTCCTCTTCACTCACACTGCTCTTATTACTCTCCTTCCATTTCACTCACACTGCTCTTATTACTCTCCTTCCATTTCACTCACACTGCTCTTATTACTCTCCTTCCTCTTCACTCACACTGCTCTTATTACTCTCCTTCCTCTTCACTCACACTGCTCTTATTACTCTCCTTCCATTTCACTCACACTGCTCTTATTACTCTTCCATTTCACTCACCCTGCTCTTATGACTCTCCTTCCTCTTCACTCACACTGCTCTTATTACTCTCCTTCCTCTTCACTCACACTGCTCTTATTACTCTCCTTCCTCTTCAATCACACTGCTCTTATTACTCTCCTTCCATTTCACTCACACTGCTCTTATTACTCTCCTTCCATTTCACTCACACTGCTCTCATTACTCTTCCATTTCACTCACGCTGCTCTTATGACTTTCCTTCCTTATCACTCACGCTGCTCCTATGACTCTCCTTCCTTTTCACTCACACTGCTCCTTTTACTCTCCTTCCTTTTGACTCACACTACTCTTATTACTCTCCTTCCTTTTCACTCACACTGCTGTCATTACTCTTCCATTTCACTCACACTGTTCTCATTACTCTTCCATTGCACTCATGCTGCTCTTATGACTCTCATTCCTTTTGACTCACACTGCTCTTATTACTCTTCTTCCCTTTGACTGACACTGCTTTGATTACTCTCCTTCCTTTTCACTCACAATGCTCTTATTACTCTCCTTCCTTTTCACTCACACTGCTCTCATTACTCTTCCATTTCACTCACACTGCTCTCATTACTCTTCCATTTCACTCAAGCTGCTCTTATGATTCTCCTTCCTTTTCACTCACACTGCTCTTATTACTCCCCTTCCTTTTCACTCACACTGCTCTTATTACTATCCTTCCATTTCACTTACACTGTTCTTATTACTCTCCTTCCTTTTCACTCACACTGCTCTTATTACTCTCCTTCCTTTTCACTCACACTGCTCTTATTACTCTTCTTCCCTTTGACTGACACTGCTTTGATTACTCTCCTTCCTTTTCACTCACAATGCTCTTATTACTCTCCTTCCTTTTCACTCACACTGCTCTCATTACTCTTCCATTTCACTCACACTGCTCTCATTACTCTTCCATTTCACTCAAGCTGCTCTTATGATTCTCCTTCCTTTTCACTCACACTGCTCTTATTACTCCCCTTCCTTTTCACTCACACTGCTCTTATTACTATCCTTCCATTTCACTTACACTGTTCTTATTACTCTCCTTCCTTTTCACTCACACTGCTCTTATTACTCTCCTTCCTTTTCACTCACACTGCTCTTATTACTCTCCTTCCTTTTCACTCACACTGCTCTCATTACTCTCCTTCCTTTTCACTCACACTGCTCTCATTACTCTCCTTCCTTTTCACTCACACTGCTCTTATTACTCTCCTTCCTTTTCACTCACACTGCTCTTATTACTCTCCTTCCTTTTCACTCACACTGCTCTCATTACTCTCCTTCCTTTTCACTCACGCTGCTCTTATTACTCTCCTTCTTTTTTACTCACACTGCTCTTATTACTCTCCTTCCTTTTCACTCACACTGCTCTTATTACTCTCCTTCCTTTTCACTCACACTGTTCTTATTACTCTTCCATTTCACGCACACTGCTCTCATTACTCTTCCATTTCACTCACGCTGCTCTTATGACTCTCCTTCCTTTTCACTCACACTGCTCTTATTACTCTCCTTCCTCTTCACTCACACTGCTCTTATTACTCTCCTTCCTCTTCAATCACACTGCTCTTATTACTCTCCTTCCATTTCACTCACACTGCTCTTATTACTCTCCTTCCATTTCACTCACACTGCTCTCATTACTCTTCCATTTCACTCACGCTGCTCTTATGACTTTCCTTCCTTATCACTCACGCTGCTCCTATGACTCTCCTTCCTTTTCACTCACACTGCTCCTATTACTCTCCTTCCTTTTGACTCACACTACTCTTATTACTCTCCTTCCTTTTCAATCACACTGCTGTCATTACTCTTCCATTTCACTCACACTGTTCTCATTACTCTTCCATTGCACTCATGCTGCTCTTATGACTCTCATTCCTTTTGACTCACACTGCTCTTATTACTCTTCTTCCCTTTGACTGACACTGCTTTGATTACTCTCCTTCCTTTTCACTCACAATGCTCTTATTACTCTCCTTCCTTTTCACTCACACTGCTCTCATTACTCTTCCATTTCACTCAAGCTGCTCTTATGATTCTCCTTCCTTTTCACTCACACTGCTCTTATTACTCCCCTTCCTTTTCACTCACACTGCTCTTATTACTATCCTTCCATTTCACTTACACTGTTCTTATTACTCTCCTTCCTTTTCACTCACACTGCTCTTATTACTCTCCTTCCTTTTCACTCACACTGCTCTTATTACTCTTCTTCCATTTCACTCACACTGCTCTTATTACTCTCCTTCCTTTTCACTCACACTGCTCTTATTACTTTCCTTCCATTTCACTCACACTGCTCTTATTACTCTCCTTCCTCTTCACTCACACTGCTCTTATTACTTTCCTTCCATTTCACTCACACTGCTCTTATTACTCTACTTCCATTTCACTCACGCTGCTCTTATTACTCTCCTTCCTTTTCACTCACACTGCTCTTATTACTCTCCTTCCTTTTCACTCACACTGCTCTTATTACTCTCCTTCCTTTTCACTCACACTGCTCTCATTACTCTCCTTCCTTTTCACTCACACTGCTCTCATTACTCTACTTCCTTTTCACTCACACTGCTCTTATTACTCTCCTTCCTTTTCACTCACACTACTCTTATTACTCTCCTCCCTTTTCACTCACACTGCTCTCATTACTCTCCTTCCTTTTCACTCACGCTGCTCTTATTACTCTCCTTCTTTTTTACTCACACTGCTCTTATTACTCTCCTTCCTTTTCACTCACACTGCTCTTATTACTCTCCTTCCTTTTCACTCACACTGTTCCTATTACTCTTCCATTTCACGCACACTGCTCTCATTACTCTTCCATTTCACTCACGCTGCTCTTATGACTCTCTTCCTTTTCACTCACACTGCTCTTATTACTCTCCTTCCTTTTCACTCACACTGCTCTTATTACTCTCCTTTCATTTCACTCACCTTCTCTTATTACTCTCCTTCCTCTTCACTCACACTGCTCTTATTACTCTCCTTCCATTTCACTCACACTGCTCTTATTACTCTACTTCCATTTCACTTACACTGCTCTTATTACTCTCCTTCCTCTTCACTCACACTGCTCTTATTACTCTCCTTCCATTTCACTCACACTGCTCTTATTACTCTCCTTCCATTTCACTCACGCTGCTCTTATTACTCTCCTTCCTTTTCACTCACATTGTTCTTATTACTCTCCTTCCTTTTCACTCACACTGCTCTTATTACTCTCCTTCCTTTTCACGCACAGTGCTCTCATTACTCTTCCATTTCACTCACGCTGCTCTTATTACTCTCCTTCCTTTTCACTCACACTGCTCTTATTACTCTCCTTCCATTTCACTCACACTGCTCTTTTTACTCTCCTTCCTCTTCACTCACACTGCTCTTATTACTCTCCTTCCATTTCACTCACACTGCTCTTATTACTCTCCTTCCATTTCACTCACACTGCTCTTATTACTCTCCTTCCTCTTCACTCACACTGCTCTTATTACTCTCCTTCCTCTTCACTCACACTGCTCTTATTACTCTCCTTCCATTTCACTCACACTGCTCTTATTACTCTTCCATTTCACTCACCCTGCTCTTATGACTCTCCTTCCTCTTCACTCACACTGCTCTTATTACTCTCCTTCCTCTTCACTCACACTGCTCTTATTACTCTCCTTCCTCTTCAATCACACTGCTCTTATTACTCTCCTTCCATTTCACTCACACTGCTCTTATTACTCTCCTTCCATTTCACTCACACTGCTCTCATTACTCTTCCATTTCACTCACGCTGCTCTTATGACTTTCCTTCCTTATCACTCACGCTGCTCCTATGACTCTCCTTCCTTTTCACTCACACTGCTCCTTTTACTCTCCTTCCTTTTGACTCACACTACTCTTATTACTCTCCTTCCTTTTCACTCACACTGCTGTCATTACTCTTCCATTTCACTCACACTGTTCTCATTACTCTTCCATTGCACTCATGCTGCTCTTATGACTCTCATTCCTTTTGACTCACACTGCTCTTATTACTCTTCTTCCCTTTGACTGACACTGCTTTGATTACTCTCCTTCCTTTTCACTCACAATGCTCTTATTACTCTCCTTCCTTTTCACTCACACTGCTCTCATTACTCTTCCATTTCACTCACACTGCTCTCATTACTCTTCCATTTCACTCAAGCTGCTCTTATGATTCTCCTTCCTTTTCACTCACACTGCTCTTATTACTCCCCTTCCTTTTCACTCACACTGCTCTTATTACTATCCTTCCATTTCACTTACACTGTTCTTATTACTCTCCTTCCTTTTCACTCACACTGCTCTTATTACTCTCCTTCCTTTTCACTCACACTGCTCTTATTACTCTCCTTCCTTTTCACTCACACTGCTCTCATTACTCTCCTTCCTTTTCACTCACACTGCTCTCATTACTCTCCTTCCTTTTCACTCACACTGCTCTTATTACTCTCCTTCCTTTTCACTCACACTGCTCTTATTACTCTCCTTCCTTTTCACTCACACTGCTCTCATTACTCTCCTTCCTTTTCACTCACGCTGCTCTTATTACTCTCCTTCTTTTTTACTCACACTGCTCTTATTACTCTCCTTCCTTTTCACTCACACTGCTCTTATTACTCTCCTTCCTTTTCACTCACACTGTTCTTATTACTCTTCCATTTCACGCACACTGCTCTCATTACTCTTCCATTTCACTCACGCTGCTCTTATGACTCTCCTTCCTTTTCACTCACACTGCTCTTATTACTCTCCTTCCTTTTCACTCACACTGCTCTTATTACTCTCCTTTCATTTCACTCACCTTCTCTTATTACTCTCCTTCCTCTTCACTCACACTGCTCTTATTACTCTCCTTCCATTTCACTCACACTGCTCTTATTACTCTACTTCCATTTCACTTACACTGCTCTTATTACGCTCCTTCCTCTTCACTCACACTGCTCTTATTACTCTCCTTCCATTTCACTCACACTGCTCTTATTACTCTCCTTCCATTTCACTCACACTGCTCTTATTACTCTCCTTCCATTTCACTCACGTTGCTCTTATTACTCTCCTTCCTTTTCACTCACACTGTTCTTATTACTCTCCTTCCTTTTCACTCACACTGCTCTTATTACTCTCCTTCCTTTTCACGCACACTGCTCTCATTACTCTTCCATTTCACTCACGCTGCTCCTATTACTCTCCTTCCTTTTCACTCACACTGCTCTTATTACTCTCCTTCCATTTCACTCACACTGCTCTTATTACTCTCCTTCCTTTTCACTCACACTGCTCTTATTACTCTCCTTCCATTTCACTCACACTGCTATTATTACTCTACTTCCATTTCACTCACACTGCTCTTATTACTCTCCTTCCTCTTCACTCACACTGCTCTTATTACTCTCCTTCCATTTCACTCACACTGCCCTTATTACTCTCCTTCCATTTCACTCACACTGCTCTTATTACTCTCCTTCCATTTCACTCACACTGCTCTTATTACTCTCCTTCCATTTCACTCACACTGCTCTTATTACTCTCCTTCCTCTTCACTCACACTGCTCTTATTACTCTTCCATTTCACTCACGCTGCTCTTATGACTCTCCTTCCTCTTCACTCACACTGCTCTTATTACTCTCCTTCCTCTTCACTCACACTGCTCTTATTACTCTCCTTCCTCTTCAATCACACTGCTCTTATTACTCTCCTTCCATTTCACTCACACTGCTCTTATTACTATCCTTCCATTTCACTTACACTGTTCTTATTACTCTCCTTCCTTTTCACTCACACTGCTCTTATTACTCTCCTTCCTTTTCACTCACACTGCTCTTATTACTCTCCTTCCTTTTCACTCACACTGCTCTCATTACTCTCCTTCCTTTTCACTCACACTGCTCTCATTACTCTCCTTCCTTTTCACTCACACTGCTCTTATTACTCTCCTTCCTTTTCACTCACACTGCTCTTATTACTCTCCTTCCTTTTCACTCACACTGCTCTCATTACTCTCCTTCCTTTTCACTCACGCTGCTCTTATTACTCTCCTTCTTTTTTACTCACACTGCTCTTATTACTCTCCTTCCTTTTCACTCACACTGCTCTTATTACTCTCCTTCCTTTTCACTCACACTGTTCTTATTACTCTTCCATTTCACGCACACTGCTCTCATTACTCTTCCATTTCACTCACGCTGCTCTTATGACTCTCCTTCCTTTTCACTCACACTGCTCTTATTACTCTCCTTCCTTTTCACTCACACTGCTCTTATTACTCTCCTTTCATTTCACTCACCTTCTCTTATTACTCTCCTTCCTCTTCACTCACACTGCTCTTATTACTCTCCTTCCATTTCACTCACACTGCTCTTATTACTCTACTTCCATTTCACTTACACTGCTCTTATTACGCTCCTTCCTCTTCACTCACACTGCTCTTATTACTCTCCTTCCATTTCACTCACACTGCTCTTATTACTCTCCTTCCATTTCACTCACACTGCTCTTATTACTCTCCTTCCATTTCACTCACGTTGCTCTTATTACTCTCCTTCCTTTTCACTCACACTGTTCTTATTACTCTCCTTCCTTTTCACTCACACTGCTCTTATTACTCTCCTTCCTTTTCACGCACACTGCTCTCATTACTCTTCCATTTCACTCACGCTGCTCCTATTACTCTCCTTCCTTTTCACTCACACTGCTCTTATTACTCTCCTTCCATTTCACTCACACTGCTCTTATTACTCTCCTTCCTTTTCACTCACACTGCTCTTATTACTCTCCTTCCATTTCACTCACACTGCTATTATTACTCTACTTCCATTTCACTCACACTGCTCTTATTACTCTCCTTCCTCTTCACTCACACTGCTCTTATTACTCTCCTTCCATTTCACTCACACTGCCCTTATTACTCTCCTTCCATTTCACTCACACTGCTCTTATTACTCTCCTTCCATTTCACTCACACTGCTCTTATTACTCTCCTTCCATTTCACTCACACTGCTCTTATTACTCTCCTTCCTCTTCACTCACACTGCTCTTATTACTCTTCCATTTCACTCACGCTGCTCTTATGACTCTCCTTCCTCTTCACTCACACTGCTCTTATTACTCTCCTTCCTCTTCACTCACACTGCTCTTATTACTCTCCTTCCTCTTCAATCACACTGCTCTTATTACTCTCCTTCCATTTCACTCACACTGCTCTTATTACTCTCCTTCCATTTCACTCACACTGCTCTCATTACTCTTCCATTTCACTCACGCTGCTCTTATGACTTTCCTTCCTTATCACTCACGCTGCTCCTATGACTCTCCTTCCTTTTCACTCACACTGCTCCTATTACTCTCCTTCCTTTTGACTCACACTACTCTTATTACTCTCCTTCCTTTTCACTCACACTGCTGTCATTACTCTTCCATTTCACTCACACTGCTCTCATTACTCTTCCATTGCACTCATGCTGCTCTTATGACTCTCATTCCTTTTGACTCACACTGCTCTTATTACTCTACTTCCCTTTGACTGACACTGCTTTGATTACTCTCCTTCCTTTTCACTCACAATGCTCTTATTACTCTCCTTCCTTTTCACTCACACTGCTCTCATTACTCTTCCATTTCACTCACACTGCTCTCATTACTCTTCCATTTCACTCAAGCTGCTCTTATGATTCTCCTTCCTTTTCACTCACACTGCTCTTATTACTCCCCTTCCTTTTCACTCACACTGCTCTTATTACTATCCTTCCATTTCACTTACACTGTTCTTATTACTCTCCTTCCTTTTCACTCACACTGCTCTTATTACTCTCCTTCCTTTTCACTCACACTGCTCTTATTACTCTCCTTCCTTTTCACTCACACTGCTCTCATTACTCTCCTTCCTTTTCACTCACACTGCTCTCATTACTCTCCTTCCTTTTCACTCACACTGCTCTTATTACTCTCCTTCCTTTTCACTCACACTGCTCTTATTACTCTCCTTCCTTTTCACTCACACTGCTCTCATTACTCTCCTTCCTTTTCACTCACGCTGCTCTTATTACTCTCCTTCTTTTTTACTCACACTGCTCTTATTACTCTCCTTCCTTTTCACTCACACTGCTCTTATTACTCTCCTTCCTTTTCACTCACACTGTTCTTATTACTCTTCCATTTCACGCACACTGCTCTCATTACTCTTCCATTTCACTCACGCTGCTCTTATGACTCTCCTTCCTTTTCACTCACACTGCTCTTATTACTCTCCTTCCTTTTCACTCACACTGCTCTTATTACTCTCCTTTCATTTCACTCACCTTCTCTTATTACTCTCCTTCCTCTTCACTCACACTGCTCTTATTACTCTCCTTCCATTTCACTCACACTGCTCTTATTACTCTACTTCCATTTCACTTACACTGCTCTTATTACGCTCCTTCCTCTTCACTCACACTGCTCTTATTACTCTCCTTCCATTTCACTCACACTGCTCTTATTACTCTCCTTCCATTTCACTCACACTGCTCTTATTACTCTCCTTCCATTTCACTCACGTTGCTCTTATTACTCTCCTTCCTTTTCACTCACACTGTTCTTATTACTCTCCTTCCTTTTCACTCACACTGCTCTTATTACTCTCCTTCCTTTTCACGCACACTGCTCTCATTACTCTTCCATTTCACTCACGCTGCTCCTGTTACTCTCCTTCCTTTTCACTCACACTGCTCTTATTACTCTCCTTCCATTTCACTCACACTGCTCTTATTACTCTCCTTCCTTTTCACTCACACTGCTCTTATTACTCTCCTTCCATTTCACTCACACTGCTATTATTACTCTACTACCATTTCACTCACACTGCTCTTATTACTCTCCTTCCTCTTCACTCACACTGCTCTTATTACTCTCCTTCCATTTCACTCACACTGCCCTTATTACTCTCCTTCCATTTCACTCACACTGCTCTTATTACTCTCCTTCCATTTCACTCACACTGCTCTTATTACTCTCCTTCCATTTCACTCACACTGCTCTTATTACTCTCCTTCCTCTTCACTCACACTGCTCTTATTACTCTTCCATTTCACTCACGCTGCTCTTATGACTCTCCTTCCTCTTCACTCACACTGCTCTTATTACTCTCCTTCCTCTTCACTCACACTGCTCTTATTACTCTCCTTCCTCTTCAATCACACTGCTCTTATTACTCTCCTTCCATTTCACTCACACTGCTCTTATTACTCTCCTTCCATTTCACTCACACTGCTCTCATTACTCTTCCATTTCACTCACGCTGCTCTTATGACTTTCCTTCCTTATCACTCACGCTGCTCCTATGACTCTCCTTCCTTTTCACTCACACTGCTCCTATTACTCTCCTTCCTTTTGACTCACACTACTCTTATTACTCTCCTTCCTTTTCACTCACACTGCTGTCATTACTCTTCCATTTCACTCACACTGCTCTCATTACTCTTCCATTGCACTCATGCTGCTCTTATGACTCTCATTCCTTTTGACTCGCACTGCTCTTATTACTCTACTTCCCTTTGACTGACACTGCTTTGATTACTCTCCTTCCTTTTCACTCACAATGCTCTTATTACTCTCCTTCCTTTTCACTCACACTGCTCTCATTACTCTTCCATTTCACTCACACTGCTCTCATTACTCTTCCATTTCACACAAGCTGCTCTTATGATTCTCCTTCCTTTTCACTCACACTGCTCTTATTACTCCCCTTCCTTTTCACTCACACTGCTCTTATTACTCTCCTTCCATTTCACTCACACTGCTCTAATTACTCTTCCAAAGAATTCCTCTACTATATTCCACTCCCCATTGTGAACAGCCCATAACCATATGAGGAACCTTTCCACCAACCCATTATCCTAGATGCAATGGTAGTGCCTCATGCATGTGCTTGATGAAGTTCTCCCTCAAAATCGGCTGCAATCCATCCAACATGAGTAGGGGTCTCAATCAATTCAACATGGTTTGTAGAGTGCAGCTAATCACTTGTGAGGTTATCCAGGCACAGTGATTCTGCTGCAATCAGTCGAAGAGCCAGGTCTTAAGTTCCTTTCTTAATTCTGTGAGGGAGGTTGCTAATCGGAGGTGGAGGGGAAGAATGTTACAAGCTTTGGCGGTGAGGTAGGAGAAGGAGTGCCCTTTGCTGTAGCTACTGCAGACGCAAGGGGTGTGAGCGAGGGACGCGGAGCTTAGCTGTCTAGGGTTTGGGGGAAGTTCAGGCGGTAGTTGATGTATGCTGGTTCTTGCTCATGGAGGGTCGTGTAGGCGTGTCAGCGTCTTGAATTGGCATCCTTCCTTGACCAGTAGCCAGTGGAGGCTGTATTATACATCACTAAAACTCATAGCACTCCATTGCCCAAAAACACTTAGTCACGAAAATCAATCACCCCCTAAAGTTTCAAATTCAAGTCTATTAAGGTATTGGGGGCTCACCAAATCTTTTTCATATGTCACCTATACATATAATGCATAAAAGGAAGAAAGAAAAATGCACACTCAGTAGTACTACCACATCTTTTTCTGCACTGCGTTGTTCAGCTGGGCCGCAGTTCCCCTGTAAAGCTGAGGGTACTTCTTTAGGACTTGCTTCACAAATTATTCAAATAGTTTCTTTTTTATTAGAAATTGAGGGCCCTCTTCTTGTGACCCTCAGCCATTTGGGTGATATCTAGAGTCAAAGGAACAGCAGGATAGTTTGATCAAGCTCATAGGGTTCCGGCCCGTATCACGCCTCAACAAAGGGGTCCTAGACCGATTGTCTGTAAACCTCTCAGGTACCAGCACGTGGAACAGATTTTGGCATTGATGCTATGGAAGACCAACAAAGTATTCATTTCTCAGGATTACTGCAAGGAGACTGTCAATTTGAGAAAAAACTTCCTAGCTCTTCGTCCAAGGCTCCGTACACTCGAATATCAATATGGCTTTGTAGGCCCGGCGCATTTTCGAGTCATGATTCAAGGAGTACCGCAAATATTCACGGATCCTTTGCACCTGAAGAAATTTCTTGATGGTCCTGACGACTCAACAATGGAAACTGGAGGAGGAGCTTCGCGCGTTTCCAAGATGGACGTGTGAGCTAAGGGCTCCCGAGACCCTTTCCGCCTCCCGCAACTATCCTGTGAATAATCCTGATTTGGACGACGGGTACTTGTTATTGATGCCCTGCTAATGCCCACATTCTTTTCGAAAATCGATTTGGCCGCCGGACACCGGACTTACTGCACTTTGAACTTTGAGGCCCACATCGTATGCCATCCGGGGGCTCGAGTCCCCGAGGTACCCAGGTGGTAATCGAACAACAACGGCTGATACGCCACGCCCTCTACCCCTGGGTTACTTTCGGTTTCGTTTTTGGTCGTTGTGATCGGCGACTTGCAGCCGATCGGCGCACCGGCTCTGTTATTGTGGCCAACCTTCAGTCAGTGTTGGATCCCTGCCCTCTCGCCTTTACGAACTTGCCACAACGGTAATCACTTTGACCAGATCCTAAAGGTCCCGTCGGAGTTTGTTGCCCATCATGGCGGGCAGGGCGGTTGTTGAGAAGCGCACCACCAGAGGCCCGTCCCGGGGAGGGGTTGCCCAATCCCAGACTATCGATCGCTTTACTCGCCCTAAGGGATCCCCGGGCGGGTCGAGTGGGGCCCTCGAGGAAACTGGTGACGGTGCTCCTGAACTTGAGGAGCCAACTTTGAAGGACGTTAAGGGCGCCATTGTAAGTGTCCGGACCACCATGGGCCAGCAATATGAAACCTTGGCAGCTAAGATAGACACGGTGGCGATCGAGGTCACCCTCATCAGGGCCGACTTGGGGAAAACTAATGACCGGGTCAAGTCCCTTGATATCAAGACTGCGAGTCTGACCGCGGATGTCTCGGATCTTCAGACCACAGTTCGCAATCTCCGGACGACTAATGATCTGTTTGCCCGTCGGCTGGAGGATTTCGAGGGCCGGGCCAGACGCAACAACGTTCGCATCATGGGTGTTCCGGAGACCTCCGCGGACCTGCCCGTAGACGTCCTGGTGGAGGGCCTCGTGTTGAAACACCTGGCACCGAAGGGCCTCAGTAAACTTTTCGCTGTGGAGCGGGCTCATCGAGTCCCTGGTGGGAAGCCGAAGTTGGGAGCCGCTCCGCGGCCCATAATAGCCAGGATTTTTAATTTCCGGGACAGAGACGCTATCCTGCAAGCCTCCCGCACGAATGGACCCACCAAATTTGAGAATGTATCGATCAGTTTTTACCCGGACTTTACTCAGGCGGTGCAGAAACAACGAATGGGTTTCATGGGAGTGAAAAGGCGCCTTAGAGATATGGGACTGAAATATGCTATGCTTTTCCCGGCACGCCTGCGGATCGAGCATGAGGATCGTGCGTTTTTCTTCGATCGCCCTGAGGTGGCCAGTGACTGGTTAGACACTTTGCCGACGCGCCATGATGGCCCGGAGAGCTCGAGGGGTGCTGAAGGCGGTTTGGCGGAACAGGAGTAGTGAGTCTGCATCGGCGAACCTGACTTCACGGCAGTGGCTCAGAGACTGTGTTTTTATAATATGGATACCCGGGGGTGGGGGGGAATGGGGAATCTTCCTCCTCTGGGGACTTTTTCTCTCTTTTTGTAGGTTAGTTTAATGGGGCGACAGGCACACTGCAAGTTGGGGTGGCTTTTCGGTCTACCGCAGGGGTGCAGGGAGGGGGGTTTGTGTTTTGTGGGTTCACTGGGGGTGGTGGGGGGGTTCTTTCTTTCTTGTTTGTATCGAGGCTGCACTTTGTTCTATATTTGCTGCTATGTGCTTGTTTCATGGTGGGGGGGCAGACTGTTTACTTCTGGGATGGGGGGTAGGGGGCTGAGGGTGTTGAGCTGGAACGTTAACGGTCTTGGTGACAGGATAAAGCGGGAAAAAAAAAACAATGGAAACTGCTGCTGCGGCGAATGCTCATGGAGATGGCACCTAGTACGTGGAGTCCAAGTTGTGCCTATATGTTCCCACTACAATCAACTTGTCAGTCCTTTTGCCTTTTTACCTGATAGACTATCACAAGATGACTGTTGATCTCGGTCTGGTCTCACATTGTCTACGTTGTTCTTTGCCTGGGCCATGGCTCAAGGAGCATGTTCATCTTCATTGACTTCATTGTCTTATGTTACAAACATGGTTGGTGGTCTGGTAGGACGCATGTTTCTTCTTTTATTATGTGTCTACGTATCTGTGAAACCATCCTATACTGTATGCGAGCACGAGGCTTAATGCACGTTATGTTACTTGACTTTCAGGTGATTATGTGAAAAAGACGGGTGCTTAAATATGTGGAGGTCATAGTGTTGCGGTGCACTAATAGTCAAGGTACCCCCGCAGTACCGTATGCCATGCATTTATTATCTCTCGATTGATGTAGAGGTAGTTTGCTGCTTTCTGGGTTATATGTTGCTTGCCTAGTCTAAACACTGTCCGTTTACCACACAAGTCAAGCTCAATGTTTTACCTATCGCTTCACGTTTAGCTTAGACAGACACCATACTGTATATCATTTTCTGTCAGTGCTGATAGAGGCCTGGAATTGTTGACTCAAGTTATGCTCCCCGTTTTGGTGAGATGTGCTTATGACATATTCCTGACATTCCTATTATCTGGTTAACGATCAAGTTGTAATTTCTACAATTGTAAGCAGGTTATTTTGTAATCGCCACGGGAGAGGGAAACTCACGTGGTTGCTTCTCCCTGGTCGCCATGTTCCTAGTGTACTTTTTGGGTGGGGTGGGTGGGTCTGGGTTGTGGGTGGGTTGTAAGGGGTTTCTGATTGTATTGCTATTTATTATTTCTTCTTCTTTGCTCCTGCTTTCGCTTTTGCTTCCCCTTCTGCCTCTGTATTCCTGCAGCAACGCTCTATTCGTCAGTAGCGAGGACAGTGCTCAATTTGTGTGCATTTACATTTGTACATATTGTGGCCCCCTTGGCCTCACCTCTGGTTGGGACATAATGCCCCGGACATCCCGTATTGTGAAGATCGCGATATTCCACATATCTCACTTATCCCCCTCTCATGGCAGTGAATAGACAGACTATCAAAATAGTATCAATCACCCGATCAAAAAGAGGAAAATTCTAGACTACCTACACAAACAGAAGGGTGACAATATATTATTACAGGAAACTAAAATCGACTCGCCACAATTTAACTTTATGATAAATAAATGGTACAGTGAGGCAAATGGGTCTGATGCCTTGGGAAAAAAGAATGGGGTTCTAACACTTATTGTGAAAAGGGCTAACATTGATGTTCCACATAACATTGCTGACACTAAGGGTAGATGGGTGTCCACTAAACTAACAAAGGACGGTAGAGAATTTTATGTAACCAACGTCTATGCATTATTTGAAAAACAGGGGACCCCTACAGTACTAGGTTTGCTATACGTAGGGAAATAAACAATGTAGGAAAAGTGCAATTATAGCAAACATTCAATTAATAAGTGCCGTATCTCTCAAAATGACAAACATTAATACTATATAAAAAGGAAAGCGACCTAACTGCTACTTTTATAAGTATTGCAACAAAAAATACTTTGATATAAACATTTTATTTCATATTTTAGAGTCAGACATAGTTAATTCTCAAATATTTTTTTCTTCATTTTATAATACATTAAATTGTGAGAACTACAAGCATTGAAAATGATTGATATATTACATAAAAGAGAACAAAAAAGACACACAAAAATTACAAAATGTCACACTGGACCGGTCTATATTCTATTATTGTAGTCAAAGCGGTTGGATTTCACTACGCGCGTTTCGTCAATCTGCCTTCATCAGGTGACCGTCATTCGCACATACATTGAACAGGACATACACTGAAAGAAAAAATACAAAATATACATATATATATATGTACATTTTATACAGCGGTCGCATATAAGTTATTGCAGATTCTATTTACAAATATCAACAAGAGAGACAAGGTCACTATTTACATTAAAATCTAAAGTAGAAAACATTTGAAATATGTATAAACATTGCAGCTCATATATTTTGGTTCCTTTCTGTTTGGAATAGAAAGTTAATACTTTTTTAGAAATGTAAACAGACACTCTGAACCAATTCGATATTCATATTATCCTATCATATCGTCCTTCCTGAAACAAATGCTCTAACTCGCATATATACACATCTTCAGTTTATTAGAAATTGGAAACTAGGTAGACAATATTGTGTCCTAGAACATTTATATGTAATTATATAGTATTTCTCTCATGGTGTCAATGAATCACCTGTGGTTACTGCAAGAGGATGTAAGAAACATGTAGCATAACCGAAAGATGGAAACAAGAGGAAAAAACAGATAGAGAGACCATATCACATATTTCACATTAGGAGTCTCAGAATAAGTAGGAGACTGATAAATTTATATATCGCAGATGCTTGAACTTAGGCCAGAAAAAATCTATTTTACGATATTTTAAAGATACTTACATAGATTTAAGTGAATAGATTTGGCATCTGATAATCCTTCTCTAATGTGGCATCTGGCCTTTATATATTTATTAATTCTTTCTGTGGCATAGGATTGACCTGTATATAATCAATGAGGACATATTTTGAATAGATAGTACCTGTTTATTAGTATAAATTAGCCAATTCTCTTATTGTATCCCTTGCTTATTGGTTCATATTAGAGGATATAACAATATTCACACGTGCAAGTTTTAACCTAAAGATATAACATTATTGTTTACCAGATATGACGCAAACTGTGGCTTGAGTCAAATCGATGACAAATATAGGAGAATTGGAGGACCATATGTGATTCAAACAGGTAATTGCGTGTTTAAACGGAAGCCCAAATCAACCTAGGTAGACAAACAAATAAACATCTCACTATAGATTATGTGGCCATAGTTTTACACTCATCTGGCACATATAAGATAAAAATAGCTCTTTTTACCTTATAATAATCGTAGTAGAACGTTCAGATATGAGGGTCCGAAGAATAAACAAAGGTATCGAGATCAAGTGAGGCACGCGGCAAATAGATGCATAGAGAGAAATGCAAGTACGAACACTTATTCGATTTGACCTACACATAGTTAAGACGCATACCATGCATTTCTAACTCTAGTTAAAATAGTAAACATGTTCGGTACCTTTTTCGATCCTAAATGTTCTGATCGGGAGACTGGTCGAGTTCAGAACAGGACATACGGGGGCTTTTTGCAGCGATTATTCCTTTCTAAACAGCCGAGAGATAAAGAAGCAGCTAGTTAGATTACCGCTACTTAACGAAAATAAGCCGAAAAAAGGAACCACCTTCCCGAAGCTAGTCTTACCTTCATGGTGATTTAAACGATCGAAACGCCGGACCTCCCGACAATCTTCCGAGTTAAAGGCTCCTCGCAGTTCTAGGGGAAGCTCAGAGTGTGTATTTATACCGGAAACATTCCTGCGTTGTTGCTAACCAATTACGAACACCTGTGAGCAAATGTAGCGCACTACTGGTGATGTCAATGTTCTGCGACAAATGGGCATGGTAATAGAAGACAAACATGCTGATAATTAAATACGACAAATCTTAGTAGTTATGAAACGTATCTTTACAACTAGATCTTATTAAAGGTTTTTAGCAATATTTTTTATATAATTGTGGAGACACGGTCGAAAATCAAAGGGGGAATTGCCGATATATTAAACGACAAGAAGTGCTAGATAAAGGTGAATCGGTATCTAGACTCCCCCAGCATTGCTACCATATTATGTTTACAATTTCATATTTATTAAGGAGACACCAGAGTTATAGAGATTCTCATCAAGGTGACTCGAGAAATAAACAGAGGTTACCAAGATTGGCCCATTAGATAGCTAGTAAAGTCCAAATAATAAACATATATTTTTTCAACCTTGACTTACATGATCTGATAATTATTATGTTTGCATATCAAGTTCATTGTATTGAACGTATATGCACTAGATGAAGGGAATTAGATATTGTATGTTCAAATATAGTTAAGCTATTCAAAGATGGTCTAGGGACATAATATGAGTATCATTTTACAACTAAGGTTTGCAGATTTTTGTAGAGACAAAAGTACCATTGTTTTGAGTCCTATATGATCGCCAGCTCCCATGGAATGTCCAGGTTGAGACCTACGTCTATGCACCCAATAAGGACGACCAAGGTTTTTGGAAGGAACTCTGTACCCACATTGACAAGATCCCAGACACTGTAACGCATATCCTGGGTGGTGACCTAAATCTACCTATGGATCCTCTCTTAGACAGGGATTCCCGGTGTCCCTTCCGACCAAACAACTCACACAAAGCTCTACTCAATCTCTGCTCTCGCTTCAACCTAGTTGACTCATGGAGACTGATGAATCCAACAGGTAGAGACTACACTGTTTATTCTCCACCTCACGGCTCATATTCACGCATAGATTACTTACTCACATCTGCTCACCTCACTGTGGACATTGAAGCCACCTCCATTGAACTGCGTGTAATTTCTGATCACTCATGCATCATGATGACTCTGGCAGAACACAATGTGGTTAAAAAATCGTCTTTATGGAGATTCAATAATGCGGTCCTGAAAAAAGAAGCAAACAGGGCAGCTATAGAAACAGCAATTACCGAATATCTTATTTACAATAAAAACGGGATACTACGGATCTTATAAGATGGGAGGCCCTTAAAACAACAATCAGAGGAGCGTTAATTAAAATACGTGCAGCCATGAATAAGGACACTATCTCAACCCTAACAAAGTTAGAAGAGGAGATATCAGAACTAGAAAAACAACACATAACCTCTAAAGATCCCTTGGTCCTCAATGATTTGATGAACAAAAAATACGAATATAACAAAATAGTCAGCGAAAGAGCAGGAATTTGGCTTCAACATCATAAAAATTTCAGGCTGTGTCATACCAATAAGGCGGGTAAGAGCCTTGCTTCTTACTTGAAATTCAAATTACAACAAACAGCTATTAAGAGCATTCTTGATAAATTAGGCGGACCCCAACAAAATTGCTAACATCTTTATGGATTTCTACAATGACCTCTACAGTAAAAACCTAGAAATCAATGGCTCCAAAGTAGGGAAGTATTTAGATAACTGTAAGCTCCCCTCTCTCTCGTCACACGACCAATCCTAACTCAACCGTCCCATATCCTTAGACGACATCGCCCAGGCCATTAAGTCCCTCAAAACTGGGAAAGCCCCGGGCCCTGACAGGTTCAGTGCTACGTTCTATAAGAGCTTCTCGTCTGCCCTGATAGAACCACTCAAGGACTTATACGCACATTTTACCACAAGTGGTCAAGTTCTCGGTACCCCTGCAGAGGCCATTATTGCGGTTATCCCAAAAGAGGGGAAGGACCCGACATCCCCGAAGAACTACAGACCGATATCCTTGATTAACCTCGATTGTAAGATCTACTCCATGATTTTGGCCAAAAGGATTCAAAAGGTCTTGCCCCAGCTGATCCATCCATCACAGGTAGGGTTTCTTAAAAACAGACTATCTAGCGATAATACACGAACCCTCGCACACATCTTAGAAAGAGCACAATTGACTACCTCCCGCACGGTGGTGGTGACCTTGGACGCCGAGAAGGCCTTTGACAAGGTCGACTGGGTCTATCTGGAGGCAACTCTACATAAATTCAATCTGGGTTCCGATTTCATCCGCATGGTCATGGCCTTATACTCTAATCCTTCAGCAAGGGTAAGAGCCGGGGGATGCCTGTCAAATTCATTCGATCTAAAACAAGGCACAAGACAAGGCTGCCCCCTTTCCCCTTCACTTTTTCTTTTAGCGATCGATCCCTTTCTTTATTCCCTGCGGAACAATGACCTAATAAAGGAATCGATTTTGAAGGCTTCACAGACAAAATTTCGGCTTACGCTGACGATGTTCTGATAGTTTCCGAGAACGCAGAAGTGGCAATTCCGGCTTTGATGTCCTCTATTGCAGACTTTGTGGTAGTGTCCGGATATATACTTAATAAAGATAAGACAGAGGTAAAACTGCTTAATAATATAGGTGACAAGAGCATTTTGGGTGGTTCCGGTCTTTGCTAGCAACCAAAGAGCTTTAAATACCTAGGCATTGACTTTGAAAAAGACTTAATCAGTACTCTTAAAATCAATGAGCTTTCTCTATATAAAAAGATATCCTCACTGTTGGATGGCTGGTCCCCAAAATGTTTGTCCTGGTGGGGTAGGGTAGAAACCCTGAAAATGATGATCACGCCCCTCGTCAATTATTTAATAAGCATGTTGCCCATGTTACTCTCTGATGACTTCCTTACCAAGATACATAAGCTTTTTAATGTCTTTTTGTGGCAGGAAAAGAAGCCAAGAATCTCCTTACAAAAACTCCAACTACCAAAAGATAAAGGGGGAATAGGCTTACCAAACTTTAGATGCTACCATAGGGCCTATCTCTGCAAGGAAGGAGAGAATTGGTTCCATGCTCAACAGGATTATACTCCTATATGGATCCAAGTTGAAAAGTCTATCATCAACAACTTACCACTCTCCGCCATAATGACCATGGATGCCACAGCCTTTCCTCACTCCAAGTATATATTTCTTAACACTAAAAGTGCTCTTCTTAACCTAGAGAGACACTGTAAAGTTAAAGTGAAAATCTCCAAATCCAACGTAACTTCGTTCTGGTTCAATCCGGCCCGTAAAGATGAAGGCAAATACCTCTTTTGGGAACACTGGTCTAAAAAGGGTCTGAACTTACTGCAAGATATTTATGAAGGGTCCACTCCCTTAGCTTTTGCCACCTTACAAACACGATTTGATCTCCAACCACTCGATTTTTATAGGTTCCTACGCCTCAAAGCCCTTGTCTCTACCAGAGCCACCCCGCCACACACTCCTACACTTTGCAGTAAATTGCTCCAACTCATGTCAATCGGTCATATGGTGTCGGAAGTGTACAAAATCCTCTCTCCTGTGCCCCAGAAAGCCCAAAGAAAGTGCGAACGGGACTGGGAAACTGAACTTAACTCCTCCAACTTAGTTAGATACACCTCACTCCTTTCTACAATAAAATATGTCCGATACTTTCTCAGACCAAATTTATGTTAATAAACAGATCGTACTGGACACCAGAAAAACTTTTTAAGCTCAAGCTCCTTGATAATCCCCTCTGCTGGAACTGCAAATCCCACGTGGATGACCTGGCACATATGTTCTATCACTGCCCGCTACTCCAAATGTTCTGGGATAAAATTTATAACTACATTCAACGAACCTTCCACTTTCAGCCACCCAGAGACTTTGTGTACGTCCTACTGGGTGCGATTGACCCGAGAATAACGAATGATCACGATAGACATCTACTGGACCTCATGCTTACACTTGCATGTAAGTTCGCCCTGAGTAAATGGAGTGCTTCCGACGTTTCTTTCAAACTTTAGCAGGAATGGCTGGCTTCACTGAGGTGAGCAGATAATGACGTCCTTCATTCCTCTCCTTGGCGAAAACCTCACACCAAACTCTGGAGCTTACTAGATTCACTAGAGCTTTGTTACGATCCACCTTAGGCTATCTTGGATAATATAAACCATGTCCCATGCCCCGTCATTGGCGCCAAAATGGACATTCATTCTGGAGCTGCGACCTTGCTGTCCCGGTCTAAGCTTACTGTCTTATGTCATGTTGCTGCTGTCCACCCTTCTTTCCTTCTTCCCTCTCTGCTCTCTTTCCTCAGCTCCTCTCTTATCTTTGCCTATCCCCCTGCTTCTTTCCCTTTCCCTCCTTCTCCCCCTTTCTTCCATTAAATCGGTCCCACAGGATCAAATATTATGCATGGCTGTTATGTACAATCTTTTTCAACTGGGAATTATCTGTCAATGATATGCTATGTCTCTCCCCTACGTGATATGTACTCTGGCCATATTATTTTCATGATAGTACCTCTTGTATTCACCCATGCATTATTCTTTGTCTTCTTTTTCTTTGTTACTTTTTGTATTATTTGCATTCTCAAATAAAAAATATTTGAAATCAAAGGAACAGCAGGATGGACATGGTTTGTTTGGTGGTCCTTGGGTGACTCAGGAATGGCCTACTTCCTATTCCTGTATGTCATAACCTGTTTGTTGCCGTAGGTGACCTCCATCCAGAATGCAGTGTTCTCCATCTTCAATATGGAGTTGGCCATCTATACAGGAGAGGTGGAGAAATAAAGTACAAAGGTGGAGCACTTTCATATAATTGTAAAGGGAAACATATGAAACTAGAATCACAAGTGTTCCCATTGTTGTATAGAACTTACACATTCCTTTTTAGGTCGAGGCTAGGCAGCGCATGGGCTGTCTGCAAGACCTGGGGTAAACAGAATACAGAGGGTAATCTCGGCTGCTGCCTGCCATTGGGTAACTCCTCTACTCCTCTTCTTTTCTGGCTCTTTATTGGTTGGCTCTTCTGATACATCACTTCCGATGTATCGGAAGCAGCACCGACCAACTACTGTTTTGTCACGCAGCAAGTGTTTAAGTCTTTCGTTCTGGGACTACTTACTTTGTTTTGGCCTAGGGATATTTTATCACTGCGGCGCCAAGGGGGGGCACCTGGTTTCATGTTTTTTTTAAATCTATCATCATGGCGTTCGCTTCATGAGCCGCCATACACATATATTAAATATGTACGGGCGCCGCGCTTTCATCGTTATTGTCAGCTGCTTTATTCTCGTTTTTTTTCCTTTAACATGTAAACTCTGGTGTTCCCCGTACGCTCTCTTCGGCTTCCTGCTGTCTTTCACTGACCCCCTTCTCCGCTGTGTTTATGGGGGATGCATGAATTAACTCAGCCCGGAGTGGTGAACACTCACTGCTTTCTAAACTCTGTCCCTGCCAGCAGCCTGCATCCTTCTGTTTGTGCACTGCACCCGGGAAGGCAGACCTCGCTTTTCGTTGTTATACTGATTCTCTATTTTTATTCATGTGTTTCCTTATTTGTTATGTGCCCTTCCTTTTGTTCCAAACCATATCACCGGGAGGGCGTAGGTATTTTGCAAAAGCCTGTTTTTTTATAGACGTTCTTGCTGGCGTCTAATGAATCAACCCCGTTGAATTTACAGGAACCCTCTGCCCTTTCTGCTCTGTTGTATGCATTCTGGTCTCGTGCTAAAAAGTCACATGTAGGACTCAGGGGCGTAGCTAGAGCTTGTGGCGCCCGGGGCTATCCCTCAGATTGCCGCCCCTTGGGGGGGGAGGCGGTGGGGGGGGGGGGGCTTGGGGAAAAAGGACAGTGAGCACTTGAAAGATGTCCGAGAGACAAGTAGTATTGCTGCTAATAGAGTTACCTCGATCATGCAAGTTATATGCACATGCATGACACGGTCAAAGGCTACACAGTTGAACACATCGGTGACTGGCAGTACAAAAGGCACACTAGGCAGAACAGCCAGGGCGAGGAACCACAAAACCGCACGCAGCAAAATTGAAAAAGGCAGGGGAATAAAAGCACACAGGTAAAGATGATCAAGATATGCAAACTAACAGGTACGCCCCAGCAAACATTACGTTACAAGTCAGGAAGGCCAACCTCCCCATGCTTAAGCATGACAAATAAGCAAAACATTAGCACCAGGTAATCCAACTCGATCATCGAAACAAACATTTGATTACTTCATCGACGCACTGGAAGAAATGACACAAAGATAATCAAATATCTATAATACCTAGCAGGAGATGGGGTCAAAGGGGCATTCAAGAAGTTCCCAAAGGAGGAAGTAGCCACATACCAGATGGCAAATGAAGCACTCCCCAAGAAGTTCGATCTGACAACCGATATGCACTATGAAAGGTACACTTATAGCAAAGCAAGCAAGACAAGAGCCAGCCCAGGACAAATGACGCATGAATTCCCAAAGAGGATGGAAACCCTTAAAGACCCACAGTGACCATCTGCCGTGTCACTGTGTCTATCTGTGGTCTTGTGGTATTAATCTACGGAGTCATGATGTCATTGTGTGCAGCATCATGGCATCCATAGGCGGTGTCAGGGCGACCAATGGGAAGGCAGCTGGGCGCTGCTCCGGGGCCCTGGCAGTTCTAAAGGAACTGGAGGAGGAGACACTCAGACAGTGGGACCCTGCGGGCCCCAGAGGGGGGGGGCGGGTCTTTCCTTCTGTCACTGGCTACATAGTAAATAAAAAACAAACTCTGAAGCGGCAGACAGCAAGAGCTAAGAGTGTGTGCTGTTACTAATGCATTGCGTGGCGTGAGGTAGTGTGTGCAGCGCACCTGACCTGAGCGGTAGTATACCCCAGGCTGTGCTGGAACACCTACATTCCTGGCTGTACCGTCACAATGCATAAACATATTCTGTGTAATCAATGCTGCGCGCTCGCTCCTCTCAGTACAAATTGACACACTGCAGGCCTGGGCTGGCACTGCAGCTCTTTGTAAATAAATAAAAAACTAAAACTAAAGCTGCATCATCAATATTTCATTGTACTCATAGGATTCAAGAGTGTAATATAGAACAGTGGAGTGATAGGGAACTTGTTTTTATGTAAAGGATGGTAAATGTAAGTTACAGCCTATCAGCAGGATTGGTGGAAAATACCTTCACAAAGAAACATCAGCTGTATAGGAGTTAATTTTTTGCAGTTTTATATAGAACGATTTTGGGCCAAGAGCTTTAGAGCGCTTTACATGAACTCCAGATTACATTATGCAAGGTGAGATTATTTTTTTTCTTCTAGGCTAGGAGAGATTAAGTAATTTGCCCATAATTCCAGGATATTCAACCAATGTCAAGACACGCACCTGGTTCCCAAAATTCTAAATCGGCAGCTCTCTGAGCTCCGGCCATTAAGCTACATCTCCTCTCAATGTATAAGGCTGTTAATCTTACCTCGTTTTCCCATTACTTGGATGTGTGTGACACTGTGGCATCTAGTGTCAACCGATCTGCCCATTTCAAGTCTGTTCAAGGCTCCCAAACACCAGTGGCATAAAGCAAAATGACCCCCGCCCCCACCCTGCAAAGTGGGCTGTGGTATATAAATAAATAATACCGGATCTATTTTTGAATGAATGAATGAATAACAGATAGCTCAATAAAATAAGAGTCAAGATTCGAGGTAGTAGGAGCTTTTGCAGGTTTATTACAACATAAGGACAGGATCAGGACAACCTGCATAGGAACAGAGGTGACAGGGCCCAGCAGGACAACTGGGGCCCAGCAGCTGCCGGGGCTTAATCTGGGATGAGCGCGCTAACTTTTAATAACAATACATCAACTTATATACATAGCGCAAACACATAGCATTACATTGCAGTAGGCGTAGCAGTGGGTGGAGCAGAAGGCGTGACGCGTAGCAGTCGCGAAAGATAACAGTAAAAAGAGGTGTAACTGGGAGTATACTTAGGCATGTGATGAAAACGTAACAGAATATGTCATGAATGGGCGGGAACATAGGAGGGGGCTACCTAAGGAGCCGGGACCTCTAACCTAATGGTGCGCGAAAACTGGCAATGACGTATTACTAGGAGAAGCTGGGGGCTACGAACTCTGTGCTAGGAGCAGAGACTAGAGTCTGGAGGGTCGGAGCGACATGTACCTAAACCCTATCTGGTATCTGATGTTTAGGGAACATGTTGATATAAACTAGAGTCATGAGGGGAAAAGCTAACTTGATTCTAAGACTGGACCATGCATTATTCTACATGTAGTGCGTGATGAAGAATATTAAATGACCATTAAATACAGTATTTCTCTAACATGGAGACGAGAAGGCTAGACAATGACGGAAACTATTGATGCAGTTCAGTAGCTTAGGAATGCAAAGAAGGAGGACTGAACTGATAGCTGGAATCATAACATACTTTTGGCAGACTCAGAGGCAGAGCCAAGCTGCACCGGGCACTGCGAGGCAGGAAGTAAGTGAAGGGTCGAGGATACAGGTGGGGGCTGTATCGCTCCTCAGCGAGGCTTTCAGGAGACAGGAGCTGAATCTGATGTCCAGGCCCTTTTGAGGCCTAGAAACGGGGACTTTATAATGGAATAACGTGCACACTAAGAAACGTGGCAACATAACTTTACCTAGGCCTGATATTCGTAGTATTCACGAGGACTGGAAAATGACATACCAGAGGTGGACACAACTGTAATTGCGTCATTAATCGGACATGGGGAACAACATATGCATATTGGTCATGCACACATAACATATGATGGATGAGGCGTAGGGACACAGAACATGGCAAAATTTACTTTTCCACATTCCCTCCTTGTCACTACGTTTCCATCAGGAAACATCAATTTTCATGATACCATCTATCATTTCATACAGTACCATTTGCTCGTCTCGAATTGTCTTGGAACGGGATTTAGAACGGGGCTTGGGACTAGGAATACAAGAGGTAGCACACATGCTGCAAATCGCAGGGCCACATTGTATACAGAGGCAGCAGCTAAATATGATCGCTACTGCAATACCTAGAAAGGACAGGACTTTCCATCCCCATGCGGAAATTATATTCCAGAACCAACCTGACCATGTCCAGGTGCCTGGATCTTGATGTAACAGATGGGCAATTTTATGGAGTCTGGTTATAGCTGAATAAACAGACGGCGCGTTATTTGGAATGAAAATACAGCAACTAGATCCGATGACTCTACAGGCCCCGCCCCTATCGGCCAGTATGACGTCAAGGACGAGACGATTTTGCAAAACGACAAATCTCATAGCAGATTGTTCTTCGGTTAGGTTACCTAGAGCAGAGGCAGTCTCATTTACTACAGCTTCAAGGGTTCTTGTTAACCTACGGATCAGTTTACTATTCTGGACAGGTCCTACAAAGAAGAAGAAACCTTTATTGAAATCTGTATACTGTTCTAGAGTAGTTTCAGTATAATCGACAATTGGGGACTCCCTTCTATGTCTAATGTGTACTAGATGTGTGTTTCTATGGTAATCAGATGGGGCTAGGAAAACAGGTGGCAGTAGGAAAGCAATATAACAGGTTCCCTCCCAATCGAGGGGCAGACGGACATATGCAGTTTGACCACAAATAAAATAAGAATGACGTGAAGCTTTGAAAACAGATTTCCCACTGTCACTATACTGGATAACAGTAGTACATTCACTATGACCTACATGTATGGAACCATAACTACGGACACATAATTCGCCTTTGACAGGTAGTACTGAAATAGCAGGTAAGTCTGGAGTAGTATCAGACTGAACATTCAGGACCATGAAATTCGACGAATAATTACCTACATTGTACACTTCATTTTCTAGATCTAAACCTGTTCTGTGGGGGAAACCTTGCTTGTCTGGAAAACATGTACTGTTAAGAAAAGACATATCTGTTGAGGATGACGTTAACGTGGACCATGCTCCACACGAACCATTATGTGAGAATGGATAAGGAAACAGTGGCAGAACTCCCTTCGGTGTCTGAAAAGGGGGGAGTCGACCACACACCCAACAATTAGTGGCATTGCTGGTCTGGTGTGAATAATGTAACATACGGATAAATGTGTTGTTGCGCATAGCGAGGCGGTAAGAATATTCGTGAGGAGGCAGATCACTAAACGTGTGCTCTACTGTAGCATTAGCAGACATATTTACATGAGGAACTGGAAAATACAGATAGAACGCATAGCTGGTGCAGGAAATCATTATGCTGATGAATAATACGAAACTCAGAAAAACGATACATTGAATTGAACTTCGACTGACTCTCTCACTATGGGGGTCTATTTTATACATGTCAGAAACAGTCTAACCGTTTCACCTAGGGGAGGACTTATACAATCAAACTGACTGACTTATTTTACTAGACCTGAGCTTTAACTTATACTCCTGCTGCGGAGTTTTCTCTAACAAGGGAGGGGTTGTAATAATGTCTTTTGCGGGACAGTCCTTTAAAACAATGTTTTGGCAGTCTTTAAGATCTTGGGAATCCTTGGAAATGTTTTTAGAGACTGGTTTCAATCCTTTAAAAAGTTTAACATGAGAAAGGTGGATCCATCCTTTTCTGCCTTCCAACTTGACGGCAGTACGGGTGGTCAAGAGGACCTGACGTGGCTCCTTCCAACGTGGTTCCAGCGGACTTGATCTGTCGAAATTCCGGACCATCACTAGGGAGCCTGGAACGATTTCATGTGGTGCCACCTCGGTATTGTCTGGAAAGGCGGCAGCAACCTGTGAACGACATGAGTTGAGGGCAGACATCAAGGAAGCTAGGTAATCTGTCAGCATATTACATGAAACATCAGTAATACTTCGGGGTCTAGGAGTACCCCACATGTTAGGGGGGCGGCCGAATACGACCTCATACGGGGACAGACCTGATCTGGAATGTGCGACCATGCGCATATAAAACAAAGCGACTGGCAGAGCTACTAGCCAGTCCACACCTTTTTCTTGACAGACTTTTGCAATGCGGATTTTCAGAGTCTGATTATGTCTCTCGACCAGACCGGCTGCTTCAGGATGGCGTACACAATGGAACTTCCACTGGTACCCTAACAAAAGGGAAACGTGCTTCATGAGTTCAGATGAGAATGGCTGACCGTTATCAGAATATACGACTCTAGGGAGTCCATATCTAGGGAAAAATTCACGAACCAACTGCTTGGCAGTGGTCGCGGCTGTGTAATCTGGGACTGGATATGCTTCTGTCCATCTGGACAAAGCGCATACAACTACAAGGACATACTTGAAACCTCGACATCGCTCCATCTGAATATAATCCATCTGGAGGACCTCAAAAGGGTGGTCAGGGGGCTGGAAACCACCTTGTTCCACCGGGACACTTTTACCTGGATTAAACTGACAACATATCATACAGGTACGGACTTTCTGCTTGGCTGCAGCTCGTAAATGCTTGTTGAACCAAATGTTCTGGATACTGTCTAACATAGCTTTTTCTCCTAAATGTGCTGGACTATGTGCGGTATTGATAATGACTTGAACCATAGAATCGGGGAGAAACCATGTGGCTCTACCCTTCGTTAACCATCCTTGATCTGTCTGGACCCCTCCTTGTTCAGACCATTTCTTGATTTCATCGGGGGTAGCATGTAACTGTATATCTATGACGTCTTGTGTAGGGTCCTTAACTGTCATGCATGTAATCGGATCTGGAGTATGTGTCTGATTAACTGGAATGTCTGGAGTCTGTGCTGTAAGCTTGGCTGTGCGGTCTGCTAGATCATTACCTTGGGAAATAATGTCTGTAACTTTCGTATGTGCTTTGCATTTCATGATAGCAATGGATGTCGGTAAATGTATGGCATCTAACAGGGCTTGAATAAGGAGACCATGCTGAATCTTGGTTCCATGAGAAGTCATGAAACCTCTCTCCTGCCAGAGCACTCCGAAGTCGTGTACAACTCCAAATGCGTAACGTGAATCTGTGTAAACATTAACTTTCAGGTTCTTGGCATGTATACAGGCTTGTGTCAGAGCGACTAGCTCTGCTGCTTGAGCGGACAGGGTGTCAATACGGTGTGTTTCAATAACTTCAGTGTCAGTAGTCACTGCATACGCGGCGACTAGTTCTCCTGTACTAGTTCTCATACATGAACCATCCACATAAAGTGTCAGGTCAGGATCTGGTAACGGAATGTCTGTCAGGTCTTGTCTTGGCTTTGTCGTAATGTTAACTACTTCCACACAGTCATGTGTGGCTGGATTTGAATTAACTGATGGTAACAGTGTAGCAGGATTCAGGACGTTGCAGCGTCTGATTTCTATGTGTGGCTGGAACAGTGTCAATTCATAACCTGTTAAACGTGCAATTGTCAAGTGCTGTGTTTGTGTTCGGTTTAAAAGAACTTCTACGGAGTGTGGAACTTGTACTGTCAGGGAATGCCCTAAAACTATGGAATCACTTTGTCTGATAGCTAGTGCTGTGGCTGCAACTGACTTGAGGCACGCAGGCAAAGCCTGGGCGACTGGATCTAATGTGCTCGAAAAATAAGCACAGGGCTTGTATTGTCCTGCTTGATCTTGTGTGAGAACAGATAATGCTGTACCTTCACGTTCAGTAACGAAAAGTGTAAAAGGCTTACTGTAGTTCGGTGTAGCTAGAACTGGAGCTTGACATAGGGCTTTCTTTAACTCGTTGAAACTAAGTGTATGGTCAGATGTCCAAGGGAGGACAGTCGATACGGCTGCCTCCTGTGTCGTTAACTGTATCAGTGGCTTGGCTAGAAATGCATACTGGGGAATCCATTGTCTACAATAAGAAGTAAGGCCGATAAAAGCACGTACCTCCTTCTGGGTTCTGGGCTGGGGAAGACTCGCTATTAACTGGATACGGTCGGGTGTCAACTGCCTACCCCTCTTGGACAGCAAGTGTCCTAAGTATACCACTTGCTGGACACTGAATTGAAGCTTCGAAGGTGACACCTTGTGCCCCATCTCGGCAAGGAAATACAAAACTGTAAGTGACGCTCGTTCGCAGTCACGTTCGGAACGGGCTGTGATCAGTAGATCATCGACATACTGGAGCAGGGCAGTGTCAGTTGGCATGTGAATGTTGTCTAGTTGTCTCTTGAGTGCTTGACTGTAAATACTAGGGCTTTCTGTGAAACCTTGAGGAGCGCGTGTAAACATATAGCTCCTTCCATTTAAACAAAATCCGAAAAGAAACTGGCTGTCTGGATGAATTGGAACACTAAAAAATGCATTCTTGAGGTCAATGACAGTGAAAAACGTGGCTTCGGAATCAATGGCAGTTAACAGGGAAGAAATGTCTGGGACAACTGGGTACTGAGGAATAATACATTTATTAAGCTCTCGTAAATCAATCACTAATCGATATACTGGGGGTGCATTTGGATCAGTACGTTTCATGACTGGAATGATCGGAGAATTACATACATTGGAGTCAGTTTCTACAACTACTCCTTGAGCCATGAGCTCGTCAATAATTTTGGATAAGGCTGCTACAGCCTCAGGTGGCAATCTGTACTGTCTGATTCGGGGTAACACTACACCTGGTTTGAGAGTCACACGATGGGGTGTGATTTGCATGTAACCTACATCAGTTGGGCCTTGCGCCCATAAGTGCTGTGGAACATTAGACAATCTCGAATCAAAATCTCGTAATACATAGTGACCCTTAAAGTCACGTAGGAACAGACGTATTCCCTCTGGGGAACAGCAAATAACTGCACCTAATTCTTTCAGTGTCTTAATGCCTAATAGATTTTCTGGACATGACTTAGTGAGTAACAGATCAGTAGTACGGGACAATGGACCTACTTCTAGAGTGACTGGCTTTGAAATCTCATTAACTATTGGCTTTCCTGAAAATCCAAGGGAAACATTTCTTGAGCCTGAGAGCGGAGCCCCTGGAACTTCGGCGTGACTAATTGTGGTCCTACTTGCCCCTGTATCGATCAAAAACTTTCTGTCTTTCCCTAATACTTGACTGTGAACATAGGGACCTTCTTGATCTACAGGTATCTCGATGAGAGGCAAGCCTACCTCCCTCTCTAGGCTGTTTCATGAATATGGCTGGTACTCTGGATACTCAGACTGTGCATACTGGTACATCTGTGATGTGACATGCTGTGTTGCAGCAATAGGCTGCGGTACTGTAACTGTCTGCTGTGCATTCTGTGACTGAGGAATCTGTGAAACTTGTTCTTGTCTAAGCGGACGTGGTCGTTCTTTAGTCTTACCAGTAGCTATATTATGTTTCAGAACTGCACACTCGTTTATAAAATGACCTGGCTGTTTACAATAATTGCAGTTCCCTTTAACGGGAGCTGCAGGATGACTGGCTTGATTCGGACCCCTCTTCTGACTGTCTTGAGGAACAGATTGTGCAACTAGCACTTTCATTTTCGTGTCTTTCATACGTTTTCTTTCGTGTTCTTGCTCTTCCCTGATTCTATTCTGGTGATACTGGAGCATCTGGAGCATCTGGGACGGGGTATTTGCTTGCCAGGTGCTTTCGACTTTCAAAACTCGGTTTTTAATTTGTGGACTTGAATTCTCGACTAATTTGGTAACGAAAAGGTGAGGGTATGACTCACTACTTGTCTTGAGACCACTGTTAATACTAAAACATTTTTCAAATCTAGAATAAAAATCACTAATATCTTCATCTTGTTTCTGTTTACAGGCTGAGATTGCATCCCAGTCTTCTTTTCTCGTTGTCAATAATCTGGGTAAAACTTGAATCAATAATTCTGGTAATTCTTTACATTTATCTCCAAGACCGGTACCTGGTACTCGTGCCTTGTCTTCAGCTTCTAGAACTGCCCAATCGATCTTTTTCTCTCCCACCTCCCATTCTTTTTCCTTTAGCTTTTCATACACCCCTGCGGGTAACAGGACCTTTAACATTTTAATGATGTCTGGGTAAGTGTATTCTCCCATACGGAGCATGTCTTTTAATTCTCTATGGAACCCTGCTGGATCTTTGTCATGACAGGGAATTAATTTCTTCATTTCAAGAAGTTCCATCTTTGAAATCGGAGTGTATACAAACACTCGTTGCATTACGCCACCCGCCCCTTGGACTGGGTGGACTTCTCGTAACGGATTCTGTCTGTCTATGTAGAATGATTTACTTTCTGGGGGTGAGACATGAACAAAATGCGGGTTCAGAAACGTTCTGTATTTGTGACGCTGTTCTAGAATGACACTAATTAAATCGGTACCTAGACCTCTCCATCTATACTGGAGTAACTCGTTCAGAATATCATGCAACGGACCTGGATCAGAATGTTGACCCTCATACAGGGTGATGAGGTGCTGGATCATATACATACCCACCAGTCGTTGCTCGGCTGGGGGCAGTTTCAGAAACATTTGTGCCACTATTTCGTCTGGAAAAGTGGTAGAATCAGTAATCCATCGGACTGCTGATCGGGCTAGTTCTTGTTCATGCATGGTACTTAATTCACTGTAACCGACTCGTGATTTCAGAATGTGATCGGTAGCTTGAAATACTTGTTCTAGAGAACCTTGTTCTGGTGCTGAATGATGGAAAATAGACTTGTGTTCTAGACGTAAATGACGATCTGGAAATCTAGATTTTCCTACATACGCTATTCTGGCGGAATTCTCGTCTTCCTCTTCAGGATCAGAGATACTTTCTTTCTCGCTTACTTGTGCTGCTTTACGCTGTTCGTGTATCTTTACTATCTCTTTACGGATTTTCTTGTACATACTCTCCATAGCACCGACGGTCTTGTGCTTACCCTCGGCTATATTATCACTCCACCTTGTCAGAATTCTCATTTCGGCAGGATCTTTAGACGGGTAATCTTGTTCTCTTATTAGACAATTGATCAGGAACTTTAATATCATGAGCTGGATCTCGGCTTTCCTTTGAGACATAATCTCACTAATACTTTCTGGATCATCCCCTGTACGGATGAAACGATATATTCTGTCTAGATCTTCTTTCATATTCGGCAAGGTGACTAGATACTCGGTCACTCTCCTTACACGTAGGGAATATAAAACCATATTATATTCGCCTGGAACTGGATCATAGACACATTCGTTAAGGGTTTGCCTGATTTCTGTAACAGACTGATGTTTGGGCGTGCGCTGTAACGCTTGAGCATGTAATTCGAGTAATGTTAAACGCTTGTGTGGCGGCGGGAATTGAGGAAGACCTCCTCCTGCGGCCCCTAGACTAGAATCGTCGACTGACATTCTTCGTCCTGGCAGGGTCGGTAATTGTAACGTGGGCTGGACTTGTATGGCGGACTGGGCCGGGGGAGCTGTTAAGGGCACCCCGGTGTCTGGAGGAGCATGAATTACCTGGTTTACAGGGACTGGCGGAGCGCGAACAGGATTTGCATATTCGGGGACTGTGTCGTCCAGATAGGACGAAATAAAAATATCAGCTGCGGTCGGTTTGTGACGTAGCTTGGTCGGAATTAATGGTGGCGGGAAATTACTGGATGCCTCTGGGGTTGCTTTTGGCAAGCCTTCGGCACGCAGAGGATACATACCCTTAATAAGGGCATGCCTCTGTCTGTCTGACTGTTCGGCTTTGACTCGTTCACCTATCTCGATTAATTCTCTTTCTTGGACTCGTTCTTGGGATTCTCTACTTAACTCTGACTTTCTGACTTCCTTTTCCGTTCTTTTATGAGCTTCCTTACGCCATAACTCGATGGCATCTTTCTGTGACTGTCTGGCTTTCTTTTTCCATAATGCTTCTTCTACTCGCATGATACATTCGGCATCCCATGTACCCGATACGGGCCATCTATACTTTTCTTCTAACTGTTTGGTATACTCTACCCATAAATCTAGATATAATATGGCGCTTATGCCATGTTTCTGATACATAAAATGACCTGGACTGTCCCTGGGCGGGACAGGAACTGCTTCTTCTAATAAACCCTTTCTAGTTTTTAACTGACGTAACTTGGAAAATATGGGCATGACTGAACTGTAATCTAGACACAATACAATATACAATAAAAACACGAAATCACATCGCACTCATACCACAACAGTAAAATACATGAAGAACATTATAAATAACAGTTCGAACAGAATATTACCTGGAATACTGAGAACAGAAATAGAACAGATTTTCTCGAGAACGGAACAGACTAGAGTTACTGGATGCACTGCTGTAACAGTACGGAACATACCGGTCCCATAAAGGGACGCATCAAGACCCGTATCCACCTAGGTGAACACTTCGTTTGTGAGTCTGGGCACCACCAACCCACGGACCAGGAGTCAATTTAGATTGGTCCTGTCTAGATACTACCCCAGCAATGGTACTCACCGGGCAGCACGGAACGGAAGGCCTCGGACTGGACTGGACGACGGACGACGAACTTCGGACTTCAGTTACGGATGGGCCTCCGGATACCTCGGACCTTGGACTCTCGGCTTGGGCTCTGGTCGGGACTCGCCGCGTTCCTCCACCGTCTCGTTTGGATGCTGGACCGCCTCCTCTGTCTCCTCCGTGGGCCTGAGGGATACTTGGAGCAGAAATATCTGCCAGTGCACGGTATGGTTCCGTCACGACTGCAGAGGGTCAGGGGGTCGGCGTGGCTTCACCGACGCGTGGGGAAAGGGCAAGTCCCTATTCGGGCGCCATTACGTGGTATATAAATAAATAATACCGGATCTATTTTTGAATGAATGAATGAATAACAGATAGCTCAATAAAATAAGAGTCAAGATTCGAGGTAGTAGGAGCTTTTGCAGGTTTATTACAACATAAGGACAGGATCAGGACAACCTGCATAGGAACAGAGGTGACAGGGCCCAGCAGGACAACTGGGGCCCAGCAGCTGCCGGGGCTTAATCTGGGATGAGCGCGCTAACTTTTAATAACAATACATCAACTTATATACATAGCGCAAACACATAGCATTACATTGCAGTAGGCGTAGCAGTGGGTGGAGCAGAAGGCGTGACGCGTAGCAGTCGCGAAAGATAACAGTAAAAAGAGGTGTAACTGGGAGTATACTTAGGCATGTGATGAAAACGTAACAGAATATGTCATGAATGGGCGGGAACATAGGAGGGGGCTACCTAAGGAGCCGGGACCTCTAACCTAATGGTGCGCGAAAACTGGCAATGACGTATTACTAGGAGAAGCTGGGGGCTACGAACTCTGTGCTAGGAGCAGAGACTAGAGTCTGGAGGGTCGGAGCGACATGTACCTAAACCCTATCTGGTATCTGATGTTTAGGGAACATGTTGATATAAACTAGAGTCATGAGGGGAAAAGCTAACTTGATTCTAAGACTGGACCATGCATTATTCTACATGTAGTGCGTGATGAAGAATATTAAATGACCATTAAATACAGTATTTCTCTAACATGGAGACGAGAAGGCTAGACAATGACGGAAACTATTGATGCAGTTCAGTAGCTTAGGAATGCAAAGAAGGAGGACTGAACTGATAGCTGGAATCATAACATACTTTTGGCAGACTCAGAGGCAGAGCCAAGCTGCACCGGGCACTGCGAGGCAGGAAGTAAGTGAAGGGTCGAGGATACAGGTGGGGGCTGTATCGCTCCTCAGCGAGGCTTTCAGGAGACAGGAGCTGAATCTGATGTCCAGGCCCTTTTGAGGCCTAGAAACGGGGACTTTATAATGGAATAACGTGCACACTAAGAAACGTGGCAACATAACTTTACCTAGGCCTGATATTCGTAGTATTCACGAGGACTGGAAAATGACATACCAGAGGTGGACACAACTGTAATTGCGTCATTAATCGGACATGGGGAACAACATATGCATATTGGTCATGCACACATAACATATGATGGATGAGGCGTAGGGACACAGAACATGGCAAAATTTACTTTTCCACAGGGCCCCGGAATCTCCAATATCTCACATATCTACATAGGCTTTTGGCTAAATGGTTGCCCAATGCGCCGCTGTCCCACACTCCTGAATTGTACATTTGCGTTCCCATAGCTTTTCGTCTGATGATCAACATTCCTGGCTTTAAACATCACACTGTCGCATATCTGTAATAATCTAAGGCCAGCAATTGGGAACAGAAAAGATGATTCACTCAAACGGATTGTGCTTAACAGAAACCAAATTCATAGCTGCCAAGGTTTCAGATTGCTATGTGTGACATTTTCATAATTTCAGTGAAATTATGAGTGACATTTCAATGACTATGAGTGACACTTTCTCGCTGGCAAAATCAAGCAATGAAGACGAGGGAATCATGTAAATATCGGAAAGTACACCCATTTGAGTATAGCTGCTAAAGTATCAGATTGATTATGTGTGACATTTTCATAGATCCAGTGGATTTAAGAGAGTCACGCAACAACTAAATATGTAACTCAGAGTGGCAATTTCTTGCAATCAAAATAATGGAACTGAGTCAATGGAAATAGACAAATAGCTGAAATTAACCTCATTTGAGCAACAGGAAGTCGAACTCAGCAGCAGGTGCTGTAACAATCAGCACCCTCCACCCCAGGCTCTTCAGTACCACAATGGGCCCCTGAGTCAGAGCGTGATCCATCACCGCCTGCCTCCACCCCTCCTATAAGCAGCAAGAGCACAGTGCAAAGACTCAAGCACAGTGCGCCGGGCCACAGAATGTTGGTAGAGTGAGACAGAGCCCCCCAACCTGAGTGTCAGTCCCAATCCCCAGTCTGCCCCCCGCAAAGCAGACACAGAACTGCGCTAAGAGAAGTGCCCAGGGTAGGACAACCTGGGAGAAGCACATAGTGCTCCCCGAACCAGGCCCAGACCCTCTAACCAGGGCCGGCGCTAGGCATGGGCAGTATGGGCAGCCGCCCACGGCCTCGCGCTCAGCTCAAAAACATGGGGCCTCGCTGGGGCCTCGCTTCCACGTGAAAGGCTTCATTAAAGTCAGGCCCCCCTCCCCTCCGATCACTGCAATTTTACATTTTGCTAATGAGGTGCTAAACCTCAGCAGTTCTAAAGGCGTGGTGTCAGTCCTGGGATTACGGGCATGGAGGGATGGAAAGAATGGCCAGGGGTCTTGGAACAGCAGGGAAGACTATTGTGTGCGAGCAGATCAAGGGTGGGGCTGTGCTCTGTTGAAAAGGTGCCATTTGCGTTTCCAAGCAACAAATGGCCCTTTTGTTTTCAGGATCGGCTGAACTGTAATAGGTGGTGAGAGGCGGCACAGTAGAAGAGGGAGTAGCCATGGCTGGGTAAAGTTTATTGTCAAAGCAACACACCTCTTCTAAGCCCAGGGGAGGTGGCCCCCACTTCCCTGGGCTTGCATGCACTGCATCAGGGCCCAAGTGTGGGGCCCCTTTCTCTCGGCCTCACATCCCTTATCCAGCGCAAAGAGGCCCAGGGTAGGAGAGGCCCCTTGTGCCCTGCAGCAATGGATCAGACCTCAAGGCCCGAGTTTGAGGGCCCCTGCCCTGGGACATACAGTCATTATTCAGAACTGTGACACCCAGGGTAGGGCCCCAAACCCCCCCCCCCACGCCCTTCTCCTGAACTTTGTAGCACTAAAGTATGGCTCTGAAGCCCATGGGACAAACGCTTTCTTCTGGGCTTTGTGCGCATTGAGCAGCCTAATAGAACTGAAGAACTTGGTTAGAGTCCCAGCGTCTGCTGAACATCCTGTGATTCTGGGCATATCACTATTTCCACACGCCCCTAAAAAATGAAAATATCCTTTTGTAACGTAACTGGCGATCATGTAAAGCTCTCTAATGCCTTAGAGCTGAGTTCACATAATATAAAACTGCAAATATCCTCACGTTCTGGAACTGAGTCATGTCTGACTTTACTGCCACAGTCCATGTAAGATAGCAGAGTTTTACATTTGTGGGTGCATTTGCTGTGTGGGCAGTCCAGAGAATGTTCACATGCGCTGGAAATAGGGGTGAGTGGGGTGCTATAGCACCCCGTAAATAACCCTGCTGTTGTTCCAAAGGTAAAGGAGCAATAAAGATGCTTTTGAATTATTGCTTTTATATTGTCACATTTGTTGTGTGTGTTAACATCTGGGTCTGTGGTGTACCCTGCCCTTTAGGAGATAAGTGGATGGGAGCGTGCGGAGCGAAAGTGTGAAGATAACATATAGCAATAGAGGGGAAATGGGAAGACTTCAAACGTGAGACAGTGTGTGTTAGGACGAGAAAGGTGATTAAGAGACAAGTTGCTGGAGGGAGGCTGAGAGAGGAAAGCAAAGGGGATACTTGAGAGAAGTAAATAGCAGCAACACACTCCGACTATGGGGAAACAGTGTGCTTAGACAAGGAGGAGGTAAGGAAAAGTGTAGAGAAATCAGATACATGCCGTATAGGAGACAAAGAAGGCTATAGGTGCTGGAAGTAGGAGTGCGGGGGGGAGGGGGCAGCTGCAGGACCCCTAACTTTAAAATGCTGGAGTTTGGAAGGTGAATGAGCAATAAAGATGCCTGTAAATTTCAGAGACAGATATCAAATATCAGGGGATGTGTTCTGACAAATTGCTGCCTATTCTTTTAACATAGAGATTGTTTTCTTTTCTTTGAGTGCAAAGTGAGAGGACTTTACAAATTGATCTATGTGACAATCTTGCTGATGTAAAAGGAAAGGCTATAGGATGTATTTTTTTTCTAATACACATATAATGGTGTCGGGCGAGAACAGGCTGGCTTGGAGGTTGGTTGTATGTCACTAAGGGGCCACCTGCTAAATTTCCCTGGTCCATGCAAGATGTGCTACTACAGCCCAAGTTATTATTTTGATTTCTGGTGCTTGTAGTTTTGTTCATGCCATTATAAAGCAAGACAACAAGCCCCAGAAATCAAAGAAAAAACCTGGACTGGAACAGCACATCATGCAGTGGCACCATTTCAGTTGCCAGGTCTGAAGTATATAGACCTCCGGGCCAGAACAGAGGGGTGGCATGTGCCAAAAATAACTGGGCTGCCACATATCACTACCGGGCAGAGCTTTTTAAATTACCTTTAATATCAGGTTAGCAAACGCAGTTGTCGTCATTAGAGGGGATTGTAACACCCGCTTCTAAGTATTGATCGCAGGGTAGTTTCCTGACATGAAGTCATCGATTTTTAATATCTGACTGTGGAATATATGCTCATGCGCTAAGCTGTGAAGAAAAATCTCTAAATAATGAAAATGATTGTAATCTTTTGACGCCAAGCTGCTGTTCCTTGAGCCTTCCAACTAAATAGTGGAATGTAATGCTGGGCTTTGTTGAATGAGTAGTGTGGGGTTCCGTGGGGCTTTGCATTGAGGCCTACACCTTTCGACATTTATTTAAGTCCATTGGCAGACATCGTCAAGGAATTTTAGGAGTTGATGGTCTCCTTTGCCGACAACACCCAACTGGCAGTCTCCCTTTACCTGGGAAAAGGTTTGCAACAACTAGTCCCTTTTTTAGAGAAAGTTGCATAATGGATGGCTAACTGCTCACTTAAATTGAAGGGAAACAAAGCCAAGCTGATGATTTTAAGAAACAAGCCAACACCGCAAACAACCCTCGGATGGCCAGAGTGTCTGGGGGCACTACCAATCTCTCCCCCTCCCCATTACGATCTTAGGTATGTGGTTGGATAGCTCTCTATCTATGGAGGCCTAAGTAAAAACGTTTACAGCATCTTGCTTTGGCTTTATCAGAATCCTACGGAAAATCCTAGACCTCCTACCTACACAATCTAGGAGAATAGTGGCCCAAGTGCTGATTCTTTTCCTGCTTGGACTATGGAAATTCCCTGTATATGGGCTCACCCAAATATATCACCAAGAGACTCCAGTTAGCCCAAAGTGTGGTAGCAAGGACTATCCTCAAGCTTCCCAAACATACCTCAGCAAAAATTGCAATGGCTTTAAGTGAAGGAAAGTGTAGAATTTAAGACACTTTACTTGGTGCATAGGGGAATCAACTACAATGGACCCTCCTGGTACCTTACAATCCTAGCAGTACCTTAACATCCTCCAATGCTTGATTGCTACAGGTCCAAAGATCAGATTGGGCTGTGTGTATCCTTCTCGCATTTGACCGCTAAGCTCTGGAATGCTATGCCCACTGATCTCAGAAACTAAATGAACAAGACCAGATTAAGAAAATGCTTAAAACATGGCTTTGCCCCACTTGCTCTAGACATGTACCGCCTCAGAATCACGCTAGTATACACGGCGATCGACTCACGCCGCACTGGGAAGCCCTCAGGCGGCTAACTACTTTATAAATCTGCATAGAATAAATCTACATAGCATAACTTGAGGAGCACTGTTACACGGTGGTAGTGAGGGAATTCATAGCGAAGGAGCTCATTGGCGAGGCGACCAACTAACATTGTCGCACCGACGGCCACCAGCACTAACGCCGGCACTGAATGTCCCAAATTAGAGGGGCCTCACATCTTCCCTATCGCCCAGGGCCCCAAAAGTCCTAGGACCGGCCCTGCCTCTAACATCACCTGCCCCTGTTCCAACGGCTAAAAGTATGACAGACAGGGAGGGGCTGTATTCACCCTTCTCATCCCTCCTCCCTGCCGAGAAAACATGTGGGAGAGCAGACTCCTTTAGGCTGCACTGCACCAACGGGACCCGAAACGTCATCCTTCAATCACTCCCCATGATTTTTTGGGCCATCTCTGTGCAGGTGGATTTGTTCCCCAAAACGTGGAAAAAACATAGAAAAAGGCCCGGCATCACTGGCTCTATGCGATCTTTCCACATTCCAGGTGCTAAACAACTATTCTGCTTTCCATTATTTTCAAACAGGCAGCGCTGCCTGACTGGCTTGTGTGCGACTCGAGGCAGCTGGCAGCTCAGGCCTCAACGAGCGTGCCACAGCACCGACCTCTCCACCCCGACCCTCCAAACACACACACACACATCGTCATCCGTCTTACTTGGAGGTCCAGGTGGCTGTCGGGCTGTGTGCCCTCAGTGAGTCCTGGTGATTGCTGCAACCGTGTCGCCGGTCGTCAGTGAGTCCCGTCCCAGGGCACTCTCTCTAAGCCGGCATGGAAATTAATTATACATACTTGAAAAATGACATGGTTGCGGGCGAGCGGCTAAGGCCACAAAAGGGATGCCAGTGAGCTGCCAGCCTTAGACCACAAACTCTCCCCGTGCACAGGGACGTAACGTTCCCCCATGGCGCCACGCCGGTCACACGTGTGTTCTCTGCACTCAACCTTACTGGACGGCTGTGAGGTCAGGCAGAATATCCAGGCTGACAGATTTAAAAACAACGGTCGGAGCGAGCGACTGGACGTGACGTCACTAACGCGGCGGGCGGGACTTAGGCCGCGTTGCACTGCAGCGCAGCCTGCACCCCTGATGACCTGCGGTAACTGCAGCAGGCAGGCACAGACGCACAGTGCAAACGCGAGACTTTCAATTACATTGCCAAAAGTAAGTCCCGCGTTTGTATGCACTGTGCATGCAGCGGCAGCCTGCAGCTACAGAAGCTGAAGCAGGAGCAGGACCCGGTCTGGGCACGTCACAGAACTTCTAGGCGGCCGCAATGGGCCTCTAGACAGAGCGGGGCCGCTGCCGCCTCAAGAATGGTGCCGCCTGGGGCGGACCGCCCCCCTTGCCCCCCCTAGCTACGCGGGTGTATAAGCTCCAATCATTCATTCATTCATTCACTAAGTATATTATTTTGAAGTCCATATCTAGCTTAAAAAAAAAACGTCTATCCAATGAAGGAGGGTCTGTTCGCTTAATAGAGCTGAAACGTGCACTCTGACTGTCAGGCTGCCCCGGGCCCCCTAAGAGGGCGGCCATCCTTAGTGTCATGTTAGTGTAAATATTTTTGTCCACCCTAAGCGTGGAAGGGTATACTCAGATGTGAGTCCCTTGCTCATTGCACCATCAGGATTCAAGCAAGCCGGGCCGAAGACGGCTGAAATGCCAGAAACCGGTCCCCGGAAGCTTGTTTCCTTCCCAGTGTAAGAATTGGCTTTTGTAGTCTGGTCTGCCCTGTTCCCATGATGCACTGGGCCAGGGACAGACTAATTTGCATACAGCCAGGTTCTGAAACTGGGATGGTGCAATGAGCTAAAAAACGGTGTTGGATCTAGCACTGATCTCTTGACTGGGTGAGAGTATTCTGCTTAATTCAGAGACTCTGTCCATCACCACCCCTTGTTGTAAATATAGCGTTGCACTGCAGCGCAGCCTGCACCCCTGATGACCTGCGGTAACTGCAGCAGGCAGGCACAGACGCACAGTGCAAACGCGAGACTTTCAATTACATTGCCAAAAGTAAGTCCCGCGTTTGTATGCACTGTGCATGCAGCGGCAGCCTGCAGCTACAGAAGCTGAAGCAGGAGCAGGACCCGGTCTGGGCACGTCACATAACTTCTAGGCGGCCGCAATGGGCCTCTAGACAGAGCGGGGCCGCTGCCGCCTCAAGAATGGTGCCGCCTGGGGCGGACCGCCCCCCTGGCCCCCCCCTAGCTACACGGGTGTATAAGCTCCAATCATTCATTCATTCATTCACTAAGTATATTATTTTGAAGTCCATATCTAGCTGAAAAAAACCCGTCTATCCAATGAAGGAGGGTCTGTTCGCTTAATAGAGCTGAAACGTGCACTCTGACTGTCAGGCTGCCCCGGGCCCCCTAAGAGGGCGGCCATCCTTAGTGTCACACGATGGCAAAGACGACAGCTGCAGTCTAGTGGTGGTGACCCGTGTGGGTCCCCGGGTAACGTCACTTCCGGCAGGGGGGTTTGGGGAGTGAGATATAACTGCCTTTGCCGCCCCCCGAGTGCCCTCTTTGTTGCTGGTCTTCGCTGAATGCAGTCCCCCTCCTCCTGCTTGGTCGAGTGCCCGAATGCTGTTTTTCTGCTGCTGCCGAGGTGAGTCTCCCTTCTCGCTTGGGCCCCCCCCCCTCTGGGTTGGGTGGTAGCTTTGCCTCGGTCCCGGGTTTCTGGGCAGGTCTCCGGTAGGGGGTGGTAGGGTCCCGTCCCTGTGTGGTTTTCTTGGCGGGCTCCTTTGCTCCGTGCTTTGGTTGCGTGGCGGCTCGGGGAGGGTTGCAGGGTTCGGCGGTTGCCTCGTGGGTTGTGCGGGGGCTGGCAGTGGAGGGTTCGGTTGCAGGTTGCAGGTGGGGGGGAGGCTGGTGGACCTGCTTTTGGTATGCTGGGGGTGGGGGTTAGTGGTGCTGGGCAGCAGGGGGCGCGCTTGCCGTGCTTGGGTCCAGGGTGTGGAGACAGGTGGCCTGGGGAGGGGGGATTCGGCGCTGTCGGGGCTTCGTTGGGCGGTGAGGGCCGGGGGGTTTCAGGGTCCCGGGGAGGGACTTGGCTTGGGGCTCTCCCTCCCGTGTGTTCCTCTGGTCTGTGACTTGGCAGGAAGGGGGGGGTTGCAGCCTTGCACCTCGGCGTGCGGGGGTTGGGGGGTTGGAGTGTTATGGTTGGTGGCATGCGGGGGGGACTGTTGAGCTCCGTATTTGATTTTGCTGTTACGCTCTCTTGGCCTCACTTTCTCCCTCTCGGGGGCTCTCCCACTTGCAGGTGGGGGAGGGGGGGCTGGTGTGTTACCACGACGCTGAGGCCTGTATGGTAGGTACTCTCGGCTACGCCATGCAATTCCCACATGGAGGAACGTTTTCCCGCGTTCTGGGAACCCCTGTGTTTTCTTTCCTGGCAGTGGCCTCTTCAAATAAAAGAATTTCAAAAGGGTTTCTGAGTGGTTCTAGTGTTTCCAGCCGCTTAGTGGTTACATAGTGGCATCAATAATGCCTACACATGTGTAGGCATTATTGATGCTTGTCATAGCAGTCCAGAGCACTACACATGGTGAAGATTAGGCAAAGTACCTGGTCATTATGCTTCCTTTATTTCCGCACGCAGGCCTGCATCCTGGTACCCGGCAGCTGGGTCTGGCCAGGGGCTACTCACGTGAAGGTGGGGACCTGGGCCAGCAAAGGGGGGCGTCTTGCTAAAAAAGGAGAACTCATACAATTTGGCATTCGCACAGGTCAGACTATTTAAGCGACATGCATAATAGCTGTATATGTGGTGAGAAAGGGAGGGCACGCCTAGGGAGATATCTTCCCTATTACACTGGATCACATCAATCCAACACGCCTATGTTAAGCGGGGGCGGCCGGTAGCGGAATCAAAAAAAGGAAACATCTGGTGTGGCCTTGTCCAGACAGGAGGCAGGACTGACAGGGAAAGTCCTGGCCATAAGGCTGCGGAAATCAAAAAAGAACCAGGCGGGGGCAGGGAAAGTGATAGTGCGGAACTAGCTGGAGATCACCAAGTATTGTACAGTACGCTTGTCGCGAGCTACTTGGCACTGCGCCCGCAAGCCAGAGTTACCTCTTTATACATGCAGACGGTACACCCTTGACCAAATATCAAGTGCAGTGTAGAATGGAGGTGTGTTTAGAACTATCAGGCAAAAAGGTCCAGGGTAAGCGTTTTTGCAGCCACTCATTTAGAACTGTGGCGTCACTAGTGGGTGCGGGGGGGGTGCCGACTGCACCGGGTGTCACCCCATCTGGGGAGACACCAATCTAGTTAGTTAGCTGCCTGCCTGGCCACCAGTGCTGCTTTAGTTTAGTGGAAGCGCACGCCACCCGCGCCATGCACGCACGCACCGTACCAGATGTATGGATTGTGATGATCGATTCGTCACTGGTGGTGCGTGCGATGCAGATGCGCGCGCGTACCCAGCAGTTTGGTCCCAGGGCCGTCAATCTTAGCGCTACCAATGATGGCCCTGGGACAGCCCCCGCGCGCTGTGCGCACTTGCTCTGACGCATCACGGCGCGATCACACGCCAGCCAGGGAGGTCGGACACGAGAGTGCGTGCGCGGTGGTGAGAATAAAGAATTAATACGACGACATCAGAGACGGCACCACCATCTTCTCTGTTCTTCTGATATAGCGATTCGCGAGCGCCTTCGTGGTCTCTCTCCCCTTCAAATTTGGGACGGCGAGAGAGAGAGAAATAATATCATTTACATTTATTTATTAATATCAATACTATTACTGCATGAACTAAGTAAGTTAAAAATGTGGCAGTGCAGTGGCACACAAATGAACTGATCAGATTCAGTACATGCTTTTTTTTACTGGCACAAACGAAAACACGGCCTTCTTCGGGCGGGTGCACCAGGCTAAGCTTTCTTCCTTCCTTGGGCAGTCACGATAGGCCTGGGGAGTGCGCGGTAATGGCATTTTGTTTGCTTTGATACTTGCACATCATTGCGCAAGTGCCACCATTGCCTACGAACGTAACGTTTGTTCTTGTGTTTGAGTGCCTGCCATTGCAGTATTATCCTTCTACCTGCGTTTGGTAATCCTTTGTAACATGCACACGTCACTTTCTCCTGTTGTAACACACTGTTTGCTACCTCCTACATTGTGTTTGCTTCAGATACTTGCACAAGTGTGCCACCATTGCCCACGTAACGTTTGTTCTTGTACTTGAGTGTCTACCAAATAATGCAGTATTATACCTCTTCTAATTGTACTTTGTTTTCTCTCGAGCAGACTTCACTTTAAAATAGTTTATTGGTATTAGACTGTAGACACCTGGTGCAGAGATCTTTATTTACCTAACAAATTCCAAAGCATTGTAGCTGTAAGATAACTTTGGTGGTGAATACACTGGCTGGCGAGATCTGTGTGCAGTCTAGTTACAGGCCGGCCTGACTCATACAAAGTATAAAGAGTTGATGTCCCAGCTGCAAAGTGAAGCATGCATCATGCAGGTCGCAGATTTGTATTTTACGTAGGAAGCTCAGCGAGTTACTGCTTTCATTGCAGACATTCTTGAGTGAGATAGGTCTCAGGTTACCATCCTTGTAATATACCTGCTTAATGAATTATGAACCATCTTTAAGGAATTGCATGCTAACTGCAAGGTATACGTTTAGAAACAGTGCTTTTTGCTCAGTATTTCATTATTCAAATTTTTCACAAAAGTGTTCCTTTAGTAATAAAGACGCATTAGTAATTGCTTTTATACACTGTTATTAGTTTAATTACTCGTGTAGATAATGCATCTGGCATTCAGACAGTGGATGTGAAGCTCTTACATTCAGGGATTGGAAAATTCAAAACCTGCCTTCAGTCATAGTTTATGTTTTAAGCACTTGTAACCTGCACGCGTCACTTTTTCCTCCTGTAATGCACCGTTTGCAACCTCATGTATTTTGTTTGCTCACAATTGTCACTTTTGCCTCTTGTAACTTAACGTTTGCTTTTGTAATTTGGTCACTTGTAATTTTCTCCTCATGTTTCATTACTGTTCCTATTGTGAAGCGCTCTGACGCCTTTGGGTAAAGTCTGCGGTATATAAAAACGCATAAATAAATAGAAGACCCTGTCCGGCCCCGCCCTTCTAGCCTCCTAGTCTAGTCCTGACCCGGGCGGTACATTGTGCTTGCAGTTGCAGACGGCCGGCTGCATGATTCATTGCTCAAGGCAGGGAGCAGGCCAGGCCTTTCCTTAAACTCGTCACTTCACTTGCAGGTGGTTCACTTCACAGTTAGCTGAATTCATACGTATACTATGAAGTGAACTGCTTTGGCTAAAATATGCCTGTTTTGCTGGCCGGTGTTCATCCTGCTGCCTTATTGTCCATCCTGGCAGTGGCAGCTTTTATGTCCCTGTGCTTTTGGCTGTGGATTTGTGTTTCTGCTGACTTGTTATTTGTTATTTTGGTCATTCCCTCGGTTGGGACCCTGCTTCTCTGGGTACACACTGGCTGTGCCATTTCTCTTTTGGGTTTCTGGTCTGTTGGAGGTAAAATCGGCGTTATGGGGTTACCAGTTAGAAAATAGAGCATTCATGCTGCGCCTTCAAGTGCCCACAAAGAGAAGAGAGGAACCATATTTTAAAGTGAAAGAGACAGTCAATCATGAGATGAAAATATGGTTCTGTGATTTCATCACATGCCGCAGTAAAGAGAAACTGTATGAACATATATATATTTGCCATCTGTGTCCACTGGCAGACTCGGAGCGGAGGAGGTCCATGCGGTGACGCCATGAGTTACCCGCACCGGGTGACACCAACCCTAGTGACGCCACTTATTTAGAATAGGGGCAGCAACCACGGCCTTCCAGGTGGGCTTGCCAGTGGAACACATCAAACAAGTGGGGCGCTGGGAGTCAAACTGTTACAAGAAATATATACGTTTGTAAGAGTTATGGAATAAGCAATGGACCAGGAGCCTAAAGTGTTAATTATTGAACGACATACCCGATGTACTGGTAATACACCTAGGTGGTGATGATCTGGTTCCCCTAGGGTGTGGAGACCTGCTCCAGGATATGAGGGGCACTTCGTGTGAAATGAGTAATATGCTGGGGTCCTGCAAGCTCTGGTGGTCCGAATTTACGCCTAGGCTGTCTAGGCGGGGGGCACGGTCAGGGGAAGCCATGGAGACCTCACGCAGGCGGGTGAACAGCGCGATGTGCAAATTCACGGAGCAAAGAGGTGTTGGTTGTGTCAGGCATGGGTTGCTGCATGCGAAATCCACTGGGTACTTTGAGCATGATGGGATACACCTGTCCAAAGTGGGCATGGACCTGTTTTTGCTGGACGTGGGCGAAGTTTTGGAAGCAGCAGGTTGTAAGTGAAACAGTAGTATAAGGTGGGGGGGGCCTGGGGCGGCGGTGGCCACACCCAGGGCCATGGCGGAGTTACAGGGCGATCCAAAGGCTGTAAGGTATAGAAGGGTACCCTCTACAAGAACACAATAAGGGTGCTAGAGCCAATTACCCACAGGGAGGTCCACACATGGGATCCTGGAGGAGCGACGGAGCCCCGTTAGTCCTATGGGCTGTTGTGAACCTGAGCAACCGGGGGTTGCCTGCAACTCTCCGCCCCCCTAGCAGGGAGGGGCGTGAGTAAGGGGTGGACTGGAGGTCCGCCAGGGGGAGGGGCTATCCCGTCCCCCAAATTGACAACACCCCGCGGTTAATACCACAGGGGTTTTATGGCTCATCAGGTGGGCAGGTGGCGAGAGGCTGCCTGCCTGTGGACCGCCCGTAAGATAACCCAACTTGTTGGCATACTGTTATGCAAATAAACCTGCAGCAAATTTCTCCACCAAACTATTGTGTTGTGTCTATTATTCAGTTAATTGCTGCGTGAGGGCTGGGGTATGCGCCGATGTTGGCACTAAGGGCCAGCCCTCGGGAAGGAAGGGGGTTAACCGGGCCCGGTGAAGGAAACCTGGGGCACAATAGCGTTGTGTATTACATACTTATTCCATTGTTAGTGCTCTGGTCTGGCCTGTTAGTGTACTACTGGATTATTTATTTACCTGTAAAGCGATGTGACGCTGATTTGATCATGCGCTATGTAAGAACTTCAAACAAACGGAGAAAAAATTGTTCCTTCTGCGAGATCAGGCCCCACCAGCCTGTTCAGAGTGGGGGCGATGCCTGAGGCCCCAGCCTGTTCAGAGAGGGGGCGATGCCTGAGGCCCCTAGCTGTCCGGAGACGGCCCAGGCTGTCGGGAGACGGCCAGTTTGCGTCTCCCGTCCCAGCACAGGAAAAGGATGCACCCTCAGGCCATGTGCGGCCTAAGATAAGACACGGCGTTCAGTGCTCCAGCCTTATCAGGCCTTCCTGCTTCGCTGCTGGGCAGACCTGGCCTTGGCGGCAGTGACCAGGGCCTTCCCCGAGACGGAGCAGCCGCCAGGAGCACCCCGAGGCTACCACCGCAGTCCCTTATTCCATGGACACCCCGAAACATCCGTTGAGGCCATAACGTCACTCCAAAGGTGCTTTGAACCACCAGGTGGACTATTCCTTCTGGAGAGCAAGGGCCGTATCTTTTGTAAACTATTCAACTAATTGTTATATAGGCCATTGAATTGCCCCCCCTTCGACATTTCAAGATGTGCCCAGGTGCACCAGTATATACAGTGGCTGTACCAGGAGAAAACCAGGCACAGAAAAGCCATGCCCGATTAAGCGTGACGTCTGCAGCAACATAGTACCTGACCCTGGGCAAAATAAAAAAAAAATCTTCCCACCCCACAAACATTTTTTTTAAATAAAATGACAGAACTACAATGCTCCTACCAGGTTTTACGATAGAGAAATGCTTTTTTAATATCTCGCCTATGCAGCGCTTTAGCAGGTGGGATGAAAAACCGGGGGGGGGGGGGTCTCTCAAAGGGGCATGGCCAATGTAATTAAGGGCATGGCTTAAAAACACATAAGCTAACAATCTGTGCTTAGCATAGTGTGCCGCCCAACTTGTATTTTGCTGTTTTTGTCACTGCATCCAGATATATGATACAACAAGTAACATCCCACCTACAACAAGTAAGGACTATTGGCTTTGTCAATGGTTGTTAGTTGCATAAAATAAATAAGCAGCAACTATGGCTTGTTGTATATAATATTGAAAAAGCTTACACTTAAAGCCCTGGTGACACCACAACGATGTTGCTGCTCCGGAGTTTCAAAAAGAGATGGGAAATCCAGAGAAAAAATTACTCTCTTTAAAGGAGGTCCCTTCCCCTGCAACGCTCACCTGGCATGACGTCATGCCGTAACTTCTCCACTAGCGAGAAGAGCAGTGTGAGCAGGCGCACATCGATGTGCCTGCTATCACTATAGTCCGGAACAAGCATTTGCAATGCAATAGGTCTCACATTTGCAAGAGTTTAAGCTATTGCCATTGTAAATGGCAATGCCTTTTATTTATGTTTTAAAAACCAACACGTAAATAAAAGGCATTGTCGTTTACAGTGCCAACAGCTCAAACTCTTGCAAATGCGAGACCTATTGCATTGCAAATGCTTGTTATTTTAATATGTTTAGAAGTAAATGTATGCATTAATGAAGCTGTGTGCATGAAATACAACCTTACTTATAGATGTGTATCCATACACTGTAGGAATATGGAATGAAGATGCTTTTGTATGTGACTGATGTATATAGCCATAACATATAATCTATGAATGAGTGAGTGAGTGAGTGAGTGAGTGAGTGAGTGATGTTAGTGGATACATATTACATTGAGATCTGCTAGTTTGCAGGTGACCTTATGGTGTTGAAACAGTGGTGTTGGTATGTATGCATATATCATAGTCCACAATTTAGCACTTTCCAACCACTGTGATGCAGCAAGGAAAACTAGCAATCCAGGTGAAAATGAGACCACTAATTAGTCATGTGCCTCCCGCCCCCAACCTCTGCTCTGTGTCCTCCCGCAGGAACCTGGATGGGGCCTTCTTTTAGGAGGAAGGTCTACATGAAAGCCCTGTTGCAAGGAGTTATTGTGCAACAGGCTACTCTTACCTTGCACACTGCTTCTCTGGAGTACTGGAGTCCCCCACATTCTCAGGACACTTGAAGAGCAACTTAATGAAATCGAAGGTGTGTCCATTGATGACTTGTGTACATGTGTGTGATCTATTGCACCTCTGTTGAGGCTGTGTGATTGTGTGCCAGATGGGGGTGAGGAGACAGGAGGGAGGACATAACCGGCATCACCTACAACAAAGATATGCCATATTTGTTCAAATGTGATTCCCTACAAATTAAAATACACAAGCTATGCATGCATACATTGAATGCAGTTAGTAAAGGTATGTATTGTGAAACTATAAGCGACTTTGGAATCCGTTCCCTTGGTATTGCTGGTATTCCATTGTGAACTGGTAAACGGTATCCAGTAGTCAAATACCACTGAAGTCCACAACAACTAACTGACATATAAGAGGTGACTGTCCTAAAATGTAGCTGCAGAGGAAAGGCAATGTGCACACTAGTGAAGCGGTCCCTGGCATTGTAGACAGCTTACATGTAGATGGGGCTCCAGCAGTATCTGTTGTAGTAATGTTCCCTGCAGCAGGGGGGCTAAAGTGCCATGAGTGTGCAATTGATGGCAACTAATGCCTAAGGGACGTGTATAATGGCATAGAAATTCCCCTGCCACTGGTTGACCTTCTGCCAGTGACTGTTGCATGGCCATACACTGGTGCACTAGTTATTCCTCACAGTGCCTGTCACAGGCAGCGTGATGGGCTTGCCTTTTAAATGCCCTTTAGGTCCCAATTGACCCCCTGGAAAGGTCCAGGGACCAAGAAATGGAGTGCAGCCAGAATTTTGATATGTGCAGGTTAGCCTTGTAATGGGTTGTAGGTGCGTTGAGTTATTTAACAACAGCTGCTTCTCTGGACAAACCAACAATGTTGATGCTTTGTCAGAAAATCCTCTTTCCTCAAAATGATGAGTAGGCAACAAAGAAATTCACAGGCAAGATGAAAAAATACTGTCTTGTTTTCTTATGTGGGCTACCTGTGTGTGACTGGTTGATGTCCTAAGCACCATCACAAGTTAATCTGTTTGATGTTGGCTTTCTTTGTTCCACAGATGTCATTTAGAGGTTTCACAGACATCATTTAGAGGTTGCAAGAGGCCTGCTAGGAAAGGGCTAAAAATGTAATTTGAAGACTTTAAAGATTGCCAATGATAAATCCAACAATTACCTACAGAAGTGATCTTTCCCCTCCTGAGGCGGACGCCGGGAGGTCTCTTTCTTTTACTTTGTACAATCTAGCATTTTACTTGCATTTACCTGCATTTTTATACTGTGTGCTTTATAGCGCTTGATTATTAAGCGTTAGAGACGTTAGACGTTAGAGACTTCCCCAGCGCTCCTAAGCGCTTTGTGTTCCTTCCCTCCTCCCCTGCCTCCGGACCGCCCTTGGCCGAGTATCGACGCCGAGGGCTGGGTTCCCAGTTTTTGGCTGCCATATTGGGTGTGGGCCAGGCGGGTGACGCGCTCTAGCAGCGCTTTAAAAAGGAAATTGTCAGCCTGCCCCAGTGATTACCTACAGAAGCGATCTTTCCCCTCCTGAGGCGGAAGCCGGGAGGTCTCTTTCTTTTACTTTGTACAATCTAGCATTTTACTTGCATTTACCTGCATTTTTATACTGTGTGCTTTATAGCGCTTGATTAATAAGCGTTAGAGACGTTAGACGTTAGAGACTTCCCCAGAGCTCCTAAGCGCTTTGCGTTCCTCCCCCCCTCCCCTGCCTCCAGACCGCCCTCGGCCGAGTATCGACGCCGAGGGCTGGGTTCCCGGTTTTTGGCTGCCATATTGGGTGTGGGCCAGGCGGGTGACACGCTCTAGCAGCGCTTTAAAAAGAACGGCTATGACCCTTTGTACCCCCCCTGCACCCATGGAATGCATCAACAAATTGCGAATTCTTAAATGCCTTCCCATTGACTCCTATGGGCCTTTCGGCCCATAGGAATCAATGGGAATTGCGAAAATGCACTTTGCAATTCGCTATTTATTTGAGAATCGGTAAAAATTGCGAATTTGACCGAATCGCAAATAAATAGTGAATAAAATGATGCATACCATTTTGCAATTCTTAATTTGCGATTCGGTAATTTTCGCAAATTAAGAATCGCAAAATCGTACAATGATGCATGTGCCCCTTAATATCATACAAACATCAAACTTGCTCGGAAGAACAGCCTTTCTCAACAACTTGCAGAAGCGGGTAACCGATCCAAGGAATTATTTAAAATCCTTCAGGAGTTCATAAAACCCACCGCTTGTAAAAGTCCTGATGACTTTTCCCAACAATTATGTGACGAAATCTCCTTGTTCTTCGAAAATAAAATCAATCTGATATATGATAAAATCTTACAGGTCTCCAATCAAAATAGCAACAACTCTCTCTTTCCTCCTACCTTGCCCATATGGAGTAAAACCACACTTACAGCATTTCCTGCTGTTAATGACTCAGATCTCACTTCCCTCATGAGCCACATAAAAACCGGTTTCCCAGATGATTTCTTATCAGCTAAAATAACTGCCTCCTTGCAAAATTTGCTTAGGCCCCATATTCAAACACTGATCAATTGCTCTCTTAGGGAAGGATCTGTGCCCATAGAATGGAAAAAAGCAGTGGTAAACCCAATTCGAAAGAACGCAGCAATTCCATGGACCGACCTCTCCAATCTTCGACCCATCTCCCTCCTACCCTTTCTCAGCAAGATGACCGAGAGACACGTAAACACGCATTTGTCCAAATACATCGAGGCAGCGCAGGGCCTAGATCTCTCTCAATCTGGATTCAGGCCCAATCACAGCACAGAATCTGCCCTCCTCTCAGTGACTGATACCATCAAGATGTCACTGGATGGAGGAAACTCAATGATTTTAGTGCTGTTAGACTTATCCACTGCCTTCGACACTGTGTCTCATGAGATACTCCTCGATCGTCTGAGGGAGAAGGGAATAGAAGGAGTGGCCCTCTCATGGCTAGAAAGCTTTCTTGCGAATCGTCAACAAGAGGTAAGATTGGGCTCCCATCATTCTATCTCAAGGGAGCTCACCAAGGGAGTGCCACAGGGATCATGCCTTTGCCATACACTCTTCAATGTGTATGTGGCCCCCTTGGCGAATATTGTAAGATCCCATGGTTTTACCCCTGTGTCGTACACTGACGACACTCAGCTTTTGTTCCCTTTTAAAACCCTAACGCCCGCAATACAAAAATCCTTTGCGGACAGAATGAGGGCAATATCTTACTGGATGGCCACTAACCGCCTCCAGTGCAATGTAGGCAAGACTGAGGTAATGCTGTTTGGGGAGGCCACTCTTCTGTGGTCCCCGGATTGGTGGCCTCCGGATTTAGGACCAACACCAAGCCCTAAACAGATTGTCAAAAATCTCGGTGTGCATCTAGACAAAACACTTCTGTTTAAAGAACACACTAATCAAGTAGCAGGTTCCTGCTTTCAGGCCATTGGACTGCTTCGACGGGTCTTCCCATTTCTATCAGATTCCTACAGGAAGACTCTCGTCCGGGCCTTGATTATAAGTAGACTGGACTATTGTAATGGCCTGCTGGTCTCGGCAAATGAGGAACAACTACAGAGACTACAGGTGGTCCAGAACACTGCTGCAAGACTAGTCCTCAACGCCCAGCCAAGGTCTGCCTCTCTCCCCCTCTTGACAAAACTCCACTGGTTGCCAATCAGACAGCGCATACAATTTAAAACCTGCTGCACTATTCACAGATGTCTGTTTGGCAATGGACCTAAATATTTAAAAGAAATATTCAAACTCTACAAACCCAGTCGTACCCTGCGCTCCAGCACTCAGCAACAACTTCAGGTTCCAAGGATAAAACAAGCTAGGCAGGGAGGACGTGCCCTGTCCTACAAAGGCCCCATCCTGTGGAACTCACTGCCCCCAGCTCTCAAAAACACCATCAATTTTCAATCCTTCAAGAAGTCCCTGAAAACTTTTCTATTTGTCGCTTGTTAGGACCTTCCCCCTTCATACTATTTCAGAACTTGGGTCTAGTTTCTTGGTAAAGCGTAAGCGCGGAGATACCCCTTCGGGGGTTGACTCCCAGCACTATATAAGAACATAAATAAATAAATAAATAAACAACTTGCCACTGTTGCATTTAGCATAACTAGCACAGAAAAGAAGTTATATAACTTTCTTATATGTGAGCCAAAATCCAGCCTTCTTACAGCCTTTCCTGATTGGTCAGCCTTAAGCGGCTTAGCCAGGCTGCTTTGATGAGGTAATAAGTGGCCTGCACAGGTTCAGAGGTTATCTGATGAGGGAGAGTTCTGCAGCTGAAGAAAACAGGCCAGGTCAGGGCTGGGTAAATCAAACAGGGCTTCAAAGAGAGCAGGACAGTAATGTATGCCAGTCAGGCCTACCCCCTCTTCCTGTAACCCAAGTCTTGATGGCAGGCCAGGAAATCGAATTTGCAGGAGGTGGAGAAGTCATGTTAATGGAAATGAGCCACACTAGTAGGTTAGTGTAGCTAGCTCTAACTCCAAACGAGAGAATATTTCCATCTTGAATTTTGAAGTGTAGTGCTTTGTGGGACAAGAATATGCCACACTTTGGAGGAAGCTGTCATGCTTTTGGGTGGCACCCGGCACCTCATTGGACAGGGAAGTCCACCTGCTTGTCGCTCCAGATCATTGAATAAATATGTTAGAGCTGCATAGCAACTCAGATTTGCCGCCTGAAACTACAAGAAGGTGGACTGCCGTGCTGGAACTCTGGTGTGCACAAAATAGGATAGGTCCCTAAAGGACTACTCTTGTTGTACGCTTGTAATTACAGCCTTGAGAACTTTGCCTTCCTTGAAAAATGATCAAGGAGTGGACTCCCTGAAAGCAAGAGGTTAACAGAGCTTCTCTGCACCTTCTCCTTTAAGAAGTCCTCAGCCTGCACTGCATTCATTAGACATTTAAGGTTTTGGCCAGGTGTATTGTGGGAACTGTAGTCTCAAACTTCCAAGGACCATCTCAGAGCCTCTAGAGCCTTGGACTTGTGTTTTGGACAATTTGAATCAAGAGGAACTCCAGGAAGAAGTTCCGGATGTTTAGAGAAATGTGGAGCAACTTTTGGAAAAAGCTCCCTAAGTGGATGACCCGATCTCGTGAGTCAAGCCAACTACCTTCAACTGCAACCCGGCCTGGATTTCAGCTTCGCCCTGCTGAAAGTTCTGGAGCTCGTCACTTTCAGGATGTGACCGGGGTCTCATGGAAAGACAATCCAAAGATGTTGCATCGAACTTGGCCTGCTGGAGGGGACCGCACCACATTAAGAGAAAATCCTGCTGAAAAGTTTCCAAGTCCGAAGGTAACATTTTGACCAGGGCCTCCCGCTGAGTGTTTCTGACCAGAGCACCATTACGGTCGGCCTTAAACTTTGACTTTGTCCCAGTCAAGCGCAACCAGATGTCTCAAGTTGGTGCTTTATGGTTTTGAGCATGATAAAGTGATTAATCTGTCGAAATTCATATCTGTGTCTCCCTATATCAAATCCTTGTCTTTTTGGTGTCATATTAAAGATTAAAAAAAAATTGGATTTTTATAAATAGAATGGGATTTTTATTGTGTGTTGTGTCTTACTTATTTATTGTATTGTTGTTTTTTAAATGCTTTACACACCTGTCTCCTAAATTAAGCCTGCCTGCTCGTTCCCAGCTACCAAGGGTTGAGCAAGGGAATAATTTCTTGAGAAGTTGTCTGGATCTTTTATTGCATTGGTGGCCTTAATGCTAGAGGTAGGTGCAGACTTATCCCCCTAATAATCTACCTTCCAACACTACCACTTCCCCTTAATCTAAAATGTATACCTCCACATGTGGAGTTCTCACACTCATGGTAGAAAACTGCTCACATAAGAGCTAGGGTAGGCTTTGGCATGGATCACTGAAATATTATCGACGGACACATTATCGACTTACCAAAATATCGTTGACAAATTATCGAGAACAAAAATATCGACTTACTATACTTATTACACAAACTACAAAAATATCGACTAAAAAATATCGAGTACTAACTATATCGAAAACATAAATATCGCTTAAAAAAATATCGACTACAATTATATCGTTGGACATGAAATTAGCCCTAACACTACAAAAATATCGACTACAAAAATATAGACTACCACAATATCGTAAAAAAAATAATATCGAGTTCATGTTTGCACACTTTTCTTTCTAAAATACCATCTTTATCATCAATAAAAGTCATTTCTCTGTAAAAAAACTTTTCACATATAATACCTGTTTCTTACATAAAATTACTATTAATCCACATTTACTATACATTCTATTACATGCATTTTATCATTTTCTATTATTCTTTGCATTTAACTAACATTTTCATTACTTATTTTCACATATAAATATATTTCATTTAAACACGAACCTGCTTTAATGCGGGAACAACCACATACCACCATTCTCACATCAACAAACACTCCAATTAACTTTAAAAAATTCAAACTTGCCTATACTATGCTTCCTTACATCCTACAACCAATCAAATCAAAGCACACATAACACATATACTATAAAAGGGCTACATGCATTCTACCATTTGTTGCTGCTACCTATCTGGAAAGTAGATGCCAACACTTTGAAGATTTTGTTGCAGAATAAACATCTTTAAAGATCCAGCTTACTAGCTAATTAATCAAGTAAGTAACACAGCATTTTAGTAGAAAACTACATTAGAAGTGCACTATTTTCCTTACATCTCCTAACTCTTAGACTTATTTTATTTTCATGTCTTCCTACTTTTCTGATAGAAACTACTCCAACACAATTCCTATTACATGGTCATATTTCTTCATGTGCAAAATCAGATAGTAAGTATATAATAATTCTCTGTTACACACCAACTGCTTTGTTTAAACACTAATTTACAAGAGTATTTATTTTTCATTGACATTATATTTACAGATATACAGAAATGGTGCTATTTCTACAGCAAAAACGATAAAACTAACCTAATTACACATGTAAGTATAGATGTGTTTGTTATAAAACGGCCAATTTCATTAATGCACATTTTTAAACAACATATCTTGCTTTTTACATCTTCCCTATAGATCATTTGAAAAATCCAAGATCAACTATAGCAAAACACAAAAATACCCTTCAGAAAAAAGTAAGTATAATTGTTATTTGCTAAAATGTTGGCACAAAAAACGCTAACTATATTCTTAACACCATGTTATTTATTTTAAATTGCCTCTACAGATATTCAGAAAACATCATACATCTATTCTACATATCATATGAAAACATCCTACACAAAATATACCAATATAGAAGAATCGCCTTGTAAAAAATGTAAGTATATTTATCATTTCTCTAAAACTGCCTAAAATAACACAGTCTATGTTCTTAACAACATCTTATCTATTTTATATTTCCTCTACAGATATTCTGAATACATCATACAGCTATTCTACCTACAACAAAGAAAACGACATATTTAGAAGTTAGTATACGTTTAAATCTGTTACATTTCCAAACGGTTCAGTATTAAAATTATAATATTTTGCTTTTATTTCTTCTATCTACTCTACAGATCATACCTGTACTAAATTGATGAACTCCAGCAATTACTACTATTCTACTATTTAAACAAGTAAGTATATGTAATGTTTACATCAAATGCACTAGTAGACAAAAATGACAACTGCTTTTGAGTAGGAAATACATTTGTTATATATAAACATTAACGTTGTTTTTCTATATTTTCATACCAACAGCAAATAAAGACATACATACAAGAACATCATTCAAAAGACATTTCTGCTTCTGTGACTACTACTTTGATTAACTGTAAGTATAAATGCATCACTAATGATGTTAGCACCACATAAGTAAAAAAATGTGTACTGATTTTGTTTCTTTCTACTCTTTCCTAGAACAAGTAAATCAAAATGACTGAAGGTGCAGAATTTGTCATGTCTCAGAAAAATAAATTGCTATTATGCTACATGGGTTATGTGTATAATCAGGAGAGACAAAGTGGTAGAAAGGTTTTTTGGAAGTGTACACAATATTACTCCAACAAATGTTATGGGAGGGCCACTACCAAGGAAACTAATGTGCTATTTACTAGAGAACATAATCATCCCCCAAATGTCACCGAAATTGAAATTAGAGATGCCTTAGAAAGTATTAAAAGTGCTAGCACACAAAGTGACAAACCCACCACCCAAATACTTAAAGAAGAACTGGTAAAAATCCCTAACCATGCTTCAGGGCAACTACCCTCTATTGATTCCCTGAAACGCACAATTGCACGCACCAAACGACTCACTAGCACAACCCAACCCAACACAACTTGTTTTGAAGAAATTATTATTTCACCCGAAATGGCCATCACACACAATAAAGATAAATTTATTCTTTTTGATAATGAAAGCAGTACAAACAGAATAATTATGTTTGCAACTGCAAGTAATTTACGAAAAATCCAACAGTGTCCCCAATGGATGATGGATGGAACATTTAAACCCTGCCCAAAACCTTTTTACCAACTGTATTCCATCCACGGTTTATACCATCATTATAACATACCTTTCATTTACTGTTTGCTACCCAACAAACAGCAAACAACCTACACCGAAATTTTAAATGTTCTCAAAACGGAAATCAATAATTATTTTCCCGAAAAAATAATTATTGATTTCGAATTAGCTATGATAAATAGCATTTTGAGAACATTTCCCCACACAGCAATCCAGGGTTGCTATTATCATTTTAATCAGAGTATATGGAGGCATCTCCAAAAATCTACTTTAAGTGTACTATACTCTACAGATAGCACCTTTGCCTATCAAGTTAAAAAGTTAATAGCCCTGGCCTACGTCCCTGTTACAGATGTTGCTGAACATTACAATTTATTAATTGACAGCGCATATTATAAGAGGAATGAGGATAAGCTAACACCATTGCTAGACTATTTTGAAGACACTTGGGTGGGAAGGTTGCACAGATCAGGACATCGACGCCAGCCCAAATTCCAAATCCCTTGGTGGAATGTCTATCTCAGTACTTTAAACCAAGAGGCGAAAACCAACAACAGTGTTGAAGGGTGGCATAATGCTTTCCAAGCAACTACAAACAGAGGCAAACCCACATTCCACAACCTTCTTGAAGCTTTGAAAAAAGAACAAAGCTATCAGGAACTAAGAATGGAACAATCAGTGTCACAAATAGGGCCCAAACTCACTAAACAAACCCAACAAATGTTCCGACTACTTCAAAGTCAAGTCACATTATACCCTACAACTAGAGGTTTAGAATACCTGGTAATAATAGCAAAAAGTCTTCTATAAAAATGTCAAGTAAATATACGAATGTCTTCTTACAATACTAATAAAAATCACATGTCATAAACATATATAATGAATTATAAATAAAACATATTTGTTTGACAAACTTTTAAAAAATATGTAAAAAAATTTGTAACAAATATGCAATGTTTATAATTTTTTATAACATACACATAACATTAGAAATCGACATTTCCCACCCAATCAAAATTGTAAAATAAATACAAAAAATTTTGGGAATTAAGAGACGCAATCAAGGAAAAATCAATCCATACAATCCAATCCAATATCTTACTATTCCAATATGGGAAACCCTCAAAAACCCGAAAATAAATTGTAAAACGTAAAAAAACGCTCCAGGAAATCCCGAAAACAGTAGTGTGTACACGTTAGGATTTAAAGTTATATACACACAATTTTAAAAAAACGGTCACGCATATCAAAGTATCAATCCGATTCGAAACCCTCCAAAAAACCCGAAAAAGGTTTAAAAAGTGAAAAAACCGCTCCAGGCAAACACGAAAAATAGGAGATAAAAGTCAAAATATAAGCATAATAACTTAAACATTTGTTTCTCCGTTAAAAAACACGCTTCCTTCCATGTAGTTTTCATGCGAGGAACCGAAACCTGTAAAATAACATACATAACGAAAGCCACCCACAAATACCCCCTTCACATTTGTAAATATACTAACAATTAACATTAACCATGTAAGAAGACATTTCCGAACAATTAAAATTAGACTTGAAGGAAAAAAAGCACGACACATCTATAACGCAGACTTTTCACCCAAACGCTACTTAAACTAATAATACATACACCAAAAAACACTACAGAGTTTGATTACACCCTCAAACATGACCACTTACTTATAATTAGTATTACAAAATAACCTTACCTCTCTCCAAGCGAAGCAACTCCCAACCGCGAGCTTCTCCAGTCCTGAATGGAGCGCAATAACCTTACGCGGTAAAAAAGTAGTCCCCTTAACCCATTTGTGTAAAAGGATAATAGAATAAACAATGTGAAATAAAAAATATATAATACATACACATGTATAATGTAACAAATTAATACACTATACTCATGACAATTTTCCTTTATTAACAAAAAATAATATATTTAATATTAATTAATATATAATATGTATTATATATTAATAATATAAAATAATTATGTAAAACTTTGAATAAAAGATGTAAATATTTAGTTATTCTGTATATTTATAAGAATAATTTTGTGTATAATTTTTATAAAACATTATAAATGTTTATGGGAATAATTAATAATGATAAATAATATAACTTATTTATTGTTATTAATATAACAAGTAGAACCATTTAGTATATAAAGAATGCCCTGAAAAAAGTCTCTATTTTATCTGTGAATATATATATTTTTGTTAATAATCAATGAATGTTTATGTTTATTAATTAATAATAATAATAATTATTAAAATAATTATTATTTTTATTAATTATTAAAAAAAGATTATATAATTATTTCTAATTATAACAAAATTATATAATTGCTTTACTAATATTTGATAAATACCAGATATTATAATTAAACATATTGTTTCCCTATACAATTATAAACTTTACAACCAAAGCGATTTATATGTTTTATGTAAAAACAACATTGTGTGAAATATACACCAAGAAAATTTATTTTGGTATTTCAATTTATCCTAAGAAATGTAATAATAGTCATGTTACTTGTTACAAAGAAATATGTATTATATATTTTATTATATTAATATTTAATATTAACATTATTAAATATTAATGTAAGAAATATATAACAAATCATTGTTTAATGTATTTCTATATAAATACTTTAAATTGTAAATGACTGATGGGAATATGTAAAATTTACTGAAAGAATCTAGTAATCCAAATTATTGTTTACATTGACCACATGTATATAAATGTAAAGATGTTATTGTGTGAATAATAAAAGTAAAAAAAAATGTGATGTTATATTTGTTATTGATTTTATTGTAGTACACAATAAAAAAATTAAAAATTGTTTAATAAACTAATTTGAAAACATCTATGTTGCATAATTTTTTATTATTAAAATACAGTAATGAACAAATGTATACAAATGTGCTGCACACTGACCAATTTTATATGTATTGTTACTACTCCAGTCAATCTAAAATCATAGAAGCTGCAGGACACTAGCAAAAATTATTTTACTATTCCTACTACACTCAAGGTAATACCATAAAATGTGGTGGAGACTAACCAATGTATTTTTATTAATCCAACTCCAGTGTTGGTAATATTACTGATGGTGCTGGACACCAACCAATTAATAATTAGAATTCCAACTCCACTCTAGCTACTGTCTGGAAACATGCTAATACATAAATAGTTTTTATCTAAATAAAGTGTACTAATGTAAAGTTATAATAATATCTATTTTCGTGTGATAAATTTAATGTATCACTGTTAAGTTAAACTATACATCAGCACTCTAAAATACCCAAAACTGTCCCAAAACACTAAAAAGACCCCTTGACCCTAAAGGCCAAAACTGACCCAGAACACTACAAATACCCCTTTATCAACAAACTGAAAACTGACCCTGAACCCTACAAATACCCCTTTACCCACAAACTGAAAACTGACCCTGAACCCTACAAATACCCCTTTACCCACAAACTGAAAACTGACCCTGAACCCTACAAATACCCCTTTACCCACAAACTAAAAACTGACCCAGAACCCTACAAATACTCCTTTACCCACAAACTGAAAACTGACCCGGAACCCTACAAATACCCCTTTACCCACAAACTAAAAACTGACCCTGAACCCTACAAATACTCCTTTCCCAACAAACTGAAAACTGACCCTGAACCCTACAAATACTCCTTTCCCAACAAACTGAAAACTGACCCTGAACTCTACAAATACCCCTTTACCCACAAACTGAAAACTGACCCTGAACCCTACAAATACCCCTTTACCCACAAACTAAAAACTGACCCTGAACCCTACAAATACTCCTTTCCCAACAAACTGAAAACTGACCCTGAACCCTACAAATACTCCTTTCCCAACAAACTGAAAACTGACCCTGAACTCTACAAATACCCCTTTACCCACAAACTGAAAACTGACCCAGAACCCTACAAATACCCCTACAACCACAAACTGAAAACTGACCCTGAACTCTACAAATACCCCTTTACCCACAAACTGAAAACTGACCCTGAACCCTACAAATACCCCTACAACCACAAACTGAAAACTGACCCTGAACCCTACAAATACTCCTTTCCCAACAAACTGAAAACTGACCCTGAACCCTACAAATACCCCTACACCCACAAACTGAAAACTGACCCTGAACCCTACAAATACTCCTTTCCCAACAAACTGAAAACTGACCCAGAACCCTACAAATACCCCTTTACCCACAAACTGAAAACTAACCCTGAACACTACAAATACCCCTTTACCCACAAACTGAAAACTGACCCTGAACCCTACAAATAGCCCTTCACCCACAAACTGAAAACTGACCCTGAACCCTACAAATACTCCTTTTCCCACAAACTGAAAACTGACCCTGAACTCTACAAATAGCCCTTTACACAAGAACAGAAAACTGACCCTCAACCTCAAAAATACCCATTAACCCACAAACTTAAAAATTTCCCAAATCCCACTAAATACACCTTCACTCACGACTACCAAAATTACCCTGAACCCTAAACAATTAACCTATAACAAAAAATATGAAACTAAGCCAGAACACTATAAATAATAATGAACACAACATTAAACATAAATATATAAAAAAAACAAATATTTTTCAAAAAACTATTATAAAATATATTATCACATTACCTATAATAATAATTTAGATTAATTAATATTGTTTAATTCCAATTAATTAATTAACATCAACATTAATTAACACATTACATTTAAATGTATACAATTAATGTAATTAAGTCATTATTATAAATTAATTACCAATTAATTTATTTAAATGATATGCAATATATTAATGACATCATTAACTAATTATAATTAATGTGTTAGCAATTAATAAATGTAAATAATATACTAATTCTTAATACAATAAATCACTAATTATTATTAATTAATAACCAATGTATCAATGAAAATCATATACAAAATATTTTTTAAAATATTAATTAATAATAATCAATTAATCAATTAATCAATTAAATTATATGCTAATTAATCAATTAAACAATTAACTAATTAATATTAATTAATTACCAATTACAATCTAATTAAAACAATTACCACACATATATTAACTAATTAATTATTATTAAATTACTTCCCACCCTATTCCCCTATAAACCCACAACCCGCTCCTAAACATTAATACAATAAATCACTAATTATTATTAATTAATAACCAATGTATCAATGAAAATCATATACAAATTTTTTTTTAAAATATTAATTATTAATAATCAATTAATCAATTAATCAATTAAATGATATGCTAATTAATCAATTAAACAATTAACTAATTAATATTAATTAATTACCAATTACAATCTAATTAAAACAATTACCACACATATATTAACTAATTAATTATTATTAAATTACTTCCCACCCTATTCCCCTATAAACCCACAACCCGCTCCTAAACATTTGGTACTATTTATTTATATATTATATATATATTATTTTATAAAATCAATATTTTCTAACATTTTCTCGATATTTTTTACTTTCACTATATTTCGATATTTTGTCTAGTCGATATTTTTAAGTCGATATTTTTGTATTCGATATTTTTGGGTCATTTTTGCAGTCGATATTTTTTTCAACGATATTCCTATAGTCGATATTTTGTTAATGTCGATATTTTTCCGTCGATATTTTGTCCATTCGATATTATGTAGTCGATATTATGTCCAGTTACCCTTTGGCATATATCTCCTACCGTAAATTGGTCAATAACATTTGTGGGAGTGCAAAGGAGTACCACTTTGTGCACTCAAAAATGCTTTTGTGAATATATCATAGTGTATTCAGCATAAATTATGTTCTGTAACCACATTTTTATGGATCAACTCTGTTTATTAGTTTGAGTCTCATAATACAATTGAGAAGCCAAGAGAAAAAAGAAAAAACACCCCTACAAACCGGAGGCTGTAAACCTCCATCCCCAACCTCCCCTTTCTTCAGCACTCACTGAGCAAAGGATTAACTACGTTTTTAAACAGTTAAATTTGAAGGACTCTGTTTGCCCTTTCAGACACCCGATTCAGGAGGGTTTGACCAAACACACCTCACATTGAGGTATTTATACCGATACAGCCAAGTTTAACACTTTGTGGTGTTTGTTTCGTATTGATGCCTGACCCTAAAATGGCGGTTATGAATCCAATGCGAGAATCGAAGTTCCGACTTTGGATGTGATGTAAGGGACAGCTATGCATGTTTCGAGTGTCTCATGTGAAGGTCTTCATGGTGTGACCAAGTTCAGCTTCTTAGCGATTTCGATGTGGATAATGCCTGACCTAATATGTCGGCCTAATGTAGAGGAGGAGTGCCTTATTTTTCCCGGTGGTGCCCAGCGATGCAGTTGTGACATCCCCGGGCATCGCCACAAGGATGGTGCGTGTACTGCCATGAGGGGAGTGTCCAGATGCCGAGACTGCCCAGCGTTCCTGACTCAAGTAACCCGGTGAGTGAGACGCGCGCCCGATCCTTCTTTACTAAGGGCCCGGATTAGCTGATGGTCGGCGCGCGTCTCTATTGAGGTGTTATCCTCGCGGGCAGTAGCAGAGCTGATCTCCTTCCTGTGAGAGCTTGGATCTCTTGTTTAAAATCATTGGGACTGCCTGAACCCAAGATGGCTACCACAGTGTCCCTACTATGTCGAGCTACTCCTTTGAGAAAAAAACAGACTTCGTCCAGACCTCAAACACTTGCCCCATCCGGCCTACCCTTCAGGATACCGAATCTGTGAACCTGCCTCTGACCGAGGAAACCTAGCTTTCTGGCCGATGCCCTGTGGAGCTGTACACGCCATCTTTCTTGTATGATACCAAATGCTGTAAGCTTTTAGGCCCTGCTAAGTTGACATTAAAAGCAGTGCACAAATGCTTGTACTTTTCTAGGTTTGATCAAGAATAATACGTGACAAGGAAGATGCTCACGTAGACCCAGACATTTCAGCATAGCACACTTTGCAATATGTCAGGTCCTTTTTATTGTGTTGCAATTATTAACTGGAAAAGCACCAGACTTATATCTTACACTATAGTGGAAAGTCCTAGAAGCTGCCCACTTGGGTCACATGGTCAGAAACAGTATGGTTTGGACCTTACATGGTATACTTCATTTTCAGACCCTTGCTAATTGGTCTGATGACTAGGGCTTAATTTGTGCTACGTAGGTGATGATGCCACATCCTGTGTGGTTTTGGCCTATAAAAGCTGTCACCAATGTCACATCTTTGGGCATTCAGTACTTATATTGTCTGCCTCCATGCTGCACGTACTTATGCATTATTTGTTGTTCCCCAATAAATCTTGCTAACAGTTGTGCTGACAGAGACTTGTGTTTGTATTATTCCTCATTATTTCTATTTCAGCTTCTACATTTGGTGGAGAATGCAGTCCCAAAACATCTGACCAGCTTCGACGGCCACCGGTTGCTGGACTCCAACACCTCGGAGCTCGGAGACCTGAGGTGATGACATTTCAGTTTGTCTTCTCTATCTCCGTTCTCTGGCTGTTGGAGGATGACACCAGTGCTTAACCGATAGTTGCCTGTGTCAGTTCTTTGGCTCCTGCTCTGTTTCTATCAGCACATTTGTATAGCACTGTTTTTACCAGATTCTAAGCACTCTCCTTCTATCTCCTTTTCTCTTGGTCCTCTTCTCATGCCCCTGCCTGTGGTTCTTTGGCCGGTGTGATTCTGTCTAGGGGCTATCTCCGTTGGTTGTTTACCGAAGTACTTCTTGGCTGTCATACTGGCCGTCCTCATTCCTTTCTTTGTTCTCATTTTTCTAGCTCTGATTATTTCCATGTCACTGTGTCGCCATTCTGCTGGTGACATTTCCTCCACTTCCTCTTTACGTTTGCTCGGCGCCACTCGCTCTGTTACTGCTTCGGAGCTCTTTCTGCGTTCTGGCCTCTGACACAGCTGCTGACTCTCAGCTGTCGTTAAATGTGCATTTTGATCTCCTTTGTAGTTTCTGGTCCTCATCTCCACCCCTCCAGACCGGCGATGGTGTCCTTCTGCTCGATTCCATGCACGCAGTCACTCCCTGGTGCTACGCAGCACTTAGCTGTATCTAGAACCAAGGAGGGCGAACTTCTGCAACAACTTTTTCTTGTCTGCAGAGAGTCTCCGGTCTATTGGGGTGGAGGACATTGATGACATCTTTTTTATCTGGACCGATGGGAGAGAAACCCTGGAGGAATTCATTCTATGGATTAATGCGGCAAATCCAAATCTGCACTTTACTTCCCACATCAGTAAAGATAGAGTGGAGTTCTTAGACATCGAAATAATAAACGATGCAGGAATTTTGAAAACTGATCTACATGTGAAACCGACAGCCAGAAATACTTTGCTACATTACCAGAGCTTCCATCCGGCAACACAGAAAGACAGTATCCCATTTTCTCAATTCTTACGGGTCAGACGTAACTGTACGAATCTGGCTGACTTTGACCGACAAGCCTTAATAATGAGATCAAAATTTATAGAAAAAGGCTATCCCCATCGATTAGTGAGACACTCCTACAAACGTGCACGGTTCTATGACCGAGACTGTCTTTTAAGAACTAAATCACCAAAACAGAACGATCAAATAGTGTGCATAACAAAACATTCAACTGTTAATGCAAAAGTAATGCACGTGATAAATTCAAACTGGCACATTCTAAATAGCAATTGCTCCAAGGAACAGAAAATGGCGAAGCCCCTCTTTGCACACAGAAGAAATAAAAATATTAAAGAATATATAGTCCATTCTCGTTTTAAAACTACTCCAACTGAAGAGAATTGGACGCAAAGATCTATCCTAACAAACAATCCTGTGAAAGGGACATTCCCCTGTTCCTCATGCATCTCATGTGGAAATATCCTGAGAGGAGAAGAATTCACCCACAATGGTCATACCACAAGAGCCAAAGAAATGTGGAACTGCAGATCAAATAATGTGGTATACTTCATACAATGTCCTTGTCTTCTAGGATATGTAGGAGAAACGTCACGCATGATTCAGACCCGCCTAAGTGAGCATCGCTCAGCAATAAGAACTAAAAAGATTGCTTCACCAATGGTGAAACATTTCTTAGAGAAAGGACATAGTGTAGAAGACTTCAAATGGAGAATTCTAGAGAGAATCCATACCCCTGATGCTAAAGGAGGTACTGCAATCCGGAAAAAAAGAGAAGTCTTTTGGATTTTTGTTTTTAACTCTTTCCGCCAGGGACTGAACAGCGAAATCCCATGGGAACATGCCATTTGCTAAAAATATTGACACTGAAGCACTTTAGTTCATCTTTCGAAAATGAAGGCCCTTTACCAAATAAGAGATGTAGATATAATATAGTACTTGATTAAATTACATAGAGAAATATATAAATATGTAGGCAGAATAGACATTAGCTGTATACGTACATATGTCTTGATGACTGATGTAAAAGTCTTACTCCATAGGATAAAATTGAATTTCGCTTTTTAGCCGTTTTTTTAATACACCTCTGATTCCCACAATAACTAACAGTCAATGCTACCAGATGGTCTCTGAATCTCCAAAAGATGTTTTCTTTTGAGCCATATATTCCCCTTTTCTAGTCTCATTTATTATATTGAAGACACTATTTTACTCTACATTTTTATAAAATGAATTTTGTAGAGTAAAGGAATAGTTAATATTAGTCCCATTTTCTTTTTCTATTTTTTATTACTTAAAACGGAACTAACAATGTTTCTACAAAACTTTAGAAAAGTCCATTTTTGGAGCGTTAATACCATTCGACAAAAAATAAGAATATATATTAAAACTACAAAACAATAGTCCTCCTTCTTTCTCTATCTTCTCATTACCCAAAAACGGATGTTACTAGGTTCCTAGAGAACAAGGAAGGCAGTCCTATTTTTATTTCGGTTAAAATAAACATTAACCAAAACATCCATTACGAGGGTTCCTCAAAACATGAAGGGAGTCCTATCTCTATTTCCGGTAAAATAAACAACCACCCAGCTGAAATCTGTCCGACCCGCGACTATTGATATATAAACGCGGCCCTTGAAACATACATCCACCCATCAGTCTTCCCGGTCGAGACGCCGTGCTGTGCGTTACCTCGAGGGAATCAAGGAGCCCTGCCGTCTATCTTCGGGTAAGTCTGACTAGACCTGTTTCGCTCTCTAAAATGGATCATCACAAATGCATAAATGTATGCCCTTCCTAAACCTACCTCCCATGTTTTTTCAGGCAGGGAGATCTTTTAAAACATTGTTATTGGTCCAAACCCCTGAATCGTATTCAACATTCTTCACCACAAGTCCAACGAGGAGTTTTATTTTATTTCCTTGGTAAGAATAGTTATATTTTCGTTTTCTGTAAATAGTAAAAAGGAAATGGAAAAAGTCGTTTAGACGCATAGATATTTGTCCTTATGCATTTCCACATTTCCGCATTCACATATCAGAAATTATCTGCAACAGCAGTCGTTTTTTTATTAATTAATTAGCCGTATTATAAAATTTAAAAACCGCTAAACATTTTACCCCGAGATAACAATTAGATAAAAAATATGAAGTGGTTGTCTGTATATAAAAAATTACATAATATTACCGTCAACGCTAAATAACATTTTTTCGCGCTAATAGTTAAAATAATGGGACCAAAGAGCCTGTTTTATTAAAACCACCCCCCCCCCCTCTTTTTGGTCACCTTAGGAATAGACAGAGAGATACCAACAGTATGCACAGGATGTAAACCCCACAGACTCTAATTATATCTCCTGCACTACAGGACCTTGAAACAGAATAGAAGTGGAAGACACCTTTTCCAACAGGAAGAGATGATCGAGTCTCCAAGACTAACTACATAATATCCAGAACGAATGTAGTAGAGATGATATAAAATCTACAAAGTGTAACTTCATCAGGTAATTTTTGAAATAAGAAAACAATCGATTTTCAGCAACGAAAGAGAACATGAAGTACCTACCTATTACAAAAGATGAATAATTGGATACAATCTTAAATCTTTTTGTCTTAAAGCCTTAACATAACCTACTACAACGTCAGTTTTAAAGAGATTACAAACACGAACCTCAGATCACAGTGCACTATCTGCCACTTCAGTGCTACTTGTAAGTATAAATACGATATATAAATAGCTATTTCTTGCTTAAAAGCCAACTCCATAGTTGTAAGACTAGAGCCCCTACTAGAATACTGCGAATTATGGAACTTCTAGTAGTGATTTATAATAATAATCACCCCATTTATATGGACTCATCTGTGTGACTTCCACTTACCTCCGTTCACTATCCTTTTAAATGGAGAAGTCCACACATACTGAACAAAACCGCCCCCCCCCCTTTTTCCCCCGCTCCCAAACCCCCCCATTCCAGCCCCCTTCTTCTTTCATCTTGAAAGGTCGGATTGATTAAGGAAATGAACAAAGACTAACAGTTTAATCAATCAGATGATGTTATCTAGAAAAATAGAAGGATTCATTCTATGGCTGAATTAGTATTGATAAGTTTGTACATTTTTAATGTGTCACATTATCTGTTAAAAATAACTGTATTTCCTTGTATGACTTTTCCCAATTTTTTAGAAATTCACGTGGCAACTCCAGAAGAAGGCGCTGGTCGCCGAAACGCGCGTAGAGACATATTGTGCCACCTTTTTAATTACTTCGACATTGTTTATATTTGTTGACTGTTTTTAATCTAATTGTCTCCATATTATGTACAAATTATTGCATAGAGAATTCTATGTATAATGCACCACAAATGAATTTTTACTTTGTGAATTTTTGACCAATCTGCATTCGAAACTGTTTTATGCTATTGTTTATTGTATTTTTAATTCGATAATAAAATACTGACTTTATAGTAATTGGCAGCCTTTGTCCTTTTACATCAATTTGTGTCCCTTTTTATACATTAGTTGCCTAGGTTGTTTTTTGTCAAATGATATTCTTTCCCTGACCTAGGAACTATATTATCTATGTCTTCAGGGGGTCCTTGCTAAATATACGTTGTCTTTCCCACAGCTTGTCTGTGCAGGGCTGTCCCTCAGAGGGATTTGATATTAGTTTTAATTTCCTACTGTTCATTTCCTTATTTTTTCTGTCCATTATTTTTTCTGTCCTGTGGTAAATAAATAAATAATTACCGGTACTATTTTTCTATATATTAACTAAAACAGATAGCTCAATAAATAAGAGGCAGGATCCGGGGTATCTGAGTTGAACAGGCTTTAATTTGACACAAGGGAAGCGACAGGATCGGAACAGCCTGTAACAGAATGGAATGGAATGGCAGCTGCAACGTCTCATTAACAGTACATAGTATATATAGGAAAACATTATAATTGCATTGAATACAGTAGGCGTAACCGGTGACAAACGTAAGATAAGAACACATGGGCGTACAAAGAAGGCGTGCACAGGGCGTGCACGAAGACATGTGATGAGAACGTCACAGAAGTGTCATAAATGGGTGGATACATGGAGGGGGCTACCTGGGCAGCTGGGACCTTTAACCTACTGGTGCGCGCAAACGGACCATGACGTGTAGCTGGGGAGAGCTGGGGGCTCTGACTTCTGCACTAGAAGAGGAGACTAAAGTCTGGGATGTCAGGACGACATGTGCCTATAGCATATCTGGTATCTGGTGTTTGGAGTACATGTTGATAGAATCTAAAAGTTATCAGGGCAAAGGCTACTTGACACTAAGGCTGATGCATGCATATATTCTACTTGTATTGCGTGTGCTATGAATCTTCTATGGATATTAATTCAGTAATTCTCTTGCATGGAGACAGGAAGACTAGACTATAGCTGAAGATGTTTATGCGGTTCGTTAGCTTAGGAATGTGAAGCCGGGGAGCTGAACTGATAACTAGAGGCATAACATATTCTTGGCAGACAGGCAGGCAGGCCAGGCCGGGCACCGCGCTGCTTGGCAGAGAGTAAGCGAAGGGTCAGGGATGCGGGAGGGGCTGCATCGCTCCTCGGAGTGGGTTCAGGAGACTGGAGCTTGAATCTGGTGGCCGGGCCCTTATGAGGCCTAGAAAACGGGGACAATTCGATGAATTAACGTGCACAATGTAAAACGTTGGCAACATAGGCCTAATACTCGTTGCTTTCACGAGGACTGGATAACTGGCATACTAACGTTGGACACAACTGTAATTGCATCTTTATTCGGGCAAGGGAGTAAATATGCATATCGATCATGCACATATAACATATAATGGGGAACACGTAGGGACACATGACAAGGCAAAATTCAATTTTCCTCATTCCCTCCTTGTGCCCTACGTTTCCATCAGGAAACATCAATATTCATGATACCATCTATCTGTTCATAGAGCATCATTTGCTCGTCTCGACTCTTCTTGGAATGGGACTTAGGACTAGGAATACAAGAGGTAGCGCACAAGCCGCAAATCGCAGGGCCACATTGTAAACATAAGCAACAACTGAATATGATCATTACTACTATTCCTAGGAATGACAATACTTTCCATCCCCAGGCAGATATTATACTCCAGAGCCAACTGGACCATGTCCAGTTGCCTGGATTCTGGTGTAACTGATGGGCTATTTTGTGAAGTCTGGTTATAGCTGAATAAACAGACGGTGCGTTATTAGGAATGAAAATGCAGCAACTAGATCCGATGACTCTACAAGCTCCGCCCCTATCGGCCAGTATGACGTCAAGGACGAGGCGATTTTGAAGCACGACAAATCTCATAGCAGATTGTTCTTCAGTTAAGTTACCTAGAGCGGAAGTAGTCTCATTCACTACTGCTTCAAGGGTTCTGGTTAACCTACGTATTAGCTTACTATTCTGGACAGGACCTATGAAGAAAAAGAAACCTTTATTGAAGTCTTGATACTGTTCTAAGGCAGTTTCAGTTTGATCGACAATTGGGGACTCAGTCTCCCTTCTATGTCTTACGTGTACTAGATGTGTATTTCTGTGATAATCGGATGGGGCTAGGAAAACTGGTGGCAGTAGGAGGGCAATGTAACATGTTCCATCCCAATCGAGGGGCAGACGTACATATGCGGTCTGACCACACACAAAATAAGAATGACGTGAGGCTTTGAAATTAGATTTCCCACTGTCACTATACTCGACCACAGTGGTACAATCACTATGTCCTAGATGTACTGAACCATTCTTTCTAACACATAATTCGCCTTTGACTGGTAGAACTGTAATAGCAGGCAAATCTGGAGTAGTCTTGGACTGAACATTCAAAACCATGAAATTCGAGGAATAATTACCTAGATCATATACTTCATTTTCTAGATCTAACCCTGTTCTATGGGAAAGTCCTTCCTTGTCTGGGAAACATGTTCTATTCAAAAGGGACATATCGTTTGAGGATGACGTTAACGTGGACCATGCTCCACACGAACCATTGTGTGAAAACGGATAGGGAAAGAGTGGCAGAACTCCCTTCGGTGTCTGGAAAGGGGGGAGTCGACCACACACCAAACAATTAGTGGCATTGCTGGTCTGGTGTGAATAGTGTAACATTCGGATAAAAGTATTATTGCGCATGGCAAGACGATAGGATAACTCGTGAGGAGGCAGTTCACTAAAGGTGTGCTCTACTGTATTATTAGAAGACAAATGTACATGTGAATCAATAGGAGGAAAATATACATGTAAAACATAACTTATGCCTGTAATCGTAAGACTCAGAAATAACATAATTAATAGAGTAACAACGCATCGACTTCGAAGATTTTTACAATAACGTATTCTCTTGGAGTTTCGACTAACTCTCTCACTATGGGGGTCTATCTCATACATGTCAGGAACCTGTCTAACCGCTTCACCCGAGAGGGACTTAAACAATTAAACTGTCTGACTTGCTAGACCTCAGTTTTTCTTTATACTCCTGCTGCAGAGTTTTCTCTAACAGGGGAAGTTTAGAGTCAGTATCTGGGCAGTCCTTGAGAACGGGGCAGTCTTTGAAAAAAGTCTTTGGACGGAGTCCATGAAATCGTTTAACGTGACTGGAATGAATCCAGCCTTTGCGGCCCTCCACTTTGATCGCTGTCCTTGTTGTCATCAAAACGAGCTTTGGTTCTTTCCAGCGGGGCTCCAGCGGACTTGAACGATCGAAATTCCGGATCAAAACAAGATCCCCAGGAACGACCTTGTGCGGTTTCACTTGCGTGTTGTCTGGAAAGGCAGCAGCAACCTGTGAACGACAAGAGAGTAGTGCAGACATCAAGGAAGCCAGGTAATCTGTCAGCATATTACTGTCAACATCTGTAATTGTACGTGGCCTAGGTGTACCCCACATGTTTGGGGGACGACCGAAAACTACCTCGAAAGGGGACAGACCTGAACGGGAGTGAGCGACCATTCTCATGTAAAAAAGGGCGACTGGCAGTGCTACCATCCAATCTACGCCTTTCTCTGCGCAAACCTTGGCAATGCATATTTTCAGGGTCTGATTATGTCTCTCGACGAGGCCAGCTGCCTCGGGGTGTCGTACGCAATGGAACTTCCACTGGTACCCTAACAGAAGAGATACTTGTTTCATGAGTTCGGATGAGAATGGCTGACCGTTATCTGAATACACGACCCTAGGTAAACCATAGCGGGGAAAATACTCACGAACCAACTGCCTGGCAGTGGTCGCGGCAGTGTAATCTGGGACTGGATATGCTTCTGTCCATCTGGACAAAGCGCATACAACTACGAGGACATACTTGAAACCTCGGCATCGATCCATCTGAATATAATCCATCTGGAGGACTTCAAAAGGGTGGTCAGGAGGATGGAATCCACCTTGTTCCACCGGGATACCTTTACCTGGATTGAACTGACAACAGATCATACAGGTACGTACTTTCTGTTTGGCTGCTGCTCGTAAATGCTTGTTAAACCAAATATTCTGGATGCTGTCTAACATGGCTTTCTCTCCTAAATGTGCTGGACTATGTGCGGTGTTAATAATGACTTGAACCATAGAGTCGGGGAGAAACCATGTGGCTTTTCCCTTCGTCAACCATCCCTGATCTGTCTGGACCCCTCCTTGTTCAGACCATTTCTTGATTTCGTCGGGAGTAGCATGTGACTGTATGTCTAGTACATCTCGTGTAGGATCCTTAACTGTCATACAAGTAGTCTGATCTAGAATATCTGTCTTTTTCGTGTTAACTGGAATGTCTGGAGTCTGAGCTGTAAGCTTGGCTGTTCGATCTGCTAGATCGTTACCTTGAGAAATGGTGTCAGTGGCTTTTGTATGTGCTTTGCACTTCATAACGGCAATGGCTTTCGGTAAATGTATTGCTTCTAACAGAGCTTGAATGAGGGGGCCATGCTGAATCTTGGCTCCATGAGAGGTCATGAAACCTCTTTCTTGCCAGAGTACTCCAAAGTTGTGTACGACTCCGAATGCATAACGTGAGTCTGTGTATATGTTTACTTTCAGGTTCTTGGCTCGTATGCAGGCTTGGGTCAGAGCGATGAGCTCTGCTGCTTGAGCAGACAGGGTGTCAATACGATGAGTTTCTATAACTTCAGTTTCAGTAGTCACTGCATACGCGGCTACTAGTTCTCCTGTACTTGTTCTCATACATGAACCATCCACATAAAGTGTCAGGTCGGGATCAGGCAATGCAATGTCTGTCAAGTCTGGTCTTGGCTTTGTCATGATGTCAATAACTTCCACACAGTCATGTGTGGCAGGGTTTGGAACAGTCGAGGGTAACAGTGTAGCCGGATTTAAAACATTGCAGCGTCTGATTTCTATGTGTGGCTGAAACAGTGTCAGTTCATAACCTGTTAATCGTGCAATTGTCAAGTGCTGAGTCTGTGTTCGGTTTAAAAGAACTTCCACGGAGTGTGGAACTTGTACTGTCAGGGAGTGTCCTAACACTATGGAATCACTTTGTCTGAGAGCTAGAGCTGTGGCTGCAACTGACTTGAGGCACGCAGGCAAAGCCTGGGCTACTGGATCTAATGAGCTAGAAAAATAAGCACAAGGCTTGTGTTGTCCTGCTTGATCTTGAGTAAGAACAGACAAGGCTGTACCATCACGTTCAGTGACAAAAAGTGTTAAAGGCTTACTATAGTTCGGTGTCGCTAACACAGGTGCATTACATAAAGCTTTCTTTAATTCATTGAAAACAAGTGTATGTTCCTGGGTCCAAGGGAGGACAGTCGATGTCGCTGCCTCCTGTGTCGTTAACTGTATCAGTGGCTTGGCTAGATATGCATACTGAGGAATCCATTGTCTGCAGTAAGAAGTGAGGCCGATAAAAGCTCGTACCTCCTTTTGTGTCTTGGGCTGTGGAAGATGTGCTATTAACTGGATACGGTCAGGTGTCAACTGTCTACCCCTCTTGGACAACAAGTGTCCAAGGTATACCACTTGTTGGACACAGAATTGCAGTTTTGAGGGGGACACCTTGTGCCCCATCTCGGCCAGAAAATACAGGACTGTAAGTGACGCACGTTCGCAGTCACGTTCAGAACGGGCTGTGATCAATAGATCATCGACATACTGGAGCAGGGCAGTGTCAGTTGGCATGTGAATACTGTCTAGTTGTCTTTTAAGTGCTTGACTGTAAATGCTAGGACTTTCTGTGAAACCTTGAGGAGCTCGTGTGAATTTATAGCTTCTTCCATTTAAACAGAATCCGAAAAGAAACTGGCTGTCTGGATGAATGGGGACACTAAAGAATGCGTTCTTGAGATCAATAACAGTAAAGAACGTAGCTTCAGAATCAATGGCAGTCAATAGGGAAGAGATATCTGGAACCACAGGGTACTGGGGAATGATACATTTATTAAGTTCTCGAAGGTCAATCACTAATCGATAAACTGGAGGTGCATTTGGATCAGTACGTTTAAGAATCGGAATAATAGGAGAATTACATATATTGGAGTCAGTTTCTACAACCACTCCTTGAGCAATGAGCTCGTCAATAATTTTCGATAAGGCTGCTACAGCCTCAGGTGGCAATTTGTACTGTCTGATTCGTGGTAAAACAACACCTTGTTTCAGAGTAACACGATAGGGTGTAATATGCATACAACCTACATCAGTTGGACCTTGCGCCCATAAATGCTGTGGTACATTCAATAATCTGGGATCAAAATCACGTAATACATAATGACCTTTAAAATCATGTAAAAACAATCTCACTCCTTCTGGAGAGCAGCATATTACCGCTCCTAATTCTTTCAATGTTTTGATACCTAGTAAATTTTCGGGACAGGATTTCGTAAGTAACAAATCTGTAGTTCGGGACAATGGACCAACTTCTAGGGAAACTGGTTTCGATATTTCATTAACAATAGGCTTTCCTGAAAATCCCAGGGAAACGTTTCTAGAGCCTGAGAGTGGAGCCCCTGGAACCTCGTCATGACTGATGGTAGTCCTACTTGCCCCTGTATCAATCAGAAACTTTCTGTCTTTCCCTAATACTTGACTGTGTACATAGGGACCCTCTTGATCTACAGGAATCTCGATGAGAGGCAAGCCAACCTCCCTCTCTAGGCTGTTTCATGAATACTGCTGATATTCTGGATAATCTGACTGTGCGTACTGGTACATCTGTTGTGTAACAGGCTGTGTGGCAGCTATAGGCTGCGGTACTGTAACTGTCTGTTGTGCGTTCTGCGGTGGCTGGGAATTCTGCGGAACCTGTTCTTGTCTAGGAGGATGCGGTCTCTCTTTCGTCTTACCAGTAGCTATGTTGTGTTTCAGAACTGCACATTCGTTTATATAATGACCTGGCTGTTTACAATAATTGCATGTCCCTTTAACGGGAGCTGCAGAATGACTAGTCTGATTCGTACCCCTCTTCTGACTATCTTGTGGAACAGACTGTGCAACAAGAACTTTCATTTTCGTGTCTTTCATACGTCTCCTTTCGTGTTCCTGCTCTTCCCTGATTCTGTTCTGGTGATATTGCAACATCTGGAGCATTTGAGATGGGGTATTAGCTTGCCAGGTACTTTCGACTTTCAGTACTCTATTTTTAACTTGCGGTAAAGAATTCTCAACTAGTTTGGTAACAAAAAGATGTGGATATGATTCACTACTTGTTTTCAGACCGCTATTAATAATGAAACATTTCTCAAATCTGGAATAAAAATCACTAGTGTCTTCGTCTTGTTTCTGTTTACTGGCTGAGATGGCATCCCAGTCTTCCTTTTTCGTGGCTAGTAATCTTGGCAAGACCTGTATTAACAGTTCTGGCAATTCTTTGGCTTTATCCCCAAGACCAGTACCTGGGACTCGTGCATTATCTTCGGTCTCTAACGCGGTCCAATCTATCTTTTTCTCTCCCACCTCCCATTCTTTTTCTTTAAGTTTTTCATATATGCCCGCAGGCAACAGGACCTTTAACATTTTGATGATATCAGGATACGTGTATTCTCCCATACGGAGCATGTCTTTTAATTCTCGGTGGAACCCTGCTGGATCTTTATCGTGACAGGGTATTAACTTTTTCATTTCTAGTAGTTCTATTTTCGTGATAGGGGTGTAAACAAATACTCGTTCGAGATTACCCCCCTCTCCCTTAACTGGATGCACTTCTCGTAACGGATTCTGTCTGTCTATGTAGAATGGGGGTGAAACAGGAACAAAATGCGGAGTCAGGAACGTTCTATATTTATGGCGTTGTTCTAAAATGACGCTAATTAAATCGGTACCTAGACCTTTCCATCTGTTTGAGAGTAACTCTTTTAATACATTATATAATGGACCTGGATCAGAATGCTGACTCTCGTATAGTGTGATGAGGTGCTGGATCTTGTACATACCCACCAGTCGCTGCTCGGCTGGGGGCAATTTCAGAAACATTTGAGCCACTACTTCGTCTGGAAACGTGGCATAATCACTAACCCATCGGACCGCTGATCGGGCTAGTTCTTGTTCATGCATGGTACTAAGTTCACTATAACCTATTCGTAATTTCAGAATTTTATCTGTAGCCTGGAATACTTGTTCAAGAGAACACTGTTCTGGTACAGGAGGAGGAAAAGCTTTCTTGTAATCTAGGCGTGTGTGTCTATCGGAAAGTCTCGTTCTACCTACATACGCTATTCTGCTGGGATTCTCGGTGTCTACATCTTCGTTTGAAGAATCATTCTCTTTGTCGGCTACTATTCTTGCTTTCTCTTTCTCGTGTATACTTATAATTTCTTTCCAGGACTTTCTGTACATGGTTTCTATACTATTTTGTGTTTTGTGTTTTCCGTCTGCTATATTGTCACTCCATTTTGTCAGGACTTTCATTTCTTCTGGACTTTTATCAGGACGATCCTGTTCTCTTATTAAACAATTTATCAGAAATTGCAGAATCATGCCTTGAATCTCGACTTTTCTGTGTGCCATAGCCTCGTGAATACTTCCTGGGTTCTCCCCTGTTCGGATAAAATGATATATTCTGTCTAAATGTTCTTTCATATCTGATATGGTGATCAAGAAGTTTGCAACTCGTCGTAAACGTACGGAATATAATATCATGTGATCTTCGCCTGGCACTGGATCATATCTACAATCAGTAAGGAACTTCTTGAGGGCGTACGCTGTAATGCTGCATCTCTCAGCGTCAGGCGCTTTGTTTGAGGCGGGGTGGTAGGAGCACCTCCCCCTGCCCCTCCTGAACTGGAATCGTCAATTAATACTGGGTGTGCGGCTGCTGGTAACATGACTGGTACAGTAGGGATACGTAATGTGGGTTGATCCTGGGGGACTGGCGCATGGACAGGACCAACGACTGGAGGTACAGTAATTACATTAACAGGGGGCTGAACTTGATCTTGGACTGGCGGGATAGGATTAGTGTTAGCATATTCGGGAACAGTGTCGTCTAAATAGGAAGAAAGAAAAATTTCGGCTGCAGTCGGTTTATGACGCAGCTTAGTCGGGACCAAGGGTGGCGGCAAATTATGGAGTGCTTCCGAGGTCGCCTTCGGTAAACCCTCGGCGAGAAGAGGATACATACCTTTAATAAGGGCATTTCTCTGCCTGTCTGACTGTTCTGCTCTAACTCGTTCACCTTCTTCGATTAATTCCCTTTCTTGGGCTTTTTCAGAGGATTCTCTACTTAATTCTGCTTTTCTGAATTCTTTCTCGGTTCTTTTATGAGATTCTTTACGCCATAACTCTATGGCATCTTTCTGGGACTGTCTGGCTTTCTTTTTCCATAATGCTTCTTCTACTTGCATGATGCACTCGGCATCCCATGTACCTGATACAGGCCATCTATATTTCTCTTCAAGATGTTTGGTGTAATCCACCCATAAATCTAGATACAGTATGGCATCTAAGCCATGCTTGTGATACATAAAATGTCCAGGACTGTCCCTGGGAAGGACAGGAACTGATTCTTCGAGTAACCCTTTTCTGGTTTTTATCTGACGTAACTTAGAAAACAGCGGCATATTTGAACCGTACTAGAATTTGAAAACATAAACAATAAACACAATAATGAATAGCAAAACAATCATTCATACCACGACATCAAGAACACATTAATAACAGTTCGAACAGAATACTACCTGATACATTGATACATTGAAAACCACAATACTTGAATTTCTCGAGAACGGACTTACTAGAATTACTGGATGCACTGCTAAAACAGTACAGAACATACCGGTCTCATAAAGAGACACGTCATACCGTATCCACCTAGATGGACACGTCGGACTGGATCTGCGTACCCAAACCCATCGGACCGGAGACAAACTAATGACCCCGTCTAGATACTCCCCCAGCAACGGTACTCACCGGGAAGCAGAACTGAAGGCCTCGGACTGGACTGGGCTGCTACGACGTCTGGTTACTACGCATGCGCTTCGAACTTCGGGCTTCAGAAACAGGTGGGCCTCCGGATACCTCGGACCTTGCTCTCTCGGCTTGGGCTCTGGTCGGGACGAACCGCATTCCTCACCGCCTCGTCTGGATGCCGGACCGCAGTCTCCGTCTCCTCCGTGGGCCTGAGGGAGACTTGATGAAGCAGAAATATCTGCACGTGCACGGTAGAGTTCCGTCACGGCTGTAGAAGGGTCAGGGGGCCTGCGTTACATCGCCGGCGCGTGGGGAAGGGGCTCGTCCCTATTCGGGCGCCATTTATGTGGTAAATAAATAATTAATTACCGGTACTATTTTTCTATATATTAACTAAAACAGATAGCTCAATAAATAAGAGGCAGGATCCGGGGTATCTGAGTTGAACAGGCTTTAATTTGACACAAGGGAAGGGACAGGATCGGAACAGCCTGTAACAGAATGGAATGGAATGGCAGCTGCAACGTCTCATTAACAGTACATAGTATATATAGGAAAACATTATAATTGCATTGAATACAGTAGGCGTAACAAGTGACAAACGTAAGATAAGAACACATGGGCGTACAAAGAAGGCGTGCACAGGGCGTGCACGAAGACATGTGATGAGAACGTCACAGAAGTGTCATAAATGGGTGGATACATGGAGGGGGCTACCTGGGCAGCTGGAACCTTTAACCTACTGGTGCGCGCAAACGGACCATGACGTGTAGCTGGGGAGAGCTGGGGGCTCTGACTTCTGCACTAGAAGAGGAGACTAAAGTCTGGGATGTCAGGACGACATGTGCCTATAGCATATCTGGTATCTGGTGTTTGGAGTACATGTTGATAGAATCTAAAAGTTATCAGGGCAAAGGCTACTTGACACTAAGGCTGATGCATGCATATATTCTACTTGTATTGCGTGTGCTATGAATCTTCTATGGATATTAATTCAGTAATTCTCTTGCATGGAGACAGGAAGACTAGACTATAGCTGAAGATGTTTATGCGGTTCGTTAGCTTAGGAATGTGAAGCCGGGGAGCTGAACTGATAACTAGAGGCATAACATATTCTTGGCAGGCAGGCCAGGCCAGGCACCGCGCTGCTTGGCAGAGAGTAAGCGAAGGATCAGGGATGCGGGAGGGGCTGCATCGCTCCTCGGAGTGGGTTCAGGAGACTGGAGCTTGAATCTGGTGGCCGGGCCCCTATGTCTTCAGGGGGTCCTTGCTAAATATACGTTGTGGAGGACCATTTCGCCTGCTCCCCTGGTGGCAACTGAGGTCGGTACGCTTTGGCAGTTAAGTCATCACTAGGTGAGTACATATTGAGGGTTTATATCTTCCAGGTTGGGTTGCAGCAGGTGCAGGTATGATATTGTATATTTGGTGTTAGGAGAAGGTACTATGGTAATGTTTTTTTGTTTGTATTTTATTGTCACATGTGTCCTCTGTGTATTTCTAGGTTTTTCGCCACACTGTCACTGACGGCACTGTTAGTGGCTGTATCTCTAGTGTGCACTGGGCTAGTGTTGTACCATCTTGTTGCCTCTAGCATCTGAGGGACACTGTTGCCATCTCCTTGCATATTTCTCTTCCGTTGTTCCTGGCGGTGGGACAGTTACAAGGGGGAGGAGTGTTTGTTTAGGTCTCGGTTTTGAGTTTCCTCTCATGTGTATCCTCTGATTGTGCTGTCCTCTGTTTTATTCCCTCTCTTTTTCCGCCTGCTGTCATTGCCACTGGGTAACTATGTTTCCACGGTAGCTCTGTGTATTCTTTTATTGCCCTGTGCGTGGGCATTTTTTGCCAAGCTTTCTTTTCTGGTCCCCAGGGGGCCTGCATCTGTTTGTTCCTGAGGGGACAGAAAAGGGAAGATTGGGTGCCATCGCACCTGGAGCACCCCTATTGGCTAGCCAGAGTTCTGAGGGAACTCAGTCAAGAGTGGGCTGACAAGCCCCTTTAGGACCTTGGTTGGAGGGACTGGTGGAGGGTTGGTGATTTTTCTGTGTTCTACATTGGTAAACTACCTTATGTATGGTTTCAAACATTATCAGTCTATATCGATAATGACACCCTAGATAAATAAATCATATAAATACAAAATCGGATCAAAGTGTCCGTTTGATACATGAAAAGAAAAGAAAATTGCTTTTTCTGTAAATAGACAATTTAGTTCATATCATATAAATAGAATGTATATAAAATCAAAAATCAGGTATAAACATAGAATGAATGTAAAAATGTGCCTCGAATGATTAAATATAAATGTATACTGAAGTGTATAAACTAGAACACATCAAATCCAGCCTCTTGAACTGAACTCTATACATGTATACAATGTGTTACTAAATTCCATCATTGTGACCTAGACCTAGGGTTTTAAGGCAATTAAGTGATTGTTGTAAAACAACATTATAGTATGTAATGTGACATTGATTTCTTTAATTTTTTAGTGACTGTTTAACTTGTCCTGCTGCAAATGACGTACTCCTGAAGAAGGCAATAGCCGAAACGCGCATTGAGTTTTTCATCCACCGCTTTGCTTACTTCATCAGCCCACAATTACAACTAAGTCATTTGGGGGGGTTTTCTCTCCTTGTTTTGTTACATAATTTTGTATTGTAAAAATATATGTCCTTTATTCACTTATTGAATTGTAATTTTAACCACAAAAAGAACTTTACCAAAAAAAACGAAGGAAAATAAGGAAAAGATAAATAAATCCAAAAGAGTATTTTGATATATAATTCGTGTTTGGTCTCACTTTATCATGGTCATATGTCACTATGAATGTTAATTTGGTTGAATCACCTAGGTTTTTTGGCACTTGGTTTATTGGTTTTCACTACTGTTCTTTTCAAAATAATTGTTGTTAGTCCCTACTGGTAGTGAATACATCGTTAGTAGGGGTCCCTGTATTTTCTAAAAGGTGATTAGCATCCCCTCCAGATTTCTGTTTCTAGGCAGCCAGTGGCGCTCCAACCATACTGATAGGTCCGGGGACCCTGCTCAGTGGGAGCAGGGTCAGGAGGATTCAGTGGGAATTCTCGGAAGTGGGCCCATGGGTGCTGTCTCAGTTTGAGCACACCCAGCATAGCGAGGGGTTGTAACTGCAGATACTCCCCTGGTATTCTATCGCTGTCTATGATTCAGGGTTCACCTCACTCCTGGATGATGTGCTACATACTTGGATTAGATTACACTTGCTGCACTTTGACCTTCACCACTGGGGTCCGGTGAGGGCAAAACTTTGCATTTGTTCCTTGACCATGCAGTAACTCCCTGAAATTAGGCAGCCAAAGACTACTGATGTTTCAAGGAGGGTGACATTCTACAGTTCCCTGTCTTGCCTGCGACACTCACTGGCTCCAGGGGTTGAAGGTGTCGGATGCTGAGAAAAGGTGGGGGGGGGGAGGGGGTGAACGCCTTCTTTCACACAGGGGAGGGATACGTAATTTGTTGTTTTCCTTGATTTGCATGAATAAGTTTCTTGAGTTTTATGATTTTGCTGTTCATCAGTTATCATATTTGACTGTACATCTACATTTTTGACTGATCTGACTTTGACCCAAGGGCACCGATTTCTGTTGCCATTTTCATATAATAATATTTCTAGACTGCTCAAATAGACACTGTCACATTGTTTCTATATTGCACATTACCCTATGTCTGCGCAGTGCTATTTATGATATGACACATTCCAGCTCTCCTTATGATTACATTCACACTATTTTGGGATTAGATAACAGGTGCTTGTGTAGAATCGCACCAATTAGGGATAGACCCCGGCTCTTTGTGTTATAGGTGTGTGCCTGTGTAAGTGCAGAGTTCACCTGTTTTTGTCTCACCTTTTATGTGATTCTAAAAATTTTGTTCAGCAGCACCTCTGTGGGTCTGCGTGGCCCAGAGAGAAAGAAAGAGGACGAAATATCTTACTCTACCTCTGTCTCTTTTCTTCCTATCTATGAATATTTTCGGTGAACTTGTAGCAATTGCCATTTCATGTCACGTTGTCTGATTTAGGGGGGGCGTGCTCTGCTTCATTTTAACAATGCGCCGCTGGCTGTATGATTGCTGTATGATTAGTTGAACGTATCTGTTATCCGTCCCCCACACCTCAGGAATGAGCATCCAGAAATAGTCTGCTGACTACCTTCTGTGTCACTGAACCGAAGTGTGTCTGTAAGTTTGTCTACTGCAAGAGGGACATATGACTCCTTCCCACATACACTTACACAGAACAATAATTGGGGTACAAGTTCCTTTCAAGTAACACAACTTTATTGCTGTTTCCCCCTATTGAAAATGGGGAGTACAATTATGACATAGGACTGAATATTGTGTTTTATTGTGACTGTGATTGTTCTCCTGGAATTAGGCGAATGGAAGATTACGGTGTGGGACTAGTTTTTGGGAAGTTGTAGCCGGAGAACAGTTGGCTCTGGTGCACTGCCTCCTGCTGGATACCAAGGGTGGTCTCCAGATGTGAATAGGTGTCCACCTACTCCCAACAAGGAGGGTGTTGGTGTTGGTATTGCATTATATGCATTCATTTGAAGTGCTGGTATTGTATTGTATGCACTTATTTGAAGTGCTTTTATTTTTTGATATGCCTTCTTTGATTGTTACAATGTATTGTGATTCATTGAGATTCTTGGTATTTTGCGATTGACCTTTCATACGCTAATTATATGTCAAATGACTGATTACCAATCCACCTTTTGTTTTCCCGTGGCCAGTATAACTGAACTCAGTAGCAACGAAGAAGTGTGGTCTGTGTGTGTGAAAAGTGGGCAGAAAAAGGTCTGGTTGCCTAACAGCCACTAACTATGGGTTTGTTTTGTAATACTCTAGCAACAGAGCTCTTGGACCCAGAGCTTGCACAATGAATTTCGGGTAGGCCCACTCCGACTATCATCCGTAAGAGGTTGATAGAATTAGTTTCAGGGGATGGTTCCTGTGGGCGGCTGCTTGGCACCTGGTTTTCATGCTAGACTGGGTGACACGTCCATTTGCTGTGCTCCCAGACAGTGTCAACAGCTGCATTATCTTAAAATAGACACATCCCTTCAGTTAGATTAAATGTATGTGATTGAGCACGCTTCTCCTCTGTGAGGAAGTAAGGGGGGGGCGCTGAAGTGTGTTTACCATTACAGTGCAAAGTAAATGTGTTTTTTTGGAACGGATACATCTGCCCGTGCCAAACAGATATTTTTGCACTGGCATTCTCTACCACAGGGGCACAGCGCACTGAGCTGTCCCATGATGACCAGACCTTTTGCACAAACTCATAAATGTGGAAGTTAACGAAATAGAACTTTCAACAGGATGTTTCAAATACTGCTTCTCTTGTAACAATGGGACAGGAAGCAGCCTGTCCCCCTTCCAAGTTCTGCAGAAAGAAAAATGAGCTGTTAAAATTATGCACAGAAAAATAAAATACAATACGGCGTCTTAATGGGCTAAGGTCCTGAGGCCCTGAGCCCCCTCCCTCCATATTATAGTTTGGATATAGCCACATTTACGTTCCCTGATTTCTTTCCCCGTGCCGACAACACACCACTTTGATAATGCCCCTGTGGAATGTGCCTCCTCCACCTGGGGTGAAGGAAAATAAAGTGGCATTTGTACATGTCTCATGGTACAGAGCAGATCTCATGTCCTTTACCAACGACTTTCTGAAATTATGTGCAGAACAAAGAAGTGGGTACACAGAACTAAAGAGACTGGGAGGGAGACAAATAGGTGGAAGGGAACGCCTGATAATTTTGTGGAGTACAAAGAGTGAAAAAAACAATAGTTACTGAGAAATGGCCAGCATGGCCTTTGATGGTAGGATACATTAAAGGGTTAAAGAAAACTCTTTTGGACTGGCTTTGAAATAACAATCGTGGGCTGGCCACAGATTCTGGGCATTGTGTTAAGACTAAACCACACACTACAACAGTTTTCTGTGGATATGAACAGAACTGGTTAAAAAAAAAAAAAATGTATTTTTCACAGCGGAGAATGGAAGGGAATGCAAATTCTTAAATGTATATTAACAAAATAGGATAGAATAACTGTTACAATTTATAGTTGTTTAAAGTTCATTTAAAGGAGGCAAACATTTGCTTAAAGGTCAGGTTACGAAATTGAAGGGAGGTAGCCAGAGTGCTCTGCAGAGCATCACTTTCAGGAGAACAGTCTACAGCAGAAATGTTAAAGGTATGCAGAGCTATTTAATTTCTGTACATCAGGTTATTTCAGTGCATTGATAAGTGTTGTCCCTGTTTCAAGTGCTAGTCTTTAAAGTATGCATTTGAACATATTGACTCTCTCCCCACCATGACAACAATGCAAGTATTGAACTAAGATATGAATGATCTGTGTGGCCTGCGTTCCAATTATACAGAATGATGTTGTAAGTTGCTAAGTTACTGAGGCCTATATTTTCTTGTATATGATATTGGAAGATGTGTCTGTATATATGTATATATGTATATGTGTATGTGTGTGTGTGTGTGTATATATATGTGTATATTATGTGTGTGTATATATGCATATATAAAAGGGGGGATTGAATGCACAGGATCACACAATTTGGTCAGGTTAGGTAACTGGCCATCCCCAAAAGCACAATGTGTTCATTCTTCTTTTGCTTTTGAAGATCATATACTTTTCAGGTTCTTTCCTTCATTCCCCTACAGAGTGTAATGCTAAAGGTTTTCACCCTCTCATATCTGGTTAGAAAGCTCCACTGCTGCAAATATGTTCTAAAAATCTGACAATTTGACCCACACATTGCACCACTACTGATTTCTCACTGATTTCTCACCTAGTAATGGGTCATAGACGGGGAGTGTTTGGTAAAGAGTAATGCATGTGTGCTAGCTATAGATAATTATGCTGAGTTGCAGGAAATATAACGAGTTATATTGTAAGGTGAATGGGCTAAAATTCTTTTTTAAGCAGTGCATTCTCCAGGGGCAACAAAGGATTGGACAAAGAGTGGTAATATTATGTTTATGTATTGATCTTTAGTAATGAGTATATGCCAATGCAGAAGGATAGTGTGCATTGAATAACTGTGCTTCATATTATTATGTTTTAAAGATGCAATATGTCCTGATTTAATATGTCTTTTATTATACAGGTGCAGTCTTTAGGGGTGTTTGTGAATAGGTGTTCTGTAACAAAAAAACACTTGTCCCTTTTGTGCCATGTAATGAGGCGACAAATTATGGCAGCAATCTCATTATATAAGATCTCTAAAATAGCATTTCTGATTATGCCAGGGCTCCTTCCATAGTAGGGTTTGAATACTAACTATTACCTTATGCTGCCACATTCCGCAGATCTACATACAGGGGCTGAAGGTAATGGTAAGAAAGGTTACTGGGCTGAAATGCAGTTTTAAGTATGTGCATAGTTACTAACTTGCATGTTTTAAGGGTTTTCACCAGCTCTTCTCTAAAAAAAAAATTCCCATGCTGAGACAGGTTGGATTTTTACTCCTGAAAATGGCAGACATAATACTTCTTCCGAGGTTGGATAAAAGTGGATGGAGGAAAAGGGAACTAGCAAACAGTCAGATTGTTTCATGAGCAGATCTACACCTGCATGTTTGCTCATGCTTAAATGCAGTTCACAAATATTTTTTATATTACAGTTGTATATCTGCACTTAATGAAAGAACTTTGGTGCACTTTTTTTCATAATTGAGCACCTAATTAGGTCTGGCATTGCATTAACAATGACCTGTGTTATTAAAATGTTGTCTCTCTCCCTCTCTCCATGAGGGGATTCCTCACATCCACATGCCAACAAATACAACATGTGACCTTCTCCAAGGATTACTAAAACCAATCCAAAGTGACTATAATAAAATGTGCAGCGCACACATTATCAAAGGAGTATGTATCGAAGGGCAACACATTTATTGATGGGGAAGAAAAGAGAATAGCACTGACAGGCTGCCACTTTAGCAATGGTACAAATAACAAGCAGCGAGAAGAACATTAAAGATAACAGTGACTCATTACACTCTGACCCAATAAATATTCAGAGGAAGGTAGAGGAGGATGAAAAAGAGGAATGGGCCAAAGGAGGATGTGTGCAAACAAAGGAGGGGTTATGGACAGGGCCCAATGGGAAGATATGCCTGCCTTCAGCAATGCTTCCTTCCATCACACGCCTTTTTTCACAGCCCCTCACATGTTGGCCGAGATGGCATGATCAGACTGTTTTCCCTATGTTGGTACAACTCCAAGTTCCACCAAATAGCAGAAAGACTTTTCAGACAATGCACTGTTTGCGCACAATACATTGCTGGAAAGGGCACACCAATTGCACCTCGTCATTTCCCTCCTCCCCACAGTCCATTTTAAAGCCTACAAATGGACTCCACAGACTTGCCTCGCACCCACAAGTACAAATATGTTTTGGTAATAGTGTGTATGTTTAGCAAGTGGACAGAAGAGTATCCCACCAAGAACTGTGATGCATGGACTGGGGCCAAATGCCTTCTAAAAGAACTCATTCCGCGATTTGGGATTCAATCCCTCCAGAGCTCAGATATTGACCCTGCGTTCATCTCCCATGTGATAGCGGAACTATCAAAGGAGCTTGGGGTCGCACAGAAATTACATTGCGCCTATCACCCACTGGAGAGGAAGAATGGGGTGTCGAACTTTCATGAGTAGATGCACTACCACTAGCCCTGCTGGCAATGAGTAGCACGCCAGATAGGGTAACACAGCTCAGCCCCCACAAAATAGTATTTGGCCGCCCCATGAACATTGTAGGCCATATGTTCACAAGCTCCACTTTCAATAACAGACGACCTGCTTGGCGTGCAGGACTGCATTACACTCTGTCTCTTTTCTAAAGAGTCTGCTGTGTAATACATCTTGTTTGACATACAGCCTGATTCATCATTCACCCGTTTTGCGAGCCCCTAATAGCGAATCATAGCGAATCGCTATTAAGGACTCGCAAAACGGTATTCATGTAGGAATTGCTAAATAAATAGCGATTCCTACACATTCCTTATTTGCGAGTAGCAAATTGCTAATCGCAAATAAGGAATACTCCCCATTCATTCCTATGGGCCAAAAGGCCCATAGGAATGAATGGGGAGTATTCCTTATTTGCGATTAGCAATTTGCAACTCGCAAATAAGATAGCGATTTAAAGGGTGCCAGGGGTGTCCAAAGGACACCCTGTAGCACCCCTTAAATGCACATTTGAACAGGTGTTGCGCACACACATGTCCAAAGGACATGTGTGTGTGTAACATGCAAAAGAAAAAAATGCACTAAAGTGCTTTTTACACTATTTTCGCAATTTACCACCAAGTCAGACTTGGTGGTAAATTGCGACCAAATATTGCGATTTCGCAATTTCAAATTGGTTGATGAATTGCATTTAAGGAATCTCTATTAGAGATTCCTTAAATCCAATTCCTCGCAAATATGCGATTTCTGTAATAGAGATTTTTGCATTTGGGATGATGAATCCCAAATGCTAAAATCGCACTCGCAAAGGGCCAGATTCTCAGAATCTGGCCCTTTGCGAGCGCAAATCAGCTTGATGAATCAGGCTGATAGTGAAGTAAGTGCAATGGACATCGAACTCTATGTCAAACAAGATGTATTACACAGCAGACTCTTTAGAAAAGAGACAGCGTGTAATGCAGTCCTGCACACCACTAGTTCTCATCCCAAACACCAGATACAAGCCATACCATACGGCGAATGTTTAAGAGTGAAAAGAAACTGCAGTGAGACAACCGAATTTGAGAAACACCTATCTGACTCAAGAAACAGGTTCTCCAGAAGGGGTTACTCAGCAGCTACACTTCAGTTAGCAGCAAACAGAGTTAAGAAAGTGACGAGGGCAGACAGCCTTAAATCTCAGGCTCGCACACTATCACAGGACAACACCACACGTATGATTACTGATTTCAATGACTTGCACCATCCACTTCGTAGAAGCCTATCGAAGCATTGGGCTATCCTGCGAGCTGACAGAAGCTTGCATGACCACATCTCTGACTACCCTCAGATCACCTTTAGAAAGGGCCGCACACTGACGAACAGGTTGAGCCCTATGATCCCGCGCAGCGTCACAGCCTCCAACTGGCTCACATCACACAACCTTGGTTTTTACAAATGTGGCTTTTGCTCCGTATGTAGATGGGCAAGACACGGCACCAAAGAATTCACCAGTGCTAATGGAGACAAATATATCATCAGACCTAACATCAACTGTACTACTAGATTTGTTACATACATAATTGAATGTACCTGGGGTAAATTTTATGTGGGTAGCACCATTCGACCCTTGAAAGACAGAATTGCTGAACACATACGTGCCATCCACAAACAGGATCCTAAGTATCCAGTTGCACTGCATGCTGCCACATGTCAGGCACACAACAGGGGAGACTTGAGGGTCAGTTTCTTTGGCATTGAAACCACTCCACCCAACATTTGGAGTGGCAACAGAGAACTCAGGTTAAGATGTACGGAGGCAATGTGGATTATGCGCCTTTGTACAGTGGAATGGGGTCTTAATTATGACCATGAGCTCTAGTACTTTCTGGGCGACTAAAAGAAGACTTGTTTATGTGACTTTCTTCGTTGTCATGTACATGTTGGGCTTCGCTTATAATTCTGCCACCTCATTGTGTCTTTGGTCCTGATATACATGTTATGTATCATTGGGTTAAACCTTTCTTTAATTTGTACTTTCACGGATGCCCAGACCTAAATACATAGTTGATGCCCTTTCATTAGAGAATGTTATTATGCATAGGCACTTAACCACCATAGGCCTGTGATAGAGATGTTTGCTTTTTCGCAAGAAAGAATGACTAGCCTACTGTTAAATCTACATCCCTCTTTCTGCCTTGTTCAGTCTTTCTGTCATTGTACCGTTGTTTTCAGATCAAGAACCTGAGTGCCCACTTGAGTTCAATTACTGTTCAGGCTCGCACACTGAACCAAGGATTATGCCTTTTTGTATCATCTTTTTTTGTACTGTATCTTGATTGTCATGTGCATATTACTGATTATGCTTGAATATCTATGAGATGTAAACGCTGATCATATTCTTATACGCACCGCAATCAGAGCATAATACAGACCTTGGAGATAAGAATACTGAACTGAAGAACACTTCCGAATTGCATTATTCCATTTTTGAACTGTATAGTGATGTTTATCCATCACCACACAATTGTTGACTATTTGTAACTGTTTTGCCCAGCGTGTTTAATATCTGGGCTTAATCTAAAATTATCCTTGGTTCTCATTATGTCGTTTGCATTTCAGATCCTTTCTGAGCTCTTATCTCTTTCACACTACGACTTTTTAATTAAATGTAATTGGAGCATTGCATCGCGGTAATCACCACACTATTACCGTCTCTCATGCATGCTCACGTGTTTTAAAAAAAGGACTCTCTTCACTACGAGGCAGCTCACCCTGAATTTGCCATCTTCATTGGTTTTCCGCGACTATTTTTGTTGTGATTTAGTTATCCTCCTCTCACCAAACTTTTGAAGTTCGTGACGTTTTTCCGTTTCATGATTATTTTTACATATCCTGCACCTCCGGACAGTTACCCACTTCCCCTTGTGCCACGGCATTAACGCGACCTAACCTTTTAGAAACGTTGACGTTTTAGCCTTTTTAATCCGGGTATTCACACTACAAACGGCAAGTGAGCTTTTAATCACTTCCGTTTCCGGGTCCTGCTGTCCGCATCCCGAGCACAGAACGATTGCAGGTGGAACACGAAAAAGTTCCCGTTATAAAGTAAGTCTGCTGGCTTTCATGGAACTTTTATATCACCGCCATTTCGCGTAATGCACTTCAAACATTGGAGCATACTTTGGTCTCCTTTTTGTGTCCTTTCAGACGGCGTCCTTATCACGAGGAGTTATCAGCTCCCGCTAGTGCCACGCTCAAATACAGTCTGATTATCTACTGGGATTTTTCTAACTACAGATTTTGGTAAACACTTCCGTTTCACCGCACCGTCTCACACATGCACTGTGGTATTTTTTAGGTACCACCTCTTATTGGTTTCCCGCCTTTTGTCTCCCAGGTTTTCTGGCATTTCATACAGGAATTGTTCAGAAGGTGAACAAATACAGTATCACCAACCTGGTAGCTTCTACCCACCAAACCCTACTTCCAGGACCTAGAGATAAACCATACTCACCCAACAATCTGGTGAGCGAGATATCATTCACTGGTTATAGGCATTCCCCATGTCTTACTACTACCATTTGCCTTTCCTTGCAATCCGTCTTTTTTGTTATTATTAGTTTTTTATTCTTTCCTCTTTGTCCTTCATTCCACATCTCCAGATCCCCTGTCTACAGCCCGCTCACATTGCCATTTGAGTCCTGGGCCCTGCTGGGTCGGAATTATCACAGGCGGAGTGGTGAGCTTCTTGCCCAGTTTCTGTCTTTTTCTACACATGCCAGTTTAGGCTTCTCTTTCTGACTTTCTCCTCCCTATGTCTCCCTTTGTCTTTTCAGACTTGCCCAGTGATATTTCTATTCATCATAGGTATGATCGAAAATGTGATACCTTTCCACTGAAATCACTTGCATGTGTTTATCGGTACACTTCCTCAATTTGTCCTTTGTATGGCATCGGAATACGTATACTTTTCTTTTCTTTTTTGAACTCCAAAAAGTTGTGATTCAGTTGACTTTTTTGCCCTCAAACCGAACCCCGCCGCCCTTCACAGACATACTCTTTGTCACACCACCCTCACACGGTATTCCGCCCGCACACTGCGAGTTTTTCACATGTTTTGTGTTTTTTCTTTGGTTTAGATTCTCAGTCTTTGACAGTCCCTGTTGGAGGCATGCCATATGAAACTGTGTTTTGATATACATTGTCATGTACTCCACCATTGTTCCTTGTATCTTCCCCAGCCCTGAGGAGTCGCGGGAGGATAATCCCACATGCGACGAAACACATGTCGGCAGGACTGCTTTAAAGAAAATTAAAACACTATATTTCTCATGAACCATATGATGAATTTCTTGTTTATCCACAGACTTTGTTTTTAAATGTACAAGTGTTTGCACAGACACATCTTGATATATATAATGGTTGTGTGCAAGGGTCTCTTGTTGCTAAGGCGCAAATAGTGATAGTGTTGGGAGTCATGCAATTGATACTCTTTTTTGAGATAGTCAAAGGATCTAGGGGCACTCCCCTTCCAGATATCACCCAGGTAGTCAATCCCAATCAGTTTCCATCCCTTGAAGCCAGTTACTCTTGTCACCTCCGCTAGCTGGTCTCCGAGCCAAAGCGGGGTCCTACCCGTTATATTGCCTGCCCACCCCAAATATTTATGAAGGCCTCCCTCCAGCACTGAAGCAACACCCCTGTGTGCGAGGGTAGGTCCCTGCGTTGCTTTCGTGATTACAGAAGAGGCTCACAGTTGCCCCCCGGCATGACGTATCTAACCACCCTATAGGCAGGTTCCGACACCGTCGCATACATCCAGTAATTAACCACTTGCATCTGAGATGCCCAATAATACAACTGGACGTCCGGGAGGGCCAGCCTCCCGTTGTACACCCTCCTTGTGAACTTACATAACGCTATCCTCGGGTTCCCACCATCCCAGAGCAGCGTCCGCAGAGCCTGAGATATGTGCCTGAACACCCCACCGGGGACCGGGTATGGTGTGTTTTGTAGGATATAAAGTAGGCGCGGCAATGTCAGCATCTTGAAGAGCGCGGCGCGTCCCATCAGGGAGAGAGGCAAGGATATCCAGTGGGCAACGTCCGATGCTAAATGCCCCAGTGTGGCTCAATATTTTCAGTGAAGAACTCCGCCCTGTCCCTGGTAACGTACACCCCAAATATTTAAATCCCTCAGTAACAATCGAGGCGGGACACCTCGTCGGGACCCGCGGGGGGCCCGAAAGTGGGTAAATCAAAGATTTGGGCCAATTAATCGTGTAACCCGAGTAGCTACCAAATAATTCGAAGATATGAAGCGCCTGCGCCATTGAGTGTTAGGGTCTGGTCATCTAGAGGACAATGTCATCAGCGTATAGGGATATACACTTCTCCCACTCATCAGTAAGTGTCAGGCCCCAGAAAAACCTGTCTCTTCTAATCCAGTGGGCCAATGGTTCCAGGGCCAAGGCGAAGAGGAGAGGAGACAGAGGACATCCCTTCCTGGTACCCCTACACAGGGGAAACACCCGAGACATCGCAACTTCAACCCTCACCCTCGCCACCGGATGTTCCTACAACCGGTGCACCCAACTGCAGAAGACCGGCCCAAAGCTCAGTCGCTGCAGAACCATAAATAAGTACAGCCATTCTATGCTGTCGAAGGCCATTGAGGCGTCCAGCGCCATCAATGCTGTTTGGGTGTCGCCCACGTCTTCCGTCATGTACAGAACTCCGTAAAGCCTTCGTAAATTGTGCCGAGTGCTCCTGTGAGGCATGAACCCCGACTTATCAACATGTATCAGGTCTGGCAGAACCGAGAGCAGTCTCGTCGCCAAGGCTTTAGCCAATACCTTGGCCTCCACATTGAGGAGCGAGATAGGTTGATAAGACGAGCATTGGTCAGTCGGTTTCCCACCCTTGTGGATGACCACAATCGTGGCCTCTCGCTGATCAGGTGGGAGCCTCCCCACTTTTTGTGGTTCGAGGAACATCCGTCTTAGGGGGTCAATTACAACGTTAGCTTGCCTCTTATATATTTCCATTGGGAGCCCATTGGGCCCCTGCGCTTTCCCAGCCTGGAGGGAGTTAAGGACCTCGCCCAATTCCAACCCCCGTAAGTTCAGTCTCTAGGCTGTCGGTTTGCTCCTGGGACAACGTAGGTAGGGCGAAGTCCCGTAAGAATTCCTCACAGTCCGACTCAGATCTGGTACATACCGGGGTGTAAACCCTCTCGTAGTAAGGCGCAAAGGCCTCTGCTATGTCTGTTCCAGTGGATACCAAGGATCCCGACTCATCCCTTACTTCCGTTACCCAGGATCGCTCCCGGTCCCTTCGCTCGAGCCATGCTAGTAGTTTCATACTTTTATCCCCCGCATTGTATATTCAATGTTGCGTGGCGAGGGAATAGGCGCACGCCTCACCCTCTGCCAACGAGCGGAATTCCTTTTGCTTGAGGGCAAGCTCATGACATTGCTCCACCGAGGGGGCCCCGCCAGCACCCTGTTCCAGAGATTCAATGTCCTGTTCCAACTGTGTGATCTGAAGTGCCTCTTCCTTTTTTTGAGAGCCAAACAGCGCTTGGGCATGACCTCTCAAGACTGTTTATACGCTTCCCACAGGATTAGCTGGGAGTCGACCGAGCCCTGGTTCGCGGCGAAATATAGTTGGGAGCCTTCTCGTAGCTTGTCAGTTATAGAGTCGTCTTTGAGGCGCTATGGGTTTATTCTAGGGAAGGCCGCCCTAGCAGTTATCACCCCTTTGAGAGTGACGCCGACTGGTGAATGGTCAGAGATTTCCCGGGCCATGATACAGGAGTCCGGGAAGTCGCCCAGTTGGTCCCCCCGGGCGAAGAGGTGATCTATCCTGGAGAAGGACGTGTCTAGCTGAGTAAAAAGTGTAATGCCTTTGTGAGGGGTGATGTGTGCCCCATATGTCACTAAGGCCCATTGCTATGGTGAAGCTCTGCAAGCCCGCTTCTCCCTATTACCCTGCCTCTCCCCCGAACGATCTAAGTCCGCATCCATAACCGCTTTGGTGTCTCCCCCCAGTACCAGAGTGCCTCGGTGAAGGTCCGCCAAGTGGGTCCCTAGTTTTGCATACGTCAGGGCATGCAAGCCGGGTGAAATGTAGCATGAGCTAAACACTATCGTGCGCCCCTCCCATCTGACCACCACGGCCACCATACATCCAGAATCTTCCGTCCATGTGCCTGTAATTACCACTGGAAGGGCATTACGGACTAGAATCCCCACCCCCCTGGAGCCAGACGTGAACCCCGAATGGGCCACCATCTTATAACCTAACCGGTCCAGAGCCCTACATGTATTACGCCGTAGATGAGTCTTCTATAGGAGCACTACATCAGGGGCGTGGCGTTTCACATACTGCAGGACTAATGTCCACTTCATTTTATTGCCCAATCCATTGATGTTCCACGACCATATCTTTATGCGTGTCTGGTCACCCATTCAAGTACAAGGACCTAAGTTGTCCCGTATCCTCTGCCTGCCACTGCTTACTGTCACAATTTAAAAACCGAACATTTGAGTTTGAGATGCCATGAGCCAAACATAAACATCCCCACAAACCACTACCTCCCCACCCCATCCCGTACCCCCCTCCCTGCCTCCCTGCTAAGTGGCCCCCTAACTACCCACCTATGAAACTCGCAGAGTGCCTGTCGCCCCATCAGCCTCAAATCAACAGAATGAGGAAACATAAGCCTGCATCCGTAAAAGAAGACATACTTGGTTGATGGAGTGCACACCCGATGGATGGATCATGTTACACAGACCCCACCCCCCAACCCTCAACCCACCCCACCCATCCCAATGAACTAGTGCCGGAGACCTTGAGTGTTCACCATTAAAAACAATACGAGCCCAAAACGTACAACTTTGGAGGTGTCCACAGTCCCTGAACCTCTCACCCGACTACCACCGAAAGACAAGGGCCCAGGAGGCAAGCAGCCCCCCCCCTACCTCCCATAACCCAACCGCCCCATGCCGGCACAACCACTATAGTCACTTAAGAGATGTCAGCTCGATCTGTTGGTACTCTCACGGTTGAGTGTTGCTGTTCTGGGTCCCTTGACAAGTACGGTTGTAGGTCAAGCGTCGTCAACCACTCTGACGGCCCACGGTCCGCCAGCCCTCCATCCAGTCGTTTGCCTCAGCTGGTGAGTAGAAGCAGTACGCCTTTTCACCATCCAGAACTTTTAAGTCGCGCAGGGTACAGGATCATATACTTTATTCCTTGATCTCTGAGGGCTCTCTTGATACCTTCGAACGATCTGCGCTGGCGCGTACATTGAGCTTGAAATCTGGGAACAAGCAAATTGTGGCATTGTCCAGGTGTACGTCTCCGGACACCCGTGATACCTGCAGGATGGCATCCCGGTCTCTATAGTTCACAATCCGGGCAATAATGGCGCGTGGAGGGGCCCCAGGCTTGGGCCTCTCCCCCAACGCACGGTGGGCTCTCTCCACCGAGAAGAAGTTAGATAGGCGCTTCAGCTTGAGATGTTTAAGTATAAGATGCTCCACAAAGCAGTCTGTAGACGGGCCCTCCATGCCCTCTGGAACACCTACGATGCGGATATTATTGCGCCGCGCCCGGCCCTCCTGATCTTCCAGGTGGGTGGCAATGTCTGCTTGGTTTTTCGTAAGTGTGGCCACCTGCTCCTCGAGTCTCTTAGTTTTGGATTGCAGGCTGCCGATGCCACTTTCCGCCTCTGCAACCTTGTCTGACATCTTTCCAAAGTCCGCACGGAGTAAGTTGACTTCTTCAGTTACTGAGTCCAACTTGGGTTACATGGTGCCACACATCTCTTTTATGGTGCCACGCATCTCCCTTATGGCCTGCATGATGTTCCTAAGCGATGCGTCAGGCCCATCATCTGTCGCCTTGCAATGCAGGCTCCCTCCTTGGTGGTCTTCCTCCCTCCCCATGCTGACCGTGTATTTGTCGATGTGGTTTGTCTGGCACTGCGCTGGCGTTCTGTTGCGGCCCCTGGCCTTGAAGCCTTCCTCAGTGATCGACTCGGCCCGCTGTTTCACTCTCCCAGGCCTATCTGAGAAACCCACAGGGATGCGACCGGTACCGCGCCACGAGGTCCCTTGGAGTTCGCTTTAGTGTCCGCTGGGTGGCTCTGTGCCCCACCCCGATCTCAATGTCTCTGGATCTCCAGTGGCGCGTCCAGCTCCTAAATGAGACAGCAATCCGACAGCTTGCTTCACTCCCCAGGCCGGCGCCACACGTGTGGACCTAAGTGCAGATCGGACCCTGATGTACCGGGGGGGACTCTGGTATTGCAGCAGGGAGGTCTCCACGTAGCCCAGGGATCAGCTCACTCTGCCACACAGGTTACCAAGCTTCAGTATGCGTGTGAGCCACCGCCAGTACCTTTCAATACTGTCACAATAGGCGCACCCCCCACACTCCAATCGCCGGGCTCCAATGCTCATAGGTGCTCCAGCCGCCACCTTGTCACGGCCCCAGTGGGCCTCTAGGCGTATGCCCTGACGTGCGGCGTGTATCATGCCCACTGCTGCCACCGCTGTCCAGTGCAGTTCAGGTCCTGCAGATTCACACCATCATGCCGCCCAGGGCCACCATCTTGCCTGTCACCTGCACTGTGGCGTCGCTCCCACACACTCCTAGGCCGCTGTCTGGGCCTTGTGCCCATGCCTCACTCTCTCCAGGCACGCTAGCTCCCAGGCCCACCAGGTTCCGCCCGCCCGGGGCTCTCCGGATAATTTCACCGTCCTGCCTCCCCAGTGGCACCGTAATCTTCCCTGTGGTGCCCCCAGGCACCGCAGATAGCAATCGTTCGGCATTGCCCGCGGGGCCGGCCGCGGCGCTCGTATCTCTGACGCGCCCGGTACTCCTCGGCCCCGCGCCGTCACCAGCTCCCTGGAATGAGCAAGGCCGTGCGGCGGCCGCCGATGTCAGCAAGCCTACAGCCACCAGGACAGGGGTCCTCCTCCACACAAGTCTCTGCTCCCCCGGCGCCAACATTCGTAGGTCGTCACAGCTCCGCACTGCAACCGCCCGTCAGCAGCTTCCCGGAACCCCAGTTAGGTGCCAGGCTTCAGTAGCGGAGCTCGGTAGTGGTGGGCTCTATTTTCTCACAGCTGGACTCACGGCCCGAGTTCCCGATCGGCAGCCGGGGAACACATGAAGTCGGATCGTTTCAGAATTGGAATGCTGTCCGCCGCCTCCACAGAGCTTCACAAGGCGGTAGGTGCCGTTTGTAGGACCAGATAATTACGGATTATGGGTGTAATGTAAGAATCTGCTACTGCAGCTCTCCTAGTGTGCGGCCATCTTCTATGGCTGCAGGCCACGCCCCTGAAAGCTATACATTTCTGAAAAGTAGACACCGTTTTGAATTCAGCAAGGTTTCATTTGTATAGATCCTTCAAAGTAATAGTTGAAATAAAAAAATATTGAAATTGGGTTGATAAAAACCGGCGGGATATATAGGGCTTGTGGGTTAAATAAGAACCCAAGGTACCCAGAGCCAATAACTGAGCTGCACCTTGCAATGATTTTTCATTGTGTAACAGGTATACAGTTGGTAAAATATTAAGACTGAAAAATAGGTATCAAAGAAACCTGTGTATTTCCAAAATGGAAACAATATATGGATTTTAGAAGAAGTGGTTATTTGCACATCTCTGAATTTGTGGATAATCATACTACCATGTGAACTAAAGGAGATTTTTCAAAATGAAATTTTTTACACACTGTCTTGCGTTTGGACGGCAGAAATGCATATAAAGACAACTGGTAATAACACTGATTCTACAATTCTGTGTTCCCCTAAGTCTCCAGATAAAAATGGTATCTCACTTGTGTGGGTAGGCCTCGTGCCCCGACAGGAAATAGCCCAGAACACAACGTGGATATATCACATTTTTCTACTGAAAATTTACCCTATACTTACAATTTGCCTAGCTGTGGATTTTAGGCCGTAACTCACGGGAACCCAGGGAAACCTAGATAACTTTACATTTTTTTAAACTAGATACCCAGGGAAATCCAGGATGTGGTGACTTGTGTGGCTTGAACCTGGTTCTGTTATCCAGAATCCATTCCAAACCTTAAAGTTTTGTTAAAAATAAAGAAAATAAAAAATGTCCTCACATTTCTGTGATGGAAAGTTCTGGAATCTGCAGGGAGTCATAAACTTCCACCCACCCAGCATTCACCCAAGTCTCCTGATAAAAATGGCACATCACTTGTCTAGAGTAGGGTAGGCGCCAGGAAACGGCCCAAAACGCAACATGGACACATCACATCTTTCCACTGAAAACAGACCCTTTATTTACAATGTGCCTAGCTATGGGTTTTGGGCCCTAGCTAATCCGGCACCTAGAGAAACCTAACAAACCTGTGCATTTTTTAAAACTAGACACCCAGGGGAATCAGGGATTTGGTGACTTGTGTGGCTCTCATAGGTTGTGTTACCCAAAATCCCTTGCAAACTTTAACTTTTGTAATAAAAACCAAAAAAACATTTTCCTCACATGTTTGTGATAGAAAGCTCAAGAACCTGCCGGGAGCAACAAACTTCCACCCACCCTGCATTTCCCAAGTCTCCTGATAAAAATAGTACCACACTTGTGGGTAGGCATAGTGCCTGCGAAAGGAAACGGCTCAAAACTTATTGTGGAGACATCACAAGTAGCTATCACAAAATGACCTGGTTTTGCAAGGGGGTAACCTGGGTTCTTGGCCCTGAGCTGAGCCGCCATCTCGCGAAACCTAACAAACCTAGACATTTCTGAAATCTAGACACCCGGGGAAGTCCAGAGAGGTGTGGCTTGTGTGGATCTCCCAATGTTTTCTTACCCATAATCCCCTGCAAACCTCAAATTTAGCTTACAAAAATCATGTTTTCCTCACATTTATTTGTGGGAACGTTGTGGGATCACCGGGACAGCACAAGCTCCAATATACCTTCTACAATAAACTGTTTCAAATGTCCTCTTACACAAGGAATACATTGGTTAGAGTCAAATTTGGCATTGTTAATCAAGCACTTGTATACTTGAGCAATATATTTTTACCTAACAACAGATGCACCTGATGATACTAGGAAGGCAGTCATAAAAACAATCTTCTCAAAAGATAACCCCATATCTCACAGCTGCGATAGAAAGCCTGCAACTCGCCATCGAGAACTGGGATCAAAACGCAATTAACTACATAGCAATAAAAAAGCACCTGCATCTCCGCTCAAGGCACTGGATATGGAAGCTCTCAACATAAGCGCCTAAAATGATTCCCTAACAACATCTCAAATAAATCAGTCATGCAAGCCATCTTCACCAGGCAAACAATTGAAAACATCACACGCTGCAGACTGTGCAATTATAAAAGAGAAACAATGGCTCATATAATACTTTGCTGCCCAGCACTGTCACAGTACCCTCCTGAGGCTAATTATTTTACACCAGGGCACCCGATAGGCCAAAGAGGCTCTATATCTCCTATACACCTTGGAAACTGTGACCGACATGGCCAGGTGTGGGAAATGCATATATTAGGTCCGCACACTGCTAACGGGCAATTTGCTGGGAAAAAAACAGATCAACTACCAACCACTGCCCGGTCCCTTAAGGAGCAGGCGATTGCTCAATAAATCTATCCTCAGTCCATAATATCGGCTACTCCGGTTTCTAGGAGATTGGGGAACTAACTGAACTCACTTGCTAATCTGCATCTGGAAGCATCTATGCTCTGCCTATCCAGTTTGCTGCACTGAAACATTTAATGTCTTTTATTGTCATCATGAATTAATTGATTTTAATACGTGCTTGCACTTCACCATACGCTTTTATTTTGAATTTGAAATTCATTCATGTACTGGTACTCTGGCATTAAAAGTATTAAACAAATTGTCGAAGGTCCCACACCTTGGATTTGATTTTTACTAACTAGCTCCTGATGTCCTGCGAGTCCCTGTGCCCCCTCCAGTGGACTGATCCTTTACTAATTGGTTTTCGAATCGTACGGCCCTATGTACCTGAACATCCCAAAAATAAACCAAAGCCAAATGGAGTTTAGTCACATCGGATGCTTTCACCAAAGAATGTACTACTCCTAACATTAAGGAGGCTGTAGATGTGGAAGAGGCATTAGTGGAGTATCACACGTCTTTAAATAACACTATTAATAATCTAACCCCGATGGAAAAACATTTGTCTACAGATAGTCCACATGTCCCTTGGTATACTCTAGAATTACCCAGGGTAAAAGCCCAGGGCCTTATTTATGAAGGACTTGTGCCGCCGGTGCGTCACTTTTTCCCATGTTAAAAGTGACGCACCTGCGGCGCAAGTCCTTCATAAATAAGGCCCCCAGAGTTATATAAAATATTTTATTCTTTCATCAACCCACAGACTTGCTCAACAGATACCTTACCTTCACAAGAGTTGTGCTATGCCATTGCGGACCATCTGGTGGCCAAAGTAAATCAGAGTTATAAAAATTTGCCAAACTTGCTTACCCTTGAAAGTTCAGATTCCATACACTCTCTTTCAAAGGCCTCCAACATTTGCACCTTGGAGAACCTGGTTCCCCTCAGGCCTGATTCTGTTTGTAAAGCCTTGAAGGCTGCGAAATCAAGGTCTTCCCGCTAGATATTATTCCAGCCAAGATTGTAGCTACTCTGTCTAATCGGCTTGCTCCGGCCATCCGCTCGCTACTAAATCTTTCAATAAGCTCGGGTAAGATTCCGGTAGACTGGAAAGCCGCTCACTTCATTTCTATTCGTAAGAAGACATTTCTTCCAGCTTCAGGCGTGTCAAATTATTGCCCCATTTCGCTTCTCCCCTTGTTGATTAAACTACTGGAATGTCATATTAATAGACAACTTGTGGAGTACCTTGAGTTCAACAGGTTCCTAGCCTCCTCCCAGTCCGGGTTTAGACCTATGTACAGCACTGAAATTGCGCTCATAGCCGTCAGGCACTATGGGGCATATTACCAAGGCGGGCGATATGTGATTATCGCCGATTTAGCTGCCGTTTTCGGCCGCTAAGCGGCGATAATTCTATCGCCCTATTAGCAAGCTGTCGCTAACAGCAGCTAGCAACAGCTTGTAGGCATTAGCGAGCGGTTTGGGGCCCGTTTTGCATGTCAGCGATATTTATCGCTAATGACATGCAAAGTGGGTGTACCCAACCTGTTAGCGACAGAAAGCAGTCGCTAACGTCGCTATCGCCTATTACCAAGGCAGGCATGGCGATGGAAATATTCGTGCTAAGCGCGAATATCTCCAAAAACTAATGCCTGCTCAGACCAGTTCTTAGCCATTATATCCAATGGGAGTTGGATATTATGGCTAAGTCTTCATTAGCGATAATGCGTGAATATCGCTGGATTACCAGCGATATTCACGCATTTTGCTGCTAACGCCGGATATTTTATCGCTTTAAAGATAAACGTTGCTAATAGCACTGCGATAATATCCGGCGATGCTTGGCGTTAAAAAAATACTCGCTAAGCCCATTTAGCGATAAATATCGCTAGTAGTTGGTAATATGCCCCTATATTAGATGCTCTCAGGATCAAAACCAGCTGTCAATGCTAGTGCTGCTTGACTTATCAGCAGACTTTGATAGAGTATCTCACCCCAGACTGATCCAGAGACTGGAGGAGATAGGCATCTGGGGCACAGCTCTACAATGGTTCACGAGTTTCCTGTCTCAATGAACCGATACCATCAATCCAAGTCTGTTCAGATCGCGAGCCATGGAGATCAACAAGCGGGTGCCTCAGGGCTCCTGTCTCAGCCCTACATTATTTAACATGTATTGATACTCAATTTCTTTTTTGATTTTTTTTGTTTAATCTGTTTATTGAAATGTTCTAATTATATGAAAACGTGATGCAGAAATGCATAACAGCAACGAGTATCAGTTGGTGCAACAATTTACATTATTGAAAGGTGCATAAAAGCCTTACAATGATAGAAAACAAAACAACAGCGAAAGTATCATGCCTTATAGATATACAGTAACTTAAGCAATTGTACTTTGACCTTCCAACATTTTAAATCAATCTTCCCAGCCTGTCATTAAAGCAATATCACAGCACCGTGGAAGTGCGCCAATTGCTCTCCACAACATTAGGGCTGCACATTTCTGGCAACACCCTTCAGCGAACCTATTGAGTCACAATCGTTATGCAAATCACCAGAATCAATATATAACAAGAACTGTATATAACCATACAGAAAAAATCCACTGGGAGGAACAGTGTGGATAATAGTAGAAGGGAGGAGGGGGGAGAGGGGGGGAGAACAAAAGAGGGAAAGGGGGGGTTTGCATATGGAAGCAGGCATACCATACCCAGTAGCACATTTCAAGAAACGATATCATCCGAAATTAATAGATGTACTAGGTGCGTAAACTCGCTAGTGACTGGGTTCCTCATGCCCGGTGTGTGGATCAACCTGGTCGGTGTCAGAAGCAGCAGAGGAGTCCGCTGGAGACAATGCGGCTGCCCGAGGCCTCCGCAGGGGGCCACTCAAGAGGGCGGCCCTTCAGCCAAGGTTTAACAAGCAAAGGGGTTTGTACAAGCAATGAAACATAGCAGGTGCACCCCAGAACAATGGGTAGAGGGCAGGTTCCTGCAGTTATGCTTCTATGCCCCACCCGGTTAGCTATACCAGCCCCGGAGGGTGGGGACGCTGTCAGCCAACATAGTGTGCTGCCGTCCCAGTATATGAGGAGGCAAGGTGTTAAGCACTAATGGCTACCATGTAATAGACCATTTGGCAGGTCCAGTGTTCAACAAAAATCTAAATCAACCGGGCAGATTGTTTTCCATCCCTGGGTCTGCTCAGTGTGGTCAGTGTGAACCCCCCCCCCCCCCCCCCCCCATTCGTGAATATGCTAGGGTGGGGGTGAGCAGGAGTGAGTCAATCTTTAATTGCAGGCAGCATAGCACAGGCAGTGCGCACTGTATAAAATCATTCTCTGAGCCGGTATGCCTAGGGGGTTTCATCATAATGGGGAGCTGAGCTGCTGATCCACAGAGGAATAAGAGATGCCGGGCAAGGGCAGGAGGGCCCCCCTCTGCACATTGTCACATACTCCTAGTCAGGTACACTTAGGTGCGTCATGATTAGAAAGCAGAGGACTGTGCAAATGCTAAAGTATTATCCTTCTCGCCCTAATAGCCTAGGCAGGCAGGCGGTGTGGGAGCGGCAGCAAACCAGTAGGCTGTTGTCCCTTATATGTGGGGCACATGTGTGCAGGACACACAGTGCTAGCGGGATGGCAGCTAGGCGAGCTCAGCAAATTTATGGGGCTTCTGAGCCGTAGTGTCTGTTTCCGCCCCGCCCAGAGCCGCACGGGGCAGAGTCATGTGAAGCAGTGGAGCTTTCCCACAAGAGGATTAGTTCTTGGCACAAGTTCACGGGCCAGAAAGGCTTTTGGTGTCATGAGACACTAGCTGATCCGGGCTAACGTCAAGGGCTATTGGGATATAGATGTGTTAATCTATCACCAGTAGAGTCAGATCCCTTCCCTTGGATTGGCAGGGGGCCTGTAAATAGGAAGTTACAGATAAGAAAGCTGTTTTAGTGGGGGACTCTGTCGGCGACGGTGGTCGCCGCCAGAGCTGTGGCGCAGTTACAGTTTTTGTCTCGGTGTATATTTTGTGAAAATGCTTGTACGTATTTTGGGCTGGGACCCACAATGCTTTGAAAACGGAGAAGTTTAAACTATATTCATCGGAACAATCCCATCAACACAAAGTGTCACAGGAAGAGCTCACCACAGGAAAGCTCAGACCAACCACAGGCTCTGATGTCTGAGGTAAGAGAAAAAGAACTGTTCTAGTACAGAGACTCGTGCAACACCGGAGCTTGAATGAGCTCCTGCAGTATATTTGAGCACACAAGGCACTATATTATGAGACTTCTTCCATTCAGGTTAATCTGTTCGTTATAGCTGGGGTAATTATTGCTTGTTAGCTTCCCCAAATTGTTGGGAAATTAGGAACACAGCATTTTAAAATAGAAAATGGTAAGTACACTATATAGGGCAAGATTTATCAAAGTGTTGCATTGCCCTAGAGTCATGCAAGGTAATGCAATGGCAAAGCAACACTAAAGTTAGATTTACCAAGCCACGCAAGGCCAACTACTCTGGCCATCAGCCTTCTGAGGTGATTGAAAGTAAGCAAGTACCTCAAGAAGTAACGTGCTTCAAGAAGAGGCCAGATCACAATCTGTAAACTACGAATTGAAGTCCATGCAGGGTCTACTCCTTACTCTGGCGTCCAGCCTTCTCAGGTAATTGCAAGTTAACAAGTACCTCAGGGAGTAAAGTGCTTCAAGCAGAGGCCAGAGTGTAATCTATGAAGTACAAATTTAAGGCTAAGCGGGGCCTACTCTGGCCTCCCGCATTCTGAGGTAATTGCAGGTTAATAAATACCTCAGGGAGTAAAGTGCTTCAAGCAGAGGCCAGTGTATAATCTATTTAATGCAAACTGAAATCCATGCAGGGTCAACTCTGACCTCAAGCTTTCTGATGTGATTGCAAGTTAACAAGTATTGTGACTGCCCCTTACCCAGTCTCTCCAAATTGAAGCGACCAGCCGGCAAGATGATTATTTACTTTTTAATTTGTATTTAGTTTGTAGTCCATGTAAGCCTAAAAGAACAGCCACGGAGAACAGTTTAATAAGCATTGGCAAAGCCAATAGGTCTCGGCAGTGCCCGAGCTATTGACCTGGTCAGTGTCAATGTCTTTTAGACATGTTGTCTGGCAGCACATCTGCTGTTCAGCATAGGCTTTGCCTCTGCTTGTTCGGTGTTGACGGGGTTATACTAAACAAATGTGGAAGTAACAGCAAGAAACAGTTGTGGAGCTTTAAAGTGAAGGGAGGATGCGGTGTAACGGCCAGCACTGGTGATAGGGGAGCTGGGAAACCAGGTTCGAAACTCAGGATTTTCTGAACAATTTGTGATTCTGAGCATATCACTTATGCTTTCCCCAGAGTATGACAATGAATGTGTCACTGTGTAGTCTAACTGGCGAGCACGTAAAACGTGGAAACTACCATTACAACGTAACACCACTACAACAACTCCATTAAAACGCAGGTGCCATTACAATGCATGTCTTTACACTGCATTTATGGTTAAGGTAAATGTTCAGATGAGTTTAAATGTATTTGTTTTTTGTTATTTTAATAATTATTGTAATATTTGATGAGTATATAATTAGTAATTTCTAAAACTTTAATAACCTAAGTATTTATTTAGAGAATTGCTAAATATAATTGAATATTTTTAGAAAAAAATCAAATTGTACTATGAAAGGGTTTGTAACATAACCATTTACATATGGGATGTGAATGATTTGTGGGTTATGGACGGGAAATGTATTAATACTCAGGTATTAATTTGAATACCCGAGTATTATTTTTTGAAACTTTTTATCATATATATTATTTTTTTTACAAAAATATTTTATAATAAGATAATGGTTTGTAACATAACCATTTAGGCACAGGATGTGAGGGATTTAAGGGTTATGGGTGGGGAACTGCATTATTACGCCTGTATTACTTTTAATCCCTGAGTATTAATTTGTTTGAAGAAGTAATAAATATAATTTAATATTTAAATAAAAAAAAAATAAGATAGGGTTTGAAACATAACCATTTAGGCATGGGATGTGATGGATTTAAGGGTTATGGGTGGGATGGCTCAGCATCAAAGTCACCGTTTTTTTCCGATACCTTCGAAACTTCCTGTTGCAGGCTCTTTTTTTTTTAATTCTCAATGACTTTTATACACTTCTCAGATTCTTCAATAACTTTTGCAAGCTCTATTGCTACTTTTAATGTGGGATTTTTCGCTGCCCACAATCTTTCCTGAATCTTCCGGTTGTTACATTGTACTATCAACTGGTCCCGGATGATTCGTCACTCATCACCCCAAATTTACATTTTATGGAGAGCTCTCTCAAACGTGCAACAAAATTATCAATCAACTCCTCATCCTTCTGTTTCTGGGTATAGAATTTATAGCGATTCATAACAAGATTTTCTTCTTTTGCAAATCTGACCTCTAGCCTTGAGATTGCCTCCTTGTATTCATCAGGCTTGGCTTGACCATTAGCCTGCAATGCAATTGGTAACAATCTAAAATTCCTTTGGCCTTCTTTGCCCAAGGTACTTTAAAGAATTGCATTTTTCCTCTTCTCAGAGAACTCCTGACCATCAAGTGCCTCCAAATAATTATCAAACATAAAGAACCAGTCCTCCCAAGTAATTGATGAATTTCCAGGCTCACTTAAAAATGGAGGTGGAAGAGTAACATTGACCTGTTGTGCCATTTTTTTTATTTTCCGTTTACGTAGGAACAGAATTCACCAGAAAAATTGAAAACTTATTTCTGGACAGGTTGAGCAACAACAAGACTCTTCCTTTGATTAAAAGTAGAGAGGCAAAATTCAATAATAAAGGTTACTGGCAATCCCCATCAGAGTATAGGCAACTTAAACAGTCAAAGTTTGTTATGTGCTAAAAATGAAAAAAAAAAAAACTTTTTGTAAATTGTCACTTTTAAGGATAAATTACCTGTTGTACAGCGGTCCAATTCTTAAAAATATGCTCCACAACACGCACAAACAAAAGCGCTAAGCCTTTTGTCCACACGCGATTAAAAACCTGTCATCAGAGACTCGATACAAACAGGCTGAGTGGAAATAGACTCTCAAAATGGCCGCCGGATGGAAACGAGGCTTGTAACGCACGTTGCACTCAAACTTGACAAGTCACTTCCGCCTGAAAGCTTTCAACATCCGGTCATCAGAAATCGCTCCTTCTCCGACCACAAAGAATGCCGCTGCATTGCTAGGAGACGTATTAGAGCAACGCGCTCTACTCACAGGTAACCGGCTCAAGTTAACTTTTCCTTCTCTTTTACATGTTGTAACTCCGATTTTTGCCGGAACGCCCACCCGTGCTTCTCACCTTCCTAGTGGGCACAAGTAGATGTAAATGGGTTCGTTTTCGCTGGGTCCACTCCGCTGTTATGAAACACGCGTTCAACAGGCAGCGTGAATTCCAATTCAATGGGCTCTTGGTGTTCCTGGACAGCAGTCAATCGTCGCCAAAATGTAGTAAATCGGCTCCACACTTTATAGGCTTAGAAAGATGGTTTATTTGGGAGCACAGCAGAGTATAGACCCAACGCCTGCTGACCAGTCTGCAAACTGCCAACAGCAGAACATGGAGTATACAGTGCCAGCATGCTAATTCTAGAATGAAATAAGAACATAGAGAACTAGGATCATAGAGAGGAGAGATACAGAAAGTAACAGAATATATTTCAACGTATACATCACAAGTAAACCTTATAGCCATGCGACTTAATGATCCTCCCGCACACCTGAACCTTAAATCATTGACTTTACAGCCCATGCCCTCGTGGCTGTTCATCCATCTCCATCTTGCCACATCACATCCCCAGCTATGCAGCACCTCCCCCAAGATTGACGATGGTCTGTCTCACTCCTGAAGCCCATCTGCTGTGCACGGTGTCAGAAGTCAGTGTGGGATCGGAGGGCAGGAGGAAGATGTGCTATCTAAAACATCAAATTGGAATTATCCTATTCTCAGAGGGTGCTGTGAAGCTCAAGGCGCTGCTGAATACTTTTAAGCACAGGGAACCTCAGCACATGTTATTACCGCACAGCACGTCATTGTTTACCCACAAAAAAGCTTTGGAAACTGAAAAACGATAATTTAGCGTATTTATTTTTGCACAGAGGGCCATATTATCAAGCAAGGGCGATACATTATCGCCGCTTTTATCGGAAGGAAACTGCCGCTAACACGGCGATAATGGGCTTGATAATATGCCCTTGTGAATTCCCATAGAAGCCCAGGTTCTGGTGTTAACCTGGGCTTCTATGGGAATTCACAAGGGCATATTATCAAGCCCATTATCGCCACTTTAGCGGCAGTTTCCTGCCGATAAAATCGGCGATAATGTATCGCCATTGTTTGATAATATGGTCCCCAGTCATTAGTATTAGCATCAATTCATCCATGCTAAAGTACTCATTTGAATCATAAATATCATGGCCTATGATTGGACTGCGCAAGCAGAATTAGTTTCTTGTCACAAACACATCTGGGCCATATTGTGCCAAACACAGAGTTCTAAATAAAATTGTAGATAGGTGAATTATTAATGTCATCATGAATTGGTCTAAGTGAATTAAAATGTAAAGTGCCTTAAAGTTGCGGGCGGCTGTCCTCGTCGGCAATGACACTACCAAGATTTAAAGAGGATGTTGGTGGGGACATGAAGCTAGGATAAAAGAGGTGCTCAAAGGAGACGACGCCCTTCTGGAATATGCCTGACCTTAAATACATGGAGCAGCTTCATTCAGGTCAGGGGAGGCTTTATCATAAATGGTGCAGTGAGTTATGCAATATGGGAAAACAAATACATACATATAAGCCCTAACCCAGTGAAATAATGCTAGGAATCTTTTTTGTATTTATGCGCTTGCCAGCACAGACTTGCACATTCGGGGTCTGCAGGTTACAAACCATTGCTGACGCATTGTGCACGCATGGGTTCAAATCTCAGTATTGTCGCCCGAGTATTAAAGTGAGATGAGACTGAGTTGAATCAGATGGTCAATTTTATTGAGTGGTAGATGAACATCACTAACACACCTTTCAGCAATTATAAACAGCTGCCCTGCAGCAAAATGATGCTAATGCTATGGCAACAACGGGGCATATTAGCAAGGGCCATATCGCAGCTTTAGCTGCACTTTTTGCCGCTAAAGCGGCGATATTTTTATTGCCCTATTCGCAAGCTATTGCTAACAGCAGTTAGCGACAGCTTTTAGACGATAGCTACAGGTTTGGGGCCCGCTTTGCATGTCAGCGATATTTATCGCTAATAACGTGCAAAGTGGGCGTACCCAAACTGTTAGCGACTGAAGACAGTCGCTAACACAGCTATTGCCTATTAGCAAGGCAGGCGAAGCAATACATAAAAGCGCGCTAAGCGAGATTATCGCTATAATCTAACGCCTGCTAAAAATTTGACTTACTTGTATAGTCAATGGGGGGTGGATTATCGGATTAAGCCCCCATTGGCGTTAATGCGAGAATATCGCTGGGTTTCCAGCGATAATCTCGCATTTCGCCGCTATCGCTGGATATTTTAGCACAATGGAGAAAAACGTTGCTAATAGCATGTTTCCTCTGCTAAAATATCCAGCGATAGGCAGCGATAGAAAAAAATGTGCTAACCACATTTAGTGATAAATATCGCTATTCCTTGCTAATATGCCCCAGAGTTCGCTAAACACAACACGGTGTGCACACGACACAATAGAAACAGAAAAGATCTTTCTAGGAAGGGGAATCAATAGGTGTTCCCAATGCTCAATTCAAAGATGCTCATTTAGGGCCTGCCCTGGCCAGATTCGAACTTGTGACCTGTGGTCGTACCAAGGTCGCTGCAACAAGAGATCTGTCAGAGGCGCTCTCTCACCGCCTACAACGCACATGTCAAAAAACACAACTGTGGAATCTACTGCAGCGCGTCCTTCTTTTTAGGGGCATGTTATCCCACGTGGGTGTACCTCCATGTCTCTTGTCACTCTTTCTTTATTCACTAGTGGCCTCCATTTGACAATCAAAAATACCAGGTGCTGAAACCGGTAGAACTAACTTTTCCATCTGTCACTGGCAGACGACCAAGGGCAAATAAAAAGTCAATTTGAACAGGCAAACTAAAATCCCGCACGAAAGGCAGTTCGCCTTTCGTGCGGGATTTTAGTTTGCCTGTTCAAATTGACTTTTTATTTGCCCTTGGTCGTCTGCCAGTGACAGATGGAAAAGTTAGTTCTACCGGTTTCAGCACCTGGTATTTTTGTTTAAATGTATCGCTTCGTTATCTGTCAGATCGCTCAGATGTGCAGAGGTGGTGATTCTGAGAGTACTACAGAGATTTATAAGCCACGTTAATAATGTTTTGAAGGTTTGAGTGGAGGCTTCCATGCGCTGCACACCAACATTATTTAACTGTAAACAAGAGGGTCTGAATTTCTGTCTCTGTACCCATATCTTTTTTGGCCTCTGAACTGACAGTCTTAGTAAAAGGTTCGGTTATTCACACTTTGTATAACCACTTCATTTCAATAGAGCAGTGGTCTTCGAACTGTTTAGCTGACTTCCCTGGGTGGTATACAGACTCTGGCCAAGAGGAACATTATGTATGACCCTGAGGAACGCAGCTAAACATCACGCTGAAAAGAAAAGTGTTTTAGATGGTATTTACAGTACAAAGGCTCTGCCTGGCCGCAGTCCTGAGGGGAGAACCAGCCCATGTTCTTTTTTTTTTTTTTTATTTCAACGGGTTTTATTAAGAAAATTTTTTTTTATACAGTACGGATATACAATTGACAGATAGTAAAGGCAATACTGGTGAAATCCTGCACCGAAGGGGTTACATTCAATACATTGTTGACATATTCGTAGGACGTACATGTATCGCTAGGTAATCACAAACATGGCGGTAGTGGTCCTAGCTGGTCTTGTGTATTGCCCTCGAAGAGGGAAACAAAAGTGGGAAAGAGAGAAAGAAAGGAAGAAGGGGCAGGATGGTTCGTGTAGTCTTTAGCTGCCCAAGCTACACCGGCCGCGTTCTAAGAACGTGGTTTGTAGGCACAGCACAGCAAAGGCCCACCGTTGTGGGGAGCAGGCATGCAGCCATACATTTATGTATGGCGGGAAGGGTTCACTTAAATAAAAATATAAAACATCTTCTCCAGACTGTAGGCCACTGCAGCTCCAGACCGGGTCCGATTTCGCACCTTTTCTGCTGCTCTCCGACTCCTAAACAGGAAGCGGCCACCCACAGGCAGCCTATGTCCCGTCCCCCAATCACAGCAATGGCAGCACCAGGACCGGGGGCTGCGGCATGAAGCAACCCTCGGTCTCTTAAGGGGAAGGCTAGTGCGCATGTTCGGGTTGATCATAGAAATTTTAAGCCGAAAAACGAACATGCGCACAATTGCTGTGACAGTTGTCTAATGCACTGCTGTCACTCAACTCCCTGAGTGCTGCCGCAGCCCCGCCCCACCCCCACCCCCTTCAGTGTCCCTCGTTCTACTTCTCCGACGCTAATTCCAATCAGGAGTCTAGATTGGAATTAATAGCGTCGGAGAAGTAGAACGAAGAATTTGAATGGGGCCATCACACCGTGGCATTTGTGGGGCAACGCCCCAGCGCCTCCAATGGACGCACCGCCACTTGGTCCTTTCCATGTGTGTATCCTGCTATTCGGACTTTGTGGGAAACATTCTGAACCGTGTAAGTGTACATGTCTATCTTGCCGGGTGTCTGAGTAAAATACACTTCAAAGTGTGGTCATGGCAAGGACCACGATGATAATATCTTGATAGTCCTGTCTTGTTGTTATAAATCCACACACTACTCAAACCTGAGATCCAACGAATGATCAATCTGTGCACAATATGTGTGAGGCCATGCAACAGGCTTGTAAACACGTGGAACATGATGCCTCAATCACCAGTGCAAATCTGGATCGTAAAAGATAATGATTACATTGACCCAGAAATTCACGTTAGTGCAAAATCCATCAAAAACGCTTTCAAGTTGATGCCACCTACAACAAACCAAAAGTACTTCTCATGATACTGTCTAGTCATCAAAGATAACCAGCAAGAGATATTTGATTGCAAGATTACCAGTTAATCCAGGACACGCGCAGCTCAGCACAACCGTTCAGCAATGTCACCACATTGGAAATAATTTCTATTTTGTGACTGATTTGCAAAAGGTCAAAGTATATACAGAAAAATAATAAATAGTTGAGAATGCTAGCAGTATATATGTCATTAACTGTTAAGAGTGAGCAACATATACACATTTTTCTTAGGCCATGGATCTTACAATTGATAATATATGAGGTAACTCCACCTCTGTCTCAATTCACTTCCTTTTTCCCATCAGTCTTCCAAAATATCCATCTCTCATTCTATTTCCCGGGAGGTAAACATGTACCGTATTCTGCTCAAATAACAATGGCCACTCGCAGCCAATATTCATGTGCCTGCCTCCCCCAAGTGTCTTGCTGTGCAAAAGCCCGATATTTCTCTAGTCACTTCCTTCCTTACTCTGTTCGTAATCACAGTCTTGCTTACCTCTTTCCACATCCTCCTAGCAAATAGCTTCATGCAGACAATATCTATCGGATCCCAATTATGCTGAACTGAAATCCCTTTTCAGCATTTTTCACAGCTCCAGCTCTGTCATAAATCCCAAATTGCCTTCACCCAGATGTATCAATATTATGGGGGTGTGGGGTGGCCTCTCCACTAACTCCCACAGTGTGAGCTACAATTGTCCCATCTCATACCCCACACCCAGGACTAGTAAACCTATTCCTCATTCAGTCCAATTTACTGGACATATTGTTGTCGATTTGCATGTTCCCCTACCCATTTCACTATGAAGAGTCAACATATCCAAATGTCTTTATTTCACTGCCCTCCTTATAACAGCAAAAAAGCCTCTACTAGCATTTCACCATGATTCGAAGGCCATTAAGCCTAACATAATGTATGGTATGCAGGCTCTGTGGCAGGTGTGTGAGGCCAGCCCTGGTGGCTTACTCGAAAATCCAGGCTTTCAACTTCTTGCGACAGTCAAGAAGAGAACAGGAGATTCTGATGTGTCTGAGAGGTCATTCCAGACTTGAGGGGCCAGGTACGAGAAGACCCGATCCCCGCTCTGCTTTTGTTTATGTGTGGAGTGAGAGACTGGCAGAGTGGAGGTGCCTGGAAGGTTGTTGGAAGTGAATGCAGCTGTTCAGGTATGCATGGTCAGTGTTATGGAGGGTTTTGTAGGTTTGGGTGAGGAGATTAAGGTATGCTCACTTGTGTATTGGGAGCCAGTGGAGTTCCCTGAGTTGTGGTGTGCTGTGGGCTCAGTACGGGTGGTTGAGGACTAGTGTTGCTGCTGCATTTTGGGTGGTCTGTAGTCTTTTTGTGAGCTAGTTGTTTATCTCTGTGTGCAGGGTGTTTCGATAGTCTATTCTGCTGGTGATTACGGCTTGGATGATTATTGTTCTGGTGTTGTCTGGAAGGTTTTCTTCAACATCCTTAGGGAGTTGAAGTAGGAAAAGACCACTGTATTGACTTGGTCTGTCATATCCAATTTGTAGCCTATGATGATTCTGAGGTTTCTTGCTTGTGAGCACGACTTGAGGGTGAGTCGAAAGTCTGGGAGCCTCCAGATGGAGCCCAATGGCCAGACGTTCTTCCCATAGACTACCACTTCAGTCTGGTCCGAGTTAAATTTCAGGCAGTTAGATTTCATCTAGGTGGCAACTTCTGTCATGCATGTGCTAAACTTGTGCCTAGTGCTCAGTGTTTTGTCCAAAAGGAACAGTACCGGTTGTGAGTCATAGTCATAAGTGATGATGTTTATGTTATGAGATTCTATGACATCAAAACGCACAAGAAGATGGACGGAATCTTGCACAATGGCAAAACATTCACCCCCAGTCACAGATCTGGGTTTAATCCATCGTTATTTTGCTCACCAAGCCACCCCAGTTCAGACATGGCCATATGCAAATCAGTCTTGACCCTGTGCCTCATGGGAACAGTCCAGACCGAACTGGCAAGCCATGTCTTCCCTGGACCGGAATCAAGCATCCTAGGACCGGTTTCTGGCTATCAGCCTTCATCAGCCAGGATAGCTTGACTCCAGTGGTTTAGTGAGCACGGGACCCACGTCTGAGCATACCCTTCCCACTTAGGGTGAACAGCAAAACACACAAGATGATGGACGGAATGTTGCACAATGGCAAAACATTCACCCCCAGTCACAGATCTGGGTTTAATCCATCGTTATTTTGCTCACCAAGCCACCCCAGTTCAGACATGGCCATATGCAAATCAGTCATGACTCTGTGCCTCATGGGAACAGTCCAGACCGAACTGCCAAGCCATGTCTCCCCTGGACCAGAATCAAGCATCCTAGGACCGGTTTCTGGCTATCAGCATTCATCAGCCAGGATAGCTTGACTCCAGTGGCTTAGTGACCACGGGACCCACGTCTGGGCATACCCTTCCCACGGGAAACATCTATTACAACGCAACTTTTACAACACACTACCATTACAACGCAACTTTTACAACGCAAATGCTTTTACAACGCATATATTTACAACGCATGCCATTACAACGCAGATGTCATTACAAAGCATGCCATTACATCGTAATTATGTTTTAAGGTAAGTTTAAATTTTTTCTTTAAAATGTGAAAATGTAATAATTTTTAGTTTTAATTTATATTTTATTTTTAATAAAAATGTGTAAAGAGTATATTTTTAATTATTTAAAATATTTAATATATTTAAAATTAATACTCAAGTATTACATTTTAAATTGTAAATTGTAATTAAAATTAAATTTTAATTAGTAATATTTGTTTAACATTAATACTGATTTTATTTTAAATTTTGAATTGGATTTATGATAATTAATTATTATAAATTAATAAACTTTTAGTAACTAAATTAAATATATATATTATTAATTTTTTAATAAAAATGTTTAAAGAGTATATTTTTATTTATTTAAAATATTTAATATGAATAAAATTAATACTCAAGTATTACATTTTAAAATGTAAATTGTAATAAAAATTAAGTATTATAAATTAAGTATATTAATTAGTAATATTTAATTAACATTAATACTGATTTTATTTTAAATTTAGAATTAGATTTTTAAGAAATAATTATTATAAATTAATAAACAATTACTTAGAAAATAGTTTAAAAAATATTATATATATTTTTTTTTAATTAAGTATAATTGTAAATACCCATTTCAATATTGTTGTGTTGTTACTATTATATGTTTAAATATTAATGAAAGTAATTTTCCCATGCTTTTCAAGTGTAATCAATGGAGAGTTTTGTCCTTTATTTATTTCCATAGTTGAACTTTAGAGACCCGCGGAACTACTTTGCAAGTTCTTAAAAAGGTATTTGGGACACGTTTTGGAAGGAAATGGTATTAGTACAGATGTAAGTAGCATTTTACATTTCTTTATATATAATAATAGTTATAAATTAAACAAATTTATAATAATTACATTATAATAAACATTGACTCGATATTTTTGATTATAACTTTTTTATTGAAAAAATAATGTAAAAAAACAACATATTTTATTAATAATTATTCATTTATTTTCAGATTTTTAATGTTGTCAATTCACTTTATAAAATTATTTTATTTTAAATATACATAAATAAATATAAGTAGTACTTTTTTCATCTTGAAGCTCAGGATGATGTCGACGCATAAACGTGTATTCAAGCGGCCATTTTGAAGAGCGTCGAAGCTGGAAGCAGCAGGAAGCTGATCTGCGTTCAGGTAGGAAACTTTTTAAACTTAATTTAAAAGAAAATAATGAAAATTAAAATATATATATTGTAAAGAAAGGATAAGGAGAGGTTGCAAATGTAAATGTATTGTTTACGTTGTAATTTCAGCATGTCGGCTGTCATGTTACTATAGTATGCCTATGTCGGGTCGCTGTAAATAATAGTTAATGTTAAACATAGATGTAATTATGGTTTGATTAAGTAATAGAAAATGTTAATTCATAATAGAAGACTTTTTATTTTTTAGCAAAAGTAACAATGTGAAATGCATTAGACATATAAATCGGAAAGTGCAGGAAATACATGTACTATAAAAAAGGAAAGATCGCTTTTCTAATTTGGCTGGTTTCGTGAAATTTTTGAATACTTTATTGTGAATGTTGATTGATTTTTAATATATTTGAAATGTAAAACGATATGATTTTTAGAATGTCTAAGTTATTGCTGTAAGGTCAGATCAGAAATAGTACTAAATTGATTCGCATAATGATAGGATGACAAAGTGAAAAATAATATTTCTAGAAAATATTATTATTAAAAAGATAGAGTGACAATGCTTTACGATATTGTGCATGTTTTACTTTTTTAACGCTTTAGGAAAAGGAAAAACTTCGAAAAACTGATTTGAACGGATTATGAATTTTGTAGACTCTGAATTGCTATCTCGAAACATAAAGTTTAAATTGAATAGTAATATGTAAAACTGGAATTTTGAATTGTTTCCAGGATGCAGTGGTGAAAGAGAAGGAATTCGTGGTCTATGGTTTATAATTCGGATGTAGATGGAATTTAAAAATGTTTACAAATGTATTTGGAAAGAATATGCAAATCGTGGAGTACGGATGATTTCCTAAATGTTCTTTATTTTTGCAAACCAAAGAACAGTGGTTTAAAAAAATTGTGTATTTCGTTGATTTTGGATTAATTTCAGAAAGGAGAAAAAAAAATTGTATTTCGTGCACTTTTGATTTTATAAAAGATGCATCTGGTTTGAAAATTTTTAAGATTATTTTTGTTCAAATATGGTTTTTATGGATTTTAGATTTTATAAATTATGGTTTGATAATTGGATTTGGTCTCCAAAAGGATAACTATTAGAGGAACTATAGGAAGATAAAAAATAGAAGATAAAAAAAGTTAAGCTGACCCGACTTTACAAACTTTAAAAAATATTTTGAAAAAAAAATAGAAGCCAATAGAATAGAAACTTTAATTTAATTTAGGTAAAAGCAGGAAAGTAAGGTTTAGATTAAAGTAAGAAATGTAGTATGTTAGCAACATTATCAAGGTAGTCTAAAGCCACACACAACGAAAACTGTTGTAAAATAGCCAATAGTCTCTCAGACATTTCCTTTGATTTTTTGGAAATGCGTGGGTTTAGACTACCTGTTAATGTTTGTGAAATTCTCAATTCTTGAAAACTTTGCTCCTTCTTCAAAGTTTCCAAAAATGAGTAGAAATTAGGTTGTGGTTTGCCAATTGCATGGTTGAAGGAGTTATGCCATCCCTCTATGGCATTGTTTGTTTTGCCTTCTCCTTCTATGCAGCTCGTGTAGCAGTTCCACCACTCCACATGGAAACGTGGCTTCTTCCTGCGACCTGATCTGCTTAGATGTCCAATCCATGTGTGCTTAAAATAATTTAGTAAGGGTGCCAATTTATCTTCATTTTCATTATAATAATCAGATTCTGTAATAGCTGTGTAGTACTCGTCTACACTTTCAGGAGGGACAAAACAAAGAGCAGTTAGTTTTTTTAATTCAAACTGTGATTTGCTATCAGATGAGTACTCTGCAACCAGGGATGTTTTTTGTAATTTACGCCAGAATGCCTGGGAAAAATGGAAAAAACATCCCTGAATTTGGGTATCCGTGTACGTTTTAGTGATCACATTGATCATAGCCAATTCAAAATCAATAATTATCGTCCTAGGACTTTTATTGGATGTTTTGCTTTTCATCACTGATAAAAACTCAGTGTAGGTTGCAGATTGCTTATCAGGTAGCAAACTATATACTAATGGAATTACATTATGGTTACTCTTTGCATGAATAGTGTAAATTTGAGTGATAGGATGGGGTGTACTTTTAAACGTCCCATCCATCATCCAAATTTCACTATTTTCTAACTTAACAAGGTTGCGGGGTGTACTAAAGATAAGAATTAGTTTATGAGGGTTTTGATTGTCGTGCAAGAGGAAAGGTTCATTAGAAAAAGAAATAGTGAGTTTATTAGGAATTTGAATGTCAGAAAAAGTATGTGGAGTTGAAGTTTGAGTATTACTTGCTTGCTTTTGTCTCTGTATAATTCTTCTCAAATTAGGTATAATAGGCATATTACTAGCAACATGACTGGGGACATGCTGTGCAACCTCTCTTAATATTGATCCTGTAGTGTCATTGGAGGTGCATGCGATTTCTTTCATTTCGTTTAAAGTTTCCCTTACTTCAATCTTCATTGCAGAGGCAGAGTGGTTATGTTCTGTTGTTTTAATAATAATATCATCATGGGTAACCGCTCTGCCGCTGCAATGGGATGAGTAGTATTGCACACACCTCCAATGTCTACGTGGTTCACTTATCCTTTCTTTACAATATATATATCCTGAATGTTTTAATAAACGGTTTCCTTTTCTGGATTTAATTAATGTTGCAGTTTCCTGAGTTGACATTTTCGGTGAAAAAAAAAGAGATTTTTTAGTATGTGTATTTTAAAAAGTTAAAAAGTTACTACACTATCCAGCACTTTCTTGACTGCTGCACCTTCCAGGAGTTTGAATAGTGAATCTTGCCCCAACACTATCCCACTCTTTCCCTACTGCATAACCTTCCTGGAGTTAAATTAGTAAATCCTGCCACTACACTATCCCACACTTTCTCTACTGCAGCACCTTCCAGGAGTTAGAATAGTAAATCTAGCCCCAGCACTATCCCACTCTTTCCCTACTGCATAACCTTCCTGGAGTTAGAATAGTAAATCCTGCCAGTATAATATTCCACACTTTCCCTACTGCAGCACCTTCCTGGTTTTAGAATAGAAAATCCTGCCCCTACACTATCCCATACTTTCCCTACTGCATCACCTTTCTGGAGTTAGAATAGTAAATCATGTCACTACACTATCCTACTCTTTCCCTACTGCATCATCTTCCTGGAGTTAGATCAGAAAATCCTGCCCCTACACTATCCTACACTTTCCCTACTGCAGCACCTTCCTGGAGTTAGAATAGAAAATCCTGCCCCTATACTATCCCATACTTTCCCTACAGCAGCATCTTTTTAGAGTAATAATAATGAAGTACTGTCATTTTTTAAGTTTCATTGATTGGAATTTTCATTTGAATTACCTTCAGAGTCTGGTGTGTTTTCCTTTTTGGTTCTGAGATTCCCTTGGTTTTGAATTTGTTTTGTTCTTTGAAGAGTTTTTTGAGATTCTGCAAACAGAAAAAATTGTGATTATGTATTTAAATGTTTGATGCAAAATGGAAAATATCTGCATTTCTGTTCAAAAGCTTCATTTTTCTTAAACACTGCCCCTTCACTATTCCACACTTTCCATACTGCAGCAGCTTACTGGAGTTAGAATAGTAAATCGTGCCCCTACACTATCCCACACTTTCCCTACTGCATCACCTTCCTGGAGTTAGAATAGTAAATCTTGCCCCAACACTATCCTACTCTTTCCCTATTGCATCACCTTCCTGGAGTTAGAATAGTTAATCTTGCCCCTACACTATCCCACACTTTCCCTACTGCAGCACCTTCCTGGAGTTAGAATAGTAAATCTTGCCCCAACACTATCCTACTCTTACCCTACTGCATCACCTTCCTGGAGTTAGAATAGTAAATTGTGTCCCTACACTATCCCACACTTTCCTACTGTAGCACCTTCCTGGAGTTAGATTTGAAAATCTTGCCCCTACACTATCCAACACTTCCCCTACTGCAGCACCTTCCAGGAGTTAGAATAGTAAATCTTGCCCCAACACTATCCCACACTTTCCCTACTGCAGCACCATCCTGGAGTTAGAATAGAAAATCCTGCCCCTACACTATCCCACACTTTCCCTACTGCAGCACCTTCCTGGAGTTAGAATAGTAAATCTTGCCCTAACACTATCCTACTCTTTCCCTACTGCAAAACCTTCCTGGAGTTAGAATAGTAAATCTTACCCCTACACTATCCCACACTTTCCCTACTGCAGCACCTTCCTGGAGTTAGATTAGAAAATCTTACCCCTACACTATCCAACACTTTCTCTACTGCAGCACCTTCCAGGAGTTAGAATAGTAAATCTTGCCCTAACACTATCCTACTCTTTCCCTACTGCATCACCTTCCTGGAGTTAGAATAGTAAATCTTGCCCCAACACTATCCCACACTTTCCCTACTGCAGCACCTTCCTGGAGTTATAATAGAAAATCCTGCCCCTACACTATCCCACACTTTCCCTACAGCAGCATCTTTTTAGAGTAATAATACTGAAGTACTGTCATTTTTTAAGTTTCATTGATTGGAATTTTCATTTGAATTACCTTCAGAGTCTGGTGTGTTTTCCTTTTTGGTTCCGAGATTCCCTTGGTTTTGAATTTGTTTTGTTCCTTGAAGAGTTCTTTGAGATTCTGCAAACAGAAAAAATTGTGATTATGTATTTAAATGTTTGATGCAAAATGGAAAATATCTGCATTGCTGTTCAAAAGCTTCATTTTTCTTAAACACTGCCCCTTCACTATCCCACATTTTCCATACTGCAGCAGCTTACTGGAGTTAGAATAGTAAATCCTGCCCCTACACTATCCCACACTTTCCCTACTGCAGCACCTTCCTGGTGTTAGAATAGTAAATCCTGCCCCAACACTATTCTACTCTTTCCCTACTGCAGCAGCTTACTGGAGTTAGAATGGTAAATCCTGCCCCTACACTATCCCACACTTTCCCTACTGCAGCACCTTCCTGGAGTTAGAATAGTAAATCTTGCCCAAACACTATCCTACGCTTACCCTACTGCATCACCTTCCTGGAGTTAGAATAGTAAATCTTGCCACTACACTACCCCACACTTTCCCTACTGCAGCACCGTCCTGGAGTTAGATTAGAAAATCTTGCCCCTACACTATCCAACACTTTCCCTACTGCAGCACCTTCCAGGAGTTAGAATAGTAAATCTTGCCCCAACACTATCCCACACTTTCCCTACTGCAGCACCTTCCTGGAGTTAGAATAGTAAATCTTGCCCCTACACTATCCCACACTTTCCCTACTGCAGCACCTTCCTGGAGTTAGATTAGAAAATCTTGCCCCTACACTATCAGACACTTTCCCTACTGCAGCACCTTCCAGGAGTTAGAATAGTAAATCTTGCCCCAACACTATCCCACACTTTCCCTTCTGCAGCACCTTCCTGGAGTTATAATAGAAAATCCTGCCCCTACACTATCCCACACTTTCCCTACTGCAGCATCTTTTTAGAGTAATAATACTGAAGTACTGTCATTTTTTAAGTTTCATTGTTTGGAATTTTCATTTGAATTACCTTCAGAGTCTTGTGTGTTTTCCTTTTTGGTTCTGAGATTTCCTTGGTTTTGAATTTGTTTTGTTCCTTGAAGAGTTCTTTGAGATTCTGCAAACAGAAAAAATTGTGATTATGTATTTAAATGTTTAATGCAAAATGGAAAATATCTGCATTGCTGTTCAAAAGCTTCATTTTTCTTAAACACTGCCCCTTCACTATCCCACATTTTCCATACTGCAGCAGCTTACTGGAGTTAGAATATTAAATCCTGCCCCTACACTATCCCACACTTTACCTACTGCAGCACCTTCCTGGAGTTAGAATAGTAAATCCTGCCCCAACACTATCCTACTCTTTCCCTACTGCAGCAGCTTACTGGAGTTAGAATAGTAAATTCTGCCCCTACACTATCCCACACTTTCCCTACTGCAGCACCTTCCTGGGGTTAGAATAGTAAATCCTGCCCCTACACTATCCCACATTTTCCATACTGCAGCAGCTTACTGGAGTTAGAATAGTAAATCCTGCCCCTACACTATCCCACACTTTCCCTACTGCAGCATCTTTTTAGAGTAATAATACTGAAGTACTGTCATTTTTTAAGTTTCATTGATTGGAATTTTCATTTGAATTACCTTCAGAGTCTGGTGTGTTTTCCTTTTTTAGTTCTGAGATTTCCTTGGTTTTGAATTTGTTTTGTTCCTTGAAGAGTTCTTTGAGATTCTGCAAACAGAAAAAATTGTGATTATGTATTTAAATGTTTGATGCAAAATGGAAAATATCTGCATTGCTGTTCAAAAGCTTCATTTTTCTTAAACACTGCCCCTTCACTTTCCCACATTTTCCATACTGCAGCAGCTTACTGGAGTTAGAATAGTAAATCCTGCCCCTACACTATCCCACACTTTACCTACTGCAGCACCTTCCTGGAGTTAGAATAGTAAATCCTGCCCCAACACTATCCTACTCTTTCCCTACTGCAGCAGCTTACTGGAGTTAGAATAGTAAATCCTGCCCCTACACTATCCCACACTTTCCCTACTGCAGCACCTTCCTGGAGTTAGAATAGTAAACCCTGCCCCTACACTATCCCACACTTTCTCTACTGCAGCCCCTTCCTGGAGTTAGAATAGTAAATCTTGCCCCAACACTATCCCACACTTTCCCTACTGCAGCACCTTCCTGGAGTTAGATTAGAAAATGTTGCCCATACACTATCCCACACTTTCCCTACTGCAGCACCTTCTAGGAGTTAGAATACTAAATCTTGCCCCAACACTATCACACTCTTTCTGTACTGCATCACCTTTGTGGAGTAAGAATAGAAAATCCTGCCTCTACAATAACCTACACTTTCCCTACTGCAGCATCTTTTTAGAGTAATAATACTGAAGTACTGTCATTTTTTAAGTTTCATTGATTGGAATTTTCATTTGTATTACCTTCAGAGTCTGGTGTGTTTTCCTTTTTGGTTCTGAGATTCTCTTAGTTTTGAATTTGTTTTGCTCTTTGAAGAGTTCTTTGAGATTCAGCAAACAGAACACTGCCCCTTCACTATCCCACACTTTCTATACTGCAGCATCTTCCTGGAGTTACAATAGTAAATTCTGTTGTTATACTATTCAACACTTTCCCTACTGCCACTCCTTCCAGGAGTTAGAATAGTAAGTCTTGCCCTAACACTATCCTACTCTTTCCCTACTGCATCACCTTCCTGGAGTTAGAATAGTAAATCTTGCCCCTACACTATTCCACACATTCCCTACTGCAGCACCTTCCTGGAGTTAGAATAGTAAATCCTGCCCCTACACTATCCCACACTTTCCCTACTGCAGCACCTTCCTGGAGTTAGAATAGTAAATCCTGCCCCTACACTATCCCACACTTTCTCTACTGCAGCCCCTTCCTGGAGTTAGAATAGTAAATCTTGCCCCAACACTATCCCACACTTTCCCTACTGCAGCACCATCCTGGAGTTAGAATAGAAAATCCTGCCCCTACACTATCCCACACTTTCCCTACTGCAGCACCTTCCTGGAGTTAGAATAGTAAATCTTGCCCTAACACTATCCTACTCTTTCCCTACTGCAAAACCTTCCTGGAGTTAGAATAGTAAATCTTACCCCTACACTATCCCACACTTTCCCTACTGCAGCACCTTCCTGGAGTTAGATTAGAAAATCTTACCCCTACACTATCCAACACTTTCTCTACTGCAGCACCTTCCAGGAGTTAGAATAGTAAATCTTGCCCTAACACTATCCTACTCTTTCCCTACTGCATCACCTTCCTGGAGTTAGAATAGTAAATCTTGCCCCAACACTATCCCACACTTTCCCTACTGCAGCACCTTCCTGGAGTTATAATAGAAAATCCTGCCCCCCACACTATCCCACACTTTCCCTACAGCAGCATCTTTTTAGAGTAATAATACTGAAGTACTGTCATTTTTTAAGTTTCATTGATTGGAATTTTCATTTGAATTACCTTCAGAGTCTGGTGTGTTTTCCTTTTTGGTTCTGAGATTCCCTTGGTTTTGAATTTGTTTTGTTCCTTGAAGAGTTCTTTGAGATTCTGCAAACAGAAACAATTGTGATTATGTATTTAAATGTTTGATGCAAAATGGAAAATATCTGCATTGCTGTTCAAAAGCTTCATTTTTCTTAAACACTGCCCCTTCACTATCCCACATTTTCCATACTGCAGCAGCTTACTGGAGTTAGAATAGTAAATCCTGCCCCTACACTATCCCACACTTTCCCTACTGCAGCACCTTCCTGGTGTTAGAATAGTAAATCCTGCCCCAACACTATTCTACTCTTTCCCTACTGCAGCAGCTTACTGGAGTTAGAATGGTAAATCCTGCCCCTACACTATCCCACACTTTCCCTACTGCAGCACCTTCCTGGAGTTAGAATAGTAAATCCTGCCCCAACACTATCCTACTCTTTCCCTACTGCAGCAGCTTACTGGAGTTAGAATAGTAAATCCTGCCCCTACACTATCCCACACTTTCCCTACTGCAGCACCTTCCTGGAGTTAGAATAGTAAATCCTGCCCCTACACTATCCCACACTTTCTCTACTGCAGCCCCTTCCTGGAGTTAGAATAGTAAATCTTGCCCCAACACTATCCCACACTTTCCCTACTGCAGCACCATCCTGGAGTTAGAATAGAAAATCCTGCCCCTACACTATCCCACACTTTCCCTACTGCAGCACCTTCCTGGAGTTAGAATAGTAAATCTTGCCCTAACACTATCCTACTCTTTCCCTACTGCAAAACCTTCCTGGAGTTAGAATAGTAAATCTTACCCCTACACTATCCCACACTTTCCCTACTGCAGCACCTTCTAGGAGTTAGAATACTAAATCTTGCCCCAACACTATCACACTCTTTCTGTACTGCATCACCTTTGTGGAGTAAGAATAGAAAATCCTGCCTCTACAATAACCTACACTTTCCCTACTGCAGCATCTTTTTAGAGTAATAATACTGAAGTACTGTCATTTTTTAAGTTTCATTGATTGGAATTTTCATTTGTATTACCTTCAGAGTCTGGTGTGTTTTCCTTTTTGGTTCTGAGATTCTCTTAGTTTTGAATTTGTTTTGCTCTTTGAAGAGTTCTTTGAGATTCAGCAAACAGAACACTGCCCCTTCACTATCCCACACTTTCTATACTGCAGCATCTTCCTGGAGTTACAATAGTAAATTCTGTCGTTATACTATTCAACACTTTCCCTACTGCCACTCCTTCCAGGAGTTAGAATAGTAAGTCTTGCCCTAACACTATCCTACTCTTTCCCTACTGCATCACCTTCCTGGAGTTAGAATAGTAAATCTTGCCCCTACACTATTCCACACATTCCCTACTGCAGCACCTTCCTGGAGTTAGAATAGTAAATCCTGCCCCTACACTATCCCACACTTTCCCTACTGCAGCACCTTCCTGGAGTTAGAATAGTAAATCCTGCCCCTACACTATCCCACACTTTCTCTACTGCAGCCCCTTCCTGGAGTTAGAATAGTAAATCTTGCCCCAACACTATCCCACACTTTCCCTACTGCAGCACCATCCTGGAGTTAGAATAGAAAATCCTGCCCCTACACTATCCCACACTTTCCCTACTGCAGCACCTTCCTGGAGTTAGAATAGTAAATCTTGCCCTAACACTATCCTACTCTTTCCCTACTGCAAAACCTTCCTGGAGTTAGAATAGTAAATCTTACCCCTACACTATCCCACACTTTCCCTACTGCAGCACCTTCCTGGAGTTAGATTAGAAAATCTTACCCCTACACTATCCAACACTTTCTCTACTGCAGCACCTTCCAGGAGTTAGAATAGTAAATCTTGCCCTAACACTATCCTACTCTTTCCCTACTGCATCACCTTCCTGGAGTTAGAATAGTAAATCTTGCCCCAACACTATCCCACACTTTCCCTACTGCAGCACCTTCCTGGAGTTATAATAGAAAATCCTGCCCCTACACTATCCCACACTTTCCCTACAGCAGCATCTTTTTAGAGTAATAATACTGAAGTACTGTCATTTTTTAAGTTTCATTGATTGGAATTTTCATTTGAATTACCTTCAGAGTCTGGTGTGTTTTCCTTTTTGGTTCTGAGATTCCCTTGGTTTTGAATTTGTTTTGTTCCTTGAAGAGTTCTTTGAGATTCTGCAAACAGAAAAAATTGTGATTATGTATTTAAATGTTTGATGCAAAATGGAAAATATCTGCATTGCTGTTCAAAAGCTTCATTTTTCTTAAACACTGCCCCTTCACTATCCCACATTTTCCATACTGCAGCAGCTTACTGGAGTTAGAATAGTAAATCCTGCCCCTACACTATCCCACACTTTCCCTACTGCAGCACCTTCCTGGTGTTAGAATAGTAAATCCTGCCCCAACACTATTCTACTCTTTCCCTACTGCAGCAGCTTACTGGAGTTAGAATGGTAAATCCTGCCCCTACACTATCCCACACTTTCCCTACTGCAGCACCTTCCTGGAGTTAGAATAGTAAATCCTGCCCCAACACTATCCTACTCTTTCCCTACTGCAGCAGCTTACTGGAGTTAGAATAGTAAATCCTGCCCCTACACTATCCCACACTTTCCCTACTGCAGCACCTTCCTGGAGTTAGAATAGTAAATCCTGCCCCTACACTATCCCACACTTTCTCTACTGCAGCCCCTTCCTGGAGTTAGAATAGTAAATCTTGCCCCAACACTATCCCACACTTTCCCTACTGCAGCACCATCCTGGAGTTAGAATAGAAAATCCTGCCCCTACACTATCCCACACTTTCCCTACTGCAGCACCTTCCTGGAGTTAGAATAGTAAATCTTGCCCTAACACTATCCTACTCTTTCCCTACTGCAAAACCTTCCTGGAGTTAGAATAGTAAATCTTACCCCTACACTATCCCACACTTTCCCTACTGCAGCACCTTCTAGGAGTTAGAATACTAAATCTTGCCCCAACACTATCACACTCTTTCTGTACTGCATCACCTTTGTGGAGTAAGAATAGAAAATCCTGCCTCTACAATAACCTACACTTTCCCTACTGCAGCATCTTTTTAGAGTAATAATACTGAAGTACTGTCATTTTTTAAGTTTCATTGATTGGAATTTTCATTTGTATTACCTTCAGAGTCTGGTGTGTTTTCCTTTTTGGTTCTGAGATTCTCTTAGTTTTGAATTTGTTTTGCTCTTTGAAGAGTTCTTTGAGATTCAGCAAACAGAACACTGCCCCTTCACTATCCCACACTTTCTATACTGCAGCATCTTCCTGGAGTTACAATAGTAAATTCTGTCGTTATACTATTCAACACTTTCCCTACTGCCACTCCTTCCAGGAGTTAGAATAGTAAGTCTTGCCCTAACACTATCCTACTCTTTCCCTACTGCATCACCTTCCTGGAGTTAGAATAGTAAATCTTGCCCCTACACTATTCCACACATTCCCTACTGCAGCACCTTCCTGGAGTTAGAATAGTAAATCCTGCCCCTACACTATCCCACACTTTCCCTACTGCAGCACCTTCCTGGAGTTAGAATAGTAAATCCTGCCCCTACACTATCCCACACTTTCTCTACTGCAGCCCCTTCCTGGAGTTAGAATAGTAAATCTTGCCCCAACACTATCCCACACTTTCCCCACTGCAGCACCATCCTGGAGTTAGAATAGAAAATCCTGCCCCTACACTATCCCACACTTTCCCTACTGCAGCACCTTCCTGGAGTTAGAATAGTAAATCTTGCCCTAACACTATCCTACTCTTTCCCTACTGCAAAACCTTCCTGGAGTTAGAATAGTAAATCTTACCCCTACACTATCCCACACTTTCCCTACTGCAGCACCTTCCTGGAGTTAGATTAGAAAATCTTACCCCTACACTATCCAACACTTTCTCTACTGCAGCACCTTCCAGGAGTTAGAATAGTAAATCTTGCCCTAACACTATCCTACTCTTTCCCTACTGCATCACCTTCCTGGAGTTAGAATAGTAAATCTTGCCCCAACACTATCCCACACTTTCCCTACTGCAGCACCTTCCTGGAGTTATAATAGAAAATCCTGCCCCTACACTATCCCACACTTTCCCTACAGCAGCATCTTTTTAGAGTAATAATACTGAAGTACTGTCATTTTTTAAGTTTCATTGATTGGAATTTTCATTTGAATTACCTTCAGAGTCTGGTGTGTTTTCCTTTTTGGTTCTGAGATTCCCTTGGTTTTGAATTTGTTTTGTTCCTTGAAGAGTTCTTTGAGATTCTGCAAACAGAAAAAATTGTGATTATGTATTTAAATGTTTGATGCAAAATGGAAAATATCTGCATTGCTGTTCAAAAGCTTCATTTTTCTTAAACACTGCCCCTTCACTATCCCACATTTTCCATACTGCAGCAGCTTACTGGAGTTAGAATAGTAAATCCTGCCCCTACACTATCCCACACTTTCCCTACTGCAGCACCTTCCTGGTGTTAGAATAGTAAATCCTGCCCCAACACTATTCTACTCTTTCCCTACTGCAGCAGCTTACTGGAGTTAGAATGGTAAATCCTGCCCCTACACTATCCCACACTTTCCCTACTGCAGCACCTTCCTGGAGTTAGAATAGTAAATCCTGCCCCAACACTATCCTACTCTTTCCCTACTGCAGCAGCTTACTGGAGTTAGAATAGTAAATCCTGCCCCTACACTATCCCACACTTTCCCTACTGCAGCACCTTCCTGGAGTTAGAATAGTAAATCCTGCCCCTACACTATCCCACACTTTCTCTACTGCAGCCCCTTCCTGGAGTTAGAATAGTAAATCTTGCCCCAACACTCTCCCACACTTTCCCTACTGCAGCACCATCCTGGAGTTAGAATAGAAAATCCTGCCCCTACACTATCCCACACTTTCCCTACTGCAGCACCTTCCTGGAGTTAGAATAGTAAATCTTGCCCTAACACTATCCTACTCTTTCCCTACTGCAAAACCTTCCTGGAGTTAGAATAGTAAATCTTACCCCTACACTATCCCACACTTTCCCTACTGCAGCACCTTCCTGGAGTTAGATTAGAAAATCTTACCCCTACACTATCCAACACTTTCTCTACTGCAGCACCTTCCAGGAGTTAGAATAGTAAATCTTGCCCTAACACTATCCTACTCTTTCCCTACTGCATCACCTTCCTGGAGTTAGAATAGTAAATCTTGCCCCAACACTATCCCACACTTTCCCTACTGCAGCACCTTCCTGGAGTTATAATAGAAAATCCTGCCCCTACACTATCCCACACTTTCCCTACAGCAGCATCTTTTTAGAGTAATAATACTGAAGTACTGTCATTTTTTAAGTTTCATTGATTGGAATTTTCATTTGAATTACCTTCAGAGTCTGGTGTGTTTTCCTTTTTGGTTCTGAGATTCCCTTGGTTTTGAATTTGTTTTGTTCCTTGAAGAGTTCTTTGAGATTCTGCAAACAGAAAAAATTGTGATTATGTATTTAAATGTTTGATGCAAAATGGAAAATATCTGCATTGCTGTTCAAAAGCTTCATTTTTCTTAAACACTGCCCCTTCACTATCCCACATTTTCCATACTGCAGCAGCTTACTGGAGTTAGAATAGTAAATCCTGCCCCTACACTATCCCACACTTTCCCTACTGCAGCACCTTCCTGGTGTTAGAATAGTAAATCCTGCCCCAACACTATTCTACTCTTTCCCTACTGCAGCAGCTTACTGGAGTTAGAATGGTAAATCCTGCCCCTACACTATCCCACACTTTCCCTACTGCAGCACCTTCCTGGAGTTAGAATAGTAAATCCTGCCCCAACACTATCCTACTCTTTCCCTACTGCAGCAGCTTACTGGAGTTAGAATAGTAAATCCTGCCCCTACACTATCCCACACTTTCCCTACTGCAGCACCTTCCTGGAGTTAGAATAGTAAATCCTGCCCCTACACTATCCCACACTTTCTCTACTGCAGCCCCTTCCTGGAGTTAGAATAGTAAATCTTGCCCCAACACTATCCCACACTTTCCCTACTGCAGCACCATCCTGGAGTTAGAATAGAAAATCCTGCCCCTACACTATCCCACACTTTCCCTACTGCAGCACCTTCCTGGAGTTAGAATAGTAAATCTTGCCCTAACACTATCCTACTCTTTCCCTACTGCAAAACCTTCCTGGAGTTAGAATAGTAAATCTTACCCCTACACTATCCCACACTTTCCCTACTGCAGCACCTTCTAGGAGTTAGAATACTAAATCTTGCCCCAACACTATCACACTCTTTCTGTACTGCATCACCTTTGTGGAGTAAGAATAGAAAATCCTGCCTCTACAATAACCTACACTTTCCCTACTGCAGCATCTTTTTAGAGTAATAATACTGAAGTACTGTCATTTTTTAAGTTTCATTGATTGGAATTTTCATTTGTATTACCTTCAGAGTCTGGTGTGTTTTCCTTTTTGGTTCTGAGATTTTCTTAGTTTTGTATTTGTTTTGCTCTTTGAAGAGTTCTTTGAGATTCAGCAAACAGAACACTGCCCCTTCACTATCCCACACTTTCTATACTGCAGCATCTTCCTGGAGTTACAATAGTAAATTCTGTCGTTATACTATTCAACACTTTCCCTACTGCCACTCCTTCCAGGAGTTAGAATAGTAAGTCTTGCCCTAACACTATCCTACTCTTTCCCTACTGCATCACCTTCCTGGAGTTAGAATAGTAAATCTTGCCCCTACACTATTCCACACATTCCCTACTGCAGCACCTTCCTGGAGTTAGAATAGTAAATCCTGCCCCTACACTATCCCACACTTTCCCTACTGCAGCACCTTCCTGGAGTTAGAATAGTAAATCCTGCCCCTACACTATCCCACACTTTCTCTACTGCAGCCCCTTCCTGGAGTTAGAATAGTAAATCTTGCCCCAACACTATCCCACACTTTCCCCACTGCAGCACCATCCTGGAGTTAGAATAGAAAATCCTGCCCCTACACTATCCCACACTTTCCCTACTGCAGCACCTTCCTGGAGTTAGAATAGTAAATCTTGCCCTAACACTATCCTACTCTTTCCCTACTGCAAAACCTTCCTGGAGTTAGAATAGTAAATCTTACCCCTACACTATCCCACACTTTCCCTACTGCAGCACCTTCCTGGAGTTAGATTAGAAAATCTTACCCCTACACTATCCAACACTTTCTCTACTGCAGCACCTTCCAGGAGTTAGAATAGTAAATCTTGCCCTAACACTATCCTACTCTTTCCCTACTGCATCACCTTCCTGGAGTTAGAATAGTAAATCTTGCCCCAACACTATCCCACACTTTCCCTACTGCAGCACCTTCCTGGAGTTATAATAGAAAATCCTGCCCCTACACTATCCCACACTTTCCCTACAGCAGCATCTTTTTAGAGTAATAATACTGAAGTACTGTCATTTTTTAAGTTTCATTGATTGGAATTTTCATTTGAATTACCTTCAGAGTCTGGTGTGTTTTCCTTTTTGGTTCTGAGATTCCCTTGGTTTTGAATTTGTTTTGTTCCTTGAAGAGTTCTTTGAGATTCTGCAAACAGAAAAAATTGTGATTATGTATTTAAATGTTTGATGCAAAATGGAAAATATCTGCATTGCTGTTCAAAAGCTTCATTTTTCTTAAACACTGCCCCTTCACTATCCCACATTTTCCATACTGCAGCAGCTTACTGGAGTTAGAATAGTAAATCCTGCCCCTACACTATCCCACACTTTCCCTACTGCAGCACCTTCCTGGTGTTAGAATAGTAAATCCTGCCCCAACACTATTCTACTCTTTCCCTACTGCAGCAGCTTACTGGAGTTAGAATGGTAAATCCTGCCCCTACACTATCCCACACTTTCCCTACTGCAGCACCTTCCTGGAGTTAGAATAGTAAATCCTGCCCCAACACTATCCTACTCTTTCCCTACTGCAGCAGCTTACTGGAGTTAGAATAGTAAATCCTGCCCCTACACTATCCCACACTTTCCCTACTGCAGCACCTTCCTGGAGTTAGAATAGTAAATCCTGCCCCTACACTATCCCACACTTTCTCTACTGCAGCCCCTTCCTGGAGTTAGAATAGTAAATCTTGCCCCAACACTCTCCCACACTTTCCCTACTGCAGCACCATCCTGGAGTTAGAATAGAAAATCCTGCCCCTACACTATCCCACACTTTCCCTACTGCAGCACCTTCCTGGAGTTAGAATAGTAAATCTTGCCCTAACACTATCCTACTCTTTCCCTACTGCAAAACCTTCCTGGAGTTAGAATAGTAAATCTTACCCCTACACTATCCCACACTTTCCCTACTGCAGCACCTTCCTGGAGTTAGATTAGAAAATCTTACCCCTACACTATCCAACACTTTCTCTACTGCAGCACCTTCCAGGAGTTAGAATAGTAAATCTTGCCCTAACACTATCCTACTCTTTCCCTACTGCATCACCTTCCTGGAGTTAGAATAGTAAATCTTGCCCCAACACTATCCCACACTTTCCCTACTGCAGCACCTTCCTGGAGTTATAATAGAAAATCCTGCCCCTACACTATCCCACACTTTCCCTACAGCAGCATCTTTTTAGAGTAATAATACTGAAGTACTGTCATTTTTTAAGTTTCATTGATTGGAATTTTCATTTGAATTACCTTCAGAGTCTGGTGTGTTTTCCTTTTTGGTTCTGAGATTCCCTTGGTTTTGAATTTGTTTTGTTCCTTGAAGAGTTCTTTGAGATTCTGCAAACAGAAAAAATTGTGATTATGTATTTAAATGTTTGATGCAAAATGGAAAATATCTGCATTGCTGTTCAAAAGCTTCATTTTTCTTAAACACTGCCCCTTCACTATCCCACATTTTCCATACTGCAGCAGCTTACTGGAGTTAGAATAGTAAATCCTGCCCCTACACTATCCCACACTTTCCCTACTGCAGCACCTTCCTGGTGTTAGAATAGTAAATCCTGCCCCAACACTATTCTACTCTTTCCCTACTGCAGCAGCTTACTGGAGTTAGAATGGTAAATCCTGCCCCTACACTATCCCACACTTTCCCTACTGCAGCACCTTCCTGGAGTTAGAATAGTAAATCTTGCCCCAACACTATCCTACTCTTACCCTACTGCATCACCTTCCTGGAGTTAGAATAGTAAATCTTGCCACTACACTACCCCACACTTTCCCTACTGCAGCACCGTCCTGGAGTTAGATTAGAAAATCTTGCCCCTACACTATCCAACACTTTCCCTACTGCAGCACCTTCCAGGAGTTAGAATAGTAAATCTTGCCCCAACACTATCCCACACTTTCCCTACTGCAGCACCTTCCTGGAGTTAGAATAGTAAATCTTGCCCCTACACTATCCCACACTTTCCCTACTGCAGCACCTTCCTGGAGTTAGATTAGAAAATCTTGCCCCTACACTATCCAACACTTTCCCTACTGCAGCACCTTCCAGGAGTTAGAATAGTAAATCTTGCCCTAACACTATCCTACTCTTTCCCTACTGCATCACCTTCCTGGAGTTAGAATAGTAAATATTGCCCCAACACTATCCCACACTTTCCCTTCTGCAGCACCTTCCTGGAGTTATAATAGAAAATCCTGCCCCTACACTATCCCACACTTTCCCTACTGCAGCATCTTTTTAGAGTAATAATACTGAAGTACTGTCATTTTTTAAGTTTCATTGTTTGGAATTTTCATTTGAATTACCTTCAGAGTCTTGTGTGTTTTCCTTTTTGGTTCTGAGATTTCCTTGGTTTTGAATTTGTTTTGTTCCTTGAAGAGTTCTTTGAGATTCTGCAAACAGAAAAAATTGTGATTATGTATTTAAATGTTTATTGCAAAATGGAAAATATCTGCATTGCTGTTCAAAAGCTTCATTTTTCTTAAACACTGCCCCTTCCCTATCCCACATTTTCCATACTGCAGCAGCTTACTGGAGTTAGAATATTAAATCCTGCCCCTACACTATCCCACACTTTACCTACTGCAGCACCTTCCTGGAGTTAGAATAGTAAATCCTGCCCCAACACTATCCTACTCTTTCCCTACTGCAGCAGCTTACTGGAGTTAGAATAGTAAATTCTGCCCCTACACTATCCCACACTTTCCCTACTGCAGCACCTTCCTGGGGTTAGAATAGTAAATCCTGCCCCTACACTATCCCACATTTTCCATACTGCAGCAGCTTACTGGAGTTAGAATAGTAAATCCTGCCCCTACACTATCCCACACTTTACCTACTGCAGCACCTTCCTGGAGTTAGAATAGTAAATCTTGCCCTAACACTATCCTACTCTTTCCCTACTGCATAACCTTCCTGGAGTTAGAATAGTAAATCTTGCCCCTACACTATCCCACACTTTCCCTACTGCAGCACCTTCCTGGAGTTAGATTAGAAAATCTTGCCCCTACACTATCCAACACTTTCCCTACTGCAGCACCTTCCAGGAGTTAGAATAGTAAATCTTGCCCTAACACTATCCTACTCTTTCCCTACTGCATCACCTTCCTGGAGTTAGAATAGTAAATATTGCCCCAACACTATCCCACACTTTCCCTTCTGCAGCACCTTCCTGGAGTTATAATAGAAAATCCTGCCCCTGCACTATCCCACACTTTCCCTACTGCAGCATCTTTTTAGAGTAATAATACTGAAGTACTGTCATTTTTTAAGTTTCATTGATTGGAATTTTCATTTGAATTACCTTCAGAGTCTGGTGTGTTTTCCTTTTTTGGTTCTGAGATTTCCTTGGTTTTGAATTTGTTTTGTTCCTTGAAGAGTTCTTTGAGATTCTGCAAACAGAAAAAATTGTGATTATGTATTTAAATGTTTGATGCAAAATGGAAAATATCTGCATTGCTGTTCAAAAGCTTCATTTTTCTTAAACACTGCCCCTTCACTATCCCACATTTTCCATACTGCAGCACCTTACTGGAGTTAGAATAGTAAATCCTGCCCCTACACTATCCCACACTTTACCTACTGCAGCACCTTCCTGGAGTTAGAATAGTAAATCCTGCCCCAACACTATCCTACTCTTTCCCTACTGCAGCAGCTTACTGGAGTTAGAATAGTAAATCCTGCCCCTACACTATCCCACACTTTCCCTACTGCAGCACCTTCCTGGAGTTAGAATAGTAAATCCTGCCCCTACACTATCCCACACTTTCTCTACTGCAGCCCCTTCCTGGAGTTAGAATAGTAAATCTTGCCCCAACACTATCCCACACTTTCCCTACTGCAGCACCTTCCTGGAGTTAGATTAGAAAATGTTGCCCCTACACTATCCCACACTTTCCCTACTGCAGCACCTTCTAGGAGTTAGAATACTAAATCTTGCCCCAACACTATCACACTCTTTCTGTACTGCATCACCTTTGTGGAGTAAGAATAGAAAATCCTGCCTCTACAATAACCTACACTTTCCCTACTGCAGCATCTTTTTAGAGTAATAATACTGAAGTACTGTCATTTTTTAAGTTTCATTGATTGGAATTTTCATTTGTATTACCTTCAGAGTCTGGTGTGTTTTCCTTTTGGGTTCTGAGATTCTCTTAGTTTTGAATTTGTTTTGCTCTTTGAAGAGTTCTTTGAGATTCAGCAAACAGAACACTGCCCCTTCACTATCCCACACTTTCTATACTGCAGCATCTTCCTGGAGTTACAATAGTAAATTCTGTCTTTATACTATTCAACACTTTCCCTACTGCCACTCCTTCCAGGAGTTAGAATAGTAAATCTTGCCCTAACACTATCCTACTCTTTCCCTACTGCATCACCTTCCTGGAGTTAGAATAGTAAATCTTGCCCCTACACTATTCCACACATTCCCTACTGCAGCACCTTCCTGGAGTTAGATTAGAAAATCCTGCCCCTACACTATCCCACACTTTACCTACTGCAGCACCTTCCAGGAGTTAGAATAGTAAATCTTGCCCCAACACTATCCCACACTTTCCCTACTGCAGCACCTTCCTGGAGTTACAATAGTTAATCCGCCCTTACACTATCCCACATTTTCTCAACTGCAGCATTGTTTTGGAGTAATAATACTGAAGTACTGTTATTTTCAAATAATTTACCTCTTTTAAAAGTTGTGCTTTTTTACACAGACGAAAGTCCTCGTAAATTTCTTACTTGAATATTTTTCTGTGAAAATGATAATAAATGTGAGTTTTAGAAGTAGTTTCGTTTTTTTGGTCATTTGCGAACTGACCCAAAAAATATTTACAAATAGTACCTTTTATTTTTAGTTGAAAAGGAGTGTCGTTCTTTTCTGAAAATGCAGTTATCCTCGCTAATCTTTCAGTTGTGCTGTTTTAAAACATATTTTATATTTATTAAAATTTTGTAAAAAAATATTTCTATTGGTTTACATCACACTTGAATCATTTTTATTTTAATATCTTTAAAAAAAGTGGTACGGTAAAATATTTTGTGGCTTTTAAAAGGTTTACTTTCTGTGACCATTATTATACTAATAGCTTTATGCAGTAAATTAAATAAATGTCGAAAAATATGGATTAATATGTTTATGTACATACATAATTTATGTAACTTTTATAGCCCTTATGAGAAACGTTTGTCTATTCCGGAAAGTTGGTAATATATGTAAAATAGTTTGAATCAATTCAGGTTGTATCTCGGTGAGTAGGTCAGAGGCTCAGGCTTTGGCGTCTGGTCACTCTGGGAGTTGATAATCAACTGCTTTCAAAATGGTGTTTTGCTCGTATTTATAACTTTTTCATTGTGTCATTATAGTTTTTGAGAAATACAGCGTTTTATGTGCTTTTTAAATCGTTTACTTATCTGTGGAAACTTACAATTTAAAATGTTGTTAAAAAAAGTGCTGTTTTAAGTTTCACGTTTCGTTTTGGCATCCATTTTGTAAATCGTGTTGTGGTGTTATTTTCATGAAAACAGTAGTAGGACAATTACTTCTTGTAGACTGTTTAAAATGGCGACTTTTCGAATGAAATCTGTTTGTAATTTTATATAGTAATTTTTATAATCTGCTACTTGTATTGGTTATGTTTTTTTTAAAATAATATAATTTAGTTAAAATAGTAAACTTTTTATAAATCCGCCAGTACATTTTTTTAATACTTGAGTACTAATTTTAATACTCGAGTATTCATTTTTTAAAAAGAGTTGCATTTCGTTATATTTACGTTCAGTTTTGGCCCACATTTTAATACACTTCCCCACCCAAAACCCCTATTTTCCCAGCATCCCGTGCCAGGATTTATTTTACAAAATTATTAAAAAATAATTTTCCTTTTTTTATGTGTTGTAACGGTATGCGTTATAAGTGAATTCGTTGTAAAAGTACTTTTACATTATATTCACTATATCGCGTTGTAAAAGAATTTGTTGTAAAGTTTGGCGTTGTAAAGGTATTTGCGTTGTAAAAAATGCATTGTAAAAGCATGCGTTGTAATAGTATGTGTTGTAACGTCATACATCCCCTTCCCACTTAGGGTGAACAGCAAAACACACAAGATGATAGACGGAATGTTGCACAATGGCAAAACATTCACCCTCAGTCACAGATCTGGGTTCAATCCATCGTTATTTTGCTCACCAAGCCACCCCAGTTCAGACATGGCCATATGCAAATCAGTCTTGACCCTGTGCCTCATGGGAACAGTCCAGACCGAACTGGCAAGCCATGTCTTCCCTGGACCGGAATCAAGCATCCTAGGACCGGTTTCTGGCTATCAGCCTTCATCAGCCAGGATAGCTTGACTCCAGTGGCTTAGTAAGCACGGGACCCACGGCTGGGCATACTCTTCCCACTTAGGGTGAACAGCAAAACACACAAGATGATGGACGGAATGACATCAGCCAGCGGGGTCATGTAGATGTTGAAGAGCATTGGTCTGATTAAGGAGCACTGAGTGACTCCACAAATAATATCTTGTGCTTTAGAGGAGCCGGGGGGCAACCATCTATTGAATCTCTACAAATTCTCTGCCATTCAGTTCATAACCCTAGACTATTTGTCATCTAAATCTATTCCTGCAAGTTTTCCTGAAATATTTATTGGTACCAGTTCCTTGTCAATCATTGTGATTATAAAATTCACTACTAAGGATCTCCTTCCTGATATGACACCCCTGTTGCCTCTCTTTTCTGCACTACTTATGATAAACTCCTCCCATGCTTCTATGTATGAATTCCTAGTGGATAGGGCAAGGAAGATTTCCACCAACTGCAGTGTCCTCACCGTTGTAGTCTTCTCATCTCCTCCGGCACTGCTATCCCAAGTTCCGCATCCAGCACTATTCCATGTAAACACAACCACTGGCAACAAGACAAAGCTTAGCTCAAAGCAACATTCCATTGCAAACAAAGCAACATGAGCTCTCTCAATAATTTTAGAGTCCGTGGGTAATTGGTCGACACCTTGTGTATCACTCGGGATACAGACTCATTGTCAATGATAAACATCACTTTTTATACTCTAGTTCCTGGTCCCGCCGTTTCAAGTGAAGTAAAACTGGAAAAACCTCCAAGACGTTGATGCCAAGTTCATGCCTCTGCCAGTCATCCAGCTCTCTCTCAGAGTATCAGTACCCTTTCCAAAAGAGACCAAAGTCCTGCACTCCTAATGCATAGAGGAGATTTCCAATGTCCAAGTCAGTGGGTCCATTTATATCCCCATCATCACTTTCATATAACTGTCCAGAAAATCAATCAAGAGCGGCGGATCCTGTCTTATTCTGTCTGTTATCCGTATCCTATGGTGACACCCTCATAGCAAATACCACGCATCTACAAAACGCCAAACCTGGAGTGTACACTTTGTATGTTTAAAATGCCTTGTTGACCTGTTCTTAAGTCCGTTTCCTCTTTGAAACTACTGTACTTAATAATGCTTTCAGTACTTGTCGTTTTTAATCAGGCAAGAGTAAAACCATGCCACAGAATCCAATTCAATGCCTAGGAATGTCACAGCTGACTCTGGCCCTTGTGTTTTTCTGGCACTGGCGGCACACCAAAGTTGCCAGTGGCCAAGGTGACAAGTACCCGTTCAACTATCCCAAACATGTGGCGATTTACCCTAACTGCCCCGCTGTCTAAAAAACACAAAATCATAGCGGTTGTGTAGCCTCTCTTCAGACTCCACTCCAAAGGTCAACACACATTCCAGTAACATGCTAAATGTTTCAAACACAGAACATGCCACATAGCAGCCCACATGTGTTGCTTTGTCCACAAAGACCTGTCCTTCAAACTGAATCCCTCCCTAGTGAAAATTCTCCTGATGAACCAGTAATAATCAAAACAATGATTTCCTGTCCGCCTTGCTCATCCCTGCTGTAATTCTGCAATGTCAGAAGTGCCTCGTTGATGCGGTCATGTGATACTGAGTATTCACTCTGGTCATTGCAATCATTAACTGACCTACCTTCTGGTCACAACACATGGTGAATTAAACTATATCATGCTTTAATTTTGTTTGGAACCAACCATTAGGGTGAAATTTTGGAGACTGTCATAGGGAGGGGCTTGTGCAAAGAGCCGGCTATCATGCCCTCTCATACTTCCTTGGTTTGTCCTGTACTAAATTTGCCAAAACTTTAACTGATTTCATACAAATCACCCGTGGGCCCTTGAATGTTATCCTTAAATCATATGTAATCAATTCTATCTGGGTATTTTTCAACAATGATACTTTCTCCATCACATTGACTGGTGTGTGGCTCTTACCCAACATTCCTTACCATATTCCCTTACCCCTGAGATCTGTGTCACTGCCTGTCTGCTGAATTACCGCACAGGGGGGCGTCCTCCACATTATGAGCTTCTTGTCAGAACTTTCGTGGTGATCAGAAGCATTCAACCTTGTTAATATTTCAGCATACCCCGGCCACACCGGGAAACAACCTTTACAATGCAACTTTTACAACGCACTACCATTACAACGAAACTTTTACAATGTAAGATCCATTACATCGCATGCCATTACAACGCAACCATTACGTCGCATGACACTACAACGCATACCATTACAACGCATGTCATTACAACTCAGTCATTGCAACGCAACCATTACATCGCATGACACTACAACGCATGCCATCACAACGCATGTCATTACAACGCAGTCATTGCAACGCATACCAATACAACGCATACCATCACAATGCATAGTACCATTACACTATCCAAAACGTACCCTACTGTTGCACCCCCTGGAGTTAGAATAGTAATTTTTACCCCTACACTATCCAACACTTACCCTACTGTTGCACCCCCTGGAGTTAGAATAGTAATTTTTAGCCCCACACTATCCAACACTTACCCTACTGTTGCACCCCCTGGAGATAGAATAGTAATTTTTACCCCTATACTATCCAATACTTAGCATACATGCAATGTAATGGTATGCGTTGTAAAGGTAGTATGCGTTGTAAAGGTAGTATGCGTTGTAATGGAATGCGTTGTAAAGGTAGTTTTCAGACAATTCGTTGTAATGGCATGCGTTGTAATGGAATGCGTTGTAAAGGATGTTGCATTGTAAAAAATGTGTCGTAAAGGCATGCGTTGTAAAAGTATGCGTTGTAACGTCATACACCCGGCCACACCACTCTGCAGACATCTGCAGAAGTAGATGGACCCACAAACATACAGGTTTGTGGGTGTTCACAAACCCGAAGTGCGTTTACTATTCTCCAAGAGGTTACAGAATGACTCCTATTAAGGGTAAAAAGAAATATGTTCAAGTATACAAATGAGAGGAAATACTCCCAAAACTGATAGAACTGTAGGGATATGGGTTTCACCACAAGGAAAAATATTTTGCATTGGATAAAGTAAACAAGTTAGGAAGTGTAAGTGCACGGATTCATTTCTTTTTCAGATTAGTGCATTTGCTACATTCCAAATGTGCAAACATTTATGCATGTGAAAAATCAGAAGAAGGGGCAATGGTCACAGTTTCTCAGGAGTATTCGTGGGATTTCTTTGTGTATTCCAAGAATGTCACACATTGTCACAAGATGTAGCAGGTCTCAGGGAGGAAACGTCTGACTTTGCAGCAGATTTATAATTTGGCCGATGGAGGCTTGGTAGTCAGTAATTTACTACGTTGCCTCGACCACACCGTTTGACCAGGGTGGTGGCAGCACCTTGAGATAGCGCTTGGGATTGGCGAAAGCAGACTGCGAGGGATCTCTTCTGCTGCGCGCCTCACGCTGCAACTTTCAGTTGACCCTTTTTAAAAAATTCTATTTTTAACTCCAAATGATTTACTAATTGTGTAGTTTGTATTTTTAAAATCACCTTGGTGTACTGTTGTGTGCGCTGCTTACCGGTCCCCCTGGGCCCCGTTCCAACGCGGCTTGCCTGTGCCGATTGACGTGGAGGGCTAGGTCGGGCGCCATCTTGGGCGGACCCGGACCCCGGCTGGACTCGAGTTAGCGGTCCAGCTCGGGGAGGGGCCTGGGCTACAAATAGAATTGACTGTGGCGTGTCAGGGCGTTTGACCAGGGTGGTGGCAGCACCTTGAGATAGCGCTTGGGATTGGCGAAAGCAGACTGCGAGGGATCTCTTCTGCTGCGCGCCTCACGCTGCAACTTTCAGTTGACCCTTTTTAAAAAATTCTATTTTTAACTCCAATTGATTTACTAATTGTGTAGTTTGTATTTTTAAAATCACCTTGGTGTACTGTTGTGTGCGCTGCTTACCGGTCCCCCTGGGCTCCGTTCCACCGCGGCTTGCCTGTGCCGATTGACGTGGAGGGCTAGGTCGGGCGCCATCTTGGGCGGACCCGGACCCCGGCTGGACTCGAGTTAGCGGTCCAGCTCGGGGAGGGGCCTGGGCTACAAATAGAATTGACTGTGGCGTGTCAGGGCGTTTGACCAGGGTGGTGGCAGCACCTTGAGATAGCGCTTGGGATTGGCGAAAGCAGACTGCGAGGGATCTCTTCTGCTGCGCGCCTCACGCTGCAACTTTCAGTTGACCCTTTTTAAAAAATTCTATTTTTTACTCCAATTGATTTACTAATTGTGTAGTTTGTATTTTTAAAATCACCTTGGTGTACTGTTGTGTGCGCTGCTTACCGGTCCCCCTGGGCCCCGTTCCACCGCGGCTTGCCTGTGCCGATTGACGTGGAGGGCTAGGTCGGGCGCCATCTTGGGCGGACCCGGACCCCGGCTGGACTCGAGTTAGCGGTCCAGCTCGGGGAGGGGCCTGGGCTACAAATAGAATTGACTGTGGCGTGTCAGGGCGTTTGACCAGGGTGGTGGCAGCACCTTGAGATAGCGCTTGGGATTGGCGAAAGCAGACTGCGAGGGATCTCTTCTGCTGCGCGCCTCACGCTGCAACTTTCAGTTGACCCTTTTTAAAAAATTCTATTTTTAACTCCAATTGATTTACTAATTGTGTAGTTTGTATTTTTAAAATCACCTTGGTGTACTGTTGTGTGCGCTGCTTACCGGTCCCCCTGGGCCCCGTTCCACCGCGGCTTGCCTGTGCCGATTGACGTGGAGGGCTAGGTCGGGCGCCATCTTGGGCGGACCCGGACCCCGGCTGGACTCGAGTTAGCGGTCCAGCTCGGGGAGGGGCCTGGGCTACAAATAGCGATGTGTCCTAGAGCGCGCAGCGGTCTCGCGCAGCGGGCGCGCCGTCTGCGCGCCGAAGGAGCGCCAAAGGAGGGCCCGTCTGTGCCCGTCCGTGCCTCGGACGGGCCCAGGGCTAGCCATACTGCCTCCCCTCCATCTGACCGAGTTGGGACACATAGAATTGTTTACTCCCGCTCTGATCTGCTTAATATTGCTCCTTCCGATGAGCAAAACAGCTGTCAACGAAGAGGGCCTGATCCTATGGGGACGGCTTGTCCGAAATGCGGCTTCTGTTTCCAGCGCACGCTTTCTCCGCGCTTAGGCGCCGACATGTCCCACATGAACTGTCAGAGCTGCACTTATTAACGCTAGGTCTATGGTAAAACATGCAGCTGACATCTTCGAGGTTCTTATGGAGGGTCAGCTCGAGATACTTTTCGTCACTGAGACATGGCTTAATAACTCTTGTGCTCCGTCCATTGAACTGGCCGTTCCCAGAGGCTTTAAGATTGCCAGAGCAGACCGACCTCTTGGTAGAGGAGGAGGTCTAGCAGTAATATTCAAAGAGGACTGGCACTTCTCCTCTGAACGGCTAGCAGTGGGGGTGGAGGGCGAAGTTCTTCATTTTTCCCTTGTTATCAACCCACATTTTACGCTAGGAGGATCTTTGATCTATAGGCCCCCAGGCCCAGCCATGCACTTCCTTGAGGCTTTGGAAGACTGTATTGTGCCCCGAGCCCTGAACTTTCCCAGATTTCTCCTGGTCGGCGACTTCAATATTCACGTCGATAATATTGACGCTTTGGAGTCGCGCAGACTTGAGGAGGTCTTGGATCTGTCACAGCTCAGGCAATGGGTGTCATCTCCAACTCACTCAGGGGTCCACCTTCTAGACCTTGTGTGCTCTAACTTCCCCCTTAAACTTTCTGACCCGGAAAAAGTCACCTGGTCTGATCATGACCTGGTCAGGTTCTCATGGGAAGTGGGTAATGTGGTCAGTACAGTTCTGACACCCCCCATTATTCATCCTCAGAAAATTAACATGGCCGTGTTTAGCCAAGAATTGTTAAAAAATCACCAGTCCCTCTCTCCGGAGTTGGATACAGCGGTTGTGGATTTCAATGGTCGGCTGCGACAGGCGACATATGCGTCTACCAAACAGGCAACTGCACCCAGACTTCGTCATTTTCCCTCTCAACCCTGGTTTTCCCCTGAGTTGAGGGAGCAAAAACTGGGGTGTAAAAAACTGGAGCGAGTCTGGAGGCGCGCCTATAGCTTGGACACAAGGGCCGCCCTACGCACTGCCCAAAAGAAATACTACGCCGCCATTAAAACTGCCAAAGGACTATACTATGCGGGAAGAATAGCTAAGGCAGAAAACAACAGCAGAGAAATTTTCTCAATTGTAAAAAGTTTTGTTTCCCCCATTGCAGAATCCTCCACCCTTCCCTCCTCTGGGGATTGGTGTGAAGTTCTTTCAAATTTCTTTACTGATAAGATAGCCAAGATTCAGCAGGGTTTTTGCTCCACTTCATCGACTGAGAATCCAGAATTTATCATCCCTGGTATGCCTGATCCCTCAGACACCCTACAGCTCACTGATTTGGAGCGGGTTACAGAGGGTGATGTGTTGCCCCTTCTGGACTGTCTTAAATCAGGGTCCCCCACTGATCCGTGTCCGGCTCGGATTCTGTCAGGGGTGGCCAGCACTGTATGTAGAGAGGTCACTCACATCGTCAACCTCTCTCTCTCCTCGGCAGTGGTTCCTGCCGAGTGGAAACAGGCTAAGCTTTTGCCACTCCTGAAGAAGCCAGGCTTGGATGCCTCGGTCCCCGGTAAATACCGGCCCATTTCTCTGCTCCCTGCCTTGCCAAAAATCTGCGAGAAAGTAGTTTTCCGACAACTAGATACATTTGTAGAGTCATCTAATGCCCTGCACCCTGCCCAATCGGGATTCAGGGCCGCCTATAGCACTGAAACGGCCCTGTTAGAGATGACGGAGTCGATACAGGAGTGTCTGGACGGAGGCGGCAGAGCAGTCCTAATCCTATTGGATCTCTCTGCCGCCTTCGATACCGTCCCCCATGCTCTCCTCATCGCCAGGCTATCGGCCATTGGTATTGGCGGCAATGCCTTGGCCTGGGTGTCTTCATTTCTTTCGGGAAGAACGCAACAGGTCTGGATGCCGCCTCATGCCTCAGAATTAAAACCACTCCTTACGGGGGTCCCTCAGGGCTCCACTCTTAGCCCCCTGCTGTTCAACATTTATATTACCCCCTTGGTGTATCTCGCGGAACAGCATGGGGCTAAGATCATAGGATATGCGGATGACACGCAGCTTCTTTTTACCTGGCCCGATGACCATCTTGACACAGCTAAGGTTCATCTTTGCCTATCCTCAGTTTTCCAATGGCTTATGCGGGCTCAACTAAAATGTAATGAGGATAAGTCTGAGGTCCTCTTTTTTGGATCCTTCCCCCCTAATTTCAAGAACGTACTGTGGCCCCCGAACATTCCATGCCCTAAGGAAATGGGTGGTCTGGCGAAAAATCTTGGGATTTGGTTCGGAGAGGATCTAAAATTTGAGGACCACATAAAAAAACTGACCGGAACGTGTTTTTCCACCCTGAGAATGCTCAGGACATTTTTTCCACTACTCCCCAGGGAGGCCAGGGAGACGGTTGCCCGAGCACTCATCCTAGCTAGACTGGACTACGCGAACTCCCTGTTCAGCGGCATTCCAGCCTATCTGACCAAGCGTCTGTTGGTCATTCAGAATGCCGCTGTTCGCCTTCTCTGCAACGTCCCCAGATGGAAGAGTGCTCGGTCTCATATGTCTGGCCTCCACTGGCTTCCAGTTCTGCAACGTATCCTCTTTAAAACCTTGGTGCTTGCGTTCAGAGCAATTCATGATCAGGGACCAGACTATTTAAAGAAAAGATTCACACTGTATGCCCCTACAAGAGCTCTCCGCTCATCTTCTCTATTAAAAATGAGCCTCCCGCGATTTAAGCGAACCAGATTGGGGGGTCAGTCCATTTCTGTGGTTGCTGCCCGCGCCTGGAATGCTCTCCCTTTTCATCTTCGCTCCAGTCAAACAGTTGCTCAATTTAAAAAGAATCTGAAAACCCACCTTTTCAGCAGCAGTTTTTAATTCGATCCCTGCTCATCTGTCTTTGCCCCTCCCTTCGCGCCAGGATACTCCCCAGTAACAGTGCGCGCTACAAAACCATTTATACATACAACTCCACTCTGCCAAGCTGGCAGTCATTTCCTAAAGCATTGCCAGGGACGGTTGTCATAGCGGTTCCTGTCAATGCCTTTTACAGTTTGATGCATGGCTCCACGAAGCATCACGGAGCCGGACGGCAAACTGTTTTCTTGTTTATTTTCAAAAAGAAAATTCGGAAGCAGGATTTTCTTTTAGAAAATAAAAAAAGACAATGCCCCTATCAACCTGTAAGTCCTCTCCCACACCGAGGGGAGCATTTTGTAGTTTCCCTGCCCCTTACCCCCAGGGTTTTCCTGGCAGTAACAGGAAGTGAAAACTGACCTCTAATTCCACCCATCTAAATTAGGTATTTGAAATTAGAAGTCCGACGTCCCGTACACGGTTTGCGTATCTGACGAATTTAATCAGAGCATAGATGAAGTAGTCTCCGACGTGATTAAACCAAAGGTCCCCTGAACTTAAATCAGTCTTGGCTGTTGCAACGGAGAATCCATACCACCAAGATATAAACCAGGCCCTTTGTTTAGTATCCATCTTTAGCATGTCAAAGCAGTAGGATATTTGAGTAAAAAAAGACACAACTTTAATCCTTAGCAATATGGACATTCTTTGGGTGCAGACATTGTACAGTATTTTCATTGCACAGCTGCACAGGTGTGTTTGTGGAGCTTCTAATACTCCTTAGCACTTGTGTCTCTGAAAAACCAAAGTAGTACCACCCGGTTAGAGACCTGCATCTTATCCCGATTCCCATTCATCTATGGTTCACCTGTGGCTTGCAGCCCATCCAGTTCACAATAACAATTTATCCTTCCGAGCGTACACACAAGCGTACATGCACAGATGGGGATCTTTAGCAAGGTGCCCTGGGGACCGCTGTTGAGTAGTCCACTGGGTGCGGCTGGGAAGGGAAGACGGATAAAAGCGGTGCGAGTGTATGCTCAAGATCAGGCTCTACGCGGATCCACTAGAGCTGCCAGGTAAGGCACACCTTACTGTTGCTTCAACATTCTGCTTTTTTCTAAATGCATGTTTTTTTTTAGGGGTGGTGATATATTTTCAACTGGTGTTCGCGCTGCGGTTTCAAAAGCATAAGCACAAACAATAGTGGTCAACTTTAATGTCAGTTTACAGAGAGAAGCTTCTGTAGCATCTTGCTATCACAATAATAAAGTCATGGTGCAAGGGCCTGGGGCCAACATGGCTCCCTGATGTTGGACAAGGCATGCTCACAGAAGCTCACACATGTTGTGCTTGGACAGTTGGGTCTCCTAAGCTGCCACTGAAGTCAGACAAGTCAGGTCAGCTGTCCTCTCTGGATCGAAGCGGAAAGTCGCGCCCTATTGGGCATGTTAGCAGAAGAACCCTCTGCCACAGATTCTGTGAGGTCTCAAGTGTAATATTCATATGGCCATGCTTCATACTTGTTTCAAAGATGAATGAATTGCTTCCCCTCTACAAAAATGTAAAAAATAAACTTAAGAAGATCTGTACATCAGCTTTAAGATCATTTTAAATTAAATAATTGCTGATTGAAAACATTTTTCAGGAGGGTTGTTTTTATATTTTAGAAATCTATACTATAAAAAGTGTGGAGAAAACATGAACGTAAAATCTAAGGGTTATTTGTTCATTAGATAATTACTAAATTCGAACTTGAAAGGCTAGGTTCAGATAAAGCATTTCTCAAAGTGGCCATGAAATTATTTAATAATAAGCTACCGTTCTTTTTGCTTTAGATCTGAAATTGAGATGATGTGTGCCTTTTTCCTCAATCCTCCATGTTCACTCTCAAGGGCTGCTACTTCTCTGACCTCTTTCATTCTGTTTCTGAGTCTGATCATTTCTCTTGATAACCATCAAAGCACTGTACCTATCCGGCGACTGCGTCTACCGGTCCCACGCCTCTCTCTATTACTAAATCCATTCATTGATTATTTATCTATTTATCCTTTGTCCTCCATGCCTGTGTATATTTTCGTTTTATTCCGCAACTCACCCTACATCTTTCAAACTGTTGAGAATAACCATCTTCTTCTGAATATGTCAATTGCTTGATCATTCTCTTCCATCCACCAACCACCCATATTCCATCTAATTAATCATCTAACTCTTCAGCCCAGTTACTCTAGTTCTTGCAAATGCTTGCAGCTGTCTCTGTGCATCTACACAAAGCTCAGAAATGTGCGCTTAACTTAGTCCAACTTAACATATCTGTAGAATTTGAGACATCTGACCAGCCAAGTCATTGGTATTCATTGCTGGGATTGTCCTTGCCTGGTTTTCATCCTCCATTTATGACATCCTTCTTCTGCTTCTTGGAAAGGTACTTCATTTGCTCAAATCACTCTGCCATGCAGGGGTCCTCAGGGGTCCACCTCTGGGCCACTTTTCTATTTACATTATTCCACTTTCTGTGATCGTTGCATCACCTGAGTTTCACTCTTGATCTTATGCTCATGAAGCAACAATCTATAGTTCATTTCCTTCATTCCTGGATTCTATTCTCAAGGGTCCCCCATGTGCTGTTCTCTGATATACCTCGCCATTTATTTCTTTACCCTTCTAAAAATAATGGAAATTCATCTTCAGCGACTCAGAACCCAAACACTCCACACCGCTTGCTGTTTCTTTCCCACCACCTCGCCTGCCCACCAGATTTGTGGTTCATCGTTCTGGTGTTAATTTTGCACATCGTCTCTTGTTAATTTACCTTACTCAATATCTTGTTTGATTTTTCTTCTACTAGACTCCACCAACCAATCTTAATTCATTCTGATGTTTACGGTTTGCTTCTTTATGCGCTCAACTTCTTGCTTATTCTCGTCTTTCGTTTCTGTTCATTGTTTGTGTCTCAGTCAAAACGCTTTTCTTTCATGTTTCTCTCATCATTTTCCCCTTATTTGACTGGTCTCAGATGCCTCACTATCTCTTACGGCTACTGTACTACGGAATATGCGGCATAGGAATATTGGGATATCAGAATATCATCAACAGAATATTGAGAGACAAAATATCGACAGGTAACTACATATAATATAATGCATAAACGTTCTATTATTAACTCCACATCTATGCAATTTGAAGAAATATATATATATATCAAAAAAGTACATATATGCTGCATTAGGTAAAGAAAATCTCTTCTTACTTACCTTTCAATATTTCGCCCTTGATAGTCTGGTCACCATACTTTGTGCTGAGATTCCCATCTTGATATTTCGGGGTACACCCCCATGGAGGTCCCAGTTTTATTTTCTCTGCACCTTGTTCATCAAATGTCTCCTTTAGTTCCTCATCATTTCCTCCTCTTGGGTAACTCTGAAAGCCTCTTCTTGGTGCTTGAACAGCACTGTAGACCTCTTGCGCTATATCATAGTTTTATCCCGTATCTCACCGGGTGCCCAAACCATGGACATTTCTATCTTTTTGCATATTATTGAATATCCTTTAATCCTCCCTAATGTCTCACTTGATCTCCATAACATTCATAAGCCTATTCTCTTAATGAATCCTGGATATATTTTGCTATCCAATCAGTCTATGTAAACAATTTTGACAGGGGTGGTTCCTCCATTAGGGCTTAGGGGCTGCGCCCCTCTGAAATTCCTACACATTTACATAAAAACATATTAAATAGATCGATGTATTTAGAGATATGATCGTATCTCGAAATAATTTGGTGTATTTATTTCTCTGGGCTGTCAGTTTCAGGCTGCCTGCCCGCCTCGCTCTGAAGCAGGAGAAGAAAGCCAGGCAGTAAAATCAACTTTCTCAACTGGGATGCACGACTCAGGACTTCCTGTTTTAAAGCTCTTCATTGCATGTGTGGTCTATGGTGGTATGCACTCTGTAGGCTAGTGACACAATCTGCGTCATGGTTTCAGGCGTCACAGACTTCATCCCTGCGTGATTTCAGATGTTCGTCATTCAAAGGCATAGAACCCATCCTTTCATCATATGTGAGAGTAGATGCACGCACGTCTGATCTAGTGCCTTGTTCTCAGTAACGGTAAGCGTTTGCATGCTAATGATGTGCTATGTATATTGTGCTGAGACCCCTCCTCAGGCTGACCTCCCCTACTGTGACACCCCAGGCCCTCGCTGCAGATTGCTGGCTCCATTAGAAGTGGAGCTGCTGTATTTGCTCCCCCCCCCCAAAAAAAAATGGATCCCAATAACGAGCAGGGTTCTTGTTCCCTTGCAAAGTTGATCCAAATATCCAAATTCAAGCACAGCGAGAAATATGTGCTTAAAGTGGACAGTTCTCTGATGTATGACATTAAAACTGGCCATGTCCTCATGCCCCTAAGTTAACAGTGATGCCAAAACATGGATTGACTTGCAAACAATGAATGTTAAAAACGTTAAGGGAATTCATTTCAGGGAGTTAGTTCCTCTCTTATTTCACATGCTTTACTTAAGCTTGCATTCCCCAAGAGTAAGCTATTGTTTAATGTTGTTTATCTGTATTTTCTTCTGTGCATACCTTGAGGCTTGAGCAATGCCAGGTGTTTATGAGGGGCTTTATTGAGCACACAGGTGCTAAGGCTAAAGCCAAATAAAGTGCCTGTCAGTGGGTTGGCCTCTGCAGAGCACACAGAACAATGTTTATGCATTCTATTTGCAACTGAAATTCTGTGGATATGTGTGTGACAGGGTTACACAAATATCAAAATAGTTGCAAGGCAAAACTAAGAGAAATTAAAGTGCTTAAATTTGAGGGCATGCAGTGCATGTTTGGGGGCGGACAGCGATGCGAGAAAGTGCATTTGGGGAAGAGTTAAAAGAGGATGCTGAAGAGGAAAAAGAGGTGGTTGAAGATATGCAGATGGACAACATATGCAGAAAAAAAGAGGATACATATCTAACATGAAGCACACATAACTGAAGGCAAAAACTCCTTCCACAGGTCTCAATGCTATTTAATTCAAAGACTCAAAGTTTCAGAATTGAAACATTTCCAATGTTGATAATTTATAACAAATAAGTTTTACTTATTTATCTTAAACAGCTAACACCCAATTCGAAAGCCAATCATACTGCCAGGTTTTAGGTGTATGTCAGTTGTTGTGTCATTTATCTGGGTACAATTACATCTCAGAGAGAAACCAAAATACTGGTCTGATGGTACACTATGGGAATCACAGAAATGTATTTGACAGGTTCCTTTATAGAGAGCCTCCACTTTGTTCATCCCACTTAAAGACCTATCTGCACATATTTCTATATGACTGGTTGCAGCTAGCCGCTGTGGGTGCTTCTTGAGGTCTGGTTAGAGCAAATTTGTCCTAAGTTAATACTACATACAGTGCAAAACACTGGGCAAAAAGACGTTTTAACCCTTTAAGTGCTGCCGTCGGCCAACGGTCGTCACGGGCACTACCTCCCCAGTGCTGCGTGCGACCGTTGGACGTCCATTTCAGCACTGGATAATGGACAGCGCAGCACTGGGGAGGTATATTTACGAAGCTCCTAAGGTGTTAAAGGGCTAAAGTTGTCATAGTGTACAATTTTCACATTACACTAACTGTTGAACATATTAATGCAAGAAGGGGCGCTAGAGAGCGCACGAGCAGCATGGCCGCACTTCTGTGAGGCTCCTGCCGCCTGTGCCACCATCCAACATTTATCCTACGCTAACCACCTCTGATGTCGCTGCACTTTGGACCGCTTGTTGAACCCCTTAACCCAGGCACTCGCTGAAAATTTGAAGGGAATCGGACGTCGGAGTCCAGAGATATCTGGTGGTGAAAGGAGCACCGACTGCAGGGGCGGAGACTGTGGGATCGTGAGCTGGGTCGCGATCACTGCGCGACACCGGGGCTCCCACGTGGCGTGAAGGCCGTGACACAGGAGAGGCTTCCCTACCGCGACCCCCTCTGCAGGGACGAAGGGACAGCGTGTGTGAGCAGGTCTTACGTAAGCTACGGGCTGTGGCTGGAAGCACCGACGGGGTACCGGAGCAGCGCGCTGGAGGAAGTGGAGCCTGTCTGCTCGAGAGCTGGGAAGACGACGCTGCACGGCCCCGGGGATCTTGGATGGTGAGTGGACCGTGGCTGGGCTGCACACTGCCTACTGTGCTGACACCGGCTTCCCCGACACCAATGCAGATCTGAACTCCGAGGGCAGATACGGGACGCTGGGGGTTTCCACTGGCCTTGCGCTGCAGCACGGACCTAGCGCTACCGCAAATGAGCTGAGGGCCCTCTCCTCCCCCTCCCCCCTCAGCGTGCCCGGTAATGGGCGCGCATGTATGCAGTTGACGGAGATAATTGTCCTGCGGTCTGAACGCCTACACACGTGGGGGCAGCTGGAGGAACAAACATTTACAATTGATATGCAGCTGGCATACGGGAGTTGCACGGAGTGATATTTACTAGAAGTAAGACTGCCTACACGTGCATACTATAATCTACGGACAGTTGTGACGCACATGGGAGCGTCCATGATTCTGCAATTGCTGTATTTCTCTCGCTGAAGCATCGCCTACACATCAGGTCCACATTGAGCGCCCAGGACTGGGTGGGCTGGTGTTGATTGACTGAGGCTACTGCAGCCATACTGCCATAGATTGACTGTACTTTTTGGAGCTGCATTGGGCACATGCTGACGTTCCTGCTGGGACTGGGGATCTTCCTATACTGAAAGCCTGCATACTTGAGGATCACAATAGATGTTAGCCCCTTGACTGGCGCGGGACTATTGCGTCATCCCAGAACGGCGATATTCATGCGCATGCTGATAGATGTGGCCGATTTTGCAGTCGCGAAGCTCATTGTATGACGCAACTGAGTGGTGAGACGCCACAGGAGGGACGGAGTTCGACGTCTGCCGCTCTACACCAACGGAATTGGCTGCTGCCCACAGTGGTCGAGAAGAGCACGCGGACAGAGTGGGTTGTGGAGAGTGACCTGAGCGGATTTATTGAAGTTTGGAAGTGTGGGTAATATAGGCCCGGGATTGTGGGCTTTGCTAGAGTAATACCTAGTGAACGGAGGACCTGGGTGCCACGGCCGTGTAGGTGCATGCCCGGGATCTCTGGGACGGCACGCAGTGGGAATATACATACGCACTCATTCGCTGCGGAACGACTTTCGAGGGATACCACCATGGGCCGACAGGATACTCGACAGCCAAAACTGTCTTTTGATTCGGCTCAGGCGTCGAAGAAGTCTGTGAAGACGGGGACAGACTTGACAGGAGCTCACAGCCCCCCAACAGCGGGGCCTAGCTGCGGCGCGACGGCACCGGATATGCATCTCCTATTGCAGGAAATTAAGCAGGGATTCGCGACGGTGGTGGACAAGGTGGACCGGCTGAGCTCCAGAATGGACGCCATTGCACAGAAAATGGATGTTCATGAGGAGCGCCTCACGGAGGCGGAAAGACGGATTTCAGATAATGATGATACCACGGCGTCCCATGCTACTAGACTGTCAAGAATGGATAACATCCTCAAAGTCATAGCTGCAAAGAACGAGGAGTTGGAGGCGCGCAGCCGCCGCAATAAAATACGCGTGGTGGGTGTGCCGGAATCTACGAACACTGGCAGAATGGAAGACTATGTTGAACGGATACTCCAGACGGCGATCGGTGCGGAAGCCTTCTCTAAGCAATTCATTGTTGAGCGCGCGCATCGTTCCCTTGGCCCGCAGCCCAAGCCGGGTGCACCTCCTCGACCGATAATTGCCCGTTTACTGAATTATCGGGATAGAGACACTGCTCTCCGGGCTGCTCGCACTGCTAAACAATTGACGTGCGATGGGGTAACATTCACGCTATATCCGGACTTCACGCCGATTGTCCAGGATCAGAGAAGAACATTTCTAGGAGTGAAGAAAAAACTACGAGATCTGCAAATAGACTATGCTCTACTATACCCGGCCAAGTTACGGGTCACATACCAGGCGAGGCAGCACTTCTTTGTGAACCCGCAGCAGGTGGAGGATTTTTTAAAATCGCTGCGACGTGAACGTGGGAATCATCCTGTGGAAGAGGAAATAGAGAATGAAGAGGCCTGATGCACGTGTATGGATAACTGAGGAGGCCAATGGACTGTTTGTGCACTGAGTCCAGGGAATAGGACGCATGCTGACTTCATACACAGGAGTTCAAGACTTTGCTGAGATACTTCGAAGATGAACAATCGGGAGAGAGAAAGGCGGCATTGGACCAAGGGTGGTAAAGTATGCCAGGCGACACCCCTCATCCCTCGAAGTGCCCCTTCCAGGGCGGTATCGACTTTGGGGACGGGGAGAAGGGGGTGTACAAGTGCGATCTCTGGCTGGCCCTACTAGGGTATACCCCTTTGACATTGATGTTTGCACTGCGGCTAGTTGGGTGTTTGCTAGCAGTGTTGGGAGGAGGGAGGGTTGTGGATGCTGGAGGATTGGGGTTACTTCAGTGGGTGGTGGGAGGGATGGGATCGAAGTTTGACTTGTTACGTGTCACTGGTTCTGACATGGGAGGGGGGGAGTGACTGAGGTTGCAACGGTTTGGAGTTCTTCTGAGGCGCTACCTTTACAGACTACTGCAGATTGGCCCCGTAGGATTGTCTGGGTTGCATGGAGAGGGATGTTTCCGTTGGGTGGGGAGAGTGCATGGCAAGAGATAGCCTTTCCGACTAGGACAATTGAGGGGAGACAAGAAGGGGGGTGGGACAGGTGGCTGTTTGTTTGCATTGTACAGAGGATTCATGAGATATGTTGGAGTGATTGGACTATGGTGGATGGCGCGCGTGGGCGGAGGACAGTGCGGATGGTGATGGCTGTAGCTGAGACTGCAATCTTGGGAGATGGCTGATATGGCAGGGAATAAATTAACGATTATGACATGGAATGTGCGGGGCATTAATGATGCTAGAAAAGGAAGAAATATCCTGGCCTATCTCGATAGGCATAATGTGCACATTGTTTTGCTACAAGAGACACATTTTTGCCCTAGATCGGATTCTAAATATGCTAGCAGGTGGGCTTCGATCAGGAAATTTTCCTCATACTCCTCATACTCTAGAGGCACGGCGATTCTGATTAAAAACACGATTGCTTTCCAGATGTTGGGGGAGGTTATTGATCCTGAGGGACGATTTGTGATCTTATGGGGTAGATTTGGCATGGAATCTGTTGTTATTGTGAACTGCTATGCTCCGAACGTTGATACACCAGATTTTTTTACCACACTGTGGGGTCATGTCTTGGCGACAGGTGCTACACACATTATATGGGGGGGAGACTTTAATGTTACACTTGTGCCTGGCTTGGATCGCTCAGATGGATGTGGCCAATATAATAGACGAGCAAGGGATGTACTATTAGGAGTTATAGAGGAGGCGGGGCTGGTCGATAGCTGGAGATATACTCATCAGGCACATAAAGAGGGCACGCACTTTACGTCATACACTAACACGTGGGCCAGATTGGATTATTGTTTTGTATCTAGGGGATTATGTGCGGGCATAGATAAGGTGTCTCACTTGCCTAGAACATACTCGGATCACTGCCCGGTGTTACTATCCCTTGTGATTCCGGGATACGAGAAAATACGTCCCCCGTGGAGACTGCTCCCTACTATGCTGCTGGATTTAGTCTTTAGAACGGAGCTGGGTGATGAAATCACGGACTTTTTCCCCAGAAATAGGAATTCGGTTGATAGTGTAGAGACGGTGTGGGAGGCATTCAAGGTCACGGTCAGAGGTATCTGCATATCCAAGGGAGGGGGAATACTAAAGGACATTCAGAGGACGTTCCATAGGTTGGAGCGTGAATTGAAGGCAATGGAACTCGAGATGACGAGCAGAACTGATACGGAGTTACATAATATATTCAGGGACAAGTTGACGGAATTTGGCGTAGAGGCGGAGAGGGAGGTGAAATTTAGGGGGAAATATTGGACAGCGAGGCGTTACTGTGAAGGGGAGAGACCTGGAAAGGTACTAGCCGCAATCACGAGGAAACCTCGCTTCAGTGCCAATATATTAGAAATCACCACGTCGGACGGCACACGTTGTCAGGATACCAGGGGGATTCAGGAGGAATTTCTTTCGCACTATAAACGGCTGTATACGTCTCAACAAACTGGCGTGATAGATATGGGGAGTTTCCTCGATGATATAGCACTGTGCTGGCTCTGTGATGTGCATAGACAATTTCTTAGTGCTCCATTGGAGACCGGTGAGATCCGTGACGCGATTATGTCGCTTGCCAATGGAAAGGCGACAGGGTCGGATGGGCTCCCCGCTGAGTTTTATAAATGTTACATTGATATCATGGCGCCGGTCCTTAAGGAAGTTTTTGAGGAATCGTTGGCAGTTGGGGAGTTGCCGGGATCAATGAGAGAGGTGATAATTACCTCGTTGTTGAAGCCTGGTAAGGAACCTGCGGACACAGACTCATACAGACCATTATCTCTCATTAACTGTGATGCCAAGATCCTTGCCAAAGTACTAGCAACGCGACTCTCACTGATTATGTCTAAAATAGTACTGCAAGATCAAGCTGGCTTTGTGCCGGGACGCGCCACCACCCATAATCTTCGGACGTTGTTCTCCCTGACCCAAACGATTGCCCCGGAACTGCCTGTGGCTGCTGTTTTTTTGGACGCCACGAAAGCGTTTGATTCAGTCGAATGGCCGTATCTGTTTACTATACTGCATATGATGGGATTCCCCAAATTGTTCATTAGTTGGGAGAAGCTACTATATACTAGACCCACTGCCAAAGTGGTGATTAACGGATTACTGTCGGCTCCTTTGATGATAACGAGAGGAACCAGGCAAGGGTGCCCACTATCACCTCTGCTATTTGCTATGGCGGTCGAACCTTTGGCCTGTCGCATCCGTCAACTGCATGGCGCTAGTGCCTTTCGCTGCTTTCAGCGCCAAATTGGTATGTCACTGTACGCAGATGATATTACGTTATATGTACGACATCCTCAAACCAACCTTAATCCCATCATGCGTGAGTTCATTGTTTTTGGTGGGATGTCGGGGATACATATTAATTGGAAAAAATCCCAATTTTTCCCGCTAACATCTGCAGTTCCGAGATTTCAACTTGATTACCCGCTAGAGTGGTGTGATTCGGAACTTCGGTACTTGGGTATAGTTGTGTCTCTGGACAGAGACGTGACACTCAGATCGAATTATGGAGTGGCGATCACGAAATTAGCTGACAATGTGACGCGATGGAAGGCGTTACCGCTGTCGATGGCTGGAAGAGCGGCCCTTATAAAGATGGTGGTGTTACCACAATTCCTCTACCTCTTTCAGAACGTGCCATATTATCCAGGTGCTTTTTTCTTTAAACAGCTGAGATCGGAGCTGTTACGTCTCTTTTGGGGAGGCAAACAGCCTCGATTGCGTTGGAGCATTATTACCCAGCCCTATGAGAAGGGAGGGTTTGATGTGCCTGATTTTGAGCAGTATTACGTCGCTGCCCAAGCGCAATATGCATATCATTGGTTGAAACCCACGCCATATATGCCTCAAATCGCTGCAGAGGATTGGATAGCGCGACCCATTCCTCTGAATGGTCTCCTACTGGGTACAGTTAAAGACATAGAGACGCCATTTACCACGGTTACATGCACCATTGACGCGTGGCATAGGCTTGTACGCTTGATAGGGGTAACGAACTTATATTCCCCGCTGCTTCCCCTTACGTACCACCCTAGTATCTCGCTCTTGCAGGAAACGGGATTTCACTTGATGTGTAGACGTGCGAAAATCTCGGTCTGGGGGGACTTATTCAATGCAGGGCGGTTCCGTACCAGGGACCAGCTGTTTCGTGAACACACCCCTACGCCTCTAGACGTGTTTTATTATATCCGTCTTAGACAGGGATTGAAGGAAGTGCTCCCTAACTTTCCGGAGGAACCGGATCTGGTTTTGCCACTACATAACATGCTACTATCTGATGGCCGTCATCTTGTCTCTCGATTATATACTGCCATAAGGACACAGCGCAGAGGGACTGAGAGTTCGGCGCGGCGACATTGGGCTATGGATTTAGGCAGGGATATTACTGATGATCAATGGCACTACTGCTGCGCCATTACGGCGAATATTGCATCTAGCAACAGACTAAAGATTATTCATTACAAATTTTTACAGCGTTTTTATTACACACCTGAGGAAATTACGATTTCACTTAGCGGCTACTGATAGATGTGACCGCTGTAATGCACCGGGTGCGGGATTCCTCCATTTAGCTTGGGAATGCCCGGGAGTGTTTGACTTCTGGACGCAAGTACAGGCTGCGTTACAGGTAATGACCTCCGGAGCGGTTGCCAAAGACCCGCTGATTATGTTACTGGGCTACACGCGGGATGTACCTAAGTCAACTCGGAAATTCACGGACATTGCATTACTACTAGCGAAAAGGCTGGTTGCGTGTCGCTGGGGACGGGGTAGAGCTCCTAAGTTTAAGACCTGGCTTGAGGACCTGGTTTATTGTCAGGATCAGAATAACATCTATGGAGAGTTAATGCCAGTGCAGAGTAGGCCGATTGATATATGGGGACCATTGCAGGCTTATCTGGTACAAAACACAACAACAGACACAGACTCAGAGATACCCGATTGAATGATATGGGGATGCTTATTACTTGGATAAGACCAGCGTGAGGTACCACTTGGGAGGCACACCGACGAACACTGATGTGGGAGGCTATACTGAATGGGGTTCGGGATGGGATGGGACTCTTTTGGACCGTGGCCAAAACTGGGGGCCACAGAAGGCAATGTACAGGATGCATTTTACATGCAATAGCATCATGAGAGTTGACTTCACTAACATGCTACTGGTACAATGTTCCTAATTGGCTGACTGCCGGATGCTTCTACCCATGTTCCATGTAGATATTGCTGCACGAGCCTCATTGATGCTATGTATTCCCTGCTACACTGTTCTGCCAATATTCTCTGCTGTCGTGGTTCGATGCCCGTGCTGTCCGCTGGCCCATGATTAGATGCCGGTACCATGTCCGAGAACAAACTGAAGAATGTGATGTTATGTCCTCTGTGGTTTGATGTTGTTTGGTGCTATGTATTGATAATACTTTGCAAAATGGAAAAATAAAGTTTTAAAAAAAACAAAAAAAAACATATTAATGCAAGAAAATATGGGACAGTTTTTAATGTGTTAATTATTTGAAGACTATATGTTCCCACTGCTTTATAAGCCTTTCATTATCGCTACATTAATTTGCTTTAAAATGCATCATTTGCAAATCTTTTTTTCATTTCTTTCTCTATATAAAAGTCATGCCCAACATTTACACCTCACCACTTTCAAATGTCACCAGCCGCCACTGAAATTTGAACCAATTTTTCTGCATTTCTCCAGAGTTGTCAATTTTCCCAGGTACATTGTGAGTAGCTCAGTCAGCCAAAGGTTTTCTTTTCATTCTGGTACTCGTAGTTCTTTTTGTACCATTGTAACTTTATAACTATAAGTACCTGGACTGGATGGCACACGAATAGACCTAGGAAACTTGAGAGCCCGACATGAATAAAATATAATTAAACCAACCTGCAGAACAAAATTGGTGATTGTGTGGGAACTATACAAACAACAGCTCATGAATGTTTATTCTGCCATCATATAGTTGCTCTTAAAAGGCAATTCTTGAAGCACGTGTTTCTTGCTAATGTCATCTGAATGTTACATGAAGCTGTAAGATTGCTAAAAACCAAATATGTATTCTATTCTGCAATTAATTAACTTATCAAAGTTCCTGGCATTTTCTTAGAAGTCCCAGTGTTGTAACATCAAATAATATGAGCTTTGAGAGGAAACTTGGGTTCCCATGAGATGCACATGAGCCGATATCCAACCAATACTTGTGCCTGGAACATGTTAGGGAGATGTGTGTGTGCCCTTCCATCATCCTGGAATTCATTGGTGTGACAGTGCCATTGCCAACACTTATGTTTAAAGGCATTCCTTTTGTCCCTCACAGATCTGCCATCAGATGTCCTGCCGCCCTGGCTAGACGTGGTAGATGGCGTGGTATCTGTGCAGCTTCCTTCTGCTCCTGGTGTCTATCCCGCCAGCCTCAGCGTCCACGCCTGGATGCCGCCTGCCGCCGCTTGGAGTTGAGGGGTTCTTTCAAAATGGAGACGTTATCCTGGGTGGGATTTTCCCTGTCCATTACAGCACAGTGTTGACAAACGTTTCCTTCACCGAACCACCGGAGAGACCAGTCTGCGAGATGTAAGCAAGACATTCTACTCCGCAAATTCACTCCAAATTTTGGCGCTTGCAAAGTAGTATGAATTCTAAGCACTTCTTCATTGTATGCATCTGGCCATAGTTTAGGTGGGTTCTGTACTGTTTCTTTGTGGTAATTCTGCAAAATTTAAACTAAAGAATTACCTGGTCAAGCAAGAGATACGAATTATGTATTTGTTTCTTAAGCAAATTAATCTAGAGGGGCATATTTCTTCATAAAATGAATGGAAACCACTGGATTCAGAAAATTCTTGAAGGTATTTCAGATTTAATTAAAAAACACAACCTCCAAACAGACCAGCAGTGACCAAATAAAGACAGGAGTAAACATGGTTGGTATTGATCAAGAGCAAACAGACACGTAGAGAAAGGGTAGAAAAGATGGAGAGAAAAACAGACACCAGTGAGTTTGGAAATGACCTAATTTCAAAGATAAGAGAGAGAGGTCCGAGAAGACTCAAAAGGTGTAAAAGGAGAGGAAACTGAATGATATAATCTAACACCTAGTGAAAGAGTGTCAGGAGAGATAAACGAGACAAGGATAGCAAACCTACCAAATATCTAGACAATCAGGCTGTGAAGTTAGTGTATTAGTTGTGGTATCACCGATGCAGCCAGAGATGAAACACACAAACCCCACTGCCAACACTAAAGCCATGTTAAAGGCTTCTGCTCCTTTGTGTGACTTTTGCAACCACATAAAGGTGGGATTTCCCGGCTTGTGCTTGAACTTTCATATAAAAATAAATAAATCATGTTCAAGCTGGATTCCCCTTCCTGCTTTTCTGGTTTGGGCATACAATAAGCCCCCTTGGTACAAGGAATTTCCTGCTTCATCTCATGTAGGTACGAGGTTGAGTTTCTCTCCAAGTTTCTTCTAACTGCAAATGTGGCAGACACCTGCAACAGACGGAATTCCCTGTTGAGTTTAAGAAGATATGAAGCTGTGTGTGTGAAGGGTTTGACAAACATGTGCCTCTTAGAACTGCACAGGGAATTTCAACCTGTTATTTTTACAGAAATTATTTTGTGTCAACTACTTTCTCCTATTGCCAAGTTCTTCCTGCCTCATTGGTTCCAGCTCTTTACCAACTTGTGCATATTTAAACTCGTTAATGTCAATTTGTGTCTGTAGGAAAGTAGGATCTGCTTTTATTGTTACCCCAATTTTTTGCCTGGTTCTGTGCTGTTTCTGACTAGTCTGACTCAATCAATCAATCAATCAATGAGGGGATTGTAAAGCGCGCTACTCACCCGTGAGGGTCTCAAGGTGCTGGGATTCTGCTAATCAGGACCCCAATCTCTCTGCTTTCTCCCCTATATTGATTATGGTGAGTACCTAGGTACACCCCAGATTGGCGACTGGTGTACACTTACAAGTCCCTAGAATATGGTACTAAAGTACCCAAGGCATAGGTACACCAGGGGTCCCCCATGGGCTGAAGCATGTATTATGCCACCCATGAGTGACCACATGAGGGACCACACAAACTGAGACTACAGGCCTGCCATTGCAGCCTGTGTAAGCTCATGCTAGCACCACTTACGAGATATATAGGTTTCCCTATCTCTGAGGTCACTGCACTTAAAACCTATAAGTCACCCCCAAAGCAGGCCTTTTAATCCTGAAGGCAGGGTGCTCGGTTCTAACTGTGAGAGTGTCCCTGCATGAGAGGGACATCCCTACAACCTTTGGAGTCCATTCTCGCGGGTTCTAAGTGCAACAGCCATTACGACACATAGAGTGGCCATGCGTCATTAGGCTATGGCTTACTCTAAACTGGCTGTAACAAACCCTCCCATGTTTGGTATCAAACATGTTGGAATCATACCACAACACCATAAACGGTGTGGGAGGTATGATTCCATGCACTGAAAAGCTCCTCCGGTTGGCCCTTACTGCTCCCGGTGCCAGTCATCTAGACCCAGTCAGCACAACATGGCTGCTGCCGACCAGAGAGACAATTCTGCCGTTTTGCTGTTGAGCCAGGCTTGAGCATGGGAAGGCAGGACAATAGGTATTCTGTCACAGGGAGGTTTGACCACCTCCCAGACAGGGTTTAGTGTATTGGGTCAGGGTGGGAGAGCTTGCCAGCTCCACTAAATCTGCCTGAGGGGCACATTTGGTGCCCTCCTTGGAAATCCAGGTCAAACCAGCTCAAGGAACTGTTGGCTCCCACTCTGGTGCGAAACTGGACAAAGGACATGGAAGTATCCTCCCCACTGTCCGACCCCTTCCCTGGGAAGGAGCCCTGAATCGTCCTGACCCTTTCCCTACGGTACTTAAGGGCTTACCTGTGGGTGGCTCACTAGATTCATTGTGGGACTAGTTTCAATTCAAGACACCACTTTATCTTCGACCATCTGGACACTCTGGACTTCACTGGACCTTGCTCTGGGCTTTGAGACTGCAACTGGAAAGACTCCTGCTGCTCCTGGTCTTGTTGCCCTGTTCATCTGCTGCAATGTCCTTGCCCTTGCTCCATACAGAAACCTTCCAAGGCCTGTGGACGTCCAAGACACCTGAAGGAATCTCCCTTGAATCGAAGGAGTCCCTTCCCTCCATCGTCAGGCACCGCAACGCAGCTGACTGGTCTGCTGATCCTAGGCTCCCATGGAGTCCAAAAAGCTAAGTAACACAGGTCAGGGTTTTTCACATCCCTTGAGGCCTGCCCTGTCCTTTCACCAAGTTTGAGGCCAGTATCTCTTGTCGGAGCCGCAGGAACCATACCCCTGTGCACCACGCCGACTTGCCATTGCAAAGGTTTGTTGGCTTCCTTCTTCCAAGATCTTCGGGCTCTAAATTGCCCCAACCTCAAGCATCTTCTGTGACCAAGATTTTGTCCTGACCACATCACTTGCACTGTGGGCCTGTATCTTTGGTGAGCTGCTCGAGGTCCTCTTACGACTCCAGTGCCTCTGGCCTGAGGAACCTCTTGAGGGTCTTCCTTGATTTCAACAGGCTCCATTGATTGGCTGATTGACAGGCTCCCTCTGACTCCCCTTCTTGTGGCGAATCACCTCGACTTGCTGGTCCGGACACTGCACCTTTTTTGCTTTCCACATTGGTTGAGATTGCCAAGGCTTGTTGGTGCGCCCGACGGACACCGACACCTCAACTCTCGAAACCTGATGTGGGATAGCTTGTGATTGACTCTTCCACAGCATTGCCTGGTCTGCACAGCTGCAGCTCCAAGGTCACCGTCAGCTCTCCTGCAACACTCGACATTGGTGGGCATTCGTCTTTCGTGCCTCTCGGTCACTCCGGAGTGGCATAATCTCTGTCCCCTCTGCTTGTAGGTACTTCTCCTCCTGAATACACCTTTGTGTTACAGCATACACTTTCACCTTCTCCAGCAGTGGCATATTCCAGAAGTCCTCCATTGGGTTCGACGGCTGTTTCCAACCCACTTCACACCTATGCACCCACTTTCCTTGGTGTAGCTATCCCGGTTCCTAGGGTATCCACTGGTACGGTAGCTCCCCAACCTTCTGTCTTCCATGGAGTTTCTTTAGGGTCCACTGGGAAAGGTCCTTCTTCTTTAAAATTTCAACTGCGTCTTACCCATTGATTTGTATTGAGCCCGGGGTTGTGTTCCCGCTCTGCACATGGCCTCCGTGGGGTTCTGGTTACATAGCTCGGGTGGTTTTTTGGCTCCCCGGTACTTCTACGTCTTCTGGGTACAGCCTTGACTTGAGTCGTGGTTCGCATACCACTATTTTAGTATTTGGTTTGGTCTCCCCCTGGCAACCGCTGTGTATTTTGTGCTACTTACCTGGCTTCTCTGTAAAGTATTATGTGCCTTTTGTATAGCTCTGAGTAGGAGATATTTGTATGTGTTAGTGAGGGTCTTATAATAAATACATATTTGTATAACTACACTGTGTGGTTCTTTTTCACTTAATCTATACCTACTTGATTACCTTCTGGTAAAACAAGCTGCTTTACACTCCTTCCGTACTAAGCCTGGAGGCTGTTCTACACAGCTACCACATCTAGAGCTTTTCTAAGGTTGTCTAAGACCACTAAAATCACCATTTTGATTGAAGTGTGCTCCATATACCAAGCCAGCTTCTCACAGTGTCCAACAGAGATACTTCAGATATTTGTCATTAGAGCGACACAAGGTACTTGAGGCCAATGACAGGCATCATGTTTTAAAAGTGTGCAAGAGTGTAACAACAGGAGAGAGATGGTAGGAGAGATAGGAAACAGAGAGGGGGAAGAGATATGGAGAAAACAGAGAGGGAGACAGAGCAATAAAGAGAAAGCTAGAATGATGGAAAGACATAGCGAGCGCAACAGACATAGACCGGGAGAGAGAGGGAGACATGGAGAGTGAGACAGGGAAACAGAGAGAGAGAGAGAGAGAATGCATAATTAAGGGCAATGGAAGAACAGAGAGGCAGAGAGAGATAAAGGGAAGTGCGATGGAGAGGGAGAAGATAGAGGGAGGCAGAGGGGAGAAAGTAGAGAGAGGAAGAATGGAGAACGAGACTGGAGGACAGAGACAGGTACAGAGAGAGAGAGAGATGGAAAGGGAGGAAAGCTGTTGGAGAAACAGACAGAGGCAGAGGAGAAGAGAGGTGGGTAAGAGGTAGTGGGACCAGTGATTAAATCAACAACATAAAAAGGCTTAGAAATGGCAAAGAAACAAACAGATAAGAACTATCTTCCCAATTGTTGGTTGCTATACATCTCTACAAAAGTGCTGTGTAATGACAGAGCACTTCGCTTTCTTACATCGGCATTCACTGCGGAGCACCCGCTTTTGATATCAATTGGCTTCCATCTCAACAATGGAGTCTGTCCCATCCGCCATATTACAAGTGCACTATAGTCAATGACTGTGTTATATGGCGCATAGCATATGTCATGTGTGTGATGGTGTCACTGTCCGCCAAACTCTAAAGATATTCGTTCTTTTGGGGGTTATGTCTAGTTCCATGTTTCATACCTGCCCACTCCTGCATGCACACTTTTATATCAGTCTATGTTGATACACCGTTGTGTTCTATTCTCAGCTTCGGCTTCAGGTCCTATCGTTGGGTACTCTCCATGCTCTTCACTATAAATGAGATCAACCATAACCCGGCTCTCTTGCCCAACCTCACCCTGGGATTCGGGGTCATCGACTCGTGCAACATTGTGAGAAGAGCACTGGAGGGCGTCACACAGCTGACGGCGGGGAAGGAGAAGGGTGATCTCAACTACCAGTGCCGGCACTCTCAGGCTAGGCTGTTGGCTATCATCGGAGATGCCGGCATGGCCCAGACGGTGGCTATGGCCCAACTTTTAGGACTCTACAGGCTACCCCAGGTGAGAGGACTGTCTGACAGCGATGGGATTACACCAGATTGTGTCACCATTGAAGGTGTTGAAATGGCACGAGTGTGGAGTGTGAAATTCCTTCCACTTTGATTTCATTGTTTTTGTGCAACCAGTCAGGAGATACATGTTCAGGTCCACTGTCCTCCAATGATGGTGGCTTTGGGCATACTGGAATGCCTGCATTCATGGGCCCTACAAGGAGTATGGGTAGTGATTGCTAAGGGAACATACACAGATTGTCCTGGAGGCCACACAATGCACCAGCAAGTTCCGCCCCTTCCGGGTTTGTTGGAGGATTTGGAGGTAAGAGGATACTCACCATGTATCATGGGGAAGAGGCAGCGGGGGAAGTAAAGAGAAGGAAGTCAGGAGCAGGGCATACTGTTCAGTACAGCATCTACAGAGGGCACTGCACCAGGGGAATCCACAGTGTTGTAGTGCTAGAGCTAAAATAGTGCTAGGTGGTTTGCGTCAGTTTTAGCACTGCCACTGAATTAGACTGAGGGTAAATTGGACCTGCTTGTGTTTTGCACTTTCTTTTTCACTGGCTTGCAGGTGATAAAACTAAGCAAAAAAAAATTTCAAAAAAAGAAATGGATAATTAACCCCTTCCAGGCTGATGACGAGCTCAGCTCGTCATGAGCGTTACCTGCCGTGCGCTCATGACGAGCTGAGCCCCCCAGTGCCGGCCCCATCAAGCTTGCCTCCTCCCGGGAGTTACCAAAATCAGAATACACTGAAAACATCCTTAGTAAGGAGGAATCACCAGGGAATTGCTAATTACAGTCTTGATTACACGAGTTAATCCGGAGTTCTCCCAGGAATTTTACTCAGCGATTTTGGCCACTTTGAACAGCCAAAATACCCAGCTGAAATGCACAGAATCTGTGGATTTATAATTGGGTCTTGCGATATCTTTTGGGGTGGTAACTGCAGTTACTGGCCGCATCAGTGTTTCTGGTCCATTTTGACAGACGACGAGGGGAAATTAATTATTTATTTGATTTTCTCTCGTGGTTGTCTATCCAATCCCTCCTCAACGCCTCACCGCTCTTACCCGCATGGGCCGCTGCTGACTGGGTACTGTAAGGTGTCAAATGTCTCATGGGCATTAAACCTGACCAGAAGCCCAGGTTGAATTTAATGTGACTATTAAAGTTAGGAAACTTTAGCTGCCACTCTCTGCCCCAGTAACCTCACACGGCTGGGACTCACATACAGCTCTTTGCCCGCCTGGGGAGTTGTGTTAACGATTCCCAGGCTCAGGATTAAACATAGCCTGCCACAGGGCGAGGTGTTAGCTTCCCTTTGCGGAAGCCACTCACGGTGTTAGCCGAAAGGGCGAGCTTCAAAGGGAAAGCTACTTTGATAGGCAAATGCTGATAACACTGTTGAGTGGCCGCTCATTGTTTAGGCAGACACGCTGGAGACAGGGGAAGAGGGAGAAGGCCAGTGCCCAAACCATCCATTTTTTCCATGGCCGAGTAGCCCATAGGTAGATACACCTCTAGGGTGGGCTATTGAGCTCCTTACATCTAAGGAAGGGTCAAAACATTTGGGAGTGACCAGAAAGGTGCACTCTGGGATTTCCCGATGCCACACATTGCTGGAAAGTCATCACACAGAGGGAGGGGATCTGGTAGCCCATTGGCTAGTGATGAGTGGTCCCCTCATGTCACTTTAATAGAATGAATAGGGCACCCCTGGTACCCTGGACTCTGAGATCATGCTGGATTTGGAAAGAGAAGCAATGATGTACTGCCCTACTGCACTCAGAATCGCACGAAGAGAGGCTGCACAATCTGCTGGACTGCACTTTGGGCTAGCAAAGCTTTGACTGTGCCTTTGGCTCCTGGCTCAGGGAAAACGTGCTCCCAAAGCAGTCGCTCAAAGGATTAGTCTTCTGATCTCCTGGAACCAGCTCCAGGGACAGAAGAGCATAAGTAGCCTAAACCAGCAAGTTGCTAGCCATTGGAGAAGATTTGCTGTTAGCTGGTGCTGGGAAACTTAAGAGACCAATCTTTGACGGTCAAAATTTGCACATAGGTCTGCTGGACTCAGAAGTGTCATCAAAGCCTGGTTTGGTCACTCCAGAGGGACACTAGCACCCCATAAAGGATTTTGCTTCAACCGCTGTAACCTTAGACCAGAAGCCCAGCCCCCACATTACCCGTGGACTGAGGGACCACCACAAAGGCACTCACATTGACGACATACCAACCGGGGCATCTGCAAAAATCTTTTCATGCTGCATTCCCAGCATCAGGACCACTCTGTTATAGTCTATGGAGGTTGTGCTGTAAAGGCTGGAACTGGACTATAAAATGCACCAGTGACAAGGTGCATATCTGCTCCATTGGCCCCATAAACCTCTATATTGTCCTATTTGGTTTCTCAAAACCGGGCCAGAGTAGTTGAACTAACATTTGCCAAACTTTTGAAAAGTTTGCAAACTTTTTGATGAACAATGCTTGTTTGCATTTGGAATTAAAGTGAGAAAATCTTTAAGAATCATATCTCCAGAACCCTCCAGTTGAGTTTGCTCATCTTGCACTTTAAAAATGCAAAACAAATAAACCCTATTTTATGAATTGGTGTTGTGAGGCTTTCTTATTTTGTTGTTTGGTAATGTTAAATGCTTTACACTAAGTACCTTTGTTAAAGCCTTGCTGCTCATATTCCATGATAAAGCCCCACAGCAGTGCTTAATTTGTAAAATAATAAGTGCCAGGGTACTACAGCTTGCATCACACATTGCGCCTGCCATGCTGCCAATGATAGTAACAACACAACTACTAACCATCACACTCCTACAAGTGTGACAGTACGAACTATTTCAGGGACCCAAAACTATAAGAATGGTTTGGGCGGCAGATAATAGTAATCATTAATGTATATTGAATTAATAATTAACTGTTGTGGTGGTTATCCTGAAATCAGCCAGACAGTGCCACCTTGTGGCAGACTGTTACAAGCTCCAGTGTTGACAGTTAAGTGCTGGTGCGAGCACCGGAAACCCCCGGCTCAAATTAAACACTGCCCCACAGCCATATCATATAATATACCCAGATCCTCACAGCCATTTGGTATCACAGACTAACTCTAGATAGCGCATGGTGGCTCTAGGAATCACAGAATGACAATTATATCACAAAGGTGGGCACAGCAGCCAACAACACTAAGGGGCCGATTCCGATCTCGGTCCGAAGGGCACCGAATCGGGTTCGGCAGTAGCAGACCCGATTCAGAGGCTGAATTTCCATCCGAGTCGTACACGGGTACGGACGTTGAAGTACGATGCGAACAAGCTCGAAATCTCCGTCCGAATCGGTTCCGGGTTCGAACCACTCCGTACTACTCGGTCACAAGCAAACCGTAGCGCGCAATGTGAACGTTTCACGGCCGAGCTAGTACGATGCTCCATTCGAACAGCCGGATCGAGTCGGAATAGCTCCCGGAGTTGGACTTTGGGGGTCCGTATCTGTTACCCGCAGCCTTACGACTCGGACACAACACAGGCATGTACGGTGCGGATGGCACCGACGCGTAGCCACTGTAGGGGGTGTACTTGTCTGCTACGTGCCCATTCAGTCACTGGGAACCCATGTTGGCTTTGTATGATCGGCTGCCATTGACTTCTATGGGGGTCCGACCGGATCTTGTCCGACAGCATACGGCCGCATCATACTCGGTCGGACTGCAGGAGTCTGGATCGGTCAGAAAACACCCTGAATCCGACTCAGTCGGAGTGCTTTCCGACCCAGATCGTAATCAGCCCCAAAGTTGTAATACATAAGATAAATAAAGTGGCAGTAGGAAGCACACAAGGCAACAGACAGCACAAACTAGCATGAGATGTTTCACAGTTCTACAATATACCACCGAATTGTGTTAGGTGGCACAGAATGAGACAATCTGCCACTAAATGGGCCATGAGAGTATTGGGTACTACAGAGTGTCATTTGGCAGCAGAAAATTGGAACTGTATTACTGTACCAGGTATCAAAGAATGACTATCTTGAGAGCCACTGAATGGTACATTGTGGCCCAGAATGGCACTGAGCAGCAGAGCGGGGTAGCAGGATGCAACAAATGTCTCTTTCTCCTATTGCAACATGCAGAAGGGGGAATAATACCTTACTGGGGAAATCTTCACCCTGTAGTTCTCTTAGGTGCTTTCTCCTTAGCTTGCTCCTTGCTCCGTGCCAGACATGGTGGGCAGCACTACTCAAACGTTGCAGAGAAACATTGACATCTGTGTCCCTTTCTCTCTGTACCTTATCTTTCTTCATATCTGTGGACAGCTGAAAACATGGCTGGTTACTTTACTTTGTAGCATTTGACTGTTTGATTTTTGCTGATAGCCCGTGGGGGGGTCCAGTGTGCAAACTGTGGAAGATCCTTAGCTCGCAACTCCAAACGGAAACTGGTTAACTTCCGTTCAGAAAACACCCGAACAATAAACGTTTCCAACATGCCTTCAACTACTTACAACTTCAGTAGAAGAGCGAGTCAAGAAGGGCAAGTCTAAGGTCATCCTGTGCATCCGAATGGACTCTCCCGCCACTGGATTCAGTGCTCCTCAAATTCTTGTTCTTTTTCTTACTGTTCAAGTGCTGTGAAGTGGCCTTAGTGGTGTGCAGCACTAAAGAAAGATACATAAATGAATAACCAAACAACCTTAGCTTAGAGCACTGGGGGGAAGAGATGTAGTGTGGAAAGACCCATTTTAACGCAGCACATTTATGTGGCGGGAATTATAATTTGTTCCACAGGGAACTGCTACCCAGCTCTCTGCAGTGAGCACCCTAGCTTCTCTGAGTGTATGTGACCTGAGGCAGTAAAGAAGCAGCTTGGGCCCACGACCCCCACTGCTCAAGGGTGGAAGATGAGATGGGTGAGACTGGGTGGTCTTGGACTGCCTGTCCAGATCCAGAACAGGATTCAGAAGGGAACATTCCTGCACCAAAGGCTGAGACCTCACCCTGGACATGTTCACTTCTATCCGGCCTGCTCCCCGCATTGCCCAGAAACTGTGACAGCCTGTGTGCACACTGGCAATGATCCATGTTTTTAAATGTATTCACCTGCTGGTCAGGATTTGCACCCAAAGTGAACCTAACTATCGTGGACGGTAATTGATACCACCTCACTGAAGCCTGTGGGAGATTGACAGCTAAGTACAGGGACTCAGGCCTTTTGACCTGCATAGCTGGTGAGCAGGCGCCTGATTCTCCCACGTTTCCACCATGATTTGTGTACTAGGAATATGCCTCTTTATTCCGCTTGCCGTCACTCGGCATGTTGTTACAATGCATACCATTACCCCGCAAGTCGTAGCAACGACTTGCGGAGGTGGGCCCCGGATGATGGAATAGTATAATTTACTATTCCAACTCCAGTCTGCGCGGACAGTAGGGAAGGTGTTGGATTTTAAATCCAACACCTTCTTCCACCTCCGCAAGTCGTTGTAACGCCTAGCGCGGTAATAATGGTATGCGTGGTTACAACACGTCGTTGTAACTACCGCGCTGTAAAAACATGCAGGGTGACGGATTCATAACAGGGCTCTTTACTGTGTTCTAGTTGCGTAGACTATAATACTCAAGTAATGTGTAACTGTAGTCGTATGCAAAGTCCTCTGGAGGACACAGTGAGTGTCTGTCCAAAATAGTGCTTCCAGTGAGGATTGTCTTTGTCCCTCCTTGTTTCTGTGGCAACCAGCGTGCTGCTTCTTCTGGGTCTCTTCCCCCAACTGCTTTTGAATGTGATAGGCATCATCCCAGAAAGGGAAAAGAGCAAATACCTGCTGACGCGAGTCACCATGGTAACCATTTTGGGAAGTCTGATGGCTCATCGGACTAATCCGTAAGTGGAAAAACGAAATGTAGCAAACAAATTAATTTCTATATGCCATTTCCTATAAGGTGGACTACAGAACTGTACACACAAACATAAAAAAACACATAATATCTAACTAGTTTGTTGTAAAAATATATATTCTATTTATTTTTTCATATTTTTATCATTTTATAAATGTATTTGGTAACATTTTCAACTTAAAGTAATCAAAAGTAAGTAAAGAAAAACTATACAGACCCAATTACAAAAATCAATATCAAATGACTAGTTGGTACTAGGACTATTGACGTTGGCAGTGCGGTGAGTTGGAACACTACCTGCGTTTCGGCCACAGCCTTTATCAGGAGACCGTCATTTTCCACCAAACACAAAGAAGAAACAACTAAAAAAGAAATATATATATAAACATAATATCAAAACGATTTTAAACTGTGTGCACTCTAATCATATATCATACAATTAAAAACCACCTGTAGAGATGGTCAAATCTTTTAAACAACAGCATTAAAGATATAAATCTTTTTTACTGACAACAGCTAAATTAATCCTTGTCCATTTTAAGATTGATACTCATTTTTAGGACTAGTCATTCGTTTATAACATGATTCTTTTATCTATAGACAGTACAGATTAATGATATATCATATTTACACTTTTTCCAATATAAAGATAGAGTTTCTAATGATATTCATGGACATAAAGCAAATAATAAAAAAACATTGTTGTTTAAAGCATCCGGACAGTGAGTCCAGAACAAAAAAGTACTAGAAGGGATAGACAGAGGAAAGAAGGAGAGAAAAGTAGTGGTTATAGTAAATTAATCCCTATTTACTTCGCTTATTTATTCTCTATATTTTTGGGAGCGGGATGTTTATTTATGTAGATAATGTACTTGTTCAAACTGACAGAGTATGGGGATAGTACATGTCCACATATCGCCTCGTAAAACCATATTCATTTGTATCAGTAGATAGTTTTAGCTGCACTTCGTAAAAACACAACGATGCCCTACACAATCAGTATAGAATTATATGCATGAACTTACTTGTATTTTGCATCAAAAGCGAACAGATTAGTGAAAAGATATAGAATACAATATTCAGAGTACGAGGGCCTCTTCTTCTGTTCGCTTGGTCTGACTACATGAATTATCTAGAAAAAATATGTAATCCTAATTAGCAATCAATTTATATGCCTAGTTTACACTTTTTAATGTTTGCATAGTTTATTAGGAGACGGAGGGATTTACCAGAGCGATAATTCTTTGCCCTCAGGTAGATATCTAATTATCGGATCGAATGGTTACGTGTCCAGACTTTTTTCCCCCCCTTTCCCCGACTCCTTGCTAACGAGGTTGATTTCCTAAATTAAAGTGACAAAAAGAGCTGTCAACCAAGATGATATAAAAAAGTGTCTTTATCAAGAAACACAAGACCAAAGTTAAGACAAAGGCATCTGAGAGAGCACGAGTTTGAAAAAAAATGTATAAGTACACCATATTTACAAGCACGTAGTTAGTTTAAACATGTTTTGCACACGAGTATTTTATATCCAGGAGTGAAATATACAGAGTGGTTTATATTCAGTAGTGAAACGTATAGAATGTTAAGTAGAGTAACTATAATTATAACGGTGTGAGATTAATGTAGAAATGTTGGAGTATATGTGAAAACCTCATGTTCTCATGTTAAAAAGAGTCATGTCCAAATTAAATGTAACTTTGAAAATCCAGTATTATGTGTAGGCCTTAGGGCAATTCACAGCAAACCTGAACGTGCTGCTAAACTAATGTGAGATAAAGTTGACATGGTTCTTTCAGAATGTACTATTGAACTTAGGGTTAAAAGTATATGCTTTATAGATGTGTTATTTTAGAAACGTATGCTAGTTAAGAATGTTTGCTGTTTAAATCAAGTTAACGTTTTAAGAGTGCAGGAACCTGCTGCATGTAAATCAAGTAGGCCAGAACAGATAATGTCATGTAGTTTAAATTGCCATGTGCTCGTTAGAGGAGAGGTCGTGAGGTGTCCAGTATGGAGCTCTGAGAGTGTTTTATGACCTAAGATATGGTGAAGTCTGGAATTTGAGGCCCACTGCAGGACGAGCTGTATGCAGGTGCGAGGGTCCTAATCAGCTCGAATGAAAGGGACTTTGTTCAGTGGCGCCTTGCGCAGGCCTGTAGGAGTTTCCAGGAATTTCAGGGGGTATCAGCGCACTGAAGAAGCCGCCTGGGAACCAAGGCCAACTTTAACGAGGGTCTTCAAGAGTACCATCATGGAGTTTGCCGCGGAAAGATGTACCACGTGAGGGGCGTCCCAAGGGGCGTTTCTATTGGAAATGTGATTTGGTATTAGGGAAAGAGACCCGGGAGGAGAGCAGAGCAGATGATTTTGGGAGCCTAAGGAAGCGGATGGGTAGGCAGATAGGCTGATCAGGAGAGACCCATTATCAGAGAAGAGACAAAGAGAAGTGCGTGATCTTCTTAGGAAGTCACCACGGCTGACACCTAGAGGGTTAAGATCTTGCTAAGTAGGGATGTCATTTAGTGTAGTGTAGGGACAGACTAACCTTCATTTTTCTTTCTGTAATGACTTTGAGGTTGCAACTTGTATTCATTTTGGCAACGCTCATGTTATTAGAAGTTGTACTTATTATTTTGTTCTTCAGACTCAGACTATTCAAAAAGTTCATGTTCATAGTGATACCGATTTACCTTCTTAATCTCATTTTGAGAAGTTTGTATCTTCAGTTATCTTTGACTTTATATTAAATCTTTAAAACTTAATTTTGGTCAGTGGTCATTTAGAGTGGTGTAAGTTCTTAAATTGATTGCTTTATTGCGAGATTACCTTTTACTCAAGACAGGTACCAACGATTCAGTCGACAGGAAATGGGATTTGGTAAGATAATTAGTAACCAGTAATCCCGCGTTAGCAGTTGGTAGCAGAGTGAGGATGGTTATCTTCTTGAGGAAGGTAATCTAGAGAGGTTAGTTTACCCCAAGGCCCGAGACGCCGAGAGACGAGCAGCGGAAGAATCGTGTGCCGAAAGGTGCAGACGGTGCGAGAAAAGCAGCAGTATCGGAGAGTGAGTATAAAAAGGGTCATGCGTGAACAGATTGCGGTGTTTTGTGTTGTATTTGTATTGTAATGTCTTGCGGAGTTGAATGCCTGTAGTGTGAATGAGAGACGGTTGTGAGCGCGCGCAACCTGGTAAACTGGTAACCTGGTAAACGGGTGTACTGGTGAAATCTTAAGTTCAGGCCAGAGCTTAAGTGGTTTTGGGTGTATCGAACATCCAGGGTAGTTGTCGACCATAGTACGGAGGTCACGAGGTACCATTGACCGCCGTGGATCCAAGATAGGGGGAGTGTAAGAGTGAGTGTATGAGTAACGGACGCTGGTCGAAAGTTACTGCGTGTGAGTAACCTATCGGAGAAGGCGATTGTCTGGAAGTAAACGGAAAGACATTTCGCCAAGTTAGGGTGACAACTACAGAAAGACTGTGGGCGTACAGTCAAAGAAAGGTGATCGCTTGGACGGAAGTAATCATTTTTCAGAGTATGAATGGGATGCGTGCATGACCGAGGAGACGAGCTGAGAAAGGAGGGGAACTGCTGCGAAGGGGGACGGGTGACGTCGGCTAGAGCCGCGCTGTGATTGAGCGGTTGGTGTGACGTTAGCTAGAGCCGCGCTCTGGTTGGGCGGCTAGAGTGACGTCGGAGGAAAGTCGCGTACGGATAGGCCAGTTAGTGAGAACGGCGCCGAGATTGGTGGAATATCATCAGGAAGTAAACAAACGCGGAGAAAAGAGAAATCATGAAGTGTTTTAAGTGTTTGAAAGGGATTTTTAAACGTAAACGAAGTGAACATTATTACGGGGAAGAGGCTCCCCCAGAGGGTACGCCAGCTCATTATATGGCAACGAATGTTGGGCTGCATACGATATTGTGGATTGGGGCTTGGAATAAGCTTACGGAAGGGAATGAGGAAATGCAGTTCCCGAAGTACGGGACGTTTAAATTAGAGGTGTTACATCGGCTAAAAGCAACCATGTCCTCATTGAAACCCTCACCTAGACCAACACAGTTTGAGGCACTTAATGCATGGATTAAGGCTGCACACGACCGAAATTTGAACAGGCGTCAACAAAGGCTGACGCGATCGGTAAGGGCAGTGCGAGATTCCAAATGGGATGAGGAGGAAAAGCGTTGGAGGGTCCAGACTATTGAGGTGGAGAAAATGTATCCGATGAGGGAGGTGTCAGGAGGAGGAAACCTCATGGAAGAAGACGAGGAAAGCGAGTCGGAGGACAATCTGATAAACAGATTGTTAATGGATAGACCACCTCCGAGAGTGGGATTGATAGAAGATAGAGGGCTCGCAAGGGAAGATGGGAATGAGATAGAGGGATATACACCACTCCCTATATCGGAATGGACACCTAGCAAAGGCGGAGAAACACCTCCAAACAACACTGTACAGAGTGTAGTGGGAAGGTTTGTGGTGCAGAAAACGCCAACCACAGAAAGGGTTGAGTCTGTGGGATTGCCAGACGCTCTTCAAGTGCCTGTTACCATAGGACCCATAGTTTCGATCTATAATTCTGAGAGAGATAGAGGGGAACAACAAAGGCAATTGGATAGGGAAAGGATTGAGATGGAAAGGAGGAATAATGTGACGAATGCATGGAAACAATTACCAGGTTCGGTAACGTGGAACACCCCATTAGACACAACTGTCGGTCCCAATTCAGAACAGGGAGGTCCGAGAGGACCAAGGGATCTAAGGGGACCGCGGCCAAGATCTTTTTCAGAGTTAAGAGCTGATTTGAGGGAATGGGACGGGTCCATAGTATCTCCGAGTAACAGGACAAGAACGGAACCAGAGTGGGAAAGCAGGGGTAACGGGACAGTATCTCATTGTGGGGCCAGCGAGAGTAGTCAGGGCCGGGAAGGCCAAAGTCAAGAGAATAGAGGGGATGCATGTCCTACAAATCAGAGAGAACAGCCGGAACAAAATACTAGGATTGTAGAATGTGAGGAAATGTCCCGTCTCTGGGGGAACGGAGGAGATGAGGCGGTACGGGCTTTTCAGAATAGGTTTAGGTGCCTTCATCATACACTTGGGGAAGACGTTCAACATTGGAGAAAGGAGAACAGCGATAGGTCCCGCCACGCCTCGAATAATCAGGAATCACAGGGAAGTAGGGAAGAAAGAGGGAGTAAGGGAACATCTTACCCTGCATCCCGTGAAACTAGCCCGGAGGGGGAGAGAAGGGCTATGAGGCATGAAGGAGTGTTTCACCACCCACCCCGAGAAGACGGAAAGGCATGGGATCTAGAGAGATGGGAACAGGGGAGGACTCCTTATAATTCACCCATACCTAAACGTAGATCTCGGAGCTGGGATGGGAGAGATGCGGATGGAGGAGCTAAATTGAGTGTCTTGAAAGCTGAAATTAAGGCAAAAAGGCTTGATGTTACCAGTTTAAAATCAGATGTTGATGAGATAATAGATGGAACATTGCCTTTGGAAAGGATAGAATTGTACGAACAGGATGAGTTATTGTTCATGGCAAAGGATATTACTAGGAAAGCTAGAGCGTTTCATGAAAAACTGACTGATTTGGCAGACAAGTATGCCGTGGATTTGTCTAGGACAAGGGCATTGCAGAGCAACCACAGATTACAGTACGCAGACCAAGATCTAGATGAGAAGAGAACTACTGGATTAAAAACACACATAAGAGAGCTGGTAACAGGGATAAGAGTGTGGAGAGAGCTGGATAAATGGGAAGAAAGGTGGTCGAAAAAGGGCACAGTTAGGCGAAGTACAAATGTGATGACCCCTGAGGGAAGGGTAATGCAGATGGAGGCATTCCCTTTGCGAGAAATATCAAATGGAAATTATGTACATGTGCCCTGGAGTAGAGGAGACTTAGCCGCATTTACCAACTCATTTCCGAAGTTGCGGGACAATCCAGTCGAATGGTATAAGCAGGTAGAGAGGTTCGTTAAAATCTCGAAAGTACTGTGGATAGATTTGAACACGTTGTTTGACATCGTGGTCCCATCTGATCTGTGGACCCCTTGTAAGACTAGTGTCGAATGGCCAAATGCTGAACCATTGAGGGATGCTCGAACAAATGGACCATCTGAGATTGTCATGCGAAAGTATGAAAGGGTAATAGCATGGCTGAAAGATAAGGTACCACCACAGGATATAGATTGGGTAAAAATAGACCGAACAAGGCAGGAACCCAAGGAGACAGTTCACGAGTTTTATGAAAGATTGTTGAAAACATTCAAGCAATACAGTGGACTAGATGTAATGGATCCCAAAGACATAGGGCAGTTCGTGTCAAAGTTTGTATTGGGGTTGAGACCTGATATTTGTTTGATGATACAGCAACATTTAATCTGTTGGCAGAACAAACCACTAGATGAGATTTTACGATATGCGAGGTACTGCAGTGACGAGATAGATTCTAAAGCCAAGAATCTAAAGGAGAAATTGATGGTGGTGCAAATGCAGTCCGCTGGGAAGGGTGGCCAGCAGAAGCAGGGGATGGGACGAAAACCAAATGGTCAGAATAAAGATAATGAAGAAGGGCAGAGACCTAGGATAGACTTTGCCACTTTAAAGAAAACGACAAAGTGTCATCTGTGTCATCAGGTGGGGCATTGGCGACGTGAGTGTCCCTTTAACCCTGAAAATGGGGAGCTAGATGTAGAAGAACAGGTCCAAGAAGACCCAGTGCAAAAGGTGACAGTCCCAAGTAATAAGGTGGCCAAAGGGGGGACTTCGGCTCCACGGGCCCAATTCCCACAGCCACCGAAGATAACAGCTGGAGGAAAGGTCTTTAAACAAATGCCTCTGTTTATTGAGGAAGAAAAATGTTATTACATTGATCCATTGACAGGACAACGGGTGAGCAGTGAAGAGGACTGTACCCTCGGGGCAGTTCTAGAAGTGGATCAGAGAGGGCCATTTGTTGAGGCAGAAGTGGCAGGGTGTCCCACTACGTTCTTAGTGGATACTGGGGCTACTCGTTCGACTCTGAGATCAGCGGTGGTTCCAGACTTGCCGATGTCAGGGGAAACAATTCAGGTGGTAGGAGTCGCAAATAAGAGAATGACTAGTCCATTGACAGAACCAGTATCTGTGAAAATAGGCAATCATATGAACGAACATCAGTTTGTGGTTTGTGACTCGAGTCCGGTATGTCTGTTAGGAAGGGATTTGTTGTGCAAATTGAACTGCACCATATACTGCACCCCGCAAGGAGTGGAGGTACAGACTACCGACGATGATGCTACCTTTAAGGTGGCCAATTCAAAATTCTGTGTAGAACTATATCCTACTCTGACTGTAGAAGATCTTCCACAAGACTTAAGAGATGCAGTGGCGTCAGAGGTGTGGGATTTCACAGGAGAAGATATAGGATTGATTAAAGGGGTAGAACCGGTAAAAATTCTGGTAAAACCAAATGTTGAGTTTCCAAGAACGCCTCAATACAAATTGTCCCAGGAAACGATTGCAGGAATAAAGCCTGTGATCGAGTCAATGATACAGCAGGGAATACTGAAAGAAATCGTGGGCAGTCCTTGTAACTCCCCGATTATGGGTTTGCAGAAACCCAGTGGGAAGTTTAGGATAGTTCAGGATTTACGAAAGATTAACAACATAGTCGTTTCATGTTGTCCCGTGGTACCGAATCCATCAGTGATATTGTTTCAAATACCATGTCAAGCAGAATGGTTCACAGTGATAGATCTTTGCCAGGCTTTCTTTTCAATCCCATTGGATGAAGAGAGCAGGTACCTTTTCGCGTTTAAAATGGAAGATCGCGTTTTAACATGGTGTCGAATCCCACAAGGATTCACAGACAGTCCATCCATCTTCAACCAGTTGTTGAAGAAGAATCTTGAAAATCTAGTACTGCCGCAGAACTCGGTTCTGGTACAGTACATAGATGACCTACTTGTTGCGTCAGAGACAGAGGAAGCTTGTAAAGCAGATTCAATTGCCTTACTGAATCATTTAGCTGAGAATGGACATAAGGTATCTCCGAGCAAGTTACAGTATTGTTTGACAGAAGTACAGTATCTAGGGCACAGGTTAGAAAAAGGGAAACGTAAGGTGTCCCCAGAGAGGATAGAGGCGATAATGAAAATGAATGCGCCTACAACACAGAGAGAAGTTAGAATGTTCTTAGGAATGGTGGGTTACTGCCGACAGTGGATAGTTAACTTTTCACTGAAAGCAAAGCCCTTACAGAAACTGACGCACAAGGAGGTGAGTGATCCGGTACCATGGGATGAAGAATGTCTGGTGGCGTTTTTACAGCTGAGAGACGATTTATGTCGTGCTCCGGCTCTGGGAATGCCAGATTATGAAAAGTCGTTTTCACTCTATTGCTGTGAGAGAGAGGGATGTGCTTTGTCAGTCTTGGCACAGACCCACGGTAATGCCCGTAGACCAGTTGCATACTTTTCGGCTACATTAGATCCAGTAGCCGCAGCGTTGCCCGGATGTCTCAAATCCGTTGCTGCAACGGGTGTCAGCATTGAAAGGAGCGAAAGTATTGTGATGGGACATCCAGTAGTGGTATATGTACCACATTCAGTTGAATTGTTAATGACCAGGACGAAGACGCAGCATCTGACCAATAGTAGGCTCAAGCGCTACGAGCAAGTTATACTTGCCGCAGAGAATGTGACTCTCAGGAGATGCTCTGTCTTGAATCCTGCTACTTTGATGCCATTACCTACTGTAATAGAAGGCGAAGGATGTGAAGACCACGATTGCCTTGATGTGACTGAACTATGCACGAAACCCAGACCAGATATTGTGGATGAGCCATTGTCTGACCCCGATGAAATTTATTTTGTTGATGGCTCATGTTTAAGAGACGATACTGGTCGGTTGAGAGCAGCTTATGCTGTTTGTACCATTACTGGAGTTGTGGAAGCCGCTTGCCTGGAAGGAGTACATTCCGCACAGGTAGCAGAGATTATTGCCCTAACTCGTGCCTGCATAGCAGGAAACGGAAAGAGAGTCACCATCTACACGGACAGCCAATATGGTTTCGGTGTGGTTCATGATTTCGGGCAGTTGTGGTCTCAGAGGGGTTACATGACTTCCTCTGGTTCGCCCATTCGAAATGGAGAATTTGTGCGATTGCTGATAGAAGCATTACAAGGTCCTGTTGACATTGCAGTGGTGAAGTGTGTAGCTCATACTAAGAATACAGATTTTGTGTCACAAGGTAATAGATATGCTGATGAAGTCGCACGCTATTGTGCGGAACAAAGTTATTCTTTCTCAAAGGTGGAAATAGAAGGTGCAGAAGAAAAGACTGAATTAAGTATGATGTTAGAAACTGTAGACACTTGGGAGGATTTAAGAATAATGCAGGAGAACGCACCTGAAACAGAGAAAAAGGCATGGGAAATAGCAGGTTGTGTGCGAAGTGAAATGGATTTTTGGGTTTCAGCAGATGGGAGAGCTGTGTTACCTGAAGAATTAGCTAATCCCATGGCGAGAGAAATACATGGTCCAGTACATCTAGGAAGGGATGCTATGATGAGAGTGTTTAGGCAAACTTGGTATTGCCCTAAATTTAGAATAGCAGCAGAATCAGTATGTAAACGATGTGTTACCTGCCAACAGCTGAACGTAGGCAAACGAACCCCAGTCACACTGAGTCACATTGGGAGGTCGGGGGGGCCTTTCAATAGAATGCAACTAGATTTCATCGAAATGCCAAGAGTCAATCGCCTTCGGTATGTGTTGGTGATTGTATGCGTATTTTCCAGATGGGTTGAAGCGTACCCTACACGTAGGTGCGATACACTCACAGTGGCTAAATTGTTGCTCAGGGAGTTGATACCGCGCTTCGGGGTGCCTGCCTCTTTGGAATCGGACAGAGGAAAACATTTTAACAGCGAAATAGTGAAGATGTTGTGCTCCACACTGAATATCGATCAAAAGCTGCATTGTAGTTATCGACCAGAAGCTTCAGGAATTGTGGAACAAGTGAATGGCACTTTGAAGAATAGATTGGCTAAAGTAGTGGCATCCACATCTTTGAGTTGGCCAGATGCTCTTCCTTTAGTGCTCATGAGCATGCGCAGCACGCCTGATAGGAGGACAGGTCTCTCTCCCCACGAGATCCTGATGGGGAGGGCCATGAGACTTCCTACAGTTCCAACTACTGCTCTATTGAATATTACAGATGATCTGATCTTGGATTATTGTAAAGGACTGTCTGACGCCATCCATTCTGTGTCCCTTCAGGTGCATGCGGCTGAAGTTCCAGCAGCGAGGAACCTGTGTCATGACCTGAACCCAGGGGACTGGGTCCTGGTTAAAAAGCACGTCCGGAAGAACTGCCTAGATGTTCGCTGGCGTGGGCCCTTTCAGGTAATCCTGATAACGAACACCGCGGTGAAGTGCGGGGGGCTGCCAAATTGGATCCATGCATCCCATACTAGAAGAGTTCCAGCACCTCTAGAAGGAACAGCTCCCATCCCAGACGAAAGCCCGGAAGTGGAAGAAGAGTCGCAAGAGGGGATTGAGGCAGCTGAGGAGGTGTCGGAAGAAGTTGGGAACGCAACGGATTCAGAAGAAGAGCGAAGGCAGGACGGCAGTGAGACAGAAGACGCAACCGAAGGAGAGAGCAGAAGTGAATACGACTCAGACTCAGATCCGTATCGGAGCGACCAAGAACCAAGTGGGAGGACAAGGAATAGGAGAATAAGGCTTGGAGCTGCCACTTGGCCAACAAGGAGAAGAAGGCTAAGTTTGAGGTCGGCCCAGGAAGAAACGCTTACTCCTATATCCGAAGACTCAGATCCAGAAGAAGATATCCAGGATCAAGCCGAGGAGGGTCTTAGAAGATCAAGTAGGGTGCGAGTGCCTAGCAGAAGATACTCTACTCCCGATTGGACCTACCTCGTTGCAGATGTCTGGGAGACACAGAACAGGGAGGATCAGGGAAGTGGAACTGATCAGAACTGACCCGATCATCACAGTGCAAATAAAGTTTCTACTGCCAGGAGCGGAGACCGAAAGGTTGCTGACACTCAACATCGTTCATCCTGCTCTCCTGAGTGGAATAAGAAAGTTGATTTTAGAAACAGTTGAGTTTCCAGTTTGCTGTTCACGATATCCAATATTGGAGGGAACTCTTCTTCGTTTGGAAATGCTTGAGCGAGTAGTAGAAATGCTAGGAGCACTTATTGTTGTGGACTAATATCATATTGCGAATGTCTTCAAGGGGGTGCAGATCTGGAAAGGTGAAGAAAGTGATCTTGATTAGAACGGACCCCTTTGTAATTGTGGATGTAGAACTGATAGTACCAGGAGTGGAAATTGAAAAAACGCTAACTCTCAATTTCGTCCGTCCACTTGTCTTGAGCGAAATAAGGAGAATAATCCTAGAAAAAGTTGACTTTCCATGGTGTGGTACGAACTGTCCAGCACCTGAGGGAATGATACTTCGGATGGACATTTATGAAGAAGTAGTGTCACTCCTTGAGTCATACATAACTTCAGACGAAAATAAGACTTTTGAAAAGAAATTGTGAATTGTTGCAAGATAACCTAGCGCCGAGTGGAAGAAGAAAAAATGGTAGGGGTTTCCTTTTAGCGGATGGAGAAGGGCTAGGGTTGTCTATTTTTACTGGACTTTGAACTGTTTTGCGGAAACAAATTGTCAAGCTTCCAAGTGTTCCAAGAAAGACATTGCAAGAGAGAAAGACTTTGTTTGAAAAGAAGAGGAAGTGAATGCTGGAAGAAAGTCGAAAACTACACTGTTTGAGAACATGGAGGCTGGCAACCCGAACCGCAGGGCAAAATGTATAGCTGTTACATTTTTAGGAGTAGTGGTTTCTCTTATTATTTTAGTGGTAACTGTTTCATTCCTAGCGGGACACAAAGGGGATGGAACCACAGTTAAGGAGGATAAGGGAGTGTCAACACCGAGAACTACCATTATTAAGGAGAAGGGAAACATCAATGAGAAAGACAAAGCGTTGTTAGATGCAGAAGTAAAAAGGTTACACATGGATGAGTCACAGGGGAATTACAAGTCAAATGCTTATGCTAAGTTGCTTTATGAATATGTTGATGCCATGGAAGTAAAGGATTGTTATGTCTGTATGCAATTACCAGCTTCAGTGGAGGAGGGTATCAGATACCATCATCTCCCGTTGACATATGGAATAACGTGCAGTTTATTGTTAAGTATGTTTTATGGACGAGACGGATTTGAGTATTACTTCTCGAATTTCGACTCGACATTGCCAGAGGTTCCGAATTTCAAGCATTTGAACAAATGGGACTACTACAAAAGCGAAGACAGATTACACAAATGGTTTATTCCATGGAGAACGTTAGATACTTCACATGCTCGAATCAACAATCTGACTTGTCAAATATCAGAAGTTGAGAAAAAGTTTATAGCTCAGGTAGATACTAGATACAGGAGGCAGAAGATATTGAAGGCATCAGGACAAGGGGAAACAGATTGGACCAAGGAGGAAAGGGCACAACAACGAAAAGGTAGTATTGGTCCAATTGCTTTGGATAAGGAGAAACGGGGGAAACTGTGCATTCACAGGAGTTACTCCTATTATGAAAACGTTTATGTAGGACAAGTCAATTGTGAACATGCCTTTCAATTGGAGTATTACTCTAAGAACTTCATGAAAGGGATGCAAGCAATACCAAATGTATATTTTGTATGTGGAAAATATGCCTATGTGAAGTTACCAGATAATTGGTACGGATCATGCTATCTGGCTGTTGTCTTCCCTAAAATATATCATGTTGAGAATTTAGATACGCCTAAGAAAGAAATATCAACTAGATGGAAGCGAGGGCTGGGTGCAGCAGAAGTAGTTGGAGATGTAATAGGTGCTGCATTCCCGTTCCTAGGATTGATAATGAATGACATTAAGATCAGGAGGTTAGCTACAGTCGTAGATAGGCTATCTGCCAGTACTGCAAGATCCTTGATGCTGATAGAAGGGGAGATGCAATCGATTAGGGCAATGGTTCTTCAGAACCGACTTGCTTTAGATGTTCTGTTAGCAAAAGAGGGAGGAGTCTGTAGGGCCTTGAAGGTCCAGGAATGCTGTACTTACATTCCAGACAATTCAAAGCCTCTAGAGAAGTATATACAAAACATCACTGCCATACACTACGAAATTGAGGACCTGGCAAAGGTAAATGTGTGGGAAAAAGTAGGCCATGGAATGGGTAAAGTTGGAAGTTGGTTTGCCAACTTAGGAAAGGGTATCGTTTGGTACATATTGAAACCCATCATCATAGTAGTGATTTGTGTAATCACTTTGTGGGGATTGGTGCATTTGTATCAATGTTATAGAGCAAATAGGTTGCAGAGAACTATGAGGAAACAGGAAGAAGAGTTGACAGCGATGCAGGACACTCAATATAAAAGTCTGAAAGCATTAGAGAGTATGAAAAGAAGTGGTACTGTCCTGACTTCACTTTAAAAGGTTCTACATTTTTAGTGTCATGGTGATGATGACCCCTGAAGGTCATCAAAGGGGGGACTGAGAGAGCACGAGTTTGAAAACAAATGTATAAGTACACCATATTTACAAGCACGTAGTTAGTTTAAACATGTTTTGCACACGAGTATTTTATATCCAGGAGTGAAATATACAGAGTGGTTTATATTCAGTAGTGAAACGTATAGAATGTTAAGTAGAGTAACTATAATTATAACGGTGTGAGATTAATGTAGAAATGTTGGAGTATATGTGAAAACCTCATGTTCTCATGTTAAAAAGAGTCATGTCCAAATTAAATGTAACTTTGAAAATCCAGTATTATGTGTAGGCCTTAGGGCAATTCACAGCAAACCTGAACGTGCTGCTAAACTAATGTGAGATAAAGTTGACATGGTTCTTTCAGAATGTACTATTGAACTTAGGGTTAAAAGTATATGCTTTATAGATGTGTTATTTTAGAAACGTATGCTAGTTAAGAATGTTTGCTGTTTAAATCAAGTTAACGTTTTAAGAGTGCAGGAACCTGCTGCATGTAAATCAAGTAGGCCAGAACAGATAATGTCATGTAGTTTAAATTGCCATGTGCTCGTTAGAGGAGAGGTCGTGAGGTGTCCAGTATGGAGCTCTGAGAGTGTTTTATGACCTAAGATATGGTGAAGTCTGGAATTTGAGGCCCACTGCAGGACGAGCTGTATGCAGGTGCGAGGGTCCTAATCAGCTCGAATGAAAGGGACTTTGTTCAGTGGCGCCTTGCGCAGGCCTGTAGGAGTTTCCAGGAATTTCAGGGGGTATCAGCGCACTGAAGAAGCCGCCTGGGAACCAAGGCCAACTTTAACGAGGGTCTTCAAGAGTACCATCATGGAGTTTGCCGCGGAAAGATGTACCACGTGAGGGGCGTCCCAAGGGGCGTTTCTATTGGAAATGTGATTTGGTATTAGGGAAAGAGACCCGGGAGGAGAGCAGAGCAGATGATTTTGGGAGCCTAAGGAAGCGGATGGGTAGGCAGATAGGCTGATCAGGAGAGACCCATTATCAGAGAAGAGACAAAGAGAAGTGCGTGATCTTCTTAGGAAGTCACCACGGCTGACACCTAGAGGGTTAAGATCTTGCTAAGTAGGGATGTCATTTAGTGTAGTGTAGGGACAGACTAACCTTCATTTTTCTTTCTGTAATGACTTTGAGGTTGCAACTTGTATTCATTTTGGCAACGCTCATGTTATTAGAAGTTGTACTTATTATTTTGTTCTTCAGACTCAGACTATTCAAAAAGTTCATGTTCATAGTGATACCGATTTACCTTCTTAATCTCATTTTGAGAAGTTTGTATCTTCAGTTATCTTTGACTTTATATTAAATCTTTAAAACTTAATTTTGGTCAGTGGTCATTTAGAGTGGTGTAAGTTCTTAAATTGATTGCTTTATTGCGAGATTACCTTTTACTCAAGACAGGTACCAACGATTCAGTCGACAGGAAATGGGATTTGGTAAGATAATTAGTAACCAGTAATCCCGCGTTAGCACATCCAAAGCGGGTTGATTTGGGTATATACCTGAGATATCTAGAAGATGTAATCCAGAGTCACTAGTATTTTTTGATGCGATAAATCACGCAGGTTAAAAACAATATTCGGTGATCAAATGATATATTTGAAAACCTATATGGATGACAAACAAGAAAAAATGCCGAAGTTAGAATAAACTGGTATTACATAGATGTTGTTGTAACTATACAAGCGACAAAACCCAATTACCTGACGTTAAATATTAGTCTACTATGAATCGGAGGGTTGATTAGAGAAACGTCTTTATAAGATAATGCCATCTTCTGTATCGTAAGGCTTTCAATGTCAAAAAAATGGAAAGAAGGAGAGACTAATTGATTTTAACAAAAGTGTTGAAGCAACTAGGCTTAAGGGAAAGCTGATGATAGTGCTCTTACCTGCGAATGAAATACAAATTTCGATGTAGTCGGGATTCTGTGTGAGGGACGCCGCCATCAGCGTGCGAAAAGAAGATACAGGCAGTAATGAGAGAACGCGCTATTTATATACGTTCGTAAAAGTACTGATTGAATAATTGAATTCAGTTGTTTAAGCAAAATTCAAATTTATTTGGTCGCTTTTTTGTTGCGTAGGATAATGCGACCGGTATACCAAGGGAATCGACACACAGGAGAAGAAGGACTCTTGGTAGTTCTGCGTAGTTTTTATATGTCAATATTTTTACTAAGCCTACAGGTAGAGATGTTAACTTATCTAGATCCCATATGAATATGTATCTTTTCATACAATTAAAAGTAATTAATATATCTCCGACAACAAGGCTCTTTGGTTGATCAGAGAGTGAGAAATAATGATTGTCCTTGATACTAAAGACGGACTAGGGATTATAGACGCCATATTGGAATGAGTGAAAAAGACGAATATCATACCGATATGATATAGACTATGTACTATAATAGCAAGAGAAGACTTAGTCAAAGGAACTAAATCATCATTTTATTTAGAAAAAAACAAAACATAGGTTTTTCACGATTAGAAACAAAAGTATAATCGCCATAATCAATAAAGAAATATAAAAAAAGTCTCAAATTGGGTATGAAAAGTAAATGCATATATATAGTAAGTATGTAGAACATTTTAGACATAAATATTCATACTAGACAAAAAAGTCAAAAAAGAACCAATTATTAATCACCATTCTTACATTAAATCTCTGAATCTAAAACAAGAAAAGGAAAACCGTGATATTAAATAACTGCCTGTTCCCATGGAATATCTGAGTTTAATCCATTCTCTACTGTATCCAGAACAAATATCCAATAAACTTCTTGTTTTTTTTCGGATTTTGTCTGGGCAGAGTCCTTCTCTGGTTTGTATATTTTCTAAAACAAACCACCGTAATTCTTCAGGTAGGTGGCCATTTTCAATGAAATGAGAAACCATTGGAGCATTTATTTTTTGAGTCCGTATAGCAGATTTGTGTTCCGTGACTCTTTTACCAATGGCACGTGACGGTGCACCTACATATCCCTTGTTACAGGGACAAATAAGTAGGTAAACTACGTTCTGTGTCTTACAATTAGTCATGGATGTACACCTAATTTTTACATTGTTGAACGTCAGTTCACTCCCTTCTTTTGCTTTTGGACATGTTTTACATGTGCCACATTTGTAATTTCCAAATACGGGGTTAATTCCTGTGAGACTCCTCTGTAGAAAATTTATTTTAGGGCCTGGCATTCTAGACCTTACCACCAAATCTTTAATGTTTTTATTCCTTCTATAAGCAAAAAGCGGCTTAGGGATAATTTCTTGGTCAGATCTATTTACATTAAGCAAATGCCAGTTTGAGTAGATAATCTGGCGTATTTTGTCATTCAACAATGAGTGTCTAGTCACAAAGTCTAAATGGACGTCGAAGAAAATGTTGGCGATCAAAAAATCTAGCCCGTTTAAAAGATTCACGAACAAGTCTATGAGGGTAACCACGTTCCTCGAATTTCTCTTTCATAGATATAGCTCGCTCATCAAAGTCTTTAGACTAATAGTGCGGTTTATTCATTATTATCTAAAGGTTTAACTTATGTGCCTCATTCAGGACTCAATAAGTTCGAACTCTTTAATGAACTCTTTAATGAATTGATGGCATTCTTCAGAAAGATACGCCTGAAGAATTTCTTCTCTAATATTGACAACAACAATATGTTAGAAATAAACAAATCTGGTCTTGCACCAAAATCAGTCTTTACTCCTACCCTAGACCAAGTATCACCGGAAATCCGCATCTTTGAAAAAGTGGTTACTAAAAAACTTGAAATAGCTACTAAATACATACCTAACACTCCGTTAAATATAACTACCAAAGAGTTTGAAGCTTTAAAACAATTGAAAGAGTCTACAGTAACCACTATCAAAGGATGTGATAAAGGGGGAGGAATTGCCATTCTAGACACCTCTGTGTATATAGAGAAGATTGAGAAAATGTTAAGTGATACTACTTTTTACTCTAAAATCACTAAAGACCCAACTAATAAGATCGAACAGAAAATACTTAAATTGACCTCCAAAGCACTAAGGGATGGAGACATTTGTAATAAAGAATTTGAGTATATGAATATTGATATCCCAAGAATGGCGAGCCTATACGGCCTCCCAAAAGTACATAAAAATGAAGTAGATCCTCCTTTTCGTCCCATCGTCACCACCATAGGCAGTGTAACTGAGCCTGTATCAAAGTATCTGGATGCAATCCTAAGGCCACACATATCCGCTATACCGGGGTATGTAAAAGATACAGGACATATTATAAACCAACTTGAAGGGACGCCTTTTCAACAAAACAGACAATGGCTAGTGACACTTGATGTCGATGGTGCCATAATTGCAACTCAATGGTTCATTGATACGTTTGAGATTGACTGCAATGTCAACTTCATCTTAGACTGTCTCAGGCTAGTCCTAGAAGATAACATCTTTGAGTTTAGAGGGACGCTCTACAGACAAACCAAAGGGGTTAGTATGGGCACGTCTAGTGCACCCACCATTGCTAATATCTATGTTGCACATTTCGAACACATCCATATTTTTAATAAGATAGCTCCTTTTTTTTAATCCATTTTTTATTGGTCACGTTACATTGATGATGTGATTTTTATTTGGGATGATAATGAAGACATGTTAAGTGAATTTATATCTTGGCTTAAAGAATGTGATATCAACCTTAGGTTTACATCCCACATTAGTAATGAAGAAATGGAATTTCTCGATATAAACATTAAACATGACCAAGGCTATCTTTACACAGACCTATACGTGAAACCGACTTCCCGTAACACGTTACTTCATTATCATAGCTTTCATCCATCCACTCAGAAAAACAGCATTCCGTTCAGTCAATTTTTGAGACTGCGACGTAATTGTACGAAACTTAAAGACTTTGATGAGCGAGCTATATCTATGAAAGAGAAATTCGAGGAACGTGGTTACCCTCATAGATTTGTTCGTGAATCTATTAAACGGGCTAGATTTTTTGATCGCCAACATCTTCTTCAGGGTAATCAATCAAAAAAAGACGTCCATTTAGTCTTTGTGACTAGACACTCATTGTTCAAGTCAAGTCAATAAGTCTTTATTTCGAATAAAAAAATTCATAAAAGACACAGATAAAAACATTTCCAGTAAACAACATTGTACAAAAAAAAACCCCATTACATTAAAATTGGTGTGTAACATTAAGATTAAAAAAACAGTTTACAGATTCTTTCCTCGGATGAGCCACATCCAACCCAAAAATTTTGCTACACAAATCACAGATTTAGCAGTGCGTAGGTCTCTTAATTTGAGAAGGGCTGTATGGCTACCCCCACAATTTAAAGATTTACAAATTGGTCTCAACCATTTAAGTCTGGGCTGTCGATATACAGGACATGCAAAAAACACATGGCCCAGACTTTCTGTGTGATCAGGACAAAAGGGGCATTTATCGCTAGAATTCAATGCCCACTTAGCAGTAAATGACTTGATCGGTAAGGTTCCCACTCGGAACTGATGATATAGCTTACGATCAAGCGTCTTACAGATCAGGTCCCAGTATGGTTCCAGAAAAGGGGATAATTTATGCATGAGAAACTGACCAGTTAAGTTGTTGGCAGCTGAGAGGGAGACCAGAGCGGATTTTTTAGCGGCCCAGAAAAGCTCCTTGAATTCAGCTTTTGATGGGAAGTTTGAGCTTTCGGGGTGTAGCCATAGCTCTGGGAGGCCCATCAGATACAGTATACGCTTTACCTCTCTAAACCAAGGGATTTTCTGGGCACCCCACAATGCTCTGACTTCACCAAGTTCTTTAGTAAATAAGCTAAGTTCTTCGGTCGTCCAAAGGCGACGCCAAAGAGCGACGAGGCGATACTGGGCCATCTCTCCCAGCGGTTTACATCCTAAATCTAAAAGCAGGGGGGTAATGGGGGAAGATTGGGGGAGACCCACTAACATCCTAAGAAACTTGTTCTGAGAATTGGTGAGGGCAGACAGACCTATGTACCCCCAAATGTCCGCGCCATACAGTGTAGCTGCATTCACTTTCGCATCGTATATTTTTAAAACAGGTGTAATACGTTTAGTTAGTGATTTTTTCTGACACTCATTGTTGAATGACAAAATACGCCAGATTATCTACTCAAACTGGCATTTGCTTAATGTAAATAGATCTGACCAAGAAATTATCCCTAAGCCGCTTTTTGCTTATAGAAGGAATAAAAACATTAAAGATTTGGTGGTAAGGTCTAGAATGCCAGGCCCTAAAATAAATTTTCTACAGAGGAGTATCACAGGAATTAACCCCGTATTTGGAAATTACAAATGTGGCACATGTAAAACATGTCCACAAGCAAAAGAAGGGAGTGAACTGACGTTCAACAATGTAAAAATTAGGTGTACATCCATGACTAATTGTAAGACACAGAACGTAGTTTACCTACTTATTTGTCCCTGTAACAAGGGATATGTAGATGAAACGTCACGTGCCATTGGTAAAAGAGTCACGGAACACAAATCTGCTATACGGACTCAAAAAATAAATGCTCCCATGGTGTCTCATTTCATTGAAAATGGCCACCTACCTGAAGAAATACAGTGAAACCTCTTGCAGCCATCGCACGCCAGCACAACCTCAACATCATCTCTTACGCCGATGACACCCAGCGGATCCTCTCCCTCACCAGAGACCCAGACACCGCCAGAACCTGCCTACACGAAGGAATGAAAGACGTCGCCGAGTGGATGAAGGACATCCGCCTGAAACTGAACTCGGACAAGACGGAAGTCCTCATCCTGGGATCTTCACCCTCCGCCTGGGACGACTCCTGGTGGCCCCCAGCCCTGGGCACCGCACCCAAGCCAACCGACCACGCACGCAACCTGGGCTTCATCCTGGACCCCTCCCTCTCGATGACCAGACAAGTCAACGCTGTCTCCTTATCGTGCTTCAACACCCTGCGTATGCTTCGCAAGATCTTCCGCTGGATCCCAACCGAGACCAGGAAGACTGTCACCCAGGCACTCGTCACCAGCCGACTGGACTACGGAAACGCCCTCTACGCCGGAACCACAGCCAAGCTACAGAAAAGACTCCAGCGCATCCAGAACGCCTCCGCCCGACTCATCCTGGATGTCCCCCGACGCAGCCACATCTCCAGCCACCTGAGGAACCTGCACTGGCTCCCCGTCGACAAGAGGATCACGTTCCGGCTCCTCACCCACGCACACAAGTCTCTCCACGACCTGGGCCCCAAGTACCTCAACGACCGCCTGAGCTTCTACACGCCCACCCGCCAGCTACGGTCCACCAGCCTCGCCCTCGCAGCCGTACCACGCATCCAAAGAGCCACCGCCGGAGGAAGATCCTTCTCTTACCTGGCTGCCAAGACTTGGAACTCCCTCCCCATCCACCTTCGGCTGACCCCGGACCATCTCGCCTTCAGGAAACAACTCAAGACCTGGCTGTTCGAGCAGTAGCATACCCCTCCCCTCAAGTGCCTTGAGACCCTCCCGGGTGAGTAGTGCGCTATACAAATGGTATGATTGATTGATTGATGGTTTGTTTTAGAAAATATACAAACCAGAGAAGGACTCTGCCCAGACAAAATCCGAAAAAAACTAGAAGTTTATTGGATATTTGTTCTGGATACAGTAAAGAATGAATTAAACTCAGATATTCCATGGGAACAGGCAGTTATTTAATATCACGGTTTTCCTTTTCTTGTTTTAGATTCAGAGATTTAATGTAAGAATGGTGATTAATAATTGGTTCTTTTTTGACTTTTTTGTCTAGTATGAATATTTATGTCTAAAATGTTCTAAATACTTACTATATATATGCATTTACTTTTCATACCCAATTTGAGACTTTTTTTAATATTTCTTTATTGATTATGGCGATTATACTTTTGTTTCTAATCGTGAAAAACCTACGTTTTGTTTTTTTCTAAATAAAATGATGATTTAGTTCCTTTGACTAAGTCTTCTCTTGCTATTTTAGTACATAGTCTATATCATATCGGTATGATATTCGTCTTTTTCACTCATTCCAATATGGCGTCTATAATCCCTAGTCCGTCTTTAGTATCAAGGACAATCATTATTTCTCACTCTCTGATCAACCAAAAAGAGCCTTGTTGTCAGAGATATAATAATTACTTTTAATTTTATGAAAAGATACATATTCATATGGGATCTAGATAAGTTAACATCTCTACCTGTAGGCTTAGTAAAAATATTGACATATAAAAACTGCGCAGAACTACCAAGAGTCCTTCTTCTCCTGTGTGTCGATTCCCTTGGTATACCGGTCGCATTATCCTACGCAACAAAAAAGCGACCAAATAAATTTGAATTTTGCTTAAACAACTGAATTCAATTATTCAATCAGTACTTTTACGAACGCATATAAATAGCGCGTTCTCTCATTACTGCCTGTATCTTCTTTTCGCACGCTGATGGCGGCGTCCCTCACACAGACTCCCGACTACATCGAAATTTGTATTTTATTCGCAGGTAAGAGCACTATCATCAGCTTTCCCTTAAGCCTAGTTGCTTCAACGCTTTTGTTAAAATCACTTAGTCTCTCCTTCTTTCCATTTGTTTGACAATTAGAGCCTTACGATACAGAAGATGGCCTTATCTTATAAAGACATTTCTCTAATCAACCCCTAGAGGGAGCTCCGATTCAAAGTAGACTAATATTTAAGGTCAGGTAATTGGGTTTTGTCGCTTGTATAGTTACAACAACATCTATGTAATACCAGTTTATTCTAACTTCGGCATTTTTTCTTGTTTGTCATCCATATAGGTTTTCAAATATATCATTTGATCACCAAATATTGTTTTTAACCTGCGTGATTTATCTCATCAAAAAATACTAGTGACTCTGGATTACATCTTCTAGATATCTCAGGTATATACCCAAATTAACCCGCTTTGGATGCCTTTGTCTTAACTTTGGTCTTGTGTTTCTTGATAAAGACACTTTTTTACATCATCTGGGTTGACAGCTCTTTATGTCACTTTAATTTAGGAAATCAACCTCGTTAGCAGGGAGTCGGGGAAAGGGGGTAAAAAAAGTCTGGACACGTAACCATTCGATCCGATAATTAGATATCTACCTGAGGGCAAAGAAATATTGCCCTGGTAAATCCCTCCTTCTCCTAATAAACTATGCAAATATTAAAAAGTGTAAACTAGGCAAATAAATTGATTGCTAATTAGGATTACATATTTTTTCTAGATAATTCATGTAGTCAGACCAACCGAACAGAAGAAGAGGCCCTCGTACTCTGAATATTGTATTCTATATCCTTTCACTAATCTGTTCGCTTTTGATGCAAAATACAAGTAAGTTCATGCATATAATTCTATACTGATTGTGTAGGACATCGTTGTGTTTTTACGAAGTGCAGCTAAAACTATCTACTGATACAAATGAATATGGTTTTACGAGGCGATATGTGGACATGTACTATCCCCATACTCTGTCAGTTTGAACAAGTACATTATCTACATAAATAAACATCCTGCTCCCTTAAAATATAGAGAATAAATAAGCGAAGTAAATAGGGATTAATTTACTATAACCACTACTTTTCTCTCCTTCTTTCCTCTGTCTATCCCTTCTAGTACTTTTTTGTTCTGGACTCACTGTCTGGATGCTTTAAACAACGATGTTTTTTTATTATTTGCTTTATATCCATGAATATCATTAGAAACTCTATCTTTATATTGGAAAACGTGTAAATATGATATATCATTAATCTGTACTGTCTCTTGATAAAAGAATCATGTTATAAACGAATGACTAGTCCTAAAAATGAGTATCAATCTTAAAATGGACAAGGATTAATTTAGCTGTTGTCAGTAAAAAAGATTTATATCTTTAATGCTGTTGTTTAAAAGATTTGACCATGTCTACAGTTGGTTTTTTAATTGTATGATATATGATTAGAGTGTACACAGTTTAAAATCGTTTTGATATTATGTTTATATATATATTTCTTTTTTAGTTGTTTCTTCTTTGTGTTTGGTGGAAAATGACGGTCTCCTGATGAAGGCTGTGGCCGAAACGCGCGTAGTGTTCCAACTCACCGCACTGCCAACGTCAATATTCCTAGTACCAACTAGTCATTTGATATTGATTTTTCTAATTGTGTCTGTATAGTTTTTCTTTACTTACTTTTGATTACTTTAAGTTGAAAATGTTATTAAATACATTTATAAAATGATAAAAATATGAAAAAATAAATAGAATATATATTTTTAGAACAAACTAGTTAGATATTATGTGTTTTTTATGTTTGTGTGTACAGTTCTGTAGTCCACCTTATAGGAAATGGCATATAGAAATTAATTTGTTTGCTACATTTCATTTTCCACTTATGTTCACTATTCCCTACGTGTAGCAAATGCATCACGAGTAGGGGTCCCCTGTGTTTTTCAAAAGTGTCATCGGACTAATCCATCCACTCCATGGATCTGAGCTTGGTCACATGGTCATATGATCGATTTCCAGCAGATGCACTCAGCCTTCCATTCTTCCGAAGATGATAAAATGAGTACTGTCGAGCCGGGTAGGAATAAACATCAGTTACTTGAACATGCACACTAGACAGATTCCGGATATGGTATGTTATACACCGCAAGGATTCCTCTTCATCCAAGGCCAAAGAATGGTGTCCTGGTGGTTGTGGCAGTCACCCTGTTAACAGAACCACTAAGGTGAAATGTCCAGTCCTTAAGGCTATTGAGTTATTGTTTACTAAATGTACAGTTTGTCCCTAATCCGAAACTACAGCTCTCCAGTTCCAACTGGTAATTGACTGGATCTAGATGAGGCTCTAAATTCAGATGTGCTCCTGGAAGCCGAAATCTTTACAGTCCTCCAGTTGAAGAGACTGAGGCTTATTTATGAGCCTATGCGTCACTTTTGCGCCACCGGTGCGTCACATTTGTTTTGTGCCGCACCAGTGGCGTAAAAAATACACCATGTTGCGCCATATTTATGAAGTGACGTATCTAGGTAGATGCGTCACTTTGTAAACCCCTGTGCTACATTATACCTGCGCCAGGTATAATGTATGCAGGGTGGGCATTCCCCCGCAAGAAAGGGTCGTAGAAGTAGTGCAACAAAATCTATGAGATTTCGCTACGCCACTGCTAGAACGCCAATGCGTCAAAACCTTACGCCTGCCTCATGGCAGGTGGAAGGGTGATGCAGGCCCTTTGACATGATTTAAACCAGGACTTTCTGATTTAAATCATGTTCGCAGACCCACCCCTGGGCAACAGCTCTCTTAATCTTCCCAACGGCCCCCAGCGCTGAGATACCCCTTAATGCTATTGAGTTATTGTTTACTAAATGTACAGTTTGTCACTAATCCGAAACTACAGCTCTCCAGTTCCAACTGGTAATTGACTGGATCTAGATGAGGCTCTAAATTCAGATGTGCTCCTGGAAGCCGAAATCTTTACAGTCCACCAGTTGAAGAGACTGAGGCTTATTTATGAGCCTATGCGTCACTTTTGCGCCACCGGTGCGTCACATTTGTTTTGTGACGCACCAGTGGCGTAAAAAATACGCCATGTTGCGCCATATTTATGAAGTGACGTATCTAGGTAGATGCGTCACTTTGTAAACCCCTGTGCTACATTATACCTGCGCCAGGTATAATGTATGCAGGGTGGGCATTCCCCCGCAAGAAAGGGTCGTAGAAGTAGTGCAACAAAATCTATGAGATTTCGCTACGCCACTGCTAGAACGCCAATGCGTCAAAACCTTACGCCTGCCTCATGGCAGGTGGAAGGGTGATGCAGGCCCTTTGACATGATTTAAACCAGGACTTTCTGATTTAAATCATGTTCGCAGACCCACCCCTGGGCAACAGCTCTCTTAATCTTCCCAACGGCCCCCAGCGCTGAGATACCCCTTCGGGGGTGATATGTGCGCTATACAAGTACTGGACTTTTTTTGGGTATGTATTCTGTCCATCAACTGTTGTTTTTGCATTTGTCACCCCAAATGGGATGGGTATACTCAGACGTGAGTCCTGTGCTCTCCATGCCACTGGAATCAAGGTATCCAGGCTGATGAGGGCTGAAAGCCCGAAACCGGTCCTTGGATGCTTGTTTCCAGTCCAGGGAGGACCTGGCTTGGCAGTTCGGGCTGGACTGTTCCCATGAGGAACAGGGTCAAGACTGATTGGCATATGGCTGGGTTCAAACTGGATTGGCATGGGGAGCAAAAAAACGATGGATTTAGGCCCAGATCTCTGTACTGGGGTGAATGTATGACATTGTTCTGCATTCTGTCAATCTACTGTTGTTTTTGCATTTGTAACCCAGAGTGGGACGGGTATGCTCAGACGTGAGTCCCGTGCTCTTCATGCCACTGGAATCAAGCTATCCAGGCTGATGAGGGCTGAAAGCCCGAAACCGGTCCTTGGATGCTTGTTTTCAGTCCACAGAGGACCTGGCTTGGCAGTTCGGGCTGGACTGTTCCCATGGGGCACAGGGGTTTGGGCTGGACTGTTCCCATGGGGCACAGGGTCAAGACTGATTTGCATATGGCCGGGTTCAAACTGGAATGGCATGATGAGCAAAAAAACGATGGATTTAGGCCCAGATCTCTGTACTGGGGTGAATGTATGACATTGTTCTGCATTCTGTCCATCAACTCTTGTTTTTGCATTTGTCACCCCGAGTGGGACGGGTATGCTCAGACGTGAGCCCCAAACTCTCCATGCCACTGGAATCAAGCTATCCAGGCTGATGAGGGCTGAAAGCCCGAAACCGGTCCTTGAATGCTTGTTTCCAGTCCAGGGAGGACCTGGCTTGGCAGTTCGGCAGGACTGTTCCCATGGGGCACAGGGTCAAGACTGATTTGCATATGGCTGGGTTCAAACTGGAATGACATGGTGAGCAAAAAAACGATGGATTTAGGCCCAGATCTCTGTACTGGGGTGAATGTATGACATTGCTCTGCATTCTGTCTATCAACTGTTGTTTTTGCATTTGTCATCCCGAGTGGGACGGGTATGCTCAGACGTGAGTCCCGTGCTCTCCATGCCCCTGGAATCAGGCTATCCAGGCTGATGAGGGCTGAAATCCCGAAACCGGTCCTTGGTTGCTTGTTTCCAGTCCAGGGAGGACCTGGCTTGGCAGTTCGGGCTGGACTGTTCCCATTGGGCACAGGGTCAAGACTTATTTGCATGTGGCTGGGTTCAAACTGGAATGGCATTGTGAGCAAAACAACGATGGATTTAGGCCCAGATCTCCGTACTGGGGTGAATGTCTGACATTGTTCTGCATTCTGTCCATCAACTGTTGTTTTTGCATTGCTTGGGTATGTATTCAAAGGTAAGTAATCTGTGGCTAGAGATCTTCATCAGATGAACAAGTTAGTTACCTACGGTAATGCCTCATCAGGTAGAGACTACATCTAGACCCAGATTCCTTAGTGACCCACCTCTTTGCGAACTGATTTTAGGGTTTAGGGCTGCTCGTCTTTTTAGAGTCCTAGTTCTACACACCAGTGGTCAGTGTTCTTCGTGGCTCCCAACTTCTGGTGTGAAAAGTTATGCAAAGAAACTGACATCAACGTGACATTGTGTGGTGGCGCCTGTGTGTGCACTGCTCATGTCCCTTCCAGCATGGACGATGCGACGTAGGGCCGAGCGGCGCCGCCTGGTGGTGCGCAGGGGTGCTGCTAATCGGGAGCTTTCTGGATCCAGTCTGCTGCCTGGAGATGGTTTTGTGGTGGGGGATCTGCGACTTGATAGTCTCTACCAGATAAGGCATTACAGAAGGGTAGTAGGTTGTTCCTCTAGACACAAGTAAACTTGAAAACAGACATAGGCTATATGGGGCTTTTCTGTTTTCAGTTTCTATTTTTGGTCAATTCTGGTGGTGGAGGGGGGGTTCCAGTGTTTTCAAGTGATTTCAATACCTTAAAATAGTGGTTATCAGTGGCTACACATTTTCTCGCCATTAAAAGCAACAGAAACAGTATATGGTATATAGACATTTACATACAGTGTAAATGAGGTCCAAATACATATTTTTAGATCAAACTTATTGTAGTACACCATTATGCGAAAAGGCCCTGTCAACACTGGCACTTTAGATGGGCAACCCCAAAACAGCCAGAGCACACTTTGCTAACTCTAACCACGGACATATCTTTCCATGCCAATACTGATGCACCTGAAGATTGCAATTCTCTGGGACAGGTTCTGCAACATATGCGTTGAACTGGGCAGCACTTTTGAAACTCTGGAGAAAATTCCCCTTCATGGAAGGGATCTAGAACTTGTGCAGAGTATCACAGTGAGGCTTTATGGACTTCAAATGCCATGGTTGGTGAAGGGACATGTCTATGCATCATTGAAAGCCATTTCTAATACATTGTAAAGTAAAATTTCCTGAAGTGCTCCTCATCATTTCTTTGCTTACAAAGTGGCAAGCATTCCAACATGGGCAGCCCTTGTAAGGGGGCTGGAGTAATGGGGCAAAACTACAAAGAAAATGTGACTATAGAGCCTTGCGCCTCCAAGGGAAGGTATGGCTGCAGAGAGGAATGGAAATGGGAGGTGATATGGAACATTGGGACAAGAAGTTACTGGTATCGGGTAGGGGTTGGGGCTAAAAGGGGTCCTATTCTTGGCATCAGGTCATGATTCTAACGAAAGGATGGGCAGTAGTTGAGAATCCAGGAATATCTTGAAAATCTGTTACCCGGTATGTCCGATTATCATGGTCATCAAGGACAGTCCTTCAAACACGCTGTCAGTTGGTTGTTCTTGCATACATGTTATCTGGTGGTTATTGGAACCAACTTTTTAGGGCTGGTATGCACTAATCTGAATATGCATTTATGTTACTCAAATGGTGAGAAGGTTCGGGCACTGAGGCCTGTGTTATAGGACAGGGTAGGCAGGGTATTTCTCCTTCACTATCTTCCAACTTCCACAAGCGTTGATGAAGGAAGTTCTGTAAAATATCCCCTACCTCCACTCTGACTCATCTCAAACTTCATTCTACTACAATTCATTTTCAATCCAAATAACAGACTCACATTTCCACAGCTCAAATTAATTTCATATTTTCCTATACTAATTCCCCACTAATCCTTTTTGGGTTCTGGAGTAGCGTGCTCCCTGCCACAAAGCACTTCACCACCTCATCAGGGGGTAGCAAGTGATGTATAAATGTGAACCCTACCCTCTTCTATCCCTCCACTATCCTTTTACAATCCAAATAACAGAAAAACATGTCTACCGCTCAAATTAATTTCATATTTTCCTTTACTAATTCACCACTAATCCTATTTGGTTTCTAGAGTAGTGTGCTGCCCACTAAAAAGCGCTTTGACACCTCATCGGGGGTAGTAAGCGCTATATAAATGCAATTACAATAAAATACAATCTTTTGTTTAAGATTTTTGAACAGTAAGAGAAAATGCGGGTCTACGTTGCATGTTGAGCTGGTGGTTTAGGTAGAATGAAAGAGTTGCAAAGGACTGAGTGAGGGTCTAGGGATTCCTCGAGTTAATACATAAGCTGTCAGCCCATCCCTAATGCCAGTCCAAACTAGGCCCTGCTAATAGTTCAAACGCTGAGGGCAGCACTTTCTATGCTGTTGCTGTGGCCACGGTCCATGCAGGGAAGGGCTTGCACACCAAGGGGTGTGTCAAGGGTTTCCTCAAGTTTAAAGCTGCATCATGTGGGTAGCATTACAATTCCTTACACTGGACGGCTCTGGCTCCTCTGTCCGTTTTCCCACCAGTGCTTTATTTGATCTATTGGTTTCCAGTGCCCGACACTACAAAATGAATTCCCGCCTGACAAGGCCCCTAGCATTGAATTGTTTTACAAATTAAGCACTGTCTCCCACTGCAGATGCCCAACTTGGTACCAGCCATCTCTTCATGCCATTGTTGACCCAACTTCAGGTGCTGCCGGGTGTTTGAGGAGCATGGCCAGGAGCATAAGGACCATCTATGCTTTTAGCCTTATTTATTGGTTGCACACCAGGGCTGCTTGCTACCGAGCACAGCGCCTCCTCCAGCCACACCACCTGAGGAGGGTAGCAGCAGTTGCCATCAGTACCTGTGGATGGGGTCAGAAATCTATACATCCCGGGCTTTAAGTGAGCTGGGTCCTGCCGGTGCTCAGCACTGGCAGTTCTAAAAAGCAGGTGCCGAGAAAAGTCCCTGTCGAGCTCGCCATTTTTGCCCTCACCATCAGGGTGAAAAAAAATCTTAACTCTGCAGCAGGGCCACCCTTCACTACCTTTGAGGTAACTTTGAAGAGACCCGTCATAGTTCTTTCACAGTCTCATCATTTCAGAACTGAAGTGCTTTCAATGTTCTACACAACGAAGCCGTAGTTGGTACTTATTTATGTTATGCAACCAGCAACCATTGACAAAGCCAAAGTCCTGGCTTGTTGAGTCTTGTTGTAAGTGTAATGTTGCTTGTTGTATTATATATCTGGATGCAGTGACAGAAGCAGCAAAATACCAGCCGGGCGGCACGCTATGCTAAGCACAGTTTCAGCTTAATTACAGCGCCAACACCCGTTTGTGAGACCCCCGGGTTTTTTCATCCTACATAAAGCCCTCTATACAACAGCTAAGTGAAGTATCAAAAGTGCATTTTGGACAGTCAACACGCGCAACATTGTGAGAAATAAATGACTTTCCCATTCTCCTCATTCTGATCGGGCTGCACTTATACAGCTTTGTCACTAGAGGGCAGCAAAGCAGCATAAGTGAAGCGAATCACAGTGATTTTCGATTTCTAGGCATAACGCATCTTCCATCGTGGAGTCTTGGCTGGTATTATCAATGTAAACTAAAATCCGAAACCCTAGTTATTATTTTGGCATAGTATTTAACCCCTTTAAAGCGTTGTAAATAGACCTCCCCAGTGCTGCGCTGTCCATTGGAACTAGTGCTGAATGGACGTCCAACGGTCGTGCGCAGCACTGGGGAGGTAGTGGCCGTGACGACCGTTGGCCGACGGCAGCAATTAAGGGATATGTGTGCACTAAATTAAATCTCATTTTTAAAAGTAAAAGCATTGCCTGGGCATTGATTTTTTTAATGCTATTGTCGTGTGCTGCTGAGCTCTGAGGGGCATATGTAACCCTGGGCGTAGTTCGCGGAGCCGCACTCCGCGGAGCTACGCGAAGACGCACTTGCACTCCGCGACCTACGCGTAGCTCCGCGGACATGCGTAGTTGCTTGCTAGACCCGTTCGCGTGCCGTTTTTCGTCTTCGGGAGCGCGGTGCGCGTGTTCGGGGCGCTGCCTGCATGCTCGAGATAGCTAGCGCGCTAAGTTACCCAAGAGGTTTGTCCCGCCCGCTTGCGTTCCCTTATTTCCTGTTCCGGGTCACAAGTAACGTGTTCGCGTTGTGTAAGACATGTTCGGGAACTCATCTTCTCGTTCGCACTACAAAAGTGCGTGATCGCGTCAAATATCGCGCGAACCTACCCAGGCGGTCGCGACGGGCCAAGGTAAGCCATGGCCGCGCACGCGATAATGTTATTCAGCGCGCGAGAACTACGCTACGCACCGGATCGCGGAGTAATCGACAGCTTCGCGTTCTCCGTAGAACGCGGAGTTGCCGAAACTCCGCAAGCTCCGCGAACGGAGCGTAGTTCTTCGCCCAGGGTTAGGCATATGTACAAGCCCCTATAGCCACCATAACATCACTTTTATCGACGTTGTGGTGGCGATAGGGGCTGAGCCTTATTTTCAAGGCAGCGTTAAGCCCCTTAACGTGGTTTAACGCTGCCTTGTGAATAAGGCCCTCTTTCACCCTGTGGTTAGCGTGAACGGGGTGGGCAGTGGGTGTTGCCGTGGGCATTCCACTGCTATACCCATTGATTCTAACTCTGCCCCCTATGTACAAGGGTGGCAGTGCCCAAATTAAGACCAGGGAAAACCTGGTCTTAAGTTGGTGAAGCGAGGAGAAATCCATTATTTCTCCTTGTTTCTGCTTATTCCATGTGTGCTTGTGCATCACACATGGAAAAAGCAAAATGCCATGGATTGTTTATGTACAGGAAGGTCCCCCTTCCTGTACATGAACAATATTTTTTTAAATGCCATTTTCATGTGTGCTGCATTAAGCGGCACACATAGAAGTGACAAAATGGAATTTCAAGATTGTTTATGTGCAGGAAGGGACACATTCCTACACATAAACAATCCTCTACTGCACGCAGAATGCAAGGGTGCCTGCGTTGGCGCTACACTGCTAAGTGTAGCGCCATCGCAGAGGGAAATGCACGGCTGCACCATATCCTTGTAAATATGGTGCAAGCTTGTGTTTCTGAAGTGGCGGAGAGAGGCGTTAAGTTTCTAGCCCATAGCACCGGAGTCAGCTTTAGGCTGCTCTGCCTGGCTGTCCTTAGAGCCAACTGCTCAAAACGGTACATTCAAAGTCCTGGGACACCAGAGATAAAATGTCCCATTTATACAATTGGAGTGCTGCAGCTTCAGAACACCCTTGCACAGGCTTCCCATCCTGACTCGATTTCTCCCAGGACTGTTTACAGAACTGTCTGACTAGACTGAACACTGGAGGTTGAGACAGTAATATCCTTTGTGTGCAGAGAGAATTACCCATAATTTTGCACTACAGTGGTCCCTAGGGAGGTAGGGATAGCAGGGCCGGACTGGCTGCAGCGGGCACAGGGCAATCCCCCGGTGCGGCCCGTGGGTGCGGGCCAGTTTTGGGCCCCAGGGGGCTGTTTTTGTTACGGCCGTTTTTGCAGCATCGCTGCAAAATCGGCTCTGTAACAAAACCGGCCCCGGCAAAGAGCTCGGCGGCTCCCCCAACCTCCCCGTGGGGAGGGGGGGGGGGAGACGGGCGGCCGAGCACTTTACCAGGGCCGGTTTTCGTTCCCAGTCCGGTCCTGAGGGATAGGGAGTAACAAATTAATACAGACCCAATCAGTGTTGTATCGCTTAACTTGTCCAGTCGGTCAGAGGTTCAATATTTAATTAGTCAGCAAGTTTTTAAGATATAAATAAACACAGATACTGAAAAGTGGGACACAAGCCTGTATCCTACTACAGAAACGTACAAACATACAATAGGGAGAACATTCAAGCGAGGCTCAGGCAACGCGTACGGTTTATTTTGGCAAGTAGTATCAATTGGAGAAACAAATTGCAAGGTCTCTACACAGTTAATAATAACATCACATTTAGTGCATGAGGCGTTTTACTCTCCATTTGTTACTCCCTATCCCTACCTCCCTAGGGTCCACTGTAGAGTAAAATAATTGATTCCTGAGGTCCCTGGCTGACTTTACTTGGGTCCCCTTGTTGTTTGAAGAGAGAATTACCCAGGCAGGGTGGACTACCAAAGGCTGGTGCTGGCAGGTGCGAGTCTGCACGTGTGATTGTGCCCAAGGTTTTTAGTGCGCCTCTTCGAGGCACCCCTCTCCGCCCCCGCCCCCGCCACTACCTTCTTTAGAAACCATCACCTAAAACAAGCACTGTGTTAGCTCTGCAGAGGAGAGATACACTTAGGGTGCTAGAACCATCTCAAAATGGCTCCCTTTCTCAGAGTAGACTCAACCTTCCCTGTCTGCAATGAGAGTATAAGAGTGAGACTGAAACTTCTCAACTTGGCTTCTCATTTCTGACTGACGAAAGAGATGATACTCAGCAGAGCAACAGGGGAATGTCTGAACTCCATACCCGGCGTTGCTGACAGCCTGTCTCTCTGAGGTTAGGGGACATCAATTGGAGGGCTCCAAGGAAGCTGCAGAAGCTGTAATTCTGTCTCAGGATTGGAGCCTCCTGAGAAAGGGAAGAGCAAGACACCCCTGCAAGACGAGACAGCTGAAGGAGCGCAGCAACTGTGCCAGAGCAGAAGAGACAGTCCAGAAGGGAGGCCTAGAGTGGGAGCAACTCAGGAGCCAGCATGAGGGCTGGAGGGGGTCTTTCTGCCTCCCTGATCACTGTTAAACACCTATAGGAATGCTAAGCCCAAAATGAAAGAGAGGCAGCAATGCAGGAGCTGAACCGAGTGCTGGAGTGGGTCTCCCTCCGTCCCAACCACTGCTTCAACCAGAACTGGTGCACTGCGCCAGCCAAGGAGCGAGAGGGAGAGCGAGCATACTCGCATCTGTGGCCTCCAAAACTGTGCCTGAAACGCAAAGTCTTTTGCTGGCCTTTGAATTCTTAAGAATCACCAGCGCTGGAGGGTGGGTTCTTTTCATGTTTAGGAGACGGGCTTTTGCTTTCCCTGCTGGAATCTGCAGCAGCACCTTCTGACTAAGCCGGAGCAGAGTTCGCGGAGTGGGAACTCCGCAAAGTGACAAAAAACTCTGCCAAGCTACACGGAGTTACGCGAGCGGCGGAGTGGGTTATCGTGCACAGTTCGCACAGATTTTTAGTGCCGGGTGTTTGTCCTGTGCTGTAAAATCAGCACGAACAGCATCTTGCACAGTGCAAGAGGACAGTGCTTCTTTCTGTCACTTGAGTAGAAGTTCTACTCGAGCAGCAGCTTCCTCAGGGCAAACGGAAGGTTTCTCAATGCAAGCGGTCGCGACCATCCACCCGCCTTTAGTAATCTCGCTGGGAACTGGTCTAGCGTTGGATTTTCCTCGCTATCCAACTTACCGTTGGCAAGCGAGGAATTAACTCTGCTCCACTAGGAATTAACTCTGCTCCGCAGAGCGGAGTTTTTGGGAACCCTGCAAGCTCCACGAAGTGGGGAGTGCAAAAAACTCTGCATACTCCGCAAACGGAGCAGAGTTCACCGCACAGGCTTACTCCTGACCAGCCATAGTCACACAGAGCTCCCGAACTACAACAGAGGCTGATGCACACACACGCCAAAGAGAAGCCTGCCACTCGCGATGTTGCTGCTCATAAGCCCCGTTAACTCCTGCACCTTTGAACTGGTGCCACCAGACATTGGGATTCTTTTAGTTTTAGATAAAGCTGCTGTGGGGGTTGCCAGTGACTCGCACATTGATGGACCAGCCTACAGGACACCGACGCCTACTTGCGCTATTCACAGTGCACAGCCACCTGTGAGATTACCCCATGTGTGATGCAGCTTTAACTATTTCCCATCTAGAGCCTGTTCTAGAACCCTGTGCCCATGTGCATGACCTTTCTGTAGTATTTTGTCTTGGTATAATAAAGGAATCCTCTTTTTTCAAAGAGAAGGTCTGGACCACACAGCCATTATTGCATGCAGTTTGGTAGCTGTTGAGATCTGAGTGTGTTCACCCCACACAACCACCCTGAGAAGCACACACCCTCAGGAAAGCTCTCATCACACCCTCAGGAATGCTCTCATCACACCCTCAGGAATGCTCTCATCACACCCTCAGGAAAGCTCTCATCACACCCTCAGGAATGCTTGCCCAAAGCTCTGAGGAATTCTTGACCCAGACCCTGAAGAATGCTTGCCCCTCCCCCCAAGGAATGCTTGACCCAGACCCTGAGGAATGCTTGCCCCTCCCCCCAAGGAATGCTTGACCCAGACCCTGAGGAATGCTTGCCCCTCCCCCCAAGGAATGCTTGACCCAGACCCTGAGGAATGCTTGCCCCTCCCCCCAAGGAATGCTTGACCCAGACCCTGAGGAATGCTTGCCCCTCCCCCCAAGGAATGCTTGACCCAGACCCTGAGGAATGCTTGCCCCTCCCCCCAAGGAATGCTTGACCCAGACCCTGAGGAATGCTTGCCCCTCCCCCCAAGGAATGCTTGACCCAGACCCTGAGGAATGCTTGCCCCTCCCCCCAAGGAATGCTTGACCCAGACCCTGAGGAATGCTTGCCCCTCCCCCCAAGGAATGCTTAACCCAGACCCTGAGGAATGCTTGCCCCTCCCCCCAAGGAATGCTTGACCCAGACCCTGAGGAATGCTTGCCCCTCCCCCCAAGGAATGCTTGACCCAGACCCTGAGGAATGCTTGCCCCTCCCCCCAAGGAATGCTTGACCCAGACCCTGAGGAATGCTTGCCCCTCCCCCAAGGAATGCTTAACCCAGACCCTGAGGAATGCTTGCCCCTCCCCCCAAGGAATGCTTGACCCAGACCCTGAGGAATGCTTGCCCCTCCCCCTAAGGAATGCTTGACCCAGACCCTGAGGAATGCTTGCCCCTCCCCCCAAGGAATGCTTGACCCAGACCCTGAGGAATGCTTGCCCCTCCCCCTAAGGAATGCTTGACCCAGACCCTGAGGAATGCTTGACCCAGACCCTGAGGAATGCTTGACCCAGACCCTGAGGAATGCTTGCCCCTCCCCCTAAGGAATGCTTGACCCAGACCCTGAGGAATGCTTGACCCAGACCCTGAGGAATGCTTGCCCCTCCCCCAAGGAATGCTTGACCCAGACCCTGAGGAATGCTTCCCCACACCCTGAGGAATGCTTGACCCAGACCCTGAGGAATGCTTGCCCCTCCCCCTAAGGAATGCTTGACCCAGACCCTGAGGAATGCTTGCCCCTCCCCCTAAGGAATGCTTGACCCAGACCCTGAGGAATGCTTGCCCCTCCCCCTAAGGAATGCTTGACCCAGACCCTGAGGAATGCTTGCCCCACACCCTGAGGAATGCTTGACCCAGACCCTGAGGAATGCTTGCCCCTCCCCCTAAGGAATGCTTGACCCAGACCCTGAGGAATGCTTGCCCCTCCCCCTAAGGAATGCTTGACCCAGACCCTGAGGAATGCTTGCCCCTCCTCCCAAGGAATGCTTAACCCAGACCCTGAGGAATGCTTGCCCCTCCCCCTAAGGAATGCTTGACCCAGACCCTGAGGAATGCTTGCCCCTCCTCCCAAGGAATGCTTAACCCAGACCCTGAGGGATGCTTGCCCCTCCCCCCAAGGAATGCTTGACCCAGACCCTGAGGAATGCTTGCCCGACGCCCTGAAGAATGCTTGCCTCAAACAGTGAGAAACACTTGCCCTACACCCTGAGGGATGCTTGCCCCTCCCCCCAAGGAATGCTTGACCCAGACCCTGAGGAATGCTTGCCCCACACCCTGAGGAATGCTTGACCCAGACCCTGAGGAATGCTTGCCCCTCCCCCTAAGGAATGCTTGACCCAGACCCTGAGGAATGCTTGCCCCTCCCCCTAAGGAATGCTTGACCCAGACCCTGAGGAATGCTTGCCCCTCCCCCTAAGGAATGCTTGACCCAGACCCTGAGGAATGCTTGCCCCACACCCTGAGGAATGCTTGACCCAGACCCTGAGGAATGCTTGCCCCTCCCCCTAAGGAATGCTTGACCCAGACCCTGAGGAATGCTTGCCCCTCCCCCTAAGGAATGCTTGACCCAGACCCTGAGGAATGCTTGCCCCTCCTCCCAAGGAATGCTTAACCCAGACCCTGAGGAATGCTTGCCCCTCCCCCTAAGGAATGCTTGACCCAGACCCTGAGGAATGCTTGCCCCTCCTCCCAAGGAATGCTTAACCCAGACCCTGAGGGATGCTTGCCCCTCCCCCCAAGGAATGCTTGACCCAGACCCTGAGGAATGCTTGCCCGACGCCCTGAAGAATGCTTGCCTCAAACAGTGAGAAACACTTGCCCTACACCCTGAGGGATGCTTGCCCCTCCCCCCAAGGAATGCTTGACCCAGACCCTGAGGAATGCTTGCCCCACACCCTGAGGAATGCTTGACCCAGACCCTGAGGAATGCTTGCCCCTCCCCCTAAGGAATGCTTGACCCAGACCCTGAGGAATGCTTGCCCCTCCCCCTAAGGAATGCTTGACCCAGACCCTGAGGAATGCTTGCCCCTCCTCCCAAGGAATGCTTAACCCAGACCCTGAGGAATGCTTGCCCCTCCCCCTAAGGAATGCTTGACCCAGACCCTGAGGAATGCTTGCCCCTCCTCCCAAGGAATGCTTAACCCAGACCCTGAGGAATGCTTGCCCCACACCCTGAGGAATGCTTGTCCCTCCCCCTAAGGAATGCTTGCCCCTCCCCCTAAGGAATGCTTGCCCCACACCCTGAGGAATGCTTGCCCCTCCCCCTAAGGAATGCTTGACCCAGACCCTGAGGAATGCTTGCCTTATGCTCTGAGGAATGCTTGCCCCACACCCTGAGGAATGCTTGCCCCTCACCCCAAGGAATGCTTGCCCCTCACCCCAAGGAATGCTTGCCCCACACCCTGATTCAGAAAAGGGGGTGGTGATGAACAGAGTGTCTGAATTAAGCAGACCACTCTTACCCAGTCCAAAGATCAGGGCTTGATCCATCACCGTTATTTAGCTCACTGCCCCATCCCAGCTCAGAACCTGGCTATATGCAAATTAGTCTGTCCCTGGCCCAGTGCATCATGGGAACAGGGCAGACCAAACTACCAAGCCAATTCTTCACCAGAAAGGAGACAAGCTTCCGGGGACCGGTTTCTGGCATTACAGCCGTCATCGGCCCGGCTTGCTTGAATCCTGATAGAGCAGTGAGCAAGGGACTCATGTCTGAGTATACCCTGCCACACCTATAGTGGTCAAAAACGATTCAGAAAAGGGGGTGGTGATGAACAGAGTGTCTGAATTAAGCAGACCACTCTTACCCAGTCCAAAGATCAGGGCTTGATCCATCACCGTTATTTAGCTCACTGCCCCATCCCAGCTCAGAACCTGGCTATATGCAAATTAGTCTGTCCCTGGCCCAGTGCATCATGGGAACAGGGCAGACCAAACTACCAAGCCAATTCTTCACCAGAAAGGAGACAAGCTTCCCGGGACCGGTTTCTGGCATTACAGCCGTCATCGGCCCGGCTTGCTTGAATCCTGATAGAGCAGTGAGCAAGGGACTCATGTCTGAGTATACCCTGCCACACCTATAGTGGTCAAAAACGATTCAGAAAAGGGGGTGGTGATGAACAGAGTGTCTGAATTAAGCAGACCACTCTTACCCAGTCCAAAGATCAGGGCTTGATCCATCACCGTTATTTAGCTCAATGCCCCATCCCAGCTCAGAACCTGGCTATATGCAAATTAGTCTGTCCCTGGCCCAGTGCATCATGGGAACAGGGCAGACCAAACTACCAAGCCAATTCTTCACCAGAAAGGAGACAAGCTTCCGGGGACCGGTTTCTGGCATTACAGCCGTCATCGGCCCGGCTTGCTTGAATCCTGATAGAGCAGTGAGCAAGGGACTCATGTCTGAGTATACCCTGCCACACCTATAGTGGTCAAAAACGATTCAGAAAAGGGGGTGGTGATGAACAGAGTGTCTGAATTAAGCAGACCACTCTTACCCAGTCCAAAGATCAGGGCTTGATCCATCACCGTTATTTAGCTCACTGCCCCATCCCAGCTCAGAACCTGGCTATATGCAAATTAGTCTGTCCCTGGCCCAGTGCATCATGGGAACAGGGCAGACCAAACTACCAAGCCAATTCTTCACCAGAAAGGAGACAAGCTTCCGGGGACCGGTTTCTGGCATTACAGCCGTCATCGGCCCGGCTTGCTTGAATCCTGATAGAGCAGTGAGCAAGGGACTCATGTCTGAGTATACCCTGCCACACCTATAGTGGTCAAAAACGATTCAGAAAAGGGGGTGGTGATGAACAGAGTGTCTGAATTAAGCAGACCACTCTTACCCAGTCCAAAGATCAGGGCTTGATCCATCACCGTTATTTAGCTCACTGCCCCATCCCAGCTCAGAACCTGGCTATATGCAAATTAGTCTGTCCCTGGCCCAGTGCATCATGGGAACAGGGCAGACCAAACTACCAAGCCAATTCTTCACCAGAAAGGAGACAAGCTTCCGGGGACCGGTTTCTGGCATTACAGCCGTCATCGGCCCGGCTTGCTTGAATCCTGATAGAGCAGTGAGCAAGGGACTCATGTCTGAGTATACCCTGCCACACCTATAGTGGTCAAAAACGATTCAGAAAAGGGGGTGGTGATGAACAGAGTGTCTGAATTAAGCAGACCACTCTTACCCAGTCCAAAGATCAGGGCTTGATCCATCACCGTTATTTAGCTCACTGCCCCATCCCAGCTCAGAACCTGGCTATATGCAAATTAGTCTGTCCCTGGCCCAGTGCATCATGGGAACAGGGCAGACCAAACTACCAAGCCAATTCTTCACCAGAGAGGAATGCTTGCCCCTCCCCCCAAGGAATGCTTAACCCAGACCCTGAGGAATGCTTGCCCCTCCCCCCAAGGAATGCTTGACCCAGACCCTGAGGAATGCTTGCCCCTCCCCCCAAGGAATGCTTGACCCACACCCTGAGGAATGCTTGACCCCCCCCCCCCCCAAGGAATGCTTGACCCAGACCCTGAGGATTGCTTGACCCATGCTCTCAGGAATGCTTGCCCCACACCCTGAGGAATGCTTACCCCTCACCCAAAGGAATGCTTGCCCCTCCCCCAAGGAATGCTTGGCCCAGACCCTGAGGAATGCTTGCCCCACACCCTGAGGAATGCTTGCCCCTCACCAATGGAACTTTCATAAAAAGCCACTGGTTTGTGGTCAGTAAAGCGTTGGAAATTAAAATTGGACACATGGCCTCAGGAGAGGCCCGGTATGTGTCCAAGTTCAATCTTTGGATTAGGGCCTTTACGGTTCAGAGCCACATAATTTTCCTTGCACACTGTGGAACCAAAATGTTTTTGATGCCCACCCAGGGCTTTAAGTGGGCTGGATTGTGCCGGTGCTGAGTCACTATCTCGCTCTCCATTTTTTGCCCTCACCCTCAGGGTGAAATATAGTCTGAACTCTGCAGCAGTACAACCCTTCCAGGCCTTTTGGGTAACTTCGAAGGGACTCATTAAAGTTCTTTCACAGTCTCATCATTTCAGAACTGAAGGATTGTCATATTATATTCAACAAAGTCATAGTTGTTGCTTATGCAACTAACAACCATTGACAATACCAATAGTTTTTGCTTGCTGCAGGTGTAATGTTACTTGTTGTATTATATATCTGGATGCAATGACAGAAGCAGCAAAATACCAGTCGGGTGACACATTATGCTCAGCACAGATTTTTCGTTTTCGTATTTTAAGCCATGCCCTTAATTATATTGGCCACACCCCTTCGAGAGACCCCCACCAGTTTTTTCATCCCACTTAAAGCCCTATGCCCACGCCATAAGACTCTAGGGCAGGTGTAGTCCATAACCGGTGCCAAAAGATGAGGAATCTACACTCAATCTTGTGGGCTATTTCTGATGATGCCATTAGTGAACCAAAAGGAAAACTGCCTTTTATCTCCTATATGTGACCTACGGTATTACTTTAGCTGGAGTAAATAAATAAATTGTGTGTCTTGTAAAGCGCACTGCTACCCGCACCGCAGGCCTCGTAGCGCTATAGACCGCTGGGGAACCCGTCCTGGCTTTCCCTGTGAGATAGTCCCTCCTGGGAGTCTCCAAGGTGAAACCAGACATCCCCGGCGTTTGTGAGGGGCCGTTGTGGAGATGAGGCAATCTTAATGCCCAGAGTTGCCGAGTGTGATCCCTGGTTAGAGTAGGCACCGAGGCGAGCATTATCGAGTACGCTGATCCTGGTCCAAGACTCTGCCGCGTAGGGAATCGAACCCTGGTCCCAGGCCGTTCTCTGCTCTCGGGTCTGCCGCCTCTAACCAGTGAGCCACACCACTCCATGAGTAACACTATAGTTTTTTGCTTTTGTGCAGCGCACATCCAGAGCTGATGTATTTCAAGGTGCTCTTGGGATGATAAAGGAAAAGGAGGCACTGTGAAAAAAGTAATTGCCTGTGATCACGCAAGGTAGTCGAGTGGACACAGAGACTGATGCAAGGTTTTTGTACAATTTAGCCATTATACGGTTATCTCATTCTATCTCCCATCTTAGGTCAAAGCTGGAAGCTTGTTGTTTAATACTTTGAGGCACTAAGTTAGTGCATTATGTTAAATACATCCAGGCTATGAAGGTTTCATAATGATTGGTGGTGGTAGTGTTTGGTGAGGGTGATGTATTAATGAGGAAACATCACTGCAAGCAACTAGAGGGCAAGTGGAGAATGAGCAGAGACACTGAAGCCATAGTCATCGTCATATCCGGCCTGAGACTCTACCACCAGCTGATGTGGAACACCAAGTGCACATCACTTGCTGCTGCATCAACAACATCCCTTATAGCACCAAGGAAACATATACCACTGTTAAAGATTTCACAGCACTTGCAGCTACCTCCTGCAACATCATCCCCTTGCAGGATCTCTGCACCAAAATCACATCCATATACCGCTGTTTCACCCCCCAAACAGACTCTGTCACACTCGCACCTCTTCTCCCTGTCTCAGACGGAGAACTGACCTATCCTTGTGGCCTGTCATCCACACCATGCTTTCACCTAAGGACTCTCACCGATCAGTGAAGCTCTTACTCCCATCCTCAACTTATCCACCTTCCTGGAAGCTTGGAAACACGCCACCATCAATTCCCTGCTCAAGAAACTGTCCGCTGTCTCTGTCACTCTCCGACTATAGACCGATCTCTTTCCCACAGTACCCAGCCAGGACTTAGAGAAGCTCATTGACAGATGCCTCATGGACCACCTCATCAACAACCAGCACCTTGATACCACGCAGTCAGGTTTCAGGCCCTAAACTTTGGGGCATATTATCAAGGAACGGCGTTACAATGATCGCTGCTTTAGCAGCAGGAAATGGCAGCTAAATCGGCGATATTGCGCTTGATAATATGCCCTTGAGAATTCCAATAGAAGCCCATATTCTGATGTGAACATGGGCTTCTATTGGAATTCTCTACGGCATATTATCAAGCCCATTATCGCCGTTTAAGCGGCAGTTTCCTGCTGCTAAAGCGGCGATAATTTTAACGCTGTTCCTTGATAATATGCCCCTTTATGTGCACAGAAACAGCATGCACACAACAGATGATATCCACATGATCCTGGACTGAGGAGATACGGTAGCCCTCTACCTCCTGGACCTCTCTCCACAATTTGAAATGGTATTACACCCCATCCTCATCAGAATCCTGCACAACCTTCAAGGATCCTCCCTGTGCTGGATCTGCTCCTTCAATGCGGAAAGAACACAAGCTGTCAGCCTGACACCATACTCCTCAGAAGCCCGCAAACACTTCTGCACGGTTCCTCAAGTTTCATCACTGAGCCCAACCCTCTTCAAGGCATGCACCACCCCTTTGCCCAATGCTATCCATGCAGAGAGCATCAGTATCCTCTCTTATGCCAAGAACATTCAACTCATACTCTCCCTCTTAGACAAGAGCCCCAACACTAAGAACAAGTTCATCACCTGCATGACTGAAATCGCCGCTTGGATGAAATCTAACTGTCTCAAGCTCAAACACCGACAAGACAGAAGTAGCAATCTTTGGAAAAAACACTTATCGTGGGATTCTACCTGGTGGCCAACTGACCTTGGACCCAAATCCACCCACAGCAGGAACATCAGGATCATCACCGACAACAACCTGGACATCACAACACAAGTCAATGTCATCACAGCATCCTGCTTCCACACCCTGATGATGCAGAGGAAGATCTTTAAATGGCTTCCAAGTAATACCAGAAAAACCCTCACTAACACCCTTGTCACCAGCAAGCTGGAATATGGAAACACCCGCTACACTGGAATCACCAAGCAACTCACCAGAATGGTGCAGCCAGACTGTTTTTAACATCCCACGTAGGACACACATCACCCCATGCCTTAAGGAGCTCCCAATACACAAATACTCTCAGTTCAAACTCCTAACACACACATTCAAGACACTACACACACACTTTCACTACATAACACAGGTCCCATCTAAGTAAACAGTTGCATATCCTTCCACCAACCACCCAGACACCTGTGCTGCAACAGTTTTTTACTCACACACATCCCACGCATGCACAAAAACAGATCCATAAGCCGGGCCTTCTCATACAATGCTCCTAAAGCGTGGAACAACCTCCAACTGCACATTGCAGCCTCCTCCTCACTTCCTGAGTTCTGCAAGAAGCTGAAGACTTTGTTCTTTGATTAACCCCCGAACCCTCCAGCCCTAGGTGAGGCTAGGCACTCACACTTGCTTAAAGCCAGGATACCCTCGTGGGTGATAGTGCCCTTTAAAAATACACATAACACAACATAACAGGTAAGCTAAAATGAAAACAAGAGACCCCTTCTTGGTCAATGCATTGATGCTATTTGCTCCACATAGATAAATGTCTTTGTTTATTGTAATCTATTCTTGAAATAATTCATCCACCCTCTCCACACCCATCCAACTATTTATTTATACTTTGATCCATGCAGTCCTGTCTCCAATCTCCATCCATGCATTCAATGATTGGACAAGGTTCTATAATGAAATATGTGTATTTGAAAAGCTTAATATTTGTAATTTTTGTTAAAAGTTCCTGGTGGTGGAACCCTCCTGACTTCCCACCAAGCCCATTTGCTGAGGTCAGGCTCGCTCACTGTCCCTGCTCGTTACGTTCAGTATGAGGACTAGTCTTAACAACATGTGGCAGGGCTGCATTTGGTTCAAAGTCCAGAACTGAGCAGTGGCAGGGGCTGTGAGCGATGCTAGCTGTAGTGGGCGTCTGTGGAATACCTTGGGCTCTGGCACTTAATTCTCAAAACCCTGCTAATTCTGGCACTTGACTGTTCTTGCAATTGTAGTTATGATAGCTCTCTTTCTGCTTCACACTTTTACCCTCAAACAGCAAAAAGCCCTTCAGTGAACTTGGAACATAGGGATTAGCAACGGCGTGGTACTAGAATTTAGTAGTCCGAATACCGTCTGACTTTAATATTGTGTCCTAAATATTGTTTATCAAAAATATCACTCAATTGGAGTTAATAATAGAAAATCTACACCCAGTGGGACAATACTTTCCTAAGTTATATTTAGGACTCAATATTTATGTCCGACAATATTTCTAAACTTGACATTCTGAAATACAACTTACATAAGAGCACCCTCCTCGTTAAGGGTGAGGCAACACACAATGAAATTCAGCAAGACCATGTTTGACAATTAGTATTTAAATTGTAGCTGACCACATGGCCTATTTCATAGATTCTAATCCACCATCTGATCCTCCAGGTCCACTTGAACTATCTCCATAGTGTACTGCATGGCTTATGGACCTGATGGTCGACCCAGGAAGCTACAGTGCTGGAAAAAAGGGATATTGAGGGACACCTGGAGAAGTTCAAAATGTGATTTAAGATCATACCATTTATTGTAATTAAATCTAACTTTCTCCAGGTCAGCTACTTCACGGCGATACCAATCTCCAACAACAAGCATCTCTTCCCATCCTTCTTCAGTATTGCCCCGGCAGATTACATGCAGGCCTACGGACTGGCCCGCCTGGTCAATCACTTCGGATGGACTTGGGTGGGGATTCTAAGCCAGGAGGGTGACTACGGCAGGTTGAGCAGCCAGATCTTCAAAGAGGAGATAGTGAAAGCTGGGGCCTGTGTGGCCTTCTCAGAAGTAATCCCTGCCATCTACTCAAAGATCAAAATTGATCAAGTTGTGGAAGTGATCATAAGGTCTTCAGCCAAGGTGATTGCGATTTTGTCTCTTGATGTCTATGCATCACTGTTCATGGAGGAGCTTGCCACAAAGGACGTCACAGAGAGGCTTTGGCTAGCTACAGAGGCACCGAGTGTCCCCAATAAGAACGTCGTAAGAGCGGTCAATGGTACCCTCAGTCTGGTGAATCACAATGGGGAGATGCCTGGCTTTGAAGATTTCTTTTTCAACCTGAAGCCATACTGGTTTCCAAATGATCCTTATGTTAAACTTTTTTGGGAAGAGACCTTTAACTGTCAATGGGCTCAGGTCCCTGGAAACCAATCACTTGTGAAAAGTATCAAAGAGGTCAACCGCACAAAGTGCTCAGGGACAGAGAACCTCAGAGACGTTGAAGTCTATTCCAACATAAATGACCTGAGAGTGACATACAATGTTTACAAGTCCACCTACGCCACGGCGCATGCGCTGCATAACATGCTTTCATGCCATCCGGAAGAGGGTCCATTTGTCAATGGTTCATGTGCCAGGATCCATGACTACAAGTCATGGCAGGTAGGATTAGTGTGTGAGAAGCAGCAACATACACAGCTGCACAGTTTGGGGAAGGGTTACAGATTTTTCAAATATCTTTTGTCAGTGTAAATCTGAACTATGTTGGTTTATGTAATGTTCTACAAGTGTGCTCAGGTGCTTAAATACCCAAAACCCACTTTGGCTCAAAAATATAATACAGTATATTGTCCTCAGTCCACTTGTGTGCTCTTCAGGCTCTTTCATCCTATGCAGGGAATTTGCACCAGTGGATAAGCTCAGGTTTCTGACAGCAGGTGACTCTCCAAATTCCCAAGTCCTACTTCACTAGTCCCAAATGGTTATTTTCCTTTCAATCCATCATTTTTTAGCCTGCATGTCTATATGTAAGTCACCGAGTTAGAGACAAGAGGTTGGAGAGTAGGACGAAGAGGACAGAGGTTACTACACGTGTGTGTATGTGAACGATTCAGTGACAGGTAGCAGGTGAGAATGTGTGATACAGGGTGTACGTAAGTCTAAGTGAGTCATAATGAGTGGAAATGAGTTACAGCAAGTGAGTGAGTGACAATGAATATAAATCAGTGTAAGGGAGTGTTAGAGAGTGTGAGTGACAATGAATAAATGAATTAGTGAGTATGAGTTAGTAAATGAATGTGAGTAACAATGTTGTATTATACACATATGCAAGTCTCTCTTTGGCCTGGCCTACTCAACGTAATTCTTGTCTTATAGAGACGCCCATTGTAAAATACTGGTGCTGGCACTCTTGGGGCATTTCTTAGTTTGACAGACACCTGTAACAAAATACTGGTACACTAGTGGTAATTCTCAACATAATGGACACCGATGGTAAAATACAGGGGATGTATGTCATTACAACGCATGCTTTCACTCCACATGCCATTACGGCGCAACTTTTACAACGCAAGTCGTTACAACGACTTGTGTTGGGGGGCGCTGGATAGTGGAATAGTTTAATTTACTATGCCAACTCCAATCCCCGTGGATAGTAGGGAAGGTGTCGGATAGTAATTAAACTATTCCCTATCCGAGAGCACCCTCCAGCGCAAGTCGTTGTAATGACTTGCGTTGTAATAGTTGCGTCGTAATGGTAGTGCGGAGTAAAAGTTGCGTTTTAAAGGATGTTTCCCAATACAGGTAATGACATACTAGAGGGAATTATTGGCAAAATGCACTATTTGACCACATACAAATTTCTCAGGGGGAGAAAACCCCTAGTAATGGCATGGTTTTCTCACTTCACTCACTCACTACAGTTCAGAGAGTGTTGTGTCCCAGAACTTTCAAAGATCAAGTCAGCAGAATAACAAAGAGGTGTCTAAAATAGACCACTGTGTGTTGTTATAATAATCATGCAGTTATAATAGAGCTTCATCAACGTCAATTATTGTGTTTTCATCAGAGTTACATCATGTGACATGACTTCCAGGAAGTGACATAAGGGTCAACAGTCATTTGATATCACTTCCTGTAATGTCATTAAGTTTAAAGGATATGTGATGTCACTTCCACTATCCCTTGCATTTGTGAATCAACATCCTTGCTTTGGAGGGTTTTATTTAAGGGTATGGGTGGATTTGCAGTGGCTTGCTCTCACCACTCTGCTGTGTGTTGACGTAGGTGTGTTCGAACTGGTGAGTGTTGAGGAGAGAGATTGGAAGAAGGAGCAGGTGCAGCTCCATCCGGACGGTGCTGTCTGGGGTCTTAGAATACATATGGATTGAACGTATCCAATTTGCTGTCTCATCTTTACAAAGCGACAAGTGGTGGATGCAGTGTATTCATTGTGAATTCAGTGCATTCATGATGTTTGGGACAAGTATTTGTAAGCATCGTTTGGAGCATCTTTATGAACGAGATTTTGGCCTTGGTTGCCGTTAGGAGAGAGCGCAACTCCACACTGAGATAATTTGAAAGTGATTCTTGCCTCTATGACTGACACATCCATGCAAGCCAGCAACGGCTGTTTCCTGGTATCCGGGATTGCACGGTTCCACACACGTACTCGCTCCACAGTGCTTCACGGCGTCTATTATGTGCACGTGCTAGAGTGATGCTACATGACCTAATGCTACCGCCATATTGGTGGTGGTTCATCTCTGCAGAACCTCAGCTTGATGCCCAGGAACAATTTAAAGAGGTGATATTAATGCCATGCGGTCATTCCTTTATATATCCACAGGTTAGTGACGTGTGTCTCATTGATGTGCATTGGCAATATTCTTTGCCCTTCAAAACTATATAACACTTGCATCCTTCTACATTTACTTTGGGAACTTGACCGCCACATCTTGATCTTTGCTCAAAAACAACATGTGTGCACAGTGTGCACAAACATTCTCAATACCAACTCCGCAACTCATGAAGGGCCACAGTCGAAGGCATATGTTCTCAATTATTTATCAACAATTGAGTATGATTCTGCGGAGTAATTTTCTTAGAAACGTAAGAGGAAAATGTGATTTCACACCCTAGGTCCTGAGGGATTAAGATTATATGGCCAAACGTGTTAGAAGGCTTGGACAATTACTTTACGTCTTCAATATGCATTTCTGTCAATAGATATATTTTCTTTCAAAGGCATCAAGGAAGGGGCTCAATAATCAATTGGCAATTTTGATGTAGACATCACTAACCTGGATGTTGCTCTTGTACCTTCTTATTACTGGAGCATGGTCAACCAGCTGACGGTGCACTTTTGAAGGGCACCCTGGAAAGTAAGGGTTTAGACTGGTGTTGCTGTATGCTGATACATGATGGCACACTACATTTTCCCTTAAAGTCCCAATGAGTTGCACCATGTAATGTTCTGCCTCACTGTGTTTTAGCATCATCTATTGGTAAGGAAACCTCATGAAGCCGATCCTACAATGTGTAGTGTTGTGTTAGTTAGCAATGACGAAAACCTTGTAGCTCCTAATTGGCTTGGTAGAACTATGAAGTAAGCATTAGAGTGTAGTGAAATGAATGCAGGTTTAGAATGTTGACTTTGCTGTTACACACAGAAGAATAAAGATGTGTTATACTAAGCTCCACATGTAGCGTATGCATTGGCAAGTACACGGGCTGGGGAGGACGCTGCAACTGCTGATGAGATAGGGTATAAGTAACCCGAAGATTGACAGTGCACTCCCAGAGAGTTTGTCGTGGTCCAGCAAACTGCTTGTGCGTGCCACATGTGCCTCCGTCGAAGTGCAGAAACAATTTTTGATGTATGTGGAATCAAAGCACTGCCCCAGTCCATGTAAAACAATTGAAGTTAACAGAAGCTACACTGAGAAGTCTACACATTGGTGGTGAAAAACATGCTGGTAAGGCCGTAAAGAAAGGCAACCTGAAGTTATACATCTTAAGGAGTGATAACACTAAAGGTGGATGCAGACAGGTTTTAAGAGCGCAGCAAATAGCAACAGCAAATTCCAATACAAAGCTGCAAACAGAACCACTGCAAGGTCAAACAATACAGATAAAAGAAACGGTTATCTGCTTACCAGAACTGAGTAAAGAGAGTCATCTTGCCACAGCCCTGGAGGGAGTGACCCCAGAGGAAGGACGCAAGGTTGTGCTTGCAGAGCTGTCCATAACCGAAGCAGCACGTCTTCAAAACTGCTGAGTGGGGCTCAGAACGACTCCAGAGGTCTCGGAAATTCAGAAGCCGATATCGGTGATAGGTATTGTGAAAGTTTGCTTTTCCAAAAGAGGCCAAGAGGTTACATGTCCTGTGATTGTCAAAGATGACACAGAGGCCAGTACGTTGCAAGGCCTCAGCGATGGTTTGTATAAACAAGATCACCAAGCAGCGTCGGAGGGAACACTACTTTCCACCTCAGTGAGTTCCACAAATGGTTACAATGCCATCACCTTCTAGAAACCACCACCGCCATTTGATATTGACAAAAAGCTGAATATTGACAATAGATGGACTGCCTGAATAGAGACATTTAATGATTTCATTGAAGTGATAGAAGAGGCAGATAACAAGAAAATGGTAAAATACCTCAAGAATCTTTCTGGTGAAGGTGTACAAGAAGTCATCAAGAACATGCTGTGAGCTGACGAAATTATATACTGTCATATCAAAGCATCTCTGTATCTCAAGTTCAATGCAATGCCAAATGTAGATTACGAAAGATACATTTTCAGCCAAGAATGACAGAATGTTGGAGACAAATTTGTTGAGAGACTGGATGGCCTCATCAAACACTGTAAGTTCAACTAATTTATTTATGAGGAAGCTATGCACCTCAGAGTGATTGACAGGTGCTTGTCTGATTCGGTCAGATGACGAATGCTGAGAGAAACTCTTAGTCTGGAGCGTGTTCTCATGGCTGCCAGAGCTGAAGAGCATGCTGATTGACAAGCTGCTGACATAGAGGCCGGAGGTGCCTAGAGTGAGTCAATCATGAATATGAAAAGTAAGATGAAATACAAGGCACAGGAACACAGGGTGGATTTTCATTTCCATAAGAAGGTAAATAGCCAGCCATTGGACAGATCTGCAAAGGCTGTTGGAAAGAGAACCATTTTGTAATAGTCTGCAAGGTGAAGGAAAAAGTAAGAGCATCATGGCGCGAAGACAAAATGGCTACCTGAATGTTCCAGAAGTGGCATTCGATGCACACCCACAAGGCCAAGCAACCACAGTAGCTGAGGCAAACTGACGCCAAACTGTATCACTATCTAAATCTTCATCAAACAGTTCTTCAGTATCCATGTCAAGTGAAAGTGAAGAAAATTGTTGTGCCATTATGGGCCTGTTTACTCAGTTTCACCTCAGCTGCCGATAGGCAACTGATATCAGAAACTATTACATGAATGCTCATCATGAAATAGTAAGTCAATTCCCGTCGTTGATTCATGGGTTGGAAAAACTCAAAGCTATGAAAATCCAATTACACATTAACGAGGGCATCCATCCTATTGCTCAAAGACGATTTGCATTTCATTTACAGGAAGCAATTGAAAAAGAACTTGAATCCTACTCAAGCATGATATCATTGAGAGCTCCACTGGTCCAACACCATGGGTTTCTCCCAAAGTGGTAGTACCCAAAAAGGGCAGTGGAGGAGCTGTATGCATCTGCGAGGATATGCGTCAAGCGAACAAGGCACTTAAAATGGAACGTCATCCAGGTCCGTACATCGACAACATGATAACACAATTGAATGGTGTGAAGGTATTCTCTTGTCTTGATCTGCTTAAAGGATATCATCAGTTGGAACTTGAGAACTGCAGGTGCATTATAACCTTTTCTACACAGATTGGCTTGTTTTATTACAATAGACTGAGTTTCGGTGTGTCGTCAGCTGCAGAGCTGTTTCAAGATGTCATTCGACATACCGTGCGACCTGCCATGAATGCTTTCAATTATAGTGTTGACATATTGGTGTTTGTAGCTACACAGAAGGAGCACGGTAAAGCTCTCATGCAAGCGTGTCATTTGCTAGCAGATGAAGGTTTAACTTTGAATGCTGGGAAATGTGAGTTCCATAAGACACATTTTATATTCTTTGGCCATATCTTTCTGATGATGGCATGACACCCGATGCAGCTAATGTGCAAACACTGTCAACTGCCAGTCCCCCCCACAAGATGTTTCCATGTTATGTTCATTCCTTGGCATGGCCAGCGTCTGTTCAAGATGTATATGAGACTTTGCCACTGTCAGTGCGCCATTAAGAGATTCGATGAAAAATAATGTTTCTTTTCTTTGGTAACATGGATGCAAGCAAAGCTTCCAGAAAATCAAACAAGCTATCAATGAATGCTACTGAAATGGCATACTTTGATATAAAGCTTCATACTTTGGTTGTTGTTGATGCTAGCCATGTCTGGTTGGGCACTATCCTTGCAGTGGACACCCAAATGCTCGAAGACGTATTGTGGCATATGCAAGCAGATGTTTGTCCCAAACTGAATGTGCTTATTCACAACCTGAGAAAGAAAGCTTAGCAGTGGTGTAGACTTGTGAAAATATCCATGTATTATTGTTTGGGAATCCTTTCACACTTGTGAGAGATCATCACGCATTGATGACCATCTTTGGCAATCCAAAGGCAAAAATGTTTCCTCACATTGAACGTTGGGGTCTGTGATCGCAAGAATACAATTATACCATTGTGCATTATCCAGGGAAAGATCACAATCCTGCTGACTAATTTTCACAAGTGCCTCTACAGTGCCCTGGCACCCCTTCCAAGATGGCTGAAGTATAAATAATTGTCATTGTGAAATCAAGCTCCCCAGCTGCCAATTCGTTGAAACAAATAGTCACTGCCATAAGTTAAGATAGTAAAATTTTGAAACTGAAAGAAATTATTGCCCAGCAGTCTTGGTATCAGCACCCTTTACCTCTTACTAGTGACAGTAAATACAAGAAGTTCAAAAATGTCAAACATGGCCTGTCCGATACTCAAGAACGCATTATTCTAAGGTGGTCTAAGTCGAACAGAGTCACATTCAAGAGCCTTTGCCTGGTGTACCACGCAGTCTGCAGGATGGGACCTAAGAGATTGGTTGATAGCCCTCTGCATTATAGCCCTGGGAGAGGTTTGTGCTGCAAGAATTAAGTCTTTATTTTCCTCTAATTATTAAAATGAGCCTGGTCTGGACAGTGAACGCTTAAGTATTTTGGAACAAGCTTCTGAAATTAACTGATTTCTTTGCAGGGTCTCAAAGCCATTTTAGATTTAAAAAGGATCTAAAGTCACACTTGTTTCATTAAATGGAATAGGCCTCTGTATTTATTCTTAGGTAGGGCTCTCTTGCCCCTGATCCTACTGGTACAATGAACAAATCAATGGCAAAAGGGCCCTTCATTAATAAGATCCTTCATTTTATTTCTTCTAACTTCAGTTCCTCAATTTAAAATAAGCTGTATATTTTACTCACACTTTTGTTTTCCTGTGACACCAAAAAAATTCTCAAGTGACGTTCTATTTGTCCATTTGTGATGCCAAGGACCCACAAGAGTACTTCCAAGATATCCAGTTTTATCACGAACTTTCTGTAATAGTGCCCAGAATCCGCTTCAGATATCACTCTATTGACATAAAGCCAATAGCCGCAATCTTGGTACAAAATGTCCTTTATCACAAAGGTTCTTGAGTCAACAGGCATAAGTCTCGGGTCTCCCTGCTTCCATGGAAGTGAACATCAAGAAATGTAATAGGGGCTTCTGTATAATGAACACTTTCTTTTGAACCCATTGTTGGACACCACCTTCACCATTTGCTCTGCTTACTTTCCTCCTCATTTCTGTCCCCTTCTTTTCCCTGACTGTCTTTTTTTCTCTTTCTTTATGTTCAAGGTTTTATGAGAAGAAAAGGCGCCCATCACAAGTCCATGTTCCCACCACCTCGCTTCTTTCCATTTTAGCTTCCCTCCAACTTCAGCCGACCTAAAATCTGAGGGTTGTTTGCATGAGAGGAAGAACAGGATTTCATCCCAAATCCATTATCCCACCGGCCAGCTTCTTCGTGAATGACTCTAGACTGGGGTCTACAGAGAGCCTCACTTTGTGTTCTCCACCTCCCATAAGGCAGTTCTACTTTTGGATTGTTTTTCCCCAAGATAATCCCTCTCCTTAAGCATAAACCTCTCTCCCTCCTGCATGAGGTGCCCCAAACTTCCTTTCTGATCCACCCCCTATAATAGGGAATCATGCCTCTCTCTTCCACTAGACCCTAAAACAATCAACAGTGTGGATGACAATGTCAGTGTCCTGGTTCCGAGAAGGATTGATCAGGCTTGACCGGTTCTGCCATCTTGTGTGATGTTCTCAGACTGTCCATTGCTACAAACACAGACTCTCTTCCTGTCCCAACCACACCGCCTTGCATACTGCAGGAGCCCCCAGGAAGCTGCTACCTGTCATACAGGCTGTGGGGTGGCTCAGCAGAGCAGCTGACTGCTGGTAGAGACTGGTATGCGGCTCTATATAAAAGGCACCAAAAGGTGAGGTAATTATCAGGTAGCATCTCACATCGTCACACCACATGTGTGGTGCCTCACATCTTCACACCACAATTAAAGGGCTATAGTCCCCTCAGGTATTCTTCTGCTTACCATGGATGTCAATTCACCAAAATGCCAGGGGTAACGGAAGTGACATCACATGCCCTTTGACCACCACTTTTACTCACACACAGATACACATACACACAAATTCACACATATACACTCTCTCATACATAAACACACTCTGACCCGCAAGCATGCACACAACATACATTTAAAAGGATTTTTTACTTACTCAGCTGCCATGGAAGGTTATATTCCAGCTTACTGCACATTTTTATTACACTATTAGTGAATAATATATTTTATTTGTTCACTATTAATGGAATATACAATTGCCAGAAAATAAAGAGGTTGGAGCCCCAGCTGCCCCCGTGTTCCTGTCACTGAACCTTCCACCTCTGAGGCCAGGTGTCGCAAAGGCACTGCTATTAGTAGCAAAGGGCAAGCCAGAGGTCGCAGCTGCGACCCCTTGTGACCCCAAAATGAGGTCCATGCTGCTTACCCTTAACAGTGCCAAAGAAAAAACACCCTGACACCCCATCTATGGATTCAGGTACCTGATGTGGAGTACGTGAGACAATACCGCCTCGCCTGCCATATCCACCCTGCCTATTCTCTGTCACTCTACCAGCTCTCATAGGGTCATATTATATAGGAAACGCGATAAATATCGCATTTCCCGCTTTGCACGATTTTAGGTAACGCCGGCTATCGCTGGATTTAATTGCCGAGATATCGGTTATTATCAACGCATATCTCCAAGGCAATTAAAAATCTGGCGTTAGCGGCAAAAAGCGAGATTATCACTGGGAATCCAGCGATAAACCTGCAGCGATAGGAGAATCCTTAGTGATAGGGAGATGTGGATTTTGCCGTACAATCCACCTCCCATGATACAGATAGGCAAGTCAGGATTTTTGTTGACTTTAATTACTGGCGATAACCGCTGTTAGCGTGGCTTTTTTAATTGCTTTGCGGTTCTGGGGCCACGTTGATAATAGAACGAAGTTGTGTTTGCTAGTGTTTCCATGACGTGTTAGTCAGGAACGCCTACTTTGCATGTCATTAGCGATATATATCGCTGACATGCAAAGTGGGTAAAAAACGACAGCTAACGCCTGTTAGCGCAGGTGTTAAAGTGTCTTCTTTTAATTATGAAACTGCACACGTAGTAATTCAACTCTCTTTATTCTTCACTGCTCCACTCTCCAGCAATATCCACTCTGCCTCACATGAACATTCTAAGGTAAGCTTCACATGGAAGCTACCAAGTGCATCCTCAACATGGGGGTGTATGGAACATACCAAAGTGTACCCATTGTAATATGATGTAACAGAAGATATAAAATATAAGATTGTAACACATCTTCCACCCTTAGAACCATTGCAATAAATAACTTCTATCGATACAGTCTAACATAACATGTCTCCCGGAGGAGGTTCATTTGTACACAATAAAGTCTTTATGCCAACCAGGTGTCTTGAGTGTTCTTTGGATAGTGGTAAGATCGGATAGGTGCTCAGAACCAGGAGGGTTTTGGGTCTGTCTATTTTGTTCTTGTTGAGCCTTGACTAGTCTGTCCATGCTCCACATTTGGTCATCATCTAAAATGACTGTGTTTCTTTTGACTGCCGTTATACACATGGGTTTTGAAAACTTGCTTTCAGGATTTCTACACCTTGGATTTTTTATGCAAACCCACTCACCCACCTTCCATTTAGGGCTCTTAGTACCATGTTTTGAGTCATAACGCTCTTTGTATTTGCTTTGATGGTTTTGAACTCTGTCAGTGAAAACGCTCATGTCCCTGGTGATGAGAGATCCTCCCCCGAGCCAATTGGGAAAGAATTTGGTACAGGGTTTCCTCCCTCTTAATGCTGAGAAAGGAGAGTCTCCTGTGACTTGGTTGGGTGTAGTGTGGTAGCCCATAACATTTCCTGAAGACCTTGTTCAATAGGAATGTTGTTGATACTGGCTGACTGAATTCCACCTTTAACCATGCGGTTCATCCTTTCCACCAACCCGTTAGCCCTGGGACAGTACAGTGGTGAGGTGATGTGTTCTATGTTAAGATTGTCGAGAAACTCTGTCATACTATGGGAAACAAACTGGACCTCATTGTCAGTGACTATGGACGCAGGTATGCCATCTGTAGCAAAGGTGTCCCTCAGGAACTGTATTACTGTTGCAGTGGTTATTTGGTTAACCATTTTAACCCCTTCTGCGCTCATGACGAGCTCAGCTCGTCATGAGCGATGACGCTCGCACGCTGATGACGAGCTGAGCTCGTCATGTAACGCGGTGTTTTTAAAAATGCAGCGCGCAGCGGGAAAACCGCTAGCGCGCATGCGGTTAACCACCGTCCAATGCGAGTGGTAATCTGTAAGGACTATGGCAAATTTCTTAACCACTCTCGGTAAATTAAGTGGACCTATTATGTCGAGAGCGATCCTTTCCCATGGTTTACTTGGAATGGGAAGCGGGGAAATTGGGACCTTCCTAGGTATCTTTGATTTATCACTACTACTGCATGCTTGGCAAAGTTTTACTTTCTCTTCTACTAGAGTGTCCATGTTGGGGAACCAGTACCTCTCACGTAATCTTGCCTTAGTTAAGCTTCTGCCCAAATGACCTTCGTGTACTAGGTCTATAATCTTACTTCTTAACGCTTCTGGCGGAATTAATTTGTCCTTTCTAAACAATAAATCTTTGTCTATGCAAAGTTCATTCCGTACTTCCCAAAATTTCCTTGTGTCAGCGTTCAATTGAGACTCGGGCCATCCCTTTAACGTGTATGTCTTGAGTTGTGTCATTGTGCTATCAGAGCTCATGTGGTCCAACCATTCTTTTGAAGAAATAGTTGTTAGCTCAATTTGGAGGATAGGGTATTCGTCTACGTCAAATTGCTCCTCTCTATTGAGTGGGCTCCTAGAAAGGAAATCTGCTGCAGTGGTTTGTGTACCTGGCACATATTCAATTTTAAAGCAAAACCCTTCCAATCCCAAAATCCACTTAGCAATTCGTGGGGTGTTACAAGAGTTGTTCTTGGGATTGAACATGAAGACCAAGGGCTTATGATCGGTACGAATACAAAACTGTATGCCCCACAAGAAGAATTTAAAGTGTTTTACCCTCCAAAAGCAAGCCAACGCTTCTCTTTCCACCACTGATTAGTTCAATTTCGCCTTGCTTAAAGTACGTGAGGCAAACACCACAATTCTCTCTTTGCCATCAATCACTTGTGACAGAGTTGCCCCCAACCCTTTTCCGCTTGCGTCTGTGGTGAGGATGGTTTTTCTGTTATGTTCAAAATTGCACAGATATGGAGCGGAAATGATGTTCTATTTTACTTCTGAAAATGTGCGTTGGTGTTCTTCAAACCATCGAAATGGAACATTTCTTTTAGTTAGTTCCCTTAGGTTAGCAGTAATTTCCGCAAAATGATTAACGTATTTTGCCATATATTCTGCCAGGCCTAAAAAAGACTTTAGTTCTTCTTTATTGGTCGGTGCAGGGGCATCCTTTACAGCCTCGACTAGGCAGAACTTTGGTTTGAACCCATCTCTCGAGATGCAATGTCCGAGATACTCCACAGATTCCACTCCCAGTTAGCACTTTTCTTGTTTAAGGGTGAGTCCCGCGTCCTTGAATTTGGAAAGGACTTGTCTTAGGTTTTGGTCATGCTCTTCTTCGTTGGCACCATAGATTAGGACATCATCCTGAAAGCAAAGTGTCTTAGGTATCCCATCCACAATGCGCTGCATAATTCTTTTGAAATACGGCAGCCGCCGATGCCAGCCCAAAAGGCATGCAGGAGAACATGAAGGTCCCCAAAGGAGTGGTGAACGCCGTTAGTCTTCTGGATTCTTGATGTAGTTCCACCTGATGATACGCCATGGATAGGTCCAACATGCTGAAATGAGTGGCCTTCCCCATGGTGCTTAACATCTCATGGATGCGTGGCAAGGGATGTCTTTTAACTAGGATGCTGTTATTAAGATCTCGCAGGTCGATGCACATCCTAATGTCCTGGCTATTACTCTTCCTTGCGATAAAAATGGGGGCCACCCATTCTGTGCATTCCACCGGTTCAATGATCTTCAATTCTTTTAGTCTGTTTAGTTCATTCCTCAGTGGTTCCCACATCAAGTGGGGAATGGGCCTGGTAACAGAAGATATAAAATATAAGATTGTAACAGCAGGCTTGTTAATAGGGCGATTAAAATATCACCACTTTTTTGGCAAAAAGTGCTGCAAAAGTGGCGATATTGCCCTTGATAATATGCCTCACAGTACCTTTCCTGATTGGCCAGTGAAGTCAGACTAAACGGATATCCTTCACCCTTTCCTGAGTAGGAACTTCTCTCTAATGCTCCTCTCCCATTCCACTTTCTTTGCTGTAGCAGTGGACCGTAACTCAGCATAATATTGTACCACTGAATGAAATTCACGAGATTCATGTACACAGCACTTTCACCAGCACCCACTGTTGCTTTCTCACACACTTTCTGCCAGGGACCCAAAATTACTAGCATATGGCACAGAAAAACTGATAGACATGTACACTGCTGCCATAGGTCACATGGGCTCCATCCACTGCAGCAATAATCATTGCACCAACCCCATCACATCACACACTATAGACAAGTCTCCCAGTATCCTGGACTCTACTTATTCATCATAATAAAGCCACTCCACCTCCCCTCACCCACGAAGGCGGTCTACACTATCCTTGTCACATCCATGTACACATATTTATACCTACTGCTCAAAAACGTACAGCAGCCACTCTCTAGTTTATGAATGATGACAACAACAAGTCTATGTTACTGGACACCTTTGACCACCTAGCTAACACCAGTTCTTCTCTTTGGATTCTTTCTTTCAGCGCATTTCTCTATGTAGCAATTTGAAAACATTCATTAACATCCTTCTGTAGAAAGAACACTTCCTTGTCAACCCACAGTTGTGAATCACCTTCACCACTTGCTCTGCTTCCTCCCCCCCTTATTTCTGTCCCCTTCTTTTCCCTGCCAGAGTCTCTTTTCCCTTTCTAAATGTTCAAGTTATTTTTCCCAGAATCCCGCCATGCTTTCTGATATTTGTGAATGGGTCAACTATCTCCTTTCTAGCCCTCTCTATGAGGCGATGTCTCTCTGAAGGATGTGCCCTCATTTTGTGTCTAATCAACACCTTCTCAAGTCAACTACCATGGCCCCACTACCTATCACCCCCCTTCCTTCCTCCCAGTTCAGGGTTTTAGCTTTATATACCGTGTATTTGTAAAGCGCACATTCACACAAGGGTATCTTGCTGCTGAAAACAGATGTTTATTGTTACCCAACTTAATAGTACTCATTTTATCGACCTAGAAGGGTGAAAGGCTGAGTGGATTTGAACCTGTAACCATGAGGTCAAACAAAGGCCCTTGCAGTGGACGCATTCGTCCACTAAGCCACCAGACCCGGTCGCACACATTAATTTGACCCTTCACGTATCCCTAAAAATCACAGTGAATTGCAGATATGCCTATTCTCTCTCCCCTGCAATATATCCATGCTGAATATCTCCTTTCAGCTTCCTTCTCCTTCACTACTGAACATTTCCCCTTTTTCCACGCCTCTCCATGTTACCTGTGATGCCTATGGAGACATATCACATACCTATCACCCTTGCCCGAGTCCTCCCTCCCCAGCTCTTCAATGCTGCAGAGGATGAACCCAACCCTCTCATCCCATCACACCTTGCACACCTGTGCTGGTGCTCTCACCCAGTTTGTTAATTTACCATTAGGCCTGTACCTGGCCCTGTGTCTCATTCTTCATCTTTTCTTTCATCCTGGGTTACCATGTGTGCTCGTCCTCTCATTTCTCTCTTCACATCTCCCACCATCAATACTTTGTGAGCTGCCTTCATTCACATCAAAGGGAACCACACATCTGCCTCCCATTCCTATTCCTCCCAAATGTAATTGTGAAAATATTTGTAATTTCATGATCGTATGCCTGATGGTTGCTTTGTGGGAAGGCTCAGCACAGTAGGAGTGCTTTGCTGGTGGCGATGAGCCAATGATAAAAGCTAGAGACCTTGACAAATCAATGACATAAGGGATGGGATATGCCATAGGTAGGATCTGTGCATTTTGAAAAGTTATGACAAAGGCAACAGTCCTGACTCATGTATTCTGAGAATCACATGTTAAAGCCAGCAGGCCACTGGGAATGGATTGTTATTACACTGTGTTAGATTCGTTTTTTTGTTACAGAGACTCAGATTACTGTTGCAGGCAAGGATTTTGGTGTTGGTTACCCATTCTGAGCAGCCCTCGAGGGTTAAAATTTGCACTGTGAGAATCTGTATTAGACTGGAGGCCTATACTTCTGAAACCAGAGTGGATACGGTTGTACATTGCTTTTCCAACTTTAGCACAGTACAAATGTTCAATTTTATGACACGATGCTTGTTGGTTGCTTTGTGTGAAAGCTTATCCTCAATACAATATGCCCTTCTGATTATGGTGGCTAGCTAATGATAAAGCCTGTAGACAGGACCTTTGTTACATAGAATCTCACAGAATGACTTAGTAAACAAGGGGGTTGGAGTTCCCTACCCCTTCTGACAAACTATGGAGGGTGGGGGAAGGGGGAAGATTTGTACAGTGATTATCATTTTGGGATTCCCCAGCAGATTTAGCTACTGTAATAAAGCCAAATCATTCAAAGTTCATACTGCATATTATGCCAGAGAGGGGCTTTGGGCGACTGCTCTTCTGCATGGGTCTGTTCAATTGTCATGGCAAAAGATTAGCACACTTGGGCCACTGGCTCTATTATTTTTAATTGATGATATGTGCGTGATCCCATGAGCACATCAGCCTGAAAATTAGTGCGCTTCAGTGCCAGGGCTGGTGTGCAAGCCCATTTAGTGATCCACTTTCATCTCTTATAAGTCACTTTTCATTTCCTTCCTAATTTGTTTTTACCTTTTTTGTTTTTTTAAGCATCTTGCAGCTCTGCGAACAGTTCTACTGGAGCATTCGCTTGCCACTCATGTCTTCTGCAGTGCGCTTCTGAAGCTTGACCACAGCTTCTAAACTGGCCAGCCATCTTGGAATGGTACTGTCCATGGTGTATATTTGTTCTACAGCTCAAGAATGGCTACCACAGTTATAAGGTGTAAGAAATGATGCTACTGGTTGGCAGAGGTATGCACCCTATCCAAGCAGGAACCACAATCCTCGTCAGGGTAAGTCACAACACACCCTAAATTATCCTGTGCTCACCCCTTGGTAGTTTGGCACAGAGCAGTCAGGCTCAGCTTAAGCGGCAATGTGCAAAGTATTTGTGTACCACTTCAAATAGTAACATGGTTCAAACACCACAAAAAGACTCCACATCATTTTAGAAAAACAGAGCTTAATTTTATAAATAAAACAAGACCACAATGACAAACATCCAACAAGTAGAAGTAGAGATATTAACTTTTTCTTTAACAATTTTATTCTCAAGTTTACAGAAGAGGAAACAAAAGTTGGTACACAAACATAAACAATCCGTTCCCAACAGGAGGGAGAATTACAGAGCATATATAAAATCAATAAAAACAATAGTACAACAATGGGTATGTGTGGTGATCTCTGGGCAAGCCGCATCTCAGAAAGGAGGGGAATAAGAAACCCCAACAGAAACATTCTCTATCAACAACTATGTGCCCCTGACACATCCATACCTCACCCACTCCACCTCTTGATTCAAACCAACTTCCGCCCGTCTCTGCCTACAAGACCCGAAATGGCTAACAAACTCTGGGGTCATACATGCATCTGTCCTGCAGAACTATCCTTCACAAAGGTCATGAAGGGGGTTCATATTTTGTCAAAACGCAACTTACAATTTCTCAAAGTTGCCGTCAGGCTCCTCATAGAAGAGATATGGGGGCATATTATCTCCGCTTTTTTGGCTTTAAAAGCCAAGAAAGCGGAGATAAAATGTTCTCCCTATTACCTAGCTGTCGCTAACACCAGTTAGCGACAGCTAGTAGGAGATAGCGACCGTCTTGGGCCCCACTTTGCATGTCAGTGATATTTATCACTAATGACATGCAAAGTGAGCGTGCCAAGATGTTAGCGACTGGAAACAGTCGCTAACATCGCTATCTCCTATTACCAACTTTTGGAGATATTCGCGCTAAGCGCGAATATCTCCAAAAGCTAACACCCACCCTGAGCAGTTCTTAGCCATGTTATCCAATGGGAGGTGGATAACATGGCTAATAGCATTAGCTCGGTAATGCATGAATATCGCTGACTTTTCAGCGATATTCATGCATTGCGGCCGATTTTTATCGCATTTGCGATAAATCTTGGTAATACCAAGGTTTATTTGCGATAACAATCGCCGCAGCTCAGCGGTAAATTTTTGTCTCTAACCAAGCAATAGCGATAATTATCGCTATTGCTTGGTAATATGCCCCCCGATCTTTTAAAGAAAAAATGCAAAATAGCGCTTAGAATCAATAAGCGATTAAATGGGTTATATGGTCGCGCTGGACCGGGGCAAAGTCAAAAGGTCAGATCAACCGAGATGGAGCCAGATACAGGGACTCACTTGGGCCTGCTGAACCAAAGTACCTTGATCCGAGATGCCTCTTCATCAACGAAGTAGCGAGGTGCAGCAGAAGCAATGCAACGGTGTCGAGCCACACATTGGACGAGATGTATCGATTTTCTCCACCCAACTGCGGCAATGCGTCGGTTCTGAGTGTGAGGCGCTGGTTCTGAATGCAATGCATGGCTGCTGCTCCCACAGTAGGCAATGCATCAATTCTGAAGGTGATACACTGGTTCTGAAGATAATGCACCGGGTCCACTCCAAGCAACAACAAGGATGCTCTGGTTCTGACTCACGCAAAGGCGTTGTTTCGGATGAGGTTGCGTGGTTTCTGTATGTAGAATCACCTTAGTCCTCACTTCATAGGGTCCAGGATTGGGGTGGCACCACTTGGCAGGGCAGACTCACAGCTTGTAGAGTCCAAACACAGATGCAGGTAGTTGAAGTCTTTGATATCCCTGAAACTTGGACCATGAGGCAAGCCAGCAAGCCCTTGGAGTCACTCTGGATGCAAGTGATGCAGGTCCAGTCCTTCTCACCCAGAAAGGAGCACAGTAGGTAGTAGAGCAACTCAGCAAGGCAAGAGCACAGCAAGGCAAGAGTCCAATAACGCAGCAACCCAGCAGAGTGGCAGTCCTTTCAACAGCACAGCAGTTCTTCTTCTTGACAGACTGGTCACAGGTCCAGAAGTATACTGGAGTAATGGTGTCAGAGGTCCAGTACTTAAACCCAGGTGTGCCTTTAACGTGAGGGAGACTTCAAAAAAAGTTCCCTGCCCTTGCTCCAGACTCACTACAGGGGGGTATGCAGCCATTTGTGTGGGGGCAGAACACGGCCTATTCAGGTGTAAGTGTCAGCCCCTCGCTCCCATCCTGCCCAGGATGGCCCATCAGGATGTAGATGGCCCACCAGTCACAACTAAGCTCCCTTTGTTTGATGCTGTCTAAAGGAAATTCACAAAGCCCAACTGTCACCCACCCCAGGTGTGTATTCAGAAACTGGCATTAGGCATAGAATGGCTTAAATAAGTAAATGCCAACTTTCTAAAAGTAGCATTTGCTAAACTGTAACTTAAAATCTAATTTCACCATAATTTGTGATTTTAAATTGCAGGTTCAGTGACAACAATTTTGAATGGTCTATCTCTTCACAGTTGAGAATTACACCTAAACGATGTAATAAGGTAATCCTAGTGTTATCATATTGGAGGGATAGGCCTTGCAGTAGTGAAGAATGAAATTAGTTTTTCGCTACCAAGACATGTAAAACTTAAAAGTACATGTCCTGCCTTTTAAATACATTGAACTGTGGCCTGTGGGTCTTAGAGGGTCTACCTTGGGGTGACATATGTCTAAAAAGAAAAGGTTTAGGCCTGGCAAGAGGTTAATATTGCCAGGTCAAAGTGGCATTCTCAAGCTGCACATACATGCAGTGGCAGGCCTGAGCCATGCTTAGAAGGCTTTTTAAGTGGGTGGATCAAGGAGTGCTGCAGGCCCACTAGTAGCATTTAATTTACAGACCCTGGGCATATGTAGTGCACTTTAACAGGGACTTATAAGGAAATTAAATCTGTCAATTCGGTTTAAGCCAATGTCACCATGTTTCGGGAAAAGACAACAAGCACCTTAGCACTGGTTAGAGGTGGCAAAGTGCGGAGAAAACCAGCAAAAAAACTCAGTCAGAAAATGGAGGGTGACAGGTAAAAAGTTGGAGGAAGACCTCCCTAAGGCTGTCAAGTCTAACAAAAGCATTTATTTGGCAATCTTGGATCAGTACAACTATGATACACTTTGCACAATAACATTCTATGATGGCTGCGATTCTTACTCAGCTGCCATCTTGGAATGGCATTGCTCATTCTCTACCACTGCAAGTTGGCCAAGCTGTTGTTACTAAACATGGTGGTCATGTTGGAGCTTAAAAACAACAATATACTATATATAATAGCATTCGAATGTGGCCTCCAGCAATGGTAAATTTGTTTCTTCAAGCATATACCAGCAACATTTAGATGGTGGCATGTTTTCTTTTTCCTACTTTTTTGTTTTTAATATATGTTGTTGAGTTTGTGTATGTTGTGTTTTGTATTGGTAAGTGGGTGAATGTAAGTCAAAGTCCGTTATTGTATGAATGAATGCATGGGCATAAGAATGAATGCCAGAGTGCATGTATGATAACATATTTAGTGAATGACTGAATAGGCACTTTCAGTTAGAAGCCAGACTTATTGGTTTTGTCAATGACTGTTTTGTGATTATAGGAGATTTAACAAATAGCCTACACAATCTAGTCAGGCTTAAAGAGGGTACACCAACTTTTAAAAATTTCTAAAACCTTTTGTGTGCATTAGACCTGACAGTCTTGGTGTGGCCTTCCACCAAATATTTTGACTTCTCCCTTCCTGTTTACTGAAATTCATTTTTGATGGTTTTAAGACTCTGTGCACGTTACCATTGGTAACCAGTGCTAAAGTGATTTTTACTCACTCTTCTAAACAGGGTAAAATTGGCTTACTTCCAGTTGGCACAGTTAATTTAATTATACGCTACTAGTAAAGTGGTGCTACATGTACCCAGGGCCACTAAATTCAATGCTACTAGTGGGCCTGCAGCACATATTGTGCCATCCACGTAAGTAGCCCTTTAAAACATGAATCAAATCTGCCATTGCAGCCTGTGTGGAGTTTTAAACTGCCAATTCGACCTGGCAAAAGAAAAGAGGGGACCTGGGGAGAGCCGTGCGCGAGCCGGTCTCTCCCCGGGTGTGTTCGCGCGGGTCAATGGCCACGGCAGGTGAGGTGCTGATTGGTGAGGGCCAGGTGGGGGAATTAGGGCCAGCGCAGGGCAACGGAGCATTGCGCACTAGGTAGGCGGGCGGCGAGGTTCGTTTTTGTTGAGGTTCGTTTTTGTGGTGCAGTGTAGGAGTCTGCGGTGGTAGGGGGGGGCATTCTGGTCCTCCGTGGAACGGGACGCGTGGACCTTCTCTTCCCTGGAGTTTCTGGTGCGGCGGGGTTCGGGCGTGAGCGCCCTTTCCGGACTGCGGCTGGAGGCGTGGCTATGGCGTCGCCGGCCTTTTTGGCACCGCAACGGGACGGAGAGCATGGCTCTGTCGCCATGCCCCTTGTGCAGCTGGATGGGGTCTGCTGAGTCCCAGTGCCAGGTCAGTTTGTCGTCTCAGGAGAGTGCTCTTTTTATTGTACTCAGCAGCGAAGGGTACCGTGCGTTAATGGGGGCTGGTGCTGGGGGCGTCCTCAAAGGGGATTAGTGCTTGTGGGAGCAACCGGTGGATTCACACTTAAACACCAAAAATTTAGTAATAGTTTGGTGTTTTACCTTCACTTTGCAATTAACTCATTGCGGCATCCAATCCATAGATTAGAACTGGGATTTGCTCACAGTGTTTGATATGTCCGAACTTTACTCCTCAATCCCGTTTCCTTTGTCCATGACTGAGTAGGTTTTCAGTCCATGTTTTCCCCCTTTGCACTCAGGGGCTTGCAGCGCTGAGTGTCACATTTCAAACGGACAGATGGCTGGGATTGAAAGGAGCTCACGCACACACGGACGTGGGGATGGACGGCGCAGGCTGTGCTTTTCCTGCTTTAACGTCCCTGTGTTCGTCAATCAATCATAGACATCTGGGAAAGGAGCACACCTTCCTGTGGTGTGGCACCCGTCCTCTTTGGTCTTTTTATTTTATGTTCCCGTCTGCTAGTAGAAGTGCCTTCTGCCGGGCAGGGGGCAGGCAGCGGGTTGCCACGCCTGCCCAGGACACCACAGGGAGCATTGAAAACAGTGGCCTTAGTAAGTCGTCCCAGTTTATTCACTTTTTTGTGGCACTAAAGTGTGAACTCTGCCTGGCCGAAGTCCCCGTTTTCCAGGGAAGCGGGGGCTTATGTGTAGGGTTTGTTTAGTTGGGACCCTCCCCTGGGTCTGATGGGCCCCGGGCCAGGCATGTGCCCACCCCTCGCCCCTGTGTCTTCCTGGACTAAAAGTAACGATCTGCGCTGTCCCTTCCGGGAATCGCCCACACATGTTAGGGAAGCGGTGTGTGTTTGGGGGAGCAGCCCTCGCTCGGCTGTTCATTTATTTCCTTCTCTCTGTTTTATTGATGCGGTTTTGTGTTGCGCGGGTTTTTCCCCGGGGGTGTCGGAGCGCTTTGCATGGAAGTCAGATTGCTACTGCTGTATTCTCTTTGTACTCTTGTTGGGCACCTTTTTGTACCTTGCACACACCTTTTTTTCCTTTGTAACACACGGTATGCTTCCTCTCAGATTTTGTTTGCCTTTGATGCTTGCAGAGGTGCCCCCATTGCCTACGTTACGTTTGTGCTTGTGCCTGGTTGTCTAGCTTATATTGCAGTATTATGCCTCTACTTGTTCTTTGTTTTCTTTTGTAACCTGCGCATTTGTAACTTTTTTCCTCCTGGCGCTTTTGCTACCCATGTATTTTGTTTTCGCACAATTGTCGCTTTTACTTCATGTTGCTTGACGTCTGCTTTTGTAATCTGTTCACGTGTAATGTTTTCCTCATGTATCAGTCAGGGAACTTGTTAGGGTGCAGGCTGTGGGGTCGCACAATGAGGAGGCTGGTGCTTATAGTTATCTCTGTATACAAGGGATGGGATACGCAGGGGTATCCTCTACGTGTTACTTAGGAATTGTAGAGTACAGAGGGCTAATGCATATCCTAGTGCTTAGACTTATCTCTCTATACATAGGGATAGGATACGCATGGATATACTCTAAGCGTCACATCGGCATGGTTCTGGGTACAATGGCCCCTCCTCGTGCCCCTGTTTCTCCGGGTGTAGTGGGGCTGGCCAGGTTTCGCTACGTCTCTCCACTTAATTGGCAGGGCTTATGTGCTGTCCCCCTCTCCCAGCAGGTTCAGCCTGGGGCCCTTGGTTCACTTGTTTCCTCCGTCGGCTTGTTTGTGGGGCGTGGGGGTGTGTTGCCACCGAGCTCCGCTCCTTTTCCTTTGGGAAGCAAGGTGGTTGGGCCTGACTCTATGCATGCTGCGGTATCCTTGTCCGGGAGGTTGCTTCAGGGGGCGATTCATGCGCGGTTGTTTCCACTGCTGCGGCGGGGGTTTGGGTGTATATCAGTACGGTGCAGTCTGGCTTGAGCGGCTACAACGGCAAGTATACAGCTACAGTGCGTCGGTCCTCGGCTGACAGGACACAGTTACGGGCTGAGCAGGAGGCGTTTCAGTCTGGGGCAGAGGGCTCTGGAAGGGGATCTGGAGCTGATTTCTCTTCTGGTTTGTGAGGCGCAGTGCGCAGCCCAGTTATCCAAGGGCATTCATACGTTGGTGGACTTGGTGCTGGCAAGTTGCCTAGGGGCTGTGGGGTTTATGTTGGACATGATGATGACCTTATTTTGGAGGTCTCTAATGATAACATGGAGGGGGGTGAATTACGAATTGAGGATGTTGCACATGTTTAAGTCACAAATGAGAGGGGTGGGTTGAGGCAATCTGTTTTTCTCAGTATTTTGCAGGAGTCATGTGCGGACACTGCAAAGTTCAAGTCTCATCGTCAATCGAGTCGCGTCCTGGGGACCCTGAGTTGTTTCAACAGCAACTGTCGCGGTGTCGAAAGGTAAGTAAGGCTGGTGGTCTGTTTGGCACAAAGGGGAGAGTCTCCCAGTTACGTGCTAGCTCTATGGGTATTGGGGATGAGGTTGTTGGGGAGCAAGTTGCTCTTCAAACGCTGCTTGTGCGGCAAGCTGATGTGAATAATGAGTTTGGAGGGGACGATGCCGCCATTTCACGTGAGCGGGCAGGGGACTCTGTTGCGGGCTGCCCCAACGGCGGTTTTTGGGGAGGGGAGAGCGGAAGAGGTTTCTGGAGCGGATTCCTCTTTTACAGAACAGGGCGCAGTGCGCAGTGATGGTATCCCATGGGAGTATTATGATGGAGCTGTGGGAGATGGGGAGATTCCTGGTGGAAGTGCACATTATGTTGAGGATGATGTCTTGAATTGGGATATTGACGTTGATGATTTGGAAGAAGGAGGAGTACGTGCTGGGGAGGTTGGAAATGTTGCCACGAGGGTTTGGAAAAGGGGTTGTGGGGCAATTCCATGTTCGTTTTTGCAGGAGTCTGGTGTGGCCCACGCACAAGTGAGAGTTCCGTCTTCAACAAAACTACGCCAAGGGGATTTCTGCGGTGTTTTGACAAAAGTTGGCGCAGTTACATAAAGGTCAGGAAGGGTGGTGGTCTGTGTGGCAACGAGGGGAGAGTCTCCCCGTCAACCGTACTCGTTCTCTTGGTGTTGGGGATGGGGATGTTCGCGAGCAAGTTGCTCTTACCAAGCTGTCTGAGCGGCATGCTGCTGTGTATTAAGTCACAAGGGGATGATACCGCCGTTCGAGCGGGGCGGACAAGGGATGATGCTCGCACAATGGCTTCAAGTGAAGGGGACCAGTCTGTTCACAAAAAGTTGCCTTACTCTGGAATTGGTATGCCGTTTCGGTTCACACTTATCGGAGAAACCTAAGTCTAGGATTTGGAGTAACGAGTTTGTTGATGTTTTTGAGCTAATTGGCGAGGGTCTCTTTTTATGGGCTGCTGCGGTGGGGAAGAGATCCGGTGGGGGGGGGTGTTGGTCAAGGTTTTGAAGGGCCTGGGTAGGTTGCAGTCTGTTTCCAGGTGTTTGCGTCGGCCGGTCACTTTGGATTGCTCCAACAAATGTTGTTTAAATTAAGGGGTTGCTGTTCTGATGAGTTTGAGTATTTCAAATTTAGGTTGTGTTTTGTGTGGTTGTTTTTCGGGGGGGCCTTTTGGGCCTCTGAGCTTTTGGGCTTGCGCACCAGGGTGGGCATGACCAGTGAGGAAGTGGTTTTTGAACCAGATAGGTTGCGCATCTGTTTGCGCGCTTCCACAACTGACCAGCTGGGTAAGGGTTAGTGGGGTTTTCTTGGTGGGAGTGGTGTTGTGGCTTGTTGCCCGGTGTGTGAGTAGGAGTGTTTTTATTTAAAATCTTGTGTTTTTCATCTGCTGCAATATTTTGTCACGCTGATGGCAGTCCCGTTACAGTTGTCCAGTTATTGGCTGTGTTACGGCAGGTATTGTTAGCTCTGGGATTGGAGCCTTCCCAATTTGGTGCACCTTCCTTTCGGATTGGGGCGGCGACGGAGGCTGCCCGGCAGGGGTGGGACTGGTCTCAGATCCGGAGCATTGGGAGGTGGAGGTCGGGGGTGTTGCGAGCAATATGTGAGACTGTCGCACATCTTTGCTTCGTTAACATGTCTTTTTCTACTAGGTCCCTGGCTCAGGATGGCTGGCTTACACCGGAGGGTGTGGATTATTGGACACTTCTTCTTGTCGTGGGCCGCATTGGCTGCAGAAGGACAACTTTGTGGGCGATCTTTGGGACTTAGCGGTTTGACACATGAGGTGGTTTGGCATGGTATTGGAAGAATGCGTTGGAGGGGGGGTTGTTTCTTTTGCTGGCTTCTCTTGGTATTACGGGTGGGGGCCCGCCTGACCTGCTAGTCGTTCTTCTGGGCGACAACGACCTGGTCTCTTTATGTGGCTTACCTTTGATTAAAACGGGACAAATGGATCTGGAGGTACTCGGAGACGCATGGGCGTGCACCATGGTGATCTGGACAGAATTCGTGCCTCGACTTCCCTGGACTGCTGCACGGACTGCTTCTGCGATGGACAAAGCACGGACGACGCTGAACCGTTCTATGAGACTGTTTTGTACTGCTTTTTGTATTTATGCTTTGGATCACCCTCCTTTGCAGGTTTCGGAATGGCACATATTTCGTGCGGATGGTGTCCACCTTTCTCGCATGGGTCCCTCGTTTCATCTTTTAGAGTTACGCGATTTACTTGCACAAGTTCTTGATTTTCAATTGTATTGCTCTCAGAGTTCAGTTTACCTGTTTGGGTGGGGCAGGAAAACTCTAAAGGTTTTCCTGGGTGGCGGATTTTAGTGGGGGGTGGGCAGCCTGGAGCGGGTTGGTCCATCCTCAATAGGCAGTTGTAGGAAAGGAAGGGGTATACATAAGAGTTAGGGGCTTCTGGTTTGGTTAGGGTTAACTTGGTGGGGGGTTTATTAGTGGGTAGGAATGATCTGTTAGGCTGAGAGCAGTTTGAATTAGTAATTAAATAAATAAATAAAGAAGTGGTTGGATGTGTTGTTTATAACCTGTCTTAATAAAGTGGCCTTTCGTGCTGACTAAGAAGTTGTGGACAGTGACTTTATTGCGAGAGGGGGGACCTGGGGAGAGCCGTGCGCGAGCCGGTCTCTCCCCGGGTGTGTTCGCGCGGGTCAATGGCCACGGCAGGTGAGGTGCTGATTGGTGAGGGCCAGGTGGGGGAATTAGGGCCTGTGGAAAAGTAAATTTTGCCATGTTCTGTGTCCCTACGTGTTCCCCATCTTATGTTATATGTGCATGATTAATATGCATATGTATTCCCTTATGATCGATTAAAGACGCAATTATAGTTGTGTCCACCTCTAGTATGCCAAGTTTCCAGTTCTCGTGAAAGCTACGAGTATTAAGCCTATGTAAAGTTATGTTGCCACATTTCACAGTGTGCACGTTAATTCAGTAAAAGTCCCCGTTTCTAGGCCTCAGAAGGGCCCGGATACCAGATTCAGCTCCTGTCTCCTGAACCCTCGCTGAGGAGCGATACAGCCCCCACCTGTATCCCTGACCCTTCACTTACTTCCTGCCTCACAGTGCTCGGCTCGGCCTGGCTCTGCCTGCCAGTCTGCCAAGAGTATGTTATGATTCTAGTTATCAGTCCAGCTCTCCTTCTCTGCATTCCTAAGCTACTGAATCGCATCAATAGTTTCAGTCATGGTCTAGCCTTTACGTCTCCATGTAAGAGAAATACTGTATTAATGGTCATTTAATAATCCTCAACACGCACTACATGTAGAATAATGCATGCACCAGTCTTAGAGTCTGTTAGCCTTTGCCCTGATAACTTTTGGATTCTATCAACATGTTCTCTAAACATCAGATACTAGATATGCTTAGGTACATGTCGCTCTGACACTCCAGACTTTCGTCTCCTCTTCCTAGTGCAGAAGTCATAGCCCCAGTTTTTCCCTAGTAACACGTCATTGCCAGCTTGCGCGCACCACTAGGTCAGAGGTCCCGGCTCCTTAGGTAGCCCCCTCCATGTTTCCGCCCCATTTTATGACATATTCTGTTACGTTTACATCACATGTCTATGTACACGCCTCTTGTTACACCCACTTCAGCCTTATCTTTCGCGACTGCTACGAACTCCGCCCACTGCTACGCCTACTGTATTAACTGTAATGCAATTGTTTAACTATAAATATTGTGCACTGTTATTAAAAGTTACCCCTTATGCTCCCAGATCCTGCCCCCGGCAGCTGCCATCCTATTCCCGTGCAGGTTGTCCTGTTGCTGTCCTTTATGCTGTATTAAAACCTGCAAACTCAAGATACCTCGACTCTTGACTCTTATTTATTGAGCTATCTGTTATTATATATCTAGTCAAAAATAGAACCGGTATTTAATTATTTATTTACCACATAATGGCGCCCGAATAGGGACTTGCCCTTTCCCCACGCGCCGGAGAAGCCACGCAAGCCCCCTGATCCTCTGCAGTCGTGACGGAACCATCCTGCGCAGTGGCAGATATTTCTGCTTCAAGTATCCCTCAGGCCCACGGAGGAGACGGAGGTTGCGGTCCAGCATCCAGACGAGGCGGTGGAGGAACGCGGCGAGTCCCGACCAGAGCCCAAGCCGAGAGTTCAAGGTCCGAGGTATCCGGAGGCCCACCTGTAACTGAAGTCCGAAGTTCGTAGTCCGTCGTCGTAGCAGTCCAGTCCAGTCCGAGGCCTTCCGTTCTTGCTGCCCGGTGAGTACCGTTGCTGGGGTAGTATCTAGACAGGGTCAATCAATTTGTCTCTGGTCCGTGGGTTTGGGTACGCAAATCCAACACGAAGTGTCCACCTAGGTGGATGCGGGTCCTGACGTGTCTCTTAATGAGACCGGTATGTTTCGTACTGTTTCAGCAGTGCATCTAGTAATTCTAGTAAGTTCTGTTCTCGAGAAATTCATGTGTTTCTGTTTTCAAGTATTCCAGGTAATGTTTCTGTCCGAACTGTTATCTTAAATGTCATTTCAATGTGTTTTCAATGTCGTGGTATGAATGAGTTGTTTCCCCAGTCATTATTGTGTTCATTGTGTATTGTATTGTGTCTAGATCCCAGTTTGCGTTATGCCTCTGTTCTCCAAGTTACGTCAGTTAAGAACTAGAAAAGGTCTGCTCGAGGAAGCAGTTCCTGTCCCGCCTAGGGACAGTCCAGGTCATTTTATGTATCATAAGCATGGCATAAGTGCCATATTATATCTAGACTTATGGGTCGAGTATACTAAAGAGCTAGAAGAGAAATATAGATGGCCTGTATCAGGCACATGGGATGCCGAGTGCATCATGCGAGTAGAAGAAGCATTATGGAAAAAGAAAGCCAGACAGTCACAGAAAGATGCCATCGAGTTATGGCGCAAAGAATCTCATAAAAGAACGGAAAAAGAAATCAGAAAGTCAGAATTAAGTAGAGAATCCTCAGAAAGAACCCAAGAAAGGGAATTAATCGAAATAGGTGAACGAGTTAAAACCGAACAGTCAGACAGGCAGAGGAATGCCCTTATTAAGGGTATGTACCCTCTTCTTGCCGAGGGCTTGCCAAAAGCAACCCCGGAGGCATCCAGTAATTTTCCGCCACCCTTAGTTCCGACCAAGCTACGTCACAAACTGACCGCAGCCGATATTTTTCTCTCGTCCTATTTGGACGACACAGTCCCAGAATATGCAAATCCTGTTCCGCCAGCTCCTGTAAATAATGTAATTCCTGCTCCTCCAGTCACCGGGGCACCTGTTACAGCACCTGTTACGGTACCCCCGGTCCAGCCTACATTACAAGTACCCGCTACATTGATCACTCTGCCAGCACGAAGAGTATCAGTCGACGATTCCAGTTTAGGGGCCGCGGGGGGAGGTGCTCCTGGTACCCCGCCGCCACAGAAACGTGTAATATTAGCCGAGTTACATGAACGTGCGTTACAGCGTACGCCCAAACATCAGTCCGTTGCAGATATCAGGCGAGCTCTTACCGAATGCCGTTATGATCCAGTCCCAGGTGATGATAGTATGGTTATATATTCATTGCGTGTAAGACGGGTGACCGAGTATTTGGACACCCTACCAAATATGAAAGAAGATCTAGACAGAATATATCGTTTCATTCGTACAGGAACAGACCCAGAAAGTATTGGCGAAGTCATGTCTCTAAGAAAAGCTGAGATTCAGTTCATGCTATTAAAGTTTCTAATAAATTGTTTAATAAGGGAACAAGATTATCCGACTAAAGATCCGACCGAAATGAGAGTTCTGACAAAATGGAGTGATCATATAGCCGAGGGAAGACACAAGACACTCAGCAGTATAGAGAGTATGTACAAGAAAATTCGTAAGGAAATAATAAGGTTACACGAGAAACGCAAAACAGCACAAGTAAGCGAGAAAGAAGACGACTCTCCTACCGAAGAGGTAGACGATGAGAATCCTTCCAGAATAGCGTATGTAGGTAGAACTAGACTTTCCGACCGACATTCACGTCTAGACTACAAGAAAACTGTTCCTCTTCCAGCACCAGAACAAGGTTCTCTAGAGCAAGTATTTCAAGCTACCGATCACATTCTGAAATCACGAATCGGTTATAGTGAACTCAGTACCATGCATGAACAAGAACTAGCCCGATCAGCAGTCCGATGGGCTACTGATTCTACCACTTTTCCAGATGAAATAGTGGCACAAATGTTTCTGAAACTGCCCCCAGCCGAGCAGCGACTGGTGGGTATGTATATGATCCAGCACCTCATTACACTGTATGAGGGTCAGCATTCTGATCCAGGTCCGTTACATGATGTTCTGAACGAGTTACTCCAGTATAAATGGAAAGGTCTAGGTACCGATTTAATTAGTACCATTCTAGAACAGCGCCACAAATATAGAACGTTTCTAAATCCGCATTTTGTTCACGTCCCACCTCCAGAAAGTAAACCGTTTTACATAGACAGACAGCATCCGTTACGAGAAGTACACCCAGTTAGGACACAGGGTGGTGAAATGCAACGAGTATTTGTTTACACCCCGATTACGAAGATGGAACTCTTAGAGATGAAAAAGCTAATTCCCTGTCACGACAAAGATCCAGCAGGGTTCCACCGTGAATTAAAAGACATGCTCCGTATGGGAGAATACACGTATCCAGATATAATTAAAATGTTAAAAGTCCTGTTGCCTGCGGGCATATATGAAAAACTCAAAGAAAAAGAATGGGAGGTGGGAGAGAAAAAGATAGATTGGGCAGTTCTAGAAGCTGAAGAAAATACACGTGTACCAGGTACCGGTCTAGGAGATAAATGTAAAGAATTACCTGAACTGTTAATACAAGTTTTGCCAAGATTACTAGCCACGAAAAAGGAAGACTGGGATGCTATCTCAGCCTGTAAACAGAAACCAGACGAAGATACTAGTGATTTTTATTCTAGATTCGAGAAATGTTTTAGTATTAACAGTGGTTTGAAGACGAGTAGCGAGTCATACCCTCATCTTTTTGTTACTAAACTAGTCGAGAATTCAAGTCCACAAGTTAAAAATCGAGTTTTGAAAGTCGAAAGTACCTGGCAAGCTAATACCCCGTCCCAAATGCTTCAGATGCTTCAGTATCACCAGAATAGAATCAGAGAAGAGCAAGATCATGAAAAGAAACGTATGAAAGACACGAAAATGAAAGTATTAGTTGCACAATCTGTTCCTCAAGACAGTCAGAAGAGGGGTACGAATCAAGCCAGTCATCCTGCAGTTCCTGTTAAAGGGACCTGCAATTATTGTAAACAGCCAGGTCATTTTATAAACGAGTGTGCAGTTCTGAAACACAACATAGCTACCGGTAAGACTAAAGAAAGACCACGTCCGCCTAGACAAGAACAAGTTTCACAGACTTCTCAGTCACCACAGAATGCACAACAGACAGTTCCAGCACCGCAGCCTATAGCTGCAACACAACATGTTACACAGCAGATGTACCAGTATGCCCAGTCCGAGTATCCAGAGTACCAGCCGTATTCATGAAACAGCCTAGAGAGGGAGGTAGGCTTGCCTCTCATCGAGATACCTGTAGATCAAGAGGGTCCCTATGTTCACAGTCAAGTATTAGGGAAAGACAGAAAGTTTCTGATTGATACAGGGGCAAGTAGGACTACTATCAGTCATGACGAGGTTCCAGGGGCTCCGCTCTCAGGCTCTAGAAATGTTTCCCTTGGATTTTCAGGAAAGCCTATTGTAAACGAGATATCAAAACCAGTTACTCTAGAAGTAGGCCCATTGTCCCGAACTACTGATTTATTACTTACGAAATCATGTCCAGAAAATTTGTTAGGCATTAAGACACTGAAAGAATTAGGTGCAGTTATTTGCTGCTCCCCAGAAGGAATACGTTTGTTTTTACGTGACTTTAAGGGTCACTATGTATTACGTGATTTTGATCCAAGATTACTGAATGTTCCCCAGCATCTATGGGCACAAGGTCCAACTGATGTTGGTTTTATGCAAATCACACCCCATCGTGTGACTCTCAAGCAAGGTATAGTCCTGCCACGAATCAGGCAGTACAGATTGCCACCTGAGGCTGTAGCAGCCTTATCCAAAATTATTGACGAGCTCATTGCTCAAGGAGTGGTTGTAGAAACTGACTCCAATGTATGTAATTCTCCTATTATTCCAGTCATGAAACGTACTGATCCAAATGCACCTCCAGTATATCGATTAGTGATTGACCTTCGAGAACTTAATAAATGTATCATTCCCCAGTACCCAGTTGTTCCAGATATTTCTTCCCTATTGACAGCCATTGATTCTGAAGCCACATTTTTCACTGTCATAGACCTCAAAAATGCTTTTTTCAGTGTCCCCATTCATCCAGACAGCCAGTTCCTTTTCGGATTCTGTTTAAATGGAAGGAGCTATAAATTTACACGAGCTCCTCAAGTTTTCACAGAAAGTCCTAGTATTTACAGTCAAGCACTTAAGAGACAACTAGACAATATTCACATGCCAACTGACACTGCCCTGCTCCAGTATGTCGATGATCTACTGATCACAGCCCGTTCTGAACGTGACTGCGAGCGTGCGTCACTTACAGTCCTGTATTTCCTAGCCGAGATGGGGCATAAGGTGTCCCCTTCGAAGCTTCAATTCTGTGTCCAGCAAGTGATCTATTTAGGCCACTTACTGTCCAAGAGGGGTAGGCAGTTGACACCTGACCGTATCCAGTTAATAGCGAGTCTTCCTCAGCCCAAGACCCAGAAGGAGGTACGAGCTTTTATCGGCCTCACTTCCTATTGCAGACAATGGATTCCCCAGTATGCATTCCTAGCCAAGCCACTGATACAGTTAACGACACAGGAGGCAGCCGTATCGACTGTCCTCCCTTGGACATTTGAACATACACTTGCTTTTAATGAATTAAAGAAAGCCTTATGCCAAGCTCCTGTTCTAGCAACACCGAACTACAGTAAGCCTTTTACGCTTTTTGTCACAGAACGTGAAGGTACAGCATTATCTGTTCTCACACAAGATCAAGCAGGACAATACAAGCCCTGTGCTTATTTTTTGAGCACATTAGATCCTGTAGCCCAGGCTCTGCCTGCGTGCCTCAAGTCAGTTGCAGCCACAGCACTAGCTATCAGACAAAGTGATTCCATAGTGTTAGGACATTCCCTGACAGTACAAGTCCCACACTCCGTGGAAGTTCTTTTAAACCGAACACAGACTCAGCACTTGACAATTGCACGTTTAACAGGTTATGAATTGACACTGTTCCAGCCACACATAGAAATCAGACGCTGCAACGTTCTAAATCCAGCTACACTGTTACCGTCAGTTACTTCAAATCCTGCCACACATGACTGTGTGGAAGTAGTTAACACCATGACAAAGCCAAGACAAGACCTGACAGATATTCCGTTACCTGATCCCGACCTGACACTTTATGTGGATGGTTCATGTATGAGAACAAGTACAGGAGAACTAGTAGCCGCGTATGCAGTGACTACTGACACTGAAGTTATAGAGACACACCGTATTGACACTCTGTCCGCTCAAGCAGCAGAGCTAGTCGCTCTGACCCAAGCCTGCATACGTGCCAAGAACCTGAAAGTTAATATTTACACAGATTCACGTTATGCATTCGGAGTCGTACACGACTTTGGAGTGCTCTGGCAAGAAAGAGGTTTTATGACTTCTCATGGAACCAAGATTCAGCATGGTCTCCTCATTCAAGCTCTGTTAGATGCAATACATTTACCGACAGCTATCGCTATCATGAAGTGCAAAGCACATACGAAAGTCACTGACATTATTTCCCAAGGTAATGATCTAGCCGATCGAACAGCCAAGCTCACAGCTCAGACTCCAGACATTCCAGTTAACATGACACAGACACACACTCCAGATCCGACTACATGTATGACAGTTAAGGACCCCACTCAAGATGTCATAGATATCCAGTTACATGCTACTCCTGATGAAATCAAGAAATGGTCCAAACAAGGAGGGGTCCAGACAGATCAGGGATGGTTGACGAAGGGAAAAGCCACATGGTTTCTCCCCGACTCAATGGTTCAAGTCATTATTAATACCGCACATAGTCCTGCACATTTAGGAGAAAAAGCTATGTTAGACAGTATCCAGAACCTTTGGTTTAACAAACACTTACGAGCTGCAGCCAAGCAGAAAGTCCGTACCTGTATGATATGTTGTCAGTTCAATCCAGGTAAAAGTGTCCCGGTGGAACAAGGGGGATTCCAGCCTCCTGACCACCCTTTTGAAGTCCTCCAGATGGATTATATCCAGATGGAGCGATGTCGAGGTTTCAAGTATGTCCTTGTAGTTGTATGCGCTTTGTCCAGGTGGACAGAGGCATATCCAGTTCCAGATTACACAGCCGCGACCACTGCTAAGCAGCTGGTTCGTGAATTCTTTCCTCGCTATGGACTCCCTAGGGTCGTGTATTCAGACAACGGCCAGCCATTCTCATCTGAGTTAATGAAGCATGTGTCCCTTCTGTTAGGGTACCAGTGGAAGTTTCATTGTGTGCGCCATCCTGAAGCAGCAGGTCTCGTAGAGAGACATAATCAGACCCTAAAAATCCGCATCGCCAAAGTTTGTAAAGAGAAAGGTGTAGACTGGCTAATAGCTCTGCCAGTCGCCCTATTTTATATGCGCATGGTCGCACATTCCAGATCAGGTCTGTCCCCTTATGAGGTCGTATTCGGCCGCCCCCCGAACATGTGGGGTACACCTAGACCCCGAAGTATTACAGATGTTTCCAGTAATATGCTGACAGATTACCTAGCTTCCTTGATGTCTGCCCTCCACTCTTGTCGTTCACAGGTTGCCGCTGCATTTCCAGACAATACTGAAGTGAAACCACACGAGGTCATTCCAGGCGACCTCGTGTTGGTTAGGAACTTTGATCGTTCAAGTCCGCTGGAGCCCCGCTGGAAACAACCTCAACTTGTCCTTCTGACCACCCGCACGGCCGTGAAGCTAGAAGGCCGCAAGGGCTGGGTGCACCTGTCACACGTCAAGAAATTCCATGGATGTCGCATAAAAACATTGGACTGTTCCATTTTTAAGGACTGCCAGAATTCTAAAGACTGCCCTATTCTCAAGGACTGTCCCGCTACAAACTTTGATTCCAAGCCTCCCCTGTTAGAGGAAACTCCGCAGCAGGAGTATAAAAAGAAGCTCAGGTCTAGTAAAATAAGTCAGCCAGTTTAATTGTCTAAGTCCCCCTCGGGTGAAACGGTTAGACAGGTTTCTGACATGTATGAGATAGACCCCCATAGTGAGAGAGTTAGTCAAAACTCTATCAGATGTATCGTTATTTTATGTTTTCTTCTATTTTTGAGTTTGATGGTTACCTGCACAAGTTATGCATTGCATTTATGTTTTCCAATTTCTCATGTAAATAAGTTTTCTAATGCTACAGTAGAGCACACATTTAGTGATCTGCCTCCTCACGAGTTGTCCTATCGTCTTGCTATGAGAAATAATACATTTATAAGAATGTTACACTATTCACACCAGACCAGCAATGCCACTAATTGTTGGGTGTGTGGTCGACTCCCCCCTTTCCAGACACCGAAGGGAGTTCTGCCACTCTTTCCTTATCCGTTTTCACATAATGGTTCGTGTGGAGCATGGTCCACGTTAACGTCATCCTCAACTGACATGTCCCTTCTGAACAGTACATGTTTTCCAGACAAGCAAGGTCTCACCCATAGAACAGGGTTAGATCTAGAAAATGAAGTTTATAATTTAGGTAATTATTCTTCGAATTTTATGGTCCTGAATGTTCAGTCTGATACTACTCCAGATTTACCTGCAATTTCAGTACTACCAGTCAAAGGCGAATTATGTGTCCGAAAGAATGGTTCCGCACATGTAGGACATAGTGATTGTATTACTATTGTCGAGTATGGTGACAGTGGGAAATCTATTTTCAAAGCCTCACGTCATTCTTATTTTGTTTGTGGTCAGACCGCATATGTTCGTCTGCCCCTCGATTGGGATGGAACCTGTTACATTGCCTTCCTACTGCCACCAGCTTTCCTAGCCCCATCCGATTATCATAGAAACACACATCTAACACATTAGACATAGAAGGGAGATCGAGTCCCCGATTGTCGATCAAACTGAAACTGCTCTAGAACAGTATCAAGATTTCAATAAAGGATTCTTCTTCTTTATAGGCCCTGTCCAGAATAGTAAGCTAATCCGTAGGTTAACCAGAACCCTTGAAGCAGTAGTGAATGAGACTACTTCTGCTCTAGGTAACTTAACCGAAGAGCAATCTGCTATGAGATTTGTCGTGCTCCAAAATCGTCTCGTTCTTGACGTCATACTGGCCGATAGAGGAGGAGCATGTAGAGTCATCGGATCTAGTTGCTGCATTTTCATTCCTAATAACGCGCCGTCTGTTTATTCAGCTATAACCAGACTTCATAAAATTGCCCATCAGTTACACCAGAATCCAGGCACCTGGACATGGTCCGGTTGGCTCTGGAGTATAATTTCTGCCTGGGGGTGGAAAGTATTGTCATTCCTAGGTATAGCAGTAATGATCATTTTCAGTTGCTGCCTCTGTTTACAATGTGGCCCTGCGATTTGCGGCATTTGTGCTACATCCTGTATTCCAAGTCCTAGTCCTAAGTCCCGTTCCAAGACAATTCGAGACGAGCAAATGATACTGTATGAAATGATAGATGGTATCATGAATATTGATGTTTCCTGATGGAAACGTAGTGACAAGGAGGGAATGTGGAAAAGTAAATTTTGCCATGTTCTGTGTCCCTACGTGTTCCCCATCTTATGTTATATGTGCATGATTAATATGCATATGTATTCCCTTATGATCGATTAAAGACGCAATTATAGTTGTGTCCACCTCTAGTATGCCAAGTTTCCAGTTCTCGTGAAAGCTACGAGTATTAAGCCTATGTAAAGTTATGTTGCCACATTTCACAGTGTGCACGTTAATTCAGTAAAAGTCCCCGTTTCTAGGCCTCAGAAGGGCCCGGATACCAGATTCAGCTCCTGTCTCCTGAACCCTCGCTGAGGAGCGATACAGCCCCCACCTGTATCCCTGACCCTTCACTTACTTCCTGCCTCACAGTGCCCGGCTCGGCCTGGCTCTGCCTGCCAGTCTGCCAAGAGTATGTTATGATTCTAGTTATCAGTCCAGCTCTCCTTCTCTGCATTCCTAAGCTACTGAATCGCATCAATAGTTTCAGTCATGGTCTAGCCTTTACGTCTCCATGTAAGAGAAATACTGTATTAATGGTCATTTAATAATCCTCAACACGCACTACATGTAGAATAATGCATGCACCAGTCTTAGAGTCTGTTAGCCTTTGCCCTGATAACTTTTGGATTCTATCAACATGTTCTCTAAACATCAGATACTAGATATGCTTAGGTACATGTCGCTCTGACACTCCAGACTTTCGTCTCCTCTTCCTAGTGCAGAAGTCATAGCCCCAGTTTTTCCCTAGTAACACGTCATTGCCAGCTTGCGCGCACCACTAGGTCAGAGGTCCCGGCTCCTTAGGTAGCCCCCTCCATGTTTCCGCCCCATTTTATGACATATTCTGTTACGTTTACATCACATGTCTTTGTACACGCCTCTTGTTACACCCACTTCAGCCTTATCTTTCGCGACTGCTACGAACTCCGCCCACTGCTACGCCTACTGTATTAACTGTAATGCAATTGTTTAACTATAAATATTGTGCACTGTTATTAAAAGTTACCCCTTATGCTCCCAGATCCTGCCCCCGGCAGCTGCCATCCTATTCCCGTGCAGGTTGTCCTGTTGCTGTCCTTTATGCTGTATTAAAACCTGCAAACTCAAGATACCTCGACTCTTGACTCTTATTTATTGAGCTATCTGTTATTATATATCTAGTCAAAAATAGAACCGGTATTTAATTATTTATTTACCACAGGCCAGCGCAGGGCAACGGAGCATTGCGCACTAGGTAGGCGGGCGGCGAGGTTCGTTTTTGTCCCACCCACATTCCCCCTTTTTTCTTTAGGCCTTTTTGTTTTTCCAGTGCTTCCGTGCTGGTTTAGTTGGGTTTTTTATTTTGCCACTTTAAGACAGGTTGTTTTTCTTTTTAGGTGGATTTTAGTGGGGGGTGGGCAGCCTGGAGCGGGTTGGTCCATCCTCAATAGGCAGTTGTAGGAAAGGAAGGGGTATACATAAGAGTTAGGGGCTTCTGGTTTGGTTAGGGTTAACTTGGTGGTGGGTTTATTAGTGGGTAGGAATGATCTGTTAGGCTGAGAGCAGTTTGAATTAGTAATTAAATAAATAAATAAAGAAGTGGTTTGATGTGTTGTTTATAACCTGTCTTAATAAAGTGGCCTTTCTCACTGACTAAGAAGTTGTGGACAGTGACTTTATTGCGCGAATGTTGCCAGGCCTAATTCTCCCTTTTTAATGCATATAAGTCACTACTACGGTAGGCCCTAAACAGCGCATAAGGCATGGTGCACTATAAAAGATAGGACATATGTTTTTAAGTTCTGCATGTCTTCGTTGTGGAAAGCTCCCAATTCGATTTTCACTACTTAAGGCCTACCTCTTTCATAGATTAATATTTAGTTAACCTACTACATTTAATAAGTGCTAACTGTTGATTTGGAGCTGGTAAAAATATTATGTTTGCTCTCAAAAGAATTGTAATTTAAAGAGTCCTCCTCACTAGCAAAGAAATATTCAGTCACAATTCTGAAAATGCCACTTTTACGAAGTTTTAGCAAAAAAAGAAAACCTGGTGTCCTAATTCTTTATAAATTATTTTTACGACAATCACACTATTTTCATTTAGTGATTGGGTTATATTATTCACCCTTTTATTTTTAACGGCTCCTTTCTCTTTGAAGTACCTTTACATCTAAAACATGAAACACCACAATATCATATACATATTTACATACATCACAATTTATACAATACTTACATCATTATACAAAACCAACATTTTCATGACAAAAATAATACTTTACACACAACTTTAGACAACCATAGACACATCAAAAACGGACCAATGTGCTACACAAACTGAGGCGATGTCTCAATTAAATGTCATTAAGCATTCTAATAAACAAATCTGAACTTTAGCCTGAATCAATTCTATTTCTTTTTTGATCCTTTACTTTTGCTACTTTATTAGCAATCTACGAAGTTGGCATTTTCTTTCCCTAACCATTTGGTGCCTGTGTCCTGGGTCACATGAGTGTGAATAATTGACAGTTGGCTTTTGTGAATTCCTCTGAGACAGTGAGACAAAGTGGGACTAAATGTTGGCAGAATGGCCCATCCTGCCAGGATCGGAGGGGCTGAGCTGATCCCTGACCTACTTACATTTCAAACGGATGCCTCCAGCACACACACAAAGGAACTTGACACCAGCATATTGTCACCCTAGACCTCTTTGAGTCTGGGTAGGGGAAGGAAAGAAACTTCCAGAACCAGATTTGGGGGTAGTCTAGGAGTTTCCCCACACTTCAAAGGCTGGCACCAGGTATAAATATTGGACCCTCAGACCAAGTCTGCGGAGGACTGCCTTGTTCTTCAGAAGACTGCCCTGTTGCTTGAGACCAATTTCATAACTGGGAGGACTGCCCTGTGGCTACCAGTCGACTACCATTCTGCTTAAAGCTTGTGTTGTACCTGCAGAGGACTGCCCTACTGCATAAGGCCTGCTTTGCTGTTTGATTCCAGTACTACCAGAGGGACTTCTAGGGTGAGTTGGTTGGCTTCCTGTGTGAGCTACAGTGACACAACAAGCTCCAGAGACCGTGAACCCTGACCTGGTCTCTGCCTGGAGTGAGTTCTGACCCTCCAAGTGGCGCCCACCAATCCTGGACCCTTGGACGTGGTGCCAAAATCTGAAACTTAGAACTTCGAAAACTTTTCACCAAAAAGTGACCTGAGAATGGACAGGAGAGCGGGAACTACCTGCTCGTCGATCTGCCCAAGATGCATCGCCGGTCAGGCTGACTTTGTGGTGGCTCCCCCTACGTCCTTCTCCGCAGTAGCAAATCCTGTTCACCAGCTACTCTCAGAAAGGGTATCCGTCCTCATGGAGCCCTCGTTGGCTACAGCCTTCAAATTCACCCCGCTGGAGATTTCCAACTTCCCAAAAAGTGACGAACTACGAACATAGAAGTCTTTACTGCAACTTCATCCAGTGGCTCCCCGACGACATTGCCTCCTTCTCCTCGGACACCACAGGCTACCTTGCCGTGCTGAACCTTACCTTCTTAAGCACCTTTCTTATAACTGTCTTCTAAGTCCAAAGGTAGGTGGAGACCAGATCCAAACAACATTGTGTATACGAACCACACTCCATTGAGGTCAGCCATAACTTTTTACTTTGCCTTAGTCTTGCACGTGGTTGGCGTTTTGATCTTTTAGGCACTATTTTCACTTAAAACTTATAAAATTCATAACTCCAGGTTCTACTTATAGGTTTAATTAATTTTGATGTTAAATTATTTATTAACTGCCATATTTCTATTGGTGGAGTACTTTTCTTTTGTTGTGTTTTGAATTTATTATTGTTTGTCTGCTCCATAATTACCGAATACATTGCCGCTAGGTTAGGCTTGACTGCTTTTGTGCCTGGCTACCAGAGGGTTATGCACAAGCTAATTTAGTTACTTTTACGGTTCACCCTAACAAGGATTGTGATTGCTGCACGAGAAGGGCTTACACCTCCCTCCACCAATAAGCTATTTTTTACAGTGTGTGACACAGAAATGCTAAGGGAGGGACAAAAGAAAATATTGGAAATTCATTCCTATTTCGTAAAGGGAAAAATAGGAATGTGTTGCCAGAACTTCTCCAGAGAATGGTAAATGATGTCAATGTTTATCAAAGAAAGTAGGACTGCAGGATAGTGAGTTATAAGGGAATAGTGAAGGAAGCTTGTGCGAGGTTGGGATGTCAGACATCTTTAGACATCTGAGCATAGGCTGAAAATGTTAAGGACCTGCTCAGACTCTGTCCAATATGTGAGTCCCTTGTGTATGACCGGATGGGTGATATTGTGCCTTTGTTTCTCACCCAGCTTCTGCACTATGTAAAGCAGGTCCGTTTTGAAGCCAACACCCACAAGGAAATCTATTTTGATGCCAACGGGTATACACCACCCATTTATGATGTAATCAACTGGCAAGTGACTCCCAAAGGCTTGGTTAATTTCATCAAAGTGGGCACCTTTGACACCGCAGCACCCGGAGGCAACGATCTTGTAGTTAACGTTAGCGCCATCCTGTGGAAGGACATCAGCCAGAAGGTTGGTACAATTTGATGAGCAGGTAATGGATAACCACCATGAAATTTCCTATTCTTAAATCAGAAGACAAAGTTACAGTCTTATAGACTTCTGTTTACATTCTCCTGCAGCCTATCCGCTCTGTGTGCTCTGAAAGCTGCTTGCCAGGATACAGGCGAGTAGGGCGACCCGGAGAACCGGACTGTTGCTTTGACTGTCTCCCTTGCTCAGCTGGAGAAATTGCTAACCAGTCTGGTGAGTATGACCTCAAACAGAGGCACTTCAAATATTTTAGTACAATATAGCAGCAGAAGCAAACAGCACAGACAGGCACCATGGAGCCACACACCGCACTGTCCCCACCAGGGCACCCGTGAACGGACTAGGCAGCCACCGCCCCATAGACACTGGATCACAGGCCACCCAGGAGGAGAGGTAGAATGTCCAGGACCACCAGCAGGTGAGGACCCCTCACACCCGCCCCATGCCAGCCAATCATATTCCCAACCAGAGAACGAATAGGAATGGAGGTGTGCAAGATAGTCCCTTTAAACTCTTTAAAAACTTTTTTTTCTACAGATTAGGTCAGTGTCAAACTCAACGCCCCCCCCCCCCCTCAACAAAAGCCGGATCCTCCCAGCAATAGCACCAATCACAGTATGAATAAACAACTCATGCCCCTTGTTGGATAAATGTCCTCCATCCAAGAAAACTAAATTGGCATTCGTGGGCTGGAGCAAACTGTGCCAGGTGCTGCCTGTCGAGGTGCCAGCGACCATCTTATAAACTGAATAGTTTAATTTATTCCGGGATTCATTCATCGCACTGTGGCAAGCCCCAGTTGTCCATCCTGCCCGGGGTATCATTTCTGACCAGAAGAATGAGATTCTTGGAACTGGCTTCTTTACTTTAGATAGTGCGGCCATCGACACGTCTAGGACATATCTAGGACCCCTCACGTCCCTAAGGGAGAACTGTTGAGATCAAGGACTCGGAGCGCCCCAACATCCAAGACCCTTTCCAGAAATTCAAAGAAGTGTTCCAGCCTAAGTCCTCCAACACCAAGTCAGTGGTGCCCATACCCTGTGAATATGTGTTCTACCCCCAAATGAGAACCCTGGAACTTCTCACCTGCTCTGAAAACTAAAGAGTTGCCACCACCAGATGCTAATCTATCTTGGTAGAAAGACTGCTGAATGAGACAAAGGACAAGAGAAAATTTTGACTGTGTCACTGAAAGTGCAGAGAGGGAAGCGGTCAGAAATGTAAGGAGAACCATGAAACAGGAGACCTTCTTACCAGCGGGCGCCTTTGTATTCCACAAAAGGAACACAGGTGTTTACATTTGCATGCTGCCCCAATGAGGCTTCCCTTCCTGTTATATTGCCAGCAAGTCCCCACCTGCCCTACCAGACCGAAAGGAATGGGTGCATTTTGGTGCTAAAGCGAACATGTTAATGTATTTCATATGGCATGTTGGAGCCAGGGAGGCCATCGCAATTCTAATGCATTTGTGAATGCAATACAGTAACCAAACAGCTGAGTTGCGTAGGTGTCGGATTCGCAGTGTGCAGCCATTATGAAAACCTTCCTTAAGCTTTCCGGCAGAATGAACAAATTGTGATGCATAATCATGTCATTAACCATAGACAACTCAGTGGCCACCTCAAAAACACTCTTTAACTCACCAGACAATTTTCTGCCCTCAGGCCAACCTTCTGTTTTAAACTTCTTGACCAAAATTAGAGTCCTTGTTTAAGCTTCCTGCCAAGCTTATTCAGTGACAGAAGCACATTCCTCCACCAAATCCAATGCAGCCACCACACATTCAGTGTCCTCTAGTTCATCCAAATCATGCTCATTACTCAAAGCCATACTTGACAAGCTATCAGCCCTGAAAAATGTTGGATGCTGCAATGGTACTCTTGTAGTTTAGAGAACAAACGCGCTAGTCTTGCTGAGGCTTTTCCTAGACCACTTCTGCCTAACATGTGCATAAGGGCTTCATGGTCAGTAAAAACCTCAAACTCTTGTCCCTAAATGTAGGTCCTGAATGTATTGATAGCCCACACGTAGGCAAGTGCCAGATTCGGACCTAGCATCCCTGCTCTGAAGGCACCATCCAAGGTGCTGGAGAAGCGAGGACTCTGGTACACACGCTAGCGAGCAATCCATAAGCTGGAACACAAACCTGCACGAAAGGACGACCTGAGGCACCCCCCACCAAGCTTCCCTCTGGGAGTGGATGAAGGAAAGATTAGATACCAATGCAACCCTTCACCTGCCGGAAGTGCAACACCAAAGGACAGATGACCAAGAAATGACGACAGAAGTTCTGCTGGATCTGCAAGGCATCTGGATATGAAGCCAGCAATTGCTCTGATAACATCTGAAACCTCTAGGGTGCAGAGGGACACATCTACTACAGATGCTCGGAATCAGTACAGGAGATCTATGCAGTGGTGGCTGCAGTATGCCCGAGGCAGACTCCGGGCTGATTCTCGGAGGAAGAGGAGTGACCGGACTCTGCCCGGGAAAGACTGCAGACTGATTCTTGGAGGAAGAGGAGTGAAGTAACCGGACTCTGCCCAGGGCAGACTCCAGGTTGATTCTTGGAGAAGGAGGAGTGAGTGACCGGACCCTGCCCAGGGCAGACTCCAGGCTGATTCTTGGAGGAAGAGGAGTGAAGTAACCGGACTCTGCCCGGGGCAGACTCCAGGCTGATTCTTGGAGGAAGAGGAGTGAGTGACCGGACTCTGCCCAGGGCAGACTCCAGGCTGATTCTTGGAGGAAGAGGAGTGAAGTAACCGGACTCTGCCCGGGGCAGACTCCAGGCTGATTCTTGGAGGAAGAGGAGTGAGTGACCGGACTCTGCCCGGGGCAGACTCCAGAATGATTCTTGGAGGATGAGTGAGTGAGTGACCGGACTCTGCCCGGGGCAGATTCCAGGCTGATTCTTGGAGGAAGAGGAGTGAGTGACCGGACTCTGCCCAGGGCAGACTCCAAAATGATTCTTGGAGGAAGAGGAGTGAAGTAACCGGACTCTGCCCGGGGCAGACTCCAGACTGATTCTTGGAGGAAGAGGAGTGAGTGACCGGACTCTGCCCAGGGCAAACTCCAGAATGATTCTTGGAGGAAGAGGAGTGAGTGACCGGACTCTGCCCGGGGAAGACTCCAGAATGATTCTTGGAGGAAGAGGAGTGAGTGACCGGACTCTGCCCAGGGCAGACTCCAGAATGATTCTTGGAGGAAGAGGAGTGAAGTAACCGGACTCTGCCCGGGGCAGACTCCAGAATGATTCTGGGAGGAAGAGGAGTGAAGTAACCGGACTCTGCCCAGGGCAGACTCCAGGCTGATTCTTGGAGGAAGAGGAGTGAAGTAACCGGACTCTGCCCAGGGCAGACTCCAGACTGATTCTTGGAGGAAGAGGAGTGAGTAACTGGACTCTGCCCGGGGCAGACTCCAGACTGATTCTTGGAGAAAGAGGAGTGAAGTAACCGGACTCTGCCCGGGGCAGACTCCAGGCTGATTCTTGGAGGAAGAGGAGTGAAGTAACCGGACCCTGCCCGGGCAGACTCCACACTGATTCTTGGAGGAAGAGGAGTGAAGTAACCGGACTCTGCCCGGGGCAGACTCCAGACTGATTCTTGGAGGAAGAGGAGTGAGTGACTGGACTCTGCCCGGGGCAGACTCCAGACTGATTCTTGGAGGAAGAGGAGTGAGTGACCGGACTCTGCCCGGGGCAGACTCCAGGCTGATTCTTAGAGGAAGAGGAGTGAGTGACCGGACTCTGCCCAGGGCAGACTCCAGGCTGATTCTTGGAGGAAGAGGAGTGAAGTAACCGGACTCTGCCCAGGGCAGACTCCAGACTGATTCTTGGAGGAAGAGGAGTGAAGTAACCGCACTCTGCCCAGGGCAGACTCCAGACTGATTCTAGGAGGAAGAGGTGTGAGTGACCGGACTCTGCCCGGGGCAGACTCCAGACTGATTCTTGGAGGAAGAGGAGTGAAGTAACCGGACTCTGCCCAGGGCAGACTCCAGACTGATTCTTGGAGGAAGAGGAGTGAAGTAACCGGACTCTGCCCAGGGTAGACTCCAGGCTGATTCTTGGAGGAAGAGGAGTGAAGTAACCGGACTCTGCCCAGGGCAGACTCCAGACTGATTCTTGGAGGAAGAGGAGTGAGTGACCGGACTCTGCCCGGGGCAAACTCCAGGCTGATTCTTGGAGGAAGAGGAGTGAGTGACCGGACTCTGCCCGGGGCAGACTCCAGAATGATTCTTGGAGGAAGAGGAGTGAGTGACCGGACTCTGCCCGGGGCAGACTCCAGGCTGATTCTTGGAGGAAGAGGAGTGAGTGACCGGACTCTGCCCAGGGCAGACTCCAGAATGATTCTTGGAGGAAGAGGAGTGAAGTAACCGGACTCTGCCCGGGGCAGACTCCAGACTGATTCTTGGAGGAAGAGGAGTGAGTGACTGGACTCTGCTCAGGGCAGACTCCAGAATGATTCTCGGAGGAAGAGGAGTGAGTGACCGGACTCTGCCCGGGGCAGACTCCAGAATGATTCTTGGAGGAAGAGGGGTGAGTGACCGGACTCTGCCCAGGGCAGACTCCAGAATGATTCTTGGAAGAAGAGGAGTGAAGTAACCGGACCTTGCCCGGGGCAGACTCCAGAATGATTCTTGGAGGAAGAGGAGTGAAGTAACCGGACTCTGCCCAGGGCAGACTCCAGGCTGATTCTTGGAGGAAGAGGAGTGAAGTAACTGGACTCTGCCCAGGGCAGACTCCAGACTGATTCTTGGAGGAAGAGGAGTGAGTAACTGGACTCTGCCCGGGGCAGACTCCAGACTGATTCTTGGAGGAAGAGGAGTGAAGTAACCGGACTCTGCCCGGGGCAGACTCCAGGCTGATTCTTGGAGGAAGAGGAGTGAAGTAACCGGACTCTGCCCGGGGCAGACTCCAGACTGATTCTTGGAGGAAGAGGAGTGAAGTAACCGGACTCTGCCCAGGGCAGACTCCAGACTGATTCTTGGAGGAAGAGGAGTGAGTAACTGGATTTTGCCCGTGGAAGACTCCAGACTGATTCTTGGAGGAAGAGGAGTGAGTGACCGGACTCTGCCCGAGGCAGACTCCAGGCTAATTCTTGGAGGAAGAGGAGTGAGTGACTGGACTCTGCCCAGGGCAGACTCCAGGCTGATTCTTGGAGGAAGAGGAGTGAAGTAACCGGACTCTGCCCAGGGCAAACTCCAGACTGATTCTTGGAGGAAGAGGAGTGAAGTAACCGGACTCTGCCAGGGCAGACTCCAGACTGATTCTTGGAGGAAGAGGAGTGAGTGACCGGACTCTGCCCGGGGCAGACTCCAGACTGATTCTTGGAGGAAGAGGAGTGAAGTAACCGGACTCTGCCCAGGGCAGACTCCAGACTGATTTTTGGAGGAAGAGGAGTGAAGTAACCGGACTCTGCCCAGGGCAGACTCCAGGCTGATTCTTAGAGGAGGAGGAGTGAAGTAACCGGACTCTGCCCAGGGCAGACTCCAGACTGATTCTTGGAGGAAGAGGAGTGAGTGACCGGACTCTGCCCAGGGCAGACTCCAGACTGATTCTTGGAGGAAGAGGAGTGAAGTAACCGGACTCTGCCCAGGGCAGACTCCAGACTGATTCTTGGAGGAAGAGGAATGAGTGACCGGACTCTGCCCGGGGCAGACTCCAGAATGATTCTTGGAGGAAGAGGAGTGAAATAACCGGACTCTGCCCAGGGCAGACTCCAGACTAATTCTTGGAGGAAGAGGAGTGAGTGACCGGACTCTGCCCGGGCAGACTCCAGGCTGATTCTTGGAGGAAGAGGAGTGAAGTGACCGGACTCTGCCTGGGGCAGACTCCAGACTGATTCTTGGAGGAAGAGGAGTGAGTGACCGGACTCTGCCCGGGGCAGACTCCAGACTGATTCTAGGAGGAAAAGGAGTGAGTGACCGGACTCTGCCCGGGGCAGACTCCAGGCTGATTCTTGGAGGAAGAGGACTGAGTGACCTGACTCTGCCCAGGGCAGACTCCAGGCTGATTCTTGGAGGAAGAGGAGTGAGTGACCGGACTCTGCCCGGGGCAGACTCCAGGCTGATTCTTGGAGGAAGAGGACTGAGTGACCTGACTCTGCCCGGGGCAGACTCCAGGCTGAATCTTGGAGGAAGAGGAGTGAGTGACCGGACTCTGCCCGGGGCAGACTCCAGGCTGATTCTTGGAGGAAGAGGAGTGAGTGACCGTACTCTGCCCGGGGCAGACTCCAGGCTGATTCTTGGAGGAAGAGGAGTGAGTGACCGGACTCTCATAACAAAAACACAACACACAGCCTTTATTGCTTCCCTCTGCTCATGCCTTCTCTAGGAACAAAGAGGCCCAGGGCTAGATATAATGTCCACACGGCTGGGCGAGAAGGCACTGATAAACCTTTGGAAGGCTAAGGATTACTTGGCATACCACAAAAGAATTGCACTATTGCATTAGTGCCCCGTTAGAGCCTCTGGGTTTTTGCCGAATTAAGTCAACGTTTTGGTTTACAACTCACCAATTAGCTCTGTTTGAATTTCAAAATATTCTCTGCAGAGAACAACCAAACCTCCAAAAGTAAAAATCAGGGCTTATTCATTTTGGAATGATTGTGCACGGCGGCTAGTGGCATCCTTGGTGCAGTGGGCAGTGCCAGAGGGGCCACTCTAGTGATAAAGGTGGGCCATGTTAGTGGTGGAAGAAGGGCTGTGGCCTTCTATGAAAATTTTCGCCAACAGCACTTATTTTACAAATTATGCACTGTAGGTCCTCCCCTTCTTGTCTCTGAGGGAATATCCACCTATCAGCTCTTCAATACCCCCCTGTACCTCTCTTTCTCACTTTCCCAGAAAAACCTGACCAATGTTCCTTTTTTCAGAACTACAAGTCTGCTTCTTGTTCCTTCACCTACCATTGTGACCTAGAAACTGAAATTTAAAAAAATACCCCAAAATGTTGCACTAGAAAATCGCTGGCAATGTGAGGACCAGCCAGAGTGTCCTGAGCCACCCACTAAACACTAGGGGGCATATTTACAGCCTCTATCAACACCACAACGTCCCTTTTCAGAATGTTGTGGTGGAGATAGGGGCTTTGCCTTATTCACAAGGCACCATTAAGCCACTTAACGTGGCGTAAGGCTGCCTTGTGAGTAAGGCACCATTTCATGCTATACTTAGCGTGAAAGGGGAGGGCAATGGGTGTTACTGTGGCCTTCCACCGAAACACCCATTGATTTTGACGCTGCCCAATATTTACAAGGGTGCTGTAAATATGGGGCAGCACCAAAATTACAACCAGGGAAACCTGGTATTACCATGGCGAAATAAGGAGAAATGTTTAATTGCTCCTCGTTTTGCTGTTTCCATGTGTGCTACATTGAGCAGCACACATTGAAGTTACAAAACACCATTTACCGATTGTTTATGTGCAGGAAGGAACTCTTTCTTGCACATAAACAATCGTCCCCTGTAACACAGACACCCTTGCACTATGGTGCAAGGGTGCCTGCATTGGTGCTAGGCAGTTCAATTTAGTGCCAGCGCAGTGAGAAATGCAGGGCTGCACCATATTCATGTAAATGTGCTTCTAAAGTGACGGAGCGTGTTGTTAGCCTTCTTGGCTTACTGAAATGCCTTGCCACTTAATTTGTAAATATGCCCCTAGAAGAGGGACAGTGAGAAGCTGGCCTGGTATATGATGTACACTTAGGTAAGTGGACACTGTGCACCAGTCTAGACAACCCCTACTGCGATTTAAGAGGTCTTAAACAACCTAAGAAAGCTCTCTAAGTGGTAGCTGTGGAGAGCAGCCTTCAGGCTTAGTCCAGGAGAAGTGTAAAGCAGCTTGTTTTACCAGAAGGCAATCCTATAGTATAGATTAAGTGAAAAAGAACCACACAAAGTATGTATTACAAAAATAGGGATTTATTATATAATACTCTCTTAATACATAGAAATATCTCCTACCCGGACATATGCACAATGCTCACAATACTTTCGCAAAGAAACACAGTAAATAGCATGAAATACACAGTGGTCCCAGGGGAGACCAAACCATAAACTAAGAAAGTGGTATAAGAACCACGACTCAGGTCAATACAATGTCGAGAGGATGTAGGAGTGCTGGGGATCCAAGGTGAGTAGAAAGGGACCCCACGGAGAGCTGTGCAGTGTGGGAACACTACTGTGTGCTCCGTACAACTTTACGTGTAATTCGCAGTTGGATTTTTTAAGATTAAGGACCCTTCCCATTGGAGCCTGAAGAAATCCCATAAAAGACGAAAGGTTGGAGAGCCACCCCACCTGCTGATACCCTAGTACCCACTTTACCTACAACGGGGAAGCCCGGTGCATACGTGTAAAGTGGTGTCGGAAACCACAGTCGAACCCAATGGAGGACTTCAGGAAAGTGCAGCTGTTAAAGAAAGAGAAAGTGTCCAGTGGAATCCAAGGATAGATTCTAGATGAGAGGTACCTGCAAGCACAGGGGACAGAGTCTGTGTCACTCAGGAGTGACCAAGAGACTTGGAAGAAGAATGCCCTCCTATGTCGGGTGTTGCACGATGGATGACAGTGACCTTGACTTTGTACCTGTGAGGACCAGGCAATGCTGAGGAAGACCAGGAGCTGTGCATGAGCTGTCCCACGAAGGATGTCGAGTGCTGAGGGGTCGGTGTCCAGGGGGAGTACCAACAAGCCTTGGCAAAGGCAACCAACGCAGGAATTGAAGAAGGAGCAACTTCGGGACCAGCAAGGTCCAGGGGACTCACCAAAGGCCTGGGAGTCAGAGCAGGCCAGTGCAATCAGGGGAGCCGAAGCGAAACAACGGTGACCCTCAAGTGGACCCACAGGCCGGGTGCACTGAAATCGCGAGAGGACCTCAAGCAGCTCACCAAAAAGATGCAGGCCACGATGCGGATTGGCAGAAGATTCTGGTCACTGGACATGCTCGAGGTTGGGGCTACTTGGAGCCCGAAGATCTTCTTGGAAAGAAGTCAACAAGCCTTTGCAACTGCAAGTTGACACAGTGCACAGGGGTTCAGTTATTGCAACCCCCAAGAGGGATACTGGCCTCAAGCTTAGTGAGAGGGCAAGGCAGGCCTCAGGAGCTGTGGAAACCCACCACCTGTTTTGGGTATTTTTGACTTAATCTACACTATAAGATTGCATTCTGGTAAAAGAAGCTGCTTTACATTCCTTCTGGACTGAGCCTGAGGCTGCTCTCCACAGGTACCACTTAGAGAGATTTCTAAGGTTGACTAAGTTCTCTTAAATCACCATAAGGGTTGTCTGGACTGCTGAAAGGTGTCCACTTACATAAGTGTACATCATATACCAAGGCAGTTTCTCATGCAAGGTACTGAACAGAACAGTTTAATGCAAAAGGCAGAGACACTGGGGCCCTGATTAGTTGGATCTCAGACAGACTAGTCTAAAAACAGCTTAGCACCACCAAAAAGTGGGGGTAACCATGCAGAAGGATCCTACCTTCCTAAAGGGACAGTATGCAGTAGCCATCTTAGAATACAAAAAAACAACATTGAGACAGAAGGGCAGAGGGACTTTGAGTCTTGTGGTGCCCAGGCACAAACCACACAATCTACTCAAATTCACTATGCTGCTTTGCATTAGACCCTCAAATGGAATTTCTGCTTTTCGGATTCCAGGGTCTGTGTGGGTTAACACTCCCCACAGCAAGTAAAGCACATGCTAAAACACTGCCAAGTTAGCACACCCCTCCATTAAAAGCAGACTGATCTAGTAAAGAAGCTTATTGTATTTCTAATATTTCAGATTCTACGGAGTGTGTGAAATGTCCAGATGACCAATGGCCCAATCAACACAGAGACAAGTGTGTGCCAAAGGAGGTTGAATTCCTCGCCGTCTCTGAACCAATGGGTACCTTGCTAGCCAGTGTGGCTGTCACCGGTTCTCTGTTGCCAGTCACCATCTTGCTGATCTTCATCAAGCACCAGGACACGCCCATTGTCAAAGCTAACCACCGAGCTCTCAGCTATGTCCTCCTGCTGGCTCTCGCTTCCTGCTACCTCTGTCCCCTGATCTTCATTGGACACCCAAGCGCATGGACCTGCATGCTGCGTCAAGCTGCTTTTGGAATCATGTTTACATTCAGCCTCTCTTGCATACTGGCCAAAACCACTGTGGTGGTCTTTGCATTTAAAGCCACAAAACCCAACAGTCAACTTAAGAGATGTGTTGGCCAAAAGTTGCCCAACAGTGTGGTCTTCTTCTGCACCCTTCTTCAAGTGATGCTCTGTACATTATGGTTGGCTAACTGGCCGCCATTCCCAGAAAAAAATATGACATCACAGCTGGGAAAGATCATCATCGAATGTAATGAAGGGTCAACAAAAGCCTTCTGGTGCATGCTGGGATACATGTGCCTTCTCGCTGGAATCAGCTTTGTGATTGCCTTCTTAGCCCGAAAGTTGCCAGATAGCTTCAATGAGGCCAAACATATCACCTTCAGCATGTTGGTGTGTGGAAGCGTGTGGATCTCTTTCATCCCGGCCTACCTGAGCACCCGGGGGAAGCACATGGTTGCAGTAGAGATATTCGCCATCTTGGCATCAAGCACCGGCTTGGTCACGTGCATGTTTGCTCCCAAATGTTACATCATCCTGCTGAGGCCCAATATGAACACCAAGACGTACCTCCTGGGAAAAGGGACAAAAAAGACAGGACTTAACAAAACAATTGTTGCACACAAATTGTAGGACACAAATCAATGTCATGTCTGTTGGTCTGGCATTTCAAGGAGGGTTTCTGTAGACACCATCCCTCTTCCATGTAGCAGCTGCCAAAAGGGTGGTAACTGGCGAAAGAACCAGTGGCAGCGATAATCGTTGACAAGGTTCAGGCACTATCAGAAGATGGCGATCGGGTACTGGTCGTGGGAATATCTGCAAATGGAATGTTGTAACTGTAACGGCCAATAAGCAGTGGGCAAGGGGCAATGGAGATCAAAACCACAAGCATATGTTTGTGTGTGCATATATGTGTGTGTGTGTGTGCGTGCGTGTGCATGTATATGTGTGTTAGTATTTATATATATAAATATATATATATATATATATATATATATATATATATATATATATAGCAAGACGGGATGATGAAAGAGCAGGAGCAGCAAAGAGAACAAATAAAAGGAGAGATAATGAGAAACATATTGTAGGAACTGGGGTCACCAGGTCCCCGGGGAGTAGCTTGGCCCGAGCAGGTAGGCACCCGAAGCTTAGGTGTAAAGTGACCACACAGCACACACATCCACTGAGACAGGTAACACACACAATAACTGAGACCACACCAGTGAGATTGATTAAAACAATGTACTTTTATCTGGATTAAGGTCGCAGCTGACAGACCATTTGGGGCGATAAGGTAATCAAGGTAGCATTAACTCAATTCACATTCCCTTAAAAGAGTATACTTTTCATTACTCAGCCATAAATAGATAAATAAATAAATAATAAATAGTAAATAACTGTAGGCCTGGCATCAGCCTTGCTCCTAGTCAGCACCTGTAAGAAAATACAAGGTAATAACCTCTTTGTGAAAATTATATCGTATCACCCCCTACAAGAAATTCACTAGTGGAAACCTCCATCAATATTGCATTTAGCAGGGGCAGATCTGGTGCATGAGGTCGCAATCAGCTTCTCAATAAATAAGCAGTATGAACATTACATCAGGCCAGGAATAGACATTTCCAATAAAAACTAGGCAACATCCATAAATCAGCGTGAACCTCCTCTTACGGCAGGTATAAACATTTCCTTACTCAGGAGTAACATTATGTAAGGCAATCACCACACTCCTGGTAGTAGGGTCTAACAGTCGCCTGTAACCAACTACTTTCCCCAACCAGGGGTTAACTTGGACCAACTTAGGCCTCAAAGGTGTCTCTTGGGGCTCCCGCCCAGTTCCAGTACTTGGGAAGGATTTCACAGGGCCAACGGGGCCCAACAACAGTATTCCCCAGGGGAGGGGCGAACTCGGGGCCTCCTGTAGCTTTCCGCCCTCCTCCCCCGGGGGTTACCTGGTCTCTTCAGGCCTCCTCGGCCCCTTGCGGCGATGTCAGCAGGCCTAGGGGTGAGAGGGGCCGGCTGCAGGCACAGCAGGGCGGCACGGGCCCCCCACTGATGGTAGGGCCGGCCCGAGGGCGTAACAGCTCGGAGGGGCTCTCAGGCTCTTCCGGAGCCCTCCGATGGTGAAGCTGCTGGTTCCCGGGCCTGTAGTGATGTCAGAGGTGTGGGGGACCAATGGGAAGGCTGACAAGGAAGGACCTGGCTCTCACGGCCAATAGGGGCGCAGATAATGGGGGTGCACCAGCCAGGACCAATGGCTGTGCGGCGTTTGACGGGGGCGGGATACAGGACGACGCCCCCGTCACGTGATGGTGGAGGCAGGCTTCAGGGCCTAGTGCGGCCTTCTCCTCAGATCGCGGCCTGACTAAGATTTACGGCGGCCCTCTCCTGACCCCCGGGCGCCACCGTGGGGGTGATGAGGTCGGCGCTTCTGGGCCAGCAGAGGCTCTGGCGGGGCGGCAAGGGCCGCGGCGGTGAGTGGTGCCACCAGCGCTTCTCCTCAGCCCTTCAAAGCACAGAGCTAGCAAGGCTTCCCAGCGCTTCTCAGGGGGGCAAATCGGCTCGATGAAAGGCAGGACGCACTTGGGGACGACAGGGCTTCTCCTGGGGGCCCAGCGCTTGGGTGACACGCGCTATGGGGGCAGTCACAGCAGTACTAGCAGGACAGGCAGTCTGAGTAATAGCGTTTCTCAGGTACAGCGCTTCAAGGCACAATAGCTTCCAGGATAAAATCAAATTGATTATTGATGACTTGGGAGTGAGGCCTCTAACACCTCTGGTAACAACTGACGGTGGTAGCCTACTGATGCCCGACACCTCGTCTGTATTGGGAGGAGTCGAGCCCCTTGCAAAAGTTGCACAGTTATCAGTGGAAGAGTTTAGGAAATAACATCTGGGTCCCCGTTGGACCCGCTCTCACTAAAAATCTGGAAGGAGTATGAGCCGGAGCTCTTCCCGACGCTCAGGCGGGTCTGTAACCAGTCTCTTGCCATGGGCAGGGTCCCATCACAATGGCAACAAGCTATAGTGACCCCTTTATTAAAAAAACCTTCCCTTGATCCGGACTCTCTTAAGAACTTTAGGCCGATCTCGCTTCTTCCCTATCCAGCTAAGATTGTAGAGCGGGTGGTGGCAGGTACCCTCTCTAAACATCTCGAACAGCATAAGCTCTTGGACGAAGCGCAATTTGGCTTTCGTCCAGCTCATGGCACCGAGACGGCCCTGGTGACCGTACTGGACGAGCTTCGTTGGCGAGCAGACAGGGGGCAGGCAGGGGTTTTGATCCTGCTTGACCTGTCTGCCGCCTTCGACACGGTGGACCATGATATTCTACTGGGCAGGCTGAGAGATGTTGGAGTTGTGGGGAATGCCCTACGATGGTGTGAGTCTTTTCTTCAAGGCAGAGAACAGGCGGTATCCCTTCCGCCTTTTCAATCGGCCTTCTCCACTGTCTCGCATGGCGTTCCACAGGGCTCGGCAGTTAGTCCAGTTCTTTTTAACATCTACATGAAGCCCTTAATAGCGGTCATCAAACATTTTAAGATCGAAATTGTCAACTACGCTGATGACACACAGCTGATTCTGTCCTTGGAGGGGAATGATTCTACCTCCTTGGAGGAATTTCACAGCTGTATGCGAGCCATGGCAGAATGGCTTAAAGCCAACTCGCTGCAATTTAACTCCGGGAAGACCGAGGTGCTTTATTGCCCGCGGCCTAGGATAAGTCCTCCCTTACCTGACAATCTCTGGCCAATTGACTTCACCACATTGGTCCAGCCGGTGAGGGTAGTTCGGAACCTGGGGGTCATGTTCAATAGTGATCTCTCCTTGGAGGCGCAGGTCTCTAAGGTGGTAGCTAGCTGTATGGCAATCATTCGCCCTCTGAGAAAAATCCTGCCCCTGCTACCACCGACGGCACGGATAGAGGTGGTACGTTGCACTGTATTAAGCAGGTTAGATTACTGCAACGCCCTTCTGTTGGAGTCCCAGAGCTATCTTTTAGATAGGCTTCAGAGACTTCAGTCTGCAGCTGCCAAATTGGCCTTAGGGTGGCCATCGAGATCTTCTTCTGCTACGGCCTTGGCACAGCTACATTGGCTCCCAGTGAGGGAGAGGGTGACCTTTAAGTCCTTGTGTCTGACCTTCAAAGCCCTTCATGGGCTGGGTCCAGCTTGCTTTCAACGGATGTTTTCATGGTATGTTCCAGCCCGTAATCTGCGCTCCTCCCTGGCCAGGGTGGTGGCTGTTCCCAGGTTCAAAAGATCTAGAGCTGGAGGCAGAACTTTTAGTGTGGCTGCGGCTAAGCTGTGGAATTCTCTGCCCATGGAACTCAGGCAGATTGATCATCTGCCTGCCTTCAGAAGGCAGCTAAAAACTTGGCTTTTTCCACGCTTGCCCTAATTCTCAAACCGCTTCAACTGCCTTTTTTCTCCTTGCTTTGTGACTGCCAGCGCCAGGATGCCTCTTGAGGTGATAGCGCGCTCTATAAGTACAATAAATAAAGGACCTCAGCGCTTCTCAAGGGGGCACAGTAGGGGAGCGCTGGGTAGGCAGTGAAGGCAAGACAGCGCAGGGGCCACAGGTGCAAACAGAGGGGGCAAAGATGGCACAGCTCAGTACCTGGTTGATCCCCAGTAGTCCTGGTCAGTTAGGTTTCTTCTTGGCGCTTGGTGGTTCTGGCGCCCTTTTTGTGGAAGCAGATTCTTGGTTGCTTGAAGAGGGGGGGGGGTTGAGTTGAAGGCTGCTGACAGGTTTCCTCAGCAGGTCACTGTAGGTGGCCCCTGGGTTCCCCTCCCGCCGGGCCAGATCAGTGGGCTAGTTCAGTGTTCCTCACACAGCTTGGTGGGCAGCGCCTAAACCCTGTCACCCCCAGTGGTATAGGTTTCTGACTAGGCCCTACCCCCTAAGTCTCCTGCGTAGGGTCCCCCAGGTCAGTGATGCCCCAACTGACTGGAAAGTTTGCCTCCTTTTTTAGGTCTTGGCTAGCCGCGCGATGTGCGTCTCCTCCGAGAACCTTTTGTCGGCATGTGTGCTTCCCAGGAGACAATCCTGGCCGCGCGCATCGCCTTGGAGGCGATTTGAAACTGGCACGCGCCGACTGGCACGCGCCGCGCTCGGCCTGGCTGTCTCCTGGGAAGCGCAAACATACCCAGGCACACCTCTCCCTGCACGCATGCGCACACACACACGAGCGCACATACACGCACGCAGACAGACAGAAACACTCCCCCCGCCGTCGCACACAGAGACACACACAGAGAAGATAAAGCCCTTTAAATAATACGTCCCAATACGTGCTCGCGGGGAAAAGGGAGTGAGGGGTCACCACTTCGTGGCGGTATCGATTTAACGGGGCGGTGACGGTGAGTGAAACACACAATCCAGATATCATGCAGGGAAAGGAGACTTAAAAGTCTGATGTAGACCGCCTCCCCACCCAACCGAGAAACTTCCTCCGTACCTGGGTCAGCCAGGCTCCTCCGGGAGCGTAGCGCGTTTTCGCGCGTGGCTGATCTTCCTTTGGTGTCTTCGACTCTTCCCGGTTCTCGGCGTCTTTTGGGCCCGTTCTTGTCTGTTCTTCTCCTCCTCTTCCTATCGTCCCGTCCTCCTGAAGTTCTCCACCTGGCTGCTCGGTATCGGAAAGGAGACACACTAACTTCCGGGGGTCGTCTTCTTTGATTGGCTGCGAGAGAGTGACGTTCTGTTCGGGGGTGTGGTTGGGACTTGCTGCGAACTCCCAGTTAAAGGGACTGCACGAGAAATCTCCGTAGTTCTCCTCTTGGTTACAGTGTACGCGCCAATCGTCCTGCTGAGTGTGGAAATAAGGTGAGAAATCGTTTAAAAAAATGTTTTCTTGGTTTCTCCATACCTGAACCCTCGACCCTGTGACAGAGTGTGAAAGGAGAATCAGAGTCAGCCAAAAAGTTATATTCTTGTTATTCAGTATGACCACACAAGCTGGAGCTTTTCTTTTGCATGATCCTAGCAAGGCTGATATTTCTATTTCCTCATTGGTTTGAGCTGTTGAAGAAGACAACATTAATAATACATTGTTCTCCTCATCGGAATTGTCAAAGTTCTTTTCAATAGCCTTCACAGTATGCATGGGAGGTTTTAGGGTCGATGCAGCTTTGCATCCCTGTGCGAGGTGTCCTTTTTTCCCCACACTTGAAACAAGACTGATTTAGAGCAAAACAAAATCTGGCATGACCCAGGTGAGATTTGCTACAGTATCTGAAACATACAAGTTCAGATTTGCCAAATTTAGTCTTACAGAAAATCGTTGCACGATTCCACGTCAGACACCAAATTCGGATCTTTGGCAGGATGTTTAACACTAAATTGCTTGACCTCTCCGAGTTTAATAGTTACATTTAACTCTCACATACACAATTGGGAATGTTCAATGCTTCTGGCAAGTCTAAGAGCAGTTTCGAGATCAAGGTCCTCAGTGGAAAGCAGTTTCTTTCTATCAACTGATCTCGAATGATCTCATCCTTTGATTCTCTGTAGTTGCATGTGGAGGCTAAAGTTCTAAGGGTAGCAACAAAATCATCGATTGATTCCCCTGGAATCTGGGCACGTTGCAAGAATTTGTGGCATTCGAGTACAACATTTTTCTTGGGGTTGAACCTTTTGTCAAGTGTTTAGATGATGGACGCGTAATCATCAATCAACATGGAATCGCCATGCAGAGTAGTGAGTAGTGAGTGCAGAGTAGTGAGTGCAGAGTAGTGAGTGCAGAGTAGTGAGTAGTGAGTGCAGAGCAGTGAGTGCAGAGTAGTGAGTAGTGAGTGCAGAGTAGTGAGTGCAGAGTAGTGCAGAGTAGTGAGTAGTGAGTGCAGAGTAGTGCAGAGTAGTGAGTGCAGAGTAGTGAGTGCAGAGTAGTGAGTGCAGAGTAGTGAGTGCAGAGTAGTGAGTAGTGAGTGCAGAGTAGTGAGTAGTGAGTGCAGAGTAGTGAGTGCAGAGTAGTGAGTAGTGAGTGCAGAGTAGTGAGTGCAGAGTAGTGAGTAGTGAGTGCAGAGTAGTGAGTAGTGAGTGCAGAGTAGTGAGTAGTGAGTGCAGAGTAGTGAGTAGTGAGAGCAGAGTAGTGAGAGCAGAGTAGTGAGTGCAGAGTAGTGAGTGCAGAGTAGTGAGTGCAGAGTAGTGAGCTGCCTCAAGTGAAGTACTCTGGTACCCAAGGATGACTAGCAAACAATATTATTCACAACGTTGCTTACTTTTCAGCAACATTTGACAGTTTGCAAATCATCTTTATACAACAATTCAGAGTTTGATAACAAATTAATGTAACACATTGTAATATACAATGCCAATAGCTCAAACTTTAATGCTGCCAGACCTATTGCATTGTAAATGCTTGTCTTTTATAGTCCCAGGTCAGGTGACCACTCTCTGAGATGGCAGTTGGTGATCACTCCCCTATTCCGGAAGGTTCCAGGAGCTTCCTCACTCTAGCTATGGGCAGGGAAGGCAGGCTGATATGGCATCAATGTTTAAGGGTTCCAGCCAGCTCCTGGCAACTAGGGTGCTACTATCAAGTCCACTCCGCAGTAGCAGGGGCCTGTCGCAGCCATATTGGTAGGGGAGAGCACCTGCACCTTAGCATTGTTTAGCAATGGGAAGATGCCCGGAGACCTAAGGCCAACAAAAAGGTGGTGGGAAAAAATGAGGCACGGGTGAAAAAAATAGGGAAAGACCACCCTAGGACTGATAGGTCTAACACATATTAATGTAGACAGAAAGACAATTTGAAAGAAAGATGACAAACAAGGCAAATAGAGAGGCAGGACGAAAGGATGAAAAAGAACCAGCGGAACCGAGGCATTGATAAAAACAAGCATAGAAAAGAAGGAACAAAATAAGTACAGAAAAGAAAATTAAAACAGTTTGTGCCAATAAAAATTATTCGTTTTGCTAAGCAATGTGGCCTAGTGGGTAGGTTGCTGATTTTGCACTCCAAACATCTGTGCTTGAATCGTTCGTGGCCCACAGCTGTATGATTCTGAGCAAGTAACTATAGCCTCTCTCTCCGAATGCCTTTCAATTGTAAATTTATAAAAACAAAATGTGTGAAACGGAAATTTGTATTTGCCATCATGCTGCCCACGTGTATGCCTGTCTTGGCATTTTGGCAACAGAACAGTACATTCTGGGACTTGTTTCTCTTCTGTCTTTGTAAATACCTGCTTAAGAATCACATTATGCCAAATGGTGAAACAATGATGGGTGGAAATCACGCACTGGCTGGAGATGCCACATATACAAAGCATTCCAGTTTTTCGTTTTTACTAGTTTTTATCGACAAAAAAACAGCTATTGCCCTGTAAGTATTTATTTTTGAATATGGATACAAATGTAAAATAAAGTAGTTTTTTTTAATGATTCGAAATGGTGTCCGCCATGACTGCTAAGACGATGGTGGTGGAGATTTACCGATGATGGAGGTATGAAAAAGAGAGAAGTTGTCTGTGAAGTTTGAGTTGCTGCAGTTGTTCACTTGTGTGTGTAGTACGAGGCTCACATTCACATTTGCGTGCATTGTTGCTGCTTCATTTTTCACAAAACCAAAAATTAATAAGGATAAAAACTCCTAAAATAAGCAAAAAGTAAACATGGAAAATACGGACAGGTAAAAAAAAAATCATTAAAAGCATTAAACCGCAATCCCTAGAAATAACAAGGGACCACTAGCTCCCATGAAATGTTCTATGTAGGGTGCCTCAAGTTAGCTGTACTCCTGCTGCAATACAAATGCTGTCTTTAAAGCGCTCGGCTGCTTCTGGGAGCTAGGTCTGAGCCACATCAAAACATATACTGGTAATTATGATACAATATTATTTGTATGTTTCAGTGTGCCCCTACGTGCAGCTAATACCTCTCTCACTGACACCAGCAATGTACGTACCAGTGGCATAAGATGAAATGATGGGGCCCCCAACAGAATGGATTCAGGGGCCCCTGAGTCATAGCGCACCGATATTCATTTTCCCTGTTAGGAACGGGGGTCCGCTGAAGGGTTTGGGGGCCCCTTGCTCTGCAGGGCCTTGTATTAAACCCCTGCAGTAGGCATGCGGTCTAGAACTGAAGTCAACTGTTTGTGTGTGATGTGCTTGGAAAAGACATACCTCAGTGCCTTAAAATTGTTGAAGATGAAAATAGACCCTGTGTTTGTCTCGGAATCCGATGTACTAGATAATTGTTCGACAAATAAAAGGTAGCCCTGCCCAGTTTAGGACTATGTGGCAATAACAACATTGTTGAAGAAAGGAAACTGAAAATATAGGTAGATGGCGGGGAAGCACCCAGCCTGTGACAATACTCTCTAATTATATCAGCATGCAAAGAAAGACTACAGGCAGTTAACAGTTATTTTGAAGCTGAGTATATATATGTGGAGTGTAATTATGTGATGTGCAGTGGAATTATGTAGGTTGGACTGGAATTACGTGTAGTGGAATTATCTGGAGTTGAATTATGTTGCGTTGAGTGGTATTATGTGAAGTGGAATTATATGGCATGGGGCAGAGTGGAAATATGTAGAGTTGGCTTTTTTGATTGTAATTATGTGGAATGAAATTGTGTGGAGTTGTTTGTGTTGCATGGAGTTGTGAGATGTTGAAGTGTGTTGTATGTAGTGGTGTGAATTGCATGGTGTTGTGTTGAATTATGTGGAGTTGAATTATGTGGAATGTAATTATGTGGTATGGACTGTGGATGAAATATGTGCAGTGGCATTAAGTGGCATACAGTAGAATTATGTAGGGTGAACAGGGATGGAGTGGCAAGTGGGAAAAAAGAAAGAAGGAGGGTGCAGGGGGGATGGATTCAAATTCGAGCTTCCAAGTAGCAAAATAAATACCATCAGCAATTTAAACATGGTTTTCTGCCATCTGATATCTTCAAGCAAGACAGGCGAGAGATGTGGCGTAACAGCCAAACATACTGGCTTTGGTGCTGGGGAAACTGGTTTGAGTCTCAGCGCCAGCTCAAAATCGTGTGACTCTGGGAAAATCACTTAATCTTCTTGTGCCTACCTAAAATGAATGTGTCCTTGTGTATAGCGCTCCAATGCCTTCGGGTCGAGTTCGCACTATGTGAAAGCTACAACAAACAGTCAGAGAATGGGACAAAGGAATATGGCCTCCCTGCTCATCTATTGTGCTGGGTGGGGGGCACGGCGATGGGAGGGAGGGGGAACAAACAAACATAGACAACGCTACAGAGTCAGCTACAAAAGATGCCCTCTGTAGTGTGGCTCAAAAAAAAAAAATAGCTCTTAAAGGCACAAGGAGTGTAAGGACACAAGTACTTGGGCCATGCTCGAGGGGATGGTCACATGCAAGAAGAAGGAAGTGCCGACCGCAGATCTGACCAGCAGGAAGCAAGCAATCAAGAGTGGCTTGGAAGCCATCCAATGGTAAGTAATGGGTGACCTCCAAGGCCACTAACAGTAAACAACATGCCTAAAAAGAGGCAGTGCAGGCGCTGTCTAACCAAGACCTAAAAAGTGACCCTGGACAAAGTACTGGGACCCTTACGATGTCTCTATTAACAAGAACCTATGTACAGTGTCACTACAGTTATAATGTTTAAAGTTCTGCTTGTTGTTCATAGCTGACTGCCAAACATTATGGCTGACACAGTTACAAAGAATGCTGGCACATTAGAGGAATACCTCTCTGAATGTCATTGGTGCTACAGCATGTACCCTGGAAGCACCGCATAAAACCTCTGGTGTCTGCACCTTAGACTTCAAGGGGGTACATATGATAGAGTCAGTGATATGCTTGGAATCTGGTCACCACTTACTAACCCCTTGTCGGCAAGGTAACGGTCACCTACAGGAAGAAGGTAACCAAACTCGATTGATGTGCTTTACGCAGCCCAAGTGTCTTCAGAGACTTTTAAGAACTTCCCCTTGGACTTGAGACTGTGCCTTAATAGCCACTGAGTAGTGTGCTGTGCACCTAAAGGGTATTACCAGGACTGGACTATGTAAACATTATTTTAATGTCACCTATTTCATCCAGATGGGATCAATGTTTACACTGTGGACATATGTTTAAAAAGATTATGGAAAATAAATCGTGTGCTAATAAACATACCATAAATGGAGAGGGTACTTTGTAAACAGGTAACTAAAGTGAGAAAACTATGTACTTTCAAAATAATGTTGTAAAAGGAATTAGCCAAATAATGGCATAGTGGTTATCCTAATACGAAGAGTTACTACACTAATTAAGGAGTATGTGGTTACTTTCAGAGCCTCCTTCTCTTGTTTACGTGTAGACATCAGCATAAGACACTTTCCACACACACTAACCCACTACACTGCTACGCCTTCCACATACACTAACTCACCCCACTGCAACACCTTCTACATACACTAACTCACCATACTGCAACGCCTTCTATATACACTAACCAACCACACTGAGACGCCTTCTACATACACTAACTCACCACACTGCAACACCTTCTATATACACTAACCCACCACACTGCAATGCCTTCTACATACACTAACTCACCAAACTGCAACGCCTTCTATATACACTAACCCACCACACTGCAACGCCTTCCACATACACTAACTCACCACACTGCAACGTCTTCCACATACACTAACTCACCCCACTGCAACACCTTCTACATACACTAACTCACCACACTGCAACGCCTTCCACATACACTAACTCACCACACTGCAACGCCTTCCACATGCACTAACTCACCACACTGCAAAGCCTTATACATACACTAACTCACCACACTGGAAAGCCTTATACATACACTAACTCACCACACTGCAACACCTTCTACATACACTAAACCACCACAAAGCAATGCCTTCCATATACACTAACCCACCACACTGCAACATCTTCCACATATACTAACCCACCACTCTGCAACACCTTCCACATGCACTAACCCACCACACTGCAACGCCTTCCACATACAGATTCACCACACTGCAACGCCTTCCACATACATAACTCACTACACTGCAACGCCTTCCACATACACTAACTCACCACACTGCAACGCCTTCTACATACACTAACCCACCACACTGCAATGCCTGCCACATATACTAACTCACCACACTGCAAAGCATTATACATACACTGATTTACCACACTGCAACGCCTTCTACATACACTAAACCACCACACTGCAACGCGTTCCACATCCACTAACCCACCACACTGGAATGCCTTCCACATACACTAACCCACCACACTGCAACACGTTCCACATACACTAACCCACCACAATGCAACGCCTTCTACATACAATAACCCACCACACTGGAGCGGCTTCCACATACACTAACCCACCTCACTGCAACGCCTTTCACATGCACTAACTCACCATACTGCAAAGCCTTATACATACACTAACTCACCACACTGCAAAGCCTTATACATACACTAACTCACCACACTGCAACACCTTCTACATACACTAAACCACCACACTGCAATGCCTTCCATATACACTAACCCATCACACTGCAACACCTTCCACATATACTAACCCACCACTCTGCAACACCTTCCACGTGCACTAACCCACCACACTCAAACGCCTTCTCAATACACTAACCTACCCCACTGCAACACCTTCCACATACACTAACTCACCACACTGCAACACTGTCTCAATACACTAACCTACCCCACTGCAACGCCTTCCACATACACTAACTCACCACACTGCAACGCCTTCCACATACACTAACTCACTACACTGCAATGCCTTCCACATACACTAATTCATCACACTGCAACGCCTTCCACATACACTAAATCACCACACTGCAACGCCTTCCATGCACACTAACCCACCAGACTGCAACCCCTTTCACACACATTACCTCTTACCATCTACTACTGTTGCTCCCCCACTTCTCCATGTACATTACAAAGCCTCCTGGTAATGTTGGTGTTTGTCAGCAGCAAGTCCCTTGTCGGAGACGGGTAATCAACATTTCAGTGGTTTGTTTTATGACCGTAAATATCACTAGGTACTTCTGTGATCCAATTTCCTGTGCAGTAGCATGAAGACCTGCATTAACTGTATTGCAGTGGTCTTTAAACTTTCTTATGCCAAGCCCACCTGAGCAAATTGTTTGGGGATCGGGCCACCCACTCTAACTGATAAAAAGGGCAGATCGAGACAAGGGTAAGAAGGTTAACTAAATCGTCACCAAAGCCCCATTCAGATCTTCTCTGCAAAGCACCATCATGCCCTGTACTTACAGCGTCCTATCCTGAAAGCCCTGCAAATTCTCACCCAGAACATAGCTACTAAGTTTTCCAAATGCTTATGTGTCACATTTCCATGTTTTCAAAGTGTCTAGGAGTGACATTCAATGACCAAATGTGTGACACTTAAGAGTAAGACTGTCTCATGAGCAAAACAAGCAATGAAGTGCATGAAAAAGAGCTAGATCTCAGAAATTGCACACTTTTAAGCATTGAGAAGCATTACAAAGTTCAAGAAACTGTTGAAAAACATCTGCAATGGAAGGTCACTAACCTACTACCCGATAATAACCCAACCAATACAAAACAAGCATTTGCAATGCAATAGGTCTCGCATTAGGAAAGTATGAGGTTTTGGTATTGTAAATGACAATTTTTTTATGTGTTGGTTTTGAAAATAGCGAAATTAATAGCTTTGTCATTTACAATGACAATAGTTTTAACTTTCGCAAATGTGACACCTATAGCATTTGTAATGCAATATGTGTATTTACGTGACTTAAATGTATTGATATTACAAATAACAATGGCTTTTAATATTTTTTACTAATAATACCTAAATAAAAGCTATTGTAATTTATAATGGCAATAGCTTAAACTTTTGTAAATAACTTTTGTGAAGATTATGTTCAGTGTATTTTATTATGATGAAAATCCAAGAACAGAAGTGAAATATTAACATCTTTTTGTGACATTTGTAATAAAGCTTGAAACATTGAGAGAACATATTTGAACCAATTGTTGTTGAAAGGTTGCACAGATTGATACTGTGGTGGCGCTGAGTGATGTTGTGGTGGCGGTGAGTGATGCTGTGGCATTCAGTGATGCTGTGGTAGCGCATTGTGATGTTGTGGTGCCCCTGAGTGATGCGGTGGTGGTGCTGAGTGATGCTGTGGTGATGCAATAGATAGATAAAGTGAGTGCGATAGATAGAGAGAGGGCGATAGATGGAGGGAGGGCGATAGATAGATAGAGGGAGGGCGATAGATAGATAGAGGGAGTGCAATAGATAGATAGAGGGAGGGTGATAGATAGATAGAGGGAGGGTGATAGATAGAGGGAGGTAGATAGAATGAGGGCGATAGATAGATAGAGTGAGAGTGATAGATAGATAGATAGATAGATAGATAGATAGATAGATAGATAGATAGATAGATAGAGGGCGATAGATAGATAGACAGATATATAGAGTGAGGGCGATCGATAGATAGAGTGATGGCGATAGATAGAGTGAGTGCGATAGATAGACAGAGTGAGGGCGATAGATAGACAGATAGATAGAGTGAGGGCGATAGACAGATAGAGTGAGGGAGATAGATAGATAGATAGATAGATAGATAGATAGATAGATAGATAGATAGATAGATAGATAGATAGATAGATAGATAGATAGATAGATAGATAGATAGATAGATAGATAGATAGATAGATAGATAGATAGATAGATAGATAAAGTGAGCCTAACTCACTGTGCCTAACAAAATGAATGTGTCTGTCCGTAATGTAACTGTTGCTCATGTAAAGCGTTCTGAAACCTTCGGGTCGAGTTTGCACTATCTAAAACTCCCCCAAAAAAATAATAATAATGCGTGACTGCATGCAGTGTTACCAGATCACACAGAGACATATGAAGAAGCCCGCAGAAGGAGGATCATAACTGTACAGTAGTCTCTCATGAGTTCAATGCAAGCAGTCTAGTAAAGAAGGAAGAGTACACTCAAGCAGCAAATAGCATTAGGTAGGCAAGGAATACTCCACTGGGCTGAGCTAAAAAGACATAACTGACAAACTCCCATGCCAATAGCAGTAAGAGGCTAGTCAACCAAAGCCATTGGCTGAAAGCAACAAACTGAAATAAATTCTACTTACACTGTAGGAAATAGGTCTATGACAGAGAAACCAGAGAAAGCAGGATATGGAAGAAAAGTGTAAGAAACTGAAGGGAAAGTGCAGGAAAGAGAAACACAGAGAAACTCAGGCAGACAAAAAGACAAAATCAGGCGGGCAGGACACGGCAGCTAAGTACTCCATAGAGAAAAGGGAGAGAAGAAGAGGGAAGCAGACAGGATATCCACGGAGGATCAGAGAACTTAGGCAACTACCAATCATTTGGCTTCTGAACGTCTTTAATCATCCCCAGTTCATTTAATCAAAGACCTCAGATGAAAAGTCCAACTACCATTTCAATTCAGCAGACTGCTCCGCTTTACATTCATTGATTTGTAAAACACCTAATGAAGAGGTTAAAGGATCAGTCGACAGAAACTAGCAACTGAAATTTCACCCAAAGAATAAAGCAGTGTGCACAAATAAGAGTGAGCAACCCTGCAGCAGACAGTTTGACACGGAAGCAAATTAACAAGCGTATTCCCCGGCTGAAAACCAACGCAGAGTGACCCACCCACCATCAGTACATTGTCGGAAAATTCATCAAGCAACCAGTGAGATCAGTTAGGCAGGTGCACTGTCAAACATGGCAGCTTTTAAAATGAGGACACATCGAGATTTTTAAAAGCAAGTCGGGGAATTTATTTTCCCGATTGACTTGCACCGAGGTGAGGTAATTTTAGGAGAGTGAAAGGCAAAATAAAAATATCGTATTGCTCTCACAGTCGTGAGTCTCCCACCTGAGCAGAGGGTGATTGCAAGTATGCATTGCCATACCATGACCAGTGCTTTGTTATTATATCCTAAAAAAAGAGTTCTCTCAATGCCCTTCGAGCACAATCATGGTTTTGAATCACTTGGGCCAAGCCTGCACTTTCAACCCCTTAGGCACAAGGCAGCAAACACGCAGAACTGTAGGTGGTTGTGCCACACTCAACCCCTAAAGGACCAACAGTAAGTTTCACTGTGATCCTTGGTATCATCCGCCGGTGTTCACGCTCTCTAACGCCGCCACTAAAATTGCGTTTTATAGCCCTTGGAAAGCAAAGTGCTCGGCCCATAGAACAAGAGATGACCGAAGAAGGTGCATTGATCAGGGAGGGTCCGTGGAGAAGGCTCATATGTGCAGTCTCAAGCGGGAAGAGCTAGAAATGCAGTGTGATATCAGACATAAGCAGTTAATAGTATTTACTTTAGGTCAATGACTGGAAATGCAGAGAAAGATAGCAAGCCCTTGTCAAAACCAACGAGTAACTCAATCACCTTGGAAACACATGCACAATCAAACCGAAAACTAGAAGAAAACAAGCAGAAACAATGAACAGCACAAGAGGAAATGTTAAAACCTACCCAGGCTCTGCGTTACTCAGTTCAGTGAAGACTTCAGAAGTTTCAAAGCTGGCAAAAACAGGAGAGCACGCAAGAAAGCATCATTGGTACAACTGCTCAAGTCCCATGGACATCGTCTGCAGATCATGGGACAGCCACAATCCTGTGAGGGGCAATGACTTCACATAGATGTCGTTTCCTATGGTATGTACAACAAAATGCTCACGTGTAAAGGGCGTGGGTAAAAGCTTTGGTTTTTAATAGAATTGCCCAGGCTAAATGAGTCATTGTTTATCTGAAACCAAGCTGCTTTCACAACCTTCCCTACTCGCTGGCTCTCCACAAACATTTCCTTCATGGATACGAACAGGCTCCTTGCATCTCAGGAGACAGGCTTTGGAAAACGCGCTCAGAATCTATGAACACTTATGTTGCATTAGAAAACGAACTGGGGAAAGGTGCACGAAGCAGGTAGAGGATGTAAATTAAACAACTTCAGTCTAGTGTTTTAGGTTTCACTAGCAGAGCACTTGCGCTGTGCTTGCGAAATCTCTTGTATTTAAAAAAAAAAAGTAGTCGTTGTCGTGATCGTGAACTGTGAGTGCACGTGCTTATATCTGCCTTGAAAGCGCTGCTTCCAGTCCTTTTAAATATATACAACGGGGGCGTTTGCTACGAAAAGAGAAAAATATTCCTTTTCTAGCCACATGCTATTAGCTAGTTGGTGTGTCATTCCGCCTCCTTTAGTGTGCTGTAATTAAAATGCACAAGGAACTGTTTTACAACACAAAAGAATAAATGCATCGACGTATAATCCTCGTCTCATAAATGCAGTGTATATAGTAAATAATCGTTTTCATTGTTTAGTTTTTCACTGCAACAGACCTTTAAAAAAAACAAGGACTGGGCGAGAAGGGAGGGGGGAATGACAGCGGGAAGGGAGGGGGTGACAAAGCGGCTGGAGTGTGGCTTGTAAACAACGAGCTCTGGCATTGCACGGAGGGGGGCTGGGGAGCGCATTCCTTTGAAGTCTGATGGGGGGGCGGGGGAGCGGCTTCTTTTGAAGTCTGATGCCGAAGATGTGGCTGGCGATGTGCACGCGCCTAGCTCACATGAACTGTACCTAATCCGCAGTTTGGGAAGAATTTTCGAAAGCCTTACTATAAATCTCGCCCACCATCCCTACGGGATGGCATAGGCTCGACCTAAAAAGGGAGTGAGTAATGCATTTTTGTGCTGTGATGCGGACACCAGAACCAAAATGCTTTAGTCTAACCACTGATGCGTGGTACTAGACAGGGCAACCAGGCTTGCTCTCCAGAGTTCTCAACAAGACGTCCTCTAGAAAGTCCACTATGGACCGCCTCTGCAAAGTCCTACCTTGACTTTCTCTAAAAAACACCACACAGATCCCACCTGTCAAAGCAGTACTCGGGCCTCTCACTCGAAAAAACAAATCAGATTTCCTTTAGCAAGCCCCAATCAGAACCCACTTTGTAAGGGATCATTCAGTACTCCTTTGCATAGCACCACCAAACTTACTAAAAACCCAATCTAAAACTACCCTTCAAATACCCATCCAAAATACTTCTGAAAACTACCACTGGAGTGTCTTTTGTAAAACCACAGCCAGACCCCATCTTCTGACCCAATCCAGACAGTTGAAAAAAGAATTGCAAAGTGCACAATGCTCAGTCCTCCTGTCCACCCTTCGCTACCTTATGAGTTTCGGAGGCTGCTCCTGCTCTTCCTTACATGAGTCCAAGTCATTCTCACTACAAACCATCTGCCTTTAAAAATAAGGCCAGAAATGCACAATGGTGACTATAGCTATCTAGGATAATTATAGTCTAATAGCTAGAACCACACATTTTTAATATAGGTAAGAGAACCTGTTCATTAAAGTTTTTCTTGAGAAGTACCTTGTTCCCTATTTTTAACCTCACACCTTCACATCTCAACACCAATTTACTCCAGAAACCAGAAAAACCAGAAAACAATATAACTTAAAGATAACCAACGCCAAAAAAGAATTTATAAGGGCTGAACTGGACAATGCCATAAACAGACCCCGAAAACTCTTCGAGATCCTAAAACAACAGTCAAATAAACTAACCAAAACGGCCCAAGAGAACCCAAAAAATCCCATAAGTTGTGAGAAATTCTCCTAATTTTTCACGGAAAAAACTAAACTGCTAGAAGTTGAGCTCACAAATGCAGCGGCTAACCTCACGACCCTTCCCTCATCTAAAAATGAGGCGAATGCGACAACGGAAGATCTTCTAACAAAAAATAAGGCAAGTTGGGACACATTTGAACTATACAACCAGGAAAAGATCGCCAAAACGCTAGCGGAACTTAGACCCAACAACCACTACCAAGACCCGCTACCGGCAAAATGTGTAAGAGAAATCAGTCACACTCTAGTTCCGATCTGGACTGAGATAATAAATGCCTCACTTGCACAAGGGACCCTCCCTGACTGCCTAAAAACGGGGCAGGTAGTTCCCATCATCAAAAAACCGACAGCGGATGCAACAGACCCGAATAACTATCGACCAGTGACCAACATCCCTTTACTGGCCAAACTTATTGAGAAATGCGTGCAAGGCCAACTGAGTCAACACATCGCTAAGTTCTCACTACTAGACGACTGCCAATCAGGTTTCAGAACAGGACACAGTACTGAAACTGCGATATTACATATTGTTGATGACGCCTTACAAGCCCTTGACCAAAATCATGCGTGCCTACTGATCCTACTAGACTTGTCATCAGCATTTGACACGGTAAATCATGAGATACTGATGACCAGACTACAAGACAGGATGGGTTTATCTGGAAACGTACTGAAGTGGTTTAACTCCTTCCTACAGAACAGGACTCAGCTATTCCTGGTCAACCAAGCAATCTCCTCTCCGTGCCCTAACACAATAGGGGTCCCTCAAGGTTCAACGCTATCCCCAGATCTATTCAACTTGTATGTAGAACCTCTCACAGAGATTCTTCGGAAATCACAGATCTCCTACCACATGTACGCAGACGACACGCAAATATATATGAAGATTGCCTGCAGTGATGACATTGACCTTATGAATGAAACTCTAAAGAGAGCGTTGCAATGGCTAACAGCCAATCACCTGAAACTGAATGCCAATAAAACAGAATTCCTGTTAATCTCACCGACAAGGAGTCACACAGAGGCAAAGGAATGGGCGAAATTGGTGACTGCGCTTAACTGCACTCCGACCCTAGTTAATTCAGCCAAATCACTAGGAATTACACTAGACGAGAACCTAGACATGAAAGAACACATCAACTCAATGGCCAAGAGCGCCCGTTTCCACTTGAACTATCTAAGAAAACTGAAACCCTTTATCTCAGAAGCATATCTAAAACTTGCTATCCAATCGCTAGTTATCTCGAGGATCGAATATGGCTGCACTACGTTAGCCGGCCTACCGAAAACATCCACTGCACCACTAAAAGCCTGTCTCAACGCAGCGGCAAGACTCATCACGGGAACGAGGAAATTCGATCACATATCTCCTCACCTGAAGGCACTAAACTGGTTACCCTACGATGCTAGAATTAAAATGAAGATGGCCTGTATCACACACAAAGCGGTCCACTACAACACGCCGAGATATCTAGCCAAGAAAATTAAGCTATCGGGAGGTAACAGATCAACTAGAAGCGCTAAAGAGTTGCTACTGCGGCCGGCCTTCTTCCAGAAAAAAAAGACCTATGACCGAGCTTTTTCGGGAGCCACTCCCAGAGTCTGGAATTCACTCCCTCCTTACATGAGGAAGATTCAAAATATTGCAGCATTTAAAAGGGAACTGAAAAGCCACATGATGAGTAAATACCCTACATAGAGATGCCCACAGACCAGTGGTATGAACATTTCCGCCAAAGAGGACTGGAGTCATCATGAATAATCGAAGACCAATAAGACAAATGACTGATTCCACTCAAGCCTCGGCTTTACACTCTATTGCTACCTCATATTTAGGTGATATCTGCACTATGTGTATTACCCCTACCTTAACCTGTTAATATTTATGATCGTTGCAACTAGCTATACCCATTCTACTCTTATTGCTAATTACTCTGATATTGATCTGATAATAATATACAATCCTACCTCATCGAACTTGACTGTATGACTATGACACAACCTAAACCATATGCACCGCTTAATGCTAATCGCTCAGGCGTTAGGAATATATTTATCTAATCACCCTAGATAGCATATTGCCTCCTACCTCCATATCTGTTTTTGCTGCTATAATTGCTACTATAATGTCAATTTGTAATCTTCTATGTTAATATGTAATCCTCTATCCAGATAGCATACCGCCTTCTACCTCCATATATGTTTTGCTGCTATAATTGCTACTATAATGTCAATCTGTAATCTCATATGTTAAGCGCTCTGATACCCACGGGTCTTGTTCGCGCTATATAAAACACTATAAATAAATAAATAAATAAGCCCCCACACCTGCATTTCACCAAACGGCGGACAGAAGATCTCCGGCAAAGAGCCCCCATTGAGGGTGCCCGTAGGGCATTACAGCCCCAGGCCGATGAGGAGCAAACGCCCTATGATGAAGCATGACACCTATTCAGATGTGTAAGGTCATTTGATTCTTGCAGGGTCACGCCCACTGCGTACTCTACAGGCTACAAAATGCACTAACAAAAACCACTAGTGAGTGGGTTCTGACGCTTTTGCTTATCACTGTGGGGACGTGGACTGGTGCCCCCCTTCAGATGACTTCACAACCCCCCCAGGGGGATGCGCCTCACAGTGTGAAGACCACTGCTGTATCGTCATCTTATCGAACGTAGGAGAGACCTTGCCACCGATCCAGTACCAAATAACTCTGTATTTTCTTTCTCTCTCTCAACCTCCCTCCTCACTAAACCCTATTCACCTTGGGTTCTTTCTCAATTTAAAGGTTTTTAGGGCTCGGGGCGGAGCTCCGAGATCCTAATGTTAAAGAAAAAAAAAAAAGGTTTCATTAGGGCTCGGGAAAGACACATTCCTTCGTTTTTTCTTATCTGAATGTTGATTGGTCGTCGCGGTGCTGTTTTTGTAGTAGTCTTGATGCCATAGGGCATTAGGCGGCCATGTTGGCATTTTCTCAGCGGTTTCGCGCACGGCCGTCCATAAATATCAATTAGGAGCTGTCAGGGAGGTGCTGTAATGGAATCCAGATGCTGTGTGCGCGTTCACCATTCTGCAGTGCGTGTTGGTGGGCGCGCGCCATGCATTATTTTGTTGCTCCTTTCATCTCCGGTTTACTCGGCTAATTTCAATGTTTGAATAGCTGAAATGCTTTTACCGAAATTTAAAATGTTTGTTTGGAATAAAAGGTTTTCAGTTTTCAGCTAGCTTGCACCTCCTTGTTTGAACACGGAAGTGGTAGTGCAGAGTGGTAGTGCAGAGTGGTAGTGCAGAGTGGTAGTGCAGAGTTGTAGTGCAGAGTGGTAGTGCAGAGTGTAGAGTGGTAGTGCAGAGTGCAGAGTGGTAGTGCAGAGTGCAGAGTGGTAGTGCAGAGTGCAGAGTGCAGAGTGCGAGTGGTAGTGCAGAGTGCAGAGTGGTAGTGCAGAGTGCAGATTGGTAGTGCAGAGTGCAGTTTGGTAGTGCAGAGTGGTAGTGCAGAGTGGTAGTGCAGAGTGCAGAGTGGTAGTGCAGAGTGGTAGTGCAGAGTGCAGAGTGGTAGTGCAGAGTGGTAGTGCAGAGTGGTAGTGCAGAGCGGTAGTGCAGAGTGCAGAGTGGTAGTGCAGAGTGGTAGTGCAGAGTGCAGAGTGAGAGTGCAGATTGAGAGTGCGAGTGGTAGTGCAGAGTGCAGATTGGTAGTGCAGAGTGCAGATTGGTAGTGCAGAGTGCAGAGTGGTAGTGCAGAGTGCAGAGTGGTAGTGCAGAGTGGTAGTGCAGAGTGCAGAGTGGTAGTGCAGAGTGGTAGTGCAGAGTGCAGAGTGGTAGTGCATAGTGCAGAGTGGTAGTGCAGAGTGGTGGTGCAGAGTGCAGAGTGGTAGTGCAGAGTGCAGAGTGGTAGTGCAGAGTGCAGAGTGGTAGTGCAGAGTGCAGAGTGGTAGTGCAGAGTGGTAGTGCAGAGTGGTAGTGCAGAGTGCAGAGTGCAGAGTGGTAGTGCAGAGTGCAGAGTGGTAGTGCAGAGTGCAGAGTGGTAGTGCAGAGTGGTAGTGCAGAGTGCAGAGTGGTAGTGCAGAGTGGTAGTGCAGAGTGGTAGTGCAGAGTGCAGAGTGGTAGTGCAGAGTGCAGAGTGGTAGTGCAGAGTGCAGAGTGGTAGTGCAGAGTGGTAGTGCAGAGTGCAGAGTGGTAGTGCAGAGTGCAGAGTGGTAGTGCAGAGTGGTAGTGCAGACTGCAGAGTGGTAGTGCAGAGTGCAGAGTGGTAGTGCAGAGTGGTAGTGCAGAGTGCAGAGTGAGAATGCAGATTGAGAGTGCGAGTGGTAGTGCAGAGTGCAGATTGGTAGTGCAGAGTGCAGATTGGTAGTGCAGAGTGCAGAGTGGTAGTGCAGAGTGCAGATTGGTAGTGCAGAGTGCAGAGTGGTAGTGCAGAGTGCAGATTGGTAGTGCAGAGTGCAGAGTGGTAGTGCAGAGTGGTAGTGCAGAGTGCAGAGTGGTAGTGCAGAGTGGTAGTGCAGAGTGGTAGTGCAGAGTGCAGAGTGGTAATGCAGAGTGCAGAGTGGTAGTGCAGAGTGCAGAGTGGTAGTGCAGAGTGCAGAGTGGTAGTGCAGAGTGCAGAGTGGTAGTGCAGAGTGCAGAGTGGTAGTGCAGAGTGGTAGTGCAGAGTGCAGAGTGGTAGTGCAGAGTGCAGATTGGTAGTGCAGAGTGCAGATTGGTAGTGCAGAGTGCAGAGTGGTAGTGCAGAGTGCAGAGTGGTAGTGCAGAGTGCAGAGTGGTAGTGCAGAGTGGCAGTGCAGAGTGCAGATTGGTAGTGCAGAGTGCAGAGTGCAGATTGGTAGTGCAGAGTGCAGATTGGTAGAAGTATTACGGGCAGCAGTACCACTACCACCAATGCTACTGCTACCAGTACCACCACCACCAGTACCACCACTACCAGTACTACCACCAGCAGTACTACCACCAACAGTACTACCACTACCAGTATCACCACCTCCAGTACTACCACTACTACCACTACCAGTACCACCACCACCAGTACTACCAGTACCACCACTACCAGTACTACCAGTACCACCACCACCAGTACTACCACTACCAGTACCACCACCACCACCAGTACTACCAGTACTAACACCATCAGTACTACCAGTACTACCACGACCAGTACTACCACTACTACAGCCACCAGTACTACCACTACTACAGCCACCAGTACTACCACTACCACCACCAACAGTACTACCACCACCACCAGTACTACCAGTAGCAGTACTACCACAACCAGTACCACTACCACCACCAGTACTACCACCACCAGTACCACCACCACCAGTACTACCACTACCAGTATTACGGGCAGCAGTACCACCACCACCAATGCTACGGCTACCAGTACCACCACCACCAGTACTCCCGCTACCAGTACCACCACCACCAGTACCACCACTACCAGTACTACCATCACCAGTACTACCACCAACAGTACTACCATTACCAGTACCACCACCACCAGTAGTACCACTACCAGTACCACCACCAGTACTACCAGTACCACCACCACCAGTAGTACCACTACCAGTACCACCACCACCAGTACTACCACTACCAGTACCACCACCATCACCAGTACTACCACTATCAGTACTACCAGTACTACCAGCACCAGTACTACCACTACTACAGCCAACAGTACTACCACTACTACAGCCACCAGTACTACCACTACCACCACCAACAGTACTAACACCACTGCCAGTACTACCAGTACCACCACCACCAGTACTACCACTACCAGTACCACCACCACCAGTACTACCACTACCAGTACCACCACCATCACCAGTACTACCACTATCAGTACTACCAGTACTACCAGCACCAGTACTACCACTACTACAGCCAACAGTACTACCACTACTACAGCCACCAGTACTACCACTACCACCACCAACAGTACTAACACCACCGCCAGTACTACCAGTACCACCACCACCAGTACTACCACTACCACCACCACCACATTAACACACTCCATAACACTTATCAAAAATACATTACAATTTACAATGCCATTAGCTCAAACTCAAATAAATCCGAGCCCGATTGCATTTCTAATGCTTGTTCTTCTATTGTTCCAGAGATTCAGGGAGAGTGGTGGATGCTCAACTGGTTGAGAGTCACCATTTCCGAAACCTGACACAAGCAGTTTTGAACAAACTGCTAGGCCATCTGCACAAGAGAAACAAGCACTGGCAATGTCAATAGTTCTGATTTCAAAGGAATGTTGTATGATAATGTGAAGCATTACAAGTCAATCTCACAGGGATAAATATATATATTTATGGAAGTACAGAACTGTAGAAAAATATTGGTGTAGATTAAAAGGTCAGGTTTTAGTTGCGCTGTCAAGCCAGACGTAAACATCCCTGTCATTAATGATTGCTCTCCTCCTATCTGTGCTGCTGGCAAACAAAAATTATCTAGTTATCTAACACACTTTAACAGCATTCCAATGGCTTGTGTGTGTTCCTTGAGGTTCAAGGTTAGGCAGCTGGATAAATAAGCAAAGTGATCACAGCTGTGTGGAGGCAAGCACTTTTTTGTGAAAGGACATAACTTCGGCACAATCAAAACGTGTACTCCTGTCCACCAACATGTGGACGGAGCCAAATCCTGATCACATCATTGGCTGGTGGAAGCTGCATTGTCAACCAGAGCATAAAAATGACAATCCCTGATGCATTTCCACCTTGCCTGCAAATTGTAGGACAGCAAACAAGGGGTTCACACGTGGCTTAAATTGAGCAGGTGGAAGTCACTAGCACTCATTTGTGGGGACCGCCACCTTTTTTCCTTCATCCGACATTTCCCAAGAGCAAGAGAAGGAAAAACCCGCAAAGAAGAAAGAAGGAGGAATGGAAAGAGGGAAAACCTGTCATAAAGGGTGAAAGTGGAACCTGTAAGAGTGAGGTAAAGGGGCAGGCAGTGTCTGGTTGTTGATTAAAGAGGCATGAAGTGGACTTAGGACTACGCAGCCTTGGTATTCTGCGTGCAGCATTTAGTATCACTAGCCGCAGGCTTCTGAGCAGAGCCCTGGGCACCGACACTCATTCTCTTACAAATTAACCAGTGTGTCCACATCTGGTAAAACACGCCTTTCCTACCCTGTTCATCTTCCTTCTGCAAGACCAATGAGAGTTACTGGAAGCTAACTAGAACTTAGGCCTCAGTTTCAGTACAGCAGGTTGGCTGCATAACAGCTCCTCAGCCAGATGTATCTCACTCCCCACATTAACAAGCATTTACAATGCAATAGGTCTCGCAGCATTAAAGTTTGAGTTATTGGCATTGTGTATGACAATGCCAATAGTTATAACTTTTGCAAATGTGACACCTATAGCATTTGTAATGCAATATGTGTTGTATTTACTTAGACTTAGATGTACTGATATTACAAATGACAGTGGCTTTTAATTTTTTTAAATAATTAATACTTAAATAAAAGTTATTGTAATTGAGTCGGTGGAAGGGTGAAGTGGGCGGGGCAGCAAGTTGAAGTGGAGAGAAAGGAGGGTGAAGTTGGGAGAGAGGAAGGTGAGACAGAGAAAAAAGGGTGAGGGGTGGAGAGTAGAAAAGATAAAGCCCATAGGAACCAGGCCTGGGTACAGGGAGGTGCATCATACATGAGGGACTTCGAGAGAGTGACTGGCTTTTGAACAGAAACATATTTGCATCTCCCTGGAAATCACCTAATCCAGGCATACTTTGATAGGGAGATAGTGCTCCTAAACTTACCTGAAAGATTACTTGGCCATGGGTTTCTGCAACAGTCCAGGTTGGGGGGCGTGGGGGTTGGGGAGTGAGGGGGTTCAGCATAGACATACAGTGGTCCAGGGTTGAAGGCAGCTTCTCTTACCACTCAGTGCGCCCCCCCATGCCATGCAATCTGATGTGTTCGGTGTTTCTCATCTTAAACGACTGCAGTCAGTAACAAAGTAGTCGCTCACAATTCAGGCAGGGGTTTTTCTCTTTGTCGGCAGGTGTCACAACATCTAGAACACACGCGAGACCTCAGAGATCGACCCGCTAGCTCCTACCTTGACCGTCTGCTGCGCTGGCCCCTCTTCCAGAGCTACGCTGCAGTTCTTTAAGCATCCAGTGTCCTGACCCTCATGAGCGCTGGGGCTGGCCGTCTCCACACAGCCCGAGGTCATCTAGCCACTCGGGCTGCCTCTGCTTGCGGTGGCGATTTCTCCCCTGGGGCTTCGGCATCTCAGAGCAAGTGAAAGTGAAAGGCACGCCGTGAGCGTGCACATCGGCGTGCCCTGCGGCTTGTGCCCAGTGGCGGCGCATGCGGGGTTCGCCGCCGTGCTGGATAAGTGCTGCGCGGCTCGCGAGGCCGTGGGAGGGGCCGCCAAAGCAACAACAAGAAAAATGCTGTTATCCCTTAGTTTGATAGTAAAAATAGTCATACTTGGGGTGCAGTGGGCCGCTCAGACTTCGTGCCATGGTGCAACTTCACCTGCTGCACTGTTGACAGCAATGCCCCTGTGGCTGCTTTTTGGTGAGTTTTTAGGTTGCAGGAGAACATGGTGGAATAGCATATCTCAGATGCAATGTAGTGTGTGCAGTGAGTTGAAAACGCAGTGATGTGTGGTAGGAAATTATCTACTACAGAGAGTGTGTTTAATTAGTGCTTGTAGGCCGTGGTGCAGTTGGTTGAAATTTTTGAGATGCCGAGCAGTGTGACTCATGGTAGTAAATGCCCCTAGAAATAATTGCGGTGTGTTGGCAACACAGGGGCGTTAGCGTCCCTAGGATACACTGCAGTATGCTTTGTTAGGATCCTTAGGGTGCCAGAACCAAATAAGACCCCACATAGTGCAACATTAAAACAAAGCTGCCTTTGATCACACTGAGGCACCAATGAACTGCAGAGGAGCCATGTTGTAATCCAACCCTATTTCATCTGTCAATCATGACGTTTGTAGATGTAGGATGAACACGAATCAGAACGCTAGAAGAAATCTCTCAGACATAGAAGAGAATGAACTGTACACAGTTTCTTTTGCCTAATTACATGAAAGTTTGAGGACGCTACACAACATTATTCCAAATGGAAACCCAGCATTTAGCAATACATTCTAATGAAAAATGCGTCCTTGTGTCCATTTTGGACACAAGGACGCATTTTGCGATACAAATATAGCAAAGAAAGCACATGTAATAGGAACAGTTTTGTTCATTCGCTTTGTTCCAATGCTTCTGCAGTTGGATTTTTTACCCAAACGGACTGGAAATTATGCAACATGTTGTAATGCTGTAATTATGGGAATCTCAAGTAACAACCTGCAATTACGTGAGATTACACTGGCATAGTGAAAATTTCAGACAGGCATACGTGCATTTAAAAAGAGCACCAATCATTGTATTACGGTGGCAGCGAGAAGCTAAAGCTCTCTTCAGCCAGATTTACAAAAGGTGGAAAGGAATACTGGCCATGAGAATTAACGGCGATTATAAAGCATGTCAACCCACCCCTTTTCAACAGTAACATCAGTAAGGTGGTACCCCAATAGCCAATTACCTCTGTACCTCTATTAGAGAGGAGCAGACCGTACCACTGAAACAGTCTGCGTTGCAATTCAAAGGTCAGCTGGCCCATAACCTGATTTGGAAATCTCTCTCTTCTTTATGTTCAGCTTCGTCAGAGGTGCGGTGACGATTATTGTATAATGAGGGTCTAAAAGGGAACGCTGGTGGGAAGGGTGCGCGTGCCTGAAGAAGGAAGCAGACGCCCAAAACAAACTGTGCTCCTCAGGCCGAACATGCACACACCGTGCCACGTCACAGATGCAGGAAGGACCAGCCTGCGCAGAACATACATGTGTGTTGGCGGCAAAGAAAGGGGGTGCAGGCGTATTCTGCCGCTGACCGCGCGACACGCAGGGGAGCATGGGCGGGCAGCGCCCTAGTCCCACTCGACGGGCGAGCAGAGCCCTCAGAGCGGCACCCCTCCCCCTGAGCGACATCCCTAATCAAGCGGCCAATAGGGAGGGCTCACCTGGGAGAGGGGGCGTGCCTCCAGGTATTTAGCGGCGCAGCAAATTTGCTCGGCCTCTCTTTCCCGCCAGGCGTTCCCTCGGCTCTGCGCTGTTGCTATCAGCGATACATCCGCCCGTGAAGATTTCTGGCCGCATGTTGGCTATGTGTTTGGTCATGTATCATATGCAAAAGAGTACATGTGGAAAAATTTTAGAGTACAAAGTATGTAGAATCACGTTTCGAGTGGAGTGCAGTGTTCACTAATAAACTAAGCATGAATATACAGTTTTTGGTCTTCTCCTTTGGTGAGTGTGACTTCAACGCGGTCTTGTTTCTTGCAGCTGATCGTTGCGTGTGGGTGATGGGCCATTCTTACATTCCCAGGCTGGAGCGATGGGCGACATCCAGGAGCTGGGATCGGGTCCTAGCAAAGACACAAATACTGTGGTTGGGTTTTCCTGGAATGAGATGGGGCCAACTACGGCGCAAACTTGAACAATGTCTGGCAGCACGGGGTGGTCCTCCCAACATCCTCATTATCCACCTGGGGGGGAATGACCTGGTCACAGTGGGGAGGAGGGCCCTAATCGAGACTATGCAGAAGGATGTGACGGCTATAACCAATCAATTAGGAGCCACTGAATTGATGTGGTCAGAAATTGTCCCTCGCAAAGCCTGGAGGGGTGCACGATCATTGGGTGCAATAGAACAGTCCCGCAAGAGGGTCAACAGGTCCATGCAGAAGTTTATGGTGAGGAGGGGCCTGGGGTTCATCAGGCATGCACTGATACAAGAAAGAACTGAAGGATATTACGAGAGCGACGGGGTGCACTTGTCTGGGTTGGGTATGGATGTCTTTCTCCTAGACGTGCACGAGGCTCTGTCAGCGGCAGGTTGCAAGTAACTAGGTGGGTGGGGGGCTCTGTCATCGACGTGGGCCTCCTCCAGAGCTGTGGCGGAGTACAGGGCGATCTGGAAGCAGATGGACAGTAAGGGTACCTCTGCGGCAGAAGGATACAGTCAAGATACCTCTGCCTGGCACAGTAAGGGTGCCTGAGCCAAGCACCTGGAGCCGAAGGAGGTTCCAGGAAACAGCGTTGGCGCCCCGTTAGTCCTTCGGGCGGTCGGGGGGCCTGAACCGACCGGGGGGGTGCCTCATCGCTCCGCCCTGACAGGGGGGGCGGGAGTATAACGAAATGGTAATATGAAGCACCGTTAGGGCATCGTCTCGCCGTGCAAGATGGCTCCTTAGGCATGCGGGCCAGCGAGGGGCTGCCGCTTTGGATCGCCTGTAAGATGACCCACCTTAACGCTATACCTGTGCTGTACGAAAGAAACCTGCAGCAGTTCTTTCCCACAAATATGTCTCATGAGTTTCCTTGGTATGTAAGTGGAATCGGCATGCGGGGCGAGCGCTGGCGGTGTGGGCACTATGCCGCTGACCGCGCAACACGCAGGGGAGCATGGGCGGGCAGCGCCCTAGTCCCACTCGACGGGCGAGCAGAGCCCTCAGAGCGGCACCCCTCCCCCTGAGCGACATCCCTAATCAAGCGGCCAATAGAGAGGGCTCACCTGGGAGAGGGGGCATGCCTCCAGGTATTTAGCAGCGCAGCAAATTTGCTCGGCCTCTCTTTCCCGCCAGGCATTCCCTCGGCTCTGCGCTGTTCCCACCCTGAACCCTTACCCAGCTGCAGAGCGGCGGTGTATAAGTTGTGAACTTTGTAATGGTCATGTTTTGTGTTGCAGGCGGAGTCACAGGGCGATCTGGAAGCAGATGGACAGTAAGGGTACCTCTGCGGCAGAAGGATACAGTCAAGATACCTCTGCCTGGCACAGTAAGGGTGCCTGAGCCAAGCACCTGGAGCCGAAGGAGGTTCCAGGAAACAGCGTTGGCGCCCCGTTAGTCCTTCGGGCGGGCGGGGGGCCTGAACCGACCGGGGGTGTGCCTCATCGCTCCGCCCTGACAGGGGAGGCGGGAGTATAACGAAATGGTAATATGAAGCACCGTTAGAGCATCGTCTCGCCGTGCAAGATGGCTCCTTAGGCATACGGGCCAGCGAGGGGCCGCCGCTTTGGATCGCCTGTAAGATGACCCACCTTAATGCTATACCTGTGCTGTACGAAATAAACCTGCAGCAGTTCTTTCCCACAAATATGTCTCATGAGTTTCCTTGGTATGTAAGTGGAATTGGCATGCGGGGCGAGCGCTGGCGGTGTGGGCACTATGGTATAAGGCCCGTGCCCACTGTTCAGGGTGAACAAACATGGTTTCTTCGCCTTTGGTGTCCCTCCACTGGGAAGAAAGAGCAACACAGACGCGTAGACAGGGGTGAAGTGCTAAGAGTGCGCGCCAAGGATGCGACAGAAGGGAGCCCTGGTGCAAACAGGCTCAACAGAACATACAGTGGGGACCCGGAAATATAAGGAAATCTCTGGGAAGGAGCAGGCTAAAGCGTGGCAGGCAAGAAGGTGGCCGACTTCGGGGAATAACGCCACCCCCGTCCCAGTTGAAAAAAGATTCCCCCAGTAAGCCTGGGGATGCTCAACGTAGGTAGGGGAGCTACAAAATTGTGTATGGAGGAACCCCAAAGCAGACACTGCACTCACAGATAAAGCCTGGCTGGAGGATGTCTAGAGGAACAAGAATTGCTCGAACTCAAGAAGAAACCGCCCCCACCCAATCCAGCCGCAGCTCCCAGCAAATGTGGGGTGTTGTTACTACGGCCATTCGAATTGCCACGCACCGAGTGAGTGCCTGTGACCCGCCTCGGATCCCTGCCAGCTTGCGCACTGCCCCTGGTAGGAGGCGCCGTCCTGTCCTCACCTGTGGTCGAAGTGGGGGAAAAAAAGTAGGGGAACTGTGGGTGGAGACTCAGAGGGCGGGGATAACCCAAGGATTGGATCAGTGGGTGGAGTCAGAGGTGTGGCCAGAATGTGCCAAACATCCCAATGTTTAGTATTTGTTTGGCATTTCACCGACCAGTTACAGCTTATTGAGTTATTGAATTCAACCAATGGATACACTTGATTTTTTAAGGTTTAATAGGAGTTATTGGCATTTAAATACATTCAAAAAGTGGAATATATTTCCAATCACACAATGTCCCAAATATGCTTAAATGTGGAATGACAAGCCATTTGTCTCCAAGCCATGCAGTTTCTCTCATTATCACTTCTCCTCCCGTCTTCCACAAGAGCAGTTCAAACATGAATGGCAAAATATCCTAGTTTGCAAATGTTTTCTATATAATTATGGCTCTGCCATATTTGTCACATAATACATCATCCACTGCATAATCTTGCAGTTTTAACTAATCATTTTTGTAGGTCAAATGGATAAAAAGCTACTAAAAACGTGACTTGAGTTGCTGCAAAGTGGACGACCCTTTGCAAAGGTTGACTGATCACCTTTCTCACTGCTGCATTTACATGTTATACTGATACTAATGGGGCAGATTCTTTGCAGAGACTTAACATGTGTAAAAATGTCTGAATAATAAAGTATAAGAAAATATATTGCATTACGCTGCAGCCTTTTTTTCTGTTGCATAATTTAGTCAACACTGCAGCATCATTTTGTCCCCCATTGCTGCATAATTCCAGTGGCTCCAGAGCAGGTAGCACATGTTAAAAGTGCTTGTGCATGAAGCAGAGAGTGTGAAGTTTGCAAACTTAGTTTAGTGTGCGTGCAAATCCTGCATTGCCGATCCTTGTTGAGTTACAGCTACTACTGCTGAAACAAGGCCAATGGAGGTACCAATGGGTGTTGCAGACTGGCCTCGATGGCAGGGCCGGCTTTAGTGCTGGTGGCGCCCTGTGCAACAATGTTTGTTGGTGCCCCCAAAGGTCACCTACGCCTTGAACACTACACAGAGACAAACATGTATACGTGTGTAAATCACTGTATAGGAAATGTTACATAAGACAAAGGACTACAAGGTGTAGAAGCCACATGACAACCATACTAGTAGGCAGTATAGTTTAATAGCTCACTGTTCTATGTTAGGATTTTCACTTATAAACTGCAAGTAACAAAAGGATCTCTCTGACACAAGCAGTAACCTTACTAACCTAGTTAACATTATGTGCACTTTGTGACCTGCATGGTACATGTTCTTTGCAGAAGGCACATTAACCCTCTGTGCCACCTTTCCAGGAGTCAACCCTTCCACTAGACACAACTCTGATCTCTCTCTAGGATGAACATTAATCAACCAAGTTTTCATGACATCTTTATTGTTGCTGAAAGTTCCTGGAGGCCAGGAAGGAGGCAGCAAGTTTTTTTAAAACCATAATATACTTGCAAACACTACGCACCCACCCGAAATAGGTACCCGTGACCACAGTGACAGAGTGACAGTGACTGGATCACTGTTGCTCTCGGGTGTGCTGCTTCACAGGCCTGCCCGCAAGGCTGGAGGTGAACTTCAGTATGAATTGTGGTGGTCAGGCCTTCAAGGTTAACCCACAATTGCCACTGCAAAGGTCCACCTGCTGGTGCTGACACCTGGGCTTCTAAGGTCTAGTGGGGCTTTCTAAGTTCTAGCATGGGAATGTGCTCCCTCAGGAGAGTGGTATGGGGGACTGGTCATGAAGGCTGAACCCGGATCCCCTGTTCCAAATTTGACAGCTCTGGCCATAGTGCCACATCCTCTCCCCCACTGAACACCATACTGCCCCACTGAGAAAAACTCACACTGCCTTCAGCTACAACGCGATTGTGCCCCGCTATAAACACCAGGATGCGACTTAATTCAAATTATGCATTTGATAAGATTAATATGCTGCCTGAAAAAAAAATGTAAAAGCAAACACTCATAGGGAGTGCAAGATTAAGTAAAGCATGTGACATGTAAGCAGAATCAACATGGTTACCTTAACGATCTTTCACTCACTATTCAGAAATCAGCGAGTGGTTTTACCTAAAAAGTTAAGGACATGACTACAGGGCCCTGAAGGGAACCGTCTCAATGTCCATTGCTTATATCCTTAATAAACGTAAATAGTATGGTTTAAAAAGACTACATCCATAAACACAGAGGTACACATTTTGTTTTCCAATCCACCCATTAACCAGGTATTGCAGTACCTCCAGGAATGGTACACTTCCCCACCTGGGGACAACAATGCTGTTCAAAGAAAGACGAGAAAACAAAAGTAGCGCTTCGCTGCAAAGTCTGTAAAGTGAGGCTGATGTGTTTGGATGTGAATAAAAACAATCTGGCCACTTTGCAACCACTCTGTTTTGCTTTATTTAGTTATGTATTTATTTTTCATATTTAAAACCTTTTATTTCTCTCCATCCCGAGACTGCACTTTGGAATAGAAAAATGTCAGAAAAAGAGCATTTCCCGCAAGAGTGTTTTTCTTTTTTTTTTTACTCCATCAGTGAAGTTTTACATTGGGTCTTAAACTGCCATGGTGCAGCTCAGGAATGAAAACATAGGTGATAACTATCTGAACTAGTGCCCCCAGTGAAATCTGTGTGTTTCAAGGATCGTTTTTCTGAATGAAAACTAAGCTTATAAGACCTCCTCTATCTAAGCAATAGGTCTGCTGGCCAGAGTCTGGGATACATGTGTAGCATGTGGGCCAGCTATGCTATGCGAAACCCGAGCCTGTGTATCTTTGTACGCTGACTGGCAACTCTAACCCCTATCTAACATCTCTAGTTTGGGGATCTGTTTGCTGAGTCTATTAGAGATTTGTGACCGGAGGGATAGCTTTGCCACCCTTTGAGGTATGTGGCATTTGAAGGATTCATCTCTGTGAAAGCTTAGCCTGTGTGAAGTATGTACCATGAAGGATAGACTTGTTATACAAAGTCTGGGATGTGAAGGCCACTTGGAATAGCTCTTGTCGCTACAGTAGGAGTCTCTACAATCTCTGTAGCACCATGGAAAGCTATGATTTCTAAACCTGAACCATCCCTGTAACCTTAGGGATAGCTGCCATAGCCTGAAAAAAAATACCATATGGAGTAGCTTTGATGTCCCAAAAAGGGACGGGAATAGCTGTCTAATCCATTAGTTGGAACGCTGTCTGAGACTTTAGCCTCTACGATCTCTCCTTTAAGTGATATGGATAGGTTTGTTCCCTAAAGCTTGAGACATATTTATAATGTTGGCTGGCTCTGCCATTTGAGGTTTGACTCTGAATATCTTCTCTTGTCCAGTTGGCAGTTCTGAAGCCTGAGCCTGTAACCTGAAGAATAATTGTGTGACTCTGTAAAACACGTATAACCCGCAGGCTAGCCTTGCTGCATGAAAGCTGAGCATCAGTTGGGATATCTGTTACTTAAGAGATTGCTGCTTATAAAGCGCACATCTGTAAGATGTTTGGTACCTGGATGAGTACGCAGCACCCTAAAGTCATAGCCAATGGCATCTGTGTGCTCTGAATTGTTGTAAACACTATGCACAACTCCCCCCTCACCGACACGTGGGAACTGGGGATGGGCATTATGCAGGCCACTACTGCAGCTTGCACAGTTAAGGACTGCACAACTGTCTGTCCAACAACAAATGTTGTCAGTATATAAACACATCTTCTGTGTATTTATATGTGCATTAATGAACTGCAAACTCTGTCAATGCAACTTTACAATAACAACACATCACTGTATCAAGATGTTGCTACAGCAATTGCGATCAGCCGGGCTCTATCTTAAAAGCGTTTATAGTACTCAGTATGTTTATATAATGTACAGTTAGCATAAAATGTACCTGACAGAGCTGAAGTACGTGCCAGATTTTGTTGAGATAAATTAAATTATATCCCAAAACTGAGACAAATTAAACCAAATGATATGCCTAAATAGCTGCCATTCTACCTTTTTCCTCAATCTATGTGGGTGACGAAGCGCTCTATCGTTTATAAGGCTGTGCGAAATCTTACAAACTCACCAAGTTTAAAAAGAAGCAGGGGGTTTCAGGGGCTCTACATGGTAAAGGTAGAAATACCCATGGCCACAAGAAGTCGCTCAGGGTAACGAGTGAGATGCTGCCTGGCCGCTGCCTCCCTCCCTTTGCCATGCACCCAGCTCCCTCCATCTGTCGCTTCTCTACCCCTCACCCATGTAGTTTTGCAGCTTGCCCTCAAGCCATCCCTGAATTGCGCCCCACTCCAACTCAGTGGCGTCTCTAGAAGTGATTTTTTGGGCGTGTCTCACACTCGGCCTCATAAAGGGCAGAGGAGTTCAAGGGGGGCCACCAAAGCATCTTGATGTGACCATTGTATCGGTCACAGTGGGGGCTGGCAGGTAGCCTCGGCAGTGATGAGTTGTAAATCACTGCACAGCAGGGCCATCAGAGGCGTGCTAACCCAAGACTGATGGCCCGTTCAGTGTTGCTTTGGAGGCCCCTGCGCCCAGTTACAGAGGGGAAGCGGGAGGAGGCCGTGGGCACTGCAGAGGCCTTGCTCAGACACCACACAGGGGACACGGCTGGCTGAATGCTAAAGCTGTAATTTTCAATTAGGAACATTCCTGCCGTCCCGGGACGCTTTTTAAAAATAAAGAAGTAGGGGAACGGACTGTAATAATTTTTCAAAGTAGGGGCACGCCGTTCCCTTCCGTCCCCGCCCACTTTTACCACTGGTCCTCAAGTACAATCATCATGCCCAACCTCTGAAGTGCGTGTATCCCTCCCATGAACTCCTCCTCACCATGGAAGGCCGGTGACTTCCCGGGCAGGTGGCATGCTGGATCGCGGCAGCAGAATACGAAGAGGCTGCGGTGGAAGCCGCGCGGTTCCTGGCTCGGCGCGCACAACTGTAGCAGGAAACAAGTCAAAACGAAACTGAAACATACGGCGCATGGCAGAGTCGGATTCCGCTATCCCAAGGCGCGCGTCGGAATCCGAGTCTGCCATGCTTCTTAATGGTGCGCGCGGCCATTTCTTGTCTCCACTCGTTGTCGGCTTGTCGGCTGAACCGATCACTATAGTTCTCTGGCGCTTCTAGCCGAGACCTAAAAATTACTCCTGTGCTCAGTAGTTTTTTTTGTTGCTGAAACTACAGACCAGTCGGCATATTTTTTGTTTTACAGACACCAACATCTTGGTTTTATCTTTGAAAAAAGAAAAGATAATGTCAAAGATATGCTGGGAGTTTTCTCCAAATGTGAAGGGGACATTTTACTATTTGTGCTTCCCAGGCCCTCCGTGGTGCACATGGCAAAACCAGAAATGTTTAAAATGCCTGGCAGGACGTCAGAAGGACTGCCGTAAAGAGAGTGACACTTCTGGCACCATGTCAACTTGCTTGCAGAATATGGGTTTTCCTAACAGATGGTTTGATGGGGGCTCACCACAGCGACAGCTGCAATGGAAAAAACATTGACAGCGTGTCCAGTTGGTACTTTTTTATTTTCTACAAACTCCCAAAGTGCTGCGTTGTCTTTGGAAAGTAAAAAAAATGCCTCAATGCCTATGGATATTTTCCTATTAAAAGAGCGCCTGCTCGGAACTTCTTTGAGGCTAATGGCAGAACCAGACAGGGAACAAAAAGTGGAATTAGTCTTGGAAGGGCTGCCATAGATGAGATGGATATTCCAACACAACATCAGCAGGCAGAGGTCTAACCACCAGGGTTTCTCCAGTGACAGAGCCAGCAGGAAAACCAGCATCTCTCAACTTCTAAAGAGGCAGAGGATACAAGATATGGGAGGAACAGTTTTGGCAGATGTCCCATTGCAGTGCAAGATTTAGTGAGGCAATTACTCTTGTTTTCCTGAACCATTTTCCGTGATGCCGATGAATGGCCAAATGTACTAAATGATTGTCATATTAGAAGATGCTCATATTGGTGCCCAACCAAATGTGAACCAGAAACTGGCTGTGGGGTTTAATTAAATGGACTAGATCCATAATCACTAGAACTATGGCACGCTCCAATATTAACACCCCAAGGTGCTTGGAATCTACTTTACAGCTGTTTGCACCTTCAGTCTCCTTTACCGGTTGGTGGGGAGACCCATCAGTGCGCAAGCCAGGCTTATCCAGGTATAGCTCCTGGAGCTCCAAGTGAGGAGGAAGAGGCCAATGAGGATCAACTAGTAGGGTCTGTGTCACCATTTCAAGGAACAGCTGGTGAAGAAGGACAGACTAGATGTCCAGTCTTGATCAAATGGCATATGCATACAAACTAAGCTACCCAAGGTTTTTGATCAGATGTTAATTATGCATCCCACCCAACAATACTCAATATGAGTATTGGACATACACAAAAATTTAACGGGTTGTCCTCACACACCACCAGGTGTCATGCTTCATCATAGGACAAACTCTCCAAAAACACGGTTTGATGTAGAATGGACTTTCACCTGGAGTCAGGGAGGCATTTCTAACTAACAGTGGACCCGTGATTAACGTGTATTAAAAAACAATGTGTCATCCTAAAAACCTTTACTCACTAGACATGACACTTGATATTAAAATCAAACGTGGGGACAAGGGGATTTAGTATTCCATCACCACTATTAAGGTCAAAATGTTTCTGCTTTGTGGCTCAACTGAGTCAGTTGCATTCTTCGGGACGGGTATACGGGATCTTGATGAGGCAACCTTGCATTCAGAATTGCCTCTAGGAAAGAGTGACTTATGTCTACCTCATACATAGTCTGTCTCTTATATACCTGTGAAAAAACAAAGATACTCTTCAGATTCCATACTCTGTGGATGTTGGGATACATTATAATGTATGTACAATTGTAAGCATGCGACATTCGCATGCTTCATAGTTTGTGGCACTTCACACGTGAGGTAAAAAACATTTTCCTTTCTTAGTTGTGAGGCCAGCTCACAATCTTACCCCAATGTTGGGTCTTCTGGGCCCCACAGAGGGAGGACTAAGGAACCCCTGTAGTCACACTCTAAAGCATAATAAATGAGAGGAGGTTTAGAATCATTACACGTGCGATGTGCTGCCATTCACTATCAAACATATCCAGGGATATCATATCTCTCTATTTATTCACCCTCTTACTTTATCAAGGTGCGTTCCTCACGCTCAGCCTAAATGCGCCTGCTCCTTCCTCCCGATGTGTGTTGAATGGAGCGACGGGTGCGCCTTTAAGCTGACGCTATTCCTTGAGTTGTGTGCTTAATTTATCAAACAGCAAAGACATTTGGATGACGCCGCACTTTTGATGACAATGTAAAAAGATTAATTATTTTTTAAAGTGACCCAAATAAATTTGGATAATGGGGATAAAAACTGTCAAAGTGTTTGCACTCAGAAAGCAAAACCAATATCAACTTAGGTAAGCACTCAAAATATAACAGTACTAACTCTAAGAAAACCAGCTTCTGGTCTCCACGTATAGAAATTCAACAGATGCTCCTAAAATCAAAGAGCGCCTTTTCCCTTTCAAGGCTGGAAAGGAGGAAAATTGAAAACAAGAAAACAGAGCCACATCCACATGTCAGAGTCTAGAGCTGTACTTCCCAAACATTTTAAAGCCATGACCCACTTTTTAGTAGGACAACTTTCAGAATCAAAATACCTTCATTAGACATGAGGCGGGCAATTTTTTATTGTAACTAAAGCACTGGTGGTAGCACATTGTCGTATACAGACAGCACATTTTTCCTTGAAATGGGCACTGAAGGGCATATTATCAAGACAGGCGATAAAATTATCGCAGTTTTAGCGGCAGAAAACGGTCGCTAAAACGGAGATAATGGGCTTGATAATATGCTCTATGGAATTCCATTTGAAGCCCATGTTAAATGTGAAGGACATCTAACCTGGGCTTCAATTGGAATTCCATAGAGCATATTATCAAGCCCATTATCGCCATTTTAGCGGCCGTTTTTTGCTGCTAAAACGGCGATGATGTTATCGCCTGTCTTGATAATATGCCCCTAAATTTGCAAAGACCTACAGTTCTACAGATAAAATGTATGGCAAAGAAAGGAAAATATGTTGAAATCGAGTTTCAGTGAATAGTTATTATAAGTGCATCACCAAGTAAAGTGTTTTGACTTGTTCCGATCCTAATAAAATCATAGGGGCCGATTATGATGGCGGACGGACCTGAGTCCGTCCGCCACCATAGAGTAGGAGGGGCCGTCCGCAGGGGCAGCGGCGGTCCCTCCATGCAGATTAGGATGTGACCGCCAGGGTGGCGGTCACATCCTCTATTTTTAACATTGCGGCGGGTGCAGCTTCAAGCTGCACCCGCCACAATGTTAAAAATGCATGCACGGCATTTGCGTGCACAAAGCAGCAGGCACCGCGCGGTGCCTGTCGCCTTTTTCACGCAAATGCAGGGGGGTACCATAGGTACCGCCCATGTGCACCCCCAGACCCCCTTCACCCAGGGGGCCCGCAACGGGCCCCGCAGTGAAGGTCCGTATGCTTTTCCATGGCGGAAAAGCCACCGTGGAAAAGCATACTTCCTACTCCATCATAATATGGCTGGCGGTGTCTGATAGATACCGCCAGCCATGTTAATGCTTTTCCGCCGCGGTCGGAAGGCGACCGTGGCGGAAAAGCAGCGAACAGATTCAAAGACCCACCAGCCATCCTAATTTGGCGGTGGGTCTTTCATTCATCCGCGGCGGATTTACCGCATCCTCCGGGCCGGCGGTGGCTTCCGCCGGCCCGGAGGATGCGGGAAATCCGCGATGCTAATGACCCCCTTAGTTTCATTCTCACTTGAGAATTAAAAAAAAAGGGCTTCCTTTTTCATTCCTAACTTCTGAAAATATACCTGTGAATAAACGGTACATATTCAGCAGTTAGGAAAGAAAAAAGAAGCACTTTTTTTTGTAATTCTGAAGTGAAAATGAAACCTTTGCATTTGCATTTTGTTGTGTGTTGCGAAACAATGGCATCCTACAGCCTTTCCATTCACACTTCCTGTACCCCAGCAATATTGTAACATATTTCACTTTATTTTTTTTTTCTCTGGCTGCAAAGTGAGAGGAGTTTGTAAACAACATCCCCATGTTTAAAAATAAGCAGAAGACATAGGGCAATCAAGCAATCAATCAGGAGTTTGTATAGCGGAGCTACTCACCTGTGGGGGTCTCAAGCCACTGACTTAGATCTTGGCGGATGGGGTACTCCATCACAACGGTGAAGGCTATCCTGTCGGCCCAAATATAAATCCATTGGATACAATGGGATTTATATTTCAGCGGACGGGATATCCGTCACCATTGTGATGGAGAAAATCCATCCACCATGATCTTAATCAGGCCCATAGCTTGACATTTGTCCTCTGTCTTTGAAGCACAAGATAAATACAGCATTTAAAAACATCTTTATTTATTGCTTCGACTTTCATCACCCACCACAAATCATCTCAAGACCCCCAAGTGGGTCACGACCCATAGTTTAGAAAACACTTGTCTATATCAAAGTTTTTAAAATATGTTGTACCACAGTGTTTCACAGGAGGGTTGATAACTAAAAAAGATTGCATATGCAGTGTAGACGTGGCGGGTGTCCTTTCCAGTTGTCCTTGGTAAGAGTGAGAACCCGGCCACCTGCATCCCTGATAGCGCTTACCCTGCACAACAAGGTGAGCACACATTTTTCACTCCACCTGTTGACACAGGAAAAAACTCACCTGCTGCATTTCCCTTCTGCTAACACAAGCCCATCAGGCTTCACTTGAACCCTTGGAGGAGGTGGGGCCAAAAGATGTAAAGCAACTGACCTAGGCTCTTTGAAGACACATTAGTTCTTGGAAAGTGCTCAATATTGATCAGCCCTGAGGAACTCCAGTCATTCATCGAGCGACTCCAGATTTCCCACTTGGATTTTACACAACTCAGCTTTTCCTTTGTCGTGTTTGCATTCGACACGGAACCTGTGGCCTGCATCAAGCCCGTTCCAGGGAGGGGCAATACAATCTCTGAGTTCAGCAGCATGTTATAAATACATGTCACACCCTGACCCCTTTACACAACCAGCCTCTGGACTGGAAAGCTCAGGTGAGTTTTAATCCCTTTTTTACAACTTTTCAAATTTTTCACAGGAAGTATGATCTGTCATAAACCCTGGAATTTCCTCCAGGTGAGGTTAAAATACCAAGGGCCAGATGTAGGAAGCCTAATTCCGGTCGGTAACGGCCGAAATTACCGAATTTCGCCGTTACTGACCAAAATTAGGCTACTGAGATGTAGGTGCCCAAATTGCTAATTCGGTAATTTACCGATTCGGTATTTTAAGGAATCAGTAAATTACAGATTCCTTAAAATACCGAATCGGTAAATTACCGAATTAGCAATGTAGGGAGCACTCAAATGAGTGCTCTCCCCTTTTTGGGATTCGTTATTTACCACCAACTACAAGTTGGTGGTAAATAAAGAAAAGAAAAAAAAAGCAATATTATGCAAATTGCTTCAGTGCCATGTTACAGACATACATGCCCTTAGGGTATGTATGTCTGTAACATGTGCACCCATACACAATTGAGGGGTGCAACAGGGTGTCAAAGTGACACCCCGCCACCCTTCAATGTATTCCCCCTTTTACCGAATCGGTATTTACAGAGTCGGTAATTGACATTCATTCCTATGGGCCACCAGGCCCATAGGAATGAATGGCAATTACTGAATCGGTAATTACCGATTCGGTAAATACCGAATCTTAACGATTCAGTATTTTTTACCAAATGATTATCTACATAGCATTTACCGATTCTAAAATACCGAATCAGTATGATTCGGTATTTTAGAATTGGTAAATCCTATTTACCTACATCTAGCCCTAAGTGAGAAGATTCTTCAAGTCCATCATGGATGGGGTGGGTTAATCAAGGTGGGAAGGATCACTCCTGCCTGACTGGTAGACCAGCTCTCCAAACTGACTTGACAAATTCTACCTGCTGCGATGATTCCATTCACGGAATAAATTAGTTGATCTTCTTGTCAGAGTCCTCCAAGCCCAGTTGGGCACCTGACATCTCAGATGTCTCTCCATGCTCTGGGCTCGGCCATTTTGCTCAAAGCTTCAAAATCATTGTTATTTTCGTAACTACAAAAAAACTAGCCCAGGGACCAAATTATACTATTTCTGCAGCAGAGTCTGGCAGAGTTTGGGTGGGACAGAAAATAGGCCTGGGCACCGAAATAGAAGTAGCCCCCATCAGGAATTTATTGGCTAAAAATTGGCCCATTTTTGCAAATTGGGGTATTTTTTAACTTGTAATGACAGCTGTATAAATATTTTGCAAGTTATGGAAGACTGCATGAATTTGAGCTTCCAGCAGGCAATGTTTGTTTTAATACCAGGGAAATCAACAGTAAAAACTGGCCCAGCAGATCATAAAGCAGGCCAACAAATAGCCAGAAAAATTGCCCATTCATTGACTTGTCAGACTAGCCCATCGGGCACTACCAGTAGCCTAGTCTGACCCCAGGGTCCAGCAGCATTTTGGAGTGGTCTCTCATTAGCTGCAGAGATAGCGTAACCGAGAAAAATCAACAAGTCGCTTCATTCGGTCCACTGCTCTTCAATCTGGCAGAGTCTTGGTAATTACCAAATGGTGGTCAGAATAAAAGTAATACACACATAAGCAAAGCTCTCTGGCTTTCTAAAAACTCATGTCCCCAAGAAAGAAAACCATAATCTCCTGCGGAAAATTGGATGAATCGGAAAAAAGCCCTGGCCAGCTCTCGCTGATATTTTTTCGAAAATATAGTTGCCACTAATGGGGTGGTATCCGAATATCAGAACTAAAATATTATCTAACAGAAATATTGTGTCCCAAATATTGTCATAAAAATATTGCCCTGTGGAAGTTAATAATAGAAAATCGACTCGCAATCCAAGTTTTTGGAAAAACAATATTTAGGTCATAATATTTCTGTCTGACAATATTTTTGCTAACAATATTTTGATATTCACCCCTTGTAGCACCATACATCTCTCGAGAATCTATTGAACTGTTATTTGGCTGGAAAGACTGTACCTACCTTACCAGATGTTCTCTGTTTGTGTTTGTAGTAATATCCAAAAATATAAATCAAATGCAGTCAAAATGATAATCTGTAGACAGCAGAATCCGTTTACAGCCTTTTCTATTAGTCTATAAAAAACATTAATTAATGTGCCTGGCAAACCCATCCATTTAGCATCTTTTATGTGCAAAGTACTCTAGCATTTTCAGTGGAAACAATAATCTATTTTGTTCATTAAATCTGCCTATTGCCCGTGGAGAGCATAGGATGATTCATTAAGGTGACTTAAACTTTTGGGTAAGTTTACTCTTTTGAGTAAATTTACTGCTTTTGATATTCACAAACTGCACTCTTGTAGCAAATCCAGCACTACACATGGCCAGACAACTGTACTGTAACACCCTCCCATAGAAAATAATGGTGGTATGGACACACTACAAGAGTGTAAATTACTACAAAAGCGCAGTTTGTGACTGTTGAAAAGTAGTACTTACTCAAAAGTGTAAGTTACTACCAAAGTGCAGTGTGTGAATAGCACTTTTGAGTACATTTTGTAGCACTAATGTAGTACTACAAACCTTACTACAAAGTGCAGTGTGTGAATCAGGCATAATGCCCTCTAAGTGGAGGATGAGTTTTGCATTCTGCCGCACTGCGTGTTGCAAGTGTCCTGGCACGCCGCTACTTGACTGCACACTCACTGTCCTTGAAACTCTGGTGTAGTGTCGGTATGCCACTGTCCCTGCTACTAATATTGAAATAACAGCAATTCTGACAGCTGCTGTGCTGCGGCCACTGCCCCAAAATACAATTGCTTGAACCAGTCATCTTTGTCAAGGACTTCTGGGATGTATTTTTGTGTGGGGATTCACTCCTCTATAGCTAGCTTTTGTTTATTATATCACCTTTTGTCACATGGGTATAATATGGAGCTAGGTTTTGGTCTCCTCACCCAAACAAACTCAGCATGTCATAAAAGCTCTTACTACAAAAACTGGTGAGCATTCTGGAAATTACAGTACAATTTATGTTACTTTCCCCTGTTTAATTATATATTATTAACCACAAAGTTAAATGAATGCTAATGCAAAAAAACACACACAGGGTGCTGGTCAGTGTTTAAGGACAGGTGTGCGGAGTGAAACAAAAAACGTTTTTCCAAAGTACTTGAAGAAAACATTTGGGGGCTTATTTAATAGCCCCTTGCACCACTTGTGCATCACTTTTCCCATATTAAAAATGACGCAAAGGTGGCTTAGGGGCCTTGTAAATAAGCCCCTTGGTGTTTGGTGTTTAAGGGGTGAGCCCGAAGCTCTGGAGCTGTGAGAAGTGGTTTTCAGCAGATAACAAGGTTATTGTGTCACTTGCAGACTGAGCTGCTTTCTGCAGGTAATGAAAGAACAGAATTACTGGATGACAAACTTAAACATATTCAGGAGAAATCTTTTACTGAGAACCTGTGGACCAATAAGTACTAAAGGACTTCCAGGGGACATTGTAAATTATGTAACAAGAATCTGTCCCCCGACAACGCGTGTGGACAACCGTCCTGCACTGTAGAGGTTGGAGATGCGTTTGCCCCTTAAGCACCTATGCTAAGGACATCTAGGGCACAATACCTGACATTTGCAGGTACCACTGGTGAATTCACCATCTTGCTTTCCTTGGGTCACCGGTTCTGTATCTAAATCCAATATACCGGCTCAATGCCTTTATGTATAATTTGTGCACACTTTTTTAGATATCACTCTCACAGCTATAGTTTATTCAAGATCCTGAAGAAAGCCACGAGACTCCCTAGGTCATTGGCTGAAACAGGTCGATCTAAGTCTAGTACCATAGGATCTAATGGTTTCTGTCGTACTTCTTGTTTTTAATCCTAGCACAAGGTAGCCAGAAAAAAAATGATGTGGTAAACCCTGTAGCTAGTTTTAATCCACCTCTCAATCAGCACTGCACCCCTCACAACACTCTGCTAGCTCACATTGGGTTTTAGTAACAACCCCTCTTATACAAAAACATCCCTGACTTCCTCTCATGCAGCAAAGGGGGTTGTAGTCCGCATCATGACTAGGTCTCATGATGCGGACTACAACCCCCTTTGCTCTCATGATGCGAGGAGGATTCCCAATGATGAAGCATGCCACCTCTGGTGGATGAGGGAAACCGTCCCTTAAAGGGGGGAAACGCTGTTAAAATAACGCAATGCTTTTACAACGACTTGTGTAGTTGTTACTACGCAATACCTTTACATCGCAATTCATTACAATGGCTTGCTGTAGGGGGCGCTAAGGTAATGGATATGAAATCCAACACCTTCCCTGCTGTTGCGCAAACTGGAGTAGGAATAGTAAATAATACTATTCCTAAGTCCAACGCGCCCCCTACAGCAAGTCGGTGTAATGACTTGCGATGTAAAGGTATTGCGTACTAACAACGCCATCATTGTAACAACCACGTTGTGAAAGTATGCGATGTAATAGCATGCGTTGTAACATGCTATATTCTTAAAGGGACGCCTTCTTCCTAGTCAGCCTTTTTGTCTTCCTTCTTTCTCTTAATAGACCCGAGGGCTCTTGTGAGGTTTGTATTTATTTTTCCTCAGCCAACATTTCCCAATAGCAAGAGCAGGAAAACGCAGAATGGGGAAAGAAAGAGAAAGGTGGAAACCCCATTGTAAAGGCAGAAATCAGTACCAGCAAGAGAGAGCTCAAGGGGCAGGAAGTGCCTGGAAGTCCAGTAAAGAGGCATGAGGTTGATGCCAGGCTATGAAGCCTTGTTATTCTCTGCGCCGGTTCCTGCTGCGGCTTCTGAGCAAAACTTTGAGCACCAGCACTTATTCCTCAACAACTTAAGTAGATTTATTGTTTCCAATACATATTCTTAGAGAAGGCTTTGAGTCAGCCTCTTCTTCGTGATTGGATGGCTTTGTTTTCTATCTCTGGTGTCCTCTCTTGATTTGATGGCTTTCCTTCCTATTTGCCTATCCCCACCTAGTAGTGTTTCCATCTTACGGTGTTCTCATTGGATAAGTTGTATCATTCCAATACCTCCTTGAATAACTCTTTTTTCTGTTTGTACCAGCACTGTATGAAAATGCATTTTTCCCTGCTCTACCCTACTTTTTTCCGTTTATTTTGTAGTTATTTACTTATTTTTTTATGAGGACCTGGCACCTGCAAAGTGCTGCTGGGCTGTCATTTCCTTTTTAGCACTAGTACGCAATTCTTTTGATATTTTCTTCCAATTTATTTTCTAATATAACATGGCTTGTTAGAATGATAAATAAAAATACCTGTGAAGTTATGCATTACAACGCATGTCTCATGACATATGCACGTCCATCATATCTCACGTTTCAATACACATCATAACGCTAGCGGTGTGCAGTCCATTGCTGTTTTTCCTACATAAGGGCTCCCTTGAGCCTCCCAAGCTGACGAGCTTCTGGACGACGCACCTGCGTGCTGGGCAATGAGGCCCGTGACGGTTACGAGGCGGCCTTCTCTTCCACCCCTATTGACTTTCTCTACTGATGAGGGAAGATATCCCGAAACCCGGGCCATGTCCCGGGTCTAGAGATCAGGGTAACAACAAGTATCTACTTGCACCTACATAGGTGAACCACTTACGAACTTTCAGTAATTCTTCGAACTTCAGGCACTGCACATACCAGAGTGCTTAGGGGCAACCCGGAGGAGGGGCTAGCGGTGTGTGGTCCATTGCTGTTTTTTCTACATAAGGGCTCCCTTGAGCCTCCCACGCTGACGAGTTTCTGGACGACGCACCTGCGTGCTGGGCAACGAGGCCTGTGACGGTTACGAGGCGGCCTTCTCTTCCACCCCTATTGACTTCCTCTACTGATGAGGGAAGATATCAGGAAACCCGGGCCATGTCCCGGGTCTAGAGATCGGGGTAACAACAAGTATCTACTTGCACCTACATAGGTGAACCACTAACGAACTTTCAGTAATTCTTCGAACTTCAGGCACTGAACATACCAGAGTGCGTAGGGGCGACCCGGAGGAGGGTCTAGCGGTGTGCGGTCCATTGCTGTTTTTTCTACATAAGGGCTCGCTTGAGCCTCCCAAGCTGACGAGCTTCTGGACGAGGCACCTGCGTGCTGGGCAACGAGGCCCGTGATGGTCACGAGGCGGCCTTCTCTTCCACCCCTATTGACTTTCTCTACTGATGAGGGAAGATATCCCGAAACCCGGGCCATGTCCCGGGTCCAGAGATCGGGGTAACAACAAGTACCTACTTGCACCTACATAGGTGAACCACTTACGAACTTTCAGTAATTCTTTGAACTTCAGGCACTGCACATACCAGAGTGCTTAGGGGCGACCCGGAGGAGGGGCTAGCGGTGTGCGGTCCATTGCTGTTTTTTCCTGATTGTGGTTATGGTTGAAGTGTGGAGAACTTTTCCAGAGTGTTGATCTAGCACAGTGATACTCAAAGTACGGACCGGGGCCGCATGCCGCCCTCCTGACCTTTACATGTGGCCCGCCTGAGTAGCAGCAGCAGTAGGCTGCTGTTGACTCGACTCAGCACTAACATAAAACAAGCATTTGCAATGCAATAGGTCTCGCATTAGGAAAGTTTGAGCTATTGGTATTGTAAATAACAAACTTTTTATTTATGTGTTGGTTTTGAAAATAGCGAAAATAATACAATGCCAATAGTTATAACTTTCGCAAAGTTGACACCTATAGCATTTGTAATGCAATATGTGTTGTATTTACGTGACTTAGATGTATTGATATTACAAATAACAATGGGTTTTAATTTTTTTTAATAATTAATACTTAAATAAAAGTTATTGTAATTTATAATGGCAATAGCTTAAACTTTTGTAAATAACTTTTTTGAAGATTATGTTCAGTGTATTTTATTGTGACGAAAATCCAAGAACCAAAGTGAAATATTAACTTCTTTTTGTGACATTTGTAATAAAGCTTGAAACATTGAGAGAAAATATTTGAACCAGTTGTTGTTGAATGGTTGCACAGATTGATGCTGTGGTGGCGCTGAGTGATGTTGTTGGGGCGACGAGTGATGCTGTGGTAGCACAAAGTGATGTTGTGGTGCCCCTGAGTGATGCTGTGGTGGTGCTGAGTGATGCTGTGGTGATGCGATAGATAGATAGAGTGAGTGCGATAGATAGATAGAAGGAGTGCAATAGATAGATAGATAGAGTGAGGGCGATAGATAGATAGATAGATAGATAGATAGATAGATAGATAGATAGATAGATAGATAGATAGATAGATAGATAGATAGATAGATAGATAGATAGATAGATAGATAGATAGATAGATAGATAGATAGATAGATAGATAGATAGATAGATAGATAGATAGATAGATAGATAGATAGATAGATAGATAGAGTGAGGGCGATAGATAGATAGATAGATAGATAGATAGATAGATAGATAGATAGATAGATAGATAGATAGATAGATAGATAGATAGATAGATAGATAGATAGATAGAGAGTAATGGCGATAGATAGAGTGAGGGCGATAGATAGACAGATAGATAGAGTGAGGGCAATACATAGATAGAGTGAGGGAGATAGATAGATAGATAGATAGATAGATAGATAGATAGATAGATAGATAGATAGATAGATAGATAGATAGATAGATAGATAGATAGATAGATAGATAGATAGATAGATAGATAGATAGATAGATAGATAGATAGATAGATAGATAGATAGATAGATAGATAGATAGATAGATAGATAGATAGATAGAGTTAGGGTGATAGATAGAAAGAGTGAGGGCTATAGATAGATAGAGTGAGGGCAATAGATAGATAGAGAGATAGAGTGAGGACAATAGATAGATAGATAGAGATAGAGTGAGGTCAATAGATAGAGTGAGGGCGATAGATAGATAGAGTGAGGGAGATAGATAGATAGATAGATAGATAGATAGATAGATAGATAGATAGATAGATAGATAGATAGATAGATAGATAGATAGATAGATAGATAGATAGATAGATAGATAGATAAATAAATAGATAGATAGATAAAGTGAGGGCGATAGATAGAGTGTGTAGTCTGCTTTCTCTGAGCTCTGTGCTGCCTCGGGGCCCTGCACTGCTGCGCCCTTGGTGTGCTGTAAACACTAATTGTGGAGTAGCGCCAAGAAGTGCAGAGGGCGTCCAGGGGAGCAGACAGGCCCTGGCCAGATGGCACACGAGTGGCGCTTAATTAAAGTTCATTAACGAACGAAGATGAAGGTGGTGCCGAGGGGTAACAATTAGAAGATGCCTGTGGGCATGAAGTGGGATAAGGGAGGGGGTAATGGACACGTTTTGAATGCGCCCCTTGAAAGCCATCTATTCACGAAACGTTTTAATGCACATAAAATGTTCTTTCTCTCAATCGGGTCAGACTGCAGTCACCAGCAAGCGCTTAGCTCACTGAGCTATTTTACTATCAATATATGTGTCCTTTTGTAACGTAACTGGTGCTGATGTAAAGCGCTCCAATACCTTAAGATCGAGTTCACGCTATATAAATCCGTAAAAAACATGACCGACCACTTGGTGTTACCCACAGATAATATTCTCAGCAGCCTAGTTTATTTAGCTCACTGAGCTATTTTACTGGTAATGACTGACCACTGTTTGTTACCCGCAGTACACAGATTACATTCTCAGCTGGGTCGAGTCAACCTTTCGGTAGCATTCTTCAACCCAATTTAAAATAATGGATACGCACTTATTAAAAAGAACCAGTAGTACTGTGCTGAGGATCACACTGGTGTCTGTTGGCCACCGAGAAATCACATGCCTGCATTATGTGTAGTCTGCTTTCTCTGAACTCTGTGCTGCCTCGGGGTCCCGCACTGCTGCGCCCTTGGTGTGCTGTAAACACTAATTTTGGAGTAGTGCCAAGAAGTGCAGAGGGCGTCCAGGGGTGCAGACAGGCCCTGGCCAGCTGGCACACGAGTGGAGTTTAATTAAAGTTCATTAACGAACGAAGATGAAGGTGGTGCCGAGGGGTAACAATTAGAAGAGGCCTGCGGGCAGGAAGTGGGATAAGGGAGGGGGTAATGGTCACGTTTTGAATGCGCCCCTTGAAAGCCATCTATTCACAAAATGTTTTAATGCGCATAAAACTTGCTTTCTCTCAATCGGGACAGACTGCAGTCAGCAGCAAGCGTGGTGACTGGAAAGCGATTTTAAGTGAGAGAGAAGGAAGGCGAGAGATAATGGCCGAGGCACAGCCAGCAACGCGTGAGGTGGCTTTCTCTGCAGTGCTCAGAGGAAGACATGGTGCCGCATTACAACTATTTTACAGCTTTATCGTATGTACACTGTTTATGATCAGAAATTAGTAAGAAAAGGAGCGCTTTTTTCTATGAAAATTGTGCTGTGTTTAGATAACGAATGGATTGAATGTAGACGTGGCACTGCGATTTAAATATACGATTTAGAGTTGTTGGGCAAAACATGCAGCATAAAAGAGGTATTTCATGGGCAAGTAAGTATTTAAGTTAGTAGTGATTGTTTTGCATTCCAGGGTGGTGTTTAGTAACGTTACTCATGTAAAACATTTCTGGGAGAAATATATGTTCTACAACAAGCTCTCGGCTGCGTGGTGGGGGTGGGGGAGCGGCATTGAGTAGCGGGGGCGGGGGAGCGGTTTCCTTTGAAGTCAAATGGTGTGTGATGTGCATGCGCCCGGCTGTGGAAGTGTCTGGTGGCAAATGGGAGCTGTGCACAATGCGCGTGGTTGTGGTCACCTGCACTGTACCTGATCCGCAGTTTGGGTAGACTTTTGAAAGCCTTACTATAATCTCGCCAAACAAGCATTGCTAAAGCAATGCCGTGGGCGACACCTAAAAAAAACAGCAAGCGCTTACTTAAAGGTTAATTAGCAGCTAGTGAAAGGAGGTAACCAGGCCCTTAACTTCAGCAACACCTTAATTCTTAAAGACAGCCACTAGATATACGTGCTTTGCTTCCCCTACATCCACTTTACACCCCCTGCTGGCATCAATGAGGCCCTTCGGCACAACATAGACCAAACTTTGCGGCCCCCAGGAAAATGTTTGTGGGTATCCTTGATCTAGCACATCCTCAGTAAGGAAGGCATACGTACAATCGCGTGTTGAAGAAGCAGAACATATGGATCCGAATCAATAAGGTATTAAATATCTAAAAAAAGAACAGAAATTAAGAAACAGATTGAAATTGGAAATTTAGCACATTATGCAATGTGTGATATATATTTAATTACTTCTAAGATCTTTTATGCAATAAGGAGTATGTTTTTGTAATGGTGAAATCTGATAATACAATATTCATAGAAAAGTAGAGATTTATTCACTAGAAAAGGCTGTTCTTCAGTTGTGGAGTCTGCATAAACATATGTATAGTATCCCATGAACTGTTTTAGTCACCGTATAGCCGCACACAAACCTGCCTGTAACCAAACTTATTTTCATTATCATCAGACACTTGTAAATCGCCAAACAAGACCAACAATTGGATACCAAAGCACGGCCGGACTGGTCGTAGCCGGCATCAGGCGTTTTCCTGGGAGGCTGGAAGGGTGGGGGCCAGTTTTGAAGTGTTGTTGCAATATCATCCCCCAGTAATACAAGTAGCAGTGCTTCACACTTGCACCCCCACCTGCCCACCACCTCCCCGGTGGTTGGGGGGGTGGGGAGGGGCTGGTCCTACAAAAATGCCATGGGTGCTTTGGGTTCCCAGTTTGGCCCGGTCCTGGAGCACTATATTCACTCCTGCTTCGTAGCAGGAATTACACCTAGAACCCCCTGTTGACTGAAGCCTCCTGCATTTATACTGCACTCTCTCATGCACTCTCGCTGACTGCTGACATTATTGGCCTGGTAAGTCACCACATAACTTACTCACTAAACATCTTTACCTGCAACCTCAACATCAGCCCTCAAAGGGAAAAAATTAAAAGTTTGATAAATTGATGAGAGTCTGCAAATTTCACCTCTTCTGGGATTGAGTTCCCTTACCTATGTACCATTTTATGTTTATTAAATATTACCAAGAAATGAAAAATGATGATAAACCAAATGTCAAGTATGCTAAGTAGAGTGACCGAAGGCCATATTTTCAACAAATTCTTTCCTGAGGGTATTATATGTACAGAGCGTAACCTTTGGTCGAGTGTTATCAGTGCTTGAAATGGAGAAACAGAAGTGCAGGTACTCTGTAGCTGAGAAGTGTCAGTACTCTCCCTCTCAAAATAAAAAAGCGCCAGCACTCCATACTGGATAGTACTGGCCAATTTATAGCACTGAGTGTTATCAACATGTGAACTTCTAAGGGGCTAAGTCTTTCTTCACTCTCACCTCTTTCATTAACACCACAGCTAACCTGCACTGACTGCGCCACCTGGAGGGCACTACAAGCAGCGCACCATCAACAAGGCAATGTCACCTCCTTGTATCATCCTCGCCTACATCTTTCTGGTAAGCTCATGAACATATTGCAACATGTCATTTAATATTTTGGGGCTTATTTACAAGACCCTTGCGCCGCCGGTGCATCACTTTTAACATGGGAAAAAGTGATGTACTGGCGGCGCAAGGGTCTTGAAAATAAGCCCCTATGTACTTCTGCAATACAGCTCAGCAGTACTAAGTAGTACCAGTAACTATTCAAAATCACCCCATTGCATGTGTTCGCCACCTTGGCAATACCAGTGTCAGATGTTAAATGTTAAATGTCGTATACTTGTAAAGCGCACAGCTGCCCCAGCAAAGGGGCGTCCCGGCGCTGTATACCGCTGGGGAACCCATCCTGGCTTTCCCTGTGAGATGGTCCCTCCTGGGCATCTCCAAGGTGAAGACAAGCATCCCCGGCGCTGATGGGGCCGTTAGTAGAGATTAAGCAAGCTATTGCCCAGAGTTGCTGAGTGGGACCCATGGTTGGAGTAGGCACCGAGGCGAGAATTATCGAGTCCGCTGACCATGGCCCAAGACCCTGCCGCGTCGGGAATCGATCCCTGGTCCCGGGCCGACCTCTGCCTCCGGGTCTGCCGCCTCTAACCAGTGAGCCAAACCTCTACACTAATGTCAACAATATGATGTTGCTTTTACTTGGAGCTCAAACATCCGCCCAAATATTGTTCTGCAGTCAGACGTAAGTCCCTTGCTCACTTTGCCATAGGATTCAAGATAGCCTGGCTGATGAGGGTTATGAACCCGAAACCGGTCCCAGGATGCTTGTTTCCGAACCAGGGAAGACATGTCTTGGCAGTTCAGGCCGGACTGTTCCCATGAGGCACAGGGTCAGACTGATTTGCATATGGCCATGTCTGAACTGGGGTGGCCGAGTGAGGTAAAGAATGGTGTTGGATTAAACCCAGATCAGTTGACTGGGGGTGAGTGTTTGATTTGCTCAAACACTCCGTCCATCATCCCCTTTTGTATCGCTTAACTTGCTCTCAAAACAGTAGATTCTGAGTTCATAACAGTACAACTAAAAATTTGTGAAGGAGTCTTTTTAGGTCTGGCTTCAGCCAAGTCTGCTTGATTTTAGCAATATTACATGTGTAATATGCTTACTTATAGGGGCTTTCAGCCATCCCTCCGTATCCACTGGTCTATTTGTCTTTCATTCACATGTTTCTCTCGCCCACAACAGCATGGCTTAATGGCTCAGCCCACTTTAGCCATAGGTTTACTTCCCTTTGAGTGAGGGCATTCAGCCCTATCACATGCAGCACATCCCCACACAAAGTAGGTCATTTCAGTGCCACAGACTTCTATGTCAATGTGTGCTATTTGAGGCCAGAAATATTCTTTCTTATAATCAATATTTGGTTTTACTATTGTCAAGGGCTCACCAGTTCCACAACAATAAAGTTCTGCAAAAACCATCATATAATAAAACAAGCATTGGCAAATCAAAAAGACAGGCAGCTAACACCAGACCTCTTGGCTTTTCCAATCTTTCCTTTTTATTTTGCATTTTGAAACGAAGATCTTTATTTTACTAAGAAATGCATAGAAAATGTAATTCACAAATGGGCTTGAATGATGAAGCTAAACGTTGCAAAACATCTGCAGGCCTTGCATATTCCTTTACATTTCCATGGCCGACTACCTATTTCATTTTTACCTACTTTTGTAAATCAAAAAGGGTAACTTGGCATTGGGTAGCAGATGTTTATTGTTAACCAACTCAATGGTACTCACTTTATTGACCTCAGAAGTAGGAAAGACTGAGTGGACCTGCAAAGATTTGAACATGGGTCCATGAGGTCAAACAGAGGCCTCGACAGTGGACACATTAGTCCACTAAGCTACCAGACCCTGCCTAGTGCCAGCTATGACCTCAGAAGGATGAAAGGCTGAGTGGACCCGCCAGGATATGAACCCGTGACCATGAGGTCAAACAGAGTCCCTGACAGCAGGTACATCAGCCAACTAATCCACCAGACCCAGCTCAGTGCCAACCCAATGCCTCTATCCCACAGCTGTAGAGCAGGGTATCTGTTTCGTAAGAGTGCAATGAAAAGCAAGCTGTGGCACAGCAGCTTTTTTCAGACCACAGGCCCTTGTCGTTGGTGAAGAGCAGTAGATGATGCAGGGCTGATGAACAGCTGAGCCACTATTCACCCATCAGTCATCCTTTGAACAGGCGAGAGTGGATCCGCTGTGCCTGCTGGGTCAGAGCTTTGCAACCATTATGTGGCAGGGCACTGGCAGAGGAATTCCCTGTGGTCTATCTGCGAGAGGCACATTTCACCAAAATAAAATGTAGCAGGATTTTAGGGAATTCCAGCCATAGCATGGCAGCCGACGTACAAGACCAAAGTTCTTGTTTAGGTGTATGTGTGACAACTATTTTTCTCGGCAGACAAATCCCCAGGCATGACTCTTTAAGAAGGTCACAGGACACTTTTTCTCCAGATCAAAGTTCAGTAGCTTCTTGCACCGTATTTTCCTGACGTATTAGCTTGGGTGCAAATAACCAGTCATCGGTCACCCCGAAAATGTCACTGACTCATTAACCCCTTCCATGTGTCGGACGGCCCCCGGCCGTCCGACGTCACAGTGGGCGTGTGCGGAGGACAGCCAGGGGCCGTCCGAATCCCACCCACTCAATAAATCACCAGCACCGCAGCTGAATTTGCGCCACTGTCTAAGTGTTAAAGCCTTTGGAGCCATTCTGTTGAGCTAGAAGGTGAATGTAGAAAAAAAGTGCATGACATCCACCAGTTGAGGGTCAATTGATGGGTATGTGTGGTATCTTCATTCCTATACCGTGCATTTCCTCCTCCGTTTATGTCCCCTGCCGCTCGGCCAGCGTCGGTGTGATGTAATTAGAAAGCTGATGTGTGCCTGGTTGAGTGAGTGTCAGTTGGAGTGGGTCGGCTGAGCAGCAAGGATGCTGCTACCGGTGGGGCTTCCTTACTACCATCTTTACCTGTAACCTGAGACTCCTGTCTTGAGAATAAACTGTATCCTGTTTCACCTCTACTACTGGCTACAACGCATCTTTATTTACCACAGTATGGTCTGAGGGAGCAGCTCTTCTTGTTAACAAACTAGAGGTAACTTCCTTACTTTCAATGTCCTCTCAATGGCTTCCAAATTGCTAACTCATTGCCCATCCTCTGTGGGGAGCCTGTGCAGAGGCGAGATGATGGGAAATGGTGTAGCACACATATTAAGGCCATGCTCCTTTGCCCAGTGGTAGCATCTTGGGTGAGGGTCAGCTTGGCGTCGGCATGCTGACATCACGGCACACTTTGGTGGCTGTCACCGTTTCATGTATATTGTGCAGATATAGCCTGGTCTTTTCAGGGGGGATAGTGACCACCAGGAAATCCACCCACCATCCTCAGTATGATAGAGGACTAGAAAGTGGGAAACTGTAGCAGCTGATGAGGCGCACCAGCTGGATCCTCTAACAGCACCAATGGTCTTTGCCGGAGGGGGATACTCAAATGTTGGGTTGCTGAATCATGACTGACTCGACAATAGACATGGGATTAACCGCAAGTTTTTATGATCAAGGGGTGTCTGGCAACAAAAATCTTCATCTTCTCAGGATTCCTGTATATTTTAGAGCCATTGGGTAACAGATGGGTGTAACCCAAGCCCGGTACAAAATAATACATATGCAATAAATAAAGTATATTTGGAAGCAAAGCTGAAGGTTGGTTACTCCTCCAGCAACACTAATGGTATCATTAAGAGATTTGCAGATGGTCTGCCAATCAGCCTGGTCAGTGGAGGACTCACCCTTCTGATCCCAGCGAGCGTAGCACGAGCACTTTCAGCAAAATTATTTTACTGACAGTCCAGACATTTATTTACTTATTTACAAGAACACATTCCCAAGGCAGAGGTATCCTTATGTAAACCAAAAAAAACATTGACTCTGACTGGGACTTTCCACTTAGCCCATGTTATTTACTAAGTTGTTTCATATTCATATCCACCTCTTCCATTGGAAACTCAAGAGTTCCCACAACTCTAAATGAGGCAAAGCAAAACATGCATCAGTTCACCATAGCAACATACTCTAAACCTAAATGTAGTCCTAAGTAGATGTCACTAGTAGAAAAATCTATAATCATGATTGCAGGACTTCTTGAGAAGCTTGCAGTGATACTATCATTGCAAGCTTCAAATAAGCTGTGGAAGCTTGCAGGTTTAAACTGCAAGGAGTACATGTAGCACACCTGCATTGAAAGCAGATATATGTTTAATGGTCGGGCAAATGCATTAAAGAAGATGTGGCATCTCCATACTGCTGATATCTAATGGTTTCTTATGCAATCTCTTTCACAGGTAGCAGCAGCTAAAGCACAGCAGACACCAGCCTTTGACAAAACTGACACCCCAGCAGTTGTATGGCCTGACTGGATGTCTTCCCTCCCTGATGGGAAGTCCATGGCTGACATCTCCTTGCCGGGCACCCACGACACTATGGCCTTCTATGGTGGTGCTATTGCCCAGTGCCAGAGCTGGCCGCTCCTCAAGCAGTATGAAGCTGGGATACGATTTGTGGACATCCGATGCCGCCACTATGAAGATCGTCTGCGAATCCACCATGGTGTGATTTACCAACGTGCTGATTATGCAGATGTCCTGCGGGATACCATTCTCTTCCTGCAGGACCACCCCCAGGAGACCATCCTTATGCGTGTGAAGGAAGAGCACAACCCTTTCAACAACACCCGCACCTTTAAGGAGACGGTCACCCTCTATGTTGAGGGAGCAGGACGCCAGTGGTTTTTAAGGACCAGCCAAGTCCCCACCCTAGGGGAAGCCAGGGGGAAGATCATCATACTCCAGAATTTTAACCCTCCCAGTGATCCGTTGGGGATCCTCTATCCTGGTAACTTCAGGATATCTGACGATTATGAAGTGACAGATGCCGACAAGAAGTGGAATGTGGTGGAAAGCCACATCACCACCGCATTCAGAGGTGATCCACAGACTACCTATATCACCTACATCTCCGGGGTCCACTGGCTGCTCTTCACCCCCGCTGCTCTAGCTAAGAAGTTAAACCCTCAGCTCTTCAGGTTCCTAGAAAGGGAGGTAGCCAGCAGGACACGGTCCGGTGGGATGATGGTCATGGATTTTCCAGGAGCCGAGCTTGTCCAACGCATCATCCGAAGCAATTGGGAATTTCAGTAATACTCTGACACACAGGCTTCTCAGCGACCACCTCTTGGAACTCTAAAGCAAATTATACTAGGGGATGATTACCATAACTTTGACTTTCAAATATTGTCCTGTACCAATGTCCACTGCAGGATATTTCCTTGTACAGTATTGGCAAGGTGATTAGAGGTGGAGTTAGAACAGAAAAGGAATACTACCCTGTGCTTGCCTACATTGACGACCTTGTGCAAGGCAATATTTTGCAGTTTATATTGTTTCATGTCGAAAGTTTTGTATTGATATTTGAACATGTAGTTGGGGATAAGCAGACAGCGTTCACATGGAATATACCCCTCACCCAGCTTTCAATGCCCAGCTGAAGACATTGATGCAACATCACAGAAGGCTGAAACATCATCGGTCATTGTTTAAACAGAAGAAGCCTCTCTTGAATTCAAAACATCTCTCTATTTATTTCCCCCAGAGTAAAGTTAGAAAAGGGCACGGAGAGTAACTTGGCTCCCGACTAGATGAGGACTTTTCAGGCCTTCCATTCACAATATGCATTGGTAATGAGACACGGAGCAGCAGCACACAAACTGCACTAAGCATCTGAACTGCTTAATCTATGTGCAACTACTTGACAATTGCCCCAGCCAGTGCATTTTGTCTGATTTTTGAACCCCCATAAAGTAGCCTTTAAATGGTACTATGTTTCATATTACACGTGGGCCAGATAATTACGACTTTGTGCAAAACCTAGTTTGAGCCAAAGTCCACACCCCTGAAAGGTTACCCAGGTACATATGGACAGGTCAGCAATTCTGATGTAGACCAAGCCATGTAAACAGTAGAGCAGGCAGATGTTGGTGTGAAAAGAGTTGAATGGCAGAATACAGGTTCGGACTGGGACAGAAACTAGGCCCAGGGACCCACACAGAGATGGCCCTAATTAGTAAATTAGATAGCTGAAAAAGTGGGCAATGTTTAAAGGTTGGTGCAGTTCTGACCTTGTAAAGACATGCAGGGGCATATTTACAACAACCTGATGGAATGTGGCGTTATCCTTCCTGGCTTAACGCCGTACTCCGCCACTTCAGAAACGCAGGGCAGCACTATATTTACAACATTATGTGGCAGCCCTGGGTTTTTCCCTGCACTGACGCTAAATTAAGCACCCTAGCACCAGCACAGGCAACCTTGCACCATAGTGCAAGGGTGTCTGCTTGGAGGGGAAGGTAGTTTATGTGTAGGAAGGTGTCCCTTCCTGCACATTAAAAATCTTTAAATGACGTTTTGTAACTTTTATGTGTGCTGCGTAATGCTGCACACATAGAAGTTGCAAAACGTAATTTTTGGGAGGATTGTTTATGTGCAGGAAGAGTCACCTTCCTGCACATAAACAATCAATACAAATTTTCTGTTTCTAAGTGTGCTGCACAACGCAGCATGCATAGAAACCGCAAAAAAAGAGGAGAAATAAAGCATTTCTTCTCATTTTGCTTGTTTAAGACCAGGTTTTCCCTGGTTTTAAGTTTGGCGCTGCCTCCTATTCACGCTACCCTTGTAAATAGGAGGCAGCGTAAACATCAAAAATCAATGGGTGTTGTGGTGGAACACCCACCGCAACACCCATTGCCCTCCCCTTTCACGCCAAATACCGCATTAAAGGGTGTTTTATATACAAGGGAGCGTTAAGCTCATTTAAGGGGCTTAGCGCTGCCTTGCAAAGAAGGCGAAGCCCCTATCGCCATCACAACACTTGCACCTGTTAATCTTTGAGACCTGGGTTAGGGGATTTTTACAGGAGCAATAAATATCCTATTCCCTACAGGGACTCTCCTACAAATGGCGTAAGTGCTGACTAATGTCACTCAAGTAATATCTTTACAAATGTATCATGTGCCTTGAAACCTCCCACCCATGACCTCCATGTACCCAGTTCACCTCTGCCCTGGAATGCAACAGGACTTTTACAAAGTAAAAATTTTAGTAGTTATTACAATTTTTTTTTGTAATTTTGCATTTTTAGTTCCATAGTGGGATGTGGGTTTATAGGGGAATAGGGTGGGAAGTTATTTAACTGCCTCAAATTGTAAAATGCTCTGATATCCTTAGGGATCAAGTGCGCGCTATATACAACTTTATAAATAAATAAATAAATAAACCCCATGCACCTTTGTACCTTGCTGACAATACCCCTGGAATACCCACCAGCGCCCCTTACCCTTACCCGCTGGCGCACCTCAATATGCCCTCCATCTCTTTCACCCATCCCAAAAAAGCTTCTGACGCGTCAAGAGCTCTCACCTGTAAGAGCTTCAAGGGTTCTTCGGATTAATAAAGAATACGGCATGGAACCATATTTTTCTTAAGGTAAACAAGCACTGGCAAAGCCAACAGGTCTGTGGGCTAGCTAGGTGTTTAAGTTCTGGTATTGATCATATAAACTGGCTTGACAAAGCAGCGTTAGTGAGTAGAATTAATTGAATGCATTGTATTCCTTTATAAGCATTTGATATGCAGATGAGAAATGCCACTCAATCACACGGAGCTATTGGTGCCACCCAAAAACTTTGCTCTTAAACACCACGCTCAGTTTCAGCAAGTTTACAAAAAATGAAGGGCTTCATTTGTGGGTTTTTGACGTAGAGCAGCACAAAAAGTTACCTTGCTGCGCTGCCCTACATCAAAGTGAAAGGGCAGGAATGCACTGTAGTTATCAAATATGGTGTATTCCTCTCTTTTCCCCTGCGCTGGAGCCGTTTCGGCATCCTAGCACCGACACAGGCACCCTTGCACCATCATTCAAGGGTGCCTGTGTTGTCAGCAGGATTGTGTTTGTGCAGGAAGGAGCACTATCCTGAGAAGTGTTTTTCTCTTTCTATGAGTATTGCAGGATGCTGCACACATGGAAAGAGGAATATTATGCCTCACCTCGGGAGGTGTAGGGTTTGACACATTCCCATGTTTACATGATTTTGTAAATCTGGCGAAGCGTCAAAAACCTTAAGTGTTCCGTGGGAACGCCCATGGAACACCTCCAGAGCACGGAGTAAGGTATCGCAGCAATTTGGGCTGCCCTGCCTGACTACATATCTAGGGGGCTATTCAAAGCTACGTAAAGTGGTAAACATCCTTTACAACGCAACTTTTACCACGCAGTGCCTTTACGACGCAACTTTTACAATGCAAACCATTACAACGCATTGCGCTGGGGGGCGCTCTAGGATAGGGAATAGGTTTAATGTACTATCCAACACCTTCCCTACTATCCACGGGGACTGGAGTTGGATTAGTAAATTAAACTATTCACTATCCAGCGCCTAAAGGCACTATGCGTTGTAATGATATGCGTTGTAAAACTTGCGATGTAAAGGTAGGCGTTGTAAAAGTATGCGTTGTAACGTCATACATCCACGTAAAGTAGCTTTGCGTGGCCTCATAAATATGAGTTCAAGATTCGCGCCGCCAGAGCGTCAGAAAAATTGGCACTCCGGCAGAGCAAGGGGCTCGTAAATATGCCTCTAAATGAGTAGCTTACTAAGAGAAGCTATCATGGGAGGGAAGCTGCTCTGTCCAGAACTCATAGATAGACCTTTGACAGCAGCACTCTGTAGAATGTGGCGCCCCCCAGAGGTGGTCACCTGGGGAGTTATAATGATCCTACACTAGGTTGCAGCAGCCACCAAAACACCTGCACGACTGGAGGAGAACATGATATGCCAAGTACATGATATTAGAGGAATGACTTCTTCTACACCGTAAAACAGAGAGGAATGATAGGACTGATTAGAACTGATGTGCTAGTGCCGAGAGATGGGAACATTTCATGATTCCAACATCTAAACGTTGTAGCAAACCTTCACCATGGGGAACAGGATAAAGACAAAGACATGGAAGTGAGACGACGACTACCTGAAGGTGATGAAAATCAGAAATAACCTTTGGTGCAAAATGCAGTGCGTGTGGAAGGAAGAACAAATACCGCCTCCGCGAAAGAGAACTTCGAGGAATAACACCTCACCTGGACTTCTACTGCAATCAATCAAACAGAATTGATAGTATAGAGGACCCCCACTTTTTAGGACAAGAATGGAAAATGACCACTGAGTGAGATGTCTTTTTTTAGACCTTGCGGTCTGCTCCCTCTTTAATTCAAATTTCCATTTGATTATGTCATGTTTTGTTCTAGTTGTAGCCAAGTCCTTGTGCATCCCTGACGTGCTTTACTACATTGACCTAGGCTAATTCTGGTGTCGTTGGCTGTATTTCTTTCTTGAGTGTGATTCAAAGTCCTTGGGTGCATGAGATATTGCATTGGACTGCAGTTGCATTTGTATTGTGCTATCTTATCCCTGATACCTAAGGCACTGAAGCTCAGATGCAGAAGGGCGGCACACTTCTCTCAGGGAAGGCTTTGCATGGAGAAGTGTCTGCTCTTTTGCCTCAGATACCTCAGGCACTGAAACTCATATGCAGAAGGGCAGCACACTTCTCTCAGAGAAGGCTTTGCATGGAGAAGTGTCTGCTCTGTTGCCTCAGATACTTCAGGCACTGAAACTCATGTGCAGAAGGGCAGCACACTTCTCTCAGAGAAGGCTTTGCATGGAGAAGTGTCTGCTCTGTTGCCTCAGATACCTCAGGCACTGAAGCTCAGATGCAGAAGGGCAGCACACTTCTCTCAGAGAAGGCTTTGCATGGAGAAGTGTCTGCTCTGTTGCCTCTGAAACCTCAGGCACTGAAACTCGTGTGCAGAAGGGCAGCACACTTCTCTCAGAGAAGGCTTTGCACGGAGAAGTGTCTGCTCTGTTGCCTCAGATACCTCAGGCACTGAAGCTCAGATGCAGAAGGGCAGCACACTTCTCTCAGAGAAGGCTTTGCATGGAGAAGTGTCTGCTCTGTTGCCTCTGAAACCTCAGGCACTGAAACTCGTGTGCAGAAGGGCAGCACACTTCTCTCAGAGAAGGCTTTGCACGGAGAAGTGTCTGCTCTGTTGCCTCAGATACCTCAGGCATTGCAGCTCAGATGCAGAAGGGCAGCGCACTTCTCTCAGAGAAGGCTTTGCACGGAGAAGTGTCTGCTCTGTTGCCTCAGATACCTCAGGCACTGAAGCTCATATGCAGGAGGGCAGCACACTTCTCTCAGAGAAGGCTTTGCATGGAGAAGTGTCTGCTCTGTTGCCTCAGATACCTCAGGCACCGAAGCTCATATGCAGAAGGGCAGCACACTTCTCTCAGAGAAGGCTTTGCACGGAGAAGTGTCTGCTCTGTTACCTCTGAAACCTCAGGCACTGAAACTCGTGTGCAGAAGGGCAGCACACTTCTCTCAGAGAAGGCTTTGCACGGAGAAGTGTCTGCTCTGTTGCCTCAGATACCTCAGGCACTGAAGCTCAGATGCAGAGGGGCAGCACACTTCTCTCAGAGAAGGCTTTGCATGGAGAAGTGTCTGCTCTGTTACCTCTGAAACCTCAGGCACTGAAACTCGTGTGCAGAAGGGCAGCACACTTCTCTCAGAGAAGGCTTTGCACGGAGAAGTGTCTGCTCTGTTGCCTCAGATACCTCAGGCACTGAAGCTCAGATGCAGAGGGGCAGCACACTTCTCTCAGAGAAGGCTTTGCATGGAGAAGTGTCTGCTCTGTTGCCTCAGATACTTCAGGCACTGAAACTCATGTGCAGAAGGGCAGCACACTTCTCTCAGAGAAGGCTTTGCATGGAGAAGTGTTTGCTCTGTTGCCTCAGATACTTCAGGCACTGAAGCTCAGATGCAGAAGGGCAGCACACTTCTCTCAGAGAAGGCTTTGCATGGAGAAGTGTCTGCTCTGTTGCCTCAGATACCTCAGGCACTGAAGCTCAGATGCAGAAGGGCAGCACACTTCTCTCAGAGAAGGCTTTGCACGGAGAAGTGTCTGCTCTGTTGCCTCAGATACCTCAGGCATTGCAGCTCAAATGCAGAAGGGCAGCACACTTCTCTCAGAGAAGGCTTTGCATGGAGAAGTGTCTGCTCTGTTGCCTCAGATACCTCAGGCACCGAAGCTCAGATGCAGAAGGGCGGCACACTTCTCTCAGAGAAGGCTTTGCATGGAGAAGTGTCTGCTCTATTGCCTCAGATACCTCAGGCACTGAAGCTCAGATGCAGAAGGGCAGCACACTTCTCTCAGAGAAGGCTTTGCATGGAGAAGTGTCTGCTCTGTTGCCTCTGAAACCTCAGGCACTGAAACTCGTGTGCAGAAGGGCAGCACACTTCTCTCAGAGAAGGCTTTGCACGGAGAAGTGTCTGCTCTGTTGCCTCAGATACCTCAGGCATTGCAGCTCAAATGCAGAAGGGCAGCACACTTCTCTCAGAGAAGGCTTTGCATGGAGAAGTGTCTGCTCTGTTGCCTCAGATACCTCAGGCACCGAAGCTCAGATGCAGAAGGGCAGCACACTTCTCTCAGAGAAGGCTTTGCATGGAGAAGTGTCTGCTCTGTTGCCTCAGATACCTCAGGCACTGAAGCTCATATGCAGGAGGGTAGCACACTTCTCTCAGAGAAGGCTTTGCATGGAGAAGTGTCTGCTCTGTTGCCTCTGAAACCTCAGGCACTGAAACTCGTGTGCAGAAGGGCAGCACACTTCTCTCAGAGAAGGCTTTGCACGGAGAAGTGTCTGCTCTGTTGCCTCAGATACCTCAGGCACTGAAGCTCAGATGCAGAGGGGCAGCACACTTCTCTCAGAGATGGCTTTGCACTGAGAAGTGTCTGCTCTGTTGCCTCTGTTACCTCAGGCACTGAAGCTCAGATGCAGAAGGGCAGCACACTTCTCTTAGAGAAGGCTTTGCATGGAGAAGTGTCTGCTCTGTTGCCTCTGAAACCTCAGGCACTGAAGCTCAGATGCAGAAGGGCAGCACACTTCTCTCAGAGAAGGCTTTGCATGGAGAAGTGTCTGCTCTGTTGCCTCTGAAACCTCAGGCACTGAAACTCGTGTGCAGAAGGGCAGCACACTTCTCTCAGAGAAGGCCTTTGCATGGAGAAGTGTCTGCTCTGTTGCCTCAGATACTTCAGGCACTGAAGCTCAGATGCAGAAGGGCAGCACACTTCTCTCAGAGAAGGCTTTTCATGGAGAAGTGTCTGCTCTGTTGCCTCTGAAACCTCAGGCACTGAATCTCAGATGCAGAAGGGCAGCACACTTCTCTCAGAGAAGGCTTTGCATGGAGAAGTGTCTGCTCTGTTGCCTCTGAAACCTCAGGCACTGAACCTCAGATGCAGAAGGGCAGCACACTTCTCTCAGAGAAGGCTTTGCATGGAGAAGTGTCTGCTCTGTTGCCTCAGATACTTCAGGCACTGAAACTCATGTGCAGAAGGGCAGCACACTTCTCTCAGAGAAGGCTTTGCATGGAGTAGTGTGTGCCTGCTGTGTTGCCTCTATTAGTAGTGCTCAAGCTGTGTGCAGCTGCTCATAGACTACACACCTTTTCAGTAGGAGAAAAGTGTGAGAATAGGCATAATCATGCCAGCAGATACCTACTAACTTTTGTTTCAAACAATCCACACCACATTGAGCAAGAATCACAGGAAGTGGGCAGAGGTGAAGGATGGTACCCTACCACTCTGGCTAAAAACCTTGGAGTCCTGATTGAGCCCACCCTCAATATGCGACAGCAGGTGAATCAAACAGTCTCTACCTGCTGGGGCATAATTCACATCTTGAGGAGAATCAAGCACTACTTATCCCAGCAGGCCAGAAAGCAAGTCGTGGTAGCCCTTATTGGCTCCCGACTTGACTATTGTAATGCGCTGTATGCAGGTCTCAGCAGGGGGCTGCTGCAGCGCCTTCAACTGGTCCAAAATGCGGCAGCTAAGTTTGTGTTGGACCTTCCCAAACGTGCATCGGCCACTTCTGCTAGGAAGGCATTGCATTGGCTACCTGTTGAGGACAGGATTTCTTTTAAAATCCTGTGCCTTACCTTTGGCGCTCTGGCGAGAAATAGGTCAGTGGGGATTGGGGCTCTTTTGTCCCCCTATTGCCCCTCGAGGAATCTGCGCTCTGCGAACAAATCTTTGTTATCTGTACCACGTATTCGCAGAGCCAAATGGGGTGGCAGAGCTTTTTCCACAGTGGCACCTAAGATGTGGAATGCTCTTCCTGCTGAAATTAAACCCCTTCCCACTCTTCAGTCCTTTAGGAAAGCTTTGAAGTCACGATTTTTTGCCAAAGCATACCCGTAGTTTTGCCTCTGCCTTTTAAGATTTATTTTATAGGCTCCTTGATGCCTTCGGGTTTTAGTTGCGCGGTTATAAATTTTCTTTCATTCATTCATTCATTCATGGGAGATCCCACCTTCATTGGATTAAGGTATGTGAAGGGGAGCCCAAACAGAAGTGACAGAGAAGCAACTTTCCGAAAGGGGCATTCTACAACCATCCATGTCATCCTGGCTGAAGAGTCCACCCAGAAGTAGAGAAGAAACACATGTGAATGGGCGTTACACCACCAGCCCTACTCTATATTCTGAGGAGTTCATTGAGGAGCAGCAGAGAAGCTGTCCACAGTGTATGCAACCGTCTAAGGGGCAGTGCAAGTGTGCCAGGTCAGAAAAAGCATAATAGAACAGGCCATAATATGTGTCTGCTAAGTTCACACAGGAGCGAGTTGGTGCACACCACCGCAATGGGTGATACTGGGGCTGAGGCGAAGATGGGCTGGCGTCTAATCCTATGGAAAGATGCTGTTAGATTCTTCCCATTAAATGCAGTGATGAAGAGATGGCATTGAGGAAAGAGGCAGAGGTTCTGGCTTGAGTCCCTTCCAGGCCACCCAATTAGAGGTCCTTCCCCTTTCTTAGGCTGGATGCCACAGACAGAGATGCTCAGTAGAGCCCAGGCTCAGGAGGTGAGTCAGAAGCTCTCTGGAACTACCCAGTCTTCTGTGGAAAAATAGTTTCTGAGCAGCAGTAAGTAGGAAATACACAGATAACTTGCACAGGTCGAGAAGGGCAAAAAGGCATGAACAAAAAAGGATGTTTATGATAACCAGGGCTGCTAAACATGCAAGAAATTAGCCAAACGGTTAACTATATAAACATCCACTAAAGACATTGAGAAAATGAGGGGAAAATTCAATCAAAGTTGACGAATTAGGACAAATTGGTAACTTTCATTTAGGTTGAAATAAAGAGTCAAAATTAGTTTAATTTGGTGCCATTCAAATTATTTTTTGCAACAAACTTATGCAATAATTGCACCAAAGGTGTATTGGCGCTAAAAGAGGAGCTCGAGCACTGGGCTTAATTTCAAATTAAAAAATGCTTGTCCTAACAGAGGAAAGACATGCTTGTTCCACTGGCACTTTTTTCGGGGGGGGAGGGCTCCTAGAGGTGCTGATCATGTACTCTTCACCACTCGCCCCTAAACGCAAACTGAATACAGATGTTATAGTTCACAGTCCGTACCATCATTGGCGTCGATTCTGGGGTAACCTTAATGATATCACAGGAAGTTACATCATATGAACCGTGACCTTGTTTTCTCCAAGAAGGCATGCCACATGACTCTCTTACAAACAATAACAATCATTCTTATTCATTCTCACTCACTCACTTGCATTCACTATTAATCTCACTCAAGCTCACTCATAATCACTGACACACTGGCACAGTATGTCAGTATGCATTACTAATGCTTTGCACCGTGTTGACACAAACCGGTGCAAAGTCTTAGAGTGGGATCTACTATCCAAAGCAAATCCTAATTTGTGCCGGATAATATCCGAAAGTAATGCAATATTGTGCTATGCACTGCTTTCCTTTAATTTGGGTCAAGTGGGCGTTCCATGAGGGGTGATTGAGCGTTCCCATTCAACCACCCATAAGTTCTGACGTAAATCTGTAGCTACAAACATTGGTAGAGAGGAATTTGGGTCAAAATCTTACAGCTCCTCAAGCCACGCATAACGAGGAGAAATGTTTTCATTTCTCCTTGTTTTTCCAACTTTGCATGTATGCTGCAATGTACAGCCCACTACAAAGTGGGAAAAGCCTTAAAGCATAGTTTTTGTACTAGAAGGGACCCCTATCAAACAAAACCCATGCTTCCAAGAACGCACACATCTTTGGATGAATTGGGTTGATGCGTTGGCATGTGGCACCCAAAAGTGCACCATCACACAGGGAGAGAAACAATGCATCATATTTCAGTAGAAATTGTGCATTGTTTCTCTCTTCCTTTGACACAAGGCAGCGAAGCATCTTTGTTGCTGTGTTGCCTTGCATCAAAGAATAGTAAATCTGCCAACAATCTCACTCACTACCTTTAACTGACTCCCTCACACACACATGCTTACACATACAGACACATGTTTACACACACTCTCTCTCACATAACCACAATCTCACCCGCAAGCATGCCCACAACATACACTTAAAAACATTTTTACTTACCACAGCTGATACCAAAGGTCTCATTCCAGCTAAGTGTGCTGCATTTTTTATTACACTAATAGTGAATAATAAAATATTATTCACTATTAGTATAAATTAATACAAGTTGAAACGAAGGAATGTGGAATCACTCTGTTCCTGGCACTGAATTTTCCATCTCTGCAGCCAGGGGTTGCACAGGAAGTACCAAGGGTCGCAAGGGGTAAGCCACGGGTCACAGCTGCGACCCCTGTTGATCCCTAAATTGTGTCTATGAGTACCTTGTGGTTTATAGAGAGAGTAACAGTTTGTCTCTTCTGTCACAGTTTCACTGTAAATTAGGCCTGATAATGGCTGGTATATGTCCTCTGCTCCACATTCCAAAGTTTGTCTTTCTGTTTCTCCTTTTTTGATTTAGAACATTCTACCCTCAGTGGGTGGAATTTTCGAATAGCCTTATAGCCCTCCTGCCTCAGGCTATGCCGGTTGTTAAAGGCCCTCTCCCATGTTAAAGGCCCTGGCCTGTGGTTTGAGGCTATTACTAGGGTTCAGGGCCTTCAACCCCTCCCATGCTCATGACGAGATCAGCTCATCATGAGCCACAGTGGCCGTGTGCTCATGACGAGCTGAGCTCGTCATGACCATTGCGCCGCGCCCACATGGGGATAATTCCCCTGCTGTGCTGGGCGTTCCATTGGAACGGGCGTGGTCGTGACGAGCTCAGCTCGTAATGAGCACACAGCCACCGTGGCTCAGGACGAGCTGAGCTCGTCACGAGCACTGGGGGGCTACGTGTGCCCCCCCCAGCACAGCGGGGGAATTAGCCCCGCAGGCAAGGGATTAACACCCGGTATAGCCATTGGCAGTAGGCTATAATGCTACATTTTAAAACGTGCTTGTCATCAGGAAATGCATTACACTACAAGCTCTCACCTTTAGAATCCCATACAATAATATAATATGGCCTTACAGTCCACTGTCAGGAGCTAAACCAGTTGCTAAAAGCCCTGAATCCAAGTTATAGGCTCAAGCCGCACCTTAAAAGGTCATTTCAAGCTTTCTTCCCCATCATATCCCTGCTTCAAGGTCTTTCACACGGGCTGTGACAAACAAAGACTATCTCCTGAACGGAGTGGACTCTTTGCTGTTGGAAGGTATGATAACGGAAGTCCAAGTACCAGAGAGAAGCCAAGGTTTCTATTCAATCTTGTTCCTGGTTCAAAAGTCAAATTACTCTTCGTTCAGTGATGGGTTTCAAAGGATTGAACCGCCATGTCCAAAAGAGTCCCTTCAGTATTATGTTCCTTCAATAAGTGGCAGCATCGTGACAAAGGGAGATGTAGTGATGATGCTGGATCACCAAGATGCATATTTTCACGTGCCAATACATCATGTGAGTCAGTCTCTTAGTCCTTTTGGGCATTTAAACAAGTTCTGACGCTTGCAAAATAAACACTACCTTAGGCTGTAACCTGTGTGTGTAAAATAAACATGCTTGCTGGCATTTACACGCATTTTAAACACTTACAAAATGAACATTCTCTCAGGCTTTAAATGCGCTTTTCCTCAAACATTAAAGACATGTTTATAGATAAAAATTCTAATAATTTGTTTGATAAATCCGCTTACCATAAAGCATGACGCAAATGTGTCTGTGGCAGGATGAACATGTATAGCATGGTAGGGCTGCTCCAACAAGACCGCAATCTGTGAGACAGGCCTACGTCATGGTGTACTCAAATGGCTCATGTTAGCTTATGACAAAAAATCAGCATTAGGGATCCAGACAACAGTATTGTAGGGCACTCAGGGCAGGGGTGCACGTCTCAATCCATGCAAAGGACTTTTCCATTCTAACAACTACACACCTTTCTTGTCGTGTTTTCCAGGTCTTAGCAACATGTGAGGTGCGCTAAGCGTGGGCAGTTCAGAAGCCAGGCAGACTTACGGTGGAAGGCCCTTCAGAATTCTCCTTTTCAGGGACAAACACAATTGGGCATGCTGCAGCAGGACAGCTCTTGTGACTGGTTGCGGTTTCTATGAAGATCAAGCAATGGGGCTGGTCAGAGGGATTTCTGTGAGACGATCATGGTGTGTGAGTCCCAACAGCAATACTGGTGGTGCTCATACAGCGAGTGGGGCCACGGGTGCTTTACCTTCTCATGTTTTCCTTTGGAAAAGAAAGGTGTGGTGTCATCTCCTCCCTCTTGGGCATTCTTTTTTAACAAACAAAGTTTTGTGAGTTTGTATTGATAACCCAATAATAAGAAGATAACACAAGAATTACTTCCCCATCTGTATGGCCACAACCAGCCCCAGGCAGTGGAGACTGCTGTGGGGGCAGGGTGCGAGTGCAGACCTTGTTTGCTCATGGTTTACTCATGCCTCTTGTACTTCCTTTTTGGTGCTGTTTCATTACCCCCTCATCTCGTACTCCTCATCCAAATTCTGACATAATGAAGCACCCCGCCTCCAGACAAAGCCTTAATTTGCTGTGGGATGTAACAGAGGCGTAACACAGGCCCCTGCAGCCCCCAGGTGTGGGGGGCCCTCACCCTCCAGGGGGCCCCGTCAGCACCGCACTTCTGTTGGGGAGCTCTAGATTGAGTCCGGAGGGACCCCTTCACGTACCCTGCAGAGGGGACCCCTCAAGGTTTGTTACGCCGCAGGGATGTAATCCCAGATCGTTGTGTCCTTTTCCCTTTTCTACAACAAGGTAGAAGAGCATCACTCCCACCGCCCCACCTCCTGTATCTTCTCTGTCTTCAGGCAGAGGTAAGCATGCTGCCGCTTTTTTAATTGAATATTTGTTTAATGTATAATGTTGCAAGCACGGAAATGTCTGGCAAATCTTTATAGGAAGCCCTTATTCATAAATTAATTCAAGAGAACTCCAGTTTCCATGTCAATTTTCTTCAGACAATTAATCTTTGCAGCCGTGTTAGACTGGAGCACAACTCTAGCACATTACCAAATAAATCATCAACTTACAACATTTAATGTTCAGTCAATGATGAGAGGTTTGATGACGTTTTGAAATCTTTATTTGTCTTATTAGAAGATTAGTCAATATTCTAGCTAAAGGACCTAATCTAGTCAGAATCCATAAAGATTTCCTTTAGAAAGAGTAAGAGAATCTTAATTAATAGGCAAATAGCTATAGAGAAACGTACTTCCCATGAAGGGCAGTTCAGGGCAAACTCAGCCGAGTTCTCGAACAACTGCATTAGAAACCGCAAACCATATAAGAAACGGAAATTACAGCAGTAGTTATGATTAAAATAGAGAATGTTTCATAATAAGCATAAGAAAACAGAAAAGCCACTGTTCGCAGTAACTCACAGTAGATTCGGACAAGGGAATGGTAGGGGAGATGTGCTTAGAATGCAGTGCACTAACTAACTAGGAACTGTTGTGCCGTCCGCCTGACCTTGTCTGTGTACAGGGCAGACGGAAGCGGATGGGGAGGGGCAGAAAAAACGGAAGTCAGTTCGGGGATCGAGGCAGGAGAATAAAGCCACGTAAACCTCTAGCTCCGGGCAAGAGTCTTCTTTGGGGGGGCCTGCAATAGAACGCTGGCGACGAGGGTGGGATCTTGCTGCCCCGCCGCTCTGCCCCTCGCTGCAACCGCAGCGGGTGTGTCTGCAGCCGGAGACCTGCCCGAGACGGTGAAAAAGAGCGCGAAAAAAAAAACGCGCTCGCGCTGAAGGCTGTGAGCCACAGAGGTGCCATGCAGCAGAAGTCAGCAGCGCATGAAGGGTGAGTCTGAGCAGCGACTACCCTTATTGGAACAACTGCCAGAAATAAAAGCAGACACTGTGCAAAGAAGGACCTGTGTCCTCCTGGGTGGCCATTTTGAAGTCAGGCACTGTGCATAGGACTTCATCAGTTCCTGACACGGTGGCCATTTTGAAGTCAGGCAAGTGCAAGAAACCCCATAGAAACCCGCAAATTCCTAGAAATAAAGCTTTGCACTGCCAATTGGGCTTATATCTGCACTCAAGATGCCTGGTGAACCTGACACTTCACGCTCAGAAGCCACAGGGTCCACCCTGCAAGTCCTGCAACCGCACCCAATGATGATGGGAGTGTTATACCTATGCCCGCCGGAGCCCCTCGAATTAACGTCTGGGAACAGCATGGGGTCGAAATGGAAGAGCTGGGCAGAAGATTTTGAGGACTTTATGGCAGGATCCCAGGTGCAAGACTCCAAGCAGAAGCTGATAGCATTGCGAAATCTGATAGGAAAGGACATCATGCAGATTATCAAAGAATTACCTGCCGCCACTGCCACTTCATATGGGGATGTGAAAGGAGCCCTGGATCGGAAGTTCCTCCACAAGCGAAACCTATACTATGAGCGAAACACGTTCAACCTCGCTTCCCAAGAAAAATATGAACCAATGTGCGACTTCATCGCTCGCATTCGGCGCCTAGCCCGGTACTGCGAGTTTGACGCGTTTAACACTGAAGATGCCCAACGACTGCGCATTATTGAGGGATGCCAATCGGAATCACTGCGCCACAGATTGCTGAAGAAACATTACACGTTAGAAGAAATCGAAGAACTCACTCGCATCAACGATCAAGCCGAAGACCATGCTAAGAAAATGGAAGCCAGCAAATCTGAAAAAAAGGAACAAGCCTTTCGAATGCAATCGCGCATGGATTAGAAGCGCTATCCTGACCGTCGCAAATCAGAGAGACGAACGCAGAAAACCCTACGTCATCACATAATGGAGCTCGAAGCTATCACACAAACAGGTCAGCCTCAAAATGTTACAGAGGCGGTCAAGACTACCCACACTCGGGACAATGTCCTGCCATAGGACAACAGTGTCACCGATGCGGGAGAGAAAATCACTTTGAAGCAACCTGCTAAACGCGTTGGTCAGAAACAAAGACAGCCAAGTCAAGTCCAGGAACCCGCAACCACGCCAGAGCAGTAAGAGGAAGGAAAAGTCGCTCCTCTAGCTCGTCAAGGTCAAGCACCCACTCAACTGCCTCACGTAAACCTCAGAGGTCAACGTCCCGGGAATCGTCCTCTCCCACGCCTGTGTCACAAGACAGTGACGAATATGTATATATGGTGTCGGACCCTGACAGACTGAAAAAATACCTACGGCTGAACATTCAAAGAGGAATTCACCCGGCCAAATTTGTTTTAGACTCAGGAGCATCCTTAAACTACATATGTGCCATGGAATACAACAGCATGAAGCCTCAGCCAAAACTAGAACCTGCCGCTGTTCGAGTTTACACGTGGATGTCCAGGAAGCCCCTACCCTGCCTGGGACAGTTCCGCACGACTCTAACCTATAAAGACCGACAGATCCAAGCACATATCCATGTGATTGAGGGTCCTGATGCAGCGGATTGCCTTCTCTGTCTGCCGACAGCAGAGCGCCTCAAACTTGTCGAACTTTTGTACACCGTGGATGACTCCCTGGATATCGTCAACAAATTCCCGATCCTATTCAAGGGCCTTGGAAAACTCAACCAATTCAAGGTCAAGTTACACATTAACAAGCAGGTGTCCCCGGTAGCGCAACACCACAGAAAGGTGCCATTTCATTTACAACAGGCAGTGGATGATGAGCTACAAGACCTACTGCGGACGGGCATCATTGAAAGATCCACAGGGCCCACTCCATGGGTATCTCCTGTGGTGGTAGTACCTAAGAAAGGACAAGACAATAAAGTACGCCTCTGCATTGACATGCGTGCCCCGAACACAGCCATCGAGAGGGAAAGACATCCTGTACCTCATATCAGTGATATGATTGCTCGCCTCAATGGAGCAACTGTGTTCTCAAAACTGGACCTCAACAAGGGATACCACCAACTGGAACTACATGAGCAATCCCGTTATATCACCACTTTCACCACCCATTAAGGTCTATTCCGATATAAACGCCTAAACTTCGGAATATCTTCCGCCGCGGAGATCTTTCAGGAAGCCATTCGGAGGGTCATCCAGGGCAACCCAAATGCCTTTAATTACAGCGACAACATTCTAGTGTTTGGGGAGAACCAAGTGGAGCACGACAAAGCCTTGGACCGGGTGTGCCACGCCTTACTCAACGCCAACCTCACCCTCAATCCGGACAAGTGTGAATTCCACAAGTCCACGCTCAAATTTTACGGACATATCTTCTCCAAAGACAGCATGAAACCAGATCCTGAGAAAGTGTCTGCCCTCGCAGACACCCCACAACCGCAGGACGTCAGTGACCCCCGCTCCTTCCTGGGAATGGCGAGCTACTGTGCCCGCTACATTAAAGACTATGCCACCATCAGCTACCCACTTTGGGAACTCACCCGCCAAGGCCAACAATTCCTGTGGTCACCTGCATGCGAACACGCATTTAACACAATCAAGGACGCTGTGAGCACCCCCATCAATTTAGCCTATTTTGACACCAAACGAAAGACCGAAATCACTGTAGACGCTAGTACGTTGGGACTGGGTGCCATCCTGGCTCAGTACAACAATGACACAGATCAACGCCACGTGGTTGCCTATGCCAGCCGTTGTCTCACTGACACGGAGAAGGCTTGCTCTCAGCCCAAAAAGGAAAATCTCGCGGTCGTCTGGGCTTGTGAACACTTTCATCTGTTTGTATATGGAAAGCACTTCACACTCATCACGGACCACCAAGCACTCATCACCATCTTTGGCAATCCACAAGCGAAGATGCCTCCACGAATAGAAAGATGGGGCCTCCTTTTACAAGACTACATCTACACCATCATTCATAAACCTGGAAAAACCGAAAACCCAGCAGACTACATGTGAAGGCATCCGCAATCCCACTCGCGTGAACGATGCTCTGTATCAGAGGAGTACATTAATTTTGTCATCGACAGTGCGCGTCCTCCAGCTGTGCCCCTGGAAGCCCTTCAAGAAGCCTCGGCCCAGGATCCTACTGTTCAGGCCATCATAGGTCGGATACTCGCCAACTACTGGAGACACCTGGACGCCAGCCGCCAGGATGCGTCTGCGGATGCTCAAGAACTGATGGCATTTAAGCATGTTCAGGCAGAACTATCGATCAGCACGGATGGTCTACTGTTAAGAGGAGGGAGGATAGTCATTCCTCAATGACTTCGCCAAGGGATCATCAATCTCGCTCATGAAGGGCACAGAGGAGTCGTAGCCACCAAGAAAGCACTCCGAGAACGTGTCTGGTTCGCATCCCTCGATCACATGTTGGAGGCCACACTCAAAGACTGTGCCTCATGTCAGCTCGTTGGTCGAGAGGAACCACCTGCCCCGCTACAGATGTCTGAACTACCTGATGGGGTATGGCAACAAGTGGCCATTGATTTCTTCGGGCCATTAAAATCAGGCAAGTACATCATCGTCATCATGGACGAAAACTCCCGCTTCCCCATCGCACAGCAAGTGTCTTCCACGAAAGTGGAGGCTGTCATCCCTGTCATCGATGAAGCGTTCGCGGCATGTGGAATACCTATAGGAGTAAAGACAGACAACGGACCACCGTTCAACAGCCACAAATTTGCTGAATTTGCGAAACACCTCAACTTCAAACATCGGAAAATCACTCCCCTGTGGCCCCAAGCCAACAGTATGGTCGAGCGATTCATGGGGACTCTTAAGAAGACCGTTCAGCAAGCGGAACTCGCTCACCGTGACATTCAGCAAGCACTAAACGAAGTGTTGCGAGCGTACAGGACCACACCACACAGCACCACGAATCAATGCACTGCCACCCTGATGCTCGGGTGAGTTCCTCGCACTCGACTGCCTACATCAAACACCGTCCCGCAACCCCGAATTGTGACCACTGATCATGACACCCTGGTAAAACTAGACCAGGCAAAGAAAGCAAAGATGAAAGACTACGCCGATCAGCGCAGGCATGCGCGACAGAGGGACATTCATGTAGGAGACTGGGTGCTGGTGAAGCAAGACCGCAAGACTAAGGCAGACAGCCGATACCTCGCCCACCCAATGCGAGTCTCCAGTCAAAAGGGGACTATGATCACCGCCGAGTCGGAAGGAAAAAGGATAACTCAAAACATATCCCATTTCAAGAGATATCACCCCTAGGCTCATGTTCGACCCCAAGACAGTGAGTCCAACACGGACTCATCGAGCCACGGGCGAAACAGTGATGGAGCACGTCCTAAGTCAGTGAGGCTAGAAGACAGACAAGACCGTCTCACTCCTGAACAAGCACGGAGCAGTCGCCCAAGAAGAGTGGTCAAATGACCTGTTCGACTCATTGAAGAACTCTGAGAGACAGTAAGCATTATTGTATAAAGGGGGGAGGTGTTGTGTCGTCCGCCTGACCTTGTCTGTGTACAGGGCAGGCGGAAGCGGATGGGGAGGGGCAGATAAAACGGAAGTCAGTTCGGGGATCGAGGCAGCAGAATAAAGCCACGTAAACCCCTAGCTCCGGGCAAGAGTCTTCTTTGGGGGGGCCTGCAATAGAACAGGAACATGTACCATGTAGAAAAACACAAGACATGTTGCAAACTTCACTCAATGGGCTCATCACTATCCAATAGACATTGATCCATCTTCTCCTTGCTCATTCCCAATGGTGAAAATTCACGCCAACAATCTGTTATTCTTAAAGTGCTACAGTGAATTACTACAAGTTACATCGAAGAAGGTTCTCATGAGAACTTTTGCAAGCCTGCTTAGTCATTCCATTGTGTAACAATTGACTTCTCTATATAACAAAATATTGTACCATTTCCTGGTTAGATCACACAGAGCACTCCCTAGCAAAATGTTTTCTTTCATTAATATGCTGAATTAGTCTAAGCTTGCGGCATAGGAGGATATCTAAATGGCATAAAGTCGTATGGGGTGAGGAAAGAAGAAATAAATTTTCAGCAAACAGCACATTTCTTAAAAAGGTCAAGTTCTAATAAACAACTCTCCAGACATGCTTGGACAGCTGAACACTAGATGAGGACGAGTGGGTGGAATTGATACAGAGCCCAAGAGAGGTAGCAATTAGATCCAGATTTAGGTTGGTCCAACTAAAAATACTACACTGGTCATACTACTCTGAGAAGATGCTATACCATATGGATCAGACAGAGACAGTTCAGTGCCAGAGAGGCTGCGACCAAGAGGGGACGTTCTATCATATATTGTGGGATTGCTCGATCATACAAGGCTACTGGCAAGAGATAGGGAGGATCATGGCCAAAGTGGTGGGAAGCGAGATCCCAATTGAACTCAGGTGGTTTCTTCTAAATATCTCCAGTGAGCAAACCTGGCCTTAACATGTAAGAATCTGTCTGACTCTGGCGGCAATGGTGGCAAAATGAAACATAGCCAGATGCTGGGGTGAGGCCTCCCCCCCACAGGTAGCGGAATGGAAATCCGATTTAGACTGCTGTAGCCTGCCTAGCGTAGAAAACAATATACCTGAGTTGGGGCTGCCGAAGGAAATGGCGGAAAGTTTGGGGACATTGGCAAGATTACAGAGGGTTCTAGGGGGGCAGTGATTTACTAATGCCCCACTTCACCCTTGTTTTACCCAAGGGTCCTCACCCCACACTATTTCCACTTAGGGGGATAACTGTGCACTAGCACCATAGATATCTACACCTAGGGAGGAGTAAGGTAGATATAACAGGAAAAGAGGCTCAGAATATTCTTACAAAATGTGTTTGTAATGATGACATGTTCTAAGTTCCCGTGGCTGAACTCTCTGTATTTCATCAACTCCTAAAGGTATCGTGCGTTGAGCGCAACGTTATTAAAAATATTTTTTTTAACAGGTCAAGTTCTGCAGTTCAATTCTAACATTAATTCAACATTTCACTAAAGGCATTAATTTTATTAAAGGGACAGGGACTAATAAAGAATATTGAGGCCTAGTAGTGAGAGAACAATAGAAATGGGAGCCTACTACTAAAAGAAAATAAGCAGCATTTTCGTTTCTTGCATGTTTAATAAAAGGCTCATTTTCCTAACCTCTGCATTAGCACACATACTTTCTGTTAATATAAAGGCAGATTTCTTCATTGTCATAATGCTAATTATACTTCCGAATGTTCAACTTCCACAATGTTGTGAACTCTATGCTTACTGCTGCAATGTGGTACAAGCGGAACAATGAAAACAAAACACTGTTGTCAGCATAATGCTGCTTTTGGCCAGAGCCTGTGATCACTTGAGGCCCCCCTAGGGGGGCCCGACCCCAGTTTGATGACCTCTGCTCTAATTCATGACTTGAAATGCTTTTTACTCTAAATTTCTTCTGCATGTGACTTGGTCAGGATGTACGTTGTTACCACGCGATGTATTACATCGCGGTACATTACAACGTGTCTTTTACAAGGCAAGTCGTTACCATGACTTGCGCTGTAGTTCAAGTTCAAGTTCAAGTTCATGAATTTGTATAGCGCACTACTCACCCAGAGGGTCTCAAGGCGCTTGAGGGATGGTGGGTGAATTATTTATCGAATAGCCAGGTTTTTTGCTGCTTTCTGAAGGAGAGGTGGTTCTGTGTAAGGCGGAGTTGAGTGGGGAGAGAATTCCAGGTTTTGGCCGCTAAGTAGGAGAAGGATCTTCCTCCCATGGTGGATCTGTGGATGCGCGGAATTGCGGCGAGGGCTTGATTGGATGATCTTAGTTGGCGGGTGGGTGTGTAGAAGGACAGCCGTGTGTTGAGGCATTCGGGTCCGAGGTCGTAGAGGGCCTTGTGTGCGTGGGTGAGGAGACGGAACGTTATTCTCTTGTTGACGGGGAGCCAGTGGAGTTCCTTCAGGTGACCGGAAATGTGAGCTTGACGGGGGATGTCCAGTATGAGTCTGGCTGAGGCGTTTTGGATGCGTTGGAGTTTTTTCTGTAGTTTGGCTGTGGTTCCGGCGTAAAGGGTATTTCCATAATCCAGTCGGCTGGTGACCAGTGCGTGGGTGACTGTCTTTCTAGTTTCGGTGGGGACCCAGCGGAAGATTTTTTTGAGCATGCGTAGGATGTTGAAGCATGAGGTTGAGACGGCATTGACTTGTCAGAGTTAAGTTTTAAACGGCTGTTCTTCATCCATTCGGCTACGTCTTTCATTCCTTTGTGTAGATTGGTTTTGGCGGTGTTTGGGTCTTTGGTGAGGGAGAGGATCAGCTGGGTGTAGTCTGCGTAGGAGATGATGTTGAGGTTGTGTTGTCGCGCGATGGATGCGAGGGGACTCATGTAAACGTTGAAGAGGGTGGGACTGAGAGATGATCCTTGTGGTACGCCGCAGATGACTTCGGTGGCCTCTGATTTGAATGGGGGGAGGCGGACTCTCTGGGTTCTTCCGGCGAGGAACGAGATGATCCAGTCCAAAGCTTTTCCTTGTATTCTGACGTTGCTGAGGCATTGTATGAGGGTGCTATGACATACTCTGTCGAAGGCGGCGGAGAGGTCAAGTAGGATGAGGGCAACTGTAGGGGTGCTGGACTTAGGAATAGTTACATTTACTATTCTAACACCAGCCTACGTACAGTAGGGAAGGTGTTGGATAGTAAATCTACTATTCCTTATCCTCGAGCGCCCTCCAGAGCAAGTCGTGGTCACGACTTGCGTTGTAAAAGACGCGTCGTAACTGCACTGCGGGGTAACATCCACGTTGTAAAGGATGTTCCCCCTTGGTCATGTATCTCTGGTGGTTCTGTGTACCAACAGCTAAGAGGTTTGGGGAAAATAGGGAGTCAATATAGAGGCTTTATTGGTGAGACCTCTTAACCATCTCTGAAACAACAGTTTCTGTTCACCCAAGTGAATGTGGACTGATAGCCCACTTCCCTAGGACTCCACCACTGAAACGGTGATGTAAGCACGTGCACCTGAAACTTTGCCTGTCGACCCTCACGATGCCCTTTGTCGGAAACGCAAGGTCTGCTTGTCTGCAATTCATGATCCATTTCAATGCACATCTATGCAGAGGGCCCATCTTTTTTTTCCAACCTTTACAAAATCAATTGTTTTCCATTGATTTCTGTTATTTATGAGACAGTAGAAAGTTGAGAAATGATGTTCACAGAGGTTGTGCTATTTGAATAATACTTTGATCGCAAAATGTACCTGGCATGTCTTGTGGAATAAAATTATTGTCAATTAACTTGCATTTCTCTCATACTTCACGCTTTTCTTCCATTCTAGGGAGACTAAGGCTTCCATTTTTATAAGATATTGGGTAGCAGTAGAGGATTCAGTGTTTATTTACCCTTTTCCGACAGATGAAGGCAACGTTTTCCCCATGGGGAATTAATATAAGAATAATGTTCGCAACCAGCTTGGGACCCACCCTCGTGCTCTGCTCTGTAAAACGTGGGCTGTGTCTGATCTCCAACAAAGATCTCAGGTTGCTACGTGACCAGTGTAAGTAATTCATAATGTGAATTTATTTTGATCTCATATCATTTTCCTACCTGGTTTTACTTTGTTTTCCAAGCACAGGGCTGTGAGGATCAAACTCCAAAGAAGAAAAGAAACTGATAGTAGTAGAGAGCGCAAGAGGGAAACCAGTAATGAAATGACTGAGCTATTTGGCAACTGTGGGAACAGCTGGGAAACAGTGAGCTCAGCCGCCATGAGAATTGAGAAGATAAGAGGGTTGGCTCAGCACACACACTGATAGGCGGCCTGCGGGCAACACGTGAGATTCTACGACACGCCCACACATCGGAAAAAAGGACACTTAAATGTTTGAATTTGTTTGAGATACGAAGGGGCAGATTTACAAGCCCCTTGCGTCATTTTTGCGCCGCCGATGCGTCACTTGTTGTGATGGAGGGGCAGTGTTAAAATGCGGCCCATTTACAATGTGACGCACCTAGGAAGATGCGTCACGTTGTAAAGCTCTGCGTCACATTATACCTGCGTCAGGTATAATGTATGCAGGGTGGGTCTTCCCACGCAGGAAAGCCTTGTAAAAGAGATGCAGTGAAATCTACAAGATTTCACTGCACCACTTCTTGGACACCACTGCGTCAAAACCTTACGCCTGCTTGGGGCAGCACAATGAGGATAGTCCTCAACATACATTACTGGAGTTGCGTCGTGCTTGCGACACGACTCCAGCAATGCGTGCCTTTTGCACCAACAGATGCGTCAAAATTTCTGGTGCATCTATCAGTCCTTGCACCATGGTGCGTCGTATTGTAAATACACCGCATCCATGGTGGCGCAAGGTTTCTCAGGGTAGCGCAGGGAAAGTCACACATCTCTACAGGTGCATCACTTTCTTGTAAATCTGCCCCTTAGTATGCAGACTAGAATGTCTTCTTTCTGGTAGGTTACAAGGTCAATGGAAGGGAGGGGGCACTGCCCATGTGCTGCCCCCAAATCGCAATATCCGTTTGTGGAGTATTATCCTCAAGCGATCCTTGGGGACCCAGATGACTCAATTGCCTAGTAGTCATGCTGGTCTAGATTATGGTTAGCCTCAATGCATGCAGCGTATGGGGTCTTAACGCACCGGTCAATCTCCATTAGATATGAGGGTCATTCGGAATGAGTAACCTGACATAGTTAGTCTCCAGCACTTGGAACCCAAAGTTACCAGACTTATGTCTGATAGACTTTACCCCACACAGTATGTCTCATACCAGACAGACAAAAAAGTTAGACGGTTGATGGTGGAATTTCATAAACACCTTCCTATAGAGATAAAAAAACGCTATACAGATAAACCACAAGACCGGCATATAATTATCATGGGCTTGCTCAGAGGAATAGAGATTACCGTAGTGACTTCATATTGACCCAACACTAATCTGAGAGGGTACAATATCCAAACACAAGACGAGATTATAGAGACATATTGTGGATGGGCAAATTCAACTCAGCTCCACACCCTAATTTGGACAAACATCCAAAAGGGCACTGTATGGGGTGGGGGGCTTTAAGCCCCACTAAAGCACCTAACTAACTCAAGACTATATGGCCTTCAGAGTGAAAGGCACCCCACGGAGGACATTCTTTTCTTATAGTCACAGAACTTTCTGACGAATAGACCAGATTTGAGGGATGACACCTGTGGTATCTCAAACAACAAATACAGACATAGCACTCCTAACCATAGCTGACCACACCTCGGTAATATGGGATTTTGGATGGGGAGAAGAGGGTTCACAGAGACAACCCTGGCAATTAAATTCAAATATCCTGAAAGATAGACTCCACACAAAGAGATCAAAGACCAAATCGAAAAATACTTCATGTCCCACCAAGATGTAGACTTACCCGTGGCAGTAGTCTTAGATGCCTCTAAGGCAGTCGTTAGGGGAAAGGCCATTGCAATTAGTACCCAACAACAAGGCCGCATGCCCAAATGGACTAACTAATGCTTTTTACAAAACCTTCCTAACCTGATTCCTCATTTGATGAAGTCGTTAAATTCCTTCCAGGACACGGGGTAGATGACAGACTCTATGAGGTTTATGGTTATGGTTTATGGATGAGGGATCGACTGTCGATCCCTCATCCATAAACCAGGTCGATGACTAACTCAGACCAATAGATATATACAAACATCCTGGCAAACAGATTAGAAGGGTGCCTACCATACTTAACAGGCCCAGATTAATCTGACTTCATTAAGAATCACCAGATCTTTGATAACATTTGCAGAGACCTGCATTCAATTAAGAAGGCGGAGAAAAGAATATCCTGCTATTGATACTGAGGATTGATGCCGAAAAGTCGTTTCATTGCGCTTACTTGCCGTTTTTGACTCTGATGTTACAAAAGATGGGCATAGGCCTCTGCATGCAAAGGTTTACCGGGCAAGTTGCAAGTCCAATGTGGCAATCATCCAGTTTAACGCGGAAAGAACAGCTAGCTTCCCACTATCACATAGAACAAGGCAGGGACTCCCATTATCGCCACTTCTGATTACCCTTTCAGTGGAGCCACTATTTCAGGTTATAAAGTCTTCTGCCCCTGTACAGGGCATGCCCCCTGGAGGCACCCAATGTAAAATTAATCTCTTTATAGAGAATGTATTACTTACCTTACCCACCCCAATCAATTCCATCCAAGCAGTACCGCCCCTATAACAATAAGACAAACACGATTCTGTCTTCAAAGTCAATCTTTGTAAATCAGAGGTTTTGGCATGAAGCTGGGACATGCCACACAAGACGAAATAACAGCCCTCACCCTTCCAATGGCCAAGAAATCAATGAAGTACTTGGGTATTCATCAGATCCTGTCGCTGGGTGACATTTACAGAGCAAATCATCCACCAATATTTCGTCAAATGAAGGTGGAGACGACAAGATGGATCCCACTCTTTATATCTTGGATGAGTCACATGGCAGCGTTAAAAATAAATATTCTTCTGTATCTCTCATATCCCTTTCGTGCTTTACCCATGGGCATCCCGGTACAGGAGCTAATTCAGCTCCAATCAGCTTGCACTAAGACCATCTGGCAAAACAGCAAGCCAGAATGACTAGGAAAGTCCTGCAGAGTACTAGAGACATGGGAGGGTTCGCAGCCCCCACCTAAAGACCTATTACACAGCACTTGAGGGGTCTCTGAAAAGCATTGGCCCATTAAGGAAGGACACCTCCTGGGTGATTGCCCTTGGAAGATTCTCTCTGGCTTCCCAAACAGGCCATGCCCAGAGTAGCTCATGCCTCTGATAAAATTAGACTTTTGATAAACGTGTGGGACTTCCTCAAAGGAACTAAACAATTGATATTGTTGCCATCATCGTACACCCCGCTATTCCATAACGCTGATTTTACTCCATGTCTGGATATGTCACGCTTCACGGCGTGGAACATGGGGGCTGCACCATGTTACGGCACATATTTCTACAAAGGGCAATCAAAACATTCAATCAGTGAAAGGCTAATTGTAACCTGACAGAAACTGAGAGACTTAGGGCCATATGTATCAAGCCAAATTGTGATTGCAAATGCTGAAATTCGCAGAATTTCAGGGTTTGCGATTGCAATTTAGCAGTGTGCAATGTATCACACAAACGGCCAGATTCATCAATGTCCCGTTTTGCGACTCCTTAATAGCGATTATTAAGGAATCGCTATTAAAGACTCGCAAAACGGGATTCATGTAGAAATCGCAAAAAAAATTGCGATTCCTACAGCTTCCTTATTTGCGATTAGCAAATTGCTAATCGCAAATAAGGAATAACTCCCCATTCATTCCTATGGGCCTGGCCTAAAGGCCCATAGGAATGAATGGGGAGTTATTCCTTATTTGCGATTAGCAATTTGCTAATCGCAAATAAGGATGTGATTTCAAGGGTGCCAGGGGTGTCCAAAGGACACCCTGTAGCACCCCTGAAATGAAAATGTAGACTGATGTTGCACACACACATGTCCAAAGGACATGTGTGTGTGTAACATACAACTAAATGCACTAAAGTGCATTTTTCTAAGCTTTCGCTATTTACCACGAAGTCAGACTTCGCGGTAAATAGCGGCCAAAAATTGCGAATTCGCATTTCTGAAATGGTTCATGAATTGCATTTAAGGAATCTCAAATAGAGATTCCTTAAATGCAATTCCTGCAATATAGCGATTTCGCATTTTGCGATTTTTGCATTTGGGATGATGAATCCCAAATGCAAAAATTGCGCTCGCAAAGGGCCAGATTCTCAGAATCTGGCCCTTTGCGAGACGATTTTCCCTTGATGAATCTGGCTGAAAATACCCACTCGCACAATAAAGAATTGCTATTTTGCTAATGCATTTAAGGAATCGCAAACTGCAATTCCTTAAATGTAATGTCAGAAGCATCCAAGTTGTGCTATTTTGCCTTAAGGAATCGCAAATTACCACCAACTTCAAGTTGGTGGTAATTTGCAATTTCTTTGAAAAATGCACTTTTTTCATTTTTCAAAGTGCCATGTGGCGAACATACATGCCCTTAGGGCATACATGTGCGCCACATCTGCACCCATGTTTATTTCAGGGGTGCAACAGGGTGTCCTTTTGACACCATTGCATTCGCAATTTGCGAGTACCTAATGGGTACTCGCAAATTGTGAATGTCTCCCCATTTATTCCTATGGGCCTATAGGCCCTTAGGAATGAATGGGGAGGTATTCCTTAATTGTGAATCGCATTTTGCGATTCTCAAATAGCGATTCACAAAAAATCGCTATTTGAGAGTAGCAAAACAACATTTTGATACATATGGCCCTTAGTTATTTCCATCTCAGGCACTGGGCAATGCAGCCAGGTGACAGAGAGGCAGCAATGAGGGACCTCACGCCTTTCGAGGAACTGCTCCCCAGTTATGAATCAACCAGGGTCTCATAGGTGTTATGCAACACCCACAAAGCAGTTTATGGACAAGTGGGAGGACACACTAGGTACAGTAATAGCACAGGCAGAGTAGTCAAGACTCTGAAGACACATCCCAATGATGTTTCATAGTGACCAGTGGAGAGGCACATGCTACAAATTAATGTATGATTGATGAATGACTCCTCATAAATTGAAGCACCTCTACCTTGCGACCCGCGGGAAATGCTGGAGGGGGTGCAACATGGAGGGGACGATGGTGCATGTATGTTGGTCCTGCCCAGGAGTGTCTGTATTTTGGAAGGAAGTTCTGAGCCTTGTAAAAAGTGTGGTGGGACTGCCTATCCCCACGGACCAGGCAGCAACCATTCTATATTACTCATACAACGAGGACACAAACATAGAATCAAATTAAACTAAGTATAAAAAAAGGGGAGAAAACCAAAAAGAGGGAGACACAACAACCTAGCCAACTAAGTTCCTGGCCATAACTACCCAAACTTATCAACAGCCCCCTAGGGGTTTTTTTAATTGACCTCACCCACTAGATAGTGGCATACTTCATCAAAGGTTCGCTAACACACCCTGGCGCAAGCCAACGCTCAGGGTGGAGCGATAATATTTTCGCAAAAGGATTATGAAACTGAATTATTTCAAACTAGGGCTTCATAGTGCAGAGAACAAATAAGATTAAAACTGTCTAAGTGGGTACCCGCCTATCTGTTTATTGCAGGTCCCTCTTGGCAGGATTAAAAACGAATTCTAAATAGATATATGTGAGAAACGATGACCCCATTACCCTGTCTGCTGTACCGACATGTTTCAGCCACTCATTATTGCCCAACAGGGTCAAAGGCCTTCCTCAGGATACAGATCCCTTTAAACTTTATAACACTCCCTCCTAGTCAATGGAAGCTAAGAGCTCATGCCATTTGCCACTTGGGCCCGCCGGCTATGGAATCGATTAGTGATAGAGAGATTGACATATGACATTTGTGATCAGCGCAAGAGGTTTGATGCATTATGGCAGCCATTAATAGACTACCTCGAGGGAGAGCCTCTGGGCCGGCGATGCCAGATTATGGTAAGAGCCCTGAGCCCTGAGATCTCATCAGAAGCGGTCGCTCCCCACGCTGCTCCCTGCTCTGCCTGCCGCTGGATATCGTAGCGCTATACTGCAAGTGTGCTCTCTGAACCATTATTGCCTGATTGCTCTGTGGAATTATATCGTAGCGCTATACTGCAAGTGTACTCTCTCATCTACTGTTGCCTGTTTGCTCACTCTGTTTGTATCGTAGCGCTGTATTGCCAAGGTGCGCTTTCGCGATCGTTTCAGTTGTGCTGTGCTGCCTGTGTGACTCATTTGCGCCTGATTGTGCCGGAGCCTCTGCCATTTTCTTCGCATTTATTTACTTGGTGCCCCAATCCTGTTGTTGTTATTGTTGTGCCTCCCTGCCCGGCTCTCCACCCCGCTCCCGCCTCCCAGCTGCTCCTCCCTCCCACTGATAGTTAGGCTCCGCTCTCCCCGTGGTAGCGCTGTGACCGTCCTGATCTCATCAGAAGCGGTCGCTCCCCACGCTGCTCCCTGCTCTGCCTGCCGCTGGATATCGTAGCGCTATACTGCAAGTGTGCTCTCTGAACCATTATTGCCTGATTGCTCTGTTGAATTATATCGTAGCGCTATACTGCAAGTGTACACTCTCATCTACTGTTGCCTGTTTGCTCACTCTGTTTGTATCGTAGCGCTGTATTGCCAAGGTGCGCTTTCGCGATCGTTTCAGTTGTGCTGTGCTGCCTGTGTGACTCATTTGCGCCTGATTGTGCCGGAGCCTCTGCCATTTTCTTCGCATTTATTTACTTGGTGCCCCAATCCTGTTTCGCTTTTGGCTTACAGCCATTTCGTTGTTGTTGTTGTGCCTCCCTGCCCGGCTCTCCACCCCGCTCCCGCCTCCCAGCTGCTCCTCCCTCGCCCCTCCACTATCCTCATATGACAGATGCCTTCGCGCGCAGCGTTCACGCGCATCGGTTGCGCCCCATGCGCCTTCGGCGCGCCAAAGGTAAGCCCGTCTACGCCCGTCCGCGCCTGGACCGCGCCCAGCGCCAGACCCCCTGGTCCTCGCAAATCCCACTCCACCCGCATAACGTACGATGCCGCATCCCTCTCAGCACTCAACCCGGGCCGTCTCCCAGACTGCTACCAAGCCGCACCAGGACACACCCATGGACCCTTCACCTGCCACTCCTGCAAGTTCGACTGCATCAGGACCCACACCAAATCTACAAACTCCAAACAGAGCTCCGACACTAACCACCTGAAGTGCATCCTGCTCAACACCCGCTCGGTCCACAGACACGCCATTGAACTTTGGAACCTACTCGACAACACTTCGCCGGACGTCGCCTTCCTTACAGAAACCTGGATGAACGTCTCATCAGCTCCCGACATCGCCATACCCATACCGGACGGCTACAAGATCATCCGAAAAGACCGCACCATCCAAACAGGAGGAGGCATCGCCATCGTACACAAGAACTCCATGCGCATCACGACCAGCTCAGACGATAACCTCGCAGCCGCCGAACATCTTCACTTCCAGATTCACACCGACCCCAAAACCACACTCAGAGGCACCCTCATCTACAGACCACCAGGACCCCGCACTCGATTCAGCGAAGACATCACTGACTTCATCAGCCCACACGCCCTCCCCTCTGAGGACTACATCCTACTGGGAGACCTCAACTTCCACCTGGAAAAGAAAAACGACAGCAACACCACCACCCTCCTGGACAACTTGGCCAACCTCGGACTAAAACAACTTGTTGATACCCCCACCCACTACGCCGGGCACACGCTCGACCCAATCTTCACCTCCAGCAAGCACATCTCCTTCAACCACACCACAGCTCTCCACTGGACGGACCACAGCTGCATCCACTTTAACTACAAAAAGACCACGACCCACAACCTCCCTCAACCAATCCCTCGAAGAAACTGGAACAAAATTACCACCGACCAGCTCTTTACCTCGCTTCACAAAAACCCTCCTGCCAAAACATCGGACCCAAACCAAGCTGCCACCAACCTCACACAATGGATCACCCACAGCGCCGACGAACTAGCACCCTTGAAAAACCATCTAATCAAGCAAAGTAGCAAAAGAGCCCCCTGGTTCAACGATGACCTTAAGACATCCAAGAAGTTCTGTCGTACCCTCGAGAAAGCCTGGAGAAAAAACCCAACCACTGACAACCTGACCACCTTCAAGAACGCCACCCGCAAACACCACCAACTAATCCGATCCACCAAGAAATCTGCATTCAAGGATCGACTTGACAACAACGCCCACAACAGCAAGGAACTATTCAACATCGTCAAAGAATTTACCAACCCCACCGCCGGCACCAACGACATCACCCCATCCCAAGACCTCTGCGACTCCCTAGCCTCTTTCTTCCACAACAAAATCGCCGACATACATAACAGCTTTGAAAAAAAGTCCGGTGACCAGTCTACCCCACCCACGCCCGAACCAAATCCCCCTCTAACAACCTTTACGCCTGGAACCCAATCACCACTGAAGACACCATCCACCTGATGAACTCCATCCACTCAGGATCGCCAACCGACCCATGTCCCCACCACATCTTCAACAAAGCAGACTCCATCATCGCACCCCATCTGTGAGACGTCATCAACTGCTCCCTCAACTCCGCCACCTTCCCGGAAAGCTGGAAACATGCCGAACTCAGCGCCCTTCTGAAGAAACCCACAGCAGACCCCACTGAACTTAAGAACTACCGCCCCATCTCGCTCCTCCCATTCCCTGCCAAAGTCATTGAGAAAGCCGTCAACAGTCAGCTTGCCACCTTCCTCAAATCCAACAAATCCCTCGACCCTTCACAGTCTGGCTTCCGAGCCAAACACAGCACCGAGACCGCCCTCATCGCAGCAACTGACGACATTCGAACACTACTGGACAATGGAGAAACAGTCGCCCTCATCCTACTTGACCTCTCCGCAGCCTTTGACACGGTCTGTCATAGCACCCTCATACAACGCCTCAACAACGTCGGAATACAAGAAAAAGCATTGGACTGGATCATCTCGTTCCTCGCCGGAAGAACCCAGAGAGTCCGCCTCCCCCCTTTCAGATCGGTGCCCACCGAAGTCATCTGCGGCGTACCACAAGGATCATCACTCAGTCCCACCCTCTTCAACGTATACATGAGTCCCCTCGCATCCATCGCGCGCCAACACAACCTCAACATCATCTCCTACGCAGACGACACCCAGCTGATCCTCTCCCTCACCAAAGACCCAAACTCCGCCAAAACCAACCTACATGACGGGATGAAAGAAGTGGCCGAGTGGATGAAGAACAGCCGTTTAAAACTGAACTCGGACAAAACGGAAGTCCTCATCTTAGGATCATACCCCTCTGCATGGGACGACTCATGGTGGCCACCTGCCCTGGGAAACGCACCGAAACCAACGGACCACGCCCGCAACCTGGGCTTCATCCTGGACTCCTCCCTCTCGATGACCAGACAAGTCAACGCCGTTTCCTCATCATGCTTCAACATCCTACGCATGCTCAAAAAAATATTCTGTTGGATCCCCACCGAAACAAGAAAAACGGTCACCTACGCACTGGTCACAAGCCGACTGGATTACGGAACCACCCTTTACGCAGGAACCACAGCCAAACTACAGAAAAACTCCAACGCATCCAAAACGCCTCAGCCAGACTCATACTTGACATCCCCAGCCAAGCTCACATCTCCGGTCACCTGAAAGACCTCCACTGGCTCCCCGTCAACAAGAGGATAACGTTCCGACTCCTCACCCATGCACACAAAGCCCTTTACGACCTAGGACCCGAACGCCTTAACACGCGCCTGTCCTTTTACACCACCACCCGCCAACTCTGTTCGTCCAATCAGGCCCTAGCCGCTATTCCGCGCATCAACAAATCCACCATGGGGGGAAGATCCTTCTCCTACTTAGCGGCCAAAACCTGGAATTCTCTTCCCACCCACCTCCGCCTCACACAGAACCACCTCTCCTTCAGAAAGCAACTTAAAACTTGGATATTCGATAAGTAAAGTACTCCCCCCTCCTCCCTCAAGCGCCTTGAGACCCTCTGGGTGAGTAGTGCGCTATACAAATTCTGAACTTTAACTTGAGACTAGATGCACACAAGGTTGGTGTGGAGGAAGACTACCCAAGGAATGGCAAGCCTTTCCCTTTATTCCAGGGATCTGAGAACAGGCAATTCACCAGACAGAACTCAGTTTACGAGCAAATGGGATGATGACAGCAAATGGGTGGAGAGAATTAAACTTTCTATTTTGTAATGTCTATTATTTTTTTTCTGTGTATTACTGATACCTTTTGATAACAATAGCAAGTTTATGCACAAAATGAAAGAAAAGAAACTGAATAGTTGTTTCAAAGTTTGTTCTCTGGAGCGCTCAACACACAGTCATAACAATGACAAAATCAATAATAGTAAGAAAATGTAAAAAAAGAAACCAAAAACAAGTAAAAAAACAGAAAAAAGATGTAGAAGAAAAGAGGAAGAAAAACAAACAGGGCAGAACGAAGGTGAAAATAACATGGAGTAGAACAAGAACAAGAAATTAACATGAAAAAAAACAGACGAATGCTATTAACGTTGCTAATGACAATAGTAACTACCGTTCTGTTTGTTAGTCTTTTTCTGTGTCTGTTTCCCTTCTCTTCTAAATCTGTTTTTTCCCCCCAGGCAGACAGCAGTGAGAATCATATTTCGTATATTTTTCTGACACGTGTCACGCGGCATATCTCTCCTGTTTAGTCACCTGAGCTAAGTATGCATAAAGAAACACGAAAATGCCAGAAAAAGTTACATGTCTGAACAGGGTTCTCTGCCTTGCAATGGGCTTCGATTGAGCAGTTTCAGTTTTTAGAGCAAATGTTGTGAAGTGAACCGCGGAGAAGCGAAAACGTATGTACTGGGCTGAGTCACAACTCGAACTGCACGCCCTTCCTTCTTAGTGCTGAGTCACAGGGCCCAGAGTCACAGACTGTAAAGTTGCTTAGTCAGACCCAGGTGCCAGGACACACAGACATGAAATGTCACAAAGGGTCGGACCACTGGACCTCAATACTCCCCTCGTCGTGCAGGATTAATAAAGGCTTGCAGATGCAACGTTTTTCCTTGAAAAATACCGCAACTTGTTCACGTATTTCCGATTTTGTAAGAGACAGGCGCTGCTACCGGAAAAGGATTTCGAGAGTGTTCTTTTTAAAATCGCAACTCCCCCTGTGTTGGCTTTAATAAGCATTTAGTAAAAGTTTAGACAGCTCTCAAATATTTTGAAGCAATTTCTTTCCATATTTTGAAGCAATTTCTTTCATAACGTGCAGTGATTTGCTTGCCTTAAAACAGGGAATTAACGGATTTTGCAGATTTCCCCAGTTTTTATGGGTCTTGACTTTGACAATACCTCCACAGCACTGGCCAATTAGCAACTGACGAGTGCTTAACAAATGTACTTTACTTTAGTTTCTCCAACTTAACAAATGCACTCCAATGCATGTTAGTGGGCGAAATTATTTTTTTTCTAAACTCTTCATCCAATCTCAAATTTTGCCATGTATGAAACCCCATGAGCACAAAAGCAAACTTGAATTTCAAAGGACAGCCCCAGGAACTGCCATCTTTAGAATAAATCCCACCATGTGACCCTAATGGAAAGAAGCAAGAGAACCTTGGGGTCAAAGCTGGACAGGCCTTTTTAACATCATACATTTATTTCGGGGTGTAACCCCATAAAAAATGCATAAACAACACAAACATTGCAGTTAATGATATTTAAAATCTAAAAAAATAGATTAAAATATATTCCAAAATATTACACAGTGCATGGATGGATGGATGGATGGGTTTTTATATAGCGCAATATCACCGCCAGGTCTCAAAGCGCTTTGCATTGGGAACCCGTCCTGGTTTTTCCCTGTGAGATAGCCCGTACTGGGTATCCCCAAGGTAAAAAATGCATAAACAACACAAACATTGCAGTTAATGATATTTAAAATCAGTGCAGAAGTTCCTATGTGCAAGCTAGGCAGATTTCTGCATAAAAAACCCTCAGGGAATAAAGTGCCTCATATATTAGAAGCAGATCAAGTATTTAGACAAGGGAGAAGTAATATTTGAGATGAGTTCAATTTAATTAACTTCAAAAAACGACAATCTGCATGAGTTTGGACCCTTTCTGGGGTCTCAGGTCTAGTTAAAATATATGAATAATTAAGACATCACAGAGATAATTTAAGTAAATCACTTTATAATACGAAAAATCCAAAAGACAGTTTGAGGTACTCGACTACAGAAGGCAACCCAGTCTCTTACTTATTAACCAAATTGCATAAAGGTATCTGCTCACAGCAAAAAACTATATGTTCGACCGTAATTCCCTAAAACAAACGAAATAATGTCTCATCCCTAAATAAATGCAGATTGGTTTAATCCTTTTTTTTTTTTGAGTTTTCAAAATTACTTTATTGAGTTTGCAAAGGTAATTGTCATACATAGAGGCAACAATCAGTACACATCCATATATGCAGCATAGTGTAAAACATGCGTTAAGTTGCACATATTGTTTCCTTCTACAATCCAGGTACATTCTAAACTATGCAAAGAAAGTACATCACAGCTATCTAATAGGCTCTGCAAATACAGACCGCGCCTGAGGTATTAGCAACAAGCTCTCTCTGAACAATAGGGAGAAAAAATAATAATAAAAGAAAAACATAAAGCAATCCTCGATCCTATCCCGGTTCATTAATTACAAACAGAATGTATCTTGTGCTCTCCTAGTGTTGAAATATAGACCTGCACCACTTCAGTGTCTCATAGGGGGGGAACCATCCCCGGTCTCTCCCTCACATACTCCAGTACTTCCCCATCTGGATCAATCTGTGCTCTCATCAGCGTGCGCTAGCAGATATAAGCGCAGCGGTTCCCAGATGTCTCTTGGCCTGGACCTGACGGGCAATTCCTCCACATACACACCAAGACTGTCCCTGCAGTACACCAAGTCAGCCAGCCAATCCCTCGGACCCGGACGTCTGCCTTTCCCCCATGCCATCGCCACCCTTCTAGCCGCCATGAGCAGCGCCAGCCTCACCAGTTTGCCATTCGCACCTTTAATGTGAGGAACGCAGCATAGGAGGCACACAAGTGGTGTACAGGGGATATTGACGCCCACTATTTCACTCATACTACTCACTACTGCCTCCCAGAAGGCAGCCACCGGCCGGCAGTTCCACACCAGGTGTATAAAATCTGCGTCGTCATGACTACATCTCTCACACCTTGCCGTGTCTCGTAGGCCATATTTATACAGTCGTGCCGGCGTGTGGTACACTTGATGTAAATACTTGAAGTGGATAATTCTGAGATTACCATTCATACTGAGCGTGCCTGTCAGTCCACATACATGCCTCCAGTTGGCTTCCGAAATCTCATCGTCAAGACAAGCATTCCACTTTGCCCAGCTGTCATCCACGCTTACTTCTGATTTATCTTTAATCAGCGCATACAATTTCGACAATAGGTGTTTGTTATTAGACACAGTGAGAACTATCTGCAGCGACCTCAGGACTGGGGGCTCATCCGGGAAAGTAGTGTAATGCTCCCTAGCCGGACCTCGCAGTCGATGGACCGCGAAGCGAAACATGAGTGTCTGATTCTCGACATGTCCAAGGTCCCCTTGATCTAGGAAGGTGCCGTCCGGGTAGATATCTTTAAGGTGAGTGATTCCCGCCTCCCTGAGCACTCTCATTGATGGGCCCTCGCTGGTGACCGACAATCGCCCATGCCACTCCAGCCTCAAGTCTGGCGCATAAAGCGGCAACTTCCGCGCCAATCGCCCTATTCGTTGCCACGCTGCGATTGTTGTGTCTATGCAGTTTATTTCCGATTGAAGAGTCCTTTGCGCGTTGTGTGTGACAACGCTGTGCAACGGGACCGGAGCTGCATCGCCCTCCTCCACCGTGACATGAGGTGTGAAAGCATGTGGTCTATAGCAGTAATACAGGTATTGAGCCTGTGCACTCAGATAATAGACATAGAAATCTGGGATTGCAAATCTGCCGCTTTCATATCCCAGCGTGAGTGTGGACCACTTACCTCTCGCATTCTTACCACCCCAGACCAAACGGAGCAGATGTCCACGCAACGTCTTAAAGAAGGACAGATTCAGTGCTATTGGAATGTTCACAAATAAATACAGAAAACGAGGCAAGACCACCATTTTGATGAGGGCTATACGATCTGCTAACGACAGAGGCATCAATAACCAATGCTCTATCATGTTCTCAAGATTAACGCAAGCTCTGCCGTAATTTTCTCGCACGACTGCCGTCGGATCACGGTGTACCCAAACTCCCAGGTACTTGACCGGAGTGTCTGACCACACGAGTGGATACTCAAGATCCGGGCAACTTGTCCCCGCCGTGAGCGGGATAATGAATGACTTATCCCAGTTTATCTGGAGTCCAGACAGACATCCAAATCTCACAAGCTCTCGCAGCAATTGTAGCAGAAATCGAGACGGCTCGCGCACAAACAACACCATATCGTCTGCAAAGAGGGAGATCGAGACCGGGCGATGATTAAAATTCAGCGCCGTCTCCCTGTGCCTCTGTCGGATCACGCACGCAAGCGGCTCCAAGACAATCGTGAACAGCATGGGCGAGAGCGGGCAACCCTGCCGGGTACCCCGCCTGATCATCAATGGTTCAGACGTCAAGCCGCCAACTCTCACCCTGGCCGATAGTGCAGTGTATAGCACTGTTATCCATTGGAGAAACAGCGGGGGGAACCCGATCCTGTTCAAGACATAATACATGTACCTCCACCCCACCGAATCGAACGCCTTAGCTGCGTCTAGTAGTACCGCCTCGGCCTCCAGCGAGGGCTCCAGCACGTGGAACATAGAGAAGAGTGTGCGCAGATTGTGCCATGTGGACCGTTCAGGTATAAAGCCCGATTGATCCGGTAGGACTAGACCATGCATTAGGGGCTGCAGTTTGGTGGCTATAATTTTCGCCAGGATCTTTGCGTCTATATTGATTAGGGACAGTGGGCGATAGGATTCGCACCGCTCGGGGGCTTGTCCTTCTTAAGAAGTGTAACGATAAGCGCCTCTCGCAGGGACGGAGGGAGTCTCCCCACCTCATGTGCCTCTGCGTAGACTTCCAAAAGATGCGGTGCCAGAAGATCGGCGTACTTTTTATAACACTCGAACGGAAGCCCGTCGGGGCCCGGTGCCTTTCCATTGGCCAACGTCGCTATTGCCTGCTTTACATCCTGCTCATCGATAGGGAGACAGAGGTATTGGCGGTGCGCATCCGACAACCATGCACATGCTATACCATCGAGATACTCGTCTAATTCCTCACTAGTCGGCACGGTGCTTTCGCCATATAGTGCAGCATAAAAGCAACGGAATTGTTCCGTTATGGCCTCCGGGGTGTAGTGCTCCTCGCCCGTGTCATCCACTATCCGATCAATCCGGGGTTATTCCAATCGCATTCTGATCTTGGACGCTAGTGTTCTGCCCGGTCGGCCCGCCTCACCGTAACTTCTAGCGACATGCCTGCGTGACATATACTTGATCTCCGCCTCTGCCTGCTCATTATATTCCGCAATCAATTCCGTAATTTTAGCTAGCGTGGCTAGGTCTGGCCGCTGAGCATAATCTCGCTCCAGGGCGCCTAGAGTAGACTCCAGAGTCTGAAGTCGCGCCCGGATATCCCGCAGTATGCCCGCTGACGTGCCAATGCAAGTCCCCCTAATGGTGACATTAAAGGCCTCCCAGAGCGTCGCTGCATGCTCCACTGTGCCTGTATTAAGCTCGAAATATTGTACTATTGCGTCATGTATCGTCTTATCATAGAGTGGGTCTAGGAGTGCTTCAGTTCGTAGCCTCCAGGTAAAAGGGCGACGCACTCCGGCCGGTTTCCTCAATAACAGCCGTACCGGATTGTGATCCGACAATGTGCGGGCCAGGATCGCCACCCCACTCACCCGCTCTAGTATTTCCTCCCCCACTAGCCAGTAGTCCAGCCTCGACCCGCTGCCGTGCATTGGCGTTGCATGTGTGCCCTCCTGTCTGTCTGGATTCCTCACTCTCCACACATCTTGCAGACCAAACTCTGTCATGGCTCGCAATATGGTCGAGGCGACCTTGGGGGTGCGATGTGTTTCCGGATTGGATTTATCTAGTGGCGGATTGAGGTATGTGTTCAAATCGCCGCCCCATACTATTGGTGCCTCAGGCCATTTCCGCAATTGTGTACATATCCGGGCCACACAAGTCGGGTCATCCACTATTGGACCATACATGTTCACAAACACCAGGAGCGTGCCACATAGCTTCCCACATACCATCGCACATCTGCCCTCATCATCAGCATGCGTGTGTACCATCTGAAAATCAGTCCCCCTTCTCACAAGGAACAACACCCCTCGCGCGTATGAGGAATAAGAGGCAGCAAATTGGAAGCCCGCCCAACTGCCCAATGCCCCACTGACTGTACTCAAGGCCAAATGCGTCTCCTGCAATAGAGCCAACTGCACATCATGCCTGGCCAAGTAGGCCGCCACCTGGCGTCCCTTTTTAGGAGAATTGAGACCTTGCACATTCCAAGTCAAAAATGCACAGTCAGTAGACATCACATTAGGGAAGGGAGACTAGCACCTGATGTTGCCATGGATATAGTCCTAGCGCACCACCCCCCCCCCCCGAGGACTGAGCAGTCAAATTGTCATACAACACTAGCATCATTGTGAACACTGTGGATCGAGAAATGCACGGAAAAATAAAATAAAAACAAACAATCATCAACTTTAGCAAACCGCCCCTCCAACACCCACCACCCACTCCAACCTCCCAATCAGGTCGAGACCAGCCCCCCCCCACCCTGCCCCAAGCTACAACTACGTGGGTGATACCCGCTGGGGGAAGAAGCACAGCTGCGTATACCCGCACCGAGGTGCGGACGCCGGAATTGGTCCCATGTTCGTGCCCCTGAGGCTCCAAAGTCAGTCTCACAGTGAGAGTACATAGTCCCCTCTCAGTCACCAGGGAGAGCCATAGATGTTCATCAGCGCCTCGTCCCCCGTGCCCCTCCACACCCTGTCCCCTCAGTCTTGCGGGCCGATCATTTATGGAAAAGACTCTCAGTGTCACAAATGTAGAGTGAAAGGTCCATCAGCGCATAGAGCAACTATTCAATCTGCATCGTCCAGGCCCGACTCCTGCTGCTCCGGCGCCGGTCGTTGTTCACACGGTCTGCCTTTGCAGATGTGTTTTGTGAATTTCAATGCCGATTTAGCATCAGTGAAAAAATGATTTTGTTCCTCATGAGTCACCTTCAGTTTCGTGGGGTATAACATGGCGTAGGGTACCGCCACCTCACGGAGTAGTTTTTTCACAGGGACAAATTCGCGTCTCGCGGATTGGACCGCCGGGGTGTAATCAGGGAAGAATGATAAGCTGTCGCCTTTATATTGCACTGGAGCCTTTGCCCTGGCTTCACGGAGGATCGAGTTGCGGTCAGCGTAGTTTAGAATCCTGGCAATGATTGGTCGCGGCGGCGCGCCTGGCTTCGGTTTGGGCCCCAACGACCTGTGAGCTCTTTCCACAATCATCACATTGGACAGGGCAGGTCAGAAGAGTTCACGGAGCATACCATTGATGAAGGGCTCCATCTTGTTGACCGGTGTCGTCTCCGAAAGGCCACGGGTACGTACATTATTACGTCTAGATCGCGCCTCTAAATCTTCGTTCTTCGCGCTTATTACCTCTAGGATCTTTTCCATTTGCAATAATTGCGTACGTGCCTCAGCTTGCGAGTCATGATCATCCGATACTCTATTTTCCAAGATGTCAAGGCGCTTTTCATGCTTATCAGCTTTCATTTTCACAATATCCAACCCTGTCGCCAAGGCATCTATTTTGCCATCTATAGTCTTCATTCCAGCATGCAGCTCGAGTAGGATAGTGCGAGTGTCGTCGTCGGCACCATCTTGCGCAGAAGGGGCCCCACCATTATCACTTTGCCCCTGCGGTCGCGAGCCACGTCTGCCTCTTAGCCTCAAATGCCAGCTTGGCTTGTCTCCGTTCAGTCTTGCCCATTGTTTCTGTTGTTGCAGCCGGGGCAGTTGCTGGTGGGTACTTTAGCGAGGAGGCCTGATCAGTGCAGCGCCTCGCACTACAGTCACGTGCAGCCGACGGTATCCCGCGCCACCTCCTAGGCGCAAGGCCAGGGGGGCTACTCCGCTGCCCTTTCCGCTCCGGTCAGCAACGGTCGCTAAATCCGCCGACCCACCAGTGGTTGTAGGACCTTTTCTTGCTGCAGGTCGGTGGTGTGCACTGCGCCTCACTGGACCCCCCGCCGCCCGCGACCCCCACAGGACACCCGCTCTGGCCGCCCACTCGCCCCCAGTCCACTGTGTATTCAAGGGGGCGCCGTGCGCCGGTCCGCAAGTAGTGCCCCACAAAGGCCCCAGACAGCGTGCAGACCAGCAGGGCACCACGAGTGGCTTTGCTTCGGCTGCAACCCGCCTAGGACACGCCGCACAAGCCCCGCAGGCCGCACCCATTGCTGCGTGCGCCTCGCAAGTCCTGCCCAGCCAGCCCCCGCAGGCCCAACCGCTCACCAAGCTCCCACTCACCGGCAAGCACTGCTCTCCGCTGCTTAACCGCTTCAAGGTCTCAGCAGGCAGGGCATGGGACTCTCGGTCTTCCGTCTTTCCCGCCAGCCGAGGTCGCTTCCTCCAAAGCTCTGAACTGGGCGTCTCCTGAGGGCAGTCTCAGACCAACTATGCCCGCACAGGAACCCCTCTCCGCGGCAATAAACGGGCAAGTTCCACAGGGCTGCCAGTCAGCTCCGCTCGTGCTCTCCGGCGCCGCTCCCCCCGCAGCCAAGTCTCGGCACCTCTACTGGACGCTCTCACTGCACTGATCGCGGAGCCGCCATCTTGTCTCGCTTCTCTCGACAGGTTTCTCCGGGGGATTCGGGGTATGGACGCGGCGATTAGTTCTGCAGCAAGTTAACAAGTTGTTCCAAAGCTCTCCACGGTCCCACAGGAGCAATTTCGAGTCCCAGTCAGGGGTAATAGGATGGTATTTGCCCGGTGTAGTATTCCGGCTCACAGAGCTCCCTTACAAGGCAGCCATTCCGTGTCGCGCCGTAGCCACGCCCCGCAGATTGGTTTAATCCTTGTGTGCTTCTGTTATGTTATGTTATGTTATGTTAAGGTCATTTATTGTGCGCACAGATGCTCCAGCAAAGGAGCGTCCTGGCGCCTGACAAGGTACCAACATAACACAACTTATAGCAAACATACAAAAAACGGAGATTTAAGAAAACAGAAAAGTCTTAACCGCTCTACGGAAAGAGAGCAAATCACCAAGGGCACGTAACTCTGGAGGGAGGGAGTTCCACAGGGCCGCAGCACGTACTTGGAATGACCGGCCACCCGCACGGCTACGCTTAAAACGGGGGACTACTGCCAGTTCCAGGTCCGATGATCGTAAAGAACGGACCGGAACGTAAGAGGACAGAAGATTCGAAAGAATCGCAGCAGGAGAACCCTTGAGGATCTTGAAAGCCATACAGAGTACTTTAAACTGGATCCTTTGCGTAATCGGCAGCCAGTGAAGAGAACGCAGCGTGTTAGCAGCAGAGCAAAATCTGGGTAACCCCACAACTGCTCTGGCAGCTGCATTCTGCACACGCTGAAGGCAGGTGATTTCGGCCCGATTCAACCCTACCAAAAGAGAGCTGGCATAATCGAGCCGAGACATCACCGTTGCCTGCACCACAAGTTGCCTGGTGGATGCATCAAAATTTTTTAGCACAGGTCGTAAGCCGCGAAACCGGAGTTGGTGTGGGACCCAGATCCGAGGGCCACCACCTGTCACCCCAGAGTTCCGTTTGCTTGCCAAAGATCATAATTTCCGTCTTTTTTGCATTCAGCTGGAGACAGTTGGAAGTCATTCAGCTGGCGACCGCCCGAAGTCCGTTCTGGAATCTAGGGGCGTCCACATCAGAGTCCCCACTGAACGTGACCGCTAGCTGAGTGTCATCAGCATATGACACCATAGTCATACCCCGACGCTTGACAACCTCAGCCAGCGGTCTCACGTAGAGATTGAATAACGTGGGACTCAGCGAGGAACCCTGAGGGACCCCAAGATCCAGAGGATAGAATTTGGACTGATGGGGCGGAACGGCCACGCAAAAGGATCGGTTGGCAAGAAAGCAACGGAACCACTGGAGAGCAGGGCCGGCGACGCCTGCTTCCTCCAGGCGCTGCAGAAGGATCTTGTGTGAAACGGTGTCAAAGGCAGCGCTCAGATCTAATAGCACCAGCGCCGCCGTTTGACCCGTATCAAGCACGGAGCGCAGGTGTTCCACCATAAAGAGGAGGGCTGTCTCCGTGCTGTGTCCAGCTCGAAATCCATTCTGCGTACTGTCTAAGATGTTAGCCCGTAGAAGATGGTCTGCCAGGGCTGTTTTGACGTGCGCCTCCGCAACCTTAGCCGGCCACGGGAGGAGTGAGATTGGGCAATAGTTCTCCGGTTTACAGCCGTCCAAAGTCGGCTTCTTTAGGATGGGCATGACCACTGCCTGCTTCCACTTTGCGGGGACCAGACCAGATGCCAATGAGGCATTAATCAAAGAGCAGACCGGCGATGCTAAGTCTTTAAACAGGACTGGCCTTAAAGGGTCGGCTGGGGACCCGGTCTTGACCTGCTGAGCCAATTTCTCAAAACTTTCAGGTGTTAGGCTAGGAAGAGAGTGTAAGACATCTTGCACTGGAAGGTTGCAAGGTCCTCCAACAGGGGGCAAAACCATAGGGAAGGCTCTATAGATGGCATGGACTTTTTCCAAGAAAAAGGCCGCCAAGGTTTCACAGTGTGAGTTGGAACAGTATTCGTTCACTAAGACCTTTTTTGCCACTAGATCTTTAAGAGCCTTGAAAATAGTCTTAGAGGGATTAGTGCTATTGCGGAATTGAAGGGCGTAAAATGCCGCACGAGTTCTGCAAACAGCACGATGATAGGTTTTGACGGTGGCCAGATACAGGATTTTTTTACTGCTGTCATAGGTTTTGCGCCATTCACGCTCTGCACGTCTACATGTGCTTTTGAGCGCCCGCAGTGATTCATCATACCAGGGACTAGGGTCCCTAGACCCACGTTTGCACAAGGCTATCGGGATGAGAGAGTCAAGGGCCCTAGTGACCCATTCACAGAACCGGTCATAGCCCCTATCCGCGGTATCGGAAGGACCCAACGGGTCAATCGACAAAAAGCGATGGAAGTCCTCAAGTTTGAGTTTATTCCAATGCCGTCTAGGAATAGCTCGAACCGCAGGTTTAAGAGTGGACTCATTCATAGGACACTGAATTCGCACCAAAAAATGATCCGTCCAGGCCAAGGTGGATGGAATAGTGACGCTTGCCTCCACCAGATTTGTGAAAAAGGGGTCTAAAGTATGACCACCTACATGGGTGGGATATGAGACCAACTGAGCCAGCTGGAGAGCCTCAAGATCAGCCACAGAGCTGTTCACCGCAGATATGGTCAGATCATCATAATGAAGATTTAGATCCCCAAGAATGGAAAAGTTAGCACACCCGACTGCCAACGTGCTGATAGCGTCTGGGAGAGCCTCCCTAAATGCTGCATCACTACCAGGGGGGCGGTAAATCAATGTGCCCGAAAGAGCAAAATGGGGAGTGACGGAGATCTTAAACGAGGCACTTTCACAGCCAGTGATTTTTTGCCCTTTCCAGTCACAGGGATAACAGGATTTGACAGCAAGCGCTATTCCCCCACCTCTGGAAGAGCGATTAAGAGTATAAACCGAATACTCAGAGGGGAAAGCCAGGTTAATATTAGCCGTGTCAGTCTCCTGTAGCCAGGTCTCAGTCAAACAGAAGACATCAGGCGATTCCGTTCCTATCAGGTCAAAAATGACTTGGTAATGTTTTACCAACGACCTGACATTCAAGTTCCATATTTTAAGATGGTGCCCGGGGTATTTAGGTCCAGTGACAGAGTTCTTGCTCATGCAAGTAGTACGAGTGGGGACGTCCAGCGTCCACCTCCCGCACGTGCACCGATAAGGGCCACATAACGGGCTTACCTGAGGTGCGTCACATCTCAGGGTGCTCTGTCCAATGGCAACTAATGTGTCCCTGGAGTAGCATAACATTACAGCCGCCACAGAGCCAGCCACATGAGCAATAGTCCTGCCCTGCCCAACGCGAGCAAGCGCGGAGGAGCGCAGACGGGCAGGACTCTGGCACGACTCAGGCTAAGCAAAGGCGCGCCCGCTGCGCGATACCGCTGCGCTAGGCGGGGAGCTTTAAATAGGTGTCCCTCCCAAGCTCCTGCGCACTAGAGCGCTCGCAGGTGAAAGCGCCTGAAACCACGAACAGTCCGCTCCAAGATGGCGGCTAAAAACACACCCCACCCCAAGGACCCGGACCCGCTCAACAGCGGTGCAGAACGATTATGGTGCAAGTACTGGGGCATGCAAGATCAAGGGACAACAACGAAAGATAAAGCAAATACAAAATAGGGATAATTGGTTCTGTATATTATTACCAGGGATCATCTTGATTGTAACCATTTTTATGAAATATTGTCATCAATTTGTTTGATAAACCAGCACATGTGTAATTGTGACTAATTGTCCTTTGCTGAAACAAGATATAATGAGACTGGTTATCAAATGGTAGAGAGTGTCCGATATGATTTATGTGTATCAAGATAAGCATTAAAAATATATATTTGATACAATAAAGAAAATAAAAAGTCATACATTTTTAAACATTTAAAGAGAATTTATAAAATAAAAGGAGTATTTTTCTAGACCTTTGTTCTACCTATTTTGTATCTAGAAGTGTTCAACGTATGCATTGTTTCATTTATCCATGCACGAAACCCTGTGCCGTCTGTTCATCTTTCTAAAGCTAGTTATTCCTTGCTAGGGTTTATCCTTAATTGCAGGGGCCCCGTAGCGTTTACTAAAAAAGGGTAAACATCGTTTACAACGATGTTTTCACAACGCGGTACCTTTACACCGCGGCTGTGACAACGCAAGTCGTTACCACGACTTGCGCTGGAGGGCGCTCAAGGTCTAAAAATAGTTAATTTACTATCCTAACACCTTCCCTAGGGTCCACGGGGACTGGTGTTAGAATAGTAAATTAAACTATTCGAAATCCGCGCCCCCCCAACGCAAGTCGTGGTAACGACTTGCGTTGTCACGGCCGCGTTGTAAAGGTATGCGTTGTGACGGTACGCGTTGTACCGTCATATATCCCTAAAAAAGGGTTAGCCATATCTACATGGCCACCACCCTGCGTGGCTTTTCACGGCCTTGCAGATATGGAGTGAGGCAATGCAGCGCAAGTCACTGGGTTGCCTCACACTGCGATGGGGAGGCGTGCCATGGGCTTTATGATGGGTGTTCCACGTAACACCCATGGTATTTGACACATTCCCAGATTTACAACAAGCTGTAAACCTGGGAATGCGTCAAAAGCCTACACCTCCCCAGGGGAGGTGTAGGCGAGGCACAACCAGGAGAAATATCATTCTTTCTCCATCTTTTTTCCTCTTTCTATGTGTGCTGAATTCTGCAGAACACATAAAAAGAGAAAATTGCCTCCACTGATTTTATTTTTGCAGAAAGAAGAAAGGTGTCCCTTCCTGCACAAAAACAATCACCCCTACAATGCGGACACCTTTGCACCATGGTGAAAGGGTGCCTGTGTTGGCGCAAGGCAACCATTTGAGTGCCAGCACAGTAAATGAAAACAGGAATGTGCCATATCTCATCGATATGGCACAGTCTTTCCATTTTCTTTTGGCGTAGGGTAGCGCAACAGGAAGGCTTGTGATGCTGCGCTACGCCAAAAAATGGTAAATGAGCCGATTAATATATAAAGCCTTGGCCGAAGAGGGAGTTATATCATCCATGTAAGATTCTAAGGCTGCGATGTACTTGAAGGAAGGTGACCGTAGGGACAGGCCTTTAATTCCACCAGGCATTTCCCCCTTTGGTCTGACGCCCTTGGAGTAAGGTGGGTCCCTCCTGGTGCCTCGGTCACTATTCCCGTTTCTCAAGGTGAATTGCAGCAGGGACAGGGAGGCTGCAAGAGGGAGACCAAAAAAAGGAGGCGGGAGGAAGGTAGAGAGAGAGAAAGTGCATGAGGAAGGTAGAGAAAGAGAAAGTGCATGTGGAAGGTAGAGAGAGAGAAAGTGCATGAGGAAGGTAGAGAGAGAGAAAGTGCATGAGGAAGGTAGAGAGAGAGAAAGTGCATGTGAAAGGTAGAGAGAGAAAGTGCATGAGGAAGGTAGAGAGAGAGAAAGTGCATGAGGAAGGTAGAGAGAGAGAAAGTGCATGTGAAAGGTAGAGAGAGAAAGTGCATGAGGAAGGTAGAGAGAGAGAAAGTGCATGAGGAAGGTAGAGAGAGAGAAAGTGCATGAGGAAGGTAGAGAGAGGGAAAGTGCATGTGGAAGGTAGAGAGAGAGAAAGTGCATGAGGAAGGTAGAGAGAGAGAAAGTACATGTGGAAGGTAGAGAGAGAAAGTGCATGTGGAAGGTAGAGAGAGAGAAAGTGCATGAGGAAGGTAGAGAGAGACAAAGTACATGTGGAAGGTAGAGAGAGAGAAAGTGCATGAGGAAGGTAGAGGAAGGTAGCGAGAGAGAAAGTGCATGAGGAAGGTAGAGAAAGAGAAAGTGCATGTGGAAGGTAGAGAGAGAGAAAGTGCATGAGGAAGGTAGAGAGAGAGAAAGTGCATGAGGAAGGTAGAGAGAGAGAAAGTGCATGTGAAAGGTAGAGAGAGAAAGTGCATGAGGAAGGTAGAGAGAGAGAAAGTGCATGAGGAAGGTAGAGAGAGAGAAAGTGCATGTGAAAGGTAGAGAGAGAAAGTGCATGAGGAAGGTAGAGAGAGAGAAAGTGCATGAGGAAGGTAGAGAGAGAGAAAGTGCATGAGGAAGGTAGAGAGAGGGAAAGTGCATGTGGAAGGTAGAGAGAGAGAAAGTGCATGAGGAAGGTAGAGAGAGAGAAAGTACATGTGGAAGGTAGAGAGAGAGAAAGTGCATGTGGAAGGTAGAGAGAGAGAAAGTGCATGAGGAAGGTAGAGAGACAAAGTACATGTGGAAGGTAGAGAGAGAGAAAGTGCATAAGGAAGGTAGAGAGAGAGAAAGTGCATGAGGAAGGTAGAGAGAGAGAAAGTGCATGTGGAAGGTAGAGAGAGAGAAAGTGCATGTGGAAGGTAGAGAGAGAGAAAGTGCATGAGGAAGGTAGAGAGAGAGAGAAAGTGCATGAGGAAGGTAGAGAGATGGAAAGTGCATGAGGGAGGTAGAGAGTGAGAAAGTGATCAGATGAGGTAAGAGAGGAGAGAAGGAGGAAAATAGAGAATGGATGGATGAAAACAGAGGGCTAGCGAGGGGTGGCAAGCAGAGCGTTGCTGGTTTGAGCATTTTTGCCACGGCTGCTTTTGGTTCCCCAGTCTAGCCCGCTTGAGGGGAGTGGGACCATGGAGATTGGACAGGGTCTTAGACCCCAGGACTCCCGGAGCAGCTAGACTTACAATGCCCACCAGCAAAAACAAAGTTATCTGGTGCCGCCGGCATGTCCTGTGGAGGTTTTAAGGCCCTGAATGGATTCTGGCAGCAGAGAACTTTCGCATAGGAGGTAGAAACTTATTGTGTGCAGGGCTCTCCAGCTCACCATTCACCGTGCAACAATATCTTCACCGGGTGGCCACTTGACGAGTGTCGAAGGAGTGTGTCACATGCACCACCATGTGAGCTGGCATGCCTACAGACCCTAGATTGTACACCATGGGGTAACCACTACTGAAGAAGGTTTTTTTAATAGTGATAGAAAAACAGACTGCTCAACACGGTTGGAAAGGACAGTTTGTGAAATTTGAAGCAGCATTTGTGAATTCATAAAATATCCTTCTTTGTGTATGTGTATTCTGCCTCCTGTTCAGGTTTAGACCATGTCCCTGGGGTTCCCACCTCCCAACCAGTCACTGTCACTTCATTCCCTCCTCCCCGCCCCCTCACACAGATGGCCGCCCCTCTTGCTCTTGCCCGCGTTCCTCCATCTTGGACTGGATGTTGTACATGGGAACAAGACTCACCAGAGGTCACCTCATGGTTGATGGATCTTGCATCTGCTGAGTGGAAGGTGGTAGGGTGTTGTTCCTCTTCCTCAGTGTGTGTGTTGAGGTTTCTGCTCTCAGTCCTCCAAGCCAATGTTGGCATTTCCAGCCTGGAAGGATCCCTCCTGGGCCACACTTAGTGGAGCCCCGGGCTGAAGAATCAGCTAGCGGAGGGCCAGGGACAGAGGAAAGGGAGAATGTCCGACTGTTGGGGTGCAGTGTCCATCATAGCATCGCGCCGGACCACATGTGGCCACTGACTTACAGACAGTTATTCCTGAGAGAAGAATTCACTCAATGTTGAAACATTAGCAGCTGTGGAGGTGAGGCATTGCCTGGTGGCATGTTCCACACACAGTAGGTTTTCTTAAACAAACAGACTACCAAATGTGCGGTCGCCATATTGGGGCTCGAAAGGGGTTGCACAGAATGGGCATGATGATGTCAAATGTTGGATGTCGGCCAGCTTGATTTGTGATATTTTACAGGAGAAACACTGCATTTTAACACATCTTGCATGAGCTTAACTCCCAGTGATGGTTTTACCTCCAAGTTATGCTAGGCAGAGAGTGAATGAAAGACCACAAGAACAACCACTCTTTCCCTGGCAACTCGGGTGGATTTTCTTGCTTGTTCAATGTTTGCATGCAGTCTCCCTGCGCTGTGCTTCTTTATTATTCTGGGTTTACCCTTGGTTCCTTTTGTTGATGGGCTTGCTGCTGCTTTGATTGCTCTGTCTCTTCACCCCTACCTGTTATGTTTTCTGCAGATTCTTGGCTCATCTTTGAAGTCGTTGCGTTAATAATTGAGAGAGACCCCTTGACACACCAGGGGAATAGAGTACTTGCAGACAGTGAAAAGAAAGGGGAGATCCCTTGGTGGACACACTCAAAATCAATCAAATGGTGTATTACTAACACCAATGTTAGCCCATATATTAGCAATGGTCTCTAACACTATGTGATACACAAACAATGAATTCTATAGATTCTTTTTATTTTTTGGTTAAAAACATATCCTAGGTATTACAAATTCTAAAAACAACATATTACGATTCCATTAAAAACATATACAATATCATCACATTTGTATTCATCTGAATTTCATAAATCTATTACAGGCAGAATATACAGACAACAAATTATTTTAACACTGTATTATACAAAAGGGAGAGAGACAAACACAGACACTCCTATTTGTCATCTTTGAAGTCTTCTGAGGTTCTCTTCAGACCACAGAGACCATCTGACCTCGGGAGAGAGGTTATCGTGGGGCATATTATCAAGAACAGCGTTAAAATTATCGCCGCTTTAGCGGCAGGAAACTGCCACTAAAGCGGTGATAATGGGCATGATAATTACCCCATGTGCATTCCCATAGGAGCCCAGGTTCTGCTGTGAACCTGGGCTTCTTTGGAAATTCAGAAGGGCATATTATCAAGCCCATTATCGCCGATTAAGCAGCAGTTTCCAGCCGCTAAAGCGGCGATAATGTTACTGCCATTCTTGATAATAAGGCCCCATGTTCTTTATGCTGCATACCCAACCAACATATTCACTGTTAGTTACATATTCCTTGTTTTATTCACTGAGCAATTGGAGTCATCTTTGAAACTTCCTACATATCCAGCCGATGTCTCGCTTCCCTTATTTTGCTTCTCTGTTTTCCTGAGAGTTCTCGCTTCACATCAGTACAGTATCCAACAATTTGCTGGTCATCTGGTTTTGGGGAAACCGTGGACCAAGCAGTTTCCCCTGCCTCCCTGCTCACAGTTGTTACTAAGACCCTAGCTAGACCAGCCTGAGTGGGAATCATGAAAATGCAAAACTGCCCAAAACAGGCCACAGAACTGAAATGCTGGAATACACAACAACACTCTGCAGCTTGTGTATAAATATAAGCAGAAACTTCTAGTAAATATGGCAATATTTCCTGACCAGAAACGTAAGGTCCTACACCAGTGGTGACCCTGAGCTTCATTTGCAGTCCAGGGTGGTGGTGCTGGCCTCCCGCTCCTCTTACCATGCTCAGGATAAGTAACCTGGGAAGAGTTGGCGAGCCTGCCAGGAGGAGCAACCTGCAACTAACTTTGAAGGAGAGAGCTGAATGTTACACATTAGAGATGACTGTGTATGAAGACGCTGCTCAGAAGTAGCCAAACGTGAGATTGGGCTTGGTAAGGTGAAGTGATGCCACTACTGCAACACGGGTTGCGAACTGCATAGAGCAACAGTGAGAAGGTCCAGAAGCCCAGACGCGTCTTCCCAGTAAAGTCCAAATCAACACCTGTGCTGAGGGTGCTCCAGAATCTGCCAGCATCCAATGTGTGACCTGGTGCTAAGAAGTATGCTAATATTAAGTCAGCCACTGGATATGGTTGGACTTCCAAGAAAGACTTTAAGTGCCAGGAGAAGTCAAGAACAACAGGAGGAGGGACACCGCTGCAACCCCGGGTGGGCACCAGCAGCAAGATTTCCCTGGCCAGACGCCTTGTGACCTCCCAGCGCAGCACTGACAGGCTCGTGCAGCCTTTGCACACCTGAGGTTTCAGGTGCCAACACTCACCATGGAGAAAGATCCCATGGGCTAGGCAAGAGTCAGGGCACAGTGCATGCACATGGGGGCTGTGTACCTCAGCTGCCAGGAATAGGCCTGCTCTCGCCTTCAGCGAGGCGTGCTAGAGTCACCAGAACAGGAAGACCTCAGATATATTACCCAATGGACAGGGCGGTACCATCAGGCCGGTACCATGGCATTGTGTCCGCAATGGATGAACTACCCATCAGTCAGCCAAAGGCCAATGCTGTTGCCTAAATAGATTGTCCCCAAAGCACCTCAGGAGGTTTCCCATTGGTATTCTATAACTACTGTCCTCTGTGTCTTATGTGCTGTATATTCATCCAGTGGGTACATCTTATTTTCCTAACCTTAAGTCCTGACTGGACAGCAGTTTGTTGATTGTTAGGTGATGTTCACTGAGTGCTGACTCTCTAACCCCACACCACCTCCCTGACTCAGCCTGGACCACTCGACTTCAATACCCTGAGAGTCCAGTCCTAAAAAAAGTGCATCACATGGGCAGTTTTTGGTCCACTAGTAGGGTTATGCCCCTGGACATCAGGGGTAAATTACTCCTTTTGACAAAGTTGGTGCCCAGTAACCCTTAACTGCCCAGGAATTCCTGAAAAGTTACCACACCAGCGCATGACATGTATTATGGTTTTAATAATAAAGAAACAAGGGTCCCTAATTAGAAAATTAAATCATAAAATGTTAGTATATCAAAGTGTAATAACAAAACATGAATAAAAAAATAACATACGATCAAAAGCAGTTTTATTTAAAAAAAAATGAAAAGGTGCCAGTGAGAACAAGCAAGAGAAAACAGAAGCTTTCCTAATAACAGAATATTCATCAAATACAAATTCCTAAAGAGTCCATGAATGCTCTAATGAGGCCCATTGTATAAAAAGTCATATGTTATAATACAAAATAGGAGATTTACATCACACCTTCCTGCAAAGATTTATAATGGAATCACCATCGTATGTTAGGGAAACCCCAGATTTTTTTAAGTGTCTAGAGCAGGTACACTTGGAGGTCTGGATATAACGAAACATGTGTATTTCTAAAGCGCATGTATACCACTATGGGTATCTTGCCACTGAATAACAGATGTTTGGTGTTACCCAACTCAATGGTACTCATTTTATCGACCTCAGATGGATGAAAGGATGAGTGGACCCGCCGGGATTTGAACCTGGCGGCCATGAGGTCATACACAGGACTCTGCAGCAGACGCATTAGTCCACTGAGCCACCAGACCTTTAAAGAGTTAATGTGCGGCTGCAACATATGCAAACATGTCATAATGTTTTCCTAAGAAAGAATGGTCTGGAAATCTTCCAATGTGCAGCAGAGATGGAGTTGATGTGTTTTTATACGAAGAGGAGATCAATTTTGCAAAAATCATTGTAATTGAATGCAGTACATGAACTAACAAAGCAGGCTCATGCAATCAGTAGGGCAGCTGTAAACCTTGTGGATGTAAAAGTCCATCCATAGATGTTTTAGAGGGTTCAAGTCTATGCAGTAGTCCACCGAGTGCAACAACTAAAAGAGAGTACAAATACAAGGAAACAAATAACTCAAAATAAGGAACTTCAAACAATTTCAAGGAAGTAATTATCTTTGTATTGAAACTAAACAAAAACATAATGGCCATCTGGTAGCAGCAGAACAGCCACCAAAATAAAAAACAAATGTTTTGCTAAACATAAATTAGGAATTTTTCCCTGTCTGAATTGTATCCATTGTGCCAACATAATTCAATGAGAATATGTATATCACCATAAAACAGGAAATGAAATTCAGGAAGAAGGTTTTTCATACGCAAAGCCAGTTATTACATCTGTTCGATGAAATGCCGCGTGGCGAGGATTATTTGGCAAAGGATGACGGAAATTTAGATAACTAGATGCTGAAACATCATGCCCAAAATACTGACAGGATATCCTGAGGGCTCCCAATGCTGCGGCTAGATTACATTTGGTGAGATTTTGTTGTTGTGTTTCTTTTTATATACTAATCAAATGGAAGGGGGAGAAGGAAATAGCTGATCCCTCAGTTTCCTTAGGTTAATGCAAAAAATCAAATGGGGAGGGATCACTTGTCCTGCATGAACCAGGGTATGCAGGAGATCGTACAACGGTGTCTCCAATAAAAAACCCTCATGCACGTGTTGGGTAGTGTGGTAAGCGGTATATCTTGGTTCTCCGCTCTTCAAACACGTGTGTGCATAATCATAGGGTTAGTTTCGGTATGCAGCCTCCACCAGGAGGATCTTACCCTTGGTAAAAACAGTACCTAATCTTTTCAATAGAGCGCACGCTAATTGAGCATTCCCCTAAGGGATCCACCCGAACCCAGACCTAATAAAATTCCTATTTCTGGTTATTCGGGGGATTTTTAACTATTCTGCACATTGTCCACATCACTGGGTCACTACTGTTTTTACCAAGGGTAAGATCCTCCTGGTGGAGGCTGCATACCGAAACTAACCCTATGATTATGCACACACGTGTTTGAAGAGCGGAGAACCAAGATATACCGCTTACCACACTACCCAACACGTGCATGAGGGTTTTTTATTGGAGACACCGTTGTACGATCTCCTGCATACCCTGGTTCATGCAGGACAAGTGATCCCTCCCCATTTGATTTTTTGCGTGTTTCTTTTTATACCCTTTGCTGCTTTAGTGTGTGAATTTCCATTCCCTTTCACTGCACTTATATTTATATATATATATATACATATATATAAAGTGTTGTTAACCTGTTTTTCTCTTTCTACACAAAATAGCAGCTCTGGTGGGACAGTTCTTATGGTAGGACGTATGATATTGCAAACTGTGTATGTTCTCAGCCTTCACACACCTCTTTTGAGCTGGGTTTGTTCTACCAGTCAAGGAGGCTTGGGTGAGGGGTATCCCAAAATGCAAAAATACTGGTTGCAAAGGGGCAGATTCAGATTTGCGGCTGGTTTTTCACTTGATGCATATGGCCCTTGGTCTCTTGGGAACTGTGATTAACATTAGCCTGCCCTGCTATATTAAATATTCAGAGGTAACTGGAAGGAGGGTCTGAAATTATCCCAAAAAGAAGTCCTAAATAATGAGGGAGAAGGTCTTTGGCAACGGATAATGGAACTCACTTTGTGTCTGATAGGATGTTTACATTTTTGGACACTCATGATACAAGCATTTTAAGGTGGCTAGGTATTCTCCAGCTTCCAATGGCCTGGTGCAACGGGGCGATAAAATCCTTAACGGTATTCAAATGGCTCTGGCTGCAGAGTTGGACGTGGAAACGTTTTTGGAAGAGAAGGTGTGGAATTACAATACTTCGCCACACTGTGTCACTGGTGCCACTCCTTTTGAGTTATTAAGGGATAGAAAAGCTAATTCTATTTTATTACTGTCATACTTGGCAGTAAGTTATCTATTGGTGATGGCTCTTATCTTAGAGATATAGCTAAGGTTGTCAAGGCGAAACAGTTGGATATGAAAAAATGGTTCGACAGGAGAGGTTTTGTTGGTGATGTTGAGATTCCTGTGGGTGACTGGGTCTTGTTTAAAAAACAATTCAAGGTTAAAAAAGGAGAATCTGTTTTCGGATCCGGTTCTAGTGTGTAAGGTTAGTAAAGAAGAAGCGGCATTTTTGGAAGGCAAGGGTTGGTGGAACAAGAGGCAGTTAGTAAAGTTGAAGAAGGATCAAGCGGAATTAATTAGGGGCAGGAAGATTCCATTACTGGATCATGGTCTGAAGTGGACACATTGCTTGCATGATCATGAACAGACTGGATGCTGAAGTGAGGTTGTGAGTTCATCAGTCAGCGAACCGATTATTGGTTAGGATAATCCTGTATGGGGTGTCACATTAGAAAGCCTCCTTCCAAATTCAAGGATTTTTTTACATGCTAATTGATAATTATTTTTTTTCTTTTTTGTTAAGGGGAAGGTGATGTAGTGGGTTGGTAATTGGAATGTTTATCTAATGTTATGTGTTCTGTGGGCCCCGCGCTTGGAGTGTGCGTCCTCGGGAGTTCGATCAACTGTTGCCAGGTGCGATCGAAGTCCGGAGAGTGTGACGCTCCTTGCCGTGGCTGAAGTAGTGCATCTAATAAACGTATCTTCTTACCTTAAATATGTTTTCCTGCATGGTACATTAATACTTACCACACTCAGCTGATCGCTCACATCCCAACCTTCAATATTTCATTGAAGTGGGACAGCGTGAGCGAATATCTGTTTCTTTGTGCGTTGCTAAGCAACGCGATTGCTTCTCTTAAAGGCTCTCTCTTTGTGAATTGGGGGCCTCACAGGGCCTCAGTGATGTGTGCGATGTGTGCAGAGCATGTCGCGTAGTGTTTGCCAAGGGTCATTCCTTAAAGGCAGAAGAGACTCCTTGGTGAAGAAAAGCCAAGAGCAAAAGAAAAACAAGCATTTACAATGCAACGGTCTCGCATTTGCAAAAGTTAGAGCTATTGGCATTGTAAATGACAAATATTTTATTTATGTGTTGCTTTTGAAAACAGATAAATAAATGGCATTGTCATTTACAATGCCAATAGCTTAATCTCTCACAAATGCGAGACCTATTGCATTTGCACCCCCACACACACAGAGCCACACACAAAGCCACCCACACACAGAGAGCCACACACACACACAGAGCCACACACACACAGAGCAACACACACACACAGAGCCACACACACACACAGAGCCACACACACACAGACACACACACACACACACACACACACACAGAGCCACACACACAGAGCCACACACACAGAGCCACACACAATGCAACTTGAACTCACCTTCACGAGACAGCAGGCTCCGGCGCTGGGCCGCATCCGGGGCGCACAGAGCTTGCGCCTGTGGTGGCACCGCTCTTGCAGAGGGCAGCACGGACGGCGATTCCGTGAAGGCACAGAGCAGCACCCATCAGTCACCGTCATGTATAATGCACAGCACCCCTGCATTCAGTGCGCAAACCTTATAAAGGGTCACATCTCCAGCTACAATACTCTTCTGTTTTTTACACCGCACCTCACAAACTTAAGATGCCATTAAATTATGATTATCGTGAAGGATGAACGTCTGCAGCTACAGTTTTAAAATGTTTTTCACTTTACTAAATATAAGTATCGCTTAAAGAAATGTGTTTCTAATAAGTGAACATAAGACTGAAATGTCCATTCCACATTTATGCGTGCACTGCTAATTATATTTGTGGCTTTTAGAAAGTGTTCAAGCAATTTGAAGGCTGAGAAGAGTGCTAATAACAACATAACGTCATCACAAAAATCTCTCACCGTCTCATGCAGCATGACTTGACTTTAACGTACCACCGAGATCAACTTTTTAAACATATAATAACTTAGATGCATGGCTTCTTAACGCAATCTCTTTCCTTCCTAATTTGATTTTCATTATTGCATGACAAGTATGCCCACGGTCATGGGGTGACTGTTGACCAGCCTGCTGAGATATACTTAACTGCAAAGTACTATGTATGTGCCTTTGCAAAATGTACTACTGTTAATGGTACAATGTAAATGTAAAATAGTTAACTTGCTGATTTGCTTGTATGCACGTGACTCTGCAACGTGAAAGGCATAGTAGGGTATTTAAGAGTAGGGCACCAAAAAAAACTCTAGAGCGGGCTCCAGTATCATACTGTGAATGCCTGACTGGACACTTGACATAATTACTCATCTCAATTGAAGGTTGCCAATTGACTCCAATTCAACATGGACAATATTTCCCAGTACCAGGGCTTTAAGAAAAGTGCACTCTGGGAGTTGAAGTCTTGGTTCATTCAATCGAAGTGGAGGAACACAATTTTAAAATAATGATTTATAAAAGAAAAGCTCAATTTTGAAATCTGATGTGACTGGTAACAGGAAGTCAGCTGCCCTCTCTACCCCGAGTAGCCTGGCCCCAGAGTAAGCATATCATGTTGTAGAGAAGGAGAACTCCAACACATCACTTCAGACTCTGATAGAGCGGGTCTGCCACAGAGGGGGAGCGAATGGGAGGTCGCGACTTCCCGCTGCAGCGAGGTGTGCGTGAGACCAGCCGCGGTGCAGACCACTGGCTCCTATCCACGGACACACCGACACCCGCCAGATTGCTCATCTGGACTTAAGCGAAACCTACGCCCGTGGCTTTAAGTATTTAAAGGCAGACGGGCTTAAGGCGGTGTCCTTACAATTTTAAATGGATATTGTTGATCAGCTTACCCACGGAGTGCCCCGCCCGCGGCCCTGCCAGCCTGGTGGAGCAGGGAGCAGCCAAACACACTGTCTCGCAGCGCGCAGCCGAACGCACCACGTTCCTCACTGACTGCCTGTGGGCACAGAATTTACCCGATGAACGTCCGGCCTTCCACCCGTTGACGGGCTCCTTGCTTCCTGACTGAATGGCCCTGCCTGTCCCAAGTGGGTGTCCAGGCCTGAGGCAGCTGCAAACCCCTCTATTGTGAACGGGACCGGTCTAACTGAGTACACTTCCGCTGACGAGAGCCACCCTGTCTGTACCTTGCGTCACGAGCGCGTCGTCCCCCGTGGTTAAGGTGTATTGATATGCATGCATTTTATAAGTAAATGTAGTGACAGCCTCTTGCCAATGCCGCTATGCTGGATCATACAGATTGAATACGGCCTACGTGTTTGTCGAGGTACAAACATACTGCCAAGCTTCATCATAGATCTGTACAAACATCTGCAGAATTCTAATGGGCCTGGTTACATTTACTTCCAGGAAGAATCTGAATGCTTCACTATTCTTCTGAATACACCAAACCCATCCTCTTACTTAAATTTCTCGGGACAGTGTTGGGTATGATGGGAAAATGCTGCCGGTTCCAGCTCGTTAGACGCGCTCTGCTGAGACTCGGCTTCCACACTCCTCTCTTGCCTCTGCCACGGCCAGGGCCAGATGTATTTCAAATGAATGTGTGGGGCCTTCCTACATATTCCAGGGGCTGCATTCCAATGGCAGGCATGCGCAATGCAAATACTCCGATATAACATTAGAGAAATAAAGACAACATATTAAAAAAAAAACTTAATTGCAAGTAGGGCTGCCTCTTACTGGTGTTTTTCTAGCCTAACTGATATTATCACTCAAAGACAGGTCAAAAAACATCAAAATCCTGTTTTTTTCACAATTTGAAAAAAATCAAAGCAATAAATATCCCTCTGCGCCTCACTCCCCTACTCTTCGGCTAATTGTTTCTTTTATGGATCTCTCCACAGCCTTTCTCGTCATTAAAAAACCGTCAGGGGGGGTTGCGGGGCTGCGGGGGAGAGCAGACACGTCCATCCCGGCACAGACACGTAAGGAATGACAAAAACATGACTTGCAAAAAAAATAAAAATAAACAACCGCCCACAGCCGCATGACGTTCTAAAAGGGGCGGAATGAGAAAAAATCTATGGAACGCCCACGAATCTGCTCGGAGAATAACGGACAGATCTCTCTTCCAATGGCTAGCCTCCATTTATGGAGCTAGCCAATGGAAGAGACAGGCGGGACAAAGCCCCGTACTGCTAAACAAAAGATTTCGCCTGCGCGAACACTGCTGCGTAGTGGACACCAGGTGAAACCTAATCAGCAAGCACAGATTCGTATTGCCAGCGAGCCCGGTCTGAAGGGGTGAGTAGAACAAGACCAGAGGGAGACGGAAGACCCCCACATTCATAAAAAGTATCGACGCGGCCCACACTCCATGAATGGGAGTGCCTGACAGGGCAGCGACAAGCCCGCAGAAACAACGGTCGTGACGCTGAAAGCGCCAAAAGCACACAAAAAAATCTGTTACAAAATACAGAAAACACAGCAGATTATAAAATCAAACAAGGTAATATAAGGTATATTGCAAAACAATTGTTAAACAAAACAGTTCACAATATCAGAGTAGGAAGTATTAGAGAGTGAGGTAATAGAACTTATCTGCTTGAAGCCGTATTTACAAGAGGCAGATCTATCTACGCTTGTCATTGTAACACATGATCATTCTATTCTAGATCTCTGCTTTTGTGATGTATAACTTTAAAATGGCTGCTTGACGTTGCATTAAAAAAATAATGCATAATGGTAGCCTCCGGTCTTGTAATGAAATTATCGCATCCAACAAGGGGGACTCATAATAAGGCCCTTAATGTTTAATTAGCAAAAGGTGCTGCACTTCCGGTTCGAGGTGCATTTACAGACCTGAAAGTGTTCCCAGTGTTTGAACGGCAGGAGGCGCTGCATGCCAGAATTGAGGTCCACTGACAGAGCAGACAGCGACCACTGACAGAGCTGACAGCGTCCACTGACAGAGCTGAGAGCGGGTCCAGGTGTTTGAATGGCAGGGGGCGCTGCCAGGAGGTGCTGCATGCCAGAATTGAGGCCCACTGGCAAAGCGGAAAGCGGGTCCCGGTGTGTGATTGACAGGGATGCTACACGCCAGGATTGAGGTGCATTGCCAGAGATGTGTGTGGGTCCCAGTGTGTGAATGACAGGGATGCTACAGGCCAGGACTGAGGTGCGCTGGTAGAGCTGTTTGCTGGTCCCAGTGGGTGAATAACAGCGATGCTGCAGGCCAGGACTGAGGTGCATTGGCAGAGCTGTGTGCGGCTCCCAGTGCTTGAATGACAGGGATGCTACACGCCAGGACTGAGGTGCATTGCCAGAGCTGTGTGCGGGTCCCAGTGTGTGAATGATATGGGTGCTGCAGGCCAAGATTGAGGTGCACTGGCAGAGCTGTGTTCGGGTCCCAGTGTGTGATTGACAGGGATGCTGCAGGCCAGGATTGAGCTGCATTGCCAGAGCCGTGTTCCGGTCCCGGTGTGTGATTGACATGGGCGCTGCAGGCTAAGATTGAGGTGCATTGGCAGAGCTGTGTGTGGGTCTCAGTGCTTGAATGACAGGGATGCTGCAGGCCAGGATTGAGGTGCATTGGCAGAGCTGTGCTCCCAGTGCTTGAATGACGAGGATGCTGCAGGCTAAGATTGAGGTGCATTGGCAAAGCTGAGTGCGGCTCCCAGTGCTTGAATGACAGGGATGCTGCAGGCCAGGACTGAGGTGCATTGCCAGAGCTGTGTGTGGATCTCAGTGTGTGAATGATATGGGTGCTGCAGGCCAAGATTGAGGTGCACTGGCAGAGCTGTGTTTGGGTCCCAGTGTGTGATTGACAGGGATGCTGCAGGCCAGGATTGAGCTGCATTGCCAGAGCTGTGTTCCGGTCCCGGTGTGTGATTGACATGGGCGCTGCAGGCCAAGATTGAGGTGCATTGGCAGAGCTGTGTGTGGGTCTCAGTGCTTGAATGACAGGGATGCTGCAGGCCAAGATTGAGGTGCACTGGCAGAGCTGTGCACGGGTCCCAGTGTGTGAATGACATGGGCGCTGCAGGCCAAGATTGAGGTGCATTGGCAGAGCTGTGTGTGGGTCTCAGTGCTTGAATGACAGGGATGCTGCAGGCCAAGATTGAGGTGCTTTGGCAGAGCTGTGTTTGGGTCCCAGTGTGTGATTGACAGGGATGCTGCAGGCCAGGATTGAGGTGCATTTTGATTGAGGGTCACCAGATGAGTGGAACAGATGTTCTGTTTCCAGTTGTGCGCATCTGTTCCCAGCAGTGATGTAGGCCACCGCCCTCCCTCCCCAACTCACACGAGGCCCAGAATCCTCTCTCCTGGTCGGGAGAAAAGGAAACCGCCCGCCCCGCCTGCTCAGCAAGGACTGGAACCTGACCCCAGTCACAGGAGCGCTTTCTCTTCCTCTGAAATGAAACTTACATTTCAACCCTTAACCCTCCCCCGCCCCTACACCACCTCCCCCTGCAATAAACCACACAGGCCCAGGTGATGAGCAGTGCAGTCATATCAGCAGGCAGGGAATTTATCAATCGGGTTGTGACGCTTTTGCAGCACGCAATGTGGTGCATGCACGACGCAACCTTCAAATGCGATTTATCAAGCCAAGCAAGGCCAGTTTGAGTGGCCCTGAGTGGCTTGATAAATTAGGAGAAACGCAAGGCAGCACAAATCACCACGTTACTCTGCTCTGGGAAGTCATTCCATGTGCGTTGTGTGGGTGTTCCCACGCACCTCCCATGGAGTTTGATGCACTGCCTGGTTTACCATTACTGATAGCCCTGGGAATGCACCAAAATGCTGCGCCTTCCCAGGGAAGGCGTAACAAGGAGAAACATCTTTATTTCTCCTCGTTACTTCCTCTTTCTATGTTTACTGCATTTTGCACCGCGCATAGATAGAGGAACGGGCTTTCTAGGATTGTATGTGTGAAGGAAGGTGCCCCTCCTGCACAAAAACAATCCAGCATGCAACACAGGCTTGCACCAGGGTGCAAGGGTGCCTGAGTTGGCAAAAGGCAGCTCATTGTGCGCCAGCGCTGGGAAAAGGACAGGAATTTGCTGTATTACGCCCTTTCCCTGTAACGTAGCACAGCAAGGAGACTTGCAGTGCTGCGCTGCACTACTTTTTCATAAATATGGCCCGGATGTTCAGGTCAATAGAGCAGTATTGCTTTTAGTTTCACGTTGATTTCTCTCCACTTCCTGCCAGTTTGCTGGGATTCTATTAACCCCTTCGGCGCTGATGACGAGCTGAGCTCGTCATCTAACGCGGCTTTTTGAAAAAAGCCACGTAGCGCGAAAATCGCCGCAGCGCGCATGCGGTTAAAATGCTTCAAGGTTTCTATGTCTTGTCTGTGCAACAGTGCGTGGATGTCAAGAGGCAAAACAAGCAGCAGGACAAGCAGATGGGACTGAGGGAGGGTGAGGAGTGTCCACTGACGGAGCTGTCAGCGGGCCCCAATGTTTGAATGGCAGGGGTGCTGCAGGCAAGAATTGAGGTCCACTGACAGAGCTGACAGCGGGTCACAGTGTGTGAATGACAGGGATGCTACAGGCCAGGATTGAGGTGCGTTGCCAGAGCTGTGTGCGGACCCCAGTGCTTAAATGACAGGGATACTACAGGTCAGGATTGAGGTGCATCGCCAGAGCTGTGTGCAGGTCCCAGTGCTTGAATGACAGGGATGCTGCAGGCCAGGATTGAGGTGCATTGTAGATTGAGGTTTACCAGATGAGTGGAACAGATGTTCTGTTTCTAGTTGTGCGCATCTATTCCCAGCAGTGATGTAGGCCACCGCCCTCCCTCCCCAACTAACACGAGGCCCAGAATCCTCTCTCCTGGTCGGGAGAAAAGGAAACCGCCCGCCCCGCCTGCTCAGCAAGGACTGGAACCGGACCCCAGTCACAGGGCACTTTCTCTTCCTCTGAAATGAAACTTAGATTTCAACCCCGCCTTAACCCTCCCCGCCCCTACACCACCTCCCCCTGCAATAAACAGCACAGGCCCAGGAGATGAGCAGTGCAGTCATATCAGCCGGCAGGGGAAGTGTTTGCACAGAGCAGGCCTGAAGGGCGCAGTGAAACACCCACTATACCAGCTGAAACTGGTGCTACTGGGGCAGATGAAATAGTTTTATGGCCCTTCTTAGCGTTTAACTTTGGGTGACAGGTCAACAGCAAGTCAGAAGTTAAAACTAATACATTCAGCAAGAATAAACTATAATAACACAGATGTGAGGAACCAAAAGAAAACATTAAAGCAGCCTAAAATGGTGACAGGGGGAAAGACAAGCTATTAAAATGACAAAGCAAAAAAGAGGTCAATGGAGTGAAACAGCGAAAGAAAGAAAGTGAAATGCAAATAACGAGGGAAGGAAAAAGGAAGCATGCAGAAAAAAAAGACAAATGATCACAAGAAATAAGGAAAAAAAGGTGTAAATGAAGAAAAGGAAGGAAGAAAATAAAGATTGAAGGGTGGAAAGAAGAAAATGAAAGATCAAAGACATAAAAAAGAATAAAGAAAAGAAATTAAAAACAAGCATTTACAATGCAACGGTTTCGCCTTTGGAAAAGTTTGAGCTATTGGCATTGTAAATGACAACATTTGTATTTATGTGTTGGTTTTGAAAACAGATAAATAAATGGCATTGTCCTTTACATTGCCAATAGCTCTAACTTTTCCAAAGGCGAAACAGTTGCATTGTAAATGCTTGTTTAGGACTTGTGCCCTGTGAGGCACAGAGCATACAACATGGGGTGTACCCGAAACTACGTCCTCAATTGAAACTTGACTGTATGGACACGTATGGAAGAGGTCTATAAATGTGTGTAGGCACTCAGAAGATGGATGAAGAAAGACTTGCTAGGGAGAAATCATCACGCCGATACAAGAGACTGACCCATTACCAGGGTTAATGCAGGCACAGCCTTTTGAAAAACATGGGTGCCCCGACGGACTGATCCAGAACCCCAAAGGCGGCTATACAGAAGCTCATGGATGAACACATTCTTGAGGCCACAGGTACAAGTTAAGTACAATCTGCTTCCTCACACATGCATCAGAGGTTGGGCATGCACCAGAGACATAACTTGGTTAAGTAAATTCTCATTCCCTATGGGTAAAGCTTATCCGCTACTGGACCTGCACCCCAGAAGTCACTGTATCCCCTAACTTGCGAAGAGGGGGCTACTCGCAACATGTACCAACCACAAAGGAGACTGCGCAAAGAAACTGGGAGTCAAAAAACAAACTGCACTGTGAAGGCACAGCTACCTCTTACATTTTGTTTGCCTTCAATTCTTGCACAAGTGCCACCATTGCCTACGTAATGTTTGTTTTTGTGTCCTCCATATATTAACGCTTTTGTAACCTGCACACATGTCACTTTTTTCCTCCTGTAATGCACCGTTTGCTATCTCTTGTATTTGTTTGCTCACGATTGTCACTTTTGCCTCATGTAATGTAACGTTTGCTTTTGTAATTTGCTCACTTGTAATGTTCTCATGTATCAGTTCTGTTCCTATTGTGAAGCGCTCTGACACCTTCGGGTAAAGTCCGCGCTATATAAAAATGCATAAATAAATTCAAAGCCCTACGCATACCCCATCCTGCGATGCGCCACCCCAGGGCACACCCGCGTTGCCCTTCGGTGCCCATCTTCCCTCTGCCCTGCATTCCTCTTCTCACCCACACTTCCTCGCCTCTCTAATTGACTTTCACCCCCCGTCGGACCCTGGGACCCTCCCGTGCAGCCGCTCCCCCCAGGCGGACACCCACCTTCCTCCTCGCCCATCAGCTCTTCCCTCCAGGTGCAGCAGAGCAACATCAGCCGGCTGCCCCCCGGCCAGGCTCGGCAGGGGATCGGGGGTCCGGCGCCGGGGGTCTCCCTGCTAGGGGTGTCCCTGCCTCCGTGAGTGTGCACGGGGTGTACGGGGGGGGGGAAGGGAGGGGCGAGAGGACTGAAATCTCCTGAACGACAGAAAAGGAGAGCAGGATGGCCAACAGAGGCAGCATCCCTGGGGAGGAGGGATGAGGGTATGTGCTGGGATGAGATGGGAAGGGAACGAGGGGTCGCAGCTCACCGGGAAAGAGGGCATCCCAGGTGAAATGAAGAGACCCCGGGCTGCGAGTAATCAAGAGAGACGAGGAACAGAAAGAAGAGGGGGGTGCAGGGGGAGCCTCAGGGGCAAGCAGGAGCGGGGGGGGTGTAAAGATCGGCGAAGAAGGGGGCTCACGGGACCATCTTGTAACTTAACGTTTGCTTTTGTATTTTGTTCACTTGTAATTTTCTCCTCATGTATCATTACTGTTCGTTCCTATTGTGAAGCGCTCTGACACCTTGGGTAAAGTCCGCGCTATATAAAAACGCATACAATAAAATAAATAAATAAAAAAAAAACTGTTAGCTTCTTTCACGCTTCACCTGAGTTTACGTGCTTTGTTGCATGCAGACGCCCTGTGCGAAGAGTATGCACTATCTTGTGCGATCGCCCACTGGATGCCAAGGCAAAACAACACCGGAAAACGCTCTAACCCAAACACCCGCACAGCTCCCGCTTCCAGAGGCAGCCTCCGCCTCTTAAACCGCTCGAACCAATCGGAATAGAAATTTAAAATCACCCATAGGGGACGAAGAGTGTCTGACAGGGATTGGGTGGCTGTCCTGGCCCACAACGTCTGTAATTGGTTAGTCTAGAGAAAAGCCAGCCTCTAGGAAATGTATTAAAAAACAAGCACCTACGAAGACACAGGGGGCGGGAGAGGACACGGATGGCGGGAGGAGGGCGGGAGAGGACACGAACGGCGGGAGGGGGGCGGGAGAGGACACGAACGGCAGGAGGGGGGCTGCGAACGGCGGGAGGGGGGCGGGAGAGGACACGGACGGCGGGAGGGGGCGGGAGAGGACACGGACGGCGGGAAACGTGCACAGGACAGCGAGGGAGGGGCGGGGAGGCACACGGAGGGGGCGGGAATGGACAGCGCATCTGAATTCACTTTCAGTGAAAGGGGAGGGAACGGGGAAAAGCGTAACTCCGCCCTGGGAAAAAATCTCGGGAACGCCCCCGAATCTGGTCAGGCCTTGACGGACAGATCCGGCACTCAATGGCTAGCCTCCATTTATGGAGCTAGCCAATGAGAGCCGGGGGACGTTCCCGAAGTGCTTAGTGTCGACATAGGATTTCACCTGCGCTGAAAAGCTGCGCAGAGCGCAGCCTTTCGGCAGGCGAAACCCAAAAAGAAACCAAACAAATATAATGAAAGAAGAAATGTGTGATGACATGATGGCTGATTGAAGGAAAGAAGAGAAAGAAAACATTAAAGAATGCAAGGAATACAAAAAGAAACGATACAAAGAAGGTGTAAAGAATACCATGAGCTACACAATAATAAACTGATATGAAGATGTATAGGAAGCTAGAACAAGCATTTGCAATGCATTAGGTCTCTCATTTGTAGGAGTTAGAGCGATTGCCGTTGTAAATGACAATGTCTTTTACCTATGTGTTTTGGTTCGGAGTATAAGGGGTGTATGTTGTGTGGAGTGGAATTATGTGGCTGTGTTGGAATTGTTAGTTGAGGAACTTTGTGGTGTGAACTGTATTTGTGTAGCGGAGTAATGTGGAATGGTGAATAGACAGGGTTGGAGCTGCATAGAATAGATAGAAAGGAAGATACAGCTGGACAAGGAGTTTGTGCATGAAGTGGTGATTGAACTCCAGACAGAGGACTGATTGTGAACAGGTTCAGGGCTGTTTGTCCCAAAGTGCACTGATATTGGACACGTTTTTACGGCTGAGCTTGTGGTAAACTACAGTTACAAAAGTAACACCTGCAATGGATACCAGTTTTATCTGAGGGCATAATGAATGTAATTAATGTTATCAGGTGTCCCAGGATCATTTTCTAATGGCCTATTAGGAAAGCGTAACTTCACTGCCAGTCACATTTACATTACAAACACATTGGATCTATTCAAATCGAGCACTTGACCCAGCCACGTAGCGGACTCTAACGCTGCCAGCTGACTCAGAAACTGCTCCACTCCTCGGACGCTCGCAGCCCGAGGAGTCAGGCCACGCCCACTTGCTTGGCCACGCCCCCCTCGAGTCGACTACTTAAAACGCTGATAGAAAGCGCCAGGTAGCAACTGACCACACTCCTGAGGCGGAAGCCGGGAGAGCGCGTAGCGCATTGCTTTGCTTTGTTTTAAAAATTGTATTTTTTGTCACAGAATAACGTGTGCTAGCTTTTAAAAACTCACCACAGCACCCTGCATCTCCTTACAAATCGAGCACTTGACCCAGCCACGTAGCGGACTCTAACGCTGCCAGCTGACTCAGAAACTGCTCCACTCCTCGGACGCTCGCAGCGCGAGGAGTCAGGCCACGCCCACTTGCTTGGCCACACCCCCCTTCTCCCCTTCCTCAGTCAGCTTCTATAAAATGTGTATATGGCGGAAGCGCAGCGGACGAGCGCAGCGGGAGCGCCGTCTGCGCGCCGAAGGCGCGCCTTAGGCAAGCCCGTCTGCGCCCGTCCGCGCCAGACCGAGCCTAGGGCCCCTGCCCCTGGCCGGCTCAGACCGACCCCGAATCAAATACTCACAAAATACTCTGTACCAACTCAGAGATACGTCAAACACCAGATGTAACGGATCTATTAGCCCGGAGCAGGAGCCTCTTAGCTGCCCTATCTGCGCCTACAAGGCTATGCCCTTATCCCACTCCGAACCGGCAGGCCTGGAGATGGCTCTACTGAATTGCAGGTCACTCCCTAAACATCACGTTGAAATTAACCTACTATTAACCGAGTCAAACTTGGACGTTCTGTTTCTAACAGAAACTTGGCTGTCCGGTAGTTCCGACCCGGACATTATCCAAGCACTACCTCCTGGGTATCTCATTAAAACCCTCAATAGACCTACAGGAACGGGAGGCGGTATCGCGATTATCTATCGCGACAACCTCACATGTCAATTCAAAGACAGCCCCATTCTCGACAGTGAAAATATCCTCTTTTCTCTACATTTGCCACCCTCCACCACGCTAACGGGGGTGTTAATCTACCGCCCGCCAGGACAGGTAGGGCGTTTCATAAACTCACTCATCGATGTCATATCCTCCCTGGCCTGTCGAACCCCAAACTTCACTATCCTCGGGGATTTAAATCTCCACTTCGATGACCAAAACAATAAACTCGCCACAGACCTAAAAACTGAACTAACTTCTCTGAATCTTCGACTACTCCGTAATGACCCCACCCACTCTAAAGGACATCTACTGGACCCCATCTTCTCGAACCTCTCCCAACTCTCTGCTCAAATTCCTTTCCCTCTCCCCTGGTCTGATCATTTTTTGGTCCCTTTTAAATTCCAACTTCCAGGGAAGATCACGGAAACCCCTCACCCACGGGCCCCGTCTCGCCCATGGAAAAAACTGGACGTTAACCTATGGGAACGCTCTCTGTCCTCCACTCTACCCATAGTTGACCCCGACCCCTCCAAAGCCGAAAATCAACTACACAACTGGATTAGCGACTCTCTCAATATAGTCCTACCGTTAAAAATCCACCCTCCCATTAGGAGATCCTCCAATCTACCTTGGTTCACCGAGGAACTGCGCGAATTAAGACGGAAAGGCAAAAGGCTTGAACGCCATTGGAGAAAGAAATGGAACACTGACGACAGAAGTGGATATAAAGCCCACATTAGGCTCTACAAAAACGCCTTAAAAACGGCACAGGCCGCCTATTTTGAGGACCAAATTGCAGCCGCAACCAACTCCGCTAAAGAGACCTATCGGATAGTCAAATGCCTCTCCAAAATTCAGGAACCCCCCTCACCTCCCGACCTGGATGGCTCAAAATGCAACCAGATGGCCGAATTCTTTTCGAATAAAATCGAAAAAATTCTCAACGCCCTCCCAGCGGTGTGTACCACTCTAAGAGGCCCCCACCACCCGATCTCCCAAAACACCCCGAGGTTGCTCTCTTTCCCCCACATCACCACTGAAATGTTTCTCAACGTCCTGCACAAAGTCAAAAGCGGCGCCCCTTCAGACCCAGCTCCTATCAGTCAACTGAAACAAGTTGCTTCCACTATAGCCCCTCCGTTCACCAACTTGATCAACGCCTCCTTTGAGCTTGGCATTGTCCCAGCAAACTGGAAAAAAGCCACGGTTAAAGCTCTTTTAAAAAAACCGCATCTTGATCCAGCAGACCCATCAAACTTCAGACCAATCTCATTACTGCCGGCAATGAGCAAAGTCGCAGAGAGAGTAGCGAACCAACATCTTTCTGAGTTCCTAGAGACCAACCACCTCCTTCGCCAAACCCAGACGGGTTTCAGACCAGGACAAGGGACGGATACCGCATTGTTAGCCATGGTCGAAGAAGCTAGGAGCATACTCGACGCAGGAGGATCAGTGGCAGTGATCCTCCTCGATCTAAGTGCCGCCTTTGACACGGTTGACCACGCAACCCTTGTTCACCGTCTTGAACTAACAGGAGTGGCGGGCTCCGCCTTAGCCTGGATCTCATCTTTTCTTGAGAACAGGTCTTTTCAAGTAACAGATGGGCACTCCATCTCCAAAGCTCAGGCACTCAAGTGTGGGGTGCCTCAGGGGTCCTCCCTGAGCCCCACACTTTTTAATGTATACATGGCACCCCTCGAGGATGTTGTCAAACCTTTCGGGATTAAATCAATAATGTACGCCGATGACACCCAGCTCGTCGTTTCCCTAAACCAACCAGAAAACGCCCTCACCAACTTATGTAGCTGTCTGGAAAAAGTGCACCAGTGGATGTGCGAGTCTCGGTTGAAATTGAACGGGGAAAAATCGGAAATACTCCTCTTAGGAAACCCAAATAAAATCCCCACTCCTCTTCCCTGGCCACCATGCATGGGATCTCCACCACCCCCTAAATCAGAAGTAAAAAGCCTAGGGATATGGCTAGACCAGGAGCTCAGTTTCAAAACACAAGCGAGGAAAACTGCGGGAACGTGCTTCGGCCTCATAAAGATGGCACGAAAGATTCTCCATCTTCCCCCCCCTCAATCCAGGAAGCTCTTGATGCAGGGGCTGGTGAACTCCAGATTGGACTATGGCAATGTCCTATATCTGGGGGCCCCAGTCTCTGTAGTTCACAGACTCCAATGTGCACAAAATGCTGCGGCCAGAATACTCACTGGAACCGCCGCAAGGAACTCCGCTAAACCAGCTCTCAAAAGTCTGCACTGGCTACCAGTCAAGGAAAGGGTCGACTTCAAGACCCTGTGCATTACCCATCGAATACTGCACAATGAAGGCCCTCCCATACTCAGGCCTCTGGTGTCCCACCAAACATCTAGCAGACATCTCAGATCTAACTCCCTCTCCTTGGCAAAAATCCCCAGAATTTCGAAGGCCAGAACAGGTGGTCGCCAGTTCTCGTACAACGCCCCCAGGCTATGGAACGCCCTCCCACTCCCCCTTAGACAGGAACATAACCATCTCAGATTTAGGAAAGGACTGAAGACTCTACTCTTCCCCTGAGCGCTCCCTCACTTGACTTCCCACCCTCCAGGATGTGTTCATTAGCGCCGGGATGCCTAAGGGTAGCTGAGCGCTCTACAAAACCCTAAATCAAATCAAATCAAATCAAATCATTGTGTACTTCATACTTAAACCTTGCTTCTGGCTGGATAAAAAAACGCAACTAGAAAGATTGCCAAATATCATCAGATCCAAAGTGGTAAAAGATCATCCTGTTAGTCAAATGTCTTTATATCTGCACGCCAAAACCAGATTTAGTTGTGCAATGGCTACTGTTAACAGTAATAGCAATATTGCTTACTTATGAAAATAGACCTGATGCTAATATTTTCGGATGTATGACTAAACCACTACCACTTTTACAACGAATGCCTTAACCACGAAGGCTAAACCACTACCAAAGCTAAACCACTACATTCTTTACAATGACTTACTAAACCACGAAAAATTATCAATTTCCATATTACCTGAATCTACCACTACGTTTTCTTAAACGCATGTTTGAAACACAGTACAAAATGTAATTATATTAAACATGTCTTTTTATTTAAACATTTTTATGTATTTCATCTTTAAATTTTCAACTTAAAACTCGTTTTTTACATATACTGACGAACTTACAAAATGACACTAATGTATGCTTATAAATCCATCATCTTTTTTCAATTTTTGACTAGAATGCTAACTAATTAAATTAAAAAAACACAAAATTCACTATTTTTAACTATAGTAAAAAAGCAAGTTCTTTCCGAAAATATTTTTTTTTCAAAATGCATTGTTGATCATTTTTTCATTTGTAAAATTATTAGACTTAATTAAAACATTTAAAAAATGGCCAATCTGTGACAACCATTCGCATTTTGCACAGATCAAGATCATCTTTGAATAACAAACCAACAGTGCTATCTACGGGCCTAACACAGCAAATTATAATAAAGACTAATATATCGAAAGCCTGAGAGCATTCCCAAAAACGCAGGGGCATATTATCAAGGAGGTTTATCTCCGCTTTTTTGGCTTTAAAAGCCAAGAAAGCGGAGATAAAATTATCTCCCTATTACCAAGCTGTCATTAACACCAGTTAGCGACAGCTAATAGGAGATAGCGACCATCTTGGGCCCCGCTTTGCATGTCAGTGATATTTATCACTAATGACATGCAAAGTGGGCGTGCCAAGATGTTAGCGACTGGAAACAGTCGCTAACATCGCTATCTCCTATTACCAACTTTTGGAGATATTCGCGCTAAGCGCGAATATCTCCAAAAGCTAACACCTGCCCTGAGCAGTTCTTAGCCATGTTAACCAATGGGAGGTGGATAACATGGCTAAGAGCATTTGCTCGACAATGCATGAATATCGCTGACTTTTCAGCGATATTCATGCATTGCGGCCGTTTTTTATCGCATTTGCGATAAACCTTGCTAATAGCAAGGTTTATCTGCGATAAAAATCGCCGATGTGCGGCGATAATTTTTGTCTCTAAACAAGTTAGAGACAAAAATTATCTCTATTGGTTGGTAATATGCCCCGCAGTTCCCTCGACATGCCACCAAGCAGGATGAAAGCTGCCTCCTTCCCCGTGCTCCTTAGAGTCTGCCAGCGAGGAAAGGGGTAGGGGGCGGAGAGGAGTAACCCCCACACAAGCAGAACGCACTGTCAGGCCTTAGCAAGCCTCGTTGGTTGCCAGCCAGCTGGCAGAACTACCGTTTCCAATGGTCAAAGAGGGGTGGGGGCGGAGAAGACTGATGTGCCACACAATATTCCAGGACCAGGCACACCCGTTTCCAAGGGTGGAGGGCGAAGAAGAACGTAGAAACATTTTCCAGAGAGATGCCAACCATAGTTTTGAGTGTCGTGGTTTTAGAATTCGTTGAAATGAAGAGTCGTGGTTTAGGACTTTCAGCCTGATTCATCATTCTCCCGTTTTGCGAGCCCCTAATAGCGATTCATAAGGAATCGCTATTGAGGACTAGCAAAACGGGATTCATGTAGGAATTGCAAAAAATATTGCGATTCCTACATGTTCCTTATTAGCGATTAGCAAATTGCTAATCGCAAATAAGGAATAACTCGCCATGCATTCCTATGGGCCTTTAGGCCCATAGGAATGAATGGGGAGTTATTCCTTATTTGCGATTAGCAATTAGCTAATCGCAAATAAGGATGCGATTTCAAGGGTGCAGGGGTGTCCCAAGGACACCCTGTAGCACCCCTGAAATGTAATCTACATTGGTGTTGCGCAACACATGTCCAAAGGACATGTGTGTGTGTAATATGCAACTTAGAAAAATGCATTTAAATGCATTTTTCTAAGTTTTTGCTATTTACCACGAGGTCTGACCTCTCGGCAAATAGCGGCCCAAAATTGCAATTTTAAAATGATTCATGAATTGCATTTAAGGAATCTCAAATAGAAATGTGCGAATTCTTTAATAGCGAATTTTGCATTTGGGATGATGAATCCCAAATGCAAAAATTGCACTCGCAAAAGGCTGTTGCTTGGGATTCCTCGTTGTTCTGACTTCATTGTTCAGGTAAGTCGTGATTTAAACTTTGTTGTTTAGGATGTTTCCCAATATTTTCTAAATAAAAATGCCTTGCAGTCATGTACCTGAACGAAATACGATACGGACTCGGTAGCAATGAGATTTGAATCCATGCCTCCTGAAAGACTAGAGCTTTAACACTGCTGCTTAGACCACTCAGCCAGAATGCCTCAGGTTTAACAGTTCTGTAATACCAAAATACAGACTACAAAACAGAGGTGCGCATGTGCTTGGCATTGGATGACATTGAAATGGGCCCTGCAAATATGCATTTTACATTGGTGTCTCTCTCTTTCCTTCTGCAGCAGCACTTCCAAAAGTGATCAATTTAAAACAACCTCTCACATTGTATTTTCTGTACGTGATTCAGGATGCAAACGGGGCACATACAAATTAGATTTCTTCTGTCGGAGCAGCAGCGACTTGTGGGCGGTGGTGGGGGATGCACCGGGGCGATGAGGTGATTCATGGCAAACATGAAGCATGGTGGCCCGAGCCTCAGTAAAGAATGAAAACCAGTGACAGAGAGGGAATAACAAGCATTTACAATGCAATGGTTTCGCCTTTGGAAAAGTTAGAGCTATTGGCATTGTAAATGACAAAATTTGTATTTATGTGTTGGTTTTGAAAACAGATAAATAAATGGCATTGTCATTTACCTTGCCATTAGCTTAATCTCTCGCAAATGTGAGACCTATTGCATTTGCACCCACACATACACACAGAGCCACACACACACACACACACACAAACAAAGGCACACACACAAAGAGCCAGCCGCACACACACACACACACACACACACTCACAGAGCCAGCCACACACACACACAGAGCCAGCCACGCACACACAAAGCCAGCCACGCACACTCACACAACCAGCCGCGCACACACACACACAGCCAGCCGCACACACACACACAGCCAGCCGCACACACACACACAGCCAGCCGCACACACACACACAGCCAGCCGCACACACACACACAGCCAGCCGCACACACACACACACAGCCAGCCGCACACACACACACACACAGCCAGCCGGTCAGGTCAGGTCATGTCACAATGACAAAACGGCCCTGGGTTGTTTGTGTTTGGATTGTACAATTCAAGCTTGGCCTTGATAGTACAGGTTTGCTTTAGCTCTGTTTGAAACTGGCCTGGAAAGGAAGTTAAATGTGATATTTCCGAAAGAACCGCATTTCCTTACAGCAAGTGAACACACACCCTGTACACTTTACTCGAAGCAGATAAGCTTGTGTGATTAAAGTGAAATGTGTAAAGGATGAAAATTGTATTTATTACTTATCCAATAGTAAAGGTTTTTCCTACATACAAAAGACACAATTCATTCTCATGGTTGTGCCTTAAAGCATCTGTATTACGTTCTTAAGAACATCAGCAGAAGTAGAGACCTTAGACTAATGAGTGTAGAAGTGAGGCTAACCACATGACACAGAGGATTCATGCTGTCCGGGGTAAACCACGAAGGATCATTTGCCTTCAAAAGACAGCTGAGCTAAGGAGTAAAGTAAAGTCCACATTTGTAAAGCGCACAATCACCCGTAAGGGTCTCTAGGCGCTGGGGGGCCGTCGGGAAGATTAAGCGAGCTATTGCCCAGAGTCACATGGTGCTGGGCTAACCTGCCGCCGGAGCCGGGGATCGAACCGTGGTCCCCAGATTCCAGCGTCAGTCGCCCTGGCCGCTGCGCCACACCTCTCCCCGTCGGAGTCTCATTACTCATTCTAATGACTGTCAACAAGAGAACAGAAACACATTCTAAATACAGACTATTTATGACATTTCTCTTAGTGGTGCAAACAATGAAGTAGAAAAATCCAACCTGTCAAATTATTTAATGAAGAAAAATATTAACAATGGTTACTTTCAATACATATCCCTGTGTAAAACCTGACATGTAAAGTAACGAATAGCTTCTTTAACAGAGTAACCATCAGAAATCAACGCGAAGCTGCTGTACCGTTTACAACCAAAGGGCTTGAAAAGGTTTAATGTAAGGCATGAGCTTTTCAGAGCAACTTTGTTGGGGACATTTAAAACTAGAACCTCAAAGATAAGTCCCTGTGCCAGACTCTGTAAATAACTGAAGAGGGCAGAGCACGAATGGAATGTGATGGCAATCAAAGGACATGGTTGGTCTACACTGTTAGCAACTGTCCACAGTGAGGGCAGAAGTGAGTACCAACAGTTCAGATGGCAGACACTTGAAAAAAGACGGAGCTGCCCCATGCCTAGTTCGCACGATTTGTGGCAGGGGTGTAGTGTGTGCAGGGGCAGCTGGAGTTTGTACCCAGTGTGCAGGAGGTGAGTGTGCAGGTGGCGCAGCACCTTACCGAGCTCGCAGGACTTGTGGCAATTTGCAGGGGGGCGGCGTATGCCGCTAAGGTAAGTGCCCAGTATGCAAGAGGAGAGTGTGATGTACCCCCCGCGCGCAGCCCCTCGCCTAGCTCGCAGGATTAGTGGCATGGTGCAGAGTGTACAGGGGGCGGCTGAGGTGGTGCATGATGCTGGTGTTAGTGTGCAGGAGGAGAGTGGTGCACACGCCACGAGCAGGACTTGTGGCAATGTGCAGGGGCGGCTGAGGTGGTAGTGTGCAGGCGGCAGTCCCTTCCTCACCTAGCTCGCAGGACTTGGCATAGCTACCACCAAATGCCCGGTCCGTTCCACCCCACACAGGAGCTGTGGTTACTTTGAAAACTGTCCCAACTCTTCGTAAAGAACGGACTCCAGCAGATGGCTGATACAAACAAGAGATTCAAGACGGATTTCGGAGCAACCTTATCCGCCATATACCTACCCGTGCCGGGCTATCAAGAAAGGAAGTGGCAAGCACACCAGTGCACAAACTTCTTCCGGAGCAGTAGACATAGAGGAAGTACAGATGTCAAAAGCGCAATACAGGTGACCATATTGAACTAGTATTACATAAAAAAGGAGATGAAGCATTCTAAAGCGTCGCGCGTACGTTTTGCTACTCTATTAAAAATAAGTAATTCTTTTCTTGGTATTTCGGAGCGTAACACTGTGCAACACAACATTGTCGACTCGGAAAAGCACATAGTCTAAGATGGCAGCTGCTTCAGCTAGTTTACTTACTCTGGGGACGGAGCTCCTCCGATTTCTCCGAAAGCCCACACGAACTCGCTAATTGTTAACTTCGTACGTGGCCAGCCGCACACACACACAGGCCGGAGACACGGACAGCGGGGGGGGAGGGGGGGCGGAACTGCTAATTGTTAACTTCGTACGGGGCCAGCCGCGCACACACACAGGCCGGAGACATGGACTACGGGGGGGGGCATGGGGGAGGGGGGGACGGAACGGGCACACGGACAGCGGGAGAGGGGGCGGGATAGGTTTAAGAAAAGCGCCTAGCGGCTCTCGCCAACCACTCCGGCTAAAGGCACTTTCAAAATGACGAAAACATCACGGGACAAAAAAAATAAAAAATACAAGCCCACAGCCACATGACGTCAGAAAAGAGGCAGGATGAGAAAAACATCGCCGAAACGCCCACGAATCGCCTCGAACGATGACAGGCAGATCTCACTTCCAATGGCTAGCCTCCATTTATGGAAGAAGCCAATGGAAGTGAGAGGCGTGACAAAGCACCATACTCTTAACAAAAGTTTTCGCCTGCGCGAACCGCTGCTTGCGCAGCTTTTCGCCAGGTCGAAACCTAAAAAGGAAACAGCAACAAAGTTTAATGAAACACACTATGCGCCTCACACTCCTCTACCGCAGCTGAACATGCCTCCTCAATCTCAAATGGTCTCCTGCCCACCATCCCTGTGCACTGCTCTTCGCTTTGTCGATTTTAATGGTGGGAGCCGCTGGAGCTGTCCTTCTCGGAAGGAGCACGCCGGGGGAACAGAGGACTGCTCGGAAAGATAGTGCCTCCTGTGAGCTGTTGTAAGCTGATCTACAGCAGCAGCTCTGGCTCAGCACATGGCCCTTTTACCAAATCGACCCTGCTCCTGCTCACCCTCCATGTCATTTGACTCGGAGATCTTTCCATCGGCAGCTGAGACCTTGACATTTTGACTGACGCCCGGTGGAGCTACCTCGCGAGCTAAAGGGGAGATGGGCTATGGATTTCCCTCCTTGACCATCACCTACCCAGCCGGTCTTTGGGCAAACTCTCCTGCGTCTCTCTATTGGACTTTTCACCCTTCTTCTCTTCTCCATACCCTCCTACCCCCTCCTCTCTACTCTTCTCCTCTTTCCTGCGATTGACCTTCGCCCTCACCCGTCCTTGCTTGTTGCTCATAGTTCCCACCCTGTCTATCCACTGGACTTTCTTCTGAGAACTTTCCCTCATCAGTTGAGACCTATCTATCAGACTGATGCCCGATGGAGCTACCTGTTTAGCTATTGGGAAAACAGGCTGTGGATACAGTCTTTAGGCAGACTTCCTTTGTCTCTCCTGCCTTCTTTTCCCTCATCCTACCTCTTCACACTTCCCCTTCCCCCCTGCTCTCCATTTGTCTCACCTTTCCTTCCTCTCCCAATATGTTGCTTAATTTTTCCGCAATGTGTATTTGTTTTCATTCTCTGTAACAGTGTGTAGCCTAATGTAAAGTGCTCTGATACCTAAGAGTCTAGCCAGCACTATATATAACTCATAATAACGTTCCTCTGATCTTCTGATGAACCTCTGACGAAGCCCCCTGGGCAGTTACCAAAACTGTTTGTACTCACCTCGATGCAGGAGCAACCTTGGCCGATGCCCGGTGGAGCCGTCATATGCAGCTAAAGTGGAGTCTGGCCCTGGTTTCACCCCCTCGCCCTTCACCTACCCAGCCGAACATCTGGCATTATTATCCTCATTTTCCCATTGTGTATTCCCCCTCCCCCACCTTCTCCCCCTGTGACTCTTTGATTTAAGTGATGTAACTATGTAACCTGTAACTCGCCGTAACTCATGTAAAGCGCTCTGATACCTCCGGGTCTAGCCAGCGCTATATAAAACTTTTAAATAATATATATATATATATAAAATACCATTGTGGCACAGAGCTGCAGACTTTGGGATTGTATAACTCCGTGAGCTGATGTATTGATGCCCGGGTGTTTAAAGCGCAATATCAGGGAAGTTTTGAACTTGGAAAGACAAGCTGTGTAGATATTTTGCAGGGGAAGGGAGACTGCATGCATAGGTATGCCAATTCCATTGTGTGAAAGCAGCATGGATCGTGAACTTTATATGGTGTCATTACAACCCAAATTAATGGCACTCCTTGTGTTCACTAATGTAGGATAAAAGGCTGAGCTAGCCCTGTGGAGTTAAACCAGTGACCTCAATGTCTCACCAACACCTGCAGCAAGGATGCTAGCCAATTGAGCTACCCCAACATGTCACCCCTCTGCTCCTGTTCACACCCTGGAGTAAGACCTGTGCTTCAAAGTGAAATGAAAAAAAAATGTAAACCGTATTTGTAAAGCACAGGCTACTCACCCTTACGGGTTGCAAGGCACTGGGGACCATCGTGGAAATTAAGTGAGCTACTGCCCAGAGTCACATGGTGCTGCCGCTGGAGCCAGAATTGAACCAAGAACCTTGTGCTCAGAAGTCAGCTGCCCTGGCCGCTGCACCACACATCTCCCCAACTAGAAAACAGGAGTACACATCATTCCACATCACCAGCCTGGTACTTCGAAGTGCCTGTACTCTCCCTTTGAAAGTATTGAGACCCTGCTGATAAGTGCTGGTACTCCGTTTCCAATTAAAGAAGTGAAGGACTCGGTATCTCCACTTGACCAACATGTGTGAATCTGTGCATGACATGTTTATTTCACCGCACGTCTTTCCTCAATGAGCTAAGAATGACAACAGTAGGTGCTACAAAAATACACCAGAAAGGCACCTATACAGGTGCTGGGCTACGGTATAGCAATCACTGCTCCAGACACAGTAAAAGTTTGAAGAAATGTATCTGGGCCCTACCAAATTAGAAATTGTGAATTATTATAGATTCCTCGGTATCTGGTTTGAAAAGTCCTTAAAATGGAACGTCCATCTGGTGACCCAGAACCCCAAAGCCCAAACATCAGGGTATAGATTAAGAAAATTTAACTGTATTTATGGGGATATGTCCCACAGACCATTATTGAAAGCTTATAAGGCAATGATACCCCCACAAGCGCAGTATGGTGCCAAAGTCTTGTGTTTAAATGGTAAGACTGGTTGGGACATTGGGACATTGAGGAAGGGAAATGTTTAAAACCAGGCTCCTCTATGATTCAGGCGATCAGATTGGAACTAGGATTGACATCATGGAGTGTGCAGGTGCAACTGGCCCTTTTAAGATTCTGGAAAAGATTGGGATCTAAGGAAGTCACAAAAGTATCACAACGGTGCAAGGAGGAGGCCTTGCATAGTGACTTAAATTGGGCCAAGGAGGTCAGAATGAAATTGTGCACATCATGTAATAATCTAAAGGTGAAATTCGATCTGGCGACATTCTTGGTAGAAGCTGTGAACGGGGAGCTAGAACAGCAGGAAAGGAAGTATCCAGGCTAAATGATATGCTGTACCTGGGCAAGAAAGTATCAGTTCATTATATGATGAATAGCTGGGAGAATGAAATGTGGTACCCATACCTGGATACACTACCTAACCCCGGCCTTAGAGCCGAAGTGCTCAGATGGAGAATAGGTGTTAACCATTGGGTATCACATGTAAATAAAAAAGCAGTAATGGTACAATCTGATGGGAAATGTTGCTGTGGATTAGGCACTACGTGGGACAATTTACATATTTTATTGGACTGTCAAAAATGGGTGCCACGGCGAAAACTGTATCTAAGACCCATTTTTCTAAATATATGACATAACTGAGCGCCTGTTAACAATTAAACTCCTTACTGACATGCCAAACCTTGACATAGCAATTACCATGGCATAATATATGAAGATGATAAAAAGGCCCCTGCTGGAATTAAATATGGTTGGAGAAAAATTAGAATGGAGGTAAAGTGAGGCATGCTCTAAACAAATTGTGTTTAGGCTGTAACATCAGTTTTAAGATATATGCTTAGACAGTTTTATCATTGAGAATATTATGAGGGCTTTTTTTAGAAACTGTTAAAACGTGGGAGAGAGGTACGAATCTCCCTTTTAAAGTGTTAGTGAAAATTGTTTTGTATGTTTTAAATTATTTATTGTAATATGTTTTATGTTATTTATAGACCTACGGTCTAAATAAACTTATTTCTAGACAAGAAATGAAGTGAGCTATTGCCACATGGTGGTGAGCTGAGCTGCCACTGAAGGCAGGATCAAACTGTGAACCTTGTGCTATGAAGTCAGCTGCCATGGCCACTGCACCACACCTCTCCACAACAAGAAGCAAGAGTACACATCATCCCACATCACCAGTCTGGTACTTCAAAGTGCCTGTACTCTCCCTTTGATAGTATTGAGACCCTGCTGAGAGTGAGTCAGTCCACTCCTGACAAAGGCAGGGGCGAATCTCTTTACAGGGTGGGAAAGGACGGGGTGCATTGTAGTGTCGTGCTCTAGTCTTCACGCGTGATGACTTAGAGCGCGCCCGCCATTTCGGGCGCAATTCGAGCGCCACATTCCGGGAGCTACGGATGTTCCCGGCACTCTCCTGCGGATATATAATAAAGTAATTTGCTCTATATAACTCATCGTTCTTCTTTACTGAGGGAAACCGGTATCATTACAGTGGCGAAGAGACTGGGACCCGAAAAACAAGTAGAACAACACGTGGACCCACCGACAGGAGAGCAGTGCAAGGGGCCACAAGGAACACAGGCCGAAATCAGACAGGCTGCAGGAGAGCATGGCAGAGGATAGCACCAGACCAGGCAAGCACCCACAGAGGTCAGCAGCCATATACAGGGGGCGCGGCAGAAATTGAGGCAAGCAAATTCCACGTCAGAGACCAAAACTGGCACGTCCCAGGGCGGCAGGAACAAGCCAATAGTGATAATACCCCAATGTGAGAACCTACCACCTGATGGAGCAAGGATTCGCACGTAAAGCGACTTGCTTGTATCAAGAACCTCAAATAATGTTAATAAGTATAATCAACCTGTTTGTGTTACTAATATTGCACATTTTACATTACACGGGGTGTCCCAGAGACGCTTGCTTATGTGTTTACTCATCCTAATACGCTTGCCACTAAAATTACTGCTGCTATGCGGGAATTGCTTCTGCGCATGCGTCGGTCATACCCATGTGATGTGACGTACTCGCAGTTCTGGTGGGAACTTTTCAAGCTTGCGCATTGGCAATAAGATGGCTGCTTTATGTTCTCACATGCCGAAGCTTGCACTGCAGCTTTCGCTATGCTGTTTGTCTTTGCACTAACCCTAATGCTTTAGTTATTATAAAGTAATGGGAGTCATATAGGGATTCCGGGTATACAGTGTAATCATTTATTTCTGTGTTCTAAATTGTTTTCCTTTACTTTTCATGTATCCAATCTTTTGGGCCTGGGAGGTGCTTACTACTCCATCTTAGAAGTCCCTACTGCGCATGTCACCCTGGCAGAGGGAAGAAAACCTTGTACCAGTGGAACCCAGCCAGCTGGCTGCCACAGCCAAGATGCTCCTGGGAACCGACCTGTAACCCAGCAAGACGAAGCTGAACTGTACTACATTTGAAACAATTGTATATAAACTTTGTATTCGCCATTGTAATGTGTAAAACATGTCATGGGAACCCCAAATTCGATGGGAGGTCCCAAAAATTTAAATCGTGTGCTTGAGAAAGTCAAATCCTAGTTGGTGTGATGACCTGTCCTTTCTTTGGACCAATTGAAATTGGGGATTATTACACTTGCAACATTTGGGGGGTGGTACACTGACCCGAAAACAGTATATCTAGCCTGGGTTTAGTTAGAGAAATTGTCCGACGTGTCCGAATAGCTGACCTGTCACTGACCCAACGCACTCAATAGCTGATCGAGAAACAGAGGTGCTGCGGAGCACTCTGTCCGTAATATCCAGAGACCAATCTGGGTGCTGGAAACCTTAAGTGCTGGCGGAGCACTTTGCTGGGGAATTCGATAACCCAATCGGGGTTCTGACTGATAGCTGCAGAGAAGGTGTATTGCAGGCGTTGCTACCAAACTGCGGGTGCTGGTCTTACCTTGGTGGTCCTGTCCTGATCCTAATCTGGCTCTCCTGTCCTGTCCTGAGTATCCATTCTGTACCTGGTGGCCTACTGGCGACTGTCTTTCCTTGGGGTTCCTACTGTCCTTAACTGACCCGTGGCCAGGGTTGGTCGCCACACCGTGCTAGGTAAATATAAAGCTGTTAGGGAAACACACTTGCATTCTTTATCCTCATCTTGGCCTGAACTTTTGCTAAATCGTAATTGCCTATGTCCCTTGTTCTTACCCTACCCTTTTATAAATTACTGAAATCGTGAAAGTGCTTTCATTAGCTTGTTCCATTTTTCCCCTACCTTATAGGTGAATAAATACTGTCTCTGAATAAATAGATGTTCCTTCTTTTTACCCACCCTTTACTGAATTTAAAGTAATTACTCTGAATATTAGCATGTTCCAGTTTTACCTTTCCTATAGCTACATGGTATCTCAAATTTATCATAGTACAAATTAAAAAGTTATTTTTCCTTACCCACCTTCAAGGGGTAATACTCAACTGTGAGATTCTAGTATGTTCCTTATTTTTCCCGTCCTTTAGTCACTCCGTATCAAGTCTAATTTCTGAAAGTTCTTATTAGTATGTTCCCTGTTCTTACCTCTCCCTTAGAACTCTAAATGGTAGGCATACTTTATTTTCTGCATAGTTACACGATATTCATGCTCCTGGTTATTGATAGTTTAATTGCTGTAAACATTTTACTTTCTGACCTTAATGAAGATTAGATAAAGACTTTGAAAACTTCCCATGTCTCTGGTTATTATATGAGTGCAAACATAGTAAATGGTATTTGTATTTTGTGTCTGCCTTTCTTTTACAGCTAGCTCCCTGATCCATTGTGATCATAGGTACCCGTAACAGTGGTTTGGTAAGTCGGGTACATTGGAAATAAATAGGAAGGAACTGGGTTACTGGTAGTAGAGTGTAAGGTTACCCGATTAATAAATATGGTGAATTGAATTTATGGGCCCAATGTGTATGTGGTAAAATTATAGTCGGGTGACCTGCGCGCTCTATCAGTAATTTTCTGGTAGCAGAGGAAATGGTTAGGGACTAGTTAAAATTAGGTAGGACTAGTTAAAATAGGTAGATAGGTTATTTGCTGCAAACTGTGAACATTTTATTGCTGCTAAAGGTATTGATCGATCAAATGTAAAAGTGTTTATTGCTTTGAAAATTATGAAATGTTTTAAATTGTTTTTCTTGCTGTTATATTGATATATGTACTAATACACTCGTTAGTTATTGTTATATGTTTGTCTGGAATCCCCGGGGGCAGAATAGCGGGTGGTGAGGAGAATCCACGTCGCAGTGAGGTCAGTTGCTCGAGGAAAATTGGTGCAGGTTAGGCAGAACTGGAAGCACTAATTAGGGTTTTCTGTATAAATGTATGAATAAATGATAGCAAAGAGTTCGCTGGCAAAACTTCTATTGTGAGATAACCTAGTAGGGGTCACACGGAAGGAGTAGCAGGTTCGTCTGAGCTTGACTGATAGCAAAGGAGTTCACTCGTGAAACTTTTGGCTTAGTATATATCCCAAAGTGGATGAGTCGAAGGAGTAGCAGGTTCACTAATGCTTGTGTGAAGAGTAGGCAGAAGGGATCTACTCGCAGTATTTGAAAAGTAAATAGAAGAGGTTTACTTGCAGTGAAACAAATCTTTTCTTTCTAGACACTCGAGTACAGTGGCGAATGTGTTTGCGTTGTAAATTAAACAGAACACTTGCACTTTAAAGGGTAGAAATTGAGTTTTCAGTAACCTTGTGAAGGAGAGAGTCAGTTGCGGAGCTGCGCTGACGTCACTCCGTGCCGCGCTGGTTTTTGTCGAGACAGCGGGCGTGTGGCTGAGACAGAATTGTAAAGGAGGGGTGAGCACAGGAGCGTGGGAACTCGTTTATGAGAAACGCCGCGCACCCATTGGTTGAATTATTTTAAAATCGCGCAGTTGGTTGGTTGCAGAAAAATAGAAGACGCATTTGGATTGGAAGTGATTTTTGTAAACAAAAAGTAATTTGCGAAATGGTATATGTGGTATTCGAGACATCCTGAGTCCCGACCGGATCCTAGATATCAAGGGTTTGTAAGAGATCAGTGGAGAACAAATAGAAATTGTATTATGTACGGAAGCAAGAGGAAAATGACTCTTGTAAACAAAGTAAAGAATTATTTCAAGAAAGACAAGCCTATCAAAACTAGAGAAGGAGTTATCATTCCTCCACCTAATACTCCCGCATCATTTATGATGTTTGACAGAGGGTACCATGCTTGTGTATGGTTGGAAAATTGGGTGGAATATACTAAAGATGACGGAATTTTGGCATTTCCATTGGAAGGTACATTTAATGGCTGGATTTTGTTCAATTTGAGAACACGGATGAATGATTTACATCCCAGACCCAGACTAACGCAATATGAGGCTTTAGAAGAATGGGAAATAGAAGCTTTTGAGCGAGACAGACCCAGAAATGACAAAGGGTTAACAAAATTTTACCCGAAAGTAAATAGAGAGACCCGAGAGAAACGAATGAAAGAATGGAGACAGAATATGATGGTAGAAGGACTGTACCCTGTAATAACACTAGAAGCGCCCCTGGGAGAGAAAAGGACAGAGAAAACAAAGCATTTGATGACCAGTGGGGATTCAGATGATTATTATTTAGAGGAATTGTTAATGAAGAATCCACCTCCTTATAATGAGGGATCAAGACCCCTAAGTGCGAGAGACACCTATCTAAGACCTCCTTATGAGGAAGAGTCGAGACCCTTAAGTACGGGAAATCCATTCCTGAAACCTAATTATGGTGAAGGACCAAGTTTGACACATCCGACTGCCCCGAATTATGCTCCCACCCTAACTCCGCAAATAGTGCACGAAACCACCATGGAAAGGGTACTGCAGGATGGAGAACGAGAAGCTCTAGTTATAAAAGAACAGAATTAATTCAGAAAATCTCCCAACTGAATACCAGTCCTGAAGCTCTGACAATTCCAGTAACCATTGGACCAGTTGTTCCTTTGTATGGGGATAAACAGGGGAGTCCAAAGACTCCAATTATTGCCCCATCTGTAGTACAACCGAGAAAAGAGCCCTTAATTGTAGATGATCAGGCAAGTGAATGTGAATCTGTGATTTCCTTGATGGATTTGCCAGTAAGGAAACCAGAAAGGGGTTCCCAGAGAAAGATCACTCCTTTCACTTCGAGAGAAGTACAGATTGAGTCATCTGCGGGTACTAGAAGTGCCACGGTAGTGACTCCTGAAGAAATTGAAAGACGGAGCCGAGAATTAGAAAAACAAAATCCTCAGCCGAGACCATTAGATATTTACAGACTAAGAATAGAATTGGAAGAACTGATGGCTGGAAATGTGGGTTTAGACAGACTGAACACCCTGACCGAGGAAGAATTGCTATTTATTTGCAAAAGTATCACCCGTAATACCAGAGTGTTCCATGAGAAATTAATGGACACAGCGGCTAGTATGGGAATAGATATTGGTAAATCTAAAGTGTTGCAAAAACCCTACAGAGCAGAGTTCTCAGACAAAGATTTGGAAAACATGAATGTGTCAGGGAAAAAGGTACAGATCAGAGAATTGTTAAACCTGTTACAAAAATGGGGAGAATTAGAAAAATGGAAAGCCAGGTGGGCAAAGAAAAAAAGAGGAAATTAGATCAAAACAAATGGCTTCTGAGTATGTCTTAAAAGAAGCAGACAAGGCAGAAAAATTATATCCTATGCGAGAAGTGCCAGGTGGAGGATATGTACATGTTCCATGGTCCCGACAGGATATTGTGTCCTTTACAAATGACTTCCCAAAATTACGAGAAAACCTGTAGATTGGTATAGACAGGTCGAGAGATTTGTAAAAGTTCAGAAATGCCTCCTGAAAGATCTAGATGGGTTCTTTGACATTGTAGTTCCTGTAGATCTATGGTCAGAATGTAAAATTGCTATTGATTGGCCTAGTGAGGAGTTCCCGAGGGACCCAAAGACAGGGGCTCCTTCAGCAGAAGTAATGAAAAAATACAATCAGGTAATATTGCATCTAAAAGGAAAGGTGCCTGCAAAGGAAACTGATTGGACCCGAATAGACAGAACTACCCAGAATTGAGATGAAACTGTACACTCCTATTATGAACGACTGTTACAGGTGTTCAAAACATACAGCGGACTGGACAACATTGAGATGAAAGACATGACCCACTTCATTTATCGATGTGTGCTAGGGTTAAGGCCTGAGATTTCGCAGTGGATACAAGACAATAAAATCTGCTGGCAGCCTAAACCAATTGATGAGGTCCTGAAGTATGCTAAGTATTGCGAGGATGAATTGGCAGATAAACGGAAAGAGTTAAAGGAAAAGGTCATGTGGGCACAGGTGAAATTAGCAGAACACCAGGAACAGCAGCTAAATAAATTAACTAGTAATCAGAATCAAGGCCCCGGAGGTGGGGGAAAGCCCAGACTAAAGATGAGCCGAGAGCAGGCCAAAAAGAAGTTACCCTGTCACGGGTGCGGACAGATAGGGCACAGGAGAGACAAGTGTAAGGCTGTGCAAAATGGTAATTTGCAAATTATTGATTTAAATCCACAGATGCAGAATGAGAAACCACGAAAGACCCAGCAGCAGGTAAAACAGAATCAGTTGCCTCGTGCACCTAGGCCAAATTATAAGAGCAAAGCACAACAGGGTGAAGACACCGAAGTGTGGGAAGGAAGGGAGGATAGAAATGCGGCAACTTCACAATTTCTGTTAAATGACACGTTTCTCTGTGATGACACCTACTGACGGTGCCTGAGGGGGGAGGACGAGGAGTGCGGGATTGGCGCCTCCTTACCGGTGGACCAGTCAGTCATACATTGAAGGAAAGGTTGAAGGAAATGATGTCACCTTTCTGTTGGACACTGGTGCTACCCGTTCTACTGTGAGAACAGCAGACGTTCCAAACCTACCCCTCTCGGGAGAAGCGATCCAAGTAGTGGGCGTTTCTAATCAGCTAATTAGTACCCCAGTTACAGACCCCATGGAGATTAAAATTGGGAATTTTAAAGAGATGCAAAGATTTGTTGTTTGTGATTCCAGTCCCGTAAACCTTCTAGGACGAGATTTGTTGTGTAAAATGAACTGTACTATCTTTTGCACACCAAATGGCGTTGAAATTCAGACCCCAGACGAAGACGGAATATACAAATTAATGTTAGCAAGACCCGACTCAGAAATTAAAAGACTAACAATACAAGACTTACCTGAAGAACTCCAAGAGACAGTGAAATCGGAAGTATGGGATTTTACTGGAAAAGCTGCAGGATTAATGACAAATGTTGACCCAATTAAAATAGCAATAAAAGAAGATGCAGTCTACCCAAATACTAAACAGTACAAAATGAGTGCAGAAGTAAAAGCAGGAGTTGCTATTGAAATAAAAAGATTACTAGAAGCAGGAATATTGCAAGAAGTATTGAGCAGTCCTTGTAACTCACCGATAATTGGAATCAACAAACCTAGTGGGAAGTACAGGGTAGTACAGGATCTGCGCAAGGTTAAAAAATTGTGGTTCCTTGTTGTCCTGTTGTGCCAAACCCTGCAGTGATTCTATACCAAATTCCATGGAATGCTGGATGGTTTACCGTCATTGACCTATGTCACGCATTCTTTTCAATTCCATTGCATCCAGACAGCAAATTTATTTTCTCATTTGAGTTTGACAGTCATGTCTACGTCTGGAATCGCGTCCCTCAGGGGTACACAGAAAGCCCCTCAATTTTTAATCAGATTCTGAAAAAGTGCCTTGAAACCCTAATATTACCCAGAAAATCAGTTCTGGTGCAATACATAGACGACCTCTTGGTGGCGTCTAAGAGTCGAAAGGACTGTGTGACTGACACAATTGCCTTGCTGAACCACTTGGGTGAGGGAGGACATAAGGTGTCACCAGAAAAGCTGCAATTTTGTACCACATCAGTAAAATATCTGGGGCACCAGATAGAGAGAGGTATCAGGAAAGTCACCACCGAAAGAATCAGGATGATTCGAAACATGGAATTACCAAATACCCAGAAGGAAATCAGAATGTTCCTTGGAGTTGTAGGGTACTGTAGGCAATGGATTGTGGGATTTGCAGTCCTAGCAAGACCATTGATAAAAATGACAAAGAAAGGAGCAAAAGATCTTGTGGAATGGGATGACGAAAGCATGACTGCTTTTGTAAAATTGCGAGAATGTCTCTGTACTGCTCCTGCATTAGGAATGCCTGACTATTCAAAAGATTTTGCACTGTTCTGTGACACACGAGACAATTGTGCACTTTCAGTCCTGACCCAAATTCATGGTTTGACCAGACGTCCAGTGGCATACTTTTCTTCCACATTGGACCCAGTAGCAGCTGGATTACCTGGATGTTTGAAAGCTGTAGCTGCAACCTGCACGAGTCTTGAACAGAGTGAGTCCATTGTTATGGGACATCCGGTAACTGTGTATGTTCCACATTCTGTTGTAATTTTACTGACAAGAACTAAGACTCAGTATCTCACTCCTAGTCGGCTGACTAAGTATGAGAGAATCCTTGTAGGTGCAGGGAACGTGACCATGAACGATGTAACATTCTGAATCCAGCTACCTTACTACCTAGCTCATTTGCAGCAGAGGTAAGGGAAGAATTTGCACATGATTGCATTGATTTGACTGAGTTCAGTACAAAACCACGCCCAGGCATAAAAGAGAACCCTTTATTGATGAAAATTATGAGCTGTTTGTAGACGGCTCATGCATGAGACTTGAGGCAGGTGGCCTAAGCGCTGCCTACTCTGTGTGCACTCTAGGAGGTCCAGTGGAAGCATCCTATTTACATGGAGTCAAGTCTGCACAAGTAGCTGAATTGGTTGCATTGACAAAAGCCTGTAAATTTGGGAAGAACTCGAAAATAACCATATATACTTATAGCCAGTATGGTTATGGGGTTGTGCATGACTTTGGCTAGTTGTGGCTACAAAGGGAGTTCCTGACTTCTTCAGGCACCCCTATCAGAAATGGAAAATATGTACAGGATCAAATGGAATCAATCCAGTTACCAAAAGAATTGGCTGTGGTCAAGTGTGCTGCTCACAAATATGACGATGACAAAGTGACAGCAGGTAATCGATATGCTGACCAATTAGCCCAACATTGTGCAAGATACCGAATTTCAATCAATATAAAGGTTGGGGGAAACGGAAACAGCTGCCAACTGATGATGCTAGAGGGAGTGAATACATGGGAGGAAGTGAGAGACTTACAGGAAGCAGCAGAGCCACAGGAAAAACAAAGATGGAGAAACTTTGGTTGTCGAAGGAGAAGTGAAGATGGTGTCATTGTTTACCTTGATGAGATGCCTGTGTTGCCAGACTGTATGCTTGCTCCTATGGCTAGGTTAATACATGGAGACACACATATAGGCAGAGATGCGATGATTCACATGTTCCGCCAGACATGGTTTAATTCGAAGTTCAGAAATGTTGCAGAAGCACTCTGCCAGAGGTGTTTGATCTGTCAACAATTTAACCCTGGGAAGAAAACTGTAGTGTTACCAGGAAAAATTGGAAAGGCAGAGGGCCCTTTTATTAGATTACAACTTGACTTCATTCAGTTGCCCCCTTGTAGAGGAATGAAATACCTACTTGTCATTGTCTGCCTATTTTCAAAATGGGTGGAAGCTTACCCTGCCCGTAGAAATGACAGCATCACAGTAGCCAAATTATTACTTAGAGAATTAATACCTAGGTACGGATTCCCAGTCACAATCGAATCTGACAGAGGAAGTAATTTCCAGAATGAAATAATAAAACAAATCTGTGAAGCATTCAAAATCACGCAAAAACTGCACTGTGCATATCGCCCAGAGGCTTCTGGAGTGGTAGAACAACTGAATGGCACAATCAAAGCAAGATTGGGAAAGATGTGTGAATAAACTCAATTGGAATGGCCAGATGCTCTGCCTCTAGTGTTGATGGGACTCAGAAGTATTCCTGATCGGAACACGGGCTTGAGTCCCCACGAGATCCTGATGGGAAGAGCAATGCGGCAAGCATGGGTACCAGGATACAAAATAATAAGCATATCTGCTGATTTGGTACTGGAATACTGTAAAGAGCTGGCTGACCAAGTGCGTTCTATCCCTCACCAGGTTGGGGGAGACGCCGTCGCCAGGCCGACGACTCCAGCACATGACCTGAATCCAGGTGACTGGGTCGTAATAAAGAAGCACACTCGGAAAAGTTGCCTTGAACCAAGGTGGGGAAAGCCACGGCAGGTGATACTGGTAACCACCACAGCTGTGAAGTGTGCAGGAGTACCTCGCTGGATCCATGCCAGCCACACGAGGAAAGTGACTAAACCTGACGAAACTGAGGCTGAAGGTCGCGCAGCTGAAGGATCCCAAGATATCGGTCCTGAAGTAGCTGAAGAAGAACAACAGAGCTCCAGTCAAGAAGATTGGGTCCCAATAATCGATCTGACAATCGACCCTATACGAACCAGAAGACAGACCTATTTAGATAGACAGTGGGATAGTGAGGACGAGACAGGTGAAGAAGAAGCTACTCAGATCATCGAAATCCACGTTAAATCTGATTCTGAGGAGGATCAGGTAGGGAGAGAGTAGGTAATTGACACTCCACCAAGAACACCTGCACCAGAAGAGGGACAGATAGAGATTAGGGCGCAGGTTCAAGCGGAGGAAAATCAAGAGTTCGAAGAGCTTGAGCAGGAACAAATAGGACTAGACAATTGTGTTCAGGAAGAAGAGATCGAAACAGAACAAAGCCAAAATCAGCATACACCTGAACAAGGCCAGTTGCGGGACCAGGCAGAAACAATGAACGAAAGACCTGGACCTAGTCAGTTAGGGAATAATACAGAGGACGAACTTGATCCCAATGTGCCACAACTAAATGAAAACAAAAGAGTATTTGAAGAGGGCCAAGACACAGTGCCAGTTAAAAGACTCAGAAAAGGTGACTCAGTACCTAGATTTGTGAAAAGACTGAGATTGCGTCTAAAGACGATAAATGAAGAGCCTGAACAGATAAATGAGGTCTCAAGTCAGACTGACCCAACTGTAGTGAAACCTAAGAGAAGAAGTGCTTGTATCAAAAAGCTGAATAGCAAATACCCGAGTCCTGAGTGGACTTACTTTGTATTGGAGGAATTTGAGAATCTGGAAATAAGTGACGAAAGTGATGAAGAATTGATTGCTGAACAGACCGAAGAAGAAGCAGAACCAACCTGAAAAGTTGCTCGAGTAAGCAAGTTGTGCAGAGTTACGAAGAGGGGTTGAAGCTTCTTTTGAGCCAAAATGTCTGATTCTTCTGTGAATGGGAGACCGAGACGAAGTTGTTGTAAAACATGCTGACAAGTATGTTTATGTAGTATAGCTATAGTACTGATACTTTGGATAGGACTAACTATAACTATTCCTTCTATGATGAGTAAAAACCCAAGTTTGTACCCTAATAATAACCTACCAGACGATACTGTAGAATCACACACTAGAAGTACACCACAAAGAGTAGACGTACTAGACAAACCGCTTAGCCTGAAACAAACAAGCATAGATTTAGAAGCACCAGATGAGGAAGGATTACACTTTAACAAAATAAAGAACAAGACTCATTTAAATGTTTTCGCAAACCTGTTAGTACATTATGTAGAAACTATGGAAATAGACGACTGTTATGTCTGCATGAAGCTACCTACTTCTGTGGCTGAAGGTGTGACTTATCATCACCTGCCCTTAACCTATGGAATTTCCTGTAGTATACTAACCAGTTTATTTTATAAAAGAGGACCTTTTCAGTATTATTACTCAAACCTTGACGTGACATTTGCTGAACTTCCAGTTCGAAGAAACCTGAACCCTGTACATACAACTAGAGACGTAGCTAAATACATGAGTGATTATTTTCTAACAGTAGGAAAAATAAATATAGATGACGCACACAAAAATAACTTGACCTGTTCATTACACGAAAAAGAAAAAGAATTCCTAAATATGGAGAAGTGTGGCTCAATGGTTAGAGCCGCAGACCCTGATGCAGAGGTCTAGCCCGGGACCAGGGTTCAATTCCCCACCTCGGCGGGTCTTAGGCTCAAAATTCCACGGACCTGATAATTCTCGCCTCGGTGCCTATTCCAATCATGGAGTCCCACTCTGCAACTCTGGGCAATAGCTTGCTTAATCCCCACAACGCTAAGGATGCCTGGCCTCCACCTTGGGGGTGCCCAGGAGTGGACACCTCACAGGGAAAACCAGGATGGGTTCCACAGCGGTATTCGTACAAGCGCCTTGAGACCCTTGTGGGTGAGTAGTGTGCTATACAAGTATCAATTTACAATTACAATTTGTAGAGAAAAGAAGAGAAAGTTTCCAAAAGACAAGAACCAAAAAGTTCCTAAATGGGCAGAAAATATAGGGAGCACCTCAAATGGTGGAGCTAATGCTGCGATGTTGCTGGACTTCGAAAAGAAAGGGAAGCTTTGTCTTCATAGAGAAATGACTAGTTATTATAACAATATTTTCATTGGTTCCAGTGAATGTGAACATAATTACAAGGTAATTGGGGGTTGGGGTTTCAAAGATGGCTCAGAGCCTGTGTTTCCAGGAATTTATTTTATATGTGGGAATAAGGCTTATTTCAAATTGCCCGACCATTGGTACGGGAGCTCTTACTTTGGTATTGTCTTCCCAAAGATATACCATGTGGGGAAAATCACTGGAAGCACTGAAAAGACTAATGAATTAGTACGTAGCAAAAGAGAAAGTGCTGGTGAAATAGTAGGAGATATTTTTTGTGCACTGATACCTACAGTGGGAGTGGTTCTGATTACACACAGAATTTGCAAATTGTCAACAGTTGTGGATCTGTTATCAACTGACACTGCTGGAGATTTCCTGATGGTCAATACCGAAGTGGTTGCGATCAGATCTATGGTTTTACAGAATAGACTTGCTCTTGACACCCTATTGGCAAAAGAGGACAGAGTCTGCAGAATGTTGAAAGCGCAACATTGTTGCACTTACATACCTGACAAAAGTGTTAAAATCAAAGGGTATGTGAGGAACATTACTAATTTGGCAAAGGAGCTCAAACCACTTGAGGTTGATAGTGCCTGGAAGAGACTTACTGATGGTCCCTAAGCCGTAGGTCATTGGTTTTCTAACTTAGATAAAAGTCTTTTGAGTAAAGTACTGATGCCAATTGCAGGAATAGGTTTAGTAGTGTCTATAATCATAATCTGCTGTAAATGTCAAAAGCACCAAAAGAAATACACAGTGAACAAGAGAGGAGTGAAGAGAAATGTGGATGAACTTGAATTAGAGGAACTGAATAATCAGATTTATAAAAGGGTGAAAAATTCTCACCCTAATAAAGAGACTGAAGAAAAGCTGAACCGAATGTTTGAAGAGATTTAACTGGGAAAAATGTGAAAAGTTGGCATCTGGTTCTATGAATTTGTGATGATATAAAATATCATCAAAGAGGGGATTGATGGAGCAAGGATTCGCACGTAAAGCGACTTGCTTGTATCAAGAACCTCAAATAATGTTAATAAGTATAATCAACCTGTTTGTGTTACTAATATTGCACATTTTACATTACACGGGGTGTCCCAGAGACGCTTGCTTATGTGTTTACTCATCCTAATGCGCTTGCCACTAAAATGGCTGCTGCTATGCGGGAATTTCTTCTGCGCATGCGTCGGTCATACCCATGTGATGTGACGTACTCGCAGTTCTGGTGGGAACTTTTCGAGCTTGCGCATTGGCAATAAGATGGCTGCTTTATGTTCTCACATGCCGAAGCTTGCACTGCAGCTTTCGCTATGCTGTTTGTCTTTGCACTAACCCATATGCTATAGTTATTATAAAGGAATGGGAATCATATAGGGATTCCTGGTATACAGTGTAATCATTTATTTCTGTGTTCTAAATTGTTTTCCTTTACTTTTCATGTATCGAATCTTTTGGGCCTGGGAGGTGCTTACTGCTCCATCTTAGAAGTCCCTACTGCGCATGTCACCCTGGCAGAGGGAAGAAAACCTTGTACCAGTGGAACCCAGCTAGCTGGCTGCCACAGCCAAGATGCTCCTGGGAACCGACCTGTAACCCAGCAAGACGAAGCTGAACTGTACTACATTTGAAACAATTGTATATAAACTTTGTATTAGCCATTGTAATGTGTAAAACATGTCATGGGAGGATGTATGACGTTACAACGCATGCATTTACATCGCATGCCTTTACAACGTAAGTATTACAACGCAGTCCATTACAACGCATAGTGCTTTTGGGTGCTGGATAGTGAATAGTTTAATTTACTATTCCAACTCCAGTCCCCGTGGACACTAGGGAAGGTTATTGGATAGTAAATTAACCTATTCCCTATCCTAGAGCGCCCCCCAGAGCAATGCGTTGTAATAGTTTGCGTTGTAATAGTTGCGTCGTAAAGGCTCTGCAATGTAAAAGTTGCGTTGTAAGTGTTGTTCACCGTCATGGGAACCCCAAATTCGATGGGAGGTCCCAAAAATGTAAATCGTAGGCTTGAGAAAGTCAAATCCTAGTTGGTGTGATGACCTGTCCTTTCTTTGGACCAATTGAAATTGGGGATTCTTACACTTGCAACATTTGGGGGGTGGTACACTGACCCGAAAACAGTATATCTAGCCTGGGTTTAGCTAGAGAAATTGTCCAACTTGTCCGAATAGCTGACCTGTCACTGACCCAACGCACTCAATAGCTGATCGAGAAAAAGAGGTGCTGCGGAGCACTCTGTCCGTAATTTCCAGAGACCAATCGGGGTTCTGGAAACCTTAAGTGCTGGCGGAGCACTTTGCTGGGGAATTCGATAACCCAATCGGGGTTCTGACTGATAGCTGCAGAGAAGGTGTACCGCAGGCGTTGCTACCGAACTGCGGGTGCTGGTATTACCTTGGTGGTCCTGTCCTGATCCTAATCTGGCTCTCCTGTCCTGTCCTGGGTATCCATTCTGCAACTGGTGGCCTACTGGCGACTGTCTTTCCTTGGGGTTCCTACTGTCCTTAACTGACCAGTGGCCAGGGTTGGTCTCCACACCGTGCTAGGTAAATATAAAGCTGTTAGGGAAACACACTTGCATTCTTTATCCTCATCTTGGCCTGAACGTTTGCTAAATCGTAATTGCCTATGTCCCTTGTTCTTACCCTACCCTTTTATAAATTACTGAAATCGTGAAACTGCTTTCATTAGCTTGTTCCATTTTTCCCCTACCTTATAGGTTAATAAATACTGTCTCTGAATAAATAGATGTTCCTTCTTTTTACCCACCCTTTACTGAATTTAAAGTAATTACTCTGAATATTAGCATGTTCCAGTTTTACCTTTCCTATAGCTACATGGTATCTCAAATTTATCGTAGTACAAATTAAAGTTCTTTTTCCTTACCCACCTTCAAGGGGTAATACTCAACTGTGAGATTCTAGTATGTTCCTTATTTTTCCCGTCCTTTAGTCACTCCGTATCAAGTCTAATTTCTGAAAGTTCTTATTAGTATGTTCCCTGTTCTTACCTTTCCCTTAGAAATCTAAATGGTAGGCATACTTTATTTTCTACATAGCTACACGATATTCATGCTCCTGGTTATTGATAGTTTAATTGCTGTAAACATTTTACTTTCTGACCTTAATGAAGATTAGATAAAGACTTTGAAAACTTCCCGTGTCTCTGGTTATTATATGAGTGCAAACCTAGTAAATGGTATTTGTATTTTGTGTCTGCCTTTCTTTTACAGCTAGCTCCCTGATCCATTGTGATCATAGGTACCTGTAACAGTGGTTTGGTAAGTCGGGTACATTGGAAATAAATAGGAAGGAACTGGGTTACTGGTAGTAGAGTGTAAGGTTACCCGATTAATAAATATGGTGAATTGAATTCATGGGCCCAATGTGTATATGGTAAAATTATAGTCGGGTGACCTGCGCGCTCTATCAGTAATAAAGAAAGGGAAAAGAAAGGCATAGAAACATAACGTCTCACTAGTGTGACATTACCCAGCAAGAAGCATCCTACAGGACAAGCTAGGGCCCTGGCGGAACAGCGAAGGGGACACCTTGGAGCCTCAACAAGACCAAACGCACCAGAGAGGCGCAAGTGCGCTGGGAAGTCCCAGAGGCGCAGAAGCTATAGAGGAAAGGCGCGCTGAAATGTACGCGCAGACATCGTCGCTCACTACACCAATTCCATTCCTGCCCCAAGTGAGCCTTTGATGAAATGGGAGGATTGTAGAGAATATTTCATGAATTACTTGGTAGCTCTGGAAGATGAAAGCGGGAAAGCATTCCCCACAAGAGGAAGTAGAGAATATTAATGCACACTTAGGCCCGGAATGAATAAGGGTCTTCCAGAACTTGGTTCCTGCGCAGCGCCAAGCCGCAGATGATGATGTCTTCCGACACACGATAGAGGACTTAAACAACCACTTGGACCGGCGGTGTGCACGTCCATAGACAGATACAATTTCCAAATAAAAAAGGAAGCAAGCAGCGGGCGAGTCCATTGACGACTATGTCGCCGCATTGAAGGAATTGGCGATCACAAGTAAATTTTGCACCTTGAATGATGAATTTATTAAAGATCAAATAGTCATGCACACTACAAACACAGCGATCCAGGACAAACTATGGGTAAATGGGGAGGCTACCTTGAACGAAGTCATAGCCATGGTAAAAAAAGGCAGAATTATCCAAAAGATGTGCAGATGCAGCGAAGAGAGAAGCCACCGCAAGACCCATGGTTAACAGAGTCTCCGAAGCGGAACCGCCAGAGAGGGACAAAACAACGGCAACGGAAGGGAAGGCGCAAACCAAATGGGTTCCACGATCAGCACAAGCGAAGAAATCGAACAAGGAGGGCACAAACACGTGCTACAGGTGTGGCAGCCTGTCTCATGCAGCGTACGACAAACGTTGCCCAGCCTTCCGAGCCAAATGTATGTACTGCGGGGTCGTGGGACACTTCGAAAAAGTGTGCCGCCGCAAGCTGAAGAGGCCGACAGGCAAGTACATAGCACAAGAGATGGGAGCAGAAGAAGAAGGTGGCGAAGAAGAGGAAGACAATGTTCTGTGTATCGAAGAGCAGGTGCTAGGTATTGACTGCAAACGCTCCAAGAAACCACAATGTGATATGATAGTAGGAGGAGTACCGATCAAGATGGTAGCAAACTCTGGATCCCCGTATACCATCATACAACGTATGGTGTGGCATGAAAGCTTCAGACCTAGCCTGGGATCACACCTTTGAACCTCCAGACATACCCCTGGTCACATTCACGGGAGACCCCATCCCAATGGTCGGATACCGCATCCTGAAATTCGATTTCTAAGATCGCAGTGCGGAGTGCAAACTATATGTAGCAGAAAGGGGACCCTCTGTCCTAGGATGGATGGACCAAGGCGACTTGGGCATACAACTGAACCCAGGAGGAGACACGCAAGTCCTGATGACCAGCACAGAACGTCAGCCAGACTTTACTAGAATGAAAGAAGAATTCCCCACAGTGTTTGGAGAAGAGTGGGAAAGCTAACGAAATTCACAGACAGGATTGACCTTAGGGGGGATGCCAGGTCGGTGTCCCACAAAGTAAGAAACATACCACTGGCAATCAGGGAAGCAGTACAGCAAGAGCTGCAGAGATTAGAAGACAATGGGATAATAGAACCGATAAATAGCTCAGAGTGGCTGGCCCCATTGGTGGTGGCGAAGAAACCCAATGGCAAGGTTTGTTTGTGTGCGGACCTGAGAGAACTGAACAAGTGCATAATAGTGGAGAAGTTCCCATTGCCGAGGATTGATGAGATGCTAGCAACGACCAAGGGGATAAAATGGTTTTCCACCATTGATCTCGCCTCGGCCTACCATCAGATAGCCCTGCATCACATGAGCCACAAGCTGACATCCTTCATAACACCCTTTGGATGCTACCATGCCGCCGGCTCCCGTTTGGACTAGCATCAGCAGCAGCGGTATTCCAAAAACTGATGCACAAACTGTTCAAGGATGTAGAGGGAGTACAATACTTCCAAGATGACATCTTGGTGATGGGCAAGGACCGAGCCGAGCACGACAGAAAGCTAGCCACCGTCTTACATGTGCTAGAAAGAAATGGTCTGACAGCGGAGTGTGAGAAATGCCGATTCGGAATGACATCAGTCACCTACTTAGGCCATGAGATTAGTGATCAAGGCATCACGCCCAAACATGCCAAAGTTAAAGCGATATGTAAAGCGCCTGCACCGAAGAGCAAGGACGAAGTAAGATCATTCTTGGGGATGGCTGAGTATTACAGCAAGTTTGTGCAGCATTTCGCCACTAAGACCCATCATCTGCGATTACTCGTACGAGACAAGTCAATCTTCGAGTGGACAGAAGAAGCACAAAAAGAGTTTCAGGGAATCAAAGAGGACATAAGTGAAGCAGTTCCTCTGCAGGGTTATGATCCACAGGGAAAATCCATATTGACAACAGATAGGAGCGAGAAAGGACTAGGAGCAGTCCTTATGCAAGAAAGGAGGAATGGAGAGATGGCAACAATCAGCTTTGCGTCCAGGTCATTGTCACCAAAAGAAAAGAAATTCAGTGTGAAAGAAAAAGAGATGCTGGCTGTAGTATGGTCCATGGGGAAATTCCGCCAATTCTTATGGGGCACAAGATTCCAACTAAAGACAGACCACAAACAACTACTCAAAGTACTCACGTCCTGTGGCCATGCGAGCTCTACTCCACGCATTGCAAAAATGACTCTTAAATTGCTAGAATACAGGTATGATGTTGAGTATATCCCGGGAGCCAAGAATAAGATAGCAGATTATCTCAGCCGAGCTTCAGCTATGCAGGAGGCCCTGACACATGCTGATGAGGATGAAGTCCAGGTGGCATTCACTGAAGATCATGAGAAAGTAATAAGTGGACAAGAGTGGAAACAGGCCTATGACGTTGACCCAGTGATCAATGAAGTCAAGTGCTGCGTACTGCAAGGGTGGCCGGAGAAAAGACTCCAGAAAGCAGAGCACAGAAGATTCTTCGAAGTGCGCGAAGAATTATCCGTAGGAAACCAGGGAACATTCCTATTCAGAGGGGATAAAGTTGTCCCTCCAGTGTCATTAATACCTCACTTGCTAGCCATGCTGCATGAAGGGCACTTGGGTATAATAAAGACAAAAATGAGAGCCAAGCAGTTGTACTGGTGGCCGGCGATGGATAACCTAATTGAGAGACATGTGAGGGAATGTGACCAGTGCCAAAGAGCGGATAAATCACAAACCTTACTATGCCCGTCATTAGGAAAGTTCAACAACCCTGCCAACCCATGGGAGGAAGTGTTGATAGACATTCTTGGGCCGGTGCTAGATTCACAGGGGACCCAGAAATACATGGTAGTTCTCATAGATCGATATTCGAAGTGGCCAGAAATAGATATTTAGGAGGAGATGGACATGGACACAGCTCTCAAATTCCTCACGGCCACATTCCTTAGAGAAGGGATTCCTCGCTCCATTCTGAGCGACAACAGACCTCAATTCACCTCAGAAAAATGGAACAACTGCATTGAGCGAAATGGCATGAAAGTCAAACACACTTCTGTATACCACCCGGCCGGCAATCAGCTAGCCAAGAGGTTTAACAGAGTTATTATGGGCTCCATACAATCCGCCATCGGAGTGGGGAAAGACTGGGAAAAAGAAGTGAGGAGTACGCTGTATGCCTACCGAATCACACCCACGGGCACAGGATACAGTCCATTCCAAATCTTGAGAGGTCGTGACCCATTCACAATGGACAATTTGGCATGGAAGGAGTGGACCGTCACGAGTAAGTGGTCTCAAGCCGTCGTACACCACAACTTAGAGAAAGCACAGAGAATATATACTGAGCACTACAACAAGAGACGCAACGTCAAGGGGACACTGTTGGAAAGAGGGGAATGGGTCAGAGTCAAACTTGCTCAATTAAGAAGGAAAGGGTACAGTAAGTACAGTGCACCCCTGCAAGTGAAAGAAGTGTATGACCGAGCAGCCTTGCTTAGCGATGGAAACGTCTGGTCGCAAGATCGCATGTCCAAGTGCAACAAGATACTCCAGTCGGCCAGAGAGGAAGAATCGAGGACACAAGAGGATCAGGGTTCAAACACAGGTATCGGCGTACCACGTGAAGGAGAAATGGACTCGGGAGCAGATGAAGGAGGAGTAGAGATTGAAGGAGAAGGCCATCCGAGTGCAGTGGAATATCGGGGAAGTAATGATGAGACTCCTGACAGGGAGAGCCCCAAGAGAAGTAAAAGGTGAGGGGCTGGTGTGACCGAGGACAGTGCGGAGACTCCCACGTCCACTCCGGTAAGGCGTACGCGAGCTGGGAGAACAGTGGTAAGGCCTGCCAAATACAGAGACTATGAACTGGGAGAGGTGAAGTAACCTGCTTTCACAAGGACTCTGAGATTTTCTATATTTGTTGATTTATATAAAGAAGGGAGATATGTAGTGTCGCGCTCTAGTCTTCAAGCACCCGTGTGATGACGTAGAGCGCGGCCGCCATTTCGGGCGCGATTCGAGCGCCGCATTCTGAGAGCTACGGATGTTCCCTGCGCTCTCCTGCTGATATATAATAAAGTAATTTGCTCTATATAACGCATTGTTCTTCTTTACTGAAGGAAACCAGTATCATTACATGCATCACCAAAATATGGAAGGGGTCAGGAGATCAAAATAAAAAAAAAACTCTTTTGCGAGATCACTGCCCCAAACCTCTCTGGCCTGCCTCGACTCGCTGCCAAAGAGTCCTTCTAGTCGTCTAGTGGCAAATTCTCTTCTTTTTTATTCTCCTCTGAAGTTCTGAATTTCCCATTCCAAATGAGTCACTACGAGTACCAGAATGCAAGGGAAGATTCAGCAGTGAGTGAGCTACTAACAAATGGAACAACTTAAGTCTAGCACCGCTCAAACTTCGTCTTGTAGCATGTACATTTTAGACAAATACAACATGAAGTTCTACAATTAGGCCAGCAGATGGCAGAAAAGAGTTGGTCGACAAAGCGCTGTGCGGTCATAACAAATACAACTAAAGCAGTCGGTTTTAGCAGCAATTGCTTAATTGCAAAAATGAGAGAATAGCATGCAAATTCACTTATCAAAAAGTAATGAATAAAAAATGAACCGAAAGGGAAAAAATATGATCAAATAAAACTTACTGGGTCTTTACCTAGGAATACCAGGCATTTTTCAGTACGCAAATGGCCCAATGCTTTTTTTAAAGGTACAAACACCAAACTGCCATTTAGTTACTTGTTACCAAATCACATTTGTCCTTTGCGACCCAGGTCCAAGTGTACTATCATCAGTGATAGCGATTTCCAAATTGTGATTTTCTGGGAAACGAAAATAAGCTTTATTTGATTTCACATTGTAAATCATAAAAGCATACAAAAAATAAGATTCGTTCATTTTTCAAATTATAAAGGTTCTGTATAAAAAAATATGATGAAAACATGCAATGCAGTTAAAACGAATGGAAGAGCAATTGCTTTATATAGGCAATAAAGTTAACTGTAAAATCTTTCTGCAAGTGATAACAGCCCATAAATAAAGGGATTGGAAAAACAAAAAAATCTGGGGGAAATTGAGCAACGTTTAGAGACCAGTAGTATAAAGGAATACCTTTACTCATCACTTTAAAAGTGAAAGGTTCCAGGCCCCTGAGATGACACAGAAATGATGTATAAAATATGTAGATGGGTGTGTGAGAGCCCTCCCTGGAACTGAGGGTTGTATGGGGTGTGCCACGTGTGCTGTGAGAGCATGGGTGCACATTTAGAGGTCGGTGTTAGGTTCCTGGCACCATGTGTTTAGAGTTGTGTGAAATTGTGGCCCTAGCTGGGTGTCTGAGCCTCAGAGAGCCTGCCTGGGCATGTTCAAAAACATGTCTGCAGAGATGTGACAGAAGGGTGGGGTTCTCAGCAGAGGAGTTGAGGATAAGCAGACAGCCCATGTCCCCAGCCCTCAGCCTTGTGGTTGCCTGAACCAAAGGGATGTACAAATGTTGCTTTAAAACAAAAAAAAAGCTTCATGCAAACCCTGGACATCATGGAACAGCACGGGTGTGTCCCTCCTTACACCATGGGCTCTAAAAACTGTCAGTCATTGTGGAATTGATGGGCGAAACCTTTGCAAAAGGTAGATAAGTGTGTCCACCACACCCAAGAGGGTTTTATGCACCAAATGACCAGACTGAAACAAGAAGGGTGTATCCCAGCTTAGAGCGAGACATGTAAAAAACAGTAAGCTGGAGAGGGCTTGACGCAGGAAACCTGTGTAAAGGTCAGATAAGTGTCCAGTACGCCCCAGGCTTTTACATGCAACATATGACTAGACTGAAGCAATAAGGGTGTATTCCATCTTAGAGCAGTGTATCTAAAAAACCTATAAGGCCAAGTTTTCTTGGTGCATGACACCCTTGTAATGATCAGATAAGTACGGCCAGCACTCCAAGGGGGTTTCGTGCAGATACACCTTTTTTGTAGGAGTTGCTACCACCACACCTATTATCTGTGCTGGCCTGTCTGTTAATGCACACTAATGACCTTTCAACCTCATGTTTCTTTTGTGCTTTTCACAAGAGCGAGCAGGTGAGGCTAAGTGGAACTCAAACCCACAACACCCATTTCTGTGCCCACCTCGCACCAGAGAGGGGCATATGCATAATTAGAAAACACCCTCCTGTCACATGTATAACAAGAATTGGCGTAGCCAATAGGTCTCGCATTTGGGACCTTATAAGTATTTAGTTATGCAGCACAATATCCTTGGTGCAACAACATCAACTGTTGCTTGGCTAAACACTTATAAGGTCCCAAAGGCGAGACCTATTGGCTATGCCAATGCTTGTTTAGATTGTGAGCTAGAAGGTTACAATACACTCTGTGCTTCATTCCTGCCGCTGTATAAGGAAAACATGCATCCATCACTTGTCATTAAGCTGGTGTTGGTATGTTCATGTTTGGAATAATTGTTCCCTGCTCATATTTTCAGTGGCGCTTGCTGTAGTTTCAACTGTTTGTAGCCCTCATATGTTGTTTTGTAAACTGTGTCTCAGGCTGCTGTGTCTCCATATATTAAAGTGTACAAAGAAACATTGGAAAAGCCTGTAGGTTTTGCCCATAAAAGGCTGAGTTATTGTATTTTCAATGTTTAGTTGCATTGGCACAAGCCATTCCTTACATGGTCACCAGTGCGTCAAGACCCATGAGCATACATGCATGCATGATGACTCATGCACACATATGGGAGCACATGGGCAGACATCTTAGGAAGGGTTTTTTGTTTAAGAGTAGACATTCTGAGATGCCATGCATTGTGACATCTGTGGGCCGACTGAAGATCCCCCACTTTAAATGGGCGGACAGTGGGGAGTAGGAAGCTTTTCCTATTTCTGGGGCCTAACCTCAGAAATTGTATTCCATCATCAGTCCTCTCAAGTTAAAGCCACAAGAAGTTACACTCATCTCTAAAATTCTCTTTTCGGATTTTGCATTGAATTTTAATTACTGTGTTAGTTGTGCTTATGATATAGGTCCTTTATTGCTAACCACACTTATGATATATTTCCTATATCTTGCTCAATAATACTTTATATAAACTTCTTAAAGTTTGACCCATGTCAGTCATTCTTGGCAATAATGCTACAGTTCTTGCAGAATGGCACACAATGCTAAGCACAGATTTTTCAAATGTGTATTTGTAAGCCATGCCCTTAATCACATCGGTCACGTCCCTTTGGGGTATCCCCTTGTTTTTAAATTCCACCAAGGCCATAACTATTGAAATGCAAATAATTAAACAAGGGATATATACACCGATCAACTTGAGAGCTCTTGGGGAGATGCATGGACTCAAATGTCCAGAGATTCTTAGTTTACTCTGAGACCCTAGACACTGAGGGGTGAAGTGTACGTTCCTCGCAAAGTGTCCGGTCTTTAACGGCGACATCATAGCCTCAAACAAACTTTGAAAGGATGAAAATAAGGCAGGAAAAGCAAAATGGCTCGTGCCTGATTATAAGATGGCAACTGTGTAGGACAGCAGTATGTTTCCGCTGTTGAATCTCACGAGATATTCACTTCCGGTGGATGTTAGTGACGAAAGGGATGCAAGTTTGAACTGAAATTGGTGGCTGGTTTGAGGAAAGGGAAAGATCCTTGTAGCTTAATTGCCGGTAAGTACCTGCAGGAAGTGGCGAGCAATTTGCTTCTTGCAATACGCAAGAGTACGCAGTGCTTGCTTTATAGGATAAATATTACAGACTGCATTTAACTTTTGGATTGGTGTGGGTAGATGACTTGTTTATCTTGGTTAAAAAGCAGGGTTTATGGAAATAAGTCAGGATGAATCGTGCTTTATCAGATGACAGCACAAAACAAGCATTGGCCGCGCAGCCGTGAAAGTAACGTGGCCGTGAAAGTGATCGCGATGCACTTAATGAGCCGTGACGGAGGAAAGACAGATGGCGGCTGCATGCGTGCACGCGTGCGTAACCTCAAGCTTGAGGCCAGCAAAAGCCTGTGGTAGCACTTTCAAAACCCACTTACTAAATGTCTCGCAGATCAGCGCATGCGCTGGCTCAGGCGAGACCTAATAAGGCCACCCCAAGACCAACTCTACACACTAACAGTTGCAAAAACAGCCGCAAATCATCTATTTTTATGTTTGAAGACAATAAAGAGAAAAAGAATGTCTCAGAATAACAAGGCGCAAAAATGGTGCTGCATGCTGTGCTTTGCTGCAGGTACATAACTAAGGGGCACATTACGATGGAGGATTTTCCGCATCCTCCGGGCCAGCGGATGCGGAAAATCCTCTGCGGACCCACCAAAGACCCACCGCCACATTAGGATGGCTGGTGGGTCCTGGTTTCAGTCCGCCACTTTTCCGCCGCGGTTGGCTTACAACCGCGGCGGAAAAGGCCTAATATGGTGGCGGTGTCTCTCAGACACCGCCAGACATATTAGGATGGCTGTGAAAACATGCTTTTCCGCAGCGGATTCTCTGCCGAGGAAAAGCATGCGGATCTTCACCTCGGGAGCGCGCTACGGCCCCCCTGGGTGAAGGGGGAGTGGGGGTGCACATGGGGGGTACCTATGGTACCCCCCTGCATTTGTATGCAGAAATCGGCAGGCACCACCCGGTGCCTGCCGCTTTATGCATACAAATGCAATGTATGCATTTGTAACATTGCGGCGGATTCAGCTTGAAGCCGCACCCACCGCAAGGTTACAAATAGAGGATGTGACCGCCAGGGTGGCAGTATATAAATCCATATTTGTAAAGTGCAAACCACTCAGCCTTACGGGTCTCAAGGCTCTGGGGGTCGGTGTGGAAATTAAGTGAGCTATTGCCCAAAGTCACATGGTGCTGAGCTGAGCTGCCGCCGGAGCCGTGGATCGAACCATAAACCCTGTGCTCCAGGCAGCTGCCCTGGCCGCTGCACCACACCTCTCCTGTGGTTAATGCTTTCGAGAAGAGATATAGATCTTTAGAATGGTGGAGGTTTTGACTAGTCATAAAATGACACATAGGATTAATGTACACATTGCAAAGAATGTGTTGTTCCGGACAGACCACAACGTGCATATAATGTAATAAGGGGAGGGGGAGTTACAGCTTTTCTAAGAGACATCCTTATGGTACATGATATATATAAGTTAAATCCTAACATAGAACTCTGAGTTATTAAATGTGGGTAAAGAATACCGTACACACTATAAAGTATAGCCTAGATTAATGTTGCACAAGGGGGTCATGGGGTAAAAATCTGTGTTTATTATTAAAAAGTACCACCCACCCATGTGGTTCCATTTTCAATTCTGAGTTTATGCTTCTCAGACTTTAACTATGATGTTTACCAGTAGGGATTACGGCTGGTTGCTACAGTTTATAGACCTCTGGCATACGTAACATTTCCTAGACGCCACTTTAAACACATATTATTGATTGCCCTTATGTAGTGCATACTGCTCTGACACCTTGCGCTGGTATGAGGATCATTATATAACTAATTAAATACATCTGAAAAATAGTGGTTGTTGAAATGTCTCTTATGTTTTGCCAGAGTCACAGCTATTTCCCAACTGTGAACGTTCTTATAGATTGGGCTTTATGAATAAGCTTTTTCTGAGGTATGGGTAACAAATGGTGATTTAGTGTTTTATTACAGTTTTTTTTAAAACAGACATGTCTTATCTACCCCCACAGGATCTCCCTGAAATGTATATGAGTGATGAAGAAACACTCACCTTTTACCAAGGTATGGGTATTTAGAGTTCTATAGTTCAGAGCAGCTTTGTTACCCAGGGTGTCGCAGCCGTTTTCTAATTGTATTCTCATGTCTTGGTGTTTTTACAGGTTAGGACGCCAAAATACGGTTGTCGGTCGTCGCTGGACAACAGATCCTGGATGGTCAAGACATGCTGCTCAGCGTACAACAGAATCCTGTTCTTACAGGTGAATAAAAAGGACCCTAAACACTGTGTAAGCCTTAGGCTGTGATAGTCCAAAAACCCATAGGTGAACTGTAGGAGGGATCCTCAGAAAGGCTGCTACAGGTAATTTTTTTTACTGTAAATGTGTACATTTTTTCTTTTTTCTTTACAGGTCCCATGGAGGCATGCAAGGACGGTAGTCTGGGTCATGAAGCAGAGCCGCAAGCAAAAAAGGGCTACTGAAGAGGAAGGCTTCAGCGCATAAAAAAGGACAGGCTTCAAAGAAATTAGCTGTGAAAAGACAAATAATAAGTGTGTTTTTACAAAAGGTGTCAAAAGAACTCTTAGATTTTATTATTTCAAACAGAAAAGGCCCCCATCCTATAGTACGATTGTATAAAGGGTTGTGCAGAAGTTATGGGGCCTGTGTGAGTGTCTGTGGCTAATGTAAGTGTTTTGCACAGGCTCCTTATATTTTTCCCTCATATATATATATCTATGTTTGCATCCCAGAAACGCCTCACATGTTCTCTGGAGAAGACCGTGTAAGGCCAAGAGGACAACGTCCCCATTAAGCGACATCACAAAGACCCTGCAGAACACCCCTCCCACAGCAAAAGGTGTGAGTGGGCGTGAGCACCAGGACAAACTATGCTCTGACTATGTACATATATCCCCGAAGCCCAACACTGGAGTGACATTACAAGTCAAGCCACCATCAGACACGTTGAACCCTCCTACAAGAATGCCATTTCTGCAAGAGACACTAGAGGATGCGTGCCTTCAAGGCCTAGAAGCGACACGGAAGGGTCTGTGTAAAAGCAGTGACTATATATGCAGCAGCCCCATAACCCAAAAGTGAGCCGGTTATCCTTAAAATATAGCAAGAAGAAACAGGAGGTCCCAGAGTCACAAGCAGCTCCTTTAGACCTCTCTTTAAAAAAGACCTTTAAACCGTAGAATGGTCACATTACCCCCCAGACCTCTACATGTTCAGCGGCTACAACGTCTAATGTAGAGGATCTGAAAAGAGCGCCAGATCCCAAAAGTGAACTGCCTCTCAAAAACACCTTAAGACAGAGGTCTTCAAACTTTTGGATGCAGAGACCCCCCTGTCAACATTTTCAAGCGTAAGGACACCCTCCTGACAAAAATGTCTAAACCCCTAGGTTATGAGGAAGGTGAGGACCAAATTAGGCGACAGGCTTGACTAAATTGTGTGAGTAGAAAATGTAAATAATGTTCTGTGATGCTGCGTATTTTGGGGTAGCATTGCTTTATGCTTTAGAATTTTTTTTAACACAGTTATACTAAGGAAAGATTTCACCCCATCAGTACCAGTTTATAACCAAAATACAGCAATTAACATCAGAAAGATGTCTAGTCAACCGCTGTGAAAGGCCTCCTAATCCGCAGGAATACGCGCTGCCACATTAGAAGCTCACCTGGCCATGGCCGAGAGCAGCAAGGGTGCCTTCAAACCGTGGCGGTCTTGAGCAGAGTTAAGCAGTTTACCATTGCCCCTTTCCTCTCACCCCCTTCCTTCCATCCCTCACTTCTCTCCTCTCCCAACCCCAGATCCCTCTCTCACATTGCAGGCAGATGGTTATTAGCCCCAAGACTCCTTTTGGTAACAGTAGCCACTACAAATGTAAATAATAGGCAGAAGCAGGGGATCCACCAGACCCGAACTTCGGGGGGGGGGGAGGGTGGGGGGTTAACACTCCCAGCCAGGGCTTGTCCAAGCACTGGTCGCACACGGTGCTACAGTCTTTCCACCTTCTCCATGAATTCCCTCACTACCACTCACCAACAATACACCTCATCTCTCTATACCACCTGTCTGACAAACATTTCATTTTTTTATAGCGCTACTCATAGTTTACTCACACTCAGTTCTGTGATGTGCATGGTACATCTTCTTTGTACCAGGCACTTTAACCTTCTGCACTGTATGGGTGACAAGAGTGCCCATGTGACTGCACGGTGAGCAATGCAACAGTGTGAGAGTAGGGTAAAATTGTAATTGTAAAATTGTAATTGTAAGCATACTTATAGAGCGCAGCTGTCACCCATAGGGTATCCTGGCGCTTCGACCATAAACATTACCTACGGATGTTAAACTACGCTGCTCTCGGGAAGAGGTAGCTTTTGAGATCCTTTTTAAAAGACAAGAGATCCTGCTAGCACCTTAGAGACATCGGTAAGGAATTCCATAGTTTGGCGGCCGTAAAGCTGAAAGAGCGGCCACCCATCCTCACCCTTTTTATCCTGGGGACTGTGACCAGGAATGTCGAAGAGGATCTCAAAGGTCTGGCGGTAGAGTACCAGGAAAATAGATCTAGCAACATCACTGGACCCAGCCCGTGCAGAGCTCTGAAAACCAGACAGGAGGATTTAAAGCAGATCCGTTTTTGAACAGGAAGCCAATGAAGATCCGAGAGCGCAAGAGAGGACGAGGCAGACGTGGTCGTGAAAGAGCCAGTTTAGGCAGTTTGTGCAGGAGTGACTGCAGGGTGAGTGAGGTGACCATATGAATTTGGGTTCGGCTGTAACTGCAGAGTGGGACGAATTAGTGCATGGTTAGTGATGGCCTTGTTTGAGTGAGCTACAGATTGAGCAGTAATGGGGGGACAGGTGAGTGAAGTGTCACATGAGTGCAGGGTGAGAAGAGTGCTCGTGTGACTGCAGGGTGAGGTGCAGGGTGAACAATGCAAGCAAATTTTTAGTGCAGAGTCATCACTATGAGAGCAGGGTGAGCGGGTGAATGTTGAGAGTGCATGGTGATCAGTGTGAGTGCATTGTGTTCACTGTGAGTACATTATGATCAGGGTGAGTGGGTGAATGTTGTGAGTGCATGGTGATCAATGTGAGTGCATTGCGATCATTGTGAGTGCATTGTGATCAGTGTGAGTGCATTGTGATCAGTGTGAGTGCATTATGATCACTGTGAGTGCAGGGTGAGTGGGTGAATGGTGTGAGTGCATGGTGATTGGTGTGAGTGCAGGGTGAGCGGGTGAATGATGTGAGTGCATTGTGATCAGTGTGAGTGCATTGTGATCACTGTGAGTGCAGGGTGAGTGGGTGAATGTTGTGAGTGCATGGCGATCAGTGTGAGTGCATTGTAATTGCTGTGAGTGCATGGTGATCAGTGTGAGTGCATGGGGATCAGTGTGAGTGCATGGTGATCAGTGTGAGTGCACGGTGATCAATGTGAGTGCAGGGTGAGCGGGTGAATAGTGTGAGTGCATGGTGATCAGTGTGTGTGCATTGTGATTGCCGTGAGTGCATGGTGATCAGTGTGAGTGCATGGTGATCAGTGTGTGTGCATTGTGATTGCCGTGAGTGCATGGTGATCAGTGTGAGTGCATGGTGATCAGTGTGAGTGCATTGTGATCAGTGTGAGTGCATTGTGATCACTGGGAGTGCAGGGTGAACGTGAAGGCGAGAAGGAGAAGTGACTACTCTGAAAGCAGGATGCATTCCCAGAAACTTGAAGCGTAGGGGTTCAGATATAAGTTAAACTATTGCTATAATGGCATTAATCAGGGTTCGAGGGTGGAGGAAAAAAATAATGTGCTGATCCAGCAACAAACCTCCAGTCTAATGATTAGGGTTACCAGCTCATTATTTTGATGGCCCAGAAAAAAGCAGTCACCTACAGCTGTATTTTTTGCACTTATCTGTGAATACGTAGAACAGCAAATATAAATAGAAAGCACTTTTAATTGTGTTCTTGGGATGCCTCAATGATCCATGACTAATAATTAAAGGGAATAAAGACAGAAAAGTCACATAACTAATTAATACATACTTTTATATTTATAACTCAATTTAGTGTCAAGAGCAGGTCTCTGCAGGATCTTTAAACAACATATAGCAGGCATGTTTCTTTTGGCAACCCAACTTTATATTTCTTATCATTAAATGCATTCTCACACTACAGCAATAAGTGTAAAAATACAAATGTAAGGAATAGGCAGAGTGGGGGCCCAGGGGGTATTTGAACCATAAAAAAACTAAGCTTTGGTAATCAGTTAACAAAGGCATGTAAATATGCTAATGGTCTTTAAAGACCTGTGAAAAACTCTGGCCGGAGATAAGACTCCAGACACTGCCCTGCCGAGGCCCCAAGAGCGCGAGCTGCACTGCAGCAGCCTGGGCTGAGACACAGGATGGGGGAGGTTGGGGTCTGAAGCCCTGGAGGCCAGGGCAGAAGTGACACTGTGAAGGCGCGACCCCCTTTGCATAGCTCCACGGCCCCGCTGGGGGTCGCGCCCCACAGTTTGAAGACCCCTGCCTTAAGAAGAAGCAGGTGATCGGAGTGTTGCAATTAGATCCAGCAGCCAGAGCCTTAAACAAGACTGTTACATTGCAACAGATGCCCCGTACTCAGAAGAATTCTAGAGGTCAAAGAATGTTATGGCCTATTTAGTTGCGCTCCCAGTAGGGTCAACCCCAAAACTAACTATAATCAGTCATAACAGGCTTTGTCATGTATTCCTATAGGTTCTGAATCGATCCCCCTATTCCTGACCCTATTCTGGTTAAACTAACTATCAAGTTAACTAACAGTCAGCCCATGAGGCAAGAAAAGCCCCCATGATGCAGATACCGTTATCTGACGCAGTCACACTACGGCACAGGAACGTGTTATCTGATTAGGTCATAACGCTTGAGATCTAATTAGACAAGCGACATTCCTCCAGCCCCTGATAAGGCATACGACGTTCTCATAACAAATCAAACCTATGACAACCTGGAAAATCCGTGCGGCCATTGTTTTGATTTCACAGAGAACTTCAGTAAAAGAATTTGCTAACGAGCAAGTCGTATGACATCTTTATGGACGTATCTATGTCCATCCTTACGTCAATCTCGGCACCTTTAAGGTATAAATATTGCCGATCTTGCCCTATGCAAACACACGCGTGGTGACGAGACGGAGCAGCCATACTTGCCGAAGCCCAGAAGCAGAGCAGACCCCGCTGGCAGCAGCCCCGCCTTCCTGACGCGCTGAGAAACGCGCTGCTATCTCTTGACGAGAGACCCAGCACCGGCGCTTTCGGGCAGCCCTCGCAGGCAGCCTGGAATATCGAGAGCAGAGAAAGAGATACCATTCCTCATTCATCCTAACTTCCAGGTACAGAACTGAATAACCCCTCACAGAGAATTCTTTAGTTATTCACTTGGCAAAAACAAACTTAACTTAAACTGTAACTTTCTATTCCCGGCCACGCATTAGACTTAGGTCAGGTACACGGGGTAGGCGTATTTAGAAACACCAGTTGAGTACGTTTAGTCAAATGTATATGTGTATGTAAATATATTTTAATCATTTTAAACATCATATGGCTCAGAAACCATATCAATGTTTTTACAGTATTATTTTATACTATTGCTTTTAATGTATGCACTTTACTTAACTATAAGTATTGCAATAATATCAATCCATTTCTCTTGTACGAGAAAAGAGACTGATCAATAAATAACACCTTTTTATTGAACACGGCCGTCTCTTCCTTTTCTCTACAATCTGATGAGACTAAGAATGCACGTACTGACTGAGTAAAATAATTGCCTTGTGCTCACACGACTCTGGAGATACACTCTTGATTAGGGGAGAGCAAAGTTGTCATGTTCTATGGTTGTCAGAAACTAAATCCCTTCTTGTCTAATCAGGGGAGTTAATTCTTTCCTGAACATTCGAGAAAGTTTCTAGCGAACTCTGAGCTACGCTGGCAAACCCAAAACTTAAGTCTAGTATCGACAGTAGTAGACCTAGTTAACGTCTGGCCTAGGCCTTTACTGCTGTAGGTATTATTCCAATGCGCAGAGCCTATTGGGAAGATAGGAACTACACTACAGCTTAGGGACACACCGATTGAAAATGATTAGCCCTTAGAGGCACCGTATGTTGAGTGTACAGGGTTTCTCAAGACCCTTGCAGGGTTGGTGAATAGTATTGATAAACCCGCAGAAGCTGTGCACAATGGTACTTCTAATATGGACAATGGGGGGTGGCAGCCACAGGTTAGACAAACACCTGACCCCCATGCCAACGATTCCTACACCGCTGAGGCCCTTGATTATTTTGACCAACATTTAAACTTCCCACAACTTATGTCCCCATCACACCCCCAGGAGCTTATGACCCACCAGCCCGCGTCTGGTGAAAACCTCCCAACACAAGCCTCAACATAACCTGATAGTAGCACTGGATGGAGCAGTTTCCAAAATCAAAGCTGGGAAGTCGTGTCTAGTGGGGAACCATCCTCAGGAGCCCCATGCTGTTCATATTGGGACCCTCTTTCTTGGATCCCGCCCTGCACCACAGAATGGGGTTGATGAGGGTAGCCTTAGAGCGGACCCTCACATGCTTCAGGGTAATATACAACCCGGCCCTACGTTCATCCCTAATGCACCCTAATATGACTCTCAAGATCCAAATGCGGTACAAGGGGCTCATATCAAAGATATACAGATGGCGGTTAGAAAACTAAAACGTCAGGTGAACTATAGGACCTTAAAACTGACGAGGGTGGTAAGCGGGGACATGGTCATGATGTATGCACATCGGAATATACTTCAAAGGGTTGAACTGAGTAAAAACATGGTCCTGCAAGCTTGTCAAGCAGCATCGACAGACATAAGTGCTATGCAGGTGTGACTAGACCCACGACGTCCCCCAAAGAACCCCTATTCCACAGTTAATAATAAACTTACACATAATTCAGAATATAACAAGAACGTCTACACTATACTGACTAAATCCCTGCAATTCTTACGCTGTCTCAAGAGCAAGAAGTAACTAGAGGCCCTTAAACAAAGTCTTAAAGTACTGCACCCCACGACAAAAACATATAAATCAATACCTAATAGACAACAATCCATTAGTTCAGGAGAGAACAACCCCAGGATAGGCAGATTGAAGCATTCACGGGGTAAAGCTGTGATACTCCAACACCCTGAACACATAGAAGGCCCATATGTGGGTTCTGTAGCCGAGCCTCTGCAAGTACGGTGCTCACAAACACAGGACAAACTGTTCAAGTGGGCTGTGGGAGGTTACCTAAAAATGGATGGATTGGTAAAAAGCAAAAGTGGTAGTATGCATCCAATTTTCCTTAACCCCTCCGCTGCGCTGAACGTTCCGCGCTGGTGCGGAACGTTCTATTGCGCGGGCGGAGCCGGAACGTTCAACGGACGTGCGCAGCACTACCGAGGTAGCTCCTGCGACGTCCGCTGAATGTGGCCAGCACTGAAGGGGTTAAAGGAAAACAGGATGCATTTAAAAAAGAAAAATTAAACGTTTTCGTTTAATTTTTTAAGGGCATGTAGTGATCCTGCCTGCCCCTAAAAAATATTTTCCCCTGCATTCACAAAGCGGAAGGGATCCCCTGGGGACCCCTTCCTGTTTGCGAGTGCCTTACCACCCACTATTATGAAGGGACCAACTTGGAATGCCCCTTCCTAATTGTGTGTCGCCAATCCGATTTAGCGAGTCGCAAAAAAATTGAAACTCGCTAAATAGGATTAGTACATGGCCCATATGTATTTTGCATGCGCAAAAGGGTCGCAAACCCGTTTGTGCAAGGAAAATAGAGTCGTACTTCTGGCCCAATATGTTGAAAAATGTGGCTTACCTATGAGGACCCTTTGGGAGCATTAGATATGCCAACATCCGATACAGAACTCTGCTCTTTTATTAAGAGTTGTGATTTACCAGCGCCTTTGGAGCCCCGAGATGCCTTATTTGGGGGTCGTACAAACACTATACAGCTGTACAGTGCCACGGGTGATGGTGAGAAAATACACTACTATGATTTCACAGGTCGTTATCCGTTTGTGAACACGAAGTTATATCCCTTTGGTCACCCCACCATCATGTATAGAGACTTTAAAGTAAACCCACATCCGAATACTATTAGTTATTTATGTGTCAAATATACCCTCCAAGGAGGCTTTACGTTTAGGTACTACTATACAGAGTCGATAGTAAGCTACTGTTTCCCCTCTGTCGAACATGTGCTAAGAGTAAAGAGTCTAGCGAGTGTAGACACACTGAAGAACAAAGGATGCTCACCGGGACATAAAGGCGGCCTTAAAGAAAGGCTACAGGCTGGACCAAGTACACAAAGTTTGGTGTTTTAAGAGTACCACGACACAGCTCTTTTCTCTGTTTGTTAACTTGTTTCTCAGAGACAAACATGAGGCCTCAGGGTATCCAGATTGGTGCAATAGTCAGGATACAGAGCAAAAATACAACAATGACTACGACTCTAAAGAGGGTATATGCTTACTACTCCATTGGATAGGGGTCAACCCCACCTGACGACAGTTAGCCAAACTCTGTCTAAACTCCTTATGGGGAAAATTCGCACAGGGTACAAACCTGTCAAACATGACCATAATCACAGATCCTGACAAACACTTTAAGTACCTATTTGCGCCGTGTTACGCGGTGTCCAGCTGCGAGTTTATCGATGACGAGACCGCAGCTTTGTGTTGGAAATACACAAAAGAGTACCCTGTAACAACATAAACATCTTCATAGTGTGCTTCACAACCGTTTACACTCGTTTAGAGCTTTATTGGGTTATGGATAAACTGCAGGACCGATGTTTGTATAATAATAATCCACATTTGTAAAGCACACAATCACCCGCAAGGGTCTCTAGGCGCTAGGGGCCGTCGGGAAGATTAAGCAAGCTATTGCCCAGAGTCACATGGTGCTGGGCTAACCTGCCATCGGAGCCGGGGATCGAACCGTGATCCCCAGATTCCAGCGTCAGTCACCCTGGCCGCGGCACCACACCTCTCCCTATAATGATACTAACTCCGTTTTTTTTTTTGAGGAGGCCAGGGAATGAAGATCGTCCACTATGTGGTTATCTGTGTATTTTGACCAGCGAACTTTATAAGGATGAATATATCGTTGAATTCACTTCATCAGGGCCTAAACCTATTCTTACAAAAACAGAAACATCAAAGTATGTATGAAAGTCAACGGTATAAAATTCAATGTCAACAACGCCCTAAAAATCAATTTTGACAGCCTGAAGGATCAGGTGCACGAATACTCGGCATCGGAAGACCGTGAAAATGATAAAACCATAGTTGTGAATCAACCCACCATAGTCAGATCCTAAAAGAAATGGGAAATTACAACCCAGCCCTTACATAAAACCATATGCGTTGTTATCGATAAAAGGGTCCTGACTGAGGACTATTAAACACTGTGTACGGTTACTAGACACGTTAGAGCAGCTGATCCCTACACCATGCACACACCAGATTACAGCATCTGTTCTCCTGCATTTTTAGCAGGTCCCTCAAACTGTGGTAAAAGCTAATTTATAAAAACACTCTTAGAAAATGCTTCAGGTGTTTTATCTCAAACACCTAACAACATTGTGTGTCTTTATTTTTGCTGGCAAGAACTTTATGCTGAGATATCCCGAAGTTTCCCACATATCTGGATTATAGAAGGTATTCCTAGTAATCTCAATGAGTTTGAGCTGCTGCCGACGAACCTTGTAAACATGGTAACTGTTGATGACCTTATGCATGACGGTGGGGATCATCCTGAGTTAGAGAAAGCTTTCACTCAATATTCACACCACTGCAATCTAAGCATATGCTGCATCGTGCAGAACCTGTTTTACAAGGGTAAGAACAGTTGCTCCATAGCTCTCAACACCTCATACTTTGTTTTTGTTAAAACTCAGTGACAAACAACAAATATCCATCATAGCTAAACAGATGTACCCAGGAAATACCCAGTTCTTTATGGAGGCCTTTAACAATGCTACCGAAAAACCCCGCGGCTACTTGTTGGTCGACTTAAAAAATAATACTCTAGAAGACTACAGACTACGGGTTGATATTTTCCCCCTGGTCTCCCCGTCTCTTACACACCTAAGACCAATCCCAGGGCGCATAAAAAGACTTGTTGAAGACTTTTAGTGACATTTGCAATCCTGACTTTATAATATAAGCTGGTGGCCATGTCTGGCAGCCTAAGGCGTAAATTAGCTCTCCTAAAAATGCTGGTTACAGCCAGTCCCCAACACAGAAAGGCCATCCTGTGCACGACTTCTGACAATTTGGTGGTAGCTATTCAAAAATAGCCCTGAACACTCTAATAGGTAACATCCCTATATCGAAACATCAGTCAAAGGTGTTGAAGAAGGAGCAGCACCTTATCAAGAAGCTCAGTAATAAAAGGGCCTTTCTCATTCATAAGAAGAAACTGGTGAAAAAGTCTGGCGGCTTTATAGGCTCTTTTCTGGGCATAGCTATACCCATAATTACAAGTATCCTCTTGGGACAGTAATAGAGCATGCCTCAAAAATTTATCTGGTACCTAGATAGCAGCCGGAACAGTTGGGGCTGTCCATGGACAACGTATTGGATGTAAGAAAAAATGAGACTCTGCGGCTGGATGCTGAAATTAAAGATATTTTGAACAGGACAGATCTAAATCCGTACGACAACTCAAACCTTTACACCAACACCGAAAAAAAACATTTTCTGAACAGCACCCAGCACCCCCTCTAGAGCCTGAATACTAACAACAACTGCAGCAGGACCCATCACCAACCTCAGATATCTTTGCTGACGACCTCTTAAAAATTATAAGTCAAAGGTGCCTCTGGGCTGCGCAAATACTGATGAGTAAGCTTGCATCTTCTAAAGACCTAACATCGTGGAATGAGCGGGTCGAAATTCTCTACAAATGTCAGCTGATCGTTGGGTCACACATGTACGACCTAGCCAAAGGCCTCACACACACCAAACCCATAATGCACCAAAATGCTCCCAAGGGTTGGGAGCAGTTTCTAAAAGCCTCTGCAAAACTTCACCATCCGTTCAACGCTTGTGGGTAATGGCGACCACCCGCACCTGCTTGAAAGTTTGAAGACCCCCCTCCCTCCATCACCAGCAGTCTCCAACGTTCCTCGGCTATCCCCAGCTTGGAGCACCCCTGTTACATCTGCTGCACCTCAAAAAAAGACATTGTTCAAACCCCACACCTGGCTCAAAACCTGATTTCACTAGACTTTTTGAACATCTGTATCTCTTGCGAGTGTGTATAGTTATGATTCGTCTAACTTTTGTGTCTGATTTTTTTCTTCTTATATTTCTTTAGTAATGCAATCAATGTAATCCATAGCCTCTAAAACTGTAATAAACACTTTTAACTTTTCAGTCTATTTGGGTCATCTTTTAAAACACTGTAATTATGCTGGATGTGCCAGAATAAAAATACACAGCCTGAATTTGTGTTTTTAAATTCATTTTTTTTAGACATTCATCATTACACTGACAGCTGTTACACAACTTTAAAATGTTGGCATACAGTGTATTCTGTTTTAACAGAACGGCCCATGGCCCTGTCTTTTCTTTTATATATTGTATACCTATCCGGTATTTGTTAACAAGGTCATTCGAATATAGATTTAGGAAATTTCTAAATGTCATACATACCCCCTGACATTTTACTTATAAAATATATACAGTGTTCCCCACATGTAATGGCTAGCAAATCCTGGACCCTCATCTTGTTATACTCCACCAGGGATGCAGCTTTTTTCACATACTTGAATATGGGTTTTGTATAGATGCTATGTTCGGGGAACTCGGCTGTACTATCAAACACTGTAACCTTGTAACTATCCATAAACACTGCAGCCCAGTGTGTTGCACTCTTGTAATGAGGATCTGTGTTAAAGACGAGGGTGCAGGGTCTTTCTGCCCCTATTTTAGGGGGCAGTTTGTCACTTGGGAAAGCACCTAAAAAGTATTTCCTAGCGTATTTATACCTGCTTAAGAACTTGTATATCTGCACAGTGTCCATTTCACAATATTTTAAAGATAGTCAAACAAAATCTGTCTGGCGTGGTTGATCTGAATGACACTGTTGAATACAGAGAATGCAACCATGTTCACATTCACAGGCAGGGGATTATTAAATCATATTTCAGCTTTTAGATTTCCATTTATTAACAGGTTATAATGATCACCGTCTTCCATGTCAGGAGTCAGATCAAATGTGTACAGTGTGTATCCTGCCCCGGATGTATGATGATACAACGCAATCATTTAGATTGTTGTACATTACATCGCTGTGTTTACAACGCAAGTCGTTACAACGACTTGCGCTGGAGGGCGCTGGACTTAGGAATAGTGTGATTTACTATTCCAACTCCAGTCTACGTACAGTAGGTAAGGTGTTGGAATAGTAAATCACACAAATGTATTGCGGTGTTTTGACCGCGTTGTAAAGGTCGTTTTCAATCCTGCCCCATATCCTACTCTTAACACGACTGCCCTGCTGTCCCTCAGGTTCTTCCCAGTTATTGAAACCAGTCCTAGATATTCCCTGATAAAATTGGAGATTCCAAAACTTGGTATGTATGGTTTAGCAGTAATTAAAGCTCCCTCGTGGACCAGCGCAGCGTAGTTGATGCTGTAGTGTTTAATATTTAAGGGGTTTGAGGCATAAATGCCACTAAAAGCTGTATTGTCCAAAAAACCAATGATAATAAGTTTGGGTAGTTGCCCCTAAAATAAATTTTGCTGCTGGGTTAATCGGGTACCAGCAGGGATGCTGAATATATTCAGAGCTACTCCTTCCACTGCGTACTTGTCGTAAAGAATCGACATGAGCTAGTCTGATGGTTGAGGACATTTACACTCTCTTTACAAACATGCTGCGGACAGTATGTCCAGTTTATACTGTTCCGCATCTTCGCTGATAAGACAGAATGAGTCCTTGTTTCAGGTGAGCTTGACCTTAAGATCAATACCATTGATGAGCAGTTTATCTTGGATGAAGAGGTCTGAATTTATGCAACCTGGGAGATCAAACTGACGACTGCCTGCAGCAAACCCTGCTCGTTTTACAAAACTCTCATTGGCACCATCAAGCTCATTGTCTTCAAACTGTGCACATGTATCCTTGTAGAAAAGGCCAGCTGAAGTTATGTGTCAAGGGCGTCACTACTGTAATTTAGAATACTCTCGAGGTAGGTCCTGTAGGCATACATATTATCGCTCTGTGTGATGAGACGATGGCCCAGGGTAATGTCCACCTGATTAAACATGGTTGCGAAGGGGTAAGCAATCGTCGGCACTTTAGCAGCTGCTGCTATGTTGGTACCATCCTCTTTTACGATTTTACACACAAGATGCAGCATATTGTTGTTGAGATCCAAATACATATCCGTGGACTCTGACACAAAGAAACTCCAAAGGCGCCAGGGCATCAAAGCGGTTAAAGGCAATACCTCCATGAAAAAGCTGTTTTCGATGCTGGTTTGCGTGGGTTTTAGAGTAAACAAGTCTAGCTTGGATTTGGCACATTCATCCAATGCGCAATGTACTACAGCCATGCTTCAGGTTGCAATGCTTAAAAAAATATTTACTTTTGAGGCTGTTCTCTTCTTCTTCGAAGCTCTCTTACGTCTTGGGTTCTTCTTTTGTGAGTGCCTTTTGAAGAACTCCTCCTTTTTTTATAGGGGACCGGTAGCCCCCTACACCTCTAAGAGAGTGTTTTACACTTTTACATGGCTTGTACAGCAACCCAGCACCTTCTTGCGGCTGCTTGTTCATGCGCTCTGCAACAGCCGATGTGACTGACCCTATTATATATTGGGCTATGTTCATAGCAGCAGCTTTAACATGGGGTTTTGCAATTTCATAGCTTCTGCTCAAGAATGGCATAGCTCTTCCAAACAAACTACAGAAGAAACCCCGCAAGCCAGCGCCGTACATAACAGGGGACCCTTTAAAGTACGGCAGTCCGCCATACCCAGCATGGTTTCTGTAATAGTCCCTGTACAAAGACGGGTCACCCAGGGAAGGCTCCTCCATGTGGGCGGAGGTGCTTCTCCCTACTACTTTATCGCAGTGCAAGAAGCAGAAACATAAAATGGTATTATAAATACCATTTTATGTTTCTGCTTCTCGCACTGTGAGAAAGCAGAAGGGTTTGGTTGGGGGTGGATGGGCGAGTGGATGGTCCTGCTGCGGGGCAGGGTAGGAGTGGCTTGCCCGCTGTTGTGGGCACTGACTGTTTGGTCGGCCCCAGGGCCGACCAAACCAGTCATATACACTTTTCGTTTTCTCCATGTAGGCTGCATGTAGCCTGCATGGAGAAAACAGCTTCCCCATAGACGCCTGTGTGGTCAGCGTCCCAGTCAATCACAATGTTGCAATGGCTTAGGATAGGAGAGGGAGGCTGCCTGCTTCCTGGGACTCGGAGGGATCCGATGCGGGACCGGACTGGACAGGCAAAGGTAAGTTTTATTTGTTTTTTTTCACGACCCCATGATGTGATTCTTAATAGTCACTGTCGCGTCTTGGTCTTAAATGAAGCTTAATAATAACTTTCCTGTATTTGAAGGACACTGGCTCAGACTGGTCGTCGAAGATCATAATTGAAAAAGTGTCAAAATGTTTTTTAGAACCTGTTACAGGCAGCCTTGTTAAATTGAATATTGACTATTGTATCATTTTCCCCCTGCACATGTACCAATCTTAACAATGGTGAATAACTATCACTGATTCTCTGTGACTCTACAATATCGCTATACACATAGAGGGTATAGAACCGGTTTAATATCAGGGAACGTGTGATCTGGTTCAACCGAACTTATCATATGTTGCACGTTGCCTAGAACACTTCTTAATTTACCAGAACAGTTAAACATGGTATTGTGGCCTGGGGCTTTAAGAAACACCTTCCTTCTCACTGCATCGAGCATTAGATGAATATTCATATACTTTGCAATGCTGGATATGGATTTGTTGATGGCGTCAACAACACCAGTAACAGTTGGGTAATAGCCATATGGAAAGCCGGCGTGTATGCTCAAAGGGTGCTGTTCACGCTTTACGTTAAATATGGCCTTGGTCGGCGTGAATGTATTCCATGTTTTTGGCTAATGGATTTCTGTTAGGGCTACCTCACAATACCCTTTCTGGCCCACAGATTTAGCCAATTTCACGGTGTAACTAGAAATCTGGTTGTCAGGAAACATGTCCTTAGAGGCGTTGGAGAGCAGGGTAATATAAAAGGGCGTTGTCTTCATCTTACTGCCGGCTTTAGACAGTCCCAAATCTCACACACCATTTAGGAGCTGGCCAATACCCAACTGTTACATTTCAAAACACATTCGGATTGTGGGGAACCTTTTCAACCCTATAAACCCTGTGTGGATCGTCGGGTGCCATTTGTAACACTTCCTTGTAAAAGACGCCTGCCTCCTCTTAGTCCTTTAACCTGTAAATACACATCCCCTCTTTAAGCTGCACACTTTCCACTATCAATATCTCGTCGCTAAAAGACTGCTGATACCCCTTCGTAAAGACATCTTTCAACTTTAAAATCCTAACATGATCAACTTTTTTAAAAAGAGGTTTCTTCCCCCTTGTAGAGAAATGGCGCACGTACACCATTCTCCAGACCCTTAACAAATTACCAGGCGTTTACCTCTAGGGGTGTTGTTTTGATGGTTCGGGGATAACTGGTGTCATAAACATCTATAAAAGCCTGTAGAACATCAACCTTTCTGTAGGTGTTGTAGGCTGTGAAATATCTGCACATCTTAGACTTTAAAGTTCTGTTGAACCATTCTACAAATTTTACTTCCCTGTCTGTTACAAAATGGTAAACAGCATGCTGCTTTAATACTTTCTGAAATGCCTTGTTTAGAATTCTTTCCCAGCGTCTGTTTGTAGTTTTTGAGGGGTTCGCCCCTTCTCGAAGATGGCTTCAAAAGCAGTTCTGACGCTAGCACCACTTTTATCGCTTAGCGCTTCTGCAAAAGCGTACTTGGACATGACATCTATGACGGTTAATATATAAGGAGCGCCGTTATTATGTTTTGCTAAATCTTGTAGGTTAATGATGTCCGCCTGCCATTGATAATCTATTTGCGCATTAACAATTGTAGGTCACTTCTTAAAGCGCCTTGTGGCTGGTTTGTGGAGTGCATAAGCCTCCTCCCCTGATAACCAAATCTTCCCCAGGGCTCTGTTTACCGGTTCATTTTCAACTAAAGCCCTTCTATACGAAGCTTTGGCGCTTCCAAAGCTGCCAACCCCTCTTGTATCATATTAAAGTTTTCTTAACAGGGCCCCCGACATGTTATCAACCGCCACAGCCCAGAAAATGAAAGATGCTTGTTTTGTGTAAAAAAACGATGGATTTAGGCCCAGATCCTTGTACTGGGGTGAATGTATGACATTGTTCTACATTCTGTCCATCAACTGTGTTTTTTGCAATTTTCACCCCGAGTGGGCTGGGTATGCTCAGACGTGAGTCCCAGGCTCTCCACACCACTGGAGTCAAGCTATCCAGGCTGATGAAGGCTGATAGCCAGAAACCGGTCCTTGGATGCTTGATTCCGGTCTGGGAAAGACATGGCTTGGTAGTTCGGACTGGACTGTTCCCATGAGGCACAGGGTCAGAGCTGATTTGCATATAGTCAGTGTCTAACCCAGGGTGGTGTGGAGTGCAAAAAAACGATGGATTTAGGCCCAGATCCTTGTACTGGGGTGAATGTATGACATTGTTCTACATCCTGTCGTCAACTGTGTTTTTTGCAATTTTCACCCCGAGTGGGCTGGGTATGCTCAGACGTGAGTCCCAGGCTCTCCACACCACTGGAGTCAAGCTATCCAGGCTGATGAAGGCTGATAGCCAGAAACCGGTCCTTGGATGTTTGATTCCGGTCTGGGAAAGACATGGCTTGGTAGTTCGGACTGGACTGTTCCCATGAGGCACAGGGTCAGAGCTGATTTGCATATAGCCATTGTCTAACCCAGGGTGGTGTGGAGTGCAACAAAACGATGGATTTAGGCCAAGATACTTGTATTGGGGTGAATGCATGACATTGTTCTACATTCTGTCCATCAACTGTGTTTTTTGCAATTTTCACCCGAGTGGGCTGGGTATGCTCAGACGTGAGTCCCAGGCTCTCCACACCACTGGAGTCAAGCTATCCAGGCTGATGAAGGCTGATAGCCAGAAACCGGTCCTTGGATGCTTGATTCCGGTCTGGGAAAGACATGGCTTGGTAGTTCGGACTGGACTATTCCCATGAGACACAGGGTCAGAGCTGATTTGCATATAGCCAGTGTCTAACCCAGGGTGGTGTGGAGTGCAAAAAAACGATGGATTTAGGCCACAATCCTTGTACTGGGGTGAATGTATGACATTGTTCTACATTCTGTCCATCAACTGTGTTTTTTGCAATTTTCACCCCGAGTGGGCTGGGTATGCTCAGACGTGAGTCCCAGGCTCTCCACACCACTGGAGTCAAGCTATCCAGGCTGATGAAAGCTGATAGCCAGAAACCGGTCCTTGGATGCTTGATTCCGGTCTGGGAAAGACATGGCTTGGTAGTTCGGACTGGACTGTTCCCATGAGGCACAGGGTCAGAGCTGATTTGCATATAGCCAGTGTCCAACCCAGGGTGGTGTGGAGTGCAAAAAAACAATGGATTTAGGCCCAGAATCTTGTACTGGGGTGAATGTATGACATTGTTCTACATTCTGTCCATCAACTGTGTTTTTTGCAATTTTCACCCCGAGTGGGCTGGGTATGCTTAGACGTGAGTCCCAGGCTCTCCACACCACTGGAGTCAAGCTATCCAGGCTGATGAAGGCTGATAGCCAGAAACCGGTCCTTGGATGCTTGATTCCGGTCTGGGAAAGACATGGCTTGGTAATTCGGACTGGACTGTTCCCATGAGGCACAGGGTCAGAGCTGATTTGCATATAGCCAGTGTCTAACCCAGGGTGGTGTGGAGTGCAAAAAAACGATGGATTTAGGCCCAGATCCTTGTACTGGGGTGAATGTATGACATTGTTCTACATTCTGTCCATCAACTGTGTTTTTTGCAATTTTCACCCCCGAGTGAGCTGGGTATGCTCAGACGTGAGTCCCAGGCTCTCCACACCACTGGAGTCAAGCTATCCAGGCTGATGAAGGCTGATAGCCAGAAACCGGTCCTTGGATGCTTGATTCCGGTCTGGGAAAGACATGGCTTGGTAGTTCGGACTGGACTGTTCCCATGAGGCACAGGGTCAGAGCTGATTTGCATATAGCCAGTGTCTAACCCAGGGTGGTGTGGAGTGCAAAAAACGATGGATTTAGGCCAAGATCCTTGTACTGGGGTGAATGTATGACATTGTTCTACATTCTGTCCATCAACTGTGTTTTTTGCAATTTTCACCCCGAGTGGGCTGGGTATGCTCAGACGTGAGTCCCAGGCTCTCCAATCCACTGGAGTCCAGCTATCCAGGCTGATGAATGCTGATAACCAGAAATGGGTCCATGGATGCGTGATTCCGTTCTGGGAAAGACATGGCTTGGTAGTTCGGACTGGACTGTTCCCATGAGGCACAGGGTCAGAGCTGATTTGCATATAGCCAGTGTCTAACCCAGGGTGGTGTGGAGTGCAAAAAAACGATGGATTTAGGCCAAGATCCTTGTACTGGGGTGAATGCATGACATTGTTCTACATTCTGTCCATAAACTGTGTTTTTTGCAATGTTTTGTTTAAGGACATTTTATTAAAAATAGAGATGGTAAAACATAAACAGAACGTACTTTACATTTTCATAGAACAAGCGCTATTGTTTTTACATTTTTTACAGATTGACACTCCTTGGTTCTAGCTGCCGCTACAGCCGTATCCATGGGGTACTGCATAGCCATCTTTCTATGTGGGGTGTGACAATCTATTCTTTTGTTCTAAATAGGAATGTGTATGTAACAGTAAATAATAACTTATTGATTTTAAAACAGTCTTTGGAGGGCCAAAGAATCTGTTCTTCTATTTTTTAAATACATATTACACATACGCCTTTCTATGAGTCTTTCTATCATCTTTCTATCAAAACACGTACACAGCCCCGGCACACCACGTAGTTTTGAGCTTGGTTAGCTGGCGTATCAGATCTCATTGAGTGCCGATGACAAAGTCTCCAGCGTATCAGGGTGGACATATTTCTTTTCAGCGGACAGCCCATACACCACACTTAACAGTTTATACTCCTTGTACGGGTCTAACAAACTAAATATATACTGTATTGTTCTCGCTCTGTATGATTCGCACGCAGCCTGCTGAGGATCCTTAATTTGATGTTAATGACAAAAGGCTGTAATAGTCACATTTGACACAGGCTAGTGCAACAGCTGCAGCAAAACCTTTAACAGGAAATATGGCATTGTGGGGTACGCCGGGAGTTTCATTTCACAAGCGCCGCTCTTAGAGGCACAGACACATTTCCTGCAACCATCATTGTTTTGACATGTGGAACTTTCAGTCTGTTTTGAACACTAAGGACAGTAAAAGTCGTTAACTTTTGACGGCTGCCCTTTTGGCCCGGTTCTTTTTCGGGATGCTCTCTAAGATTCAGAAGAAGAAAGAGAGACAACCAGTTAGTTAAAAATACAATACAATAATATGCACTATGACTGTCTATAATGTTTTTCCTAACCTCAGCATTTTTACAGCACTCTGCGGCAGCTCTTAAATCTTGAGAGTTGCAGAGGTCCATCGAGGCCCCACCGGCTTCGGAGTTTGTACCTGGCTGTTGCACGATGACCGGCTCTGGAACAGCCTCCTCAAAAAAAGCATATTTTCATGGATGGGTGAGTTAGGGGGAACTATAGATTCTTCGCCCTCTTTCATGTCGAAGAAATTGCTTGCAATAAGCTTGCCTTCGTTACTGGAGACCTCACTGTCGCTGCTTTTGACCTAAATCGGGGACACCATTTATGTCCAATCCTTGAGACTTAGTGTCTCCATCTGATGGCAAAGGTCATCATAAAAACCAGTAATGTCGCAGCCTATATCTTTAAGAGCTTCCTGTTAAGCATTCTCGTCCAATACCGTAGGTGTTATGCTATGATAATATCTATTGATAGATTACTGACCACCCGCCAACGGGGTCCTTTTGACGTGCAGCCTGTATCCCTTCATATTAATAAGGTGCTCTTTCTGTACGCCAACTCCTAGTTTCTGTACATGGTGCTTAAGAATGACTTATATGTATGCTAAGCACCCTAAAAGAGGTGCACACCTCTACATTACATCTTGGTAACAGGGTGTCCTGGGGTTCTGGTTCGCTGGGGTCACCAACAAGCCCCCGCCCATACGTGATCCCACCCCTGGGACATCTGAACACTACGTCATTTCAGGGGGGCATTGTACCTGTCATTTTTAAAGTGATGAGTAAAGGTATCCCTTTATACTACTGAGATCTTAACAATGGCTAAATTAAACTTTTTCTCAGGTCAGAATAGTATTTACAAAATAAAACAACGTGCATGGTTTTCTGGGCAGAAACATTGTCACAAGGGTATTTTACTGAGTCTTGCGACCAGTCATTTGTAGTAGGAAAGCTAGTTAGACAAAGAAAAATATCCATTCTGAGTCGTGTTAGTACACATCTATGATGAGCGTTATGTACATTTATTAAATAAGGTTGCATATCATGTGTAGTCAAAATCAGTTGATTCTTAAGAACGGTAGCTTTCAGTAGATCTGTAGATAACCTTAGATCCTCTAGCAGAGAAAAACATTCAGATTTCCAACAAATACTAGTCAGAGACTCTGTATGGCCAAAATAGTCAGAATGTTCCAGATCTGCTAAAAGATGTTTAACATACTTGAGCCATGGGATTTTAAGGGTGTATGAAGATTTGAAACACTCCTTTATAATGTCAAGATTTAATTCCGTGGACTCAGATGGCCAAATCTTGTGGCAGAGCAAGACAGACTGATCTTGTTCAGTTCTGTTAGAAAGGGCACCCCCAATTCCGAGTGACAGGCAAAAGTGAAGCAACTTTTGGGAAGAGCAATGAGATTCCTTAAAAAAGCATTTTCAACAAGTTGCAATGATTGAACATTGATATAGCCTCACAGCTCCCCCCAATACAAAGCGGTAGTCCGACATTTTGCCTTATATATAATCATCATTTCTCTTGGGGACTTTTTACTTAGTTTCCTATAGACCTAAGCAGGGGGAAATGGTTGTATTAAATGGGAGCCTCCTGGAATTGATAGCACATGTCCAGGTCCCCTCTAAATCTAATAGAATGCCCAGGTTTGAAAAATGTGGCGTAAAGCTGATCTTACAGCTCTCAATCAGTATATCACAGCATTTCATGGATCTTTTCCCAACTTTCATAATAAAAGTTTTGCTTATGTTGACTTGTAATCCCAAGCCCTGCATAAACATAGCAAACTCAGTAAGAAGATGCTGTAAGCCTAGGGGGGTACGGGTCATATGCACTGCATCTTCAGCACAGAGGAGGGCTGGAATAGGTTGGTGGCCAACTTGGGGGAGATCATTACATCTGCTCCCTAAAACACCACCAGTCTGTTTATATATATATAAACTAAACAGAAAGGGTGCAAGAACACAACCTTGCCGGACCCTTTCTCTATGCTGAATGGCTGTGTACCTTCCCCTGATGTTCTTGGGGAAAAACCTTTATTGAGGAATCAGACGCAGCTGCCACTAAAAGAAAATCAACTAGACTCTCTGCACAGTTTGAATGAACATTGTAAATGTGGGGATACTTGTATAGCGCACGAATCACTCCTAGGGGTCTCTCGGTGCTTGTACGAATACCGCTGTGGAACCCATCCTGGCTTTTCCCTGTGAGGTGTCCACTCCTGGGCACCCCCAAGGTGGAGGCCAGACATCCTTAGCGTTGTGGGGGCCGTTGTGGAGATTAAGCAAGCTATTGCCCAGAGTTGGGACTCCATGATTGGAATAGGCACTGAGGCGAGAATTATCAGGTCCGTGGAATTCTGAGCCCAAGACCCGCCGAGGCGGGGAATTGAACCCAGGTCCCGGGCTAGACCTCTGCATCAGGGTCTGCCGCTCTAACCATTGAGCCACACTTCTCCACATTTGTACAATGAGCCACCCATTCAGCCTCACTGATAGCATTGTCTAGGCGAAGGCTATCAGCCTTATTTAGGAAAGGGGAATTAATCTCATGCCAGAAAGCTGTGTTATCTTTGCTAAGGAATGGTTCATTTAAATTCTCCAAGGCTTACTCTTTCAGGCCGTCTATTCACTGTTTCAGGGCTAACCTGTATGCCCGTCTACAGTCCTGTACTTCCTGGGTATTCCTAGGTGATTTACATAAGGCAGCTTTTAATCTCTTGTGTGCGTTGGTGCATGTGGAGTCAAGCCAACCCTATGCTCAGATGTTTCTCGCTTCCTGTACGTGGTTAGCCCTTCTTTAATTCCCTTTGTTATGGACATGAATACATCTAATACTTCTTTTGCCCCAGTTGTATCACCTAGGCAATTCCCAAAAGCTTCACTCTGAGCAGAAATTAAGGGGCAGATTAACAATAAACTAACGCAGCGCGGTGCAGCAAGTCGTTTTGATGTGCAGTCTTGCATTCATTTGGAAGCACACGGATGCAACATATTTACAACAATATGCCGCCTCTTTGTGCTTCCCCATGCGCTGGCGCACAAACTGCTGCCATGTGCAGACACAGGCATTCTTGCACCATGGTGCAAGGATGCCAGCGTCACAGGGATGATCCTTTATGTGCAGGAAGGGTTCCCTTCCGGCACATAAACAATCGGTAATGGTGTTGACAACTTCTATGTGTGCTGCAGTAGCACACATAGAATTTGCAAAACTTGCATTGGTTAAATGGTTGTTTATGTGCAGGAAGGGATACCTTCCTGTATATAAACAATCCCCAGAGGTGATTTCCTCTTTCTATGTGTTCTGCAGAATGCAGCACGCAAAGAAAGAGGAAAATAAATAGGAGAGGAGAAATTAATACGTTTCTCCTCGTTGCACCTCCCTACACTTCCCCTTGGGAGGCGTAGCATTCAGACACATTTCCAGATTTACCATTTCTTGTAAATCTGGAACTCCCATGGAACGCCCCTTTCACGCAAAGTGCAAAGGGGCCCTATTTACAAGGACAGAAAAGATCATGCAGGGTTGCTTTTTCTGCCCTTGTAAATATGGGGCAGGAAAATGTGCTGCTGGTGCGTCACAAAAAGTGATGCAGCGGTGGCGCAAGGGGCTTGTAAATCTGCCCCTAAGTGCTCTAGAAATATATTTGGGTTTACCATTGTCCATCACAAGGCATATCCATGTAACCCCTTCAGTGCGGCACGAATTTTCACGCTGTGCTGAAGGTTCTATTGAGCGGGCGGGGCCGTGACGGAGCGGTTCCGTCATAAGCACAGCCCAACCGGCGCTCATGACGGAACCGCTCTGTCATTAGCACCGAAGGGGTTAAGCCACAAATTTCTATATTTTCAATGGTTGGTGACCTATAGTTTTCAGCCTGGTGTTTAAAAAGTTTAATATTCAAATCTACACTCTGGGGGAAGTGATCACTTATGGAGATATCATAGGTAACAAATTTTAAAACCAATGCAGAGTATTGATTGGGAAACAGCATATAATCTATTACGCCGTTCTCCCCTCTGCCGTTAAATCTACTCTTAAATGTGGCAGGTGGACTACGTAATCCGTTGCAAAAAGCCAAATCATATTTAAAAAGTAACTCATTAAATGTGTCTTCATAACAGCTGTGTAAGAAGCGTGTCATACCACTATTATCAGGATTTATCAGACCGCATACTTTTTGGGATGGGGCAACGACACAAGCGAAGGTTGAAATCGCCCCCCCAACAAAATAATAATTTCCTTGGATTCCTGTTACATAATGATTTAAGATAAGCAACTTTTTAACAGTGATGATTTGAAAATATACTTTAGTTGCCACTATGACAATATGAGTAGAGGTCACCTTTTATTGGGGCCAATCGAAATTTGAGGTTATAGCTGGAGCATGATATGTTTTAAATCCATTAACGTGAATCGTTCAACAGTCTATGTCTCCTGTAAACAGACTTATTTCGTAACCTGGAACATTCCAAAATAAAACCTCCATAGAGGTAGAATTAGGGTCATCCAGGGTGCATTCCCCCTGCTTTACAATATGGGGGAGATTATGGATGTTCGGAGAAATCTTAGGGCGCGGGGAGCAGCAATATGCCATCGTATCTTCTAGACCTCTCATCCTATAGTTAGGACCATTATTTAAACCTTCAGCCATACCCTCCATGATTAGAGAGGCTCCAATCAGTCAATTTACTCCATTGAGTGAGAATAATCTTTCAATCTGATTATAAATCAGAATAGCCTATAACGGTAAACAAGATTGCTCCTGACTGGTGTGTACTGTCTGATTATGGACTTTTCTCACTGTCAAGGGTTGGTAAAAATGTCCAAGTGGTAAAACTGTAATTTGATGTGAAATAAATGTTAAAGAACAGGCTCTGCCTAGGATGGTTTCACTAAGTCTGGTGTTTTAAAGGACAAGATCACACAATCTTCCTGGAATAATGTGTCCACTGCCAACCCTTTTTACTCTCCTTGCCATCATAATGTCAGCAAAAAGAGCTCCTCCTAACCCCACTTAGCCAGTTTAATGATTTGTTTCTGAGTGAATCCCATGTTTCATGTTCCAGCATAGGTAGAGTTGGGACACTGGCCAGAATTACCTCATAGCGTGACACTGGAGGAGTTAAGTCCCAAAAATCTAATTTTTGGACTGGTGGATTACTGGAAGGTTCCCTACTAGGGAATGTAGCCAGTGGTGGGAGGGGAGACGTTTCACAGGTATTAGGCCTCTTTGTGTCAGAAAACGCACAAGCTTGCGGACACAATGGAGTACAAGCATCCCCAACAGTAAGTGATGGAATTTTATTTGGTGGAACTCTGGATAATCCAGCCGCTGGCTGGTGTAACTGCGGTAAATCACGATACTCTATGAAAGGTCTATTAACATCATTAGATGTCTGAGGTATATCCCTACCAGCCACCGGCGATTTACGTCTGGCAGACTGCGGATTTACCTTCCCCAGTGAGTCAACGTACGCAGACACAATACTTTCCACATGTTTTAGACTATCAGTAAGTGCGCTAAAAGAGGTCTTAATCAGAGTTTCCAATGCTTGTACCAAGGAAACAAGAGTTTTATAGTATTCCATAAGTATCTTATTAGTGGGTGCTCTTGATGAAGACTTTGTGGCTGCAGGGTTCTGGGAGCTTTTATTTGTAATATTCCGATCTCCCCCTCCCAGTTGTTCTAGATTTTTTGGGGAAGGGCCAGCACGGAAACTGGGTGTCCTAAGTCATTTCAATGGGGGTTGAGAGTCAAGGACACATGTTGAGCTAGGGTTAGAATTACCTGTACCCCTATCTATTGCACTTGTCATCTCCCCACCAGAGGTTTTATTTAATGCTGGATTTGAAGTTGAAACATCAGTCAGTATTGCAGGCCCAGATGTGCTCTCAGTGCAAATGGTTAAGGATTCTACCACACTCATAATCTGTTTTTCTATCGCCCCCATGGCACCCATGATGTAATTCATAATGGAAGCTCTGGTTTTGTTAGGTGATTTAGTCACCATCCATGGGTGTTTTCTTTTTCCCATTTTTTCACAGCCTAAGTACTCATTAAACTTCAAAAAACACTTATGTTATGTTAAAAGCATTTATTAAGCGCGCATACACCAACGGTTTCTTGGCGCTCAAGTGAGGATCACGGCAGTGGTAGGGAGATTGCTTAATCAGTATATGCTTGAATGAACAACTAAGTCTTTAGTAATTTCCTGAACTGGGCAAGGGAAGTCAAAGACCTTATCTCCTCTGGGAGGGAATTCCAAAATTGCGGAGCAAGGACAGAAAACATTATCCCGCCATACTTCTTACTAACTTAAGTTAAAATAATTTTCAATGTATTTAAAAAAGGAATAGGCATACAATCAGAACCAAACTAAACCAAACAGTTCATTAATGAAAATGTTCCCTTCCACTCAGTCAGCCCTAAGTCTGGTCTAGAACCTAATCAAAAGGTAAGCGTTAGTTGCAGTTGAATGATGATCAAATCAGGAGGAACCAAGTCCGGCAAACCTCAATAAACACACTTAATCCAATGATCCACAGGAGCAAGTAAATCTACATATCCAAGCCAAGAGGGGTTGCCCTGCCCTGTCATTTCCTGTCGCTGACGAGCACAGACTGGTCCGCCCTCGGCCCGGGCTTCGTCTGGGCATGTCCCGCGCTGCGAGTGTGTGCCATGCTTAAATATCGCTGATCGTGATCCGGTGAGGTGCTGGCAGGGGGTTTGGACACAGAGTCCCCAGCCAGGGCCGGACTGAGAACCAAAACCGGCCCTGGCAAAGTGCTCAGCCGGCCCCCTGGGGGAGCGGCCTTGCTCTTTGCCGGGGCCGGTTTTCGGCTGATTTTGTTACAGGGCCGATTTTGCAGCTATGCTGCAAAAACGGACCTGTAACAAAAATGGCCCCGAGGGCCCAAAACCGGCCCCCACCCTTGCGGCGCACCGGGGGATTGCCCGGTGCCCGCAACGGCCAGTCCGGGCCTGTCCCCAGCGCTTGCCCATAGCAGCGGCTCCCCTTCGGCAGTGCTGACAAACCGCCCACCAGGTTTGGAGAGTGTCTCCACAGCAGACCATATTGGCAATAGCAAAAACTTGCAGCAGACAGGGTCCCACAACTTCTGTGGCAGCCACTAGCAGTGTCTTTGAACGGCATGTCTGCGAATCTCAGTTAGGAAAGCGCATTTCCTAAAAAGATTTTTTTCATTAACAAGCTAACTGCAATTCTACAGAATCGAAATGTGGGTTTGCGATTCCGTATTTAGAACAGCACTGTTTAGGGCATCCCTTCCAAACATCGAATCGTGGTGGTGTGTATCAAAAAAGGAAACTTACACTTTTCATTTTATTTCTAAGCAAACAGGTTAGATTAACAAAAAAGATTGCTTCATTTAAAAGCAAAGACATGGTGGTATGAATATTAATGAGGTAAGCCTCAGTTTGTGACTCATTAGGAATGATAGCTATCACAAGGATGGTAGCCTGCTGAGATCAGCAGGCCACAAGGCCTGTGACCGCTTTTAAATAAATCAAACCTTTTTTTTTTAATGCAGCCCAGTTTCCTTAAAGGGAAATAGGGGGCGTTTATAAAAAAATTAAGTACTTTCCTTGTTTAAGAGTAGACACTTTTATTTACATTCTCAAAGGGGAATGGGTCCATTCACAATTGGGAAAGAGTCCATATGGGACCTCTTCCCATTTTATGATGTTAAAAAATGAATGCTAATCATTTAATTTCTTTTTTTAATGCATCCCGTTTTCCTTAAACAAAAATAGGCTATATTTAAAAAAAATGTTTTATTTAAAAGCAATCATAGACAAGGTGGTCTATACATTTGCTAGCCACTAGGATACACAAATAAAAAAAAAAGTTTCATACATTTGGAAAAGTGTAATTGTAATTGTAATTGTAATGAGATTTCTAGAGCGCATGGCTGCCCGTGAGCGTCCCAGCGCTAGTAGATGCATCTGATGGATTAGGCGAGTGCGGAACAGATGGTTACGGGAACAGCCAGGTCTTTAGAAGCCTTCGGAACGGCATCAGATTGTGTTGGGCCCGCAGATCGAGCGAGGAGGGCGTTCCACAATTTGGACGCTTGAAAGAAGAAGCGCCGACCTCCGGAGCGTGTTTTCTTGATCCTGGGTATTTGAGTTAGATGAGCGTTCGAGGAACGGAGAGTTCTGGACGTGGTATACGGGACAACCAGGTCCTTAAGGATTGGCGGGGCTTTCCCACAAAGAATTTTGTGGGTGAGGCACAGGGCCTTGAAATGCACCCTTTGCACCACGGGCAACCAGTTTAGTGTTCTAATCGCTGGTTTAGCTGAGCACCGAGTCTTGGTGTCCGTAAGAATCCTAGCCGCAGGGTTTTGCACAACCTGTAACCTGTCTGTGACTTTCTTTGGTGCGGCAAGGTACAGGGCATTTCCGTAGTCCAGTCTGGACAGGATAAGACCCTGTAAGAGCAGCTTTCTTGACTGAAAGGGGAGCATGGGGAGGATCTTGCGGGTGGTGCGAAGTAGACCGAGGCAGGTTCCAGCCGTTTTTCTTGCCTGGGTGTTTAGGGTGAGGTTGTGATCGAGCCAAATCCCCAGACTTTTGATTTCAGTTTTGGGGGTTGGGGGCGGGCCCATGCATGGGGGCCACAGAGACTCTGGGCGGTAGTGGGACTGATTGCCCATCACCATAATCTCTGTTTTGTCGCCGTTGAGTTTTAAATGGGATGAGTTCATCCAGCTGACTATGTCCCCTAGGCAGGAATACAGGTCGATGGTGGGATTATCCAGCCGGCTTAGGGAGACAACCAACTGGTGTCATCCGCGTAGGTCAGGGTTTAATACCATACGGGATGACAATCTTTTCCAGGGGCGCCATATACACGTTGAAGAGCGTTGGGCTCAAAGATGAGCCCTGGGGCACTCCGCAACGTATAGGGGTCTCCCTGGAAATGTAGTCACCCTCCGCCACCTGGAAAGTTCGGTCGTGGAGGTAAGATTTTAGCCACGACAGTGCTGACTCTGAAATACCCAGGTCTCCTAGCCGCTGAGCCAAGATGCTGTGGTTAACGGTGTCGAATGCCACGCTAAGGTCCAGAAGGATCACTGCCACTGAACCTCCTGCGTCAATGATCTTCCTGGCCTCTTCGACAACCGCTACCATCGCTGTTTCAGTACCTTGGCCCGGGCGGAACCCTGTCTGTGATGACTTTAACAATTCGTTGCTTTCCAGGTGGCTAGATAGTTGGTTATTGATAAATTTTTCCGCCATCTTGCTAATGCAAGGGAGGAGGGAAATTGGCCTGAAATTGGCGAAATTAGTGGGGTCGAGATTAGGCTTTTTGATTAAGGCTTTGACTACCACCTTCTTCCAACTAGACGGAACCGAACCGCTTTCTATGGAGGAGTTTATCAGCTTCACCATTGGTGTAAGAATTGTAGGAGCGACTTGTTTAAGGTGTCTTATTGGTGCTGGGTCATGCGGAGACCCACTTTTGAGGGCTTGAAGGATGGGCCTGAGGGTTTCCTCACAGATGGGGGAGAACATATCAAGTTCTATGTTCAAGTTATAGGCCTGCCCTGTGTGGATACGTGGGGGGTCCGCAGGAGGGAGAGGGGGGAGATGTTGGAGGATGTTTTGTATTTTTTGATCAAAGAATGTAGCTAACTCATTACACTGGTTATCCGAGAGATTATGGGAGCAGGAAGGTTCTGAGGTTTTTAAAAGTTTTTTCACAATTTGAAACGTTTCTCTGGACGAACAGGATGCCTTACTAATTTTTTCATTAAAGAAGGCTGTTTGAGCATCTTTGAGTGCTTTTTTGTAGTTGAGGATGGCCCGTTTATAGTCGCTTTTACAGACGGGATCGAAGTCTTTCCTCCATACTCTTTCCGCTCTCTTGCAGTTTTTCTTGAGGAGGCGCAACTCGTGTGTAAACCACGGGGAGGTGCCTTTTTTCCTAGGATTTAGATGCAGTTTTTTAGGAAGAACGGTGTCAAGGGAGTTTTCAATCCAGGACGTGAGCTGCGCATCGGCAGAGTGGGGGTTACTTTCGAACTGTGGCCTGGTGTGCTCTAATGCGTGTTTCCATCTATCGAGGTCGAGTTTGGCCCATGAGCGGGAGAGTCTAACCCGTGTTTGTGTGGGAGGAGAGGTGTTATGGATCTGCCAGCTGAAAGGGATCAACAGGTGATCGGTCCAGGGCACTGGGATGGGTGAACTCACCATGAGGTTGGGGAAATTGCAAAATATAGGGTCGAGCAAGTGTCCAAGATTGTGCGTGGGAAGATTATTATGTAAGTGCAGTTGATGAGCTGCAAGGTCTAGGATCAAATCCGTGGCCGTGTCATCTTTGCTACTATCAAAATGTACATTGAGGTCTCCTAAAATTAAGAAGTTGGGCCGAGTGCTAGCCAAGGCTATGGAGCATTCCAAGAGTGAGTTATGGAACTGCCCCATGGCTCCTGGCGGCCGATAAATGAGAACTCCTGAAAGGGAGTTACAGGGGGAAATGTGCATAGTGAAGTGCGTGTTTTCACAGTCCGTCATAGGTCTGTCAAGAAATCTACATGAGAAGAAATCTTTAAAGATGACAGCTATTCCTCCTCCCCTACCCTTTGGTCAATTCAGATGTTGTATAAGGAAGCCTTGGGGCAGAGCCTGTACAATATCGCATCAGAGTCTGGGGCAAGCCATGTTTCTGTTAGAAACAGGATCTCTAGATGGTGGTCTTCTATGAGTAAGTGAATTTCGTGGGCGTGTTTGGGCAGAGACCTACAGTTGATCAGAGCCATTTTTACGATCATCTGAGGGTTGTGCTTGTTTGTAGGGGGGGAGAGTTTGAAAGGACAATGGGAGCAATTAGTGAGATGAGCCTCGGCTCTAAGTGATTGAGAACATAGGTGTGAGAGAGGCTGATTGAGATGGTATAGGGATTCTCTGGAGTAAGAAAGCCTCGACTGCTCACTAGTGCCTGGCTCCTGGCTCGGTCTGGCACGGATGGGCGCAGACGGACTTACCTCTGGCGCACCTCCGGCGCGCCATCGACGCGCCCGCTGCGCTCGTACGCAGTGTATTCCAAATTGTGATTCACAGAAAATTTTGAAATTGCTATCCCTAATGTTAGCACATCTGGCCCATAATTCTTAAACAGTGATTCCCTGTAAAAAGAAATAAAATCTTCATTGCCTCCGCATACGCTCTATATTGAATTCTGATAATGTCTGTAATTAATCTACTTAGTTCCTCAACTGAGGGTGGCGGCGTCTGACACGTCAGTACTAACCTCCTCCTAAAATCGAAACTGGAAAACACCTGAATGCACTGGCCCTCATGGGTCATGGGGGATTTTTTTCTCCTCTTTTGTGGTATGTTATCACAATCTCTATGAGTTCAAGAGTCGGGCTAAGTCTGCCAAGGTGTGGCCCCCGCTTGGGAGGAGGGGGAACCGTCCTGCTGGCGCTTTCGATTGAAAATAGAATGTATAAACCTCCAACATTCTAGGACTGATCCATTGTTTTATGAGCAGATCAGAAGATGCCATAGCAACCAAATACAGATTATACACTGCAGGTGCAAAGACAAAGGAAATCTTTTGATGCAATTAAACTCCCATGAGAAAACTAAGGCCCAGATGTACTAACATATTATACAGTCACAAAGCCACGCAAAGCAACGCAAAATATAGGTATTTACTTCCAAGCGCAAAATGTATTTTGCACAGGAAATGTGCCCTTTTTTCAGTGCAAAAAGCTCGTTGTGCTTCTTTGTGTCAGGGGGTCGTTACTGTGGTGTTCCAGTGCAAATTCCCACCGTTTTATTTGTACGCTGAGCCCCATATACTAAGATAACTACACTGGACTTTGTGTCACAAATTAAGCACTAACAAGGAGAAACCTTTCTAGTTCCCCAAAGAACCCATACATTGCATGTGTGCTGAAGAGCACAGTGCACATCCAGTGCATTAGGCTAAGTTTGTCTAGATGTAGGACTTTGTACTGGAAGGGTGTGCTTCCTGTACAAATCCCAAACTAGACAACTTGCACTAACATCCGCAACTCTGTGTGTTGTGCAAGGCATCCTTTTTCGAGTGCCAGCGCAGGGGACACCTGAGCAGGCTCACAACCTCAATAGGTATGGTCCTGCACTGTGCTTACCCTTTACGCCTTGACGTAATTGTTTGCGCTATATAAAAAAGCCATTCATTCATTCATTACGCAGGCAACTCAGAGTTGCATGAAAAATGAGTGAATCTGCCTCTCAATGTCTAGTATATGAGGATGTATCCGGCAAAATTGAAAGTGAGTAGAGATGTATTTATTTATTTATGTCCTAGCTTTATAGAGCGGGCAATTACCCAACGGTGCCTTAGAGCTAGCAAAGTAATACACTCTATACAGCAATCTGCCTACTCTATGGCTCCAGGCAAAGCCTATGTAAACAAACAGGTTTTAGAGCCCTGTGAAATTATAAGATATTTAGCTGTAGGTGTGAATCGGGCAAAACGTCTGTTCCATGCCTGAGTTGTAACACACAGAAAAGCCCGTCCTCCCTGTCTTGACGTCCCCCCTGTCTTGACGTCCCCCCTCCCTCTCTTGCTCTCCGGTATTTAGGTACCGTGATCAGACAGGGGGAGGTCGAGCAAAGCAGTCTGGGACGAATGTATTTTTTAAACATATGAGACACATACAAAGACAGGGCTACTGGGTTAATGGCCTTATGAACCATAGAGAGGCCAAATCATATTTCTCTGCAAACACCAAAATGCACGTAAGAGGGAAATGTCCAGGCTTGTTTAAAACTGGGTCGGCAGACAGCTGGTGCCTGAGAAGTTGTGTTGTGAATATGCAGGCACCCCCAACACAGGGGATGAGGGCTGTGTACCCGTGTTTGCGGCGCGGGGGTGATTTTTAAAAGTGTCTTTCTTTAGAAGCAGCTGATCGCATAAAGAGAGCTGTAAAATGCAGAGGGGGAAACTGGTAGCATGCTTTAAAAGCACAACTGGGGCCAGGTTCCCAGGAAGGCTCTAGCATGTAGGTGTCAAAGTGATAAAGAGTAACAGGTGTGAGCTGAGTGAAAAACCAGCCCAGGGCCCTCACAAACCTTCCCAGAGCAATTCTCAAAAGAGGCTAATACAAGCCCAGTTATAAAATAACAAACCACAGCCACCCAGGAGCTTCCAGATGTGAAAAAAGACAGGTGTCATGTAGAACCAAAGCTGCCCACGACAACCTGAAACAGGGTGACACCTGGTAGGCTATAAGTCACACTGCCCAAAGCTCCTGGCTGTAAAAGTGACAGGCCTGGTCGCAAAAGTGACATGCCTGGCCCCAAAAGTGACAGGTCTGGCAGGAAAAACCCTGGCCGTAAAAATGACAGGTGCGGGGGCATGGTATTGGAGATAGTGCCTGTTCCATGGATCCAGCCTTCCTATGAGAAGGGCCAAGCAGCTTGAACAACTGGGGCCCATTATAAAAGTGACACGACTCTGTAGTGAGTTTTGTGTGTGATACACATGCGCAGGTGATTAACCCTACTCTTCCCAAGATAGGTTGTGAGTTTAAGTAACAGATGTCAAAATAATAAACTGTTGTACTGTTTATACTGTACAAGGGTGGAAAATGTTCCCACCCGAAGACCACCATAACAGTGTTCTAAACCCTCCCCAGCCATAAATGGTGGAGAGGCATCTAATTAGCATGCCTGGACAAGTATAAAAAAGGCCCCTTTAGGGGTCCAGCACAAACAGCAGTTCAAAATCCCCTTTGAAACGATCGGCGCGGATTGTTTCGGCTGCACAGACCCAGCCCTTGGAACTTAAGGCAAGAATGGAGGAGATCAACTTCTCCCAGCTTGATGCGGCTTGCTACACTGTAATGGAGGTAAATAGGGGATGGAGCAATGTTACCTGCTTATGGGGGTTATTTAAAGTATTAGATGTGTGCATTTAAGGTTAACAAAGATGTAGTTTTCAAAATTGCTAAATAGTACTATGTAGGCTGGTATGTAAGCTGTTCTAATTAATCTTTAAGGCGTTGGGATATGCTGCTTAATGTGAATAATGTTGTCGTTGAAGTTTTTTTAAAAGGCCCAATTTGCAGTGTAGATGTATTTAAAGGGTAAAGGGTTGTTACGTCTGTGACACAGGTGGTGGGAGTACTGTAAGGGTGATCGAGTACACTATATAATATACAATGCATACATGTCAAAATAAATAATACAGCTCTGTACTCACCAAGCCGTTGTTATGTGCGGGTCAGAAGCAGTGGTATGTTGTCCTTGTAGGAGGATTTTTACAAACGCCCGAAGTGCCTGCAGGGGAAAGAGACCGCGTATCAAGCGGAGGAACGACACATACAGAGCGCTGCTCTCGCGTTTTAAAAGAAAGTTTCATTAACGCTGAGAGAAGCTCGTAAGGCCAGATCATTTTCTGAAATTTGGAACAGAGTTGACAGCAGAGGGGTGATTTTAACCCGATAAAAAATACCTGTATAATATTGTATAATATGTAATAAATTAAGAATGAAGTCGATCTTGTTAAGTAGAGTGGGTTTATTAAAACCTCATCCACGAACAGCCATAAGTAACTGACACATACAGAAGCCTTCAAGTAAACTTTCTGAGAATTAAGAATGAGGAGTGGAATGACAGATCTTAAAGGGGAAGGAAAAGTATAATTAGAAAAGGAGAGAACATCACACATCTCCCTTCCTTTACAAAATGAAAAGAATATCACACATCTCCCTTTCTTTATAAACAAGAGAAATAGACTACTTTAAGCAGAGAAAAAAAAACAAGCTAAACATAATCTTTTAAATAGTATGGAGCACTACGAATTCTTTGACTTCTTGTAGAATGAGATGACAACCTGTCAAAAGAAGAGTTAGAAGGAAGGAAAAAATTATTGCACAAACCAATGTCATTATGAGATGAGTCACTAGATAAATTAGGATTAACAACTACAACACGACTCTTATTCCAAATTCTTCCATCTTCAGTCTTAACAGCATTTTTGAAAATCTTGATAACAGCTCTAACATCAGTATATTTGGACCACGGTTTACGTCCAACCGGGGTCTTTATTTTTACTAGATCACCAACTTTTACTTCATGAAAATTAACACTTTTCTTTTTGTCAAAGTGTGGAAAAGTAAATTTTGCCATGTTCTGTGTCCCTACGCCCCATCCATCATATGTTATGTATGCATGACCAATATGCATATGTTATTCCCCATTTCTGATTAATGACGCAATTACAGTTGTGTCCACCTCTAATATGTTAGTTTCCAGTCCTCGTGAATACTACGAATATTAGGCCTATGTAAAATAATGTTGCCACGTTTTTCAGTGTGCACGTTATTCCATTATAAAGTCCCCGTTTCTAGGCCTCAAAAGGGCCCGGACCCTGGATTCAGCTCCTGTCTCCTGAAAGCCTCGCTGAGGAGCGATACAGCCCCCACCTGTATCCTCGACCTTTCACTTACTTCCTGCCTCGCACTGCCCGGTGCACCCCGGCCCTGCCTCTAAGTCTGCCAAAAGTATGTTATAGTTCCAGCTATCAGTTCAGTCCTCCTCCTTTGCATTCCTAAGCTACTGAACTGCATCAATAGTTTCCGTCGTTGTCTAGCCTTCTCGTCTCCCTGTTAGAGAAATACTGTATTTAATGGTCATTTAGTATTCTTCATCACGCATTTCATGTAGAATAATGCATGGTCCAGTCTTAGAATCAAGTTAGCCTCTCCCCTCATGACTTCTAGTTTATATCAACATGTTCCCTAAACATTAGATACCAGATAGGGTTTAGGTACATGTCGCTCCGACCCTCCAGACTCTAGTCTCTGCTCCTAGCACAGAGTTCGTAGCCCCCAGCTTCTCCTAGTAACACGTCATTGCCAGTTTTCGCGCACCATTAGGTTAGAGGTCCCGGCTCCTTAGGTAGCCCCCTCCTATGTGTCCGCCCATTCATGACATATTCTGTTACGTTTTACTTCACATGTCTAAGTAAACTCCCAGTTACACCTTTTTTTACTGTTATCTCTCGCGACTGCTACACGTCATGCCTTCTGCTCCACCCACTGCTACGCCTACTGCAATGTAATGCTATGTGTTTGCGTTATGTATATAAATGAATGTCTTGTTATTGAATGTTAGCGAGCTCATCCCAGACCTAGCCCCGGCAGCTGCCGGGCCTCTTTTCCCCTGTCATCCTGTTCCTATGCAGGTCGTCCTGATCCTGTCCTTATGCTGTAATAAACCTACAGAAACTCCTACTACCTCGAATCTTGACTCTTATTTATTGAGCTATCTGTTATTCATTCATTCATCCAAAAATAGGGTATTATTTATTTATTTACCACATAATGGCGCCCGAACAGGGACTTGCCCTTTCCCCACGCGTCGGTGAAGCCACGCCGACCCCCTGACCCTCTGCAGTCGTGACGGAACCATACCGTGCACCTGGCAGATATTTCTGCTTCAAGTATCCCTCAGGCCCACGGAGGAGACGGAGGAGGCGGTCCAGCATCCGAACGAGACGGTGGAGGAACGCGGCGAGTCCCGACCAGAGCCCAAGCCGAGAGTCCAAGGTCCGAGGTATCCGGAGGTCCACCCGTAACTGAAGTCCGAAGTCCGAAGTTCGTCGTCGTAGTCCAGTCCCGTCCGAGGCCTTCCGTTCCGTGCTGCCCGGTGAGTACCATTGCTGGGGTAGTGTCTAGACAGGGTCAGTCTAAATTGACTCTGGTCCGTGGGTTGGTGGTACCCAAGCTCACAAACGAAGTGTTCACCTAGGTGGATACGGGTCTTGATGTGTTCCTTTATGGGACCGGTATGTTCCGTACTGTTATAGCAGTGCATCCAGTAACTCTAGTCTGTTCCGTTTTCGAGAATTCTGTTCTGTTTTCAGTATTTTCAGGTAGTATTCTGTTCGAACTGTTATTTATAATGTTGTTTAATGTATTTCCAATGTCGTGGTATGCCTGAATTGTTTCCCCAATTGTTATTGTTTTTCGTGTATTGTATTGTGTTCCGATTCAAGTTTAGAATGCCGCTCTTTTCCAAGTTACGTCAGTTAAAAACTAGAAAGGGTCTGCTGGAAGCAGCAGTTCCTGTTCCGCCTAGGGACAGTCCAGGTCACTTTATGTATCAGAAACATGGCATGAGCGCCATATTGTATCTAGATTTATGGGTAGAGTATACCAAACAGTTAGAAGAAAAGTATAGATGGCCCGTATCGGGTACATGGGATGCCGAATGTATCATGCGAGTAGAAGAAGCATTATGGAAAAAGAAAGCCAGACAGTCACAGAAAGATGCCATCGAGTTATGGCGTAAGGAAGCTCATAAAAGAACGGAAAAGGAAGTCAGAAAGTCAGAGTTAAGTAGAGAATCCCAAGAACGAACCCAAGAAAGAGAATTAATCGAGATAGGTGAACAAGTTAAAGCCGAACAGTCAGACAGACAGAGGCATGCCCTTATTAAGGGTATGTATCCTCTCCTTGCCGAAGGCTCGCCAAAAGCGACCCCAGAGGCACCCAGTAATTTCCCGCCACCATTAGTTCCGACCAAGCTACGTCACAAACCGACCGCTGCTGATATTTTTATTTCGTCCTATTTGGACGACACAGTCCCAGAATATGCAAATCCTGTTCGCGCTCCGCTAGTCCCTGTAAATCAGGCACTTCCCGTTCCTCCAGACACCGGAGTACCTGTTACGGTACCCCCGGGTCAGCCTGCCATACAAGTTCAGCCCACGTTACAATTACCGACCCTGCAAGCACGAAGAATGTCAGTCAACGATTCTAGTCTGGGGGCCGCAGGAGGAGGTCCTCCTCAAACCCCGCCGCCACACAAACGTTTATCAGCACTCGAATTACATGCTCAAGCATCACAGCGTACTCCTAAAAGTAATAAGTCTGTTACAGAAATCAGACAAGCCCTTGCCGAATGTGTTTATGATCCAGTTCCAGGCGAATATAATATGGTTTTATATTCCGTACGCGTAAGAAGGGTGACCGAGTATCTAGTCACCTTACCAAATATGAAAGAAGATCTAGACAGAATATATCGTTTCATCCGTACAGGGGATGATCCAGAAAGTATTGGCGAGATCATGTCTCAAAGGAAAGCCGAGATCCAGCTCATGATATTAAAGTTCCTGATCAATTGTCTAATAAGAGAACAAGATTACCCGTCTAAAGATCCCGCCGAAATGAGAATCCTGACAAGGTGGAGTGATAATATAGCCGAGGGTAAGCACAAGACCATTAGTGCCATGGAAAGTATGTACAAGAAAATTCGTAAAGAAATAGTAAGGTTACACGAACAGCGTAAAGCAGCACAAGTAAGTGAAAAAGAAAGTATCTCTGATCCTGAAGAGGAAGACGAGAATCCCGCCAGAATAGCGTATGTAGGGATATCCAGATTTCCAGATCGCCATTTACGTCTAGAACCCAAGTCTATTTTTCATCATCCAGCCCCAGAACGAGAGCCTTGTTCTCTAGAACAAGTATTTCAAGCTACCGATCACATTCTGAAATCACGAGTCGGTTATAGCGAGTTAAGCACCATGCATGAACAAGAATTAGCCCGATCAGCAGTCCGATGGATTACTGATTCTACCACTTTTCCAGACGAAATAGTGGCACAAATGTTTCTGAAACTGCCCCCAGCCGAGCAACGACTGGTGGGTATGTATATGATCCAGCACCTCATTACTCAGTATGAGGGTCAACACTCTGATCCAGGCCCGTTACACGATATCCTGAACGAGTTACTCCAGTACAGATGGAGAGGTCTAGGTACCGATTTAATTAGTGTTATTCTAGAACAGCGTCACAAGTATAGAACGTTCCTGAACCCGCATTTTGTTCACGTCTCACCCCCAGAAAGTAAACCATTCTACATAGACAGACAGAATCCGTTACGAGAAGTCCACCCAGTCCAAGGGACGGGTGGCGAAATGCAACGAGTGTTTGTATACACTCCGATTTCAAAGATGGAACTCCTCGAAATGAAAAAGCTAATTCCCTGTCATGACAAAGATCCAGCAGGGTTCCATAGAGAATTAAAAGACATGCTCCGTATGGGAGAATACACGTACCCAGATGTCATTAAAATGTTAAAGGTTCTGCTACCCGCAGGGGTGTATGAAAAGTTAAAGGAAAAAGAATGGGAGGTGGGAGAGAAAAAGATCGATTGGACAGCTCTAGAAGCTGAAGACAAGGCACGAGTACCAGGTACCGGTCTTGGAGATAAATGTAAAGAATTACCAGAATTATTGATTCAAGTTTTACCCAGATTATTGACAACTAGAAAAGAAGACTGGGATGCCATCTCAGCCTGTAAACAGAAACAAGATGAAAACATTAGTGATTTTTATTCTAGATTTGAGAAATGTTTCAGTATTAATAGTGGTCTCAAGACAAGTAGTGAGTCATACCCTCATCTTTTCGTTACCAAATTAGTCGAGAATTCAAGTCCACAAATTAAAAACCGAGTTTTGAAAGTCGAAAGCACCTGGCAAGCAAATACTCCGTCCCAGATGCTCCAGATGCTCCAGTATCACCAGAATAGAATTAGAGAAGAGCAAGAACACGAAAGAAAACGTATGAAAGACACGAAAATGAAAGTGCTAGTTGCACAATCTATTCCTCAAGACAGTCAGAAGAGGGGTCCGATTCAAGCCAGTCATCCTGCGGCTCCCGTTAAAGGGAACTGCAATTATTGTAAACAGCCAGGTCATTTTATAAACGAGTGTGCAGTTCTGAAACATAACATAGCTACTGGTAAGACTAAAGAAAGACCACGTCCGCCTAGACAAGAACAAGTTTCACAGATTCCTCAGTCACAGAATGCACCACAGACAGTTACAGTACCGCAGCCTATTGCTGCAACACAGCACGTTACATCGCAGATGTACCAGTATGCACAGTCCGAGTATCCAGAATACCAGTCATATTCATGAAACAGCCTAGAGAGGGAGGTAGGCTTGCCTCTCATCGAGATACCTGTAGACCAAGAAGGTCCCTATGTACACAGTCAAGTATTAGGGAAAGACAGAAAGTTTCTGATCGATACAGGGGCAAGTAGGACCACAATTAGTCACGCCGAAGTTCCAGGGGCTCCGCTCTCAGGCTCAAGAAATGTTTCCCTTGGATTTTCAGGAAAACCCATAGTTAATGAAATATCTCAGCCAGTTACTCTAGAAGTAGGTCCATTGTCCCGTACTACTGATCTGTTACTTACTAAGGCATGTCCAGAAAATCTGTTAGGTATTAAGACACTGAAAGAGTTAGGTGCAGTTATTTGCTGTTCCCCAGAGGGAATACGTCTGTTCCTACGTGACTTTAAGGGTCACTATGTATTACGAGATTTTGATTCCAGATTGTCTAATGTTCCGCAGCATTTATGGGCGCAAGGTCCAACTGATGTAGGTTACATGCAAATCACACCCTATCGTGTGACTCTCAAACCAGGTGTAGTGTTACCCCGAATCCGACAGTACAGATTGCCACCTGAGGCTGTAGCAGCCTTATCCAAAATTATTGACGAGCTCATGGCTCAAGGAGTAGTTGTAGAAACTGACTCCAATGTATGCAATTCCCCATCATTCCAGTCATGAAACGTACTGATCCAAATGCACCCCCAGTATATCGATTAGTGATTGATTTACGAGAGCTTAATAAATGTATTATTCCTCAGTATCCAGTTGTTCCAGACATTTCTTCCCTGTTAACTACCATTGATTCCGAAGCCATGATTTTCACTGTTATTGACCTCAAGAATGCATTTTTTAGTGTTCCAATTCATCCAGACAGCCAGTTTCTTTTCGGATTTTGTTTAAATGGAAGGAGCTATATGTTTACACGCGCTCCTCAAGGTTTCACAGAAAGCCCTAGTATTTACAGTCAAGCACTCAAGAGACAACTAGACAATATTCACATGCCTACTGGCACTGCCCTGCTCCAGTATGTCGATGATCTACTGATCACAGCCCGTTCTGAACGTGCTTGCGAGCGAGCATCACTTACAGTTCTGTATTTTCTAGCCGAGATGGGGCACAAGGTGTCACCTTCAAAGCTTCAATTCTGTGTCCAGCAAGTGGTATACTTAGGACACTTGCTGTCCAAGAGGGGTAGGCAGTTGACACCCGACCGTATCCAGTTAATAGCGAATCTTCTCCAGCCCAGAACCCAGAAGGAGGTACGTGCTTTTATCGGCCTTACTTCTTATTGTAGACAATGGATTCCCCAGTATGCATTTCTAGCCAAGCCACTGATACAGTTAACGACACAGGAGGCAGCCGTATCGACTGTCCTCCCTTGGACATCTGAACATACACTTAGTTTCAACGAGTTAAAGAAAGCCCTATGCCAAGCTCCAGTTCTAGCTACACCGAACTACAGTAAGCCTTTTACACTTTTCGTTACAGAACGCGAAGGTACAGCATTATCTGTTCTCACACAAGATCAAGCAGGTCAATACAAGCCCTGTGCTTATTTTTCAAGCACATTAGATCCAGTCGCCCAGGCGTTGCCTGCGTGCCTCAAGTCAGTTGCAGCCACAGCACTAGCTATCAGACAAAGTGATTCCATAGTTTTAGGACATTCCCTGACGGTACAAGTTCCACATTCAGTAGAAGTTCTTTTAAACCGAACACAAACTCAGCACTTGACAATTGCACGTTTAACAGGTTATGAATTGACACTGTTCCAGCCACACATAGAAATTAGACGCTGCAATGTCCTGAATCCTGCTACACTGTTACCATCAGTTAATTCAAATCCAGACACACATGACTGTGTGGAAGTAGTTAACGTTACGACAAAGCCAAGACAAGACCTGACAGACATTCCGTTACCAGATCCTGACCTGACACTTTATGTGGATGGTTCATGTATGAGAACTAGTACAGGAGAACTAGTCGCCGCATATGCAGTGACTACTGACACTGAAGTTATTGAAACACACCGTATTGATACCCTGTCCGCTCAAGCAGCAGAGCTAGTTGCTCTGACACAAGCCTGTATACACGCCAAGAACCTGAAGGTTAATGTTTACACAGATTCACGTTACGCATTCGGAGTTGTACACGACTTCGGAGTGCTCTGGCAGGAGAGAGGTTTTATGACTTCTCATGGAACCAAGATTCAGCATGGTCTCCTTATTCAAGCTCTGTTAGACGCCATACATTTACCGACATCTATTGCTATCATGAAGTGCAAAGCACATACGAAAGTTACTGACATTATTTCCCAAGGTAATGATCTAGCAGACCGCACAGCCAAGCTTACAGCACAGACACCAGACATTCCAGTAAACATGACACATACTCCAGATCCGACTACATGTATGACAGTTAAGGACCCTACACAAGATGTCATAGATATTCAGTTACATGCTACTCCCGATGAAATCAAGAAATGGTCTGTACAAGGAGGGGTCCAGACAGATCAAGGATGGTTAACGAAGGGTAGAGCCACATGGTTTCTCCCCGATTCTATGGTTCAAGTTATTATCAATACCGCACATAGTCCAGCACATTTAGGAGAAAAAGCTATGTTAGACAGTATCCAGAACATTTGGTTCAACAAACATTTACGAGCTGCAGCCAAGCAGAAAGTCCGTACCTGTATGATATGTTGCCAGTTTAATCCAGGTAAAAGTGTCCCGGTGGAACAAGGTGGTTTCCAGCCCCCTGACCACCCTTTTGAGGTCCTCCAGATGGATTATATTCAGATGGAGCGATGTCGAGGTTTCAAGTATGTCCTTGTAGTTGTATGCGCTTTGTCCAGGTGGACAGAAGCATATCCAGTCCCAGATTACACAGCCGCGACCACTGCCAAGCAGCTGGTTCGTGAATTCTTCCCTAGATACGGACTCCCTAGAGTCGTATATTCTGATAACGGTCAGCCATTCTCATCCGAACTCATGAAACACGTTTCCCTGTTGTTAGGGTACCAGTGGAAGTTCCATTGTGTACGCCATCCAGAAGCAGCTGGACTAGTCGAGAGACATAATCAGACTCTGAAAATCCGTATAGCAAAAATCTGTAAAGACAAGGGTGTGGACTGGTTAGTAGCTTTGCCAGTCGCTCTATTTTACATGCGTATGGTCGCACATTCCAGATCAGGTCTGTCCCCGTATGAGGTCGTATTCGGCCGCCCCCCTAACATGTGGGGTACTCCTAGACCCCGAAGTATTACCGATGTTTCATGTAATATGCTGACAGATTACCTAGCTTCCTTGATGTCTGCCCTCAACTCATGTCGTTCACAGGTTGCCGCCGCATTTCCAGACAATACCGAGGTGGCACCGCACGAGATCGTTCCAGGGTCGTTGGTGATGGTCCGCAACTTTGACAGATCAAGTCCGCTGGAACCACGTTGGAAGGAGCCACGTCAGGTCCTCTTGACCACCCGAACTGCCGTCAAGTTAGAAGGCAGGAAGGGGTGGGTCCACCTCTCTCATGTAAAACTTTTCAAAGGACCAAAGCCAGACTTCAAAGACATTGCCAAGAACATTTCCCCGGATTCGAAGGATTGCCAGAACATTGTTTTAAAGGACTGTCCCGCACCAGACTTTATTACAACCCCTCCCTTGGTAGAGAAAACTCCGCAACAGGAGTATAAGTTAAAGCTCAGGTCTAATAAGTCAGCCAGTTTGATTGTATAAGTCCTCCCCTAGGTGAAACGGTTGGACTGTTTCTGACATGTATAAAATAGACCCCCATAGTGAGAGAGTCAGTCGAAGTTCATTTCAATGCATCGTTTTTCTGAGTTTCATACTATTCATCAGCATAATGATTTCCTGCACCAGTTATGCTTTCTATCTGTGTTTTCCAGTTCCTCATGTAAATATGTCTGCTCATGCTACAGTAGAGCACACGTTTAGTGATCTGCCTCCTCACGAATATTCATACCGCCTCGCCATGCGTAATAACACATTCATCCGTATGTTACATTATTCACACCAGACCAGCAATGCCACTAATTGTTGGGTGTGTGGTCGACTCCCCCCTTTCCAGACATCGAAGGGAGTTCTGCCACTGTTTCCTTATCCATTTTCACACAATGGTTCGTGTGGAGCATGGTCCACGCTAACGTCATCCTCAACAGATATGTCTTTTCTTAGCAGTACATGTTTCCCAGACAAGCAAGGTTTCCCCCATAGAACAGGTTTAGATCTAGAAAATGAAGTATATAATTTAGGAAATTATTCGTCGAATTTCATGGTTCTGAATGTTCAGTCTGATACTACTCCAGATTCACCCGCTATTTCAGTACTACCAGTCAAAGGCGAATTATGTGTCCGTAGTTATGGTTCTGTACATATAGGTCATAGTGAATGTACTACTGTTATCCAGTATAGTGACAGTAGGAAATCTATTTTTAAAGCTTCACGTCATTCTTATTTTGTTTGTGGTCAAACTGCATATGTCCGTCTGCCCCTCGATTGGGAGGGAACCTGTTACATTGCTTTCCTACTGCCACCTGTTTTTCTAGCCCCACCTGATTATCATAGGAATTCTTTCTTAGTACACACTAGACACAAGAGAAATCTCCCGATTGTCGATTATACTGAAACCACCGCAGAGCAATTCATTGATATAGATAAAGGTGTTTTCCCTTATTTAGGTACAGTTGTAAATAGTAAGTTAATTCGTAGGTTAACAAGAACCCTTGAAGCTGTAGTAGATGAGACTGCCTCTGCTCTAGGTAACTTAACTGAAGAACAATCCTTTATGAGAATTGTCGTTTTACAGAATCGTCTCGTCCTTGACGTCATACTGGCCGATAGGGGCGGGGCCTGTAGAATTCTCGGATCCAGTTGTTGCATTTTCATTCCAAATAACGCGCCGTCTGTTTATTCAGCTATAACCAGACTCCATAAAATTGCCCATCTGTTACATCAAGATCCAGGCACCTGGACATGGTCCGGTTGGTTCTGGAATGTAATTTCCGCATGGGGATGGAAAGTCCTGTCCTTTCTAGGTATTGCAGTAGCGATCATATTTAGCTGCTGCCTCTGTATACAATGTGGCCCTGCGATTTGCAGCATGTGTGCTACCTCTTGTATTCCTAGTCCCAAGCCCCGTTCTAAATCCCGTTCCAAGACAATTCGAGACGAGCAAATGGTACTGTATGAAATGATAGACGGTATCATGAATATTGATGTTTCCTGATGGAAACGTAGTGACAAGGAGGGAATGTGGAAAAGTAAATTTTGCCATGTTCTGTGTCCCTACGCCCCATCCATCATATGTTATGTATGCATGACCAATATGCATATGTTATTCCCCATTTCTGATTAATGACGCAATTACAGTTGTGTCCACCTCTAATATGTTAGTTTCCAGTCCTCGTGAATACTACGAATATTAGGCCTATGTAAAATAATGTTGCCACGTTTTTCAGTGTGCACGTTATTCCATTATAAAGTCCCCGTTTCTAGGCCTCAAAAGGGCCCGGACCCTGGATTCAGCTCCTGTCTCCTGAAAGCCTCGCTGAGGAGCGATACAGCCCCCACCTGTATCCTCGACCTTTCACTTACTTCCTGCCTCGCACTGCCCGGTGCACCCCGGCCCTGCCTCTAAGTCTGCCAAAAGTATGTTATAGTTCCAGCTATCAGTTCAGTCCTCCTCCTTTGCATTCCTAAGCTACTGAACTGCATCAATAGTTTCCGTCGTTGTCTAGCCTTCTCGTCTCCCTGTTAGAGAAATACTGTATTTAATGGTCATTTAGTATTCTTCATCACGCATTTCATGTAGAATAATGCATGGTCCAGTCTTAGAATCAAGTTAGCCTCTCCCCTCATGACTTCTAGTTTATATCAACATGTTCCCTAAACATTAGATACCAGATAGGGTTTAGGTACATGTCGCTCCGACCCTCCAGACTCTAGTCTCTGCTCCTAGCACAGAGTTCGTAGCCCCCAGCTTCTCCTAGTAACACGTCATTGCCAGTTTTCGCGCACCATTAGGTTAGAGGTCCCGGCTCCTTAGGTAGCCCCCTCCTATGTGTCCGCCCATTCATGACATATTCTGTTACGTTTTACTTCACATGTCTAAGTAAACTCCCAGTTACACCTTTTTTTACTGTTATCTCTCGCGACTGCTACACGTCATGCCTTCTGCTCCACCCACTGCTACGCCTACTGCAATGTAATGCTATGTGTTTGCGTTATGTATATAAATGAATGTCTTGTTATTGAATGTTAGCGAGCTCATCCCAGACCTAGCCCCGGCAGCTGCCGGGCCTCTTTTCCCCTGTCATCCTGTTCCTATGCAGGTCGTCCTGATCCTGTCCTTATGCTGTAATAAACCTACAGAAACTCCTACTACCTCGAATCTTGACTCTTATTTATTGAGCTATCTGTTATTCATTCATTCATCCAAAAATAGGGTATTATTTATTTATTTACCACAAAAGTATGACTTACGTGTATTCTGCTTGAGCAATTCTCTTGTCCTCCAATCACCTATGTCATTGTTCACCAGACCTTTATTTAAGCACATCCACCCAGGACATAACAAGGTATTAGGAATCCTCCCTTTGAACAGCTCAAATGGTGACCTCCCAGTAGAGGAATGAGGGACAAAACGATAAGTATTTATCCTGTCTTGGAGAGTGGTTTTCCAATTTAAACCTGAAGCACGAGCAAGTTGAATTGACTCCTTTAGAGTTTTATTGACCCTCTCTACGGCACCATTAGTCTCAGGGTGATATAGTGAACATTTCTTTTGAGTAATACCACACTTTTTTAGAAAATCAACAAAAAGTGAGGAACAGAACTGGGGACCATTGTCAGATAATATACTATTTGGAAACCCTTCCTTATAAAATAGAGGTTCTAAGAACTTAATGATGGAATCAGAAGTAATTTCCCTGACAGCAGAAACTTCAATCCACCTTGAGTAGAGATCAATTAATACAATGAGGTAAGGAGTATCAGACACACCCGATAAAGGACCCAGAATGTCAATGGCAACTTCATCCCAAGGATGACCAGGTAAAGCCCTCTTAACCATGGGCATTTGTTTTGTTTTAAGGATCTTATCGCTAGAACAACACTCAGGACATTCTCTGACCATTCTTTCAGTTTCAAGATCCATACCCGGCCACCAGAATTGCATACGTAAGAATTCTTTGGTCTTCACAATCCCTAAATGACCATTATGAGCATGGGTCAACAACTTTCCTCTTAGAGAAGAGGGAGGAACAAGTTTAGTCCCACGAGTCAACAGACCATTATTTACAGAGAGTTCATCTGAAACCAAAGACCAAGGTTTAGATAGGCGAGAATTACTCATTAAAGAAAGAATTACATTGGATATTTCTTCATCTTTGCCCAATTCCGATCTCCATTCAGTTTCATCAATTGCACCATCAGTAATTTCACACACATTAGTATACTCATCAGGTTCACACAAATCATCGTGATCAGTATTCTCACTGTTAACCAATCTAGATAAACAATCAGCCGACCTGTTAGCTATCCCAGGAATATACTCCACTTCAAACTCAAATTCCTGCAGAGAAACAATCCATTTTCTGATTCTTGAGGAAATGGCATCAAGACCTTTCTTTGAAAAGACCTCTCTCAAAGACTTATGATCAGATAATACACACACCTTCGTTCCCCAAATGAGATTCTTGAACTTTCTCAAAGCCCAAAAAATGGCAAGAGACTCCTCTTTATTACAGAGTAATTAAACTCTGATCCTCTAAGGCAACGAGAAGAACAACAAATAAGATAATCTTTACCATTTCTCTTCTGAACCAAAACCGCACCCAGGCCTTTATCACTTGCGTCTGTAAACATGACGGTGGGTAGTCCAGGAACAAACGCATGAAGAGATGGAGCTTTTTTTAACTCTTTCTTGATACACTCAAATTCTTCCTTGCATTCACAAGACCAGTCAAATACAACATTTTTAGCAGTCAATTTTCTCAAATTATGGGTTTTGTCTGCGAAATTTGGAATAAATTTACCATAAAATTCCACCATGCCCAAGAATGATAGAAGTTCATCTTTACAAGTTGGATCCTTAACTTTGTCTATAGATTCAACAAGTTCCTTCTTTGGAAAAACACCATCACCAGTGATACGATGACCTAAATAGTTAACTTCCTGAACTCTAAATTTGCATTTAGATCTTTTTAAGGTCATGCCAGCACCAACCAACCGCTTTAATACGTCAGACACACGACAATCATGCTCAAGAACATAATTTCCATAGATTAACAAATCATCTTGATAGCACTTAACACCTGACAAGCCTTTTAAGATCTTTGACATGATACGTTGAAAGACCGAGGCAGCTGAGACGAGGCCAAAAGGCATTCTCTTAAATTTAAACGTACCCATAGGTGTAATAAAGGCAGTTAGGTCTTGTGAATAAGTATCTAGCTCTACCTGATGGTATGCGGAAGCTAAATCAAGAGTGGTAAAATATTTTTGCACCTTCTAAAGTGCTGACTATCTCATCTATATTAGGAAGGGGAAACCTGTCAACCACTACTTCCTTATTTAAGGCCCTTAGGTCAATGCAAAGACGAATTTCACCAGTATGTTTCTTTGCTATTACCACTGGAGCAAGCCACTCTGTTGCCTCCACAGGTACGATAATATCATTCTTTACAAGTTTGTCAAGTTCTTCTTGAACTTTTGCTTGTTCTACAAGGGGAATCCTCCTTACTTTAGCTACAACAGGAAGAGCATTGGCTTTTAATTTTATATGATGTTTGTACCCACGCAAACACTCTAATTCCTCTTTAAAAACATCTGGAAATTGTTTTGCCAAAGATAAAGACAAACTTTCATCACTCTCGTTGTTACTTACAGAGTTAGATACTTCATGAATTTGGACTTGGGGAGAGGCATTTGGATCAAGTGTCACTCCTAAATAGCGTTGATGTAACCAACCTAATAGTGCATCACCTTTCTTTGACACATAGACTTTACCGACAGTGATCTTTGAACCAAGTTCTATCTCAGCCATGAAATAACCCAGCATCACAATAGGTTTTTCACTATACCCTAAAGGAAAAATATCACATTTGAGTAGTTTTACCTTGCCTTTAAATAGCTCGTTATACAACTTTTCATCAATTATGGTTATCTTAGAGCAAGAATCAAATTTTAAATTAATCATAGAGCCTTCAACACTAACTAAATGAGATGGATGGTCTGATTTGTCATCATTAACTTCAAAACAAATTGATCTTACATGAGGTTGAGACCACCTTCTTCTTGAGTTATCACTATTATATGTTTTGCTTCTGCACAATTTCGCAAAATGACCCCTCTTATTACATAAATTACATGTAACCTTCAACGCAGGACACATAGGTGAATTAGCCAAATGATTATTTTGACCACATCTAAAACAAGAAAATTTGTTATTGGAGGAAGATAAAGGAGAATTAAATGACCTAGCTTGCTTTTCTTCATTAACAAAATGTTCTACTTTTTTTAATTGATAAACAGTCTCATCTACCTTTACTTCATCTTTAGACTCAGAAGTAGACGGCTTTTCTTTCTCTTTTCTAAGTTCACCAACACATTTCGTCATGTGTTCTACTTGTTTTGCTATAGTTAAAACTTCTTCTAAAGGAGGTTCATCTTTTAGCCACAGTTCTTTTCTTATATTGTCATGTGCACATCTTAAAACGAACTGATCACGTATTCTTTCATCAAGTGTCTGTCCAAAGTTGCATGACGAAGCAAGTTTTCTCAAAGAAGATACATATTCTTCTACTGTTTCATCTTTCTTCAGTTCACACAAACCAAAATGGTACCTTTCCATGATGGTGCTAAGTCTTGGTAAATAATGCCTGTCGAGTTGAACAATGGCTATTTCGTATTCATTTAGGTTTCTTTGTTCTGCAGCTGTTAAGTCTGGCAAATGTTCGAGAACATCTTGTCCTTCACCCCCAAGACAATGTAGTAAAAGTGAGTGTTTCCTTTCAGCACTCAGATTGGTTCCGCAGACTCTAGCGTAATTTGCAAATATTTTTTTCCATTTTTTCCATTTTACATTTGGCTCTCCAGGACTTGTAAGGAAAAAAGCAGGTTGCGTTACATTTTGCATTTTTTATAGTCAATAAGTAAATTTTCCCTTTATATTTAATTAAATATATAACCTGTAATTGGTCACTTCTTAAGGTTAATTTTCTTCTAATTATGCCTTGTTTATCTAATGTCTGTATATTTTCTTCCTTTGTGTTACTATATTTATGTGTTAGAAGGAAAAATAAATGTCAATTGTCTAAGAGCTCTAAATATCAGTCTTTTTCTAGGACAATGTTCCACTTTCCATTGTTTGTTAGCCAGAGTAGAACGTGTTAAAACAAAGGACGTTCTAATAGAATGCAGTGCAGGAGAATAAAGGACGTTTTCTCAGAACTCAGCGCAGCCCTCCTGAATCACAGCGTTATAAAGACGTCAAAACGCGAGTAACAATGGACGTTCTACTGGAACGCAGCGCAGCTCTCTTGAAGCGCAGATAATGACGTCAGCGCGTAGTGCGTTCTTATCACTAGCTGGAACGCATGCGTTTGAAACGCATGTCGACGTCAGCATTTCAGAAGCGGAGCGCGATCATAAACGGGTTCGTCTTTCACACGCAAAGTCTTTTAGTTTATATCTTCCCAATTCCTTATATTAAAATAATAAACCTCCCGCTCTCCTCACCACCAAGATACTTTTAAGACTGCCGCTGGGAAGTCTTCGCTTCACTTGAAACTCGAATGGACAGCCGCTGGAGGAGAAAGCAGGTCGGAAAGCTTGTTGTGTTGTCCTGTTGAGGTCGTTTCCGATCGTCGCCAGTATAATATTGTATAATATGTAATAAATTAAGAATGAAGTCGATCTTGTTAAGTAGAGTGGGTTTATTAAAACCTCATCCACGAACAGCCATAAGTAACTGACACATACAGAAGCCTTCAAGTAAACTTTCTGAGAATTAAGAATGAGGAGTGGAATGACAGATCTTAAAGGGGAAGGAAAAGTATAATTAGAAAAGGAGAGAACATCACAACCTGTTACAAACGGATTCAAACCTGGGGGTCACGAAGGCAACACAAACTAAAAATAAGTAGATACAAATCAGCCCGAGTAGTTACACGGAGCACAGGACTTTTATACCCTTGAAAGCAGGGAGCACATTTCGAGGTCAGAGAACTTTGAGGGTGGAAGATTTACAGTGTCCGCCCATTTTGATTAAGACAACCAAAATGTTACATATCTTGATAAAGATGGATAAGATTTAATGAAACCATCGAAACGCGTCGACGCAATTGTAATAGCACAATCGGAAAACAGATACATGAACAGTTAAATACGGATATAAACAACGTATTGACTAACGTGTCTAGTAGTGAGATCTGATGTGCATTTGTATATGGCAAATAGAGTGTCTTACATGTTTTTTGTTGTCTTGATTATGCTGGTCATAATTAATTTGTATCAAATGTAAAGGCATCTGCCTTTGTAATTGCATAAACTATATGTATTTCGTATGAGGGACTCCTTTCCTCTAGATAGAAGCAACTTTTTTTATTGCATGTTATAATTGTTTTTACTTGTGTGTAATTCAACGCATTTTTTATCTATTTTGTGAGAATAAATAGTATGGTTTTAATTTGAATTCATTACTCCTTGTGTTGAAGGGAGGTGAATTAGAGCATATCGGGGTGTTCAAAAAGTGGGTCAAGGGAATTTGTGTTTCTGTTGGTTTAAGTACCCTATTGCCCTTGTCCTTATCAGGGGGTTCCTCTCCCTTTTTTACGGCTTGTAGGAGATCCTGCAGGGTGTTCCACCAGTATGTATGGCCATGCTGTAGTGTGACCACAGGTGTCTGGGTCTGTGGGGGGGCGTTCAGCCCCTCTATTTATAAATAAAAATGGCCCCTGAGCCCTCTGGGCCCCTGGAGGGCTGTGGACCGTGTGGCCGGTGGTGCGAGGCCCCGTTTTAAAAATAAGCCCAGAGCCCGCTTGAGGATGGCGCTGCTCGGGGGTATTGGGGAGGGCTCCGGAGGTCGTATTGCCGTTGTGGGGCATGAGGCCCCTTTTTTAAAAAAGAAGCCCCGAGCCCACTTGCGGCTGGCGCTGCTCGGGGGGTGTTGGGGAGGGCTCCGGAGGTCGTGTTGCCGTTGTGGGGCATGAGGCCCCGTTTAAAAAAATAAGCCCCCTGAGCCCGCTTGCGGCAGGCGCTGCTCGGGGTTGCTGGGGAGGGCTCCGGAGGTTGTGTTGCCGTTGTGGGCCATGAGGCCCCGTTAAAAAAAATAATCCCCCTGAGCCCGCTTGCGGCTGGTGCTGCTCGGGGTTGCTGGGGAAGGCTCCGGAGGTCGTGTTGCCGTTGTGGGGCCTAGGCCCGTTTTAAAAAATAAGCCCCCTGAGCCCGCTTGCGACTGGCGCTGCACGGGGTTGCTGGGGAGGGCTCCGAAGGTCGTGTTGCCGTTGTGGGGCATGAGGCCCCGTTTAAAAAAATAAGCCCCCTGAGCCCACGTGCGGCTGGCGCTGCTCGGGGTTGCTGGGGTCTGCGGCCTTTCATAGCCTCCCACGTGGATCCAGCGTTTACAGGCATCATGATGGCTTAACACATAGACGTCTTTTGGGTGTAACATTCTACTACTTTACTATAAATACACGCTAGCATGTAACAATACACATCAGGACTTATTTATTATAAAATAACCTTTGTGGTGCCATGGACACTATTGTTCAGTTTTTTAGATACACATTACACATGCGTATTACTATGAGTCTTTCTACCATCTTTCTGTCACAGCACGCACAGGCACTTGGCATACTTCTTAGTTTTGCGCAGGGGTCGCTGGCATAGCGTATCTCCTTGAGCGTCGCCGCGAAGATCTTCAGCATGTTCGGATGGACATATATATTTTCAAAGTTCAGTCATTGCACCACCCTTAGCAGCTTATACATCTTGTACGGGTCTAGCAAACTACATATGTACCAGATTATTCGTTCTTTGTATGAATCGGCTAGACACTCGTGCACCCCCTGTTGAGGGTCCCTAATACAGTGGCCGAAACACACGCTGTAATAGTCCCATTTGGCACATGTGCGTACAATCACAGCTGCGAAACCTTTAACACCCAATACGACGCCTCTGGTGACCCTCAGTGTTTCCTTTTCAAAGTTGTCATTCTTAGAGACATCTTCACAATCCATAGGAACATCTGGACTCGGCTTTGTGGAACTTCCAGTCTGGTTTGAACAGCATATACAATACAGATTCAAGCTGCACCCTTTTGCAGTCTGCCCCTGGGCATCGGTTCTTTTCGGTGTTGCACCCTAGGTTCAAAAGAGAAATATTGATATTCCGCTAGCGGTAGAAACAAAACAAGCTTTCATTTAAAGGGTCTACTCCTAACATTTTTTTACTAACCCACACATTTTCACCACCCTCTGCGGCTGCTCTGAAATCTTGAGAGTCGGTAATATCCTGCGATACCCCATCATCTTCGACGCTTGTATCAGGCTGTTGCACAACTACCTTCGTAGGACTCATATCCTCCTGAACATCCATGTCTTCATAGACGGACGTGTTAGGAGGTGGTACATCTTCCTTGTCATAGTGCATTATGAAGTAAGTGCACCCCGGAAGGGTTACTGTCTAGAGGGGCCAAAAAAGAGGAAATTTCAACGTTCGCTAGTTGAAGACATAAAATACATCCTTATGTAGATGGCTGCTCATAACATTTTTACTAACCTTCACATGTTCACAGCCCTCAGCTGCAGCTCTGACATCTTGAGAGTCGCTAATATCCACCGATGCCCCATCAGCTGCGGCTCTGACATCTTGAGAGTCGGTAATATCCACCGATGCCCCATCAGCTTTGATGCTTCTATCAGACTTTTGCACCGTGGCCTTCTCAGGAACAACACCCTCCTGAAAACCCAAGTCTTCATAGACGGGGGTATTAGGTGGAACTATGGATTCTTCATCATCCTCCAACTCCAAGAGCATGCTTTGCTCAGACGCCCCGCCGTCACTCGAACCCTCGCTAGCGCTGCTGTCGCGCTTAATAGGGTACGCCCGGCGAGGCCAATCCTTGAGACTGATGTCGTCCATACACCTGCAAAGGTCACCGCCAAAAGTGGTAACGTCGCAGCCCATATCCTTAGGTTCTTCTGGTTGAGCATTCTCATCCATTACCAGGGGTCTGAAGGTTCTGCAATATCTGCTGATGGGGGGCTGGGAGCCATCAAACCAAAAGGTTTTTCACGAATGGGTTGTATCTCTTCATTTTGCTATGGCGCCCCTTCACGTAGTCCGGCGTCTGCTTGCTGCACCAGGCTCTTGACAACGGCTTATATGTATTCTAAGAAACCTCAACCCCCTAAAAGAGGCATACACCTCTACACCACAACAGGGACACAGGGCCTCAGGGCGGTTCCGCCACTCCTCAGTCTCCAAAACAACCCTCCCCCTGTGACTCATCCGCCCCTTTGGGGACAGCTGCTTTTATGTACCCTTGGCAGCAAAAGTGACACGTGTCACTTTTGGGAACACGGGCAGCAAAAGTTGTAGAACTGGCTTTTTGGAGACCCCCCCACTAGGGGAGTCAAAGCCAGTGGCGCAGGGAAACGCCTTGAATCTACGGGTCCTTCTTGCATCAATCATACATTACCAAAAGAGACCAGGACAACCAGCCGTGGAGGGAAGCAAGTCATTTATTAGCTCGAGCTAAGGACAGAGGTCCCAGAATGGTACAAAGACAATTCTACGGAGACTGCTGCTTCAATCCGCAGCGCACACATATTTATAGTACTGGCAACCCCCCTCACACAATGCAAGTTTCTCATCTGTCCAGTTCTAGTTAGGCCTTGTGCTTCATCAGCCTCGGGTGGCACACTCGTGGTCAAGGAGCATGTGCCTCAGGTGGCGCAATGTTCATTGGATCTGACTTCCGTGCTCACATGGCATAGTCACAGAGCATCTATTTCTGCTTGCACAACACACACAGCCTTTGTTTTCAGGACACAGATGGTGGGCACAAGTCACAGTCGCTGGTCATGAGAGGCTGAATACCAACAGCTGACAGGAAGTGGCTGAACCTCTGGTGCAACCGGAGGACAAGGTGCACAAGCAGCTTTTCAGGAGGCCCAACCACGAGGAGCAGGGGGTTAATCAAGGTTCAACAGAGTCACAGAAAGCAATTCTTTACCAGGTTGCCAACAGCATGGCAACACAGAATGGAGTCTTGATGGTCATTTTTAGGCACAGTTCAACAGACCCTCCTTTTGCCATGCAGAGGCAACAATCAGTCGTCATCTAGGTCAATGTCCATCATCTCCTGGACTTCTTTCTCGACCATCATCATGGCATTCTGGTGGTGTGTCAGGTGCAGGTGCAGGCCATCATGTGTACTTCACTCAACAGCATCAGTAGATGTCGATGTCGTGTCCCTCTGACACTTTATGATGGGCCCTCATGGATCGTGGAAATGGTCTGGTCTGTCCTCTTTTTGACTGCTGTGTTGCTCAGGTCCTCTGGTGACAGATGGCCATCTCTTTCTGGTACCGTCCTCTCAGGCATTGGGGCGCTGCCTTGCATCTTCTCCCCTCAATCCATTCATGGCGTTGGTTCACCGTCAGTGGTACAGTCCACCTAAAACTAAAGAAACAGCTTTTATTTTTCTCACAATGACCATGTATCCATAATCACTTTTGAAGTCTTTGCCCCATTGCAGGCAGTCCTAAATTCGGAGCACCAGGCCCTTTCAGGAATGTTCCATCAGTTGCTTTTACTAATAATTTATTTATTTTTATTTTTATTTTGGAGTTCATTTACTCCTCCTGGCCTCAGGTTGGAGGGTGGTATGGGGTATGCATGTTATACTTTATCCCCAAAATCAACCTCTTCAGCATACATGTAGTCACTAAGTTATCTCCTTGTATCGCTATTTATGCCCTGGTGGCCCCTAGCCTTGGAGAGATGGCTTTAATGAAGTACTGTGCCCCAGTAGTTAATAATAAAACACTTATAAAGCGCCTGGCTGCACAAAACTGTGTGTCCCCGCGCTAACTGCTCATACATTACATATATCCAGAGGGGTTGTAGTAGTAGAGGAAAAAGAGAGGGTTTATATTTTTGGGAACAGATAGGTTTTCAATTTTGTCTTAAATCTCAATTCGGAGGGCTCCATCCGGAGTTGAAGCGGGAGAGCGTTCCAGTGTTTCGGGGCTATGTACCTAAAAGATTTTCCTCCCATCTTAGCTCTAGTAATGCGGGGGAGTTCGAAGAGCATCGTACCAGATGACCTTAGGTTCCTAATCGGACGATGTATAGTAAGGAGATTTTTTAAATATTCTGGGCCTCTGTCTTGCGCAATGCGATGGACGTAGCAAAGGGTCTTAAATTTGATCCTCTCCCTAACTGGAAGCCAATGGAGTCTGGCGAGGGCAGCTCTCACAGAGGTTCTTCTTGGAAGTCCAAGCACCAGTCGTGCGGCAGCATTCTGCACGCATTGTAATTGATGTAGGCCCCTCTGATTGAGCCCAATCAAAAGGGCGTTACCGTAATCTAGATGGGGAGTTACCAGTGCATGGACTATGGTCTTCCTGGCCTTAGTGGGGAGAAGATCCAATTCTTCCCTGTTGGATACACCTCCATTCATTTTGAAAACATATCCACCCACACCAGCAAATATTTAAATCCATTCACTGGGAAGCAACATGCATCTGCGCATTCATCCTCCCTTGTGCAATATCAGAGGGTCCCTTTCCAGTCTTGTAAGGGAAAGGAACATACTGCGTGGGGACACAGGCCTCTATCTCATCCTGGTAGGCCCATACTCTCTTCATTATTCAGCTCACATCCATCGCCAATCCTCCCTCTATGTTCTTCTGTTGTTGGAGACCATTGTGCTTCCTTTACATTAGCTTACAACAATTGTCTCTGAATAAGCTGTATTTTTTTTGGAATGCTTTGTTCATTAGTCCCAACTGCACTGGCTGTAACATGCTTTCATTTAATGTTGTCAGCAATGGCATCATCTTTGGCTAACTTAGTATTAGCTCCTGTGTAGGCTTCACATTTTATTACCGCTATCCTGTTGTGTAATAATATTGCTTTTAACCAGATCCTTACTAAAGGACCATTTTTAATAAGGCGCCCTGCTTCTGTTATGCATCCGTGGTACTTCCACAGCTGGCCACAAATAAGAACTGCAAAGCATAATGTGAGTCAGTTTAAATGTTAACAGTTTTACCCTTTGACTAGTATTCATGTTTTTGTCACAGCATACAGCTCATCTTATTGGGTAGATGTTCCAAGTGGCAGAGATGCACCTCAGTTATTGCTATGGCATACCCTGCTCTGAAATCAGTGTCTATCAGGAAATCAGTGTCTATCAGTCTGCCGGAGGAACCATCAGTGTACCACCCCTATAGACTTACCTTTTTAATGGTGTCTAATCCTGGGGTGGTGCCGTTTTCTACAATCTCAACACCAACTTACTTGGGGGTCCTATCTTTTTCTAAGAGAATGGATCTCATCAGAATAACCTATTACAGGTAATACTTTTGACAAATTAACAGGTGGGCATCTTATATGGTGCCATTATAACCTGTGTGCCTGCTAGCAGAAAAATGTTGTGTCGATCCAGACAGCAACACCTGCTCCAAATATGGCACCTAGACAATACAGGTATAGTCCAACACAATGAGAGCCATCCTCTCCACCATCACAGCTGCTGACCCCTAGTCACTGCAGAAAGCAAAGTCACATTGTTGTGTCCCACAGGCCTTTCTTTTCCAGCTGTGTCAGCACATCATTGGCAGCATCACTTCATTTGCAATGTTTTTTTTTGCTCTGAAACAGAGATGGAAAGGCAGTTTGAAGTCAGGCAGTCCCCATGAAGGTGCAGTACACAATGTATCTTTCAATTTCTTGACGCAGTTTGCAAGTTCATTTTGTAACAGTCATAGCATCTGCATTCATTATCCATTAGTGGCAGCAGTTCATTATCCCCAGGAAGGACATCATTCCTTTCTTGGTGGGCAGGAGCTGAATGCCCTGAAACAATTTAATTCTGTCAGGTGATATGATGCGGGTACCTTGGAATATCACAAAATCCAGGTAAGTCATTCTCTTTTTGGCAGCACTGGCATTTTGACAACGATGCTTCTCTTCTCTCCTGGAGGTAGTTCAGCAGAGCTACAGTGTCTTTTATCACAGACTTTCACAGGCCTCAAGTGATGGGGATGTCACAAGGAGGTTATCAGCTTACTGCAAGACAATGTACAACCTTCCAGGCATAGGTGGCCCAAGTATCTCTTTACTGCCTGCGTATTGACATTGGCACTCACAGTGAAAGAAGTGGACTTGGTATCCCAGTATGACGGCAAAGAGGTTTCCACCCAGTGGATGGACTTTTAATGCTAAAACCCACTGAGGAGAGAAAAATACTCTGCCTCTATAGGTATAAATAATAATATCGTACTGGTGTCAGGCACAACAGGCTCTAAGGGACCCACAAATTCAAGGTAATCACTTTATGGGGACAGCATGTTTTCAACAGTCTCTCCTTTTTAATTTTTTTAATTTATTTTAAATATCACTTTGTGGTGAGGGCATCATATCCTTTGGTATTAGGTTTGCGCTATATAAAACTTTATAATAAATAAATGTATCCAAAACCTCCCCGTTCCCTAGATCTATAAACTTCCTGTTAGTTATGGGTACATCCATCCATTTCCTTTTCATATGTAACAAACTGCAGTCTAACAGCATCATTCATCATCTCTCAACACATCCATACGTGCTCTACAGAGGTTGTATACAACAGAGAATCCTTACTGAAGCTGCAAGCAGCAAGTGCCCTGTTCTATCCTATCGTTAGGTATTTTGTGAGTAAATTGCATTTATTAAAAATATTATATATATATATTCATGTTATCAATGTTAACACTTTTTAAAACAGTATTACTGAATAGCCAATTAAATGTCTCATGGCTATTTCATAGACGGTTTAGACAGGCTCAAAAGAGATTGAGGAAAAGAGAGAGCAACCATATTTCTTCTTACCCTTAATTTTTACAGGGAGCTAGCCTCCTCCCCCCATTTTGACAGTAGGAAACCTGAAACAATTTTCACTTCTGTCAACACTATTGTGGAAAAGTAAATTTTGCCATGTTCTGTGTCCCTACGCCTCATCCATCATATGTTATGTGTGCATGACCAATATGCATATGTTATTCCCCATGTCTGATTAATGACGCAATTATAGTTGTGTCCACCTCTGGTATGTCAGTTTCCAGTCCTCGTGAATACTACGAATATCAGGCCTATGTAAAGTAATGTTGCCACGTTTCCCAGTGTGCACGTTATTCCAGTATAAAGTCTCCGTTTCCAGGCCTCAAAAGGGCCCGGACATCAGATTCAGCTCCTGTCTCCTGAAAGCCTCGCTGAGGAGCGATACAGCCCCCACCTGTATCCTCGACCCTTCACTTACTTCCTGCTTCGCAGTGCCCGGTGCAGCTTGGCTCTGCCTCTGAGTCTGCCAAAAGTATGTTATAGTTCCAGTTATCAGTTCAGTCCTCCTTCTCTGCATTCCTGAGCTACTGAACTGCATCAATAGTTTCCGTCATTGTCTAGCCTATGCGTCTCCATGTTAGAGAAATACTGTATTTAATGGTCATTTAATATTCTTCATCACGCACTACATGTAGAATAATGCATGGTCCAGTCTTAGAATCAAGTTAGCTTTTCCCCTCATGACTCTAGTTTATATCAACATGTTCCCTAAACATCAGATACCAGATAGGGTTTAGGTACATGTCGCTCCGACCCTCCAGACTCTAGTCTCTGCTCCTAGCACAGAGTTCGTAGCCCCCAGCTTCTCCTAGTAATACGTCATTGCCAGTTTTCGCGCACCATTAGGTTAGAGGTCCCGGCTCCTTAGGTAGCCCCCTCCTATGTTTCCGCCCATTCATGACATATTCTGTTACGTTTGCATCACATGTCTATGTATACGCCCAGTTACACCTCTTTTTACTGTTATCTCTCACGACTGCTACACGTCACGCCTTCTGCTCCACCCACTGCTACGCCTACTGCAATGTAATGCTATGTGTTTGCGCTATGTATATAAGTCAATGTATTGTTATTAAAAGTTAGCGCGCTCATCCCAGACCAAGCCCCAGCAGCTGCTGGGTCATCCTATGCAGGTTGTCCTGATCCTGTCCTTATGCTGTAATAAACCTGCAGAAACTCCTACTACCTCGAATCTTGACTCTTATTTTATTGAGCTATCTGTTATTCATTCATTCATTAAAAAATAGATCCGGTATTATTTATTTATATACCACATAATGGCGCCCGAATAGGGACTTGCCCTTTCCCCACGCGTCGGTGAAGCCACGCCGACCCCCTGACCCTCTGCAGTCGTGACGGAACCATACCGTGCACTGGCAGATATTTCTGCTCCAAGTATCCCTCAGGCCCACGGAGGAGACGGAGGAGGCGGTCCAGCATCCGAACGAGACGGTGGAGGAACGCGGCGAGTCCCGACTAGAGCCCAAGCCGAGAGTCCAAGGTCCGAGGTATCCGGAGGCCCACCTGTAACTGAAGTCCGAAGTTCGTCGTCCGTCGTCCAGTCCCGTCCGAGGCCTTCCGTTCCGTGCTGCCCGGTGAGTACCATTGCTGGGGTAGTATCTAGACAGGGTCAGTCTAAATTGACTCCTGGTCCGTGGGTTGGTGGTGCCCAGACTCACAAACGAAGTGTTCACCTAGGTGGATACGGGTCTTGATGCGTCCCTTTATGGGACCGGTATGTTCCGTACTGTTACAGCAGTGCATCCAGTAACTCTAGTCTGTTCCGTTCTCGAGAAATTCTGTTCTGTTTCTGTTCTCAGTATTCCAGGTAATATTCTGTTCGAACTGTTATTTATAATGTTCTTCATGTATTTTAATGTTGTGGTATGAGTGTGATGTGATTTTGTGTTTTCATTGTGTATTGTATTGTGTCCAGATTACAGTTCAGTCATGCCTATATTTTCCAAGTTACGTCAGTTAAAAACTAGAAAGGGTCTGTTAGAGGAAGCGGTTCCTGTCCCGCCCAGGGACAGTCCAGGTCACTTTATGTATCAGAAACATGGCATAAGCGCCATAATGTATCTAGATTTATGGGTAGAGTATACCAAACAGTTAGAAGAAAAGTATAGATGGCCCGTATCGGGTACATGGGATGCCGAATGTATCATGCGAGTAGAAGAAGCATTATGGAAAAAGAAAGCCAGACAGTCACAGAAAGATGCCATCGAGTTATGGCGTAAGGAAGCTCATAAAAGAACGGAAAAGGAAGTCAGAAAGTCAGAGTTAAGTAGAGAATCCCAGGAACGAGCCCAAGAAAGAGAATTAATCGAGATAGGTGAACAAGTCAAAGCCGAACAGTCAGACAGACAGAGGCATGCCCTCATTAAGGGTATGTATCCTCTTCTTGCCGAAGGTGTGCCGAAAGCGACCCCAGAGGCATCTAGTAATTTCCCGCCACCATTAGTTCCGACTAAGCTACGTCACAAACCGACCGCAGCTGATATTTTTATTTCGTCCTACTTGGACGACACAGTCCCAGAATATGCAAATCCTGTTCGCGCTCCGCCAGTCCCTGTAAACCAGGTAATTCATGCTCCTCCAGACACCGGGGTGCCCTTAACAGCTCCCCCGGCCCAGTCCGCCATACAAGTCCAGCCCACGTTACAATTACCGACCCTGCCAGGACGAAGAATGTCAGTCGACGATTCTAGTTTAGGGGCCGCGGAAGGAGGTCTTCCTCAAACCCCGCCGCCACACAAGCGTTTAACATTACTCGAATTACATGCTCAAGCGTTACAGCGCACGCCTAAACATCAGTCTGTTACAGAAATCAGACAAGCCCTTAACGAATGTGTCTATGATCCAGTTCCAGGCGAATATAATATGGTTTTATATTCCTTACGTGTATAGCCGAGGGTAAGCACAAGACCGTCGGTGCCATGGAGAGTATGTACAAGAAAATTCGTAAAGAAATAATAAGGTTACACGACCAGCGTAAAGCAGCGCAAGTAAGCGAGAAAGAAAGTACCTCTGATCCTGAAGAGGAAGACGAGAATTCCGCCAGAATAGCGTATGTAGGAAAATCTAGATTTCCAGATCGTCATTTACGTCTAGAACACAAGTCTATTTTTCATCATTCAGTACCAGAACAAGGTTCTCTAGAACAAGTATTTCAAGCTACCGATCACATTCTGAAATCACGAATCGGTTATAGCGAATTAAGTACCATGCATGAACAAGAACTAGCCCGATCAGCAGTCCGATGGATTACTGATTCTACCACTTTTCCAGACGAAATAGTGGCACAAATGTTCCTGAAACTGCCCCCAGCCGAGCAACGACTGGTGGGTATGTATATGATCCAGCACCTCATTACTCTGTATAAGGGTCAACACTCTGATCCAGGTCCGTTACATGATGTTCTGAACGAGTTACTCCAGTATAGATGGAGAGGTCTAGGTACCGATTTAATTAGTGTCATTCTAGAACAGCGTCACAAATATAGAACGTTTCTGAATCCGCATTTTGTTCATGTCTCACCCCCAGAAAGTAAAATCATTTTACATAGACAGACAGAATCCGTTACGAGAAGTCCACCCAGTCCAAGGGGCGGGTGGCGTAATGCAACGAGTGTTTGTATACACTCCGATTTCAAAGATGGAACTTCTTGAAATGAAGAAATTAATTCCCTGTCATGACAAAGATCCAGCAGGGTTCCATAGAGAATTAAAAGACATGCTCCGTATGGGAGAATACACTTACCCAGATATCATTAAAATGTTAAAGGTCCTGTTACCCGCAGGGGTGTATGAAAAGTTAAAGGAAAAGGAATGGGAGGTGGGAGAGAAAAAGATCGATTGGGCAGCTCTAGAAGCTGAAGACAAGGCACGAGTACCAGGTACCGGTCTTGGAGATAAATGTAAAGAATTACCAGAATTACTGATTCAAGTTTTACCCAGATTATTGACAACAAGGAAGGAAGACTGGGATGCAATCTCAGCCTGTAAACAGAAACAAGATGAAGATATTAGTGATTTTTATTCTAGATTTGAAAAATGTTTTAGTATTAACAGTGGTCTCAAGACAAGTAGTGAGTCATACCCTCACCTTTTTGTTACTAAATTAGTCGAGAATTCAAGTCCACAAATTAAAAATCGAGTTTTGAAAGTCGAAAGCACCTGGCAAGCTAATACTCCGTCCCAGATGCTCCAGATGCTCCAGTATCACCAGAATAGAATCAGAGAAGAGCAAGAACACGAAAGAAAACGTATGAAAGACACGAAAATGAAAGTGCTAGTTGCACAATCTGTTCCTCAAGACAGTCAGAAGAGGGGTCCAAATCAAGCCAATCAAGTCAGTCATCCTGCAGCTCCCGTTAAAGGGAACTGCAATTATTGTAAACAACCAGGTCATTTTATAAACGAGTGTGCAGTTCTGAAACACAACATAGCTACTGGTAAGACTAAAGAAAGACCACGTCCGCCTAGACAAGAACAAGTTTCACAGATTCCTCAGTCACAGAATGCACAACAGACAGTTCCCGCACCGCAGCCTATTGCTGCAACACAGCACGTTACATCGCAGATGTACCAGTATGCGCAGTCCGAGTATCCAGAGTACCAGCCATATTCATGAAACAGCCTAGAGAGGGAGGTAGGCTTGCCTCTCATCGAGATACCTGTAGATCAAGAAGGTCCCTATGTTCACAGTCAAGTATTAGGGAAAGATAGAAAGTTTTTGATCGATACAGGGGCAAGTAGGACCACAATTAGTCATGCCGAAGTTCCAGGGGCTCCGCTCTCAGGCTCAAGAAATGTTTCCCTTGGATTTTCAGGAAAACCAATAGTTAATGAGATATCAAAGCCAGTTACTCTAGAAGTAGGTCCATTGTCCCGCACTACTGATCTGTTACTTACTAAGTCATGTCCAGAAAATCTGTTAGGCATTAAGACACTGAAAGAGTTAGGTGCAGTTATTTGCTGTTCCCCAGAGGGAATACGTCTGTTCCTACGTGACTTCAAGGGTCACTATGTATTACGAGATTTTGATTCAAGATTGTCTAATGTTCCGCAGCATTTATGGGCGCAAGGTCCAACTGATGTAGGTTACATGCAAATCACACCCCATCGTGTGACTCTCAAGCCAGGTGTAGTGTTACCCCGAATCAGACAGTACAGATTGCCACCTGAGGCTGTAGCAGCCTTATCCAAAATTATTGACGAGCTCATGGCTCAAGGAGTAGTTGTAGAAACTGACTCCAATGTATGCAATTCTCCGATCATTCCAGTCATGAAACGTACTGATCCAAATGCACCCCCAGTATATCGATTAGTGATTGATTTACGAGAGCTTAATAAATGTATTATTCCTCAGTACCCAGTTGTTCCAGACATCTCTTCCCTGTTAACAGCCATTGATTCCGAAGCCATGTTTTTCACTGTCATTGACCTCAAGAATGCATTTTTTAGTGTTCCAATTCATCCAGACAGCCAGTTTCTTTTCGGATTTTGTTTAAATGGAAGGAGCTATATGTTTACACGCGCTCCTCAAGGTTTCACAGAAAGCCCTAGTATTTACAGTCAAGCACTCAAGAGACAACTAGACAACATTCACATGCCAACTGACACTGCCCTGCTCCAGTATGTCGATGATCTACTGATCACAGCCCGTTCTGAACGTGACTGCGAGCAAGCATCCCTTACAGTTCTGTATTTCCTAGCCGAGATGGGGCACAAGGTGTCACCTTCGAAGCTTCAATTCTGTGTCCAGCAAGTGGTATACTTAGGACACTTGCTGTCCAAGAGGGGTAGGCAGTTGACACCAGACCGTATCCAGTTAATAGCGAGTCTTCCCCAGCCCAGAACCCAGAAGGAGGTACGTGCTTTTATCGGCCTTACTTCTTATTGTAGGCAATGGATTCCCCAGTATGCATTTCTAGCCAAGCCACTGATACAGTTAACGACACAGGAGGCAGCCGTATCGACTGTCCTCCCTTGGACATCTGAACATACACTTAGTTTCAACGAGTTAAAGAAAGCCCTGTGTCAAGCTCCAGTTCTAGCTACACCGAACTACAGTAAGCCTTTTACACTTTTCGTTACTGAACGCGAAGGTACAGCATTATCTGTTCTCACACAAGATCAAGCAGGACAATACAAGCCCTGTGCTTATTTTTCGAGCACATTAGATCCAGTCGCCCAGGCGTTGCCTGCGTGCCTCAAGTCAGTTGCAGCCACAGCACTAGCTATCAGACAAAGTGATTCCATAGTTTTAGGACATACTCTGACAGTACAAGTCCCACATTCAGTAGAAGTTCTTTTAAACCGAACACAAACTCAGCACTTGACAATTGCACGTTTAACAGGTTATGAATTGACACTGTTCCAGCCACACATAGAAATTAGACGCTGCAACGTCCTGAATCCTGCTACACTGTTACCATCAGTTAATTCAAATCCAGACACACATGACTGTGTGGAAGTAGTTAACATTACGACTAAGCCAAGACAAGACCTGACAGACATTCCGTTACCAGATCCTGACCTGACACTTTATGTGGATGGTTCATGTATGAGAACTAGTACAGGAGAACTAGTCGCCGCGTATGCAGTGACTACTGACACCGAAGTTATTGAAACACACCGTATTGACACCCTGTCCGCTCAAGCAGCAGAGCTAGTCGCTCTGACACAAGCCTGTATACACGCCAAGAACCAGAAAGTTAATGTTTACACAGATTCACGTTACGCATTCGGAGTTGTACACGACTTCGGAGTGCTCTGGCAGGAGAGAGGTTTTATGACTTCTCATGGAACCAAGATTCAGCATGGTCTCCTTATTCAAGCCCTGTTAGATGCCATACATTTACCGACATCCATTGCTATCATGAAGTGCAAAGCACATACGAAAGTTACAGACATTATTTCTCAAGGTAATGATCTAGCAGATCGCACAGCCAAGCTTACAGCACAGACTCCAGACATTCCAGTTAACATGACACATACTCCAGATCTGATTACATGCATGACAGTTAAGGACCCTACACAAGACGTCATAGATATCCAGTTACATGCTACTCCCGATGAAATCAAGAAATGGTCTGAACAAGGAGGGGTCCAGACAGATCAAGGATGGTTAACGAAGGGTAGAGCCACATGGTTTCTCCCCGATTCTATGGTTCAAGTCATTATCAATACCGCACATAGTCCAGCACATTTAGGAGAAAAAGCTATGTTAGACAGTATCCAGAACATTTGGTTCAACAAGCATTTACGAGCTGCAGCTAAGCAGAAAGTCCGTACCTGTATGATATGTTGTCAGTTTAACCCAGGTAAAAGTGTCCCGGTGGAACAAGGTGGTTTCCAGCCCCCTGACCACCCTTTTGAGGTCCTCCAGATGGATTATATTCAGATGGAGCGATGTCGAGGTTTCAAGTATGTCCTTGTAGTTGTATGCGCTTTGTCCAGGTGGACAGAAGCATATCCAGTCCCAGATTACACAGCCGCGACCACTGCCAAGCAGTTGGTTCGTGAATTCTTCCCTAGATACGGACTCCCTAGAGTCGTATATTCTGATAACGGTCAGCCATTCTCATCTGAACTCATGAAGCACGTTTCCCTGTTGTTAGGGTACCAGTGGAAGTTCCATTGTGTACGCCATCCTGAAGCAGCCGGTCTCGTAGAGAGACATAATCAGACCCTGAAAATCCGTATTGCAAAAGTCTGTAAAGAAAAAGGTGTGGACTGGCTAGTAGCACTGCCAGTCGCTTTGTTTTATATGCGCATGGTCGCACATTCCAGATCAGGTCTGTCCCCGTATGAGGTCGTATTCGGCCGCCCCCCTAACATGTGGGGTACTCCTAGACCCCGAAGTATTACTGATGTTTCATGTAATATGCTGACAGATTACCTAGCTTCCTTGATGTCTGCCCTCAACTCATGTCGTTCACAGGTTGCTGCCGCCTTTCCAGACAATACCGAGGTGGCACCACATGAAATCGTTCCAGGCTCCCTAGTGATGGTCCGGAATTTCGACAGATCAAGTCCGCTGGAACCACGTTGGAAGGAGCCACGTCAGGTCCTCTTGACCACCCGTACTGCCGTCAAGTTGGAAGGCAGAAAAGGATGGATCCACCTTTCTCATGTAAAACTTTTTAAAGGATTGAAATCCGTTTCTAAAAACATTTCCCAGGATTTGAAGGACTGCCAGAATATTGCTCTTAAGGACTGTCCCGCACAAGACATTATTACAACCCCTCCCTTGTTAGAGAAAACTCCGCAACAGGAGTATAAGTTAAAGCTCAGGTCTAGTAAAATAAGTCAGTCAGTTTGATTGTATAAGTCCTCCCCTAGGTGAAACGGTTAGACTGTTTCTGACATGTATAAAATAGACCCCCATAGTGAGAGAGTCAGTTTAAACGCAAACAGATGTATCGTTTTTCTGAGTTTCGTATTATTCATCAGCATTTTGATTTCCTGCACCAGCTATGCGTTCTATCTGTATTTTCCAGTTCCTCATGTAAATATGTCTGCTAATGCTACAGTAGAGCACACGTTTAGTGATCTGCCTCCTCACGAATATTCATACCGCCTCGCTATGCGTAACAACACATTTATCCGTATGTTACATTACTCACACCAGACCAGCAATGCCACTAATTGTTGGGTGTGTGGTCGACTCCCCCCTTTCCAGACACCGAAGGGAGTTCTGCCACTCTTTCCTTATCCATTCTCACACAATGGTTCGTGTGGAGCATGGTCCACGTTAACGTCATCCTTAACAGATATGTCTTTTCTTAACAGTACATGTTTTCCAGACAAGCAAGGTCTCCCCCACAGAACAGGTTTAGATCTAGAAAACGAAGTTTACAATTTAGGTAATTATTCGTCGAATTTCATGGTCCTGAATGTTCAGTCTGATACTACTCCAGACTTACCTGCTATTTCAGTACTACCTGTCAAAGGCGAATTATGTGTCCGTAGTTATGGTTCCATACATGTAGGTCATAGTGAATGTACTACTGTTATCCAGTATAGTGACAGTGGGAAATCTGTTTTCAAAGCTTCACGTCATTCTTATTTTATTTGTGGTCAGACCGCATATGTTCGTCTGCCCCTCGATTGGGAGGGAACCTGTTACATTGCTTTCCTACTGCCACCTGTTTTCCTAGCCCCGTCTGATTATCACAGAAACACATATCTAGTACACATTAGACATAGAAGGGAGTCCCCAATTGTCGATTATACTGAAACTACTCTAGAACAGTATACAGATTTCAATAAAGGTTTCTTCTTCTTTGTAGGACCTGTCCAGAATAGTAAACTGATCCGTAGGTTAACAAGAACCCTTGAAGCTGTAGTAAATGAGACTGCCTCTGCTCTAGGTAACTTAACCGAAGAACAATCTGCTATGAGATTTGTCGTTTTGCAAAATCGTCTCGTCCTTGACGTCATACTGGCCGATAGGGGCGGGGCCTGTAGAGTCATCGGATCTAGTTGCTGCATTTTCATTCCAAATAACGCGCCGTCTGTTTATTCAGCTATAACCAGACTCCATAAAATTGCCCATCTGTTACATCAAGATCCAGGCACCTGGACATGGTCCGGTTGGTTCTGGAATATAATTTCCGCCTGGGGATGGAAAGTCCTGTCCTTTCTAGGTATTGCAGTAGCGATCATATTTAGCTGCTGCCTCTGTATACAATGTGGCCCTGCGATTTGCAGCATGTGTGCTACCTCTTGTATTCCTAGTCCCAAGCCCCGTTCTAAATCCCGTTCCAAGACAATTCGAGACGAGCAAATGGTACTGTATGAAATGATAGATGGTATCATGAAAATTGATGTTTCCTGATGGAAACGTAGTGACAAGGAGGGAATGTGGAAAAGTAAATTTTGCCATGTTCTGTGTCCCTACGCCTCATCCATCATATGTTATGTGTGCATGACCAATATGCATATGTTATTCCCCATGTCTGATTAATGACGCAATTATAGTTGTGTCCACCTCTGGTATGTCAGTTTCCAGTCCTCGTGAATACTACGAATATCAGGCCTATGTAAAGTAATGTTGCCACGTTTCCCAGTGTGCACGTTATTCCAGTATAAAGTCTCCGTTTCCAGGCCTCAAAAGGGCCCGGACATCAGATTCAGCTCCTGTCTCCTGAAAGCCTCGCTGAGGAGCGATACAGCCCCCACCTGTATCCTCGACCCTTCACTTACTTCCTGCTTCGCAGTGCCCGGTGCAGCTTGGCTCTGCCTCTGAGTCTGCCAAAAGTATGTTATAGTTCCAGTTATCAGTTCAGTCCTCCTTCTCTGCATTCCTGAGCTACTGAACTGCATCAATAGTTTCCGTCATTGTCTAGCCTATGCGTCTCCATGTTAGAGAAATACTGTATTTAATGGTCATTTAATATTCTTCATCACGCACTACATGTAGAATAATGCATGGTCCAGTCTTAGAATCAAGTTAGCTTTTCCCCTCATGACTCTAGTTTATATCAACATGTTCCCTAAACATCAGATACCAGATAGGGTTTAGGTACATGTCGCTCCGACCCTCCAGACTCTAGTCTCTGCTCCTAGCACAGAGTTCGTAGCCCCCAGCTTCTCCTAGTAATACGTCATTGCCAGTTTTCGCGCACCATTAGGTTAGAGGTCCCGGCTCCTTAGGTAGCCCCCTCCTATGTTTCCGCCCATTCATGACATATTCTGTTACGTTTGCATCACATGTCTATGTATACGCCCAGTTACACCTCTTTTTACTGTTATCTCTCACGACTGCTACACGTCACGCCTTCTGCTCCACCCACTGCTACGCCTACTGCAATGTAATGCTATGTGTTTGCGCTATGTATATAAGTCAATGTATTGTTATTAAAAGTTAGCGCGCTCATCCCAGACCAAGCCCCAGCAGCTGCTGGGTCATCCTATGCAGGTTGTCCTGATCCTGTCCTTATGCTGTAATAAACCTGCAGAAACTCCTACTACCTCGAATCTTGACTCTTATTTTATTGAGCTATCTGTTATTCATTCATTCATTAAAAAATAGATCCGGTATTATTTATTTATATACCACAGGCTCTAAGGGACCCACAAATTCAAGGTAATCACTTTATGGGGACAGCATGTTTTCAACAGTCTCTCCTTTTTAATTTTTTTAATTTATTTTAAATATCACTTTGTGGTGAGGGCATCATATCCTTTGGTATTAGGTTTGCGCTATATAAAACTTTATAATAAATAAATGTATCCAAAACCTCCCCGTTCCCTAGATCTATAAACTTCCTGTTAGTTATGGGTACATCCATCCATTTCCTTTTCATATGTAACAAACTGCAGTCTAACAGCATCATTCATCATCTCTCAACACATCCATACGTGCTCTACAGAGGTTGTATACAACAGAGAATCCTTACTGAAGCTGCAAGCAGCAAGTGCCCTGTTCTATCCTATCGTTAGGTATTTTGTGAGTAAATTGCATTTATTAAAAATATTATATATATATATTCATGTTATCAATGTTAACACTTTTTAAAACAGTATTACTGAATAGCCAATTAAATGTCTCATGGCTATTTCATAGACGGTTTAGACAGGCTCAAAAGAGATTGAGGAAAAGAGAGAGCAACCATATTTCTTCTTACCCTTAATTTTTACAGGGAGCTAGCCTCCTCCCCCCATTTTGACAGTAGGAAACCTGAAACAATTTTCACTTCTGTCAACACTATCAACCCCTATTTGTAGCAACTGGGCATAAACAAACTCTGAGGAAGTAAATAGCATATTCAAGCCATTTGAACATGTATACTCCTCCCCCCCCAGCATTTCCTTTAGCATCAGGGCTACCTCCTACTCTATGACACATCCTGGGCCAACAGCTGCGGCCAAAAACCCCTCATTACACTGACGGAAGTTCCAGTGAGGCTATGTATAATGCTCCTAGTAACATGTGGATGTATGCTAGTATTTCCCAAAATATTCATATTGGAAAATCAGTTTAACCAGTTTAAATACATTTATAGAAAACAAAAATAAACAAGCATTGCCAAAGCCAGTAGGTCCGAAATTGGAGGTCAGTCTTTTCATTTTTCTTTTTCAATGCATGCCTTCTTTTAGGCATGTTTTTTTTTTTGTAAAACCATATGAGTGTTGGAGCTGCTGGGCCCTCACCATTCTAACAAGCATTGGCAAAAGCAAAAATCGTTTTTGGTCTAAAAAATTACACATTGCCACAGGAATTCTGTGCACTGTGCAAAACTACTTTGTGTGTCAATATGCTCCTTGTGAAACAGCAGAATACTGTCACTCACAGTGATGCCAGCTGATAGAAAGAGAGAGTGACAGGCATAATTTTAATATATGCAAAAGATGCATGTGTACATTTGCGCATGTGAAAATCTGAATCTTTCTAAGTTCACTTTTCCTCCAACCACTTTTTTTTTAACCCTGGAAGAAGTTTTATGTCTGCCATTGTCAAGATTATATTACCAACCCCTCTCATTATGAGAATATTTTAGAAGAATTGGTGCAAACTCTTAGACACGCAAGTCACTAGGTTTGCATAGACTCAATAGGGCATTCCAACCCTACCTTGTACTTGCTTCACTGTTCATAGTACTTAACATATTTTCTATACTTCATATTCTTACCTTCATTTGAATTTTTCTCTCCTGATGTTTTTTCTTTTTTTTAAAAACAGCTTTCTAGTGCGCTTACCATTATTTTCATCTGAGATCCTGTCTTGTGATGTCTGCTTTGTACTTACAATGTGCGCGTACACCCTGAAAGATAAATTCAAAACATCTCCTGCAAGGGAAAAGTCACCTGCTTCACTACTTCTTATATGTGTAGGTACACATAAATTATTCGCTAACGCCGGCTCTCCTGCAGTGTATCCACATATCAGTTAGTTTATTGATACAGAGAATATTTTCAAAAACATTCTCTACAGTCCCCTGTCTATTTGAAATGCTAGTCAATGCCCCTTTTATTAATACTATGTGTTAAATACATATTTGAAAGACTGAAAGGTCACTTGCAGCAAGGCAAGTTAGTTATCTAGTTTACATCTCACTTACCAACCGGTGACATCACAGTCCTCCAATATGTCCCACATTCTGACACCATTCTGATGGGGAAATACTGGCACCCTCCCAGGAGCACATGAATGAAACTCACCAGACATAGCCGGTTGGCTCAGCAACAGAGTGAAATGTAATTAATGGTACCAAAAGCATGTATCATTGCTAATTAGCAAGGAAGAAGTCAGATCTGCCACCTTAGGGGCTCTCAGACCGCTTCTTCCCAGAGTGACAAGTTTCTAGGTACCATACACTATATAAAAAATGCAGTGTCAGCGGAACTAGAATAAGGCACCAAGTCAAATATGGCTGACATGGATGTGCAATGTTTGCACCATGCAAAACAGCCAGATATGGGCAGACCAGAAATGCAGCTCTGCACTGTGTAACACTTGCATAACCGGAATAAGAAATATCATGTAGTCAAGACAAGCAAGGTGACCTGTAAGGGGGTACAGAATAGCTTGTTGAAGCTTGTCCAGTCAAGGTTAGATAGGAAGCCCTTTTGAGCTCCAGGCCTCATGTTAATGTGACGTTATCTAAGAATGATATATTTTGAAGTACATACACATGAATTTATATGGATATTCATATATATATTTTCTAACAGTCATTCTCCTTTTTTTCTGAGTCTTTTCGGGGACCTTTTTAGCAACGTAACATCCGTTCACCTGCTTTTGATGCAATCTATCATGCATCACTATACCCTCTTCTATTTTCTGATCATCATAATTCTGTACCTTCTGAATCACACTCATACGCATTGCTTTAGCTTCACTTTTCTTTTTTTCCTTAGTTTTGATTTCTTTCTGTTTGGACTCCTTGCGCCAAACCTGAAAGGAATCAAACATTGCAGGTCTAGCTTTTCTTTGAAACAACTTTTCCTCTAAATTATATAATACAGGAGGTTCAAAAGTACCGTACATTGGCCATTGTAATTCAGCACTACCTTTTGTATATTTGTGCCAAAGTGAGGAAAACATAATCGGGCCAACACCTATGTTTAGCATAGACTTCATGATTAGGGGTCCCCAGAGGAGGAATCTGACAAGATTCCTCCAATGTGGAGTGCCGTGTACAACAACAACAATACCATTTCCGGAATTTACTAAGTCCAGGCATCTCTAGATGTGTATCCTGGATCCAAACGTCAAAGGGTGCAATAGAATACTTACAGCCTATAACTGTGCTTACCCCTTGGCTTTGGCTTTTGCAAAAGTCGAATCAAATACCAAAACAAAAATACAATTCACCAAAGAAGTGGGTCACTCCCACTCTTACCTGACCGTTAATCTTCCATCACACGGCAAGTGTCACAAAGGTCTTGATCTCCAAAGACTAGGAACCAGAACTGGTGCGTCAGTCGGGCCGCAATCGGGTAGCCCACTGGAGGGAGGAATCACGCAATCGGAGACCTTGGGCCCACAATGACAATTTTCAGCCAATGCAGTGGCGCGCCTCCCTTAGCGTTCGATCACGGACTCCTCACGACCACCAGGCTCGATGGCGACCACCGAAGACGCCCCGAGTTGGGAGCCAAATTGTAGAACTGGCTTTTTGGAGACCCCCCCCCCACTAGGAGAGTCAAAGCCAGTGGCGCAGGGAAACGCCTTGAATCTACGGGTCCTTCTTGCATCAATCATACATTACCAAAAGAGACCAGGACAACCAGTCGTGGAGGGAAGCAAGTCATTTATTAGCTCGAGCTAAGGACAGAGGTCCCAGAATGGTACAAAGACAATTCTACGGAGACTGCTGCTTCAATCCGCAGCGCACACATATTTATAGTACTGGCAACCCCCCTCACACAATGCAAGTTTCTCATCTGTCCAGTTCTAGTTAGGCCTCGTGCTTCATCAGCCTCGGGTGGCACACTCGTGGTCAAGGAGCATGTGTCTCAGGTGGCGCAATGTTCATTGGATCTGACTTCCGTGCTCACATGGCATAGTCACAGAGCATCTATTTCTGCTTGCACAACACACACAGACTTTGTTTTCAGGACACAGATGGTGGTCACAAGTCACAGTCGCTGGTCATGAGAGGCTGAATTACCAACAGCTGACAGGAAGTGGCTGAACCTCTGGTGCAACCGGAGGACAAGGTGCACAAGCAGCTTTTCAGGAGGCTCAACCACGAGGAGCAGGGGGTTAATCAAGGTTCAACAGAGTCACAGAAAGCAATTCTTTACCAGGTTGCCAACAGCATGGCAACACAGAATGGAGTCTTGATGGTCATTTTTAGGCACAGTTCAACAAAGTGACACGTGTCACTTTTGTGGCCAGAGTTCTTTTGTGGCCAGACCTGTCATTTTTAAGACCAGAGGGATTGCTGCTAGTAGTTTGCGGCCAGACCTGTCCAGCCAGAGTGATTGCTGCCAGTAGTTTGCGGCCAGACCTGTCCGGCCAGAGTGATTGCTGCCAGTAGTTTGCGGCCAGACCTGTCACTTTTGCGACCAGACCTGTCACAATTGCTGCCAGCAGTTTGTAGCCAGACCTGTCACGTTTGCGACCAGACCTGTCACAATTGCGGCCAGCAGTTTGCGGCCAAACCTGTCACTTTTGCGGCCAGACTGAAGTGATGGTATCCCTACCTACTACTTACATCAGTGGTATAAGCAGATACCATTTGTGTCCCCAAAAGTGACAGGTCCCCCGCAGGTACCCTGCCCCTTCGCTGTGTCCTTAAAAGTGACAGGTCTGGCCGCAAAAGTGACATGTCTGTGTGTCCTTAAAAAGGCGCTGAAAATGGCCAAGCCGTATTAGTGACAGCCCTACCCTGACCTGGGCTGCTGCAGGGGTGTGGCATTGGTTTGTGACAGAGGGTGTGCACCGAGCACATGTTGAAGTCTATGTTAGGTTAGCAGAGCCTTCAGGGGGGTGTGTTTAAAAAGTGTGTTCATGTTAGAGAGAAATGTTTGTGTCTGTTTAAAAACATGGGCTGTCGAGCTGTGTCAGATGCTGCCTGAGCCGACATCCTCAAGTCACCAACCCCCGGCAGCACGGCTGTCTAACACATTGGTTTACGGTGCAGAGGGTTTTTTAAAAGGGTCTTTCTTTAGAATTAGATGTTGGAATTTGAAATGCGTCCCAGCCGTAGATGGGGGCAGAAAACTAGCCGTTAGGTTCACAAATCACAAAGTAACAAGCATTTGCAATGTAATAGGTCTCGCATTAGGAAAGTGTGAGCTATTGGTTTTGTAAATAACAATTTGTTTTAATATGTGTTGTTTTTGAAAATGTATAAATTAATAGCATTGTTATTCACAAAGCCAATAGCTTACACTTTCCTAATGCGAGTCCTATTGGCTATGGTAATGCTTGTTGGTAGCAAGCAAGGACAGTGCTGTTGTGGTGCTGAGTGATGCGGTTGTGGTGCTGAGTGATGCTGTTGTGGTTGGGCTGAGTGATGTGGTGGTGTTTTAGAGTGATGTGGTGGTGTCCCAGAGTGATGTGGTGGTGTCACAGAGTGATGTGGTAGTGTCCCAGAGTGATGTGGTAGTGTCCCCGAGTAATGTGGTGGTGTCCCCGAGTGATGTGGTGGTGCCCCCGAGTGGTGCCCCTGAGTGATGTGGTGGTGTCCCCGAGTGATGTGGTGGTGGTGTCCCAGAGTGATGTGGTGGTGTTCCGTGAGTGATGTGGTGGGGTTCCGTGAGTGATGTGGTGGTGTCCCCAAGTGATGTGGTGGTGTCCCAGAGTGATGTGGTGGTGTTCTGTGAGTGATGTGGTGGTGTTCCGTGAGTGATGTGGTGGTGTTCCGTGAGTGATGTGGTGGTGTTCCGTGAGTGATGTGGTAGTGTTCCGTGAGTGATGTGGTAGTGTTCCGTGAGTGATGTGGTGGTGTCTCTGAGTGAAGTGGTGGTGTCCCAGAGTGATGTGGTGGTGTCCCAGAGTGATGTGGTGGTGTCCCAGAGTGTGTGGTAGTGTCCCCGAGTGATGTGGTGGTGCCCCTGAGTGATGTGGTGGTGTCCCCAAGTGATGTGGTGGTGTCCCCGAGTGATGTGGTGGTGTCCCAGAGTGATGTGGTGGTGTCCCTGAGTGATGTGGTGGTGCCCCTGAGTGGTGCCCCTGAGTGATGTGGTGGTGTCCTAGCGTGATGTGGTGGTGTCCTAGAGTGATGTGGTGGTGTCCTAGAGTGATGTGGTGGTGTTGTGAGGCGTGCAGCAGTGTGAAGCGTGCAGTAGTGTGTGGCGTGCAGCAGTGTGTGGCGTGCAGCAGTGTGTGGCGTACAGCAGTGTGAGGCGTGCAGCAGTGTGTGGCGTGCAGCAGTGTGCAGCAGTGTGAGGGGTGCAGCAGTGTGCAGCATGCAGCACTGTGAGTAATGCAGCAGTGTGCAGCAGTGTGAGCTGGGCAGCAGTGTGAGGTGTGCAGCACAGTGTGGCGTGCAGCAGTGTGAGGCGTGCAGCAGTGTGAGGCGTGCAGCATTGTGAGGCCTGCAGAGGCAGAGAGAGAGAGGTAGAGAGAGAGGTAGAGAGAGAGGTAGAGAGAGAGGTAGAGAGATTGAGGGGTAGAGAGAGAGGTAGAGAGAGAGAGAGAGGTAGAGAGATAGAGGTAGAGAGAGAGGGGTAGACAGAGAGGGGTAGAAAGAGAGAGGGGTAGAGAGAGAGGGGTGGGGAGAGACGAGTGGGGAGAGAGAGGGGTAGAGAGAAAGGGGTAGGGAGAGAGGAGTGGAGAGAGAGGGGTAGAGAGAGAGAGGTAGAGAGATTGAGGGGTAGAGAGAGAGGTAGAGAGAGAGGTAGAGAGAGAGAAAGAGAGAGGTAGAGAGATAGAGGTAGAGAGAGAGAGAGGGGTAGACAGAGAGGGGTAGAGAGAGAGGGTTAGAGAGAGAGAGGTAGGGAGAGAGGAGTGGAGAGAGAGGGGTAGAGAGAGAGATGTAGAGATAGAGAGGTAGAGAGAGAGAGGTAGAGAGAGAGAGGTAGAGGCAGAGAGAGAGAGGTAGAGAGAGAGGTAGAGAGAGAGAGGGAGAGAGAGAGAGAGAGAGAGAGAGAGAGAGAGAGAGAGAGAGAGAGAGAGAGAGAGAGAGAGAGAGAGAGGTGGAGAGAAGTTGAAATGCAAATGTTCACCCTGGTACAAGTTATAAATCTTTGCAGTGTTTTGGGCATTTTTTTTAAAGTGATTTTTTTTTACATGATTGTAAACACATTCATGCCTCCCGCCCTGACGACTTTGCCACGAGTGCACAAAGAATCGATGTGGGTAAAACAAAGAATGGCAGCTCAGCTTTTCACGTCTTTCCAATCAATGACAACAAACTGAGCACGGGTGAATTTTGACAAAGCAAATCAAGTTACTTACTGGTTAGCGCTGAGAATAAGCGACACACATAGGGAGTAAACAACAGCGTTAGTATTTTTGAAACAACTTCTAATATTAGCACTAGCAGCATTAGTATTTAGAAAGCAACTTATAATATAAGCAGAAACGAGTGAGCATACGAACTAGGAAACACTAATATTGGTGAGTTTCAGAAGCATATGCAAACAGGAAATGTTTAAAAGAGGTAATTACTGTTGGCGAGTCATGTTTAACACATTTTAACTATTTGCTTTGCAGTACAGAATGTGTAGTAGCGACAAATTAAGCAGCTTTAGTTGTAATGTGTGCCTAAGCAAAGGGTTTTGCTGAGAAAAGCAATGCGATGAAAGGAAGAAATAGAGGAAATATTAAAAGGCGAACTAAACTGCAAGCAAAGTGAAAAGCAGTTGGTGTGTTGCGTGTTAGTGTAACATACATATTTGTATGTACCGTGAAATAGCAGCCTTAAGTTAAATTTGCATAAAAAACTATAATTCTGTGGCTAAAGAAGTATACTAGCTAGATAACAAATGTAGTAAAGTATGAGGTAGTATATAAAGCGTAGCATGTAAAGCAGGAAAAAATGGTGAGGAACGCTGTCTGTAGTTTGTATGTGAAATGCATGTTTAGAGCAAAAGGTTTTTATTAAAAGCAAAGGAGTATTGCAATGGTAAAAAAGGAAACTGAAAAGTATCTGTAAAGCTGTGACATATTACTATCTGTGGGGGGGGCGGCTTTAAAGTCCGATGCGAGGCACTGATGCGGCGGGCTGGGGATCGGCAGCTTTGAAGTCCGATGCGAGGCAGACAAATGGTGGAGCAGGGGAGCGGCGTTCATTTGAAGTCGGAAGGGTGGGAGGGAACGAGCATATGGGGAAAAATGGTGAGGAACACTAGCTGTAGTTTGTATGTGAAATGCATGTTTGGAGCGAAAGTTTTTTTATTAAAAGCAAAGGAGTATTGCAACGGTATAAAAGGAAACTGAAAACTATCTGTAAAGCTGTGGCATATTACTACAGTCGTTTGTACGTGAAATGCATGTTTGGAGTGAAAGGTTTTTATTAAAAGCAAAGGAGTATTGCAACAGTAAAAAAAGGAAACTGAAAACTATCTGTAAAGCTGTGGAATATTACTATCTGTGGGGGGGAGCGGCTTTGAAGTCCGATGCGAGGCACTGATGCGGCGGGCTGGGGAGCGGCAGCTTTGAAGTCCGATGCGAGTCAGACAAATGGTGGAGCAGGGGAGCAGCGTTCATTTGAAGTCAGAAGGGTGGTAGGGAACGAGCATATGGGGTGTGAGCGATAACGAAAGTAAGACAGGAAGTGAGGCCGAGTGCGTGCTGGAGAAGCTTTGCGCTTGAATGCCTCACATGCACTGGGCATAATCCGCACTCCAAAACCTCTTGGTAGGATTTGCTGGTGGCCCTCTATATGTCTCGCCAGCAATGCACAAGCGCATTGGCAGGTCGAGACCTAAAAACACAAGAACAAAAAGTCAGTTTCCTAGACAGAGCGAAGCGGAGAACCGGAAAAAACTAATCAGCCAGGCCCAAGCTTCTCATTAGCCTCAAAGGGTACAATACAATGATGGCTTATAAAGGAACACTGCAGGACAGGACAGCCCTCATGTCACCAAACTTGAACGGGAGCCATCCTTCCCAGGAGCAGGAGTCACAAGCATAGGTGATTACGCGGACCCCTCCCACAACAGACCAATGGTTTAATTAACAGCTGTCAAAATGAGTAAGTGTGTATCTAACAAAACAAGGTAATGGTCAGAATCCCTTCCCAATATTGACCCTTACATGGTCATCCAACGTGTCCCCCCAAAATTGCAGCCAGAGCTCTTCCCACAACAGGCCGCAGGTTTAATTAACAGGTGTCAAAGGTTGAAATGTCATCTAACAAACCAAGGCACTGGTCAGAAAACTTTCCCAATAATCACCCTCACTACAAGATTCTAAACACTCCCCAACATAAAGGGTGACGTCCTTCCAATTAGCATGCCAGGACCCAAAACTTCAGCCGGAACTCTTCACACAATAGGTTGCAGGTTTAACCCCTTCGCTGTTAGGCCTTTCCCCCCCCCCTGTACTTAGCCTTTTTTTGGCTATTTGGGGTAGTTTGCGCTTAGGCCCCTGTAAATTTTTGACCACATAAGGTATCCACGCCAAATGTGCGTCCTTTTCTTTCAACATCATGGGGATTCTAAAGTTACCCAGGGTTTGTGGATTCCCTTGGAGGGGTCCCAGAAATTAGCCAAAGTACAGCTAAATGTTATTTTTTTGGGGGGGGAAATGGGAAAAAAGTGCTTCAAATATAGGCGTCTGGGATTTTTCCTGCATATAGTATCAAAAAAGGGTTTGTGGGGCTGAAATCACCATTTCCCAGCTTTTAGAGAATGACAGACTTTTGTCAGAAAAGCAAAAATGTTTACACAGTTTGGCATTTTTTTGGGACATAGCCAATTTTTGCTATTTTTTATGCTTTCAACCTCCTTCCAGTTAATGGTAGAAACGGGTATGAAAGCAATAATGGATCCTGGAAAGCTATACATTTTTGGAAAGTAGATAAAATTCTGAATTCAGCAAGGGGTCAATTGTGTAGATCCTTCAAGGTTTCTTTATAGAAACTAACAGTTAAATATAGGAAAAATTGAAAATAAGTTGAAAAAAACAGCCTTTAGTTTCTACGTTTTCACCTGTAACTTCTTCTCATTATGATAGCTATTTGAAAGCAATAAACCGTTACACCCGCAGGACGTTACTGGTTGTGAGGATATATAGGACTTGTAGATTAACCAGAGCCAAAAACTGAGCAGAGACTTGCAAAGGTTTTTTATTATATTGCGGGTATACAGCAATTACTCTGGGAAAATGTATACATGGAAAAATTGGTATGAAAGACACCTATGTATTTCTGAAATGGGAACAAAATATAGAGTTTAGAAACAGTAGATATTTGCATATTTCCGAAATTGGGAACACTCATACTAGCATGAGAATTATCGGTCATTTTTCAAAATGACTTCTTTTTTACATACTGTCTTTCATTAGGAAGGCAGAAATGCATTGAAAGTCAATAGGTAATAACAGTTGCTTTACAAATCTAAATTACCCTAAGTCTCCCAATAAAAATGGTACCTCACTTGTGTGGGCAGGCATAGTGCCCACGACAGGAAATTGCTCAAAATGCAACGTGAACACACCACATTTTTACAATGAAAAATAACCCTTTTTTGCGAAATGCCTAGCTGAAGTTTTTTTTAACCCTAGATCTGCCGGCACCAAGGGAAACATAGCAAACCTGTATATTTTTAAAAAATAGACACCCAGGGGAACACAGGATGGGGTGACTTGACTGGCTCTCATCAGGTTCTGTTACCCAGAATCCCTTGCAAACCTAAACAAATGTCCAAAAAAACATATTTTCCTCACATTTCTCTGGTGGAAAGTTCTGGAATTTGCGTGGATCCACAAATTTCCACCCACCCCGCATTCCCCAAAGTCTTCCGAGAAAAATTGTACCTCACTTGTGTGGGTAGGCCTAGTGCCCATGACATGAAACGGCGCACCACAATTTAACTGTGAAAAATTACCCTTTTTTGGCTAAGTGCCTAGTTGTAGTTTTTGAACCCTAGCTCTGCTGGCACCTAGGGAAACCTAGCAAACCTATAAAAAAAAATTCAAAATAGACACCCAGGGGAATCCAGGATGGGGTGACTTGACTGCCTCAAACCAGGTTCTGTTGCCAAGAATCCCTAGTAAACCTAACAAATTATCAAAAAACACATTTTCCTCACATTTCGGTGGTGGAAAGTTCTGGAATCTGTGTGGATCCACAAATTTCCACTCACCATGCGCTCCCCAAATTCTTCTGAGAAAAATGGTACCTCACTTGCATGGGTAGGTCTAGTGCACGCAACATGAAATGGCGCAAAACGCAACGTGGACACACCACAATTTCACAGTGAAAAATTACCCTTTTTTTGGCAAAGTGCCTAGCTGTAGTTTTTTAACCCTAGCTCTGCTGGCACCTAGGGAAACCTAGCAAACCTATACATTTTTCAAAAAATAGACACCCAGGGGAATCCAGGATGGGGTGACTTGACTGCCTCAAACCAGGTTCTGTTGCCAAGAATCCTTTGCAAACCTAAAAATTATCAAATAAACACATTTTCCTCACATTTCTGGGGTGGAAAGTTCTGGAATCTGTGTGTATCCACAAATTTCTACTCACCGCGCATTCCCCAAAGTCTTCCGAGAAAAATGGTACCTCACTTGCGTGGGTAGGTCTAGTGCACGCAACATGAAATGGCGCAAAACGCAATGTGGACACACTACAATTTCACAGTGAAAAATGACCCTTTTTTGGCAAAGTGCCTAGCTGTAGTTTTTGAACCCTAGCTCTGCTGGCACCTAGGGAAACCTATCAAACTTATACATTTTTGGAAAATAGACACCAAGGAAAATCCAGGATGGGGTGACTTGACTGCCTCAAACTAGGTTCTGTTACCCAGAATCCCTTGCAAACCTAAAAAATTGGGAACAAAACACATTTTCCTCACATTTCTGTGGTGGATAGTTCTGAAATCTGCGTGGATCCACAAATTTCCACTCACCCGCGTTTCCCAAAGTCTTCCGAGAAAAATGGTACCTCACTTGCGTGGGTAGGCTTAGTGCCCGTTACATGAAACGGCGCAAAACGCAACGTGGACACACCACAATTTAACAGTGAAAAATTACCCTTTTTTTGGGCAAAGTGCCAAGCTGTAGTTTTTTAACCCTAGTGTCATATAGCTCCTGTATATCCTTATATCGTGTTAAGTTAGCATAGGTACATTTGAGGTTTAAACGCCATTTTTCTTTCTTGCAACTTCTGCACACGACACTTAATTGTTGACTTAGCTTTCAACCTAGTAGTTTGCCGTGGTGTATGTGAGAATAATATGTTATTGCTCTGATATCAGCTTTGCTTAATAAACTATGTCTGCACGAAGAGTGCTGAAGTTTCAGGAACAACACGATATGGAATTGTTATGAGGTCTGATCTCCACGCCTTCATAGTCATAACATAAGTGCAGCCTTTGCCAACTCTGGCTTCAGGTGGGATTGATATTGCTTTGCACGAAACACATATAACACACTTGATGCGGTGCACATGCAGAGAGAGCTGGTGTATGCTGATGTGATTCCTTCATGCTAGGACACTAAGGTATGGGCCCGCCCTAAAACAACCCAAAGAGACCTTCTTAGCTAATAATATAATATATGTGTTAGGGAGGGTCAGATATAAGTGTTGTTAACTCTTATTCATTACAGCATGTTAACATGCTGTCACCATTCGCTTTTTATGTCTTAGTAACTATGCTGATAATTTTGCTACTGATAATAAGTATACTTGTATTATCTAAGATACTGCGCCTGAGAAGACGGCATTAGTAAATAAACATTTCAAATGCACATGTGTCTTCTTTACTCCATGTTCTGGTTTGTAATGATAATATAACGAAAGAGTGTTCATGAGTTCCACGAACCCTGAGGTACTATAAGTTCATGTTCTGGTTTGTCTAAACATTGGGAGTTTGATATGTCCAATGAGACACTGTAGCTAGCTCGGTAAGGGGTGAGGTGGTTGCTAAGGTGAGTTTTGGGACACCCTAATTCGCCGAGGTTCCACTCCTCTGTGCACAGTTCTGTGTGAGAACAGAAACCCTGCGACATGGCGCCCAACGGTTTCGGTGGTCTTATATCATGACACTCGAGTAGTTTATCGTTCGTACCTTAACCCCTTCACCTCCGGAAAGCGGGGTGTCGGTGAAACCTACCTATTTTTAAAATAGGTCTTATTCAAGCTTGATTCTTTCTTAAACGGTTTCTTTGAATTACTACCCAGTTGTGCTACAAAGTATTCTTTGTGTTTTCTTGTTTCCAGTGTTGTCATGGCGGCGGTGGCTATTGCGCAGCATAGTCGCGTAGCAGTACGCAACCATCTTCAGACGTACCAAGTCCCGGTAGATGGGATGGCTGTGATTTTCGTGGTATGTGCAGATCCGGCGTTCCCTTACGAGTTGTTTTACTCTTGGGTTACGTTTCCGGCTGTGGACGCTAATACTGGTTTGTTCCACTCCTACACCGCCTCGGATGTCCCGGCTGAGTATACACCGTACAGGGCATTGGAAATACCTATTGATCATTGGCAGCATCGAGTTTGGTTTGATGGCGCCCTCCCCCACTCTTTGTCCGCTGCGAGGTTAGGTCCACTCTCAATTCCAGGTACAAATTGGCCTGCGTTGGGTGGCTTTACCCCGCACCCGAATCACGGCGCTTGTACCCTGCAGGAAATTCGTAGGCTGCATGTTGTTTCCATTTCCGTGATTCGTGCATTAGTGCAATACATCGGTCGCCACCTGCCTGGTGGTCCCCAGGGGGGTGCGGCCGTTCCCATGGATCGAGGCGGAATGCGTCTCAATCCAGTGATGGTTAATTCGGTTTTTGGTGCTCGTCCAGTTGACAACGATGACTTCCCATTCTGGCTAGCAGAGAAGTTTGATCAACTGGAGGCGGTTTTTCCGAATTCTACTCCTGCTGATAAGCATAGAATGTTGACGATTACTTTACCGAAGGATTTAACTCCTGAACTTGTTGACTGTGAAAGCTGGGGAAAAACTTTTGCGGCAGTTTATACAAGGTGCTTCGGCACCCCGTCTATGACTGCCCTGCCTGATATCATTAGACGTGTTCAGAATGATCACGGTCCAGAGGCAGCGGTTGAATTGGGTATGCGCCTGTGTGGTTCTTTTGAGATTGTATGTGATCTCATTCTCTCCAATGTTAAAGGAGATGCAGTTAACTTTCAGGTGTCGAATGCTTTGGCTGCTCTGCCCGATGCCGACAAACCCCGTCAGTTGGCAAAAATTGTAGTGGCCGCTTATAAGACAATTGGCCGCACAAGTAGAGGTCTGAAATATTTTCCAGTAAAGGAGAAAAAACAACCTCAGGGACAATCTGCAGTGACAGATGTCCAGCCCAAGTCCAAAAAACAAAATTGGCCTAAGAAACAGACACAGGGGAAGCAGAATAAACAGACTCAGGATTCTTTTCCTGTAATACAAGCACCTGCGCCAACAGAAAAAGTTTATGATTTGCGCGATCGCGCGATGATTAAATCACCTGATCGATTTCAGGGTTCTGATCAACGCTCTCCTCGTTCCTTTCAGGAAACATCGGTCCCGAAGACCACTGGAGGAGGGGGTGGATGTGGACGTGGTGGCCAACAAGGACGTGGTCAGTCCCGCCAGACGGACGGCGCAGTGAAGCAGGAGGATTCTACGCCTAAGCGTCCGCAGTTTGCGAAAAAGAAAGTCGCAGCCTTAACAGCGCATAGTAATGCCACAGATAGTGAGAACGCGGCTTCGGAATCTGACGTGGGCTCTGACCTTGCTGGACAGCGCGGCGGAGATTACCATAGTCAGAGAGGCGCTCCGTCCACTACTGAAGGTGACAGCGACTGAAGTGTTTGTTGTCATAGAAACAGCCGATACGAGATTAGCTCCCCCTGAAAGACTTTTTGAAATTGTCCTGTTAATTGAAGGTGACATACAGCGTACTGTCAGAGGGGTATTTTGGGAGAACCTTTCGTCTACGTACGACATTTTGCTTTCCGAGGCTGACTGGCCCCCACCTTTTGTGCTCGCAGCGCCGCGAGGGGAGGAGGTAATCCTTCCCAGTTTCGCGCACACTGTCTCGACTGAGCATGCGCAGCATTTTGCAGAAGAGTGGGCTCGGGCTCTTGCACCGGCTCTCTACCGCAACCAATGTGGTTGGGACAAATTGTCCCCTTGCCACGAAATTCCTTTGCGGTCTGAGCCGCAGCCTCAGCCTCAATATCCCATACGGCGTGAAGCTAAAGCTGCCGTCGCAGAAATCCTTGAACAATTGGAATATCAGGGAGTTATTGAAACGTGTGTGTCACCAATGAATAATCCCCTTTTTACTGTGACCAAACCTGACGGATCATATCGTTTGGTATTGGATTACCGGCATTTGAACTCGCATTGCCGTAACTGTGCAGTACAGAATACTCACGGCTCTGCGCTAGTGGATAGTCTAGTGCGTAAGCTTTTCAAGACAACGCTTGACATATCCAATGGTTTTTATGCACACAGACTGGATGGCTTCAGCTCCCAATGGACAAGTTTTACGTCCGCTGGTGTGCAAAAAAGCTTCCGGCGACTTCCAATGGGCTACAAAAATAGTCCTGGCGTCTTCACCTCAAGGATAGTCACTCTTTTGGAGAGTATCGATCCAGATGCATGTTCTTATGTGGATGACATATATCTCACAGACGACGAAATTTGGATGCATCTGTGTCGGGTGAATTCAATAATTTGTAACTTTGCAGATATGGGTTACAAGTTTAATTTTGCGAAATCGCACATTGCAGAACACACAGTGTTGTTCCTCGGCTATGAGCTGAACAATGAAGGTCGAGGATTGGCTCCTCACTTCCTGGAAAAATGCGCCCAGTTGCGCGCTCCTACAACACTGAAGAAATTACAGTCTTTACTGGGCTTCTTGAATTTCGGCAGAACTTATGTCCCGGAATATGCCCAGCGTATCAAGCCTTTGTATGCTTTGATACAACCCACTTTTTCAAAATCATGCTGGCTGCCTGAGCATTCGGCCATTTTGCAATCTTTGCAGGCCGATCTGCTCGCTTCTAAATACTTACTGACTCGTGATAACCAAACCAACCTGGTGATAAGAATAATTCCTGGGGCGGTGGGTTTCACGTACCTGACTTTTAATGAAGGTGACACAGTACCTATTGCTTACAAGTCACACTTGTACACTTCGGCTGAATTGCGGTTTCCCACTGTGGAGAAAGTTTTAACTGCTGTACAGATGGCGATTCTTAAAGAACGAGCGCTGTCGCAGGGGAAACGCATGTTAGTGGTAACACCCTGTCCTCATTTGGAGGCAGTCACGAAAGCCAGTGTTCCAAATTCAAAAGCTTTGCACCCTCGGTGGATTCAGTGGGCTGCGTCATTGACATCCACGGATGTCACGTTTATTTTTGACGCCTCCTTACGGTCGCAGGAGTACTTGCAGTACGAATTCATTCATCCTGCTCCTCTTGCTATGCGACCTTTGGAGGACTTCCATTGCATCATTTACACTGATGGGTCGGCGCAGGTTGCGCATGGCTCTAAACATGCCTACGTTTCCGCATGCGCCATTGTGGTCGGTGCTATGTTGGATGATGAGTTCATTTCCAGGGAAGTGCACACGTTGCCCCTGGGTGACTGCACCGCACAATTAGCAGAGCTTCGTGCACTCTTACTAGCGTTAGAGTACGCGGATCCAAGTGTTACTACTCTGATTGTAAGTGATTCTTTCTACTGTGTCCAGTCTTACAATGAGAACTTGTTCTTTTGGATTCAAAATGAATTTCATGATTCCAAAGGTAGCACAATAAAACATAAAATGATCTGGGTTCGAGTGGCAGAGCTTAAGGCTATGTTGCCACTCGTTTATGTGATTCATACTCTCGGTCATCAACGTGTAGGAGTTCACGCTGTTGGCAACTCGCTTGCTGATGAAGCAGCGAAATCAGCAGTATCTACATACTTAGTTGCAGCGGTTACTAGGTCAAAAACCAAGATTGATAGCGACATCTTGGCAGCGATTGCTGCCTCTGAGAAGGGAAGTAAACATCCTGCGGGATTCCCTTCGAAGTACAAATACCACTTAAGTCCCGAAAAGGTTCCTTTTGTGACAATTCCTGATGTTGGGGAACGGCTGATTCCCAACTCGGATCGCAGAGCAGACTTGATTACAGCGGCACATGAAGGTGTGGCGTCTGCGCATGCAGGCGTCTCAGCCACTGTAACTCAATTACAACAACGTTTCTGGTGGCGGGGACTGTACAAACAGACGCGTGATTATGTCCTGCTTTGTGACATATGCCAGCAGATTAAACCTTCGACTGCTACGCGTCCGCCACAGACTCAGTTTTACATTTCTAATAAACCGCTAGGTTGTGTTTATTTAGATCACTGCGGTCCTTTTTCATCTGATACTGCGTATAAATACATCTTAGTAGCAGTTGACTCATGCACACGCTTTGTGTGGGTTTGGCCACATCGCAGCGCTGATTCACGGACTGTCATTAGAGATTTGCGTGTCTTTATAGGGATTTTTGCCTGTGGTACCTTCCATTCGGATCAGGGTCCGGCTTTCGCCTCTAAGGCGTATAAGGATGCCATGACTTCGATGGGGGTCCAAGTCAAGTTTTCGTCACCCTACAGACCTGAGGGTAATAGTGTAGTTGAACGAATGAACCGTGATTTAAAGCAATCTTTGACAGCCCGAGTTATAGGCACTGGCAGAAACTGGCTGGCTCACCTCTATGGCGTGCAGCGTGCTCTTAATAATCTCCCTAGAAGGTCTCTGGGTGGGCGGACCCCATACGAAATGCTCTTTGGAATCAAGATGTACGTCCCTGACCTTGACGGTCTAGACTATGTGGTTCGCGCCACTTCCTTTGACGCAGATGAACATTGCAATGTTTTACAGAATCTACAAAATACCAGGGACAGTCTTGCAAAGGAACATTTGCCCTCCACGTCGGATGATGCGTTGCTGATCCCGGTAGTTGGCTGGCTACCCCAAGTTGGAGAACTGGTTCGGGAGAAGATCGATAACAAGAAAGAATTTGGTCCTTCCTATCGAGCTCCGGTTCCCGTCGTTGGAGTGAAGGGCACAAGAACAGTCATTTTACCACCTCTTCCTGGTCGTAAGGAAAACAGGTTTATTTCAATTGACAATGTCAAGATACACAGAGTGGCCGATTCTTCTTAGCATGACACCGGCTGTTTCCTGTCCTTCCATTGTGAGAAATTCAGTTATGCCTACTGCTTCTAATAATGAACCTGAAGTGGCCATCGAATTACCTGCTCTTTCCAGTCCATTATTAAATAATTTACCTGGAACTAACATTGATGAGACAGACTATGCCTATCCCACTGATTTGTCCATACCTGACCTGCAAGCACGTTTAGCCACAGACTCCAGATTTTCTTTTGACTCTGTTTCTCTTGCCTCAAAGGAACCCTCTCGTGTTGCAGTTTATGCAAGCCTGTTTAAAAAACATTTTTTGATACCGCCTTGGACTTACATTTGGCTAGTCCTTGTTTCGATTTACCTTTTTATGTCAATTGGTTTTGTGTTTTATTTTTTTCGAATCATCAATGGACATTATGTCGAGGAAAGAACATGCATTACTCATTTAAATGGAACTTTGGCCCCTCTTTCCTCTTCACATTCTACACACAGATTAAAAAGAGACTTGACTTTGGTTAACATCACAGCATGGCCTGTCCTTGATGGAATCGTGTGGGATGCAGTTCGGTTTCAGATTCATGGCCCCACGGAAGTCGTTAATGTTCCTAATGTACTTAGAGTGAATATGGGGGATGTGGTGAAACAAAACATTCGTTCTGATGACTGGGATGTTAATGCTGTGGAAAGTTTGTTTTCTGATTTAAAATACTATGCTGCCTTTGATGCTGAGGATTTATATTTAGAATCTGCTAATTATGGTGAATTGTTCTGTTACCAACATTATGGCAATCACTTTTTACACAAAACATCATCCCGAAGGGATGCTGTTAATTTTACTCAGTGGGAACATTGCCCAGCACCTACACAGGGGAGTTCAGAAACGTTTCTTAAAAAGTATACTTATTTCACTGACTTTAACCAGTCCAATCCCGAGTCCTTTTATTTTAAATTTCACAAACAGCCACTGTCCAAGGTTAGACTTACCGATACAAAATTATTGTATTCGAAGGCCTTCCTAGATCAATTAGTTACTGGAGGCTATGAGCTATGGAAGGAAACAATAGACCTTAAATCGGTTTGGGGTTCAAGGGCCTGGCAGGTACAAGGCACTGAGGCTTTGCACCGTGCATGTCTCATCCCGAATCATATGTTGTTTTTAAATGAAACAATTTCCCAGACCACATGCTTTGGATTGGCTACATCTAAAAGGTTAAACACCCCGTCTTTCCCGGAGTTGGAGGAATATGATGGTTGGAGTAATTTTACTCAATTGTCAATTAGAGAATTACAGACTCTGCTTCTCAATTCCTCCTTTAACATTTCCAGTATGAATCCTAAGGGTTGGCTGCTTTGGCACCGTAGTGCAGATTCTTGTCAAAGTAGATTTTTAAATTTAACTGACGGTTTTAAGACTGTTAGATCTGATCCCCGGTTTGACTTAGGTCATACTGTCACCTCGTATTCCGTAGGCAAGTTGTGTCAAAATTGGCTGAAGCATTCAACTTTACCTGCGGTTAAGAATCACCTTTCCAAATTGAATGCAGAAGTGGATTTGAATGATTTCATTAAAGGCCCGGCTAGTGGCAGGTCGAAAAGGTGGTTATATGGGGTTTACAATGAAATTTGGAAGCTATCACAGATTGAGGCTGCTACACGCCTTAGGGCTATTGATCAGGCTAATCTTGAGAAAGTGCTTGCAGTTGTTGACAATAGCATTAATGTGCTTTCCTCTAGAATTTACACATTGGATAATATTGTGTCGTCAGTTGTCGATATTGTGCATGATGAAATATCTGTGTTATACCATGGTCAGAATCAATTACGATCAATCATGCAGTTTGCGTGGACCCTTCAAACTCTGAAAATGGGTAAAGTCCCCTGGGGTTACATGAACGTTTCTTCTTTATTTGCACCTTTTAATTTGACTGAGAAACAACGCTTGCTTTCAATGCGTGATGCTTCCTTTTCTATGTTACATATTGAGAGGTTAGAATCTTTACCTTTTTCCGTGGCAGAAGCCTCTGCTGCAACGTGGCTTATCCACGGTTTAATAACACTGCCTTTTGCTTTATATAAATTTTCAATTTGTATGAAATATGTGCCAATAGGTCGTTATGAACCTTTGGGTAGCGGTTTCCTTCATGAAGTCTGGTCGCTCCCATACACGTACAGATGTTTTAAGGATGACCAGGAGGTTTATCTGAATGGGGAGGAGTGTACTGAGACGCCAGATCATTCTTTAATGTGTCGACACATACAGTTACACGGTTCATGCAACAAGGACAGGCCGAATATGGCTTGCGTTTTACAAGGCACACCTGTTCCTGCTATCATCCCCACTTTTAAATTATTAGAGAATGGAAGTTATTTAATGCTCAATAATGAAGACTGTTGTGGGTTAATTAAAGGTATCCCTTTCATAGTTACAGTAAGTGAGCGGGTTATTTGCTGCAGAAATGTGCTTTACCCTCCCACACATGAACATAGAGATTCTTCCATCTGGCCAAGAATACCAACCTTGGGAGCAGAATTCAGCGGCATGGCAAGAAAAGAGCTCTTTTGTCCCAGAAAGAGGTGGCCTTGAGCTCGGCCCGTGAAACTTTCGTGCTTCACGTTGCTAACACACGTACAGAAGTTCAGGCTCTATTGAATACTGATTTGCCTTTGCATTTCGGAGCAATGGTTCGTACTATCTTTAACGCATCCTCCACAAAGGGCCTATCACATTTTTTTAAAGTTGTTAGCAGTGGTCTCGTGACTTCCTTTGAGAAAATTTTTGGAGTCATCCCTGCTTTCTTCCATTCAATCTTTTCATCCTTGTTTGGAGGGTTCCCGTTTTTACTTGCAGTAGCGGCTGGCGCTCTGGTGGTTTTCTGTCTTTTTAAATATGGATGCCCATCCTGTGCAAGACCACGCGCAACTGCTGCTGACGCGGTTCCGCAATCGCATGCTTGAATATTATGGCACACTGCCGTTGGCGACTTTGAGCACGGCATTTGGATTATCTTTTCGATTCTCCTATTTCACCTGTGTCCAGCCTGTTTTTCGCTGCCTGACCTGTGATTTCCAGTGGGCCATTGATTTGTGTCTCTGCGGACCGGTTTCTCCTGACGTCGATTTTAATCAACTGATGAGTCCTATCATTGCTCACGAGTTGGTTTGTTCTGACGAGAGGATTATGGCCTTGGCAGTGGCGCATGGACTAATTGGTCCCTGGGATGTGTTGTCGGCAGCACGGAATTTCTTGGAACTGAGTTTTCTTGAAAACCCACCGAGCTGTCCTCTGATGGTTATAGAGGATCCGGTGCTGGAAGAACACGTATGTTCCTTTCATCTTTTAAATTGGATGGCTGAACTGTTTTCGGATGAGGACAGTGACTTCCTATTGGAGGCTGTTGCTACTTACTTTTCATATACAGTTTTGTCATAGACACTGCTTCATATTGACTTGCTGATTTATAGCATGTCGTTGATTTATTTGTCATGAATTTTTAATTTTGTCTTGCTTATTGGCTTGAGCCACATTATATTTTTGGGCTATTTTTTAGCATTACCTTTTTATTCTTTAATTTCAATTCGTGCTCGTTTACTGTTGAGTTCTGCTCTCATGAGATGGCACTTCTGTTATCATATTTTGTCCGTTCTCGGATCATGGGGGGGTGTCATATAGCTCCTGTATATCCTTATATCGTGTTAAGTTAGCATAGGTACATTTGAGGTTTAAACGCCATTTTTCTTTCTTGCAACTTCTGCACACGACACTTAATTGTTGACTTAGCTTTCAACCTAGTAGTTTGCCGTGGTGTATGTGAGAATAATATGTTATTGCTCTGATATCAGCTTTGCTTAATAAACTATGTCTGCACGAAGAGTGCTGAAGTTTCAGGAACAACACGATATGGAATTGTTATGAGGTCTGATCTCCACGCCTTCATAGTCATAACATAAGTGCAGCCTTTGCCAACTCTGGCTTCAGGCGGGATTGATATTGCTTTGCACGAAACACATATAACACACTTGATGCGGTGCACATGCAGAGAGAGCTGGTGTATGCTGATGTGATTCCTTCATGCTAGGACACTAAGGTATGGGCCCGCCCTAAAACAACCCAAAGAGACCTTCTTAGCTAATAATATAATATATGTGTTAGGGAGGGTGAGATATAAGTGTTGTTAACTCTTATTCATTACAGCATGTTAACATGCTGTCACCATTCGCTTTTTATGTCTTAGTAACTATGCTGATAATTTTGCTACTGATAATAAGTATACTTGTATTATCTAAGATACTGCGCCTGAGAAGACGGCATTAGTAAATAAACATTTCAAATGCACATGTGTCTTCTTTACTCCATGTTCTGGTTTGTAATGATAATATAACGAAAGACTGTTCATGAGTTCCACGTACCCTGAGGTACTATAAGTTCATGTTCTGGTTTGTCTAAACATTGGGAGTTTGATATGTCCAATGAGACACTGTAGCTAGCTCGGTAAGGGGTGAGGTGGTTGCTAAGGTGAGTTTTGGGACACCCTAATTCGCCGAGGTTCCACTCCTCTGTGCACAGTTCTGTGTGAGAACAGAAACCCTGCGACACTAGCTCTGCTGGCACCTAGGGAAACCTAGCAAACCTATATATTTTTGAAAACTAGGCACCCACGGGAACCCAGGATGGGGTGACTTGACTGCCTCTCACCAGGTTCTGTTACCCAGAATCCCTTGCAAACCTAAATAGTTAATAAACAGAAATGTGATAGAGGATCCGAGTGATTTTATAGACACAATCCGGATTAAATCCCCATATCCATATAATCCAAAAAGCAAACAAATAATCTGGGGTCTAATATACAAGCTGCCTATAGGAGGAAAATAAGAAACTGGACACCTATATCATCAAGAGTAAAACCACAGAAAGGAAAAGGATTATAGAGTGAGGAGACCCTTGCCAGTGATTGGATTCCCATCACTCACCAACGTGATCATTGTTATCATTTGGGTCTCCATCCAACCTACCACTTACCCTCTTGATCATAGAGGGGTCATGGGTGGATTGTATCCTCTAATGGGTCATGTAGAGGAAACAGAAGAATAGAGAGAAATATGGCTCTCAGAGAACCTGGAGGAAAGACCCAAAGTATGTGTGGGAATGATAAGTGCAGTGCAATCGCGTTAGTGAAGTCAAAAAAGGATTTGCAAGAGAGAGAGAAAATATATTTATTAGGGTATCTATTGCAATCCTTCTTAAAACAATGTAAAATAAAACAGTTTCAAAAATCACTGCTTAAAAACGGTCGACATGTTTCAGCCTACTGGACTACTTGTCCACGGCTTTCTTCAGGACCTGTCTGTTAATGTTTATTGCTACTGCGTAGAACAAAATATGTGAAAAGTGATGAAAGAAATAAACAATATACATACAGGTTGGAACTAATACAACCTCTGATGTCAAGCACTGATTCTTGGTATCAGTGAGAAATGCAACTAGTAATACTCTTAGTGACAAAGAAAAGGGTACAGAATCTAACAAGTGGAAAAATGCTCTGAGGTATAAACAATTATTAGCCTCAAGACAGCTACAAGTCTGTAGTACACAAAAAAGTATATATATGTTTGCTCACCCGTCTGGTACGAGGATTGGACCTCACCTCGTCTGGTTCCAACTCAGGTAATGAGGCCACGCTCTGACAGACATAAAGGGAAGGGGACAAGTAAAGATAGGTCTAATGGATCGAACTATGCCACTGATGCATCCTTATACCGTAACTGTATGTATGTCAGAGTACCTCCCTGCCAAGTAATCAGGGAGGTAAAGATTATACTTAAGTGTCAAATGTGAGATTAAAATCCCTATCAAAGCATGGCGAAAAACAATGAAAAGAGTAGAAGTTAAAAATTAAAACACATATAGTAGCTCCATCTGTTCACATTTCAAAACACAGAGTATGCCTAACCAGTATCTGAAAAGCAAAGAATCGCAGTATATATATAAATGACACTGTGCGTCAAGTTAATATGCACAATATCCATACAACTATGAGGACTTAGCATGTCTGAATTGGCAGCCACTACCTTTGTTGCAATATTCAATTAAACTGGAAAACAGGGCGCCCTTTCATATGCACTGTATCAGCATGGGAATATACTTGGCCAAGCTGAAAACTCATGTCTCAGCTCCTTCCTAGGCTCAGACTAGCTTCCTAGCTTGCCTGTATTGAAGTGCATGCAGAGGAGGACCCACAGGAACTTAAACCGACAAAAAAACACCTGGCATAGTACCGGTCTAAACCCATTACCGAGCCAGCACCGATCCTCACCTGTCCGTCGTTACCTCGAGCTCTTACCAAGGTGGAAGTGGAGGTGACGTCCAGGGAGGTCGGTCGGTCTTTTGTATTCTATTGTGACTAACAGGTGGATCAAATTGAGAATGCCGTGTTGCACCCTGGGCCATTTCCTGTTGCAGCCACTATGCCTACCCACACAAGTGAGGTACCATTTTTATCGGGAAACCTGGTTGAACGCTGGGTGGGAGGAAATTTGTGAATCCACGCAGATTCCATAACTTTCCACCACAGAAATGTGAGAAAAAAGTGAAATGTTTGGTGAAATTTGAGGTTTGCAGGGGATTCTGGGTAGGAGAATGATGGGGGACCCATGCAAGCCATACCTCACTGGACTCCCCCTGGTGTCTAGTTTCCAGAAATATGTGAGTTAGGTAGGTTTCTCTAGATGGCCGCCGAGCCATGGGACAAAAAGTCATGGGACCCCCCCTTGCAAAACCAGGTTGGTTTGTGATAGGTAATTTTGAAGTTGCATGAATAGGTTTTGGGCCCTTCCCTGCCGCGGGTACTTGGCCCACCCTTACAAATGAGGTACCATTTTTATTGGGATACTTGGAAAAATTCTGGGGGGGTTGGAAATTTGTTGTTACTTTATGCAGTGTGAAAATTTGGGCACAATAATGCAAGAAAAATGTCACATTCACATTTGAGGTTAGCAGGACATGTTGGGTAATATAACTTGTTGGGATCCACAAGAGAGACATCACCATGCACTCCCATGGGTGTTTAGTTCACGACAAAAACTACAGTTGTTAGGTTATTCTTAGATTAAATATAGAGCTTGGGAGAGAGACAAATCAGACAAAGATTACTGCACAGCCATCTATTCCTCAAGCACACACACATACTGGTTGGATTTGGCACGAGGGCGAGTGATGGTTCAGTATATACAATTTTATTAACAAGAGATTTCACAAAATGAAATGCACTGTCAATAATTGAATGGACAAAAAACTGAACCAGTGACTCGCAGCTTGTGAGCAGCAAAGCCACTTCAAGGCACCAACCGCTGTTACAGGCCATTCACACACCTTTCATACATGATTCACAGAAGACCATTTACACCACCAGGCACAAAACCAACACATTACAACATTCACGAAACAGGACAAGGTACACCCTGCTTGACAAAAACAGAAAAGACAAATTTTTATGCACAATCACCTATTCCTCAAGCACACTTACATACTGGTTGGATTTGGCACGAGGGTGAGTGATGGTTCAGTATATACAGTTGTATTAAGCAGAGATTTCACAAAAATTAAATGCACTGTTAATTGAAAGGACAAGAAACTGAACCATTGACTCACAGCTCGTGATCTGTAAAGCCACGACAAGGCACCAACCTGTTTACAGGCCATTCATACACCTTTCATAGGTGACACATACAAAATCATTCACAACGCCAGCCACGGGCCCAGCACATTACAACACTCACACCAGTCCACGCACACTGCCAGCCAAGCGCCAGTCCAAACACACCGCCAGCCAAGCGCCAGTCCACACCCACCACCAGACAAGCGCCACTCCATGCACACCGCCATCACATTTAGGAATTTGTTTTTTATAAATAAGAAAACACAAACAAATTGCAAATAGATACAAATCTACTAACACAAAATCTGAAACTAAATACACTACACAAATGCCAACCTTGAAACTGAACAAAAAATATCAAACAATAGAGGCCAGCCAGTTCACTTTACCGCTCATGGATGCTCCCAAAAATTCTTTTGTGTGGTACATTCTAAAACAAGCAGGCACACACAGCCCAGGGTTAGAAGGACATTTGTGGCAGTACATACGAGTCTCTTTCCGCATACCTCTTCGCCAACAGACTCTACATCTCCTACTGGGAAAGTCTTTTGAGGGTGTGGGAGGAATGTGATCAGGAAAGTGGCGATCTTTCAATCTAGCAACATCCTCCACCACTCCAACTCTAGGAACACTTGCCTGTTCTACTAAAAGAAGGCTGCCTATTACAGACTCCTGAAACTTAGCAAAAATCATCTTTGACTCAGGACAAGGATCCTGGAACACACAAAAGCATTAAAGGTTGCCAAGTGGAAAAGATGGATAGCCAACTTCTTATACCAAATGTAAGCCTTACGAAGAGCAGCGTAAGGTTCCAACCTCTGATCTACTCTGTCAAAACCACCCATGTGCCTATTATAGTCTAAAAAGCACACAGGTTTTCGCGCTTCAGCAACCTGACCCCAAAACAGCCACAGGTGCAGTGCTTTCATCATGGATGGTAGTCAGCATGTAGACATCTCTCCTGTCTGAAAACTTCACAGCTAGAAGCTCCTCGCAACGCAACGCACTGCACTGTCCTCACACAAGCTTTTGACAAACAAGTTCTTTTGGGAAACATTTACAGTTAGAGCAGATTGTGCCACAAGCAACTGTGTCCACTTTGGCCAATTCCCTGAAAAACCGCACACCAGTGTAGAAGTTATCTACATATAAATGGTGGCCTTTGTTAAAAAATCCTCTACCAAGTTCCCACACAATTTTCTCAGTCACTCCAAAAGTGGACGGACAACCAGGGGTGTTAATCCTGGATTCCTTACTGGTGTACCCCCTGAGATTAAAGACATATCCAGACCTACTGTCACACAGCATATACAGCTTAATTTCATAGCGTGCCCTCTTACTAGGAATGTATTGCCTAAAAACCAAGCGCCCTTGAACAACACCAAAGACTCATCCACTGCAATTTCTTTCCCTGGAGCATAGATCTCAGAAAATCGATCAACAAAGTGATCAATGACAGGCCGAATCTTAAGAAGACGGTCACAATCAGGGCGATCTTATGGCAGCGCTAAACCAATATCGACAAAATATATCATCCACAGCAGAAGCAAATAACTATCACGACTCATGACTGCCGGAAATATAGCAGTTTCCATCAAGGGACTAGTAGACCAATATGAAGACATTGATGGTTTCCTTAGCAAGCCCATCACCCACAATGTATCAGAGCAACTTGTCACAGATTGACACTGCATGCTACACATTAATGGAGGTAGATAAATAAGGGCTGGCTCAATGTTGTCAACTTATGGGTTATTTAATGTATGGGGAATGCATTTAAGTGAACAAAGTTGCATTTAAAAGGGTTTTAGAGTTATATAGCCCAGTATTCACAGTGTTTCGAATAATGTTTAAGGTGTTGTGATATCTTGTTTAATGTGAATAATGCTGGCGGTTAAAAGTGGTTGTAATTTTATGTTTTTAAAAGCCGCAAAACGCAATGGGGAATGCATTTAATGTGAACACTGTTGTATTTTTAAAGGTTGCTTTACGCAATGTATGAGCGTGTTCATGTTGTTTTAATTAATGTATAACCCCTTCGCTGTGGGGGTTATTCCCCCGCTGTGCAGGGGGGGAGGGGGCGTGCACAGCGCCCCCATGCTCATGACGAGCTCAGCTCGTCATGAGCTACGGCGCTCCGGTGCTCATGACGAGCTCAGCTCGTCACAGGTGCATTGGCTCCCGTGGAACGCTCAGCACAGCGGGGGAATTCTCCCCGCACCTGAGCGTTCCACGGGCCATGACGAGCTGAGCTCGTCATGAGCACCGGAGCGCCGTGGCTCATGACGAGCTCAGCTCGTCATGAGCGTCGAAGGTGTTAAGGAGGGTGTGGGTAGGGTGTTTATTGTGAATAATTAGGGATGTAAAATGCGGCTGTAATTTTAAGGTTTAACAATGTCTTGAAGCATTTTTACATAGTTTCCTACTGCTTTAGAGTCCCCAGAGACCGCAAAATTAAGCCCCAAACAATTTAACAATAAATAAAAACTGTTTAAGTACTCACCCATGGGGCGATCCCCGTGGTGCTGATGGTGAACTGCCTGTTGATAGCTGTCCAAGGCAGTTATACGCAAGGCCAAAAAATGCAGCAAGTCCATGCTGGGGTCCTGGTCCCTAATGGTGGGAGTGATGGTGAGGGATGGGGCTGTGGTGTGGATGTTGACCGTAGGATTTAAAAAAAAAAAAATCCCCGAACCCGCTTACCAAGGGCGCTGCTCGGGGGTTCTGGCAGGGTCCGGCGTGTTGCTGGGGGATGTGTGGAGCTCGCGGCTCCAGTGCCATTTGAATAATCCTCCCAAGCCCGCTTACCAAGGGCGCTGTTCGGGTTCGTGAGGTCTAAGTGTTGTGGCAGACCCGAGCCCTCGGGGACCCATCAGGGCTCTGGGGTGAGTGGCCGCCGTTGTGTGGGGCTCGAAGGGCCCCTGCAATAAAAAAAAAATGCCAAGAGCCCGCTTACCAAGGGCGCTGCTCTGGGACCTGGGGAAGATGTAGTCGCTTCAGGAGCCCCCACATGTGTCCTGATGGCGGCGCCGTCATGGCTGCCTGGAGCTTCCACAACTTGTTTGCGAGTGCAGGGCCCACCCCTCCGGGACATCAGGGGTGTCCCCATGATGCCGTCACTGAGGGGACTGACCCGACCATCGCAAACGCGTTGTGGAAGCTCCCGGCTGCCATGACGCCCCCAGGGAGTTTCCAGCTGGTGTTCCCATCCTCTGCACGGTCATGATGCATGGGCTAGTGACCCGGAGGGCCGGGGCATGCGATGCCTGGAAGTGGGCCTGATCAGGGGCGCTGGGGCAGTGCCCAAGGAGGTCCGGGAGGGTTCTGGGCCACGGTGTGTCATTGTTGAGGTAATTTATACAGCCAGAGGGCCATGTAAGCAGAGCCCCTGGCTATAAATAATAATATTTAAAAATAAATAAATAAATAAAATCTGCATCACTTGAGGTGTCATGCCATTTTGGAAGAAACAATAGCTTCAGATATGGCCTGTTTAATGGTACGTATTACTCGCATACAGAGGTTTCTACAGAACGAATGAGGGTGTCTCATTGGGTACTACAGGGCCACAAGGGCCTGTGCAACACTGAGCGCCCTTTAGCGGGTCACCCAATTTTATGCAAGCATTGCATTATATGACCTCTGTAATACATCACTAGTTAAGGTGTTTTTATATAGCGCGAACTTGACCCTAAGGTATCATGTATCAGAGCTTTTTACATGAGCATCAGTTACATTACATGAGGGCACATTCATCTTTGTTAGACACAGCGGGGTTAAGGGATTTGCCCAGAATCACAGTCTGTTGAACAGGCATGGCGTAGGGGCCTTGTGTGTATGTATGCCCCCACAGCATCGGTGTTTTCTATGCTGACAGGGACCATGTTAGCAGAGTCCCCGTCTATAACTAAATAAATAAACAGCGGATGCTTTGAAGGTGCATCAAATACCCAGATGTTTTATATGCATGCTGTAAAGAATGTGTACAACACCGTAAATGCACGGGTTTTGTTTTCAATTTATATGTTTATGTTTTCCCAAACTTTAACCAGGACGTTTAGCTCGAGTTCTGACATGTCATGCTACAGTTTGTACACCCATAACCGTTTTAACATATTCCTAGATACTGTTTTACTTATACCGTGCGTAAGGATGCGTGTCTCTATGGGATGTGTATTTGCGCTTACTAAGGGGAATGTATGAAATTGTAGTAGCATGTTCATGAGGTTTATAATTCCAGACAGGTATATTGATTTAGAGGTGTATAGTTCTGAGTAGTTGTGTACACTGGTGTCTTAGAAGCTCTGCATTTGTAATGGTGTTCTCGTGTATGTGTGATTTTATAGATAGTGATCCCGAACTACAAAGGATTCTTGATGGTCTACAATGCCAAACGGTGGCTCAAGACGTGTCGCTGCATGTACAGGATGACACGATTCTTACAGGTAAATCAAAAAGGCCCTGGTTCTTTAAACTGTCTAAGACTTGGGAGTGTCTAGTCCCCCCCAAAAAAAAAACACATCTGTGAACTATAGGAACGTTCCTCAGAGGGGCCTGCTAAGGCGTGATTATTATTTCTTTACAGGGCCCTCAGAGTCACACCAGGACTCCGTGATTGTGCAAGAGACGGCGCAGTGACCAAAAGAAAGGCCTGTGTAGAGGAGATCTTCAGCATCTAAAGACGGACATGTGACAAAGAAAGGATCTGGGAAAAGACATCGAAAAGGTGTGTTTTTACAAAAGGGTGCGAAAAACGAACTCTCTGGGTTTTATTCTCTCAAACAAAGGGGCCACAGCCATGTAGTACCCTGTGTACTACTACGGGTAGTTTAAGCAACTTATACAAGTTCATTATTGTTTCTAATATGTATTTTTATGTTACATTCTAGGAGCCTCGGCGAAGATACACACAAGGCTAAGAGGGCTACGAACCACTAAGGGACATCATAAAGACCATCCTGAACACCGGGCCTGCGGCAAAAGGAGTGAATAGGCGTGTACTACAGAATAAGATCTACACATACTACACCCATGTACAACAGAGAACCGGCGCAACTGTGAAATGTCAAAGCAATCACTCCGTCAACATGGTGAACACTCCTAGAGAAATACCTATTCTACTCAGGGAGAGGGGCCATCAGCGGAGCAGTGTTTACAGTCCCCGACAATGTAAGGCCTGTTCTGTGTCTAAGCGACGCTGCGTATCTGAACCCTCTCCAGGCCTCAAAAGGGAATCTCATATCAAACAAACCATCCCTTGAAGCAGCTGAACTCAGAACCCCAAACAGGTCATTTAAACCTCAAGAAGAAGTCGTTGGCCCCGGAGTCCCAAGCAGTCTCTTTAGACCTCTGTAAGAAACCAGTGATCCCTGATCCCCTAACTACTGCTTTAGATCTTTCATTAAAAAACTGTTGATAAGCAAGGAAATGAATGCTCTACCCCTGAGCTCTCTAAGGGCCCATCAACTGTGACACCGGTTGCGGAAGCTCTGTTACAAACACCAGGTCCCTAAAGTCAACCGTCTTTCAAGAAAATATCTTAAGAATAAGCAGGGTGTACAGGCGTTTCAAGTAGAAACATTTGCGACACCAGTATAGGAATGCCCCATAGACCAACCCCAAAAACCTCTATAGTTGTTCCTTACGGGTTTAGGGGCAACCCTTAGGAGGATCGTATACCAACATTAAAGGGTGTCTCAATACGCTGGTAGGTTTGGTAGACAGACTTGATAGACCCTCAGAAGCAGTGCCAGAGGGGCATTCTAACACATACAATAGCATTTTGCAGACATCTGCTACACATTCACCAGACCCCAGCCCTGACAATGCCTTTGCGGTAGGACCCTCGATTATTTTGACGAACATTTACACTCCCCATGCCTTATGTTCCCTATCACCCCTCCGGGAGCATACGACCCAACCAGCCCCGCGTCCTGTGTAAACCCCGTATCACCCCCGGCAATATACACCAATGACAGTACTGGCTGGGACGACTGGTCAATTCATAGTACGGATGTGGCATTTAGTGAGGCCCCTTCCCTAACCGCCCGGGGTGTTCGCACTGGGATCCTGTTTCCATGATCCCCACAGGCCCTCAGTTACAGAAAGGTGTTGGGGATGAAGGACCGCAAGAGGACCCTGGGGTGTTTAAGGTTGTTATACAACCAAGCCTGGTATTCATCCCCCCCCTCCACAATATGATTCTGTAAAATCAAAACCCGTACTAGATGCTCATGTAAAGGATATACAATTGGTGTACAGAAATCTAAAACGCCAAGCGAACACAGCAACCTTAAAATTGGGACGGGGGGTAGCAGTGACAGGGCCATGGTGGAGGCACAGCAGAAGATACTGCAAAGGGTTGACCTGTGTAGAAGGGTGATCCTCCAAACGTGTCAGGAAGCGGTATCGGACATATGGTATCTACAGATGTGACAGGACAGCGCCAGCCACTAAAGAAACACTATGCCCATGGTGCTAATAAAAGAGCACACACATCAAAATATAGCAGTAAGGTCCAAAGAGTACTGACAAAGTCCCTGCACATCTTACGCTTACTCAGGGGTAAAAAGTACATAGAGCCCCTCAAACAGCGTCATACAATTTCAGAAGCTACGCCTGAACCACATACAACAGTACCAGCCACCCACCAATACACAAGTTCAGGAGAGAAAATCCTGAGGGGCGGGCAATTGAAGGGTGTTGTTGGTAGAGCTACAACACGCCACCCACCGGAACACATAGAGGGCTCGGGAGGGGTCTGTAGCAGAGGCCTCCATGAGTCCAGCACACAAAGGCACAGACCATAGTTCAGATAGGCTGGAGACGCTTACCTAGAAAAGCATGGTCCCGAAAAAACAAAAGTGGGATAATACCGCTAAGCAGTGCCGGCTTTTAATAAGTAAACTAAAGAAAGCCAGAATATGCGCTACACAGATGCTTAACCCCTCCCACGCTCATACGGTTCTCGTGTGCTCATGACGAGCTCAGCTCGTCACGGCCGTTAGAACGCTCACATGCGGGGATAATTCCCCTGCTGTGCTGAGTGTTCTATTGAAACGGGCGTGGCCGTGACGAGCTCAGCTCGTCATGAGCACACGAGAACCGTGTCTCAGGACGAGCTCAGCTCGTCATGAGCACCGTGGCGCTGTGCATGTCCCCCCTCCCCCAGCACAGCAGGGGAATCGGGCCAGCAGTGAAGGGGTTAAAAGACCCCCAGAGCCCTTACTAAACCAGAATCCCCAAAATGATATACCAGCGAACGCCCCCTCAAGTCAAATCCCTCAAGGTAGGATTCAGAGGTCATCTTTTTAGAGAGTGTTAGAAGCTACAGGCGTGATGTAGAAAGATTTAACGCCACAGAGCACTACGAGGAGTTTAGGTTTGCTAACCTTCAGCATATAAGGTCCTCCGATCAGGGTGTTTTAGCTATACATCAGGCAGTGCAAATGCTCGTAGAAAGGTTGTAACGCGATGTGGGTCCTAATGATTTTTTCCAACTACGCTTCCAGGGGCAGGGTTTTGTCCTTTGTTCACCAAACGGAGGTCCCGAGATGTGTTTGACGCCATGGAATTTTTAGAAAAACTTTCGAGACTTTTACAGAGCAAGGCTGAACTACTCGCCTATGGCACTTTCCGAGTCATAGCCCTCATTGTACGGGGCCGTGAGGGGGGTGTTTCCAGACATTTAAAGAGCATGCTATACAGCAAGATAATTGGTAATAAACAACGTTGGCTGCTCGACTTTAACAACGACACAACCAATACCTGTCTGGAGGCCAGTATCGTAGGGTTGTTGATGAGACGCAACTCCACCAACGCTGCCATTATGTCTAGAGCGGCTGAAGCCCATGATGTTCTTGAAATACCTCCAGACTGCATGGTCCGCTTTGGCGACATAGGTCTTTTGGAGGACTATTTCTCTGTGATGGTGAAAGTTCTTTATCACAACGGCTCTTGGAAGTACTTTACAACAGGGGGCCGTGTGAGAAACAAGACCGTATATGTCCTTCACCACAAAAATCACTTTTACTGTATCTTGAACCTTAAAACTTTTCTGGGAGTCAAGTTCGTGTGCACACATTGTGACCACATATTCAGCAATAAGGAATGTCACCAGTGTGAAATACATTGTAAGATGTGTCGGAGGGATGGTTGCATCGTAGACGTCACCCGGAAGGTGAGGTGTCGCACCTGTAAGATGTTTTGTCGCTCGCAAGACTGTTTGAACATCCATAACAAAGCTGTTAAATGCAGCCCTAAAATGGATTGCTTTGAGTGTGGTCGGTATGTGGCAGATGATGACAAATGCAAAGGCATGATATGCCCACGGTGCCAGACACCTTTTGAGGCGGGTATCAACCACCGGTGCTACATGGTTAAAGGCAGACCCCAGACCAAAACCGAAGCCTACATAGTGTTTGATATAGAGTGCAAACAAGAGACGGGAGTACACCAACCTAACTATATATACGCACACCATCTAACTTCCGATGACAGCTGGGAGTTTAAAGGATGAATGTGTGTTTGTGATTTCCTTAACACTTTCATTCAAACCAAATTCAAAGGGTATACCATGTTGACCCACAACCCAAAAGCCTACGACTCATTCTTTATTTTACAAAATATGATTTGTGAAAAGGTACCAGTAGAACTCCTCACTCAGGGTTCCAAGCTGATGTTGTTAACAGGCGGCCAGTTACAAAAAAGGTTTATAGACACCCTGAATTTCCTCCCCATGAAATTGAGCAAGCTGCCAAAAGCCTTTGCTTTCCTGGGGTGCAAAGGTTATTTTCCACACTTTTTTAACACCTGGGCGAACCAGAATTATGTGGACCCCATACCACCTCCTGACAGTTACGGGGTTGAATATATGATGCCCGCAGAGAAAGAGAACGTTCTACAATGGTATTCTGAAACCGTGAAAATGAGTTTCATTTTCAAACAGAGTTGAAACCTTATTGTCAGGCTGATTTAATGATCCTGCGACAAGCGTGCAACCTCTTCAGAGATGTTGTGTGTCCATGACTAAGAAAGTCAGGGTCTTGAAACCCAAGACCCCTCAAATGACTAAGACTGTTGAATACATAGACCCTTTTCAAAACATCACTTTTGCCTCCATGTGTATGTCCATCTACAAACACATGTTTTTAAGACCAAAAAGTATCACTCTAGTGCCGCCAGACCTCTATAACGGCAAACAGAAAAGTTATTCAACCCTCTCTATCCAATGACTCATGTACGTCTCTGAGAAGGAAGACATACATATTCAACACGCCTTACAGGGTGGTGAATACTGTCTGGGTCCCTATTACCTGGACGGGTACGCTGTAATTAAGGGAGTGCCGACGGCCTTTGAATACAACGGCTGTTTTTACCACAGCTGCCCTCAATGTTACAAACCACACAAGTTTAACAGACTGTTGGGTGCCAAATTTGAACACTTACACAGACGTACTCTGTTGAAGGCCCAGTATGTTGAAAAATGTGGCTTTGTGATGAGGGTTCTTTGGGAGCATGAGTTGTTAGAGATGTTAACAACCAACACCGAGCTCTGCTCTTTCCTTCAGAGTCATGATTTACCAGAACCCCTGGAACCCCGCAACGCCTTATTCGGCAGTCGTACAAATGCCATACAGCAGTACAGGGCCGTTGGTTAGGGTGAGAAAATAGACTACTATGATTTCACCAGTCTATACCCATTTGTGAACAAAATGAAGGTATACCCCTTAGGACACCCCACCATCTCATATAGAGATTTTAAGCCCATATCGGAATACTTTGGGCTAGTCAAATGTGAAATCTATCCTCCAAGACAGTTTTACTTTCCAGTGTTACCATACAGAGTTGATGGTAAGCTGATGTTCCCCCTCTGTCGAACATGTGCTGTGTTTAAAGAGGTTGGTGCATGTAGACACACCAAAGAACAAAGGATGCTCACAGGGACCTGGTGTAGCATTGAGGTACAAGCTGCCTTAGAGAAGGTTACAGGCTCTGGGGGGTACACGAAGTGTGGCATTTTAAGAGGACCACGAAACATCTCTTTGCCCCATACATTAATCTGTTTCTCAGAGACAAACAGTAGGCCTCAGGCTATCCCAACTGGTGTACTAGTCAGGATGCAAAGCAGAAATACATCGATGACTACTACGCTCACGAGGATATCCATTTACGATCCCACTTGATAGAGGTCAACCCTGCCCGACGTCAGTTAGCCAAACTATGCCTCAACTCATTATGGGAAAATTCACACAGCATATATACCTATCAAATACGACCTTAATAACAGATCCTGACAAACTCTTTAGGTACCTATTTGCCCTTGTTACGAGGTGTCCAGCTGCGAGTTTATCGATGACGAGACCGCTGCGGTGTGTTGGAAATACACACAAGCGTACCCCACATCGTGTAACAACATAAACATCTTCATAGCGTGCTTCACGACAGCCCACGTCCGTCTAGAGCTTTACAGGGTTATGGATAAACTCCAGGACCACTGCTTGTATCATGATACTGACTCTGTGATTTTTCAGAGTAAACCAAGGATGAGGACCCTCCTCTTGGGGATTATCTGGGTAATTTGACCAGCGAACTCGATAAGGATGAGCATATAATAGAATGTACCTCATCCGGACCTAAGACTTACTCCTACCACACAAACAAGAACAAAGTGTGTATGAAGGTCAAAGGTATAACATTAAATGTCAGCAACACCCTAAAAATCAATTTTGACAGTTTGAAGAATCTGGTGCATGAATACACTGCATCAGACGATTATGGAAATACTAAAACCACAGTTGTGAACCAACCGTGCAAAGTCAGATCCAAAAAGAAGTGGGAAATTAAAAACCAGCCCTTACATAAAACCTTAAGCGTTGTTTTTGATAAAAGGGTCCTGACTGCTGACTATAAAACACAGCCGTGTGGTTATTAGTCACATTAGAGAGACAGCTCCCGCATCATGGACATAAGATAATAACATCCGTTCGCCTGCGTGTTAGCAGGGCCCTCAAACTGTGGTGAGAGCTACTTTATAAAAAAGCTCTTAGAAAATGCTGCCGGTGTTTTATCCCAATCCCCTAATAACATTGTGTGGCTTTATTCATACTGGCAAGCTCTTTATACTGACCTAACCCGTAGTTACCCCATATCAGATTTATAGAAGGTATACCCGATAATCTCAACAATGATGAGTTACTGCCCGACCCTTGTAAACATGATAGTTGTCGATGAACTTATGTGTGAAGGTGGTGCTCATCTTGAGTTAGAGAGAGCTTTTAATCAATATGCACACCACCTCAATCTAAGCATATGCTACATTGTGCAGAACTTGTTTTACAAGGGTAAGAACAGTCGCTCTATAGCTCTCAATGCCTCACACCTTGTTTTATTTAAAGACAACCAGATATACCCTGGAAACACACTTCTTCTTGGAGGCCTTTAACGACGCTGCAGCAAAACCCCTCGGTTACCTGCTGGTTGACTTAAAAAATAATACTCTAGAAGACTACAGACTGAGGGCTGATATTTTTCCCCCTGAGCTCCCAGTCGCTTACACCCCAAAGATCAAGTCCCGCGCCTATAAAAAGCTGCATTGAAGACCTTTAGAGACATTAGTGGGGTGATCCTTATAACACACAGTGCTGACCATGTCTGAACGCCTACGCCGTAATTTATATATCCTGAAAATGTTGGTTACAGCCAGTACCCAGTACCGAAAGGCCATCCTCTACGTTGCTTCTGACGATTTAGTGGCGGCCATTTCAGAAATAGCCCTAAACTCCCTAAAATGTAACGTCCCTATAACAAAGAGGCAGTTACACGTTTTGAAGAAGAAGCATCATCATATCAAGAAGCTCAGTAATAAAAAGCCATCACTCATTACCAAGAAGAAATTGGTGAAACAGTCTGGGGGTTTTATAGGTTCATTGCTGGGCATAGCTATACCCCTAATTACAAGCCTCCTCACAGGCCAGTGATGGAGCATACCTCAAAGATGTATTTGGTTCCTAGACAGCAGCTGGAACATTTGGGCTCTTCTACGGACACCGCCTGGGATATACGGCGAAATGAGACTTTAATACTGGATACTGAGATTAAAGACATTTTGAACCGGATAGATCTAAATCCGTATGATAAAGCTACCCTTTACACCAACACCCTTAAAAATGTTCTAAGCTATTACAAGCACTGGGATGCTGAAACAAATAAGCTGACTCTGTGTACCACGGACTCTGAACAGCAACCCGCACCACTGACTGCTCCGCAACCCCAGAAGCCTCACCCGGCTCCTGCAACACCCTCAGATATCTTTGTTGATGACCTCTTAAAAAATATAAGTCAGAGGCACAGGGGGCAGCGCAAATGCTGCTGAGTAAACTCGCCACTTCTAAAGACCTAACAGCGTGGAATGAACGAGGCGAATTTCTCTACAAGGGGCAGCCAGTTGTTGGGTCACACATGTATGATCCAGTCAAAGGTCTCACGCACCCCAAAATCCTAACACCGCAAAATGCACCTAGAGGTTGGGAGCAGTTTCTGCACGCAAGTGCCGAGGTTAACATCCCTTACACACTCGTGGGTAGTAACGAGCGCTGCCGCCAGCTTGAAAGTTTGTAGGTACCCTTTCCGCCTTCGCCACCCTCCTCTGACGTTTCACGGCTATCACCCTCTTGGAGCACCACGCCTGCGCCAGCTGTGCAGAGAAAAAGGACACTGACCAAACCCCTTACATGGACTAATTCTTAATGTTTCTGCAGACTTTCTTTTTTATTAACTGTACCTATTATGTGTATAACCGTGTATGGTTTTTCTTCATATATTTCTACAGTAGAGGTTATCCTTGTAATGCCCAACCTACATAATTGTTTGTAATAAACACTAATATAACTTTTCATCCCGTCTCAGCCGTCTTTTAAAAACATTTTTGAATTATGGTGCATGTGTAAGCATTGAAATACAGAGTCTGAATGCCTGTTTTAACAAAATGCCTTCATTTTTCACAGGTGTGACCGATGTCCTTGTGTTTTCTTTTACATATTTCACAACTAGACTATTATTGCTAACAAGGTCCCTCGAATATAGATTTAAGAAATTTCTAAACGGCACACCGTCCGACATTTTACTGATAAAATAAATACAATGTTCCCCGCATGTCATGGCTACCGAATCCTGCACCCTCACCTTATTATACACTACCCGCTCTGCGACTTTTTTCACAAACTTGAATATGGGTTGTGTATAGATACTGTGCTCAGGGAACTCTGCTGTACTGTCAAACACTGAACCTTGTCACTATCTATAAACACTGCCGTGCAGTGTGGTCCACCTCTATAATGCGGATCTGTGTTAAAGACTAGGGTGTGTGGTCTTTCTGACCCTATTTCGACAGGTAGCCCATCATTAGGGAAAACACCTAAAATATTTCCTAGCGTAATTATGCCGGCTTAAGAAGTCACGTATCTGCACAGTGGTTGGCGTGGTTGATCTGTATGATGCTGTTGAATACCGAAAATACGACCATGTTCACATTTGTAGGCAGCGGATTACTGAATCGTATTTCAGCTTTTAGATTTCCGTTTTTGACCAGGTTGTAGTGATCGCCGTCTTCCATATTGGGTGTCAGGTTGAATGCGAAGAGCGTGTATCCGGCCCCATAACCTTCTCTTGACACGGCTACACCAGTCCCTTTGATGCTTCCCTGTTATCAAAACCAGCCCTTGATATTCCCTGATGTAGTTGGAGGTTATAAAACTGGGGGTATAGGGTTTTGCAGGAATCACATTGCCCTTGTGGACCAGCGCCATTTAGTTGATGTTGTAGTGTTTAAAATTGAAGGGGTTTGAGGTATAGGTGCCACTAAAAGCTGTATTGTCCACAAAACCGATGATGATGAGTTTGGGTAGCTGCCCCAGAAAAAAAATCTGCTGCTGGGTTAATCAGGTACCTGCGGGGATGCTGAATACCTTCAGAGCTATATTTACCACAGCGTACTTGGCGTTTGATATTTGTAAAGCGTCGGCGTGCGCTAATCTGCAGCTCAGGGACACTTTCACTCTCTTTACAAACAGGCTCGCGGACAGAATGTCCAGTTTGTACTGGTCTGCATCCCTGCTGATGAGACAGAATGAGTCCCTGCCCTCAGGACACCCCCGCGCCGCACGGCCACCAGCTGTAGCGTGTGCGTTTCCTCCCCGCTGCTGTTCTCAGCCTCGCTGAGCCCGCCCCGTCAACCCCGCCCTCAATTACGTGATTGTTTTGGTCTCTGCCTGTTTTTCCTCGTTCTGTGCTACGTTCTGTACTGTCTGTCCCCCATATTGTTGCTAGATTGCCTGCTCCCATATTGTCTCCCTCTCCCCCATGTGCCCCCCACCCCGCTCCCCGCTTCCCACCGCCTGCGTGCGGCCACGCCCCCTTTTCCCTCGGTACCCTCCCCGCGCCCGCCTCCCAGCTGCTCCTCCCTCCCACTTGGCCATAAATGGCGACCGTGCGGCGCAGGTGAGTGTGACCTGCCCTCAGGACACCCCTGCGCCGCACGGCCACCAGCTGTAGCGTGTGCGTTTCCTCCTCGCTGCTGTTCTCAGCCTCGCTGAGCCCGCCCCGTCAACCCCGCCCTCCGCCGTAATTACGTGATTGTTTTGGTCTCTGCCTGTTTTTCCTCGTTCTGTGCTTCGTTCTGTACTGTCTGTCCCCCATATTGTTGCTAGATTGCCTGCTCCCATATTGCCTCCCTCTCCCCCCTGTGCCCCCCGCCCCGCTCCCCGCTTCCCGCCGCCTGCGTGCGGCCTCGCCCCCTTTTCCCTCGGTACCCTTCCCGCGCCCGCCTCCCAGCTGCTCCTCCCTCCCTCCCACTTCACCATAAATGGCAACCGTGCATACGCGCAGCGTTGACACGCAGCGTTGACGCGCAGCGTTGAGGCACAGCGGGCGCGCCGATTGTGCGCCGAAGGCGCGCCAAAGGTAAGCCCGTCTGCGCCCGTCCGCGCCTGGACCGCGCCCAGTGCCAGGACCCCTGGCCCCCACCGACAGAAGACGACCCGACTGACCTACGACGCCACCGAACTCTTCGCACTCAACACCGGCGGGATCCCTGGCTGCTACCAAGCCGCCCCGAGGCGCACCCACAGACCCTTCAGCTGCCACTCCTGCAAGTTCTCCTGCTTCCGGACCTGCACCGCACCCGCACCCACCAAGCCGAGATCCAACAACAACCACCTGAAGTGCATACTGATCAACACCCGCTCCGTCCACAGACACGCCGTCGAGCTCTGGAACCTCCTCGACACAACATCACCAGATGTCGCCTTCATCGCGGAAACATGGATGAACGCCTCCTCAGCGCCCGACATCGCCATCGCCATCCCAGACGGTTACAAGATCATCCGGAGGGACCGTGGCAACCAGACCGGAGGAGGCATCGCCATAATCCACAGGAACACCATCCGCATCACGAGCAACTCCGACGACACCCTCACAGCCGCCGAACACCTGCACTTCCAGATCCACACCGACCCCAAGACCACCCTCAGAGGCACCCTCATCTACAGACCCCCGGGACCACGCACACAATTCAGCGAAGACATCGCCGACTTCATCAGCCCGCGCGTTCTCCCCTCCGCTGACTACATCCTCCTCGGGGACCTCAATTTCCACCTGGAGAACAACAACGACCGCAACACCACCACCCTGAGGACAACGTCGCCACCCTCGGGCTCAAGCAGCTGGTTACCACCCCCACCCACTACGCCGGACACACCCTTGATCCCGTCTTCTCCTCCAGCAAAGCCATCTCCTTCAGCCACGCCACCGGACTCCACTGGACGGACGACAGCTGCGTCCACTTCAGCTACAAGAAGAACACGATTCACCACCACCAGCAACAGGTTGCACGCAGAAGATGGAACAAGATCACAGCCGACCAGCTCGCCGCCTCCCTGAGCCAGGACCCCCCCGCAAGCTCAGCGAACCCCAGCCAGGCCGCCAACAACCTCACAAAGTGGATCAGCAACTGCGCAGACGCCCTCGCCCCACTGAGGACCCCGCCCAGCATACCCGGCAGCAAGAAAGCACCATGGTTCACCAACGAACTCAAGAGCTCCAAGAGAAACTGCCGTGCCCTCGAGAGAGCCTGGCGCAGAGACCCAACACCAGATAACATGACCACCCTCAAGCTCGCCACTCGAAAACACCACCAACTGATCCACACCACCAAGAAAACCGCATTCAAGGAACGACTCGACAACAACGCCCACAACAGCAAGGAACTCTTCAACATCGTTAAAGAGCTCTCCAACCCCAGCGCCGGAAACAACGACATCACCCCATCACAAGACCTCTGCAACTCCCTCGCCGCCTACTTCCACAACAAGATCACGGACATACACAACAGCTTCAGCACAGAGCCAACGCACCCCACGACAGCACCTGCACCCCCTACCACTACCCTCCGCGCCTGGACCCCGATCAACACCGAGGAAACCCTACGCACGAAGAACTCCATCCACTCCGGATCTCCAACCGACCCCTGCCCTCACCACGTCTTCAACAAGGCCAACTCCATCATCGCACCCCACCTGCGGGACGTCATCAACACCTCCTTCGACACAGCGACCTTCCCGGAGAGCTGGAAGCATGCCCAACTCAGCGCTCTACTGAAAAAACCATCAGCGGACCCCACCGAACTCAAAAACTACCGCCCCATCTCGCTCCTCCCGTTTCCGGCCAAAGTCATCCAGAAGACCGTCAACAAGCAGCTGGCCGCCTTCCTCGAGACGAATGGATCCCTCGACCACTCGCAATCCGGCTTCCGGGCCAACCACAGCATGGCCCTCATCCTCCTGGACCTCTCCGCGGCTTTCGACACTGTCTGCCACCGCACCCTAGAGCAGCGCCTCAGCAACGTCGGAATCGAAGAGAAGGCACTAGACTGGATCATCTCCTTCCTCGCCGGAAGGACTCAGATAGTCCGCCTCCCCCCCTTCAGATCAGAAGCCACCGAAGTCATCTGCGGCGTCCCTCAAGGCTCCTCGCTCAGCCCCACCCTCTTCAATGTCTACATGAGCCCCCTCGCGGCCATCGCACGCCAGCACAACCTCAACATCATCTCTTACGCCGACGACACCCAGCTGATCCTCTCCCTCACCAACGACCCCGCCACTGCCAGAGCCAGCCTACACGAAGGGATGAAAGACGTAGCCGAGTGGATGAAGAACAGCCGCCTGAAACTGAACTCAGACAAGACGGAAGTCCTCATCCTGGGACCTTCGCCCTCCGCCTGGGACGACTCCTGGTGGCCCCCCGCCCTGGGCAGTGCACCCAAACCAACAGACCACGCACGCAACCTGGGCTTCATCCTGGACTCCTCCCTCTCCATGACCAGACAAGTCAACGCCGTCTCCTCGTCATGCTTCAACATCCTGCGCATGCTACGTAAGATCTTCCGGTGGATCCCCACCGAGACCAGGAAGACGGTCACCCAGGCCCTCGTCACCAGCCGACTGGACTACGGCAACTCCCTCTACACCGGAACCACTGCCAGACTCCAGAAGAGACTCCAGCGAATCCAGAACGCCTCTGCAAGACTCATCCTGGACATCCCCCGACACAACCACATCTCCGGACACCTGAGAGACCTGCACTGGCTCCCGGTCAACAAGAGAATCACGTTCCGACTCCTCACCCACGCACACAAAGCCCTACACAACCAAGGACCAAGATACCTCAACATTCGCCTCAACTTCTACACTCCCACACGCCAGCTTCGATCAACCAACCACGCCCTCGCCGCCGTCCCCCGAATCCAAAGAGCCACCACAGGAGGAAGATCCTTCTCCTACCTCGCCGCCAAGACGTGGAACTCCCTCCCGACCCACCTCCGCCTGACCCAAGACCACCTCGCCTTCAGGAAGCAGCTCAAGACCTGGCTGTTCGAGCAGTAGCGGTCCACCCCCTCCCCAAGCGCCTTGAGACCCTCCGGGTGAGTAGCGCGCTATATAAATGCCATGATTGATTGATTGATTGAATGAGTCCTTGTTGCGAGTGAGTTTGATCTTAAGATCAATCCCGTTGATGAGCAGTTTATCTTGGAAGAAGAGGTCTGAATGTATGCGGCCCAGAAGGTCAAAGTTGCGACTGCCTGCTGCAAGCCATGCTCTTTTTACAAAACCATGATTGGGACCGTCCAACATCGTGACTTCAAAGTTGCTGTATGTATCCTTGTAGAAGAGACCCGTTGAAAGCTGCATGTCAAGGGCGTCGCTGCTGTAGTTTAGAATGCACTCGAGGTAGGCTCTGTAGGCGTACATGTTATCGCTCTGTGCGATGAGACGATCGCTCAGGGTGATGTCCACCTGATTAAACATGGTTGCTAGGGGATAAGTGATCATCGCCACTCTGGCGGCTGATGCTATGTCGGACCCATCTGCTCTTATGATTTTACACATAAGATACAGCAGCGTGTTGTTGAGATCCAAATACATATCCGTGGACCCTGACACACATAACTCTATAGGGGCCAGCGGTGTCAATGTGACTAAAGGCGATACCTCCATGAAGAAGCTGCTCGTCTGCATGGGTTTTAGAGTAAACAGGTATAACTCTGATTTGGCGCATTCACCAGATGCGCAATGTACGAAGGCCATGGTTTAGTTTATGATGCTTTAAAAAATATTTACTTTAGAGCTGTTTCTCTTCTTCGCAGCTCTCTTCCGTCTTGGAGCTCTTCTTTTCTGAGGGTGTTTTGAAGAACTCCTCCTTTTTAGGGCTCGGGGCGGAGCTCCGAGATCCTATTATTAAAGAAAAAAAAAAAAGTTTCATTAGGGCTCGGGAAAGACACATTCCTTAGTGCGCGAGTTTTTTTTTATTATCTGAATTGTGATTGGTCCTCGCGGTGATGTATTGTTAGTAGTCTTGATGCGATTGGGCAGATGTAATTGTCGGGCGCCATTTTGGGCATTTTCTCTGCGGTTACGTGCTCGGCAGTGCATTAATTTTAATTAGGAGCTGTCAGGGTGGCCGTGTAATGCATTCCAGATGGTGTGCGCGCGTTCACCATAGAGCAGTGCGTTTGTTGGGCGCGCGTCCTCCTCACGTGCACAAAGGAATCAGTGGCCTGCATATTGTGTTCGGACACGCGCAGAAGAATACATAAATCCTCAATTACCAGCTGTCCGAGGTGCCGGTAATTGAAGGCAGATGGTGCTGGGAGCATGTGCACTGCTGTGTTTTTTTTCCCTTCAGCTCTGTGTGCGCGCATGAACAGCCGCCCGAGCAGGAGCCCTTAGACTTTTTTTTAATGACAAACTCTTTCTCCCATGCTGGAAACATCACATTTTCAAATCAAACGAGCACGCTTACGTCCGTCATCAGTACAGCACAAACCCATGCGGACCTGCGTCTAGGCGCTGTAAGTAATGTATGTAGGAATATAGGTAGCACTATTCAGCTGAACGGTACTCCTATTATCAACCTCGAATGGATGAAAGGCTGAGTCGCCTCCCCTGGTAACTCATGCTGTGTTCTACAGGGTATGCACAGATGTGCGCAGCAGGAGCTTGAACCCCGCGATCTATTTCACTGGCATTAGGGTATGTGACATGGAGTGCTCGTTTTTTGTTTTAATTGATGCTTTCTGACGCCGCACACTGTGCCATCTCAGCCCACAGCCGGGGGTGCATGCCCTGTTTTCTTTAATAAACACGGACCCCGCGCTTTTTTTTTTAAATCTCTCATGCCTGGCTGCCCTTTCCATCTTTAGCATTTATGACTTTTAGTAACTGTATGCACCTTTTGGTATGCGCTGGGGATCTCTCAGGGGAATTTCATACGAGGCTCTTTACACAATCAGTCTTACAGATTGTACGGCTCTAGGAGGATAAAAGCCTGAGTCAGCCCTGCAAGGGCTGCACTTGTGACTCCAGGCTGTTGAGGGCGTCCACAGCCGTAGCTTAAAATAACCGATCCTTCCCCCAGGCACAATCCTCCTCAAATGTCTATTTTTTCAGACCAGAAGAACACATTTCCGTCTTGCAATTATTTGCGCTGCTAACAGAATCTTGTACTTAAGGCTGCGAGGGTGATTCTTCATGGCTGGACATTTGTGGTGTTTGTTTGCTTGCAGTTTTATGATTCTCCGTGGTGACCTGTTGTTCTGCCTCGCTGGTACCGCAGCCGGCTCGTGCCTGAATCACCACTTTTTTTTACAGCTTTCCTTATGTTTTTTGGGGAGATGAGAACGCACTTCTGCCCTTCACATGCTGAGGTCATTCTCTGCCCTTTCCTTCTGGTCCTTCTCCAAAGCGCCAACCATCACCTAGGACGAGAAATGGCGCTTTCCGTGAGGGTGGTTCAAATCACCTACTGAAATTACAGGAACAACCAAAGTTCAGCTCTACGTTCCATACATTTTTAGGGCTCGGGGCGGAGCTCCGAGATCCTATTATTAAAGAAAAAAAAAAAAAGTTTCATTAGGGCTCGGGAAAGACACATTCCTTAGTGCGCGAGTTTTTTTTTATTATCTGAATTGTGATTGGTCCTCGCGGTGATGTATTGTTAGTAGTCTTGATGCGGTTGGGCAGATCTAATTGTCGGGTGCCATTTTGGGCATTTTCTCTGCGGTTACGTGCTCGGCAGTGCATTAATTTTAATTAGGAGCTGTCAGGGTGGCCGTGTAATGCATTCCAGATGGTGTGCGCGCGTTCACCATAGAGCAGTGCGTTTGTCGGGCGCGCGTCCTCCTCACGTGCACACAGGCATAGCGAATCAGTGGCATTTCAAATGGAATCACCGGGATGGTTTTTACTCTTCCTCCGAGGGAGAGGTGATGAATCTGCAAACTTCGATCACTATTCCTCGCTGGACAGAGATTTTAGGCAGTATTTGAAAAAAAATGGCAGAAGTGCGTTGTAGGAGATAACATGAGGTCTTTTATTTCAGTATCGCTATGACGCTTGCAGAATCAGCACAGTCCTGCAGCAGGTGAGCTTTGTTAGGCACACACACAACACGAGGCACAGGCGCTACTGTGCTAGCTGCCCTCACGCTCACAGATATCGCATGGTCTGTATGGACAGCGATGGTGACAGCTGTGTTCACGCATAAAGAACTGGTACAGCAACGACTATGCAGTGTAGTCTTCTTCCCACGTTCTTCTACATACGGGAAACTGGTACAGTAGGGACACCGTCTGTGCAGGCTATACTCCCAGGGCCAGGACATGCAGCAGCAAGAAGCCTCGCATCCCCGCAACACAGGCATCGCAGTGCACGACACCCTCACGCATAGCACTGGCAGGAGCTGTGTAACACACACTTCCCTCTTTGTCACTGCAACACAGGAAGCAGTAGTACACGCTTTCCAAACATGCACACACAAACGCAGAGCCACCACAAACAACCCCCGTGCTCGAGAACAGGCTCTGGAGAACATGCCTTTGGACTGCTGATTAAACAACATACTGCAGGCACTAGGCCTGCTGCACGGCATCACTTCATAACCCAAGATGCTTCGGCTCCTGAAGACTTCTGTAATAGATCCCGCTCGATCCATTCATGGTACACAACACACACTGCAGCAGAATGCAAAAGAGGTGAGGGACTCTTTCACGAAACAAGAAAACAGCAATCTTGCTGTAACTCCTGTTGCCTGGCCCATCCACTTCCTTCCATCAATGCATCAGTAACCACAATTTGGCACTAGGACACCACTGCACCGAAACTAGGAATGACACGGCTCAAGCAATTGACTCAAACCAATATTGGCCCACCTATGTTTTTATTGGGGCTTGCTGTAGCACGTGAACGTTATGAATGCTGAACGCACACAGAAACTTCAAGTTAAAGTAAAGTTTTCCCTAAAGCTGCAAACACTTGACATTTCCAGTTTAAAACTGCGCTAAAAAGTAAAGTGTGCCTTCATAAAATGTCCTACGACCGAACATTTGACTGCAAGTGATCAGTGAATCACCAGCAAACATTGGGAGAGGGGTGAGGGTATGTCTGTGGGCCTGATCATGTGAGGATTGTCACACTTTTAAGAGGAACAAATGTCAAATACAGGAATTTTACGAATGCTGTCCAGAACAAACCGCACACAAAACAAAGATTGCAGAGTGACAGTGAGTGCAGAGTGACAGTGAGTGCAGAGTGCAGAGTGACAGTGAGTGCAGAGTGACAGTGAGTGACAGTGAGTGCAGAGTGACAGCAAGTGACAGTGAGTGCAGAGTGAGTGCAAAGTGACAGTGAGTGCAGAGTGAGTGCAGAGTGACAGTGAGTGCAGTGTGACAGTGCGTGCAGAGTGACAGTGCGTGCAGAGTGACAGTGCGTGCAGAGTGACAGTGCGTGCAGAGTGACAGTGAGTGCAGAGTGAGTGCAGAGTGACAGTGAGTGCAGAGTGACAGTGAGTGCAGAGTGACAGTGAGTGCAGAGTGAGTGCAGAGTGACAGTGAGTGCAGAAGGACAGTGAGTGCAGAGTGAGTGCAGAGTGACAGTGAGTGCAGAGTGACAGTGAGTGCAGAGTGACAGTGAGTGCAGAGTGAGTGCAGAGTGACAGTGAGTGCAGAGTGACAGTGAGTGCAGAGTGACAGTGAGTGCAGAGTGACCGTGAGTGCAGAGTGACCGTGAGTGCAGAGTGACCGTGAGTGCAGAGTGACCGTGAGTGCAGAGTGACTGCAGAGACAGTGTGTAAGGGTGCACATTGTGTGAGTGTGCAGAATGAGTGTGCAGGATAAACAGTGGACATTGGGAGTGTGCGGGTGAGCAGTGTGTGAATGTGTAGGGGCAGTGTGTGAGTGTGCAGAAAACACCACACACACATACCACACACACACACCATACACACATACACCCCACACACACACCACACACACATAACGCACACACAAACCACACACCTCAGTCTCTCAACACCACACACTCGTCACCACTCAACACAACACACTCACCACCACACTCACTCCCCAGGCTCACCCCCACAGACTCACCACCACACACTCACCAGTACACAGAAAAGAAAACACACAACAACACACCCCCAGCCGTCAATGAATGCTTTCACCATGCACAAACACCAACAACCATCAGCCATCTGTGCACGCTTTTACCAAACACACACCCACCAGCCGTCAGTGCACCCTTCCACCAGGCACACACACCTCCAGCCGGCAGTGCACTTTTCCACCAAGCAATCGCAGTATGGTACACTTTACTTTTAAACATATTCATATAAAGCACAGCATGCCACCATTGGTAAAATTACAATTCAACCAACATATTTCCACTACACACCACATGCACACACTCCATTCACATGGCGAAAAGACATTGCCATTTACAATGGCATTAGCTCAAACTCAATTAAATCCGAGCCCGATTGCATTTCTAATGCTTGTTTTATAGGGGACCGGTGGTCCCCTGCGTCTCGAAGCACGGCGCTTCCTTTTAACACTCGCACGCGGCTTGTACACCAACCCCGATTCTTCATGCGATTGTTTGTTCATGCGTTCTGCAACCGCTGAAGTAACAGACCCCACCACGTCTTGGGCAATATTCGTAGCAGCCGCCTTAACATGCGGTTTTGCAATTTCATAGCCTCTTCTCAAGAACGGCATAGCTCTTCTAAACAGACTATGGAAGAAACCCCCTAAACCAGCCCTGTACATACCCGGCTACCCTTGAAAGTACGGAGGACCTCCATATCCGGCTTGGTTTCTGTAATAGTCCCTGTACATAGTATGTTTTCATGACCACCATGATGCCTGCTTAATAAACACAGTCGCGTCTCTGCCTTAAATGAAGCTTAACAATAACGTATTTAAAGGACATAGGCTCCGACTGATCATCGTAGATCATAATTGAAATAGTGTCAAAATGTTTTTTAGAAACTGTGACGTAGTTGGGTTTGTTAAAGTTTATATTGACCATCTAATTATTTTGGCCCTGTACATGGACCCATCTTAACAGCCGCGCATAACTATCACCGATCCTCTTGGGCGCTACAATATTTCAATACACATAGAGCGTATAGAACCCACCTTTAATATCCGGGCACATGTGATCCTGCTCAGCCGTACTTCTCCCATGCTGCACTGTGCCTAAAACCCTTCTTACTTTACCAGAGCAGTTAAACACGGTATTGCAGCTCGCTGCTTTAGGAAACACCTTCCTTCTGATGGTGTCTAGCGACAGGTGAATGTTCATATATGTTTCATTGTTGGCTATGGATTTGCTGATGGCGTCGACAACACTTGTAACGTTTGGGTAGTTGTCGTATGGGAAGCCAGCATGTATGCGCAGAGGGTCCTGCTCCCGCTTTATGTTAAACCTGGCTTCGTTCTGTGTAAATGTATTCCATGTTCTCGAGTATTGGATTTATGTAAGGGCTACCTCCCAATCCCCTTTCAGGTCATCCGGCTTAGACAATTTCACTGTGTAAATAGAAATCTGGTTGTCGGGGAACATGCCCTTAGAAGCGTTGGACGGCAAGGTGATATAAAAGGGCATTGTCTCCATCTTAACAGCGGCTTTTAGGCCCTAGCTCACATACCCTTCAGGGAACTGGCCAACACCCAACTGTTAAATTTCACCGGCCAACCCCTCCATTTGACATATGCCTGGCTGTTAGCCCCTCTACCTTTCCTTTTCCAAACCTTTTCAACCCTATACACCCTGAGTGGATCCTCGGGTTCCATTTGTAACCTTTCCTTGTAAAAGACCCCTGAAACCTCCTCCCCATCGTAGTCCTTTAACCTGCAAATATACAACCCTCTCTTTAAGCTCCACACTTTCCACTATAAATATTTAATTGCTAAAAGTCTGTTGGTAGCCCTTCGTAAAGACACCTTTCATTTTTGAAATCCTTACGTGATAACCTTTTTTAAAAATAGGCTTCTTTACCTTTGTAGCAAAATTACACCTGTAAAACTTTCTCCAAAAAGTTAAAGAATTACTAGGAGTCACCTCTACGTGGGATGTTTTGATGGTCCGGTGATAACTGTTATGGACAGAGGGGTCCCAGACTCAAGAGAGTGATTTATATACAGATTTTAGAAAATGGAAAATAAAGTTGAAAGAAGAAACAAATAAGGTTACAGTGTTTTAATTCACAAAGTACCTCTATCAACCACTTCATGGTTATACAATTTTATGAAACATTCTTTACGATTCATCAAAGTACTAGTGCCCACATAGAAGAGGGAGGGAAGTGCTGTGTGGAAAATACGTGAACAGATGTGAGGTGTGTAAACAGTAATAAATTGTTACATCATTTATCATTGATCATATATACATTCTAAATAGGTCTCCCTAATTTGGAGCCGCATAAGAAATTAATCCATATAGTCACAGAAACCAATATCTCCTTAATTGGGCTGTATGAATCATGAATAACCGTTGGAGTAAGAACACGGGGACAGTCTACGTTTCGACCCTAATGGTGTAGGGTTAATTCCCCTTACAAAGACGGGTCTTCATCAGGACAGGGGGGTGGTGGGCAAGCCTCCTTGTAGGAGGACAGATAGGATAGCCATCAGGTCGGGTCAGGATCGCCTGGTATAGTTTTCTTAACCGGGCCCCCGGCTTGTTATCAACCACCACACCTCAGACAATGAATGACAAGTGTTTTGCATAAGGAATTTTTTTTATTAAAAGTAAAGAAAAATGTTAACAAAACATACAAAGAAGGTACTTTACATTTTCACAGTAAGTATCATAAGTACGTATTAACACATAGCCACCTTGCGGTGTAACATTCCACTAGTTTGTTCTAAATACACACTATCCTGTAATGTTACATAAGACCTTAGTTAAATAGTCTTCGGGGGGCCAAAGCCCCTATTTTTCTTTATACATATTACACATACGTCTTTCTACAAGTCTTTCTATCATCTTTCTATCAAAGGTTGTGCACATCTCCTGCATACCAGGTAGTTTTAAGCTCGGGTCTTAGGCGTATCGGATATCACTGAGTGCAGCGGTCAAGATCCTCAACATATCTGGTTGGACATATTTCTTTTCAGTGTGCAGCCCGTACACCACCCTTAGCAGTTTATACACCTTGTACGGGTCTAACAAACCACAAATTTAGCGTATTGTTCTTATTATGTATGATTCGCACAAAAATTCATGAGCCTCCTGCTGTGGATCGTTCATTCGGTGTCCGTGACAAAGGCTGTAATAATCACTCTTGACACAGTTTAGTACCACCGCCGCGGCGAAACCCTTAACTTCTTGCCTCTCATAGCAGGACAATCCTTGATCTTACGCTTCACACGCGCCGCTCTTAGAGCCGCATACACACTTGTTGCAACCCACACGGTTTTGGCATTTGGAGCTTTCAGCCTGTTTTGAGAACCACAGACAATTGAAGATTACATTGCAAGCTTTTGCAGGCCACCACTCTGCCGCATGCCTTTTGGGCTTCTCTCTAGGGTTCAAAAGAAGAAGAGATTGACAGGCCTTTAGTTGAAGAAATAAAATACATAATTATGTAGCTGACTGCCCATAACATTTTCCTACTAACCTCCACATTTTCACTGCCCTCTGAGGCGGCTCTGAAATATTGAGAGTCGCAAATGTCCTGCGATGCCCCATCATCTTCTACGCTTGTACCTGGCTATTGCAGAACAACCTATTCATCGGCTGTATCCTCCTGAAGGTCCATGTCTTCATAGACGGGTGTGTTAGGAGGTGCTAGAGCCTCTTTACCATAGCACATTATGAAGTAGGTGCATCCAGCTGGAGTTGCTCTCTAGGGGTCAAAAAGAAGAAAGATTGACATGCCATCAGTTGAAGAAATAAAATACATCCTTTTGTAACTGCCTGGACATAACATTTTTACTAACCTCCGCATTCCCCCCCCCCCCCCCCCCTGCAGCGGCTCTGTAATCTTGAGAGCTACTAATGTCATGCGATGTCCCATCACCTTCGCTGCTTGTATCCGGCTGCTGTTCAACGACCTTCTCAGGCGCCGTATTCTCCTGAAGATCCATTTCTTCATAGACGGGTATGTTAGAAGGTGCTACAGCTTCTTCATCTTCCTCCATGTCCACAAAACTGAAGCCAACAAACACGCTCCCACTACACGAGCCCTCACTTTCACTGCTGGCGTCCTTAATCGGAGACAGCCTACATACACACTCCTTGAGACTGAGTTTTTGCACCCCCGAAAAAGGCCATTACCAAAACCAGTAACGTCACAGCCCATATCCTTAGGGGTTTCTTGTTGAGCATTCTCGTTCATTACCAGGGGTGTTAAGCTGCGGTAATATCTATTGATAGTGGGTTGGGAGCCACCCAACAAGGGTCTTTTCACAAGCGGGCTGTATCTCTTCATTTTGCTATGGGAACCTTTTCGTATTCAGGCATCTGGTTGCTGTACAAGGCTCTTAAGGATGCCTTATATGTATCCTAAACAGCTCCTAAAAGGGGATGTTCCCCTCAACACCACAACAAGGACATACAGGCCTCATAGGCCTCTGGTTCGCTGTTGTCTCCAAAAACAGCCCCGCCCTATGCCCGCCCCTTGGGCCAGATGGTCACCTACATCCAGCCTGTGGGTTTGGGACCTGCCACTTTTAAGGACACACAGACATGTCACTTTTGCGGCCAGACCTGTCACTTTTAAGGACACAGTGAAGGGGCGGGGGACCTGCGGGGGACCTGTCACTTTTGGGGACACAAATGGTGATGAATGGTATCTGCTTATACTACTTACATCTATAGAAAGTCTTAATTAAACATTTGACACAAAAATGTATACGAAAATATTATGCATATACATATATGCATATACACACTGTATTCAAGATTGCCCACTGCAGGTGACCCTATCAGTTCAGCCTGTCACTCACTGTGTTACTCCCCTAAAAATCACTTCTAAAGACGCCACTCAGTTTCCTGCCAGGAATATTTGGTCCTGCAATGCCAGTGGTAGTTTTCCCCACTCCTTGACTTCAGTTGGTGCGGTTGAGCTGGTTTAAGGATAGAACTATTCGTAGCTAGGGGGTTAACAGGTATGAAATGGATTGTGGCGGACCAGTCAGATCATGGACTGGCATTTGCACTATAACTGTCCACATGGATGTCGGGAGGGAAATATTTTATTTATAAAACTGACAACAGCGGAGTTATGGGAGGCCAAGTACAGTTATTAATATGGGTTGGTGGTTAACAGCTTGTATAAGCTTACCTACAAAAGAAGTGTTTCAGAAGATGCACTTGACAACCCAAGACAATGTGAAGTCAGCCAGGAAGTGGTGGATACCCATTTTCTCATAGTCATAATCAAACTTTTCAAGAGTTAGTGAAATGGTGGCCCTGTGGGTCCCCTTTAAGGCTGACCAAAATGGTGGTGGATCCTGATTGGAGATACATGAAAGTCCATGGCCAAGTTGATGGTCAGGGGTTTTGCTTAGCTGAAGTACACGTCATGACTGACAGGGGCCCCGATTTTTTTCTGACCCTTTTGGAGGTATCTGTCTCACATTTAGTGTCCTTAATGATTTGGGCTAGACACTTCAATTGCACACTCAATGGTTCGATGGACAGATGCCCTCATAGACAGGGAGCAGGGTTAGGAACAATTAGGGCACGCATAGAAATGATTAAGGAGGCTGGAATAGAGCATTGTAGTGCGAACCACAACCCAAGCTAAAAACATGCTGATTTTATTAATTCACATACAATTCCCACGCATTACCAAATTTGTAAAACATAAGTGTTGGTACCCAAAATCTGGGAGGTAGGCATTATGTCAGAACCCCTTTCAGAGGGCCATGGGTCAAGCAGGAGCTACTGGGCCCAACAGTGGGGGTTGTGGCCTTTTACTCTTGATGTCCGCGGGCCGGGCCTACTATGGGCTCTGAGTAACTGGGCCAACGAGTACCCATTCAACACGTGACTCTCAGTGATACCGTCAGTTGAGCAGTCCAAAGCTTTTCTGATGGAGGTTGATGCAAAATATACAAGGGCTCAAAATAGCCCCCACTGACCCCAATAAGATGTCCAGTCCAAAACTGATTTTTGGCATAAAAGGTAGTACTTATTACTCACACAAAACACAGCTCACTAAATAATCCACACAGTAGTCTCGCACGACTAGCACTCTAGAGCTTGTCAGGGCTGTGCTCTACCCACTGGTCCTCTTTCTCCCCCCTCCTCATGCATGCTACATTCTGCATCCCTGGCGGATTCTAGGAGGGGACACCAGGTGCTGCCCATACTAGCGATGTGCATCAAAATCTGGTTTTGCCTTGAATGTTTCTCAGCTCTTTGTGTAGATGTCCAAAACTCCTACTACGCAGCGGAAAGGAGTTAGCCAGTCACCCCCCCACCTGACCCGGTCCCTGCTTCTAAACCCTGCCAGATCAGGGGAGCTTCCCTTGACCCGATGGACCTTGTCACGGGCACCCCGACCCTTGTCAGGTCGCAGGCCGGGGGCTCCCGCACCACAGGGCCACCGGAGATAGCTGTCGAGCTTCAACAAATCTTACACAGGCGTACAGCCCTCCTTCCACTGTACCGCTACTACGGTCTACAAAGGAGTCTGGTCAAGCACCAGGCCCACACTGACCTGCTGTGTGTGAGATCTTGCAGGAGCAAGGCAGAATCAAAGAGGCCACTTCCATTCCAAACTCCAAGGTAACTTGAGGCATGGATTATACGCATAGGGGAAAAAGGGAATGGAAAGAGATAGCTTCAGTTGTGTAGCCTTAGTGTCCTCTGTTTTGCATAAAAACATAACGTGTATTTGTAAAGCGCACGTTCAGCCATCAGCATCTTGGCACTGAACAACAGATGTTTATTGTTACCCAACAGTACTCATTTTATCGACCTCAGAAGGATGAAAAGCTGAGTGGACCCATCAGGGTTTGAACCTGTGACCATGAGGTCAAAACACAGGCCCTTATAGCGTAGGCATTAGTCCACTAAGCCACCAGACCAGCATGCATGTGCTCATTAAGCCCTGTCTGTCACTGATGCTGTCCGTGTTGAGGTAACCTGCTGTGAGTGTGAACACAAATGTTAAATGTTGAACTGCTCCCTACTGTCACTTAACTCTCAGCTACTTCCATCTAACGTTTTCTGCCCTTCCCTTAAATTTTCCTTTTTCTCACCAATGATCGATTCTCAGGATACCGTAGGGGGGAAACAACCATTTCAATGCAGTCATTACAACGCACTACCTTTACAACGCACTACCTTTACAAAGCAGTCATTACAATGCAACTGCATTTACATGGCATGCCATTACAACGTAGGCATTACATCACATGTCACTACTACGCATGTCATTACAACGTATACCATTACAACGTATGCCATTACAACGCATTATAAGGTAAGTAATGTTTTTGTTTTTTTAAGTTTTAGGGTAGGTATGGGTTTGGGGGTACATGAAAATAGTATTTTTTACCCCTACACTATCCAACACGGACCCTACTGTTGCACTCACTGGAGTGGGAATAGTAATTTTTCCCTTACACTATCCAACACTTAGCTCACTGTTACCCTAAAAGTAATATGCGTTGTAATGGTATGCATTGTAATGGAATGTGTTGTAAATGTAATTTTTAAAAGTGCGTTGTGATGGCATGCATTGTAAAATCATGCGCTGTAATGAATGTTGGGATGTAATACCGCACTGTAAAAGCATGCGTCGTGAATTTTTGCATTGTAACGTGTCCTATTCACCGTAAGGTTGTAGTGCCTTCTACACCCCTGTGTAAGTAAATAAGTACAGTGAGTAGCTTCTATTCAGTTCTTTCCTTACTTGAAAAATTTGACCTTTCTCCCAGCCACCCGTGTACCTCTACTGGCTTTTAGGAGGTTGTCAACTATGATTCACTCGAATATTTCTTCAACCTGCAGACTAGTCAGTCTCTTTTCTTGATACAAATATTAAAGTAATATAAGCTTAAAGTCAACCTGTTCTTATTGCGACAATTATTCACACTAGTACTTTGCCCGTTGGGGTTCAAGTTTGCTCGTGAAGCAAATATGAAACAAAATATTTTATTTTGCAGTTCTCTCCTCCACTGAGACCTCGTGAGTTCAGAACTCACTGCAGCAAGTCTCAGCTCTCTGTGAGTCACTCGCATGACTGTGATTCCACAGAGCAGATGCTGCAATAGTTAATGGTTCTTTTCTTTTTCTTCTGTTTCAGGTTGTGGTCGCGGTCTCCCTCTGAAATGTAGAAGTAAGCTACTGGGAACTCGGGCCATCGAGACAATCACCGCCGCGATGAGGCCAGGAGCAGGGATGCTGCCCCCTTCAGGCAAGTAAGATAGCAAGTGAGTCACGGGCGGGCATGGCTTTTATAGCCTGCTGCGCCCAATATGGCAGCCAATCTCGCGGGATTTTGACATTTTGTGGGGGTGCAGTCATTACTATTATGCATAATACCAGTGGCAGCTGGTAACATATGAAAGAGGTGAGGCGAGTAAAGTGACCCACCGCTTCCCAAAACAGACAATAAAACAAGCAAGCAAAAAAGCCCACATTGGCAAGCATTACAATAAAATAAAAAATAAAATTAATTGACTTACCGGGGCTGTATCCCCCGTGTATGCTGTCTGGCTCCATGCATGATTCAACCGGCAAACTTCCCTAAGCAATCCTGACAGGATTGGATGGATTGGATGGAGCGGGCTGGCTAGAGGCTCCATAATGTCCTGGAGGCCTGTGCTTGGTCTTCACCCAACTGTCTAAGACAGCTGGGTGAAGACCTGCAGAGTTAGGAAACACGCACTACTTAAAACCTGTCTACTAATGGAACCATATTTATCATGGCCCATGACGTTATTTATTAACAAGGTTCCGTTTTGATTTGTTTCATCTTTTACTGGCGGTACCGAGTGGGGCCCATCGAGGTCAAGTGTTGCCAGCTTGCGGCTGCGACGGAAAGTCTCCGCAAGATCTGGCGCACTTTTTATTTACTTGTCCTTATTACATAGTACCCCGGAGGCTATACTTAAAACCACGCCTCAAAGAACTGAAATTTGCACAGATTAAACCAGCACTTTATTACCTTCAACTCCTGAATTGTGACTGCACCTTATTTGTATGCAGTTTTCTGAAATTAGCAATTACATTCAGGAAAAGTATGGAGGGATAACTATGCTGCTGTTGTTAGGCATATTGTTAACTTTTTATCTTTGTTATAACTATTTATATTTTTAAAGTGTTTATTCTGCCTGTTGCTCTTGTTTTATACTGTCCATATAATCTCTCGTTTCACAAATCGAATGGATCACTTGTTTTTTAATTGTATGCTTATGAATTGTGCTTTTAGGATTGTAATGCTAACAATCGAATAAAGTTATTTGAACTTGAACTTGAGTGCAACAGTATTGTAAGTGTTTGATAGTGTGGGGGTAAACATACTATCCCCATGTACCCCAAAACCCATACCCACCCTAAAATGAAAAAATCCCCATTACTTACCTTATAATGCGTTGTAATGGCATGCGTTGTAATGGTATGCTTTGTAATGCATGCATTGTAGTGACATGCGTTGTAAGGCCATGCGTTGTAATGGCATGTGATGTAAAGGCCGTTGTGTTGTAACAGCTGCGTTGTAAAGGTAGTGCGATGCTTCCCTGCCCCCAAGAAGAAACCGCTGCTGATTAATACATGAGATAATTCACACTGATTGCTTGTTGCTCGACGTCACTAACATTCAAAGCTACTTAGGGTTCCACCCTGTCCATGATCTTAAGGCTAAATATGGGCCTTTATGGTCCTTAACAAATGACAATCCATATCTTCAGAATGGCAGTGTGTGTGGGTATGTGTGTGTGTGCGTGTGTGCATGGAGTGTGCACTTCCTCCTGGGAGCCTGTGTTTTGGGCATCCTGTCATGAGGCTCATTTTCAGAACGTGCTAGCCCTTGCATACCTTCTACGTCTGAGCCCTCCCGACACCGGGGTGCTTCGCTCCCTCACACTCAACACTGAGCAGTCTGCACTGCACCCTTCTATGGTCTGCGGGATCAGTGTGGTGGGGCAGTCGCACATGGCAATGGCTTGCAGGTGTAGCTGCTCTTTCTTCTTCACACTTCATGCCGGTAAGTCAGTGAAGCAGCGGCATCCCTGATAGGCAGCTTCTAAACTTGTTTCTGAGATCCGACACTGGTCGCGGGGACTCCTCTAACAACCCAATGATCTTCATGGTTCCCTCCTGGCTTACGAGGGTCACAAATACGAGCAGCAATCCTGATCAGGTTGGATCCTACGGGCGAGGGACCAACAACATCAGTGACCTCCCTCCCTTCTTGGCACATGGGGGTCATAGACATGGGAGATGGCCCACAGCCTCATTTGCAAGGGCGGGGGCTCACTGTCTCACTTGCAGGGGTGATGGCCCTGATGTTCCCAACAACCCTCCTCCTGCCTGACGGGGGTCCCAGACACTGATGACAGCCTAAAAAAGATGAGCGCTATTGCTGATTTCCACATGAGTGAGGATGCTTCCCTCACAACACCGATCCCAATTGGACCAGGGTCCTCACAGAATCCACTGGCCAGGATCGCCGATGAGCCTCGCTCTCTCCAGACTCGCTGCTCACATGGTACACTGGTCTTGGCAGGCAGGCAGAAGGCTGCTGCTACAGGCACAGGGCAAGTGGTTTTAACTCCTGGGCGATGGCCCTTACCCAAACAGGAGACTGGCAGACCATGGTTCCCAAGTCTTTGTTCCAGCAGCAAGAAGATTTTTGCGATCTTCCCTGATCTGATGAGGCGGTTGAGTTCAACAAAGTATAGGGCACAGGTTCCCACCTTTATAGTCCTAAATCAGACACTTATGTGATTTACAGTTTTGCCATTTGAAATTTATGTTGGGGGTGTCAGCTCCTTTGAAGTGCCCTATCCACTGCATTGCTCTTTGTCAAAGGGACAGTCTGCCACAGCAGGAGTGACCCATAACATACGCCAAGGGAGTACCCGAGGATCCCAGCTGGCTGTCAGCCTCCACTGGAATATGCCCCATATTTGTTAAGACGACTAAGACGTCCTCTCTATCAAGATTTCCTCCTCATGCCAACCTTAACAATCCCCTCACCTCCCTGACAATCAGCTGATTTTGCGCCTTGATGCCTCCGGGTTAAGTCGCGCCATATAAATTACCAATTCATTCATTCATTCATGCTCCACTGACCTGTAACTCTTCCTGGAATCATAATACCCCTTGCTATGCACCGAGGATGCTCTGCTTCACTCTACTCAGTGTATGTGTTCCACCCTAGCTCCCAGGAATGTCAGCACTACACAAGTTCTGTCTTGGGGTTGAAGTCCTCACCTCTCCAGCCTCTGCCTCTGCAGGATGTGTGCTTCAAAAATGGAACCCACAGGCCTCCATGTTATATACCATCCACAGACAGCACTCACACACAGGTATCACACACTGCCCCCAGCATGCATGCACTCACGAGTATCACACCCTGTCCAGTGCTGTACACAACCCATGCATGTCAAAGGTAAATTAAGTAAACAGATGTGCTGTCTAAGATTAGAACAGCATCCCGACTAGGCACACCCTTCCCTTTTCATGATGAAAAGTAATTGTTTGATATTACTTTAAGTGGATCCTGTTTTATTCCTGGTTATATCGGTTTCTTGGATCAAAGAATACATGCGTTGTGCTCCGTCTGTAGAGGAAACCAAAATTGTCGGCTCTATTGTCCATGATATTTGATATATCGTCATAGGACATATCAAGATTAGGTGCTCACAATAGTTGATCAGAGATGAAATATAACTTGAATCTGTGGATTGTGGCACTCTTTGGTAAATACAACTTCAATCAAAAAGTATTCAAGTTTATCTGATGTGGGGTGCCAGTGGGTATGGCCCTCTGATCCGGGTTATCAGTGAAATAACGTAAACAGAAGTGCTAAGATTAGAACAGCGTCCCCACTAGTCATACCTATCACGAACTATAGAGCCAACACTTTTGGTTTCTCTACAGATGAAACACAACACATATATTCTTTGATCCAAGTAATGGCTCTAACCAGCAATAAAACAGGATCCACTCAAAGTTATATCAAACAATTACTTTTCATCACGAAAAGGGAAGGGTGTGCCTAGTGGGGACGCTGTTCCAATCTAAGACAGCGCATTTGTTTACGATATTTCACTGATGCCCCGGATCAGAGGGCTATACCCACTAGCACCCCACATCGGATAAACTTGAATACTTTTTGATTGAAGTTGTATTTACCAGAGAGTGCCACAATCCACAGATTCAAGTAAACAGCCACAGAACTTTACATGAGTGGGTCAGAATGCGCCACTCCTGTGACACAGGTAAAAAGACTTCACAATATTGATTCTACTAATAATAATAATAATACGGAGTTTTGTAAAAGCGCGAACAGCTACCTCGCAAGGAGGTGTCCCGGCGCTAACAAGAACAGGTTTTGACCATGAGGACTAGGGGGTATTAGCGTCTAGCGCGGTTGGGCGAAGAGCCAGGTTTTCAGCATACGCTTGAAGCAGAGCTCGGAGGGGGCCTGCTGAAGAGCTGGGGGCAGGGAGTTCCAAAGTGTTGCCACATTGGCCGAAAAAGTCCATCCTCCCAGCCGAGCTCTATTTGCTCGAGGAACTGTGATCTGAACACGGCTGTTGGAGCGGAGGGAACAAGCTTGGGTGTATCTTGGTAGCTGAGTTTTCAGATAGTTTGGGCAGGTGCCAAACAGAGATCTGAAGGCCAGTGTAAGTGCCTTGAATTTGATTCGGCCTGCCACTGGTAACCAATGGAGTGAGAGAAGATGCGGAGAGACCGAGTGCTTGAAAGGGATCCGCATTAATAGTCTCACAGCCGCATTTTGGACCAATTGCAGTCGCTGTATAAGGTACTTAGGTAAGCCCAGATACAGGCCATTAGCGTAATCCAGCCTAGAAGTTACTGTGGCATGGATTACTGTTTTTCGGCAGCTTACTGGTAAGAGTTGCAGAATCTTATGTAGATTCCTCAATTTACACAGACAGCAGCCAGCTATTTGCTGGATGTGCGATGCAAAGGACAGACTATCATCCCACCGCACTCCCAGATTTTTTGCCGAGTGGCTAGGCGAGGGAGCCTGTCCCATCTCTGCCGGCCACCAGAGAACAGAAGGAAGGGGGGGGCCTTTGCCAAAAAAGATCACTTCCGTCTTGTTAGCGTTGAGTTTTAATTTATTTGTGTTCATCCAGCAGGCCACATCCTGAAGACATCCCTTGAAGCTCAAAAAGGACACTTCCAACACCTCAGAATACGGAAACACCAGTTGGGTGTTGTCGGCATATGAAATTGCCTTGACTCCCCAGTTGGCAATCAACGTAAAAAGTGGAGCTAGGTAAATATTGAATAATAATGGACTAAGAGCCGATCCCTGAGGGACGCCGCAGCTGAGGGCCTTAGGTGTGGAGGAAACTGTCCCTAGCACCACCTTCTGTGTTCTCTGGGTCAGATACGACTGTATCCACCCCAGTGCCTGGTCCTGGAGGCCTATCTCAGCCAATCGCGACAGCAGTCTAACGTGGTCGACCGTATCAAAAGCGGCCGACAGATCCAGGAGCACCAGCATCGCAGAGTCTCCTGAATCCATCGACCACCTCACTGACTCTGCCACCTCGATTAGTGCTGTCTCAGTGCTGAAGCCGGGTTTGAAGCCTGATTGCGTCTCATGTAATATTTTATTATCTTCAATAAATTTATTCAGTTGGCGCTGGATTACTTTCTCAAGCATTTTGCCTGGTGCTGCCAACAGAGAGATCGGACGAAGATTACTGAGATCCTTGGGGTCCCCATTTGTTTTTTTTAGGGCTCGGCGACGTCACCACTTCGTTAGAAGTGGGGCGGAGCTGCGAGCCGTATTGTTAAGGGGTTTCTGGATCGTGCTTGAAAAATTCCTCAGTGCGCGAGCATTTTCAGTGCTTTATGTTACCATCTTTATGGTGATTGGTCCTCGCGGTGCCGTGTTTTTAATACCCTTAACGCAATAGGCCATATATATTTCCAGTTGGGCATTTCCTGCATTTTGTCTGCGGTTACGAGCGCGGCAGTCCATAAATATCAATTAGGAGCTGTCAGGGTGCCTCGGTAAGTGAATCCAGATGGCCGGGGCGCATTCACCATTCAGCAGTGAGTTTTGCGGGCGCGTGCGAGAAACCAGCAAATATGGTGTTTATAAACGTAAATGTTTCTTTATTCTTCTATTTTTTTTATTTATCCGTGGACATTTACAAGTTGATTAAAGTGAAGCTTTTACAAGGGCATATAAGGGACATCTGGACTTTGCGGTCACTCGGCAGAAATGTGCATTTTAGTTAAAAATTACCTCTGTAAGAAACGCCCATTTGCAAATTACGTGTCCAGCGATGGAGACACACGGTCAACTTTATTTATACAATACCGTGCATTTAAAATAAAATAGAAAATAAGGGCCAGTGGAAGCTCTCAGCGAAGTGTCATTTAAAGCAGCCCCGGACTTCTCACTAACATTGTCGGATGTTTCATACAGATTGTGAGTGCAGTTTCAGAGTGCAGAGTGGAGAGTGCAGATTCAGAGTGCAGAGTGCAGAGTGCAGAGTGCAGATTCAGAGTGCAGATTGTGAGTGCAGAGTGCAGATTGTGAGTGCAGATGCAGAGTGCAGAGTGGAGAGTGCAGATTCAGAGTGCAGAGTGCGAGTGCAGAGTGCAGATTGAGAGTGCAGAGTGCAGATTGAGAATGCAGAGTGCAGATTCAGAGTGCAGAGTGCAGATTGAGAATGCAGAGTGCAGATTCAGAGTGCAGATTCAGAGTGCAGATTCAGAGTGCAGATTCAGACTGCAGATTCAGAGTGCAGATTCAGAGTGCAGATTGTGAGTGCAGAGTGCAGATTGAGAATGCAGAGTGCAGATTGAGAATGCAGACTGCAGATTCAGAGTGCAGATTGTGAGTGCAGAGTGCAGATTGTGAGTGCAGATTCAGAGTGGAGAGTGCAGATTCAGAGTGCAGATTCAGAGTGCAGAGTGCGAGTGCAGAGTGCAGATTGAGAGTGCAGAGTGCAGATTGAGAATGCAGAGTGCAGATTCAGAGTGCAGATTCAGAGTGCAGAGTGGAGAGTGCAGATTCAGAGTGCAGAGTGCAGATTCAGAGTGCAGATTCAGAGTGCAGATTGTGAGTGCAGAGTGCAGATTCAGAGTGGAGAGTGCAGATTCAGAGTGCAGTTTCAGAGTGCGAGTGCAGAGTGCAGATTGAGAGTGCAGAGTGCAGATTCAGAATGCGGAGTGCAGATTGAGAATGCGGAGTGCAGATTCAGAGTGCAGATTCAAAGTGCCGTTTGTGAGTGCAGATTGCAGATTGTGAGTGCAGTTTCAGAGTGCAGAGTGGAGAGTGCAGATTCAGAGTGCAAAGTGCAGAGTGCAGAGTGCAGATTCAGAGTGCAGATTGTGAGTGCAGAGTGCAGATTGTGAGTGCAGATTCAGAGTGCAGAGTGCGAGTGCAGAGTGCAGATTCAGAGTGCAGAGTGCAGATTGAGAATGCAGAGTGCAGATTCAGAGTGCAGAGTGCAGATTGAGAATGCAGAGTGCAGATTCAGAGTGCAGATTCAGAGTGGAAAGTGCAGATTCAGAGTGCAGAGTGCGAGTGCAGAGTGCAGATTGAGGGTGCAGAGTGCAGATTGAGAATGCAGAGTGCAGATTCAGAGTGCAGATTCAGAGTGGAGAGCGCAGTTTCAGAGTGCAGAGTGGAGAGTGCAGATTCAGAGTGCAGAGTGCAGAGTGCAGAGTGTAGATTCAGAGTGCAGATGCAGAGTGCAGAGTGGAGAGTGGAGATTCAGAGTGCAGAGTGCAGATTGAGAGTGCAGAGTGCAGATTGAGAATGCAGAGTGCAGATTCAGAGTGCAGATTGAGAATGCAGAGTGCAGATTGAGAATGCAGAGTGCAGATTCAGAGTGCAGATTCAGACTGCAGATTCAGAGTGCAGATTCAGAGTGCAGATTCAGAGTGCAGAGTGCAAATTGAGAATGCAGAGTGCAGATTGAGAATGCAGACTGCAGATTCAGAGTGCAGATTGTGAGTGCAGAGTGCAGATTGTGAGTGCAGATTCAGAGTGGAGAGTGCAGATTCAGAGTGCAGATTCAGAGTGCAGAGTGCGAGTGCAGAGTGCAGATTGAGAGTGCAGAGTGCAGATTGAGAATGCAGAGTGCAGATTCAGAGTGCAGATTCAGAGTGCAGAGTGGAGAGTGCAGATTCAGAGTGCAGAGTGCAGATTCAGAGTGCAGATTCAGAGTGCAGAGTGCAGATTGTGAGTGCAGAGTGCAGATTGAGAGTGCAGAGTGCAGATTGAGAGTGCAGAGTGCAGATTGAGAGTGCAGAGTGCAGATTCAGAGTGCAGATTCAGAGTGCAGAGTGGAGAGTTCAGATTCAGAGTGCAGAGTGCAGATTCAGAGTGCAGATTGTGAGTGCAGAGTGCAGATTGTGAGTGCAGATTCAGAGTGGAGAGTGCAGATTCAGAATGCAGATTCAGAGTGCAGTTTCAGAGTGCAGAGTGCGAGTGCAGAGTGCAGAGTGCGAGTGCAGAGTGCAGAGTGCAGAGTGCAGAGTGCAGATTGAGAATGCAGAGTGAATAAATGCAGAGTGCGTGTACAGTGACAGTGAGTGCAGAGTGACTGCAGAGACCGTGTGTAAGGGTGCAGGGTGCACATTGTGTGAGTGTGCAGAACGAGTGTGTAGTATAAACAGTGTGTGACTATGCAGGGTGACATTGGGAGTGTGTGGGTGAGCAGTGTGTGAATGTGTAGGGGCAGTGTGTGAGTGTGCAGAAAACACTACACACACATACACCACACACACATACCATACACACACCACACACACATACACCACACACACATAGCACACACACAAACCACACACCTCACTCTCTCAACACCACACACTCGTCACCACTCACCACAACACACTCACCACCACACTTTCTCCCCAGGCTCACCCCCACAGACTCACCACCACACACTCACCAGTACACAGAAAACAACACACACAACACCACACCCCCAGCCGTCAATGAATGCTTTCACCATGCACAAACACCAACAACCACCAATGTACGCTTTCACCAAAAAGAAACTCCACCATGCATCCGTGCCGCTAAACACCCAGGCACACAACAAACAATGTCAGTGCAACTTTCACTAAACACACACACACACCAACAGCTGACAGTACACCAGCCACTCTTTCAATTGGCACAATCATCAGCAGCTGTCAGTGCACATTACCATATACAATGCCATTATCTCAAACTCAAAGAAACCGAGCCCTAATGCATTCCTAATGCTTGTCTTTAGTGGGAGGATAGTGGCATGTTTCCAAATATTCGGGAACACCCCGGAGGAGATGGACGTATTCCATATTAGCTGAATTGTGGGGGCCACAAAATCAGCTATGGTGTTCCATAGTTTAGGAGGGCAGGGGTCGTCAGGTGACCCAGATTTACATCGATTTAGTTCTTGCATGACCACGTTCAGGGCTATCGGTTGGAATTGTGTCAAGGTCGTGCAATCCGACATTTTTACAACAGATCCGTTTTTACAGTTTTCTTTTCTAGTCCAAAGTACTCATAGACTAGTATAATTTTTGAGTCAAAAAAGTCTGAAATGCTGTTGCACAGCATGGTCGACGGGGGAACCTCCCTCTCAACACACCTAGGTTTGAAGAAGGACTGTACTATTTTAAAGGTTTCTTTGCTCGAATGTTCTGCTTGCTGTATAGAATCAGCATAGAACTGTTTTTTGCCTTTCAAATAGCTTTATGCAGTTTTTTGGATGCTTCCTTGTATCGGACTTTTTCTATGGGTCCATAATTTAACCTCCAAAGCCTCTCCAACCTTTTACAGTCTGTCACTAACCCAAATTGGATATGCTGCCATCACTGTGCTTGCGTCACTTAACTCTATTTTCGGGTATTAGCCCCCTACTTTCATGAGGGTAGCACTTAGTGCTCCTCCCCAAGTCTAAACAGACTGCATTACTGTGAAACAGGTCTAGGTCATGGCACAGACAGATGGTCCGAGTTCATACATGACCAAAAATCAGTATCACAGATCCAGATTTCGTTGCAACCGGGGGACTCAGAACAAGGATGCACATCTGCCACAATGCATGGAACTATTCCACCTCAACAACTTACCTTCCTCACTTTGTGATCAGTAGATGCATCACACTACCAGCTGGTGTATCCAACCACTGCTGATAGTTACCAGCTCGTCGCCTCAGCATGCACAGTGTCTGAGAGTGTGAAAAATAGCCTCTCTTTTATTTCCAATATGTTTTGTAGAAATAATAGGGCTGCCAATGCATTGAATGGTGAATGATTACTTTATTGTCAATCCATCTTCTGTTTCCATGACCTTAGAGGGATTGATGATCTGCTGTTTCTTGCAGCTCTGCAGACCAGGATGGAGAAAGTGTAAAAGGTGCCAAAGAATTACACCAAATTTGGCGGAAAGCTAGATCTTGAGCCTGAAAGTATTTCTGATTGTGATTTGGTGTAAATCTGTTCAATAGTTTTCAGAAAATCAAGGTTAAAAATGTATAGATATCTAGCAATGTGCTACCTTCGCTGTACTTCCTCTGAGTACTGCAGTACCGCATTCTAAAAACACGTGATCTGCTTAGCTGGGGCCATACTCCCTCGGTACTATCGCAGTACTGCAAGGTCCAAACACAATATCCGATTGGGGAAACATCCTTTACAACGCAACTTTTACCACGCAGTGCCTTTACGACGCAACTTTTACAACGCAAACCATTACAGCGCATTGCGCTGGGGGGCGCTCTAGGATAGGTAATAGGTTTAATTTACTATCCAACACCTTCCCTACTATCCACGGGGACTGGAGTTGGAATAGTAAATTAAACTATTCACTATCTAGCGCCCCAAAGCACTATGCGTTGTAAAGGCATGCATTGTAAAAACAGCGTGGTAAAGGCAGGCGATGTAAAAGCATGCGTTGTAATGTCATACATCCTCTGATTGGCTCACTGCAACATGAAGAGAATGTTGCGCCCGCTATTGTATAACCCTGGGACTCAGTCTTAGAAAACAACAAATACAATTAAGGCATAAGGAGGCAGGGAGGGGTACGCACCAAAGCCATGCATGGCACAGGGATTAGCCGCCCACGGTGTTTGTCCACCTCACTTTACATTAAAAAAAACCTTGAGAAATTTACTGAAAAAAACAAGGCTAAGGTGACATTATAGTTAGGTGAAAATGTCAGTAAAAACACTTCATTTTTATTGAAAATAACGGAAATTCACCAGTTATACTTAACTGAAGTAACTATACCTCAACCCTCGCCATGCACTGCTTATTACCTCAAATATTACATCACTCATGACATGTTTTATGACATCCCAGATAACATCAATAGAGCATCTGAAATGGTATCATTGATTACAACACTGTGCATGGCAAGGCAAGTGAGTAGGGATTTTATTTAGAAACAAGTAGTAGTTTACTGTATAAGCCACATTTTTAGGTTGGTCTACTTCTGAAAATATGTTGTCCTGTTCTACTTTTGAAAGAAGTCATGCTTTCATTTATTGTTTTTTCAGAAATGATTGTGTTTTCTCAGTTCTTGGAAACTCTATTCTGTTTGTGCCCAAGAAAGGAGAGAATGTGGGATGTGATTTTCCAAGTGAAGAAGCAAAATAATTATGCATATCCCCATGGCATGGTTAGTTTTTTCACCCCCCTCTAAAAAGGTTGTGTAGCTCTTCTACCATTTAATATTAAATCATCGTTTTCTTCTGCAACCTGATCTGCTTAGATGGTCAATCCATATATTTCCAAAGTAATTTAGTAAAGAAGCCATTTTTCTTTAATATTAGCAAATTACTGACTTTGAGTAATGGTGGCAAAATGTTTAGCAACTTGATGGGTAGTACAAAGGCTAAAGTAGATCATTTATTTAATTTCAGACTTCAATTTACTGTATGACATGTAGTTATCTGCAGGGGATTTTTTTTGTAATTTAGACCAGATTGCTGAGAAAAGTGGTAAAACAATCCCTGAATTTCTTTTATTGGGGAAATTATTTTATTAACAATAATGATTACCAATTCTAATTCTATCATTATTTTCTCAGGTCTTTTTTCTGTTAGTGTTTGTAATATATTAATGACATAACTTTGGTATGAGAATTACATTTTATACTATAGTCCAAAAGCTAGAGGTATGTAACTTTAGTCAATGCTACAGTGTAGGTATATGTTAGATCTGGTCTCTAGTTGGCAATGGTATTCACCTTTGTCCAAATAGGGACCCTTACTTCTAAGTCAGGATAAGGGGATTACCCTCCTTAATAACCCCTGCTCACCCCCTTGGTAGCTTGGCACAAGCAGACAGGCTTATCTCAGAGGCAGTGTGTTAAGCATTTGTGAACACTGGCTTTTATAAAAATAATTATTCTTTATATAGACTTAAACACAAGACTACAAACTACAAAAATCCACAATACTACACTTAAGGTTACTCAAAAGATGATTAAAGTCTCTTAGTTCAAGTTGTTGGTAGATGTGATAAAGTTCTCAACAAAGTACCTGGATGCGGCACGCAAAGTAAACAAAAGGACTCGCAGAAGGGGAGATGCGTCAGTTCCGTGACCCGGGGGAACGGTTGCATCCTTCCTCAATGCTTGCGCAGATTAGGGGACTCGTCGTGAGCCTTACCGGTGTGGAGGTGATGCGTAGATTCTCGGCCTGCGGGCCCGATGCGGTGCACAAGATGGCGATGCGATGCGATGCGACGATCCAGTTGCGATGTGAGAAGATGGCGTCGATGATGATGCAATGACGCCCTGGCAGCCTTGCGATGACTCTGTACTTTGGAGCCGCGACAGGCCCTGCGACGCGCTTCTCCGGTGATGCGACAGCAGACAGCTTCGATGGACTCACGCTTCCAGGGGGATGCGACGAAAGCTCGGTTCTCCGGCGTTGCGACGACTTCAGCTGCGGAAGCGACACGCTTCTTCTCGATGCGTCACGCTTCCAGCTCCCAGCTGCACGCAAGTGACTGGAGTCAGAATTCCCAGCAAGGAAATTCAGGAGGGAGCTGGAGGTGAAGTCTTTTGGCCCTGAGACTTCAGCAGGAGGCAAGCACAGTTCAAGCCCTTGGAGAATATTCTGTAGATTAATGAAAGTCCTTAAAAGTTCCTTCTCCTTTCCCTTGGCAATGAAACAACCACTGCTGGCCAACCCAGCAAACAGCACACTGCCAGAGGGGCAGTCCAAACTCCTGCAGCTTCCTTGGTTCTTCTCCTTGGCAGAAAGGTTTCTTGTTCTAGAAGTGATCTACAGTCTGTGGGACTGGGTCCCAATATTTATACCCCAAAATCCTTTGTTCTCTGAAGGCAGAGAGGCCTCTGCCTAGTTCAAACCAGGTCCTGAGCACTGTGTTTACATGACTCCTCTTCCTTTCACTGTGCAGGGCAGAAACCTTAGACGCCCCACAGGAGGTGGAGCGAGCACAGGGGAGGGAAGATACAGCCCTGGAGCACTCTGTTGACATGATTCCTCCTCTTCTTTCACAGTACAGGGCAGAGACATCAGACAAGCCACAGGGGGTGGAGCCAGCATTGTGGAGGGAAGGCCTAGCTCTATTCAGGTCCCAGGTGCACATCTCCCTCCCATCTAGCTGCTGATCTCTCTATTCACCACTGGGCTGCCCCAGCCTGTCTCCTGGAATTTCCCCAGCCCTGTCACACACAAACCCAGACAAGGAATACACAAGTCAGCAGAGGCGGGCTCAAATGGTTGGGCAAGCAAATACCTACTTTCTAAAAATGGTATTTGCAAACACAGGATATTAAAATAAACTTTACTAAAAGATGTATTTTATTATTCAGGCATACTAAATTCGAATTTCTACCATGTTCCCTGAGTCAGTTAGGATTGTAGGAATGTAACAATCTTAACTGCCCATTCTGGCCTATGAGAACAGGTAGCCTTCAATAGTGAAAAACGAAAATGGCTGTAGTTCACTATTAGAACATGCTACACACACCAGAGCATGTCCTACTTTATACTTACAATGCACCCTGCCCTTGGGCCTACCATAGGGGTGTCTGATATGAAGCAAAGGGAAGGTTTAGGGACTGGCAAGGGGGGTGCCCTTGAACAATTCGACATGGTAGTTACAGACTACACACAGGCCTTGCAATGGCAGGCCTGAGACACACTTTACAAGCTGCTTCTGTAGGTGGCACAAACAGTGCTGCAAGCCCACCAGATGTATTTGCTCTACAAGCCCTGGGCACACATGGTGCACTGTACTAGGCGCTGACAGTAGCTCAAATATCCCAATCATTGAATAACCAATTAGTATCTCAATTTAACATAGGGAGCACTAGCACTGTGGCACTGATTAGCAGTGGCACAGGGCCCAAAACATACAACCATCAAAAACATATCAAAACAGAGGAGGCAATCCGTCAAAAATGGAAGGGAGACTCACACCAATGATGTCAGGTCTAACAGTATATATTTGGGTGAATAGTTTGAGAAAGTTTTTAAGGGTCCCATCCATCATCCTAATATCTCTTCTTTCAATTGTTAGTTGGTTAAGTGGGGGGAATAGTACCATACATTTTTGAGAGTCCTCTTTATCATAAAGTGGGAAAGGGTCATCCAGGAATGCTTATATATTGCTACTTTTTTGGTTGGAGTGGAAGATCCCTACTCACTTGCTTTTTCTGGGTAATTATTCTTTTAAAATTGGTGTTAGTAAGCATCTCTCTTGAAACCTTTTGGATTAGGTTTGGGAATGTTCTGTGGAACCTCATGTAGAATTGAAACTATCAGGTCACAAATAGTGTTAGCAATGGTTTATATTTTTTTCAACAGTTTCTCGGGAAATTAAATGGTTAGGCTCTGAAGTCCTTTCTACGAAGTCCCATAGAGTAACTGCTCTGCTAATGCAATGGTCAGAGAAATAGTTCATACACTTACAGTGATTTCTGGGAACAGTTAATCTTTCCCTGTAATTATCGTACTCCCCACAATCTTTTTTTGAGAGTACAAACATTACTGGATTCATGTTTTCAATAGCTGAGATTTTCTCTATTAAAATAGGAAAATATATTTAAAAAAATCTAAAGTGATTTATAACCCCTTAAGTGCTCCAGTCGGCCAACAGCCGTCGCGAGCACTACCTCTGTAGTGCTGCGCACAACCATCGGCCGACGCGGCCCTGCCTACTCATTAAAACCGCCGCACAGCAGCGGAATTTGCGCTGCGGTTTAGCGGATAAGTCTCTGGCAGCATCATCTCTCTTTTTCATCCATGAGGCCAACGGTGAACTTAGAACTTGCATTGATTACCGCACCTTGAATAATGTGACTGTAAAATATTGTTATCCTTTGCCATTAATACCTGTGCTTCTGGATTAAGTCAAAAAGGCCGGCATTTATACAAAGCTGGATCTAAAATGGGCTTACCCTCTGGTTTGTATTAGAAATGGCCATGAGTGGAAAACCACCTTTCGAACTCGCTATGAATTATTCGAATATGGGGTTATGCTTATTGGATTATGTAACGCTGCAGCTGTATTGGAATTCTTCCTAAACGACTTCCTCCATGAATTCTTAGATTTATTCGTCATAGTTTATAGATATGACATTTAATTGTTTTCCCCTTCTGCGAATTAATATTACCAACATGTCTGTATGGTGTTACAAAGACTTCAAAAACATAATTTGTTCTGTAAAATCACAAAATGTGAGTTTCACGTGACCAAGGTAGAGTTTCTGGAAGTAATACTGTCCCCTGTGGGCATAGAAATGGCCGAATGTAAAATACAGGCCATTTAGAATTGGCCAATCCCTTTGAGTGTTCGAGTGTTTGAATGTTTCTTGGGGTTCGCAAATTTCTAATGCCGGTTCACAGATCATTTTTCAATGATAGTGACAAATTACCAAATTGCTGGGCAAAAACACCTCCTTTGCTTGGACTCCGGAGGCTAATGAAGCCTTCTTTCACCTATGGCCGCTCCAATTTTATCAAATCCAGACCCAGACCCAGACAAAGCACTTATTGTTGAGGCAGATGCCTCCAATGCTGCCACCAGGGCAGTCTTGACACAAAGAAATTCTGAAACTGGGTAATTACATCCTAATGCTTATATGTCTAGAAAGATGAATGAGGCAGAGAGCGACTACACTATTGCTGAAAAAGAACTGCTTGCCATTCAAGATAGCTTTTGTAAATGGAGGCATCAATAGGGGCCCATATCATTGTAACAGCCATTCTATGAGCATTTGCATGGCCTGGTGAATAGCTTAATCCCCTTGCTCGGAGTAGTTTATGCGTTCTAAGTTAACATACCTGAATTCTTCATAATGCTCTGTAGCATTAAATCTCGCAACGTTTCGATGGTACCTTCTGACGCTCTCTAAAAACAACATCTCTGAATCCGCAGCCTGGCTTTTTGTGTTGGGAGTGGGGCTCTCTGAAGAATCATTGTGGGGTTGCTCACACTGATTCTGAGGCAGAGCATTTTTAAGCCGCCTTGTAGCACAAATTCTGGCTTTACTTATTAAAAGCCTACGCTGCTTGGCACTATTTTCCCACTTTTGTCTCTTACCAGTCCCCGGCTTTTAGGCAACCTTCCACAACCTGTTTGAACTAGCTCGGGTTTGTTTGTTGAAAATGCCCCCACCGACCCTCCACCTACAGCCTGTACTCTGACACCATCTGTGTGTTTGTGTCAGGATCCATCGGACTGCCCACTGCCTTCCACACCCCAGCAGTAGTGGGGGAACTATTCAGGGTGAACCCCAGGGCGCTAGGTCCATTTCACTCACTTACATCCTACCTAGGAAGACTGCCTGTCGGGTGGGGGCTTCTAACAGGTTCTCAACACATGCCTCTCGCTCTCGGCTCGTCCCTTCTTTTACTTCCAGTGTTCCCTGAGGAAGAAAAGCTGACTTATATTTCTTTAATTCTCTACTCCGGTATGTGGTGGTATTTTCCTTATCTCTTGTTTCCCAAGCCATGCCTGTGCTCGACTCAACAACCTCCATGACTCAACAAGCCTCCGTGACTCAGCAACCCCCATGACTCAACAAGCCTCCATGACTCAGCAGCCTCCATGACTCAGCAACCTCCATGACTCAGGAGCCTCTGTGACTCAACAACCCTACATGACTCAGCAGCCTCCATGACTCAGAAACCTCCATGACTCAACAAGCCTCCATGACTCAGCAACCTCCATGACTCAGCAGCCTACATGACTCATCAGCCTGGTAAAAAGTATTTAACTCTCATCCAGGCTCGTCTTCAGTGCTTCGCATTGAGTTTCCTGTTGCAGATCCTACGGAGTGACGGCTTTTCTCTGCAGGTGCTGGTCGGATGAGTCCTGTTCCATCATTGATGCTGCTACTCGCATATAAGTCTAAATCCTTTTTGGGCTACATTTAACTCTTGTGCTCAGTGGAATTCCATTGCTTTGACTCCTGGCTCATTTCTGGTTATCGGGGGGATCCTGGGTAACTGCGTACGAGACTCTTCGTAGTCAGAGACTTCCTGACTTCGTTTTCTATATCACAGTTCCCTCCTGTTCCCGCTCAACTTACTTTACGCTGCTTGCCTGGATTTTGGTCATTTCCTCCTCATATCATTTATGTAATTCATGCATAGTTCTTGCTAATAGAAGTGTATATTATTATTGCAGTGTTTATTGTTATCTTGTTACATCTGTTTTTTCTCGCTGTAAGAAGGTCTTGGTAACGTTCCCAAGCCTTGGATATACTTCAGCTGAAGGATACAGATTATGTTTTATCTCATTGAAATGAGAATGTACGGTGTGCTTATTGTAATATTCATTGGCACAATATTGGCCGAGTGTGTATTTATCTTCGGCACAATATTCTGCGAGTGTGTATTTATCTTTGTCCCCATATGGTGTGAGTGCAGTTCTAATTTATTCTAATCATTCTAAAAGACCTCTTTTATCGTGACCCAATGCAGATGTTTATGCATGATTTATGTCATTATTTGTGTTTCTATTGATGTCTTCTACTACTGCTGCAGGAGCTGGTGTACATACTCATTCCAAGCTTTAGGACAGATATCCCAGATTGTTTTGTGACCCAGAGTTTGCTTCTCCACCGTCACGAACATGCACCAGTTGTTTCTTTCTTTCTTTTAGCTTTTTATGTTAACTATTTATTTTAGTTTATTGTTTGTTCCCAAACCCCCTTCTCTTGAGATTATTGGATGAGCACTGGTGTCTCTGTTTCAGTGTTTGTCTGAAGTTTTCTGGGGATTGTTGGGGTCCAGCTGCCTCTTCGTGTCCAGCAGAGAGAAGAACGCGTTCCAACGTTTATCTTCCCAGATTGGTTCTTGATACTTAGCTGTATCCAGGTCTCTCAACTTTACCACATGAACTCTTGAAAGGTCTGAAGTGTCTGGGAGCCTCTCCTATATTTGTGATATGGGGTCTAAGCGCAGTAATTTTAGAATGAGGTGTCTTGGTATTTGGAACTTTTAGGACCTCTTTGGGGTGCTCTTACTTCTTTTTGGTCATGAAGACCCTTAAGAAACGGTGTGCCTTAGCAAGAATATCTTGTGCCTTCTGTTTATATTTTGACCTTTGGATCTTTTTATTCATAGATGTGGAGCAGTAGCTCTTTAAGGATCGCTGCTGGCCCAGTCAGGATGGCATAATCCATATGTCTGGAACCTAGATTGTTTCACCTCTCTTTTACACCTTTCTACCCTCTGGATTGTCTCCTACTGTACAACACTCAAAGACCTGTTCTCATTTTGTGGCTTACCCAGTTTTGGGGCCCTATGGTTCAACTTGGATTTTAGTTTTCTAACAGCCTGGTGCATGTCTTTCATATATGCCTCTAGTAGAGTTGTATGGTCTAAAATGTCATATTCCGTGGCATCATCTGTCACAGCAGGGGTGTGGTGTATGTTACCCAGAATCTCACCTAGCAGAGCTCTCTGGCCACCCCCTCTAATACCTTTCTGAAGGTCTAGGCTTTGGGAGAATAAACAACGGGGCTCCCAATGCGAGCACCCGGCTACTCCTGAGGAAAGATCACTCCTAGATACTGTTTCAAAACTCTGATTTTGACATTCACTCCACCCTGTACTGCTGTCGGGGTATGTTGAGGCGGATTATGGTAGAGTTGTACTTGACTGGGGCTGTTGGGATCGTACGCGCCTGGTAACCAGTGACCTCAAATATGGGGAATTGAAATGCTGGTCATATTAGCTCAAAGTCCTAAAGTGTGTAGGAAGAGCAGGGACTGATAACAGGTGTCTGCAGCCCCTTAGGGTCTACACTAGAAAGCACACTGTGCGCTGTTTTGTCTTTGGCTGGTGTTTCAGAACTCTCTGACACCCCTGTCAGGCTCCTGAGAAGCCTAATAAATGCAGAATAAGATCATCGTTTTTAAGCCCTATGTCAGATAGAGTCCGAGTGATTTTTATAGGTCTGTCCTCTTGAGGGGGATTGTTTTCAAGCCCTTCATCCCACAATGTATGCGCTATCTTTATAGGTGGTTTTGAAGATCCGTCTCTGGGGAGCACATCTACATTCACCCTCTCAGACGTTGAACATTTAGCTACCTGTGGATTATGGAGACGTGTCTGAGCTGTAACTTTTTTTTAAAGGACATATCTAAAGGGACAGTATGTAGGCCCGGGACCGCAAGCTTCCTCCGGTTCATTAAGGAAAGGCAACTTACTTTTGGGTTTTTGCGTAGCTTGAGATAACCTTCCTGGGTTTTACACAACCCTGGCTGTTGAGTGTCTGCGGCTAGAAGTGTGCAACCTTTGAGGTCTACAACCCTAGCCAGAAAAGGGCTTGCAGTAGGAGTATTCAAAGTATTGTTTGTGGGTTTTAATGGTAAAGTTTTATAGGGTGTAAAGTAAAGAATGTCTCTATGGCCTCCACTTGCAAAGTCCGTGCATGGTACGTCGAGGTGCACAGTGCATCTCTCACCGCTTGTTGATGTCTGGCCATTTTGAAGTGCTTTCTTTATGTCCTTTAAATGCATTGATGCCCCCTTAACCTTTCTGAGTACTCCGACAGAGACCTTCTGCAATGGCTCTAGGATAAAACATTTAAAAAAAAAAAACATATTAAAAAACAAAAAAGAACATATACAACTCTTCACAAGCCCATGCTTGGATACGCCTGTCTAACTTTTGCTTTACATTCATAACTGCCTCCCCCTTCGCCCAGTGACTAAGCTATCTAGGAACAGGCGGCGTGAGACAAAAATACTTCAGGGTTCTTTTGAAAGCTTAATTTTGTAAAACACTCCTGCTTCGCTCCTTTGAGGAGTCCCTTTCTTTGTTACCGGCCTGTCTTTAGACGCTGAAGACTTCCTTTTTTGGACCACCTTTTTGCTTGCGGTTTTACCTTTTGCAGTGATACAATGTCCTTGTATGCCACCATGGGAACTTTAAAGAACAAGCATTTGCAACGCAATAGGTCTCGCATTAGGAAAGTTTGAGCTATTGGTATTGTAAACAACACATTTTTTATTAATGTTATATTTTTGAAAATACCGAAATTAATAGCGTTGTCATTTACAATGCCAATAGTTATAACTTTTGCAAATGTGACACCTATAGCATTTGTAATGCAATATGTGTTGTATTTACGTGACTTACATGTATTGATATTACAAACAACAATGGGTTTTATTTTTTTCAATAATTAATACTTAAATGAAAGTTATTATAATTTATAATGGCACTAGCTTAAAGTTTTGTAAATAACTTTTGTGAAGATTATGTTCAGTGTATTTTATTGTGACGAAAATCCAAGAACGGAAGTGAAATATTAACATCTTTTTGTTACATTTGCAATAAAGCTTGAAACATTGAGAGAACATGTGTGAACCTGGTGTTGTTGAATGGTTGCACAGATTGATGCAGTGGTGGCGCTGAGTGATGTTGTGATGGCGAACGAGTGATGCTGTGGTCTTCAGTGATGCTGTGGGTGTCATCACTGGCCTGTAATTATGCACTGTCATTGCTAGCCTATATGCACTGTCATCGCTAGCCTGTAGATATGCTTTGTCATCGCTAGCCCATAAATATGCATTGTCATCACTAGCCTGTAGATGTGTACTGTCATCGCTAGCCTGATGATATGCATTGTCATCACTAGCCTGTAGATATGCATTATCATCGCTAGCCTGTAGATATGCACTGTCATCGCTAGCCTGTAGATATGCACTGTCATCACTAGCCTGTAGATATGCACTGTCATCGCTAGCCTGTAGATATGCTCTGTCATCGCTAGCCTGTAGATATGCACTGTCATCGCTAGCCTGTAGATATGCATTGGCTTCACTAGCCTGTAGATATGCACTGTCATCGCTAGCCTGTAGATATGCGCTGTCATCGCTAGCCTGTAGATATGCTCTGTCATCGCTAGCCTGTAGATATGCACTGTCATCGCTAGCCTGTAGATATGCGCTGTCATTGCGATCCTGTAGATATGTGCTGTCATCGCTAGCCTGTAGATATGCATTATCATCGCTAGCCTGTAGATATGCACTGTCATCGCTAGCCTGTAGATACGCTCTGTCATCGCTAGCCTGTAGATATGCATTGGCTTCACTAGCCTGTAGATATGCACTGTCATCGCTAGCCTGTAGATATGCGCTGTCATCGCTAGCCTGTAGATATGCTCTGTCATCGCTAGCCTGTAGATATGCACTGTCATCGCTAGCCTGTAGATATGCATTGGCTTCACTAGCCTGTAGATATGCACTGTCATCGCTAGCCTGTAGATATGCACTGTCATCGCTAGCCTGTAGATATGCGCTGTCATTGCTATCCTGTAGATACGCGCTGTCATCGCTAGCCTGTAGATATGCATTATCATCGCTAGCCTGTAGATATGCACTGTCATCGCTAGCCTGTAGATATGCACTGTCATCGCTAGCCTGTAGATATGCTCTGTCATCACTAGCCTGTAGATATGCACTGTCATCGCTAGCCTGTAGATATGCATTGGCTTCACTAGCCTGTAGATATGCACTGTCATCGCTAGCCTGTAGATATGCATTGGCTTCACTAGCCTGTAGATATGCGCTGTCATTGCTATCCTGTAGATATGCGCTGTCATTGCTATCCTGTAGATATGCGCTGTCATCGCTAGCCTGTAGATATGCTCTGTCATCGCTAGCCTGTAGATATGCACTGTCATCGCTAGCCTGTAGATATGCATTGGCTTCACTAGCCTGTAGATATGCACTGTCATCGCTAGCCTGTAGATATGCGCTGTCATTGCTATCCTGTAGGTATGCGCTGTCATCGCTAGCCTGTAGATATGCATTATCATCGCTAGCCTGTAGATATGCACTGTCATCGCTAGCCTGTAGATATGCACTGTCATCGCTAGCCTGTAGATATGCTCTGTCATCGCTACCCTGTAGATATGCACTGTCATCGCTAGCCTGTAGATATGCATTGGCTTCACTAGCCTGTAGATATGCACTGTCATCGCTAGCCTGTAGATATGCATTGGCTTCACTAGCCTGTAGATATGCGCTGTCATTGCTATCCTGTAGATATGCGCTGTCATCGCTAGCCTGTAGATATGCATTATCATCGCTAGCCTGTAGATATGCACTGTCATCTCTAGCCTGTAGATATGCACTGTCATCGCTAGCCTGTAGATATGCACTGTCATCGCTAGCCTGTAGATATGCGTTGGCTTCACTAGCCTGTAGATATGCACTGTCATCGCTAGCCTGTAGATATGCTCTGTCATCGCTAGCCTGTAGATATGCACTGTCATCGCTAGCCTGTAGATATGCATTGGCTTCACAAGCCTGTAGATATGCACTGTCATCGCTAGCCTGTAGATATGCATTGTCATCGCTAGCCTGTAGAGGAGTACTGTCATCGCTAGCCTGTAGATATGCACTGTCATCGCTAGCCTGTAGAGGAGTACTGTCATCGCTAGCCTGTAGATATGCACTGTCATCGCTAGCCTGTAGAGGAGTGCTGTCATTGCTATCCTGTAGATATGCGCTGTCATCGCTAGCCTGTAGATATGCATTATCATCTCTAGCCTGTAGATATGCACTGTCATCGCTAGCCTGTAGATATGCACTGTCATCGCTAGCCTGTAGATATGCACTGTCATCGCTAGCCTGTAGATATGCATTGGCTTCACTAGCCTGTAGATATGCACTGTCATCGCTAGCCTGTAGATATGCATTGGCTTCACTAGCCTGTAGATATGCTCTGTCATCGCTAGCCTGTAGATATGCACTGTCATCGCTAGCCTGTAGATATGCATTGGCTTCACAAGCCTGTAGATATGCACTGTCATCGCTAGCCTGTAGATATGCATTGTCATCGCTAGCCTGTAGAGGAGTACTGTCATCGCTAGCCTGTAGATATGCACTGTCATCGCTAGCCTGTAGATATGCACTGTCATCGCTAGCCTGTAGAGGAGTACTGTCATCGCTAGCCTGTAGATATGCACTGTCATCGCTAGCCTGTAGATATGTGCTGTCATTGCTATCCTGTAGATATGCGCTGTCATCGCTAGCCTGTAGATATGCATTATCATCTCTAGCCTGTAGATATGCACTGTCATCGCTAGCCTGTAGATATGCACTGTCATCTCTAGCCTGTAGATATGCACTGTCATCGCTAGCCTGTAGATATGCATTGGCTTCACTAGCCTGTAGATATGCACTGTCATCGCTAGCCTGTAGATATGCATTGGCTTCACTAGCCTGTAGATATGCGCTGTCATTGCTATCCTGTAGATATGCGCTGTCATCGCTAGCCTGTAGATATGCATTATCATCGCTAGCCTGTAGATATGCACTGTCATCGCTAGCCTGTAGATATGCACTGTCATCGCTAGCCTGTAGATATGCTCTGTCATCGCTAGACTGTAGACATGCACTGTCATCGCTAGCCTGTAGATATGCATTGGCTTCACTAGCCTGTAGATATGCACTGTCATCGCTAGCCTGTAGATATGCTCTGTCATCGCTAGCCTGTAGATATGCACTGTCATCGCTAGCCTGTAGATATGCATTGGCTTCACAAGCCTGTAGATATGCACTGTCATCGCTAGCCTGTAGATATGCACTGTTATCGCTAGCCTGTAGATATACACTGTCATCGGTAGCCTGTAGATATGAAGTGTCATCACTGGCCTGTAATTATGCACTGTCATTGCTAGCCTATATGCACTGTCATCACTAGCCTGTAGATATGCATTGTCATCGCTAGCCCATAAATATGCATTGTCATCACTAGCCTGTAGATGTGTACTGTCATCGCTAGCCTGATGATATGCATTGTCATCACTAGCCTGTAGATATGCATTATCCTCGTAGCCTGTAGATATGCACTGTCATCGCTAGCCTGTAGATATGCACTGTCATCGCTAGCCTGTAGATATGCATTGGCTTCACTAGCCTGTAGATATGCACTGTCATTGCTAGCCTGTAGATATGCGCTGTCATCGCTAGCCTGTAGATATGCACTGTCATCGCTAGCCTGTAGATATGCATTGGCTTCACTAGCCTGTAGATATGCACTGTCATCGCTAGCCTGTAGATATGCATTGGCTTCACTAGCCTGTAGATATGCGCTGTCATTTCTATCCTGTAGATATGCGCTGTCATCGCTAGCCTGTAGATATGCATTATCATCGCTAGCCTGTAGATATGCACTGTCATCGCTAGCCTGTAGATATGCACTGTCATCGCTAGCCTGTAGATATGCATTGGCTTCACTAGCCTGTAGATATGCACTGTCACCGCTAGCCTGTAGATATGCTCTGTCATCGCTAGCCTGTAGATATGCACTGTCATCGCTAGCCTGTAGATATGCATTGGCTTCACAAGCCTGTAGATATGCACTGTCATCGCTAGCCTGTAGATATGCACTGTCATCGCTAGCCTGTAGATATGCATTGGCTTCACTAGCCTGTAGATGCACTGTCACCGCTAGCCTGTAGATATGCTCTGTCATCGCTAGCCTGTAGATATGCACTGTCATCGCTAGCCTGTAGATATGCATTGGCTTCACAAGCCTGTAGATATGCACTGTCATCGCTAGCCTGTAGATATGCACTGTCATTGCTAGCCTGTAGATATGCTCTGTCATCGCTAGCCTGTAGATATGCATTGGCTTCACTAGCCTGTAGATATGCACTGTCATCGCTAGCCTGTAGATATGCTCTGTCATCGCTAGCCTGTAGATATGCACTGTCATCGCTAGCCTGTAGATATACATTGGCTTCACAAGCCTGTAGATATGCACTGTCATCGCTAGCCTGTAGATATGCACTGTTATCGCTAGCCTGTAGATATACACTGTCATCGGTAGCCTGTAGATATGAAGTGTCATCACTGGCCTGTAATTATGCACTGTCATTGCTAGCCTATATGCACTGTCATCGCTAGCCTGTAGATATGCATTGTCATCACTAGCCCATAAATATGCATTGTCATCACTAGCCTGTAGATGTGTACTGTCATCGCTAGCCTGATGATATGCATTGTCATCACTAGCCTGTAGATATGCATTATCATCGCTAGCCTGTAGATATGCACTGTCATCGCTAGCCTGTAGATATGCACTGTCATCGCTAGCCTGTAGATATGCTCTGTCATCGCTAGACTGTAGACATGCACTGTCATCGCTAGCCTGTAGATATGCATTGGCTTCACTAGCCTGTAGATATGCACTGTCATCGCTAGCCTGTAGATATGCTCTGTCATCGCTAGCCTGTAGATATGCACTGTCATCGCTAGCCTGTAGATATGCATTGGCTTCACAAGCCTGTAGATATGCACTGTCATCGCTAGCCTGTAGATATGCACTGTTATCGCTAGCCTGTAGATATACACTGTCATCGGTAGCCTGTAGATATGAAGTGTCATCACTGGCCTGTAATTATGCACTGTCATTGCTAGCCTATATGCACTGTCATCGCTAGCCTGTAGATATGCATTGTCATCGCTAGCCCATAAATAAGCATTGTCATCACTAGCCTGTAGATGTGTACTGTCATCGCTAGCCTGATGATATGCATTGTCATCACTAGCCTGTAGATATGCATTATCCTCGTAGCCTGTAGATATGCACTGTCATCGCTAGCCTGTAGATATGCACTGTCATCGCTAGCCTGTAGATATGCATTGGCTTCACTAGCCTGTAGATATGCACTGTCATTGCTAGCCTGTAGATATGCGCTGTCATCGCTAGCCTGTAGATATGCACTGTCATCGCTAGCCTGTAGATATGCATTGGCTTCACTAGCCTGTAGATATGCACTGTCATCGCTAGCCTGTAGATATGCATTGGCTTCACTAGCCTGTAGATATGCACTGTCACCGCTAGCCTGTAGATATGCTCTGTCATCGCTAGCCTGTAGATATGCACTGTCATCGCTAGCCTGTAGATATGCATTGGCTTCACAAGCCTGTAGATATGCACTGTCATCGCTAGCCTGTAGATATGCACTGTCATCGCTAGCCTGTAGATATGCATTGGCTTCACTAGCCTGTAGATGCACTGTCACCGCTAGCCTGTAGATATGCTCTGTCATCGCTAGCCTGTAGATATGCACTGTCATCGCTAGCCTGTAGATATGCATTGGCTTCACAAGCCTGTAGATATGCACTGTCATCGCTAGCCTGTAGATATGCACTGTCATTGCTAGCCTGTAGATATGCTCTGTCATCGCTAGCCTGTAGATATGCATTGGCTTCACTAGCCTGTAGATATGCACTGTCATCGCTAGCCTGTAGATATGCTCTGTCATCGCTAGCCTGTAGATATGCACTGTCATCGCTAGCCTGTAGATATACATTGGCTTCACAAGCCTGTAGATATGCACTGTCATCGCTAGCCTGTAGATATGCACTGTTATCGCTAGCCTGTAGATATACACTGTCATCGGTAGCCTGTAGATATGAAGTGTCATCACTGGCCTGTAATTATGCACTGTCATTGCTAGCCTATATGCACTGTCATCGCTAGCCTGTAGATATGCATTGTCATCACTAGCCCATAAATATGCATTGTCATCACTAGCCTGTAGATGTGTACTGTCATCGCTAGCCTGATGATATGCATTGTCATCACTAGCCTGTAGATATGCATTATCATCGCTAGCCTGTAGATATGCACTGTCATCGCTAGCCTGTAGATATGCACTGTCATCGCTAGCCTGTAGATATGCTCTGTCATCGCTAGACTGTAGACATGCACTGTCATCGCTAGCCTGTAGATATGCATTGGCTTCACTAGCCTGTAGATATGCACTGTCATCGCTAGCCTGTAGATATGCTCTGTCATCGCTAGCCTGTAGATATGCACTGTCATCGCTAGCCTGTAGATATGCATTGGCTTCACAAGCCTGTAGATATGCACTGTCATCGCTAGCCTGTAGATATGCACTGTTATCGCTAGCCTGTAGATATACACTGTCATCGGTAGCCTGTAGATATGAAGTGTCATCACTGGCCTGTAATTATGCACTGTCATTGCTAGCCTATATGCACTGTCATCGCTAGCCCGTAGATATGCATTGTCATCGCTAGCCCATAAATAAGCATTGTCATCACTAGCCTGTAGATGTGTACTGTCATCGCTAGCCTGATGATATGCATTGTCATCACTAGCCTGTAGATATGCATTATCCTCGTAGCCTGTAGATATGCACTGTCATCGCTAGCCTGTAGATATGCACTGTCATCGCTAGCCTGTAGATATGCATTGGCTTCACTAGCCTGTAGATATGCACTGTCATTGCTAGCCTGTAGATATGCGCTGTCATCGCTAGCCTGTAGATATGCACTGTCATCGCTAGCCTGTAGATATGCATTGGCTTCACTAGCCTGTAGATATGCACTGTAATCGCTAGCCTGTAGATATGCATTGGCTTCACTAGCCTGTAGATATGCGCTGTCATTTCTATCCTGTAGATATGCGCTGTCATCGCTAGCCTGTAGATATGCATTATCATCGCTAGCCTGTAGATATGCACTGTCATCGCTAGCCTGTAGATATGCACTGTCATCGCTAGCCTGTAGATATGCATGGGCTTCACTAGCCTGTAGATATGCACTGTCACCGCTAGCCTGTAGATATGCTCTGTCATCGCTAGCCTGTAGATATGCACTGTCATCGCTAGCCTGTAGATATGCATTGGCTTCACAAGCCTGTAGATATGCACTGTCATCGCTAGCCTGTAGATATGCACTGTCATCGCTAGCCTGTAGATATGCATTGGCTTCACTAGCCTGTAGATGCACTGTCACCGCTAGCCTGTAGATATGCTCTGTCATCGCTAGCCTGTAGATATGCACTGTCATCGCTAGCCTGTAGATATGCATTGGCTTCACAAGCCTGTAGATATGCACTGTCATCGCTAGCCTGTAGATATGCACTGTCATTGCTAGCCTGTAGATATGCTCTGTCATCGCTAGCCTGTAGATATGCATTGGCTTCACTAGCCTGTAGATATGCACTGTCATCGCTAGCCTGTAGATATGCTCTGTCATCGCTAGCCTGTAGATATGCACTGTCATCGCTAGCCTGTAGATATACATTGGCTTCACAAGCCTGTAGATATGCACTGTCATCGCTAGCCTGTAGATATGCACTGTTATCGCTAGCCTGTAGATATACACTGTCATCGGTAGCCTGTAGATATGAAGTGTCATCACTGGCCTGTAATTATGCACTGTCATTGCTAGCCTATATGCACTGTCATCGCTAGCCTGTAGATATGCATTGTCATCACTAGCCCATAAATATGCATTGTCATCACTAGCCTGTAGATGTGTACTGTCATCGCTAGCCTGATGATATGCATTGTCATCACTAGCCTGTAGATATGCATTATCATCGTAGCCTGTAGATATGCACTGTCATCGCTAGCCTGTAGATATGCACTGTCATCGCTAGCCTGTAGATATGCATTGGCTTCACTAGCCTGTAGATATGCACTGTCATTGCTAGCCTGTAGATATGCGCTGTCATCGCTAGCCTGTAGATATGCACTGTCATCGCTAGCCTGTTGATATGCATTGGCTTCACTAGCCTGTAGATATGCACTGTCATCGCTAGCCTGTAGATATGCACTGTCATTGCTAGCCTGTAGATATGCATTGGCTTCACTAGCCTGTAGATATGCGCTGTCATTGCTATCCTGTAGATATGCACTGTCATCGCTAGCCTGTAGATATGCATTATCATCGCTAGCCTGTAGATATGCACTGTCATCGCTAGCCTGTAGATATGCACTGTCATCGCTAGCCTGTAGATATGCATTGGCTTCACTAGCCTGTAGATATGCACTGTCACCGCTAGCCTGTAGATATGCTCTGTCATCGCTAGCCTGTAGATATGCACTGTCATCGCTAGCCTGTAGATATGCATTGGCTTCACAAGCCTGTAGATATGCACTGTCATCGCTAGCCTGTAGATATGCACTGTCATCGCTAGCCTGTAGATATGCTCTGTGATCGCTAGCCTGTAGATATGCATTGGCTTCCCTAGCCTGTAGATATGCACTGTCATCGCTAGCCTGTAGATATGCACTGTCATCGCTAGCCTGTAGATATGCATTGGCTTCACTAGCCTGTAGATATGCACTGTCATTGCTAGCCTGTAGATATGCGCTGTCATCGCTAGCCTGTAGATATGCACTGTCATCGCTAGCCTGTAGATATGCATTGGCTTCACTAGCCTGTATATATGCACTGTCATCGCTAGCCTGTAGATATGCACTGTCATCGCTAGCCTGTAGATATGCGCTGTCATTGCTATCCTGTAGGTATGCGCTGTCGTCGCTAGCCTGTAGATATGCATTATCATCGCTAGCCTGTAGATATGAACTGTCATCGCTAGCCTGTAGATATGCACTGTTATCGCTAGCCTGTAGATATGCACTGTTATCGCTAGCCTGTAGATATGCTCTGTCATCGCTACCCTGTAGATATGCATTGGCTTCTCTAGCCTGTAGATATGCACTGTCATCGCTAGCCTGTAGATATGCATTGGCTTCACTAGCCTGTAGATATGCGCTGTCATTGCTATCCTGTAGATATGCGCTGTCATCGCTTGCCTGTAGATATGCATTATCATCGCTAGCCTGTAGATATGCACTGTCATCGCTAGCCTGTAGATATGCACTGTTATCGCTAGCCTGTAGATATGCTCTGTCATCGCTAGCCTGTAGATATGCACTGTCATCGCTAGCTTGTAGATATGCACTGTCATCGCCTATCACATATCACATAGCAAGCAGGAATGTGTGTGCGTGTGTATGTGTGTATGTGTTCTAATGTTTAAAAAACAAAATTGGGATTGACTTTTTGTGCACATAATGCTGTCTTGAGATGCTTGGAGCAGCACAAAGACAGTAGAAGATTTTTCTCACCTGGACTTCAGTTCATGTGCTACACTAGGGTCAGATTCCCACTCACTATTCCTACTCTAACACTAGACTGTCAACTTCCCAAGCTCCTCTCACATATTGTATAGCATTTGACGAACCTCAGCATGACAAACGCTCATCATAACTTGCTTGAGGAAATTCGTCTACTTTGAGAAGCTGTTTACGTCACACTGCGCTCACATACATCCTTTCTCCCAGATGTTACACGGTGCCTGAACTCACCACATCTTCTATTACTCTCACATTAGACTCTGGTGCATTCCACTTCAAGCTCTTCATATAGGCATCAATCTTGTAAAATGCTTTTCTTAACAACTATCCCGGACAAGGGGGATACAAAGTAGGTTTCTCTCTAAACCACTGTAGAGATCACCACAATGCTATTTCGTCTACTACATCTACCGCAGCGGGCACCAGGCAAATCACTACTCATTTTGGCTATGGCATTGGAGAAATACCATGGATACAAAGGTATCTCCAAGTGTGCTATAAAGATTGCTCAGCTCCAATGATGTTCTGCTAGTGTACCTACGTCTCCGCTTTGACCGGACATTGCAGCCTAACCTTCTAACCGAATTTACAGTTCCTTGGTGCTGATGATTAAACTTAATCTCAGCTCTTTATTCACCTGTCAAACGATTAATGAATGACCAGTATTGGAAAGAATGTTTAATTATTCATATTGGGGCAAGGACGGCTTTCCAGGTTCGAAACGCTTTTCTATGAAGGGTTCTACCTTAAGTGGTAATGTGAATGGAAAGACCAGAAATAAACAAGCCGTGAGCGTGCACGTCCCGAAACCGGAAGTTCGGGAGCGTCACGGCTGTCGCGCGGTGGCTGCAGAAGTCGGGAGGGGCGACTGAGGACGTCGATGGGTGAGTGGGGCTTAGTTGGGGGGGGGGCGGGTGTGTGTATGTGCGTGTCTGTGTGTGTGTTCAGGGAGGCTGCGTGCGTGAATGAGAGAGGCGCTGTGTGAATGTGGGACAGACAGGAGATGTGCACGGCGCCGGGAGGCTGGGCATGCGCGTCCACGTTGTTAAATCTGCGTGCCAAGCCCGGTTAGGTAAGAGAGGGGAGAGGGGGTTGCCTGTATGCGTCTGCCTGCGTCTGGGTGCCTGCGTGTGTGTGTGTAAGTAAGTGCGTGTGCGCGCGTGTGTGTGCATGCATGCGCGTTAGGCTGACTTGCTGGGAGTATGGGAGGGAAGTGCACGGCGCGGGACGGAACGTGCGCGTTCGCGCACCCAAATCCGGCCGCTTTCAAGCTCGTAACACCCTCTTGTCCTTCCTCCCCCCCCAGACAGACAACATTAGGTCTCCAGCTGGACACCTGCATCCTTTGGATGCAGTTTACCAGCTCGACCTAAAAAGGAATCATTGTCACATTTACAATATAATACTACTTAGCACACTCTCGGAGGTCCAATGTAGAATCTGTAGGGGTTTTTGGACCTTTCAGGGACTTATGATTACAAAGAGTTTACAGCAAACCGGACAACCTTTTTAGGTTAAACCTAGGGCAGCGCGCATGCGCTGTTCTATGGGAAGCTTCTTGTGAGCATTCCAAACTTCCCCTACACTTGTCCATGTGATTTTGTTAACTCCCACACATTTCATTGGCCATTGCGTGTGTCTTTAAAAAATAAAAGCACGCAAATGGCCAAAGGCATGTGTTAGTCCCACGTTTTGTCTAAATGTTCCCTCCTATAGCGTTTTGGTGTCGGGAGCTAGCAGCGGTGCGCATTGTGGCATCTGCATTCTTCCCTTGGATCATGTTACTAATGACAGCGCGGTCGGTTTCACTTTCGCTGCTGCGTTTTTTTCATTTTTAAGTTTCAAGCTGCATTCCCAGTGGGCTATTTAAATCATTTGCTTGTGTGGCGCGATGCTTATGACGCACCCGAACAGTTGCGTCACCTGTAGGAGCACCTTAAAACTGACAAATCATCTTAACACGTGTTTAAACGTGATACAACTGGCTGTGCGCCAAGCCCAAATCCTCACTATCGCGATGCTTATGATGGCACCTGTTTTTATGTATTTTTTTAAACTTTACAGGACCTTGGTTGCACTTGAGAAGCACTTACATGTAAGGGGCCCCGTTTTAATATGAATTCTTTAGTGCGGGTGAAGAATCGCATGGAGTAAACATTATCTTATGAATGAGTCAGAAAGTGGATTGTTTTACCTAAAATGGTATTTTGAGCAAAGCGCTGTAAATTCAATTTTGTAGTTTTGAGGTACACTTAATGCAAATATTTCAGCATAAAACTGCCCGTAAATTGTTTGCATGTCGGACACACCGTTCTTTAATTTGCCCTAGTTACAAACACTCTCCTTAAAGCTGAAGCAGGGAAAACTTTTGCTATTTAGGCTTAGTCCTGGTGTGAAGCTGTGCCGGTCACGGAGGTGTTCATGAAGGAGTTTCATGAAGTAAACACCAACTCTCTATTGAGGCACATACTGCCATTTGAACACATAATACTATTGTGAGGAATGGGGTGTTACTTTGGCTGGTAGTTTAGAAGATACATTTGACAAATATCTCAATAGAAAACTGACCCAGCTGCATTCCTCATGGGTTATTTAAATAATATGGTTGTGTTCCGCGATGTTTGCAATGGCGCCTGTTTTTATGTATTTTCTTAAATTTTACACAACCTCATTTCAGTTGTAATAGAACAAAACAAGGGAATTGTCAACCCTATCAAACAAGTGCACTTGATAAGGATGAACGTCTAAAGATCCCAGTTTCAGTATGAATTCTTCAGTGCTGGTGAAGGAGTCGCATGAAGTAAACATTTACTCCGAATAAAACACAAAGAGGCATTTTTACCCATAACGGTATTCTTAGCAATGTGGTGCTACTTTCACCCTGTAGTTCAATGCTTTCGTAATTTCACAAGAATTACCAACAAAGTCTGGCCTGGTGATGCAGTAGTGATAACCAATTTATTAAACTCTGGCCATCTGCATGTATGACACACTGTTATTTCACTTGCACTAGTTACAAACACGCTCCTTAAAGCCGAAGCAGAGAAAACTTTTGCTATTTGGGCTTAGTCCTGGTGTGAATCCGCGCAGGTCACTGAAGTATTTATGAAGGAGTTGCATGGAGTAAACAGCAACTCTCTATTGAGGCACATACTGGCATTTGAACACAAAATGGTGCAGTGAGGAATGCGGTGTTACTTTTGCCGGTAGTTCTAAGGATACATTTGGCAAATATGTCAGTAGAAAACTGCCCCAGCTGCATTCCTTGTGGGTTATTTAAATAATGTGCTCAAGCTGCTTTCCTCCTGGGCTATTTACATCTTTTGCTTGTGTGCTGCGATGCTTATAGTGGCGCCTGTTTTTATGTATTTTAAAAAACTTTACAGGACCTCGTTTGAGTTGTAATAGAACAAAAAGTAAATTGTGAAACATCAAACAAGTGCACTTGAGAAGCATGAAAGTGTAAGGGGCCCCGTTTTAATATGTATTCTTCATTGCTGGTGATGGAGTCACATAGAGTAAACATTATCTTACGAATGAGACAAAAATGGGAATTTTTCACATAAAATGGTATTTTGAGCAATGCGTTGTAACTTTAACCCTGTAGGTTTGAGGTACACTTAATGCAAATATTCCAACAGAAATCGGCCCGGAAATTGTTAACCACCTGTGGACATGAGTGCGCTAACACCGATATTAAGTGAAATTTTTAATTCCGCAACGAAAGACTTTGAATGTTTTTGTAATTTCACTTCACAACCAACAAAGTCTGGACTGTTGATGCGCTAGTGATAACAATTTGTTAAACTGTGGCTATCTGTACCTTTGATACACCGTTTTTAAATTTGCACTAGTTACAAACACGCACCTTAAAGCCTAATCAGAGAAAACTTTTTCTATTTAGGCTTAGTCCTGGTGTGAAGCTGTGCAGGTCACGGAGGTGTTCATGAAGGAGTTTCATGAAGTAAACACCAACTCCCTATTGAGGCACATACTGGCATTTGAACACATAATACTATTGTGAGGAATGGGGTGTTACTTTGGCTGGTAGTTTAGAAGATACATTTGGCAAATATGTCAATAGAAAACTGACCCAGCTGCATTCCTCATGGGTTATTTAAATAATATGCTTGTGTTCCACGATGTTTGCAATGGCGCCTGTTTTTATGTATTTTCTTAAATTTTACACAACCTCATTTTAGTTGTAATAGAACAAAAAACAGGGAATTGTCAAACCTATCAAACAAGTGCACTTGATAAGGATGAACGTCTAAAGGGCCCAGTTTCAATATGAATTCTTCAGTGCTGGTGAAGGAGTCGTATGAAGTAAGCATTAACTCTAAATAATACACAAAGTGACATTTTTACCCAAACTGGTATTCATAGAAATGTGGTGCTACTTTCACCCTGTAGTTCAATGCTTTCGTAATTTCACATCACGAGAATTACCAACAAAGTCTGGACTGGTGATGCAGTAGTGATAAACAATTTATTAAACTCTGGCCATCTGCATGTATGCCACACCGTTGTTTCACTTGCACTAGTTACAAACGAGCTCCTTAAAGCCGAAGCAGAGAAACTATTGCTATTTAGGCTTAGTCCTGGTGGGAAGGCGCACAGGTCACACAGGTGTTCATTAAGGAGTTGCATGGAGTAAATAGCAACTCCCTATTGAGGCACAAACTGGCATTTGAACCCAAAATGTTATTGTGAGCAATGCGGTGTTACTTTGGTCGGTAGTTCTGAGGACATCTTTTGGCAAATATCTGAGAAGAATACTGCTCCACCTGCATTCCTTGTGGGTTATTTAAATAATGTACTTGTGGGATGTGATGTTTACAATGACGCCTGATTTTATGTATTATCTTAAACTTTACACTACCTTGTTTCAGTTGTAATTGAACAAAAAAGGGAATTTTCAAACCTATTAAACAAGTGCACTTGATAAGGGTGAACGTCTCAGGGACCCTGTTTACATATGAATTCTTCAATGCTACTGAAGGAGTTGCATTGAGTAAACATTAACTCTCAAATGATGTACAAACTGACATTTTTACCCAAAACAGTATTCTTAGCAATGCGGTGTTACTTTTTCAGCCTGTAGTTCTGATGTACACTTTTCGCAAAAATGTCAGCATAAAGCTGCCCGGCAATTGTTAACCACCTGTGGATCTGAGTGCGCAAATACCGATTTGAAGTAAACATTATAATTCCACTGCGAAAAACTTTAAATACTTTGGTAAATTCACTTCCCGAGAATTACTAATTAAGTCTGGACTGGTGATGCGCTAGTGATAAAATTAATTACTTATGCAACAGAAAAAAACAATTAAAGCAAGAGGAAAATGAGGAATGAGCAAAATAATTGTGCAAGCTGCAAGCTGCAAAAGAAGTAAATTACAATACTAATGTAAAAGAACAACTTAAACACATAGGCAACAAATTCCTAAACAGTACAGAAATAAGTGCTCAGGAAGCAGCTCACCTCATTCTTCAAATATCATTATTGAAAAGTTCAAGGTCATTTGTATTTATTAATACTAGCCCTCCTGAAAAAAGAACTTATTTAATTAGAGAATTAGATACTATAAATGCATTACCAGATGCGTCAACTAATATTCAATTTGAAAATATCATAGTGAAATATAGCAAGCAGCCAAAAGCATTAGACCAATGCACATTAGCTGATTATGCGCCTGCTTATAATCATAAGGCCAAAACAAAATTTACAAAGGCTAAAAATGGCAATGAAAATGTACTCACTGAAACAAATCTTTACAGCTGAAATGAGGAAGAACTTGAAATAAACAACCTAATGCAAGAGGAAGAAAATATACACTAAGCCACAAGCTATACCTTAAGTAAACGTGCATGTAACACAATTATACACTAATGCAGATTTAACAAAAACACTGACTCTGAAAATGATTATAGAGATTTGTTAATGCTTTATTGTCAATAGAGGAAAGAAAGTAAAATAATTTTACAAAACAACACTTACTATGAAAGATATATCTAAGTTAAGGACATTGTAGATGAACATCACAACAAATATAACAAATATAATAAAAATAATGAAATTATTACAGAACTGACTAGTAATAGCAGCAATGAAATAGCAATTACACCTCTAGTATCACCTATACCAGTACCATCTCATATAACACACAGTGAGGCCCAAAATAATGAACAGCAAATTATATATGACTTGTCTTTAGATTTGGGTATTAGATGCATTACTGAAGAAGAAAGCCTAACTAATTTTATCTTGCCAATAATAAGTACTACGATGTCATGCAAACTTTAACAGAGGAACAACTACATTTTACTTACTGTTAGACCTGACACCTTTTGGTGTGGTTCTTCCCCCATCTTTTTGCCTCTGACTCATGTGTTTTGATGCTGTGCTGGATGTCGTTTTTGCTGATTTAGATGTTTTGGACACTCTGCCACTGCTGATCAGTGTCAGAGTGTAAGTGCTCCTTCTGTAAATTGTGATATTGATTGAGTATACCTAATTGGCATATTTGTATCACCACGAAGTCCCTAGTAGAGGGCACTGTGTGTGCCAGGGCTGGTGATGACAAATGCTACTAGTGGGCCTGCAGCGCAGATTGCGCCACCCACATGAGTAGCTTTTAAAAGGTGACTCAGGCCTGCCAGCGCAGGGCCTGTGTGCAGTCAGTGGACTGCCATGTCCGCCTGGCCAGTGTCCCCACTGGCTGGGCTTAACCCTCCCCTGTCTGTGCACATCAGCCACCCCTATGGAAGGCTCCAGGTACCCCCCTGGGTAGGGTGCAGTGAATGGATAGGGTAGAGCGTGTACTAGTGCAGGTAACATGCTCTGGTAGAGAGCAGCAGCCACTTTGTGTGCTCACTGCTGTAGGGCTGTAGGGCTCCCTAGGGTAGCCTGGGGAGGCTGGTCCCATTGGATCCCAGCCTATCTCCCTATAGGAACAAGATGGAACATCCATGAAAGATATCCCTGAACTCAGAATTAAATGACACATCTTTTGGTGAAGGTTGTTTTTGGATCCTGGGGTTGAGAATAGCATTTTTAGAAGTGGCTGTTCTTTTGTATAAACCTTTCTGTGTGCCTGGGCCTGTGTGTGGAATGCCTGCGTGACAGGAGCTGCAGGGCCCCGGAGGGGGTTGGAGTCAGCCCAGGGGTGAAAGGCGACATCTGTTGCCCGGGGAAGGGGAGAGAGAAGAGCCTGATAGTGCTGGGCTGTGCCTGCCTGACCACCGTGCTGGCTAACTCCCCTGCCGACCCACTGTCACCTCTGGCCCTGAAGCTGTCAGGAAGAAGAACACCAGAAACATTCCAGAGCCAAGGATCCCCTTGCACAAAGGACTTCAAAGGCGTTCAGGGGTATAAGGGAAGGACCCCTTACTACAGAAGATTAGATTCTGAAATTCTACAATCAAGACGGACCCTCTGCTGGAAGGAGGACGGCGAGAGAACTAAAGGAAGATTGCCTTGCTGTGTGCTCTAAGGGCTGACCTGTTCTGCTGTATCACTGGAAGCTGAGGAGGAGAAAGGGACTTTGCTGTGGGCTGTGTCCCTGCCTGCTTGAAACTGCTGAGACTTTGCTGTGTGCTGTGCCTACAGCTTGAATCTCCAAGGGCCTGAGAAGAGCTGGCTCCCTGTCTGCAACCCAGGAACATAAAGGTTGCCCAAGGCTACAAGAATCTGCTGTGCCCCCCCCCCCCTGAAGCTGCTGTGTGGCGAGGAGATCGTGCAACCGTGTGGTTTGCCTGTTTAGCGCATTGGCTGCTCTCTACTGCTTGAGAGCGCCGCGCTGACCCAGCCTGCTGCAGGGCCAAAGTCGACGTGTTCATCGACACGTGTGTGGGGCAGACCGGAGACCTGTGAGCCTCTTCAGCGCAAGGGGCGCTGAAAAACAATTGCTGGCCGTATCACCGCCGCTGCCCGGGGCCAGAGAACCTCCGAGGGAAGCGCCATCCTGATCGGCGCTGAACCGGCGAAGAACGAAGCCGCCGCGCTCCCATTGGTGGAGGGAGCCGAGCCCCCTCACTAACGCCGCGACGGGATTGGCCCGTGCGGCGCAGCGTCATCAGCAGTGCTGGGCCGTGATTGGCCTAGGGAGCGGAGCGTCATCGTTGCCTGTCCCGGGAGCCGCACTGCCATTGGCTGACTCCCGGGTGCTGTGGAGGCTCGCCTGAGGAGCCGCGAGGGGATTGGCTGCCTTCGCTGAGGCAGCCGAAGAAGCCGAGGAATCAGCGCGATCACCGCCGGGCCCGGGAAGAAGTGACCTGACCTCGCCGAGGGATCTCCGCATGTGCTCCAGCCCCTGGCCTGCCGTCTCTGCTCCCCGCTGCTCTTTGAAGGATCCAGAGCGGGCGGAGAGCGTCCGGAGACCGGCCGGGCGGGAGCCACACTGAGCCTTCCCCCGCGAGGTGCCCCTGGGGGACCCGCGTCACCGCGAGCACGGGGAAAGAAGTCCCCCCTCCCTCAGGATACCGGGTGAGACGCGCTAGGAGCGCTTGTGGTCCCTGAAGCCAGGGGACCATTGGGGCATAGTTAATCACGCTGGCATTGTTTCTTTGCTCATTTGGAGAGCATTGTCAACCCAATAACTCTGGCATATCTTCAAAACGCTGGCATTGTTTGGACTGCTCGTTTTTAGAGCGTAGCCATTATAAATCGGTGGCATTAGGTTTAATACTGATTTGAAGAGACTTGAGACATTTGTTTTTATGTGACAACTTCCTGAAACTACGTACCACCATTAAGATTAAATGCCTCATTTTAATAATGAAGTGATTATCGTGCAACTGCTTGATTTACCTTGCTGAAACTAGATAAAGTTATATATTTTTATAAAAATATACTTACCTGTGTGGTCTCAGTTTGTGGTGGATTGGGGATTATTGTTGTGTTAAGTGCAAATGTTATCCACATTGTCTCCGAGTTTAGCCTAGACTGCTCGCGCCATGCTACCTAGAGGGTGAGCAGGGGTTATCTCAGAGGGGTATTCCGTCGCCCTGACCGGAGCTAGGGGTCCCTACTTGGGCCAAGGTACTTACCTTTGCCAACCAGAGACTCCCGGTTCTAACACTTACCATCATTTACATTGGATTAAAACTAAAGAAACACCATGCTATACAATTTGCACTGGTGTTGCAGGAGTTGGAAAGAGCTTTCTCATTACTGCACTTTATCAAAAATTATTACGTTATTACAATACCAAAGCTGGAGAAATCCCAGACAACCTTTATATATTACTTACAGCTCCAACAGGCAAAGCAGAACATAATATTAGTGGCAAAACACTGCATAGCACTTTCAAAACACCTGTGTCACAAAGGTTAAATTATAAACCACTAACTCATGAACAAAGAACTGCTCTGCAAAGTCAACTAGTGCTTGTTAAAGTGCTAATAATTGATGAGATTTCTTTGGTTGGCAGAAATAGGTTCAGTTTTATACATAACAGATTACAGGAAATAAAAGCATCCAACCAGCCATTTGGAGGCATTTCAATTTTAGCTATTGGAGACTTTTATCAATTAAAGCCAGTTTTCGACACACACGTGTTTGAAAATGGAAAACATTCATATGAACCTCTAAGTATTAACTTATGAGTAACACATTTTAAACAATTTGAACTAACAAAAATAATGCGACAGCAGAATGACCTTCCATTTGCCGAATTACTAAACAGATTAAGAGAAGGACATCATACACACACAGATATTTCACACATTAAGCAGCGCGCAAAAAAAACAGAAAATAGTATTAGCAGAAATATCCCATATATAATATCAACTAACAATGAAGTAAATAACATTAACGATAATGTTTTATTACAGCATTTGCAGCAATATCCAGTTTTCACTACAATAACAAAAGATACCGTCAGCTCTGATCTTACAGAAATAGTAAAACAAACAATATTAAAACAATTACCAAAAGATCCAACTAAAATTATGAGACTTGCACACATATTACACATTGCTTTAAAACTGTGCTATGATATAACTTGTAATGTTGATGTTAATGATGCATTAACTAATGGAACTTCAGTTTTAGTTGAGTTACTTGAAAGTATTAATAATACACCATTTCTGGTTTGGATTGCATTTGATAATAAAACTGTTGTAATAATTACACGAGGACAAACCAAACACTTGTATCACTCAAATACTTCAGTAACATGGACACCCATACATCCCATATCAAGACATTTTCAATTTACTAAAAGATTTCTAACAATTATACGTAAACAATTTCCATTGCGACAAGCCTTTGCAGGGGCTATACAAGGTGAAACTATTGAACCACTTTATATACACTTTAATAACAGTAAAATACATCACTTACATTATGTAGCTTTAAGCAGAGCAAAATCTATATCAAACATATACATTCAAAATTTTAATGAAGACAAAATTATCATTCATCCCTAAGTAAAAGAAGAAATGCAAAGATTAAGAACACATATGCCTTTACAAATATCTGTACCACAAATCGAAATATAGAGCACACATTTAAATATCATCACACAAAATATAAGTTCACTTCAAAAGCATTTTAAATCACTTATATCAGATAAAAACAATATGAAAGCTGACATTATTTGCTTAACAGAAATAAACACTACTAGAAAAGCAACACAGGATGACTTCTTTGTAGAGCAATATCATCATATGATATTTGATAAATACCATCAGTAACAAACAAATCATGGAATTGCACTTTACTACAAAAAATAACTTTTCATTCTACCTATTTATGAAACACAACAGGGCATTGACATTATACATTTTACACTACATATTTATAATGACAACTACCTAGTTGTGGTATTGTACAAACGACCTCATATATTGATACAAACACTATTACAAACAATACAAAACATAGCACACTTCTACCCAAATTATAAATATATCATTGTAGGAGATTTTAACATATATTTTAAAACAAAATGCCAAAAAAGTGCACTACTTCTAGAGTTTATGATCATGCAATTGCAATGCAAACAAATTATAAACACTTACACCACAAACTACCAAACATTATTAGATCACATATACACAACTGAAGTAATAAAAGCCTATGGAACATTAGAATCCTATTATAGTGACCACAACGCATTATGGGAAGCAATTTAAAATACAAATAACTTATTTTTTCTCATTTCAGATGCTTACCATTCAAGATATTAGTAACAACCCAATGGAAGACAGCAAAACTTATCAAAGCCTATCAGAATCAACGTTATTAAATGTTCGACTAAAACGTATTACAAAACCGCAAAACAAGAGAACAAAGTACTATACCATCTGGCATTAGCAGATGCAACAGGAACTATAAAAGTAAGCTGTTACCATGAAGATTTCTACAGTCAAACAAAGGATTACTAATTCGAAACTTTATTATCAAAAACAATACAATAATCTTAACAAAGCAAAGCAAAATACCAAAAATTCATGCAATGGCAATTACCAATGTGAGAATAAAAGAAGCAGAAAATATGTTACAGCCACCTGCACCTCCAGCATCACCAATAAAAGATGTCAAACGAGCAAACCTTAAAATGCTAATGACTGTTTGAGGAACAATAGCAGAGGTAAGCCAATGCATAACACTCCTACAAACTAGATTAAGCTCATTGCTACCTATAATTATACTTCGGTAATAGTTATAGTTTGCATAAATATCTTTCAACACTTTTCTTGCCTCCTTCTCCACTACCATTACATATTTTCTACACCTCTTTTGCTTCTGTCTGTACTTTTCCTGCTTTTTTCTCAATCTCTCTTGCTTCTTCTGCACCCCTCTTGCTGCTTTCTGCACCTCTCTTGCATCTTTCTACACTCATACTGCTTATTTCTACACCTCTCTTCATTCTTTCTTCACCCCTCTTGCCTCTTTCTACACTCCTCTTCCCTCTTTCTATACCTCTCTTCACTCTTTCTATACCTCTATTACCTGTTTCTAACAATCTCGTCCTCTTTCTACACTTCTCTTACCTCCCTCTACACATCTTCTACTTCTTTCTCCACTTCTCTTTCCACTTTCTCCACCCCTCTTATATTTTTTCTGCACCTTTCTGCACTACTACTCCAACTTTCTAAAACTCTACATACCTCTACATATATTTATACATACATACATACACCATCTCTCTATCAAAAAATCGTTCTAACTATCTAACACTGCCTCACTCTTGCTCTGTACTTTGTAATCAATGGATATTAACAATGAGCTTATAATAGACTGGTTTCAAATCAATACAGATGTTGAAGACTTATCCGACTCAATTATGCCATATTTATTGCAGACATGTGAAGTCATATTTTGCAATGGCATTATTATGGAAATATTAAAAGATATTGCAACAGTGTAAATATATCTAGGAAACTAGATAAATGTACACGATAAGTACTTGTTTTTTCAGCTCAACTACATTCATACAAATAAACATTTTACCAGAAAACATGCAATAAAACTTGAAAAACATTCCCATACCTTTCCTGAGCCATAGAATTCATAGCCCAAAGACAGTTTATCATTATCTTACAAATACTGTAAAGCCACAGAGTTTCCTTCACAGCTCAGAATGGTACAGACCTCTGGTGGTCAGTTGTGCAGCTGTATTTGATGTGCACTAAGGTAGTAGAAAAATTAAAAAGTATATTATGTTAATTTTGAATGTTTAATTACAAAACAATTATTAATAGTGATCTTTGATAAACGTTGCAATATTTCATTGATTTTACTGTTATATTTGTGTTTTCTTAACATGTACTTGTGGTACTTTTAATTTGTTGACCCCTTGACAGAGCCAATAGGCTTGCTTTATATTCTGCTGTGGTGACCCCTTAATAAAGCCAATAGGCTTGCCTCACATATTGTTATGATAACACTTTGTCAAAATAAATACATGTAAATTACATTTTAATGCATTGATCCCTTGACAAATACAATAGACCTGTTTTATTCACATGCCCCCTCCTATATAGTGATGTTCTACCTGGTAAGGTGCCAGGGGTATGATTTGGGGGCGGGGGGTCATAATTCCATAGGGGTCAAATAACATTTCAGAATGTCACCAAAGGTAAGTCCATCTGCCTAATGTAAATGTTTGTAAATTACACCATAGTATTTAGTAGTGTGTGTATAATAAAAGTCTGTTTACTTTTTAAATAGAAAAATACTAATAAAAAAAAGATTTTGTATTATTAACCCATACTAGTGGATTGTGAGTACTAGCCAACACAACCTCCCCTGAATATGCCTTCAACTACAATACCCTAAAAAAATCAACTGCTACAATTCGGTGCTTGTTTCCCATATATCAGACAATTTTCAACAGATAACTTATGGAGACCTTATATTCTGCAAAACGAATAACCCCTCCCAAAGGCGAGACCTATTGGCTATGCCAAGGCTTGTTGTTTACCTGTAAGAGCACTGTACACTGAGCGTTGCATCTTGAGCCTCTACGATTTGTTTTAGGACATCGACCGCAAATTGAACCTTGACATCATCACCTGTAAAAAACAGGCATACACAAGAATACAATTAGAAGAAAGAAAACTGTTAGCAAAGGGCTCAGAACTATAGAACTCTAAATATCTATAACTTGTTTAAAGGCAGCTGTTTCCTCGTAGGTCCATGTTATTTCTGGAAGATACTGTGGGGGTAGAGCAGACAGGTTTGCTTTAAAATCAACTCTAACAATCAACACACATCAAAAAGTGTTGTTCATAATATAAATTAATTTACAGTTGTTGGAGCACCCTTTCTCAACATATTGCGGATCTAACAGCGGGTAATTGAACAGGGGCTTTGAAACATCACTAATCAATTAAGTAGTCTAAATCTCTGGGTTACCCTAAATAGCTCACCTTTCAGGCATGTAGCTGTTTAAAAACAGGTTTTATTTGTACGTTTTTGTAAACGCCAATTTTCACGTTAGCACTACCAGACATTGCTTTGTCTATGATGGAGTAGTTCTCAACAATATTGTCAAACCATCAACAGATGTAATTGCAAGGCCAAATATTACTGCTTTAAACAAAGCTGCATAATTAGCAAATACAACCACAGCCCCTGTTAAGTGCATTGTGGCATTTGCTACGTTTCCAGAAGAAAATGATAATACCTGTTTAGCCTTGCGCCATGTCTACCTTCTCTAGCCAATTTCCAATCTAGTCTTCTTTTATTAACCATTTAATTGAATCATTTACTTGTATCTTCTCATACATAAATGTCCTTAGTTAAATACACATTTCAATGATACCTTCTGCATTGGACCCCAAGAGAATTACATTGCTAGTTTTCTTTGGGAACGCACCTGTTCACATTCCTCGGTTAGGGACAAAATACATCTGTTTCTACATTATCCATGAAGACTCCTACAGATTTTCATATTGTGAGAAGGGTTTTCACAGTGCCATGCTCACTTCATATTTACATAGTTTAGCATGCATATTTAGCAGTTCAGTGTAGGTTCCACAGTTTTGAAAAAGCGTACACCTAGCCCATTCTCTATATTGAGCGAACATTAGGTGTTTAACATTAGCACTTGTCACATTACACCTGGTTATATTTATTTTTGGTAGACAATGGGAGATTAAGTGATTTGTACAGAATCACAGGATTTTAAACCGGCATAAGGGCTCGAACACTGCTTCCCAGGCACCAGCTCTGTCCCTTAAGCCAGGCTCTTAATTACACTATTATGCCCCATCCCCTTCCACTTGCTGTTTCTTAGCCAGAAAATCAAAATAAACTGAAACCAAACTCTTCCTTGCAGACATCTGCTGCTGTGCACAAAATGATTCAAGATGGAGAGTGGTGATAGAACAAATGACACCTCTAATTCTAAACAGCAGTCACAAACGGTGTACAGTTACATAGAGAATGACACCATTCCGCCAACACATATAAAGTATTAAGCATGGCTCCATATACCAGATGCTATTTACTTTGGAGCTTCCATACGTCAGGTGATAGAACAGTGTCAGGCTTGTGTTGCCTGGTTTAGGTGGGGCTGGAAGGACCAACATGTGCAGACTCTTACGAACCACAAGGGGGGCTTGGGTGGGGCAGCCGACCGTAGTGAGGTCCCCCCCGGGCGGTTTGGGAGGGGATGGTTTGCACCCCAAGCGGCGGGTTTTTTCTAATTTGGGCTTCTTTTTCCTCCTAAAGGGAGCCCAAGCATAAATGCTTTGGGCTCCGCCTCCCGGCCACCATTTTAGGTTTGGTGACCTGGTGGCTGGGAGGTTGTCAGGAGAGATTTTATAGTTCGCGTTGGTTTTGGGCAGGGAAACATCCTTTACAACGCAACTTTTACCACGCAGTGCTTTCACATCGCAACTTTTACAACGCAAACCATTACAACGCATTGCGCTGGGGACCGCTCTAGGATAGGGAATAGATTTAATTTACTGTCCAACACCTTCCCTACTATCCACGGGGACTGGAGTTGGAATAGTAAATTAAACTATTCACTATCCAGCACCCCAAAGCGCTATGCGTTGTAATGGTATGCGTTGTAAAAACTGCAATGTAAAAGCATGCGTGGTAAATGCATGCGTTGTAATGTCATACATCCTTTTGGGCATTATGGCAGCGGAGGATTATAGGGTTCTGGAAGCTATTAGGCTTCTTAGTGAGGTAGGAAGATTGGATTTGGTGCTCGGTGATGTTGCCGGGCCATCACCGCCTCAGCGGCAGGCCTCAGCTGGAGTGGCGGCGATGGTGGCAGCTTGTTTAACGCCTAAGCGCTCTAAGACTGACCTGGTAAGTGAGCGGGACTGCTCTCGCTTTAAGAAGGCGGTACCGGGGGTTAAATCGCGGCATTTTTGAGGTTTGCGAGCCGGTGGGAGGCGCGTGCCAGTCTGTGGTGTCTGTGAGGCCGTCGGAGGATATGGCTGTTGATAGTGAGGAACCGCCAGAGTTTTTTCAAGTTCCGGCGGCTCCTGCGAGAGCGGTTTCGGCCCCCGCCCAGTGGGGGAAGAGAGGGGGAAAGCGTGGAGGCAAGAGGCGCTCTGTCTCTGTCTCTGCCTCTGCATTGGGTGCGCAGGAGTCGTCGATGGGAGGGGGGGTGGAGGCTGCACACAGGTTGAGCTCCCCGGCGCATGTGTTTCCCCAGACAGTGGTGGTTGCCGGGGAGATACAGGAGGATTTAATCGTCGGGACAGGAGGATTTAATCGTCCCTCCCTCTGGCGGGGGGCATCAAAGTGGAGTAATTGCTAGGGAGGAGGAGGGGGCTGGCTTTCATACGCCGGCTCGTCCTTCTCTGTTGGTGCGTGATGGCACTATGTTGGATGTTGAGATGTAAGTGGTGGGGAAAGGTGACACTCGTGGGGCATTGGTGCCTTGTACCCCCCTTCTGTTTTTCCCCCAGGGGTCAAATAGGGGTGAGGTGGTATCGGTGCACAGTGGATCAGTGGGAGAGGGAGAGTGGCCACAGGTGGGGGGGTGAAGGGGTTACCCTTTGGAGGCTCAGGGCCATGAGTCAGGCATTTTGCCCTTCCCCGCTCATTCTTTGTCCTCGGGTAGGGTTTCTTCAGGGAATGCTTTGAGGGCTGATACAGGTTCCCCGATGCAGGTGGGAGTTATGGGGCATGGTGGGAGGGCTAGGTCCTGGGAGGGGCTTGAGGTGTTTCCTTCTTGGTCAGAGGGGGTGCGAGAGGCTGGTTTTGACAGGAGTGGCTCGGGGTATGGCCAACAGGAAAGCTTTGGAGGCAATTTGGAGTTGCCAGGTTTGAAGGTAGGGGGCCTTGATAGGGGAATGGGGCCACAGGATTTGGCACTTAAAGAGAGTGGAGAGCGGAGAGGCCAGGTTCTGAGTTCGGCATCGGCGGTGGTGCAGGCAATGTTAGATTGGAGTAGTGGTGAGGAGGTGGGAGAGCCTCCACCCCTCCTCGTAGTGTCGCGTTTAAGGCAAGTGGTTCAGATTTTCAGCGTAGTGAGCAAGCGAAGGGTACGTGATCTGGTGGATGTGTTTCAGGTGGGATTGGGGAGTTTGGAGTTTTTGGTAGTAAGGGACCCGGCACATCAGTCCAGCCTTTTTCTTTACAGGTTAGGGAGCGACACGGAGTGGCAGACTCGGTAGGGCGAAGTGCGGTCCAATGGGGCCGAGGAGAATGGAGGATGGAGCCTAGTGCGGCACATTCCGTACCGATGGGGGACCCCGGCACGGTCAGCAAATGTAGGTCTGGCGCGACCTCGCTGGCCCCAACATCTCTTCAGACACAACGGATGGACTGGACAGCTGAAAATCTACATAGGAGTGGTCAACGTTTGGGGGAGTACCGTCAGGTACAGCCCGCCAAGTGTACAGATAGGGGTTGGTAAGGCCCATACAGGTCAGGCCCTCCCCAGATGGAGGAACCTTTGGTTTTAGACTATGATGACGATAGCCCAGAAGAAGGCGAACTGCGTGATAATGAGACTGGGGGGGGGGCAATTTCATGTTTCTCGTAGTCTTTTACAGGCACCGGTGGTGGTGCGACCAAAGAAGGTGGTGGTGTCCGGACCAGGTCGAGAGCGCGGCCCCTCTGTGAGGGTTCCTCGGATGGTGGACAATGTGGAACAAATGGCATGGAGATCGGGCCGGGTCAAGCCCCCTTGTTACAACCAGGTGAGTTTTGTGAACCACGGGCCAAACCAAAAATGGTGTCTGTGGGGACAGGGGGGGAGGCAGTTGCTGGGGGGGTTGAAGATAAATTGTATAAAGGACGTTACGTTAAGTATCAAGAGGTAGGCATGGATGATGGGGATGGAACTTTGGGCACCAAGGTTGAAAGTGGCATGAACACTGAGGCAGTTGAAATAGTTAAAGGCCCTTTACATAGCAAGGAGCTGAAAATTAGGAAACTACCCTATATGGGTGTAAAAAAGCCTCTAGGGGCACATTTGATGTTATCTACAAAAGAGAGGATTTGGAAAGGTGAGTATGTTGAAATCTTGAAATTACTACACAGGGAGGTATGTTCTAAAGAGGGTTCAAAAGAGGAAGAGTACGAGTTGGCAAAGCGCCCAAAAGTTCCCTTAACAATTGAGAATTGGACGGCAGCATTTTTTATATACGCTAGCGTATATTGTGAAAAGTTCCCAGAGCGCTGTGTAGCTATATTTAAGTATATGGATGTTATCAGAAAAGCACAGATAACGGGGAGTGGTTTTGCGTGGGCCCAATATGATGAGGAATTTAGGGCTCGGATAGCTTGGGACCCTGAGGCCAAGTGGGGAGAATTAGATACAGATTTGTGGCAACATACGATGGGTGCCTCAGCCTGTGGTAAGACAATTTTCACTGCTATTGGCTTACCGTTAGTTTACCGGCCTTTTCAGGGAAAGCCCACCCGGGGAGGGATGGGAAGTACAACGGCCACACAGACTGGGGTGGGAGCATGCTGGGACTTCAACAAAGGTCTGTGTACTAGAGAATACTGTAGATTTCGTCATGAATGCTCACAGTGTGGCAAAAAGCACCCCTTGGTTAGGTGTTGGGGGTGACGGAATCCAAGCGGCCAGCAGTGGCCACAGCAGAGTACTAGCGCAGGCCCCTCTCAGCAATCTCAGTCAAATAGGGAAGGGAAAAACACTCCAGGGGTTGGGCCCAAAGGCTCATACTCCGGTTAAGTTGGAACAGTTGGCAGAAGGTTTGCAAGAGTATGGGGATGAGAGAGCACAACAGATTTTACTGGCAGGTTTTCAAGAAGGGTTCCGACTTGGTTATTTAGGGTCGCGGCTGTGGCGCTGGTCCAAGAATTTGAAATCGGCTGATGAACACAAGGCAGTGGTGCAAGATAAACTGGATAGAGAAGTGCGGGAAGGAAGGATGGCAGGTCCTTTTGACTATTGGCCTTTGGGTGACTTGATCCTCTCACCAATTGGAGTTGTCCCCAAAAAAGAAGCAGAGCAGTACAGATTAATCCAACACTTATCATGGCCGGAGGGATCCTCAGTCAATGACTTCATTGATGAGGAGGCAGCCTCTGTGTCTTATTCTTCAGTTGATGTGGTTATGTCACTAGTGGTGACCGCAGGCACATCTGCAGAAATGGCAAAATGCGATATGAAATCTGCATTTAGATTGCTTCCAGTCCATCCTGAAGATTGGAATCTTCTGGGGATCCATTTCAATGGGAAGTGGTACGTGGACAAGGCATTGCCAATGGGTTGTTCGATGTCCTGCGCTCTTTTTGAAACTTTCTACACTTTTTTGCAATGGTTTTTCACACACCATTCTGGCCATGAGTTAGTGACACACTATTTAGACGATTTCTTTTTCGTTGGATCCCCGGGCTCCTCGGAGTGTCAGGCAGCCCAGGAAACCTTCCAGAAGCTTATGGAACTTTTGGGAGTACCGTTGGCACCAGAAAAGACAATGGGTCCTTGCGCGACCATGTCTTTTTTGGGAATTGAGATTGATTCACGGGCAATGCAGGCTCGCTTGCCGGTTGACAAGAAGGTGAAAATGTTGGAGCTCTTGGAGTCAATGTTGGCAAAAACAAAGGTTACAGTCAAAGAAGTGCAGGTTCTGTTGGGCCATCTTAATTTTGCTTGTAGGGTGGTCAGAGCAGGTAGAACTTTTTGCAGGCGCCTTGGTAGGGGGTTATCCGGTCATCACTTGCCTCAACACCATGTGCGCTTGTCAGCAGGGGTCAAGGAAGATCTGCGTATGTGGGCGGCCTTTCTGCATTTTTTCAATGGAGTTCCTTTGTCCTGGGAGGAGGACTGGGTGTGGGAGGACCAGATTTTCTCTGATGCAGCGGGCAGTGAAGGTTTTGGCTTGTACTGGCAGGGCAAGTGGTGTGCAGAGAAGTGGCCTCAACAGTGGAAAAATGGGGACAGGAGCATTGCCTTCTTAGACTTGTTTCAAGTGGTGGTAGCATTGACACTGTGGGGGCAGGAGTTGGCTCACAAAAAGGTTCTTTTTCGGATTGACAACTTGGCTGTAGTAGACATCATCAATAGACAGTCTGCCAGGGGCACACAGATCTTGAAACTTCTGCGAGTCTTTGTGTTGGGTTGCCTTAGTTATGACATCAGCTTTAGGGCCTTACACATTCCTGGTGTGGACAATGACATTGCGGATGCTTTGTCTCGTTCGCAGTGGGAGAGATTCCATGGGCTAGCCTCGGAGGCGGATAGGACACCGACCCCCATGCCGGAACACTTATAGTATGTAGGCGACACAGGGTCATACGGCTGGTGGTAGGTTCGCTGTCTTCGTCTACTCGGGCCGCATATGAACTGGCTTGGAGAGAATTTTGGTGTCCGGGGCCTGCAGGCGTGATCCTGGCTGGAGGCGATCAGAAGATGTTGTTCAGTTCATTCTTGATTTGATGGACAAAGGCTTTCCAGAGTTACCATAGCAGGAAAGTTAGCTGGCATTTCCTTCATGGGAAAACTTCTTTGGGGTTACTCTCCCTCTGCTGGGGAGGTGGGGAAGAGAATGTCGGAAGGTTGGTCCCGGGAGCGGGGAGTGGAGCAGTCTGTTAGGAGCCCCTTGTCATGGCAGAACTTGGCTCGGGTATTAGAGGCATTGCCGAGGATCTGCAGGGATGAGTTTGAAGCGTGCCTTTTTTCAACGCTCATGGTTTGGATGTTTTTCGGAGCGTTCAGAGTTTCTGAGTTGTTAGGTTCTAAGTTTAGTGGTGGGGTTGGGTGGGGGGACGTTCATTTATCAGAAAAAGGTGTTCATATCTGGCTACCTAGATCGAAAACTGACCAAAGAAGCAAAGGGAAAGGTGTTTGGTTGGAGGCGTCCTCCCCTTCCGGGACATGCCCATTACAGTGGGCTCGGCGTTGGTGGGTAGTCTCTGGGGGGGTCCTGGAGGCTTGTGTATTTCAGCATGCAGATTGGGTCTAAGGTCACAGACTATCAATTACGCATGGTGCTACGCAAAGCTTTGCGGCGTATCGGTTTAGATGATGAAAAATATGGTACTCACTCTTTTAGGATTGGGGCAGCGACCGAAGCTCATAATAGGGGCTGGTCTAGACAGGACATCATGCACTTAGGGCGTTGGTCATCTAATTGTTTTCAGCGCTATGTGAGAAATGAAGCGGGGGAGGCGCTTGCGTCATCCTCTTTGTCTTAAATCTGATACTGCTTTTCTCGTTTCAGGTTCGGTGGCTGGCCCCCGCTCAGCGGCTATGACCATATGGATTGTGGGGCATTCCTTCGTGAAACGGGCACATGTTCAAGCATGCAATAGCTACTTTGGATCTCTGCTTGGTTTTAACAAACGTTTGTTCAATGTAATGTGAAAGGGCAAAGGAGGCATGCTTTGGAAGGAGTTAATTCCTGCTCTTAATTCTTGGTTGGTCGGGGGCCACTGCCCGGATGTGTTGGTTATTCACTTGGGGGAAAATTATCTGTGCGGGGTCAATAGTGTGGTTCTTTTGAGAGCAATGAAGAAAGACCTTTCTCTTTTGAAACAGCAGTGGTCAGGTTGCCATGTCTTGTGGACAGAATTGGTTCCGCGGAGGTCTTGTAGAGGTGCGAACAAGCCCAAAGCGATCGATAGGGCGCGTAAGAAGGTTAACCTTGAAGTTTCCAGATTTTGTAGAGGCTTGGGTTTTGGTCGAGTGACTCATGGTGATATTCGGTATGAAACAGTAGATTTTTTTCGTAGCGATGGGGTTCATCTTTCCAGGATAGGTATGGATTTGTATCTTTTGGAGTTGAAAGAGGTTTTGTCACGTTGTTTGAAGATTCTGGAATTTGCTAGCTAGGTTACTTGTCGTTTCTTTTAGTCTTTTGGCACTGGTTTGGGGGGCAGAAAGGGGGGTGTAGTTCTCCCCCCCCCCCCCCGCTTTCTGGGTGGCGGGGGATAGTGGTTTTTGCCAGGCTTGGCAAGATTGTGGTTGTCATTTGCTTAGTTGTGGCGTCGTCAGGGGGAGTTGGGCAGGATAAGTTGTTGGGGTGGTTCCATAGGTTGGGGTGCCAAGAGTTGTTGGAGGGCAAACGGGGGATTTTGTGTTATGGTTTGGGGGATTTGATAAGTTGAAATGATTATGTAGGGTTTTGCATTGTTTGTATTTTGTAATGATGTTATGTACGGGTGGGGGCGGGGTTGATGACGTTTTAGGGTTTTGGTTGGTGATTGGGGGTTAAGGAAGTGTGCCATTTAGTGAGGAAAAGTTTTGTAAGGCGTTGGCCAAGGTTTTTAATTTGTTAATGTACATCTGTTTCAATAAAGCGGCCTTTTTCACACACAAGGGTTGTTTTACGGCTGGCTGTACAAATGTAAAACATCCCTCGTGGTTCGTAAAAGGCTGCATGTGTAGAGGTCAGTGGAGCAGTGAGGCAGCTGTAGTAAGGCTCCAGACCTCAGCAGACCTCCCTCGGCTCAATGTGGACTGCCTGCTATACCAACTGAGCGCAGAACCCCAACTGAGCGCAGAACCCACATACCAGGAGTGGGGGCTACATCAAAGAACCCCGAGCCGCACTACAGAGCCCTGGGGCCATACCAACCGCATACAGGGCCCCACCCCTGAGCCAGGAGCCCCACCAGGGACCACCTGCCACATACCAGGAGCGGGGTCCACATCACAGACCCCAGGGGCCACCATACCTAAAGGCATACAGGGCACCAACCCAGAACCCCAGGCCCTATGAAGGACCACCTGCCACATACCAGGAGTAGGGGCCACACCACAGAGTCCCAGCGCCCACCCCAGACACCCTCGGGCCACACCACGCACTGCCTGCCATACCTAGGAGCAGGGGCTGCACCACAGAGCCATAGGGCCACACTACAAACACCCTGGACCTATCGCTGAGAGTGAGTACAGCTGCACATTATTTTTATTTGTATTGTATTGTAGATATACTATATTGTAGACACAACACCCCTACCACGTCGAACACATAGTTAAGCGGCTTCCATGAGCTGTGCCACACGCCTTGCTATAAACCTGGGTGTATTACAGGCATTTGCAGCTTGAATCTGTGCCTGGTCATGAAGAAGGCTCGCAGAGACACACATCCTCCATCCTCCAGCACTATGTTGCAGGGGATAGTTACAATAAAATGCAAAAGCCATTATAATTGCAAGAAACATAACAAATATATCGTAAATATGCAACCATCCACCCTCATTTACCTGTAACAGTTTACTTGTAGAACAGTTTGCTCACTGCTGTTCTGATCCACGCTTTTCTCTATTTTTTTTTTATAAAACATATTTTATTGAGTTTTTATAGTGCCACTTGGGCAGTTGCCAGACAAAAACTATTTTGAAACAGGATAATGACAAAGTTCCAAGCATGGAAACATCATTGGATACAGTTTGCAAATATAACAACAATGAAAACCAAAACTTTGCGCAGACTTTCCCACCCCACCCACATTGGCAGGCATGTTTAGACATCAATGTATGCCCAAATAAAGAAAACAATATACAGTACATTATGGCGCATAACATCCAATGGAAACTGCTTGTCAAGGTGTTGCAAAGGAAGGGGGGAAGGTCTATGCCCCGGTATGTAGCCCATCTAGACCAGATTTTCTTGTGCTTTTGAAGGCAGACCCGCACCTGGAAGACCGCTATCTCCTCACCCATGTATTTGTCTAATTCCTTTCGCCATTTCCCTATTGTCGGAGGGAAGTTCCATTCCATAACTGGGCAATATCACGCTTGGGGACAGTGAGGGCAAGGAAAAGCAAGTGTTGTTTGTATTGATTCCCCCTATGTCATCAGTGGTGTGGATCAGAAACAGTCTAGGTTCATGTGGGAGATACAGCACCTCTTTTAGACAGGTCGAAACTCTGTGCCAGAAGGGCTGTATTGCGGTGCAGCTCCATACTGTGTGGAAAAATGTCCCCTCCTCCCTTTCACAGCATAGGCACTGAGAGGATGCAATAACCCCCATCTTCCATAGACGGAGACCTGTGTAATACATGTGATGGACATTTCTAAATTGAATAAGACGGTATCTGGAAGACACCGCAGCACCCTGGGGCTAGCTATTGCCTCCGCCCAATCATCATCAGTCTGGTCTGGAATATCATATTGCCACACCTTCCTGGTCTTATGGAGAGTCGTGGTGGAATGTGTTGCCAATGTTTGATATATCTGCTCAGTTTTGTGGGCGCCCAAATCGCCCATAAGGAGGCGACCCTCTAGGGGGTAGTACTCTGGAAGGCCTTCCAAATATAAAAGCAATGGGGTAAGGGCATGGCACAGTTGGAAGTACTTATAGAACTGGGTTTTATCGAGATGGAACTCCTCCAGTAACTGCTGGAAGGACTTCAGGGTAGTGCCCTGCATGATGTACCCCAGTGTGGAGATGCCGATCTGGTCCCACTGGCGGAACCCCCTTAATGTTGCCACCTGGTGTACGAAGGTACCATGCCACAGGGGTGTTGTCTGAGTCAAACGCCCATGCCACCCCATCCTCCGGACCATGTATCGCCACAGCTGAACCGTTGTTCTGCCTGCATGGGGTAGAGAGTCAAGATTCTGCACACTGTATAATTACCGGAGATGGGGAGTCCCTCCATTGCTGTGTGTTCTAGAGCAAACACCAGGTCTGTAGGAGTATTATACCACCATTCATTATTGACCAAAAAGGTGAGAAGCCACATAGTCTGAGTACACGTCTGCCGCAGCAATACCGCGGCAGTAGGTAGATTGCACATAGGTCTGTAGCACCACTCTAACTGCTCCCCCACCCCATAAGAATTTATTATGTATGGCGTTTATTTGCACGAACCATGATCGCGGTATATGATATGGAAAGTTTTGAAGCCAATATAGCACTCTGGGGAGAGAGGCCATTTTAAAAATCGCCAATCGCCCATACAGCGAGAGAGGTAAGGATGACCATAGGGAAGTCTCATCTCAGAGGCCGGCAAGAAGTGGATTAAGATTACGCGCCAATGCAGTCTTTGGACAGGGAGACATATATATACCCAGATATTGGAAACCCCCTGTGACGTGTTTTAGCTGAGCTGCCCATGTGCTTCTACCTTGCTGACCGCGTACTGGAAACAAAACAGATTTGGAAGGGTTGGTATGGAGTCCGGTGGTCTGGCTGAAGCCGCGGAGGATCTGTAGGATACGCGGGCCCGAGATCCATGGATCAGTCATGAAGAATAGGAAGTCATCTGCATATAATGAAATACGGTCAAGTTCTGACCTTGGCCAGTCGAAGCATCGAAGCACTGGATCTCAGCGAACCCATACCGCCAGGGGCTCCACCGCCAAGGCAAATAGGAATGGGGACAAGAAACAGGCCTGCCCTGTGCCGCGGCTAATGGGAAAGATTGAGAACGATGACCAGCAATACGCACTGAGGCCATAGGTTCTGTGTATAGTAGGCGCACGCATGCCAAAAATCACAGACCAAAATTGATTGCCTCCCAAAGCTGGAAGAGGTACTCCCAGCTCAGAGAGTCAAAGGCCTAGTCAATATCGGCAAGGAGTATGGCCACAGGGTGAACCAGCTCTGGGGCCAATGCCATGGCATTATAGACCCAGCAAATGGTATGGCGGGTGGCTCGGTGTGGCATAAAGCTGGATTGATCTGGATGGATCAAATCTTGAATGCAGGTTCGCAGGCGATCAGGAAGTACTTTTCCCAGTAGTTTGAATTTAAAAGTTGATTAGGGAAATAGGGCGGTATGAGGATGGCTGCACCGGTGGTCGGCCAGGCTTTAAAAAGAGGACAATCGTGGCCTGCCGCCAATCTCAGGGTAATAGTTGCTTTTCAAGTGCATCGTATATTGCGTCCAATAGGTGTAAGCCCAGTGTGGCGATATGGGAGAGAAGAAACTCTATGGGAAACCCATTGGGGCCATGGGCCAGCCCGAGTCGATCGCGGTCAATGCCGCCATTAAGTCGTCCACTGTGATAAGGGTGTCTAGTTGGCCTCTCATCTGGTCTCTTAATTTCTGGGGGGAATATCCCGAAGGAACTCTGCTATGAGGTCCTCTAAGAGCTGTTCTCTCGGGGTGTATAGTGTAGAGAAATAGTGTGCGAATTCTGTAACTACTTCTGCAGGAGATTATGTAAAACATCATCGCTACCCCTAATGGTTGGGACTGTGGCTGGGGCTCGCTCAGTTTGGCATAGTCTGTGCAACATTTTACTTGATTTATCCCCCCACTGGTATATTCGGTGTTGAGACACTAACCAAATTTCTATCGCCTCCTCCATAAGGTGATGTTGTAACTGTTGCCGCATGAGGGATACATTTCGCTGAAAGGCGGGACTGGGATTATGTATATATCATGTCTCTAAGGATGTGTAGTGGGCCTCCAGCTCTGCCCGCTGGGCAGAGTGCTTACATTTGTCATTTGCCCGGTACCTGTTGTCTATCCCTCAGGTCGTGGGTTTAAAGGCTTCCCAAAGGGTTTCTTTTGATGAAACCAAGTCGACATTTAGGCTTAAATACTCTTGAATTGCCATGCTCAGGCAATCTTGATAATCGGGATCTTGAAGATGCCATGGGGACATTCGCCACCTAAAAGGGAACTTTTGAAAGTGCACGAGAAGTGTCACCATGACAGGGGAATGATCAGACAACCCTCTGGGAAGATGGGATACCTGGGAGAACCAATGGATATAACTCTGTGTTGTAAACATATAATCTCGATGAGACATGGATCGATGGACCATGGACAAGTATGTGTAGCCTATCTCGGTGGGATGATATTCTCGCCATATGTCGGACCATACCAGTGTACCAGCAAGTAGGGATAACATAGTGGCAGCGGTGGAAGGGCCTACCCCGGATCCTTGCCTTCTATCAAGTGATGACATAGTATCATTCCAATCTCCTCCCAGGAGAGACAGTCCCTCTGGAAGTTTGCTCCACAAACAAGTGATGCTGTCTACAAAAGTGGTCCCCAAGGCGGGGGGTGTAAATGCTGCCTACATTAATTGGTTCACCATAAAGTGTGCCCGACAGAAGAACAAATCTACCCCCAGGATCTACCCAGTGTTTGGCATGAATGAAGGGAACACGGCGATGAATGAGGAAAGCTGTTCCACGGGAACCCCTTGTGAAACCCCCATGATATACTAGCTGATACCCAAACCCAGCCAGGCAGGGAGCCATATTGTGCAATAGATGGGTCTCCTGTAGGAGAAGAATGTCCGCTCCATATCGTTTAGCTTGTTGACGGACAGCACCCCGTTTGACTTTGTTAAGCAGCCCTTGGACATTCCACGTTACCACTGTCAGGTCACCCAGAGGAGAGACAGCCGCCTGAGTCCCCATATGTCGATAATAGGTCTAACAGTAATGACAAGCCTAATGAAAAATGGTATGTGCGTCTGACCGTGTAGAAGAACTAAACACAACATAACTCTGAACCTCAAAAACACCCCCCCTTACCCCACCTCCCCCCGATACTGCCAAGAACTAGGAGTATCTGCCGCGGTGCGGAGCGCCCAAGGACCCCAACCTGAGAGCCCTGCCCCCCCCAATGGATCCCAACATTCCCATAGAACATTAACATTGGGGTACAAGTGTCCGGGTCTGGTCAGCGACAGTGCGCAATGTACACCTCTACTTGGTGCAGGGTAGCCGGAGCATTTCCAAACTATGGACATTCAGTAATAATCAAATTAAAACAGCTCAGACCGTGAAGTGATCAGGATGCTCGCTCAAGACTGTAGGAGCGCCGGTCGGATCCGGAGCGATATTGCCATTTTGATTTTGTCCTGCATGGTCTGTTTCGTTGCGAGCCCCTGGAGGAGTCGGACTCCAGTGGTGGCGGGGAGTGAGGTTTCAGGTGTACCCTCTCATCAGTCCAGGCGAAAAACCCCTTAGGTCTTAGAGTTATAAACAACACGTAACCTGGCAGGATAAAGTAGCATGTATGAAATATTAAGGTCTCATAGTCTCCGTTTTGCTGCTGTGACGGACTGTCTTTTCTGTTGCACTAGACAGGTGTAATCTGGAAAGACCATTATAGGCCTGGAGTCGAAGACGAGTTTATCTTTATGCGACTGAGCGAACTGTAACACTGCGTCCCTGTCTGCCTAATTAAGTAGCTTGGCGATGACCGGCTGTGGGTTTTGCCCCTGGGGTGGCTTTCTCGTCAGTGCCTGGTGGGCCCTCTCAACACCAAAGCATGTGGAGATCATATCAGCCGGTAGTAAATCTTTGAGCCACGAGGTAAGGAATCGATTCACGGAGTTACCCTCGCAACCCTCCAGGAAACCAACTAAGCGGAGGTTGATTTGCCTAGCGTGGCCTTCAGTGACTTCAACCCGGGAGTCTAGCTCCTGCGAGATCACAGTTAATTTGTTGACACGCTGCTGTAAAATTGTCACATTGTCCTCCACGGAGGACACCCGTGTCTTTGCTTTGGTGATAAGGTCCATAGCTTTTCTCAGGTCTTGTCGTAGAAATGAGACTTCGAAACCCACTGCGCCAATCTTGGCATCTAGCGTGTCTCTTGCTTCTGTAAGGGCCGCCAAGAGAGCCGCGTTGTCTGGTAAGGGGCCAGGTGTGGAGCCTGCACCTGCTGCTGTAGCATATTGGTCCATGGTGCTTTGATTCAGACCTGCGGTGCCAGGCTTTTCTTTCCCCATTGTAGCGCCACCAATTGATCTCTCCAATTATTTTGGGGGGTTCACAGACCAAGGTTCGGTGCAACACATGGGGTCACAGTGGCACCAGGTTGCAACTCTGGGTGGCTCACCTGGGAGAGCGCCATGAGCTGGTCCTCACGGAAACCAACCACTACCAGGCCACAAGCCGCACCGGGCCTAGCCCAGCTGCCTCCGCAGTCCACATCAGCTAGCCAAGCAGGCCCCTCTATTGGGACCTGGTTCGCCAGACCACCAGCACGCTACACACCCTTGATCACCCCACACCTCAGATCTATCTCTTGTAATGGCAGGAAATGGAATCAGTTACGCTGCATGGCCCACGGGTCTTCAGGGCACAGTGTAGGGCCACAACAGGTTTCTTAAATGAGCGGCACAAAGGTTATCCATGACTCAGGGGATGAAACAAAGGGTCATCATTGGTGCTCCAATGCTGAGGCCATCGGCCCAGTTGTTTACTCCAGGTCTGCCTAGTCCGATCCGGCAAGGAGGGTAGTGAGTAGCGCCCTGGCGTCCTGGGCAGGAGTGGCATATCACCGCCGTAGGCCAGGACAGCTGTGTCTCCGAGCCCAAGGTCCGGCATGTCACACCCAAGAGAGAGCTCCGCTATGTATGGGTGCAGAGGAGGCCCCGTGAGCCCGGCATGCAGCATCTCCCACCCCGTCCCCCAGAGGCCCAGGGCGGCCATCCCCACCAGTCAGGGCCCAAGCCCAGGCGAGCCCCACGACCCCAGCGGAAAACCAACCTGGGCTGACGGACTCCCCCACACCCAGGACTGTGGCCAGAGGCCGAAACAACCACCATACAGTGCCCCCCCCCATAAAGGTGCAGGGAGCAAGCAGCACCGGCCATACCCGCTTTGGCCCCCGCGCCACCATACTCCTCTCCTCAGGGTCTGGACCCGGCCCCCACACAGGTCCCGGCTACACCCTGTCAAAGATCGGGCGGCAGGTCAGCAGTGTCAGGCCCAGTCCACGCCACGCCCCAGGCAGTTCAAGCACTCTCACGCAGTCCCCGGCACCGCACCAGGCACCCTGAGCGGGTTAACGGTCCTTCAGACTTCGGATGGGATGCACCAAGGTAGGTTCTGGCAGGATTTTAAAGGATTAATTAGGTGGACGAACGGAGCTTATTCAAACCGCATCCGCCATGTTTGGCTGACAAAGCCACACCCCTGATTTTCTCCATTTTGGCTGGTGGTATGCCAAATGTCCTCAAAAATAAAATAGAAGGTTTGTGGCTGTTTCTGCTATTGCTTGTGTGTAGAGGCCGCTTGGGGAGGCATTTTTATACATGGTAGGGGGATGTTTGCTAATTATACGTAGGTTTCACTTTGGTGAGGGGTGTAACAGAAATATGTGATGGGGTTTTGGGTTTCACTTCTCATCACCTGGATGCTACTGTGAAAAAGCATAGTAAATAAAAAAAGATGTTGAAATTTCATTATTTCAAGTAAGTAGTAACAAGGAGGACACATAAGGTAATAGGGGGTAGAGGTGGCAACTCCCAGGGCCGGCTTTAGGGCAGTGCAACTGGTGCGGTCGCACTGGGCGCTGACCTGAGGGAGGCACAGTGTTTAGCAAGAACTTATGATTGGAGAGATGAGGGGCACTTTTGCTCTGTGGTAGTGAGAGAATCCAAGGAGGTGGTCATAGAGTGCAGGGGCGCTAAAAGTGATTGTCGCACCGGGCGCCACCAGCTCTAAAGCCGGCCCTGGCAACTCCTCTAGAAAATGTGTATCTGCATGAAACCCCCATGGGTGTGTTAGCCTCACTTATCTGCCCTTTACACACAGTTTCCCTCCTCAAAGCATCTACACTTGTGGTTTTTAGCTGTCTTGCTCTAAGGCAGGATACTCCCTCGTTGATCCAGTCATGCGCTGCATGAATTTTTTTAAAGCCACATTTGACCAGCCCCTTTGGGCTAGGCAGTCATGGGGCTGTGGGGATGGTTGTGTATTTCCCATGTTCTTTCCTGTGAAGAGGCAGATATTGGTTTCTGTTACCTGTCTGACCTTGCCCAGGCTTGCCCTGTTAGACTAAGAAACACTGCGCACACCTCTAGTGCTGTAATTTGTGCATATCCCAAACACCTAGGAACAGGGGCCATGCACACGTGACTAACAGGTGACTGTAGTGATGTCACTACACATTTGACTCAAACATGGTCATGTGACACCACACCTACACTGATGTCAGTTCCGAGGAGGGACCCCTGGGGACTGGAAGTCCCTGTCAAAGATGACATCGCTTTGTGGGTGCGACAACTGTCACTTTTGCTTGATGTGTAAAGGTATCCCTCTCTTCTACTAAGGATATATACCCTTTCATTCCCCCTTCAACCAATAGGGCGTAACCATGAATTCACTCTAGCCTTATTGGACAGAGGGTTTGAAATTATGTGTATGATGGTTGGCAATTTATTTAAAAATAGCTCTATTGGGGGCGTGGCCAGCAGCCGATGATGGCGGCAGCTTAGGAAGAGAGCTCCGCGGCTGAAGCGGCCTCCTACAATATCCGATCACCGATCCGACCCATTTATGACCAGTGCGGACAGGTACTGATGCCCAGGACCGGGCGGCGTTGGTCCGGACAAGCGGTGAGAAAATCCGACGTCGGGGAGCCAAGTTGTGGCGGACACCGAGAGGGCCCCTGCGAAGCTACTGAGCCGGGGACCTGCTTGGACGGGTAGGCTGGCAGGAAGTGAGCCGTCCTGGGCGAGGAGTAGCCGGAAGCGCCCGCCCGCAACGACCACGGAGAGAGTGACCCCCCCCCCGCCTCCCGCAGCTGCCATCGGACCTGGTGAGCCCCGCGCGGAACCCCGGGCGCCCCATAGCTGAGTGGCGGGGTCTGGCCCAGACGACCTGAGGGGCCAGGTGACGGCGCTTAGCGCGGCTGAATCCGGAGCGGAGCCGCCATCTTGAGGACCCGGCAGAGGTCCGGTACCAGCAGAGGCGGGTCGGGCAAGCCGGCGGGACTGAGGTGCTGTCCTCCGACGATCAAACACCGCCGGCCGCTCCCCCCCCCCCCCCCCCCCGCTGGGTGGGGGCGCACTATAAATAAAGAAAGCGCGAGAGTGCGCAGGGGCTTCTTGTACAACACGGACCCTCATAGGCGGGTTTCTTCTCCAGGACACAGGCCAACGTGCCAAGTAACACCATTGCCCTGCAGCAGATACAAGGGGGTAGGGCGGAGGACACCGGCAACGCCACACTGACCGGCCCGACCAACGCGGGTGGGGCGCAACAAGACCGTCCCCATTGTCAGAGACTCGTCGACGCCCCGCGGCTGGGACTAGCCGTCTGTGAAAGCAATCACCCCCACGCGTGGCTGCGGGAGCGCCGCCACATTCATTGACCGGAGGCGAGTCGGAGGGTCCAAGCCAGACCACTGAGGGCCACGACTGCGGGTGGACTGTGCCCCAACTACATCGGAGAGCCTTGAGGGGCGGAAGACTGCCCCAAAAGAGTGCGGGAGTCCGGGTGGAACCGAAGGGGGGTCTGAGTGCTCGGCTCCCCGTTCAGGATGGCCGGCAAGGGGCCGAAAAACACCGCGGCACAATCCCGCCTTGACAGATTTGCATATGAAAAACCCGCTACCCCCCCGCCAGACGCGAGATCGCAGACGGGCAAGACGGTGGAGGCGGCAGGGGGCAAGAAGGCAACCCTGGACGATGTCATGCGGGCCCTCACACAGGTGCAGGCCACTGTGGGGTCGATCTCAGCAGAGATTACTCTGATTCGTGCGGACTTCCACAAGATGACGGAGAAGGTGAACACGATGGAACTTGTGACCAAGGCCCTGGTGGAAGATGTGTCGGAACTGCAGATTAGTGTGGAACGTATCACGAAAGAAAATAAGGAACTGCGTGACAAGCTCGATGACCAAGAAGGACGCTCGAGACGGAATAACGTCCGTATAATAGGTGTGCCGGAGTCGGAAGACACGAGGTCGATGGACTTGTATGTGGAGAATCTAATCAAACAGCACCTGCAGCCTAAGGGACTTTCAAATTTTTTCACTGTGGAGAGGGCACACAGAGTTCCGGGAGGGCGCCGACAAACGGGGGCGAACCCCAGACCGATCATAGCACGGCTCTTTAATTTCAGGGATCGAGATGTCATTCTACAAGCGGCGAGGACCTCACCCCCTGTTAGGATTCAAAACTCCACGCTAGCCTTTTTTCCGGACTACACGGCGGAGGTCGCGCGGAGAAGGAGAACTTTCTTCGAGGTCAAGAAAGAACTAAGAGCAAGGGAAATCCCCTATTCAATGCTTTTTCCGGCCAAACTCCGGATTGTGGCCGACAATAAGACTTGGTTTTTCGACAACCCGGAGGCAGCACAGGACTGGCTGGAAGGCTGGCGGGCGACAGGCCGCCCTCGTCGCTCCAACAGACAGACCAAAAACCGCACTGTCGATTCTCAGCAGGAGTTACAATCAACCGGCGATGAAGCGGAGCCACTCTCGTCTCTGCCCACTATTCGAGAAGGGGACGATGATGAAGAACAGTGATCCCCAGATACTGGCACATTGAACTGAATGCAACGCTGTCCAACGATGCCGCCTTGGACACTGGGCTGAGGGCCTCCGCGGCCAAAGGAGGGGGCCGCCGACTCCGGAGAGTCCTTCACCCCAGCGTGCAAGTACTATGTTTTGGGTTGGGTTCAGGCACTCTGCTGAGTTGGGGGGGCGGGCAGTTCTAAGTCCGTTGAGCAGGGGGGCAGGGAGGGGGGGAGTTGGGGGTACTGTAGTTTTTGGGTTTTTAATTGGTTATCAGGGTCTGGATAGGAACCTTAGGATGCACGCGCGTAGAGTAGCGGAACCATGGCATGGCATTTATTTACACTACTTAGGAGGCTTGATGCCTCGCGATCCTGGCCAAGCACTCCACTCTTTCCAGAATGGTGGGAAGGGACGATAGTGTAGGGCCGGCAACCCCGTTGCACCTCATGTCCTGGAATGTGAGGGGCCTGGGAGACAAGATAAAAAGGGGGCTAGTGCTGCAAGGCATAAAGAGACTGAACCCCGCTCTGGTCCTACTGCAAGAAATGCATCTGACGGGCGCAGCGACAAGGGCCCTAGATCGGAAAGGATATAGCATGGTTGTTCACTCTGAATTTACGAAGGGGTCCCGTGGCACGGGGATACTAATGCACCGATCATCTAGGTTCATAGCCAAATCCACTAAGATCGACACACAGGGGCGCTTTGCGGCGACACATGGGCAGTGGGAGGGAAAGCCACTTAACGTAGTCTCGGTGTATATTCCACCGGCACTGCACGCCACTGCCCTCCCGGAGTTGGGAAATTTCTTGTTGGACCTACCGGAAGGGGATCTCATTATAGGGGGCGACTTCAATGCTGTGGCACATAACTCTATGGATCGCTTCCCTGTGCGCACACTAACACCGGGGCCCTCCCGATTGCACGACTTCATGGAAGCACAGGGGTTGGTAGACATATGGAGGCGGTCCCACCCAGACGACCGGCAGTACACATATTACTCGGCGGTCCATGACAGTCTCTCGAGAATTGACTACCTCCTCACACTGGGGGGGGGCCTCCTCACTGTTGCCGAAGCCCAAATCCGTCCTCGAGGGGTTTCAGATCATTCCCCGATGACGCTGACTCTCTCCAATCATGCACAGACACGCAAACGTATCTACCCGATCTACCCAGGATACCTTAGGGAACCGACAGTAGCCAAGGCGCTAAAGAGGGGCACGAGGTCTTATTTCACCGAAAACGTAGGGTCAGTGGATTCCCCTACCGCCGTGTGGGAAGCCTACAAGACGGTTCTGCGCGGGCAAGCCATTTCAGCTATAGCTCACCATAAGCACACGCAGCGTCAGGAGCTGTTAGATTTAGAGGGACTGCTCGAAAGGGCCACACGAGACCACGAGAGAGACCCGACCGAGGAAACACAACACGCGCTCCGGATATGCCAGCAACGTCACACTATATAAGAAAACAGAGGAACCCACACTCAAAATCTTTCACACCATTCTGATTCGGGATGAAGAAGATAAACAAAACTTAATATGCTTATCTCGGCAATTAGTTGTGCCGTTTTATTCAACAATTCTTATCAAAAATAGAAAGCAATTTGTGTCAAGAGAAGTCTCACTGTCTTGAACTTACTAACCAAAAACGTACAATTGAACAACTAAATCAAAAAAATACGTGAATGAACAAACATATGAAGAAACATACAAGACTCAAATCAAGAACTGCATAAATGCACAAAAATTCGACAAAAACAAGCATATAAATTGTGCAGAACATGTGACTAATACGTATTACAAAAATAAGTGCAAAGGGAATATTCATGACATTATCATACGATATTCAACAATATTTGACCAAAATGAAGCCTTTTTAATGTGCTTCCATATAACAACACAACCTCTCGGTAGAATTGTTACAAGGCGTAATGTTCCCAACAGTCTTAACTATTTATAAACTAGCTAGGATTTAATCCTGCACGCCTACGCGTTTCGAGTTTGGGAGGGTTCTTCTCAAACTCTCTTCAGGGCCAAATGTATTCCATTCCCCATGTGTTGACCTATTAATAAAAACACAAGAATTGAAGGTACTTGTTACTGAATGCTCCCCTCAACCTGCTCAGCCTTTCTCATGTGTACAATGTGAAAAGACGTACCTCTGGGGGTGTGAGGTAATTCAATTCGTCCAGAAAACTCTTGTGGTTCAATACGGTCTTGTGCAATGATCTAAAAAGATTGTGGAATTTTATGAAGCTTATGGAGCTATGTATACATTTTCATTTAAAATTAACTATGAGACCTGCGTGCCGTTCATACCTGGTTAGAAGGTGAAAGGAGGACCAAGTACGGCTGTAATTCTCATAAAATGGAGATGTCCGTTTTGAGCCTGGTGCGCTGTAAGCAAAGTAAGCGCATTACTTATTTTTTAATGAGGTTGACAATTAAACTATCCAGTGAAATTGTGCGTATAAAGGTCATGACTTACTGTCTGCGCACCCAATTTTCAAGATTCAAGTGTATCTCCGACCGCAGTGGAGTCGATTATTTATTTTGGTCCCTTCTGAGTTGTTTCACAACTTCCGCGCTTCTGTTTAAACAAAACGCGGGTATTAATTAGAAAACACGAACGTGTTGCAGCGGGAAAAGCGCGCGCTGGCTGTTTGAAGAAACACCGCGGCGGTGCTGCTTTAGTTAAATTAAACCGGCTAACATTTTCAAAATGATCATATAGCCAGATTTAACAGGCGAGAAAGCAAGCGCTGTGAGGACCAATTTGGCTGCTTGCCTCGCTGATGGCGGTTTGACATACCTGTCAATTCAGCAACATTTCCTACTTCCTCATTCCATCACACAAAGTGGATGCGAGTCAGTTCTCTCAGGAACATGAAGGGGCCCACCTCTGCTGGTTTAGCCAATCAGAGGAGAATAGGTTTTGCGGTGCCTTAGTGGTGCATTGTGGGACATGTAGTGAACCTCGCTAGAGGACCAATTTATGTCGCTCACAATTATCATAGCATTCTCGGACTCGGAGTCAGATCTGCTGTGGTGCTCGATTTAAAGCCTTGATAGCTCACTCATTGAGTTGAGACCGTTGTTTATGGTATCAAACCGCATTATTAGATATGCCTCTTTGCGCAACAATGCCTGCTCAATGTTAGGCGATTTATGTTGTGGATCCATTCCAGCCAGAACGGTCCACTTAAAGTCAGTCTCTTTGTGGTTTGCGTTAGCAAAGTGCTCGACCATTGGTGCATTTTGTACCCTTTTCTTGAGCCGTGAGCGATGTTGGGTTATCCGGACATTCACCTGTTGGCATGTTTTGCCTATATACAATTTATTGCAAGTGCACAAGATACCGTAGATCACATTTTTACTTTTACAGTTTGTGTGTAAACTGTGTCTCCATTTTATGCCATTGTGGTAAAATTCATCTCCTTCTACAACACTAGCGCAGGCCACACAAGTACCACATTTGTGGTGGCCTGTGATGGGTTTGAGGTTCCATTTGGAAATTAGGTCACTTTTAGGTTTCTGTATGAAACTGTCAGCTCTTATGATTTGTTGGCCAACACTCAAATTTTTCTTCAAGGCGAAAATAGGCTTTTGTAGAGGGAAACCTAGTCCTTCCAACAAATGCCAATTGCGCAGGATAATCTGGCGAAACTTGTTTGTGTGTGTTCCATACGTGGTGACACATACGAGTTTGTCCAATTCTTTCTTAGTTTTTATTTTAAGAAGTTCTTCTCTAGGTGTAAAGCGTGCTCGTTTTTTAGAATGTTTCAAAAGTTTTTTGGGGTAACCTCTTTTGCTTAGTTCATCACAAAAGGTGTCTGCATGTGTATTGAACCCTTCAAGGTCAGAGCAATTGCGCCTGATCCTGAGTAACTGCCCATACGGGAGGTTATCCTTCAAACATTGAGGGTGGGCACTCTTGTAGTGTAGAATAGTATTTTTATCCGTGGCCTTCTTAAACAAAGTGGTGGTAAACTTACCCCCTGCTGTGCCAACAGCAACATCGAGGAATGTCATTCTTTGATTGCTACAATCAATGGAAAATTTGATGTCAGGGTGTCTCAAATTTAGCCATTCGTGAAAAGCCATGAGTTCGGTCTGGCTCCCCTGCCACAGGAGCCAGACATCATCAATGTAGCGCAACCATTGCTTGATGTTTGGACCATAGGGATTATCATTGTGAATGAATTTTTCTTCGTACTGTGACATGTACAGCACCGCCATCTCTGGAGCATAGGGACAACCCATGGCTGTCCCCTTGATTTGGACAAAGAACTCGTTTTCAAATTTGAAATAATTGTTTTTGAGTGTGATTTGAGCCAAGGCCAAAATAAAAGCAGTTGGAACTCTGTGTGGCCGTTCACGTTGTTCAAGATAAATTTCCATAACCTCAAGAGCCTCATCTTGGGGAATTTGAGTGTACAGTGAGGTAACATCTAATGTTACCATCAACTGCGTCTCAGAGTCAAACGTCATTTCTTGGAGTTTATTAATGAAGTCGATGGTATCCCGTAGGTACGATTTGACTCCTTCCAAGAACGGTTTTAAGAAAAAATCGATGTGTTTTGAAGCCGGCTCAAGGGCTGAATCACAGCCAGAGACTATAGGCCTACCAGGGGGTGTTGTACTATTTTTGTGTATCTTCGGAAGGAAGTAGAGAACAGGTGTTCTCGGTGACTTTTTATTTAGAAATTCATATTCTTTTGGACCCAAAAAGCCATTCTCAAATGCCTCTTTGGTGATACAGGAAATTTTGTTTTGAATTTCTATCACCGGGTCATCTTTGACCGATCGGTACCATTCCGAATTGTCGACATGTGTCCTGCCTTCCGCAAGATACATTGTGCGCGGCCAAACCACCACTGCACCACCCTTGTCGGCCTGCTTGATAATTATCGAAGGGTCAGATTTCAGATCTTTTATGGCTTTAAGCTGACCCTTACTGATATTGTGGCTGATGAACGGTTTTTCCTTTTCTAATTTTGTGAGTGCTGACAAGACTGCTTGCTCGTACGCATACACTTGTTTGGGAATATTAGTAGTGGGCAAAAACTTGGATTTTACTCGAAGGCCAGTAGTTTCACTGCTTGTTGCAGCTTCTACACCGGCAAAGTATGTTTTTAGTCTGATTTTCCTACAAAAATCCAATGCCTCAAGCTTGAGTTTGGTAAAATCAGTACGTCGTTTAGGGACGAATTTGAGACCTAAGTTGAGGATAGTATTCTCGTCCTGAGTGAGGGTTTTATTTGAAAGATTCACTATTGTAGATACATCTAGTTGTTGTAGTATCTGTTTCTTGTCCGCATTTCCCATGGTGTTTGTTTGAAGCGGACGTTTTGTTGTCCGCCCTTTCCTAAAAAAGGTTGGTTAGTGCCCTTCTTATTTTGCTGACCCTGGTTGGAATCAGGAGACGATCCAGAAGATGAAGCAGATGAGAAAGTGGTAAATCTCGTTCTTGATCTACCCTGGTACGAGTTTAGAGCTCTCTTTGAGTCAATAGTGGTATAGTAATCTTCCTTCAAAAAGGGATACACTTGCTCTATTTTAAATGACTTAGAGTCTTTCTCGAACTGGGCAGTTTTGGTGTTAATAGTTATATCTTTAAAGGTCTGGATTTCCTTTTCGATTTTATCAAGTACATTTTTAGCCTCTACTTCAGTTTTGTTATCTGCAATTGCTTTTAGTAATTCAGCGATTTCCTTTTCTTCCTCACTACAGAGGCGTTGAGCGGTCTCAATTGTGTGGACCATAAGGTCGCGACTGCACTTCGTATTGATGTAACTGAAGCCCTTCTTATATTCCGGATCTTCCACAAAGATCACTGGTATATTTTTCACTTGCAAACCCCAAGGTATTGTGCCAGCCCGCAAATGTTGTAGAAGGAAATGGCCATGCAATTCTGTCCTTATGTGCTTTTTTTGGAGACGAGTTAACCTGTCTGCCTCATTTTGATGTTTAGCAGTGGTACTTAGAGAAATACCTGAGAAGGGATTAGAAGCAATCAAATTTTGTATATGGTTTTCAGTGAAAGACAATGTTTCCTTTTCTGACATGCTTTAACAAGGAAGGTTGTTCCTTGTGGTGGATATGCTCAATTTAGTGATGTTTGGGAGACAATAATTGTCTCAGTCCTGACTCGCTCGGGTAAAAACCCGCTCTAAACTTTTACAAAAAAGGGGGAGTGTGGCCCATTCGGACATGAGTGGGGTACGGGCCCATATACTTTATAAGAAAACAGAGGAACCCACACTCAAAATCTTTCACACCATTCTGATTCGGGATGAAGAAGATAAACAAAACTTAATATGCTTATCTCGGCAATTAGTTGTGCCGTTTTATTCAACAATTCTTATCAAAAATAGAAAGCAATTTGTGTCAAGAGAAGTCTCACTGTCTTGAACTTACTAACCAAAAACGTACAATTGAACAACTAAATCAAAAAAATACGTGAATGAACAAACATATGAAGAAACATACAAGACTCAAATCAAGAACTGCATAAATGCACAAAAATTCGACAAAAACAAGCATATAAATTGTGCAGAACATGTGACTAATACGTATTACAAAAATAAGTGCAAAGGGAATATTCATGACATTATCATACGATATTCAACAATATTTGACCAAAATGAAGCCTTTTTAATGTGCTTCCATATAACAACACAACCTCTCGGTAGAATTGTTACAAGGCGTAATGTTCCCAACAGTCTTAACTATTTATAAACTAGCTAGGATTTAATCCTGCACGCCTACGCGTTTCGAGTTTGGGAGGGTTCTTCTCAAACTCTCTTCAGGGCCAAATGTATTCCATTCCCCATGTGTTGACCTATTAATAAAAACACAAGAATTGAAGGTACTTGTTACTGAATGCTCCCCTCAACCTGCTCAGCCTTTCTCATGTGTACAATGTGAAAAGACGTACCTCTGGGGGTGTGAGGTAATTCAATTCGTCCAGAAAACTCTTGTGGTTCAATACGGTCTTGTGCAATGATCTAAAAAGATTGTGGAATTTTATGAAGCTTATGGAGCTATGTATACATTTTCATTTAAAATTAACTATGAGACCTGCGTGCCGTTCATACCTGGTTAGAAGGTGAAAGGAGGACCAAGTACGGCTGTAATTCTCATAAAATGGAGATGTCCGTTTTGAGCCTGGTGCGCTGTAAGCAAAGTAAGCGCATTACTTATTTTTTAATGAGGTTGACAATTAAACTATCCAGTGAAATTGTGCGTATAAAGGTCATGACTTACTGTCTGCGCACCCAATTTTCAAGATTCAAGTGTATCTCCGACCGCAGTGGAGTCGATTATTTATTTTGGTCCCTTCTGAGTTGTTTCACAACTTCCGCGCTTCTGTTTAAACAAAACGCGGGTATTAATTAGAATTCACAATGATAATCCCTATGGTCCAAACATCAAGCAATGGTTGCGCTACATTGATGATGTCTGGCTCCTGTGGCAGGGGAGCCAGACCGAACTCATGGCTTTTCACGAATGGCTAAATTTGAGACACCCTGACATCAAATTTTCCATTGATTGTAGCAATCAAAGAATGACATTCCTCGATGTTGCTGTTGGCACAGCAGGGGGTAAGTTTACCACCACTTTGTTTAAGAAGGCCACGGATAAAAATACTATTCTACACTACAAGAGTGCCCACCCTCAATGTTTGAAGGATAACCTCCCGTATGGGCAGTTACTCAGGATCAGGCGCAATTGCTCTGACCTTGAAGGGTTCAATACACATGCAGACACCTTTTGTGATGAACTAAGCAAAAGAGGTTACCCCAAAAAACTTTTGAAACATTCTAAAAAACGAGCACGCTTTACACCTAGAGAAGAACTTCTTAAAATAAAAACTAAGAAAGAATTGGACAAACTCGTATGTGTCACCACGTATGGAACACACACAAACAAGTTTCGCCAGATTATCCTGCGCAATTGGCATTTGTTGGAAGGACTAGGTTTCCCTCTACAAAAGCCTATTTTCGCCTTGAAGAAAAATTTGAGTGTTGGCCAACAAATCATAAGAGCTGACAGTTTCATACAGAAACCTAAAAGTGACCTAATTTCCAAATGGAACCTCAAACCCATCACAGGCCACCACAAATGTGGTACTTGTGTGGCCTGCGCTAGTGTTGTAGAAGGAGATGAATTTTACCACAATGGCATAAAATGGAGACACAGTTTACACACAAACTGTAAAAGTAAAAATGTGATCTACGGTATCTTGTGCACTTGCAATAAATTGTATATAGGCAAAACATGCCAACAGGTGAATGTCCGGATAACCCAACATCGCTCACGGCTCAAGAAAAGGGTACAAAATGCACCAATGGTCGAGCACTTTGCTAACGCAAACCACAAAGAGACTGACTTTAAGTGGACCGTTCTGGCTGGAATGGATCCACAATATAAATCGCCTAACATTGAGCAGGCATTGTTGCGCAAAGAGGCATATCTAATAATGCGGTTTGATACCATAAACAACGGTCTCAACTCAATGAGTGAGCTATCAAGGCTTTAAATCGAGCACCACAGCAGATCTGATTCCGAGTCCGAGAATGCTATGATAATTGTGAGCGACATAAATTGGTCCTCTAGCGAGGTTCACTACATGTCCCACAATGCACCACTAAGGCACCGCAAAACCTATTCTCCTCTGATTGGCTAAACCAGCAGAGGTGGGCCCCTTCATGTTCCTGAGAGAACTGACTCGCATCCACTTTGTGTGATGGAATGAGGAAGTAGGAAATGTTGCTGAATTGACAGGTATGTCAAACCGCCATCAGCGAGGCAAGCAGCCAAATTGGTCCTCACAGCGCTTGCTTTCTCGCCTGTTAAATCTGGCTATATGATCATTTTGAAAATGTTAGCCGGTTTAATTTAACTAAAGCAGCACCGCCGCGGTGTTTCTTCAAACAGCCAGCGCGCGCTTTTCCCGCTGCAACACGTTCGTGTTTTCTAATTAATACCCGCGTTTTGTTTAAACAGAAGCGCGGAAGTTGTGAAACAACTCAGAAGGGACCAAAATAAATAATCGACTCCACTGCGGTCGGAGATACACTTGAATCTTGAAAATTGGGTGCGCAGACAGTAAGTCATGACCTTTATACGCACAATTTCACTGGATAGTTTAATTGTCAACCTCATTAAAAAATAAGTAATGCGCTTACTTTGCTTACAGCGCACCAGGCTCAAAACGGACATCTCCATTTTATGAGAATTACAGCCGTACTTGGTCCTCCTTTCACCTTCTAACCAGGTATGAACGGCACGCAGGTCTCATAGTTAATTTTAAATGAAAATGTATACATAGCTCCATAAGCTTCATAAAATTCCACAATCTTTTTAGATCATTGCACAAGACCGTATTGAACCACAAGAGTTTTCTGGACGAATTGAATTACCTCACACCCCCAGAGGTACGTCTTTTTACATTGTACACATGAGAAAGGCTGAGCAGGTTGAGGGGAGCATTCAGTAACAAGTACCTTCAATTCTTGTGTTTTTATTAATAGGTCAACACATGGGGAATGGAATACATTTGGCCCTGAAGAGAGTTTGAGAAGAACCCTCCCAAACTCGAAACGCGTAGGCGTGCAGGATTAAATCCTAGCTAGTTTATAAATAGTTAAGACTGTTGGGAACATTACGCCTTGTAACAATTCTACCGAGAGGTTGTGTTGTTATATGGAAGCACATTAAAAAGGCTTCATTTTGGTCAAATATTGTTGAATATCGTATGATAATGTCATGAATATTCCCTTTGCACTTATTTTTGTAATACGTATTAGTCACATGTTCTGCACAATTTATATGCTTGTTTTTGTCGAATTTTTGTGCATTTATGCAGTTCTTGATTTGAGTCTTGTATGTTTCTTCATATGTTTGTTCATTCACGTATTTTTTTGATTTAGTTGTTCAATTGTACGTTTTTGGTTAGTAAGTTCAAGACAGTGAGACTTCTCTTGACACAAATTGCTTTCTATTTTTGATAAGAATTGTTGAATAAAACGGCACAACTAATTGCCGAGATAAGCATATTAAGTTTTGTTTATCTTCTTCATCCCGAATCAGAATGGTGTGAAAGATTTTGAGTGTGGGTTCCTCTGTTTTCTTATAAAGTATATGGGCCCGTACCCCACTCATGTCCGAATGGGCCACACTCCCCCTTTTTTGTAAAAGTTTAGAGCGGGTTTTTACCCGAGCGAGTCAGGACTGAGACAATTATTGTCTCCCGAACATCACTAAATTGAGCATATCCACCACAAGGAACAACCTTCCTTGTTAAAGCATGTCAGAAAAGGAAACATTGTCTTTCACTGAAAACCATATACAAAATTTGATTGCTTCTAATCCCTTCTCAGGTATTTCTCTAAGTACCACTGCTAAACATCAAAATGAGGCAGACAGGTTAACTCGTCTCCAAAAAAAGCACATAAGGACAGAATTGCATGGCCATTTCCTTCTACAACATTTGCGGGCTGGCACAATACCTTGGGGTTTGCAAGTGAAAAATATACCAGTGATCTTTGTGGAAGATCCGGAATATAAGAAGGGCTTCAGTTACATCAATACGAAGTGCAGTCGCGACCTTATGGTCCACACAATTGAGACCGCTCAACGCCTCTGTAGTGAGGAAGAAAAGGAAATCGTTGAATTACTAAAAGCAATTGCAGATAACAAAACTGAAGTAGAGGCTAAAAATTTACTTGATAAAATCGAAAAGGAAATCCAGACCTTTAAAGATATAACTATTAACACCAAAACTGCCCAGTTCGAGAAAGACTCTAAGTCATTTAAAATAGAGCAAGTGTATCCCTTTTTGAAGGAAGATTACTATACCACTATTGACTCAAAGAGAGCTCTAAACTCGTACCAGGGTAGATCAAGAACGAGATTTACCACTTTCTCATCTGCTTCATCTTCTGGATCGTCTCCTGATTCCAACCAGGGTCAGCAAAATAAGAATGGCACTAACCAACCTTTTTTAGGAAAGGGCGGACAACAAAACGTCCGCTTCAAACAAACACCATGGGAAATGCGGACAAGAAACAGATACTACAACAACTAGATGTATCTACAATAGTGAATCTTTCAAATAAAACCCTCACTCAGGACGAGAATACTATCCTCAACTTAGGTCTCAAATTCGTCCCTAAACGACGTACTGATTTTACCAAACTCAAGCTTGAGGCATTGGATTTTTGTAGGAAAATCAGACTAAAAACATACTTTGCCGGTGTAGAAGCTGCAACAAGCAGTGAAACTACTGGCCTTCGAGTAAAATCCAAGTTTTTGCCCACTACTAATATTCCCAAACAAGTGTATGCGTACGAGCAAGCAGTCTTGTCAGCACTCACAAAATTAGAAAAGGAAAAACCGTTCATCAGCCACAATATCAGTAAGGGTCAGCTTAAAGCCATAAAAGATCTGAAATCTGACCCTTCGATAATTATCAAGCAGGCCGACAAGGGTGGTGCAGTGGTGGTTTGGCCGCGCACAATGTATCTTGCGGAAGGCAGGACACATGTCGACAATTCGGAATGGTACCGATCGGTCAAAGATGACCCGGTGATAGAAATTCAAAACAAAATTTCCTGTATCACCAAAGAGGCATTTGAGAATGGCTTTTTGGGTCCAAAAGAATATGAATTTCTAAATAAAAAGTCACCGAGAACACCTGTTCTCTACTTCCTTCCGAAGATACACAAAAATAGTACAACACCCCCTGGTAGGCCTATAGTCTCTGGCTGTGATTCAGCCCTTGAGCCGGCTTCAAAATACATCGATTTTTTCTTAAAACCGTTCTTGGAAGGAGTCAAATCGTACCTACGGGATACCATCGACTTCATTAATAAACTCCAAGAAATGACGTTTGACTCTGAGACGCAGTTGATGGTAACATTAGATGTTACCTCACTGTACACTCAAATTCCCCAAGATGAGGCTCTTGAGGTTATGGAAATTTATCTTGAACAACGTGAACGGCCACACAGAGTTCCAACTGCTTTTATTTTGGCCTTGGCTCAAATCACACTCAAAAACAATTATTTCAAATTTGAAAACGAGTTCTTTGTCCAAATCAAGGGGACAGCCATGGGTTGTCCCTATGCTCCAGAGATGGCGGTGCTGTACATGTCACAGTACGAAGAAAAATTCATTCACAATGATAATCCCTATGGTCCAAACATCAAGCAATGGTTGCGCTACATTGATGATGTCTGGCTCCTGTGGCAGGGGAGCCAGACCGAACTCATGGCTTTTCACGAATGGCTAAATTTGAGACACCCTGACATCAAATTTTCCATTGATTGTAGCAATCAAAGAATGACATTCCTCGATGTTGCTGTTGGCACAGCAGGGGGTAAGTTTACCACCACTTTGTTTAAGAAGGCCACGGATAAAAATACTATTCTACACTACAAGAGTGCCCACCCCCAATGTTTGAAGGATAACCTCCCGTATGGGCAGTTACTCAGGATCAGGCGCAATTGCTCTGACCTTGAAGGGTTCAATACACATGCAGACACCTTTTGTGATGAACTAAGCAAAAGAGGTTACCCCAAAAAACTTTTGAAACATTCTAAAAAACGAGCACGCTTTACACCTAGAGAAGAACTTCTTAAAATAAAAACTAAGAAAGAATTGGACAAACTCGTATGTGTCACCACGTATGGAACACACACAAACAAGTTTCGCCAGATTATCCTGCGCAATTGGCATTTGTTGGAAGGACTAGGTTTCCCTCTACAAAAGCCTATTTTCGCCTTGAAGAAAAATTTGAGTGTTGGCCAACAAATCATAAGAGCTGACAGTTTCATACAGAAACCTAAAAGTGACCTAATTTCCAAATGGAACCTCAAACCCATCACAGGCCACCACAAATGTGGTACTTGTGTGGCCTGCGCTAGTGTTGTAGAAGGAGATGAATTTTACCACAATGGCATAAAATGGAGACACAGTTTACACACAAACTGTAAAAGTAAAAATGTGATCTACGGTATCTTGTGCACTTGCAATAAATTGTATATAGGCAAAACATGCCAACAGGTGAATGTCCGGATAACCCAACATCGCTCACGGCTCAAGAAAAGGGTACAAAATGCACCAATGGTCGAGCACTTTGCTAACGCAAACCACAAAGAGACTGACTTTAAGTGGACCGTTCTGGCTGGAATGGATCCACAACATAAATCGCCTAACATTGAGCAGGCATTGTTGCGCAAAGAGGCATATCTAATAATGCGGTTTGATACCATAAACAACGGTCTCAACTCAATGAGTGAGCTATCAAGGCTTTAAATCGAGCACCACAGCAGATCTGATTCCGAGTCCGAGAATGCTATGATAATTGTGAGCGACATAAATTGGTCCTCTAGCGAGGTTCACTACATGTCCCACAATGCACCACTAAGGCACCGCAAAACCTATTCTCCTCTGATTGGCTAAACCAGCAGAGGTGGGCCCCTTCATGTTCCTGAGAGAACTGACTCGCATCCACTTTGTGTGATGGAATGAGGAAGTAGGAAATGTTGCTGAATTGACAGGTATGTCAAACCGCCATCAGCGAGGCAAGCAGCCAAATTGGTCCTCACAGCGCTTGCTTTCTCGCCTGTTAAATCTGGCTATATGATCATTTTGAAAATGTTAGCCGGTTTAATTTAACTAAAGCAGCACCGCCGCGGTGTTTCTTCAAACAGCCAGCGCGCGCTTTTCCCGCTGCAACACGTTCGTGTTTTCTAATTAATACCCGCGTTTTGTTTAAACAGAAGCGCGGAAGTTGTGAAACAACTCAGAAGGGACCAAAATAAATAATCGACTCCACTGCGGTCGGAGATACACTTGAATCTTGAAAATTGGGTGCGCAGACAGTAAGTCATGACCTTTATACGCACAATTTCACTGGATAGTTTAATTGTCAACCTCATTAAAAAATAAGTAATGCGCTTACTTTGCTTACAGCGCACCAGGCTCAAAACGGACATCTCCATTTTATGAGAATTACAGCCGTACTTGGTCCTCCTTTCACCTTCTAACCAGGTATGAACGGCACGCAGGTCTCATAGTTAATTTTAAATGAAAATGTATACATAGCTCCATAAGCTTCATAAAATTCCACAATCTTTTTAGATCATTGCACAAGACCGTATTGAACCACAAGAGTTTTCTGGACGAATTGAATTACCTCACACCCCCAGAGGTACGTCTTTTCACATTGTACACATGAGAAAGGCTGAGCAGGTTGAGGGGAGCATTCAGTAACAAGTACCTTCAATTCTTGTGTTTTTATTAATAGGTCAACACATGGGGAATGGAATACATTTGGCCCTGAAGAGAGTTTGAGAAGAACCCTCCCAAACTCGAAACGCGTAGGCGTGCAGGATTAAATCCTAGCTAGTTTATAAATAGTTAAGACTGTTGGGAACATTACGCCTTGTAACAATTCTACCGAGAGGTTGTGTTGTTATATGGAAGCACATTAAAAAGGCTTCATTTTGGTCAAATATTGTTGAATATCGTATGATAATGTCATGAATATTCCCTTTGCACTTATTTTTGTAATACGTATTAGTCACATGTTCTGCACAATTTATATGCTTGTTTTTGTCGAATTTTTGTGCATTTATGCAGTTCTTGATTTGAGTCTTGTATGTTTCTTCATATGTTTGTTCATTCACGTATTTTTTTGATTTAGTTGTTCAATTGTACGTTTTTGGTTAGTAAGTTCAAGACAGTGAGACTTCTCTTGACACAAATTGCTTTCTATTTTTGATAAGAATTGTTGAATAAAACGGCACAACTAATTGCCGAGATAAGCATATTAAGTTTTGTTTATCTTCTTCATCCCGAATCAGAATGGTGTGAAAGATTTTGAGTGTGGGTTCCTCTGTTTTCTTATAAAGTATATGGGCCCGTACCCCACTCATGTCCGAATGGGCCACACTCCCCCTTTTTTGTAAAAGCAACGTCACACAGCACATGTGCGCCGCAGGGTGATGGACAATATGGCAACGACAACTCACAGGGTGTACGAAGTCGGTGAAAAGGCGGGTAAACTGTTGGCCTGGTTAGAAAAGAAACGGGGAGGGCAGAGGGCCGTAGTACAATTGAAAGACCCAGAGGGCGTGGTGCAGACTGGGCCGTCTCAAATAGTGGACATACTAGCGGACCATTTCCAATTAGTGTATTCCCCTGATTTCGAGGTCTCCCGGGAGATGGCAGAGGGGTCTCTCGTTGGAGTGCCTACTCGTACTTTAACGCTGACTAGCCGGGACGAGTTGGACTCGGACCTGACGACTGAGGAGATACAGGCAGCTATCGCGGCGTTACGCCCAGGGAAGGCGCTAGGCCCTAATGGAGTACCGATAGAATGGTACAAGACCATGGCGGAAACGCTGTCGACGCCTTTACTCCAAATGTACGAGGATTGTCTGGAACGGGGGCAACTGCCGCCCGACCAGCGTACGGCCACTATAATCGCAATACCAAAGCCCGGAAAACCCCCTGATGAATGCGGATCGTACCGCCCAATCTCCCTCCTTAACGCCGAAAGTAAAATTTTGGCGAAACTGTTGGCCACTAGGTTGCTGCCTCATCTGGCGCACCTAATTCATCCGGACCAGTCGGGCTTTATGCCACACCGCAGCACGGCGCTGAACCTTCGACGGCTGCATGGCGTGCTGGCACGCGCTCCACTACTGAAGGAACAGGCGGCGGTGCTGTCGTTGGATGCCAAAATGGCATTCGACATGGTAGAATGGCGATATCTCTTCGCGGTTCTGGAACATTTGGGTATCGGCGCGAAATTTATATCATGGGTCAGGCTACTGTACACAGACCCAGTGGCACGGGTGACGGCCAATGGTCACATCTCGAGGGAGTTCCCACTGGCGAGAGGCACGAGGCAAGGATGCCCGCTCTCGCCGCTGCTGTTCGCCTTAGTGTTGGAACCCTTGGCGACGGTTATCAGAACCACTCAGCTACTGAAGGGCATACGCTGGGGAGGTGACTGGGAGGATAGAGTCTCCCTGTACGCCGACGACATGTTAATCTACCTCACAGACCTTGCAAATGGTATCCCGGTCCTGCTGGCCCTATGTGAGAGACATGGCACGGCGTCGGGTTATAAAATTAACTGGGCGAAGTCGGTACTTTACTTGATCAGTGGCACTCCACCGCCCCTGACCCCGGACTGCCCGTTGCAGGTAGAACCCTTCTCCTTTAAATATCTAGGGATTCGAATCACACGGGAACAGACGACCTTTCGTGACCTTAACCTTCAGCCACTACTAGATAGGTTGAAGGCGGATGTGCGCCATTGGAAGACCCTCCCCTTAACTCTGTTAGGCAGGGCGGCACTTTTTAAAATGATGGCGCTGCCGCGCTTCTTGTATGTCCTGGAAAACACGCCGGCGTTGGTTCCACCGTCATTTTTCCGCCAGGTGTCTGCACACTTGTCAGGCCTGCTGTGGGGAGATAAGCCGGCCAGGGTCGCTCAATCGAAAATGGTTAGAGACTGGTATAGCGGGGGGATAGCGCTCCCAAACCTTGAATTGTACTACTGGGCATCGCACCTTAAGGTGATCAACCAATGGATCCATGGTGCACAGGACGACCCAGCATTCCTGGCTGATAGGAGTCAATTAGGCTTAAACACCCTACTGGCCCCGCTCTATAATAAGGGACTGTTGACAAAGTTGAAAGGCCCAACCAAACACACAGTGTCTATCTGGCATAAAGCTCAAAGGCGACTAGCTTGGGAGGGGGTGATTACCAAACTCACACCGCTGTGGGACGCCAAGGCCCTAGGCACTCTGCGACACAGTAAAGGGTTTGACCAGTGGGACAACATTGGGATCTCCACCGTAGGAGACATGTGGACAAGTGAGGGAGTGATCTCCTTCGCGGCCCTGAGGGAACAGTACGACATGGGATTGAACGAAACGTACCGGTATGTTCAAATTAGGCATGCCCTTCTGGCGGTACTGGAGCCAGGTACGGCGGTCCCAGACTCGGCCCCGTTAGAGGACAGATTGCTTACTGATTACATGGAGGCCAGTGCTACCTCACTCACATATCGTAAACTGCTGAACAACCTACCGGATCCGCTGGTGAAATTGAAGGAACACTGGGAGGATGAGATTGGGGAACTGGACAAGACACACTGGAACGCAGCATTGGCGTCGCCCAAGGAGGCGGGTATATCCTCACGTTTTAGGTTGGTACAATTTAAAATACTGCACAGGGTATACTACACCCGCACAACACTGCACAGAATCCACAGGGCAGATCACCCGTATTGTCTGAGAAACTGTGGGGAAGAGGGCACACTGTTCCATACATTGTGGGCCTGCCCCAGTATACAACACTATTGGGGGCGTGTGGCGCGCACGGTAGGCCAGACTCTGCACACGTCATTTACACCTAACCCCAGGGTATGCCTGCTGAATGTATGGGACCAGACCGACCTGACACAGCATGGGAAGAGATGGGTAATCATTGGTATGATGTTGGCAAAGCGGGACATTGCAATGAACTGGGGGGCGCACACCACTCCGACCTTGGCCCAATGGTGCAGAAATATGGATATGTTAATGATGACGGAAAGAGCAGTTTATCAACAGAGGCGCAACCCACGTAAGTGGAATAAGACATGGTCACCTTGGAATGTATATAGGGGGGAGATCTGTGAACCACTGCCTGAGGATGACGATATTGATAGTGCGGAGGAGGATGAGGAGATGGAATGAGCGGGAGGGTTGGCGGGAGAGGGAGTGTAGTTAAGTGTGACGGAATGTACAAGCCTCGTGAAAAGAAGTGATGTAAAGTTTGTGATTGTTGAAAACCATGCATGTAGCCTTATACTGCTACCACTCACGCACTTGGTATAATTAGATGCTGCCAGAGGAACCACGTCTTGACCCTTTGTTTGTAATGTTCAAATCAGTTAAATGAAAAAATGGAAATGTTGCTTAAATGGTTGGATGCAGCTGAATGTTGAGGCTGCACTGACAAATGTCTCTCGATATATGAATATTCTTTGCCAGCAACAATAAAAACAATAAAAAAAAAAAAATAGCTCTATTAAATCCCTTGAACAGGAAAAGAAATAATTTTCAAGGCCCCAAAACCAAATGGTTCATTTAAAGCCAGGTCACACACTAGTCCTCATTAGAACTGGCCCAGTGCCTGACACTACTTTGTTGCAACTGATAAAATCTAATATAGCTGCTTACATCGCATGCATTTACAACAATTGTGATTACAAAGCGGTCGTTACAACAATCGCAGTACCATTACAACGCAAGTTGTTACTACAACTTGCTCTAGCGGGCGTGCTGGACTTAGGAATAGTATAATTTACTATTCCAACTCCAGAGTGTGCAACAGTAGGGATGGTGTTGGAATAGTAAATTATACTATTCCCTCATTTGGAGCGCCCCCTAGAGCAAGTCGTTGTAATGACTTGAGGTGTAATAGTACTGCGATGTAACAACACGGTCGTTGTAACGAACGTAATGTAACGCATGCGATGTGATGGCAATAGTATATCTGGATACCTTTGCTCACAACTCGTGCCCCCAAAAGTGACAGGCGCCACACCCCCTTGCACCCTGCCACCTTGCACTAAAAGTGACAGGTCCGAAACCCCCTATGAGGATTTAGGTGACGATTTGACCCAAGGGGCAGTCTGCCGTAGGGCGGGGCTGTTTTTGGAGACAGCAGCAAACCAGAGGCCTATGATGGAGGCTGGCCATGTCGTGGTGTAGAGGTGCACGCCCCTTTTAGGGGATGTTTAGGATACATATAAGGCCACCTTAAGAGCCTTGTACAGCAAGCAGGCTCCTGAATACAAAAAGCTGCCCACAGCAAAATGAAGAGATACAACCCTCTCGTGAAAAGCCCTATGTGGGGTGGCGTACAGCCCACTATCGAAAGACATTACCACCGCTTAAAACCCCCTGATAATAGACGAGAATGCTAAACAAGAAACACCTAAGGATATGGGCTGCGACGTTACTGGTTTTGGCAATGACCATTGTCGGCATATGGAAGCACACAGTCTCAAGGATTGCGTATACCGGATGCCCCCAATTAAGGTCGATAGCAGCTGAAGTGTGGGCTCGTGTAATGGCAGTGAGTATGAGGGATTCAGCTTCGAGGAGCTGGACGATTTGGAAGATACGATAGTTCCACCTAACTTCCCCATCTATGAAGACATGGGCTTTCAGGAGGATACGGCTCCTGAGAAGGTCGTTGTGCGGCAGCCCGGTACAAGCTCTGAAGATGATGGGGCATCGCAGGACATTAGCGACTCTCAAGATTTCGGAGCCGCCACAGAGGGCTGTGAAAATGCTGAGGTTAGCAAACATTTTATGAGCAGTCAGTTACATAATGATGTATTTTATTTCTTCAACTAAACTAATGGCATGTCAATCTTTCTTCTTTTGACCCTAGAGAGCAACCCCAGCTGGATGCACCTTTTTCATAATGCGCTATGGGGAAGAAGCTGTAGCACCTCCTAACACACCCGTCGATGAAGACATGGACTTTCAGGAGGAAGCGGCTCCTGAGAAGGTTGTTGTGCAGTAGCCCGATACAAGCTCTGAAGATGATGGGGCATCGCAGGACATTAGCAACTCTCAAAATATCAGAGCTGACGCAGAGGTCAGTGAAAATGCTGAGGTTAGTAAAAATGTTATTAGCAGTCAGTTACATAATGATGTATTTTATTTCTTCAACTAAACTAATGGCATGTCAATCTTTCTTCTTTTGACCCTAGGGAGCAACCCTACAAAAGCGGACAGCGTACATTTTTACTGTCTCTGTTGTGCAAAACAGACTGAAAGTTCCACAAGACAAAGTACTGATGTTTCCATGAAATATGACTATGTCTTCAAGAGTGGCGCGGATGTAAATGAAATTCAAGTAGTACCCCACAACGACCTGATGGCTGTTAAAGGTTTCCCAGTGGTTGTGGTACTAGCCTGTGTCAAACATGACTATTACGGCCTTTGTTTCGGACACAGAATGAACGATCCTCAGCAGGACGCGCACGAGTGTCTGGGCGATGCATACAGAGCATGAGTAATCCGCTATGTATGTAGTTTGTTAGACCCGTACAAGACATATAAACTGTTACGGGTGGTGTACAGACGGTCTGCTGAAAAGAAATATGTCCACCCTGATATGCTGAAGCTCTTGACAGCGGCACTCGAGGAGACCCAACACGCCCACGACCCAAGCTTAAACCTGCAGGGTATGCAAGGGCTGTGTAAGGCTTTTGATAGAAGATGATAGAAAGACTCATAGAAAGGCGTATGTGTAAGCTGTATACAAAAAATAGAAGAATAGGCTATTTAGCCCCCGAAAGACTATTTTAAATAAATAAGGTCTTATTTAGTGTTACATGATAGCATGTATTTAGAACAAAGTAGTAGAATGTTACACCTTGAGGTGGCTATGTGTTAATCCATCCTTACGACGCTTACTATGAAAAGGTAAAGTACCTTCTGTTTATGTTTTGTTAATATTCTTTTTTTTTTTAAATAAAATGTCCTTACGCAAAACAAGCGTGATTCTTTGCCTGTGGTGTAGCAGATGATAACATGCCGGGGGCCCTGTTAAGAAAACGTTATTATGAGGGGGGCGTGGCTAGCAGCCGATGCGGGCGGATGTAGCCTAGTGAGGCTCCCGGCCCTCGGCCCATTTATCCGTAAAATATCCGGAATTATAAGTGGAATCCCCGCGAAATTCGGGTCGATTCCGCATCTTCCATCAGCGCCTGCTCTGGTTGAGTGGCTAGAAAGCAGAACGGCCACAACCAGCGCTACGAGCTGTGCAGAGCCCGGGAGGACGAAGCGCAAGATGGCGACGTAAGGAGGCGGAAGAAAGCGGGCTGTCGCCGGCAGAGGCCCGGGGCGCGGCTACAGGTGACCAGCGGACTTGTGAGGCGGGTGTTACCCCCAAGAAGTGCCCCGGCAGTGGCGGACTGTGAAGGGGCGTGTGCGTAGCCGGAGTGCCCGGTGGTGGCTCCGGCCCCGTGGAGCCCAAAAATCGACGTCCCGGCTTGTGGGCCTGCAACCCCCCCGACGTTGGCGCGTCAGCGCTTCAGGGAAAGAAGTGAGCGGAGCCCCGAGTGAGCAGCGGAAGAGTCGACGAGCTCACGACCTTGGCGGGTCTTCGCTGAGGACCTGCGGAGGTACGGGGGCAGCGGCGACAAACGGCGGATGGGGACCCTGAAGGAGTGAGGGCAGTAACGGAGGACGTTACGCAGAATCTACCCAGAGCCCGTCTGCCTCACCCCGTGAAACCTGGTGGGAGCCCCGACCAGCCTAAGACAGGCGCTACTAAACTATGTGAGGAGCCCTCGGTCCTGGTACTGGGCCCGGCCGCCCCGTAGACACACTCCAGGGGTCTACTCCTGGGGGCTCCTGTAGTGGGACACGGAGCCCTGCGCCCATCCGGAGGGACGCCCAGCCCTGCTTTGACCGACGGAGCGGTGATCCAGCAGTGAGGTGCGCTGGTACTCGTGCGCCCCACCACCTTTAGCGGCCTTGCACTCGGCCACGGGCTGCGAGACCAAAGATCAGGGGAGAGGTGGCGACTGGCTGGCGGCACTGGACCGGTCCGGTGTGCGGCCTAGGCACTGAGTGGCAACGGAGACTGGCTGATCCTTTCCCGGAGTGACGGCCCGACTCCCCAGCGGAGGGGTCCGCTCCCGCCAGCGAGCGAGAGTGTAGATCCGGAGGCCCGGCACGGCGGCTCCTGGCGCAGCTACCCACGGTGAGAGACAGACTACAGGAGAACCGCCCCGGGGTGCGGCGCTGGACCCGGTCCCGAACGACAGCAGCGAACATGATCATGACAGGGCCTCTTCAGAGAGAAGAGCGGCCACAGACACCCCTTCCACGATACTGAGGGAGATACGCACGAGTACAGCAACGGGACCCCTGGAGCACAACTACCTCCACTGGCGAGTAGACCCCAACCGCGCGGACCACAGGTCGCGACTGCCAGAACAGTGACGGCTCCTACTGAAAGCTGCGGCCTCACCTCCGGCCGAGTGGACTATCTATCGCGATCTGCCCAGGCTAGGCCGGCTGTTAACCCGGAAGCAGCATGGGGAAACCAAAAGGGCCCAAAGGTGATGGGGGGCCGGCCACAGAGGCTCCAGACGACGTGCAACAACCCCATTCAGAGTTGCAAATGATGCAAGACAAAATCCTAGAAGCTATTGCAGCCACGAAGGACGCTCTGCAGCATGACATTGCTCAGGTATCAACGAACCTGGGACTCCTGAGAGCCGACCATGAGAAGCTAGCCGATAGGGTCAAAGAGGTGGAAATCAGTCTAAAAGACATTGTGCCAGGACACAAGGCTTTGGAAGGCAAACTCACGGACGCCCTGGACCGCATCCAGACACTGGAAAGACGGGCAGAGGATGCGGAAAACCGCAGCCGTCGGAACAATGTACGCCTGGTGGGCCTGCCGGAGAAAAAAGAGGGGACGGACATAATGGGTTACTTAGACAATTGGCTGCGAACAGCGGTGGCACCGGAAGGACTGTCCCCCTTCTTCACATTGGAGAGAGCTCATCGTGTACCTGCCAGGCCCCCGAAACCGGGGCTCCCCCCGCGACCGGTGGTGATTAAATTGCTCCACTACAGGGACAGAGACTGGCTACTGCAACGAGCGAGGGAAGCGGGACCGTTTCAGGTCGATAACAGTAAAGTCACGTTGTTCCCGGACTACACCTTCGAAACTCAAAAACTACGAGCCTCGTTCCTGTCCATTAAAAAGGAACTACGTACGGAGGGTCTGCAATACTCGCTGTTATTCCCGGCAAGGCTCCGAGTTTCTATGGATGGAAAGGCCCTGTTCTTTACATCTTCGGCGGATGCATGTTCTTGGTGGGACTCTTACAAGGCTGGAACAGATGGGGCCCACTTCAGAGCCGAGGAGGACTTCCAACAGGGCTCGGTGCGACGATCCAAGCGGCTTCGGAAACGTGGTCAACACCGGAAAAAACCGACGGAATCACAGACGGTAGAGGAGCGGCAAGCGGCACTGCAGGCGGTGAAGGAGGTCTCAGGCGTGGTGTCATCACAGCTGGGAAGAGAATCGAACTCGGAGGGAAGAAGAACGGGATCGGAAACAGAACTGTCGGAGGTGGACAGCATAAGGGGTCCAACAGTAACACCACAAACAGCGGAGGAAATATTCGGCAGCTAAACCAAGAACCATGGGGGGTCTGACAACGACAGTTTGGCTGCTATGGCGTGGCCGATCACTTGAGCAGGCCAACGTAAGACTGGACTAACGTGAGTTTGGATGAATATTGAGGGGCGGGGGAATAGGGAGATGTATTCCATAGCGGAGGCTAGTTCACGCGCCCAGAGGCCCATAAGGCCGCCGCAGTACAGACTGCGGAGTAGGAAGTTTTGAGAGCACGTTGCTCAATTGTTTGGACGGGGGTAACTCTTTCGCAGTTAGGTCCTGTTCTAGGGGGGAGGATGTCTAGAGATGTTGGGGTTCCTCAAGACAGGGGCGGGAGAAGGGGGGGAGGGGCAGAGCTGGGAGGGGACAGAGTGAGGGGAAAGGGGGGGGCGAGCCTGTTGGGGACAGGTGGGAGAGATGTCATTCCTGGTGTCTGGCCGCAGTTGGTCAGGGCTCATAACCGACACCATCGGGAAAATGGATAGTGTGGGATCGTTAAAATGTGTGTCCTGGAATGTGCGGGGTCTGAACTCAATGACTAAAAGGCACAAAATTCATTCTTACCTGGTCCGCAGGGGGGTTCACATTGCCTTCCTGCAGGAGACTCATCCAACTAAAAAAGAAGGGGCCGCACTACAAAGGAGGTGGAGGGGTCACCTGTTCTATACCACGTATTCAGCATTTGCCAGGGGGGTGTTAATTTGGATTCGAGCCGGGGTCCCCTTCCAAGTCACTAGGCACACCGTGGACCCAGAGGGGCGATTTGTAGCTGTTGAGGGATTACTTAGGGGCCGTGATATCGCTCTCTGCGGCGTTTATGCGCCTAACGCTGAGCAAGCGGTGTACTTCACTAGACTTTCCAGACACTTAGCTGCCTATTTCGCTGGCCCCGTCTTGATGGGGGGAGACTTCAACTCTATCGAGGACACCACCATAGATAGATCACACCCACCATTGCACGCTTCCTCAGTACATAGATTGGCGAAACACAGATCGAACTGGCAGGAGCAATGGGACCTGACTGATGTGTGGCGTATACAACACCCTGTAGAGAGGGACTATTCCTTCTACTCTAGCATGCACGACCTCCACGTCCGTATAGACGCATTCCTATGCTCCCAGCAGGTATTACCGATGGTTGCCCGTACAGAATATCTCACACGCTCGATATCAGATCATAACCCCCTACTGCTCACACTAGCCTGGATGAACGGGACTACGCCGATCCCGACGTGGCGGCTCCGGCCGGACACGTTGGATGACCCGCCGTTCAGCGCAGACTTAGAAACCAGAGTCACACAATACTTCACGGAAAACGAGGAGACCACCTCCTCACGAGCCACTGAATGGAATGCATTCAAGGTAGTAGTAAGGGGACACTGTATAGGGAAATTTGCGGGGGCGCGACGGACATTAGTAGAGGACTTAGACAAGGCTGAGCGGACATTGCGGGAAGCCGAGAAATTGCGACCCAACCACCCCGAATTGCAAGATAGGGTTTGTGCAGCGCGGGAAGCGGTGGCTGTTGAAATAGAGCGCCTACGCAGCTTTGATTACAAATCTTATTTGACTAAGGCTCTCGCCGAAGGGGATAAAACAGGGACACTGCTAGCCTGGCTGGCCAACCCCAATAGGGGCACAACCCCGATACTGTCCCTGAAAGGATTGGGCGGGGAAGTGTACAACACCCAACTAGACATAGTGAAGTGCTTCAAGGAATATTATGACAACAGAAGGGATTTAGAGGCTCGACCCGAGGCGACGGACGCTTTGTTAACAGAGATCCAGCTGCCTCGGCTAGAACCGGAACATGCTAAAACCATCGGGGGACCGATCGGCCTCGCGGAAATTAGGGGGGCCATAAAGAGAATGGCGCGTAACAAAACACCAGGGATGGATGGGTTGCCTATTGAGTTCTACGCGAAGTATATGGACTTACTGACCCCAAGACTACGAATAATATATAACGAGGCCAAAGAGAAGGGCGAGTTGCCCCAATCGATGCGTGAGGCGATTATGATCCCCTTGCTAAAACCGAGCAGAGATAGCTCGGATCCAGCGTCGTACCGCCCGTTGTCAATGCTGACAACGGATTATACAATTTTAAGCACGATCCTAGCCACAAGACTGATAGCCCATATGCAGGGCCTGATTCATGGGGATCAGTCGGGCTTCATCCCCACTAGAAATACGTCCCACAACATTCGCAGGCTGCTTAGGCTAATAGCGGACCCTCCACCGACCGCACGAGCCCCTATGGTGCTGTCGGTGGACATTGAAAAGGCTTTCGATAGCCTGGACTGGGAGTACCTCTATAAAGTGATGCAGTGTTTTGGTCTAGGAGAAGGTTATATACAATGGACCAAAGTGCTTTATGCCTCGGCAGGCGCTAGGGTGAGAGTAGGAGCTTTAATATCAGATTGTTACGAAAACTTGCCTATTTCCGCTCCGGAAAGCGGAGCAATGTCCATCGACTAACCTTAACGTGCGATGGGAACCTGATTGTCTGCACTACCTCGGGGTTTACATCTACCACGAACCCGCCGCCCTATTGGACGGGAACATCGGTCGATGCGTTCGAGCGTTGAAAGGCAACATGTCCTTCTGGGCTACCCTCCCCCTATCCCTGACGGGACGAGTATCCCTCCTCAAAATGATCGCCCTGCCACGATTATTGTACTTCTTTAGGACCCTCCCTGTATGGATACCGGGAGAAATGTTCTAGCGCCTGAAGTCTAGCATAGTGTCCTTCCTGTGGGGAGCAGGCAGGCGGCGAATAGCACTGGCGACTCTGATGCGCCCGAAAGATCGGGGCGGACTAGCGGTCCCAGACTTTGAGCTCTATTACCTGGCTGCACAACTACAATTCTTCAAGCAGGAGGTGGCAAGAGTGTACCGGGGGCCTGACCAAGAGAGAGACGTGGGTACCCCCCGCCATGTGTTGGCGTACATAGCCCTACAGCAGAAATTAATACTCAGAGGGTTGACCCACGAAGAAAGGATGCTGCGGCTGTGCTGGAACCGCATGCAAAAGCGTGCCGGCCCTGGTCACCCATATGCGCCAGAGATCCCAATAGGAATGATAACGGCGCTTCCGCATGGAGGGGATTGGTCGAACCTCCAGTTGTGGGAGGAGGCGGGTCTGCAGATGGTGGGAGACCTATATACTGACGGGGTGCTAACGCCATACCAGACTCTACAGGAGCAATACGATCTCCCACGAGGAGACTATTTACTGCACGCGGCGGTTGTGAGATCTATTCAGGCACATTGGGGCGAGGGACTGATTGAACCTGAAACTTCACCGGCGTGCCAATACACGATGATGACGGCAGGAACATTCAAGGCGGTTACGTGTCTCTACTCCAGATTGAGCACGAACAACATGCCACCGATGACGCGCCTCAAAACACACTGGGAGACTGATCTGCAAAAAGAAATCCCTGACAACACATGGTCCCAATTGGTTCAGCGAGCTAGGAAAAGCACCAGGAGCGCCCGCTTCCAATTGATACACCTTTACATTCTTCATAGGGCCTACCTCACTCCGAATAAAATAGCTAAATACTTTGGCGCTGAGGATGCAGCGTGCCCCAGATGTGCACTAGCAGGTGCTGACTTAATTCACATGCTCAGGGACTGTCCACGATTGCAAGACTACTGGGCAGGGGTGGGGGACACCTTAAATGAGGTTACAAACAGAGTCCTGCACTATGACAGCGCGGTTGTCCTGCTACACTGGTTTCCACACACACGCAAAACCAAGCTGTCGAGTAAATTTATAGACATGGGTCTACTCATTGCTAAGAGGGAGCTCACCAAGGGTTGGAAGTCTAAGACGGCACCGACACGTCAAAAATGGATGAACGAATTTCTGAAATGGGCTGCGGCAGAGAGCACGCTTAGATACCAGATGGCCAGGCGTAAAGCAGATGAGAAGGCTCAGGAAGCGGCGCTCGCATGGGAAATCCTAGTCCAGGCACTTAGGGACAGCACAGGGGAGAGTGGAGAAGAGGAGGAAATAGTACACTCGGAGACCCCTGGGGAGGCGGTATTGGACCCAACACTAACACCAGACACACACACCTAATAATCGACTTCATAATCCTAGAACTACCAACTCAACTAAGTTTCCGACCCTTGTAAATAGGCACAGGCACCAGGGGGACAGGGAGGGGGGGGACAGTTAAACTGATTTAAATGTTGAAGAGGGTTCCTACACTACTACTAGACGATGTGGAACTATAGGTTTTGAAAAAAAAAAGTTAAAAGCGGAGAGCGGTAGATCACTGAGACCGACTGTAACAGGAAAATGAGGCAAATTGCTGAAGGTATATACGCCACCCAACCTCCGGGATGTGGGTAATAAGGCTGTGTACGTAATGTCTAGATGTGGAAAAATACCTGAGATCCCGCTGACACATCTACGTGTATATTGTATACCTAACATTCTCCTCTGCAATACAAATTGTTTTACAAAAAAAATAACAAGAAAACGTTATTATGATACAAGGGGAGTTGGCAGCTTGGGAAGCGCCGAAGCTCTGCATAGAAGGGCTGTAGGTGAAAACGAACCTGTAATCAGAGGCCTGGTGAAGACCTGGTTATCAGGAGAGGAGGCGTATTCACTCCATAAACCCGCCAGAAGACACTTAAAAAGGCGCTCTACACTCATTAATGCGCAAATAGATTATCAATGGCAGTCGTATATCATCAGCCGTCAAGATATAGCAAAACATATCAGTGACGCTCGTTATATATTAACCGTAATAGATGTCTTGTCCAAGTACGCCTACGCAGAAGCCCTACACGATAAAAGTGGGGCTAGCGTCACGGACGCTTTTAAAGCCATCTTCGAGAAGGGTTGAATACTGCAAAAACAACAAACAGATGCCGGTAAAGAATTCTTAAACAAGGCATTTCAGAAATTATTAAAGCATTAAGGGGTTCAACATTTTGTAACACACATGGAGGTAAAAGCAGCGGTTGTAGAGCAGTTTAACAGAGCTTTAAAGTCTAAGATGTGGAGGTATTTTACGACCCACAACACCAACAGATATGTTGGTGTTCTATAAGCCTTTTTTAGCTGTATATAATGCCAGTTATCGCAGGACCATCAAAACAGCACCCGTAGAGGTAACTCCTAATCATTTTTTATCTGTTTGGAGAATGGTGAACAGGCATAATTTCGCTACAAAGGTGAAGAAGCCTATTTTTTAAAAAGGTGATCACGTAAGGATTTCAAAATTGAAAGGTGTCTTTACGAAGGGCTACCAACAGACTTTTAGCGACAAAATATTTATAGTGGAAAGTGTGGAGTTTGCAGAAGGGATATATATTAACAGGTTAAAGGACTACAACGGGGAAGCAGTGTCGGGGGTCTTTTACAAGGAAGAGTTACTAAGGATGCCCGCTGATTCGCACAGGGTAAATAGGGGGGGAAAGATTTTGAAAAGGAAAGGTAGAGGGGCTAATAGTCAGGCATATGTCAAATGGAGGGGATGGCTGGAGAAATTTAACAGTTGGGTGTCGGCCAGCTCCCTGAAGGGTGTGTGAGCTGTGGACCGTCTAAAAGCTGCTGTTACGATGGAGACAACGCCCTTTTATATCACCCTGCCGTACAACGCCTCTAAGGGCATGTTCTCCGACATCCTGATTTCTAATTATACCATGAAATTGGCAAAGCTGGTGGACCTGAAAGGGGATTGGGAGGTAGCCCTAATGGAAATCCAATATGAAAGAACCTGGAATATATTTACACAGAGCGAGGCCAAGTTTTACATAAAGCTTGAGCAGGACCCTGTGAGCATGCACAAGAGCATCCCATACGGCCACTACCCAACTGTTTCAAGTGTTATGGACGCCATCAACAAATCCATAGCCAGCATCGAAACATATACGAATATTCATCTGTCACTAGATAACGTCAGAAGGAAGGTGTTTCTTAAAGCCCCTAATCGCACCACGTCGTTTAACTGCTCCGGTAAATTAAGAAGAGTTTTAGGCAACGTACAGAATGAAAAAAAAACGATCGAACACGATTACACGTGCCCCGATATTAACGGGGGTTCTACACGCTAAATGTGTATATTGATAATGTAGAGGCCCAGCGGATCGCCGATAGTTACTCGCCGCTGTTGAGTTGGGTCCATGTACAGGGGGAAAATAATACGATGGTCAATATTCAATTCAACAAACCCGACTACGTCATAGTTTCTAAAAAACATTTTGACACTATTTTAATTATAATCTTCGATGACCAGTCTGTACCGGTGTCCTTTAAATACAGGAAAGTTATTGTTAAGCTTCATTTAAGGCCGAGACGCAGCAGAGGCTATTAAGTAGGCATCGTGGTGGTTGTGAAAACATACGGGGACCCTTGTATGTACAGGGACCATTACCGAAACCAGGTCGGATATGGAGGCCCTCCGTACTTTCATGGGTCACCGGTTATGTATGGTGCTGATCTAGGAGGTTTCTTCAGCACTCTATTTAGAAGAGCTATGCCCTTCTTGAGAAGAGTCTATGAAATTGTAAAACCGCATGTTAAATCGGTGGCTACGAACATTGCCCAGAACGTGGTAGGGTCTGTTACTTCGGCGGTTGCCGAGCGCATGAACAAACAGCCGCAAGAAGGCGCTGGTTTGGTGTACAGGCCTCGCACCATTGTTAAAAGGAAGCACCGCACTTTGAGACGCAGGGGACCATCTGCCCCCTATAAAAAAAGGAGGAGTTCTTCAAAGCGCGCTCAGAAAAGAAAAACCCCAAGACGGAAGAGAGGTTCGAAGAAGAAGAGAACCGCCTCTAAAGTAAATATTGGGGAGAGGGGTAAATATTGGGGAGAGGGGTTGGCCTAACGGCTAAGGCGCTCGACCTCGGACCTGGGGATCTGGGTTCGAGTCTTGGTAACGACGCCAATAACCCCCTGTGATTCTGGGCAAATCACTTAATCTCCCCGTGCCTAAAAAAAAAAAATGAAAGTGTGTCCTCATGTAACGTAACTGGTGCTATGTAAAGCGCTCTGATAACTGATTCGGTTCGGTTCTAGTTCGCGCTATATAAAAAACTCTACAAAAACTCTACAAAATATTTTTTAAAGCGCCGCAAACGAAAGCATGGCCTTCGTACATTGTGCCTTGGGCGAGTCCGCCAAATCCGAGTTAGCCTTGTTTACTCTAAAGCCCACACAGACAAGCATCGAAAACAGTTTCTTCATGGAGGTTTCACCTTTAGCCTCTTTGACGCCTCTGGCCCCTATAGAGTTTCATGTATCAGGGTCCACGGATATGAATTTGGATCTCTACTCCATCTTATGTGTAAAATCGTAAGAGCAGATGGTTCCGACATAGCAGCAGACGCTAAAGTGGCAACGATCGCTTACCCCCTAGCGACCGTGTTTAATCAGGTGGACATCACCATGGGCGATCGCCTCAGCACCCAGAGCGATAACATGTACGCCTACAGAGCCTACCTCGAGAACATTCTAAATTACAGGAGCGACGCCCTCGACACGCAGATTTCAGCTGGGCTCTTCTACAAGGACACATACGGCCACTTTGAAGCCAAGGAGCTGGACGGTGACAATCAGAGTTTTGTAAAAAGAGCAAGTTTTGCCGGGGGAAGTCGTCACTTTGACCTCCTGGGCCGCATACATTCAGACCTCTTCTTCCAAGATAAACTGCTCTTCAACGGAATTGATCTTAAGATCAAGCTCACTCACAACAAGGACTCATTATGTCTCATCAGTGGTGATGCGGACCAGTACAAGCTGGACATACTGTCAGCGAGTTTGTTTGTAAAGAGGGTGAAAGTGTCCCCGAGCGTCAGATTAGCGCACGCAATGCTTTGCAAATATCAAACCCCAAGTACGCGGTGGATAGAGTAGCTCTGAAGGTATTCAGCATCCCTGCCGGTAATCGATTAACTCAGCAACAGAATTTATTTCTGGGGCAACTGATCATCATCGGAATTGTGGACAATACAGCTTTTAGCGGCGTCTACGACTCAAAGTCTTTCAATTTTAAGCACTACAACATCAACTACGCTGTGCTGGTCCACAAGGGCACTGTGATTCCTGCAAAACCCTACACACCCAGTTTTAGAACCTCCAACTACATCAAGGAATATCAGGGGCTCGATAACCGGGAAGCATCTACGGGACTGCGGGGTAGCCGTGTCAAGAGAAGGCTATGGGGCCCGATACACGCTGTTCGCATTCGACCTGACTCCTGACAAGGAAGACGGCGATCACTACAACCTGGTCAAAAATGGCAATCTAAAACCTGAAATACCATTTAGTAATCCGCTACCTGCGAATGTGAGCATGGTCGTATTATCGGTATTGAACAGCATCATTCAGATCAACCACGCCAGACAGACTTTGTTTGACTGTCTTTAAAGTGTTTGTGAAATGGACACTGTGCAGATACGGGACTTATTAAGCAGGCATAAATACGCTAGGAAATAATTTTTAGGTGTTTTCCCTAGCGATGGGTTACCAGTCTAAATAGGGCCAGAAAGACCGCGCGCCCTAGTCTTTAATACAGATCCGCATTACAAGGGTGGAACACACTGGGCTCCTGTGTTTTTAGAGAGTGACAAGGTTACAGTGTTTGACAGTACTGCTGAGTTCCCCGAACACAGTATCTATACACAGCCTATATTCAAGTTTGTGAAAAAAGCCGCAGCGAGGGTTGAGTATAACAAGCTAAGGCTCCAGGATTTGTTAGCCATCACATGCCGGGAACACTGTATTTATTTTATAAGTAAAATGTCAGAGTGTGTGGCGTTTAGAAATTTCTTAAATCTATATTCGAGTGACCTTGTTAACAATGACAGTCTAGTTGTGAAATATGTAAAAGAAAACACAAGGACCTCGGTCAGACCTGTGAAAACAGAATATAGCGTTTGTCAAAATTGTAAGGGCATGTAACGTGTGTATGTTTAATGATGAATGTTTAAAATAAAGGCATTTTTAAAACACACATTCAGGCTCTGTATTTCTATGCTGCCACATACACCATAATTAAAATGTTTTAAAAGATGAGTGAGACGGGTTTAAGAGTTATAGAAGTGTTTATTACAAACAGGTGTGTAGGTTGTTCATTACAATGACATCCATTACTAAAATAATATATGAAGAAAAATCAGACACGGTTATACACGTATTAGGCACAGTTATTCAAAAAGTCTGTAGAAACCTTAAGGATTAATCAATGTATAGGATTTGGACAGTTGCCTTCTTCTCTGTACAGGTGTCACAAGTGGGGTGCTCCAAGAGGGGGATAGTCATGGGACGTCAGAAGCGGCTGGCGATGGAGGGAGGGGTGCCTTTAACCATTCAAGCATAAGGCGGTGATCGGTATTAGCCATAAGTGTGGAAGGGATGTTGAGTTCAGCAGCTGCTCACAGAAACTGATCCCAACCTCTAGGAGCATTTTGATGCGTTAGGGTTTTGGGGTGCGTGAGACCTTTGACTAGATCGTACATGTGTGAACCAACAACCACCTGCCCCATGCTGTTAGGTATTTAGAGTTTAACAAAACAGGGTCTTGACTCCTACCACAGCAAGGCTAAGCCAGGGATATCAAAGTAAACAAAAACACGTGCCAGTACTGTTCCTTGTTTTCTACAGTCAACTAGAACCCATATGAATAAAACATATTGGTCTGTTTCATATAACGTCACTCGTTTAATGGTTTTTTAATTCCACTACTTTTTTTTACATTCTTTTGAATTAAAAAAAAAAAACTTATTTAGTGCATATACAAAAGTGTACAATTGAAAACAAACGATAAATGTGACAGAAAATAGTTATATATATTTACAGTTCACCCTCTCTATATTTACAGTCTCATTCATTCCACAGTCATACCATTCTCACATGAAAAAATAGAACAACAAAAAAATGGAAAATAGAAAATGGCTTTGTGTCAAAACAAATATTTTCTTTACACTTGATGTTACCTAGTACCTTTTACATTATAGCAATGTTGAATACTAATGTACAACTGTCAAGATTAATCTAAATTTTTGAAAATAGCGTCCTTCTAACCTTAGTTAATGACACTAAGCCTCCAACAGTCGACGCGTTTCGAACTCCCTGATTGCGGAGTTCTCCTCAGGACCATATATGAATCTCTAGACCAACTTTTCCCCCATTTTCTTTTCCACAGGCTTTTTTCTACGAAGAAAGGAAGAAAACAGCTTTTTATTGGAGACCCATTTTGAGTTTCTCCTTTTTGTTACCTACGAGGATAGGGTGCGCCTTAGCGTGTGCACACCGTCCCGCAGGTACCCCATGGTCCTGACGAATACCTGTTAATTTTACACATAGGTAGAAACATGTAGACCTTTTTAACCTACACCCTATATATATTTTTTCACCGACAGCTCTCCTAATTGGGCAACAGGTGCCGTTTCCTTCTTTTAATGATATCCGTCACACCCCAGAATAAACTACGTAAGTGGATAGTACCAGATACTTTTAACAACACTTAGTTTTTTCCTTGCACATATAAAAAAAATAAAACCAGCTCCACTGTAATCAGGTGTCGCAGCACACCTGGATGGCACTCGGCTGTCTGGGTGGGACCCCGATGATGAAGCATGTCACCAACTAGGTTGGTGAGTGAGGAGTCTTCTAAAGGACAAAGGACGTCCTTCCTGTGTATTGTGGCTAACACACTGACTCGCCTCCACTGAGGCTAGGTCGATCCCTAAGGTGTAACTCCCTTATTGTTGTTTATCGATATACTCAAGGGGTCAGGGAGTCCCACTCCTGCCTTTACTGGCAAATACCCTTTCTCTCTTTATTGTTGACCTAGTTTTGGCAGCGCACAGCTGCAAGAGTTTTTTTAGTTTTTAATCCCCCACTTTTTCTGGACCATATACACCACCATATCTTGACAATATGAGCAACTACCAGGGCCTCACTTTCTCAACGGAAGAAATTGATGCAATTATGGGTGATCTTTCAACCTTTGCTGATGCCAACATCTCGCAGAGCATCTCACAGACCACTGAGGGGGAAAAACTTACAGAACTCAAGAAAAACAGGATAAGAACTATCTTGCATGGGACTATTCTTAAAGAATATGTAATCAACAAAATGGCTCCTATGGGTCTACTGGTGACAAATGCCCCACGCATCTTCCTGGAAGACGCCACTTTCAGAAAGGATTGGGCCCTAATAGCATGGCACTGCACGCATGACTGGATCATGTTGATCCTAAAAACAGCGGTACGTCTATCTGAGAAAATCTTAGTCGAGATCCAACTTACGGAAGGACAGATATAAGCCTCTATCACCGGCTATAAGAAAAAATTAGAGGAACTTAACAAGGAGATTAACGAATATAAAGAAAATCTCACCCAACAAAAGGTATCGAAATTCCAGAAGGATTTAAAGAGGTTCTCTTTTGTAAAAACCTACCCATACTCAGACCCTGAGTACACAGCACCGATAAAAATGGATCAAACCCCAGTTTCCCCCAGTAACAGTTCTGTGAGCAGTAATTCTAGCACTTCCAGTACTGGAAGTTACAAACAACGGGGAAAAGGGAGAGGGAGAACATCACAACAAGGCAATTGGCCTCAGTTCAACCCAATGATGCAAGGCTTTCAACCACCGTTTCACCCTCCACCATTTCAAATGTATGGATGGCAACCACCCTTTCAACACCCACCACCTCCACCCAACAGCTACAGGCCGCCTTTTTTATGGAGGGGCGGAAGTGGCAGGGGAAGAAACAGAGGAGGTGGAGGAGGGGGGGCCCAAGTACACTGGGCACCGGAGGATCCAATTGTGAACCACACCCGGAGCAAGAATCAACAAGCAGGACCGAGCATCACTTAGAACTAGTGACTAACCTTGCAACCAGACCTCTATCAATCACTGAAGTACTGTAGTGTGTTTTATCTAGGTACCTGAATCAATATCCTATTCTTTGCCCTTGTCCGGTTATAAATCAATAATATCCCTGCAACGGCACAGAAACCCTTTTCATAATTCGGTCATAGCGCATGCTGTCACATTAAGCAAGCCTATTCCTCCAGCCCCCTAGAAAGCACACCGAGTTCTTAAACAAATCCAAGCCTCCAGCAACCTGGGAAATCCCCGCTGCTATTGTTTTGATTTCGTCCGAGAACTCCTGTAAAGCACTGTTAGAAGGACCAGTTCTTAGTGACATCTTTATTGACGTCTTATGTCCATCCTTACGTCAACCCCGGCACCTTTCAGGTATAAATATACCGACGCTGCCTTAAGCAAACACACGGTGGTAATCCTGGAGCAGAGCAGCTACTACTTCCGAAGAGCCCAGCTGATGCGAGAGCCCACGGACGCTGCCCCTCCCTTTTGACGCGCTGAGAAAGACGCTGTCTTTTCTCTTGCCGAGCAATCCAGCCTCCGGCGTCTCCAGCCTACCCTTACGGGTGACTGGGATACTGAGTCCTGAGAGAGAGATACCAGCCCTCCTGCCTTCTAATACCCAGGTACTGAACTGACTAAACCCTTACAGAGAATTCTTGAGTCAGATTCTTGGCAAACCAAACTTAACTTAAACTGCTACTTACTTACTCCCTCCCATGTATTAGGCTTATGTCAGGTACACCGGGGTAGGCGTAGTTAGAAGCACCAGTTGAGTACGATTAGTCAATGTATATATGTATGTATCTATTTTATCCATTTTAAAGTATCATATGGCTAAGAAACCATATCAATGCTTTTACAGTATTATTTCATAATCCTGCTTTTACTGTATGCACTGTACTTAATTATAAGTATTGCAATTGTAGCAATTCATTTCTCCTGTATGAGGAAAGAGACTGCTCAATAAATAACACCTTTTATTGAAAACGCCCGTCTCTCTTTTTCTCTGCAATCTGGTGAAACTAAGTATGCACCTTTGACTGAGTGAAATAGCTGTCTTTTGTTTTCACACGACTTTAGAGATATACTCTTATTCAGGGAGAGCAAAGTTGTCATGTTTTATGGTTGTCAGAAACTAAATCCCTTCTTGTCTATCCAGGGAGGTTAAACTCCTCCTCGCTTATTCGAGAAAGTTTCTAGTGAACTCTGAGCTAGCTGGCAAAAAACTTAAGTCTAATATAGTCAGTAAAGACCTAGATAACCTCAGTCCTACGTCTACACTACTGAATATATTATTCCAATGCGCAGAGCCTATTGGGACTATAGGAACTACACTACAGTACAAGTCCTAAACAAAGGATTAGGCTTTGTCCCCACACAACGATTTGATAAATTCCAACTCCATTGTGAGTTGGCGGGTTTCTTTAGGAAATTAAAACTAAAGGCTTTCTTTGAAAGAAACAAAGACAACAATGAGAACCCAGACCCTAACGAGACTGGACTCCGACCTAAGTCGACCTTCAACCCTCCTCCGCACATGACCCCGGTGGAACTTTCCACCTTCGAACAAGCGGTATTCAGCGATATTGAAACCTTTCAGCCCAAGGAACCATTTACCAATCTCACTAGATCTGAAAGGATTGCTCTGGATGAGTTAAAACACTGTGAAACCATCACAATCAAACCTGCGGACAAAGGGGGCGCAGTGGTAGTACTTGATACCACTATGTACAGAGCTGAATGCCTCCGTCTGTTAGGGGACATACACAATTAGCGAGAATTGACCTATGATCCAACCCCTGAACTAAAAAATGAAATCAAGTCACTAATTGACCATGGCGAAGAAAGAGGATTTATCTTGAAACAGGAGGCAAACTACTTATGCAACAATGAGGGGAAGATACCATACTTCTACATACTCCCTAAGATGCATAAGAACAAGCACCCTCCGCCTGGTAGACCTATTGTATCAGGCATTGGATCTGTCCTGGAACCACTGTCAAAATTTTGTGATGTATTTTTGAGACCTCTGGTTCAGAAAACCTCGACATACCTGAAAGATACCAAGAACGTCTTACAACTGTTAAACCAAATGACGATTGATGAGAACACCATACTAGTCAGTCTTGACATAGAGAGCCTCTACACGAGCATACCTCAGTACGACACCTTGAGAGTATTAGAAAAAGCCTTAGAAAAAAAGGATTGGACACACAGAACACCAAGAAACTTCATCCTAGAATGTGCTAGATTAGCACTCACAAAGAACTACTTCGAGTTTGAGGGGACCCTGTACCTCCAGATAGGTGGAACCTCGATGGGAAGCACATTTCCTCCTAGCGTGGCAGGTCTTTATGTATATGACTTCGAGGAGAGATTCATCTTAAGTGACCAAAATCCTTTTGCGACACATATCCTCCTCTGGAAACGTTACATAGACGACGTCCTGACGATATGGCAAGGACCAGAAGAAACACTCCTGGCATTCTTTGAGTGGATCAACACTCTGGATACCAATCTGAAATTCACACATACAAAAGACCCCACAACTATGACCTTTCTTGATTTAACAATCACTAAAGAAGGCGCACACCTAGAAACCAGGACCCACTTTAAACCTACTGCTAGAAATAATCTCCTGAAATTCGAGAGCTTTCACCCGAGACCCCTCAGGGAAAATCTCCCCTACGGGCAATTTTTGAGAATCAGGAGGAACTGCAGTAAAATCAGTGACTATCGCAAACAAGCAGGAGATTTAACCACCAAACTCCGAGCAAGGGGCTATCCGGACAACATCCTCAATAAATGTCAAAAACGTGCCAGGAATCAGTCACGAGAGGCACTTCTAGAGGATAATGTCAAAGAACAAGCTGCCACACCATTGACCTGTGTGACTACCTTTTGTACTGCATCTACTCTAATGTCGAAATCAATAAATAAACACTGGAAAATAATCAATACAGGCAATTTGAAATGGGACAAGCCCGTATTTGCCTACAAGAGAGCAAGAAGTATACGCGACAGTATAGTTAACACCAGACCCAAGAAAAGAATTGAAGAACAGCCCGCGGTACTGAACGCGTGGGGATTCCCAAAGGTTATAGGACACTACAAATGTGGGAATTGCAGTGTCTGTCCTTTAACTGAAAACACAAAGACACTAACTTTGGAAGAAGGAAAGATCTGGACTATCAGAGCACATACCAATTGCAATAGCTCTAATGTGGTGTATTTAATCACTTGTCCCTGTAACTTACGATATGTGGGCATGACTGGTAGAAAGATCAAGCAACGCATATGCGAACATCGGAGCACGATCCGCTGCCAAAAAACAATGACCAAACTTACAGAACATTTCCTGTCTATGAAACATGGCCCAAATGACATCAAATGGACCATCATAGAACAAGTTGAAAAAGAGACCAACCTCTTCGAAAAGGAACAACGTTGGATTTATAGATTGTCAACACATAAGACCGGCCTCAATGATAATATCCCTTGGAACTCAGTCTGCCACTAGTTCCTCACTACCTGCCATGTATTACAGTGCAATACAATACATGCTGACAGGGAAAGTCCCCTTTGAACCTGTGATTTTCTTTCCCTCTGCATGCTATCTGTTGTAGACGCTCATGATTGACCCATCCGTAGTTTAAAAATGCATGACTACTCATTTTTCTTATATTTTGTTTATTCTGTCCTACATTTTAAGATGATGAGCGCACGAGTAGAGCAGCTCTCTTTTTCTCAAATCCACTCATAAATAACGAAGAGCACACGAACCGGGCCCCCTCACGCCTGCACTCTAATTGGTCACGAAATCGATGACACGCTAGAGTCCACTCCCCCACACGCCCGCCTTCCATTGGCTATTCCATCGATGACACGGAATAGCTGGCCACGCCCCACCCGGAAACGGGACCTTCTTTAACCAAGCCGGCGTTCCTGTTCAGTAACACTCGGAGCACCCGTGCTGACGGCCTAGGCGTAAACGGCACCTTTCTCTCCCTTTACAAGTAAGACTGTTCTTCTGGGGGGCCCCAACAGCCCCTTTGTTCCTATCTCGGCACACCCTTGAAACTTTTCATGTCACTTTCTCCCAGATCGTAACAAGGAGTGTGCCAGTCCCGGGTTTGCTCATGGAGCATTGAATAGTAGCTCTCCCAATAAGACGTTTGTTTTTGTTCCTTAATATTACTGTGCATGTTCACTACACCAGGCACGATCGCTCCCCTGTTCATGTAAGGTCGGTGTAGCACGTCCAGATTACCGTTTTTTCATTTTTTAATTTACGCACTGCTCACGTTTTTCACTAAATGCTTCTTTGCTTTTAAAATCACGCTGAGTCGTTTTCACTATCACGACGACTTTGCTTCTACCTCAGGAACTGAGATACAACACCCAAAAACACCGCCATTACGTGTTAAGTACCCTCTCACAAAGCTGGCTTTACACGTGGCGAACATAGTATCTGTGATACAATGGGTGCGCTACCACGTGGTACGATTATTGCAGGTCACTGTGGTACGATTATTGCAGGTCACTGCGGAACTGGGACTTATTTCCGATGTCCCTAAAAAAGCACCTGATTATTGAAGGTGTACATCACGATTCACAAAAACTTGTGTCTTATGTGTATGTTTGGCATATATGTATGTTTTGTTATCCACAACCCTTTTCCCCCATTTTCTTTTCCACAGGCTTTTTTCTACGAAGAAAGGAAGAAAACAGCTTTTTATTGGAGACCCATTTTGAGTTTCTCCTTTTTGTTACCTACGAGGATAGGGTGCGCCTTAGCGTGTGCACACCGTCCCGCCGGTACCCCATGGTCCTGACGAATACCTGTTAATTTTACACATAGGTAGAAACATGTAGACCTTTTTAACCTACACCCTATATATATTTTTTCACCGACAGCTCTCCTAATTGGGCAACAGGTTGTCCGGGTGGGACCCCGATGATGAAGCATGTCACCAACTAGGTTGGTGAGTGAGGGGTCTTCTAAAGGACAAAGGACGTCCTTCCTGTGGATTGTGGCCAACACACTGACTCGCCTCCACTGAGGCTAGGTCGATCCCTACGGTGTAACTCCCTTATTGTTGTTTATAGCTTCTTCTTCAACACCTGTAACTGGCTCTTTGATATAGGGACATTAACTTTTAGGGTGTTTACAGCTATTTCTGAAATGGCCGCCACTAAATCGTCAGAAGCAGCGCAGAGGATGGCTTTTCTGTGCTGGGGACCGGCTGTAACCAGCATTTTCAGGAGAGCTAAATTGCGGCATAGGCGGTCAGACATGGTCAACACAGGTTGTTATAAGGGTCGGACTACAAAAGTCTCTAAAGGTCTTCAGCATGGCTTTTTATAGGCTCGGGACTAGTTCTTTGTTGTGTAAGCGACTGGGAGATCAGGGGGAAAAATATCTGCCCTCAGTCTGAAGTCTTCTAGAGTGTTATTTTTTAAGTCAACCAGCACGTAGCCGTGGGGTTTTGCTGTAGCGTCGTTAAAGGCCTCCATGAAGAAGTGCATGTTTCCCGGTACATCTGTTTAGCTATGACGGATATTTGCTGTTTGTCACGGTGGGCTTTAAATAAAACAAGGTATGAGGCGTTGAGTGCTATAGAGCAACTGTTCTTACCCTTGTAAAAAGTTCTGCACAATGTAGAATATGCTTAGATTGTGGTGGTGTGAATATTGAGTAAAAGCTCCCTCTAGCTCTGGATGATCCCCACCTTCACGAATTAGGTCATCGACAATTACCAGGTTTACAAGGGTCGGGGGCACCAACTCATCGTCATTGAGATTATCAGGTATACCTTCTATAAATCTGATATGCAGGAAGCTGCGGGACAGGTCTGTATAAAGATCTTGCCAGCACGAATAAAGCCACACAATGTTATTAGGTGTTTGGGATAAACCCCCGGCAGCATTTTCTAAGAGCTTTTTTATAAAGTAGCTTTTACTGCAGTTTCAGGGCCCTGCTAATACGCAGAACGGATGCTGTAATCTGGTGTCCATAGTGTGGTGGTGATCTCTCTAATGCGTCTAATAGGGTCAGGACCTTTTCATCAAAAACAATGTGTAAGGTTTTATGTAGGGCAGGGTTGTAATCTTTTTGGATCTGACTATGCAGGGCTGATTCACAATTATGGTTTTATCATGTTCACGATCGTCTTATGCAGAGTATTCATGCACCAGATCCTTCAGACTGTCAAAATTGATTTTTAGGGTGTTGTTGACATTTAATGTTATACCTTTGACCTTCATGCACACCTTGTTGTTGTTTGTTTTGTAGGTATAGTTCTTAGGTCCGGAGGCAGTAAATTATATGTTCATATTTATTGAGTTCGCTGGTCAAATTACCTAAGTAATCCCCAAGAGGAGGGTCTTCATCCCCCGGTTTATTCAGAAAAATCACAGAGTCTGTATTGTGATACAAACAATGGTCCTGGAGTTTATCCATAACCCTGTAAAGCTCTAGACGGGCGTGGGCTGTCGTGAAGCAAGCTATGAAGATGTTTATGTTGTTACAAGTTGTGGGGTACTCTTTGTGTATTTCAAACACACAGCTGCGGTCCCGTCATTGATAAATTCGCAGATGGGCACCTCGTAACAAGGGGCAAAAAGGTACTTAAACAGTTCATCAGGATCTGTTATTAAGGTTGTATTTGACATGTTTGTACGCTGTGTGAATTTTTCCCATATGGAGTTGAGACAGAGTTTGGCTAACTGTCGGCGTGCAGGGTTGACCTCTATTAAAAGGGGTCGTAAATGTATACCCTGTGAGTGTGGTAGTCATCGATGTATTTCTGCTTTGCATCTTGACTAGTACACCATTTGGGATATCATGAGGCCTCCTGTTTGTCTATGAGAAACAAATTAATGTAGCGTGAAAAGAGGCGTTTCGTTGTCTTCTTAAAATGCCACACCTTGTGTACTCTCCCGAGTCTGTAGCCTTTCTCCAAGGCAGCTTGTACCTCGATGCTACACCACGTCCCGGTGAGCATCCTTTGTTCTTCAGTGTGTCTACAACCACCAACCTCTTTAAACACTGCACATGTTCGTCAAAGCAGGAACATCAGTTTACCATCGACTCTGTATGGTAACACAGGGATGTAAAGATGCTTCGGCGGATAGATTTCGCATTTGACTAGCCCAAAGTATTCGGAAAGGGGCTTAAAGTCTCTATTTATGATGATGGGGTGCCCTAAGGGGTATAGCTTCATTTTGTTCACAGATGGGTACAGACTGGTGAAATCGTAGTAGTGTATTTTCTCACCCTCACCAACGGCCCTGTACAGTTGTATGGCATTTGTACGACCCCCGAATAAGGCATCGCGGGGCTCCAGAGGTTGTGGTAAATCACAACTCTGAAGGACACAGCAGAGCTCGGTGTCGGTTGTTAGCATATCTAACCACTCATGCTCCCAAAGGACCCTCAGAGCAAAGCCACATTTTTCAACATACTGGGCTTTCATCATAGAACGTCTGTGTAAGTGTTCAAATTTGGCACCCAGCAATATGTTAAACTTGTGGGGCTTGTAACAATGGGGGCAGCCATGGTAAAAGCAACCGTTGTATTTAAACTCCGTAGGCACTCCCTTAATTACGGCGTATCCATCCATGTAATAGGGGCCCAGGCAGTATTCGCCGCCCCTGTAAGGCATGTTAAATATGTATGTTTTCCTTTTCAGAGACGTACATGAGCCATTGGATAGAGGGGGTTGAATAACATTTCTGTTTACCGTTATAGAGGTCTGGTGGCACTAGAGAGATACTTTTAGTCTTAAAAACATGTGCTTGTAGATGGACATACCCATGGAAGCCAAAGTGATGTTTTGAAAAGGGTCTATGTATTCAACCGTCTTTGTCATTTCAGGGGTCTTGGACTTCAAAGCCCTGACTTTCTTAGTCATCTCCACCACAATGTCTCTGAAGAGGTTGCAGGCTTGTCGTACGATCATTACATCAAGCTTTCAACTCGGTTTGAAAATGAAACTCCTTGTCAATGTTTTCAGAGTACCATTGCAGAAAGCTCTCTTTCTCGGCCGGCATCATATATTGAACCCCGTAGCTGTCTGGAGGCGGCATGGGCCCCACATAATCCAGGTTCACCCAGGTGTTAAAAAAGTGTGGAAAATAACCTTTACACCCTGGGAAACCAAAGGTTTTTGGCAGCTTACTAAATTTCATGGGCAGGAAATTCAGGGTGTCTATGAACCTTATTTGTAACTGGCAGCAGTTAGAAACATCAGCTTGGAACCCTGAATGATGAGTTCTACTTGTACCTTTTCACAAATCAGATTTGGTAAAATAAAGAATGAGTCATATGCTTTTGAGTTATGGGCCAGCATGGTATACCCTTTGAATTTGGTTTGAATGAAAGTGTTAAGGAAATCACCAACGCATGTTCGCCCTTCAAACTCTCAGCTGTCGTCGGAAGTTAGATGGTGGGCATAAATATAGTTAGATTTGTGTACACCCGTCTCTTGTGTGCACTCTATATTAAACACTATGTAGTCTTCGATTTTGGTCTGGGGTCTGCCTTTAACGATGTAACACCGGTGATTTGTTCCCGCCCTAAAAGGAGTGTGACACCTTCGGCCTTTCATGCTATTGCATTTGTGATCTTCTGCCACATACCGACCAAACTCAAAGCAATCCATTTTAGGGACGTATTTAACAGCTTTGTTATGTATGCTCAAGCAGTCTTGCGAGTGACAAAACATCTTACAGGTGTGACACCACACATTCAGGGTGGCGTCTATGACGCAACCGTCCCTCTGACATTTCACACTGATGATGTGCCTTAGTGTTGTATATATTTTTGCAATATGTGCACACGTACTTAACTCCCAGCAAACCTTTAAGTTTCAAGATACCTTCAAAGTGGTTTTCGTGGTGAAGGACATATACGATCTTGTTTCTCACACGTTCCCTGGTTGTAAAGTACTTCCAAGAACCGTTGTGATTAAGAACTTTCACCGTAACGGCGAAATAGTTCTCAAAAAGACCTATGTCGCCAAAGATGACCTTACTGTCTGGAGGTATTTCAAGAACCTCATGGGCTTCCGCCGCTCTAGACATGATGACAGCTTCGGTGATGTTGCGCCCCATCATCAACCCCATAATGCTGGCCTCCAGACATGTGTTGGCTGCTCCGTTGTTAAAGGTGAGCAGCCAGCGTTGTTTCTTACCAATTATCTTGCTGGATAGTACGCTCTTTAAAGGCCTGGAAACACCCCTTCACGACCCCGTACAATGAGGGCTATGACTCTGAAAGTGCCATCGGCGACTAGTTCAGCCTTACTCTGTAAAAGCCTCGAGAGGTTTTCTAAAAATTCCATGGTGTCAAACACAGCGCGGGACTTTTGTTTGGTGAACAAAGGGCTGTCAAAACCCTGCCCCTGGAAGCGTAGTTGGAATAAATTATTAGGGCCCACATCGCGTAACAACCTTTCTATGAGTGTTTGCACAGCCTGATGTATGGCTTAAACCCCGTGATCGGAGGATCTTATCTGGGGAAGGTTAACAAGCCTAAACTCCTCGTAGTGTTCTGTAGCGTTAAATCTCTCAACAGTGCGACTGTAGCTTCTAACACTCTCTTAAAAGATGGCCTCTGAATCCTCATCTTGAGGAATTTGACTTGCTGGGGAGCTCGCAGCAGTATCATTTTAGGGGTCCTGGCTTAGCACGGACTCGGGGTGTCTTTTGAGCCGCCGTGTAGAGCATATTTTGGCTTTCTTGAGTTTACTTATTAAAAGCCTGTGCTGCTTGTGCTATTAGCACACTTTTGCTTTTTACAGGACCAGTCTTTTCGAGGCAACCTCCCCCGCCTATCTGAACAGTATGGTTTTCACATGTGTGCGACATACTCATGGAGACCTATGCTACAGACCCACACCCGGTCCTTCTATGTGTTCCTGGTGATAGAGTATTGCCGCTCTACCACCCGAGCCCTTCAAACACCCTCCCCTTGGCGTGTTAGCTAAGAAGCCTTACAATAGGGTGTCAAGGAACGGCAGATACTGAAGATATTGACATAGTATAAATATATATCATATGCATCTACCTGGAACTCATTTACATAGTGGTTATCCTAATAATTTGGCATGCACCCAGGCCTCCTGAAGTTGTGCCAGAAACCACTGCCATCAAGGCTGGTGCTGCAATAAGGCCACTATTGGCTACTGCATTACAGTGCCAACAGAAATGTCTGCAATAGGGTGCCAGATTACAATAAACAGTCACAAAAACAGATTTATGGTTATGGGAGAGGGAGCACTCCAACAGAAAAATATCATTTGCCTTCACAAAATTCACATCAGTCCTACCTGTCTTGTAACAAACAATGTCTAACTCTCAGCAGATTATATTCTTGAGCCATTGGCTCTGCCTAATCTTAAAAACTCTCTTTGGACTCGTTGGCTAGAAAGGAGTCTGAGCTGAAGGTGAATTTCTCCTTTGTGAAGAATGTGCCTTTAATGTAAAAAACACTTGAAGTCACACTACATGTGTCAGTAACAGGGGCATAACAAAACAAAATGCTGCACTGTAATTATGCTAACTGAACTTTTGAAACCATATCATCCACTTAGATCAATTTACCCGTTAGAGCTAGGCATTTCTGATGAAGGAGCTAACTGCTTGAATTAAAACTTGCTTTCTTATATAGCTCTAAACACCACAGATTTTGCGTTGTAGCACTGTAAAAACAAGTATTATGATACTCAATATATCGGCCCCTAATGGATGAAAAGTTAAGCGGCCCTTTCTGGCATTCAACTTTTTTTACCTACAATTTGCACACTGATTTCTGCAGAGGGTGCATTTACCTCCTGAGCTATTTTATTCAGTCTCACTTCAGTTTATGGTATATGGAGAACTCGTCATGTGCAGAAAATCTATGTATAACAAACAAGGCTTCATTGTCCACCTTGGTTGGTATATGCAAACAAGGCTTCAGTTCTTGGGATCTCAACAAGGTAGGAGCTGGTCTCGTGGTTACAGATGTATAGGTCCTCGGAAAGCATTCAGACAATGCAGCCTTATCTTTCAGCCAAGTCCAGGTAAACAAGGAAACAGGGATTTGGAAAAGTGCGTAGTTAGCGTCCCAGTTGGAAATAGAGACGCCTGGAAAAGACATAGGGGCATATTTACAATAAGTGGCGCATCCCTGCATATCAGCAGGGATGCGCCACTTATTGTGCGCCATGCCTCCGCCACAATGGATGCGCCGCATTGCGGCGCACCATGAGGCAAAAACAGCACAGATGCGTCACGTATCTGTGTTGTAAAAGTGGCGCATTGCTGGAGTTGTGTCGCAAGCGCGACGCAGCTCCAGCAAGGCTGTAGGGTGCCCTATCCTTCAAATGCTGCGTCAATCCTTATGCCTGCTTCAAGCAGGTGCAGGATTTTGACACAGCATGGGCACCAAAGTGACTGAGTGAAATCTTGTAGATTTCACTCAGCCACTTTTAGGAGGCGTTCCTGCGCCGGAACGCCCCCCCCCCGTGCGCAGGAACGCCTCCTTCTGGCGCAGGGCTTTACAACGTGACGCATCTCCGAGATGCGTCACGTTGTAAATACCCTGCACCATGGCGCACCTTTGCCCAGCCGCTGCGTCACAAAAGTGACACATCGACGGCGTAAAAGAGTCGCAAGGGGCTTGTAAATCTGCCCCATAGTATCGGTACTGTAGGTCCTAATGCCAGAAATAAAACTGCAAACCTCCTCTGTGAGTCCATGGGTGTACAGAGCAAGATTTTCCTTCCATTGTGAAATTTGTAGTCAATTTTATCCCTTTGAAAAATCAGGATTTCCAGTGCCACAATGCAAAACAAAAAATACCTGGACTTACTGAGCTGCTCACACATGGGCCCAGGGCAGGCCTTTGCTCCACTTGCACCCCGGGCGCAACCCACTTAGATGCCACCACACAACTTTTGCTGAAAATATTGCTCGTACCCTCTACTTCTTTTGCATGTGAAACTGTCATACAACTGCCTCACTTATAGAGACTTTAGTGCAGAGCTGCAGGATAAACAAGCACTGGCAGGCTGCAGCTAAACTGTCTAAAGAGAGGCTGCTGCATGACCTGTACACAGGCAGCTCCATGCGCCCCTCTACATGTCGGCGCCCTGGGCCTATGCTCGGTTTGCCCATGCTAAAGGCCGGCCCTGCATGATGGACCTCTGTAGCTTTGGAGCTCTGCCGCTGCCATAGCCCATCCCATCGCATTCTTCTGCAGTCACCTGGCTTTGTGTGACGAAGAAAGTCCTTTTTAGGTCTCGCCTGTCGATGCGCATGCGCATCGAGCTTGCGAGCCTATTGCGGCTTAAACAACCTTTAACTAAGAAGCAAGGAATCGTGGCGATTCCTTGCAGTGCCCGTGACTTTGAAGCTCAATGCGCATGCGCATTGAGCTTAAAAGCGCGTGCACATCAGTTCCCTCAGCCGCAATCGCCGTCTGTTCCCTCAGCCGCATTCCTCCGACACCTTTTGAAGTGAAGCTTAGCTTCACTTCAAAGGCCCCGGCTTCTTCACACCCACATGCCGCTCTCCCCGCTCCGCCCCCTCCCCTGCCCGCCGTGTGCATTTCTCCTACACCCCCTCCCCACAGCAATGCCCTCCGTCTGTTTTACAATTTGAAGAGGTAATCGGAGTGCCTCCTCACATTTCACTTCACTGCCTTCCAACCTCATGGTTGAAACTTTAGTCACCATCTCCTGTTTGTCGTACCCCAAGCAGCGGTGCACGCACTACCAATCCTTCTGTTATGCCACATCTCGCAGCTTAGATTCCTTCGCTCTTTCTTTTACTCTCCACGTTTCTGCCTCTTTCACTCTCTCTTCCAACTCTCTCCCCCCTCTCCATTTACTTACACAAATCTCGCAGATACCCCAAGCAGCAGTGCCCGCACTACCAATCCTTCTGTTATGCCACATCTCTCAGCTTACATATTCCTTCGCTCTTTCTTTTACTCTCCACGTTTCTGCCTCTTTCACTCTCTCTTCCAACTCTCTCCCCCCTCTCCATTTACTTACACAAATCTCGCAGAAACCCTAAGCAGCAGTGCCCGCACTACCAATCCTTCTGTTATGCCACATCTCTCAGCTTACAGATCCCTTCGCTCTTTCTTTTCCTCTCCACGTTTCTGCCTCTTTCACTCTCTCTTCCAACTCTCTCCCCCCTCTCCATTTACTTACACAAATCTCGCAGATACCCCAAGCAGCTGTGCCCGCACTACCAATCCTTCTGTTATGCCACATCTCTCAGCTTACAGATTCGCACTTTCTTTTCCTCTCAACGATTCTGCCTCTTTCACTCTCTCTTACAACTCTCTCCCCCCCTTCTCCATTTACTTACACAAATCTCGCAGATACCCCAAGCAGCAGTGCCCGCACTACCAATCCTTCTGTTATGCCACATCTCTCAGTTTACAGATTCCTTAGCACTTTCATTTACTCTCCACGTTTCTGCCTCTTTCACTCTCTCTTCCAACTCTCTCCCCCCTCTCCATTTACTTACACAAATCTCGCAGATACCCCAAGCAGCTGTGCCCGCACTACCAATCCTTCTGTTATGCCACATCTCTCAGCTTACAGATTCGCACTTTCTTTTCCTCTCAATGATTCTGCCTCTTTCACTCTCTCTTACAACTCTCTCCCCCCTCTCCATTTACTTACACAAATCTCGCAGATACCCCAAGCAGCAGTGCCCGCACTACCAATCCTTCTGTTATGCCACATCTCTTAGTTTACAGATTCCTTAGCACTTTCATTTACTCTCCACGTTTCTGCCTCTTTCACTCTCTCTTCCAACTCTCTCCCCCCTCTCCATTTACTTACACAAATCTCGCAGATACCCCAAGCAGCAGTGCCCGCACTACCAATCCTTCTGTTATGCCACATCTCGCAGCTTAGATTCCTTCGCTCTTTCTTTTACTCTCCACGTTTCTGCCTCTTTCACTCTCTCTTCCAACTCTCTCCCCCCTCTCCATTTACTTACACAAATCTCGCAGATACCCCAAGCAGCAGTGCCCGCACTACCAATCCTTCTGTTATGCCACATCTCTCAGCTTACAGATTCCTTCGCTCTTTCTTTTACTCTCCACGTTTCTGCCTCTTTCACTCTCTCTTCCAACTCTCTCCCCCCTCTCCATTTACTTACACAAATCTCGCAGAAACCCTAAGCAGCAGTGCCCGCACTACCAATCCTTCTGTTATGCCACATCTCTCAGCTTACAGATCCCTTCGCTCTTTCTTTTCCTCTCCACGTTTCTGCCTCTTTCACTCTCTCTTCCAACTCTCTCCCCCCTCTCCATTTACTTACACAAATCTCGCAGATACCCCAAGCAGCTGTGCCCGCACTACCAATCCTTCTGTTATGCCACATCTCTCAGCTTACAGATTCGCACTTTCTTTTCCTCTCAACGATTCTGCCTCTTTCACTCTCTCTTACAACTCTCTCCCCCCTCTCCATTTACTTACACAAATCTCGCAGATACCCCAAGCAGCAGTGCCCGCACTACCAATCCTTCTGTTATGCCACATCTCTCAGTTTACAGATTCCTTAGCACTTTCATTTACTCTCCACGTTTCTGCCTCTTTCACTCTCTCTTCCAACTCTCTCCCCCCTCTCCATTTACTTACACAAATCTCGCAGATACCCCAAGCAGCAGTGCCCGCACTACCAATCCTTCTGTTATGCCACATCTCGCAGCTTAGATTCCTTCGCTCTTTCTTTTACTCTCCACGTTTCTGCCTCTTTCACTCTCTCTTCCAACTCTCTCCCCCTCTCCATTTACTTACACAAATCTCGCAGATACCCCAAGCAGCTGTGCCCGCACTACCAATCCTTCTGTTATGCCACATCTCTCAGCTTACAGATTCGCACTTTCTTTTCCTCTCAACGATTCTGCCTCTTTCACTCTCTCTTACAACTCTCTCCCCCCCTCTCCATTTACTTACACAAATCTCGCAGATACCCCAAGCAGCAGTGCCCGCACTACCAATCCTTCTGTTATGCCACATCTCTCAGTTTACAGATTCCTTAGCACTTTCATTTACTCTCCACGTTTCTGCCTCTTTCACTCTCTCTTCCAACTCTCTCCCCCCTCTCCATTTACTTACACAAATCTCGCAGATACCCCAAGCAGCAGTGCCCGCACTACCAATCCTTCTGTTATGCCACATCTCTCAGCTTACATATTCCTTCGCTCTTTCTTTTACTCTCCACGTTTCTGCCTCTTTCACTCTCTCTTCCAACTCTCTCCCCCCTCTCCATTTACTTACACAAATCTCGCAGAAACACTAAGCAGCAGTGCCCGCACTACCAATCCTTCTGTTATGCCACATCTCTCAGCTTACATATTCCTTCGCTCTTTCTTTTACTCTCCACGTTTCTGCCTCTTTCACTCTCTCTTCCAACTCTCTCCCTCCTCTCCATTTACTTACACAAATCTCGCAGATACCCCAAGCAGCAGTGCCCGCACTACCAATCCTTCTGTTATGCCACATCTCTCAGCTTACAGATTCGCACTTTCTTTTCCTCTCAACGATTCTGCCTCTTTCACTCTCTCTTACAACTCTCTCCCCCCTCTCCATTTACTTACACAAATCTCGCAGATACCCCAAGCAGCAGTGCCCGCACTACCAAGCCTTCTGTTATGCCACATCTCTCAGCTTACATATTCCTTCGCTCTTTCTTTTACTCTCCACGTTTCTGCCTATTTCACTCTCTCTTCCAACTCTCTCCCCCCTCTCCATTTACTTACACAAATCTCGCAGATACCCCAAGCAGCTGTGCCCGCACTACCAATCCTTCTGTTATGCCACATCTCTCAGCTTACAGATTCGCACTTTCTTTTCCTCTCAACGATTCTGCCTCTTTCACTCTCTCTTACAACTCTCTCCCCCCTCTCCATTTACTTACACAAATCTCGCAGATACCCCAAGCAGCAGTGCCCGCACTAACAATCCTTCTGTTATGCCACATCTCTCAGTTTACAGATTCCTTCGCACTTTCATTTACTCTCCACGTTTCTGCCTCTTTCACTCTCTCTTCCAACTCTCTCCCTCCATCTCCATTTACTTACACAAATCTTGGTGAGGCACAGGCAGCAACACTCCAAGCTTCCCTCACACACAGAGCAGGTACAGCACAGGCAGCAACAGTGCAAGCTTCCATCACACACGGAGCAGGTACAGCACAGGCAACAGCAATGCAAGCTTCCCTCAAACACGGAGCAGGTACAGCACAGGCAGCAACAGTGCAAGCTTCCCTCACACACAGAGCAGGTACAGCACAGGCAGCAACAGTGCAAGCTTCCCTCACACACAGAGCAGGTACAGCACAGGCAGCAACAGTGCAAGCTTCCATCACACACGGAGCAGGTACAGCACAGGCAACAGCAATGCAAGCTTCACTCAAACACGGAGCAGGTACAGCACAGGCAACAGCAGTGCAAGCTTCCCTTACACATGGAACAGGTACAGCACCGACAGCAGCAGTGCAAGCTTCCCTCACACACGGAGCAGGTACAGCACAGGCAGCAGCAGTGCAAGCTTCCCTCACACATAGATCAGGTACAGCACAGGCGGCAGCAGTGCAAGCTTCCCTCACACACAGAGCAGGCACAGCACAGGCAGCTACAGTGCAAGCTTCCCTCACACACGGAGCAGGTACAGCACAGGCAGCAACAGTGCAAGCTTCCCTCACACACAGAGCAGGTACAGCACAGGCAGCAACAGTGCAAGCTTCCCTCACACACAGAGCAGGTACAGCACAGGCAGCAACAGTGCAAGCTTCCATCACACACGGAGCAGGTACAGCACAGGCAACAGCAATGCAAGCTTCACTCAAACACGGAGCAGGTACAGCACAGGCAACAGCAGTGCAAGCTTCCCTTACACATGGAACAGGTACAGCACCGACAGCAGCAGTGCAAGCTTCCATCACACACGGAGCAGGTACAGCACAGGCGGCAGCAGTGCAAGCTTCCCTCACACATACATCAGGTACAGCACAGGCGGCAGCAGTGCAAGCTTCCCTTACACATGGAACAGGTACTGCACCGACAGCAGCAGTGCAAGCTTCCCTCACACACCGTCACACACCCTCAGCTTCACACACCCTCACTCACCCTCACACACACACACACACACACACACACACATACAACAACAAAAGGAAGAATAGAAATAAACTATCCTAATCCACACTCTAACTCCAAGATAGAAATCCTGAGTCCTAATTCACCCTAATAAACTAACAGCCTAATTCACCCTACAAATACACCCTCAAGATACGCAACAGAAAGACATCCTAGAAAATAACAACCAAAGTAAAAATACGCGCAATGATGTTTATCAAGCTTCAGGTCACCAAACCAACAATTATTAGGACAACATAACACCAACAAAAGAACGAAGAAATATCGGTCAGGATGCGAGGACGAGGATGTACAAACACAAAAGTAAAACAGCCTATTTTTAACTTGGGTAATAAACAAGCACTATTCATCCGGTAAATGGGACGGATTAAACACAATTGTCACGAGTTACACAAAAAGCCGTAGGCATATAACAATAGCAGTTCATCACACGGAATTATATCAAATATAAAAAACATATTACGCAACTTGGATTCAGCGCTAACATCCCTCAGCCGCACTCCTCCCACACCCCCGCTCCGCCCCCTCCCCTGCCTGCCGTGTCGCGTTTCTTCAGTTATCTTAGCCCCACTCCAGGCCCCTGCTGCTTTCACACCCTCATGCCGCTCTCCCCGCTCACCCCCTCCCCTGCCCGCCGTCTCAGTTATCTTAGCCGCACTCCATGCCCCTGCTGCTTTCACACCCTCATGCCGCTCTCCCCGCTCACCCCCTCCCCTGCCCGCCGTGTCACATTCATCCCCCCTCCCCTTCTCTGCCTTCCCTCCATTCACCTCTTCCAACTCTCTCCCACCTCTCCATTTACTTACACAAATCTCGCAGATACCCCAAGCAGCAGTGCCCGCACTACCAATCCTTCTGTTATGCCACATCTCTCAGCTTACATATTCCTTCGCTCTTTCTTTTACTCTCCACGTTTCTGCCTCTTTCACTCTCTCTTCCAACTCTCTCCCCCCTCTCCATTTACTTACACAAATCTCGCAGATACCCCAAGCAGCAGTGCCCGCACTACCAATCCTTCTGTTATGCCACATCTCGCAGCTTAGATTCCTTCGCTCTTTCTTTTACTCTCCACGTTTCTGCCTCTTTCACTCTCTCTTCCAACTCTCTCCCCCCTCTCCATTTACTTACACAAATCTCGCAGATACCCCAAGCAGCAGTGCCCGCACTACCAATCCTTCTGTTATGCCACATCTCTCAGCTTACATATTCCTTCGCTCTTTCTTTTACTCTCCACGTTTCTGCCTCTTTCACTCTCTCTTCCAACTCTCTCCCCCCTCTCCATTTACTTACACAAATCTTGCAGAAACACTAAGCAGCAGTGCCCGCACTACCAATCCTTCTGTTATGCCACATCTCTCAGCTTACATATTCCTTCGCTCTTTCTTTTACTCTCCACGTTTCTGCCTCTTTCACTCTCTCTTCCAACTCTCTCCCTCCTCTCCATTTACTTACACAAATCTCGCAGATACCCCAAGCAGCAGTGCCCGCACTACCAATCCTTCTGTTATGCCACATCTCTCAGCTTACAGATTCCTTCGCTCTTTCTTTTACTCTCCACGTTTCTGCCTCTTTCACTCTCTCTTCCAAGTCTCTCCCCCCTCTCCATTTACTTACACAAATCGCGCAGATACCCCAAGCAGCAGTGCCCGCACTACCAATCCTTCTGTTATGCCACATCTCTCAGCTTACAGATTCGCACTTTCTTTTCCTCTCAACGATTCTGCCTCTTTCACTCTCTCTTACAACTCTCTCCCCCCTCTCCATTTACTTACACAAATCTCGCAGATACCCCAAGCAGCAGTGCCCGCACTACCAATCCTTCTGTTATGCCACATCTCTCAGCTTACATATTCCTTCGCTCTTTCTTTTACTCTCCACGTTTCTGCCTCTTTCACTCTCTCTTCCAACTCTCTCCCCCTCTCCATTTACTTACACAAATCTCGCAGAAACACTAAGCAGCAGTGCCCGCACTACCAATCCTTCTGTTATGCCACATCTCTCAGCTTACATATTCCTTCGCTCTTTCTTTTACTCTCCACGTTTCTGCCTCTTTCACTCTCTCTTCCAACTCTCTCCCTCCTCTCCATTTACTTACACAAATCTCGCAGATACCCCAAGCAGCAGTGCCCGCACTACCAATCCTTCTGTTATGCCACATCTCTCAGCTTACAGATTCCTTCGCTCTTTCTTTTACTCTCCACGTTTCTGCCTCTTTCACTCTCTCTTCCAAGTCTCTCCCCCCTCTCCATTTACTTACACAAATCTCGCAGATACCCCAAGCAGCAGTGCCCGCACTACCAATCCTTCTGTTATGCCACATCTCTCAGCTTACAGATTCGCACTTTCTTTTCCTCTCAACGATTCTGCCTCTTTCACTCTCTCTTACAACTCTCTCCCTCCTCTCCATTTACTTACACAAATCTCGCAGATACCCCAAGCAGCAGTGCCCGCACTACCAATCCTTCTGTTATGCCACATCTCTCAGCTTACAGATTCGCACTTTCTTTTCCTCTCAACGATTCTGCCTCTTTCACTCTCTCTTACAACTCTCTCCCCCCTCTCCATTTACTTACACAAATCTCGCAGATACCCCAAGCAGCAGTGCCCGCACTACCAATCCTTCTGTTATGCCACATCTCTCAGTTTACAGATTCCTTACCACTTTCATTTACTCTCCACGTTTCTGCCTCTTTCACTCTCTCTTCCAACTCTCTCCCCCCTCTCCATTTACTTACACAAATCTCGCAGATACCCCAAGCAGCAGTGCCCGCAGTACCAATCCTTCTGTTATGCCACATCTCGCAGCTTAGATTCCTTCGCTCTTTCTTTTACTCTCCACGTTTCTGCCTCTTTCACTCTCTCTTCCAACTCTCTCCCCCCTCTCCATTTACTTACACAAATCTCGCAGATACCCCAAGCAGCAGTGCCCGCACTACCAATCCTTCTGTTATGCCACATCTCTCAGCTTACATATTCCTTTGCTCTTTCTTTTACTCTCCACGTTTCTGCCTCTTTCACGCTCTCTTCCAACTCTCTCCCCCTCTCCATTTACTTACACAAATCTCGCAGAAACCCTAAGCAGCAGTGCCCGCACTACCAATCCTTCTGTTATGCCACATCTCTCAGCTTACATATTCCTTCGCTCTTTCTTTTAACAACTATCCCGATTACACATTTCCCTCCCCTGTCCTGAGACCTAAAATCCTGCCCATTTTTATATACACTATCTTGAACCCCCCCCCCTCCACCGCCACCCACTGTCCCTAAAACTACCTCGACTCTGATGGCGCGAGATTACCAGTTTAGGATATTTCTAAGCACCATATTCACCTGGGCCCATAATCTTACACACCTTTAACATGGTAATCTATTTCTCCTGCCTATCAGGATTTTAATTATCTTATTATGATATGTACCTGTACAGCATAACTTACCAAAATCTATGCCACTTTTTATTCCTCTAATGGCGCCCGCAGAGGACAGCTGAAGCCCCCTGACAGACAGTGCAAACATTTCAAAAGCATCATCACAACAAATCACACTCACACCCAATGACACCCTCACCCCTCAGCCTCACACACCCTCACTCATCATCACCCTACCTAACACCCTCACACCCTCAATCACACTCAGATCATCACACACCATCACTCACTCACCAACACACCCTCAACCACAACTTCAACTCCATCTCACTCACAGACCCTCACTCACCCTCACACACCATCACTCAACATCACCACCTCACCCTCACACCCCCTCACACACCCTCACACACCCTCAACCCTCAGAAACACTCACCCTCAACATTCAAACTCGCACACCCTCACTCACCTTCACACCCTCACAACAATCACTCTCAGCCTCACTCACCAACACCTATCATGACACACTCTCACATCCCCTTACCCTCACCCCCTCATCCTCACACACACTTACACCCTCACTCATACTAAAACGGTCACACTCAATCACCCTCACACACCATCACACACCCTCACACCCCCGGACCATCACATCCACTAACGCTCACACCTTCCAAGTCCACCTTCAAACTACACCCTATAACTACAATACCACCCTACAACTCTACCCTCCAAATATAACTCCACCCTCCAACTACACACATAAATAGCGTTAGGCAACATTTATTTTAATAAATACAAATCGGATAACACACTTGGAGCTATTCAAAACTTAAAACAATGCAACGCAAGGACAGTGCATCAATTAGTACACATAAATGCTGAAAGAGATTGTAAAATAAAACCATTTTTTAACATATAACATAAATGCACAAAAAATAGGGAAACATCTGAATACACAGCAAATACAACACGTTAAAAGTGGACAAAGCCATCAAAAGGACACCAATTCACAACATAAAGCACTTACTAAAGTAAGGGAAAATAAACCATTAAACCATGCCGGAGTAATTCAAAAACACAAACAAAGTGCGTAATCACAAAAGCACGAGCCTTCACAGCCTAATTGCAATTCAGCAAAAAATACAATAAAGTATTCCACTCTAAGTAAGCAAAGGAATGTAAAAAATTCATTAAGGTATGCGAAACAATAAGGGAAAGAAGATGTCTACAAGCAACAACTTAAGTCCAATAATAAACGGTCTAATACAAAGACAAATGAATATAACAAATACACGTTTAAAAAATCATCAGTCACAAGATGGATGAACTTCCACATTGTTAGTACATCTGGTTATAGACAGTGACCATAAACATGCAAAGGTACACGGAACAAAGCTTACTTAACAAGGACCAGAACATTTATAACTGGCTTCTCACTAAAACTTTCAGGAAAACATCCCATCAGTAAGGATTAAAATTGACTTTTACGCAACTAGAACACAATATTTACATACCCTAAATTAAAAATATCACGAACATTATTACATACAATTACAAAATAGCAGTTTGTAAAAAGTTTAAATTGTACACATTAAATAACAGTACTTCTTATTTATACATAAATATACTCGAAACGAAATAGCCCTTCTAAGTGCTAAAATCATTTCATGTACGTAAAATAACGAACAGCAGCTACAAAATAATTAAATTAGAGTTGTCGCTAACATATACATTATATATCAACAAGAAAAACACTTAATTAAATTTAATTTACATAAATAAATGACAATAATTACAATCGCTAACAAAAAATTTCTATATTTATATAAACACACTCCTAATAATTAATTACTTTGTACATACTATGGATACTACATCTAATTAGATAACAAAACACTTACAAATAATATCTTACCTGTCAAACGACGCAGCAACACCACACGAACAAGCACACGCCTTCCGCGCCCGAAGTTTCTCGATCTTCTGGGCATTTCCACCGTTGACGTAAGCAAATCGGAACGCTACGTCAAAAACGTAGCGCTCCGATTGGCTAAAAATAAACGTCAATCAAAAACAATATTTAACAATACAAAAAAAAACTAGAACGCTAACGTAGGTAGCGTCAAGGACACGCATTGCGTCCTCCATTTTACAATTATTCACTTACATACGGGAGTCAACAGACACAAAACACACACATAACACAACACATATTACAAAACACACACATTTCCATTACATACAAAATAAGACAAGGCACTCACTCTCACTCACACTCACTCACCCTCAACCCCTCACCTTCACTCACACTCAACCCATCACCCTCAATCACCCTTACTCTCACTCACCCTCACTCACCCTCAACCCCTCACCCTCACTGACCCTCAACCCCTCACCCTCACTCACCCTCACCCTCCCTCAACCCTTCACCCTCACTCACCCTCACCCTCAATCACCCTTACTCTCACTCACCCTCACTCACCCTCAACACCTCACCCTCACTCACCCTCAACCCCTCACCCTCACTCACCCTCACCCTCCCTCAACCCTTCACCCTCACTCACCCTCACCCTCAACCCCTCACCCTCACTCACCTTCACTCTCCCTCACTCACCCTCACTCACCCTCAACCCCTCACCCTCACTCACCCTCACTCACCCTCAACCCCTCACCCTCAACCCCTCACCCTCACTCACCCTCACCCTCACTCACCCTCACCCTCACTCACCCTCAACCCCTCACCCTCAACCCCTCACCCTCAACCCCTCACCCTCACTCACCCTCACTCACCCTCACTCACACTCACCCTCACTCACCCTCACTCACCCTCAACCCCTCACTCACCCTCACTCACCCTCACCCACCCTCACTCACCCTCACCCTCACTCACCCTCACTCACCCTCACCCTCACTCACCCTCACCCTCACTCACCCTCACTCACCCTCACTCTCCCTCACTCACCCTCACTCACCCTCACCCTCACTCACCCTCAACCCCTCACCCTCACTCACCCTCACTCACCCTCACCCACCCTCACTCACCCTCACCCTCACTCACCCTCACCCTCCCTCAACCCTCACCCTCACTCACCCTCAATCCCTCACCCTCACCCACCCTCAACCCCTCACCCTCAACCCCTCACTCACCCTCACTCTTACTCACCCTCACTCACCCTCAACCCCTCACCCTCACCCACCCTCACCCACCCTCACCCTCACCCTCACTCACCCTCAACCCCTCACCCTCACCCTCACTCACCCTCAACCCCTCACCCTCACTCACCCTCAACCCCTCACCCTCACTCACCCACCCTCACTCACCCTCAACCCCTCACCCTCACTCACCCTCACTCACCCTCAACCACCCTCACCCTCACCCTCACTCACCCTCAACCCCTCACCCTCACTCACCCTCAACCCCTCACCCTCACCCTCACTCACCCTCAACCCCTCACCCTCAACACCTCACTCACCCTCACTCTCACTCACACTCAGTCACCCTCACTCACCCTCAACCCCTCACCCTCACCCTCACTCACCCTCAATCACCCTCACCCTCACTCATCCTCACCCTCACTCACCCTCAACCCCTCACCCTCAATCACCCTCACCCTCACTCACCCTCAACCCCTCACCCTCACCCTCACTCACCCTCAATCACCCTCACCCTCACTCACCCTCACCCTCACTCACCCTCAACCCCTCACCCTCAATCACCCTCACCCTCACTCACCCTCAACCCCTCACCCTCACTCACACTCACTCACCCTCACTCACCCTCACCCTCACTCACCCTCACTCACCCTCACCCTCACTCACCCTCACTCACCCTCACTCACCCTCACCCTCACTCACCCTCACCCTCACTCACCCTCAACGCCTCACCCTCACTCACCCTCAACCCCTCACCCTCACTCACCCTCAACCCCTCACCCTCACCCTCACTCACCCTCAACCCTTCACCCTCAACCCCTCACTCACCCTCACTCTCACTCACCCTCACTCACCCTCAACCCCTCAGCCTCACCCTCACTCACCCTCACCCTCACTCACCCTCAACCCCTCACCCTCACTCACCCTCACCCTCACTCACCCTCAACCACTCACACTCACTCACCCTCACCCTCACTCACCCTCAACTCCTCACCCTCACTCACCCTCAACACCTCACCCTCACTCACCCTCAACCCCTCACCCTCACCCTCACTCACCCTCAACCCCTCACCCTCAACACCTCACTCACCCTCACTCTCACTCACACTCAGTCACCCTCACTCACCCTCAACCCCTCACCCTCACCCTCACTCACCCTCACTCACCCTCACCCTCACTCACCCTCACCCTCACTCACCCTCAACACCTCACCCTCAATCACCCTCACCCTCACTCACCCTCAACTCCTCACCCTCACCCACCCTCACCTTCACCCTTTCACCCTCAACCCCTCACCCTCACTCACCCTCAACCCCTCACACACCCTCAACCCCTCACCCTCACTCACCCTCAACCCCTCACCCTCACTCACCCTCACTCACACTCACTCACCCTCACTCACCCTCGCCCTCACTCACCCTCACTCACCCTCACCCTCACTCACCCTCACTCACCCTCACCCTCACTCACCCTCACCCTCACTCACCCTCACCCTCAACCCCTCACCCTCACTCACCCTCAACCCCTCACCCTCACCCTCACTCACCCTCAACACTTCACCCTCAACCCCTCACTCACCCTCACTCTCACTCACCCTCACTCACCCTCAACCCCTCAGCCTCATCCTCACTCACCCTCACCCTTACCCTCACTTACCCTCAACCCCTCACCCTCACTCACCCTCACTCACCCTCAACCCCTCACACTCACTCACCCTCACCCTCACTCACCCTCAACTCCTCACCCTCACTCACCCTCAACACCTCACCCTCACCCTCACTCACCCTCAACCCCTCACCCTCAACCCCTCACCCTCACTCACCCTCACCCTCACTCACCCTCAACCCCTCACCCTCAACACCTCACCCTCAACCCCTCACCCTCACTCACCCTCACAACACATATTGTGTTACAATAGGTGTCACATTTGCGAAAGATAAAACTATCTAGAGATGCAGCATAACGACGAGAGCTGCCATATAAGTAACGTAAATACAAAACATGTTGCATTCAAAATGCTATAGGTGTCACATTTGCGAAAGTTATAACTATTGGCATTGTAAAGGACAAAGCCATCAATTTAGCAATTTTAACAACGAAAAAATAAATAAATTATGTCATTTACAAGACCAATAACTACAAATTTTCTAATGCGAGGCCTATTGCATTCCAACCCCACTCATCCACGCAACGCCACTCACACACGCAACGCCACTCACACACGCAACGCCACTCACACACGCAACGCCACTCACACACGCAACGCCACTCACACACGCTACGCCACTCACACACGCAACGCCACTCACACACGCAACGCCACTCACACACGCAACGCCACTCACACACGCCACTCATCCACGCAACGCCACTCATCCACGCAACACCACTCATCCATTTGCAAAACGAAAAATGTCAAACTCTTCTATTGCGAGACCTATTGCATTTTCAATGCTTGTTCTATGTTCTCTGCAAGAGGCGTATCCGGATGCTATGAGTTTTTCCTGCAGGCGGTTGGTGTTCGGTCCACAGGACTACCCGCGCATTTAAGAATGCCATTCATTTCCACATCTAAATACTAGTTAAATTTTTTGACAAACCAAATTAAAACTCAAACATTTTGCACATTGGGTAATATTGGATAAACAGCGCTCCTGTGAAAATGTCAGTGCATATAATGTTACTGCTTCATAAGCAATTGTGAAAAAAAGTGCTCCTGTCTATATCAAAGACATTTTCTTGCGGCAATGCAAAAACGAATCTGCTTTAGATGTGTCCAGGTTGGAGAGATTTTATCAAGATAACCAAAGCCAATGAAGAACCATTTCCTAAAACCAGGATTAAAGTGATATTGCAGTGTATTTGCTACTTTTGTAATTAAAAAAACAACCCGAGTTTGCTTCGAAGATAGTCAATCATTCACATTTAGAAAGTTTAACAAAACTACGCAAGCATAGCAAAAAAAACACATGGCCATAGTTGTCCTGGTACAATTACTGGTTGATATGTATCTTGATTAGGAAAGCAGAAAAATGAAGCAAATTGATTTCCTGTGATCTTTAGCCTCTACAGACAAACTGCTCTGTAATATTCAATACACAAGTGGAATAATACTTGATACACTCGTTCAATAGTATTCTGTACACCGGCTCTGTACTATAGTGTACACAAGATCTGTAGTATATTGTACTGCGTCACAAAATAAAAGTGGCAGTTCCCACTTTTGAAACAAGAACTCACAGCGCAAGGAGGCATCGAAAATCACACCCACCTCAATCACTGTGTGCCTCTTCCCCCCTCTCCTACCATCCAAAACATACCAATGAAACTGTACAATGGTTTTTTTCTCTCCCTTTCTAGTAAGCGTGCCCTCTCACCGAGCAGCAGAAGTCCTCTTCATCCCTCGGTTCAATTGCAAGTTAACTCAACCTCCGCTTTCGTTCTGAGGCAGAGGTAATTAAGTCGGATGTTAGAAATAGAAAACATACCATAATAAAAACAATGTCACTAGCTGCCATCAAGCATTGGAAAGCACAACCAGTGTCCTTGAGAAAACGTAATAGACCCAGCCCTGAGAAATAAGTACCGGTGCTAAGCACCGGAACGCACCGGCACAAATTAAGCACTGACTTTTGTGTTAGAGGGTGGCTGGTACTGTTGTATGTGCTTCAGGCATCTGTTTGTGGGGCTCTATGTGCTTTTTATGCCTTGCAATTTTAAGAAGCGCAGGGACTTGGTCAGTACAATATGGACCTTACTGCTATATTTTGATTTGTGTGTGCTTTTAATAATACCAGTGGCCCGTGGGGTGTTTTGGGGGCGGCATAGGCCTAAACACACCTGTATACCCAATATGTCTAACACAGTTGTTTGACACGTTTGGAGGATCACCCTTTTACAACTGTCAACCATTTGCAGTATCTTCCACTGCACCTCCATTTTGACCATGTGCTCGCTACCCCCCAGCCCCAGTTTTAAGGTTGCGTTGTTCGCTTGGCATTTTAGCTTTCTGACCGCCAGCTGTATACCTTTCACATGCTCCTCTAGTACATCTTTTGGGTTTACAGAATCGTATTGCGGTGGATTAGGGATGAACACCCTGTTTTGCTGTATAACGTCCTCTCTCACACCGACCGTCGCAACACCATTCTGTAAAAGAACGCCTGAGGGATCATAGAAACAGGGTACCAGTGCAAACACCCTGGGGCTGCCGGGGAAGGGGCCTCACTAATTGACCCCTCCAAACTCTGATCTGGACAGTCACCACTGCCGTACTGTTATCAGCGTATATTGATGGGTGTGATGCGGGGCTTACACTGAACGTGGGGCTGGTTGGGTCATACGCTCCCGGTGGAGGGATAGGGGACATAGGGCACGGGGAGTGTAAATGGCGGGTGAAAAAATTGAGTGTCCTAGCGGTGAAGGAATTGTTGGGGATGGGGTCGGGTGAATGTGTTAAGACAGAAACAATAAAGAACAAGGGTACTCCCAAATGCAATTTTAGGTCCAGAGGAGGGAGAAATAAACAGCAAATACGAAAAGATACCTCTGGTCTGACCTATATATTTGACTATTACGATTGAATCATAAAATAGTTCAAAACGGATGCAATATATGGAAGAAAACTTTTATTTTATTTAAGCTTATTCTTTTTTACTTTTCCATTTCTTTCTTTTTTCTCATGTCTAGTACATGTCCATTTTTATATAAAAGGGATTTTTTCAACATTTCATATAAATAAATCTACGTGACACACTCATATTAGTGCGAAGACTCTTTTTTTGGCAAGAACCCCATAGCTTCACCATAAATTCATACCATTCATTCCATCATACACTCTACATCACTCATTCTCCAGCTTCTGACATTACACTACTAACAGATAAGACAAAAAATAGTAGACATACAACAAATCAACTACTGAGTAACCCCTATAAATTTTACAGGACCAAGTATTCAAGATTTCTTGTTCATGATACTATACATTTTCCAATCTCTTTGTTCCTTTTCTTCTCTTTTTTCCTTTTTTTGTTATATCTCTCCGTGTGGGGGTCTCAGATGCGTACGGACTACGTACGTTTCGGTGATTAGTATAATTTAGTTCACCTTCTTCAGGGCCAACATAAAACTAAACAAAGAACAAATTTGTACACTCTAATGTTATAAACAGGGTGGTTCTTTTGTATCTAAAATAAGAACATATTTGACCCAAAGTTAGTCGCAATCCTTATAATGCATCCACATAACTATTCATTTAACACATTTTTAAATTTCTATGCTATAGTGTGGTGTTGAGGCACGAGCCGTAAGACCCATGCTGTGAGTATCTTAAAACATGTGGTTGCAGAGCATGGAACACCTTATTACCCACAGTTTTTAGTAAGTAGAAAATTAAGAAGAAAAAATTAATTAATGAGACAAACTATTCAGTCCTAAGATGGAGGAGCAAAATAAGGAAATTATCTCCTCAGTCCATGTCTAAAGATAAAAATAGAAGTTGAGTTGTCCATAAATTTTAATAAGTGAAAAATCAGAAAGGAATAGTGAATCAAAGTTTTTAGTCCTAAGGTGGAGGAGCAAGAGCGAGAGATTGGAGATATTGTGCTCTCAACTCGTGTCTAAAAGTCAGAATAGAAATTGAGTGTGTTAGTCCTGTCATCTTTTGATGGAGTACTAAGTAAATACCTTTTTCTATCTGGACGAGATCTATCTTTGTTGATCTTAGAAGCAGTCAGATTTTTACAAGATGGCAATAGTCCATATCCTGTGACTACAATATATTGGCAGGAATAAAGTGATGTCCTCACTAGTAACAGTAAGGGGTGTCAGTCATGCAAGAGTATTACCTGTGTGAGACGGGTCCTACATGCTAGAGACTCTGATGCTGAGGTAAATTTGCCTGTAGCTTTCCTGTACTTCGTAATTTAGGTCCGCTCCGTATGTATATATCTCTGGGGAGGATGACATATGAGGAATTAGTATATATTTTAGCATAATTATATAGAGGTCTATCTTCTCACTAGACCTTGCTATTTGTTGAGTAGTCTTACCTATTTCTGAAAATGTATTAACAAGCAGAATTTGGAGGTGCTCATAACAATTCCTCTTCTACTTTCACTGCATGTAAACTTCTGCGTCTTGCAAAATGACCTATGGTAACGAGCCAAAATTACCATCTGTATTTGTCAGTAGTATAAACTGATCATACAATGGAACACAATTTATTCTTAGACATGTGAATCAATATTTTGCGTTACAGAAGCCCAAGATTCTATCCACATGGTTTATAATCTTGGCTGTTTTACCGGAGTTATATGTCAAAACACACCCTTTCAAATAGTTTTTAGTAAATCATTCATCGTGCCTTCTTACTTAATATTAGGCAATATCTAGGTTATGAGCCATTATCGATATTAGTGGGACTCATGATCCTTATTTAATATTTGTTTGCGCTGATGCGCACTTATCCCTTGATATTACTAAGATACGTTTTTTCGCAAATGGCTACGATTGCTCGCAGTAACTGGGGCCGTGTGTTAAGTGATTACGCTGGCCTTTTACACGTACATTAACATGGCTACAGCACATTGATTAGTTGTTCGGCTGCAAGTAGTTACCTTTATCTACATATGCTACCAACCTCTATGTCGAGGAAATCGACTAAATACTCTGTCATCCTACGTATACCGCACATACATTCTAATTGCGTACCTGGTTCAAAATAGCGGCGCGTCTGGGAGAAGGCGTCTGGCTTTCTTTACTGCTGCAGTACGACCTTTAGGTCCAGATCTCTGTACTGGGATGAATGTATGACATTGTTCTGCATTCTGTCCATCACCTGTTGTTTTTGCTTTTGTCCCCCCGAGTGGGACGGGTAGACGTGAGTCCTGTGCTCTCCATGCCACTGGAATCAAGCTATCCAGGCAGATGAGGGCTGAAAGCCCGAAACCGGTCCTTGGATGCTTGTTTCCAGTCCACGGAGGACCTGGCTTGGCAGTTTGGACTGGACTGTTCCCATGGGGCACAGATTCAAGACTGAAATTGCATATGGCTGGGTTCAAACTGGAAAGGCATGGTGAGCAAAAAAATGATGGATTTAGGCCCAGATCTCTGTACTGGGGTGAATGTATGACATTGTTCTGCATTCTGTCCATCACCTGTTGTTTTTGCTTTTGTCACCCCGAGTGGGACGGGTATGCTCAGACGTGAGTCCCGTGCTCTCCATGCCACTGGAATCAAGCTATCCAGGCTGATGAGGGCTGAAAGCCCGAAACCGGTCCTTGGATGCTTGTTTCCAGTCCAGGGAGGACCTGGCTTGGCAGTTCGTGCTGGACTGTTCCCATGGGGCACAGGGTCAAGACTGATTTGCATATGGCTGGGTTCAAACTGGAAAGGCATGGTTAGCAAAAAAAACGATGGATTTAGGCCCAGATCTCTGTACTGGGGTGAATGTATGACATTGTTCTGCATTCTGTCCATCACCTGTTGTTTTTGCTTTTGTCACCCCGAGTGGGACGGGTATGCTCAGACGTGAGTCCAGTGCTCTCCATGCCACTGGAATCAAGCTATCCAGGCTGATGAGGGCTGAAAGCCCGAAACCGGTCCTTGGATGCTTGTTTCCAGTCCAGGGAGGACCTGGCTTGGCAGTTCGTGCTGGACTGTTCCCATCGGGCACAGGGTCAAGACTGATTTGCATATGGCTGGGTTCAAACTGGAAAGGCATGGTTAGCAAAAAAACGATGGATTTAGGCCCAGATCTCTGTACTGGGGTGAATGTATGACATTGTTCTGCATTCTGTCCATCACCTGTTGTTTTTGCTTTTGTCACCCCGAGTGGGACGGGTATGCTCAGACGTGAGTCCCGTGCTCTCCCTGCCACTGGAATCAAGCTATCCAGGCTGATGAGGGCTGAAAGCCCGAAACCGGTCCTTGGATGCTTGTTTCCAGTCCAGGGAGGACCTGGCTTGGCAGTTCGTGCTGGACTGTTCCCATGGGGCACAGGGTCAAGACTGATTTGCATATGGCTGGGTTCAAACTGGAAAGGCATGGTTAGCAAAAAAACGATGGATTTAGGCCCAGATCTCTGTACTGGGGTGAATGTATGACATTGTTCTGCATTCTGTCCATCACCTGTTGTTTTTGCTTTTGTCACCCCGAGTGGGACGGGTATGCTCAGACGTGAGTCCAGTGCTCTCCATGCCACTGGAATCAAGCTATCCAGGCTGATGAGGGCTGAAAGCCCGAAACCGGTCCTTGGATGCTTGTTTCCAGTCCAGGGAGGACCTGGCTTGGCAGTTCGGGCTGGACTGTTCCTATGGGGCACAGGGTCAAGACTGATTTGCATATGGCTGGGTTCAAACTGGAAAGGCATGATGAGCAAAAAACGATGGATTTAGGCCCAGATCTCTGTACTGGGGTGAATGTATGACATTGTTCTGCATTCTGTCCATCACCTGTTGTTTTTGCTTTTGTCACCCCAAGTGGGACGGGTATGCTCAGACATGAGTCCCGTGCTCTCCATGCCACTGGAATCAAGCTATCCAGGCTGATGAGGGCTGAAAGCCCGAAACCGGACCTTGGATGCTTGTTTCCAGTCTAGGGAGGACCTGGCTTGGCAGTTCGGGCTGGACTGTTCCCATGGGGCACAGGGTCAAGACTGATTTGCATATGGATGGGTTCAAATTGGAAAGGCATGGTGAGCAAAAACACGATGGATTTAGGCCCAAATCTCTGTACTAGGGTGAATGTATCGATTTTGGAAAAAGGGGGTGGTGATGGACAGAGTTTCTGAATGATGCAGAATTCTCTTACCAAGTCAAGAGATCATGGTTTTAATCCATCACCTGTTTTTTAGCTCATTGCACCATCCCAGCTCAGAACCTGGCTATATGCAAATTAGTCTGTTCCTGTCCCAGTGCATGATGGGAACAGAGCAAACCAAACTACCAAGCCAATTCTTATACTGGGAAGGAGAAAAGCTTCCGGGGACCGGTTTCTGGCATCACAGCCTTCGTCGGCCCGGCTGGCTTGAATCCTGATGGTGCAATGAGCAAGGGACTCACGTCTGAGTATACCCTCCCACACAAAGTGTGGATAAAATCGATTTTGGAAAAAGGGGGTGGTGATGGACAGAGTTTCTGAATGATGCAGAATACTCTTACCAAGTCAAGAGATCATGGTTTTAATCCATCACCTGTTTTTTAGCTCATTGCACCATCCCAGCTCAGAACCTGGCTATATGCATGTAGGAAGGTTGATCCCTGACTATGGTTGCCCCCAACTTTTTGCCTGGTGTTTTGCTGGTTTTCTGACTTAGTTGACCTGAGGCCCTGCTATTCAGGACCTCAGGCCCACTGCTCTCTCTGTAAAATGGATTCCATGTACCTTAGGTACATATCTAAATTGGATACTGAGCCACCTTAGCAGTCCCTGTACAGTGTACCTTAGGTACCCAGGGCATAGGTGTACCCAGGGCCTACCAGGGGCTGCAGCATGTATTATGCCACCCCTGGCTGGCCATCCAAATCTGACACAACTGGCTGCTTGACAGCTGGGGCAAGGTGGTGTAATCACCCTTTGCTTTAGATATAGTATACCTATATCTAACCCTAAAATGGACACACAGATCTCCTATCAGTCACTCCTATGGCAGGCCTTAACAATCCTGAAGGCAGAGTGCTTGGAATCGTGTGAGATGGTGCTCTGGCATGAGCTGAGCCTGTCTGCGGCTTTCGGGATCCATCCCTTAGCCGTTTCCATGATATCGCATACCATATACTCTTAAGTGCATTATAATCCTCGCGGTTATGTGCCAACTCTGGTATCGCTTTATCAAAACATGTCGAGTAAGGTGTCATACGAATTGGAATACTAACCCCTCGCCAATTCTGGCGACGGGGTTAGCATTCCACCCTTCTAGAGGGACACGACATGTATGTAACCCCTAACCCCGGTTAAAGTCAGACAGAGCCTTAGCATCCACAAAATGGATGCTGCCACCGAGACACAAGTCTGCCCTCCTGCTGCTGGGAGTCCTCCCAGAGCAGGAGATAAGGACAAAGGGTTTCCTGCCAGGGGCGGTGCCAGCACCGTCCCAGACAGGGTTTTGTGTATTGTAGGTAGGCAGGGCTTTAGAGGAAGGTGACTGCACGTGGCACCCCGGTGCTCACTGTGCATAGGCTGGCTGGAACCAGTTCCAGGGTCACTCCAGACCCTGTGCTGGGGAAAAGCCCGCCAAGGAAGTGGGTGTAACCACCCCCCTCCTAGTCCCACCCCTAGGGCAGGACTTAGTCGCGTGCCAGCCCCCTTTTACAGGATAAAGGTAGAGACTGGCCCCCTTCCAAATCAGATCATCTTTGAATCCTGAAACTACTTTCTACGAAAGGAACTCAAGACTTCTTCCTAAGATTTCTCCCTTGTGACTAAGGAGTAGTCACCCTGCATCCGCAGGCACCATCTAAAGAACACTGCGGTCTGCTGTAAGTCCTTCCTCCGGAATCCGACTGCCCAGCTCGACGAGAACCGGCTTCCCTGGCACCTCTGACCTCTACTCACCTCTACAGCCCAGCTGAGAACCGTGGGTGCGACGAGACCTCAAGGGACCGGCCATCTGCAAGACTGCACGACTTCTTTCCAGCAAGCCCGCCGAGTGAATTCCTGGTGAGTGTTTTGGGGTCCGAGAAGCCCCCACCCTGAGCAGCTCCAGCACCGAAGAGCAGCCCCCCAGCATCTCCACGACCTGCGTGGGGCCCTTCTGCTTTCCGCTGCTCACCGCGTTGTTTGGCTACTAGCCCGTTGGCTTGTGGCCTTCCTGACGACGCCCGACGACATTTCTGCTGCTGGTCTGGTTGCTCCAGACTGGCCCTTGCTCCCTTCCAGAAGAGGAGCACCCCGGACCCTCCTGGTCCACTCAAGACGCCATTTTGAGTCCACCGCGTGGGCTTGAATTAGCCAAGGCTTGTTGCCCAATCCTGGGTAACTTCGACGCCGACGACTTCATCCTTCGTGGGACAGCTCGCACCTCCATCCTGGTCGCCGACAACGCCTCCTGGTCCGAGAGACTGCAGAGCCCAGCAGCGCCCACTCACCTGACTGCGGTGACTTCGCCCGGTGCCATCCTGGTGCCCACTTAATCACTGGCTAGTGATTCAAGAACTTGGTCCCCTCTGCTTTCAGGTTTTCTTCTTCCTTGATCCAGGCTTGGATCCATCGAACTTTTCTTCACTGGTCGCCTGCCAGCAACTTCTTCCTTCCAGGCTCCTGGTCCGGCAACGAGATCCCCGACGTCTTTTCAGACCTATGCAGCTGCAGCCCCTGGGCTAGGTAACTTCGGCACTCCGGTGTCCCAGCATAGCCTCACTATCCAAGGGTCAGGATCCACTGTCGTTTTCTCCCTACCAGGTCGGGTTCGCCCGTGAACACTAACTTTGTGAATCCTAGCTTCCATAGACTTTGTCCCGCATCCCGCGTGAGAGTGCACACTCTGCACCCGAGTCCCCTGGGCCTCCTAGTAGTAATCTAACGATTCCCTAGTCCAGCCCTAGCGATTCCAAAGCCTATTAGAACTGTTACTTACCTGCTAGTAATTCGCATTCCACTTTTAGCGTATATGGTTTTTCGTGCCCCTCGGGCATTTGTGTAACGTGCTAACTTAAAACTATTTTCGTAAGAGTTTTGTTGTGTGCTTAGCTCCCTGTCTCATAAAGAGCCAGGGTAGTCTTGTTATAAATAAATACACTGTTTATTTTCATAACAACTTGTGTGGTGTCCTTTCACTGGGTGTTCAAGGGGTAATGTGATGGTAAAACAGCTGGCTTAACACGCCCTCTAGAGTCTTAGCCTTAGACTGCTCGTATCCATGCTACTAGGATAGCTGGTCTATAAGGTTGACTTACAACCAATCATCAATAAAGGTTGTTTGGACTGATATATAGTGATCACTAGAATAGTGAGCACTGCACATCAGGCCAACTTCTCACAATGCAAATTAGTCTGTTCCTGTCCCAGTGCATGATGGGAACAGGGCAAACCAAACTACCAAGCCAATTCTTATACTGGGAAGGAAACAAGCTTCCGGGGACCGGTTTCTGGCATCACAGCCTACTTCGGCCCGGCTTGCTTAAATCCTGATGGTGCAATGAGCAAGGGACTCACGTCTGAGTATACCCTCCCACACATAGTGTGGATAAAACCGATTTTGGAAAAGGGGGGTGGTGATGGACAGAGTTTCTGAATGATGCAGAATACTCTTACCAAGTCAATAGATCATGGTTTTAATCCATCACCGTTTTTTAGCTCACTGCACCATCCCAGCTCAGAACCTGGCTATATGCAAATTAGTCTGTTCCTGTCCCAGTGCATGATGGGAACAGGGCAAACCAAACTACCAAGCCAATTCTTATACTGGGAAGGAGACAAGCTTCCGGGGACCGGTTTCTGGCATCACAGCCTTCGTCGGCCCGGCTTGCTTGAATCCTGATGGTGCAATGAGCAAGGGACTCACGTCTGAGTATACCCTCCCACACATAGTGTGGATAAAATCGATTTTGGAAAAAGGGGGTGGTGATGGACAGAGTTTCTGAATGATGCAGAATACTCTTACCAAGTCAAGAGATCATGGTTTTAATCCATCACCTGTTTTTTAGCTCATTGCACCATCCCAGCTCAGAACCTGGCTATATGCAAATTAGTCTGTTCCTGTCCCAGTGCATGATGGGAACAGGGCAAACCAAACTACCAAGCCAATTCTTATACTGGGAAGGAGACAAGCTTCCGGGGACCGGTTTCTGGCATGACAGCCTTCGTCGGCCCGGCTTGCTTGAATCCTGATGGTGCAATGAGCAAGGGACTCACGTCTGAGTATACCCTCCCACACATAGTGTGGATAAAATCGATTTGGGAAAAAGGGGGTGGTGATGGACAGAGTTTCTGAATGATGCAGAATACTCTTACCAAGTCAAGAGATCATGGTTTTAATCCATCACCTGTTTTTTAGCTCATTGCACCATCCCAGCTCAGAACCTGGCTTTATGCAAATTAGTCTGTTCCTGTCCCAGTGCATGATGGGAACAGGGCAAACCAAACTACCAAGCCAATTCTTATACTGGGAAGGAGACAAGCTTCCAGGGACCGGTTTCTGGCATCACAGCCTTCGTCGGCCCGGCTTGCTTGAATCCTGATGGTGCAATGAGCAAGGGACTCACGTCTGAGTATACCCTCCCACACATAGTGTGGATAAAATCGATTTTGGAAAAAGGGGGTGGTGATGGACAGAGTTTCTGAATGATGCAGAATACTCTTACCAAGTCAAGAGATCATGGTTTTAATCCATCACCTGTTTTTTAGCTCATTGCACCATCCCAGCTCAGAACCTGGCTATATAAAAATTAGTCTGTTCCTGTCCCAGTGCATGATGGGAACAGGGCAAACCAAACTACCAAGCCAATTCTTATACTGGGAAGGAAACAAGCTTCCGGGGACCGGTTTCTGGCATCACAGCCTACTTCGGCCCGGCTTGCTTAAATCCTGATGGTGCAATGAGCAAGGGACTCACGTCTGAGTATACCCTCCCACACATAGTGTGGATAAAACCGATTTTGGAAAAGGGGGGTGGTGATGGACAGAGTTTCTGAATGATGCAGAATACTCTTACCAAGTCAATAGATCATGGTTTTAATCCATCACCGTTTTTTAGCTCACTGCACCATCCCAGCTCAGAACCTGGCTATATGCAAATTAGTCTGTTCCTGTCCCAGTGCATGATGGGAACAGGGCAAACCAAACTACCAAGCCAATTCTTATACTGGGAAGGAGACAAGCTTCCGGGGACCGGTTTCTGGCAAAACAGCCTTCGTCGGCCCGGCTTGCTTGAATCCTGATGGTGCAATGAGCAAGGGACTCACGTCTGAGTATACCCTCCCACACATAGTGTGGATAAAATCGATTTTGGAAAAAGGGGGTGGTGATGGACAGAGTTTCTGAATGATGCAGAATACTCTTATGAAGTCAAGAGATCATGGTTTTAATCCATCACCTGTTTTTTAGCTCATTGCACCAACCCAGCTCAGAACCTGGCTATATGCAAATTAGTCTGTTCCTGTCCCAGTGCATGATGGGAACAGGGCAAACCAAACTACCAAGCCAATTCTTATACTGGGAAGGAGACAAGCTTCCGGGGACCGGTTTCTGGCATGAGAGCCTTCGTCGGCCCGGCTTGCTTGAATCCTGATGGTGCAATGAGCAAGGGACTCACGTCTGAGTATACCCTCCCACACATAGTGTGGATAAAATCGATTTGGGAAAAAGGGGGTGGTGATGGACAGAGTTTCTGAATGATGCAGAATACTCTTACCAAGTCAAGAGATCATGGTTTTAATCCATCACCTGTTTTTTAGCTCATTGCACCATCCCAGCTCAGAACCTGGCTTTATGCAAATTAGTCTGTTCCTGTCCCAGTGCATGATGGGAACAGGGCAAACCAAACTACCAAGCCAATTCTTATACTGGGAAGGAGACAAGCTTCCAGGGACCGGTTTCTGGCATCACAGCCTTCGTCGGCCCGGCTTGCTTGAATCCTGATGGTGCAATGAGCAAGGGACTCACGTCTGAGTATACCCTCCCACACATATTGTGGATAAAATCGATTTTGGAAAAAGGGGGTGGTGATGGACAGAGTTTCTGAATGATGCAGAATACTCTTACCAAGTCAATAGATCATGGTTTTAATCCATCACCGTTTTTTAGCTCACTGCACCATCCCAGCTCAGAACCTGGCTATATGCAAATTAGTCTGTTCCTGTCCCAGTGCATGATGGGAACAGGGCAAACCAAACTACCAAGCCAATTCTTATACTGGGAAGGAAACAAGCTTCCGGGGACTGGTTTCTGGCATCACAGCCTTCTTCGGCCCGGCTTGCTTGAATCCTGATGGTGCAATGAGCAAGGGACTCATGTCTGAGTATACCCTCCCACACATAGTGTGGATAAACAGATTTTGGAAAAGGGGGGTGGTGATGGACAGAGTTTCTGAATGATGCAGAATACTCTTACCAAGTCAATAGATAATGGTTTTAATCCATCACCGTTTTTTAGCTAACTGCACCATCCCAGCTCAGAACCTGGCTATATGCAAATTAGTCTGTTCCTGTCCCAGTGCATGATGGGAACAGGGCAAACCAAACTACCAAGCCAATTCTTATACTGGGAAGGAAACAAGCTTCCGGGGACCGGTTTCTGGCATCACAGCCTTCTTCGGCCCGGCTTGCTTGAATCCTGATGGTGCAATGAGCAAGGGACTCACGTCTGAGTATACCCTCCCACACATAGTGTGGATAAAACAGATTTGGAAAAGGAGGGTGGTGATGGACAGAGTTTCTGAATGATGCACAATACTCTTACCAAGTCAATAGATAATGGTTTTAATCCATCACCGTTTTTTAGCTCACTGCACCATCCCAGCTCAGAACCTGGCTATATGCAAATTAGTCTGTTCCTGTCCCAGTGCATGATGGGAACAGGGCAAACCAAACTACCAAGCCAATTCTTATACTGGGAAGGAAACAAGCTTCCGGGGACCGGTTTCTGGCATCACAGCCTTCTTCGGCCCGGCTTGCTTGAATCCTGATGGTGCAATGAGCAAGGGACTCACGTCTGAGTATACCCTCCCACACATAGTGTGGATAAAACCGATTTTGGAAAAGGGGGGTGGTGATGGACAGAGTTTCTGAATGATGCAGAATACTCTTACCAAGTCAATAGATCATGGTTTTAATCCATCACAGTTTTTTAGCTCACTGCACCATCCCAGCTCAGAACCTGGCTATATGCAAATTAGTCTGTTCCTGTCCCAGTGCATGATGGGAACAGGGCAAACCAAACTACCAAGCCAATTCTTATACTGGGAAGGAAACAAGCTTCCGGGGACCGGTTTCTGGCATCACAGCCTTCTTCGGCCCGGCTTTGCTTGAATCCTGATGGTTCAATGAGCAAGGGACTCACGTCTGAGTATACCCTCCCACACATAGTGTGGATAAAACCGATTTTGGAAAAGGGGGGTGGTGATGGACAGAGTTTCTGAATGATGCAGAATACTCTTACCAAGTCAATAGATCATGGTTTTAATCCATCACCGTTTTTTAGCTCACTGCACCATCCCAGCTCAGAACCTGGCTATATGCAAATTAGTCTGTTCCTGTCCCAGTGCATGATGGGAACAGGGTAAACCAAACTACCAAGCCAATTCTTATACTGGGAAGGAAACAAGCTTCCGGGGACCGGTTTCTGGCATACCAGCCTTCTTCGGCCGGCTTGCTTGAATCCTGATGGTGCAATGAGCAAGGGACTCACGTCTGAGTATACCCTCCCACACATAGGGGCCGATTATGATAGAGGATTTTCCGCCTCCTCCGGGCCGGCGGAAGCCACCGCCGGCCCAGAGGAGGCGGAAAATCCTCTGCGGAGTCACCAAAGACCCACCGCCGCATTACGATGGCTGGTGGGTCTTGGATTCTGTCCGCTGCTTTTCCGCCGCGGTCGGATTACAACCGCGGCGGAAAAGCTCTCCTTTGGCTGGCAGTGTCTATCAGACACCGCCAGCCAAATTAGGAAGCATTAGTAAACATGCTTTTCCGCGGCGTTTTTTCCGCCGTGGAAAAGCATGTGTACTTTTGCTTTTGGGGGCCCGATGCGGGCCCCCAGGGCGTAGGCGGGTGGGGGTGCACATGGGGGGTACCTATGGTAGCCCCCAGCATTTACATGCACAAAGCGGCAGGCACCCCGCGGTGCCTGCCGCTTTGTGCATGTAAATGTTACACATGCACTTTTAACATTGCGGCGGGTGCTGCTTGAAGCAGCACCCGCCGCAATGTTAAATATCCAGGATGTGACCGCCGGGGTGGCGGTCAAATCCTGATTCGCACGGAGGGACCTCCGCAGTCCATGCAGACGGTCCCTCCACCTCTGGGATGGCGGACGGACGCAAGTCCGTCCGCCATCCTAATCGGCCCCATAGTGTGGATAAAACCGATTTTGGAAAAGGGGGGTGGTGATGGACAGAGTTTTTGAATGATGCAGAATACTCTTACCAAGCCGATTAGGATGGCGGACGGACTTGCGTCCGTCCGCCATCCCAGAGGTGGAGGGACCGTCTGCATGGACTGCGGAGGTCCCTCCGTGCGAATCAGGATGTGACCGCCACCCCGGCGGTCACATCCTGGATATTTAACATTGCGGCGGGTGCTGCTTCAAGCAGCACCCGCCGCAATGTTAAAAGTGCATGTGTAACATTTACATGCACAAAGCGGCAGGCACCGCGCGGTGCCTGCCGCTTTGTGCATGTAAATGCTGGGGGCTACCATAGGTACCCCCCATGTGCACCCCCACCCGCCTACGCCCTGGGGGCCCGCATCGGGCCCCCAAAAGCAAAAGTACACATGCTTTTCCACGGCGGAAAAACCGCCGCGGAAAAGCATGTTTACTAATGCTTCCTAATTTGGCTGGCGGTGTCTGATAGACACTGCCAGCCAAAGGAGAGCTTTTCCGCTGCGGTTGTAATCCGACCGCGGCGGAAAAGCAGCGGACAGAATCCAAGACCCACCAGCCATCGTAATGCGGCGGTGGGCCTTTGGTGACTCCGCAGAGGATTTTCCGCCTCCTCTGGGCCGGCGGTGGCTTCCGCCGGCCCGGAGGAGGCGGAAAATCCTCTATCATAATCGGCCCCTATGTGTGGGAGGGTATACTCAGACGTGAGTCCCTTGCTCATTGCACCATCAGGATTCAAGCAAGCCGGGCCGAAGAAGGCTGGTATGCCAGAAACCGGTCCCCGGAAGCTTGTTTCCTTCCCAGTATAAGAATTGGCTTGGTAGTTTGGTTTACCCTGTTCCCATCATGCACTGGGACAGGAACAGACTAATTTGCATATAGCCAGGTTCTGAGCTGGGATGGTGCAGTGAGCTAAAAAACGGTGATGGATTAAAACCATGATCTATTGACTTGGTAAGAGTATTCTGCATCATTCAGAAACTCTGTCCATCACCACCCCCCTTTTCCAAAATTGGTTTTATCCACACTATGTGTGGGAGGGTGTACTCAGACGTGAGTCCCTTGCTCATTGCACCATCAGGATTCAAGCAAGCCGGGCCGAAGAAGCCTGTGATGCCAGAAACCGGTCCCCGGAAGCTTGTTTCCTTCCCAGTATAAGAATTGGCTTGGTAGTTTGGTTTGCCCTGTTCCCATCATGCACTGGGACAGGAACAGACTAATTTGCATATAGCCTGGTTCTGAGCTGGGATGGTGCAGTGAGCTAAAAAACGGTGATGGATTAAAACCATGATCTATTGACTTCGTAAGAGTATTCTGCATCATTCAGAAACTCTGTCCATCACCACCCCCCTTTTCCAAAATCGGTTTTATCCACACTATGTGTGGAAGGGTATACTCAGACGTGTGTCCCTTGCTCATTGCACCATCAGGATTCAAGCAAGCCGGGCCGAAGAAGGCTGTGATGCCAGAAACCGGTCCCCGGAAGCTTGTTTCCTTCCCAGTATAAGAATTGGCTTGGTAGTTTGGTTTGCCCTGTTCCCATCATGCACTGGGACAGGAACAGACTAATTTGCATATAGCCAGGTTCTGAGCTGGGATGGTGCAGTGAGCTAAAACACGGTGATGGATTAAAACCATGATCTATTGACTTGGTAAGAGTATTCTGCATCATTCAGAAACTCTGTCCATCACCACCCCCCTTTTCCAAAATCGGTTTTATCCACACTATGTGTGGGAGGGTATACTCAGACGTTAGTCCCTTGCTCATTGCACCATCAGGATTCAAGCAAGCCGGGCCGAAGAAGGCTGTGATGCCAGAAACCGGTCCCCGGAAGCTTGTTTCCTTCCCAGTATAAGAATTGGCTTGGTAGTTTGGTTTGCCCTGTTCCCATCATGCACTGGGACAGGAACAGACTAATTTGCATATAGCCAGGTTCTGAGCTGGGATGGTGCAGTTAGCTAAAAAACGGTGATGGATTAAAACCATTATCTATTGACTTGGTAAGAGTATTCTGCATCATTCAGAAACTCTGTCCATCACCACCCCCCTTTTCCAAAATCTGTTTATCCACACTATGTGTGGGAGGGTATACTCAGACGTGAGTCCCTTGCTCATTGCACCATCAGGATTCAAGCAAGCCGGGCCGAAGAAGGCTGTGATGCCAGAAACCGGTCCCCGGAAGCTTGTTTCCTTCCCAGTATAAGAATTGGCTTGGTAGTTTGGTTTGCCCTGTTCCCATCATGCACTGGGACAGGAACAGACTAATTTGCATATAGCCAGGTTCTGAGCTGGGATGGTGCAGTGAGCTAAAAAACGGTGATGGATTAAAACCATGATCTATTCACTTGGTAAGAGTATTCTGCATCATTCAGAAACTCTGTCCATCACCACCCCCCTTTTCCAAAATGGGTTTTATCCACACTATGTGTGGGAGGGTATACTCAGACGTGAGTCCCTTGCTCATTGCACCATCAGAATTCAAGCAAGCCGGGCCGAAGAAGGCTGGTATGCCAGAAACCGGTCCCCGGAAGCTTGTTTCCTTCCCAGTATAAGAATTGGCTTGGTAGTTTGGTTTGCCCTGTTCCCATCATGCACTGGGACAGGAACAGACTAATTTGCATATAGCCAGGTTCTGAGCTGGGATGGTGCAATGAGCTAAAAAACGGTGTTGGATCTAGCCCTGATCTCTTGACTGGGTGAGAGTACTCTGCTTAATTCAGAGACTCTGTCCATCACCACCCCTTGTTGTAAATAATTTTGTCCACCCTAAGCGTGGAAGGGTATACTCAGATGTGAGTCCCTTGCTCATTGCACCATCAGGATTCAAGCAAGCCGGGCCGAAGACGCCTGAAATGGCAGAAACCGGTCCCCGGAAGCTTGTTTCCTTCCCAGTATAAGAATTGGCTTGGTAGTTTGGTTTGCCCTGTTCCCATCATGCACTGAGACAGGAACAGACTAATTTGCATATAGCCAGGTTCTGAGCTGGGATGGTGCAGTGAGCTAAAAAACGGTGATGGATTAAAACCATGATCTATTGGCTTGGTAAGAGTATTCTGCATCATTCAGAAACTCTGTCCATCACCACCCCCCTTTTCCAAACTAGGGTGAATGTATGACATTGTTCTGCATTCTGTCCATCACCTGTTGTTTTTGCTTTCAACACCACACTATAGCATAGACATTTAAAAATGTGTTAAATGAATAGTTATGTGGATGCATTATAAGGATTGCAACTAACTTTGGGTCAAATATGTTCTTATTTCAGATACAAAAGAACCCCCCTGTTTTTAACATTAGAGTGTACATATTTGTTCTTTGTTTAGTTTTATGTTGGCCCTGAAGAAGGTGAACTAAATTATACTAATCACCGAAACTTACGTAGGCCGTACGCATCTGAGACCCCCACATGGAGAGATATAACAAAAAAAAGAAAAGGAACAAAGAGATTGGAAAATGTATAATATCATGAACAAGAAATCTTGAATACTTGGTCCTGTAAAATGTATAGGGGTTTCTCAGTAGTTGATTTTTTGTATGTCTACTATTTTTTGTCTTATCAGTTAGTAGTGTAATGTCAGAAGCTGGAGAATGAGTGATGTAGAGTGTATGACGGAATGAATGGTATGAATTTATGGTGACGCTATGGGGTCCTTGCCAAAAAAAGAGTCTTTGCACTAATATGAGTGTGTCACGTAGATTTATTTATATGAAATATTGAAAAAATCCCTTTTATATAAAAATGGACATGTACTAGACATGAGAAAAAAGAAAGAAATGGAAAAGTAAAAAAGAATAAGCTTAAATAAAATAAAAGTTTTCTTCCATATATTGCATCCGTTTTGAAATATTTTGTGATTTAATCGTAATAGTCAAATATATAGGTCAGACCAGAGGGTGAATGTGTAACAGGCGTATTAGAAGGACCATCGTGTGCTGTTTCTGAGAGTCTATCAAGGCTGTCTACCAACCCTGTCAGGGCCTTGATTGAGACAACCCCTACTGGCTGTATAAGGTGCTCCTAAGAGTTGGGCATTTTCGGGCATTGGGTTCCTAAACCCGTCAGGAATGATTATAGAAGGTTTTGGGGACTGGTCTAGGGGGAGCTCCTCTACCGGCGCCGCTAGTTTATTTGAAACTACAGAGGGCTTCAGTGGATGGGAATGGCCCTGCCGTACAATGGGTGCAATTAAGAGCCCTTCCTTTGTTTCTACTTGTAGCTTAGGGGGCCCTTGCTTCTTCTTAAGATATTTTCTCGAGAGGTGGTTGACCTTAGGGCTTAGGGCTGTAACAGATCTTCTGCAACTGCTGTTTCAGCAGATGCCCCCTTAGAGATCGTGGGGGTAGAGAATTTGTTCCCCGGCTTAACAACATTTTTTAATGTTAGATCTAAAGGAGTAGTTTGGGGCTCCGGGACCACCAGTTTCTTCTTGAGGTCTAAAGGGTCTGTTGGGACTCCTGGACCACCTGTTTCTTCTTGGGGTCTAAAGGGGCTGCTTGGGACTCCAAGTCCATCTTCTTCTTCTTACGGGCGGACTTGCTCAAGAGACGATTCCCTTTTGAGGCCTGGTGATGGTTCATCATTTTAGAGGTTGGATTGAGACGCCATTTCATCTCTGTACCGGTTCTCTGTTGGATGTGTGAATAATAAGAGCACAATTGGTCCTGGCGTACATGCCTACTCACACCTTTGCTGTAGGCACTGTGTTCTGGACTGTCTTTGTGATGTCACTTAACGGTGCAGTCGACCTCTTAGCCTTACACGAATCTTCTCCATTGCTCTTTTGAAGCGCTCCTAGAATGTAAACATAAAAATATAAATATATTAGAAAAAAATAAGGAACCACAACACCCCACCTCCACTTTATGCATCCGATACTACATGTCGCCGGCCCCTTTCTGCTTGAGAAAATAAAACCCAGAGAGTTATTATTTTTTTTGCCACCCTTTTGTGAAAACGCTCCTGTTAGACTGCTTTTACCCCGCTCCTTTCTTTATCACCGATCCCTTTCGAGATGCTGAAGCTTTCCTCTTTAGCGGCCTTTCTTTTGTTTGCGACTCTGCAGCCTCTTGAACATCCCCGCCATCTGTGCATGACACTGTGGGTCCTGTAAAGAAAAAACTAATCACAATTGTAGTATAAACCAGGCCTTAGCAGGCACCTCTCCTATAGTTCACAGCTGTGGTTTCTGGGACCAGACCCTCCCAAGTCTTAGACAGTTTTAAGAACACAGGCATTTTGTATTTACCTGTAAGAACGGTGTTATCCTGCACACTCAAAGACGCGCCTTGAGCTCCATGTACCCATCAATACCGTCAATATCTAGTTGTTGTTCGGCGTCATAACATATAAAATCACACATACATGAGAATACCATTAGAAAAGCAAAGTTTCTGAGACACCTTTGTACAAAAACTACCCAGAACTATACAACTCTAAATACTTATACCTGGCTGCAGGGTACGCATGTCTTCGTCGGTGATAGTTGATTCCGGCAGGCCCTGTGTCGGGGGTTAAATTTAAAAAAACAATGGTTTTAAAACTAGAGCTCATAAACACGGCAGTAGTAAAAGCTGATACCCTTAATCCCCATTCATGCCCGCAAAAGTGACAGGTCCCCCCCAAGGACCCCCGCCCCCTCAGTGTGGCAGGAAAAAGTGAGTGGTTTGTCCGGAAAAGTGACATGTGTGGCAGGAAAAAGCTGCATGTCCTTAAAAGTGACAGGCCTCAAGTCCCTGGAAATTCAAAGGGTGCAGCATGGGGTCCTCAAGGGGGGCATGCAGGGGGCGGTGCTTCTTTTGGAGTCCTCGGCGAACCGTAGCCCTATGACGCGTGTATGACATAGTTGTGGAGTAGAGGGTACGCCCTTTTTTGGGGGCTGTTTAGGATACATATAAGGCCTCCTTAGGAGTATTGTACAGCAACCGGAATCCTGAATACGCCGCAGTTCCCACAGCAAGAAAAAAAGAAAAAGGAATGAAGCGATACAACCCCGTCGTGAAAGGCCCTATGTGGGGTGGGTCCCAGACCACTATCAATAGATATTACAGCTGCTTGCCACCCCGGGTGGTGGATGAGAATGCTCAACAAGAATCACCTGGGGATCAGGGCTGCGACGTTACTGGTTTTGACGCTGACCTGTGTCGGAGTATGGAAACCCCTCGTCCCAAGGCGTGCGACTGTTGTATATCCCCTATTAAGGGCGATAGCAGCGGGAGTGAAGACTCTTGTAATGACAGCGCGTCTGAGGGATTCGAATTTGTGGAGTTGGACAGCTTGGGAGATCCGGTAGTTCTGCCTGCCACACTCATCTATGAAGACCTTGGTTTTCAGGAGGATGCGAATCCCGAGAAGGACGTCGTGCAGCCGTCGGGTACACCAGTCGAAGATGCTGGGTTTTCAAGGGACATTAGCGACTCTCAGGATTTCAGAGCGACTGCCAAGGGATGCGCCTACGGCATAACCGCTGTTAAAAAAGCTGTAGAACATCCTAAAACACCCGTCTATGAAGACATGGATCTTCGTGAGCAGACGGCTGTTGAGAAGGTCGTTCTGCAACAACCTGGCACAAGCGTCGAAGATGATGGGGCTTCGCAGGACATTAGTGACTCTCAAGATTTCAGAGCGAGCGCAGAGAACTGTGAAAATGCGGAGGTTAGTAAGAAAACTGTTATGCACCGTCTGGTACGTACTGTTGTATTTTATTTCTCCAGCTAAACTAATGATCCGTCATTCTTTCTTCTTTTACCCCCTAGGGCGGAACCCCAAAAAGAACTAAGGTCGGGGAGTCTCCTACAAAAACGGACAGCGTGAATTTTTACTGTCTATGTTGTGCAAACCAGACTGAAAGTTCCACAAGTCAAAGTGCTGATGTTCCTGTGAAGCGGGTCGTTGCCTCTAAGAGAGACGTTGTTGTAAAAGAAGTTATTGCAATATCCTACGACGATTTGAAGTCTGTTACAGGTTTTGTAGTGGCTGTGGTGCAAACGTGTGTCAAACATGACTATTACGATCTTTGTTACGGACATAAGGCAGATGATCCTAAGCAGGACGCGCACGATTGTCTGCTCGATGCATACAGAGACAGGGTAACCCGTTAGATATGTAGTGCATTAGACCCTCACCGGATGTATAAACTGCTAAGGGTAGTTTACGGGTTGTCAGCTGAAAAGAAATATGTTCACCCTGCTATGGTTAAGATCATCACGGTGACACTCGCAGAAGCCCAACACGACCCTTATCCCGATTTAAAACTGCTGTGTATGCGGACGGTGTGCACGGTTAATGATAGAAAGACTCATTGAAAGACGGGTGTGCAAGCTGTATAAAACAAATATAAGAATAAGGCCGCTGGCTCCTCGAAGACTATTTTAAATAAATAATGTCACACCTAAAGGACCCTAATAGTGGGTGTTTTAGAATGAAGTAGTAGAATGTTACACCTCGAGGTGACTAGGGTTTAAGCAGTTCTTACACCGTTTACTGTGAAAATGTAAAATACCTTCTGTTTATGATTTGTTAAGATTCACTATTTTGTAATAAAATGTCCTTACGCAGAACAAGTGTCATTCATTGGCTGTGGTGTAGCTGTTGATATCATGCCGGGGGAGCGGTTAAGAAAACTTTATTATGATACTGGTGGGGTGGGCGGCTTGGGAAGCGCCGAAGCTCTGTATAGAAGGGCTGTAGCTGAAAACAAGCATGTAACAAGAGCCCAGGTCAAGACGTGGCTTTCAGGAGAAGAGGCGTATTCCCTCCATAAACCAGCCAGAAGACGTTTTATGAGACGCCCAACAATCGTTAATGCACAATTAGATTATCAGTGGCAGGATGATATCATAAGCCTTTAAGATATAGCAAAACATAACAACGGAGCCCAGTATATATTAACAGTCATAGACGTATTGTCCAAGTACGCCTACGCAGAAGCGTTACACGATAAAAGTGGTACGAGTGTCACGGCCGCTTTTAAAGACATCTTTGCTAGGGGAAGAATTCCTCAAAAACTACAAACAGAGGCCGGTAAAGAATTCTTAAACAAGACATTTCAGAAATTATTAAACCATCATGGTGTTCAACATTTTGTGACACACACACGGAGGTAAAAGCTGCTGTTGTAGAACGGTTTAACAAAACTTTAAAGTCTAAGATGTGGAGGTACTTTACGGCCAGCAACACCTACAGATACGTGGATGTTCTTAAGGCTTTTTTAGATGTATATAATGCCAGTTATCATCGGACCATCAAAACAGCCCCCGCAGAGGTGACTCCTAGTAATGTTTTAACTGTATGGAGAACGGTGTACGGGCGCAATTTTGCTACAAAGGTCAAGAAGCCTATTTTTAAAAAAGGAGAGCACGTCAGGATTTCAAAATTGAAAGGCGTCTTCACGAAGGGCTACCAGCAGACATTTAGCGACGAGATATTTATAGTGGAAAGTGTGGAGCTCAAAGAGGGTCTGTATATTTACAGGTTAAAGGACTACGCTGGGGAAGAGGTGTCGGGTATCTTCTACAAGGAAGAGCTACAATCGGTACCTGATGATCCGAACCGTGTGTATAGGGCTGAAAAGGTTCTGAAAAGGCGGGGTCGAGGGGTTAACAGTCAGGCATATGTCAAATGGAGGGGCTGGCCTGAGAAATTTAACAGTTGGGTGCTGGCCAGCTCTCTGAAGGGCGTGTGAGCTAAGGCCCTGTTACAAGCAGCTGAGAAGATGGAGACGGAGCCCTTTTATATCACCTTACCATCCAACTCTTCTAAGGTCATGTTCCCCGACAACCAGATTTCTAACTACATCGTGAAATTGGCAAAGCCGGTGGACCTGAGAGGGGATTAGGAGGTGGCCCTAACAGAAATACAATACCCTAGAACCTGGAATACCTTTACATCGAGCCAGGCAACGTTTTTCATAAAGCGTGAGGACAATGTGAACATGCACGCCGGCATCCCGTTTGGCTACTACCCATCAGTTGCAAGTGTTGTCGACGCCATCAACAAATCCATAGCCGCCCTCGAAGGATATGCGAATATTCAGCTGACGCTAGATCACGTCAGAAGGAAGGTTTTTCTTAAAGCCCCGACTCGCGGCACGACGTTTAACTGCTCCGGTAAATTAAAAACGGTTTTAGGCACAGTGATGAATGCAGCTACGAAAGGCCTGGCGGAACAGGATCAATCGTGTCCCGATATTAACGGTGGTTTCTATACGCTCTATGTATATAGCGATATAGTAGAGGCCCAGAGGATCAGCGATAGCTACTCGCCGCTGTTAAGATGGGTCCAGGTACAATGTGAAAATAATGGGATGGTCAATATCCAGTTTCATAAACCCGACTACGTCGCAGTTTCTAAAAATCATTTTGACACTATTTCAATTATGATCTACGATGATCAGTCTGAGTCGGTTGGGTTTAAATACGGGAAAGTTATTGTCAAGCTTCATTTAAGACCGAGACGCGACAGCGGCTATTAAGCAGGCATCATGGTGGTCGTGAAAACATACGGTGACCCTTCTATGTACCGGGACTATTACAGAAACCAAGCCGGCTATGGAGGGCCGCCGTACTTTTAAGGATCACCGGTTATGTACGGGCTGGTTTAGGGGGATTCTTCAGGAGTCTGTTTAGAAGAGCGATGCCATTCCTGAGAAGAGGCTATGAAATTGCAAAACCGCATATTAAGACGGCAGCTACGAGCATTGCCGGGGATGTGGTCGGTTCTGTTACATCGGCAGTTGCAGAGCGCATGAACAAGCAGCCGCAAGAAGGATCAGGGCTGGTATACGCCCCGCGTACGCGTGTTAAAAGGAAGCGTCGTGCTTCGAGCCGCAGGGGCCCACCGGCCCCCTATAAAAAAAGAAGGAGCTCTTCCAAGCGCACTCAGAAAAGAAGAGCTCCAAGACGGAAGAGAGCTACGCCGAAGAAGAGAGCCGCCTCTAAAGTAAATATTTTTTAAAAGCCTCGTACATTGCGCATTTGGCGAGTGCGCCAAATCCGAGTTAGACCTGTGCACTCTAAGACCAACGCAGACAAGCATCGAAAACAGCTTCCTCATGGAGGTATCGCCTTTAGCCGCATTGACGCCTCTGGCCCCTATAGAGTTTTATGTGTCGGGGTCCACGGATATGTATTTGGATCTCAACAACACGCTGCTGCATCTTGTGTGTAAAATCACGAAAGCGGATGGGTCCGATATCGCAGCAGCTGCTAAAGTGGCAACAATCGCTTACCCCATAGCTACAATGTTTAATCAGGTGGACATCACCCTGGGTGATCGGCTCATCACGTAGAACGACAACATGTACGCCTACAGAGCCTACCTCGAGAGTATTCTAAACTACAGCAGCGATGCCCTTGACACACAGCTTTCAACGGGTCTCTTCTACAGGGATACACACGCCCAGTTTGAAGTCACGGCTCTGGACGGCGCCAATAAGGGTTTTGTAAAAAGAGCGGGGCTGGCAGCAGGCAGTCGCAACTTTGACCTTCTGGGACGCATACATTCAGACCTATTCTTCCAAGATAAACTGCTCATCAACGGAATTGATCTTAAGATCAAGCTCACCCGTAACAAGGACTCATTCTGCCTCATCAACGGGGATGCGGAACAGTACAAACTGGACATACTGGCAGCAAGTCTGTTTGTAAAGAGAGTGAAAGTATCTCCGAGCGTCAGGCTAGCGCACGCCGATGCTTTACAAATATCAAACGCCAAGTACGCTGTGGAAAGAGTAGCTCTGAAGGTATTCAGTATCCCAGCCGGTACCCTCTTAACACAGCAGCAGAACCTATTTCTTGGGCAACTACCCAAACTTATCATTATCGGTTTTGTGGACAATACAGCCTTTAGCGGTACCTATGCCTCAAACCCCTTCAATTTTAAACACTACGGCATCAACTACGCCGCGTTGGTCCACGAGGGCAATGTGATTCCCGCAAAACCCTACACTCCCAGTTTTGTAACCTCCAACTACGTCAGGGAATATCACGGGTTGGTTTCGATAGCGGGGAAGCACCAGAGGGACTGCGGCGTAGCCGTGTCACGCGAAGGCTATGGGGCTGGATACACGCTGTTCGCATTCGACCTGACCCCCGACCTGGAAGACGGCGATCATTACAACCTGGTCAAAAACGGAAATCTAAAAGCTGAAATAGTTTATAGAGAATGATCAGGTTATAGTGTTTGACAGTACAGCAGAGTTCCCAGAAAAAAGTTGCAGAGCGTGTGGTGTATAATAAGGTGCGGGTACAGGATACTACAGCCATGACATGCGGGTAACACTGTATTTATTTTATCAGTAAAATGTCAGAGGGTGTTTCGTTTAGAAATTTCTTAAATTTATATTCGAGGGACCTTGTTAACAATGACAGTATAGTTGTGAAATATGTAAAAGAAAACACAAGGGTATCGGTCAGACCTGTGAAAACCGAATATTTTGCTTGTCAAAATTGTAAGAGCTTATAACTTATGTTTTTAATGATGAACGTCTAAAAATAAAAGACAATATTTTTTAAAAATCAGGCATTCAGTCTCTGTATTTTTATTGCTTATACATACCCCATAATTTAAAAAAATGTTTTAAAAAAGACGCTTGAGACGGTATGAAAAGTTATAAAAGTGTTTATTACAAACAGGACTGTAGGTTGAACATTACAATGACAAACTCTGGCGAATAAGCATATGAAGAAAAATCAGACACGCTTATACACATAAACTGTAAATTTTTATTTAAAAACCATTAAGTCTGAATCCAAGTATGGGTTTTGGACAAATGTCTTTTTCGCCGTACAGTCGGCACCATGGGGGTACTCCACGAGGGGGATAGCAGCGGTGCGTCCGAGCCTTCAGGCGATGGAGGGAGGGGTGTCTTTAAATGTTCAAGCAGACGCCGGTGCTCGTTGTTACCCACAAGAGTGGAGTGGATGTTGAGTTCAGCAGCGGCTCGCAAAAACTGCTCCCAGCCGCGAGGTGTATTTTGAGGCGTTAGGATTTTGGGGTGTGTGAGCCCTTTGACTAGATCGTACATGTGTGACCCTGCAACCGGTTGTCCTTTGTAGAGAAATTCTCCTCGATCATTCCAGGATGTTAGGTCTTTAGAAGCTGATAGTTTACTCATCAACATTTGCACGGCCCCTCTATGCCTTTGGCTTATATTTTTTAGGAGGTCCCCTACAAAGGTATCAGGGGTGGCGCAAGGTCCGGCGGTGCTTGTAGGGGTTGAGGGGCATTCATAGGGGCTGCTGCTTGTTCAGAGTCCGGGGTATATAGAGTCAGCTTGTTCTTTTCGGTATTCCACTGGCTGTAGTAACTTAAAAAGTTTTTAAGGGTGCTGGTGTAAAGGTTAGCTTTGTCGTAGGGGTTTAGATCAGTACGGTTCAAAATGTCTTTAATTTCAGCATCCAGTCGTAGAGTCTCATTTCTGCGTATATCCCAGGCGTTGTCCGCGGAAGAGCCCAGCTGGTCCATTTGCTTTTTAGGAACCAAATACATTTTTGTGGCGTGCTCCATCACCGTGCCACGAAGAGGCTTGTGATTACTGGTATAGCTATACGCAGCAAAGCGCCTATAAACCCCCCAGGCTGTTTCACCAGCTTCTTCTTAGTAATGAGTGAGGCCCTTTTATTACTGAGCTTCTTGATAAGACCCCTCTTCTTCTTCAGAACCTGTAATTGACTCCTTGAGATAGGTACGTTGCCTTTTAGGGTGTTTAGGGCTATTTCTGCAATGGCAGACACTAAGTCATCAGAAGCAGCGCACAGGATGGCCTTTCTGTGTTGGGGACTGGCTGTAACCAGCATTTTCAGGAGAGCTAAATTGCGTTGTAGACGGGCCGACATGGTCAACACCTTGTATTATAAGGTCCTGGTTGTAAATGTCTCTAAAAGTCATCAAACCTGCTTTTTATAGGACCTGTTCTTGACCCTTGGCGTGTAAACGACTGGTAGCTCGGGGGGAAAAATATCAGCCCTCAATCTATAGTCTTCTAGAGTTTCATTTTTTAAGTCGACCAGTAGGTAACCGTGGGGTTTTGCTGTAGCGTCGTTAAAGGCTTCCATGAAGAAGTGGGTGTTTCCGGGGTAAATTTTTTTAGCTATGACGGCTATTTGTTGTTTGTCATGGGGGGTTTTAAATAAAACAAGATACAAAGCGTTGAGAGCTATAGATATGCTGTTCTTACCCTTGTAAAACAAGTTCTGCACAATATAACAGATACTTAGATTGCGATGATGTGAATATTGAGTAAAAGCTCTCTCTAACTCCGGATGATCGCCCCCTTCACGCCTAAGGTCATCGACAATTATCATGTAAACCTTGGTCGGTGGCAGTAACTCATCATCGTTGAGATTATCCGGTATACCCTCTATAAATCTGATATGGGGTAAACTGCGGGCCAGGGCTGTATAAAGCGGCTGCCAGCATGAATAAAGCCATACAATGTTATTAGGGGTCTGGGATAGAACAGATGCAGTGTTTTCTAAGAGCTTTTTTATAAAGTAGCTCTTACCGCAGTTTGAGGGCCCTGCTAACACGCAGGAGAATGGATGTTGTAATCTGGTGTCCATGTTAGGGGGCGGGTTTGTCTCCCTAATGGGGTCTAATAGCCGTACGGCAGCATTTTATAGCCGGTGGTCAGGACCCTTTTATCAAAAACAACGCGTAAGGTTTTATGTAAGGGCTGTGTTGTAATTTCCCACTTCTTTTTGGATCTGACTATGCACGGCTGGTTCACAACTATGGTTTTAGCATTTTCACAATCGGCTGATGCCGCGTATTCATGCACCAGATTCTTTAGACTGTCAAAATTGATTTTTAGGGTGTTGTTGACGTTTAGGGTTATGCCTTTGACCTTCATACACACTTTGTTCTTGTTTGTGCGGTAGGAGTATGTTTTAGGCCCGGATGAAGAATATTCTATTATATGCTCATCCTTATCAAGCTCACTGGTCAAATTACCAAGATAATCTCCAAGGGGAGGGCCTTCATCCCCCGGCTTACTCACAAAAATGACTGAGTCGGTATCGTGATACAAACAGCGGTCCTGGAGTTTATCCATAACCCTGTAAAGCTCTAGACGGGCGTGGGCTGTCGTGAAGCTTGCTATGTGGATGTTTACGTTGTTACACGTTCTGGGGTATGCTTTGGTGTATTTCCATCATAGTGCCGCGGTATCGTCATCGATAAATTGGCAGCTGGACACCTCGTAACAAGGGGCAAAGAGGTACTTAAACAGTTCATCAGGATCTGTTATTAAGGTCCTATTTGACAGATTTGTACGTTGAGCGAATTTTCCCTATAAGGAGTTGAGACAGAGTTTGGCTAACTGTCGACAGGCGGGGTTGACCTCTATCAATTGGGGTCGTAACTGGATACCCTCGTGAAGGTAGTAGTCATCGATGTACTTCTGCTATGCATCCTGACTAGTACACCATTCGGGATACCCCGAGGCTTCCTGCTTGTCTCTGAGAAACAGATTAATGTACGGGGCAAAGAGTTGTGTAGAGGTCCTCTTAAAATGCCACACCTCGTGGATCCTTCCGAGCCTGTAACCTTTCTCTAAGGCAGCTTCTACCTCGATGCTGCACCAGGTCCCTGTGAGCATCCTTTGTTCTTCGGTGTGCCCACAATAACCAGCCTCTTTAAACACAGCACATGTTCGACAGAGGGGGAACATCAGTTTACCATCGACTCTGTATGGTAACACAGGAAAGTAAAGCTGTCTTGGAGGATAGATTTCACATTTGACTAGCCCAAAGTATTCGGATATGGGCTTAAAATCTCTATATATGATGGTTGGGTGTCCTAATGGGTATACCTTCATCTTGTTCACAAACGGGTACAGACTGGTGAAATCATAGTAGTGTATTTTCTCACCATCACCCGCTGCCCTGTACAATTGTATGGCATTTGTACGACCGCCGAATAAGGCGTCGCGAGGTTCCAGGGGTTCGGATAAAGCACGAGTCTGTAGGAAAGAACAGAGCTCGGAGTCGGTTGCTAGCATCTCTAACCATTCGTGCTCCCAAATAGCCCTCATAGCATAGCCACATTTTTCAACATACTGTGCCTTCAACAGAGTACGTCTGTGTAAGTGTTCAAATTTGGCACCCAACAATCTGTTAAACTCGTGAGGCTTGTAACATTGAGGGCAACCGTGGTAAAAACAGCCGTTGTATTCGAAGGTCGTCGGCACTCCCTTAATTTCAGCGTACCCATCCAGGTAGTAAGAACCCACACGGTGTTCACCTCCCTGTAAGGCGTGGTGAATCTGTATGCCTTCTTTCTCAGAGATGTACATGAGCAGGGCCGGCCTTAGGCATGTGCAAGCTGTGCACCTGCACAGGGCCACCAAACCCCAGGGGCCACCACACCAATATATATCCTGAATATAATAATCCCCTGAGGATGGAAACATATTTGCGTGGTGGCCCCTGGCAGGGATTTGGCGGCCTCCGGCTCTGTTCCACTTCTAAACACCCTGAAGCCCCCCTCTTTACTGGCCTCTGCGCTCCGCCTCGCCCGGACCCCCTCTTCTGGGCCCCCTACCTACGCTCCCTGCCCAGGGCCTCCATGAGCCTAGAGCCGCCCCTGACATGAGCCATCGGATAGAGGGGGTTGAATAACGTTTCTGTTTGCCGTTATAGAGATCTGGAGGGACTAGAGCGATACTTTCTGGTTTTTAAAAACATGTGTTTGTAAATGGACATACACATGGAGGCCAATGTGATGCTTTGAAAAGGGTCGATGTATTCGATCTCCTTTGGCGACTGATCCTTCTTGGATTTCAAGGCCTTGCTTTTCTTTACCGTTTTAGGCTTCTTGGGTTTCATAGCTCTGACCATCGTTGGTCTTTGAGGCTTCTTTGGTTTTAACAGTTTGACTTTCTTAGTCATCTCCACCACAGCATCTCTGAAGAGGTTGCACGCTTGTCGCAGGATCATTACATCCGCCTGGCAATAAGCTTTCAACTCTGTTTTAAAATGAAACTCCTTTTCACGGTTTTCAGAGTACCATTGTTGAAAGTTCTCTTTCTCGGCAGGCATCATGTATTCAACCCCGTAACTGTCAGGAGGGGGCATGGGACCCACATAATCCTGGTTAGCCCAGGTATTAAAAAAGTGTGGAAAATAACCTTTACACCCGGGGAATCCAAAGGCTTTTGGAAGCTTGCTCAGTTTCATGGGTAAAAAATTCAAGGTGTCTATAAACCTTATTTGTAACTGGCCGGCTGTTAACAGCATCAGCTTGGAACCCTGAGTGATGAGGTCTACTTGTACCTTTTCACGAATCATATTTAGCAAAATAAAGAATGAGTCGTAGGCTTTTGAATTGTGGGCCAACATGGTGTACCCTTTGAATTCTGTTTGAATGAAGGTGTTAAGGAAATCACCAACGCACGTTCTACCTTCAAACTCCCAGCTGTCGTCGGAAGTTAGATGGTGTGCGTAAATATAGTTAGGCTGGTGTACTCCCGTCTCCTGCGTGCACTCTATATCAAACACGATGAATGCTTCGGTCTTGGTCTGGGGTCTGCCTTTAACCATGTAGCACTGATGGTTGGTACCAGCATCAAAAGACATCCGACACCTGGGGCATTTCATACCCCGGCATTTGTGATCATCAGCCACATACCGGCCACACTCAAAACAATCCATTTTAGGGCTGCATCTAGCAGCTTTCCTATGGATGTTCAAACAGTCTTGAGAGCGACAAAACATCTTACAGGTGCGACACCTCACCTTCATGGTTGCGTCTGCGACGCACCCATCCCTCTGGCACATCTTACAATGCTTTTCACACTGATGACGTTCCATATTGCTGTATATGTGGTCGCAATGTGTACACACGTATCGGGCTCCCAGAAAACCTTTAAGGTTCAAGATGCCGTAAAAGTGCTTATCATTGTGAAGGACATATACAGTCTTGTGCCCCACACGGGCCCTGGTTGTAAAGTACTTCCAAGAGCCGTTGTGATAAAGAACTTTCACAGTCACCGAGAAATAGTTTTCAAAAAGACCGATGTCACCAAAACCGACCAGATGGTCTAGAGGTATTTCAAGAACCTTATGGGCTTCAGACGCTCTAGCCAGGATGACCGCGTCGGTGGTGTCGCGCCCCATCAACAACCCAGCGATGCCGGCCGCAAGACAAGTGTTGGTTGCGGCATTGTTACAGTCGAGCAGCCAGCGCTGCTTCTTAGCTATTATCTGGCTGTATAGCATGCTCTTTAAAGGCCAGGAAACACCCCCCTCACGGACCCATACAATGAGGGCTATGACTCTGAAAGTGCCAAAGGCGACTAGTTCAGCATTGCTCTGTAAAAGCCGCGACAGGTTTTCTAAAAAGTCTACGGCGTCAAACACATCTCGCGATGCCCTTCTGGTGAACAGCGGACTATCAAAACCCTGCCCCTGGAAACGTAGCTGGAAAAAATCATTGGGCCCCACATCGCGTAACAACCTTTCAATGAGCGCTTGCACCGCCTGATGTATAGCAAAAACACTGTGATCGGTGGACGTTATTCGGTGTAGGTTAGCAAACCTAAACTCCTCATAGTGCTCGGTGGCCTTAAATCTCTCCACATTGCGCCTGTAGCTTCTAACGCTCTCTAAAAAGACAACACCTGAATCCTCATCTTGAGGGGTTTGACTTTCTGGGGAGCTTGTTGCGGTATCATTTTGAGGGTTCTGGTTTAGTAGGGGATCTTGTTGTCTTTTAAAGCGCCTTGTAGCACATATTCTGGCTTTCTTTAGCTTCCTGATTAAAACTCGGCGTTGTTTAGCGCTATTAGCCCACTTTTGTTTTTTATGGGGCCCTGCTTTTCTAGGTTCCAGACCCCAGCCTATCTGAGCAGTATGTACTGTAGCTATGGGTGGAGTGTTTGTTGAGGCCTCTGCTATAGAACCACAAACCGACTCCTCTAAGGGTTCCGGTTGGGGTTGTGTTGGGGCTCTAACACCAAAACCCTTCAATGGGCCACCCCTCTGACTGTCCTCACCCGCGCAAGTGTTCTGGTGTGTGTCTGGTATCGGGGTATATGATTCGGACTTGGCTTTTGAAACAGCATGCCTCTGTTTGCGGTGTTCTATGCACTTTTTATGACCGCGTAAGCATAAGAAACGCAGGGATTTTGTTAGAACTGTTTGGACCTTACGGGTATATTTTGAGGTGCGTATTTTACTAACCCCGGGGGACTGTCGTTTCTTTAGGAGCTGGCGGCGTCTTAGTCACGGCTGTATAGCCCCTATGTCTGATCCTGCTTCCTGACAAGTTTGGAGGATCACTCTTTTACACAGGTCAACCCTTTGCAATATCTTCTGTTGTGCCGCCACCATGGATCTGTCACAGCTACCCCCCAACCCCCATTTTAAGGTTGCGGTGACCGCTTGGCGCTTTAGTTTTCTGACAGCCAATTGTATATCCTTTACATACGCATCTAGTACCGGTTTTGGATTTATAGAGTCATATTTTGGAGGGTTGGGGGTGAATACAGGGCTTGTGTGTGTAGCAACCTCTAACGCGCCAGGGACCTCTCTAGTGTCTTCAAAACCCCCACCATTCGGTAACTGCGGGCCTGGGGGGATCATGGAAACAGGGTCCCAGTGCAAACACCCCGGGGCATCTGGGGGCGGGATCATACTAAATGCCCCCTCCATACTATGAGTTGACCATTCGCCCGACCCTGTACTATCAGTAGTGTAAATTGCTGGGCAGGTTGGGTCGAAAACTCCTTGAGGGGGTATAGGGGACATAAGAAGGGGTGTGTGTAATTGACTGTGGCAATAATCAAGGGTACTACCAGCTAAGGACCTATCGTAGGGTTGGGGAGGTGTAGGTGTAACACACGTTTGCAAAACCATATTGCTGTTGTTAGAAGGGCCCTCGTACGCTGCTTCTGAGGTTCCCTCAAGGCTGTCTACCGTTCCACCTAATGGTCGCCCCTTTTCAGACCCTTTGTCCCTAAAAACGGATGGAGCGCTGTTGGACCTGGGATCTCCAAGTCACAAAGGGTAGCTTGGCACTAAGCAAGAAGGCTTAATTCAAAGGCACATGCGTTAAGTTTGCATCACACCCTTCAGTAACATAACGTCCATCCACTCAAAAATAAGGACACTACACCAGTTTTAGGAAAATACGGTTGTTCTTTTATAAAATAATCTTTAGCAGTTTCTTTTAACTTTCAGCACAGTCTCCTTTCAATACAGTACATCCCTCTCTTGTCAATTTATGGTCTAAGCCCAATTTCACAAAGCAGCATTTATACTCTTCACTTTTCTTCAAGGCAAGTTCCCAGGTTTAATTCCTGAAACTCATGCAAGAAATGTACATTCCACAACTTCAATTAAGGTACACAGAGGTTATCAGATTTCCCTACAACTTGCCAACTTTGTACATTACCCTCGATGTTTCAGCGCTACTACAGGCAGGGGGTACAGGTTTTCAGCAACAGTCCACTAACAGGCCGCTAACATCATGGCGCAAGCAGCTGGAAATCTGGATAACGACAGGCAATGTATATTACTTTTTCATATCACCATATAGATTGCTCTTAACCTACAATGGAATATTCATTTCTTACAGACTCATCCTTAGGCTTTAGGTATTCTTTGTGCAATTGGAACACCCTTCTCATCCGGTTCCCCCTTAACCTCCGTGCAGCCCTAACACCTCAGCTATTATATGCGGAGCGGAATTACAGTCAGTTAGCTCCTTTCCTCAGAGAACTTGTCCCCGTCTGTTCACTCGGCCACACACCCCATCTCTGTGGTGTCTCCGGCCCCCGTGCTGCCGGCTTCCAAACAGCTGACGGGACCGGGGTTGTGCTGCGTCTCTCCCGGCGTTCCTCAGGACGTCGTATCCCGCCCCGTGCCTTTCTCATCAGAGGGGGAGGAAGCGATGCGGGCAGCCTTCGTCAATTTCCCGCCACCTTCTTCCGACGCTGGTCCGCCTCTTCCGACGCTGGTCCGCCTCTTCCAATGCTGGTCCGTCTCTTCCGATGCTGGTCCGCCTCTTCCGACGCTGCTCAGACTTCCGTCAACAACAGAAGGAGTCCGCGCCGAATAAGGTGCTTCTGCCCCACAGGAAGGACAGCTGGCCTCGCAAGATCCACGCGCGGTGAGTCCTTGATGAATGGGCCAGATAACTCCCCGCAGGCAATACGAGGGGCAAGTTGAGTTCCGCAGTCTCTAGGGATGACCCCTCGGAGTTAAATTTCCTCAGCTCCTCAGTAACAATTCAATATGGGGTCCCCAGGGCATTTGGAGAATCACGAGGGTCTTTTGAGAATTTTAGGTGTGGACTACCCTGGCAGGGTTTGGTCAGCCCAAGTGGGGTCAGGTCAAAACAGGAGATCAGCTGGCCCACAGGTCGATCCCACTCCTTGTAAAGCGCTGTCCTCCCTCTCAGAGTCGCCTCTCTCCTTGCCAGGTCCACTCTGTGCTCTCACGGGTCAATTCTAAAATGGTTGCCTAACAGTCCGCCTTATATAGGCTCCCCTACAAAGGTCCAGCAGGGTCCAGAAGGTTCTGGAAGGTGCCTATTCTAGCCTATGGGTCTTTCTCCTAAGGAGACCGTTATGGCAGTTACTGTCCACCATTTTAGGTATCTAGGCTGTACCTCAGAAAAGGAGGGATTTCTGGGTCTGAGAGGAACCATGGGGTCAAGGAGCACCTAACCCCCCTGGTCAACACTTGAAAAATTCCCAGTGGACATAAAAAATGAAGGTTATGAGGGGCAAAAAGGGGACAAAATAAATAATGAAAGGAGGGACTACCCTAAGAGCAGACAGGTCTAACACGCGTCCCCCCAGCTGAAAGTGGGGCGAGCTACCCAACCCCTTGGGAGTCCTCATCACTAATGCGGAAATACCTAGAGAGACCGTCTTCATTGGCGTGGTCCACTCCAGGTCGATGTTCCACCCGGAAGTCGATTCCCTGTAGGGAGATGGACCATCTCAACAGCTTGGGATTCTCCCCCTTCATTTGCATCAGCCAACGAAGGGGTCGGTGGTCGGTCTGAACCAGGAAGTGCGAACCAAACAGGTATGGCCGCAACTTCTTCAGAGCCCATACCACTGCAAAAGCTTCCCGCTCAATTGCACTCCACTTCTGTTCCCGGGGAAGCAATCTCCTAGATAGAAAGACAACAGGTTGATCCAGACCCTCTTCATTGAGTTGCGATAACACTGCCCCAATGCCATGCTCTGATGCATCTGTTTGGACGATGAACTCCTTGGAGAAATCTGGGGCCCTCAGGACCGGTGCTGCACACATTGCCTACTTCAATTTCACAAAGGCTTGCTGACAAGCCTCTGTCCAGACTACCCGTCGAGGTTGTTTCTTGGATGTGAGCTCTGTGAGGGGCGCTACAATCGTGTCATACTCCTTCACAAAGCGACGGTAGTAACCTGTGAGGACCAGGAAAGCTCGGACCTCAGTCTGGGTCTAGGGGGGCTCCCAGGCCATGATTGCCTCAATCTTTGCCTGGAGGGGCTGCACTGGTCCCCTACCCACCAAGTGCCCTAGGTACACAACCGACCCCTGCCCAATCTGACATTTACTGGCCTTGATTGTCAAGCCAGCCTGTTTCAGGGCCTGGAGAACAGCTTGCAAGTGACACAAATGGTCCTCCCAACTGCTGCTGAAGACGGCAATGTCATCCAGATAAGCAGCGGAGAAAGCCTCCATTCCAGAGAGGACCTGGTTCACCAGCCGCTGAAAAGTGGCAGGGGCGTTCTTGAGCCCAAAGGGCATCACACATAACTGGTAGTGGCCCTCAGGCGTGGAGACGGCTGACCTTTCCTTTGCTCAATCTGTAAGGGAGATCTGCCAGTACCCTGAAGTAAGGTCAAAGGTACTCAGATATTGGGCAGCTCCCAGCCGGTCAATAAGTTCATCCGCCCTAGGGATCGGATGTGCATCAGTCTTGGTCCCTGAGTTCAGTCCCCGGTAATCCACACAGAACCTCAGTTCTGGAGTGGTGCCAGGTGGGGCAGCTTTTGGTACCAGAACCACCAGACTGGACCAGGGGTTACTGGAAGGTTCAATGACTCCTAGCTCCAGCATCTTGGTAACCTCACCGTGGATGCTGGCCTTCACCTTGTCTGACAGCCGGTAGGTCTTAGACTTTACTAATGGGCTGTCTCCTGTGTCCACATCATGGGTACACAGGTGGGTCCATCCCGGGACAAGGGAGAACAACGAGGAGTACTGCTCCAAGACCTGGCGGCAGTCCTCTTGTTGCTCAAGAGTTAGGGATGGGGAGAGAATCACTCCCTCCACTGACCCATCCTTTTCCTGAGACGAAAAAAGATCCGGGAGAGGCTCGCTTTCCGCTTCCTCTGCACCATCAGTCACCATCATCAAGATGACCTCGGGCCTCTCATGGTGGGGTTTGAGGCGATTGGCATGCAGCACCCGTAGGGGCTGTCGAGGGGTCTTAAGATCCACCAGGTAGGTGGCCTTACCCTTCTTTTCCAATACCTCAAAGGGGCCTGTCCAGCGATCTTGGAGGGCACTTAGCTCTCCAGGTTCCATCACCCACACTTTCTGGCCAGGCTCCAACTCCACAGGGTGAGCGTTGTGGTCATACCACTCTTTCATCACTGCTTGGCTGGCTTCCAAGTTGTCAGAAGCTTGCTTCCACAACTTTGCCATTTGGCTCCAGAAGGCCAGCATATAACTCACCACATCCCGGGGAGGCTTTCTGGGAGACTTTCCCCATGCGTCCTTCACCAGGCTGAGAGGTCCACGCACAGGGTGCCCATACCGAAGCTCGAAGGGGCTGAAGCCCACTCCTTTCTGTGGCACTTCCCTGTAGGAAAACAGCAAACAGGGTAGGAGGACGTCCCATTTCCTACGCAGGCTCTCAGGCAGACTTCTTATCATGCCTTTCAAGGTCTTGTTGAACCTTTTCACCAGACCATTGGTCTGGGGGTGATAAGGAGTGGTGAACCGGTAGGTAACCCCACACTCCTTCCACATAGCCCGCATATATGCTGACATGAAGTTGGTCCCCCTGTCGGACACAACCTCCTTGGGGAAACCTACTCGGGTAAAGATCCCCATCAGGGCCCTAGCCACTGCAGGTGCAGTAACAGTCCTCAGAGGAATTGCCTCTGGGTACCGCGTGGCATGATCCACCAGAACCAGGATAAACCTGTGACCAGCTGTAGTTGGTGGATCCAATGGCCCCACAATGTCGATGCCCACCCTTTCAAAGGGGGTGCTAACGACAGGAAGTGGTTCCAGGGGAGCTTTCAGCTTCTCCCCTGTCTTCCCACTGGCTTGGCAGGATACGCACGTCCGACAGTATGTGTCAGATGCCACTTTCATCTGAGGCCAGTAAAAGTGGGGGACAAGCCGGGCAAAGGTCTTGTCCTGTCCTAAGTGTCCTGCCAAGGGAATTTCATGAGCCAATTCTAGAAGAAAGGCTCGGTATCGTTGAGGGACTACCAGGGCCCGTGATGAACCGGGCAGAGGTACCTTGGGTTCACTGTAGAGGAGTCCGTCCTCCCAGTAAATATGATAGTGCCCTGCAATGTTCCCTGCTGCCTGGGCTTCGGCCTGTCGCCTCAGTCCCTCAAGCGTAGGGCACTCCTTCTGGCCCTTACAAAACTCCTCCCTGGTAGGCCCTCCTTCCACGTGCCACTCAGCAGGGATAGGTAGGTTCTCCAGGGAGACTACTTCCTCCCCCACAGACTCCTGGTCCACCACCGCAGGTGGCCGATCTGTCTCATGGGGCGTGGAAGCCGAAGCAGGCTTCTCCTGTCCTCGGTTATTTCCCTTTTTGGCAGCGGGCTGGGCCATTGTTCCAGGCTCCAGCCCAGGCGAACTCCCTCTCCGGGTAGTCGCAGACCTTGTGCTTGCACAGGCCCAGTCAGGTGTACCCAGCATCTCCGTATGAGTCCGGTATTCCACCTCCTTCCAAGCATTGTGCTCCATGTCATTTCCCAACAGACAATCGACTGGCACGGCAGGGCTTACGGCAACTCGAAGTGAACCTGCAACCCCTTCCCACTCAAAGGGAACCTCGGCCACAGGGTAGTGGCCCAATCTGCCGTCAGCCATCGCGGCGGGGTGGAGTACATGTGGAATCACCTGCTCTGGAGACACCAGTTGACTCCTTACCATAGTCATACTGGCTCCTGTGTCTCTCAGAGCCTCCCCTCTTTGGCCATTGATGGTGACCCATTGCCCATACTTTATAGTATTTGAGGGCACCTGGATCTTAGGAACCATCTCCCGATCTCCCAGGGACACTAAGGTGACACCCGCCCACTCACCCCCCTTATCTAAGGGCAACTCCTCCCCAAGCACTACACTAGCGACTCCCGGGGCTTTTCCTCCGGTGGGAGGGAGTGGTCTTTTTGGGCACTTGACATCTCCCTTATAATGTCCAACACCACCACACTCAAAGCAGTGGACAACCCTTGGCTGCTGACTTTGGCCAGGATAAGGGTTTCTGGGCGGGTTAGCCTTAGGGATGAATTCCGTTCCCTTTCCCTGGAAACTGTTTTGGGGGCTTTTTGAGAACTCCCTCTTTTTATCTCCCCCCTCTTTCTTCTGGAGGGCGCCCTGTCCGGCCCTTTGGGAATCCCCTCCAGTCCCCTTTGAGGACAACCGGGTACTTGCCCAGATGTCCGCCTCCTCTGCAAGCTTCCGGGGGTTGGTCAGCTTGCCGTCCACCAGGTGTTGACGCAGCTCGGGAAAACATTTCTCGAGTAGGTGCTCTTTGAGAATAAGGTTATACAACCCCTCATAGTCCTTCACCTCGCTGCCTTGTATCCAACCCTCTAGTGCCTTCCTTGCATAGTCCAGGAAATCCACCCAATTCTGTGTGCCTAACTTGTGACTTCCCCTGAACTTTTGCCTGTACTTCTCTGGGGTCAGTCCAAACTTTTTGATCAGCGCCACTTTCATGGTGGGGTAGTGGGTCTGCTCATCCTGCTCTAGGGCCAATAGTGTATCCCGTCCTGCAGGAGGCATGTACTTGTACAAGCCACCCCCCCAGTGTTTTTCCTGGATCCCATGGGCTCTTAAGGAGACCTCATAGGCAGCCAGCCACTTGGCGATATCATCCTCTGGGCTGTAGCTGGCAACTATATCCTAAGGTAGGTAGGGTCTGGATTCCCTGGTCAGTTCTTTTGTTTCGCTGCCACCATTTGGAGAATTGGAGGGTCCTATCTGTAGGGCCTTGAGTTCTAGCTCCCTAAGTTTCAACTCGTGAGCCATCCTCTGTTCCTCTTTCTCCATTTCCATCTTGGCTAACTCCCACTTTAGCTGTCTCTTTTCCCTCCTGTCCACTAGTTCAGCTTCGGTTAAGCTTCTCCCGGAGACACTGCTGCCTTCCCTTGAAAAGGTCCTAGGTCCTGGTAGTATGTTCCCCATCTCAGGTTGGAACAATCCATCTACTCCTATGACTGTGTCCCGGTCCGTCTCCTCCTCCTCTTCCTCCTTTCCCTCTCCATGTGCTGCCACCCAAGCCCTCAAACTGGTCTGGAGTTCCCCTTTCTTGGCACCACACTTAAAAAAACTCCCATCTTCTGGCAAAAGTCTCTAAGCTGGGCTGCAGAATAGGTTTCCAGTTCCTCCAGAGCAAATTCCATTTTGCTTATGAAAGATATAGGGACAACCACTCGGGAAGAATTGGTTTAAAAAAAAAAAAAGGCAATTCGAAGCTACCTCCACCCACCACCAGGAGTAAATTTGGAAAACCAAAAATATAATTAGGGAGTCCGCAAGGAGAAAACTCCAGGTGTACGCCTGTGGAGTACACTTTGTTACTTCAGAGTGGACTCAAACACAGTTCTGATCCCACCGCTAGACACCAATTATGTTGGACCTGGGATCTCCAAGTCACAAAGGGTAGCTTGGCACTAAGCAAGAAGGCTTAATTCAAAGGCACATGCGTTAAGTTTGCGTCACACCCTTCAGTAACATAACGTCCATCCACTCAAAAATAAGGACACTACACCAGTTTTAGGAAAATACGGTTGTTCTTTTATAAAATAATCTTTAGCAGTTTCTTTTAACTTTCAGCACAGTCTCCTTTCAATACAGTACATCCCTCTGTTGTCAATTTATGGTCTAAGCACAATTTCACAAAGCAGCATTTATACTCTTCACTTTTCTTCAAGGCAAGTTCCCAGGTTTAATTCCTGAAACTCATGCAAGAAATGTACATTCCACAACTTCAATTAAGGTACACAGAGGTTATCAGATTGTCCTACAACTTGCCAACTTTGTACATTACCCTCGATGTTTCAGCGCTACTACAGGCAGGGGGTACAGGTTTTCAGCAACAGTCCACTAACAGGCCCCTAATATCATGGCGCAAGCAGCTGGAAATCTGGATAACGACAGGCAATGTATATTACTTTTTCATATCACCATATAGATTGCTCTTAACCTACAATGGAATATTCGTTTCTTACAGACTCATCCTTAGGCTTTAGGTATTCTTTGTGCAATTGGAACACCCTTCTCATCCGGTTCCCCCTTAACCTCCGTGCAGCCCTAACACCTCAGCTATTATATGCGGAGCGGAATTACAGTCAGTTAGCTCCTTTCCTCAGAGATTGTTGACTTAAACAGTGGTACTTCCCACTTAATGCACAGTTACTCGGTACCCAGATGACAACTCGGGTGCCAGTCTCTCCCCTCCCGCCACCACTTAGTAGGCTGAAGCAGGGCCCGTTCACCCCTGGGGCCTCGCGCTTCACTCACGGCCTTACCGGGTTCCTGCTAACTTGTCCCCGTCTGTTCACTCGGCCACGCACCCCAGCTCTGTGGTGTCTCCGGCCCCCGTGCTGCCGGCTTCCAAACAGCTGACGGGACCGGGGTTGTGCTGCGTCTCTCCCGGCGTTCCTCAGGACGTTGTATCCCGCCCCGCGCCTTTCTCGTCAGAGGGGGAGGAAGCGATGCGGGCGGCCTTCGTCAATTTCCCGCCCCCTTCTTCCGACGCTGGTCCGCCTCTTCCGACGCTCGTCCGCCTCTTCCAATGCTGGTCCGCCTCTTCCGATGCCGGTCCGCCTCTTCCGACGCTGCTCAGACGTCCGTCAACAACAGAAGGAGTCCGCGCCGAATAGGGTGCTTCTGCCCCACAGGAAGGACGGCTGGCCTCGCAAGATCCACGCGCGGTGAGTCCTTGATGAATGGGCCAGATAACTCCCCGCAGGCAATACGAGGGGCAAGTTGAGTTCCGCAGTCTCTAGGGATGACCCCTCGGAGTTAAATTTCCTCAGCTCCTCGGTAATGATTCAATATGGGGTCCCCAGGGCATTTGGAGAATCACGAGGGTCTTTTGAGAATTTTAGGTGTGGACTACCCTGGCAGGGTTTGGTCAGCCCAAGTGGGGTCAGGTCAAAACAGGAGATCAGCCGGCCCACAGGTCGATCCCACTCCTTGTAAAGCGCTGTCCTCCCTCTCAGAGTCGCCTCTCTCCTTGCCAGGTCCACTCTGTGCTCTCACGGGTCAATTCTAAAATGGTTGCCTAACAGTCCGCCTTATATAGGCTCCCCTACAAAGGTCCAGCAGGGTCCAGAAGGTTCAAGGAAGGTCCCTATTCTAGCCTATGGGTCTTTCTCCTAAGGAGACCGTTATGGCAGTTACTGTCCACCATTTTAGGTATCTAGGCTGTACCTCAGAAAAGGAGGGATTTCTGGGTCTGAGCGGAACCATGGGGTCAAGGAGCACCTAACCCCCCAGGTCAACACTTGTAAAATTCCCAGTGGACATAAAAAATGAAGGTTATGAGGGGCAAAAAGGGGACAAAATAAATAATAAAAGGAGGGACTACCCTAAGAGCAGACAGGTCTAACAAGCGCCTATCAAAGTTTTTAGGGTTTGGTCTAGGGGACACGCCTCTGCATGATTCGTTAGTTTGTTTGAAACTCCCGAAGGTTTCATAGGCGGATAAGGGGTCTGAGGTGTAACTGGTTTGCTTAAGGGGACCTCAGGTGTTTCTACTTCTGACACATCTAACCTATGCTTATTCTTAAGATATTTTCTTGAAAGCCTGTTGACTTTAGGAGTTTGTGGTTGTAACAAAGTTTCCGCAACAGGCGTCGCTGTCGATGGGTCCTTATAGAGCACTGGGTAGTGGGCTTGCTCCCCTGTTTAACAAAATTTTTTAAAGATAGATCTAAAGGAGTCGTCAGGGGTTCAGAAGCCACAGGTTTCTTGCTGAGGTCTAAGGGACCTGGTTGGGACATATGACCGCCCTTCTTCTTCTTGAGGTTTATGGGCCCGGTATGGGGTACGGGTTTCAGCTGCTTTTTGTTAAGGACAGGCTTGGTTGTGATGAGCTTCCCTTTTGAGGCCTTGAGAGGTTTCAGATACGCTGAGGGTTCTTTTACACAAAACTGGCTTTACAACGGCTGGGGTTGTGAGTACTACTCCACGGTTGACACCCACCCCTGGTAAAATAGACTGTCCTGTAAAAGGGTTCAACAGTATGGTGGTGGGCTTGATTTGACATTTCTGAGATGTCCCTGTTCGCTGGTGTATATGGCTGTAATAAGAACAGAGTTTATCCTGGCGAACACGCCTACTCACACCTTTTGCTGCAGGCCCCTTGTTCAGAACGATCTTTGTGATATCCGCCAACGGTTTCGTAGCTCTCTTAGCCTTATGAGTATCAGCACCGATGTTCTTTTAAGCTGCTCCTAGACATGTAAAATAAAAAAATATATATATTAGAAACACACAGGTATCTTGTATAAGATGCTTACACTACCCTCCGCAGGACCCGGTACTCTAAGTCTGAGGCCCCTTTGTTTTTGAGAGAATAAAACCCAGAGAGTTCTTTTTTGTTTCACACCCTTTTGTAAAACGACACCTTTTAGATGACTTTTCCCAGATCCTTTCTTTTTCACAGGTCCATCTTTAGATGCTGTAGCTTTCCTTTTCACAGTTGTTTCTTTTGGGCTTTGGGGCGGCTCCTGCACAATCACGATGTCCTGGCGTGACTCAGGGGGACCTGTAAAGAAAAAATAATCACATTTGTAGTATAAGCCAGACCTTAGCAGACCCCTCTGAGGAGCGTTCCTATAGTTCACATTTGTTTTTTAGGGGTACTAGACCCGCCTCCCGGGTCTTAAACCTCTGAAAACCACCGCCCTTTTGATTTACCTGTAGGAAGGTGTTATATTCACCCTTTGCTTTGTGTCACGATTCATGTCGCGCGCTGCACTCGCGCTGCTTCACTTTATGACATGTCCTGTGTTCTATCTAACGGTTGGCAGTTGCCCGTTTCATCCTGTGCACGATGGTTGGGTTTTCTGCTTCGCATCTTAAATAAATTACCCTGAACTACACGACGCTGGTGTGCCGCTTCCAACATTGTTTACAACAATTTTGGCGACTGCTGAGGGCGGAGGATAACGTGCGGAAAATATCTGCCAGAAAAGACGAAGCGAGGAAAAGAAAACCCGACCGGAGGATTTATCTTCGAAGAATAAGCGGTTGAAAGTAAGCCTCGACAGAAGGTATGTCGTAAAATCACTCACCGTGAGAGGAAGTGTGCCCAAGGCTTTATTCTCCCAAGCGCGACGGAGCGTTAACTGTTGCTCCTTGGCCCGTCGACGCAGACAACAGTGCTCCTTGCTGCAAGTGGTCTTAAAAGGGAAATCATTCGTGAAGGAAAGACTATACCAGTGAGCCCCACTGCTCAGAAGGCGGAATGTCTTAAAAGGGAAACGCAAAGCCAAAGGGAAAGCGTTTAATTTATAAAATACCACCGCTATTCTTTCTACAGTGACACACTCACTTCCATACAAGTTCGCTTTTGTGTGTCACATTAATTTTAAGACGTTTGCAATTAAAGACCACCATTATTGGTCAAGAGCAAATTCACAGTGACACACTCACTTTTAAATCGATCTCTATAGTGTGCCACTCAAGCTTCAGTGACAAACACACTTTAAGTTAAGACACTGCGAACATTACTGTCTGTATAAAATTTTGCCTGTTTAAACTATTCTTATAGTAGATTGTGTACTACTGCAGAGTATTCACTATGAATGTAAGCAATGCTATTCAAGCGCCTGTTCCTTTCCTGAGTGCCCCTGGTGAACCCTCAATGGAGTGGGATGACTGGTGTGAGGCGTTTGAGAATTACATAATTGCTTTAGATGGTACTAAGTTCTCGGCCATCAGGAAGAAAGCTTTACTGTTGGGGGCTCTAGGCAAAGAGGGTCAAAGGGTGTTTAAATACTTGCCAAGTCCACCTCTTGACATTGATGATATTTACAAAGATGCCCTGTTTAGACTTTATACTAGATTTGCTAAACAAGAAAATGTTGTAATGCGCAGGCACAAATTTTACACTGCCCCTCAGAGAGAAAATGAAACTATTGATGAATTTATTTCTAGGCTGAGGGAACTCTCTGTGAAGTGTCAATTTGGGAATATACAGGATGAGATGATTCGGGACCAATTAATTGTACAGTGTTTTAGCAAGAAAACACAGGAAAAGTTGTGGGCAGCTAAAAACCCCACTCTTTCAGAAGCAATTACCATTGCTAAAGTCACTGAAGAAAGCGATAAGTGTATGAAAGAACTTAAAAGAATACAACTAGGACATACTAGTTGTCAGGAAGTTGCAAACCTACAGGCAGATGCTTCGGAAAGCATAGCATTAATACAAGGGAGGCAAACAAATAAAGGGGGGAAACCCACAACCTCATTTAATAAAAGTGTGACAAGCAAGTTTAAACCAGCCACACGGTCTTGTAATAGATGTGGAAGCCCGTTTCATTTAGCTGACTCAAAGAATTGTACAGCTTTGTCCAGGGATTGTTTAAAATGTGGGAAGAAAGGGCATTATGCACGAATGTGTAGAACAATTGGCTCAAAAAAAGTTGCTATGGTTGAGGCTGAAGTTACTGATGATGAAGCTGAAGTTATGATGATTACGTCTGCTGGCAACCTGGAGTCAATGGAGAATGTTGTCTTATCTCTGCCTAAAGCGGATTTTGAATTGAATGGTATAATTGTTAATTTAATGGTGGATACAGGATCGCTTTACACAATCGTCCCTAAGATATTGTACAATTCATCTTGCTCTGGTTCAATTTTAGTGAAGTCTGATATTACATTAAGGGGTTACCAGGGTGTAAGCATTGGTGTCCTTGGATACTTTGAAGCAAGTATCAGGTTTAAAGGGAGGATCACTCAGGGGAAGGTTTACGTGTCCCCACATGGCCCTGCAATTTTGGGATGGTTACACCAATATGAACTAAATATAAGAGTGAACCCAAGAGCTGATCCACCTGTAATGTGTATTGACGTTGAAAGTGCATGTAGTACAGTCCATGATAACTTAGAAACTATTCTTAAAAAACATGAGTGTATCTTCAATGAGAAATTGGGGGAGGCCATTGGCTATCAGCACATCATTAAAACCAGAAGAGATATAGCACCTGTGAAACACACTGCAAGGAAAATACCACTTTCTGCAAGAGATGAGGTCAGGAAAATCATCAAGCAGTTATTAGAGGACAATATAATTGAGCCTGTGGAGGCCACACAGTGGTTGAGTCCAGTGGTGATCACACAGAAACCGGACAAATCTTTGCGCTTCTGTGTGGACCTGCGGAGCCTTAACAAAGCGGTGATAATGGATAGCTTTCCACTTCCGAACATAAATGAGATTGTCCTGAGTTTGGGTGGAGGAAAGGTATTTTCAAAGTTAGACCTTCGCAGCGCATACCATCAGGTAAAGCTCCATCCGGACTCAAAGCAGTTTACGTCGTTCATCACACCGGAGGGTACTTACCAATTTAAAAGACTCCCTTTTGGCCTCTGTTCGGCAGCTAGTGCTTTCCAAAGGATCATTACGGATGTATTAAAAGACATTGAAAGGGTAGTATTTTTCCAGGACGACATCCTGATTCATGGTTTGGATGTGGGTGACCATGATGTCATTCTGGACAAGGTTTTTTCTGCTCTTTCAAGTGCTGGTCTAACATTACGCAGGGAAAAATGTGTATTTGCCGTTAAAGAAGTGGACTATTTGGGCTACCACGTATCTGGCCTTGGCATACAACCCAAGAAAGACCTTGTAAGCGCAATATGTAATGTATCTGAACCTGATGACAAAGAAAAAATAAGATCTTTTATGGGCATGGTTGAGTACTATGCAAAATTTGTAAAGAACTTTGCAGAAAAAGTCGAACCTTTACGTATTATCATGCGGAAAGGGAAAGGTTTCACTTGGGGTGCAGATCAGAGAAATGCCTTTCTATTGATCAAACAGAACATATTAGATGCTAATATTCTGTCCAGTTTTGTACAGTCTTATCACACCTTCCTAACTGTTGATGCTAGTTCCTTTGGGATTGGTGCGGTCTTAACACAGAAAGGGAGTGGCAAAGAAAACACCATTGCGTTTGCGTCGCGTTCTCTGACTGAGACCGAAAGGAACTACTCAGTCATAGAGCGTGAAGCTCTTGCAGCTGCATGGGCAACTCGCTATTTCAGGGTGTATTTATGGGGAATCACCTTCACACTCAGGACTGACCATAAGCCCCTATTGAAAGTTTTGGCCCCTGGCGGGATTAGGAACTGCTCTGGGAGGTTAGCGAGACTTGCTGTTTGTGTACAAGAGTTTACTTGTAGGGTAGAGTATTTGCCCGGTTGGTGCAACAGTGTGGCGGATTGTCTTTCTAGATTACCTGACACCAAGGAACCACCTAAGGAGTTAGTGACTGAAAATGTGGTTGCATTTTTAGATGACTTGGAAAGTGATCTACCCGGCTCCATATCTAGCAGGGAATGGATTGAGGAAATGGGGAAAGATCCTGTTATGGCTGGCTTAATCAAGATGTGCAAAGAAGGGGTGTCAAGGCAGAGCACTGTCTCACCTGCTCTTAGGCCTTATGTCCAGTTACAGGACGAGATTTCTTTGCAGGGTGAGCACATCCTTGTGCGGGGAGAGAAATATGTGCCTCCGGCATCCCTTAGACCCCGCATCATTGAGCTGGCGCATGAGGGCCATCTTGGCCAAACCCTTACTGGCAAACGAGTCAAAGCGGATTTTTGGTGGCCAGGTGTAGATGCACAGGTGAAGAGTTGGGTTGAGCAGTGCCAGCCGTGCAAAGAGTCTGAAAAGAGATTACAGGTTTGTGCTAGCAAAGATGGCATGGGGAAGATTATTGCAGACGATGGTGTATGGCAGAAGGTCTGCATTGATTTCATAGGTCCTTTTCATGATCTGACTGATGCTGAGAAATTCGCCTTTGTTTTGGTTGACTCAACTTCTAGGTGGGTTGAAGTCGCTTTCATGAAAAACATCACTGCAGAATCCACTATCAAGGTCCTTGATGAGATATTTCGACGTGAGGGCATTCCCTCAATGTTGTTAACGGATAATGGTACGCAGCTTACCTCAACCATTATGGAGGAATATTTTGCTTTCCTTGGGTTGAAGCACTTGCGTACATCGCTCTACAACCCACAAGGGAATGGACTTTGTGAGCGAATTAACAGGCTTGTTAAGGGTACTATGCAGCTCGCTTTAGCGTCAGGTCGCCCTGTGCAGAAGGAGATCAAAGAAATGCTGTGGGCATACCGCACTACTGTTCACAGCAGCATGTCTGTAACACCTTTTGAGCTCATGAGGGGGAGGGTGCCAGGCACTAAACTCATTCCCACTTGGCTACATAAAAAAAAAAGGGTGTGGGAGGCGACTTCATGGGGAAAGCTGTCTCTTCCAAAATAGCTGAAGGGGACCTGGTAAAAGTAAAACCTGGGGGCAATCAAAGGATGTTCAACAAATTTAGGGGACCCTACCAGGTTAGGTCTGTAGTTGGCAACTATGTTAAGCTACAAAATGGTCAGACGTGGAATCTCCGCAGGGTAGCACTTTACCAAAGAAAGCTTAAGTCTGTTCCTTCAGCTCAAATTACTAAGGATGTGATTACTGATAGAGTTTGCAGACCTCTTCGCTGCAAGGTGGCTCCTGCCTATTTGAAGGACTATGTGTAACTTCGTCTGTTTAAGGGAAAATGTGGGGTTGAATGGCTTGTTTTATTTTGTTCTGCATTTCCCAAAGCCAAGAGATGTGTTCAATGATGCTGTGTTTCCTTATGTTTCACCTTTTCTTTGTAAAGAGTTTACTATGAGCTTTTGACTTACTTATACTGTTGTATCCTTTTCTTTCTCCGTTTAAAGAAAGGAGATGTGTTATATTCACCCTTTGCTTTGTGTCACGATTCATGTCGCGCGCTGCACTCGCGCTGCTTCACTTTATGACATGTCCTGTGTTCTATCTAACGGTTGGCAGTTGCCCGTTTCAGCCTGTGCACGATGGTTGGGTTTTCTGCTTCGCATCTTAAATAAATTACCCTGAACTACACGACGCTGGTGTGCCGCTTCCAACATTGTTTACAACAGAAGGGGATTAGCCTGTGCACTCAGCGACGCGTCTTGAGCCATGGGTAGGCGCTGTAGTTCGTCAAGAATCCTCTGTAGTTCGGGATTCATACCTATAAAAAGTATACATATGTGAGAACACATTAGGAAAGCAGGGCTTCTAAGATACAGGTGTGTGCAGTAACTCGGAAGTAAGAATCTCTAAATGCATATACCTGTCTCTATGGTTTGCATTTGCGAGTCTGTGAGGAACAATTCCGCCAGGTCCGAGTCTGTGAGGGTTAATACAGGCAGGTCTTGTGGCTGGGGGTAAATATATAAAATGAAAAAGGGGATGCTTTAAAACAAACCTCATAAACACTATGTTACAGTTACATACCTCATAGGAAAACACATATCACACCTTGAAAATCAACACATGAGTATTAGCGTTTACTTCTGGGTAGCTGCATAAAATAAACAACCAGCGACTTTATGCGTGTATATAATATTGAAAAAAGCATCCGTTTAAAACCACTGCCCAGGTCTTCAAAACTGACCTAATACCTCCTCCTTTAACCACCACCTTCAAGGGCACTTCCTAATTTAATTCACACCCTCTCTATAATCCGAAGGAAGACCTGCCATTATAGGAAATTCTGTTCTACAGGGCTATAAGAGTGTCATACTATGGAGGTTCTGCCCATTTATGGCATTATTACCCATCTAAATGTGCTCGGGACTCTGTTGTAACATGCACACAGTACTTTCCGCCTGTAACATCCTGTTTGCTACCTATTACATTCTGCTGGCTATAGATACATGCACAAGTGCCCCCATTGTCTAACGTAATGTTTTTTTTGTTTTTAAGTGTCTGTCATATAACCACTTCTCCCGCCTGTAACTTAACGATATCTTTTGGAACCTGCACACATGTCACTTTTTCCGCCTGTAATGCACCGTTTGCTACATCATGTATTGATCACGATTGCCACTTTTACCGCATGTAACGGCTTTTGTTTTTGTAATTTGTTCACTTGTAATGTTCTTATGTATCAGGCCTCTTGTGAAGCGCTCTGACACCTTCGGGTAAAGCCAGCGCTATATAAAAATTGCCTTAAATGGCATTGAGGCAGCCCCACACACTTCCCCTCCGGGATTGCTGAGGTAGGGGCCGCCCCCGCCCGTGACAGCATTGGGACTCCCCTGATGTCTCGGGCGGGGGCGGCCCCTACCAAAGCAGTCCCGGAGGGGAAAACGCCAGGCATCCACCATCGGGACCCACGTGGGCTGATACAAAATGCCGCCAGCCGCCTCAACCCCCAGAGCAGCACAGGCCATACACTTGCTCTGGGATCTTCATTTTTTTTTAAACAAAAGGGGCCGCGAGCCCAAGCAACCCTACAGCAGCCGCGCATGCCCCGGAGCCCGCAGGGAGCCGCAGCGGTGCTCCGGGGTTTCATTTTTTATTTTAAAAAAACAGCGCCACACATGGGACACTGGAGCCACAACAACGCCGCATGCACCCGGAGCCCGCATGGAGCCGCAGCGGTGCTCCGGGGTTTCATTTTTTATTTTTAAAAAAACAGCGCCACACATGGGACACTGGAGCCACAACAACGCCGCATGCCCCCGGAGCCCGCAGGGAGCCTGAGCGGTGCTCCGGGGCTTTATTTTTAAAACTGGGGCATGGAGTCCTACCCCCGCAGCACTGGGGTCATCAGAGCCCTCCCCACAACAGCCGCACATGCCCGGGAGCCCACAACCGCCACAACGGAGCATAGGAGCTCCCAACACCCTCCTCAAAACCCCGGAGCCTCGCATGGAGCACCGATGGCTCTGCGGTATATTTATTTAATTATTTTTTTAAATGCCTCCATAGTGGGGCACATGAGCCCCCAGAACCGCGCCACATACCACGGAGCCCGCATTGAGCACAGCGGGGCTCCTGGGCTTCATTTTTAAAAAACAGGCCTCGACCACACCACTGCCTCAACTGGGCCTGGATGCCGTACCAACCATCCACAACAGCCCGGAGCCCCAGGCCTGGAGCACCTCTGGGCTCCGGTGGGGCCTTAACTTTTTTTAAAAAGCCGCTCCGAGCCCCCACCACCAAACGCCCCCCACGCCTCCAGGGATACCGGTACCACCACCACGAGCCACAGAAGACAGCCGGAGCCCCAAACCAGTGCCAAGCCCCTGGGGTGAGTACTTAAACAGTTTTGTATTATTGCTCAATTGTTTGGGGCTATTTTAGCGGTCTCTGGGGACTCTAAAGCAGGAGGAATACATTGTTAAGCCTTACAATTACAACCGTATTTTACAGACCCCCCTCTCTTGACAATGAACAGTCTACCCCCACCCACATTAACCATTAATTAAAACATCCTCACACCATGCATTAAACAGCCCTTAAAAATACACCCTTTTTATATTAATTACAATCCCAGGGTGTCTTGCGTTGTTTAAAACTCATAATTACAACAGTGTTTCACAGTCCCCATTATTCACATTTAAACAGCATCACACATAGCCTTAAACATGATTTGCAACTGGGAGCACCTTCCTATACAGCTCTAGAACCCTTTAAAAATACAACTTTGTTCACTTAAATACATTCCCCAATACATAAAATATCCCTTAAGCACCCACCACTAATCCGTCCCTTATTTATTTACCTCCCGTAAGTTGTCGCATGCAGCGTCGATCTGTGACAAGTTGCTCTGATCCATTGGAGCCTTTCATCTTCAGGAGTGGTGTGTCTGTGCAGCAGGACAATCCACGCACGCACTTTGTTCTGAAGTGCTTTGAATGGTTGATTCTGAGGGACCCCCTGAAGTATACTTTTTATGCATGTACGGATCTGTTAATTGGAGGGACGTCCACCTTTACTGATAGGGAGTGCTTAGAAACTTGTAGTACGGGTCATTAAGGGTAATAGAACAGTGTAGTGCTGATCATTATTGGTAACCGTTTTCTGACCATTGGCATGATTTGCTAGCTGGCGTTTTAAACTTTGACAACTGTTAATTAAACCTACGGCCTGCTGTGGGATGAGCGCCGGCAGAAGTTTTAGCGGTCTGGTGTGCTGATTGGAAGGGCGCCATCCATTCCGGCTGAGATTGTTTAGAATGTTTTCCGGCCACCGCCTTCTTTTTGTTATGTGGTATCTTGTCCTGTTGACTGATGTTAATTAAAACTGCTCATCTGGTAATTAAACCTCCGGCCTGAGGCCTGATTTTGGGCTGGGCTCCGACTGAAGCTTTTAGGGAAATGTTGTATGAGCATGTGAGGATCATTATTGCGTGCATTTCTGACCAGTGCATTGTTTTTTGCTCAAGACACACTTCAGCAATTGACATTTGTTAATTAAGCCAACAGGCATGGCCGTCTAATCACCTATGTTAAGGACTCGTGCTCATGGGCAAGATGGCCTGCTGTTTTATAAACAAGCCTATACAAATTAAGGCTCGGGCTAAGCTTGAGACTTGCTGATTAGTTTTTCCTGTTCTCAATGCAATGGTATATGGCCTTTTGTTCCCATGCTTTCATGCTGTGACTTGTGACTTTTGTTCCTGCATTTTTACTTTGTGGCTTGTGAGCCTAATGGGTCGTTTTCTGGCCCCAGCTACGGTCGGGGCGCATTTCAAATTGTAACATGATTCTAAAGAAAGACCCTTTTAAAAAATCCTCTGCACCGTAAACCATTGTGTTAGACAGCCTTGCTGCCCCTGGTCCGGGGATTTGGGTATGCTTGCGTAGACACCAACTGTCACAGCCCTACAGCTTGCGTTTTTAAACCGACCCTTACATTTCTCTCTTACATGAATGCACCATAAATGACCTGATAAGCAAGCACAGGCTTCACCATGCGCTTGGCGCTCACACGCGGACACAAAACCCAGGGCCACACCCTTGTATTTCCAGGGGGCTTGAGGCCTGTCACTTTTAAGGACACGCAGCTTTTTCCTGCCACCACATGTCACTTTTCCGGACAAACCACTCACTTTTTCCTGCCACACTGAGGGGGGCGGGGGTCCCTGGGGGGGACCCGTCACTTTTCCGGGCATGAATGGGGATTAAGGGTATTAGCTTTTATTACTCACGGCATTACAGTTTGTCACATAGATCTTAGAAAACGTAAATACATATTACATAGAGACACGCATCCTTACACAGGGTATATGTAAAACAGCATCTAGGAAAATGTTACATAGACCATAGGCCCGCAAACTGTAGACACAACCTGTCAGGCCCAATGCTAAACACCCTGGTGAAAGTTTGGGAAAGCACATACCCATAAGTGAAACCAACCTGTGCAATGACGTTTACTATTTAATAAGAACCCCATGATTGCCACCCACAGGCCCCACCATATGTACACCCATAACATTTGTGCATATCAATAGTATACATTATTCAATATATTCTTTGTAACACCCTTCTTTTTTTTTTTGCAGAGTTTTATATAGCGCGAACTAGACCCGAACCGAATCGGGTATCAGAGCGCTTTACATAGCACCAATTACATTACATGAGGACACACATTCATTTTAGGCACGGGGAGATTAAGTGATTTGCCCAGGATCACAGGGCGTCGTTACCGAGACTCGAACCCAGATCCCCAGGTCCGAGGTCGAGCGCCCTAGCCGTTAGGCCCAACACTGCAAGGACGCATGCGCAAAAGCTATAATACAGGCGCTACTAGTATGGCTCGTCACCTCCTGCCAAAAAGGTCCCAAAACGAAAAGGTAGAGTCAGTGTTATCTCTCATACAGAGAGTGGCTATCAGAGAAGCCCCAAGCAAGGACTCTTTTTTTGGTCGCTGTCTGACACCGGCGCCACCTGTTCGAATTTGCGTGGCGCTCACACAAGAGCACAGGAAGTGCAGCACAACAATGCTCGGTGACTTCACAGCGCTTTCCAGGTCTCCAATAAACGGAAACAAGGCGGTTTTCAAATCTCGCTGTGATGACATGAGGCTTGTTTTTGTGTACAACGTTTAACACTGCTTGAGACAACTTATGCCATTGGAGGCTGGGAACAAGATGTCATTGCCAGCCATTAATCAAGGCGTTTGGCGAATCAGCTGCAGAGACTACTGTTATGCATAAGAGTTGGTGTTTTGGATGGATGAAAGGCAAACTGGGCCCTTCTGGGACTTGAACCGGAGCCCTGCGAGTTTTCAATGCACACATCTGTGCAGCAGGCGCATTAATCTCCTGAGCTTTCTCGCGGATTTCAGGTACTGCACATGTCAGCTATAGAGAATGATAGACCGGAAGACTTCAAGTAGCCCATGATTCTAACTTCTCCTAAAATAAAAGTAACGTATAAAGCATGAAAACATGTAGACCTAAAAAAAACTCCATAAATTAATATTTTACGGCGACTCTTGCACCTTCCAGATACAAAGAAGGTCAGTTCAGGGATACACAGCATGGGAGTTCAGAGGTCAGCTCTTCGACCCTTAATGCGATTAAGTATTAGTGTGGGGGCAAAAAAAATGAACATTTGGGGCATTATAACAGGCTCACCCAAATTGTAGTCCTCTACACTTCATTGTACGAATCACCTGTCACCGTCTCCCCCAATTCCACCTCCCTCTCTACAGCAATCACAAACGGATGTCAACAAGTTAGAGCCCACAACAAACGCTGAACTAACACCCGACAGCAAACAGAGGGGCAAGCGCATTGTGACGTCACTTCCCTTGTCAAAGGGGCCTTATTAGTGCTTCTGCGGGAAATATGGCACCTCCTAAGATGATACCCTAGGCAGCTGCCAAAGAAAGGCCCTGTCAACTGGCACACACGATTGTTGCCAAGATAAAGTTACATATCGGTAAACCAAGCACTTGTAAATGTACTCTTACATTAGTGCACTTTTACTACAAAGTGTAGACTAGAATGCCTCCACCCCGGAAATAGGGCCGAAGTCAAATTTATGAGTGTACAGTTACTACTGGGACCGTTTCTCGCGTAGGAATATGTCCTCACCACCAAGGTGGAGATCTCCCCATAGTAAAGTACAGGAAATGTTCAACATTCATGTAAAATAATGTTGTATATTTATTGGACATGTGGAACAAAAATAAAAAATGGTGTAACATTACTTCTTTTTGCAATAAACATTTCATTGATAAAAATATATTGAAATTAAAATTTTTAAATACATATTTAAAAATTCCCACCTAAAGTAAAATGATTATAATGGCAGCTTCGGCAATTCTTTCCCTCTCATGTTTGAGAACAGCTCTACTCCCACCACACCCGCCCTTGCATCATGGCCGCTGCATGCAGTTCGTGACTTCACGGAGGGGGCTCTGTCACTGTATGAGAGCCTCTCAGGCCACTACCAGGAGCGGACATGTGTGGTTTGTGGCGTCATGGGGACTCAGGAGGAGAACTTTGTTTCTAGTGCACTGTCTGCCGCAGTTCCACACAGCGCTCCGTATAAAGCCTGATTTACATGGACTACTCCCGCGTCGGCATCATCACCTACCTCACATGCAGTGGCAGTGCATGCTGGGATCTGTAGTTTTCTACAAAGACTACAGGTCTGTGCGTGATGAGAACTGACAAATCAGGACGACTATTTAAAGGCGGAACGACTGGGAGGATTTTGATGGACTGTTGGCAGTGCAGGGGTGAGAGATGGCATTTGATAAAGGCATTGTGCCGAAACGCGTCATGCCGTTGTTCATGGAATAAAGCCCCTTCCTGCAGCACCCCTTTGTGTCTCCTCGTTCTCTTCGGCATTGAAAGGAACCCTGTTGGCATATATATATATATATGTATATACATATATATATATATATATTATGAAAAAACAATAAAGGTGATGTGCAGAATTAAGTTGTCCACATTTTTAAATTAAAAAAAGTTATAAAAATATTCTATAAAATAACATTGTGTTATTGCTATTCAGTTTTTTGGGTATCAAAAACAAGTTGATAAATGGAAAGCTTGAACTAATCTCCGACATGGCAATCCCTCAGGCCACCTAATTTATCGTATTTTTTGCCCACCATGCCACCTCGGTTTGGACCCACTGATATGCAAATCAGTCTTGACCCTGTTCCGATTAAATCCTAGACTTTAGTGCAGAGACCTCCGCAGTTGGATTGGTGGTCCCATCACAGAAAAGATAGGCGAGGAAGAGGTCTCCGTACATAGGATTGTGAATAGCATCTTGTAGTATATTAGTAGTACTACTAAACATAAAACATGGAGTTTGTAAATAGCCCATAGTCTATAAATGAGTGAAACAGGAATATCAAAACTGAATAGTGAAAGATATAAATTACATTTTGGCATTTTCATTGGGCAAATGTCCATGAAGGTTCACCCCAAAAACCTTGTCCTTGTTTGGGAGCAGCAATAGACTGAATAGGTAACAATTGAAACACAAGAGTTTATTACACAATGTGCATAAAATTAGTGAGAGGCAAGGACACAATTGGGAGTGTAAAGTAAGATGCAGGTGTGGACATGACTGGAGAGTAATAGAATGATACCATCCATCACCATTCATTTTTTGACAGGTGGGAACGCCCCCCGGAAGTCCCGCCCCGGAAGTCCAGGGCCGGAAGTCCAGGGCCGGAAGTCCAGGGTCGGAAGTCCAGCACCTGTGGGGCAACCCCGGAAGCGGGGCAGGGGTAATGTGTGTGAGTGCCCTTCACACAGGGATTAATGGATGTCTAGGTGTGTCATATGTGTAGAGTGGCGGTGCGGGGTGGCTAGGGCTATCAGCAGGGCAGTCAGTAGGGCCAACTGGGGTTTTAGGGTTTTGGGTTGGGGGAGCAGAGACTTACCTGCTTGCGCCATGGTGGTTGGGCCAGCCAGGGCATGTCTGGGCATGCAGGGACATGTCTGGGCATGTCCATCGGCTAGTAGCGGCTGCAGGCTGCTGTTGCTTGAGCAGCATCGAGGTCCATCTGTGGAATGGGAGCCCTAGAGTGTTGCATGGTCTTTTTTTGGGAGATAGGCCATCCCCCTAGGAGGCGTGCCTGATGCCATTGGAGTTCCTGAGTGGTGGCTTGAGGCGTGGGGGCGTGCCATAGTCAGCAGAGGGCAGGAAAGCCATTGGCCCTAAAAGAGGCGGGAAGCTAGACCATTGGTTTGCTGTGGCAGTAATTTTGCCGCCTAATTTTAAAAAGTCTCTGATGAAAAATGAGAGCAGTTATGAAAATAAAAACAAGTGATGTGCAAACGTGTTTTTTTCTGCATGGAGTAATGCGATAGGGATGATGAACATTTGAAAGTGTGTAAATTAGCAGTTGGAGTGTGCTGCACCCAACCTAGACTGCTATTTTGCCATTGTAATATTTTGCACAGCCTAACTTTTAAAGCCTCTGGTGTAAAATGGCGCCTTTTATGAAATGGAAAAATAAATACATATTTTAAGGTCTCTGATGTAAAATGATGTCAGTTATGGAAACCAAAATAAAGGAAATAAAAAATAAATTAAAAAAAGACATGTGTTGTGTAATTGTGGCTTTTTTGTACGGGAGCGTAATGTTTTAGGGGTGATAAACAGGGGCCAGTATGTAGGGCAGCTGGGGGCTGTGTAACAAGCCCTTGCAGGGTCCATTAACAGGGTAGGGTGTTGTCACAAACCTACACTGTAAGGCAGTGGCGGTGCATCCATAAGGGCGCTGAGGCGTTGCCCCAAAAGCCGCCCGCACCCGCAGCTCCCTCTGCATCTCTAAACTTAAGTAAACTGACTCCGTTTACTTACGTTCAGAGAGGCCGAGGGAGAACTGTCTGACAATAATGTCAGTCAGCATGAACTCGGACCGCCCAGGGTGGGCGGTCCGGTATCATGCTGCTGAGTGACTGACATGCAGCAGACCAGGGGCGGCGCAGAGCGCACAGCAGGCAGCAGTGCGCATGCTGGGTGAAGGTTGGCAAATGTTTTCGCCGTGCCCACTCATGCGCATTACTGTCTACTGTGGGTGGCACATGCCCATTAGGACAGCGAGGGTTGAGCAAAGGCTCAAACCTCGGTCTCCTAATGGGCAGGTGGGCGGTGAGTCACCCTGCTCTAAGCCAATGCTGGCGCTGCTGGGGCAGCGTCAGTCAGTATTGGCTTAGAGGGGCCGTGCTATTCCATAGAAGAGGCGCCAACGGACCCGGCCAAAGAAGAGAGGCGCCTCACGGACCTGGTCTGGTAAGCTTTTTTTCTTCAATTATAAACTCGTCTTTGCACCAGAGACACCTGAGTTTCTCTTGCGTTGTTTCTGCGCTGCCATAGGCGCTGTTCTCTGCTTCTTCGAGCTGGAGAGAGCCCCCGGTGCCAGGCCTGCCAGCTGGGCACTGCCAGCAGAGCCATCCACCGCTCGGAGATACGCCGCCATGTTTCAATAGCAGCAGATGAAGCGTGCAAAGTGGCCCATTACATCCCACTCAGCGCCACGAGCCGAGGATTTTTCAAGGCGCTGGAAGCCAAAAACTGTGGTGTTATGAAAAAAGACCCGGCAGACAGAAGCAAACACGTCTCCCTGCTGTGTAAACAAATACCCCGGGCCCTGCAGCAGTTACACTGGGCATACTTCAGCATGCAAAGAACATGCGTGCTGGCATGTGCAAATTGTACTGTGGGGGAAAGTGGTGCTGTATCAGGAAATCTTTCGATGATTTAAACATAATGTAGTGACTTAATTCTCCCTAGTGCATCCTCTCCTTAGTTGCTCAGCCAGAATGAATGTGATGTCTGCGTGGAATGTTGGAATGCCTGATGACAGTGTGATTGGAAAGTGAGCGTGCTTGTTGGGATGTGAGGAATGACAGTTGAAGAGTGAAGGCTGAGCAACAACCATCTAGCTCCTGGTGGGATTCCCTTTTGGACGTAAAATGAACTTAACTTGACTTCTAACTTATATCTACTGAAGCAACTAATAAACCTCTACATGCTAATAATTCATGGCTACCTCTTGTCATCCTTGGAACCTACTTATAACACATAACAAGGTTGTCTAACCCTTAAAAAAAAATTTTGAAGCTTCGTATACACATGAACCTTTTTCAAATGTTCCCCGAAGTAAATTACTGCATTCTTAACCGGCAAACCTGAATAGACCATTAATTACAAATTTTCTTCAAAGTCACAACCTGCGAGTACGGTCACAGGAAGCGCGTTATCTTAAAAGTAGCTCGGCTCGGCTGCTGGATAAACTCAGGTGCTGCAAAATGATGTCTGTGCCAGTTGGTACTATGAACAGGGAGTACAAATAAAAGCGTACGAGGAGAGAGAGGGAGAGGGAAAGGAAGAGTGGGAAGAAGTAGCCACGGATCAAGAAATGGAAAGGGCAGGAGCAAAGGGAGTGCAAAGAAGAGTGACAATGAAAGGACGGGGACAGGGAGTGCAGAAGAGAGGTTCACAGAGAGGAGGGATGAACAGAGGGGAGTGCAATGAGTAACAATAAGAGGAGAGTGACAGGGATGGAGATCAGAGAGGAGAAAGGGACAGAGTGGAGGGGAACAAGTGTCAATGAGAGGGAGTGACAGATGCAGATGAGGGAGATTCGCAGGGAGGGACAAAGGGAAGTGGAAAGAGGTACAGCAAGGAGAGTCACACAGATGGAGATAAAGAGCGTGTGATGAGGTTCATACGGGCCAAATGAGAGTGGAAAGAATGGCAATGAGAGGAGAGTGACAGAGATGGAGGTCAGAGAGAGAGGTTCACAGAGAGGAGGGAAGGGCAAAAGGGAGTGGAAAGAGTGACAGCAAGGTGAGAGTGACACGGATGGAGATGAAGAGCATGAGAAGATATTCATAAGGGCCAAATGAGAGTGGAAAGAGTGGCAATGAGAGGAGAGTGACAGAGAGAGAGGTTCACAGAGAGGAGGGGGAGGGCAAAGGGGAGTGGAAAGAGTGACAGCAAGGAGAGAGTGAAAGAATGAACATGAAAGAGGGTGCAATTCAGGCAAGGCTGGAAGGGGGAAAACAGGAGGTAGAAAGAGTGATGGGGGAGACCTAAAGGTGAGGGAGAAGTGCAGAGGGCAGCTGAGGAGAGGGTGGCAGAGATGGTGAAGGGTGTGAGAGACAAAGACACCAAAACACAGAAATGAGTGGGAGGCAGAAAAAGGAAGGTGATCATTTTTGAACACAGAAAGAAACTCGACTTGCTAGGACAAGCACTCAGTATGTCCTCATGTAGCCCAGCGCGTCTCATGGAAGCCCCCAGAAAGGGGAAGGTGTGACTAGGGTTGCTTATGAGGTGGCACCGGGCCCAGTATGTCTGGCTGCGGGTTTTGTGTTTGTCACTTTGTGAGTAAATCGAGTATTTCACGTCTGCTTGCAGCTGCAGCGGTCTCTGTATACTTTTTTGTGTACAGGTCTTTAAGCCTAAACAAATGTTTGTGACTCGTGCTTTATGTGTGTACTTGATACTAGTGTTTGAGTGTGTGTTTGTACTTGTGTTGGGGTGAAGTTGATGGATATAAGGATGTTGTTACAGATCCTGTCATAACACTGTCGCAAGTGCTTTATCAACCTTCCTACTTCCTCAAATTTGCTTGAAAATGCTCAATTTATCCACTCTTTTTTCAAAATTTTCTCGGGGGAGAACCCCGAACCCCCCGTAGATTGTTAGGGCTTGCTCGCCTCAGTGCAGTACCGTGATAATTTTACGCCTCACCACTTTGAAATGTCACCAGCCGCCACTGCTGTAAGGTCCCTGGTGTAGTATTATGTACAGCCTATTTGAAAGTCTTGGATGTAAATAACATTAATCACGAAAAGAAAAAAATAAAGAAATAAATAAATAAATTCCTGTGTTATGCAACTGAGGCTTAGCTCTACGTGCGAGTGTGGGGGGCATGGCTGATAAACATTGCATTCTTGTACAACATGCATTAGGGTTCGGCAACATGTACAGGCATATTTTTGTAACTGCAAAATAGGCTGCCACAGCCCATAAGGGGCTGGATGGCGCAAATTCCACAAAAGGCGGCAAACCAGTCATGGAGATGTAACAGGGTGAAAAAAAAATGCTTCTGCAGCCCAGAAAGAGCGGGACGAACAAAAGCCTCACAAGAGCGGCAAAACTAAAATGTACGTTTGCTGATGTAAAATTTTCAGCGCCTAAAAGACTGATAAGACACCAAGAAGCTTCTACGTTGGAGTCAGCTGTCAGGGACTGATAAGCACCACTCTATTGTAAAAGAGTGGCGCGAAAAGTGCACATGGGACTCTTAGGAGGGGCAGTGTATGAGAGGGGCAGTGAAAGTATGACATTTTTTCAAGGCGCGCTTTTTACTCCTTGGGAGTGTGCAGAGAAAAATTGAAGGGTAATACGTAAGTTCCTTCTCCACCAGTTTCCCGCCACTTAGAGGGATCCTACAGAGCCTATTTTATCAGGGTGTAACACATGTGAGTGTACAGCTTTTTAAAGGCGCGCTTTTACACGTAAACTCTCTGCCACATGTTCCCGCCAGTCTGAAGGACAACCCTCCTGGGCTTTTATCAGATTGAAACAGGCATAAAATAGGGACAGAACTTAGACGCACACTGGCACCCTGACAAGTGTTGTGGAGCACCTACCAGCATCTTAGCGAGTGAACAGGCTGCGGCAGAAGACCCCGAGGTTAACATGGCACACCCTGGCAACAGTCACGCTGATAAAACCGGATCTATACTTAATGTAAGTAGTTTTGAATATTGATTCTAATTTATAAAGTATTTCAAGCATTACTTATTAACTTTAGACCAGGAATAACTGTAAAAAGCATGCACACAAATGGGATTGCAGTACTATGTCAGAGAGGCTTAGCAGTTTAGGAGGGTAAAAATGAAAAATAAAACAATGACTGTTATACACTTACCTTAAATGTAGATTGTCTCCAGGATCTGATGCGGTGTGTAGGCTGCCAGAATCCAACGGCTGCAGCGCGGTACCTGATGTTTGGGCCGGTAAAAGGGGGGTCCCCGAAGACCTGTGCTAGTAGAGGGTGCAGGAGGCAGGACTTTGGTTATTATTAAAAAATATATGGCTTTAGGGGCCCTAGGTGTTGGGGAGCTGAGGGGACTCAGACTAATATAATAATGTCCTCATCCAGTGACACATGGCAAATTACTGTCTGGGTACATTTGGTACCAGGCTTTGTTCCGTAAGTGGACGAGGATTTTGTCTTGTAGCCTGATTTAGAGGTTGGTGGTAATGGAAAGCGGTCACATTTCTAGAGAAAATGCTAAACCCAGAAGAGGAGAATCCATCATCAAAAATGAATGTCCCTTGCTACCCTTGTGATTAACTCCACCACTAGATTCTCCTCTGGACCTAACATGGTCTTGTAATATTACCGCCCAGCTCTAACAGTGCCTACGTCCCTATGGTCAATTATGTTGGAATTTATGTGGGCGAATGCTACAATATTCAGAGATCTGCAACTTGGTACAGAAAAAACATGGAATTTTGCTGTGTTATACCCCGTTCTGAAGTGTGCAACCAGGACTGAGATAATACAACACGCACTAAACAGTATGGTATAGTCTTTTACTGGGTGCGATATTGCTCAGCCGAAATAAAGTGCCACTGGTAATGAAGGTTTGAATCTTTTAAGTCAGATTGTGCTAGATTAAGTCACTTCCTGCAAGCAGGTTCAGGAGAAGATTGTAGCCCAGTTGGTTTTGTCAAGGATAATGACATTGTCTTCTCAGCTGTCGGTCAAAGCAGATTCCACCTTCTCATTACTTTATTCTATGACTGCAGGTTAAGAGGAGTTTAGGAGGTTTCACAAGGGACTGATGTGGTTTTGCGGCTTTCCTCTTGAGGATTTTACATGACCTAGGAAATTCTGAATGTACTTGCTTGTAATTGACTGGAAATTTATGGTAGATTATTGGTTGCTTCAGCCTTTTAGACATGCAGGTGCTATCTCCATGGCTGGGGGACACACTCATGAGGCCGAGGATATCAGATATGAGTACTGCACGAAATCAAGACTCACTGCTTTGGACAGGGCTACATCAGTGGGATGAATGCTCTGATTCCGTTTTACAGCTTACACACCTCATCAGTTTGAAAGGGGTCATATGAGGAAGAGATCATGGAAGCAATAGGGCGTTTCTTTGAGGATAATATATCTAGGGCCCGATGTAGGTCACCAAATACCGGTCAGTAATGGCCGAATTCGGCCGTTACCGACCGGTATTTGGTGATTGAGATGTAGGGGCCATTATTTTACAGAATCGGTAAATTTACCGAATCGGTAAATTTACCGATTCTGTAAAATACCGAATCGGTAATTTTACCGATTCGGTAAATCCCAGATGTAGGTAGCACTGTTTACAGTGCTACAGGCCTTCAGAATTCGGTATTTTATCACCCAATACAATTGGGTGGTAAAATACCGAATTCAGGTGTACATGCACATCTGTGCATGTACACCTGTGCCATGTGACACCCAGACATGCCCTTAGGGCATGTATGTGTGCCACATAACACACAAGCCTGGAATTGGGGTGCTACAGGGTGTCAAAGTGACACCCCGTTCACCCTTGCAGGATTCGTTATTTACCGAATCGGTAAATACCGATTCGGTATTTCCCACTGATTCCTATGGGCTTCAAGGCCCATAGGAATCAATGGGAAATAGCGATTCGGTATTTACAGATTCGGTAAATACCGAATCGTACAGAATCGGCAATTTATTACCTACATCTGCCTGCTTCCGATTTACCGACTCTTAAATACCGAATCGGTATGGTTCGGTATTTAAGAGTCGGTAAATCGGAATTACCTACATCGGGCCCCTTGTGTCTAATCAGAGCTTCGTTCATCCCATATTCCATTCTGCCCTCTTCATGCTGGCAAACTCCTCATTGGATTTTCCTACAATGCCTTGCGACCTTGCTTTGGTGTTTCTTTCGGCATTAGTGTAAGTTCACACTGATGAGATCCACCCCTGCAGAAGAAAAAAAAAAGACATACAGGACGGCCTGAGAGCTGTGATTTTCCTAAAGTGGGACATCCTGAGTTGACAAACCAAAGAGATATTTGGGATATCAGATTTAAAGTAATATTTCTGGAGTAGATAACCATCTGCAGTGCCACCTTGTTTTGTCAATGGAGATCTGCACCCCAAGAAAAACAAGGTGTCAATAAGCAATACAGTGCTTTTTGAGGGAGTCTCTCCTTAGATAGCATGAACGCCATATAGAAGGGTAAGGTAATTCTGGGCACAGCACTTAAGATCCCCAGACACACCTAAAATGAGTGTGTGCTTGTGTAGGCACCGTGGATCCTAAAAGCGCTCCAAGACTTTCGGGTCGAGTTTGCGCTATATAAATATGCCCCAAAAAACAACAAATCCTCATAGCCGCTGGGACGCTGCTAAACTGGTCCCTACGGCTGTACATGCATTATTGGCAGCCCTTGGGTGCGGCAATCACCATAGCCTCACAGTCACCCTGGAGGAATCTCTGCCGGGAGCTTCCAGTCTGTGTTGGCGGTGGAAGGGCCCAACCCTTGGTGATGTCAGGGGTGCCCCGGTGACATCACGGAAGGGGCAGGCCCTTCCATAGCCGACACGAAGAAGAAGCTCCCTGCTTCCTGCCGCCGCCGACATCAGGATCCACGTGGGATCCTAGGAAGCGCCGCCATCCGCCTCTAGCCCCCAGAGCCATCCCGCCGCGCACTGACCCCAGCCATACGATCCCTAGAGCAATACCTTCCACACGCGTGCTCTTGGGGCTTCTATTTTAAACAAGCATTGGAAATGCAATAGGTCTCGGATTTATTTGAGTTAGAGCTAATGGCATTGGAAATGGCAATGTTTTTTAGCCATGTGTTATGGAGTGTATGCATGTGGTGTGTAGTGGAATTATGTGGGTTGGATTGGAACTGTAGCAATGGTGGCATGCTGCACTTTAGATGAATATGTTTAAAAGTAAAGTGCACCATACTGCGATTGCTACAATAGTTAATTGTGGATGCGTTAACAATTGATGTGTGCACTGATGGCTGGTGGTGTGTGTGCCTGGTGGAAGCGTGCACTGCCGGCTGGTGGTGTATGTGCCTGGTGAAAGCGTGCACTGACGGCTGGTGTTGTGTGTGCCTGGTGAAAGTGTGCACTGATGGCTGGTGGTGTGTGTTTGTTTGGTGAAAATGTGCACTGACGTCTGGTGGTGTGTGCCTGGTGGAAGCCTGCACTGACGGCTGGTGGTGTTTGTGCCCGGTGAAAGCGTGCACTGACGGCTGGTGGTGTTTGTGCCCGGTGAAAGCGTGCACTGACGGCTGGTGGTGTTTGTGCCCGGTGAAAGTGTGCACTGATGGCTGGTGGTGTGTGTTTGTTTGGTGAAAATGTGCACTGACGGCTGGTGGTGTGTTCCCGGTGAAAGCGTGCACTGACGGCTGGTGGTGTTTGTGCCTGTAGAAATTGTGCACTGATGGCTGGTGGTGTGTGTGCCTGGTGGAAGTGTGCACTGCCGGCTGGTGGTGTATGTGCCTGGTGAAAGCGTGCACTGACGGCTGGTGTTGTGTGTGCCTGGTGAAAGTGTGCACTGATGGCTGGTGGTGTGTGTTTGTTTGGTGAAAATGTGCACTGACGTCTGGTGGTGTGTGCCTGGTGAAAGCGTGCACTGACGGCTGGTGGTGTTTGTGCCCGGTGAAAGCGTGCACTGACGGCTGGTGGTGTTTGTGCCCGGTGAAAGCGTGCACTGATGGCTGGTGGTGTTTGTGCCTGTAGAAATTGTGCACTGATGGCTGGTGGTGTGTGTGCCTGGTGGAAGCGTGCACTGCCGGCTGGTGGTGTATGTGCCTAGTGAAAGCGTGCACTGACGGCTGGTGTTGTGTGTGCCTGGTGAAAGTGTGCACTGATGGCTGGTGGTGTGTGTTTGTTTTGTGAAAATGTGCACTGACGGCTGGTGGTGTGTTCCCGGTGAAAGCGTGCACTGACGGCTGGTGGTGTTTGTGCCCGGTGAAAGCGTGCACTGACCGCTGGTGATGAGTGTGTGGTTGTGTGTGTGGTTGCGTGTGTGGTGGTGAGTGAGTGGTGGTGAGTGTGTGGTGGTGAGTGTGTGGTGGTGCGAGTGTGGTGGTGAGAGTGTGGTGTGAAAGTGTGTGTGTGGAGTGTGTGTGTGTGTGTGGTCTTATGTGTGTGGTCTTATGTGTGTGTGTGGTGGACTTAGTTTGAGTTTTCGTACCCTGCACACTCACACACTGCCCCTACACACTCACACACTGCTCACCCTGCATGCTCAGTGTACGCAGAGCCCGAGCCCTAAAAACGGGGCCTCGTGCCCCACACAGCCCCAAGGCGGCAGGAGCCCCCTTGGAGTCCCGCACTTGGGAAGCGGCCTCTGTGGGGTCTTTATTTTTTTATAAATAATGGGGCCTCAAACCCCCCCCCCCACACACACTGCCGCAACTCGCCCCTAAGACCTCTCGGATCTCGAGGGCTCTGGGGGCTACAACCGCAAGTCTGGTCCGCGGCCCCCACACAATGCGGACCATGCCCCCCTTTCCCCAGAGCCCCGTACGGTACACAGCAGGCTCTGGGGGTTATTTAGTACTTAGCGCCACCCTTCACCCCTAAAAGCGCCAACGCCCACACAAAGCCCCAGAGCTCCGCATGGCCCAGCCTTGGGAAGCGGACTCTGTGGTACTTTATTTTATAAAACGGGACCTTGAGCCCCACACTATGGCAGCAACGATCCCCCAGAGCCCACCCGGATCAACAGGGGCTCTGGGGGATGCCCCGCATGACGGAACCTACACACCCCACAGGGCCCACGGACCATGCCGCACTCTACCCACAACCCCCGGAGCACCGCAAGGTCTCAGTGTGCTCCGTGGGCTATATTGAAAAAAATACGCTGAGGCCCGGCCTCCCAACAACCGAGCGGACCATGCCGAACTCTATCCATAAACCAGGCCCTCGAGCCCCAATACCTCACCACCCCTAGAGCCCTCCAGGATCGCCGAGGGCGCTAGGGTCTTTTATTTCTTCAAATCATGGGGCCTCAAGCCCCACAAAGACCCCCGTGCAACCAGGGGCGGCTCTAGGCTCATGGCGGCCCTGGGCAGGGAGCGTAGGTAGGGGACCCCGGAAGAGGGGGTCCGGGTGGGGCGGAGCCCCCTGGAGCTCAGGAGGGGGGTCAGGGTGTTAGGAAGTGGAACAGAGCCGGAGGTCGCCAAATCCCTGCCAGGGGCCGCCACGCAAATATGTATCCATCCTCAGAGGATTATTATATTAAGGATATATATTGGCATGGAGGCTCCTGGGGTTTGGTGGCCCTGTGCAGGTGCACAGCTTGCACATGCCTAAGGCCGCCACAAGGCACTAGAGCACCAACCAGCCCTCAGCGTGCTCTGGGGTGCCTAATTTTAAAACCCTTTGGGGACACCGCTCCCCATACTATACCGGCCCTCACCAACCCCCCAGTGCCGCACGGTCCTCAGAGGGCTCTGGGGGCTTATTTAAAACACTGGGTAGCTTGACCCAGCACTGGACCCCTGAAACAGCCACCACAGAGCTTTGGCCCCTTGTACCGCAGCCAAGGCCTCAACCCACACATTCGCTCCCAGAATACATGCCTTGGAGCATCGACCTCCTTGACTCAAGCACTGTGCCCGGGACACAAACCTTGGAGGAACAACATGCGCCAGAACCCGCACCACCGCAAGCCTGACCTCCTACAGGGACAAAGAGTCTTGGCTTCCAGAACCCCTGAAACCCCTGAGACCCCAGACATACACAGGGCAGCCGTGTGGTGAGTACAAAACTGTAATATGTATTTATTTTATTTGTAAACAGTGTATTTTATTTGGGTGTACTGTGCCAACCTTACAGTACCACACACACCATGTAAAATGTTTCTAGGCGCTGTAAAATATATGGTTCCCTCTACATGGACCCTACTAAGGCCTCTAGCTTTATGCACCCTAAATACACACCCTGCGACCTCTGTGCCACCCCCGTAATAACCAAAAGCATTCACATTAAATGCCTGTACACATAGCTTTAACACCATGGTTGCTTCGAACGTTCCGCGCCAGTGCGGAACGTTCAAAAAACGGGTGGGGGTGCATCGGCCAACGGTCGTTTGCAGCACCAGTCAGGCAGCCAATGGGAGCACGGAATGGGTTAAACTCAATGCTTTAAAAAAACACCATTATTCACTTCATATACAAGCCACATATGTTTAAAAAACCCTTTAAACCCTTAAGTTGCAAGCATTTACACCCTCATAGCCTCTAGCATTTACCCACATTAAATGTACCCCCTCATGGTAAAATGTTTCTATAAACTGCATAATCTTAAGGTTACAACCCTGCGCCACAACCAAAACCAGCCTTTATTCATATTACATACAGTTCCCTTGCGCTTTGCGCCTTTTAAAAACTTAAAATGACAACCCAGTTTCACCTCCAACCTTATTCACATTAGGCACCAGACCACAACTCTATAAACATTATTTAAAACAATATAAACACCATCCTACATAGCGCTAAACCCCTTTTAACCCCTTGGCTGCGGGGCACATTCCCCTGCTGTGCTGGGGGGAGGAGGGGGCGAGCAAAGCCCAGCCACGCCACGGTTCTCCGTGTGCTCTGAGCTCGTCATGGCCACGCCCATTTCAATAGAACGCTCAGCACAGCAGGGGAATTATCCCCGCGTGTGAGCATTCTAACGGCCGTGACGAGCACACGGGAACCATGGCTCATGACGAGCTGAGCTCATCATGAGCATGGGAGGGGTTAAAATGCAACCTTGTTCACATTAAATACATGCCCTACCAATACTTTAAATAACCCCATAAGCCTGCAAAACTGCACCATCCACCATCAGAGCGCAGCACGCAGCGTCAATCTGTGAGAAGTTGCTCTGATTCATCGTGGCCTTTAAGTTTCTGATGTAGGTCTGGGCAGCAGACAGTCCAAACAAGGCATTCCAAAAGGGTTTTTAGGTCTCGCCTGTCGATGCGCATGCGCATCGAGCAAGCGAGACTATAGGGGCTCATCCAGACTTTATCTAACTTGCAAGGAATCGTGGCGATTCCTTGCAGTGCCCGTGACTTTTAAGCTCAATGCGCATGTGCATTGAGCTTAAAAGCGCGTGCACATGCCCCCAGCCGCCTGCCTTGCCTACTCTCTCTCACAGCCTCCCCCAGCTCCGCCCCCTCACTACTTGATTGCACGGCCGCTAGGCCGTGCCTCCCCTACTCTCCTCCCCCCTCCTCCTCTCCTCCCCTGCCTGCCTGCCGCTAGGCCGTGCCTCCCCTACTCTCCTCCCCCCTCCTCCTCCTACTGCCGTGTCGCACCTCTCCCCTCTCCGCCCCCTCCCCTGCCAGCCGTGTTACGGTGAAAGGCTTGTTTTGTTACACGACATTCCTGGGGATTTACTTTTCAAAGTACAGGCTATCTTAGGACCGTGAAGAGGATACAGCGTGTACACATAACACTGCAGCAAGCATGCTGAAACGCCATGCACAAACGTTCAAAACAATAAAATAATAATGTATTTGCACTATTCAGAGCTGCAGGACTTGATTTGGATCCGGATTTATTATGTGAATGTTTTTGTTTTTCGAGGACTCATGTGATTCTCTCACTTGGAATGAACTGCCGAGAGTCGGGAACATGCCTAGCTCGTCGACGGAAGACACTCTTGGTGTCTCTGGCTAATTAAACTACTTCTTATGTACGTTGACCAGAATTTAAAAACGATATCGGGACATTCTGCAAGGATATAAGTAGGGCTACACATTTACATTGACAGAATAACTTAAGCACCACCCTTACCAACTTAGTGAGCTACTATGGGGAATGATGTGCAACGTTTAGCCACCGTGCCATCTAACTGAATCACCTAGTCGGAGATTTTAATCGCTTCTTGACTGTCAGTATTTCCATCAACTGGGGCTTGCATTTACAGTATTTCAGTTCTTACAACTGTATTGTCGCAGATACCATGAGCTGGGTTGCAACAATCATTTAAATGTTCAGAGAACATGTACAATTATCAGCTAGGAGGTTGAAGACTGTTAAATCTAAAACCCGCATTCTGGGGTAAGAGTCATTCTCCACGGCCGCCAAGCCACATCAAAGGCTTCCGCTGACCCGGCATCAATCACCCTCCCCCAGCGCTGCCCCGCCCCCTGCTTCACAGCCATCTGACTTATTCACGGCCGCAGGCCGTGACTCGACAGTCCTGCAGTGCTTAACTCCCTCCTCCTCCCTCGCCAAAGAGCACCCCGCCCCCGCAATGGATTGTATCCTGTGTGTCTTCTCAATATCAGGCTTCCTCTGTCTGTTAGGTATTTCGGTCACCAGGGTTACCGACTTGAAGAAAAGTAGGCTCTTGAATTCCCAGAGTGGCTCATGTCCACGGCTCAACATCGACTCTACTATCAGCAACCCATACAACCGGAAAGGATGACGGCCAAAAAACGGAGGTCAGGTCGTACATTAATCACCAGACAGTGTACCAAGCCAATCTGCTGAGGAATAGAGCTCTCCATCTAGCCTCCCCCCTCCCCTTCTCTGCCTTCCCTCCGTCTTGTTTTTTTACTGCCTCATTAGTTAACCGCCCCACCTCCACTTTGTTGTCTAGTTGGCAGACTCAGCTGAGAGGCCAACAACTGAATGGGTGCATGCAATAGGTCTCGGAGCATTTGAGTTAGAGCTTTTAGATTTGTTTATGGCTTTTTTTCTTTGTAATTCTTTAGCATTGCCTACAGGAAACAAAAATGCTAAAGATAAAAAAAAAAAACCATAAACAATTCTAAAAGCACAAACTCTAATGCTGCGAGACCTATTGCATTTCCAATGCTTGTTAAATGTCTGTTTCTGCCGGCACCTAAAGTACACTTGTTATACTTGTCCTGGCATTCTAATTAGAAGGCCCCACACTTTATGGTGGGTGGGAGGCTTAGAACAAGGCATTTGTGGTCTCTGGAGGGAACATGTTCACAGTTACATCACGCCTGAGAACTGTCGTAAGGAGCTGGGCCCAGGAAACGTGTTTGTAGGTATTGCTGAGTCGGCACAGCCCTGGCTGCTGAGACTGATAGATTTATCTCCTGCATCGTGTTTTCCTGCAGTGTTTTTTCCTGCCCCGTGTTCTCAGGTTTCAGATTCTCCTGGGGTAAGTTTGGGACCCCCACCACCCCACGTCTGTTGTCCCTTTATCCTTTTAACATCTGCTAATCATGACCGAGCCCTGCCTGGAAACCTACAAGCAGCTTCTTTGTTTGCTCAGGTCCTGGTAGGGCTGCCACACATTCATCATGTCCCCAAACTTTTTGTGCACCAGCTGTCACTTTTGGTGACACACAGACCTGTCACTTTTGGGGACACACAGACCTGTCACTTTTGGGGACACGAGTTGATGAGCAAAGGTATCCAGATAACGACTGAAGGCTGTTTCCCGATAAAATCTGAACCCTCAAGGGTCGCAATTTATCAGGTGCAATAAATATTATCTCTTGGTTGTTTTTCCACGATAATGGGGAATAACGTGCAGATTTTGGTGCTTCCCATTCACGTCAGCTCCAATCATGTGGTGTTCACGAACATTTTATTTGTTTCCACAAACGAGAGTCCTAAAGAAGTGGGCGAAGGAGATAGAAAGTTGTACATTAAATTAACCTCTTGAATACTGTCTGAAAAAGAGTTCTTTTTTTACCGATTTCTCAAAACGTACTCAACTAACTAGCACCAAATTTGAAACATTATCTGGCCTCTCTGTGCATGCCACATCGGTCGTCATTCTCCAGGGAAATCAAATATGTGGCTCATCTCCAACCTTTCTGTCCTTGTCTGATCTCTACAAAACATTAAAGGAAGGTTGAAATGCGTTTCATTTTTTGATGACATTTTTGCGCACGTTTTAAAAAGTTATCAGCAAATAATTTTTTCCACAATGATTAACAGACATAAAGCTCACTGTTGAGACCTCAATTATAGTTTAATAGTTGCCACGCACGTGTGCCAACTTTAGCCAGCTTTGGCTTTTATGCAAACCGCACATTGCATTCTGGGAGTTGTAGTTTCAGTTGTAACATGGAAAGCTTATGGTCAATAATCCAAGTACGTACAGTCTGTTGGTCAAAAAGACAGGACTGCTGAAATGTTACACATAACCTGGGGGTTACCTGCCAGCCGTGTCATAATTATTGTTCAAGCAAGTGTGCTTAACATAGGGGTTGCAGATTCGCCTAACTCTTGGCTGAGTCTCAAGTAGAGTCAAGCATCAGCAAGTTTGTTTTGGTTTTCTTTTGTCTCTTTAGACAGACTAAGTGGCTGGTGATACAGTCTAATCACAGGAGACGGGGTTGAGGGTCTTCGGGTGTTTGAATGCCCAAACCCAGACTAGCATTCTTCTGGGACCTGAGGACTTTTCAGTACAATCATTTATTTTAGGGCAGTGATAATGAACCAAGAAGGGGCAGGATGCTGGCGTCTGCAACCGAAAGGTTATCTCAGCCATCTCCCAACCTCAGTGGAGTATTTACATTTATGTGTCTCAAGAAAGCCAATAGATCGTGCCTTTGGGACCAATAATTGACCGTGCCCATGGTTTTAGGTATGGTGCAGCGCATTCCTGATGCTGTGCAGTCTGGCTAAAAAAAAGGATAAAAAGGCCCCCACAGCCAGCTGTGGCATTTTGTAGGCGCATGCACCAAGCAAGCACATGCCTACAAAACGATGCAAGTTATTTGTCTCTACTGATCCGAGTTGGATATAAAAACAAAAAGAAATGAAACACAAGCAAGTGGGGAAAAGAAGATGGGTGGGGAAGAACACGGGTGGGGGAAGCAACACGGAGGGTGGAATCACAGAGGGCTGGGAAGCAAAAGGAGGGCAGGGGGAAACAAACAATACAAGAATGTGCAGGTAGGGGGAAGAACACAGAGAGCGTAGAGCGGAAAACAAACAGAGACAGACCCACGTGGAGTGGGTGGAAGCGAAGAAACGAGAGAGAGTGCAGCAAGAACAGGGGCCTGAAGAGAGAAGCTGTAAAAAGTGAACGCATGTGTAAGCGCAGGGCATTGGACAAGTTGGTGGGAAATGACATTTTTCTGATGCTATGAAAATGTGCTGAGAAAAATGGGAAAACAAGGAGAAAGAGGGAAACACATGCAGTCTCATGGAATGTTTTTAGGGAAAAAAAAAATCCTGAAAAGCAGACACTTGTGGAAGGACAAACCAAATCGGTCAGAGAGAGAGGCTCCCTCCCACGAAGGCTAGATAAACGGGCTAAGACAAATAAAGCCATTGAACAGAAAGCAAGAACATAAGAGCAACAAAACAGAAAGCCAATGGAAAGCAATGGATGGAATTTCTTTCTAGGTCAGCTATCAACATGTCCCAAATAAATCCTTCTTAACCAGAGAGCTGTGCTGCCTGGAATGTGTCATGGCTTCTACCTAAAAAGGCACAAAATCACAAATTGAATTTTATTTATACTTTTCTTCCATCACATGATGAGTGTAAACTGGGCAGCAGCAGCACAAGAATCATTGCCTCATGCAAAAGATACAGCTTGGCAACAGCAAACAGATCACCAGATGTACTAAAAAACAGGTGGCAAAAAGTAATTTCGAATTGCACCCCAACTTTTCTTGACACGCCTCTGATTTTGCAAGGTGCCCTATAAAGTAATAGATCACAAAATTGTCAGATTGCTGTTTGCGACCGCCTGTGGCTGGCTACAAACCCAGTGATGGTGACTTGCAAGAAGCAGCAAACCACCACCACTGTGCTTGCATTCCTAAACCCATGTTCCTTAAAGAAACCACTGATTCTTTAAAAAAAACTGTTTCCCATTGGGTAATACTTCAGTAGGAGCAGACAGTTGTCCTTTGGACCACTGTCCTGCCCCCCAAGGTCACCCGACACCTTTCACCATCCCAAGGGGACCCCTTCTCCATGGCGAATCAGTTATCACCTCCTTTGAGGTGTGAGAAATTGGTCAATGGTTTGCAACTGTAATTGTGGTCTTTGCTAAATGCCAGACCCCATTGTATTTAGGAAGTGACACACATGTCATGCCCCTCCCTTATTGCCATTCGATATGGATAACTAGACCCATTTTGCAAATCAGGAAAGCTTTTCCAACTCATAAAGTGGGTTTATTAAATACTATAAGCTAGGGGCGGCTCCTCAATTTGAGCGGAGGAACATCGCCCACAAGCCCAATAGGTGAAAACTAAAATGGGAGTATAGTTAATTTATTACTATTATATTTTTCAGCAACTCATCCTGAACTAAGTGTCAGGATGGGGTGGGGACAGAGCTGTCGAGTGGCAGCAGCGGGGAGCTGTGCGCTTTCAAATGCGCATGTCTCTTGGGACGGCCACCCAGACATGCGCATTTATGCGCACGTATTTTTTTTTTTTACAAATTAAGCACTGCTTGCACATTGTTCAAATTGCTGATAGCCACTTTGTGCCCCGCGATTAGAGGCGCTCAGGCGCAACTAGAGCCACATTTTGGGGGGGCTGAATATTTAAGCAATAGTCAGAGTGGAGCTGCAGAGGTTAAAGAAGTGGTGAAACAACATCAAGGCCTAATTAACATGCAAATGGTCTTTTAAAGAGCTGTGAAGTGTTTGGCTGTGGCTGTGTGTGTGCCCGGGAAGTGTCTCATCCGGGGCTGCCACACACGTCGAGGGGGGGGGCCTGAAGCCCTTTGAGTCCAATAGGTGTTGCGCGCCTGCCCGCGACCCTTTTATATATGCGTACAGCTATGTTTTTCTGGGTCCATGAAGCGTGCTGCCACCAGTTTTTTTTAGGTCGAGGACCGGAAGGCTGGCTTGCCAGCTTCCGGGAAGAGATTTAATGTTTTTGAGATGGGTGCTTGAACCGGCCTCTCTCCTCCACCTCTCCTCCATTGGCTGGCTTCCTAAACGGAGGCCAGCCATTGGAGGAGAAGGGAGTCACTCCAAACAAGCCCCGTCTCTTTCGGATTTGGGGGTGTATTTTTTGCGTACTTTCCACCTGTGACATCATCCGTCACTCAACGGCAAAACACGCCCCCGATTCCGAAAATTTCGGAAGCTTGCGGCCGCCATTTTTTTTTTCGCCGTGAAGGTGAACCGTTGCTTTCCTGTCTTCTTCTCCCTTCCTATCCTCAAGAATTCCTCCTACAACTCATCCTTGTATTCGTTTCCATCTCTCCATCTCTCCTTCCTCTCCTTCTCTGTCTATCTTCCTCGCCCTCGCTTTCCTTTCCTCTGCCGTCTACGATTGGTCTCTTCCGCCCCGTCCTGCCTCTCTTCCCCCGTCCCATGCAGTTCTCATTGGAGGTGTACAACACACGGGGGCAGCCTTGTTTTTTGTTGTCTTGCCGGCCCGCAGCTCTCCTTCATCTCTCCTCGCGCCCCCCCCCTTTCCCTCTGCCCGTTCCGCTGCTGGCTACCCTGTGCAAGGCGCTTGCAGACGATGAATATCACATTACTTGCCGAAGAGCGAAGGAATTGGTGTTTACACCTACCAAAAACCACCGCTGCTGTAATCCTTTTTTTCATAAGAGTTTTCAAATTCTCTCCCCCGCCCTAAACTGCTTAAGAATGCAGTGTATGTTTAGACCGGGTCTGCGGATTATGACAGCTAGGCGGCTCCCCTGGCTGGTAGACGTGCTCGTATCTTTGTAAGGAGGCCAATGAATGGAGCACGTGGAATACCGCTGGAGGTGCGGGGCTCCGACACCCCTCCACCAGGAAGCGCCTTGAGGCGATAGTATTAGCAGATCTGCGCTCTACAAGTACAATCATTCATCCGCCCATCCCTTCAGTGGGATCGAGTGACCCAAACGCCGGGTGTAAACGGCCCACGTCCAGCCACTTGGATAGAGGGGGGGTCATGACCCATGTATGTCTGCTCAGCTTGCCACCTGTCATTCAAGGCAGAGTTCATTCGGCTGGCGGGGTGTGTGCTACATGAGTAGTCGGTCCGCGAGTTCACTTCTCACCCCTCCCATGAACGCTTATCTTTAGGTTATTCGTTTGAATCCCTGCAAGGTCAACTCTGGCTTTCATCCCTCCAAGGCTGATGAGTTCAGTATGGTTACATTAGTCATCCTTAACACTTGCTATTTAGAGCGCTTAGAAAATGCCAAAGTGAAATATGAAGCCCTAAATTAAAACAAAGTGTTATACAAATTCAGGTTATAGTCACTCCTTGGTGTGATTAGATTTGTGGAGTTCTGAAACTCAGGGAGGGGCACAAGGTACAATGCTCCCTGTCCGTGATCCCGGTTTTATGCCTCTGTGCTCCCCTGTCCATGTTTCTGCCTTGCAGACCCTCCACCGAGCCTGAAGACGGAGCCACAGGTAGGTGAATGCTGCTTTATCTCAATCCACAGTGTACTAATTGCATCAACCCAGCGGCCAGCTAGCTACCAGTTATTTTTTTAATTTCACCCACTTCATCTTTTTTAAATTCTCGCCTAGTGGGACGAAAAGCAACCATGTCCAGTTTGGTAGCATGAAATACGTGTAATTCATTTATTTTTATGCAGTAGAAACATGCTTTCAATTGTCCAATGAGCGCCTTAGACTCGGGTGTCGCTGGGATGTTGTAAACATTTCCTTGAGATTTCAGAGTGACTCCTGAATGCCACCTCGGGGAACTGGCCGTCCCGTCATGGGTCGCTGGTGGAAGATGGCGCCCGCTAAAGTTAGAGGTGGTGTGCCCCACGGAGAATTATTCTCACTGGCTGTCTTTCTTGCAGCCTCCAGAGAAGCGACGAAGGACCATCGAAAACTTCAACAAGTTCTGCAGCTTCGTGCTGGAGCTTCGTGCTGGCCTATGCAGGCTACATGCCTTCTTCCACAAAGGAGGTAACGCGGCCTCTGCTCCCCTGATACCCTGCCCCATCCCCAGAGTCCAATGTAATGGTGAGTATGGCGGGTGAATGGAAACACGTCCGACATCACCTTTTTGTCAGCGGCTTATCTTGCACTGTCATTTTGCCCCTTTGATTAAGCATCTTTCTTTTTAGAGCTGGCCAGAGGTAGTTTTAGCTGTTTTGCTAGCCTTGTCTTTCCTCCAAAAACCATAAATCTAAATACATATATTCAAACACAGAGAGACTTTTCATCAACCCCCTTCATCTATCAGTCTGTTAATGTGTCTTTTGCATTTTATTCCATTATTGGCTCTTGTCTGTGAATTAGTATGTGTGCATCCTACCTTTTATGTAGTCGACTTTTATGTACATGGCTGGCATTCCTATCTGATTCTATTTAATTTTTTAATGTATTTTTGCACCAGGTTATTTTTTATTTTTGTAAACCTGTGCACTACCGTTAGCATGTTTTAGAATTGATATCGACTTTTGTATACATTTGCCATAATAACAAAAATGAAAGGCGTGTCCAAGACACAGTTCTTGTTCACATGTTAACCTGTATGTGTCCTGGTGTTTGTGGCATCATTACCTACCCATTAGAGGCGGTTGTCTGTGTGAAAGTGGTGTTATGAAGTTGATGATCTTTTTCCTCCCAGGCACACCGAGTAGTCTTTCCTTCCCATTTGCCATTTGATTTATTTGTAGCATGGCAGTGTTAGGTGAATAAGCGGGCCATTGTTTTTTTTTTTTTTTTGGATCGCTGGAAAAAGAGGGAGGGCCATCTTTCTTGCCAGGGCGTCATTCCCCCTTCCTTTAGAGGGTGGATGTCTGGTTGCTCTGATGTTACTGCTCCTGATGGGGTCCATAGAAGTGACGTTGCGTTTAGTCTTTTATTCTGTGGCCCAGCCAGCACCTGTCTGATTGTCAGCTTTGACTGTTTCCACCTCATTTCTACAGCACGTTCCTACCTCTTGTCGAGGCCTGAAGGCGCGTTGCAGTGTGGCGGAGCAGGGATTACTGTTGCACCAAGGAGCTGTATGCAGATTGGGAATCCTGGAGGTGTGGGTCATACCAGCAGGCTCTGAGTGTTGGTAGCGATTGTCATGGGATTTGTAGTGTGGGGGGTCTGTGTGTGTGGGGGGCTCTGTGTGTGTGGGGGGTCTGTGTGTGTGGGGGGCTCTGTGTGTGTGTGGGTGGGGGCTCTGTGTGTGTGTGGGGGGGCCTCTGTATGTGGGGGGGGGCTCTGTGTGTGTGAGGGGCGCTGTGTGTGTGGGGGGGGGCGCTGTGTGTGTGTCGGGGGCTCTGTGTGTGTGTGTGGGGGGGTCTGTGTGTGGGGGGGGGGGCTGTGTGTGTGGGGGGGCTGTGTGTGTGGGGGGGGCTCTGTGTGTATGGGGGGCCTCTGTGTGTGGGGGGGCCTCTGTGTGTGTGGGGGGGGGTGCTGTGTGTGTGGGGGTGCTGTGTGTGTGTGGGGGCTCTGTGTGTGTGGGGGGCTCTGTGTGTGTGTGGCTCTCTGTGTGTGTGGCTCTGTGTGGATAGCTTTTTTTGTAGGTGGCTCGATGTGTGGATGGCTCTGTCGGTGTGAAGGTGGCTCTGTGTAGGTGGCTCTATGTGAATGACTCTGTGTGGGTGGCTCTGTGTTGGTGTCTCTGTGTGGGTGTAAATGCAATAGGTCATGCATTTGCGAGCGATTAAGCTATTGGCATTGTAAACGACAATGCCATTATTTAACGATTAAGCTATTGGCAATGTAAATGACAATGCCATTTATTTATGATTTTAAAAAAAAGTCATGAGCAATGCCAATAGCTCTACCTTTAATAATGCCGAGACCTTTGCATTGTAAATGCTTGTTTTTTTTAGTTATTTTTTTTTTCCAGAGTGATAAGTATTTTAGCGTCCCGACCACTACAAAGATTTGGAAAATCACCTTAAACGGGTATGTTTTTATTAAATCAGTATATAACTTAAACAGTAAATATAGGAAATCCTTTTAAGATGTGTTCCAGAGCTGGCTGGACGAGTCCTGTTTGAAAATTAGAGTAAACAAAAATAGAAAAGCAACTAAAAAAATAAAAATACACGATTTTGCAAAGTTCAATTAAAGTATCATGCCCGGACTTGCACATGATATTAAAACGTGAACAAACGGCCGGTAATTTTCTCTGAGTAACGTGGCAGGTCCTTAGTTACGCATGATTTTAGCGACATAAGCATAACACAGCCGTAAAGCTGCAAAATACCAGCCGCGCTGAAACCTTAACCTTAATTTAGATTGTGCCTTGAAGGTGGGGGTGCCGAAGGAACTGCTTTTTGTTGACATTCCTGTAAGTGAGAGGTATAAGTTAAACCTGTAGGAAGGCTAGGTCCAGAGTCAGCTCCCCCATTCTGTACTCAATGTAACCTTTGGGGCATCCCTATTACATGTGACCGCAAGGTTTGGTTCTCCACTCGTGACAACTCTACCTGTCGTTGGAGATCCCTCAAGGTGTATTTAAGAGCAGGGGCTTAGCATTCTATCAGGAACCAATCTGGGAAGATGAACGTTGGAACGCGTTCTTCTCTCTGCTGGACACACAGAGGTAGCTGGACCCCAACAATCCCCAGAAATCATCCGACGAACACTGGACCAGAGACACCAGTGCTCATCCGATAATCTAAAAGAAACATGATCAACTTCCTTCAACCCAGTGGATACAACGCCACTTGAAAACTCTTTGCATTAATAAGAAGCGGCAATGTACAGAATACTTCCTAAGTAGCAGGAGCTCTAGACCAAGAAGAATGACTAGCGTGGAATGTGCTTCCAGGATAAATGAAAATGCGCCGTCCATCATAGAAAAGGATTAGTCAACGATAGTCGTGAGGACATATACCGTTCCAAGGGTAGGTATAGCACAAAATGCAAAACGGTTATTAGAGAAATTGAGTACTTTCTGTCTTGTTTAATAATGTATTGTGAGTATATTCAAAGTACTTTAATTTTTCTTCTGCATTACATATATTTTAAATTGCATTGTTTTTGCACAATGTATCCACTAAGATAAAAGGTTCTAAGGTTGTTATATTTATAAAGGGAAGTAGATTGGCATGACTCAGGATATACTGCTTGACTTCATTTAGTAAAACTAAGAAGAGCAAACTTAATAAATCTGCGTTTTGTGGAGTCCCTCGCCATCAGGAGTAGTAATGTGATGTTTTCCTCATGTAAATACCAGGCTTTGAATTTTTTTCTAAGATCTTGCACTCTCCCAAATGATAGTGACACTAGGTGACAATAACACAAGTACCAGGAAAAAGCATGCCCTCAATTAAAATTAATTTGTAACTAGTGTTAGTCATTATTATGAAGTTACAAATCTAAACAAGCATTGACATAGCCAATAGGTCTTGCCTTTGGGACCTTATAAGTGTTTAGCCATACAACAGTTGATTTTGTTGCACCAAGGATATTGTACTGGATAACTAAACACTTATAAGGTCCCAAAGGTGAGACCTATTGGCTATGCCAATGCTTGTTGCTATGTCTTATTGCTGCAATTGTGGGGCAATGGTATGGGCCACGACGGGGTTTCACAGTGCAGGGTCCATTGACTCTATCTCAACTAACAATTAGGGGGGCACCCCCAGCCGCTCTAGGCCTCCCCGATGGGTTTGGGTGGGGTAGAGCCCTTTGTCACTTAATGACGGCCTTAGTTAAGGACAGCAGGGAGTGGCCACAGAAGATATCCCGCGGACTGTCACAGAACGCCCGCAGTCGTGCAGTCGAAGGCGGCAGTCTCAGTCTTGGGCCTCTTGTGGCCCAATATTCCCCCTCTAGCAGGTCCACAGTCAATGTCACTCAGCGGTGCCTGCTCCACAGTGTATCTGCATGTGATGTAGTTTCTAAGCTCACTGTAGGAAAGTGCCCCCTTTTGCACGGTTACCCCCCACTTTTTGCCTGGCATCTGATGCAGCTTGACTTGATGTGCTCTGGGTCCGGGCCAATCAGGTTGTCAGGGCCTGTGTTTTTTCCCAACACTATACCTTTGTATCCACACTTGGCACATCTCTGGCCACAGGTAAGCTTCTTGTAAAAGGTACCATGGGTACCAAGGGCACTGGGAACAGGGAAGGCCTCTAAGGGCTGCAGAACCTCTTGTGCCATCCTTAGAGGCCCTGCACCTTAAACACTCACACACTGCCACTACAGGCTGCGTGTTCTAGCACAGAGAAAAATAGTAGACCTGACACACATCCCTGTGTGTCAGGCCAGCCACCCACAGCCTGGGGCCTAGGTAAAACACCCCTCTGGCAAGGTGCACTAGACCACAGGTGAGGGTACAGTAGCATGAGCCCAGCACTCCAGCAGTGTCTATGTCCATGTTATAGACATTGTAAGTGCAGTAAAGCCATGAAGAGTATATGATCTAGGAATTGGTCATAACGAACTTCACAGCTCCAGAATGGCTTTACTGAAACATGGGAAGTTTGGTGGCAAACTTCCCAGCACATTAACCCAACACTGATGCCAGTGTGGGATTTAATGTGAAATGCACTCAGATGGCATCTTAGAGATCCCTCCTGAAAAAAGATGGCCTGGTGTGGTTCCTGAATGGCTGCCCGTCATTCGACACCAACAGATAGGTTTCTGGACCCCTGGGTAGAGGGCCTCCACTCTCTGGGTCCAGAAACAAAGCCCATCCTGGGCAGAGGTGTCATGCCTCCTCCCCCACGATGGCCTGGGTTCACTAAGGGTAAGCTTTAAAGGCCTGTCTCCTTTGTAAGCTGTCCCTGCCTTTTGCTGCCCCCAGCAACTGGCTCCCAACGGTTCTGACCCCCACTCTGGGTGGCAGAATCGGCAGGAATACCGAGTTAGGAGAAGAGGGGTGCCCACCTTTGCCAACCCAAACTCTCAGGTGGAGGAGGCGAGGTGAAGCACATATCTTGGTCCCCTCCATCTTGAAGATGAGGTGACACAGCCAATTAGGGAGAGGACCATGCCTCCCCCCCACTGGAGTATGACATAATAGGGGTGTACCCACTCCAGGGAAGGGACCAATCAGTCCCGACCTGCACACCCCTTTAACACTCCTAAATTTTGTATTTTGGGGTAACCCTGAATCTTGCCTCCTCACCCCTACCCCGAATGCTGCCGACCAACAGAGCCTTCTCACCTGGACCTCTCTCATGACAGTAGACACCCTAAAGACCATGAAGAGCATCCACTCCGGAGCACCCTCTGACCCCTGCCTGCCGCACATTTTCCACAGGACCGACACGCTCTCCCAAGGATGACAGTGGCTTCTTTCACGCTGTATCACCCGTGGAAACACTGAATCACCATTTTTAGGTCTCGCCTACGCAGTGCGCAAGAGCTGCATAGGAGGGGACCTCTTGCTATCGATCACCACTTTTGCCTAAAGGCGTGCACGTTTTGTATTGCTTTGTATTGCAACGTGTGCACGTTTGGCGCTTCTCTTGCAGGAGCGAGCAGCGGCGCTATCTGTTAGTAATTATCTTCAAAACAGATGGCGCCCCTGCTCGCTCCCGCAAGGGAAAGGCTGCGCCTCGCTTTAGCTTTCGCGGCCATGGGGCCGCGCATGTTTAGTGTCAGCCGCATGGCTCTCATGCAACAATTGTTCAATACAATTGCACGGAAGGCAGAGGATTATTTTCTTTGGCTGACTTTGATTTAATTTTTAATTAAATTAGTTTCTTTCTTTTCTTACATGATCTTTGATCTTATGTTGTTAACGTATACACGAGAATGAAAAGAAACTGCTCCGATCACCAACACACAGAACTAGCACATAATAATAACGGAACAACATTGACCTCTAGTTGCTAAATAAATACTGAACCAACCATTATTATTCCTTTCTAAACGGCTCCCCTTGATTTTTTTTCTCAGACCTGGTGTAAACATTAGCTTTTATGGTCAGGCCAGATTCCTGAGGAGGAGGTTTGTCTGTATTTTTTTGTTTTCCTCCGAACAGACAGAAACCTCAAAAAGAGAGTGTTTTCAGAGAAAGGCTCCTCTCCGTGTCATGAGCTCATTAGGCCCAGACGTCTAGCCACCTCAATTGCTTTATTGCGCTCAGCTCTTACTGTTTGAAACAAATTCTAGGTATAGTGTTGACAATGAATGGCTGCACTTTGAGGCACCCCAGCTCTGTGACATTGCTCTTGTAGCAAAATCGAAGCCACTTAGCTATTGAGGGAGATCTATAATTAGCAATAAGACTGGCAAGGCCAATGTTCGCCATCTGCTCTAGGATAAAAGGAGGGCCGATGCCTAAATGCCAGTATTTCAGCAGTAGCGGGCGTTTCACCAGTATCTAAGAAAGGCACATTGCAATGAACTTCGTGTTTACGACCGCAATAAACAGCCTTGTGTATGGGTTGATGACAGCTGAAGACAAACGCAGAGAGATGGAGCCACCATCAAATGCTCCATCAATGTGAACAGAAAAGGGGAAAGGGACACTTTCCCCCAAGTCTTCACAAATCTTAAAACCGTGTTAAAAATAATATTTTCTTCAACGGGCTCCGGAATATGAAGCGAAAGTCACGAATATGAAATGCTGCAGCCTCCTGCCATCTTTAACACGATGATGGTTACATACATCAATAACAAAATGCTCATTTTACAGCCCTTCAATACATCACGTTTTATTAACTATTTGTGCGGAGAAGGAACCATTAAACTGTACAATTGTATTTGAATACGTGTTCTTATATTAGCACCTCATCAAAACAAATAATTTACAGAAATCTTAGTTAAATATTGTTTAAGCAGTATAAACGCTCTCGGGTCTCAAAAACACCAATATGTCCTAATTGCCTTTCAGAACTCGCTATGTTTTGAGCACCAGACCACTGTTTTCTCTTCGCGTTAGAAACTGGAATTTGGCACTGTCTCTGTTCCTTGAAACTGAAGATTATATAGTTCCCGTAGCTGATGGGTAATCTTCACTGCCGAGTACCAGGCCTGTCGAAAAGCACTCCACTCACTAACAGGAAACTGAGCCCAGTATACGAGTGCATCAAGGAACAAGCATTGGCATTGCCAATAGGTCTCACCTTTGGGACCTTATAAGCGTTTAGTTATCCAGAACAATATCCTGGGTGCAACAAAATCAACTGTTGAATGGCAAACACTTATAAGGTCCCAAAGGCGAGACCTATTGGCTATGCCAATGCTTGTTCAAACTTACACTGGTGACACCACAGCTGTGTGCCTCAAGTAATCATTATTGACTTAGAGGTCCAGCTGATGGACTCTAGAGAAAAAAATGGTATGTAGGATTATAAAGTTAAATCAATATGGTAAAGGTTTTAAAATGAAAACTTCAATATTCAGTTGTGAAAACTAAGCAAAATAAAGGTTTGGATAATTAAAAAAACTTAAGAACTTTAAGAATGTATTGAAGAATAGTTAATATTAGTATTATTTAAAACAAGTATGTGCCAACCAATCCAGCTCACGTGGGAGAATGCCAATTTTTAAACCCCAAAGTATATTTTTGGGGGGGTTCTCCCACATAGAAATGCTTCCACTTCAATGCAAGTCAGTGGGGAAAATTAATTCCCCAGATGTCTTTTTTTTTAAAGTTTCTGTTTCCGGATTCCACGTGTTGCAGGTATGGGGAGATGCCCAGTCTTATGCGAGGCATAAACAGCACTTGTTTTTCGAAAAGGTATTGAATGCCCGCTCACCGGTCACCTTATGATCCCAGCCTCAGTGTTGTTTGCACCCAGTGCTTAATTTGAGCAGCTGGTTTATGGTGCTTGTCACAGGCACTTAATTGTCAGCACTAGTGACAGTCCATCAAATGGTGGCACTGTCTGTTTACGTTTGAAAGGAGCACAGCAACTGTGTTGAAGTCAATTTGCACAGAAAATGTGTAATACCAGCCCCTCCCACCATTATAATAGCATTGTGTGACCTGAAATAGTCGGAATCGTCACACTTGTAGGAGTGTGATGGTTAGGTGTTATGTTGGTACTGTAATTGGCAGGGCTGGAAGGGGCAATGCTGCAGTGACCTTCTGAGAAGGACCCTGGCACTTATTTTTTTTTTTACAAATTAAGCACTGCTTGCACACCGTTCAAATTGCTGATAGCCACTTTGTGCCCCGCGATTAGAGGCTCCAGGGGCGGCCTTAGGCGTGTGCAAGCTGTGCACCTGCACAGGGCCACCAAACTCCAGGGGCCACCACGCCAATATAATAATCCTTAAAAGAATAATCCTCTGAGGATGGATACATATTTGTGTGGCAGCGTCTGTCAGGGATTTGGCGGCCTCTGGCTCTGTTCCACTTCCAAACACCCTGACCCCTCACCCCCTCTTCCTGGGCCCCCTACCTACACTCCCTGCCCAGGGCCGCCATGAGCCTAGAGCCGCCCCTGGAGGCGCAACTAGAGCCACATTTCGGGGGGGGGGGGGGGGGGTAAAAAATAATTTCGGGGGCGGGGGGAGGGCTGAATATTTAAGCAATAGGTAGAGTGGTGCTGCAGGGGCTCTAAGAAGCGGTGAAACAACATCAAGGCCTAATTAACATGCACATGGTCTTTTAAAGACCTGTGAAGTGTTCGGCTGCGGCTGTGTGTGTGCCCGGGAAGTGTCAACTCCGGGGCTGCCACACACGACGAGGGGGGAGGCTGAAGCCCTTTGAGTCCAATGGGTGTTGCGCGCCTGCCCGCAATCCTTTTATATATGCGTACAGCTGTGTTTTTCTGGGTCCATGAAGAGTGCTGCCACCAGGTTTTTTTTTACCAGAGTAACAAGTATTTTACCGTCCCGACCAGTACAAAGATTTGGAAAATCACCTAAAACAGGTGTTTTCATAATATCCGTATATAACCTAAACAGTAAATATAGGAAATCCTTTTAAGATGTGTTCCAGAGCTGCCTGGACGAGTCCTGTTTGAAAATTAGAGTAAACAAAAACAGAAAAGCAACAAAAAAATAAAAATACACGATTTTGCAAAGTTCGATTAAAGTATCAGGCCCGGACTTGCACATAATATTAAAACGTGAACAAACGGCCGGTAATTTTCTCTGAGTAACGTGGCAGGTCCTTGGTTACGCATGATTTTAGCGACATAAGCAGAACACAGCCGTAAAGCTGCAAAATACCAGCCGCGCTGAAACCTTAACCTTTAAAAACACAAAAGCAGATTGGACATGACAGGGCAAAAAACCTAGTCGAAAGGAAACCGAAAGGCGACAGGGAGGGGGTGAGTTCTGAGGAAAAGGCTCCCCCCCCCCCCCGAGCCCCTGGCAGGCTGCCTCCCTGGTTGTTGCCTGCTCTGTGCCTGACTCAGCCTGGCAAGGATCAGAGAAGAGAAAGGGGTGGAGCCGGGCATGGGGCGGACTTAACTTCATAAACCGAAGGCCGGAGGGTGGAGGCAGAGGAGGGCTGTGACCAGAGGCTCCCGGGAGGCCAGGAAGTGTCGGGGCCAGGGAGGGAGGGAAGGGGTCTGGACTCTGGGCAGACTGGGGCCGGCCACACGCAGCAGCCGTCGGACAGCAGGACTCACAGGAACTTTTATCCCCGGGACCCCTCCTCGCGGCCTTCGGGTGAAATTTACCCTGAAGAAAGTTGGGGGACTTCTGACACCTCCGGACACCCGAGTGAAAAAAAAGGGGGCGACACGGGTGCGCGGCCTTGGCTGCTAAACTTTGGGGCTGCACACGGTGGCAGCTCCGCGAAAAAAGGATCGAGGCGGACACGAGAGGGAAGGTTAGTTTTAGGGGGGGGGGGGGTGGAAACTTTTCTTCGAAAGAGTGACGCCGACAAGGGGCTGAGAACATTGGGCCTGTAAATATTAAATATGTGGGTACTGTTGGGGTGGGTTGGTTACTAACGTTGATGATTTTAAAGTTTCACTGAAAGTGTAGGAGAAAAATATGATCTTTCACTCTTATCAGTGGGATTGGGGGAGGGGATGCAACGGTGATGCAGAAAGGTACCTGTGTTTCTAATTTCTTTTAAAATCCTCCCCTGCGAGTGAGGAGTAAGGAATGTGGACTGTTTACTAGTCTGAAATGTATTGCGCAGTTCGTCAATGCACCTGTTACGTAGCCTTGCATGCGTCATGTGTTGAAGCCTACCTAGTCGCCCAGCACAGTGGGTTAAGGCACCTGCTGCAGATATTAAGCGCAACTTGTGGGTAGCATGATGACATAGTGGGTAGCTGTACCTGAGACTGGGGGTTGCTTTTAGCCTAAAAATCGTGGAGTGCACGCTGAGAGGCCTGCGCGGTTTAATGTCTATACCAGCGGATATTAACCTTTTGCGGACCCCCACTGAGTCAATACTGGAAGCCAGGGACCCCCACTGAGTAACTACTGGATCCCGGCCTACGTTTTTTTTAAAGGATTTCGGCCTCAAAACAATATTTAAAAAATACAGAAACAAACATCCATGAAACAAATACACACATGATTACATATTTAATTCACAAACAAATTAAAAAATGAATGGGAAGGTTGAAGCTTTTCTAAATCCAGCGGCGGGCACTCTTCATCCATACTGCATGCAGCTAGATGCAATTGCTCCGCGAATCAGTCTGGATAGACTAACTTAATATTCATCTTTCCTACCAAAGTCCTTCACAGTTACAGAACATTTAAAAAAAATAGTTTTGCATTTTATCTCTCTCTCTCTCTCTCTCTCTCTCTCTCTCTCTCTCTCTCTCTCTCTCTCTCTCTCTCTCTCTCTCTCTCTATCTCTCTATATCTATATATATATATATATATATATATTTTTTTTTATTTAATCTGCTTGGTTTTGGGATTTTGTCATTTTCGGAAGCTCTATAAAGTACTCCTTTTATTGGTCTCGGATGATTAATATGGGTTTTCGCCTTTCTCTGATTCTATTTAGTGAACTGCAGAGTATGCTTATGCCACCGGCTTACCACTGAGACACCTGTCCAACCAATCCAGTGGGTAAAGGGCATTGTTAAAGCAAATATCTGCTTTTAAACTAGCTAGTCATTTGGAAAATGACAAAGCTGTATCAATAATTGTGATACTAAGCAAGTTATTTTTGTTACCGCCCACCACACCATATTGTGCCAGATGCAGACGGATGCGTGGGAAAGGAAGGGTAATCTTATCTGTAGCATGCAGGCTTCTAGGCCCTGTCATAACCCCGCGCTATTTCACAGAAAAGATATGGAGCTAGAGCGTCAAAGAGCGCAGGTGGCCACCAAGGTTATTGCCTCTAGGCGCTTACTAGTAATAGTTAGTTGTGGTGATCTGAAAGAATTAACAGCGGAGGGGTTGAGAGGAGATCTTAAATTGCCCCATGTCGGATGTTCGGTGCTCATCTAAAGCACAGATACCAAGTTGTCCCACTGGCGGTGTGAGGAGCTTGGCAATTACAGAGATCTCGGGGTGTTACATGGGTTGGTCTGAGGAACTCCCCTTAAAAGAGACTTGAATATGTTTTGTGGGTGTTGGAGTAACTCGCCCTAGATAGAGACTAGAAGATGTTTTGTGGGTGTTGGAGTAACTCGCCCTAGATAGACTAGAAGATGTTTCGTGGGTGTTGGAGTAACTCGCCCTAGATAGAGACTAGAAGATGTTTTGTGGTGTTGGAGTAACTCGTCCTAGATAGAGACTAGAAGGTGTTTTGTGGTGTTGGAGTAACTCGTCCTAGATAGAGACTAGAAGGTGTTTTGTGGTGTTGGAGTAACTCGTCCTAGATAGAGACTAGAAGATGTTTTGTGGTGTTGGAGTAACTCGTCCTAGATAGAGACTAGAAGATGTTTTGTGGGTGTTGGAGTAACTCGTCCTAGATAGAGACTAGAAGGTGTTTTGTGGTGTTGGAGTTGGTGCAACCAATACAGAGATTTCAGGTATAAGTTATTCACCCAAACCAGAGATATTGGTGGGCTGAGTAGATCACCAAATAAAGAGGCCTCAGGCTGTCCACTGTCAGATGTAACTCACTGGGATCTCAGGTTGTCTTGCGTCGGGGATTAGTAGCTCCTCAATACAGAGACCTCAGATTGGCTCGCATCTGGTAGGGGCCGCTCTTCAATGCATAGATCTCAGGTTGTCTTGAGTCCGGTTCAAGTAGCTCCTCAAAACAGATCCCAGATTGTCTTGCGTTGGGTAGGAGTAGCTCCCCAATGCCGAGAGCCCAGGTGGTCTTGCATCGGGTAGGAGTAGCTCCCCAATACAGAGATCTTGGGGTTCCTCGCATTGGGTATGAGTAGCCCCACAATACAGAGACCTCAGGTTGTCTCGCATCAGGTAGGAGTAACTCATCAAGAACAGAGAACTCCGGTTGTCTCGCGTCGGGTTCGAGTAGCTCCCCAATAGAGATCTCGGGTTGTCTCACATCAGGTAGGAGTAGCTCCTCTGTACAGAGATCCCAGATTGTCTTGTGTCGGGTAGGAGTAGCTCCCCAATGCAGAGAGCCCAGGTGGTCTTGTGCGTGTGGTAGGAGTAGCTCCCCAATACATAGATCTTTGGGTTCTTCGCATCAGGTAGGTGTAGCTCCCCAATACCGAGATCTCAGGTTGTCTTTCGTCTGGTGTGAGTAGCTCGTCCAGTGCACAGATCTCAGGTTGTCTCACATCTGGAGTGAGTATGTCACCCGATAACAAGAGTTAAAGTTGTCTCTTGGGTGGTGTTAAAAAGCGCACCTAATACAGAGATCTCTGGTTGTCTCGCGTTGGGTGGGAGTAGCTTTCTAATGCAGAGATCTCAGGTTGTCTCATGTCTGGGACAAGTCGCTTCCCCGTACAGAGGTCTCCGGTTGTCTAGCGTTGGGTAGGAGTAGCTCCCCAATGCAGAGATCTCAGGTTGTCTTGCGTCGGGTAGAAGTAGCTTCCTCATACAGAGGTCGCCGGATGTCTCGCGTTGGGTGGGAGTAGCTCCCCAATGCAGAGATCTCAGGTTGTCTCATGTCTGGGACAAGTAGCTCCCCATACAGAGGTCTCAGGGTGGGATTAGCTCCCCAGTACAGAGGGCCCAGGTTGTCTCGCATCTGGTGGGAGTAGGTCACCCGATACAAAGATCTCCAGCTGTCTCATGGGTGCTGTTAAAGGCTCACCTAACCCAGAGTTCTCAGGTTGGCCCGGGTCAGCTCTGGTGATTCCTCTCTCATTAGTAATCCGGTCTGAGCTGCTGGCCCAGGGCAGACATTTCCAGTTGTGCCAGGTCAGGCGTGAGTAGGTCACCTGCGTTCCTCCAATGCTTGTTTCCATTCTAGTCCCGGCAGTTACTAAAGATGAATCAAATCTTCTAGTATCAGGATGCGAAGAAGGGAGACTGGGGGAGCTGCTCTCACCTGGTGGGGGACACTTGAGGTCTGTAAGGGGGGCGGCGGGGGTGCCACTGTCTCACAATCATATGTGACATCATCCCCTGGTGACTTTGTGGAATGGGGGCCGGGGCAGGAAATTGTTTCTGGTTCAAAGGTTTTTCTTTTGGACTTGACCATTAAACATCCGGGTGTTACGAAGGTAAAAAACAAATGCAAACTGCGAATTACACCTGATCAAAGCACACCGTGGGATTGCCAACCCTGCGCGTTTCACATTATACTGCAGACACCTTGCAAGTCAGTACTACAGACCAGAGTGAGAGGGGTAGTTACAGGACCCCCGTCGTGCTAGTGTCACCTCCGAATTTTCCCAAACTACTGCAGGTTCGGACCCTCCTTTTCGGTAATGCTGCATCGGTCCTTGAAATTACAGTATTACTACGTTTGGGGCTCACAATTGCCTCTAACGTAGATTAACGTTCAAAATGGACGTTTCCGCACTAGTGTCCGCTTGTGAATACCGAAATCTTGGTAATTTGCTGTGGACTACCGAGTTAGCATTTTTTTCTCCGGAATCCCTTGTGGTAATTTCGCTTCTGGTAATGCTGCTTGTGAAATGACCACAGTACAGGTCCCCAGCTCCAGCCCGCGCTCCTACAGTGGCATTGAACGGGGACTCGGACGGAGCGCTCTGTAATGAAGAGCGGCACGTCTCAAAGATGCTCAGCAATCACAGTTCTTTTGCCCTTTTTAGGAGAGCTCGGCGGCCCGAGAGCAGCAGGCCTCTGCCTGGGCCCTGCCCCTCCATGCTGCGGGCCGGATATCCGGTCTGCGGCTCTCGCTCGCGGAGGGATGGGGTGTTGTGCTCCGACGCTGGTGCTGTGCATCCGGTGGGTGCAGTGACTCATGGAGCTGCTTAGAGCCCGCCTCGGTGCCAGCAGGTGTTGGCACGGCTTGCCCGCCAGCTCAGCTGCTGTGCCCTGCAGGGACTCCAGCCGTGCCAGCCCTGGGGTCACTGCACGGCTCAGCCAATCCGCGCAGCCCTTTGGTGCAGCACAAGAATACCCTAGGCACAATAGTGCCTGATGTAATGTCTTAAATATCACAAAAGTGTCGCCCCATTGAAGTTCATGGCAGAGATATTTTTGGCAACAGTCATTGGGCCAGGATGCCTTTTACGCCCGCCGATAGACTGACCAATCCCCACTTACGCCCGCCGATAGACTGACCAATCCCCACTTACGCCCGCCGATAGACTGACCAATCCCCACTTACGCCCGCCGATAGACTGACCAATCCCCACTTACGCCCGCCGATAGACTGACCAATCCCCACTTACGCCCGCCGATAGCGCTACTTACGCCCGCCGATAAGGTGACTGGCCTATCTCCATTTACGCCGCCGATAGGCTGACCTATCGCCGCAACCCTCTGCATCTCAGTCGTAACCTGCTGCTCCGTTGTGTCCTGTAGCGTGCTCTGCCAGTGCACCCCAGTCCCGGCCTGCTGCGCTGCCCCCCGTGCATCACGGGTGCATGGTTGTTGCCACTTTCCTGTCTGTGGTGCCCGTGAATGGCCCCTTGCCACTCCTAGTGCAGCCAGAAACGGTTTCTAGGCAAATCGGGGTACGCAGGAATTGTTAGCAGCAAGTTCTACTGGGTGTCGTAGTAGCAAAATAACGCCAGGTTTTGGCACTGCCAGATGTATGGTAGGAATTCTGCCTTAACGTGCTGTGTAGTATGAGGTTGCGTCCTAGACAGTTTTCATACTCGGCTGTGCAGTGGGTGTCTGTGCTGCGAGGCATGGGCGTGCAGGGTTCAGTTGAAGGTTAACCGGTTTCTTTCTGCAGTTTATTTCCTTAGATGCATGCTACCCCCAAGAAAGCCCTCCCGCTACATTGTAAAGCCCCGTCTGCTTGAAAATCTAACTAGAATCTTTCAAGAGTTACTCCTTTATTTTAAACGGTGTCCCCCCTTACCTTCAACCCTCTACATGCCTACTCTCTGTCACAAGCCTGCCCCCTTAATCTCATTTACTGTATTTTTGTAAATTGCCAACTTCTCCTTTCATGCCCACAACCTGCCCTCTTGTGAACCATACACACGCAGTTTAGCAAAACATGGCCTCCTCGTCCATCTGTTAAGTTCACCTCAAGAACCCACATGGGCCCCGGGACTTATCTCACCCCCTCTTATCGATCAGAGAGAAACCGGGACGGATGCTTTGAATGATTTCGTTGGGGAAAAAACGAATTCCAGTTTCCGACCGTAATCGGTAACCATTGGATTAAACACGGCAATTGCAGTGCTCACACAGATGGGTGATAGTTCGGCCTGGCTGTTTGTCCAAGGTACATCCGGAGTTTAATGAAGACACGACAGACTTAGTGGTCTGCTGTACTTTGTTTGACACTCTGTGTCTGTCCAAGAGCTATAGATCCGCGGATTTACCCTGGCATACCCTTGAGGAGTGCGGCGACCCTACGCCTAAACTTCTGACACTTCTATTTTGGTTGTATTTTTTTGTTGTTGTTGTTGCAATTTTAAATAGCGCGAACTCCACCATAAGGTACTGGAGCGCTTTACATGCACTAGGTCACGTGCGTTTTTTGGCCGGTAGGTTGAGATTAAGTGATTTGCCCACAATCACAGGATTGTGAGCCAACGCCGAGACTCGAACCTGGTTCTCCAGTTGAAAAGTCGGGGGGTCTGGCCGTTAGCCACACCCTCTCTCCTAATAGCGCTTCAAGCTCCACTCCAAGTCTGCTAGGCGTCTATTTTCTTTTCTTGGGGGGGAGGGGGAAGCTGGTGCTGGATGGCAGGTCACGCTGGACCCATCCCGTGTTAGACGGCTGAGACCAGCAGAGCAACAGCTGATCCCAGCCTGGGTAAGACTGGGTGGAGGGGGTCGGTGTGACTAACCGTGTGTTTACTGTGCTCGACCTTTGACCCCCTGCTTCTGGGCCTGAACTATGGAGTCACGAGTCTGGAGCACCGGATGAAACCATCTGCTTGCACGGGGTGGGGTCAGAAGACCTGGATAGACAGGGTGGGTCTGGAGCAGAGCGGCTTTCTAGGATCCGGTATAGCGCTGTTTGGGAAGGCGCTCGTTCTCGGAGCACTGCTGGCACCTGGGGGCCCTGCTGGTACCTATGGTTTCTGCTGGTACCTATGGCTCCTGGGGCACTGCTGGTACCTATGGCTCCGGGGGCACTGCTGGTACCTATGGTTTCTGCTGGTACCTATGGCTCCTGGGGCACTGCTGGTACCTATGGCTCCGGGGGCACTGCTGGTACCTATGGCTCCGGGGGCACTGCTGGTACCTATGGCTCCTGCTGGAACCTATGGCTCCGGGGGCACTGCTGGTACCTATGGCTCCTGGGGCACTGCTGGTACCTATGGCTCCGGGGGCACGGCTGGTACCTATGGCTCCTGCTGGTACCTATGGCTCCATGGGGCCCTGCTGGTACCTATGGCTCCTGGGGCCCTGCTGGTACCTATGGCTCCTGGGGCCCTGCTGGTACCTATGGCACCTGGGGCCCTGCTGGTACCTATGGCACCTGGGGCCCTGCTGGTACCTATGGCACCTGGGGCCCTGCTGGTACCTAAGGCTCCGGGGGCACGGCTGGTACCTATGGCTCCTGCTGGTACCTATGGCTCCATGGGGCCCTGCTGGTACCTATGGCTCCGGGGGCACTGCTGGTACCTCTGGCTCCTGCTGGTACCTATGGCTCCTGGGGCACTGCTGGTACCTATGGCTCCGGGGGCACTGCTGGTACCTATGGCTCCGGGGGCACGGCTGGTACCTATGGCTCCTGCTGGTACCTATGGCTCCTGGGGCACTGCTGGTACCTATGGCTCCGGGGGCACTGCTGGTACCTATGGTTTCTGCTGGTACCTATGGCTCCGGGGGCACTGCTGGTACCTATGGCTCCGGGGCACGGCTGGTACCTATGGCTCCTGCTGGTACCTATGGCTCCGGGGGCACTGCTGGTACCTATGGCTCCGGGGGCACGGCTGGTACCTATGGCTCCTGCTGGTGCCTATGGCTCCGGGGGCCCTGCTGGTGCCTATGGCACCTGGGGTCCTGCTGGTGCCTATGGCACCTGGGGCCCTGCTGGTACCTATGGCTCCGGGGGCCCTGCTGGTGCCTATGGCACCTGGGGTCCTGCTGGTGCCTATGGCTCCGGGGGCCCTGCTGCTAGTACCCTGGTCCGTGTCAGTTCCCGGTATTCTTTGCTGTACTCCGTGGGGGAGACCGAGAGGTTACCGCGGATCACCCCGCCGAGGCCTAAGGAGCTCGGGCAGAAGCCCCCGCAGAGATGGGCCCCCTCGCAGCCCTCAAGGCCGCAGAGGCCCCGCGGCGCCGCCTGGGCCCCCCGGCGCCGCCTGGGCCCCCCGGCCTTTTCGATAGAATCGACCCAGGAATGCGTCAGAGGCACGCCCCATTCTTCATAAAACCACGCACTTCAGAGACAACATACGGTGCTCCACGTCACACCCCACAGGTGCACGGATTCCAAGGGATTCTGTGAGCCCCGCAGGACACCGTAGGCGTAGACAACCACCCCTGACGTAGCAGCGCACATACCCAAAGCAGGACGCCTCTCTGGCTATACACACACCAACTCCTAATCGCTTCAAGAAGTGCAAAATATTAACTGAACGCGCGGTGGGCCGGATTGGGCAACCAAACGCAGCCATGGCACAGAGGCTCGAGACAGCCCTGCCGCCTTCCTCGCCTCCTTTTATCCCCCTTTCCATCCATTCTCTCTCTCTCCTTCCCACTCAGTCCTCCGCCTCTGATCTCACTGCCCATCCCCACCTCCAAGTCCCTGGGCTTGTTATTGTTGATAACCTTGAGGTACAGGCAGTGAACTATTAATAAATTGTTTGTAGCTCAAACGGATCAAAAGTTACAAAAAATGTGATATAGTGCATTATGCTGCAGCCTTTTTACTTGCTGCATAATTTAGTAAAAAATGTGGCATAATTTTGTCCTCCTTTGCGGCATACTTCCAGTGCCCCCCAAAGCAGGCAGCACATGTTAAAAGTGCTTGTGCATGAAGCAGAGAGACTGGAGTTTGCGAACTTAGTTTGGTGTGCGTGCAAATCCTGCATTGCTGAGCCCTGATGAGGGGCAGCTACTACTGCTGAAACAAGGCCAACGGAGGTACCACTGGGTGAGGTGGGCTGGCCTGCAGGGCAGGGATGGCTCTAGCGCTGGTGGCACCCTGGGCAACAGTGTTTGTTGGTGTCCCCCAATGACCACCTCCACCACGGATTCCCTCACTACCACCCCTTAACAGTGACCCTCAAGTCTCCATAACCACACTCTCTCAGATGCATTTAATTTGATTTACAGCACCACTCATATCAGTGTAAGGTGTCGGATCACTTTACATCACACACATTACAAGGAGGCATTTAATTTGATTTACAGCGCCACTCATATCAGTGTAAGGTGTCGGATCACTTTACATCACACACATTACAAGGAGGCATTTAATTTGATTTACAGCGCCACTCATATCAGTGTAAGGCGTCAAAGCACTTTACATCACCCACATTACAAATTAAATTATACATGTGAAAATCACTGTATAGGAAATGTTACATAAGACAAAGGACTACAAGGTGTAGGAGTCAATTGACAGCCATACTAGCAGGTAATATAGTTTAAACTCAGAATTTAGAACGTAATACCATGGTTGGGGGTTCCCTTTATTTATCAGAATTGATTTCCATCTGAATGAACACTTTTTGCAACATTAGGATAATCAAAGACTGGGAAAAAAAACGTTACGCTCTAATTTATACCTTGCAGTTTGCATGCACCTCTTAGATGACAGTTAATAGCCCACTGTTCTGTTAGGATTTTAACTTCTAAACTGCAAGTAACAAAAGGATCTCTCTGACAAAAGCAGTAGCCCACTGACCTATTTACAATATGTGCACTTTGTAATCTGCATGATATGTGTTCTTTGCAGCAGACACATTAACCCTCTGCACTACCTTTCCATGAGTCAAAACTTCAACTAGACAACTTTGATCTCTCTCCACGAAGAACATTAATCACTAGAGTTATCAAGATATTTTTATTGTTGTCGAAAATTGATGGAGGCCAAGAAGGAGGCATCAATATCTTTTTAAACTATAATATACTTGAAAACTTGACACCCCCACCCAAAGTCCGCACCCGGTGAGGTTGCACTGCCCTAGAGCCGGCCCTTCTTAAGGGTCCTGTGACTTCAGTGACCAAGTAACTGTTGCTGTAGGTTGTGCTGCTTCATAGGCCTTGCCCACAAGACTGGAGGTGAACTTCAGTATGGATTGTGGGGGAAAGGCCTTGAAGCTTAACCCACACTTGCCACTGATAGGGTGCTAAGACACCAGGGCTTCTAAAGTCCTGCGGGACCTTCTAAGGTCTAGCATGGGAATGTGCTCCCTCATTAGAGTGGGTTGGTCATGAAGGCTCAACCTGGTTCCCCAGTTCAAAGTTCAGCAGCTCAGACCATGGTGCCACATCCTCTCCTCCACTAAACGCCATACTGCCCCACTGAGAGATTTTTTGCATCACCTGCAGAAGGTTCCGCATTAAATTACCAGCGCTATTATAAAAAAATCCTAGAGCGATGGACCTGACCCCACCCCTCAATAACCTCGCTGGCCTCTTGTGAAAGCTCGTGCAAATTCAAACCTCTGGTTCGGGTTCCTAGAATAGTCTGTGGGTTTGCTTCATGTTATTAGTAGGAGAGAATTCCATTGACATTTCCCCTGCAGAGAAGAGCTCACAAGACAAGAGGCAACTAATTGTTCCTAGCATCAGCCGTGCCTGGACTGGTGGAAGCAAGATCCTGTTTCTAAATTTTGCAACAGTCGGCCAGAAGCTATTCAAAGCAAGCATTAGCAAAGCCAATAGATCTTGGTATAATGTTCCTAAGACATGCAGCATTAGCACATTAGAGCAAGACACACTCGAGGGAGCCAGCAGGAGTGGACAGAGAGGGCTATGGTTGCAAAGTAGTCCCTCCTGTAATTCAATGCGAGCACTCAAATGAAGATGGAAGGAAAGACTCAAAAAGGCAATAGCATTAGGTGAGAGACAAATACTCCACTGGGCTTGTGATTGACAAAGTGTCAAGCCAATGGCTTAAAGGGGTTGGTTGAAGGAAGCCAATGGCTGAAAGGGACAGACTCAAAGCCCACTCTGTATATTGTAAGTAAAAACTGCGCTATCAAAATCCAAACCTAAAATTCTGCAATGCTTTTTGAGTTGGAGGTCTGGTTTAAACCGGTTTGTTCAGGCTGCGCCTACCACATTTGACGTTCTTCGCTACTGTTCAGCACTAGAATTCCTTTTTAAGCAGCGTACAGTGCTTGATAACTGCAATTGGTCAAAATAGTTTGAGGTAAGATTATGGTAGATATGCAAGAGGAAGGTCATGGCGAGGGCGGCGCGCCACCTGAAAAAGTGAAACGAGAAGCTTAGCTACTGTAACAAAAATATATAAATAGCACTCGGGATCCATAACATGTGGGGATGGGGTATCACTGTAGAATAGGGGTGTCCAGCGCAGGCGTAGGAGGTTCAGCTCCATCCCAGATTTTCAGGATATCCACAGAAAATAAATTTACATTGCAAAGAATCTGAATGTAAGTTATTTACTTAGAAGCACTCCTGAACACCCTTTTGACACCCCGGATATAGGACAACAGAGAAGAGAAAGTCTAACCTTTCAACTTCTGTTTTTGACATGGGAACTGGGGCCAGAATGGAGAGGATCATAATGGTAAACTCTGCCAAAGGGCCTCAAAAGAGGAAACCGCCTTTACAACAATGTTTTTACCACGTTGTACTTTTGATAGAGCGCGCAGGTCACCCACGAACAATTTTAACATATATGTATCGGGCCCATAAAATTCAATAATACACTATACATTAATCGGGTGACCATACACTCTGCTACCAGAAAAATACTGATAGAGCGCGCAGGTCACCCGACCAACCAAATTTATCATGTACGTATCGGGCCCATAAACTTCAATTTATCATATACATTAACCAGGTGACCTTACACTCTACTATCAGTATCCCAGTTCCTTCCTATTTTATTTTCAGTGTACCCGACTTACCAATCCACCGTTACGGGTACCTATGACCACAATGAATCGGGGAGCTAGCTGTGAAAGAAAGGCAGACACCAAAATACTTATATCATTTATATTCTATTTGTACTTTATAATAACCACAAACTCAGGAAGTTTTGAAAACCTTTATCTAAAGTTCAGATTCAGAAAGCATAAGATTTACAATAAGTAGACAATCTATAACCAAGATTATAAAGAGCACGTATCCATAAAGGAAGTAAATAAAACCAACCATTTGAATCTAAAGGGAGGTAAGAACAGGGAACACGCTAGGCAACAGTTTCAGAATTTCAAACTTAGTATGGAGAGACTAAAAGACGGGGAAGAATAAAGAGCATACTAGAATGTCACAGTGAAACATTTCCCCATAAAGAGGAACTATAGATAATATGCAAATAGACCATACTAATAAACTGGTGCAATTACTTGAATCAACTAAACAATGAGTAAGGACAAGGAACATCTATGTCTCATGAACTGAAAAGGAATTTACTAAGGATGGGTAAGAAAATGGAACATGCTAGAATAACGATAATTTTATGTATGACTTGTTCATTCAGAGATGCGAAAAGCATGGAAATCAATATATGCAAGGTATGTCTTTATTAAAGCAAAAGACAGAAAAATAGAAAAGTGCAGTATAGAGTTTCAGTACTATATTTACCTAGAATGGTGTGAAGACTAACCCTGGCCACAGGTCAGTTAAGAACAGGAGGGACCCCAAAGGAAACCCGTCATCAGTAGGACAGCAGGTGCAGAATGGACACCCCAGGACAGGACAGGGAAACCAGATTAGGATCAGGACAGGACCACCAAGGCACGACCGGCACCCGCAGTTTGGAGGAAACGCCTGCGCTCCACCCTCTCTGCAGCTATCAGCCAGAACCCCGATTGGGTTATCGAATTCACCAGCAAAGTGCTCCGCCAGCACTTAAGGTTTCCAAAACTCTGCTTGAGTCTAGGGAAATTACGGACAGAGTGCTCCGCAGCCCTCTGTATCAAGTCACCTATTGAGTGCGTTGGGTCAGTGACAGGTCAGCTATTCGGACAAGTCGGACAATTTCTCTAGCTAAACCTAGGCTAGTTATACTGGTTTCGGGTCAGTGTACCACCCCCCAAATGTTGCAAGTGTCAGAATCCCCAATTTCGATTGGTCCCCAAGTAAACACACCAATCATATTTCATCTCTACAAGCTCACATTTACATACTCTGGAACCGCCTATTTGAATTTGGGGTTCCCATGAGATATTCCACAGAATACAATGAAACTTATACAATACAATGAAACTTATACAAATGTAACTTTTGCAGTACAGTTCTGCTCCATCCTGCTGGGTCGCAGGTCACTTTCTCAGGAGCATCTTGACTGTGGCTGCCAGCTGGCTGAGTTCCACTGTTCAAGGTTGTCTTCCCTCTGCCGGGGTGACATGTGCAGTAGAGATTTTCAAGATGGGGTTTTCTTCCCTCCCAGGCCCAATGAGTTGCGACACATGAAAAGTAAGCGAAAACAAATTAAAACACAGAAATAAATGATTACACTGTATACCAGGAATAGCTACTCTATACCCCTTACTTTATATAAACTATTTGCATTAAGGTTTAGTGCAATTAAACTTCAACACGAAAACATCCGTGCAAGCTTCACCATGTGAGGACACCAAGCGGCCATATTAATGCAATTGCGCAGGCGCAAAAGGTTCCCACCAGAACTGCAAATACGTCACGTCACGTGAGTGTGACTAACGCATGCGCAGAAGAAAACCCGCCAAGCAACGGCCATTTTAGGAACAAGCGTTATTAAGGTTAATACACACATAGGCAAGCTTCTCTTGGACATTCCCAGTGTCAAAATAAAGGTAAATTAGTAAGACAAACAGGTTGGATTACTTTGTTACATATTACTCGAGGTTCATGAATTTAAGCAAGTCGCGTAATATGCGAATCCTTGCTGCATCACTTTTACCACACATTTTGTTTGCCGTGCATGTTTTCAGAACGCGTTTTTACAACGTTGACCGTTACCACGTATTTAAGGTAAGTTCATGGGTGTTTGGGGTCTTCCCCCCCACAAATACATTGTTTATATAAAGGATGCGTGGTAAAGGTATACGTTGTAAAAGCATATGCGTTCTAAAAAAAAAATGCGTGGTAAAGGCATGCAGAGTATTTTTAAGTTGTACCGTCATACAACCCTCAAAAGTGGACGAGGACACGCTCCGATCTTTGCCACTTTGGACTTTAACCCCTTCTATGCTGATGACGGCCGGGAGCCGCCATGGCACACAGTGCTCGTGTGCTGAAGACGGCTCCCGGCCGTCATGACCACACCCGCGATCGGAATGTGCCGCGCAGAATCTTGGCCGCGCACAAGGGGTTAAGAAGGCTGCTGCCACATAGGAGCGTGCCTCGCTGTGTGCGTGTTAACTCACCTGCCATCACGAGGAAAGGTGCTGATGACGAATCACCAATACCTGCCTGGGCTGGTTTGAGCACAGCCAGGACACCTGTACACCAAACCTCCCCCTTTTCACAGGGAAGGGGTGACGTCACGGAGCAGTAACCCGGAACAGTTGCTTTGCTCACAGGAGGTTCAAAGCATAGAAGATAACTCTGCGTTTATCGCAGCGATCAGTCAGGTGAGCAGTTCACTCAAGGGCCAATCAGACTGTGGGAGACTGTCTCGCTTTTTTTTTTCTTTCATTTCAAGTATTTTTATAATTCTTTTACAAAACAAGTACACTCGCATTTTTGTTATGGGTTTCCAGATAAACGTAGTTGGTATTACAGTAATTACATGGTACTGTCACGCCCAGCTGGTCTCCTCTGTGTTGACTTGCTGGAAACTTGGAGCCAGGATAGTAAGAAGAGAGAAGAAAGGAGAGAGAGTGAGTAGAGGTAGGGTACAAGAAGTGTTCTCTCGCTATGAGCCCAGTCTGGGGTTGTATCACTGTTACCAACCTGTGACCGTCCTGACTAGTGAAGAACCCGGGCGACAGCACTTTGGTGTCTGCGTGGAAGTTTCTCCTGATTGCTGGGTCGCCTTTTGTTGTGGCCAAGAATGATCCTTCAGTTCGATAGGTCCCTCAATATAGATTTGGATAAATGTCTGATCGGCCCCTGATTGTGTCCCAAAACGAACTTCCCACTTGATTGGGTCTCCTGATGTCTGCATAGAGATTATGATTATTAGAGACAGGTTTTCCCCAATCATGTATTGTGAATAGCGCTCATTCTGACCAGGTTGGCCCCGATCTGGTCTCTAAATAGAGAGATGTAATGTCCAGCCTGTCTCTGACCGGTACTCGTGGGTCCATTTGGAGATTTCTAAAGACCAGTTGATCGTATATCTTGTCTCTGTTAAGAAATCGGTGACATCAAATTGTCCTTGGTGGATTCTGACAAGGAAGATTGGTATTGCCTGAATTTCACCTGTTTGTGTCAGAAAATGGAGATTTTCGCCTCCTTGGCTCTCGATTTTCATCAGAGTCCCTGGGGCTGGCTAATCTAGTCCTTCCTCCACTCCGTTCTTCTGCTTGCCCCCTTGGTTGTAAACCCCATCTTGCCTCTTGCATTAGATGGGTGCGTACTCTCCACGGGGGTGCCCGATGCAATGAGCTGCATTGGAAGACGAGTGGCGAAACTTGTGACTTCTGGAGTGACTGTCATTAAAAGTAGCACCCTGGGCTAGGAACACTGCACCCGCCTATCGAAGGCTCTATCACCCCTTCATTTATCAGAGCCTCGGTGGCCTCTTCCACTGCTTCGGTTCACACAGTTCCTGATGTGAACCTCTGGCTTTCTGTAACCATGTGTAATTTGTAACCTATGTAACTCTCCTCATGTAAAGCGCTCTGATACCTCCGGGTCTAGCCTTCGCTATGTAAAACTCAAGTGAATAAATCTTCAGCTGACTCTGGACAGGAGACCAGTCTCTTTCCAGACAAGGCCTTTGGGCTGGGCGTTTTAGGTTTTGTCAGTGGAGGAGCCCAGGCCCTTTGATTTCTCTCACTCAATGCACAACACTGGCTGTGCCCTCCCAATAATGCCCCAGGGTGAGTGCCCCAGGGTGAGTGCCCCAGGGTGAGTGCCCCAGGGTGAGTTCCCCGGGGTGAGTTCCCCGGGGTGAATGCCCCAGTGCAAAGCGATCACTACTTCTCTCTGCTCCACAACTTTTGGATTGGGCCACATCTCCACAGTTTTACAAACTCACAATTTGTAGAAATATCTTACTACTAGACAGAGTTAACCGGTCTGTAGGCAAGAGCCTACTGTGGACTACCACGCTTTAATTGGCATGAAATGGGTATGTGTGTGGGGTGTGTTCTGTAAAATAGGCGTGGCCTTAGAAATGAAGTCCATGGCTTAAAACATGTGAACGGTACAAAAGGGAGTGGTGATGGACGGAGCATCCGAACCAATCAAACACTCACACCCAGTCAAAAGATCTGGGTTTGACCCATCACCGTTCTTTAGCCCACTCTGCCACCCCAGTTCAGACATGGCTATATGCAAATCAGTCTGACCCTGTGCCTCATGGGAACAATCCAGCCCGAACTGCCAAGCCATGCCTTCCCTGGACCGGAAACAAGCTTCCGAGGACCGGTTTCTGGCATTACAGCCGTCTTCGGCCCAGCTTGCTTGAATCCAGTGGCAAAGTGAGCAAGGGACTCGCGTCTGAGCATACCCTGCCACACTTATCGCGGCCAAAAGCGGTACAAAAGGGGGTGGTGATGGACGGAGCATCCGAACCAATCAAACACTCACACCCAGTCAAAAGATCTGGGTTTGACCCATCACCGTTCTTTAGCCCACTCTGCCACCCCAGTTCGGACATGGCTATATGCAAATCAGTCTGACCCTGTGCCTCATGGGAACAGTCCAGCCCGAACTGCCAAGCCATGCCTTCCCTGGACCAGAAACAAGCTTTACACAGAATGCTGCCTGATCAGCATTTAAGTGCCTGTTTCAGTTTTCTGCTTTTGCAGCTAAACAGATCACACAAGAAACCTATGACCGTAACAAGCCAGGCCTGTTGGCCTTCTTGATGACGTGCTGGGAAAGAAATTAGTTACAACACTGGTTCTGTAAATTATTGGATTTGGTAATCACAAAGGCACCTATGTGACTCTTTCTAAACACAATGGGGAGAGGCCTAGGATTTGATGAGCGTGGAATCTGAGCACAGTTATGGTGCACTGATTCACACTGTCTTCAGCTCCAGAGGTCACCCTCCCACACCCAGAACTCATGCGGACACCTAAAGGCGACACTGCTCACATGTACCATACAAGCATCAGGAAACCGAAGTGCTCAGACTTTTAGAGCTGGGACCTTTGGACTTTGCCAATTCTAAAGTCAATTACAATATGAAATTCCACTAAAGCAGAGAGAATTTATAAATGTTAACTAATTCAAAGTAAGTCTTTACTTAACGTAAAATGTGCAGTGCCTATACAGGAATAAATTGCTAAAACCATTCGGAAAGCGGATAGGTGCAAATGGCGCGACCTGTTGGCTTTGACAGTCCTTGTCCTCTAAAAGCTACCAGGATCGAGTTATTTGACGGTGAAAGCGCCCAGGGCATGGTGCCTGAGAAGGCCATGTAGCTGATAATCTGCTAAATGACTGAGCTTGGCTCAAATCCTGCCCTGGGGCAAAAATCTGAAGACACATGTAAGTGATGGAGGCATTTCTAGAGAAAGTCAGTATTGTGTGAATACCTGGACCCCATCCAGTTTCCCTTCCATATGGCTGCGAGTTATTGTACCAAAGTCACTGCTTTGAATAAAACGTTTGGTAAATGCTTGTTGTGGGCTCTCTGTGAAGAGAGGTTGGACCATTTAGTGAGAAAAGTATTTAACAAAAGAGTCTTTGTGGTTGGCTAGACATTGCAGTTAGTGTAGAAAAGGATATTTGTTTAAATCGGTTGAATTTACATTTAGTTTGAATATGTTTTTTAATTTCCTTCACCTTAATATTAACTTTTTCTCTAATCTCTCTTTTTTTGTTTATTATATACTGTCCTGACACCTGCTATCTCTCAGACTAGTGAACAATAATGCTTCTGTTTTAAAGCGTTCATGCTGTTGAAACTCGGGGAGTTGATTTGGGAACTCCCACCTTCGATTATTTTATTAAAAAATATGTTCTATTAATTTTCAACAATTCTGAAAGAACATGTACCATATTACTCCAATCGAGTTGTTCCTACCCGAGTCCTAATCTTTACTTTAACTTTAGCCTTAATCCTAATCCTCACTTTAACTCCATTCCTAACCCCAAACCATCGGGTAACCCTAATGCTAGCCCTGCCTTAAACTATTACTCTGAACTTGACTCCCATCCTAAGCCGAAATCTAAACATTACTCTATCCCTAACCTTATCCATTGTCCTAGTTACCCTTTTACCCCTACCCCAATACTGGCCCTACCTGATTGGCTTGTTTTTTAAATTTAACTGTTTGCCCACTATTTTTCTAACCATTTTGCCATAACTACATGCAGTTTGATCCAAATGACCCAAGTTAGCCACAGATTCCTGTCTCACATTGCCTCTTTGCATTATTCTACACAGAGGGACAACCCTCTTAAGAGTCCCTCTTAACTTTTCAAAGTTATTTTACCTTACCACACAGATTCAATCCCTTAAATCCTTGCTTTGGTTGAATACATTTTTCAAAATAAATACAGATTAAGAAATGACGTGGCTTAATAAACTAGATAGTCAGATCTAGCCAATATTGAAGGAGGGGATAGGCCCCTCCCCCATGCAACAATTGTAGTAGCATATTGCACTCGTCACCACTCTGTGTGTGTGTGTGTGAATGTGTATGTGTTTATATGTATTTATTATATATATCGTATTATGCCTCCGAAGTAAAATAAAGTGCCTCAGTAAAACCTATTATTTACAACAAGTGTAATAATAATCCTACATTTCCTCGTTTGTTACTTAAGTGCAGAGGTCAAATCCCACGTTACTTCCACGGTACAGTGTCAGCTGATGTAAATAAGCAATGCTTGTCTCCCTGAGTCCTTTGTAGAATCCTTCTACAGAGGAAAGTGAGAGTTCAGCCTCATTCTGCACAGCTATTGTGAGTCTGTCTCAGCACACATGTAACCCCTTGTGCTCTTTGTCCCAAGCAAATGTACACATCATGGCACACCCGTACACGCAGACCCTCAAAAAGTAATACACTTATCATTATCATGGTTGTGAGAAAGGAGGGGCTCCCCCCCTTGGGGCTTTTCTTGAGAATCCCGGCTTTTCCCACACTCCCTGGTTATAAATATCGTATTACCCGGGTGTCAGCTGTCTGCACAGACCGTGTGTCCTGTGCAAACACAGATGCATCAAACCCTCTCTCGCCCCCTAAGTGCTTCCTTACTATTCTGAAGTCTGTCTGGTCTGCTGACTTTGGCATGATTTTGGGAAAACCTGTTAAACAAGCATTTACAATGCAACGGTTTCGCCTTTGGAGAAGTTAGAGCTATTGGCATTGTAAATGACACAATTTGTATTTATGTGTTGGTTTTGAAAACAGATAAATACATGGCATTGTCATTTACATTGCCAATAGCTTAATCTCTCGCAAATGTGAGAACTATTGTACCCTACGGACGAGCTCAGCAGACAGCAATTACTACCACCCACACACACACCCAGAGCCACACACACACACCCAGAGCCACACACACACACCCAGAGCCACACACACACACCCAGAGCCAGCCACACACACCCAGAGCCAGCCACACACACCCAGAGCTTGCCACACACACCCAGAGCCAGCCACACCTAGAGCCACACACACACACCCAGAGCCCCCACACACACACAACCAGAGCAGTCACATACACACAACCAGAGCAGTCACATACACACACCCACTGGAGCAGTCACACACACACACACACACACTGGAGCAGTCACATACACACACAGGAGCAGTCACATACACACACACACTCTGGAGCAGTCACAGTGGTATTTTATGTGAGCTTTTCCACCAAAAATGTCCCTCATGGTAGGTATGTATTTATGTGGCCTTTGTAAAGCATGAACCTAGCTGACAGGCGGTGGAGCGGTGTTGGTCAAAGGCAAAGGTAGAGTCAAGGGGTGATTTCTGTGGTAGCTCGAGTCAGAGAGGGGAAGTGGATGTTAGTGCGTAGCAGTGGTATCCCGGACAGAAGATGTTCTCACTGAATGATGTGATTTTGCCTAACGTACTTGCTATAATAAACTGCGGCACAGTTCTATAAAGCAGGGTCAGTTGAAGTTACGAGAACCCATAAATAAAAAAGTGTATTAACATAAGAGAAAATATGCTGAGAAAGTATGCAGCCAAACACAGACAGCGAGCAAGGGTTAACGGAAAGCATCTTTTAATGACGAACAGAGTCCTTCTCACTGAAATGCATATTCCAAGATACTAGCCAGATAATTTCTTGCAGCTAAATGGGTTATGCTATTCATAATATCCCTTGCAGAGTGAGCATGATCTTCACTGTGAATGCCCCATCCTTTTGCTCCTTTGATCATGGAGAAGGCATTGTCTGCCAGAGAATGGATGAACGGACAGCGGGAGGCACACGGACAGCGGGAGGGGGGCGGGCAGGCACACGGACAGCGGGAGGGGGGCGGGAACGGGGACACGAACAGCGGGAGGGGGGGCAGGAACGGGAAGACGGACAGCGTCCTCTTAGCTATTACAACACTGTGCACTGTCACAGCAGCACTGTCCTCTTAGCTATTACAACACTGTGCACTTAGTCATGACAGCACTGCCCTGTCAGCTATTACAACACTGTGCACTGTCACAGCCACACTGTCCTTACAGCTATTAACACACTATGCACTGTCACAACAGCACTGTCCTCTCAGCTATTACAACACTGTGCCCTGTCACAGCAACACTGTCCTCTCCGCTATTACAACACTGTGCACTTAGTCATGACAGCGCTGTCCTCGCAGCTATTACAACACTGTAGACACAGATAATTTCTTGCAGCTAAATGGGTTATGCTATTCATAATATCCCTTGCAGAGTGAGCATGATCTTCACTGTGAATGCCCCATCCTTTTGCTCCTTTGATCATGGAGAAGGCATTGTCTGCCAGAGAATGGATGAACGGACAGCGGGAGGCACACGGACAGCGGGAGGGGGGCGGGCAGGCACACGGACAGCAGGAGGGGGGCGGGAACGGGGACAATTTTTGTTTGTTGCAGGCACATTGCCATGGTGACGAGAGTAGCGGTAATTGCCATTAAAGACTCGGCTATTCATGTTAATTTTGGTTATTAGGGCCCTGCCTTTTGCTGCAGGTCACCAGCGGCGCGCGCTCTCAAAGGAAGGGCTTCACCCCCCGTGTCAAGGGAAAGCTGAGGGCGAAAGAGGGGAAATCTTAGCGAGGACTTGACGGCACTTTGCGGACTGATTCGTTTAATTTTCCAAGGAGTGGGGTTTGTTTTCGACGTTTGTCGGGTTAATGGTGTGGGTTGAAGACAGCGTTGTCCTGAAATCCGTGAGAAGAAAAGGGGGAAAATTGAGCTGCAAGAGAGCGTGGCATAGTTGTCTTGACTACTGGCCAATCATTGAAACTTTATACCTTTAAAGAAGTTTTTAGCCTCGTTTTGGAAATATTTCCCCTCTCCAGAGAGACTGTGCTGACAGGTAAATCGGCGGGTGAAATGTTAAACATCTGTGATTTGATTTACTTAAAGCCCCACAAAAGATGCATGAAGCAAATCATATTAAAGAGAAATAAAATAAAATATATTAAAAAGCTGGAAGGTTCTAGGTTTGGTGTCAGGTGAAGGGGCACCATTTAGTTTAGCCGTTTGCTCGGGATCCTGTACCCCCTTTGCTAGGGATACTCTAACAATCCTGCCCGCCATACTTTGGGAACTCATCTGAGAAGTTAACCCGTTCGTTTATAAGAGCCATATGCACCGCCCTTGTGGCGTAGATGGGAAAGAGGACATGAAGTGTGCAATCGACAGATCAATGGAGATTGTGTGCACTTGCAAAAGGCGTAGAAGATTACCACAAAATATCTTGTAATTTAATGACCGGGACAATTGTGATGGTGCTTGGGAACGGGGACACGAATGGATGAACGGACAGCGGGAGGCACACGGACAGCGGGAGGGGGCAGGAACGGGAAGACGGACAGCGGGAGGGGGGTGCGGGAACACACGGAAAGCACTCACCTGGACTTCCTCCGGCGGCGGTCGGCCGCGGAAAGACGAAAAGAAACCGCGACGAACGCAAAAATAAACCCCGCCCACCGCCGCACTGACGTGTCCAAAGGGGCTGGATGAGAAAAACATCCCAGGAACGCCCACGAGTCGCCTCGCAGGATGACGGACGCCTCTGTTTGCCAATGGCTAGCGTCCATTTATGGAGCTAGCCAATGGGAAACAGAGGCGGGACGAACATCCATACTGTAACTCAAAAGATTTCGCCCTGGGCGGAGCACTGCTTTGCAGTGCTCTCGCCAGGTCGAAACCTAAAAAGATCTTGAATGGGAGAGTGGACCTGTCCGAATATTCCGCAGCAGGCAGTGGCTCGAGGCCAGACTTTCAGGAAGCCTCCCCCGGCCATCTCTTCCTCCAGGGCGGCATTAAAGGATGCAGGGGGGCTACAGAGCTTCTCGGCGGCGGCTGGGGTCGGATGAGTAACCCACGCACTCTGCAGTCCCCATTAAAGTTCTTCCAACACAGTTCAAGCGGCGGCACCAAACTCCTGCTGTTGAGGGAGGGTTGGAAGCCTCTTCGCTTTTGTAACAATCAAACATGGTTTTGGGTTTGCTAAAATCCAAGGCCAGTGTTGTTTTTAAATTGTGTTTTTTTTCTATGGTGTGATTAAATTGGTCTCTGGACAAATTCTTGCCTTGAAAGGACACGTGCAGCTTCTTCTCATGGCCATCCGGGCTGAGCCACAAGCCGCCCTGCCAAGAATCCCCCACATTACAACACAAGTCCCCATTGTTCTAGCTCCAGGATCCCAGGATCCATCAGGCCAGGGTTATCTCCTTGGATGTGCCCTCCTCCATGGATCACTTCCTTGAGTCAGATGTCTGAAGGATGGTCCCCAGGGGGCCTCGCCTCTGTCAATGATAGACTTGTTAGGACCAGCATCACCCGAGTCAGAATAGTGGTACCTCACAGTTTAGATCTCGCTTCAGCAGACATGTTGTGGCCATTGAACTTGTGAGTTTTTCTTCTTTTTAAAGAAACTGTGCATCTATTTTTGCAGGGCCTCTCTTAAAAGCATGTGTATTTTTTTCTGTATAATCTCTGCTTAGTTGTGATGCTTAACAGTGCCGTGTATAAAGTAGTAGCATAAGACCGTATCTAAAACTAGCTTTTTAAACCAGTTCATATCGCAGTATTTACATTTTTCAGGAGCGCATTTTGCAAGCAGTTACTGGTAGGTATTCATGTTGCAGTGCTCTATTTTTTTAGCTCGCGTTTTTGCAGTTGGTAGAGGGTTCTTTACATTGTACTATTATCTTTTTGTATTATCTTTGTTTTTTCAAGCAGTTGGGGGTGTGTGTCTGGGTTTCTCATCTCAGATCATCGAGTCTGAGAACCCGGCGACTGATTGGCCTGTCTGACGGAAAAGGAAAAGCCTGGTCACTCAGTGTCATGCGATGTCTGAAAACGCAGGAAATTACAAAACAAACGACCCCTGTGTTCTGGGAGGAACCCTGGGCCGCCAGGAAGGGTCAACCAGTTGAACGCTGATGCGGCGAAACGATTCCCAGCTAGGGTTATTCACCGCGCCATCCTTCCAAGAGTTGCTACATGGCTGCGTTGACTTTGGATAACCCGAGCACCTCTTATGTAGAGCATCAGTACCTGTATTACAACAAGGGCGCACTGGGGCAGCTTCTGCCACAGCACACATGTAACTGGGTGCACTAGGCACAGACTGGCACTGTGGGCCCACTTACAGTTCATTAACTTTCCCCAATAGCTACAAACGAGCACTGGTGAAAACACTTTTAGTGAAAAGTGGACCACCTGTTTGAAGTCGCCAGCCTGGCTTTCGATGTTCAGGTGGGAAACCGCATTTCACAGGGTTGAGCCGCTCTGCAGTTGGATGGAGTGGGTACCTCAACCTGCCATGGGGTGGGGGGGGGGGCATGGGTGCCTAGGACCTCATCTTCTCTTCCTAAGGGTGCATTGAATGTGCCCACCCCCAATAGTGGACTTCCGACAGCTCCTTCACCTCTGTGCCAGCGTCGATCATACCGCGCGGGTGCAAACGCAAAGCGCTTTCTCATTTGCATGGAGTCTAGCCCTATGCAAATGAGGAAATGGCCTAGTAATCGCACGGGTGCAGAAAGTACATCAGCGCGATCCATATTATAGAAGGGGCTGCATAAGCATCTACATCCCATTATATAATAACATGCCCTGGGTTGGGGGGATATGGGGGTAAGAAGTGGGCGGGAATGCCCCTGGGGCGCTTACGGTAATACACCCCCAAATGTGCAGAATGAAGCGATATATAAGCAAATTATCATAATCTAGTTTTTCCATAACACTGAGACAGACCGAAAACAAACCTTCCACCAACCAACACTGGGCTTTCAATCCATGAATATTCTGGAATTCCCCACTGGTACCCAGTTACAGCCTAAGTCGCTGTGATACACCTTCCAGCTTATGGCCCAACTTTGTGTACCAGTTTCTTGCACAAGGGACCACTCTAAATCCTGTTTCTTGGGGTGAAACAGAGAATTCTAGGCATGGTCCTAGTAAGTTTGTTGTCAGTCTGTCTTCTTTTCTAACCCTGTCTCTACTTTTTTTTATTTTTTATATGTAAACTTGGTCCAAGGGCATTAGCCCGCTTTACTTGAGAACCAGGTTGCATTACACAACATCAGATTCAATTTTTTTTCAAGCCAGGGGAAATTAAGTGATTTGCCCAGAATCACAGGATGTTGATCCGAGGCCGGGACTCGAACCTGGTTCCCCAGTTTTTAAGTCCGTAGCTTTTAATTTTCACATCTCCATGCACTTCCTTTTCACCCCTGAAATGGCCTTGTTCTGCAGCAGTCTTCCGCTTGTGCGGCTGCCCAGCTCTTATTTGGCACAAGCTGGCCTGGAATAGGAGTTCAGCCTGTGAGGATGCTACCTGTCAGGAACATTGGGTCCGTTTCTAAGTATGGGAAGGACAGAAATTGGGCTGCACACTGCCTGAGCATGCTACCAGCGTTGTGCTGAAAAGTGGTCCAGCTGGGTGAAAAGTTGAGCCAGCAACATTATGAGAGTATCACAAATATATTGATGAAAGTGAAGGACCCCCTGGCACATCAAGCGTGTCCAACTTTGTCACTCCTGAACCTCTTTTCATGATCCATATTTCTAGAACCATGCCTCCTCTGTATTCATGCCCCAGGAAGTATTTCAAGGAGTGCACTGTGACCCCTCTCTGCTCTAGACTGTGCAACTCTAATTCCTGGAGCTACTCCCCTTGGGAACCTCCTGTGGAGACCTAGCACTGTTTGGAAGTTTTGCTCCTGGTCACCCCTAGTGAGGATTTTCTTCTGCCATGGATGAGGCCTGCAGAAATGGGTACCACACCCTAGTTGGAGCATCAAGAACTGGACACCATAGGACAAACCAACTGGAAAGAGGAATCACCCTAGACTACTCAAGACAACATGGTGGTGCCGGGTGGACTTGAGAGTGGGTCTGGAGCCGTGTATTTGGGGCGTGCCTGGGTATGAGCAGTGGTCATTGGTAGATACCCCCTTCCCCTCCTGTAAGGCACACCCTCCCCTGATGAGGGCAGGAGTAGTCACAGAGGAGGAAAGTGTTACTGGGGATATACCCTGCTTCATGAACTATGGTAGCTTTGTGGATCTATGCAGGGCAGGCTGCAAGGACGTGAGCAGACACCCATGTTTCAGCAGTAGATGGGCTGAGATTTAAACTGCTTCTACAGGGAATCCATTCCACAGATCTCTTGAGCAGCCATTGACTAAGGTACATTTCCCCTCACCCCCGTTTTTCTCCTACGTTCCAAGGTTTGATTGTGAAAAGGGATAAGCTATTTTTAAATATAATTGCAGTCCTAGTTGTGTAGTTTGTCAAACCAGGGCCTATAAACTGCTGGAGGGTGTCACCGCACCAGTTTACACAACTGGCCCCTGTGCTGGACTTGCTCTGTTACTTCATTTCCTCAGTGGCATGACACATCCTGTGAGATCTTGATCATGTGCAGGCTGTTGTGAGAGTTGGGTGTCTACATGTCTTCAGATTGATCAGAAACCCGGCCCTGGTTTGTCAGCAGCGCTGCTTCGCGACCACTAGTTGTGGGTTCAGGCTACCATGATGACCCATGAGTTTACTAAACAACCCCTAGAACTTTAAGGGTTTATTACAAAATGAACTGATCTCGTAGGACGTACCAGAAATGTGCTCTGAATTCAATTCTAACACACACCAAGAAAGAATACTTGAGTTATAGAGTTAAAAATAAAAACGTCAAAATCTGTTGTTTTTTTTTGGGCTTTTCAACTGGGTGTTCTGTTCATCCCACCTCCTGTATGTTTTTGTTCTTCGATTTCATTTAATGCTACAGGCGATTTGGTGATTGCAAAATGGTTTTAGGTGTTGGTGTGCTGTTTGTTTTTCTTCCTGCATCTTTATTTGTCCAACCAGTCAAATGTTCTCAAAAAGCCTCGCATTCTGGTAGCCTCCCTGGATATTTTGTAATGTCTGGATACCTTGTTGGGTGAACACTCATGACAAAGGTTTAGGGCAGTAACTGGTTGGTTGCCAATGAAAGCCCTTTAATGCTGGGTGATAAAATTCCAGGGTTAAAGCCTGGAAAGCAACCCTGTTTTAATGGATGTCAAAATATTCCATGCCTTAAAGATTTAGGAAGAAAATAATTTCCTTGGTTTTAAACTAAAGATGTCTACAGTTAGGGAAGGTGTCGAGCGCAGTGCTCAACGTTATGCATTCTGGGTTTAGATCCAGTTTAAAAAGGTTCTGGTTTGGTGCATGACAATCTATTTACACGCTATGTATGTACCAAATGCGGAATACTACTAGGCTGTATCCACCATTACAGGGTGATATTCATGGGAAACCATTGCCCGTCCACTACTTTGAGACTGCTGCGGTGCTAGGTGATATTGTAAGCCCACTGCTATCTTTCAAAGTCTTTAATTTCTGACTCCCACTCTTTGCAATTCTTTTACACTGTATCTGGTCTTAAAATCCCCCAAAGAGGTCTTAAAAGAAGAATGTTCAATTGTTCTAAGATTTTCACCTAAACATGTTCCCTTTCTCTCTGTAAATGTTCCCTAACTTAACGTAGGGACGCCCTTCTCCTGGAGACATGTAGGGAAAAGGCAGGCTGGCATTTGTCAGACCTTTCTCCTCCCTAGATTTCTTTCAGAGGCAGCAGTTTATCTCAGCACATCACTAACTATTCGTAGGCCAGTTCACAGCTTGTTGCAATCTGTATGAATTCTATTTGAGTGTCTGCACTGAGATTTGGTCTTGATTGATCATAAATAGTGATTCTTTTTTTTCTCTTTTTTTTAAGGTTTTCCAGTGACCGTAAACGTGGAAAAGGGAGAGGGTGGAACAGGATCACCCAACCTGTCAATGGCTGTCAGCCATGAGCGAACTAAGCTGCCAGTTCTGCCCAAACCAGTGAACAGCAGGGCGGGGCCTGATCCCAGCGTTCGGGGCTGCAGCAAACTGTTTCACCGGCATCACAAGAGCGCGCTGATTCGGGCCTGCCAGCGGGTCCTGCTGAGGGAAAGGCGACTCCGACGGCGTCGGCAGAGAGCGCTGCCATTTTACACGAGGTGCTTGGCAACCCCAGGCTGCATAACTCCAGAACAGGAAGCCACCCAAAAAGACAGACCGTGTGTGCTGAAGCTCACTGACCTCCCTCTGGCTCCAACTGGCCAGGATGCCTTTGCTGATAGGGTGGAGCAGGACCTTCAGGAGGCGGAGTCACTGGTGGGCGTGGCAGGGGAGGACACAGCCGAGCTGGAGGAGGAGCTGACCCTTGACCACATTCTGGAAGTGGTTAACCAGTTGCATTACCACACCCACAAGGAGGAGGGGATTGAGGTGTGTTCTGCCTTCCTCTTGGGTTGCTGCCTCTACGGACAACAATGCCCACAGCACCACACCATTCTACCCTACCACTGGCAGCTCTGGCACACACCCACACAGAGCTGGGAAAGTGTGAGCGGAGATGCCCAGGAAATCTTAGAGAGACTTTACAGCGACCCTGCTAAGGTACACATCCGAGCGACTTACCAGTAAGTTTATAACCTGTTCAGCTTCATCTGTTGTGATTGTTTGACACAGGGGTACTGATTGCACCTGCAGTGGAAGTGCTTGTTCGCATGTGGTAGTGGGAATACTATTCTGTGATTATACTGCTCTACTCGGTCATTGTTGGTGTGCTTCAAAGTTGGCACTGTTAGTAGTTGTACTGCCTGAGTCTGGTGGTGTAAGCTGTGGTTGTGTTGCTGTGTGTTTTCAGTGGGTGTCCTGCCCTGTGTGCGCTTGGTGTATAATGCAAAGTCTGGTAGTGTCAGCTGTGGGTGTCCTGCCCAGTCCTCACTTTGGTTATAATGCACAGGACTGGTCGGGTTAATACTAGGTTGGCTGCTCAGTGCTGAAGATACTTGCAGCTGGGATACCGGTCTGGTTAGGCTATGATTGCAGTGGGCATGCTATGGAGAGCTGGTAGTGTTGGCATTGAACCCACCATATGAGTAGTGTTAGAAGCAGGTATATTGTTTCAGTGCTGTCTGAGTTAGCAGTGTATAAGTTCAACTAGCTTCTCTAAAAGCTCACAATGGGTAGACTAATCCATCGCAAACAGAAACTGACTAGGCGCATTTGGACAGAAACATGGCATCACCTGAGAATCGCTTAGCAAGATCCCATCCTGCCTCTACTAAGGCAGATGTTTGGTCATCGTTAGACTCTAGATTTCCTGCCTCTGTCTTCTGTGGCACACTAGGGTGTTGCAAGTAACTCCTCTTTCTTTGGGTGGTTTGGAGCTTGGCAGGGCACGGCCTCCATGTACAGGCATTAGGACAAAACGTGCTGCAGGGATTCAACGCGAAGAGGGTGTGCTGCTTCACTCTTTCTAACTTGGTTTAATGTGACTCCACAAACCTTTTATTCCCAGCCATGACTTGTATGAACATTGCAGGTAGATTGAAACATCCTCTACCCTACCTGGCACACCCTAGGAAAGTCACAAGACTTATTTTGGCAAGAGTGCCACTTACGGGTTTAGAGCTGGTCACAGCACCGAGACAGCCTTGCTCAGTGTTTCCGAAGACCTCCGTTCCATTCTTGACGCCGGCGGTACTGCAGCACTGGTCCTATTGGACCTCAGTGCTGCCTTTGATACGGTGTCACATGAGGTCCTCCTGATGAGATTGGAGGAAATTGGAGTCACAGGGGCAGCCTTGGGGTGGTTCAGAGACTTCCTGTCTAACAGGTCTTTCAAAGTCTCCACCCCCCCTTACATCTCGAATGAGCATAGCATTGGACAGGGAGTGCCGCAGGGCTCATCCCTTAGCCCTACCCTGTTCAATGTCTATGTCCGTCCGTTAGCGGAGGTGGCCAGAAGGAATGGAATGGCTCTGGTATCATATGCAGATGATACCCAGTTGGTGGTGGCTTTGAATAACAACAGTGGTCTGGAAGCCCATCACTTCAAACAGACACTCATTGACATCACCAACTGGATGACGGCGAATTTTCTCCAATTAAACGCCGGTAAAACCGAGATTCTCCTCTTGGGAAAAAACACCGCATCCTGGGGAGATAATTGGTGGCCTGACATTCTGGGCCCACCCCCCAAGCCAAAAGACTGTGTTAAAAATCTAGGTGTCTGGGTCGACTCGGCACTAAAATATACCATCCACACCAAGAAAGTGGCTGCCACGTGCTTCGGCATTTTACGCAACATCAGGCCTATCCTGAAGTTCTTCGACTGCCGCACCCGCCAGCTCATCGTCCAGGCGACGATCCTTTCTAGACAGGACTATGCCAGTTCTCTCCTTTTGGGAGCGAACGTGGCCGAAACCACCAGACTGCAGAGAGTCCAGAATGCGGCTGCCAGGGCTTTGGTCGGCCTCCCTCGCCATTCTTCAGTCTCAGGAACCTTGAGAAAACTGCATTGGCTCCCGGTGGGAAAAAGGATCCAATTCAAGGCTTTATGTTTAGCCTTCAAGATCCTCAAAACCGCCTCTCCCCCACTGCTGAGTCCCCTCTTGTCTGAGTACACACCTAGCAGATCTCTCCGCTCAGAGGGACAACATCTAGTGATCATTCCCCGCACTAGACTTGCCAGAGTTGGTGGCCGATCTTTCAGCCTCCTTGCTGCCAAGCTATGGAACAGCTTGCCTGTAACCATACGGGGGATGTATGATCTTTTAGCCTTTAGAAAGGCCATCAAAACCCATCTTTTCCAATAATCTGTTTTCTTTGTGCACCTTCATTCTGCATTCTGGTCAGTTCGTAGCGCCGGGACGCCCCTTGGCTGGGGCAGCCGTGCGCTATACAAATTCCCATAACATTAACATTAATTCCTGTGGCCTTGGGGTCAGCACTTCCTAGAAAAATAACTATGGATGTGCACAAACGGGGAGGCCAGTCAGTTCCCTAGAAGGGCCTTTTGCCAGGGATCTACTTGGAGACTATCTGGAATCTCAGAGCGAAGATGAGAAATCATTCTTGGTAAATAAAGCTCTTTAGTCTGTACTGTAATTATAAGTAGACTCTTTCACCGAAGCCTACCACCATATAGTGAAATAAGTACATTTCCTGGGAGAGATCTGGGAATTTTTCTTTTAGGCCAATACCAAAGAGGTCCCTGGAACTTAAGAAAACGAGTTTGTATTTGCTTGTGCTCCTTGTGAAAGGACCGATTTGCTCACAGTAAAATTACCTAATGGCATAAGTGGGCTGAACCGCTTGACTCCCGCTGTATGCTTTAGTGGGTGGAACAAAATGTGAATGACACAACAACATATCAGTGGGTGAAGGAGGCTATCTAAAAGCCCCATTAAGTAAATGTATTATACATATAATTTTAGTAAAATCAAAAAGTTTTGGCAAATGCCAAACCTTAAAAAAAAAAGGGGGTTCATGGCTTGTATACTCAGCAGTTGAAAATGAGCACTGAACATTGTCGACTAGACACAGATAAGTGCCATGTCTTTTAGGATAGTCCCATCAATGTATACCCCATCTTTACATGCATTGTCCCATCCACACGACAATAACGATTCTAAACAGGTGACCTTTTACCTAGTAGCTTGCTCCTGTCTCCTCGACACCAGGCTTTAAATATTCAATCATAATCCCTGTACCTGACGTAAATAAACTTGTCCCCTGGCATTGCAGATTTATTCTGTTTAAGGGTCACCACTCTTTTTCATCCTTGGCCAACAGCCAGTTGTGCATGATCGCACTTGTTTAGAAAAGCATCGGTGATTGTTTTCAAAACATTTGATAGTTTTGAAAACATCCATGGTTGTTTTAAAAACATATCTATTCTAGAAAAAAAACCTGGAATGACCACTTTAGTATAAAAGACCCTCACTAACCCCTACAAATTAGAGGAGAATTCCTTCCAAGCTGAGACTGGGGTCCTGCATGCCGAATCTTCAGCTCACAGCGGTCTGACTTCCCTTGCAGGTTGTCATCCTCGATGCAGAGACTGGGTCCTTAGTTCTGAACCATCAGGTGAGGGGCTGGTTCCTCCCTGGGGGTATCTTGGCTACAGATACACGTAGCTTTATGCATGCCCACCTACACATCCAGGTCAGGCTACGTACATTTTAGCAAATTACTTGGGGGCAGGGGGGGGGCACATTTTAGGAATATGCAAGTGCTTCTGTTTTTATCTAAACTGTGTCTGTTCTTCTTATTAGCACTAAGGTAGAAATGTATCTATTATTCACCATATTGGTACTAGAAATCTTTTGTATGCTTCTGTCTCCTGATTGTCGCAACATGTATGTTTCACACCAGGCTGTCGCTGGACCAATAAATTCTTATTGAAATGTCCCAATTTCCATTCTGTGTGTTCTGAGAGAAAGCAAGCACGAGTGTCTGAGCGAAACGTACTCTTCGGTTTCCCACGATCCCTGAGGAGTCAGGGTTTTCATGTTCAATGGTTGCCAGAGACTACCTACACCACTGTACAATACAGGGGGTGGTAGCGGCACTGTAGAGCTAGCTGGTCTAACGGCGGACCTATCCTGTGGGCGTGTCTGGAAGCGGTTGGGACACCAAGCCCTTCGTTTAGGTCACCCAAAACACGCAGGTCCTACGGGACTTCTAGGAAATGCACGACAAAAGTGAATGCTTTATTTAAATCCTACTCTCCTATGCAGTGCTAGAAGTGTATGGCTTGATCTCTTGATAATCCACCACTGAAAGCCTTTTTCTAACCTTCATATAGTGTGTGTCTTGACTGTCTGTGGGAGGTAGCCGTATAGAGGCCCTGGAATTGGGACACTGAGACCGTATAAGGCCCCTAACGCCAGACAGCGGAATTGGTCATTCAGACCTAGGGCAGATTTAAAGTTGATTTTTTAGTCCATGAGATACAAATACAAACTGTAGCTGAAATCCACAATTTCTGCCAGATCCGCATTTGGCTTCAGTGAGCTAAAAAAGAAGGCAGTCTGTAATTTTACAGTGGACGTCTGTGAAATTAGCCATTTGTGGGCAGTTTGTGAAGTTCATGTGTGGTTAGTTCAGATTATTTTCTTACACTTGGCCATATTCTGGTTGGTTGAAAAGGTGACCCCCCCCATCTGTTGGTCGGAAATCAAAGTCCCTGTGGGTAAATTACTCTGCCCTAGACCGCATGTTATGGTCATTGGGAGTTGTTGGGGCAGCCCTAACGGATGTATGACATTACAACGCATGCTTTTACATCGCATGCCTTTACAACGCGTTATTTACAACGCATGCCTTTACAACGCGTAGTGCTTTTGGGCGCTGGATAGTGAATTGTTTAATTTACTATTCCAACTCCAGTCCCCGTGGATAGTAGGGAAGGTGTTGGATAGTAAATTAAACCTATTCCCTATCCTAGAGCGCCCCCCAGCGCTATGCGTTGTAATGGTTTGCGTTGTAAAAGTTGCGTCGTAAAGGTAAAAGTTGCGTTGTAAAGGTTGTTCACTGCCCTAACAAAAGTGGTCTTAGGAGTTTAAGCAGGAAAACTGCCTTAGTTTTATTTGTCTGCATGCAAAGGGAATATGGGCATTTTTACTCGAGAAATTAAGACTGTGCGGCTGAAAGACGACACCCAGGGATGAAGAAAACAAGATTGAGATGCACTTGAACAAAAACGTGGGCAGTACTAGGAACTAATGCCCCCCCTGTGCGTTTTGTCTTGGCTCCTGTGATGTTTGCTTCTCGGTCAGGGTTATTCCAGGCACCTGTATGAATCTCACTCCCTTAAGGAACCGGGTTATGCTCTGTGGTGTCTTGCTGTGAAGGTAGGCCTGTTTGTAACATCAGGACATGTTTGTTTGTTCTTCCTGTTTTCCGAGTTATTTTCAGAACCGAGACAGATTAGTCATTTAACTATGAATAAGAACTGTCCGCTGTAAGATCCATTGCATGGCTTTCGATTTGATCAAGCGACCACAACAAGAAGTCTCACCAGAATAGGATAGCACTGTTGCCCTGTAGGACACCTATGCACTTCCATCACAATGTTTGGCCCTATTCCTGCCTTTTGTGGCACTCTTAAACATAGATGCGTGTCCTGTATTTTCTCTGGCTGTCTTTGTCATTAGGCTGTTACCTAGTGTCTTGCTTGAAGAAAGTGCCCCTTTTTGACAGGGTTGCCCCCACTTTTTGCCTGATACCTCCTGTGATTTCGATTGGTAGTGCGCCTGGTCCCTGCTAACCAGGTTTCAGTGCCGGAGCTCTTTCCCAAAACGTTTCATAGCGTCATCTTGCTATGAAAGCCTTTTTTTCTAACACACCACAAAGTTTAAATGCTTGTAATGAACTGTGCATATAATTCCGAGTATATCAGAATTAGGAATGCACAAATAAACAATTATTTTTTTTTGCAATTCTGAAGTGTGGTGGAAACAAGTATTGTAATACGATCAAAACAAATCACTAGGTGATGACATTTGCACACTGTTGGTGTGCTGTATAGTTTTATCCTGTATGTCTGCAAATGTAATGGTCATTTTAATTGAAAATATCTTGTCAGCAATGCCAGTGTGCTACCACACCATGCATACTCCACGACACTCTGTTACTCCAGTCTACGCCACTCCAATTCATTACTCCTGAGCACTGCACTCTACTCTACACCACTCTTCTCTATGCCACACCACTCTACTCCACTTCATTCTACACCACTTCACTCTACGCACCTCCACTCTACTGTGCACCACTCAACTTTGTCAATGCAGTCTACTCCACTTAGCTCCCCAGCTCTCTACACCACTCTGTACCGCGCCACTCCACTCTACACGACTCCGTGCCACACATGACTCTACAACACTGCACTCTGTACTGTGGCAGTCTGTGCCAATACACTCCATGATGTACCACTCAACTCCACGCTTCTGCACTTTAGTCTGCACCATGCCACTCTAGTCTACGCCATTCTGCACCACTCTACTCCATGCCACATCATTTTACACCACTCCATACCACAGTAATGTGCAACACTGCACTCTGCCAATACGCTCTACGCCAAAACACTTTACTGTGTGACACTCTACTGCACTTTACCCTGTACCACTCCACTTTAATTTGAAACAATTCACTTTACACCACTGCACTCTATGCCTCTCTACTCTGCACCGCACCACTCAAAGCTGTGCCACTCTACGTACTGCACTCTATGCCACTTTATTCTGCCCTACTCTACCCTATGCAACTGCACTCTACACCTCTCTACCCTAAACCACTGCACTCTACAGCAATCTACTCTGCACCACTGCGCTCCATGCCACTATACGCTATGCCACTCGGCTCTATATTATTACACTCTGCGTCACTGCTATGTATGCCACTATATTCTACTCTATGCCACTCTATACTATGCCACTTCACTCTGCAACACTCTACTCTATAACACTTCACTCCCTGACACTGAACTTTGTGCCACTCTACACGGCACTATGTGTCACTCGACTGAGCGTCACTCGGCTCACTCTACCCCACTGCACTGTACGCTGCACCAGTGCACTTTACGCCACTCTACTCTAAGCCACTGCACTTTACGCCACTCTAGTCTATCCTGCCCCCACATGAATCTATGCCACTACATTCTACGATGCTGTGACACTTCACTCTGACAGTCTATGCCGGCTTATGCCACTATGTGCTACTCCACATCACTCTCCTCTGTGCCACAAACGTTTAGCCGTGCAGAACAGCGTCTACGCTGGTGTATAACATTACTAAAACACATTGGGAAAGCCGCTAGCTCTTGCATAGGTGAGAGCTACTGGATTTGCCATTGCTCGTTGTAGCCTTGACTTCTATGAGTGGTGCCCTGTTTTTCTTGGGTGTTGACATTAAACGCATGCTTGTGCACTCTGCCTGAAATAAGGATGCTGCGTGACGCCTTACCTGTGCCAGAATTCACGTACACTTGTGGCCTTTTCTGTTTCCCTGGCCTGCTGCTGCTGCAAAGTGATCGCATTTGCCCATTGCAGCATTTTATTCTGTTTTGGCTCGTTACATGCGCCAAACATCAGAGCATTGACTATCGCCGTCTGTGATTGATGATCGAAGTGTGACTCCTGCACTTGCAGGAATGTTTGATCATGGCGGCCAAAGAAATGCCCTGTCTGGGCTTGTGCATCTGTGATGTATGGCTGCAGCTTCTTCCTGATACCTTGCACATGGCCTCAGAGGCTGGGCATGTGGCATTCGTTTTATATTTACGTTCCATCAAATGTGGTCATGTTACATTTGTTAACCATCGACAATGGCCAACATTACTTTCCTGACTTGTGCATAGGTTTACTCACTGCTCAGGCATGTGATGGTGTTACTGCATCTGAAGAACTAGTTCCTCATTTGAAGTGAGGAATGTAATAATTAATTTCCGCTTATGCAATCAAGCATTGTAACATAATGCAAAGAACAACGAACTCCCCTGGAACCTTCATATAAAATAGATATTGATGTAGATATTTTGCTCCTCATTTACTACCTTAACTTATTTACATTTGTTACTTGGGTTTCCAGCTGCCATCCAACCTTGGCCTGCTGCTGTTGTCTGCGCATGCCCGGCGCCTTTACCAGGGCTAGCAGTTCATGTCGGTTCCACCCCAGGGTTGTCGCTTCTCAAAGGGCAGGGACTATCGGCTTCGCCTCTGAATGTGCAGATATTGGTCTTTCCAGGAAATGCACTTGTTGACGCCTATGAACGCCCTCCCTCGGCCCCACATGCCTCAGATTTCACTGTAAACGTGGTGGCTCCCAGCAGCAGCAGCAGCAGCAGCAGCAGCAAGCCCACACTTGCTCGCACATGCCTCTGCGTGTCCTGATCCGAGGGAGGGAATATATATACCTATACATAAAATGTATTTTAAATGCTTGAGGACATAATTTCCTCCACATTTTTATTATGTAATGTATCAATCACTCTGTATCTGGAGACTGCAACACCTTCCCCTTAGTCAGGGCACAAGTACTAGTGGGGGCTGACGATATGCAAATGACCTCATGACGTCACGTCCTGAATGTGTCCAGGTGTCTGAAAATTACACGTTCAGCTTATTTCTCTGGGGCCCAGCTTCTTGGCAGGGGGGACGGCGTCCTCCCTGTGAAAAGAGTGGGGGGACGCCGTGTACCTGCGTGTACCCCCGACTCGAGCCCTGCCCTTAGTTAGTGGGGTCCCTTTGAGTGGTATGCACCAGCTGGGGTGGTCATGGTATTTCCTACATGTTCCCTACAGTTTCAGCAACAGATCTGCTAGCGTTGTCGAGTGTGCGGATTACCCAAACTGGCCCCTTTTATACTTCCTTTTAGGTGGTCCCCCAGTACCCACTTTTCATCCTGCCCCTAGCATCCCAGGAACCACATTCTTTTGGAGTCGGCGTGATCGGGTCAACGTGGCCTGCTAGTTTCACTTCCACATTACAATTACTCCTAAAGGCACCTCTTGTAAGGCGGTGTTCTTTTGAGAGCTCTATACATGCTTGGCAACACTTAAAAAAAAAATCACTGGAAAGTATTTTTCCAACTTGCATTGGAGTTGATTATATTTTACTTAGAGGGGGCAACAATTTTTAGCTTAGAAAATTGTGAAGATGATGATGGTGGCTGGCTAGTTTAGTTGCCGGGCCAGTGGCCAGCCGTGGGAAAAAGGGGGCTGCTATTTTGAGGGTGACGTCCTCTGCATTGCCAGTATGGCACCTTTGTTCTTTGACCTATGTTGGTGAAACTAAAAATGTACTTGGACTAATCTGTCCAGTTGTCCCCCAAAAAGTCAGTATTTCCCATTGTGTGGCACCTATGCACAGATCATGAGGTGGTATTTTCTGTTATATTTCGCGTGCTGTTACGCTCTTGCCTCACCAACCTTGATGGGTACCGTGGACTGCAATCTTGCTCTTGCCTCACCAACCGTGGTTGGTACCAGGGGCTAACATGGTGCTCTTGCCCATTCATCATGGTAGGAGCCCCCTAGTACCGCCACTGTGCTCTTCCCTTACCAACCCTGATGGGTACCGTGGACTGAAAGCATGCTCTTGCCTCACCAACCGTGGTTGGTACCATGAGCTAACCTTGTACTCTTGCCCATCGAGCATGGTAGCAGCCATGTATGCTAATGCCCTCTTGCCTTACCAACCGTGGTAAGTACCATGTACTGCCACTGCGCTCTTGCCAACCCTAATGGGTACTATGGACTGGACTGCAAGCACGCTCTTGTCTCACCAACCGTGGTTGGTACCAATAGATAACATTTTGCTCTTGTCCATCCAGCATGGTAAGTACCATGTACTAATTAAGTGTCAAAGGGAGAGTGAGGATTAGAGAGCTAGTCCTTATCCCCTGGGTTAATGTTAAATCAATGAGAACTAGTCTATCAAGACGTGATATTAGACTCCAAGCTGTATGTTGGTTAGTGATAAAACTAAAAAATAAAATTTCTTTTTTATATAGCCCTCACCCACCAACCTAGTTGGTGGCATGCTTCGCCATCGGGCCCACCTGGTGACACTGAATGTGTCCTGGGTGTGCTACAACGCCTGTATTACAGCGGAGCAGGTATATTTACTGAGTGTGCAGTGATAGTGACCTGAAAGTGAAGTTTAAAAACTGTCCCATTACCCAAAGGAATTATCTTTAATGTTTGGGCCTCTGGCAGTAGTAAATGCAAGGCAATGGACGTAGGTGGAGTAGTATTAGGGGACTCCTGCATCCAGTGGGTGGTCTACATGTTTCAGCCAGGCCTTTAGTGTTAACTGGCTTTCTTCAGGACTTACAAATGTATATGAAAAGTGTGATCTATGCTCACTATTGTGTGCAAATCGAAAAATGTGTTGCACATTGTGTCACCAGGTGGGCCCGATGATGAAGCATGCCACCAACTAGGTTGGTGGGTGAGGGCTTCATAAAAAGAAAAAAGACTTTTCTTTTTATCACTAACAACATACAGCTTTGAGTCTCATATCGCGTCATGATAGACTAGTTCTCATTGATTTAACACAGGTACCATGTACTGCCACTGCGCTCTTGCCTTACCAACCGCAGGCCCCTGTCGTACTCTTGCCTCATAAATGGTGAGAGACAGATTATCCAGTTAGTATGAACAGAAACTTCTTCTTTTAGCCTTATCACTGCCACACAGCGTTACACCCAACACCAGTGTGCTTTACCAGCCCACTCTCCTGCTTTACCAAACGAGCCAACATAATAGAGTAGAGAAACATTCTGAGACCAACCAATGAAACATGAACCATATATATCCCAGACTCTCCCTGGATCACTAGTTCCACATAAGGCAGTACAGCTCGATGTGGCTGAATGGCTGGTATTGTTCTGAGCAGTGACTCGGTAGTTGGGCCTCCTGCCAGCTGGAGGATTCACAGAGGGAAGTGTAAGCTGAGCGGTGTCCCTGAGACTGAAGCCGACATCAGCTGCCGGCCTGGGCTCTTTGTGTCTGCGCAGGCCGTGCCGACCTAGAGCGACGCCCGTGCCCTCGCCAGGACAGCGAAACTTGTGCCTGGAGTTAATTTATAACATTTTTTTTTTTGCAGAGTTTTATATAGCGCAAACTAGACCCGAACCGAATCCGGTATCAGAGCGCTTTACATATCACCAGTTACGTTACATGAGGACACACATTCATTTTAGGCACGGGGAGATTAAGTGATTTGCCCAGAATCACAGGAGGTTTTGGCGTCGTTACCGAGACTCAAACCCAGATCCCGAGGTCGAGCACCCTAGCCGTTAAGCCAACATTGTTACAGATCTTAATTCATGTAGATGAACATTAGTCAACAACCATAATGCAACTGCAAAAAAAAGGCTACCAGAGCTCTGCCTATTTTTAGCTTAATGCAAAAAACTTCAGCAGGACCTTCAAGACTGTGTATGGACTACAGGATTCCATGGGCAGTGCTTTTTTTTTTTTTTAAACTTGGCTTCCACATTTGGAGACCAACCTTCAATTTTCTTTCCCTTTAGTGTCTCCTATAATCTCTCCCTCCGCTCTCTTTCCCCAGATTGCTGCTTCTGTAAAACACACTGACTGCACTGACTTTTTTTTTTTCCCATCACGATTTGAAAATTTTTTATCTGGAGGATTCCGCGATTTGCATATGGCCAGGTCTAAACTTGGCATGGTTAGCAAAGGAATGATGGATTTAACCCAGATCTCTTGACTGGGGTTGAATGTTTTAATTTGTTCTGTATTCCATCCATCAAATGTGTGTCTTTTGATTTCTCGCCCTAATTGCACCAGTTATGCCCAGATGTGGGTCCTGGGCTCACTCTGCCACCGGAATCAAGCTATCCTGGCTAAAGTGGGGATAAACCCCGAAACTGGTCTAGGATGCTTGTTTCCGGTCCTAGGAGGACCTGGCTTGGCAGTTCGGGTTGGACTGTTGCCATGAAGCACAGGGTCAAGACTTATTTGCATATGGCCAGGTCTAAACTGGGGTGGCATGGTGAGCAAAGAAATTATGAATTTAACCCAGATCTCTTGACTGGGGGTGAATGTTTTGATTTGTTTTGCATTCCGTCCATCAATTGTGTGTCTTTTGATCACATGTGCACAGCAGCCTAAAAACGAGTCCGCTTCAGAGCCTGGGATGGCCTAAATATATACACAAGAAAAAGGCGTTGCCTATGCTTGTGGCAGTGGAAGTAATTTGTTCTAAAATAATAGACAAGTAGACTTCTAAAAGAAAAAAGTGGAACGAGTATTAAAATCTTAGTCATGGAGTTGGCTTATGAGTGGCTCATTGAGAAAAATTGAAGCTCTGTGTATATATAAACTGCTTAAGGGGGGTCGTAACTGGCACAGAAACATTTAACTCGAAAAAACAGAAGGCTTATTGTATATTACTACAAAGATATTTACTATAGATGGGGAGTGACGTGTCCTGTGAGTTCCTTCTTGGTTCCCAAGCTGAGCTCTGCAGGTGCAGCAGCAAGCACAGCGGAGAGCAGGACAGAATGCCTTTGCTTCCATCCCTACTGCCAATTTACTTTTATTTAGCTTCTCTGTTATTCCCTCTTTTCTTTTGGTCTCTTCTGCTTCGGGCCTTCTTTATTTCATAGTTTTGTAGGTATAGCAGCATGCCAGACTATTAGAAGGGTTGGCAGGAAATGGAAAGAGAAAATCTAAATATAGGTAGCAAAGAAAGTGACGCCAATACCTCGCTTAGAATGAGGTTTACAAATCTAACTTTCCATCATCTAAAGGGGGCTTCTGGGATGGCTCTCTCTGTAACTTGGCTTCCTGGAGCTTCACAGGTCGCAGCAGAGCTCTGAAATGAGTTGTTTTTAGAGTCTATGTTCTATCCCTGGTAATAGTTTTACATTTAGCCTAGTGTGACTGAGAGATCCACTTGAACTCGGAGCGTGAGACTCACGCACAAAGGGTGAGACTTGAGGTCCCTCCTCTCCTGCCCCAGCTCCGTCCCTCCCCTCCTCCCCCAGCTCCGTCCCTCCCCTCCTCCATCAGGCTCCCTTCTTGCCCTCGCTCCCTGTCCTTCTTCTGACCTCCTGTTTCTCACCCCTCGCCAGCACTTCCCCCTCCCTTGTTGGTGTTGAAGGCTAGGCATTAACTGGCCGCCGGAAGGAGGATAAACACAGCAGGGTCACTGGGGCTTTTTGTAATTCTGTACAGAAACTTCTGCCAGACACGCATTATTCTGAGAAACAATGTGGAAACTCTTATTACTAGTTCCAGCACGACCTCCGAGGTCGGATGTTTCCTTTGCACTGGCATTGTGAGACTCCATCCAGTTCTGCCCGGAAGTGCTCCCCGTGGCTTTTAATGTACCGGAAGTGCTCCCCAGAGGCCTTCCATACCCGGAAGTGGGCCTCCGGGTGCGTTCATTGTCGGGGAATGCTGTCTGTCAGCTATACTTTCATGCTAAAACTCGGCCTTACCATTGTATTTGGAAATTTTAGGATGTCTTCTGGTGAAAATGTGTCTGTTTCCTGTTTTTTTACGCTGCCTGGGCAGACTAGCACATATTCTTTACACTGTGATTATTTAGTTGGAAAACCGATGATGATATTATCGTTTGCAGTGGAAACATCCCTTTAGTAACTTTTTTTTTTAAGTAACTTTTTACTGTGCCTGCTTTTGTTTAATAAAATGTCCTTGTGAACACTGGTGTGCGGTCTCACTTGTATACAGCCCACTATTCTCTTCCAAGCACAGCCCTGCCTCCTCGCAGAGGACGAGGAAGGTAAAGTTCAATGACGCGGGGGTGGCTGCGAATCCAAGCACTTTAATTGTTGTCCTGCAGGATGATGCGGCTATAAATATAACCAGATCCCTGACTGGGACTTGGCTTCACCCTTGGTGAGTGCCAAGAATCCTTCTCCTCACCCTGATTGACCCAAAAAGAGGGAAGCCGTGCCTCCACCCCTCCCTTCATCGGTGGTTTGCACCTCCCGCCGGGTTCCTTCTCTGGAGGCCGGATCTCAAGGCTTCGGGCTGGCAGGGACACGTTTCCAAGAGTCTTGGGCTGGCAAGCGAGTGCTCCAGCGGTTCTCTCTAGGTACACAATGTTCGCAGGCCCCCTCCCTGCCCTGGAGGTGTGTCTGCGCTCAGCTGACTTTCTGTGACTTTGCATAACCGACATGAAGGCAGATGTTGTCATTTTGGTTCGGGTTCAGGGCCTGACTCATACCATTCTCGCGCACTCACGGTGAATGGGGAAATCATCAAATTCGTCATATTTTACTGTACTGCAGAAGGCTGCGATCAAAGCGTGTGGCGTGTTGGGGCTGGCTTGCTAGCGTGACCAGATCTGGAAACCAAAGCCTGGGACATACTACACACCGTGAAGTAGGACTAGAATTCTGTAATGACGAAGGAAACAGAGCCCATTCTGCCCTGGGACATATTCTCCCCCTCTCTGTTCAGTCCACTCTCTGTCAGTGTTGGAACGTGCTAAAAGTACTGACATTTAGCGAGACATTTGGCAAAAAACAAACGACTTAACCCAACAAATCTCGGGTACTTGGTCACCTTGTAGAATGCGGAAAAAACAACAGATGAAACTTTCTTGCTTTAAATTTTGGGCCCTAGCTGTAAGTACCTGAAGCAATGCAGTCAGTCCAGTGGCCAGAGAGCTGGGCTCCTACTTATCATTTTCTTTAGGATACACCTGGGCAGCGCATGTGCTGATCTGCGACGCACGCATACTGTGATCTATACTGTTGCTTTTTATGTTGTTGCTTATTTACATAGCGCGAGCTCGACCCAAAGGTATTGGAGCGCTTTACATCAGCACCAGTTACGTTACACATGGACACATTCATTTTTTGGTAAGTGCTGGGAGATGAAGTGTTTTGCCCAGAATCGCAGGATGCTGGGCCTACGCCGAGGCTCGAACCCGGTTCCCCAGCTTCAGTCGGCAGCTCTAGCTCTAAGTCCACATCCTTTCCCTCCCATCTTTTCTATTCATTCCTGTCCCTGCCCTTCATAAATGCCTGCTTGTGTGTGGTGGTCATGCTTAATTGGCCCTGCCTTTTAGCGTGTCAGACCCTCCCAGCAGATTCCCCCTGCTACATGTGGTCTTACACTTTTTCAATTTACATTCCTTTATGCACCATAATTTTTTTGGGTCTGCCTTGGGCTTGCGTATCAGCACGGCGCCCGCTTCAGGGACGCCACGTTTGCATTTTCAAAGGAGTACATTTTTATCATAATCGGCGTGACTGCTGCTGCGCTTTATAACGTCAGTAGCCGTGTTCATGTAGAGCACGTAGTCATTCTCTCCTCCATCACCCTTTCTTTACATCTTGAATCCCTGCCCTTCTCCCGCCCGCCTTTTCTGTACCCTCCCACTCCACGCGGTTAAGACATCGACTGCTTTAATTAGTGACCGCTTGTTTGAAGTTGTGCAACTCGGAAAATGCTCATGTGCAACCTTCAGGAACTTCATCATTATTATTCGTAACTGTGCATTAAAACTGAACAGTTAACAGAAAGGGGTCCCTCTTCCAGAGTCATTCCCGCTCGAAAACTGATTATTGGAAGAGTACATCACCAAAAAGGCGACCTCACTAACCTATAAAAAACGAATAAATCATGCTCCAGATACTTTAACACACTTAAAAGTGAAATGGGAAAAAGACATCCCTGATTTGCAAGATGAGGAGTGGCAGGAGGCAATGGCCTCCCCCTGGGAGGTTGCGATCATAGCCCGGTTTCACCTGGTGCAAAATACTCCACAGGGCCTACATTTCATGCACCACTTTGGTAAAGATGGGGACACTAACTGCAACTTTCTGTCGTAGGGGCTGTAGAGTGGAGGGTACATTCTTCCATATAATATGAGCTTGCCCCAAAATTCAAGAATACCGGTCGAAAATAATTCAATGTTTAAATGAAGTGTACTGGAGTGAGTTGCTAAGTTCGGCAACATGGTGTCTCCTAAATGTGTGGGATGCAACGAATTTGGGAAGTGGAGACCTAATAGGGGTGACTCTAGCACTGATGATCGTCAAAAGAAATATAGTACATGCTTGGGTTTCTGATGTGACTTCTTCCTCTTCCCTGGGAGACAGGAAGAGGGATATGGATTGGTGTATGGTGGCGGAGAAGGCGGTGTATACCAGTAGAGGTTGCCCCCCACAAATGGGGGAAGGTCTGGAGTAAATGGAATGACTTTAGAGGCAACCCATGTCTGGCACCACAGCCCCAGAGGAGGGTGGAGGAAATGCAGGAGGGAATAGATTGAGGATGGAGTAATGGAGGAACAACTTGCCAGTAGGACTGTAAGGAGTGTCAAGAATATTAAAGCTATAATCAGTAGAAGTGATGGTATACTCATTCGTGGTGAATGTATCTGCTTGTTGGTTCTTGAAATAAAAAGATTTATATAAAAAATTATAAAATACACTTGCTTCATATGCAGCTGTTTCATAAGAAGGTCAGTTTTATTCTTGAACAACATTTATCTTTAGTACTCTAATTTACTGGCTCTTGATTTTAATCGTTTTACACAAATGCTTTAAAAGGCCTTCTTAGGTCTGTGGTGATTTCAAAATAACACGCGCTCAATAACACTTTATATGGAGACACTGAGAGAGCGCTTGATGTAGCACAGCGAGAAAAGGACATTACAGGAATGATACACCAAAATGACCCTTTTGCGGAAAGTCACCCGGCAGGGAAAGTGAAAAGCACATATAGTAAATTCGTGTAATTGAAGCAAGTGGGTGAGCCGTGTCGTTGTGACCGGGCGCTGCATCCCCTGTACAATGTGTGACGCACATAAAAGGTATATTCTGAGAAGTGCATCCTGGTGTAAGTACAGCAGCTCTGATGAGAACTGTCACACAGGAGTGATGGTTATGGCCGAGAATCATTTCTCCTTTTACCATCGGCGCCTAGAGACAAATCTGTTTGTATAGCGCCATCAGACTAAATAAAGATGAATTAACTAACTGTGCTCATCTACAAACATTTTATGATTTACGATTTTAATACTATGAAATCCTTAAACCATGTTTCTAACTCATAACTAATTTAGGCATTAAAATGTAGACTTCTTGTTTTATTATGAACAATATTTTAATGTAAAGATGAAAGCTCTATTGTCTGACTGTCAGCTATCACAATGAATGGCTCAACATCGGATCCAGCTAGAAGAATAAGGCAACATACATCAAGCCCAATGAATGGCTCACGCCGAGCAGATTTTGCAAATTTGTGTTCTATAAATCCGGTTAAATGTTAGTTTCCTACTGGTGCCATCAGCTCTCTACTTGTTGATGGGTTATTATTTTTTTTTTTAAAGGTTCAAAATGACTCACTATTCCAGTTGGTATATTTGAAACTTTGCACACAACTGATGTAGTATACCATAAAAAGCACCCAGATCACATACACTACAGAAAATAATACAGCCATGGAATGCCGCAAGTGCTCGACGTTTCCAGTTTTTAGTTTAAGGCCTAGCAATATCCCCATATATGTATGCATATCTGTAAATATGTAAATAGACATGTATGTTCTCATGTATACATTGCACAAGCGAATATTGACTATTTTTCCAAACCCCCAAAAAAAATTAAGATAGGTAAAAGACATTGTCATTTACCATGCCAACAACTTTGCCTGCCCTAAAAGTAGATCCATTTTTAGGTCTGGTGCAGCCAGGGCTTTTGACATTGATCAGAGAGGGATGTTGGTTCAGGCTACTTGTGTCATTGGCTTGTTTGTGTTCGCTCCTGTAGTCATTCTGTGAAGAAAGTGTCATTCACATTTTCTCAGCCCAGTAGAGTATTCCACACATCCACCATTGCTTGCAGCCAATAATCAACCATCCATTTATCCTTCTGTTCAATGTCACAGCCTTGAATCCTTCCATTTACCCAACCTGTGTCTGCATGGGGAGTGGGGGAAGAGTGGGTGCACGTGCTCACCTTCGGTACATGTGCTCACCCTTCGGCACACTTGCTTACCCATGCGTGCTTATGGGCGCTTTTATGCTATTTTAGCTGGAGGTTTTTGGTGCTCAGCACTTAATTTGCCAAAAAACGGCGCTTGTGACAGTCTGTCACACTATGGCTCTGTCTGGCTAATTTAAAAGTGGCCACAACAACAGTTCATTATTAATTCAATATGCATGAAAAATTACTATTACCTGTCCCCCTGTCATTATTATAGCTTTGGGATCCTGAAATAGTCTGAATTTCCACACTTGTAGGAGTGTAATGCCCAATAGTTGTGGTGTTACTGTCATTGGCAGCATAGCAGGGGCAATGTGTGGTACAAGCTCCAATGGTCTCCTGACTAGAGCCCTGGTATTTTTGTTGTTCTTTTATAAATTAAGCTTTGCCTCTGTGTCTTTTCTGGTAGTGCATCCTAAAATATCATGCAATAACATGGAACCAATGCAATAAAGAGAATGTACATCTAAAGCATGCCAGACCTATTTGTCTTGCTAATGCTTATTTTATAAGCTTTTAATTAGATGGAATGCTGTAGAACAGTGGTTCTTAACCTACAGTCGGAGGACTCCTGGCGGGTTGCAAGGCCTACTGGGGATCTGCAACAGTTTTACAAAATTAATAATACAATTAATAAATTAAAATGAATAAAGTATAACCAAATAAAGAAGCAACATTGAAAATTTGGACTCTTTTTCTATAATTTATAACAAATCAAACAATACATTTCAGTATTTGAGCATTTGTTTGGTATATATGTGTTTTGGTATTATGTGTATTGTTTTGTGGTTAAAATCATTGAAACTGCTTAGGCCAGGCACCTCCTGCTTTCAATAATGACTCAGTTGGGGTCTCTGGATCCCACTAATGATTCATTGGAAGTCCCGAGAAGTCAAAAAGTTAAGAACTGCTGCTGTAGAACCCTCCGTAAACGAAAGCTTTCAAACATCACCCAAATGAGTTTTGCAAGGTCACCTGTCCAGCACAAGTTTAAAAGGTGTGAATGAGTGCAAACTGAATCCCGTTCACCTTGCCCTCAAACACTACTCAATTAAACATTAAGGGGCCTATTAGGATGCCGGGCGGGCGACACCGCCTCGTAAACAGTACCTCCTCCGATCGGCGGTCCTGACCACCTCATTATGATGTGACCGCACCCCGACATTTCCCTATGGGAGCATGTGTTACAGCCATAAACTGGCCATAGTACATGCTCCTATGGGGAAATGTGAGGTAGTGTTAATTCCTGCATCTTGTGGCAGGCACATCAAGGAACCTGCCACGGGGTGCAGGAATTAACAGAGGGGCACCATAGGTGCCACCTTGGCCACCAACCGGAGGCTGCACAGGAAAGGGGGCCCTGCTAGTGGCCCCCATGCACGCTTTCCGACCTGAGGTCAGAGGCCTTACGATCGACGTCATAATAGGCCTCTAACTCTCCCCGAGTTGGACAAACCTTCCCCTCATGCTTTCTGCCAGACTTCTTCTCAGCAGAAAACTATGCCATGCTACTCCAAAATGTCTCAACATATTTGTTGCTGAGAAGGTCTTCTAGTAGGTATATGAAAACTGGTAAAATGAGTTCTTAAGACTGGTAACAAGCAGTTACATTGAATGGTGCAAGTAACATTACCAAGTATACAGTGTTGCAGAGGTAACCCCCTGAGTAAGGTAGGACAAGCTGATTCGAAGTTGAGCTCTGCAATGCATCTATTTTTTAAGTTCAAAAAGAGATTTTATTGGAAATATCATGTCAATAATACAGATAAAATGAAAACAACATATAATAAATAAATGACACATAATGTATCAATTATGTAACTAATGAAACGAGTATGGTTCAAAGTAAGTAACATTATAAGGTATCATACAAGAATAGAGAAATATCAACATACAAACACAATTGCCTCATGTGAGAAATATACAAGTACAATAGAAAGAATATAATACAAGATAAAATAGAGCATACATGAATAACTCAGAACAAATGTCATGGGGGTTTAGCAACTTCTTGTTGTGAAGGAGACAAACGCAGAGAGCTCTGCAATGCATTAATCCCTTGATCTTATGTTTGCTGGAAACACGGGCCTGCTCCGATGTTGCGGATGAGAATTATTTTGTTTTTTCCTGTAGAGCGAAACCGTCTGCCAAAGCGTCTTGCTGAAAAGCAATATCACTTGGAGGCAAAAAATATTTGATCATACCTATGTCTTTGTTTAAAGTTGGCTATGTTCAAAGAGAAAGGAGGGCTGTATCTTTTTTGTTAATTCATTTGTGTATTCCCCCGGGGCAAGTCGCAGGAATATCTAGTCCGTTTCATGTTTGCATTTGTAAGTAACATCAGTCAGAGGACTGTCCTCTGGTATTTATTGTAGAAGACTTCAATGTCAAGGTATCTAATGCAGCATGTATGATCATTAGTAATACAAAAATGGATGAAGCTTGGTCTGTTCCTGAAGCAGTGCTCCGGGAAAGGATCAGAACAGACAGGCGGGGTCTATTATTCCTAGATAACTTGAGATTGCATGATTTCATTTTCCTGAATGGGAGGTTTCCCCAAGATTCATCTGCTTCTTATACTTTTCATTCTCCCCGTGGTAAATCTTTAATTGATTATATGGTGGTGTCACATCAATGTTTAGTTTCTGTTTGCAATGCAGTTGATTTCCCTTCTCTCCTGTTGAAGTAAAACAAAGGACCTATACCACCTAACAGGAACAATCAGGAAATAAACCGGAAGCAAGTTATTTCCTTTTCAATTCCAAGATAGGGGAACATTTATCGCCTCGAGCATAAGAGAGCTAGATTAAAAGTGACTTAACCAAGAAAGGAAGAGGACCGAAAGTGGATAAATCTGTGGGAGGTCGCTATTTTAAATAACTCGAAGTACTGGACTCTAATCGCTCAATATTTTGACTCAATGGTTACAGCTTAAGTTATTCTGATATTGGATGACGATTGGACCCAATATTTTTCTGAGTTATACGGATATAACTCATGCAGCCGTGACTCGCCTGTCGTAAGAGTTGATGCAAATTACTTTGCTTTTTATGGTCCACCTTCTGGTAAGGAGGTCGTGGGATTCATTAAAGGTGCAAGAACATCTGGTGCCATGGGACCTGATGATATAGCAATCATCAAGCCAGAGGTTTTCCCATGGGCTACATTTCTATGTTTGCTATTTTATCATTGCTACTTTTTGTTCAATATCCCGCCTTCCTAGAAGGGAAGCATTGTCGTCACCCTGTATTAAAAAAAAAATGGCTTGCAATCTTCCCCTGGCAGATATAGGCAAATTGCCTTTATGGATGCGAAAGCATTCTACTCCATCTCTGGCTTGCGAAAGAACTATGGTATCCCTGATTAACATTGCAGCTTTACAAACAGTCATAGAAAAGTACCCTCAGCTGAGGGGCATGCCGGTGTACTCTGCATTCATTGATTTCTCCACAGCGTTCGATCGGGTAGTCCGAGGGTCGCTGTGGAGAAAATTGCTTCTGCTTGGAACTCCCGATCATCTTTTGAGGCTCATTATAGCTCTTCACTCCTCCACGAGGACTCCGATGTTGATGGGTGGGAATCTAGGCTTATCGAAGAGAGTGGTGACGCAGAACGGTCTGAAGAAGGGTGCCTGTTGTCGCAGCTGCTCTTTTTGCTCTATTGTTACGATCTGCCCACCAGAGTAGGAAAAGCAAAGAGTGCCCCCCCCCCCCCCCCCCCAATCTTTTCCATGGATGTATGCTGTCTTTTAAATGCAGATGATGTAGTCTTGTTGGATATAACACAGATAGGACTCCAAAGGCACTTCAGCATCTTGGAAGGTTATGCAGTAGAGCATTTCCTAAGAATAAACCTCTCATAAGAGCAAAGTTTTGCCTTTCAGAAAGAAGGGTGCCAGAATCAGGCAAAATGTTTATTGGGTTTTGGGGGATGTCCAGATGGAAAAAGTTCAATTTTACTCTTACTTAGGTAGGATTTTTCCCAGTAATTGTAGCAATAATGACCATATAAACCATTGTTAAAGTAAGGCACTCTCCAAAGCTGCTACCATCAATAGATTGTATACGAGGCGTGGGAAAAGGCACTTTGCACATGTCCGGTCGGTTTATTTGGCAAAAATCCTGTCTACATTGAGCTAGGCCTGTGAAGTGATGGACATGCGACACTGGACCGTTTTTGACATAGTGGAGGGGCGGGTTTGGGTCAAATCTTTATTTTCTTGTTTCCCCATTTGCTCTTCGGCTCAAATTTGGGTTATCTCTACTGTTGGTGCTTGTTATGGCAGCAGTTCTGAGGAAAGCATTACTTTTTCGATATTATGAGAGAGAAAAGTGTTTTTATGCCTCTTTTGTAAAAGCAATGTAGATGTTTGAGTTTTTTAAATAAGGATTCCCCTCTTCCAATGTTTGTTTTAAAAAGCTTACTAAAAAATCTTTGCATGGAGGAAGCATGAAAAGGGACATTTTGCTTTGCGCATGGCATGGGGGGAATATGGTTGTTTTAGAAAAAAAAAGGAAAGTAAAAATCCTCGACCCTCCCTTACTCGAAACCATCCCCATGGTGTACATGGATATATTTTGCATTTGAGTCTAAACCTGCTTCCTCTGCCTGTGATCACAGGAATATGGTAGGGGATATCGAAGGAAGCGAACCTTTGTGAATTTTCTTTTAAACATATTCAAGATTTAATCGGGTGGTTTTCATGTGCCCAAATTTGAAATTTTCACGTCGTCGCTTTTTGAGACCGATTTTCTTTCAGTATAAAATATATTCGGCAGTTGAGGCTCGTCAATGTCTATTCGCCCCCAACTGAAATGGTTTGTGCAAATTGCTTTTACTTTCAAAAATATTTTTGTAACTGTGTTTTAATTTTTGCATGTATGTGCATTTTTGCACTTCATTTCTTTGTTACTGAGTACGATTGCTTTGTAATTCTAATCAGGCAGTTATACATTTCATTTGCACTTTACTTGTGATTGTATTTGATTCTCTTTTGTGTGCAATTAGCACTTTAATATTGAGTTGCAGTGAATTGTAAATTTGAATCATGCATTTAAACGTCCCATTTGGACTTAACATGTTGTGTATTTTTAGATTTATGTAGTGTTTTAATAATGAATGCGTAAATGCTTTAAAGGATGTACTTTTATATTTCTTATGTGGTCCTCAGTCGAGTAGATTGGCACAGTTCAACTTTATTATTGAGTTGCAATGAATTGTAAATTCTAATTATGCAGTTATATGTCCCATTTTAATTTCTTATGTGGTTGTTTTTTAGATTGTTTTATTGTCGCAACAGTGACTGTGTAAATATGTATAAGGGACGTATTTTTTTTATTTCTAATGTGGACCTTAGTTGAGTTCCAAAACATAAATACATATTGATAGGTTGAGGTTATTCTCCATGGGCGAGGAATGCATATTTTAAACGTGTGACTCCGAGACACCACACCGTCCATGTTAGAGAAGGAAACGTTCCATATCTGTAGCAGTGGTGTCCTCCGATTCACAAGCTTCGACCATTTCTCAGCTGAAGAGAGATTCCTCCAACAGATAACCGAAAAGCTTTGTCTAAAATTAGGCCCAACAGTGGTCCCAGTATCAATGTCTTGCAAGAAGTCAACTTTCCTACTCCATCTACCAACGTTGCATTCTACAATGCTCTGTAGTTGCATTAAACCCTTGGCCGCGGGGGTAATTCCCCCGCTGTGCTGGGGGGCGTGCACAGCGCCCCGGTGCTCATGACGAGCTCGGCTGGCCATGCAGCACGGTGGCGCTGTGCTCATGACGGGCTGAGCTCGTCATGACCACGCCCGTTTCTTTAGAACGCTCAGCACAGCAGGGGAATTATCCCCGCGTGGGAACGCCGGGCGGGTTATGACGAGCTCAGCTCGTCATGAGCACAGCGCAACCGTGGCTCATGATGAGCTGAGCTTGTCATAGGCATGGGAGGGGTTAAAAGTGTAGGAATCCATGTGCTCAGATTGGGATGGTTTCCCCTACCTCTTGCATTTAGAAAGGCTGTTCTATTTCTCTGGCTGGTCCCCATACTCCTGGTGGTCTCTGATGACATGTGCTTTTTCCACAGGGGCCTGAGATTCGTCATTGACCTGCACTCCATGCTGGTCTGGTACAGCAGTGACTTCAACCGAGTGCGGCGCCTGAGCACCTCTGCTGATCCCAGCGTCCCCTTCCACACGGTCTACAAGTACTACTACAAGGAAGCCTTGGAGTGGCTCGAATGCTCCCCGGTGAGTGATGCTGTAATACCGTATTCTTTACCACATTATTTTCTGTGAAGAAATCCTTGAACGCAGTGAAACCTAGCAGTTATTATTCAAGTGGTGCCACTTATGTTGCGTTTCATCGCCAGTTAGTTGCACAACACAGCGTTTGTGTCCAAGCTCTGCTAGGCCATGTTGGGCTAACACTAGGCACCCCCATCGGAGAGCGGCCAGGACCTGAGGGTGATATGTGATATTTTGCATAAGAAATACCTTGTGCAAACAAAATATTGATGCAAAATGTCTTTCTCTAATAATGGCGGTCTTGCAATAATGGGGAAGCGAGTAGGCAGTTCTGCCAGAAGAGCCGGTGCCCTGCGCCCTCTGCACAGCCCGCAATGTGGAGAATAGGCCTAAGGAACAGTTCATCCTAGAGATTATTTTACGAATACCAAAGGGAAACAAAAGAAACGAAGATCCACAGAGTAGCGAAGGCGATTCTATAAGAAAGAGGGAATAATGGAAATTGAGTGTATTGCATTGGCAGAAAATAAATATATTTTTGTATTCAATGAGAAGCTCTATTTTACTTTTGGGGGTGCCAGGTGATCCAAGGCAGAGCCTCTCAACACCCTTCACATCTCTTCCCAGGTGTTGACTATGCCACTTCCTGTACCGGTCTCCTTTTAATGTTCAAATAGACTGGATCCAGGCGGCCATTGCAAGCAAGAGTAGGGTACTGCCGGTGGATCAGCTCATAGCTGGAAAATCCTTCTTTGCCACAGACAAATATTTGGCAGCAGGAGAACTAGAAATGCTTCCCCAAGAAGGCAGCACACATCTAATCCCTGGGAGACAGCCTCTCAAAGTCTCTCTCCTATACCAATTGTGCACCACTAGGACAAGCAATGTTGGATGCAACCAACAATCCTCCAGCCGCCATCACACCAAGTAGCGATTCATTTAGAGTCCAGCTCTAGCAGCAGCGCCCGGAAGGCGTAGGTTTGTGGGTTCCGTGATCAGGGGGCTCCTCTGCAGCACATGGACCTTCAACTCCTTACATATGTGGAATATAGAGCTGCTAACCTATGGAAGGGGTGCGAGTGGTTGCTGAGCTCCCACAGGCCCTAAAACATTTGACCCCTGCAGGATTCATTGGTTTTCTATGAGGAAGTTTACTTTATGCAGCAAAATCAAATAGTTTCTTCATCAACACGGCCGCCAGGTGGAGGTTACTTTGGGCAGCAGGGTATGCCCCTTCTGCACGTGTACAACCCCGGCAGTTTCTTCAAGTGAAAGTGTCTTCGGGTGAAAGTGCACGAAAGACAAAAAATCCCCTAAGTTCAGTGCTTTTGCTGCCTTACAATTCTGTCTTCCCAGAAACGTTTCTTTTTACTGAAGTACCTAGGTAAAAGCATCTTCAGATCTTCATATTTCCAAACCAGTAAAAGGGTTATAGGTAATCGAAATGTAACTTTACTGTTGTTGTTTTGTGATCAGATAGGGGGTACACTGTTGACTTTGTTTTAATGACGCTTTTCTGTGCTACCAGAATTCATGTTTTTTAATCCCTGTTACACCTAGGCATCATGCTCTGGCTGCACTTCTCCACTAGCACTTTTAAAAGCACGTTATCCATTTTAAGGGACAGCGGTGATGAGTATTTCCCTCCCTTCTGCACGCCCGACCTGCTCTCTGTACAGCTGCAGCAGGACATCTGGGCACATTTTTAGCAGACTTAAGTCATAGCAGATCACAGTAAAAATGTTTTCCAAGTTTAGCAGAGCACTTGTGACAGAACCCCACTTAGCAGCACTTCAGCCACCGCAGAGATCAGAACCGCACGAGGCCCAGAGTGAAAGGAGCTGCAGGGCTGGGCTACAGATGTATATCTCTATAATATCCAGCAGAGAAGTCATTTCCTTGTCTGTTCTTCCCTCAGGTTTTTGTGCAGAACATCGAGGAGGCGCTGCGGAACGGCGTGCGGGAGGCCCACTGCCGGACGCTCCAGTACCAGTACATCCTGGACCTGCTGGCCGGCTACCAGCAGAACCTGGTGACGGGCACCAAGAGGCAGATCTCCGCCCGCCCCGTCTTCTGCTCGCCCGTCATGCTGCTCCCACAGCTTCGGTAAATTCAGGATCTCTTTGCTTTCCCTTATTGTGCACGCCGCCCTCTTTTTGCACCTGGCCTACAGGGTGCTTGGTTTGTCTGTCAAGAGCTAACATACACAAACGCACACATGCATAACCTGAATGGGGTTTTCCGAGAGCCCCATTCAGACATTGGCTGCTGTGGGTGGCTGGCAGGACTGTCAATCAGCGTTGGTATCAGCCCACGACATTTCCCGCATGTGAGTAGCGTAAAAGAGTAGCGTCTCCCCCGGTGCTTTAAATGGGGGAGGAAAAGTGCAGGTACTCATTTAAATGTGGCGAGTGGGCGGGGCTTAGGGGAAGACATGCTTCTTGACTTATATACTACTTGCAGCACATACCAAAACACATGAGAAGAAGGTTTGTTTACTCATTGCTCATTACACAACGAAAGCCAACCGTGGTGATATTTTAACATTTCCTTGTTTTGTAATATTTGCAACATCAATCCTGTTAATTGCGGTTGCTTTGCACCATACCATATATTCTCGAGTGACACAGAAAGAAACCAGCAGACGTGCATACACAAGCATTCCTCACATTTCCTTTAATATATCTTCTAAGAGTGTGTCTAATCTCCCCCCCCCTTTCTCTCCTATTTCACTCACACAAAAACAATCGGGCAAGCAGACAAACCATAGCAGACACACAAAAGAATCAGGTGGGCTTAAAGCCATTTAAACCTGGTTACCTCCCACCAGGCAGGCAACTAGGGGGGGGGGCCTGGAGAATATTTCGGGGGGGGGGCTAATTCTTCTAACCACGGACAGAGTGGCTGTAAGAAGGGGTGAACACACAACAAAACCCTAATTTACAAGTAAACGGTCTTTTAAAGACCTGTTAAGTACTCCGGTGTGGCTGCAATTAAACAGTCGCCAGCCCGTGAAGCTGTCTCCGCACGGCTGACACACACGACGGGGGAGGGGGGGGGCTGAAGCCCCATGGGCCCAATGGTTGTTGCGCGCCTGCCTCCCACGTCTTTCTGAATAGCGTTGTCACCGGCTGCCTCGATTTCTGTGTTTACAACGCAGCATGATGGTGAACACTCCAACGGTGTGCAAATGAGCCCAAACTGAATAGTTCAGCGGGGGCTCGGCTCAGGCCTACAAACGTGCCTTGGCTGTCAGAGACAGGCCGCCGCACCAGTGCCTCATGAGTACCGGTACTCTCCTTGGCAGTAGTGAAGTGCCGGCACTCCGAGTGATAAAACTAAGAAGTGCCGGTACTCAGTACCTGTGAGTACTGGCCCATTTAAAGCACTGGTCTCCCCTCATTCTTGCACACACACATTCACAGTGGCTTCGATTGCTTTATTTTCCCGCGAGGATCCCTGCACCCCATCTTCTCGCATCCATCCCTCCTCCCTCTTGTCTGTTCTCCCTCTTGTCTGTTGCTCTCCAGTCTTCTCCTTTCCCAATTCCCTGGTTTTTATTAAAACTTTATTTACTTTGTTGCTGGCTCAGCCACCTGCAAGGTGCTACCAGGACGTTTAGTTCCTTTTTGCACTCCTGAACAAATGTGTTTACCTCACCATTTGTTAATGGCCATGTAGGAACAATGGAGTGTTAACATTTAAAAAAGAAAATTTTAATGACTGCTAGTGTGTCGCGGTGCATGTGCAGGAATGCTAGCGCAGATAAGCCAGCGTAGAATTCTTTTCTAAAAAAGTGCCATTCCAGTATCTCCACCATATGCTCACTAATACTTATGGGTTCCAGAGTAGCGTGCTACTTGCGCTTCAAAACCCCATCAGGGGTAGCAAGTGCTATATAAATACAAACCTCTTTCCCTCTTCTATCCCGCCATCTACCCTTCTCTACCCAAATAACTGAATAACATATCCACCTCTCAAATGACTTCATATTTCACTATATTAATTTTCAACACTAATCCTTTATGGGTTCCGGAGTAGCATGCTGTTCGCCCAAAAAGCGCTTCAACACACTTCAGGGGTAACAAGTGCTATATGAATGCAAACCTTTCATCCCCTTTTATCCCTCCGCTATCCTTCTCACTCAAAATAACTGACTAATATCCACCACTGAAATTACTTCATATTTCACCATATTAATTCACCACTAATCCTTTATGGGCTTCCGGAGTAGCATGCTTCAACACCCCATCAGGGGTAACATGCGCTATATAAATACAAACCTTTTCTCCTCCTCTATCCTTCTGCTATCATTCCAAATAACTGACTAACCTATCCACCACTTAAAATGTACTTGCATGTTTCACTATACTAATTCAACACTAATCCTCTATCAGTAACGTAGTAGCGTGCTACTCGCCGAAAAAGCACTACGACGCCTCGTCAGGGGTAGTAAGCGCTATATAAATGCAATTACAATACAAAACAATACATGCATGTCTGTGTCCAACGACACATAAACGCTGGGGTCATGATGCACCTGCAGGCATTGGTTGGGGTTTTTCTTTTTTTTTTTTTTTTACTTCACCATTTCTTTTTTTAACTTCACCATTCCATCATTGCCAACGGCCATTTCTTACACTAAGGTAAATATAAGAAATAAAGTGCATGGAAGTGCCAATGTAAACAACCATTGACAAGCCCATTAATCTAAATCTCTATTGGTTTGCCAGTGTGGCTATATTTATTTTTGCTATATCTTCTCCTTAGGTGACTCTCCGGTTAACATCTTCTGAGGGATAAATGTCTTCCAGTTGGGTTTCTTTCTTGCATGTCATGCCTAGGATGGAACTTTCCATGTGTCATTTAGGTGTTTGCATCTCTGGCTTCTTTATTTAAACTCAGTGACTGAAATAAACCCCTTTGTCTGTCTATGTGACTATCTCCAATTTGGCTTCCCTTTTGTATACATTTTTACTGCAGAAATGCCTGTCATCAGATTTTGGTGGCACATTGGTATCTCGGTTTCATATTTTACTCTTCCACTCTCACTCCCTCCTTTAGCACCTTGTCTGGAACAGACTACCTGGAGAACTCTGCGTTACTTTCGCCGCAGGCCTCGAGTACCTCCTGTGTGTACCAGCCTTACCCCGAGACATGGCTTGAGGTTGACCTCATGAAGGATTTCACCCAGGTTCCTATGTCCTTTGAAGACCGAGGGTACCGGCTCATCTACAGCTTCTTCCACAAGACCATGCCAGAGTCTAAGTACATGATTGTCAGCATTCAACGAGTACAGAACTGCTTCCTGTGGGACAAGTACAAACGGTGAGTGAAAGGGTCAGCACGCTGGGCACACTCGCATAGGATTCATGCTCCTTGACCCAGTTGTAATAGCTTCTGTCCTTATTGCATTTGCCTTATTTCTTGGAGGTAGACCCACTCTTGGAAATTAAGATGTGCCTGTCAGCTTGGAGGTGAATGGAAGCTGGTAGTTGATTAACAGCTTTCCTATTGGAAAGGAGGCACCTTAAGACTGGGAAATAAGCCCCTGTGGGAAGGGGGGTGGGGTGTTGTGTTAAGTACCAGTGGGAGGTGAAATTATATTAGATACCACTAGTGGGGAAGTGATGCAGCGTTTCTGGTATTGGTTACTGCAGGAAGCAGACATGATGCATTCCCTCTGATATTGGGTACCGCTGGGAAAAGAAACGATGCAGCATTTCTGGTATTATGGGGTCTCTTAGCTGGAGGACAGAAGTGGAATTGGCATGCATGGTGCTCTTTTCAGCTGGGAATGTGGTGCCCCTCCATAGGGAGATTTGGAGTATAAAATAATGCAGCGCATTATGCAGTGCACTGTTTTAAGGTCGAAAAGGAGAAGCTTATTGGCTGCGTTTTAATGTGTGTGCCTTTAGAGTGCATACCATGGGAGGGAGATGGAAAGAGAAGGCTGTAGACAGTGTGTGTGAGTGCAGTAAAAAAGGACAGACACAGGATGAGCAGTTAATGGCATCCAGATACCTTTTAGTGTGGAACACGAGATCAAGCAAGGTGCGGACAGGCGACTTCAGGATTCACTTATCATAAGTTGCCATGAAAAGGACGATTTTCATAAATCTGTAGAATATCAGAAGTGTTTTGTCAAGGGACAAGATGGAGATGCCTCTAGGCTGTAATCTAAAATTATTCACCTGCACCGCATGTACGCAGAGGACTTTCTGATATCTTTCTAAAGATGAAAAGTCGCCTCTTGCTGCTTACGTCCTGTACGAAATAGGGTTGTTGGTTGACTGGAGTGTGACCCCTGGTCAAGCAGCAACCTCAGTCCTTGTCAGGGTAAGAAACAAGAAAACCCCAGATAAGCCTGTGCTCGACCCTTAGGTAGCTTGGCACTGAGCAGTCAGTCTTAACTTGGAAAGGTTGCAAAAATACTTTACACATTACCTCCAACAGTAGTAAAGTGAAAAACACCACACAAAAAGAATCCCACACCAAGTCATTAGATTAGAGCAAAATCTAATAAATAAAACAAGACCAAAATGACAAAAATCAAATCCAAACCGGAGTTATGAAATTAAATTTTTTTAGGTTAAAATAGTGCCAAACAGCGCCAACCAGGGCTATCGGGTCCTGCTGGACTGGGTCAAAGTCACACTTTCACATCAACCACAATGGAGTGCAGGTCGGCAAAAGTCACTAGGTTAGGCTCTCTGACGTTTACCATCTCAAAGTCCGTGCCAAGACTCCCATTTGCATTGGAGGGAGCCTCGAGGAGAAGGGAGAGAGCGTCGTGGAAGGCTGTCTACGTACCACCAAGGCCAGGCCTCGCAGGCGGGCTTTGCTGAAGCTTTGCGTTGTCGGCCCCTGCAGTGGTCAATGCTGGAGCGTGAAGAGTCAGGCTGACTGAGCTCCGCATTGAATTGTGGCGTGAACTGCGAGGTCTCGATGCAAACTGGCCCGGTCACTAAGAGCTGAAAAACATGAAAAACGCCAAGCATCCAGAATCTGAGGGGCACCACTTGGGGGTCAGGAACTCACTACAGCTGTGTCCAGGGGCTGGTGCAGGATGTTTGGGAGCCTTTCATGTCCACAAGGCTCAGTTCAGGAGGCCAGCGGACTAGCCCTTGGAGTCACTCTGGGGTCCTGGGTTCAAGATGAGGTTGCAGGTCCACTTCTTCCTCCCAGGCAGCAGGTCAGCACAGCAAGACAGCAGTTCTTTCGGTGTAGGAGTCCAGGAGTGTGGCAGTCCTTGTAGCAGCACAGCAGTCCTTTTTCGTGGCAGAGTATCCACAAGTCCATTAGTGTACTGAAGAGATGGTGTCGGACGGCCTTCTTTTATACACAGTTGTGCCTTTGAGAGAAGGTTCTAGAGGCATGCCTTTGAAGTGCACTGGTGCCCTGCCTTCGTGGCACGGGTTCCAGACTAACTACACAGGGTATGCAGCCCTTTTTGTGGAGGAAGGACACAGCCTGTTCATGTGTAATACGAGCTGGGCCCAGCTCCTCCTTCCTATCCTGCCACTGATGGCCCATTCAGCCACACCTAAGCTCTTTGTTGTGTGTGGCTGTCTAGGAGTAATACACGAAGCCCAGATGTCAACTACACCCAGTCATGTGACCCAGAGACAAGCTTCACACACTAAAAGACTAAGAACGGAAAATGCCAACTTTCTAAAATTGGCATTTTTTAAATTGTGATTTAAAATCTAACTTAACCATAAGTTAGGGTTTGTCATTACAATTCCAAAGACACTAAACATGATCTGAAAGCTGCTCCCATTTGGAAATTACAGCTTATTAAATGTAATAAGGTAACTTTAATGTTATCCAATGGGAGAAGTAGGCCTTGGAGTAGTGAGAAACTATTTGAAGAGTTTTTCACTACCAGGATATGTCAAACTTGAAAGGACATGTCCAGCTTTTTGAATGCACTGCACTCTCTGGGCTGTCCAGGGCCTCGCCTAGGGGTAACATGCGTGTAGTAAAAAGTAAGGTTTAGGCCTGGCAAAAGTTTTTTTTTTGCCAGGCCAAAGTTGGAGTTTACAGCTGCACCTACAGGATGCAGTGGCAGGCCTGAGACGTGTATAAAGGGCATACAATGAAAATCCTGTGCACACACACAGTTATTAAAACAGACAATCCAAATGTAGATGGGAAGCAAAATTACTGCAAAATCCAACGTAGATATCTTGTTTTTCTTTTAATCGGTAGTTACACAAAGAAGCCAGCCGACACGTGTTTCATCAGAGAAACAGTGGTCTCTGATTCTTCAGGGCTGTGTGGAGAGTTCCAAACTCGGTGTAGTCCCTCAGCCGGTGATAGTTCCAACCCGGTGGGGTACAAGTCCATCAAAACGGAAAGTAAATAAGCACTAGAATGAAGGTAGCTGTCAAGTAAGACTACAGATGGCTGGAAAGTGAAATCGGTGATAGTTCCAAACCGACCACCACATTGCTCAAATGACTCAAGTATTTGGAAAACCACGGAGGTCTTCTCAAGCAATTTAGCTAAAAAATGATCACGGCAGTACAATCACCATATGGGAAACAATCTTCCCATGTTATATAGGTCCTAATAAGAAAAATTTCGTGGAATGCACTGCGCTAGTTGAGGAAAGACACAAGTGTTGTGTCTGCCTACTTCAGTGGTACACGGTGCTCCCGTCCTGGCGGCTCCACATCTATCCTGGAGTGTATAAAGGGCTACTTTGGGTGGCCCAATCGGTGCTGCAGGCCTTTAATTTACAGGCCCATGGCACATGTAGTGCCACTTTATTATGGACTTACAAGTAAATTAACTATGCCAATTGGGTAGAAGCCAGTTCTGCCATGTTTTAAGAAGAGACCACAAGCACTTTAGCACTGGTGCCAGCAAAAATGAATTCAGAAAAAATAGGAGGAAGGAGGCAAAACGTTTGAGGGTGACCCTGCAGAGTCTGCCAGGTCCAACACATCCCAAACTTTGGGAGTAGAATTCCAAAGGGTAGAGTTTAGAGGCTTCTCTAGAATTATTTTAACCTGGCTGGATTGGCAGTGGCCTCGGAAGCTGAAGGAAGGCATCTGGTTGGCTGATAATTGTGGAAAAGGTTACCTTGTTCAGCAGAAATGAGTGCATGAAAAGCCTGGGGCACATTGAAGCTTCCAGTTTCTGGAGACACTACAAAGCCTTCACGTCTGAGGTAGTGTGGTTGGAAAAAGAGAGAGAGAGCACATGATTTCTACACAATTCTGGGCCTTTTGTATTCCTTGTATGGTTTCAGTCAAGAGGCCACCTTATATTGGATTGCTATTTTGAATCATGAAGTCAAAATTGCGAGTACCAGAACAGTCTAACGAGATGAGATCAGCAGAGGTTATTTGATGCTGTGTTCTTTTAGTGGGTGTTTGTGTACAATAGCATCTACCAGTTGTGTAGCTTTGTGGCATTTTCTACAGACTCTGATCTCTGCTTGTGATTCATGCAACAGAGGATCTCCAATGTGGAAGTCTCCTCCTGAAACACTTTTGATGTGGGTGCTCAAAGGGTGTGGTTTGTCTGCACGGCAAGGTTCCATGAGGAGAGATGAGTCTTGCAACCTTCAAATCTAATCCGGGTGACTGTGGAGTGAGTAGTGAGGTTGTCTACACTTCGCGGTTTACAGTGGAAATTACAGCCTTGCGACTCTCCGCCTAATCTGTGTCAGCTGCCATTCACCTGATGCTAATTCAGTTCCATACCCTCCTGCGGGTAGTTTGTGTTGTACTCTTTTAGTGACAGTGTGGCCAAAGCAAATGACTGCACTGCAGTGTTCTGCCAGTTCCATATAGTTGGAAGAAATTCGGATATCTAGTGATATTGGCTGGAGTCCTGAAGTCATGTTTGAGCACTAGGTATTTCGAGGCTGTTCTAGGAGATCGGCCATTAGACCAGCTAGCTCTACAGTGGCACTTCCACGCTGCCCCCGCGCCCTTCCCTGTATCTTACAGTGGTGTTGGTAGCTTCTGGCAACCACTGGACATGACAACACTGATTCCTCCGGGATCGTGAAAAACAGTACAGTACTTTTTGCTCAGTCACTCATGCTTACTTATTCTCAGAAAATGGATGGTGGTTAGGACGCTTCAATAAGTATTTATTAGTCCAGCGTTAGTCTTGTGTAAAACATATTTGCTGCAACAGTCAGGAGACCAAAGCATACAAAAGAAATCGCAAGTACTAAAATAGTAAACATTAGATACATTTCTACCATAGTGATAAGAAGATAAACATGTACAGTTCAGATAAGACAGCAGCACTTGCAAACTCCTATAATGCGCGCCCTACATAATTTGCATAAATGTACCTAGCCTAGCTATGTAGGTGTAGCATGTATATGTGTATAGTTATATATGTGTGTGTGTGTATAGCCAAGAATCCCTAGGGAAGAACCAACCCCCTCACCTGATGGTAGAGAATGAAGGACCCCGTCTCTGCTCAGAGGATGACACCCCGCAAGGGCTGTCAGACCGCTGCGTGTCAAAGAGTCAGCATGTAGGACCCTGTGTCAGCGTAGAAGGAATTCTCCTCTAATTTGGAGGGGGGGCGGGAGGGGGGGGGTGGTGGAATAAGGATTTTTTACACTAGAGTGGTCACTCCAGGGTTTCTTCTAGAACCAAATATTTTTTTAAACAATCCTAAATGATTTGAAATCATGAATGTTTTTCTAAACAATGCAATCAATCACAGGGTTGTGACCCTTATACGGAATAAATATGCAGTGCCTGAGGACATGTTTATTATGTACGTCGGGTACAGGGATTATGATATAAACATAAGAGCCTGGTGTCAGAGAGACAGGCGCAAACTAGTAGGTAATAGGTCACCTATTCAGATCTGTTATTGTTGTGTGGATGGGACAATGTATGTAAAAAGTGGGCATACATGACAGGATTAGCCTAAAGGACATGACAATCCTATATGTATTTCTGTACACTGCTCTGATCCTATCTTGTGTTCCTAGTTTGCATGTTTCCCCAGCCTGGTTTCATTTACTAGAATGTCCTTCTGGGGGCGGGCAAAGAGAGGGGGGGGGGGGTTTACAGTGAAAACTGCATATTATGTTTTGTTCTTTTGGGTTCGTAAGTGGCCTTGCTTCAGGAGTTCGGGGAAGAAAGAAGTTGGGCCTTGAGAGTTTTTCATAGGCTAGTTGGCTAATGGGGTTAGTGTTTGACCACATTTCAAGACCACAGTCTTTGAGGAGGAGGGTTCCCAGATTTCAGTCTATATGTGTGCACTGTCTGTCTTCACCGGTGTGGGGAGTTTACTTATTGTGCCATTTACCTACTTGTTAGGATGGAGCAGAGGAGAGGAACTGACATTTTTATCGATGGATTGAGGCTGGGATACTGAGTGTTTAGGGAGAGTGAGGTGGTTGTGTGTGTCTGTTAGGCTTATATGTACGTATATGAGCGAGAGATCAGGTGTGTACGTTTCTGGGAGATGACACCTATTTTGGGAATGAGCTGTAGTGCTGGGGGTGTTGTGTTGTGTAGAGGATATGCTGCCTCACTGGTGTGGTGCGGAGAGATATAGTCGGCCTTAATCTGTAGGTTAGCAAGATGCATTTTCTGCCTATGTGGATTGTGGTGAGAGGACCTTACAGTGTTGAGGTGATTGATGGTCTTGTATATTGATGTATGGGCATTTCTGGTGTTGGCCCGGTGCATGAGTAAAAGACACGTACCCAAAGGTTCTCGTGTGGGTGGTTGTTGGGAACAGTGGAGTGGAGTGGCTCCTGGGAAGGGCTGGTGTGATTATAATGCTGCAAATTATCCTGTGTTTAATTGATTGCAGTGCATTGTGGGGTATAGTGTGTTGTAATGAGAATGTTGAGATGAGGGGCGGTTATAGTCAAGAGTGGGTTTGAGGGGACAGTTGTTGTGTGATGTCTGTTAGGACTGTGTGTAGATTTTGTTACGCATGCCTATTTGGTGAAAATGGGACTTGCTCAGTTACCCGAAGTTTGGCTCATTTCACAGTACTTCACTTGAGTGGCAAACATCTTTAGTGTCTTGCTTTGGTATGTTCTTGGATGGGACATCAAGGAGTTGGAAATGGACAGAAGGTTGCAGGTCACGCGATCTGTGGTGGCAAGCGCGGGAGAGAGCAACCAAAACAGATCTTGGGGCAGGCAGGCTTAAGAGAGTCGAGAGGATGCTTGCAGATAGTGTGTGCGTAGTTATACATATACGAAAAAAATATCTTGATGAGGTTGTGAGGCTTTGCAGCTTGCACACCTCTAGTGTGGATCGCTGCAGTCTAGTATCGTTGTTTGTCTTATGCCCACCTCGATGAAGCTGTGTTGTTGGCTCATGTGTGTCTTGGAGGAGCAGTCTCAAAAATAGAAACCTAGATGCCCTCTTCTGTTTTGTGGTGCATCAATGGCTGACTCCACACCAAGAGAGCTGTAGCTGAGTATGTATTTTAGCCAACCTTAAGAAATTCAGGATGAGAGCCAGAGGGGACCTGAAGAAGCTTAGAAGGGGAATCCAGCCTGGTCACAGCCTCCATGAGCAGAGTATGCAGTGAGTGGAAAAGAACAGAAAGTCAATGGTGTGTTTCTAAGTGGAAATGGACCTTACTTGCACATGGTAAGGCCAGCCCTGGTTATACGTTCCCTAAGTAACAGGGCCAGAAGACCGTATGTTTCAGTGGACCAAGAAGCACTGATGATCGAGGCTATGGAGCGAAGACTCGAGGTTAGCTGCCTTTGAGTTTTGGGTAGACGGCTTGGTCGATATTCACGATGGTGAACTGGTACCGCGCCAGAGTTGGTGGCCCATAAATTCAGATTTCATTTATTAAATCATCTGTTGTAAATTGTTCTGTTCAATGCAACGTCCTCCCAAAAGGAACTACTCTACTAATCTAATTTCCTTTTCCTCCATAGGAAAAAAGATCACATGTCTCGAAAGTTGTCCGAACAGGAACGGCTGGTCAACGAGCGGCATCTATTCCACGGTACCTCACACTCTTCAATCGATGCTATCTGCAAACACAACTTTGATCCCCGCCTCTCTGGCAAGCACGCCACCATCTATGGACAGGGCAGCTACTTTGCCAGGAAAGCGAAGTACTCTCACCGCTATGCGCCCTGCTCGCCCAGCGGGCATCACTATGTCTTTCTCTCCAAAGTGCTGGTTGGCAAGTCCACACCTGGCATCTGCACTTTCAGGCGGCCCCCTGCCCTTGTGCCAGAAGATCCCGCCAGCGACCTCTATGACTCGTGCGTGGACAGCCTGAGGGACCCACAGATCTATGTGGTTTTTGACAATGATCAGTGTTACCCATACTTCATCATAAAGTACGAAGAGATTAAAGACCTCGTCCGCTTGGACTGAGGTTGGACCTGGACCATTGCTGGGCGCTGGGTTTACCGCGCCTAAAATTGGGATGGGACACCAGGAACGGAAACAGAAAACCACTCCCTTGACACCCATTCCCCTTAGGTTTGTGTTTCAAAAGAAATGTTACATCTTCGCCCACAAGCCCCATCAAGTGCTGTGAAGTTGCAAAACATTGTAGTAAAATAAATTAACAAAGATTTGTAGCTGAAATGTAAGAAGGGGAAAAACTCACTTTGTTTAGTGCCTTAGCCACTGGTTTTAATTTATGTATTATTAGTATGCGAGTTGACGCAAAAAACTTCTAACCACGCTTTTTGCCAAAGCAGTAGATGCTTGTTCACTACATGTTTTTGACGAGAGTTGCAACTACTCTGACTGTGATATGGTGTTGCTCTAATAGAATACCTGATGAGGCTTAGATAATGTCTTCCAGTGCAGCCCCCAAAAATACTAATTGCCCTACTTAATAAACTTTTTCACTGGCATCAGTCCTAAGGGCATCTCAGACTAGAAAAAAACAGCCTTGAGACTGTCCTGAGGATAAAACAGTTCATAAATGAAGGCATGTGTCTAGGCTCTATACTCTTTTTAGCCAGGAAGCAGCTTCAGAAATTGAGGACAAGAGAAATGTTATCTGCGTTTGTCTCTCTTGCCTCTTTAGGCCTGATTACGAGTTAGTTGGTGTATTCCGACCTGTGTGTTATGCACAGGTCGGAATTATGAGCTGTAGTTATTGACCGCATTCGATAATTATCGGATGCGTTAAATACCTCAACCTTCTTTAAATTTCTGCAAGTCAAACCTGCCGAAATTAAACGAGGAAAAAGCAGACGGGATTTACTATGTCGTGCAGATTTTTGTGCATTAAACACCAAAATCCGCATGTTATTCCCCACTAACTTGTAATAAGTGTGATTTGTAACGGTAACATACCCCGTGGTATAGTTATCGGATGCGATAAATGGCACCTTAACTCCCAGTCAGGCCCATACTGTTTTTTTGGCAGACTTGCTGAACTAACAAGAAGTCATGGGCTGAAAGACATGGGGGGGCTGCCACTAAGGGTGGATGCAGCCTATCTCACAAGCCCTTACCGGACCCAACAGACCATCCGCAATATGGTGGTCTTGCTACGAAGCAGCAGGATGGACCTCTCCCTGCTATGCAGGCACGGCCCGTGCAGGGCGTTATACCAGGGCGGTGATGTCAGGTGGGGGAGGGTCAGGGTAGGGGTTGTAAAATGCGGGATATGGACCATTGCAGGTAAGTACCGGGGTGGGGGGGGGGGAGAAACGAATTTTGTTGCATCGCCAAATGTGATGCAGCGCAGGTAACGACATTCGTTTTATTTACCTTTTTCGGTACTTACCTGTAATGGTCCATATCCCGCATTTTACAACCCCCCACCCTGACCCTCCCTCGCCTGACGTCACCCCTCCCCCGGTATAACGCCCTGCACGGGCCGTGCCTGCTGCTATGAAGCTGGTCTGCCTGTTTGCAAAGCAGCTGGGGTGCGTTTCCTGAAGTTCCCATTCTGAACACTTTTTAACATCAGATTTTATCTCTCTCTTGCACCCTTAACGCAGACTTTTGAGCCCTTTCCTTCAGCATTGGCAAATGTTTTCAACCGGAAGCGCCACTGCCTAGGATCTACAGGGCCATTGCGACAAAAAAGAAATCCTCACTTTACTTAATTAAAGAATGAATTGTATTTTTTTCACCTGATGAATCCAATGTTTTGAGGCTGAAATACCTTTACTACTTCTGATCTTTTCACACTTAGAAAACCACTACTCACGTAAATGTAACTCTGTGAACCACCTCCCACTCTGACTTCACTGTTTGTACTCCTCACACCTCTGTATGCAAGCACTTGACCAACACTCCAGTGTTCCTGTTGACTGCCCCCTTCCTCTCCTCACTAGCACAGCCTATAAATGACCAGTTCCCTTTACTGCCCACCTTCACACAGAGTCAATTAGATAAGGGCATTGCCCTGTGCACCGCAACCCCCATGTTTGAATTGAGAGCATGCCTACAATCCACCAGCTGCGATTGGTTGAGAGTGTGGACTCTGCAGACCCTGGAGAAAGACCTGCTGCCGACCAATGATTCACCCCTTTACCCCAATTCACCCACGGTCTCCTGGTTAGTAAAAAGCTGGGAGGTTTTCGATCAGACCAGTTTTTATCTGCCTCTCTTGTCTTTCCAAACTCATTGGTAGTTTGTTTCTTCTGTTTTCCAGGGAAGAACAATAAAGTGGCGAGTTTTTGTTACCAACTTATTTCTGTCAAGAAAACGTGTGCTAAATAAAGACACTTTTTATAACCATGTCTCCAACCATGATTTGTTGCACAAAAAGGCACTCTGTTCTGCTTGCAGTGGGCGCAGGTTTGGGGGGCTGGGTCCTCCGGGCATTTGGGAAAACGTGCAGCTTGTTTCTGAAGCAGGCCATTCAATAAATGCAGAACTTTCAATTCTAAGTGCGAATTAATTACCATATGTGATGGAATCAGAGGAAGTGATGTCACAAACATTTGCATCAAGGACGGCACAGGAAGCGACGTCAGTAAAAATGATTTACAAACAATTAACTACATCTAATCGATGAATACACCTACACCAACATGCTACTAAGTTTAACTCGCGGTTTGCAAGAGTATTTAGTATGGAGACCAGTTGTTTCTGTAGGGAATTTCATTATAAATCACTTAATTTCCTGTTTAGTTGGGAATCGCCACCTAAAGTGCGAAAATCAACCAGATTAATAACTAAAAAAAGTATAAATCATTGACACCAAAGATTGTTAAAGAATAATGAGGTATATTAGAGTTCATGTACCATGCGGGCTCACAATAGTACACAGCACCTCAGCCACCAAGAAAGAGTATAGGTGGGCTTCTGGTTGGTGGCCAGGCCTTGTCGATGGGGCAAGTGTTGGTAGAGGTGGGGATGGCTAATGCACAGGGTAGACTAGAGGTTGAGGAATAGCTGGCATTGAAGGATGCAGGAAGGGTGGATTTGTTTATTTCAGAGGCATTCGAGCATGCATGGTTGCCTAGGTGCTCAGCTGAGGGTGGTGCAGCAATGTTAGATTACTCACCACCAAAGTCACAGGTGAAGAAGGCAGAGGGCAGTGAGGATTCGGTAGTGGTGGAGGCTGTGGGGTGAAGCCAGGGGCACCTTTCAAGGGCGGATAAGCCTTTGAAGGCAGCAGTATTGTGGCGGAGAGAGGGGCTGGCAGTATGGGTGGACAGACAAGACTTAACTGGTTTGGTGGGTTCACATTGTGGGTGGCAGCAAGAAAAGGTGCTGAGCTTGAAAAAAGGCACCAGGGCCTGTGCCTGGTGACACTGGTAGGAGAAGGGTGGGAAGCAGGTGGCGCTGTCCGGTAGCGCAAGCTCAGTCACAGCATGCATTGTGGCTCGGCATGGCTTCATGAAGGTTTGTGAAGGGCGTAGGAGAAGGCAGCGCGGAAGGAAAGGTTAAGATCAGGTACGAGGGTAGAGATTACCGGAGAATTGTAGGGCTGGGGGAAAACAGTAGTTTGGGGATGCTTCATATGAGCAAAAATAGAGAATTTGGGACCACTGGCAGGCCACAGGGAAGAGGATGTGAAGGCAAAGAAAGGTAGATGGAGAGTGATGAATAGATCACAGATAAGGACTAGGATGATGTGAGGGTTAGGTGGCCATAAATGTCTGTCAATCCAGAATACAAGGGAAGAAAGGTAGGTGGGAGCGTTTTGTGCTTCTCCTACATTCTGGACTGAAGACCGGGCACGGTCCTGGTTGGCCGACCCAGTGGCTGTGGTGGACCCCAAAGTAGGAATGCAAGAAAGGTCTGGCGTGGCTCCTTGGCGAAGGCATTGGCACAGAGGGCTTTGCATTTGGGTGATGTTTTTGCGGATGGTGGGGAGGTCCCAAGCACCATTGGATTGACCGTGCGGCGAAGTATGTGTGAGGAGCAGGATGAGACGTTGCAGGATTACGATGATGAGGATGATGACATGGAGAAAAGGGAATTTGTGGGCCTGGTGCATTGATGGAGACAGGTTAAGAGTGAGAAGGAATGGCATTGGTGTTAAGAAGATTTGAAAGGCTAGGGGATCCAATGACTTCCTCGGGAGAGGTTGATGTCTTGCAGGTGCAGAAGGAGCAGCCAGCTGTGGGTAGGGGGCATGTGGTATCCCTGGAAGGAGGCGGCTTGAGGCAGGACAGCAGACATTGGCGCGGGCCCTGACCAAGAGGACAGGTAGGAATGCTGGGAAAATGTTTTGTAAATTGGATGCAAGGTCAAGATCCAAAGGTGCAGGTAATGAGTATGGAGGCGAAGGAAACAAGGTGCTGTAACTAAAAGATAAATGTGTCAGATTAAGGAGTAGGTGAGAAGAGGAAGCAGTAAAAAAAGAAATGATTCCTGAAAGGAGACTGAAAGGTCAGTAACTGGAAAGTCGATTGATGCAGTGATCAACCACTATAAAGACAAGGATTAAAAAAAAGAGTAAACGGATAAAACTTTAAAAATTGCTTTCTATGCGTTTTACAAAACTGTTGGGGCACATCTTAAAGTAGTCACAAAGATATGGAAAGGAGAGTATGTTGAGGTTTTTAAATTGCTACAGAGTGCCAAGGAAGGCTCGAAGGAGCAGGAATTTGAACTTTCAAAGAGCCTACGGTTCTCATGTATGTGAGTGTGTATTGTGCCAGATCGCTGTATAGCTCTATGCAAGTAGATCCGTGCCATTCAGGAAGCTCAAATAACATTTGGTGGATAGGCCTTGGTTTGTTATGACCAAGATCTCCTGGCAAGTTTGGAAGAAGATGTTGAGGGAAGATAGAGAGACCTGGATATGGACCTGTGACTGCAGTGGTTGGCACCAACTAGACCAACACCCGTGCCGAAGGCTGGTGGTTTGCTGGTTCATCTGTCCTTTTAAGGGTGGTTCACCCAGGAAGGTGTGTGTAGGGAGAGGGTAAACATGAACCTGTTGGGGAAACGCTTCTGCAATAGAAGGTATTGCAGATTTAAACACAATTGCTCAAAATGTGGAGGTAAGCACCCACTGAGGCATTGTGGGATCCAGGCAGAAGGAGCTTAGGGAAGGCGTGATGGAGGACGTCAGCAGTGGAGGGGTGGGGGAAGAGGCAAGCGGGGTCAGTTGCGAAAAGTCACATATGCTAGTTAGGGCGTGAGTGTTTACAGTCCTGATAGCAATTCAATGAGAACAGAAGCAATACACAGTTACTTTTGGAAGGTTATCAATATGGATTTTGTTTGGGTCTGAGGGCTCACGGGTGGGAAAGTGGGCAGAGAACTTGAGTTCGGCAAGAAAACACCCAGATGTGACGAGGCAAACATTGATCAAGGAGATGGAGGAAGATAAAGGGTAGCAGGATATTTTTAAGTTATAGCTGTTTGAAAATGTAATTCGTTTTGCAGGCGTGGTCCCAAAGAAATTGAAAGGTGAGTTTAGACTAATAGGACAATCTGTTAATGATTTTATACTTGATGGGCTAATATCTGAGGAGCACTCTCGGTGGATGTAGCCATAGAATTGATACCGGAGGCAGGAGCAGGCGTATGCATGGCAAATTGGGATATCAAGGCAGCATTTGGACTTATACTGGTGCATCCAGATGATTTTATGCTCTTGGGCATACCGTTTAAGGGCTGTTCATATGTGGATAACGCCTTGCCAATAAATTGCTCTTTCAAGTGCTCCGTTTAAAAAGGTCAGTTCTTTTTTTTTTTTTCAGTGGTTGTTGACATTTACATCAGGAGTTCAGTCTCTCTCACACAATGGGGCTCATTAGGATGGCGGACGTAAGAGCCACCGCGGCCCTGGAGTATGCGGAACATGCCTATTCTCCGTCCGCCTGTCGCGGACACTCCGTCCGCCAGATCAGGATAGCAAATAGAGGTCAAAAGCGGACGTAACCAATCCAGATACGCCGCCGTACGGACTGACGTCTACGCCCGTCCACCAAATCAAGATAGCGGAAAATACACATAAAAGCGCCGCGGAAAAACAACCTGCCTGAACACAGCGGATTCACCACAGCGACCATACCCACCACGAGCCGCTCGCCGACATGGACCCTGCACTACACGCATACCCGATACTCTACGCGATCCACCACGTCCTAGTCTTGGCCCACCATCGAGGACGACGCAGGTAGGCTACAAACATTTCGCAGCCTGGTGAGGAGTACCTGCAAGGGACGTGACGTAGAGAGGGGGGAGTGACATGTAGAGGAAACGACTGATACGTGTGGAGGCCACCACCTGCAAGGCTCGTCACCCAGGTAGGGGGGAGTGGCATGTAGCGGAAACTACTGATTCTTGTGGAGGGCACCACCTGCAAGGGTCGTCACCCAGGTAGGGGGAAGTCACATGTACCGGAAACCACTGAGTCGTGTGGACGGCAGCACCTGCAAGAGTCGTGACCTAGGTGGGGGGAGAGACATATATCCAAACACACTGCCTTGAAGGAAAAACAAATACACACCAGCATCACACACGCAAGAATGACTCCGACAACCCACGACACATGAATGACAACTTTATTTACACATAATCGGGGTAACATCACAGTGTAGGCTCGAGCATGGGCAGTGTGAACACCAGAGCAGGTACATCAGAGGCAGTACATCACAGGGCATAGAGCAGCATGAGAAAAGCAACAGGGCAGTGTGGACACCAGAGCAGGTCCATCAGAGGCAGCACATGAGAGGGGCTAAGTGCACCAACAGTCCTTGGCAAGGCACAGGTCCATCAGAGGCAGCACATGAGAGGGGCTAAGTGCTCCAACAGTCCTTGGCAAGGCACAGGTCCCTCAGAGGCAGCACATGAGAGGGGCTAAGTGCACCAACAGTCCTTGGCAAGGCACAGGGCCATCAGAGGCAGCACATGAGAGGGGCTAAGTGCACCAACAGTCCTTGGCAAGGCACAGGTCCATCAGAGGCAGCACATGAGAGGGGCTAAGTGCTCCAACAGTCCTTGGCAAGGCACAGGTCCATCAGAGGCAGCACATGAGAGGGGCTAAGTGCACCAACAGTCCTTGGCAAGGCACAGGTCCATCAGAGGCAGCACATGAGAGGGGCTAAGTGCACCAACAGTCCTTGGCAAGGCACAGGTCCATCAGAGGCAGCACATGAGAGGGGCTAAGTGCACCAACAGTCCTTGGCAAGGCACAGGTCCATCAGAGGCAGCACATGAGAGGGGCTAAGTGCACCAACAGTCCTTGGCAAGGCACAGGTCCATCAGAGGCAGCACATGAGAGGGCATAGAGCAGCATGAGAACAGCAACAGGGCAGTGTGGACACCAGAGCAGGTACATCAGAGGCAGTACATCACAGGGCATACAGCAGCATGAGAACAGCAACAGGGCAGTGTGGACACCAGAGCAGGTACATCAGAGGCAGTACATCACAGGGCATAGAGCAGCATGAGAACAGCAACAGGGCAGTGTGGACACCAGAGCAGGTACATCAGAGGCATTACATCACAGGGCATACAGCAGCATGAGAACAGCAACAGGGCAGTGTGGACACCAGAGCAGGTACATCAGAGGCAGTACATCACAGGGCATAGAGCAGCATGAGAACAGCAACAGGGCAGTGTGGACACCAGAGCAGGTACATCAGAGGCAGTACATCACAGGGCATAGAGCAGCATGAGAACAGCAACAGGGCAGTGTGGACACCAGAGCAGGTACATCACAGGGCATAGAGCAGCATGAGAACAGCAACAGGGCAGTGTGGACACCAGAGCAGGTACATCAGAGGCAGTACATCACAGGGCATAGAGCAGCATGAGAACAGCAACAGGGCAGTGTGGACACCAGAGCAGGTACATCAGAGGCAGTACATCACAGGGCATAGAGCAGCATGAGAACAGCAACAGGGCAGTGTGGACACCAGAGCAGGTACATCACAGGGCATACAGCAGTATGAGAACAGCAACAGGGCAGTGTGGACACCAGAGCAGGTACATCAGAGGCAGTACATCACAGGGCATAGAGCAGCATGAGAACAGCAACAGGGCAGTGTGGACACCAGAGCAGGTACATCAGAGGCAGTACATCACAGGGCATACAGCAGCATGAGAACAGCAACAGGGCAGTGTGGACACCAGAGCAGGTACATCAGAGGCAGTACATCACAGGGCATAGAGCAGCATGAGAACAGCAACAGGGCAGTGTGGACACCAGAGCAGGTACATCAGAGGCAGTACATCACAGGGCATAGAGCAGCATGAGAACAGCAACAGGGCAGTGTGGACACCAGAGCAGGTACATCAGAGGCAGTACATCACAGGGCATAGAGCAGTATCTGAGGCACCACAAGTACGAATCACCAACAACCCGTAACAAGGTCCACAGCAGTGGAAGACTGTGTACAATGGACAATTCACACACCATGTCCAATTACATGTGAGTGAAGACAACAGCACCTTACATCACACTATCAGGTGGATTGCGTGAAGTTCCCGCATCGGACAGACTGGCAGCACCAGAAACCGTAGTGTGACACACAGCCACAGATGTAGTGACTGACACGTGAGCCACAGACCCAGACAGACTGCCAGCACCTGAAACAGGAGTGTGAGACACAGCCACAGCCCGAGTGACCGACACATGGGCCACAGACCCAGACAGACTGCCAGCACCTGCAACAGGAGTGTGAGACACAGCCACAGCCAAGTGACCGACACATGGGCCACAGACCCAGACAGACTGCCAGCACCTGAAACAGGAGTGTGAGACACAGCCACAGCCCGAGTGACCGACACATGGGCCACAGACCCAGACACACTGCCAGCACCAGAAACAGGAGTGTGAGACACAGCCACAGCCCGAGTGACCGACACATGGGCCACAGACCCAGACACACTGCCAGCACCTGAAACAGGAGTGTGAGACACAGCCACAGCCCGAGTGACCGACACATGGGCCACAGACCCAGACACACTGCCAGCACCTGAAACAGGAGTGTGAGACACAGCCACAGCCCGAGTGACCGACACATGCGCCACAGACCCAGACACACTGCCAGCACCTGATACAGGATGAGGCACAACTGATACAGTGCCACTACATGATGCATGACAGCAAACAACAGACACAGTGCCACTACCTGACACATGCGAGTCAACTGCAGCGGCGCCACTGGGACCACTGAAATGATGAGCCACAGGGCTGTATGGGCCAGGAGGCAGGGTGGCTCTGGGAGCGGGGGATAGTTGCAATTGGCCGACATCGGGTTGGGCATGTGTCAATGGTGTGTGTTTCCGTTTCTTGGTGACATGTGACTGCACCCTGGACAGGACAGGACTGGCAAGTGGGCCTGACTGGGTAGAAATATCACCCACCATGGGAGGTGCATCTGCAGGCGGGGGAATGCTCTCTGGGGACGTGCTTGAGCTAGCTTGTCGTTTGCTGTGTGGCTGCCTTCTGGCCTCTGCAACATGTGGCATGGGGGATGCTACTACAGGGTCAACCTCCATGCGCTCCTGACGGGCCCTGATGGGAGTGGAGGTAAGGGGTGACTCCACTGCGGAGACATCTGTATTCCGTTTCCCAGAAAACAGCAACCGCAGTGCATCAAGGGGTGATGTATGCCTGTCCTTGACAGCACCACTGTCCATGGGAGATGCCTTTGCCCTTGGATGTCCTATTTCCGTAGGAGGAATGATGTCTGTGGATCTTCCCTGTTCCCTGGATGGTGCCCTGTCCCAGGCAGCAGACTTGTCTTTGGTGTACACATCCCCAGGACACACCTTCTCCCTGTGTGTGTCCCTGCCCCTGGGAGTGTCCGTGCTCTTCTTAGGTGCGTATGTCTTGTGACTGTCCTTGTCTCTGCCCTTGGGAGTGTCTCCTTCCTTCCTAGTCTCCCTGCCCTTGGGAGTGGCTCCTTCCTTCCTAGTCTCCCTGCCCTTGGGAGTGGCTCCTTCCTTCCCAGTCTCCCTGCCCTTGGGAGTGGCTCCTTCCTTCCTAGTCTCCCTGCCCTTGGGAGTGGCTCCTTCCTTCCCAGTCTCCCTGCCCTTGGGAGTGTCTCCTTCCTTCCTAGTCTCCCTGCCCTTGGGAGTGGCTCCTTCCTTCCTAGTCTCCCTGCCCTTGGGAGTGGCTCCTTCCTTCCTAGTCTCCCTGCCCTTGGGAGTGGCTCCTTCCTTCCCAGTCTCCCTGCCCTTGGGAGTGGCTCCTTCCTTCCTAGTCTCCCTGCCCTTGGGAGTGGCTCCTTCCTTCCTAGTCTCCCTGCCCTTGGGAGTGGCTCCTTCCTTCCTAGTCTCCCTGCCCTTGGGAGTGGCTCCTTCCTTCCTAGTCTCCCTGCCCCTGGGAGTGTCCCTGCTCTCATGAGGTGCCTTCCTCTTCTCACTGCCCATGTCCAAGGTAGTGTCAATGGAACTGGGAGTAAGGTTTGCCTTGGGAGTACCTTGTGTGTGGGATGCCTGTGCAGCATGTGTTGCCATTGAACCCAAACCCTCTATTGGATCACGTGTCTGTACTCCACTGTCTCTGACTGTGTCTCTGTGAACAGATTTAGCTGACCTAGGGGATGGTGTCTGAGCCCTCCGAGACTTGACGTGCTGGCTGACGCTGCTTCTAGTGCAATGACCTGTGTTCGAGTCCTGGTCAGACAATTGACACCCCCCTGAGACATCCAGTGTTATAGATGGTGGAACAGAAGTTGCACCCAGTGCCTGCGACTGTACAATGGCAGACGACACACTGTTCCCCAATGACTGCACTGTCCTGTGTAGAGCAGCCAGATCGCCATGCATACCTTCCATGAAAGCTACCACCTGCCCCAACTTCCTATCGTGGTCTTGGAAAGCATTAATCATATTGGTCTGCCCCACACACAGCTGTCGCAGCAGATCAACAGACTCAGCACAAAGAGCATTTTGGCTCACGGAGGCCGGGGCAGCGGTTCCGGCACCGAACGCTACTCTGCTCCCCCTACTCCTGCGTGCACGAACAGTACATGGTGCAGTTGGCGGCAGGGTGGGCCCTGTGTGCTGTGTCCCGACCAAAGGTGTTGATTGCCCACTCCCAGTCTGTGACAACAGTGCTGACTCACCAACACTGTCGGAAGATGTTGACGATGTTGTCTCCACATGCGAGTCCTCCGGGACGGTCCTGTCCCCCTCTCCGGCGCTGCCCCCTTCTGTGTCAGTCTGCATGTGCCCGACGTCTGATCCGGATGCATTGGCTTCAAACATCTCCTCGGTCTGTGGCTGAGTGTCCTCTGCCAAAGCTGAAATTCACAGAAAAGAGGTGTAAGTCACGGCCACACTCACGTACAGTACTGGTACGGAATCCCTATTGCCATTGCTGACGATGTACTTCGATCCCCCAACCTGCACACGGGCCACCCATACCAGTCATCCTCACACGAAATAAGTGGCGTTGTCCGTGCGACATGTACAGCATGCGGAGAGGGCATGAGCAACTACATCTGCACACCAGTCTTGCCATGGGGTGACGGAGCACTACAGCATGTGCATCAACACTCAACTGCTTAGCGAGTGCCGTCTCAACATGCCGCACCGGAAAGTGACTTTTAACTGCGCCAATGTCACCAACATGGCATTGCAACGAGACGCACGATTCACGGAAGTCACTAATGTGTCTGGCCAACATAACATGCATTGCACTCACAAGCAACATTCACTGACAGTATGCTTACCGCCACGTTGCTGGTCATCCACACGCAACCGCTCGGACAGGGCAGGATGCGTCACAGCTATGATACGGTGCATGAGAGGGGTCATTGAGCGTCGGGCCAGTCGTGCCGTTCTTGGAATCATCCCTAGTGTCACTTCCGCTACGTTCCTGCTCAGCCTGGAAATGTCGTCCCAGCGTTTGTGGCAGTGTGTATGTCGTCTATTGGACACCCCCACTGCTCGTACATCACGTGCAATGCTCCTCCACACGTTCTTGCGAAGGTGCAGCTTGACCTAACATGATGGGAGACAAAAGGGTGCAAGTTAGTGGACAGTTGGCCAGTCACACAGATTGGGGCAACACGTTACTCTCAGCAGCCATGCACATTGCGAATCATGTGTTGGTCCCACATCACACCGCCAAGATCCCAGAGCACAGGTGTCATGGTACACCTCATGCACACCAACTTGTCCCCCACAGCACTTACCACCTGTCCGGGTGCGCCGTACAGGCGTCCGTAGTTGCGGAGCACACCGTCCACGAGGACATCCAGCTCCGCAGCGGTGAAGGGACGAGACCGGATCTCTTTGCCTCTCGACATGGCAAGGTCACGGAGTAGGGCACTAGGTCAGCAGTCGGTGGTCAGCTCCGCAGCAGCAGTTGGAGGTGATGGTCACAGGCAGCAGTCGGTGGTCAGCTCCGCAGATGGAGGTGATGGTCACAGGCAGCAGTCGGTGGTCATCGTGGAATGTGTGGTATTGCACATGACACATTTATAGGGCCCTGTGGCCATGTCAGTGGCATACGGCGACAGCCATTGGTCAGCCCTAGAAGCGTGTTTGGAAATGGGCCAGTGACTGGCCCTGGTGTTGCGCTGCAGAGCATACGGTACATTCTATTGGGCACACGCCGCCCTTGTTCGCACCTCCCATTTCTGCACGTGCACAGACCGTCACGCTCACACACCGGCAAGTGCATGTGCAAGGTTCCGGGACGGATGGTCGATTTGCAACAATGTTGTATCACTGGCGCCAACATGGCGGGGCACGTGTTCGGCGGGGGACGTGCAGGCCAACACATCCATTAGCTGATGTCAATGCACATGGCAGGTCATGCCCCCCCTTACAGTGACATTGCATCATCCAGCCTTCACCGGCCGGCCGGCCGGCCCTGCCCTGCCCAGGACCGCCGTGCCGGCCATGCCAACCACCGCCGTTGCACGGCCCTTCCACTACCGCCGTGCCAGGCCCTGCCCAGGACCGCCGTGCCGGCCATGCCAACCACCGCCGTTGCACGGCCCTTCCACTACCGCCGTGCCAGGCCCTGCCCAGGACCGCCGTGCCGGCCATGCCAACCACCGCCGTTGCACGGACCGCCAGGGAACGGCGGTAGTGGAAGGGCCGTGCAACGGCGGTGGTTGGCATGGCCGGCACAGCGGTCCTGGGCAGGGCAGGGCCGGCCGGCCGGCCGGTGAAGGCTGGATGATGCAATGTCACTGTAAGGGGGGGCATGACCTGCCATGTGCATTGACATCAGCTAATGGATGTGTTGGCCTGCACGTCCCCCGCCGAACACGTGCCCCGCCATGTTGGCGCCAGTGATACAACATTGTTGCAAATCGACCATCCGTCCCGGAACCTTGCACATGCACTTGCCGGTGTGTGAGCGTGACGGTCTGTGCACGTGCAGACAATGTGAATGTCGAAGGCGGGCCGCGTATGCCCAGACGTAAACAGCGGAAGCAGTGCACCGCCATGGCGGGGTCAATGTTTGAATCTTCGCTGATGATGCACCTTGTACCATTGTCTGCAGCTGCCTGCTCACGGTTGTGTGCGTGATTGCGTGGCTACACATGTCATGCTCTATCCCATGTGTGTCCATACCATGGCCATCGGTGAGCCACAAGGGTCCATCACGTCTGCATGTCCACATCGGGTAGTACCCTACACAAGTTTGTCGTACCTCACATCTACACAGTAGATCCCGTATGTATGGGCACCTGTGAATCAGTTGTCAGTGAGTGGTATGTGTCAGATGATGACTATGGTGGGGGTTCTGTTGTGTACTGTACATGTGTGTTGCCTATTGTGTCCCCATGCATGTGATGTCCGTATGGCCACCATTATTGGTGTTGCCATTGGTGCATCATGAAATGGGGGGGGGGGCGGTGTTTATTTTAGTATGTGTGCATGTACTTGCATGTGTGCATGTGATGTTGGGCCTACACATGTGGGTCATGTCACATGTCTGGTTGGCAGTAATGTTGAGGTGAGACACTGTGCATTGCACATGTTGGTAAACATCATGTTGCTAGTGGATGCACATTGTTGCTACGTCAATCCATGTTGTCCTGACAATCAGAGAAGTCACACATATGACAATCATACACTGGATACTACATGTTGGTAGAGGGCGTTGACATGTGAGTGAGTTGCACACACATGCGTTGTATGTGAATTGACTTCCATTCCATCTACTCCCACACAGGAGGGCTCCAAATGTCCATCGCCCATACACTGTGCTGGAGGATATGGTGGACGAGGAGGTGATCCGGAAATTCAGGCTGGATCGCCGTCGATTGTTGGACCTTGTGACCCTATTGTCTTCTCACCTGCAGCCGCGAAGAACCTATCCAGGTTCCATGACACCCACGCAAAAGGTGATGGCGGCACTCCATTTCTTTGCAACAGGCACATTCCAGTACACAGTTGGACATGCCGGGGGAATGTCACAGGCCATGTTCAGCACGGTACTCCGGGATGTACTGACAGCCATGATGCTGTACAAGCATGACTATATACATTTCCCTCAGGCGGCGGAGTTGGCAGCGGTCAAAGCTGACTTCTATGCCCTGGGTCGTATACCACACGTTGTGGGTTCCATTGATGGCACGCATATCGCTATCATTGCACCACGGGCACGTGAGCAGGTGTATAGGAATCAGAAACACTTCCATTCCCTCAACGTGCAGGTGGTGTGCCAGGCCGACAACATCATCTCACATGTGTGTGCAAGATTCCCTGGCTCTGCACATGACGCCCACATCATGCGGAGCAGCATGGTCCCCCAACTGATGGCTAATCTGCGTCCGGCACAAGCGTGGCTTGTTGGTGAGTATGCTGTGGTGACAGGAGTGATATCTGTGTGGCATGGTGTGCCCCACAATGCAGGTTGTGATGTTTCTCTCTCTCTCTCTTCCACCAACACAGACGACTCGGCTTACCCAAACAGGCCTTGGCTGCTCAGTCCCATACGCAATCCCACTACAGCTGGAGAAATGAGATACAATGATGCCCATGGTAGGACACGTCGAGTGGTAGAACGAACATTTGGGCTGCTCAAGTCTAGGTTTCGGTGCCTGGATAAGACTGGAGGGGCCCTGCCTTACTCACCAGGCAAAGTATGCAAGATCGTGATAGCGTGCTGCATGCTTACACAACCTGGCTGTGCGCTATAACATTGAACTGCTGTTGGACCCTGATGAACTGCAAGTTCCTCGCCCTCCCGACCCACCCATGTCAACTGATGAGGATAGTGGTGAGGAGGAAGGTGTGGACCAGAGGCGCCAGATTATTGATCGCTACTTCCCTTGATTGTGAGTGTGCTCCTCTTGTGCTGCTTGGGTATGCCCTGTGAATGTGTGCTGGTGTTGTGGCATTGTGGTGTGCTTCATCTCTGTGTTCTGCTATGTGATGCATGCATGTGTGTGTGTGTTAATTTTTGGTCAATGCACGTCTCCATGATGTGTGTCGTCTCATCCATTACTGTTGTGATGCGTGTGGGTTGTTCAATGTTGCACTGCAGTGTGTTCTGATGAGTGTGATCATGTTTCCTGACGTGTCTTTGCGGTTTCTATTTTCCCTAGGTCACTCCCGCAGCGCCATGATTCTGTACCAGTTGGATACCTGTACCTAGTCACATCTGTTTCTGATGCATTCATGTGAATAAACATGGAGGCAACACATGATTGAGTGAGTAAGTGGCATTTATTTACAAATTGTGCATGGGTGTAGGTGCATATTTACAAATGAGTGAAGGGGTGGGGGAGTGAGAGTAGAAGGTTATGGCAGATGAAATGTCCGTGCTGACACCACATAGGGTGATGTCTGCCTAGTGCAGCAGGCCTGTGGCAGGTGGGACCGGATAGTTGGCAGGGTGAATGGCATGCTCAGGTACTGTTATAGTCATTTTCGGTTCCTCTTGGAGCGTGTGCCAGCTGCTTCCTCACTGCTCTCGCCCACTTCCAGCCTCGGACGGCCCCTCCGTCTTTGTGACGGTACGGAGTCAGCTGGGTGCGCTGGCGCATCAGGTACCACATCCGCCGCAGGTGGCGGTGGCGGTGGCGTTGTTTGTGGGGTTGTGGGGAGGGTGGTGTTGGCGGATGTACATGGCATCCGCATGTTGGTTGTCATGGTAAAAATGTCCACTAGTTGGCCAAGCCGCCTCTCAATGGCCCCCAACATAGCAGTGTTGTCAACAAAGTCCTGGTGGGCCCGGTCTGCCTGTGCCTGACCACGTTGATAGCTTACCTCCACCCTGCCCAGTGCTTCCAATGACTGTTGCACAGCATTGTGTGTGTTGGCATCCTCATGTCGTCTTTGGCGTATGCTCCTGCCTGCCGGATCTGGCCTTGCATCTCTGCCTTGCCTCACACTCTCCCTGCGTGGCTGGGATGGCGCTGGCACGGCGTTGGCCGGTGGGTTGGGCAGGGTGGCAGGGGCAGAAGTGGTGGCAGTAGTGGTGGTGGTGGAGGTGGTGCTGGTGGTGGCTGTGCAGGTCACAGTGGCCGGTGTTGTGACAATGGCAGAGGCCGTAGTCGTTGGTGCAGGTGTGACCTGGGAGCCAGATGGCCCTGGCTGCCTGCTTGTGCCGGGATCATCCTCTGCCCCGGAGGTGGCTTCCCAATCGTCCCCTGAGACTTCTGTGTGTGGCGAGTCTGGAGGGCGGGTGTTGGTTCCAGCTGTCAGATTAGGATGACCTGCAAAACGAAAATGTGAGGATGAGTAATGTGGACTTGACAAGTTGTTTTCATTTTGTTGCCGATTCTGTCTGCAATGGTACTCACCCCACCCACCACCACCACCGCCATCCCTATGGACATGGGGGCCTGTTGGGAGTTGTAGTTCCGTCCCCTCACACCCACCACCCACCACCACCACCGCCATCCCTATGGACATGGGGGCCTGTTGGGAGTTGTAGTTCCGTCCCCTCACACCCACCATCCACCACCACCACCGCCATCCCTATGGACATGGGGGCCTGTTGGGAGTTGTAGTTCCGTCCCCTCACACCCACCACCCACCACCACCACCGCCATCCCTATGGACTTGGGGGCCTGTTGGGAGTTGTAGTTCCGTCCCCTCACACCCACCACCCACCACCACCACCGCCATCCCTATGGACTTGGGGGCCTGTTGGGAGTTGTAGTTCCGTCCCCTCACACCCACCACCCACCACCCACCACCACCACCGCCATCCCTATGGACATGGGGGCCTGTTGGGAGTTGTAGTTCCGTCCCCTCACACCCACCACCCACCACCACCACCGCCATCCCTATGGACATGGGGGCCTGTTGGAGTGATTTCGACGTTGGTGAGTATGTGGACTGCATGCATGGGTTGGGGTCTGGGAGATGTGTCTTCACAGTTGTGTGAGGCACACCATGTAGTTGTGCTCGTGGTGCTTGGTTTGTACTTACCAGCCTCTTCTCCCTCAGCAAGTCCATCAAGGGTCTCAGGGTGGATGATGGTCATCACCTTGTCCTCCCACTCGGTGTAGGGTAAGGGCTCCAGGGGGGTTCCACCGCCTGTGTGATTTGCCCGGAGATAGTTCTTGGCTCGAATGGATTTCACTCGGGTCTTGAGATCATGCCACCGCCTCTGTATATCCTGCTTCGTCCTCGGGACACTCCCGGAGGCATTCACCCTGGTGACTATCCGGTCCCACATGCTGTTTTTCCTGGCTATGCTGGTCTGCTGCACTAGGGCCCCGAATAAGTGGGGTTCGACACGGATTATCTCATCTACCATAACCTTTAACTCGGTGTCAGTGAATTATTTTTTTTTTTTTGGTGCCATGGTGTGTGGTGCTCGGGGTGTGGGTTTGCGTGAATGGGGAGGTGCAGGTGTGTGGTGTGTAGGAATGGTGTGGTGGGTCTTTGTGTGGTGGGTGTGTTTGGGTGTGGGTTATGTGTATGATATATGTCTTTGCTGTCAGTTAAGTCGTGTATCCTGCTAGCAGCTATGCAGTGATGCAGAGGATTTGTGGAGTGGGTGGGAGTTATTTTATGGTGTGTGTCTTGGCCGTGTCTGAATGGTTATTGGCAGTCAGGTGCTAGGTGGGAGTGTTGCCAGGTGTGCATTGTGTGGTGCTTGGCGGTGGATCATTGTGTGTTGTGATTGGTTTGGATGTTTTCGGTGGGTGGTCGTTCATTTTCGTGTGTTTGGTGATAACTTCCGTCGCAATGTATGGCATTGGTTTGACAGTAGGGATGTTGTTTGTGTTGGCGTTCCGCTGTGGAGCACGGATTCTCGGTGCATTGATACCGCTGCGGACGTGGATGGCAGTGACTACTGGGGTACTTGCGGAGTTATCCTAATTGCGGACACGGACACTGCGCAGGTATCGCGGGGGCAGTGGATGTATTCGCGGTCATGTGCGTACGCGGCGGTCGGTGTTCTTTCTGTTCCGTCCGCCTGCCGCGGACTCAGGTGTACTCCGACCGCCGCGGACGGGGATTGGTGTGCTCCGTACGCCGCGATCGGCGTTTTTAGCATATTTTATCCTAATTGCTGTTGCGGATTTTCCGCGGACAAGTCCGGAGTATCTTGCCACCTTCCACGGCGGACGGTACACGTTTCCGTCCGCGATCCTAATCGACCCCTATGTCTTTGGGGAGAAGGATTGTAGTTCTTCCCACCACTTGCTGAAACCCTTTCAAGAGTTGATGAAGTACTGCTGGCCCCAGGTAAGATGGTGGGGCCAGGTACAGTTTTTACATTCATTTGATTTTAAATAGATTTGTGAAGATGGCAGCATTATCGTGAAGCAGCTTGCAGCATCACAGCATACAATTGGTATCGAGGGTGGATTTGAGGGTGTGGAGAGCGTTCTTGGGAGACTTTAATGTTACTCCTTTGTGGGGATTAGAGGCTAGGCAGAATGGTCCTTCCGGATTTTTTCAGATGTGGCAGGTGCATTGGAATTTGGTCTGTTAGCAAGGAAGATAGGGCTCTGTGCTGGAGTATGGAAATAGGAGGGTTGCAGTATTTTTGGGGGGGGGAATTTCCAACTTATTGTGGCTTTGGTGTTCTGGGATAGGCATTAAAGTACAAGAAAGTTCTGTTTAATGTGGACAATATGGCAGTTGTGAACTGGTAATCTGTTAGAGATGCAAAGCTGTTAAATTTGCTGAGATTATTCGTGCTTGGATGACTGTGTCATAACCTATTTAGAGTCGAGCATGTCACAGGTATCCTCAAAGACATTGTGGATGCATTCTTGTTTGCACTGGAGGAGATTCCTGTGGCTTGTTCCACTAGCAGGCTGGGTCAAGACACGGATGCCGGAGGGACTGTGGAGAATAGATGGATGAGGATGATTTAGGGGAATGATGGCTCTTTGGTGGTCTTGACAAAAAGGCTTGTTGGTAGGCATGGGTTCGGGAGGGAAGAGAAAAGCCATTGTAGGCGCAGAAGGTGGGAGAAGAAGAGATGATGTAGTTAACTTCAGTATTACTGAGAAAGGTTTGTCGTTCTTTCCCATAGCAAGTAAACTGTGAGGATCACATTTTATGGTAAGTTACTTTGGGGCTAAGAGCCAGGGAGTTGGGGTAGAGAATTTTAGAGGGATGAGTGAGAGACAGAGTTGAGGCCCATTGATATTTTTTAACATACGTGTATTTGTAAAGCGCACGTTCAACCCAACGGTACCTTGTCACTGAATAACATGTTTATTGTTGGATGTTATTCTTTTAACAACTGTATTTCAGTTCTAATATGAAAAGAAATTTAATGAGTGTCACAAGCTTCCAAATCCTGGTTACTGATGTCAACGTATTAGTTACATACATATTTAATTAATTGCAGTTACATACACATTAATCTTTTTTCCATTCCATGCCCTCCGCACACTATACGTGACCAGGACTCACAGGAGGTTGAGTGGGAATCAGAAGTGCCAAAGTTCCCTGTTGCGTGCCTCCTATATCTCATCTTGCAACTCCGATGTTTGCGGGGGATTCAAAGTGTCAAATTCTCGTTCATCCATGAACAAGTGTGTCTGCCGAAGACCTCAAATTCTCAGCAACTTTCTCCTAACTTCAAGATGCAATGATGTGTATCCTCTCTGCCAGAGCCAACTTCACAGTATCCCTAACCCAGTTATTCATAGAGGAGCTATGTGTACCAAGCCAGCCCACAATTATTAGTCTTTTTGCTAACCGTGAGGAAATGGGGTGTCTTATATGGTGTGGATGCATTACCTCACAGTGTAATACTCTTACCCACCCCTTTATGACCAGTTGGCTTAGTTTGTTAAACTTTCTAGCTCAACCCTGGATAGCTGTATCTCTGAACAGCTAGGTTTACACAAAGGTACAAGTGTGAAGCGTTTAAACAGCACCAACATTGAAGAGAACTATACGAGACACTCGAGAAATCCGACACCAATTTATAACGAGCATTGGCAAAGCCAATAGGTCTCGCCTTTGTGAACTGATGGCTTTGCCAATGTTTTTTAGGCACTCTGCACAGCATCTCTGAAGCTCTGCAGCATAGCGGAGGTAAAAACTAAAACCGTTGAAGAGGCCAGCCGCGTTATTTTGCAAGCACGCGCCCCACGTATGCACATGCATACAAAATGATTGAAAACTACAAACGCCATCTGCACACGATAGCTGTACAATTGTATCAAATGAAAAGCTCACAGGAATCCAGTGTTGGAGCTCAGGGTGGGGTCATGAAGCATCGTTATTTTGATGACTTCAATATGATTGTTTGCGTGACTCAAGTAATCCTTTTGTGACTTAGTGAAGTTCAAGTATAGACCATGATACAAACATTCACTGTGAGACATTGTCCAGAACATTACAGGCATTCCAGCAGCAAGGGAATTTCTCCACATAATGTTGAAAATCGCAGTTAAAAGCCACAGTTACAGATTTCCAGATTCCACAAGCAGCCAAGAACAAGCATTAGAAATGCAATCGGGCTCGGATTTATTTGAGTTTGAGCTAATGGCATTGTAAATGCCAATGTATTGTTGCTATGTGTTATGGAGTGTGTTCATGTGGTGTGTACTGCCAGTGATCTCCTTGTGAGTGTGAGAATATTGCACCACTTGCCTGTGATGTCCTTCTTGTGAGTGTGAGAAGCTTGCACCTCTGCTGCCTGTGGTCTCCTTGTGAGTGTAAGAAGCTTGCACTGCTGCTGCCTGTGATGTCGTTCTTGTGAGTGGGAGAAGATTTACACCTCAGCTGCCTGTGGTCTCCTTGTGAGTGTATGCACTGTCATCGCTAGCCTGTAGATATGCACTGTCATCGCTAGCCTGTAGATATGCATTGGCTTCACTAGCCTGTAGATATGCACTGTCATCGCTAGCCTGTAGATATGCATTGGCTTCACTAGCCTGTAGATGTGCGCTGTCATTGCTATACTGTAGATATGCGCTGTCATCGCTAGCCTGTAGATATGCATTATCATCGCTAGCCTGTAGATATGCACTGTCATCGCTAGCCTGTAGATATGCTCTGCCATTGCTATCCTGTAGATATGCGCTGTCGTCGCTAGCCTGTAGATATGCATTATCATCGCTAGCCTGTAGATATGCACTGTCATCGCTAGCCTGTAGATATGCTCTGTCATCGCTAGCCTGTAGATATGCTATGTCATCGCTAGCCTGTAGATATGCACTGTCATCGCTAGCCTGTAGATATGCATTGGCTTCACTAGCCTGTACATATGCACTGTCATCGCTAGCCTGTAGATATGCATTGGCTTCACTAGCCTGTAGATATGCGCTGTCATTGCTATCCTGTAGATATGCGCTGTCATCGCTAGCCTGTAGATATGCACTGTCATCGCTATCCTGTAGATATGCTCTGTCATCGCTAGCCTGTAGATATGCTCTGTCATCGCTAGCCTGTAGATATGCACTGTCATCGCTAGCCTGTAGATATGCATTGGCTTCACTAGCCTGTAGATATGCACTGTCATCGCTGTCATCGCTAGCCTGTAGATATGCATTGGCTTCACTAGCCTGTAGATATGCACCGTCATCGCTAGCCTGTAGATATGCACTGTCATCGCTAGCCTGTAGATATGCTCTGTCATCGCTAGCCTGTAGATATGCACTGTCATCGCTAGCTTGTAGATATGCATTGGCTTCACTACCCTGTAGATATGCATTGGCTTCACTAGCCTGTAGATATGCATTGACTTCACTAGCCTGTAGATATGCACTGTCATCGCTGTCATCGCTAGCCTGTAGATATGCATTGCCTTCACTAGCCTGTAGATATGCACCGTCATCGCTAGCCTGTAGATATGCACTGTCATCGCTAGCCTGTAGATATGCACTGTCATCGCAAGCCTGTAGATATGCATTGGCTTCACTAGCCTGTAGATATGCACTGTCATCGCTAGCCTGTAGATATGCATTGGCTTCAGTAGCCTGTAAATATGCGCTGTCATTGCTATCCTGTAGATATGCGCTGTCATCGCTAGCCTGTAGATATGCATTATCATCGCTAGCCTGTAGATATGCACTGTCATCGCTAGCCTGTAGATATGCGCTGTCATCGCTAACCTGTAGTTATGCTCTGTCATCGCTAGCCTGTAGATATGCATTGGCTTCACAAGCCTGTAGATATGCACTGTCATCGCTAGCCTGTAGATATGCTCTGTCATCGCTAGCCTGTAGATATGCATTGGCTTCACTAGCCTGCAGATATGCGCTGTCATTGCTATCCTGTAGATATGCGCTGTCATCGCTAGCCTGTAGATATGCATTATCATCGCTAGCCTGTAGATATGCACTGTCATCGCTACGCTGTAGATATGCACTGTCATCGCTAGCCTGTAGATATGCTCTGTCATCGCTAGCCTGTAGATATGCACTGTCATCGCTAGCCTGTAGATATGCATTGGCTTCACTAGCCTGTAGATATGCACTGTCATCGCTGTCATCGCTAGCCTGTAGATATGCATTGGCTTCACTAGCCTGTAGATATGCTCTGTCATCGCTAGCCTGTAGATATGCTCTGTCATCGCTAGCCTGTAGATATGCTCTGTCATCGCTAGCCTGTAGATATGCACTGTCATCGCTAGCCTGTAGATATGCATTGGCTTCACTAGCCTGTAGATATGCACTGTCATCGCTGTCATCGCTAGCCTGTAGATATGCATTGGCTTCACTAGCCTGTAGATATGCTCTGTCATCGCTAGCCTGTAGATATGCTCTGTCATCGCTAGCCTGTAGATATGCTCTGTCATCGCTAGCCTGTAGATATGCACTGTCATCGCTAGCCTGTAGATATGCATTGGCTTCACTAGCCTGTAGATATGCACCGTCATCGCTAGCCTGTAGATATACTCTGTCATCGCTAGCCTGTAGATATGCTCTGTCATCGCTAGCCTGTAGATATGCAGTCATCGCTAGCCTGTAGATATGCTCTGTCATCGCTAGCCTGTAGATATGCACTGTCATCGCTAGCCTGTAGATATGCATTGGCTTCACTAGCCTGTAGATATGCACCGTCATCGCTAGCCTGTAGATATGCACTGTCATCACAGGGCATGGAGAGGAGAGGGAATGTTTTCATCTACATTTCAGAGGTTGGCAGAAAGGGGCCCTGAATGTCTTTTTTGTATTCGTAGTGGAAATGCACATTATGGCAAGGCCACTGAAATTATGAGATTGTGTGATCGTTGTGATTTTTGCATAATTAAAAATGTACTACATTTGCCAGATAATCCATCATCTATTGCATAATCTGCAGATTTTAACAACAACAAAAGTTTGTTACTAGCTCAAACGGGTCAAAAGTTACTAAAACGCAGCATCAGTGTTGCTGCACAGTGGAAGGTCCTTTGCAAAAGTTGACTAGTCACATTTCTGTAGCTTCTTGCTGTGTTTGGGTGTTAAACTGACTAATGAGGTGCAAACCTATGCTCAGACAGTATTAACTTTAAAAATGACAAAATATGTCATAATACTATCCCAAAATGTGCTGCATAATTAGCCTTTTCTTGCCGCATAATTTACTCAGCCCTGGTGCATAATATGGCCCTACCCTACAGCATAATTCCAGTGGCCTTGATTAAGGTTTATACATTCCTTTTTTCATGTTTTGCCTTCTGGTACTGGTAGCCTTGTACCATAATAAATACAGAACTTCTCATCCCAGAATGCAAAGCAAAGTGGGTTATGCTTTTCATTTGTAACAAGAGGCATTGACTTTTTCACATACCTTAACATCTGTCTCCAAACCTGCCACACAGGGACGTCCACCCCTCGGGCCAAGAGGCAAGAGGGTGATTTACGGTCCATTCCCGGTCAATCCTTAGCTTTTCTGCTTTGATTACCAATTACTGTCAATTATCCCTGTAAAGCTGTTTAGTACTCCTTCCTAATCATCAACTGCACTTTTTTGCTCATGCAGAAAACCGGTAGCACGAGGCTGGATTTACCAGCGAGCAGCATCTAGAGAAGACCACATTTAACTATGCACACGATAAACGCATAACTTTTTAACCCAGAAATCAAGATTAACCCAATCTTGCCTCCAAAACTCTAAAAAGGTACACGTGTAGGCTAGAAGGGCTGCGAACATAGGTTTAAAAATCTAACACTACAGAGATGGCTAACATTACTCGTGACCTAAGGTTACTCCCAGGACAACTGGCAAAAGCACATTTATTTTTGTTTGACAGGTGCCAGTTTCACAAGCGTCAGCTCGGTGCGGCTTCCCCAATTTAAATAAACTGACCTCAACATAAAGGCTGCCAGCAGCCTTAAAATTACACCCCATTTAGAGAGTCGACAAGGTCACCAAAGCAAGACCAGGAAAAAAAAGATCGCTCAGCATGAACAAAGTCGATCTCACACTTGTCAAAGTTAGATGGAAGCTGCGTTGGCGTGAACATGCTGACGCACCTTACCTTTTGTGATTGGCAGGATCACATTTTACAGAAATAACGTCGATTAATTACTTTGTAATCTAGAGCCTGTTGCGAGTCCGGGGACCCTACAAAAAATGCCCATGGAATAACATTCTAGAAACAAGTCATTAAAAGATAGCTTGGAACAGGCGGTTGACAAGGCCAGATCTGTGACTCAAGGGCGCCTTCCCTTCATCCCTCCCCTTGTGCTTTTGATGTTGAAGGAACAAAAGGCCTCACTCACCCCCTTCTGAGGTGCTCAGGAGAGGAGGGGCTTTGCAAAAGGGATTTAGGGGGAGCTAAGATTACTTCTCCCCCACTGCCAGCGCCGACAAGTTCCATGAAAGTGAAAAGAAGAAAAAAAAAAAAAGCAACGGCAGCAGCAACCGCATACCAACCTTTCAATACCTGGCTGTGCAAGTTAAGAGAGCGCAACAATAGTCAACATTTAATAAAATCCAGTTAGGAGCGACTGAAGTGGCGCCGGTCGTTAACGTGTGTTAATAATGTTTTTTTTTTCCTTTTCATTCACGGAGGAAGAAGAGACTTCGCATAACTAAAACATTGAAATACTCGCATTTTTAAGCAAGGATGCAACAATTGTAAACATTGCACACACAAAAAATGAGATACTCGCACACAAGAGTTTGTAGGTATGAGTGTGCCAGGTTTGTTGCACCCCAACCTCTTAGATGCTGCAAAGAGCGAGGAAAAAAGAAAGAAAACCGCCCGCACTTGTTTGCATGTCCGCCCCACTTTCCTGGCCAGCATATGTAAGTCCTCTTTTATTTGAATGGAGACTGCAGTAGCACTACCCCTCCTCCCCCCATGAAGCAGCAGCCACAAGACAGAACAGGCATTTCATTCAATGAGGGGGCGAAACGTTTATTCTCTTCCTTACAAAAAGGTGCATGGAGTACTGCTCTGAGCAGGATAGCTCAGCACACCTTTCTGACGTCACGCAGAACAAGCCACCCCTCACAACACTGCCCCTACTGGGGCCGGTGTTGTGCAGTTACACGTATCCCCTATCTTGACTCTTTTTCGTCCTTGAATTAAGACTGAGCACCCCCGCAATGGATTCCTGCGCGGAGCCCGACTCACCTCCCTGCTTGGCATCGTTCATCCCGCACGCTCCCTGCAAACAGTCATAAAAGTCCAGGTCCGGCCAGTCAGAGCCGCCGGGGATGCATCTGTGAACGGGCAAGTGCGCCCTTTGCTTGCGGGGGCCCCTCAGCCCCTGCTGCGTGCTCCGGAAGAGCCCCTTGTCTCGCAGGGCAGACCCCTTTTGTAGCAGCAGAGATAAGGCAGCAGCCGGTGCGGGCTGCTCACAGTTAGGTATCCAATACGCTTGTCTTGCATCCTCCTCCTCTTCCCCCCTCCCTCCACGGGGCTCCCTCGTCGCGCCTGCGTACACCCAGTACACACAGGCCATGCTTCCCGACTCAGAGGGGGTGGGAGGGGCGCTGAGGAGAGAGGGAGGACATCTGCGAGCTTACCGTGTCACTGTTCTGTTGCATGCAATGGTGTACGCGCTCGCACCATCTGGATTGCATTACACGGGCACTCTGACAGCTCGTAATTAAGATTAATCACTCTGCCGTGCTTGTTCTCACACACAATATGCCACATCGGGCACGCGTAAATTACTTACAGCCTATCACGTCAACGCTACTACATACACAACACAGCGAAGACGAATCACTAGGCAGATAACATAATACACTAAGGAATGTGTCTGTTCAGAGCCCTAGAGATCCTTTCTTTCTTCTTTAGCATTAGGAGCTCGAAGCTCCGCCCCACTTCGTGGTCCGTAGGCCGAGCCCTAAAAACAAGATATGACACGCCGCTCCACTGCATCTAGCCAACCACTGACCAGGGGTAGTTTCTGCCACCTCAGCCAATCACCCACTGTTGATGGTGCAGCTCCTGAAAAGCTTAGAGAACAATGGAAAACTCGAGGTATCCAGAGATAAACTGACATCACCATGGAAGTAGAGGAAGGACAAAGCACTAGGCCAGTTTCGATATAAATGCAGTGGCCATTTTGAAGTAGTGTGAAATTATTTAAATGTTGGAAAAATTATTAATCTCAGAAAAATCATGGGCAAATTTGCATTGTTTAAAGATTTCAACCTACTTTTTTTAAGGCGCGTGCAGAAAATAATACAATGACCAAAGCACCAAAAGGTGCATAACTTTTTATTTTATTTTTAGAGGATGTGGCATAACAGGAAGAGTGGCTGATTTAAGAACTGGGGAAGTGGGGTGGTGTCTGCATCGACTCTCCCGTTCCTACAGAAACGCAGACATGCCCATTTCAAATGCAAATAAATAAAACCATAGCATAAAGTTTATTAGCACTGAAACAGGGAAGTGCTGAACACAGAGAACGGGAGGAAAGGCAACATGACTACAGCAGTGCTCACAGAGATGGGAGCAAAATATGCTAATTATTTTACTGAAAGGATCTGGCATAACACGAAGAGTTGCTGACTTAGGAAGTGGAGAGAAGTTGGTTTGAGTCTCGCATCCACTCTCCTGTGCCTACAGAAATGCAGACGTGCCCATCTTAAATGTAAATAAATTTTGCTTGCACTAAAACGAGGAAGGTGCTGAACACAGACAACGGGAGGGGGTGGGAGCAATGGCAACACAACAGGTAGCTCTCGCAGATAGCATATCATAGATATGCTCAAAGGGAAACGAGAGCGGCCAAGCAAGAGACGTCGGGCATCATTCTATGCTAGTGAAAGAGTGCCCGAACAAAGGATAAATTAATTTAATCGTAAGGGCACTCACAACGGGGACAGTCGCCACGAAATTGAAAAAGCATCCAAAGGCTGGACAAAGAGCAGTGTACCACCAGTAAAATGGAACGACTATAGAAAGGCACACGAAAGAACAAATAGAAAGTGGGGGGTGTGGTCTAACGTCACAGATGGATTAATGCATGCCTCGAAGAGCAGCGCATGCATGCTGCCTCCAGGCTCAACTTAAAAATACAGTGTTCGAGGCATGTGGGCTGCTGAATTCATATCTTGGCATAGATCGCGCCTAGTGTTGGGTCCGGATGATTGCACCTTGTTGTCCTGGAAGAGTCTTCGAAGTATCACGAGATAGGTGACTCCTCCCCTGGACTACAGGGCGCATGGGCATCTTCTCCATCCTTAGATTGTTTTTTTCCACCATTTGGTTTGGATGTTATTCCTCTACTTCAACTTCGGAACTGAAACTAAACTACTTTCTAAGGCCAAAAGGACTTCTACTTCGACGGTATTGTTCTTGTTCGGTACTTCTTGACTCGACCAAACTTTCCATCTCGATCCGGTCGTCGACGCGGGCCGTTGGGCCTTTCGACGTCACGTGGGCCTGCTGTTGATGGAAAGGAGCCCGTTCAAAAGGTGCCCACAATGCCACTCCAAATTCCCGCATACTGACAAACATACAGTATGCAACAAGTGCTTATCACCGGAGCACAGCGAAGAAAATTGCCTAGCGTGTGCCCAATTCCGTTAGAAGAAGAGCATCCAGAATCGACGGGCCGCTAGGCAAGAGATGCAGCGGCCGGCACCGGAACCGGAGAACATCTTTGATGATGAACACGACCTCCCAGAAGTGGCGGACTCGGATCTAGAAATCGTCACCGTTGAGGAACCGTCGGACTCCGATGACCAAATCACGCCGGGGCAAAAAGTGAGTACCCAGCCCCCAACACCGCTTATCCCAAAAGATAAGGCTCCGATCGAAGCATCGCCGAAAGGCCTTAGCCGAGATCGTCAAGCTCCTTCAGAAGCCCCGCCTTCCGGCTCGGCTCCGACGCCCAAAACCAGGCCTTCTGATAGCCCAGGACCGAGTACCACTCTACCCAAGAAGGTTGTCGACCCCAAGAGGGTTGTCGATCCGAAGGTCATCGAACCGAAGAAGGTCGTCGAACCAAAGGTCGTCAAACCAAGGAAGGTTGTCGAACCAAAGGTCGTCGAACCGAAGAAGGTGGTTGAACCAAAGAAAGTCGTCCAACCCAAAAAGGTTCTCGAGCCGAAAGCTATCGAGCCAAAGAAGAGCCTCGAACCAAAACGGGTCGTCGATCCAAAAAAGACTGTTAGACCAACAAAGGACGTTGAACCGAAAAAGGTTACCGACCCGAAAGCAACAGCCGAGCCGAAAAAAGCTCCACAACCAAAGGCCCTCGAGCCAAAGACTCACAAACAATTCACTAAGCCAAAAACATCGGCGCCAAAGCCACGGACAGTTGAGGAAGAACTCTTCCATTATATCCAGTGAGTGAGGATTAACCTAAACTGTATATAGACCCTGAAACAGGACACGTTACATTTCACCACCGGAAAAAAGAGACCATTGGACACGGACACTCCTTCCCCTGTTCCTCCAAAGAAAAAAGACTTCGGGATATCTCCCTCAAGGCCTTTTACTTCTCCTCCTTTCTTTCCTAATATGCCTTTTGTGCCCTACTCTCCTACACAGTCAGATTATAATGATGGAGATAACATGGGGGTAGATCCTCAGGTTAATTTTAATGAACCAGAGGATCCTGATGCATAGGATGACACATGGGATGACCAGAATGATCCATATGACCCACAACCCATCCCAGACACCACCCCATACCCTACAAAGCCGTCGCCTACTGACAACACCATTGTTTTTAACCAACTGCTGGTAGGGCAGCAAAATACCACAATGTCGACATGCACACTGACCCAATAGAAGAAGATTTTCTATTTGACACTTTTCCTACTTCTGAGAAAAATGTCAGGACACTTCCTATGTTAAAAGGGGTACTAAAACACGCGCCAGACCTATTCAAAGATCCAGCCAAAGCACGTGTACTCAATCCCAGGATTGAGAAGAAATGTAAAGCGGCCCCGCAGACCCTACTTCTATTAAATCCCAGTTGCCTTTAGACTCACTAGTAGTAGCAAACGCTCGAAAGAGAGCTAACTCACAAACAACAGGAGATGCTCCCCCTTCTGACAAAGAGTCTAAGATATTAGAAGCCTCAGGCAAAAGAGTAGCCTCACAGGCTGCTAATTCATGGAGGATTGCGAACACAAGCTCTACTAGCACGCTATGATAGAGCACATTACGATCAACTTGAAGGTTTACTGCAAGACCTGACGGAACCTTTTAAAGCTCAGGCTAACTACCTCATACAGAAAGGCAAATTTATAACTAATGCTTCCATTAAATGGGCTCTTGACGCAGCTGACACATCAGCCAGGTCCATTAATACTAGCGTATTACTACGCAGACACACGTGGCTGCGCATCTCTGGTTTTAAAAACGAGGTGCAATCCACCATCCTCAACCAACCAGTTAACCAAGACTTCCTGTTTGGCCCTGCAGTAGATACCATCTTAGACAAAGTGAAAAAAGATACCGAAACTGCTAAGTCTATGGGCGCACTTCAGTTTCAACAACATAGAGGTTCCTTTCGTCACTCCTCCTACAGAGGCTCGGCAAGAGGCAACACATCACAAACTTCCTCTACATACAAAAGCAACACCCAAAGTTCCTTTAATAAAGGCTCCAACAGAGGAGGTTATAGGGGCAACAATAACAAGGGCAGGGGACATGGCGGCAATAACACCAGAGCCTCCACTGCCGCCAAACAGTGACTTCATCACACTCCCTCCAGACCATCCAACACCAGTTGGAGGCAGAATCAAACAATTCCTACCAGTCTGGAACTCCATTACCACAAACGGGTGGGTGAGACAAATTATCCAGTATGGTTATTGCCTGGAACTCACTTCTACTCCTCCCAACATACCACCCAAACACCGTCCTATGTCCAAAGAACACATCACACTGTTACAACAAGAGGTCGCGTCCATGCTACAAAAGGGAGCAATAGAAACAGTCCCTTTTCAACACCAAGGAACAGGGGTATACTCTCTATACTTCCTAATTCCCAAAAAGGATGGATCCCTCAGACCCATAGTAGACCTCAGACCGCGAAATCAATACTTACTCTCAGAGCATTTCCATATGATTACTCTACAATAAGTACTCCTGTTACTCCAGCAAGGCGACTTCCTTGCTACATTAGACCTCAAAGATGCATATTTTCACATACCTATACATCCAGCTCACAGGAAATACCTCAGGTTCACAATAGAAGGTCAACATTATCAATTCAAAGTTCTCCCCTTCGGGGTGACTACAGCCCCAAGAGTTTTCACAAAATGTCTAGCGGTAGCAGCAGCACACCTCAGAAGGCAACACATCCACGTGTTGCCATACCTCGACGATTGGCTCATAAAGGCCAACTCGTACGCGCAGTGTGCAAGCCATAAGTCTCAGACACTCCAGCTGCAGCACAGTCTGGGTTTTTCCATAAATTACCCAAAATCACATCTACAGCCCTCCCACATACAGCAATATCTGGGAGCTACAATAGATACCTCAGTAGCAAAGGCATATCCAAATCCAGCCAGGATAGCCAACATGCAGACTCTCATTCAAAAGTTTCAGCCACAACACTCTTTGCCAGCTCGAGTGTTCATGCAGCTCATAGGCATAATAGTCTCCTGCATATTCATTGTCCCTCATTCCCGACTTCAAATGCGTCCATTGCAAGAATGCCTAGCACGGCAGTGGAACCAAGCTCAAGGACAACTAAAAGACCTAGTATTGGTAGACAGTCGCGCTTACAACTCTCTGCAGTGGTGGATCCCACAAAACCTTTCCAAGGGGCGACTGTTCCAAGAGCCGGTTCCACAAGTAGTACTAACAGCGGACGCATCACTGACAGGTTGGGGAGCCCACTTACTTCAATACACAGTCCAAGGGCTCTGGACAATTAAACAAAAGACACTGCATATCAACCACTTGGAGTTGCTAGCAATATTTCTGGCACTGAAAGCATTCCAGAAATACTTGTACAACAAGGCTGTGTTGATCCGGACGGAAGAACATGACAGCCATGTATTACATCCAGAAACAAGGAGGGGCACACTCTCCACAGCTGTCTCACCTAGCACAGAGCATATGGAGGTGGGCAATTCCCCAAAACATTTTTCTCCTAGCAGAACACCTGCCAGGGAAAGACAATCCAATAGCAGATCTTTTAAGCAGACACAGCCAACAGCTACACAAATGGGAGATTCACCCTCAAGTTCTCCAACCATTCTTCCAAGAATGGGGGCATCCAGAGATAGATCTGTTTGCCACAAACGAAAACTCAAAATGCCAGTATTTTGCCGCCAGGTTCCCACATCCGTTGTCACAGGGCAATGCGATATGGATGAACTGGTCAGGCAGATTTGCGTACGCTTTTCCACCAGCCCCACTGATTCCGCTGGTGGCACGCAAACTACGCCAGCAGTCACTCGCAATGATCCTGGTTGCTCCCACATGGGCAAGACAGCCATGGTACACAACGTTCCTAAAACTTTCAGTAGTTCCCCACCAAAGACTGCTCCTCTCGCCCCATCTTTTAACTCAGAACCATGGAGAAATCAGGCACCCAGATCCCAATCAGATGAACCTAGCGATCTGGCTCCTGAAGTCTTAGAGTTCGGATACCTTAACTTGCCTCCTGATTGCATGAACATTATCAAGGAGGCAAGACGGCCAACTACTAGAGCATGCTATGCAGCTAAATGGAAAAGATTTGTAATTTATTGCAATAATAACCAAATCAATCCATTAGATGCTTCCATCCAAAACATTATCGGTTACCTATTGCATCTTCAAAGATTCAATTTAGCATACTCTTCCATAAGGCTACATCTTGCTGCTATATCTCCAAAACAGACTACACCTGTCCATGTTTAGAGTACCCCCAATCAAAGCTTTTATGGAAGGTCTTAAAAGGATAATCCCTCCAAAGCACCCACCTTCACCAATCTGGAACTTAAATATAGTACTTACCAGACTTATGGGACCTCCTTTCGAACCACTCCATTCATGTGAATTACAATTTCTAACATTGAAGGTGGCATTTTTGATTGCCATTACCACCCTCAGGCGAGTGAGTGAGCTACAGGCACTAACCATTCAAGAACCTTTCATGCAAATACATGCAAATAAGCTAGTACTTCGGACTAACCCCATGTTCATGCCACGATATGAATGTCGCAGCTGCAGGATTCTCTTTTGCATTCATCCGGACCCAACACTAGGCGATGATCTATGCCAAGATATGAATGTCAAGAAAAACAGTTTTACCCACACCTCCTACAGTTTGGATCAAATTTGTGATCACAAAGGAAGAGATAAACAAAAATTGCTATGCTTATCTTGGCAATGACTTTTGCCCCTTTAGTCTTTTTATTTTTTAGAAGAAGATACTTTGTGTCCAAAAAGTGGACACATTATCAACTGCACAAACATCTCATATTAATAAAAAAAGTGAACAATAAAAAAATTATATTGTGCTATACATGACTCAAGGCACCTATTTACAATACATTTTACACATACAGTGGAAACCAATACATTCGTAAAACCTATTACATAACATTAAGTGTGTCAAAAACAATTACTATACACATGTACTCAATATCAAAAAGCAGTATCAGAAAGCAGTCACCGTCCTTGTTCTCCGACTGAAACTATAGATGAAATCAAGCAGTTTTATGACAGTTTGCACGCCCAGAGAGCAACTAGTTCAAGTGCTCTGGGCGTTTGGAAATAAACACGAAGGATTCAATCACACATAGCCTATGTGTGATTGAATCCTTCGTGTTTATTTAGGTGTGGGTAAAACTGTTTTTCTTGATATTTAGGCCCTACCCCCCTCTGTCCCCCTGGGCCAAACCCCTCCTTTCTTTCAAGATATGAATGTCAGCAGCCCCACATGCCAAGAACAGATGCATACTGGTAAGTAGCATTTTCCTTTTTTTAGATGCCACAATGAAAACAATCCACCAGAGGGTTCTGGAAATATAGATTTTACAAGATACAGTAAATGTGCAGTTTTTACTCAACCGTGAACAAGCTGTGGCAAATTAAACAAATTTGACACTTGAAAACTTTTTGAGCAAAAACGTTTGTCTAGTTCAAAAAGCTCATGCTCCTTGGAAGAGCCGCTAACTTCTGGACAGTCGACTGGTGGCCATCCCAGCTGCGAGTGGCCCCCAGTCCCACCTCCTCAGTAAAAAGATTGGGAATACAATTGGATCACAATCTGACTATGAAAACCAATATCAAGAACACCACAGGTTCTTGTTATTATAGTCTTCGCCTCCTACGTAGGATACTCCCCCTACCTGCCATTAGAACATCGCAGAACGGTGGTCCAGGCGATGGTTATGAGTCGCCTCGACTATGGGAACGCGCTACTGACGGAAGTGGTTGAAATCATGCTAGATAAACTTCAAGTGATCAAAAATACCGCAGCGAGGATGGTCCTAAACCGCCCCCGGGGTCCTCATCACTTCCCTTGCTCAGAGAGCTTCACTGTCTTCCAGTGAAAGAACGACCTTTTTCCAAGATCTGCTGCCTCACTTTTAAAGCAATCAACGGAACGGATCCCTGCTATCTGCAAAAAAAGCTCTGGAAGCAGGTGTCTGGGCGTAATCTAAGGTAAAATTCTTTGGCCCTCCTGAAGACCCCCGTATCTGTCTTATCCGTACGGGTGGCAGAGCTTTTTCATATATTGCTCCCAAGTATTGGAACTCGCTACCAGAGGCCTTACGTAAATCCACCTCCTATCTGGTTTTTAGAAAACAACTTAAAGCCTTTTAGTTTTAACTCTGTTTCCCTTTCATGTAGCTCTTTTCCAGATTTACTTCCTGTTATCTTCTAGGTAAGCGCTGAGGTGCCCCCGCGTGAGTCATGTGCTATATAAGAGCCCCCTAACATAACATAACATAACATAACAAAGAGTACTAAACCATAGTGAAAATGGAAAGAAAAAATAAACAAAAATGCAAAAACATGCAAATGGCAAATTACTACAATCATTTTGATTTAAAAAAGAAGACTAGCAATACCAATGCAATAGTTGTTACACCAAACTAAGTAAACGACCCAAAGTTTGCAGGTATAAAAACACTCGTGCTAGAGGAAAGTAAGACATCCTTATCGAAAAGTGTTTAAAAGAGAATGTCAGTTTCATGTTTTGTATTAAATGAAGTGCCACATACATATCTCAATAGCTAAAGTTTATATAAGGTTGAAGCATCTACAGCCACGACTACTTTTTAAATGCACATCGAGAAGGGAGTATTCCTGCTGCCAAGCTGTGATTATAGCAGAGTTTAAGTGGATAATGCTTCTAAAAAACGTGCAGCAAGTGTGATAGACCACTTTAAAAAGGGGGCGCTACATTTTTGCATATCAACATGAGAATACTTTTACTCAAACACATTTTGTGTAGTGATAAACAGAGTGTAGATTCTCCTGGGACTACAAAAAAAACTATAGCAACCTTTAAATAAAGTTAATGGTACACAAGTGATGAAATGTGCCTTCTGTGGTCATACCTGCACTTGGCAGTTTTTTAAATGTATGTCTTTGATTAATGTAGATAATAGGATAAAAATGTACTTCGCTCACTAAAGCACAAAACGGATGAAACTAAAGCAGATCTTGATTGAAATGTAACTAAGCAAGGGTGAAATAATGAGCACTAACCACAAAATTAAGCACAAGTGAAGGACTCGTGCAGACAGGTGCTCATGGGATCAAGTAAGGTGAAGACAAAAGTAATATTGTAGCCACCCGTAATTCATTCAAAAAAAAGACGGTGCACGATGTGTTCTCTAAATTCTTTCATTCCCTTGATAAGAACTGTAAATGATTAAACTAGCTTGGGGAAGTGGCCTCGTAGCAGACGGTCATACTCCTTCCTCATTCTCATGTGATCAGATGTTATCAGTTAAGTCGAAATACTGCGTTCCCAAGCTGTTATGTAGTGACATAACTAATATCGTCTAAAAACTCATTGTTCCAAAACATTGTATTTGCATTTATATAGCGCTTACTACCCCTGACGAGGCGGCGAAGCGTTTTTCGGCGAGTAGCACGCTACTCCGGGACCCATAGAGGATTAGTGTTAAATTAGTATAGTGAAACATGCAAGTACATTTTAAGTGGTGGATAGGTTAGTCAGTTATTTGGATTTTGATGCTTCTCAAGCGGCCACACATAACCGCAAACATTTTTCACTTTAAATGGGGACCAACACATGCATGTTTCACCTAATGTACCCGCACACTTGTTTAAACTAAAATTAACAACCAACGCCCATACAATATTCACCTGCGACCACACGTAAACACTTTATTGGTGTGTGCCAATCTGCAAACGATACTCATACTAAATAGCTTCTTACCGGTATGATGGCCGAGTAGCGTTTATAGCTGGGAGGTCTGTAAACACCACGTCAGCGTGACGTGGCTGGTTCTATAACGTCATGAGGGTCACATGCTCCCATCACATAGTCATGAAGCAGCTAGCTGCATTCATACTACTAAAATAAATCCTCTTTTTGTTTCCATTACCTCGTTTGTTTTGCATGTGCAGTTACCAACGCTAAATGAGATGGGAACGCAAACAGTGTCTACTCATTGAAGTTACAACACAGTTCTAAAAAACACCATTTCAAAAGGCTCACAATTATTATGTTGATAGTGAATGCTTGGTGACCGAACGGAAGCATATCGATTGCTAATGTCATAAAAAAGATATTATAAGTTGACATTCTAGTCTCATATGTTCTTGCAAGCGCACATTTTTATGTGATGCAATTCCTCATAACTTTATTCCCTAATTTTTTTTATTAAGGGTAATATAAAACAAAATGTTTAGTAATTGCTACCAAACATGAAAAGACACTCAATCAAACTACGTTGAATGATCTTCAATGTAATGCCCCCTCTCAGCGCCGAGGAGCATGTTGTAAATGATGTTGGTGGAGTACATTATTAGTCATAAGCTAACAAAATATGCATGCCTATGTTGACGGTAATGCTTTATACTGAATTAGCAACCTGACTGTCTCATGGTCGGATGTTGGTCTGTCATTATTTGTAGAGGAAGGGCAACTTATTCATATCATATAAATCTTGTTTCTTAGTTACAAACATATAAGAAAGGAAAGACAGTTCACCTTCATAGTACGTAATGTAATTCTTCTTCCTTATTGAAACCTAGCGTAAACACTTCAAACTTATAAATCCAGAAACTCTCGCTTTCACGTAAATGTTTTTCACAATCACCACCTCTTCTGTGGGTTTTGCCCATGTCAATAGCACCAAAGCATATATTATTTAAGTTAGGACCACATAGCGGGTCCTACAAATGCAATGACATAGAAATATTTATCATTGGGACCTCTAAAGTCTCTCAGATGTTCCTTCCAGAGCTCTTTCACTGGCCTAATAGTTGATCCAACATTGATTTTTTTTTTACATACACATGTGATTACATAAATGCAAAAGCATGTATTGTAGTTTATAAAATCCTTAATTCAAAAATAATTCTTTCCTTCTGAATTTAAAAATTAAAATGGTTGGCCACAGGTAAAATTACAACAAATACAATGTCCACACTTAAAAAAAACACCTTGTATGTTTATTATGGTTTCTCTCCTGTATTTGTTTAGAATAACTCAGTGTCACTAGGGCATTCAAAGATTTACCTCTTTGAAATGTGATTTGGGATCGTTTATTGCAATGTTTGCTCAACTAAGTGTCTAGTCTCAACAAGTGCCAATGATTATCAAAAATGTTTAGAACCATTTAGCTTTCTTTGGTAATAAATCTAATGGTACTACTCCTAGAGGTATATAAAGTAGTGATCGGGGATTTGGTGAGGTGTTTATACAGCAAATCAATCCATTTTACATTTTTAATCTTGTTAAAAGCTTTCTGGATTGAACGAGGATGATAACCCCGCTGTATAAAGCGATTTCTGATATTTTCGGCCTCAGTTTTGAAGTCTGAATCTTTACTACATATGCGTCTTGTTCTAAGCAATTTTTCATATGGAATGTTGTGTTTTTGGTGAGTGGGATGAGCAGAAGTGCAATGTAAAATACTATTTTCTGATGTGGACTTCCTATATATAGTACTCATGAGTTTCTGTTTTTCCACAAAAATGGTACAATCTAGAAAATTAATAGTTTCTTCATTGTACAAAAAATTGAGAGTTCAATAATACGAGAGTTTCGGTTCAGGATGGAATGGAAATGTGTTCAAGTATTGACTTTGCCCTTCCAAATGATAAAAAAATCATCAATAAACTTAGCCATATTAATACATTGTTCTCAAAATTTTGTGACCGCCGTAGGCATCGTTGTTCATGGACAAATTTGAAAATGAAATATGTTGAACTATCAGAACATTTTGAGAACAATGCATTACTATGACTTAGGTAATTGATGATATTTTTATAATTTGGAAGGGCAACAGCAACATTTAAATTTCCATTCCATCCTGAGCCAAAACTCTTGTAATATTGAACTATCAATTTGAGTACCATGCAGAAACTATTAATTTCTACATTGCACCATATATGTGGAAAACCAGAAACTCATGAGTACTATATATAGGAAATCAACATCAGGGAATAGACACCCACAACCACGCACGAAACCTGGGATTCATCCTGGACTCCTCCCTCACGATGACCAATCAAGTCAACGCAGTCTCATCCTCATGTTTCAACACCCTGCGCATGCTCCGAAAGATCTTCCGGTGGATCCCCACCGAAACCAGAAAGACGGTCACACAGGCCCTCATCACCAGCCGACTGGACTACGGAAACGCTCTGTACGCAGGAACCACAGCCAAACTTCAGAAACGCCTTCAACACATACAGAACGCCTCCGCACGACTCATCCTCAACATCCCTCGCCACAGCCACATATCCGCCCACCTGAGAAACCTGCACTGGCTCCCCGTCAGCAAGAGGATCAAGTTCAGGCTGCTCACCCATGCTCACAAAGCGCTCCACAACATGGGCCCCGAATACCTCAACAGCCGCCTCTCGTTCTACACTCCCACCCGCGAGCTCCGCTCCACCAGCCTCGCCCTCGCCAGCGTCCCACGGATTCGCAGAACCACCACCGGAGGAAGATCGTTCTCCTACCTAGCAGCCAAGACATGGAACTCCCTCCCCGCCCACCTACGACTGACCCAGACCATCTCACCTTCAGGAACAACCTCAAGACCTGGTTATTCGAGCAATAGCAGGCACCACCCCCCTCCCTTCAGCGCCTTGAGACCCTCACGGGTGAGTAGCGCGCTTTACAAATGTATTGATTGATTGATTGATCTCACCACCACTAATGTAATTTTACCTGTGGCAAAAATTTTAATTTTTTGATTCAGAAAGAAAGATTTCTTTTCGCATTAAGGATTTTATTAACTGCAATATATACTTTTGCATTTATGTAATCACGTGTATGAGCGAAAATCTATGTTGGATCGACCATAAGACCAGTGAAAAAACTCTGGAAGGAACATCTAAGAGCCTTTAGAAATCCTGATGATGAATTTTTTTCTGTCATTACATTTGCAGGACATGCCTTGTGGTCCTAACTTAAATAATATACGCTTTGCTGCTTTTGAAACAGTCGAACCCCATAGAAAAGTTGGGGATCGTGAAAAACGTTTCAGTGAAAGAGTTTCTGGATTTTCAAACTTCAAGCGTTTACGCTAGGTTTTAATAAGGAAGACGAATTACATTACATACTAGGATGATGAATTGTCTTTCCTTTCTGTTATGTTTGTAACTAAGAAACAAGATTTACATGATATGAATAAGTTGCCCTCCTTCTACAAATAATGATAGATCAACATCTGTCCATGAGACATGCAGATTGATAACTCAGTATAAAGCTTTACCGTCAACATAGGCATGAATATTTTATTAGCTTGTGACTAATAATGTACTCCACCAACATCATTTACACAACATGCTCCCCGGCGCTGAGAGGGGACATTACATTGAAGATCATTCACCGTAGTTTGATTGAATGTCTTTTAATTTTTGGAAGCAATAACCAAAATTTTTGTTTTAGGTTAACCTTTTAAAAAAAAATTAAGGGAATATAGTTCGGAGGAATTGCATCCCATAAATGTGCTCTCACAATAACATGAGAATAGAACAGCATCTTGTAATATAATTTTTTCAACATGAGAAAATGACAGGCTTCCGTTCGGTCACCAAGCATACACTATTAACATAATAATTCTTAGTATTTTGAAACGATGTTTTTAGAACTGTGTTGTAGCTTCAATGAGTAGACCCTGTTTTCCGTTCACATCTCATTTAGCTTTGGTAATTGCACATGCAAAACGGGGTAATGGAAACAGAAAGAGGATTTATTTTAATAGTATGAATGCAGCTAGCTGCTTCATGACTGTGATGGGTGCAAGTGACCTTCATGACGTTTTAAAAACGGCCACGTCACACTGACGTGGTATATATAGACCCCCCAAGCTATACGTGCTACTCCGCCATCATACCGGTAAGAAGCTATTTAGTATGCATATCGTTTGTAGATTGGGGCAAACCAATAGAGTGTTTACATGTGGTCGTAGATGGATATTGTATGGGCGTTGGTTGTTAATTTTAGTTTAAACAAGTTTGCGGGTAGATTAGGTGAAACATGCAGATGTTGGTCCCCATTTAAAGTGAAAGTGCTTGCGGTTACATGTGGCCGCTTGAGAGGCATCGGACACGTGTTTTTGTAACAATGAGTTTCTAGATGTTATTAAATATACCGTCACTACGTAACATCTTGGGAAAACTGTATTTCGACTTGACTGTGCTGATAACATCTGATCACATGAGAATGAGGAAGGAGTATGTATGACCCTCTGCTACGAGGCCGTGGGCGGTCATGAAGAGGATGGGCTTTGGGTCTAAACTGATACAAGCCGTACCAACACTCTATTCAAAACCCTCTGCTTGTGTCTCTGTTAATGGTCAACTAACTGGACAACTTGAGATCTCCCGTGGCACTAGACAGGGGTGTCCCTGCTCCCCTCTGCTTTTTGCCTTGTATCTAGACCGCTTCATCAAGCAGATTGAAAATAATCATAACATTTTACCTGTTAACTACAAAGGCTCTTTCACTAAAATCCTAGCTTACGCGGATGACTTGGCCATTACCTCACCAGACCCCGTATGTACTATAGCTGGGTTGGAAAGGGAGGCAAACAAATTTGGGAAAATATCTGGGTATGCTCTTAATAAAAACAAGACCCAGATAATAACAAATTCTCAAATCTCCTGGGCCGACCATAGGGTAGTTCCTAAAGCTAAATATTTAGGAATTACTATATCCTCTAACCTAGACAAAGTTGTTTCCAATAACCTACTACCGCTCGCCTCACAGACCAGAAAAGCGCTGAAACAAATAAACAATGTGCATCTCACTCTAGTTGGCAGGTGCAACGTTATAAAAATGACCTACTTCCCCAAACTTTTATATTTTTTTCGCTCAATTCCTTTAGAATTTAACAAAACCAGCCTCATGAAATTTCAGCAGATTTATACACAATTTATATGGGCTTATTCACAACCCAGGAGGGCACTTAGACAACTGTGCTTTCCAAAAGATCGAGGAGGTTGGGCCTTCCCTAACATTACCCTGTATTATTGGGCTGCTGTTATGCAATATAGCTCTGAATTAATTAAAGAATTGCCCGACTCCTATCCCACAGGGCTGCCCTCTCCCTTTCAATTGCTGGTTGGGGAGAATACCTGGGGATGTCTGCTACAAGAAACGACCTTTGGCTTCTTCCAACGGGCTAGATTTAAGACCCTACTTAGCTCATTTAAGGTCTTCCGAAGCATCAGTAGATGTTTTGGTATAGGCAGGTATGATCACTACTCTCCCATTCTAAATAATACTAATCTCCCCGAAATTTTTGGAAGGGCTTATTTTTCAGACTGGTATAGGGCAGGTATTAGAAAATTAGGCGACCTAATTACTAGCGAAGGCGTTATCTCTTTTTCTAACCTTTTAACTAAATTTAACCTCAAGAGAGATGAGGCTTTTAAATACCTATCTATCTATGACTATCTCTCCAGAAAGGTTTGGGGTGCCTCAGGATTCACGGAGGTGGAATTTCTTAATGCCTTACGGAAACCACTGACTCCTCGAATCGGCCTCCTATACGCTATGATAAATAGGCAGACTCCAGATGACCTACAAACTTTTGCAGATAAATGGCATTCCAAACTTGACACCTCTGGAAATGTATTCTTTAACTCACTCACCCTGTCACAAAATATTTTACTTTCTGCCAAATTACAGGCTCAACACTTTAAAACAATCTTTTTTTGTTTATTACTCCTAATAAAATAGCAAAATGGGGGGCCGGGCAAGGCACTCTGTTCTAGATGCGCTGAATACGGGGCCGACTCCGTACATATTTTTGCTTCTTGTTTAAAGCTTTCACCCACTTTGAACCGAATACAGGGGTTTTTAAGGGAAGTCTCCTCTCAGCCGATTACTCTGAACCCCACAGTTATTATGCTTGGAACACAAGCAGAAACACCACATTTGAAAAGGGAGGGCTTAACCTTCATAGCAATGGCTGTTTGGAGAATCTGTGTTGCGACAGCTTGGCTCGATCCAGAGCCTCCCACTTTCTCTCAATGGTTGGCTAGGTATGTAGCAACATACCACCTTGAAAAAGCAGTTTACTCCAAAAAAAGAAGGTCTTGGAGGTGTGGGACAAACTCACTGATTGGCTTACTCCATCAGAGTAGACTGGATATTGTGGTGTTCTGTTTTGATTGAGCCAGTGTTTACTTTTTCTATTTTCTTATGTTTTGCTTCTTTTGATTGTGATATATAGGAATGTACATTCACTCACTGTTTTTTTTCATGTAGTCTTTTTTTTCTCTCACTTTCTCGCTTGTATTATATATTGCATACCTGCGCCCCTTATTCCAATTACACATGTACCTTTTCTTGATATGGGGGGGAGGGGGGAAGGGCTGGGGGGGGGTGTCGCCGGATCTTTGATATGAATTTTATTTGTACGTACTTTCCAATTTGAAAAAAAAATAAAATAAAGTGAAAGTGCTTGCGGTTACATGTGGCCGCTTGAGAAGCATCAGACACGTGTTTTTGTAACAATGAGTTTCTAGATGTTATTAAATATACCGTCCTACGTAACATCTTGGGAAAACTGTATTTCGACTTGACAGTGCTGATAACATCTGATCACATGAGAATGAGGAAGGAGTATGTATGACCCTCTGCTACGAGGCCACTTCCCCAGCGAGCTTAATAATTTACAGTTCTTATCAAGGGAGTGACAGAATTTAGAAAGCACATAGTGCACCGTCTTGTTTATGAATACGGATGGCTACAATATTACTATTGTCGTCACCTTATTCGATCCCATGAGCGCTTGTTTGCACGAGTCCTTCTTCACCGGTGCTTAATTGTGTGGTTAATGTTCATTATTTCATCCTTGCTTACTTATATTTAAATCAAGATATGCTTTAATTTCATCCGTTTTCTGCTTTATTGAGCGAAGTTAATTGTTACCCATGAAACAAAGACATACATTTAAAAACTGCCCAATGTAGGTATGACCACAGAAGGCACATTTCATCACTTGTATGCCATACACTTAATGTGTACCATGAACTGTATTTAAAGGTTGCTCTACTTCTATTTTTATAGACCCAGGAGAATCTACACTCAGTTCCTCTTAGTTTATCACTGCGCAAAATTTGTTTGAGAAAAATGACTTTCATGTTGATAGGCAAAAATGTTGCGCCCCTTTATTTAAAGTGGTCTATCACCCTTGCTGCACGTTTTTTGGAAGCATTATCCACTTAAACTCTGTTATAATCACGGCTTGGCGGCATGATTCGTCCCTTCTCGTTGTGCAGCTAAAAAGTATTCGTGGTTCTAGATGCTTCAACCTCATATAAACTTTAGCTATTGAGATACGCATGTGGGATTTCACCTTATACAAAAAAATGTAACTCTGACATTCTCTTTTAGACACTTTTTGATAAGGAGGTCTTCCTTTCCTCTAGCACTGGTTTTTTTATACTCTCAAACTTTAGGTTGTTTAGATTGGTGCAACCGCTATTGCACTGGTATTGCTAGTCCTTTATTTTATGTAAGATTATTATAGTAACTTGCCATTTGTGTCTTTTCATTTTTGTTTTATTTTCTTTTTTCACCATGATTGAATATTCTTACATTACATTTTTATTATGCAATTTCTTTCCTGAAATGCTGTACCTGATTAACAGCATTTGCAATAAATATATATTTTTGCCGCCCTGATCAAGCAACATGTTGTCATGAAATACGTGTTGGCCTATGAAAGAATCCTGAAATTAAGAACTTTTACATTTGATTCAATAATTCCTGACTATGCAGCTTCATATTGGACGACCCAATTGACCATATACAGTCTGTTTTTAATATATAGCTTATACAGGACTGGAGGGAGTTGTACTGTAATCCATTTTGTCAAACCCGTAGAGAGCCTCCTCTTCTTTGTGGCAAATAGTTTGTCTAGTTTTATTGCATGTGGTAAGTTACTTTGGGCGACCAACTCAGTAACAGCTACCTCAGCAGGCGAAGCAGTCTTCAGTCAATTCTACTTTTATCCTTTGCTGTAGTTTCCTAAGGAAGTAGCTCTGATGGAAGGGATACAGGATGGCAAAGATGCTCATGGGTGCAATGTGGTAGACAAGATCTTCCTGAGGCTACTCCTCGGTCTATGGAGAGCGTAGGGGGGTCCTGGCCACGTGATCGATATCCCTCGAAGTCCTTGTTCCTGGTAGAAGGTTAGTCGCCACTGGACTGCCAGTCGCCAGTTATCGTGGTCACAGCCAACTCCTTTCTTGGGGGATAACTTGTCTTCTGGATAGCCAAGCTGGACTCCGGCAACTCTCCTGGGTCCAGAGGACTCCGCTACAAGTTTGATTGTCTGGTTCTGTTCTCTAGTACTGCAAATCAGTGGTTGGCAGTGGTCTTCAGATTCTGGGCTACCAATTCGCCCCAGCAGGCTTCTTTAGCTTTTGTGGCCCTGTGCTGTGAACAGGAGGTCAACCAACTGACCATTGTAGTCCCTTGCTTCGGTGGGGCTCTGGAGACTACTCCTCCATGAACAGGACTGCAGCAGGCACAGCCCCTCTCCTTTGCTAGCCACCAGGTTCAGCAGGTGCCCTCCATGTTGTTGAAGCCTCTCTGTACCGATCCAACGGTGCAGCAGGGCAGTCCTTCTACCAGGCCGGTCAACATCTGAGTTCTGGGTGCCCTATTTATGCTCCAAAAATGCTCTCTGGGTAGGATGCGGTTGGTAGACACTGGGCTACTAGGTTTACTGCCTTCTGATGACCACTTCCTGTGAACTATGGCATGTGGCTATCCTAAAATGTACAATTCTGCCCACTTCCAACATGGCAGAACCCCTCTCTCGTCTTCCAGAGCTTCCTAGCCCAACCCAGAGGTGTGGCTACCAAGAGGTCTACGTGCCCCAGAAAAAAACAGTTTGGCAACTGGTTTCCCCTTCCCTGTCCTTAGTGCCAGCCTATCTACCTAGATAATGGTCTACCAAGCGTTATCCATCTGCCCTTCAAAGGCAGCTTCTCCCTTAAAGTTCGCCTTCTGGGCCAACACCCATGTGGCTTCCTGCTGGAGGGAGGTTACGCCTCTCTCCTCTGTAGGCGCTATTGTCTGCTTGCCTGGGATTTGTTAGCATGTCTCCCTAGGAGGACAGAAAGCTGTCTCGGGGACAGGCTCCTTGTGAAACCGTTCAGTTGTACAGATGATTTTAAGGCAATAAAGTGACAATATTGTAAAAGTTGCACACTGCCACTTGTTATATTAATTTTGACTTTAAAATCAATTTGGGGTTAATGTAACAAGTTGTTTAATACCTCGCAGGATCAACTTTGGTCATAGCATTCAAGAGTTAGTACAACTGACGGGGTCAGCATGTAACCCTGTATTTGCCAATAAGGCGACCATGACTCTCCACAATACAAATTACAGTTCCACTTGTTTTACTGCCAGAACATGTAAAATGCATGTTCTGCCTGTGTATTATGCTTCACCGTGCCATAGGGGTGACTTACACATTTTACAGAGAGAGGTTTGGTTTTGCCATTGCAAAGGCAAAGTCGGGCTAGCCTGGTTGTATGACGTTACAACGCATACTTTTACAATGCACACCTTTACAACACATTTTTTACAACGCAACATCCATTACAACGCATTCCATTACAACAAATTTGTAAAAATTACCTTTACAACGCATTCCATTACAACGCATACTACCTTTACAACGCATACCATTACAACGCATAACATTACATTGCATGTATGGTAAGTATTGGATAGTGTAGGGGTAAACATTACTATTCTACCTCCAGGGGGTGCAACAGCAGGGTAAGTGTTGGATGGTAATGGTATGCGTTGTAATGGTATGCGTTGTAATGACTGCGTTGTAATGACATGCGTTGTAATGGTATGCGTTGTAGTGTCATGCGTTGTAATGGTTGCGTTGTAATGGCATGCTATGTAATGGATGTTGCGTTGTAAAAGTTTCGTTGTAATGGTAGTGCGTTGTAAAAGTTGCGTTGTAAAGGTTGTTTCCCATTTAAAACTACACTTCCAATCTGTAGTGGTGGACTGAGAGGCTTGTAATATTTGTGTCACACCTAGGGTGGCACAACCAGTGCTGCAATCCCTAGGGTCTATTCCAAACAGTGGTTCATGAGCCAGAATAACAAATACAGTTGAATATATATATATAAAATATAATAAGAAAGAGGAAAACCCGGTGCAAACTAAATTTCACATTAACCATGTACCAATAATTATATCAAAAAATAATATTTAATGTAAATTCAACAAAAAATAGACATAGTAATAATGGCGCTCATACAGTTACACAAACAATATTAAAATTGTGGACAATGACAAGTGTAAACTAAACAAATAATGGCAGAGAAAAAACAACAAGTACAAAAATACACAATACACCAGTTGTGTCCTCTCTTATTTAGGCCACGTTATAAGCGTCAACGGCGTTTCGACCCACGGGTACTTTAAGGGTCATCTTCAGGGTGACCTAACATACGTGCTCTGGTGCCTGGTACTATATACTAGGGGCTTACATGTAACTTAGCCTGTGCCAATCTGGTATGAGCCAAAGCGACATACACTTTTTAGGGTCAGGGCACTGGCATAGAGGTGTAGTTAGCAGGCATCACTGCACTGTCAGAGTTTTAAAAAAAAACAGCAGTATCAGTCAAAAAAAATATAAGGGTGGCAACACAACAAGAGGCATTTCCTTACACTAACACCAAACTGAGAAGTGCAAACTTGTACTGCGTCCTGTGTGTCTGTGGCTTTGGGAGGAGCCCTAGCAAACATGGTTTGGGCGAAGCTTCCAGATGCGCTCCTGTCGCTTTCCATAGCCTTCTGACTTGCTCCCAAAAACATGAGACCTTGTGAGGTGCATAAAGGAGGCCTTCAGCCCTCTGCACTTGGGTCAAGCAGCAGATCTACCAGTGTCAATTCTCATTATCACCATCGTCCAGGATGTACAGTGTAAGAAATGAAAGTGAATGAGCCTGAATGTGCCATTTCATGAAGTCGCCTTTACCTGGGAGCAGGTTACTTCCCACTCCTTATCAGTGAGGGGCTCGAGGGAGTCATCCTCCCATGCTTGCCTACTTTTCAGTAACAATTTGGCCCTATCTGCCTTATGAGCTTTCTATATCATGGTTACCAGGTGGCACCATGAGCACAGCTGCAGGATTGCCTCAAGTGTACAGGTAGAGGGAGGTGCACTCGGAAAATCATTCTGGTCTCCCTAGCCGTCGTGGCAACCCGGCATATTACAGGAATTGACCTGGCTCGCCCCCAAAAGCACCCTTCCCTTCCTGAAATGATATTAAGACCTCCCTGGGGTATAAGTCTTTAAGTGAGTGACATCACCCTCCCCCCGCCCCGAGCGTGCAACATGCATATCTCTGCCTATGCGCTGCAATGGTTGTAGGCTACAAATGTCCAATTGATTGGCAATCGGGGCTCTGTTCAGGACTCGTTTAGCTACCCTTTCCCAGACCCTCTTAGTTTTGCATATATGGTTCAAAGGCACTGCTGGTCTATTCCCCCTCTCATCAAGAATTCCAACAGCGGGGTCTCCCCCATGTGTACCCCAAGCAGCCGCTTCGCCCAGTTATCCTCTTCAGTGGACCACCTAGCCGCATGCTGCAGGTGCACTGCATATTAGTACAACTCTGTCAGGGATGCCCAGCCCACAACTTTCTGGTCCAATATCTGTGTGCCCAGAGCCACCCTATGTTTCCTTCCTGCCCACATCAAAGACACCATCAGGCTATCCAGCTACCTAAACGTGGAATGCAACATTGGACACCGGGTGTTCTATAACAGTCATTGTGGAAAGAAAAACATTTTTGCAATGGCAACTTTGCGTATAATGGACAAATGAAGAGTATTCCAAAACTCTTATTGATGGCCTTGGCCCCCCTAGGACCTTGCCATGTTATATGCAGATTGTTCCTCAGTGGTGTAGGCCACGATTACACCCATGTATCTGAACTAGTCTACCTCACAGTGCAGTCCCAGATCAGGCAGGTGTTTAACTGGGGTCCTCATTAGGGCAAGCATGGGGAACAGAATGGTTTTACGCCTGTTGGTTCTCCGGCCACTAATGGTTCCAAAGGTTTCTAGTGGGGCCATAAGCACCTGGACCGTGTCCAAGGCTGCGTCAAGTAGATGAAGGCATCATCTGCACGCAAGACTACATAGGTGGTGTCACCCACTCTAATTCCTCAGTCTCTCAGTTCCTTGCTCGGTTGTATCACTGACAGCGGTACCGCAAGGGTGAATAGCAACGGGCAGAGGGCACACGCCTGCCTGGTGGCACGCTGTGACAGGCGCAGCAGGAATGGGCAACCAGCGTGTCTTAGTTAACTTCGTATTTATTGTTTGATACAAGAAATCAGTACACGTCTTTCTTCTTTCCAAGGTCCGACGCGGGGAACGGCTCCTATCCGATCTTCGAGGGCAGGGCTTCGTTGAGACGACTCGACGAGTTCTTTCTCGAGTCCGTCGGGGAAGCACTTCTTTCTTCTCCGTCTTGGCACTCGGAACAAGCAAGATAAGAGAGTACGGTGTGAGTGGACTATTCTGCAGTTTATACTACATTTAGGGGACAAGGAGTGAGGATACACACAACCCGTGCACTGGCGAGAGTAATGTGAATAAGTGATGGTCGGTGCTCAGGATGGGGGAACACCGGGACAGAGGATACCCAGGTCAATTACTAGGACCGCCCTTCCGCCCGGCCCAACCCCTGATTTTGTCCCGTACCTGGGAGAGCCACACACCTCCCCTGGGTGTATGGCTGGGCGAATCGCGAGGTCGTTGGCCTCCTGGCTTTCCTTCGTGCTGGGCCGTCGTTCTTCCTCCGGTCTCCTCTTTATCTGGGTTTCTCCAAACGTCTTCTTCGGTATCGCTCCGCTTCTCCTCGTCACTCCACTCCTCAACTCTTTCCCTCCGGGTGAACAAGCACACTCCTGATTGGCGGTTTCCTGTATAAGACGTTTCCGTCTCCTGGTGTAGTCCCGCCCACTCTTCAGCCGTCTCACAGTTAAAGGGCCAGTGTGTTGACTCACTGTCTGGATCTTGAACCTCGATATTGATGTTCTGTAGGGAGCAGAGAGAAGGGGAGGGGCTAGGTGAACGATGGTGCACTGTCACTGGGTCGAAAATAGGAGTATACGGCAGACCCACACCGTTACACACCTCCCCCTCAGGACACTCACGATCGGTGAGTGGGTGACGGGACAAAAAGTCAGCCCCTACATTATCCGAACCCTTCTGATGATGAATGGAAAACGAATAGGGCTGCAGAGACAAGAACCACCGCAAAACCCTGGCATTGTTTGACCTATTGCGAGCCATCCATAGGAGGGGAGCATGGTCGGTATAGAGGTCAAAGTGGTGACCCTTGAGATAATATGCAAGTTTATCCACAGCCCATTTGATGGCAAGGCATTCCTTTTCTATCGTAGCGTATTTCAGTTCACGAGGGAACAATTTCCTGCTGACGTACAGAATTGGATGGTCACGGCCATCCGCTCCCATTTGAGACAGTACTGCACCAATGCCATAATCTGAAGCGTCCGTGTGGAGAGAAAAGGGACGGGAAAAGTCTGGGGAAGAAAGGACAGGGGCCGTTGTGATTATGGCTTTTAATCTCTGAAATGCTTCCAGCATATCGTCCGTGGGTTTTATCGGGGAAGAGGATTTACCCACATTTCGCAGAGAGTTCGTGAGGGGGGCAGCCAAATGAGCGAAGTGCGGGATAAAGCGTCGGTAATATCCGACCAGGCCCAGAAAGGACCTCATTTCTCTCCGGGTAGTGGGAAACTGGGTATCCGCAATAGCACAAACTTTCTCAATCTGGGGCTCAATGAGCCCGTGACCCAGCACATAGCCCAAGTATTTCACTTTCTGAAAAGTCACTTTTGATTTCTTCGCATTAATGGTAAGACCGGCAGATGCCAGTGTTTCCAATACTGTGGTCAGATGTCTAAGATGAGTAGGCCAGTCGGGGCTATACACGACAATGTTGTCCAGGTATGCTGATGCAAAGTCAGATAAGCCAGACAAAACAGTGTTCATCAGACGTTGGAACGTGGCCGGCGCTAAATGCAGCCCGAAAGGTAGAACAGTGAATTCGAAGTGACCCTCCTCAGTGGAGAAAGCCGTCTTTTTCCTATCCTCCGGCCGGAGGGGGACCTGCCAATAACCCTACGTTAAATCCAGGGTGGTTATGTATTTAGAGTCTCTCAATATTTCAATAAGTTCGTCTACTCGGGGAATAGGGTATGCATCAAAGAGTGAAATATCATTCAGCGCCCTAAAGTCCATGCAGAAACGTCTGCTGCCGTTGGCTTTCGGAACCATCACAATGGGGCTAGACCAGTCACTACTAGATGGCTGTATTACACCCAATTGAAGCATTTCATTAATTTCCTTTCTGATAGAAGCCCTCCTAGCCTCAGGGACTCGATAAAGCCTAATCCTAACCTTTTTGTCGGGGGGAGTTATGATAGAATGCTCAGCGAGGGACGTTCTCCCGGGAATGGCAGAAAAAAGTCTGTCATGTTTCAACAACGTACGCTGGAGTTCAAGTCGTTGTTGTGCACTCAAGTCATCGTTTGTGAGCAGCTGCTCCCGTGTGGAAGTACTGGATGTGGGAGCGTCCGTCACATGAACGTCGGACGGGGCCGGGCCCAACCATTTTTTTAACAAATTAATGTGGTATGACTGTTGTTTATGAGCTGTAATTTGAAGTTTATAGCTAGTGTTGCCTATTTTCCCAACCACTTTATAGGGACCTAGCCATTCGGCCCTAAATTTTTGGGTGGAGGAGGGTAGAAGAACTAAAGCCCAATCGTCAATCTGTAGGTGTCTCCATTTTTTTCCCCGATCATATGCCACCTTCTGGCGACTTTGGCTGGCTTCAAGGTGGGCATACGCCAGATCCCTAAGTTTTCCAATTTTAGATCTGAGGCTTTTGGCGTAGTCCAGAGTCGCCGCCGTCTCCTCCGGAGTTTCATTCTCCCAGGCATCCCTAGTCATCTCTAGAAGGGAACGGGGCTGTCTACCGTACAACAACTCAAAGGGCGATACACCCATACTACTCTGTTTTTGTGCGCGTATGGTATGCAAAGCTAGGGGTAGCATTCTATCCAAGTCGTCTCCACTGACTTCCATCATTTTCCGTAGCGTCGTTTTAAGGGTACGATTATAATGTTCCACCAGACCGTCCGTCTGAGGGTGGTAGACAGAGGTACGGATTTGGTGGCTATCTAGTGTACGACAAATGTCCTTCATAAGCCTCGAGACGAATGGGGTGCCCTGATCCGTTAAGATCTCCTTAGGGAATCCCACTCGGCTGAACAACTCAACCATTTTCTCACCAACCTGTTTTGAGGTAGCGGAGGACAAAGGAAAAGCCTCCGGAAACCTGGTGGCGTAGTCGACCACTACCAGTACATGTTGGAAACCTTTTCGGGTTTTTGGGAGTGGGCCAATAAGGTCCATACCTACTCTTTCGAATGCTTTCCCAATGATGGGTAAAGGCTGGAGAGGAACTGCTGTTGGTTTTGTCATGTTCTTTTTTTGGCAAATCTCGCACTTACTGCAATACAACAAGGTATCTTTATAAATCCCCGGCCAAACAAAATGTTTGAGGATGATTTGTGTGGTTTTATCGGCCCCAGCATGTCCAGCAATGAGATGGCTGTGTGCAAAAAATAGCACTTGATCACGAAAGGAAACAGGTACTAAAAGTTGCGGTGAATCGTCCTGCTTTCCTTTCCGATAAAGCAGCTCGTCTTGCAGTAAAAATTGTGGGTAATTGTCGCTGTTAAGAGGTGTTTGTTGTGCTTGTTCCCATGCGTTAAAAAGCGTGGGATCATTAGCCTGTGCAAATCGGAAACTCTTGTCTGAGACCTAAGGATCAGGCGAGAGTAGTGCAGGTAAGGGTTCATTATTTAGTCCTGTGGACCCAAAACCACTTGAGCCTCGTTCGGTGTGTTCCAAGCTATCGAACTCCTCTAGATCTGGGTAAGCTATGCGTTCACAAATTAATTGAGCCACCCGATCACCTTTTTTTACAAAAAATGTCTCATTTCCCAGATTGAACAGGACTATTCCAACATTTCCCCGATAGTCTTCATCAATGACACCTGCCCCTACATCAATGAAATGAGCATTGGCCAGACCTGATCGGGGGGCTACTCGGCCATAGCAGCCGGAGGGTACCGAAATCTGAATGTCGGTCAGTATCAATGCTTTCCCTTTTGCCGGAACTTCATAGACATAAGCACTATACAAATCATATCCTGCAGCTTTCATGGAACCCCGAGTGGGAGTAGTGGCATGTTCTGAAATTTTGGCAAACTTCAGTACTGACCCGATCTGGTTATTCTCAACTTTTTTTTCATCACTCTGAACCTGTCCCTCTTTGGCGTTTTCCCCGGGTGGGGTAGTTTCTAACGTTTTTCTAAACATCTGTAGGAAGCCCGGATTATCGGTTCCTATGATAAGATCTTCTGGTAAAGAGGAAAGTACCCCCACCCTTATAGTATGTGGGTGTCCTACGCCTGGTTCTATGGGGACGTCAGCCATGCGGTACGGTTTGACATCTCCGTGCACACATCTAATATTTACTTTGCCCCGTGGAATATATTGTGCGGAGGTTACGTGTTGGGATTTTATGATTGACTGGCGACAGCCGGAGTCTAAGAGAGCATGTACAGAGGACCCATTCACTTTGACACTTACTCTGAAAGAGCTTCCCATCTCGGCCGAATATAGAACTGCTTTGGGGAGATAGCCGACCTCCATGGGTTCTTCAGTGTTTCTTCTCTTGGGGCACAATCGGGCAATATGTCCCCAATTCCCACAATCGAAACACTGTGGGCCGGAAGTTCCTCCATGTTCAGTTCTCCACGGGTGGGGTCGAAGGGGCTCTTTTACTCGAGGTGGATTTTTTTCTGGCCTATTTGTTGCTTTGTGAAGTTTCTCTAGCTCCCAGCTATTAACTTTAGGTTGTGCCCTAGCAAACGATGAGGCCATTTATACGGCCTGCGTGGTAGTTAAGTTATGATGTTGTCTGAGCCATTTTTGAGAGGCATATGGGAGTGCTTCTAGAAATTGCTCTAAATATATGCGGTCTAGGATTTCTTCCTTGCTACTGGTTGTGGGAGTTAGACATTTGTCAGCAGCCATCTTTAATCTTACAAATAATGTTTTGGGATTTTCTCCGGTTGAGCCTCTCTCTCTGCGGAACCTCAACCTATACACTTCAGGGTCTAATCCCAAGTGATCCAAGATAATTCTCTTGATATCTGCATATGCTGTATCTCCTGTAGGGTTTGCCACTTGATATGCGGCCTGGGCTTCGCCTCCTAGTAAGGGGGCTAAAAAGAATGGCCATTTACTTATGGGCCACCCGCATGCTCTGGCGGCCCTTTCGAAATTTAGTAGGAAGGAATCAGGATCTTCCCCTGGTTGATATTTCTGTAGAGAAATGGCTGGGGCTCCCTGGGTAATGGGCCTTTCTGTTGTTCCTCCCCTGATCATCGGGTTCACCCATGTTTGTTCTGGCTTCTCTTCCAATGCTTTCTTCAGTATTTATCTATCAGCTTGTGCTGAGGTCAGGTTCTGTTCCATCGCCCATTCAAGTCTTCCCTGGCCTTTCACTAACTGATCAACGACGGTTTCCATCTTTTCGGCAGAGATGGTTACAGTGCCCGCATTCTCCACCACCGTGACAGGCGCAGCAGGAATGGGCAACCAGCGTGTCTTAGTTAACTTCGTATTTATTGTTTGATACAAGAAATCAGTATACGTCTTTCTCCTTTCCAAGGTCCGACGCGGGGAACGGCTCCTATCCGATCTTCGAGGGCAGGGCTTCGTTGAGACGACTCGACGAGTTCTTTCTCGAGTCCGTCGGGGAAGCACTTCTTTCTTCTCCGTCTTGGCACTCGGAACAAGCAAGATAAGAGAGTACGGTGTGAGTGGACTATTCTGCAGTTTATACTACATTTAGGGGAAAAGGAGTGAGGATACACACAACCCGTGCACTGGCGAGAGTAATGTGAATAAGTGATGGTCGGTGCTCAGGATGGGGGAACACCGGGACAGGGGATACCCAGGTCAATTACTAGGACCGCCCTTCCGCCCGGCCCAACCTCTGATTTTGTCCCGTACCTGGGAGAGCCACACACCTCCCCTGGGTGTATGGCTGGGCGAATCGCGAGGTCGTTGGCCTCCTGGCTTTCCTTCGTGCTGGGCCGTCGTTCTTCCTCCGGTCTCCTCTTTATCGGGGTTTCTCCAAACGTCTTCTTCGGTATCGCTCCCCTTCTCCTCGTCACTCCACTCCTCAACTCTTTCCCTCCGGGTGAACAAGCACACTCCTGATTGGCGGTTTCCTGTATAAGACGTTTCCATCTCCTGGTGTAGTCCCGCCCACTCTTCAGCCGTCTCACAGTTAAAGGGCCAGTGTGTTGACTCAGTGTCTGGATCTTGAACCTCGATATTGATGTTCTGTAGGGAGCAGAGAGAAGGGGAGGGGTAGGTGAACGATGGTGCACTGTCACTGGGTCGAAAATAGGAGTATACGGCAGACCCACACCGTTACACACGCTCAATCCCCCAACTCCCCAACGCCAGTCTCCTACTTCTAGCTCTCACCATGGAACAGGTGTATAGCACCTGAACTCAGCTGAGCAAGATTTGCCAAGCCAATATGTCAGAGGCCCTCCATCCAGTAGGCCCAGATAAAAGTTACCAGCCTTTTTCAAGGTTCACCGCCATCAATGACCGGCAAGTAGGCGCAGTGTGGAGTAAGTGTGTGAGCCTGCAGATATTTATTGTTGTATTACGACCTGGCATTAAGCCGCATTGATCGTGGTTTACCAGTTTCTGCAGTCTAGTGGCCAAGACATTACGCAGAACCTTAGTGTCTCAGTTTATCATAGTCAAGAGCCTGTAATACGTAGGATCCCTGAGGTCTACCCCTGGTTTCAGCATCATTCTGATGATGCTCTCTTGAATAGTAACTGGAAGTGCACACCGCTGTTTGACCTTGTTGGAAGTCTCTAACAATTCATCATCCAACTGGAGAGTCGGGTCTGGTTAAAGAATTCTACTGAGAATCAGTCGCTTCCTAGCACCTTTCACCTGAGGCATTTATTGCAAAGCCTCCTTTAGTTCTTCTGGTGTTCACATTCCAGTTCTTCTACCATAGTCTCTGTAAGCTGTGGAAGCCTCATTACGACCAGATATCCCATCAGTAGAATCGAGACCTTGCAAGTGAACACACAGCAGGCCATTAAATGTGGCTTAAGTCGTCTCGATTGTTGATTTGGCGATTCGGGGTAAGGTTTGGGAAGCATCCAACTCTCTTCAGTAAGTAATGGACCCCCTGTCCTGCACTTCGGAAGACGTGGCCTCCCATTGTTGTAACTGAGCCAACCTGTCCTCTTGCTCTGTCAATTACTTTTGCATCTGCTTCCTAGTACCAAAAACCTTCACCATTCAGTCTCCTCTCATGACTACCTTCATGACCTCCACCTCATTTGCCCTAGTATCCGCGGAGCCCAACTGTTCTACATGTGTCTAGTTTAGTGGACAAGGCAATAAGGCAGGTAGGGTCTGAAAGAATGACAGGGCTCTATCTCCATGATGAGGCCGCCTTGGCAGTGCCTTCAAGATCACGGTATTTTACAAGAGGAGAGCGATCCTACAGAAATCTGACCCACATACTTTGCTGTGGGAATTTAAGGCAAAGCATCCATTGTGACCATACCTCTATAATGTCTACTATATGTAGTGTGCATGAATTTAGTATTGCCTGCCTGTGAGATGCAAGGCTCTCCAACTGTCCACACACTCCATGTTGTCCATGACGTCCACCAGAGCTGCCTTTATACCAGGTGTTGAGTGCTGCCTGAGGGTCCTCTGTCAAGACTACTATACATAGTTGAAAGCATCTGTCCATATTATGGGAACATCTGAGGTCAACAATTCCTGTATTCAATGGAAAAACATGTTCTCATCAATACTAGTGGCATAAGTGTTCATGATGCATATTTCCTTCCCTCCTTGAGTACCATAGAGGAGGATACCTCTGCTATCAACAACCTGAGTTACTAAGGCAGAAAGGGGCATCCAAGGCCACCCAAGTTGAGACCCGACCGGCATATGCCGAGAATGCAGCTGAATATAACTAACCTCTCCACTTCTTTCTGATTTTAGTGTCTTCAGGATCAGTGAGGTACATTTCCTATAGGCAGGCCTTGCTCACATTGTGTCTTTTAAGGAAGGATAATACCCTGTGTCGTTTGATGAAGCCATCAAGGCCCCATGCATTCCACATGATTGGTTTGTACTGTGTACCCATTTGCTAACAAATGTGGTCCAATATTAGCCTTATCTTGTATTACCGCTTGTAGGACGGGAGCGACATAAAATGTGTGTGTGGGGAGTCATTAGTAATTTATAGTGAGCCATGTGGGCCCAAGAACACTGACCTTACACTGACACTAACCTTAACTTGGATAAACAATTTGTAACATCATAATAGTGCCTGCTCAACACATCTTCTTCTAGCAAGTATATTGCACTAAACTTGAATGTGTAGGAGATCAGATTCCCCATACGAATGCCTGTGACCCAGCACAGATTCAGAGAAGCCACTGGCAACCACTTCACCACCGTTTCCATAACCAACGAACCAACTAAAGTCTACCCCAAGGAGATGGGATGTTCAGAAACAACTGTAATAAAAAATGTAACCTATGCTCATTACAGGTTAATGTCTTGAATCCCTGGATCTGATCCAGCTCATCCACACAAGCATCCCACACACCACCCAACAACCCTACCCCAACACTGTTGAGTATCTGGAGTGTTCAGGCTCCGATTACGGCTCTCACCAGATGGGAAGACGGAGGCGGCCAAAGAGAACTTACTCTTGATGCTGATAATGTCATCCTTCTCTGCCACCAGTCTACCAAAACCACATTGACTCCTTCTTGGAAAAGTGGGACTTTCTTTCATGCCTCTCTCACAGTTTAGCTGGGAAGAGTAGCATGTATTTCACATTCATATCTCTGACATGTTGCTTCCTTGGCTCAGTAAACCACTGAATCCACTGCACTTTTTATATACAGTTTGTAATTATTCTAATGACTGCTCCCTTATCTATCCAATTTGTCAGTGATCTGGTGTTCTGCAGGATGAGATGCATATTCCTATACTTCAGTATTTTGGCTATGATGGCTCTAGGTTGAGCACTGGGTGGGTAATGAGGCGTGTACCCTGTGCACACTCTCCACTATAGCGCTACGGGAAGAGAGTTCCCTAGACTGAAGGGTTCACAGTCCAATTTTCCAGGAACTTCTCAGGATATTGACCCTCAGCATTTTTTGAGAAACCTTCAAACAGCAGCTTGCTTCTACGTGAGCTACCCTCTGCATTCTCCATTCTATTGTCAGTCAACTAGCTAATCTATACAGGGATTGGACTGAATTCTTCAGGTCCTTTAATTCAGCCTTTAAGTCATCCACTCTTTTTTCTCTTTGCAGGGGTCCATCTGTAGAGTACATCGATTGCAGCCAGCATTTGTGCCCTAGGGGTTTCATCCGGGACATCAGTGAGTCCTGGAATGGCCTGCATGCCCGCTAGCACCTCGCCACTTGCCCTAATGTGTACTGGTCCATTTTGGTTTGCTGGCTCATTATGGGGCCTTGTTGCTCAGCATGTTGGTATTGTGCCAATGATGCACCGAGCAAGCAATTCGCTCAGGACACAGTGCAGTCTCTGAGTCTCCCCAGCAGCACAACATGGTGTTAAAACATAGCAGCAAAGACAAAGTACTGGGGTGAGTCCAGCAGGGGGCAAAATCCAACACTAAGAATACCCATGGCTATTACCCAAAGGGCAGCACAAGCCCCCATGATCAGAAGGATCCAATCTCACAAGGGTCTGGCACCCCATACTGCCTCCACCCCCGCAATTCTCAGCGGAGAGCCCCCAAGTAGACATGGAGGGGGGTCGGCGGGGACCTTGCAACACAGTCCAGGCAACAATTCAGTTCTTTTGGGCCCAGACTTCCAGACCCCCAGAATCGGCTCCTGGGGCTCGGGCCAACCTGTCCTACAGTGATGATCAGTCTTGCCAAGTACCACGCATCGGGATGAGACCATCTGATTTGAATGCAGGTGTCCGCATCACCACACTAAAATGCATTAGTCACGCATAATTCGAACTCATCCCACATAATGCAATGCGTGGCGAGGCACTACAATTTAATGAGCAAAACAAGCCAGCAGGGTCTGCTTGCCTAGCAAATTTACACTTCTGGGCCTGAACTCACTTGTTCCTTTGGTCACAGTCACGTTTCAATTAACAGAATTTGAAAGTTTATTTGGCCGCGTTTGGGAATGAAGTCCCTTTAAAAAAATGTGAGGTGAGGTGAGATCAGGCCCGGCCTCCCGGACCCACTTGGATCTGGTAACCTTGGCACCGGTAAAAAAAAAAAAAAAAAATGCAAATATCAAGCAGGCTGAGCCAGGTACCCAAGGCTTCTGTTTATTTTCCAGGTTCGCACTTTTATCAGTTAATTGGCCCGACCATGCCACAGCTTTTTTTTTTATATATATCTTCGCACCTGCTGAGACGAGGTAGCGCTGTAGAGGAATCAGGGGCGGCATTAGGCATGTGCAAGCTGTGCACCTGCACAGGGCCACCAAACCCCAGGGGCCGCCATGCCAATATATATCCTTAATATAATAATTCTCTGAGGATGGATACATATTTGCGTGGCGGCCCCTGGCAGGGATTTGGCGGCCTCCGGCTCTGTTCCACTTCCAAACACCCTGACCCCCCCCCCCCCCACCCCCCCCCCTCTTCACAGGCCTCCGCGCTCTGCCCCGCCGGACCCCCTCTTCCGGGGCCCCCTCCCTACCCTCCCTGCCCAGGGCCGCCATGAGCCTAGAGCCGCCCCTGGTGGGATGAACGTCCCGAGCAGGTAGCGGAGGAGAGGGCAGGGCGTGGGCTGTTTACCTAGTCCGTGCCACCCGGGGAGAACAGTGTGCCACGACGGAGGAACAGGAGCAGGGAACGTGCAGAGCTCCCTTAAAGATCCGCGTGAGCGATCAACAGGAGCCACAGGAGCAGGAAGCGTGAAGGAGGCAGACCCGAGCCAGCACTTTAAGTGGAAATGATTTCCCAACCTTTACTTTTTTTTCTGTAATGGTCTCTCTCACCCATGATGTTTTTTCTGCCATGAAAATATGTGGAATGAAAATGTTAAATAAAGAAGCAAAGTTTTTAACCTCAGTTGTAAGGCACTAGTCACAAAGCGCTCTAGTCTCCCAAGATTGAACGGTTTCACTTTGCCACGCAGATACTTTTTTTTCTTATTGAACTCCGAAAAAAAAATGTGTAACATAAAATGCTTCCCCCGGATTTTAAGACTTCAGGGTTAGTGGAATATCCGTGATTTTTATGAAAAAAACACGGCAAATTAATCATAGCTTTAAGGTGCTGGAAACTTTAGACCCGAGGCCTCATTCTCCAGCACTTTAATCCAAGTTTCCTCAGGTCGCCGACAAGGCAGTTTAAGGTTTGTTTACATTGGAATCTTGCAACTTTTATAAAATTAATTCCGTGCTGGGAACAGCAGAAAGCACCACTGAAAAATTCAGTGGGCTCATTGGGCTCTGCACTTTTAGCCCTTTGTCCTTCTTTCCCACTAGAAAAATATTGCTGACAAAACCTGACTCCGTTTCTTCTCGAATTTCCACCTTTGTGCAATAAATCCTCTACCTCCTGTGATACTAGGATTGAATCTTCCTGTGAGAAAACCATTTCCAGAGGAGTTTTCCTTTATATTGGTGTACCTATAAATTCGATCTTGTATCCCTTAACTGGGGGTAGGACCCAAGAATTTACGGATGTTTGTTGTGTATAGTTGTATGTTGTAAGATGGTGTGTGGGAGACACAGCAGCACTTTCTATGACTTCATCACCGCGAAAACCATGATAGAGCTACACAATAGAAGTCGACCATTCTTTCTAAATAGGTTACATTAAATGCTCATCAGTGGGATAAAGTGTCACTCAGTGTCACACATTACCTATTGAAATGTCACACATGCGCAAACAAAAATTATGAATTTGTCTCGCACAGGCAACCTGAAAAATTGGCAGCTGTGCAAAATTCTCCAGAGAGAGCCAATCCCCGGGCGTGGGCACCAATGACGCGTACACCAAGGAGCACAAGAAGATGCCCCTCCAGCACCATGGGGCCAGAAGATTAGCCCTTGGCAGCAAACCCCCACGCTATCAGGCGCCAGACCCAGGCAGTTCAGGCCGCCACCTCCAATACCATCCAGAAAGTGAAAATGCTACTCAGGAGCCAGACACTATCATGGAGGGGCCCCACAGGGGCCCCCAATTTGATGGCCATTCTCATCCTCCACAGATGCAGGGACCTTTATTTCTGACCCAGACCTCCATACCGAAGCAACGCGCAGCCACCGCGTTGCTACACTGGAAAGAATGCTCACATCATAGTCCCCAGGATAGCCCAGCACGCTTTTCACCATTTATTCGGGACCAGGATTCTATAGAATCAATGTAGGGCTTCAGGAACGAGTGGATACTCCGTGCTGTCGACGGTCAACGGTTAAGGAGAGCCATAATGGTAGCCTGGTTACATCGGGGTTTGCCGCTTTTACATGAAGTAGGTAAGGAGATAGTATTATCTATCGATGGCAATGGAGTGGTTATTCTTTTTTGGGATCTTCAAGATGTCTGAATTATTGGTAGTAAATGAGGGAGGCTGAGGTAGTACCAAAGAGGCATGGAGTGGCAGTTTGGATGAGAAAGTCAAAAATGTATCAGAAAGGGAGAAGTAAAATGGTGCTGAAACGGCAGGAAATGTTGCCGGTGTACCGGTGGGACACTGTGGGTTAGCCTGGAGAGAATTTGTTTTTAGACTGGAGATAGCTCTAATCTTACTAGTTTTCAAGTTCTTGAGGTGCTACAGAAAGGGTAGAGATAATTAAATCTGCTGGCTCAGGAGTCTGGGACACATTCTTACCTTTTTGCAATGGCCACTGAAGCAGAAGCGAGAGGGTGTTCAGACAAGGAGACCAGGAGATTGGGGAGGTGAAAATTGGATTATTTTAAAACGTACGTGCACCCAGAGGAACTATTGTGAATTCATAATGTTGTTACTGCTTGTTCAGCAGGTTGTGTTCCAGGCCCACCTGGCAGTATGGCTTTGCGGTCACTATTTAGTAAAACGGTAGGTGATACAGGCTGAGCAAAGACGCGAAGGAAAAGAGTTGGGAGTTGATAATACACAAATACAAGTACAATTGTGGGGTTAAAGGGGTTGATAGCTGGAGGTTAGGATGATAGAGTCCTCTTGGGGTAAATGCAGCAGGTCAGCCACCCAGGAACAGGAGGAGCAGCTTTTCAATTCCCAACCTTAAACCCCTTCTAGGGTGGCATTTTGGTTGTATCTGGGGGAGGCAGGTATCCGTTTTTGATGGCACAGGCGCTGCAAGTGAAGAGTTGTTGCTTATGAGCGGGTGCAAGTTGTGTCAGGTTTACAGTTTGTTTTAGGACTTTATGTAGGTTGGTTATGTTCTTAATCTGGTGGACCAGCTCAGGTTGGTGGAATTCAGAATTAATTGATGAAAAAACAGAAGTCCTTGGAGTGTTAACAAGTTGAGTTAATTAGTTGAGTTATCTAGGGTATGAGCGGAGAGGGATGCATTTGTCATTGGTTGCCTGGAAGGGTAGGTCGTTGGGGTTGGGGGCGAAGGTAACATGGTCAGGCTAACTGTGTATTGCGAGGCTTAATGTTAGTCTGTATGGCAATGTACCAAGAGTTTTCAATCGGCGATATGATTGTGCACCTTTCTCCTAAAAGCTGCTTTTTTTCACACACATTTTGGTGAAGAGTGGTTTCTGGGGTGCGCCGTCCCACCGAAATCTTGATTGTAGCAGGAGACTGGTCTGGTACAATCATAGTTGTTCAGGTAAAAAAAATCTTTGTGCTAATCAGTTGGATATTTTCATCAGGTGTTTTTTAAGCGTGACTACTCACCCGTAAGGGTCTCAAGGCGCTGGGGGTGTGGGGGGGGTCGCAGGTTCCAGTCCATCCAGAAGATATGACTCGTTATGGTACTCCATGGCCGTGTTAGAAATGGTAAGAGTAAATTTGTCAAGGTTTCGAAAGTAAAAGGGCTCTAATTCGTTATTACTCAATTTACTGGTTATTGTGTCGGCATCTGCCATACAATAATAAAAAGAATGTATATTGATAAATAATCATAAATCAATAAATACATAAAATCACACATGTCAATCACTTATTAGTCATATCAGTCTACAGAAACAATAACAAGTGATAGAAGCGGGACGCCCGTAAGACCCATATCTACAGTGTAAAGTCCCCCTAAAGCGCGAGTGCGTGTATGGTAAAATATGGGAACAAAGAGCATATACACCATAATATCAACATCATCCTTCTGCTTAGCGATTACACATAGGCATACCCCAGGTTACATAAAGACCCCATAAAACAAAAGTCGCCTACCAATCATTGGATTACAGGATACGAGCAGGAGTACAGCAGCTACAAATCAGGATCCTCCCGGGAACCGATGTACAACTTTTATAAAAGGAGATTAAGAGTCATAATATACATAATTGTATACATTCCTAACAGAGTCTGGTTCATTGGAAGTTACCTGGCCCCTCATACATGGCCAAACTGCCCATAAATGTGAGGCGGCTAAATTAAACATGCATTCATCATCTGTTCTGAAACAAAATGGTAAAACTCCTCCAACAGAATTAACCTCATCATTTCTAAGAGGTATGAGCACCTTTTACGTGCTAAGACATATTTAGTGCAAAACTGCAATAAGTGCAATAGATCCCCCCAATAAAATGCAGTTATAATCTACTTCCCTTGTTAGAATCCATATATAACATGTTGATGGGGCCACAATTGTTACTAAAATAGTGCCCCATTAGACTCCCATGTCTAAACAGGGAACGTTTCCTCACCGGTCTAGACTCAATAGCGTTCCTTGGTGATTGCTTCCATATCCCGAGTTATGATTCTCGGGTCGGACCACCAAGAGAAACAGCTGGGCACCAAGATGGTGGATCCCGAGAACAGCTGAGCGCCATGATGGTGGATCCCCAGAACAGCTGAGCGCCATGATGGTGGATCCCGAGAAAAGCTGCGCGCCATTATGGTGGATCCCAACAACAGCTGAGCCCCATGGTGGTGGATCCCAAGAACAGCTGAGCCCCATGGTGGTGGATCCTGAGAACAGCCGAGCGCCATGATGGTGGATCCCGAACACAGCTGAGTGCCATGATGGTGGAACCGGATAACAGCTGGGCTCCATGATGGTGGATCCCGAGAACAGCTGAGTGCCATGATGGTGGAAACCGAGAAAAGCTGAGCGCCATGATCGTGGATCCCAAGAACAGCTGAGCCCCATGGTGGTGGATCCCAAAAACATCTGAGCCCCATGGTGGTAGATCCCAAGAACAGCTGAGCGCCATGATGGTGGATCCCGAGAACAGCTGAGCACCATGCTGGTTGGATCCTGAGAACAGCTGAGCGCCATGCTGGTTGGATCCTGAGAACAGCTGAGCGCCATGATGCTGGATCCCGGACACAGGTGAGTGCCATGATGGTGGAATCCGACAACAGCTGGGCGCCATGATGGTGGATCCTGAGAACAGCTGAATGCCATGATGGTGGAACCCGAGAACAGTTGAGCGCTATGATGGTGGATCCCGAAAACAGCTGAGTGCCATGATGGTGGATCCAGAGAACAGCTGAGCGCCATGATGGTGGATCCCGAGAACAGCTTAGCGCCATGATGGTGGAACCCGAGAGCAGCTGAGCGCCATGATGGTGGATCCCGAGAACAGCTGAGCGCCATGAGGGTGGATCCCAAGAACAGCTGAGCGCCATGATGATGGAACCTGATTAATTGCTATTATCAGGTTGAATACTTTAGTGGAAATTCTGAGGCTATGAATACGGGGAGGGCTGTAATTTTGAGAATGACAGACAGTTGTGCTTTAGAATGCACACAAATGTAGGGAAAGTGGGGATAGTAAAGGTGCATGCTGAAAAAATCCCCTCGTTGCACTTACAAGAAACAGACAGGCTACAGTGGTATGCAAAAGGTGGGGAGCGGTGTCTCTAAAAAGGGAGTGGCCTATATAAATAAAGGCGGGGCTTAAACATGCTAACAACATTTTTGTGATCTCTATAGAGTGACCCCCGATCAGTATTTGGATGCAAGAGTAGGGAACATTGTCAAATATAAACAGGAACTATTTCACTGACACACTGAATACCTTAACTTTTTTGTTTACATTCATTGTTCAAAAATCAAGCGGTGTTATTTAAGAGTAAAGTTAAGGACAGGAATATAGGGCCCATTAGGGACCCATTTAAAATTCATATTTAATTACTGACGGGTCTGAGACCCGGAGCAACCCAGCCCACTTAAAGCTCTGGAGTACAGATTGCATCTGTGCTGCTGAAAAGGGGAAAATACTTGCGGGAGAGTGTGAGACTGAGCGTTGCTTCCAATGGGCAGGTAACAAGTACCTGCACTTCTCTAGTTTGAAAGCAGAGCATCAGCACTTTGAATGGGAGAATGCCAGACCTCAGTAGAGGTGGGCGAGCCACTAAAACATGAGCCTGAAGCCTGACTCGGGCTCAGCTCGAGATCCTATTTGTAGCATCGTGCTACAATAACTACAGACACACGTGGCTGTTATAACTGGAGCTTTATTACCTACTTGTTACTCCTGCCCTGTCCCTATCCTAACTAACTATATCCTGTGTCCACTCCTCCTCTTCCTCTCGCCCCCTAGCTCCTCCCACTCCCAGCTACTAGTGTGCTAACTTCATAACATCTCCCCCTTTTGTAACAAAACAAACAGAGCATACTGACTTCTTAGTCCATCTCCTCGATTAGTCTCTTGGGTGGACGTACGTCACGATGAGGTCGTGGCGACCTGGCTCTCAGACCATCAGTACTCAGTGTCTCAGTGATCGGAGCAATGTTCTCTTGGCCATTTGGCTGTGGTTCTTCAACTCTGGGATTGTTCATGTCACTCATCATGGTTCTTGAGGTGTCTGTTGGCAGTTTCTTAAAGTGCGAGATGTTCCTCGTAACTCGCCGCTGCTCGGACTCCGCAGTTACCATAGTCCCTTTTCTTCTGGTGACCACCAGCGGTTCATCCTTGAATAGACAGTCAGTCTTTTTCTGCGTCTCTTGCTTGACGATGACATTGTCCCCTTCATGTAATGATAATGACCGTGCTCTCCTCCGGTTGTCTGCATAGGCCTTCATTTTTCTTTTGTTGCGGTCATCAGTGGCTCTTATTTCCCACGGGTCCTTCTCAGATGATGATGCTTCCAGGGCTCCATCCCACGTGGGAATGCGATTCCTCATGGGACGTCCCAGCATGAGAGTCGCCGGGCATTGGCCAGTCGTAGCATGAGGAGTTGTACGATAAGCTCGAAGGACCTCATTGAGTGCTGTTTGCAAGTCTCTGCCTTCCACGGTAGCATGTTGGAAAGTCTTTTTGAGGGTGGCCATGAACCTCTCAATTGTCCCATTCGCCTGTGGCCAGAGAGGCGTGATCCTGCGGTGATGAAAGTCTAGGTGCTTCGCAAAAGCAGCAAAGTCATTTCCGTTGAAAGGAGGTCCGTTGTCTGATTTAACGATCTTGGGAACACCCCACGTTGCAAAGACTTCATCAAGGACTTTGAGAGTACTGGCAGTGTTCGTGGATGACACAAAACAGGCAATGGGGTACCTGGAATACTCATCGATGATGGCCAGCACATATTTGCCCGATGACAGGGGTCCATAAAAGTCTATGGCGATTTCTTGCCACACACCACTGGGCAGGCTGGTCATATGCAAGGGAGCTGGAGGATCGCCCTTGCTGGTGAGTTGGCAGAGATGGCAATCTTTCAAGGTGGCTTCCACTAATTGATCGAGGAACGGAAACCACACTCGTTCCCTTAGGGCTCGTTTGGTCGACACTATTCCTCGATGTCCTTCATGTGCAAGAGCAACCACTCCTTGTCTCAGTTGAGTAGGAATTACAATCCTCTGATCACGCAACAATATGCCATCAGTCGTGACTGAAAGCTCACCACTTACATGCCGGAAGGCTTGTAGTTCACGTTGAGTCAAGGAATCAGCTTTATCGTCCTGAGGATCATGCCTCCATCGATTGTTGCGGATTTTGTGAAGGACTCTCTGCAAGATGACATCCTGTGCTGTAATCTCTCGAATAGTCTCCATAGGGATAGCTGGAGGAAGAGCTTGATCCGTTACAAAATGAATGTACTCTTCCGCGATGGAGGATCTGGAAGCTGATGATGGGAGAGGATGCCGGGACATGTAGTCCGCTGGATTTTCAGACTTCCCTGGTTTGTGAAGTATAGTGAAGGAATATTCTTGTAACCGTAGGCCCCACCTTTCGATCCTCGGGGGCATCTTGGATTGCCATAGATGGTGATGAGAGCTTGATGATCTGTAATTAGGGTGAAATGTTTTCGATAAATAAAGACATGAAAATGTTCACATGCCCATACCACGGCTAGGCTCTCCTTTTCGGGTTGGGAGTAGGCTCGTTCCGGCTCAGTCAGACTACGACTCGCGTAGGCAATGATGCGGCGTTGATCTGAGTCATTTTCATATTGTGCCAGGATCGCTCCCAGTCCCACCGGACTTGCATCTACAGTTATTTCAGTTTTTCGCTTTGGGTTGAAATATGACAAGTGATTCGCCGATTCCACCGCTTTCTTGATTTCCTTGAATGCCTGCTCACATTGGGGAGTCCATTCAAAAGGCTGACCCTGCTTGGTTAGCCTGCGGAGGGGGTGGCTGATCGTAGCGTAATCCTTAATGTAGCGAGCACAATAATTGGCCATTCCCAGGAACGATCTTAGATCGCTGACATCTCGGGGACTCTTGGTGTTGTTTAAAGTCACAATTTTGTCAGGATCAGGTTTCATGCCGGCACCAGAAAAGATGTGACCGAAGAACTTCAGCGTGGCCTGGTGAAACTCGCATTTTTCTTTGTTCAGAGTCAAGTTGGCTGCCAGTAAGGCATGGCAGACACGATTGAGTGCAATGTCGTGTTCTCTGACGTCAGAACCATAGACAAGGATGTCATCGCTATAGTTGAGCGTGTTTGGAATATTTTGAATGACTTGCCGAATCATTTCCTGAAATATCTCGGCCGCCGAGGACACACCGAAGCTCAGTCTTTTATATCTAAACAACCCCAGGTGAGTTGCAAAAGTGGTGATATATCTAGACCCTGCTTCCAATTCCAGTTGATGGTAACCTTTATTCAAATCCAATTTGGAAAACACAGTGGCTCCATTAAGTGCTGCGATCATGTCGCTCAAGTGTGGCCCCGGGTGCCGCTCTCGTTCTATCGCAGTGTTGGGCAAGCGCATGTCCACACAGAGTCTGACTTTGTTGGCCGTGCCCTTTTTGGGAACGATGACGACCGGCGAAACCCAAGGGGTCGGGCCATCAGTGCGTTCGATGATGTCCGCAGCCAACAAATCTTGGAGTTCTTCCTCAACAGCGGCCTGTAGGTGAAATGGTACCCGCCGAGGGTGTTGGGCGACAGGCCTGACTTGTTCGTTGATGTGCAGTCGCACTTGACAATCTTTCAATTTGCCCAGACCTTGAAACAACCTTGGAAACAGGCGAGTCACGTCTCGGATGTCACTAACTTTGAAGAGAATTTCTACCAGGTGGAGTCGTTCAGCAGTTGGTAGGCTCAAAAGACAGTCTGCTTCAGGGCCCTTGATAACATGGATGACTGCTGATATAGTTGTGTTGTCGTGTGTAAGCGTCGTTGAGAATTTCCCTAGGCAGGGAAGTGGCTTCTTAGCCATCCACGTGAAAACTCTCACAGGTGCAAATGTCAGTGGAGGTCGTGGACTCATCCTTTCATATTCAGTAACTGGAATGTAGTTTAAGGAGGCACCAGAGTCTAGCACAAACTTTGAGTCGTGATTTCCAACTTTGATGTCCAGCCGAGGGTACCTCTTAAGCTGGTCCGGGTCTGCTGCCAAATTCAGGTATTCAATGGTGTAAACAGAGTCTCGGGACGAAGGTCTGGATTCTCTGGAAGGTGACCTCCTCTCCCACCGAGACCGACGTGACTCTCTGCTGGAATGTGACGATCCAGGGGACTGTTCCTTCTGATCTTGGACAGCTCGCGCATGGTGTCTTCGAGTGTCGGACCGCGACACTCTTGGAGCTCTGCTTCGTGTGTCAGATCGTGTAGTACCTGAGTGGCCGCTTCGTTTCTCTTTGTTGTAATCCCCACACATTGCCTCGAAGTGGTTAGTGCGGCCACACTTTCGACATCTCTGGCCCATGGCCGGGCAGCTGTCCACATGAGGGTAATCATACCCACATCGGTAGCACTTTCTCACTCTTTCCTGTCGTCTCTCCTTCCTCCATGGTTCTCGACGTTGATAGCCTGATTGCTCTTGACGGGAGGACGTGTGCGACTTCCATTGTTTGTCTCTGGAGCTTCTTCGACTGTCACTCCTGGCGTGTACGCGTCGCGCCTGTTCATGACTCCCTTTGCGTTCCGTTTCCATGACGGCGGCGTACTTCTCCGCCTGATCATAAGCTCGTGTCATCTCCTCTATTTCATCCAATCCATGCGGTTTCCTCAGTAGTCGCCTCCTAAGTTGATCCGAATGACATCCGTCTATTATTTGGGATTTGATGGCAGCTTCAGTAGAGAAAGAATCAAATTCACAGTACTTGGCTAGCCTCCGCAGACGCACCATGAAGGCACTCATGGGCTCATCCTTCCCTTGCCTAGCGGAGTGAAATGTGTGTCGTTCATAGTCTACATTTCTCTTGTGAAGAAACTTCTTGTTCAGGACCTCACACGCTTTAACATAAGTATCTACGTCGGCAGCGGGCAGGTCTTTGAGTATCTTGACTATCTCTCGCCCTGCCAGGTTGCGCAGAGCAATCAGTTTCTTTTTCTCATCAGTGATGTCCGAACCCTCAATATAATCTTCAAACTCTTCCAGCCACTCTTGCCATTTGGGGCCCATGCTCCCTTCCGTTGTTACTTTGATAGGGGCGGGCGCTCGCAAAAGCGATCCACTGGGTGGAAGTTGAGCATCCTCGTCGGACATTCTGCAGCGATCTCACTTGTCTTTGCTAGTGCTTATTTATTTTCCACTGCTTGTTCCTTTCAGTCGCCAATGCTTGTTTGCTTTGCCACCGCTTGTTTCTTTCAGTCGCCAATGCTTGTTTACTTTGCCAATGCTTGTTTCTTGTAGTCGCCAATGCTTGTTTGCTTTACCAATGCTTGTTTCTTTCAGTCGCCAATGCTTGTTTACTTTGCCAATGCTTGTTTCTTGTAGTCGCCAATGCTTGTTTGCTTTACCAATGCTTGTCTTTTCTCCAGAACCTGACTTCAAAATGGCCACCGTTGCCTTGCACAGGGTTGTCCTTACTAGGCGCCTGACTTCAAAATGGCCGCCGTCCTTGCAGGCACACACGAGGCTGGCTCTCCAGGGTCATTCACTCGGGGGCACTCAGGACTCACCGGCGGCCGGCTTCTGGGGCAGTCCACGCCAGGATTCACTCCTTCTTGGCCACCACGGACATCAGGTGAGATCGGGGTGGGCTCCCGGCTCGCCTCCACAGTTCCCGCTCTTCTTCGCCGAAGACCTCCCAAACCTCACGCATCGGGCGTGAGGTTTTTCCGATGTCCGATGTCGCCGGGGCTCGGATTTCAGCGCTCGCAGCAGCGCTTGCTGGCGGCACGTTGTGGACGCCGTCCACACCTCTGGGGCACTTTTCCTACCTCTCTGGGCACTTCACAGGGTCGGAGTGGGCTCCCGATCCCTGCACACACAGGCTCTTCACACCGGGCACACGCTTCCAGCGTGAGGCGATTCTTTAGCGCGACGGACTGCTTTGTCTTCAGGCAGTTTGACGCTCGTGTCTTCGACCCCCTCTGCTCCCTCACAGGCCTTGGGGTCACTCTTGACGGCTGCTGGCCTTGATCTCCAGGCGGCAGCGCGGTCCCACTCAGCGGCGTTTTCAAAGCTGCAAGCTGCTCGGGACAGGGCGTCTTTGTAGGGCTTTGTGCACAGTGGGGCTTGCTTCATCCCATCCTCGTCGCCAGCTGTAGCATCGTGCTACAATAACTACAGACACACGTGGCTGTTATAACTGGAGCTTTATTACCTACTTGTTACTCCTGCCCTGTCCCTATCCTAACTAACTATATCCTGTGTCCACTCCTCCTCTTCCTCTCGCCCCCTAGCTCCTCCCACTCCCAGCTACTAGTGTGCTAACTTCATAACATCATTGGAGCATAGGAGCCGAGCTGGCTTCTGCCTGCCACCCTCTTTCTTTCTCTGGATGTGGCGTTACAGCCAGAGCTGCTGACTTTGGAACTGGGGAAGCAGGTTCGCGACTCAGCCTTGGCTCAACCTCCTGTGATTCTGGGCAACTCGTTTAATCTCCCTGTGCCTATAGGAAATGAATGTGACCTTGTGTTGTGTACCTGGTGCTCATATCAAGCACTTCAATACCTTCGGCTCAAGTTTGCGCTACATGGAAAAGGCAGAAAATGCAAAAAGAGGTTAAAAAATGTCGATACCATAAAAAAGGAAAAACCAATAGATACCCATGTGATTTGCACAAAGTGGAGAAAAAACCTGGATAAGTGGTAGCTTCCCCACTTAAATTGTATGATCTTACGCAAAGATTTTATTTCACCAAAACTCCCTTTTCTTCATTATTGCGTTTGAAAGCACTTTCTAATATAAGAGTTCAGAATACCAGTTGTACAAAAAAGTATTGTGTTTGATTTATTAGATGATAATGTTGCTCTGTAATAATATGGGCAACATACAGAGTTTACATGTCAACTATATAAAACTTTATAAATAAATAAATAATAAATAAATAAACTGTCTGCATGTCTTGTTCGTGTTTAAAGCTAACATTTTTAATGGGAACTTCTTAGTGCAGTGCTATAATGTGTCATACTAATGTGAAAGAATCCACATGTTAAAAAAGAAACTTTTTTTTAATTTGAAGAGACTTTATTATATTTTACATGGTTTCTTGTATGAGTTACATAGCAAACATTTTCAGGGCTCGGCTCGTGCACACAATGCATGACAGACAGGCATACCAGGAAGCTCTCAGGGCCACGCCTTCCACGCCCCCTCACATCTAGAGGTGCTGCATCACGGTGATGTTCTGTGACTGAAGGGGAAGGGCGAGGCTGTGGCAGGGTCAGCTGAAGATCAAAATGTGAACAGTTGGGACTGCGGAAGAAATAGTGTATTTTAGGCAAGGAGCAAGAGGAGGCATAATGTTGTTCATTAATTTCGTTTAACTTGTTAGGTTTCGCCTGCACAGCGCTTGTGCTGTGCTTGTAAAATCTTTTTCATTTAATATTAATAATTCTTAAAAGGGGGCTCTTCTCAGTGTCCATTGCCGAATTACTGTGTTCATACGCTTTTGTTAACTTCCCCTGGCTGCACGCATTTACGATACGTCTACTAAAGCTGCTCACACTGTGCAAGTGCCCTTCACTGTCGAGATAAGGGGGCACATGCATCAACCTATTTAGGAAGTGCAAACGGTGCGAATCGGTAAATTCGGCCGTTTGCACTTCCTAAATACGTTTTTGGGATGCATGAAACAATTTTTCAAAATTCGCTTTTTTTTGCATTTCCTAAAAATGCGAATGCATTTAAGGAATTGCATTTGTGCGATTCCTTAAATGCAATGCATCATTTTTTTTAAAAATGCGAATTTTGAAATAGGAAGTGCAAATTAACACGAGGTTGACCCTCGTGTTAATTTGCGAAATTCTTTAAAAAAGCACAAAAATGCATTTTGGGAAGTGTCATGTTACACACACACATGTCCTTAGGACATGTGTGTGTGAAACATGCACTTTAAAATACATTTCAGGGGTGCAGGGGGGGGGGGTCCTTTGGACCCCCCTCTGCACCCTTGCAATGCATCAACAAATTGCGAATTTAAAAAAAAAGAAATGCAAAACGGCATTGATTCCTATGGGCCTCTAGGCCCATAGGAATCAATGTAATGCCATTCCTTAATTGCGATTCGCAATTAAGGAATCGCAATTTCCGAAAATTAAGAAATCCTAAAACTTTTAGGATTTCTTGATGCATAGGATTTTGCACTTCCTAAATTGCGATTCCTTAATTTTCGCAATTTAGGAAGTGCAAAATCCTACAATGATGCATGTGCCCCAAGATCTCTTCCAACGGAAAAGGCAGACAGCTTCTAACAGTATGCTGGAATGCTTGCTTTTGTTACTTAGTTGTGTAAAGCACATGCTATAGCCTTAGAACGTTTGGGGCAATTCCTATTCATGCCTCAGTACCTTTCTTTGCACTTTGTAGGCATTATTGGATTGATTTTTTAATACTTAATCTATTTAGTAATTATGAACAAATTCTAAATGTTGTTATAAACATTACAGGTTAAAAATAAAGTTAATATACAAGCGCTATGCTATATTTTACTACTAAACAGGCAGCCACAAGTGCAGTTACCTTGCAGACAACAGGGTCATGATTTGAATGGTGCAGTAGCACCGGGCCCAAAAGTTGTCGGAACTCTTCTAAACACAGAATATTGCTATATTTGACTACTAAACAGGCAGTCACAATTGCAGTTACCTTGCAGTTACAAGGTACTTTATTTGAATGGTGCATCAGGTGCAGTGGCACTGGGGCCAAAAGTTCTAGGGACCCCACTAAACCCAGATTATTACTAAAATTGAAAACTAAACAGGCGGTCACAAGTGCAGTTACCTTGCAGACAACACGTTTATGATTTCAATGGTGCAGAAGGTGCAGTGACACCAGGACCAAAAGCTCTAGGCACCCCACTAAACACTTAAAATTGCTATATTTTACTAATAAACAGACAGTCATCAGTGCAGTTACCTTGCAGATAACAGGGTTGTGATTTGAATGATGCAGCCCCTCTAAACACCTAATATTGCTATATTTTATTACAATACAGGCAATCACAATTGCAGTAGAAAGGGGCTTGATTCAAATGGTGCAACAGGTGCAGGGGCACCATGGTCAAAAGTTGTCAGAACTCCACTAAACCCGAAATATTGCTATATTTTTCTACTAAACAGGCAGTTACAAGTGCAGTTATCTTGCAGGTAATAGGGTCCTTGTAGGAGGCTGGCTTAGTATAAGGTGCACAGGTATTTAAGTGATGCACCTTGCACTGATCCAGGCAAACGTTTTGGTGGTTTAAGTGGTCTTTGATAACCATAAAAAGCACTCACGGAGGTAGCTGTAGTGAGCAGCCTTCAGGCTTATCCAGAAGGAGTGTTAAGCAGCTTCTTTTACCAGATCTAATCATGTAGTATTGCTTAAATGAAAAAGAACCACACAGTGTATGTATAAAAATAGTTCTATTTATTACACAAAACTCACTAACACATTGATATATCTCCTACCCAGAGATATAAACACAAATACACAAGAATACTTCAATTGTAACAGGCAAGTAAGCAAAAAATATAGTGGTCTCTAGGGGGAGACCAAACAGTATATTAAGAGAGGGGAATGTGAACTGCGACCAAAGTCGGGACTTGGACCAGGAGACTCAAAGGAGCTCGGGACAAAAGGAACCACTCACGGTAAGTACCCAGGAACCCCACATAGGCTGTGTGCACAGTGGAAACAGCTGCATGTCCAATAGAACTCAACGGGGAAGTCGCAATTGCAATTTTTAAGAAGGAGGACCCCTCCAAGCGGACCCTGAAGACACCCCATGGAAGACAAAGGTTGGAGAGTCACCCCACTCATAGATACCCCAGGAACCAGGATATCTACACCAGGGAAGTCGGATGCATAGGTGCGAAGTGATGTCGGAAACTGCCGAAGACCACGATGGAGGAAAATCAAAGAATATGCTGGTGGAGAAGACTGAGAGAGTCTGCTGGTATCCAAGGGTGGATTCTTGAAGTGAAAAACCTGTAAGCAGAAGGAAAAGAGTCAATGCCATGTGGAGGTGACCAGGAGGCACTGAAGAGAAATGCCCACCGATGTCGAACGGTTCAGAAGTGTTGACAATGACCTTGTCACTGCAACTGTGAGGAGCAGGTGTCACTGACGAAGACCAGGAGCCATACAATGAGCTGCCCCACGTCAGAAGTCGAGAACCAGGGGGAAGGTGTCCTGCAGGAGCACCAACGAGCCTTGGCTGCTGCAACTGGTGTTTAGCACGAAAGAGCAAAGTTTGGACCAGCAAGGTCCAAGGGACTTGCCACAAGCAGGAGAGTCAGAGCAGGCCCTGAGCAAACAGGGCAGCTTACTGGAGCAGAAGAAGACCCTCATGAGGACCCATAGGCTGAAGACACAGGAGCCACAAGAGGATCTTCGAACAGCTCACCAAGAAGGAAGGCCTATGGTGCACAGGATGCAGTGAGGATGCTGTACTTAGCAGGAAGAGATGCTAGAGGTTCTTTTAGTGTGAAGATCTCTGGAGTGCAGAGCCAACAAGACTTGGCAATGGCATGTCCATGTGGTGCACAGGGGTTTGGTCCCAGCGGTTCCGAGGAGGGATACTGCCCTCAAAGTTGCTGAGAGGACAGGTCCGGCCTCGAGTGAGTTGCAGAACCACCACCTGTGTTGCTGAGCCTTTCAAAGTCCGTGGGGCATCAGAAGTAGCATACCAGTCAGCTTCATTGCAGTGCCTGCAGATGCAGGGGAGTAACTCCTTTACTCTAAAGGGCGTTTGTTTTAGACTGTTGGTGGCATTTGGACACTGATCTTCCTGCCTGCCCTTGCCGCTGGCCGTCTCCCCCCCGCTACCGCAGTGCGGAGGGGGACCACAACCCCCAGGCTCCTTCAAGCAGAAGCCGCCATCGCCATTCCCGCGCGTGGAGGCGTTTACAATCGAGCACAGCCCCTGTGGAGAGGGCGTTTGTTTTAGGCTGTTGGGGCCATGTGGACACTGACCTTCCTGCCTGCCCTTGCCGCTGGCTGTCTCCCTCCTGCCGCCGCAGCCTCCATTCTTTCGCGGCCGCAGTGCGGAGGGGGACTACAACCCCCAGGCTCCTTCGCGGCAGAAGCCGCCATCGCCATTCCCGCGCCTGGAGGCGTTTAAAATCGAGCACAGCCCCGGTGGAGCGGGCGTTTGTTTTAGACTGTTGGGGGCTTTTGGACACTGACCTTCCTGCCTGCCCTTGCCGCTGGCCATCTCCCTCCCGCCGCCGCTGCCTCCATTCTTTCGCGGCCGCAGTGCGGAGGGGGACCACAACCCCCAGGCTCTTTTGCGGCAGAAGTCGCCATCGCCATTCCCGCGCTTGGAGGCGTTTAAAATCGAGCACAGCCCCGGTGGAGCAGGCGTTTGTTTTAGACTGTTGGGGGCATTTGGACACTGACCTTTCTGCCTGCCCTTGCCGCTGGCCGTCTCTCTCCCGCCGCCGCAGCCTCCATTCTTTTGCGGCCGCAGTGCGGAGGGGGACCACAACCCCCAGGCTCCTTCGTGGCAGAAGCCGCCATCGCCATTCCCGTGCCTGGAGGCGTTTAAAATCGAGCACAGCCCCGGTGGAGCGGGCGTTTGTTTTAGACTGTTGGGGGCATTTGGACACTGACCTTCCTGCCGGCCCTTGCCGCTGGCCGTCTCCCTCCCGCCACCACAGCCTCCATTCTTTCGCGGCCGCAGTGCGGAGGGGGACCACAACCCCCAGGCTCCTTCACGGCAGAAGCCGCCATCGCCATTCCCGCGCCTGGAGGCATTTAAAATCGAGCACAGACCCGGTGGAGCGGGCGTTTGTTTTAGACTGTTGGGGGCATTTGGACACTGACCTTCCTGCCTGCCCTTGCCGCTGGCCGTCTCCCTCCTGCCGCCGCAGCCTCCATTCTTTCGCAGCCGCAGTGCGGAGGGGGACCACAACCCCCGGGCTCCTTCGCGGTAGAAGCCGCTATCGCCATTCCCGCGCCTGGAGGCGTTTAAAATCGAGCACAGCCCCAGTGGAGCGTGTGTTTGTTTTAGACTGTTGGGGGCATTTGGACACTGACCTTCCTGCCTGCCCTTGCCGCTGCCGTCTCCCTCCCGCCGCCGCAGCCTCCATTCTTTCGCGGCCGCAGTGCGGAGGGGGACCACAACCCCCAGGCTCCTTCGCGGCAGAAGCCGCCATCGCCATTCCCACGCCTGTAGGCGTTTAAAATCGAGCACAGCCCCGGTGGAGCGGGCGTTTGTTTTAGACTGTTGGGGGCATTTGGACACTGACCTTCCTGCCTGCCCTTGCCGCTGGCCGTCTCCCTCCCGCCACCGCAGCCTCCATTGTTTCTCGGCCGCAGTGCGGAGGGGGACCACAACCCCCAGGCTCCTTCGCGGTAGAAGCCACTATCGCCATTCCCGAAATTGGAGGCATTAAAAATCGAGCACAGCCCCGGTGGAGCGGGCGTTTGTTTTAGACTGTTGGGGGCATTTGGACACTGACCTTACTGCCTGCCCTTGCCGCTGGCCATCTCCCTCCCGCCGCCGCCTCCATTCTTTCGCGACCGCAGTGCGGAGGGGGACCAAAACCCCCAGGCTCCTTCGCGGCAGAAGCCGCCATCGCCATTCCCGTGCCTGGAGGCGTTTAAAATCGAGCACAGACCCCGCGTCGCGGGACCGCGCGCGGGCTAAGCCCGGGCAAAGGGCGGGCCGTCTGTGGCCATCCGGGGCCAGAGGTGGCCGGGCCCGGCCACCCCCTGAAAAATTCTATCTTTGTCCTGCAGGAAGAACGACCTGTTCCGGGGGATTGTCTATTTGAGGAAGGTAGAGTCTGTCTGCTGAGGATTCCCGTGGTACTGACAGGGTCCTGAATACTAACTTTCTCACTACTCGGGGACTAATTGAGACAATTGGTATCTTGTGACGATTGACTCTCATGAGATCCGATTACAAGTCCATCTGCTACCACAGGGGGTAGCCCAAGTGAGGGAGTGACTGGGGATGAAGTGTTGGTTAGAAGTACCAATTTTGTTGCGGATGACCCTGAGGTTACGAACTTGCCGTTGAGTAGGGAAAGTGAGGTTTACTCTACTACCCTTCCACACGTAGGACCTAAATCAGGGCAAGAGAGGGAACCTTGCATAATCTCTACAATTGATGCACTTTCTTGTCCGATCAGTAGCAGTAGACCTGGGGGTGGTAAGTTAATCTCGTGGAATATAGCAGGCCTACGTCCGAGACTGCAGTCTCCAGAATGGCTCACATTCATTAATGATTTTGACGTGTGTGTCTTCCAGGAGACTTGGTCATGTGAGCCGCATTTTGCCCAGGGTTATTTAAATTATTTTGTCCCGGCTATTAAGGGGCCTAAGGGTCACCCGATGGGAGGTCTAGTTATTTGGGTTCGGCAGAGTCTATCACTTTCTATCAAAGAGGTATCTACTAAAAGTAATGACATCCAGCTTATTAGAGCACATTTGGGTCCCTTGGGTTGGTTAGATATTTTTTTTTTTTGAAAAGACGTTTATTAGTAGTCAAAAGAGCAGTACATATAGCAAAGCCTACAACCCCGTGGGCCGGCTGCATCATTACGGTATTACGAGAGAATAAAGGAACATGGAGGAGGGTGTTCAGTTCCTTCGATTGTAACTTCAGTGAGTGAGCTTTTAATTACAACTTCCATGCCACGTGTGCTCAATATTCAGTTATGCTTTCAAATGACGTCTTGTTTTATCTTTTTTTTATAAGTAAACATTTAAACTCTGCAAACAAAATAGATCTCATCGGTGTGTCCCAATCTTTAGCTGCTCCATCGCGCATCTCTCCGGTATCTACAACACTGAAACCCATGGGTTGTAACATCAGACCATGGAGGTGTGTCAATGGGATAGGGGTTAGTAGTGCACGTGTTCAGTCTGTCTTTGTCGTGGTGTACGACAGCCGTTCAGAGCGGTAGGGCCCCATGGGCTGCCAATGAAGTGTGTGATGTGCCAGACGGGCAAATGGTATAGCCATGCTGCATATTGGGGAGACGCCACCTAGGTCATGTCCCGTGACCGGACATGCATCCAGGTGAGCCTACCGGATGTGGCGTGTGAGGAAGACAGGGCTATGTCTATGGCTATGTAATAAATAATATGCACGTAATGATCCGGACAATATGATGGATGATTTTAGGCCTGTTTTTTATGAGTGCGATTTTTTTAGTATTAACGAAGTTCTGATGGCTCTTAGCACGGTGGCCAGCGGTAGAGCGCCAGGGCCTGATGGGGTCCCAGCGGATGTTTTTCTTTATGATAAAGAACGCTGGGGCAAGTACATCTTGCATCTTGCTAATGCTGTGGCCCAGGGAGCACCAGTCCCGGTATCATGGCAGGGAGCTGTGATACTCCCAGTATTTAAGAAAGGTGACAAAGCGCAGCCAGTAAATTATAGGCCCATCAGCCTTATAGATACTATCCAAAAGGTGATCGGGAGGATGATCCTGAATAGGGTACTTGATTGGGTCGAGGAGAGTGGTGTTCTGTCGTCCTTTCAAGCGGGGTTTCGTAAGCTAACAAGCACGGTAGATCAAGTCTTTCATTTTACTTTATTACAATGGAAGACTGTGGTATTAGGCAAAGGCAGTCTCTATGCTGCCTTTGTCGACTTACGAGCAGCTTTTGATCTAGTCCCCAGGTTCCAGCTATGGGCAGTCTTAAAAAAACTGGGTCTATCTGAAGAAATTTTAACATTGCTGATGAGGTTGCATGAATCTAACTACGCCAAGATACAGTGGGGAGGACAGGGAAGGGTTACCTCTGACTTCCCGGTGGAGCGTGGTGTCCGCCAAGGCTGCTCAATGGCTCCCATGCTTTTTACATTATATATTAATGGAGTTGTTGCCTGCATGTCATCAGTAAACACAGATGCTCCCACTTTAGCTGGCGTTAAGACACCGATTTTAATGTTCGCGGATGATACGCTGATTTTATCGAAGACCCCGAGTGGCCTACAGCGTGCCCTGTTAATCTTTGAGGAATTTTGTCTGGACCATGGCTTGGAAATTAACGTGGCTAAGACCAAGCTCATGGTTTTTAATCCGCACCATAGTTTTAAAGGTAAACTTTTTATGAATGGCCAATCGTTGGAGGTGGTCAAGGCCTTTACGTGTTTAGGGATTCATGTGGCGAAAGATAATAAATGGACCCAACATATAGACATAGCGGCACTCAGGCACAGACAACTTGCAGGAGCCTTAAACATGGAGCATAAAAAATCTTTAACAAAGCCAATAAAATCTGCACTCCAAGTTTATGAAGCCAAGGCTCTTAGCTCTGCGCTCTACGACTCCGAGCTATGGGGGTTCGAGAAATTGGGGCCACAAACAATTTCTGAAAACAAGTTTTTTCGTAGTATTACTGGTCTTCCTGTGAGTACCCCTTTGCTGCCACTCAGGTATGATGTTGTCAGGAAAGCTATTTCGGATCTAGCAAGGCTCCGCCCAATTTTATATTGGCGTAGGCTCTGGACTACACCGGAGATCCTGCATTATGCGGAAGGATTCTTGGATATTGTTAAATCCGATGTCTTCCATAAAATTAGCTGGTTAAATGAGCTCAGAAATACCTTAGTTGGGCTGGGTATGCAAATACTGTGGGAAAATCCAGAGACAGCTCCTTTCCCATCAAAAAAAGTTTTAAAGAAGATTTATTGGGAGAGGGTGGCATACCGAATCTGGAGTGGCACTGGTTCTTCAACCATGGCTGGAGGATTTCTAGAGGCAAAGCTTATCCCCAGTTTAGAGCCTTATTGGGACGCTATCACCAAACCAGGGTATAAGAAGCTCTACTTCCAGCTTAGAGCAGGATCCCTACCCCTTAAGTCTTTGACCGGCAGGTGGGTTAGTGCAACTACCAGCATCTGCCCTGCATGTGGGGATCACAAGGAAACCATCGGTCACTTTTTATTTGTTTGTCCCGCTTATGTAACTCCAAGACGAGTCTGGTTAATCCCACTGTGCAAGTCCCTGAGTACTAGTAGTAGTGCTGAAGCTCTAAGACTCATACGCACTAGCACTTTATTGTCCTTCTCAATAACAACTGCCAAATATTTAGGATCGGCATGGGTGCTAAGACAGAAATTTTAGGCCTTGACCGCTGATTGTGTGTTTGTGGGTAAGGAACATTTATCCAGTTTGATTATGTAAAAACGTTTTAATCTAATTAGAACTATAAGTCATTTTGTACATAGCAATCGAGATAAACTTTTTAAATGAATGTTTAAGGATTGTGTTTTTATCTATTTGTATGTAATTTTTAAATAATTCTTTTTTTTATTGATCGAGTATCTCTGAAATATATGGAATTTCTATGCTTTTATGAGTGAATCTCGAATAAAGCTAAATTGACTTGACTTGACTCCTTTACTCCAAGATCGATTACTTCGGGTGTCCTTAATGCCCACAAGTCTGTTGAAGATCCTGGAAGAGGCACAGATACAGTCAATGAACAAGACAGGCAGAACAGTGAGACCAAGAGCAGCAGGAGTCTTCCTTCATGTAGTCTCGGTTCCAGGTGACATCCAAGTGTCCAGACGGTCGAAGAGTGACGTGTTTTCAGTCTTGAGTCTTGTCCCACGACAAATCTGAGGACCCAACCATAGGGGAGTCCTTAAGTACCCTAAGGGAAAGTTTGGAACAAGTCATGGCCCCTCCCAGAGGAGGGGCTGGACAGAGGGGAGGACACTCCCATGTCCTTTGTCCAGTTTTGTGCCAGAGTGGAAACCTAGGGCTCCCCTGAACTGGTTCAAATTGGAGTATGCAAAGAGGGCACCAAATGTGCTCTTCAAAGCAGTCTGGCGGCGCTGGCCTGTAACCAGGCGAGGTCGCCCCCACACACCCCTGCTACTGCCTCCATCAGCCCTCTGGTGCCCTTGGTGCCCCTGCTGCCTTCGTTTTTGCTGCCTTAGTCATAATTTTCTACTTGTTTTTTCCCGTTTTTTCCTCGTTTTTTCTCGTTTTTTTTCACTCCACGTTTTGTCTCCTCCTTCTCTCTTGTCATCTGCCATCTGGTGCCCTTGGTGCCCTCTGCCCTCTGCTGCCTTCATCTCTGCTGCCTTAGCTTGTTTTTACTCGTTTTACTTGCAGTTGTCCCACAGGGCGACCCAGCCGCCGCTGAGCCGCCCTCTGCCCTCCTTTCCCGCCGCTGCCTCCCTGCGGCCCGCCCCCCTCCTGCCCATTCGCCGCCCCGCTCCCGCCACCCAGCTGCTCCTTCCTTCCGGCTCCTTCTTATGTCGCTCCCACGAACGCGCAGCGTTGACGCGCAGCGGGCGCGCCGATTGTGCGCCGAAGGCACGCCAAAGGCAAGCCCGTCTGCGCCCGTCCGCGCCTGGACCGCGCCCAGCGCTAGAACCCCTGGTCCCCGCCGATGCAAGATGACCCGACGGACCTACGATGCCACCAGCCTCAACGCACTCAAAGCCGGACGGAGCCCCGCCTGCTACCGAGCCACCCCGAAACGCACCTACGGACCCTTCACCTGCAAAAGCTGCAAGTTCACCTGCCTCCGAACCTGCACCGCTCCCGCCAAGCCAAACACCAGCAGCAACCACCTGAAGTGCATCCTGCTCAACACCCGCTGCGTCCACAGACACCCCGTGGAACTCTGGGACCTCCTCGACGCAACATCACCCGACATCGCCTTCCTCACGGAAACCTGGATGAACGTCTCCTCAGCCCCCGACATCGCCATCGCCATCCCGGACGGGTACAAGATCATCAGGAGGGACTGCGTCAACCAGACCGGAGGAGGCATCGCCATCGTCCACAAGAACACCATCCGCATCACGACCGACTCCGACGACACCTTCGCCACCGTGGAACACCTCCACTTCCAGATACACACCGACCCCAAGACCACCCTCAGAGGCACCCTCATCTACAGACCCCCGGGACCACGCACACAATTCAGCGAAGACATCGCCGACTTCATCAGTCTGCACGCCCTCCCCTCCGCCGACTACATCCTCCTGGGAGACCTCAACTTCCACCTGGAGAACAACAAGGACCGCAACACCGCCGCCCTGCTGGAAAACCTCGCCAACCTCGGACTCAAGCAACTGGTGAACACCCCCACCCACTACGCCGGCCACACGCTTGATCCCGTCTTCTCCTTCTGCAAGCACATCACCTTCAGCCACGCCACCGGACTCCACTGGACCGACCACAGCTGCGTCCACTTAAGCTTCAAAAGAACCACGACCCACCACCACCCGCAACAGGTACCTCACAGGAGCTGGAGCAAGATCACCGCCGACCAGCTCACCACCTCCCTCAGCCAGAGCCCACCCGCCAGCACAACGGACCCCAACGAAGCAGCCCGCAACTTCACACAGTGGCTGACCGCCTGCGCCGATGACCTCGCACCACTGAAGAACCCTCCCAGCAGACGAGAAGCAAAAAGGCCTCCTGGTTCACCGACGAACTCAAGGACTCCAAGAAGAACTGCCGCACCCTCGAGAAAGCCTGGCTCCTCGACCAGGCCACAGACAACATGACCGCCCTCAAACAAGCCACCCGCAAACACCACCAGCTCATCCGCACCACCAAGAAGAAATCACTAAAGGATCGACTGGACAACAACGTCCACGACAGCAAGGAACTCTTCAGCATCGTCAAGGAGTTCTCCAACCCCAGCACCGGCAACAACGACATCACTCCCTCACAAGATCTCTGCGACTATCTCGCCTCGTTCTTCCACCGCAAGATCGCCGACATCCACAACAGTTTCAGCGCACCACCCACGCACCCAACCGTCAAACCAACGCCCCCCACCACCACCCTCCGCACCTGGACCACGGTGACCACCGAAGACACAGCCCGCACGATGAACACCATCCACTCCGGATCACCCACCGACCCGTGCCCCCACCACGTCTTCAACAAGGCCGACTCCACCATCGCACCCCAACTCCGGAACATCATCAACTCCTCCTTCAACACCTCCACCTTCCCGGAGTGCTGGAAGCATGCCAAGCTCAGCGCCCTACTGAAGAAACCAACAGCGGACCCCACCGACCTCAAGAACTTCCGCCCCATCTCGCTCCTCCCTTTTCCTGCTAAAGTCATCGAGGGGTCGAGACGAACGGATCCCTCGACCCCTCGCAGTCCGGTTTCAGAGCCAACCACAGCACCGAAACCGCCCTCATCGCAGCCACTGACGACATCCGGACCCTGCTCGACAACGGGGATACAGCCGCACTCATCCTCCTGGACCTCTCTGCAGCGTTCGACACTGTCTGCACCGCACCCTAGTTCAACGCCTCAGCAACATCGGCATCCAGGAGAAGGCACTGGAGTGGATCGTCTCGTTCCTCGCCGGAAGAACACAGAGAGTTCGCCTCCCCCCGTTTCGATCCGAGGCCACTGAAGTCATCTGCGGCGTACCACAAGGATCATCACTCAGCCCCACCCTCTTCAACGTCTACATGAGACCTCTTGCAGCCATCGCACGCCAACACAACCTCAACATCATCTCCTACGCCGACGACACCCAGCTGATCCTCTCCCTCACCAGGGACCCCGACACCGCCAGAACCAGCCTACACGAAGAGATGAAAGACGTCGCCGAATGGATGAAGACCAGCCGCCTGAAACTGAACTCAGACAAGACGGAAGTCCTCATCCTGGGACCATCACCCTCCGCTTGGGACGACTCCTGGTGGCCCCCCGCCCTGGGCACCGCTCCCAAACCGACAGACCACGCACGCAACCTGGGCTTCATCCTGGACTCCTCCCTCTCGATGACCAGACAAGTCAACGCCGTCTCATCATCTTGCTTCCACACCCTACGCATGCTCCGCAAGATCTTCAGATGGATCCCGACCGAAACCAGGAAGACGGTCACCCAGGCACTCGTCACCAGCCGACTGGACTACGGAAACACCCTCTACGCCGGAACCACAGCCAAGCTACAGAGAAGACTCCAACGCATCCAGAACGCATCCGACCGACTCATCCTGGACATCCCCCGACGCTGCCACATCTCCAGCCACCTGAGGGACCTGCACTGGCTCCCCGTCAACAAGAGGATCACGTTCAGGCTCCTCACCCACGCACACAAGTCTCTCCACGACCTGGGCCCCAAGTACCTCAACGACCGCCTGACCTTCTACACACCCACCCGCCAGCTACGATCGACCAGCCACGCCCTCGCCGCCGTTCCACGCATCCGAAGAGCCACCGCCGGAGGAAGATCCTTCTCCTACCTGGCGGCCAATACATGGAACTCCCTCCCCATCCACCTTCGACTGACCCAGGACCATCTCGCCTTCAGAAGACAACTCAAGACCTGGCTGTTCGAACAGTAGCGGACCCCTTCCCCCAAGCGCATTGAGACCCTCCCGGGTGAGTAGCGCGCTATACAAGTGCTATGATTGATTGATTGATTGATTGGCACGCACACATGCCCTATATCCAGCATCCCCACTCTGGCTAAGTTATTGGAAAAATGTGTACAAATTCAACTTTGCAACCACATCGAGAACTTCAACCTCCTAGATAAACACCAATCCGGCTTCCGTCAAGGTCACAGTACTGAATCAGCACTCACCCATATAATGGATGACATTTTAAAAATGTTAGATCATAACGAATCGTGCCTATTGATACTTCTTGACCTATCTTTCACTTTTGACACGGTTAAACACGACAATCTACTGTCCCTACTTGAACGAAGGATGGGCCTAACCGGTCCAGTGTTACAATGGTTCACCTTTGACACCGTGAATCATGCTATACTACTCAAACGGATTGAAGAAGCAGGAGTCAAAAACTCTGCCTTAAAATTGGTCAAGTCCTATCTTAACAACAGAAACCAATATGTCCAGGTTTGCAATTCCGGCTCAGAGGTATTTACGCTCCCTTGTGGAGTGCCGCAGGGCTCTGCACTGAGCCCTACGCTGTTTAATCTTTACGTAACTCCTCTAGCCTACATCATCAGGAAATACGGGTTTAAATTAATATCTTATGCCGATGATACCCAAATTGTGGTATCACTCTCAAGCAGCCCTAAAGACACAGCAGATAACTTTAGACAATGTATGCACCACATAAACCTATGGATGAGGTCGAACTGTCTGAAGCTAAACAGCTCTAAAACGGAGGTTCTGCTATTTGGATCAGACACTTCCTTTTGGGCTCGGAACTGGTGGCCACACAGCATGGGTGCACTCCCCACCCCAATTCAAAAAGTGAGGAACCTGGGCGTCATCTTTGATGACAAATTGTCCTTTCAACATCAGGTCAACAAAGGGGTATCAATGACATACCTGACGTTAAACTCCATACGAAAAATGTGCACCTTCATTCCTCCAGAGGCAGTAAAAACGCTAGTCACAGTTCTAGCATTGGCTAATCTGGACTACGGAAATGCCCTATACCTAGGCATCCAAAAACAACATCTGGCTAAGCTACAGCGGGCTCACAATGCAGCTGCTAGAGTAATACTGAACATCGCTAAATATCAGCCCATCTCAGAAGGCCTAATAAAACTCCATTGGCTTCCCATGAAAAAGAGAATAGATTTTAAAGCTCTCTGCTTGGCATATAAGGCATTACATGGTTTGGGTCCAGCCTTTCTGAAACAACATCTTACCTGGTACCTCCCCACAAGACATCTTCGCTCAGAAAAGAGCAAACTTCTTCAGACTCCTAAATACAGGAAAGCCAACTGGGGTGGAAGAAGCTTTGTCTTTGGGACAGCAAAACTATGGCACTCACTTTCATAAAATATAAAGAGCTGTCCAACATTACTTGGTTTCAGAAGGCTGTTAAAGACATGGCTTTTCTTAAACTAACCTACTCACTCTAATTGACCCACTTCAGGAAACGAGGCCTTTCTTCTGCCGCTATGAGCGCCTAGACGCCCTTGGGCATTCGTGCGCTATGTAAATCTTGCTCACATCACACATCACATCACATCACATACTTCCTAAGCAACAGAGCCCAAAGAATCAAGATGAAGCAAACATTCTCTCAACCATCCATGGTCACACTAGGAGTTCCACAGGGATCAGCACTATCACCAATCCTTTTTAATCTACTCATGGAACCCCTTGCTAATGCGCTGAATTCTGCAAACATTCTGTATCACCTATACGCGGATGACACTCAACTATATATGATAATCTCCTCTCCAGATGACTTCATCTCCCTCAACGCCATTCTTCATAATACCCAAAGTTGGCTCAATGGCAAACACCTCATGTTCAATACCAAGAAAACTGAGGGCCTCATTTATGAGGCTGTGCATCACTTTTACGCCGCCGGTGCGTCACTATTTGTGACTCACAAGCAGGGTAAAAAATGTGCCTTGTTGCACCATATTTACGAAGTGACGCATCTAGGTAGATGCGTCACTTTGTAAACCCCTGCGCTACTTTATACCTACGCCAGGTATATTGTATGCAGAGGGGGCATTCTGACGCAAGAAAGGCACAAATGCATCAATTTCTTATGCCTGCCTCACAGCAGGCGTAAGACCGACGCAGGCCCTTTCACATGGGGCTTGCCCCATGTGAAAGGATACATTGCTGGAGCTGCGTCACTTTTGTGACACACTCCAGCAATGCATCACTTTTGCGCCATACAGATACGGCATAAATACTGACGTATCCGTAACACCTTGCACCATGATGCTTCGTATTGTAAATATGACGCATATTGGTGTCGCAAGGAGGGCGCAGTGAAAAGTGATGCATCGATGTTTACACGCAGCGATGCATCACTTTTCATAAATGAGACCCTGAGTTCCTCCTCATCTCCCCTCCCATTCACACACTCAAGATAGACTTATGACTGAAGCATCTAACTTCCTTTGATTGTGCCCCACACATCATTGACTCCGTAAAATCCCTCGGAGTCACCCTGGACAAACATTTAAATATGCAGGCACAAATCTACAATACCACCAAGGGAGCCAATTTTCAGCTGAGTATCTTAAGGAAACTTAAACCCTTCCTCCCACAGACTGATCTAAAAATGGTGGTTCAAGCTCTAGTACTACCAATGCTGGACTATGGAAGCACCACTCTATGCGGTCTTCAAAAATACAAGCTAGCACCGATCAGGGCATCGCTTAACGCTGCGGCCAGGCTGGTCTCTGGAATAAAAAGAAATAACCACATCACCCCGGCCCTGAAGGCTCTGAACTGGCTACCCTACGCGTCGAGAATACAACTAAAGATCGCCTGCATGACACATAAAGCCCTACATAGCAACACACCCAGCTATTTAGCACAAAAGCTAGAGCAGTCGGGAGGTTGCAGACATTCGAGAAGCGCAAGCTCACTACTACTAAAACCTCAATCCTTCCACAAAAAGAGAACTGGGTGCAGAGCTTTCTCAGGTATCGCACCGAAGATTTGGAACAACCTTCCCCCAGACGTACGCCGAATCTCCTCTTTTACCGCCTTCAAAAAAGAAGCGAAAATGTTTCTAATGAACAAATTAACATCCTAAATCCTTAACTCTCTGATGCCTATTTGCCACCGACTATTTCCAAACACCAATGACTACCTCTTCTGTATTATATGCGATTTCCGATTGTATGTATAATATGTGATAATTATATACTGTAAAGCGCTCTAATACCCCCATGGGTAATGTTCGCGCTATATAAAACTTTATAAATACAGAGTTTGCATGTTAACTGTCTTGCATCTTAGTTTACTAATGGTTCGTGTTTAAAACTATCATTTTTAATAGGAACTTCTCAGAGTAGTGCTATAATGTGTCATACTAATGTCAAAGAATCCACATGCTAAAAAATAAACTTTTTTGAATTTTGAAGAGACTTTATTATATTTTACATGGTTTCTTGTATGATTTACATAGCAAACATTTTCAGGGCTCGGCTCGTGCACACAATGCATGACAGACAGGCATACCAGGAAGCTCTCAGGGCCATGCCTTCCACGCCCACTCACATCTAGAGGTGCTGCATCACCGTGATGTTCCGTGACTGAAGGGGAAGGGCGGGGCTGTGGCAGGGTCAGCCGAAGAACAAAATGTGTACAGTTCGGACTACGGAAAAAATAGTGTATTGTAGGGAAGGAGCCAGAGGGAGCATAATGTTGTTCATTAATTTCTTTTAACTCATTAGGTTTCGCCTGCACAGCGCTTGTGCTGTACTTGTAAAATCTCTTCTCAGTGTCCATTGCCGAATTACTGTGTTCATTCGTTTTTGTTAACTTCCCCTGCCTGCACGCATTTACGATACGTCTACTAAAGCTGCTCACACTGTGCAAGTGCCATTGACTGTCGAGATAAGATCTCTTCCAACGGAAAAGGCAGACAGCTTCTAACAGTATGCTGGAATGCTTGCTTTTGTTACTTAGTTGTGTAAAGCACATGCTTTAGCGCAAGGTCACATTCATTTTCTATAGACACAGGGAGATTAAACATGTTTCCCATAATCACAGGAGGTTGAGCCCAGGCTGAGTCTCGAACCTGGTTCCCCAGTTCCAAAGTCAGCAGCTCTGGCTGTAAGCCACATCCTGGGAAGAAGGAGGGTGGCAGGCAGAAGCCACCTGAAAGCTCAGCTCCTAGGTTCCAATAGGATCTCGAGCTGAGGCCGAGTCAGGCTTCAGGCTCATGTTTTTAGTGCTTCGCCCATCTCTGCTGAAGTCTGGGACAATTCCTATCCATGCCTCAGTACCTTTCTTTGCACTTTGTAGGCATTATTGGATTGATTTTTTTTATACTTAATCTATTTAGTAATTATGAACAAATTCTAAATGTTGTTATAAACATTACAGGTTAAAAATAAAGTTAATATACAAGCGCTATGCTATATTTTACTACTAAACAGGCAGCCACAAGTGCAGTTACCTTGCAGACAACAGGGTCATGATTTGAATGGTGCAGTAGCACCGGGCCCAAAAGTTGTCAGAACTCTTCTAAACACAGAATATTGCTATATTTGACTACTAAACAGGCAGTCACAACTGCAGTTACCTTGCAGTTACAAGGTACTTTATTTGAATGGTGCATCAGGTGCAGTGGCACTGGGGCCAAAAGTTCTAGGGACCCCACTAAACCCAGATTATAACTAAAATTGAAAACTAAACAGGCGGTCACAAGTGCAGTTACCTTGCAGACAACACGTTTATGATTTCAATGGTGCAGAAGGTGCAGTGACACCAGGACCAAAAGCTCTAGGCACCCCACTAAACACTTAAAATCGCTATATTTTACTAATAAACAGACAGTCACAAGTGCAGTTACCTTGCAGATAACAGGGTCGTGATTTGAATGATGCAGCAGGTGCAGTGGCACCAGGCCCAAAAGTTGTCAAAACACCTCTAAACACCTAATATTGCTATATTTTATTACAATACAGGCAATCACAATTGCAGTAGAAAGGGGCTTGATTTAAATGGTGCAGCAGGTGCTGGGGCACCATGGTCAATAGTTGTCAGAACTCCACTAAACACGAAATATTGCTATATTTTACTATTAAACAGGCAGTTACAAGTGCAGTTATCTTGCAGGCAGTAGGGTCATTGTAGGAGGCTGGCTTAGTATAAGGTGCACAGGTATTTAAGTGATGCACCTTGCACTAATCCAGGCAAACCTTTTGGTGGTTTAAGTAGTCTTCGATAACCATAAAAAGCTCTCACAGAGGAAGCTGTGGAGAGCAGCCTTCAGGCTTATCCAGAAGGAGTGTTAAGCAGCTTCTTTTACCAGATATAATCATGTAGTGTTGGTTAAATGAAAAAGAGCCACACAGTGTATGTATAAAAATAGTTCTATTTATTACACAAAACTCACTAACACATTGATATATCTCCTACCCAGAGATATTAACACAAATACACAATAATACTTCAATTGTAACAGGCAAAGAAGCACAAAATACAGTGGTCTCTAGGGGAGACCGAACCATATATTAAGAAAGTGGAATACGAACTGCAACCATAGTCAGGAGTTGGACCAGGAGACTCAAAGGAGCTCGGGACAAAAGGAACCACCCAAGGTAAGTACCCAGGAACCCCATAGAGGCTGTGTGCACAGTGGAAACACAGCTGCGTATCCAATAGAACTCAACGGGGAAGTCGCGATTGCAGTCCAAGCGGACCCTGAAGAAACCCCATGGAAGACAGAAGGTTGGAGAGTCACCCCACCCATAGATACCCCAGGAACCAGGATACCTACACCAGGGAAGTCAGATGCATAGGTGCGAAGTGATGTCGGAAACCGCTGAAGACCACAATGGAGGAATTCAAAGAAGATGCTAGTGGAGAAGACGGTGAAAAAGTCCGCTGGACTCCAAGGGTGGATTCTTGAAGTGAAGAATCTGTAAGCAGAAGGGACAGAGTCAATGCCATGTGGAGGTGACTAGGAGGCACGGAAGAGCTATGCCGACCGATGTTGGACGGTTCAGAAGTGTTGACGGTGACCTTGTCACTGCAGCTGTGGGGATCAGGTGTCACTGAGGAAGACCAGGAGCCGTGCACGAGCTGTTCCATGTCAGAAGTCAAGAACCAGGGGAAAGGTGTCCTGCGGGAGCACCAAAGCCTTGGCTGCTGCAACTGGCGTGGAGAACAAAGGAGCAACGTTTGGACCAGCAAGGTCCAAGGGACTTGCCACAAGCAGGAGAGTCAGAGCAGGCCCTGAGCAAACAGGGGAGCTTACTGGAGCAGAAGAAGACCCTCAAGAGTACCCACAGGCTGAAGACACAGGAGCCACAAGAGGACCTTCAAGCAGCTCACCAAGAAGGAAGGCCCACGGTGCACAGGATGCAGTTAGGATGCTGTACTTGGCAAGAAGGGATGCTGGAGGTTCTTTTAGTCTGAAGATCTCTGGAGTGCAGAGCAAACAAGGCTTGGCAATGGCATGTCCACGTGGTGCACAGGGGTTTGGTCCTAGCAGTTCCGAAGAGGGCTACTGACCTCAGAGTTGCAGAGAAGAAAGGTCAGGCCTCGAGGGAGATGCAGAACCACCACCTGTGTTGCTGAGCCTTACAATGTCCGTGGGATGTCAGAAGCAGCAGACCAGTCAGCTTCATTGCAGTGCCTGCAGATGCAGGGGAGTGACTCCTTTACTCTAAAGGGCGATTACTTTGGGTGTCCTTAATGCCCACAAGTCAGTTGAAGATCCTGGAAGAGGCACGGATACAGACAACGAAGAAGACGTGCAGAACAGTGAGACCAGGAGCAGAAGGAGTCTTCCTTGATGCAGTCTCGGTTCCAGGTGAAGTCCAAGTGTCCAGATGTTCGAAGAGTGATGTGTTTTCAGTCTTGAGTCTTGTCCTACGACGAATCTGAGGACCCAACCATAGGTGAGTCCTTAAGTACCCTAAGGGAAGGGTTAGAACAAGTCAATGGGCCCTCCCAGAGGAGGGGTTGGACAGAGGGGAGGACACTCCCATGTCCTTTGTTCAGTTTTGTGCCAGAGTGGGAACCTAGGGCGCCCCTGAACTGGTTCAAACTGGAGTATGCAAGGATGGCGCCAAATTTTCTCTTCAAAGCAGTCTGGTGGCGCTGGCAAGCACCCCCACCCCAGCCCAATACACTAAGTCCGGTCTGGGAGGTGATAATACCTCCCTGTGAAAAGAAACCTGTTGTTTTACCTTCCCCTGCTCGAGCTTGGCTCAGCAGCAGGAGGGCAGAATCAAGCCTGTGGTCTGCAGCAGCACTAGTTTGCTGTCAGACACTAAAAGGCTGGTACCGGGAGTACAGGGGGGTACCCCAAGGGAGCCCCCCATTACGTGGGAACATGCTTCCAACACTGGAATCAGTGTTGGAGTATGATTCCAACATGTTTGATACAAAACATGACCAGGTTCGGTGCAGCCACTATATTGTTAGACATCTCGTAATGACTGATGTCCACTATATATCTAAATGGCTGACCACACTTACAAAGTCTGGAGAATCGACTCCGGGGTTTGTAGGGGTGTCCTGCTCATGCAGGGGCACCATCACACTAATAACCAAGCACCCTGCCCTCAGGACTGAAGAGCCTGCCATAGATTCTAAGTATAGTGACCCCAGATATATGGAAACTTATATCTGTCGTGAGAGGTGCAAGCACCATCTCACACAGGCTGCAACAGCAGGCCTGTATCACAGTTTAAGTGGACTCCCATGGGTGGCACAATAAATGCTGCAGCCAATGGGAGTCCCCTGGTGTACCTATGCCCTAGGTACCTTAGTACCATATAATAGGGACTTACAAGGGTACACCAGTAGCCAATTGTGGATGTACAGAAGTACTTACCATGGTCAGGTTAGGGAGAAAGCACGGTGACTGGGATCCTGCTTAGCATGATCCCAGTCAAACTAAAAGGTGTTTAAATTGGTTTATTTGTTTTAATAACAGACAGTACACATGCGTATGTATCAGTGAAAAACAAAAAAATACAATCAGGTCACATAAGCATTTTTACCATGAGATGAATTTGATCAGCAGTACATATCTTAATCTGTGTTAATGGATAGCTCTAATCCAGGAGAATTGTATCCCATGCAAGTGCCATAAGGAGCTTATGAAGCCCCAATATGTCTTTGCAGTGTAGAGCGACACTCTCTGCTTGCTCCCAGGTCACCAACGAGCAAAACCAGGCTATCCTGGGCAGGGGCTCCAGACGTTTCCAATGCTTAGTAATGAATCGTTTAGCTGCAAGCAACCCCAGGTCTATAAATCTGGACGTTACTTTGTGCCTGTTGGACCTGTGATAGAGTCCCAGAAGGCACACCTCCCAGGTGCTTTCTATCATGCGACTAGTGCAGCCGGACAAATATGTGACTGCAGCCTCTCATGAAAGAGGTAAGTGCCACACAGTGCCACAACATGTGCACCAGATATGCATCTAGTAAGTTACATCCGAGGCACCGAGTGTCAGTGCGTCTGAAGTATTTATTTATTTTGGCTGGTGTCATGTATGCCCTAAATATTATAAAATATTGTATGAGGTGAAATCTGGCATTTCTGGGGATGTGTGTTGGCCCCTCTGGTATGGCCGCCCATTCATGGACTGTGCACGGCCTTTGAATTTCAGCATCTCAGTATTGCCAGAGAGAAGACAACGGTTGTGCCGCATGTATCCTCAATGAGTCAGCAAACCATTTTGTGCCTCCCTCTGCTCACCACATGTATATATTGGATGGTAAGGTGTGTTGTGGGTTCTAGTGTTATCTTTCCCATAGGGCTGGCAACGCTGAGATCAGTGAGTTATATAATAGGAATTGGCCCCATGGTAGGTCATCGTCGTCAGCTAGGACATCAAAGGGTGTCAATTGCTCATCGAGGTATGACTCCTAGGGTCTGTATTCCTGCCTCCCCATGTAGTAAGTTCTGTTCTGGTAATGGCACGCTGCCCTCTTGGTGTGCCCTGTATAGGTAAGGAAGGCGTGTATGGGATCATGCTTCTTGTCACGTGTAAACTGCAATGGAAGCATCTGTATGCCACCTCCAACATCAGCTGGGTAGGGACTTTACCCCTCCTACCAGGGTGAAATAGGCTTAATATTGACGTGTGCATGCTTCCCGGCAGCTGTGGCATTGTCTGGCAGATTTAGTCCACTAGCCCACCTGTCTATCCTTTGGAGTTGCGACGCCAAGTAGTACATGTCCGTGCCAAATGAATTCTCGCATGGTGCACTCAAATGAGCGAAAAACTGGGTGTCGGATATGGAGCGGCGTTTAGTGAAGTAATATAAGAGCCGTGGAAGGACCACCATCTTAAAGAGCGTGATGCGACCCATGACTGTCAGGGGAGGCTGTGCCAGAAAGTCATTTGTGACTTAATGGCGCCGACCGCCTGCATGAGGTTCCCCTCCAGCAGATCCCCTGGGTGATGATAGATCCTGACACCTAGGTAATGGGACATGGATGGCTACCATTGGCCACTAGGGTTGGATCAGTGACCGATGCAGCGAATGGGTATAAGAATGACTTAGCCTGGTTTACTCCCAGGCCGGACAGGGAGGTGAAGTCAGATAGCGTCTTCGCTATGTTGTCACAGGCTCCCCTAATATCTCGTAGGTATAGAAGTAGGTCATCGGCATATAGGGATACCCTGTGTGTTCCATCACCCAATGGATTCCCCATTCTTCTCCCTCCGCCCATAGAAGGGTTTCTGCCAGTGGCTCCATAGCTAGAGAAAACAAAAGAGGGAACAATCGGCATCCCTGCCTGGTGCCATGACTGATGGGAATCAAATAGGAGACGTAGGGGCCTGTCTTGACTTTAGCAGTGGGAAGAGTGTAAAGCAATTTGATAAGGCTAAGGAGTTGGGTTCCCGGTCCATATCCAGAAAGGGTGGCAAATAAGAACTTCCATTCTAACATGTCGAATGCTTTCTCCAGGACTAACACCAAGCAACCGAAGTGTCGCCAGTGTTCTACGATTTACTTAGCTACACAGAAGAAGCGGCGTAAATTTAGGAATGTACTGAGAGCTGGTACGAAGCCATTTTGATCAGCATGGACTAAACAAGGTACTAGCGGAGCTAATCGCTCTGCTAGCATCTTGGGCAGGATTTTGTAGTTGGTGTTTAAGAGCACTAGCGGGTGGTAGGAACCCAGCAGCTCGGGATTCCTATCTGGCTTGGGCAATGATACAAGCAAAGACTCTCATAGCGTTTCTGGGAGGATGGATGCCTCAAGTGAACTTTCATACAGTGCCAGTAATTTTGGGGCCGAAATACTGACTCGAACGCCTTATAATATTCAGCTGGCAATCCATCTGGCCCTGGCGTCTTGCCCGTTGCCAGCACTCTTATGGCTACTTGAAACTCAAGGAGCGTGATCGGCTCCTCCAGTTCAGCTAGCTGTGACGGCGCCACCGTTGGCAAGGAGAGAGGGAAAAGAAAGGCCGCTATCACCTTCAAATCCATGTTGATGACAGTTTCATATAGGGCTGTGTAATGTTTTAAACAAATTCTTGGTGTATTTCCTGCTGGGTGGTCAGTAGGCACCCCAACAGCGAGCTCAGCAAAAGGATTGGTCATCATGTTTGGTCCTGTCTGATTAGTGCGAGCGAAATGTGCAGCATAGTTCAGGCACTGCAGCCATTCCAGTACTTCTTCATGCTCATGCCTTACTTCGTCTAATTTATGCTCTCTGTCCGGGTTAAGCAGTGTGTTAGACTGCAGATTAAGGAGTGAGTTTGTGAGGCGTGTAACTTGTCAGTCTAGTTGCCGTTGAATGCCCCACACCAACCCCAGACATTGTCCCTTCACAACAACTGTAAGTGCCTCCTATTCGATTCTTTTATCAGCAACTGGACCTTCATTTGTTTCAAAGAAGTTGCTAATAGTGGTACCTAATGATGCTCGGAAGGGCAGGTCCTGGAGTATCGAAAGCTGGAGGCACCATAAGTGCTTCACCTGTTCAGTTCCTACCCACCTTATCTGGAGAAGATGAGGATTATGATCTGAGTGTGTCCGCCCTAGATAATCTATTTTCTGGCAGCCTGGAACCAGTGCTGCCGATCCCACAAAGCAGTCGATGCGGATGTGCAGTCTGTATGGTGGGGAATAAAAGGAGTACATTTGCGTCTGTGGGTTCTCGGCCCTCCAGATGTCGATTAAGTGCAAATGGTGTAACCAGTCTCCTAGGGCCCTGGCATTAGATGTGGCGGCAGTTTGTGGGAGTGGCGGGAAGGACCTGTCTAGTGTCGTGTCAAGGACTGCGTTAAAGTCCCCTCCTATCAGCCAGAGGACCAAGTCACAAGTCAAATAGTTTATTGTATATGATTACTTAAAATCATTACAATTTACACTTAAAAAATATATTGAACTTAATCTTCCATTGAATACTACTTTTCAGTGATGCGGTTGCCAAAATTTAAAAATCTGAATAACGTTATAATACACATAAATTGTTATCTAAAAATTTAAACAATCTGTGCGAGTTCTATTATTTTAAAACTTTCAGAAGGGCTCAAGTGACTAAAAATGTCAAGGAATAAATTGGCTAGATCCTGTTTGAGATAAAATGTCCATGTTAAATTCCAAACAACCATCTTCCTATGTTGTTCCCGTTATCCTGTGGATTAGGGATTCTTTTCCGCTTGCTGCTTTGGCTAGTAAGAGTGTGCCATGTATGAGAAGCCCCTGCCATCCTTGTTCATGCTTTATTTGTGGTCTCTAAATCAGCTTGCCTTAAAAGTTTCCTTACTTTTGCCAGGTATTTAACACTCCGGCAAGCCAAGATTATAGAGGAAACTTCCAGCTAACGTATCACCGCTTGCCTGCAAGTGCGAATGTTCAATTCATCAAAAGTTGGTTTTAAAAGCCCCCTCCTTATATCCTTAACCTCGGGGCAAGCACACAGCAGGTGTGTTAGCGTCTCGTTACAGAAGCCGCATAGTCGACAGTGTGCTGCTTGTTGGTTGCTTTGCCAGGACGGTTGTAGATCTTTCGAATCATGCATGCCCAAACGGTAGTCAGTAAAACTCTTTTTTATCTCGGCACTGAAATGTGTTAATAAATATGCCTGAGGCTTTATTGATATGTAAGAGTTAATCAGGGTCCACCCATGTCTGCGTTTTTTAGGTTGGTATTGTGTCTTCTTGGAAAGACTTCTACTTTGCTGTCTTATTTGCCAGTTTACCAAAAACTACCCGGTCTAACTGGCTGTCCCATGTTGTTTGTATGTCAAGTTCTGCTAATGATTTTCTCAGGTATGCTCCCCATGAATGTGGAATGTCTTGGTCGATCTGGATTTTAATTTCTTTCCAGTATGTATTGTTCAATGACCCTGGCTCAGATGCACAAAATTGGTGGCATAGTTTCACGAAGCCGCTCATGCTCCGGAATTTCTGATTCTGAAGGCCAAATCCAGCTGAACCTGAGCTGGAGTGGCGGACTTTGGTAAATTAAAAACAGCTTTGTAGACCATTGTCTGAAGATCGTTTAGCAGTTCTGCCTCTTTGACGCACCAAACTACTAGGGCATATGACAATGTCGGTACAATTTGTGCTGCCATCACTTTCAAAAGATGTGCATGATTCGGGCAACCCAGTTTTCTATTCAGGAGTCTGTACGAAAAGATTAACGATTGTGCTTTTGCTTTTAGATCCATTTTCTGTTCCTTGTGTGTTGAGCCTCGCCCCAGTTTTAATCCGAGGTATTTGTAGGCCGCTTGTTCTTCTATTAGAGTCCCTTTTATATACCATTTAAACTTGTTTTTTTTGGGGGTCCACAAGACGTACAACCTTGGTTTTATCTTTATTTAATTCCGAACAGTCTCCGCCCAGATAGATGACCAAGTTGTTAATCGCTCTTTGTAGCCCGAAGGGGCTTTGGCTCAGCACCACAATTTCGTCTGCGTGCTGTAGAAGGGTATTGGCTCTTTGACTAAATTTGGCAGATGGCAGTCGGCTGATTGCATGTGTTTACTGATATCTGCCATAAATAAATTAAATAGGCTCGGGGCAAGGACGCAGCCTTGTTTTGGGCCTTGCTCTGTGTGGATACTGCTGGTGGTGGTAAGTCCATCGCCTAGTTTCACTCTAGCCCAGGTTTCACTGTGCAGGGCTATTATTGCATCCAGTAATTTGCTCAGCAGCCCCCATGCCCTTAATTTTTCCCAGAGGCGATTTCTACTTACTTTGTCGAATGAAGCTTTCAAATCGACAAATCATGCAAACAACTGTGTTTTCTTTTTTCTTGCTTTTTCCATTAAGAGTGCCAGCGTGGCCATGTTTGTTAAGGTGGCCATCCCTGGTCTAAAACCGGTTTGAAACATTGGAATTATACTTGTCTCGTCTATCCAATCTTGAAGGTGAAGTAATAGGCATGATCCGTATGGTTTGGCCTCAACATCAATCAGTGATATCAGTTTATAGTTTTCTGGTTTGTTGTGGTCTCCCTGTTTTGAATATTGGGTGGATGATGTTCCCTTTCCAACATTTGGGAATGTTGTTCTTTCTGCAGATCAGATTAAATAATGGCGCGAGGTAATCAGCCCAAAAATCCACCACGTGTTTGAATAGTGCATTGGGCAATCCATTCGGGCCTGCCAACCCTCCGTTTTCAATCTTTTTATTATTCCTCTCAATTGTTTTATATTGATCAGATCGTGTGAGTCGTTGGTACTTACTGCTTGACCGGTATATTCTTCTACTTCCGGTCTTAGATCCTTTAGGGGTTTTGCCATTGCATGCTTGTCATTCCTCGCACTGCTGTACCTAATATGTACGTGCTCCATCCAGATTTTTTTGCCAATTCCCGCTTCTTGTTGTCATTTTCTACCCTTGGTCATATTATTTATGATGCCCCAGAATTCCCTGCTGTTTAGCAATGTACTTGCCCACAATAGTTTTGTCCAGATTTTTTCTTTATATTCTGTCTTGGCTTCCCTCAGCATCTCTACTTGTAATTCTTTTGTAACTCCTTTAGTTTATCTTTGTCTCTTTTCTTAGCCATTTTGACTGCCATGGCTTGAATGTGTGCCTCTTTTGCCATCCTTCTCTTTTCATCTCGTAGAGAGACATTAAACCATGGATCCTTTCTGATGTCTATTCTTTTTGTGATTCTATTAGTGGCTGGAAACCTTCGGGTAAGGAAGAGGCATAGATCTTCCCAAATTTTAATTCTATTTTCTTCTGTCGGTGGCCATGTTCGAGACATATGTTCTTTGAGGGTATCCATTATGATCGCCATATTTGGTCCTAGCCATTTTCGTTTCCTCAGGTTAAACTTTTCTACATGTTGTCCTAGCATGTTTATTTTTTGCGCCGAGGCTAGCTTAATATTAAGATTTGTAATTTGCAGGTGGTGATCACTTTCTATATGTGTGAAGACTTGGAATGAGTCTATTCTTGGCACGAGGTTACTGCTGATGATGGTAAGATCTATTGTAGATCGACTTTTTCCATTGGAATACATTATGGCTGGAGGTCTATCCCCTGCAGTGTTACCATTCAGGATTGACAGGCCGTACCTTTCTAACTCTCGCATTATAATTTGATATCCCCAATTTGATATGCCTCTTTATTTTATTCTGTTTTAATAGGTTACTATTGTAATCTCCTGAAATGATCAAAGGACAGAATTTGTGTGACTTTTGCAATGCAGTAATCAGATTTATTAGTACTGTAAATTTTTACTTCTGATTTTTTTTTTTTTGCAGGGTGAACATATACGTTGACTAAAATTAGTTGCCAGTCTGTTTTATTTGAATTTCGCCTTCCGGTAACTTTTGTAACTTGCATCCAGTTTACCCCGGCATCTAACTCTTCTGTTTGCCAACCATATTTTTGTGATATATATGTTGACCAATGGGTGACCAAATCTTGCGAATTTTACTGCTAGGATGTGATGTTCTATGTAACCAGATATTGCTGTTGGTTTCATTATCCACATTTCTTGAAGGAGAATTTTATCTTGTTGTTCGAGGAAGGACAGAGTTTCGTGGTCATGACCCATATTGTTAAATCCGCGGACGTTCCATGAACAGATCTTTATCCTGTTCTGGCTTCCATCCTTCAACTCACGGCCCTGCTCTTTAGCCTGAACTATCTGCCCGCATCTTTTGTCAATCGTAAGTGAGTTTGTTAGGTACGCGTATTGCTTAGTGCTTATGGCACCCAAGACCAGTCCGTACGTCAACTGTAAAATGATCAAGGTTTGACTGCCTCGTTGTTTCGTTGCCCTCTTTTGAATTTGTTGGCCCCGGTGGCATGGTGGATCGGGCTCCGTGTAAGCATGTTTTTGCTTTTTCGCTGGTGCGTCTTCCAATTTTTTAATCCTCTGGGTACCTTGGGTGTTTATACGGCCTCAGTATGATTCCCCAGAGTTCAAATGTTGTTCTGGTTGCATATATCCTGTCCTCCTAGATCCTTTGAGGACCAGGTAGTCAAGGTCTCTTCAATGTCCGGGTTTTCCAGGTAATACTTAAATTCCACGGCTAAAAGGTCATGCGATGGTATTCCCTTTAGTTCAGGAATTTCTTTAAACAACCTTAAAAGATTCCCTCTATTAAGTGTGTCTTGCCTTCCTTTAGTGCAATATTCTGGTACAAATGTCAACTTTGAAGTGTTCTCCCTCAGGTTATTTTCAGAGCAGCTGACACTTCCCGAACTTTTCTCTTTTTCTACCTGTATATTTTTGATATTCGCCATTTCATTATCAATATGTCTTTCTTGACTTCTTTGTTCTTTGCTGAACTGTTCCTGCAAAGTTTCCGGCTTATTTACTTCTTTTGACCCTTGGTCCGGTTTTCCAGCTTCTTTATGTATTACTGGCCCTTTTGGCTTGCTTTGCTGGTTGATTGAGGGCATCCTACATAATCTTCCTTTTCTGTTTATTGAGATTTTTATTGAATTTTGGCTACTCTGTTCTTTATTGTCTGTTATCTCGTACGCCTTGTTACCTAGTGTTATTTCCCTTCTTTCCGACTTTTCTCGTTTTTTTGCCTTCTTTCCCCTCCTAGCTGTTTGCCATCCGTTCTCTGGTCTGGTACCTCTCTCGTCTTCAGATATGATCCTAGACTGAACTTCCTGTGTATTTTCGGCCCCTTCTCCCTTTTCGGTATCTTGGATTTGTTTTAATTGCCTTGCTTTGTCCTCCTTTTCCCCGTTGGCAGCTTGAGTTCCGTTTTCTAGGCTGGAACCTCCTTCCTCGCCCCTTCTCCCTTTTCAGTATGTTGGGTTTGTTCTAGTTGCCTTTTTGAAATTCCGGGAGTTGGCGCGGATTCTGTGGTCAGCCGATAGTAAGTTGTTATATGCAGCGTCTGATTCGTATTCTCTTTGGAAGTCACTGCCAGAATATTTGGTGCATTTTGCTTTGTATTAAAACTGATACAATCCGTTGTATGATTTGGTTGATCTGGGCCCGTTATTGGATCCTCCATTGTACCTACTATCAATGCTTTATTTTCTTTCCTTTGTGTTTTTTGATTTGTAAAAATAGGGAATATTTTCTCTAATTTTGTAGTTGATTGAATATTATGTTTTGCCCTACCCTTTTAGCACGTTTTCTTTATCTTTTTGTGAGTTTTGTCGTTTAAAAAAAGTATCAATAGAGCTCTGTGTAACTTCGATTAGCTGGTCCCTTTTTTCAGAACCCAGATCCTCCGTTTCCTCTTGTTCTGTTTCTCCTTTGTCAGTAGCTCGTATCCCCTTGGATGTATTTTTTCCTTTGACCGGATCCTTTCCCTCTTCGTAATTATGGGTTACCCCTTTTTGTTTGAAATTTGTTGTTAATTGCACTGCCCCTAGGATATCACTTAATATTTTGGGCAGTTTTGCCAATGTATCTAATATTTTATCACAGCCGCAATTGAGCTGCAGGTTACGATTGTTTGTTTGTAGTTCAGGGGTTCCCCTGCGCATTACAAGAGAAGTAATTGAATCCAGCTTGGTGTTTATGCCTGCAATGTGACCAGCAATTAGATTTATGAGGTCAATCTGGACTTCCGTTTTATCTTATTGAAAGTTCAGAACCCTGATTGCTTGTTCCAGTGTGCTTAATAGAGTATTGCTCCATAGGGCCGTATGCAGTTCATCAAGGGAATTTCCAATATCCTTAGACTCGTGATCACTCCTGCTTACAGATGAAATTGTTCTCGAAGATGAAAAGTTTAATTGATTTATATTCGTCGAAAAGCTTCCTTCCTTCTGCGCGTTCACCTGTTTGTCAATCCTGCTGACCGATGAAATTGTAATTGGTGATGGCAAGTTTAGTTGATTTTTTTTCATTGACAAACTTCCTTCTTCCTGTGCGTTTGTCTGTGGGTCTTTTCTATGAATCTGATTTTATGGAGTAGATACCACCATTCCTGCTCTTCCCGATGCTCCCTTCTTAATACGCGGTGACGTGATATTCCCTTCAATTACATCGTTCGGAGATTCCAGGATTTGGGTATTGGTTTCTGGTATTTGCATCATGTTGGCATCATTTGATATTGAAAATGAGCTTGCCCAGGCATCCTCCAGGTGCGTTTCCTGATCATCTGGTTTGTTTTTTGTTTCCTCCAGGTGCTCGTCTTTGTTATCCTCATTTGAGCCTCTCCCTGGTGCTTGATTTGTTGACGTGGTGATGTGGTGTACCTGGGCTATTGCTGTTACCAATCTACTTACTTGCGTTTCCATGATTGCTTTCTGTAAATCTGAAGTTGTTTTTTTGTGTATTGGGGTACTTGGCTGTAGCTGTATGGAAGGGGGACTTGTTTTACTGGAGGTAGGTGCACACTTTTGCTGTTGCTCGACTGTTCCCGAATTATCGTAACCTTTGTTCCTCCTTTTTATTGGTACTATGGGACACGGCAGTCGTGCTGTCTCTACAGTTGGTGCGTAAATGGTGGCCATTGGGACCTTTAGAAAGAAGAATTTCTGTATCCCGGTACTGTTACCAGGGCTAAGGGATGTTATTTTGGCATTGGTGCCGAGACTAGCCTCTCTGTCTATGGACCTTGCTTTTTTGGATTATTTCTGGCCCTTGCTCTGTAACGTTTTTAATCTTGTTTTTATTGTTTTTGTTTTTGCCTATATTCGCCTGCCAAACTTTCCCAGAGCGCATGTTTCTTTGTTGCGATATTGGCTTGTCTCTCCTTGGGGGGACCACTGTTTTTTGTTTTTTTTTAAAAACATATTTTATTGAGTTTTCTATTGACCACATACAAGCAAGAAAGGCACGTATCACATTTCCCAATTCTTTCAAATATGTCCCCATATTAAAACCCAACATACCCCTCAGCTCCCTCCCCCCTGCACATCCAGTGGTGTGGGCACGTCCAGAGTTGGGGGAACCACTGGTGACCTTTATTCAGTTGCAATAGGTGGTGGAATTGGTGTTGGTGTAACACTGCGATTGTTGGAGCAATTTTCTCAGATCTACCGTGCCAAGCAGTGTGACTTCGACACTGGCAACCCTCTGGTGTGTAATTAAGCAAGTTCTTTCGCTACTCCCACTGCTCAGACTGCATCTCCTTCCGCAGTCTATCACGGCACCGAATGCCTCCCCAACAAACGCCAAGTCGCCTCACCTCTGGTGAGTGATGGCCAGTCTGGGGGGCGCCGTCCGTTATTCGGCGTTTGCGGCGGCAGCGTTTCTTGTAGTAATCTTACTTACTTTTTAGGTTTTGCCTGGCGAAAGCTGCGCTCTGCGCAGCTTTTTCGCGCAGGCGAAAACCTAATGAGAACTGTAGTGTGGGTTTGGGTCGGCCCTCGTCATTCATTGGCTGGCTCCATAAATGGAGCCTAGCCATTGGACGAGGGGCCTGTCCGTCAATGCCGGACCAGATTCGGGGGCGTTCCCGAGATTCTTTGGCTTTTGCCGACGTCACGCGACGTCAGCCGAAAGCCGGGAACGCCCCCGAATCTGGTAAGGCACTAGTGGCACCCCGAGCGCTCTGCCGCCTCCTACTACGGTGCAAACGCTGCCTCCCTGATTGCCGCCGCTGCCCGGGGCCGAGAATAACATGAGGACCTCGCCGGGGCCGCGGAGAGCAAGAACGAAGGAGCTGCCCTCCCATTGGCTGAGGCGGTCGAGCCCCCTCAGTGCCGCCGCGCTAGGAGTGGTTCTCGAGCCGCCGCGTCATCGCTGGAGCCGTGCTGCGATTGGCCGCAGCTTCGTTTCGTTCCGGCATTGACGGCTCCCGGAAGAAGCCTTGGAAACAGCAGCCCGACACAGCCACAGGAGCGCTGGCCCCCCGCCCTGCAGCAGCCGCTGAGCAACACCGGCACCCGCAGGTAGGCGCCAGGCCCACTGGGGTGAGGGTGTGTGAAGGAAGGGGTTGTGTGTGACAGTCTGATGCTACCTCTCATCCCGACAGCCCCAGGGGGTGGGGTCTCTTCCTGTTACTTTTATGCTTGGGAACGCGGGGTTGGATGCTGGGGGAACTGTTGATGGGGTGGTCCGAGGGTTTGAAAAGTGTATTCAGGCCTTGCTTTTAAGAGTGGTGGTAGTGACACAAGATGCAGAGGTGGCTAGTTCTATCCTACCGCCGATAGGATGCTGAGCGAAGCAGCTGTAGGGTCAGAGTGCAGTAACGCGAGGGCAGCTGTCATCGAGGGAGTCATCCCCCTTTTCGTGCGGTGTTTCGGAATAGAGGGATCAAGCCCTCAATACTGCCTAGTAACGCAAGGTGTTGAGGCACAGTGGCCCACCCCTGTCAATGATTTCGTCGGACCCTCTGTGTACCGCTCTCTGCTGGTGATGCTGTGCACTGCGTCTCTTTTTTGGTGCACGATCCCTGATGCCGGCTGAGTTCAGTGATCGAGGGGTGCACAGTAGACAGTTGCTGCGGTGGAGAAAGCGACATAGCTGTTAGATCGGATTCCCACAACCCATTTCAAAGCGACTTGCACCACCTATATTCCCTTGCTCATCACACACAACGTGTAGTTCTGCTCTTCCAAGGCCCTACTTCTTCAATGGTTGCAGGAGGATACCGGTATGGATCTGTGATATATTTCTCCGGTGATTGCGGGATTCTGGGCCTGTGATAGAACCCGCCACCGCCCCCTCCCTTTTTGCTTTGCAGTCTGCAAACGCAGTGCAGCTCCGCGCATGGACCTGTAGGGGGCGCGCTCTGGCCCTGACTGCTGCCAAGCACACACCGTTTCCTACAGGGTATGTGCAGGCCGAGCCCAGCTCGCCTGCTGCACAATGAAGCATGCAAACGACCATGTAACCATCTACCGGCCTGGGATCTCGGCGGGCTCTGCTTTGCTGCGCTCGCACGCCCGTGGAGCTGCTTCATACTTAAAGCATCACTTAAGCCTAAACTCACCAAACTGCTACACTGAGACCCGAGTACTCGTTGCATGTGGTCTATACTCTCTATGAAGATGAACCATCAGTTCCTTTTTGGTACTCCGGCTTCACTTCACCATTACATAGAAAGTGACGTTTTTGACAGCTGAAGTCCAGTTTTTGACAGCTGAAGTCCAGCACGTGTTTATTGATCAACATTTCAGGCGCACTCCTCTAGGGGTAGGATTTGATAGAATGCTACTGCTCCGAGTGTAATCTTGATTTTGCTGCTGCACTGTCTTTATTGAAGATCGTTTCTAGTGCAGAACTAGCAGGTGTTATGCAATATTACGTTTAAGGGTCTTATTTTCTTTTACTTGGTTATTTTAATAATTCGGCTGACACGTAGAGGTTCTGTAGCAATATCAGACTCTAATTGTTTAACTTGAAGTTTTGTGTGATTTGTTTTCCTCACTTTAGAGTGCGCTGTGAAACCAGGTGCTTTCTATATGGGTTGTGCCATTATATTTTTTAGTACATCTCACGGTGAGCAAATAAAGTAGTTTGAGGGATCACCGCCACATTGCTCTTGTTTCTAGAAAGCAAGGGGTTGTCTTTTTCTTGTGACTTTCAGTTTGTTTTCATAAAACCATTTGTGCTCACCTTTTAAGTTAATCTTTTTTTAGATGTCTGTTATTGCTCTGCCGAATGCAATGAATGTCAACAGAAAATATCCACACTTGTATCAGTAGTACATTTGATCAAGTTAGTGACAATAATGCTAGATGAAAACTTTTTTGGTCTCACAGGTGGAACGTTAGACTCTTGGCAGTTAACTTTGAATTATTGACCAACTAAAATATATTTTGTTTTCTCGAAACAATCTTGGGAGTTTCTCATTGTTGTTAGTAGTGTTTGTTTTTGTCTGTGCAGTATAACCTGGGACTGAACACTTTAGTGTTAATGTACAGAATTGTCAATGTCTGAGTCAACATGGCGCCAAGACCTGGCAAGGGCTGTAAACGCAACTTGGAGTTCATTTAGGATTTGCAGTTTCACAGAGCATTCGGAAAGTATTCGTTTCACTATCCTGTTATGTTCGAATAAACTTGAGGCTGGAAGGTCTTCGTTTTTTACCACACACGTGTTGGGGATCGTATCTGTGGGTGTTTGTGTGTGTCATTTGCAAGAGAATAAGCTATTGGCATTGTAAATGACAATGCCATTTATTAATGTTTAAAAAAAACATAAATAAAAATAATGTCAAGAGCAATGCCAATAGCTCTAACTTTAACAAAGGCAAAACCATTGCATTGTAAATGCTTGTTGCTCACTGCCACTGTTCAGTCCTCAGTCCTCAGACCGCTTGGCTCCTCTTCGCTTCCCGCTCTCCACTCTCCTCAGTACCCTGAGCACAGAGCACGGAGCACCAGAGTGTTGGCGCCGGCGCTTTCCCACAGCCTCCGAGCGCCGGGGTCCCTCGCGGCACCAGTGCGGCACCAACGCACCTCACTGCAAGGCAAGGCAAGGTGGCTTCAAATCTCAGACCGTGTTTCTCGTGGTCCTCGGGTCCCACACCGTCGCGGCTCCCGCTGCTCCCGTGTACTCCGTGTGCTCTCAGCGAGTCTCAAACCCCGTCCTGGCTCTCCTCACACGTCGTAGAGGTCCTCCCATGAATGACCACCCGGCGCTCACTCCTCAGGCTCTCCTTCCCAAGGGCTCGGTCTCACGACTCTGCTAAGGGGACCTTGCTTCAATGGGCCAGCATGCCAGATAATGTGTGTCAGTAGGCTGTTTGGGCTGTGTTTGGAGCATAGACAGTCCCGAGCAATATATGCTTCGATTTCCGTCTCCTCCACAGTATAGGGTACCCCCGATCGCACTCAAATAAGTGCCCCCCTGGTTTATGAGGAGTAAACTGTGGCAAAGATATGTCCCTGCCATCTGCGTTTGAGCCCTTGCCTTTCAGGTTGTGCGTAGTGCGTCTCTTGCAAGAATGCTATGTGAGCTGTGCAGCTCTTTAGATAGGAGTAGGTTTCATACCAAGCGCCGGCATATGCATTCTCCGCACATGCCAGGTAATTATGTTAGTGGTAGACATATGTTATGTAGATAGGAGTTTAGCAGAGAGGGAGCGATCCTGTGTGCTGGAGGCGAATTAATAGCGTTGTCCATAAACAGTAGGTGGGGGCTGCACCTGCTGGACCAAATGCTGTGTAACCATATGAAATAACATGTCTAAAAATAAGTGAAAACTTTGTGGTGCGGAACCAGGTAAGGGCAAAGGGACAACCTGTATCCGGCCAAACTACTAAACTTGCCTAATGGCAACTACCGACCAACCACATCTGGTTTGTGGCTTCTTTTGAGGGGTGTGAGGCCGTAGTGTGTGAAGGACCCAAATTAGAGCAGCAGTGAGCGCACGGCACCACTACACTTGCAACTGGATCTTTCGGAGAGCAGTAGAATAAATTAGCTATGTGTTCCCCAGGGCTTCTAGTTAGTTGCGCCCTACCTTCTGGTTTATCGCGATGCATCTGCAAAATATGTGTGCTGTAACGTTTTGGTCATACACAACAGCATTGTCATGAATCAAATTAATGCATCTGCCGTTTGTGTTGTCACATTTGGTAGTGTCCGATTCTTGTCCACTACCTCGATCTCGCATAGTTGCAGCTGTTTGCAGGGCTTTCGGCCTCTCCTGTAGAACTTGTTCCAGGTTGGAGACAGCTCGTAACTGCAGAGGTGGCCATCTGCTGCACTTTAGCTTCCCTCTGCGGTCCCTATCATTACCAGTACCTGGTCGCATTTGCTTTTCTCACCAATTTAGTGAAGTCCGGTGTCCGGTAGACTTCAACCAGGTAAAGGTCTCCTCTGCTGTGTTAAAGAAGTGAGTGTTGCTGTCTGAGACTAAACGGCGGCGAGCCGGGAAGAGAAGGGAGTATCGGATGCCCAATTCTTGCAACTGTCTCTTCTCTGCCAAGAAGGATGCTCTTTGCCTCTGCAATCCCAGGGGGTAGTCTAGGAAGAAGAGTACTGTGGCATTGTCAACCTTCACCTCCTCCAGTTTGCAAACTTCACGTAACACATCATTGCGATCTTTAAAGTTGAGGAGGCGAAAGGGGAAGGGCCGGCGCCGCCCGACGGCACACGATTAGCCCTCTCAACCCTAAAGAAAGGAGAGAGCGTTCCGGATGGTAGCAGAGACCTCAGCCATTTTTCGGTATATGCCACTGCATCAGTTCCTTCCGCGCCTTCTGGCAGTCCTACTATGCGAACGTGGTTACAGCGCGACGCATCCTCTACATTGCGCGCTAGTGCCTGCATTCTCGTTGTTCGGTCCTGTATGGTTGTTGTTGCATCTTTGGTGGCAGGACGGATCTCCATTATTTAAAGTTCTACATCATGTACCTTGTCAGCTAATTTCCGATGGTCAGCATGTAACAGAGTGAAGTCTGATGTGATTTTATCTATTCGCCCTTCAAGAGATGTGCATGTCTGCACTAAAGATGTTCCCAGTTTCTCTACCGTTTGTAGGCCTGAGTCTAACTTAGACACTAATGTGAGGGCTGTTGCTGCATCTAACGTCCCTCGGTCTTGCTGAGATTGCTTGACATTAGTGACCGATTGTGTAGGCGCAGGTCTAGTCCCAGTGCGCTGCCAGCCCATCGCTAGGAAGCCTCAGGAGAGAGGTAGTATATGTTGTCAAAGTCTATATGAACTTGAGCGCTGCAGGACGTCACTGCATTTGCTTACTTATCTGATTACAAGGAGCGAGGGGGGCTGCTGCGTGCCGCGTGTGGTCAGCGGCTCTGTGGGTGACGAGTGGCCAGGGGTCTACTTAGACGAGAAGCTGTTCAAACCCAGCCAGAACTTCAGATTGTCTGTTTACTTCTTCACTTTAGCCAGCATTGAAGGGAGGGATCTGTGAGAGAGTGGTGATTCCGTCCTCAGGGTATGAATTGTGTTCTATGACAATCTGCGGAGCGATTTCCGTCTTCTGATCGTTCTGATCGTTTTGTGTATGCGCTAGGGAGGTGTTAGGCCTAGGCCCTATAAGGCCCCCGGTCCGCTGCTAGGATTCGCCACCCGTCCGCCCGCTTAGAGATCATGGCAGCAACAAGTGCTGTATCAATTCTCCGTGCCTGCTGGAGTCTGCTCATCTGTCACTGCGCGACTATGTGGACGAGGAGCCTGTTGATGGTGTTAGGCCCCCGGGCAGGCCTACCTTAATCTAGAGCCCTCTCCAGTGCATGGACTATTTGGTGTCACTGCATTTTCATGGGACGTGGGGGAATACCCCAGGCATCCCCTTCCATAGTTGGTCCCCTTCTAGTTATGGGGCTGAGACCGCAGCACAGCTATACGGCCCCTCTATGTGGTTCTGTACCCGTGGCAGCATTGAGAAGGGGCAGCATTAAGTACACAAAGGCCTCCTACAGTGCCCGAGCGATACCGTCGTCCCTTCAGGAGTCACCATCGCAGGGCTTAACACTGCGGGCCTGGGCTCGATAAGTTCCCCGAGCCCCAGCTAGACACACTCCCTGCCTCACCTCTCCTAGGCCGCTGGGCGGGTTCTGGTCATGGTCGGGTTCTCGTCGTGGTGCAGGCTCCACGGGCTCACGGAGCACAGCTCGACTTCTCTGACGTGTCCTCCAGCTCTGACATACCACAGGGTCAACATCCGCCATGCAGTCAGATCTCTCCACAGGGCATGTCACTCACCACGGCTCGGGTCCGGGCGCCCCCTCATTCAGACCCCGGCTCATGGGTCAATCCCCATAGGCATGTCACCGGCAGAAGGAATAGCCACATAGAGTCTCGCAATGTGTTACAGGTCTGCCGTGTGAGCCCAGGCCCCACGATTCAGGACCTCACTCCCAGATCTCCATTTCCGCCGTGTTGTAGGCGCCTCATTACCAGTGCCTGCACCAGGACCCGCAGTCTCGACTTCCACTTTGTGGGAGGCACAGATTGTTACCTAGGAGGCTCCGTATCCAATCGTCAGAGTATTTGTTTCATGCAGCCTTCAGCGGAGCTGCGACCGACTCTCCATGCGGGTCCATGTGCTAGCTGCTTCGCAGTCAGCGATTCGCCATTTTTCCACCAGTAGTCGACCAAAGAGGAGCCTACTGCTATTTGGCATGAGTAAGGGTCTGTTAGGCGAGTGGATGGCACCGCAGGCTAATTCATTTGGGAGGATAATAGGGCTGAGATGCGGAGCCTCTCTAGAGTGCGTCCGCCATCTTAGCTGGCTAGCCATGTGCCTCCCTACTTTGTTACAGTCATTATTTGAATCAGAACTCATCTATATTTATTGCTATATTTTACAATTAAAGAGGAAGCCACAAGGGCAGTGATCTAGCAATCACCAGGTTCATGATTTCAATAGTAAAACAGGCACAGTTGCACCAAGACCAAAAGCTCTAGGCACCCCACTAAACACTAATATTGCCATAGTTTATTTCTAAACAGGCAACCCCAAGTGCAATTACCTTGCAGAGGTCATGATTTGAATGGTGCAGTGGCACCAGCCCAAAATTTGTCTTGACCGCCTCAAAACAACTAATATTGCTATATTTTACTGGTATACAGGCAGACGCAATTGCAGTTATCTTGAAGTTAAAAGGGGCTTGATTTGAATGGTGCAGCAGGTGCAGTGGCACTGGGGCCAAAAGCTGTAAGGACCCACTAAAGCAGAATATTCCTAAACTTTCCTACTAAACACGCAGTCACAAGTGCAATTAACTAGCATGCACTAGGACCTTGATTACAATGGTGCTGCAGGTGCAGTGGCACCGGGGCCAAAAGTTGTCAGAACTCCTCTAAATATCAAATATTGCTATATTTAACCACTAAATATGGAGTCGCAAGCGAAGTTACCTTGCAGGCTTTGGGTTCTGATTTCAATGGTGCAGCAGGTGCAGTGACACCAGGGCCCAAAGCTCTAGGAACCCCTCTAAGCACCAAACATTGCAATGTTTTACTACTACTAAACAGGTGCAGTTATGTTACAGACAATAGGGTCGTGATTTGAATGGTACAGTAGGTGCAGTGGCACCCGGGCCAAATGTTGTCAGAACTCCCCACAACATATGATATTGCTATTACATCAATTAATTATATTCCATTTAATTTTTCAAAATGTTGCTAATACTTACCCGCACTATACCACTAGTAACAGCACAATATATTGCATTTTTGTGCATAAACAAGTCGTACCACTTTAACAGACTTTCTGTAACTTATATTGCCCAACTACTTGGCAAGCTACAACTTACAACAAAAACCAGCTTATTATTAATCATATAGGCAAAACCTAATGCATTTACCAATGCTTGTTTTTATTTTGTACAGAATGGCTAATTGCAACATGTGAAACGTGGTTACACTACATCACTAGATTTAAAATAAATACTAATATTTAATATAGGCATAACATTGTTTTGAATTAGACTTCGGCTGCAGCATGGCTGCCCAGGTTTCAGATTGCTATGTGTGACATTTGCAAATTTTTAGTGTAATTATGAGTGACATTTCAATGACTGAGTGACACTTTCTCGCCAGCAAAATCAAGTAATAAAGATAAGGAAAAATAGAAATATCAGAAATTACTCTCATTTGAGCAGCGAGAAACTCTAAGATGATCTTAAAACTGCTGCAAAGCACCAGAAATCAGTATTTATTTATTTATGCAATTTATAGAGCGCGCAAATACCCGTGGGTGTCTCGGTGCTGTGGCGTGTCTAGATGGCGCGGCCAGTAATGGGCATTTATTGGTCAAAAAGCCATGTCTTTAAAAGTTTCCTGAAGGAGAACAGATTTTGACACGTTTTGATGTGCGTGGGAAGGGTGTTCCATAATTTGGCAGTGGCAACGACGAATCTTCTGTCCCCCCAGGAAACCTTGTTTGTCCCGGGAACCTTCAAGAGGTTGGGCGTTAGAGTGCGCAAGGCTCTTTTGGGAGTGTAGAAACAGAAAGCCATCTTTAGAAAGTGGGGTCCTGTATTGTGTGTGGCTTTAAAGGCGATGCAAAGTGCTTTGAATTTGATACGGCTTGTGATTGGTAACCAGTGGAGTTTCCTGACATGCGATGCGATTGAATGGTACTTGGGGGTATCTGTTATCAATCTGGCTGCAGCATTCTGCACCATCTGAAGTTTGTTGGTGACCTTTTTCTGCACGTTAAGGAACAACCCATAATCGATTTTTGGCATTACTAATGTACTGATTAGGGTTTTTCTGGCACTGGGAGGTAGAAATGGGAGGAGTTTTTTTTTTATCATTCTGAGAGTGTAAACGGCTGAGGAATCAACTGTGTTGGCGTGGGATAGAAAGGTGAGTTTGTCATCAAACATGATCCCTAGATTTCTCACTTTTGTCACCGGGAGCGGTGGTGTGCCCAAGATGGTTGACCACCATGTAGAAGACCTAACCGGGTGTAGCTTTCCGAATATCAAAACTTCCGTTTTGTCGGGATTCAACTTTAGGCAATTATTTGCAATCCAGGTGCTAATCGCACGCATTCCATCTTGGAAGCTGGCGGCGATTGCTCCTCCGTCATTATGGATAGTGAGCACCAGTTGTGTGTCATCAGCGTAGGATGTGAGTCCCATCCCATGGGCTTTGATGACCCTAGCCAGGTCCACCACATAAATGTTAAAGAATGTCGGACTGAGGGATGAACCTTGTGGCACACCGCAAAGGATGGAGAAAGGTGCTTATTTGAAAGAGCCGAGGGCAACTGCTTGTTTGTGATTGGAAAGAAACGAGACCAATAGCTCTTTAGCCTTGTGTGTAATGCCTAGATGTGTGACACGATCGATCAGTGTGGTGTGATCGACCGTGTCAAAAGATGCTGATAGGTCCAGCAGCACCAGTACTGCCGTGCCCCCTTGGTCGAGGATGGTCCTTAATTCGTCGGCCGCTTAAATGAGGGCGGTTTCTGTGCTGTGGCCCTTCCTGAACCCAAATTGCATCTCATCTAGGAGACTATTGTCTTGAATATATTCGGCTAGTTGCTGGTTCATTACTTTTTCAAATATTTTAGCCGGAAATGGTAGACTTGTGATGGGTCTAAAATTTCTGGGATCTAGTGGGTCAAGATGTTGTTTCTTCAGCAATGGTGATGGCCTTTTTCCAAGAGTCAAGGTAAGTGCTGGTCGTGAACATGGCATTGCATATGTCAGCTAAATTTGAGGCTAATAAGTCAGGACATAGCTTTAAGATGGAGGCCGGACAGTTGTCCAGCGGGGAGCCTGATTCAGTGGATAGAATGAGGTCTGTGATCTGTTTCGTGGAGACTTGGCTGAAATTCACGAGGGATGGCTGAGTATCACTTTTGTCAGAAATGTTGTCAGTAGAGTGAGTCGCACACATTACAGCCAGCCAGGTCGCTGTAATAGACTTGACTATAGTACTACATGTTCAAACCTAATAAAAATGATTACAGAGCACTGCTAAGCAGTGTCCTCCCTGGGCAGCGCGCCACTAGCTGCTGCCCAGCCCCCCACCTCCAGTTCATTCTAGCAGGCTGCAGCTGTCACAGAGCTACTACAGACACCAGGCTCTTAACTACATGATGCCAGCCACGCTGCAGTGTGGTCACCGAGCGCTTGCATTATAATTATGGTCTGCACTGAGTATAGCTGCCTGAATCTCCAGAGCTCTTTTAGTCCTAGGAGGAGGTATCTCAGGCCAGTTCTCTATGAATCACTGTGCAGCCCGAGCCGGCGCCCCACCCAATGTGGGTGATGCTGGAAGATGGCGTAAGGTTGACCACTGCTTAGAAAAGGTAGCTGTGTCTGATTTTTGTTTTAACTTTGTTTTTATTATTATTATCATTATACTTGCATTTTACATTTTATTTGAAGACAACCGTAACTAATACAATTCGTATCTTAGCTTTACATAAACAATGCGCTTATGACATTCGACATTTCGGTCAATGTGGCTAGTTACAAATCTCTTGTATCAACAATTGGCATGTCAGCGTAACATACCGTTTTAAATTATGTGTACCTTAATTCAAAATATAACATATAACATTGTACCCTACCACCTGGTGCATTTACAGTAGATCTGCACATATCCATATGTATCACACCCAAGACCTCCCCATCGCACCGCGCCAGCCCAGCAATCCAGCTCGTCTGCGTGTTGCGTGTACCTAGTTTCCCATACCTTCCAACGCACAACGTTCACAATTCAGTTGGTGTATCATGGTGTTTGGAGGCTGAATATATATTCGGGAGGGGAGCAGGGAAGAGAAAGGGGAGGGGGAAGTCTGGCCCAGCGAGGGAAAAGGGAACGTATTATGTCGGGAGGGGGAATTCGACAATGGGGAGAGGGCCGAGAGAAATAGCCTATTACTCATAAGCTTGTATAGGTCATCTTGGCAGAATGCTGATTGACGAAACAAACTGAAGAACAGCCCTTGACTGACAAACTGACTCCACAAATATCAACCCCAGTGTTTGATCTAAGTGTTCCACAATCCCGTGGCTCCAGCATGTTGCTAAGTGGTGATAACAGTAAGGCAAGCAAACGCCGATGGGTAGATGTCAGCATAAGCGCTTCTCAGAGGTGGACGGGGTACAAAGCTGTCTACCTCAGGCTAAGGTGAACTTCCTGCATTTGCTGAGGTTCATGATCTGTGTACCGAAGTCATACCTGACTTCCTCTCAGATGCTCCCCTTGATCAGAGCTGTTCCGGACATAGTTGAGTTTTGGGCCTATCCTCCCAAGAGGCGAGTCCAGGATATTCAGTCTATGATACGGATGTTTCAGCCTCTATCCTGGATTTCGTAGAAACTGACTCTGAGGCTGATGGGCCTTATGGCAGCTTGCATCCTGCTTGTTACACAAGCCCATTGGCAGATGTGGGCTCTGCAGTGGAAAGTGAACACCCAGTGGGCGAGTATCAGGGTAATCTCTCTGACATGGTCCAGAACTCGGAGGGAACTGCAAAAGATCTGCAGTTGTGGCTGATGAACCACAATTGAGTCAGTGGTAGACCCCTCTTCTTCCCGAATCAGAGCTGTCTGTACTCACAGATGCATCACTCCTGGGATGGGGCGGCCATCTGGGAGAGGTGAAGATCAGAGGACTCTGGTCTCCGGTGGAATCTGGGCTCTACATCAATCTGTTGGAGCTTCAGGCGATCGGGTGGCATTGAAAGACTTTCTTTGTTCAGTCAAGGGAAGACTAGTACAGGTGTTCACGGACAACACCACCACCATGTGATACCTCAATAAACAGGATCGTGGAGTTGTGGAGTCTTTGTAAAGAGGGCCTGTGCTTCTGGATGTGGCTAGAACACCAGGGCATATCCCTGGTGGAATGCCTGACAGGCTCTGTGAACACCAGAGTGAACGAACTCAGTCGTCCATGCTTAGCTGATCACTAAAGTTCTCCGGCATATGTTCCCACCTGCACCTTTTATTATGCCCAGTGGGAACTCAGCTTGGTTCTTACTTTTCTGATGCACGCTCCCTTTGAGTCCTACACAATTGTCCACTCAGGCTTCTGACCATCAAAATGGCCTTCCTAGTGGTGATAACATCTGTGCATGCTCCATACCTTAACTTCTACCCAGACAAACTGGTTCTTTGAACTACAGCATCCTACTTACCGAAGGTGGTCACTTCTTTCCATGTAGGTGACTCCCAACCCTCGGCCTACCTTTAACGCCCCACCTCACCCCTCAAAATAAGAAGATAGACTCCACCGGCTGGACCCAAAAAGAACATTGTTGTTATACCTTGATTGCACTTGTGAGTCCCGGATGTACGATCAACTCTTCATGGGGTACGTCGGAACCAAGGGAAGGCAGCGCAGAAGCGGACCATCTCACCAAGGATACTTCTCTGCATCAAAATCTGCTACTCATTGACCATAAAGCAACCTCATGAGAGTTTGCCGGCTCACTCTACCAGAGCAAAAGTTGCGACCACTGCCCTAGCACGCAGAGTTCCTGTCCCCGATATCTATTAGGCAGCAATGTGGGCTTTCTTGCATAAGTTTATGAAGCACTAATGCCTAGACAATCAGGTCTGGTGTGATGGTCATTTTGCCCGTTCGTCCTAAAGGATGATTAGGTTTAATCTGCATCACAACCTCACCTCCAGGGAGTTACTACTTGAGTATCTATTCTAAGGTGATGAATCTGCAGCTAGAAGTCTCTATCAGATGAAGAAGTTAATCACCTTCAGTTACACCTTATCTGGTAGCGACTATATCCAGCTGCAGACTCCTTACATACCCACACATCCTCCCCACGCTGTGATTGGATTATAGGATTAACCTTTAAAGGCCCTAGCTTCACACACCAGTGGTCAGTGTCCCTCGTGGCTCTGGGCTTCTGGCATGGAAAGTGACATCAGCGAGCTGGGGTGGCACTTATATAGGCACCGCGCATATCACTTCTGGCATGGATGACGCCAAGCAATGCCACTTATCGGCGTGCAGGGGTTCTGCTCATCAAACATTTTCATGTCCAGTCTGACGCCTGGGGAATATCCTAAGGTAAGGAATCTGCGGTTAGATAGAGTCTCTGCAAGATAAGGCGTTACCGAAGGTAAGTAACTTGTTCTTTTTGTATAATGGCTAACAATAATTCAGCTCTTGTACTGTAGTTAGGGTTGCCACTTGGCCAGTATTTTTACGGAAATGGCCAATATTTATGTCTAGGCTGATCAAGGTGTTGGTAAAGTCAGCAGTAGCAGGTATATTTTTTCCATCTAAGGCACAAACTTCAAATAGCAAACACGTCACTTCAGCAGTGTTTAATCTTTCTAAACCATTCTCCTGCTCTTTACAGCGTCACGCCTTGTTTTGTTGATGTCTGTGACCTGGGAGAGCCTGTGCTAATATCTTCAAGGAATCAAAGGGTGCGGCTGCCACGCTTGGCACGCGCTCACCGCATTCTTTTGGCAGTAAATTGAGACTTAGAGGCGTGACCTGAAGTCGACACGAGATGACACCCTCTCACCTTTATCCTAGCTTCAACTCTGTAAACTGGCCCTGTCCCCTCGTGCCTCACGAGGTCCTGGTGCACAAACACCACGGCTCGCGCCTCCCAGATCCGTGCACGAGGAGCATGGCCAGCGAGGTTTATTTTCAGATTTTTGGGACTTGCAGGCCTTATTGTACAATGATCTAAACATGACTGCAGATGCCATTATGCAAAGAAATTCCTGGGCTGGATGCAGGGTCGGATTGGGATCACAATTTGGCCCGGGCACTGACGAAAAAAGTGGCCCACATTTGCGGGGCGTGGCCCAGATTCATGGGCGTAGCCCACATTCACAACCCCTTTCTCTTAAAAAATTATTTCCCAGCCCTCCAGCACAGAAGCACCTGAAAACAGCAAGGCCCCAGCTATTTGTAAATTACTCAACCCTCCCCAGCCCTTCACTGCCTCAGGGCAATGGGGTGGCAGGAGAGGGGCTAAAGCAAAAACACAGCTTCTGGGCCATCCGTGGGGCTGGGGGGGGGGGTCTAGAGTAAAGATGGTGCAGTTTCCCACATCACCTGGCCCCCATAGTGAGACCCATTCTTCCTCCCCACTATGCCCTGAATGAAGGGCTGTGGGTGAGGTGTTAAAGCAAACACTTTTTCTGGGCTGCGTGGGCCCCAGGGGGCCGAGGTGAAAATGGCTTATAGGCCTGAGCAACACCTGGCCCCCTGGGAGGCTGAATCTAGCACACAATCACCCCTCCCCAGCCCACCATCAGCATGATTGCTTGGCAGGGGGTCAAGGAGAGGCCACACCTGATCATCACTGAACTGGCCCACGTTCTAACTAGATGATATCCCCCTCTCCCCCTATTCAGAGGGGAGCTTACAAATACAGTTATAGGCTAACTAGATGCTCTACCCCATCGGTTTGGTCTCCCCCTACGGGGCTTATGGGAAGGGGGAGATCATCCCGATGGGGAGATTAAAACGACGGAACACCGGGCAAGCTGTTTTCCTCTCCCTGTCAGTGCTCTCTGTGGACTGGTAAAGGAGGAAAAACCGGCCCACAGAGTGCACTGAGACACCGTCCCTTCGGCCCATGCCCGAGTGCCCGCAGTGCCAATCCGCCCCTGGCTGGATGGAATACTCGCGTATTGACCTGGGAAGCTTGATTGCTCGGACTGAGTACATAGACTACTCTGCCCAAGATCACACAGTGCAGTGCCCCAGCGTTGCAGGACACTTGCTGGCCAATCTGACACTATCTAACCCTGTGTGTAAGGCCAGTATAAAAATAGTCACTGAAACCACATTTCCCATAACACTCCTCCCAGACCAGACTGGCAAGATAGAGTCACATAAACAAGTAGACAACCACAGACCAGTTACTTTCTGGTGACAAAGATTATCTTATTTTGAGCGGCAGCTGTTGCTGCCAAGTGGTTTCATGTCATTACACTTTCAACCGATCCTGGCTGTAAGCAAAAGCTTGTAGTTTTTAAAATTGCAAGTATGTACTTTTGGCTAAAAAGCCAGAACTGGCTTGAAGACAGTGGTGGCTCGTAATATGCATCAGGGTTGGGGAAGGCACACATACACACTCTCATTTTATATATAAATATATATACACTTACACCCAGCATATAAATACACCCACTCACAGCACGCACACACAACTATTCATACTTGCACGTACAAAAAAAAATTACTGGGCCATGCAGTGGTCTCAGGCGAGAAGCCTCTTGTTTCCTGGAGAAAAGGAGGGAAGAAAGATCCCCCCACCTCCTCTCATTGGCTGACCTTCTCTAAGGTCAGCCAATGAGAGGAGGACCTTTCTTACCTCCTCACAGAGTGTGATTGGGTTAGTGAGAGATGCTGACACCACTCCACACTGTGATGAGAGTCCCTTATGAACACTCTGCCCTTGGCACTTCGGGCTTAAAACTGAAGCGCCCAGATCCAAGTCTATCAGGGACGCTGGCTTTATTTTTCGATTTTTGGGACTTGCTGTCCTTGTCATGAGGGGGAGGCTCACAGTAGACCTTGCATCTGGAAACTGTAAGCCTGTCCCCCGCCTTGCTCCCTGTCCCCATTTCAAAGAATGCCACTGGGCCACAGAGCTTTTCATAATTCTGGCCCCTTGTATCTCAAGTGCAGAATTCTTCCCCACTGTCCTTTGCAGGCTCTCCGACTGCTAGTGCAACATACTCCAGATGCCAAGCAACAAGTGAATGCATATTGTCCATTATTCCTTTTCCTTTTTAGCTGGCAAAGTTAGGAACCCTCTCTCGGCTACCATCGGGAACATTTCCACTTGAGCTCTTTTTAGGAAAAGTTAAAAACCTAGAGGCTTATTTACAAGCCCCTTGTGCCGCCGGTGCGCCAAGTTTTTGGGACGCACCGGCGGTGCACTTTGCTGCCCTATATTTACAAGAACACGTAAAGCCACCCTGCATGGCTTTTCCTGTCCTTGTAAATACGGCCTCTTTACACACAGCCCTTTGCATGAAAGGGGCGTTCCATGGGTGTTGCTGTGGGTGTTCCCACGCAACACCCATGGAACCTGACACAGTTCCAGATTTAAGAGAAATTGTAAACATGGAAATGCACCTGAATGCTATGCCTCCCCATGGGAGGCACAGGGAGGCGCAACAAGGAGAAATATATTAATTTCTCCTTGTTTTTCTCCTCTTTCTATGCATGCTGTATTCTGCAGCTCACACAGAAAGAGGAAATCACCTCTGGTGATTGTTTATGTGCAGGAAGAGGTTCCTTCCTGCACATAAACAATCATTAAGAAAAATGACATATGAGCAACTTCTATGCGTGCTAATGCAGCACACATAGAAGTTGAAAAACACTGTTTCAGATTTTTTATGTGCAGGAAGGGAGACCTTCCTGCACATAAACATTCGTCCCTGTGACGCAGGCAACCTTGCACCATGGTGCAAGGGTACATGCGTCGGCGCATGGCAGCTAATTGTGCGCCAGCACAGGGAAGAGCAAAGGGATCCATCATATTATTGTAGATATGACACAACCATGTGCTTCGGAATTAACGCAGAACGGTGCAGCCAAATGGCTTGCAGCACCGTGCTGCACGAATTCTTTGTATATAAGGCCCCTGGTTCTTTCATCTAATCTCGTTCTCCCGTCTGACAGCTCAATTCCCCACTAAAGCACCCTTTCGGATAGCAATGCACTCTATGATCTGAATAATAAGTTTAATTCATCTCAGCGGAATTGCTTGGAGTAACGCGTTGGTGAGGAATGTGGTATACCACACTAATGGAGTGCTCTGACACACTTATACCTAATTACTATGAGAGACCAGAGAAATCAGCAGAACCAATACACAAAAAAGTGGTACCCTACTACTAACATACATGCTACCGCAGAAGATTGTGTTCATCCTGCAGGTTGCAGATTCATATTCTGTTTTGCGATGAAAGTCTTATGAATGGCTTTGTGTAGCTGCCGTACCCTGCTCTTGTACCTTCCTGGTCACCTCTGTTTACTTGGTGAGACTGACAATCAAGGAAGCCAGCTGATGGCACCACACTTTCACCAAAGGATTCCTACCGATCAGTGACGCACTAACACCCATCCTTAACGTCTCCATCAATGCAGTCACATTCTTTGATACCTGAAAACGTGCCACAATCATGCTCCTGCTCAAGAATCCATCTGCTGGTCCAGCCACGCTTTCCAATTATAGACCAGTTTCCCTCCTACCACGCCAGCAGAGGTCTTAGAGAAACGAATCAACCAACGTCTCACAAACCACCAGCTCCTCAACGCAATGTAGTCCTGATTCAGGTCCACCCATAGAACAGAATCGGCACTCATCGCCACCCCAGATGACATCCACATGATCCTTGACAGAGGGGAAACAGCAGCCCTCATTCTCCTAGACCTCTCTGCAGCATTTGACACAGTCTCACGCCCAATCCTCATCAGGCACCTACGAGGGATTGGGATTCAATGACCCACTCTCCATTAGTGCTGCACCTTCTCCATAGAGAGAACACAAGCTGTCAGTCTAGCACCTTACCTCTCTGAAGCTTGCAAACTCATCTGATGAGTGCCTGAAGGTTCATCACTCCTCCCCACTCTCTTCAATGCATAGATGACCCCTCTGGCCAACGTCATTTGTATCCTCTCCTATGCTGAAGACACACAACTCGTACTCTCACGCTTGGACAAGACCCCCAATACAAGAAACAAGATCACCGCCTGCATGACCGAATTACCTAACTGGATGAAAGTCTGCTATCTCAAGCTCAACACCGACAAGATAGAAGTAGTTATCTTTGGCAAGAACACTTTACCACAGGACTGCAACTCGTGGCTGGCCGAACTCGTGCCCACACCCAGCACTCACACTAGGAACCTTGGAATCCTCATCGGCAGCAAACTGGACATGACCGCTCAAGTCAACGCCGTCACTACATCCTGCTACCACACCCAGAAGATGCTGAGAAAGATCTCAAATAGCTGCAAAGCAGCACTGGAAAAAACCTCCCTCACGCCCTAGTCACCAGCAAGTTCGACTAGAGGAACACCCTCTACACCTGGATCATCAAGCAAATCACCAGAAGACTACAAACCATTCAGAACTCAGTAGCCAGACTCCCGCTCAACCTCCCACACAGAACTCACATCACACCACACCTCGGGTAGCTCCACTGGCTCCTGATACACAAACGTGCTTATTTCAAACCCTTCACACACGCACTTACGGCACTACACAACTTAGGCCCCAACTATCTGAACAGTGGCTTGTCCTTCCACCAACCACCCAGGCACCTCCACTCCGTAGGACTCGTACCCAAACACATCCCATGCATACCCAGAATCAGACAAAGAGGACAGGCATTCGCTTACATCACCCCTAAAGTGTGGAACGACCTCCCACTCTACATTAGAGACTCTTCGTGTCAGATGTTTCTTCTACTGTTTCTATGTGATCTGTGAAGGGGGTAAATATTGTGCGTATATCCTGAGTACCAAACATATACAATTCTCTTATTTCTAATACTCATTTGAATTCTCATTTTTAAAGTACCGTTTAAAAGCAAACTATTCTATATCTTACGATTTTTCCTATTTGCAAGTAACTACAAATTATTTTTGTTTACAATAGTCTTCTGAAAAATGATGGGCTACCTAACCCATAATTTTGAGCTAAAGGTTTTTGTAAAAGCTGCCATTTTTGTCATGATGTTTTTGCAAATATTGAATTTCTATATTTAAATATTGAATGGTACAAGTTAATAAATTATTTAAAATGCCAATACATGAACGTTCTTTCTTAGGAGCAGTATAGTCAATATTGGAAACTCCAGATACTCCGGAGTGGACACAATTAATTGCCCGAAGGTGTTGGTGTTTCCTATGAACTGGGTCTTCTACCAGTTGCAGCTGTCTCCTTTACCCTGGAGGCTATTTTTTCTGTTATTCTCGACCTAAGGTCTTATCACCTTTTCCTCGTCTTTTTCGCAATTCTTTTGCTATTGTCATTTCTGAATCACAAAAACATACGTTCATACATCAGGGCGCTAATGGCAGATCCCAATCCTGCAGTCTTGCAGGCAGGTACCTGAAGTTTGTTATGGGGTTAGAACACCAGCTTACAGTTTTGCCATATGGCCTGTCCTCTCATCTGTGAAACTTGTCCATCCACATCTTGAAGTCACACTTGCAGCCTTCAAAACATCTTCTGTTTGGTTCTGGATACTGGCCTTCAGAGGTCTAGTCCTGCAGAACAAATAGTTTGGGCTATTCAGATTAATCCCATGGTCATTCCCCCAGGTCTGTAGATCTTTAGGTATTTTAGTCTTTTGCCTCTTGCATTCCCCGGGTTCCTCTTGCAAGAAGGGTGTGTAGATAGTTTGCAGTGGTGCTTACAACACCAATGGCTTCAGTATTTCAGGGGCTTCTGGATGAGTGACTGTCAGGAAAAGTCATGGGACCTTCAGTGGTAGATGTTGACTTCCAGTCTATGGTGGAGTTGACCATTTTGCCCTCCGCCTGTTCTGGTGACTTTAGTGACTTTTCTTGTGGTTGGAGAGGTCATCTAGACAGTAAGATGCAAACAATAGATTGCACATCAACCTCTTGGATATGAAGGTGATATGCCAGTGCTGAACTCCCTTCTGTCCTCACATGTGTGGTCTGAACCTCTCCATCTGTCGCCATTGAACCATGTATTTCTGTTTGTGAATTACTTTGCTGGGTCTCCGAATCTGAAGACGAACATCCTATGCAGGCTCGGCATACTGGATCATGAGTGGGAACTTAATCCTGAAGTTGTCCAGATGACTATTGCTCATTGGGTGTTTCGCTAGTTTGACCAGTGCAAAAAAAACCCTGTCCTGTGCTCTCCAGTGTCCGCTTCAAGGGGGCTCTGTCGGAATTTGTATTGCCATTACACATTTCTTCTGATCCCGAATGATCTCTTGATTTCTTCAGAGGATCAAGAGAGACCTGGTTTAGGTGATCCATGTGACACCCAATTGGGCAGGCAGGGTACGGTACTCAGATCTGATGGCACTCATTGTTTGCCCTCTAATCCCGCTGCCACACAGGGAGAATATACGTTCTCCCCAAATAGGCCAAGTCTTTTACACCGACTCCTGCAGTCTCAGGTTGCATGGGTGGAGATTGAAAGGGTGCATTGGAGTTCTTTTCACTTCCGCCTGAGGTCACAAATGTTATCCTGGTGGTGAAGTATCCGTCAACAAAGGTAGCTAGGTGTACCTTGTGGCTCGGTGCTCTTTGGAAGGTGGGGACCTGCTTTGGGCAAACTTTCTCAAAATGTTGCAATTCTCCTGTTTTTCCTGGATTTGCAATGGGCACTGTTAAAGGTTCTCTGGCTGCTCTGCACTTTCTGAATTTGCAGGACTAACCCTAACTGTTCAAGGCGTCTCTGGTGATATATTTTTTGAAAGGATTACCTCATAGATTCTCACCTTCTCAAATTGTAATGCCACAAGAGGGTTTGAATTTAGTGTTAGTGTTTTTGATGTCACTGTCGTTCAAGCTGATGCATAACTGTTCTGAGGTTAACTTTGAAAACTACATCAAATTCTGATTGGCAACACTTCAGTATGAATGTCAGCGGACCTCTGGCCCTTTCTGGTAACCCTACCAACATGATGATTGTTCCACATATTCATTTGTGCTTCCTTTCTGCCTTGTTATTTCTATTTTCCATGTAACTCAGTCTACTTTGCTAGCTTTTGTGTCTTCTCCCTCACCCTTCTAAGGATGAGGAGAGGCTGCATTGGCTGCACCCTTGGTGTGCTCTTGGAGCCCTATTTATCAAGGGTTTGCGTTGCATTTGCACCACGCAACATGGTGCATGACGCAAAAACGAAAATCTGATTTATCAAGCCATGCAAGAACACTTTGCATGGCCGAGTGGTTTGACAAATCAGGAGTAACACAACGATACACGGTGCAAATCGCTTTGCTGTGTTACTCTGCTCTAGGAAGGCATTTCATGGGCATTGTGTGGGTGTTCACGCACAACTCCCATGGATTTTGAAGCATTCCCATATTTACGAACACTGGTAGACCTAGGAATGTGCCAAAAAGATATGCTTTCTCAGGGGAGGCATAACAAGAAGAAATGTCTTTATTTCTCCTCGTTACTTGCCCTGTCTATGTGTAAAAGGAATATGCCTCTCAGGATTGTTCCTGCGCAGGAAGGTGCCCCTTCCTGCACAAAAACAATCCTGCATGCAACACAGCCTTCTTGCACCATATTGCAAGGGTGCCTGCGTTGGCGCTGGGCAGCCAAAATGGCGCCGGTGCAGGGGAAAGGACAGGAATGCACCATATTGTAATAAATATAGCACATTCCTGCCCTTTCACTGTAATGCAGTGCAGCAAGGCGACCTTCTGTGCTGCATTAAAATTTCATAAATATACCCTTATAGTTTCTATGTGGACAGGACTTAGGAAAGCCAGTTAGGTCACAGTTGCTTGTTGGTTTTGCAGGCCAAATGAAAGGCTGGGCTGTTCACAAGCATTCTCTTTCTTGTTGGATTGTTGTTTGCATCAGTCCTGCTGTGCTCTGCTGGTGAAGAAGGGTCCACCTTAGGGCATTAGGATGCTTCTGAATAGAGTCAACTCCGCTTTCTCTGCATCGTCCAGAGGTGATCCAGTGCCTGACGTCTGACATGCTCTACTTGGCCTTCTCTCATAAGTATACGAAGCACTCCCGAGAGAAAAGCAGCACCCATTTTGTCAGATCAGATCAGTCCTTGTTGATCTTTTGATCCAATACTGCAGTCATCAGGCTCACCTCCAGGGGGCACAGTTAGCAAATGAATCAAAATTGTGAGAAATTTGTGGGCAGAGGTATCCATCAGAGGACGGGTCTGGTGGCTCAATGGACTAATGCGTCTACTGCAGGGGCCTGTGTTTGACCTCACAGTCACAGGTTCAAATCCCGGCGGGTCCACTCAGCCTTTCATCCATCTGAGGTCGATACAATGAGTACCATTGAGTTGGGTAACAACAACCATCTGTTATTCAGCGCCAAGATACCCGTAGTGGTGAACGTGCACTTTACAAATACACATGTTATGGTATGTTATGTACCTTAGAATAGATGACTCTTTTTCTGATGGTTCCATCCTGCCTCGGATTCATCTTATGAACACTCCCTCCAGACTTCCAACTGCTCCTAAACGTTTCCCTAGTGATGGCTCTCCAATGCTGCCAGGTCACGTGACTCAGCAGCACCTCTGGCTCCAGATGCCGCATAATCGGAATACTTAGGTGACAACCAAAACTCTGGTGTCTGTGCCTGCTTTTTATCGACTCGGTCTGGGGCTTTCTCTCTTCGACTCGCAGGCAAATTCCTCAGTTTACGACAGCAGTTTGTTAACAGCAAGGGGCTTATTTACAAGCCACTCACTTTTTCCCATATTAAAAGGGACGCACCGTCGGCGCACGGGCCTTGTAAATAAGCTCCTACGTGCCTCTGGCTTCAATCCATGTAGATGGAGCCACAAGGACATGTCTCTCTGAGACCTCCACGATCAGCATCAGATTGGCAGGGTGGGCAAACGGCCATTGCCCAAAGGCCCTGGGGTCAAGGCCAGCTGGTGGGCGGTTTTGTGAGCTGTAGATAAAACTGAGGAGCATATTAGCAAGAACTTCGTTAAAATTATCGCCGTTTTAGCGGCAGGAAACTGCCGCTAAAACGTCGATAATGGGCTTGCTAAAGTGCGTTATAGAATTCCAATAGAAGCCCAGGTTAGATGTCCTGCACATCTAACCTGGGCTACTATTGGAATTCTAGAACGCATATTATCGAGCCCATTATGGCCGTTTTAGTGGCAGTTTCCTGCCGCTAAAACAGCGATAATTTTAACGAGGTTCTTGCTAATATGCCCCTATACCTCTGGCGCTTGACCCTAAAGGCTGCTGCAGCTCCCACCGCCAATAATGATACTGTACATTCCCAAATAAGTGCATCTGAAGTTGGGATTCTCGCATATGGTGTGGGCTGCTATAAATAATCCTGGGCTGCTATTTGCTGGAACGCTTGACGCAATACCTTATATTTTGTTTAACTGACATGGTTTCTTCTGATACCCCTCTCATGTCAAATCTATTATTGTTAAAATGTAAAAGTTTACTAAGTATCTGAGTCGCTTACGCCTTTAGAACTGATTGATAAACGTCAAAACACAACAAATGAGATGTGTAACTATGTAATCAAGCACGGCAAGAATGTAAAGTTCTCTCTGAGTTATATTTACTAAAGAAAGTAATACACCTATTTGAGTAGTTACTTCACTTTACTATTTCGCATTTTTACAGTGTATGACTACAGAGGATACCAACTCCACCCGGATTATGCAGCCCTCGTTCCTTAGAGTCAGGGTATGCAGCTAACAATTAGGCTCAAGCCAGTGGTCAATTTGTAAAAAAAAAAATAAGTGCCGGGGATCTCCTCAGTGGACAGCTTGCGCCAGCCCATTCCTCCTGTTAGCGCAGCCTAAAACAGAACCCACTACTAACCATGAAGGTGGGGAGCAGAAGTGGCGTAATGGCCAGAGTTGCCGACTTTGGAGCTAGGAACGACTTTTGAGTCTGGCGTCGGCTCAACATTCTGTGATTCTGGGCAATTCACTTTATCTCCCCGCGCCTACCATAAATGAATGTGTCCTTAACTGGTGCTCATGAAAAGTGCTGGTGTTGATAATTAAGTGCCGGTGCTGAGCACCAGAAACCACAGGCTCAAATTAAGCACTGGCTCAAGCATGCATGTGTCCACCCAACATGAGTGAGTTTATTTGCAGTGCGCTAAATCCTTAGGTGTCATACTTGACAAAAGACAACCTAATCTCACACATCAACTCCATGGCCAAGAGCGCACGTTATCAACTGCGCCTTTTATGGGGGATTCGTCGGTTCTTCCCGGAGAATGACCTAAAAACCTTGGTCCAATCGCTAGTTCTCTCTAGACTGGATTATTGCAATTCTCTTCTGACTGGCCTTCCCAAATCTCACCTCTCCCCCCCTCAAATCCGTCCTCCATTCCACAGCTCGCTTCATTACAGGGTCCAAACGTTGTGACCACATCACTCCTCTCCTGTCTTCTCTTCGATGGCTTCCCATCGAGGCTAGAGCTATCTACAAAACAGCGTGCATCACCCACAAAGCTTTGCACTTTTCCTCCCCTCGCTATCTGGCGAATAAACTCAAACTGTCTGGAGGCTCAAGACCTTCTCGGAATGCGGAAAAGTTCCTTCTTGAACCCCCCCTCCTTCAAAAGGGAAAAATTGTTGGCACAATCGTTCTCAGGTAATGGGGTGAGAATCTAGAACTTGCTTCCTCCTTCGCTCCGTGCCATCACCTCCATCCAGATCTTCAAAGCGGACCTCAAATCTCTTTTATTCCAAAGACACTTTCAGAACTAATTCCCTCCTTCTCAGACCCCACCAGGAAGTTCTTTAGTCATTGTAAATTTGTCACAAATATTTGTATTTTTGTTTGTACATCCTGTGCTTTCTGCGTTTGATATTGTGTTCCTTTTGCCTGCGTTGTTTTGAGTCTATGGCCTGCTATTGTTCGCCAGGAAGTTCTTTAGTCATTGTATAATTTGTCATATTTATTCTTATTTTTGCTTGTACAGTCTGTTCATGCTGTGCTTTAGATTGTGTGCCTTTTGCCTGCGTCGCTCCGATTATATGGCCTGCTATTTCTGTTTGTTTTATTCCTGCAACTGTTCTCTCATGTAACGTAACTGGTTCTATTGTACAGTGCTCTGACACCTTCGGGTCAAGTCCGCGCTTTATAAAAATGCATTAAATAAATAAATAAATAAACATGTGTGTACTATCACCGTGCATACAAATTTCCACCTGAGTGCCATTTACATGTTTAACGAATCTAATAGATTGTCAATTTTTGATTTTTTTGTATCCTAGGAACCTTTTCCTTGGGTTGTCAAGGTAGGACTCACGTTGACAAGTATACACATCAAACTCACTTACTTAGCATAAGGAGTAGAGATACGGATCCCCACTGGCCCTGATAAACGCCCCTGACGAGTATTGGCAAGATTGAGAGCAGAAACATGTCGGTTTAACATGTATGGTTAGGTCATTGCATTTATATACCATCACCTTGTTGGTTTTAGTAGTACCTAATGTACCCACTAATTAAGGTTTACCTTAAGGTATTTTTAGTTTATCTGGCTCCCACCTTGTCCAGTTAGTTTTTAATAAAAAAAACTCCCTCTTAATGAGGTTGAGTCTGCCCTGGTAACACCATCTTACCAGGGTGGGAGGAGGTCACCGATAATGAAGCATGCCACAAATAGAGAGTGAGGCCTCTTCATCCATTCAGATAGTTATCCTTTAGGGACCCTATTTGTGAATCTCTGTGTTTGTTTTTCATAATAAATCTGGTAAGGACCACAATTAGCCTTATACTGCCGGCCATCACACTAAATTGTGGTTACTAACTTGAAAAGATTTCACATTTAGGGCGATCACCACCAACACCCATGCAAAGGTAACACTTTCCCTCAAAGACATACAGGATTTCACATACAGCAAGGATTAAATACCATCCCACTAACAGCATGCACTGTAAGCACCTTTGCACTTTGCAATTTTAAAAGCAAGACGCAATTTCAAGTAACACACACAGGATCCACACGAGGGATTGGGGTTTACTTGTTCATCTAGCTTTTTTGTACCCCCCTCATGTATCTTGCCCTCAATCCTGAGGGAGAGACAGGTGTGCCGTGAAATATTAAGTGGTCCAGAGTTAAGGATACGTTTCTTGCCATCTGTAAGACCTTTTCTGACAGAGACTATCCCCCAGATGCACCAACAACCCATTTTGCGATTCCTTAATAACAAAAAATACCGATTCGCTATTAAGGAATAGCAAAATGGAATGCATCAAGAAATCACTAAAAAAATAGCGATTTCTTAGAATTCCTTAATTGCGACTCGCAAATTTCATGTCGCAATTAAGGAATACCTCCCCATTCATTCCTATGGGCCTCGAGGCCCATAGGAATGAATGGGAAGACAATCTCAATTTGCGAATCGCAATTAGCGAATCGCAAATTGAGATTACGATTTCAAGGGTGCAGGGGTGTCCAAAGGACACCCTGTTGCACCCCTGAAATTGATCTGTGCACATATGTTGCGCACACACATGCCCTTAGGGCATGTGTGTGCGCACCATGAAACTTTGAAAAATGCACTTTAGTGCATTTTTCAAGGATTTTGCACATTGAATTTGCGTGCCCTGTTAGCGAATTCGCTATTTTTAAAACTTTCATGCATTGCATTTAAGGAATCTCAATTTGAGATTCCTTAAACGCAAATAACCGTATTTTAGCGAATTCTCAATTTGCGATTTTTGCATTTGGGATGATGCATCCCAAATGCAAAAATACCGGTCGCAAAGGGGCAGATTCTGACTCTGTGTAGCGTGAAATATTGGACCAATTGAAATCGGACATTACGCGTGCCCTTCCAGGCACGGCGCACAAGCTGGGGCCACGTAGTCTCCGGTATCTGCCGGCCAAGGTCCGCCTCCCAGCGCTCCCGCAGTGCATCCAATGGAGGGGGGTCATCCAGCGCCAGTCTCCTATACAAGCAAGTAACAGCCTTGAAGGTGCCAGCAGCCATCACAACGTATTGGCATCCCAGAGACGTAGGCGGCTCCGCCCGACCTTTCCTCCATCGTCTCTGGATCGCAGAGACCAAAGCCGCATGGAGTAAGAAGTTGCCTCTCGGCAAATCAAACGCCTCCTGCAGATCGGAGAACGACAGCAAGACACCATCCCTGTAGAGGTCTCCCACCACATGGAGCCCACAGTCCTCCCACGCGGCTAGCCCCGACCAGTCCCCGCCGTGCGGTAGAGCTGTGCACATACCTAAGGGGATCTCCGGCGCATACGGGACGTGGATCAATCAATCAATCAGGTCATTTGTAGAGCGCACTACTCACCCGTAGGGTCTCAAGGCGCTGGGTTGGGGGGGGGGTGCCGTTACTGCTCGAACAGCCAGGTCTTGAGCTTCTTCCTGAAGGAGAGGTGGTCTTGGGTCAGGCGCAGGTCGGTTGGGAGTGAGTTCCAGGTCTTGGCGGCCAGGTAGGAGAAGGACCTTCCTCCTGTTGTCGCTCTTCGGATGCGGGGGACGGCGGCGAGGGCGTGGCTGGTCGATCTGAGGAGGCGCTTGGGAGTGTAGAAGTTGATCCGGTTGTTGAGGTAGCTCGGGCCTTGGTCGTGTAGGGCTTTGTGCGCGTGGGTGAGGAGACGGAAGGTGATTCTCTTGTTGACCGGGAGCCAATGCAGATTTCTCAGGTGTCCGGAGATGTGGCTGCGTCGGGGGATGTCGAGGATGAGTCTGGCCGAGGCGTTCTGGATCCGCTGGAGTCTCTTCTGGAGCTTGGCGGTGGTTCCGGCGTAGAGGGCGTTGCCGTAGTCCAGTCGGCTGGTGACGAGGGCCTGGGTGACCGTCTTTCTCGTCTCGGTGGGGATCCACCGGAAGATCTTACGTAGCATGCGCAGGATGTTGAAGCAAGACGAGGAGACGGCGTTTACTTGTCTGGTCATGGAGAGGGAGGAGTCCAGGATGAAGCCCAGGTTGCGTGCGTGGTCCGTCGGTTTGGGTGCGGTGCCCAGGGCGGGGGGCCACCAGGAGTCGTCCCAGGCGGAGGGCGAGGAGCCCAGGATGAGGACCTCCGTCTTGTCCGAGTTCAGTTTCAGGCGGCTGGTCGTCATCCACTCGGCTACCTCTCTCATCCCTTCGTGCAGGTTGGCTCTGGCGGTGGCGGGGTCGTTGGTCAGGGAGAGGATCAGCTGGGTGTCGTCGGCGTAGGAGATTATGTTGAGGTTGTGTTGGCGTGCGATGGCCGCGAGGGGGCTCATGTAGACGTTGAAGAGGGTGGGGCTCAGTGAGGATCCTTGAGGGACGCCGCAGATGACTTTGGTGGCCTCTGACTTGTACGGTGGTAGGCGGACTCTCTGTGTTCTTCCGTCGAGGAAGGAGGTGATCCATTCCAGTGCCTTGTCCTGGATTCCGATGCTGCCGAGGCGCTGTACTAGGGTGCGGTGGCAGACAGTGCCGAAAGCCGCGGAGAGGTCCAGGAGGATGACGGCCGCTGTTTCTCCGTTGTCCATCAGAGTTCGTATGTCATCGGTGGCAGCGATGAGGGCGGTCTCGGTGCTGTGGTTCGCTCGGAAGCCAGACTGTGAGGGGTCGAGGGATCCATTCGTCTCGAGGAAGGCGGCCAGCTGTTTGTTGACGGTCTTCTCGATGACTTTGGCCGGGAACGGGAGGAGCGAGATGGGACGGTAGTTCTTGAGGTCGGTGGGGTCTGCTGTGGGTTTCTTGAGAAGAGCGCTGAGTTCGGCGTGCTTCCAGCTCTCCGGGAAGGTGGCGGTGTCGAAGGAGGTGTTGATGATGTCCCGCAGGTGGGGTGCGATGACAGCGTCGGCCTTGTTGAAGACGTGGTGAGGGCAGGGGTCAGTCGGAGATCCGGAATGGATGGAGTTCATTGTGCGGATGGTGTCTTCGGTGCTGATCGGAGTCCAGGTGCGGAGGGTGGTGGTGGGTGGCGTTGTTGCGGTTGTGGCTTGCGTTGGTTCGTTGCTGAAGCTGTTGTGTATGTCCGCGATCTTGTTGTGGAAGTAGGACGCGAGGGAGTTGCAGAGGTCTTGCGACGGGGTGATGTCATTGTTTCCGGCGCTGGGGTTGGAGAGCTCTTTCACGATGTTGAAGAGTTCCTTGCAGTTGTGTGCGTTGTTGTCCAGCCGGTCCTTGTATGTATTTTTCTTGGTGGCGCGGATCAGTTGGTGGTGTTTCCGGGTGGCGAGCTTGAGGGTGGTCATGTTGTCCGTAGTTGGTTCCCTTCTCCAGACTTTCTCGAGGGCTCGACAGTTCTTCTTGGAGCTCTTGAGTTCGTCGGTGAACCATGGTGTTTTTCTGCTGCAGGGTCTGTTGGGTGGGGTTCTCAGAGGGGCGAGTTCGTCCGCGCCGTTGTTGATCCACTTCGTGAGGTTGTCGGCGGCCTGGCTGGGGTTCGCTGAGCTGGCAGGAGGGTGCTGGCTCAGGGAAGCGGTGAGCTGGTCGGCTGTGATCTTGTTCCAGCTTCTTCGGGCAACCTGTTGCTGGTGGTGGTGGATCGTCGTTCTTTTGAAGCTGAAGTGGATGCAGCTAAGGTCCGTCCAGTGGAGTCCTGTTGCGTGGCTGAAGGTGACGTCTTTGCTGGATGAGAAGACGGCGTCGAGTGTGTGTCCGGCGAGGTGGGTGGGGGTGGTCACCAGTTGCTTGAGTCCGAGGTTGGCGAGGTTGTCGAGCAGGCTGATGGTGTTGCGGTCGCTGTTGTTCTCCAGGTGGAAGTTGAGGTCCCCCAGGAGGATGTAGTCGGCGGAGGGGAGGGCATGCGGGCTGACGAAGTCGGCGATGTCCTCGCTGAATCGTGTGCGTGGACCCGGGGGTCGGTAGATCAGGGTGCCTCTGAGGGTGGTCTTCGGGTTGGTGTGGATCTGGAAGTGCAGGTGTTCAGCGGTGGTTAGGGTGTCGTCGGTGTTGGTCGTGATGCGGATGGTGTCTCTGTGGATGCTGGCGATGCCTCCTCCCGTCTGGTTGGTGCGGTCCCTTCGGATGATCTTGTAGCCCTCCGGGATGGCGATGGCGATGTCTGGGGCTGAGGAGGCGTTCATCCAGGTCTCGGTGAGGAAGGCAACGTCAGGGGCGGTGGTGTCGAGGAGGTTCCAGAGTTCTACTGCGTGTCTGTGGACGGAGCGGGTGTTGAGCAGTATGCACTTGAGGTGGTTGCTGCTGGTGTTCGGCTTGGCGGGAGCAGGGAAGGTCCGGATGCAGGTGAATTTGCAGGCGTGGCAGCTGAAGGGTCCGTGGGTGTGCTTCGGGGCGGCTCGATGACATCCTGGGATGCGGCCGGTGTTGAGTGCGATGAGATCGGCGGCGCTGTAGGTTCGTCGGGTCGGCTTCCGTCGGTGGGGACCAGGGGTCCTGGCCCTGGGCGCGGTCCAGGCGCGGACGGGCGCAGACGGGCTTACCTTTGGCGCGCCTTCGGCGCACAATCGGCGCGCCCGCTGCGCGTCAACGCTGCGCGTTCGCACGGTCGCCATTTAAGGCCAAGTGCGCGGGTGGGCGGAGCAGCTGGGAGGCGGGAGCGGGGAGGGAACAGAAGAAAAAAAGGGGCGGGGTCGGCGGTGGAGGCGGGAAACACGAAGGGTAACGGGCAGACTACGAAATACAGGCACAAATGAGGGTTAAAACAACACTAACACGGGCAAGACTACGAAGGAGAAAAACAAGCAAAAATGATGGTCAGAAACACAAAACACGGGCAGGAGCTACGAGGGAAAACAAGCACAAGTGATTATTAAAACAAACAGAGCAATGATAGCAGGGTCAGCCGGCAGCGCGGCTGGCAGCGAGGCAGAGGGCACAGCAGGGGGGCGCACGCAGCAGCTGGTGGCCGTGCGGCGCGGGGGTGTCCCACAAGTGGATGCCCGCTCGTTTTTGACTACGAAGCCAGCAGTGTCGGAGGGTGCGTTCCTCCAAAGACAACTGGTCCAGGCGAAGGCCCTGTTGGAGCAATATGTAGGACAAGACATGACGCTGTATAATTCTGCCCTGAGTACCGTCTGGACCCCTGAACTCCCGTGCCACTGCCTGGGTGAGCCACTGCAGCTGCGCCGCCAGGTAATACCATTCAAAATCCGGCACAGCAAGCCCACCTGCCTCCCGCGACCGGAGTAGGGTGGAGATAGCCACACGCATCCTGCCAGGGCCCCATATGAACCCTATCACCACTGATCGTAATGACCGAAAGAAGGAGAGCGGGATCCAGAAAAAATAGAGTAAGCGTGGGAGAACCACCATCTTCAGTAAGGCTATGCGTCCGGCCACAGACAAGGGGAGAGTACGCCAGAAACCAATACTGCCCCTGACGCCTCTCAACGCTCTGCCCACATTTCCCTCATACAGGGACGAGTGGGTATGATAAATGTGAACCCCGAGGTATGGTATACTCGCCGGCTCCCAGCGCAGCTCTCCAAGCCCCGCAGGTCGCGCACACCGGGGAGTCAGGGGGAATAAGCAAGTCTTAGACCAATTAACACGGAGACCCGACAGTTCGCCAAACTCTCGAAGCAATGCCCGCTCTCCTTGCACCGAGGCCGTCGTATCAGCTAGGTACAACAGGAGATCATCAGCATACAGGGAGATGTGGTGTCGGACACCACGCATCAGCACCCCTTCATAATGTTGCCCCTGACGTGCCCGCGCCGCCAACGGCTCGATCGCCAAGGCAAACAGGAACGGGGATAGAGAGCAGCCCTGCCTAGTACCCCTCGTCACTGCACACGCCGCAGAGATTGTACGGCCCGTGCGGACCCTGGCAGTAGCGGAGGCATATAAGAGCTGCGTCCAGCGGATAAAGCCGTCCCCCAATCCGAACCGACGCAACACGCCGAACAGATATGGCCATTCCACGCTGTCGAACGCCTTTTCAATATCCACCGACAGGACAGCCGCGGACGGAGGACCCTCCCCCTCAACATCCATAACCCGTAATAAGCGGCGTATACAGGTAGAAGTATTCCGCGTGGGAATGAAGCCCGCCTGGTCCGGGTGGACGAGGGAACACATATGTGCCGACAGTCGCGTAGCCAAAATCCTGCTCAACACCTTATAGTCCACAGTGAGCATCGAAAGGGGACGGTACGCCGTCCTCGACGTGGGTTGGCCGCCCTTCTTCAGCAACGGCACAATGATCGCCTCCCGGGCCGACTCCGGCAGCCTGCCCAGCTCCCATGCCTCACCATAGACCCGCAACAACTGTGGTGCCAGGAGGTCCAGAAATGCAGTATAGAACTCCACAGGGAGACCATCGCCCCCAGGCGTCTTCTTCCGAGCCATATGCTTAATCGCTGCTCTAATCTCCCCCGGCGTCACAGCGGCACCCAGAGCGTTCCCTTGTTCTAGGTCCAGCTGTGGTAGCTGGACCCCCTCCAAGAAGGCATCCAAACCAGACGGAGGTAGGGACAGTTTGCATCGGTACAGCTCCGAGTAATAAGCCAAGAACTGGTCATTAACGTCCCGTTGGGAGTAAACCAGCGCCCCGGCAGGTGTGGTCAGGGACAGAATCGGCGCGGCCCCAGAATGGGGGCTAGCTAGCCACGCCAGCAGCGAGCCAGCCCGGTCCCTCTCGGCATGGGCCCGGACCATGTATTCCCGATAGTCGTGACAGCGGAGCCTCTCCACCTGTGCAGCTACACGTTCTCTTGCCGCCAGCACCTCCGCCCTATCGCTCCCCGCCGCATGGTTAGCCTTCTCCACCCGCCGAAGCGAATCCTCCTCCTGTTCCACGTCGGCCAGCAGCGTCCTACGCACCCCGGTCGAGGAAGAAAGGCACGCGCCTCGTACCACCACCTTAAAGGCATCCCATTCGACCGCTCTGGTGGTTGCCGTGCCCGCGTTCTCCTGAAAGTAGCGTTCAAGGCTCTCCTGCAGTTCCGAGCGGAAGACCGGATCCTCCAACATCAGCGGATTCAGTCACCACGTGGGGAACGGCTGCCGCTGTCTAGACCATAGGACTGCGAGTAAGCAGGGGTTGTGGTCCGAAATGGTCTTTGCCAGGTATTCGCTACTGCACACCAGTTCCTGGGCCCCAGCAGTACAAAGAAAGGCGTCAAGGCGGACGTGGAGATCATGGGGCGGGGAGTAGAATGAGTAGTCCCTATCATTGGGATGAAGCGTACGCCAAGCGTCCAGGAGGCCCCAGTGTTCTTGCCAGGTTCTCCGAGCTTTGGCCACTCTGTGCACCACCGACTGAGCTAGGGGCGGATGCGAGCGATCTAAATCCACATCCACCACCGTGTTAAAGTCCCCCCCCATGAACACCGTACCGGTCAACAGAGGGGCCAACCTTCTCGAGAAGGCCGAAAAGAACGTGGCCTGGTCAAAATTAGGGACATAAACACTGCAAAGCGTGACGTCCCGGCCATCCAACCTCCCCAACACCGCTACAAACCTCCCCTCCGAGTCAATCTCCGTCTGCAGGGGCTGGAAGGGGACACCCGCCCGAACCCAAATCAGTGCCCCCCTAGCATGAGCGGAGTAGGTCGTGTAGTAGAGCTGCCCCCTCCAGCGCCGCTGCAGCGCTCGCCCCTCTGCCTGAGTCAAGTGCGTTTCCTGCAGAAAGGCTACCTGAACCCCCCTGCGCACCAGGTATGCATGCACCTTATACCTCTTACTTATAGAGTTGAGCCCCCGTACATTCCATGTAACATATTTCAGTTCCAACTTAGCCGCCATCGGTAAAGCTATAGCGGTAACAGAACCTCGGCGACCCTAGCGGCACACTGACAACCCCCTGCAACATCACACACCCACAACTCCCCCCCCACCCACCCACCCCCAGAACAGGCGTCAAACAGTTGCTACCCATCCAAACTCCCACCCCCATAAATGAGGGAAACTCTGGAAAGCACCAGAGACTCACAGAATATGTGAGATAGAGGGGATAGCTCAGCACCTCCGGCAGGCCAGCTCGAAGACCACTACTCCGTGGTGGGCCGACCCTAGTCTAGAAGGAACCTCTCCCCCCATCACCCAGACATCGCCCCCGCCCAATCGAACACATAGCGCCATGCGGCATCCTCAGTACCATCAACACCCCAGAAGGACAGGAAAAGCAGCCCCACCCGACATCCCTTCAAAAGGAGCCCCAGCAGCACAGTCACAAACATCGCCATATGCCAAACACCCCTCCTTACTGTTCCCTGCACCGCTGGCAGACAGTCACTCGTCCAACAGGCCATCGGCCGTCTGGGGGGTAATCTGAGGCAAATCTCCAAGGTCCTTCTCCGAGCCCCCATCCGAGCCTCCCTGTCCCGTTTCATCAGAGCCCACACGGGAGCCCGAGTCAATCGCAGGACCCACCGCCGCCACTCCAGAAATAAGAGACACTGCTTGTAAAGCGGCCTGCCTTTCCAGTTCCGTCTGCGACGCCGGTGGGGATCGCTGGCTCCGACCACGCCTCCGAGTGCGCTTGCTCCGCCGCGGCCGCGGCCGATCCTCAGCAGCCCCCGGCCACACACCTGAACCATCCTTGCCTGCCCGGTACCGTTCCAGCCATTGCCAGGCGTCATCCGGCGTGGTACAGAACGTCGCCACTCCGTCCACCAGCACCTTCAAGCGCGCAGGAAACAACAGGGAGTACTGAACCCCCTCGTCGCGGAGAGCTCGCTTGACAGCCACGAAGGAAAAGCAGTCGCGCTGGACCTCCTGGGAGTAGTCGGGGAAGAGAGACACAGACGCATTTTCCACTTTGTACGGACCGTTCAATCTGGCTTGCCGCAGAACAATGTCTCGATCCCTGAAGTGCAGCAGACGGGCTATGACAGGTCGGGGGGGACGGCCAGGAGCCAGAGGTCGGGCTGGGACCCTATGAGCTCTCTCCAGGGTGTAGAAATTCGTCAGGCCCTCAGGCGCCACCTCGTCCCGCAGCCAACGTTCAAGATAAGAGACCATATCATCCCCCTCGACGTTTTCGGGCAAACCCACCACTCTAATGTTGTTGCGTCTGTTACGCCCTTCAGCATCAGCCGCTCTCCTCTCCAGAATTTGCACCCTACGCACCAGATCCTCCAGCGTGGCGTCCGTCGTTTTCTGGGCCGGTTCGAGTTTCTCAAGCACCAATTCCCTGGATTTGACGCGGTCCGCAAGCTTGTCGTGATCTGCCTTCAGTAGGCCCAAGTTCGTAGAGACCTGCGCAATGTCCTGACGTAGCGCTTCCCTCGTGTCACCAATGGCCTTGAGAATCTGGTCCATCTGCTGTTGTTGAAGGCCTGTGCCCTGGTTATCTGCCGGTCTATGGTCGTGCGCCTCCGGAGGGTCCTCAGCCTGATCTGCCGATGTCGCACCAGCACCCTTCCGCGGTTTCCCCATGATGCACCAACGGCGCGCTCAGATGCGTCCAACACCAGGGGACTGCCCCTTAAAGGTACAAAGGTCGCAGGGCTCACCTCCACGTAGTAGGTCCGTATGTGATATAGGTAGAGGGCTGGCGGGCAACACTAGGAGATAGCGTGCGGTCACTCTCAGGTGCTTCGTAAACACAGGCCGCTAGCCATGCAGGCCTCTCCAAAGCCTACCAGGCCCCCAGCGGAGGACCGCAAAGTCCGGGGAACAGGGTCCCAACCAGGGGAGCCCAGACGAGGTTCCGCACCCCCTCCAGCACGACACTGGGTCCAATGTTAAGAGGGCACGCCAGGAAGTACAGGCACCGCTACACAGGCCAGTCGAAAGCCCCCCGCTGGTCAGATCCCGCGTCACAGATTCCAAGTCGCCCCCACTAGCGGGCCAGCACGCTCCCCTCAAGGTGTGAGTGGGCCTCTGAAGGTACCTGGCTCTCAGTCCACAAGACGGGCAGCTGTAGGCCCCCAAGGACCGGGCACCCGCTCCCGCACCCAGCGCCCGGCCGGCGCTGCTCCAACACCCAAGGCCACTGCCCCAGGGCGTCCGACGTGCGGTCTCAGCGCCGCGCCCCACAGCACCCGGGCCGACTTGGCCGCTTCAGGCGCGGCGCACTCCGCAGCAGTGAACGCGCCTCCAGCCAGTTGCAGCGTCGTCAGCGCTCTACTCGGGTCCGGGCTTGCGTCTCCGCACACCCACCAGGCGCCGTCGCGGATCCCCGGGAGCCCACACAAGGAGGTCGCGGCGTCCTGCACCGCCGAGCCAGCTCCCCGAGTGCGCCGTCCTCCACTCCGTGGCGATGGGTCCACCCCTCGGGGCCCCTCGAAAATCAAGGCCGGGGATCTGGGCCGGCCGCAGGCCCACCGCAAGATGGCCGCCCCTCAGTAGGTCGACCTCCCGTCAGCCGGCGGATTCGAGGCGACTACGGAGCCCGCTCGGCTCCCAACTGCTGCCGAGGTGTCCCAAGACCTCCAGGATTCGCGGCAGGGCGGTGGCGCCGCTGGGGAGGGGGTAAGTCAGGAGAATTCGCCGAGGTCGGCCCGGAGCTCGGGGCTCAGGCGACCATGCTCATCGGCGCTTAAGCCACGACCCCCTGCTCATGTGTAGACATGTATGAAAACCGTTGTCTAAAGTCCTAAAAAAGGACCGACCTTTCTCTGTTTCAGGAACCACTATTTCCCACCTTTAGAAGGCAAATCTATGCCGAAGTTCTTTGTACTTATGATTTGTAAGCCTTGCTACTATATTTATTGATGGAAAATTTCTTGTACTTTGCCTATTAACTTCTTATATAAACCATCAATCTTTAACTTTTGTCTGTCTTTCTTAAGAATGATTCAGTCCTGAATATTGAACTTGTTCTAAATATATTAGAGATGGGTCCAATCGGGAAGCACCAAAGTCCATATCGGGACTACTCCGCTCACGGCCCTAACCATTGGCGTGCTTTTGCATGATTACTAAAGACAGGTGTGCGCGCCGACATACCGATTACTGCACCTTCTAATTTGTGGGGGCGATAGTCATTGCGTTTTACATGATAGTTTTCGATTTTCTTATACTGCCATATATACCAGTTGTTAATCATTCTTGTATAGAGCTGAAGAGAGGTATTGAACCATTGAACTTGTCTGCTAAGGTGAGGTGTACTGTGAGGCACAATCAGTTACACCATGGTAGGGATGTAACATTTTCTCTTGTGTGGTTGGACTAATTAAAATCGGTAGTGGATCATTCCTTGGTTCACAGGAGTGAGCGCGTTGAGTACGGTGACCTCCACTGGTCGAATGTCTACTTTTGTGTAAACATAGGTAGTATTCCTGTCATTGTAGAGATTTCTGTTTAGTCAAAGCAGACAAACAAATAATTTTAGTGGGAAGTAGTTCAGGAAGCTCTGACAGTATTTGTGTGTTACGTTATCAGAGTGCCCTGCAGGGATTGACTGGCTGATACCGTAGCCGTGCTGCGATAGGGTGACCTTTGACAGAGACACGCTGGTATTGGTGGACAGATCGCTTACCGAATAGAGCAGAGAGTGTGGAACGTAGAATGATTGAGAATTTGCAAATATGAGAAATCCCTTGTTGATAAAGGAGAAACATGTAAATAAAGAGAAGTTTCCCCGAGAAGGCACACCAGCTAGGGAAATGTAAGCCAAGAAAGGGTTGCACACGTGCATGTGGCTTAAAAAAAATTATTTAAAATTCCAAAGTAGGGCTCATTCAAAGAGAAGTGCGAACGAAAAGGAAAGGCAAAGAGAGTGGAGGGAGGAAGTCATAGAGAACAGACCAATGGAGCCTACCCCTTGATAGAAAACAAAGAGATAAAGAAGGAAAAACCTAAAAGAGAGACATAAACAGACATTGAGGAGGAGGACGTCTTCATAGACGAGCTCCTCAGCATAAGACCACCCCATATAATGAGGCAGCCACTGCACCGAGTGTCACAGTCCTAGCAGTAAGAGAGACTGGGATAGTCACAGAATCCCCTATAGAAGCTTGTGCGCCTCCAAGCTATACTGAGAGTACTGTCTCATCTTCTGTTCAGTTCCCCACAGTAAGCATACCACCCTTGTCGGGTACTGTCATTGCTTCCCTGGTTTATGCACCTGTAGGTACTCTACCGATTCAACCTACCCCGAATGCACCCCTGAACCCCGCACCGAGATCAGGAGTAATGACACTAGAACCCCCTGCAAGGAGAGAATTTGGCTAGTACCATGACAGGAGGTGAGATGACTTTTGCAGTTTTACCTATCAACTTACCAAGCACAGGGCAAACCCCACAGTGACTTAACATCACACAGCTAAAAGCCAAATATTGAGAAATCATTTTAGGGAAATGAGGGAATGGACTTCCTAGGACATTACAATGAAACTAAGTGCTATAAATGAGCAAGGACGCAGGACGAGTGGTGAGAGAGGCGCATCTATGGATGGAAAAGGTGGCAGATGAGTGTGGAATTAACCAGAGAGAGAAATTGCGGACAAATGTGAGTATGATGATGGGTGAGAAGGAGTTAAAATTGCTGAAGTTGGAAGATTTATGGACTCTGGTAAGTCAATTGATTAAGAACATTAGGAAGTGGAGCAAGACTGCAACACAATTTCAGAGAGATGTGGTCCAGGAAGAAGAAGGTCAAGGTGAAAGGAAAGAAAGAAAGTTCTAAGGAAGATGGAGGGAGAGCCACAGGAGGGATGATGAAGGCATAGCCTTTAGGAGAAGTACAGCAAAGAGCATATGTGCATGTCCTGTGGTCACGATCCGATCTGCTCCATTTTACAAACTCTCTTCAAAAACTTAGAAAGAATCAAGATAAGTGGTATACACAGAAAGAACATATTGGGGCCATTTCAAAGGTCCTCTGGGAAGATTTGGATGCATTATTTATGGTGGCAGTCCCAAATGGACTTGTGGACAGAATGTAAGAGGGCAGGTGATTGGCCAACACAGGAACCCTCTAGGGTCACACGGCAGGGACGAATGCACCTTCACCCACTGTAAAAATTAAATAAGAAGAAGTCTTGAAGTATCAAAAGAAAAAGGTCTCATAGAGAGAAATGAATTGCCTCAAGACTTTCTGAACCTTTCATGAGCCTAAAGAGTCTGTGCACGCTTATTTCGAGAGGTTAATGCAAGTGTACAGGGAGCATTGCGGAATGAATGATTCACTCAGAAACAACATGGGAGGGTTTCTTGCATTTTTTGTGCAGGGACTTAAACCGAAGATCAATAATCAGATTATCCAAAGTTTCCTATGTTGGCAGAGTAAACTAATTGACAAGATCCTGCAGTGTGCAAAATATTGTAGTAACATGTTGAAAACTAAGCGAAAAGGGCTTAAAGAAAATTATATGATTGCCCAAACCCAGTTAGCACAGAATGGGGGGTGAAGGAATTCAAAGTTCCACTTCAAGGCTCTGAAGAGGATTCCGGTTGTGGGATGACAATGGACGGAGTTTCCATGACTTATGGAGGGAATGCCATGGGGATGGGACGCAGTCGAAATAGCAAAGAACTAGCATAAGTGCCCTAAAGGTTACCTTTTGCCCCAATTGCAACAAGGTTGGGCACTGGAAGTGTTGTTATAACCTAGGCCAAGTTGAGATTGATGCCCAATCCGCAAATCCTACTGTGCAGGAGCGCTTCCTCCGATACATATACACCCTCTGTCAACCCTGAAGATCCCAAAGTCTAGCATGGCACGGAATTCCTCTAGCCCAATGCATATGCAGGGAGGGATTCCACATTTCTAACCGAATAAAAGAATAATCCACTATCTGATGATGTCTCAAAATGGTCCGGTCACTATGATGTTTGAGACTTCCACAAATTTTGATCAGAATCAATGACGGTGTCTGGGAGGAGGGGGGGAGGGTAATGTATACTTGACACAGGTCTGGAAGTGGACCAGAGAGGACCGTATGTGGATGGAGAGCTAAACGAACATCTTGTATCTTTCCAAATAAACACAGGAGTCACTTGCTCAACCGTTAGAACAGTTGAGGTGTCTACTTTACCCCTTTGCGGAAAAGAGGTCCAAGATGTAAGCATCACCAATCAGCTGTGCACCAACCAAATTACTGCCTCTGATTTAGTGAAAATTGGGATCATTAAAGATACCAGTTCGTAGTCTGTGATTCAAGTCCTGTAAACTCGCTAGGAAGCAATCTTCTTTGCAAACTCAAATGTGTCATTTACTGTACAGGATGGAGTTGGGATTGAGACCTAACGTTGGAAATGAAGATATCACGCCAAGGTAAGATGTAGTTATAAGAATTATTAGGACAACTCATCCACTGACTTCTCTACATCAACTGTTACTGCCTCACACCAAACTCCACTAGATTTTATGTTCCAAGTTCAATAGAATCTATTACACAAACACCACCCATGGTTAGGTACCACACTTCTGCCCTTCTTTATAACACAGAAACCGTTTTTTTTACATTACAATCGATAAAACACTCACTCCCAAAACTAAACAATAAATGAAAAATCTGACATTAAAATGTTACAACAAAAAACGAATAAGTAAAAAGGTAAAACGTATTTGATATAATTCTTGAGATAATGTGGAGTAATACTTAGAAGTAAGCTTCTTCTCCTGTACTAATTTGAGAGATTCTCAAGCGCATTCTGATTACTCTGCCTACAGCACAGACTTTTATACTTCTGCATCACACACACACCCATTTCCATATTTGGTCTGAGTACAACAATCCAACTTTTATTCCAAATCCTGCCATCCATTAGCTTAACAGCATTCTTAAAACATTTTACAACTTGTGTAGGTTTTGAATATTTCGATTAGGTCATCACAGCCACTGGATCTTTCACTCGTACCCAGGCACGTATACTTATTACAACCTGCTTGACTTTCATCAAAATGTTCTTTGTTCTTCCTCTGCAACCTTACTTCTCTCTTCTTCCAATCTCCAATCCCATTGCATTTTACACCTTGATCCCAACTCATCCATCCTGGACCTAACACAGTAGAGTCCAGCAGGAACATTATTCACCAGAGTTATCTTGGCATTTTATTGTTGCCTGAAAACTGCAGAATACAGCACAAACCTAAAACAAGAATTGGCATAGTCAATAGGTCTCGCCTTTGGGACCTTGTAAGTATTTGGTCAAGCAGCACATCGATAATTGGATAACAAGTAAAGCTACGCCCCTGTGCACAATAACTACCTGTACAAGAGGATTCTGAGGCAGATCTCACAGTAAACTGTAACCCTCCTCTGAACTGTACCCCTTCAGAAACAGGGCCTCCAGAAACGAACACAATGTTTAGCAATCAATCTGTTCTCGAAGAGGACATTATGATTCTGATGAGCGAATGATCAATAGTGTATTGACCACTGCACTCTGCGAAAAACAAGGCCTTGGCCGCTTCTCGCCAGGCTCTTAGAAGCACATGCGACATCGCGTGTCCCCAGACATCATTAACAAATACAAGACATTTAAAATACTAAATCCACAGTCACATGGTCAATATGACCAAACATAATATAACATGTTTTTATAAAGTGTAGCTTCAGCTGCTAGAAGGTAACTTTGGCGTTTAACTTTACCAACGTTTATACAACTCGATGGTAATTGTTTAATCGACATTAGAAGGCTGACAAGCTGAAAGGCTTGGATTTCAACCTATAACCACAAGGTCAAACAGAGGACCCTGCAGTGAGTTCACCGATCCACCAGACGCAGCACCTCGAAGTCTCAGATCCTATTGAGGTGCTGGGGCACCGCCCCCTTTGTTTGCCTAGTCCCACCCCATCAGGTCTGAGAGACTCGGCGCCCGATCTATGTTGGTGATACAACTGAACCATTCTATGGCGCCCCTCGAAAAACTCACCGCGCTCGCCAAGCAAACAATTAATCTGCAGGGAAGGATGTGGTCAGAAAGACTGCGCCGAAGAGATAGAAGGGTGGAAACCAAACCTTTCGTGTTTCAGGGGGGAAACCACAAACTTCACTTTTTTTTTTCAAAATACATCAATCTGTCAAACATTTTGAGGGGTCTCCATCTAAATCGGTCAAGCCTTAAATTAAAGAGGCGAAACCTGCTCTGTGAGCGAATTTGAAACCCTCTGAACCCCCCCCCTTGGAACTGGAGCACATCCACCGAAAAACCCAAGCCGAGTCCATGTGGGTTAACGAGCCGCTCACTAGCATCAAACTTTAAAGGCACACACATGTAGACTGGAAGGGGTGTGCTTCGGTTCACTGAGCCGGTGCACAGGTCGCTAAGCAGTGTGTCCTGGGATGCGAGAGCAGTGGCAACACGAAGGGAGAACATACTAAAACCAAATGCTGCCATGCACGAGTGGCAGGCGAATAGCTACGCAGAAGGAAAAAGACCCACAAAGTGTTTCCCATGCGGGAGCGAGCAGGGGCACCATCTGTTTGAAAGTTAATTACAAACAGATGTTGCCAAAGCTCGCTCCCGCAAGGGAATCGCTAAACCTGCAAGTGTTGCCATTGAAAGCAATGCAAACTGTGCACGTTTTTGGGCAAAAAAGCAACTTGATTCCTAAAGGCATGCGCGCTTTGTAGGCAATACCTAAAAAGACTTGCTCCCTAGGCTTCCTAAAATCCCTGTATTTGAAGGCGCTCTCGTGTGATAAGGAAAGAAAAAGAGCATTTTAAAAACTATTTGCCAAGTATTTCAACAAAATAATCCGGTTCAATGGGTTTAGTTCAGACTGCCCCAAATTGGCCTCCTGAAATGCTCCGTTCTTACATTAAACGAAGTAGCAGCCCCTCTGCCTTTGGTGCATGTCTTGGACCTCCTGCAGCGCAGCCTGCATTGCAAGAAAGAGGAGTTTTCACACCTGCCAAAAGGGACAATAAAAATAAAAGGGCATTTAGCCGACGCCCTGGCCCACGGCAAGTGTGATAACACTTGCGGAGTGGTGACGGCACAATCTCCTTTTATAGTCGCTTTTGCTCCTGGAAGTGGCCAGGGCGCTTTCGGAGACAGTCTGGGCGCAAGCGCGCAGCCTAAAGGGAAGATAGGGCATGACACAGTTCTTTTACAGAACGTAATCATTTTTCTAAGGGCCTTAATATGCTAGTGGGCTGTTTCGAAGAAAAATAATTTGCAGAGTTAGTGGCAGTACTTTAACGCAGGGCTAATTCCCCTGCGGTGCAGGGGGGGGCGTGCGCGGCGCCATGGTGCTCGTGACAAGCCCAGCTCGTCATGCTGCACAGTGGAGCTGTGCTCATGACGAGCTGGGCTCGTCACGACTCCGCCCACTTCAATAGAACCCCCGCACAGGCGGGGAATTAGCCGACGTGGGAGTGCCGCAGCCGTTATGACGAGCTCAGCTCCACTGTGCCTCATGACAAGCTGAGCTCGTCATAAGCATAGAATGGGTTAAGTGGGGTGGGTCCTAAGGGTGCTCCGCACCAGCAGTTCAAAAAAGCAGATGCTGAGATGGGTCTCTATCGGGCTATCCATTTTTGCCCTCACCATCAGATTGAAAAAAGATCTTAACTTTGCATCATTGGCACCCTTCGCTGTATTTGATGTACCTCCAAGGAGACGTTATAGTTCTTTCACAGTCTCATCATTTCAGAACTGAAGCATTTTCAGTATTCTATACAACGAAGCCATAGTTGTTGCTTATTTATCTTATGCAACTAACAACCATTGGCAAAGCCAATAGTCCTGGCTTGTTGTAGGTGTAATTTTACTTGTTGTATTATATAGCTGGATGCAGTGACAGAAGCAGCAAAATACCAGTCACACTATGCTAAGCACAGATTTTTAGCTTACTTTTTAAGCCACGCTCAAATTACCTCGACCACTCCCCTTTGAGAGACCCACCAGTTTTTTCATCCCACTTAAAGCCATAGGTAACGGTATCCATTAGAGACTAAAGTTAGGGCTGAGCAAAAGCTGGTCTCTTATTAGGCCTGAGTGAAATTTTAATTATGTTAGCCACAATTTAATACTGATTCAGACCATTAATGTACGAAAAAAGAGGATGAATAAAACTTTGTTAGTTTATCCTGGCACTTGATTTATGTCGCTTTTCTCTTTGATGAATTGTAAAACTTATTTCATTTTAGACCAGAGAAAGTATGTCATCAACTTCACATTATGCCATACAAAAATGTTGAAACACAAACATACAATATTAATGTTAAATTTGAAATTAAACATATTTAAGTGCAAAAACAAATGTGCTCACAAATTAATCAAGACAAATCATTATACAGTTTCCAAGAAACAAAACCTGAAGCTGCAATTATCAAATCAATTCCCAGGGGAAAAAAAACCTTTTTGACGCGTTTCGAGTCTCTCTGTATAATTCACAGGACTCTCATCAGGGCAGGATGAGTCATATCCATGGGAACTTTTCTGACCAAGGATGCACTGATCTTTAGAATGTCTTCCAAGCCGTGGGTGTCACACTGTATTATTTGGACGCGTTTCGAGTCTCTCTGTATAATTCACAGGACTCTCATCAGGGCAGGATGAGTCATATCCATGGGAACTGTTTACAAGAAATAAAAAAGGGAGGGGATAATTTTAGTTTTTAGAAATTGGACCTCAATCCATTCAAAACTGCCATTAAAAGAATTGCATCAAAGGATGCGGCATACCTTTTCTGACCAAGGATGCACTGATCTTTAGAATGTCTTCCAAGCCGTGGGTGTCACACTGCAATAAAGTACAATGCTAATGAGGACACTGTGTTGATAGTTTAGACTGAACTTTGTCTATGTTCAAAGAGGGCAGACTGTTTGTTTTACCTGTATTATTTGGTCTAGCGCTGCGTTGGACAGCCGTTTCGGTTTAAATCGAAGTGTCGAGTGTAGTTTACATATCTGTAAAATAATGAGGGGCAGCGTGTGATTCTGAACGCGGATGGAAAAAAGCTTTTTGGGCCCATTGCAAACAGCGGGAGCAATACAGAGGGAAGGGACTTACTTGTCCGTGAACGCCAGGGAGCAGGAATGAATACCGCTATTGGTTGATTGGCCAGGTCGTGTGTCCTGTGGAGCACAAGGAGGAAATCACTGTCTTGGCTCTTCATAAAGGAAGAAATTAAATTTCCCCGTATGGCAACCAGTGGAACTCACTGTTGAATGTAAAAGCGTTCCGCGTTGTTAATCTCTCTCGCCCACGACTTCTTGCAAGCAGCAGTTGCCGTGCATGCACGGTTGTGATCTGAATCGGGTTCCCGGTCACATGACTCAGTGATAGCCAATCAGACCTGTCAGGAGCATAACTCATGTTTCCACTGTATTCTGGGCATTGTAGTGTCAGGCAAATATATTGAATTTCAGCACTGGCATTTGCTGCTACGCCCTATTTACTTCACTCAAACTATTCAGTCCTTTATTGACACTGTCAAACTTCATAATGAGGTACGCCTCTTTACGCAAAAGAGCAGCCTCCACGTTTGGTGATTGATGTTTAGGATCAACCCATGTTAATACTGTCCACTTGAAATTGTTTTCACCATGGTTGATACATAAAAAATGTTCAACCATAGGTGCATTTGGGACTTTTTTCTTTATTCTTGAGCGGTGTTGTGTAATCCGTACATTGACGGATTGGCAAGTTTTGCCAATGTATACTTTATTGCAAGGACACACCACGGCGTAGACCACATTCTTAGTCTTGCAGTTAGTGAACATCTCATGTTTCCATTTGACCCCGTCATGGTCAAACACATTGCCTTCTAGTGTTGTTGAGCAAGATACACAATTGCCACATTTGTGATGCCCACATACGGGTTTTAGCTTCCATTGTGCTATCAGATCACTCTTCTGTTTAGGAATAAAACTGTCTGCTTTAACAACACCCACGGCTTGGAAGACATTCTAAAGATCAGTGCATCCTTGGTCAGAAAAGTTCCCATGGATATGACTCAGCCTGCCCTGATGAGAGTCCTGTGAATTATACAGAGAGACTCGAAACGCGTCAAAAAGGTTTTTTACCCCCTGGGAATTGATTTGATAATTGCAGCTTTAGGTTTTGTTCCCTGGAAACTGTATAATGATTTGTCTTGATTCATTTGTGAGCACATTTGTTTTTGCACTTAAATATGTTTAATTTCAATTTTTTTCACTGTAAATATTGTATGTTTGTGTTTCAACATTTTTGTATGGCATAATGTGAAGTTGATGACATACTTTCTCTGGTCTAAAATGAAATAAGTTTTACAATTCATCAAAAAGAAAAACGACATAAATCAAGTGTCAGGATAAACTAATAAAGTTTTATTTATCCTCTTTTTTCGTACATTAATGGTCTGAATCAGTATTAGAGGCTTAGGTAAAACCCCCCCTTTTTGAAGTATTTTGTGGCCCAACCTACCCTCTTTCCCACAGGGCCCATCCCCCCTTTTTTGTAATAAGCCACAATTTAAGGCACACGAAATTCCTCCAAATCCTACATCACACGATTTTGCACAATGTTTTAAAAAGAGTGCTACCTTACACAGAAAAGTCTAGCGAGATGCAAAAAGTAAAGGGGCAGATCTACGAGGAAGTGCAGCAGTGTGGCACCGCAAGCCCTTTGGCTGCGCCACGCTGCAGCACTTCCTGAAGCACAGAGATGCAACATGTTTACAAGAATATGTCGCATCTCTGTGCTTCCCCCTGCGCTGGCGCACAAACTGCAGCCATGCGCTGGCACAGGCACCCTTGCACCATGGTGCAAGGATGCCTGTGTCGTGGGGAAATTGTTTTGTGCAGGAAGGGGCACCTTCCTGCACAAAAACTATCACTACAGGCATTTTCCTCCTTCTAAGCGTCCTCTAGAATGCAGCATGCATTGAAAGAGGAAAAAACGAAGAGATATGAAAACATTTCTCCTCGTTGCGCCTCGCTACTCCACCTCTAATGTGGCGTAGCATTCACACTCATCTCCAGATTTACGATTTCTCGTAAATCTGGAGATGTGTCTTGTTCCATGGGTGTTGCGTGGGAACACCCAACGCAACACCCATGGAACGCCCCTTCAACGCAAAGTGCTGCGTGTGAAGGGGCCGTATTTCCAAGTAGAGGAATAGCCACACAGGGTGGCTTTTCCTCTCCTTGTAAATATGGAGGTGCCCCCTGCGCCACCAGTACGTCACGAAAAGTGATGTACTGGTGGCGCAGGAGGCTTGTAAATCTGCCCCAGAGTGTTTTGCCCAGAAAATATCTAGCCGAGATTTCTTGTCTGCTCGATTAAGTCTCCTGACAATATCTTGCAAGGCTTTTGTTATACAAGGTGCATGTTCGCCTAAAAAAAGTAATGCAACATACCAAAAACTAAATTTGGTGAAATTTTTATGGAATTCCACAAAATTTGGCCAGAACATTTTCACAATTTCGCACACCCCTTATGATAGTGGAAATGTATAAATGAAATCCTGGATTCCAGATGATTTTGAGAATAATAGCAATTAGTCACATCGCCTGTAGCCTCACTGACATTCAAAGAAACAGAAATAAAGAAAAGACAAAACACACAGTGTTTGGCCGCCCTGGTTTCTTATTTTATTCAATCACAGCACATTCCCTTATCAGATTTTTATTTCATTTTTTTTCATTTTTAGTTAAACAAAAAAAAAGAATAAAAATAAACTCAAGGAAAAAAATTCCGAAAAAGTACTGAAAATCTTCAAATAAAAGTATAATTTATATGTACAACACAGAAAAAGAGTGCGAGATTTAGGAATACATATCTGTCGAAAGTCCATGTCTTCCATTACAGTATCATAAGTGCTTGACATAGTTCTGAAAAGCCGTGCTGCAAATCTGTTCCGACTCCTGGGCCTCCTTGTGCACCATGTTGGGTCGGATGAGGAGTGATGGCCTAGCACTCAACTTGATAGAGGTTTTATTTTTTAATAGAAAATCTCCGAATCCACGTGATCTTCCATGACAATCAGGCAACTGCTTTTTCTTAAAATAAAAAAAAAAAGCTTAATCGGAATACTGACCTGTCCGTTTAGCAGGCCAAAAAGATGGGTCTAGAGAGTTAATGGTAGGCTGTGCTGAAACCAGCTCTGTCTTCGGCAATACATGATAATGTAGTTTATGATATAAAGTCTTTCTCCATCAACAGTAATGATGAGGACAATACTCTTGTTTACTTGTCACATATTTGTCCTTATGACACCATCAACTGCTAGCGATGATAACGTTGTTTTCCCTCGAGCCAACAAGAAACAATGCCCCCATGAGAAAAAGGCACATTTCTTAGGCATAAGTTAAAATATTTTGATGTGAGCCACTCAGTTAAAAATACACAATTGTTACCAGAAGCTAAACCTGCCATGCAGTGCGGTTTGCACTGAAATGAGGGAAGCAAGGCTTAAAAAGGAACACAGGAACATTTTGAATTTAGCAACTTCAACCCAGATCTGTGACTGAGGGTGAGTGTTTGAAAAGTTTCAGTGCTCCGTCCATCATCTCCTTGTGTTTGCTTTGTTCGCCCTAAATTGGCAGGGTATGCTCAGACGTGGGTCCCTTGCTCACTTTGCCACTGGATTCAACCTAGCCTGGCTGATGAAGGGTGTTAGCCAGAAACCGGCCCCAGGATGCTTGTTTTCGGTTCAGGGAAGACCTGGCTCGGCAGTTCGGGATCGATGGACTGTCCCCAAGAGGCACAGGGTCAAGACTGATTTGCATATAGCTGGGTCTGAACTGAGGTGGCGAAGTGAGCTAAAGAATGATGATGAATTCAACCCAGATCTGTGACTGGGGGTGAGTGTCTGAAAAGTTTCAGTGCTCCGTTCATCACCTCCTTGTGTTTCCATTTTACATTTAGCCAGAAAATCTCAGGAACTAATAGCAAGCTATTAATTGGAATTCTGATTAGTTATACTGGGTAATATATTTATCACAAAACAGCGCTCAACTTTGCGGGTAAGGGCTGACAGTAAAAATCTTTAATACCCTATGGGAGTATTACGTAGTGAAGGAAAAGCTACTTCCCTGTAATCCTAGTTCTCAGTCATGGGTATTCTCTCTAAATCCATGAACAGTAGAATATCTCCAAGCATAAACTGGATTCCAGAACATCATTTTCAGAAAAATTATCAAGAAAATATGACTCTAAGAGTCCACATTTTTCTACATTTTTTGTTCTAAAAAGCAAATCAAATTAGGCAAATCAACAATGAGGCCAAATTAACAATATATTTTGCTGAAAACACTAGTGTACTTAATCGTTCTTAAAACCCCAAAGTAAAGAGAAAATGTAGCCTCAAGAGGCTGCAAGCCTTCCCATCATACAGTACAGGGTCAGTGAGAGAATTCGCTTTGAAGGAAGAAATATATTGGAAGAATTCCCGCCTTCATTGCCCTTTTGCCAAAGCCCTTGGACACGGGAAGGCATGAAGGTTGTTTATGGTTTCTGAGAAAATACTCACGGCAGAGAACTAGACATAAAGGTAAGTAACTTTTCCTTCTCCCTGATATCCATATATAGTAGATCAGAATAGCAAGCAAACTTACACTCAACCCTGGGGAAGGGTTCCAAGAACTACAGTGTTATATAGTTACTGAGGAAATCAACTGTTCAAAGAGGCCTGACCTACCACAGTATCTCCCTAGGAGTCATTGATAAAGAATAAGTGCTTTGAAAATATCTGGAATTGGCACATTCTACATCAGAGTAGTTGTAGCTGCTTTGCCACGTGTAGTAAGAGCCTTAAACGTACCCAGAAGGGACCTGTTAGTCTTCTAGTAGCAGGTAACTAATTACACAGGAAACAATCCATCGAGCTAGGGTTTGTTTTAAAAAGCCAATCCTGTGTGGATTCCACCATAACTAACAGATAGCTCTTTGGTTAATCTAATAGCCTTAGTCGTATCCATGTAGTATGTCGGATCACTTTTTACCTCTGATGTAGCGCGTGATCTTTCTGCTGGGAATGATTAATCCCAAAAGAATGTTGGAACCGTGATCATTGGATTTATATGAAATTCTGAAATTACTTTGGCCAGATATTGTTCCTTCTAACAAAGTTTGAAGCTCACTAACGTTACGGCCAATGTTATAGCCACAGGAAAAACACTTTTAATGAAGTGTTGCAGGCCTGCCTTGTGTATGGGATGAAAAGAGGGACCTATGAACTTGGAAAGGACACTGGTAAGTTCTTAAGGAGGGAAGGAAGGGTCTCCTGAAAAAAATGAAAAACTTCGCTCATTTCCTCAAAAAAATCCATAATTACTGGGACAGTGAAAAACAAACTGTGAAAGAATTACGAGCACACAACAGAACTATCTCCCACTTCATCTTAAAAGACCATTGGAAAAACACATTGTGAATGACTTACAAGTACCTGGCAAGGCAGTTCCTTGTTCTCTCTAAGACATGGGGTTCCACCATCGAGGCCTATGATTAGGGAGCACAATCTCACATGAGGCCAAACACCAACCTTGAACTTCACAGGAGCAGAAGAAGATGGAGGGAGCATCAATATTCTGCCTGATCGAGACCAAATGGTTATATCAAAAAGTTCTCTTCATGTTTCAGATACTATTTTTGAGCAACTGCAAAGCCAACTTTACTCAAGCCTTAAACCTTCTGAACAATGCAACTAGTTTTCCACCAGAAAGGTTGTTTCTGGCATACAACAGTCTAAGAACATCTAGTCTGAATGGCAAGCAAGGCAGAATTAAAAGCATTATGAACACATCTTTGCAGCGGCAGCTGTCAGCTTGTTTTGGATTTTCTCTTCCTCTCATATATTAAACATGTCTTAAACTCAACACTGTTTCATTTGGTCAGTGCAATAGTCTACTGGTCGAAATCCTTGTCCAGAGTGCTGCTGTCTTAGTAAGAAGCCATGTTGCTTGCTTGCTGTCACAGAAACATCACATCTACGGCCCAACAGTTCTTGCACAGCTGAGAGATGGACGCAGTTGGGGGCCCAAGGAGAGCAAAAGCTGAGAAAGAGCCTGTGGGGTGGCTGACAAGGGTGCTGTCCCCCTTGCTGGAGGCCCTGGTTTTTAAGGCCATGGAAGGGAGACTTTGCAAAAGGTGTTGCAGAGCACAATCTTGGAAAGGAGGAGATGTACTGTTCAGTCATCTATGCAAATGACTTCTCCACTTTTCCCTTCCTTCTTCTCTGGACCTTCGGTGTCCTTCTCCTTTTTCACCATCACAGGAGGACCATTAGATGCTGGAAGAAAGGAAATAAAAAAAGAATAAGTAGGGGTTTAATAGTGGCAGACATGCGCAGTATCATGGTTTGGCCTTTGGAGTTGGTGACAGGCAAGTCATTTCAACACAATGAGCACAAAACAATATTACTAGCTATTTGTATCAAAACAGCTAGGGCAAGTGTTGTAGGCCAGCTATGGGACCTTGATGCGAGGAGCACCAACTTATACAAGCGTATACACAAGAGACTACATGAGTGAGAGGCAGAAGGGTACCTAAAGCCAGGCACAATGGTAAAGATCTAAAATGTTTGTGGATTCTTTAGAATTCGGCGGCTGACTCTAATGAATCTAACATGGATGCAAATCTTAAAGTGAAATGAGGTCAGAGACTGTGGCATATGTACCTCACACACTACAGCTAGCAATTTCACTTCGGAAACCTAATCAATGAGAGCCTCTAACCAGAAACCGAATGGTTAAATCACTGCTACAGTTTTAATCATCAGATGGTGTTCAGACCCCTTCTTTTTGGCAGGCGGTACTCTCCTTGCTCCGCTACCTGGCATCGCCCTCATCAGGCTCAACTTTCTGCAACCGCCCACCCCTTTCCCTTTTCCTACCACCACCTGTGGCTCCTCAAAAAAGGAGCTCTGTAGATTGTGGCAAATGACCAAGGATATGCCTTGGGCTGTGAAAGTTTGACTGTAAGGGCTCCTGGAATGTCATAAGGCATGCATGCTGTGTTACGGTGCAGGCAGAATCACAAGATAGTTTAGTCTTTTCTTAAGCAACATCTACCTGGGATAAAATGAGCTACATATAGAGAGGTGTCCTGCTCACTCTCTGAAAATCCTCACTTACTTTCTCTCACCAAACTGGGGAGGAGGCAGTCAAGGGCGCTTGGCTTTGAGAGACACCAAAGGAAACAATGTTGAACTTAGCTGGCAAGTTATACAAGTCAGAGTACTGCGAAGGTTTTTGATCTAAGTCCTTGGAACAAGACATCAACATAAAAATGAGTAGCAGCATAAATGATGAAGCATGAAAGAATAGCTGTGGGGTGAGAGAAATTAGTTGATAATATATCAAAATGAACAAGTCATGTATTCATGACTGCCACATGACATGCAGGGGTTTGCCCGTCAATCATTTTTCACCTCTGAAGTGAAGACAATTCATAGTAAGTTTCAAATTTAGCTTAAATCAATTTTTCTTAACTTTGAGAATTTCTAGTACCATTATTCCTGGTTGAAAATGGGTCTGATTAAAAAGATTTTTTTCTTCCAGGAATGGTGGCTTATTGGTGTGGATAGCCAGTTAATTCTTTATGTGATCAAAGTTTAATTGGTAGGTGATCAGGCCAGAAGCAGTACCGAGGGTGCCAAGAGAGTAAAGTTAAAGTAGAGGTAGATATAAAACTGAAAGGCCTAAAGTTGTTTCAGTCTATAGCAGGCATGTGCAGCACAGCAGAACACACCATTACTCAGCACTACTGCTTAGAAGCAGGAGTACAGAGAGACGCAGCAGTGAGTCAAGTGGTCTTGCATCTTATTTTTGAGAACTGTGAGCCAGTTTGTTTACCCAACGTCAACAGTTTTTGTTCATAGAGAAAAAGCTACTTAATGCTCTTTCTGGAGGATATTCCATCTCACTGCAGATTCATCACCTTTAGAATAACCGATGGCACCGGGTTGGATCTTGAAGATTTTTCAGCAGTAGGTGACATTGTGTGGCTCCGCATTAACTCCACCCAGGTTGGGAAGGAGGGAGATGCATATAGGCGCAACTCAAGCGTGTTGACAGTAGTTTCTTTCTGGACACTTTCTGTAACCTTAGACAAACCAAATAGAATTGTTCATGCCAGTGTGCAGATCTCCAATTTGGGAACTTTTTAGATGGAAAATACGTCATTGGACACAATGAGGAATCTGCAGTTAGATACAGTATCAACCAGAAAGACCATTACAGAAGGTTAAGTCACTTGTTTTCCAATCAATACTTGTAAGTGCAGATTCCTCAGTTTTAAGAATAGATACCAAAGAAGTACTTTCCTCGGTGGTGGGCCTGTGGAAAGACTCAGACCAAAATGTCCTTCCCGTCAGACCTGCTTGTGGAGGAAATAGAGCTTTGTGAACTTGTACACTGATGTCCATGTATCAGCCTGAAAAATGTCCGGGACAGGACTCTCAGCATGCCATCGCAGAGGTAGCAGCATTGGCCATGGTGGAGTGGACCCTCAATCCTTCATGAGGTTGCATCCTGCGTAAGACCAGATTTGATGCAGAGGACTATACATATGTATAAGGTCCTCTTTTGCACTGCCTTGCTTTCCTTAGCACAGGGGAATCCTGCAAAAGGTTGATTGTCCACCTGAGGGTGTCTGGTTTGAAGCTGAGCACTCTTTTGGGATCCAAACGATGAAGTCTCTCCTCTTCATTCAAGAGCGAGTTCAGATGAAGAACATCAGAAGACTGATGGACTGTCCAACATGAAAAGGGCTCACGACTTTTGGTAGAAAGGCCACTGTGGTCCTCAGCACCAATCTGTCCAGAAAGAAGGTGGTGTACAACAGATAAGACCACGAAAGCTTGAATCTCACTCATGCGACAAGCGGAGGTGATTACAATGAGAAAGACTTTCTTCAGGGTTAGGAAACGTACGGAATAGATGAGTAACAGCTCATGACAGCTACACATAAGGAAAGTAGGACCAAATTCATTTCCCACTGTGGCATCACAAAACGTTTAGGATGAAACACCTGGACCAAACCATTGAGAAAATGCATCAAAACAGTTGAGTTGAACAAGAATGGTTCGTCTGGTAAAAGTAAAACGGCAGAAAGGGCTAATAGATAACCTTCAGCAGTGTTCACTGCAAGCCCTTTCTGGGCCAAAGACAAAACAAACAGTAACACAACCAACAGTTTAGCCTGCATTAACCACTTGACCGCGGCGCGAATTCCGCCGCGGTGCTGGTGGAATAATGAGTGGGCGGGGTTTGGACGGCCCCTGGCCGTCCTCCGTACACGCCTACTGTGACGTCAGACAGCCCGGGGCCCGTCCGACGCATGGAAGGGGTTAAGTATGTTTACCGGTGCCAGATAAAGTCTTAAACCTATCCCAGCATCTGGAATAAACAGACTTTATAGAAGGATACCTGGCAGCCAGGATAACATCCAAAACTTTGTGAGGTAGATTTAATAGAGCCAACTGCTGCAGTTTAGTCTCCATGCATGGAGGTATAGATTGCACAAGCCTGAATGCAGGGCCCTGCTGCTGCGGCAGATGATGTTCACAAAGCCCAAGCCTGATGGAGGGCAGGTGCTCACGCCCAGAGGATTTGGGTACCAGACTCTACTAGCCCAATCTGGAGCGACTAGGATGCCTTGCACGAAGTTGCTCCTGCCCATCTTCAGAATTCGGGGAAGGAGACTCAGCGGCAGGAGAACACACAGTAGTCCTGCATTTCACCCTAGGCGGAATATGTCTCAGAAAGAGAGCCTTCTTGGGAACTCCAATGTATGAAAGTGTTTTGTATGAAAGCATTTTCGGCGATGGCAAAGAATCTAGCCATTGGCAGGGGATGCCCGGCTCCACCACCAGGCATAGCTGCCATTGATGATCAGCTGGACACCAGCGGCTGAGTTTGTCTTCCCTGGCGTTTAAAGATCCCAACAAGTAGTGTATGATCTTAGAGGTGCCCTGACAATTTAGCCAGGTTAAGATGGGCAGGGAATATGACTCGTTGTTTCGCATACCATTACTTGGCAGCTTTTTACTACAAAGTTTTTACTTAGCAATTACCATTAAAATGCAAGTTTTTAGTTGGCATACCTTTACATTGCAAGTGTAAATGTATGCGAACTAAAAACTTGCCTAATAATGAAAACAGACATTTACCCTAACACTACACTAAATACAAATACACTACCCTACACATATCAAACTCTAAAACACTAACCACACCCCAAACACTACACTACATTAAACAAACACAACAACACTACCCTAAACCCTAAATCACTACCCCATGCACGACCTTCCCCAGCCTGCTCCCTACACTCAATCACTACCCTGCACGAACCCCAACACTACCCTAAACCCTACAACACTACCCTACACTACACCACAACACTACCCAAAACCCTAAAACACTACCCCCATGCACAACCCTTCCCGACCCCCAGTCCTGTCCTTACACCCAAACCATACCATGCACGACACCCCAACACTACCCTAAACTCTAAAACACGACCATACACTACACTAACACCACACCACAACACTACCCTAAACCCTAACACACTACCCCCAGCACGGCCCTGCCCCTACCCCCAGTCCGTCCCCTACACTGAAACACTACCCTTCACGCCCCTCCAACACTACACTAAACCCTAAAACGCAATCCCACACAAACACCACAACACTACCCTAAACCGTAAAACACTACCCCCAAACGACCCTGCCCCTACACCCAGTCCGTTTCCTACACTGAAACACTACCCTTCATGACCCTGACACTACTCTAAACCCAAATACACTACTCTACACTACACAAACACAACTACACTACCCTAAAACCTAAAACACTACACCCAGCACGACACTGACCCTACCCCCAGTTCTGTCCCTACTCCCAAACACTACCCTTCACGATCCCCAACACTACCCTAAACCCAAATACACTACTCTACACTGCACTACACAAACACAACTACACTACCCTAAAACCTAAAGAACTACCCCCTGCAAGTCCCTCCCCCTAGGACAATGTCCCCAGCTTACTTCTCCTGACCTCCTCCTCGTAGGTGAGGAACCCTATGCGGGACTCCATTGCGCCCATGGCCCCGTCACTCCATGACGATGGGGGCTGCACTCCCTATCCCTGAGCCCAGGAGTCGGATGTTGCGTCGGTGCTGGCAGAAAAGGAGGAGGTCGGGGAGGGGGAGGGTGATTAGATGCAGGTATGAGAAGACACCTTGCATGAAGATTCACCTTGATGCTCCCTAAGTCTCTCAATATTTCAGCATGTCCCATCCAGCATAGTCAGCATTCAAGACTGATGAGGCCTGTCTTCTGCCCTGGAGGGGTTCTCAAGCGTGCTGTTCTCATTTTAGGCCCTGAGCCCGGGAGTCGGATGTTGCGTCGGAGCTGGCAGAACAGGCCTTGAATCGAGGGTGGGTGGTGCGTTCCTGTGTGTGCTCATCCGGGTCAGCCTTTACAGGGTCGCTTCCTGTGCGCCATTGTTTATCCATTACAACGCATGCGTAGTGACAACACATGCGATGTAACAACTTGCGTAGTAAAGGCTATGCGTTGTTACATCGCATGAGTTGCAACGCTTGTGAAGTAATGGTATGCGGAGTAAAGCCTCCGTAGCAATGGGTGATTACCTGGGCAGGGGCTCCGGGCACACAGCCCAGGACCACACCCCACCATCGCGTTTGCAATATAATATGGCAGTGGTGCCGTTTTTAAGGACCTGAACCAGCCTCCCCTTGAAAGATGGCAAGAAGGTTTTCAAATGGTCCACAACTCCAACAAATGTATGTGAGTCCTGTGATCTCCGCTTCTCCCAGATGGCCTCCCCAACCCATCTGTCACCACAATCAATCCTGGGTGGGGGTAAGGAGAAAAGTCTTCCTCTATTCCAACTGAAGTTAGCAGCCACCACAGCCGATTTTTTGTAGTCTCCTCCACAACCAGGATGGAATCTGATAGAGTCCCTTGGTGCTGTGTCCACAGACTTCAGATCCCATTGCAGAACTTGCATGTGACATCTGGCATGGTCATCCAGCATGAGGCCAGTACATCACGAAGCCTCTGAGGCAACCTCACTGAGACCCAGGAATGAAGCTGAAATATCAGGATCATAGTCCAAATGTCCTGGACTTGCTGATCTGGAGGGAAGGCCTGAAAGCCACCAAATATAGGATGGCTCTTATAAAATTGAGCATGTGCAAAGGAGTCAGGTATGTCTTTGCTACATTGATTGTGAACCCAATCAATCTAAGGAGGTTCATTGTCATGCAAACAACAGCCAGTTGTTAAGATAGCTGGAAATCGGTTACCCGAACCTCAAATGGTATGCTCTAACCACTGCCATCACCTTTGTAATCACCGAGGGGCATTGATGAGGCCAAATGAGAGCACAGCAAACTGAAAAATGCTCATGGCCCAACTTGCACCACTGGTAGCTCCTTTCATCCTGCAGAACAGGGATATACAAATAAGCAATTTACAGATCAAATGCCACCATCCAGTTATCTGGATCCAGAGCAGATAGAACATGCACATGTGTGAGCATCTTAATTTGTTTTTTCAAAGGAAGAAATTGAGAGGTCGAAGCTCTAAAATAAGACAACACCCTCTCTATGACTACTTTCTCCAAAACAGCCTGAACATCTTGTAGCAAATTGGACAAATGGTCCTTCTAAAGCCGCTGTGATGAGGGTGGAAGATGTGACAGGAAACAAAGGAATGGCAGTGTGTCGCCCTGTTGGAGCATGTGCATGACCCACCCGCCAGATGTTACTCATGGAAAAAATAACTTAATCCTGCCTCCCACGGGATGCCAGTGTGTGGTTAAGGGCAAACGAAAGTGGCTTGGCTGCTTGAGAGGCTATGAGGTTCACTATTTCTACAAGCCTGGACGTTGCTTCTGTATCCCTGACCCTAACCCGAAAGGGTTGGGAGCCTGCCGTTGGTGTCATGGGTCTTGGCACGGCCTGTAGGTAAACCCTCTAGCGTTGCCTCAAAATGTGTGAACGTGTTGAGAATACTGCCTTGCAGGTATAAGCTTCATTAGGGAAGACAGTGAAATCAGTTCTGAGGGGTGCAAAAAGCACCTCGCCCGATCTCCCAGATATCCATCATCTCGATTTATCTAGAACATCCAAAAACACCTCCAGATGGGACCGCTTCCATCGATTCTGAATGCTCCACTGAAATACCCAAGTACCTGAATCAGATTCCTTAAACATCTTATCAAGGAACAAAGCAGGGGTGAATCTGTTGCTTTAAGATTGATCTCTCCCAAAATCTTGGGCAAATGTCGAAACAATTGCCCTTGAAGTAACCTGGTCACAGATAGACCTCCTGATAGGGTTTCTATCTTATCAAACCGTGGACACAAAATCAAAAATACAGAGGCGACCTAAGGAAGGCCTTGCTGTATATATATCGCTCAGCTTAAACATCGATACAGAGAACTGCCCCAGGTAGATCAAGACCTCCAAGTAATTAAATTAAGTAACTGGTCACAGGACAAAAGACCCCCAGTCATACTGCTTAACATATATATGCATCCCAACTTGGCAAAAAAGAAAGTCTCAACAAGGGAAATATTAGCCATAATTTCAAGCTACAAACAAGCTCACCTTACATGGAACATAATAATGACCGGTTATTTCAACCTAAACGTAATGCACACCTCGGAGGATGATGACGTAATGTAGTCAACTATGATAATACCTTCTGGAATGTCCCACCCCGGTTGCACCAAAAACCAGGTGATGAGACCAAACAGATGAAAAGTTCTCCAGATCATTGGAGTTTCTCAGAATAAGGGTCGTAAATGGAAGATTTCTAGATGATATTCTGCCAAACTACTCATATCATGTACTCGTTTTGCAATCATTAATTGACTATGCAATAGTCTCAGTACCCTTCATACCATTGATCAAACACTTCTCAATAAAATATAGTACAAGTAGTGATCATTCATGCCAAGTCTTGCAGATCAGAACAGCTCCAAGGACGCACAAACCCGACCCGCCAGACGTTGGTCTGACCACCACTACAAATCTAAAGCAGGTACACTGGATGACAGAAACCATAGCTGACCTAGAAGCACAGGCCAAGAAACTTATGACCACATGCACCAACACTAAGGAACACCGCATTTCTGGTTGCTCAGTTTTTCTAACACAATTCTCAACTGCCCTAGTGCAGAACCCCTTGGGTTAAGAAAAAATCAGGAACACAGCTCTCCAATCAGTGCGAACAGTTGAAGAAGGCGCAAAAGAAACTAGCCGGGCAAATCAAAAGGCGTCCCTTTGACCAACTACTCCTAGCTTGTTTAAAAGGGCTTAAGAAAGCGTTTAAAAAATAGCTATGAGAAGATAAAAGGGTAGCTATGGATGAATTTTGGTTAAAAACAATATATGCCGCCAAGCATCACAACCCAAGAAACGTCTGGGAAATAGTTAAAAGCCTCAATAAAGCAGTTAAAACCATAAACAACATCAATATCTCGAAATCAACATGGATTTCTTTCATCATTACCACTTTCTCAATAAATCAAAAGCATCACAGCCAATATCCTCTCAGACACAATCAACAGGAATCACTTTCCACATCCCTTTCCTCTGCTCAAGCAAAGATGAAAACACATACTCTCCGGCATCAGTTTGCAAAATTCTATCCAAGGGATGCCGTGATGGTGCCACTGGCCCAAACGGCCTAGCACAAGCAATTTTTAAGGAGGACGCAGAATTGTGGTCCGGCATACTGGATTTGCTATTCAGAGAAGTACAGTTAAGTGGAATAATCTTGGAAAACTGTTGGGGTTCCATAATAAACTCCATACATAAGGCTGGGAACAGGGTAAATCCTTCAAACTATCGTCTCATTAACCTCCTTGATTTAGAAGCAAAATATTACACATCACTGCTGTTTGCAGATTTAATCACAAAGTCCAATAAAAACAACATCATTCCCCAGAACCAGACTGGCTTAAAAAAAGGAGTAGGCACGAGAACAAACATATTGACCACTGCTATTATTTTAGATCAATGAAAGTATTTTAAACACAAACAACATCTGGCCTGTATAGAATTCAAGGCTGCCTTTGATCACATCAATCGCCAATTGCTGTGGCTCAAAGTGAAAGGGTGAGGCCTACCAGACACGTTACTGCAAGCCATCAGCGTGTTGTACACGGATACCTGGGTACAAATAAAACTTGGAGAAGGCACAAGATTGTCTAGAATGATACCTACACATCAAGGACTAAAGCAAGGATGTGTGTTAGGACCGCATCTTTTTAAACTTTTTATGGCAGAACTCTCAACTGCTCTGGATCAGGCAAATACCCACCTACCCCGCTTGGGCCCTCTCTGTCTTACCCACTTTTCTTATGCAGACAATATTGTATTATTCAGCCAAACCAAAGTGGGCTTGCAAAAAGCACTAAAATTACTCGGTTGTTATGCAAAAAATAATCACTTGGAGGTAAATGTGTCAAAAACTAAAACAATGTCGATTACCACCTGTTTGGGCCATGCACCAAGATTCCTATTAAATGAAACACACCTTGAGTCAGTAACACATTTCAAATACCTGTGCCTATACCTCCACTCAAGAGGAACCATCACTCAACAAAAACAATATATTAAGTAAAAGGGGATTGCTCTAACCCATGACTATCGCTCTGGTAAGGAAGTTAAATGGCCCATCACTTCAGCCAATCCTAACTGTAATTGGCTCGAAGTAACTACCAACAATAACCTATGCGAGTGTAGTGATGAGAGCTCGGGACAGAGATGTAGTGGACAAAATACATTCAGGCGAGTATTCAACCTTCCACAAAACTCCTCCCCTGCAGAAATTTGCCTAGAATTCAGCATTACTAAACAAGATCGATCAGCTAGAAGAGCAGCAACTATAACAAAATTGGTACAAAACCAGCGGTATCCAAGATCCTCAAATCAAGCCTTATGGTCAACACTTCAAAATAATCGATCATCTGAACACCATAAGTACATGTATACCTACATCAAGCAACTGGGTCTCACAGAATTATGGGCATCAAGTGCCACGTATGATACATCCAATAGGGGAACTAATAGAAACACAAAAACAAACTCCTTGTTAGGGGACAAATTTAGCACAAGTTTGCATGCATGGATGGTAATAAAGTACTACACCAATCTGTCCCCTGCCCCGTGCATGTCAATTCCTTTCCAAACACGTATAAAATACAGACTCTTGTCCTTACGTGTGGTATCATACCAGTGTTAGCGACCATGCCTACATGGAAACACATCAGCCCAGCAGTGCACTGCAATGATAGGAAATAGGACCTCATCATCTGATTCGCATCTGTTCAGGTCTGAGAAGCCGAGACGACAATACTTAAATATCAGTTTCAACAACAGGTATATACATTCATGCAGGGAAGCCATAAGAAATGCGTTACTTACCTGTAACTGCAGTTATCCAGTATTGGTATCTTTCATAGATTCACATGCCTGAATCATTACCTGTCGTCGGGATGGGAGTCCCCGGTACATAAATAAAGTAATGTCCCATTAGACATAAATAGTAATAGGCCCAAGGGTCCCACATTAGTAACATATCCATGTCCTTTTGTAAAAAGGACCAAACTCTAGAGAAGAGCCAATCAGCTATCACCTCCCTCTAGAACCCTCCTGGAAGGAGCTCCTGTCCCTCAGATTTTCATAAGCACCGTGCTAAGTAGGCGTACTACTGAGAGAATTAGATGAGCCCTTCCAGGGGAGGTGGGAGGGTTGCATGTGAATCTATGAAAGATACCAATACTGCATAACTGCAGTTGCCCCAGTATTGGAACTTTCATAGATTCCTAAGCTTTTGCATCATTCCCTGTCGTCGGAATGGGAGTCTCGGTAACAAAATAACATAGCAGTAGACACAAAAGAGAAAGAAAAAGGCCTAGGCCTCTTTCCCTTTTGTAGCATATCCGCCTCTTTTTGTAAAAGAGACCAAACCAAGCATCAGCCAATCAGAAGAGCCTCACCCCATAGAACCCTCCTGAAGGAACCTCAGAGCCTCAGCTTTTCTAATGCACGTTGTGCTTAGGGAGTCTCTTTTGACCTCTGTCAATCTCTACTCTTTTGAGGATTTTTTCTTCAGTTTTTTCTTCAGTATTGTTGGCTGTCCCTTCCAGGATGTCTGCTAAGGAGAAGAAGAAGGCCCTTTTCAGGCCATGTTCCACCTGTGGCAAGAAAAGATTATTTATTGAGGACAGACATAAAGATTGTATATATTGCCTGTGCCCAGATCATAAGGCTGCGGATTGCAAGATCTGCCGCACCTTTTCTACCAAGACCCTCCGGGACCGTGAGGGCCGGCTCCTCACCTGGCTCCAAAAACTGAAGCCCAGGAAAGACATAGTCTCCAGTGACAGTGAGGAGTCCTCTTCAACTTCAACTTCAAGAAGGTCAGTCAAAAGGGGTAGGGCTTCCCCTTCACCTTCTGTGGGGCGTCCTGTTAAGGCCTCAAAAAAGACCCCCGTGAGTCTGAGAGCCAGGGTCTAGTCGAATCTCCTCACCACGGTGTAAAGGAGAGGGAGGGACCATCTACACCGTCCACTGGGATGAAGACTGCTCCAGCCTTCAAAAAGCCATCTTCTCAGTCTTCTGAGAAGTCGGACAGGAGTTCCAAGTCGTCGACGACGCAGCAGAAGGCTCCGTCGACGAAGGTCTCGAAGCCCAAGTCGATCCCGTCGACGGAGGCGTCGACGGTGGTGACAGTGACATCGCCGCGGATGTCGACGGGAACATCGACTACGACGAAGATTTTGTCGACGGTGGTGACGATGACGGTGTCGTCGACGAGTGCTTTGACGACGATAACATTACCGATGCCGGCGGCAGGAGTGTCGACGGTCTCGTCGTCGACGACGCCCATCTCGTCATCCACAGTTCGTTCGTCGACGGTACCGATTCCGTCGACGACACCAACGACGACAGGTTTACCTTTAACAGCTCCATCGTCGACGATATTGTCGTCGACTGAGAGAATTACTATGTCTATGAAAGGAGTGATTTGGAAAAGTGGGTTTTAAATGAATACCTGGCCCTATGGAAACAAATAATCTTTATTGGTCATAGGCTGGTATTGTTATAAATTAGTGTGGCAGAGAAAATTAAGCTTAACAATGAGCTAATTCTCCTAGTGGTGTCAACATGTTTCGAGGCTGACTGCCTCTTCGTCAGGACGGGGTTAGATCCCTCTGTCACTCACTAATGTTGCCATCAATATATGTATGTGTATGTACAAGTGAAAAGGTAATATATAGTACCTATGTGGTATGGAATTACAGTTACAGCCCTATCAGTATTTCTGAGTCGTGAGCTGGAATACATAGGGGTCAGTGCCCCATGAGCCGATCTGGAAGAGGGGTATCCCTCTTCCAGATCCGTCACGGAAGCCGCAGACAAGGGAGGATGCGAGGAATGCTCGAGGATTAATGGAAATCCCATTTACCTCTCTTCCAGATCGGCTCATGGGGCACTGACCCCTACGTATTCCAGCTCACGACTCAGAAATACTGATAGGGCTGTAACTGTAATTCCATACCACATAGGTACTATATATTACCTTTTCAATTAGCTCATTGTTAAGCTTAATTTTCTCCGCCACACTAATTTTTAACGATACCAGCCTATGACCAATAAAGATTATTTGTTTCCACGAGGCCAGGTATTCTTTTAAAACCCACTTTTCCAAATCACTCCTGACCCTACTTACACTCACTCAAATACACCTCACATAGCAGTTACAATACCGAAGTGCATCAGCGTAGTCGCCAGTCGTAGCACGCCCCATCCCGCAGCGGGGCGGGAAGACCCCGATGATGAAGCATGACACCAAGGGCCCTTTTGGTGTGTAAGTGGTATTTTAACAAATACTGTGTATGCCCGCTATACCTTGGCTCACAGGAAACCTCTTAAAGGTCATTCTTTTCATAGACATAGTAATTTTCTCAGTCGACGACAATATCGTCGACGATGGAGCTGTTAAAGGTAAACCTGTCGTCGTTGGCATCGTCGACGGAATCGGTACTGTCGACGAACGAACTGTCGATGACGAGATGGGCGTCGTCGACGACAAGACCGTCGACACTCCTGCCGTCGTCGTCGTTAATGTTATCGTCGACGACGACACCGTCGTCGTTACCACCGTCGACGAAATCTTCGTCGTAGTCGATGTTCCCGTCGACATCCTCAGTGACGTCGCTGTCACCACCGTTGACGCCTCCGTCGACGATCCCGTCGACGGCACCACCTTAGACTTGGGCTTCGACACCTTCGTCGACGGAGCCTTCTGCTGCGTCGTCGATGACTTGGAACTCCTGTCCGACTTCTCAGAAGACTGAGAAGATGGCTTTTTGAAGGCTGGAGCAGTCTTCATCCCAGTGGACGGTGTAGATGGTCCCTCCCTCTCCTTTACACCGTGGTGAGGAGATTCGACTAGACCCTGGCTCTCAGACTCACGGGGGGTCTTTTTTGAGGCCTTAACAGGACGCTCCACAGAAGGGTGAAGGGGAAGCCCTACCCCTTTTGACTGACCTTCTTGAAGTTGAAGTTGAAGAGGACTTCTCACTGTCACGGGAGACTGTGTCTTCCCTGGGCTTCAGTTTTTGGAGCCAGGTGAGGAGCCGACCCTCACGGTCCCGGAGGGTCTTGGTAGAAAAGGTGCGGCAGATCTTGCAATCCGCAGCCTTATGATCTGGGCACAGGCAATATATACAATCTTTATGTCTGTCCTCAACAAATAATCTTTTCTTGCCACAGGTGGAACATGGCCTGAAAAGGGCCTTCTTCTTCTCCTTATCAGACATCCTGGAAGGGACAGCCAACAATACTTAGGAAAAATCTGAAGAAAAAATCCTCAAAAGAGTAGAGTTTGAGCAGAGCTCAAAGGAGACTCCCTAAGCACAACGTGCATTAGAAAATCTGAGGCTCTGAGGTTCCTTCAGGAGGGTTCTATGGGGTGAGGCTCTTCTGATTGGTTGATGCTTGGTTTGGTCTCTTTTACAAAAAGAGGCGGATATGCTACAAAAGGGAATGAGGCCTAGGCCTTTTTCTTTCTCTTTTGTACCTACTGCTATGTTATTTGGTTACCGAGACTCCCATTCCGACGACGGGGAATGATACAAAAGCTTAGGAATCTATGAACGTTCCAATACTGGGGCAACTGCAGTTATCCAGTATTGGTATCTTTCATAGATTCACATGCAACCCTCCCACCTCCCCTGGAAGGGCTCATCTAATTCTCTCAGTAGTACGCCTACTTAGCACGGTGCTTACGAAAATCTGAGGGACAGGAGCTCCTTCCAGATGGGTTCTAGAGGGAGGTGATAGCTGATTGGCTCTTCTCTAGAGTTTGGTCCTTTTTACAAAAGGACATGGATATGTTACTAATGTGGGACCCTTGGGCCTGTTCCTATTTATGTCGAATGGGACATTACTTTATTTATGTACCGGGGACTCCCATCCCGACGACGGGTAATGATTCAGGCATGTGAATCTATGAAAGATACCAATAGGATGCGGTTTCCGTCACGGAAGCCGGGGACGAGGGAGGATGCGAGGAATGCTCGAGGATTAATGGAAATCCCATTTACCCCTCTTCCAGATCGGCTCATGGGGCACTGACCCATACGTATTCCAGCTCATGACTCAGAAATACTGATAGGGCTGTAACTGTAATTCCATACCACATAGGTACTATATATTACCTTTTCACTTGTACATACACATAGCACATATTGATGGCAACATTAGTGAGTGACAGAGGGATCTAACCCCGTCCTGACGAAGAGGCAGTCAGCCGCGAAACATGTTAACACCACTAGGAGAATTAGCTCATTCTTAAGCTTAATTTTCTCCGCCACACTAATTTTTAACGATACCAGCCTATGACCAATAAAGATTATTTGTTTCCATAAGGCCAGGTATTCTTTTAAAACCCACTTTTCCAAATCACTCCTGACCCCACTTACACTCACTCAAATACACCTCACATAGCACTTACAATACCGAAGTGCTCCAGCGTAGTCGCCAGTCGTAGCACGCCCGCCCCGCAGCGGGTCGGGAAGACCCCGATGATGAAGCATGACACCAAGGGCCCTTTTGGTGTGTGAGGGTTATTTTAACAAATACTGTGTATGCCCGCTATACCTTGGCTCACAGGAAACCTCTTAAAGGTGGACCTTGTTGTTTGTTTATACCATTGACTGGAGGAGGGTGCGCCCACCTTAGTGCTTTCTAGCACTACCTCTTCACTCCCTATTTTGATTTTTGTTTACTCTTTATGAAAAGAATTACTCCAGACATGACGTCTCCAAGGAGGGTTGCCCCCTTGCCTCCCGCTTTGTTGTTAGAGGAAGATGATGAAGATTCAGATAATGAGGATCAGGAATCGTTTGGATATGCACACAGTCCATCCCAACTGCTGATGAAATGTCAGGAGACAGATTCGGAGGGAGAATATCTTCAGGAATTTTCTTATCAACATTCTTCTGTACCACAGGGGTTCTCAAGACAAGAGATGGTGTCTGTTCCAACTTCTTTCTTGCAAGATCTCCATAACATGTTGCAGGATTACAAATCAAGGTGGTCTCAGCCTGCTGCTACCACGGCTAGTCAAGCCATGCCTGCCCCTGCGACCCCAGTAATGGTCTCTCCAGAGTTGCCGACTCAGGTGGTCTCTCTGCCACAAACACCGGCTTCACATGTACCTTCAATGTCCCTGGACATACAAGATGATTCCTCGGACGAGGATCAGAATCTCGATGGTAGGCCTAATCAGGGCTTGGAATGGGATGAGTACGTAATCCCGGACCGGCATCACCATGTCCAGATCCTGTGGACTCCTCTCCTGTGGATATCTGGGGTTCAATAAGTTAATGGAAAGGGCTTCTAGCAGATTTAAGTTGCCTATGCCATCTGTTACCACAGAGTGTTTTCTATATGACTTTAAGGAGCCATATAAGAAGGTGACTAGATATATCCCTATTGTACAGCATGTATGGGATGAAGGTCTAAAGGCCATGAAAAACCCGGCTACGGTGGTCCCTGTCCTACCACGCCTGGAAAAAAAATACAAGGCGCCCGAGGATGGTCTGGCGGCTTTGACTGGGCACCCGAAACCGGACTCAGTGATTTTGCAGGCTGCACAGAGGAAGTCCCGCAACCCGTCGGCTCCTTTGACTACTCCCCCTGATAAGGAAGGCAGGAGACTAGATAACGCTGGGAAAAGATTCTCAATTCAAAAGTCTTTATTTCGATAAAAATCATAAAAGACACAATAACAGGACAGTTTATATTTATGGCTATTTCAGACAAATCCAGTAACAAATATAGCGTCAACAAATAGTAAAATGCTACATAAGATCAATCTCCATCATTAAAATATAAATAGTTAATTAATAAAATAGTGGTGGATTTTATACCAATTTGAATTGGATACAGCTTTTTGAAAAAAAAAAAAAACATAAGTCAAATTATTTAAAAACACAAGAATGATTCCAACTCTGTATTACTATAAAACAGTAAAATGACAGGTGCAAGTTTATGTGGTTAGATAAATCACACAACGTATCAGTATATGCAAAGACCTCGAACTCGTATGATCCACATCCAGTGGAGAAATTTTGCGACAGCTACAACCATAGGCTGTGAGTTATTTGTTTTTAAAATCCTCAGTGCCTCACAACGTGTTTGTATACCTAGCTGGAGGTAAATAGGTCTCAACCATGTCCTTCTTGGGACTTTATATTCGGGGCAGATAAAAAATATGTGGCCAATACTTTCCCTTTCAGTGGGACAAAAGGGACAAGTGGCACCGGAATCACTGCACCATTTAGCAGTATAGCTGTTGATGGTTAGAGTACCAATCCTAAACTGATGGTATCTTTTCCTGTCTCCAGGAACAGTTATATAGTCCCAATAGCCCTCAAAGGCTGCTGTATGCTTGATGTCCAGAAAAGCAGCGGTCAGGGAGGGGCCACTACAGCGACCAAATCTTTTCTGGGCTTCTAGACTCCAATAAAGTTCTCTAAGTCGATTCCTCGGTGGGAAGACATTGGCCTCAGGATCTTGCCAGAGAGTTAGCAAACCCATTGCTTTAAATATGACTCCAGCCTCCCTCATCCATGAGATCTTGTGGGCCCTGTCTGCATTTCGTACATCCATAAATGCCCGAGCATACTGGGTGAGTTCTGGGGTAACCCACAATCTTCTCCAGTAGGCTATCGTTCTGTAAGGAGCCATGTCCTCCAAATGCAGGCAGCCTAGGTCGTAAAAAAGAGGTGTCAAGGGAGTTGACACCGGGAGGCCTGTAATTCCCCGTAGGAATTTATTTTGTGCTATCGTTAAACAACTGAGGTTGCTAAACCCCCATAATTCTGCCCCGTAAAGAACAGCTGAGCCAATTTTTGTGTCATAAATCTTAAGAACTGGACTAACCGGCCTAGTGTGGGAGAGATAAAATTCCTTCGTTAAGGCCCCTGCCAATTGTGCATGTTTCATGGCCAACTGGTTAGTATGATGTTTCCAATCCATTTTGGAAGCCAGGGTAATACCTAAGTAAGAAAAAACCTCTGTCTGCTGGAGCTGTACCCCACTCACGACCGCCCTGCCTCTAACTTGCTTAGATTTATGTAAGACCATAAACTTGGTTTTATTAACGTTTATAACAAGTCCATAATCTTTGCAAAATAACTCAAAAGCATCTATGGCCTTCTGTAAACCTTGCTGGGTTTTCGAAATTAGAAGGGTGTGGTCGGCAAACATCAACAGGGGGATCAGCTTCCCATCCAACTTGGGGGCATCAGTCGGGTGGTGTTCGAAATAGCTGATCACCCTGTTGATGTATAATGAAAAAAGAGTCGGTGCCAATACGCACCCTTGGCGCACACCCCTGGAGATTGGGAAATTTTCTGTAACGCTCCCTTGTTGGTTCCAGCGGACTTGGGCATAGTTACCCTTGTGTAACTTAATTAGGAAAGAAAGAATTTTCAAGGGCATACCCTGTTCTGCAAAGACAGTCCACATTTTGTGACAAGGCACCAAGTCGAACGCTGATTTCAAGTCAATAAAAGCAGCGTACAGTGTGCCCCCCCAATACCACAACCCGCCAGTAAATTAAAACAAATCTAAATATTTGATCGATCGTACTAGTGTGACTACGAAACCCAGCTTGGAGTGGAGAGATTACCTCTTCCTCCTCAATCCATGCTTGTATCCTCAGAAGGACAAGCCTAGCTACTGCTTTTTGGATACAATCAATCAAACTCATAGGCCTGTAGTTTCCCGGATCTGAGCGTTCCCCTTTCTTATATATAGGAATTATCACTGCGCCCTTCCAGGTTTCGGGTATGGGTAAACCCTTTCCGATACTGTTTATTAGCGCTAATATTGATGATGCCCACACCTCCTTATCTTGCATAAATAGGTCAGCAGGGATTGAGTCCAAACCAGGTGCCCTGCCTTTAGGGATGGCATCCAGCACCTTTCTTACTTCAACTCTAGTGAAGCATAGGGGGATGGTATCTTGCTCGATGGTGATGGGAGCCTCACTAACGCCCAGCAGCTCAGTAGGGGCAAACTGGGTGACATAATGAGAAACCCATAAATTTGGGGGAACATGATTAGTAGGTTCAGCCCTTTTGAGGCCCCCTACCCCACCTAACCATATCCCAAAAGGTACACATGGAGCGTTCTTTACTAGCTCCCAGCAGCTCACCCCAGTAGTCCTCGTCCCATGCTCGTTTGGCATCATATTGCGTTTTCTTATATAATACTCTAGCGCTCTTAATTTTATCTCTATCTTTTGATTTAACAGCTTCCGCTAGACCTTTGTATGCGGCCCTACAGGACTTCCCATACCACTGTTCTTCTTTTCTAACAGGCCTTTTCTGTTTGTTTGGAATCTTCATTAGAAAGTAGCTACTCAATTGTCTAAAAAGTTTAGAGTGGATAAAATTGACGTTAGACACAACTTCCTCCTTAGTGGAACAACTCTGAATTTCCTCTGTTGCCTGAATAGTTAGCTCTTTCATAGCAACTATGTTCTCTTCTATCACCACACAATCGGCCCATTTAATTCGCCTAGAATCATTTGAAAGGACAGTTTTCACACAGCCTAAAGGGACATCCTGAACTTTGGACTTAAATAACAAAAAGGACATTACTAACGGGTCATGATAACTCTCGACCCTCTGTTCAACCTTCATATCCTTAATATATGGCCAGTATTCCTTATTAGTAAGGATGTAATCAATACGGCTCCTTGAGGTGCCGTTATTGAATGTAAACGCTCCCTGACTATCAGAGGCAGTACTTCCATTAAATGTACGCAGCCCATGCCCTACACAAAGGGTTTTAAGCTGAAGTGCAGCCTCCGACCACTTTTTAATTGGCACCAGTGTCAACGAGGGGATGTTCCAGGCTGTATCTTCTTCTGTGGTTAGGTCGATGTCATTCCTATCCAACGGTTCAAAGCAACAGTTCAGTTCCCCTCCTACAATAATATTTCCTTTGCTCCGATAGCTCTCTAGAAGAGCATCTAGTTGATCAATGGTATGGGAGGATTTGCCCCCCGGTTGTCCCCGTGAATAAATGTTAAAAATATAGAGGTCCTTAAAATCTGCACTAGAGACATGAATTAGGAGGATATCATTGTTTTAGGTGTCCAATTGGTGAGTGGTATATCTACTGTCCGGCTTAACCCACGTTATTAGACCGCCCATTGGTCTACCTTTTAAGCTTGGGATAGCTGGAATAAAGAAATTAAGATATCCAACTCTATACTCTGGTGCAAGCAGCCAAGTTTCTTGTAACAGGATAAGGTCCTTTGTGTCCACAAAGGTCAACCAATCTGAAGAGTTTATCTTACTTCGAACCCCAGCAACATTCCACGAGACCAATGATGTAAGAGGTGTAGCTGTTTCCTTGTTTTGTAGACCCACTGATCCATTCTCAGCTATCCCACTAATGCCCCCTAGATTACTACAGTTATCCGCCCTGATTTGACTGGCATTGACCCCTGGGGTGCTTTCTGACTCATTTTGTGCACGTGCAGGTACCTTTACTTCAGGATTGCATGATCTACCAGATTGGCCTGCGATACCATTACAAGCCAAAATGTCTCCCCTCGGTACCCTACTTTCCCTAAAGGAAAGTCAGTCGTTGTCATTCAGGGAGCTAAAGATATCAAATCTGTTGCTTGTTGGAAACAGACTGGGTGTTGCAACTGCCTGAAGGACATGATTTCTCGGGTCATGAATTCCAGAGTGAAAAGGTGGTTGGTAAAAGTAGCCCAGAGGTAACACATTGCCACTATCGTGATGGATCCTAGTAGAGCCTGCCTGCTTCAAAATGTGTCCCACTTACTCAGGGGAGCTGAAACTCACTACCACACAATCCCCCTCCAGTCTTTTCCTAGATTTGCCCATCCATGTTACCCTTCTAACCATCTTAAATTTGCTATACAACTGCTCGCCTAACACTGTTTTGTTATTTAAGTAGTGAAGAGACTTATTCCTGAGTGTTGACCAGTGCTCCTCCTCCGTCTCCGGTATTGTGGGAACATTGGCCAATATGATGGTATAGGGACATGCCTCGGGGGGGGGGATGGAGGGAGATGTTCCTGGGAGAGTCATTACCTGACAGCTGGAGCCTTCCGACAGGGCCCTTTGGGCCGACCTTCACCCCTAGTGCGGTGTTAACAGGCAGAGCCATCTGTTTTGATACTTGGGTGTTATGGTTGGCAGTGCAGCTTCCCATGTCCATGGGCGCTTGTGCTGTGGTGCTAACAGGGCAGGCACTAGTAGGTTGGGACTCTTTAGTAGTAGTTATTTGTTTGGTAGTGATGTGCTTTTCTAGATTGCCTAGTCTTCGGTCTAAGGATTCTAGTTTCTCCATTAGTGGGAATATAAATGCCTTAAACATATCCTCAATATGCCCAATAATCTCTGGTCTGACAGCCACACTATTTGGGTCAACGTTAGATGCCAGGGACTTGCTACCTCCTAGGTGTAATGGACAACTGCTCACGGTAGTTACTATCTGTGTTTGGCTACCCAGCCCCGATGTGACGTTTTTACACCTAGCCATTTTTGCCGGTTGACGGCTACCTTTCGGGGCACAATTAGCTTTCCTTTTCCCTAAGGGGTCTTTAGATCTAACCACAGCTGGTAGGCCCCTGGACCGGCTAGTTCGTGGCACCCAAGGTGAGGGGGGAGGACTGGGTTCGGGGGAACTGATTGAACACGTCGTATGACCCACTGACCCCGGGGTATCCATTACAGGTGGGACAACTACCTGAAATGGCTCAAGCGATAACGGAGATACTGGACTAGGTGGCTCATGGCCTAAAGCGGGAGCCGTCAGATCACTGAATGGTTCCAATGATAACCTCTTCTCAGTGCGCTCAATCTCTTTAGACAATTCCGTTTCAGACTGTTTCAAGTAGTCTTCCATTGTCCTTACACCCCCCCTCGCTGCCCCCCCCTGTGAGTAAGCTTACTCATAATTGTAGATCAAACAGTGATATACTAGCGATACATTTTCAAATCAATAATAGTTAGTGATGGAGGTAATATTTACATATGCACAATATCAGGATTTTGTTCAGTCCCTGGTGAGAGTTTAGATGGTGATGTTGGTGGGGTTGCCTGGCCCGGCCTCCTTTGGCCCCGGATGGCCACAGATGGCCCCGCCCTTATCCCGGGCTTAGCCCGGGCGCTCCCGCGACGCGGAGAGTGGTGCTGGATTTTATGCACCTCCTGGTGCGTTGTCCGAGTATGTGGCTTCCGGCCACAGGGTCTACTGGGACTTGTAGTTAGAGGCTCACCCCCGCTCGGCGGCCACACTGTAGGTGTAAGAGGCGGCAGCGGGGGGTGAGCGTGAGCACCAGGACAAAGGGGAGATCAGGCTCGTGGTTCGGTCACCTCCCAAACAGCAGCAGGTAGGAATCGCCAGGACCTCCTCGAAGTGTCTGCAAAAGATTCTCTTCTATGGCTAGTCTTCTGGTGCGGGCTGCGAATGCCTTGGCGATACTGGGCAGATATGATCGCCAGTTATGGTGTGACATTTCGCCTTATCTAGATCAACTGCCCCAGGAAACGAAAGGTGACGCGAAAAAGATTCTATCTAGATCAACTGCCCCAGGAAGCGAAAGGTGACGCGAAAAAGATTCTACAGGAGGGGGAAGCAACATCAATGGAGATCATCGATTGTGCCATGGACATCACTACAACGGCTTTTCGCTCACTAGCTGGTGCAGCGGTCCTTCGTCGCCAAGGATGGCTCAGAGCGACTTGGTTCAGACCAGAGATCCAAAATAAAATCTTGGACCTACCTTTCGATGGAGAGGCGTTGTTCGGGAAGCATATAGATGACACTCTCCAAGATATTAAGAAAGATACGGAGACTGCTAAGTCTCTTGGTACACTTCAGTATCGGAAGGCTCCGTTCAAGGGTGCCTGAGGCAAGAGTACCACATACAGAGGCTCATACCAGCAGCAGCGGTACTCGTCATATGGGTCAGCGTCACAACAATACCGGCAACCCTATCATCAAAAACATGGTCAAACATCGACTTTCTTCAGATTGAGTACTAGAGGGAAGCAAAATCACCAGGGACGTGATACGTCCAAGAGGCAATAGCAGCGTCCTGGCTCTTCCTACTGTGCCCACCTCCACAAGAACATCTGTAGGGGGCAGGGTATCTCAATGCCTTCACAACTGGTCCAAGATAACATCAGACCGTTGGGTGCTAAACATCATTCGAAAGGGCCATACTTTAAGAATTCACACAAATCCCACCATCCAAGCCCCCTGCAACCATTCTGTCCAAACATCTTCATCACCTGCAGCTAGAGGTTCATCAGATGCTCTTAAAGGGAGCTGTAGAGCTGGTCCCCTTATCACAGAGAGGGGAAGGTTTCTATTCCAGGTTCTTCCTGGTAAAGAAGACGCTGGAGAAATGGCGCCCTATTTTAGATCTCAGGGAGCTCAATACCTATCTCATTTCCCAATCCTTTCGGATGGTATCGTTTCAAGACATATTGCGTCTCATCAACCCAGGGGATTTCATGGCCACGCTCGATCTCGAAGATGCGTATTTTCACATACCCATTCACCCAGCACACAGAAGGTTTTTACGGTTTACAGTAGCCAAGAGCCACTTTCAATTCAGGGTTTAACCCTTCGGGCTTCGCTCAGCCCCAAGAATCTTCACCAAGGTGCTGGCACCGGTGAAAGCTTTTCTGAGGAAAAATCACTTTCAGGTCTTCCCTTACCTGGACGATTGGTTGCTGAAGGCTCCGTCCAGGGAGGCTGCGAGGGAAGCAGTCAGCGCATGTACGAACCTATTCCAGAATCTGGGTCTTACTCTCAACAAGGAGAAATCATCTCTGATTCCGTCCAGGACAGTGCGCTTCTTGGGGGCCATCTTGGACTCAAATATCAACAAGGCTTTCCCATCCTTAGAAAGGCAGGAAAAACTGCGAGCCATGGCTCTGCTCTTGAGAAAAAGAAGGTATCTTTCAGTACGCCGTTACAAATCCCTTCTTGGAGTGATCTCCTCATGCATCCCTCTGATTCCTTACTGCAGGTTGCGGATGCAACCTCTTCAGGAGCAGCTAGACAAACAGTGGAAGCAGATTCACGGTTCATTCGATGACAAGGTGACGATCACCTTGGCAATGAAAAGAGTGGCCTTGTGGTGGACAAAACAGGAAAACCTTTCCCAAGGTCTATCCTTCGTAAGCAATCCATCTCCACAGGTGGTGACAACGGATGCGTCACTGGATGGCTGGGGTGCAGTACTTCAAGATCTTCATGTCAGCGGTCATTGGTCACCTCAGCACCATCTTCTTCACATCAACCTCCTAGAACTCAGGGCTATCAGGCTGGCTCTTCAAGCCTTTCTCCCTCAGCTGCGAGGTTCGGAAGTTCTCATCCGAACGGACAACACCACGGCAATGCATTACATAAACAAGGAAGGGGGTACCAGATCTCTTCCTTTGTCCCAGAAAGCTCAGGAAATTTGGGAATGGGCTATTCTTCACGGAACATCGCTGCAGGTTGTACATATGCCAGGAGTCCTAAACGAAAATGCCGACAGACTCAGCAGGCTATCCTCGGTCAGTCACGAATGGGAACTGAATCAAAAGGTTCTAGACAAGTTTTTCCTACGGAGGGGCAAACCCTCAATAGATCTATTTGCCACCCAAGCCAACAAGAAAGGCCGGTCTTATGCAAGCAGGCTTCACCATCGAGGGTCATTGGGGAATGCGCTTTCGATAGCTTGGTCAAGAGCATTTGTGTACGCCTTTCCCCCATTCCAATGATCCCGAGGCTTATTAGGAAGATCAAGGTGGAACCGTGCAAGATGATCTTGATAGCTCCTGCTTGGCCTAGACAGTTCTGGTTCACAGAACTCCATCTTCTGTCTTTCGTCCCTCCTCTTCCTTTGCGGACGATTCCGGTTCTTCTGACAATGTCCCACGGACAGATTTGGCATCCGCATCCAGGTTCAATACACCTGACGGCATGGCTCTTGAGCAGCGAGAATTCATGAACCTTCCCATCTCAAATGAAATAAGAGAGGTTCTCTCCCAGGCTAGAGCTCCTTCCACGAATAGAACTGACCGTTTAAAATGGAAGAGATTTTGCATTTGGTGCAGGAAGGAAGATGTTGACCCTTTCTCTTCTCAGCCTTATCAGCTGCTTCCTTATCTTTTGTCTTTGGCTAAGACAGGACTAGTTCATTCATCCATAAAAGTTCACTTGGCGGCAATTTCTCGATACCGACGTTCTGCATCTGGACCTTCTATCTGGTCTTCGAGAATAATTAAACAGTTTCTCAAAGGATTGTTCCGAGTCTACCCCCAGTGAGGCCTCTGCCTCCTACTTGGCAGCTAAATTTGGTACTCACACAGCTCATGAAGGCCCCCTTTGAACCAATACATCGGAAGGACATGAAATTCCTTTCATGGAAATTGGCTCTCCATCTTGCCCTCACATCGGCGAGACGCATTGGTGAGTTGCAGGCTCTCACGATACAGGAACCGTTTCTCCAGTTCAAGAGGAATATAGTAATCTTAAGAACTAATCCGAGATTCATACCTAAGGTGCCTTCGGACTTTCACCTGAATGAACCGGTTATTCACAAATCTTTCTTTCCTCACCCTTCCACACCAGCAGAGAGGTCCCTGCATTCTCTAGATGTACAACGGTGCTTGAAATTTTATTTGGATCGCACCAAAGGATTTCGTAAATCATCACAATTATTCATTGCTTTTGGTGGTCCTCGCAAGGGCCTCCCACTTTCGAAACAGAGTATTGCAAGATGGATTTCAAATTACCATTCTCTATTGCCATTCGACAGCGGGTAAGCCACTGACAAGCAGGATTAGAGAACATTCCACAAGATCCGTGGCTTCATCGACGGCTCTCTTTGCGGGAGTGCACATCAGAGACATTTGCAGGGCTGCGACTTGGAGCAGCGTGCACACCTTTACGAAGCATTACTGCTTGGAATCCTTGACGCAGGAGGACACGGCTGTGGGCCAGGCAGTCCTGAGGAACCTCTTCCACTGATTGGTGAGCTTTCCTTACTATCCCTCCTTCCTTTTCTGCACATTTTGTATCTAATGTGAGTAATGATAGGTATTGCAATGGGTATTTACTTATTGTCTTATGTAAGTATGCATATTGAGATGTATATGTATAAACTTGTGCCACAAAAAGTGCTTTTACTGCTTACTGCTAGCTACTCTGACACAAAAGCATGGGAATCTATGAAAGTTCTAATACTGGGGCAAGAGAACAAGTTACTTACCTGTAACTTTGGTTCCTCAGTATTGGTAACTTTCATAGATTCCCATTTGCCACCCTCCTCCCCGAGGAGAGCTCAGCCTTCAGCAGATGTGGTTACTGTTACACAACGGCTACGAAAATCTGAGGCTCTGAGGTTCCTTCAGGAGGGTTTTATGGGGTGAGGCTCTTCTGATTGGCTGATGCTTAGTTTGGTCTCTTTTACAAAAAGAGGCGGATATGCTACAAAAGGGAATGATGCCTAGGCCTTTTTCTTTCTCTTTTGAACCTACTGCTATGTTATTTTGTTACCGAGACTCCCATTCCAACGACGGGGAATGATACAAAAGCATGAGAATCTATGAAAGTTACCAATACTGGGGAACTAAAGTTACAGGTAAGTAACTTGTTTTCTTACAGGTAAGTAACGCATTTCTTTTCCAGTATTAGGGTATCTTTCATAGATTCACATGCCTGAATCAGAGTAGCAAGCAATGATAAGCACATTTCGGATGGTACAGTAGATGCAAATTCACCAGATAATAACATATCAAAGTGACAGATAGAAACCATCAGAATGTAAGCAAAGATACCATCAAGAAATACAATAGAGAAATATGCATATACGAAAAAAGGATGGTGGGATGAAAAGAAGGCTCACCTCTATTGAAATAGATGATGAAGTACTGCTTGTCCCACTGCCGCATCTTTCATAAGTTCTGTATCCAGGCAGTAATTCTTGGTGAATGTATGCAGCGTCTTCAATGTTTCCTACTCTGCAAATGTCTATTATAGGTACTCCCGCGTAGAGCGCCATGGATGTAGACATCGCCCTAGTGGAATGTGCCCTTACTTTAGATTGCAGGGGTTGCCCCGCCTGTTCGTGACACAATGAAATAGCTGCAGAGATCCAGCGAGAAATACTTTGTTTAGTGAGTGGAAGGCCTTTTCTAGGTCGACTGTAGGCCACAAAGAGCTGGTTGGATTTACGGAAGGTTCGGAAATCCAACGGGACCATAGGTACAAATTTTGGGTTTGGTCATAATATTACTCTGTCCTGTTTGAACTTCAGAAAAGGCTCCTGACTTGAGAAAGCCTGGAGCTCACTTACTCGTCTTGTTGAAGTAAGTGCAAGAAGGAGTGCCGTTTTCCAAGAGAGGTACTTAAGATCAGCCATGTGTATCGGCTCAAAGGGATGTTTCATGAGTTGATTAAGGACTGTGTTGCGCTGCCAAGTAGGAGGTAAAATCTTCACAGGAGGAAAAGTCCTGAAGAGGCCTTTAAGAAATTGCTTAATCAATCGGTGATACCAGAGAGAAGGGCCCGAAGAAGATGTTCTGTAACGCGATATTGCGGCCAAGTGAACCCTGATGGAGGCATGAGCAAGGCCTGAGTTTGCCAAATGGAAAAGGTAAGGCAATATTTGTACTGTATAAGAAGAAAAGGGATGTATTTTCTGAGTTTTACAGCAAATGCAAAACCTCCTCCATTTTAAAGAGTATGTCTTGTTGGTACTGTCTGCTCGAGCCCGAGCTAGAGTGGCCCTACAATCCGGCGGAATATTTAGATTCTGAAATTCTTTGAACTCAGGAGCCAGGCGGATAACCTGAGAGATGCCAGATTCGGATGCTGGACTTGCTGGTTGTTCGTCGTGAGGAGGGAAGGAAACTGCCTCAACCGTATAGGCGGTTCCAGAGAAAGAAGGTGAAGCTCTGTAAACCAATGTTGGCGTGGCCAAGCTTGGGCTAATGAGAATGAGCGTGCAAGGTTCCGCTTTCAATTTCCTGAGGACTCTGGGAATCATTGGAAACGGTGGAAAAGCGTATGCCAAGACGTTGGACCATGCGATCGAAAATGCATTCCCTAGAGATCCCTTCTGGGGATGCCAGCTTGCGAAGTTTTGGCATTTGGCGTTGTGCTTTGTAGCGAACAGATCGATGAGAGGAGTGCCTGTGAGAAGTTGGCCTGATGTGCAGTGTTCACTATTCTAGTGATCACTATATATCAGTCCAAACAACCCTTATTGATGATTGGTTGTAAGTCAACCTTATAGACCAGCTATCCTAGTAGCATGGATACGAGCAGTCTAAGGCTAAGACTCTAGAGGGCGTGTTAAGCCAGCTGTTTTACCATCACATTACCCCTTGAACACCCAGTGAAAGGACACCACACAAGTGTTATGAAAATAAACAGTGTATTTATTAGAATCACAACAACCCTGTACTCTTTATGAGGACAGGGTGCTAGGCACACAACAAAACTCTTACGAAAATACTTAAGTTAGCACGGTATACACAAATGCCCGAGGGGCACGAAAAACCATATACTTTAAAAGTGGAATGCGAAATTACTAGCAGGTAAGTACAGTACTAATAGGCTTTGGAATCGCTAGGACTTGACTATGGAATCGTTAGATTACTTCTAGGAGGCCTAGGAGACTCGGGTGCAGAGTGTGCACTCTCACGCGGGATGCGGGACAAAGTCTATGGAAGCTAGTAAAGGCAAAGTTAGTGTTCACGGGCGAACCCGACCTGGTAGGAAGAAAACGACAGTGGATCCTGACCCTAGGATAGTGAGGCTATGCTGGGACACCGAAGTGCCGAAGTTACCTAGCCCAGGGGCTGCAGCTGCATAGGTCTGAAAAGACGTCGGGGATCTCGTTGCCGGACCAGGAGCCTGGAAGAAGGAAGTTGCTGGCAGGCGACCAGTGAAGGAAAGTTCGTTGGATCCAAGCCTGGATCAAGGAAGAAGAAACCTGAAAGCAGAGGGGACCAAGTTCTTGAATCACTAGCCAGTGATTAAGTGGGCACCAGGATGGCACCGGGCGAAGTCACCTCGACTAGGTGAGTGGGCGACGCTGGCTCTGCAGATCTCACGGACCAGGAGGCGTTGTCGGCGACCAGGATGGAGAGGCGAGCTGTCCCACGATGGATGAAGCTGTCGGCGTCGAAGTTACCCAGGATTGGGCAACAAGCCTTGGCTAATTCAAGCCCACGCGGTGGACTCAAAATGGCGTCTTGAGTGGACCAGGAGGGTCCGGGGGGCTCCTCTTTTGGAAGGGAGCAAGGGCCAGCCTGGAGCAACCAGACCAGCAGCAGAAATGTCGTCGGGCGTCGTTCAGAAGGCCACAAGCCAGCGGGCTAGTAGCCAAACAACGCGGTGAGCAGCAAAAAGCAGAAGGGCCCCACGCAGATCGTGGAGATGCTGGGAGGCTGCACTTCGGTGCTGGAGCTGCTCAGGGTCGGGGCTTCTCGGACCCCAAAGCACTCACCAGGAAATTACTCGGCGGGCTTGCTGGAAAGAAGTCGTGCAGTCTTGAAGATGGCCGGTCCCTCGAGGTCTCGTCACACCCACGAATCTCAGCGTGACTGATGATGCAGGTAGAGGTCAGAGGTGCCAGGGAAGCCGGTTCTCGTCGAGCTGGGCAGTCTTGATCCGGAGGAGAGACTTGCAGCAGACCGCAGTGTTCTTAAGATGGTGCCTGCGGATGCAGGGTGACTACTCCTTAGTCACAAGGGAGAAATCTTAGGAAGAAGTCTTGAGTTCCTTTCGTGGAAAGTAGTTTCAGGATTCAAAGATGATCTGATGTGGAAGGGGGCCAGTTCCTACCTTTATCCTGTAAAAAGGGGCTGGCACGCGACTAAGTCCTGCCCTAGGGGTGGGACTAGGAGGGGGGTGGTTACACCCACTTCCTTGGCGGGCTTTTCCCCAGCACAGGGTCTGGAGTGACCCTGGAACTGGTTCCAGCCAGCCTATGCACAGTGAGCACCGGGGTGCCACGTGCAGTCACCTTCCTCTAAAGCCCTGCCTACCTACAATACACAAAACCCTGTCTGGGACGGTGCTGGCACCGCCCTTGGCAGGAAACCCTTTGTCCTTATCTCCTGCTCTGGGAGGACTCCCAGCAGCAGGAGGGCAGACTTGTGTCTCGGTGGCAGCATCCATTTTGTGGATGCTAAGGCTCTGTCTGACTCTAACCGGGGTTAGGGGTTACATACATGTCGTGTCCCTCTAGAAGGGTGGAATGCTAACCCCGTCGCCAGAATTGGCGAGGGGTTAGTATTCCAATTCGTATGACACCTTACTCGACATGTTTTGATAAAGCGATACCAGAGTTGGCATATAACCGCGAGGATTATAATGCACTTAAGAGTATATGGTATGCGATATCATGGAAACGGCTAAGGGATAGATCCCGAAAGCCGCAGACAGGCTCAGCTCATGCCAGAGCACCATCTCACACGATTCCAAGCACTCTGCCTTCAGGATTGTTAAGGCCTGCCATAGGAGTGACTGATAGGAGATCTGTGTGTCCATTTTAGGGTTAGATATAGGTATACTATATCTAAAGCAAAGGGTGATTACACCACCTTGCCCCAGCTGTCAAGCAGCCAGTTGTGGCAGATTTGGATGGCCAGCCAGGGGTGGCATAATACATGCTGCAGCCCCTGGTAGGCCCTGGTTACACCTATGCCCTGGGTACCTAAGGTACACTGTACAGGGACTGATAAGGTGACTCAGTATCCAATTTAGATATGTACCTAAGGTACATGGAATCCATTTTACAGAGAGAGCAGTAGGCCTGGGGTCCTGAATAGCAGGGCCCCAGGTCAACTAAGTCAGAAAACCAGCAAAACACCAGGCAAAAAGTTGGGGGCAACCATAGTCAGGGATCTACCTTCCTACATAACCCCCCCCCCCAAACGAAAGGAGATAAGGCTAGCCTTGCCAGGTAAGCCTATATTGCCTGAGTGGCCATATAAGGAAGTAACAGCACTGGCATGGTTACCCCCTATCTCATGGTCCACTAAGCAATCCCTCACCCTAAGGGTGTCTGAGGGTCTCCACCATAGGGAATCTCTACCTGTGGTGTGTTTTGGCAAAGTAAAAGGCTGGTGCTGAAATGGAGTACTGAAGTGAGGCTCCACTAATTTTGGGCTCAGCTTCCTCCAATCACTATCCACCATAGAGGCCTTTCTTTCCAAGACTGAGTTGTTTTGGGCTCTCAGGGTCAACCTCTGGCTACCTACAGCTGGAGGTTGGGTCCCTCTGTTTGGCTTACTGGAGGGACAGGTCAGGTCTGGGGCCCTCAGGTCCCAAGTTTGGCTGTGTCCAACAGTGTCCATCTGTGGGAGGTCCCTAACTAAATTTAAGGGGGATCCCTCAGGAGTTTGTTTTATTTTCACTTGGCTAGGACTACTAGCTTCAGTGCCCTTAATCTGCTGATTGGGAAATTCTTTTGGACAGGGGGCCCCTTGGGGTCCACCACTGGCCTCCCTGACCTCCACAGCCCTGGGCTGACTGAGGCAGGGTAGAGAGGGGCAGGTTACCTGCTCCAGACTGGGTCCCACCTTGGAAGGGTCCACTGACATCAGGGGTTCTGCCAGGCTAGGCCTGACTACCTCTGTGGCAGTTTCTTCACAAGGGGTCAGATCAGTTCCCTGAGGAGGCTGATCTTTTCCTAAAGTCTGGTGGGAGGGAGATTTCTCTTCCTCCTCAATGCTCTCTGTCTGAGTGGAGTGATCCATAGTTTCAGGCTTCACAACACTATCATCTGTCTGAGTTTGAGCTGTGGCCATCACAACTCTCCCAACCTTTTCAGGAGGGGGCTCAGTTTGGGTGTGGGCTGTTACCATGACAGCCTTGACAACCTGTTCTGGGAAGGAAGTTGTCTGAGATTGGGTTGTGACTGGCACAACCCTCCTGACCTGTTCAGGGAGGACATCTTGGACTGGGGCTGTGGCTAACACTGCCCCACTAACCTTACCATGGGGGTTTACCATTCTAGAATGGGTTTCTTGCTCTACCTCAGCCCAGGCTGAGGTCTCTAAATCATTCCCCAGTAGGCAATCTACAGGCAAGTTGGATGTCACTGCCACTCTCTTGGGGCCAGTGACACTTCCCCAGCTGAGATTTACTACTGCCATGGGATGAGTTTTCTTCACTCCATCAATGTTTACCACCTGGTATGTGGCACCAGGTAAAAGTTGCCTTGAGGGGACTAGACTCTCAGTCACCATAGTGATGCTAGCCCCTGTATCTCTATAGGCCTCAACTTTTATACCATTGATGAGGGGCTCCTGTCTGTACTTGCCCAAAGTGTTGGGACAAGTTGTGAAGTTGGCAAACCCCATGCCAGTCTCACAGACAAGAGTATCTAAGTTTGGGGACCTGGTTAGGCCAGAGTCCCCAGGAACTCCCAAAGTAAATGCACCCAAATTCTTGGGGGCACTCCCACCACCTGGGGGATTACTACTAGTAGTAACAGGAGGTTTGGGAATGTTACTTGGGGGTATGTTTTCCTTATTGTTATTCTTTGGGCAACTGCTGTCAGTTTTTAAATGACCCACCTGTTTACAGGGATAACAATAAGGTTTCTTCTGGTTGTTGGAAGGATTCTGGGACCCACCCCCCTCAGAGGATTTTTGGGGCCCTGATGTGGTTTGATCTGGAGATTTATTCCCACCCTTCTCTTGAGGCTTGGTTGATTCCTTTTTCTGGTCACCACCTTGGTTCTTGGGCCTAATCCTGGTTCTGACCCATTTGTCTGCCCTCTTACCCAATTCTTGTGGAGAGGTCAGATCAGAGTCTACCAGGTGCTGGTGTAATAACTGGTTCTGACAATTATTTAAGACTTGCTCTCTCATAATAAGATTATACAATCCTGTGAAGTCAGTAACCTTGCTACCCAGTAGCCAGCCTTCCAAAGCCTTAGTGGCACAATCAACAAAGTCAGACCAGTCCTGAGACTGAGTTTTCTGGGTGTCTCTGAACAGCAACCTGTACTGCTCAGTGGTTAAGCCAAACCCATCAACCAGTGCATTTTTCAGGACCTGGTAATCATTAGCATCCTCCACTCTTGTAGTGAGGAGCTTATCTCTACCTTTACCATCAAAGGAGAGCCACAGTATAGCTGCCCACTGACTCTGGGGAATGCACTGCACAGTGCAGGCCCTCTCCAAAGCAGCCATCCATTTCTGGATGTCATCCCCTTGTTTAAAGGGGGGCACTATCTTAGTCAGGTGTTTAGTATCTAAACCCTTCTCTCTATCTCTTGGGAGATTGCTGCCACCAGTGGGAGCTAACCCACTCATCTTCTGCTCTCTAGCAAATGCAAGCTTTTCTTTGGCCAGGGCAAGTTCTTCCCTTTCAATCCTCAGCCTAGCTTGTCTCATCCTTGCTTCATGCTCTCTTCTCTGAGGGGAAGTCAATCTCCTCTGGGGAGAGTTCCTTCTCCCCTGAGAAGAGGCATTAGAGTGCAGAGATCTAATGGAGTCCCTAGAAAGAGATCTATCTCTCCTAACTCCAAGGTTAGGCCCACTTCGGGTTAGTACTGGGGGTCCCCCAGATCCTAGCCCAAGTAAGTCTAAGTTGGTCCTGGTTAGCCTTCTGACTACCTCAAGACCTTTGTCTACCTCATCCCCAGAGAGTTCCTCCTGATCCTCCTCCTCCTCAACTGCAGTAGCAGTGTTGGGGAGGTCTGGATCCCCTGAGGTCCCCTCTAAGGCTGGCATGTTCTCATGTAACTGAGAAAGCTTTCTGGCATCATATGTCTCTAAGAAACCTATCAGAAAGGGAATGGTGGGGTTAGACCCCTGCTTCAGTTTTCTGGAGACACAGATCTGTCTCATCTCCTGGAAACTGAGAGCTGCATATCTTGAAGTGACCTGTGGAGGGTCAACACTGACCAGGGGAGTCTCAGTAGATTCTCCCTGGGTAGACATGCTTTTCTAGTGAGGTGTAAGTGGTGCACTTACCTACACTATATGTTTGCCTACTGATCCCTTGCTAGAGTTGTAGTTTAGGGTGTGCTAGGCCCTAGGAGCTACAACAGCTGGTTCAGTAGAACTCAGAGTATTCTAAGCTAAGTTATATGTACCTTTAGTACTTATGTGATCTTTCACAAGATATTCTTAGGGCATGTGTGGTAAAACAACAGCAAGCTCAAATCCCAACCGCTGCTCACCAATGTGAGAAGTTGGCCTGATGTGCAGTGTTCACTATTCTAGTGATCACTATATATCAGTCCAAACAACCCTTATTGATGATTGGTTGTAAGTCAACCTTATAGACCAGCTATCCTAGTAGCATGGATACGAGCAGTCTAAGGCTAAGACTCTAGAGGGCGTGTTAAGCCAGCTGTTTTACCATCACATTACCCCTTGAACACCCAGTGAAAGGACACCACACAAGTGTTATGAAAATAAACAGTGTATTTATTAGAATCACAACAACCCTGTACTCTTTATGAGGACAGGGTGCTAGGCACACAACAAAACTCTTACGAAAATACTTAAGTTAGCACGTTATACACAAATGCCCGAGGGGCACGAAAAACCATATATTCTAAAAGTGGAATGCGAAATTACTAGCAGGTAAGTACAGTACTAATAGGCTTTGGAATCGCTAGGACTTGACTATAGAATCGTTAGGTTACTTCTAGGAGACCTAGGGGACTCGGGTGCAGAGTGTGCACTCTCACGCGGGATGCGGGACAAAGTCTATGGAAGCTAGTAAAGGCAAAGTTAGTGTTCACGGGCGAACCCGACCTGGTAGGAAGAAAACGACAGTGGATCCTGACCCTAGGATAGTGAGGCTATGCTGGGACACCGAAGTGCCGAAGTTACCTAGCCCAGGGGCTGCAGCTGCATAGGTCTGAAAAGACGTCGGGGATCTCGTTGCCGGACCAGGAGCCTGGAAGAAGGAAGTTGCTGGCAGGCGACCAGTGAAGGAAGGTTCGTTGGATCCAAGCCTGGATCAAGGAAGAAGAAACCTGAAAGCAGAGGGGACCAAGTTCTTGAATCACTAGCCAGTGATTAAGTGGGCACCAGGATGGCACCGGGCGAAGTCACCTCGACTAGGTGAGTGGGCGACGCTGGCTCTGCAGATCTCACGGACCAGGAGGCGTTGTCGGCGACCAGGATGGAGAGGCGAGCTGTCCCACGATGGATGAAGCTGTCGGCGTCGAAGTTACCCAGGATTGGGCAACAAGCCTTGGCTAATTCAAGCCCACGCGGTGGACTCAAAATGGCGTCTTGAGTGGACCAGGAGGGTCCGGGGGGCTCCTCTTTTGGAAGGGAGCAAGGGCCAGCCTGGAGCAACCAGACCAGCAGCAGAAATGTCGTCGGGCGTCGTTCAGAAGGCCACAAGCCAGCGGGCTAGTAGCCAAACAACGCGGTGAGCAGCAAAAAGCAGAAGGGCCCCACGCAGATCGTGGAGATGCTGGGAGGCTGCACTTCGGTGCTGGAGCTGCTCAGGGTCGGGGCTTCTCGGACCCCAAAGCACTCACCAGGAAATTACTCGGCGGGCTTGCTGGAAAGAAGTCGTGCAGTCTTGAAGATGGCCGGTCCCTCGAGGTCTCGTCACACCCACGAATCTCAGCGTGACTGATGATGCAGGTAGAGGTCAGAGGTGCCAGGGAAGCCGGTTCTCGTCGAGCTGGGCAGTCTTGATCCGGAGGAGAGACTTGCAGCAGACCGCAGTGTTCTTAAGATGGTGCCTGCGGATGCAGGGTGACTACTCCTTAGTCACAAGGGAGAAATCTTAGGAAGAAGTCTTGAGTTCCTTTCGTGGAAAGTAGTTTCAGGATTCAAAGATGATCTGATGTGGAAGGGGGCCAGTTCCTACCTTTATCCTGTAAAAAGGGGCTGGCACGCGACTAAGTCCTGCCCTAGGGGTGGGACTAGGAGGGGGGTGGTTACACCCACTTCCTTGGCGGGCTTTTCCCCAGCACAGGGTCTGGAGTGACCCTGGAACTGGTTCCAGCCAGCCTATGCACAGTGAGCACCGGGGTGCCACGTGCAGTCACCTTCCTCTAAAGCCCTGCCTACCTACAATACACAAAACCCTGTCTGGGACGGTGCTGGCACCGCCCTTGGCAGGAAACCCTTTGTCCTTATCTCCTGCTCTGGGAGGACTCCCAGCAGCAGGAGGGCAGACTTGTGTCTCGGTGGCAGCATCCATTTTGTGGATGCTAAGGCTCTGTCTGACTCTAACCGGGGTTAGGGGTTACATACATGTCGTGTCCCTCTAGAAGGGTGGAATGCTAACCCCGTCGCCAGAATTGGCGAGGGGTTAGTATTCCAATTCGTATGACACCTTACTCGACATGTTTTGATAAAGCGATACCAGAGTTGGCATATAACCGCGAGGATTATAATGCACTTAAGAGTATATGGTATGCGATATCATGGAAACGGCTAAGGGATAGATCCCGAAAGCCGCAGACAGGCTCAGCTCATGCCAGAGCACCATCTCACACGATTCCAAGCACTCTGCCTTCAGGATTGTTAAGGCCTGCCATAGGAGTGACTGATAGGAGATCTGTGTGTCCATTTTAGGGTTAGATATAGGTATACTATATCTAAAGCAAAGGGTGATTACACCACCTTGCCCCAGCTGTCAAGCAGCCAGTTGTGTCAGATTTGGATGGCCAGCCAGGGGTGGCATAATACATGCTGCAGCCCCTGGTAGGCCCTGGGTACACCTATGCCCTGGGTACCTAAGGTACACTGTACAGGGACTGATAAGGTGACTCAGTATCCAATTTAGATATGTACCTAAGGTACATGGAATCCATTTTACAGAGAGAGCAGTAGGCCTGGGGTCCTGAATAGCAGGGCCCCAGGTCAACTAAGTCAGAAAACCAGCAAAACACCAGGCAAAAAGTTGGGGGCAACCATAGTCAGGGATCTACCTTCCTACAGTGCCCCATTGTGAGAATATCTGGTCGAGGATCCCCTGATCCAATTCCCACTCATGAGACGTTGTGTGTTGTCTGCTTAGTGAATCGGCTAGATCGTTGTCCGTGCCTGGGACATACTCCGCCCGAAGGGAGATATTGTGCAGGACCAACCAGTTCCAGATTTTTTGCGACTCGCGAGAGAGTATTAGAGAGCGAGTTCCTCCCTGCTTGTTGAGATAGTGCATTGTCATGGTATTGTCTATACGTACAAGCACCAGAGAATTTTTGATTCTTGGGAGAAAAGCTTGAAGGGCGAGGAAGACTGCCCGTAGTTCAAGGAGATTTATATGAAGACCTTTTTCGAAGGGGGACCACTTTCCGCTTCTCTGCAGTTCTTGAAGGAAAGCTCCCCAGCCTCCCAGTGAGGCGTCTGTTGTGATGATATGCGGTGAAGCTGGAAGCAAGAAGGGCAAGCCTTGAGAAAGGTTCTGAGGAGAAATCCACCATTGCAGAGCCTTGATCATCTGAGGGGTCATTATTATTAGATCGTCGAATGAACCTGTGCATTGGACCCATTGCGCTGATAGCACCTCCTGGAGAGGGCGCATTCGAAGGTGGCAGTGTGGAACCAGCAAGATACATGATGACATCATTCCGAGAAGGGATTTGAAGAGGCGAACCGTCAAGGTTCTCTTGGAAGCTACGAGAATGGCTAGTGTCAAGAGCTTGTCCTGTCTTTCCTGTGATGGAAAAGCTTTCTTTAGTCTTGTGTCGAGGGTAGCGCCTAGGAAATGTATACGTTGAGAAGGTAGAAGGACTGATTTGTCCCTATTGAGTGTGAGTCCTAAATGATTGAAAAGTTGTAGACAAGCGTTGGAAGACCTGGACGCGTCTTCTAAGGATGGTGCCTTGATCAGCCAATCCTCCAGATATGGAAAAACGTGATGGTGATGTTGTCTGAGGTATGTAGCCACTGGAGAGAGGCACTTCGTAAAGATGCGAGGTGCAAACTCAAAAGGCAGGGCGCGAAATTGAAAGTGTCTACCCGCTACTGCAAACCTTAAGAACTTCTTGTGATTCCTGTGAATAGGGATATGAAAGTAAGCGTCCTGAAGATCCAGAGACACCATGTAATCTTCCACATCTAGAAGTTGCACAACCTCCTGGATTGTCACCATACGAAACAACTGCATTTTTAGGAATTTGTTGAGGGCTCTGAGGTCTAAAATTGGTCTCCATTTCTTTTCCTTTTTCTGTATCAGGAAGAAGCAGGAGTAAAATCCTTTCCCCGAATGAGACAGAGAAACTCTTTCTATTGCTCCCTCCTGGAGCATAAGAGAAATCTCCCAGAGAAGTATACGTAGATTTTTGTGAAGCATAGGTCGGGGAGGGGTTTGGGAGGTTGTGAATAAATTCTAGTGAATGGCCGAATTGAATTAATTGTAGAACCCAACGGTCCGTCGTAATTTGCTTCCAATTTGTCAGAAAATGGGAAATTCTTCCTCCAATTCTTGAGGGTGGAGATTAACTGGAGACTGGCTGCAGTAAAGGGTCATTGCCGACGAGCGTTGCCTTTTTGTTGACCTTTACCACGAAATTATGATTTTCCATAAGACGAGTGCTGTTGCTGGCGCTGTTGATATTGTTATTGATGTTGCTGACCAGAAGAGTATGACGACCGATATTGGTAATCCCCTCTATAGGAGGACTGCCCTCTCCCCCTTGATCCACGAAAGAACAGATTTTTGAATTGGAGAGTTCCCAATGCTCTGGCCATATCCGTATCTTTCTTTATACTTTGGAGAGACTCATCAATTTGTGGTCCAAAAAGAAACTGGCATCATAGGGCATATTTTTTTTTTTTTTATCATCAAGAAGAGGGGAAGTCAGTGGGGGCTTATTAAAGAGGTCCAAGCTTCATGCCCTCCTAATACGTATTTTTCAAAGAAAAAAAACTGTTCCTCTGTGTTGCAGAATCGCCTACCAACTAATTAGTGGTGGTGAGTTAGGGAAGAGAGAAGGGAGGTAGAGGGATCGGGGATCCCGCTTTTGCGGAACTAGCGTCCTCACACACCCAGCAAGCTAGGTGTCATGCTTCATCATATGGACCTGCTCCTCGTTGAGCCGGCGCTGCAATGCTCAACGGGCACCCGCGAAGGGGCTCTTTATCGGAGATCTTTTGTTCCTTTGCCGTATGATGAAGTGGGGGTGTGTGGCCTGTGTGTGTGTAGATAGTGTGTTGTGCTGTGGGGGTGAGTTAAAAAAGGTTGGATATTCCAAAGCGATATGTTTTATTCTGGTTGGTAATCCACCTTACTAAAAAGAAATATATACAGAAGAGAGGCACCAGCCCTGTTGGGTAAAGTTCATTCACTAATGTGCTCTTCTCTTTGGGTCGACATGTTTCTTGCCCTGTTGGTCTGATAGTACCGTGGCAATTCTTCAAGACCTATATATGTGTAATCTGTGAAAAAGGGGGTGGGTTGGTGTTGGATATCTACACTAAACGGTGCTGTTAAATAAAGAGCTACCATTCAGAGGGGACTACCTATCTAAGTTAGTGTAGTCTGAAAGAAGAGGAGCTGGGGATATGAAAACAAAGGAGAAAAGTGTGTTAAAAACGTGGTGTCCTGGTTATCTCCAAACAGCTCTATACTCTCATTCCTTATTTATCAGACCTCCTTGCTAGGCAATATAATTACAGTGCAGTGTAATTTAAAACAGCTAAAACACATATGATTCAGTGGTAATGTCTCTCATACAATTTGGACCCATATTGGTGGCCAGACATTGTCTATGCATTGATTGATGTCATCAGACGCTGTCATTATGTGATAAATTGGTCACAAGGAAGTTACAGTTGGTAAGCAGCACGTTAAATGACAGGCTGATAAAAACAGATTTAAAGCAACATATTCTCTTACTATGTTTCATTCATTACGGTGTTTGTATAAGTATCAAGCGGTGGTAACATCCGCTTGGAATGGCACCAAGATTGCGCTGGGATGTTGAAAACACCAGGGCTTGGTGTCAGATGTGCCCACAACTCATCTCCCTCATAGATGCGAGGAGCTTCAACGTGGGTGGGAGGGTCGTAGGGCGCCTCAATAGTAGGAGCCCTGCTTGGAAAAAAGATATGGTATGTTGTGGATATAGGTCCCTGGTCTAAGGAGCCATTTGTAAGTCTGGGCACTGACTACCTGCAGCACTGACGGTGGAGCCCCTCCGCGGCCCCGAAAGGGAAGCTGAGAGACCCTGCAGCGTCACGGATGGCAGCCTGCAGAGTGTCCCCGCCCTCCAAGGATCGCAGCGGCTCCCCGCCCGGCGAAGGTGTCACTCACCTCGATTGCTCTCAAGCGTGGATTCATTCTTACTTACTTGACTCATCTGGAGTCCGCGTTAGTTACCTAGCCTCCGTCACCGGTCCCACGGTCATGGATATGCTCGTTACCCTGGGGGTGGTATTGTAGTGGAACACGGGCGGTGGTGGGCGTGGTTACGCACCAGGACTTCCGGGAGTGTGTCAAGCAAGATTCCTCGATGTCTGGCTTATCGTGGCGGACATCTTGGAATGGTGTTGATTGTATCTATTGTGAATAAGTATCGGTATGTGCCATGAGACGTGGAGTGTGCTATTTCAGATTGCACAGTTAAAGGGCATATTTTGCTGGCATTTCATCTGTACCATCTGGTATAGAAATGTGATTTGCGTGGTACATATAGTATAATGTAAGATGAAGCAAATATTGGCATATTCTTAACTGTACAGGTGTATCAAAACATCATTGTCGATGACACATCTAAAATCAACTTATTGGTCACATTGGACGTAGAGCAATTATACACCAACATACCCCAGAGAGACACACTGAAAGTGGTGGAAAATTGGCTAAGAAACAAAGATGAGTGGGACTCCCTAACACCAGTCTCATTCATCATGGAGTGCGCGACGATGGCACTCACAGAGAACTTTTTCGAGTATCAAAAACAGTTGTACCACCAGTCCCAAGGCACATCAATGGGGAGCACATTTGCTCCGAGTGTGGCCTGTTTGTACATGACCAGACGGTACATATGAAATGCCAGCAAAATATGCCCTTTAACACTCTGCAGGCTGCCATCCGTGACGCTGCAGGGTCTCTCAGCCTCCCTATCGGAGCCGCGGAGGGGCTCCACCATCAGTGCTGCAGGTAGTCAGTGCCCAGACTTACAAATGGCTCCTTAGACCAGGGACCTATATCCACAACATACCATATCTTTTTCCCAAGCAGGGCTCCTACTATTGAGGCGCCCTACGACCCTCCCACCCACGTTGAAGCTCCTCGCATCTATGAGGGAGGTGAGTTTTGGGCACATCTGACACCAAGCCCTGGTGTTTTCCACATCCCAGCGCAATCTTGGTGCCATTCCAAGCGGATGTTACCACCGCTTGATACTTATACAAACACCGTAATGAATGAAACATAGTGAGAGAATATGTTGCTTTAAATCTGTTTTTATCAGCCTGTCATTTAACGTGCTGCTTACCAACTGTTACTTCCCTGTGACCAATTTATGACATAATGACAGCGTCTGATGACATCAATCAATGCATAGACAATGTCTGGCCACCAATATGGGTCCAAATTGTATGAGAGACATTACCACTGAATCATATGTGTTTTAGCTGTTTTAAATTACACTGCACTGTAATTATATTGCCTAGCAAGGAGGTCTGATAAATAAGGAATGAGAGTATAGAGCTGTTTGGAGATAACCAGGACACCACGTTTTTAACACACTTTTCTCCTTTGTTTTCATATCCCCAGCTCCTCTTCTTTCAGACTACACTAACTTAGATAGGTAGTCCCCTCTGAATGGTAGCTCTTTATTTAACAGCACCGTTTAGTGTAGATATTCAACACCAACCCACCCCCTTTTTCACAGATTAAACATATATAGGTCCTGAAGAATTGCCACAGTACTATCAGACCAACAGGGCAAGAAACATGTCAACCCAAAGAGAAGAGCACATTAGTGAATGAACTTACCCCGACAGGGCTGGTGCCTCTCTTCTGTCTATATTTCTTTTTAGTAAGGTGGATTACCAACCAGAATAAAACGTATCGCTTTGGAATATCCAACCTTTTTTAACTCACCCCCACAGCACAACACACTATCTACACACACACGGGCCACACACCCCCACTTCATCATACTTCAAAGGAACAAAAGATCTCCGATAAAGAGCCTCTTCGCGGGTGCCCGTTGAGCATTGCAGCACCGGCTCAACGAGGAGCAGGTCCATATAATGAAGCATGACACTTAGCTTGCTGGGTGTGTGAGGACCCTAGTTCCGCAAAAGCGGGATCCCCGATCCCTCTACCTCCCTTCTCTCTTCTCTAACTCACCACCACTAATTAGTTGGTAGGCGATTCTGCAACACAGACGAACAGCTTTCTTTTTCTTTGAATCATAGGGCATATCCAAGATCTTTGTCTGAATTTCAGGACGAAAAGAAGTTGCCTTCAACCAACCTGGTCGTCCTAACACTGCTGCGCCAGCCAGCTGCCGAAATCCAGTCGGCGCGATATCCATTGCGCAGTCTATTATTTCCGACGCTGAGCGGTCACCTTCAAGTAATATTTTCTTTGCCTCTTCTTTTGAGTCTTCAGGCAAGGCCGCCAGATATGGAGCTATGTCTGCCCATAACTGTCTATTATATCGCCCCAATAGCGCTAAAGCATTGGACGTTTTTACTGTCAATGCAGACATTGAGGAAAAATGCTTTCCGATGTGATCCAACCTTTCGGCCTTCTTTATCCAGTGGAGCTGTTAACGGGGCAGAAGGATTCTTGGACTTTTTCTGAGCCGCTTGTGTTATAACTGAGTCCAGCTTGGGATGTCCTATTAAACAAGCTGGAGCAGTATCAGGCGCCCTGTATTTCTTATCCAAGCGAGGTAACACTGGAGGCACTGAGGAAGGATTTTGCATAATTTTCACACCTTGACCCCACAAGTATTCTATTATGGGTATAGATCTTACTGCTTTCTTGAAAGGCTCCTTAAAATCATACAAGAGGCAGTCCTGCTGGTGGGAAGTCATGGGAATTTGAAAACGTTGAGCTGCCCTCTCAACGACATTATGGAACCCCCTGATGTTTTCAGGTGGTGAGTCAGCCTGTGCAGGCACTGGAGAAGCAGGACAGGGAATGACGTAGTCGTCCCATTCATCATGGTTAGACTGGGTGTCTTGAAGTTCTCGCTCCTCATGCTGATCCTCCTCCTCCTCATCATCAGTAGATGGAGGATGCAGTGAAATGACAGGTTCCGGTAGTAAATTTAAAGGTGGAGGCCGTGGTCTTGGCGATGGAGACACCGCCAGGGGTTGAGGTTTAGGAGATGTTGGAAACCTCTGTTTGTAGTCCGTAATGAGGTACTGCAAGTCTGAGACCAAAGAGGCTGGAAGACAATCCATTGGTGGAGGAGGTGGTTGATATTCTTCCTCCTGTTCATGGTCTTCCTCATCTGAACTGTCCTGATATTTTACATTAAGTTCAGAGGGGCTTGTCGCAGTTTGAAACATGTCCCCCTCATCTGAATCTTCCTCTTTCAGGAGACATGTTGGAGGCAGTGGTTGGACGCTACTTGGCGATGTTAGGGCCGGCGTCAAGGTCTTCTTTGTAATCTTTAGATGCACATACGTGCTTTTAAGATTTGGATCTGTCATCGACGATGAGCTCGTCGACGGTGTGGTCATCGACGGTGAAACGTCGATGGGTGTCGTCGTCGATGGAGTTATCGTCGACGGAGCCGTCGTCGACACTGCTGTCATCACCGGTGGAGATCTCGTCGACAGCGTGGACATCGACGGGGCTGTCTTCGTCGTCGACCTTGTCGACGACCCAGTCGTCGGTGATCGCAGTGTCGACGGTTGCTTCGCCGTCGAAGATGTCTTCTTGATCTTTATCGTCGACGACACGGTCTTACCTGCCGTCGACGATGGAGTTGTTGTCCTCGACGAGGTGAATGACTATGTTGCCATCGACGTGGAGACTGTTGTCGTCGACGAAGTTACACATAAGGCTGTAGATACAGCTCTCCTTGTCGCTGAAGTCATCGTCGACGATGTTGTCGTCCTTGACGGAGTAGAAGTAGGCTTTTTGCAGGTGGGAACTTCCTGAGAGGACACCTTCGATGGTAGAGCCTTGGAGTGGACCTCTGAAGACTTCATACATGTCTTCTTTTGAGGAGGCTGTGACGAAGGGCCCGGAGAAGCCACCCTTGGTCTCTTTTGAGAGGACTTAGAGGATACTGAAGATCCCTCACTCTCCTCAGAAGATTCCAGTTGGTCTCTGTCTTTCAGCCTTTGAAGCCAAACTAAAAGGTGTCCCTCCCGATCTTTGAGGGTTTTTGTGGAGAAGGTATGACATACCTTGCAATCCTTGGAAGAATGGTCTGGATAAAGGCAATATAGACAATCTTGATGTTGATCATCTATATGTAGTCTCTTCTTTCCACAGGAACCACAGGGCCTAAAAAGACCCTTTTTAGGTGTCTCAGCCATGAAGATAACAGGAAACTCTGTCCAGAATATGAAGAAAATCACCAGAAAACACTGGAAAACCAGTTGAGTAGCAAACTGGGCAGAGCTCAGAGGAGACTCCCTTAGCACGAAGTGCAGTAAAAAATCTGAGGGACAGGAGCTCCTTCTAGGAGGGTTCTAGAGGGAGGTGATAGCTGATTGGCTCTTCTCTAGAGTTTGGTCCTTTTTACAAAAGGACATGGGTATGTTACTAATATGGGGCCCTTGGGCCTATTACTATTTATGTTTAATGGGACATTACTTTATTTATGTACCGGGGACTCCCATCCCGACGACGGGGAATGATCAGACATGTGAATCTATGAAATATACCCTAATACTGGATAAGTAAAAGCCTACGGCTCTTAGGGGATCCAGTCCATGGAGTCTCTTCTCCTCTTTCGAAGAGTGAGGAAGGGCAAAGAAATGTGGGAGTGTGATGGATTGCCCAACGTGTGAAGGAGTCACAAATGTAGGCAAGAAGACCACCCTAGTTCTCAGCAGCAGTTTGTCTGGAAAAAGAAGCTGTCGAGCAGTTGCACTGGTAATGCCTAAAGTGCACTTGCATGGCGAGCTGAAGCGATCACAATGAGAAAGACAATCTTCAAGGTCAGCAGATATAATGAGAAGCTGTGCATCCGCTCAAAGGGGCGTACGCATTAAAAAGTTAAAGGGTAAGGTTTGGTCTCACTGTGGCGTGACAAATGGTTTGGGAAGAAACGTGCGCCAAAGCTTTAATAAACCACATCACAACAGGTGATTTACACAAGATTGGTTGGTCCGGTTAACATAAAAAGGCCAAAAGGGACACAAAACGACATTTAATCCTGCCTAGAGCAAGGCCTTGTTGGGCCAAAGACCAATCAAACAACAGGACTTTCAACAGTTTAACTTGTAAAGGGATCTATATTGTGGACTTCATACCAAGCTACAAATTTGTCCCAAAGCCCAGCATAAATGGACTTCATGGAAGGACTCCTGGTGGCCCGGATGAAATCCACCACTTGAGTTGGTAGATTAAATGCAGTAAACTGCTCACTCTCCATACACAGAGGTGTAGATTGTGCAGGTTTGTGTGAAGGACCATACCCTGCTCTGGTGAAGGGAGAGCCTCTTGAAGTGGGAGTCTGATTGGAAGGGAGATGCTCATGCCCAGAAGTTCTCTGAACCCCATTTTCCCTGCCCAATCTGAAGCCACTAAGATTATTTTGGCCTGGTTCTTCTCAATATTTTTCAGAACTCTGTGCAGGAGAGGCAGGGGCAGAAAAGCATACAGGACTCCTGTAATCCGTTTTACAGTTGGGATGTACTTTGTAATGATTGTTCTATTGAAAACGCCAAGGTGCAAAACTCTCTCTGCAGCAGGAAAATGATCTAGCCAGGGTTTTCCCCACTGTCAGAATATTTCCTTTGCCAACTCTACGAGTTGGCATCATTCATGATCCACCAGACACCCATTTCCTGAACTATCAGCCCCGGCATTCAAGGATCCCACCAGGTGGTCCACTTTCACAGGAATGCCCTGACGCTCTGGCTAACCCCAGAGTGACAGAGTCTTTCAGCACATGACCCATTAGTCAATGAGGACCTGCAAAAACCTCCCCTTGATTGATTGCCGAAAGGTCTTCAATGCCAGGAGCATACTAAGAGCAGGGTGGCATGGTGGCTACTGAATGAATTTGCCCTTTCCTTGGGCAATCAAAAAGGAAACAAGAGAAACCTTTACAGCATCCAGTGCTTAACAAGTGTAGAGGTTAACGATTTTATTCAGATCAAGAGGAATGTGATTCTTCATATTGATCAAGGTTGGATTGGTGAAGATCAGAATGCTAGGTGTATTCGATGGATTATGCATCGTGATCAGTGTCATCATAGGGAGTGGCACCAAATGAGGTGGCACCCTGAAAGGACATCAGGACAAGTACCATGTTGGCAAGGATCCTGCTGACAGAGTCTTGCTTGAATTCCAAGTGAACCATTAACAAGAATGCTGAAACACAAAAATCCGTGGACCCGGGTATAAAGCGATATTGAAAACAGTGGTCCTTGACCTATTCCTTCAAAAGCACAGAAATCAATCAGTACATAGTCGTTATTCAGAAAACATTTTTGAGCATGTCCAGCAGATCAGCTCTAGCTAATAAATGCACAAGTCAAAAGAAAGGATTGCAACAGCACCAATAGAAAAACCAGAAACAATTTTAATTCATTGTCTCTAGATTGAATGTAGTAAATCACAGTTTGTAAAATTATTTGAAAAAAGTAGGTTGCCCCGAGAGGGCGTGCAAAAAGAAAACGGAGGGTGAATTGGGGCAGTGTCATGTGATAGGGAATAAGAAGAGTTCAAGACAGTAGTGACATAAAATTATTTACAATAGTGCCACATAGAAGAACGGTTGAGCACTTCACCGTACTCACAAACCTGGCCACAAGAATTAATTATGTACACATTTTTCAAAATATTCTCAAAGAAACACATAGTGTTAATTTCCTATTTGCACATTGTATGGCGAGATTATGATCCAGGTTAGAAAATAACAAGGGCGTCGACTTTTTGACTCGTCTTAGGGCCTGTGGGTTAGTTAGACCTGGGCCATGCGAGTCTTCATCAGGACTCAGGACGGGACAACCAAGGGTTATTGATGACCCCTACGGGGGGGACCAGTCGTATATATTCACTGTGTGTCCTCAGTATAATTGTTCACACCTTATGGAGATATGATGGCATGTAGTTCCAAAATAGAGGCGGGCCTTAATCGCTGCGTATTATATTTCCACTCATTCCACCTTGTCATACGTAATAATCGTTTTGGTCTAAACCTCCAAGACTCTGTCAATTCGATTTCGGTAGCGCTCCGAATAGTACTCGGTGGATAACTCTATCCCGATTGAAGAAGCAGCTTCTTCAATCGGGATAGAGTTATCCACCCGATTACTATTCGGAGCGCTACCGGAATCGAATTGACATGCTCAAAAATGTCTGCTGGACATGCTCAAAAATGTTTTCTGAATAACGACTATGTACTGAATTCCAAGTGGGCAGATGTAGGATTTGTGACCATTTTGTAAAGCCTCTGCCATTAACAATTTTGCAATATTTTTGGGGGGCACAGATAACAGAACAGTCGTCACAGGTGACGTTGTTGACATCTCTGACGGACCCACGGACACGTTCACAGATACATCATGAGGGCATTTTAGAAGGGCTTACCATTTGTTGTCAGACTTCATAGAGGCTTCATGAGGAGGCTCAGAAGTTGTGAAAAATAAGTGTGAAGCACTCTTGTGAAGAGGATTACATTTATGGCTAGAAGGAAGAATATATCCTTTATCAAGATGTTGGAGTAGGGTGGAAAGAAAAAGAAGGACGTTTCTTCAAGAATTGCAGAGAATTAATTGAGGCAGGCAGCTAAAGGATCCACTGTTTTATCTCTGCCATTGAGGAAAAAATCTGGTGGCCGGCATCCTACTGTCACCTCGTGGAGCGGGGTCGACAAGTCAAAGCGCCATGTGTGTTTTTTGGGGTGGAAAAAAGGGGAGGTAGCTGAACTTACCTGTCACTGATGGTTTTTGGGAGGTAGGCACTCAGAGATCGCATGATTCGGTGTCTTGAGTGCAACGCAGGGACCAGAGGCACTCCTTGTTATACGATGCGGTCAGCTAGCATAGGGTTTAAAGCCCAAAGATTTCAGGGAAATGTGTTTGAAAAAGACATAGAACATTTGAAGAAATACTGGGGAAAACACTAGGCGCTCTCGATCCCACCTTTGTGGAGGTGCTGACTAAAGGAACTGACATCATTGGTCTTTCGCCATTTGTGTTTATGATACACAATTTCCACTGGAGTTGTGAAATGTGTATGTGACTCTGGTGGGTGTCACTTCGTGCAGGTGACTTGGCATGGCTGAATAATGTCCTGGATCCAGTCTGGCACCTGGGAAGGGGGTTCCTCTAAAGAATCTCTGGAAAAGGGCATTCATTAGAAAGGCAGGGTTACTTAAAGCAATCAACAATGTTGGACCATGCAACACTACTGACCACACAAAGCTAACTTTGAGTAGAATGCCTATGATAACATAAACATATGTTTTATATATATAAGAAACAGTGCACAGAAACAAATTAACATTACCAGCTTGTGCCACACAGATTCTTGAATAGGTATTCAGGTCTATGTTTCAAAGCATGGCATTTGTAGTCTCTGGCGTGATTACTGTTTATAATCAATTTAGCAGTTTCCTACTGACGATCCACCAGTAGCTTTGAATACAACTGTCCACAAAACGTATGGATGCTGACCTGTAAGAAAAGAGCCTACTGGCATTTGGCTATAGTTGGTTCCAGAAGTGGGCATTGCTCCTGGAGGTGCTGAGCTAAAAGACCCTCCGAAGATTGGAGGTGTGGTGTACGGGCCAGGTGGAAATGCCTGCAAAGAAAACAACACAGATTAGAATATGGAGTATTATGGTGCACATGGTAAGTCTGTGAGATACACTACTTGCTGTATGACATGAGAATAAATGAAGCAACAGGAATTGAGGTTACCAAAAATGCTGCTTGGTATGAAATAGGAACACTCTAAATTATGTCAGATAGGTGAAATTGTATTTCCTAGAGCACAATTCTCCCACTGCTACCTCACTGCATGCTCTTGACCATGTCAGTTAGGCTTCAACAAATCACCTCATCCTTCTCTTCTTAAAACACACTTTTTATTCAGATTCTGCATAGATCACAGAGAGAAAAGGCATGATTGATCTTCATACTGAGAGGCTTCCATCAGCTTCTTCAGACAAATCAAGATCACAATCTTCAAAACTCATTACGCCCAATCCCATCTCTTCCTAAATTCCCCTATTCACTGTAGAACAACAAAGATGCCAACCAGAGTGATATGGCAATAGGTTTCTACACCCCAAGGGCTATATAGTGGACAGAAACAAAATAATAACATGAGATTGACCCATATGTCAGATCTGATATCGATAGGTTAGAAGGTAATTTTAGATTTTGTGCCTGAAATCTAGGTGGACAAGAAAGGGACACAAGTCCCACTAACAAGGGGAATAGTCATGAATTCCACAGGTATTCCAAATCTTTCTATTCCTCAACTAACATCTGGGAGAGAGTCTCCAGTCAGTTAGTCATTCTATTCTTTCTTTATTCAGCATGAGCCATAAAAGCAATTTAAAAGACATTTCTCTGTATAGTAGTCATAAATATTTTCATATAAAATTTCTAAAGCCATAATAAGCAATAATCACAAAATATAATACAGAAAATCTTTAAAACATCCAAATGCATGTGGCGTCCTTGTGTCTAGTACATTTCCTAAAGATTTAAAATATAAAACAAGTATCAAGATCAGTATATACATTCATAACATTTCCCTGATAGCTAGACCACTCTTAAAAAAAGTGATAAAGCAAAACCGATATCTATGGAGGACGTTTTTGTCAAAATTCCAGGTACAGCCTGAAATGTCTGATATTAGCCTAGAGTGTTTCCAGTCTTGAGTGCCAATATGAAAGAGAGAGAAGGCCTTCTTCCTCCATTGTGGGGTTAGCGTTATTTTCTTGGCCCCTAAAAGTCACTTACCTTCAGGTAACGATATACCTGTAAAAGACATAGATTAGTTATTGATTCCTAAACTGTAGAATTACTCCCAGGCGTCAGACTGGATCCAGAGAATTTTTTCGTCAGCAATACTCCTGCGCGTCGAAAGGTGGTGTCGTCGGCTCTGCGTTCGTCATTGGCATCGTGGTCGCCGGGATGACCATGCGGTAGCTACTTAGACGCCGCCCTTGTGCGCTGACGTCAGTTCTTTTATAAGACATTCCATGCCAGAAGAGCAGAGCCATGCAAGACACTGACCCCTGGTGCACAAAACTAGGGCACAGAACGGGGAGGATGGGTGGAGCGGTAAGGAATCTATAACTAATCTATGTCTCTTACAGATATATCATTACCGAAGGTAAGTAACTTGTTCATCTGAAAGAGACAATTAGTTGTAGATTCCTTACCTGTTGAATAGATACCCCAGCAATACCAACCCCGGAAGTCCTGGAGAACAAAACGGCCAAAGAGGCAGTCTCTCCTGACTTGGCTGTCCAGGCAGTAGTGTTTTGTGAACAGTTGTAGCTGCCGTCCCCCTGGTGGAATGGGCGCGCAGTCCCACTGGAGGCTGCTTCTTTGCCAAAGAGTAGCAATCTTTACTGCACAAACTGACCCACCTAGAGATGGTCCGTTTGTGCACGGCCTGACTTTTTTTGGTGCCCACGTAACAAACAAAGAACTGGTCTTCCACCCAGAATTGCTTGATGCGATCCAAATAAAATGAAAGCGTACAATTTGGATCCAGATGGTTGAGCCTCTCTTCCTCCTTAGAAGGATGAGGAGGCGGAAATAAGGTGGACAAAGTGATGGTTTGACCAATATTGAAGGACATAACCACTGTAGGAAGAAAAGAGGGTCAAGTTCAAAGGACGACCTTGACCGGATGAACCGTCAGAAAAGGAGGCTGTGAAGAAAGAGCTTGGAGCTCACTCACCCTGTGAGCAGAGGTGATGGCAAACCAGAAAGGCAGTCTCTAAAGTGAGAAGTCTGAGAGGACAGTTATGTAGCGGCTCAAAAGGATTGCACATAAGATAAGTAAGAACCAAGTTCAATTCTCACTAAGGCATTACGAAGGGAACTGGAGGAAAAAGATAGGTAACGCCCTTAAGAAATCGATTTACAACAGGGGGCTTGAAAAGAGAAGGTTAATCAGGAAGCCTAAGGAAGGCTGAAATGGCAGAGAGATAGCCCTTAAGAGTGCCCAGAGCAGAGCCCTGCTGGGCCAAAGAAAGGAGGAACAAAAGAACCTCAGAGAGAGGGGCAGAACGGGTATCCACAGCCTTTGCTGCGCACCATGCCACAAATTTGTTCCATCTGCAGGTGTATACCATCTTAGTGGAGGGACGCCCGGCTGCCAAGATAACATCACAGACTTCGGGAGGAAGGTCGAAGGCTGTCAACTGTTGCCGCTCAATCTCCATGCAAGGAGGTGGAGGCTGGACAGGTTCGGATGGAGGACCGTCCCCTGCTGCTGCAACAGAAGATCCTACCGAAGAGGCAGTCAGATCGGAGGATCGATGGCCATGTGTAACAGCTCGGGATACCAAACCCTTCGTGCCCAATCCGGAGCCACAAGAATGACTTGGGACCGGTCGCGCTTGATTTTCTTCAGCACTCTGGGCAGAAGTGGCAAAAAGGCAAATATAAGACCGCAACTCCCCTCGTGACGAAAAGCGTCGCCTAGCGAGTGCAGCCTTGGAAATTCCAACGTGCAAAATTGCTGACATTGCACGTTCTCTTCAGTGGCGAATAAATCTAACCAAGGTTCTCCCCACTGCAGAAAGAGACCTTGCACCACCTCCAAGTGAAGACACCATTTGTGATCCATCATGCACCTGCAGCTGACCGAACCCCGGGATAGAGGCTGAAAGATCGGAATCATAGCCGAATATCTTGGACTCGCTTCTCGGAAGGATAAGCCCAAAACTGTGTTGTGTCCAGAACCGCTCCGATGAAAAGGAGATTCTGAGAGGGAGTCAGGTGTGACTTTGGCACATTGATAGTGAACCCCAGCGAATGCCTGGAGGTGGGAGATGACAGCCTGGGGCGAGCCCGCCTTCAACAGCCAGCCGTCGAGATAGGGTAAGACTGGAACCCCTGATCTGCGCAGATGAACTGAGAACACTGCCATCACTTTTGTGAACACCCGAGGGGCGCTGGTAAGGCCAAAGGGGAGCACGGTAAACTGAAACTGCTTGTGGCCTACCGTGAACAGCAGGTAACGCCGGTGGGCCGGCAGGACGCGGATGTGAAAATAAGCATCCTACAAGTCGAACGCTACCATCCAGTCTCCAGGGTCGAGGGGCAGACAGGACCTGACCTAGTGTCAACTAAGCATGGGCGGATTTCACGGATCCACGATCCGCGTATTTTGCGGATTTGCGTATTGTTGATCCGCAAAATCCGCGGGGTTTTTTTTTTTGCGGATTGCGCTCGTGAAAGTCAAGGATGCAAAGGCCTCTATCCAGCATCACAGCTGATTTTCGACGGTAGATTTGGGAAGAAAGCACACCTGCCCAGCCTCGACAATGCTCACGATTGTTTTTGGGCTGATTTATGCATCACTGAATTTGAGCTTCAACTGTCCATCATAGTGGGTATATGGTGGGAAGACGGTTCACACCGCAAGTGTGTGGGCGGGGCCAAACAGACGGGCCTTACATGCGAGCACACATGCCTCTGGTGTGTATAAAAGGTCAGAGACCGATCAGAGCAGCAGATGAAGAGAAAGAAGCTCCTGGTCACAGGAACAGCCAGGGGATTGCGCTCGTGAAAGTCAAGGATGCAGAGGCCTCTATCCAGCATCACAGCTGATTTTCGACGGTAGATTTGGGAAGAAAGCACACCTGCCCAGCCTCGACAATGCTCACGATTGTTTTTGGGCTGATTTATGCATCACTGAATTTGAGCTTCAACTGTCCATCATAGTGGGTAAATGGCGGGAAGACGGTTCACACCGCAAGTGTGTGGGCGGGGCAAAACAGACGGGCCTTACATGCGAGCACACATGCCTCTGGTGTGTATAAAAGGTCAGAGACCGATCAGAGCAGCAGATGAAGAGAAAGAAGCTCCTGGTCACAGGAACAGCCAGGGGATTGCGCTCGTGAAAGTCAAGGATGCAAAGGCCTCTATCCAGCATCACAGCTGATTTTCGACGGTAGATTTGGGAAGAAAGCACACCTGCCCAGCCTCGACAATGCTCACGATTGCTTTTGGGCTGATGAATGCGTCACTGAATTTGAGCTTCAACTAGTGCACATGCTTTATTGATATTTGTAAGTGCTTCCTGTTGAGGTTTAATTTTTGTGACAGGACCATCGTGCCAGAATGAACCCTGCCCTTCATATCCCTTGAGTGAGCTGTCCATCATCCTGTAACTATTTTAGGATGGCGCCGGCAAGCTGCCAGCGCCATCCTGAAATAGTTACTAAGTTCGCTTCAACAGGAAGCACTAATAGATAAAATAAAGCAGGTGCTCGAGCAGGGTGGTCACTCCTTGGCCACAAGGGAGATTCTTCAGTCTTCAGCTTCAGCAGAACGTCGAAGGTCCAGAGTTTCGTGTCAAGTTTCGATTCCAGGATTAATCTAAAGTCCTAGGACTCAGCTCCTACCGTCATACAACTAAAAGGGGCTGGATTACTTTCTAGGTCCCTCTTATGAGTGGGACCAGGGAGGGGGGTGGTTACACCCCCTTTCCTTTGTCAAGTTTCGCGCCAGAGCTGGAGTGCCCCAGCAACCAGTTTGAACTGGGGTATGCCTGGAGCACCTGGTGTGCCCCAGGCAGTGTCTCCTTCTATTCAGCCCTCCCTGTCCCAATACACAAAGTCCTGTCTGGGGTGGTGCTCGCACCTCTCCAGGCAGGAAACCTATTGTCCAAACCTCCGTGACTAGAAGGACTCCCAGCAGCAGGAGGTCAGACTTGTGTCTGTGGCATGAGCGTCCATTTTGTGACGCTGGGGCTCTGGTTAACTTTAACCAGGATAGTAAGCAACAACATGTCTTCTCCCTCTAGAAGGGTGGAATGCTACCCCCGTCGCCAGAATTGGCGAGGGGATAATATTCCAAAGCATATGACACCTTACACGACATGTTTAGATAAAGCCAAACCAGAGTTAGCATTTAACCGCGAGGTTCATAATGCACTTAAGAGTATATGGTATGGCAATATCATAGGACAGCTATAAGGACATGGTTCCGAAAGCTGCAGACAGGCTCAGCTCATGCTAGAGCACCATCTCACACATAACCAAGGACTCTGCCTTCAGGATTGTTAAGGCCTGCCATAGGAGTGACTTATAGGTTACTGTGTGTCTATATATAAGGGTAGATATAGGAATACTATACCTAAGCAAGGGGTGATTACACAACCTTGCCCCAGCTGAGTGATTAGCCAGTTGTGTCAGTTTGAGTGGCCAACCAGGGGTGGCATAATACATGCTGCAGCCCCTGGTAGGCCTTGGTTACACCTATGCCCTGGGTACCTAGGCTACACTTCTACAGGGGCTGACAAGGTGAACCAATTCCCAATTGTGGATGTACCTAGAGTACATGGTGTGAATTTAGAGAGAGTGCATCTGGGCTGTGGGTCTGATTAGCAGGCCCACAGCCACAGTCGAAAACCAGTAAAGCAAAAGCAAAAAGTGGGGGTGACCATAGGAAGCAGACCCTACTTTCCTACACAGGCGTATACCGATTTTGTGGAGGTACGCCTGGCTGCCAGAATGACATTACAGACTTCAGAAGGCAAGTCAAATGGCCTCAACTGCCGCCGCTCAATCTCCAAGCATGTAAGTGGAGACTGGACAGGTTCGGGTGGAGGACCGTCCCCTGCTGCAGCAACAGAAGGTCCTCCTGAAGAGGCAGACGAATCGGGGGATCGACAGACAGGCTGAGTAGCTCGGGATACCAGAACCTCCGTGCCCAGTCCGGAGCCACAAGGATGACTTGGTCTGGTCACGCCTGATCTTCTTCAGCACTCTGGGCAGAAGTGGTATAGGTGGAAAGGCGTACAATAGACCGCAACTCCACTCGCGACGAAAAGCGTCTGCGAGCGAGTGCCGCCTTGGAAATTCCAATGTGCAGAACTGATGACATTGCGCGTTCTCTTCTGTGGCGAATAGATCTAACCAAGGCTCTCCCCACTGCTGAAAGAGGCCTTGCGCCATGTCCGAGTTCAGATGCCATTCGTGATCCATCATGCACCGATGGCTGAGTTTGTCCGCCCTGGGGTTCAGGGAACCTGCCAGGGGTTGAACCACCAGGGTCATGCCCTGATGCACCACTGCCAGAGGCGCAGAGCCTCCTGGCATAGGGTCCACGACCCCACCCCGCCCTGTTGCAGTACCACATGGCGGTGGTGTTGTCCGTGAACACCTGCACTACACTCCCCCGGACAGAGGGGAGGAATGCCTTCAGTGCAAGTCGGATCGCCGCAGCTCCAGAAGGTTGATATGGAGCTGGGACTCCGCCGGAGAAAAGAGGCCTCTGATCTCCGCCTCTCCCATGTGGCCTCCCCATCCCTGGAGGGACGCGTCCATCACAACTACGTGCTCCGGTTGGGGTAGGGAGAGGGATCTGCCGCTGACCCAATCGCAGTCCGTGAGCCACCACTGCAACTGCCTTGCAGTGCCCTCCGAGATCAAGACATGGTCAGACAAGTTGCCCTGATGCTGGGCCCACTGAAACTTCAGGTCCCACTGCAGAGCCTGCATCCGCCACCTGGCGTGATGCACCAGAAGGATGCAGGAGTCCATCAGCCCCAGAAGCCGCAGCGTCAACCTGACCGAGACTCGGGATAAAGGCTGAAAGATCGGAATCAGAGCCTGAATATCCCGAACCCGCTGTTCGGGAGGATAAACCCGAAACTGCGCCGAGTCTAGAACTGCTCCGATGAAGAGGAGCTTCTGAGAGGGGCACAGGTGTGACTTCGGCACATTGATGGAGAACCCCAGCAGGTGCACGAGGTTGGCCGCAGTCTGGAGGTGGCTGACGACTGTCTGGGGCGAGCCCGCCTTCAACAACCAGTCGTCGAGGTAGGGGAAGACTGAAACCCCTAACCTGCGCAGATGAGCTACGACCACCGCCATCACTTTCGTGAACACCCATGGGGCGCTGGTAAGGCTGAAGGGGAGCACGGTAAACTGAAAGTGCTCGTGGCCTACCGTGAACCACAGGTAGCGCAGGTGGGCCGGCAGGGCAGGCATGTGGAAATAAGCGTCCTGCAAGTCCAACGCTACCATCCAGTCTCCTGGGTCCAGGGCAGCTAATACCTGAACCAGTGTCAGCATCCTGAACCTCTCCTTCCGGAGGAAGCCGTTGACGTTCCGCAGGTCCAAGATAGGGCGTAGGCCCCATTTGCCCTTCCTGGGAACCAGAAAGTAGTGGGAGCATGAACCACACCCTACTTCTGGCCTAGGAACGCGCTCGATGGCCCCCTTGGCCAAGAGGGCTGCAACTTCCTCTCGCAGAAGATTCAAGTGATCCCCCGACACGCGGTGGTACTGCGATGGCATGGCTGGAGGGGTCGCCTCGAAGGGGAGGGAGTAGCCACTTCAGACGTTTTGCGGCACCCACCTGTCCGATGTGATGTTGCACCAGTGGAAGAGGTGATGGCAAACCCTGCCCCCACTGGCGTCTCGTGGGCCTGAAAGCTCAAACTAGGAGGGCTTTGAGGCGGATGCTGCCGGGGGGATGTGGACTGGCCGTGCCGTTGTCCCCGGGCACCGCCACGGCAGCTACCCATCTCCTGGTATTCAGGGTCAAAAGATGGGGCCGGATCATAGAAGTAAAAATCTCCCATCTGCGTTGAATGCGGCGTTGAGCGACGCCGCTCCGGCGCCGGAACCGGACCGAGGGGGGAACTGGGGACGGCGTCGACCATGGTCGGTGCCGGGGGTGACACCATAGCTGCCGGCGAGGTCGTAAGGTCGACCGGCAACGACCCGGATCCGGGCCCGGATCCGGCAGAGTCCTGCGGTGTCGGGACCGAAGTCGCCGACGGCGCCGGGGCGAAGCACCCGACGGTACCGGGGCCGAAGCACCCGGCCCGCTTGGGCTCCCAGTCGGGGCCGCGGGGCGCGAAGGTGCCGTGGAACCCGACGGAGGAGTGAGCGATCTCATGGCCGAGAGGAAGGCGTCAATCTCCTCCGGCGTCGCGTTCTGCCCAGGGACCGGCGGGTATGGAGCAGGCCGTGACGCCTGCGGCTCCAACGGAGCCGTGTGGGCGGTGTCACCCGAATCCCAGGACCGCTCCCGCCTAGCCTTCGACGTCAAGGCCCGGCAGTCGGGGCACGACTTGTCATCTTAGTCGGGCCCCAGGCAATGAAGACACCAGCGATGGGGGTCGATAACCGACATCAGTTGGTTGCAGTCGATGCAGGGTTTAAACCCGGGCATCCCTACCGGCACCGTCGGAGTCGTTCGACTTCGAAAAAGAAGATCGAAAAGATCAAAAAGTTTAGTCAAAAAATGACTAAAGGGTACCACTGTTCCCGGATCGGCGCTTGCTGGCGCGGAAAAAATAAGAACTGACGTCAGCGCGCGAGGGCGGCGTCTAACTACTCCGGCGACGTCACCCCGGCGTCAACAACGCTGACGACGGACGCGGAGCCGCAGACGACGCCTACCGATGCGCAAGGGTACTGCTACGCAAAAGTTTCCGGATCCAGTCTGACGCCTGGGGGTATTCTAAGGTAAGGAATCTAATACTAACCTGTTTATTTCAGATTCTTTTTTTGAATGTTCTAACTTGGTCAGAATGCCCATATACAAAGAGAAATATATATTTGATCTTGATAGTAGTTCGTTTGAAGGATAAGCTGAGCAGAGCTCAGGGAGACCCATCACACAACATATGGTAGAAAATTTGAGGGATTGAGCCTCTGTGGGGAGTATTCTAGAGGATGCCTGATGGTTATAAGTCAAGTGTGGGGTGAATGTATGACATTGCTCTGCATTCTGTCCATCAATTGTTGTTTTTGTATAAGTCAAGTGTGTCCTTTCTTAAAAGAAAACAACTCAGATAGGCTATTAAATTAATTGTTCATTTCTATGATAGCCTATGATAGTTATACATACTGCTTTGTTAAGGTACCGTGGGAGTCCCACTTCGACGACGGGGAATGAATCAAGCAATACTGGATAACCCTTGTTATTTTACAAAGTATTGGGAATAAATGTGTTTCAATACCTATGTGTGGTAAAACATCATCATAAGAAGACACTTACAAATTCTCTTATAAGTGGTATTCATTAATGCATTAGATCCAGAGCCCAATCTGAAATAACACATTTTCAACAATAGTTCCAAACTGAAAGCAATTTTAGCAGGAAAACATTCTATGAGGAAGCCATTTTTCTGTGTGCGACAGTGCAAAAAAAACCTTTAAAAAATACATTTAGCTGAAAGCATCAGTGCTAAATAATGAACAACCAACTGCCTAACTAAAGCTGTGAGTCTGCACGGTCAGTTCTGCACTCTGTTTTACACCCAGCTTAGAGAAACCATTTTCCTTTTTCCCCAGTTTTAAACATGGAAAAAACAATGGTGGTTTCAGTCACATGTACAGTATGACTGATTTGTCAAACTAGCTGCGTTTTCCAGAACCAAAAAAAGATTTGTAATGTCACTTGCGTCTTTTCTTTATTTTAGTGGCTTATTCAAATGCAAATATATGTTGCAATAGATTGCGCTTTTCCAGCAATGCAGAAATATTCCACTACTGTTAACTGATTTCTGACACTATTCCAAAATGTAAAACTGATCCTGGCACTTTGAGAATCCTATCCTTGAAGATTCTCTATCCCACACCGCCCCCATTATTTCCATCAGGAATCAATCCGTTTACATAAAGTATAAGAGGAAAACGAATCTAATAGGAACCCAATTAAAACTTTGTTGCTGCAACATGTAAAGACTAGTAGGACTTTTATGATTTGAAGAACAAGTTGTTTACCTTTGGTAACGTATTATCTGGTAGAGATAATATCTAGCTGCAGATTCCTTACCTTTGAATTTCCCAGACGTCAGACTGGATACAGAAACATTTGCGTGAGCAGTACCCCTAGATGCCATCAGATGGCTTTGTTTGGGTCTGCATGGCGTTGTCAACATCATTGGCACAGGAAGTGATCTTGTTGTCACCTATATTGGTGCCACCAACGTACGTTCAAGCCATGAGCACACAGTACTGAAGTAAACTGACTAGTTTGTGTCCAAAACTAGGGCCTTGGAAGGGGGAACATCCCTAGACCTAGAAATATGTCTGTAAAGCGGGGAGGCATGGATTGGTCTGTAAGGAATCTGTAGCTAGATATTGTCTTTACCAGATAATGCTTTACCGAAAGTAAGTAACTTGTTCATCTGATAGAGACTTCTAGCTGCAAATTCCTAACCTTTGAATTGATACCCAAGCCATACCATCCTAGTGGTGGGCTGTGGACAAATTGCTATACTAGGTAGTCCTAGAGGACCGAACGGCCAAAATGCCTGTCCCTGTGGCCCTGACTGTCTAGGCAGTAGTGTTTGGCAAGCATGTGCGAGGGTGCTCATGTTGCTGCTTGGCAGATGTCCAGGACTGGAACTACATGACCCAACGCCATGGTCCCAGATTTTCCTCTGGTGGAATGGCTCATAAGCCATCAGAAGGCTGCTTTTTAGCCAAGGCATAATAGACCTTGACACAGAAAACGACCCAGTGAGAAATGGTCAGTTGCTGAATTGTCTGACATTTTTTAGCTTATGCATATCCGACAAAGTGTTAGACGTCCACCCCGGAACTCTTTTGTGCAGTCAAGGTAGAACAACAACGCTCTTTTTAGGTCTAGACAGTGGAGTCGGTCTTCCTCTTTCGAGGGATGTGGAGGAGCATAAAAGCAGGTAAGGTGACCAACTGCCCTAAATGGAATGGGGCCACCACCTTTGGTAAGATAGAGGCCTGGCTGCAAAGCACCACATTGCCTTACAATACCATAAGATTGGGAGGCTTTGATGACAAAGCTTTCAGCTCACTCACCCTCTGGGCAGATGTTATTGCCACCAGTAAAGCTGTCTTGATGGTAAGCAGCCGGAGGGAACAATTGTGTAGTGGTTCAAAAGGAGATCACTTGCGATAAGTGAGAACCAGTACCGCCAAAAGCATTGTTTTTGCTCTTGGCTTCCATTGCAACAAAGGAATATGGAGTAGGGTTCCCTTTACGGAACTTTGTATTTTATTTTTGCTCTCTACTTTACTTTCTAAGTATCGTTTCACAGTTCTGAGCAACAGGATCATTAAAGGTAAAATTTAAGGTTAAAGACTCTCTTTGGCAGGGATATGAAGATTACTGAAGAGCCTAGCTCGGCATGAAGCTCTAAAGGATTCCAGTAAATGCACAAGTGATTAATCAAATCAAGTATAACTGCCACCACTGATTCAGTTTGAGGGGCCAATACATTATCAAGGTGACAGGAATATTCATTCATTCATGTCCATCATCATTAGAGTAAATGCACGGTTAAACATCTTGCCTACACCTTAAACATCTGTGATTGAAAGTATCACACCACAAGAATTACAAAGTATTTACTCTGCAGGGTTTTCCTTTAACCCCTTCAAATGACCACTGCCTCAAATGAATGTCTCAAGTATTTAAATGTTCATCTCATTCTGTTATGGATAACTTCACTTCTGTGCGCCAATAAAACCACGAATCACTGCCTGTTCTACTGTTCAGCAGACCTAGGCTACATACTTTCTATATCTGATACACAAGGCCAGACTTTTGAGAACAAACTACTGAGTGGCACTTTCACACACCCTTTAAACTGTTTTTCTCCTTTTCAGCATGAATATCTCTGGCAAGGGGGAGCACAACTGCCTCTAGAGAAATCTGAACTTAAAATATATTTACCGGTGCTGTCTGCATCTCATTTCCTTTGCTGGCAAGGCGACTGAGGATGCTACGCTCAGACATCTGGAGACGGGCAGCGATTGGCGGGATCCGGGAAAGAGTAGCAGGTAAGCGCGTCACATCAGCCTTCATGTCACTCAGTAGTTCCTCCAGTTGGTTCAGAACTGGCAGTATTCCCATAAAAACAAGAGATACAGAAAAATGTCATGTTGGGGTTCAGAAACAGAGAATATGTAGGGAGGTGGAAAGGAAAAAGTTACTTAACCTGTATGAGTCAGTGTATAGCCTGCTGTGGTGTGGATTCACTTGTTTTGTATTCTCCTGCCATCTACTGTTGGGCTCTCACATTATAATATTTTTTTTTTAACATTTCAATTTACAGGATGCTGTGTGACACCTCCCTTAGTCCAGAATATGCATGGGCACAGAATCCACCTTTATACTTTTTTCGCACGGTGGGTGAAGGGTGAGAGTAGAGCAGCACTTCCCATACAATTTAAAACCATGACGAGCTTTGTGACTCCTCCCTTAGTCCACAGTGTGCATAGGCACAGACTTCACCTTTAGACTGTTTTTCACACAGCGGGTGAAATATTAGATTGGAGAGTACAGCAGTGCTTCCCAGAACTTTTAGAACCTTGGCAAGCTTTTAGAACTACAATCTTTCGCAAATCATCTAGCTTTAACAGATATGAGTTGGGCAATTTTTTTAATGTAATAGTAGATATGAATCCAATAACCTGTGAGTTACCAAAATAACAAACTCTTTACAATTTTTTGCATTCCTCCTCAAGAGCAATTGTTTGTAAATGTCACAACCTTGGCTATGCCATTCAATATGCCTTTATCACACTGTGGTCAAGTGGAAGATGGTAAACTGCACTCAAGTAGGAACCCTTTTCAGAGTGGGGTGCTAATCTTCTGCATCTGTTCATAAAATCACATGGCTTCTGAAAAATCATTGTGTTAATACAAGTGATTTTAGCAAATTTGAAAACTCCTTCTGCAGCAGAGTATGGAGCCTTCGATTCATTTTTGTGTAAAAACGAGGCCCAGTAGTACATTTTGATTTTGGACTGTGAACCTTTACATGAGCACTAAATTACATTACATAATGTCAAATTTATTTTATATTACGCATGGAGATTAAGTAATTTGACCAGAGTCAAAACCTGGATCTGAACCCGGGTCCCCAGATCCAAAGTCTGCACCTCTGACCATTAGCCACATCCATATTTCGCAATTTATGTATGAAAGTCATACACAAGTGGGATGATTGTGTATGATCACGTATAGTGCACACATTCTCTTTTGAAATGGCTTTGAGAAGTTAAAAAAATCATCAACAAAAAATACTGGAAGGTTTACCCGGAGTCTTGCTTGGGAATACTTGCAATGGTTTGTTTTAAAACTGGACAAAGGGACATAGTTAAGCACCTTTGCACCAGTGGTGCTAGAACTATTTTCAGAGTAGTGGTGCTGACATCAGTGTTACATCACCGAAGTCATAGAACATTTGAAAAATCATAGCTTCACACTAATTATTCAGCAGGATAGTGGTAAGAGTGTATTATGCAGCTAGTGGTGCATTTTGGAGCACACTGTTGTAAATGTATTACTAAACCATCTTGCGGTTGGGCACTGTCATTTACAGACAGCTTATTTTCCATTTTACTGATAAAACCATATTAGCACACATGATAATGTGTGGTAATCGGGTTTCAGTTAATATTTATCATTTGTGCATCACCAAGTAGAAAGAAAAGTGTCTTGATTTGTTTTGATCCTTTTAAAATCTGTTTCCATCACACTTCGAATTACAAAAAATGTACTTCATTTTTGCTTTCTTAATTGATGTATTCTGAAATATATGTACAGTTTATTTACAGGTATTTATATTTTGGTATGTGTTACAAAACAAAAGGCACTTTAGAGCCTTTCTTTTCACACACCCAGTACCACAGCAAGACTGTCACATAGTTCACTTTAAAAACTGCTTTTGCTTTGCAATTACAGAACGAAAAGTAAACACCAATCTTCATGTTAAAAGAAAAAGCAACAATTTGTCAGAAGAAGTAACCTGACATTTGATCTCTTTCTTTAACGCGTTTACCGCTGCGGCAATTCCGCAGCGGTGCGGGCATTCCATTGTGCGGGCAGGGCCGCGTCGGCCAACGGATGTACGCAGCACTACCAAGGTAGTGCTCACGACGGCCGTTGGCCGACGGACGCACGCAAGGGGTTAAAGCACAGCCAATGTTTCTAGATGATTACAAAGTGTAAAGGCATCTTTTGTGACTCACCAGAAATCGACTGGTAGCCCACCAGTGTATACGCACGGTGCATTGTAATCAGTCAATTGATCGATATTCATTATGAAAAATGAGCAGTCTCTGAAGGGAGGCTGTATGTATGTATTTATGTATGTGTGCATGTGAATCGCCAACACTACAGGCCACAAACAAATACTTATAGGGTAAGTAACATTTTCTAATTGTAGCATGCGTGGCTATAGATATACATGCTTTGTATCAACCGAAAAAGAGTTTTCTTTCAGTGCTGGCTAGGGGGGCAGATGGGGTATAAGTTTGAAGCAAAGGGCTTGATTTAGAAGTTGGCGGAGGGGAACACTCCATCACAAACGTGACAGATATTCCATCTGCCGTATTACAATCACATTCTATCCCATGGGGAACATAATACAGCAATTCGGATATCCGTCACGTATGTGACAAAGGATTCCCTCTGCCGACTTCTAAATCAGGCCCGAAGTCTGTAGTACACTTTGGACAACCATAGCTTGTTGACGAGCCAATATGTCAATAGAGTAATGCTCTGTGAACGTGTGTGATGTTGACCATGTTGCTCTGTGCCCTAAGTGTGGTGGGAGTACAAGTTTAGCCACGGCATAACAAGCTTGGAGACTTTTTACAATCTATCTGGCAATGCCGGCTTTGCTTAAATAGGGTAACCATTGTAGGGTGTAACAAAAGCAACAAAAAGTTTGTTAGTCTTACTGAAAGGCTTAGGGCTAGATGTAGGTAATTGAAATTTACCGATTATAAAATAACTAATTTTACCGATTCGGTATTTTAGAATCGGTAAATGCTATGTAGCAAAATAATCTAATTACCGAATCGGTATTTACCGATTCGATAATTGCCATTCACGCAACTGATCCTGGTCCTTGATAAAGATACTCAGGACTGGGAGGAAAACCATAAATGTTGCCTGACAGCCACATTCGATTGGATGAGGAAGAACCATCTGAAGTGTAACACGGGCAAGACAGACATCATGTCAATAGGCTCACAAAATGATTTTGTCCCCAGATTATGGTGGCCTGAGAAGGCGGATATTCCACCTCATACAACCAACTCGGCTCGTAATCTGGGGATCAATGTTGACACCACCCTGTCTTTTAAGCAACATGCCCTGACAGTGTCAGGGACCTGTTTCGGCATCATCAAGGGGCTAAGGAAGTTTTTCGATCTGCTTCCTTTGGCGGCTAGGGAAACGGTAACGGTCGCCCTTGTGACGTCAAGGATAGATTATTGCAACAGCTTTTACGCAGGCACTAACAAAGCTGTTACTCACAAACTCCAGATGGTGCAACACGCAGCGGCTAGGCTGGTGCTCAAATGGCCGAAGAAATCATCAGCGACAGTTGCATTAAAAACCTTGCACTGGCTACCGATCATCAAACGGGTCCTATTTAAAATCCTGATTATCACTTTCAGAGCCATCCACTCCCAAGGGCCGAAATATCTACAGGGAAAGTTCGCTAGTACCAGCCGATGCGTACCTTGCGGTCCTCAAATGCCAACCTGTTGTCGGTCCCGGCCTTTAGACTTAGCACGAGAGGGGGCAAATCACTGCCAGTCCTGGGATCCAAAGCCTGGAACACTCTTCCCCCTCACCTTCGGGCTTTGGAGAGGGAAACCGACTTTCGAAAGGCACTGAAAACCTGGATCTTCAACTTACAGGACTCCCAGGCCAGAACACTAGTATGACAGTGGGAAAAACTAGTATAAGCAGCCTGACCGTGTGATAGATCTCCTGGTCATCAGTGGCGCCTAGATGCTCCTTGGAGCGATAGCTGCGCGTTATAAATGCACAATTACATTACATTACATTCATTCCTATGGGCCTTGAGGCCCATAGGAATGAATGGCAATTACCGAATCGGTAAATACCGATTCGGTAAAATGGGGGACCCATTCAAGGGTGCCAGGGTGTCACTTTGACACCCTGTTGCACCCCTGAATCGTGCTTGTGTGCACATGTGGCACACATACATGCCCTAAGGGCATGTATGTCTGCCACATGGCACAGTTGAAAATGCACAGATTTGCATTTTCAAAGGTATTCGTTATTTACCACCAAATTATAGTTGGTGGTAAATAACGAATCCTAAAATGGGAAAAACACTCATTTGAGTGCTCCCTACATTTCAAATTCGGTAATTTACCGATTCGGAATTTTAAGGAATCGGTAATTTACCGATTCCTTCAATTACCGATTCGGTAAATTACCGAATCTGAAATGTGACCACCTACATCCCAAATGCCCAATACCGGTCGGTAACGGCCGAAATTCGGTAATTTCGGCCGTTATCGACCGGTATTGGGCCGCCTACATCTGGCCATTAGTCTTGTCAATATAGTACATGAGTGCAATTTAACATTAACATCTAACTAATGTAACACTCTCGCCACAAAAGAATCCGGTTGCAGAAGAAAAACGAACAGCTCAACAGTCTGATTCAAATAGGAAGTCAGAAACTCGAAGTTAGTTCTGAGGACTATTCTGTCCTTGCGGACTTGCATGAATGGTTCTTGAATAGTGGGGTGTTTGTAGCTCACTAATGCGCCTGAACAAAGTTATACCTACAAGTAAAGCTACCTTCCATGTGAGGAACTGTAATTGGTATGAATAAATAGGCTCGAACAGTGGTCTCGTGAGCCTGCTCAGAATAACACAGAGAATCCTGGCAGGTGCTGGGGGGGGGCTTGGGGGTATCACACTTTTAAGACTCTCGTGAACAGCTTGACTATGGAAATCCTAAATATGGATGTGCATTCTCTGTTTTTAGTGACAACACAGTTGGCCAGACAGCCCTGGTTCTCAATGCCTCTGGAATTCTCCATTAGTCCCAACAAGACGTATCCCATCACGCCTGACCACCCCATACAACAGTATGGCATAATGAAGCTTTCAGACTCAAAACAGCTCAATGTAGCGATCTGGCACCTGTGTAATGTAGGAGACTTTGCAAGAGTCATGTAGACCTGCCATGTGTGTATGCTACGCGGCAGTGTGGAAATGGTTTATCCACTACGGCATCTCTAAACAACTAGGCCCCATCGATTTTAAAATGCAAGATATAATTTCCTACCTTTTACATCTTCAAAAGGCAGAACTATCATACACTTCAATATGTCTTCATTTTGCATCAGTAGCTCCATATATGTAGATCAGGGTAATGGAGACCTATCTTATTCTTCTCACCATGTATGAAACGCACGGGAGAGGTGGAAAAGCGCAGGTAAATAGCCCTGACAAGTTCAAACACACTGCATTGCCCATGGACTTTGGGTGTGAGGAGAAGTTTGGGTAGTTTGAATTTACTTTGAGTGGGGAAAAGGTCAATGGCTTGCCTTCCCCACATCTGGAAGAAATTTTGCAGGACTTCTGAGTGGAGTTCCAACACATGGAGATTTTGATGCATCCTACTTAGTAGGTCCATAAAGTAATTGTTCAACCGGAGCTATCTAATAATACTTTGTTTTGGGCAACTGTTAACACCTGCACTACTCTTCCCCAGGAAAAGGGAAGGAATGCTTTGAGTGCAAGATGGATCGCCCCAAGCTCCAGAAGGTTGATGTGGAGCCTGCACTCCGCCGGAGACCTCTGATCTCCACCACCCTACATGTGGACGCCCCAACCTAGCAGTGATGCACAAGTTACTACTTGTGTAACAATATATCTGTAAGAGACATTAGTTAGTGATAGATTCCTTACCTTAGAATATCCCCAGGCGTCAGACTGTATCCGGAATTTTTTTGCGTAGCAGTACCCATGCGCGTCGGTAGGCGTCGTCCGCGGCTCCGCGGCCGTCGTCGGCGTCGTGGGCGCCGTTATGACGTCGTTGGAGTACTTAGATGCCGCCTCCGTGTGCTGATGTCAGTTCTTATACACAGCTTTTCCGCACCAGATACGCAGAGCCATGATAGAACCAACACTGGTGCCATGAAACTAGAGCCCTGAAAGGGGATGACCTTAACCCTAGATATCGGTTCGCAGAACGGGGAGGATGGGTGGGTCGGTAAGGAATCTATCACTAACTAATGTCTCTTACAGATATATCGTTACACAAGTAGTAACTTGTGCATCTGAAGGAGACACGTTAGTGATAGATTCCTTACCTTAGAATAGATACCCCAGCAATACCAACCCCGGTGGTGGGTCGGCGAACCAATAATCACACCAGAAAGTCCTGGAGGACAGAACGGCCAAAGAAGCCATCCCTCCGGACTTGGCTGTCCAGGCAGTAGTGTCTTGCGAACGTGTGCAGCGAGGCCCACGTAGCTGCCTGACAAATGTCCTGCAAGGGCACCCCTCGGCCCAAGGCAATTGTAGTTGCCGTGGCCCGAGTGGAATGAGCCCTCAGCCCAACAGGAGGTTCCTTGTTGGCCAAGGAGTAACACGCTTGGATGCACAAGATGATCCACCGAGAGATGGTCCGCTTGTGCACCGCCCGTCCCTTCTTAGCGCCCGCGTAACCAACAAAGAGTTGGTCATCCACCCGAAACTGGCGTGTGCGATCCAGATAGTAAGAGAGCGCACGTTTTGGGTCCAGACGGTGGAGCCTCTCTTCCTCTTTCGAGGGATGCAAAGGCAGAAAGAAGGTGGGCAAGGTGATGGACTGCCCGATGTGGAAGGCCGTGACAACCTTGGGCAGGAAAGAGGGTCTTGTCTGCAACACAACCTTGTCCGGATGGACAGAGAGGAAAGGGGGTGTGGAAGAAAGAGCCTGGAGCTCACTCACTCTCCTGGCAGAGGTGATGGCAACCAGGAAAGCAGTCTTCAAGGTAAGAAGACGGAGAGGACAGTTATGGAGTGGCTCAAAGGGAGCACACATAAGATAAGTAAGTACAAGGTTCAAGTCCCACTGGGGCATCACAAATGGAACAGGAGGAAACATGTGAGTGATGCCCTTCAAAAACCTATTTACAATTGGGGACTTGAACAAAGATGGCTGATCAGGTAGCCTGAAGAAGGCGGAAAGGGCAGAAAGGTAGCCCTTGATAGTGCCCAGAGCAGAGCCCTGCTGGGCAAGCGAAAGAAGGAAGAGGAGAACCTCAGAAAGGGGGGCAGAGAGTGGATCCACAGCCTTTGCTGTGCACCATGCCACAAATCTGTTCCACCTGCAGGCGTATACCGACTTTGTGGAGGGACGCCTGGCTGCCAGAATGACATTACAGACTTCAGGAGGCAAGTCAAATGGCCTCAACTGTCGCAGCTCAATCTCCAAGCTTGTAGGTGGAGACTGGACAAGTTCGGGTGGAGGACCGTCCCCTGCTGCTGCGACAGAAGGTCCTCCTTAAGAGGCAGATGAATCGGAGGATCAACAGACATGCTGAGTAGCTCTGGATACCAATATCTTCGTGCCCAGTCCGGAGCCACAAGGATAACCTGGGCCCGGTCGCGCCTGATCTTCTTCAGCACTCTGGGCAGAAGCGGTATAGGCGGAAAGGCGCACATAAGACCGCAACTCCACTCGCGACGAAAAGCGTCTCCGAGCGAGTGCCGCCTTGGAAATTCCAACGCGCAGAACTGATGACATTGCGCGTTCTCTTCTGTGGCGAATAGATCTAACCAAGGCTCTCTCCACTACTGAAAGAGGCCTTGGGCCACGTCCGAGTTCAGACGCCATTCGTGATCCATCATGCACCGACGGCTGAGTTCGTCCACCCTGGCGTTCAGAGAACCTGCCAGGTGTTGAACCACCAGGGTCACGCCCTGATGTTCCAGCCACTGCCAGAGGCGCAGAGCCTCCTGGCAGAGGGTCCACGACCCCACCCCACCCTGTTTGTTGCAGTACCACATGGCGGTGGTGTTGTCCGTGAACACCTGCACTACACTCCCCGGACAGAGGGGAGGAATGCCTTCAGTGCAAGCCGGATCGCCCGCAGCTCCAGAAGGTTGATGTGGAGCTGGGACTCCGCCGGAGACCAGAGTCCTCTGATCTCCGCCTCTCCCATGTGGCCCCCCCAGCCCTGGAGGGACGCGTCCATCACAACTACGTGCTCCGGTTGGGGTAGGGAGAGGGATCTGCCGCTGACCCAATCGCGGTCCGTGAGCCACCACTGCAACTGCCTTGCAGTGCCCTCCGAGATCAAGACATGGTCGGACAAGTTGCCCTGATGCTGGGCACACTGAAACTTCAGGTCCCACTGCAGAGCCCGCATCCGCCACCGGGCGTGATGCACCAGAAGGATGCAGGAGGCCATCAGCCCCAGAAGCCGCAGCGTCAACCTGACCGAGACTCGGGATGAAGGCTGTAAGATCAGAATCAGAGCCTGAATATACTGAACCCGCTGTTCGGAAGGATAAACTGCGCCGAGTCTAGAACTGCTCCGATGAAGAGGAGCTTCTGAGAGGGACACAGGTGTGACTTCGGCACATTGATGGAGAACCCCAGCAGGTGCAGGAGGTCGGCCATAGTCTGGAGGTGGCTGACGACTGTCTGGGGCGAGCCCGCCTTCAACAACCAGTCGTCGAGGTAGGGCAAGACTGAAACCCCTAACCTGCGCAGATGAGCTGCGACCACCGCCATCACTTTTGTGAACGCCCGTGGGGCGTTGGTAAGGCCGAAGGGGAGCACGGTAAACTGAAAGTGCTCGTGGCCTTCAGTGAACCGCAGGTAACGCCGGTGGGCCGGCAGGACTAGGATGTGGAAATAGGCGTCCTGCAAGTCCAACGCTACCATCCATTCTCCTGGGTCTAGGGCAGCTAAGACCTGAGCCAAAGTCAGCATCTTGAACTTCTCCTTCCGGAGGAAGCCGTTGACGTTCCGTAGGTCCAAGAAAGGGCGTAGGCCCCCTTTGCCCTTCTTGGGTACCAGAAAGTACTGGGAGTAACAACCACACCCTACTTCTGGCCCAGGAACGCGCTCGATGGTCCCCTTGGCCAAGAGGGCCGCAACTTCCTCTCTGAGAAGTGTCAAGTGAGCCTCCGACACGCGGTGGTACTGCGGTGGCATGGCTGGAGGGGACACCTCGAAGGGAAGGGAGTAGCCCCTTCGGACGATTTGCAGCACCCACCTGTCCGAAGTGACAGTGCGCCAGTGGTGGTGGTGATGGCGAACCCTGCCCCCCACTGGCGTCACATGGGCCTGAAAGCAAGGACTAGGAGGGTTTTGAGGTGGATGCTGCAGGGGTAGGTGTGGACTGGCCTCGCCATTGTCCCCGACCGCCGCCACGGCGGATTCCACGGCCGCCACCGCGCTTGATGTTAGACTGCGGTGCGTGGCTGGCGGCACGTGTGGGGGCGCCCCTTCCTTGGCAACGAAAGGAGCGAAAGGCACCCGTTTGCTGGCGCGGGGCAGAGAGGCCCAAGGACTTGGCCGTAGCCCTGGAGTCCTTAAAGCGCTCAAGCGCATGGTCTGCCTTGTCGCCAAAGAGGCGACGGCCATCGAACGGCATGTAATAAGTGTGTTTTGGACATCGGCCGAGAAATTGGCGGACCTCAACCAGGCGTGACGACGAATCGCTACCGTCGTTGCCATCGCTCTGCCTAGAGAGTCGGTAGTGTCCAGCCCACACCGGATGGAGTACCGTGCCGCATCTCGGCCCTCCACAAGGGCTTGGCCGAGTTTAGCCCGTACCTCCAACGGGCATTCTGGCAGCACGCCGCGACCGTGTCCCACAGAGAGTGGGTGTAGCGGCCCAAGAGGCACGCGGTATTGACTGACCGCAATCCCAAACTCAGGGAGGAGAATACCTTTTTCCCGTAATTCTCGTACCTCTTGGATTCCCTGTCGGGGGAGCCGACGGAAATGCGGTCTGGGAATTTGAGGCCTGGATAACCAGGCTCTCAGGGGTGGGATGGGTGGACAGAAAGCAAGGGTCACCCGGAGCCGTGCGGTGGCGTCTGGCCACGTTCCTATCCACAGGCTGTCCCGTGGCGGGCCTGGACCAAGTGCCCAAAATAACGTCTGACAAGGCCTCATTAAACGGCAGCAGAGGCTCGGCCGAGCTTGACTGCGGTTTGAGGACCTCAGAGAGGAGGTTAGTCCTCACAGCCGCGAGGGGGAGCTCAAGGCCCAAGGCCTTGGCAGCCCTCATCAGCACCACCCTATAAGCAGCCCCCTCCTCCGTAGCCACGCTAGGAGGGGAGACAAAACCAATGTCGGGCGAAGTGTCCAGACCACTGGCCTCCCCAAGCTCCCCTGTCCAGTCCGCAGAAGACTGACACTCACGTGCCAGAGGGTCCTCAGACCCCTCCCAATCCTCCTCATCACCCACCGCCTGGTACTCAGGCTCAAAAGATGGGGCCGGGTCATAGAAGTAGAAATCTCCCATCGGCGTCGAGAGCGGCTCCGCTCCGGCGCCGTACCCGAATCGAGGGCAGGACCAGGGATGACGTCGTCCTGGGACGGCGCCGGGGGCGACACCCGTGGGGCGGACGCTGGCGAGGTCGTGAGGTCGACCGGTGGCGACCTGGATGCGGAACTGGATCCAGAGGGTCCGTGCGGCGTCGGGACTGAAGTCGCCGACGGCGCCGGGGCCGAAGCACCCGACGGCGCCGGGGCCGAAGCACCCGTCCCGCGTGGGGACCCAGTCGGAGCCGCTTGGCCCGAAGGCACCGCGGAACCTGACGGAGGAGCGAGCGACCTCATGGCCATGAGGAAGTCTGCAATCTCCCCCGGCATCGCGTCCTGCCCAGGGACCGGCGGGTGTGGAGCAGGCCACGACACCTGCTGCTCCAGCGGAGCCGCGTGGGCGGTGTCGCCCGAGCCCCCGGGCGCGTCGCGCGAGCATCAGGGGGAGTCGGAAGAGCGATGATGCCTCTTCGACTTCTTGTGCCTCTTACCTGAGGACTTCGAGCACGAAGACCGATGACGACTCCCGAAACTGTGGTGGCTCCAGCCCCGCGACCGGTCCCTCGACCTCCTTTCGGACCGGGACCTCGAGCGGCACGGGGCGTACTTCCGTAGGTCGAGTCGCTTACGGGACCGCTCCCGTCTAGCCTTAGACGTCAGGGTCCGGCAGTCGGAGCAGGACTTGTCGTCGTGGTCCAGGCCCAAACAGTGCAGGCACCAGCGATGGGGGTCGGTAACCGACATCAGTCGGTTGCAGTCTGCGCAGGGCTTGAACCTGGGCACCGTCGGAGTGGAATAGACTCGAAAATGATCAAAAAGGATCTCAAAAAGGTTAGTAAAAAAGTGACTAGGGTACAACTTTTTCCAGATCTGCGCTAGCTGGCGCGGAAAAAAGAAGAACTGACATCAGCACGCGGAGGCGGCGTCTAAGTACTCCGACGACGTCATTACGGCGGCCACGACGCCGACGACGGACGCGGAGCCGCGGACGACGCCTACAGACGCGCATGGGTACTGCTAGGCAAAAAATTTCCGGATCCAGTCTGACGCCTGGGGATATTCTAAGGTAAGGAATCTATCACTAACGTGACTCTTTCAGATGCATCCGTCACCACTGTGCACTCTGGTTGAGAAAGGGGGAGGGATCTGCAGTTGACCCAATGCTGGTTCGTGAGCCACCACTACAGTTGGTGTGCAGTGCACTCCGAGATCTGGACGCAATCGGACAGATTCCCCTGATGTTGCGCCCACTAGCACTTCAGGTCCCACTGCAGAGCCTGCATATGCCACCTGGCATGATCCACCAGCAGGATGCAGGAGGTCATTAGGCCCAGTAGCCGGAGTGTCATCCTGACCGAAACCCGGGATAAGGACTGAAAGGTCGGAATCATAGCCGGAATATCCCATACTCGCTGCTCGGGATCATAGACCCGAAACTACGTCATGTCCAGAACTGCCCCGATAAAGAGGAGCTTCAGAGAGGGAATCAGGTGTGACATCGGCATGTTGATGGAGAACCCCAGCGAATGCAGGAGGTCGGCCGTAGTCTGGAGGTGGGAGACGACTGTATGGGGCGATCCCGCGTTCAACAACCAGTCGTCGAGATAGGGGAAGGCTGGAACCCCTGATCTGTGCAGATGAGCTGCAACCACCGCTGTCCCTTTTGTGCACACCTGGGGATACCAGGAAGTAGTGGGAATAACAACCATGACCTACTTCTGGGGCAGGAACGAGCTTGATGGCTCCCTTTGGCAAGAGAACCGTAACTTCCTGTTGGAGAAGGCCCAGGTGATCCACCGACATTCGATGGTAGTGAGATGGCACGGCTGGCGGGGTAGCCTCGAAGAGGAGGGAATAGCTCCTTCGGACTATCTGCAAAACCCACCTGTCTGACGTGATGGTACGCTAATGGGGGAGGTGATGGTGGATCCTGCCGCCCACTGGCGATTGATGGGCCTGAAAAGTCAGACTAGGAAGGTTTGGAGGCTGAGGGGGGAGTTGGTGGACTGACCTGTCCGCTGGCCACAAGAACCACGGCAGTGGTTCCTAGGTCCCGGGCTGCGCAAAGGTTGTGCAGCTTGCGTAGGCCTGTGGCTCTGGGCGGGATGTAGTGGGGCATCCCTTCCGTATCCACGAAAGGGGCAAAAAGCAGACTGCGCAGGGCGGGTTAGAGAGGCCCACGTACTTGCCCGTAGTCTGTGTGTCCTTGAAACGCTCTAGAATGTTGTCCGCTTTGTCACCAAAAAGGCGACAGCCATAAAAAAGGCATGTCCATGAGGATGCTCTGGAGATCTCCAGAAAAAGCCAGTTGATCTCATACAGGCGTAGCGTCGAAGGGCTACCGATGTGGAAATCATTCTGCCTAGCGAGTCAGCGGTATCCAGCCCACAGCGGATGGTAAACTTCGCTGCGTCCCTCCCTGCGGCAACAGCCTGTGAGAGGACAGTCTGGGCCTCCTCCGGACACTGAGGCAGCACTTGCGGAAATGTGTCCAACACAGAGTGAAAATGATGGCCCAATAGACATGCTGCGTTTACCGACCGCAGTCCAAAGCTAGCGGAAGAAAAATATTTCTTTCCAAGATGATCCAGCTTCCCAATCTGGTGGAGTGTTAGGTAATGCGCTCTCGGAGGTAGAGGCTTGGACCGCCTAGGGTGGGGTGTTGGGAGAGGAAAGTGGTGTCAGGCAATCATCCGATCCATGGAAGCCCCCGTGTTGGGCCTGGACCAGGTGCCCAAAAGGATGTCAGTAAGGGCTTCATTGAACGGCAGCAGGGACTACGAAGAGCTCGCTTGCTGTTGAAGCACCTCTGTTAGGAGGTTAGTCCTAACTGCCACCGTAGGAAGCTGGAGGTGGAGAGCCTCGGCCGCCCTACGCAAGACCACTGCATAGGAATCTCCCTCCTCCATTGCCACGGTAGGAGGAGAAAACATGCCTAGGTCTGGGGAGGTATCGAGACCACTGGCATCCCCCAGGTCCTCTCTCCAGTCCGGATCATAATCCAACTGGTTGGTCAAAGGGCCACCTGACCCCTCCCAGTCCTCCTCCTCATCCTCTGGGTGCCAATCTGGCCTGAAAGGGACGCCAGGAGTGAACAGGGGCACAAAGACACCGTTCGGCGCCGGATCCATGGTTGGGGGACGAAGGGTCAGGCTCCGTGTCCACATCAGGATGGAGGCTGGGGTCGACGCCGGCTGGGGACTTCACCGACGTTGAGTGCGGGTGCGGTGCTAGAGGAAGCGTTGCTGGTGGAGGTGTAATGAGGTCAATCTGTGCTGATCCGGATCCAGGCCTGGATCCATGGAGGCCCTGCGGCGCCGGGGCTGGAGCCTTTGGCAGGGAAGGCCTAGGACCCCCAACCGAGTCCGCGGGGCCCGAAGGCATGCTAACGGAGTCGGGCTGCCCAAAGATGGCATGCATCGCCTCGTAAAACTGATGAAGCTGGGTAGGGGTCGCTCCGGGTCCTGGGAAGGGAGGGAAACTCGGAGTCGTCCCTTCAGGTTCCGCATGCGGAGCGGCGGGTGGGCACCGCCCGCATACCTCAATCCATCAGCCGACCGACAGGGGAGAAGTCGAAAAGCGACGATACTTCTTCGACTTCTTCTTGTGCTTCGACTTACCTGACCCAAAGTGCGAAGACTTGGATTATGAGTGGTAATGGCTCCGCAACCGTTCCCTCGACCTCCCTCGTGACCGGGACCTTGAGCAGCACAGAGCCGACTGCCGGAGCTCAAGAAGCTTTCAGGGCCGCTCCCACAAAGACTTCAGAGCCATGGTCCGGCAGTCGGAGCACGACCTGGGGTCGTGGTCGCGCTCCAGGCAAAAGAGGCACATGTGGTGCGGATCCGACAACGACATCAGTCGTGTACAGGAACTGCAAGCCTTGAAGCGAGGCATCCCTACGTGCACCAGGAGCCGGTAGGACTCAAAAAGACATCAACAAATGTTGCTCAAAAAGTTCACTCAAAAAGTGACTGGAGGTACTTTTCTCTCCGGATCTGCGCTGGATGGCGCGGAAAAAGAAAGAACTGATGTCAGCACACGAGGGCGGTGTCTAAGTAACCTCCGCAACGTCATCACGGCAACCAAGAGGCCAACGACGGATGTGGAGCCGACCGACGCCATCTTCTGACACGAAGAGGTACTGCTAATGAAAAACTTTCCAGATCTAGTCTGACACCTGGGGGTAATTCCAAGGGAAGGAATCTATAACTAACTGTTTCTTTCAGATATCGCTGTCATGTTGTCTGTCTTTACAAGGACTACCTTGCCACGGATGAGTCAATAAAATGCTTTGATTGTTAGGTGAATAGCTAGGAGCTCCAGGTATTTTATTTGCCGATGAGTCAGTGGTAAAGTCACTTGTGAAAGAGGATTGAAAAAAGGTCTGTCTACAACAGATTGCTGCCATTACACCATTTCAGAGAGCTCTGACTGTTGGTGTTTGCCAACACTAGATCCTCTCATTGATCCTCTACTCGTGACCGCTGACTCACGAAGCACTGCTGAAGCAGTCACACGTATAATCCACTGTGCGGTACAATTGCTATGCAAAATGCTATCATATCCAGTAATTCATTACAATTCTTACAGTTAACGGGTGAGTAGACTGAAAAAGGGGCAGCAGCTGATATAAAGGCATCACCCTCTGCTGGTTGGGGTATGCTTTACCCATGACAGAGTTTAAGATTGATTCTACAAAAGGTTGGATCTGTTGAGATTGTAGATGGGATTTCTTTGCATCTATAGCAACCCATATGCTGTGGAGAAGGGTTAGAGCTGTAGTATGTGGTAGACTTTGCTGTCTGCTGCTGCTCTTGATCTGCCACTCACAGAGATAGGGGAAGATGCTTGCATTTGAGAAGACTTTCACCTTCTTCAGCTAGCTCCTCACCCCTTTTCTTACTGGCATCAGGGAGGTGCTTCATCTCCTCCCAGTGAAACCGGTTATATCTGGACAGTACAGTAAATGCACTGATTTTCCATAAGCCTTTGGGAGGTAGCACCTACCTTACCAGCAACATTTAGGCACCTGCTCGCCAATCTGGGGGTGGGCATCCCCGGTGGCCTGGGCTGAGGCTTTTTTTCTGGCAGTATGTAACATCAGCGAATCTGAGGGAACCTGATCTCTAATATAGAGACCAGTGGCATAACGAAAGTTAAGGGGGCCCCCCTGCAAGGTACATAAAGGCGCCACCACTCTGGATTTACACCAGAGCTCTCAGTCCTAAGTACTGTGCTGAGGGGGCCCCCTGCATCTTGGGGGCCCCCCGCACTGAGGGGTCTGCAGAGGCCTGTGTTACCCTCCTGATATAGACTAGGTCACTGGGAGATGCCCTGACTGAATCTTTTAAACTATTAGGGGCGGACATGAGCACACCTTTGAGAATGGGCAGAAACTTTACACTACGTTAAGTCTTGGAAAGGGTCCCTACCAGAAAGGCATTATCACACTCTGCAACATGCATGATTACTTTACAGTGTTAAGACACTCTCTGGATGAAGGCGTGGTATGCCATAGTATCACCTAGTGGAGATGGTTTAACTCTGTAGGGCTCCTGGTTTTAGTTTGGGTGGGTGGAGGGTCAACATTATAATCGTCACATGGGTAATCACCCTTCACAGCAGTGAGTTGGCCATATGTGGCCTCATGGGATCTCCTTCCCCATTTGGGCTCCTGGGTGGAAACTGAAGTGGAGGTGGAGATGGTGGCAATGATGAAACTAGAAGAACAAGTTACTTACCTTCGGTAACGCTTTTTCTGGTAGATACTATATCTGCCTGTGGATTCCTCACCTTGTGAATACCCCTTGCGTCAGCAACATTCGGAAATTCTTTTTTCGTAGCCTCGCGCCGACGTGGACTCCTGACGTCATAGAGACACGACCTCGCTCGCGACTCCGCTGACGTCACCGACGCCTATAATAGGCCCACGCCGGCGTGATGACATCAGTTCCACCCTTTTTTCCGTGCCATCGAGGCACACGGACGGACCAATGACAGTAGAAATATACAAGTATACATAGTACACAATAATCAAGGCAAAACACACAGTGTTAAGCAAAAGCAGGAAAGCAATTGGAACATTTCCTTGACAACAAAATATATATACATTACATTACAGTAACTCCGGCATAGAAGAGTGGACAACGGGGAGGCGGGTGGGTCAGTGAGGAATCCACAGGCAGATATAGTATCTACCAGAAAAAGCGTTACCGAAGGTAAGTAACTTGTTCTTCTGATAGATACATCTGCCGTGTGGATTCCTCACCTTGTGAATAGAGTCCCACAGCAGTCCCCACTCCCGGAGGAGGGTGTCCACTCTTCTAGACCAGGAAATCCTGAAGGACAGAGCGCGCAAAGTGACCGTCCCTCCTCACTTCGGAGTCTAAGCAGTAATGCTTCGCGAAAGTGTGGAGGGAAGACCAAGTCGCCGCTCTACAAATATCTTCTACAGGCACACCTCTGGCCAATGCTGAGGTAGAAGACTTAGCTCTAGTAGAAGGAGCCCTTATACCCTCTGGTGGTTCCTTACCAGCCAAAGAGTAGCAGATCTTTATGCAGAGGACGATCCATCTCGACAAAGTTCTCTTATGGACCGCTCTTCCTTTCTTGCAGCCAGCAAATCCAACGAAGAGCTGGTCTTCCAAACGAAAGTCCTTGGATCTGTCCAAGTAAAAGGACACCGCCCTCTTAGGGTCCAGACGGTGCAGTCTCTCTTCCTCCTTAGAAGGGTGAGGGGGAGGATAGAAGGAAGGTAAAGTAATGGACTGCCCTAGGTGGAAGGGAGTTACCACCTTAGGCAGAAAAGCAGCCCTGGTCCTGAGAACCATTCGATCAGCATGTATGGACAAGAAAGGGGGCTTATGACAAAGAGCTTGAAGCTCACTTACCCTCCTTGCCGAGGTTATTGCAACGAGGAAGACTGTTTTAAGGGTAAGAAGCCTCAAGGGACATTTGTGGAGAGGCTCGAAAGGAGCACCCATCAAAAAGGTCAAGACCAGATTCAAATCCCACTGAGGCACAATAAAAGGGACAGGAGGAAACATATTTATAAGTCCCTTTAAAAACCTTAAAACCACAGGTGACTTAAAAAGAGAAGGCTGGTCAGGCAAACAGAGAAAAGCTGACAGCGCAGAAAGATAACCTTTCACCGTGGCAACAGCAAGACCCTGCTGAGCCAGAGAAAGGGCAAACTGGAGAACGTGAGACAAATGGGCCTTCAAAGGATCGATAGACCTTTCCCCACACCACGAGACAAATTTCGCCCATCTATAAGAATAGATGGACTTAGTGGAGTCACGCCTGGCTGACAAGATGACATCCACAACGTCAGATGGGAGGGAAAAGGAAATCAGGTTGCCCCGCTCAATCTCCAGGCATGAAGGTGCAATGTCTGGAGGTGGGGGTGTAGAACCTGCCCCTCCATCTGAGAGAGGAGGTCTGCCCTGTGAGGGAGACGGAGCGGCGGGTGAGAGGAGAGGTGGAGGAGATCTGTATACCACACCCTTCTTGGCCAATCCGGGGCGACCAATATGACTTGGGCCCTGTCTTGCCGAATCTTCCTCAGAACCCGAGGAATCAAGGGTATGGGAGGAAACGCGTAAAGGAGTTGACCTCTCCAACTCAACTGAAACGCATCCCCCAAGGCTCCTTGCATCGGATACTGGAGACTGCAGAATGACAGGCAGTGAGCATTCTCGCGAGTGGCGAACAGGTCCACCCGAGGAGTCCCCCACATCTGAAAGATGTCGTGAACCAACCCCGGGTGAAGCCTCCACTCGTGGTCGGCAGAGAACTGCCGACTGAGACTGTCTGCACGAACGTTCAACACCCCGGCCAGATGATTTGCCATCAGACAAATCTGATGGTCCTGAACCCAGGACCAGAGACGCAGAGCCTCTCTGCAGAGACACTGTGACCCCACTCCTCCCTGCTTGTTGATGTACCACATCGCAGTCGTGTTGTCCGTCAGGACTTGGACTGACCGACCGCGAAGGGAAGGAAGGAAGGCCTTGAGTGCCAAACGTATCGCCCGCAATTCTAAAAGGTTGATGTGAAGCAACCTTTCCTCTGGAGACCAAAGGCCCTTGACCTCCAGATCCCCCAGATGAGCACCCCACCCGAGAGTGGATGCATCCGTTATCACTGAGGCCACTGATGGAGGCAGATGAAAAGGCTTTCCTTGAGACAGATTGCCTTCCACGCCCCACCAAGACAGATCCGCTGCAGCTTCTCTGGAGATCCTCACCGACTCCCTGAGATCTCCGTTGTGTTGATACCACTGCCTGCGGAGGCACCACTGGAGTGCCCTCATGTGCCAGCGTGCATGACTGACCAACAGAATGCAAGAAGCCATCAGACCGAGCAGGCGGAGGACCTTCAGGACTGGAACAACCGCTCCATTGAAGAATAAAGGAATCATCTCCTGTATGTCGCGAATCCTTTGAGGGGGAGGGAATGCACGACATACAGTCGTGTCCAGTACAGCACCTATGAACAGGTTGCGCTGGGAGGGCACCAGGTGAGACTTGGGTACGTTTATCGAAAAACCCAACCTGAACAACAACAGTGTTGTCTCCTGCAGATGATGAAGCACTCTCTCTGACGACTCCGCTTTGATCAGCCAGTCGTCCAGATACGGGAATACAGGAATCCCCGATCTTCTGAGATGCGCCGCCACCACTGCCATCACCTTGGTGAAAACTCGAGGTGCAGTAGTAAGTCCAAACGGAAGGACCGCAAACTGGTAGTGCTGCGACCCCACCGTAAAACGGAGATACCTCCTGTGCGACTTCAGGATCGGAATATGAAAATACGCATCCTGCAAGTCGAGCGACACCATCCAGTCTTCTTCCAGCAGAGCCTGAAGAACCTGAGCAAGGGTGAGCATCTTGAATTTCTCCTGCTTCAGATAAAAATTCAAGATCCTGAGATCTAGGATTGGACGAAGCCTGCCATCCTTCTTGGGAATCAGGAAATACCGGGAGTAGCATCCCTGACCCCTTTCCTGCTCTGGGACCACCTCTATCGCACCTTTTCTCAATAGAGTTTGGGCTTCCTCCTGAAGGAGTAACAGATGTTCCTCTGAGCAATACCCCTGGCAAGGAGGGTAATTGGGAGGGAATTCCCGAAAGGGAAGGGCATACCCATTTTCTACGAGATTGAGAACCCAAAGATCTGATGTAACCGATTCCCAATCTCGTAGAAAGTGGGTAAGCCGACCCCCCACTGGGCCTACATGATCCTGAATGGCGGATCTAGGGCTGCTTTTCTGTGGCTGGGGGGTTGGAAGAGGTGGAGGAGGAGGAGGCTTGACGCCCTCGAGGACGTGCCCTCTGCTTTCCTCTGTAAGACCTATATAAGGTATTCTGCTGCTGCTGCTGTTGCTGCTGCTGCTGGCCTTGTCTATACGACCGAAAGGAAGAACGGCCAAATCCTCTAAATTTCCTGGTCGTTGCGCCCCTGACCTGAAGGCCAAGAGACCTAGCAGTCGCCCTGCTGTCCTTGGCCGTGTCTGCTTTCTTTCCAAAAAGCCCCACACCATCGAAGGGCAAATCCAACAATGCAGACTGCACATCAGTTGAAAAATCAGAAGACTTTAACCAGGCTGAACGCCTCGTGGCAACCGCCGTGCCCATGATCCTTGCCACAGAATCCGTAGTATCAAGTCCACTTTGGATGACCTGACGAGCCGCCGCCTGAGAGTCAGACAAAGCTTCTTCAAAGTCCTTTCTACTTTCCTCAGGAACCTTAGGGACCAATGAACGCACAGAGTCCATAAGAGCATGAATGTATCTTCCCATAAGGCAAGTGGCGTTAGAAGACTTCAAAGCCATACTGGCCGAAGAAAAAAACTTTTTCGCCACTTGATCCTGCTTCTTGGCCTCTTTGTCGGCAGGTACTTGCGGAAAAGCCCCAACAGACTTTTTAGAGCAAGCGGCCTGAATTACCAAACTCTCAGGGGAAGGATGAGAAGATAAGAAAGCAGGATCCTCAGGAGCCACTCTATACCTCCTTGCCACACTTTTCGAAACTGCAGGAGCAGAAAAGGGCTTCTTCCAAACCTCCATGATGGGATCCTTTAAAGCGTCATTAAATGGTAGCAAAGGTTCCACCGACGAGCTTGGAGAATGGAGGACCTCTGTTAACAAGTTCGACTTAAACTCGACAGAAGGCAAAATCAAACCCAAAAGTCCTGCTGCCTTCTTCATGACAACATGATAAGGTTGAACATCCCTGGAGGGAGCATCAGGTCCTGAAGGCAACGACCACTCTGGAGAAAACTCGAGACCACTAGCATCCGCCAGGTCTTCAAAACAACTCCCCTCCAGCTCACCTTCCTCCACTTCAGAAGATGATTCATCAACCCTCTGTTCATCCAGAAGTCGTTGAGCTTCTCTACGAGATCTCATCTTCACTCGAAGTGCGGTCGAATCCAAAGCCGAATTCGACGGCGCCGGAGTCGACTTCAGAACCGAATCCGAGGGCTTGGAAGGCCGCTCCATAGAATCCAAAGGAGCCGGTGACGCCGGGACCGGAGTCGTCGACTTCGGCCGAGCCGGCGTCGACACCGGCGTCGACCTCGGTGGAGCTTGGTACTGCCACAACGGAGTCGGAGCCGGCATATACGGCATGAAGGGTGCCGGAGCATATGAGTGTGGAACACCCAAATTGAAAGCCATTGGACCCATGGGACCCGAAGGTGCTCCAGAGGGGTACCACGACCTCGAGAAGACACCATACATCGCGTTTAAAAACGCAGAGGGGTCCTGACCTGGAGCCGGGAATGGTGGATGCTCAGGTCGACCTCGTGGTACGTTCGAATCTGTCTCCTCAACAGGATTCGAAACCTCCTCCTCAACAGGAACCCCAACTGTGTCCTCCGGAGCCGGAGATGGAGCCGGGGACGGAGCCGGGGACGGAGCCGGGGACGGATCCGCAACTGGAATCGGAGACTGGACCACCGACTCCGAAGGCAAAGCCTCACCTTCTCGATCCGACACCTGAAGAGGAATCACCTTCGATCTCATCCTCTTGGGAGACTTCGATCTAGAATGATGATGGGAACCATGCCTCCTTTTCTTGTGCTTCTTGTGAGAACCAGAGGTGTGACCGGACGAAGACTTCGAAGCCGACGCCTCCCGAGACCTCGACCTGGATCTCGACCTCGACTTCTTCGAGTGCTTCGATGATCTTTTCACCTTACTCGCCTTAATCCTGGCCACAAGAAGCTTGGATTCTCTTTCACGGAGAGAGCCTTCGGATTCATCTTTTGACACGATGAGCATCCATCGACGTCATGATCCGAACTTAAACACCAGATGCAGTCCTGGTGAGGGTCCGTAACGGACATCATCTTCCCACATTCTCTGCAAGGCTTAAACCCGGTCTTCTTTGTCGACATGACAATAGAACACAAATATCCGAGAATGGAGAATCGAGGAAATAAAGTAACACTGTACTAAGGCTACAGAGTATCCCGAAACCGTTAGCGTCGACGACGCGGAAAAAAGGGAACTGATGTCATCACGCCGGCGTGGGCCTATTATAGGCGTCGGTGACGTCAGCGGAGTGGCGAGCGAGGTCGTGTCTCTATGACGTCAGGAGTCCACGTCGGCGCGAGGCTACGAAAAAAGAATTTCCGAATGTTGCTGACGCAAGGGGTATTCACAAGGTGAGGAATCCACACGGCAGATGTATCTATCAGAAGTGGGAGTGTAGGGTGTGGAGAGTGTGGCAGTAGTGGAGGTGGTAAATATGACCGTGGTGGTGGAGCAAGCGGTATATGCTTTAGTGTTGGCGGTCATGGGGAGGACTTATTGCCTGATCCTAGTGCTTGAGTGTTAAATTGCCTCAAAAGCAAGTTCCTTCTCGAAATCCATACTCAGCTTTTTTGGAATTGGAGGCAGCATGGAAGCTGGCTTCGGTTGTGGTGGATTTGCCAAAATCCCGCATATTTCGAAATGGACAAACAGACGGTTTTGTCTGGTGTAGAGTTCTTCTCACAGTCTCCTGGTCGATCATGGATGGGAACCTTGGGGGTCAGCACTAAGAGGGCACTGAAGGCATTTTTCTTGGCCAGTTCTGGGCTCAATGCAAAACACCCTTGGGAGCAGTTTGATGCCTTTGTGTGGGGCTGTTTAAAACAGCTTGGTCTACCCTTTGTTTAGGGGTGATTCTCACAGACCCAGTGGTCTTCTTGATGTGTGGTCTCATCAGTAAGGACACTGAAGGGTGTACCTCTTCTTCAGCGGCGGCACATGAGGATAACATCTCAGGACTGGGTGTAATTGGCCTGATTCCTCCACTGTGAAATCGAGCAGGTCTTGTTTGCTGAAGATGTCTGAGGTCTCTGATAACACTCCATGCTAGATTTTTAGATGTGCCCACTGACTTCCCTCTGGTGCTTCAATGTTTTCTAGCACCGGAAGGTAAGACAAAAGTTGCACATTGACCCCTCATGCTCTACAAAAAGAACATACATTGATAAAAAGAGGTGAACAAACAGATTTTGAAACAGTCAATCAGATGAAATGGAAACAAGAAAAGAAATACAGCAAAACCCAAGGGACCATGTAGGCTCAGCGTTTACCTTTGTGCAAGACTGCATTGGCCGGCTTATTGCCCGCAAGGGATTCCTTGGATAGGTGCTGATGGCTCTCAGCGAGGCATTCCACTTCTGCAAAGCGGGCATTCAAAGCCATGGCTGGGTGAGTAGGATCCTGGGTCATGTTCAAGTATGCAGCTCTGCGCAACTGCTCCTCGATGACCAGGGCCTGTTCCAGGAGCTGCAGCATTAGAGAAGGGAAGCATGAGTAAGGCAGCTTCCGGCTCAGGAAATAACTGATTTGCTATCAAGTGCCCAATGGGGGGCAGCTAATAATGTACTTGGCAGTCATTCTTCGAACACATATATATTGACAAAAGTATCACTAGAATGTCAGAAAACACATGGCGGATTGTGGACAGGTCTGCAGAAGAGGGAAATGTTACTTATAATCCTAAATGTCCATCAGATTATATTTATATGTGTGTGTGTGTGTGTGTGTGTATATATATATATATTACCTACTGGCGGTCGCCAGTAGGTAGTTATAGTTAGGATCGTTTTCCATAGGAAATCCGCAACATTCTATTGGGAATAACTTTGGCGCCGAATGAGGGATCTACCTGTAATTTTCCTTAACTTTGCCTCGCTGCGCCCCGCTCCTTCCCTAAAAGTTTCGGGGGGATCCGTCAAGCGGGGGCCGAGATAAAAGGGGGGTCCCAAAACATGTTTTCCCCATGTTAATTTCCATAGGGCGGTTGGACTCACTTTTAGCCCGAACGGCTGAATGGATTTCCACCAAACTTGGCAAAATTGTAGGGACTGGTACATTAAAAAAATTCTGATATGCAGTCTCCCAAGATGGCCACCAGAGACAAAAGAGCCCAAATGCAGCCCAAATATCAGCCAGATGTAGCCCAACTATAACCCAATGACAGAATGTCCCAGAGTGTTCTAAAGAACAACTAGAACGCTAACAGTCTTACTTATGACAAAAGTATGGCACACCTGAAGTCATCTTGATTGGAATAAAGTGGTAACACTTAATACATTTAATTTGAAAAGGAACAAAATGAGGGGTTTCATTTTGCCATAGAAATTTTATATATATATATTAGAGAAAGTCTAACGACGAAACGCATCATGCCTGGAAATGCTTAATAAAGCGCGTTTCTGACCTGCTGAACTGGTGTGGCTTGTTCTTTCCGTTGGAAGGGAACGTGGTTTGGAGATGTTTGTGTGCGGCCACAGCACACAGAGGGCCCCCCACTCAACAAAGATTGTTCGGCGGCAGTAGTGGCAAACAAACTTTGGTATTACCTCACAGACTGGGGATGCTGCCGAACCACCGCATTGTGCGTCTGTGACCTGCCCACTGTTTGGATCGTGATCGCACGAGGGAGCGCCTCTCACTTGGATGTCGCTCCTGGTAAACAGAGTGTGCCCTGCGGGTGGGTGATGGTTCCTGGTCAGCCGCTTTTTCCACCGGGATTCGAGCGCCAGGTGAGAGGAGGCAGTCACCGCCCACTTGGGGGAGTACTGACATCGTGACTGCCTTCTGTGAAACTCGGAGCACTGAGTTTCGCTATGCTCCCTGACGCTTGCCAGCAGGCGTCAACCAATCGTAGTGAGGCCAGCTGGGTTAAATGGTGGACTTGGAAAGCACTTCCCTAACATTAGGGCATTTGAGAAAGTCTAACGACGAAACGCGTCATGCCTGGAAATGCTTAATAAAGCGCGTTTCTGACCTGCTGAACTGGTGTGGCTTGTTCTTTCCGTTGGAAGGGAACGTGGTTTGGAGATGTTTGTGTGCGGCCACAGCACACAGAGGGCCCCCCACTCAACAAAGATTGTTCGGCGGCAGTAGTGGCAAACAAACTTTGGTATTACCTCACAGACTGGGGATGCTGCCGAACCACCGCATTGTGCGTCTGTGACCTGCCCACTGTTTGGATCGTGATCGCACGAGGGAGCGCCTCTCACTTGGATGTCGCTCCTGGTAAACAGAGTGTGCCCTGCGGGTGGGTGATGGTTCCTGGTCAGCCGCTTTTTCCACCGGGATTCGAGCGCCAGGTGAGAGGAGGCAGTCACCGCCCACTTGGGGGAGTACTGACATCGTGACTGCCTTCTGTGAAACTCGGAGCACTGAGTTTCGCTATGCTCCCTGACGCTTGCCAGCAGGCGTCAACCAATCGTAGTGAGGCCAGCTGGGTTAAATGGTGGACTTGGAAAGCACTTCCCTAACATTAGGGCATTTGAGAAAGTCTAACGACGAAACGCGTCATGCCTGGAAATGCTTAATAAAGCGCGTTTCTGACCTGCTGCACTGGTGTGGCTTGTTCTTTCCATTGGAAGGGAACGTGGTTTGGAGATGTTTGTGTGCGGCCACAGCACACAGAGGGCCCCCCACTCAACAAAGATTGTTCGGCGGCAGTAGTGGCAAACAAACTTTGGTATTACCTCACAGACTGGGGATGCTGCCGAACCACCGCATTGTGCGTCTGTGACCTGCCCACTGTTTGGATCGTGATCGCACGAGGGAGCGCCTCTCACTTGGATGTCGCTCCTGGTAAACAGAGTGTGCCCTGCGGGTGGGTGATGGTTCCTGGTCAGCCGCTTTTTCCACCGGGATTCGAGCGCCAGGTGAGAGGAGGCAGTCACCGCCCACTTGGGGGAGTACTGACATCGTGACTGCCTTCTGTGAAACTCGGAGCACTGAGTTTCGCTATGCTCCCTGACGCTTGCCAGCAGGCGTCAACCAATCGTAGTGAGGCCAGCTGGGTTAAATGGTGGACTTGGAAAGCACTTCCCTAACATTAGAGCATTTGAGAAAGTCTAACGACGAAACGCGTCATGCCTGGAAATGCTTAATAAAGCACGTTTCTGACCTGCTGAACTGGTGTGGCTTGTTCTTTCCGTTGGAAGGGAACGTGGTTTGGGGATATATATATATATATATATATATATATATATATATATATATATGGTGCTCCCTGTCCCACTGAAGAGTCGGGGCACTCGCGAGCGGGTGCAGTTTGCGGTAATGGGTACCCGCAACAGTATTCAGCTCAGCCTTGGATCTTACATTTCCGAGGCTGAGCTGAATATATATATATATATATATATATATATATATATATATATATATATATATATATATATATATATATATATATATATCTATCTATATATCCAAACGAAGCAGGAGTCCATTTGAATGAAGCCTCGGAGAGTGTTTACTTTTCTCGATAATTAAATGATAGCATGCCAGCAAAAGGAAACAGGACCCAGGGCTCACAGCTTTAAATGCCAGACGCATTTCAGGACTAAAAAATCCCTTCTTCAGTGGCGTGTTGTTCTCCTTGAAAGTGAACAGCGCTATTGCACGGTGCACTATTAATCACAACACCTGTCCCAATGGGCGTGGCCGAACTACGGCCTCCTGGTTGTTGTAGTGCGCCAAATGTCATGTCCCAGTGGGCGCTGAGTTCATTTTCAAAATGTACTTTATTCTAAAATCCCAAGTGGGTGGAGGTAGGTATCTGCTTGCCTTTGCCCTGCTTTGGTGCTGTCATTACGAGTGGGCTGGCACCACCCCGCAATGGCGTCATACCCTCTCTCTTCCTTGTGTGCAAGTGCCGGCATGACACTTGCAGGAATCACCAATCCAGGCGTCGGGCCTCATTCACGACCGGAAAGCCGTTACAAATCCAAACGAAGCAGGAGTCCATTTGAATGAAGCCTCGGAGAGTGTTTACTTTTCTCGATAATTAAATGATAGCATGCCAGCAAAAGGAAACAGGACCCAGGGCTCACAGCTTTAAACGCCAGACGCGTTTCAGGACTAAAAAATCCCTTCTTCAGTGGCGTGTTGTTCTCCTTGAAAGTGAACAGCGCTATTGCACGGCGCACTATTAATCACAACAACTGTCCCAATGGGCGTGGCCGAACTACGGCCTCCTGGTTGTTGTAGTGCGCCAAATGTCATGTCCCAGTGGGCGCTGAGTTCATTTTCAAAATGTACTTTATTCTAAAATCCCAAGTGGGTGGAGGTAGGTATCTGCTTGCCTTTGCCCTGCTTTGGTGCTGTCATTACGAGTGGGCTGGCACCACCCCGCAATGGCGTCATACCCTCTCTCTTCCTTGTGTGCAAGTGCCGGCATGACACTTGCAGGAATCACCAATCCAGGCGTCGGGCCTCATTCACGACCGGAAAGCCGTTACAAATCCAAACGAAGCAGGAGTCCATTTGAATGAAGCCTCGGAGAGTGTTTACTTTTCTCGATAATTAAATGATAGCATGCCAGCAAAAGGAAACAGGACCCAGGGCTCACAGCTTTAAACGTCAGACGCGTTTCAGGACTAAAAAATCCCTTCTTCAGTGGCGTGTTGTTCTCCTTGAAAGTGAACAGCGCTATTGCACGGCGCACTATTAATCACAACACCTGTCCCAATGGGCGTGGCCGAACTACGGCCTCCTGGTCGTTGTAGTGCGCCAAATGTCATGTCCCAGTGGGCGCTGAGTTTATTTTCAAAATGTACTTTATTCTAAAATCCCAAGTGGGTGGAGGTAGGTATCTGCTTGCCTTTGCCCTGCTTTGGTGCTGTCATTACGAGTGGGCTGGCACCACCCCGCAATGGCGTCATACCCTCTCTCTTCCTTGTGTGCAAGTGCCGGCATGACACTTGCAGGAATCACCAATCCAGGCGTCGGGCCTCATTCACGACCGGAAAGCCGTTACAAATCCAAACGAAGCAGGAGTCCATTTGAATGAAGCCTCGGAGAGTGTTTACTTTTCTCGATAATTAAATGATAGCATGCCAGCAAAAGGAAACAGGACCCAGGGCTCACAGCTTTAAACGCCAGACGCGTTTCAGGACTAAAAAATCCCTTCTTCAGTGGCGTGTTGTTCTCCTTGAAAGTGAACAGCGCTATTGCACGGCGCACTATTAATCACAACACCTGTCCCAATGGGCGTGGCCGAACTACGGCCTCCTGGTTGTTGTAGTGCGCCAAATGTCATGTCCCAGTGGGCGCTGAGTTCATTTTCAAAATGTACTTTATTCTAAAATCCCAAGTGGGTGGAGGTAGGTATCTGCTTGCCTTTGCCCTGCTTTGGTGCTGTCCTTACGAGTGGGCTGGCACCACCCCGCAATGGCGTCATACCCTCTCTCTTCCTTGTGTGCAAGTGCCGGCATGACACTTGCAGGAATCACCAATCCAGGCGTCGGGCCTCATTCACGACCGGAAAGCCGTTACAAATCCAAACGAAGCAGGAGTCCATTTGAATGAAGCCTCAGAGAGTGTTTACTTTTCTCGATAATTAAATGATAGCATGCCAGCAAAAGGAAACAGGACCCAGGGCTCACAGCTTTAAACGCCAGACGCGTTTCAGGACTAAAAAATCCCTTCTTCAGTGGCGTGTTGTTCTCCTTGAAAGTGAACAGCGCTATTGCACGGCGCACTATTAATCACAACACCTGTCCCAATGGGCGTGGCCGAACTACGGCCTCCTGGTTGTTGTAGTGCGCCAAATGTCATGTCCCAGTGGGCGCTGAGTTCATTTTCAAAATGTACTTTATTCTAAAATCCCAAGTGGGTGGAGGTAGGTATCTGCTTGCCTTTGCCCTGCTTTGGTGCTGTCATTACGAGTGGGCTGGCACCACCCCGCAATGGCGTCATACCCTCTCTCTTCCTTGTGTGCAAGTGCCGGCATGACACTTGCAGGAATCACCAATCCAGGCGTCGGGCCTCATTCACGACCGGAAAGCCGTTACAAATCCAAACGAAGCAGGAGTCCATTTGAATGAAGCCTCGGAGAGTGTTTACTTTTCTCGATAATTAAATGATAGCATGCCAGCAAAAGGAAACAGGACCCAGGGCTCACAGCTTTAAACGCCAGACGCGTTTCAGGACTAAAAAATCCATTCTTCAGTGGCGTGTTGTTCTCCTTGAAAGTGAACAGCGCTATTGCACGGCGCACTATTAATCACATCACCTGTCCCAATGGGCGTGGCCGAACTACGGCCTCCTGGTTGTTGTAGTGCGCCAAATGTCATGTCCCAGTGGGCGCTGAGTTCATTTTCAAAATGTACTTTATTCTAAAATCCCAAGTGTGTGGAGGTAGGTATCTACTTGCCTTTGCCCTGCTTTGGTGCTGTCATTACGAGTGGGCTGGCACCACCCCGCAATGGCGTCATACCCTCTCTCTTCCTTGTGTGCAAGTGCCGGCATGACACTTGCAGGAATCACCAATCCAGGCGTGTGGCCTCATTCACGACCGGAAAGCCGTTACAAATCCAAACGAAGCAGGAGTCCATTTGAATGAAGCCTCGGAGAGTGTTTACTTTTCTCGATAATTAAATGATAGCATGCCAGCAAAAGGAAACAGGACCCAGGGCTCACAGCTTTAAACGCCAGACGTGTTTCAGGACTAAAAAATCCCTTCTTCAGTGGCGTGTTGTTCTCCTTGAAAGTGAACAGCGCTATTGCACGGCGCACTATTAATCACAACACCTGTCCCAATGGGCGTGGCCGAACTACGGCCTCCTGGTTGTTGTAGTGCGCCAAATGTCATGTCCCAGTGGGCGCTGAGTTCATTTTCAAAATGTACTTTATTCTAAAATCCCAAGTGGGTGGAGGTAGGTATCTGCTTGCCTTTGCCCTGCTTTGGTGCTGTCATTACGAGTGGGCTGGCACCACCCCGCAATGGCGTCATACCCTCTCTCTTCCTTGTGTGCAAGTGCCGGCATGACACTTACAGGAATCACCAATCCAGGCGTCGGGCCTCATTCACGACCGGAAAGCCGTTACAAATCCAAACGAAGCAGGAGTCCATTTGAATGAAGCCTCGGAGAGTGTTTACTTTTCTCGATAATTAAATGATAGCATGCCAGCAAAAGGAAACAGGACCCAGGGCTCACAGCTTTAAACGCCAGACGTGTTTCAGGACTAAAAAATCCCTTCTTCAGTGGCGTGTTGTTCTCCTTGAAAGTGAACAGTGCTATTGCACGGCGCACTATTAATCACAACACCTGTCCCAATGGGCGTGGCCGAACTACGGCCTCCTGGTTGTTGTAGTGCGCCAAATGTCATGTCCCAGTGGGCGCTGAGTTCATTTTCAAAATGTACTTTATTCTAAAATCCCAAGTGGGTGGAGGTAGGTATCTGCTTGCCTTTGCCCTGCTTTGGTGCTGTCATTACGAGTGGGCTGGCACCACCCCGCAATGGCGTCATACCCTCTCTCTTCCTTGTGTGCAAGTGCCGGCATGACACTTGCAGGAATCACCAATCCAGGCGTCGGGCCTCATTCACGACCGGAAAGCCGTTACAAATCCAAACGAAGCAGGAGTCCATTTGAATGAAGCCTCGGAGAGTGTTTACTTTTCTCGATAATTAAATGATAGCATGCCAGCAAAAGGAAACAGGACCCAGGGCTCACAGCTTTAAACGCCAGATGCGTTTCAGGACTAAAAAATCCCTTCTTCAGTGGCGTGTTGTTCTCCTTGAAAGTGAACAGCGCTATTGCACGGCGCACTATTAATCACAACACCTGTCCCAATGGGCGTGCCCGAACTACGGCCTCCTGGTTGTTGTAGTGCGCCAAATGTCATGTCCCAGTTGGCGCTGAGTTCATTTTCAATATATTCACTGAAAAAACCATAGGTTTCACACCAGTTATAGTTAGGAATTAGCATTTAAAAAACCTATTAAATTCACTGAAAAACCATAGGTTTCACACCAGTTATAGTTAGGTGGAAATTTTACTCGCATAAAACCATTAAAATTCCCACGTTATAGTTAGTTGGACTCACTATAACTTGCGCGTGCAATGCACTGCTGATGACGTCACATATTACATCACTCATGACATTGTCAGTGACATCACTCATGACATCACTCATGACATCTCAAATGACATCACTGATGACATCATCCAGTGAATGTGTATCTTTCTGAAAAATAAATATTTTTTATATATGTATATCTAAAGGTTGATGGAAGAATAAATGGGTAAATAAATGTCTAAATGGAGGTTTTTTTGTGTAAAATTGATTGGTTAACTGACTTATTAAATGTATCTTAGTGAATACATATATTAGCGAGTAATGTTTAAATTTTTAAATATCTGTATCTGTGTCTCACTTTGTGTATAAGTGGCTGCATGGGTTGGTGAGTAGCTACATGAGTGTGTATATGGGTTATTAGTTGTTTTTTTGAGTATCAGTATCAGTGTCTGTATGGTTCGGTGGGGGATATTACTTAGAGCACAGATGCATGAATGAGTGACTCACTATTTGTATGTATTTTGAAGACAGCATGTGTGCAAGACTGTATGGGTGGATGATTGTGTGTATGGGTGGGTTAGTGAGTATGTGTTTTTATAATTGATTGTTTAAGAGAGTAAATATGTTTCCGTTTCTGTAGAAGTATGTGTAGTTGTGTGTATATAGCAGTATAATCAAGTACATGGTTTTTTGATAGTTTATTTGCATGTGTGAATTTGCGTGTGAGTAACTATATGGATGAGTATTAGTGTGTAACAGGATGTATAGGTGTATGAGTACATATGATGAGTAAGTACATGCATGCGTGACTATATAGAACTGTTGGTGAAGGAGTGGATGTGTATGTAGATGTTGGAATTACCTAATAAGTTGTTGTAATTGGTATTGGTTTGTCCTTTTTTAAGAAAATGTTAGTTTCTATTTTTGAATGTGTGTGTCAAAGGTTATTTTGTGCTGATAGGAGGTCTGCCACTTTGTCACAAGGATGTTGTCATCAGTGATGTCATTTGAGATGTCATCAGTGATGTCATGAGTGATGTCACTGACCATGTCATGAGTGATGTAATATGTGACGTCATCAGCAGTGCATTGCACGCCCAAGTTATAGTAAGTCCAACCAACTATAACGTGGGAATTTCAATGGTTTTATGCGAGTAAAATTTCCACCTAACTATAACTGGTGTGAAACCTATGGTTTTTTCAGTGAATATATATATATATATATATATATATATATATATATATATTGCAAAGCTGTAATTTTTCAAATGAAATGCAGACAAAAAACTCCAAAATCTCAATAGGTTATATTGTTTTCCAATTTCTTTCTTGAATCTTTAATAACACTTAAAGGTGACATTGCAGAGTGAGCCCTAGAGCCTGCTGCAATAAAGCATCAATTCAGTAAAATATACATGAAGGAAAAATCAAAATGATCGGCTGAAAGTACAGCGAAATGAAAATATGCACTGCACCTCTAAGGAGTGAGCATAGCTTGTACTGCCAGTTGCCTCACTGACTGAATTCTTTTGTATGGAAACCATGTAGAAAGAGTACTTACTGTTACCAGAATGGAAAGACCAATGAGGTGAGAGGGTAGTTTATGACTTCAGTGAAGATACCTATGATACAGAACTACAGCTGCAAGTAGCATTTCATTCCACATCGTTGTACCTTCAATAATAGTCAAAGTAAAGTGGAAAAGAATAGGAAGGTTAGCGTGCAAAAATAAAAACTTTCTCCATGTCCAGCAAGAAACTGAAAAGAGATTTAACTGTGAAACAGGCCCTCTTTGTGAGAGATTCCTTAGAGCATTCTGACCAGGAATCGAATCTGCTCTGGAATCTGGATTTTGACCGTATTCGTGGTGGAAGTATGAAGAGACTCCCAAGCAGCTGCTCTGCACAAGTATAACACAGGGGCATTTCTTAATCATGCTGCTGCACCTGTGTGGGCAGAAACATGTTTGCAGACTGTAAGACAGACTACAGACATTATTCTCTCAAGGTGCCATAATTGGATTTTTTTAAGCATACCTCAGGTTCTCATTAATAAAGGTGATAACTGAGGCACCTGAAGGTGTTTTCAATTAAGTTGGTACCCGATTTTATCCTGGAAGTTTTATGTAAGAACTCCCTCCTACCGCCAAGTCTTCAGGGAGGTTGAGTCTGCCCTGGTAGTACCACTTACCAGGGTGGGGAGAGGATGCCTATGATGAAGCATGACACAATATTGTGTGTGAGGCATCCTCTGCCACTAAGGATGGCCTTATGGGTCTAATAAGACCCTGCGTGACCTGCAGTATACAATCTCCATACCCAACTGTGGTTTACTTGCATTTTATGTTGGTAAAGGCAACACACTTCTTGTGTGTTTGTAGTATCGTTGCTTTGTCGCCCTCGGGCTCTCTCTTTAGTGGTCTGTGCGATGCATGTCAACAAGGCTTTTAGAGTGATTTTGTATCCTGACCCCTGAATTCTGCCACCCTTCATAGGTATCAATACCCTCCTCCCTATATGATTTTTTTCCCCAAAGATTTCAGGCCCGGGGACTCAGTCCCAGAGACCTAAAATGGCTGCCACCACATCTTTGTTGAAGTGGTGGCAGCTTATCAGACCTTATCTTCAAATCTGTTGAATCTGCTTTCTGGACCAAGATGTAGCTTTCTGACAAAGGTATAATTTCGTTCAGCTGTTTTGGATGTGTCTGTGTCCAGTTTTCCTATGGAAAATTGCAAGGGGAAAAAGTGTTTTAGGAAATGCTTCTATTTCTCTGCCCCCGCTTGATGGATTACCCTTTCCAGGAAAGAACTGAGGCGAAAAAGACCTTTTTGGGGAATGTTTCATTGTGATCTGTCAAACGCCGCCAAAGTTAGAAGCAAACCAAAAATTTAATTCCATTCATAATACTGTCCTAACTGTAACTATATATCATGTATGAATAAAGAGTGCCAGTGTCCATATGAAAAAGAGCACCCTTTAGGGAACTAGCAGGTAGCTATTCTTACTGAATATAGTTTTTAGATTTGAATAAAACTACTCGCTTGAAGTTTACATTGTAGCATCTTTGTTGCAAAAGATATGGAAAATGTATACCAGGAAGTAAAAAAATTTAGGGCCTATTTTAGATTTCATTTCCACTCTGGGAATGTAAACGCTCCAGCCAGTCGTTGAGAGGTGTAAATGTATGTGCTTTTCCAGAGCGTGTCATCACTTGAAACTCGTCAGTATATGCTCAGAAACTCGCAAGTTTGCGGTAGTTCCAAACTTTTACAGGTGTATCCACACAGTAGTTACCGGCCCTTGCTCTGAAATTTGTAATTATAAAAATTTCTTTATTCTGTCAACGTTTCTGCATTAGCAAATGCACTCTGCATTTGGACAAGCCCGCCCGTCCCAATTACTTGAATTGCAGCTGGCAATATTCGTGCACAAAGTGGGAGGTACATTTTCTTTAGCTGTATAAAAACCAAAATAATTTAAGAATTGGGACTTTAATAACTGAAGCTTGTGCTACTGAGCATGTCTTGTCATCTGTTTGCGCAAGCCTAATCGCATACTTAGCACGTTGAGGCAGTTAAATAAAATCACACCTAAAACTTTATAAATAATAAATAAATAAGCCAGTATTACGTCACGTGGAGGGCACGAGTCGGGGGTACACGCGGGTGGATGGCGTCCACCCACTTTTTTCACTGTGTGAACGCCGTCGACCCTGCCAAGAACTTGGGCAACACTGAATAATGTGCTGAACTCGTCCCGGTGTAATTTCCAAACATCGGGACACTTTCAGCAGCACCTGCACATTGTATGCTTTCCATCTGCAACAAGTAACCATATGCAGGCGCAGACGGGGCTTTCTTATTTAAGACTCCTGCTGGGCCCATCATAAAGGCTGAATTTGAGGGGTCATCAGGCCTCCTTTTGTTCAGCCTCTTAGCGGGGAGCCGTGAGGACCCTCACACCTGATGCAAATGAAGCAGAGGAGAAACAAAGGCTCACACCTTGTTAGCACTTTACACATACCTAAGAGAGGCAGCTTTTCACTTTGTTAAGTCCCTGTTTAAGGAGATATGCATGCACTGTAAAAATATCAGATGGGTTGGTCTTTCCCAAAATTTACACAAAGCAAATTGCATTTATATAGAGCTTACTTCCCCTGAGGAGGCGTTGAAATAATTTAAGTACCACTATTTTTTCTTGTATAGCCCTACTCATTCCAATGCAGGGGTGTCAGAGCGCTTTACATCAACACATGCATATTACATGTACAATAAATTAAATACGTTTGGAAATGAATGTACAGGATGTGTTACATAAAACTAGGGGATTGCACGCTGTAGAAGTCACATGTCATCTTCTGTAGCTCACTGTGCTATTGCCCTCGCAATACGCTCAAACGTACACATGATAGACCTGCTAAACATATATGTGAGGGCTTTAGATCTGTTGTCACTCCTTGTGATGCAACTTCCTGTTAAGTTGTGGCTTGTGATACCACTTTCTATGATGTCAATTCCTGTGATGCCATGTGTGATGTCGTGCTCCATAATGTTGTGTGTCGTGAAGTTGTACGCCATGATGTCACGTCCAGTGATGTCAACTGCATACTGCCAAACTAGGTCAGTCTCCCCACTTCTTTTCTTAAGTTGAGCCTAGGCAGCACGCATACGCTGTCTGCAAAGACCTGTTGTTAGCTCCTCTATCAACTTTTGGCATGCCCATGAATTGCCACTTGTTCGTTGTTGTGCCATTTAGAAATACAGGGTTTTTATTGGTTCATTGGGTCTCATTCACCCGCCTTTGTGTGCTTGGGTCACACCTATGCGATTTCACTCATTATTTGCTTGGGTTGGCCATCCCAATATGACCACGATTCCCTGGTCATCCTGATCTGCCTTTTTATGTTGTAGTCTATACCTTTTTATTTTGTAGTCTATCAACATCGTTTTAGGCTCTCAGGCAGTTTCATGGAGCAATGCTCTGTTCGGCACCTGCAAAGTGGCAATTTCTGTCCGGTAGCTGTTGAGCTATGCCAATAGTACTAACTCAAAAAAAATGCGAGACCTATGCAATTTCTAATGCTTGTTTAGGACCTGTGCCCTGGTCACGTGCTATCTAAAAAGTGAATATTCATATAAGGGAAACCCTGGTGCGAGTCCGGGCGACCATGGCTGGCAACAAGGCTCAGTTCATGGTGTTTTGTTCCGCAGTGGAGTGGGCGGGAAAACACAACGAAATGCACTTAGCAAGGTAGGAAGCGGAGCAGGTAATAGATTTGTGATTGTGCGGAGGGATTAGGGGTGAAGGCCAGATTACAGACGGTGCCCAAAGACGGAGACAGCCCTTCTTCGTGGAGCTAGACGCACAAGCGACAGACGCCTGCCTGATGAACAGGCCATACCTACGTGTTTAACTGTTTCTGTTCTCGAGAAACCAAGCTCCCTCGTCCTCACTGGATGTGTCTCCAGAAGTCTGTACTCTAGTAAACACAGTGAAACCAACACACGATTTGCCGGGCTCAACCAGATTTTTTAGTGTACCTGATTTTATGTACAAAAAATTTTGTCCGGTGGTCTTTTTTTTCTTCACAGTGACGTTCTAGACCGCTGTCGCGTCAACTAGTTCAGAAGAGTGGTAGTCAAATATTTCAAATATATTACACAAAGGCTGCTATTGGGGTTAAGAATTGCATCGCTTATACCTCCTCTGAGCATGTAAGCGTGGAGGATTAAAGCTGGTTATTTACATTAATTATTTATATGTGAAATTTGTTTGCGGCTGAAGAATGCAGGTGTATTGCATGTTATAACTGCAGTGTTACTGTCAACAATGCAACACCTCAGGTTTAGCTCTGCAGCAATAGCGCCTTGAGGCTTGGTGTATGATCCACATTCACTTGTCCCCTGCCTCGCACTCAGAGGCTTAAAACCAACTCCGCCGGCACATTGATATGTATAACTGGTTCCACCAGCAGACCGAGTTCAAACTGACCCTGCTGACATCCTTCTTTTAACCAAACTCCCTACCACACTGTGTTTTTTTAACAAATCATGTTATTCCTCTGAGATTTTAAGACAATGTTGGTCCACAAGGGCCAAAGCCTTGACAGATGTCCCAGAGCTCCATGTGTGATCTTTGCGGACAAAGTTCATTAAATGGGAACAGTTTATAAACTCTTCTTTTATCCTGCATTGTGGGCCCAACTTTGGGCACCTCTTATTTAAACCAAACCTTTTTTCACGTCGTGAAATTTTAAACCAAACCCACTGATGCCCAGTGAGGTTTTAAAAAAACACGACCACACTGTGATGAGTTCTGTTTTAAGCCTTTCTGTCACAGTGACATTAAAATGGGTACAAATTTCTAATTCCGATTATAACACTTTCCTTTCACGACATGAAACCACGGTCCTGTATTTCAGTGAGTTTTTGTAAATAAAGTCATTGTCATCCCACGAGGGCTTGAAGTAACCACAATGGCACCCTGTAATATTCAAAAACAACCCCACCGTAATGTCGGTGAGATTTTAAAACAATCCCGCCACCAACCAGAGAGATTTTAACCGAGTTCTATTTTCAAATACATTTTTTTACTGTCCTCTTTTCAGGCCCCCTCTCTTTAGAAACAGTCCATAAGAGTGGTTACTCACAACAAGCCAGCAACTTCAACTGTAAAGGACACATCTTTTGAACATTTGGCCGAGGGAAGGTCTCTGCATTTTAGTGTGACTTTTAAGTAAATATCTCCCCCTTGCCTTGTCCATAAAATACCTGTTCACATTTTTTAAGACATGTGGCTCACAGAAAGACGATAATATGTTGCCCACTGATGGCTATTTTTTTTGTCACCATTTATAATAAAAAAGATACCTGGAAAAGTGTTACTGGAAAATGTGCTTAGATTATTTACAATGTCAATAGCTTAAACTCTCGCCAATGTGAGACCTATTGCATTGCAAAGGCTTGTTTGGATTTGGTGGGAGCAACTTTCACCGCGCTGGGAACAATCCCTGAAGTTGCTTTGTGCTTTAGAAATTGGTTGATTGATTGATTGATATACCACCTGGCATGCTCGACCAGCATGATGCAGGCAGTCATTAGTCTCAGCAGTCTCAGAGTCAACCACACTGAACTCCAGGACTGAGGCTGAAAGATTACGATCATCATGTTCAGAATGACTCCAATAGAGGGGAGCCTCCGAGAAGGAGTCAGGTGTGACTTTGACACATTTATAGTAAACTCCAAAGATGACAGGAGGTTTGCCGTAGTCTGGAGGTGGTTGAAGGCTGCCTGGAGTGAGCCCACCTTCAACATCCAGTAATCGAGTTAGGGGAAGACTGGTCCCCCTGACTTCCCAAGGTGTGTTGTACCACTGCTGTCAATTTTGTGAACACCTAAGGGGCTTTGGTTAGACCAAGGGGGAGCACGGCGAAATCAAAATGCTCCTTTCCCACCATGAACCGCAGATAGCGTTGATGAGCCAGCAGGACGGAAATATGGAACTAGGCATCCTGAAGGTCCAATGCCATCATTCGATATTCAGCGTCGAGGGCAGACAAGACCTGGGCCACGGTGAGCATTTTCAATATTTCTTTCGGAAGAAGGCATTGGAAGGGCACAGATTTAGGATAGGCTGAAGATCTCTACCCTTCTTGGGCACCAGAAAGTATCATTTCATTTGAAAAGCTTTATTTCGGTACATTGACCATAAAAGCAAATAAATGTTCGCAGTACATAAAAAGTTGGATAAAAAATTAGTAAAAACATTAATACAGTTTTTCCATTCAATCACCGTACACATGAGCAATGGCCATAAAGTGCTAGTGCAAATAATTTTTGCAATTGTTAGAACAAAACCATACTAGAGACCCACACACATATAATAAAATAACTTATTAAAACAGAAGGTAAGGCTTCATTGCTAATAAAATTACAATTACATTTATTCAATCATGGGATATCATTAATAAATCTTATTTTATTTCTAAAAAAGGGGAAGAACCATATACTGGGTACAACCATTAGGGATCAGGTTCCAAAAACTTCCTTCTCATGCACCACATGGAGAATAAATAATGAGAGACTGAATAGACAATTGGGGGGTGCAACTCAGTTTGAGTATTCTAAAAAGCCTCAATAAAGTGTCTTGTGCCCATATTCTTACATACTTGTACTAACCAGCGTCGCCTAGGTGTCCTGTAAGAGTGGCAGTGGAAGAAAACATGCAGCTCCGTTTCCTCCACTTCACCACAAGCCGGGCTTTCAATTGCATCATGGACCCCCCAGTTTTTAACAAACGAACGAAGCGGGAGGCACCCATATCTAAATTGTAAAAACAATTTTTTGGCCAATGCTGGTTGAATACTTTCCAAAATGGTCTCGGCCCAATAGGTACTTTTAACTGTAAGAAAAGCATTAGTCAGCCGACCAGTTGAACCGTTACTCATCAGATTGGACAGCCGATGTTCCCTGTAAGCCTCCACCAGGGCCTTCCTAGTAATGGATTGTGACACAATTCTAGGCTCGCCCCACAAATCCACCCGTCCCAGTTCCACACATAGCAACTTTAAATGTCTCAACCAGGGTATCTTACTTGCCCCGTTCAGCCCCAATATCTTAGTTAATTCCGCTCTAAGTAAAGTATCAGGAATAACAACGATATCCTATTTCTGGCACTGGCAAACTCTTAACAGCCCCCTTGGCCAAAAAAGCTTGTGCTTCCTGCCGCAAAATGGAGTGATGATCCTCTGTCCGTCACTGGGTGAATGTTGAAAGGTGCAGATGGGGAACAAAGGAATGGTAAGGCATGACCTTTGTGGATAATCTGCAGGATCCACCTGTCAAACGTGATTGCTTGACAACTGGGATAGAGTCTGTGGATACTGCCTCCCTCCGGGTGGCTGTGACTCTGCAAAAGTAAAATAAAGGGTCTTGACAGGTTGGGCTGTGGAGTGGAAGCGCTGAACGGAGCAGTGAGCCGACATTGACCACATGGATGGTGGGCACTTCGGTCTCTCCCGTCAAACTGCTGGGTTCCCTGCTTTGGCGGGAAGGGACGCCTCAGCCAAAGCCATGAAAGATTCAGTGGGATTGGTGTGGCTGGCGAGGCTAGGCAGAGAGGCCCAGAGAGCGAGCGGTAGCCCTACTCTCCTTGCAACCTTCAAAGGTAGAGTCAGCTTGTCCTCAAACAGGCGAGTCCCACCGAACGGCATGTCCAACAGTGAGGACTGGACTCCACCTGAGGACCCAGTCGATCTTAGCCACACATGGTGATGAATGGCAATGCTGATGCATATAGCTCGTCCAATGGAGTGGGTGGTGTACAAGCCACATTGAATTGTGAACTTAGCCACATCACAACCATCTTGAATCACCTGTGAAAGGACTGGGCGAAGGTCTTTGGGCACACCAGGGAAAGCTTGTGCCACTGAGTCCCAAAGGATATGACTGTAATGGCCCAACAAACAGGAGGTGTTGATCGATATAAGGGCCAAAATGGCTGATGAGAAGTGGTGCTTCCCATATGTGTGTACTCATTTTGATTCCCTGTCAAGGGGAATGGTAGGAAAATTGTTGGAGATGAGCTGACTTCTGGAGGTATGCAAAACAAGGCTCCTGAGGAAGGGTGCTGCGACAAAAAGACCGGTCATCTGGAGCAGGGCAATGGTGCCTGGTGATTTGTCTGGAGGGAATTGCTTGGCTCAAGCCCATAGTAGGGAATCTGTCTGGGAGGACTGGCTCAGAAGCAGTATAACCCCGTTGTAAGGCTTCAGTCAGCACATTGATTTCTACTTCCATGGTGAGGAGTTGGAGGTCAAGAATTTCAATCATACTAAATAAATTTGATTGATGGAATAAACACACCTGAAAGTATTTTGAACTGATTCACTCCACTAATCTGGAGATATTACTGTGCACTGAGGGAACGTCACCCCTGGGGAGACGCTTTCGTGACTAATGGAAATGTCACATTTAGAATATTGTACATTTCAAGCATATCAGATAGTACATTCCTCTGACCAATTTTCAAGTTGAAGTCACCTGCTTTGATTGGTATACTAACCGGTTACACTGACCTCAACCTGGATAGTAAAAATTTGAGTTTCACCAGGGTATGCCCTTGGGGCTATCAGAGATCAGCGCTCATTGGGGAGGAGGCTTGAGTGACTGCGAGAGCCTACTTTATAGTCCACCTGCGAACAACGCCAACACAACCCCTGTGAATCTCCCACGTGAACCAGACAGCATGCATGTACTGCCAATTCCTATTCCTGAGGTACAATCTAGCACCATTAGGCTTGATTATGATACAAGGCAGGGGAGAGGATGTAGCATTTCAGTTTGAGCGGTCGACCTCGAAGCTGGAGAACAGGGCAACAACGCGCAACATCCTTTGATTCTGGGCAAATCACTTCATCTCCCCGTGCCTAACAAAATGAATGTGTCCTTGTGTAACGAAACTTGTGCTCATGTAAAGCACTGATACCTGATATCTTTGGGTCTAGTTCACGCTATATGAAACTAATACAAACGGCAGGGGGGAAATAGATAGTTCCATCAACTCCTTGCTGCGACAGGCCACCAAGGTCACGCTGGAACAACATCCGCATCTACGGAATCCCCTTGGAGATTCAACCTGCAGACCTGTCCACCTATGTTAAGGACCTCTTTAGGGCTGTATTGAAGGACCCAGCACACCCTCGCATCTGCTTGGACAGAAACACATAGAGAGTCTCACGGATGCTGAACTGGGGCCCCTTCTCTCAATGTCCTTCAGAGGGTCCACTTCTTTGCGATCAAAGAAACCCTCATGTACAAGACCCACCAAGCTGACAAGTTCTTCAATGGCGCAACACTGCAACTTTTCCAAGACCTGTCGTCGATAACACTGGCCAAATGCATATCTTTTAAACCCATCACCGGGCCGGCTGGGCCCTTTCGCAGACCCTCCTTCCCCGTAGGTATGGCTAGGGTATCTATTCTACGTTAAGGAATCTGCAGCTAGTAGTCTCTATCAGAGGTACGAGTTACTTACCTTCGGTAACGATGTATCTGGTAGAGACAATTCTAGCCGCAGATTCCTTCACGGCCCGCCCTTCCTCCCCGTTCTGCGAGGGCCTTTGGTTTGGTCTTCTGCACTCGCCTCACGGTGGGTGGCTGTATCTTCTGTGAGTGCTTTCTTTCACTCTTTTAACAGGACGATTTGTTCTGTTTCTTGTTCCTTCTTCCTCTTTGACACTGGGAGGATGGAGTTATATGTTCTCCTGTGCCCCTCTGTTCTCGTCCAGGTTCTGGCTTGCCTTCTCTTTCTTCCCTCCCCTCCCTCTCCCCTTGGTAGCTAAGGGTTCTGGTCCCTCTGCTACCCTTTGGTTTGGGGTCCTCTGTCCTTGTTCCTTGGGGGGGGGGGTTGTCGCACTCTGTGCTGGGGTTCCCCTGGTGAATTATCGTTCCTGTTTGTCTTGCCACCAGTTTCCTTTTATTGTTCCTGGTGGGCTTTGTGGTCCTGCTGTATGTTGTCGTAACATTTTTGCATGGGTTCCTTGTCTTCAGAGGGGGCTGTCCCCATCCTGGCAGGAAGGCTGTTCAGGGCTGTACTGTGTTCTCTTTTCTTTCCCTTGCCATTGGCAGCTACAGTTTTGACACTGCTCCTTTTGGTGCTGTTCGTCACCATTCTTTTTCCATTTTTCTGCTATTTTGCACACTGTTCCCACAATTCCACAGTTTTGTCTGATGGCTCCGCGTTGCGGCGCGGAAAAGTTCTCCGAAGAAAACTGATGTAGGTGCGCCAGGGTGGGACTTATGTGACCTCGCTAGCGTCACGTACGCGAACAACGCCTGGGTGGAGTCGCGTGATGCCGTACCCCAGCACGCAGGGATGCTGAGCAAAAAAGTTTACGGATCCAGTCTCACGCCTCGGGATAATTCTACGTTAAGGAATCTGTGGCTAGTAGTCTTTATCAGATCGAAACAGCAGGGTTCACTATATTGTTCAGGTACCACATGAAAGCCCATGAGGGAAAGGTCCTGACTTATGACTCAAAGAGATAGCAGCTTCTAATGGGAGACTGGGAGTGCACCCCCATAGTGATAGGCAACATGTATTGCCCGAATACTGGTCGGTAGGCATTCCTAATACCCTTAGGGACAAAGTTTGCTGTGGTCACTGATCATTCTCTTTTAATTAGAAGAGGTCTAGATAGTGTCATGCACCCTAACCTTGACAAGTTGCAACAGAGGGTAGGAGATACACCAAACCTATCAATGGCGGGTAGAAACATCCTCAATTAACTAGGTCTCATTGATGCCTGGCAATACAGCCACCCATTAACGACGGACTACTCTCACTTTTCTGCAGCCCACAACATCAACACTGAGATGGACTACCTGTAGGTAGATTAAAGACTGCTAACCCAAGTGGATGACGTCTCCCGGGAACCGATGACAATATCAGACCACTGCTCTGTCCAGATATCATTGGCATGGCCAAGCCCCAATCTGGCATGTAAGTGGGGTATCTGGAAACTGAATGACTCCCTCTTGAGGGAACCAGTAGTAAGGCAAGATATACCGACCTCCATACTGGAATGCCTACAATTCAACCATACTGGAAAGTTGAGCACCTGCATGGTGTGGGATACCCTAAAAACAGTGGTGAGAGGGGTATTTATCAAATAAGGCAGCTGAATTAAGCGTATGATGGTGGTTGCACTCAGGGATGACCTGCTTCAAGCGGTGCCACTCCACAAATCCAAACCCCCTAAGAAATTATGAAGGTAGCTCACCGCACTTTGTGGCCAAATCTGCTCCTTGGAACAAAATAGGCCCAACTACATTTTGGCCCATCAGGAACCAGGCAATACAAGGGAGGTAATAAAGCAGGCTCCCTCCTGTCTACCAAGTTACAGGCTCAAAGCATGAAGGGGTATATTTAAGAGGTCCAGAATGCCTCCAGCATCTTGTGCACCACTGAGGAGAAGGCCGACGTCTTCAAGAATATTGTAGCATGCTATATAAAGACACCACCGCCGATGCAGAAGCCCAACATATTTATTTGCAGTCTCTTTCCCTACCCTGCCTTTCAAGCTCTGATAGGGAGGCATTATACAGGCCCATCTTCATGTCAGAGTTCTTGGCAGCTAAAAAAACAGTTAAAGGTGGGCAAGGCCCAGGGGCCCGACGGCTTAACAGCCACGTTTTATAAACTCTTTGTAGTGCCCCTAATGGTCCTGATCTATAAATGCATGTCCCAGACCTGCAGGCTGACACCCAATGATGGCAGAAGCCACCATTGCACTAACAACCAAACTGGATAGATTCGACCCAGTGTCAATCGTGCCATCCTATCTCCCTCCTGAATATAGATACAAAATTAGTGGCTAAAATACTGGTGACTTGCCAAGACATATGACTACCCAACTTGATACCCGCAGACTAAACTGGTTTTGTCCAGCCTAGATTAACCAGCAACAGTACCAAATGGCCCCTATGTATTATAGATTTAGATCAAAAGAGCCACAGAAGTGATTCTGCTTTCTCTTGATGCTGAAAAAGCATTTGACTGGGTAGACTGGTTTATGCTAAGGGCTAGAAAGCAGGCATTCATTGCCCACTTCCGGGAATGGATCAAAGAGCTTTACAACTCTCCCTGGCCAGAGTTAGTATAAATGCCATAAAATCGCAGAAGATCTGGACAGAAAAGGGCACCCAGCAAGGATGCCCGCTCCTCCCTGTGCTCTCTGACCTATACCTAAAGCTGCTCATCCAGAGGATTCAAGAGCATGAGAGAGTCAGGAGAGTGCCCTTCCACCAGGAAACCTTTAAAGTAGCAGCCTTTGTGGACAATATCCTGCTCTCTCTGATGGACCCAGCCCAATCTTTGCAAAATCTCTCACTACTTCTGGAAGAATGTAGATACTGGTGGGCCTTAAGGTTAACCTTAAGGAAATGAGTGGGCCTAGTAGTGTCGTGGGCGCTCCTTCACAAACTTCAATTGGAGACCCTGTTTCACTGGACACTCGACTCCCTTCCATAGTTGGGAGTGAGTCTGAGCCCGGATCTTCACAATTGCGCGAGAAGCAGTTTAAAATACATAGCCCCATCACTTAAGGCATTCACCGCATCTTGACGCCTCAAAGCCCTCTCCTGGGTGGGGAGAATAGCCTCCATGAAATAACAGCGTTCCCCAAGATACTGTACATGTTTCAGGTCCTCCCACTCCCACTACAGTAGACAGAGATATCACAACTAACAGAAATATGCAAATCTTTTATCTGGGTGGGGAAAAGGCCCAAACTCCACTGCACGACCAGCACCGGTCACCCGAAACAGGGGGGGGGGGGGTGGTTGGTGATTCCCAATATCCATTTCTACTACCAGACAGCCTAAATTGTGGTGGAGTGGCTACAGGGTGAAATAAATAAACCCTGGTCCTTTATAGACCAGAACATGACAGCCAGGTCACTGGCAGAGATCCTTTGGCTTTCTAAGAGTGAGAGGTGCCGCAACCTCTACACCTCCCCAATCACGAGAGCCACTCTTGAGGCATAGGACTACCTCACCCACTACTGGGGGATAACCACCTACCCATTGCCCCTGACCCCAATACACAGGAACCAGAACTTTTACCCATGCTTGGAGAGATCCAAATTTCATACATGGACTACTAATGGCTGCTATTGTCTTAAAGACTTATTCCATAAGTGCTCCACCCATCATTTCAAGACCATCAAACAGACAATCCATATCCTGGAATGCCAGAGGTTCCACTACTTACACATTAGACACTTGGTGCTTGGTCCCCTGGTGCGTGCCTCTGCCACGAGATACCTCACATATGTGGAGAAGTTTCTACAGAGCCTCACGATACACTATCACAAATATACTCCATTCTGCTCCTTAATATCACTCAAATAACCGCTCCCTAAAGGAATGGCTGAGAGAAGGGCCTAGGGGTGGCATTTAATGAAAAGTAATGGGATGCCATCCACATACGCACAACCAAGCAAACTATAATACGTCTATGGGGAAATACCTAATTCTAAATACCAGGGTGTGGCTACAGACAAACTGGCTGTTATTGGCATACTAAAAGATAGCACATGAACTCTAGAACATGTCAGACAAATTCCCCAGAATGTGGGACCCTATTCTAGAGAAACTCAACCGGGACCACATAGCTTGACATGCCTGAGTCGCCTACGGGCTTTGGGCCTATAGCAGAACCGTTACTGAAGGCGAAACAATTATTGTATTGTATTGTATTCAGGGAAGGGATGGATGGGAGATAGGGATTGAGACACTTTTTCTGTTATGGCGGCTTTACATCTTGTAGTTCATATAGCCTGAAAAGTTACAATTAAAATGAATGAAACTAAGATAAGTAATATTTCTCAAAGGTTGCAGGTGCTCTTGAATGGGATCTTCAAATGGAATGATAACAGGTCTCAAGTGGCTTTATCGAAGGGGATGAAGATCCAGAGTGACAGGTGTTGGTAAAGCCTCGGGCGGTCTAGATATACTCTCTATTATTTTCTTTTTTTTGCGTGTTGGAGAGAAGATGTAGAGAACCTTGGAATGAGAGTCTGACCAGCTGACTCAGTTCTCTTGAATAAAGAGACTTTGACAAGTCAATTGAAAAAGCTTGAAGGGATAGAGGGCCAGACATCATCATGGAAACTGATGGTGATATATTTATTTTTGTTCCTCTCAAAGTCAATGGAGAAGGTGATCTTGTACTACATAATTTCTTGGACAGCGAGCGATGCTTCCTCAGAGGTAGTCTCCAATAAAGGCTTATCAACGTTGATCTTGAGGCTTCTTTGACGTCAGTGGTGATGGTAAGTTTGTTGACATTATTAATCGTCTTCAATTTCAACGGTGTCACATCTTTGAAAGATCAATATCCCTGGTGTCTATGGTGGTGGCGAGCAGATAATGTCAAACCCATCTTAAATGGAGAGAAAGTAGGCACTGTAACTTTCTACCTCATAAGTCTTGATAGCAAACTTGACCTTGAACAATCTGGAAAGTGATGACAATGATAGTGTCTTTCACCTTGTCTTCTGTTTCTAGATCTCCCCCTTGAGGAGTCCTTGTCAGGAACCGGATTGTTTCCAGAGGGTGCATGATAAGAGGATCCTTCATCCTTTTCTCCTCTTCTGCGCTCATGCCCTGGAGCACCCCTCTGAGCCATATGTCCTCCTGGTCCGTTATTGTTCCTCTTTGGCATTTTCTGGCAAATATTGCATTCTTTCCCAGAGTATGATGCTGGGAGAAATGCCGCACAAACCTTGTATGCACCTGAGACTGCCTTCTTCATAAAGTGATTAACAAAGAGAAAGCATTCTGACTGGAAAATATTTCCAGCTTCCACTTCACTCTGCAGATGGACATAAAAGCCATCCAGGAAAAGTGAAAAATCACAAAGATGACAAAATTTTGTCCCCAAAACATAGGTGTGAAACCTCACATGTGCAATGACATTCTAGTTACAGGAGATAGAAAAAGCACTAGCTGTGGGAGGCAACTGGCTGTACAATACTAGGTAGAGGAAGCTCCTGGAATCTTAAAGAAACAGATTTCAGTGTAGGCCTACCAGATTGTATTTTATCATTTCTGGCATACATTTTTAATCTCTTTTGCAACAAAGATGTTGCAATGTAGATTTAAGATTAGTATTCAATTCTAAATGCAATATATTCAGGCAAAAAAACTACCTGATATGATGATTTATCGATATCTATCCCCAGGGTCCACATACGGAGCAGCATTTATGACTATCGGTGAAGATTTTACGATGAAGAAACAGTGTTTAAGGAAGAAAAAAGATTGACATCCATGCAGAAATTCATCCCAAGACAAATGGAAACAATAAGAAGGCAATACAAAAGAAAAATGCTGCAAAAGTAAACGTAAAAGAACAGAATGTTTGATCATCATTCTGCGATGTGAAAAAAGAAGATAAGATCAAAACCAAGGGAAAGGGATTACACCAGATGAAAATATTACCAGGCTGTTACAAAATGGCTGCCAACTAAATCCTTTATTACTAAAAACATTTCAATTACCATTCTCAGAACATTAGGTGATATTTTAAATAGAGAATATATAGATTATTTGCTGTACATCATACTTCTGGGACATCCACTAAACTTTCCTCAGAATCTCTCTCATGCAGCATCATTAACTGGATGCGACCAAAAGCCCATTTCTGTATATGACCAACATCTCAACATCACTTCTTTCACTGCAGCATTCCCAGTGATGTAACCCTAGACAGCGGACATACAACACATCTATTTTCCAAAAGCCTTTTGTGGTATAGCACCATCAAAGAGGTCAAAATAACACCCTGAACGAAAGGTCATGTCAGCATCATTCGAAGCTGGCCATCACCCTACACACCTTCCCAAAACCACAGCGACAAGGCACACACGTACTCTTTAATAAATACACTTCATAGACATGGATTATGAGCCAGGACCATTCCTTACCTTAAACCGCCTGGCCAAGAACTTATTTTTCATCTCCAAAAAGTTTCCCTTGTTAGCTTCTGTTTTAAAGGGTTCATTAATTATAGCAAAGGGGCTGTCATTCTGAATATCCTGCCATCGAGCATAGCCATGACTGCACAGAACATTAAGGAACGCTTGTAATGCTTGGAAGATGCTAAATGAACATTCATGTTGTATCATGAGGAATTGATAACAATAATCGTTTTTTAACATTTTCTGACTCACTTTGGGAACATTCACAATATTCTACTGTTTTAAAACAGTAAAACATAACCCAAAATTATGTGAAAGATATTTCGATGGGGTAAATGCAAGATGGACAATATATGGGAAAGATGAGAAAAAAATTAAAAGGAAAATACAGATGATAGGAAGAAATGAAAAAGCTGAAAAAGGAGGATCAGGGAAGAGAGCGAAGACGTGAGGAAAGAGGTAAACAAGGTAAAGATTTGCAAGGAGAACGCAAATTTAAATCAACGAAAAGAAAAATTTTCAAAAAAGGAAACAAAAACAGGACGAACACTGAAGGATTGAGATAAGACATTAAAAGGGGAAAGAAGTGTTACATTTGAGGTCTCCAATTTGCTTTACAAAATGTAACATACTAACAAAAAAGAAAGGACCTTAGACAAGAGTTTGTGGAGACTTCAGCAAAGGATACAGCACAATGCCAGCCAGCAACCAATAGTCATGCCTGCGGTGCCAGATCTCATTCACTTTCCCAGAAGAAATAGCGGCCCGTTCCTCATTCTGCCACAGCGTATGCAGCTCTGCAGGGCAAACACAGACAGGTCATCTATGTAAAGCTTTAACCAAATAACACCAACACATTTCAGACAAACTAAACTACATGACAAGACCGAAATGGGGAATGGTTCAAACCGCACGTCTTGTGTGTGGCACACACTGTGAGGGATGTTCATATTCAGAAATAAAACACAGTACAAGAGGGTTGAGTTTGGATTAGAGCAATATATATAGAACTAAATCCCACTGCATGTTACTAGAAGGAGGGAAGAGGGATTGAGGATTAGTAATGGTATACTCTTATAAATAAACCTATATATTTATATATAGAAATGTATATCAGAAAGGCAGCAATTACATGACACAGCCTCCCAACAGAAACAAAGGAGACAAACCCAGGAACTAAGGCCAGTGACACACAAAGTGGGGATATACAAAATAAGTTATTTAACTGCTGCTATAGCTGTCAAGCATTGGTCTCTTTCATTGATACACATGCTTAAATGAGTCCTCATGTCCGGGTCCGGGAAGATTAAAATGACAGAATCAACTGTAGCTGTGCCTGAAGGTCTTTAAATACCGAAATGCTAGTAGCACAATCACCTCACTGAAAAAAACCCTCACTTCAGCCAATCAGGTGAGATCACACTAAACTTGCCCCCAAGGGGCAACCCTCAGACTTTGTAATAAAATAATGAAAGGATACAGTGGGTAATGTCGTGTTCATGCTGTTCGCCGGGAAGTACACCAAACACAGGACGCAGGTTAGTCGGGTATTGGCTTTATTAGCATCTCGTACAGCCGCTCGTCAGCACGTCCGTCCTCGTCCCTGTCCTGGTCATTGTCCGTCCTCTTCCTGTCCCCTCACCGGATCTGGTGTCCGGTGACCTGGTCACTCTCCCTGAGGACCCACAGGGTCCTAACGCCCTACTGTCAGTCGCCCACACTGTCGGGTCACGACATCTCCCCCCTTGTTGCAAACAAATGTTCATGACACATTTACCACAGTCCTCATTCACAGTTACATTGATGGAGGGGAAAGAACGAGAGAGAGAGAGACAGAGAGAGAGAGAGCGAGAGAGAGAGAGAGAGAGAGAGAGAGAGAGAGAGAGCGCGCACTGGTCGCTCTACATCTCTTCAATGAGTCTCTGTTTTTTACTGCATGTCCTTCGTGATGTTTTTTGTCTCCATCGCTTCCTTGTCCTCTATCTTCCTCCTTCCATACGGCTGCAGTTGCCGCTGCCGTTTCTTCTTCTTCCGCCTTCAGCTCCTTGAAGTGCGAGCTGTTTCTTGTGATTCGTTGTTGGTCGGAGGCAGCCGCTATCATCGATCTTTTCACTTTCGTCACCGCCAGTGAGTCTTTGGAGAACCGGTTGTCCGATTTTCGATATTGTTTCTGTCTCACCACCACCAGGTCTCCTTCATTCAGTTTCGATGCGGATGCATGTCTCCGTTGATCCGCATAGGCTTTCATCTTCATCTTTGCTTCCTGATCTCTTTTTGCACTGTCGCTCCGATCCGCACTCATCTTCGCCTCCATCTGTGGTAGTCTTGTCTTGCTCGACCGCCTTAGCACCAGTTCGGCTGGGCATCGACCTGTGGCGCTGTGAGGGGTATACCTGTCATCCTCTAACACCTGGCACAGTGCCTGCCCAGTCGATATTACAGTCATCTTTGCTCTTTGTATTGCTTTCTTGATTGTCCCCATAAAGCGTTCTGCCCTCCCATTGACCTGTGGCCACAGGGGCGTTATCTTCAGATGCTTGATCCCCAGGTAGTCCATGAACCTGCTAAATTCTTCTCCTGATAGTGGTGATAACTTGGCGCTCCGATCCGCACATGTTGTTACTAAGGCCTTGTGATCTGTTACTTTTGTGAATTGCATGTGGTAGTGCTCACATGCCCACACCACTGCCAATCTCTCTTTTTCTGGCTCAGAGTAGACTCTCTTAACGTCTGACACGCTCTTGCTCCCATGTGCCACGACACATCGTGGTGGTTCCTTGCCTTGGTTGTGTTGTGCCAGTATCGCACGCATGCGTGGCATCCACGGTCAGTTCGGTGCATAAGTTCTGGTCTCTTAGTACGTGAATCTCCTCCGTTATTGTCTTGTTGTGGTATGTCACAGTGTCTGTGAATTTTCCCAAGTTCGCCACTGGTCTTTTCGCACCCCAGGTGAATACCTCTACTCTCGATTGTTGTAGATGTGGTTTCCTCTTCATCTTGTCATATTCCGTGACGCACATTATGTTGCACGTCGTTCCACTGTCTAGTACAAATTCCGCTTGGTGGTGCCCTACATCTATGGTCACTGATTCTGTTTTTTGTATTGTCCTCTTGTCTATCAGCCTTATGTTTTCTTCATTCTTTTTTTTAGTTGTGGACATGAGGTCTAGATGCTCTGCTTTTTCTTCTGTTTCTTCTTCTTCTCCTGACTCCAACGAAAAGCTCCTTGTTGTCGTTTCCATGTGTCGCACATGCCTGTCTGTCATCAGTCGTGGTCTCCCTGGTCTACCTCTTTCAAATTTAGCTATCCACTTCTCCCATCTGATTCCCACCTGTGGCTCCGAGACGCTAAGTGGCGGTGGTCTGCGGTACTGTGCGCTTTGTCTGGTCTCAGCCATGTTCTTTTATTTGGTTTGTGCCTTATTTGTGCTTTCTTCTCTGTTTTTCCTTTTATTTTCCTTTGTTCTTTTCTTGTTCTCTTTATTCTCTTATTGTGGGGATCTTTTTTCTTGTCCCTTTGCTTTTCTATCTACCTATTTTGTTTGTTCCTTATTTGTGCTTTCTTCTCTGTTTTTCCTTTTATTTTATTTTGTTCTTTTCTTGTTCTCTTTATTCTCTTATTGTGGGGATCTTTTGTCCCTTTCCTTTACTTTCCACTTTGTTCCTTTGTTTTTCTCTTTATTCTCTTATTGTGGGGATCTTTCTGTCCCTTTTCTCTTCTTTCTGCCTCTGTCTGCCTTTATTGCCCTTCGGTTTCCTTAATTGTCTCTTTTTTAGTGTTATTTTACTTCATTTCCTCTTCGCCTGGCCTTGAAATGGTTGCCTCTATTGTTTCTTATGGCCTATTTCGTCAATGTCCCATTTAAAATGGCCGCCGCCGTCGTTCTCGCGAGATTTCGCGATCGAAATCTCGCCTGTCTGTCCCCAAAATGGCCGCCACTCCAGTTCTCTCTTCTGATTGGCCCAGCCGCCTGACTCTGTAATGGCCGCCGAGACTCTCGCGAGAGCTTGCGCCATTAGTTTCAAATCGCGCTCTTGTTCTCAGCGCTTACCGCAGTCGGCTGGATCTGCTCTCGGAGGCTGTCGGGGTGGACTCCCGTGTCGCTGCTTCTTTTCCCAGTTAATTTCCGCTACTAGCGCATCCAGGGTGTGCACCTTGTTTTTCGACGGCGCCTCAATGGACACGCGTCGATCCGTCTCTTGACCTCGTCGACAGTTGTCGTGTTCATGCTGTTCGCCGGGAAGTACACCAAACACAGGACGCAGGTTAGTCGGGTATTGGCTTTATTAGCATCTCGTAAAGCCGCTCGTCAGCACGTCCGTCCTCGTCCCTGTCCTGGTCATTGTCCGTCCTCTTCCTGTCCCCTCACCGGATCTGGTGTCCGGTGACCTGGTCACTCTCCCTGAGGACCCACAGGGTCCTAACGCCCTACTGTCAGTCGCCCACACTGTCGGGTCACGACAGGTAATTGAGCCTCACCCTGTACAAGATGCTGGGCCAAGTGTAAATCTATTATAGATACCATCAATTTTGGGTTATAATCACAGTTTAGGAAATATTTCCTCTCTAGAACTTTATCTTTCATAGATCCACGTGCTTGAATCTGAAAAGCAAATAGCACACCAAAATTATGAAAAGGCAGGTTATTGCCTGAAAAGTCAAAAGCGGTTCACCTTAACTAAATAGATGTTGCAGTCTCTACCCATCTTGCTTTCCTCTGTTTTGGAAAGGTGGCCGCCTTTCTGAGGATTTTCGAAAACAACAGGATGCCAATTTGATTTCCTAACATTCTTTGCTCCATCAGTGTAGAATTTGATATTTCTGAGCAAATGTACAGAATTCATCACTTGTTCCGCTGCATTGGCAGTATTTTGTACAATAACATTTAGGAATGTTAAGTAGGTCTGTGCGGTAAATTCTGTTCCGCTCGCGGAATTTTGGTGATTTTGCGTTCTGTGGAGAACACGGCATTTCCAAAAATTCTGCAGCCTCGCTGAATTTTTTGCTTGTTTGTGCTGTCAAAATGCTTGTTTGCGAGATATTTCCCCCCGAGCACGCAAACAGCGTTCAGGAACAGGAAAATAGCATCGCGAACGGGCAGAACAAGTAATTCCGTGTGTTTGCGGAACTTCTGCCTCCTCTGGAAATGTTTCCGTTTCGCTGAGCTTTGCTTTGCGCAACTACGCATATTCCCCCCACCCCTAATGTTAAGGTGGAAACCCATTAGCAATTAGGGGACGAATAGCCGATTGGGCAGCAAGTTGAGCTAGTCCTCAAAGAACCTTAAAAAGGATCCTTGCTTATAAAAGCTGTTATATTGGTGACCTTCCTGGTGAAGGTAAGGCCACAAGAGCAACCTACCAGGAGACCTACTTGATGCCTGCTCGGTGTATGGGTTTAATACGTTTCCCACACTAGTTGTGCTAGAACAGTGATCGGTCCTCACCTATCCGAAAGAAGAAAATGAACTGGAGTGAAGTCTCTAAATATACTGTTTGCTGACTCAGTTGGAACACAACAATGGTTGATCTGACACACATCGGAACCAAGAAACCACTGATAGATACACTGTGACAGAAGCATGTATTAGCCTGGCAGTACTAAGTGCACAAGTACTGAAAACTGTGCTGAGTCCCAGCAGAAGACCGGTGAAAGCATTTTGAGTCACATCAAACACAACCTTATGCATTTTGTTAAGTACATTTTATTTGTTGAAACTGTTATGGCCTGTGACATTACTTCTCTAAGCAAACTACAGGAACATCTAGGTGTGGGAACTCATTTCGTTCAGGAGCCAAGCAGATAGATTTGTTGATTCTATAGCGAGGGTCAGATTTTGGCTGTTGAATGGCTAGAGGAGATCTGGATACACACTCAATGGTATGGAAAGAGTTTTAGAGCTGTAAATCAATACTATCTTGGCCACACACAAGCAATGCAGATGAGGTGGCACGTTTCCTTTTTCATCTTACTGATACATCTCATGTGGAAGGAAGATTCAGCAGGCTTCACTGGAGGAAGACTTTGTTAAGCTTGACCTGGTGTGATTCCCATTCGCAATACTCTCTGAACGTCTGACTGAGAGTGTTGGCCCATTCGCGGTGTACGCCATGCAAGTGGTTTAGCTGTCAGTGCGCTCTATGGCTGGATAGTCTATTTTCAGAGCAGCTGAACGTCTTTGAAGTGTGTGATCGACCTGGTAGGTATTTGGGATGCATGGGTTGGATGGAAGAAAATAAGTTACTTACCTGCAACTGAAGTCCCCAAGCATTGGAATCTTTCATAGATTTACAGGTAGAGGTAAGTATCTTATTTTCTTATCCAGTATTGGTATATTTCAAAGATGCACAGGCTTGAATCAGAATAGCAAGCAGTATGATGATAAACATGATTACCCTCATTGGAAGGTGGATAATGTTAATATTCATTTGTACACAAAGCATTTAAAGAGCTAAATGAGGGAAATACATATATCCACATATATCGACATGCAAACGTCTTCATTATCAAAATTAAGATGTTTATGTTTATGACATTTTTAGAGCGCGCAAATACCCAGGGGTGTCTCGGCGCTAGTATGATATATAAGTATAAGATGATAAGCATTTATGTGCAAAAACTTTAAAGAAGCAAAATGATAGAAACTGTTAAGCAGTCTCATCCAAATGTCAGGGGACATTTAACATCTGGAATATAAAAAGAAAAATCCTCTAATTAAAGATGCTCACCTTATTAGAATAGATGATGTAATACCGTCTGACCCACATCTGCGTCAGTACACTGTGCGGATTCCAGGCAGTAGTGCTGAGTGAACGTGTGGGCACTCTTCCACATTGCTGCACGGCATATTCGCTCTAGTGGAATTCCTGCAAACAGAGCAGCCGAAGTGGGCACTCCTCTTGTTGAATGCACTTTTGCTCTTCTCACAAAAGGCTTTCCCGCCTTGGTATGGCAAAATTAAATTGCTACCGAGATCCATCTGCAATGGTTGGTTTTGTAACTGCGGTGCCTTGGCGGCCTTGTCCATAGGCTACTAATAACTGCTCAGTCTTGAGGATGCTCTTACTTCTTTGCAGGAAGAATTTGAGACATCTGTGTAGGAAAGGGCCCCTTTTTGCATGGTTATCCCCCTCTTTTTGCCTGATATCTGATGCACTTTGATTGAGTGTGCACTGGCTCCCTGCGAATCAGGTTCCCAGTGCCTGTGTTCTTTCCCAAAACTGTACTTTTGTTTCCACAATTGGCACACCTCTGGCCCACATGCATGTTAGAGGTACCAGTGATACCAAGGATCTTGTGACCAGAGAGGGTCTATAAGGGCTGCAGCATGTATTGTGACACCCTCAGAGACCCCTCACCAAACACATACCCACTGCCATTGCAGACCGTGTGGTTTGGTGCAGACAAAACCTAAGAGTCAACATTGCCCACACTCCTGTGTGCAATGCCCACAACCATTGCCTGTGGCACAGGCAAGTCACCCCTCTAGTAGGTCTCACAGACCTAAGGCAGGGTGCACTATAGCACAAGTGAGGGCATAGCTGCATGAGCAATATGCCCCCATAGTGTCTAAGTCCATTATTAGACATTGTAAGTGCAGTCAAGCCATACTGAGTACATGGGCTGAGAGTTTGTCATTAGAACTCCACAGCTCTATGATGGCTTTACTGAACACTGAGAAGTTTGGTAACAAACGTCTTGGCACAATAAACCCACACTGATGCCAGTGTTGGATTTATTGTAAAATACACTCTGAGGGCATCTTAGAGATGCCATCGGAAAAACTACCAACTCTTTGGTGTGCAGCTCACTGGTCTGCACCAGCCTGCCACTCTCAGAAACATTTATGGCCCCCTGAGGTGGGAGCCTGGTGCTCCCGTAAGTCAGAAACAAAGCCTGCTGTGGGTGAGGTGCTTCTTACCAACCCCCAAGCAGGAATAGAATTCAGGGCGGTGAGCCTCAAAGGCTTCCTGCCCTTTATTATGCTAGCCAGGACTTCTCCAGCTAGTGGAGATGCCCGCCTCCCTGACCAAGCCCTACTTTTGGCAGCTAGGTTAGTGGGAAAATTAGTAAGCAGGAGAGGAGTGTCCCTTCTCAGACATGACCGCCACTAAGGTGTCCTGAGCGGAAGTGACCCCCTTCTTGGAAAATCTTTCATGTTGGATGGAAGGATTTTAGCCAATAGGATTAGGGGATGCTACCTCCCCAAAGAGAGGGGACATACAAAGGGTGTAGTCGTCCTAAAAGCTAAGTAGCCCATTGGCTACTACCTGTTAATACCTGTAACACCCCTAAATTGAGTGTTTAGGGGCACACATGAATCTTGATCCTCAGATTCCTGGTGACCTAAAGAAGAAGAATGATCCAAGAGCTTTGTAGCAGTGAGGACTACAGACTGACTTGGCCCCCGCCCTTGAAGAATCGACTCATCCTTCAGGCCCAGCGACCTCCACAACCCTGGGAGGACGGCAGGCCTTCCCTTAAAGACCAAGAGCTCCTGAGGACAGCAGCCCTGTCCACAAAGAAACCCACACCAAGGACTCCCTCGCCTTCTGGATCCACGAGTCCTGCCCACTCTGCACTAGACGCCCACAGCAACAGTCTGAGTGGCCCACCAGTCCAGTAAGGTCTCCTCATTGATCCTGATCTCGAAACCATCAGCAGATGACCTCTCCTGGACTCCACAAAAAGGCCTGCAATCTCAACATGAAGGGTCCCCCTGACCAGGACCCACTCTGGTGAAGATTTTCCGACATCTAAAGGTACTCCTGTATACTCAGGCACCCACCTTGGGGAGCTCAGCCGATGGTGCCCAGGCCTCCACCGACATCACAACTTACCTGCCCAGTCATTGGTCACCTTCATCCAGCCTCCTGGTCTGAGCCTGCACCCTCTTTTGTGAAACCAAGTTCCTCCATCTGCTTGCATTGGGCGCCTGACTCAGTCTTTGCACCCTGCACCCGGCCGCCCCTTTATTGCTGGTGGTGTATGATTGGTGATGCCTTATGGCACCCCCGTTGCTTGCGTAAACCCTCCAGTCTGTGCCCTGAAACCATGGGTACCTACCCTCAACCAACACCTCTTTGTGTGGCCCAGTGACCGAATTTGACCTCTGCACTGGCCGCCCTAGTGCTGCTGGTGGTGCAGTCTCTACATTTCCGTAACCCGTGCCCAGTGTTGGTCCAAAACCCCGAAAACTGGATTTGTAAGTTGTGTACTCACCTGTGAAACTGTGTGATTGATATCCTCCCATTGGTTAACATTGACCTGTTTGAAAAAGTGTCCGCTTTTTAAACTTAGACACTGTGATATTGCAAAACATACTTTACTACAACAAAATATCTTTGGTTCCAAGCATATAAAAAGTAATAGTGTTACAAACGATTGGTCTAGGATTTAGTCATTCAGTGTGTGTAATCATTTATTGCCTAAGTGTGTATAACAAATGCTTAACACAGCCCTCTCTTAAGCCTAACTGCTCAGCCACACTACCACAAAAGAGATCATTAGTATTATCTACTTTAGCCTCTGTAAAGCCTCTGGGGATCCACTAGATTCTGTGCACTCTATACCTTACTTTGGTATAGTATATACAGAGCCACCTCCTACATCCCCCTCTTATCTGTTGTCATCTGAAGTTGCTGGGTCTTGCAAGAGAGCTGTTTGTGGAATATGTCTTACCAACGTAGGCAGTAACAATGGTGTATGCTGAGGGGTAAATGGGTGCCCAGATGGAGATCTTACAGGTGAAGTTGCTTATGCAGTATAGATGAAGTAGGAGGAAAAGCTTTCGGTAATCTGAGAGCATAAATTGCAGGTCTGTAACTAATGAAAAGGCAGAGACACCATTTACTATTGGTATTGTTCGTGGTATTGGTCTTGAGGGGCATAATACCCTTGCTCCTTATATTCACCCTCATTTTCGTCCTCGTCTTGCACTTGAAATGCAGCTCGGATGGGCTGTGCTCAACCCCAAAGGGCCCCTCCTCATCCAGATCTTCTTCCTCCAACAGGTGGGCTGGCAGCAATGGCGACACCTTGCTTGAAGAGGTATATGCAGGAGATAAATGTGTTATTTTGTCTTGTTTTTAATCTTTCCACTTGTCGATGGGGTCATCAACGATGTTGTCAATAAGGATGGCAACTACAACATCAAAAGAACAAAGTCTTAAGTCGAGGGGAGAGACTTCATCGTCGTCACCAGGGAGCTATAGTCTTAGACAAAGGAATCGTATTCAAGGTCGTCCACATCGAGATCAGAGTAATCTTCAGCGTTGAGAGTTTAGGTGTATGAGTCGTAGACGAGAATGTCATCATCGAGAAGACAAAGTTGTAGTCAGCGTGGAGATGGTGCTTTTGGTAGCTGTCTTAGATGCTGCTGAGTATGTCTTTGTCATCAATGGCAATGAGATTATCATCGAATGAGAGACACTCGATGATCTCTCAGTAGATGGAGTAGACAACAGTTTCTTGAAACAGCAAGAGACTTTAGGAGGTGGTGTAGGAGGTTCAGATCTAGCTTTTCCAGGTCGTTCTGAGGAGACAGATGGTTTCTTTTTATCCTTTCACCTAGAAGAAACCACACCTTCCGGAGGAGATGTTGAAGGACTGCACCCTCTGTTAAGACCCAATGAGTGGTCTTTTTCCAGGCTTTTTTAGGCTGCTCCAGAGAAGAGTGAGAATGAGATGATCTCTCCCTCTTTTGCGACCTTTGTGAGGAGGATAAAGAGTCCTAATTGTCATCATCAGATACCAGCTCCTTTCTTGTTTTAACTCTTTGTAGCCATATCAGCAGCTCCCTTTATGGTCCTTCAGAGTTTATGTACACAAGGTATAACATACCTTACATACTTTGGCCTTATGCTCTAGATAAAGGCAATATACACAGTCTTGATGAGGATCATCCGAATAGAGCCTTTTCTTACCACAGGCAGAATAGGCCCTGAAAAGACTCTTCTTTTCTTTATCTGACACGATGAAGCCAGAATTGAAGTCAATAAATACAGACCAACTGTTATTAATGATAAATCTGTATATCTTCTGAGAAAAAAAGAAGGTTAGGAATTCCTTGGAGTCGTGTAGAACAGGTATAACTGAGGAAAGCTCAGTGGAGACTCCCTAGCAAGACATGCAGTAGAAAATCTGACAGGAGTATTCTCCTGTTCAAACTTAGGTTTGAACCAATCAGCATTACATGCTGATTGGTTCAGACCTAAGTTTGATCTGTTTTTTTAACATGACTAGGATATGTTACAAAACTGAAGGGCTACGGGCCTTTCTAGTCGATGTTTAACATTACACTACTTTTATAAGGTACCGTGGGACTCCCATCTTGATGACAGGGGATGATTTAAGCATGTGAATCTATGAAAGTTCCAATACTGGACCAAAAGAGGAAATATGTGCCCTGTCAGTCGAAGCCTGAAAGGAGCAGAAGGACCTCCTGCAGAAGGAACATGCGAAAACACTGCTTTTTGGGATAATCATTCAGTTCTATAGACTCAGGTCTATGATTGTTTATAATTTGTCAGATTGTTTACAGAGGAGAAAAAATCCAGAGTAGAATCAATAGTTTCTGTCAGATTTGGGGCACTGGCTTATAGCTAACTTTCTTTAGAATGGATACGATTTTGGCCTGAATCATCTTGCAAGGGTCTGTGGGAGAATTCACGGGCTTGATGTTATTGTGCTTATTGAGGAAAAAATTAAATCCTTACCCCCACAGAGTCTCGATGTGGGGATGGTATAGCTTTGCCCAGGTTTAATAAGAAGTCAGTTGCATTAGCTGGGGTCTTTCAGTTGCACTGGCTTCCTAGGTTACAATATGGTGGCTTTTAAAAGCAGGACAATGGATGTGACACACTATGCTATGGTTGTAGACCATATTTCTGGCAATAGGACTCTTCTTTTGCTGGTAGGGCAACTAACAGTATGCTTAACATCCTCCTCAATTAAAGAAATGGCTTCTACCTTTGGCTCCACGAAAGGGCTGCTGATGACTTTACTGAATAACACCCAGCGACTGTATCATCCATATATCAGTTGAAAGGAGCTCACCAATGAATGGCATAGTGAAGACCTCTGACCTCAACAATATGTACCTTATTCAACCTTTCCTAGAGAGGACAGCCACCTCAACCAGCTGCCTGAAGCCTGTCTTGACTACGACCATTGCAGAGTCAATAACCACCGCCAAGGAGTTTTGACCCACCCAAGGATTGTGTTGGTGCGCTCCAGTATAAATTCCAAGTATTGTGCAATGTTGGCCAACATCTGGCAGCTGCACCTACCAGGAATAGCCAGGAAGTAAGCTGCTATGATGGAAGATGCCGCCATTTGAGCGACTCGCTTTCCAGTGGTATACACTTCCCACCGTTCTCTGTGATGAACAGAGTAAAAAGAGGTCATTTTCGGTGACTTCCTTTTAGCTGCTTATATCACGGAGAAATCTGCTCTTGGATGTGCAATGAGGCAAGCTGGGCAGCAGTCCATAGTTTTATATCTATTAATCAGTGGCAAGGTCACCATAGTGAACATTTCAATGATCATCAGACCTAGCAGAAAAATGTTATTAATAATCAGGATTATCCACGACAACTTTTTGCGGTAGGTGACAACAGTTCTACAAGAAAGAGTTTTTGTTTACTTGCTGGAGACTGACATCTCAAATACAGTGGACGTCTGTTTCCACTAATATAATTAATAAAACCTGGCAATGTCATCCAGGGGAAAGTGGTCCAGTGGCTGAAGCAACATGGCTGTCCCATTGTAGTGTAGTTCCTATCTTCCCAATAGGCTCTGCGCATTGGAATAATACCTACAGCAGTAAAGGCCTAGGCCAGACGTTAACTAGGTCTACTACTGTCGATACTAGACTTAAGTTTTGGGTTTGCCAGCGTAGCTCAGAGTTCGCTAGAAACTTTCTCGAATGTTCAGGAAAGAATTAACTCCCCTGATTAGACAAGAAGGGATTTAGTTTCTGACAACCATAGAACATGACAACTTTGCTCTCCCCTAATCAAGAGTGTATCTCCAGGGTCGTGTGAGCAAAGGCAATTATTTTACTCAGTCAGTACGTGCATTCTTAGTCTCATCAGAATGTAGAGAAAAGGAAGAGACGGGCGTGTTCAATAAAAAGGTGTTATTTATTGATCAGTCTCTTTTCTCGTACAAGAGAAATGGATCGATATTATTGCAATACTTATAGTTAAGTAAAGTGCATACATTAAAAGCAATAGTATAAAATAATACTGTAAAAACATTGATATGGTTTCTGAGCCATATGATGTTTAAAATGATTAAAATATATTTACATACACATATACATTTGACTAAACGTACTCAACTGGTGTTTCTAAATACGCCTACCCCGTGTACCTGACCTAAGTCTAATGCGTGGGCGGGAATAGAAAGTTACAGTTTAAGTTAAGTTTGTTTTTGCCAAGTGAATAATTAAAGAATTCTCTGTGAGGGGTTATTCAGTTCTGTACCTGGAATTTAGGATGAATGAGGAATGGTATCTCTTTCTCTGTTCTCGATATTCCAGGCCGCCTGCGAGGGCTGCCCGAAAGCGCCGGTGCTGGGTCTCTCGGCAGGAGATAGCAGCGCGTCTCTCAGCGCGTCAGGAAGGCGGGGCTGCTGCCAGCGGGGTCTGCTCTGCTCTCGGCTTCGGCAAGTATGGCTGCTCCGTCTCGTCACCACGCGTGTGTTTGCATAGGGCAAGATCGGCAATATTTATACCTTAAAGGTGCCGAGATTGACGTAAGGATGGACATAGATACGTCAATAAAGATGTCATACGACTTGCTCGTTAGCACATTCTTTTACTGAAGTTCTCTGTGAAATCAAAACAATGGCCGCACGGATTTTCCAGGTTGTCATAGGTTTGATTTGTTATGAGAACGTCGTATGCCTTATCAGGGGCTGGAGGAATGTCGCTTGTCTAATTAGATCTCAAGCGTTATGACCTAATCAGATAACACGTTCCTGTGCCGTAGTGTGACTGCGTCAGATAACGGTATCTGCATCATGGGGGCTTGTCTTGCCTCATGGGCTGACTGTTAGTTAACTTGATAGTTAGTTTAACCAGAATAGGGTCAGGAATAGGGGGATCAATTCAGAACCTATAGGAATACATGACACCCACTCCACGCTAACTATGGTCATATTTACTAATCTATGCATAGTATAACATAGTACAACATACTATAGAGTATAGTGTATACCTTACCACCCCAAAATACATAAATGCATTTTGAAATTTTCAAATATACTGAAAAATTGCAGTCATATATTTTGTATGCACTCAAGCTATGAATCAAACGCTAAAGTAAACACGCATTTGTATACATTATTGCTTATTTGGTATATGAGAAATACACATGAAATGGCTCTTAATATGGCTATACAGAAAGAAAGTTCGAGACCATTTCATCACATAATAAAATGTTTGTCAACATACCAGCGGGCAACTAAAGTTTATAAAGTATCTAAAAATAGAAATCTTAGTTCTCTTGGAATAGTTTCTTACTTTAAGCAGAAGATAAGTGTCCCGAAAATTTAGTAAAAAATAATTTGGGGCTGCTAAAAAACTGCTGTCCGTAAACTGGTGGGAAAAATTGTTCATGTGACTTTATTTTTAAAGTTGAAGGCCGAATTCAGGGAACGCCGTGTGCGAGCTTGCTCAAAAGTCTCTATTTCTGTTCTGGAGAGAACATCATATCATTAAGGCTTTCGAAAAAACTGTCAACAGCTTCATGGGAAAGTTCCACTAAGTCGGAAATAGGTGTAACCATGCATTTGTGCGCATGATTGTCTCCATTGACATTCTGATTCGCATTGCTGACAGAAGGTCGTACCTGTTCGATGCTGCTTTCATCTTGAACTTCACTACTCTTCAATCGTAGTGGTGAAGATTCCACGAATGCCGTCATCAGGATTGGCAGCCTTTGAGGGCAGCACAAAGCGTGAACCTTGGTAGGAACCAACAATGTATCTGCATCCACTGGCGCATCCGATTGTAGCGTCAGAGAGGTGTCTAACACGCATTCCTCTCCGCATAGCAGACACCTCAATACAGGTAAAACACACCTTTGCCACATTGGTCGAAATGATAGAAACCAAGTCATGTTCAGGTCTCTAAGCCGGGAGAGTCCCAGGATTTTTGATATCCGGTCCCGGTATCCAATGGCTAGGATTGTATCTTCCATTGTCGCGAGAGTTTGATCTGTGACATGGGTTGCCATAACGAAAAATAAGGACTAAGAATAGGATTCCTGCAATTAGTCCCAGGATCAGGGGAAGTCCGCCAAAAATCGAATGGACGAAATCTGGAAAAATACCCAGTATGGCTTTGAATGGTGTTAATGCCATCGAAAATACTGTCTTAAATACCTTTGAGACCCCTGTGGTATCAGAAATATTTAAGATTTCGCTCAGGATTTCCGCGAAATGTACGGGGGAATTAGTTGATAATAATGTATGTATCTCTGCAGTCGTCCTTGTGACTTGTAGATCATACGTTTCTTTTGATGACGAGAGCCTTGTAGGCGTCTGAAGAAGCACTGTTTTCATTCTGCTTAAAGTATCTATTCGAATAGAAGTAATTTTCAAATCGGGCCATGCCCTTGCCTCCCTGTCTGGGAAGGAGCTGGGGAACAATGAGCGTCCACAACACTTGACCTTCGAAGTCGTAGTTACTAGATAAGGAGTCCCGGGCATAAGACTACAACATCTGCGGTCTACAATAAGAATGTAACTCCCATTATAGAGTCTTTGAAAGAATGGTTCTATTTCAGTTGCAGGTGCGCCTTGCTGGTGACATGAAAGGTTGTATGAATTCCCTTCACAGGCTCCATGCAAACTAATTCCGTTACACAGAAGCGTGCCGCTTAGTGACATAGCACAATTGTTGCCACTAAGAAACACTTTCTGTCCTTTATTACTGACACATGCATGTGAATAGGGCAGGTTCCATGTTGTTTTAAGGTACCCCTTTCCCAATTTCTCGTACATGCCAGCCTGTATATATTTTTGGCAGTATTGAAACCTGAAGGTTGAGATTGGAATATTTATGATTCCGTGTATTATCCATTCACTGACAGGTCGTTCTGACATTGTCATTGGTAATCTTTCTAGTTTTTCAATGCTCAAGATTGTATAATCAGCACCCTTTTGCGCCATACCGATTTGTCTATCAGTAAGGTTAAAGATTTGGAATAGTGACGTTGTGTTGATTAAACGCCAAGGCACATAGCCTGAACGCAAATTTTGTAACGTCCAGCCAAGCTGTACAATAGAACGCAATTGTGACTGACCATGTTGTAATAACAGTAAGTCTTGCGATAATATATCGATTGCTGAAGACACAATGCTGTCCAATGAAAAAATTCTGGAGGACAGAGTCATTAACCCATTGTCCACTACAGAAAGTGATTTTTCCAAATTAATACGGTCAATTTCCCGTATTCTCTCTGCTGTTTCAATTTGAGTAACCTTCCAGGCCTCATTGTATGCTGCATATACAGAGGCTGCTATGAAACGCTTTTGACGCTGTTTGCGTGGTCCCAAAGTGAAATCACGCAAGTCAGCACCATCAGTAAGTAAAGTTAGGTGTTGCTTAATTTCTGCCAGTGTGGAGGTTTGTAGCCATTGAAGGCATAATTTGCCCACACTGTAGGTTGTTATTATCCCTGGGTGATGTCTTTGGGGATATCTAGGGTCTGGCCTGGTCATTTTGAACCCCTGTGTTTTATTCAGGAATCTGTCTTGACAGTTATTTGTATCTGTGGGCCAGATCAACCACTGTTTCCAATCAGGATGTGTTCTGTTTTGGTTTAATATATGGTTTACGTCTATCTCTTCATCTGTATCAGAGCTATTGCTAAACATTGTTGGCTTTGGAATAGACGGTTTATTTAAATCTTTGATTTTGGCTAAGCCAAGACAGGTGGTTTGTTGAACAGTGTCATTTAAAAATATCATTTGTTCTGGGATCATGCAGGCTCTAAACAAAGCTTCTATACCCTGTACTTGCCATTCTTTTGTACCCCAAACACTTTTCAAATCAACATTTTTGTCCCAATAATCAAATCCAAAAGTATTCATTTTTTCAAAAAATGAGTCTGAATATAACAATTTTGTGTTGGTTATCATCGTTTTCATCCAGGTCTTGTTTGACAATTTAAAATAAAATGTTTCAGCATTACTTGTGTTAAAACCTGAAAAATATGAATATTTGTCGTAAACGGTTCTTGAGCTCCCTTTTGGAGGTGTTGCACAATGTTCCCATTGATTATAATTTAAAACATTTCTAGGTTGTGCAGATCTATGTAAAAAGTGATTACCATAGTGGTTATAGCAATACATACTGTCATAATTTGTAGAACCTTGCAAATAATCATGTTTGGTAAATTTAGCAGACATTACTAAGTCAGACATCATATTATTAATGCTTTCGAAGTCCCAATCATCAGCAAATGAGTTCGGTTTTGCAAAGTCACTCAAGGAGATCTTAATTTGGTGTGGATATTTCAGGATCTCGACCGGACCATACATTTCATAGTCAGTGTTGTCCCAGGCTACCCCACCAGGTATCGGATTGGCTGTGAAGTTGGCTGAAGAAAGTTCCCTTTTCTCGACGTGTGAAGATGTGTGTGGTTTGAGGACCAAGTTGATGTTCTGACTTGCTGTGTCCATTTTAGCATATTTTCCCTCAATGAAGCGTCCCAAAGTAAGTACCATGATGAGCCAAAGTATGAGGATAAATGCACCAAAACCCACCCAAAATTCAATCCATGGAGAAATTAGATATGTTTCTTTCAGTTGTTTCAAAAGTTCTTTAGCTTTATCTTTAAAGGTTTTTGATGATGGCTGTGTCTTTGATTCACTGAAGCCTTCAGAGGAATCATCGAAGTTTATGAAGTAATCGGATGCAGTTCTGTCAATTGTTCCAATTGGTTCAGGATTTTTGTTTCTTGCATTGTCACTTGGTACTTCAGTATAGATTGGTGTGTCTCTGCTAAATGTTTTTATTTGGGTTTTCAGAGGTCTGAGTTCTATTGCATTGTTGCATAGTCCTTGCTGTTCTTCTGTAGGCGTTTCGAATGTGATGAGCCTCTTCGTTAGGACCTCTGTACTGGTAGCAAATCTTGGTGTTCTGCTACTTATTGGGAGTCCACTTGGCCTACTGTTTGTTATCGGCCACATGTTGTGGTTTTACCAGGTCGATGGATACAACTCGGTTCTCCTTTTTTCCAGCAAGTGGCGGTAGTACAACTGATCTTGTCCCGTTGACAGACAAGACAGGAACTGCTTTTCTGTAAGAAGGCCCAAATTCCTTCTTTACCGCGATCTTCTCCCTGACTAGATCCCCGACTTTTGGAATCCAGACAGGTCTTGCTGGGACAGGTGGTGATTCTTCAGTGGTTGTTGGCTGTTGTTTCAACTGTATGTTGCTCAGGTCTTTTCTTGTTTTGTTTAAGTCCTGCAAAATAGCCAAACGGTCTTTGACATCAAAGCTTTTTTCTTTAACCACTGAAGTCTGACTGTCGAGGTCAGAGATAATCATTCTAGTTCCAAATAATAATTCGTACGGACTGAATCCCTTCAGAGAATTTCTTGGCAAGTTATTTAGACTACGTTGGACACTTATTAGATGTTTGACCCACCCAGCTCCCGAACCTAATATCCTTTCAGCTATAGATTGCTTTATGCCTTGGTTTTTTCTTTACACCATCCCGTACCCTCAGGAAGGAAGTGAGAAGATTCCCGCTGGACTGTGCTCATTCGGTCATGTTTCCCCCCAGGCTGGTGGGCTTGAGTGAAAACAATGGTCAAACGTAACATGCTCTTAGCGTATATGCCATTTAGACTCGCAAATCTTTGTATAACAGTCCGGACGTCAGCCGAGTGCTGAGGATCTACATTATAAGTGGAAACTAGCCTGTATATGTTAATCGCAAGCCATTCTTTTTACTGGTCATATTATCTGCCGTAATACGACGAGGTATCAAACTCTTTCTCTCCCCACTGCGATCTCTATTGCAGTTTGGGCAGCGTTTTACAAACATGGTGTGACGCAGGCTCATGCCTGGCCACCAGTACCGTGATTGTAATTCTTCCAGAGAATCTTTTAATTTATGGTGTCTGAGACTCTCGCCCATGTGTGCGTCTGCGATTAACCAGTGTCTCCTGTCCATGTTTGGAATCACTCTATCCCCCACTCCAGGGATTCGAGCAAAAGGGACGGAGTTTGCATCTATTATGTATGTGTAATTGAGTGGATAGTTGATCGGTAGTGCTGAGCAGTCGCCTTTTGATGACGTTTTCACCGCCAGCACTGTTTCACCGTCAATGTATTTTAATGTACGCTTTTTTCGAACTACGGGAGCCGATTTAGTGGCTGCCGCTGCGGCTGTTTCAGCCAATGAATTCCCTACAACGTGAACGCCATCACGCTGATGACTCAGTGAGTGAGTCACGTGAGTCTTTGGTAGTTCTTTTTGTAAAAGAGCTATTTGTTCCCAGAGCAGTTTCTGCTTTATTGGTGCATCTGTGTTATCTTTGTAACCGTTTTGAATCCATGTCTGCAAATCCTTGTTGTATGATTTGACGCAGTAATATGAATCTGACACTATAAGTGTCGGGAATTCGCGATCCGCATTATCTAGCGCCATTTTCAATGCTATTATTTCAGTTTGTTTTTCTGAATTAGTTTCTACCGAGTGTGATTTTGTTAATAGAGGTCTTAGTTTACCTCCGCGCCACACTTCTTTTGTAATCTCACATGTGGGGTTGTATGCTTGTTCTCCCCAAACGGAGGGTTGAGCATGTCCGTCTGTATAGATTACACAGGCGTAATGTCGTAGAGGCAGAATGTCGATTGGCAGAGGATATGTTTTTTCATATTCTAGATTTTCCATTTCTTCTAGTTCTGGATCAAAGAAGTAGTATACTTTGTCCGTTGTGATTGAATTTACCCATTGTAACCATTCTGGATCCAATGTTGTTGATGGTAAATTACACGGTGTTGTTAATGCCTCAAAGGCTGATTCAGCTGTTCTGACTGTGATATGTCTACCGTCAGCTATGTCTTTTTCTCTAGCTATTGCGGTTTGAACTGCATGAACAATTTTTTCTTTGTTGCTGAATCTCTGTTCAGCTTTTGTGTACAAGTGTGATTTGAATGCAATTGGTACCTTTTCTCCCTCATTAGAGGTTAGGTATGTGAACCCGCATCTCCCTGGGATGACTCGAATCACAAGATTGCGTGTTTTATCACGTGTTTCTAATTTAGTTTTAATTAGCATGTCTGTTTGTAAGGATCTCAAAATTTCTGTGTGTGTTTGAGTCCAACTGGATCTTTTAAAGTCTGGTTTAATTAGATCATAAAGGGGTTTGACCCTTTCTGCGTAATTTGCAATGTATGTTCTTCCGAAATTTAGGAAGCCTAGAATCGACTGTAAGTTTTTTAGTGTTCTAGGTGCTTGGAGTACGGCACATTTCTCTAGAAAATTGTCAGCCAGGCTTTTGCCTTCACTTGATAACTCATATCCTAAGAATAGGACCGTCAGATGGGCAATTCTGGACTTTTTAAAGTTGAATTTGTAACCCTCTGCAGCGAACCCAAGTATTATGGTGTTCACTCTTTTCAAGTGAGTCTCCAAGTCATCATCTGTTAAGTAAATGTCATCGACATAAGATAATGCTTCATCATCATATAGTTGTAGTAATTCTGTTACTCTCGCTGAGAATACCCCCGGGCTGTTCTTGTACCCCTGGGCTAACCGACAGAATTGTTTTTGAGTGCCATTTACAGAGAATGCAGTTAAATATCTGCTCTCTGGTGCTATATTTTGACAAAAGAATCCATTGGAGATGTCCAAGGTAGTTTTGTATTTTTTGCGCACTATGTTATTCATTAGTGCAGCACTGTGTGAGTTTTGCACTGCAAAAGTTTTGCAACATGTGTTAAGGTGTCGGTAATCCAAAACTAGACGATATGAGTTGTCTGGTTTGGAGACCGGAAACAAAGGATTGTTCATTTGTGAGGTGCAAGTTTCAATCACCCCCTGGTATTCTAGCTGATCTAGTATTTCATTTACCTGCTTTTAGCTTCTTGCTTAATTGGGTACTGCCTTTGTGCAGTTGGTTGTGATTTTAACTGGATTTTGTGAGGAGGAGAATCCTCATCCCATCCTACATGATTTTTATATAAAGCAGGTGCTAGAGCCACTGCCCACTTTCTGGCAAGTGTATATTTTTTATGAATCGGGATTTGATTCGAGAAGGCAGGCATAATTACTTCTTCGCCATGAGGGCACTCCCTGACAAACTCTGGTGGCCAGTCTTTTTCAGCTAGAAGGATATCGTAGCCCTTGGAGAGATTATCCCAAAATAGTCCCCTTATCTTCCTAGTCTTATCTCCCTCTATACGTAATGTTATCTCGTATATCTTGTGGGGTTTGCTAACTCTGGTGTCTGCAGTTTCCACTTGAAGATATTCATTCGTGTCCACTGTCTCCAGATGATTCATAAGGACTTTGCGAGCTATGCTCACTTCTGCTGCACTGTCTAGCATTGTCTGAGCCCACTCTCCGTTTTTCAGTTGTGTCCTCAGTATTCTCGGCATTGTTAACTACCTTGATACTGGCTACCTTCTTTTTTGGAAATTGTAATTTCTTTTTTAGCTGAGCAGGTTCCTTGTCTTTTGACTTGGCGTGCTCTTCTCTTTGTTCTGATCGTCCTCTTCTTTCCGATTTCTGCGAGGAATTCTGAAAGGATTGAGAGGGACGTGTATCAATGTCTTGATATCTATGAGGTTTTTTAATATTATCCCTATTTCTAAGGTTGTATCTATTCCCAGAGGGGTCACTCTGCGGTGACCTCTGTCTTCAGTTCGGAGATTTTTCTCTTCGCCTTGGAGACCTTCCTCTGGACTGGAATTTCTTTTCTTTAGGATTGGATTGTTTGTTTCCATCCCAGTTCTTTTTCGGTGAATTGTTATTAAAAAATATTTTTTCTGGACTTTCAGTCAGTTGCGGTTTTACTGGTATTCCACCTAAACTATCTCTACCTAGTTCCTCATAGGATTTTTCTATGATTCTGGCAATTTCAGCTGGTTGGTCTGCTATATCTGTCTCTTTTAACCTCTGGCGGATCGCCACGTTTGCTGCTTCACCTTTTATGTTGGCTAATAATATAGCCGAGACCTGCTTGAAGTCTTTCAGTAATTTCATACCAAGAGTTAAAGCAGGCTCTGGACCGTATTCGTCTTGAATTTGTTTTAGCACATCTGGTATCACCGAAATGGATGGAACACCGTGCGTTTTTGTGTAGATGGAAGCAAAGACTGTACCCCAAGTGTCACAGTCCTCAATGTGTGGTGCGATTCCCATTGGGAGACAGATAGTCAGTATCCTGTGTTTTTCTAATGGGGTGGTGTCAGGAAACACCGCCTCTATTTGGGTGATTTTTTGTGCTAGCCAGAATGGTATTTGTTCCCGTTTAGCCGGTACTTTACCTAGGCAGGACTGGATGTTCTGTGGTGTAATTTTATTTGTGTTCCCCTGGTGAGGGGTCAGCTGTGGAAGTTTAATCGCTGGCTGAATTGTTGTAGTCCGCATAACATACTGTACTAATTGTCTATGAATTTTTAGTAATTGTTTTAGCTGTATTAACAGCTCTCCTGTAGACATTCCTTCGATGTCTGGGTGTGGTGTGTATCCGGCTAAGACCGGCCACGTTGCTCCTGGTCTACCTAAAGGACCGAGCCTTGTAATGTGATTATTATGTTTTAGGGCGCCATCAAATAAGAGCAAATGCTCTTGAAATTTGAGTGGTACTTCCACCTCCTCGAATGGAGTGTAAATGTCAGGTGGTACCTCTATTTTGTAATAGTGGAAGTACTTTGTTACAGCATTTGCTGCTGGAAAATGTATCCATGTATAGTATACCTCTGTCTGCCGATATTCGTGTGCCTCAATTACGAATATGACTGTGCCACCTCTAGGTGTCAGTCCATTTTCTATAAGTTTTAGAGTTATAGATCTCCTTTTGATGACCGGGATGAGTATTATATCCGCGTCTGCTGCTTGCATGGTAGCATCAGCTGCTGCGAGTTCAGTTGCTAATCTAATTGCCTCTCTTTCATCCTCATTGTCTGACATTTTACTGTCCAAAAGGTTATTTTGTTTGTTTGCAGATCAGGTTTCTTATGGAAACAGAGATTAGATGCACAATATTTTGGAACTGTTTATCCTTCAACGTTGACTATACCAAGAACCATACATAGGAGTTCCCTCCTGCGATGTTTTGGAGGATATAACCTTTCACCCACTCCAGACGTCTTTGGAGTATTTGGGAAAAGGGGTCTGAATGAGAAAGCACGACTGAGTTACTCTAAATGTCTTACGTTAGTTTTATCGCCCTTTCCAAACGCGTTGGGCGCCATGTAGCGTAGTTCCTATCTTCCCAATAGGCTCTGCGCATTGGAATAATACCTACAGCAGTAAAGGCCTAGGCCAGACGTTAACTAGGTCTACTACTGTCGATACTAGACTTAAGTTTTGGGTTTGCCAGCGTAGCTCAGAGTTCGCTAGAAACTTTCTCGAATGTTCAGGAAAGAATTAACTCCCCTGATTAGACAAGAAGGGATTTAGTTTCTGACAACCATAGAACATGACAACTTTGCTCTCCCCTAATCAAGAGTGTATCTCCAGGGTCGTGTGAGCACAAGGCAATTATTTTACTCAGTCAGTACGTGCATTCTTAGTCTCATCAGAATGTAGAGAAAAGGAAGAGACGGGCGTGTTCAATAAAAAGGTGTTATTTATTGATCAGTCTCTTTTCTCGTACAAGAGAAATGGATCGATATTATTGCAATACTTATAGTTAAGTAAAGTGCATACATTAAAAGCAATAGTATAAAATAATACTGTAAAAACATTGATATGGTTTCTGAGCCATATGATGTTTAAAATGATTAAAATATATTTACATACACATATACATTTGACTAAACGTACTCAACTGGTGTTTCTAAATACGCCTACCCCGTGTACCTGACCTAAGTCTAATGCGTGGGCGGGAATAGAAAGTTACAGTTTAAGTTAAGTTTGTTTTTGCCAAGTGAATAATTAAAGAATTCTCTGTGAGGGGTTATTCAGTTCTGTACCTGGAATTTAGGATGAATGAGGAATGGTATCTCTTTCTCTGTTCTCGATATTCCAGGCCGCCTGCGAGGGCTGCCCGAAAGCGCCGGTGCTGGGTCTCTCGGCAGGAGATAGCAGCGCGTCTCTCAGCGCGTCAGGAAGGCGGGGCTGCTGCCAGCGGGGTCTGCTCTGCTCTCGGCTTCGGCAAGTATGGCTGCTCCGTCTCGTCACCACGCGTGTGTTTGCATAGGGCAAGATCGGCAATATTTATACCTTAAAGGTGCCGAGATTGACGTAAGGATGGACATAGATACGTCAATAAAGATGTCATACGACTTGCTCGTTAGCACATTCTTTTACTGAAGTTCTCTGTGAAATCAAAACAATGGCCGCACGGATTTTCCAGGTTGTCATAGGTTTGATTTGTTATGAGAACGTCGTATGCCTTATCAGGGGCTGGAGGAATGTCGCTTGTCTAATTAGATCTCAAGCGTTATGACCTAATCAGATAACACGTTCCTGTGCCGTAGTGTGACTGCGTCAGATAACGGTATCTGCATCATGGGGGCTTGTCTTGCCTCATGGGCTGACTGTTAGTTAACTTGATAGTTAGTTTAACCAGAATAGGGTCAGGAATAGGGGGATCAATTCAGAACCTATAGGAATACATGACACCATTTGCCTCCAGTATTGGCGTGGGCATCACCAGGGAACCGACCCTCTTCTTCCTCGTCACCATCATCATACTTATCATCATCATCATCTAACTCTGTGGTGGCCACATTGGCTAACTGTGGTGGAGGGACGAGAGGCATTGGAGGCAGCTGTTGAGGTGGGCCTATGGCAGTGGGGGCTCTTGAAGTCATGGTTGCTGCTGCGCTGGTTATGTAAACTGTGCAGCAGCACCTGTCTGTGCAGGCCAGCTTGGAAACCTTACATTGTAATCCAATATTTATTGGAGGTCTTTTATTAGAAAGAACAGACCTTGAACCCTGGTTGATTCCCGATATCTAACTAACAAAACGGTATCGGAGGGCTAAAGGGACATTTAAAGACCCGTCTAAGTTCTATCCCCTTGAAGGAACAACATGAAGAACAAACAAACTTAGAGGTCTAAATCAGAAACCTGATCTGAATATCTTTCAAAATACCTTCATGTCTAAAAAGTACAACAAGATAAAGAAGTGGCTAACAGTTATGAACAACAGACCAGATCGCCAAGAAAAGGGCCACCTGTAATTGCTAATCAAAACCCATTATGGATTCCCATCAATAACTTGTATGGATCAATGTTTTCATTTGGTAATCCTGCCAGGGTATTCTGTCTCTTGATCATTGAGACATACGGCATACCCCCATCTTTGGCATGGGGTAATGACCTACAATTACTAGATTAGACCAAATGATGATGATCTGATGGGAAAGTGCAGTGCAAAAAAATGAAGATGAATGTGATGGTTAAAACAGGATAGGGAGCTTTAACATTGAAATGCAACTGTAGGGAAAGTAATGGATAGTGGAGGGGTAAAATTACTATTCCCACTCCAGTGAGTGCAACAGTAGGGAAAGTTCCAGATAGCAAAGGGGAAAACATTACTATTCCCACTCCAATGAGTGCAACAGTAGGGAAAGTTTTGGATAGCGGAGGTGTAAAAATTACTATTCCCACTCCAGTGAGGGCAACAGTAGGGAAAGTTTTAGATAGCGTAGGGGTAAAAATTACTATCCCCACTCCAGTGAATGTAAACAGTAGGAAAAGTTTTGGATAGCGGAGGGGTAAAAATTACTCTTTCCACTCCAGTGAGTGCAACAGTACGGAAACTATTGGATAGCGGAGGGGTAAAAATTACAATTCCCACTCCAATGAGTGCAACAGTAGAGAAAGTAGTGGATAGCGGAGGGGTAAAACTTACTATTCCCACTCCAATGAGTGCAACAGTAGGGAAAGTGTTAAATAGCAGAGAAACAAAAATTACAAATATCATTTAAACCATTGAAACAAATTAAATAATCTTAAAAATAAATAAACAATATTTTAAAAATAGACAATTAAATATATAAAAAGAACACATATAATGTTAATTACATATAACAAAAAGGTACAAATATATCAAATAAATTAATACATATATAAACAATAGTTATTTAAAAGGAGCAAATATTAACAAATTATTTAAAACATAAATGTATTTATTTTATTTCAAACCCTATAACACCACAGCAATAAAAAACAAGCATTGGCATAGACAATAGGTCTCACCTTTGGGACCTTATAAGTGTTTAGCCATGCAACATTTGATGTCGTTGCACCAAGGATATTGTGCTGCATAACTAAATACTTATAAGGCCTCCAAAGCGAGACCTATTGGCTATGTCAATGCTTGTTTCTCTTTACTATAGGCAGCGCTGCTGTGCAACATTGCTAAACAAGCATTAGCACAGCCAATCAAACTCCGTAATGGGGGTGCCTAATTAGGGCTTTGTACCTGGGAGCTGGGATGTGACATGCCTGTGCAAGAGTAGGCGTGAATATTTGGGAACTGCAGGTACCTGGGTGCGTGCAGGAGCGCAGCTTCTATTATTGCAGCAGGTGCAGTGGCACAGGGGCCTACAGTTATGGCTGTATTCCAAAATTCAAATGGCAGCTAGGAAGTCCACATTACACTGCAGGAAATCAGTTTTCTTCCATTCTCGTTATTCACATAACTTCCTGTCCTTCTCATAGTAATGATGGAACAAATGATACATGTTGCCGTGCAGCGAACTGACAGTCATGTAAGACAGACCTTTGTATCTTGCCTACTAAAAGTTTCTTTATGAACTATATAGACGATTCTTGGAGGAGGAGATCACCTCTACTTTTAGTCTTGTTGACTATGCCCCCTTTGAGAGCAGTTGATGGTTGAGCTAGCTGCGAGAGACCAACTAATGAGACTCCTGCTGCAGTACTGACTGCCCCTTTGCCCATTACTTCCCTTTCTGCCCATGAATTCAAGCTGGCAGACTTGCTAGCTAGTCACGTACTTGCTTTCCTTGCTAATTTACTGAACTCTAGGAGGATGCTAAGAGAACTTTTGAGAACTTTCCTCTGCCCTTGTTGGTGGCAGGAACTCTTTGCTTAAATACACCCGAACTCTATAGCTGAGCTAAATCATCCCAAATACCATGCCAGGGGATCCTTCTTAACCGATCTATTTAGTTGTAAGTTTGCTCCGATTTGTGTATTGTTGTAAAGTCTATTTCTGAGATTCTTGCTGAAGCTTATTGAATTATTTCCCTAATTACCTAATTTTGCTTAATACAAAATTAACTTGACCTCTATTTGTCCGAGTCCTTCTTACATTTAGTACTGTTTTTCCACAGAGATTGTGCATACAAATTTTAAAGTACAGCAAGGATAGTAATAGATCATTTTCAATACAGAAAGTTTTACTGTTGCGGTTTTGTACCGCAGTAGCAGAATTGCTCGTCTGTATGATTTTTACCTAACTGAACTTTTTCAAGAGGTTCGGACTTCCAGTTGCCATCCTTACTTATGAATGTTCCTTGTTGAGTAGCCAAGTGACAACGTAGTTCCTTCACTCGTCAATGCGACAAGCAAGGTCCATCGGGATAAGTGGTAAGGTATTCCAGTTCAAGTAAATAATATATTAATGTGTAAAAAGGGCCCAGAAGTGTCCGCTGGATCAGAGGAAAAAGACGAACCAAAAGGTCGGAACTGCTGGGGGAAAAAGAACTGCAACAAAGTACGAAGAAACAGAAAAACAGACGTCATATGTCATGGAACAAACTCACAAAAATGTATGTTTGGGTTTTAAAGCCCCTCCAATCCATAATCTGAGCTTGGTCTGGCCAGTCTGAACAGCTGTGAGGGGCCCTCTCTCCCACCAGTGTCACCGAGTTGGGAGATGCAGGAAGCATGAGAAAGCAAATTAACCCAAGCCTTCTCTCCATCTGGAGGGGTGGCTGGGGAAGGAAGGGGTTGTTGAAGGGAGAAAACAAGCCTGCAAGCCATTGGAAGCATAGGTGCTCTTTGGACCCGGCTCCAAAGTGTGCCCCCCCCACCCAAAGACACACACCGTGAGCTCCGGGGCTGACCAGCCCTGCTGCACTTCAGCCTTCACTACAACATCGTGGGCACGCTGACCCCTCATTAAGAACAAATCGACCGCGCTGCAAATAAAAAACAAACAAGGGGGTTTAGCAATGCGATTTGGAAAGTCAGCATGCGGCAGTGCTGTATGATATGAGCAGCGCTTGTGAAAAGCGCTCGTAAAGGAATAATAAACAAGTGGGAAGGGTGGAGGTAGTGCGGCCGAGAGCAGGGTCACGCAGCGTTTACCTTGCGGGAGCAAGCGCGATAATTGCTAACACATGGTGGCGCTGCCTGCTCCCCCAAGGGAAACGCCAAACATGCACACGTTGCAATACAAAGCAATGCAAAACGTGTACGTTTTGCCCAAAAAGCTGATCGATTCCAAAAGGTCCCCTCCTATGCAGCCCATGCGCGCTCCATAGACGAGACCTAAAGACATCAACATTTCTATTTAAATGTATTTCCATAATTAACATAATTAATAATGAATTTTAAAAATATAATAATAAAAAAAGATAATAAACATTAATTGAATACACATTCTTTAACACTATAATATCCACAACACACATCTAAAATTAATTACACAATTACCATAATTCATTACTAATTATTTGGAATTAATTAAACACTAATTAATAATTAATCAATAAAAAATAAACTACTTCTCACCCTTCCCACCATTTACTCCTATAAACATCACATGACACACCTAAAATTAATTACACAATTACCATAATGAATTACAAATTATTTAATTTAAATTAACTAATTAATAATTCATCAATAAAACAAATTATTCCCACCATTTGCACCTATAAACACCACAACACATACCTAAAATTAACTACACAGTTACCATAATTAATTACTAATTTAAATGAACAACTAGTTAATAATTCAACAATAATAAATACATTACTTCCCACCCTTCCCACCATTTACACTTATAAACACCACAACACACACCTAAAGTTAATTACACAATTACCATCATTAATTACTAATTAATAATTTAAATTAATTAACAACTAATTGAACAAGTTACTTACCTTCGGTAACGATATATCTGTAAGAAACATAGGTTAGTTATAGATTCCTTACCTTAGAATTACCCCAAGGCATCAGACTGGATCCGGAAAGTTTTTTTGTCAGCAGTACCCTCTGTGCATCAGAAGGTGCCGTCAGTTGGCTCCGCATTTGTCGTTGGCGCAGTGTCGCCGGAATGACGATGCAGTAGCTACTTAGACGCCGCCCTCGTGTGGTGATGTCAGTTCTGTACACGACTTTCCACGCCAGAAACGCAGAGCCATGCAAGACACTGACCAGTGGTGCACAAAACTAGGGCTCTGAAAGGATATCCTTAACCCTAGAAATCAGTTCGCAGAACGAGAAGGATGGGTGGGGTGGTAAGGAATCTATAACTAATCTACAGATATATTGTTACCGAAGGTAAGTAACTTGTTCATCTGAAAGAAACAGTTAGTTATAGATTCCTTCCCTTAGAATAGATACCAACCCCGGTAGTGGGTCTGCAAACCAAGTTCACACCAGAAAGTCCTGGAGAATAGAACGGCCAAAGAAGCTGTCTCTCCGAACTTGGCTGTCAAGGCATTAGTGTCTCATAAACATGTACAGCGATGCCCACGTAGCTGCCTGACAGATGTCATGTAGAGGAACTCCTCATGCCAAAGTAGTAGTGGCTGCCGTCGCCCTGGTGGAATGGGCGCGCAGACCCAGTGGAGGCTCCTTCTTTGCTAAGGAATAGCAGGCTTTAATACACAAAACGACCCATCTGGAGATGGTCCGTCTGTGCATGGCCCGACCTTTCTTGGCGCCCACGTAGCCAACAAAGAGCTGGTCATCCACCCGGAACGGTTTGGTGCAATCCAAATAAAAAGAAAGCGCACATTTTGGGTCCAGACGGTGGAGCCTCTCTTCCTCTTTTGAAGGATACGGAGGCGGAAAGAAGGTGGGCAAAGTGATGGTTTGTCCAATATGAAAGGAGGTGACAACCTTGGGAAGGAAGGATGGACAAGTCCTGAGGAAATCTTTGTCCGGATGCACAGACAGAAAAGGAGGTTTTGATGAAAGGGCCTGGAGCTCACTCACTCTTCTGGCAGATGTGATGGCCACCAGGAATGCAGTCTTAAGAGTTAAAAGCCTCAGAGGACAGTTGTGAAGTGGTTCAAAGGGAGCGCACATTAAATAGGTTAAGACCAGATTCAAGTCCCACTGAGGTATAACGAAGGGAATAGGAGGAAAGAGATGTGTTATGCCTTTTAAGAAACGGTTTACAACCCGGGACTTGAAGAGAGACGGCTGACCAGGAAGTCGAAGAAAAGCAGAAATGGCCAAAAGATAGCCCTTGACAGTGTCCAGAGCAGTGCCCTGCTGGGCCAAAGAGAGAAGGAACAAGAGATCATCAGAAAGAGGGGCAGAAAGGGGATCCACAGCCTTTGCTGTGCACCATGCCACAAATTTGTTCCATCGGCAGGCGTATACCGTCTTAGTAGAGGGACGCCTGGCTGCCAAGATTACATCACAAACTTCGGGAGGCAAGTCAAATGATGTCAACTGCCGCTGCTCAATCTCCACGCAAGGAGGGGAGGCAGGACAGGTTCGGGTGGAGGACCGTCCCCTGCTGTTGCGACAGAAGAGGCAGTCGGATCGGAGGATCGATGGCCAGGTTGAGAAGCTCGGGATACCAGATTCTTTGTGCCCAATCGGGAGTCACAAGAATGACTTGGCCCGGTCTCACTTGATCTTCTTCAGCACTCTGGGCAAAAGGTAGTATAGGCGGAAAGGCATACAAAAGACCGCAACTCCACTCGCGTTGAAAATTGTCGCCTAGCGAGTGCAGCCTTGGAAATTCCAATGCGCAGAATTGCTGACATTGGGTGTTCTCTTTAGTGGCAAAAAGATCTAACCAAGGCTCTCCCCACTGTTGAAAGTGACCTTGCACCACCTCCGTGTGAAGATGCCATTCGTGATTCGTCATGTACCTGCAGCTGAGTTCGTCCGCCCTGCGTTCGGGGAACCTGCCAGGTGTTGAACCACCAGGGAAATGCCCTGATGTTCCAGCCATGTCCAGAGGTGAAGGGCCTCCTGACATAGGATCCACGACCCTACCCCACCCAGTTTGTTGTAGTACCACATGGCAGTAGTGTTGTCCATGAACACCTGTACTACACTTCCCCGGACAGAGGGAAGGAATGCCTTCAGTGCAAGATTAATTGCCCGGAGCTCCAGAAGGTTGATGTTGGGCCCGGACTCCGCCAGGGACCAGAGGCCTCTGATCTCCGCCTCTCCCATGTGGCCGCCGATCCCAGAAAGGAAGCGTCCGGCACCACTATGTGCTCTAGTTGGGGAAGGGAGAGGGATCTGCTCTTTACCCAATCCTGGTTCGTGAGCCACCACTGCAATTGACGTGCAGTACCCTCCGAGATCTGGATGCAATCCGATAGATTCCCCTATTGATGCGCCCACTGGAACTTCAAGTCCCACTGCAGAGCCCACATATGCCACCTGGTATAATCGACCAGCAGGATCCAGGAGGCCATGAGGCCCAGCAGCCTCAGAGTCATCCTGACCGAAACCCGGGTTAGAGGCTGAAAGATCGGAATCATAGCCCGAATATCCCAGACTCGCTCTTCGGGAGGATAAACCCGAAACTGCGTCGTGTCCGTAACCGCTCAGATAAACAGGAGCTTCTGATAGGGAATCAGGCGTGACTTAGGCACATTGATGGAGAACCCCAGTGAATGGAGGAGGTCGGCCGTAGTCTGGCGGTAGGATACAACAGTCTGGGGCGAGCCCGCCTTCAACAGCCAGTCCTCGATATAGGGGAAGACTGGAACCCCTGATCTGGGCAGAGGATTTGCAACCACCGCCATCACTTTCGTGAACATCCAAGTGGCGCTGGTAAGGCCAAAGGGGAGCACAATAAACTGAAAGTGCTTGTTGGCCACCGTGAACCACAGGTAACGCCGGTGGGCTGGCAGGATGGGGATGTGAAAATAAGCGTCCTGCAAGTCCAACGCTACCATCCAGTCTCCGGGGTCGAGGGCAGACAGAACCTGAGCTAGCGTCATCATTTTGAACTTCTCCTTCCGGAGGAAGCGGTTGACGTTCCTGAGGTCCAAGATAGGATGCACGCCTTTGTCCTTCTTGGGCACCAGAAAGTAGTGGGAATAGCAACCACGACCCACTTCTTTGCAATGCGCCGCATTGCAAATTTCATAATAACTTAGCCTGCCTGTTGGGAATTCGAAACTGTACAAGCAGATTGCTTTTTGTGTACGTTGGCGCTGCATTGTTTGAGCTAATTGCCGTAGCCTGCTATTATTTAGATTGCCGGTCCTCGGCTGTGCCCCGTTTCGCTTCCTGTTTCCGTAGCCATTTTGCTGTTGTGTCCACTCCTGGCCCGTGTCTCCTCCCCGCTACCGCCTCCCAGCTGACCCTCCCTCCCACAGACAGAGTAAGCTCGTCCCTCCTCCCCTCCTAGCGCTGTGACCACCTGGGCTTGCCCCGAAGCGGTCGCTCAACCACGCTCCCACGCTTGCTGATTAATTGTGTGCCTCATTGCTGCCTGCTGGACCCGTGATTCGTGCATACTCGCACAGCGCCTGGTATCGTAGCCGCAAAGCGCTATCAGTGCCCTTCCTGCGCCGCATTGCAAATTTCATAATAACTTAGCCTGCCTGTTGGGAATTCGAAACTGTACAAGCAGATTGCTTTTTGTGTACGTTGGCGCTGCATTGTTTGAGCTAATTGCCGTAGCCTGCTATTATTTAGATTGCCGGTCCTCGGCTGTGCCCCATTTCGCTTCCTGTTTCCGTAGCCTTTTTGCTGTTGTTGTTTCCACTCCTGGCCCGTGTCTCCTCCCCGCTACCGCCTCCCAGCTGACCCTCCCTCGCCCCCGACCCCTCCACCATACCCATATGACAGATGCCATTGCGCGCAGCGTTGACGCGCAGCGGTCGCGCCCCATTCGCGCCGAAGGTGCGCCAAAGGTAAGCCCGTCTACGCCCGTCCGCGCCTGGACAACGCCCAGCGCCTGACTCCCTGGTCCAGGCAAACCCCACTCCACCCGCATAACGTATGCCGCCGCCACCCTTCTAGCCCTTAACCCCGGCCGCACACCGCAATGCTACGAAGCTGCCCCGGGACGTACCCACGGTCCCTTCGCCTGCCACTCCTGCAAATATACCAGCATCAAGACCCATACCACATCCACTAACCCCAAAAACAGCTCCGACTCTAACCACCTGAAGTGCATCCTGCTAAACACCCGCTCGATCCACAGACACGCCACTGAACTCTGGGATCTACTGGACACTACATCACCGGACGTCGCCTTCCTTACTGAAACATGGATGAACGCATCTTCAACACCCGACATCGCCATAGCCATCCCGGACAACTACAAAATCATACGAAAAGACCGCACCATCCAAACAGGAGGAGGCATCGCCATCATCCATAAGAACACCATCAAAATCACGACCAGCTCCGACGATAACCTTACAACCGCCGAACACCTCCACTTCCAGATCCACACCGACCCTAGGACCACACTCAGAGGCACCCTCATCTACAGGCCTCCAGGAACCCGTAAACAATTCAGCGAAGACATCACTGACTTCATCAGTCCACATGCCCTCACCTCCGAGAACTACATTCTACTAGGAGACCTCAACTTCCACCTGGAAAAGAAAAACGACAGCAACACCACCACCCTTCTTGACAACATGACCAATCTCGGCCTCAAACAACTTGTTGACACCCCCACCCATGTAGCCGGACATACGCTCGACCCAATCTTCACCTCCAGCAAACATATCTCCTTCGATCACACCACAGCTCTCCATTGGACGGACCACAGTTGTGTTCACTTCAGCTACAAAACCACCTCGACCCACAACCCCCCACAACCTTTTCCCCGAAGAAAATGGAACAAAATCACCACCGACCAACTCCTCACATCGCTCAACCAAAACCCACCCGCCCTCTCATCGGACCCAAGCGAAGCGGCCATCAAATTCAAACAATGGTTTACTCACAGCGCTGACGAACTAGCACCCTTGAAAAACCATCACACCAAACAAGATAGCAAAAAGTTCCCCTGGTTCAACGATGACCTTAAGAAATCCAAGAAGCTATGCCGTACTCTCGAGAAAACATGGAGAAAAAACCCAACCACCGACAACATGACCACCTTCAAGGCAGCCACCCGCAAGCACCACCAGCTGATTCGATCCACCAAGAAATCAGCATTCAAGTATCGACTCGACAACAACGCCCATAACAGCAAGGAACTATTCAACATCGTCAAAGAATTCACCAACCCCACCGTAGCCACAAACGACATCACTCCCTCCCAAAACCTCTGCGATTCGTTATCCTCCTTCTTCTACAACAAAATTGCAGACATACATAAAAATTTCGAAAACAGCTCCAATGAACAATCCTCTCCACCCCCCTCAGAACCTAAACCGCCCTCCAACAACCTCAGCGCCTGGAACCCAATCACCACTGAAGACACCATCCGCCTAATGAACTCCACCCATTCTGGCTCGCCAACCGACCCATTCCCCCACCACATCTTCAACAAAGCTGACTCCATCATCGCACCCTATCTCTGTGATGTCATCAACTGCTCCTTCAACTCTGCTACCTTCCCAGAAAGCTGGAAACATGCCGAAGTCAGCGCCCTCCTGAAGAAACCCACGGCAGACCCCTCTGAACTTAAAAACTACCGCCCCATATCCCTCCTCCCATTCCCGGCCAAAGTCATTGAGAAAGACGTCAATAGCCAACTCACCGCCTTCCTCGAATCCAACAACTCCCTCGATCCCTCACAGTCCGGCTTTCGAGCCAAACACAGCACCGAAACCGCCCTCATCGCTGCAACAGATGACATCCGAACACTACTGGACAACGGAGAAACAGTGGCCCTCATTCTACTCGACCTCTCCGCCGCCTTCGACACTGTATGTCACAGCACCCTCATACAACGTCTCAACAACATCGGCATACAAGGAAAAGCCTTGGACTGGATCATCTCGTTCCTAGCTGGGAGAACTCAGAGAGTCCGACTTCCCCCGTTCAGATCAGAGGCAACAGAAGTCATCTGCGGTGTACCACAAGGATCATCACTCAGTCCCACCCTCTTCAACGTTTACATGAGTCCACTCGCTTCCATCGCGCGTCAACACAACCTTAACATCATCTCCTACGCTGACGACACCCAGCTGATCCTTTCCCTCACCAAAGACCCCAACACCGCCAAAACCAATCTTCACGAAGGCATGAAAGAAGTAGCCGTTTGGATGAAAAACAGCCGCCTAAAACTTAACTCAGACAAAACGGAAGTGCTCATCCTAGGATCATCCCCCTCTGCCTGGGACGACTCATGGTGGCCTTCGGATCTGGGCTCAGCACCCATACCCACAGACCACGCACGTAACCTTGGCTTCATCCTAGACTCCTCACTCTCGATGACCAAACAAGTCAACGCCGTCTCATCCTCCTGCTTCAACATACTTCGTATGCTCAAAAAAATCTTCCATTGGATCCCCGCCGAAACAAGAAAGACTGTCACCCACGCACTGGTTACGAGTCGACTAGACTACGGAAACACCCTCTACGCCGGAATCACAGCCAAATTACAGAAAAAACTCCAACGCATCCAAAACGCATCAGCGAGACTCATTCTGGACATCCCTCGCCAAAATCACATTACCAGCCACCTGAAAGACCTCCACTGGCTTCCCGTCAACAAGAGAATAACATTCCATCTCCTCACCCACGCACACAAGGCCCTCTACAAACTAGGACCCGAATGTCTCAACACTCGACTATCCTTCTACTCACCCACCCGCCAACTAAGATCCTCCAATCAAGGCCTCGCCGCAGTTCCGCGTATCCAAAGATCCACCATGGGAGGTAGATCCTTCTCCTACTTGGCGGCCAAGACCTGGAACTCACTCCCCACTCACCTCCGCCTTACACAGAACCACATCCCCTTCAGAAAAGAACTCAAAACCTGGCTATTCGATAAATAATAATCCCCCTCCCCAAGCGCCTTGAGACCCTCTGGGTGAGTAGTGCGCTATATAAATACTTGAACTTGAACTTCTGGGGCAGGAAGTCACTTGATGGCTCCCTTGGCCAAGAGAGCTGTAACTTCCTGTTGGAGAAGGGCCCGATGATACTCCGACATTCAATGGTACTGAGGTGGCGTGGCTGGGGGGGGTGGGGGGTGGGGTGTAGTCTCGAAGGGGAGGGAGTAGCCCCTTCAGACTATCTGCAAAACCCACCTGGCAGACGTGATGGTGCACCAGTGGGGTAGGTGATGGCGAATCCTGCCCCCCACTGCCGATTGGTGGCCCTGAAAGGTCGGACTAGGAGGGTTTGTAGGCTGCTGTAGTTGGGGCTGTGGTGGACTGGCTTCCGACCCACAGCGGTGGGTTCCACGTCCCTGGCCGTGCAGGGGCTGAGCAGCTTGCGCCGGCCTGTGGCTCTGGGAGGAACGTGGCGGGCACCCCTTCCGTTGCCATGACGGGGACGAAAAGCAGACTGCACAGATTGGGTGGAGAGGCCCAAGGACTTGGCCGTAGCCCAAGAGTCCTTGAAGTGCTCTAGCGCGCTGTCTGCTTTGTCACCAAACAGGTGAAGTCCATCAAAGGGCATGTCCATGAGGGTAGCTGGACATACCCAGAAAAGCCAGTCTTAGCGTTGAAGGGCTACCGACGTTGAAATCACGTTCAATCAACGTTGAAGGGTTACCGACGTTGAAATCATCCTGCCTAGCGATTTGGCAGCGTCCAGTCCACATCGTATGGTAAACTTGGCAGTGTCTCTCCCCTGGGCGACTGCATGAGATAGCACGGCCAGGGCCACCTCCGGCCATTGTGGCAGCACCTGCGCTACCGTATCCCACACAGAGTGGGTGTAAAGGCCCAACAGACATGCAGTGTTTACCGACCGCAGTGCAGTCCCAAGCTGGAGGAAGAAAAGATCTTCTTCCCAAGATGGTCCAGGTTTTTGGATTCCCTATCAGGTGGTGCGGTAGGGAATGTAGAGAACACTGGGAGTGCAGTTCCTAAGGGGATGGAGGGGGAAAAGACAATACTTTTGTCATGTTGCTCTCACACACCCCGAGAGGTGTCATGCTTCATCATTGGGCCTTGCTCCTCGTAGGGCCAGCGCTGCAATGCTCGACGGGCTCACCGTTTCCGGGGCTCCTTGTCGGAGACCTTTTTTTGGAGAAGCCTTTGGGTGCGTGCGGGTGTGGGGGCAGTGGGGGAGGGCAGAAAGGGAATGATGTGCACGTGTAAGGAGATTTAAAATAGGTCAGGGTCAATCCTAATGGCAATAATTTTAATGATAGGGGTTGATCCTGCCTAACTAGAAATAACTGGATGCCCTATTGGAATGTGCCATTGGACGATGACGCTTGAACCACCCAGCTCTCTGGGGTGCAGTGTTGGGAGAGGAAAGTAGGGTCGCCCGGAGCCGGGAGGTGGCGTTGGGCAATCATCCTATCCACAGGAGCCCCTGTGTGGGGCCTGGGCCAGGTGCCCAAAAGGATGTCAGTTAGGGCTTCATTAAACAGTAGCAGGGGCTCTGAAGAGCTCGCTGCCGGTTGAAGCACCTCTATCAGGAGGTAAGTCCTGACTGCCACCATAGGTAGCTCGAGGTTGAGAGCCTCAGCCGCCCTACGCAACACAACTGCGTAAGAAGCTCCCTCCTCCGTAGCCACAGTAGGAGGAGACAACAGGCCAAGGTCTGGGGAGATGTCCAGACCACTGGCTTCCCCCAACTCCTCTCTCCAGTCCGAATCATATTCCAACTGGTCAGTTAAAGGGTCTCCAGAACCCTCCCAGCCCTCCTCACCCTCCTCTGGTTGCCAATCTGGCCTGAAAGGAACCCCAGGATAGAACAGGGGTACAAAAGTACCCGCTGGCGCCGGTCAACGCTGGTCCAGCTCTTCTGTCCACATTGGGGTGGAGGCCGGCGTCGATGTTGGCAGGGGACACAACCAGCATGGGCTGCGGACACGATGCCGGTGAAATCTGCGCCGGGGGAGTTGTTATGAGGTCGACCGGCCATGATCCGGATCCAGGCCTTGATCCATGGGGACCCTGCGACGCCAGGGCCGGAGCCGCCGGTGTTGAAGGCCCAGGGTCCCAGCCGAGTCCGCGGGGCCCGAAGGGGCACCAACAGATTCGGGCTGCCCAAAGATGGCATACATCGCTTCGTAAAAGCTTTGAAGCTGGGCTGGGGTCCCTCCAGGTCCCGGAAAAGGAGGGAACCTTGGAGTCGACCCTTCGGACTCCACACGCAGAGCGGCGGGAAGGGCACCACCCGCATCCCTCGTTGAGTCGGCCGACGGACGGGGAGAAGTCAAAGAGCGACAATGCTTCTTCGACTTCAAGGTCGAGTGGTGGTGGTGGCTCCGCGACCGGTCCCTCGATCTCCCGCACGACTGGGACCTTGAGCGGTGCGTAGCGAACTGCTTGGCCTCGAGTAGCAGGATTTATGGTCCGGCAGTCGGAACACGACTCAGGATCGTGGTCACGTTCGAGGCACCACAGGCACAAGTGGTGCGGATCCGTCACTGACATCTTGAACCGCAAGCCTTGAAACCGGGCATCCCTAACGTGCACCAGGATTCAATAGACTCAAAAAACAGTGTTGACAAAAGTCGCAAAAAAGTCAGTCAAAAAGTGTCTGGAGGAACTGCTCTCTCCAGATCTGTGCTGGCTGGTGCGGAAAAAAAAAGAACTGATGTCAGCGTGCGAGGGCTGCGTCTAAGTAGCTGCTGTGACATCATCCTGGCGACCTTGATGCCAATGACGAACGCGGAGCCGACCGACGCCACCTTTTGCCGCGCAGGGGTACTGCTGATGAAAAATTCTCCGGATCCAGTCTGACGCCTGGGGGTAATTCACAAGGTAAGGAATCTATAACTAATTGTCTCTTTTATATAACTCAAAATTCAATTTTTTTTTTTTATAACTACTAACATTTTAACACATAATAAAAATACAAATAATTCTTATACAAAAAACAAACATCTTACACACATAAAATATATACTAAAATACATAACATTAATGAAAAAATCGATATTTTTAACAACTATATTTTTGCAAACGATATTAAACACTTCGATATTTTTTTAATCAATATTACTTAACTAAAATCAATATTCTTGACCACGAGAATTTGTCTGTCAATATTCCTGACCCACGATATTTTTACCATGATATTTGTGCAATTCAATATTTTTTACTCAATATTCTTTCTCTGCACCCTGTAGATTACTTGCCTGCTAGATTCCAAAGTAGTACCTTCTGCAAATCGCTAGATCTGAAAGAGTGATCAGAAGAGGAAACCGTGGAGTACAGAAAGTGCAAAATGGTCACCCCTCTCACCTCTGAATCCAAGCAATAATGCTTAATCACGACAGTGGCAGAGAGCCAGCGTGGTTATACAGAAGTCGGAGTTTCCATAAGAATGCTTTTACTTTGCTAATTACTTTGGCGCTGTTTGACAAATCTTCCCAAACTTTAAAAAAACGAAATATTCTTCCACCTCTATGATGAACTGTTTATGCTATCACGGATGACTTACAACATCATTATACCCCGGCACTCGAAATATTATATAGATCGAAATATAGAACCTTGATAAGATAAGATTTCTTAAGAAAAGACGTTTTTTATACAAACTCATCTCTGTCGTTTGCCTGTGATATACTGAATATTTGTTTTCGTGAAACCAACTTATCAAGGTCCTATATTTGAATCTATATAACATTTAGATTGCCGGGTATAATGATGATGTAATGTATCTCACAGTGACTGTGGTTGGTCCCTGTGTATTTGTGCACCCAAGGTAGTAGGGTACACCTTTACCCTTAGTGGTACCTTTAGAATTTCTCAACTGTCAGATACATTTGGAGAATTCACCATACTTCTGGTTGCCCACTCTATATGTACTTTTTCTGAGGTGCGACTCCTTAGACACTACTATCGATTCCATCATGGATGACATCTGAAAACTATGGCCCTGCAAGTTATACTTATGTTATTTATAAATAACTAATCCACATATGGGAGGAACAATTCAGTGCCTCCTGCTGTTAAAGGAGATGAATACATTGCATACCTGTAATCCTAGGGGAATCCTCATCAAACTCATAAGCACTGAATAGTCCCACCCATGCACTTCTTAAATATATATATATATATATATATATACATACATATATATATATATATATATATATATATATATATATATATATATATATATATATATATATATATATATATATATATATATATGGAAACCAATCCTTAGAAAAAGCGAACTCCTTCAACAGGAACGGACCACACAAAGGTTTTCAAAATTACGTGCGTTTATTAGCCTCCACACAACATGACGCGTTTCAGCCGGGTCGCCCCGGCCTTGATCACATGACGTGTCAGGAAGAAGATCCACCCTTAAATACTACACATCAACGTTGAACCCTCCCATACATCAATAGAAAGGGTAAATAGACTAGTAATATCTTATAAAGTGCATAGTGCAGTCGTGCAAAAGCAAATTATGTCATATATAAGATAAAAATCCGGGGCAAGGGCCCAAATCCTAATCATAAACCTGAATACTAGTACTGTCAGATTCTAATAACAATTGTATGTAGTAAAACCCATTTGTGAAATTAAAAAATGTGGTTGATTTCAACCATTCATTAATAATGAATAAAATAAATGAAAATGCAGATGCAATTAACAGTTAATCTGATATATGTACCACAGAGATGAATGCATTATTAGACATACTCATGCTATTTTAACTAACGATATGAGGATTTAGAAAGGATCAATTAGCAAACACTAAATAAATAAATATATATGTATATAAGAAAACATTATTATATATGTATACAACATTATTATCATTAGAATACAGATGAGATAAGATTTCGATAATATAGTGGGATCAAAAAACGGTCAACAATAGATTAGTAACCCTTTCTCAGAACAACCCAAAGTCAAACTAGAACAAACTAGAAGACCATATAGGTAATAAACTCTAAATAGTTACATTAAAAATCCATTATATACGCAAAATTGATAAATTTACCCAAAAATATAAAATCTAAATTCATATATATACACACATACATATACATCAATCAGTTCATTGAAAACATAGGATCATCACGAAATAGACATTGTATAAAATCAACCGAAGAATTAACTTGATATTGAGCCCAATACCAAGTATATATCTAGAGTAATCTGAATACCATGACAAAGAAAGGGGGCCAATAAGTTCATAAAAAATTCACCATATCTTCTCCCGTATTAAGCCCGCTTGAAACGCGTCTGGCACATGCAATTGGGAAGTCACGATTGCGTGCTGAGTTTGCTGCTGCTGGAGGTGGTGTGCGGCAACCATTCCTTGTGTGATGTCTCCTTGTGGACACCTTGTTTGTTTGATATAATGCGGCTGGTCCGGCCGCGAAGATGTCCCACCGCTGCAACACAGCGGGTCCTGGTGCTCGGCATTGCGAGCCTGCTTTGGAATGGAATGGGCCTGACCTTCAGATTATTATTGGGAGCAACTCAGTGCCTGTTTGCTGACTTTCGCCCAACCGGGATAACATTTTTGCACATCGTGAGGCTCCTGATCCACTTGGGACTGACGGAACTTGAGTCAGGGGCAGAGGAACTACATTTACCAGGATGCCTTGCTGCACACGCCCACATGGGCGGGGACTCTATTAACATTAAAAACGTTCCAAACCTACCTGGATGCCTCACTTTGTTATTTGCATGCCATTGAGAAAGGGCTTGCCGCTTGAAACGCGTCTGGCACATGCAATTGGGAAGTCACGATTGCGTGCTGAGTTTGCTGCTGCTGGAGGTGGTGTGCGGCAACCATTCCTTGTGTGATGTCTCCTTGTGGACACCTTGTTTGTTGGATATATTGCGGCTGGTCCGGCCGCGGAGATGTCCCACCGCTGGAACACAGCGGGTCCTGGTGCTCGGCATTGCGAGCACGCTTTGGAATGGAATGGGCCTGACCTTCAGATTATTATTGGGAGCAACTCAGTGCCTGTTTGCTGACTTTCGCTCAACCGGGATAACATTTTTGCACATCGTGAGGCTCCTGATCCACTTGGGACTGACGGAACTTGAGTCAGGGGCAGAGGAACTACATTTACCAGGATGCCTTGCTGCACACGCCCACATGGGCGGGGACTCTATTAACATTAAAAACGTTCCAAACCTACCTGGATGCCTCACTTTGTTATTTGCATGCCATTGAGAAAGGGCTTACCACTTGAAACGCGTCTGGCACATGCAATTGGGAAGTCAAGATTGCGTGCTGAGTTTGCTGCTGCTGGAGGTGGTGTGCGGCAACCATTCCTTGTGTAATGTCTCCTTATGGACACCTTGTTTGTTGGATATAATGCGGCTGGTCCGGCCGCGGAGATGTCCCACCGCTGCAACACAGGGGGTCCTGGTGCTCGGCATTGCGAGCACGCTTTGGAATGGAATGGGCCTGACCTTCAGATTATTATTGGGAGCAACTCAGTGCCTGTTTGCTGACTTTCGCCCAACCAGGATAACATTTTTGCAGATCGTGAGGCTCCTGATCCACTTGGGACTGACGGAACTTGAGTCAGGGGCAGAGGAACTACATTTACCAGGATGCCTTGCTGCACACGCCCACATGGGCGGCGACTCTATTAACATTAAAAACGTTCCAAACCTACCTGGATGCCTCACTTTGTTATTTGCATGACATTGAGAAAGGGCTTACCGCTTGAAACGCGTCTGGCACATGCAATTGGGAAGTCACGATTGCGTGCTGAGTTTGCTGCTGCTGGAGGTGGTGTGCGGCAACCATTCCTTGTGTGATGTCTCCTTGTGGACACCTTGTTTGTTGGATATAATGTGGCTGGTCCGGCCGCGGAGATGTCCCACCGCTGCAACACAGCGGGTCCTGGTGCTCGGCATTGCGAGCACTCTTTGGAATGGAATGGGCCTGACCTTCAGATTATTATTGGGAGCAACTCAGTGCCTGTTTTCTGACTTTCGCCCATCCGGGATAACATTTTTGCACATCGTGAGGCTCCTGATCCACTTGGGACTGACGGAACTTGAGTCAGGGGCAGAGGAACTACATTTACCAGGATGCCTTGCTGCACACGCCCACATGGGCGGAGACTCTATTAACATTAAAAACGTTCCAAACCTACCTGGATGCCTCACTTTGTTATTTGCATGCCATTGAGAAAGGGCTTACCGCTTGAAACGCGTCTGGCACATGCAATTGGGACGTCACGATTGCGTGCTGAGTCTGCTGCTGCTGGAGGTGGTGTGCGGCAACCATTCCTTGCGTGATGTCTCCTTGTGGACACCTTGTTTGTTGGATACATATATATATATATATATATATATATATATATATTACCTACTGGCGGTCGCCAGTAGGTATATATAGTTAGGATTTTTTCTCTATGGGTTTTTTGAAAATTCTATGTCTAATAACTTTGGCGTTTGTGGACGGAATTGGCTGACATTTTCAGGAAAATGGCACATTTTGTTTCTGAGCAGCCCCTGAAAATTTTGGGGGGGTTCGTCAAGGGGGGGCCGAGAAAAAAGGGGGGTCCCAAAACGCGTTTTTCCCATGTTCATTTCCATAGGGCGGTTGGCCTCACTTTTAGCCCGAACGGCTGAATGGATTTGCACGAAACTTGGCAAAATTGTAGGGACTGGTAGCCCGATGTGCCTTTTGTAGGTCTCAATATATGTGCTCCAGTGGATTTTGAGAAATTAACGTTTAAAAAAAGATATATATCTGTAACAGCGGACTGGGCAGCGGCCCAGGACGCGTACTTGTCGCGCAACGGAGCTTTGTGAAGCGAAGCTGATTGGTTCTCCGGCGTCTGTCAACATTCCATACAGTCCGTAGCGGCCGCCATCTTGTCTCTCGGTAGGATCGAGAGACAAGAGGAGGTCAAAACAAAGGGGGAAATAACTATAAGGGGGCATAGTAGATCCTCGCTGACCCCCTAGGTTTGATGTGGAGGTTTTAAAAGGGCCCCGCGGGGCAAAAAAAAATAATAATAATAATAATCGAACGGCTGAATGGATTTGCACGAAACTTGGCAAAATATTAGGGACTGGTAGCCCGATGTGCCTTTGCTAGGTCTCAATATATGTGCTCCAGTGGATTTTAAGAAATTAACGTTCAAAAAAAGATATATATCTGTAACAGCGCTCCGCTTCGCGTAACGGAGGTTTGCGAAGCTGATTGGTCATTCTGTCACTGGGCTATAGTTGGGCTACATCTGGCTGATATTTGGGCTACATTTGTTTTTTTGTGTGTCTGGCGGCCATCTTTGGGCTACATTGGGCTACATTTGGGCTCCAACATATATATAGGCCAATGTAGCCCAATATATATTTTTCAAAGTTAATTTTCGTAAAAACCACTGGAGCATATATCTTGAGACATAGCAAAGGCACATCGGGCTACCAGTCCCTACAATTTTGCCAAGTTTCGTGGAAATCCATTCAGCCGTTCGAGCTAAAAGTGAGTCCAACCGCCCTATGGAAATGAAGGAAATGAATGGGTAATTTGTAATTAGCAAATAGCTCATCGCAAACTAGGAATGGTAAAGAATCGCTATTTATTCCTTAAAGTTCGCTATTTAGGAAATGCAAAAAACTTTGATGATACATATGGCGGTTCATCTCTAACAAGATAAGAAGCATAGGGATACATTTATGATGACTGGCGCATCACCAGAAATGTGTTAGTCATTCTGTGCCGCTGTTCCGTCACCTATGGTGTGCTGCATTTACAATGCGGCGCATCATGGGGCAAAAACAGCACAGATGCGTGATGTATCTGTGCCGTAAAGGTGGCGCATTGCTGGAGTTGTATCGCAAGTGTGATGAAGCTCCAGCAAGGGTCGGGGGTGCCCCTGTCGCAGGGTTTCTGTTCTCACACAGAACTGTGGACAGAGGATTGGAACCTCGGCGAATTAGGGTGTCCCAAAACTCACGTAAGTAATCAAAAACTCCTTAGCAAGCTAGGTACAGTGTCACATTGGATATAACAAACTCTCAATGTTTAGACAATCCAGAATATGAACTTATAGTACCTCAGGATACGTGGAACTCATGAACAGTCGGTCGTTATATATTTCTTAGAAACCAGAACATGGAGTTAAGAAGAACACATGTGTATTTGAAATGTTTATTTACTAATGCCGTCTTCACAGGCGTAGTATCTTAGATAATACAAGTACACATATTATCAGTAGCAAAATTACCAGCATAGTTACTAGTACATAAAAAGCGAATGGTGATAGTATGTTAACATGCTGTAAATGAATAAGAGTTAGCAACACTTATAAGCAGCCGCGGGCCGTGGAGGGAGTTACGGTGGGGCGGTGGGGCAGGGAGGCGGGGAGGGGGAGGGGCAAGGTAGAGAGGGCTCCACCCTGCTTCTCCCCCTCCCCGCCTCCCTGCCTCACCGTAACTCCCTCCACGGCCCGCGGCTGCTTATATCTCACCCTCCCTAATACACATATTATATTATTTGCTAAGAAGGTCTCTTTGTGTTGGTTTAGGGCGTGCCCATACTTTAGTGTCTTAGATTTGAAGGAATCACATCAGCATACACCAGCTCTCTCTTCATGTGAGCCGCATCAACTGTTGTGTATGTGTGTTCGGCAAAGCAATATAAAACCCGCCTCATGCCCAGAATTGGCAGAAGTTGCACTTATGTTATGAGTATGAAGTCGTGGAGATCAGACCTCATAACAATTCTGTATCGTGTTGTTCTTGAAACTTTAGCACTCGCTGTACAGATATAGTTTAACAAGCAAAGCAGATAGTAGAGCAATAACATATTATTCTCATGTAAACCACGATGAACTACTAGGTGGAAAGCTAAAGCAACAACTAAGTGTCGTGTGCAGAAGTTGCAAAAAAGGAAAAATGGCGTTTAAACCGGTAATGAGCCCATGCTAACTTAACACGGTGTAAAGATATCCAGGACCTAGATGACACCTCCCCATGATCCGGAAACGAACTGAATAAGATAATAGAAGTGCCATCTCATGAGAGCAGATTGCAAGTTTATATGTGGACGGTCCGCAAGGTAAAGCATTAAAAACTAGGAAAATTTAATGCTAAAGAAAAATAAAACAGCCAAGTACTTTATCGAGTCTTAAGCCAATAGGCAAGGTAAATAATAAAAACTTGACAAATAAGTCAATGAATTGTCAATGAAATGCTAGTACTCAGCATATCAAACATGAAAAAGGTCTATGACATAACTGTGTATGCAAAATAAGCTGCAACAGCCTCCAATAGGAAGTCACCGTCTTCATCCGAAAACAGTTCAGCCATCCAATTTAAAAGCGGAAAAGAACATACGTGCTCTCCCAGCACCGGATCCTCTATCACCATCAGAGGACAGCTCGGTGGGTTTTCAAGAAAGCTCTGTTCCAAGAAAGACTGTGCTGCCGCCAGTAAATTCCAGGGACCAAGTAGTCCATGCATCAATGCCACAGCCATAATCCTTTCGCCAGGACAAACCAACTCGTGAGTAATGATAGGAGTCATCAGCTGATTAAAGTCGACGTCAGGAGAAACCGGTCCGCAGAGACACAAATCAATGGCCCAATCGAAATCACAGGTCAGGCAGTGAAATACAGGCTGGACACAGGTGAAGTAGGAGAATCGAAAAGATAATCCATATGCCGTGCTTAATATCGCCAACGGCATTGTGCCATAATATTCTAGCATGCGATTGCGGAACAGTGTCAGCAGCTGCAGGGTGGGAGGTTGCATAGGAGGGACATCCATATTTAAAAATGTAAAAAAGCACAAGAGCGTCCGCTGGTAATGCAAGTAAAAATGCCAATCCACGAACCAGAGTGGAGAAAATAGAATGAAAGGAAGCAGGGATGAGTCCAAAGATTTTCTCAAATGAAGTCACGAGACCACTGGTAACAACTTTAAAAAAGTGCGCCAGGGACTTTGCGGAGGATGCGTTAAAGATAGTCGGAACCATCTTGCTGAATTTGAAAGGCAAATCTGAATTGAAAAGTGTGTGCACCTCTGTACGGGTGTTCGCTATGTGAAGCACGAAAGTTTCACGGGCCGAACTCAAGGCCACCTCTCTCTGAGACAAAAGAGCTCTTATTCTTGCCATGCCGTTGAAATCTGTCCCAAGGTTGGTATTTGTGGCCAGATTGAAAACTCCCTATGTTCATGTGTGGGAGGAAATAGAACATTTCTGCAGCAAATAACCCGTTCACTTACTGTTACGATAAAAGGAATACTTTTAATTAACTCAGAACAATCTTCATTATTGAGCATCAAATAACTACCATTTTCCAACAACTTGAACGTGGGGATGATAGCAGGAACTGGCGTGCCTTGCAACACGCAAGCCATATTTGGTCGGTGTTTGTTGCATGAACCGTGTAACTGTATGTGCCTACACATTAGTGAATGATCTGGCGTCTCAGTGCATTCCTCTCCATTCAGATAAACTTCTTGATCATCTTTGAAACATCTGTATGTGTATGGAAGCGACCAGACCTCATGAAGAAAAGCACTACCTAAAGGTTCATAACGACCTATTGGTATATATTTCATACAATTTGAAAACTTATATAAAGCAAAAGGCAGCGTTATTAAACCGTGGATAAGGCACGTTGCCAAAAAACCCGCAATCCTCTGCTGATGATGTCACTGAGCATGTCATGAATGATGTAATATGTGACATCATCAGCAGTGGATTATGGGTAATAGTATCTCTAGTTTACTCCCCTATAGCTGTCTTTCTTTTAACATAAGTGTCTGTTTCCTTCCCTTATACTTACTGTTTTTGGTTCGCTTCCGGTTCGCGTACCGGGGAGCGAACTGGGAAGCGAACTAAGAGAAATAGAGGTTGGCACAGTTCCAAATATTGTACCAATTTTTTAATAACGGGGAGGTAGTTCTGAAAAGAACTTTTTTTTTTATTTTTCAGAACATTTTTTTACTTTTTTTGAATTTTTCTGAACAGTTTTATATTTTTTGGGGTTTTTCTTGGAGGGGGCAATGAAAACGATTCATTGTAAAGGGCTCAACAGGAGCAACAAAACAAAAAAAAGAAGTATTTATTATTTTGGGCGTTTCGTACAAACTTGCATATGATAGTCAATAGCTCTGTTGATCAGAGTGATGCTTTTTTCTCCGTAGGAAATGAATCCATCGCAAAATACGCAGATGTGTTTTACATCACCAAATCTCATTTGTATATTTGGCACCATCTCCCTGCCCTCTGGTCGCGTTACTTCCGGTACAACAGATCTTCTGGCCATAATAGGGAGATTATCTAGGTCGTTCCGAAACTGTGCAGCACTGTAGTTGTTAGGATGCCACCTAGTCATATGGCGATGCATTGTGTAGTTTCCGAAACTGTATTTTTTGTCGGTCCCTCTGGACAGTCTATCTTGACATATAAGGCAAGTTACGTATCTTGCATTTACTTTTTTCTGACCTTTGGGAATTTTAAAAAATTGCCAAATGAAGTTTTCTTTCCGGTGAGACGTCCTGGGCTGCTCAGGCAAAAACTGCCTCTCTTCGTGCTCGTCCTCCTGTTCCTCTTCTTCCTCTCCTTGTTGAATTATAACTTGAGCAGGTGGTCCACTCTTCCTTGGATGTGGTGGAGGTGGTGGGGAAGCACCAGCTGAAGCTACTAAAGAAGCCATTGCTCAGTGATCACAAAGGGTCTTTCTCTCACAATGATGAAAGTCAGAGTGAGGAAAGAAGGAGGGATTTTCATCATTTGGGAAAAACAAGAGTTCTCAACCAATCAAAAGTGTTCATTTTAGATTATATGACCTAGTCTTACATCATTAGGAAACCAAAAGTGAAATGAACCAATGAAAAGTGTTATTACCAAGTCACATGACTTGCTGTGTTTACGTTAAGCGCTTTGCAGGGCCTCCCGGTTTGCTTCCAGAAACCTGCGCTTTGCGACTCGCTTCGCGTACCAGTTCGCTAACGTTGTACGTCATATGACGTATCACGCGACAACGTGAAACGTCATGCGGACGGGAGGCGTCACGATGTTGTTTTCTAACGCGGCACTTGCGGTAAAGAAACGTTTACCGGCTCGCGGTCTATTTCGCGGCATCAAGGTCAGCTAACGGGAAGCTTCCCGATTCGCGAAGCGGGAACGAAGAAAAAAAAATATTTTAAAAAAAAAATTATTCATAAACATAAAATATATTTTTGGATTTAAAGAAGAATACATTTTACAGCTACAGATATTAGCTGTTAAAAAACCAATGAAATTCACAGAAAAAACCATAGGTTATAGACCATATATAGTTAGGAATTAGCATTTACAAAACCTTGAAAATTCACTGAAAAAACCATAGGTTATAGACCATATATAGTTAGGAATTAGCATTTAGAAAACCTTATTTTACTCACACAAAACCATTGAAATTCCATATATAGTTAGTTGCACTAACTATATATCGCGCACCCGCAATCCACTGCTGATGATGTCACATATTACATCATTCATGACATGGTCAGTGACATCACTGATGACATCACTGATGACATCTCAAATGACATCACTGATGACATCACTGATGACATCTCAAATGACATCACTGATGACATCATGACACACCAATACCAGTTACTACATAAGCACTCACTGATTCCTACGTCTACACACACATTCACTCATTCACCCATACAATCACTCATACATACAGTCACTTATTATTACAACACTATCATATGCACTCATACACCTATGCAGACAGTCACACACTGCCACTCATCCATGGAGTTACTCACACACCAAGCCAGTCCTGTAAAGAATCAATCACACTTCCATTTCTTCATCTATACAGTTAAACACAGAACACCATACTTCAGTGACATCACTGATGACATCACTAATGACATCTGAAATGACATCACTGATGACATCTCAAATGACATCACTGATGACATCATGACACACCAATACCAGTTACTACATACACACTCACTGATTCGTACGTCTACACACACATTCACTCATTCACCCATACAATTACTCATACATACAGTCACTTATTATTAGAACACTATCATATGGACTCATACACCTAGTCAGTCCTGTGAAGAATCAATCACACTTCGATTTCCTCATCTATAGTTAAACACAGAACACCATACTTTTCACACATATACTAACACATACTTACTCTCTTATACAATCACTGATACAAGTACACATTGATATGCACAGAGTCACACACCTCCCAGCCAGCCACACACACACTCAGTCTTCCATACATCCAGTCATTCTTCAATATGTAAAACGTATTTAAACTTTACAAAAACACACAGACACTAGATGATGTCATCAGTGATGTCATTTGAGATGTCATCAGTGATGTCATCAGTGATGTCACTGACCATGTCATGAATGATGTAATATGTGACATCATCAGCAGTGGATTGCGGGTGCGCGATATATAGTTAGTGCAACTAACTATATATGGAATTTCAATGGTTTTGTGTGAGTAAAATAAGGTTTTCTAAATGCTAATTCCTAACTATATATGGTCTATAACCTATGGTTTTTTCAGTGAATTTTCAAGGTTTTGTAAATGCTAATTCCTAACTATATATGGTCTATAACCTATGGTTTTTTCTGTGAATATATATATATATATATATATATATATATATATATATATATATATAAAGCAACCCTGCATGTAGTAATTCACACACATAAATATACGGTAGATTCAACAGTGGCGGCAGGGAGGGAAAAGCCGTCCGCAAAAGTGGACTAGTGGCAGAGGGGTGGAGGGAAAGGCACGCTGGGTCACGCGGCGTCGGAAGGTGCTGGTGTTGAGGCACCAGATCCCCTGAGGCGGGATGCCTCCAAGCCCCTGTCAGGGAAGAAAGGAGCGAACCCTCAAAGGGAAGCAAGATCTCCCTCCCACCAGAGCCCTGGTGGAGAACCTCCAAGAAATGGTCCGCTGGGAAATGAGCGATCGGGTCACCCATGCGCAGAATGCCCACAGCCATGGACTACGTGTGAGCGAAGGCCGCACCCGCCTCTGTAGGGCCCTGTGGTGGAGCAAGCAGCTCCTCCGTGGGTGACGGCCGTCCCCGAAGCCAAGCGAGACAGGCAAAGGCCAGACCTGGAAGTCAGCAGGAACCAAAGAATGGGGGACATGCCGCTCTTCCGACGAACACCTCGGCCTCAGAAATGGCAGGGAGCTACCCTTCGACGAAGCCGGTGAAAAAGAAACCACATGGCGGCCAATCTACGGGGAGGAAGACACCAATATGCAGCCAGCCTCCGGAGAAGAGGGAGCGTCTGAAGACAAATCCACGGCACGACCTCTGTGTGGTCATAGAGTCTGCCACCTGAGGCAGGACATCAACACCATCTGGCGCCGAGGGAGATGCCGGATAGGGCTCCTCCAAATCACACTGCGCCGGGGACCGGAGTGGAGCGTGGAGCCAGAGCCAAACTGACCAAGGTGCGGCGCCAGAACGAAGCTGAGGCAGCCGCCTGCGTGGAGGAACGAGAAGGACCGGCGGAGTGACACGAAGCCCTCCACCAGCCTCGGCCCATAATGTGGTGGAGGTGGCCCGGCAACCCATGTAAAGGCGCCAGGGAAGATTCAACCTCAGACTTGTCCTCTGACAAGGCAGCCGCCCGCGGGGATGGACGAGAGGGGCCCAGAGAGGGACGAGAGGGGCCCGGAGAGGGACGAGGGGTCCCCACCCAGCCTCGACCCAGAGAGGGACGAGGGGAGGTCACCGACCCGTGTGGCGCAGCCCGAAGCAGCAGGCTCTGGCACCATGGCGGCGCCTGGCCAGAGGGTCGAGCGGGGCTCGAGGATGCGACCCGAGCCTCAGCGGCCTTCGGTGACACCACAGGGACTCCTGCGGGAGTTTGCGGCGAGGCAGAGGCACCGTGATCTGAAGGAGGGACCCCCGAGGGGCCGCACCCCAACAGCACCACATCCTCCAAGCCTGGATCCGAGCTAGTCGGCGCCGGGTCCGGAGCCGCTGCCAGTGCCAGGGCCGGAGCTGCGCAAGGCAAGGGATCCGTTGTTGCCCCAGGAGGGGAAGGAGGAGGAGACACCAGAGAGGCCTGCAAAGCCACCGCGTATGTCTCCATCTGGACTCTTGATGGCCCATCACCAGGAAACAGTGGATAGGATGACACGCGGGCCGCATCACCCGCGGAGATCCCACGCCCCCGGCAGGCCGGACAGCAGCCCCCGGGGACAAACTGCGACAGTTACCCACCGGGGAGCGCCGCTCATGCGACATCGGAGAAGGGCGAGGACCACGGCCGTATCTGAAGCCGTCTGCCGAGGCTGATCGAGGGGAGGAAGCCGACCTGGAGAGACGTGTCAAGAATAGTTTCATCCGGCGCTCCTGCCGCGACTTTGGCTTCAACTGTTGGCACGCCTCACAATCAGTGGTGCCGTGATCCTCCCCTAAACACCACATACAAATGAGGAGAGGGTCCGTTGCCGACATAAGATGCCCACACGAAGTGCAAGTCTCGAAGCCCGAAGGCATTTGCACACTGTTCACCAAAAGAAGAGACAATGATGAGAAAAAGGGGCACCGAACAGGCCCGAGTAAAGACAGGATCCGCGTTGCACGTGGAAAAGGAAAAAAACTGCCGTAGGCGCACCGGGGTGGGGCTTATGTGACCTCGCTGACATCACGTACGCGGACAATGCCTCGGCGGAGTCGCGTGATGCCGCCCCGCCTCCGGCGCGCAGGGATGCTGTGGCAAAAACTTTCCGGATCCAGTCTCACGCCTGGGGATAATTCTATGTGAAGAAATCTGCAACTAGTAGTCTCTATCAGATACTTTTATTTAGAAAGAAAAAAGTAAGGGAATATGAGACGTTGGTAACCAATAGGCTGCCAGTCAAAAAATACAACAGAAAAACTGGCACTGTGCCTTTAAGAACCTTTCACCGACCCCTTTATCCCATCTTTCCTCACAGGCGACAGTTAGGTCAGGTAATGTTTATGGAAAATGTAGGAGTCCTGGATACAGAAGTTGTTGAGAGCTGCAACAGTTTCCATCTGAGGAAGTGGGTGGTTTGCTTATGACTATGATGAGGATTCTCCTGGCAAGAACTAGGATTACAGGTAAGCAATTTATCCTTCTCTTCCAAGGGATCCTCATCAAAAGTCATAAGCAGTGAAAAGAATCGCAAGCCCATCCCGCAAAGCGTGGACTTGAAAACAAGGGCAGCTCCAACAATTAACCAAAAGGATTCTTCAAAGAAGTATGTCCTACGTGCATAGTAACTTCGGAATCTGAATCTAGACAATAATGCCTAGTAAAGGAATGAGCAGATTTCCATGTAGTGGCTTTACAAATTTCAGAAACAGGTACATTCCCTAATATAGTTGCATTTGCAACTTTTCCCATTGTGGAGTGTGCCCTGGGTCTAGCAAGTAAGGATTTTTTAGTTAGCTGGAAAGAAAGGAGTATACACGAAACTATCCATCTAGAAATAGTTTGTTTAGAGGATGAGAAACCTGTTCTCACCAGACCATAATTAACAAAAAGGTGATCTGATTTCCTTATAACTTTGGTTTTATCCAAGTGGCACTTTAGCACTCTTTTAATAACAAGCGAGTGTAACAACCTTTTGGCTGGATTGGAAGGATTAGGAAAAAAGGTAGGAAGCACTGTTGTGAACCATTTTAGGACACTATTGTAATTTTCCTGATTCATGCCCTTATATAGGTATAAATCACTATGTCCTTATATAGGCATAAGAATCATAACCATATTTAGACATAGCTCATGCAGTCCAAATACGGCAGGGCAACTTCCACTAGTTCCGAAAATCTACAACGATTTCTTGGAAAACTCAGCTTCAGCGGATAGGGACTTCCCCTTGCTCGAATACTGACTTGTCCAAGAACTCCTGGAGTTTTCAAAGAACTGAGAGTCTTTCATGACGTTATTATGTCCACCTTTACGTCAAACTCTGCAACTTCAAGGTATAAATATGCCCACACTTGCCTTAGCAAACACACTGTGGTTTGGAGCAGGTCGACTATCTACTTGCCCGACGCGCCCTGCTACTGCAAGTGCCGAAGGAAGCCGACCCTCCAGCAGACGCACTAAGTGAGAGACGCTCTCTTTTCTCCTGCCGAGAAATCCAGCTCCAGTGTTTCCAAGCTACCCTTGCGGGTTTTTGGGAAATCAAGTCCTGAGCCTGACCTTCTTCATTCCAAATCAAGGTACGGAGCTGATTAGACCCTAAGAGAAATCTTGGACGGATTCTTGGCAAAAGAATACTACATTTATGCTACATCTCACTTACTTCTTCCCTCGTACTAAGCTTAGGTTAGGTACATCGGGGTAGGCGTATTTTAGAAGCACCAATTGAGTACTTTTAGCCTCTGTTATTTATGTATGTATTTATCTATGGTTTAGGAACCATACAATGCTCTTACCGTATTATTTGATTCTACTCTTTCTACTGTATGCATTATATTTTACAACCAGTTTTACGATTGTAGCAGTTCATTTCTTAAGCTTGAGAAAGAAGACTGTTCAATAAATCCTTTTATTGAAAACGCCTGTCTTTCTATTTTCTCTGCACCTCTGGTGAAACGAAGCATGCATGACTGACTGAGTGAAATATCTATCTATTGTTTCCACGACTCTGATGATCAGTTTTATCTTGGGGAAACAAAGTTGTCATGTTTATGTGGTTGTCAGAAACAAATCCCTTCTTGTTTATTCGTGTAAGTTTCTAGTGACCTCTGAGCTAGCTGGCACTCACAAATAAGTCTAATATATTTCGATAGAGACCTAGTAGACCTCAGTCCTACGTCTAATCTATAGGATATATTATTCCAATGCACAGAGCCTATTGGGAATATAGGAACTACACTACATGGCGCCCAACGTTTGGTAAGGTACTAATTTAACGCTAGATACTAAAGTAACTCAGTTGTGCTTTTTACAGAGACCCCTTTATCCCGTAAAAACTCCAATAGACTTCTGGAGTGGGTTAAAGGATAAAATATCCACCTCAAACTGAGTAGGACGAAAAATCCTATGTATTAGTTTTTGGTTTTGTTCAACGTTGAAGGATACAGTGTTCCAAAATATTGTGTACCTTATCTTTATTTCCTCAAAACTTGCTCTGCAGATTTTCAGTCAACAAAATGTCGGATAGCGACAGCGAGAACGGTGGAGCTGCAAGAACTGCAGCCCAACCAAATTTAGACGTTACTGGTTTCCAACAAGACGACGTGGATGCTGTAATCATCCCAGAAAATGTAAGGAATACCATAGCTATAAAGCTTATAGAAAATGGCCTATCAGCAGGAGGTGGTAGAGTCATATTTGTCATAGAGGCACATGAATATTGGCAGACAGAGGTATTCTATTCATGGATTGTCTTTACACAAGCAAATCCAACAACACATGTGTTCCACTTCTATAAGATAGAGGAACATCCAGCGGAATACGTTCCTTCGAGGACATTGAAATTCCACTAACTTACCAAGAGCATCAGCTCTGGTTTAAAGGTGCCCTACAACATCAAAATCACATTACTAGGCTCAGTCCACCAGGTAGAACAGTAGCAACACGGTATTAGTCAGCTATACACCACATCCTGAAATAGAAAGAATGTCAGATGTAGAGCTGTTAGCTCAGCTAAAACAATTAATTAAAATACATAGACAATTGGTACAATATGTCATGCGGACTTTAACAGTCCAACCAGCTATAAGAATTCCACAGCACACTCCTCATCAGGGGAACACAAATAAAATCACACCACAGACTACACAGTCAGTCATCGGTAAGTTGCCTGCAAAAAGGGAACAAATTCCATTCTGGTTAGCCCAGAAAATTACTCAAATAGAGGCAGTATTTCCTGATAGTACACCTCAGGAGAAACACAGGATTCTAACAATCTGTTTACCAATGGGGATAGCACCACACGTGGAGGACTGTGACACTTGGGGTATAGTCTTTGCTTTAATCTACACAAAAACACATGGTGTCCCGTCTATGGTGGTAATACCAGATGTTCTGAGACAGATTCAAAATGGATACGGTACAGAACCAGCCTTGAATCTTGGTATGAAATTACTGAAAGATTTCAAACAGGTCTCAGCTATTTTATTAGCTAACATTAAAGGTGAAGCAGCATCTGTGGCAATCCGCTAAAAATTAAAAGAACTCAATATTACTGAGCAACCGTATGAACTTGCCAGAATTATTGAAAAATCCTATGAAGAACTAGGAAGAGATAGTTTGGGAGGGAAAACTGCGAAGGCCAAACTAACAGAAAATCCTGAAAAAGTTTTTATCAAAAATAATCTAACTACTCCTAAAAAGAAATGGGAAAATAGTAAACAGTCACTTCCTAAAGAGAAGCGCTCTCAGTCCAGAGGTAGATCTCCTCAAAAGAAGCACTCTGAAAAGAGGTATAACCTTAGAAATAGGGATAATTTAAGAAAACCTGATAGATATCAAGATACTGATACACAATCCTCTCGTACCTTTCAGACTTCCTCGCAGAAATCCGAAAGAAGAGGACGATCAGAACACAAAGAAGAACGCGTGAAGTCCAAAGACGATCAACACGTTCCAAAAAATAAGAAAACTCAATTCTCCAAAAAGAAGGTAGCAAGTATTAAAATTAGATATGCCGAGGATCTTGAGGACGCAACTCAAGAACGGGGAGGCTGCCCAGACAATGCTGGACAGCGCAGCAGAGGTCACCATAGCTCTCAGGATCCTGAAAGATCATCTGGAGACAGTGGATCTCAATGAATGTATTCAGGTTGAAACTGCCAACACCAGGGTTAGTCTACCCCATACGTTATATGAAGTAACACTCCGAATGGAGGGGGATATAACTAGGAAAATAAAAGCACTCTTTTGGAAAAAACTATCTAAGGGTTATGATATTCTTCGGGCTGAAAAAGACTGGCCACCTGAATTTGTCAGGGAGTGCCCACATGGCGAAGAAATCATTATTCCAGCCTTCTTCAGTCATATTCCTATTCATAAAAAATACACCTATGCCAGAAAATGGGCTGTGGCCCAGGCTCCAGCATTATATAACAAGCATTGAAAATGCAATAGGTCTCGCAATAACGCGAGTCTGAACTATTAGCATTGTAAATGATTATGCCCTTTATTTTTGCGTTCTGGTTTTTGGAACATAAATAAAAGGCTTTGCCATTTACAAGGCCTATAGCTTAAATTTGCGTTAAAACAAGACCTATTGCATTGCAATGGTGGTGGTGCTGCTGAGTTTTCTCTGAATCTGCACCCACAATCTGCACCCGTGTGTGAGTGGCGTTGCGTGTGTGAGTGGCGTTGCGTGTGTGAGTGGCGTTGCGTGTGTCAGTGGCGTTGCGTGTGTCAGTGGCGTTGCATGTGTCAGTGGCGTTGCGCGTGTCAGTGGCGTTGCGCGTGTCAGTGGCGTTGCGTGTGTGAGTGGCGTTGCGTGTGTGAGTGGCGTTGCGTGTGTGAGTGGCGTTGCGTGTGTGAGTGGCGTTGCGTGTGTGAGTGGCGTTGCGTGTGTGAGTTGCGTTGCGTGGCTGAGTGGCGTTGCGTGGCTGAGTGGCGTTGCGTGTGTGAGTGGCGTTGCGTGTGTGAGTGGCGTTGCGTGTGTGAGTGGCGTTGCGTGTGTGAGTGGCATTGCGTGGGTGAGTTGTGTTGCGTGTGTGAGTGGTGTTGCTTGGATGAGTGGCGTTGCGTGGATGAGTGGGGTTGCGTGGATGAGTATGAGTGGGGTTGCGTGGATGAGTGGCGTTGCGTGTGTGAGTGGTGTTGCTTGGGTGAGTGGCGTTGCGTGGGTGAGTGTGGTGTTGCGTGGATGATAGTGGGCTTGTGTGGGTGTGAGTGGCATTGTGTGTCTGTAAGTGTTGCTGTGTGGGTGAAAGTGGCACAGAGCCTTTGATGTGACATTTCAGGTGCAGAGCATGAGATTGATGCAAGGAGCAGGCATGGGAAACAAAACCTTCCTGATGTGAGAGACGATAACGGGTGCATATGCATAGGAGGAGAATACAGGTATATGGCATGTGAAGATATCAGGTGGAAAGATTGGGTAGGGAAGATAATAGGTTCAGGGCTTGCAAGGCATGAGTAGAGTAAAGCATGACAAAATGGTGCAAGGCATGAAAAGAAACTAATGCCAGGTGTGGAAATTGAGGAGTAAAAATAACGATACGGCATGAGATGTCCAGCAAGAGAATATAAAATGTGTGCCAAATTCAGGTGGCATGGGTAGGTAATCTAGTTCAAGCAACTGTGATATAAGTGACATCACAGGCTTTGGTGTGCAAGGCTAGCGAAGGGCCGTCACTGATGTAAGGCTTAGGAAGAGAACATAAAACGTCGAAAACAAGGACAGCGAACAAGATAGCTGTCTGACCGTAGCTGATCCGAAAGTTGCCTTGTTTGCTATGATTACAAGTGCAAAGAATGTCCCGAGAAGGTAGGGAGTGCAAGGCATGACACAGGAAATTATGTGTGCCTTAAACCATGGTAATGTAAGCAAACTGATACAAGTTGATCGGCCGGGAAGCGGCCAGGAAACACAAGTACGGCCGGCCGCATAATTAGGGGAGGAGAAGCCGCACAGCACACGCTGGGAGAAGCCCTTTGATGTGCTGTGCGGCCGCGATGCGCGCTCTGTGCTGGGGGAGGGCCATTAGGAACAGGAACAGATGGCCATGAAAGTGTATGGGCCAAATGCGCGTGCCTGTACGTGCACTCGAAGAAAACGCCACGGAAAAAAGCGGTGGTTTGACTATCCGATGGAGCACTTGAATTCTCCCCCATTTCCCATTGCTTCGCAATGGAAAAGGACGAGACCTAAAAATCATGTGGGATGGGATGAGGACTCTCCTCACCATAACATCCAGTTAATAAATAAACCTACTGCTCAGAGGCAGTATCCAGTAAAGCAGGAAGCTAAAAAACAAGTCAGGGATATCTTAGATCAACTTGAATACCAAGGGGTGATTGAAACATGCACCTCGTGCATGAACAATCCTTTGTTTCCTGTCTCCAAACCAGATGAAACATATCGTCTAGTTTTGGATTACAGACATTTAAACTCTTGTTGCAAAACTTTTGCAGTACAAAATTCACACAGTACAGCACTGATGAATAACATTGTTCGCAAGAAATAGAAAATAACATTAGATATTTCAAATGGTTTCTTCTGTCAAAACATTGAATCTGAAAGCAGGTACTTGACCGCTTTCTCAATAATGGGGACACATCAACACTTTTGTCGTCTCCCCCAGGGATTCAAGAACAGTCCTGGATTATTTTCAGCCAGAGTAACAGAGTTACTACAAACGTATGATGATGAGGCAATATCTTATGTCGATGACATCTATCTTGTAGATGATAAATAAAAGACAAATTGGTAACTGTTTTAAATTGAGCGCACAGCTAAGTAAAAGGTAGTAACACAATGAGTAACAGTGGTGCTCTAAATGATAGCTAGTCGGTTACCACGACTAGATCAATAAGCTAATAGTAAGCTCAACTATAGATACATAAATCATTGAGCACTCTAAAGTCCAATTTTAGTGTTCTGTTTATTTTTTCTTCCTTGTCTTGTCACAATTAAATTCCTCATTGAAACAATCCTCGTTTTGAATTCCAACAATTAGGCAGCCAACATGTGTTTCGTCTGGTCTGATCTGACCTACGACTTCCTCAGGGCTGCAAGCCAAACAAATTATAATATTATAGTTTTGAGTAAAACCAGAAATGCCTGGATATGACACATCACAGTCATTTTAAAGAAAAATTACCAATGGGGTGTAATTGTGCTTAGAGTAAATGCTATATACATACTATTAGCTCACCACCAAGTTTATAGGCTAAAGGCACCCCGTGTATCAAGTTGTGAATAGTTGGAGGGTTTATCATAGTTTTATATCAAGTTGTAAAGTAAGAGAGGAAAATAGTGAGAGTTTAAAGTAAAAGTTTAAGGTTTAACGTCGTGGCTAGACAGCGAGGCTACATACCTATGCCTCCCCTTATCGGTAGCATCAAATAATCCACTTCATTAGTGTAGCTCAATCCTTAGTTTATACGTATCTGAAAGAGTCATTACATTTGTATTCAATCTAAAATTATTTGTTGATTAGTTATTATCATTGATCAATTGTACTATTTTTATTTTTATTTTGATCGGTCAGGACTGTGTTAGATTCTTACCTTATCGTATTTAAAGTAACATCCAAAATATGTAGCGTAATGTATTCAGGGTTAAGTTTCCAAGTGTATCCTTCACATACAATATCTGTTTCCAATATTTAAATTCATTATGTAAATCTGTAAAAAAATATTTATTCGATCAGACCACTGTACATGGTTTTTAAATCACCGCCTTTAGTATCATAATCAAGTTGCCTTCCGTTATTAAGTGAAGACAACCTTACCTTAACGAGTTCTAAATCACTCCCAAGATTTTCGCCGGTCAAAACTCAGTCTCAATATCTCAAGTATCTGTAAATATAAAGTTGTGGAGTATAAGCTAACTAGTAATTATACTAATAATCGCGTTAGGGGATTTCTATCTTCTGATAGCCGGTTCTCCACTTACCGGGTTAGAAGTCCTTTCGAGCTTCGGATCGCGTATCTCCGTGTCAGCGTCCTACTCGGGCGCCATCTTAGTTAATCACCTATATAGTATATGATGGTTTTAGACGCCATATTGATAAAGTACGAGTCCGTCGCTAAATAGACTTAAGCCAGAGGGTTTAACTAAGTTATTTATATTGTATCCATGGTATATAATTATCATATTGCATTTTATTTTAGTTTTGTTATTGTGTAAAAAATATACGTATAATGAAAAATTTGTCGAGTAAATATTAAGTCGTAATTAAACGGTAACAGTGTTATACATTGTCACACTAGAACATGTATTATATTACCTATGTTTTTATTCCAGTAGTTAGTATCCAAGGCGCTCATCTAAATCTTCACGAAATTAACGGTCGCCATCTTGGAGTGGTCTCATACTCGCTTAATGTTAAGCTATTTTATAACTCATATAGTCTTATCCGATATTTATACTCATGTCCTGACTAGAATTGGTATGTTATAATTAGTCTCATATTACGTACCAAATGATATAGCACTAAATATTCTAGCGCTATCCAAATGTCTATTGATATCTACCGGTGAGAGGGGGCACTAGCACTCCACTCCGCTGTCCAGCCATAACGACAACCCGATGTAGTAGTCTTTAGATTCACCAGAACTATACATTAGAGGTATAGAGGGTACAGTACATTACACATTTGTTTGTGCTATAAATACCTCCTTACAGTTTCATTATAAATAACACAGCCTGGTCTGTGTTCTAGGTGTCATACAACAGTAAAAGAATTTACTTTGATAAATGTTCATCTGATCTTCGTACAGTTGCTAATCATTTCTTAATAATTTTATGATCTGAAGCCCTACTCAGATATCATACAGTAAACCAATAGATCATTTTTTCCTTTGATATCTTACTCAGATATTAATTCTCTTTTTCCAATTATTCTTTTCCTTCGCTCTTATTGCAGATTAACAATAATTCTCATGTAAACAAATATCATACAGTAAAACAATAGATCATTTTTTCTTTGATATCAAGAGTACAGTTCTTTTTCTCAAATATCTAAAGTGCAAACATCAGTATTTTACATCATCATTTCATATTAAAAAGCAAATAGAACACATACATGCCGTGTAAAGTGTACCAGATGGATAGAGCTATCGTACATAAACAGGCTTCTGAATTTTATCTAAGTTAATCATTTCCTAAGAAGAATTCATATTTGTGATCAACATTTAACCCCATTTCTACTGCTTTCAATTTAATGAGCCAAGTGACTTCCATCCTTCTAAGTTTCAGGGTTCTATTGCCACCTCTTGGATCAGTATCTAAGTGATCAATGCCATGATAAGTAAATATATGTTTCTTCCTATCTTGAGAGTTCCTTATCAGATGTGCTGCGGTTGGATACCTAGTATCACCTTGTATAATGGCTCTAAAGTGTTCTGCCATCCTGTCCCTTAGTCTTCTCTTGGTACTCCCGATATAAATCTTACCACAGCTACACACAATAGCATAGACCACAAAGGTTGTGTCGCAATTAATGAACGTCTCAATAGTGTACACAGGGCCCCAGTACCTTCAAAAACGCTTCACCTTTTACAACCCTTCACGATGTCTGAGATCCTCTGGAACAAATCTCATAATGATTCCCAGGTTCAAGTATAAGACTAGGGGTGGGAAAACCTTTACCTTTTTGGCAGCAAGGGCATGGAACAACTTACCCGTGAACCTTAGACTAACTGAAAAAGAGAGTAAATTCAGAAAACTCCTTAAGACTTGGGTATATCAACAACCTGACAACTCTGTATTGGCAGCTATTTAGTTCCAGACCCTCACCACTTATCATCGATCACTTATCTTCTTCATGCTTGCACAGCGCCAAGATGCTCCTCCCGGAGCGATAGTTCGTGCTTTATAAAAACCCATAAATATCAAATAAATATCAAATATCAAATACTCTCCTGTACCATTATAGTTGAAACTCACTACTTTTTTCATTGCCCATCTACATGATGAGCATCTACCACATTTATAGAAACCTTTAAATTTCGACAGCCAGTCCTTATTTACAGGTTTAGTCGGGTAGCTAGCGCTAAGTAGATTGGAAAGAGTAAACCCTTTCCTAAAAGTTAGGGAAGGGTAATGAGTAACATATGGGGAAATGTCTTGATCAAGTTTTAGTAGATTCCAGTGTTTTTTCAGAATAGAGTACAGTTTATTACTTTCTGTACTGTAGTTAGTAATCATTCTAACCTTTGTTTCTCTATCTTTATCCATCTTATGTGATTTGACTTTCAGGGTGTTTTTGCGCCTCAGTTTCTTTGCTCTGTTTAAAGCTGTGTCAATGATTTTACTATCATATCCTCTCTTTTCAAATCTCAAGGATATATCAGACAAGTTCTCCTGAAAGTCTAGTTTTAGGGAACAATTTCGCCTGGCTCTCACCATCTCTCCATACGGAATGGATTTTATCTGATTTGTTGGGTGACAGCTTTTAGCATGTAATACTGAATTACAGCTAGTAGGTTTCCTATACATTCTACTATTAAGTTGACCTGCATGCACAAATAGCTCCACATCAAGAAAAGTGATCTTATTATAATCATACTGTGTTGTAAACCGTAGATTATACGTGTTATCATTTAGATAGTCAAAAAATCCATGTAGTTGTTCTACCGATCCTGTCCAGATAAGCAGACAGTCGTCGATGAAACGACCCCAGTAATGAATATACTGGATCCATTCCCTGTTACTAGGTCCCCAGATTCGCTCCGCCTCATACCAACCCATGAATAGGTTGGCAAAAGACGGAGCAAATCTGGCTCCCATCGCTGTCCCCAGTTCTTGGCGGTACCACGTACCGTCAAACAGAAAAACATTATTTTTCAATACAAGTTCCGTCATTTGTAACAGCATTTGTGAATGGTCGTAAAATTCTGCAGCTCGCTTGCTAAGAAAGAAGTCAAGAGCATTGATTCCTAAAGTATGATCGATATTAGAATAAAGGGAGACCACATCCAGTGTGGCTAGAATCATCCCTTCTTCCCAAATGATATCATTCAATATATTGAGTATGTATTTTGTATCCATAACAAAGGATGGTAGATTCTGTACAAAATCCCTAAGAAATATATCGATGTATTCAGACAGGTGTTCAGTAGGTCCACCAATGCCCGAGACTATCGGTCTACCTGGGGGCTTGTCTCGGCATTTGTGGACCTTCGGCAAGGTATACAGACATGGTGATCTAGGATAAGTAGTCTGTAGATAAAGATATTCATCATGATCTATCAAGGATAGATCATACCATTCCCTCACCTTAGTGTTGACCGTTTCTACTAAGGTCTTCATTGGATTAGACTCTAGTCTTATATAGTAGCGTCTGTCATTTAATTGTGATAGGACTTCATTCTTATAGTCTATACTATTTTGTAGTACCAGGTTACCTCCTTTATCGGCTCTTCGAATTATAATGTTCTTATTATTAAAAAGCTCATTTAGAGCTTTCCTTTCACCTGGTGTTAGATTATCATCTCTAGGATGCAAGTAACTTTGACGTTTGTGTTCTAATTCTCGATCTATATCCTGACTGACAGCCTTAAAGAATACATCAATAGCATTTCCTTGTGTAAGCCTTGGGGTCCATTTGGAACCTGTTTTTAGACCACTGCTTTCTGTCATATAGCGTTCTACCTCTAAATCTTCCATAATTTTAACCAGTGTAGCAGGGTCCTCTTCTGTTAGAGATAACAGGAGCTGCGTCTCTTTTAGTTCTTGTATAGTAAGATTACTCAGGTTTTTGGTTATCGATGTCCCTTTTTTTCTGGAATATTACACATTTTTTTTTTCAGTTTAAGCCTCCTAGTGAATTTAAAAAGATCTATCTTGGTCATCACCCAGTCTTGCCTCCTAGCTGGACAGAACCCTAAACCTTTTTTAAGAACACAGATCATGTCTGGAGACAGTTGTTGGTCCAATAAGTTAATTATTTCTATATCACTTACTTCAGTTACATCTCTTAGGGCTGTGGCTTCCATGACCTCAAACTTCTCTTGATCCTTGTCCCTTGATCTCCCTCTTCCTCGCCTGCCTCTTCTGGTCCTCTTATATTTGTGTTCCGATTTCTGCCAGTTTCCCGATTCCCCCTCCGTAAACGGTGAACCTCCTCTAAAAAATTAGATTCAGGTGTAGGATTGGTTGTTACTGTAACTGGTATTTCTTCACTGTCATCACTTGATAAGTTGCTGGAAGATGCTTCAGTTTCACTAAGTGGTGTAGTGTTGCCAGCCTGCTTCTTACTCAATGTTGTTTTCATTAGATAGTCAAATCTCTTGGCATAGGTGTATATTCTCCCTGAACGATAGTCTTTCTCATCTCTCCTGATCTTTTATGCCTTCCTCCTTTTGATATCTAGTTGTACATCATTCAGGATCTCATCCATAATAGTATAGTTTTTAATGGTTGCCTCTGGAAGATTTAAGGCTTTGATCTCATCTTCCACCTTTTGTATCTCAATAAGAAGTTTGGCCATTTTCCTGTCTGCGTTATCTATTAATATTTTCATTAGATTGCGCGAGCTATCATTAAGCTCTTTTTCCCATATCACATATAAATCAGGTTCTAGATCTTCGGAGGCAGGTATGATTTGTGAGCGCAAACCTCTCGGTATCCTATTCATCGTTAAGTATTGCTTGAGGGTGGCAGCATCCCACCACTTATTCAACTCTTGTTTTTTGAGTGCTTCCAGTTTTCTAAATGGGGTTAAATGTTGATCACGAATATGAATTCTTCTTAGGAAATGATTAACTTAGATAAAATTCAGAAGCCTGTTTATGTACGATAGCTCTATCCATCTGGTACACTTTACACGGCATGTATGTGTTCTATTTGCTTTTTAATATGAAATGATGATGTAAAATACTGATGTTTGCACTTTAGATATTTGAGAAAAAGAACTGTACTCTTGATATCAAAGAAAAAATGATCTATTGTTTTACTGTATGATATTTGTTTACATGAGAATTATTGTTAATCTGCAATAAGAGCGAAGGAAAAGAATAATTGGAAAAAGAGAACTAATATCTGAGTAAGATATCAAAGGAAAAAATGATCTATTGGTTTACTGTATGATATCTGAGTAGGGCTTCAGATCATAAAATTATTAAGAAATGATTAGCAACTGTACGAAGATCAGATGAACATTTATCAAAGTAAATTCTTTTACTGTTGTATGACACCTAGAACACAGACCAGGCTGTGTTATTTATAATGAAACTGTAAGGAGGTATTTATAGCACTAACAAATGTGTAATGTACTGTACCCTCTATACCTCTAATGTATAGTTCTGGTGAATCTAAAGACTACTACATCGGGTTGTCGTTATGGCTGGACAGCGGAGTGGAGTGCTAGTGCCCCCTCTCACCGGTAGATATCAATAGACATTTGGATAGCGCTAGAATATTTAGTGCTATATCATGTGGTACGTAATATGAGACTAATTATAACATACCAATTCTAGTCAGGACATGAGTATAAATATCGGATAAGACTATATGAGTTATAAAATAGCTTAACATTAAGCGAGTATGAGACCACTCCAAGATGGCGACCGTTAATTTCGTGAAGATTTAGATGAGCGCCTTGGATACTAACTACTGGAATAAAAACATAGGTAATATAATACATGTTCTAGTGTGACAATGTATAACACTGTTACCGTTTAATTACGACTTAATATTTACTCGACGAATTTTTCATTATACGTATATTTTTTACACAATAACAAAACTAAAATAAAATGCAATATGATAATTATATACCATGGATACAATATAAATAACTTAGTTAAACCCTCTGGCTTAAGTCTATTTAGCGACGGACTCGTACTTTATCAATATGGCGTCTAAAACCATCATATACTATATAGGTGATTAACTAAGATGGCGCCCGAGTAGGACGCTGACACGGAGATACGCGATCCGAAGCTCGAAAGGACTTCTAACCCGGTAAGTGGAGAACCGGCTATCAGAAGATAGAAATCCCCTAACGCGATTATTAGTATAATTACTAGTTAGCTTATACTCCACAACTTTATATTTACAGATACTTGAGATATTGAGACTGAGTTTTGACCGGCGAAAATCTTGGGAGTGATTTAGAACTCGTTAAGGTAAGGTTGTCTTCACTTAATAACGGAAGGCAACTTGATTATGATACTAAAGGCGGTGATTTAAAAACCATGTACAGTGGTCTGATCGAATAAATATTTTTTTACAGATTTACATAATGAATTTAAATATTGGAAACAGATATTGTATGTGAAGGATACACTTGGAAACTTAACCCTGAATACATTACGCTACATATTTTGGATGTTACTTTAAATACGATAAGGTAAGAATCTAACACAGTCCTGACCGATCAAAATAAAAATAAAAATAGTACAATTGATCAATGATAATAACTAATCAACAAATAATTTTAGATTGAATACAAATGTAATGACTCTTTCAGATACGTATAAACTAAGGATTGAGCTACACTAATGAAGTGGATTATTTGATGCTACCGATAAGGGGAGGCATAGGTATGTAGCCTCGCTGTCTAGCCACGACGTTAAACCTTAAACTTTTACTTTAAACTCTCACTATTTTCCTCTCTTACTTTACAACTTGATATAAAACTATGATAAACCCTCCAACTATTCACAACTTGATACACGGGGTGCCTTTAGCCTATAAACTTGGTGGTGAGCTAATAGTATGTATATAGCATTTACTCTAAGCACAATTACACCCCATTGGTAATTTTTCTTTAAAATGACTGTGATGTGTCATATCCAGGCATTTCTGGTTTTACTCAAAACTATAATATTATAATTTGTTTGGGTTGCAGCCCTGAGGAAGTCGTAGGTCAGATCAGACCAGACGAAACACGTGTTGGCTGCCTAATTGTTGGAATTCAAAACGAGGATTGTTTCAATGAGGAATTTAATTGTGACAAGACAAGGAAGAAAAAATAAACAGAACACTAAAATTGGACTTTAGAGTGCTCAATGATTTATGTATCTTGTAGATGATGATTTGGACAGGCACTTGACCAGGGTGAACACCATAATACTTGGATTCGCCTCAGAAGGGTACAAATTCAATTTTAAGAAATCAAGAATTGCCCACCTCAACATAATATTCTTGGGATACAAACTGTCAAGTGAAAGCAAAAGCCTGGCAGCAAACTTTTTAGAAAAATGTGCATTGCTCCAACCTCCAAAAACGCTGAAAAACTTACAGTCAATTCTAGGATTCCTGAATTTCAGAAGAACTTACATTTTAAACTACGCAGAAAGGGTTAAACCTCTCTACGAACTAATCAAACCTGATTTCAAACCAACTAATTGGACTCAAAAACACACAGAAATTTTGAGTTCAGTGCAAACAGACATGTTGGCAACAACACACTTACAAACACGCGACAATGTACGCAACCTTGTAATCCGAATAATCCAAGGGAGATGTGGATTCACATACCTAACCGTTAACAAGCATTTGCAATGCAATAGGTCTCGCATTTGCAAATGTTTAAGCTATTGGCATTATAAATGACAATGCCTTTTATTTATTGGTTTACAAAACCAACACAGGGATAAAAAGTTTGTTATTTACAATGCCAGTAGCTCAAAGTCTCGCTAATGTGAGACCTATTGCATTGCAAATGCTTGTTATTGATGTGCTGCCAAGACTACGTGTTTTAAAGAGACATTCCTTTAGTGTTTTTTGCTCAGATTAGAGTGCGATAGGCTATCAATTCTGCTTGCACACGCCCACGTGCAGCCTCAACCTTGCTAATGGCCCAGTTAAGTAACTTTTTTTGCAGTTTTATACAGCGCAAACTCAATGCGAACGAATTGCAGCAACAGTTATGTTTCAAGAGAACACAAGTTTATATTACACAGCTTTTACAAGTCCTTTCAGAAGAAGACGCCCAGCCCACAGTTTAACCTGCACGAGTAGTAGGGTTCTTGATAATTTATGCAAATGTTGTTCACCCAGAACCTGGCAACCAAGCTCCTGGTGACCAGTGATCAACGGGGTGATGTAGTAGCCATGTACGTAGGACTACTGAAGTTCTGATGGGCATTGCTCCAGTTTTGAAGTTCTGCAGGCACCTGCACACTTAATAAGATTGACATATCATTCGGTGCAAGCACAACACACCTACGCAGACACTGATGAAACATTTGAGCAACTGCTACCCTTAATTGACTTCTATGAGAGGAAAGTGGCAGTGCGGTCTAGCGGTGTGGAAGTGGAAGCAGAAGGGCAGAGTGAGCGCCGGGGAGACTGTCGCAGCATTCACAAGCTCGAGTTCTGGCAGCGTTTTTCGGCATTAGCGGCATGGCTCTGCAGCCCCCTGCTCCTTGGCGGTCCCCACCTTTGAGCAGGTCGGAGAGACCATCGGCCGGGACAGCAGGTGTGTACCGGGACCCTCTGGCCCATTGGTGGAGCAGCGCCGGAGAGGTGGGTGCATTGACCCTTCCTCACTCTCTCTAAATCAAGCCGCAACAAGTTGCTTGAAGCTCTACGCCCCTTGCCCAAAGCATCAAAGCATCCGCAACACGCCAGCATGTCAGCCCACGTGCAACATTGTGGCAAAATCAAGTTAACCAGTTGGCAACCTGAGGTGAGGCGGTGGTTGTAGTCAACCTCTGCTGTGGGTGTGCCCAAATATCTCATAACGTCCTTTCTATCGGGCCCAGTTGTGTCCTGTGGCTCCTACTACTGCTGGTTTCAGATACAACCTGTTGCTGACATAGCTGCCAAGGTTTCAGATTGCTTATGTGTGACATTTAAATTTTTTCAGTGTAATTATGAGTGACATTCTAGGACTATGAATGATACTTTGTTGCGAGCAAAATCAAGCGTTGAAGTCAATGGGAACAATTAAATATCAGAAATTACACCCATTTGAGCAACGACAAGCAATAAACACTTAACGCTCTTTGTACATATGCAAAGACATACACAGTTAAATACAAAAGAAATTATTACTGGATGTAAGAGATTGTCACTTCCATTGTAAGGTAAGCAATGTACTATTGAAGTTCATTTGTACACATGGTCAAGACCTAGTAGAACAAATTCACAACTGGACAAAACTATCAATGTCAAACAGCACAGTGATATACATCACTGACTCACTCTTCAAAGCTGACATTAGCGCAGGTGATGCTCGATGCAACATCCCCAGGACCTCCTTTTGTACAGATTCCCTTACTACCACCCTCCATTAATTCGCCTCATCCCTACATAGCCCCTCTCTCATGCGCATTTCATTTGTTTTATAGGGCTGCTATATTAGCGGAGAGTGTCAGAGTACTTTACATCATTTACACATTATACAGAGGCAATGACACATTCGTGGGTAATTCATTCTAAGAAATGGTATCTTATTTATCAATCAGGATTACAAGGTGTAGGAATGAGTATGACACGTCACCCATACTAGTTGGCAGTATATTTTAACAGTGTCTGGTCTGGAGAAGGACAAACTTAGGATTCAAAACGTACCACAGTGTTTGGGGTTAGCTTTTCTAATAAGCTGCATTTCTACCTAAACTAACCCCTTTTAGCAAAATTAGGATAAAAGACTGGTGGGTGGTGGGGGGGCAACAACGTTATAAACAGGCTCAGCCTTGACCCTTTCTTTTTTTTTTTTTTAAACTGTTTTTATTAATTTTTCGTGCACAACACAGACAATTACAATTCTCCCATCATATCGCTCTTAATCCGTTCCTCCCCGCCTTGTACGCACATGCCCTTTCAACAAACCCTAAACAGAATATCCCACCTCCCCCTCTACCCCCACCCCCCCCTTGTCAGTGTGCCTCATATCCCTAAGTACAGTTCGATTGGTCCAACATTGCAGCAGCAGGTATCACTCCCTTCAATCAGCGCCCACACAGAGTTCCAGGTATAATCCAGCCGTGCCAGTGTCCCGCAACACAACCCCATAACCCGGCATCCCCCTCAAATCGCCCTCTCCCCGTCTCCGGGCCCTTAGTTTAACTCCTTTCCTCCACCCCTGCGGCTTCCACCTCTCCCTGTCCCGCGTCACCTTCTCCATTCGCTGGCTCGCCAGTCTCCCCACCATCATCAGCCTCCATCAGCGACTGCAAATCTAGCACTAGTGCGCTCCATGCCCTGGCTGTCTCCAACGCTTTATCATTAGCTGTGCGCCTAGCCAAATGCAATCGGAGAGTGCTCTCAGATGAGGCCCATTGCAGAAAACACCTCCGCCACCTCAGGAAGTTAGGTCCCCCTCTAGATTTCCAGTGTAGAGTAAGTTCCCTTTTGGCCATTATGAACCCCAAATCACAAAATTTACTAGTGACCTTAGTGGCAGGAGTATGGGGAAACCAAAGTAGCAGGCATGCACCCGCGTCTGCATCAATCTGCCGACCCGTGACCGCGTTCAGGCAAGCGAACACATCCATCCAATACGTGCCAAGCCCTGTGCATGACCAGAACATATGTTCAAAGTCAGCGTCCCCCGCAGCGCAGCGCGGACATGGCGACTGCGCACCCCCAAAGATCCGGTGGATCCTGGCAGGTGTCCAATATGCCTTATGGAGCGTATAATATTGAACCAGTTGAAACCGGATATTGCGGGTGCCCTTCCAAGCCCTGCGTACTAGCTGGGGCCAAGTCGTCTCCGGTATCTGCCGACCAAGGTCAGCTTCCCAGCGCTCCCGCAGCGCGTCAAGGGGAGGGGGTTCAGCCAGCGCCAGCCTCCTGTACAGGCATGTGATGGCCTTATACGTGCCAGCCGCCATCATTACGTACTGGCAGCCCAGTGACGTGGGTGGCTCCACCAGCCCCATCCTCCAACGCCTCTGAATCCCGGCAACCAAGGCCGCGTGTAACAGGAAGTCACCCCTCGGGAGCCCGAAGGTCTCTCGCAGAGCATTGAACAGCAGCAATGCACCGTCCCGATATAAATCTCCCAGCATGTGGACCCCAAGGTCCTCCCAGCCTGCAAACGCCGACCAATCTCTGCCATGCGAGATGGCAGTACACATCCCCAGTGGTATCTCCGGCGCATAAGGTGTTCGGCACCCCACCCGTCTGTGGCAGCGCAACCAGCACTTGCGAAGAGTACGCTCCTCGAGGGTCAGCTACTCCAGCCGAAGTTCATGTTGGAGCACAATAAAGGACAGAACATGGCGCTGCACAAACCGACCCTGCGGGCCGTCCGGTCCTCTGAATTCTCGCGCCACCGCCTGCGTGAGCCATTGAAGTTGAGCAGCCAAGTAATACCACTCAAAATCTGGCATGGCCATACCACCCTCGTCCCGGGACCTGAGCAAAGTATTCAGGGCTACCCGTCGCCTGCCAGTACCCCAAATAAAGCCGATCACCACGGATCTCAGAGTGCGGAAGAAAGAGGATGGGATCCACACCGGCAACGTGCGGAAAAAATAGAGTAGTCTCGGTAGGACCACCATTTTTAACAAAGCTATCCGCCCCGCGACAGATAACGGGAGGACACGCCAAAAGTTCATGCTACCTCTAATGCCTCTCATGGCCCTTCCCACATTCCCCTCGTACAGTAGCGAAGGGGTGTGATATATATGAACTCCGAGATACTGCAGGCAATCCGGTTCCCAGCGTAGACCGTCCAGCACCGCCGGTTGAGCACAGCGGGCAGTTAAGGGGAAGAGGCAGGTCTTGGACCAATTAACCCGAAGTCCCGATAGGTCCCCGAATTCTCGAAGCAAGGCTCGTGCTCCCGTCACGGACGCATCTACATCCGCCAGGAACAACAAGATGTCGTCGGCACACAGGGAGATATAATGCATGTCGCCTCTGGATAATACTCCGGCAAAGGACCGACCCTGTCGTGCCCGAGCCGCCAACGGCTCAATTGCCAAAGCGAAAAGGAGCGGGGACAAGGAGCAACCCTGTCTGGTGCCCCGTCCGACAGTACATGCCGCCGATATTGAGCGGCCCGTTCGGACCCTAGCAGTGGCCGACTCATAGAGTAGCCTCGTCCAGCGGACAAAGCCCTCACCTAACCCAGACCGGAGGAGCACGCAGTACAAATAAGGCCATTCCACGCTGTCGAAGGCCTTTTCAATGTCCACCGATAGCGCCGCCGCCCCCGCAGGACCCCCCCCGTCTACGTCCATAATTCTTATCAGACGTCGTATGCACGTCGAAGTGTTCCTAGTGGGGATAAAGCCCGACTGGTCCGGGTGAACCAACGAGCACATATGAGCCGATAGCCTCGTCGCTAATATCCTGCTCAACACCTTGTAGTCTACAGTGAGCATCGACAATGGTCGATACGCCGTTCTAGCCATAGGGACGCCGGCCTTTTTCAACAGTGGGACGACAATCTCCTCTCGCGCCAACGTCGGTAGCCTACCCCGCTCCCAGGCCTCCCCATACATCTGGTGGAGGCGAGGCGCCAGCAAATCCACATGCGCCGCATAAAACTCCACAGGGAGACCATCCCCCCCCGGCGTCTTCTTCCTGGCCATATGTTTAATCGCCGCCCTAATCTCCCCCTGTGTAATAGCAGCCCCAAGCGAAGTTCCCTGCTCTGGTTCTAGCTGTGGCAGCTGGGCCTCCTCAAGGAAGGCACCCAGCTCCGCAGGGCAGGCCGCCATCCGACTCCGATAGAGTTCCGCATAATACTCCCGGAACTGAGTGTTAATCTCCAGCTGCGAATGGACCACGCCCCCGGTCGATGTAGCTAACGACAGGATCAGCGTGCCCCTGGCATCAGGGGTCGCCAGCCAAGCCAGCAGTGTGCCGACCCGATCCCGTTCCGCATGCGCCCGGACCATGTATTCCCGGTAGTCATGACAACGGAGCTTCTCCACCTGGGCAGCCATCCGTTCCCGAGCCTCCAGCACATCGTCCTTACTGCTACCCGCTTCGTGACTGCTCCTCTCCGCTAGACGCAGTGCATTCTCCTCCCGCGCGATATCAGCTAACAGCGTCCGGCGAACCCCCGACGTGGACGAGAGGCACACGCCCCGCACCACCACCTTGAAGGCGTCCCACTCAATTGCACGAGTGGACGCTGTCCCCGAGTTCTCAAGGAAGTAACGCTCAATGCAGTTCTGCAAGTCAGCGCGAAAGATTAGGTCCTCCAGCGTCAACGGATTCAGCCGCCACGAAGGAACCGGTTGCCGCTGCCTGGTCCAGATGACCGTAAGCAGGCAAGGGTTATGGTCCGATATGGTCCGCGCCAGGTACTCGCAATCATGCGTAAGCTCCTGGGCCCCGCTCGAGCAGAGGAACGTATCAAGACGCACATGTAAATCATGCAGTACCGAATAGAATGAATAATCCCTATCGGTGGGATGGCACGTCCGCCACGCGTCCTGCAGTCCCCAGCGGTCCTGCCAATCCCTCCGGGCCGCGGCCACTCTACGCACCACCGACCTAGCCAGCGGTGGATGAGAACGGTCCAACTCTACATCCGTCACCGAGTTAAAATCCCCACCCATGTACACCGTACCCACGAGCACATCCGACAGTCGGCTCGACAAGACGGAGAAGAACGCTGCCTGATCAAAGTTGGGGGCATACACGCTACAGAACGCCACATCTCGGCCATCCAGCCTCCCCATCACTGCCACAAACCTCCCGTCCTGATCCACTCTAGTGATCAACGGTTGAAAGGGGACACCCGCTCTCACCCAAATGAGTACCCCCCTAGCATGTGCAGAGTAAGTAGTATAGAAGAGTTGCCCTCTCCAACGCCGCTGCAGCGCTTGACCCTCCGCCAAAGTTAAATGCGTCTCCTGCAAGAAAGCCACCTGAACCCCCCTCCGGACTAAAAATGCATGTACTTTATACCTCTTCCTCATGGAGTGAAGCCCCCGCACATTCCAGGTAATACACTTCAGTTCCAATCTAGCCGCCATCAATAAGCACATATCGTAGTCCAGGCCCCCACAGTCTCACCAGCACACTGACAATGCCCAAAAACTCAACAGCCCCATAACATCCCCAACCAACGCCCCACCCACCCACCCCCAGAACAGGCATCAAACAGTTGTCACCCATCCAAACCCCACCCCCGAGTACGGGGGAAACTCTGGTAATTACCAGAGACTCACGAAGTACGTGAGGTCGAGGAAGTGTCCACTCACCAGCCCGCCGGACAGCCAGAACACATCCCACCAGATGTGCCGATCCCGGCTATGAACAATCCACCCCCACCCCACCCCCGGCAGCACCACCCCACAGCAACCAGGCCCAGGGCCCACCACTCCCCATATGATGCAGAGCACTTTTGCCCCTCCGAGCGCCCAAAGCACAGGGCCTCTGGAGCCCTCAGTGTGTGCACCCCACCGAGCCCGCAATCCTCTTACTGTCAGTTACTCAGTGGCTCGCAGTCACTCATCCAGTAGGCCATCCGCCGTTTGCGGCGTGACCTGAAGCCGCTCCCCCATGTCCTTGTCCGAGGCTTCATCTGATCCTCCTGGCTCCGCCTCATCCGAGCCCTGTCTCGAGCCCGAGTCTGCCACCTGAGTTTGAGGCACCACTCCAGAAATGTCTGACACCGCTCGCAGGGCATCTCTCCTCTCCTGTGCAGTTTGAGAAGCCGAAGGTGACCTCCTGCCCTGCTCTCTCCTCCGATTGCGCCTGCTCCTGCGCGGTCTCGGCCGGGCCTCAGCGCTCTCCGTCCAGGTACCCGAGCCATCCTTGCCCGCTCTGTATCGCTCCAACCACTGCCAGGCGTCGTCCGGGGAATCACAGAACGTCGCCACTCCGTCCACCAGCACCTTCAGGCGGGCGGGAAACAACAGAGAGTATTGAACCCCTTCATCGCGGAGAGCCCTCTTGACAGCGATAAAGGAGTAACGGCTGCGTTGGACCTCCTGGGAGTAGTCTGGGAAGATCGACACAGAGGCGTTGTCCACCTTGTAGGGGCCAGCCAGTCTGGCCTGCCGCAATATAAGGTCCCGGTCCCTGAAGTGGAGCAGCCAGGCTATCACCGGCCTCGGGGGTCGGCCCAGAGCAAGGGGACGAGCCGGGACCCTGTGAGCCCTCTCCAAAGTGTAGAAGGGCGTCAAGCCCTCAGTGACCACCACGTCCCGCAGCCAGTTCTCCAGGTAAGCAACCATATCGTCCCCCTCGATATCTTCGGGCAAGCCCACCACGCGGATGTTGTTGCGTCTGTTGCGCCCTTCTGCGTCGGCCGCCCTTCGTTCCAACTGCTGCACCCTACGGGTTAGGTCCTCCAGGGCAACGTTCGACGCCTTCTGAGCTGGTTCCAGCGTCTCTATCACCAATTCTGTGGCCTTGACCCGGTCCGCAAGCTTTCCATGGTCCGCCTTCGAGAGGCCAAGGCTTGTAGACACCTGGGCGATGTCCTGGCGCAGCGCCTCCCTCGTGTCTCCAATAGCCTGAAGGATCTGGTCCAGCTGTTGCTGCTGTAACCCCGCCGTCCGATCACCCGCTGTTTGCTGCTGATCCAGGGGGTCCGACGAGTCCTCCACCTGGTCCGGCTGCGCGGCGCCCGCTCCCTTACGTGGCTTCCCCATGGCGGCCAGCCGGTGATCACGGCGCCTCCAACCCCGCAAGACCACCGTAGCAGGGTCCGTAGCAAGGCCAAATGCAGTAGCCCACCAGAAGGCCTATCGGGCAACAAGATCCAGCACTGTGATGAGAGAGGAAAGAAGGGTGGGCAACCAGCCAGCACAGCCAGGTCCCGGCCTCACTAACTCCAAAGCGGCGCCCTTTGCCCCAGGCCCCTGCCACCAACAACGAAGGCCTTCAGGTATCCTTCACCGCGCCCAAAGTGTCCCCGCTGGCAGTCCGCTGTGCAAGGTCCGTGATGGGGGCAGAGCGAGCCCAGGCCCTCCTCGGCCCCAGTCAGCCGTCCCAAGGAGTCCGCAGGGACAGGGTCGCCGGCGCCGCCGGCCGCCGTAGGACACCAAGGGGCTCCTCCAGGCGATCCGAGGGCCCCCCCAACTTTTGTGGCCACTAGTCCCTGCAATGCACTGCCATAGCCCAACAGTCCCGCCTCCAGATCAGTGCCCCCGGGCACTAGGCCGGCGGTGCTCCACCAACAGAGCCAAAGGATCAAGGCGCTAGGCGGCCGCCGCGCCGTCCTCCATCGTCGGGCACCTCCGCCCCCCAGCAGCCGCACCAAACCTTCAGCTGCGCCGGTGTCCAGGCGTTCACACCGCCGGCGCCCGGTATCTCAGGTCTGGTCCGCAGGGCCCCAGGGTGTCGCCGTCCGCACTCAGGACTCAGGCGCCCGTCAGCGCCGCCCGCCAGCCTCCCTCAGCAGAGACGCTCCGGCGGCCCTCATAAATCCAGGCCGAGGATCGGCCGTCACGCACAGGCCCAGGCAAGATGGCCGGCAGGCGCTCTCGCGGAGCCCACCAAAGTGCGCGATCCTCCACTGCTGCGGGACGCAGCGCAGTCCCGCTCGGCGCTAGGGCAACCCGTGGCTCACAGCTGTCGAGCCCGGGTGTCGGCGCCGCCGGGGGGGGTCTTGAAACAGGATAATCCCCGAGATCGGTCTGGAGCTCAGGGCTCAGGCATCCATGCTCGGCGGCTCCGTGGCCACGCCCCCTCCTCAGCCTTGACCCTTTCAATGTATTACTGGACTGCTACCGTGTGCTGCTACAGCCACCAAAATGTTTAAAAAAGTGAAGCATGAGAAGCTTTAAAACAAGAACGTCTCAGCCAATCACTGACCCCGGTACATGGTGCAGTGCCTCACAACCAATGAAATATTACACATTTGCCATCATCCTGTAACAAGAGTTTCTTGTCCAATTGCAAGTGACGACACTTCAACAAACTGGAATAACATACTTTTTAGCATATCAGTTACGGAATACCGGAAGGATTATGTACAGATGTGCTTCATGCTTGCAGACTGGTGGGAGCGCAGGTGATGGGAAAATCACTCCTATCGTTGAATGGGAGATAGAAATCTGCGGAATCTTTAAGAGTGGTGGGCTATTGAAGAAGAGGCAGGGCAAAGATAACGAGTCTAAATCACTCCAGTCGCTTTGCTTGTTGCGAAAAAGGGATTTCTTTGCAAAGATCCACTGGCGCAGATGGGTTGTAGCGCTGCAAAGTTCCCTAACACAATGTGCAGGCGGAAGACAGCATAGCAGCACATGGTTCCCTCCTTCATGCACGCAGGACAGCTTCTGCACTTCATTCACCCCAAAAGCAACACAAGCAACAACCAGATGATTCACATCTGTTATCGGCGGAGTGCCTAGGCCGAGCTGAGGACTGTGCCGATAGAGAAGGATTCACGGTCGCGGACGAACTCACCAGCAGCTAGAGAGAGGCAATTCAGGTCCAAGAGCTAGTGGAGCGGGTGCGTCACATCAAGTCACGTCACCCACGTCACGTCACGTCACGCCTCGGCGACGCTCAAGCGAACGTAGTGGGGGAGAGGGCGGGGCGTCCAGTTCCTATATGTCTCCGTCGGAGCGAGTTTACAATGGCCTGCCGGGAGAACAAGGAGTCTGGGGAGAGAAGCGGAGGGGGCCGGTGCCTGTCCCTGCCGCCTACCAACCCCGTGCAGCCGCCACCACCACCGCGGGACGAGAGGAGCCCAACAGATCCGGTGAGTGGGGTGTGTGTGTGTGTGTGCGCGCGCACGCATGCACGCACGCACACGCACGCAGGGGGGGGGAGGCGGCGTGTGTGTGCTCGTGTGTCTGTGTGTGTGTGTGTGTGTGCCCGCGTGCGTGTCTGTCTACGTGTGCGCTCCATTGTGACGGGGATCAGCCTGCCGGAATCGGAGCGCGTGTTCACGCGCGCGACCTGATCCGATTCCGGCAGGCTGTGCGTGACAGTCTCTTGTGTCCCCTTGAACTCCTTGAAAGCAAAACTGATCACAATAGGGCTCCACAGCGACAATCGCTTCGCGATTGCGTCGCAGTGGGAGCCCTAATGAAGGTGAAAAGGTACCAATAGCTTACTAGTCACACTTGTACACACAAGCTGAAATGAAATTCACTTCAACAGAAAAGATTCTGACTGCGGTTCAAACTGCGGTAGCAAAGGAGAGAGCCCTCGCACAGGGTAAACGCATTAAAGTTGTTACACCTGTACCTGCCTTAGAGGCAGTGACGAAGGAAAGCATTCCAAATGCAAAAGCTCTACATCGAAGATGGATACAATGGGTTAATTCTCTTGCTGCAACAGACGTGGAGGGACAGCTCGCAACACTGTCGGCTTCTTTGTGCGTATGCATCTTCTTTGGGTAAGTCGATGTCGGGGTCTCTTCTGGTCTCGGAATAGGGATTGGAGGCTCTTGTTGAAGTAGTTCCTCCGACATGATGTTCGGTTTGGTCTTGATGCCGCAAGACCCGAATACGTCCTTCTTCTGCTCTTCCTGCCTTGTTGGCGTCTCGTCCTCGCAATGGTTTCCGGCTTCTCTGTTATTCCGGGGTTTCAAAAAAAAGTCCAGTGGGTAATGGTATCCATTGGTCCTCCTGTCTCTGTGATGTTTTTAGCATAGGAGGTGCGATAGTCCTGTAAATCCTGACTCTTAAAGGGACCTCCGTCTTTGTCTTGTTCTTCTTCACAAAGGACTGAAGCAAGAGGATGGTGGGGCTGAAAGTAAAGAAGAGGCTTAATGTAAGGAGGGAACTCATTGTCTTCTGCTTCCCTTTCATCCACGTCCTGTAGAGTATGCGCGACTTTGCAACAGTTACACACATCTTCTTGCCAATGGCGTCTATCTGCTTATTTTCTTAGTAGTAAGGTCTGTATCTTCTATGAAATTCCTTCTCCTTGTATATTGAATTGTTCTGATTTTGGGATGTCATAGGTCCAATACTTACACCACTTTCTGCCTTTGAAGTAGGCAAACTTCAAAGGAAAGTCATTGTAGTGCACAATACCTTGCCTCTCCCTGGCCTGGCTCACACACTACAGGGGGTGGAGACAGCTTTGTGTGAAGACAGGCACAGCCAAATTCAGGTGTCAGTGACAATTCCTCCCACTACTCTAACTCAGGAAGACCCATCAGCCTGGTGAAGGGCCATCAAGATATGCAGGGCACACCTCAGCTCCCTTTGTGTGACTATCTAGAGTGAATGCACAGAGCCCAACTGTCAGCCAACCCAGATGTTTGTTCCACTGACAGGTAGAGGCACAGAATGGTTAAGCAAGAAAATGTCCACTTTCTAAAAGTGCCATTTTTAAACACATTTTAAAAACAAACTTTGCAAAAAGAAGCATTTTGAAATTGTGAGTTCAGAGGCCACAAACTCCAAATCTCTTTCTGTTGCCAACGGGAAATGACACTTGAAAAATATTTCCTGTTGCATGGAGGTGTGACCACCTCCCAGAAAGGACTTCATGTCTTGAGCTGTGGTGGGGACGCTTACCCTCGCCACCAGTCTGCTTTGAAGGGCACATTTGGTGCCCTCAGTGCACACTTTGAACAAGTTTAGGGAACCCTTGGCTCCCACTCTGGATATGCAGGGCACACCTCAGCTCCCTTTGTGTGACTATCTAGAGTGAATGCACAGAGCCCAACTGTCAGCCAACCCAGATGTTTGTTCCACTGACAGGTAGAGGCACAGAATGGTTAAGCAAGAAAATGTCCACTTTCTAAAAGTGCCATTTTTAAACACATTTTAAAAACAAACTTTGCAAAAAGAAGCATTTTGAAATTGTGAGTTCAGAGGCCACAAACTCCAAATCTCTTTCTGTTGCCAACGGGAAATTACACTTGAAAAATATTTCCTGTTGCATGGAGGTGTGACCACCTCCCAGAAAGGACTTCATGTCTTGAGCTGTGGTGGGGACGCTTACCCTCGCCACCAGTCTGCTTTGAAGGGCACATTTGGTGCCCTCAGTGCACACTTTGAACAAGTTTAGGGAACCCTTGGCTCCCACTCTGGAATAAAACTGGGCAAAGGACATGGGAGTATCCTCCCCTCTGTCCAGCCCATCCTCTGGGAGGGACCACAGTGTTGGTCCAACCCTTCCCTTAGGGTACTTAAGGGCTTACGTATGGGTGGGTCCTTAGATTCATCGTGGGACAAGACTCAACCCTGAAATGATGTCGTTCTTCAATCATCTGGCCACTTGGACTTTGTTGAACTTCGAGACTGCACCAACAAAGACTCCTGCTGCTACTGGTCTTCAAGTCTTCTTCTGCGCCTGTGTCTGTGCTTCTTCCAGGTTCTTCAACAGACCTTTGGACATCAAGGACACCTAAAGTAATCTCCCTTGGAGTGAAGGATTCACTCCCCTACATCTGCAGGCAGCGCAACAAAGATGACTGGTCTGCTGCTCCTGTAGTCCTAAAGATTTCCGGAGGCTCAGCAACACAGGTGGTAGTTATGGTGGAGGAGTAAAAGCGTCTATATGGCGACAGCACGCACACTTAATGTTTAAGTGAAGGCGAGAACTCACATTTGGAGTACCCCTGTATCCTTCTCAACCCCGGGCGGCTGGTATGATTAACTAGGCTGTCTCTGGTTTACACAGAACGAGTGTCCAAAAGTGGAGTGGCGGCATAAAAGTGCAGCCCTGATGAAACTGCTTAAATTGATATGGCAGTGAAACATGTCGGCACTGGTAATAGGTAATGGTACGCATGAATAGCTACCAGCCTTTTTAGCACTGCAGCATATAATCACTTCCCTTTAAATAAAGTTGGTTAAGGGAATTTTATGCTGTGTTTTATGCACTTGTTTACGTTATATGTTTGTCACTAGCAGATGTTTCTGCTTTCCACTGTTTGTCACATATCGTTGGTTGTTTGTTTTGGACACTTCTTTTCTTTCTTCTTACTTTCTTTTGAGAATCAAGTGACTACCGATGATGAGACAGGGGCTTGTCTGGAAATTACATACCAGTTACCCCGTTGGTGGTGTTTCCGTGAGGTGTCATTTGTTTCTCACACATTTTTTCTAAGTACAATTCAGTCCAACACTGGTGGTGTGGACACCCGTCATTGATCTATATAGGTCATACTACTTGCTGTTCTGTGCCGCTGTCAAGGAGAATAGGCTGTTCCTTTTAATGCCAATTTGGGCGGAATACAGTGCAGTGTCCCCTTATAAATTGTAGAGGACAGTAATAGGCAGCAGTACATATTGACTGCCCCTGATTTTGCCACTGATATGCTCTGACGCCCGTGGACTGGGTCTTTTGTTGGATTACTAGGTAGTTATGCAACTCCCAAGAGGCCTAACCTGTCTTCTCTGCAATTTTGAGTCCAGTATCCCTCGTCGGAACAGCTGGGACCGAACCCCTGTGCAACTCGTTGACTTGCCGATGCCAAGGCTTGTTGGCCCTGCACTCCAGAGATCTTTGGGCTACAATAAACTCCAGCCTCCAGCATCTCTTCCCTCCAAGATCAGCATCCTCATAGCATCCTCTGCATTGTGGGCCTTCAACTTTAGTGAGCTGCTCAAGTCCCTCTTGCGACTCCTGTGCCTTCATCCGTTGGGTACTCCTGAGGGTCTTCTACTGCTTCAGTGTGTTCCCCTGCTTGCTCGGGGCCTGCTCTGACTCTCCTGCTGTTGGTGAGACCCTTGGACCTTGCTTGTCCCAATGTTGGTCCTTCTTCGTCTTCTACATCAGTTACGGCTACCATGGTTTGTTGGTAGTCCCGCCGGACACCGACCACCTAGTCACGGACATGGGAAAGCTTGTGCATAGCTCCTGGTCTTCCTCAGTTTCACCTGCTCCTCACAGCTGCAGCGACAAGGTTACCATTGACTCTTCAGAACCTCCCGGCATCGATGGGCATTGCTACTCCGTGCCGCCTGGTCACCTCCGAGGGGCATAGACTCTGTTCCCTCGGCTTGCAGGTTCTTCACTTCCAGAATCCACTCATGGATTCCACTGGACTCCTTCACATCCTTCTCCAGAGGCATCTTCTTCGAAGTCCTTCACTGGTGTCTACGGCAGGTTTCACCATCACCTCACCCCTATGCACCCAGCGTCCCTGGTGCAGGTAAACTGGTTTGTGGAGCATCCATGTGTGGGGTGGCTCTCCAACCTCCTGTCTTCCAATGGGTTTCTTCAGGGTCCTCCATGAAGGGTCCTTCTTCCTTAAAACTGCAACCATAACGTCTCCTTTGAATTCCACTGGGCCGGGGACTGTGTGTCCACTCTGCACACAGCCACCGTGGGGTACCTGGATACTTGCCTTGGGTGGTTCCTTGTGTCCCTGGCTCCTCTGGATCATCTGATCCAAGTCCCGTCCTCTTCTGAAGTTCGCATTCCATTTTTTTTTGTATATGGTTTGGTCTCCCCACTGGAGACCACAGTATTTTGTGCTACTTATCTGATTGCTTTTGAAGTATTTTTGTGTATTGTGTTGATGTCTCCGGGTAGGAGATATACCAATGCGATAGTGATATGGTGTTGTCATTAATTGACATATTTATGATAAACAGTATGTGGTTTCTTTCACTACAGATTACACAAGCTGCTTAACACTCCTTCAAGATAAGCCTGAAGGCTGCTCTCGCTTTCCACAGCTACCACTTTGATTATCAAAGACCACTAAAACCACCATAAAGGTTGCTTGAATTAGTGCAAGATGTGCCACTTGAATAAGTGTTATATATATAAGTGTTATATATGTGTTATATATGTGTTGTATATTTAAGTTTTATATATAAGTGTTTTATATATATATATATATATATATATATATATATATATATATATATATATATATATATATATATATATATATATATATATATATATATATATATACATATATATATATATATATATATATGTGCTCTGAGATCCCTGTTTTAGGGCAGGGCTATTTAATGATTATGACTTTGATAAGGATCCCCTGTATCATGAGCAAATTTTCCCAAAGCTCACACTTTTTTAGTCTATATTCTAACCTAATACCAGATATTTTATGTTCTGATATAACCAACATAATACTTGGACTATTTCCTTTCTCCTACGACTACTCCGTTATTGCTTTTTTACTCAGTACTATGTAATACACCCAATTACTATATTTGATAGATTTACAGTTGATGTTCCTTATGCTCATTTCTTTACTATGTTTAATGTTATAATATATGTTACATCTCTTCAGTTTAAGCACTCTGTTATCCTGATGTGAGAGTCTAGTCCATGGTGTATAAAAGCTTAATATATAAATAAGAGTGAAACTAGGGGCTACGTGCGGTTGCTCAAGAGAAACATGGGCAAGGAGTAGAATGATTGTGACAGGTAAGCAATATCTGTTTATTCAGTTAAACAAAAAGTTTGTATGTGACTACACAGTACAGATGGAGATTAGCTATCTCTACACGTCAAATCAGAGTGCGAAGAGGGTGATGGGGAGATCTTTTACCTGTGAACCCGCCATCTGCAATGTTGAACATGAAGCGAGGCCTCTCCAGCCTACTGTCATCCTTTCTTCCATTGATCACCTTGCTCTCATCTTTCAAGCTACCCACTCTGGAAGAATCCTTGGCAAATTCTTTTTCCACTTTAAGATCTTCACCTACCAAGGTAGAATGTGGCAGTAAGAACAGGAAAAACTGGTCATTGAGGAGAACAAGAGGAATGATAATGAAACATAGATTAAACATAGGGATTTGGTGCTGGTAGAAGATACCTGAGCACACTATGAAGAGGAGTGATAGAAGGATTTAAGACAGTGGATACAGTAACAAGGATTGTACATTTTAGCTTGAGTACTTCTGTAATATAAGTTACTAAAACTTCATAAAAGTGTTATGAGTTGTTTATTGAGAAAGGCAATATGTGCAGTAACTGCGTTTTTCACACAACTGTGGATTTGCCACATAATCCATAATCAGATGCATAATACGCAGATTAAAAAAAAAAGTTTCTAGCCTAAACGGTTCAAAAGTTACTTAAAATGCAGTGACCTGTTGCTGCACAGTGGAATACCCTTTGCAAAGGTTGACTGGTCACCTTTCTGTTTGGGTGTTCACCCGGTACTAATGAGCTGTGACCTATGCCTGGACAGTGCTAACAAGTGTAACAAGTGCTGGAGGTCAGTGCAAGTTTAGAGATGGACACCTCCCCCAGCAGGCACATGCATCCTTCCTACACCTCTGCATGATGTGCTTAAAGCGCCCTCCATCAAACAGCTGAGGAAAGAAAGGCTTGGAGTAAGAGTGCAATGGCTTGGACGTGGCAAAATAGCCAGAGCTGCCAAAATTGGTGCTGGGGAACCAAACTCAGCATCAGCTCAACATCCTGTGATTCTGATCAAATCACTTAATCTCCCCATGCCCACCAAAAAAATGAATGGGTCATTGTGTAATGTAACTGGTGCTCAAAAAAAGATTTTTCCACAAGGAATGTGGCAACACTACGGTGAGGAGGACAGACATGTAAACAATCAGCGCATCTCTTTGAGAGTCCATTACACAGAATTAATGTTCCAAAAAAGCACAGCTTCAAAACCTACATGCATTCATAAAAAATACATTGACTACAAAGTAAAAAAAAAGAAACTCCAGCAACAAAAATCACGTCCAGTGCGCTGAGGTTCCCCAGGTTAGGCTTCACAGTAGACACCTCCAGCAGCTGTAGACCACAGTTTCTATGAGAAGGGGGCCATGTGGAGGGGGGTTTGCAAGGTGCAGCTGCGAAGTGAGCATCTTGTAAGCAATCAAATTTACAGCACGAGTGCAAGCGAATCCAGATAAACTAATGGAATCTTTTCTTTGAGATCCCACATTAGAAATTGGCAAGTATTTGTTATTTATTTTTTATCATGCAAAATTATCCAACTTGAGCAGTTCAAGTTTTTAGTGAAAAAGGAGTTTGTTTTGTTGAAAAAAAATACGTTTAAAACACTGTACACGGTGTTGATAGGTGGCTACTAACTCTAGTCACGATTCTATTGTGTGATGCCAGGCAGAGCCTCTTTCAGATATTACCCCTGTTATGTTTTCAAGCTGGAAACAATACTCATGTTTTGCCTGAGTATTACCTTTAGTTTAGGGATAGTGAATTAAATGTTTTCGGTTCAATCCTTTCCACATCCTATATCTTTTGAACGCTCAACCCATTCTGGCTCTCTGGAAGCACCTTAAACATGCATTGGCATAGCCAATAATTCACGCCTATGGGGATTTATAAGTGTTTAGCTAGAGCTATTGGTTTTTGCCAATGTTTGTTAGCTAAGTTGGCGTGTTTAAACCTCACAGAATATAGCATGACTTGCAGAGCACCACATGCTTTCTGACTCTAGGCGCCCCAGTTATTTTATCCCACTTAAAGTCTGTCAGTTTATTTACAAACACAGACTGGCCAGGTGTCAACTTAAGACTAAACGCACAGTCCTGCCACTTCAGAAAATTCCAATACTGTAAGATCATGGAGATCCGCTTTCATAGCTTATTTGACATGAGGGAGGGTCGCTTTTTGAAAGAAGGACAAAGCGAACGTCCAGGGACAGCATAGGATACCAATCTGAAAGTGGTCCCCATTTTCTGCTAAAAAGAAACAAATGCTGCGGTATATAGAACTATCCGCCCATGATCACGCTGCTCAGTAGGAAAGCTGGGTTTATGACAACAGAGGCCCCTCGGTTTAGACAGCACTGGTTGGCCAATAAACTATTCAACCTCCGAGTATACAACAACTCTGTCTGTGGGACAGCAGGAGCAAGGGCAGGTATGCGTGTCTCCTTTTGTGCCGGGCAGCCAGGGACTGAGCGCAACCCTCCCTCCCCCGTCCTTCTCCCGGTTCCAGCACGCCGGTTCCCGGAACTAGGCGAGATACCAGCTTAAACTGGTTTCAAATGGATTTGTAAGTTATCCGTGATGGAGTGCCCGTGTTGTGTTTGTATAGCGTGGGTTCCATGCAAGGAAACTGGGTTGGTGTTAAAGTTACACGTAGGACTAGAGCCGTAAAAACCCTGTTTTGTGTTTAGTTTACATAAGGATTAGGGAGATTTAATTAAGAAAGGGGTTCGGACTCCCAACTCGCACGTTTGCTTTCACATAGACTCGTTGTCATATATGAAACTGTTACACTGTTGTCGAATTGGTGCTTTCGTGTTCTTTCCACTGGAATAAATGTAAGTAAAGCATTCGTCTGTTGCTACAATCAAAATATCCTTGAAACACACAACTTGAAATGCACTTGGCTTTGATTGTTGTGTCAGCACAAATGATTATAGAAATACACCCACTGCACTGTGCACGTGTGGGAGCGGTTTACAGTATCAAGAACAGCCAGGTCGAGGAAAAGTGTGCGTGTTAAAGGAAAGAGAGTGCACGAGTAGACATCGGTGTGCATGTCCGCGGGGAATGCTTGAAAGGGAAAAATAGAACTGCTGTACCAGAGTACCTGCTTATTTTGAGAAGTGCCAGTACTCTCTAATTACAACTATCATGTTTCTCTTGAGAAATGCAGATACTCTCCATCGCAAAAATTTAAAAAATGCTGGTACCGGCCCAGTTAAAGCACTCTTAACTTGCATATGTTGTTTTGTTTGTTTAAAGTGTTGCATGTATAAAAAAAGAGTGGAGGGAACAGGAAAGTGAAAGCGACCGCAAGACAGGCAAGAGAGTGAAAGCGACTAGAGGGAACAGGAAAGTGAAAGTGACCAATAGACAGGCAAAAAAGTGAAAGCGACGGCAAGACAGGCAAATGTAAACAAGTGCAGGCGGCCATGCTAATTAGAAACAGATGGCCCCTGCGCGCCACTGCTCGCTCCTGCAAGGTGGATGCCACCACACGCACAAGTGTTACAAAAGTGCAGACCAATTCCAAAAGATCATCTCCTAGAGCAGCGCATGCACGCTGCGCTAGGCTTGACCTAAAAAGGGACATTTCTTTTACTGCCTCTGGTCATCTACTATAGGCTCAACTCTGTTAAGTCCAAAACATGTGGGAATATTTCTACTTGGTATACAATATGAGTTATTATGCCTAACTTACAGCAGTAGGTCTGTGTACTGGTATGATAACTTTTCACCCTTTTCTTTGAGATCACACATTAGAAATTGGCAGGTATTTGTTATTTATTTTTTATCATGCAAAATTAGCCAACTTGAGTAGTTCAAGTGTTCAATGAAAAGGGAGTTTGTATTGTTGAATATATCAATACCCTGTCCATTTTCTTTGCACTAGGGTAACCCCCTTGACAGTGTGAGATTAAAAGTATAATTACCATCTTTTCTTAGGACACTTTTACAAATGCAAATGGAGTAACAACGCTGAAGGATGCAAAATTACACATGCTGGCAGCAAAACAAAGAGAATTATCATAGCTGAGTGACAGCAGGGAGAAAAAGCCACTGCGCTAAGGAAAAAGTGGTACAGTTATTAAAAAAGGGCCACAGAAAGGCATTTTTCCAATGTGCAAACTCAGCCTGCATATTTATAAGCAAGCTTGTGGTAAGGTAGCTAGAAATTATTTTGAAGCCCATGGAAATATTAATGTAGGCATGTGAACCAATGAAAGAGTCAGTACTGCGGTAATGTATTTTGTGGTGTTTGCCAGATAAAGCTTTCTTTTAAATAAGTTTTTACTTTTTCTTAAAAAGGTAAAACTGATGGTCAGAATTGCGAGTGAAGAAGAATACTTCATACAAGTTATCATATTATCATTTAAGATATTTTATACAGCGCACATCTAACTCCAGTGAGCAGCTAAAAGCCTTTACTGGGAACAATTTGCATTGCAGGAGGAGTGTCTCAAACACGAGATGCTTTACATGTACCAATTTACTGTGTCTTGAACCTAATTGAAACCTGAGTACAGAAACCAGGGTATGAGAGGAAAGGACTGTGGCTATGTAATTTTCTCAGTGCACAACAGGATTGCTATTTTTTTACTTCCCACAGTTGCACATCACACATCTTTATATATTAGGGTAGTGACTAAATCTCTTTCAAAATATGTTGAGGACAACGAATTGCTGGACGAAGTCCAATTTGGGTTTCGCCCCGCACACGGACCGAGACTGCATTGGTGACAGTCTTGGATGACCTGAGAATACGGGCCGACAGTGGTCAAGCAGCCTTTTTAGTGCTGATTGACATGTCGGCCACGTTCGATACAGTCAACCATCAGATCTTGAATAAGAGATTGAAGGAACTGGGTGTGGTAGGCAAGGCGCTGGACTGGCTGCATTCTTATCTCTCTAATAGGCAGCAGGCAGCGGCTCTGTCGCCGTTTATCTCTCAGTACAGTGATGTTAAAAGGGGGTCCCACAGGGCTCGGCTATCAGCCCAGTCTTGTTTAATTTATATCTTCACCCTCTTATTGTTCTAATAAAATCATTCGACACTGATGTCATTAACTATGCGGATGACACTCAGCTTATCTTTGCTGTTGAGGGCAACAATGCCATGTCTCTGGAAGAATTCCACAACTGTATGTACAGAACCGCAGAATGGCTGAAAGTGAATTCCTTACAATTTAATGAGGAAAAAACTGAAGTCCTGTGCTGTATGGCAGGTAGAATTCAGCGTCCTCTTCCAGCAGATTTCTGGCCTGACTCGGCTAACAACTCCTTAGTGCCCGCTAACATGGTGCGTAATTTAGAGGTGCTGATGGATAGCAATCTACAATTGGATTCCCAGGTGAAAAAAACGGTGAGCACCTGTCTATCTCTGCTTCGAGCTCTGCGGAAGATACTCCTGTTTCTACCCACTATTCCTAGATCTCAAGTGGTACGGAGTATTGTTCTAAGCAGAATAGACTATTGTAATGCTCTACTTTTAGGTGCCCCAGCCTCTTTGACCAAGAAATTACAAAGAATACAGACCATGGCCATTAAATCGACCACGGGGAGCCTCCGCCTTCCTGGCCCTTAAGGACCTACATTGGCTGCCCGTTGTGCAAAGAGTCCAATTTAAGGCACTCTGTATTGTCTATAAGGCAATACATAAAGCTGGGCTTAAAGTACTACAAAGGAAATGTGTATGGTACTCTCCTGCTAGATCTCTGCGCTCTTCCTTCGCGAACCTGGTCTGTGTCCCCCATGTTAAGAAAGCCCGTATGGGAGGCAGATCCTTCAGTTTCACAGCATCTAGACTGTGGAATGCACTGCCTCTGGAGCTCAGACAACTGAACACCTTGTCACGCTTCAGAAAGGAACTGAAAACTAGACTGTTTCCTCAAGACTAGCTCTTTGTCTATCTCAGTTCTGATACTCGCTGATTGGTAATATAAGCGCCAGGATACCCTTGGGGTGACAGCAGCACTACACAAGTGTACCTTACATTACATTACATTTTGAGGCACAGGGAGATAAAGGGGCAGATGCATCAAGTTAAGTAATTGCGATTCCTTAATAGCGATTATTAAGGAATCGCTATTAAGGGATCGCAAATGCCTATGGATGAAGGCTTCGCTAAAAAAATTACGATTCCTACACATTTCCTAATAGCGAATAACAAATTGCGATTCGCTATTAGGGAATGCTTTCCCATTCGAATGGGAAACCATTCGCAATTTGCGATTACCAAATAGGTAATCACAAATTGCAAATGCAATTTCAAGGGTGCCAGGGTGCCAAAAGGCCACCATGATGCACCCCCAAAATTGGCATGTGTGCACATGTGGCGCGCACGCCACATGGATCTTAAAAAAATGCAATTTTGTGCGTTTTTCTAAGGAATTGCAAATTACCATCAACTTGAAGTTGATGGTAATTTGTGAATCCTTATTGTAAAGTTGCATTCTGAGAATGCTTCTTGCATTGCATTTAAGGAATCGTAAATTGCGATTCCCTACCTGCATTTGCAAAATAGGTAATCACAAATTTTGCGATTACCTATTTTGCGATTACCTATTTTGTGAATGGCTTTGGGCTTGATGCATCCCAAAAGGCTAATTACTGGTCACAAAGGGGCCGATTGTGCGAATCGGCTTGTTTGCGCCTGGTAATTAGCTTGATGCATGTGCCCCAAAGAGATTTGCCTAGAACCATAATTTTTAGTCATGTGCTGAAGCCAGGACTAGAAGAAAACAAGTTACTTACCTGTAACTGTAGTTCTCCAGTATTGGAAGCTTTCATAGATTCACATGCCTGAATCATTCCCCGTCGTCGAGACGGGAGTCTCCGGTATATAACAAAGCTATGCTTAGTAGTAAAGCAAACTGAAAAAAGGCCTAGGCCCACTTTCCTTTTGCAACCCATTACATTTGTTATGTAAAAAGGACCAAACTTTTCTCTGAACCAATCAGAGCCCCTCACCCTCTAGAACCCTCCTGAGAGAACCTTTTGCCCTTCAGATTTTCACGCACTTGTGCATAAAATACTTACTGTGCCACATCCAAGGTGAGCCTCTCAGGGGAGGAGGATGGGTTGCATGTGAATCTATGAAAGCTTCCAATACTGGAGAACTACAGTTACAGGTAAGTAACTTGTTTTCTTACTCCAGTATTGGAGCTTTCATAGATTCACATGCCTGAATCAGAATAGCAAGCAGTGATATAACACAGCACATTTGTCTTCTGCATTCTTACATCATGCAAAACGGTATGAATAATCTTATACATAGTAAGTAATAAAAATGTGCATTTGTGAGCAAAAATAAAGGAAGGAGGGATGTAAAGAGGCTCACCATCTAAACGTCTCCAGATGGTGCAGAACTATGCCGCGAGGCTAATTCTGAATCAACCAAGGCGACCGGCAGCTTCTCCCCTACTCAGGAAACTGCACTGGCTTCCAGACACCCAGCGCTGTGCATTCAAAACCGGGTGTATGATATTTAAGTCCTTGCACTGTAAAAGCCCCAAATTCATCGACCTACTAATCACCAGATACACACCACCCCGCAATCTACGCTCACTCCATCAGGGCCTCCTCCAGACGCCTTCTTTCAAACTTAAGCGCGCTGGAGGTCGCAGGTTTGCAACACTGGCCCCTCGTTTATGTAACACCTTCCCTCTGGAGATCCGGAACTGTCAAGACCTCCTCTCTTTCCGGAAAGCCTTGAAGACCTGGCTCTTCAGACAAGCACTGCAATAACCCTCTTTCCTCATTCATGTCTATGTTACTGTCAATCTTAGCGCCAAGAAACCAATCGGTGATAGTGTGCTTAACAAATATCTTAATAACATAACATAACCGTCAATGGATGATATTTCTCAGAACAGCTTCTCCCACCACCACATCTGTCTCAGCTGTCACTTTCAAGCAGAAGTGCCTGGTGAAGGTATGCGTGGATGTCCAGGTTGCTGCTCTGCATATGTCCTGGATCGGCACTCCTGCAAACAACACAGTGGATGTGGACACTGCCCTCGTTGAGTGAGCACGAACCCGTGCATTCAGAGGTTTTCCAGCAGCTTGGTGACAGTAGACAATCGCACTGGAAATCCATCTGGCAATCCCTCGTTTTGATAAAGGGAAACCCTTCCTGGGTGCGCTATAAGCGACGAAGAGCTGTGAGGACTTACGAAAAGCTCTAGTTTCCTGCAAATAGAATTTGAGACATCGCTGAACATCCAGTGAATACAGTACTCTTTCTGCCGCTGTCACTGGTTGAGGAAAGAAGCGTTTCAATACTAACGGTTCATTTAAGTGAAAGTCAGTTGGCACTTTAGGAATTAACTCTGGGTTAGTTCTAAGAATCATCCTGTCTTCTTCAAACGGCAAAAAAGGAGCTTGAATCTTGAGAGCCTGTAGTTCTTCTACCCGTCTTGCTGATGTCAAGGCGATGAGAAGCGCCACCTTCCATGATAGGAATTTCAAATCTGCTCTATGTATAGGTTCGAAGGGTTGTTTCATTAGCTGAGATAGCACTATATTTAAACGCCAAAGCGGTGGTGGTGGTTTCATTGGAGGAAAAACTTTGAATAGCCCTTTCATAAACTGTTTGATGATCCTTGCAGACCATAAGGATGGACCCGAGGAAGACCTCCTGTAGCAGGATAATGCAGCTAAATGCACCTTAATAGAAGCATGAGCCAATCCTGACTTGGCTAGAAGTAAGATGTATGGGATAATTTCATTAGGTGCCGCAGTTAGAGGATGAATGTTATTTCTCTGACACCATAGACAAAATCTCTTCCATTTCATTCTGAAGGTATTGTTGGTACTATCCGCCCTAGCCTTGGAGAGGATTCTCTTACATTCCTCTGGGATTTTCAGATGTTGAAATTCACAGTGTTCAGGAAAGAGGCCGCTAAGCGCAAGGATTTCGGGTCCAGATGGAGCACTTGTCCCCGGAACATTGTCAGAAGCGACAGAATTGGTCGGAGACGAACTGGACGATCCTCCGACAGCAGCAGGAGTTCTGTGAACCAGTGTTGTCTGGGCCACCAAGGGGCTATCAGGATTAGCCTGCACGGTTCTTTCTTGATTTTCACAGGCAGTCGGGGCAGGAGAGGAATTGGAGGAAAAACGTAAGCAAAGACGCCGGACCATGCCATCGAAAACGCATTCCCCCAAGACCCCTTCTGGAGAAGCCAGCTTGCGAAGAACCGGCATTTCCTGTTCTGTCTTGTGGCGAAGAGGTCTACTGTTGGTGTTCCTTATCTTCCAAAAATGCTGTCCAGGATCCCCTGATCCAGCTCCCACTTGTGGCAGGACGATTTGAGCCTGCTGAGAGTATCCGCTTTGATGTTCAGATCTCCCGGGAGATGTTCTGCTGTCAAGGATATCCCCTGCTGTAGCGCCCATTCCCATATTCTCTGGGCCTCCTGAGACAGGGAGAGTGATCTTGTTCCTCCTTGCTTGTTTAAGTAGTGCGTTGCCATAGTGTTGTCTGTTCTTATAAACACCGGTGAGCGCCTTATTCTTGGTAGGAAAGCTTGCAATGCAAGTCGGATTGCCCTGAGTTTTAGCAGATTTATGTGTAATTGCTGCTCGTGCAATCTCCAACGACCGCTGACTTGAAGGTCCTTAAGAAAAGCTCCCCATCCCTCTAAGGATGCATCTGTAGTCACTACCAATGGAGCTGGTTTTGAAAGAAATGACAGACCCTGAGAGACATTTTCTTTTTGCGTCCACCATGTCGCTGCTTGGACCATGACTGGTGTCACTTGGATTGTGTCTTCGAAGGATCCCTCCACTTGATGCCACTGAAGATCGATCTGTTCTTGCAACGGGCGCATCCTTAACCTGCAGTGAGGCACGAGGTGAATACAAGATGACATCATGCCCAGTAATGACTTGTACTTGCGTACTGAAAGATACTTTCTTTTTATAAAGTCTTGGAAGAGAGACACAATCCTCAGTTGCCTTTCTTTGGAGGGAAATGCCTTGTTTCTTTCCGTATCCAGTATTTCTCCCAGAAACGTGATCAGTTTTGTCGGTTGAAGGGTTGATTTTCCCTCGTGCAGAGTCAAACCCAGTTTGGCAAATACTGGAATTAGTTTTTTTTCCCAACGAAATCATTCCAAGCATCCGTTTCGGCTTCTCTTCGATCGATAAGAGGGGGTGAGATAAGTCCCGGGGCCCATGAGGGTTTTTGAACTTTACTTAACAGATGGAACTTAACAGATGGATGAGAGGAGGCCATGTTTTGATGAACTGCGTGAGTATGGTTCAAAAGAGGGTAGGCCTGTGTTGACGCCCTGGCCTGTGTTTCCGATGGTGCTTTGACTAACCAGTCGTCGAGGTGAGGAAATATTTGATAATTTGCTTCCTCAACACCGCCACCACTGGAGCCAGGCATTTTGTGAATACTCGAGGTGCTGACTTTAGGCCAAATGGCAGTACCTTGAATTGATAATGCTCTCCGGCTACCATGAATTAAAGGTACTGTCTGTGTGAAGGATGGATAGGGACATGAAAATACGCATCCTGCAGGTCTAAAGTCGTCATATGATCCCATGGGTTCACCAGTAGAAGGATGTCCTGAAGAGACACCATCCTGAAAGATTGCTTTTTGAGCTAGGTGTTTAGGGATCTGAGATCCAGAATGGGACGCCATTGGAGGATGTTTTTTCTGATCAGAAAAAATCGGGAGTAAAATCCCTTTCCTTTTTGGGAATTCGGTACCGGTTCTATTGCTCCCTTTCGGAGCATTGGCCGAATCTCCTTCTGGAGTTGATGCAGATGATTGACCTTTCGATGCACCGGTGGCATACAAGGAGGTGTCTGTTGAAATTCTAGAGTGTGGCTGAATCGAATAAGTTGAGGACGCATTGGTCCGTTGTTATTTTTTGGCAATTTTGAAAATAATGAGCAATCTTTCCACCCAGGGGAGCACTTGATCTTAGAGGTGTTGATGTAGCCAGAGATTGAAGGTTGTCATTGTCGTCGGGTGTTGTCGTCCACTGATGACCTCCTTTGCCTCTCGGAGTCGATTTCAAATAACCTCCTGATTGATGCTGAGAATACTGCTGGCGGTATGGCTGGGATGAAGCGGAGTAAGAGGAATATCTCCCCTGCTGATATCCTCCTCTATAGGAAGACTGCCCTCTACCTCTAGAGCCTCAAAAAGGAACTTTTCTGTATTGTAGAGTTCCCAATGCTTTCGCAGTATCCGTATCCTTCTTGATACTCTATAGTGTGTCATCAATATGTTTACCGAATAAATCTTCACCATTGAAGGGAAGGTCTAAGATCTTATTTTGCACTTCAGGCCTAAAAGCAGTCGCTCGTAGCCATCCTTGTCTGCGCAGAACTGCCGCTCTTCCCAGAGACCTAAATGCCATGATCGCTATATCCATAGCGCCGTCTATGACTTCCGCCAAAGTCCTCTGACCCTCCAAAAGAATTTTCCTGGCCTCTTGTTTCTCTGGCTCCGGCACCCGGTCAATATAAGGCGACAGGTCACACCACATTTGCCTGTCGTATCTTCCTAGAATAGCGAGGGCATTTGCAGCTCTCACCAGCAGGGCAGACATTAAGGAAAACCTCTTTCCTGCGTTGTCCAGCCTCCTACCCTCTCTGTCTGGTGGTATTGTAATTGGAGCTGACAGATTTCTCGATTTCTGCTGCGCCGCCTGCGTAATCACTGAATCCGGTTTTGTATGACCCAAAAGACACGCTGGTGCATCTAAAGGCGCTTTATATTTCTTATCTAGTCTGGCTAGAACCGGAGTCACTGTAGCCGGCGTCTCCATAACCTTCAAGCCTTCTTCCCAAATATGACTAACGATAGGCAAGGAACGAACAGATCTTCGATAGGGTTCCTTAAAGTCATATAAGAAACATTCTGCCTTATCCTCCATCATGGTAAGTGCGAATCTTTTAGTGGCTCTTTCCATTAGGTTATGAAAACCGCCAATGTCCTCTGGTGGAGAGTCCACCGGTTTCGGAGTAGGAGTTGAAGGAGAAGGAATGAGACAGTCGTCCCATTCTCTACTAAGTTCTGCAATTTCTCCATCTTCATGGTCATCGTCCGAGGTATCTGGATCACGTTGAGATCTTGGTGGTGGAGACCTAGGAATGGACTCCAGCAAGATCTCCCTTCTTCGTACTGGTGTACCCGGTACAGAGCGAGGTCGAGGCATAACCTCAGGAATTTCCTGAAAGGTTTGAGGCACTGGATACCTTCTTCTATAATCCTCCAACATGCTCTGTAGATCTTTCAGTAAAGATGATGGCACACTAGTCATCTCCTCATGATGCTCTTGGTGGAATTGCTGCTGTTCTTGGGGATGATGGTGAAACTCCCCATATTCTTCCTCCGAATCTTCCTGATATTTCACTCTTAATTTGCGAAGGACTACTTGCATATCCAAAAGGACGACCTTCCTCTGAGTCCTCTGAGTCCTCCTCTTCCAGAAGGTGACAAGGGACTAATGGAGAAAGTTTGTTTGGAGACGTAATTTCTGGCGTTATTGTCCTTTTCCAGGATGAAAACCTCTTTTCCGGGGTCTTTTCTCTCGTCGACATCCCCGTCCCCGACGTCGACTATATTATCGTTGTCGACGCTATTGTCGACGTTTTAGTAACCGTCGACGTAGTCATCGTCAACGCACCTGTCGTCGTCACCGGCGTCGACGCCGAACCCGTCGTCGATACTGCCGTCGATGGTGAAAGTGTTGACGGCGTCTTAGCAACAGTCTTTACCTCCTGTTTCGTTGACGATGATGGTGTTTTCGTTGTCGACGATGTCATCTTCCTCGTCGACGTCCCCGTGTACGGTGTAGATCCTTTCACTTTCTCCTCAGAAGGTGTAGAGGAAGTCTTTTTGATGGTAATCTTGACCCTTGGAGGAGATTTTGAAGGCTCTGAGGCAGTTTTCTTCCCCTGTTTCACCTCAGAAGCAGAACCCTTCTTCTCCTTAGTTTTGCCTGAAGGAGATTTTGAGGGACTGCGCCCTGAAGACCCTGGAGTGGTCTTTTTTGGGGCCTTCTCAGGTCTCTCACCTGAGGTATGTGCCTGAGGAGATCTACTCCTTTTTTGAGATCTCCTAGACGAAGATGACTCCTCCTCACTCTCACTTGAGAGGATCTGTTTTCTGGCTTTAACTTTCTGGAGCCAAAGAAGTAATCTTCCCTCACGATCCCTCAAGGTTTTATTTGAAAAGGTTTGACATACCTTGCAATCCTTTGCCTGATAGTCTGGATAGAGGCAGTATATGCAGTCTTTGTGAGGGTCATCTGTATAAAGCCTTTTTTTTAGAGCAGGTGGCACAAGCTCTAAACAATCCTTTCTTCTCTTTATCAGTCATGATAGAGGAATAAGGAACTTCAAAAAGAAGAAACTAGAAAATGAGAGAACCTCAAATCCCAGTCAAAGTAAGATGAACTGAAGAGTTTGATTAGAGCTCAAAGGAGACTCCCTAGCACAACGTGCGGTAGAAAATCTGAGGGGCAAAAGGTTTTCTCAGGAGGGTTCTAGAGGGTGAGGGGCTCTGATTGGTTCAGAGAAAATTTGGTCCTTTTTACATAACGAATGTAATGGGTTGCAAAAGGAAAGTGGACCTAGGCCTTTTTTCGGTTTGCTTTACTACTAAGCATAGCTTTGTTATATACCGGAGACTCTCGTCTCGAAGACGGGGAATGATTCAGGCATGTGAATCTATGAAAGCTCCAATACTGGAGTAACTGGTGCTTTTAAGATGGAAGTTAAGAAGCTAAACTAGTAGTTAAAATTTCCTCTCCACTCAGATGTGTGGCAAGGATACTATTGTGGGTCTGTGGCATTGAGCTATTCTCCAAAAGCCATCACTACTAGAAAATTACATTAATTTCTCTTTTATCTTACAGTGACTTTTAACAGAAGTTTCGGTTAAATAGCAATGAAAAGGCAGTGAAGACATAACAGGAGAAAACAAGAAAGAGAGAAACAGGAGACAGGAACATGGGTACTCTGTTAGCTTTCCTTACATCCAAGGTTTTACCTTCGAGTCTCTCTCTTGTCTCTTCATTCTCAGATGTTTTCTCATCAGCCTTTTCCACTTCAGGCTTCTCAATCTCTGCAGGGGTTGCCAATCTGACGATTGATGCTAAAAATTAAAAGAGCACAAGTACCTGACTTAAAGATCAATTCTCTGGCAAATAAGTTTGCACTTTAGTCTATCTTACATGAGCATTAGCATATCAGTACTGTCTCCTCTGCAATTTAAGTATACCTGTTTTCTCATCTTTAAAAGAGGGCTCTGTATCTTGCTCTTTTTCTGGCAATGACTCTGGTACTTCAGCTTCTGGAGGTTTTTCCGGTGGCTGTCCCTCTTCTTTCTCGCAAACTGGTGGAGGTACAGGTGTAACCGTGGGGCTGGTCCTCTCGTCAACACTTGGCACCTTCAACAAACAGCCAAAGAGAGTATTATGGGAGTAAGTGAGAAGAGAGGGGCATTAAATGGCAACACAAATCACATATAGGAATCTTTTTATTGCAGTTGGGCACAATCTTTGGTGAAATGCAGCACTTACGGTAATTTCTCTCTCTGCAAGTGATAGTAAAAAAGGAAAGCAACACAATGGGCAGAATCATTTGTTTAGATCTAGCATTTTCTTTCGAAGCACATAAGAAAGGAAAGCAATGTGAAGACGCAACTTATATTGTACCAAATTTGTTCATCAACCGGCAAAATGTGACACAGTGACCGAATACCCTTTTAAAAAAAGACACACATACTTCTTAAATATAATAAACAATATACTCACACTAGCAAAATGAAATGAGTTACTCACTTGTTACTCATGTTCTCCAGCGTTGGTTATCTCTCATATATTCACCTGCTTGAATCATTCTGTTTCGTCAGGCTGGGAATGCCCAGTAATTTTAAATAGCAGTAAACAGTACTGAAGTGGCCAAACTCCTCCAAGTCCTTCTTTGTTTAGTGGTTCATCCAGTTCCTTTGAAAGAACCCAAACCTCAGCCAGTGAGTGATAAGTGCTGAGCTCTCCTTCTCCCTGTCCAGTGAGTGATAAGTGCTGAGCTCTCCTACTCCCTGTAGACACCATCACAACGCAGATTTCATAGCAAAAATGTGAGGAGTACATGTGATAAAAGTAAGATTCTAGCCGGGGAGGAGGGTGAGTCGCATATGAATTTATTAAATATACCAATGCTGAAGAAATTGAGGTAAAGAAAGAACTAGTTTTGTCTCCTGCATTGGATCTTTCATATATTCACATTTTTTAATCAGAATAGCGAGCAGTACACACCATTAGAATAAAGCAGGAAGCAAGTTCATCTTCATTGAAACAGGCTACGGAGGAATGCCTACCCCAATGCTCAGTCAGCTGCTGCAGTCACATTCAGGCATTAGTGCCAGGTGAACATGAGCCTGCTCTCCTACTCTTTCATGTGGTTGCATGGTAGGCGTCTTGCAAAGGCAACCAGTGTAGAGAGCAGCAGCCATAGCCATGCTCCCGATGGAAGGTGCCCTTACTCTGCCTTTGAGTATAGACTACCTTATATGTAGGTTGACAGTCAAAGTGCAATGTCTCATTTGGGCTGGTGTCGGCCTGGTTCTAGATGGTCAAAGGACAAAAACAACTGGCCTTATGTGCATTTATTATTCACTTTGAATCTGATGCACCTGCCAACATTCAGCAAGTGCAAATATTTCTTGGATATTCTGCTGGATGAGGGATATTGAGAAAAGAATTACAGACACATTCAAATTAAGCTCTTTAGGGCTTGGGCACAAGCTTTATGTTTGTTGGTAATATGACTGTGTCTTTGGTAAATCATTAAAATGGAGCTTGGTTCAAAGGGAGACAGCATGAGTTCACTCAGTACCGTATTCAGCTCCCATGACACTGGAGGGTGTGGTACAAGTGAGATGATCCTAAAAAGCCCTTTCATGAACTGCTTTATGATCCTTTGCAAAAACAAAGATGACACTGCTTTCTATTGCCCTAGCTCATGAAATTGCTGCAATATGGATTATCACTGAAGAATAACTCAGACCACATTTGGGTAGTTCCAGCAAGTAGGGAAACACTTGTTGGGGCTATATGGATATTGGGTTAAAAGTAAAACCCCGGTCTTTGAACCGTGGGCAGAAACATTTCCATTTGGTGTTGTCGGTCTTCATAGTTGCTGGTGCTTGTGTATACTCCAGTATGTGTCCGCAGTCTGCTAGAATGTCTAAACAGCCAAGCTCTAGGTGGTCATGTACCAGGCTGCCAGGCTCAGTGACTCAAGATTATGGTAATCCTTTATGTCTGAATAGGAGCCTGAGATGTGTATTTAGCTGGATTGCTGGCTGTGTGGACATCCTCAGGAGGGCGTAGTTCCAGCACTGCTAAGGCTGAACCAGGGCATTGAAGATCAGGTAACAGTAATCTGTCTTTGCCGCCCTCAGCACTGTAGGGATCAGAAGTAATGGACAAAAGGCGTGTTTGAAGATTTTCAGCCATGTCATCAAAAGGAATATCACACAGCACTCAATTACAACATGGTATGTAAGAACATGTTTTTACAACACGTTGTACTTTTACAACGCATTATTTTACCACATTGCCACGTTGTACTTTACCAAGCAAAAGTGCTGGTAAGTACCCTTTTTTGTTTGGACCACATTGTAAAGGCATCTTTAAAATAGGCTATGTGGTTGTTACTTCAGTGGCAAAGACTGTGTGGTAATGGTGCTGCACGTTAAAAAACTCATTCTCAGTAAAAAACTCATTGTCGTTTTGGCATACCTATACAAAGGCATTGTCTCAGGACTCTGGTTGTCAGAACCTGCTTGTGTAGCAGTGGCATTAATAGTGAATAGATCTAGTGTAGGAAGGGCTCACACATGACAGATGTAATCTAATTGGTATAAGTGCACCTTCCATTTGTGCGAGTCTGAGAGAGCATTGCAGAGAGCATCTGCCCAATCATTCTAGTATCTTAGGAGATGTTCGACTTTGAAATCCACCTTGTTGGAGCCGACCCAATTCCACAGAATCTGTGCCTGCTCTGACAAAGAATGGGATCTTGGTTCTCCCTGCTTTGAGAAGTAGTTTGTTTTGTCAGTTCTGATGAGCATGCTTTTTCCGCTAGTCTCGGGAGGTGCAATTGCAGGTCCAGCGTCTCCATATTTGACCAGTGGCTTCTGGTCATTAGTTCTTGCATGTGGGCTCTTCAGCCCTCCATGGATGCATCCATGGTCACCACTATTCTGTTTATCGTAAGGTGAAATGGGAGGCTTGGGTTGACGTATGATGAGAATCTCCACCACAGCAACGTATGTTTGAGACTTCTGGTCACCAAGTCTGTATTGTCCCATTACTCCTCTATTTGACTCAAATCACAGTCCAGCTCATGCAGTATGGGTCTCTTCCAGAGTCTGCAAAAGTGTATCAGTTCTATACAGGAGGGCATGAGGCCTAGAAGGGACTAGTACATTCTGGCAGAAAATGCTTGTTTGGAGCAGAACACATTCGCAAATGACTGCAGTTCTGCCATTTTCTCTGCTGAAGAAAAGGTATTCCTCATCTCCGTGTCCAGGATGGCTATCAAAAACTGAAGTATCCTGGCTGGGTCTACTGAAGATTTTTACCAGCTTAGCATCAAACAAATGTTTTGAACCAGCTGAAGCCGACAGCTGCAGAGAAATGTTGCTCTCCCTTTGATGAATCTCTGACGAGCTAATTGTCCAGAAACTGGTATACCTTGAGGCTCAGTCACTGCAGGAGGTAGATACCTGCGCTAGAGCCTTTGATAATTTAAAAAGCAGATAAAAGTCCAGAAAAAAGTGCCTTAAGTTGATAGTTCTGCCCAGCACTGAAAAGCACAAGTATTTCCTGTGGTTTTGACAAATTCAGATGTGAAAATAAGCATTTAGGGAGGTAAATTATTTCCTTCCTGAAACAGCAGAAGAACCAGGAGGCTCCTCCAAAAAGAATTCTTTCCTTAGGAACTTGTTTAAATCTCTGCGGTTCAGAATAGGCCTCCATTGTACCACCTTATTAGGAAGAATCCTGAGTAGAATCTCTGATGTCCTTTGCACTTTCAGGTTGGTCTCTGTTGCTCACCCTAGAAGTAGGAGGAGGCTCTTGAGTTGTAGCTACCTAAGGTGTAGCTGGGTCTCCTTTCTTGGTGGGTGATTTGGTGGTCTTTGAACAAATTCTTGGGTATATCCCAAACGTCCTATCTACAGCACCTAATGGTTCAATTTTATGGACTTCCCAAGCAGGGGCGATAAGAAAGATTAATTTCCAACTGAATGTGTCTCAGAAGATGGAGATTCTCCACAGAAAACAGATGAAAACATCTCAAAATATACTGAAAGATAAAGTAAACCTGTTAGAAGTCCAGGGAAGGCTACCATGGTATCAGGTTGTAGTCAGGAATACATATACATAGGTTAGAGCAGAGCTGTTCTGGGTTTCTTCCCCTCTCACTATGTGCAGTAGAAATCTGGGCCATGGTGGCCTCCAGAGGGAATAAGGAGAGCTCAGCACTTCCACCTCATTGGTTGAGCCTTGGGTTATTTCAAATAAGGCAGATGTGCTACTAAACAAGCACTGTTTTTCAGGCCATTGGCCATATTAACACTGCTTACTGCTATGTAAGGTTACTGGGGATTTCTTGCATGACGATGAGGAAAGCATGAGAACATATTAAAGATCAAATGCTAGAGAAGGTGAAGTACACTCTCACTCTGCTATGAAAAGAACAGGACAAACCTCAGAATCCGCTGGGTCATTGCACCTGATTTCCTTCTCTTCCATCCTATCTTCCTTGGCTTCTAACTCTTCCTTTTCAGTTGATGCTCCTCCATTATCACATTTATCACTAGGTGCAGGTGTGGCTGGGAGGAAGAAAGGCCAGAAAAGAACATTACTTACATTTAGTACTACTTTTCATGTTATTTAATGCATGGATTATCCCCGAATTCCCTAATGTTAGCTAACTTGATCATACAACCATTATACTGAAAGGTCTTTAAAATATTGTGCTGATATATTTTAGAACACTCCCGCAAGAGGAAATGGTACAAAACATTCCAAACAAAAGATAGCACATGATATCTATTTACGAGGCCCATAAAAGCGAAGGAAATGTTACCTACCTGTAATTCTAGTTCATCCCCCACCCGGGACATTTTTATTAAAAGAAACGGATATCCATAGCCTATCTGCAATAACTTCCACCCCACATGGATGCCAAATTAGTAGTTATTGAAGAAAAATGAATATTTTTCCTTTTTTTAGTATGACCCTTACCCACTCTAATATTGTCAGACTTCGTCATGGGATCCATCCTGCCATTAAAAGCCAGGATGACCTCAGCCATATTCCAGGGAGCACTTTAGACATTCTTATGGTTGGGCAGTCTAGGAAGAATAAAAATACTTCAGACAGACCTAGGTGGTCTGGGTGGGTATAGTTGAAAAATGCATCTTAATAGGGGTTTAAGATATAATAGTCCCATGGTGCTAGCATGTCAATATGTTTCAGTTCCTAATCTATGGCCTCTCTGGTCCAGGGCTTTTGTCAGGACATTTCAATGTTAATTGCCCCTGTGTTATATACACTTTGTTTAATGTAGTTAGAGCATGCAGTACTAAATTGCATGCAAGGTGAGCAATTTCACTCGCCTTATTGTAGGATCACTGTTCCTGAAAAAGAAAGTGAGCAAAGCATCATTAACATTCCACATAATGTTCACAATGTGTAGGAACCACTATGAGGAGAGGAAACGGAAGTAGTCCTTGTCTGCTTCCCAGGGCACATGGCTGATGGTATTGGTGATCAATAACTAAATGGTAATAATTTAGTATTGCATGCCCTATATAAATATAACAACGTATAAGTGTATATAACACCAGGGTAATTAACAACGAAATGTCCTCATGAACGCCTTGGACCAGAAAGGCCATAGAATAGGGGCTGAAAGTGTTGACAGGCATGCTACAGTCATAGAACCATTATATCGTAAATCCCCATTAGGATAAATGATTAATCTATACCCACCCAGACCACCAACAAAGGGATACCTAGGTCTGTCTGAGGTATTTTTATTCTTTCTAGACTCCCCACTCACAAGAATATTAAAAGGCCTTCCTAGAACATGGTTGAGCCCATCCTGGCTTTTAGGGGTCAAGTTGGACCCGATTATGAAGCATGCCACTATTAGAGTGGGTGAGGGTCATACTGAAAAAGTAAAAATTCCTTTTTTAGGTCTCGCCTACGCAGCGCACATGCGCTGCATACGAGGGCCTTTAGCAGTTGCTCTGCTCATTTTCAAGCACACACTCTCATCCACCTTGCGGGAGCGAGCAGGGTAGCGCCACAAGCACGAGTGCAGTGCTTGAAAATGAGCAGACTGCGCGCGCGCACCACTCCCGGGCTCGCCTCTTGCTCCCCCTCTCTCTCAAGCAGGTAAGCAGAACAAAAGCAATTCTAAAACAGAGCTGTTTTTTCAATGCTCATGTCTGCCTCTGAAACCGACCTTGGTTTGCATTGTATAGTTTATTAACGTTTCCACATCAGAAACATGTCAGAAAGGTTTTGCTGTTGTTTCACCAAATCTTTTATTTCATTACTGACAGAAGGTTCATAACTTGAACACACTTAAGTTTAATTCTGTTGGGACTCTGCTGTTCCATGACATCTCCTAGATTCCGAGTTTTGTGACTGCATGCATTTAACGTCTTGTCTTGTGACAGTTGACATTGACATAGACTCCATGTGGTGTAAATTAAGTTAGTCAGTCAAAGAATCTTTATTCGATTTAGTTAAAAATCATACAAAGAGAATAAAAACATTTATATACAAATAAATTAAGTTAATTCAGGCTGTTGACTAGCACATGTGGGGAGCTGAGAAATACAGCCAGGTTTCACAAGACAAGTCAGTACACAAGATTTCACCGAGCACACACGCACCTGAACAAACTGGGCGTCTAGATAAAAGGAGCTTAAAAGGACTGAACACCGGAGGCAAACTTGTTTCTTTTCTTTGTGAGCCACTCTCACTGCAGGCACAACGTGTTTTTTTTTATTAGAGGAGCATTGCGCTTTAATGCGCTTTAAATTTTATTGGGCCTCTTTCTGCTCTCCCATATGCCCCCTTCGAGATCCTCTTCTCCATCCGCATTCTGCCAGCACCCTCCTACCTAATAGTCATCCACCACGTCCACCACCACCACATCCACCACCACCACCACGTCCACCACCACCATCACATCCACCACCACCACGTCCACCACCAACACATCCACCACCACATCCACCACCATGTCCACCACGTCCACCACCACCACGTCCACCACCTCCACCACCACCACCACGTCTACCATGTCCACCACCACCACGTCCACCACTACCACGTCCACTACCACCACCACCACCATGTCCAGCACCACCATGTCCACCACCGCCACGTCCACCACCACCACCATGTCCACCACCACCACGTCCACCACCACCACCACGTCCACCACCAACACATCCACCATGTCCACCACCACCACGTCCACCACCATGTCCACCACCACCACGTCCACCACCACCACGTCCTCCACCACCACCACCACATCCACCACCACCACCACATCCACCACATCCACCACATCCACCACCACCACGTCCACCACCACCACGTCCACCACCACCATCTCCACCAAGTCCACCACGTCAATCACCACCACCACCACGTCCACCAACACCATGTCTACCACCACATCCACCACCACCATGTCCAGCACCACATCCACCACCACCACATCCACCACCACCACTACGTCCACCACGTCCACCACCACTACGTCCTCCACCACCACCAACACATCCACCACCACCACGTTCACCACCACCACGTCCGCCACCACATCCACCACCACCATGTCCACCACCACATCTACCACCATGTCCACCATCACCACATCCACCATGCCCACCAGCGCCAGGTCCACCACCACCACATCCACCACCCCCATGTCCACCCCCATATCCACCACATCCACCAGCACCACGTCCATCACCTCCACCACCACGTCCACCACCAGGTCCACCATGTCCACCACATCCACCACCATGTCCACCACATCCACCACCACCACCATGTCCACCACGTCCACCACCACCATGTCCATTTCTACCACTACATCCATGGTTTGCATCCTTCCTCTCTGACAGATCCCAAATGATCAAAATAGCGAACAGTCTTTCTTCTCTTGTGGCGGTAGGTCAGGGTGTTCCTCAAGGCTCTATACTTGCACCCACATTGTTCAATCTCTACTTAGAACCACTGGGAAACCTCCTAAGCAAATCCGGGATTCACTATCATCTCTATGCAGACGACACTCAACTCTACCTCAAGGTTGCCTCCACTCATGATCTCTCCTTCCTAAGCTCTACTCTGCACTCCATCCAAAACTGGATGTCAACTCATCAATTGATTCTGAATCCCTCCAAAACTGAATTCCTCCTCTTCTCCTCCTCACTCTCTCCCCCCCCCAGTTCAATCATGGATGGATCAGATGAATCTACTAAACAATAAACCCATCATTGTCGACAGCGCAAAATCCCTTGGAGTCATTCTAGACAAAAAACTCAATCTAACTCCCCACATCAATTCTATTGCAAAATCTGCTCGTTACCAACTGCGCCTTCTTTGGAGAATCCGACGCTTCTTCCCGGAGCAGGACCTTATAACCCTGGTGCAATCGCTGGTCCTCTCCAGACTAGACTACTGCAATTCTCTTCTTACTGGCCTCCCCAAATCTCACCTGTCCCCACTTAAGTCTGTTTTCCATTCAGCAGCTCGCTTCATTTATGGGGCCAAAAGAAGCAATCACATCACACCGATGTTATCTACCCTTCGCTGGCTTCCCTTCGAGGCTAGAGCTATCTACAAGACCGCTTGTATCACCCACAAAGCCTTGCACTCCTCCTCTCCTCGCTACCTGGCGAATAAACTGAAACTCTCTGGAGGCGCTAGACCCTCACGCAATGCGGAGAATCTTCTACTTGAACCTCCCACTTTCAAGAAGGAGAGAACAATGGCCCAATCCTTTTCAGGCAACGCAGTGAGAATCTGGAACTCCCTTCCGCCTCAGCTCCGGACCACCGCCTCCTCCCAGGCCTTTAAAAGGGACCTCAAAGTTCTCCTCCTCCAGAGACACCTCCAAAAGTAATTCACGTCCTCTTGTTATTTGGAGGAAGACTTCCCACTACTGATAATTTCCACGAACATGGAAGGGCCTTCCCAGGGTATTCCTGGGGTTGGAGTGTCTGCCTCTTTGGAGTATTGTCCATGTACTTGTGTTTGGTGCCCTTGTGTAACATGCACACACCACTTTGCCCTTGTAACACACGGTTTGCTACCTCTCACATGTTTTTACCTTTGATACTGGCACAAGTGCCACCTTTGCCTACATAACGCTTGTTCTTGTGCCTGAGTGTCTAGCACCTTTTGCAGTATTATACCTCAAATTATACTTTGTTTTCTCTTGTAACTGCACACTTGTCACTTTTTCCTCCTGTGCACTTTTTACTACCTCATGTATTTTTGGCTGCTCACAATTTTTACTACCTCATGTATTTTGTTTGCTCACAATTGTCACTATTACCTTTACTACCTTATGTATTTTTGGTTGCTCACAATTTTTACTACCTCATGTATTTTGTTTGCTCACAAATGTCACTATTACCTTATGTAACGTAACGTATGCTTTTGTAATCTGTTCTTTTGTAATGTTTCTCATTATGTTTCATTTCTGTTCCTTTTGTGAAGCGCTCTGACACCCTCGGGTAAAGTCCGCGCTATATAAAAATGCATAAATAAATAAATAAATAAAATCCACCACCACCACATCCACCACCACCATGTCCACCACCACCATGTCCACCACATTCACCACCACCACCTCCACGTCCACCACCATCAACACGTCCACCGCCACCAGATCCACCACCACGTCCACCACCACCACCACGTCCACCACCACCACCACATCCACCACAACCACCACCACGTCCACAACCATCACCACGTCCACCACCACCACCACATCCATCACCACCACCACTCCACCACCACCACCACATCCACCACTACCACATCCACCACCACCAACCGTGACAGGTAAAGTGTCACTGGAGGGCAGGGGTAATAGGAGTGTCAACCTCCGCTGTACATGGGACACCACATCCACCACCACCACCTCCACGTCCACGTCCACCACCGCCACCACGTCCACCGCCACCACGTCCACCACCACCACATCCACCACCACCACGTCCACCACCACCACCACCACGTCCACATCCACCACCATCTCCACCACCACCTCCACCACCACCATGTCCACCACCATCACCATGTCCACCACCACCACCACCACTCCACCACCACCACCACATCCACCACCACCACGTCCACCACCACATCCACATCCACCACTACCAACCGTGACAGGTAAAGTGTCACTGGATGGCAGGGGTAATAGGAGTGTCAACCCCTGCTGTACATGGGACATTTAAGGATGCATTGGGTGCGAGAAGATGGGAATACTGGCTAAAAGTATTACACCAGACCCAAGATACATTTTGAAGAGGCGCAATGTCACAGGGGCTCCTGTAAAAGCACTTGCAGCATCTCTACATCACAGTTGCATACCTGCACAAGCCACTCACTTAAAACAAGCATTGACATACCCAATAGGTCTCGCCTTTGGGACCTTAGTGTATAGCCATGCAACACTTGATGTTGTTGCACCAAGGATATTGTGCTCGATAACTAAACACTTATAAGGTCCCAAAGGCAAGACCTATTGGCTATGCCAATGCTTGTCTTCCTTAACTACTGACTGGGCATCCACATAGGATACGAGTTATTCCAGATAGGCAAGGGATACCCCGTGTTTGTTTTTGTGTTGTAACATTAGGGAGAGTGTATCCCGCGGGTCAATTCACTCAAAGGTCTGCCCCTCCCTTCCAGTAGGCGGGGCTCCACTGGGGCTCTCGCCTATTTTTGTAGAATTGTCATTAAAGTCATAAGCACTGAACGGGGTCCTGTTACACTGTTTGACTCTGTAATATGGTACAATACTGCCATCAAAACCAATAACACTAACCCGGGCCACATACTAATCTGCCCACATGGATACACCTTTTGATGTCACTGAGAAACATTTTACAACTATTTTTGAACTTTTGACCCATAGAAATAACAACAGATCAGTCTCTGCATCAACAAGGCTCCTTCAAGAATTATGGGATTTCATTAAGAGTAAAACATGATGATATTTCTTCAATCAGCTACTAAATATTCCCATATTCGAGGGAGCCCTATTAATATTCTTGTGACCGGGGAGTCTAGAAAGAATAAAAATAACTCTGACAGACCTAGGTATCCATTTGTTGGGGGTCTGGTGGGTATAGATTAAACATTTATCTTAATGGGGTTTAGGATATAACGGTCCTATGACCCTAGTATACCCGGCGAACAAGTTACTTACCTTCAGTAACGATATATCTGTAAGAAACATTAGTTAGTTATAGATTCCTTACCCTAGAATTACCCCCAGGCGTCAGACTGGATCCGGAAATTTTTCGTCAGCAGTACCTCTGCGCGTTGGAAGGTGGCATCGCTCGACTCTGCATCTACCATTGGCGTTGTGTCTACGGGATGACTTCGCAGTAGCTACTTAGACGCCGCCCTCGCGTGCTGACGTCAGTTCCGTACACGACTTTTAGTGCCAGGAACGCAGAGCCGTGCAAGACACTGACCACTGGTGCACAAAACTAGGGCCCTGAAATGATAACCTTAACCCTAGAAATCAGTTCACAGAACGGGGAGGATGGGTGGGGCAGTAAGGAATCTATAACTAACTAATGTTTCTTACAGATATATAATTACCGAAGTTAAGTAACTTATTCATCTGAAAGAAACACGTTAGTTATAGATTCCTTACCTTAGAATAGATACCCCAGCAATACCAACCCTGGTGGTGTGTCTGCGAACTAATCTCACACCAGAAAATACTGGACCACAGAACGGCCAAAGAAGCAGTCTCTCCGGACCTTACTGTCAAGGCAGTAGTGCTTTGTAAATGTGTGCAGCGAGGCCCACGTAGCTGCCTGACAGATGTCATTTAAAGGAATGCCTCGTCCTAGAGCAGTAGTTGCCGCAATCGCCCTGGTAGAATTGCCGAGCAGCCCCACTGGAAGCTCCTTCTTTTCTAGAGAATAGCAGGCTTTGATACACAAAATGGCCCACTGGGAGATAGTTTGTGTACGGCCCAACCTTTCTTTGCACCCACGTATCCAACAAAGAGTTGGTCATCCACCAGGAACTGTTTGGTGAGATCCAAATAAAAGGAAAGAGCACGTTTTGGGTCCAGACATTGGAGCCTCTCCTCCTCTTTCGACGGATGCAGAGGCAGGAAGAAGGTGGGCAAAGTGATGGTCTGCCCGATGTGAAAGGCAGTGACAACCTTGGGCAAGAAGGTTGGACGAGTCCTGAGCACCACTTTGTCCAGATGAACAGACAAGAAAGGAGGCTTAGACGAAAGAGCCTGGAGCTCACTCACTCTCCTCGCAGAAAGCAGTCTTGAGGGTGAGAAGGCTGAAGGGACAATTGTAAAGCAGCTCAAACGGAGCGCACATTAAATAGGTCAGTACCAGATTCAAGTCCAACTGAGGCATAACGAAGGGAATAGGAGGAAAGAGGTGAGTTATGCCTTTCAGAAAACGATTTACCACTGGGGACTTGAAAAGAGAAGACTGATCTGGAAGCCTTAGGATGGCAGAGATGGCCGAGAGATAACCCTTAATAGCACCCAGAGCAGAGCCCTGCTGGGCTAAGAAAAGAAGGAACAAGAGAACCTCAGAAAGAGGGGCAGAGAGGGGTTCCACAGCCTTTGCTGTACACCATGCCACAAATTTGTTCCACCTGCAGGCGTATAACATCTTAGTGAAGGGACGCCTGGCTACCAAGTTTACATCACAGACTTCAGGAGGTAAGTCACACGACGTCAACTGCCACCGCTCAAGCTTCACGCAAGGAGGTGGAGGCTGGCCTGGTTTGGGTGGAGGACCGTCCCCTGGTGCTGCGAGAGAAGATCCTCCTGAAGAGGTAGTCGGATTGAAGGATTGATGGCCATGCTGAGCAGCTCGAGATACCCGACCCTTCATGCCCAATCCGGAGCCACAAGAATGACGTGGGCCCAGTTGCGCTTGATCTTCTTCAGCCCTTTGGGCAGAAGTGGCATAGGCGGAAAGGCGTACAACAGACCGCAACTCCACTCGCGATGAAAAGCGTCGCCTAGCGTGTGCTGCCTTGGAAATTCCAACGTGCAGAATTGCTGCCATTGTGCGTTCCCTTTGGTGGCGAATATATCTAACCAAGGCTCTCCCTGCTGTAGAAAGAGGCCTTGCACCACCTCCGCGTTCAGACGCCATACATGATGCATCATGCACCTGTGGTTGAGTTTGTCCGCCCTGGCGTTCAGAGAACCTGCCAGGTGTTCAACCACTAGGGATGTGCCCTGATGTTCCAGCCATGCCCAGAGGCAGAGGACCTCTTGACATGGGGTCCACGACCCCACCCCGCACTGTTTGTTGTAGTACCACATGGCGGTGGTTTTGTCTGTGAACACCTGCACTACTCTCCCCTTGACAGAGGGAAGGAATGCCTTCAGCGCAAGACGGATCGCCCAAAGCTTCAGAAGGTTGATATGGAGTCTGGACTCCGCCAGAGACCAGAGGCTCTGGCCTCTGATCATCGCCTCTCCCATGTGGCCGCCCCATCCCAGAAGGGATGCATCCGTCACCACTGTGTAATCTGGTTGGGGAGGGGAGAGGGACCTGCCGTCAACCCAATCCTTGTTCGTGAGCTACCACTGCAGTTGTTGTGCAGTGCCCTCCGAGATCTGAATGCAATCTGACAAATTCCCCTGATGCTGCGCCCACTGGAACTTCAGATCCCACTGCAGAGCCCGCATAAGCCACCTGGCATGATTGACCAGCAGGATGCAGGAGGTTACGAGGCCCAGCAGCCTCAGGGTCAGCCTGACCGAAACCCGGGATAGAGGCTGAAAAATCAGAATCATAGCCCGAATATCCCGACTTGCTGTTCGGGAGGATAGACCCGAAACTGCGTTGTGTCCATAACTGCTCCGATGAAGAGGAGCATCTGAGAGGGAATCAGGTATGACTTTGGCACATTGATGGAGAACCCCAGCGAATGCAGGAGGTTGGCCGTAGTCTGGAGGTGGGAGACGACTGCCTGGGGCAAGGCCACCTTCAACAGCCAGTCGTCGAGATAGGGGAAGACTGAAACCCCTGATCTGAACAGATGAGCTGCGACCACCGCCATCACTTTCGTGAACACCCGAGGGGAGCTGGTAAGGCCAAAGGGGGAAACAGTAAACTGAAAATGCTCGTGGCCTACCGTGAACCTCAGGTAACACCAGTGGGCCGGCAGAACGGGGATATAAAAGTAAGCGTCCTGCAAGTCCAACGCTACCATCCAGTCTTCCGGGTTGAGGGCAGACAAGACCTGAGCAAGTGTTAGCATCTTGAACTTCTCCTTCCGGAGGAAGCGATTGACGTCTCTGTGATCAAAGATAGGATGCAGCCCCTTGTCCTTCTTGGGCAGCAGAAAGTAGCGGGAGTAGCAACCGCGACCTACTTCTGGTGGTTACCTTGGCCAAGAGAGCCGCAACTTCCTGTTGGAGAAGTGCCAAGTGATCCTCCGACATACAGTGGTATTGCGGTGGCATGGCTGGAGGGGGAGACTCAAAGGGGAAGGCATAGCCCCTACGGACTATCTGCAAACCCCATCTGTCCAACGTGATGGTGCGTAAGTGGGGGAGGTGATGGCAAATCCTGCTACCCACAGGCGTTTGATGGGCCTGAAATGTCGGACTAGAAAGGTTTAGAGGCTGCGGCAGAGGGGGGGTTGGTGGACAGGCCTGCCTGCTGGCCCCCTGAACCACGGCGTTGGTTCCCACGTCCTCTGCCGTATGGAGCTTGCTGCGGCCAGTGGCTTTGGGCAGGAAGTAGTGGGGCACTCCTTCCGTAGGCACAAAAGGGGCGAAAAGCAGACTGCGCCAGACAACTGGAGAGGCCCAAGCACTTGGCCATAGCCCGTGAGGGGGCCAAGGCAGACAGCCTCCTGGGGAACCTGGTAGGTGCACCCAGGCTGGACAAACGTCAACATTGAAACCTGGGTGGACCAGTTAGAAAAGGATTTTGTGCTAATACTAACTGATGTGGTTCACAGAATTTACTAGAAAACGTTGTGTCACTGGCCATTTTCCCATTTCCCTTTTCCTCCACCCTACCCAAAGTCACCGTTGTGTATATATTGTATATATATTTTTCACTTGCACGAATATCACAGAGCACCAAAACGTCACTTTCCTCACATTTGATGCGCCGTTATGTACTGTTTACAGCCTTGTAAATTGTGAATTTAGGGTAATTATAAATGAAGCTAATTTATAAAAGTTTTTGGATATACCCTATTATGGTTTGGATTTGCGTTTCATCTTTAAATTTGTTGTTTATATAATGAATAAATTGCTGAATACTCAGAATATTTTGAAGGAATAAGGAAAACCCGACAGAACCAATTGTAATACTTCATACCATTGCCCAGGTTCTGAGAGATACTGGGTTACCCCATTGTGATTTCTGTGAGAAGTTTGCCTGATATATGATGCTCACTAGTTCTAGTGATCACCTTGTATCAGTCCAAACAACCCTTATGGTGATTGGTTGTAAGTCAACCTTATAGACCAGCTATCCTAATGGTAGCATGGACAAAGCAGTCTTAGGCTAAACTCTTTTGGCATGTGAAGCCAGCTGTTTTACCACAATATAACCCCTTGAATACCAGATGAAAGGACACCACACAGGTTGTTATGAAAATAAACAATATATTTATTAATAACAAACACCTCTGAACTCTTTATGAGATCAGAGGGCTAAGCACATGACAATCTCTTAGGAAAAATACAATAAGTTGCACAAAATTACAATGGTGCCCTAGGGGCACGGCAAACCATATACTAAGTAAGTGGAATGAGATAGTCGATTGAAGGAATGGAGCTGTCCAGAGGCTGTAAGATCGCTGGGACTACGCTACCCTAACTTTAGGTAAGTAATAGGAGGCCCACGGAACGCGTGTGCAGAGTGTGAACTCACACGCGAGATGCGTAACAACGTCTATGGAAAGTACAGTTCAAGAAAAAGGTAAGTACGGACAATCCTGACTAGTTAGGACTAAAACGACCGTGGAACTGGACACTAGGAGAGTCAATCTACCCTTGAGCACCGAAATGCTCTTGTTACCTCACCCACGGGCTGCGGGTGCATAGGTGCAAAGTCGTGTCGGGTTCCGGAGTTGAAGTCTATGGAGCCTGGAAGAAAAGATGCTGCACGCGACCAGGAGGAAGATGTCCGGTGTGATCCAAGGATGGATCAGGGATGCTGAAGACCTGAAAGCAGAGGGGACAATGTTCACAGCCACTAGCCAGTGACTGGAGTGGAGCCAGGAAGGAACCAGATGTCGCTGACGCGATCAAGTGAAGAGTGGACACTTGACTCTGCAGCCACGTGGACCAGGAGGTGTCTTCGATGACCAGGATGGAGGCACGAGCTGTCCCACGCAGGCTCTCGCTGTCGGCGATGTCGGATCCGGGATTGGAGTCAACAGGCCTTGGCAAAGGCAACCCACGCGGTGAGTGGAAAAGGCGTCTGGTGCGGACTAGGAGAGTCCGGGGTGCCACTCTTTTGGAAGGCAGCAAGAGCCAGTCTGGAGCAACCAGACCAGCAGTGAAGATTTTAAAGTTCGTCGTCTAGGAGGGCACTAGCCAGCCGGCAAGTGACCAGACAACGCGTCGAGCAGCAAACAAGCAGAAGGGTCCCACGCAGATCTCGTGGAAGCTGGAGGGCTGATCTTCGGTGCAGGGGCTGCTCGGGGCTGGGGCTTCTCAATCCCCAAAGCACTTGGTCGAGTTTACCTTGGGAGTCGTGCTGGAAGCGAAGGGCAGGTTCTTTCAAGATGGCCGGTCCCACGTGTCTCGTCGCACCCACGGGTCTCAGTTTTGCTGCAGATGTGAGTTGAGGTCGGAGAGGTCTGGGAATCCGGGTCTCGTCGGGCTCTGAAGTCTGGATCCTCGAGGGAAGACGACAAAGTGAAGCCGCTGGACGCTTGATGGTGCCTGCAGTTGCAGGGTGGACACTCCTTGCCCACAAGGGAGATTTATTCAGTCTTCTGTGGAGCAGAACGTCGAAGTCCAGAGTTTCTTCTTGTAGAGTAGTTCAGGATTAATCTAATTTAGAATGGGACCAGCTCCTACCTTTATCCTGCTAAAGGGGCTGTACTACGACTAGGTCCCTCCTATGGGTGGGACCAGGAAGGGGGGTGGTTACACCCCCTATCCTTTGTCCAGTTTTCGCGCCAGAGCTGGGGCAGGGATGCCCCAGCAACTGGTTTGAACCGGTGTATGCACAGGGCACCTTGTGTGCCCCAGGCATGTCTCATTCCTTTCAGGCCTATCCTACCCAATACACAAAATCCTGTCTGGGGTGGTGCTAGCACCTCCCAAGGCAGGAAACCCTTTGTCCAAGCCTCCCTCGCTGGAAGGACTCCCAGCAGCAGGAGGTCAGACTTGTGTCTGTGGTGGCAGCATCCATTTTGTGATGCCAAGGCTCGAGTTAACTTTAACCGGGGTTCACAGTTACATACATGTCGTGTCACTCTAGAAGGGTGGAATGCTACCCCCGTCGCCAGAATTGGCGAGGAGGTAGTATTCCAATTCGTATGACACCTTACTCGACATGTTTTGATAATGTTATACTAGAGTTAGCATTCAACCGCGAAGATTATAATGCACTTAAGAGTATATGGTATAGCGTTATCATGGACACAGCTAAAGGACTTGGTTCCGAAAGCTGTAGACAGGCTCAGCTCATGCTAGAGCACCACCTCACATAATTCCAAGCACTCTGCCTTCAGGATTGATAAGGCCTGCCATAGGAGTGACTGATAGGAGTATATGTGTCCATTTTGGGGGTAGATATAGGTATACTATATCTAAAGCAAAGGGTGATTACACCACCTTGCCCCAGCTGTCTTAGCAGCCAGTTGTGTCAGTTTGGATGGCCAGCCAGGGGTGGCATAATGCATGCTGCAGCCCCTGGTAGGCCCTGGGTACATCTATGCCCTGGGTACCTAAGGTACACTGTACAGGGACTGATAAGGTGACCTAGTATCCAATTAGATATGTACCTAAGGTACATGGAGTCCATTTTAACAGAGCGAGCAGGAAGCCTGGGGTCCTGAATAGCAGGATCCCAGGCCAACTAAGTCAAAAATCAGCAAAACACTAGGCAAAAAGTTGGGGGTAACCATAGTCAGATATCCACCTTCCTACATAACCCCCCCCCCCCCCAAACGAAAGGAGATAAGGCTATCCTTGACCAGGTAAGCCTATATTGCCTAAGTGGCCATATAAGGAAGTACCAGCACTGGCATGGTTACCCCCTATCTCATGGTCCACTAAGCAATCCCTCACCCTAAGGGTATCTGAGGGTCTCCACCAAAGGGAATCTCTACCTATGGTGTGTTTTGGCAAAGTAAAAGGCTGGTGCTGAGATGGAGTACTGAAGTGAGGCTCCACTAATGTTGGACTCAGCTTCCTCCAATCATCATCCACCATATAGGCCTTTCTTTCCACGACTGAGTTGTGTTGAGCTCTCAGGGTCAACCTCTGGCTACCTAAAGCTGGAGGCTGGGTCCCTCTGTTTGGCTGACTGAAGGGACAGGTCAGGTCTGGGGCCCTTAGGTCCCAGGTTTGGCTGTGCCCAACAGAGTCCATCTGGGGGAGGTCCCTAACTAGGTTTAAGGGGGATCCCTCAGGAGTTTCTAACTTTTTCACCTTGCTAGGGCTGCTGGCTTTGGTGTCCCTAATCTGCTGATGGGATTGTTTTATTAGACAGGGGGCCCTTTGGGGCTCCCTGGCCTCCTTGACCTCTGTAGCCCTGGGCTGACTGAGGCAGGGTAGAGACGGGCAGGTTACCTGCTCCAGACTGGGTCCCACCTTGGAAGGGTCCACTGACATCAGGGGCTCTGCCAGGCTAGGCCTGACTACCTCTGGGGCAGTTCCTTCACAAGGGGTAAGATCAGTTCCCTGAGGAGGCTGATCCTTTCCTAAAGTCTGGTGGGAGGGAGATTTCTCTTCCTCCTCAATGCTCTCTGTTTGTGTGGAGTGATCCATAGTTTCAGGCTTCACAACACATGAATCAATTTGAGTTTGGGCTGTGGCCATCACAGCCCCACCAACCTTTTCAGGAAGGGACTCAGTTTGGGTATGGGCTGTTACCATCACAGTCCTGCTAACCTTTTCAGGGAAGGAATCTATTTGAGATTGGGCTGAGACTGGCACAGCCCTCCTAACCTGTTCAGGAAGATTTACCATTTTAGAATGGGTTTCTTGCTCTACCTCAGCCCAGGCTGAGATCTCTAAATCATTCCCCAGTAGGCAATCTACAGGCAAGTTTGATGACACTGCCACTCTCTTGGGGCCAGTGACACCTCCCCAGCTGAGATTTACCACTGCCATGGGATGGTTTTTCTGCACTCCATCAATGTTTGTCACCTGGTATGTGGCACCAGGTATAAGTTGCCTTGAGGGGACTAGGCTCTCAGTCACCATGGTGATGCTAGCCCCTGTGTCTCTATAGGCCTCAACTTTCAGACCATTGATGAGGGGTTCCTGTCTGTATTTGTCCAAAGTGTTAGGACAATCAGTGAAGTTGGCAAACCCCATGCCATTTTCACAGACAAGAGTATCTGAGTTAGGGGACCTGGTTAGGCCAGAGTCCCCAGGGACTCCCAAAGTAAAACAACCCAAATTCTTGGGGGCACTCACACCACCTGGGGGATTACTACTAGTAGTAACAGGAGGCTTGGGAGTGTTACTTGGGGGTATGTTCTCCTTATTGTGGTTCTTTGGGCAACTGCTGTCAGTTTTCCAATGACCTACCTGTTTGCAGGCATGGCAATAAGGTTTCTTCTGGGTAGAGGAAGTGTCTTGGGACCCACCCCCATTCTTGGAGTTTTGGGGCCCTGGGGAAGTCTTCTCTGTAGATTTATCCCCACCTTTCTCTTGAGGCTTGGTAGTCTCTTTCTTTTGGTCACCACCCTGATTCTTAGGCCTAATCCTGGTTCTGACCCATTTGTCTGCCCTCTTACCCAATTCTTGTGGAGAGGTCAGATCAGAGTCCACCAGGTGCTGGTGCAAAAGCTGGTTTTGAGAGTTATTTAAGATTTGTTCTCTCATTATGAGATTGTACAATCCTGTGTAATCAGTAACTTTACTTCCCAATAACCAGCCTTCCAAAGCCTTAGTGGCACAATCAACAAAGTCAGTCCAATCTTGAGCCTGAGTTTTCTGGGTGTCTCTGAACATTAACCTGTACTGTTCAGTTGTTAAGCCAAACCCATCAATCAGTGCAGTTTTCAAGACTTGGTAATCATGCTAAAAACTTGCTGTTTCCCTCTGAGGCGGAAGCCGGAGGTTCTTTGTGCTCTCTTGCACCTTTGCACCTAAAAAAAACGATTGATTGCGAACTGTTTTTAAAACTGTACCATATTTTAATTGGAGCGTTTTTAACCTCCCTGACACCCCTACAGCGAGATCAATTCGCTGGGCACCCCCCTTTCCATAGCGTCGATCCACTGAGGCGCAGGGAACATTGTAATACAACTTTGGCAGCCATCTTTGATTGGGCAGGCTCGCCGGAGAGCTCGACGCCCCTCCCGCCCTCCCAGGGTATTTAATAGAGCATAACTCGGCTCCGCGAGGTAAAACTTGCTGTTTCCCTCTGAGGCGGAAGCCGGAGGTTCTTTGTGCTCTCTTGCACCTTTGCACCTAAAAAAAACGATTGATTGCGAACTGTTTTTAAAACTGTACCATATTTTAATTGGAGCGTTTTTAACCTCCCTGACACCCCTACAGCGAGATCAATTCGCTGGGCACCCCCCTTTCCATAGCGTCGATCCACTGAGGCGCAGGGAACATTGTAATACAACTTTGGCAGCCATCTTTGATTGGGCAGGCTCGCCGGAGAGCTCGACGCCCCTCCCACCCTCCTCCCGCCCCGCCCGAAGTATGTATAAAAATGACAGCATCACCCGTCCGCGCAGCGGGCGGGCGCAGCGGGCGCGCCGGCGGCGCGCCAGAGGCAAGCCCGTCTGCGCCCGTCCGCGCCGGACACGCGCCCAGCGCCATACCCCCTGTGTCATTCCATACCGAAGGGATTACCTACTCCGCTGGTGAAATACGTAAGTTGAATCCTGGACCACTGACGATTTGCAGTCAACACACTCCAGAGAACCTTGTAGATCAAGCCACCATCAGGTGTAGGGGCTGCAAAATCACTATTCCCCTTATTAATGACAAAGTTAAACATCTGACTGACGGTACCACCAAGCATCCTACTACATCTATCGCCCTCATCAATGCTCGCTCCTTGGCTAAGCATAGGCAGGATATCGCTGATTTAATTACAGATCACGCAATAGACATCCTTTTTATAACCGAAACTTGGATGGATGATACATCCGAGCCCGACCTTCAGGTAGCTGTACCTGTAGGCTATAAGGTGTATAGGCAGGACAGACAGGGGGGAAAAAGAGGAGGTGGCCTGGCTATCATTACACGGGACACCTTCCCAGTTAGAATCTCCCCGGTACCATCGTCGGCATGCGAGGCGCTGCACTTTGCCATTAAACTGAATGCGTCACACAATTTTAAGGGAGTGCTTATTTACAGGCCACCAGGACCTCGCTCAGAATTTCTCTCCACCTTTACATCCTGGTTGGAACCCTTAGCCATTGAGGATTCCTTTATGGCATTAGGAGACATAAATTTCCATCTGGACAGGACAGATGAGGCGGATACACAAACGCTACTAGTAGAATGTAACACACTGGGCTTAAACCAGTACATAAAAGCTCCAACACATGACGCAGGACACACCCTGGACGCTATCTTTTCTAACATCAGTGATCTGGAGGTATCTAAAATTCTGCCGCTCACATGGACAGATCACCATGCTATTTTCTGTCATCTACCGTTCAAACGACCCAAACCGGATAAACAGGCCCATCATCAAAATAAATTTAGAGTATGGAAGGACATCGATGACGAAACCTTTAAGATGTCCCTTTCCAAGACTTGTCCGAATATCCAGTCTGACCCCACCGAAGCAGTGGAGCAGTATCTTAACTGGGTAGGCAATGCGGTAGACATGCACGCTCCTTTAAAAACCATATCAAAAAACAGAAAGGTGCCTTCAGCACCGTGGTACTCAAAAACCCTTAGACAGCAAAAACAGATTTGTAGAAACAAGGAAAGAACCTGGCGCAAAACATACGATAACTTAAGTAAAGCCCAGTATAAAGATGAACTCATCATCTATAAAAAAATTATTCAGGAGGTAAAAAAGGACTACTTCGAGCAGCAAATTAATAAATCAAAAAATTCGAGTCGACAACTGTTTGAAGTAGTTAAGACTCTGGCAGGGAAGGTGGTAGATCTGAACCCTCCTCACACTCAGGAATTCTGCAATAATTTAGCAGATTACTTTTTTTCAAAGGTAAACGATATATATGCAGAATTCTCGGTTACTCCATCAAGTACCAGCACACATCCTAAATCATCAAAAAATAGCATGGACTGTTCGTTTTCCCGATTTAGGGATATGACGAATCAGGAAATAGGAGATATCATGAGACTGGTAAAAACAGGTTCATCCTTAGATCCCTGCCCCCCTAAAATCCTTATTCCAGTAATTGATGTGGTGAGCAAAGTCATAACTCCCATCTGTAACGCCATGTTCCAATCGGGGATCTTCCCAGACAAGTTAAAAAACACTCTGCTGAAACCCCTATTGAAAAAAACTGGTCTTGATAAAACAACTCTTAAAAACTACAGACCCATTGCCAGCCTGCCCTACCTGGCTAAAATTGTGGAAAGAGCAATGAATGTTCAATTAGCCGAATATATCGAACAAAATAATCTCCTGGATGAGTCGCAGTTTGGATTCCGGAAACTTCATGGAACGGAGACTGCCCTCATTAAGGCCGCCGATGATATCAGAACCATTAGGGACCAAGGAGGAACAGCTATACTGGTCCTACTGGATCTCTCGGCGGCCTTCGACACGGTCAATCATACTGTTCTGATTGACCGTGTCGAGGAGATGGGCATTTGCTCAAAGGCCAAGGAGCTTCTGGCTTCATTCCTGTCCAATAGAACACAGGCAGTGACACTGGGCGCATTTCAATCCCCTCAGCTCGCCCTCCCATGTGGCGTCCCGCAAGGCTCATCCCTAAGTCCGACACTCTTTAACATCTATGTGTCGGACTTAGCAAGGGTGATCAAGAACTACCGGATGAGCCTTACCTCCTACGCCGACGACACCCAACTGGTGATCGCAATCAAGAACAATGGTGAGGAGGTTGCCGCCAGATTCCAAGAAGGCATGCTTGCCATCAAGGAATGGATGTCTGAAAATTGCTTGCGCCTCAACTCGGAGAAAACCGAGGTAATGATCTTTGGAAATCTATCACCGCAGTGGTCCACTCTTTGGTGGCCGACATCCCTCGGAGCCCCTCCAGAACCAGTGAAAAAGGTCAGGAACTTAGGCATTATAATTGACGACAATCTCAATTTTTCCAACCATGCCAACCAGGTTGCGTCGTCTGCTTTCTACAAGCTTAAGATCATTAGAAAAATCCTGCCCTATCTCCCTGAGAGTGCTAGGAAAACAGTGGTGAGCTCCTTAGTACTCTCATCACTTGACTACTGTAACGGACTGTTTGTAAACGCCCAGGCACGGGTGGTGGCCAAACTGCAGCTTATTCAAAATGCGGCCGCAAGGCTACTAGCTGGCATTCCTAAGTTTCAGTCCACCAAGCAAGCGATAAGAAACTTCCACTGGTTAACAGTGAGAGATCCCATTAGATTCAAGACCCTGTGCCTCACCTATAAAGCCCTTAAGGGTCTTGGACCAGCATTTCTCAAACAGAAACTCTATTACTACTCACCAAAAAGATCCTTACGCTCCGAACAGAGCCACCTACTGGTAGTACCACGTACCAGGACGGTGACATGGGGCGATAGAAGCTTTACCAACGCTGCAGCCAAAATCGGGAACATGCTCCCAAAGGAAATAAAACTGTCACCCTCGTTATTTCAATTTAGAAAATTGGTAAAAACCTGGTTATTCGACCAATAATCTGTTCAGTAACAATACGTTTTAAGGCAGATACCACTTCATTCTGGGATTTTCAGCAAAATTATAGTGCCAAGACACCCACGGGTATACGCCGCGCTTTATAAATTTTTAAAATAAATAAATAAATAAATAAATTAGCATCCTCATCTCTAACAGTGAGGAGCTTATCTCTTCCTTTGCCTTCAACGGAGAGCCACAATATAGCTGCCCACTGACTCTGGGGTACCTGCTGCAGGCCCTCTCCAGAGCAGTTATCCACTTGTGGATATCATCTCCTGTCTTATAGGAGGGCCCTATTTTACTCAGGTTTCTAGTATCAAAACCCCTTTCTCTATCCCTAGGGATATTGCTGCCACCAGTGGGGACTACCCCACTCAACTGTTGCTCTCTAGCAAAGGCAAGCTTCTCCTTGGCAAGGGCAAGTTCTTCCCTTTGGATCCTCAGATTAGCCTCCCTCATCTTTGCTTCATGCTCTCTCCTCTGAGGGGAAGTCATCCTCCTCTGAGCAGATGCATGAGAGTGCACAGATCTGTTGGAGTCCCTAGAAGGAGATCTATCTCTCCTAACCCCAAAGTTAGGCCTGCTAGTGGATGGCACTGGGGCTCCCCCAGTTCCTTCCCTATGTAGGTCTAAGTTGGCTCTTGTAAGTCTGCTGACTAAAGGTTGCCCATTTTCTGCCTCATCCTCAGATACATCCCCTTCTTCCCTATCTTCATTCTCTGCTTCAGGGAGGTTGGAGTCTGGATCACCAGGTGTACCTTCTAAGGGGTCATGCTCCCATCTGGATTAGAGTGGCCTGTGTTAGAAGCCCTTCTAGCATCATATGTCTCTAAGAGACCTAACAGAAAAGGAGTAGTAGGGTTAGAATCCTGTTTCAATTTCCTGGAGGTACACAATTGTCTCATCTCCTGGAAACTGAGAGCTGCATATCTGGAAAGGACCTGTGGGGGGTCACTAACCACTAGGGGAGTCACTGAGGTCTCTCCATGGGTAGACATGCTTTCTAGTGAGGGGCAAGTGATGCACTTACCTACACTATGGGTTTTCCTACTGATCCCTTGCTAAGAGTTGTAGTCAGGGTGTGCTAGGCCCTTTCTACTACAACAGCTGGTCCAGTAGAACTCAGAGTATTTCTAAGCTTGTTATATGTACCTAGAGTACCTTATGTGATCTTTCAAATGATATTTCAAGATTATATTTGGTAAAAACAACAGCAAGCTCAAATCCCAACCGCTGCACACCAAAGTGAGAAGTTGGCCTGATATATGATGCTCACTAGTTCTAGTGATCACCTTGTATCAGTCCAAACAACCCTTATGGTGATTGGTTGTAAGTCAACCTTATAGACCAGCTATCCTAATGGTAGCATGGACAAAGCAGTCTTAGGCTAAACTCTTTTGGCATGTGAAGCCAGCTGTTTTACCACAATATAACCCCTTGAATACCAGATGAAAGGACACCACACAGGTTGTTATGAAAATAAACAATATATGTATTAATAACAAACACCTCTGAACTCTTTATGAGATCAGAGGGTTAAGCACGTGACATCTCTTAGGAAAAATACGATAAGTTGCCCAAAATTACAATGGTGCCCTAGGGGTACGGCAAACCATATACTAAGTAAGTGGAATGTGAAAGTCGATAGAAGGAATGGAGCTGTCCAGAGGCTGTAAGATCGCTGGGACTACGCTACCCTAAATTTAGGTAAGTAATAGGAGGCCCACGGAACGCGTGTGCAGAGTGTGAACTCACACGCGAGATGTGTAACAACGTCTATGGACAGTACAGTTCAAGAAAATGGTAAGTACGGACAATCCTGACTAGTTAGGACTAAAACGACTGTGGAACTGGACACTAGGAGAGTCAATCTACCCTTGAGCACCAAAATGCTCTTGTTACCTCATCCACGGGCTGCGGGTGCATAGGTGCAAAGTCTTGTCGGGTTCCGGCGTTGAAGTCTATGGAGCCTGGAAGAAAAGATGCTGCAGGCGACCAGGAGGAAGATGTCCGGTGTGATCCAAGGATGGATCAGGGATGCTGAAAACCTGAAAGCAGAGGGGACAATGTTCACAGCCACTAGCCAGTGACTGGAGTTAAACCAGGAAGGAACCAGATGTCGTTGTCGCGATCAAGTGAAGAGTGGACGCTTGACTCTGCAGCCACGTGGACCAGGAGGTGTCTTCGACGACCAGGATGGAGGCACGAGCTGTCCAACGCAGGCTCTCGCTGTTGGCGGTGTCGGATCCGGGATTGGAGTCAACAGGCCTTGGCAAAGGCAACCCGCGCGGTGAGTGGAAAAGGCGTCTGGTGCGGACTAGGAGAGTCCGGGGTGCCCCTCTTTTGGAAGGGAGCAAGGGCCAATCTGGAGCAACCAGACCAGCAGTGAAGATTTCAAGGTTCATCGTCTAGGAGGGCACTAGCCAGCCGGCAAGTGACCAGACAATGCGTCGAGCAGCAAACAAGCAGAAGGGCCCCACGCAGATCTCGTGGAAGCTGGAGGGCTGATCTTCGGTGCAGGGGCTGCTCAGGGCTGGGGCTTCTCAATCCCCAAAGCACTTGGTCTAGATTACCTCGGGAGTCGTGCTGGAAGCAAAATGCAGGTTCTTTCAAGATGGCCGGTCCCACGTGTCTCGTCGCACCCACAGGTCTCAGCTTTGCTGAAGATGTGAGTTGAGGTCGGAGAGGTCTGGGAATCCGGGTCTCGTCGGGCTCTGAAGTCTGGATCCTCGAGGGAAGACGACAAAGTGAAGCCGCTGGACGCTTGATGGTGCCTGCAGTTGCAGGGTGGACACTCCTTGCCCACAAGGGAGATTTCTTCAGTCTTCTGTGGAGCAGAACGTCGAAGTCCAGAGTTTCTTCTTGTAGAGTAGTTCAGGATTAATCTAATTTGGAATGGGACCGGCTCCTACCTTTATCGTGCTAAAGGGGGCTGTACTACGACTAGGTCCCTCCTATGGGTGGGACCAGGAAGGGGGGTGGTTACACCCCTATCCTTTGTCCGGTTTTCGCGCCAGAGCTGGGGCAGGGATGCCCCAGCAACTGGTTTGAACCGGTGTATGCACAGGGCACCTTGTGTGCCCCAGGCATGTCTCATTCCTTTCAGGCCTATCCTACCCAATACACAAAATCCTGTCTGGGGTGGTGCTAGCACCTTCCAAGGCAGGAAACCCTTTGTCCAAGCCTCCCTCGCTGGAAGGACTCCCAACAGCAGGAGGTCAGACTTGTGTCTGTGGTGGCAGCATCCATTTTGTGATGCCAAGGCTCGAGTTAACTTTAACCAGGGTTCACAGTTACATACATGTCGTGTCCCTCTAGAAAGGTGGAATGCTACCCCCGTCGCCAGAATTGGCGAGGGGGGAGTATTTCAATTCGTATGACACCTTACTCGACATGTTTTGATAATGTTATACCAGAGTTAGCATTCAACCGCGAGGATTATAATGCACTTAAGCGTATATGGTATAGCGTTATCATGGAAACAGCTAAAGGACTTGGTTCCGAAAGCTGTAGACAGACTCAGCTCATGCTAGAGCACCACCTCACATAATTCCAAGCACTCTGCCTTCAGGATTGATAAGGCCTGCCATAGGAGTGACTGATAGGAGTATATGTGTCCATTTTGGGGTTAGATATAGGTATACTATATCTAAAGCAAAGGGTGATTACACCACCTTGCCCCAGCTGTCTTAGCAGCCAGTTGTGTCAGTTTGGATGGCCAGCCAGGGGTGGCATAATACATGCTGCAGCCCCTGGTAGGCGTTGGGTACACCTATGCCCTGGGTACCTAAGGTACACTGTACAGGGACTGATAAGGTGACCTAGTATCCAATTAGATATGTACCTAAGGTACATGGAGTCCATTTTAACAGAGAGAGCAGGAAGCCTGGGGTCCTGAATAGCAGGATCCCAGGCCAACTAAGTAAAAAACCAGCAAAACACTCGGCAAAAAGTTGGGGGTAACCATAGTCAGATATCCACCTTCCTACAATTTCTTGCAGGAAGCCATGAGGCACAGCAGCCTCAGGGTCATTCTCACCGAAATCCTGGATAAAGTATCATTGCTTGCATATACCGGACGCGCTGCTCGGATGGATAGGCCCGAAACTGCACTGTGTCCAGAACAGCTGCGATGAAAGGGAGCAGCTGGGTGGGAGTCAGGTGTGACTTTAACATGTTGATAGAGAACCCCAGCATGTGCAGAAGGTTCGCCGTAGTCTGGAGGTGGGAGACAACAGCCTGGGGCCAGCTCGCCTTCAACAGACAGTCGTCAAGATAGGGGAAGACTGGAAACCCTGATCTGAGCAGATGAGCTGTGAGCACTGCAATCACTTACGTGAACACCCAAAGGCCACTGGTAAGGCCAAAGGAGAGCACGGTGAACTGAAAATGTTTGTGGCCAACAGTGAACCGTAGATAGCGCCTGTGGGCTGGTAGGACGGGAATATAGAAATAGGCCCCCTACAAGTCCAGCACCACCATCAAGTCACCAGGGTCAAGGGAAGGCAGGACGTGAGCCAACGTGAGCATTTTGAACTTCTCCTTCCGGAGGAAGAGGTTGAGGGCCCAGAGGTCTGGAATAGGACACTGGCCTTTGTCCTTCTTGGGCACCAGAAAGTAGTGGGAAAAGCAAGCATGATCTACTTCTAGTGCAGGGACCCTCTCAATAGCTCCCGTGGCCAAGAGAGCTGAGACTTCCTGGCAGATAAGTGCCACATGATCCTCCAACATGCGATCAAAAGACGGAGGCATGGAGGTAGGGGTAGTCTGGAAGGGGAGGGAGCAGCCTCTTCGGACTATTTGCAAAACAAACCTGTTTGATGTGATGGATTGCCAGATGGTGAGGTGATGGCGAATCATGCTGCCCACTGGCATTTTGCTGGGCCTGAAATGTCAGACTTTGAAGGATTGGAGGCTGCGGCAGGAGCAGAAACATTGGAGGGGAAAGGGTGGACTGGCTCCCAGACCTGCGAGGTCACTAGTCCCACGTCCTTGGCCACGCAGAGACTGGGCAGCTAGCGTGAATCAATGGCTAGGCTGGGCCGGAGGTGGCTGGGTGCCGCTTCCATAGCCTCGAAAGGAGCGAAAGGCAGACTGGAGAATTCGGGAAGGTGCAGCGAGGCCCAAAGATCTGGCCGTAGCCCGAGAATCTTTAAAGTGCTCCAGCGGAGAGTCAGCTTTGTCGCCAAAAAGACGATGGCCATAAAAGGGCATGTCCAGCAAAGTTGAATGGGCATCCCCCGAAAAGCCAGATGTCTCAACCAGGCATTGCGCCTAAGGGCTACCGACGTGGCAATCGTTCTGCCAAGTGAGTCAGTGGTATCCAGTCCACATTTGACTGTGAATTTAGCTGCATCTCGCCCATCTGCCACTGCCTGGGAGAGAATGACCCAGGCCTCCTACGGGCACTGAGGCAGCACCTGCTCAACCGTATCCCAGATGGTGTGGGAGTATCGGCCTAAGAGGCACGCGGTATTCACGGACCATACACGGACCATAGTGTCAAGCTGGAGGAAAAGAACATACGCATCCCAAGGTGATCCAGATTCTTGGATTCCCTATCTGCAGGAGCAGAAGGGAATGCACCCTTGGACCACCAAGCTCTCAGGGAAAGGGTGTTGGGTGAGGAAAAGTGGGTCGCCCTGGGTTGGGCGAAAGCGGCGGGTAATCGTCGTTTCCGCAGGAGCCCCTGTGCTGGGCTTGGACCAGGTGCCCAGAAGGACGTCAGTAAGGGCTTTGTTGAAGGGCAGTAGGGGTTCAGAGGATGATGCTGCAGGCTGAAACACATCTGTCAGGAGGTTAGTCCTGACTGCCACTGAAGGGAGCTCAAGGCCTAAGATCTTGGCCGTCCTTCGAACCACCATAGTGTAGGACCCTCCCTCCTCCGTAGCCACAGTAGTGGAGAAAGCATGCCAAGGTCTGGAGTAGTTTCCAGACCACTGGCGTCACACAGATCCTCTCTTCAGTCTGGTTCTTTGAGCTGGACTGCTAAAGGGTCCGGTGACCCCTCCCAGTTCTCATCACAACCTTATGGCTGGTAGGGAGCACCAGGGATGAACAGGGGAACAAAAGTTCCCTCCGGTGTGGGATCTGGCATCTGTCCGGCTACGGGTCCATCTAGGGAGTGAGGATGGGGATGGTGGTGGCACGCCCGTCCGGCACCAGGGGCGTCGTCGCCAGGGTAGGCGCCAGGGAAGGTCGAGTGAGATCGACCGCCGTCGATCCGTTTCCAGGCCTGGATCTGCGGGGGGCACTCCGGTACCAGTTCCGGAGCTGGCGTCCTCAAAGGCCTAGGACTCCCGACTGGCTCTGCAGGGCCCGAAGGCACGCCGGCGGAGTTGGGCTGCCCAAAAACGAGGTGCAAAGCCTCGTAGAATTGCCTAAGTTGGGCAAGGTAGGCTCCAGCTCCCGGAAAGGGTGGGAGGTGCGGAGTCGTCCCTGAAGCAGGCACTGGAGACAGAGCCCTTGAACGACAACGCTCTGAGCCGACCGACGGGGAGAAGTCAAAGAACGCTTTTGCTTCTTCACCTTCTTCTTGTGGGACGCTAGGTGGCGCCGGACCAAGATGGCCGCACTGGTGTGAGTCTCCTGCTCGACCGAGCAATTTCTCCTATCCTGAAGTGATCCTGACCGGGCAAATAGAACCATACGTCGACTACCTGCCTCCGCACTGCCGAGCTGATCACGACGGTGTCAGTCTTTCCCGGAGAACCCCATCTAATGCGGAGCTAGCGGCCGCGGGAGTCTGAGCGGACCACATCACTGCTCTGACAGCCCTCGCCCGTCGGCTCGCCCTGCTGGGAAAGGCCGGTGCTCAGAGGCCTTTTCCGACACTGCCGGGGGAGCCCAGATCACCGGGGAGATCCGACTTCGGACAGCCTGAGACTGCTTTGCGTGCCCGGAGGAGGCTCCAGGCTATTACCATCAGGTGAGCGCTGCCTGCGGATTGCCGCCACGTCCCCGTCCTTGTCCCTCCAGCGCAAGGACGCCACATTGTCGCGCCGCCGGACTTGGTGATTTGCCCGCCAACCGCCATCTTGGGGTAATTGCTTAAAGGCCGAACAAGCCGCGCTGCGGTGGGGCGGCGGACGCCGCGTGTGTAGACGCCTCCGCCGTTAACCCACGCATTGCACGGACAAGCACTGCGAGGAGCAGCGGCGCCTCCCTCCCCGCTGCGGCGCTCCCACCGCCACCTTGGCCGCCGGGGCGGCAGTGTACCTGGTGCCTGCCCCCTCAACCTCCGGGGACTTCCCTTTGCCTGCTTCAGCCTAACTGTCACCCGCGCCATCACCTCCACAGCGGAGCTCCATAGATGCACCGTCCACCTGCGTTGGGTACTGGATGCTACGGTCCCCGTCCCCCCTCCCCCCCCCGGCGGTGCACTGGCCTGAAGTCCTCTCCCCTTCCCACAGAGGGCGCCACATTGTTCTCCTGACTTCTCCCGCCTGCTGCCCTGGGGCCACTCGATCGTTACGGCGCTGCCCATGAACTGCGCCGCATGAGACCGCCTGGCAAGGTGTGGCGCTACAGTGGCCTTATTATCAGAGCCTGCACAGCGATCTGCCCTTCCCCTGCCTGGAGCCTCAGCGGTTAGGCCTCTACGACTGCGGTTGCTTCCGATCCCAGACTGCCTCCGGTGAAGATTCCTGGGGCGACCCTTTCCCCTTTTCTCCACACCGACACTACAACGAGCTGGCGCCCATTTCTCCACCTACATCGCTGACGCCCAGACGCAACATGGGTCGCAACGATGCCCGGCAATCCAAGATACCATTCGAATCCAAAAAACCCACCGGGGCAACGCGGGAATTGGAAGGTAGTCCTGCGACCTCGGCCCCTCAGGAGGAGGATTGGAAGACTCTACTACTGGGCATGAAACAAAGTCTCTCCACGATTGACGCCAAAATAGACACCATGAATATGCTCATGGACAGCGTAGTGGCCAAGCTGGGACAGCACGACACTCGCATCAAGGAGACTGAAGATAGGATATCTATTTTGGAGGACGGAGCCACTTCCTCCCACAAACAGGTCACCCAGATGGACAGGCTGCTCAAACTCATCGCCGACAAGAACGAGGACTTGGAAGCGAGGTCCCGACGCAACAATGTCCGCATTTTGGGCCTTGTGGAGACTACCAACACTGGCAAAATGGAGACATTTGTGGAGAATCTCCTCATAGAACTCTTTGGGAAAGAATCCTTTTCTCTGCACTTCATCGTTGAAAGGGCCCATAGATCTCTGGCAGCGCGCCCACCCAATGGGGCTCCACCGCGCCCTATTATCGCGCGCTTTCTGAATTATAGAGACCGTGATGCAGTACTGAAGCGCTCGAGGGAACTAGGTACTGTTAACTACTGCAACACATCTCTCTCCTTCTTTCCAGACTTTACTGCCTCCGTACAGGAAGCCAGACGCAAATTTTCAGGGGTTAAAAAGAAACTTCAGGCGCTGGAGCTCCCATATGCCATGTTATACCCGGCCAAACGGAAGGTGACATGCCAGGGTAGACAACATTTCTTCCAAAACCCGCAGCAAGTGGAGGACTTTCTCAAACGTGGCAGGAGGGATCGGGGCGGTTACGACCCTAACGACCCTAACGACTGCCGCTCCGGATCTCACTCCCCACTTTCGCAGCAAGACTGAATGGGTGCAGCGAGACACTGACCCTTGTCGACTTACGCGCTCTGCCACCGGCTGTACAAAACCTGGCTCCTTACATAACGGTATTCTACCTGCACTAAACTTACCGGTCCATTTACATACTAAATGCTCGGTCACCCTCCTCCGTCCCACGATGGACGCCGGGTGATTGCCCGGTGTCTGTGGGTGCAAGTAAGGAGGTGGTTGGCGGGTCTGGTGCCCCCTAGTTCTGTGTTCCCCAATGGGTAAGCCCCTGCACACCCCCTCCCACCTGCGGGTAGGGGCTGATGTCAAACTATTTCTAGTTTTTGGTTTACTTTGGGTTTGGGTAGAAGGGTGGGTGATGTATTCCCGGTGAGTTGGGGTTGCCGGTGTGGGTGGGAAGAAACTCAATACATTTACCACTGTCCTTAGTGTACTCACTGTGTGGTCATTGGGAGGGTTCTGCAGGGGGGTTCTGGGAGGGAAGGTTCATTGCCAGACCACCAACTGTGCTAAGGTACTTATTTACAGTATAACATGTCATAGAATCTGTTATGTTTTTGAATGGGTGACGTAGAAAACCAGCAACCATCACAACAGTTAAGGCTGGTGTCGTGGAATATTCGCGGATTGAATAACCCTAGGAAGAAGAGGCACATTTTGGGATATCTAGACAGGCAGGGGGTGTCGGTCGCAATGCTTCAGGAAACTCATTTACTGCCAGATAGCTCTCCCCTATTTGCGTCCAGGTGGGCCTCCTGTAAAGTTTTCTCTTCCTACTCTAACTATGCCAGGGGGGTCACGATCCTGGTTCGGCGAGGGCTGAAGTTTACACCCGCCGGGACGGAGGCGGATTCAAGTGGCAGATACTGCATGATCTGGGGGAAATTATATTCACATACCGTCCTGTTTGCATGCTATTAGGGAAGAGGTGTGGCGCAGCGGCCAGGGCGACTGACTCCGGAATCTGGGGACCACGGTTCGATCCCCGGCACCGGCGGCAGATTAGCCCAGCACCATGTGACTCTGGGCAATAGCTTGCTTAATCTTCCCGACGGCCCCCAGCGCCTAGAGACCCTAACGGGTGATTGTGCGCTTTACAAATGTGGATATTATTATTATTATTATTTATTATGGCCCCAACACCGATGACATTACCCCTCTGCTCACAATGTGGGGCAAGATTCAAACACTGGGAATAGGCCACGTCATATTGGGTGGCGACTTTAATACTGCAATTGTTCCGTCCCACGATAGAGCTCACCCCCGGGCGGTGCACTTCTCCCATACCCAACGTGCGCTGGCCTCTATCACTGCTGAACACCATTATGTAGATGCCTGGCGACACTTGCACCCTTCCCTCAAGCAGGGTACTCATTACTCTGCTGTACACTCCACTTGGGCCCGGCTGGACTATATATTCCTCTCGGCGGGTCTGACTCCCTGGCTAACCAGCGCCCTACACCTTGTCAGGACTTTCTCTGACCACTCCCCGGTCCTAATATCACTGCGTATACCCATTGAAATCTCCCCTTACCTGAGCTGGCGCCTCAATCCTGCCCACCTCACAGACTCTGCTTTCCGAGCTGAACTGGAACAAGACATTCAGGACTTCTTAGAGCGTAATATGGGGTCGGGTTCAGATCTCACTACGGTCTGGGAGGCCTTTAAGGTTACGGTGCGAGGTTGGTGCATCGCGAAGGGAGGTGGCGTCCTTAAATCACTGCGAGGTGAATTACGTAAACTTGAGTCCAAAATTCGAGACCCAGAGCGAAATAGAACCCGCGACTCCCGAGATAATGCTACTGATGCCCTGCTTAGAGAAAAACTAACCGAATATACGGAGGTGGCAGATAGGAGTGCAAGTTCCTCGGCAAACAGCATACTGCTCGCATCTACGGCGAGGGAGATAGGCCTGGCAAGGCGCTCGCCTCGGCTGTCAAACCCCCTAGGTACAACAACTTTGTTACCACCCTGCTAGATGAACATCAAACCCCACAAAGAGACCTCACAGAACAACTCCGCATTTTCACACTTCACTATTCCACTCTATACACGACCCATAGATCGACACCCATAGACCTGCACCAATACCTAGATGACACCGCGATCGCATGGCTAGGCCCAACCCAGCAAAAATTTCTACACCACACTCTTGAGCTAGATGAAATAAAAGACGCTATCATGTCCATGAAATCAGGCAAAGCGCCCGGTTCTGACAGGTTACCAATCGACTTTTACAAAGCCTACATTCATATACTTGCCCCAATCCTACAACAGGTTTATTATGCTGCCCTCGACGACGGTACCCTGCCGTCCTCTATGCGCGAAGCCCTTATAGCCTCTCTCTTGAAGCCTGACAAGCCGCCTGACAGCTGTGACTCTTACAGGCCTCTCTCGCTGCTCAATACTGATGTAAAAGTATTAGCGAAGGTGCTTGCAACGCGCCTCAACCTGCTGATGGAGCGCCTGGTCTTACCTGACCAAGCAGGATTTGTCCCCAACAGGGCGACCTCCCATAACTTGCGCACCCTTCAAGCTGTCCTTCAGGACATTAATCCTCGTTGCGAAGCAGCTGCTGTGTTCCTCGACGCTACCAAAGCGTTCGATTCCCTGGAATGGGATTACCTCCTGTCTCTTCTTGAACGGATGGGGATCCCGTACAGCTTTTTAGATTGGATCAAACTACTATATAACAACCCCTGTGCCTCAGTCCTATTGAATGGCGCTAGGTTGGCCCCCTTCGTCATTCACAGAGGCACTAGACAGGGCTGCCCCCTTTCCCCTGTCCTCTTTGCGCTCGCCATTGAACCGCTAGCGGCTAAACTTCGGCAACATCATAACCACCGCTCCCTGATATACCCTGAGCGTCAGCTGCTAGTGGCACTATATGCGGATGATATAACTCTGTACATACACAAACCACGCGAGAACCTAAATCCTGTCCTTGGCGAAATTACTAAATTTGGTGCCATATCGGGCATACAGATCAACTGGTCGAAGTCTGCTCTCTTCCCCTTGACGGACAAAACTGTGAAGTTCCCCCTTGACTACCCCCTGGTGTGGGAATCGGAGGAGCTCAAATACCTAGGCGTCATCATCTCCCGAAACCGAGAGGAACTCATCAGGGCTAACTACGGTACAGTCCTGGATAAATTGACTGATACTATCACTAGGTGGATACATCTTCCACTTTCCATGGCGGGGCGTATCTCCCTCATCAAGATGGTTATCCTTCCCAAATTTCTTTATCTTTTCACCAACATTCCGTACAGTCCGGGATCAAATTTTTTCCGGTCCCTTAACTCCCAATTATCGCGCCTCATAAGGGGCGGCAAGCAGTCCAGGATTAGCTTACAGACACTCATGCTACCATATCACCAAGGCGGATTCGATGTTCCAAACTTTCAACGCTATTACGATTGCGCCCAGGGCCACTTCGCCGCCTACTGGCTTCACCCTCCCCCCTTCATGGCCCACTTGGCGGTGGAGGACGGTTATATGAGGCCTGAGCAACCATCGGGGTACTTATACACCACGCCTCGGGTCACTGACCGTGATCCGACCACTGTTGACTGCACGGTTCTAGCTTGGCAGCGATTAGCAAAACGCATGGGAATCGAGTTCCTTTATTCTCCCCTTATGCCTCTAGCACACGATCCGCGGTTGCGCGTGGCTTGTGAAGAGATCGGACATAAATTACTAGTGAAATTGGCAGTCCACACGTGGGGTGACCTGTACCTCCAGGGACAATTCCGAACAGCGGCACAGTTTTTTGGAGAGCATACCCCCTCTGTGATGGACACCTTCCTTTATGTACGGCTCCGTCAAAATGTCAGGGCGGTTACTCCTTCCTTCCCTGACGAGCTGGATACCCTGGCCCCCCTCCATATGCTCCTACAGGCAGAATCCCCGAAGCACGTGGTGTCTATGCTATACCGACATGCACAGCCAGCTCCATCCCCCCCCCCCCCTCAGATCCCGCAGAGACTGGGATGCTGATTTGGACGCCCTGATGTCACACGAACACTGGGAGGAAAGCTGCTCCCACACTAATGCAGTCACCGGTAATGCCCGCCTCAGGCTGCTGCATTTCAAATTCTTGCATCAAATCTACTTCACTCCCTCTAAATTGTTCCGACTCGGACTGCGCGATAATGATCGCTGCCTCCGATGCAGAGGCGAAGGGGCTGACTTCTTTCACCTAGCGTGGACTTGCCCCGCTGTGGCGGAATACTGGCGGGAAGTTTTCGAAGCGCTGTCCGACATGGTCGGGGTAGATATAGCCCCCTGTCCCAAGATAGCTCTGCTGGGTCACTCAGCACCAGCGCTGAAATCACATAGGAAATTTTTCGCACTGGGACTCTTGTTGGCTAAACGCCACGTGGCGTGTAAATGGGGCAGGGGCCGTGCGCCTAAGTTCAAAATATGGCTCAATACAATGATCACATGGCAAGAACACCTTCACAATTATGCCGACCTCCTGCCGCACATGTCCCGCCCCAAGGATCTCTGGGGACCCCTTGTGGCCTATCTTCTTCGTGAGCAAGGTGACAGCTCTTCGGATTCATGAGGCGCGCCCGCGCACAGGGCTCTGTACCACATACCCTGTTAGATTATGACGCCTGGCCCGAGCTGCCCTGCGACACGTTCCCCTTACACGACTCCATACTCACCTCACCGACATGTTGCACAAATCACCACTGTTATGACCTTAGCACTGTTTCCCCCTCATGAGCTGGATTTGCAGCGTTCCCGTAAACCCCCCCCCCCTCCTCTCCCTCTTTGTCCCTCCCCTCCCATGTCAGCCTGATGCACAACACAGGTGTGGAGCAACGCTAACCCTGGCGATGGCGGCACCATCTTCTCCTTAATGCAATTGCATAGCTCCCCACCTCACGGTCCCCTTGTCCACACACGATGTAGGGTGGTATGTCATGGGGAGTTTAGTTTCGTTTGATGTTTATGTTGGGTGTTTTACAAAAAATTATAAAAGAAACCTCAAAGCACGTTGCCCGAATATACGGCACTTCCAGGGTCTTCTTCTACTGTGCATGTCATCCAATTCTGCCTGTTTATATCGCAGCCGGCCCGGAAGGGTTGTAGGCGACATGCTGTGTCTCACTTCTGTAGGATTGTATTCCTGATGCTGAAAATATCCTGAACCGATTCCATAGTTGCTGCCGGCCTGGTGTCACAGGTTGTAGGCGTGAAGCTGTGTATTGCTTTATCCTTGTTGCCAATAAAGGTTTCACAAAAAAAAAAATTACACCTTCTTCTTGTGCTTCGGCTTACCCGAAGACCACGAAGACATGGAGTGCGACAAGGTGTGGGGGCTACATGAGTGGCCTCGAGCCCTTCCTCTCGAACAAGACCAGGAGTGACACGGAGCCAACCACCGGCCTTCCAATAACTTTCGGGACCGCTCCCACAAAGACTTTGGATTCATGGCCGGTCAGTCGGAGCACAACTTCAGGTCGTGGTCACGCTCCAGACACCATAGACACACGAGGTGCGGATCCGTCACAGGCATCAGTTTGTGACAGGAGTCGCAAGGCTTGAACACGGTCCGGTGTTGGGACATCCCTCGCGCACCAAGAGTCGAACCTCGAAAAACAAGTCAACAAAACATAAGTTAGTCAAAAAGTGACTAAGGGGGTAGCTCTCTCCGGATCTGCACTAGTCTGGCATGGAAAAAGAACTGAAGTCAGCGCACAGGGGCGAAGTCTAAGAAGACAGCGCGACGTCATCCCGGCGACAATGACGCCAACGACGTACGTGAAGTCGATCGATGCCACCTTTCGACACGCAGGGGTACTGCTAAGAAAAAATTATCTGGATCCAGTCTGACGCCTGGGGGTAACTCTGAGGAAAGGAATCTACAACTAACTGTATCTTTCAGATAAATAGCTTTGGGTGCTAATCACTGTTAGGACATGTTACCTTTATATGTATACATGTCCTACTTTTAAGTACCACTCAATCTGCCTTGTGGACTACAATGTCTACATAGGGAAGACTTATTAACATTTCAAAGCAAGGTTTTGACCTGTAAAAAGGGCTTACTTAGACAGGTCGAATTGCAGTTTTTACACTGCTATAGTCAGGCTACACAGGGTAGGCCTAAAGAACAAGTTACTTACCTTCGGTAACGATTTTTCTGGTGGATGCAGTATCTGCCTGTGGATTCCTCACCTTGTGAATATCCCCCTGCGTCAGCAACGTTCGGAAAATTCTTTCGTAGCACGCCGGCGTGAACAACGTCATAGGAGCACGGCATCGCGCGCGACTCCGACTGAAGTCACTGACTCCTTATTAGGCCTACGTCGGCGTGATGACATCAGTTCCGCCCTTTTTTCCGTGCCTTCGAGGCACCCGGACGGACCAATGACAGTAGATATATACAAATACAATGTACACAGTACATAATACCCAAAAATAACACACATAGTGTGTAGACAATGTATGAAAAACAATATATATACATATAAATACATTTAAAAATTGTTATAAACTCAGGTTTAGAAGAGTGGACAACGGGGAGGCGGGTGGGCATGTGAGGAATCCACAGGCAGATACTGTATCCACCAGAAAAAGCGTTACCGAAGGTAAGTAACTTGTTCTTCTGATGGATACATCTGCCAGTGGATTCCTCACCTTGTGAATAGAGTCCCACAGCAGTCCCTACTCCCGGAGGAGGGTGTCCAGTCTCCTATACCAGAAAATCCTCGAGGACAGAACGCGCAAAGTGGCCGTCCCTCCTCACTTCGGAATCTAAGCAGTAATGCTTCGCAAAAGTGTGGAGGGAAGCCCAAGTCGCAGCTCTACAAATGTCCTCTACAGGTACACCCCTAGACAAAGTAGATGTAGAAGACTTTGCTCTGGTGGAATGAGCTCTTATACCTTCTGGAGGGTCCTTACCCGCCAGGGAGTAGCAGATCTTGATGCATAGTATAATCCATCTTGAAAGTGTGCGCTTGTGCACAGCTCTTCCTTTTCTGCAGCCAGCAAACCCAACAAAGAGCTGGTCATCCACTCGATAGTCTCTTGTCCTATCAAGATAAAAGCTCACCGCCCTCTTAGGGTCCAAGCGGTGAAGTCTCTCCGCCTCCTTGGAAGGGTGAGGGGGAGGATAGAAGGTAGGTAGGGCAATGGACTGTCCTAGATGGAAGGTAGTTACCACCTTAGGCAGAAAAGCAGCCCTGGTCCTAAGAACCAATCGTTCAGCATGAATGGTCAAGAACGGGGGCTTTGAACTAAGAGCTTGAAGCTCACTTACTCTCCTTGCCGAGGTTATTGCAACCAGGAAGACCGTCTTAAAAGATAAAAGTCTCATGGGACACTTGTGCAAAGGTTCGAAAGGAGAACCCATCAGAAAAGTTAGCACAAGATTCAAGTCCCATTGAGGCACAATAAAGAGAGTAGGAGGAAATTTATTTGTAAGACCCATCAGAAACCTTAGAACCACAGGTGATTTAAATAAGGACGGCTGATCTGGCAGGCAGAGAAAAGCAGACAAGGCTGAAAGATAACCTTTGACCGTATCCACAGCAAACCCTTGCTGAGCCAAAGTACGTGCAAACTGAAGAATATCAGACAACCGAGCCCTCAAAGGATCAATGGACTTCTCTCCACACCAAGTAACCAATTTAGACCATCTATAAGAATAGATAGATTTGGTGGAATCACGCCTGGCCAATAGAATGACATCCACCACGTCATGTGGGAGAGAAAAAGAATTCAGGTTGCCCCGTTCAATCTCCAGGCATGAAGGTGTAATGTCTGGAGGTGGGGGTGTAGAACCTGCCCCTCCATCTGAGAGAGGAGGTCTGCCCTGAGAGGGAGACGGAGCGGCGGGCACGAGGAGAGGTGGAGAAGATCTGTGTACCACACCCTTCTTGGCCAATCCAGGGCGATCAAAATAACTTTGGCCCGGTCTTGGCGAATCTTCCTCAGAATCCGAGGAATCAAGGGTATGGGAGGAAACGCGTAAAGGAGTTGTGAGTCCCAACTCAACTGAAACGCGTCCCCCAAGGCTCCCTGCATCGGAAACTGGAGACTGCAGAATGACGGGCAGTGAGCATTCTCGTGAGTGGCGAACAGGTCCACCCGAGGAGTTCCCCACATCCGAAAGACATGACGAACTACCTCTGGATGAAGCCTCCACTCGTGGTCGGCTGAGAACTGCCGACTGAGACTGTCTGCACGCACGTTCAGCACTCCGGCCAGATGATTTGCCATCAGACAAATCTGATGATTCTGAACCCAGGACCAGAGACGCAGAGCCTCTCTGCAGAGACACTGCGACCCTACTCCTCCCTGCTTGTTGACATACCACATCGCGGTGGTGATGTCCGTCAGGACCTGAACCGACCGACCCCGAAGGGAAGGGAGAAAGGCCTTGAGTGCTAGACGTATCACCCGCAACTTTAGAAGGTTGATGTGAAGCAACCTTTCCTCTGGAGACCAAAGACCCTTGATCTCCAGATCCCCCGGAAGAGCACCCCACCCTAGAGTGGATGCATTCGTTATCACCGTGGCGACCGATGGAGGTAGTTGGAAGGGCTTTCCTTGAGACAGATTGCCCTCCACGCTCCACCAAGACAGATCCGCTGCAGCTTCTCTGGAGATCCTCACTGATTCCCTGAGATCTCCGTTGTGTTGATACCACTGCCTGCGGAGGCACCACTGGAGTGCCCTCATGTGCCAGCGTGCATGATTGACCAGCAGAATGCAGGAAGCCATCAGACCGAGCAGACGAAGGAACTTCAAGACTGGAACGACCGCCCCATTGTGAAATAAGGGAATCATTTCCTGTATGTCGCGAATCCGTTGTGGAGGAGGGAATGCCCGACATACAGTTGTATCCAGTACCGCACCAATGAACAGGTTGCGCTGGGAGGGCACCAGGTGAGATTTGGGTACATTTATCGAAAAACCCAACCTGTACAACAACTGAGTTGTGACTTGCAGATGATGGAGCACTTTCTCTGGAGATTCTGCCTTGATTTAGCCAATCATCCAGATAAGGGAATACTGGAATCCCTGACCTTCTGAGATGTGCCGCCACCACAGGCATCACCTTGGTAAAGACTCGAGGCGCAGTAGTAAGAACAAACGGAAGGACCACAAACTGGTAATGCTGCGATCCCACCGTAAAACGGAGATACTTCCTCTGCGACTTCAGGGTTGGGATGTGAAAATACGCATCCTGCAAGTCGATCGACACCATCCAGTCTTCTTCCAGCAGCGCTTGAAGAACCTGCGCAAGGGTGAGCATCTTGAACTTCTCCTGCTTCAGGTAAAGGTTCAAGATCCTGAGATCCAGCATTGGACGAAGTCCGCCATCCTTCTTGGGGATCAGGAAATACCGGGAGTAACATCCCTGACCCCTTTCTTGCTCCGGAACCACCTCTATCGCACCCTTTCTCAACAATGCCAGGACTTCCTCCTGCAGAAGTAGCAGGTGGTCCTCTGAGAAAAACCCTTGGCAAGGAGGGTAATTCGGAGGGAATTCCCAAAAAGGAAGTGCATACCCATTCTCCACAAGATTGAGAACCCACAGGTCTGACGTGACCGATTCCCAATCCCGTCGAAAATAGGTAAGCCGACCCCCTACAGGACCCGCATGATCCGGAATGGCAGATCTAGGGCTGCTTTGCTGTAGTAGGAGGGGGGTGGGTAGAGGAAGAGGAAGAGGAGGAGGAGACTTGACGTCCTCGAGGATGACCTCTTTGTTTTCCCCTGTAAGATTTATACAACGGATTTTGTTGCTGCTGCTGTTGCTGTGATTGCTTGTAGGGACAAAAAGAAGATCTTCCAAAGCCCCTATATCTTTTGCCCACAGATCCTCTAGTTTGAAAACCTAAAGATCTGTCTGTAGCCCTGCTGTCCTTGAACCTCTCCAATGCAGCATCAGCTTTTTTACCGAAGAGGCCTGAGCCATCAAAGGGCAAATCCATCAAAGCAGCCTGAACATCCGCAGAGAACTCGGAAGTCTTCAGCCTGGCAGCTCTTCTGGTGGCAATCGAAGACCCCATGACTCTAGCCACTGAATCCTCTGTGTCCATACCACTCTGTATGACCTGCCGAGCAGCAGCCTGCGTGTCAGAAACCACTTCATCAAAATTCTTTCTGTCCTCCTCAGGAAGCTTAGAAGACAACTGTTTAACAGTATCCATTAAAGCATGGATATATCGACCCAGCAAACAAGTGGCATTTGTAGATTTTAGGGCCATACTGCCTGACGAAAACACTTTTTTTGCATTTTGGTCCTGCCTTTTGGAATCCTTATCACCAGGTACCTGGGGAAAATCACCTGCAGATCTTTTAGAGCAGGCAGCTTGTACTACCAAACTCTCCGGTAAGGGATGAGTAGACAAAAATTCAGGGTCGCCAGGAGCCACTCTATAACGCCTTGCAACGGCCTTAAAAACTGCAGGAGCTGTAAGTGGTCTATTCCATACTTCCAAGATGGGATTATAACCTCTGTAAAAGGAAGTATAGGCTCGACCACAGATGACGGAGAATGGGGGACTTCAGTCAGAATGTTCGACTTATACTCAACAGATGGCAAAGTCAAATTCAATAGATCTGCAGCCTTTTTAATTACCACATGGTAGGGAGCCACATCTTTAGAAGGAGCATCAGACACTGTGGCCAACTCCCAATCAGGAGACAGTTCTAGACCACTTGCATCTCGAAGATCGTCAAAATAATCCTCCTGATCTTGAAGCTCACCTTCTTCAGTTTCAGCTTCCCCATAACTCTTCTCCTCCAAAAGGCGCTGTGCTTTACGCCTCGACCACTCCATTCGAACCGACATCATCGGATCCGGTATCGACTCCGAAGGAGCCGGAGCCGGCGTCGAATGTGGAGCTGGAGCCGGCATCGAATGAACTGGAGCCGGCGTTGAACAAGGAGCTGGAGCCGGCGTCGAACTTCGATCTGGATCTTGAGGTCGTTCCAGAGCCGGTGAAGCCGTAAACGGTGTCGATGACTTCGGCGGCGCCGAGAGATGCCAAGGCGGAGCCGGAGCTGGCATAAACGGCAAGAATGGCGCCAGAGCATAGGCTTGGGGAACCCCTAAATTGTTTGCCAACGGACCCATGGGACCAGCCGGTGCTCCAGAGGGGTACATGGCTCTCGCATAAACGCCATACATGGCGTTAAAAAAATGCAAAGGGTCCTGTCCTGGACCCGGAAAAGGAGGGTACAAACCCACCGGATGCTCCTGAGGAGGCTGTACCGGAGTCGACTCCTCTTGCTCCTCTTGTTCCTCGGGTTGGTGAACCGGAGTCGTCGAACCCTGAGCAACAGGAATTTCTTCTTCCTCTTCATGTCCCGAAGACTGAGACGGATTCAACTCCGAAGCCGGTGAATGCTCCCGTGACTTCAAAGGCGAGGCCCCACCTTCAGGATCCTGAACTGGAGAAGGAGGTACCATATCCTTTCAATGCCTTCTAGAAGACGACTTCGTCTTCGAGTCCGACTCCTTGCCAGAATGGTGCCTTGAACTATGCTTCCTACTCTTATGCTTCTTCTTAGATGACCTGGAAGCATGTCCCGAAGTCGACTTCAAAGCCGACTTCAACCGGGACCTCGACTTTGACCTCGGGCGTCTCGATCTCAACCTCGAACTCTTCCTAGCATCCTTACCCTTCAATTTGGCAACAAGAAGTTTTGCCTCACGTTCCCGAAGAGCCTTTGGGTTCATCTTCAAACAGGATCGACAACCCTGGACGTCGTGATCCGAACCCAGACACCATAGACAGTCACCATGCGGATCCATAATGGACATCATCTTTCCGCATGAATCACACGGCTTAAACTCAGTCTTCTTCGACGACATCCCGACAGAAGACAGCAACACCGAAGAGATACAGAAAACTCACAATAGTAACAAAGTTACTATCAACTCAACCGAAGATCCCTCGAAACCGTTAGCGTTGACGACGCAGAAAAAAGGGAACTGATGTCATCACGCTGACGTAGGCCTAATAAGGAGTCAGTGACGTCAGTCGGAGTCGCGCGCTATGCCGTGCTCCTATGACGTCGTCCACGCCGGCGTGCTACGAAAGAATTTTCCGAACGTTGCTGACACAGGGGGATATTCACAAGGTGAGGAATCCACTGGCAGATGTATCCATCAGAAGCTATGTTTGCACTGCTACTGTAGTGGATGACACGAATAGCTTTACTACCTACTGGTGGCATTTAATTTCCAGGCCCTGGGTACACTTTGTACAATATACTATGGACTTTTATGCAAGTTTAATATGCCAATTAGGACTGAGCTAATTCAACCATGTTTAAAGGGGGAGCACAGGCACTTTACTAGCAGGAGTAAAGTGCACAGAGCTCTGAAGCCCACAAAAATATAGGGTCCAGCAAAAGGAATAAATATGGGAAGACAATGCAGAAAAGGCAAATTTCCTACACCTATGTTATCTGTACATACAGTCAAATTCAAGCCTAATTAAAAAGGTCAAACATATTCACCAGCCACGGCCAGTCCATATGCGCTGAGGGGCCACACCCCCAACTTTTTCCCTGACAAGGAGAGATGTACACACGCCTTATAAAGCTGAAAATTGTATCTATTTAATAGCATATTCACCCGAGTTAAACAGACCCAAACTCCAGTCAATGAGGTGTAAGTATAATTAATTCCAAGCCCGCTAGGTGTCACTGTCCAATAGATTTCTACTACACAACATGTGTGAAGGAAGTCTCCAGTGAGCTCTACTTCCTTTTACCTTTACCATTGGAATTTCATTCAGTAATGAAGATTTCAGCTTTGACTGTGGTTTCACAGACCCCCTGGTAGTAATTTCTTGTGATTTGGCTTGCCTTTGGGCATTTTCTGGGTAGTTGCTTGCAATCTGCCATGGCTAACTCTGCAAAGAAAGCTGTGTTAAGGCCATGTAGTGCTTGTGGAATCACATACAAGGATGATATGCATGATAAAAAAGTTACTTCCAGTAAAAATAGGTCTCCAGTAATGTTCTTTCAAAGATTCACATACCAGCTTTGAGCTGTGAGCCCCACAGTAACATGCTACTGCCCACATAGCGGACTGACCTTTTCCAAAGACTGAGGCCGAGCAGAGGAGGAGAACCACCCTTTTGGGCTTCTTAGCGCTATTTGGCAGCGCTTGTCCGTCACCTCTCGCTTTTCCCGCTCCGCGGGAAACGCTCGTTGCTGGGGGCTAGGTGGCTAAGAGGGAGGCCGAAAAACAACATTGCCCACAATACAACTGGGCCAGGAGCACCTCCCCGCCACGCCCTCCACAGGTGATTGAAATTCTGCACCAGCACGGCGGATTGCGGGAATCTTTGTTGCAGCTACTGCCCACATAGCGGACTGACCTTTTCCAAAGATTGAGGCCGAGCAGAGGAGGAGAACCACGCTTTTGGGCTTCTTAGCAGTGCTTGTCCGTCACCTCTCGCGTTTACCGCTCCGCGGGAAACGCTCGTTGCTGGGGGCTAGGTGGCTAAGAGGGAGGCCGAAAAACAACATTGCCCACAATACAACTGGGCCAGGAGCACCTCCCCGCCACGCCCTCCACAGGTGATAGAAATTCTGCACCAGCACCGCGCATCGCGGAACGCGCGCGGGACGAGCCGGGTGAAACCCGGGCCAAGGGCGGGCCCGTTTAAGCCCGTTCAAGACCGGACAAGAACGGGACGGGCCTCCCCACTAACACCTGGAGCTCCAGATTAACAAGGTTAGTGCTTTAATATATATCATTGGGCAGATATATATAGGTGGTTGTGTAGCAACACTAGCCTTCCACCTGTTGTAACTAAACATGGCTGCCACGCCCAAAGAGGGGACTGTCGGAAGGAAATCCACTGGGGGCACAATAATGGGCGCTTTAGATAACTTTCTGATTAGAGTGTCATCGGCCCTGGCAAAGGACATAGAGCTCACTGAGAAAAGGCTCTCCCTGGACATTGCCTTTGACAAAAGATCTTCCCTGGGCCCCCTGGCAAGAAGCAGATCGCCACGGAGTCATCATGCTGACATAGAGGGGACGCTTCCGCCATCGGGAGTGGAGGCGAGATCCCTAGCGCCCCAGCCAGTAATTATCCTTGATACATGGAAAGCCTCATTTAATAGCAACGGTTCCGAAGGGGATGTAAACAGAGCCCCAGCACCTAACATAAGAACACGCTCAGCATGCCAAGCAAAACAAGGAACGGCACGACAGACTGGGGGTGCTCCAGCAAAAAGAAAGCGACCAGGGGCACAATCACATACAGGAGGAAGGAAGGCAAAAAGCGCAAAAAACTCTGCTACTAAAGAGGACTCGGTGGTAATTCCACCACACAACCCTAAGCAACCTGGTCCACAAGGTAAAGATGGCCATAATATAAATCCGATCTCTGTGGGGGTGGAACCTTACCAAGATTTGGGCCCTCTGTTTTGGAAAAAACTGGAGGGCACTATTAAGAAGATCTGCCATCCAATCCATGATCGGTTGGACTCAATAGAAAATAGACTGGTATGTTTTGAACGTTCACTCTCACAAGCCCACAAGAAGGCAGGACTAAGGAACAGTATCACTGCTGCTCGCCCGATAACATCATCTGTGCATAATATAACTGATCTTAGCTCTGGTGGTATGACGACTGAGGGGGACAAAGCAAGCGAGCCTAGTAAAGGGGTGCCCCCTGCTATCTCTCAGCCTCCGGTGCCGGCAGGGGATGGGAGTATAGCACATACTAATAGATGTCCCCAGGCTAAGAATGTAACTAAAGCCTTACCCCGGTTCCAAATAAAGTAGGGGCTGAGTCATCATTGGTAGGGTATAATGGAACAACTCAGGGCAATGGTAGAAGGAGGGAAGCTAGACAACAAAATCTGCCCCACCTACCCCCGGTATATGATGACGCTCAACTACCCTACATTGATCTCCCTCCCTAATCAGCCCCTTTTGTAGTAGTGTTGGTTGGGGTCCCACCAGTTGCTCAGGGGAAGCAGGAATCTTATCTTGATCTCAAACATAAGTGTATTTTTTGGCTTAATAAGTTCCGCCCATTGCCAACTAATATGCGAGCAGAGATCATGGGTGTTAGAAGAGTCAATTGGATTGGAAGAAGGTGTAAGACTGTCGCAGGGGACTGTATTATTATCAATTTTAGAAATCACAGATGTGGTAATCACATTTGTAATTGGCCTTACAATGATGAACCCCCTGGGATTCAGGCTCTTCCACTTGCTTACTTCTATGGCCCTCCAGTTCCCTCTGAGAGGGATATTTTTCAGCAGGACATTAACACCAAACTACTGCCCATTGGGGAATGTAAGGCTCTTCAATAGATTCGAGGCTCTCTCTGGGCTGGCGGATTATGACTGACATCATGCAAATCTAAGTCCCGCCTTATGTAGTACAGTAGAGAGGAACAGAGATGAGAGAGAACTGAACCTGAGCCTAAACTTAGTGCCTACTCAGGGGAACAGCGTAGTGAGGGAGGGCAATGCTGGTTATAATGTTACAGCCATTGTTAATACTGTGGGGGAGGGCAATGCTGGTTATAATGCTACAGACACTGCAAATACTGTGTTACACAATGAATCTTAAATGTAAATGTAAATGTATGTGTCTTGTAAAGCGCACTGCTGCTCTGAGGCGTCCTGGTGCTGTAGACTGCTGGGGAACCCGTCCAGGCTATCCCTGTGAGATGGTCCCTACTGGGTATCTCCAAGGTGAAACCAGGCATCTCCGGCGAATGTGGGGGGCCGCTGTAGAGATGAGGCAAGCTAATGCCCAGAGTTGCCGAGTGTGATCCCTGGTTAAAGTAGGCACCGAGGCGAGAATTATCGAGTCCGCTGACCCTGGTCCACGACCCTGCCGTGTCGGGAATTGAACCCTGGTACCGGGCCGTTCTCTGCTTCCGGGTCTGCCACCTCTAATCAGTGAGCCACACCACTCCACTTATTCCCTGGAATGTCAGAACATTGTATATCATAGGTCAAGTGATGATCCTACTGGCGGCGACTTGATTCCAGTTTCCAAATAGCCATTATGCTACACCTCCTTCATCTCTTGGAATGTGGCAGGAATAGGGACTAAACTCATTTCGCCTGATTGGCAGGAATTTATTGATTATTTTGACATATGTCTATTCCAGGAGGTGTGGGCAACTGATGCTATATACAAAGTGGGATACTTGAATTTCTTTGTCCCAGCAGTTAAAAAAAGTCAGGGGGGTCTGGTCATATGGGTCAGACAGAGTCTTAAATGTCATATTCAGCAGCTTTTTGTGACGAGTAGTGCCATCTTAGTTATTAGACTTAGATTCCCAAATGACTTAAGAATTGATATTTATAAGGTATATGCAAGGGGGCTTCCAGGTGGCAAGAAATCGGATGTGGTTACGAAGTTAGAATCATTGTTACAGGCTACTCCCCCCAACATATTGCCATTAATCGCGGGGAATTTTAATACTAAGTTTGAGCCCCTCGGTTTGGATGATACTTACTTAACTGATAAGGAGGACCGCAGGTGGGGAATTCCACAACTGGGTACTAATCCCATAAAAAAATGGACAGAGGCCGCGATACAGATGAAGGGCCTCTGTATGGGGAATCAGCTAAGGGCTGCTAATGGGCGCACATTGTCAGACAAAATGGGAAAGGAAACTTTTGACAATGGTGTAAGGGCAAGTAATATTGATTATTTGCTTGTCCCGCTTAAGCTGTGGAGTACTCTCCTAGACATGGAGGTGGTTGCTCGTGTCGAGAGTGACCACAACCCTCTTTCGGCATCGTTTAATTTGGGACTTCATAAAAAGAATGAGGTTCCTGGAGGACTAATTTTGCCTGATTTGGTATTGACAAACGATGAGCGCCACCTTAAGTGGTGCCAGATTGTGGGGCATCAGGAAATTATTTCTGATATTAGGGAGGATCTGGAAGGAGCACTAGCAGCTATTGAGGAGGCCACTTTGCTTGGCCCTTCGCATCAACCCCTGACGGAGATTCATAATAGCCTGTTTGCTAAATTAAAAAAATACTTTTGCAAATCTAACTTTTGCAAACCTAATTTAGGCAACAGATCCCAGACTAGGAAAGAAGAAAGCTGGTACAATGACCTCTGCCGCCAAGCTAGGGGAGATCTAGGCCTTGCCTTAAAGACTAAAGACCTAAGGAAAATAAAGCTGGCCCGTATAAATTATAGACAAACGCAATATGTAGCAAAAAAGGATTGGGAATATAACTGGTGGCAAGATCTCAAAATGGCATGCAAGTCTAAAAACCCCAAATTCTTTTGGAATATTTTTAAATGGGACAGAGGAGGGCATAGAGAGAGCCCTCAAAATAACGTTGACCAAAACTCATGGGTTGAGTATTTTAGCCCCCAATATGCTAGCAGTGTAGCTGATAGTAGCGAGGGGGTGTTCGTCCATGCCTTTTATAAAGAAGCCACTTTTACCTTAGGAAAGTGGATAGGGCACTAGACCGAGTTAATGAGGGTCGTGCTACAGGCATGGACTGTCTGCCCGCAGACGTATTTTTGAATAACAGAGCCTGCTGGAGGATGTATATCCTGTATGTGGCTAATGCCATAGCACAAGGGATGGAGGTACCCCAATCATGGAAAGGTGCAGAGATAGTGCCAGTGTATAAAAAAGGGGATAAGTTGACAGCAGCTAATTATAGACCGATAAGTCTGATCGACTCGATCCAAAAGATTGTGGGCCGACTTGTATTGAGCAAAATCCAGACCTGGATGGATGATGAAAACATTCTTAGTCACCTCCAGGCTGGCTTTCGCCCGAAAACAAGTACTATAGACCAGGTCTTTAGGTTTATCATGCTATACTGGCGTACGGTGATCTTGGAGAAAGGCACACTGTACGCGGTCTTTGTTGACCTAAGGGCGGCTTTCGACCTTGTTCCGCGAAAAATTCTGTGGCAAGTCCTTGCAGGGTTGGGGATGGCGCCTGAGCTGATGAGCCTAATCGTCCGCCTACACGAGGATACGTTTGCCCGGGTTCGGTGGGGTCGTCAGGGGGAGGTAACGGAAACCTTCCCGGTTGAGCAAGGAGTGAGACAAGGTTGTGTCATGGCACCAACCTTGTTCTCGCTCTTCATGAACGGGGTGGCTGAGTTCCTCTCCCTGATCCCGACTGATGCCCCGGCTATGTGTGGTGAGCGGGTCCCGATCCTCATGTTCGCCAACGATACATTGATTATGTCAAAAACGCCAAGTGGGCTCCAGCGCGCTTTAAAGCGCTTTGACGATCCAGGACCTTGCCTCTCTACGGCCCTTGCTGTACTGGCGACGACTGTGGACCACAGAGGAACTTCAACACTACGCACAGGGTTTAAGGGAGATTATGACAAAAGATGGCTGCCAAAAAATCCACTGGCTGAAGTCCATTCGGTCCCTACTAATTAGGTTGGGACTGAGAGACCTATGGGACGATCCGATAAATGCTGCATTCCCTTCCAAGAAAACCATAAAAGTAAGCTATTGGGAGATGGTAAATGCAGAGGCATGTATAAGGGGTTTTTCTTCACACCTAACAGGCCGTTTCCTAGAGTTTAAGGCCCAACCGAAACTGGAACTGTATTGGGATGCCATAGAGAAAAATCAGGATCGCAAACTCTATTTCCAATTTAGAGTAGGCTCCCTTCCAGTTAGGTTTTTTACAGCCAATTGGGCAGGGGAAAACGGTAAGGATAAATGCCCTAAGTGTGGTGAAGAACGAGAAACCGTCCGCCTACACGAGGATACGTTTGCCCGGGTTCGGTGGGGTCGTCAGGGGGAGGTAATGGAAACCTTCCCGGTTGAGCGAGGAGTGAGACAAGGTTGTGTCATGGCACCGACCTTGTTCTCGCTCTTCATGAACGGGGTGGCTGAGTTCCTCTCCCTGATCCCGACTGATGCCCCGGCTATGTGTGGTGAGCGGGTCCCTATCCTCATGTTCGCCGACGATACATTGATTATGTCAAAAACGCCAAGTGGGCTCCAGCGCGCTTTAAAGCGCTTTGACATTTTTTGTCTGAAGAGAGGTCTTGAAATAAACACGGCAAAAACAACGTTTATGATCCTTAACGGCCGTACACCATCTGGGCCTGCTAAACCTTTCAGAGGAGCGATGTATATGAATGGCGCCCCGCTAGAGCGGGTTGACGCCTTCACTTATTTGGGGGTCACACTCCAGAGAGATCTGGGGTGGACCAGCCAATTAGATATTGCAGTATTAAAACATCACCAACAGGCTGGCATCCTTCTGAAAAAGTTCAGCTTAACAACAACAAAGCCCATTAGCCCACTATTGGAAATCTATAGGATGAAGGTGCTAAGCTCGACATTGTATGGTGCCGAGCTATGGGGTTTCCAGAATTTGACGCTAGCAGAAAATGAATTTTTGCGCAAAGCAACTAGCGTCCCTATAAGTACTCCTCTAACACCTCTAATGTGGGATCTTGTACAAAAAGCGATCCAGGACCTTGCCTCTCTACGGCCCTTGCTGTACTGGCGACGACTGTGGACCACAGAGGAACTTCAACACTACGCACAGGGTTTAAGGGAGATTATGACAAAAGATGGCTGCCAAAAAATCCACTGGCTGAAGTCCATTCGGTCCCTACTAATTAGGTTGGGACTGAGAGACCTATGGGACGATCCGATAAATGCTGCAATCCCTTCCAAGAAAACCATGAAAGTAAGGTATTGGGAGATGGTAAATGCAGGGACATGTATAAGGGGGTTTTCTTCACACCTAACAGGCCGTTTCCTAGAGTTTAAGGCCCAACCGAAACTGGAACTGTATTGGGATGCCATAGAGAAAAATCAGGATCGCAAACTCTATTTCCAATTTAGAGTAGGCTCCCTTCCAGTTAGGTCTTTTACAGCCAATTGGGCAGGGGAAAACGGTAAGGATAAATGCCCTAAGTGTGGTGAAGAACGAGAAACAATAAGTTATTTCCTCTTCTTTTGCCCTTTATATTATGCACCCAGAGACATGTGGGTCAAGCCTATTTGCAGAGTGATTGGCACACGCAGGCATGCAGAGGCCTTAAGAATTTTAAGTACTGACCCCTGCCCTTTAATTGCTACTGCTATGGCTAAATTTCTGAAATGGGCTTGGGTAATCCGTATGCGCCTTGTTGGGGAAGGGCTCTGATTATTGATTAATTACTACTGCTGGTTGTGTGTAAATATGTAGGCCTACTCAACTTATGTAACCTATGTGCAATACCCCCTGTTCTGTTAAAAATGATGGACTTTGTTTTATGATTTTAGATTTTACCCATTTAAAATAATTGATATTCGACAATTGTCTATAGCAGTTTAATTCATTCTTAGATATTTATTGAATTGTTTTTATTGGAATTTTATACTGAAAAAACTCTGGTTTTATGTATGTTTTTATGTTCACTTTTATGACTTAATTGTCGAATAAAGTATGATGATTTAAAGAAAATAGTGGTTATTGTTAAAACTAGCTTGAGAGTTAGCAAAATATTGTCACTTAAGTAGGTTAGCCACCTCACTGTGAAAGACCCAAACTTCAACCATTTAGGTAAGAGGGCAGGGAAGATTGCTCCCCACAGAGACCATAATTCCTCAGATTTCCTAGCACAAGCATGAAGGATTATATTGATTGGTAAACCACTTGTAGGGAGAAAGGAAGGCCACATGTGAATCTATGAAATATACTAACACTGGAGAGCTTTTGTTACAAAAAACGAACTTTTGTCTTCTCCAGCTTTCGATCATTCCTACATTCACATGCTTGACTTAGAATAGCAGGGAGCACAATATGGAAACATGCAATTATAACAGTGGATGGTGGGAGGGGGACAAGAATAGGTTCAACCTTACTCAAATAGGTGATAAAGGACTGTCTGTACCACTGATGCATCTCACTATGTGGTTGGTTCCAGAGAGTAATGCTGGGCAGAGGTGTTTTGATCCCTTCAGGTCACTGCTAACAGTATTCCAGAGAAGATGGTTTTCAAAGTGGAGACACCCCTTACTGACTGTGCTGCAACCGGGCTTTTAAGAGGTTTGCCTGCCTTTTGGAATTGCTAAATACTGTTGCAACCTAACAGCCAAAGCTCTACACAGAGATGGGGAATCCTTTTTGGGATTTCTGAATGCTACCAATAACTTATCAGATTTATGAAAGTCCTTGGTTCTACTGATACGGAATTTGAGCTATTACCTAACATTCAAAGTGTGCAGCAATCTTTCAGCTGCACTGGATGGATTCTGGAAAGAAGTCTTAGATATCACTGGTTCATGACGGTGGAAGTCAATGGGACCCTTAGGAATAATACTAAGAATTGGTTCTTAGCATTATTATGTTCTAGTGAAACTGGAATAACTGTTCCTTCACTGTGAAAGCCTGCATTTTGCTGACTCTTCTTCTTGATGTTAATACTAACCACAGAGAGACCTTTCAAGAAGATGTGCTAGATCCTGGTCTCCTGGATTGGCTCTAAGAGGGGGTGGGGGAGGGGGTGTTTCTCATCGGTTGTAACAGGACTGTGTAAAATTGCCAGGAGATTGGTGGGCATCTCAATGAAAGAGAAATTCTAATGAGACCAGTATTGAACTCGAAGATCACTCTATTAATGCACAGCGATAGCATTTCTGAAATAGCTGCAATACTGTCAGATCCATCTCTAAGCCCGCGAGAGGAGGGGGATGGGATAACAGGCCAATACAGGGGCTACCAGGCCCCAACCATGGTGATGGAGGTCATCTGCCACTGGTGCCCTACAGGACTACATGAATCGTCATTGATATCAATGCCCTCACACACCCTTGAAGCAATTTCCTCTGGATATTATGACTTCACAGCATCATGTGAAGCCCATCTCGGATTATGACAGTTAAAGACAGACCATTTACACGTGAAATGAGGACATACTGAATAGCTTTCTTGTCATTATTAAGGAAGGCAAATACTACATACCTAATCAGATTGTAAGACTTTCATAGGGCACGAAGGACAAAATTCAAATGGTGTATTTTTCCTACCCCGGTCTTCAGGCCTAAACAATTATCAATGTGTCGCATTGATCTCTTTTGAATCCACAGAAAAGCCTGATGCACTGCAGTAGCTGTGGATGCTTCGCTTTAATTTATAGTCCACCTTGCCCTAAAGGTAATCTCTGCAGTTCTCTAGCCTTTTTCTTGGCTCTGTGCATGCTTAAATTTGATAACGTTTCCATGCCAGATGGCTTAAATTTCCATGTGTAAAAAATGACTCATCCAAATCCAAAGCCCTTCTTATTTAAAGATGTTACACCAACTTCTGCTAGTAGGGCATTCCCGTAATCCAGGCGGCTAATAACCATAGCTTGGGTCAACGTTCTGCGGTGCTCCATAGGAATGAAAGGGAAGATTTTCCGCAGTAGTCTTAGCCTATAATAGCAGGCCCCTGAGACCGCGGTTACGTGGTCCTGCATTGAAAGAGAATGATTTATCTTAATGCCAAGATTGTTGACAAACTGTTTTGGCATAGGAGAGGGGCCCAACTGCGTAGGCCACCAGTCTTTGGACCACGCTGCTGCAGCCTTCCCTAGAAGCATGACTTCCGTCTTACCAGTATTCAACTGTAGACAGTTGTTAGTCATCCAGTTTGAAATTTCAAGGATTCCTGTAGTAAAGCGGAGTCTATTGGCCTCCAGGTTTGGGCCGATGTTAAACAGCAGCTGGGTGTCATCCGCATACGAAATAGTTTCGAACCCCAGGGCTTACACCACCTTAGCCAAAGGTGCCATATAGATGTTAAAAAGAGTAAGGCTAAGGCAGGAGCCCTGGGGGACGCCCTTGTCCAGTGTTATTTACTCAGACTGATAGGGACCCATGACGACGGTTTGGAATCTGTCCATCAGAAAGTTCTGTAGCCATTTGAGGGCCAAGCCATGAACACCGAAAGATCTTAACCTCTCCGCAAGCCTAGCATGAGAGATGGTATCAAAGGCCGCGGAGAGGTCAAGAAGAATCGGAATTGCTGATCCTCTGGCATCCACAGTCATCCTCAGGGAGTCAGTTACCGCTAAGAGAGCCGTTTCCGTACTGAAGCCCCGACGGAAGCCGGATTGCGAATGGTCCAGGATGCAATTCGATTCAAGATAACTATTCAATTGCTGGTTAATAATACTTTCAAGTATTTTGCCTAAAAGAGGAAGCAAAGAAATGGGGCGATAGTTGCCCAGGTCTTGTGGATTGGCCGAAGGCTTTTTTAGAATGGGACAGACAAATGCTTCCTTGTAGGGGGCCGGAATTACGCCTTCCAAGATCGAGAGGTTGAAGATTTTTTGAATAGTGGGAGCCAAAATATGGGACAAGAGTGACATGACCTTTGGGGGACAGGGATCCGCAGGGGAGCCCGATTTAGCGATCTCTAAGGCTTTTTGGGTCTCTATTAATGAGACCGGCACAAAGCATTCAAGAGAACAGTCGGTCCGTATAATATAGCCACTTGGATTGGAGATAGTAGATAGGTTTTAAAGGTCGGATCATAGAAAGTTGGAATAGATTTTTGCAATTTTCTCCTGGAAAAACCTGGCCAGTGAATCACATAGGTCTTGGGACTCGATAGGTGATTGCTTGCATGCAACAGGGGCCACGAAATCTTTAACAATGTCGAATAGACCCTTTGATGAGTTGTTAGAGCTCTCAATTTGGTTCACAATATACAAACATCTTGCTGCCTTTAAATTGCGATGATAAGCTGTCAATGCAGATCTAAAAAGCAGTTTAGACTGCGGGGATTTACTCCATCGCCAGTGTCTCTCCAATCTTTTGCAGGAAGACTTTTCCTGCCTTAGTTCGGCGGAATACCATTGGGCTGAACGTCGATTTAGGGTAAGTCGGGATTTTTTTTTGGATGGAATAATTACATCCAGAACTTTCACCAGCCCTTCCTTAAACACTATCAGTGAGTTAGATACATCCTGATCCTCTATCGGTGGGAATGTCTGAAACACTTCCTCAAATGCCTGAGGGGTTAGCTTGTGCCACGGCCGCTGCACCGTTTGACATCTACCGGCAGGCTGACCCATAGGTGTCTGCAAGCAGGGTGGCAGCGTGAAGTTGATCATAGAGTGGTCAGTCCAAGTGAGGGGCACGGGAGAATCATACATAAACTAGTCAATATTCGTGAATATTAAGTCAAGTGTATGACCCCCATTATGAGTGGATCCTTGAACTCTTTGAGAGAGCCCCAACTGGTCCATGTCCGTAAGGAGCTTGTTCACCTCAGGTGATGAATGCAGTTCCCCGTGGAAATTAAAATCGCCCAACAGCAAAAACTTGCAAGGGCGTGGGTAGCTATCTGATCCACTAGTCTATCTGCAAAATCAGCTTTCGGGCCAGGAGGCCGGTATACTAAAGCTCCTGTCCAGCTTTCTGATGGTGAGAGTATTACTTTAAAAATGCCTAATTCCATATTTTCGTCTATTAGCGAATTGATCCAAGAGATGTTAATATGATTTTTAAAAACAATGGCTATACCCCCGCCGGTTTTACCCACCCTATCCAGATGAATGAATTTGTAATTATCTGGAATAGCTATATTAATAATCGTGTGGTTGGTGGGGTTCAGCCAAGTTTCAGTAAGGAAGCAAATCTCAGGGGAGTGTGAGTTAATCAAATCCCCTATTTCGAATGGGTGTCTGGCTAGGGAGCGCACATTACAAAGAATATAGGTTAAACCCTCCAACGGAGAGATCCTGAATGGTCGTATTAGCGGAACGTGGCTAATAAGTTGGTTTCCCTGAAAGGTGCAGCATCTACAAGCTACTGGACCTTCCAATGGCTCGGGAAACTTTTTGGGGCAGTTTAACATGGCGCCGTGAGTATCTGAGGCGATCCTCAAGATGTTGTAAAGCTCTGTTGAGGAATAGGTTAATCTTTCTGGGAGATTCGACTCTGACTGGAACCAAGCAGGGGTCGTGGCCTCTGGACTCGTCATGGCTCTGACGGGCGCAGACGGGCTTACCTTTGGCGCGCCTGCTGCCAGCGTCCGCTGCGCGGAGGAATTACTGTATTCCTTTATGCTGACGCAGAGCGCGTCAGAGGGCTAGACCGCCACCCCCAACGTACCACCTGTGAGGTGGGCGTGGAGTATGCCGGCAGCCTCTCTGAGCGGGTGGAGACTCCGCGCCTAGTCGGCGGAGCGAGGGAAAAAGATTCCTGCTGTCGGGTAGGTACGTTTTTAAAATAAACAAGAATGCCAAAATACAAACAATTTAAAATCAGCAGCGTACAAAGGTCCTAACTCCTGGCTTTCCGCCTCAGGAGTAAACTGAGTGGGGCGCCTACGCGAAAGCAACTTCCTTTATGCTGACGCAGAGCGCGTCAGAGGGCTAGACCGCCACCCCTAACGTACCACCTGCGAGGTAGGCGTGGAGTATGTCGGCAGCCTCTCTGAGCGGGTGGAGACTCCGCGCCTAGTCAGCGGAGCGAGGGAAAAAGATTCCTGCTGTCGGGTAGGTAAGTTTTTAAAATAAACAAGAATGCCAAAAATAAATAAATCTGGATCCAGTCTAGCACCTGGTATTAAGCAGAAGTGGAGTTTTTTCCAGTTAGAAGAATCCATCAGGAAGCTCTAACAAGTTATATGAAAAAAAGCTTGATTTTGTTTTGTTGCTACACACAGAATAGGGTTCATACATCTTGGGTTTAACTCTGCTCTTATTATCTTGCTGGTTCAAAAGGCGGGTTTGAGTTGAGGTGAATTGTCTTGAGCACAGAAAAGCAGTAGTTTCTGAGTGGATATGCACTTAGAATGGAAATATGCCAGAATCGGTAGGGTGCAGTGCTGCAATTAACGCATCACAACTGTACCTGGTTTGGAGGTGCAAGGGGTATTGGTGCAGCTTGGGTCAGGAGTTGTAGTTGATGTTTTGACGGTAGGCGATGACGCTCTAGATGATCGCTTGGACTCCACGCTAGGATCTGGCATGAGCTCTGGCATGCTCCATCTTCCATTGATGTGCTCAAACTCCTGGACCTGCCAAATAAAGATAGATTAAAATAACAAGTTTGAATGCACACTTTAACAGCAGACTTTCTCCAGAGAATACGTAGCATCAAACATCTCTTCTAAGCACATACAGTTTTGAAGATTTCACTTGTATAAAAAGCACTCAGCAGACTTCCTCTTTCTTGACTACATGTGTCAATAAAAGGAAAGAAGACAACAAAACATAAATAAAGAAGAGGAAACACAACGGTCAGCCAAGAGGCTCATAAAAGCTCTATTCATTAATAATAACATTTCCCCTGTATTAGAGAGAAATGTCTGGCTAGCATCCACAAATAACCAAACAAGTCAACCTCCCTATAAATTTTGTACAACAGTGTTTATTTCCACAGGTCTGAGTTGACATAATACAATCAAAGCCACCCCTTCTCTGTAAATAAATCTGATATTAATACCTTCACCCCTCACCATAGAAACCACATTTACCCCGGATATTCATATGCCTATTGTACAAGCACCATACCTTTTTTTTCACAAGGGACATAACCCCAATTCGTGTCAGGACTTGCTGCCTGGAGAGTCCCTCTCGTGGCACTCCATCTGCAAATGTTTCTGATCCATCGGCCCCTGGTTCACACAGATGTCTCATGAAGAGAGACACATAGGCCCTGTAGGGAAAGTAGGTCATTCTGCATTAGAAACAGCACTTATTTCAGCAATGACACAAAGAGATCTTTAATACACCTGTTTACCAGTCACTTCAGAAAGCATGGTCAGTACTGTCGAGCTCCTTTACACTGCAAGAGCAAAGCATGGTAGAAAGCCTTGTTGATTCAATATAGAAAACCATAAATGTGAGATTATGAGAGTCTTTATTGGATAGAAAATAAAAATCAAATGTGGTGCAATACATTAGCATTCAACGCAATGGATAGTAGTTAGTCCAAGCAGGTATTTTAATATTCAGCAACATGGTAGCTAAACTTTAATGTTGTTTGTGAAGCACCAGAGCAACAAGCAAGATGGGCCACGCCGACCAAATATACATATAGATGCTCAACCAGAGACCTGTGGCATCTGCTCTCCTTTGTTGGCAACTGAATATTGTTTTATCACAATTGATGAAACCACCCTTTGAACCAATTCATAAAACTGATCTAAAATTCCTATCATGGAAGGTGGCTCTATTAATATTTCTGACGTCAGCCTGGAGAGTGGGAGAAATACAGGCACTTACAACGCAAGAACCTTTTCTGCAATTTAGAGAGGACAGGTTGGTGCTCAGAACAAATGCGTAATTTATTCCAAAGGTACCAACGGATTTCCACTTGAATGAGTCATTGATCCTTAAAAGATTCTTTCCTCAACCATCTACAGTGGCAGAGAGAACTCGCCACACTCTGGATGTTCAGCGTTGTCTGAAATTTTATCTACAAAGGACAAGACCTTTCAGAAAATCAACACAATGGTTTGTGGCTTTTAGTGCCCCCAGGAAAGGATTCCCGTTGTCAAAACGGGATAATTGCACAATGGATCTCAAGCGCCATTCAATTCTGTCATCAGGCGGCGGGAAAGCCGTTGGCTGCACGTGCTCGTGCACATTCAACAAGAGCGGTATCAACATCTACTGCTCTCTTTTCAGGCGTCTCTATTCAGGACATCTGCAGAGCGGCTACCAGGAGGAGTACGCATACCTTTACCAGACATTACTGCCTGGATGCCCATGCAAGAGGCGATGTAGCAGTGGGACAAGCTGTGCGGAGGAACCTTTTCCAATAACGGTGAGCCTTCTTTGTCATCCCTCCTTCCTTTGTTGGTAAGATAAGTACATTTTATTAGTGTATACTGTTTGATATGTCATTTATGGGCAATATATCTATGGATATTTTGATACAGCTACTTCTATGTGAAAATAACATATGTTACCTTTTTGGGAGAAGTAGGTGACGAAACAAAATGTGCTATGTTTTACGGCTCGCTATTCTGATTCAGGTATATGAGTCTATGAAAGCTCCAATACTGGAGTAAGAAAACTAGTTCTCCAGTATTGGAAGCTTTCATAGATTCACTTACGCCCACCCTCCTCCCCTGAGAGGCTCACCTCGGATTAGGCACAAAGGGTGTTGTAACACAAGTGCCCGGAAATCTGAGAGGCAAAAGGTTCTCTCAGGAGGGTTCTAGAGGGTGAGGAGCTCTGATTGGCTAAGGGAAAAGTGTGGTCCTTTTTTACATAACAAAGGTTATGGGTTGCAAAAGAGAAATGGGCCTAGGCCTTTTTTCAGTTAGCTGTACTGCTAAGCATTGCTTTTTATATACCGGAGACTCCTGTCTCGACGACGGGGAAATGATTCAGGCATGTGAATCTATGAAAGCTCCAATACTGGAGTAACCATCATTGCATATCTTTTGCAGTCTCCTCCGAGATCAGGACGTAGTCGGAGAGATCTCTTTGAGGCTGGGCCTACTGAGACTTTAGATCTCACTGCAGAGCCTGCATATGCCACCTGGCGTGTTTGACCAGAAGGATGCAAGGAACCCATCAGCCTCAGAGTCAACCTCACTAAAATCCTGGATTGAGGCTGAAAAGTTTGAGATCATACCCTGAATGTCTTGGACTCTACTTTCCAGGGAAAAGGCACGTAACTGAACCGTGTCCAGGATGGCTCAGAAGAAGAGAAGCATTTGAGAAGGAGTCAGGAGTGACTGTGGCACCTGGATAGTGAATCCCAAATATGACAGGAAGTTTGCCATAGACTGGAGGTGGTGGTGAACTGCCTGAGGTGAGTCTGCCTTCAACAGCCAATCATTGTGGTAGGGGAAAAAATAAGTAACCTACCTGTAACTGTAGTTCTTCAGTATTGGAAGCCTTCATAGAGTCACGTTTGTTTCATTCCCTGTTGTTGAGATGGGAGTCCCACGGTACCTTAGGAAAGCAATGGAATGGCAGATGGCAGAATGGAACTAGAGGAATGCAATATGACATCATCCCTAGGAGGAATTTGTAGAGGCAAACGGCAAGTGACATTTTTTGTACCAATCTCGCTAAAGTCATTAATTGAAGCTGTCTCTCTGGGGTAGGGTATGCTTTGCTCAGTCTTGTGTCTAGCGTGGCCCCTAAAAAATAATTTATTTGTGATGTAGCCCAGCTCACTGAATAGGTTCATTCAGGCAGTTGTTGATGTCTGTGCAGCCTGACTGGGAGGTGCTTTGACCAAGAAGTCATCGAGCTAAAGGTACACTTGATGTTTGTGTTGCCTCAGAAAGGCTGCTACAAGTGCAAAGTACTTGGTGAAAATGCGAGGGGTGGATTTTAGGCCAAAGGCAATCAACTTTAACTGGTAATGGCTACTGGTCACTGTGAATCTTAGAATGTTTCTGTGTTTTGGGTGGATGGGAAGATAAAAAATATGCATCTTGGAGATCAAGGGTTGACATAGAGGCCCCTAGACACTGTTCGGTGCGGGAACCGACCGTCCATAGGTCTGCGGTTCTATTATGATGCGACCGCACATGGTACGGTTGCAAACTCCCATTTCTCTATGAGAGCTTATGCTGTGGGCAGTTTCCTCCTGCAGCACAAGCTCCCATAGAGAAATGAGAGTTTGTGAAAATCCCTGCATTGTGTGGCAGGCACCACACAGTGCTTGGATTTAGAGGGGGAACCATAGATGCATCCCCCTTCCCTGGCCCAAAACCAGAGGCCGCGGAGGAAAGGGGGCCCTGATAGGGGCCCCCATAGTCGCTATCCGAAATGCTTTCCATGTCGGAAAGCCCAACATGGAAAGCCTGTAGGAAACCAACATCATAATCCCTATGGCGGAAATGCCGTACGTAAGGGATTATATGGCATTTTCCGACTGCCCGACAGGCTCCTTAAGCTCGTAGGAAGCCAGCTATATTGACTGGCCAGTTTGAATTCCCCACCATAATTGTAATGCAGCAGTCCAAATTCACACCAAGGATGTGGGTCGGAAAGCCTCCAAACTGTGGTCAGAGGCTTTCCGACCGACATCCAAATTAGGGTCATAGTCTCCTTGGTTCAGGAGCTGCAGTATATCCTGCAGTGTTATCATGACAAAATGAGATAGGTGTTCAGGATTCTCAGATCCATGATCGGTCACCACTCCTTTGACTTCTTGCGGACAGAGAAGAAAAGGGAATAAAAATCTCTTCTGTTCTGGGCTACAAGAACTCTCTCTATAGTTCCTTTTTCTAGCATGGTTTTGACCTGCAACTTGAGGAGTTGCATGGAGGTTTGGGGTGGGGTTGGAGTTTTTGTTATTAAATTCTAATGTATGGCTGAATTGAACAAGGTCTAAGACCCATTGGTCGGTTGTTATTTCTTGCTAGTGTGAAAGGTGATTGGTTATTCTCCCTCCGAGGTGGGATGGAAAAAGAAGGGGAGTAGCCGGTGCCTGTTACTGGTCATTGACGGTGGCTGGTATCTTTTCCTTGCCGTCTCAATTTTTCCCTTGGAAGGATCTATTATAGGCAGCTTCTGTCAGTTACCTTTATTGATATTGGGGACGAAACTGCTGAGAAGCTGTTGAATAAGTGAGGTAGCAAAACTGCTGGTAGTCTCCTCTATTGGAGGATTGCCCTCTTCCCTGAGCGACGGGAAAGGTCATTTTTCTGTATTGCAGGGTCCCCAATGATTTGAGCATGTCAGTGTCTGTTTTGATTGCCTCGAGGGCATCAGCGACATGTTTGCCATCGTAAGATTTAATTTTAAAACCTCCGACCTGAAGGAAGTGGCTTTGAGCCTGCTCTGTGTTCTTAACACTGCTGCCCCTGCTAGTTGTTGAAAACCAGAACTAGCAATGTCCATAGCGCAACCAATCATTTCAGATGATGCGTGCTCACCCTCCAGCAAGAATTTCTTGGCTTCAGCTTTTACGTCCTATGGAAGATTGCCTAAGGGTCTAATTATGACTTTGGCACTTTCGAAGAGGGGACGCCACACTGCCGCCCCCCTCCAAGACCCCCAAAGCAATTAAAGACCGCCTGCCACAGTACAACTTATTTTTACTCTAGCAGGTGGTTCTTTAGCAGCCCTTAAAAAAAGGCACCGCAATGGGTTTATCAAAGGCAGTTACTGCAGGGCATGGACTATCAAATCCATGCCCTGCAGGAACTAGGGGTGCATGCACACAGGGGGACACAACTTGTGCCCCGCTGCAGGCACCTCATGGCGCAGAGGCAACAGGGTGCCCTTTGTTTCCTCACCACCACACTTTTCATGGCAGTCGTACCGCCATGAAAAGTGTGGCGGTGAGGAAACTCCATGATGCTTGGCGGTGCTGCATCACACTGTCAGCATATTAAGGGCCTCAGACCGCAGCGCCTCTGCCAGGGATCTTGGATCCGTGGCGGAAGCAGCAGACCTATAATGGTCCAACCGCTACAGTCCTTATGCAGCGGGCAAACCACCACCACGAGTTCGGCCATCCATTGAACCACTAAACTCATAATAAGGGCCTTGGTTTGGAGAGATATCGGATTGGAGAGATATCGGACCACATCTTGAGATTGTATCACCTGAGAACACCCAAAGAGTCCGCCGCCCTTACTGTAAGTGCTTACAATGAGGAACAATGCTTTTCGATATTACCAAAACACCTACCCACTTTGTCTGGAGGCGTAGAAATTAGTGCTGAAGGGATTTGAGACCGGCGCTGGGCTACCTGTGTGATTACGGAATCTGGTTTGGGGTAGCCCGTGAGACACGCAGGAGTATCTTCCGGGCCTTGTACTTTTTATCCAGGCATGGTAACACTGCAGCAACTGTGGCTGGATTTTTCTTCACCTTTATGCCCTCATCCTTGATGTAATCGACAATGGGAATAGCTCTAATGCTTTTACGAAAGGGATCCTTAAAATCATAAAGAAAACGGTCTGTTGGTTTTGTAGGCATGGAAAGTTTGAACCTGCTTACTGCTCTTTCGCAAAGGTTATGAACCCCCTATGTCCTCGGGAGGAGAATACACACGAGGAGGCGTTGGAGATGATGGCATTGGTAGAAGATATGCATCCCATACAGTATGAGCATCATGGAGCTCACCCTCCTCTCTGTCATCATCTGAAGATGTGGGATCCTTGAGGAGAGCTGTTGGCTGAGTGTGCCATATCAATGGAGGCATAAGTAATTGTGGAAGAGCTCATACTGTCGACGGCTGCAAAGGTGAAGGAAGACTTTGCAGGTGGAGAAGTGTGTTTTTTGGAAGGCGACGTTGGAGGTAAACATGTTCCATAATCTCTTAACATGAACTGCAGGTCAGAAAAGAGTGGTGAAGGAAGACACACCATTTCTTCTTGATATTGCTGGTGGGATTATTCTGGAGGAGCGTAGTACCCCTGGTCGTAAAATTCACCCTCGTCGTACTCATCCTCTTCACATTTGACATGCATCTCAGATGAACTGTGCACAATGGCAAAAGGACCATTGTCATCAGTCATCCTCTTCTAAAAGGTGGGTAGGCAGCAATGGTGACACCTTACTTGGTGAAAAATGAGCAGGTGTGAGAGGCTTTGATTTTCTCCTGCTTTTGTATCTTTTCTAGAATTTTTCCTCTCGTGGACGAGGATGTCGGCAAGATCGTGGACGGTGTTTTGAGTGAAGATGCTGCTGAGGCTGCTTTTGCTGTTGACTGGAGTGCTGTCGTCAATCTTGAGCGTCAGTGGTATAGGAGGTTTAACTTGTCAACGAGGAGGTAATTGAGAAGGACGTGGTCGTAGACAGAGTGGATATGATAGTTAGTGGAAGTCGTAGACACTGAGGTGAATGTCTTTGTCTTTGAGAGGGGTGATGACGATTTTCTCGTCAATGGTGAAAAACTCACCGACGATCTCTCCGTCGATGGAGCAGATGAAGGCTTTTTTTAAAGTGTGACGAATTTGAGTTGTAGGAGGCTCAGACCTTGAATTTTCAGGTCGTTTTGAGGAAAAAGTTGGATTTTTCTTCTCCTTTTCCCTTGAGGAAACCTCAACTTATGAGGGGTCTTTTTCAAGGAATTTGTTTTAGGAGGTTCCTGAGAAGAATGCGAATGAGAAACTTCTTTCTCTCTTTTTTGAGACCTCTTTGAGGAAGATGAAGAATCCTCACTGTCATCATCTGACACAGACTTCTTTCTGGTTCTAGGTTTTTGGAGCTATAACAACAGTTTCTCTTCAAAGTCTTTCAAGGTTTTTGAAGAGAAGATATGACATACCTTGCAGTCCTTGGCCTTGTGAGATGGATAAAGGCAGTATATGCAGGGTTGAAATAGACCTTCTTTGCTTTTTCTGACATGTCAAAAGTCACGTTTTGGGGCAATAAAACAGATATATTGGAGTATAAAGAGATGTATCATTGAAAATCTTCTGGAATAAGTCAGGAACAGGTATAACTAGGAAGAGCTCAGTGGAGACTCCCTTACACTACATGCAGTAAATGATCTGAGGGACTGGGGCTTCTCACAGGAGTGCTCCAGATGGTAGTGCAACCTGACTGGTTGAAACTTAAGTTTGGTTTCTTTTTAAAAAAAGGACTATGATATGCTACTAAACTGAAGAGCCTAGGGTCTTTCACGTCTATACCTTTCATTGCATTGCTTTCCTAAGGTACCATGGGACTCCCATCTAGACGACAGGAAATGATACAAGCATGTGAATCTATCAAAGATCCAATATTGGAGTAAGCCTGGAACATCTGACCCCTAAAGTTGTTCTACCGCCATGAACTTGCGCAAACACCGGAGGAGTTCTGGCAAGAGCAAAAGGGAGTACAGCAAACTGAAAATACTCCGGACCACCATAACCCAACGGGCATATGGAAATAGGCGTTCTGCAGGTCAAGCACCACCACCCAGTCTCCAAGGTAGAAGACAGTCAAGACTTGGGCAAGTGTGAGCATCTTGAATTTTCTCTTCTGGAGGAAGGCCTTAAAAGGTTGCAGGTCTAGAATAGGACGAGGGCTTCTGCCATTTTATCGGCACCAGAAAGTAGTTGGAATAACAACCACAGCCTACTTCTGGTACCAGCATCCTTTCGCTAGCCCTGTTGGCCAAAAAGGCTTACACTTCCTGCAGCAAAACTGATGGATTGCCCTCCATCAGTTGTTGGGGGACGGTGGAAGGTGCAGTGGCATAGAAAGGAAAAATATGGCATACCCCTTCTGAACAATTTGCAAGCCACTACTGTCCGATGTTATGGGTTGCAAACCTAGCAAACTTCAAATCCTGCCATCCTGCCACCCACAGGGTGGCTGTGCTCCCCTAAGGGTATGTTAAAGGGGTTTAGTAGGTGGAACTGCAGAGGTTATAGTGAACTGGGTGGCCTGGCTCTTTTAGTGAACAAGCCATATAATGTTGAGAGATAAAGCAGACATTTCACTTTTTGACAAGGATAAGTAAAGGTTTTCATCTCGATAAGGATGTATTTCTCAACATGTTTTTGGAATCATTCTGCCGAGACTGTGCAAAGTCTTGAATACTTAGATGTCTGAATGTGGCACAAGGACATCCTCGTTTTCTATCAGGACCTCAGAAAAAGTATTCTGATCTCCAAGACATCCTTAGGTATCTGTGGGGATGTGCACCATGCACATCCCCACAGGTTGTTCTCTTAACCCTACTCGTAAAGTCAGAATCAGGGAAATGCCAGAAGCGTTTGGGGGTGTGGCGGGGAATGCACACACCGTGCTCATCTACAAGGCAGCCGTCTGTGATACTTTACAAAAATTCTACAAGCCGTAAGTGTTGGATGCTACCTCTAGGGATGACTCACTGTTTGGTCAAGACAAGCAGAAAATACAACTCTAGCTAAATTGTTTCCTGGAAGGCTTATACCAGCCAGACAAAGATTTACTGCTTGAATGTCCTCCTCTACAAAGAACTTAAGAGAATGAGATGTAAACATAAGTATAAATCACTCACTATATTATCTAGAGTACCTTTATGTTCAGAAGACCCATGCATAATATGAGAACGATTCCAACCTCTCAACTCAGTCCTGGTCACAATTACGTTCACTCAAAAGCAGAGTGAAGAACTGCACTAAAAATGTTTTATTTAAATGGTAAGAGCATATTCACCAAAGCACAGTGTCATGAATCTGCTATAATATGGTCCAACGGCTGGACATCTCATCCACAGGAATGAATGGGCACAGATTAGACAAAGACCTTCAGGTGTAGGCTGTTTGGACAGAAACCACAATTGGCATTTTTATATTCTTTATGGTGTTCAGAGGCAGCCAGTGAACCTCCTTTCTGGATGTGGGTGACACATCCAGAAAGGAGTAATGGGGAATGGGGTGGGTAATAGTTCCTGTTTCTGCAAATTATTAATTCTAAATAAAAATAATTTTCTCTATGCTACGGAGAAGCCTAGAGAAGAATTCTTCCTAATCAACTGCAAAAGCTATGGCTTGTATAATCTACTTGATAATTTCTTTCTTAAATCTATTAAATACCAAACGCACCAGAGGCAATGAAATGTATTGTCAGCACGCTCTGGGTCCATTGACAAAAAACAATATTCTACAATCATATTTATATTCTCTACTATAGTGTTATGAATACTGGGTCACAGTTTTACAAAAAGGATAACGCAAGAGGGGCCAGAATCCGGCAGTGCAAACACAGATTGCCATATACATGAAAAGTGTATATCCATGGATCAGGCACAGCATGTGGTGCACCAACTCATGGTCTAAGGGCATGACAGGGAGGGAAATGGGCGATGCTGCTTCTGAGCAGTGGACTTCATACTCCTTCTGCGAAGGGAAGCAGTGGAGGCTATCAAGGGAGTTCTGCTTTTGTCCCAGCAGTGAATGGCCACACTCCCCTTCATGGTAGTCAGGTGAGGTATCCTTTCTGTGATACCAATCTCCGAATCCAAAATTAAGCGGGAAAGCAAACATGTACCATATCTGTGTCTTGGAGATTTGCCACTTAGTATCATGTTTGCTGGGCATTAGGGCTACCCCACCCCAGTCTTTCAATTACCATATTCAAAGTGGGCCCAACATGAAGTAGTTAAAGATCAAATGTTTGATCATATACTCATTTTTGAGAAAAAAAGGCATTAATTAAACCCACTTCCAACAAAACGAGTAGACCTGGAAGTGCTCCCAGCCTGCAGGGTAAGACTAAGATAGTACAGTGATTTTATTCACACAAATCTACTGAGTAAATGCTGGAAAGTGGGAAAAAAAGAAACATCAAGCAATGTTCATTTTATCCAGCAGTTCCCTCTCCTCTCCAGTCACTTGTCCAACAATATTTGACTTTGTACACAATGTTTAGGTTCATAATTTGTTGCCTTCAACAGGATATGCATAGATTCTGGTGGTTATTAATACTAATATATATATATATATATATATATATACTAGCAGCCCGTCCCGACGTTGTCCGGGTATGAAATAGAATGTGTGTAATGTGTGTATTTGGCAAGGGCAATTTATTTTAAAATCTTGCGGTAGACAACATTTTTTGTTTCATTAGAATAGGGACGGAGAAGGCCCAGCTGCAGCCCTGGTTGATGTTAGCAGGCGCGTGTAATTGGTGTAGTAATGTCGTTGAATGAGAGAGTTATCAGCCCCGGGTAAATCCGTTTAATGAGAGAGTTGAGTGACAGCGAGTAGGAGAGGCTGCAGTAATTGTCCCCACAGACACGCTCATTTGCATGTTCCCCCGCTTGAGGCCCAGATGCAGGCCTGGTTGATGTTATCAGGCGCGTGCAATTAGTGTACTGATCCGCCGCCTGAGCCCGGCTAGAGCCCTGGTTGATGGTAGCAGGCGCGTGTAATTTCGTTGAATGAGAGAGTTCAGTAACAGCGCGCAGGAGAGGCTGCAGAAACGTTACTTACCAGGCCACCAGGTGAATGCGTTTGTCATGCCCCCAGCACACGGTCACAGCAGACGATCTTCTGATTAATGTACGACCCACATGGCATGAAGGGCGGAACGTAGCACACGCCCCCAGCGTGCCCCTTGATGCGGCGCAATTGCGTTCACATGGCATGAAGGCCGGACACACGCCCCCAGCATTTCTCATGCCCCCAGCGTGTCACCCAACCCAGCGTGCCCCTTGATGCTGCGCAGCAACGTAATTGGCGCTTGTATGTACGACTCACATGACATGAAGGGCGGACACACGCCCCCAGCGTTTGGCACGCCCCCAGCCCACGCCCACAGCACAACGCAGACACGCCCACAAGGGACTACTTTGCTGGCACGGTTCTTTTACCTTTTAAATGTATAAAGGAGTTGGCCTAACGGCTAAGGCGCTCGACCTCGGACCTGGGGATGTGGGTTCGAGTCTTAGTAACACGCCAAACATACTGTGATTCTGGGCAAACCACTTCATCTCCCCGTGCCTAACAAAAATGAATGTGTGTCCTCATGTACCATAACTGGTGCTATGTAAAGCGCTCTGATACCTGATTCAGTTCGGGTCAAGTTCGCGCTATATAAAACTCTAGAAAAAAAAAAAAATATATATATATATGGTGGCAGTCTGCATAGCCTATGTCCTTCTGCTGCAACTGCCCTTTCCAATGCTGTATTGGATGTTGTGATTGATGCTGTGGTTACTGAGATTTCCCGCCTCAAAGGTTTAGGCTCTCTCTTTATAATATTAGTATGGATATGGATTTACATATATATATATATATATATATATATATATATATATATTTTTTTTTTTAATTTTTTTTTGCAAAAGATAAAGACACCAAAACCTGTGAGGAGTTACGTACAGCAATGAGCAAAAGAATTAAAAGCTATGAGATGGAAATACGCAAAAGGAAGCAAACCAAATTCCAGAGAGATGAAGAAGATTATTCATCGGGTAGAATTCTCACGTATGCACGGAAATTTGACGCCACACGTAAAAGATTGGCTCAGGGAAGTGAACAGTCAACAGGCCTGGACACTGAGGAATCAGAAGTGGAAACCTCAGATGGGGAACAAAATATAGTCCAGACATCTAAAGGAAAGGAGACAGGCAAACCTTTTTTAGACGAATATCGGGTAATGAAGGAAACCCGCCAAAGACCACAACAGAGAAATCAGCCACCTCAACAAAGTCAAAGAGGAGGACGAGGCGGGGGAGGAGGCACAAGGGGAGGTTCGCAAAACATCACCACCCCGATGGTGACACGGAGTGTTTCCAATCGCAAAAGGAAGTAACTGCGAAAGAGGAGAACAATGTCATCAATTTATCCAAAAGAATTTTGACGAAGGATGAGATCAATGTATTGAAAAAAGGTTTAAGTTTCTGTCCGACAAGCGAGTTCAATCTAGTGGATGCCAAAATAGACTTGTTTAAATATATAAGGAAGCTAAAGTTCAGAAAAATCTTCTTACAAATTCCTGAAAAAGTTCCTCCAAATAGTTCTAAAGCAACAGCTATAACAGATGAAGATAATCTCTTGGAAGTCCTGCTCACACCGACACAAGACTTACAAATTCAAGAACAAGAGACAAGCACACCAAGTGAACTGTTTCCGGACCAAATCAGAGATCCGAGCAACTTGAAACAAAAATCAAGAAAACTACCGAACATACCCCATGATGCTATTGACGTGTTCAATGAAGCGATAACAGCAGATTTGGAAAAGATGGCAAACAATAAAATGGATCTAAAGTCCTCCAATATATCAAGGAGGGAATGGGCAGCTATCAAGTCCTTACGTGATGACAAGACAATTGAGATCAAGCCCTCAGATAAGGGCGGGAACATTGTCATTTTTAGTAAGGAACACTACGAACAGGAGGCACAGAGACAATTGAGAGACAAAGAATGCTACATCACAGCAAAAAGAGAGGAATATGTCAAATCTATCGCAGAATATGAAAATCTATTAAAACAGTGGAAGGAAGAGGGCATGCTAAGCCCCGATGAATTTGACTTTCTGTACTGTGATTCCCCCATGTTTCCCACATTCTACCATTTGCCAAAAATCCATAAAAATGCCAAAAGACCACCAGGGAGGCCGATAGTCTCGGCGATCGGCAGCCTTTTGGAGAACACATCGCGCTTCATAGACATTTTCTTGGCACCGATTGTTAAGGACCTGCCCTCTTATGTAAGAGACACACAGGACTTTCTCCGCATCATGGACAATGTCTCCTGGGACAAAGACATGCTACTAATAACTATGGATGTCGTTAACCTGTATACATGCATAGATCATGAACAAGGTCTGAGTGCGACAAAGTGGTTTTTAGAGAAAAAACAGCCGAAATATCGTACACACAGTGACATGATCCTATGCATGATGAGGTTCTGTTTGTTTAATAACTACTTCCTATTTGCAGGCCAACTGTACAAGCAGATAAGGGGGACCTCTATGGGCTCGTGCTTCTCCCCCAGCTACGCGAATCTATTCGTGGGCTGGTGGGAGAAGCACGAGGCATGGGAAGGCAGAAATGAAAGATGGTGTGAAAACATATTGATGTGGACCAGATACATCGATGACCTGTTTATTGTTTGGAGGGGAGACAAGGCCTCGGCTGAGGAGTATGTGTCATCTCTAAACAATAATGAGCTGAATTTACAGTTCACCTACACCATAAGTGATCAGAGTGTATGTTACCTTGACCTAGAGGTGTTTGTGGAAAAAGACCATCTCCACACTAGACTTTATAGAAAGCCAACGGCCGGCAATGCCATTCTACATGCGGCCAGCCACCACCCAAGGAGTCTAGTAAGGAATGTACCGTATGGTGAATACCTTAGACTCAAAAGAAATTGCTCTGGAACAGATGATTTCAAAAAAGCCCGGGAGGAAGCCAGCGATAGGTTTCAAGCGAGGGGATACTCGCGTAACATCCTAGAGCAAGCAAATGCAAAGGCAGAAAATGTGGACAGGAGGGACCTCCTGTTGGTTAAGGAGTCAAGGAAAGACAATGAGCAGGTCAGAATGATAACAACGTTTAATAACAAATCTGGAGAACTGGTCCAAACCTTTAAGAAAAACTGGCACATATTACACACTGATAACATCCTAAAAAAGGTCTTACCAGACAGACCCATGGTAACATACAGGAGATGCCAGTCACTTTCGGACCACCTAGTTCACAGCCACTACTCCCCTGAAACAGCGAATCAAACACACAACAAGGTTGTTGGCTTTTTTCCTTGCCTACGCTGCAAGGCGTGCAGATTCAGTAAAAAGATCAAGGAGTATCCATGTAGATCGGGAGAGGACAGAGCGGACAGAAAAATTTCCAAACATCTAAACTGTAATTCAGAATATACAGTTTACTGTCTGGTCTGCCCCTGTCAAAAAAGGTACGTAGGCAGCACCATAAAACCTGCGAAAATGAGGATCTTAGAGCATATGAGGGCCATCGCGAACAATGATAAAACCTACCCGATGGCCCGTCATTTTGCAGAACAACATCAGAGTAACAGAGATTTACTCTCCTACTACTGCATAGATCAGATCCCTAGAACAGAACGAGGGGGAAATAGAGAAAAAGCCCTCCGGATACTGGAATCGAGGTACATTCTAGACCTTAAAACTATGACACCATGGGGTCTCAATAATGACGCAGAAATGTGGGCACACCTATGAGAATCCCCCGATCCCCAAGAAGAACTAGTATCTCAGTATACTGTAATGATACTCCCTGACCAAATGTAAATTATATGAGACTGCAGCCTTGCGAAAACGTATACTCTCCCTGAAATGCCATGAGGATAAGAGATATAACAGATTACAGTGATACTAGCATATCTTGTCTGCTAAGTGTGGCGAATCACTAGCCCATATAGGGCGCAATCACAAATAACCTGCCCAGTTCAATTTTGGCTTTACTATATGTATATACACAATGTACATACACACACAGTCTGTAATGGGTTTAGGAATATGATAACTGTAAATATACTTGATTTGCACACAGGAATGACTTGTATATAATTGGGAATACATCCCTACACAACAAGGAGGATGTCTAAAAAAACTATGTAAATAATAATGCTAGTATCACAAAGCTAAAATTGCACGAATTTAAGTGTCAGTCATGAAAACATTTTGTCAATTGTCAAACGTGGTTTTAAAATTTGCACATAGCACTTTATTTATCGCCATTCTTAAGAGAACAGTAAAAATGATTGTATATACACACTACAAGATGGCCGCCACGAAACTAAGTTGTACATTTTCTATGTCTATGAACTAGAAAGGGCGGACTGTTTAAAAATGGTGAACTGTTTGTACACTGACGACACTGACGAAGCCTTGAGCGAAACGCGTCTGTCGGGGGTGCTGGGGGGTTTGGAAACAAATATATACTTCATCACGATACCGGTGTGCTGGTCGTTTTTTCTGGACACTATTGTTTGGGAGCGTGTGCTGATATATATATATATATATATATATATATATATAAAAACACAAGATGCCCTGAAGCATTCTGGAAAGCACTCGACAGTCCTCTGCCCTCCGGGCTTCAATTCACCATGCGATTCCGCCTCCGCCAAACAGTTAATTTTGCCGACGCGTTTCGGGATTAGACATCCCTTCCTCATGGGCTCGCTAAAATTACACTCGAACACTCCATTTCGTTGCATTTCCGTCTTTTTATTAACAAACCCCCAGTGGGCGTGTGCTGCATTCACCTGCTCACCAATGTTCCCTGGGATTTGTAGTCCGTAATGCAGTCTGTTTGTTTCCTTGTAGTAAGGTCGAGTTGTACATTTTATATATCATGCTTCTTTATTTAAATGCCTTGAGTAGGCTGCGGTGCGGTCAGGCATGTTTTGTTAAGTGAAGAGTCCTGTGCCAAAAAGCTCCCAAAAGTTAGGATCTCGGGCCTCGTCTAACTGGCAAAACCTCCTTGCCTTAGCAGACGATGGTGCCTCCCACACGGCCGGGCTGCCGTGTAAGTAATGAAAACACAAGATGCCCTGAAGCATTCTGGAAAGCACTCAACAGTCCTCTGCCCTCCGGGCTTCAATTCACCATGCGATTCCGCCTCCGCCAAACAGTTAATTTTGCCGACGCGTTTCGGGATTAGACATCCCTTCCTCATGGGCTCGCTAAAATTACACTCGAACACTCCATTTCATTGCATTTCCGTTTTTTTATTAACAAACCCCCAGTGGGCGTGTGCTGCATTCACCTGCTCACCAATGTTCCCTGGGATTTGTAGTCCGTAATGCAGTCTGTTTGTTTCCTTGTAGTAAGGTCGAGTTGTACATTTTATATATCATGCTTCTTGAGGAAGGGATGTCTAATCCCGAAACGCGTCGGCAAAAGGCAAGGAGGTTTTCCCAGTTAGACGAGGCCCGAGATCCTAACTTTTGGGAGCTTTTTGGCACAGGACTCTTCACTTAACAAAACATGCCTGACCGCACCGCAGCCTACTCAAGGCATTTAAATAAAGAAACATGATATATAAAATGTACAACTCGACCTTACTACAAGGAAACAAACAGACTGCATTACGGACTACAAATCCCAGGGAACATTGGTGAGCAGGTGAATGCAGCACACGCCCACTGGGGGTTTGTTAATAAAAAGACGGAAATGCAACGAAATGGAGTGTTCAAGTGTAATTTTAGCGAGCCCATGAGGAAGGGATGTCTAATCCCGAAACGCGTCGGCAAAATTAACTGTTTGGCGGAGGCGGAATCGCATGGTGAATTGAAGCCCGGAGGGCAGAGGACTGTCGAGTGCTTTCCAGAATGCTTCAGGGCATCTTGTGTTTTCATATATATATATATATATATACAAAATTATATATAATTTTGATTTTTCACAGTGTTGTAATTCCTATATGAAATGCCTGTTGTGATTGAATTAATCTCATAATCTGTGGTCTTCTAATGATATACAATTATCGTGATGGGTAGAATACTGCTAATGGATAGAATGGGACTCAGAGATATGAGGGGGAACATGTTCAGCTGTATAACAATGATGTTTTCAGCCCTAACCAATTTTACGGACAATACAAGCTATAAAAGGCCTTTTTTGCATAACTTTCTCCTAATAGAAGCTCCCAATGTAGCCAAGCAATGCCTAACTGAAGGTCATGATCCGCACATGAGGGCCGCTATTTTGTTTGTGTACCCGGGCCTCTTTTTGGTCCCAATCGACCTGGTCAAGGTGCAAAAATAACTGAAGTTCCATGGCAACATGTTTTGCTTTCTGAGATTGTCACAAATAACAGTGCACATTTAAAAAAAAATTGTTTTTATTTAAAGCAAGAACGTATGGAAGAAAACCCACTTGAACTCTTTCTCTGTCTTGCCGCGCAGGTCTCGCACAAGCCACTGTGAAGAAAAGGCGTCCTGGGGAGGCATCCCCCACCTCATGACCGCATTCAGGAAGGCTTTGCGTTGACGAGTGTTGAACCCCAGGACCTGAAGGTGAAAACAGCCAGGGTGTAAACTCCATTCCTTCATCCTTATATACAATTGTCCATCATGCACAACTCAGTACATTCACGGTCCAATACTCTCTGCCTTCTACCAACTAACTCCGTGTTATATGGACTCCAATATAATACATTCATTCAAATTAATGACTGATGGGTAATTCTGGCCTCTGGCCCTTTGAATTTTTTGTTGATTTGTGTATATAACTCCAACAATACACACAGGTAATCCTGATCCTTACTTTGACACAAAGCGTTAGTCAAAAAGCGAGTTCTGGAGATGAAGCACTGCTTGGGCACTGAAAAGTTTCTCTCAAAAAACCCTCCCAAAAGAAGCACAGTGCAGGTAGTCAGTCAGTCAAAAATTCTTTGTTCGGCCAATATAGAACATAAAAGCACAAAGTGCAGGTAACTTAGAGGGAAAAGTATGCAACTGAGTGTTAAAAAACATATTTATGATTTTATGAACTACACATTTGGCAGAAACGTCCTTGTGTGTGAGGGACAGAAGTCTGTCCTAAATGCAAATAAGGCAAAGGATATTTTGGAGGTCAGCTAATTGTGATGGCCCTGGTGCTCAGCTGCCTGTCACAGACCATGTCAGAGGGCATATGTGTCATAGCTGGATTGATCCCGTCCCCGCTGCTCTTGGTCCCTGTTCGTACAAATGGCCCCTTCTCATAGAACCAGGTATTGATTTTGCACCTGGAAATGAACGGCATTTATGGCATAACATCATATGCTCCTTTCTACACCCCTTATGGATTTCTGCTTTCAATACAGTGCGACGATTGAGGTGTTCAGTTATATTAAAGTAGATATGGTGAAGAAGTTATCAAGCCTCCTTGACCTCCTACTGTTGTCTACAAGTATGCTTGATTTATCACTCTCTTTAATAGTTTCTAAAATTGTGGGACATATATTGAAGCAGGGCGATAGGCAAATATCGCCGCTTTAGCGGCCGTTAAGCGGCGATAATTCTATTGCCCTATTAGCAAGCTGTCGCTAACTGATGTTAGCGACAGCTTTTAGGCAATAGCGAGCGGTTTGGGGCCCGCTTTGCATGTCAGCGATGTTTATCTTTAATGACATGCAAAGTGGGCGTACCCAACCAGTTAGCGACTGAAAGCAGTTGCTAACGTCGCTATCGCCTATTAGCAAGGCAGACGTAGCGATGGAAATATTCACGCTAAGCGCGAATATCTCCAAATACTAACACCTGCCCAGACCAGTTCTTAGCCATGTTATCCAATGGGAAGTGGATAACATGGCTAAGAGCATTTTGTCGCTAATGCGTGAATATCACTGTATTCTCAGTGATATTCACGCATTTCGCCGCTATCGCTGGATATTTTAGCAAAATGGAGAAAAACGTTGCTAATAGCATGTTTTCTCCGCTAACATATCCAGCGATAGGCAGCGATAAAAATATCGTTGCTAAGCCTATTTAGCGATAAATATCGCTACTTGTTGGTAATATGCCCCTGTGTATTTCTGACATATATTGTTATTTACGATTTTTGTGGACCTTTCACTGTATTCATATCATCTTATATATTATCCTTTTACCTTTTTAGTGGATATTATATATTATTTATTACTCTTTATTGTACCTCTATGTATCCATGTATCAACAAATAACTGCTTATACGAAGCTTGGTTTTTATGATCATATTACTTTTTTTTTCTTCAATAAACCTTTTCTTAAACTTTAAAAAAAAAAGTAGATATGGAAGGGTTGGTGAATATCTTTAACAGACTGTACTGTATTTTCTTTGGTTTTGTTAATTTCGTTTGAAGTGAGGGTAATTTGACATGACACTTGCTTCCATGCCCCATCACATGCCACGGGGATGAATGATACAGCAGAAGTCCTGCCACTAGATGGTTAATTCTCTCGAATATAAGGCAACCGTTTGCTCTCGTGGTTACCTGTGTGAATGTATATCAACAACAGGGGAAGCCCCAAAGTTACTCTTATTCCAGACACATCTAGGAATGAATCAATCTGGTCACAGTATTCAGAGTATGCAGAGTTGATGCCAGTGGCTAATCTGAAGGAAACAACAAGGACATTGTTAGCAGCAGTAATTCACTCCGGTGAAAATGTTTGTTCTCACACATCCCCACCCCGTAGGTAAAGGTTTGTTTGTATGTGAAGGCTGAATACTCCGAAACTGGGATGCAATCTATTTTTATGGCTCCATTATCCTGTGCCGGTGTAAATAAGAAGACTGTGACCAATGCATTGTATAACTCTGAGGAATCTCAGCGGCTAAGGGACTTAGGGCTAGATGTAGGTAAATAGGATTTACCGATTTTAAAATACTGAATTTTACCGATTCGGTATTTTAGAATCGGTAAATCCTATGTAGGTAATTATTCGATAAAAATTAACGAATCGTTAAGATTCAGTATTTACCGATTCGGTAATTGCCACTCATTCCTATGGGCCTCCAGGCCCATAGGAATGAATGGCAATTACCGAATCAGTAAATACCGATTCGGTAAAATAGGGAAAGGGTCAAGGTGGCAGGGCGTCACTTTGACTTAAAAAGAAGTGAGTTGTTATTATTGTGAATTGGAGAAAACATTTTCTGTCAGTAAATGAAAGGAACATACTCAAAATGATAATGGACGCGAAGTGAAACTGTTTAACCCCTTGCGTGCTCGTGACGGAACCATTCCGTCACGAGCCAGAGTGGGGCTGTACTGGTGACGGAATGGTTCCGTCACGGCCCGGCCGCCGCGCCTGCGCGGCGCTGATTCCGCGCCTGCGCTGAGCGTTCCATTGAGGGGGCGGGGCCGGGACGGAACCATTCCGTCACAAGCACAGCGCCACCGCGGCTCGTGACGGAGTGGTTCAGTCACAAGCATGACGGTGCCGAGCGGCCCCCCTGACCCCTTGCGCTGCGGCAGAATTACTGCTGCAGCCAAGGGGTTAAAGAAGGCTAGGAAAAAATTCGAAAACAGCCAAATAAGGCCCACAGTACTCCAGAATCCGTCCACTAAGAACCAGAAAAAAGAACTGGAGCAGTTGTCACTGAGAAGGCATGATGGGATATTGGAGGGCTGGGAGCCCTTAAAGCTGCAGTGCCAGTCTTCAGACTTGCATGGCTACATTGTCCTCATTCTTGTTCCCTAAATGTATCCTTAAAATGATTTGTAAAAGAGGTGTTTTCCTTTTCACCTACATATCTGGTGACATGTATGTATTTTTAGTGCCTTCTTATTTTATTACATGAAAGAAACAACTTACTTACCTGTATCTGTGGTCTGTGGTTCTCCAGCGTTGGCATCTTTCATAGACTCAAATGCTTGAATCATTCCCTGTCATTGGAATGTGATTCCCTCTGAAACTTTGCCATAATGCTACAAGGCATTGACAGGTTGAATAGCCCAGACAGTGCCCACTTTTCTGGCACATCCACCTCTTTCTAAAGGAACCAAACTTCATCCAATAAGATGAGAGGGCTCTCAGTCGCAACCCTCCCAGAGGTCTTCACACCTCAGAAATCTAGCACAAGAGTGAATGTATAAATATACATATAATGCTTGAGGTCAGCCTCTATATGAGGAAGAAGGGGGCCCTATGTAAATCTATGAAAGATACTGACACCCGAAAATAAAAAAGTTTCCTATCTGTATGTCCGATTCTCCTGCTTTGGCATCTTTCAGAAATTTAAAAGCTTACATTATTCCTTGTTGTCAGACTAGGATCCCCCAGGACAATGTTAATTCAGCAGTGTACATTTACACTCAATAACAATGATCACTGTAAGCAATTCAAACTGCAGCCATTCAGAAACCAGTATTTATTTTATTTATTTAACAGGTTTTATATAGCGCTGACTAGACCCAGAGGTCTCAGAGCGCTTTACAGCAACTAGGAGAGGTACTGAGAATAAAACGAGTTCAGCAATGTCAAAACAGAACCATAAGGGCCAACAAAATGATTAAACCTAAGACTTAACATAAACAACGAGAGCAAACTGTCTAGGGTGGGACGGGGAAGAGAAAAAAAGGGAAGTCTAGGAGGTGAAGGAGGTGGGAGAAAGTGGGAGGGGAAGGTCTAGGAGGGAGGAGAGGGGAGAACCAGTACCCTCAGGTGATCCCCTCTGAGAGGCCTCCAACTGCCAGATTTTCTTGCTCTTTAAAGGTTTATATTATCAAATGAAGTCTCATGACAAGGGGAGGTGGGTGGGTCGCATGTGAATCTATGAAAGATGCCAATCCTGGAGAGCCGGAGTTCAGATCAGTAACCTTTCCCTTCTTCAGCATTGAATATTTCATAGGTTTACGTTCTTGAATTAAGGTTATCATAGCAGTAACATACACAACATAGTAACAAGGGAATGAGGCTGATCCTTAAGAAAAATATTTGGGAGCACAACTCGTACCACTGTAGTGGCTCTGCTGGTTTCATCATTAATGCAGTAGTGCTTATCAAATGCATTTGTTGTTTTCAAAATCGCTATTTTACAAATATCTTTCAGTTGTATCTCTGAGACCAGGGCACGTGTCCTCATGATGGCCCACGTGGATTAAGCTCTGACTGTCATTGTCAATGGTTTATTCTTTTATATATGAGCTGCTGTGATGCAAGCAATCCATCTTGCTAATGTTTGTTTTGTAAATGGGCTTCCATTATTTACTGGAACAGAAACCATGAATATTTTATCTATTCTATGAAATTCTTTTGTTTATTGTTAATAAAATGTAAGACATCTTTTAACACTTAACTAATGTAGCAACTTTTCAGCCCATGTGCTCTGGTTTTGCTAGATATGTAGGTATAGATCTGTTTTGCTTTATGTGAAAAGACAAAGGAAGTCCAGGAATGAATTTTCGGTCGGTTGGCAGAGTTGCTTTACTCTTTGAAAAATTCAAAGATGGCTCTTTACATAAAAGTGCTTGCTTCTTGCTTACTCTTCTTGCCAATGTATGCTGTTTTCGAAGACAAATGCTGTATCGATGCTTGTGAACAGGTTACTTACCATCGCTAACATCTTTTCTCGTCCGGTGGACTAGTTTGTTCAGGAAGAATGCAGTGTATGGAAGTCTGAAGTTCGCTCACTCACCTGGCAGATGTTATGGTGATGAGGAATGCTGTCATGATGGTCAGAAGGCAAACTGAAAAACTGTGCATAGGTGCAAAGGGAGTGCACATCAGGTAGGTGAGGATCAAATTAAGTTCCCACTGCCATATCATGAAAGGTGTTGTCAGGAACATGTGGACCAACCCTTTTGAAAACCGCGTCACAATAGGTGATTTAATAGGGGATAGCTAATCAGGCAGACATAGAAAGGTTAAAGACTGAAAGATAACCCTTAACAGTTGCCATGGCAAGGCCTTGCCGGGGTAATGAAAGACAAAACAAGAGAATGTCAGACAACTTTGCATTTCAGAGCTGGATGTTAAGGGAAGAACATCAAACCACAAACTTCTACCAGAATCCTGCATAAATAGGTTGGCAAATGGATGTCTGGTTGCCAAGATGACACCACTTCAGGAAGAATATCAAAAGCCGTCAAATGTCGCCATTCAATCTCTACCCATGGAGTTGCAGATTGTGCAGATTAATGTGGAGGACCAGGCCCTGCTGCCATGACAGGAGGTCCTCCCAAAGAATCAGCTGGATTGGAGGACAAAATACTCATTGCCAGAAGTTCCAGATACCATACTTAATTCATTCAGTCTGGTGCCACTAGGATGGCTCGAACCCAGTCTTTCTTGATCCTTTTCAGTATTCTGTAGGAGCAGAAAGGTGTACAGGAGTCCCGGGTACCAGTTGAGGTGAAAGGCATCTCTTAGAGAGAACTGCCTTGAGAACTCAAAATTGCAAACGTTTTGACACTGCACGTTCTCTGCAGTAGTGAAGCCAGTGTTCTCCTCACTGCTAGAAAATACTCTGCACCACCACCAGGTGCAAATACCATTAGTTCATCTAGCCTGGCATTATAAGATCCCGCCATGTGTAAGGCGACCATGGAGATACCATTTTGCAGAGACATAAAGCCTCCTGGCACAGAACCCAAGACTGTACGCCTCCCTGTTTGTTGCATTACCGCATGACGATTGTGTTGTCCGTGAGCACATGTATCCATTACCCCTTGATGGTTGGGACTCATCAAGACCATTAGCTCAGGGTGGAGTAGGGAGAGGGATCTGCTGCCAGTTGAGCACTGCAAGCCTTGCACATTCTCATTTTACACCAGGAAGGACTCACAGATCGCCTTGGTGCTGAACCCAGTGAGATTTCAGATCGCATTGCAGTGCCCACATGTGCCACTTGGCATGGTCCACAGGATGCAGGAGGCCAAGAGGCCCGGGAGCCTCATTAAGTCCCAGGTCAAGCGTTGATACATTAGGATCATAGCTTGAAGATCCTATACTCTTTGAGGTGGGAGGAAGGCTCAGAAGAGCATTGAGGAAGGGGAGCAGTTGAAGAAGAAATCCAATGATGTCAACAGGTCAGCACCCACCTGGAAGTGCTTTACGACTGTTTGAGGTGAGCCCATCTTCAGTAGCTAGTCGTCGAGGTATGGGAAGACTGTAATTCCCAAACTCTGTAGATGTGCTGCACCCACCTCCTTAATGAACACCTGAGATGCACTAGTAAGGCCAAATGGGAGCATGGAGAAGTGAAAATGCTCTTCGTCTACCTGAAATTGCAGGTAAGGGCTGTGAGTTTGCAAGATGGGAATGTGACAAGAGGTGTCCTGCAAATCCAATGCCACCAACCAGTCTCCTGGGTCTAGGGCAGACAAGACTTGGGTCAGAGTGAGCATTTTGAACTTGAAGGGGGCAAAGAGAGGGGATGCAGCGAACGCACCAGTAAGTAACAAGAATAGTAGCCAGTCCCAATCCCTGATGCCGGCACCCTCTCAATTGCTCCCTTTGTCAAGAAAGCCTGAACCTCTTCATGGAGTACAATCAATCAATCAATCATATCATTTGTAAAGCGCACTACTCACCCATGGGGGTCTCAAGGGGCTGGGGCAGGGAATGCTGCTACAGCTCGAAAAGCCAGGTCTTGAGGAGTTTTCTGAAGGTCAGCAGGTCGTGGGTCTGCTGTAGGTGGATGGGGAGGATGTTCCAGGTCTTGACGGCGAGGTGGGAGAACGATCTGCCGCTGGAGGGCGCTCTTCAGAAGCGGTGAACTGTGGCAAGGGCGTGGTCGACGGAGCGGAGCTGGCGGGTGGTGGTGTACAAGCTGAGTCGTCTGTTGAGGTGCGTTGGTCTGGTGTTGTGGTGTGCCTTGTGTGCATGGGTCTCTCAGGTGGGGTGTGATGTGGCTGCAACGGGGGATGTCGAGGATCAGGCATGCAGGGGCGTTCTGGATGCGTTGGAGCCGAATCAGGAGTTTGGCCAAGGCTCCTGCGTAGAGGGTGTTTCGGTAGTCCAACTGGCTTCTGACTAGGGCCTGGGTGACCGTTCTTTTCGTTTCAGTGGGGATCCACTTGTAGATCCTGCAGAGCATGTGGAGGGTGTTGAAGCAGGAGGAGGAGACGGCGTTGACCTGTTTAGTCATGGAGAGGGTGTAGTCGAGGAGGACCCCTAGGTTGCGTGCGTGGTCGGTGGGTGTTGGGGCAGTTCCCAGTGAGGTTGGCCACCAGTAGTCGTCCCGGGCCGAAGCGGTGGATCCGAGGATGAGGACCTCCGTCTTGTCCGAGTTCAGCTTCAGTCGGCTGTTCCTCATTAATTCAGCAAAGGCCTTCATTCCTTCGTGAAGGTTGGTTTTGGCGGTGTGGGGGTCCTTGGTGATGGAGAGGATCAGCTGGCTTTTATCGGCGTAGGAGATGAAGTTGAGGTTGTTCCGACGGGCGACGTGGGCGAGCGGTGCCATGTAGTTGTTAAACAGAGTTGGGCTGAGGGATGAGCCCTGGGGTACACCGCAGATGATCTCAGTGGCTTCGGAGCGGAAGGGGGGAAGGCGGACGCTCTGTGTTCTGCCGGAGAGGAATGAGGTGGTCCAGTCCAGGGCCTTCTCTTGAATCCCGGCGTTGTGGAGGTGTGTTCATAGTGTGTGGTGGCAGACCATGTCGAAGGAGGCTGACAGATCCAGGAGGATGAGGGCCGCCGTTTCTCTGTTGTCCAGCAGGGACTTGATGTCATCGGTGGCGGAGATGAGGACAGTCTCAGTGCTGTGGTTGCTTCGGAACCCTGACTAGGAAGGGTCCAGGATGTTGTTCTCCTCGAGGTAGCGGGTCAGTTGTTCGTTGACAGCCTTCTCGATGACCTTTGCCGGGAGCAGGGAGATAGGCCGGACGTTCTTGAGGTCCTTGGGTCCGCTTTGAGTTTCTTGAGTAAGGCGTTGATCTTGGCGTGCTTCCAGCTCTCCGGGAAGGTTGCTGTCTCGAAGGAGGTGTTGATGGCTTTCTGGAGATGGGGTGCGATGGCTGTGCTGGCTTTGTTGAAGATGTGGTGTGGGAATGGGTCTGACGGAGATCTGGAGTGGATGGTGTTCATGATCTTGATGGTGCCGTCATCGTTGATGTTGGTCCAGGAGAGCAGGCGGATGGTGGTCATGGGGGCGGTGGTCTCGGTGGTTGTCGGGGCGGTCGTGGCATTGAAGCTGTGTGATACCACTCATAATTGTTGTGGCACAGAAAAGTGATGATAGAAGTATTGCAACCTCTCTATAAAGCTGTAAAAACATCAACCAGAATCTAGGCAATCTGAAGTTATTGATATTAAGGTTGCTTAACATATTATGGATAGTAGTAGTTGCATACCTTGTCCAGTATTGGTTTTTCTCTTGTAGGTATAGGTTGTGGCTGTGTTGGAAGCTCAGCAGAGGCCTTGCTTAGTGAAGTGCAACCTAGAAAATGCAGAGTCACTCCTGCAGAATTAAAGATGATAGGAGTAGTCACCTATTTAAGTAATCCTTCTTAGAAGGTGCTCGGGCAAGTGTCCCATAGATGAGGTGAACATCAAAGTTGTTGTCAATAACTAGATTGTCGTCGACAATGAAGGAAGCAGCAGCCTGGATAACTGCATCATCAACATGTCTTCACTGATCAGTAGGAAAATTATAGAGCTTTGGATGACTCCTCGTTCTTCCTCTAAACAGGGTAGCATCCTTGGAGGGAGCATACTGCAAAAGTCTCTCCTTATGTTTGAGGATTCTAGTCAAAACAGGCATGGTATACTTTGTAATCATTTACTTAGTGGTGAGAGTGACAATGATATGGGCACTCTTAAGGATAGTGCAAGGCCACAGGAAACACAGAACCTTAAGAAAGACCTTTTCATTTAAATGTCTCTGGCATGATATCATGGGAAGTTTCCATAGACCCAAAACCCCTAAAACCATCTCCACGAGGATAGGCTTCGGGCGGAAAAAGAAAAAGTTTGTAAAGTACACTAAGCCTAAAGGGACTCCCTCACATGCGACTTACAGTAGAAATCTGTGCTATGCTGGCCTCTAAGGTGAGTGGAGTGTTGAGCACATTCAAGCAATTGAACGTGACTCAGTGAAGGTGAATATACGCTTATATAACCTGAAAACAGTTCTTTGCCTTTAGGTATATTCTTGATGTTTACTGCTATGTACAGAATTAGCCTGTCACTCTAGGAAAGATCCAATGCATGAGAAGCATGATACCATGATACATTACACTGTAAATTAGTGCCTTCTCTGCAAGGATTTGAGCAGGTAGCACAGGTGCAATCAAAACACTTAGTAACAAAAGAGAGAGTGAGGGAAAATATACGAGCACTATGTGAGGTGGGAACTCCTGGTCCCCCAAACAATTTACAAAAACAATAGAGGAGTAACCCCTCGTGGATAGAGAATTGTTTCTCTAATTATGAGCTTAAGTGCTCTAATCAGCACAATATGACCCAACCTGTTGCTGGATAATGCATATCCTTATAGAAGACCCCTCACTCACCAACCTAGTTGGTGACATGCTTCATCATCGGGGTCCCACCCCATAGGCCGAGTGCCTATAGGGTGTGCTGCGACACCTGACTACAGTGGAGCTGGTTAATTTTTTTCTTTTATGTGTTCATATCTATCAAAAATGTGTTTTAAAAAGGGCCAACACTACTCACTGCAAGTATTTTATTCTTGAGTGCTTGAACCCGTGTTAAAATAAAGTGTGGCACCTGTGCCTAATTAGGTAGGCTTTGGTGTCATAAGTAGTATTGAAAATATAAAAATAGCAAAAGTGTGCTATGTGAATGTGAATCTTACAAAACTATTGGTTAAAAAGGTCTACATGTTTCAACCCATAAATCCATTCAAGGGTTTTCGTCAGGACCGTGGTATTTTGAACTGGGTGGTCCGCACTCGCTAAGGAGCGTCCTGCCCTAGTTCAAATAGGAGACCGCAAATTACGGTTTCATGAAAAAAGGGTGCGTTTTTCCTTAGTTGGGAAAAAACCTGTAAGGAAACAGGAAAGCAAAAGACAGGAAGGGGTCACATACAAGGGTAGACAAAACAAATGTACCACATTTAACACATAGGTTTATGGTTGTTACCCCAATCATATGATCAATGTATGGGGTCATGCCAGCATTTAGCATCAAGTGTAGGGTCCATCTATTGCGGTCGTGCAACAGTACTACAGTGATAATTGCCGGATTGTGCCTTTCAATCAAAGGACCAGCGCCAAAAGGAGAGGTGTCGAACTGGTTTTGGCGTCAGAAAATATTGTGTGAAAAAACAAGGGGCCGGTATATAGGAGAGTGATCTATATCGTGCTGCGATGTGGACGGCTGCCAAATGTTGTTTGTGAGCAGTCGTGTCATTGCCGCCATAATTTATGAAAGCGACTTATTTTGTTATTTGCTTACGCAAGATCCGAGTACGAACCAGAACAAGCCCAAACCTCAACAAGCAGGGCCGAGCAATCCGAGAACTTGATAACAAACCTTGCCACCAGACCGCTGAGTGCAGATGAAAAATCGGTCCTAAATAAGGGCTTAGGATTTGTACCTACAGCAAATCTAGATAAATTTAGACTTCACTGTGAACTCTCGTCATTCTTCACTTGATGCTAAATGCTGGCATGACCCCATACATTGATCATATGATTGGGGTAACAACCATAAACCTATGTGTTAAATGTGGTACATTTGTTTTGTCTACCCTTGTATGTGACCCCTTCCTGTCTTTTGCTTTCCTGTTTCCTTACAGGTTTTTTCCCAACTAAGGAAAAACACACCCTTTTTTCATGAAACCGTAATTTGCGGTCTCCTATTTGAACTAGGGCAGGACGCTCCTTAGCGAGTGCGGACCACCCAGTTCAAAATACCACGGTCCTGACGAAAACCCTTGAATGGATTTATGGGTTCAAACATGTAGACCTTTTTAACCAATAGTTTTGTAAGATTCACATTCACATAGCACACTTTTGCTATTTTTATATTTTCAATACTACTTATGACACCAAAGCCTACCTAATTAGGCACAGGTGCCACACTTTATTTTAACAAGGGTTCAAGCACTCGAGAATAAAATACTTGCAGTGAGTAGTGTTGGCCCTTTTTAAAACACATTTTTGATAGATATGAACACATAAAAGAAAAAAATTAACCAGCTCCACTGTAGTCAGGTGTCGCAGCACACCCTATAGGCACTCGGCCTATGGGGTGGGACCCCGATGATGAAGCATGTCACCAACTAGGTTGGTGAGTGAGGGGTCTTCTATAAGGATATGCATTATCCAGCAACAGGTTGGGTCATATTGTGCTGATTAGAGCACTTAAGCTCATAATTAGAGAAACAATTCTCTATCCACGAGGGGTTACTCCTCTATTGTTTTTGTAAATTGTTTGGGGGACCAGGAGTTCCCACCTCACATAGTGCTCGTATATTTTCCCTCACTCTCTCTTTTGTTACTAAGATTTAGGCAGCGCGCAGCTGCGAGAGTCTAAAACACATTAGATATTGCACCACACTGGCCAAACCCATTGATAACATGGCCGAAAACAGGGCCTCTCCTATACCTCTGCTGAGATAGAGGAGATAATGAGTGACCTATCTGTGTTTGCGGATGCAAACATAGCACAGAGCATTTCCACAAAGAAAGACTGGGAAAATTTAACAGAACTCAAGAGGAACAGAATCAGGACCATTCTACACGGGACGATTCTAAAAGAATATTTGAGCAACAACATGGCACCAAAAGGGTTACTAGTTTCAAATGCACCTCGCATCTTCCTCGAAGATGAAGTATTTCGAAAGGACTGGGCAGCTATAGCGTGCCACTGCACGCATGACTGGATAGTACTGATCCTGAAAACAGCCCTAAGACTCTCAGAAAAAATCCAGGTAGAGATCCAGGTGACAGAAGGCAATATGAAAGCTACCATTACAGGTTTCAAGAAGAAGCTTGATGAGCTGAATAAAGAAATGACAGATTACAAAGATAACCTGACACAGCAGAAAGTGCAGAAATTCCAGAAAGATTTAAAAAAATTCTCCATGATTAAGGCATACCCATACTCTGATCCAGAGTTCGCACCACCGTCTAAAGGAGAAGACAACTCAGACGCCTCCAGCAATGCATCAAGTAACACATCTAATTCCAGTGTGAATTCAAGTGGAGGAAATACCAAACAAAGAGGGAGAGGAAATGGTAGAGGACAGGGAAATTGCCCACCTTTCAATCCAGTGCCAATGCAAGGGCCACCTGACCCTTACTACCACCCACAAAGTATGCCAATGTATGGATGGCAACCACCCTTCCAGCAACCATTCTTTCAACCCAACCCCTACACACCGCCTTTTTTATACCGGGGCGGAAGAGGACGGGGAAGAAGAAAAAACCAGAATCAGGGAGGACATGTACACTGGGCACCGGAAGATCCGAGTACGAACCAGAACAAGCCCAAACCTCAACAAGCAGGGCCGAGCAATCGGAGAACTTGATAACAAACCTTGCCACCAGACCGCTGAGCGCAGATGAAAAATCAGTCCTAAATAAGGGCTTAGGATTTGTACCTACAGCAAATCTAGATAAATTTAGACTTCACTGTGAACTCTCGTCATTCTTCAGAACATTAAGACTAAAAGCTTTCTTTGAAAAAAGATCCAACACAGAGGAAAACCCGGACCCTAATGAAACGGGACTGAGGAACAAAGCCACATTTACCCCACCACCACATCTGATTCCCGTGGAAATTTCCACTTTCGAGCAAGCCGTGTTCAATGAAGTTGAGAATACAAAACCAAAGAAACCATTCATGAACCTGACCAACCGAGAAAGGATCGCCCTTGACAATTTGCGAAACTGCGAAACCATTATCATTAAGCCTGCAGATAAAGGCGGAGGCATTGTCGTGCAAGATCGCACAGCCTATCAAAATGAGTGTCTCTGACTTTTAGCGGATCATAACAGCTATCGCAGACTACCAATGGACCCAACAGAAGACCTGAAAAGTGAGATAACATCACTAGTAGAGTACGGTGAAACTTAGGGCTTCATATCAAAGCAGGAGGCAGATTTCCTTTGTAAAAGCGAAGGTAAAATCCCCTACTTTTATACACTCCCAAAAATCCACAAAAACAGGATACCACCGCCAGGCAGGCCAATTGTTTCTGGTCTTGGTTCGGTTCTGGAACCACTCTCGCAATTTTGCGACGTGTTTTTCAAATCTATGGTGCAAAAAACTAGCACATACCACAAAGACACAAAAAGTCTATTACAGATTCTAGACCAACTCACCGTGGACAATGACACCATCCTGGTGAGTTTCGACATTGAGAGTCTGTACACCAGCATCCCCCAGGATGCCACACTGGAAGTGCTAGAACGAGCACTAGAAAAAGAAGATTGGACTTCTAGAACACCCAAACAATTTGTTCTAGAATGTGCCAGACTAGCACTCAAAAGAAACTATTTGGAGTTTGAAGGCCAGATATTCCTTCAGACGGGAGGGACATCCATGGGCAGTTCTTTTGCGCCGAGCATAGCGGGATTGTATGTATATGACTTTGAAGAAAAATACATTCTCAATGATACAAACCCCTACAGTTCCAACATCCTACTATGGCGTAGATACATCGATGATGTGCTGACCATATGGAAGGGTACCGAGGAATCCCTGACCTCCTTCTTTAATTGGATGAATACCTGTGACGATCATTTGAGGTTCACTTATGAAAAAAACATTGCCACCTTGGTCTTCTTAGACATAACGATTACAAAAAAAGAGGGCAAACTGACCACTGTTACCCATTATAAGCCAACATCAAAAAATAACCTACTACGATTTGAAAGCTTCCACCCCAGACCCTTACGTGAAAATTTACCGTACGGGCAATACCTCAGAATCCGTAGGAATTGCAGTGAGTTGGAAGACTATAAGAAACAAGCCCAGCATCTCACTCAAAAACTTCACAACCGAGGATACCCAAACAGAATTCTCCAAAAAAGCCAAAAGCGAGCGCGGAACCAACCACGTGCAGCTTTATTGGAACAAAAAACCAAGACCTCGGAAGAAATCCCCTTGACCTGTGTTACCACATATAACACCATATCCAACGATGTGTCAAGAATAATAAAAAAGCATTGGAACATCCTGAATACAGGCAAATTGAAATGGGAAAACCCCCTTTTTTCGTTCAAAAGGGCACGAAGCATAAAAGATGCAGTCGTCAATACTAGACCCTTAAAGGTGTCCCCAGAAAAAGAAACACAAACGAACCTATGGGGCCTACCAAAGGTGACAGGCCACTATAAATGTGGAAGTTGCAGCGTTTGCCCATTTACCATGAATACCAAAACCTTACATCTGGAACCAAACAAAATCTGGACAATCAAAGGGCAGACCAACTGCAATAGTGAAAACGTCATCTACAGACTAACATGCCCCTGTAACCTACACTACGTAGGAATGACGAGCAGGAAGATCAAGCTACGCATCGGAGAGCACAGAAGCACCATTAGATGTAAAAAGACTAATACAAAGCTTACTGAACACTTTCTGTCCGTAGGTCACACTCCAGATGACCTTCAATGGACAATCATTGAACAAGTCAAACCAGGTACAAATCTGACCCAACGTCTATTCGAAAAAGAACAGAGGTGGGTTTTCAGACTCTCCACTCATAAATCCAGTTTGAATGACAATATACCGTGGAACAGCGTATTGACATGAGTGGGGTCATTATTATTATTTTTATTCATAAGATCAATATACCGAATAGCTATTTTGCCCGGATGCATCGGCAAATAGTGGAGAATCAACCCGTGAAATTCCTTTTTTCTGTCCTCTGTGTTCCCAAAAACTCTCGACGTACATTGCAAGTCAACATGATAATGTCCGTCTTATGCTAAAACATAAAGAAAGTACGATCACCATAGCAATGTAAACAATTGATGCTGGTGAAAGAGTAGTCCCTCTACCCTTTCTATCAAGCACCCTGATTGGCTACCACCGGACCACGTGTCAAGACCACGTGACCCAGCCATGCCCAACCAGGAAATGCGACCGGGTTTACTTTACCGACAGCGCACGAACACCCCAGCCAGTCCTCGGGGCACGTCTAGCAGGAACCAAGTAGGTTTTCGGTGTGACGATCAGAAGTTGCAAGTAAGTACACGCGGGCCGACCAGAATGCGGAAATGATTTACCGCAAGTTCCCATAGGCTGTACTTAAATGCCACAACTCGGGCAGCTCACGGCTGACACTTGGCATATGTTCTTTTTATCACTTCACAGGAGACGGACTCTTGCCGTCTTGGAAACGCTGGTGCCCATGAAGCGGTAGTTCCGCATCTAAGCGTAAGCAAATAACAAAATAAGTCGCTTTCATAAATTATGGCGGCAATGACACGACTGCTCACAAACAACATTTGGCAGCCGTCCACATCGCAGCACGATATAGATCACTCTCCTATATACCGGCCTCTTGTTTTTTCACACGATATTTTCTGACGCCAAAACCAGTTCGACACCTCTCCTTTTGGCGCTGGTCCTTTGATTGAAAGGCACAATCCCGCAATCATCACTGTAGTACTGTTGCACGACCGCAATAGATGGACCCTACACTTGATGCTAAATGCTGGCATGACCCCATACATTGATCATATGATTGGGGTAACAACCATAAACCTATGTGTTAAATGTGGTACATTTGTTTTGTCTACCCTTGTATGTGACCCCTTCATGTCTTTTGCTTTCCTGTTTCCTTACAGGTTTTTTCCCAACTAAGGAAAAACGCACCCTTTTTTCATGAAACCGTAATTTGCGGTCTCCTATTTGAACTAGGGCAGGACGCTCCTTAGCGAGTGCGGACCACCCAGTTCAAAATACCACGGTCCTGACGAAAACCCTTGAATGGATTTATGGGTTGAAACATGTAGACCTTTTTAACCAATAGTTTTGTAAGATTCACATTCACATAGCACACTTTTGCTATTTTTATATTTTCAATACTACTTATGACACCAAAGCCTACCTAATTAGGCACAGGTGCCACACTTTATTTTAACAAGGGTTCAAGCACTCAAGAATAAAATACTTGCAGTGAGTAGTGTTGGCCCTTTTTAAAACACATTTTTGATAGATATGAACACATAAAAGAAAAAAATTAACCAGCTCCACTGTAGTCAGGTGTCGCAGCACACCCTATAGGCACTCGGCCAATGGGGTGGGACCCCGATGATGAAGCATGTCACCAACTAGGTTGGTGAGTGAGGGGTCTTCTATAAGGGTATGCATTATCCAGCAACAGGTTGGGTCATATTGTGCTGATTAGAGCACTTAAGCTCATAATTAGAGAAACAATTCTCTATCCACGAGCAATCAAAACACTGCCAAAACTTTGCAACAACTTTCTTACCTCTATGTTGCCACCAACACGAGCCAAAAGTGGTGGTAGAGGTTTATCTTTTTCATTCCGCAACTGCCGGCGGGACTGTCGGCGCCCTGCAATGAGAGAGAGAGAGAGAACACTCCATATCATAAAAGCTTGAAGCCACTTATGGACACATCTTCAGAAAAGGCCAAGAAAGCAGACAAATCTGAATTGGTTGAAGCACTGAGTTAGAGACAGTTGTGAACACAGCCCAGGTAAAGAAATTAGTTAACTACCTCTACCTTCAAGTATCCAGCATTAGTGTCTATCCTAAATTAACATGCTTAAATCACTCTCTGTTGTCACGCCGGGAATTGCTAAGGTAACTTTAACAGCAGTAAACATTGATAAAAAGGCCATAGGCCTTAACAAAGGTATTTGGTTAGGAGCACATCCATTTGATTTACAATTATCTGAGCTCCGACCAATCAAGTGCAAGTGTTAAGCCTACTTTCCCCTGAAGCCATCATAGCTCAACTTTTATAGAAGAAACTGTGACTAGAGCATATAACAAATGAGACTGACCAGGGAGGAGGGAAGATCGGGAGACATTGTTTACTACGAATGCGCTACAACATATTCCATTACAACGCGGTCATTACAACAACTGCGTTGGTTTAACGCGAACCATTACATCACAAGTCGTTTTAACGACTTGCTGTAGGGGGCGCGCTGGTGTTGGATTTACAATCCAACACCTTCCCTGCTGTTGCACAAACTGAAGTAGGAATAGGAAATAATAGTTTTCCTAAGTCCAGCACGCGATGTAATGGTTCGCACTGAAACAACGCAGTCGTTGTAACGACTGCGTTGTAATGATCTGCGTGAGACGCGCATTCATAGTAAAGAGACATATTCGGGAGGATCGCATTTGAATTTATAAAATATACAGATGTTGGAGACCTGGAGTTAATGGTAAGTAAAAAATGTCTTCTTCAACATCAGATTTTTCATATATTCACATGCTTGTTACCCAATAGTAAGTAATGCTTGCATCCATGCCAACAGACCTAATTCAGGTGGGAGTGTTATGATTTGTGAAGCCAAAAACAACTTTATTTTAGCTGTCTCCTCCTTAAAATGACCTCTGCTTCAATACAAGTCAACGTGGAAAATACAGTACCAAGAATATGGATCCAAAGAGGACTTGTCGACATTTAGTGTTTGTCCTAGTAGGTGAAACAGAAAGATACAGAGAACAGTACAGGCTGTTGTCTCTTCTCCTGATGGCACCTTGAAGAGCCAGTCATCCAAGTATGGGTACACTCAATGACTGAGGAAGACAGCAACCGGCAACAGGAATTCAATAAAGATTATTGGTGTGGATATGAGCTGAAATGAAAATCCTTACATTGGTATGTTATGTTATCAATTTCTTGTAAAGCGCACGTTCACCGGGAGGTTTCATGGCGCTAGCTCTAGCGTGTGCTGGGACCGTAGGAGGAGTTACACGTGGGCCTGTGTAAACAGCCATGTTTTGAGCATTTTCCTAAAGCTCAGGAGGTTGTTATAAGATCGGGTCTCTAGCGGAAGGGAGTTCCAGAGTCTGGGGGCTAAAATCGCGAAACTGCGGCCACCCTGTAGCTTAAAAGAGGGGGTGGTCAGAAGTTGGAGGTTGGCGGAGCGAAGGTTGCGGGAGGGGGTGTACCTAGGTAGGAGGCATTTGATACATTTTGGGCTCCGGCCATGAAGAGACTTGAAGATGATACATGCCGTCTTGAATGCTGTATGTTGGGGGATGGGGAGCCAGTGGAGTTTTTTTTAGCAGGGGTTTGGCAGATTGCCATCTGGGTAGCTGATGGATCAATCTGGCAGCCTGATTCTGGACTAGCTGGAGGCATTTACAGAGGAAGAGTGGTAGGCCCAGGTATATAGAATTAGCATAATCTAGTGTGATAGTACCAAGGCTATCACAACCTGAATCAAAGCTGAGTGGGTGAACATACGACTGATCTTCCTAATCCTGTGTAGCTGGAAGAAGCAGGTGGAGACAACTGTGCCTACTTGGATTTTTAGAGATAGGTCATTGTTAAAGATTACCCCTAGACTCTTGACCGAGGTGGATGGGATGGGGGGAAAGCCAAGTTTTGCTGGCCAGTAATGTGGGCCCCAGAGGGTTTGACTGTTCCCGTTCAGGACTAGCTCGGTCTTGCCGGGATTCAATTTCAGATGGTTTCGGTCCATCCACTGGTAGATGTGGAGCATGGTGCCCTGGAATTCCAGGATTGATTTAGGGGAATTATCTATTGTGAAAATGAGCTGTAGGTCATCCGCATAATTAAAAGTCGTAGTTTTTCGTTTCTTCAAGGACTGAATCAGGGGTAGCAGATACAAATTACACAGCAAGGGAGAAAGTGAGGATCCCTGAGGGACCCCACATGTAGTGGTTAGCTTAGGTGCAGTGAAAGGGGTTAGGCATACCGCTTGAGTGCGGCTGCTGAGGAAAGACCCAATCCAGCTGAGAGCTGAGTCATGGATGCCAGCCTGTTTGACACGGTCCATTAAGATGACATGGTCGACCGTGTCAAACTCGGCCGAGAGATCTAGAAGGACCAGAGCCTGAGGGATGCCTTTATCAGCATTACCTCGTAGGGCATCCAATACTGCTAGGATTACTGTCTCTGTAGAGTGAGCAGGGCGGAACCATGCTTGGTGAGGGTCTAAGTAGTCAGACTGCTCAATAAAATTAGACAAGCATATTGCTACATGGGTTGAATGACCGTAGCCAAGTAGGGGAGCAGGGAGATGAGCCTGTAGTTGGATAAGTTCTGGGGGTCCGCTCCTGGTTTCTTTAGGTGAATGCTTTGGGGACCCTGCCCTGAGAGAGGGATATCCTTTAGGATATGCGGGGGACAGCAGTCCCTGGGGGAGCCAGAGTTCACCCTGGACAGTAAGACCTGCAGAGACTGGGCATCTATGAGGGGAAAATGATCTAGAGTGTAGCGATTTGATATCATGGCAGGGGGCCTCCTTGGGACAGGAGCTAGGGATACTGGCTTTGATGTTAACAATTTTTTCCAGAAAATAATTATTTAGGGAATCACACAAGTCGTGGGTCGCAATGGGTTTGGGAAAAATTCTCTCTGCATTGGATAGCTCGTTCACTATGGCGAAGATATCCTTCGATCTATTGTTGGAGTTTGTGATTCTCGCCGAGAAGTAGGTGGCTTTGGCTGAGATAATGGCTTTTTTATAATCTTTGCGGGCAGTCAGGTAGTGATGTTTTCCTTCAGGGGTATAGGTGAGTTTCCATTTCCTCTCCTTTTGGCGGAGATCTAGTTTTTGAGCTCTTAGCTCAGAGGAGAACCGTTTCTGAGCTTCAGAACGGCGGGTGAGTTTGAGTTTTTTAAGCGGGCGTGTTTGTTGCTGGCTGCTAATAGCCAGGCTGAGATGTTGGCTTCAAAGAGATCCACATCTGGATTGAATGCGGGTGTGTGCTGTCCTACCACTGAAAAGCAGAGGTATTTCCTGTGCTTCCAGAGTACGAGGATGTGAAAATATGCATCCTTAATATCCTGGTGTATCAAAATCGTTTCTCCGAAGCATTAGGCGGACTTTCTGGAGCCTTATATGAACTTTTTAGTTCCCTGGGGTCTAAAATAAGTCTCCATTCCAAGTCGTTTTCATTATCAAAAAAATCTGGGATTAAATCCCTGATTTCTCTGAGATTTCAGGACAGTCTTGATTGCTCCTTTCAGAGGGAGGAGGAGAATTTCCTGTTGCAGCTTCCTCAATTGAAGATGATGTACCTCCCTGGGTGGCCAGATATGTGCTTTTTGCAAAACCTCCAACATATGACCACAGTGTACAATCTGCTGCATGTCAAGGACTCCCATGCGGGGGCAAAAAGGGTAATCCTTCCCTCATCTGTTGAGATGGGGTAGCTTGCGGGAGGAGCAGCTGTGAAGAGTCACGTTTGTTATTTGTTGCCAGGCAGAATGTTTGCGAGACAAAACTCTTTTGCCCAGAACACCTGCCATTGCCTTGCCTTTGCTTTCTGTTGATTGCATAGCCATGGTGTAATCTGGCCTGTCTTGGGGGATAATATGACTGGGCTTGACTTCTGTACTGATTGAAGTCTCTCCTAATGCTTTGGGTTCTTTGTGAGCCACAACACGTTGTTGATCCAAGACAACGTTACTGGAGGACGGCCAGTGATTTTGCTGTATCTGTTTTAATATTCTGAAAGGCAACATAAACATGCTTTCCAAACAGGGTGGTTTAATTCGCATATCCAGTATTTCTGTTCGGACTTCTGGACAAAAAGGGTAGATCTCAGCCATTCCTGTTTACAAAAGATCGCTTCTTACTATCCTATCAGGGCGATCATATAAATCTGGTCGTCCTAAATCCCTGAAGGCTGACCTAATGTAATTTAACCAGGGGATATGATTGGCCTTATAAAGGTGCATACAATCCTTCAGGATTGCCTTGCTTAGCTCCAATATTCTGTTTACCCATATTGAAAACCAACACATCTGAAATATATCCCATACCTAAATCCTTATGCATCACAGAAGAAGCCCCAGATTGGGAAACAGCAAGTAAATGTCTCAGAACCTCAATTACCTGTATTTCGGGGGCCTTTTTATCGCTACCATATGAGATCAGGGCGATACATTTTGATTGAAAGATTTTAATCAGTGCCTTAATGGGCTTGTCCCCCAACCGACTCGCAAAATAAATCACCAAGGCCACTGCCCTAGCCATGGTTTTCCTTTTAGCTTTTAATAAGGGGGTCGTCCATGAGTCCTTTTCATCAAACAGACCCCAAGGTAGGGAAAGGCTTTTACCTTGGAAATCTCATACCCCTCGAGGGTATAATTCCTCCCCCCCCTTACTTTCTGTCCCTATCACCATGGTTGTTTGTCCTACTATAATTTGTGCACAGATCCAGTTTACTCAAAGAATTAACAAATTAGTTAAGCAGGTATTGAAAGCCGAACGCGGTCCTTGCTAGTAACACCGCGTTATTGGCATACAGAGGTGTGGTAATACACTGAGAACCTGCTTGTGGGGTATCTTTAAAGGCAGTACAAAGACTCTTCCCTGAGTCATTTATATAAAGTGCACATAATAGCGGGGCAGATATACAGCCCTGCCTGAAAGCTGATGAAAGATCCATAAATGCAAGATGTTATAGGCCTCTTTTAGCTGTTGTTTACTTGCCTATAATCAGCTACAAGTTTGACCTTGGTCCAAAGTTTTTTCTACCCACTCTAAAGCCATACGGTAAGTCAGGCAAGGCTCTTTTTTAGTCCAGCCATAATGACAACCTAGAAAAATGGTCCATGATCTTAACTACTGAATCAATCAGTGAAATAAGTCTGTAGCAGCACAGGTAATTTCTAAACACTTTTTTACAAATTGGGACAATGAAGGACCTGGACCACAATAGAGGGGTACCAGCTGTTACTGCTGCATTTAAAACTTATGTCAAACTTGTTGCTCATTTCACCAGATCAGTTTGATCAAAATCTGCATGTACCTCACCTGGGCCTAGCGCTTCCCTTTTGGACATACCGGCAATAGCCTCCTTAAGCTCGTCTTCCTTGAAAGTCAAATTTGATTTGCCTATCATGACCTCCATAGTAGGATCTAGAGCTTTTACAGAATCGTAGCCATAAATCCCCTGAAAATGCTCCACCCAACCTTCAGGAGGAATATGACACTCCAATAGACCATTTACAACCTCTGCAAAATAAGGGTAGTTTACTATCTTCCAAAATTGTGCACTGTTTTTAAGAACATTACCTTGAAGGAGCTCATCCCATGCCTCTTGACTAACAATTGTTTTTCGATTGGCCACTGCAGTCTTATCAATCTTTCTACATAATGCCACTTCCTTGCTATCTCTTGGGATTTTTTCAGAGCTAAAAGCAGGTTTTGGTGAGCTTTGGAGCAAGTATGATCAAACCACCTAAATTCAGGGATCTTTGAATTTAGTACCGCCCCCCATCCCCGCCACCCCCCATTGTGAGGATCTTCCGAATATACTTGCGGATCCTTTGGAAAGCTGACAATAATCCATCAGGATTGATACTGGTCTGTAAACATATGTGAATGTCCTGTCCACAAGTGAGATATACATTACCCAAGGGACTGCCTTGGACCACTTCAATCTGCGCCTCTGATCTACTGGTTTGAAATCCCGCCCCTTGGAAAATGTTTTAATCTTGGCATATTTTCCCAGTCATGATGTCAGTTGTTGACAGATGAAAAGTCTCCTGGATACACAAACTCAAAACAAACAAAATACAGTACACCGAGAGCTGAAGATGGGGCTGGCTAACCTCCAGGTCAGACCAGATGGTCTCAGGATCAGGTCAGTAAAAGGTTAGGACAAAGCTGTTCTCAGGAACTCACACAATACATGTGCAGTAAAAATCTCATCTATGGTGGCTTCTAGGGGGAGCAGGAGAGTTTAGCACTTCCACCTCATTGCCCCAGTTCAGGTTGTTTCAAATGAGGTGGATGTGCTACTAAACAAAGACAGTTGTTGAGGCGCATTGCCATATTTACACTGATTACTGTTATTTAAAGGTACTAGGCATTCCGAGCTTGAAAATAGAACATAATTCAAGTATGTGAATACACAAAATATACACTGCTTGAGAAACAAATAATATATCCTGGAAAAGGTTTTTGAAAGTATTCCAAAAGTACAAAGATATACCAGCAAAACATTTAAGGTCATGAAAGGAAATGGACTGAAATGGCCAGAAGCATCTCTACTTATGGTCTTATTATGCATGTCTGAACAGAATAATGCAAATTGTAGTTTTTGGAGTACAGTCGCTGAAGGTCAAGCTTATTTTATGTTTTTACTCGGTAGTCTCCATGTAAGGAACTTGTTGCATAAGTTTATCACATTTGAGAAAAAGTTATGCTGGAACTACAGGTCTGTCAAGTGAACTACAAATCTTTCTAGGCCTGTACTGTGCCACAGATGGCCACTTTTTTAGTTTCGACAGCCCCAGGACCATGTCAGGACCATGTCAGGCCCTAGCAGTGGCCCGGCCAACGGTGGGTGACGGTGTGCTGGGGTAGACCAACGCACAGCACACAGAAATTGCCACAAAAATTGACTATTTTGCAACAAAAATTGACTATTTTGCTCGGTTTTTTAGGTTTTTTTTACCAACTTTTCTGTTGCTTCGCTCGTAACATGGCCGTCGGCTTATGTCGAGTTTAGTTCTTGCTTCGTTGCACGCTGCCTCCTGCTGGCCATCTTAACACTTCATTTCTGTCAACTCTGCTCTTCTCCTTCACAAATTCCTTGTGCTGTACTCCGATCACGGACGTCTGCTAGGGTTGTTTACTGTTTACTTCCCATCTCATGGTGCCCCCTGCTGGCTGCCTCAAAGTTTGTCTACTCTGCTTTATTAGTTTTGCTAACCCCTTGATCACCTGGACCATGGTCTTCCTGTTTTTTTTTGCTGTTTGCCTCTCTGCTCGCCTGCTGCCCCCCCCCCCCCCCCGCTGGCGACCTCAACCCCTACCCTCGCACGACTACTTCTGAAATGACCTGTGCTAGGCTTTTTTACCTTAGAGAAGGGGCAAACTCATGGGCACAGAGAGAAAATAGTCTGTCCAGAAAATGATGCTGTTTGTTCCCATTTAGTACACTTTCTTTCTTTGTCTACTTCCTTTGCTCCTATCCCCTCTCCCCTGAATCTCTCCCCTTGCCTGCTACACCGCCTAGCCCCCTGTCCTTTTGTGCCCTTTGATTAAGCATTCCTTCTCCCCTTGTTGGGGAAAGATCCAATATTTATACTCTGGAGTCTCAGCGAACCTGCTGAGAGAGTCCAAAGCGCTAAGGGAGCCACTCACAGTTGTGGTATGGTATAGCACCCCTTGCCAAAGCACTCCCTCTCCCCTTTTTGGGGAAGGATCCAGTATGTAGGCCTTGGAGTCTCAGCGACTACTCTGAGAGAGTACACTGCATAAAGGGAGCCTCTTGCAACAGAGGTTGGGAAATGATACCACTTCCCCTGGGATCACAGCTTACTGGACTTTGGACGCAGCTTTGACTCGTCTACCGGTTTGCGCCCCCTTCACCCTCCCCCTCCTCTTTCCCTGCTGAGTCTCTCACCCTCCCCTCCACTTTCCCTCCTTCATTCTCTGTCAACTTCTCCTGCTCCTACCCCCTCCCCTGAATCTCTCCCCTTGCCTGTTTTTTCCATTATGTATATGTCCTTTTTGTTTGTCTTGACCTTACATGTAACTATGTTGCCATGATCTAATCACTGTAATCTTTGTAACAATGTAACCTGCAACTATGGTCTGATACTCATGTAAAGCGCTCTGATACCTCTGGGTCTAGCCAGCGCTATATAAAACCTTTAAAATAAATAAATAAACATGCTGAGTTCTGCTAGGATACAAAAGGGGATTATGGACGGAGCGTTTGAGCAAATCAAACACTCACCCCCAGTCAACTGATCTGGGTTTAATCCATCACCATTCTTTAGCTCACTCAGCCACCCCAGTTCAGACATGGCCATATGCAAATCAGTCTGACCCTGTGCCTCATGGGAACAGTCCAGCCCGAACTGCCAAGCCATGTCTTCCCTGGACCGGAAACAAGCATCCTGGGACCGGTTTCGGATTCATAATCCTCATCAGCCAGGCTATCTTGAATCCAGTGGCCAAGTGAGCATGGGACTCACGTCTGAGCATACCCTGCCAACTTAGGGCGAACCAAGCGATACAAAAGGGGATGATGGACGGAGCGTTTGAGCAAATCAAACACTCACCCCCAGTCAACTGATCTGGGTTTAATCCATCACCATTCTTTAGCTCACTCAGCCACCCCAGTTCAGACATGGCCATATGCAAATCAGTCTGACCCTGTGCCTCATTGGAACAGTCCAGCCCGAACTGCCAAGCCATGTCTTCCCTAGACCGGAAACAAGCATCCTGGGACCGGTTTCGGATTCATAATCCTCATCAGCCAGGCTATCTTGAATCCAGTGAGCAAGGGACTCACGTCTGAGCATACCCTGCCAACTTAGGGCGAACAAAGCGATACAAAAGGGGATGATGGACGGAGCGTTTGAGCAAATCAAACACTCACCCCCAGTCAACTGATCTGGGTTTAATCCATCACCATTCTTTAGCTCACTCAGCCACCCCAGTTCAGACATGGCCATATGCAAATCAGTCTGACCCTGTGCCTCATGGGAACAGTTCAGCCCGAACTGCCAAGCCATGTCTTCCCTGGACTGGAAACAAGCATCCTGGGACCGGTTTCGGATTCATAATCCTCATCAGCCAGGCTATCTTGAATCCAGTGGCCAAGTGAGCAAGGGACTCACGTCTGAGCATACCCTGCCAACTTAGGGCGAACAAAGCGATACAAAAGGGGATGATGGACGGAGCGTTTGAGCAAATCAAACACTCACCCCCAGTCAACTGATCTGGGTTTAATCCATCACCATTCTTTAGCTCACTCAGCCACCCCAGTTCAGACATGGCCATATGCAAATCAGTCTGACCCTGTGCCACATTGGAACAGTCCAGCCCGAACTGCCAAGCCATGTCTTCCCTAGACCGGAAACAAGCATCCTGGGACCGGTTTCGGATTCATAATCCTCATCAGCCAGGCTATCTTGAATCCAGTGGCCAAGTGAGCATGGGACTCACGTCTGAGCATACCCTGCCAACTTAGGGCGAACCAAGCGATACAAAAGGGGATGATGGACGGAGCGTTTGAGCAAATCAAACACTCACCCCCAGTCAACTGATCTGGGTTTAATCCATCACCATTCTTTAGCTCACTCAGCCACCCCAGTTCAGACATGGCCATATGCAAATCAGTCTGACCCTGTGCCTCATTGGAACAGTCCAGCCCGAACTGCCAAGCCATGTCTTCCCTAGACCGGAAACAAGCATCCTGGGACCGGTTTCGGATTCATAATCCTCATCAGCCAGGCTATCTTGAATCCAGTGACCAAGTGAGCAAGGGACTCACGTCTGAGCATACCCTGCCAACTTAGGGCGAACAAAGCGATACAAAAGGGGATGATGGACGGAGCGTTTGAGCAAATCAAACACTCACCCCCAGTCAACTGATCTGGGTTTAATCCATCACCATTCTTTAGCTCACTCAGCCACCCCAGTTCAGACATGGCCATATGCAAATCAGTCTGACCCTGTGCCTCATGGGAACAGTTCAGCCCGAACTGCCAAGCCATGTCTTCCCTGGACCGGAAACAAGCATCCTGGGACCGGTTTCGGATTCATAATCCTCATCAGCCAGGCTATCTTGAATCCAGTGGCCAAGTGAGCAAGGGACTCACGTCTGAGCATACCCTGCCAACTTAGGGCGAACAAAGCGATACAAAAGGGGATGATGGACGGAGCGTTTGAGCAAATCAAACACTCACCCCCAGTCAACTGATCTGGGTTTAATCCATCACCATTCTTTAGCTCACTCAGCCACCCCAGTTCAGACATGGCCATATGCAAATCAGTCTGACCCTGTGCCACATTGGAACAGTCCAGCCCGAACTGCCAAGCCATGTCTTCCCTAGACCGGAAACAAGCATCCTGGGACCGGTTTCGGATTCATAATCCTCATCAGCCAGGCTATCTTGAATCCAGTGGCCAAGTGAGCATGGGACTCACGTCTGAGCATACCCTGCCAACTTAGGGCGAACCAAGCGATACAAAAGGGGATGATGGACGGAGCGTTTGAGCAAATCAAACACTCACCCCCAGTCAACTGATCTGGGTTTAATCCATCACAATTCTTTAGCTCACTCAGCCACCCCAGTTCAGACATGGCCATATGCAAATCAGTCTGACCCTGTGCCTCATGGGAACAGTTCAGCCCGAACTGCCAAGCCATGTCTTCCCTGGACCGGAAACAAGTATCCTGGGACCGGTTTCGGATTCATAATCCTCATCAGCCAGGCTATCTTGAATTCAGTGGCCAAGTGAGCAAGGGACTCACGTCTGAGCATACCCTGCCAACTTAGGGCGAACAAAGCGATACAAAAGGGGATGCATATAGCCAGGTCTGAACTGGGGTGGCAGAGTGGGCTAAAGTACGGTGATGGATCAAACCCAGATCTTTTGACTCGGTGTGAGTGTTTGATTGGTTCAGATGCTCCGTCCATCACCACCCCCTTTTGTACCGTTTTGGCCGCCATAAGTGTGGCAGGGTATGCTCAGACGTGAGTCCCTTGCTCACTTTGCCACTGGATTCAAGCAAGCCGGACTGAAGACGGCTGGAATGCCAGAAACCGGTCCTCGGAAGCTTGTTTCCAGTCCAGGTAAGGCATGGCTTGGCAGTTCGGGCTGGACTGTTCCCATGAGGCACAGGGTCAGACTGATTTGCATATAGCCAGGTCTGAACTGGGGTGGCAGAGTGGGCTAAAGAACGGTGATGGATCAAACCCAGATCTTTTGACTGGGTGTGAGTGTTTGATTGGTTCAGATGCTCAGTCCATCACCACCCCCTTTTTTACCGCTTTGGCCGCCATAAGTGTGGCAGGGTATGCTCAGACGTGAGTCCCTTGCTCACTTTGCCACTGGATTCAAGCAAGCCGGGCTGAAGACGGCTGGAATGCCAGAAACCGGTCCTCGGAAGCTTCTTTCCGGTCCAGGGAAGGCATGGCTTGGCAGTTCGGGCTGGACTGTTCCCATGAGGCACAGGGTCAGACTAATTTGCATATAGCCAGGTCTGAACTGGGGTGGCAGAGTGGGCTAAAGAACGGTGATGGATCAAACCCAGATCTTTTGACTGGGTGTGAGTGTTTGATTGGTTCAGATGCTCCGTCCATCACCACCCCCTTTTGTACCGCTTTGGCCGCCATAAGTGTGGCAGGGTATGCTCAGACGTGAGTCCCTTGCTCACTTTGCCACTGGATTCAAGCAAGCCGGGCTGAAGACGGCTGGAATGCCAGAAACCGGTCCTCGGAAGCTTGCTTCCGGTCCAGGGAAGGCATGGCTTGGCAGTTCGGGCTGGACTGTTCCAATGAGGCATAGGGTCAGACTGATTTGCATATAGCCAGGTCTGAACTGGGGTGGCAGAGTGGGCTAAAGAACGGTGATGGATCAAACCCAGATCTTTTGACTGGGTGTGAGTGTTTGATTGGTTCAGATGCTCCGTCCATCACCACCCCCTTTTGTACCGAGTTCTGCTAGTAAGCTTTTTTTGGATGCCCCACTGAACTCCACATCCGTGAGTCTGTTTTGAAGGACTGAATATCTTCAGCACCACCAAATATTCCCCCACATATTTCCACCAACACATTCAGAAAACTACTTAATAGTAGGAAGGACTTGTTGTCAACTGATATGCTCAGTGTCCACACATGTGATGTGATGATCAAGGATGGTGCAGTTATGTCCTGACTGCTTGCCCATCAGAGGAACTTGTGTCTATCTCACCACTTGTGAACTCAAGAACAACTTCTACAGTGTTAATGAAATGCTGGCCCATCGCCCAGCAGGTTCCATGGCATGTTGTGTACAGCATTTCAAAGATACAGGGACAGTCCAAAGTTTCCAAATAGTAACAGAAAAACAAATTCACATTTTGATTTAATGTAATTATTCAGTTTGTTTTCTAACATTTTATAATCCACCCCCATCTTTAGACTAGTAAAGTGCATGCACAGACAGGAAAGCAAGTTAAGACAACAGCTGGAAGGGAAGGTGTTAAGAAATGATGAATCAAAGGAACAATAAGCAACTGAAGGGTAAGTAAGGAACAAATGATGTAAAACGAGTAAGTAAGAGAAAATAGTGAAGAGTAGGGTGGAAAATGTGTGGGAAGTTCCTGTTCACCCAGCATCATATGCACAGATCAGATACATTTTTAAGAGAGACACTGGTCTAGCTTCATCACATCCTTTTGGTAACTAGAAGAGAAAGGAAAGGAGAAGGCAAAAAAGGGAAGGGAGCTGACAGCTCATGGTTAACAAGAAAGGATGAGGCAGAGATAGAAGGGAGGAGAGAGTGAAGGGAGAGAAAGAGAGAATGAGGAGTAAAAATGAGTAGGGGAAATTGATAGAAAAGGGAGCAGGGTTGTGAGGAAACAATATAAGTCATTTCACACAATGGGTGTTTAGATTTTGTTCTGGTTGCCTTTCATCACACATGCCGATTTGAATCTAGATTAGATGTGCATCTGTCCCACCTAAAACCATCTACATTGTGGTCATTTCAAAGCTGCATGATGATACTCCAAAACAAGAATCCAATTGGCAGTTCTACGGAACAGCAGTTGTAAAGGGGAGTTATGCCATTTTTGACAACTCGCTAAACTGGAGCCACATAGTATATATGTAGATAATCCCCAGAAATAGCTACTGACTTTGATGCAGCAGAGATGTTAATATTCCTGTGGATTCAAATTGTTAGAAGAAAGAATGTCTTTGGGGAAGTGCAAGAGAAGAGGCGGAAATAAGCCCTGGACAACATGGTGGCTCTGTAGATCCATCCTGCTGAACCCAATTCGAAAACACAGGATACAAGGAATATAAACTGATATGATTGGACTCACTCTAAGCCTCCTAACTTCCTGTCAACATGGCACCATTCCTTATTCTCTAGAGCAACAGCGCTGTGCTAATCACGCAGTAATCAAATGCGGATGAGAAGTCTTCTGGTATTATTTTCCGTATACGACATCGCCCCACACAGCAAGATTGGTATCAGGCTCCAGGACTGTGGTCGTGTGCTAGCGCTGCCAGCAGTCAGCCTCCCCACAAAAAGGCACCAGCTCAGTTTAAATGCTCCATAACTGACATCACAGCACATAAGGCTGTCAAAGACATGTCCTGTGGTAAGTGATTCCCTTCAATCTGAACTCAATTGAAAGGGGCTCTGCTCCACCGCACCCAACGGCTGCTCAGACCACTTACCGGACACCTCTTGCATTATTTTCGGGTCCCAGGAGTCATTTTTAATTGGGGATTGGCACTTCTGAATGCCACGCTATGCCATCATCTTGGTACAGTGGTGTGTGCTTGAGGGGTGACTCTGCCTCAATACAATAAGGGGTATTCCCTCTATAACCCAAAACGCATCTGGGAACAATATACTTCAATAACAAAAAATGATGCTATGGGACCAATATGTATAAATACTTATTACAAATAGGTCTATCAATTACCCATCTGACCTTACATAATTTTTCAGAAATAAATCAACTCAGTTATATATTTCATTTACATCCTGAACGCTAAAGAAACCAATCCAAAGATAATATATAATCTTTGTATAATGTGTTTTATTCACTCATATCTTTTTTTGTATATTTATTCTTTTACTTTCCACATTTCTTTTTCAAACAAAAATACAATTCTTTTGGGTTCTTTAAATCTAAAAAAGCAATATATACAAAGTTATCACACAATATATATAAATCTCAAAACGAAATTAGAAATTGGAAAAGTGAAAAATTGACTACATTATTTACATAATGTTTCAAAAATAGCCCATATTCTTTAAATGGATACTCTATACCTTGTTATCTAAAGAGTATTCCGTAATCTTACTGGTACACCCTACTTTCGCAGTTTCCTTAAAATAGATTATTTTGTCCCTCCTGTTTTAAACTGCTCCTTTTTTAATTGTCACCAAATTTAAATTCGTTGGGTGTCCGTTTCCAAGGTTGTCGACGCGTTTCAGCCCCTTTAAATTCTGGGCCTCATCAGGACTTGGGCTTGAGCATACATACAGAATTATGTTGCACCTATTCAATCAAAAGAACCTTATTACATATCTACATACTGTAAAAATATTGAAGAAAAACCACTTAAGAAAAATCATACAGGACCAATCTATACCTAAAATACCTTAGCTACATATCTACACATTTACAAGTATATGAACCAACTACAAAACATATCCTGGAGTGGCAGCAAGCAAGACTCCGACTAATGTGTCCACCAGTGCACTTATTGTATACAACACCTGTGTGTGCAATGAATTAACTAAGATGTGTCACTTAACCTGCAAATAAACCACCAAGGTGTATATTATGGTGTGTGCTAAAACCACTATTATACATACTGAAAATGCACATACCAATACTTTGCAAAAACGTTTCCAGTTGGATTTCAGGAGTCGTGACTGATAGGGTATATTTATTCTGGGTATACACCTGTCCACTTTTCTTCTAAAGCGTAAATTATATAGGACAGTGAAAAAATGAAAGGGAACCATTATTCATTTAAATGGTAACCCAATCAACAACATACAAAACCAATTACAACAATAATGAGGAAAGGGGGAAAGAAAACTAAGTCGTATAACAGTAACACTATGTCGTTTAAATGGGTCTGGACTAAAATTACAATCTACAACCACTCTTCTCACCTATATAATTCGAGGACTCACTTTTATGGTTTCAAAGTGATTAGCGCCAAATATGCCGCCTCGGTCACCAGGACATAATTTGTATAGCGACAGTCCTACCACGGATCTAAACATATATATATGGAGAGACAAAAGGGAGGGGGGGGGGGGGAAAGAAAAAAGACATGATGTAATCTCTTTTCTGTTCCCGAAAATAACCGAATACATAAGTAGGCCAATTGCTATATTTTTTTAACTCGCTCTCACCAGCAACGGCCTAATATATTTCACAAGCCCCATCTCACCTAAAAATCCAAACGTGGCGCCATAATACTCTCGTCTTCTCGTTACCGTAGATCACCTCTCTCCTCTTCCTTATTTTGCCGATCACGTGGGCAGGAACCCGGATATAGTCACATAATGAAACGCAACGAAGGACTATGTGTCTGCGTTTCACAAGCCTAGTACACCCAGTGTGTTGGGGCAGTGATTACAACTATTCTGACATTTCCCAGTAGTTGATGTCTCTGGGAAACATTAAAACAGGAGTGTTTTTTTACTCATTGGGCACAGCGACACTAATCTAAAAAATTACCGCAACATTAGAAATATTGAATAATATAATCGATCAATCATATCGATAAGTTTATAAATGTAGAGATAGGTGGACAACCAAAGTCCTACGTGCTGCCAGTCCTCACAATCTAGCATCCTGACTTGATGCAATATTTACAACACAAATCATATCAAATATATATATACAAATTCAAACCATAAGTGAACAGTTAAAATACAGTTAGCTATATTTCTCTTATTTGACCCTATCTTGTATTGACCATGTACGATCTATATCTCTATTAAGGCCCACATTGGGGGTGACTCTGCAGCATCGCAAGCACATAATCACAAGAGGAAGCCCCATTCACAGTGTGCTTCCTGATAGAAGTCCAGTAGGTGCAAGTTATTAATAAGCTCAACTCCTCAACACAAGACTTTCTGAACTGCAGGTCAGGGGCCAGCAATGCCCCCATTCTCATTATTTTGCTGGCCAATTTAATACACACCTGAGGATTATGCCCAAGCCAGGTGCGAAAGCCGTGTACCAACTTTTCTGAAGTAGTGACAGGTTAACAGACACAGAGAATGCAGAACTCAACTCCCACCATGGAAGTAGCCACCCTAGAAAGAATCATTGCAGAGTAGAAGATCATAAATGTGTCCATTACTTCAATGCAGCAATCAACAGCAGACACAGCTATGAAATTTAAAAGCCCAGGTTTGGATTTAATTTCCTTCCAGACACAATTAACCCTACTGGCGGGAGAGTCGCAGAACTGGATACAAGATCAGACAGGGCCCTGGACTGAGGTTTGGCTATATGGAAAATCCAACACAGATTGTCAGAGATAGAGCTCCACAGTCCCCTGGACAACATCCACATTTTCAGGGTACTGGAGAAAGAAGCAGGGAATGATGCGAAACAATCCCTGATTGCTTGGCTACCGACTTTTTTGCAAACCACGTGCAATCCACCATTTGAATTTCAGCCTGTGTCACATGTTGAAAATGTATCAAGAACCACCTTAACCGCAGGCCAATAATGGCATGCCTCCTGCGCCATGAACACGCATGCGTTTGTCAATTTTTCCGGCAACACAGCCCATATCACCAAACTGGTCAGAAGATCAAAGCAGCGACTGACTACGCATCTGAAATTAACCTAATCAGGAGGAAATTTCTAATGCTGCCGTTGATTCTGAAATAAGTCTCTTAGACCCTGGTCTCATGTGTATAAGGTTACCTGAAAGTGCTCTGGGCCGACGGCACTGGAACATTCCTGGACCCGATTAGCGACCCGATAATGAATATTACAGCTCATCATCACAGAGAAGGCTGCACCCCACCAGTGTTCCAGAATTTCTGGCTAGATGGAGGACACCGCAATTCCTCTTGCCGGCCATCCACCCAGCAGTGTAAACAGCATGCACATTCCTATAACAACAAGGATACATCTAGATCCCCTGAAACCCAATTGAGGTGACCCATAAAACCACCATAGCCCACACATACATGCCAGCAGTTACTAGATAACCTACAGCTCACGAACCACAACAGGATTACTCAACCTTACTTTGCCATAGTCAATAGAAAATTACAGCATTGAGCTCCACTCACAGTACACTCATCATCCCTCAGTCATAAAATCTCTCCTTGACAATGACAAACAGTGGTCTGTCAGTGCTCGCCCTGAACATCCTAGCCCTAAAAAGCTTTGTCAAACTCAATAAAATACTCTAGTTGCTAGACATTCATAATTCTGACTTGCCCCGGCAGCAGGAACTTCACCTCTCAGCACTGAATCCTCAAAATATAAGAGAAACTGGGTGGGGAACTTGATTTACACATTCGGAACATAAAATAAACAAGCATTTGCAAAGCAATAGTTCTCACGTTTGCGAGTTAGAGCTATTGGCATTGTAAATGAAAATGTGTTTTTACCTATGTGTTTTGGTATGCAGTGCAGTGGCCTTTAAGACTTTATAAGTGTTTAGCGATGCACTTTCTAATGTAAGTAAATAAATTAATACATACACAATCTGACCTTTTGTAATTTAATGGGGTGGAGAGAGCGCAGAGAGAGAGAGAGGCAATAGCAAACTAGGAAGAGACAGAGCCAGGAGGAAGAGAGTGTAGGAGACACACTTCACATGTCTGGAGCTGCAGTAAGACATCTGTGGCAGTGAAACCCACGATGATCCCTAGGAGTGGAGGGGTGGGGAAATAGAGGGAGGCGAGAGGAAGGGAGCGACTGAAATAAAGATAGGGAGAGACAGCAAAACTGTGAAAGTGCCTCCACAATCCACATCCTGGCCCCTACAGGGTTAGGTGAGACAGAAGGTGAGAGAGAGAGAGAGAGAGAGAGGGCTGTGGAAGAGAGAGCAGAAAGAGGATAGGGAGACAGCAAAGGCATGCAAGGAGCTGTAGTGAGATATCGCTCAGTGACATACAGTCCTATAGCAAGCTGATCCCTGGTGTTGGGGGGAGGGGAATGGCGACTAGAGGCAGATTGAGGAGGCAGTTGAGGAATGGGTGGGGGGAGGGTGTGAGAGAGACAGGAAAGACAGCAAGCAGTACCAACTGAGACAGGGAGAGGACCTTGTAGGAGGGTTTGGGAGAGGCTTGACAGGTGAGAAGAGAAAGTGAGGAAGAAAGGCTGATCAGAAAATGAAACTAAGTCACAGAATTCTAGAGATTTTCATATAAATGCATCCGTTTATTAAGTGGGGGAAACCTGAATATAGTTAATGTATTGATGCAGCACTGACACTGCCTGAAGACCGTTTCTAAGCCTTCCGTGAGGGGTTACAGACAACAAGGATTACAGGAGATCTGGAGGTAGGATCTGGGTATCCCTCGCAGATCCCGCGTGTGAGTTCACTTCTTGTGAAATATACACTTAAAACCATAAACAATGGCTTGCCTTGGCGTGGGGTTTCGACCCCTTGCACTGAGGAAAAGTGAGACACACTGGGGATGGCAGGATCTCTGCAAGGAGCTGGACAAATGCTAAGAGTGTCCTCAAGAAGATCGAAACCCGGGGGGCGTGTTTTCCGGCGAACCAACATGGCCTCTAGCTAGGGCTGCTCCGAAACCCTCTCGTCCTACCTTATTAATCCGCCGCATAAATCCGTCTGCAAAGTGTGGATTCTGGAACGGGAGTGAGAGCGGTGCCCGATAAAGCTTGCCTGGGCGAAATCGGAGGTGGTGGGCCGTAGTTATCCTTGTCAGCGCCTCACGGCCTGTGACCGGTGAAGCTGGGGCCTCGGGTGCTGGAGTCGGCCGTCGGAGGGGTCGAGGACGCCGGCGTGACTCTCTCCCCCACCCTCGGGGGGTTGAAGATGCTAAACCACAAGGCTCAGGAAACGTCCTTAAGCCCCCCGGAGGCTGTGGCGCTGTGGCCTAGCGCTCTGAACTGGGGACTGCAGCCCCGAGCGGAGTTACTCGCGACGGAACCGGACCGTGGACATCTGCGCGGCGGGCCCACATCGGCCGACCTAGATGCGAGGACAGACCATGTGACCTCGCTGGTGCGGAGTTGACGGTGACTGGGACCGTGCCCTACAACGTCTGCAGTCCCTTTTCAACTCGGACTGCCTCCCAGAAATCGTGACAATTTGAGTGGTGCCCTGGCGTGAATGCCCCCATCGCCTCCTTGCCTGGTAACCACGGTCTGTATTGGACAGTGCCCGGGGCCTTCAGGTGCAGTGTGCGAGGATCTGACGCGGCTGCACCTACTGTGGTGGAGATTCCACAGGGCTGGCGAGATTCCGCTGGGCGGACTTACAGGTGAGCCGCTGTAATACAGCGTCTGGGCGGACCTGCTGAAGGCGCGGTGGGGAGCTCCTTTGACCTTGCTGGATTGGGCCTCACTATCTGGGACGACCCCCTGGACTGGCGGAGCCTAGGAGAGTTTTTTCTGGGTAACATCACTGTGGCTCGGGAGGGCCTGGATGAGTGAGCGTAGAGCGGGTGCTTTTATGTTAACTTCGCCATTGATGCCGGCTGCCTGTGGCCATATTGTGTAAACCCCCCGCTCCCCCTCCCTTCCTTGGCACATCCTCGGCCCTTGCGCCTAAACCACCGTGGCTGCTCCTCGCTGCCTGGAGAGTTGCCATTTATAGCTGCCAGCGTCCTGGGACCAAAGCAACAGCTAGACCTGGTGGTCTGAAGCTGGGACAAACCCCGCGGCTTCCACAGCCCACAGATGTCACTGGGGGACTGGAGACAGTGCTTTCACAGCCAGCAATGCCTTGGGTGCCCCCCCATTGCTCGAATCTGGTTCACGGCTCCTGTCAAACATCCGGAAAAGACGGAGTGAACTCAGCGAAATTCATATAAGCACGCAATTGGCCTGACACTCTGGAGAAGACCTCAAAGGGACCTGACCTAGGACAATTCCGATTGACATTGACATTTAGTCTAAGTATCCTTTCGGAGAATCAACAAAAGCCTTGTCATGTCCAACGTTAAGGGCGTCCCAGCAAAGCAGGCTTGACCGATTTACCTGCCCAAAGACGGACCTGGCTGAGCGGAAGGCGGCCAGTGACAAACCGCACAGCGGAGCTGAGCAGGACCCTACTGAACCCACAATGAAGGACTTAATGGCAGCTATCATAGGGGTCCGCACATCTATTGACACCCTCTCCTCAGAAGTGACGCTGATCAGAGCAGATCTTACAAAGTATAGAGAGAAGGTCAAACAGTTGTAGATTACCACCGCCAGCCTTGTGGAGGACACTTCACAACTACAAACGGACATTGGGGAGCTTCAATCATTCCGCAAGTTTACGGAGGACAAGCTGGATGATTATGAAGGACGCCTGAGATGCAACAACATCCGCGTTCTTGGCGTGCCAGAGATATCGGAGGGTCCAGCTGTTGACCTGTTCATTGAAGAACTGATCTCGACAAATCTACAGTCAAAGGGCCTTTCTAAATTGTTTGTCGTTGAGAGCACACAGAGTACCAGAGGGTCGCCCGAAGCCGAGCCCCCCCCCCTCGTCCAATTCTGGCCCGGCTACTCAACTATAGGGTTAGGGACACAATTCTCCAGGCGGCGAGGGTCGCTCTTCCGATCCACCTAGATAACTCAAAAATTACTTTCTTCCCCGACTTTACCCGAGCGGGGCAGATGCGGCGACACTCCTTCCTTGATGTTAAGCTCAAGTTGAGGGAAAAAGGTCTCAAATATGCCATGCTCTTCCCAGCCCGCTTACGAGTTGAACTTGATGGGAAAACCGACTTCTTTGACCTCCCAGAGGTGGCATCTGACTGGCTGGACAGCCTTAGAACTTTACCGGAAAAGAACTCTGCCAACCATTGAATTGTGCGGCAAACCCTCATGGAAGGGCCTTTGCTGATTTTGAACACTTTGCTTTCACCGTTGATGAAACCCGAACCACCAACACTTGGCTCATGCTGGCATTGAACTCTATACCGACGTCTTGAGAACTTTCATACTTGATGACCAGAGTATCTGGCCTGTACTGCACCAGTAACCTGTGATGGTAGGTGCGGGGGCCAACAGTGCTCTGAGGCCTCCCCCTGTGCGCTTTTTTCTTTTCTTTCAGTAGAATAGTTGGGCGACAGGCACTCTGCATTTAAGTAACATGGGCAGTTCTGAGCCCGGAGTGCAGGATAGCAGGGTGGGGGGATGTTGGGAGGGACCGTTGTTTATTTTGTTTGTTGTTTCTTTGTATTATCTCGACAGTACGATGCATAAACGTAAACCCACTAGTGGGGACCTGTCTAACTATCATTGGGAGTACAGTGTAACAAGGAAGTCAAAGTTTTAAGTTGGAATGTTGAGGGATTGGGGGAGAAGATCAAGAGAAGTGTTGTGTTGCAGTATATTAAGAGACTATCGCCGGACATTGTGTTACACCAGGAAACATATCTCATTGGCAACACATGCAAAGCAATGCACACATGGGGTTACTCTAAGGTGGCACACGCTGGCTTCACTTCCAGCTCCAGGGTAGTAGGCATTATGCCAAAAAAATAATTTCCTCTCTCAGTCACCTCCACATATGTAGACGACCGGGGAAGATATCTTGGGATCATAGGCTCTTGGGAGGGCCGGCCTATTACTTTCATGTCAAAATACGGGCCTCCAGGGATGCAGGGCATAACATTCACTGACTTAAGTGCTGTACTCTTGACGTTGCCTGATGGACACCTGGTGCTCGGAGGTGACTTTAACTCAATAGTGTCGGGCTCTCTAGATAGACACTCCCCTGGCACAACCCCCCAAGCCGCACATGCATTTTACAGTTTCTTGGAAGCGATGGGGCTAATAGATAGCTGGAGGACATACAATCCGGAAAAGATACAGCACACCTTCCATTCAGGGGCACACAACAGTCTATCCCACCTTGACTACATAATTGTCCCGGCTTCACAAATCACCGATATTCACGAAATCTGCCACCTGGCCAGAAGTATTTCCGACCATTCCCCTCTGTGTTTAGTTCTAGAACATACACAAGTGGTACGAGTTGCCCCAATAAAACCCTGGTACCTCAAGAAACCCCAAAATACGGAGAGGCCTAATCAAAACTATTGACGAATACTTTTTGGAGAACGAACACACAGTTGAGTGCCCCCAAATATTGTTGGAAGCTTTCAAAACGGTGGTCCGAGGGCAGGCCCTTCCTTGGTGGCGGGTTCCAAAAAAGATAGGGTGAAAGAAATCACCGATATAGAACAGGAGCTTTATCGTCTAGAACAGGATGTTACCTCAGACGCCACACCTGAAGCCCTTCACTCCCTCCGTCTGCGCCAGGATGAATACCAGGCGTTAGTCACTGACCGTGCCAAACTACTGGGACAGGATAGACTGGGACGGATATATGACTGGGGTGTCAAAGCTGGCAAATTGCTCGCGTGATTAGACAAGAGGGAGCAGGCCAGCAAGCTTGTGCCAGAACTTAAAGGTACTGATGGGTCCCCTGTGACAGATCCCCAAGACATAGCTAACTACATGGCAGCTCACTTCCACACTGTATATAGTTCGGTGGCACCGTACCCTAAAGCAGACTTTACTGATCTTATCAAAGACATCTCTCTCCCAAAGCTATCAGACTCAGACCACACATTTATGGACAGTGCACTAACTGCTGATGAAATAGCAACAGCTATTAGAACGTACACTCGGGGAAAGCCCTGGGCACAAATGGCATTCCAATTGAGCTTTACAAACTTCGACCAGATAAATTGGCCCCCTATCTGAAATCCATTTTCAAGGATGATATTCTCCTTCTTCTCACGTTTATCTCCTGTAGCAGGTTGGATGACCAAAAATGTCCTCAAATTAAATGGGGAAAAGACAGAGGTCCTTGTTTTTGGAGGCAAACATGAGATCTGGTTGACCGACTGGTGGCCATCTGCCCTTGGAACCTGCCCCACACCCTCTTCTGCAGCTCGTAATCTAGGCGTAACACTTGATTCTACACTCTCCCTGGACAAGCAAGTAAATAGAACCGTCTCCACCTGCTGCGGGGTCCTAAAGATTCTGCGAAAACTCTCTAACTACCTCTCCCTGGATTCAAGAAAGCAACTTGCAGTTGCCCTTGTTTCCTCACGCCTAGATTATTGCAATGCCCTCTATCTAGGCATAAATGAGGGGCTGGTTCAACGTCTGCACGTTGTGCAGAACGCAGCAGCCAGGTTCGTTGTTAACGCCCCTAGACAATCCTCAGGCTCTGCTATCAGAAAACATCTCCACTGGCTCCCGATGCAGTCCAGGATAGACTTCAACGTTCTTTGTCTTACCCACTGTGCCCTTCATGGATCCGGTGCAGAAGACATTAGGTCTCTTGTGTCCTTCTATACCCCTGGCAGGGCCCTGCGCTCTGCAAACAAGAAACTTCTATCAGTTCCGCGGACGGCGAAGGCCAGATGGGGAGGGAGGGCCTTCTCTGCCCTTGCCCCGAAGCTCTGGAACCTACTGCCGAATAATCTCAAGGATCTTGTGTCTCTCGCTCCTTTCCGCAAAGCCTTAAAGACCTGGCTCTACACAGAAGCCTACCTATAGACTCTCCCCCTGGTTTTGCTCAGTTTTCAGTTATTCCATTTATGCGCCTTGATGCCTCTGGGCAAAGTTTGCGCAATACAAATCTCACTTCATTCACGTCTCCTTAGAGATCCCTAATAGCAGTTTTTTACATATTGGATATTTTTGGCACGTATTCCCGGTTTTGGGTCAATTGGCAAAAATCACTTCTGTATGTCCTATGGGGGACTTCTCCCCCTTTACCCCGAAATTGCCCGATTCCAGTAGTCTCAGAAGGCTTCAAATACTTAGGCATATTATCTCTCTAGACCCATCAGTCCGATACGCTCGCAATCTGATCCCCCCAATGCAGCGGCTCAGAAGCGACATAACACACTGGAAGTCACTCCCGCTCCCATTATTGGGCAAAGCAGCATTATTTAAAATTATGTCTCTGCCCCGTTTCCTGTACGCTCTGCAGAATTCAGCCGACCTCGTTCCAAACTAGTACTTTAAAGATCTCGAAGGGCTCCTGAGAGACCTCCTATGGGGAGGGAGACCACGTATTGCTCTGAAAAAGTTGACACTTAGCTGGTATGATGGAGGAATGGGCTTACCAGACATTAAAAAATATTATTGGGCTGCGCATCTAACAGCTATCAACCATTGCACATACGGCCGCCCTGACAACCCTGGGTTTCTTATGGATCGTTGGCTTTTACCCAACGGGGCCTTCTCAAAGGCGCTATTTTCAACACCAAGCAAATACTCACTCACTGGCCCAACCAACCACACAGTTAAAATTTGCCACTCTGCTACTAAATCGGCTGGCAAAACAAGCTGACTCTTGTAAATTTAAAGGCCCACAAACAAAGAAGGTGCTGCACAGCCACTCACAAGACTATCTGGACAAGATCGAGGGCACAGATAATTCCCCAAAGACACTTTGGGCCGCTTGAAAAGCTGGCATGCAAGTCCATTAATAAGGAAATCTGCCATCCACCGTAATAATCTCATGGAAACCAGACACTAGTAGGAAAAATAAATACAATGCCTATTGGAGCAATTTCGCCATAATCCCATGAAGGCTAACTTTGAATGCAGGAAAAGCTGTACCTTAACACAACGTATGCATAATTGCCAGGAAAAGCACTTGGGTGGATTAAGCAGAGTCACTATGAATTTGGTGAGAAAGCGGGTTGTAGGAAGTTTGGAATTTTCTAGCATGGTTTCTCCCACTTTTTCCCTGGTGTGAGTGTGATTTGACTGTAGTTTGCTAGGATCCTGCTAATCAGGACCTGCTCCCTAAATTGGCTCTAGTCAGTATTTTGGTACCGCCACATTTGGCTACTGGTGTAGCCTTGTAAGTCTCTAGTATATGGTACAGAGGTACTCAGGGCATAGGTACACCAGGGGTCTCCCATGGGCTTCAGCATGTATTGTGCCACCCATGGGAGTCCACTTAAACTCTGACTACAGGCCTGACATTGCAGCCTGTGTGAGTTGGTGCTTGTACCCCTCACAACAGATATAAGTTTCCTTATATCTAAGGTCATTGCACTTAAAATCTATAAGTCACCCATGGTAGGCCATGGTACATTTTTACCTCTTGACCATAGAAGGCCAGTAGTCCAGGCCCTCATTACATCTCGACTGGACTACGCTAACGTCCTTTATTTAGGCCTCCCAGAATATTTATTAAATAAACTCCAGGTGGTGCAGAATGCGGCAGCAAGAGCGATCCTTAGGTTGGGTCGCCAGGCTCACATCTCTGCCCATCTGAGGAACCTACACTGGCTTCCCATTCGCCGCAGAATTCAGTTTAAAGCCTTGACACTGGCCTATAAAGCTTTACATGGCTCTGGTGCTCATTACATCAAGAGAAGAGTGAGCTTCTATAAACCTGGGAGAGTCCTTAGATCATCCAATCTGTACTTGATGAGTGTACCTAAATTTGCACGCTCTCGTAAAGGTGGTCGGACCTTTCAAGTTCAAGTTGCCCAATTATGGAACAAACTCCCGACCACTTTAAGGCAATTGTCTGACATCTGGCTCTTTAGGAAGCAACTGAAAACATGGCTATTTTTGCAATAATTCTCTCATATGTCTAGAGTTGCCCTGCCTGGTTTCATTGTGCATGGTCTGTTAGCGCCGGGACACTCCTTGGAGTAGCTGCGCGCTCTATAAATATGTCATAACATAACATAACATAGGCCCTTCAGTCCTGAGGGCAGGGTGCTTGGATATAAGTGTGAGGGTTCCCTTGCATTAGCAGGACCTCCCTACATACCCCAGTTCTGATTCTCCAGGCTTTGTAAGGACGGTCAGCCAATTTAATACATATAGTGGAACTACATAATGGCTCCACTGAACCTGGTCAAGTGTGGTATCAAACATGTTGGAATCATACCACAACACCGATTCCGGTGCTCGCGTATGATCCCATGTACTGGGGTGGCTCCTTAGGGACACCCCTGCAATCCCGGTAACAGCCTTTCATGGTCAGCCAGCAAGTTAGTGCTGCTGCCGACCACAGACATGATTCTGCCCATCTGCTGCTGAGCTGTGCAGAGTAAGGTAGAACAATAGATTTCCTGTCACAGGGAGGTGTGACCACCTCCCAGACAGGACTTAGGGCCGCGGTGGGGGTGATTAGCGATGCCACCAGACTTCACTGAGGGGCACATTTGGTGCCCTCCTTGCATACTCCGATTTGAGCCACTTCAGGAACCCTTGGTTCTCGCTCTGCCGTGAAACTGGACAAATGACAGGGGAGTATCCTCCCCTCTGTCCAGTCCCTCCTCTGGAAGGGACCACAAAGTCAATCTAGCCTTTTCCTTGGGGTACTTAAGGGCTTCCCTGTGGGTGGGTGGGTCCTCAGATTCGCCGTGGAACAAGACTCACCTCTGGAACCAAGACACTCTTTTTCAAATGTCTGGACACTTGGACTTCATTGGACTTCGAGTGGAACCAAGACTGCATCAAGGAAGACTCCTGCTGCTCCTGGTCTTGCTGTTCTTTAAGTTTTCTGTGTTGTCTGTGCTTCATCACTAGTGGTGTTTATGCAGCTTCCTAGAAGCCTGACCTGTATTTTTTGCAATTTGGAGGACAGTATCCCTCGCCTGAGCCCCTGGGTCCAAACCCCTGTGCACATTGTCGACTTGCAGTTGCCAAGGCTTACTGGCTCTGCACTCCAGAGATCTTCGGACTACAAGAAGCTCCAGGCTCCAAAACCTCATCCCTCAAAGATCAGCTTCCTCACTGCATCCCTTGTACCGTGGGCCTCCATCTTTGGTGAGCTGCCTGACATCAGCTTGCGACTTCTGTGCCTTTGGCTTGTGAGGCTTCTTGAGGGTCTTCCTTTGCTTCAGTGGACTCCTCTTCTGCACTTGATAAGTCTCTTGAAGCTTGCTGGTCCCTACGTTTGCCTCTTTTCGCTTTCCACCCCATTTGCGGCTACCAAGGCTTGTTGGCGCTCCTGTAGGACATCGGACACCTAGACACCGGCATCTGACGTGGAACCGTTTGTGCATGGCTCCTGGTCTTCCTCAGCTTCGCCTGGTCTTCACAGCTGCAGTAACAAGGTCACAATTTTCACTCCTGTACCTCCCCACATCAGTGGGCATTGTGCTTCTGTGCCTCCTGGTCACCTCTTGGATTCCACTGGACTCCTTCACAGGCTTCTCCAGAGGTATCTTCTTCGAAGTCTTCCATTGTCATCCACAGCAGGTTCCAACATTACTTCACCCCTATGCACCCAGCTTCCCTGGTGCAGGTAACCTGGTTCCTGGGGCATCATCAGGTGGGGAGGCTCTCCAACCTTCCATCTTCCAAAGGGTTTCTTCAGAGTCCGCTGGGAAGGGTCCTTCTTCTTTAAAACTGCAACCGCAACTTCTCAATTGACTTCCAGTGGGTACGTGGCTGTGTTTCTACTCTGCATTCAGCCTCCATGAGGTTCCTGGGTACTTACCTTGGGGGGTTTCTTGTGTGCCCAGCTACTCTGAGTGTTCTGGTCCAAGTCCCGTTCTCCTTTGTAGTCTGCATTCCACTTGGAGACCATCTCCCCCTGGAGACCAGTGTATATTTGTTCTACTTACCTGATTATTTTGAAGTATTCTTGTGTGGATTGTTGATATCTCAGAGTAGGAGATATGCTAATGTCTTAGCAATTGTGTTGCATAATAAATAGACTTATTGTTATAAACACGGTATGGTTCTTTTTCATCTAATCTACACTGTTGATTAAATGTGATAAAACAAGCTTCTTTACACTCGTTCAATATAAGCCTGAAGGCTACTCTCCACAGATTTTTATGATTACCAAAGACCACTAAAATCAATATAAAGTTGCCTGGATTAGTGCAAGGTACATCACTCCTAAGAGTGTGCACCATATATTAAGCCAGCCTCTTATAGGGTTTCAACAGCTTAAATAAATAGAGGCTCAACATGCCATCCCTGCTATCAAAATGAGTAGGTTCCAGCTCACATACCATACACAAATAGTAGATAAACTGGTGATCTTCTACAATGATTTATATACTACAAAAACAAGGGTGGCCACAACCCAGAAAGGCAAGATTTCTTTGATAACCTACCCTTACCTCGTCTTGCAGAGGCTATTAAAAGCATACACACAGACAAGGCCACGGGGGAACGATGCCTTCCCTATTGAGTACTAGAAAATAAATGCCCACATACTGGTACCACTGCTTAAAAATGTTTACAAAAATACAAAATAAACGAGCACCTTCTGCTCTGAATTTAATGAAGCCACCATTGTGCTTCACTACTAATACTAGCCAAAGTGTTGCCACAGTTACCAAGTTGGGCTTGTGTGAAGAGATCATCCTCTAACAATATGAACCTTCTCTCTCACATCATTTGGCAGGCAAACCAACATAAGAGAAGGAAACAGAAATGTCTCTCAATGCTGACAAGGCTATACTTATTCCATACACTTCATAGAGTGGGTTTCAAAGAGCGCTGGGTACAACTAACCAAGCTACTATACTAATCTCTGATGGCTGTTGTTAGAAATAATGGTTTCCTTTCAGACAGATTTGCAATCATGAGAGGAACACGACAGGGGTGAAAACCGGCAGACCCCGAACTGCTATCAGGCTCCACATGCCAATGACTAGATACCCCATCAAATACCAGGGAATATTGATTGGAAACAGCTGCCTGATGCAGCTGAGAAACACATGGACCTCCAATTGATATAAATGGCCTTGGACTTCAAGAAATGGCGTCCCACCTTCGATTGTCCCAATGGAGCCGGATATAAACAATTAAAATAGCAACCGCACCTGTTCAGCATGATCCCAGTGGACATTCAAAAACACATGATAACAACACTCAATAGGATGATTAAGGACTACGTATGGGATGGCCAAAACCCGCTTTAAACGTACCAAATTAGAAGCAGGCATGACGTCAAAGGGCCTTTAACTGTCTAACATGTCACTCTACTATATGTCACACCACCTGGCACATCTGGCCTATCTCTTCTCAACAGAAGAGAAAATCCAGACTGGGTATCAACCAAACAGAATCATAAAGGGAGATGACCAGGTATAAATCCAGGCGCACAACAAGAATATGGCACTCAGTAATAAACTCACAGTAAAACAGGTGCTTCAAAGCAAAGAAAGGAAGGTCACCCCTCTTCCCTACAAACCCAGAAAACCAGTTCTAGGTATAACACTCAAAACAATTCCTTGCTGAGCACTTCCAATATCTACAATTTGTGTATAACAAAACTCAATCAGTTCGAGTTTTGTTATACACATATCGTAGATATTGGAAGTGCTCAGCAAGGAATTGTTTTGAGAATCATAAAGGAGAGACCAACAAATGGCTACTATACAGGACTGCCTCTTCAGTGGAAGGCAACTTAACCTGTTAATTAAAAGAAAGGAGCATGTCTGGGAAATAACACAAACATCTGCATGGCCATGCTTATTTCCATGAGAACAAGCCCCTCTGAAATAACAACGCAATATGGATTGGTGGCAACATGATACACTGGTAGACCTGGTCTGATAAAGGCATTCTCACACTAGACCTCTCTCTACGTGAGGAATTCAACAGGGCAGTCAACAACATGCCACTATCTTCAACAGACATACCGCATGCTACAAGCATTGAGGCTATTTTCAAACTCTCCCCTCGATCAGAAATCTATGAATATCTAAAACGTTGGATTTCATGTACAGACGTGGTATTAGGACTGTATGGAACACTGTTGGAGGAGCATCACTCTCGCATTTTTTTCACATTCGAAATGTGCTGGCAGACTGGGAAAAGAATACTCTGAAGATGGTTGGATGGAACTACTAGAATCTCATGACGGGGGTTGCGGCAGGCAAGACTTAAACATTGCTTCATAAACTACTTCTAAACTGGTGCTGATCTCTGTGCAAACTACATGAGGCTAGCCTAACTAAAACCTCTGCCTGCTGGCAATGTGGGAACAAAATAGTGACATACTGCACATGGTATACTCATGTGTGTCGCGCCAAACATTCTGGCCACAAGTAATTAACTCAATGAAATACTACCAATGCATTGGACTTCACCTGGACTAAATTTTCTTAGCCACATTGGCAATTCTGAGGCATTGGAAGCAAAGTACTCCCCCCATACACATGGTTTGGATGTGTGATAGAACGGTCAAATCTTCCCAAGAATTTTTTTTATTCCAAATGCAGGATCAATCTGATATTTGCGAGGACATATGGTCCTCCTTTCTCTACCAATCATCATAACTTTGGAAGTCCCCAACTTCTGTTCACAATCTTCTTTGATGAGTACCCCGAAGTGTCTAGCTAGCCCCTTACGAGATGCACGTGAGGAAACTAATACCTAGACTAATGACTCAACTTTATCCTCTCCAATTTTAGATCAGACCATTTATTGTTCTTTACCTTAAATTTTGAACCGAACTGTGCGAATGGTAAATGTAGAAAAGCTTACTTACTTGTAATACTGGCACTGCATTGCAGGAATCTTCATTGAAGTCATGAATACTAATTCCACGATGTCTGTTTAGACCCCAGAGAAGTTCTTATAGCTGTATTGTTCATTTAAAGTACACACAGGGTGTTAATGCCCACACCCTGTGACAGTCTCAAATCTTTCTCGAAGAGCATATGATGAACTTGAATATCAACTCCAAGTATGAACTGCAGCATTTATTGTGCAGGATGCTGAAAATGTATGTAGATAAGAAAAAGAAAATGCAGCCTGATAATTTTTCACTGTAGAATCAAAAAAGGATCCTTTCTCTTCACGAGTTCAGGAAGCCTCTGTGCCCATAGTGCACCTTATTGGCAGTTACCTCAAAAAGCCAGTTTTTTAAGATGAATAAGGCAGTTTAATATTATTTATTTGCTTTCCAAGGCCCAGCTTTACTCTACAGGTAATGTGGGTGACTTGTTTAAAATTTCATATGAAGATTCCTACGATAATTAAAAACAAGGAGATGATGGAAGGGGCGTTGAAACTTTTCAGACAGTCACACCCAGTCACAGATGTGGGTTGAATCCATCATCGTTCTTTAGCTCACTTTGCCACACCAGGTCAGATCCAGACATATGTAAATCAGTCTTGACCCTGTTCCTCAAGGCAACAGTCCATCCCGAACTGCCAAGCCAGGTCTTCCCTAGACAGAAACAAGCATCTTCAGACCGGTTTCTGGTAACAAATAAGTAACCTTTTCTTCTGCAGCCAAAGATCTTCATTCATAGTCATAACAATTAAAATAGATTAGACCGCTAAACAGCTTTTTTCCAATAGCGGGTGTTGGGCAGCAGGAAGAGAACTGTTTGAAGAAGACCACAAATTAAGCTATTTGTGAGAGAAGACCCGGGAACATATAATTTATTTCCTTTTAAATCATATTTCTCAGAGATTCCAGACCCATTTTAGCATTTTCCAGAATCTTAGCATCCAAGCAATAATGTTTTGGGAATGTGTGTAGGGTGTTCCATGTGGCTGCTTTACATATGTCAGCCAGCTCTTGGTACATGACTGATCCAAGATGTAGTATCTGCTCTCCCTCTAGTAGAGTGAGCTCCAGGTTTGCCAGGTGTTTGCTAATTGATAGCATAAGGCGATGCAAGAAACTATACATTTAGCAACCAATAATTGGATGTGGCTAGGCCTTATCTAACCTGACCATAGTTAATTACAAGCTGATTCATCTTCCTTATATCTCTTGTTTAATTTAGCTGGAAACAGAGGACTCTTGTGATAAATAGAGTGTGTAGGGCACGTTCTGTAGGTATTGAAGGATTAAGAAATGTAGAAAGGTAATAGTATGGTTAATATGAAAATCCAAAACAACTTTCAGGAGAAATTAAAGATGGGTTCCCATTACTCCTTTGTTACAGTGGAAAATAGCATAAGGTTTTATTGCAGATCGCGCCTGTAATTGGCTTAGTCCATTAGCATAGGTGATGGATATTAGGAAGGCTATCTTCCATAACAAATGCTGCAATTTCATCTTGTGTATAGGCTGAAACATGGACTCATTAATCCTCGTAGTACAGTGTTTAACTCGTGAAGGGTGTCTAATCTAATCAGAGGAAACACTTTTTTAAGACCTTCCACAAAGTCTTTGATGACTGGTAGTTTCAAAAACAATAGTTGGTTTAGAGATTTTCTGTATGCTGTAATAGCAGCCATATGAACGTTTACTGGTGACAATTGTAGCTTTGTTTGAGCTAAATGAAGTAATTAAGGTTAACTCGCATCTTCTTGACATGTCATAGGATTGTGTCCTTTTTCTTGAAAACAAATACACTATGAATAACCTTGTGGAAGGCTATTTCAATTCTTTCAAGAGTTCCATACAGGTTGGTGGGAGATGTAGGTGGCCTACTGACTGACTTCAGGAATATGCGCTAAATTCTGTTATGCAAGCACTGGGTGTTAGATTTGACCCTGAAGTCTTGTTAGTACGTCAGGTGTGTACTGTGGACTCTTGTGTGGTTTTATAGACATCTGAAATAAATCCGGTTACCACCACACTCTCAGTGCAATCTGGTGCTATTAGTTTCATTTTAGAAATAATAGTTAATTTAAAAGTTAAATATCACAGGTAATAAAAGTGTTAAAAAAATGGCATTGCCCGTTTGAGCAAACAGACATTTACCCAAAATTGCCTCTATCCATCCACCCCTAACCCCTCATCTCCTCTCCGTCGCCCTGTCACTTCAAGTCATTTCTAGTGTCATCCCCAACTTTAGCCCAGTTTCCTTTCTTCCTTATCTTTGCTTCCCCCTCCTATATCGCCAAATGTGATCACCCCTCTCCTTACAACTCCCCTCCCAACCTCAAGCTCATCCCTTCCTCTTCCAATCTCCCACCGCCCCTGGTCACGCAGGCCCTCAGTACAAGGACCCCCTCTTTCACCCTGATGACAACGGTGGAGACCACTGACAACACTGGATAGTACAGCATACTCCACCCCATCGCCCCTTTTCTCCTCACCTCCCCCGAAGTCTGCGCCCATTTTAGCAGTGACTTATGCCTACATGAACGATAGAGGGCATGGCAGTATTGGTGGCTCTTCATCATCAACCATATCCCCTCCCCACCTACTCGTCCCACCACACACCTCGCTCACACACCCCACACGTACATGAAAGTACACAGCTCCAAATATATCACCACTACTCCAGTACACAAGTCTGTCTTCCCAGAAATACACTCCCCTGTTCCGTAGACTGTGAACAGGTGTCATCTAGGAAGTCCCCAATTTCGACAGGGGGAAGCGGACCCGTTATCAGAGGCACAGCCACTGGATACCATGTAATTCATCACCTGTAGACGGATGCTTAGGCAGCCGGACCAAACACCCTCTCCTCTGTGGTCATTAATGCTGCCTGGGATTGTGTGTAGGTGTGCACCAACCCAGGGTACAACCAGCTTATTCCCCAAAGATCCGCTCCTTTCCCCATTTCAGGCAGGTACCTATTTTCCCCATCTTTCCCCCAACCCCTCCCCACCCCCTATCCTTTATCTTTTATCGTTAAATATGATGTACCTACCATCCATGCTAGTATTGTATATTGTATTGTATTGTAATTACATTTGTATAGCACTTACTAGTTACTACCCCTGTCGAGGCGTCAAAGCGCTTTTTTCAGCGAGTAGCACGCTACTCCGGGACCCATAGAGGCTTAGTGTTGAATTAGTATAGTGAAACATGAAAGTAAATTTTAAGTGGTGGATAGGTTAGTCAGTTATTTGGATTCGGAAGGATAGCAGAAGGATAGAAGAGGAAAAAAGGTTTGTATTTATAAACGCGCTTTTTACCCCTGATGGGGTGTTGGAGCGCGCTACTCCGGAAACCTATAAAGGATTAGTGGTGAATTAGTATAGTGAAATATGAAAGTAATTTAAGTGGTGGATATTAGTTAGTTATTTGGAGTGAGAAGTATAGCGGAGGGATAGAAGGGGAAGAAAGGTTTGCATATAGCACCTGTTACTCTTGATGGGTGTTGAAGCGCTTTTCTGGCGTGTAGCACGCCACTCCGGAACCCATAAAGGATTTGTGTTGAAAATTAGTATAGTGAAATATGAAGTAAGTTGAGTGGTGGATATTTTATTCAGTTATTTGGATAGAGAAGGGTAGGTGGCGCGATAGAAGAAGGATATGGTTATTGTATCTGCTTGGAGGATAAAGATTATTTATGCTTTGTAACCCTACTACTCCTTAATAAAGAATTGCAACACAAAAATGGACATTCACTAGAATTCCCTGTTATGGTAATTTGACACAGTCTTGGCATTGTTTGTTTTCTGCTGCTGGTAATAGGTCTAACAAAGTTTTGTGAGATTCTTCATAGTATTTGCTGGGAAAATCAACATGGATTGTAATTTTTCATGGAATGTGCACTGCTGTTGGGTTCAGTTTGTTGAATAAAGCCCAATTGCAGATCGACTGAGCTGCCTTTGAAAAAGGTCTCGATCTTGTGCCGCCTTGGTTGTTTAAACAATGCATGGTGGTGGTGGTGTTGTTTGTTTTTATCTGAATGGTTGATGATGCCTTCAAAGATGGGGTAAAGCTTTGAAAGCTACATGGACAACTCTTAGTTCAAGGTAGAGTACATGGTACAAGGTTTCCATCTTTGTCCATTGTCCCTGAAGAACAAGTTACTTACCTTCGGTAATGATATATCTGTAAGAGACATATATTAGTTATAGATTCCTCACCTTAGAATTATTCCCAGGCGTCAGACTGGATCCTTAGAATTTTTTCCTTAGCAGTACCTCTGCGCATCGGTGGGTGGAGTTGGTCGACTCCGCGCTCATCGTTGGCATCGTGATCGCCGGTATGATGCCGCAGTATCTACTTAGACGCCTCCCTTGCGCGCTGACGTCAGTTCTTTGCACGACATTCCACGCCAGAAGCGCAGAGCCATGCCAGACACTGACCACTGGTGCACAAAAACTAGGGCCCTGAAAAGGAGTCCCTTACCCTAGTAGTCAGTTTGGAGAATGGGGAGGATGGGTGTGGCATTGAGGAATCCATAACTAATATATGTCTCTTACAGATATATCATTACCGAAGGTAAGTAACATGTTCATCTGAAAGAGACCATTAGTTCTGGATTCCTCACCTTAGAATAGATACCCCAGCAATACTAACCTAGGAGGCGGGTCTGCAAACTAAGTTCACACCAGAATGTCCTGGAGAACTGAGCAGCCAAATAAGCCGTCCCTCAGGACTTGGCTGTCCAGGCAGTAGTGTTTAGTAAACGTGTGCAATGAAGCCCATGTGGCTGCCTGGCAGATATCCAGAAGAGAGATTATATTTCCCAAACCAGCGGTGGCTGCTGTCGCCCTGGTGGAATGGGCGCGCAGCCCCACTGGACGTTCCTTCTTTGCCAAGGAATAACAGATTTTGATGCAAAGAACGACCATTCGAGAGATGGACCGCTTTTGCACGGCCCGACCTTTCTTGGCGCCCACATAGCCAACAAAGAGCTGGTCATCCACCTGGAATTGCTTTGTGCGATCCAAATAAAATGAAAGTGCACGCTTTGGATCCAGACAGTGGAGCCTCTCCTTCTCTTTAGAAGGCTGCCGGGACGGGAAAAAGGTGGGCGAAGTGATGGTCTGTCCTATGTGGAAAGAGGTAACCACTTTGGGAAGGAAAGAAGGCCTGGTGCGAAAGACGAATTGTCCTGATGAACAGCCAGGAACGGAGATTTTAAAGAAAGAGCCTGCTGTTCACTCACTCTGCGAGCAGAGGTGATGGCAACCAAAAAGGCAGTTTTAAGTGTCAAAAGCCTGAGTGGACAGTTATGTAGCGCTCGAAAGGAGCACACATAAGGTAGGTTAGAACCAGGTTCAAGTCCCACTGGGGCATTACAAGAGGAATGGGAGGAAACAAGTGAGTAATGCCCTTAAGGAAGCAATTTACAATAGAGGACTTGAAAAGAGAAGGCTGATCAGGAAGCTGAAGAAAGGCCAAAATGGCCGAAAGATAGCATTTTAGAGTGCCCAGCGCAGAGCCCTGCAGGGCCAAAGAAAGAATGAAAAGGAGAACCTCTGAAAGGGGGGCAGACAGGAGATCCAGAGCCTTTGCTGCGCGCCATGCCACAAATTTGTACCATCTACAGGCATATACCGTTTTGGCGGAGGGACGCCTGGCTGCCAAGATAACGTTACAGCCTTCAGGAGGAAGGTCAAAAGCTGTCAACTGTCACCGCTCAATCTCCATGCAAGGAGGTGGAGGCTGGACAAGTTCAGGTGAAGGGCCGTCCCCTGCTGCTGCGACCGAAGATCCTCCTGAAGAGGCAGTCTGATCAGAGGATTGATGGCCATGTGCAGAAACTCGGGATACCAGGCTCTTCATGCCCAATCCGGGGCCACAAGAATGACTTGTGACCAGTTGTGCTTGATCTTCTTCAGCACTCTGGGCAGAAGTGGTATAGGCGGAAAGGGGTATAGAAGACCGCAACTCCACTTGTGACAAAAAGCGCCACCTAGCGAGTGCAGACTGGAAATTCCAATGCGCAGAATTGCTGACATTGCGCCTTCTCTTCAGTGGTGAAAAGATCTAACCAAGGCTCTCCCTAATGCTGAAAGAGACCTTGCACCAACTCCGAGTGAAGACGCCTTTCGTGATCCATCATGCACCGGCAGCTAAGTTTGTCCGCCCTGGCATTCAGAGAACCTGCCACGTGTTGAACTACCAGCGACATGTCCTGATTTTCCAGCCACTTCCAGAGATGAAGTACCTCGCCCTGTTTGTTGCAGTACCACATAGCGGTGGTGTTTTCAGTGAACACCTGCACTACCCTCCCTTTGACAGAAGGAAGGAATGCCTTCAGTGCAAGACTGATTGCCCGAAGCTCCAGAAGGTTGTTGTGGAGCCTGCACTCCGCCGGAGACCAGAGGCTTCTGATCTCCACCTCTCCCATGTGATCTCCCCACCCCAGAAGTGAGGCGTCTGTCACCACTGTGAACTCAGTCTGGGGAAGGAAGAGGGACCTGCGGTTGACCCAGTCCTGGTTTGTGAGCCACCACTGCAATTTGTGTGCAGTGCCCTCCGAGATCTGGACGCAAACGGAAAGATTCCCCTGATGCTGTGCCCACAGGAACTTCAGGTCCCACTGCAGAGCCCGCATATGCCACCTGGCATAGTCCGCCAGCAGGATGCAGGAGGCCATGAGGCCCAGTAGCCTCAGGGTCAGTCTGACCGAAACCCGGGATAGAGGCTGAAAGATCGGAATCATAGCCCGAACATCCCGGACTCGCTGCTACGGAGGATAAGCCAGAAACTGAGCTGTGTCCAGAACCCCTCTGGTGAAAGGGAGCTACTGAGAGGGAATCAAGTGCGACTTCGGAACATTTATGGTGAACCCCAGAGAATGCAGGAGGTTGGCAGTAGTCTTGAGAGGGGAGACAACAGCCTGGAGCGAGCCAGCCTTCAATAGCCAGTCGTCGAGATAGGGGAAGACTGGAAGCCCTGACCTGCGCAGATTAGCTGCAACCACCGCCATCACTTTCGTGAACACACAAGGGGCACTGGTAAGGTCAAAGGGGAGCACGGTAAACTGAAAGTGCTCATGCCCTACCATGAACTGTAGGTAACGCCGATGGGCCGGCAGGACGGAGATATGAAAATAAGCATCCTGCAAGTCCAAGACTACCATCCAGTCTCAAAGGTCAAGGGCAGACAGGACCTGAGCCAGTGCCAACATTTTGAACTTCTCCGTCTGGAGGAAGCGGTTAACGTTCCTGAGATCCAAGATAGCACTCAGGCCCTTGTCCTTCTTGGGCACCAGAAAGCAGTGGGAATAACAGGCACAACTTACTTCTGGGGCAGGAACTCGCTTGATGGCTCCCTTGCCCAAGAGAGCCGTAACTTCCTGTTGGAGAAGGACCAAGTGATCCTCCTACATGCCATGGAATTGAGGTGGAATGGATGGAGGGGTAGACTCCAAGGCGAGGTAGTGGCCCCTTCAGACTATCTGCAAAACCCACCTGCACAATATGTTATTGAGCCCGTGGAGGAAGTGACGGTGGATCCTACAGCCCACTGGCGAATGGGGACCTGAAAGGTTGGACTAGGAGGGCTTGAAGACTGCTGCAGAGGGCGCGCTGGTGGACTGGCCTGCCCGCTGGCCCCCAGACCCACGACGGTGGGTCCCACATCCCCAGCCGTGCGGAGACTTGGCAGCTAGCGCCGAGACGCCCAAGGGTAATTGTACGCGCTCTATAAATGGCAGTAATAAATAAATAAATAAATAGCCAGTCATCGAGATAGGGGAAGACTGGAACCCCTGACCTGCGCAGATGAGCTGCAACCACCGCCATCACTTTCGTGAACACAGGAGGGGCACTGGTAAGGTCAACGGGGAGCACGGTAAACTGAAAGTGCTCATGCCCTACCATGAACTGTAGGTAATGCCGATGTGCCGGCAGGACGGAGATGTGAAAATAAGCATCCTGCAAGTCCAAGACTACCATCCAGTCTCAGGGGTCAAGGGCAGACAGGACCTGAGCCAGTGCCAACATTTTGAACTTCTCCGTCCGGAGGAAGCGGTTAACGTTCCTGAGATCCAAGATAGGACTCAGGCCCTTGTCCTTCTTGGGCACCAGAAAGCAGTGGGAATAACAGGCACAACCTACTTCTGGGGCAGGAACTCGCTTGATGGCTCCCTTGCCCAAGAGAGCCGTAACTTCCTGTTGGAGAAGGGCCAAGTGATCCTCCGACAAGCCATGGAATTGAGGTGGCATGGATGGAGGGGTAGACTCCAAGGCGAGGTAGTGGCCCCTTCAGACTATCTGCAAAACCCACCTGTCCAATGTGATATTGAGCCAGCGGAGGAATTGACGGTGGATCCTACAGCCCACTGGCGAATGGGGACCTGAAAGGTTGGACTAGGAGGGCTTGAAGAGTGCTACTGAGGGCGCGCTGGTGGACTGGCCTGCCCGCTGGCCCCCAGACCCACGACGGTGGTCCCACATCCCCAGCCGTGCAGAGACTGGACAGCTTGCGCAGGCCTGTGGCTCTGAGCGGAATGTGGCGGTCACCCTTTCCATAGTCACGAAAGGTGCAAACAGCAGACTGCGCGGGGAGTGAGGTAGAAGTGAGGTCCAAGGACCTGGCTGTAGCCCTGGAGTCCTTAAAGCGTTCAAGCGCATTGTCTGCTTTGTCGCCAAACAAGCGACTGCCATCAAAGGGCATGCCCAAAAGCATAGATTGGACATCACCCGAATGCCAGTGGAACTCAGCTTGTTTCCTTCCCAGTGTAAGAATTGGCTTTTGTAGTTTGGTTTGCCCTGTTCCCATCATGCACTGGGACAGGAACAGACTAATTTGCATACAGCCAGGTTCTGAAACTGGGATGGTGCAGTGAGCTAAAAAACGGTGTTGGATCTAGCCCTGATCTCTTGACTGGGTGAGAGTATTCTGCTTAATTCAGAGACTCTGTCCCTCACCACCCCTTGTTGTAAATAATTTTGTCCACCCTAAGCGTGGAAGGGTATACTCAGACATGAGTCCCTTGCTCATTGCACCATCAGGATTCAAGCAAGCCGGGCCGAAGACGGCTGTAATGCCAGAAACCGGTCCCCGGAAGCTTGTTTCCTTCCCAGTGTAAGAATTGGCTTTTGTAGTTTGGTTTGCCCTGTTCCCATCATGCACTGGGACAGGAACAGACTAATTTGCATACAGCCAGGTTCTGAAACTGGGATGGTGCAGTGAGCTAAAAAACGGTGTTGGATCTAGCCCTGATCTCTTGACTGGGTGAGAGTATTCTGCTTAATTCAGAGACTCTGTCCCTCACCACCCCTTGTTGTAAATAGTGGAACTCAGCCAGGCATAGCGTCTCAGGGATACCGACGTTGAAATCGTTCTGCCCATTGAGTTGGCAGTGTCCAGCCCACAAGGTATCGCGAACTTCGCTGCGTTTCTTCCCTCGGCAACTGCAAGAGAGAGCACGGCCCAAGTCTCCTCCGGGCACTATGGCAGCACCTGCGCTAATGTGTCCCACGCAGAGTGGGAGTAACGGCCCAAGAGACATGCGGTGTTCACCGACCGCAGTCCTAAGGTGGAGGAAGAAAACAGTTTCTTCCCAGGGTGGTCCAGCTTCTTGGTTTCCCTATCAGGTGGTAGGGTAGGGAATGCACCCTTGGTAGTCGAGGCTTGAACCACCAAGCTCTTAGGGGTGGGGTGTTGGGAGAGGAAAATGGGGTCAACCAGGGCCAGGCGGTGGCGTTGGGCAATCATCCTATCCACAGGAGTCCCTGTGTTGGGCTTGGACCAAGTCCCCAAAAGGATGTACGTGAGGGCCTCATTGAATGGCAGCAGGGGCTCCGAAGAGGCCTCTGCTGGTTGAAGCACCTCAGTCAGGAGGTTAGTCCTGACCACCAAAGTAGGAAGCTCAAGGTTTAAGGCCTCAGCTGCCCTACGCAACACCACTGCGTATGATGCACCCTGCTCCGTAACCACGGTAGGGGAGATAGCATGCCGAGGTCTGGGGAGGTTTCCAGACCACTGGCCTCACCCAACTCCTCTCTCCAGTCCAGTTCTTCTAACTGGTCTGCCAAAGGGTCCACAGATCCCTCCCAGTCCTCCTCACCCTCCTCTGGTAGCCACTCCAGGTGACAGGGAACACCAAGGAAGAACAGGGGTACCAAAGTTCAGGTTGGTGCCAGTACTGACGTCGGTTGATGCTGGTTCAGCTCCGTGTCCACATCGAGGGGGAGGCTGGGGTCGATGTGAGTTGGGGACACAACCGGCGTCGGAGGGGTGGAGTTGTAGCCACTGGATTCGGTGCCAGAGGAGGTGTTACAAGGTCAACCAGTGGCGATCTGGATCCAGGCTTGGTTCCCTGTGGCGTCGGAGCCGTAGCCGCCTTCAACGAAGGCCTAGAGCCCCCAGCCTAAAAGCATGCCAGTGGAGTCGGGCTGGCCCAAAATTGAGTGGAGGGCTTCGTAAAAGCTACGAAGTTGGGAAAGGGTTGCCCCGGCTACCGGAAAGGGAGTGAGGCTCAGAGCTGACCCAACAGGCGCCTTGAGTAGAGTCGCGTGACTACGGTCCGCAACCTGCGTTTCTTTGCCTTCTTTATGTGTTTCGACTTATCCAAAGATGAAGACTTGGACGAGGAGTGGTGGTGATGGCTCCGTGACCGGTCCTGCGACCTCTCTGTCGACCGTGACCTCGAATGGTGGGGAGCCAACTGCCGGGCCTCCAGAAGCTTTCGCGACCGCTCCCGCAAAGACTTCAGGGCCATGGCCCGGCAGTCGGAGCACGACTTCAGGTTGTGGTTGCGCTCCAGACACAATAGGCACATAATATGAGAGTCCGTCACCGACATCAGTTTGCGGCAGGAGCCACAAGACTTGAAGCCGGTCCACTGAGATGGCATCTCTGTGCACCAGGAGTCGGGAGGACTCGAAAAGATGTTGACAAAAAGTCGCAAAAGGAGAGTCAAAAAGTGACTTGAGGTATCGCTCTCTCCAGATCAGCGTTGGCTGGTGTGGAAAAAGAAAGAACTGACGTTAACGCGCAGGAGCAGCGTCTAAGTAGATACTGAGACGTCATTCCGGCGACCACGACGCCAACGACGAACGCGGAGTCCACTGACGGCACCTACCGACGCGCAGAGATACTGCTAAGGAAAAAATACTCCGGATCCAGTCTGACGCCCGGGGGTAATTCTAAGGTGAGGAATCCACAACTAATAGTCTCTTTGATATTTGTTATGTCTTGGAGATAAATTCCCATCCCACAAGTGATGCATGTGCTACTTTGATTTGCAATGAAGGTCCTTCAGAAAAAATACTCCTACTAGCAAATTGTGTTTTCTGCATCACCATGTCAGTGATTGGCTGTTGTGGTTAGAATTAAGTTGTCTTACCAACTGTTTTTTGTTTGACACCATTGGTATTCCAGTTTGCGGATGTGGTATTTTCCACGGAAAGACAAAACTCTCTCCTCCAAAAGGCATCACTTGTCTTTATGGTGTCTAATGTTGCTCCTAGATACGACAGTCTTGGAACCAGTGTTGACATGACTTTTGGTTGTTGATCTGAAAATGTAGGTTGTTCAGCAGTTTTACTGTTAGACAGTCCTGTCTCACTTTCTCTTGGTTGTAAGCCTTTAGTAGTGATTTGTTCAGGTAGGACTACAATAATATTCCCTTTCTTAAGTGAGCTGCTACCACAGCCATTCATTTTGAAAAAGTGTATAGGCAGATTATAGGTGGAAATAGTACTGTGTACTTGTAGTGAATGTATCCCGTAACACAAAACTGAAGACTATTCTGTGGGGTTGCGCTATTGGAATTTGGAAATATGTGTCTTGTAGATCTATTGTGCACATCCATTTTTTTTTGTTTTAGAAGTGGATATAATTGATGTATGGCTAACATTTGAAACTTTTCTCTCTTGATAAATGTGTTTGTGTACCATAGATCTGATAAAGGTTTGAATCCTTACTTTGGTCCTTTTGTTTCTGTCCTAGTAAGCTTCTGGAGGAAAGTCCTAGACCTTTCTGATCCGATGGAACTGGTTTAATTGCCCTTTTTAAGTCAAGCATTTGAGACCTCTTGTATATACTTTAGTATATACTTATATGAGTATGTACTTTGTGGGCTCTGGAGATCAGCCCTAGGACTTGTCTGCTTCCGATTAGGGACTTTTTTTCTGTTCAACTGCCTCTATTTCACTGTCTTAATAGAAAAAGACCAGTAGAGGTCAGTAAAATACCAGAATTGCTTTCTGCTTCTTCAACTGCTTTTATTTAACTGTCTTGATAGAAAGCGACCAGTAGAGGTCAGTAAAACACCAGAATTGCTTTTTTCTGAGGGACCTTCATTTTAAAAAAAAATTCTGGCAACTGCCTCTATTTAACTTTCTTGACAGAAAACGACGAGCAGAGGTCAGTTAAATACCAGAATCACTTTAGCATTCTCTAGATTCCAGTCCATAGAAATTGTCTTCCACAAGCACCCGTAGACAATAATATTTTTTCAAATCTTGTATTTACAGTGATATGACCACCGAAGGCCCTGATTTTATATTACGAACAGAGCTTTGGACTATACCATTTTCCGCTGAAAATCAATATTTCTCTCCATGTGTTCCCATACCTTGTGTGTCACACAGTTTTGTGCTTACTTTCCCACCATGTCAAAGAAGAAAACAAGTTACTTACCTGTAACTTCAGTTATCCAGTATTGGTATCTTTCATAGATTCACATGCCTGAATCATTCCCCGTCGCCGAGGCGGGAGTCCCACGGTATATAAAAAAGCAGTGCCAACGGTAAATTATAGTGGTAGGCCTAAGAGAAAGGCCTGAGGCCTAAACTGTAGTAGCCTATCTACCTCATTATGCCAAAAGGACCAAAGATTTTGTCCCAACCAATCAGCTTACAGCACCCTCTAGAACCCTCTCTGCAGAGCCAGTTATCCTCAGATTTTCGTTAGCACAAGTGGGAAATGAGTATCCCAAAATTAAAGAACTGACTCTCCGGGGAGGAGGGTGGGTGCATGTGAATCTATGAAAGATACCAATACTGGATAACTGAAGTTACAGGTAAGTAACTTGTTTTCTTATCCAGTATTGGGGTATCTTTCATAGATTCACATGCCTGAATCAAAGTACCAAGCAGTATAACCATATACTGTTGTTTGCGGATGGTGGGAGACACTGGTTCATATACTCCCAAATAGCATCCTCAGTGTTTGAAAAAACATCTTTCTCTCTTTTTTTCTTTTTTTTTTATAAAAGGAGTAGTCTTGAAGAAAGCAAAGCTATATCCAAGTATTATAGATACATATACATATATATATATATACATATATATGCTAAGAACCTCCTCAAGAAAAGAAGAATATACACATATATATATACACAAATATTTAAAATCTTGCAGACATACAAGTTTGTACATTTGCATGAATATTAGAGAATGGAATAATACATAAAAGGGGCAGAAGCATTTGAATCTGATCTTAATGAAAGAGATGGCGTAGAACAGCCTGTCCAACCGCTGCATCTTCTTGATGCGAGGATTGAAGAAAGTAATGTTTAGTGAACGTGTGGACATTTTTTCATGTCGCAGTACAACATATATTTTCCGGAGATACTCCAGGAAACAAAGCTGTCGACGTTGGTACTGTTCTTGTCCAATGAGCTTGGACTTCCCTCTGCAAAGGTTTGTTAGCCTTGCCATGGCAGAAATGATTAGTAGATGCCAGCCATCTGGCTATTGTTGCCTTTGCTACAGCATTTCTGAAAGTTACTTCACCATAAGCCTCGAACAGCTTGTTAGATCGTCTGGTATCCCTAGTTTTCTGTAGGTAGAATTTTAAACAGCGTTTAACATCCAGCGAGTGTAATGCTCTTTCAGCTGGAGTGGATGGACCTGGAAAGAATATTTTTAATCTTACCGGTTTGTTCATGTGAAATTCTGTTAGTACCCTCGGAATGAACCTGGGATTTGTTCAAAGGGTAACGTAGACCCAGGCAAAATGTAAAAAGGGTTCCTTTATAGTGAAAGCTTGGATCTCACTAACCCTTTTTTCTGAGGTAAGAGCCGGTAAATGGGCAATCTTTAAAGGGAGGAATATGAGATCAGTTTTATGTATCGGCTCAAATGGACTGTTCATTAACTGCGCTAGCACTGTGTTGAGTTCCCATTCTGGAGGGGGTGCTCGCACTGGAGGGAAGGCTTGTAAAAGTCCTTTCATAAATTGTTTGACAAGTGAAGAAGAGCAGAGAAAAGGAAATTTTGAGCATTTCCTGAATCTGGAAAGAGCAGCAAGATGTATTTTGACCGATGAAAAAGTAAGCCCAGACTTGGCTAGAGAAAGCAGATAATGGAGAACTTTTTCTGCAGGAGCTTGAATTGAGTGAATAGTATTCGCCTCACACCAACAGCAAAATCGCTTCCATTTGAAGCGATAAAGCTTGATTGTGCTTTGGGCACGAGATTTGGCCAATATTTCATGAGAGACCTGTGAAATGTTGAGGTCTTTGAACTGTAAGAAATGAGGAGCCATGCGTGCAAGTGTAAAACTGTGGGTCCGGATGAACCACTTGGCCTCCGTCCCTTGACAACATCGTAGGCGTCGGCAGTAGGCGAATGGGCTTGACTTGAGACAATAGTAGAAGTTCCTGGAACCAATATTGTCATGGCCAACGGGGTGCAATCAGAATAAGATGGCAACCTTCGAGCTTCATCTTGCGGAGCACCTCGGAATCAATGGTATTGGGGAAAAAGCATACACGCAAATCCCTGACCATCGCATCCCTCTTGACCCCCGTTGAGGGAACCTGCTGGCGTAATATCGGCATTCCACGTTCACTCTCGTTGCGAATAGACCCAAGCTTGAAAACTGGGTTAGCCTGTTCCTTTTCCAGCCTCCACTCGTGACAGTCCAACTGAGACGTGCTCAGCGTGCCCGCCAGGGTATTGTGGAGACCCCTGACGTGTTTGGCTCCCAGGGCATCTTGTGGAATGTGACCCCTTCCCACAATTCCTGATCCTCTTGCGAGAGTGTAGCTGATTTCGTTCCTGCTTGTTTGTTGATATAATACATGCTGATGGTATGGTCGGTCCGGACTAGCACAGAGGAACCCGCAATCTTCGGGAGGAATGCTTGGAAAGACAGGAAAAAGGCGCTGAGCTCCAGTCTGTTAATCTGCTGTTGTTTTTATTTATTTATTTATTTTATTTATTTATTTTATATTCTTATATAGCTCCTGACTAGACTCCCGAAGGGGTATCTCCGCGCTTTTTGCAAAAGGTAGAATATAACTCATAGTGACCATGAACAATGAGGGATTGAGCTATTGCCCAAAGGAGATTAGTTGCTTGTGAACAGGTGAGTTTTGAGAGTCTTTCGGAAGGCCAAATGGTTAGTATGTGATCTCAGTGTAAGAGGAAGTAAATTCCAGAGCTCTGGCCCTGCGTGGGCCAGAGCACGGCCTCCTTGCCTGGCTTTTTTTATTCTAGAAACCTGCAGCAGCTGAAGGTTGCTGGATCGTAAAGAACGTCCAGGAACATAAGGTTGAAAGATTTTGGTCAGGTATTTGGGGCCGGTGCCTATTAGACACTTGTGAATGGTGCATAGGGTCTTAAATTGTACTCGTTTTCGCACTGGGAGCCAGTGGAGTTTAGTCAGCAGGGGGCGGGAGGGAGTCCATTTTGTCTTTGAGACCATCTTCCTTGAATTTGGAAAACCTGCAGATGAGCTCCCCATCCTTCCATGGAGGCATCAGTCGTTAAAACGAAATCTGGAATGGCCTGTAGGAACGTGAGACCCTGGGTTAGATTCTCTGTCTGCGACCACTAATGCAGAGAATTTATCATGTGCAGCGTGACCTTGATGGTATCGTCCAACGAACCCATGGCTTGTTGCCATTGAAGCTGCAGTTCCTCCTGAAGAGGTCTCATTTTGAGCCGTGCCAAGGGTATGAGATGTATCGCTGAAGAGCACATCCTCAGGAACGAAGCAAACATTCGGACTGAGACTGACCTTTTTGAAATTAACCTTGCCAATTTTTGAAGACGTAGCTGGCGGCCGTGTGACCAGAATGCGTTGCACTGGACCGTGTCTCACCTTGCTCTGAGAAAAACATGACTTGGAGAGAACGTACCTGTGATTTGCTGTTGTTGAGAACCAGCACCAGAGAAGAGAAGAGCTGGATACATTGTGCTGTGGCAATCTTGGCTTTGTGTTCTGAAGGACCTTTGTGCAGCCAATCGTCTAGATAAGGGAATACTTGTATTGCTCAAGATCTCAATGCTGCTGCCACTGGTGCCAAGCACTTCGTGAAAGTTCTTGGTGCCAATTTGAGCCCAAAACGGAGCACTTTGAACTTGTAATGGGCGCCAGCCACTTGAAAGCGAAGATATTTACACTTTTTGTGGTGGATAGGTATGTGGAAATACGCATCATCCATATCCATAAGACCTCCTTCGTTTAAACAACTCAAAATCTTGTGAAGACGGTGGGGAGGGGGAACCCTGGGCGGAGTAGGAGATGGCTGTCTGATGAATTCCAGGGTGTGGCCATTGGTTACTAGGTCTAGAACCCATTGGTCTGATGTCATTTCCTGCTACTTGTGAACAAAAGCTGAAATGTTCGGGCCCACGGGTAAGGAAGGTAAAATGGTTGGCGCCCTGTGGAGATCACTGCTTCCGGTTAGTGTCTCGGCCTGGATACTGCGATCTCTTTCGACCACCCTGACGGGAGATACTAGTCATAGACTATTGCCGGTATGATGCCTGGCTCTAAGGCTGTACTGGGATTGATACTGCTTATTCTGTTGGTTTTGGTATCCTCCTCTTGATTTAAAACCACGTCCTTTAGCTCCTCTAAAAGATCCGCGCCCGTATTGAAGGGTGCCTAATGATCGTGCAGTATCCGTGTCAGTTTTATATAGCTCAGCGGGCTTCATCAATATGTTTACAAAAACTAATAACTCTCCATCATAGGTCATGTCTAGAATCTTGGTTTGCCTCTCAGGTCTGAAAGTAGTGGCTTTAAGCCATCCCTGACGTCTAAGCACTGCAGCTCCTGCTAGCTGACAGAAGTTGGTGTTCACGATGTGGAAGGCTCAATCTATAGCTTCCGATGCGGCACGTTCCTTTCTGCCTTCGGTCCTCAGGAATGAGGTCAATGAAACTCGCCATGTCTGACCCCATTTGATGGTCATTACAGCAGATTATGGCTAGAAGATTGGCAGCTCTAATAGAGGCCGCTGCCAACGTAGAGAATTTATTTATTTAGTTTTTTTTTTGCCTATAAGGTCCAGACGACGTTCTTCCTTATTAGGCGGTGTGGTGATAGGCGTTGCGGGATTTTAAGAATTTTGTTGGGCGGCCTGTGAAATTACTGAATCTGGATGAAGGGTGGCCTATCAGACAGGATGGGCAGTATTTCTTTTCTATGCGCGGAAGCACTGCTGGAATAGACATTGTCTATTATAGGTAAGACTCTCGTGATCTTCCTGGATTCTTCCTTGAAATCATGAAGGAAATATTCTGCCTGTTCGACTGTAACTGGCAGTTGAAATCTAGCTGCTGCCCACTTCATTAAATTATGTACAGGATGCGCCATAGATGAGGCCATCGTAGACTTTGCTGTCGTAGACATGGTTATGTAGGCAAGGTTATTGCAGACGGGAACGTCATCATAGATAACCGTCATGAACAACATAGATGAGGCTGTCGTGGATGACAGTCATAGACAATGCCATCATAGATGAGGCAATCATAGGTGAGGCCATCCGTAGATGAGGGAATCATAGATGAGGCAGTCCTATGATGGCCATCCGTGGATGAGGCCATTTGTGGATGAGGCCATTTCATGTATGAGGTCATTCTTGGATGAAGCCATTCTTGGATGAGGTCATTGTTGGATGAAGCCATTGGTAAATGAGGTCATACAAAGATGATGAGGCTGTCATAGACGACAGTCATAGACAATACCATCATAAATGAGACAATCATAGGTGATACAAAACAAATGGTTGGAGGATGCACAGCAGTGGGTTTCAACTCTGGGTTAGCTTATGAGGTTGATTAAGGTTGGTTGCTCTCACAGGTAGTGTGTCCGTCCACAACGCTAACAAATATGGTTTGAATTGTGCATACATACAAGTGAATGCATCCCTGAGTGAGGCACTCCTTTAGGTTCAAAAAAAGGACTCCACTTGGTGTTAATCAATATTTTGAAAGTTTATATATGATATTCAATTCCAATGTATTCCAATATATTCAACATTTCAACTTGTGTGATGTAATGATAATAATCTCATTGATCATTAAGTTGATATGAACTCCAGCTCCAATGCATTTCGGGCAGGTTAACCCTTTATCAAGGAGTACTGTGAAAGACGAAGAAGATGTAATGAATCAAGCGAAATGTAATGTTCACTTCAAGGTGATGCGGAATTAGAGAGGTTACATGCAGGTGATGTGATCAATAACCTGCACCTGACATATAGCCAAACGAGAAAACGTGTAGAAGTTTCATGCTGATGTGTATTGTGAAGTAAACGGAAATCAAACGCGGCGGTTAAAACCATGTCGATGATCTGATGTGAAATATTATAACAAATGCGGGCGATCCCAAGTTACACCATGTGTAGTAATAAAGTGGTGGTCAACAATCAAGGGTGTATTACACTAGGACGGAAACAAACGAATGTGCCGAAAACGTGCAAGGGGTAGGCAGAACCACTTACGGTCACTCGAACGAGGAGATTCAGCCTCGCTGCAAAAAAAATATATATATATATAACGGGAAATTAGGATCCCTATGCGCAAAGATAACACTTCTACGAAGGTTGCGTGTAAACGTGAAAAGACTTACGTTTGGGGTTAGATGAAGCTTGCATGCTGGGTTTCCTGACACAACGGTAACACATCCGACGTGAACGCAATATACCTGTGAGAGCAACCAACCTTAATCAACCTCATAAGCTAACCCACAGTTGAAACCCACTGCTGTGCATCCTCCAACCATTTGTTTTGTATACCCTATACCGCCCCGGAGGGTAGCACGCCACGAATTGCCAGTATGCAATTTGATGAAATCACTAAGTCTACGGAAGCAAGAGCAAGTACTCTAGCCTTTGGCGATGATGAAAAAGCACGCATTTATTCCTTAATTGAAGAAGATATAGTCCAAGCCAGTTCAAGCCGCAACAAAGATCAATGTGTCAGAGAACTTTTATACCTCTCTAAACGCCAGATCAACCAAAAATTACACGCCAGCACACTTCTTAAATATCACAGAGCCTACAGAATTCCCCGTGGACTACGGATTGCCCTAAAGCCTTTGCTGTGTAAAAACTCAAAAACCTTCAAAGATAAATGGAATGCCATTTTAAACAAATGTAGCCTCGACCTGATACTTCTTATTGTTGAAGAGTTATCTTACATTCTAGCGGATCTTGAAAAAGACATCAAAGAGATACACAAAGAACTAGAGGATTCCATAACAGCAGATGAATGGTCTAAAATCTTGGAAGACATTAACTTACAACTTGACAAGCACACCAAGGAAATCAATGTAAGGAAAGTCAGGAAATATAGAAGGGACACCCTTGATTATAAACTTGACGAAGTTTATACGTGGGCGGATGTGTACGCCCAAAGGCGTAGAAACAAACCATACAAGGATCAAACCGATACCTCATCCTCTGGTAGTGACTCGTCATCCAGAACATTTAGAAAAAAAAACATCTCTACTCCGGCCACGGCCAGACAACCATACAAGGATCAAACCGATACCTCATCCTCTGGTAGTGACTCGTCATCCAGAACATTTAGAAAAAAAAACATCTCTACTCCGGCCACGGCCAGACAAAATCAACACCTAACCACGGAAAATGCTGAAACACCCACACCTCGAGATGACCCATCTACCTCGGTTCATTTTTTAGAGTCCGGCCAGGACGAAACAGAAGACTCAGGAGGAGCAAAAACAAAAGAAAAAGAAAAGGGGCCCCCACAAACGCGAAGCACGATCTTGAAGAAAGACAACAAACCCAAAAAGAACACCTAGTCATCAACATTTCAGATACCCAGTTAACATCCTATGAAATGAAATTACTTGAGAAAGGTACATCTTTTATCCCTACCACGACAACCAATTTACTAGAACTTGAAGTGAGTACTTTCAAATTTACACGTAAATTAAGATTACGTCATTTCTTTGACAATGTCCTAACACCAACGACATCAACCAAACCGGATCAACTCATGGGACTGCGTCCCCACAGCACATATCAAGCCCCGTGCAGTCACAAATGCATCGACCTATTCAAAAATCTAGTGAAACGTGACATCACCAAATTAAATTTTAGGAAGAAAGTCACTAAAAACATCACACAAAAAGATCAGGATACCTTCAATAAGATTGCTACCAACAAAAATATAAAATGTTTAAAATCAGACAAAGGCGGGGCCCTAGTCATCGTCAATACTCGAATGTACAACGACAAAGTTTCTGAACACATCAGTGATGTGAACACATACATGAAATTGCCAAATAACCCCACCAACCAATTTAAAGAAACACTTTTAAACATCATTACCAAGGCATATGAATCGGGAATCATTGATGATCGCACAAAAAAGTTTTTGCTTCAAGAACACCCAAGAAGCCAATCAATACACATGGCGCCTAAAATTCACAAGAACATAGTAGATCCACCCTTCAGGCCAATTGTTTCCACCAAAGGATCCCTACATGAACCTGTAGGGAAATTTTTAGATAAATATCTTCAACCTTCAGTCATTAAAATGAAAAGTTACGTGAGGGATACCACTGAACTTTTACAAAAACTTTCGGAAGTTTCCATCCAACCCGATGAACAGTTAATACTATGCACTGCAGATGTTAGTGCATTGTATACCTCCATCCCCCATGATGGCGGTATAGAAGCGATTGAAAAAACTATTCTACATAGTGACATTGATGTACCCATGCAAGAGTTTTTGATGCAACTTATGATTTTTACTTTGTATCACAGTTATTTTGAACATGAAGAAAACTGGTATCTTCAGATGTCTGGAATGTCCATGGGAAACTGTGCGGCTCCCACATACGCAAATATATATATGAAAGAGTACGAGGAGCTACATATCTATGTAAATGATGAATTCAACAAGAACATTAAGCTATACATACGTTACATTGATGACCTGCTCATCCTATGGAAAGACTCTGAAATAAATCTACAACGAGCATTGAAAGATTTGAATACCAAAAATGACAGAATCCAATTCACATGGCAAATGAGCAACAAAACCATTCATTTTTTGGATGTGGCCATAACTAGAACTCCTCAGGGATTCAAAACTGATTTGTACCGCAAGCCTACTGACCGTAATAACACCCTTCATTACTCCAGTTTTCACCAGGGTGCACTCAAAAAACACTTACCATTCTCCCAAATGCTGCGCGTCAGACGCATAACATCTGATGACCAACTAGCTGTAAAATGCATTGATGAAATGAGCAAACGATTCACAGAAAGAGGATACCCCGAATCTATACTTGAAAACGCGAACACGAGGGCCCTGTCTATCAGTAGAGAAGAAGCCTTAAGGAAATCCACATAACCACCAGATGACAGAATGGTTCTAGTATCAAAATTTTCCACAATGAGTCGCTCCTACAAGAAGATTATTCTTAAACACCGGCCGATCTTGGAACTTGAACCGGACTTCAAAATCATGTGTAATAAACCACCCATATTTGCATATTCAAGAGGCAACAACATCAAAGAAATTCTTGAAAAACCTCGAGTTATCCACTCAGAAAACAAAGGTACACGTCCCTGCATGAATTGCAGCAACTGCAATAATATCATCAGAGGGAATTCCATCACCCACCCTATGAAAGGAAATAATATCAAACTTCATGTGAATGCCACCTGCGATTCCACAAATCTAATCTATGCTCTCAAATGCCCATGTGGTAGAATCTATGTGGGGAAAACAGAGAGAAAAATAAAAGTACGAATAACCGAGCATAAATCCAATATAAGAACCAAAAATGAAAAATCTGCCGTTGCTGTCCACTTCAACGAACACCAACATACAGTTGCCCAAGTGAAATTCTTGGTTCTTGAAACCATCTCTAAAGCTGAAGGAAGAGACAATCGCAAATTTCTATTGCAACGTGAAATGACATGGATTTATCGTTTACAAACCATGAAGCCCTTAGGATTAAATGACAGAACTGAATTTAGTTGCTATCTATAACCTTTTGCACTTTTGAACCATGCCTCATGGCTTACTGACACTGAGCAGCGGCTTGTTACCTATTGCATCAAGTTACTCAGCCATTTGAATATGTATAGCCTTATTGTACCTTACATATTTTTTCCATACCCTGTGATTTATTGTGTCGTTATATGTATGTATACATGCACTTATATATTAGTTTTATGTCTACAGATGGTTCTCGAACAATGCCTTTATACAGTTTCTTTGTAAGTTTGCATCTGTTCCTCTTAAGATGGCCGCCGTGTTAGCCCATCATCTATTTTTTGTACCACCGCGTCACTACCGCTTTGCACGATTAAAACCACACACAGCCCCACTTCCGCGTTCACGTCGGATGTGTTACCGTTGTGTCAGGAACCCCAGCATGCAAGCTTCATCTAACCCCAAACGTAAGTCTTTTCACGTTTACACGCAACCTTCGTAGAAGTGTTATCTTTGCGCATAGGGATCCTGACGTCCCATTATATATATATGTATATATTTTTGCAGCGAGGCTGAATCTCCTCGTTCGAGTGACCGTAAGTGGTTCTGCCTACCCCTTGCACGTTTTCGGCACATTCGTTTGTTTCCGTCCTAGTGTAATACACCCTTGATTGTTGACCACCACTTTATTACTACACATGGTGTAACTTAGGATCTCCGCATTTGTTATAATATTTCACATCAGATCATCGACATGGTTTTAACCGCCGCGTTTGATTTCCGTTTACTTCACAATACACATCAGCATGAAACTTCTACACGTTTTCTCGTTTGGCTATATGTCACGTTGGTGCAGGTTATTGATCACATCACCTGCATATAACCTCTCTAATTCCGCATCACCTTGAAGTGAACATTACATTTCGCTTGATTCATTACATCTTCTTCGTCTTTCACAGTACTCCTTGATAAAGGGCTAACCTGCCCGAAATGCATTGGAGCTGGAGTTCATATCAACTTAATGATCAATGAGATTATTATCATTACATCACACAAGTTGAAATGTTGAATATATTGGAATACATTGGAATTGAATATCATATATAAACTTTCAAAATATTGATTAACACCAAGTGGAGTCGTTTTTTTTTAACCTAAAGGAGTGCATCCCTCAGGGGTGCATTCACTTGTATGTATGCACAATTCAAACAATCATAGGTGATGCCATCCGTAGTTGAGGCAATCATAGATGAGGGAATCGTAAGATGGCCATCCGTGGATGAGGCCATTCATAGATGGGGCCATATGTAATTGAGAAGATACATAGATGAGACCATTGTCATAGACGACCGTTGTAGATGACCATAATAGATGAGGTTTTCGAGGAGCTGAGGCTGTCCTAGGCAATACCATTGTAAAAGAGACCATCATAGACAAGACCGTCGTCGACGGCCGTCGTAGATGAGGCCGTCGTCGACGACCGTCGTAGATGAGGCCGCCGTCGACGACCGTCGTAGATGAGGCCGTCATCGACGACCGTCGTAGATGAGGCCGTCGTCGACGACCGTCGTAGATGAGGCCGTCGTCGACGACCGTCGTAGATGGGGCTGTCGTCGACGACCGTCGTAGATGGGGCTGTCGTCGACGACCGTCGTAGATGCGGCCGTCGTCGACGACCGTCGTAGATGAGGCCGTCGTCGACGACTGTCGTAGATGAGGCCGTCGTCGACGACTGTCGTAGATGAGGCCGTCGTCGTCGACCGTCGTAGATGAGGCCGTCGTCGACGACCCTCGTAGATGAGGCCGTCGTCGACGACCCTCGTAGATGAGGCCGTCATCGGCGATCCTCATAGATGAGACCAATATTGGTGAGGCAGTAATAGTAGACATGGAGTTTTTAGACTCCTAATGTCAGGTTAAGAGGATTTCCTTGATGAGTTGTAGGATCAGCCTCTGAGGAAGTTATTTCCAATTGCCTCTTTCTGTGAGAAATGCCTTATAAAGACTCAAGGTGAGTCTTTATGGCTTCATGCGCGCCCTCTGGAGGCTCCTGGCGCGACTTTTTCCTTTGACCTCTCCTATGAGGTGAAGGAATCCTTGTTGTCCTCATCAGAATTGGCAGATAAAAGTTATCCCAATAATAGCCTCCTTTCTCAGAACGAGTTATTGAGGAAAAGGTTAGACATATTTCGTAGTCTATTACCTTATTTTCGGCCAATCTGCCATATTACTGCCTTAATAGGGTCAGAGAAATGAAGTATGATCCAAGTTGATCTAAAAAGAAGTAAAAGCTGAAGAAACTGAGCAGAGCTCAGGGAGACTCCCTTCACACACGACGTGCGGTAAAAATCTGAGGAGAACTGGCTCTGCAGAGAGGGTTCTAGAGGGTGCTGTAAGCTGATTGGTTGGGACAAAATCTTTGGTCCTTTTGGCATAATGAGGTAGATAGGCTACTACAGTTTAGGCCTCAGGCCTTTCTCTTAGGCCTACTACTATAATTTACCTTTGGCACTGCTTTTTTTATATACCGTGGGACTCCCGCCTCGGCGACGGGGAATGATTCAGGCATGTGAATCTATGAAAGATACCCTAATACTGGATAACAGTACCTGTTTCAGCACCCTGGCTAACGTGCTGCATAGCGAAATATATATAAGGTACCAAAGGTGAGACGGATTGCATTACAAATGCTTGTTCTTAACAGGATTGATGTTCCTTCCCTGAGTATAGATAGTTGATGCTTTGCAGTTGATTTTGGCAGGACTGGAGGTGAAGGGGTCTTTAAACCTAGAAAGTGTCTAAAATACTGAGCACCCATTTGTCGCTTGTAATTGAAGTCCACTGGGTCATGTGCAAATATACTGCTCCTCTCACTGAAGTGGGTAACAGGGGGGGATATTAGGCTGTCATTGTCTTGTGCCAGAAGATCGTCTGCCCCTAGAGGAAGGAGATTTTACCTAGGTTGTTTTTGGCTTTAAGAAGCATCTCTGGGAAGGGCACCCTTGACTTTCAGAATACCATAGTCATTGCAGTTGCTGCTAAAAAGACTAGTGTCTCTGGTTCATGTTTAATTGTTATCATTACTTCTTTAATATGCTGTTCAGACAGAGATAATCCTGAAAAGGGTAGATTCATGATTTTTAATAGTGCGCCAGGTTTTAGGTTTGTGAATCATAGCCATGATGATTTTCGAATGGATATTCCATTGCATCCAGTAGTTGACAACTAAGTTGAATCAACTGCAGCACTAATGATCTGGTTAGCTACCAGAGAGTTCTCTTGTAGTATTTCAGTAAAATCTTGTTGACAGTGGTTCAATAAGTGTTCTATGAAGTAATGCATGCCTTCATACATGTCCCTTTGTTAGAACCGCAGGACAGATTATCATTTTATTATGTGTGGCACCTGTTCCACGTACATTCTGCCCACAGCATCTATGCGCTTGCTTTCATACTCTGGTGGGGGTGTGGTTTAAGGGGCAGAAGCATGCCTTTTTCTCACTGAGCAAAATATACCCAGGCGTTCAAAGTTAGGGTCAAAACACAGTTGACACTTCTGCAAACAAACCCTTGAAGATAGAAGAACTTTGTGATCTTAACCTAGTGCTTCTGTATTTCCTGAAGAGAATATTATATATGGCCTTTGGCCAAAACCAATTTACCTGTATCATATTCCCTGTCTCACATTTGTCTTGGTTATTGTATGTAACTTGGGGTCAATATAGACTTCACATTAGTTTTGTTTCATTATTTTCCCTAATTGTTGCATTTTCCAATGTACAATAAATAATATTGGAATGTCTGAAAACATCTAGAGTATGCTTTGCTTCACTAGATTGAATCTAAAAAATATTTATTTTGCTGTAATAATGAAAAATGTATAAATGAGTTTTATGTGAAAACCTGTGTAAGTTTTGCTTAGATAACCAGGTTTGTATGGACATTTGGGTTGCTCTTGTTTCATTATAATATATTTTTCTCACTGAGGTCACTATCATAGAGTCTGGTTTGGATTCTGATCTCAAGAAGTTAGGGTAGGGTCATGATGTGTTTTTTAAGCAACCATCATGTTGTTGCTTTGACTGCCGTAGGGGAAAGGAGTTTGTCTTCTGCTATATCCAGCAGTCTATATGTCAAAGACAAATGAGGCTTAATTAAAAGCTACCCTCGTTTGCAAAGTTTCTAGTACAAAGAAACAGCTGGCTGTGGGGCCTCTACAGGAATGTTTAATTTAGTAGAACCCCTGGCTAAGACCTCATGGAAGTTGGAATTGTCATTTACCAGAGAGGTGACTGATGAAGATGCAGCCTGTGAAGTTGGGGTAAAGGGCATAGATAACATAAAAATGGAGATGACTCCAAAGACACAATTGACAAGGATTGTGTGCCCAACATGGCTGGGGATAGATATAAGCTTTATGACATCTAAGAAGATGGACTATGAAGTCTATCATCTTTTACCTTTGACGTCAAAATTATCATTATTGAGTGGTGGCAGCCTTCAACTTCATAGATGGTGATTTTGATGTTGACAGAGTATGGGATGCTGTCATTGATGTAAGTTGCATCTTCTTTAATGTTGATTGATGTCTATGTTTCGACATTGAGTGGCAAGTTATTCCCAAAGGCTATCTCTCTTGTTGCTCATGATGTTGTTTGAGAGTTTTTGAGCCTTCATGCGGCAATGAATAAGTAGGAGCAGAGGCATTCAAAATCAACACCTTTGACATAGAGCTGAAATGATATTAGGAATGGTGTCATCAATGTTTTACCAATTACTTTCTTTCTTTATATCTCCCCTTCTTTGGGAGACTTTTTCAGGAATAGGCTGTTTCTTGGATGAGGCGTGAGAAGATGATCTGTCTAGGCTTCCTTATTTCTTCTGTTCTTCCTATGCTCTCATGTCTTCCACGTGACCCCTCAGCCTTACACCCTATTCTTTCTGCCACATAAGGCTACTTCTCAAAGAGAAAAGGCACATTTTGTGGAGTAAATCTGTCAAGAATTAGCAAAACACTTGACAGAATAAGTTTAAAGACATTGAATGAAGCTGTAAAAGCTAAGATTTTTCTTAATTCCTTTAGTCTAAATAGAAGTGTGAAACCTCACATGTGTTCTGAAGGTCCTGCTCACATGAGCCAGAAAATAGACACTGGCTCTCTGATGTAACTAGCATGGTGTGCACTATGGGTAGAGGAACCTCTGACTTTTGAAGAGACAAGATCCCTTTTCTCAATTTACAATGAAAGTCTATGAGGCAGCATTTTCTTTTTCTTCTCTTCATACATTTTGACCACCCTGCACATTAAAAGCTGCAATGCAGGCTTGGAAATTATATTCAGATTTATCGTCACTATCAGAAAAAGAACATGAGCCTCTGGTAGGGTGTCACAGGGTTTGGCTTATCATAAAGACAGATGGGCATTGAAGTTTAAATGAACAAAATATATGTAGAATGTTCTCCAAGGTCCAAGCAGGCAGCGCATAATTATTCCTTTGGTTATGACTTTCAATGAAGATCTTACAATACCTCCCCTCATCAGTTGTCTGGTCTCAAGACATGCTCCTTTTGGAAACTAAAATTTGTGTGTGAGGAACACATATACCTGTCCGTTTTTGTAGATAAGGACAACAGTCTATGTCAAATACACTGAGAGGAGAGAAACACAGAAAAATCAGAAAATAAAAGAACTAATGGAGTTAAGACAGCACTACCAACATACCTTCAGGTCTGTCATCAAAGTCTTCATCCTCTTCTTCGGACCCAACAGAGTACTCCGATTGGTTGTCTGAAATACCATTATGCCATTCTGTAATCAGAGCACAACTGTCACATGATAAGACACTGGTGCCCACCCCCCACCCACCCTACCCCACCCACCCTCCCCCCTGCAGAGTCTGCTGTGCCCAAAGAATACTACCCACAACAGGATTACTACCACTGCTCTCAACCCAGGGATACAGGCTTAATGGGGAACAAGACACAAAATGATTCTGTGCATTACAAAATGTTTGCACCAAACAGATACCCACATCACATTGAGGGCTATAAAAGTTCTACGTGTTCATATCTGGCAAGTCCCCTGAGAAGAAAATAGTGTACCCATTCCATCCTTTAGCAGCAGAGTAAAATGCAATGGACAAGCTGATGCTAATTCACTATAATTCTACCCCAAACTCTTAGCTACTTGCTGCTGGATTGAAGTAGATAAAAGTGTTTCATCTAGAAGAATTCACAGGCCTATTAATTTTTAAACCAATTTATAATTAGGGTTAGGATATAACATCTAGACCCTGGTGCGTGTTAATGTTTTCAAAGCTTAGTAACGATTAAAGAGTTAGGTTACATAGGAGAAGAATATCACTGCAACCAGTCTCTTTCATTAGATTTTAGAACATTGTAACCCCTCAAGGATTTAACAATCCAGCCTAATTCGGAATCATTATTACTTCGAAAACCTTATCCCAAATCATTAATGTTACTACTTTGGAAACAAAAGAGTGGGAAACACCAGGCAGGGACTTAGTAGGGAAGGAGCTTTTTATTTCAAAATTTATAGAGCTGGAAGGGAAGCAGTCTATGATTATCGTTGACGGTAACAGTACAAGAGCCCCATACACTATCTACCACTTGCCTAAACATCAAGTGCAAAATTTCTACCAAGGGTATTCTTACGGAAACCAAAAGGTCTGGAGCAAATGCTCACCCTTCACCGTGCTATGACTCTTTTGGAAAGATCGTATCACATTTTGTAATAATATTTGTATTCCATAATGCTTTGAAGGTCAGAAATGCTCTTTTGACTCCCCTTTAATGGTAATCCACTATTGGGACATGACAGTGGAAATATGGTATCAATGGGAAATATTAATGTGCCAAAATGTAATAGCCTAAGTAGCGACATCCAGAATATCAGTAAGATAAGTGAGGATAGGTTAGTATAGGTTCACTATACTTAAATCCACTTTTATATGCCTTGATGATGCATATACTTTCAAGGATATAGATGTGGGATTAGAATAGTAAACATATGTCTATCTATAAATTCTTACCATCTCGTTACATAGGCGACAACAGTTTGGAATACTGATATTTCCCACACGTTATTCTGAGTTATAGCCCTACCAATGTTCTATGACCATGCCCCAGAGGAGGTTCCTTTCTTATAACTGGAGATTGGAAATACACTTAATTGTGATTCTTAAACCAGTCAAAGAACGGGCAATCAATTTACTTAATTTGCGGCTCATGCTGTCAAATTCCAGTAAAGAAATGGAAGTGGGTGACTTGCTACACATTCACAGTCTATTCTTTGTTTTACACAGGATTACTTACAAGGAACTACAAGTGATGCCAAATGAAGTGGCCGTTCCCTTGGTACTTGTACCATGTTAACAGCAACTTATTGCAAGCCTACCATATTGTTTTAAAAACCTATAAAATCCAGGCACTAATGGCTTACAGAAAGATGTTTAAGAAAATAAGTGCAAAACATTTTAATTTTATTTTTATTGTCATGATTGATTCAGTGACTAATGTCCTTTCTCTCTGCTAATGGGTGGATCTCTGCACCTCGGGATATGCTACTTATCCTCCACAGTGGTTGGCAGTATTTAAACAAACCCTTCAGTGGGAGCTGAAAGAACTGTAAACAATAGTTGTACAATAGAATCTTGAGTCAGAGGAGTCACATAAACACCCACTGGGACCTTCTGTCCTTCTTTTACCTCTATTGCAAATCAGGCCCCTTCTGAGTAGACCTGTGTTTAAGAGAAAGCTATTTCAGAATAAAATGCAGCTTCTTTCCAGCATCAAACATTTTGTTTCAAATTTCATAAGCATCTTGTGAATCCAAGTAAATATTGACATCAGAACCTGATACCCTGTTAATCCCAAAACACATTGTACAGCTGATGAGATCATTTTGTTTCACATGGTAATAGAAAAGAATATTGGTTTTATTTATGTCAAGAACCACTTCTTGTCTTATCCACAGTCTGCATTCTCTCTGACAGCCCTCAACAATATTATTAAACTGCAGGAACGTGATCATATTAGTCTTGATAACCTACCATGACAAGGAACTGCGCTTGTTCAAACACCCTTCACCATGACAGCTCCCCTTTATGCTCTATAAATTAGCCTGATTTAGTAAAAGATTATTTCTAACACACACACAACCTTACACACAAGTCAATTGTTCCTTCCCTTTCCTAAAAATTCTCCCCTTTAATTTTCTTGTTCTACAATATTTAGACCTCTGAAGCAGCATATTCTGTCAGTGTGCATCTTTGATGTCAAAATAATGGAGAAAGCCATAATGACGAATCATGACTGATGAATAATGTAAAGGAGAACATAGCAAAATGAAGAAATGCCGTTGTGTATAAATGTCTACCACATATGCAGGCAACCACAACAGGATCCAGGGCAGACACCATTCTAGTCAACTCAATTTAAACCAGACAATGATAGAGATATAAAGCAACAGGCAAAGTCGACCTAACAGAAGGAATGTCCGCTTACAGGGAGCCCCAAACCACATATTTTCACACTGTAAATACAAAATGGACTTGGGAGGAGCAGTACCAGTAAAGGAAAAGGCAACATTTGTGTCATAAATTTGAAGGGGCAAGACACAATGCAATCTAAGAGGCAAAACAAAACATTAGAGGAGAAAAAGTGGCTAAATTGAAAAGAGAGAATACTTGGTTTACAACTTGTCCCTTAGAATAATAAAGGAACACAAGTTAGTCCAAAAAACCTTATATTAAATAATATATTTATCAGAGTGCATTCGTCACAGTGGATTTCATCATTCAAATCTTTCTGAAATTTACATAGATAAACATATTTCCATAGACTTCACTAGTAATCTCTGATCTTCAGTAGCTTCCTGTGAAATTTTGGATCAGCTTCAGGGCAGCCTTCTTGGATTAAAAATAGGGCTCCTAGTTGTTCATAATTATTTTACTATGTTATTATTTTACATTTCTGTCTAAATTAATTCATATTTATTTTAAATATATTTTATTGGCAATTATCCTTCCCAGTATTTATCGATTGGAGAAATTAAGGTGCAGCTAGGGTATTTCCAAATGGATTTGACCAATAATTGTGCACCTATAATTGGATGCCGGTCATGGTTTATACATATAAGCTGCCATATCTAATACAATAAGGCACTCATTGGAAAACATAACCATTATAGTCCAACCACATGCAGATTGGGAGTTATTTAAGGAAAGCCCACCCTTTTGGACTCCTCTTGCAGCCAGACTGCACAGGTATGGGTTTGGTATTCTTGATTCCTACCGAGGAGAGCTACTCAAAAGAAGAAATATTTTCCATATTTTATCTTGTTAAAAATAAAGACTGGAAAAAACATTGTTGTCTGTCTGTATTTATGTGTAAAAAATAGTGAACACTGAAATATAAAGCCATTATCTATAAAGCACTGTGGGAACTAGACTTGTCTTTATCAGGATTGTTTGGCACTCCTAACCTCCACTTATTACTTCCTGCAGTCCAGAAACAGTCTTTTTTAACAGAGGAATTTATATTTTGTTTTTTCAATGAGGCCTCCTCAGACTTGGTATAACCCTGTTCTAGATGTCAGCTGAACAGCCTTTGTATGCAGCTAATGCAGCATATGCTTTGTGGTTGCATTTATAAAACACTTCATTACCCTGACAAGGCGCAGAAGAGCTTTCTGTGGAACTACTACCAAGGTCCAGAAAGATGAGTGAGGGTTCACTAGGATGAACATGGATTTTGATTCTTTTCTGCAGAACAGAAATACATTTTTTCCTTTTACTTTCTGCTGTTGAACGTTTAAACTTGTATCTTCAAAATGTAGTGATGTGTTATGCTCTGATATTCACACTATTTGACCTGAGATAGCCTTCCTTGGGATTTAATTTGCATTACACATAGTTATAATGTTGAGAATAACCATCTGGTTTATAAATCTTAAGAATAAACATTGAACTGCCCAAAGAGCTGACAATGTGCAGGAGAACAAGATGAAATCTGAGATATGCTTGCCAGTTGCAGGTATAACTCCCACCCCACACCACTTCAGCCTGACCGCTTGCTCACAAAGAGCAGTCCTACAAGCTGAATGCGCTACACCGAGAGGCGATGGTTGCTGACCTTGGTCCTCTTGTGCAGCATCGTTGTAGTTGACCTGTTTCCGTACCCGTTTTCCTTTCCCCAGGTTTCGTGCAAGGTCCTCCTGTTGCTGTTCATAGTGGTGTCGGAGAAGCTTCTCCCAATAATCAGGATCCACCGTTTCCTCCTGCTTGATGATCTCGCGTTCAATCTCTTCCAGCTGTCAGAAAAATGTGCAGGTACATTTCAAGAGCAGTATTTTACAAGCTGGACAAATCACAATCTGTGAAAGCAGAGGGGCTGCCTCAAGTCCTGTAGAAGGCTTGAGCCGAAAGGAAAAGTTTCTTACCTGTCATAATAAGACTCATATGGCAGTATCTTCCCCAGTTTCGCATCCTTACAATAATTCCCAGATGCTGGAGAATATATTTTCCTTTTCTACTCAATCAAAGTACACATCTAACGTCCAATAAAGGATGGAAAAGAGGGCTAGTAATTAATATATTGAACCAAGAGACACGCTGTGGTATTCCTTCTCTTGTTGTGGAGAGTGCTGGAGCTGAACGGCACCATTAAAGGAGTATATGCCTGGACACCTACACCAGGCACCTAAAAAAGGTGTTTGTCTACAGTAATCCTACAGACCTCGCTGTGTCTGGATTTACCCTGATGGTCTGGAGAGCCTCGTCAACTTGGCTGCCAAATAAGGCATCGCTGTCAAAGGGCTTGTCCAGTAGACAATTTTGCCCTTTGGGGAGGAAGGAAGTGCACCCGAGCCATACCTGCTGTCCGAAGAGAAATGCATCTTCTAAATGTCTAAATCCTGTTATTGTTATGTCCACGGAGCTGTCTATCATTGCTACCCATGTTCATTCTCCATTCTTCAGGATGGCTCTTGCCTCTTTCTTGTTCTCTGGAATTAAATCTGAGAAAGGTGCTACATCTGACCATATTTGCCTATCATAGCATCCGATGAAGACCGCCAGTGAATTAGCCTCTTTGATGAAAAATGGTTTGCCACTCTGAAGATTTTTTTTCCAAAAGTGGTTTATCTTTCAGACCCCCATACAGAGAGAGAGAGAGAGAGAGAGTACCACATAAGCATGTATTATCAACCTCCCTTGGGCTGGTTTGCTCACCAACTGAGATGGTTTTTGGGTGTCTACTGATGCAGGTCTGAGACTCCATATTTTTTGCAAGGTGCAGGACCAATGCTGGAACTGATGTCAGTGGTGACTGCATTATTTTAAAGCATGCTTGTCAGATGTGATCTACTGTTTGCATTATTTACACTAGCTTCCTTGTAGGCTGTTTAATATCCTATAGTCTGCAATGGTTGTGAACCATGGAAACGCAAGCTGTTTAGAAGCCCTCTCTTCCAAGGAGAGGGAATGCGCAATGCCATCTGGTGGAGAAACAATAATTGGTTGCATAGGATAACCCCTAGCTAATGTCAGGCAATCCTCCCGTTCCTTGCTCTGACCCAGCTCCACTTCAATCACCTTACCCTTCTGTTCTTCAGTAGTGCCTGCCTCGGCATAGCGATGTTGGTGCAACACAGAAGGTTGAGGCGGAGTTGGTGAAGGTTGCAGCTACTCAGGTAATGGTGGTTGTATCGGAACCACGCATCTAGCATAACAATCGCCCATGATATGGCGCACAGTGTTCAGATGGTTCTGAGATGTGCCGCATAGGTGGACTTTGGTCCTGTGGTTCTTAGTAATACTGGGAATCCTATCAACCAAAATGTGAATACTCATTTCCCCACCCATATCCTTCTGATCATGGTATCATTCATTCATTCATTCATTCATTCATTAGGGGTGAAGTTCATCTTCATCCCAAGGAATACCTTTGTCACCATGACCTTGATTGTGATCTTCTGCTGCGTTATTGTTGGCACTTAATCCTAAACCAAATAGTGCTTGTACACAACTTCATGGGCTTAGATCTTGGGATTCCTGCTCTGTGACTATGATCTTGGCTGGGCAGACGTTCCTGGGGAAGTATTCTTTGGTAAAAGTCAGATTTTGGAGGAAATTCAAAGGTACTCCTTCCTAGTCTTCAGCAAGGACTCTGGAGTTGATGGTTGAGTATTCATCTAATGTGTTATCAACAGCATAGTTGTTTTGTCAACAATATAGTCTGGGCCACTGGAGATGAGGGTGTCATAGACATCGAAGAATGTGCGTTGATGTTTATTATCATAAATGGTGCCTTAAAAGCTGCTAAAGAAGGCTGAAACACAGAAACCTCGGACAAATCAAGAAAAATCTCATCATGCCACAAATTTGTAATATCACATGCAGCTTGTGTTGTAACTATTACTTGTAGCCAACAATTTTTGTATGGATTATGTTATTGGAACAAGTACAACATTGTTTGTTTATAAATTGATCTATGGATTCTGTCTTTTACGCTTGGCAATAAAATAGGATTGTTAACTTTACGATTTGTATATATTTACAGTTATTTTATGGTGCTCTTAAGACCAAATTCACATTCTCTTCAGGTGGGATAGTCTTTCTCCACCAGATTGTGCATCCTATGGTGGCAAGATGGTTGGTTGGCACAGCACCCTTAAAATGAAGTGTATCTGTAATTTTGAATATCTTCTGGTACTAGTTTACTCCTCACTTTAATGCTCACATCTGGGATGTGCAGCAGATTAGTCCACTGCTACTACCTTAAAATTAAAAACCAAGATAAGAATGTAAAATCTTGGAAATATGATTCAATTGAGCAGAAGTCTAGAGGTCTCCTTTCACACAATCTGCAGTACAAATCAGATCAATAGTGGATTCTGGAGCAGTTGGAGCTCAGTGCAGTTTTTGAAGAGGCTCTGCTACTAAGGCTGTGTTTTCTGCAGCATTTTGCACACAGTCTGAGCTTATATTGCTTCTCTTCATTTGCAGAGGTACTTCCAGCTCAATAGGTTAAAGGTTTATTGCTGGAGTATGTCCCATTTCCAAATTGCAATGCTTTGGAAATTGGCCAATCAATGCAAGTGATTCCTATTTTGATTTTTCGGTTATTGTAGGAAATACATACTCTTTTAGATACTTAGATGACTGTTTCTGGCAGCTGGTGAATATATGATCTGTTACTGGTACCAGGGCAGTCTTTAGCAAAGCTGGATAGAGAACTGATGCCAGCAACTAAGCACACACTTTTGGCAGTATAGCTTGGGAAATCATATTAGTATTTTAGCTGATGCAATTTGCTCTGAAAGCTTCAAAGTTGAGGAAGGCATTATCAGAGTCTAGGCTCAAGCTGCTGGTGTCACAGTAGAAGCCAAAGATGCACTTAACGCACTAACCAAGTTGACTTGCAGAGGTGAACCAGATCAGTTCTGTTGGAATAAAGCCAGCGAATGGTTCTAGGAAACATCAATCTGTGTCTGCAACGCCCTAGCAGGAAGAAAACGTGCATGGACTGGGGCAAGATGGAGCATCACCTCTTCAAAATCTGTGTAGCTCGATTTCTTCCCAGAGCCCTTGTACTGAGAGGCTCCGGGAAGCATCGGCGGCTTGAGACTTGGCGAGAGCAACAGGGCTCACTCCTGGACTCACAACAACCTCTTCCTGTTGAGTTGCTCCCTCGGTTGGCACGATGGCCATCGAGACGAAGTATCAGGTCGATGCAGTCAGGGCCTGCAGGTGCAGGGAGATGGCTCCTCCACCCCAAGGGAGATGATGCTTGGAGTTTGCCGCCTTGGAAATTCCAACGCACAGAATTGCTGACATTGCGCGTTTTCTTTGGTGGTGAATAGATCTAACCAAGGCTCCCCCCACTGTTGAAAGAGACCTGGCACCACCACCGAGTGAAGATGCCATTCGTGAGTCATCATGCACCTGCGGCTGAGTTTGTCAGCCCTTGCATTCAAGGAACCTGCCAGGTGTTGGACCACCAGGGATATGCCCTGATGTTCCAGCCATGTCGTCGAGATAGGGGAAAGACTGGGACCCCTGATCTGCACAGATGAGCTGCGACCACTGCCATCACTTTCATGAACACCCGAGGGGCGCTGGTAAGGCTGAAGGGGATCCCGGTAAACTGAAAATGCTTGTGGCCTACCACAAACTGCAAGTAATGCCAGTGGGCCAGCAGGACGAGGATGTGAAAATAGGCGTCCTGCAGGTCCACAGCTACCATCCAGTCTCCAGGGTCGAGGGCAGACGAGACCAGAGCTAACGTCAACATTTTGAACTTCTCCTGAGGTCCAAGATAGGTTGCAGGCCCTTGCACTTCTTGGGTGCCAGAAAGTAGTGGGAATAGCAACCACGACCTACCTCTGGGGCAGGAACCTGCTCGATGGCTCTCTTGGCCAAGAGAGCCGAAACTTCCTGTTGGAGAAGGCCCAGGTGATCCTCCTACATGCGTTGGTACTGAGGTGGTATGGCAGGAGGGGTAGCCTCGAAGGGGAGGGAGTAGCTACTTTGGACTATCTGCAAAATTCACCTGTACGACTTGATGGTGCGCCAGTGGGGGAGGAAATGGCGAATCAACTGGCGATTGATAGGCCTGAAAGGTTGGACTAGGAAGGGTTGGGGGCGGAAGCAGAGGGAGGGTTGGTGGACTGGCCCACTCGCTGGCCCCCAGAACCACAACGGTGGTTCCCACGTCCACGGCAGTGTGAAGGTTGTGCAGCTTGTGGGGCACCCCTTCCATAGCCACAAAAGGGGCGAAAAGCAGACTGCGCAGGGCGGGGGGGGAGAGGCCCAAGGACTTGGCCGTATCCCGTGAGTCCTTGAAACGCTCTAGAGTGTGGTCTACTTTGCCGCCAAAAAGGCGACGCCCGTCAAAGGCAAGAGCGCCCTGGACATCCCCAGAAAAGTCAGTCGATCTCATCCAGCCGTACCGACGAAGGGCTACTGACGTGGAAATCATCCTGCCTAGACAGTTAGCGGTATCCACCCCACAGCGGATGGTAAACTTTGTTGCATCTCTCCCTGCGGCACCGGTCTGGGATAGTATGGGCCGGGCCTCCTCCGGAAACTGAGGCAGCACTTGCACAACCGTATCCCACACAGAGTGAGAATACTGGCACAATAGACATGCAATGTTTACCGACCGCAGTCCCAAGCTGGCGGAAGAGAAAACCTTCTTCCCAAGATGATCCAGCTTCTTGGATTCCCTATCTGGTGGTGCGTCAGGGAATGTGCTCTTGGAAGTAGGAGCTTGGACCACCAAGCTCTCAGGCGTGGGGTGTTGTGAGAGGAAAGTGGAGTCGCCCAGGGCCGGGCGGTGGTGCCAGGCAACCATCCTATCCGCGGGAGCCCCCGTGTTTGGCCTGGACCAAGTGCCTAAAAGGATGTCGGTCAGGGCTTCATTGAATGGCAGCAGGGGCTCCGAAGAACTCGCTGCCGGCTAAAGCACCTCTGTCAGGAGGTTAGTCCTGACTGCCACCATAGGAAGCTCGAGGTTGAAAGCTTCGGCTGCCCTACGCAACACCACTGCGTATGACGCACCCTCCTCCATAGTCACAGTAGGAGGAGACAACATGCCAAAGTTTGGAGAGGTATCCAGACAACTGGCATCCCCCAGGTCCTCTCTCCAGTCCTTTTTGTACTCCAACTGGTCTGACAAAGGGTCCCCAGACCCCTCCCAGTCTTCCTCACCCTCCTCTGGCTGCCAGGTTGGCTGAAAATGGCCATGGTGGAACAAAGGGGCAAAAGTACCCATCGGCGCCGGTCCGGCTCCATGTCGATGTCGGATTGGAAGCCGGGGTCGAGACCGGCTGGGGGACCAGGCGGCGTCGGCAGCAGAAACGGTGCCACTGGAGTTGGCGCCGGTGGAGGTGTCACAAGGTCGACTGGCGCAGATCCGGATCCAGGCCTAGATTTAGGGGGGCCCTGCAGTGCCAGGGCCAGAACCGCCGGCAGGTAAGACCTAGGGCCCCCAACCGAGTCCGCGGGGCCCGAAGGCAAGCCAACGGAGTCGGGCTGCCCAAAGTGGCATGCATGGCTTCGTAAAACTGACAAAGCTGGGCAGGAGTATCTCCGGGTCCCGGAAAGGGAGGGAAACTCTGAGTCAGCCCTTCAGCCTCCGCACGCGGAGACGCGGGAGTGGCACCGCCCGCCTCCCTTGTCGCGCCAGCTGATCGACCGGGAGAAGTCGAAGAGCGACAGTTCTTCTTCGACTTCTTCTTGTGCTTCGACTTACCTGACCCAGAGTGTGAAGACTTGGACAATGAGTGGTGATGGCTCCGCGACCGGTCCCTCGACCTCCCTCGCGGCCGTGACCTCGAATGGTGCGGAGCCGACTACCAGCACTCAAGAAGCTTTCAGGACCGCTCCCGCAAAGACTTTGGAGCCATGGTCCGGCAGTCGGAGCATGACTTGGGGTCGTGGTCGCACTCCAGGCAAAAGTGGCGCACAATGTGCAGATCCGCCACCGACATCATTCGGGAACAGGAACCGCAGGCCTTGAATCCGGGCATCCCTATGTGCACCAGGAGTCGGAAGGACTTGAAAAGATGTCGACAAAAGTCGCTCAAAAAGTTAAGTCATAAAGTGGCTGGAGGTACCCCTCTTTCCGGATCTGCGCTGGCTGGTGCGGAAAAAGAAAGAACTGACGTCAGTGCATGAGGGTGGTGTCTAAGTAGCTACTACGACATCATCCCGGTGACCACGACGCCAACGATGGACGCAGAGCCGACTGACGCCACCTTCCGACGCGCAGCGGTACTGCTGACGAAAAACTTTCCAGATCCAGTCTGACGCCTGGGGGAAATTCTAAGGTAAGAAATCTATAACTAACTGTTTCTTTCAGATACAGTTAGTATTGTAGCAAGTCCACAGACTATGAAGGGGGATATCATCATATGCAGACAGTGGATAAAGGACTATAAGGCCTAACCACCCTCCCCTTGGCTAGATGAAGTTTTATTATATAAAGGAAGATCTCTGGACTTTGTCAGCAGACCCCATACTTTAGTGCCTAGATGGTAGTTTTACATCACAGGAACTGCAGAGCTCTTCTCCCTGGAAAGATCCCTCTCCAAGTGTGTGTTAAACCAACATGCATCCCCATAATATCAAAGCACGAGTTTCCAGCAGCCGCAGCTGTGTAGCATGTTTTGTCTAAGTGCAAGGGACTCACCAGAACAGAATAACAAGGGGCATTGTTTATCGACCTTGCACTCCGTGTTCAGACTAAACTCCAGGAACAGGCAGAGAATGCAGAAAGCAGATGGTTCTCATGTGAAAAGCACAAACAGTGTCTTGCAAAATAAAAGCATGTAGCAACGTGTGCAAAAGCAGCATCATGGCAGCAGAACTCATGCTAACTTAGCAATGTCCAGAATGACACTAACGGCCATATGACAGTAGAAAGGCTTTCAATGTCAGTTGGATTGCACACAGCTCCAGCAGGTTGATGTGGAGTCCAGAGTCTTCTGATATCCACCTCTCCCAGATGGTCGCCCTATCCCAGGAGTGATGCATCTGTCACTACTGTGGGATCTTGTTGGGGAAGGGAGAGGGATCTACCTCTGACCCAATCACTGTTCGTTAGCCACCGGTGCAGTTCCCTCCGAGATCAGGACCATGTCAGAGAGGTTCCCCTGATGCTGTGCCCATTGAAACTTCAAGTCCATGAATGCAGACTGAAAATGCTTGTGGCCCACCATGAGCTGCATCTAGCACCTGTGGGAAGACAGGATGGGAATGTGAAAGCAGGCGTCCTGCAAGTGCAACTCTAACTTCCAGTCTACACGGTCCAGGGCATACAAGATCTGAGCCAGAGTGAGCATCTTCAATCTCTCCTTCTTGAGGAAGAAACTGAGAGAGCTTAGGTTGAGGATAGGAAGAAGATCTCCGTCGTTCTTGGGCACCAGAAAGTAGTGGAAATAGCAACCATGACCAACTTCTGGTGCCAGTACTCTCTCTGTGGCTCCTTTGGCCAAAAGACCTTTCATATCCTGGAGGAGAGGAGAGAGGTGATCCTCTTTCAGCTTGTCATAAGTGGGTGTCATAGAGGGTGGGGTAGGTTCGAAGGGGAAGGAGTAGTCCCTTCGGACAATCAGCAAAACCCACCTGTCCCATTTTATGGACTGCCTGCGGGGCAGAGTAAGGGAAATCCTGCCACCGACTGGGAGCCCATGATGATATGTGGGCAGACTAGGAGGGTTTGGTGGCTGAGGCTGCAGGAGAGGATGGTGGACTGACCAGTCTGCTGGTCACCGACCCATGGGACTTGTAGGAACCGCAGTCACACAGAGGCTGGAGCAGGAAAAGACGCAGTTGCATGTCCCTTCCATGGCCACAAAAAGAGCGAAAGGAGGATTGAGGATGACGAGGGGCCAAAGAAAGGCCAGAGGACCTGGCCATAGCCTTGCTGTCCTTAAAGTGCTCCAGTATCAAATCTGCCTTGTCTCTGAAAAGATGGGAGCCATCAAAGGGCATGCCCATGATTGAGGACTAGACATCCTCACAAAAGTCAGTCATCTTCAACCAGAAGTGGCGTCGCAGAACCACTGTCGACAAAAATGCTCTGTCTAGTCAGTTGGTGGTGTCAAGTCTACAACAGATGGTGAACTTCACTGCATCTCTCCCATCAGCAATAGCCTATGAGAGCACGACCCAGGCTTCCTCCAGGACAGCAGGCAGCTCCTGCTCAACCGTATTCCAGAGCGTGTGGGAATAGCTGCCCAAATGTTAAGTGGTGTTCACAGACCACAGTGCCAGGCTGGTAGAAGGAAACATCTTTTTTTCCAGGATTGTCTAGCCTCTTCATAGTTTGGGGGTGTGGTAGGAAATGTGCCCGCATTTAAGTGGGACATGGAGACTTGGACCACCAAGATCTTCGGGACAGGGTGTTGGGTGAGGACATTTTTGTCCCCTAGAGAAGGGTGTGGCAGCGGGCAATAGCTCTGTTCACAGGAGCCCCTGTGGTGGGCCTGAACCAAGACCCAAGTACGCTCCGTCCATCATCGCCTTTTGTACCCCAAGTAGGCATCAGCAAGTTCTGAAGGGACACTCCTGGCTGAAACACTTCTATCAAGAGATTAGTCTTGACTGCCACCGAGGGCAAGCTATAGTCCAGGACCTCTGCTGCACCGCGAACCACCATTGCAAAGGAAGCTCCCTCCTCCGCAGCCATGGTAGGGAGATAAATCATGCCAGTATCTGGAGAAGTATTCAGTCCACTGGTTTCAGCAAGAGCATCAGCCCAGTCCAATTGTTCTTTATAAGACTGGTATCTTCAGGGTCAGCAACCCCTCCCAATCCTCCTGAGTCCTAGCCCATAAGAATACGGCTCAGGCTCTGGCTCAGAAGGCATGGCTCTGGTTGTTACCGTAGCTGGTGTCAGACGATGACCCTCCGGCTCCGTGTCAGCGTCGGGGTTGAGAATGGGGATGGCCCGCGGGTGTGTACCGGTGCCGCTGGGAGCGCCATCCTCTGCATTGGCACAGGGGAAGGCAGAGGAAGCGCAACCGACCCCAATCCAGATCCATCTGTGGATCATAGGGACCCGACTGGTGCCAGGGCAGGAACAAACAGCAAGGATCCAGGTGGGGCAACTCCGGAACAAGTTGGGCCTGAAGGTACGATAGAGGGAGCATGCCAGTTAAAGATGAGATGCATGGACTCTGTAGAAAAGTGCCCCTTTTTGACATGGTCACCCACACTTTTTGCCCTAGTACTGATGCTTTTCAACTGAAAGTGCACTGGGTCTCTGCTAACCAGGCCCCCAGTGCCAGTGCTATTTTCCTTAAAACAGGTGAATGTCTAATTGTAACACAATTGGCAAGGACTTTGGCACCCCTGTAAGTCCCTGGTAAATGATACGCCTGGTATCCATGGCATGGGTACTAAAGAGGGTCTTATGTGCTGCAGTATGTATTATGCCACTTAAAGGATCCCACACAAAACCTGTATGCAGCCTGCCATTGCAGGATGCGTGAAATGGTGAAAACCATTTTGAAAACATGGTATGGCACACTCCCTGCGTTCCATGCCAAGGTATACGGCATATCCTAAATGTAAGTCTCCTCTACATCAAGCCTTAGAGCCCTAAGGCAGGGTGCATTATACTATATGTGAGGACATATCTGCATGAGCAAATATGCCCCTGTGATGTCTGTTTTCATAGCCACGACATTGCAAGTGATTGTGAATCAAATGTTAAGCCTATATACTGGGCACTGGTCATTATGAGTTATCCAGCTACATAATGGATTTACTGAAAATACTGGTGTTTGGTATTAAACACGTTGTCTTAATAAATCAACACTGAGGCCAGCCAGTTTGGATTTATTATGGCATGTCCCCAGGGAATCTTAGAGGTACCCCCTGAAACCTACCAAACTGTTAGTGTGCTGGCTGACTGGACTCTTCCTGCCCACCACCACAGATGAGTTTCTGACCTCCTGCTTGGGAGAGCCAATACTCTTGGAGGTCAGGAGCAATGCCTGCTCTGGAGGAAGATGATCACACCTCCTCCAGCAGGATGGCTAGTGAAATACTATACCCAGGCCAGAGGTAACAAAGCCTCTACCACCTTTGATATGCGACCCTAGTACTCTAGACCTGGAGAATGCCACCCCCTGCCCTGGGGCCCATTTGGCACCAGAGCAGATGGAAAAATTAGCTAGTCAGTAGGCATGTCGCACTATCAGGCCAGGTGGCCCTAAGGTGGCCCACCTGAATTTGACACTTGAAGAAGGGTTTCACCATCTTGTTTTTTATTAAACTAGAAACTCTGGGTCAGGATTATGCCCACTCTCCACAGGAAGTGGTCATATAAGGGGTGTACTCACCCCAGGGGTAAGTAAGTGGCCTATTGACTACTACCTGACACTCTCCTTAACACCCAAAATTCAGTACCTAGAGGCCTCCTGACACCAGGAACTCAGACTCATATAAAGTGAACCAAAAAAAAGACAAAAAGACCAGTCACAGTAAGAACTGAGGACCTTACCACTATTTGGAGCGAACCCTGCCTTGTTGCTTGAACCTCAACAATTGCACCGACCTAGAACGTCCAAAAGCTGAACTCCTCCCAAATCTGTGGAGGACCACCCAGCAACTTCAACAACCAAGCAGCATCTCCCCTGGGGTTGGGGAGCCATCCCCTTGCATCTGCCAGCAGCGAAAGCATCTGTACGGTATGCCGTGCTGTTGGCCATTGGGCCCACTAAAAAAGCAGCCCGAATGGCAGAGGTCCCTGAGGCTCTAAGACATCAGCCCCATCACTCTTTCTAGTTTCAGGAAGCTAGACCCTCCAGGAACCCACAAAGTACCAACACCAGTCTGGACACCACCAACACAAACACTTACCTGCAGGTCGAGGGACTTCGAGAGAGGCGAACTGCACACCGAGTGGCCCTGCTGTGTTTCTTTTCCCTCTTCTGCAGGTATACCAAGAACAGTGAAAACCTCCAATGCTTAAGTGGCTCACCAGCCAGCACATCTGCAGCAGAGCCCCAAAGCACGTATTTTGCTTGTGTCCCCTTGCCCTAGGAATCCCCATGAACTGAGACCCTTTGGGTTCCGCTGGACTTGTCCCCAAGTCACCCTTTACAGACTCTGTTGTTTTGACAGGTCCCTTTAAACGTTGATAGCTGACTGCATTTGAGGCTACCATTGCGGCCAGCAATTCTGCAACCGGGCACACCAGGGCAGGTAAACCTGGACTGCTGGTAGTACTTTGGACCTTGGCCCCCAAGCACCTTAAGTCCCAAAGGATACCCTCTACGGTTTGCAAATACCTGTATGCAGTACATGTCTTTTCCTTCTATAGGATAACATTACTGTGTTCGAGGCTTATGCCTCAACTCTAGCAAGCTTTGCTATTAACTGTTTTACTATGTAAAAATGAAAACGAACTAAAGTACTTACCTAATCCCAAAGATCTGGTGTCTAAATATTCTATAAAATACTGTGTTATTTTTCAAAATTGGTCTCAGATTTCTTATTGAGTGTGTGTCTCAATGAATGAGTCTGTGTCCAACAAATAAATGCTCAACACTCCCCTCTAATAAGCCTAAACTGTTTGACCACAGTACCACAAATAGAGCACTTTGGGATTGTTAAAGCAAGCCCCTGTAAACCAATAAGGGCCATCTGGACAATTTGCAAGTTGTACCCCTATATTGGTACACTACATAAATTGCCTGTTTCCTACAGTCTCATAAAATTGTCGCAATTGAGCACGGGTCGCTCAGGCTTCTGGAAACTAGGGGAGGTGGAACCAACCCAGATACTGGGTCAACCGTAGAGCCAGGACTTGACTGGCAACGCTCCCTCATCTTGTCCGCGGACGTACAAGATGAAGTCGAAGAACTTAGCCAAATGGCTAGACAACTTCGAATGTGATGACAACCTCCGGCTCCGCAACCACTCCTGGGACTTTCCCATCAACCAGGACTGTAAGCGTTGCGGCATAAGCTTGGAGAGTTGCTCCCTCAAGGCCTTCGGGTGCATGGTGTGTCAGTCAGGGGAAGCCTTTGTGTAGGGGTCTCGCTTGAAGAACCAAAGGCATACACAGTGTGGGTCCATCACCGACATCTGGCAGTGACAGGTACCGCATGACTTGAAGCTGGCGTTCGAAGCATCCCTGCCACACCACGAGGTAAACCTCAAAAAAAGACTTTGACAAAATGTTTTAAAAAACTTAGTCAAAAAGGGGGAATTCTTCCCAGATCTGCGCTGGTTAGAGCCGAAAGAACAGAACTAGCATTAGCGCACCTGGGTGGCTCCTATGTAGGCACAGCAAGCTTCATTTCCACGGCGGATGACGCCAACGACACCACTCTGAGCTGAACGATGCCACCTACCGAAGCGCAGGGATACTGCTCTGGAAAATCTTCTGGATTCAATCGGCTGCTTGGGGAATATTCCAAGGTAAGAAATCTGCAGCTAGAAGTCTATCCGATAATTATGACAGCTATAATTAAATAATTTTTTCAGAACACTGTGCATGATAGAGTACCAATTTATAGTTACTGTTGTGTGGCTACTAATTTCATAACAGTGTGTTTGGAGTTGCACTCCAATGTATACAACTGGGAGTCTTATTATAGACATTCTGTAAAGTGATGCCTCTGACAGGCTTGCATTGTAGGTGGCTATATATGATCTCATGGATTAAGACATCCTGTGATGTTATTTCCATGGAAGAAAAACTATCCAGAAAGGTGCTCCTGGGTACATGCAGGTACAGAGGAATTATTCAAGTGTGAGTGAACAGAACCTGTTTTTATTTGAGGGTATTTCGCTTCTTAACACGCTCTGAGGTAGTTTAGGAGTTGTCAGAAAACCAACCAAAATTATAGTGTAGCTTCAGATCTGTATCGGAAGGTGTGAAAAGAAAGGAACGGTTGTCAGCGCTCAGGGCTGGTGCTTATAGGTAGCTGTGCTAAGTCACTTCCGGGGTTGTATGGAGCAGCATGACATCATTTAATGGCACATGGGAGTAATGCTAGGAAAATTCACCTGATTCAATGTGGTTCTTGGGTGATAGTCTAAGGTAATGAATCTGCAGTTAAAAGTATACATCAAAGCCCTATGCTGGTGAATTCTCCCCAAAAGGAGAATACTGCAATGGAGGATTAAACACTTCCTGCACACACTGGAAGAATATCTCTTCTAAGCTAGATGTAAATCAGAGCGTTGTTGCTTTCTGTGGCTTTAATGCTTTATGTGCAATCTCTGATTTTGAATTGCTGATCCTCTCTGGGAAATCATTGCTTCAATTTTAGTTAGAGAAACACCCAGTCATTAATTCTTACTATTTAAAGAATGGCGTGTTTCTGTGAAGTAAAATCTTTACCTATTTCATGTTGTTTAATTCTGAACCTAACATCTCACATCACTTCCTGCAGGAGTTAAGCCTTGAGCTCAGACAAGCAAACAAGAGGATGCGCCGATAAACTGTGCCATGGTGTAGTTCCTATATTCCCAATAGGCTCTGCGCATTGGAATAACATAAACAATAGTTTAGACGTAGGACTGAGGTCGACTAGGTCTCTATTGAATATGTTAGACTTAATTATGAATGCCAGCTAGCTCAGAGGTCACTAGAAACTTTCTCGAATGAACAGGAAGGAGTTAACTTTCCTGATTAGACAAGAAGGGATTAGTTTCTGACAACCGCATAAACATGACAACTTTGCTCCCCCCAGAATACGGAGTATATCTCCAAAGTCGTGTGAAAACAATAGACAGCTATGTCACTCAGTCAATCGTGCATGCTTAGTTTCACCAGAGTGCAGGGAAATAGAGAGACGGGCGTTTTCAATAAAAGTTGTTATTTATTCAGCAGTCCTCTTTCTCATGCAAGAGAAGTGAGTTGCCACAATTGCAATACTTATCATGAAGTAAAGTGCGTACAGTAAAGGGAGTATTATAAAATAATACTGTAAAAGCATTGATATGGTTTCTGAGCCATATGATACTTTAAAATGGATAAAATATATACATACATAAAATCATTGACTAAACGCGCTCAACTGGTGCTTCTAAGATACGCCTACCCCGGTGTAACTGACCTAAGCCTAATACGTGGGAAGGAGTAAGTAAGTTGCAGTTTAAGTTAAGTTAGTTTTTGCCAAGAATCTGCATCAAGAATTCTCTAAGGATCTAATCAGCTCCGTACCTTGGTTATAGAATGAAGGAGGTCTTGTATCTCTCTCTCAGGACTCGATCTCCCAGCAACCCGCAAGGGTGACTGGAAACACTGGAGCTGGATTTCTCGGCAGGAGAAAAGACAGCGTCTCTCTCAGTGCGTCAAATGGGAGGGTCGGCTTCCTTCGGCACTCGCATCAGCTGGAAGGTGCCGGGTTTGACGTAAGGTTGGACATAAGACGTCACTAAGAACGTACAGTTCTTTCTGGACTCCAGGAGTTCTTGTGCAAATCAAAACAAAAGCAGGGGGAATTCCCGGGCTGCTGGAGGCTTGGTTTGTTTAAAGAACGCGTTGTACTTTCTAGAAGTCTATGGGAGTAGCCTTGCCGTATTTGGACTGCATGGGCTATGACTAAATATGGACATGATTCTTATGCCTTTATAAGGATATGATTTGTTATAACCACATAAGGGCATGAATCGGGAATATTTAATTAGGGTCCTAGATACATTCACAACAGTAGAATGGCCAAGATTTTGCATATTACTCCCTCTCCCCATGCCCAGTTAGCTGCTTGTGGACTGTTTTTGTGGAACTGCAATTTGCTCTGTAGTATGCTAGTGTTAATATTGAAAACTATGATGTAGATGTACGCTATGATATATGTATGTATAGCAATGAACTTGCATCGCTGGTGTCAAATCCACACGATAAAAAACTCCCATGAACCCGTAGACAAAAATACGTGGGCAGGAAGGCCCTGCAATCTTGGCCTGAAGCATCTGATTGCCAGATCACAGGTGGGGTGACACATAACCCTTAGACAAAAGTGTGAACAGGAAAACCCAGATCGATCCCACAGATAGGCAGCAATACTTTAATGGTCTTAGGGGATTGGCCCAATAAAAGACGTTCGGCCACAGGGGCTCACGTTCCCAAAACACCTTAAAGTCAGATGTCACACTCAGTTAGGAACACTCAGCCAAACAGAACCCCGCATGTACACTACACGCAGAGATCATGCACTCCCCATGTCGGACATCTGGAGACGTACCCATTGGCCCCACATTGTGGCCACGCAAGGTCGAGACCCACCTGCGCTTTTTATTAAATGACCAGATTTATGGCCATATGACTAGGCCCAGATTCTTGTTCTAAAAGAATGTACAAATTGCTTTATGGCACTTTGTGAAATCTATAAAAGGACATCCAAAACCAATGCACTTTGAGACAGTTTTCAGACCCCGACTCTGTTGCATGTTCTCTCAGACACTGCATTTAACTAAACCAACTGTTCCTGTTTTGCCAAACGCCTCTCGTCTTTAATTTTTTCAAGGTAAATTCAAATTCGAGCAACACTAGATGATGTTTTCACAGATACTTTAATGATTTTTACAACTATAACCAGTTTAAAATGTATTCTAGTGGTTTGTGCTAAGGAAGTGGATCTTTTCCCAGTTAAGATATTTTTAGAACAGATTACTAGATAGCAGGTTCTGAGAAGATATCTACTCTTGTGGTATGATGCTCCCCTTTGACAAAGATTTGGTCAGTCTAATTTCAGTGGGAATAGCAGTCAGCTGAGTTATGTGAAAGTTTAGGTGGCATATCAAGTTGGTCTGACATTTTCATTTGGTGGAAGAATGAGATGTTGACAAGTTTCTGTACCGAGAGATCACAGTCTCAGAGAAATGTTATTAACCCATCTATTGACACTGATAGCAACTGTAATCTATGATCATTCTGATTGTAGCAAAGAATCAAAGTACTTAATGGCACTGCTCTTTTAGATCATACGTAAGATGACACAGCGAATAAAGAACTTATTTTCGGACAGTATTCCTTTTTGTTCAACAAATGACCAACCCATAAGTATTGTTAGTACTCCCACATGTATCTCAAGGAAAGCACCATAACAAGTTTGCATATACAACACTTCTCATACAAACACAGAACCTCAGTACTAACTATGTGCTAATGTATATCACCAGAGAAAAACTGTCCCAGAGGAAAATTAGAAGCATGCAAACAAGTCTTTCCCCTCCTACCTTATCCTCCTCTCGCACCATATACTGTGCCACTTTGAAGGAGCTCAGGTATTCATTCATGTTCTGCACATCTGTATCCTCAGTGGCATCCTGGTTCCTGTCAAGTAGTCTTGAAATGGCTTCAGTGTCATAGTGGATCACACTGCTATCTTCCTCCTTGCTTTCCCCCGCTGAAGAAAAAAATAAGAAAAAAGACATGGTCAGACAAATAAGAAAGGACATTTGTTGAAAGGTCTGAGGTGGAAAACTAAATAAAAAATGGAGAAGGATAAAGTCACCTACTTGGTTAGTTTTAGTTGGTAGGATATTTCCCATTATCAAACTATGGGTACTCTGCCACTTTGTGGTGGTACCAGAAACCCTTAACTCTTTAACTAGCTGTTAATTGACAGCTTCAGTGCAATGGTGTCACACACATATGTATATGTCATTCACTGCATGCCCCGTACTTGAGTATATACACGTGCCCTTCTTGAAATTAGGGATCTGATCTGTGTGTTATTTGGCAGTTGATGAGGGGTTAATAGAAGAGTGCTAATAACAAAAAAATACTTACAGTGTAAAAGAATCATCATCAAAGTACTTTTTTACAAATCTTATATCCTGATTCTTCCCTGTTTTTGATAGTGCAGTAACTGAGAATGAGAACAGTAGGACAACAGGGCAGCATCGGGCAGTGAGTGTTACATAATGTCATCCATTTGACAGTGGTAGACACAGTAGATGCTATGCTGGTGTTGTGACATCCAACTATCTCAACTATCAAGACCCAGATGAAAGCAAGGCACATCTAATGTCCAGACTGTGCAATATCCCCTCAGTCAAGGAAGCATGAGGACATGAACATAATTTCATTGTTCAGCGGGAACTCTGACCGAGCTTTCAGAACAAAGGTGGAGTGAGTCCTCAAAATCATGTTTTTGCTACGGAAAATTATTGAAGGGTTTGAGGCACTAAAGGCTTGCTTGGACGATGTCATGGCCACCAACAGAGAAGTTATCCGAGCGGCCCAAAATGTTTGTGAATCAACATGGCTAGGGATGACTTCAGGTTCCAGGAGGTAATATAGTATCTAACTGAGGGAAAAAAAGATGCATTAGGCCTATAGGATGTTTTCTGACAACTACAATGGCCATGTAGATGGTCTCCTAAGCACTGTTATGGTAGGGCTGCAAAGTAATTTCCCCTACACCTACACCCTTGTTTCAGCCAGGTGCCAAAAACAGGACATTACTTTATTCACTGAGTAGGTGAATGGGTTAATGTTCTTCGCAAGTCCCCAGTGGGAGCATCTCAGCCACTTCTTGTACAGAGTCCTAGTGGAGGATTTCTTGACAGCCTCAAGTACCTCTAAGATTCTAGATGTGAATGTTAGCGTCTCAGAACCATGTGCCTGAGCTGAGTCAAGGTAGTGAGGGGTGCTGCAGTTCAATCTCTCTATGGTACGGAGATCTTTCAATTGGGGAAGCATATTTTGGGCCTTTTGAAGCAGGTCCAAAAACGAAACTTTGAGACCAAGCGAAGGCCTCTCGGCTGACCGGGCATCCTGGGCTATCCCAGATCTTACGAAGAACCCTCAAAATCAAAGGAGTGTATGTAGGAATGTAGTCCAACATAAGACAGTTAAATAAGCAATTCATAAAGAGCCACATCCAGCTGGCTCAAAGGCAGGTATTTAGTGCTCCTTGCTTACTTACTTTAAAGAGGGATCACAGAAGAGAGCTATGGTGTTGTCCATGCAGATCAATTGCACCATGGATGTCTTCATGGATTTCCCCACTGGATAAAATGCTTTCACAGCTAGAAAAATTGCCTTCACCTCCAAAGTGTTTATGTGAAAGAAAAAATCTAATATCCTGCAGCGCACCACTGACCCAAAGAACAAGTTACTCACCTTCAGTACTGCCTTATCTGGTAGAGACTCTACTTAGCCGCATATTCCTTACTTTAGGATAATCCTCAGGTGTCAGACTGGATGTGGATATTTTCTAACAGTGCCCCTGCGTGCTTCTAGGTGGCATTGTTCTGCTCTGAGTCAGCCTCACCAGAAGTGATGTGCACAGTGTCTATAAAGGCACCACCCCAGCATGCTGACAAAAGTTTCATTTGAGACTTTCCACGCAGAAATGCAGGCTCACGAAAAATGCGGACAGATTGTTCTGTAGAAGTGTGACCCTATGAAATAATTGCAGAGCAGGGAAGTTCGGTAAGGAGTCTGTGGCTAGATAGAATCTCTAACAGGTTTGGTGTTACCGAAAGGTAAGTAACTTGTTAATCTGATACCGACTTCTAGCTGCAGATTCCTGTCATTAGAATAGATACCCAAGCAATACCTCCCCGGAAGTGCGTCTGTGACACAGATCAAATCAAAACGTCCTGTAGAACCGAACGGCCAAAGTGTCCATCACAAAGGATATGGCCATCAGGCAGTAGTGTTTGTTGAACATGTGCAAATATACTCATGTTGTTGCCTGACAGATGTATAGGATGTATAGGAGAGGGACTCCACGAGCTAGCGCAGTGGTCGAAGACGTGACTCTAGATGAATGAGCACGCAAGCCCTCAGGAGGTTTCTTTTTGGCCAATGGGTGGCAGATCTTTATGCCTTGTACTATCCATTCTGACATGGTTCTCTTCTGCACACTGTCCTTTTCTTAACACCTATATACCTGATCAAGAATTGATCACCCACCTGGAACTCTGTTGTGGGTTCTAGATAGAACAACCGTGTTCTCTTTGGTTCCAGATAATGGAGTCTCTCCTCTTCTTTAAAAGGGTGAGGTGGAGCAGAGAAGGTAGGCAAGGTGATGGTTTGACTTACATTTAAAGGTGTCCTAACATCATTTCGGAAACATGAAGTATGGGTCTACATAACCAGTTTCTTTGTGTAAATGGTGGTATAAGCAGGGTACGCAAAAGTGTCTGCAGTTCACTGACCCTCCTGCTGTTATGGCTACCAGAAAAGTTGCCTTGATTGTAAGCAGGCGAAGTGGACAGTTGTATAACCGCTTGAACGGTGTACACGTGAGAAAAGTGAGAGCTAAATTAAGATCCCATTGAGGCATGATGAAGGGCCTGGGAGGAATCGTGTGTTGAAGGCCTTTGAGGAATCTAGTCACAACAAGTGACTTGGACAAAGAAGGTTGGTCAGGCAACAGCTAGAATGTCGAAATGGCAGATAAGCAACCTTTAACAGTGCCCAGAGAAGAGTCCTGCTGGGCCAGAGAAAGAACAAACAAGAGAACTCGAGATAAGGGTGCTGTAAGAGGATCAATATCCTTGGATAAACACAAACTTGTCCCAATGACAGGCATATGCAGTCTTTGTGGAGGGATGCCTGGCTGCCAAGATAATGTCACAGACTTCGGAAGGAAGGTTGAAAGCCGTCAACTGTCGCTATTCAATCGCCAAGCATGAAGGCAGAGCTTGCACAGGTTTGAGTGTAGCATCCTGCCCTGCTTCTGCGACGCGGAAGTGGTTGGTAGCCCTTTATGTAGTCACGGAAGGGGCTAAAGGCAGATTGGGGTTGGGGAGGGGACATGGATAGTCCCAAGGACCTGGCCATAGCTCTGCCATCCTTAAGGATCTCCAGTGCTGAGTCTGCCTCACTAAACAGGCGAGAGTCATTAAAGGGCATGCCTATGAGTAAGTTGGTACATCCCCCAAGAAGCCAGTGGTTCTCAGCCAGGTGTGGCGTTCAGTGTCACAGACGATGGAATTGCTCTGCCCAGTGAGACAGTCGTGTCAAGCCCACATCTAATGGTGAACTTTGCTTCATCTTGCCCATCAGCAATTGCTTGAGAGGGTATGGCTTGGGCCTCCTCCAAGATCATAAGCAGCACTTGTGCAACTGAGTCCCACAGGGTGTGTTGGTTTCAGCATGATAGGCAGGCGGTGTTCAGCAACCGCATTGCTAGGCTGGTGGAAGAGAAAATGCTCTTACCAAAGGGATCAAACCATTTGGATTCCCTATCTGGTGGAGTTGTAAGGAATGTGCTGGCATTGATCCTGAAGTGGAAGCTTGGACCACCAAGCTCTCCGGGGTAGAATGCTGGGTGGGGAAACTTGACTCCCAAAACGCGGTGCAATGGTGGCAGGCAATTATCCTGTGCAAAGGAGCCCCTGCATAGAACTTGGACCAGGCCCCAAGGAGGACATCTGTAAGGGATTTTTCGAATGGGATTAAGGTTCAGAAGGGGCAACTCACAACTAAAGCACCTCTGGCAGGACGGTCAGCTTGACTGCCACCATGGGCAATTGAAGGTGTAAGACGTCAGCCACCCTCCATACCACCATTGCGAGTGTGGCATCCTCCTCCACAGCCACGGCAGGGGGGAGATACCATGCCAGTTTATTGTGAGGTGCCCAAACCACTGGCATCCGCTAATTCCTCTTACCAGTTGTTCTCCATGTCATCAAGGAGATTATGGTATCTGGAAGGGTCCTCTGACCCATCTCAATCATCACCCTGTCCAGACCTTTAAAAAAAAAAAAAGGTAACAGCTCCGGCTCCAAATCCGTGAGGCCTAGAGTGCCGACACTCCCTCGCTAGGTCAGATGACATGGACCAGCGCAGAGAAATCAAAGTTTACTTTGACTACTTTTTCTTGAGGGACTTAGACGATTACTTGGATCGAGAAGACGATTATCGAGAGAGGTCCTGGGGCCTTGCACATGGTCGGGATTGAGAGCGCTGTGGGGCCGTCGACGGTGCTAGGAGGTTCAGGGCCATTCCCTCAGCTCCTTGGGGTTCATGATGCAGTAGTCCTCGCAGGTCTTGGAGTAGTGGTCCCACTTCAGGCACCAGATGCAAACCAAATGAGGTTCTGTCATAGACATCTGCCTGTGACAGGCACCACATTGTTTAAAAGCCTGTTGGTTTCTTAGGGGACATTCCTAACACACTAGGAGGTGTAATATAGAAAAACGTTTTGACAAAAAGACGAGGAAAACTCTGTAAAAAATAGACTGGTGGAAGCTCTCGCTGGATCTGGAATGGAAAGAAAAGAACTGACGTCAGCGCACTAGGGTGGCACCTATATAGGCACAGCACAATTCACTTCCAGAGTGGATGACGCCAACGTGGAGAGTAACAATGCCACTTACCTGCACACAGGGATACTGCTCAAACATTTAGGGATTCAGTCTGACACCTTGGGATTACTCTATGGTAATGAATCTGTGGCTACAAGTCTCTATCAGATCTCTTAGAATCTGGCAGTGACCAGGAGCCGCATTTGGCAGCAGGCAGAAGAAGAATTCCAACATTGTAAGAACAGATGGCAATTGTCCTGGAGTGGGCAGCCATCAGTTGATACCAGTGCTTGCCAGATGTATCTGCAGAGAATGGATGTAGATAATCGAATAGGGATCCACTAGCATGCCAGAAAGCAGCAGTTGCAAATGACTCTGAGCCATTAGGCGTTAAAAAAGCGTGCCCAGTAAGTGAACTGCTTCCTGGCTAATAGCAGGTATCTTCTCTAGAGGTGCTCAAAGCTGCAATGTTATTGTAAGATGTTATTTGGTATTTTACAAAACAATCTGAAATAAATACATTAGGTCTTTAACTGTCTGGAGTCTAGGACTATTCAAATGAATTGTATCCTCCAAGCTGGCACCAAGGATGATTTGGTTAGAATCAGAGATTATATATGGTCCTGCAGATCGGGGCTAGGCCGATAATTGTCTTATCGCTTGATAATGCCAGGATGAGGGAATGGACTAGGTATGGACTGCAGTGATATAGAATGGCCATCACCAAAGATGGGATTATGGTAAAGATGCAAGACATAGCACTGAAAATTAATGATTGTGTAATCCACTAGTAGAATTAGTTGCTCACCAGTAAGATGGAGGAACATCCTGTGTTCTTGCAAAATGGTTACATGGAAGCAGTGCTGTAGGTCCAATGAACACAGCCTGTAATTATTTACAGCTGACAGAAAGAGAGCATTATGAACTTCTGCAGAGAGAGGTAATAATTTATAATGAAGAAGGCTAGAGTGAAGTGGGGATCAATGGCCAAGGTGGGCCACAGAAGTTATGTGGATCATTCGCTGCATGTATATGGTGACAGAATATCCATAGCTTAAAGCTCTAGCATTGCCGCATTAACTATCAGAGCTGAAGAAAGAAGAAAATGGAAGGGCATAAACACGTCATGTAAGTTTAAAAAATATTGGAAAGCCCTAAAACACTAATCAAGGGCCCATATCAGGAATCTGCAGTGTGGATGATAATCTCGTTCCAATTCACATCATTTTCTGGAAGCAAAGGTATCTCCTAGAGAATGTACATTTGCATAGGGAAGATGGTGTGCCACGCATGACTCACAATTAGGGCGCAATTTCAGCGAATACATGTTGTCTTTAAGTGTCAAAGACAATTCCAATTTGGCTGCTTAGAGATGTATGCTACATATAGAGCTTGGAGCTAGAAGATTTTCTCAGGGTAACGGCCTGTTCTCTTCCCGCTGAAGTGGAAGAAGCCACAACCTGCTACACAGAGTGGATAGATACAGCATGCAACAAACTAGCCCCAGTGAAAATATGGGTCCCCAAGCATTCCCAACCTTCAGCCCCCTGGTATTCCGAAGAACTGAGGAAGCAAAAACTTGCTTGTAAGCGCTTAGAACGCAACTGGAGGAGAGGCTATAATGATGCAGAAAAAGAATCCTACAAATAGAGCCTTACTCTTTACAAAAAGCTACTGTTCAATACTAAAAGGGTTTTTTTCACAGATCAAATCATACAGGCGAAATCCTCAACCAAAGCACTCATCAGGACTGTAATCCAAAAACACAGAGCAGTCCAGAATTATGTGAGGAAATCGCTGTCTTCTTTTTACAGAAGGTGGAAGCCGTTTACAGACTCTCCCAGTTAGAAGAAGCTGATGAGCCAGCTACGTTGGCCAGCTATACAACTGATTCACGACTGACTCTAGACAAATTCCCACCACTGGAGAAACGTGATACTATAAATCTCCTAACCTCCATCAGATCGGGATCCCCCTATGATCCCTGCCCAGCTTCCGCGATTAAACAAGTTCCTGAGCTCATTGGCTCTGCACTCACCCCCTTATTCAATGCCATGTTCGAGTCTGGGCATTTCCCCAAGAGATGGAAAACTGGGTCCATTCTCCCACTGCTTAAAAAACAAAATCTTGACCCCATGGATCCTAATAATTACCCGCCAATCGCTTGTCTCCCTTTGCCAGCAAAATTGGTTGAAAAAACATGAATACTCAACTCAGTATGTTCCTCCAAGCAAATAACATACTAGACCCCACTCAATACGGATTTAGGGCAGGACACATTAGAGTTGGCCCTTATAAAATCCACAGAAGAACTAAGAGAATCCCTGAACCAAGTAGGTAACGCAGCACTAATCATGCTGGACCTCTCCGCGGCCTTCGACTCGGTCCACTATGATGTTCTGATGGACCGTTTGTCGGCCTATGGGGTGCAAAGCAATGCCTGGAACCTCCTGAAATCTTTTCTTACAGAAAGAATTCAAACTGTGGACTTAGACAAAGCCCGATCTAAACCTTTCTCCCTTCCGTGTGGAGTACCACAGGGTTCCTCCCTTAGTCCCACACGTTTTTAATGCCAATGTGGCGCCTTTGGCGGCTTTGATCAGATCCTAGAGATTTCAGTTGACATCGTACCCCGATGACAGGCAAATAGTCGTGTCTCTACGACCTGGACAGGAGGCCGAGAAAGGGAAAAGGTTCCATGATTGCATGAAAGCGGTCAGGATGTGGATGACCATGAACTGTCTTAGGTTAAACTCCAGCAAAATGGAGGTCCTCATTTTTGGCAATAATGCCAACTTTGGGACGCCAGACCAGTGGCCAGAAGAACTAGGGACTCTTCCTCAGCCAACTAGGAAAGCAAAAAACCTGGGGGTCGTAGTCGACAATAAACTTACCTTTGGGGACCAGGTAAATGTGGTTGCCTCTGCTAGTTTCCACCTCCTTAGAATGATTAGGAAATTAATGTCTTACCAGCAGACAGTCAAAGGATAGTGATATCATTTCTAATCCTGTTATGTGTGGACTATTGTAACAGCCTCGACTTAAATATCCAAAGGAAACACTTAAACAAGCACCAACTCGTGAAAAATGCGGCAGCCAGACTGCTGACCAGGACACCGAAGTTTGTTTCTGTCACAAAAGAAATAAAAAGGCTGCACTGGCTCCCAGTCAAACGACAGATTTAATTTAAATCCCTGTGTACGATTTTAAAGGCCCTTCAAGGAATAGGCCCGCACCACCTGAAATGGCATTTTTAATGGTACAACCTCTGGAGCCAAAGGGGTGGTTATACAACCAGCTAAAAAAGTCAACTGGGGTGGTAGAAGCTTAATCACATGTGCCGCAAGAGCATGGAATGAGCTTCCTTTCCATCTTAGGAATGCCACTGAGCTGATGACATTTAGGAATGGACTGAAAACCTGGCTTTTTGCTACATAGGTCATCACATACCTCGCTGATCGGAAGGCAGTAGCTAGCGCCAGGATAACGTCGGGTAACTGTTGCGCTTAAGAAATTAAATTAACATAACATAACATATGCTTTGTAAGTAGGTTTAAGGCTGAATAGGCCTACGGTCTAAAAATGATCACAATCAACTAACTTAGAAGCAGGCAGTTCTGCTTCCGAACTTAAGAGGCAACACTGTTTGACTTAGGACTGTTTTCTCAGGAGGCAAATGAACATTTGTATTTTGAATACTTTGTAAAAAGGTATTAATGCACAAGTTACTACTTGTGTAACGATATATCTGTAAGAGACATTAGTTAGTATTAGATTCCTTACCTTAGAATATCCCCAGGCGTCAGATTGGATCCGGAAAATATTGCGTAGCAGTACCCTTGCGCGTCAGTAGGCGTCGTCTGCGGCTCCGCGTCCGTCGTCGGCGTCGTGGGCGCCGTGATGACGTCGTCGGAGTACTTAGACGCCGCCTCCGCGTGCTGACGTCAGTTCTTAGACACAGCTTTTCCGCGGCAGAAACGCAGAGCCATGTCAAAAAACCAACACTGGTGCCATTGAAACTAGGGCCCTGAAGGGGACAAACCTAACCCTAGATATTGGTTCGCAGAACGGGGAGGATGGGTGGGTCGGTAAGGAATCTAATACTAACTAATGTCTCTTACAGATATATCGTTACACAAGTAGTAACTTGTGCATCTGAAAGAGACACGTTAGTATTAGATTCCTTACCTTAGAATAGATACCCCAGCAATACCAACCCCGGTGGAGGGTCTGCGAACCAATAATCACACCAGAAAGTCCTGGAGGACGGAACGGCCAAAGAAGCCATCCCTCCGGACTTGGCTGTCCAGGCAGTAGTGTCTAGCAAACGTGTGCAGCGATGCCCACGTAGCTGCCTGACAGATGTCTTGTAAGGGCACACCCCTGCCCAGGGCAGTGGTAGTAGCCGTGGCTCGGGTGGAATGAGCCCGCAATCCAGCAGGGGGGCTCCTTCCTAGCCAAGGAGTAGCATGCCTGGATACACAAGATGATCCACCGGGAGAGGGTCCTCTTGTGTACCGCTTTCCCCTTCTTAGCGCCCACGTAACCAACAAAGAGTTGGTCATCCACCCGGAACTGGCGTGTGCGATCCAGATAAAATGAGAGCGCACGTTTTGGGTCCAGACGGTGGAGCAGCTCTTCCTCTTTAGAGGGATGCGGTGGCGGGAAGAAGGTTGGCAAGGTGATAGACTGCCCGATGTGAAAGGCCGTGACAACCTTGGGCAGGAAAGAAGGACGAGTCCTCAGAACAACCTTGTCCGGATGGACAGAGAGGAAAGGAGGTTTAGAAGATAGAGCCTGGAGCTCACTCACTCTCCTGGCAGAGGTGATGGCAACCAGGAAAGCAGTCTTCAAAGTCAGAAAGCGAACAGGACAGTTGTGAAGTGGCTCAAAGGGAGCGCACATCAGGAACGTCAAAACCAGGTTCAAGTCCCACTGAGGCATCACAAACGGAACAGGAGGAAACGTGTGAGTGATGCCCTTAAGAAATCTGTTAACAATAGGGGACTTGAACAAAGAAGGCTGATCAGGTAGCCTGAGAAAGGCTGAAAGGGCAGAAAGGTAGCCCTTGATAGTGCCCAGAGCAGAGCCCTGCCGGGCAAGAGAAAGAAGAAAGAGAAGAACCTCAGAAAGAGGGGCAGAAAGAGGATCCACAGTCGTTGCTGTGCACCATGCCACAAATCTATTGTACCTGCAGGCGTATACCGACTTCGTGGAGGGACGCCTGGCTGCCAGAATGATGTTACAGACTTCAGGAGGCAAGTCAAATGGCCTCAACTGTAGCCGCTCAATCTCCAAGCATGGAGGTGGAGACTGGACAGGTTCGGGTGGAGGACCGTCCCCTGCTGCTGCGACAGAAGGTCCTCCTGAAGAGGCAGACGAACCGGGGGATCGACTGACAGACTGAGTAGCTCTGGATACCAGTACCTTCTCGCCCAGTCCGGAGCCACAAGGATGACTTGGGCCCGGTCGCGCTTGATCTTCTTCAGCACTCTGGGTAGAAGTGGTATAGGCGGAAAGGCGTACAATAGACCGCAACTCCACTCGCGACGAAAAGCATCTCCGAGCGAGTGCCGCCTTGGAAATTCCAACGCGCAGAACAGATGACATTGCGCGTTCTCTTCGGTGGCGAATAGATCTAACCAAGGCTCTCCCCATCGCTGAAAGAGGCCTTGCGCGACGTCCGAGTTCAGACGCCATTCGTGATCCATCATGCACCGACGGCTGAGCTCGTCCGCCCTGGCGTTCAGAGAACCCGCCAGGTGTTGAGCCACCAGGGTCACGCCCTGGTGTTCCAGCCATTGACAAAGGCGAAGAGCCTCTTGACAAAGGATCCACGACCCCACCCCGCCTTGTTTGTTGCAGTACCACATGGCGGTGGTGTTGTCCGTGAAAACCTGCACTACACTTCCCCGGACAGAGGGGAGGAATGCCTTCAGTGCTAGACGAATCGCCCTGAGCTCCAACAAATTGATGTGGAGCCAGGTCTCCGCCGGAGACCAGAGGCCTCTGATCTCCGCCTCTCCCAAGTGGCCTCCCCAGCCCTGGAGGGACGCGTCCGTCACAACTACGTGCTCCGGTTGGGGAAGGGAGAGGGATCTGCCGCTGACCCAATCGCGGTCCGTAAGCCACCACTGCAGCTGTCTCGCAGTGCCCTCCGAGATCAGGACGTGGTCGGATAGGTTGCCCTGATGCTGGGCCCACTGAAACTTCAGGTCCCACTGCAGAGCCCGCATCCGCCACCTGGCGTGATGCACCAGTAGGATGCAGGAGGCCATCAGCCCCAGAAGCCGCAGCGTCAACCTGACCGAAACCCGGGATAACGGTTGAAAGATGGGAATCAGAGCCTGAATATCCCGGACCCACAGTTCGGGTGGATGAACCCGAAACCGCGCCGAGTCCAGAACCGCTCCGATGAAGAGGAGCTTCTAAGAGGGACACAGGTGTGACTTCGGCACATTGATGGTGAACCCCAGCTGGTGCAGGAGGTCTGCCGTCGTCTGAAGGTGGCTGACGACTGTCTGGGGCGAGCCCGCCTTCAACAACCAGTCGTCGAGGTTGGGGAAGACTGACACCCCTAACCGGCGCAGATGAGCTGCGACCACCGCCATCACTTTCGTGAACACCCGTGGGGCGCTGGTAAGGCCGAAGAGGAGCACGGTAAATTGGAAGTGCTCGTGGCCCACCATGAACCGCAGGTAGTGCCGGTGGGCAGGCAGGACGGGGATATGAAAATAAGCGTCCTGCAAGTCCAACGCTACCATCCAGTCTCCTGGGTCCAGGGCAGCAAGGACCTGAGCCAGTGTCAGAGTCTTGAACTTCTCCTTCCGGAGGAAGCCGTTGACGTTCCGTAGGTCCAAGATAGGGCGTAGGCCCCCTTTGCCCTTCTTGGGTACCAGAAAGTAGTGGGAGTAGCAACCACACCCTACTTCTGGCCCAGGAACGCGCTCGATGGCCCCCTTGGCCAAGAGGGCCGCAACTTCCTCCTGCAGAAGTCGCAAGTGATCCCCCGATACACGGTGGTTCTGCGGTGGCATGGCTGGAGGAGTCGCCTCGAAGGGGAGGGAGTAGCCCCTTCGGACGATTTGCAGCACCCACCTGTCTGACGTGAAAGTGCGCCAGTGGAGGTGGTGATGGCGAACCCTGCCTCCAACTGGCGTCACATGGGCCTGAAAGCACGGACTAGGAGGGTTTTGAGGCGGATGCTGCGGGGGAAGGTGTGGACTGACCTCGCCGTTGCCCCCAACCGCCCGGACGGCGGTTCCCACGGCCGCCACCGCGTTGGGTATTGCCCGGCGGTGCGTGGCTGGCGGCGCGTGTGGGCGCACCCCTTCCGTGGCCATGAAAGGAGTGATAGGCAGCCGGTTGCTGGCGTTGGCCCGAGAGGCCTAAGGAATTGGCCGTAGCCCTGGAGTCCTTAAAACGCTCAAGCGCATGGTCTGCCTTGTCGCCAAAGAGGCGACGGCCATCGAACGGCATGTCCATAAGCGTGTTCTGGACATCTGCCGAGAAGTTGGCGGACCTCAGCCAGGCGTGGCGTCTGACCGCCACCGTCGTGGCCATCGCTCTGCCTAGCGAGTCGGTGGTATCCAGCCCACACCTAATAGAGTACTTTGCTGCATCCCGGCCCTCCACAAGGGCTTGGCCGAGTTTGGCCCGTACCTCCAACACTCTGGCAGCACTTCCGCGACCTTATCCCACACCGAGTGGGTGTAACGTCCCAAGAGGCAGGCGGTGTTGGAAGACCGCAGGCCTAGGCTCAGGGATGAGAAGATCTTCTTCCCATACTGGTCATACCTCTTGGATTCCCGATCCGGCGGGGCCGACGGGAATGCGGTCTGGGAATTGGAGGCCTGGATGACCAGGCTCTCGGGGGTGGGGTGGGTGGACAGGAAACATGGGTCGCCCGGGGCTGGGCGGTGGCGTCTGGCCACGTTCCTATCTACGGGCGAACCCGTAGCGGGCCTGGACCAAGTGCCCAAAAGAACGTCCGTCAAGGCCTCATTAAAGGGCAGCAGAGGCTCGGCCGAGCTTGACTGCGGTTTAAGGACCTCAGTGAGGAGGTTAGTCCTCACGGCCGCGACGGGGAGCTCAAGGCCCAAGGCCTTGGCAGCCCTCATCAGCACCACACTATAAGTTGCCCCCTCCTCCGAAGCCACGGTAGGAGGGGAGACAAAACCAGTGTCTGGAGAGGTGTCCAGGCCACTGGCATCCCCAAGGTCTCCTGTCCAGTCCTCCTGAGACTGACACTCCCTGGTCAGAGGGTCCTCAGACCCCTCCCAATCCTCCTCCTCACCCATTTCCTGAAATTCAGGGCTCTCAATTAATGGGGCCTGTTCATAAAAGTGAAATTCACCAAACGAGGTCTGGAGCGGCGCCCATCGGGGCCGTCCCGACGGCTGAACAGGAATGGAGACAGGACCGGGGCCGGCGCCGCCCGGAGCCGGCGCCGGAGGCGACACCTGAGGGTCCGACGCCGGGGAGGTCGTCAGATCCACCGGCGACGAACCAGATCCCGAAGGGGGGCCAGCGGCGTCCTGCGGCGCCGGACCCGAAGGCGCCGGCGGCGTCGGGATAACGGGGACCTGCGGCACCGGGCCCGAAGGCGCCGTGGGCGTCGGGGCCGAAGCACCCGACGGCGTCGGAGCCGCCGACCCGCTAGGGCTCCCAGACGGGTCCGCTGGGCCCGGAGGCGCCGCGGAGCCCGTCGGAGGAGAGAGTTTCCTCATGGCCATGAGGAAGCGCTCGATCTCCTCCTGCGTCTCGTTCAGCCCAGGGACCGGAGGGTGTGGAGCCGAACGCGGCGCCCGCGACTCCGACGGAGCCGCGTGGGTGGTGTCACCCGAACCCCCGGCCGCATCGTGCGAGCGTCGGGGGGAGTCCGAGGAGCGATGACGCCGCTTGGACTTCTTGTGCCTCTTACCTGACGACCTCGACCCGGAAGAGTGAGGCCTACTCTCGGAGCTGTGGTGGCTCCGGGCCCGCGACCTGTCCCTCGACCTCCCGTGGGATCGGGACCTCTCACGGCGCGGGACCGACTGTCGGAGTTCGAGGCGCCTATGGGACCGCTCCCGCCTGGCTTTCGAAGAGAGGGCCCGACAGTCGGAGCAGGCCTTGTCGTCGTGGTCGACGCCCAAACACGACAAACAGAAGCGGTGAGGATCCGTGACCGACATCAGCCGGTCGCAATCGTCACAATGCTTGAAGCCGGGTATCCCTAAGGCACCGAGTCGGAGTCGAGAGACTTCGAAACAGGAATCAAAAAGGATCAAAAAGTTAGTCAAAAATTGACTAGGGTTACTGCTTTTTCCAGATCTGCGCTTGCTGGCGCGGAAAAAAGAAGAACTGACGTCAGCACGCGGAGGCGGCGTCTAAGTACTCCGACGACGTCATCACGGCACCCACGATGCCGACGACGGACGCGGAGCCGGAGACGACGCCTACCGACGCGCAAGGGTACTGCTACGCAAAATTTTCCGGATCCAGTCTGACGCCCGGGGATATTCTAAGGTAAGGAATCTAATACTAACGTGTCTCTTTCAGATACAGGACTGATTAAGGACAGTTTGTTGCTCTGCACTACTGGGACAGAGAGGGGAGCATTACAGCAGAAAACTAGAACTATGCTGTTAGCATAAGTAAAGCAAAGTCCTTTAAGCGAACATTTCCAGTACTGACAAAATCGGGCCAATAGCTCATGGTGTTCCCCATTCGCCTAAATATTACTTCCTGAGGCCAACCAGATCATCTAGGCTCTTAAAACTGAATAATCTGAAGCTGGTTAGCAATTTCAAACAACATAAACTGCTGCTCTTTCTACTTACCTCCCTGTAACCGGATACCTTCAATTTCATCCTTAAAGAGTTCCTCTGTGCCAAACTTCAAGATGTCATCCAGCTCCTGCTTGGACATGCTGCCTGCTTTGGAGCCTAGTCCAGGTCGCACAACTAGGTGAGTCAGCATCATCTTCCTCTTGGCCACTTGAGTGATTCGCTCTTCCACAGAGGCACGAGTGACAAAACGATAGATCATCACCTTATTGGCTTGACCAATGCGGTGAGCTCTACTAAAGGCCTATAATAAAAACACAAAGTAAGATTGGAGGAATTTGTTAAAACTGGTATGACTGAACAGGATATAATTCTGTACAGCTAAATCGGCTACTTATATGTAAGGAAATTGATGTAAGATGTACTCTTGAGTGAAAGCAAAAACATTCCACATGTAACACATAACTCAAACTATGGAGACCTAACTAAACTAGGGGCATTGGAAATTGTAGGAGCACTATAAACTTGCAAGTTTCTGACAAAAGGGACAAGGGAACCTATGGTGAAACATACATAGACACTCCACACACACATCACATAGAGAACAAAAACTAATGTTGGATTGTAGTAATTGTAGGAGGCTGGCTTAGTATATGGTGCACACTTATTTAAGTGATGCATATTGCAGTAATCCAGGCAACACTTATGTTGATTTTAGTGGTCATTGATAACCATAGAAAGTGGTATCTGTAGAGAGCAGCCTTCAGGCTCATCGTGAAAGAGTGTTAAGCAACTTGTTTTACCAGTTTAATTATGTAGTGTACGTTAAATGAAAGGGAACCACATAGTGTTTTTTTAGCAATACTTCTATTTATTACACAACACTGACTAACACATTGATATATCTCTTACCCTGAGATATCAACACAATACCCAACAACACTTCAATCGCAATAAGGTAAGTAGCACAAAATACAGTGGTCTCCAGGGGAAGACCAAATCATATATTGAGAAAGTGGAATGCGAACTGCAAAAGAGGAGGGTATTTGGACCAAAAGACAAGCTGGGGACAGAAGGAACCGCCCAAGGTAAGTACCCACGGAGGCTGCGTGAAGATTGGGAACACAGCCGCGTGCCCAATGGAAGTCATGGAGAAGTCACAGATGTAGTTTTGCAACCCTTCCCAGAGGACCCCAAAGAATTCCATTGGACGGCATAAGGTCAGAGAGTCACCCCACCCGTGGATGCCATGGAGAGTAGGTCGCCTACACCAGGGAAGCTATGTGCATAGGGGATGAAGAGACGTCAGGAACCTCTGTATATGACAATGGAAGTCTTGGAGAAAAGTGCCTCTGGAGAAGAAGGTGAAGGAGTCCTAGGGAATCTAAAGGTGGATTCTGGAAGTGAAGAATCACAAGCAGAGGGGACAGAGTCTATGCCACTCAGGAGTGACCATGAGGCATGGAAGAGCAATGCCCACCGATGTCGGATAGTTCAGAAGTGTTGACTGTGACCTTGTCGCTGCAGCTGTAAGGACCAGACGATGCTGAGGAAAACCAGGAGACGTGCACGAGTTGTCCCATGTCAGTTGTCAGTGACTAGGCGCTTGGTGTCCGACGGGAGCACCAGCAAGCCTTGGTAGCTGCAACTGGTGTGGAGAACAAAGAAGGAGCAATGTAGGGACCAGCAAGGTCCAACTGATTCCCCACAAGCAGGAGAATCAGAGCAGACCCCAAAGCAAGCAGGGCAGCCCACTGAAGCAGGAGAAGACCCACAGGCCAAAGGCACAGGAGTCACATGAGGACCTCGAGCAGCTCACTAAGAAGGAAGGCCCATGGTGCAGGGAATGCGGTTAGAACGCTGTACTTCGCAGGAAGAGATGCTGGAGGCTGTAGCTTCTTGTAGCCTGAAGACCTCTGGAGTGCAGAGCCAACATGTCTTGGCAACTGCCAGGGCCGGACTGGCTACTGGGCGGTTTTTGCTGCGGTGGCCGAGTGGGGTCCAGGTTAACTGCAGAGGGGACCATTTTGTTGCTGGGGGCTGCAGGAGCTTCCAAATGAACAATACAAAACAAATAGCTTTAAAGCCCACTTTTTAAAACATTTGTTTGGCATAGTTTATTAAGAAAAGCCCGGTAGCCAGTCCGGCCCTGGCAATGGCAAGTCGACGTGGTGCACAGGGGTTCGGTCCCAGCAGTTCCGAAGAGGGATACTGGCCTCAAAATTGGAGAGAGGACAGGTTAAGCCTCAAGGGAGTTGCATGACCACCACCTATGTTGCTGAGCCTTGGTAAGCCAGTGGGACATCAAGAGCAGCAGACTGGCCAGCTTTGTTGCGGTGCCTTTCTGCACGAGTCTTCCTTGGTCCAGTCTCCGTTCTCGGTTACAGGTGAAGTCAAGCGAAGTGCAGGTGTCCAGATGGTCAAAGAGTTATGTGATTACAGGCTTGAGTCTTGTCCCATGACGAATCTGCAGATCCACCCACAGGTAAGCCCTTACGTACCCAAGGGAATGGGTTGGAACTGCTCGGAGGTCCTTCCAAGAGGAGGGGCTGGACAGAGGGGAGGATAGTCCCATGTCTTTTGTCCAGTTTTACACCAGAGCGGGAGCCAGGGGCTCCCTGAACCAGCTCAAACTGGAGTATGCAAGGAGGGCACCAAATGTTTCCTTTAAAGCAGTCTGATGGCGCTGCCAAGCGCCCCACCCCAGCCAACACACTAAGTCCAGTCTGGAGGTGGGCATACCTCCCTGCAACAGGAAAATCTTTGTTCAACCTTCCCCTGATTGAGCTTGGCTCAGCAGCAGGACAGAAGAATCATGCCTGTGGTTTGAAGCAACACTAGCTTGCTGTCAGACCCTGAAAGGCTGTTACCGGGAGTACAGAGGGTACCCCAAGGGAGCCTCCCAGTACATGGGATCATACTGCCAACATTGGAATCAGTGTTGGGGTATGATTCCAACATGTTTGATACCAAACATGACCGGTTTCAGTGTAGCCACTATATAGTTAAACCTCTCGTATTGACTGATGTCCACCATGTTTTAAAATTGCTGACCACACTTACAAAGCCTGGAGAATCAATTCCAGGGTCTGTATGGGGGTTTCCTGCTCATGCAGGGGCACCCGAACATTTACAACCAAGGACCCTGCCCTCAGGACTAGGGGTGAATATGGGTGACTTACAGGTTTTAAGTGCAGTGACCTCAGATATAAGGAAACGTATGTCTGTTATGAGAGGTGCAAGCACCAACTCACACAGGCTGCAATGGAAGGCCTGTAGTCACAGTTTAAGTGGACTCCTATGGGAGACCCCTGGTGTACCTATTCCCTGGGTTCCCTAGTGCTAAATGCATCAAAGTTGTAAATCGCAAATACCTAATTGTGAATCCCTGAGAATTGAAATTAGGTAATCGCAATTTACAATGTATGAAACTCAATGAGTTTCAGACAGCGATTCCTAGGGGTTCGCAAATTGCTCTACCTTATTAATATTAACCCGTGGCAAATATTTCACCGCAGTGCGGGCGTTCCACGGAGTGGGCGGGGCTGCGTCAGCAGTTGGTCGTGCGCAGCACCAGGGAGGTTGTGCTCACGACGGCCAACTGCCGATGGGAGCACGGAAGGGGTTAATGAGGCAGATCGCAATTTGTGACCCCCTAAGAAATGCAAAATTCACAGGGATGGTGGCCTGCTGAGGTCAGCAGACCACCATGTCCTTGATTGCTTTTAAGTAAAGCAAATTTTTTTTCGTATACCAAAACGAGATGCTTTACAAAAAGTAAAATGAAAAGTTTTCTTTTCATTTTTTAAGTGAAGTCAGTGGTCCGTGGGACCACTGCCTGCTTATAAAAAACTCTGTAATCAACAATGCGAATGGTTTACCACCTACTTAAAGTAGGTGGTAAAATGCAAATGTTTTGTGACCGCATTTCGGTCAAAAAACATTCTTACATACCGAAGCGATTCGGTATTAGGCAGGGATGCCCTAAACACGCCCCTCCCTATTAGTGAATCGCAAACCCATTTTGCGATTCGGTAACAGGTTACCGAATCGCAAAATAGGGTTTGCTGCATCTGAAAAGCATTTTTTGCATTCACAAACAGGCCAATTCGCAGAATCGACCCGTTAGCGAAGGCAAAAGTGCTTGATACATGTGCCCGTAGTACCATATAGTAGGGACTTACAAGGGTACACCAGTAGCCAATAGTGAATGTACAGAAGTACTTACCATGGTCAATGTAGGGAGGAAGCACAGTGATTGGGGTCCTGATTAGCAGGATACCAGTCATACAATTCAAAAACATACTGACACCAAGCAAAGAGTGGGGGTAACCATGAGAGCAGATCTTAATTTCCTATGACAATGTCCTGATCAAAATGCTGAAAGTGTTTTCTCATACTTCAGGGAAAGAAAGTTACTTACCTTCATTTAAAATTATCCATCATTGGTATCTTTCATAGATTTACATGCTTGAATTATCTCATGAAATCAGGCTGCAAACCGCCGGTAATCACAAAGAGTACAGTAGTATACAGGGCCGGACGAGTCCACCAGGCGTTTCGGTGGGCTGGCAAAGTGAGGACCAGTTTTCTTGCTGGGTACCTGCTGGTCACGTTCCTCCTTGCAGCACTTCTTAATTAGCAATGCGAAAGCAAATGACTGAAAAGTACGCTTTAAGCATACTTTAAATCCATTTGATTTTACATTGCTTATTTAGAGGTGCTGCAAGTAGGAATGTGGACGGCAGAGGCCCAGCAACAAAACAGGCAGCCATGGCAGTGAAACCGGAACCAACCAGGCAAACCACCAAAATGCCTGGTAGCCAGTCCGTTCCTGGCAGTATATCAATACAGCAATCAACACTGAAAACGAATGGACAAACAGAAATAGACAGCTATAGCCCATCCACCTAATTATGTGACCCAAACTACGGTCTATCAGCCAGAGGTTTCCAGGGTTCCAAACCTCCACAGAGGCTCCCACTGCCAGATTTTCGAATCTTGTTAGCATTTTTTTTTTTTACATTTATTAATTTTTTAATACAAGTAAAATAATGCACGTCAAGTAACAGATATGATACTTGTCCACAAAACACATCTTTTCTCATTAGTTTAAATTGTACATCTGGTCCATCTGTCTTTTTGACTTTGCTGGATATAATTCATGACACTCAGATGTAAGAATGACAATGTGCCTCAATAAGAATTTGTCAACGGGGATGTCCAGAGGCATCATGTCAGAACTATAGACATCGCAAGTGACACAGCTACTTGACACCTTTCAATACCGTCAATACAGGCTCTGTATTTGCACCTATACTGGCCAATCAGCTTGCATGTGAGGTTTCGGGGGGGTAGGGGTGTGGAAATCACAGAAATTACTGTTAGCATAAGCTGAAGCCATTTTGTTTGTGGCAGCCAGTTTAGTTAGCCATGTGCTCGCCATGTGCTTCTCCCGTCTTCACTGTTGCATGCCCTTGTATTCTGCTTGAGTCATCAGTTACAGTTAACTCCTTCAGCACTGAGCCAGAGCAAAGTATGATCAGAAAGGCCTGTAGCTGCCAGAATGCATCTGATTTAGTGTATAGCTGTCAGGCTATTCCAACTGATGTGAGGGTTTTTGTTACCCCTCCCACTCGGTTGACTAAGTAGTTTCCAGTTGTCCATATATGTGAAATAGCTATTCATGTGTATACTTGTACCAACTCTTTTTGAGTCTTCATACTTACTCAGCTATAAACTGGCCATAAAAGGCCCATGGTTTCTGTACTCCTTGGACTACCTCATACAGTGGCCTGAGGGTACCGTATTGACGTAGTCTGCCTCATGAGAGGTTAATAAATATTTTCTCTTTAATAATACAGCTCCCGTGCCAATCTCTATTTTGTCAATCTAAAGGACCAGTGCGCAAAGAAGGGCGAACCCCTGCACCAGTGGGTCTCATAAAAGGCTCACCCCCACAAGGGTACCTATCACGTGCCTGTGGGTCATTGTCATGGAGGCCCTCCCTCAAGGACGTCTGCAATGGGTCCCAGATGTCTTGTGGACATGAATTCAGGGGTAGGAGTTCTGCATATGTGTTCAACTGATATTTGCAGTATATGAGATTGTCCAACCATTTCTTAAATTTGGGAGCTCGCCCTCGTCTCCATCTGCATGCCACTCTCCGTTTTGCCAGTAGCAGCCCCACTGATATGAACTTTTAATAGGAAGCGTTAAACTCCTCAGTATATCCCAAAAATGCCACCACTGGGGTGAGGTGGATATGGTCGCTCACCATTTGTGACAGGGCAATAGACACCTGCTACCAGTAATCATGCACCACTGCACAATCCTATGCCAGGTGCAGGAAATCTGCGCTATCACGCTTACATCTGGCACCGCGAGCATCAGTTCGTAGTTTATATCTGTGGAGTCTAGCCGGAGTGTAGTAAATGTGATGTGTGAATTTAAAATGTTTGATTTGAAGGCGGCTACTGGCGATCATTCTAGTGGTCTGATTACAACTGTAGAGCTGTTGTTTGCCTGTAAGCGGGGTTCCCAGCTCTAGATCCCAGCCTGCTCGGGAGCCACTTGTACCTCAGGCCTTCTACTTGGGCAGTACGGTAAAGCAGGGAGGCTGTATGCGAGAGAGTTGGAGTCGGTAATAATACATTTAGTGTGACTAGTCTGGAGGGTTCTTTGGGATAGGTGGGAGTTGCGGCTTTTCCATCATGCCAAAATCTGAGGTAGAGAAGCACCTCAATGGTGTGGGTGTCTCTCCGTCCAGCATAGTCTCGCAGTCCATAAAACTCTGTTGTGATAAAGGTCCCCCAGGTAGTAATCCCTCTTTTTTTAAGCATGTTACGGCAGGATGCTTCAAAGTGACAGGAGTCCAGGGGTGATAGTGGAGAGGAGCCAACGAGTAGTACAGGAGAGGTTTGTGCAGTCTCCTGGCCAGGCACTGACACTCAAGAGAGGTGCATGCCACTGTAGATAGCGATCTGTTCATCTGGGATTTTTGCTCCCAGGAAAGACCCAGTAGGAAGTGGGGCCATGTCTCCCTGCTCAATCGCCTCTGGAAAAAGGCTCTGTGAGTGTGTCACATCGCACCTCCCCAGATTAAATGGATCCATTTTATCTGCATCGTTTTTAAAAAGTGACGGCCTGGTGGGTAAGGAATATTTAGGAACAGATATAGGACTTTTGGCAATAGAACTATTTTAATTAGTGAGATCCGACCCGCCAGCGATAGGGGCAGGGAAATCCAACATGTGATGGATTCCGTGAGTGTTTCCATAGTAGTGCTGTGATTCACCCACAGTGTCTCCTCTCTAGCTCTGGATACAACAACTCCTAAGTATCTTATTTCGGAGTCACACCACGCCAGAGGATAGTCAGGTTGGAACCTCAGGGTACTGGATGTAACAGGGAAAATGTGGGATTTATCCCAGTTAATGTCTATGCCCGACAATTCTCCAAAGCGCATGAATTCTCAAAGTACAGGGCTAAGACTAAGCTGGAGATCAGAAATGTAAAGTGTAATTTCGTCAGCATATAGCGAGACTAGCAGATGTCGAGTGGGGTACCGCAGCGCATATTCCCTATGGTGCTGGTGAAGTTTATCTGCAAGAGGCTCTTTTGCCAATGCAAAAAGAAGGGGCAACAGAGGGCACCCCTGTCTGGTGCCCCAAGAAACTGAGAATAGCAGTGAGCAGCTACCGTTTATCTGCACTTTAGCTTCGCGGTTGGCAGTACAATAAATCTATCGAGAATAGGAAAGGAGGGGGAACCCATCCGCCATATTACCGCAAATAACTAGTCACATTCTACGGAATCAAAAGCTTTAATGGTGTCAAAAAAGACAGCCACCGCAGCCAGGCTGGGATCTATGCCCTGAAGTATCACAAATAAAGTGTGAAGTGTCCTGCCCTGGTATAAATCCAGATTGGTCCGCAAAGACCAATGCATCCAGGTTCAGCCGTTTAGCCAAGAGCTTTGCTAGTATTTTCACATCACAGTTAATCAATATCAATGGCCAGTAGAACTCATATTAAGGGGCCGATTCCGATTTCGGTCGGAAGGGCGCGGAATGATGGTCAGAGCCCTTCTGACCGAACCGGAACGTGTCGCACGGATTCCATTCAACCGAGCCATTCTGATGGGCTCGGTCGGAAAGGAATCCGACTCGGATTTCCGAATTGCGGATGACAGGCTCGGAGAGCCCGTCCGCCGTCCAGAAATTCTCCAGTACTTCCCCGGTCGCCTCTTTACGACAGAGGGAATACGATGGCAGTTTTTCACTGCCTTTTCATTCTGGTTTTTACGGCACAAAAAGGCAGTCGGAAACTGTCTCTGGGGGCCCCCAGAAGGGGCCTGCATGGGTGCGAGGCCGCCAAATGGTGGCCTGGAGGCACCTATGCTGTCCCTCTGTTGATCTCTGTACCCAATGGCAGGCACCTTGGGGTGCTGGCCACAGGGTGCAGTGATGAACTGCATCCCTGCTTTCAACAATGCAGGCAGGCATTCCGCTCGGATTGTAAAGTATGGTCACTTCGTACTAGCAGGGCCGAAACTGACGATGGCAGGTCGGTCGGTTACGGCTCCTGTCCGATGTCGGACGGATTCAGGTCCGTCAGACGTCGAAATCGGCCCCTTAGTAGCTGCCTTTCCCGGTTTAAGAAGGGAGATAATCAGTTTCCGTATGGAGGGTGGGGGAGCTCCCATAGCATTTGCCTCCACATAGACCATCTTAAGGATAGGGATGAGTGTCCCCGCATAGCACTTATAAAAATCTGCTGGCAGCCCATCCGGCCCTGGAGTCAGCCTAGACGGCAGCTGCATAATGGCAGTCCGTATTTCATCTTCCTCAATTTCCTCAGTGAGGAATTCCCTCTGAGCATCGCTATGTCATACCAATGCCACATTCTCAAAATAAGAATCCTCCACAGCTGATTGTGTTCTACATGTAGTATAAAGAGTAGAGTAGAAGATGGAAACGGCTAGGATGATATCTGCAGTGTCTTTTTGTAGAGACCCATCAGCGCCTTCGATCTCTAAGACATAATTTGAAAATCTGGCGATGCGCAGAACCTCAGCAAAAGCTTGCCCAGGCCTCTCGCCCTCCCTGTATCAATGGTACATAGTACGAAATAGAAACTCACATTCTGCTGTGGATCGGTAGTCAGTGATCAAATCTCTAAGCTTGGCTCTAGAATCATCATTAGAAGCACTAGCGATCTTAGCCTCAGTCAGCTTGATGTCTGTCTCCAATCGTCGAAGCATGCCTCTCCCTTTGCGATGCAGGTTCCACGCATCATCACCTTGAAAGCTTCCCAGACTACTGACAATTTTGGCACCAAGTCTATATTTGTGGCAAAGAAAACACAAATCGCTGAAATGAAGAATTAAGTAGGGCAGTAGGGGGGAGTCTACATGATTGGTAGAGGGATACAGAAACTGGGGACTGCAGGCGTAGCAAATCAGGGGAATGATTAGAATATGTGCAAGCGAGATGTACCGCTTCAGTCAGCTAAGTACTAAGGCTGATGGAATGGAGCCAGTAATCAATGCGTGACCAGCAAGAGTGCACACTGGAATTAAATGTTCCCTCCCTGAGTGTAGGGTGAAGAGTTCTCGAGACTTCCAGTAGGTGGTGGTCTTTCATTATGCCACCAGTGAAAGACATGGCTTGTATAGCGAGTCGGTAACCCCTGAGCGCGATCAAAGGAGGGGTCTATTACTGTATTAAAGTCACCTCCACATATAAGATGTGCGTAGCCAATATCTAAACTGAGGCCCCATATTTTGTCCAAGAAAGGGGCGTCATCTATATTTGTGACATAACAAGTAACCATTGTGACAGATTTCGAGGCAAGATATCCTCACCTAATACAATAGTGGCCCTGTGAGTCTTCGAGAGACCCTGCTGGAAAGGGATCACTGACAGAATATCGATGAGAAGAATATTGACCTACCACAATATCGAGGTGAAAATATCGAGTGACAGAATATCGACTTCCTATCTACAAACAGGTAAGTACAAATAGTATAGTTTGCTAAAATATCGACTTATTTAAATGCCTTAAAAGTAATCTAAAATTAATGTAAAACATACTTAAAAATAATAAATAAATAAATAATTAATAAAAAATAAATGTAATGTTAAAACAAATAAACATGCATATTTTCTTTTATATATATTAACTTATTAATATTAAAGAATAATCAATATTTTAAATTATAAAATATTAAAAACATAATTTAAAATATAATTACACACATATATATATATATATATATATATTTGACCATTTTTGCTTAAATTAAAATCATCAAGCTTATGAATTTGAGGCTCGAGTTTCCTTCTTTGAACTAAGAAAGTTGGTGTGAAGAAATATTGAGGATCGCCTCCTCACTCGAGCCCGCCGCCATCAAGAAGGCTGAGGGATTGGCGGACTTTGTTTCTTATATATATATATATATATATATATATATATATATATATATAAACCTATAATATAAATATAAAGGTAAATTATATATTATAAGTTAAAACATTAAAATAAATATATTTTTTTAAATATTATTTTACACTACATTAAATATAACAATACTGAAAACGTTGCACAGTGTAGGGGATAAAATTACTATTCCCACTCCAGCGAGTGGGAAAGTAGGGAAAGTATTGGATAGCGGGTGGATAGAAATTACTATTCCCACTCCTGCGAGTAGAACAGAAGGGAAAATGTGGATAGCGGATGGGTAAAAATTACTATTCCCACTCCAGCGAGGGCAACAGTAGGGAAACTGTTGGATAGCGGGTGGGTAAAAATTACTATTCCCACTCCACTCCAGCAAGTGCAACAGTAGGGAAATGTTGGATGGCGGGTGGGTCAAAATTTCTATTCCCACTCCAGCGAGTGCAACAGTAGGGAAAGTGTTGGATAGCGGTAGGGTAAAAATTACTACTCCCACTCCAGTGAGTGCAACTGTAGGGAAAGTGTTGGATAGCTGGTTGGTTAAAATTACTATTCCCACTCCAGGGAGTGCAACAGTAGGGTAAGTGTTGGATAGCGGGAGGGTAAAAATTACTATTCCCACTCCAGGGAGTGCAAGAGTCGGGAAAGTGTTGGATAGCGGGTGGATACAAATTACTATTCCCACTCCAGGTAGTGCAACAGAATGGAAAGTATTGGATGGTGGGTGGGTCAAAATTACTATTCCCACTCCAGCAAGCGCAACAGTAGGGAAAGTATTGGATAGAGGGTGGGTAAAAATTACTATTCCCACTCCAGGGAGTGCAACAGTAGGGAAAGTGTTGGATAGCGGGTGGGAATTTTTCAAAATTAATGTACCTCCCACCATTTTCCCCTATAAACTTCACCTACAATATTGTAAAATATTAATAAACTAACATATTTAATGAAAATTTAATTAATTAACTAATAACAATTAACAATACAATTAATAACCATCAAATCTAAATTAATTCACACAATTAACACTATAAAATAACTTTTAATAAATATTATATGAAAAAATAATAGAAATTACATTAAAATGTAATTACTTCCCACCCTACTCCCCTATCAACCCTCATCCCACTGATAAAAAAGTACACAATTAACATAATTACACATTGATTATTAATAATTAATATCCTATTAATTACTAGTTGATAATAAAAGAACACAATTAACATAATTACCAATTAATTGTTTTTGATCACTTTATAATTAATTAATAAGTATTGATTAACTTAATTAACAATATAAATTATTAAATACTAAATTATTAATTAATAAAATATTTAATTCATTATTTCAATGAAATTACTTCCCACACTATTCCCCTATAAACCCACAACCCGCTACAGAATTAAATTACGCATAAAGTAATTAACATATAATTAATTAATTCTAAATAATTCTTAAAAAATATATTATAATTAAATTACTTCCCACACTATTACCCTATAAACCCATAACCCGCTACGAAATTAAATTACGTAAAAATTAATTAACATAAAATTCATTATTTAAAAGAAATCAAACACACATTACAAAATATATACATACTTTTAACACAAATACTAACATACAAAACACTAAAAGAAAAATCAATATTATTAACAACAATATTTTCGCAATCGATATTACTAACTTCGATATTATTAAAATCTATATTTCTTACCTGCATGTCGAAATTCTTAACCACTATATTTTTGCAAGTCGATATCCTGTCCACTCAATATTAAAAACTCGATATTTTGTCCATTCGATATTTTATTTTCTAGATTATGACTAGTTACCGCTGGAAAGTATTGGGTATCCTTAAGGATCAATATAGCTGTCACATTGCTGTAAGTAGAGCAAGAGGCAAAACATCTATGGGCAGCTCATTTCATCCTAGCCCAGAACTGAAAAAGTACAGCAATAGAGGCCCGTCTTTAAGCAAAGAGTGTGGTATCTCTAAAGAAAATGTATAATGTCACAGGCCAGATAGAGAAGAGGAAGAAATGGGATAAAACTAAACATACTTGTAGAAAAAGAGTTAGAAAAAGCATATAAAGATAGTGGAAAAGGAGAGATAGGTTAAGAGAAGGAAAGAAAATAAGTATGCACAACTATTAAAATATAATTAATAAGGGTTTCCTTCCAGGGGTATCACCAGTGAGCCTGTTGGGTCCTCCTCGATCTAACGAGGGCGTCCGGGACAGATAAGGATATAGAAAAGATAGAGAGTCTCAAAGTCCCTGCGGGTCACATTCGAATAGATGAGTGCATCAACAATCTAATAACCAACATCAGAGTTTCCGAGTTCTGAATCAATTAACTGCATCTGCATTTAATGTAGGATAGAAAGATAATAGACAATGCGGCAGGTGGAGCATATGTAAGACAGTGAGCATAAGCTTGAGACGGCAAGAGCCTACATTATATAAACAGATCTAAGCAGTCTTGTTTCAGCTGGGTTCCAAAAAAGGTGAGGAGGGCCCCAAATCCTGCAAGATCTCTTTAGTTAAAGGTGGGTGGCAGGACTCCTGTCTCAAATAATCTAGGGCTTGCTGTGGTGTGTTGAAGATGTGTTGCTTTCCTTAAATGGTAATACGGAGCTGCGCCGGATACAGCATGGAATGGGGGATATTGGCCTCCTGGATTTTCCATTTAACTGGGAAAAATTTCTTACAAGCCTCCTACTCCGCCAAGGTGAAATTCAGGTAAATAGATATGTGGTGTCCCTCGTACTGGAGGTCTCACTTTTCTCTAGCTAGGCGTAGTATGGTGTTACAGTCTCAATATTTCAGAAACCTAGCAATAATGCGCCTGGGGGTGGAGCCAGGGGGAGGCTGGGCGGTCAATGAGCAGGGCGCCATTTCAACCACCACCTGCTTCAAGAAGGAATAGGCAACAAAAAGCCTCACCAACATGCGCTCTACACACTCATCCATTCAACCTGTATCGGTGGATTCAGGAATGCCAATAATGCGAACATTATTTCTGGACGCGCACGCTTCCAAGTCCTCATTTTTAGCAGAGATTACTTTCAGGAGGCGCTCCATATTCAGAATTGCTCGCCCCTCTGTGTGGACACATCTTAAAAGCTGGATAGTCTGTGCTCAGTCTCACTAATTGTGTTTTTCCAACCTTTGCATAGATAAAATCCATGTGAATACATATAGAGTCCATTTTAGTTTAAATTTAAGTAAGACTTTGTCGCATAGTGAGGAGTAAGTAGCGCATGTCTACATTTTCTGCCTGCTGATTTTGTTGCTGGCCTTCAGCCATGGCAGTATCTGATGCCGTTGTGGGGCTCACGTCAACTTTTGGGGCTTGAAGGGCAGTTTAGCTTGTTTGCCTTCAGTCCTGCCCATATCTGAATGTCAGTCTCAACTGTAGTGGACAATATAGCTGCCAGTACAGGATAGCAGAAGTGGAAAGTGGGTTTGTAAAAGCAAGGTATCGTTGCAGAACTCAATAACAAAAACCTTATTAGCACTTATTGTAGGAAGGTAGGATCTTTCCAGCATGGTTACCCCCACGTTTTAAATAATCAAATGTGGGGACAGGATGCACACCTTTTCTATAAGTTTTTTCAAACTTTTTCACTATTTTCCTTCTTTGCGTACAGACTGGTGAGTACAATGCCCAAAAGCACTCTTCGATCCTAGCACCGTTGCAATGTTGCGACTTCTCACCCCAACCGATCGCACTGCTTCGTTGTGACATCCTAGGCGACACCTTCATAAACATACTCCTTTTTGTTCCAACTTTTATCCTCGTTCATTTTACTCATTATTCTCTTTCTTAACATTACTTAAATTCCACATGCGGAGTGAAAATGCTGTTTGCCAAGTTTCCAATGTTACCACTGTGTCCATCCGGACTTCTTTGAAAGAACACGACTAGTGCATACTTCATTCAGGGCAGCGTTTATTCATTAAAAACCCAATGCATTTCGTGCATGAAAGCACTTCTTCAGGGTTCACTGCAATCAATAAAGAACAGCCATCAGTTAATACAATAACAGTCACTACACATTTTTTGCTACAGTTGCAGGACTTAATAATAAAAACTTTGTTAGCACTTATTGTAGGAAGGTAGGATCCTTCCAACATGGTTACCCCCACTTTTTGCCTAGTGTCAGTGTTTTTTTGACTATTCTGAATGGGATCCTGCTAATCAGGACCCCAGTCACTGCACTTTCTCCCTAAATTTGACCCTGGTAAGTACTTCTGTACCTCCAAAATAGGTTACTTCTGTACCCCTGTAAGCCCCTAGTATATGGTACTAAGGTACCCAGGGCTTAGGTACACTAGGGGTCACCCATGGGCTGCAGAATGTATTGTGCCACCCATGAGAGACCACTACAACTGTGACTACAGGCCTGCCATTTTAACCTGAGTGAGTTGGTGCTTGCACCTCTCACAACAGATATAATTGTCCTTATATCTGAGGTCACTTCACTTAAAACCTATAAGTCACCCCTCAGGTAGGCCTTTCAATCATGAAGGCAGAGTGCTGTGTTATAAGTGTGAGGGTACCCATTCATGAGCAGGACACCCCAACAAGGGAAACATCCTTTACAACAAAACTTTTACCACGCAGTACCTTTACAACGCAGGTATTACAACGCAAGTCGTTACAATGACATGCGCTGGAGGGTGCTGTAGGATAGGGTATAGTTTCATTTACAATCCAAAACCTTCCCTACTATCCACGGAGACTGGAGTTGGAATAGTAAATTAAAGTATCCACTATCCAGCGCCCCCAACGCAAGTCGTTGTAACGACTTGCGTTGTAATACCTGTGTTGTAAAGGCATGCGTGGTAAAAGCATGCGTTGTAACGACATACAACCCCCCAACAAACCCCAGAGTCAATTCTCCAGGCTTTGTACGTGCGGTCAGCCATTGTGACCATCCGTCATTACGCAATGGCTAGTTATGTAGTGGCTGTGCTGAAACTGGGCATGTTTGGTATCAAATATGTTGGAATCATACCCCAACACTGTTACTGGTGTTGTTTGTATGATTCCATGCACAGGTGGGCTCAGCTGGGAAGCCATCAGTACTCCCAGTAACAGCTTTCCAGGGTTTGCCAGTGCCACCAGATTGCTTTGAAGGGCACATTTTATGCCCTCCATGCATACTCCCGTAAGAACCAGTTCAAGGAGCCCTTGGCTCCCGCTCTGGTGTGAAACTGGACAAAGGACATGGGAGTATCCTCCCCTCTGTCCAGCCCCTCCTCTGGGCGGGTCCCCTGAGTCATCCTAACCCCTTTTCTAGGGTATTTAAGGGCTTACCTGCGGGTGGGTCCTCGGTTTTGCCGTGGGACAAGACTCAAGCCTGAAACTACATACCCTTTGACCATCTGAACAGTTTCACTTAGTTGGACTTTACCTGGAATCGAGACTGCAACACGGAAGACTTCTGTTGCTTCTGGTCTTGCTGTTCTTCGTCGTCTGTATCTGTGCTTCATCCACGATCTTCAACAGACCTCTGGGCATCAAGGACACCCGAAATAATCTCCCTTGGAGTGAAGGAGTCAATCCCCTGCATCTGCAACGAACCTGACTGGTCTGCTGCTCCTGACGTCCCAGGGACTTCGAAAGATTCAGCAACACAGGTAGTGGTTTTGCAACCCCCTCCAGACCAGACATGTCCTCTCTGCAAGTTTGAGGCCAGTATCCCTCATCGGAACTGCTGGGACCAAACCCCTGTGCCCCTTGTTGACTTGCCTTTGCCAAAGCTTGTTGGCTCTGCACTCTTGAGATCTTTGGGCTACAAGAAGCTCCAGCCTCCTGCATCTCTTCCTACCAAGATCAGCATCCTCTGCATCGTGTGCTTTCATCTTTGCTGAGCTGCTCAAGGTACTCTTGTGACTCCTGTGCCTTTGAACTGTGGGTCCTCTTAAGGGTCTACTTCTGCTAAAGTGGGCTCTCCTGCTTGCTCGGGGCCTGCTCTGACTCTCCTGCTTGTGATGAGTCCCTTGGACCTTGCCGGTCCCAACATTGCTCTTCTTCATTTTCCACACCTGTTGCAGCTACCAAGACTTGCTGGTGCTCCCAACAGACACCGTCCCCCTGGTTCTCGACTTCCAACATCGGACAGCTCATGCATGGCTGCTGGTCTTCCTCTGCATCAACTGGTCCTCACAGCTGCAGCAACAAGGTCACTGTCATCACTCCTGAACCTTCCGACATCGGTGTCCATTGCTCTTCCATGCCTCCTGATCACCTATTAGTGGCATTGACTCTGTCCCCTCTGCTTAGAGGCTCTCCTCTTCAAGAATCCACCCTTGTATTCCACCGGACTCTTGTACAGTCTTCGCCTGCGGCATCTTTTCCGAAGTTCTCCATTGTGTTCTACGGCGGTTTCCGACGTTACTTCGCACCTATTCACCAACTTCCCTGGTGTAGGTATTTTGGTTCCTGGGGTATCCATGGGTGGGGTGACTCTCTAACCCTCTGTCTTCCACGGGGTTTCTTCAGGGCCCACTGGGAAGGGTCCTTCTTCTTCAAAACTGAAACAGTGACTTTCTCGCTGACTTCTAATGAGTACGCTGCTGTATTTCCACTCTGCACACAGCCTCCATGAGGTTCCTGGGTACTTACCGTGGGTGGTTCCTTGTGTCCCCAGGACCTCTTAGTCTCCTGGTCCAAGTCCTGACTTGGGTCACAGTCTGCATTCCACTTTTTTAGTATATGATTTGGTATCCCCTTGGAGACCACTGTATTCAGTGCTACTTACCTTATTGGCAATTGAAGTATTGTTATATCTCCAGGGCTGGAGCTATAGCAATGTGTTAGTGAATGTTGTGTGATAAATAGACCTCTTTTTATATATTTACTGTATGATTCTTGTTCCTTTAACCTACACTACATGATTAGATGTGGTAAAACAAGCTGCTTAACCCCTTTACCGCGGCAGCAATTCCGCCGTGGTGTGGGGCGTTCCATTGAGCAGGCGGAGCCGCGTGGGCCAGCGGACTTGTGCAGCAATACTGAGGTAGTGCTCGTGACAGCCGTTGGCCGACGGGTGCACCAAACCGGTGAACACTCCTTCTGGATCAGGCTGGAGGCTGATGTCCACAGCTATCACTTAGAGAGCTTCCCATGGTTGTCTATGGCCACTAAAATCACCACGGTGGTAATTGCCATTCATTCCTATGGGCCTGGAGGCCCATACGAATGAATGTCAATTACCAAATTGGTAAATACCGATTCGGTAATTGGGGGAAACATTGAAGGGTGGCAGTGTGTCACTTTGACACCCTGTTGCACCCCTCAATTGTGCATGGGTGCACATGTTGCAGACATACATGCCCTTAGGGCATATATGTCTGCAAAATGGCACTGTTCCAAAAATAAAAGAAATGCTTTTTAAAGGGTTTTCATAATTTACCACCAACTTCTAGTTGGTGGTAAATTAGGAATTCTTAAACCCCTGTAGCACTGATTACAGTGCTACTACCTACATGTCAAATTACAGATTCGGTAATTATACCGATTCGGTATTTTACCGATTCGGTAAAATTACCGAATCTGTATTTTAACATGCCCCTACATCCCAAACTCCAAATACCGGTCGGCAACGGCCGAAATCGGCCGTTACCGACCGGTATTTGCCTTCCTACATCTGGCCCCAAGTTCTTCTGCTGCACTGGATGTCTCATATATTAAAACTATTTAATTATGATTAACAAAACTGTTTCTTAACTTGTATTACTTAGTAATAAGGCTTACTTAGGTGAAAAATGTGGCATAGCAGGGCTTGACCCACTACTGTTTCAGTTGAAGACTTGAAATCTAAATGGTAATGCATGGTAAAAGTGTGGTTTGATGAGCATGTCATAGCTTGAAAGCTGTCTTGTAAAGGTCCACATGGATATAGCTCTGCCAATGAGGCTATGAATCTTGTTGAGTGAGCTCCAAATCTGTGTTTCTGAGGCCTGCTGGCTTTCTTATGGTAACATGAAATGCATGAAGTGATCCATCTTGAAATGCTCTGTTTTAATGTTTTAACAAAGGCTAAGCTTTGATAGTTTCCATAACAAACAAACAACTGGTCAGTTCCTGTAAAGTCTTTTCTCTTTTCCAGAAAGAATATAAAGCATATTTTGTCTAGTGAGTGCAGCACTTTGTCGGCAGTGGTGGATGATTGAGGTGAAAAAGGTTTGTCAGATGTACATTTTCGTTCACACAGAAAGTTGTTGGAACCTTGATAATTAATTTTGAATTGATTGACAAGGTCTCTTTGTTCTTGGAAGGCTTGAATTTTCTAAACCCTTTTTGCTTACATGATGGTCAGTGAAGCCTGTTTTCCATTACAACATTTGAAGAGAAGCTTTGTATGTCTGTTTGAATGGTTCTCTTAGGAGTTGTCCTAGAAATTCATCCTGGTACAGAACAATAAAGTTGTGTCTAGAAAAGGTTGCTGGATGTACTCTGATAGAGCAATACCTTCCTTGGACGCATGGAGAGTGGATCAATTTTATTTTCTGATACCAGGTACAAAATCTATTCAATTTAACCTCTACCGCGCTAGCGGGTTTTCCCGCTGTGCGCTGAAATTTGAAAATCGCGCGTAACGTGACAAAGCCAGCTCGTCATGCGCGTAGCGCAGGTAACGCCCATGACGAGCTGGCTTTGTCACCAGCGCTGAAGGGGTTAAGGGAATATGTTTTAAACTTTTTAATCAGCCCTTCCGGCCTGCAAGATCTTTTTACAGTTTGAAGGAGTCTTTAGCGATCCAAATTCGAAGTCTGCAACACCAAGGGAGACTACATAATGATGAAAGATAATAGGAATGGATATGCCTTTTTTTAACAAGCCTTTTTAGGTCGAGGACAGTAGGCTGCGCTTGCGCAGTCTCGGGGAGAGATCTAATGTTTTGTAGTAAGGGGGCTTGAACCCGCCTCTCTCCTCCATTGGCTGGCTTCCTAAACGGAGGCCAGCAATTGGAGGAGAGGGGCATCATTAAATAAAAGCCGCGTCTCTTTCTGATATGGGGGCGTTTTATTTCTGTTCTTTCTACTTTTGAAGCCCCGTCCCTTTTTTAGTGGTGGGCGTTTCTTTCTTTTTTTTTTTTTTACTGGGCCGTTTTCTTGTTTATTTCGTTTCTTCCTAGCTGCGGGTAAGCCATTTTGTGTTTTGTCCATACCGTAATTTATACTTGTGTGTTTTTTGTTCAATGTTTTATCCGTACGTCTCTTGTTTGTTTGTATTTTTTTTTCTAGGTCCAACATGCCCGTGTCGTGTGTGTGCAGCACTTTGCACGGAGTGCGTTCCACGGCTTCGACGTATGTATGCTCCTGTTTTCGTTTTTAAGGTAAGCCATTTATTCATGCTTGCTAATCTAATGTTTTTTTCTCTCTTTTCCAGGTTTAACATGGCCCATATCGTCTGCGTGCAGTGGTGTGTATTGTATTGTATTGTATAGTATATTTATATAGCGCAGAGACTGTCACCCAAAGGGTATCCTGGCGCTTTGACTTTGACCAACCATACGCGATGTTATACTGCCACAATCTTTAAACTATCCTAGGGAAGAGGTATTTTTTTAATCCTTTTTTAAAGGAGGAGAGGTCCCCCTTATTTCTCAGAGGCAGGGGTAAAAAATGTATGCTGCTGTTTTTTGATGATAGAGGTAAGCCATCTGTTTTATTTTGCTCAGCTAATGTTTTTTGTCTCCTTCCCAGGTTCAACATAACCCGTGTCGTCTGCGTGCAGTGATGTGCACAGCTGTGCACGAAGTGGTTCCGACGGTATGTATGCTGCTGTTTTTTGATGTTAGAGGTAAGCCACCTGTTTTATTTTGCTCAACTAATTTTTTTTGTCTCTTTTCCAGGTTTAACATGGCTCGTGTCGTCTGCGTGCAGTGGTGTGCACCGCTGTGCACGAAGTGGTTCCGACGGTATGTATGCTGCTGTTTTTTGATGATAGAGGTAAGCCCTCTGCTTTATTTTACTCAGCTAATGTTTTTTTCTCTCTTTTCCAGGTTTAACAAGGCCCATGTCGTCTGCGTGCAGTGGTGTGCACCGCTGTGCACGAAGTGGTTCCGACGGTATGTATGCTGCTGTTTTTTGATGTTAGAGGTAAGCCATCTGCTTTATTTTGCTCACCTAATGTTTTTTTGTCTCCTTTCCAGGCCCAACATGGCCCGTGTCGTCTGCGTGCAGTGGTGTGCACCGCTGTGCACGAAGTGGTTCCGACGGTATGTATGCTGCTGTTTTTTTATGTTAGAGGTATGCCATCTGTTTTATTTTGCTCAGCTAATGTTTTTTTGTCTCTTTTCCAGGTTTAACATGGCACGTGTCGTCTGCTTGCAGCGTTGTGCACCGCTGTGCACGAAGTAGTTCCGACGGTAGTTATGCTGCTGTTTTTTTATGTTAGAGGTAAGCCATCTGCTTTATTTTGCTTAGCTAATGTTTTTTTGTCTCTTTTCCAGGTCTAACGCGGCCCGTGTCGTCTGCGAGCAATGGTGTGCACCGCTGTGTACGAAGTGGTTCCGACAGTATGTATGCTGCTGTTTTGATGTTAGAGGTGAGCCATCTGTTTTATTTTGCTCAGCTAATGTTTTTTTGTCTCTTTTCCAGGTCCAACATGGCCTGTGTCGTCTGCTTGCAGCGTTGTGCACCGCTGTGCACGAAGTAGTTCCGACGGTATGTATGCTGCTGTTTTTCGATGTTAGAGGTAAGCCATCTGCTTTATTTTGCTCAGCTAATTTTTTTTGTCTCTTTTCCAGGTTTAACATGGCCCGTGTCGCCTGCGTGCAGTGGTGTGCACCGCTGTGCAAGAAGTGGTTCCGATGGTATGTATGCTGCTGTTTTGATGTTAGAGGTAAGCCATCTGTTTTATTTTGCTCAGCTAATGTTTTTTTGTCTCTTTTCCAGGTTTAACATGGCCCGTGTCGTCTGTTTGCAGCGTTGTGCACCGCTGTGCACGAAGTAGTTCCGACGGTAGGTATGCTGCTGTTTTTTGATGTTAGAGGTAAGCCATCTGCTTTATTTTACTCAGCTAATGTTTTTTTCTCTCTTTTCCAGGTTTAACATGGCCCGTGTCAGCTGTGTGCAGTGGTGTGCACCGCTGTGCACAAAGTGGTTCCGACGGTATGTATGCTGCTGTTTTTTGTTGTTAGAGGTAAGCCATCTGCTTTATTTTGCTCAGCTAATTTTTTTTCTCTCTTTTCCAGGTTTAACATGGCCCGTGCCGTCTGCGTTCAGTGGTGTGCACTGCTGTGCACGAAGTGGTTCCGACGGTATGTATGCTGCTGTTTTGATGTTAGAGGTTAGCCATCTGCTTTATTTTGCTCAGCTAATGTTTTTTTCTCTCTTTTCCAGGTTGAACATGGCCCGTGTCGTCTGGGTGCAGTGGTGTGCACCGCTGTGCACGAAGTGGTTCCGACGGTAGGTATGTTGCTGTTTTTGGATGTTAGAGGTAAGCCATCTGCTTTATTTTGCTCAGCTAATGTTTTTTTGACTCTTTTCCAGGTCCAACATGGCCCGTGTCGTCTGCGTGCAGTGGTGTGCACAGCTGTGCACGAAGTGGTTCCGATGTTATGCATGCTGCTGTTTTTTTATGTTAGAGGTAAGCCATCTGTTTTATTTTGCTCAGCTAATGTTTTTTTTCTCTCTTTGCCAGGTTTAACATGGCCCGTGTCGTCTGCGTGCAGTGGTGTGCACAGTTGTGCACAAAGTGGTTCCGACAGGAACCGCCAGATCAACTCTGTCTCATCCTCCTGCTTCCACACCCTCCGCCTCCTTCGTAAGACCTTCAAATGGATCCCCCTCGAACACCGAAAGACAGTCACTCACGCCCTGGTCACCAGCAGACTCGACTACGGCAACGCACTCTACGCCGGAATAAACAAAAACCTCATCTGCAAGCTACAGAACATCCAGAACGCCGCCGCAAGACTGGTCCTCAACCTGCCAAAACACTGCCACATCTCCCAGCACCTGCGCACACTCCACTGGCTCCCTGTCGAGGCGAGAATCACCTTTAAGATGCTCACCCACGCACACAAGGCCCTCCACGGCACCGGACCAGCATACCTGAACAGCCGACTCAAATTCCACGCACCCCAAAGGACCCTACGATCAGCCCAGCTTTCCTACGCTGTGGTCCCCCGCACCAGAAAGACCAGATCGGGAGGCCGCTCCTTCTCCTTCCTCGCGGCCAAAGCATGGAACGCCCTTCCGCTCCACCTCAGACAGACAACATCGCTCCCCATCTTCACAAGAAACCTCAAAACATGGCTCTTCGACAGACCCCCTCCTTGATGGAATGGAACCTGCACCCCCCCCAACCCCCCCCACCCCTAGCGCCTTGAGACCCTTACGGGTGAGTAGTCGCGCTTTAACAAACTCCTGATTGATTGATTGACAGGTAAGTACTATATTTATATATTGTTAGGGAATGTGTTTGTGTTTTGTTACATTATATTGGGTCTAGTTTTTCCTTTGTTTGTCTTAAATAGCTAGTAGTTTCTTTAAAAAATATAACTAATGTTTTTGTAATGGACGCTTTTTTAACGAAAGTGCTTTTGATGTATTTTAGGTCCAATTTTCTTCGGGAGACTTCTAGAATTCACCGTCCGTGATGCAGCGAAATTCAGGTAAGTGCTATATTTATATATTGTTATCTTAACCAGAGCTGGTGATGCTGTTTGAACTAAGTCACTGTTGTTGGTGAGATGTCGCCACGCACTGCGGCCTGGGTTTTATGTAGCCCTGTTGAAAGAGAAAGCAGAAAGATATGAGTGAAATCTCTCTACTTTGTTTGTGCTTTTTGAGTATATACGTCCACTATTTTTAGATTCAGACGTAAATCACTGCAGTGCAGCGTCTTTGCTTTTGAGCATGGGGACTGTAGTAGGTGGTTGGGCCCCTTGCGATAGAATATCTTGCATCTTTTGGAAAGCTCAGTACTTGTTAAAGTCCAGTCAACTTGCCGGTAATCAACCACTGTCTTTTCATTAGCACTGAGAGAGATTTGTTTATAATCAGAAAATCACTGTTGGTATTTGTTTTCTGAAATGCGTGATGTTACTGTGAGAAGTTGGCCTGATATATAATGTTCACTATTCTAGTGAGCACTTTGTATCAGTCCAAACAACCCTTATTGATGATTGGTTGTAAGTCAACCTTATAGACCAGCTATCCTAGTAGCATGGATACGAGCAGTCTAAGGCTAAGACTCTAGAGGGCGTGTTAAGCCAGCTGTTTTACCATCACATTACCCCTTGAACACCAAGTGAAAGGACACCACACAAGTTGTTATGAAAATAAACGTATATTTATTTATAACAAGTCTACCCTGAACTCTTTATGAGTCAGGGAGCTAAGCACACAACAAAACTCTTACGAAAATACTTTAAGTCGCACAATTTACACAAATGCCCTAGGGGCACGAAAAACCATATACACAGTAAGTGGAATGCGAACTTGCTAGCAGGTAAGTAGTACTTTTCTAGACTTAGGAATCGCTAGGCCTACAATTCTAAACACTGGGATTAGATGCAGGAGGCCTGTGGACGTCATGTGCAGAGTGGGAACTCTCACGCGTAAGGCGGGAAAAAGTCTATGGAGGCTAGCAGTTGCAAAGTTACTGTTCTCGGGCGAACCCGACTAGGTGGGTCGAAAACAAGAGTGGATCCGAACACTTAGGGTGTTGGACTATGCTGGAGCACCGGAGTACTCAGGTTACCTAGCCCAGGGTCTGCGGCTGCATAGGGTTGAAGTTGCGTCGGAAACCCTCGTTGAAGATCCAGGAGCCTGAAGAAAGAGTTGCTGGCAGGCGGCCAGTGAAGAAAGTTCGGAGTGATCCAAGCCTGGATCAGGGAAGAAGAAACCTGTAAGCAGAGGGGACCAAGTTCTGAATCACTAGCCAGTGATTTGAGTGGGCACCAGGATGGCACCGGACGAAGTCACCTCAGCCAGGTGAGTGGGCGCTGCTGGGCTCTGCAGTCTCTCGGACCAGGAGGCGTTGTCGGCGACCAGGATGGAGGTGCGAGCTGTCCCACGAAGGTTCTTGCTGTCGACGTCGCTGGACCCAGGATTGGGCAACAAGTCTTGGCAAATGCAAGGCCCACGCGGTGGACCTAAAATGGCGTCTTGAGTGGACCAGGAGGGTCCAGGGTGCTCCTATGTTGGAGGGGAGCAAGGGCTAGTCTGGAGCAACCAGACCAGCAGTAGTTGTCGTCGTGGGACGTCGTGAAGGGGTCACTAGCCAACGGGCAAGCGACCTGGACAACGCGGTTGGCAGCAAAGAGCAGAAGGGCCCCACGCAGATCTCGTGGATGCAGGGGGGCTGAACTTCGGTGCTGGAGCTGCTCAGGGTCGGGGCTTCTCTTACCCCAAAGCACTCAGTCGAGGGTCACTAGGGAGTCGTGCTGGACAAGCGTCGTGCAGTTCTGAAGATGGCCGGTCCCTCGAGGTCTCGTCACACCCACGGATCACAGCTGGGCTGATGATGTAGGTTGAGGTCAGAGGTGCCAGGGAAGCCGGTTCTCGTCGTGCTGGAACAGTCTTGATCCGAAGGAGAGACTGGCAACAAACCGCGATGCTTGGTTGGTGCCTGCTGCTGCAGGGTGACTACTCCTTAGTCACAAGGGAGAATCTTGGGAAGAAGTCTTGAGTTCCTTTCGTGGAAAGTAGTTTCAGGATTCAAAGATGATCTGATTTGGAAGGGGGCCAGTTCCTACCTTTATCCTGCAAAAAGGGGCTGGCACGCCACTAAGTCCTGCCCTATGGGTGGGACTAGGAGGGGGGTGGTTACACCCCTCTCCTTTGGCGGGCTTTCCCCAGGCCAGGGGCTGGAGTGCCCCTGGAACTGGTTTCAGCCGGCCTATGCACAGTGAGCACCGGGGTGCCACTTGCAGTCACCTTCCTCTAAAGCCCTGCCTACCTAGGATACACAAAATCCTGTCTGGGACGGTGCTGGCACCGCCCCTGACAGGAAACCCTTTGTCCTTGCCTCCTGCTCTGGGAGGACTCCCAGCAGCAGGAGGGCAGACTTGTGTCTCGGTGGCAGCATCCATTTTGTGGAGCTAAGGCTATGTCTGACTTTAACCGGGGTTACAGGTTACATACATGTCGTGTCCCTCTAGAAGGGTGGAATGCTAACCCCGTCGCCAGAATTGGCGAGGGGTTAGTATTCCAATTCGTATGACACCTTACTCGACATGTTTTGATAAAGCGATACCAGAGTTGGCATATAACCGCGAGGATTATAATGCACTTAAGAGTATATGGTATGCGATATCATGGAAACGGCTAAGGGATGGATCCCGAAAGCCGCAGACAGGTTCAGCTCATGCCAGAGCACTATCTCACACGATTCCAAGCACTCTGCCTTCAGGATTGTTAAGGCCTGCCATAGGAGTGACTGATAGGAGATCTGTGTGTCCATTTAGGTTTAGATATAGGGATACTATGTCTAAAGCAAAGGGTGAGTACACCACCTTGCCCCCAGCTGTCAAGCAGCCAGTTGTGTCTGTTTGGTTAGTCAGTCCAGGGGTGGCATAATACATGCTGCAGCCCCTGGGAGACTTCTGGGTACACCTCAGCCCTGGGTACAGGGACTTGGAAAGGGCCCAGTGCCAATTCAGTACCTGGGTACAATTTGGAATAGAGAGAACAGCTAGGCTGTGGGTCTGATTAGCAGGCCCACAGCCAGGGAAAGTCGTAAACCAGTGAAGCAAAAAGCAAAAATCTGGGTGATCATAGGATTGCAGACCCTACTCTCCTACATGATCCCCCCCCAAACTTTGGGACAATAAACTAACCTTGACCAGGTGAGTCTTCTTGCTCTAAGTGGAAATACCTGGAGAGCCCATCGGCATTGCCATGATCAGTACCAGGTCTGTGCTCCACTGTAAAATCCATCCCCTGTAGGGAAATGGACCACCTAAGTAGTTTGGGGTTTTAACCCTTCATCTGACTTAGCCATAAGAGGGGCTTATGGTCGGTCTGAACTGTGAAGTGAGTTCCAAACAAGTAGGACCTCAACTTCTTCAGGGCCCATACCACAGCAAAGGCCTCCCTCTCAATAGCTGACCAATTTTTCTCTCTGGGGGTCAGCCTTCTGCTAATGAAAGCAATTGGCTGGTCGTTGCCATCAAAATTCAGCTGAGATAGAACAGCTCCCACACCCAACTCAGAAGCATCTGTTTGGACAATGAATGGTTTGGAGAAGTCTGGACTCTTTAGGATAGGTGCTGTGCACATGGCCTGCTTTAGGTCATCGAATGCTTTCTGACAGCTTTCTGTCCACTGAACTTTCTTTGGCATCTTCTTACTTGTCAGGTCATTAAGGGGGGTCACTATGGACCCATAATTTCTGACAAATTTCCTATAGTACCCAGTCAGGCCCAAGAAAGCTCGAACCTGAGTCTGGGTGATTGGAGGTGCCCAGTCCTTGATGGCCTGTATCTTACTCTCCAGTGGCTGAACCTGGCCTCCACCTACAAGGTGGCCCAGGTATACAACCTGTGTCTGCCCTATCTGGCACTTAGTGGCCTTGATAGTGAGGCCTGCCTTTTGCAGGGCCTCTAACACTTTCCTCAGGTGGACCAGGTGATCCTCCCAGGTGGAGCTAAAGACAGCAATATCGTCCAGATATGCTGCACAGAAGTCATCCATCCCAGTGAGAACTTGATTCACCAGCCTTTGGAAGGTGGCAGGGGCATTTTTCAACCCAAAGGGCATTACCACAAATTGATAATGCCCACCAGGGGTAGAGAATGCTGTCTTGGGCCTGGCTTCCTCAGCTAACCTGATTTGCCAGTACCCAGCTGTCAGGTCAAATGTGCTTAAGTAGTTGGCAGAAGCCAATCTATCTATAAGTTCATCTGCCCTTGGTATTGGGTGGGCATCAGTCTTAGTGACTGCATTGAGGCCTCTGTAGTCTACGCAAAACCTCATCTCTCTCTTACCACCCTGGGTGTGAGGCTTTGGCACTAGAACTACTGGGCTAGCCCAAGGGCTATCCGAGGGCTCAATGACTCCCAACTCCAACATTTTCTGCACCTCTGTTTTGATGCAGTCTCTGACATGATCAGGCTGTCTGTAGTTTTTACTCTTGACAGGCAGACTGTCCCCAGTGTCCACTTCATGGGTACACCAATCAGTTTGACTGGATGTCAGAGAGAACATATGTCTGAAGGATTGCAGAACTTGCCTGCAATCCTGTTGCTGATGTTCAGAGAGGCTGCCACAAAAGACAACACCATCTACTGATCCATCATCAGGATTCTGAGTGAGCAGGTCTGGGAGAGGGTCACTCTCTTCCTCCTGTCCCTCATCTGTGGCCATGAGCAAGCTCATGTCCTTCCTGTCGACATATGTCTTGAGCCTGTTCACATGGAGCACCCTGAGGGGGCTCCTGGGGGTTCCAAGGCCCACCAGGTAGGTGACCTCTCCCTTTTGCTCAATGATGGTGTGGGGCCCAGACCATTTGTCTTTGAGGGCTGCTGGGGCCACTGGCTCCAGTACCCACACCTTCTGTCCAGGCTGGTATACAGCCAGGACAGCCTTTTGGTCATGCCAAGCTTTTTGGAGTTCTTGGCTGGCCTCTAGGTTTTTGGATGCCTTCTCCATGTATTCAGCCATCCTGGAGCGGAGACCAAGTACATAGTCCACTATGTTGGTTGCAGGCTTTTTGAGAGGTCTCTCCCATCCTTCCTTCACCAAACACAGGGGTCCTCTTACAGGATGCCCATACAGAAGTTCAAAAGGGCTGTAGCCAACCCCCTTCTGTGGGACCTCTCTGTAAGCAAACAGGAGGCAGGGTATCAGGACATCCCATCTACGCCTGAGCTTTTCAGGTAGTCCATGAATCATCCCTTTGAGGGTCCTGTTGAATCTCTCAACAAGCCCATTGCACTGTGGATGATAGGGTGTGGTGAATTTGTAGTTAACACCACATTCCTTCCACATTGCAGTCAGATATCCTGACATGAAGTTTGCACCTCTGTCAGAAACAACCTCCTTAGGGAAGCCCACTCTGGAGAACACTCCAACTAGGGCCCTTGCCACTACAGGTGCTGTAGTGGTCCTAAGTGGAATAGCTTCAGGATACCTGGTGGCATGGTCCACCACCACCAGTATAAACTTGTGCCCTGATGCTGTCTGGGGTTCCATTGGACCTACAATGTCAATCCCCACTCTTTCAAAGGGAACCCCCACCACAGGTAGTGGTATGAGGGGGGCCTTTGTTGTGCCACCTGACTTACCACTGGCTTGGCAAGTGACACAGGAGCGACAAAACTCCTTGGTATTCTCATTCATGTGGGGCCAGTGAAAGTGTGAGACAAGTCTGTCCCAAGTCTTTGTCTGACCTAAGTGACCTGCAAGGGGAATCTCATGGGCCAAGGTGAGAAGGAAACCTCTCAGAGACAAGGGGATGACCAGCCTCCTGGTTGCACCAGGCTTGGGGTCTCTTGACTCAGAGTACAGGAGTCCATCTTCCCAGTATACCCTGTGGGCACCTGTGGCATTCCCTGCAGCCTCAGCAGCAGCCTGCTGTCTGAGGGGTTCAAGGGAAGGGCAGTCTAACTGTGCCTTCCCCAGGTCTTCTCTGGAGGGTCCCCCTGAGCCCAGAAACTCAACTTGATCAAGTTCAAGCTCTTTAGGCTCAGTTTCCCTCAGCTCTCTCAGATCAGCCTCCTCAGAGACTTGATCCTCAACCTGGGGCAAGGGGGAAGGCAAAGCCTTACCCTTACTGCTCTTCTTCTTGGAAGGTGTCTGGTCCTTTCTTCCAGGATCCAGCACCTGTTCAGTGGGGCATCTTCTGGCCTGTGACCTAGTCACAGCAAGCACATGTGCTGGCAAGCCTAACATTTCCATGTGAGTCCTCTGCTCCACCTCTGACCATAGGGATGACTCCAAATCATTGCCCAACAAACAATCCACTGGGAGGTCTGAACTAACCACAACTTTCTTTTGGCCACTTACCCCTCCCCAGGAGAAAGCAACAATCGCCATACTATGACTGGTAGTGACGTTGCTGGCATTGGTCACCAGGAAATCTGTACCTGGCATGATCTGTCCAGGGTCCACAAAGTTAGGTGTCACCATGGTGACACTGGCACAAGTGTCCCTATAGGCCTGAGCCATTTTGCCATTAATCAAAGGTGTCTGCCTGTATTTGCCCAAAGTATTGGGACTTACATCAGGGGACATATCCATATCCCCTGTAAAGACAAGGACAGCCTGAGTGAGTGTGCCAACTAAGTTGTCAGACTCCTCAGTTCCCAAGGTTAACCCAACTAATCCCTTGGGAGGTGCACTACCACTACTGACTGTACTAGGGGGTGCAGTTGCCTTAGGGGCTGTAGTGGTAGAGGTTTGCCCTCCTCTTTTGGTGCACTCACTAAACCAGTGAGACTTACTTTTACAGTACTGGCACCACCTTTTTGACTGGCCTTCTTGAGTCTTCTTTTTCTGCTGTGAAGCCTGACCCCCACCCTCTTTGGTTTGTTGGGGACCTGTTGAAGACTTCAGGTCATTTTGTTCACTCTTAGCATTACCCTTCTGGTCTGCTTTCCTCTGACCACCCTGGTTCTGGTTCTGGTTCTGCTTGATCCTTGTTCTGACCCATTTGTCTGCCTTCTTTCCCAATTCTTGGGGAGAGGTCAGATCTGAATCAACAAGGTGCTGGTGCAACAACTGGTTCTGACAATTATTTAAAATTTGTTCTCTCATCATCAGATTATACAATCCTGTGTAATCAGTAACCTTGCTACCCAGCAACCAGCCCTCCAAAGCCTTAGTCGCACTATCCACAAAGTCAGACCAGTCCTGAGACTGAGTTTTCTGGGTGTCTCTGAACAGTAACCTGTACTGCTCAGTGGTTAAACCAAACCCATCAACCAGTGTATTCTTCAGGACCTGGTAATTGTTAGCATCCTCCACTCTTGGAGTGAGGAGCTTATCTCTACCTTTGCCATCAAAGGAGAGCCACAGTATAGCTGCCCACTGACTCTGGGGAATGCCCTGCACAGTGCAGGCCCTCTCCAGAGCAGCCATCCATTTCTGGATGTCATCCCCTTGCTTAAAGGGGGGCACTATTTTTGTCAGGTGTTTAGTATCTAAACCCTTCTCTCTATCTCTTGGGGGATTGCTGCCACCAGTGGGAGCTAACCCACTCATCTGCTGCTCTCTAGCAAATGCAAGCTTTTCTTTGGCCAGGGCAAGTTCTTCCCTTTCAATCCTCAGAGCAGCTTGTCTCATTCTGGCTTCATGCTCTATTCTCTGAGGGGAAGTCAATCTCCTCTGGGGAGAGTTCCTTCTCCTCTGAGAAGAGGCATTAGAGTGCAGAGATCTATTGGAGTCCCTAGAAAGAGATCTATCTCTCCTAACTCCAAGGTTAGGCCTACTCAGGGTCAGTACTGGGGGTCCCCCAGATCCTAGCCCAAGCAAGTCTATGTTGGCCCTAGTTAGTCTTCTGACTAACTCAAGAACTTTGTCTGCCTCATCCCCAGAGAGTTCCTCAGGATCCTCCTCCTCAACTGCATTTACAGTGTTGTGGAGGTCTGGATCCCCAGTGGTACCCTCTAAGGCTGGCATATTCCCATCTAGCTGAGAAATCTTTCTCGCATCATATGTCTTTAAGAGACCTATCAGAAAGGGAATGGTGGGGTTAGACCCCTGTTTCAGTTTCCTGGAGGTACACACTTGTCTCATCTCCTGGAAACTGAGAGCTGCATATCTTGAAGTGACCTGTGGAGGGTCAATAACCACAAGGGGAGTCTCTGAAGACTCTCCATGGGTAGACATGCTTTTCTAGTGAGGTGTAAGTGGTGCACTTACCTACACTATTTGTTTGCCTACTGATCCCTTGCTAGAGTTGTAGTTTAGGGTGTGCTAGGCCCTAGGAGCTACAACAGCTGGTTGAGTAGAACTCAGAGTATTCTAAGCTAAGTTATATGTACCTTTAGTACTTATGTGATCTTTCACAAGATATTCTTAGGATATGTGTGGTAAAACAACAGCAAGCTCAAATCCCAACCGCTGCTCACCAATGTGAGAAGTTGGCCTGATATATAATGTTCACTATTCTAGTGAGCACTTTGTATCAGTCCAAACAACCCTTATTGATGATTGGTTGTAAGTCAACCTTATAGACCAGCTATCCTAGTAGCATGGATACGAGCAGTCTAAGGCTAAGACTCTAGAGGGCGTGTTAAGCCAGCTGTTTTACCATCACATTACCCCTTGAACACCAAGTGAAAGGACACCACACAAGTTGTTATGAAAATAAACGTATATTTATTTATAACAAGTCTACCCTGAACTCTTTATGAGTCAGGGAGCTAAGCACACAACAAAACTCTTACGAAAATACTTTAAGTCGCACAATTTACACAAATGCCCTAGGGGCACGAAAAACCATATACACAGTAAGTGGAATGCGAACTTGCTAGCAGGTAAGTAGTACTTTTCTAGACTTAGGAATCGCTAGGCCTACAATTCTAAACACTGGGATTAGATGCAGGAGGCCTGTGGACGTCGTGTGCAGAGTGGGAACTCTCACGCGTAAGGCGGGAAAAAGTCTATGGAGGCTAGCAGTTGCAAAATTACTGTTCTCGGGCGAACCCGACTAGGTGGGTCGAAAACAAGAGTGGATCCGAACACTTAGGGTGTTGGACTATGCTGGAGCACCGGAGTACTCAGGTTACCTAGCCCAGGGGCTGCGGCTGCATAGGGTTGAAGTTGCGTCGGAAACCCTCATTGAAGATCCAGGAGCCTGAAGAAAGAGTTGCTGGCAGGCGGCCAGTGAAGAAAGTTCGGAGTGATCCAAGCCTGGATCAGGGAAGAAGAAACCTGTAAGCAGAGGGGACCAAGTTCTGAATCACTAGCCAGTGATTTGAGTGGGCACCAGGATGGCACCGGACGAAGTCACCTCAGCCAGGTGAGTGGGCGCTGCTGGGCTCTGCAGTCTCTCGGACCAGGAGGCGTTGTCGGCGACCAGGATGGAGGTGCGAGCTGTCCCACGAAGGTTCTTGCTGTCGACGTCGCTGGACCCAGGATTGGGCAACAAGTCTTGGCAAATGCAAGGCCCACGCGGTGGACCTAAAATGGCGCCTTGAGTGGACCAGGAGGGTCCAGGGTGCTCCTCTGTTGGAGGGGAGCAAGGGCTAGTCTGGAGCAACCAGACCAGCAGTAGTTGTCGTCGTGGGGCGTCGTGAAGGGGTCACTAGCAAACGGGCAAGCGACCTGGACAACGCGGTTGGCAGCAAAGAGCAGAAGGGCCCCACGCAGATCTCGTGGATGCAGGGGGGCTGAACTTCGGTGCTGAAGCTGCTCAGGGTCGGGGCTTCTCTTACCCCAAAGCACTCAGTCGAGGGTCACTCGGGAGTCGTGCTGGACAAGCGTCGTGCAGTTCTGAAGATGGCCGGTCCCTCGAGGTCTCGTCACACCCACGGATCACAGCTGGGCTGATGATGTAGGTTGAGGTCAGAGGTGCCAGGGAAGCCGGTTCTCGTCGTGCTGGAACAGTCTTGATCCGAAGGAGAGACTGGCAACAAACCGCGATGCTTGGTTGGTGCCTGCTGCTGCAGGGTGACTACTCCTTAGTCACAAGGGAGAATCTTGGGAAGAAGTCTTGAGTTCCTTTCGTGGAAAGTAGTTTCAGGATTCAAAGATGATCTGATTTGGAAGGGGGCCAGTTCCTACCTTTATCCTGCAAAAAGGGGCTGGCACGCGACTAAGTCCTGCCCTATGGGTGGGACTAGGAGGGGGGTGGTTACACCCCTCTCCTTTGGCGGGCTTTCCCCAGGCCAGGGGCTGGAGTGCCCCTGGAACTGGTTTCAGCCACCCTATGCACAGTGAGCACCGGGGTGCCACTTGCAGTCACCTTCCTCTAAAGCCCTGCCTACCTAGGATACACAAAATCCTGTCTGGGACGGTGCTGGCACCGCCCCTGACAGGAAACCCTTTGTCCTTGCCTCCTGCTCTGGGAGGACTCCCAGCAGCAGGAGGGCAGACTTGTGTCTCGGTGGCAGCATCCATTTTGTGGAGCTAAGGCTATGTCTGACTTTAACCGGGGTTACAGGTTACATACATGTCGTGTCCCTCTAGAAGGGTGGAATGCTAACCCCGTCGCCAGAATTGGCGAGGGGTTAGTATTCCAATTCGTATGACACCTTACTCGACATGTTTTGATAAAGCGATACCAGAGTTGGCATATAACCGCGAGGATTATAATGCACTTAAGAGTATATGGTATGCGATATCATGGAAACGGCTAAGGGATGGATCCCGAAAGCCGCAGACAGGTTCAGCTCATGCCAGAGCACTATCTCACACGATTCCAAGCACTCTGCCTTCAGGATTGTTAAGGCCTGCCATAGGAGTGACTGATAGGAGATCTGTGTGTCCATTTAGGTTTAGATATAGGGATACTATGTCTAAAGCAAAGGGTGAGTACACCACCTTGCCCCCAGCTGTCAAGCAGCCAGTTGTGTCTGTTTGGTTAGTCAGTCCAGGGGTGGCATAATACATGCTGCAGCCCCTGGGAGACTTCTGGGTACACCTCAGCCCTGGGTACAGGGACTTGGAAAGGGCCCAGTGCCAATTCAGTACCTGGGTACAATTTGGAATAGAGAGAACAGCTAGGCTGTGGGTCTGATTAGCAGGCCCACAGCCAGGGAAAGTCGTAAACCAGTGAAGCAAAAAGCAAAAATCTGGGTGATCATAGGATTGCAGACCCTACTCTCCTACAGTTACTTATTGTCTGTATCAGTTGCCAGTTACATGTTTTAATCTATTTCCATTTAAAGTGCAGCCTGAACTTGTCAATGTCCTTGAATGTTGCACTTCATTTTTCCCTTGAGAGTAGGGATGTAGTTCCCCAGCCCCCTTTTTCACTCCCACTGTACAAGAGCTTAACACAGAACTGTTGAATTGTGACTGGTGATGGGATGTTCTGCCAATTCTGCTGACACCTGCTTTTCGCATATCTTGTTTTACCTACAGCTGACAACCCCCGCGCTGTGCTGAACCCCCAAGCAGTGCCCACGCAGCGCGTGCCACTTTCCTGCCTTCCCCACCAGAAGCCGGGCCAGAGTTTTGGCACTGATGCGAAACACGAGCATTCATTGCCTCCTGCCTTCATACCAAGTCGCAGTCAAACTGAAAGCAAATTATTCCTGTCACCATTTCTCTTCCTCTGCGTTTTTAAAGAAAATGTGTGAAACGCATCTCTCAGCGAGTTGTCATAGGAGAGTTGGGCTTCCTTATCATGGCCCGTGTCGTCTGCGTGCAGTGGTGTGCACCGCTGTGCACGAAGTGGTTCTGACAGGTAAGTGCTATATTTATATATTGTTAGGGAATGTGTTTGTGTTTTGTTACATTATATTGGGTCTAGTTTTTGCTTTGTTTGTCTTAAATAGCTAGTAGTTTCTTTAAAATATATAAGTAATGTTTTTGTAATTGACGCTTTTTTAACGAAAGTGCTTTTGATGTATTTTAGGTCCAATTTTCTTCGGGAGACTTCTAGAATTCACCGTCCATGATGCAGCGACATTCAGGTACGTGCTATATTTATAAATTGCTATGCAATGTGTTTGTGTTTTGTTACATTATATTGGGTCTAGTTTTTGCTTTGTTTGTCTTAAATAGCTAGTAGTTTCTTTAAGATATATAAATAATGTTTTAAAGTTTTTTGTAATTGACACTTTTTTTACGGAAATGCTTTAGATGTATTTTATGTCCATTTTTCTTCGGGAGACTTCGTGAATTCACCGTCCATGATGCAGCAACTTTCAGGTAAGTGCTATATTGTTATGGACTGTCTACTTTTTAGTTTTTTTTATTATAGGTAGTAGTTTCTTTAGAATATATTGGTAATGTTTGCAGGTATTCGTAATTGACTATTTTTTACGAAAGTGTTGTTAATAGGTTTTTGGGGAAAGTACCTCATTTGAATACGGCAGGGTGGGGCACGTTTTTCATGTAAACAGCAGCCAGCGATATCTTTGGTCAAGTTCTAGAAATCACCATACGTTATGCAGCAACATACAGGTAAGTGCAATATTTTTATGGTGTTTATGAAATGTTAATAATAGATATATTTTTGATATCTTTTAAATGCTGTATGTATTATTCACTCAGTTAGTTATTGCACTATGTTCGTTATTGCATCTTTAGTAAGTCTAATAAGTATTGCAATTTTAATATTATTACAGTTTGTGATTTTTTCATAAGATATTTGTTCGTGTTGTATTGCATTATATTGGGTATACTTTTTGCATTTTTTATAATAGCTAGTGTTTTTTTTAGAATATATTGCTAATGTTTGCAGGTATTCGTAATTGTCTATTTTTGACGAAAGTGCTGTTCATAGGTTTTTGGGGAAAGTACCTCCTTTAAATACGGCAGGATGTGGCACGTTTTTCATGCATATAGCCATGTCTGAACTGGGGTGGCTGAGTGAACTAAAGAATGGTGATGGATTAAACCCAGGTCAGTTGACTGGGGGTGAGTGTTTGATTTGTTCAAACGCTCCGTCCATCATCCCCTTTTGTATCGCTTTGTTTGCCCTAAGTGTGGCAGGGTATGCTCAGACGTGAGTCCCTTGTTCACTTGGCCACTGGATTCAAGATAGCCTGGCTGATGAGGATTTTGAATCCGAAACCGGTCCCAGGATGCTTGACTCCGGTCCAGGGAAGACATGGCTTGGCAGTTCGGGCTGGACTGTTCCCATGAGGCACAGGGTCAGACTGATTTGCATATAGCCATGTCTGAACTGGGGTGGCTGAGTGATCTAAAGAATGGTGATGGATTAAACCCAGATCAGTTGACTGGGGGTGAGTGTTTGATTTGTTCAAACGCTCCGTCCATCATCCCCTTTTGTATCGCTTTGTTCGCCCTAAGTGTGGCAGGGTATGCTCAGACGTGAGTCCCTTGTTCACTTGGCCACTGGATTCAAGATAGCCTGGCTGATGAGGATTTTGAATCCGAAACCGGTCCCAGGATGCTTGTCTCCGGTCCAGGGAAGACATGGCTTGGCAGTTGGGGCTGGACTGTTCCCATGAGGCACAGGGTCAGACTGATTTGCATATAGCCATGTCTGAACTGGGGTGGCTGAGTGAACTAAAGAATGGTGAAGGATTAAACCCAGATCAGTTGACTGGGGGTGAGTGTTTGATTTGTTCAAACGCTCCGTCCATCATCCCCTTTTGTAACGTTTTTCATGTAAACAGCAGCAGCGAGTTCTAGAAATCACCGTATGTTATGCAGCAACATACAGGTAAGTGCAATATTTGTATAATGATTTTAAAATGTTAATAATAGATGTATTATATGTCCTTTCTTTTTAATGCTGTATGTATTATTCAGAATGTTACTAATTGCATCTTCTTTACTAAGTCTAATTGGGATTATATGTTTGTATTACAGTCCGTTAATTTTAGGCTGGACATCTGTTATTGTTTTACTTTAAAGTTTTGTTTCTTTTACTTTACAGGGAATTCTACATGTTTTGTGAAAACTTTACTTAAAGGTAAGTGTTATCGGGTCTATCCCTGCTTGTGTCCGGGTCATGTAGTCTGCTGTTGGCGTGTGTTAGGTAAGCCATCTGGTGTTTTGTGCTCCTCTAATGTACTTTTCTGTTTCTTTTCTAGGTGTACCCCGGCTCGTGTTTGGCTCGTGTCGTCTGCTGTTGGCGTGTGTTAAGTAAGCCATCCACTGTTTTTTTCTGTTTCTTTTCTAACTTAAGTAAGACATGTTATGTTTTGCCACATGTGTTGTGAAAACTTTACTTAAAGGTAAGTGTTATCGGGTCGACCCCTGCTCGTGTCCGGCTCGTGTAGTCTGCTTTTGGCGTGTGTTAAGTAAGCCATCTACTGTTTTGTGCTTTTCTAATGTAGTTTTCTGTTTCTTTTCTAGGTCGACCCCTGCTCGTGTTTGGCTCCTGTCGTCTCTGTTTATCTGTTGTTGTTTGTGCGTGTTAAGTTAAATTTTGTGCTCATGAAATGGATTTATCTGTTTGTTTTACAGGTCGACTTTGGCTCCTGTCCGGCTCGTATTGTTTTTGTGCAGTTGGTGCTGTTTGCGCGTGTTAGGTAAGCCCTCTTCTCTTTTGTGCTCCTTGAATTAATTTTTCGGTTTGATCTCCAAGTTAGGTTAGACATGTTTTGTTTTGTGCTCTTATAATGTTTTTTCTTTATTTGTTTTCCAGGTCAAATCCGGCTCGTGTCATCTCTAGCAATGCTATCTTATGTTTTGTGCTCCTCTAATGTATTTTTTTTGGTTTGCTTTGTAGGTCTACCACGGGTCGTGTTTCCTGCTCGTGTCGTCTCTGTACGGCAGTTGATGTTTGCGCGTGTTACGATGTATTTTTTCACCTTCTAATGTATTTTTTTTCTTTTTTGTTGGTGTGTGTTAAGTAAGCCATCTACTGTTTTGTGCTTTTCTAATGTACTTTTCTGTTTCTTTTTCTAGGTCTACCCCAGCTCGTGTTTGGCTTGTCTCGTCTCTGTGCATCGGCTGTTCTTTGTGCGTGTCAAGTTGTATTTTGTGCTCATGTAATGGATTTTTTTGTATCTTTTACAGGTCGACCTTGCTCCTGTCCGGCTCGTGTTGTTGTTGTGCAGTTGATGCTGTTTGCACGTGTTAGGTAAGCCATTTTCTCTTTTGTGCTCCTTAAACTTATTTTTCTGTTTCTTCTCTAACTTAAGTAAGACATGTTCTGTTTTGCCACATGTGTTGTGAAAACTTTACTTAAAGGTAAGTTTTTATCGGGTCTACCCCTGCTCGCTACTACTAACTATACTAATGCACTAACTGTACTACTCACAATTCCCACGACTACTACTCACTGTTAATAACAATATTACTCCCTACTACTCACTTTAATACTGTACTAATAACTATCTACTGCTCACTCTCTAAAACTACATAACAAATAATAACTCTACTACTATTACTCACTCTAGTACTTATTCAATAACTCTTACTACTCTATACTTACTGCAGTACTAAATAGCATCTAATGTATAGTACTTACTGTACTACACACACTGCTGTACACACTGCTATACTCTCGAATACTCAACATTACTCACTCATAATTACTCACTCTATACTACTCACTCTTTACTACTAAAAATAAAAATACACTTTAGATATGTAAGAGTGTAGATGTGCATGTAAATGTGTGTGGCTCTAACACTCTTTACTACTCACTCTCTCACTATTTAATACTCACTCTTTCACTTTTTACAACTAGATATCTAATACTCTATTTACTAATAACTCTCTCCTACTCACTATCAACTACTCACCCTACTACTCTACTACTTACTCTGTGTGTAAGTGAAAATGCAATAAATCTCGCATATGCAAACAGTTAAGCTATTAGCAATGTAAATAACAATGACATTTACTTAAGATTTAGAAAAAAAAATCATAAGCAATACCAATAGCTCTATCTTTAATAATGCTGAGACCATTGCATTGTAAATGCTTGTTTATTGTTTTCAGCAGGGAAAAGACATAAAACCATACAATAGACAATAACATTGAGCAGCAAAATAAATGTTACCTTGCATTTGTATATGCCATTTAAAAATGGGGAGTAATACCCCTTCAGTGTGGTATGAACGGATTAGAATAGTTGTTTAGGTTGTGAAGTAAATTAACACTTTGTGCCAGATGTAGGTAGGCAAATACCGGTCGTTAACGGCCGAAATTCGGTAATTACCAATTTTGCTATGTAGGGAGCACTCAAATGAATGCTTTTCCCCTTTTAGGATTTGTTATTTACCACCAACTACAAGTTGGTGGTAAATAATGAAAACCTTGGAAGAAACATTTTTTTTGCTTTTCCAACAGTGCCATGCTGCAGACATACATGCCCATAGGGCATGTATGTCTGCAACATGTGCACCCATACACAATTGAGGGGTGCAACAGGGTGTCAAAGTGACACCCTGCCACCCTTCAATGTTTCCCCCTTTTACCGAATCGGTAAGAATCGGTAATTGGCATTCATTCCTGTGGGCCTCCAGGCCCATAGGAATGAATGGCAATTACCGAATCAGTATTTACCGATTCGGTAATTACCGAAACTTACCGATTCGGTAATTTTTTCAGTAAAATTACCTACATCCCATTTGCCTGTTCTTAAATACCGAATCGGTATGAATCGGTATTTAAGAATCGGTAATCTGGGATTACCTACATCGGGCACTTTATAACTGTGTCTCTTAAGTTCAGAGGGAGCCCTGTTCCTGACCTGCACACGTTGGGGTGGGTTCCAAATCATGACCTCTGTATGAGTGCCATCCTGCCCATAATTTCTCCCACATGCGTGGACAACCTCTCCCCAGGTATATCGATTTCTCATTTGTCATGCACCAATCCATGTCCCGCTCACACTCCCCCACTGTTGGGGACCCCGCTGCCCCCCAAAAGTGTGCAATGTTTCGTTTTGCCACTATGAGACCCAGTGATAACCATATCTTAACATATTTTGATGGTGGATCTTCTCTCCAACTGTGTAAAAGACATATTTTCACAGTTTATGGAGGGGCTTCCCTCGCCACCTCTCCCATAATTCTTTGTAGTTCTGTCCAAAAGGTTTGTACTATCGGATATTGTGGAAGAAAGTGCCCCTTTCACCCCAACCCCTGAGACAGAAGTCTGTTAAAGAACGACCCAAGGCAAGGATTGCGGTACATGAGTAATAAGAACGTAGTAGTATATTTAAGTAGATCAATGTAAACCCTGCGTGTATGGCCACTACATGAAACATTCCCAGTGCCTCTTCCCATTCCCCCTCGTCACAGTTCCCAATATCACCCTCCCAATTAACCTTCAGTGCTATTATTGGGTTATGGTATATATTTTTTTAGTTTTTTTCATATATGGAAAACTGTTTTCTTGGGCAGTAGTTCAGTGAGGACTCTATCTTCTAAGGGGGAGAAAGCTGGAATATAAGTGCCGCTAGAAATATGGGTCTTGAGGGCACGCTGGAGCTGTAGGTATCTGAAAACTTCAGTTGGTGCCAAATTGTATTGAGCCTGTAGCTCTCCCCAGGTAAGCATATTAACCCCCCCACACATCACCAAGCAAGGATTTCCCTATGAGGTTCCACGGTTTGAAGCCCTGAAGACTACGTAATTGAGGCAGTGAATCGCTACTCCATGGGGGGGTCATGTCAGTAAGTTTCTCTCTCCAGCCCAAAAAAGACGTGGCTGATCTCCAAATTCGAGCCACTGTGTGTGTCTGAGGTAATAGATACTTAGCCTTGACTGAATTGTAGAGGAAACCTTGGTGTCCTTCAGGTCCCATTGAGAACCTCTCCAATCTAAAGGCGGATCGTCGCAGGGTGCAAATACCCAGTTGTTTGCCACTGCTAAGTGGGATTCCCAGTAATATTTCTTAATGTTGGGAAGACCAATACCTCCATCGTACACCCCTCGCATCAACTTGGAGCGGCCTACCTGTGATGGGGCTGCATTCCACAAAAGTGAGTGGAGGAGAGATTCAGTGGTATGAAAGAACTTGTCGGGTATTCGATGGCAGGTATTTTGTAGTGCGTAAAAGCATGTGGGGTAATGTCATCATTTTAAACATTGATGCTCGCCCCAATAGGGAAAGAGGAAGCGTTCTCCAGTGTTGCACATCTGATTAGATCTAGCTCCTATCCTTGAGCAATTCGAATCTGTAAAATAGGAGGGGGTCCATGGCGATGTGGATGCCAAAATATGTGAAATGTCCTTTAGATAGAGGCCTCTGAGGAGTATGGGCTTGGGGCCCGTTATCAAATGAATGAGGGATTTATCCCAATTTACAGTATATCCGGAGTATTGGCCAAATGTTTGCAAAATATGAGTTAAATGGGTAATTGTTGCAGGGGGGAGGGTTGGCCACGTAAAAAGTATATCATCTGCATATATGGATTTGTGCTCTTCCCATGATTCCCCCCAGGAGATGACTCCTACGAGCGGGTCTTGTCGGACCCATGCCGCCTGAGGCTCCAAGGCAAGAGCAAATATCAAAAGGGGTTGGGGAACCCCTGTCTAGTCCCTCTGCCCTGGGTAAAACTGCGGGACACAGTGCCATTGAATTTCACATGGGCTATCGGGTCTTTATATAATAGGTGCATCCAGCCCAGAAACTTGGGACCGAACTCCATACTTTCAAGCACTTCGAACATGTAGGGACATTCCAGGTTGTCTAATGCCATCGAGGCATCCATCGACACTACCATAGTGGATACCTTGTCATTTCTTGAGTCCGCCATTATCTCATATAACTTGTGCAAGTTGAGACACGTCCCTCTGTTTAGCATAAATCCGGATTGGTCAGGATGGACCAAGGAGGTGATTACTTGCTGGAGCCTATATGCAAGGAGCTTGGCAAGGACTTTGATCTCCACGTTGAAGAGGGAAATGGGACGTCTGAGCTGCGGCACTCCAGAGGCTTTCCAGACTTGTGTATCATGACTATTGGTGCCAGCCATTGGTCTTCTGGGAGCACGTGGTCTCCCACGCTTCCCTCCACATTTTAAGCATCTGGGGTGCTAATTTACAGGCATGGTATTTCTAGAGTTCAACGAGGAGGCCATTGGGTTCCATAGCCTTGCAGGAGCTCAATGCTCACAGCGCCTGTTCCACTTTGTGTGGCTCAATATCCGCTTTTATTAAAGTGCTGTGTTCTTCTGTAAGAATAGGGAGTTTAATATCTCTTAGAAAGTATCTAACCTCTGTGGGTGGCCAATGTGTTTTGGGTGATAAAGCCGATCATAGTATTAGCCAGGTTCTGAACTGGGATGGTGCAGTGAGCTAAAAAACGGTGTTGGATCTAGCCCTGATCTCTTGACTGGGTGAGAGTATTCTGCTTAATTCAGAAACTCTGTCCATCACCACCCCTTGTTGTTAAATATTTTGTCCACCCTAAGCGTGGAAGGGTATACTCAGATGTGAGTCCCTTGCTCATTGCACCATCAGGTTTCAAGCAAGCCGGGCCGACGACGGCTGAAATGCCAGAAACCGGTCCCCGGAAGCTTGTTTCCTTCCCAGTGTAAGAATTGGCTTGGTAGTTTGGTTTGCCCTGTTCCCATCATGCACTGGGACAGGAACAGACTAATTTGCATATAGCCAGGTTCTGAACTGGGATGGTGCAGTGAGCTAAAAAAACGGTGTTGGATCTAGCCCTGATCTCTTGACTGGGTGAGAGTATTCTGCTTAATTCAGAAACTCTGTCCATCACCACCCCTTGTTGTTAAAGATCATAGTATTGGGCAAACATTTCCGCTATGTCCTCTGGGGCAAAAAAGGTCTTGCCCAAGTACCTGGTGATATGCGATCTGCATCTCCTTGTTCGGTCTCTCTTTTCAAGCCATGCGAGTAGTTTACCCGCTTTGTTGCCCACATCATATAGACGTTGTTGGGATATGGTGTAGGAGATTCTAGCCCTATACTCCAAAAGGTCTCTGTACTCTTTTTGTTTCAGACGAAGTGTGTGCAAACTGTCCTCATCGGAACCCTGGCATCCCTCCCTCCCTATAATTACCATTTAGTTTTCCAATGTGAAGTTGTTTTTGCTTATCTCGTTTTCATCCCACTATTGCTCAGTATGCTCAACCCGGGATGACTGCCTTATATACCTCCCAGAGTAATAGGTAGGCGGTGACCGATCACTCATTAAGTTAGAAGTAGGAAATTGTGGCTTGGGTCAAGTCCCTGATGAATTTGACATCCTGGAGATGCCAGGTGTTTATGGGTCATGGGCCGAGTGAAGTGCTGGCAGGTCCCCATATCTCTAGCCACACTGGGAAGTGGTCGGAAATTCCCCAGGCCAAGTGTCATACTTCAGCCACCTGAGCCAGAGGGACAGATTGAGTAAAAATATAGTCTAATCTGGAAAGGCTGTGATGGGCCCCAGAGAGGAAGGTGTATTGGCGTTCTGTCGGATGTCATGATCGCTAGACATCGGCGAGACCGAGGGCAGTTATAAAGTTGGATAGTGTGGAGTCTAGGTGGGTCATTTGAGCTTGAGAATGTTTATCTAGACCGGGCGATAGTGGTCTATTAAAGGCACCCCCCCCCGATGTCGCATACAGCAATTGAAGAAGATGCCTCTAGAGAAGACTGTGAAGGACTCCGGTGGAATCCAAGGGTGGATTCTGAAAGTGAAGGACCTGCAAGCAGATGGCACACAGTCTATGCCAATAGTATGTGACCAGGAGGCAGTGAAGCACAATGCCCACCAACGTCAAGAGGTTCTGAAGAGTCAAAGGTGACCTTGTCGCTGCAGGTGTGAAGACCAGGTGACTCTGAGGAAGACCAGGAACCATTCACGAGCTGTCCCACGTCGGATGTCGGTGTATAGGTGGTCGATGTCTGGAAGGAGCACCAACAAGCTTTGGTAGCCGCAACTTGCGGGAAATACGAGAAGGAGCAAACATTGGGACAAGCAAGGTCCAAGGGACTCATCAACAGCAGGAGAGTCAGAGCAGGCCCCAAGCAAGCAGAGGAGACCACTGAAGCAAGAGAAGACCCTCAGGAGGACCCACAGGCCGAAGGCACATGAGTCGCAAGAGAACCTCGAGCAGCTCACTAAAAATGGAGCCCCACAGTGCAGAGGATGCAATGAGGATGCTGATCTTTGAGGGAAGATTTGCTGGAGGTTGGAGCTTCATGTATCCCGAAGATCTCTGCAGTGCAGAGCCAACAGGTCTTGGCAAAGCCAAGTCGACACGGTGCACAGGGATTTGGTCCCAGGGAGCCAGACGAAGGACACTATCCTCAAAATCACTAAGAAGGCAGAACAGGCCTCACGGGAGCTGCAAAACCGCCACCTGTGTTTCTGGGTCTTGGGAAGTCAGTAGGACGATAGCAGCAGCTGACAGGTCAGCTTTGTTGCGGTGCCTGCAGATGCAAGGGGAGCGACTCCTTCACTCAAAGGGAGATTTCTTTGGGTGTCTTTGATGCCAACAGGTCTGTTGAAGAACCGGGATGAAGCACAGACATAGACGATGAAGAAGACTTTAAGAACAGCAAGAACAGGAGCAGCACAAGTCTTCCTTGGTGTGGTCTCTGTTACAGTCGAAGTCCAATGAAGTCCAAGTGTCCAGACGATTGAAGAGCAACATAGTTCCAGGGATGAGTTTTGTCCCTGACCAATCTGAGGACATATCCATAGGGAAGCAATTAAGTACCCTTAGGAAAGTGTTGGAAGTGTTAGAACGACTCAGGGTCCATCCCAGAGGAGGAGGACAAAGGGGAAGGTAATCTCATGTCCTTTGTCCAGTTTTGCCCCACAGCAAGAACCAAGACTTCCTGAACTATCTATTCAATATAAGTATTCAAGGAGGGTGCCAAATATGCCCTTCAAAGCAATCTGGTGACACTGGAATCGGTGTTGGGGTATGAATCCAACATGTTCGATACCAACCAACAGCACTCACACACCCCACACACATAGTGGATGATGTCCCTTCAATGTTGGATCAGAATGAAGCGTATCTTCTCATCCTCCTTGACTTATCCTCAGCATTTGACACTGTGAAACATGTTAACATTCTAAACCTACCTGAAATAAGAATGGGTTTATCAGGGACAGTCCTCCAATGGTTTACTTCATTCTTCAATAACAGAACCCAAAGAATCAAGGTCAACCATTCTCTGTCAAAGCCCTCTATGTCACCTTGGGAGTCCCACAGGGATCTGCCTTCTCTCCCATTCTCTTCAACGTATTCATGGATCCTTTAGCAGACTCCTTAGCATCCTCCCACATTCATTACCACATGTCTGCAGATGACACACAACTGTACCTGAAAATCTCCTCTCTTGATGACCTCAATACCCTCAACATTATTCTACAGAATACTCAGAACTGACTTAAGCCCAACCATCTCAACCTTAACGCCATCAAAACGGAATTGCTCCTCATTACCCTACCCAAACACAATCTTAAGATCGTCCTTTGGATGAAACTTCTAACTGCTCTCAATTGTACTCCTCACTTCGTAGACTCTGTGAGATCTCTGGGAATTATACTAGACAAACATCTGTACATGCAGAACCACATCAGTAATGCCACGAAAGTAGCAAATTACCAGATAAGCATTCAAAGTAACCCCGGGCTGAGCTGGCGTAGTGCCACTATGCGGAGTTCCACGGAGTTGGGAAAAAACTCTGTGGAACTCTGCTTCGCTCCCCACCACCACCCCCCTAATAAAAAATATTAAAACACAAATAAAAAAAAAAGTCACTTACCCGCACTGTCGTGTCTCTGGGTAACCCTCCTCCCCATCGCCGTGGTCTCTCATCTGACGTACGCATTGCAGGGAGCCTTTTTGTCGGGGCTGGCTAACTCCGCTCCACTGCGGAGTTGGAGTTTTGCCTGAACTCAGTGTTATTAGTGGAGCGCGGAGTTGGCAAACATCTGCACAATCCGCTGGCGGAGCGGAGTTCTCTGCCCGCCCTTAATTCGAAGGAAATAAAAACCCTTCCTCCCCAAAGATGATCTCAAATCGGCGGTCCAAGCCCTAATCACCTCCAGGCTTGATTACGGAAGTGCCACGCTCAGTAGCCTTTCCAGACACAAACTGGCCCGTTTACGGGCCTCCCTTAATGCTGAAGCCAGACTCATCAACGGAACAAAAAGAAAAAATCACATTTCCCCTGACCTGAAATCGCTAAACTGGCTTCCATAAGAAGCACAAATACATCTCAAAATTGCTTGTATGACCCTTAAAGCCATACATTTCAACACCCCCAGATACTGATGCATCAAAGCTGAAACTATTTGGTGGATGTAGATCATCGCGAAGTAACAGCTCCAAGCCGCTGAAACCACAGATTTTCCGCAAGAAGAAAATGTGCAACAGAGATTTTTCAGGCATCTCACGGAAAATCTGAAATTCTCTTCTGAAGGAAATCCGTCTGATTCACTGTACTGCCTCCTTCAAATAAGAAGTGAAATCACTCCTGAGGAATAAAAGCTTAGACTAAAAGTCGTCACCATACTATTAATCGATCGATCTTACCTGTTGAACTCTTATTTTGTTGATCACGACTACCTCCTTTTGTTCTCCTAAGGAGATTCGCGCTCCTAGATTTGATATTCTTCTATGTTTGTATTTATGTTGTAAATGTTCTTTATTACTGTCCTTTACTGATGTATCCACTCCCCCCTCCATCCCCCCACCCCTAGTAAAGGGCTCTGATACCCTAACGGGTCATGTTCGCGCTATACAAAACTTTATAAATAAAATAAATAAAACAATGACCAGGTTCGGTGCAGCCACTATATAGTGAAACATCTCCACTATATGTTTAGAAATAGCTGATCGCACTTACAAAGCCAGGAGAATTTACTCCAAAGTTTGTAGGGGTGTCCTTCTCATGCAGAGGCACCCTCACACTTGTAACTAAGCACCCTGCTCTCAGGACTAAAGAGCCTGCCATAGGGGTGACAAAGGTTTTAAGTGCAGTGACCTCAGATATAAGGAAACATATCTGTCATGAGAGGTGTAAGCAGCAACTGACACAGGATGCAATGGCAGGCCAGTAGTCACAATTTGAGTAGACTCCCATGGGTGGTACAGTACATGCTGCAGCCCATGGGAGACCTCTGGTGTACCTGTGCCCTGGGTACCGCAGTACCATATACTGGGGACTTACAAGGGTACACCAGTAGCCAACTGTGGAGGTACCAAGGTTCTTACCATGACAATTTAGAGGAGAAAGCACAGTTGCTGAGGTCCCGATTTGCAGGATCCCAGCACACTAGGTCAAAAACACACTGGCACCAAGCAAACTATGAGGGTAACCATGAAAGCAGGTCCTACTTTCCTACACTTTACAGCACAGGTGGGTGTTTGGGAGCTTTCCCGAGGCCTGACGTGTCTTCTGTGCAACCTCGTTGAGCTGCTGGAACCAGACCCCTGTGCACCCCTTCTGTCTGCCGTTGCCAAACCTGGTTGACTCTCCACTCCGAAAATTTTCGAGCTCTAAGAAGCACCAGCCTTTAGCATGACTTTGCTGCAAGGGCGATATCCTCACTGCATCTCCTGCGGCGTGGGCATCCTTCTTTGTTGTGCTGTCGAGGCCTCCCTTCGACTACCTGTGCCTGCTGCCAAAGGGTCCCTCCTGGGTCTGTCATCGAATCCTGCTGGCTATCCTGCTAGATCTCCTGCTATCTGAGGGCCGGCCCTAACTTACCTGTGCTGGGTGAGTTACCTGGAGCTTGCTGGTCCTCCTTTCTGCAACTCTTCCTCCAACGCATTTTCTGCATTTACCAAAGCTTGTTGGTGGTCGTGCTGGCCACTGACCCTCATGCAATTCATCGATCGTCATGGGACAGCTCATGGATGGCTCCTGTGTTCCTATATCATTGCCTGGTCTCCACAGCTACAACTTCCCCGAGAAGGGCAGGCATTGTGCTCCTGCACCTCCTGGACAACTCTGGGTGGTGTGGACTCTGCCTACTCTCTCCTCAGGTGCTCCTCACCCAGAATCCATGCCTGGGTTCCACCGACCTGGTCCACAGGAGCAGCTTGACATCCAAAGATCCCCAATGACGTCAACGGACTTCTCCAAAATCACTTCCCACTTATGAACCCGGGCTCCCTGGTGTAGGTATCCGGCTCCTCTGGGTATTCTATGGTGGGGGTGCTCTCCAACCTCCCTGGTTCCAAAAGGTTTCCTCAGGGTCCTCTGGGAATTTTCCTGAATCCTGAAAATCCTAACCATGACTTCCCGATGTTGCTCTATGAACACTTGCCCGGGGTATCACTTCTGCACCCCAGACGCCTAGGGACTTCTAACTACTTACCTTCGGTAGTTCCAAACTTCAAACTTCCCCTGGCCTACAGATCCTTGGGTGTCAATCTTGATTAGATACCTCTTTCGCATTCCAATGACTTAGTATATGGTTTGTCCCCCCCCTCCATATGTACCCATGTGTATTCAAGTGTTTACTTACCTGTTTTACTAATATTTTTATTGTGAATGCATATCTCTGGGTAGGAGATATGCCAAAGTAGTTTAGTGTTAGTGTCTAAAAAATAATACAGTATTTTTTTTAACACTGGTGTCGTTCTTTCCTGTGTGATTCTCGCTAACTGACATATATGGTAAATGTACACGCTTTACATCCTCCTGGAGGAGCCTTTGCTGCTCTCCACAGCTGCCCCTTGAGAGCTTTAGTATCAGGGACCTCTTACACTATCACTAAGAGTTGCCTGGACTCAGTGCAGAGTGTATCACCAGTAGGTGTACACCATATACTTAGCCAGCCTTCATCATAAAACATTCAGTACACAGGTAATATCGACTTCCAAATCCAGTCTTCAGCAGTTAATATCAGTATTTTGCAAGGTTCAGTACAGCACCAACAGTACACCACCAGTGGCACAGGGGCGGCCGGGTGCAGGATGCAAATATGGTGGTGGGCGCCCAATACAACTCAAAGAAGAATGGGGCAATTGGACAGATGCTGCTACAGGTAAGTAACAGTGGCTTGGGGGACCAGTCTCTGGGGGTTGAAGAAAGCATGGGCAGGGTTCAAGGTAGCACCAACAGTACACCACCAGCGGCACAGGGGTGGCCGGGTGCACGGTGCCAACACAGCATGGGGTGCCCAATGTTAGATGGAGAAAGGTCAAATCCGAAAAAGGCAGTAGACTCAGGCCAAGAGGCCGGTCGGAGGAAACCCACAGCTGGAGAGGTAGGTTGTGATGATCTGGGATGCAAAGACATCCTTATGCCTCTTCACAAAGGGCCAGGGAATGCAGGGGTGCCTTTTGATGTTGATAACAGCTTACCAGAGCAGGAAGCGGTTGAGGTCAGCATACTGTCAGGTGGCAGCAGGCTTGCTGAGGCTAGTCGGTAACCACACTAAGGATTAGTAGGTTTCAGGAGACCCCTCTAAGGGGGACTCTGTGTGCACTCTTTAATAAATCGGACACTGGAATCAGTGCAGGTTTATTATGACGAGAAGTTTGGTACCAAACATCCCAAACTTCAGTGAAGCCATCTTAGAGCTGGGAAACTTGTAATGACGAGTGACCAGCCCATGTACTTACTATGGCTTCCCCGGTTAATTACAATATCCAGGAATTTACATGGGTATTGCAGGGGCATATCTGCTCATGCAGATAAACCCTCACGGGAGATGCAGTGCACCCTGCCTTAGGGCCAAGGCCTGCTAGAAGGGTGTCTTACCTACATCCCATGAAGTGTCTGTGGGCATGGCACACAGCAATATGTCCATGGTGATGATGTAGCCTCATCGGGTTCCACTAACTAGGATGCACTTCACAAAGAATATGTAGACCATCAAATCCAGTTCAAACAATATCTTTCAATTGTTATCCTTCTTTATTCAAAAAGTAATACACAGTAATCCAAAATTTCAACTTCAATCTTCATTTAAGTTTAACGAGTGCCATCACAGCTTTACTCCAAAAACACAGAGGTGCAAGTTTCCTCACATTTCAACGTGGAGATATCTATCCCAATACATTTTTGGCATTCAAATGCCTTTCTTCAGGGGAACTATAATAAACATGAATAAACAAATGAGATCCGCGTACACCCAGCATTAACTGCCTGTCACACAAAATACAACACATAATGAACCTTACCTTCAGTAACGAAGTATCTGTTAGAGACATATGTTAGTTGTATATTCCTTACCTTTGAATTTCCCCAGGCGTCAATCTGGATTGGGAGATTTTTTCTACAGAAGTACCCCAGTGCATCCATTGGTGGCGTCGGTCGAGTCAGCATCCGTCGTCATGGTCGCCGGGATAACATTGCGGTGCCTCCTTAGACGCTGCCCCTGTGCACTGACGTAAGTTCTGACACAACTTTCCACGCCAGAAACGCAGAGCCATGCAAGACACTGACCACTAGTGCACCACAACTAGGGCCCTGAAAGGGAGTTCCTATCCCTAGAAATCAGTTCGCACAGCGGGGGTTAAGGAATCTACAACTAACATATGTCTCTATCAGATACATTGTTACCAAAGGTAAGTAACTTGTTCATCTGATAGAGACAGTTAGTTGTAGATTCCTAACCTTAGAATAGATACCCCAGCAATACCATCCCCGGAGGAGGGTCTGCGAACCAAGTTCACACGAGAAAGTCCTGGAGGACCGAACGGGCAAAATAGCCATCCCTCCAGACTTGGCTGCCCAGGCAATAATGTCAGGTAAATGTGTGCTGAGATGCCCATGCTGCCACCTGGCAGATATCAAGAAGTGGAACTCCATGTGCCAATGCAGTGGTTGCTGCCCTAGCCCTAGTGGAATGAGCACGCAACACCGCTGGAGGATCGTTCTTCGCCAAAGCATAGTAGATCGTTATGCAAAGGACAACCCATCGAGAGATAGTACGTTTTTGAACAGCCCGGCCTTTCTTGGAACCCACATAAAGAGTTGATCATCCACCCAGAATTATTTTGTGCGGTCAAGATATAATGACAGCGCACGTTTAGGGTCCAGACGGTGGAGTCTCTCCTCCTCCTTGGAAGGGTGCGGAGGTGGGAAAAAGGTGCGCAAAGTGATCGATTGTTCTACATGAAATGGTGTAACACCTTTAGGAAGAAACAAAGGCTTTGTTTTAAGCACCACTTTGTACGGATGCACAGAAAAGAAAGGGGGCTTGGAATATGGAGCCTAAAGCTCACTCATCTTGCGAGCAGAGGTGATTGCAACAAGAAAGGCAGTTTTGAGAGTGAGGAGCCTGAGAGGACAGTTATGAAGAGGCTCGAAGGGAGCACACATAAGATATGTGAGAACAAGATTTAAGTCCCACTGGGGAATTATGAAAGGAGATGGAGGAAACCAGTGAGTAATGTCCTTAAAGAACCTAGTAACAATAAGAGACGTGAACAAGAATGGCTGATCTGTCAGCCGAAGAAAAGCAGAGATAGCACCAAGATAACCTTTGAGAGTGCCCAGAGCAGAGCCCGGCTGGGTCAAAGAAAGTATATACAAAAGGACCTCTGATAGAGGGCAGAAAGGGGATCCACAGCCTTTTCTGTGCACCATGCCACAAACGTGTTCCATTTACAGGCGTATACCGATTTAGTGGAGGGATGTCAGGCTGCCAAGATGACATTACAGACTTTGGGTGGAAGGTCGAAAGCTGTCAACTGTCAACGCTCAACTTCCCGCAAGGAGGTGGAGACTGGACAGGTTTGGGTGGAGAACCGTCCCCTGCTGCTGTGACAGAAGATCCTCGCCAAGGGGCAGTCTGAGCTGAGGATCGATGGCCATGCTCAGAAGCTCGGGGTACCAGACTATCCGTGCACAGTCTGGAGCCACAAGAATAACTTGGGCCCGGTCGTGCTTGATCTTCCTGAGCACTCTGGGCAGAAGTAGTACAGGCAGAAAGGCGTACAGGAGGCCGCAGTTCCACTCGCAAAAAAAGCATAGCCGAGCGAGTGCCGCCTTAGAAACTCCAAAGCACACTACTGCTGACATTGCGCGTACTCTTCGGAGGCAAACCGATCTAACCAAGGCTCTCACCATTGCTGAAAGAGTAAGACGCCATTCGTAATCAACCAAGCACAGACAGCTGAGTTTGTCCACCCTGGCATTCAGAGAACCCGCCAGGTGAGGAACAACCAGGGTCATGCCCTGATGTTCCAGCCATGTCCAGAGGCAAAGAGCCTCCTGACAAAGTGTCCACAACCCCACCCCACCCTGTTTGTTGCAGTACCACATGGTGGTGGTGTCGTCTGTTAACACCTGCACCACTTTCCCTTTGAGAGAGGGAAGGAATGCCTTCACTGCCAGTCAGATCACCAGGAGTTCCAGCAGATTGATATGGAGTCTGGACTCCATCGGAGACCAGATGTCTCTGATCTCCGCCTCTCCCAGATGGTCGCTGAATCCCAGGGATGACGCATCTGTCACCACTTTTAAATCTGGATGGGGAAGGGAGAGGGATCTGCCTCTGACCCAAGTTTGGTTCGTTAACCACCACTGCAGTTGTTATGCAATTCACTCTGAGATCTGAACATAATCGGAAGGATTCCCCTGATACTGCGCCCACTGGAACTTCAGGTCCCACCGTAGAGCCCGCATATGCCACCTGGCATGATCCATCAGCAGGATGCAGAAGGCCATGAGGCCCAGCAGCCTCAGAGTCGTTTGCACTGAAATCCGGATAGAGGCTGAAACATCGTTATCATAGCCCGAATATCCCGGTCTTTTGGAGAATAGGCCCAAACCTGCCCTGTTTCCAGAACAGCTCAGATGAAAGGGAGCATCTAAGAGGGAGTCAGGTGTGACTTCAGCATGTTTATAGTGTACCCCAGTGAATGCAGGAGGTCCTTTGTAGTCTATAGGTGGGAGATGACAGCCTGGGGTGAGACCGCCTTCAACAGCCAGTCATCGAGATAAGGGAGACTGGAACCTCTGGTCTGCGCAGATGAGCTGCTGTAGCAGGGATTCCAATCTCCTACAGAACTGTGCATAGAGATTTGGAACCTCAGTGAATTAGGGTGCCCCAAAACTCACCTCAGTACCCAAAATCCCATTACTGAGCTAGCTACAGTGTCTCATTGGTCATAACAAACTCCCAATGTTTAGACAAACCAGAACATGAACTTAGAATACCTCAGGTTACGTGGAATACATGCACACTCTTTTGTTATACAATCATTTCAAAACAGAACGTGAAGTAAATGAGGACACGTGCACATTTGAAATATTTATTTACTAATGCCGTTTTCTCAAACGCAGTATCTTAGATAATACAAGGAAACATATTATCAGAAGCAAAGTTATCAGCATAGTTACTAGTCCATAAAAGGCAAACGGTGACAACATGCTAAAATGCTGAGAAATGAATAGGGTTTAACAACACCTAATTCTCACCCTCCCTATCTAGTATATTATATTAAATCTAAGAAAGTCTCTTTGGGTTTTAGCAGGGCGGCCCCATACCTCAAGATCCTAGTGTGAAGGGATCATATCATCTTCCACCAGCTCTCTGCATGCGAACCGCATCAAGTGTGTAACGTATGCTCTAAGCAAAGCAATATAAAACGCACCTAAAGCAGGATTCTTGCAGCAGCTGCATTTATGTTATGTCTAGGAAGGTGCGAAGATCAGACCTCACAACAATACTGTGTTGAGTTATCCTTGAGGCTTCAGCACTCACTGTACAGACATAGTTTACCAAGCAAAGCTGATATTAGAGCAATAACATATTATTCTCACAACGCTCTTCTAGGCTGAAAGCTAAAACAACAATTATGTGTCGTGTGCAGAAGCAGCAAAAGGTAAAATGGCGTTTAAACATTTAATAAGCTCATGCTAACTTAACACGGTATATAGATAAGCAGTAACTATATGACACTGCACCCACCACAGTCACCTTTGCGAACACCCGAGGGGCACTGGTAAGCATGGTGAACTTAATGTACTTGTGGCCCACCGTGAACCGTAGGTAGCACCTGTGGGCTGGCAAGATGGTAATGTGGAAATAAGCATCCTGCAAGTCCAACGCCACCATCCAGTCTCCGGGGTCGAGGACATAAAGGACCTGAGCCAACGGGAGCATCTAGAACTTCTTCCAGAGGAAGCGGTTGTGGGCCCGGAGGTCTAGAATAGGATGCAGGCCTTTGTCCTTCTTTGGCACCAGACAGTAGAGGGAATAACAACCACGACCTACTTCTGGCACAGTGACCCTCTCTATACCCCATTTTGCCACTAACAAATGACCGGGTGCTTCATACTACTACTCCAATCACAACACCAACTCAAATGTGTAACCACATTTCAAATCGCCATTCAATCAATGTGTTGCCCGTTTCCTACTCCCAAGAATAAATCACCCTTAAACCTAAAATGCCATGCATCAAAATACTCAAGTACAGCCACAAAGAAATGAAAACTTAAATGTGAAAATGTTCTAGGTTAAACCTACCTACCAAGTGTATCTGATCATACGTACGTGCTCCATTTGAACCTTTGTCGAATATAAGTGAAATTTGTCACGTGACTGTATCCACGTAACCTTATATCCCGCAAAGAAAGGAAAATAAAACTGAAGCGTATCATACACCCATAAACACTATATTACAAAAATCAAATTGACGTAAAAATTATTGCTCAATAAATAATATGCTAAAAGGTTGAGAACAAAATATCCTAGTAATTTGTAAAATAATACAACCGCAAATTAAACAACATAGCTAAAAGACAGTGTAGGCTGAGAGACTGAAACACTATACAACCATTTCTAACAATGGTAGAATGCACTCTACCATAGTTTGAAACACAGGGATGTGTGCCATGTTCAGTTTTGTCTGCCCCAAGGTGTAGGAGGCTTGCTCAGTATATGGTTTCCACCTATGATGAGGCACTGTGCACTGAGATCAGGTAACCCTTAGTGATAGTGCATAGGTCCCTGAAAAGCAGAGCTCTCATGGGGTAGCTGTGGAGAGCAGCTAAGGCTTATTCAGGAAGGTGTAGAGCAAGAGCATTTACCACTATAATCAGTCAGCAAGCTTTTACACAAGAAAAGACCACAACAGGTGAGTATAAAATACTTTGTACTTATTAGCACACACTAGACACACACTAGACACTAACTTGGTATATCTCCTACCCGAAGATATCAACTACACACAAGAAATACTTCAGATATAGGTAAGTAGCATAGGGAACACTATATATTAAAAGAGTGGAATGTGAGGTAAGCACCAAATCGGGACTAGTACCCAAGTATGGAGGACCCCAGGGGGGACACAAACCCACCTAAGGTGAATAGGCAGGGGCCCCAAGGCACCTGGGTGCAGAGTGGTTACACTGGGTCAAATGTACATAGGATAACACAGGGTAAGTCGGGGTTGGAGTTTTACCATTCTTTGACCCTTCCCAAAGAACCCCGAAGGAACCACTTGGATCAAGGAAGTTTGGAGAGCCACACCACCTTTGGATGCCCAAGGAAGCAGAATACCTACACCAGGGAGCCCAGGTGCATAGGGATGAAGTGGTGTCGGAACCACCCGCAGACACCAATGGAGGTTTGTGGAAGATCTGCAGCTACAGAGTCTCCTGGACCATGCTGTGGAACAAAGACTTGGAATCCAGACAAGAAGAACCTCTAAGCAGAGGGTACAGAGTCCAAACCACCCGGAGGTGACCAGGAGGCACAGGAGCACAATACCAGCCCTTGTTGGAGGTTCTTGCTGTAGCATTGTGAGGCTGAAGCAGTAATTGTGGAGACCCGGCGATGATGCAGGAGCACAGGAGCCTTTCACAAGTTGTCCAATGCCGGCCGACGGGTGCAGGATGGTCAGTGGCCGGCAGGACCATCAACCAGCTTTGGGAAATGGAACAGACGTGTTATACAAAGAGATGTTGTGCTGAAGACCAGCAAGGTCTGAGGAACAACTACAGCCAGGGTAGGTCAGGACTGGCCCTCAGCAAACAGGAGATCTATGGAGACCCCAGGAGTACCCTCTGGCAGAAGGCACAGTGAGTCACAGGGAGGCCTTGGCAGCACACAAAAGATGGATGCCCACGTCGCTGGAGAAGAACGGAGGGTGTCATTCTTGGAGCTGTGTGATGATTGGAGGCTAGAGCTTCTTGGAGCTTGAAGAGCTTTCATGATTATAACCAACAAGCCTTGGCAACAGCAAAAAGACATGGTGCAAAGAGATGCGGTTCACATCGGCTGGAGAAGGATTACAGTCACCCAAAATTGGATACAACCGAATAACAAAGTAAACCAAGAACCTGTGAAACAAACAGAACTGAGTGATCAAATAGAGGATAAAAGAAACACAACGGACTGGGACCACCTAGTTATAGTAAGATGTGGCGAGAATAAACAAATTATAAATAAAGCCCAGCAAGTATTTGAAGAACACATCGAAAAAGAATTGCCAGTTAAAAGGGTCGGTACAAATAATTTTCAAACCAGTATATGATTCCCGAGGTCAGCAAGACACGCTGAATAGAGGTAATCTTCTTTGCCTCTTTAAATCGATTCCATCATTAGCTAATGTGTCAACTAACGACATTGAATGTGTTGGATTCTTACACAATCCAGAAGGTCCACAGCCATTAACGATAATAACTGTAACATCTCCCTCTACAGCGGAACAAATTATGAATGAACAAGAAATCTTCCGTAGTTGGGGGATAATAATTAGCAAGGCTGCACCAAAGGAATATCCATCTCCACTGATAAAAGCCGAAAATCCGCTAACAAGTAAAAAAAGAAAAAAGGGTGCCCCAGTCTTCGCTATATTAAAAAATCTGTTAGGAAAAACAGATACAGACGTTGAAAAGCCATTGGTTGATAGAAAAATAGAGAAGACCAGAGGTATAAATGAGAAATGGAAAACAATGGCCTTGCATGGGAATGATAATCAATGACAAAATAATCAACAAAATACGACAAAAAACTAAGGAATGAAAGCGAAAGACTAACAATCTGCTCATAAAATATAAATGGATTAAGTAAAAAGTTAAATAACACTAATCAAACCACAATATTTAATTCCTATCAGATCATCTTAATGCAAGAAACATGGGCAACTGACCCTTTTTTTCTACAAGGATATAAAGGATACTTTGAGCCTCCGATTAAGCAAAATAAACACGGTCGCCCTCGCGGTGGTTTAGCAATATTTATATCAATTGACCTGAAAGTGGAATGTCCAAACGGTAATGTTAAGATATAAAACAAATGATCATGAAAAATCTTTAAAACTTGTCAATATATATATTACCCCTACACTGAACTCAAGGGAGACTATGTGTGCTACTCTTACCAGTTACCTACTGCAACAAATGATGAATGATCCGTTTGTAGACATTATATTTACGGGAGACTTTAATTTAAATCTGTTAGTTCCTTTTACAAGAGACGACATTACAAAGTCACAGGACCAAAAATGGCTTATTCCAGAGCAATCAATGGACAAAATAACTAAGTCCAGGCAAAATAAAATAGGCATACATTTTGGGAAGGACATGGAAGCAATGGGATTACGAATATTAAATGGAAGATTCCTGACAGACTCACCCCCAGCATGGTCGTTTCATACACAAAACTCGAAATCACAAATTGATTACACAATGGTATCATTGAACATCTTTAATAACTTTACCTCGTATTATTTAAGGAAGCTGCCAGATAGTGATCACAGCCAGCAAATAATTACTACAACATTTTCAAGTATGAAACATCAATTGTACTGGCAACGCAAGGTCAGATTGCAACTATCAATTTTAGGAAACTAATTTGGAAACCAAACAGCAAAGAACGCACCAATGAACTAGCAAAAAAACTGGTTAAGCAATGCTTTGAAGAAAAAACCTCTATGTCCGCAATTGATCATTGGGTAAACTTTACATGCAAATTAGTAAAACCATACAACCCTTCCTCTGAAACTGTGAATAAACATGTCACACGAATGGAAAAAAGGGAAATAAAAATGAATTTAACGGATACGGTACGGAAAATGAAACGGTCTCGAAATAAACTCAGGAAAGAGTTAACTAAGTGTCCAAATAATAAAAAAATAATAACTAATATCAAAACTTTCAATCAAAATTTGATAAAACTAATCTGGAAAGAAAAAAACAAAGCTAATCATGATCTTTGGGCAAAAATCGTTTATGCTAGCAACCAAGCAAACTCAAGGGAGTTCTGGAAAATGATAAACAGTTTAGTAAGACCGGGCAAAACTGTTGAGCATCTGTATTAACCGAGACTGAATGGGTTAACCTTCTGGTAAACCATCTAAATCCGGACTGGGAAACAAATAATAGCGGAAATAACCTTAAAAGGAGGGAAATATCAAATCCAGACAATGAAATTGAAATAACACGAGAACAAGTGTCCAAGCTAATAAAAAAAACAAAATGACTGGGCACCAGGTCCAAATGGTATCCTGTTTGCACTGTATAAGATCACTTATCGTTTATAATAGACAAAGGCATATTTGTAAAAAGAAAACATGCATGGCCCATAATAAATGGTTTTTCATAAAAGAAGGTACAGCAATACTTGGATACGCCATGGTCGCTGAAAAATAAACACATTTTTATTAAAGCACAATTTGGTGTATTACCGGGAATATGCCATTTACCGCCTTGGAAAAAACTAGAAAAGGACACATTATGTAGGCTGTGTAAATCTCGGGAGGAAAATATCCATCTATTGTGTCTCTGTCCTGAATTGAAAAACGAAAGAGTGACTATACTAAAGAGACTATTTAACGACCGAGGATTAAGAACGTGTAGACAGGCATTGATACTATGGGCCTCATTAGGATGACGGCGGACTTTGCCCGCCCGTCATCCCATCGTAAATCGGAACCGCCCGCCATAAGGGCGGGGGTCCCGGGGGTGCTATTAGGATGTGCCCGCCACAGTGGTGGGCACATCCTGTATTTTCAGCATTGTGGCAGGCTGTGCTCTCTGCACCGCCCGCCACAATGCTGAAAATGCACTTCCACATTGTCATTTACAAAGCGGCAGGCACCGCGCGGTGCCTGCCGCTTTGTAAATGACAAAGAAGGGGGGTACCACAGGTGCCCCCATGTGCACCCCCACCTGTACTTCACTCTGGGGGTCCGCAGGGGGCCCCCAGAGTGAAGACCGCATGCCTTTCTGTGGCGGCATCGCCGCCGCGGAAAGGCACTGAAAACCAGACATCATAATATGTCTGTTAGACACCGCCACCATATTATTCCTTTTCCGCCCCGGCCGGCATCCTAATATGGCGGGGGGGGAAATCTGGTTATAATATCGGGCGGATTGCCTCCGCCAGGCTGGCGGTGGCTACCGTCAGCCTGGCGGAGGCAATCCGCCCGATATCATAATGGACCCCTATGTTTTTCCTCAGATAATATACTCATGAATTCTGCTTTGGTAACATTTTTAATGAAAGTATGGAACAAATTAGATGAGCATAAAACAGAAAACTAATAACTATCATATTTTGTAAATCCTTAATGTAATGAATTTCATCGTATGTATTTCAGTCAAAAGAATTTTAAAGATTTGTTGTTTTATAATTGTATACAATGGATTATTATATGAATTTGTATTATTGTAAGATTTTAATTAATCAAACAATAAAGGATACTTACAGTCACCCCAGTTCCAAGGAAGACTGGTCAAACCTCTCAAAAACCAACAAACCACCACCTGTGTTGCAGAGCTGGGTGATGCTCATGGGACATCAGGATTAGCAAACTGGTTGTCATTGTAGAGGAGCCTGTGGATGCAGGGAAGTGACTCCTTCACTTCAATGGAGATTCCTTCTGGCTTGGATGCAGTTTGAGTCCTTGCTGACTTTGTGGATGCACAGTCACAGAGTTGCAGTACTTGAAGAAGCACAGGGGGAAACATGCAGCAGGAATCTTCCCACCAAAGCAGTCTTTCCCTTGGTCCTGGCTCGAAGAATATCAGAGTTCCAGTGTCCACCAGCAGACAGTCTTCAGACGACAGCCAGTCGGATCTTAAAGTTACTGTTGGGCTGATTCTAAGGACCTTCCCTCAGGGGAGCCCTTAGTAACCTTAAAAAGGGGAAGGACCTCCTCTGTGGTGACCTGCCTATAAGAGACAGTCAGGGACGCTGCTCAGCTAGCCTAATCAGTCAGATCAGATGCTCCCAAGGGCCAAGGTTCAACATGGCAGAATCAAGTGGCCACCTGGAGGAGCTCTGGGCAACTCCCTAAGGAAGAGCTGGACAGGGTGTGGACAGTCCCCTGACCTTTGTGTAGTTTCACTCCAGATCAGGAGTCAAGGGCTCCTGAACTGGACAAAACTGGTTTATGCAAGTAGTGCCCTTTAATGCAATCTGGTGGTGCTCTGAGGCTCCCGCACCATACAAATTCTAAAGGAGGGGTGGTCACACATGTCCTTCGCAGGAAATCCTTTGTTCAGCTTTCCCTGCCCGAGTTAAGCTCATCACCAGTCGGGCGGACCACTGTCTAGGGGCGGCAAAAGCGTGGGTTGGCAGGTAGTCACTGTAAGGCTACACAGATAGGTATTGGGGGCCTCTAAGGAGCCCCCCCAGTACATGGTATATTGCAGCTAACATTGGAATCGGTGAAGTATGAATGATTCCAACATGTTTGATACCAAACATGACCAGGATCAGGGTAGCCTTTATGTAGTTGGATATCTTGTCTTGCCAGTGTCCACTACAAACCTTATAATGGCTGTTGCACACTTACAACGCCCAGAAAATGGATTCCGGGGTCTGTAAGAGTGTCCCTGCTCATTCAGGGGTGCCCACATACTCGGAACCATGCACCCTGCCCTTGGGCCGAAGGGCCTACCTTAGGAGTGACTTATAGGTTAAAAGTACAATGACCGGGATATATGGGAAACATTATATCCACAGTGAAAGGTGCAAGCACCATTCCACGCAGACTGCAAAGGCAGCTCTGCAGATGCAGTCTGCATGAGATCCCATGGGTGGCATAATACATGCTGCAGCCCATGGGAGACCCCTTGTGTACCAATGACCTGGGTACCTCAGTACCTTATAGTAGGGACTTAAAATGGTACCCTAGTATGCCAATTGTGGGGTGAACAAAGTACTTACCAATTTAGAGGAGAGCGCCTTGGCACTGGGGTCCTGGTTAGCAGGATCAGAGTGAACTACAGTCAAAACACACTGACACCAGGCATAAAGGGGGTATCCACGCCAGAAAGTTTCACCTTCATACACAAGTCATACAGTCTGCAATGGCAGAGTGCAGGGAGTGGAGAGGGGTCTCTGGGGTAGCACAGTTCCTGCTGCTACTCTTAGGGTCCCTCTTCAGTGCCAATGCCCTAGATAACAGGGGTTCCATTTAATAGGGACTTATATGGGGTACTGAATTGGTGTAAATTGGAAAACAAAAGGTAACGTTTAGGGAAGGCGGTCTGGCACAGGGGACCTGGTTGGCAGGGACCCTGTGCACTTACAGTCGAAATTACAATATTTTCCAGGCAAGAAGTGGGGGGCTAACCATGTCCTCTATTCTGGATTGCGAAAGCGTGTCGTTCAGCCTGGAACTATCACCAAACTTAAATTTTGCTGGAGTTCTGGCTTACCGCCCTCCTGGCTCGGTCAGACAGTTTCTAGACTCTGCGCCTTCAACAATCGCAGATTTGGCCATTACATTGGCCAATTTCACGTTGTTGGGCGATTTAAACATGCATTTCGAAGATACTGCTGACCATGCCGCCCAAGAATTAATTGCCGGCCTATCTGCACTACAGCTGATCCAACTTGTCTCCTCACCCACACATGTGAAAGGACATTTACTGGACCCGGTATTTAGTAATTGCCCGGGTCTAGTGTTAGAGCCCTCTATTACCCTCCCGTGGACAGATCATCAACTTATCCCGCTAACTTGGTGCATCCCTAAATTGCCTGCTCTTTTGACAGGATTACGGGAGGCTCGAGACTGGCCTAAACTATCAACTGATGAGTGGGCTCGTGAACTTCAAGCCACAATCCCTCTTATCACTACAGACCCCATAGTAGCCAATGATACTTTCAATAGTTGGATAACTCAGTCACTTGACACCATTCTCCCAGTAATAAAATCACGTACTAAAAGATCGAGGACGTCAGCCCCCTGGTACACTATGGAGCTTAGGGAGATCAAACGCAAGTGCAAGAGGCTGGAGAGAAAATGGCGTTTGGGCTACACAGATCTCGACAAAGCTGCATATAGAAAATCCATCAGGGATTATAAACTAGAGATTAAGAAAACTCAATCCCAGCACTATACGCAAAAGATCAAGGATGCTAGGTCCAATTCGAAGGAAATATACAGGATAATAAAAAGTCTCACTGTCCTTCCCCAGCCTCCCATAAACAGCGACGATTTACAAGTCCGCTGTAATGAGTTGGCAGATTACTTTTTTAATAAAATAGATTGTATTTACTCTACCTTCCAAGCCATTCAATCAAAGAATCTAGTAGCCACTCCTGGCCACTCCAAACATGGTGTGATAGATAACATATCACCAGTGCTGGAGAATTTTCCTTTGCTGCAGTCGGACCTGTTAGCCACTCTAATGACCCAGGTAAAATCGGGCTCCCCCGGTGATCCGGCCCCTCCTAGTTTTTTAAGAACCGTTAGCGAGACCATCCTCCCGGTTATGCTGAAGGTACTCAATGCCTCAATTTCCACCAACACAGTTCCCTCTAAGTGGAAAGAAGCCAGGGTGAAGGCACTTGTTAAGAAGCCTAATATGAGCATCAACAATTTCAGCAATTATCGTCCAATCTCCCTGCTCCCCTGGGCCAGTAAGCTACTGGAAAAATATATCAACAGCCTTCTGGCCACTTTTTTGGAGGAAAACAGTCTCCTTGATCCCTCGCAGACTGGCTTCCGCCCCAAGCATGGGACGGAGTCGGCTCTGTTGGCGGTCCTGGAGGAAATAAGGGGCATCTTGGATCGGGGAGGATCGGTGGCAGTCATCCTCCTCGATCTGAGTGCCGCTTTTGATACTGTAAATCATACAATCTTGTTACAGCGCCTCCGGGAGATTGGGATTCAAGGAGGAGCTCTGGAGTGGATTTGTTCATTCCTATCCAGTAGAAAATTCCAGGTCTTTGAGGGAGCGACTATCTCTACAAGCAGGCCCTTGGACTGTGGAGTCCCACAGGGTTCTTCACTAAGCCCGACGTTGTTTAACGTCTACATGAGACCGCTGGCTGGGGTCGTCCGTCCGTATGGTATTAAGATCGTGACCTATGCGGACGATACCCAGCTGGTGGTCTCTCTCACGCGGGCTGGAGACCCTGTGGGCACAGTGGACCTGATGGGATGCCTGAGCGAGGTCAGTAGATGGATGACCCTGTCTTGTCTCAAACTTAATGGGGACAAGACAGAGGTCATGATGTTGGGACATCCAGCTCCATCTACAATCGACCAGATCTGGCCAGCGTGCCTAGGCACTCCCCCAGTCCCCAGGGATGCCATCAAGAGCCTGGGTGTCTGGTTGGACAAGTCCCTGACGTTTTACCATCAGGCCGTTGTACTATCTGCCACCTGTTTTGGCCTCATTAGAATGTTGAAGAAGATCCTTCCGTTGTTACCTTTTGAGGCAAGACAAATTGTGGTCCAAGGACTAATTCTCTCGAGGTTGGACTTTGGAAATGCGCTCTATCTTGGGGCCCCAGATTTTACATTAAAAAAGCTACAAGTAATTCAAAACTGTGCGGCTCGGACTTTGCTCCAAATCCCCCGTAGGACCTCTGTGAAAGCTGGACTGATGAGATTACACTGGCTCCCGGTGAAGGACAGGATCAGCTTCAAATCTCTCTGTGTTGCCCACCAATCTTTTTGGGAAACCGGTCCATTGATTAGTCGCCCTTTAATTACTCCCTATTTACCCAGCAGACAGCTTAGGTCTACTAACGCTTTACTTGCCGCTGTGCCAAAGATCAAACGGTCTAGATCAGGAGGTCGTTCCTTGTCCCTGAATGCGGCCAAGTTGTGGAACAGTTTGCCTTTTCACCTAAGGTCCAATTCGGACCTTACTTCTTTTAGGAAGCAACTGAAAACTTTTTTGTTTAATAAATAGGCTGCTTTTCTTTTTTTGCATTTTAGCCCCACTGTGATCACTAGTTAGCATTTCAGCGCTGGGACGCCCCCGGGCAACTATCTGCGCTTTACAAAACCCATTTTCATTTCATTTCATTTCATTTCAAAAGTGGTACTTTCCTACACACCACCACCAGATGGAGACGCCATTCGTGATCAGCTATGCACCTGTGGCTGAGTTGTTCCACCCTGGTGTTCAGAGATCCCGCAAGGTGTTGAATCATCAGGGAAATGCCCTAAAATTCCAGCCATGTATTGTGATGCAGGGTCTCTTGACAAAGGGTCCACAATCCCATCTTGTCCTATTTGTTGCAGTACCACATGGCAGTGGTGCTGTCCAGGAACACTTGAACTAACCTTCCCTGGATGGTGGGTGTAGGAAAGCAGGATCTGCTTTCATGGTTACCCCCACTTTTTGCTTTGTGTCAGTGTGTTTTTGACCTAGTCTGCTGGGGTCCGGCTAATCAGGACCCCAGCAACTGAGCTTTCTCCCCTAAATTGACATGGTAAGTACTTTGAACCCTCCACAATTGGCTACTGGTGTACCCTTGTAAGTCCCTAGTGGATGGTACTAAGGTATAAGCCTGTATGATATTCATAAAGCGTGGAAGCTCTGGGAAATTGCATTAATAGGAAAAGATGATCCGATGTTCATGTTCATGTCGCCTTGTATGCCAACAATGTGCAATGTTTTTCAGGATTCAACCATACTATGGAAAGTGCACACCGATCTCAGTAGTTTTATGAGAGCTGAATGCAAAAGACCTATCAATCATACAGAAAAGAAGGGGTGAACAATCGGACGAAACATATGAGGCAGAGCTTAAGCAAATCCACTCCTCGTTATAAAGTGAAGATGACCAAATGAGGTGCAATGCCTCTAAAGTAAGATTGTTTCTGTGGAAAACAGTTGTGCTGAAGTTGTAGCAATGATTCCTAGTCTGCCAAAGAGAAATCTTCAAGGCTTAGTAATCTGTGAGAAATTCAAGGCTAGGGAATAACCTAAATATGGCACTTGATGGCAATCTTAGCCTATAATCTTAGGGGATGACTTTTCAGAGTTCAAGAAGTAAATCAAATCACAATTACCCTTCCCTAGCTGTTGAAAATCTCCTGTGGATAAGAAACTGCAATGTACTCTATTCGTGTACACTGTCATTTTGAACTGTTTCACGTTGGAAGTTATCTGGCTGCAGAATTTAAAAGATCTCTATCTCTCCCTATGCCCTGTCTTCTGTTGGAAATCAAGCATTCTCAGTCTCGGAAGCTATACCACACCTATGCTCTAAAACATTATGCTATGTATAGGAAAATAAATGTTCCCAATGCAACATTCTCAACATTGCTTCCCCTGTTCAGTTCATAGCACATGCAACCCATATCATGGTCCACACAGAATACATGTGTAATATTTATTCCTCTAAAATCTCCCTCCCATACTAAATAAATACCTAACTTCTTATTATTATGGCTAAAAGGCAAACTTTATCATTATGCTCCATGAAGCCTTCTCATCTATTACAAGTAAAATACTCTGGAGTATGCTTACATTTAGTGGTTACGCACCTGAATGTCATTGTGAGGATTCCAGTCCGAATCAAAGATGATAACAGTGTCAGCCGTTGCCAGATTTATCCCCAAGCCTCCAGCACGGGTGGAAAGCAGGAAGCAGAACTGCTGGGCCCCAGGAGCTGGCATGAAAAAGGAGGACATTATTTTGATAGATTCAGGTAAAATGTGAATTGTAACAGGGGAATCTTCCCCTGGATTGGTTTTGCCAAAAACACTTTCAGATCAAAGCTCACATAAAAAACAGTGCCACTGAAGATAGACAATATAGAGATGAAAAACTGAACCTCACAAAACATATTCACCTGTAAATAAGGTTCTTAGTTTTACTGGTTTTCATAGTTTAAAATGCATTAAAAATAGTCTGTTCTCTCAGATTGGAAATTGCGAGTCTCTCATAATAGCAATACATGCAGAATTTGCTTTTGAAGCCCATTCACCACCCCTGGGCCATTCAGCCATCAGCCAATAAGTGAGTGGGACATAAACGTGTCCAAGGAGCCAGTCAGATTCATATAGCAAAGAGAAAGAATACTACAACTCTTATAAAAGCCTCAGAGGGAAGGAACATTGTTTGCTTGTAAATCTATAGAACATACCAACCCTATAGAACTTGGACATGGCGTGATGTAGAGCAGGGTGAAAGCATCCTAAAGGAGCTCCCCAAAGACAATGCAGAATTGAGGTTTATTTCAAATTCTCCCCACAAATGCATGCGATTCTGATCAGAGAAGAATTTCCACCATGAAATACTGAATATTCTGTATCTGACTCCATGAAGTGAAATGGAAATCCATTTCTATGAAAGTGACACCAGAGCTCAGTGTGTGGCTTGCTGTTCCACCGTTGGACACAGCCTTATTTTATTAGGTATATGAGGGAGTGGACCAGCCATCCCCTGAAAGGATCCATTAACAGAGCTCACTGCCTAAGGGACATGGACTTCTGTATGGTTAACAAAGCTACGAAGCAGCAGGATGAGAGCCAGAGGCATGGGAAGATGCAGCCCTACACCTAAAAATTACCCTCAAAAAGCAATCTCAGCAGGCACTATAGGTGAACAAAGGGGAAGGCCGGGGCTTTTGGAAATCATAAAGGGGAGACATCTTAGAGCTCAGTGGAATAGCTGGCCAAGTGGCTCTGCCTCGTACAATCTTCAGTATCAAAGTGCCTCCCAATATTCCTGGACCTGTCTGTCGCGCAGCATTTGACATGGTCAGACACAACAATCTATTATAATTTCTAATAAAAGTGAAAGAGGATCCCTAGCCACATCGAGACTGGATCTTCAAGTAGTTGTTAACCCATTCGCAAAGGGGAAGGGGTTTCCCCAAGAGACCCATACCCCTTTGTGAATGTTTGTATAAATGTTTTTAAGAGCAGGCAGTGGTCCACCGCACCACTGCCTACTCCTAAAAATGAAAAGAAAACTTTAAATTTTTCTTTTTTAAATGCAACCTTTTTTCCTTTAAGGAAAATGGGCTACATTAGAAAAAAGGAATTGCTTTATTTAAAAGCAGTCACAGACATAGTAGTCCTGCTGACCCCAGCAGGCCACCATCCCTGTGATTTTAGTGATTCCCAATGGGTCGCAAATTGCGACCTACCTCATTAATATTCATGATGTAGGTTGATTTGCTACCCACTAGGAATCGCTAAATGAAACTCTGAGTTTCATACATTAGGAATAGCGATTGCCTAAGTGCGATTCACAGTGAAACGCAATCAGGTACTATTCCCAATATTGATACATCTGGACCATGATGTGCAATTATAGCTCATATATCAAGTAGTAGAGCATTCAAAATTACCATTGGATCACCTCATTGAAACAGATGCCTTAGTACTGCCTGTCCGACTGCCTCATTACAGCGGTATTTAACTCCAAACAATAAGACGCCACTGGTTAGGACCAACTCGGTTTTATCAGGGTTGAGTTTTAAATGATTTTTCTCCATCCAGTTGCTAATGAGGCACAGAGTTGACTGGAAGTTGTGAATAGACTGGTCAGAGAAATCAATATCAAAAACTAGCTGGATGTCGTCAGCGTAGTTAAAAGCAGTGACCTTACTTCCTTGCAAGGAGCGAATAAGGGGGGTCAGATATAAATTAAAAAGAAGGGGAGAGAGGGAAGAGCCCTGGGGGACACCGCAAGTCAGCTTAACCTTTTCCCCTGAGAAGTTAGAGAGACGGACAGCCTGGTGGCGGTCGGTCAAAAAAGAGCGAACCCACTCCAGGGCTGTCCCCCGGATGCCGGCCTCCTCGACACGGCCGACCAAAATGTCGTGGTCAACCGTGTCGAAGGCGGCCGACAAATCCAGGAGCACCAAGGCCTGACTTGACGTTAATCAACTGTTTAATTATACTGGTGGAGTATAGCGAAGGAGTTTGAAAGGAACGCCTATATTTGGATATTGGTGCAAGATGTACCTCAAGAGATGCATGCGCTAGACCTGAATGAGCCAGAGAAGGAAGATAAGATAATATTCGCTCAGGTGGTTCTTCCAGTAGGTGTAAACTGTTTTGTTGACACCATAAGCAGAATCTTTTCCACTTCAGTTTGTAGGATCTATTGGTTAATTTTGCCATTGCTAGAATATCCCTGGGGAATGTTTACATTCTGGAATTCATGAGCCATGCATATAACTGGAGAGAGCGTGGATCCGGGTGCAGAACCTGGCCCTGTTACATTGCCAATAATATTCGCTTGATGCGCAGACGAACCGGCTTGGTCTCTGAAAGCAGTGGAGCTCAGTGAACCAGTACTGGCCACCAGGGAGCGATGTGGATCAAGCGGCACCTCTCCATCTTCATTTTGCTGAGAACCCTGGGATCATAGGGATGGGGGAAAGTGTATGCATATATCCAGGATCATCTTATAAAAAGAAAAGGCATTCCCCCATGATCCTGGGAGTGGGTGCAGATTGACGTAAAAGCGGCATTTGCTGTTTTTGCTTGTGGTGAAGATGTCTAGAGTAGTTTGCCCCAAAGGTGAACATTTTTGTCCAACTCGTTCTGGTACAATTTATATTTGTGGCAACTTTCTAGGGATCTGCTGAGCATGTCTACTAGGGTATTGCTTGTTACTGCAACATACCCTGCCTCGAGGGTGATGTTGTGAACTGTTAGCCAGTGCCACGGGTCCTGAGATTCTTGGAAGAAAGCCTTGTTCCTCCTTGAGTGTGTAGATAGTGCTTGCTGGTAGTGTTGTCTGTTTGTACCGGCACTGATAATTTCTATATGCAAGGTAAGAAAGCTTGGAGTCTGAGGAAAATTGACCTGAGCTCTAGGTGGTTTATAAGCAGGGACTTTTGGAAGACAGGCCATTTGCCTGGATTTGGAGATCCTGTAGATGTCTGACCCAACTTTCTAGGAAGGAATCCATTGTTATGATGAAGTCTGGTATTAATGGCAGAAATGTGAGGCCCTTGTGATGTCATACGTGGGGAATGTGATGGAGAAATCCTTCTCGATGTCGAACTCCTCAACGTCGTCGATTTATGTCTCAATGTTGAGCGCCATCTTTTGGACTACAACGGAGACCATCTCAACGTCATTTCTGGTCTCGAAGTCCTATTCCCTCTCTACGTCGTCGAAGATCTTGGCCTTAACGTCAAGTGTCTTAATGACTGTGACTGAGGGATCTGCTTCGACGTCAAATCTTTTCTCGACGATGATCTATGGCTCAACGTTGACCACCGCCTGGATGACGGCAACAGAGTGCTGTGTTTCGACGTCGAACGCCATACCGACGGCGACGACGGAGAGCAGTGTCTCGACGTTGGGCGATCCCGCACTAACAGAGAGTGACTCCTCAACGCAGACCGACGCACGGTTGATGTGGCGGAGGGGTCATCACTGATGACGTAACTTTATATTCTGGAAGTCTTTCATGACAACTTATATTCTCTTGACGGCGAGCCCGCCGCCAATGGGATTGTCATTGATGTTATCTTCTTTGATGGAGGCATTCTCAACACAGAGCCCGATGCCGATGAAGAGCAAACCAGAATCTTGCTTCTGAAAGATGATCTGGGCCTCTTCTTCTTCTGTCTCACAGGAGACCTGCCTCTAGAGGCAGAAGCTTTACCTTTTTCAGAATGGCCATAAAGACGAATCCTTTCTCTGTCCTTGAGAGTCCTTCTTGATAAAGACTGGTAGTGTTGGCAAGTCTCAGGAACATGAGAGTCTGGAATGCAAAGAATACAGACAGAGTGGGAGTCTGTTTTGGCCTTCATTTTGCCACAGGAAGGACAAGGATCAAAAAGGGAAGGCATTTTTGAGAGACAAAAAAAGCCAAACTTCTGGAAAAAGGTAGAGAAATACTCCAACAGGTGTAACATTTCGAAGTAAAAAGGTTTTAATTTGAAAAATAATACAATTTCTAACAGGAAAGTCAAAAATCTGTGAAGCTGGTTGACCAGGGTCCTGACTGAAGGAGCCGGAAAGAACAACTGACCTAACTTTCACCCCTAAGGCATGATGGGAAACCAGGGCTCAAAGCTGCCTTAAAGGCAGGGTGCCAATTTGTATGTTTTCACTGTATTGACTTTCAGCTTTCTATGCTAATGAAGTTACAATGCAGCCTATGGGCTAACAATGCCTGTTTCTTTTCTCTTTGCAGAGATATGTTTTCTGCTGTTCATTAAAAACAGTTCAAGTGTCCTTTGGTGTGCCTGCTTTATTTGTATATATGCAAAGAAAATGTTTACAGCATTGCTTAGCCTGTTATGTTTGGAAGGCTGCATTGGTTGTTTAAAAAAAAAAAATATATATATATATATATAAATATATCTATTGGTGGTGCAGGCTCGGCAGCGGGGCACGCCGCCAAAATATCAAGCTCCAAGTTTGCCCTAAGCAAAGAGCCGCACTCAAACTCCATCGTGAACCGTACTTTATTAGGTTAGGACATCAAAATTGCCTGCAGATTCCTTAAGCAGCTGTTATTTTGAGATTCAGCCTGACGCGTTTCAAAAGTGTCCTTTCTTCCTCAGAGGCTCTCAATTAACAGTTTGTGCCATTGCCGGTTCAGTCCCAGTTAAATACGCCCAATTCCACGCCCCCCAATGGGCTGCTCTAATGAGAAACTGCGGGGCATCCTGGATACTGCAGTCCCGGAAATGTTCAGTGCACCAATATACTGCCGGTAACAAAATTAGAAGCCCACAGATGGGCCTCCGCAGACAAGTGATGCCCACATCCTTGATGGTGTTGCCCAAACAGGACTCGAAAAATACCTTCCAAAGGGCCCCCTCTTCTCTAGGGTGGTGCAGGCTCGGCAGCGGGGAACGCCGCCAAAATATCAAGCTCCAAGTTTGCCCTAAGCAAAGAGCCGCACTCAAACTCCATCGTGAAGCGTACTTTATTAGGTTAGGACATCAAAATTGCCTGCAGATTCCTGTTAATTGAGAGCCTCTGAGGAAGAAAGGACACTTTTGAAACGCGTCAGGCTGAATCTCAAAATAACAGCTGCTTAAGGAATCTGCAGGCAAATTGGATGTCCTAACCTAATAAAGTACGCTTCACGATGGAGTTTGAGTGCGGCTCTTTGCTTAGGGCAAACTTGGAGCTTGATATATATATATATATATATATATATATATATATATATATGTTTTCATATATCATTTTTATATGAGGATCCCCTGGAAGAGAACTTCATCCTCACCACACCCTCTGCACCATGGGCCCGCATCTAGGGTGAGCTGCTCGAGGTCCTCTTGCAACTCATGTGCCTTCAGCCTGTGGGTCCTCCTGAGAGTCTTCTTTGGTTTCAGTGGGCTCCCCTGCTTGCTTGGGGTCTGCTATGACTCTCCTGCACTTGGTGAGTCCCTTGGACCTTGCTGGTCATAACACTGCACCTTTTTCGCTTACCACATCTGTTGCTGCTGGCAAGGCTTGTTGGTGCTCCCGCCAGTGGACCCCAATGGTTCTTGACTTCCACTGTGGGACAGCTCATGATTGGCTGCTGGTCTTCCACAACATCACCTGGTCCTCACAGCTGCAGCGACCAGATCACTGTCATCACTCATGCATCTTCCATCATCGGTGGTCATGGTCTTCTGTACCTCCTGGACACTTCCAAGTGGCATAGACTCTGTCCCCTCTGCTTGCAGGTTCTCCAATTCAAGAATCCACCCTTGGATTCCACCAGACTCTTTCACCTTCTTCGCCAGCGTCACCTTTTCTGAAGTCTTCCATTGTGGTCTACAGTGGTTTCCGACGTCACTTCGCACCTATACATCCGGCTTCCCTGGTGTAGGTATCCTGGTTCCTGGAGTATCCACAAGTAGGGTGACTCTCCAACCTTCCATCTTCCATGAGGTTTCTTCAGGATCCACTGGAAAGGGTACTTCTTCTTGAAAACTGCAACCACGACTTTCCCATTGACTTGCATTAAACATGTGACTGTGTTTCCATACTGTACACAGCCTCCGTGGGCTTCCTGGGTACTTACCTCAGGTTTGTTCCTTGGGTCCCCAGCTCTTCTGAGTCTTCTTGTCCAAATCCCAACTGTGATCGCAGTTGGCATTCCACTTCTTTAGTATATAGTTTTGCTCCTCCTGGAGACCACTGTGTATTTGTGCTTACTTACCTGTTTTACATCTGAAATATTATGTGTATTGTGTTGATATCTCCAGGTAGGAGATATACCAATGTGTTATTGAGTGTGTATAGTAAATATAACTAGCTTTATAACAACTCAGTGTGGTTCTTTTTCGTTTAATCTACACTATATGATTAGTTCAGGTCAAACAAGCTCCTTAACACTCCTTCAGGACTAAGCCTGAAGACTGCCCTCCACAGCTAATAATCATAAGGGTTGTCTGGATTAGTGTAAGGTGCTTCACTTAAATAGGTGTGCACCATATACTAAGCCAGCCTTTGACAGCAAGGAAAAGGCACTGTAGCCTGCATAGTCTGCAGCATTGAAACAATGATTAATAGAACACTGCGTCTTTAAGGGTCACTTGACCCCCCCCCCCCTCACATTGTCTTATCATGCACTCCAGGTGGCAGGTTACTCAGTTCTTTCTGATGCAGTAAATAACTGAAAAAGATCTAATTGAATTAGATCTCTTCCAACGGGATGAAGGAGTGTTGCTAATGATTTTAATGGAGAATCCCCTGAGAGAGAAATAGGATTACATGTAAGAAACTATTCCTTCTCTCTCAAGGGATCTCCACTGGTAATCATAAGCACTGAATAGATTAGGTAGATCTTCCCAAAGGAATTCTGAGAGGGAAGAGATAAAATAGGAAGAAGTATAACTTAAGCAAATAGATTTCTTAGAGACGCTTGCCCGACCTGGGCATCTATCCTTGTATCTGAATCAAGACAATAGCGTCTTGTAAAGGTGTGAACAGATCTCTAAGTCATGACTATACAAATCTCAGAAATTAGAACATTTCTAAGCAAAGTGGCAGTAGCTGCTTTAACTCTGATGGAATGGGCTTTAGGTTTCGTAGGTAAGGATTTCTTGGCTTTCTGATAACATGGGATTATGCAGGAAACAATTCATCTAGACAACAATTGCTTTGAAGAGGCAAGTCCTGTTATTAAAGGACTAGAGTTCACAAATAATTGCTTTGACTTCCTCAAAGACTATCTTGTCTACATAAAACCTCAAACCCCTTCTTACATCTAGAGTCTAGAGGGATCTCTCTGCAGAAGAAGAGGGGTTTTGAAAAAATGTAGATAAAGAGATAGTCTGACATGAAAATGTGACACTACTTTAGGGATGAATTTAGGATGGGACCTCATCAATACCCTATTACAATGAAATACTGTGCAAAGTTTGTGGGAACATAGGAGGTTATACTACATGCAGAAGTTATAAAGACGAAAAAGAAAGCCTTCCAGGATAGATGTTGAGGAGAGGCCTTATGAATGGGTTCGAAGGGGGGATCCATAAAGCGAGAAAGGACAATATCTAATTCCCAAGGAAAAGGCCACTTGTGAGAAGGATAGCTTTTCTTGACATCCTCCAGGAAATCCTTTAATACAGGCTTTTTGACAAAGGAAATTTGTGAAGGACATTTTCGATAGCCTATGATTGCTGCAAAATTTACTCTGACAGATGAAAACTGCAAGGCTGCTTTAGCCTACTAGATGAAAACTGCAAGCATGCTTTAGCCAAATGTAGGAGGCATGGAAGAACCGACTCTTCTTGGCAAGTAAAAGGACACATTATTCTGAACACACCAGAAGCAGAATCTCTTCCATTTTATCTTTTGTTGTCTCTTAAAACATCCATGCATGCGCATGCGTTTAGGAGAAAAGCTGCTAAGTTGAGAGGGTGCAGTTTGGGGCTTTAAATTTGGCTCCCAAATTTCAGAAGAAAGTCCTCCCTGCAGGACAGCTCTTCTGTGTGGATGCTCTGAGAGGGGAAAGAGATCTTTGAGCCAGTACTGTTGAGGCCACTCCAGAGCAATGAGAATCATTCTGGCCTTGGATTGAGACAGTTTGATGATCACTGATGGCAGTAGGGTAATTTAAGAGAAGGTGTAAAGAAATGTGCCCGACTATTCAATCTATAGGGCATTCTCCAACGATCCAGGTTGGAAAAACTTCAAGATGAAGCTTGTACACTTTTTGTTTTCTCATATCTGCAAACAAATATATTTGAGGAAACCCCCAGTTGCAAAAGATGTGAAGGATGAATTTGTTTAACAACTATTCTTGATTTTCTCGAATGGTTCTGCCGAGAGTATCTGCTTCAGCATTCGGGACTCCCAGTAGATGGACAGCTGTAATCCTGAGATCTCTAGACATTCACCACTTCCAGACAGGTTGTGCCTCCAGAGACAGAGGCCAGGATCTTGTTCCTCCCTGCTTGTTCAAATATTGCATGGTTTTCATATTGTCCATTGGAACAAGAAGAGAATTCATCCTGAAAGATGGGAGGAAAGCCTTTAGGGCTAAATGTACTGTTCCCAACTCCAGTAGGTGTTTCAGGATCTTCTGGTGGCTTGGCAGGATGGAGCCTTGACCAACCAGTCAACTAGGTAAGGTAATACCTGGTGACTGGATCGCCGGAGAAAGGCTACCACTGGTGCCAAGAACTTGGTGAAGACACTTGGAGACGACTTTAACACAAAGGGTAGCACTTTGAGTTGGTAATGGCACTATGGCATCTCGACCTGAGAAAACATTGATGCTTCGGATCTGGGAACATGGAAATGCACGTTCAGAAGATCAAGGCAGGACATATAATCTCCCACATTCATGAGAAGCAAAATTTCTTGTAGTGACAACATCCTGAAGGGTTGACTTTTGATGAACTTTGTTCAGCAACCTGAGGTCAATTATTTGCCTCTATTTTCGTGTCTTTTTCTTTATTAAAAAGAAATGAGATTAGAAACTTAGCTTGTGCTGACTGCACAGCACTTCTTCAATTGCTTGCTTGGAGAGGACCAACCTGATTTCCCTCTTGAGAACTTGCAGATGACAATGAGAAGCTCTTCGCAGAGGTAAATCTGGAGGCTGTTGAACAAACTCTAGGGTGTGACCATGGTGGAATACGTCTAGCACGTCGAAAGATATGAGTTTTCATTGATTGAAGAATTTGAAGCAAGCGGGCCGAATTGAAGTGAGACTACGGTAGCAAGGGCCTGTGAATCCTCATTGCCTCTTGGTGGCGTCAAAAGCTCTTCCTCCTGACGCTGGCCGCCGACGTGCCGATGCTCTAGGATAGGCTTGTGTGGAGGTTTGACGAAAGGGCTGTGCAGAGTACTGTGATCAAATTCCCTGCTGGTAATAGGGTTGACAACACTGCTGGAGCTGAGGTCGAGACAGATATTAACCTCTACCTCATCCCCGAAAAGAAGAAAACTTATTTGCTGCAGATTCATCAGTGATTTAGCGGTGTCCGTATCTGACTATCGATTGTAGCGCGTCATCCACGTGTTTGTCAAAAAGGAATTTGCCGTTGAATGGCATATCCAACACCTTGGCCTGAACCTCAGGACAAAATGTTGTAGCTTTTAGCCACCCCTTCCGCCTCAACACCGCAGCTCCCGCCATCTGTCTGAAGGTGGTCAATGAGATGCCTAGAGCCACATCAATGATCTCGGAAGAGGCTTTCTCGCCTTCTGATAGAAAATCCTTTGCCTCCTTCTTCTTGTCCTTGGGTAGATACTCCAACAAGGAGGAAGAGATGTCAGACCACATCTGTCAGGATAGCCACGACGTTGGGGGCCCTGATGGCTGCCAATGTGGAGAACCTTTTGCCGATGTTGTCCAGACTGCGCCTTCCTTATCAGGTGGAACTGCAATTGGAGAAGAAGGATTTTTCGATCTTCTTTCAGCAGCCTGCATAATAACTGAATCAGGCCGAGGATGACCAATAAGGCACGCAGGAAAGTCTTCGGGTGCCCTGTACATTTTATCTAGTTTCGTAACTACCGCAGGAATAGAGGCTGGCGTTTTCAATAACTTCAGGCTCTCTTGCCATAAGCAGTCCATGATGGGTATGGCCCGAGTGGAGCATTGTGTAGAAGGTTCTAAATCCTACAGAAAACACTTGCTTAGCAAGCATAGGGAGATCAAAGCACCTTAAAGCTCTGCAAGAGATCATGGAAGCCGCCAATATCGGCAGGTGGGGAGTCGGCTATAGGCGAAGTAAGCATGAACAGAGTAGGAGCCCACTAATCGTCCCATTCATCATGGACATCTGGATCCAACTCCAGCTCCCCTTCTACTAGCTGCTGATCATCACTGCCCAGCACCTGAACAGGAATTTCCAAAGGTGGCGGAATATTTCTTATTCTTGTAAGTGGAGGCAGAGGTGCAGCCAGCAGCACAGGAATCACAACAGGAACCACCTGTGTAGATGGTGGTTGCGGAACAGAGTTCACCTCAGGAAATCACTTATAGTAGTCATGAAGCATCATACGAAAGTCGGAGACCAACAAATGTGAATATTGATGGAAGGTTCTTGTGCATCATCCTCCTGTTCTTCATAATGGTAGTGCTCTTGAAATGCATCGAAACATTGAGAAATGGGACGCCATGCATCAGAGAAGGAATATTCACCCTCTAAATAAGCAGATGGATTATCTAGCATCTCATCCTCTGTTGAGTTCTGGCACTTGATTCTGAGCTGTGAGGTGCTGTATGCAGGGCAATAAGGACCATCATCCTTAGATTCTTGGAAATCCAAGAGACGAGCAGGAAGCAAGGGAGATACTTTTGTAAAGTCCTATAGGTGAGATGATATCGCCTTTAAAAACACAACATCCTCTTCCGACTTGCTCAACAGTAGAACCATCTGGGGCAGCTGGAGAGATACTCGCTGACGGTGAGGTGATGAGCTGGACTGCCGAAGGCGAAACCCTCGTCGACAGAGATGATCTTACAACAGTCGACAACAGTGACACCACCACTTCCATGTTGGACGTAAACATAGAAGTCGCTGATGAAACCGTCGATGGAGCGCCTGATTCTATGGAGACGGAGGCCATAGAGGGCAATTTCTTCATCGACGGGGTTGTCGAGGAGCAGATTTTCACAGATGAAGAATCCCTGAAGGGAGTATAAGGTGCAGACGGTAGAGCAGAATCAGCTCTTTGATGAGAGGAAGAGGGACAAGGATAAACTTTTTTAACTCTATTTTCTTCAGGCCTCTCTTTACTTTGAGATCTATATTTTTTAGGATCTCAATGCGAAGAGGAATACCCTTCTTCCTTTCTTTTCTGGGAAGAGGTATGGGGCATCTCCTCACCTTCAGAGTCAGAGTCTTTACCAGCCTATTTTCTTTGCAGCACGAGAAGCAGCCTATCCTCATGGTCCTTGGGGGTTTTTGTGGAAAAAGTACAATTGTACTTGAATTCTTTGGGCTTGTGGTCAGGATACGGGCAGTAAAGGCACTCTTTATGTGTGTCCTCAGAATACAGTCTGGACTTTCAACAAGTCTTACCGGGCCTAAAGAACCCATTTTTAGACTCAGACATAATGAAGGAAAATAGATACTCAAACTCTGGGACTGTACCTCAGAAGAAGAGATGAAGCGAAGAAATGAACTTCAAGCCTGAAGTTCAGAAGGGCAAAAGAAGGAACACTGTGACAGAGCAGAACTCAGGGAGACTCCCTAACGCACGACGTGTGGTAAGAAATCTGAGGCATGGTGGCCCTGCAGGGGATGGAGACTCTATGGTCTATGCTCTGATTGAAGGACATTTGTATGTTTTAAAACAATGATAATAGGTTGCTAAAGGCTATTTAATCTCTATGGCAATTGAATGTTAAACTTTACTACTGCTATTTTACTGCTACCATGGGACTCCCACCATGACGATGGGGAAGATTCAAGCATGTGAATCTATAAAAGATACAATACTGGAGAAATATAAAACTATGTCTATTTGCTACACAACACTCACTAACACATTGGTGTATCTCTGTTGGACTTGGCCCTTTTTTGCAGGGTCATCCCTGAACTTTTTGCCTTTCTCCTAGCCTTTTTTCTGACATGGTGTTGGTGGTTCTAGGACTCGGGGCACTTTAGCACTGCTGTCCAGTGTAAAGTGCGTATGCTCTCTGTGGTAAACATGGTAAGATTGGTCTACACCTGTTTGGCATATTTAATCTACCTATCAGTCACTTGTAAAGTTGTATCTCAGATACCCAGGACCGCTAAATTAAATGCTACTGGTGGGCGTGCAGCACTGATTGTGCCACCCACCAAAGTAGCCTTTCAAACCTGTCTCAGGCCTCTGCCATTGCAGGGCCTATGCGTGCAGTGTTACTGCCGCTGAGACATGGCACCTAAAGTGTGGGCCATGTCTGTGACCCCCCCTTTTACTACATGTCAGTCACCCCTAAGGTAGGCCCTAGCATGCCCTATGGGCAGGGTGTATTGTAGGGAAAAGGTAGGACAAGTACCTTAAGTGTATGACATATCCTGGTAGTGACAAACAGCCATTTTGGTTTCTCACTGCTGTGAGGGTGCCCTCCCTTAGGAATGCATTGGGGTTTCCCTGATAAGGGTTGCAGTGGTAATTACTGATATGAGAGGAGCAGTGTGGTCAAGTTTGGTATATTTGGAATAGTGATAATAAATGCTACGCAACGGTGTGCGCAGATTTATTATACCTATTTTAGAAGTGCCAATTTTAGAAGTTGGCATTTCTGTGTACTATTTGTCTGCCTGCCTGATGTGGATTTCACGTCTGGCTTTGGAGTGACAGGGGCTGGTGAGGTGTGTGTGGCTCCAGGAAGGGCAGGGTGAGTCAGCGCTAGGCTGAATAGGGGATCTGCATTTGGAGTAGTGGGAGTAGTAGTCCCCTGAGCCTGAATAGGTCTGTGCCTGCCTGGGTGAATGCTGGTTCCGCCCCCCTGTGGTGTTTCTGATCAACGAGCCCCCACCTGACAAAGGGAAAGAGGAGCCATGTCAACTAAGTGCCCCAAAACCCCCCAGACCGGCAGGAAGGAAGTAGCCGGAAGTCCGGCTGAACGTTCCTGGAGGAAGGCGGGCCCCCGTGTGCCGGTGGGAGACCCGCATGTGGCCAGAAGAGTGAGGACCTTGTGGGCTCCATCTCATGGAGCAGAAGCCAGGCGGAAGCCTACCCCGTGCTGGTGAGCGGCCAACAGACCACCCAGACTTTGCCTGTGTGTTGGAAGCTTCAGCAAGAGGACCGGAGGAGTCCCCGGACAGCCCGGTTAGTGGGGGGCTGAATCTAGGCCTTGCAGGTGCCGAGATTGGCAACAAAAGAGCCCCGGAGTAGTGGGGCACCGGATTCACGTTGATGGTGCCTGGAGACGTGTCGGTGCTCCGGAGGCACGTGTAGTGCCAGTGCCTTATTGTTCTTCACAGCTGCGCCGCAGTTGCAGCGTGGGGCAAGGTTTGTGTGTCGAGTCCCAAAGCGGGACTCACGAGGCACAGCAGTGCCAGTGCTTGTTTTGCATTCCTGAGCTGTGCCGCGAGAGCCCGGGCAGCTGCAACGACGGGGGTATATTATTTTTAGTGCCAGGAAAGGGTGAGGTGCACCCCATGCCCCCAGGGCATTTACGCACCAGTGATTTTGCTGCATTGGCAGTCGGAGGGCCATTTGGAAGGCCCCAATTACGCCATGACATTTGGGACAGAGGTCATTTGAGCCCCAGTGAAAGGCCAGTTGGCCTGGGGTCACTTCAGGGTGTAGGCTAGGGTACTGTGTGCACTTTTGTAGTGTTACTGGGGTGCATGGTTGATGCCTACTGAGATGCATAATGTGCTTATGCTATGATGTTTTAGGATGATGCCTAACACTAATGTGGTATAATGCTGAGTTCATTACTGTACCAGTAGTTACTGGTTGTGTTTGACTATCTGATGTGATGGTTCTGACAGTGGCCCGATTGGCCCTGTCTTGTATATAATCCCCTGTAAATTATTGCCTAGCGCTAGTTGGCACAGTGTATATTGTGTGATTATGATCTAATGTGTTTTGGATAATACAAACGATATTTGTTATATAACCTTGTGTGGAGTTTCTTTTGTGGTGTGCCTATTGTGTTGCTGCTGTGTGTGTGTGATGCATAAACGCTTTACACATTGCCTCTGGGATAAGCCTGATTGCTCGTGCCAAGCTACCAAGGGAGTGAGCAGGGGGTTATCTTCAGCGTGTACTTGCCCTGACTAGAGTGGTGGTTCCTGCCTTGCTTTGGCGCTAGCCCTAGCCAACCAGAATTCCCATTTCTAACAATCTCCTACTGGTAGATATCAACAGAAATAAACAATAATACTTCAATTGCAATTAGGTAAGTAGCACAAAATAAAGTGGCCTCCAGGGGGAGACCAAACCATATACTTGAAAAGTGGAATGCGAACGGTGACCAAAGTCGGGACTTGGACCAGGAAACTCAGAGGAGGTGGAGACACAAGGAACCACCCAAGGTAAGTATCAAGAAACCCCACTCAAAAGTGGAAACACAGCCACATGCCCAATAGAAGTCAATGGAAAAGTCACAGTTGCAGTTTTCAAGAAGAAGGACCCTTCCCAGTGGACCTTGAAGAAACCCAGTGGAAGACAGAAGATTAGAGAGTCACTCTACCTGTGGATACCCCAGGAACCAGGATACCTACACCAGAGAAGTCAGGTGCATAGGTGGGAAGTGATGTGGAAACCGCCGTAGACCACAATGGAGGACGTCGATGAAGATGCTGCTGGAGAAGACTGTGCAACAGTCCAGTGGAATCCAAAGGTGGATTCTTGAAGAGGAGAATCTGCAAGCAGAGGGGACAGTGTCTATGCCACTTGAAGGTGACCATGAGGCATGAAGAGCAATGCCCACTGATGTCAGAAGATGCAGGAGTGATGACGGTCACCTTATCACTGCAGCTGTGAGGACCGGGTGACGCTGAGAAAGAACAGGAGATGTGCAGGAGCTGTCCAATGTTGGAAGTACAGGACCACAGGGTCGGTGTCCGGCGGCAACACCAACAAGCCTTGGTAGCTTTAACTGAAGTGAAGAATGAAGAAGGAGCGACGTCGGGATCAGAATCACAAGCAGGAGGGTCAGAACAGGCCATGAGCAAGCAGGGGAGCCAACTAGATCAGAAGTAGACCCTTAGGAGGACCCAAGGAAACCACCAGAGGTAAGTACCCAGCAAGTGAACTTATCTGCCTCTGTCATTGTCTTTCTGTTTACACTAATTGTGGTTTCAGATCTTGTATTTTGTATAATAGTGTGCGCACCATTAGTTTAAGATTGTATTGCATTCTTATATTATGGTCTTCGTAAAACATGTATACAGATTCAATGGGTATCAATAGTTTTCTCTTTTTTTCATTTTTTATGATTAGTTTTTTGTGATATAATTTATTTCCTTACTGTCTTACTTTCTATATGTGTTATTTATGCTTTGTATAATTATGTATTTGAACCTCTTTTAATGTTATAGAAAGAATATAATAGGCTCCACTGTGTTTTAAGATTCATTCACACTTTGAAGGGGGAAACATAAGCTAAATGAGGCGAATGAGTATTGTAATTGAATTGAGCATGAATTCAGACGATAATGATATACCAATAAATTCCAGTCTGACGAAAGGGAGCATTTAAAATAGATATGCAATAGGAAGAAGATTTGATGTTGGAAGGCCTGACTATCACTAGAAGGCCACACACAGCTTAATGGTTGTGATTTATAATAGTACAAATTGAAGAGATGCTCCAAAGTTCTCCTACTTTGGTACTTTTGAGCACTTGCCAACTTCTCAAATTATACTACTTTTCATGACTTCCGCAGTATGGTGGGCTTCTGGGGACATAAGAAACTTCTGAACATCTCAAATGACATGGCCGCTGCAGGGGAGAGTCTGGGTTCAGTAGCATCACACACAACAACTATAGCCCCACTCGAAAATGTGTTAGCTAGGATAACAGCAATTGAGGACATGTTACGTAGTGGTCAAGGAGTATATGCTGGAAATGATGTTGCATAACCATTCAGTATCGGATGATAGCATAATAGCTTCCCCTTGTCGGTTCAAGTCCCCTCATGTTCTACATAACGTACCCATAGAATCAAAGATTACCTCTAGGCCAACATTAAGTTCCGTCCCTGCCCATGTTAAGCCCCCTGACACTGTCTTGCCACTTACTTCGTACGCTGTTTCCATGCAGAAAGAGGAGGTGAGTTTGAGCCTGCCTCCAGAAGCCACCCCATTAACCATAATTTTAGCTAATGTACCGCCCCTTGCCCCACAGGCAATTGAAACTTGGGAGGCATTGAGAAACATGGCACCCTGCTGGCTTGGGACCAAAACCGGGCTAACAGTGTCCCTGTTCACTGAATTTAAAATGGCAAGAAGGGTAGGCTGGGTAGGAAGAAGGGGAAAAACACTCCCTGGGGACTGTCTTGTTCTTACTTTCAAATCAACATGTTTGGTACACAAGATCCTCCGTAGACTTGGTAGTGATCCTATAGCAACATCTGGAATAAATGTCCTGCCCCTGGGGTATTTTTATCCCCCTTGGAATCAATCTTATCAGTCCTTACAGCGGAGACCCATTACCACTAATACCTATCAGCAGTTTAGCTTACTTGTTCATAACAGGTTCGATATCCTACCTTCTTTAGAAGATATAGACTGACTTATTTCCTTACCTACTCCTGTGGCACAAAGCAGGATCACAGAAAATATCCACCCCAGCTTAAATTTGGCATCTATGGATCAAATGAACCCTATTGCTAGCATCAGATCCAGTGTTGAGAATTTAGCTGAGTCCCCTCCCACTTATCAATGTTTGGGTCCACCTGATAATGACTTACCGGCGGGCCTAGTGGTGGACGCCTATCCAGCTATTGATAATAACGAGTTGGGACTCCACACAATAGATGTAAACATTAGCCACCCATGCTCCATAAGTGCATGGGTGAACATTCATGTTCTTCAACAGCCGTGACTGTTTTCATTGATTTGGTTACTTTTTAATTCAGAGTTTTTTTCTCCCAATTTTCAAATTTGGCAACATAGGACCTGTTTTCACCTGCATTATAATATGCCTTCTCCTTTTGTGTTTTATGGAATTGTAACCATGCTGACCATATTATTCTTTTTCATATGTCTGCTTATGTTGGCTAAGATGCTGCACATGAGATCACATCGTTAAAATAAATAATTTAACCTTACAGTGTCTCTTCTTTACTCCTGTTGTGCACTGGTATGAGAGTATAACAAAAGAGTGTTCTCACTTCCCACCATTCCTGAGTTTGTACTAAGTCGCATGTTGTAGGTTGTCTAATCATTGGTTGCTTTGCTGTAGGATGAACAGCTAATGAGACACTGATGCTAGCTGTTTGGGGTTCTCTAGGTACTGACGTGAGTTTCTGGCAGACCACAATTCACTGATGTCCTAGGTCTCTGAGCACAGTTCTGTGTAGGAACGGAATCCTTGCAACACCACCAGAAGCTTTGGTGTATCTTAGAGGACATGGGGGTGAAAATCCAAATAGTCAACTTATTACTTAGAGGCCAGGGTTCACAATGGCAGAAATGGTGAGCTCACCCATAGCTTCCCTGTTAAAAAGGGTGTGAGGCAGGGGTGTGTGCTAGCTCCACTCCTCTTCACCCTCTACATAAATAACCTAGGTGATACTTTATCACGGGAATGTTACGACCTACCCTGTGTCGGTAAAAAGAAAGTTGGTGCATTGTTATATGCTGACGACGGAGTCTTGTTAGCACGCACCCCAATTGCCCTACAAAAAATCGTGATAAGTTTTGCTCCCTACATGTCAAGCCTAGATATTCATGTTAATATTTCCAAAACCTTTATCGTGAAATGTAGTAAGCCTAGTGTTAAGTGGCGAGATATTTTTATAAGTAAAGGAAAACTTGAATTTGTTGATAATTTTTCATACCTGGGCATTGTTTTTGATAAATGGGGTACGTGGGTGAAAGCAGTAAACTGTAGAATACTACTTTTCGCAAAAGCTATAGGCGCCTTGATTAATTTTGCTAGGAGACTGGGTCAGCGTCCTATCAACGATTTATTGATCATTTACAAAGCTAAATGCATTTCTGTTGATCTGTACGGAGCTGGCATTTGGGGATATGTAAACGTGGAGTCCCTTCAACGACTTGAGATCCAGTTTTTTGAGGTACCTATTAGCTGTTCCTGATAGTACGGCTACGTATATTTGTCATTCTGAATTGGGATTGCTATACTTGTCCGATCCTATTAAAATACAGCCGATCTTGTTGTGACAAAAGGTCTGGACCGGTGTGACCACAGGTTTTAACCGGAATGTGATTTCAGATTGGCTGAACCTGCAACACGTAAAAAGTATCCCTTGGCTCGCCTATATTAAAAAACGTTATGTGCCACGTAGGCCATCCTGAGTTTTTTGCTAATCCTGATATCCTGTCCCTTATTATGAGGAGGGAATTAAAATCAATATGCACTTGGAGATGATTAGGCTGTCTTCTAATATCATGAAGCCTTCAGTGAGAACCAACCAATTGCTCCTGACCCAGACTGGGATACAACCACATTTATTACGCACTTCTAGTAAATATGACATGTTTTTACTGACGCGCCTACGTTTAGGCAACTTTCACACCCTGGTTACTTTACCACAGATTACCGATTGGTGACTTTCTCTATGCCCTTGTCCTTGTGACGATATTTCAACACAGACAACAATCCATATCATGTTTACTGCAAGTTTTATACCTCACTTAGGAAAAGATGGATTTTTCTGAAAACACAAGGGTTGAGATCTTGCCGACCCGCTTTTATCAAGCTGCAACTTTTGGATGATGAAATTGTTAGTGACCATATTGCTAAGTTTCTGAAAGGGGGTCAGAACTAGAAGAATGATGCAAGGCCCGAACCTCGATTAAACAAAAATGGTTATCAATCGTGTTTTGGTGGTGCACTGAACTGAGAACAAGGTTTTCTCTTTTAATCAATTGATTATATCTGTGTGTAAATTGTATTAGTTGCTACATGTTTTAAGTTTTTTATGATTTTATTTATATCCTTGTAATATTCTGTTTGTATTAATCGACGTGTTGCGTGCTTTTATGATCTGATTTTTCAAATCGAATAAAGCGTATCTTGACTTGACTTGACATGGCTCCCAATTTTCCACATGTTGAAAAAGATGGAAACAACTTCCCTCTTGCGCCATCTCTATCAGCAGCTCAGAACCAAACAATTCTTCACCTAGTTCCTATTTCTAAAACTTTTACAATCACTTAAGCCTGCATAGTTATTTGGATGAAAAAGGAAAATGGCACAAAGACACACGTTCACAAAATCAAGTCTTCTGCAACATTCATGTTGAGAGTGCTGTGAGAGTGATCGGATGTGGAAAGTGTGCAGGGAAACTCTAATTGATATTGTACACAAAAATGATTAGCTGCTTATGAGCAAAAATGTAGCAGTCTTTATACAGGTCTGACAGTGCACATTAAACAAAGCAAAAAAGCACCTGTAGGCAAAATGGCATTGCCTCCTGCCCTTACCGTTAAAGCGATCAATGGCCTCCTGTCGCAGGCCTCCTGTGATCCCACCATCGATGCGCTCATACTTGTATCCTTCATAGTCTAAGAAGTCTTCCAAAAGGTCCAGCATCTTCGTCATCTACAAAGGCAAAAAGAAAAGAGTAAGCAACCAATCAAATTATTTTTACAAAAAACGAATGTATTATGTACATTTTATAAGAAATTAATGTCACCAATAAATAAAAGAGGATAAAAAGGATTACTTACCTGTACCCATCATTCTTCAGAATTGGTATCTTGCATAGATTCACATACTTGAATCATTCCAGTTATCACAGTAATATCACAAAAGCAGTTCTAGGTTAAACTAGCATCAAGGCCAAAACAAAGACTGTATAGTAGCAGATTAACATAATTTACAAATAACTAAACTTCAACAAATCAGAGATAATTAGTCTAAAGACCACACCTCGAGATGCCACCATCCTTCAGATTTTATTTAGCACTTGTGCAAAGAAATAATAGAAGTAGGTAAGCCTCTATTGGGGAAGAGGATGGGTAGCATGTGAATCTATGCTGTGCTCTTCAACTGGTTAGAGAAGCATCTCTTGCCATTACAAAGCAGGACCTCTGTTGAAGGAAATTCAATGCTACTGTGGCATTTGTGTGATTGGATCACTCCATGGTAAACTTTGGGTCTGATTTAGAGTTTGTCATAGAGGGTTCTCTGTTGCAACTATGATAGAGTATCCTCTCCGCCAAACCCTCAGTGCACCTGCCCGATTTACAATTCTTGAAAAAGCACCATAAGTATAGTTCATACAGGTGCAAAATGGACATTGGTCGAATACAGTACCAACAGTGGTTGAACCATGACTTTCTTTGCGGGAGCAATCCCTAGAACTACATATGAATTTGAAAAGTATTAGGGCCAGGTTTAGGTAGCTAAATAACAGTCGTTAACCGCTGAAAATCGGTGAATTTCCCGTTACCGATGGGTATTTAGCCCTTCCTAATGTAGGAGGCTGTAAATAGGGATTCAGTAATTTACTGATTCCTTATTTTAAGGAATCGGTAAAATACTGATTCCTCATTTTAAGGAATCGGTAAATTACCGAATCCTTAAAAGCTATGTAGGTAGCACTTAAGTGAGTGCATTTTTGCTTTAAGGATTCGTTATTTACCACCAACTACAAGTTGGTGGTAAATACCGAATACCTTTAAAAAAGCAAATATTTGCTTTTTTCAAAGTGCCATGTGGCAGACATACATGCCCTTAGGGCATGTATGTGCGCCACATGTGCACACATACACGATTGGGCCTCCAGGCCCATAGGAATGAATGGGAATGTATTCCTTATTACCGAATTGGTATTACCGAATCTGTAATAAGGAATATTACAGAATCGGTCAATTTTACCTATTTTTTACCGACATCAAATTTACCGATTCCTAAATACTGAATCAGTAAAATTCGGCATTTAAGAGTCGGTAAATTGAAATTACCTACATCGGGCTCTTAGAGAGAAAACCAAACCGAAGAAAAAATTAACATGTGAAAAAGAGAGAGCACAGTCCATGTGAAAAAAATGTGTTGGTTGTTGAGGGGGCTAGGGGTGAAACCCTACTCAAGCAACAGCCACAATCCTTGTCAGGATGAAACCCAAAATTTCACTAAATTAACCTGGGCTTTATCCTCTGGTAGCTTGGTACAAAAGAAGTCAGGCTTAACTTAGAAGCAACGTGTAAAGTGTTAATCCAGCACTACAACAGTATTACAGTTGAAACACAACGCAAGAAAAATCCCACACTGGTTTAAAAAAAATAGAGTAAAATGTTATTAAATATTTGACCCCAAAATGAAAAAGAAATCCAATCAGTATAACTGGAATCATACAATTTTAAAGGTTTCAGGTAATTATAGTGCCTAAAAGCACTCAAGGCTATCTGGTCATGTACGACAAGGTGATAGTCATAAGTTCAGTCTAACCACGATGGAGTGCAGGACGGATACAGGGACCAGGTTAGTCCAGCTGAACAAGTTACCCTCTACAGTCCAGCACGAAGAGTTCCGTTCGCGGTGGAGCAGGCCACAAAGAGCAGGGAAAGCGTAGCAGATGGGCATTGGGGTAGTGCGAAGAGCATGCTGGTCGTCACGGATGGTTGTCGCTTAGCGTGAAAATCCTGTTAGTGGTCACAGACAGTCAATGCTGGTGATTTGCAATGGTGATCATGGCGGGCTGTCAATGCTATGGCGGAAAGTGCAGATCTTGCGCTGCTGTTGGTCGCTGTAACACGAAGAGTCAGGTTAATCAGAGCTTTTCTCTGGCAGCCAGCGTAGGCGGCATGATCTTGACCAAAAGGGTCTGTTTGTGGCCACAAAGAGCCCAAACACTTCAGAATTTCTTCTTTTCTTTCTTGAGGAGCTTAACTAATGCTACACCTATGGTCCAGGACCTGGCAGGCACCTGTTGGGGAGGAGGAACTCACTCCAGCAGAGAACAGGAGGGTTCAGACGGATCTAGTCCAGGCAAAAATAGATTTAGGCACAGATCTCTGTACAGGGGTGAATGTTTGGCATTGTTCAGCACTCTGTCCATCAATTGTTCTTTTTGCAGCAGGTAAGCTGGGAGGCTGCAAAGAGGCTTCTGGAACTTGTTGAGACCTTGTAGCTCAGAACAGGAGGTAGCTGACCCATGGAGGGTGAAGGGATGAAGGGTGCAAGTCCGGTCTTCCTTCTCAGAAAGCAAGGCAGGACTCAAGCAGCAGGGTGTCCTTCTTCTGTAATATCCACAGGTCCAGGAGTGTACTTAGGAGTGGGACTGAGGATCCCCTATTTAGACTTGGTGCCCAGTTTGAAGTCGGAGAACCTTCTGGAGTTTCACCCAACAGGTGTGTCTGGAATTTCCTGCCTCTCTGCCTTGATCCCAGTCTGTATGGGGCACAATAGTCTCGTGTGAGGGCCTTTGTGGGTGAGTCTTAATATCATGAAATTCGTTTTTCACTACCATGACATGTAAAACATAAGTACATGTCCATCTTTGTAAATACATTGCACCCTTCCCTATAGGCTGTTTAGGGCATACAATGGGGTGGGAAGGTTTAGGCCTGGCACAAGGTTTGTTTTGCCAGGTAAAAATGACAGTGTAATGCTGCCAACAGGCTGCAATGACAGACCTGAGAGTTGTTTGAAAAGGCTTCTCAAGTGGGCAGCCCAAGCAATGCTGCAGGCCCACTAGTAGCATTCAATTTACAGTCCCTGGGTACATATAATACTACTTTAATAAGGATTTACAAGCAAATTAAATGTACCAATTGGGTGTAAACTACTTTTAACATGTTTAAAGGAGTGAGCACAAGCACTTTAGCATTTGTTAGCAGTGGTGAGGTGCGCAGAGTCCTAAAAGTCAACAAAAACGCGTTCAGAAACAGGTGGGGTAAAAGTAACAAGTCAGGGATGACCCTACAGCAGAGGTCTTCAAACCTTTATGCTCCGAGTCCCCGGTAAGCAAAATGTTTGAGGTCAGGCCCACCTCTACAACTTTATGGCAGAGATTGGGGGAGCGGAAGGGATATGGCTGCATGCAGGGGGGCGGGCTTATGAGATGATTTTAGGAGTTCTTATTCTATAGCTCAAAAACCACACTAAATATGAGATTTATAAAACAATAAATGCATCAAACAAAAACGTATTATTGAGCTCCTCAAACTATTGGGCCCCAATACAACTACACCTGCTGCACTAATTATAACAGCAGTCCGAGTAGCAGGCTATCCCCTCTGCATCTTTCACCTCTTCCTCACCATGCCTTAACATCACTCCAATCTTGAAACAGGCTCTCGGTCCCTTTCAGAAAATAAGAGCTCCCACATGTTGTCTCCCTTTTTTTCTGCAAGGTTGTCCTCAGTCGTAATGCTAGAAAAGAAAATAAGCTCCCATTCCCCCTTTTTAAAGGTAGGGCAGTCATAATTGTGATGCAGTGGGCCCCTCAAACTGCTGGGCGCCAGTCTGCTTCATTAATGATAACCAGCAGTGGCCACTTACACACCTAGCAGCAGGACCTTCTGCACTAATAAATGGCCTTTAAAAAAAAAAAAACAGCAACTTATATTGTTTCCTTCTTTGGTGTATTTCTCTGAAGAAGATGTCTCTGGTCATTTGCAAACATAAAAATGAGTCCCTATACATGCTCTGGTTTGCGGGCCACCTGTTTGACAATATCCATGAATCTCGCTCCTTTCCTCTTTTTCCTGGATCATTTGTCCGAGGCCCCAGGGGTCAAGAGGATTAGGGCTCTGCCTCTGAATGCAACCCTGCTAGCCTTCTACCTGCCACCCCATGGACTCAGCTTTCACAAAAATAATTGCCCCAGAACGGTTAATGCTGACATTCAGGTGCAACAAATTGACAGTGAAACCCTACAGCAACTAACACCTAACCTGCTATACCCAAAATAGTGAAAGTGGAAAGTATCCCAAATTTGTGTGCACACGGTCCAAGCACCCACTGTCAAGGTGCGGTCCTCAACTGAACCTGACAATTTTAAACATAAAGGAGCAATCAGTGCACCACCTCATAACCAATTAAACAAAGAACAAGGTTTGTGTCCAAAGTTGTATTTTCCAAATCTTTTTTATAATTAATCACAATTGATTTGAACGGGACATGTAACATATAAAGTAGACCCGCCAACGCATTTCGTCCAGTACAATGGACTTCTTCAGGGCATATGAGGAGTTGTCAAACATATGGCGCCGTTATATCTGAGGCAAAATGCAAGTAATCAGAATATTTCATGTAATCTGAGAACGGGACAGTAGAGTCACTGTATAAAAACATAGAACTGTTGTGCACAGCTATGTTCTAATTACAGATACAAATGGTATGTGGTGCATCAAGAGTCAGTAATACATCGGGTCACACACAACTCAGGCGGCCCGAGACAGAAAGACACATCAGCTCGGCATCGTGATATGTGCTGGAGCAGTGTATCCATTTGGATTCTCTTTTCCAGCATGCAGACAAAGAAAGACTTTGGGTTACCTCTGCCTGAATGCAAAGTGTGTGGTGGTAGTGCAGGAAGTTAAAGAAGAAATCAGCCTTCTCACCAGCCGTTAATTGGTGAGTCATTTAAAGCCAGTACCACTGGAATTATGAGTTTCTGCAGCAGCAGCGTTTTCCACATAATTATGAGTTTACCACATTTGCTACGTAATCCATCATCTGCTGCATAATATAGGATTTTAACAAAAAAACGGATTCTAGCTCAAACAGAACAAAAGTTACTTAAAACGTGACAAAGTGTTCCAGAGCAGTGGAAGGCCCTTTGCAAAGATTGACTGGTTTATTTATTTATTTATTTTGAAAGTTTTATATAGCGCGGACAAGATCTTTGCAGATATCAGAGCGCTTTACAAAGAGGGGTACATGAGGGAGCATAGTCAGACAAATATATCAATAGATCAAACAGTACAGGTAGGTGGCTGCAAAGCCAATCATGTGAGTAATAAGATAACAATACAAATAAGCAAAGTGGTCAAAACATGTAGTACAGATCAGTGCATAGTCTTACCAGAGTTCGAAATAATAGTTCAAGTGTATTTAGCCATGAGGATAGCCTTTACTTCATTTTTAAAGAGTGTAGTGGAAGAGATAAGCCTGGTTTCGGGAGGGAGTGAGTTCCAGATCCTAGGCGCCATTCCTGAGAAGAGCGCTTATATGTTTTTTCCTTCCGGAATCTTCGAGGTTTCAGCAGAAGATTGTTTGTGCCTCTAGTGTTTCTAGCTCCGCCAGAGATTGTCAGTTTCTGAGCGAGGTATCCGGGTGAGTTTAGGTGTACCGCCTTGTGTGTCATGCAGGTGATTTTCAGATGAATTCTGGCTTCAAAAGGCAGCCAATTCAGGGATTTAAAGTCAGGGGTGATATGGGAATGCTTTTTTGATCCAGTGATGAGTCTCGCTGCAGCGTTTAGAGAAACTCTTAGGGGTGCGGTTGAAGTTAGGGGGAGTCCGCAGAGGGCGACGCTGCCGTATTCAATTCGGGGGATGACTAGTGCTTGTACTGCAATTTGGAAGTCTTTGGTTGGGAGGAAAGGTTTGAGTTTCCTCAGAGTATTGATCTGGAAGTTTGTTCCCTTTGTTGCCTTGCTGATATGTTGCTGCATGTTGAGATTGGTGTCAAGTGTTATGCCTAAAGATTTTGCTGAGTCCACGATGGTGGGTTGGACATTGAGTGCGGTTAGGTGTTTAAGCCAAATTTGGGTGGTGAAGATCTTCGCTGGAGGTGAGATCAGAAGGAACTCTGTTTTCAGGGCATTGAATTTGAGATGATTATCGGCAAGCCAGGATTGGGTGCATCTGATCGTTGAGTTCAAGAGCAAAATGTCTTTGGGGGACTGTAATTTGAGATAAAGTTGGGTGTCATCAGCGTACATGTGAAAGTGTACATTGGATGCTTGTAGCAGGGTAGTGAGAGGTTCCATGACTAGGTTGAACAGTGTTGGGGATAGCGAGGATCCTTGGGGGACGCCTAGCGTTACAGGTATTGGCGAGGACATAAGGTTATTGCTCTTGAATTTCTGCGACCTGTTGTGAAGAAAGGAAGCGAACCACTTGAGAACAGTTCCAGATAAACCCATTCTTGTGTTTAGTAGTTCTAGTAAATTCTCATGTTTAACGGTGTCGAATGCTGAAGAGAGATCAAGAAGGATGAGGAGGCAGGTGTCGTTTTGGTCTAGCATTTGAAGTGCGTCGTCAATTATGTGAGTCATAGCAGTTTCTGTACTGTGCCCTGCTCGGAAGCCTGACTGGTGAGGGTTAAGGAGATCAAATTGTTCAATGTGTTTAGTCAGTTGTAGTTGTGCGCATTTTTCCAGCAGTTTGGCGAGAGTGGGGATATTGGTGATGGGACGGTAATTGTTGAGGTCAGAGGGGTCGGCTGTAGGTTTCTTTAGTAGAGGTGTGACTTGACCAACTTTGAGGGAGTCAGGTATGCTTCCTTGTTGGAGAGAGCTGTTGATAATTTTGGTCCAGAGCGGGAGAAGCAAAGGGGTAAAGTATTTTACTGCGGTAGCAGGAAGGGGGTCCGTGAGGTGATTGGATGGTTTCAGGGTGCTGAGCAGTTTGCCAATTTCTTTTTCCAAGTATGTGCCAAAGGTTGACCATGTAACCTTGTTTTTTGGTTCAGTGGGTGCTAGGCACTGGGGTTTGGAGTAGAGGTTTGCGTCAATGAGGAGATCACTCTTTATGTTGTCAGTTTTTTGGATAAGGAAAGCAGCGAAGTCTTCACAGGAGGGTGCCTCACGCACAGTGTTGACTGGTTGGGGTTGATCCTTGGATTGTGATTTGATTAGCTCAAACAGTTTTCTCGGGCGGTTTTTTGCTTGGTCGAGCTGGAGGCTGAAGAAGTCTGATTTTGAGCGTTTTATTTTCCTGAAGTAGGCGTTTCTCTTTTTCTTCAGATCTTTTAGGTGCATTGCAGAGGGCGCTGATCTCCAGGTACGCTCTGCCGTTCGCATGTCTCGTCTATCCTCATTGAGACTCCTGTTGTACCATGGATTGGAGATTTTAGTAGAGACTCTTTTTAGCTGCATAGGTGCAGCCTCATTAATTATTGAGGTCATAGCGTTGAGATAGTGGTCAGTCAGGGTTTGAACGTCCGTAGCGCCAGTCGGCGGGCGTAGGAGATTGCAACTGTTAGGGGGCAAAGAGCCTGGGTTGAGTTTTTTCATGTCTCTTTTCCAGACTTTGGGCTTGGAGAATTGAGCCTGGTTAACTTTAACTTTTTCATTGATGAAGAATGTGACAATATGATGATCTGACCAGTCACAGGGTTGGATGGACTCAAGTTGGATAGAGTCTTCTTTGGAGATGATCAGGTCGAGTATAGAACCTTTCTCGTGGGTCGGGCTGTTGCATATTTGGGTGAGGTTAAGGGCATCGAGGAAACTTTTAAGACTATTTACCACCGCGTCCTTGCGATCGTTCCAGTGGAGGTTGAAGTCACCAAGGTATATTTGGGTGAGCTGCCGTCCGGCATTGGTTGAGATCATATCCATGATTTGTTGGGAAAAGGTGAAGTTGTCCCTGGGTGGGTGGTAAATGCTGTGAAGAGAGCATATCGGTTTGCCCTCACTGATAATGTCGAGGCAGATGTATTCCCAGGATGTTGGGGATGGTAGGGAGGTGGAATTGACTTTCAGAACAGAGAGGTTGTTCCTGTAGATGCATGCGATTCCACCACCTATTTTGCCTGATCTGTCGAGCCTGATAATGTGGTAGTTGGGCGGAACCAGAATGTCCATTATAGGTGTTGAAGATTCAGTTAGCCAGGTTTCAGTCAGGATGATTAGGTCAAGGTCCAGCGATAAGAGGAGATCAGCAATGGCGGCGGAATGTTTCGAGGCCGATCCGCAGTTGAGGAGAGTGCATTTGAGACGGGGTGTGTCAAGGGTGGTGGATGGTTCTAGAGAGAGAGGGACTTTTCTAAAGTTATTGGGGATGGAGAATCTGCTGTTTAGTGTGGGGGGTCTAAGGGGATTTGAGTGTATCGTGGGGATGGTGAGGTGAGGGGTGGTTGTGTCATTTTGGGGGGCTGGGTCATAGGAGCGGAGAAGGGTGAGTGTGTCGAGGTCAGAAGAAGGGTTGTGGGTGCGCTGAGGGCGGTTGTTGCGATTGCGAGCTGGGATTGAGGTCAGGTTGGGGGGGAGTTGAGTGAGAGAGTTAATCGGAAGGGTGAGGGACAGGTTGAGTGGGGAGGTGTAGTTGTGTGAGGTGTTGCAGGGGCGACGAGGGCAGTTGCTGTGTCTATGAGCAGGGATTGGCGCCCGGTGTGGGGCGTGTTGATTGAGGGAGTCAGCCGGAGGGGTAGGGGACAAGTTGGGAGGGGTCACCCCAGGCGGGGAGGTGTAGTTGTGTGAGGGGTTGCAGGGGCGACGAGGGGGACGAGGGCAGTTGCTGCGTCTATGAGCAGGGATTGACGCCCGGTGTGGGGCGTGTTGATTGAGGGAGACAGCCGGAGGGGTAGGGGACAAGTTGGGAGGGGAGGTGGATGAGGGGTGTATGGGGTGTGTGGAGAGTAGTTCTTTGATGATGTGTATGTCTTCTTTGATCTGAGTGAGGGTGGCCATGATGTGGTCCATCGTGGGGTAAGTGGTGGAGGTGGGGGTGGCAGAGGTGAGTGACTGACCAGGGAATTCGCGGGCAGGTGGGAGAGTGGGCTAGTGTTCGAGCAGGGCTGCGTTGTGTTAGTGTACGGGAAGGTGTTATGGCTGCTTATTGCTGTATTTGGGTGTGAAACTGGTACTAACGAGGGGAAATATTTTCCGTGACAGAGTTATCATGAGTTAGCCAAAATAATGAAGTAATGCTAACCTCGAAATTTGCCGCATTGTGTTGCATAATTTACCTTTTCTTGCTGCATAATTTTGTCCACCCTGCTGCATAGTGTGGTCCTCTCCAGCTGAATAATTCCAGTGGATCTGCCTAAAGCTTCATGGTGGCAAAGATGTATTCTTTTTGAGGTGTAATGTAGGGGAGTTATCAGCTGAGTTCTGGAATAATTGAGACACTTATAAAAATGTCCGCATTAGATACAGTCTGATTACTTATTACTAAAATCTATATTTTGTAAGAACTTGTTTTATCTCAAACACTGCATCATTTTGCTGAAGCCTAGCTTAGACTATGTGAAATACTATTTTAAAATAACGACTTACATATTCACAGTGCTTTCTGCCACAGGCTGGTACCTCAGAGCACTATAAACAGGGCCACTGGAATTATGTGGCAGGAGAAGGCCAAATTATGCAGCAGAATTGACTTTATTTTGCAGCAAGCAAAGGCGAATTATGCTGCATAATGCTGCACTTTTTGTGATAACATTACTGCATTCTTTTGTCATTTTTAGGCAAGCCCTCTATGGGTATTTGGCACACCCACCAATTGCCATTGCTGGCCACGGAATCGAGCCGCTTGCCCAACAAATGGTCCGAGGGTTGTTCCGATCTGTGACGGACTCAGGGCTCGAGTAGGGGTACCACGCGGGTGAACGGCCCCCCCCCCCACTTATTTTACCGGGAGCTCGATAACTAGAGCAAATGGAGCCACACATGAACGCTGCTCACGCGCTGGCTTCTCTGATGCAATCGAATCTAAGGGTTGAGCAAGAGGAGGCAATGAATCTGATGGTGCAAGCCACCTTTCGTGACGTCACTTCCTGTCGTGACGTCAGTGTCCCCACACTTCTTTTTTTAAGACCTGTGCTCTGGACGGACGGCATCATGGTAGCTTGCTATGGAATTGATAGTATATGTATGCTCACCAGCCAGATTCTGTGCAGTGCGGCACTTTTATCCGGCACTGTCAGTATCATCTGTGCCAGCTTATTTAACCGACTTTATCGTGTTCAATTAGTTTCCGCATTGCCTGTTTTCAAGATCAGGAGATTGTGCATTTTAGAAAGGACAAGGTTAGCGCCTGGAGGCCAACGGCAAAGTATTATTTAGCTTTCCTCCTTAAAATATTTTATATCACATAGGAGCCAGCAGTGACATAGCTGATACTTGTTGCATTGTATTTACTTTCATGAACTCCAGCATGTAATGTACACTTGTTTGACGATTTATTTTCTCCTTTTTAGGTCAAAACGCTCTTCTCCTGTCTGGTTTATTTGAAATAAAAAAAACTGAACTGGGCATGACGTTCCTCGTGACACTGAATCATAAGTAAGCCTCACAGATATGAGAAGACACTCTGCCAGTGTTCTTTTTACTTGCTGTCTGGGGTATGGTTTAATTCAAAATAAATATTTGGGAATGAAGGATGTATCTTAATTAATAAGGTTTGTTCACTTAATTAATGAGCTATATTTAAAAAAGGATTCCTTCTACTACTGGTGAGTTCCTTTAACTTTAAAATATATATATATATATATATATATGCCGCGTCCTTTGTTGTAAAAAAAAATATTTATATGTATATATATTTAAAGAGGGCTAATCTCTAGAAATATGCACGTTCCATGCCCAGTCTTAATCTATTACATGACATGTAACTTTCGAAATTGCTTCCAGCCATTTGATGAAAGTGCCACACTTTGAAAGTTAACGCATCAGCAAAGGAGAGGATATGCTTTGAAATCCTGCCTGGGCGCATAATGCGCTGATTTTGTTAAAGTTTCTCTTTCCCCATGATTCCCAGAAGAAATGATGTCCTTATCTATATTTTTATAAAAGAAGAAAATGCGATAAGAGCGATGTAATGAGACACCAGCCCTTTTGAAGCCAGAGCGCCATGCTGCACTTGCATCAAACTCACTCGCACAATTTCTCGCAATGCAATGACGAACAAGCAGGAGGTGCATGTTGTACCTGTCAAAACATGCTTTCTTTTTGATCTAGTGCTCATCCTCTTAGGACGCCAGAAAACCTGCGTCCCGTAATCTGAACTGACTGTTTAATAGCTTAATTTTTGCTAGCCAGCTGACCAGGCTTTAACGAACAACCCACCTCTCTATAAATCTCTCTTCTTACTGTTTCTGCACTGTGAAAATTATGGGTTGCTTAACTGCTGGGCAAACATTACAACTAGTCCTTTGAAAAACAGTGGCATGATAAATATTGAATTCCTCTTCAATTCACCACAATCGCCCCCCTCCCCCCCCCCCCCCCCGGAACGCTACCACCTGGATGACTTCCTTTACAGACATTATTGCTCCTCTTTCCCTGAAAGCGGCCAATTTTTCCATTCTTGGCGACCTGAATCTCCATCTGGAAGTCGGTCAATGTAATGTCAGCAAACTGTTTTTATCCGAACTGGAAACTTTAAATATCTTATTATGCAACTCTGGGCCTACACATTCTGCTGGGCACTTATTGGACCCCGTCCTTTTACAATCTCCCTTTTGAATGCTCCCTCCCTGCCCGCTCTTTGGAATGGTCTGACCATTATGCTGTACATTTTGTCTTATTCCAGCCTAAAATTCAAAATAATAACAGCAGCAGTAGGGATGTGCTCATACGTCGTTGGCATTTGCTTAATATTACTGATCTTAATACACGTTTATCGAATACTCTTCCCAACACCAACACATCCACATCTGTATTAAACTCCGAAGTATTCAAATGGCTGGACTCTGCCATTGATGAACTTCTTCCCCTCACACTTAAAAAGTCTTCATCCCACCGACCCCCTGCACCCTGGTTTTCTGATGAGCTAAAACGCATGAGATCTAGTTGTAAGACTTTAGAGAGAAAATGGAGACGCTTTTATTCTGTCTCCCGTAAGATAGCCTACAAGGAAGCCCGTAGGGACTACCATCACCACTGTAAAATGGCTAGAGCTGCCTATGTTTCAAATACAGTAACTAATGCCCAAAACTGTCCCCGTACTCTCTTCTCGGTTGTGAAGAAATTAACTGGAGCAGATGCAATACCAGCCCCTCCTGCCTTGGATGAGGCTCAATGCAATTTGGTCGCACATTTTTTCATATCTAAAGTAGAGCGCATCTATGACTCATTAAGTCCTTTAACATCTAAGGATACGCCTCTGCCAGAGCCTATTCTGACTCCAGATGTTTCTTTCCCCCAGAGGATGAAACTTGCGAATTGGTTTCCTCTTGATGATGCCTCCTTTTTTCTCTGTTTAAATAGCATTAAGTCTGGATCCCCTCGGGATCCGGTACCAGCCAAGATTGTAAAACTACTGGAACTCAGCCCTCGTCAAGTGCTACTGCAACTTCTTAACTCTTCTTTATCTGAGTCATTTGTTCCACAAGAGTGGAAGCACGCAATGATAATCCCTTTATTAAAAAAGGCTGGAGCGGACATTACCAACTTGTCCAATTTTCGACCAATTTCATTGCTTCCCACTTTTTCAAAGATCCTGGAAAGACACATTAATACTCAATTAACACATCTAGTGGAGAGCTCGGGCTTCCTACATCCGTCCCAATCAGGCTTTAGAGCGCATCATTCGACTGAAACCATCCTTCTTGTGACTCTCCGGTCCCTGGGAGTAGAAGGTGCGGCTCTACCCTGGATAGCCTCCTTGGTATACACCCGTTACAACGGATCTTTTACTCCGCAGACCCATTACAACGCGACCATTACTCCGCATACCATTACAACGCATTGCGCTGGGGGGCGCTCTAGGATAGGGAATAAGTATAATTTACTATCCAACACCTTCCCTAGGGTCCACGGGGACTGGAGTTAGAATAGTAAATTATACTTACCACTATCCAGCGCCCCAAGGCGCTATGCGTTGTAACGGTATGCGGAGTAAAAGTCGCGTTGTAATGGTCTGCGGAGTAAAAGTATGCGTTATAACGTCATACATCCTAGCCTCCTTTTTAAAAGATCGCACTTTCCAGGTATTTTCTGTTTCTGCTTCCTCTACAATTCATCCCTCGGCGTATGGTGTTCCCCAGGGGTCGATACTTAGTCCCCTATTGTTTAACATTTATGTAAGATCTCTAGCCACTATTGTGGAAGAAGTGGGTCTTACACTGTACTCCTACGCCGACGACTCACAGATCATCTATTCTCTCTCTGATAAAGAATGCAATAATACTTCTGCTTTGAAAGAAGGTCTGATCCGGGTCTCGAGATGGATGAAGACTAACTTCTTAAAGTTAAACGGTGATAAAACCGAGGTTGTGATACTGGGTAAGAATAAGGACCTCTGGGCCTCCCACCACTGGCCCCCTGATATGGGACCAACTCCGCAACCAGTAACCGTAGTTCGCAACCTTGGGTTTCTCATTGATGAGAAACTCACAATGAGACAGCAGGCTGTAAAGGTGGCCTCCATCTGTTTTGCCACCTTGAGATGGCTACAGAAGATCCTGTGGATGTTGCCCCTTTCCACACGAAAAACGGTAGTCCAGGCATTGGTTGTTTCCCGCCTGGACTATGGCAACGTCCTATATCTTGGAGCCGACCTAACAACTATAAAAAAACTCCAGGTTGTGCAGAACGCTACTGCCCGCCTGCTCTGCAACATCCCTAGGAGAACATCTGCCTCTACAGCACTACGCAACCTTCATTGGCTTAAAATTCCCCATAGAATCAAATTCAAAGCTTTGTGTCACGTTTTTAAAATTAAACACGGCTCAGCCCCTAGATACCTTCGGGACCTTATCCAGGCTTATAAACCTAGCCGAACTTTAAGATCATCACTACATGGTGACTTTTCTGTTCCCAGATTTAGGGTGGCAAAAATGGGAGGCCGGTATTTTGCCCATCTAGGCCCCAAATTCTGGAATACTCTTCCTGTGACTCTAAAGACAGAAACCAGTCTTCTCTGTTTCCGCAAGGGACTTAAAACGTGGCTCTTCTGTCAGTAATTTGTAGCCTGTAAACTCAGCCTGCCAGTCTTCTTCTTCAGTCTGTCCCTTAGCGCCGGGAAACCCACTGCGGGTAGCTGCGCGCTTTAGAAGTTTAAATAAATAAATAAATGTTACTTTTTGTTTTTATTGGTGTTTTATGTACATTTGTAATCTAATATGTATACAACTCCTTCCCTGTTTGCCCAGTTTGATGTGATGCATTCTTATCTCAACATTCATAAGTGCGTTTTTAGGTCTCGCCTGCATTGCAACGCATGCGCTGTCGCTGGCAAGAAATTTTGTGAGGGGTTTCAGAAAAGGGCTTTAAGCCCCACCCCTCATTTCCATTGGCTGGCGTCACAGTTTATGCTAAAAGGTGGCCTGCCATTGGTAATGAGGGTTTTTTGGCGATGCCCTTTTGCCTCCGATCCGACTGGGTCACCGGCTTTGCTGCTGTCACAAAGCACTTTCTTATCTTTATGTGTTCCACGCTAATTGGAAACACATGCCCCATATAGCTAAGAGAGAGCACACGCAACGCTGTCTGCGTGTTCCACGCTAATTGGAAACACATGCCCCATATAGCTAAGAGAGAGCACACGCAACGCTGTCTGCGTGTTTGTAGGAGAGTAGGGTCTGCAATCCTATGATCACCCAGATTTTTGCTTTTTGCTGCACTGGTTTACGACTTTCCCTGGCTGTGGGCCTGCTAATCAGACCCACAGCCTAGCTGTTCTCTCTATCCAAATTGTACTCAGGTACTGAATTGGCACTGGGCCCTCTCCAAGTCCCTGTACCCAGGGCTGAGGTGCACCCAGAAGTCTCCCAGGGGCTGAAGCATGTATTGTGCCACCCCTGGACTGACTAACTAAACTGACACAACTGGCTGCACGGCAGCTGGGGCAAGGTGGTGTACTCACCCTTTGCTGTAGATATAGTATACCTATATCTAACCCCAAAATGGACACACAGATCTCCTATCAGTCACTCCTATGGCAGGCCTTAACAATCCTGAAGGCAGAGTGCTTGGAATCGTGTGAGATGGTGCTCTGGCATGAGCTGAGCCTGTCTGCGGCTTTCGGGATCTATCCCTTAGCCGTTTCCATGATATCGCATACCATATACTCTTAAGTGCATTATAATCCTCGCGGTTATATGCCAACTCTGGTATCGCTTTATCAAAACATGTCGAGTAAGGTGTCATACGAATTGGAATACTAACCCCTCGCCAATTCTGGCGACAGGGTTAGCATTCCACCCTTCTAGAGGGACACGACATGTATGTAACCCCTAACCCCGGTTAAAGTCAAACAGAGCCTCAGCTCCACAAAATGGATGCTGCCACCGAGACACAAGTCTGCCCTCCTGCTGCTGGGAGTCCTCCCAGAGCAGGAGATAAGGACAAAGGGTTTCCTGCCAGGGGCGGTGCCAGCACCGTCCCAGACAGGATTTTGTGTATCCTAGGTAGGCAGGGCTTCAGAGGAAGGTGACTGCAAGTGGCACCCCGGTGCTCACTATGCATAGGCCGGCTTGAACCAGTTCCAGGGACACTCCAGACCCTGAGCTGGGGAAAAGCCCGCCAAGGAAGTGGGTGTAACCACCCCCCTCCTGGTCCCACCCATAGGGCAGGACTTAGTCGCGTGCCAGCCCCCTTTTCTCAGATAAAGGTAGGAGCAGGCCCCCTTCCAAATTAGATCATCTTTGGAATCAAGACACGACTTTCTACGAAAGGACTTCAAGATTTCCTTCTTCAAGATTCTCCCTTGTGGCTAAGGAGTAGTCACCCTGCATCCGCAGGCACCATCGCAAGAACACTGCGGTCTGCTGTAAGTCCTTCCTCCGGAATCCGACTGCCCAGCTCGACAAGACCCGGCTTCCCTGGCACCTCCGACCTCTACTCACCTCTACAGCCAAGCTGAGAACCGTGAGTGCGACGAGACCTCAAGGGACCGACTATTGCCAAGACTGCACGACTTCTGCACAGCAAGCCCGCCGAGTAATTTCCTGGTGAGTGCTTTGGGGTCCGAGAAGCCCCGACCCTGAGCAGCTCCAGCACCGAAGATTAGCCCCCCAGCATCTCCACGATCGGCGTGGGGGCCCTTCTGCTTTTTGCTGCTCACCGCGTTGTTTGGCTACTAGCCCGCTGGCTTGTGGCCTTCTGAACGACGCCCGACGACATCACTGCTGCTGGTCTGGTTGCTCCAGACTGGCCCTTGCTCCCTTCCAGAAGAGGAGCACCCCGGACCCTCCTGCTCCACTCAAGACGCCATTTTGAGTCCACCGCGTGGGCTTGAATTAGCCAAGGCTTTGTTGCCCAATCCTGGGTCCTTCGACGCCGACAGCTTCATCCATCGTGGGACAGCTCGCCTCTCCATCCTGGTCGCCGACAACGCCTCCTGGTCCGTGAGATCTGCAGAGCCAGCGTCGCCCACTCACCTAGTCGAGGTGACTACCATCCGGTGCCCTCCTGGTGCCCACTGACTACTGGCTAGTAGTCACGAACTTGGTCCCCTCTGCTTTCAGGTGTCATCCATCTTCCAGATCCAGGCTTGGATCACTTCGAACAATCTTCACTGGTCGCCTGCCAGCATCTTTCTTCCAGGCTCCTGGTCCGGCAACGAGGATTCCCGACGTCTTTTGAGACCTATGCAGCTGCAGCCCCTGGGCTAGGTAACTTCGGCATTTCGGTGCCCCAGCATAGCCTCACTATCCAAGGGTCAGGATCCACTGTCGTTTTCTCCCTACCAGGTCGGGTTCGCCCGTGAACACTAACTTTAGCGTTACTAGCTTCCATAGACTTTGTCCCGCATCCCGCGTGAGAGTGCACACTCTGCACCCGAGTCTCCTAGGCCTCCTAGAAGTAATCTAACGATTCCATAGTCAAGTCCTAGCGATTCCAAAGCCTATTAGTACTGTACTTACCTGCTAGTAATTTCGCATTCCACTTTTAAAGTATATGGTTTTTCGTGCCCCTCGGGCATTTGTGTATACCGTGCTAACTTAAGTATTTTCGTAAGAGTTTTGTTGTGTGCCTAGCACCCTGTCCTCATAAAGAGTACAGGGTTGTTGTGATTCTAATAAATACACTGTTTATTTTCATAACACTTGTGTGGTGTCCTTTCACTGGGTGTTCAAGGGGTAATGTGATGGTAAAACAGCTGGCTTAACACGCCCTCTAGAGTCTTAGCCTTAGACTGCTCGTATCCATGCTACTAGGATAGCTGGTCTATAAGGTTGACTTACAACCAATCATCAATAAGGGTTGTTTGGACTGATATATAGTGATCACTAGAATAGTGAACACTGCACATCAGGCCAACTTCTCACATTGGTGAGCAGCGGTTGGGATTTGAGCTTGTTGTTGTTTTACCACACATGCCCTAAGAATATCTTGTGAAAGATCACATAAGTACTAAAGGTACATATAACTTAGCTTAGAATACTCTGAGTTCTACTGAACCAGCTGTTGTAGCTCCTAGGGCCTAGCACACCCTAAACTACAACTCTAGCAAGGGATCAGTAGGCAAACACATAGTGTAGGTAAGTGCACCACTTACACCTCACTAGAAAAGCATGTCTAACCATGGAGAGTCCACTGAGACTCCCCTGGTAAGTGTTGACCCTCCACAGGTCACTTCCAGATATGCAGCTCTCAGTTTCCAGGAGATGAGACAAGTCTGTACCTCCAGGAAACTGAAGCAGGGGTCTAACCCCACCATTCCCTTTCTGATAGGTCTCTTAGAGACATATGATGCCAGAACGATTTCTCAGTTACATGAGAACATGCCAGCCTTAGAGGGAACCTCTGGGGATCCAGACCTCCCCAACACTGCTACTGCAGTTGGAGAGGAGGAGGATCAGGAGGAACTCTCTGGGGATGAGGTAGACAAAGGTCTTGAGGTTTTCAGAAGGCTAACCAGGGCCAACTTAGACTTACTTGGGCTAGGATCTGGGGGACCCCCAGTACTAACCCGAAGTGGGCCTAACCTTGGAGTTAGGAGAGATAGATCTCTTTCTAGGGACTCCAATAGATCTCTGCACTCTAATGCCTCTTCTCAGAGGAGAAGGAACTCTCCCCAGAGGAGATTGACTTCCCCTCAGAGAATAGAGCATGAAGCTAGAATGAGACAGGCTGCTCTGAGGATTGAAAGGGAAGAACTTGCCCTGGCCAAAGAAAAGCTTGCCTTTGCTAGAGAGCAGCAGATGAGTGGGCTAGCTCCCACTGGTGGCAGCAATCTCCCAAGAGATAGAGAGAAGGGTTTAGATACTAAACACCTGACTAAAATAGTGCCCCCCTTTAAGCAAGGGGATGATATCCAGAAATGGATGGCTGCTTTGGAGAGGGCCTGCACTGTGCAGTGCATTCCCCGAAGTCAGTGGGCAGCTATACTGTGGCTCTCCTTTGATGGTAAAGGTAGAGATAAGCTCCTCACTACAAGAGTGGAGGATGCTAATGATTACCAGGTCCTGAAAAATGCACTGGTTGATGGGTTTGGTTTAACCACTGAGCAGTACAGGTTGCTGTTCAGAGACACCCAGAAAACTCAGTCTCAGGACTGGTCTGACTTTGTGGATTGTGCCACTAAGGCTTTGGAGGGCTGGTTGCTGGGTAGCAAGGTTACAGATTACACAGGATTGTATAATCTTATGATGAGAGAACAAATTTTAAACAATTGTCAGAACCAGTTGTTGCACCAGCACCTTGTTGATTCAGATCTGACCTCTCCCCAAGAATTGGGAAAGAAGGCAGACAAATGGGTCAGGACAAGGATCAAGCAGAACCAGAACCAGGGTGGTCAGAAGAAAGCAGACCAGAAGGGTAATGCAAAGAGTGAACAAAATGACCAGAAGTCTTCACCAGGTCCCCAACAATCCAAAGAGGGTGGGGGTCAGGCTTCCCAGAAGAAGAAGACTCAAGAAGGCCAGTCAAAAAGGTGGTGCCAGTACTGCAAAAGTAAGTCTCACTGGTTTAGTGAGTGCACCAAAAGAGGAGGACAAACTCCTGCCACTACAGCCCCTAAGGCAACTGCACCCCCTAGTACAGTCAGTAGTGGTAGTGTACCTCCCAAGGCATTAGTTGGGTTAACCTTGGGTACTGAGGGGTCTGACAACTTAGTTGGCACACTCACTCAGGCTGTCCTTGTCTGTACAGGGGATATAGATATGTCCCCTGAGATAAGTCCCAATACTTTGGGCAAATACAGGCAGACACCTTTGATTAATGGCAAAATGGCTCAGGCCTATAGGGACACTTGTGCCAGTGTCACCATGGTGACACCTAACTTTGTGGACCCTGGACAGATCATGCCAGGTACTGATTTCCTGGTGACCAATGCCAGCAATGTCACTACTAGTCATAGTGTGGCAATTGTGGCTTTCTCCTGGGGTGGAGTGAAGGGACAAAAGAAAGTTGTAGTCAGTTCAGACCTCCCAGTTGATTGTTTGTTGGGCAATGATTTGGAGTCATCACAATGGTCAGAAGGGGAGCAGAGGACTCACATGGAGATATTAGGCTTGCCAGCACATGTGCTTGCTGTGACTAGGTCACAGGCCAGAAAATGCCCCACTGAACAGGTGCTGGATCCTGAAATTATGGACCAGACACCTTCCAAGAAGAAGAGCAGTAGGGTTATGGCTTTGCCTTCCCCCTTGCCCCAGGTTGAGGATCAAGTCTCTGAGGAGGCTGATCTGAGAGAACTGAGGGAAACTGAGCCTAAAGAGCTTGAACTTGATCAAGTTGAGTTTCTGGGCTCAGGGGGACCCTCCAGAGCAGACCTGGGGAAGGCACAGTTAGACTGCCCTTCCCTTGAACCCCTCAGACAGCAGGCTGCTGCTGAGGCTGCAGGGAATGCCACAGGTGCCCACAGGGTATACTGGGAAGATGGACTCCTGTACTCTGAGTCAAGAGACCCCAAGCCTGGTGCAACCAGGAGGCTGGTCATCCCCTTGTCTCTGAGAGGTTTCCTTCTCACCTTGGCCCATGAAATTCCCCTTGCAGGTCATTTAGGTCAGACAAAGACTTGGGACAGGCTTGTCTCACACTTTCACTGGCCCCATATGAATGAGAATACCAAGGAGTTTTGTCGCTCCTGTGTCACTTGCCAAGCCAGAGGTAAGTCAGGTGGCACAACAAAGGCCCCCCTCATACCACTACCTGTGGTGGGGGTTCCCTTTGAAAGAGTGGGGATTGACATTGTTGGTCCAATGGAACCCCAGACAGCATCAGGGCACAAGTTTATACTGGTGGTAGTGGATCATGCCACCAGGTATCCTGAAGCTATTCCACTTAGGACCACTACAGCACCTGTAGTGGCAAGGGCCCTAGTTGGAGTGTTCTCCAGAGTGGGCTTCCCTAAGGAGGTTGTTTCTGACAGAGGTACAAACTTCATGTCAGGATATCTGACTGCAATGTGGAAGGAGTGTGGTGTGAACTACAAGTTCACCACACCCTACCACCCACAATGCAATGGGCTTGTTGAGAGATTCAACAGGACCCTCAAAGGGATGATTCATGGGCTACCTGAAACTCTTAGGAGAAGATGGGATGTCCTGATCCCCTGCCTCTTGTTTGCTTACAGAGAGGTCCCACAGAAGGGGGTTGGCTACAGCCCTTTTGAGCTTCTGTATGGACATCCTGTAAGAGGACCCCTGTGTTTGGTGAAGGAAGGATGGGAGAGACCTCTCAAAAAGCCTGCCACCAACATAGTGGACTATGTACTTGGTCTCCGCTCCAGGATGGCTGAGTATATGGAAAAGGCATCTAAAAACCTTGAGGCCAGCCAAGAACTTCAAAAAGCTTGGCATGACCAAAAGGCTTTTCTGACTGTGTACCAGCCAGGACAGAAGGTGTGGGTGCTGGAGCCAGTGGCCCCAGCAGCTCTGAAAGACAAATGGTCTGGGCCCCACACCATCATTGAGCAAAAGGGAGAGGTTACCTACTTGGTGGACCTTGGAACTCCCAGGAGCCCTCTCCGAGTGCTCCATGTTAACAGGCTCAAGGCATATGTTGACAGGAAGGACATGAGCTTGCTCATGGCCACAGATGAGGGACAGGAGGAAGAGAGTGACCCTCTCCCAGACCTGCTCACTCAGAATCCTGATGATGGATCAGTTGATGGTGTTGTCTTTTGTGGCAGCCTCACTGAACATCAGCAACAGGATTGCAGGCAAGTCCTGCAATCCTTCAGACATATGTTCTCTCTGACACCCAGCCAAACTGATTGGTGTACCCATGATGTTGACACTGGAGACAGTCTGCCTGTCAAGAGTAAAATCTACAGACAGCCTGATCATGTTAGAGACTGCATCAAAACTGAAGTGCAGAAAATGTTGGAGCTGGGAGTCATTGAGCCCTCAGATAGCCCTTGGGCTAGCCCAGTAGTTCTAGTGCCAAAGCCTCACACCCAGGGTGGTAAGAAAGAGATGAGGTTTTGCGTAGACTACAGAGGCCTCAATGCAGTCACTAAGACTGATGCCCACCCAATACCAAGAGCAGATGAACTTATAGATAAATTGGCTTCTGCCAACTTCTTAAGTACATTTGATTTGACAGCTGGGTATTGGCAAATCAGGTTAGCTGAGGAGGCCAAACCCAAGACAGCATTTTCTACCCCTGGAGGGCATTATCAGTTTGTGGTAATGCCCTTTGGACTGAAAAATGCACCTGCCACCTTCCAAAGGTTGGTGAATCAAGTCCTCACTGGGCTGGATGACTTCTGTGCAGCCTATCTAGACGATATTGCTGTCTTTAGCTCCACCTGGGAGGATCACCTGGTCCACCTGAGGAAAGTGTTAGAGGCTCTGCAAAAGGCAGGCCTCACTATCAAGGCCACAAAGTGCCAGATAGGGCAGACACAGGTTGTGTACCTGGGCCACCTTGTAGGTGGAGGCCAGGTTCAGCCACTGGAGAGTAAGATACAGGCCATCAAGGACTGGACTCCTCCAATCACCCAGACTCAAGTTCGAGCTTTCTTGGGCCTGACTGGGTACTATAGGAAGTTTGTCAGAAATTATGGGTCCATAGTGACCCCTCTTAATGACCTGACAAGCAAAAAGATGACAAAGAAAGTTCAGTGGACAGCAAGCTGTCAGAAAGCATTCAATGACCTAAAGCAGGCCATGTGCACAGCACCTATCCTAAAGAGTCCAGATTACTCCAAGCCATTCATTGTCCAAACAGATGCTTCTGAGTTGGGTGTGGGGGCTGTTCTGTCTCAACTGAATTTTGATGGTAATGATCAGCCTATTGCTTTCATTAGTAGAAGGTTGACACCCAGAGAGAAAAATTGGTCAGCTATTGAGAGGGAGGCCTTTGCTGTGGTTTGGGCCCTGAAGAAGCTGAGGGCCTACTTGTTTGGCACTCACTTCACCATTCAGACCGACCATAAGCCCCTCTTGTGGCTAAATCAGATGAAGGGTGAAAACCCCAAATTGCTTAGGTGGTCCATTTCCCTACAGGGGATGGATTTTACAGTGGAGCATAGACCTGGTACTGATCACAGCAATGCTGATGGGCTCTCCAGGTATTTCCACTTAGAGCAAGAAGACTCACCTGGTCAAGGTTAGTTTATTGTCCCAAAGTTTGGGGGGGGGTCATGTAGGAGAGTAGGGTCTGCAATCCTATGATCACCCAGATTTTTGCTTTTTGCTGCACTGGTTTACGACTTTCCCTGGCTGTGGGCCTGCTAATCAGACCCACAGCCTAGCTGTTCTCTCTATCCAAATTGTACTCAGGTACTGAATTGGCACTGGGCCCTCTCCAAGTCCCTGTACCCAGGGCTGAGGTGCACCCAGAAGTCTCCCAGGGGCTGAAGCATGTATTGTGCCACCCCTGGACTGACTAATTAAACTGACACAACTGGCTGCACGGCAGCTGGGGCAAGGTGGTGTACTCACCCTTTGCTGTAGATATAGTATACCTATATCTAACCCCAAAATGGACACACAGATCTCCTATCAGTCACTCCTATGGCAGGCCTTAACAATCCTGAAGGCAGAGTGCTTGGAATCGTGTGAGATGGTGCTCTGGCATGAGCCGAGCCTGTCTGCGGCTTTCGGGATCTATCCCTTAGCCGTTTCCATGATATCGCATACCATATACTCTTAAGTGCATTATAATCCTCGCGGTTATATGCCAACTCTGGTATCGCTTTATCAAAACATGTCGAGTAAGGTGTCATACGAATTGGAATACTAACCCCTCGCCAATTCTGGCGACGGGGTTAGCATTCCACCCTTCTAGAGGGACACGACATGTATGTAACCCCTAACCCCGGTTAAAGTCAAACAGAGCCTCAGCTCCACAAAATGGATGCTGCCACCGAGACACAAGTCTGCCCTCCTGCTGCTGGGAGTCCTCCCAGAGCAGGAGATAAGGACAAAGGGTTTCCTGCCAGTGGCGGTGCCAGCACCGTCCCAGACAGGATTTTGTGTATCCTAGGTAGGCAGGGCTTCAGAGGAAGGTGACTGCAAGTGGCACCCCGGTGCTCACTATGCATAGGCCGGCTTGAACCAGTTCCAGGGACACTCCAGACCCTGAGCTGGGGAAAAGCCCGCCAAGGAAGTGGGTGTAACCACCCCCCTCCTGGTCCCACCCATAGGGCAGGACTTAGTCGCGTGCCAGCCCCCTTTTCTCAGATAAAGGTAGGAGCAGGCCCCCTTCCAAATTAGATCATCTTTGGAATCAAGACACGACTTTCTACGAAAGGACTTCAAGATTTCCTTCTTCAAGATTCTCCCTTGTGGCTAAGGAGTAGTCACCCTGCATCCGCAGGCACCATCGCAAGAACACTGCGGTCTGCTGTAAGTCCTTCCTCCGGAATCCGACTGCCCAGCTCGACAAGACCCGGCTTCCCTGGCACCTCCGACCTCTACTCACCTCTACAGCCAAGCTGAGAACCGTGAGTGCGACGAGACCTCAAGGGACCGACTATTGCCAAGACTGCACGACTTCTGCACAGCAAGCCCGCCGAGTAATTTCCTGGTGAGTGCTTTGGGGTCCGAGAAGCCCCGACCCTGAGCAGCTCCAGCACCGAAGATTAGCCCCCCAGCATCTCCACGATCGGCGTGGGGGCCCTTCTGCTTTTTGCTGCTCACCGCGTTGTTTGGCTACTAGCCCGCTGGCTTGTGGCCTTCTGAACGACGCCCAACGACATCACTGCTGCTGGTCTGGTTACTCCAGACTGGCCCTTGCTCCCTTCCAGAAGAGGAGCACCCCAGACCCTCCTGCTCCACTCAAGACGCCATTTTGAGTCCACCGCGTGGGCTTGAATTAGCCAAGGCTTTGTTGTCCAATCCTGGGTCCTTCGACGCCGACAGCTTCATCCATCGTGGGACAGCTCGCCTCTCCATCCTGGTCGCCGACAACACCTCCTGGTCCGTGAGATCTGCAGAGCCAGCGTCGTCCACTCACCTAGTCGAGGTGACTACCATCCGGTGCCCTCCTGGTGCCCACTGACTACTGGCTAGTAGTCACGAACTTGGTCCCCTCTGCTTTCAGGTGTCATCCATCTTCCAGATCCAGGCTTGGATCACTTCGAACAATCTTCACTGGTCGCCTGCCAGCATCTTTCTTCCAGGCTCCTGGTCCGGCAACGAGGATTCCCGACGTCTTTTGAGACCTATGCAGCTGCAGCCCCTGGGCTAGGTAACTTCGGCATTTCGGTGCCCCAGCATAGCCTCACTATCCAAGGGTCAGGATCCACTGTCGTTTTCTCCCTACCAGGTCGGGTTCGCCCGTGAACACTAACTTTAGCGTTACTAGCTTCCATAGACTTTGTCCCGCATCCCGCGTGAGAGTGCACACTCTGCACCCGAGTCTCCTAGGCCTCCTAGAAGTAATCTAACGATTCCATAGTCAAGTCCTAGCGATTCCAAAGCCTATTAGTACTGTACTTACCTGCTAGTAATTTCGCATTCCACTTTTAAAGTATATGGTTTTTCGTGCCCCTCGGGCATTTGTGTATACCGTGCTAACTTAAGTATTTTCGTAAGAGTTTTGTTGTGTGCCTAGCACCCTGTCCTCATAAAGAGTACAGGGTTGTTGTGATTCTAATAAATACACTGTTTATTTTCATAACACTTGTGTGGTGTCCTTTCACTGGGTGTTCAAGGGGTAATGTGATGGTAAAACAGCTGGCTTAACACGCCCTCTAGAGTCTTAGCTTTAGACTGCTCGTATCCATGCTACTAGGATAGCTGGTCTATAAGGTTGACTTACAACCAATCATCAATAAGGGTTGTTTGGACTGATATATAGTGATCACTAGAATAGTGAACACTACACATCAGGCCAACTTCTCACAGTGTTCCACGCTAATTGGAAACACATGCCCCATATAGCTAAGAGAGAGCACACGCAACGCTGTCTGCGTGTGTTGTAATGTTTCGCGCCACACTCCGAGCTGAAGCTGGCTCTATCAGAGGAATGTGTCAACTGTGCTCCCGTAACAAACCATCTCCACGGCAGGCCTGTAAACACACCTCCCTCTTCGCCTCCTCCAGTTCAGCCTTGACGGGTCCCGGCCATGCTTTTTCAAACTCCTCCCCGGTGTGTGTGCGAACTGTGCACGGTGCCCGCCTCTCTCTCCCTTAAGGACTTAGGGGGGGTGGGGGTCCCATGTTTTGTATGGCGGCGGTTGATGCTGTTGTCTGCGCCTTTTCTTCGCGATTCATCTAACGACCTCGGCTCGTTTTCTTTCACTACAGGTCTCAGGCAAGGAAACGTGTAACCCGTTTCAAGGACTAGCCGAACCAGTCAGAGCAAAAGACAGGAAACCATGGCAAAGGGCGCCTTCCCTCAAGCGCTCTTCTAGAAACGGATCTCGGGACAGGCTCCGGCGCTACCCCCCACGAGCATGGACAACGGGGGCCATGAAGCTGAGCCGGCAGGTGACGGTGCTGGGCAGCACAATCTTCTGCGTGGTGGTCTTCTCCCTCTACCTAATGCTCGATCACAGCCAGTTTGACCAGCCCAGGAACCCCCGACGGGAGGGTAGAGGATTCCGTAAAATGAGTGGTAGTGGGGTGCATAGGATCGTGTTTACAGCCACGTTGGTGGGTCTTGTTCCGGGGACAGTGCTCGTGGTGTCCCGTTGAACAAGTAAGTGTTCCTTTGATGGACAATTTGATAGACGCTCACTCCATGCACGGATACCTTCATAGGGGCGAAGCTTTTGCACAGGGTATTTCCCCCTCGTAGCACTTCTGTTATTTTGTCCTGACCCCACTGCCCCCTTTCTCCAGGTCCTGTCAAAGTTACTTTAGAGTAGAAATCATCTAAGAGCAGCGAGGTCTGCAACTGATGTTTACATGACAGCCACGTGGGAGCGAAAGCAGCAGCACTCTGCTCTGAAACGGTTCTATTCACGTGACACCCACTGGGAGACATGCCCCACCGCTACTGGAGTCTCTGATGGCCCGCGGGCAAGGGTAGACTCCATCCCCACTGGGCAAACCCAAGATGCGCGGGGACCGAACAATGGGGCCTTGGGGGAATGTTTATGTAGTTGCAGTTTACTGAGAAGAACTCCTACAGACCAAGTGGGCAAACCGACCCCTTCTTTCTAAACGCTCCAGTTCGACCTCTGTAGTCAGCCCGAGTGCCGACCGTCATGCAAATTGCTTCAAATGCAAAAAGATTCGGTGTGCACGCCAGGAGCAGATTTGTTCAAGTGTCTATTCTGAATGTTGTGCGCGCAGCCTGCTACATATATCTATTTTACAGACTGAAAAAAATAGGAAGTGTGTTTGGGGAAAATAAATGCCAGGAGCATAAATAGACCTGCTATAGAGATGTACCTGTTCGGCATTTGTCCACAGCATTATTGCACAAGTTACTAATTGTGTAACGATATATCTGTAAGAGACATTAGTTAGTATTAGATTCCTTACCTTAGAATATCCCCAGGCGTCAGACTGGATCCGGAAATTTTTGCGTAGCAGTACCCTTGCGCGTCGGTAGGCGTCGTCTGCGGCTCCGCGTCCGTAGTCGGCGTCGTGGGCGCCGTGATGACGTCGTCGGAGCACTTAGACGCCGCCTCCGCGTCCTGACGTCAGTTCTTAGACACAGCTTTTCCGCGCCAGAAACGCAGAGCCATGTTAAAAACCAACACTGGTGCCATTGAAACTAGGGCCCTGAAAGGGGACAACCCTAACCCTAGATATTGGTTCGCAGAACGGGGAGGATGGGTGGGTCGGTAAGGAATCTAATACTAACTAATGTCTCTTACAGATATATCGTTACACAAGTAGTAACTTGTGCATCTGAAAGAGACACGTTAGTATTAGATTCCTTACCTTAGAATAGATACCCCAGCAATACCAACCCCGGTGGTGGGTCTGCAAACCAATAATCACACCAGAAAGTCCCAGAGGACGGAACGGCCAAAGAAGCCATCCCTCCGGACTTGGCTGTCCAGGCAGTAGTGTCTTGCAAACGTGTGCAGCGATGCCCACGTAGCTGCCTGACAGATGTCTTGTAAGGGCACTCCCCTGCCCAGGGCAGTGGTAGTCGCCGTGGCTCGGGAAGAATGAGCCCGCAATCCAGCAGGAGGTTCCTTCCTAGCCAAGGAGTAGCATGCCTGGATACACAGGATGATCCACCGAGAGATGGTCCTCTTGTGCACCGCTTTCCCCTTCTTCGCGCCCACGTAACCAACAAAGAGTTGGTCATCCACCCGGAACTGGCGTGTGCGATCTAAGTAGACGGTGGAGCCGCTCTTCCTCTTTAGAGGGATGCGGTGGCGGGAAGAAGGTTGGCAAGGTGATAGACTGCCCGATGTGGAAGGCTGTGACAACCTTGGGCAGGAAAGAAGGTTTGGTACGCAGCACCACTTTGTCCGGATGGACAGAAAGGAAAGGTGGAGTACAAGAAAGGGCCTGGAGCTCACTCACTCTCCTGGCAGAGGTGATGGCAACCAGGAAAGCAGTCTTCAAAGACAGAAGGCGAAGAGGACAGTTGTGAAGTGGCTCAAAGGGAGCGCACATCAGAAATGTAAGAACCAGGTTCAAGTCCCACTGAGGCATCACAAACGGAACAGGAGGAAACGTGTGTGAGATGCCCTTAAGAAATCTGTTAACAATAGGGGACTTGAACAAAGAAGGTTGATCAGGCAGCCTGAGAAAGGCTGAAAGGGCAGAAAGGTAGCCCTTGATAGTGCCCAGAGCAGAGCCCTGCTGGGCAAGAGAAAGAAGGAAGAGAAGGACCTCAGAAAGAGGGGCATTGAGGGGATCCACAGCCTTTTCTGTGCACCATGCCACAAATCTGTTCCACCTGCAGGCATATACCGACTTTGTGGAGGGACGCCTGGCTGCCAGAATGATGTTACAAACTTCAGGAGGCAAGTCAAATGGCCTCAACTGTCGCCGCTCAATCTCCAAGCATGGAGGTGGAGACTGGACAGGTTCGGGTGGAGGACCGTCCACTGCTGCTGCGACAGAAGGTCCTCCTGAAGAGGCAGACAAACTGGGGGATCGACTGACATACTGAGTAGCTCTGGATACCAGTACCTTCGTGCCCAGTCCGGAGCCACAAGGATGACTTGGGCCCGGTCGCGCTTGATCTTTTTCAGCACTCTGGGCAGAAGTGGTATAGGCGGAGAGGCGTACAACAGACCGCAACTACACTCGCGACGAAAAGCGTCTCCGAGCGAGTGCCGCCTTGGAAATTCCAACGCGCAGAACTGATGACATTGGGTGTTCTCTTCGGTGGCGAATAGATCTAACCGAGGCTCTTCCCATCGCTGAAAGAGGCCTTGCGCCACGCCCGAGTGCAGACGCCATTCGTGATCCATCATGCACCGATGGCTGAGCTCGTCCGCCCTGGCATTCAGAGAACCCGCCAGGTGTTGAGCCACTAGGGTCACGCCCTGGCGTTCCAGCCATTGCCAAAGGCGAAGAGCCTCTTGACAAAGGATCCACGACCCCACCCCGCCTTGTTTGTTGCAGTACCACATGGCGGTGGTGTTGTCCGTGAACACCTGCACTACACTCCCCCGGACAGAGGGGAGGAATGCCTTCTGTGCTAGACGAATCGCCCTGAGCTCCAACAGGTTGATGTGGAGCCGGGTCTCCGCCGGAGACCAGAGGCCTCTGATCTCCGCCTCTCCCATGTGGCCTCCCCAGCCCTGGAGGGACGCGTCCGTCACAACTACGTGCTCCGGTTGGGGAAGGGAGAGGGATCTGCCGCTGACCCAATCGCGGTCCGTAAGCCACCACTGCAGCTGTCTCGCAGTGCCCTCCGAGATCAGGACGTGGTCGGACAGGTTGCCCTGATGCTGGGCCCACTGAAACTTCAGGTCCCACTGCAGAGCCCGCATCCGCCACCTGGCGTGATGCACCAGTAGGATGCAGGAGGCCATCAGCCCCAGGAGCCGCAGCGTCAACCTGACCGAAAACCGGGATAACGGCTGAAAGATGGGAATCAGAGCCTGAATATCCCGGACCCGCTGTTCGGGCGGATAAACCCGAAACCGCGCCGAGTCCAGAACCGCTCCGATGAAGAGGAGCTTCTGAGAGGGGTACAGGTGTGACTTCGGCACATTGATGGAGAACCCCAGCTGGTGCAGGAGGTCTGCTGTCGTCTGGAGGTGGCTGACGACTGTCTGGGGCGAGCCCGCCTTCAACAACCAGTCGTCGAGGTAGGGGAAGACTGAAACCCATTACCTGCGCAGATGAGCTGCGACCACCGCCATCACCTTCGTGAACACCCGCGGGGCGCTGGTAAGGCCGAAGGGGAGCACGGTAAATTGAAAGTGCTCGTGGCCAACCATGAACCGCAGGTAGCGCCGGTGGGCAGGCAGGACGGGGATATGAAAGTAAGCGTCCTGCAAGTCCAACGCTACCATCCAGTCTCCTGCGTCCAGGGCAGCCAGGACCTGAGCCAGTGTCAGCATCTTGAACTTCTCCTTCCGGAGGAAGCCGTTGACGTTCCTCAGGTCCAAGATAGGGCGTAGGCCCCATTTGCCCTTCTTGGGTACCAGAAAGTAGTGGGAGTAGCAACCACACCCTACTTCTGGCCCAAGAACGCGCTCGATGGCCCACTTGGCCAAGAGGGCCGTAACTTCCTCCTGCAGAAGTCGCAAATGATCCCCCGATACACGGTGGTTCTGCAGTGGCATGGCTGGAGGAGTCGCCTCGAAGGGGAGGGAGTAGCCCCTTCGGACGATTTGCAGCACCCACCTGTCCGATGTGACAGTGCGCCAGTGGAGGTGGTGATGGCGAACCCTGCCCCCCACTGGCGTCACATGGGCCTGAAAGCACGGACTAGGAGGGTTTTGAGGCGGATGCTGCGGGGGAAGGTGTGGACTGACCTCGCCGCTGCCCCCGACCGCCTGGACGGCGGTTACCACGGCCGCCACCGCGTTGGGTATTGCCCTGCGGAGCGTGGCTGGCGGCGCGTGTGGGCGCACCCCTTCCGTGGCCACGAAAGGAGTGAAAGGCAGCCGATTGCTGGCGCTGGCCCGAGAGGCCCAAGGACTTGGCCGTAGCCCTGGAGTCCTTAAAGCGCTCAAGCGCATTGTCTGCCTTGTCGCCAAAGAGGCGACGGCCATCGAACGGCATGTCCATGAGCGTGCTCTGGACATCTGCCGCGAAGTTGGCGGACCTCAGCCAGGCGTGGCGTCTGACCGCCGCCGTCGTTGCCATCGCTCTACCTAGCGAGTCAGTGGTATCCAGCCCACACCTGATGGAATATTTAGCTGCATCCCGGCCCTCCACAAGGGCTTGGCCGAGTTTGGCCCGTACCTCCAACGGACACTCTGGCAGCACTTCCGCGACCTTATCCCACACAGAGTGGGTGTAACGTCCCAAGAGGCAGGCGGTGTTGGAAGACCGCAGGCCTAGACTAAGGGATGAGAAGATCTTCTTCCCATACTGGTCATACCTCTTGGATTCCCTGTCCGGCGGGGCCGACGGGAATGCGGTCTGGGAATTGGGGGCCTGGATGACCAGGCTCTCGGGGGTTGGGTGGGAGGACAGGAAACATGGGTCTCCCGGGGCTGGGCGGTGGCGTCTGGCCACGTTCCTATCTACGGGCGAACCCGTAGCGGGCTTGGACCAAGTGCCCAGAAGAACGTCGGTCAAGGCCTCATTAAAGGGCAGCAGAGGCTCGGCCGAGCTTGACTGCGGTTTAAGGACCTCAGTGACGAGGTTAGTCCTCACGGCCGCGATGGGGAGCTCAAGGCCCAAGGCCTTGGCAGCCCTCATCAGCACCACACTATATGTTGCCCCCTCCTCCGAAGCCACGGTAGGAGGGGAGACAAAACCAGTGTCTGGAGAGGTGTCCAGGCCACTGGCCTCCCCCAGGTCTCCTGTCTAGTCCGCATGAGACTGACATTCTCTGGTCAGAGGGTCTTCAGACCCCTCCCAGTCCTCTTCATCACCCATCTCCTGAAATTCAGGGTTCTCAACCAATGGGGCCTGATCATAAAAGTGAAATTCACCAAACGACGTCTGGAGTGGCGCCCATCAGGGCCGTCCCGACGGCTGAACAGGAGCGAAGGCAGGACCGGGGCCGGCGCCGCCCAAGGACAGCGCCGGAGGCGACACCTGAGGGTCCGACGCCGGGGAGGTCGTCAGATCCACCGGCGACGAACCAGATTCCGAAGGAGGACCAGCGGCGTCTTGCGGCGCCGGGCCCGAAGGCGCCGGCGGCGTCGGAACAACTGGACCCCTCGGCGCCGGGCCCGAAGGCGCCGGCGGCGTCGGGATAACGGGGGCCTGCGGCGCCGGGCCCGAAGGCGTCGGCGGCGTCTGGGCCGAAGCACCCGGCGGCGTCGGGGCCGGAGCCGCCGACCCGCCAGGGCCCCCAGACGGGTCCGCTGGGCCCGGAGGCGCCGCGGAGGCGCCGCGGAGCCCGCCGGAGGAGAGAGTTTCCTCATGGCCATGAGGAAGCACTCGATCTCCTCCGGCGTCGCATTCAGCCCAGGGACCGGAGGGTGTGGAGCTGCGCGCGGCGCCCGCGACTCCGACGGAGCCGCGTGGGCGGTGTCACCCGAACCCCCGGCCGCATCGCGCGAGCGTCGGGGGGAGTCCGAGGAGTGATGACGCCGCTTGGACTTCTTGTGCCTCTTACCTGACGACGACTTTGACCCGGAGGAGTGCGGCCTACTCTCGGACCTGTGGTGGCTCCGAGCCCGCGACCTGTCCCTCGACCTCCCATGGGATCGGGACCTCTCACGGCGCGGGACCGACTGCCGGAGTTCGAGGCGCCTACGGGACCGCTCCCGCCTGGCTTTCGAGGAGAGGGCCCGGCAGTCGGAGCAGGCCTTGTCGTCGTGGTCGACGCCCAAACAAGATAAACACACGCGGTGAGGATCCGTGACCGACATCAGACGGTCCCAATCGTCACTGTGCTTGAAGCCGGGCATCCCTACGGTACCGTTCGGAGTCGAGAGACTTCGAAAAGCAATCAAAAATGATCAAAAAAGTTAGTCAAAAAAATGACTAGGGTTACTGCTTTTTCCAGATCTGCGCTTGCTGGCGCGGAAAAAAGAAGAACTAACGTCAGCACGCGGAGGCGGCGTCTAAGTACTCCGACAACGTCATCACGGCGCCCACGACGCCGACGACGGACGCAGAGCCGCAGACGACGCCTACCGACGCGCAAGGGTACTGCTACGCAAAAATTTCCGGATCCAGTCTGACGCCTGGGGATATTCTAAGGTAAGTAATCTAATACTAACGTGTCTCTTTCAGATATTTAAGATATCCAGGTGGCTGCTGTATAAAGTAAAAAGTGCAAGGTGTAAAACAAATATGACAGAAAAAGCGTAGACCTCTCATTTTTCAAACTTTATTTGACATTTTTTTTATTATGGTACTACAACCTGCTGTTTCACTCAACATTTAATAGGGAAATCTGCAATACAAAGAAACACTTAAGGAGTAGAAGATAAACACTTTACACCATGACGAATCTTACTGTTTTATGAGTCATAAATATCATTTTTATTAGTAATTTGCCCCTTATTTCCTCTCTGCCTTCTTTTAGGCACTATCTTCGCATTTGCTGAACCATGTCCGTCTTTGCATATAACATCAGCAGCAGCTACCTGGTCAGGTGGATTGCACAATAGACACATCTGTCAGCGAAGGGGTTCTAAGTGTATAAATTAGGAAAACACCTAGCATGTGCTGGTTGTTATGGTGTGTAAGCAAGACTGAACCTTTTCTCCATGTGATCATTTTTTATTTATGCAGAGACGAAGGTGGGTGTGAACAGAAAATAGATCATAGAATTCAGGGCATAGAAATGATCACAGGCTTTTGACATTTTTAGAAATCATTTTTTATATGGATATAAATTCCATATGCAAACTGATTGCTTAAGTGTTGTAATGTGTCGGAAGAAGGTAAATAATTTCCGTTAGATAACATTTGCTTTATTCGCCTTCCATTTTTTCTGCTTTGGCCTTGTTCAAAGTGTTTACATTTTGGCAGTTTAGGAGAACAGTCAACATGTGTTTCGCCCTATTTGGCTAGTATTGCGTGAGGCTTTTTCAAGGCCTGCAGCAGTTGTGTGACTGCGGTAAAGACTTTGTTCTCAGACTGCGAGTTGCTGTCCGTACAGATGGGAACATGTTCATCATGTGAGCCATGTCTTCCTTGATGTCACCTTCCCTCCAGCATGCATATACCATTTGTAGGTCTCGCCTAGGCATCACGCATGCGCTGCTTTTGGAAAACAACCTTTTGGAATCACTCTGGACTAAAGGCGGACAGCTTACGGTTACGAGCAGCGGCCCGCAGTGTGCCATCTGTTGTGTCAGATTTCACAAGAGCGCTCGCGGGACGCTGCAGCAGAGTAGACAGTTATTAAAAATGCAACAGGTCTCGCCTTTCATTAAGTTAAAGCCATTCGCTTTGCTATACAATACCAAAGCAAATGTTATACGGGATATCTCACCTGCGCTCCAATATATGTACATAAGCAGAATCAGCTAGAAGTCCACTATAGTCTCCTTAAATATTCCAAAAACTGATACTATATCACAGATTATATATATGTAAATGATAAACTTAATCGGTGAGACCTATTGCATTTCCAATGCTTGTTTAGGTTGCAGCTGTCTGGTTCCCTAAGGACCTCTTGGGGACATTCAGAAAGTTGCCCAAGGAATGCAATCTGCCTGTTGTTTACCATTGGCTTTGTGGTTTGCAAATCGCAATTTCAGGCTTTCTATCTGGTGGCTATATTTGCTTTAGGCTGTCCAACTCAAGTTCGTCCCTCCTGCTGGCTTATTCATAGCTGGTAACTTATAAGGTCCCTCCCAAAGGTGAGACCTATTGCATTGTGAATGCTTCTTACACTTGTTAACACTCTCCTTGCATATATTGCCCCTCATAAGTGCCGGTTTAACACCCACATATAGTAATAAGCAACAGAAAGGTGACCAGTCAACCTTTACAAACAGCCAGGATAGCTAAATTCCAATGGCATTGAGAGCACGGGACTCACGTCTGAGCATACCCGTCCACTCGGGGTGACAAATGCAAAAACAACAGTTGATGGACAGAATGCAGAACAATGTCATACATTCACCCCAGTACAGAGATCTGGGCCTAAATCCATTGTTTGTTTGCTCGCCATTCCAGTTTGAACCCAGTCATATGCAAATCAGTCTTGACCCTGTGCCCCATGGGAACCATCATCATCAGCAGAAGGTCTTCATCGCCATAGGTGGTGGCAAGCAGGAACAGCTTTGACTGCCAGTCCAAGAAGAGACAACTCTATCCTATATGTTACTGTTTTCTAGGAGCAGAGGAAAAGGCTCAAAGGGTTACGTGACCTGGACAGGACCCGTATTCAATGCTCCAAAATTAGGACTGCCTGTCAGGTGGCAACACCCCTAACGTCCAACAAGTAATTTGAAAGTTAGTTCAGGAGAAACAGGCTGTGCCTGGGAAGTTTATGATTTATTTCAGGAATAAATGTCCAAAAATGATTTGTATCTTTGCTTTGTTTTTAATGAAATCATCAGAGTTTGGGGCTGATGTAAAAGTGCAGCCGACACTTTTTCGCCCTCAGGGGCTGTCACGCCTAGGGCTTTCTCAAGGCTAATAACTATAAGCACATAAACCATTATATACAAATAACCACGCAAAATCAAATGACAATAGAAATTCACGTAGTGATATTGGGACACGATATAATTGTGATAATGAAAATATTAAAAATTCCAAAAAGCAGGAGGTACATATCAGAAGTAAACAGAAAAGTGAGCTAGAGACAGGAAGAAGAAAAGGAAAGAATGAAAAACAAGGAAAGAGGTAAAAGAAGACAAATTGGAAAAGGGTTGGGGAAGAAAAGATGGTTGCAAGTTCAATGATAGTTTTAAGTAACACAGCTCATAAAATATAGTCATTCTTGTAAATTAACGTAAGAAGTTGCAAAATAAACATGTTGTGTCATTTTCATGTCGTATTTATGGTTTGTTGTCAGTGAGGGATGAAACTATCGATAGTGGCTGATGACACTAGGCAGCAACATAATGTATCCAACTCCCCCACAAGTGCTTTAGTGATGGAGAGGAGGGATACACTGCAGCCAATTAAGGCCACAGCCCCAGGAATAGCAGCTAGACCTGATAAGGTCCCAGGTGACCTTTTTCTGACTGATATTGAATTATGGGTCCTATATTTCGTCAAATTGTATTCTGGAAGACAAAGTATCCTGGTTAGTTGGGAGGCCGCCCAAATGGTCCCTATTTATAAAAATAGGTCATCAGGATTCCTCTCCAAATTATAGGCTCATTAGCCTTATAGAAGTAGCCCAGGAGGTCTTTTCTAGACAACTACTTGGGAAATTGGATTTTTGGATAGAGGACTATCAGGCTCTTTCACCATTGCAGGCTGGATTTGGAAGAGGGACTAGTTGCAAAATTGACCAGATTTTCAGATTTTAACTACTTTACTGGAAAATCGTTGTTATGCAGAAGGCCCATCTTTATCTGGTCTTTGTCAATTTAAAGTCGGCATTTGACTTAGTCCCAAGAACAAAACTGTGGGCTGCCTTGAGGAATAGTGGGGTCCCATCTGATAATGTGGAAATATTGGCTCTCTCCACTAGGATACTTATGCCCAAGTGAGATGGGGCAGGGAAGGGGAGTTGACTGAATGGATTGAAATCAAGAATGGCGTGCGGAAAGGTTTGCGTCCTTGCCCCAACTCTATTCTCTTTGTATCTTAATGATGTACTATCTTATGTGGATGATGGCTTAAATGACGCCCCTTGCTTGGGTTGTAGAAAAACTTCCCTTTTGCTATTTACAGATGATACCCTCCTGATTTCTAAGACCTCCCTAGTGGCCAAATACGTTTGATCAGTAACTTCGAAGATTTTTGCACCGGATGAGGGCTTGTAATAAACCATTCCAAGTATAAGTTTATGACCCTTAAAAATCACAAAATATTTAGGGGTTGATAACGCTGAGGGGTTGTCCCCTAGAAAAGGTCAGTGAGTTCGACTACTTGGAGGTTAAATAGATCTATGTAATGGGCTCCACAGGTTGAGAAGAGTATTTTACATTTCATCCAACATTCTGCTGCTATTTTAAGGTGCTATTTAGCATGCTGGATTAGGAAAACTTCCCCCGCACTTAAGGTGTACAGAGCTAAAGCTGGGGGCAAAACCCTTTATGGGGCAGAAGTAGGGGGTACGTCGAAAATGACTAGACTTAGAGTAGCAGAGAATACATTTTTGAGAACATTAACTTATCTCCCTAATAACCCACTGTTAATCCCATTAAGATGAGATATGGGCCTCAATTCAATAATAAACCAGGCTCAACTCAGGCCGCTACTCTAATGGAGAAGGTTAAAGTACCCTGGAGATTTGGACAATTTCTGTGGAGCCCTGGAGGAGGTGGCACTATTGGATATATGTGCAAAATTGAGTGCCTATCTGATTTGAAAGAGTTGCTAGTACAAATTGACTTAGGGGAATATTGATTTGCCGCGACCTCCTTGACCCATTCATCTAGAATCACACTTAAAGATGCTTACTGGGCCTATGCCCATAAAGCGTGTTTCAGAATGTGTTTGAGGTGTAATTTACTTCCTTCTTCTTAGATTAGCTTTCAATGGAAGCCTTTTTTGGGAACCCATTAACCTCTTAGCCGCAAAGTCTTTTTTCTTAAATTCTGCTATGGCATGTCACAGTTAATGTCTTTATTAGTAAAGCAGAACCAATTGAAACCAATAAGTACTGTATGCCTTTTTTGTCAGCACTAGTGCACTTTGTTTTTTTTGTTTTTTGTCCAGGCTATATTTGCCCCAGGAAAATATGGATCATTTCTTTGTGTAGGCAACTCGGCTGCCGTAAAGTTGAGGTTGCCATGGAGCTGGATGATCAGAAGTAAGGTGCTGGAGTGAATAACAAAGACGATCTTTTACCCTACTGCTCAAAGTCAAAGTCAAAAATGCTTTATTCGGTTTGTAAAAAATACAACCATATAGCAACAGGCATAATAAACATCAATAAAATTACAATTCTAGAACATGCTTCCATTAAAACGTATCATAATGTATCAAGATAAAGCACGAAAACCCTATACAATTAATTCTGTATCTAGTGTACATTAATAGCATTTGTAGAACGTAATCATTATGCCTTTCTAAAAGTGCATTTGACTAAAATAATAACAATTATACGGCCTTTAATTATGTGCAAATATGCAAATAAAGTGCTAGATATCATTACCGTGTCAATATATGTGCAAATTGGCGAGCCAAAAGCAAGGTTCAATTACAACCTTCCTAAAGTGCAATATGCAATTAGCAGCACTTAATCAACTATATACACTAAAAATAAAATAAAGCAAAGTGCAAGTGCTAAACCATTCTAACAGTTCATATTATGCAGTAGCAGCAGTTTATCCGACATACATATATGTGCAAATTAGCATGATAAAGTGCATAATGTCGCCAACATCTTCCTTAAAGTGCACAGTACATTTAGCAGCAAAGGAAATTCATATAATAATTGATTTTCTTACAGAAATACATTTTAAAATATAGGTGGCCACATGAAAACATACGTCTGGGGTCTCTAAATTAAACAGTAGTTGCATCGCTGATTGAATACCATGCGTATTGTATTTTAAAAAGATGGGTTTCAAATAAAATTTTCTAAAAAAGGCATAAAAGATACAAGATAACATAAAATGACACGTGCTCTGTTTTGATTTACCGTCACATGGACACGAGCAAGTGCCAGGTTTTTTTGTTACAGGAAAGGCCACAAGGTGATGCACAATTCCTAAGCGGAGACGGGTTAGTACAAATCGATGGGAAGTAATACTAACTGTTGCAAGGTAAGAATGGAAACCTTCATTGATGTTGTATTGCTGGTAAAGATTGAATATACTTTGTTTTTCATATTTTTCCATTCTAATCCCAGCTGTATACTTCAAAAATGAGACCTTTAACTCCCGCTTCGATAATGTGGAACCCATTGTTAAGTCATTAAATATGTCCAGACCATACAATGTTTTGTACCAATGATGTATATGACTCAGCCAGGGGATATTCGATCGGCGGTCAAGTTTGATGCAATCGGTTATTACGTCCTGCGTAAACTTTGTCTCCTCCTTTGCCCAAATTGAACGCCATAAGGACAGGGGACGGAGGGCAATTAAATCATTAACATAATGCATACCTAGTTCCTTATGTGTTAACTCAGTTGAGACCGTGGCTGGAGCACTGATTAATCGTTTTAGAAACACATTCTCCTTGCCCTGGATCAATTTGGCACTCTGTGCATCATACCCCCAAACCCCGGCCCCATATATAGCTGAGGAAATACATCTTACGTTAAATAGGGTTAGCATTTCATGAATTCTGCGGTCCCCCAATTTGGCAGCAAATCTTTAAAAAACAGTTTGTATTCCTAATCATTTTAAAAAGAACACTTTTTTGTTCGTTTATCCATCTCCCATCTCTTGAAAAGGTAATGCCTAAATAACAAAAACTGTTAACAGATTCCAATCTCTTCCCTTCCAGAAAAAAGGGCTTGCTTTTTCTTGATTTTTTACCGCACACCATGGTAACCGTTTTCCCTTTATTGATTTTCAATTTCCTATTTTCAATATATACGTGGAATGGATTAATTAAATATTGCAGTCCATTATGAGTCCTAGAAAGGAGAACCGCGTCATCCGCGTATAAAAGGACTGGGATGGGGTTACCATTAATGATGGGAGCATCTGCATTAGTCTTTCTTAAAATTGTGTCAACCTGATTTATAAAAAGAGAAAACAGTAGGGGGGCGAGTACGCATCCTTAGCGGATACCTCTCTTAACTTTAAAAAAGGGGGTGCACTCCCCATCTGTTCCAAACCTAACTTTGCTGGATAAGTTATTATACAGACGGGCAAGCAGATGGATAATTTCAATGGGGGCACCCATTTCCAAGAGAGTGGGCCAGAGCAGTGCGTGTTCCACCAAATCAAATGCAGAACTCAAGTCGGCAAAGCACAAATAAAGATTACCAGGTTTTGCTTTGGTATACTTGCCGACTATGAGTTCCAGGTTCACGCACTGCTCCATTGTACCAATTCCCCTACGGAACCCATACTGGACTGGGGACAAGATGTTTTTCTCCTCAGCCCAGGCTTCCAATCTCACTAGTAGGACTCGACTAAGGATTTTAACTGTCGAGTCCAGAAGTGAAATTGGTCGATAATTTCGGGCCTCTGACCTAGATCCTTTTTTGTAGAGGGGTATGATAATTGACTGGCCCCATGTCTGTGGTAAGCTATCTTCCACCGCAGCATTAAAATAACGGGTTAAAATTGGGGCCCATAGAGACGTTTCATGTTTGTAAAAATCCATGGGTACCCCATCAGGCCCAGGTGCTTTTCCCCCCTTACTGTTTTTAATTGCCTCTGTGACTTCACTCAAAGTTAAAAACAACTGCATTTTCTGCCATTTAAAACATGATACTGTGTCTATATTAAAAGTAGACCCATCTAAATTAAGATCAGAGTTAAAAATCTCTGAGAAATGCGCAATCCATTCAAGGCAGCTAACATGGGAACTGACCTCAGGGGTATTATCATTCTTTAAGAATGGGCCATTAATAGTTTCCCAGAAGAGTTTATGATTTTTAGTTGCAGAGGCCATATCAAGTTTATGCCAGGCATCGTTTTGCAACTCCTTTTACCTGGTTGCCAGGGCCAACTTATAATTAACCCGTTCTTCTCTAACTCTTTCTTTATCTCTAGGCTTAACATCAAGTACTCTTTTTAGCCTATTTAGGGTCTGGGCACAATGTTTGTCAAACCACACAGTTTTATTTCTTTTAGGCTTTCTGTTTCTTATTAACAAAGAATTTTCAACTGTGCATGTAATTTTCAAAAAATTAGAAAGAACGGCTGGCGCTATCACATTTGGTGCAAGGCAGTAATCAACCTCTTTGGGACATTTACAAATAACATCCTTCGTTAGTTTATTAGGGTCAATTTTAGTCCATTTAATTCTCATGCCATTTGGTCGTACAGCAGAGATCCCATGGACAGACCTGCCGTGCACAACGGTTTTTGGGCCCCAACCCATTAACTCTACTGAAATGCTATTGTGATCACTCACAGGCTGCTCTATTACCCAGACATTAGAGAAAACGGATCCATTAGACACCAGAATATGGTCAATATTCGATTGGGCATCTCTCCCTCTAAATGTTGGGCACTTTTCATTACTTTTATTCTTTGTGCATTCGAGCAGCTCCAAATTTAATTTGGCTATCAAGTTATTCAGTGCGCTGCCATAATTACTGTGCGGGAAATGATTAACAAAAGCACTGTCACCCCCTGCATATTCTTCATGATGACCACAAATCCCCTTCCGAGCGTGACTACAAGCTTGAATGTTAAAATCACCTGTCCACAGTATTGCAAAGTTATTTTTTGAAAGAGCAATTGCAGCTTCAATAGCACATTCAACATCTGGGACAATCTTATCCCGATTAGGACCCACAATATTATTGTAAAAGTTCACAATAATTAAATCCTTACCATGACTGTGTGTTAGCCGCAAAACAGACGCATGCTGACACACTACTGTATGTCCCCCAACATAAAATTCCATTAATTTTGTCGAAATCAGAGTCAATAGGCCTCCCTTTGCTCTGCCAGCCTTAGATGCTACTGCTGCCACGCTATAGGAGGTATAACCTTCCACTTGGATTTGTTCTCTATGCCATGTCTCTTGTAAGCATATTATATCATAACCACATGTAATAAAATTTTCCCAGAACGGGGTACATAATTTTGCAACAATTCCCGCTATATTCCAGGTAGTAATTACAAGGGAGTCAGCATAACTGGCTCCTGTACCTTCAAGGTGGTTAGACAAAGATGATGCTTCTAGGCTTACAGTCGCATTAACGTTGACGTTGACATTTGTCACAGTTACATCATTATCTATGTCATTATCTATGCATGACTCATTATTGGGCAAAATTAACTTTGGCTCGATTACAGCTTTTACACAATTTTCGTCCCCCAACTCTTTTTCCAAAATTACTGTGTCACCCATTGCAGCACTTTCAAAGTGCGGGCCAAAGGTGGAGCATTCAGTCAATCATTCTCCTCTAATGAGTTGAACAACTGAAATCTATTAGAGATTGGAACCAAAAAGTTGTCATATACATTAGAGAGTAAAGGGGGGAAAATGGGAGCACCATTAGGACAATTGATATGGGCAGCTCTTGGGTGCTGGAAGGTATGTGTAGTAATTTGTCTTCCTGACTGATTCCTATAAAAATAATCGAGTGGGAACAGCGTGGTGTTATATTCATGATTCGATGGCATCGGTGCATGCATAATCGAATCTCTCGCCCATTCTGTAGTCCTAAAATCTATAATTATACAGTCTCCATTTATCTCCTTTTTATTTGGTCCCACCCAACCTACCCTCTGTGTAGTTGTAATCTCATCTGCCCCTCGTATTGGGAAGCCACAATTTTTCACCAACCAGTGCAGAGTTTTATTTTTTAGGGTTTCCTGATTTTCAAATTGGGTGGGCAGCAATTTAGGAACATTAGCGAGGATCGCTACATATGGTCTACATTCGGGTGGCAAATTAATAGTGGCTGGGATGATGTTGTTAATGTTGCGCCTTAGTACTGGCAAGCTCTTATTATTATGGACGGGGTTGCTGGTACTCCTCTGACCCCCAATTACTTTCTGCCCATCTACTATGTTAGGGGCGATGGTTGCTGGCCTCTGCATTCCACTTACAGATGTTACCAAATTTGCCACCATAGTGGACGCACTTGGGATACAAGTTGCCGGACTTGGTCTGTTTTTGCTCATGCTCCCAGGAAGTACATTAGTTGTGTGGGATCTGGCTTGCGTGCCCAGATGTTCTAGGACATCCAAATTGGCTATGCCCAGTTTTTCTAGATTCTCTACTTTTTTACTTAAAGTTTCTAGAGATACCATCACTGGTGCAATATAGGTTTTTACCATTTTGTCAAGATATTTTACAAGTACCTCAAAATTAGTTGGAGTTAGTATTTCCTTTGAATGTGTATCCTTTATGTGTGTGCTTCCACTATTCCAGTGTGTCTCACCCTCTCTTTCGTAAATTTCTGAGGTTTGTAAAGCTCTCTTCTTTTTCCTTCTGTATGTTTTACCCTGTTTGTTAATTATCAACCTTTTTCGACTTTGGGTAGATTTCCTTTTAGATGGTGCAGGGTCACAATCGATTTCGCTACTTGACAAACTGATGTCACTAGTTTGTGCAATTGAAATAATGGCATTAGTGTCACAAATACCCAATTCCCCTATGTCTATAGGCATATCATTCTGCGTTAGGGGCTGTGGTGTTATACTAGCTGACAAGTCAGGTGATATTGAAAGTCTGCTCTCCCTAACACAGAACACAGTAGGTTCTAAGGGTTGTGCTACATCAGGTTGGATTGGATCATACTTTGGCAAACCTGCAAAAGATTCCAACAGTAGGGAGTCATGGGATATTGTTGTTTCATTAGTAACACTAACATGTGTGGTAGTATTTTTTGGCGATTGACTTATTAAACACATACTAGCTGGTAGGGAAAGTCTCCTTTCTGTATGTTCGATAGCATTTACAACAACCCCAATTGTCTGTTGCAGCATTCTGTCAATTGCAGTTAAGGTGGGTAAAGGAGTTGGCACCAATGTTTGTTTTCTTGTAGCAGAACGTGTGTGCATAGGTGTTTTTCTTACCATCGCTCTGCTTTTGCTTTTACCCTCCATCAGGAATATAACAGGCCGTTAATCTTTTGTAGTCAGACACAATGTAGGATTACCCTGGATACGTAAGTATTTAAGAAATGCCAAAGAGGGTAGCCCGGCCCGGTCTCCTGCGGTCTCTGAGGGCCTCAGAGGGTCCGCCCTTTGCCCGGGCTTAGCCCGGCGCGTCCTGCGCGCGTCCTCGCGAGATGAGGAAGGAGTTCTGACTCTAAGCGCCTCCTGGCGCTTCGCGCTGACGCTGGGGGAGGCGACCTCGCCACAGGGCTGCTGGGAGTAGTGGTTCCTGGTGCTCCCGACCGGCGGAGCCAAGCCCGGCCAGCCGGAAGTGCTGGATGGAACGCTGCGGCGGAGCTAAGCCCGGCCGCCCCTCGGACCCTGGGGGCAGGCTTCACGCCACAAAGGAGCCTCGGGAAGCTGGAGGTAGGCTCGAATGATACCACACGCACAGGGGCTGCCACTGGGTCCTCGGCAGGAGTTCTGACTTTAAGCGCCACCTGGCGCTGCGCGCTTACGCTGGGGGAGGCGACCTCGCCACAGGGCTGCTGGGAGTAGTGGTTCCTGGTGCTCCCGACCGGCGGAGCTAAGCCCGGCCAGCCGGAAGTGCTGGATGGAACGCTGCGGCGAAGCTAAGCCCGGCCGCCCCTCGGACCCTGGGGACAGGCTTCACGCCACAAAGGAGCCTCGGGAAGCTGGAGGTAGGCTCGAATGATACCACACGCACAGGGGCTGCCACTGGGTCCTCGGCAGGAGTTCTGACTTTAAGCGCCTCCTGGCGCTGCGCGCTGACGCTGGGGGAGGCGACCTCGCCACAGGGCTGCTGGGAGTAGTGGTTCCTGGTGCTCCTGACCGGCGGAGCCAAGCCCGGCCAGCCGGAAGTGCTGGATGGAACGCTGCGGCGGAGCTAAGCCCGGCCGCCCCTCGGACCCTGGGGGCAGGCTTCACGCCACAAAGGAGCCTCGGGAAGCTGGAGGTAGGCTCGAATGATACCACACGCACAGGGGCTGCCACTGGGTCCTCGGCAGGAGTTCTGACTTTAAGCGCCTCCTGGCGCTGCGCGCTGACGCTGGGGGAGGCGACCTCGCCACAGGGCTGCTGGGAGTAGTGGTTCCTGGTGCTCCCGACCGGCGGAGCCAAGCCCGGCCAGCCGGAAGTGCTGGATGGAACGCTGCGGCGGAGCTAAGCCCGGCCGCCCCTCGGACCCTGGGGGCAGGCTTCACGCCACAAAGGAGCCTCGGGAAGCTGGAGGTAGGCTTGAATGATACCACACGCACAGGGGCTGCCTACTGCTCTTTACCCCAATTCTCCGACATTGGGGTGTTTGAAATATGATGTTTACAATTTTTAGATTTTAATTCAAGTATATTTTGATATAAATGTTAAATAATCTTATTGGCAAATGTTATGGGGATACCCTGATAAAGTGATTAATTGTAGCGTATGGGATGCTTTTTCTCATATTGTTCATTAGGTATTTTAGCGGTATGCTGTAGTGCAGTGTGTTTTTTTTTTGCTTTTGCTTTTAACTTTATGTATGTATTGTATTTGTTTGTGTACTTTTATGTGTGAAAAGACTGAATAAAGTGTTTGATGATGATCCCCATAAATGCCTGTATCTTTGCCTACCAAACTCCAGAATTCCTGACAAGTATAAACATTGCCGGACCTTTTACACAAGCTTTGAAGGATTGAGAGACAATTCGGGCATGAAGAATAGCACGTTCAGCAGGAGTACCTCTCAAGAGGAATAGAGAGAACAGTAGCGTGAGACAAGGGAGAACCATCTACCAGTGCTCTGATTTCTGTCTTTGAGGACCCCTCTACAGAGAGAACCAAAAGCTAGACAAAGAGAGAGCTTCGGAGGAAAATAAATTGGCTATTGAGGAGTGAAAGAATGTGTTGGTTCGAGAGCTGAACCTGAGAGATCTGGACTTGAAAGCCAGGATCGCGGAGTCCAGCACAGATGGTGGCTGCATATTTTCAGTGTCCTCTGAGAAAAGAGTGCACATACCCAAGGGTCAAGTGCCTGATTATGGAGTGGGAGATGACATATATCGGTGTTTGAAGCCTATGAAATAGCTTTGCAGATACAAGATCCTGGAGGAGGATGGGGTCGACATATCCCAAATGGAGGGAGGGACGCCCCACTGGCCCTAGAAGGGAGTGTCAGCTCTCTGACACAAGGGAACTTGCTTAGCAAGCGGACAGCTAGGCTAGCACCAGGTTCCACAAAAACCTCCCTGGTGGGAGTCTGCCAAGGATTGGCAGGGTCCTCACCAGAAAAAGGAGGGCAAGAGGTGGGTGGAGGAGGGGACAAAAACAAAAAAAGTAAGTTGTTCTCTAAAGGGCCTCAAACTAGCCCCACAGCTCAGGGTTCCCATCACCCTGCTGAGAAGAAGAAGTGGCTCTCTGCTGTTAAGACTGAAGGGAAGGCACCCCTGAAGTGCTTTGAGTGCCAACAAGAAACGCACTAAAATGGAGATGCCAAGTGTCCCAAATGGGCACAGCCCCACACTGGTGGACAGCCACTGAGGTTGGCTAGTATTGCGCTTGGGGAGGTGTTGGTCCCAGCTAGTGGTTTAGTTGGAGCTGTGGTTACCCTAGTGTACCTGGGTGACAGTGAAATGACAAAAGAAGAATCCAAATGATTGGGTTCAGAGACCTAGTTTATATGTTGGTCACTGAATATACTCTTTCAGTACAGACCAAACAAGAAAGAAAAATTTCTTTCTAGTGTCCCCTCACTCACCGGGGTTTCCCCACGGTGACATGCTTCATCATTGGGGCCATCCCAGTTCTCTACGAAAAGGGGCGTGCTGCGACTAGCGAACTACGCAGGAGCACTTTAATCTTGAAAGACTATGTGTGGTGTGAGAGTGAGAAAGTGAGTGGATGGGTGTGATGTTTAAAAATACCGTGCTAGTGGGCCTCAACAATTTTATTTAGCTCCTAGGTAGGTATATTAAAAGGGGTCTAACACTGCAAATTAGCCTTTAATTTGGGCAAAAACGGTGTATGGTCAACATGTTTCAAGCTCCCCAAGCTTTTCGTCAGGACCATACAGGGGCCAGCCCTGTATTCTCCACTCTTATATATACCTGATGTGGTTTATAAAATTTGTTAAAAAGTAATAACGCTGTTAACTATAAAAACATGCGTGTGATACATACGATTTGTACTTTAGCGTTGTGCCTGTAAGAAGAACACAATATTAGTGACAAAATTTCCCCCCATGACGGAAGGGTATCACACATTCCATTCACGACTAATTTCGAGTGTCGAGTGTCTCATGTGCACCATATTGGTGCGTGCACGCTTTCCAGTCCAGGGCATGCGTGAAATAAAAACGTGGTTTGTGAATTCACACATGTAAACAACACAGGACTTGATGTGACTATAGACAAGACATACAAAACATATAGGTATTCATGGCAAAAGAGATATTTACATATAATGGTGCTTAATAGCACTTCATGGTCTTGGGTGGGGGCAGGATCACCTCATGGAAAACATTGCTGTTGAATGTAAGGTAAAAAACAGCGTTTTTCAAAATCTGTTCACCCGTTATCAATCGTGCTCGAAAAGAAATTCCGAGAAAACGATCCTTTCAGCATGCAGGATTTAAACTTTGCTCTGTATTCCGCTGGGTCCATCTCAATGGGGATTATCACTAACGTGTCATCCGCATACGAGATTGTCTCAAAGCCACAAGATCTAATAATGGTGGCCAGCGGTGCCACATAGATGTTGAATAATGTGGGGCTTAAGATGGAGCCCTGCGGGACCCCCTTGTCTACTACGTGGTATGCGAGACAAATGTGTATAGTTGGACACATTGTGTTCTATAGTTAAGAAAGCTCTGCAGCCACGTCCAGGCCTAACCTTCAACACCAATCTCCCACAACCTGTCCAACAGGACACGATGGGAGATGGTGTCAAAGGCTGCCGATAGATCATGGAGCACCAGCAAGGTGGGTGTCCCTCTATCCAGTGACATCCTGATGGTATCCATGACCTCCACCAATGCCGCTTCCGTGCTATGGGCTGCACAGAAATCTGAATGCGATGGGTCCAATAAACAATGCTGCTCCAGGTATCCCGTAAGTTGTTTGTTTACCAGAGTCTCCATGACCTTCAAACTGCTAGGGAGGAGGGATATAGGTCTATAGTTTTGCAGGTCCGCCGGGTCTGCCAATGTCTTCTTCATCAGAGGTTTCCTATGCTCTTTTTTCCATTTCCTCGGAAATACGGCCGTAGAAAAGGAAACGTTGCAAACCTCGGCTAGCGAGGAAGCTAAAATTGGGGCAAGTTCCGCCATTATGAAAGGCACCGCTGGGTCTAAGGGGGCACCTGATTTCATCCGTGCCAGCACCGCTTCCACTTGCTCTGTGGTGTTAGAAGTGAAAGCGTCGAGCCTAGGTACTGTGGGATCTCTCCCCAAAGGGGCTAACCCCATCGGTGATGCTCCTTCCGCCAAGGAGCTGTAGATCTGGTCTACCTTGTCCCTGAAATGATTTGCTAAGTCATCACATAGCGTTTGTGTCAGGGGAATAGAGGGACTGTTAGCTTTAGGGTTTGTGAACTCTTTGAGTATTTTAAAGAGCTCCTTCAAAGAGTTCTTTGCCTCCCGTATTCGCGAGCCTAGGTGGTCTCTTCTTGCTAGATTACAGTTTGTTAAATAGGCCTTATGAGCTACTGAAAAGGCCAGTTTGTCCTCTGGCCGCTTGGTTTTCCTCCATTTTCTTTGTCTGCCTCTACTCCGGGCCTTTTCCTTCTTAAGACTTTCCGAATACCAAGGGGTTGAAGCCGCCCTTTCCTGCATTCGTACTACCCTGAGTGGCGCAATGATATTTAGCGTGTCTCCAATCGAGGCCTCCTATTTTCCTAAGGCATTATCACTTACCTCTCCTATCCCAAAGAAGGGGGATATAAAAGCCTGACTAAATGCCGTAGGGGTGACTTTCCTCCAGGCTCTTCGAGGACTCACTCTACTTTGGAGCTGGCTTCCTCTATCCGCTCTACTAATGGTGAATTTAAGCGCAAAATGGTCGGTCCAAGTTAGTGGCCACAGGGATTATTCTGCTAAGCCTATGTTTGCAAAGATGTTGTCCAGAGTATGCCCTGCGATGTGAGTGGGTTCGTGGATTCTTGGAGAAAGACCTAGCGACTCCATGGTTGACAGCAAACATTTCGTAATCTGCATTAGAGGGGTCATCTAGATGGTGATTAAAGTCACCAACTTAGAAAAAGAGCTCGGATTGAAGGACATACGGTGCCAGGGTCTCCAATAATGAGGTTATGGTTAGTCTCTTTGTGTTGTCCCTCCTCCAGAAGACGGTGATATTTTTGGACCTCATCACAGCTGGTAAAAGATCTTGGTTGTTGAGGATAACAGGGTCTGAGACGTCACTGAGCAGAGCACCAGATTTGGTGGAAGTGGTGCAGGTGTCAGCATCGATAGTGGCACCAAGGCTGGCAACCAAAGAAGTACCTCTGGAAACCTCACTGTCGGGCTTGAGGACTGAGGTTCCAGTGCAAGAAGCAAGGGATACAAAGCCGGGGAGAATCATTATTGCGCTAAAGGGACATGTGGCTTCAGAGGAAAGTCGCTGATCAGAGATCCATAAGGTCCCATGGCGACAAGAGACGCTCCAAATGGGAGAGCTGCTCTCTTGAATAGTTCCATTATAGTTTGCCTGAAGGAGACTGGATCTGCACCAGACAACGGAAACTCCCGATAAGTTGGCACCAACATCAATGGTGCCAGTCAGTGATGTCAGTGACAGGTGTGGGGAACTCTCCACCAGTTCAGGGTCTGAGGACGAAGGAGCCAGGGAATGCCTTACCTTTAGATTTTGAGCTTCTCTGAGAAGAGGAGTGCTTCTTTCTTTTCTTAAGATGCATCCTTTTCTCCTTGGAAGACTTAGAAGACAGTGAAGAGCAAGAAGGAGACTTGGATCTGTCCCTTGTCCTGGAACAAGACCTCATTCTCTGGTGACCCCTTTGATCTTCTTCAGCCAAGCCATGAAGAGCTTGGCTCTATACTTTGTGATGGTCTTAGGGTCCATTGGGAGGCAGAGAGCACAAAAATATGTGTTATGCTTCAAAGTAAGTCTCTGAAGACAGTACTCTGATGACACTATTTGAAAACGGACGTTTTCGGTGGGGACGTTATTCCTACAATACACAAAACAATTTTATTAAGAAGCTTCGGACCCACATCAAATGCCATGGAAAAAAACAGAACTGACATCAGAGCACCAGGCGGGGCAATTTATACATCTACAGAGGTGAAGGCCACACCAATCCAGGTGTCGATTCGGATCAGTGCCACATGCCAGAGAGATATTTTAGAAGTTTCCAGGTCCAGTCAGGTGCCTGGGATATTAATAGTTGAGAAATCTGCAGGTAGAAGTACCCATCAGTAACTAAATTATTCAAGTTTCACCTGGTAAACTAATATACCACCAACTAAGTCTTTCCTTTGCTATTCTGTTCTACTGTTAAAGAGCTCAGTGCTAACGTATCTATTTTCTTCTGCTGCCCATGCAGCTAAGTACATGCTGTATAAATATCAACTTAAATGCTAAACCTAATCCTAATTCTAGCCCTATCTCTATCCTAACCAGGCAGTGCATGGATCAATTACTATAAGCACAGTAGGTTCTTTAAGTCAAGCAGTTCATATGGGGGTCCTGATGCTGGAACAGCAGATGATACTGCATGTGAAGCATATTTATCAAGCTGAAGGAAAGGGGGCTATCATGGGTGTTTTTTAGCTGTATGAGGAAAGAATGAGGTAAACTAATACATTTTAGGTTCAAGTAATGAAAGAGCAGTTGGGGCTAGTCATCAAAATGAAAACTCTCATCCACATTAATCCCAAATAATGCCAGGTACTAATGCATATCCCAGAACGAGGTTACCTGTGAGAAGATGAGCACCCTGTGTCCCTGATCCTTCAGCTTTCGCAGCATCTTCTGGAGTAGCATGAGTTTCCCAGAAGATTTGATGAGGGCGCTTCCTTCGTATGCTCCGCTGGGCAGCTTGGGGGATTCCTAATCAGACAAAGTTAAGAATCATTAATAACATCAACAAGATATTCATCAAGAAGATAGACTTGACTACCTTTAACTGCCTGTGACACAGAACACAACCATCTGACAGTTCGGTTATTCCCTAAGGAGTCATTTGAACCTTTTCTGAATTACAAATGAGAACTATGTTTAATATTAACAGTTCACAATGAAACTCTTACTTAGAGTTAATGGAGACTCTTAAAATGATTGAGGATTGGGCCAGTCCTTAATGCTGCCTAAAAGGGTAAATCGACCTTCACAGAAGAAAAACAAAGATTTATAGCTGTTTGAGAATATTTTTTATTAGTGTATTAAGGGTGAGACACTACATATTCTGTTGTTCATATGCTAAAATATCAAACAGTACTGAAAAACACAACCAAAAATAAAACACACATCTACAAGGAGAGAAAGGTACTTACTTTTAACTTTCATTATCAACCATGGGAATATTCAATGAATTTATGACCACTGAATATATCTAACCTTATGGGGCTCTCTAAGCATTTTTTCAATACACATCCTATTGTTTATACATAAAGAACAAGTTACTTCCCTTCTGTAAAGCTGATGGATACTCCAACTAACCACAGATTCCTCACCTTTAGAATATACCCCAGCCGTTAGACTGGATCTGGACGTTTTCACAGCAGTGCTTTCACGTGCTACTAGGTGGTACCATGCAGTTTTGCACTGGCCTCATTCTCCCCCAGGAAGTGACAAAGCAGAGCTGCATATAAGCGCTGCCCTTTGCACATCCATACAGGTTATTCGTTCCATGCTTTCAGATGGGTAGCATAAAAATTGTAGGTAACAGTTTGCAGAGCTCTAATTTGGGACCTTCGAGAATGTAAACAATAGGCCACTCCACAGAATAGAGAGGTGAAAAGGCAGAGATGAATGTGCTAAAATAGAATATCCACGAGAAAAACGTTACAGCAGCTAAATAACTTGTTCTTCTGATGGACGCTTCTAACCACAAATGTCTTTTCTTCAGAATAGATGCTAAATCAGTACCTCCCAAAGGTGGAGTGTCTGCGGAGTGGACTCATATCAAAGAGTCCTGCAAGACCGAACAGGCAAAATGCCCTTCCTGTTGTCAAGGCAGTAGTGCTTCATGGACGTATGGACTTACACCTCAAGTCGTGGCCTGAGAGATGTCAGTAACAGGCAGTCCATGTGCCAGTGCAGTGATAGAAGCCTTGGCCCTGGTGGGAAGGTCCTGTCAGGGTTCTCCCCACTGCCGGAGGATGCCCTGTGCCACATTGGGGTGCAACTACCATTTGTTAACTGCCAAGACCCGCAAGCGTGGATTGTCTGCTCTGGCGTTTAAACATCCCACCAGGGGGGGGTCAAGTTAATGGAGATGCCTGGATGCTGAAGCCAACTCCAGAGGCGCAGGGCCTTTTGGCGCAGAAACCAGACCTCACTCCATCCTTCTATTGTACTGCCATATGCCAGTGGTGTTGTCCGTGAGGACCTGCAACAGTCTTCTCTGTATGGACAGCAGGAAAGCCTTCAATGTCAGCAGATTTCCCACAACTCCAACTGATTGATGTGAGCCAGGTTTCCACTGCGCAGTAGAGTCCTCTGACCTCCACCTCCCCAGAATACCTTCTCAAACCAGCAGTGATCCATTCATCGTCACTATCATCTCTGGGTGGGGAAGAGAGGAGGGTCTGCCGCTGGTCAGGTTGTAGCCAAGCAGCTACCACTGCAGATCTTGTGCAGTGTCCCTAAAACCTGGATGATATACAACAGATTTTCCTGGTGCTGGGACCACTGAGACTTCAGATTCAACTGCAGAGCTGACATGTGCCACCCGGCTAATAAGCCTTGGAAGTGCTTGGCGGATTTCCAGGACTGAGGCTGAAACATTGGGATCATAACCTGAATGTCCTTGACTCATTGTGGCAGGGAAAAGCCATAAACAGCACAGTGTCCAAGAAAGCTCCTATAAAAGTAGTGTTTGTGAAGGAATTAGGTGTGACTTAGGTTCATGGATTTAGAACCCCAAAGATGTCAGGATATCTGCTATGGTCTGGAGGTGGTGTACGACTGACTGTGGTGAGCCCACCCCACCTTAAACAGCCAGTCATTAAGGTAGGTAGAAACCTGTATCCCTAATCTCTGAAGATGAACACTCGAGGGGTGCTGATAACGTTGAATGGGAGCATGACAAACTGAAAATGGTCCTGAACAGCCTTGAACCTCAGATTTCTAGGCACATTTAACTAAGCTTCCTGCATGTACAAGGTCACTATCCAGTTATACATGTGTAGGGCAGGCAGAACCTAGGCCAATGTGAACATTTTAACTTTGAACTTTTCCAGGAAGGCGTTTAGAGGGTTGAACATCTAGATATGGTTGAAGTCCACCATCCTTCTACGGCACAAGGAAATAGTGGGAGTAACATTCCGTCCCTATTTGAAGAAGTGTGGAGAAGTGTGGCTCAATGGTTAGAGCGGCAGACCCTGATGCAGAGATCTAGCCCGGGACCAGAGTTCAATTCCCCGCATCGGCGGGTCTTGGGCTAAAAAATTCCACGGATAATTCTCGCCTCGGTGCCTATTCCAATCATGGAGACCCACTCTGCAACTCTGGGCAATAGCTTGCTTAATCTCCACAACGGCCCCCACAATGCTAAGGATGCCTGGCCTCCACCTTGGGGGTGCCCAGGAGTGGACACCTCACAGGGAAAGCCAGGATGGGTTCCACAGCGGTATTCGTACAAGCGCCTTGAGACCCTTGCGGGTGAGTAGTGCGCTATACAAGTATCAATTTACATTTTACATTTACACTTCCTAGTTCGGAACCTTTATGAAGGCATCTTTGGACTGAAGAGGTCAAACTTCCTAAGGTAAGATGGATAGGTGTTCCTGTGAAGACACTCTGATGTGGTTGGAAGCTGCGGTGGGTCTGAAAGGAACAGAAGGGCATAGCCCTGTTGGACGATCTGGATGATGCATCTATCTGATGTGAAAGAGTGCCACCATTGGAGAAAATGTTTGATCCTGTCTACCACAGGGTGGTCGTGCACCACTAAGGGCAGACTAAAGCAGCTAAGGGGCTCATGCCACAGGAGAGGAAAATTGAGAAGAAGGGTGTCCTGGTGACTTGCATGATGTCTGTTTGATCCCCGTCCTTGGCCACAAAAGGACTGGGGTCACTACTGCAGGACAGAAGAGCCTGTTGCTGTCTATACGCCAACCCTCTAGAGAAGCAATTGAAGGGTCCAAAACTGATGAGAAAACTGTCTGGTAGGGGTGAAACGGCCCAAGAAATGCACCATGTCTTTACTTTTCTACAAGCATTCAAGGACATGATCAGCCTTTTTAGCAAAAAAGGTGGGATTTATCAAAAGACAGTACCTTAAGGGATGCCTGCGATACGCTCACCCCAAACAATCAGTAGTATCCAGACCAGCCCGAATCACATATTTTGCGGCATCTGAGCCACCTTGAATGGTTTGAGCCAAGGAGACCATAATCTCTTCTGGATCTGCCGGCAAAACCTTGTTGGCGATGTCCCAGAGTGCGTATGATTAACACTAGGTTGACCAAAGAGAACAAACGTTTCTCTTCCAGGGGTTGCTCATTTATAGTCATTTATAGTCATAAGCAATGAACAGTCACGCCCATGCAGAAGATCCCAAAACACTTCAAATATATGTATCTTTGTACATATACACAACTGAACATACCTTTCTGTAGAAAGGAGAGCATAATACTTAAAATATTTAAGTTTGCAGCCTATAAAATGCTAAATATATTTTACTTTAATTTGAATTTAAATATTTAATTCAATTTTCATTTGAAAAAAATCTTCCAATTCAATAAAATAGTCACCATTTACATTACAAGCATTGGCAGATTCAGTAGGTCTGGTGAAATAATCGTTTTTATTTTTATTACAGGCATGTGCCACAAAAACAAACAGAACACTTATCATTTAATAAACGTGGTGACAAATGCTTGCAATAAAAGTTTTAAAATTAGAAAAAATATTAACCATCACATATCATTCTAATAGAACACTACGGGTGTTTCCTAGCAGGCAAGCCTACTAAGAACAAGTATAAAAGCCATTTTTAGTTTTAATAAACATCACAGGAAAATATGATTATAATGGGCACCAACAAAAACAAGCATTGGAAATGCAATAGGTCTTGCATTTGTTGGAGCTGGAGCTATTGGCATTGTAAATGGCAATGTTTTGTACTTTGCAATAGGTCTTGTATTTGTTGCAGCTATTCACATTGTAAATGGCAATGTTTTTTATTTATCCATGGGGTTTTATATAGTGCGAACTTAACAGCCTCAGTTGTGAACTTCGATTCATCAAAGTTTTGTGAGCCCTGAAATTTGCACAAGTGCTAACAGTATAAATATGGGCACTGTTTAATAAACAAAGCCACTGCAATACAAGAGCAAAGGTGACCGAGTGACTGCTTCTGGGTTGACGGAGTTGCTTACAGTCACTGCCAGTTAAAGCTAGCAGGCCCGCAACTATGAGTTTATCAAACTTAATGCTATGTTTTCTTATGTTATGCTATGCTATGTTATGCTATGCAATGCTATGTTTTGTTGCATTTTGTTATGCTATGCTATATTTTGTTATGCTATGCTTGGTTTCGTTGTGCTATGCTTTGTTTTGTTGTGCTATGCTATGTTTTGTTATGCTATACTATGCTTTGTTGTGTTTTGCTATGCTATGTTTTGTTTTGTTATGCTATGCTATGCTATATTTTGTTTTGCTATCCAATGCTTTGTTTTGTTATGCTATGGTATGTTTTGTTATGCTATGCTATGCTTTGCTGTGTTGTGTTTTATTATGCTATGCTTTGTTTTGCTATGCTATGTTTTGTTATGCTATGTTTTGTTATGCCATGCTATGCTATGTTTTGTTGTGTTTGGTATGCTATGCTATGTTTTGCTATGATATGATATGTTTGGTTTTGCTATGCTATGTTTTGTTGTGTTTTGTTATGCTATGCTATGTTTTGTTGTGTTTTGCTATATTTTGTTATGCTATGTGTTGTGTTGTGTTATGCTCTGCTATGTTGTGTTATGTTATTCTATGTTTTGTTATGCTATGTGTTGTGTTGTGTTATGCTATGCTATGTTTGGTTATGTTATGCTATGTTTTGTTATGCTATGCTATGTTTTGTTTTGCTATCCTATGCTATGCTATGTTTTGTTGTGTTTTGTTATGCTATGCTTTGTTATGCTATGCTGTTTTGTTGTGTTTTGCTATGCTATGCTTTGTTATTCTATTTTAATAAATACAAACTTTACATTAATTTTTAAATCCAAAAAACAACTTAAAATATTTTAAAATAAATACTAAATATAATACATTTTTATAGATGTTTTAACATTAAATTACATTAATTTATATTTTTAAACAGCTTAAATAATTTAATTTAACATTATTTCTTGTGTCCTTTTTTTAAGTCCCTAGCATTATTTTCTATGGGATGGTGTTGCAGTGCCAATGGTTGACCTTGTATGGTACTGGACTTACTCCAGCTCTGAGCTTGAGTATATTTACTACTTTTCCGGGTCCCTTTTGGCTGTATCAACTTCAGAAGTGCAGTTTGTGAATAAGAAGGTGTTTACTCTTTTGTGGGTGGGTGCATGTCCCTCACAAAACCCTTCCCTAACCCTCCATAAACTGCTCTTTACTCCTTCATCACCCCCGTAGGATGCTGGCTTTTTATGTATTATACCAAAACGAGGGATCCTATGTAGAAAGTCCAGAAAACCCCTGTTGGCTTACAGGGCTCAAATAATAATCCTAAATACTCTCCTTTATGGTAGTGTGGGTGAGCAGTTTATGCTTATCAGAGTGTAGTGTTAATTTATTTGTTGAACACAGAGTCAATAAATGAGGTACACACTCAAGAAGAAACTCGAGACCAATTTAGAAAAATAACAAGTATTTTTATCTTTTAACACCAAGAACTTCGTTGATGGGTAAGCACTTTTCAATATAGCAATTTTAGCAGGTAAGTAAAATGATCACTCAAATACGTTTTTACGCGGTAATGCTTTCCCATGTAGAAAAATACATACACTGCATATGGTTCTTTGCAAATAGTTCTCGAGGGTGCCCTTAAGGACTTAAGCTGCAAGGGAGCCAAGGTCCAAAGCACCACCAGCATTTTGAGTTTACCTGCCCTGCAGTGTCCGGGTGCAGAGGTGCTGAAAGGGTTGGTACCCTTGCGCGCTATGCTGTAGGCAAAGAGGGGGGCCACCTGGAAACAGGCTACAGAGGAGGACTTGGGGACAAGTCAGGGAGCTTTCAACGGCGGGCTCAATTTGTGGGGGTCTTGGGAGCAGAGGAGCACCGTTGGTTGTCGTGGACCCGGACAGGGGAGCTCGGGTAAAGAGGGTTGTGGTCCGCTCATGCCTGTGCGTCAAAGTCACTCAAGGATCTTGGTTAGACCTGCAAAAGAGTGACAAATCAGGACAGCTGGGCCACTCTCAGTGCTGGCATGCTGCTTGGTCTCTGCAATGCTGGAGTCCTGATTGGATTTAAACAAGCTTTAGTTGCAGCAAGGCAGATCCGTTTGGTCTTGGTGTCTCCTCGCTTGAGGGAGACAAATCTGACTCCTGGAGCACGTTAACTTCTTTCTGGGCAGCTGCTGCTGCATCGGTGGACCCGGTGAACAGCAGAATGGTGAACCGGAAATTGAGGTTGGTGCCTGCAATCTGCAAGGAAGTGGCTCCTCTACTTGAAGGGTGATGCTGACGGCTTAGCAAAGTAATGGAGGCCCACTGAGGATTTTGGAGGATGCACAACTGGAGGACAAGTCGAGGTGTTGCAAGTGTCTGGACAGCAGCAGGTAAGCAGGCAGGGTTTTGTGCCATAAGTCCACTAACAGTCCACAGTTCTTGCTTCTTTGGCTCTTCTTGGTCCTCTTCTTTTTTTTAGTCAGTCGAATCTAGGTTCCTGGCGCCAGGGGGCCACCTAAATACTCAATTTATGGGGTGTTAAGGGAAGTGAAGGGTAGTAGCCAATGGGCTATTTACCCTTGGGGTCACTACATCCCCTGTATGACCACTTCCCGTGGGAAGTGGGCATACCCCTGTCCCAGAATTCCTAATTCCACCAAAATCAAAATGGTGGAAGCCTTCCTTCATGGAACACATCAGGCTGCCCACCTTAGGGGTGTGACTGGCCTGGTAGTGCACCATGCCTCCTAGCACAGCTAATTTCCCACCTGCCCTGTTGCCTCAGAGCAGGGGTGACATCTCTCAGGTCAGCTGGGATTGCTTATCAAAGGTGGCAAGGGCTTTGAAGTCCCTGGCCTTGGTATGCAGATCCACTAGTCATCCTGCTATAGGAGGTGTGAACACCTTCCTCCGGAGCAGGCATTGTTTCTGGCCTCAACAAGTGCGGGCTCTCACCTGCAGGGGGTCAGAAAACTGCCTATGATGGCAGGCTGGATGATACGAGTCAGGCAGCACACCAAAAGTCTGGTTGGGAGTTTCAGGGGCACCTTTAAGGTGCCCTCTGGGTGTATGTTTTAATACATTCATTACTGGCATCAGTAGGGATTTTTTAAGACAAGGTTTTTTATACCAAACACCATGAGTTTAAGTGACGCCATCATGTAGCTGGAGAACCTATAATGACCAGTGTCCAGTACATAAAATTAAGACGGCTTCCCTGTTCACTTGTACTATCTAGCAAATGAAATTGACAGCACAGGGGCATAGCTGCTCTTGCACATATGCCCTCACATTTAATATAATGCACCCTGCCTTAGGGCTGTAAAGCCTGCTGTTGGGATGACTTACATATACTGCATGCAGTCAGTGACTGTGCGCATGGCACACAGAGTGTGTGTCATCTTGTGTTTTTACTTTTGTCTGCATCATTTCATGCAGCTTGCAATGGCAGTCTGCATGTGTTTGTTGGTGGGTCCCTTAGAGTGGCACAATGCATGCTACAGCCATTAGGGACCCTCTTTAGAACCCATGCCCTAGGTTCCAGGGGTACCATTTAATAGGTTATTTCTGAGGTGCTAACTGTCTTGACAATTGGGGAACAACTGCTCTGGTACTTTGCTTTAGGGAAAGAGCACTGGCACTGGGGACTTAATTAGCAGTAACACAGTGAACTTCAGCCAAAATTGCATCAAATACCAGGCAAAAAGTGGGGGTGACCATGTCAAAAAGGGGCACTTTCCTACAACCTCTCTCCCCTTCAGTCATAAGTATTCCCCATGTGGAATATCCGCATCAAGGTGGAGATCTTCACACAGAAAAAGATAGGAGGTGGAACCTCCGTACACAAGTTGGTGAAGAGCATTTTGTAGTATGTTTGTAGTATTATCCTAGCACTAAACATTACAAAAATGTATTTTGTGAATAGGTGCCAACAATGATTTTCTTATTTTTTTCACGTTCAAAGTATTTACCCCATAAATGTAGCCAATAATCTAAACCAACAGTCATAAAGCACATTTGACTAAAAACATTCGTTTTTACACTTTTTCCTGAAAAAAAGGGAACTGGAGTCTTGGCTGTTTTCATATCTGAAACTAAACTTACAGGATTTCCTGAACATCCACTGTCCCAATACCACCTGCACCGCTCACTAAGAAGAAGTAGCAAACGCATCAGTAGTTTGCAAATGCAATTTTTACTTGAAATCCCAGATTTAAATCAGGGCGTGTGTGTTCACTAAATGTCTTGAGGCACCTCCTTTACCCAAGCCTCTCTTTCTTCCTTACCCAGCCAGTTTTCCTCAGTCACTATTCTGGCTTTCTTTGGTACCTTATTGTGCCATGTCTGAGGGACAAGGAGGAAGTGTTCCTCTGAGTATAGCAGAGTGAAGCCGGGCAATTACATTCTAGGTTAACTGCTTCAAAAAGAGTGAGGGAGCAAGCATCCTCTATCTCTCCCCACCCCCCCCCGTTTGACCAGGTCAGACGATACCATCGGGCCCCAGATATAGCTGTTCAAGATTCATGATGAAATCACCTCCCTGACTTCCATTGCAGCTCCGATTATAGGCTCTGAGATATCTTGTAACTTGATTGCGGACTACTTCACCACCAAGGTGGAGCAAATATATGCCTCCTTCCCTGCCTCAGCCCGCGATAACTCGGGGAGAACGGAAGGCGGCGTGAATAATGCTATCCCTCAACAACTTCACGAATTTTTGATGCCCAAGCCAGACATTATTAAACAGATAGCTGGGATCATTAAATCCGGATCTCCCAGAGACCCTGGAACCCCCAAAGTGCTTAAAGGTAGCCTGGACCTGCTAGAGCCTCATACCAGACATCTCATTGACCTGTCTGTCAGGTCAGGAGTGGTCCCTACTAGGTGGAAGGAAGCAGTGGTACTTCCCCTACAAAAAAAGCCCCATATCAGTGCAGAAAAACTAGACAACCTTAGACCTATCTCCCTTCTGCCTTATTTTTCTTAAGTGGCGGAAAAAATTGTAAACAATCAACTAACTGAGCATATAGAGAAAAACAACCTCGTACACCCCTCTCAGTCGGGCTTCCGCACCCTCCACTCCACGGAGTCTGCCTTGTTATACTCCATCGAAACCATACGGAGACACGTGGATGATGGAAAAACGGCGGCGCTTATCCTATTGGATTTAAGTGCAGCGTTTGACACGGTTGCTCACCACACACTCCTTCAGGCTTTGAGGAGTGCGGGTGTTATGGATAGAGCGCTCAAGTGGTTGGAATCTTTCCTAACTGAGCGCTCTTTCCAGGACATGCAGGGGGAATTCTACTCCAGAAACATCAAGATGAGGCAGAGGGTGCCCCAGGGCTCGACTCTGAGCCCTACCCTTTTCAATCTATATGTGGCCCCCCTTGCGGACATTGCTGACAAATATGGGATTAGGACTCTGTCCTATGCTGACGACACCCAATTGGTGGTCTCACTGACCCAAACCCAACCTGATGCCGACCTCAATCTCAGACTTTGTTTAGAAAATCTGGCTAGCTGGATGACAAGCAACTGTCTGAGGCTTAACGGCTCCAAGACGGAGGTATTGTTGTTTGGGAGGGCCCCGTCTGTCTGGTCTTCTGCTTGGTGGCCCCAGGTGTTGGGCCCCACTCCTACACCATGTGAACACGCAAAAAATTTAGGAGTTTGGGTGGACAATCAATTGTCATTTAACTACCATACTCAACGGGTGGCGGATGCTTGTTTTGGCATCATGCGCAACTTAAGGAAAACCTTGGACATCCTCCCCACGTCCTCTAGAAGGATTATGGTACAGGCACTGGTAACTTCGCGTCTGGACTACTGCAATCTCCTATACCTAGGTACAAGTGATAGGTGTATGTGCAGATTGCAGGGCGTCCAGAATGCGGCAGCAAGGCTTGTCCTGATGTGGTCCAGAAGATCATCAGCAAAGGCAGCCCTGTCTTGTCTGCACTGGCTCCCCATCAGGGAAAGAGTGAAATTTAAAGCCATGTGCGTGAGCCATCGTATCCTGCGAAATAAGAGTCCTGTTTACTTGCATGACTTACTATGCATGTATCACCCAATTAGGAAGCTTAGATCCAGTGGAAGTGGGTTTGTGTGTGTCCCTAGAATCAAGAGGGAGAGGATGGGCGGTCGCTCTTTCCGCTACACGGCGGCAAAATTATGGAATACCCTTCCTCAAAGCCTCCGCTTAGAGGAATCCGAAACTCTCTTCCGGAGTGGTCTGAAGACTTATTTATTCCCAAAGACATAATCAGTGCTGTGCCGTCTGTGGACTTAGGTTTCTTTCTGCTCTGGTACCTAGCGCGGGGACACACTGGGTCAGTGTAACTTCCGTAACATAACATAACATAACATATATCATTAGTTGTGGCATTCACATTCCTGCTCAGTGTTATGGCAGTCAATTCCAAGGCATTCACTGTAGAGGTTTTTAAAGGCCCACCAAATCAACATCAAGTTAATATTTACTGTTAAGTTTTCACTTTATGTCGACACCCTGAGAATCCTGTGGGGAATGAGCCTCTGAGTTGAAATACTCTGATGTACAATGTCCAATGCAGCATGAGACTGAGGACCAGCCTTCTGTTTTGAGATACAACAAAGAGAATGGTGACAGAGGCGACCAAACCCTGCAGGCCCAAAAGTCTTAGCTTTGAATGGTGCTAAGACTCATGATCTTCCATTTTGGGAGGAAGAAAAAACATACCATTGCAGCCACAGGGAAGAGGTAGGGGTGATTACAGCACTTCTTCAGGTCCATCATGATGTTTAGCAAGGAAACCTGATTTCCTCCTCCCCTAGAGTTCAGTGCTTCAAAGTTCCGGGTCAAAATGAATTTGTAATATTTCCTAAAGGAAGATAAACAACAAAGATGGAGACATCAGTTAGTCATAGTCATAGTCAAAATCCTTTATTCGATCAAATACAAAATGATCATGAAAGTACATATGAAAAGAAATAAAAGGGATTCTCAATATTCAGTTTCATTTAAAATCCAAAATATAGTCATTCATTTTCATCTTAATTTTTTTTTTCAAATTGGATCTATAAAAAATTGGCCATTTCCAAAGTTCTACTACTATTACGTACTTTTCATCCAGTGACTAGTTCTAGTGCAGAGTTTTTCCGTTTTTCATGCACACCCGGAGAAACAAAGCTAGAGTAAAACAAGTCAGAGGATCTGACAGACTCTTTAAAAAATATAGTGCCACCCTACATTGTTTAAAATTCATTTTCTGCAGTATCGGTTTTAAGTAACTGTTCCTCTCATTCTTATACAATTTGCAGAAAAACACAAGGTGCAGATCAGTTTGTCTTGACAAGCCATCACAAGGACACAAAGTTAGATCAGCATGGTTATAGATTTTCCCGGGGTATCCTATCATAAGAGGGATCATGTTCAGACGAAATCTAATCAATATAAATCTGTGATATGCATTTGTAACATCTGACAAATAGTAAAAATATCCTCTCTCTATCACTGGGGGAATTGATCTATAGTGCACCATTTCCTGTTTCTTACCGTGGATTTCCCTTCTCTCATACTCTACCCTCATCCTAAACACATTTTTGACCTTTTCTTTAGAAATCTTTCTGCATTCATCTGGGTAATGAAACAGTTCAGGTAACCCAATCTTGTTTAGGAGTTTTTCTACATATCACAGCCATCTGGATCTCCTCCACTTATCCATATTTAAGCAATTCTTAATTATTGTGTGTGTCAGTGGGAGTGAAACCCTTCTCCAGATTGCGTGCCACAGAAGGACAGGGGCCAATTGTATTGAGACAGTGATATAACGGAGTCCCAATTCTACGTGTAAAATATAGATAGGGGTAGAGGTTGGGAGGCCAACCATAGATTTAAAAAACTTGTTTTCAATGGTTTGCAGTGCACCCGTTTCAACAGTGCCCCATACCCCCGCCCCATACGTCACTGCTGATATTACTTTGGCCTGGTAAATTTGTTTTATTGGTAAAAGTGGCCTATCACCCAGTTTTTTAGCAAAGGTCTTCACTGCCGACAGGGTTCTTTCCATTACCCCTCTGCGTCCTTGCACTAATTTTGTCCATGCCAGATCCTTGTCGATAAGAACTCCCAAGTACGGGAAGGAATCCACCACCTCAATCCTCTCATTCACCACATGGAGGTACGGTGTTCTCTCTCTTGTCCTTGCCCCCACTATCACAGCAAAGGATTTAGAACGGTTCACCCTCAGATCAAGTGAGTCCATGAAGGATACATCCGAAGATATGAGGTGCTGAAGGCCAGACCCAGTTCTGGCCATCAACACCTCATCGTACGCGTAAGCCAAGATAGGTAGAGGTTGTGAGTTAAAAACTGGAACATCTCTTGTGGACTTCACAAGGGCTGTTCCACTCCAGTTGTATACATGGAGAAGAGAAATGGCGCAAGAACACAGCCCTGCCTAACTCCTCTGGCGATTTTAAATGGGTCTATTTTTTGTATACCTTACCAAGGCCATAGCGCTGGAGTACATCTGTCTAATACAATTTTAAATTAATAGATCAACTCCCATCTCCCTCATGATGGTCCACAGCTTGCTTTTCATGGGTCACACAGTCGAACGCTCCATGAAAGCCATGTATATCTTCCCCTCCTTCATCCTTGTATATTTTTCTATTATGAGTGACAGGTTTAGACACTGGTCTACCGTGCCCCTTCCCTGCTGGAAACCATATTGGGCCTGCATTAAGATATTCTTGTCTCTGGCCCAATACTCTAACTTAGAGAGGTGGAGCCACCCCATTAGCTTCGCTGTCGTGTCCAGCAGGGAGATTGGTCTGTAGTTTTTTGGATCAGATCTGTCCCCTTTTTTAAATATAGGGACTATAACACCAACAGACCAAGATTGAGGGGGGCCAGCTCGGATTATGCTATTTATTACGTTCGTCAATAACGGAGCCCATAAGTCTGGTATTCCCTGAAAAAGATCTATTGGTACACCATTTGGACCAGGGGCCCTGCCTGCACTACACGACAACAAGTTCTTCCTTACTTCACTAAGTGAGAAGAAAGAAGAAGAGGCCTGTTGACCATCTTCCATATTTAAAACCGGGAGTTGGGGTATAGAGGCAAATATACTCTCAAAGTGAGCAACCCATGCTTCCTCATCTACATTGTTATCTACTGTAGGGTCTGTGGAGTTCTTAAAATGCGGTGCATTTATTATCCTCCAGAGGTCGCGGCTGTTTCCCATTTTTGCTGCCTCTCTAAGGTCCTCCCATATAGTTTCTTTTACTGTCTTCTCTCTGTTTCTTCGATTACTTTTTTATTTTGCCCGTAGTTCCCTAATTTCCTCCTGGTTTCTAGGTCTGCTTTTCAGAGCATGGATCAAAGCTCTCCTTACCACTGAGCATGGTGAGTCAAACCATCCCCTTTCGGGTCTCCTATTGATATTTTTAGAACGGGTAAGGGTCTGTTTTGCCTGCTCGAGGAGATCACAAACAGCCTTTACAATTACATCTACTTCGGTCTCGGGATCTAGACATGTTACTATATTATTAAGGCTAGCAGATATAATTTTAGCAGTCACTATAGGTTGGTTGACATTGGCCCATTTTAGTTGTATTCCATTTTTTCTTGCCACTATTGGAGTATCTATAATTAAAGTTTTTGGAGATTCCACTCTTGCAGTTTTTATCTGTAGTGATAGCATAGCATGATCACTATAGATTGTGAATTGGTTCTCCAACCTAGTGGCTCTTAAACTGATAGGGGCAGTGACTAACATATGGTCAATAGTTGATTTGTGGTCATTTCGTAAGAAGGTTCCACCCATTTTCCCAGATAGTGCTTCTAAATCACCTGGGATTACCAAGTTTCTTTCTGCTAGGATCCTGTTTAGGCAGTTGCCATATTCGTTGTGCGTAAAATGGTTAAGGCTATCACCCCCCATGTCCACTATACCCCATATAGGAACTGTGTTGTATTTACAGGGATAAATATTAAAATCTCCCACCCATAGGAGGTTAAAAGGACAGTTGCTGCTATTATTTCTGGCGTGCTCTATTGCTTTGTCGACCTCTTCCCCAATAGCATATTTATTTGGGGCATTCTCGTTGTTACATGTATTAATTAGGAGTCACATGCCTTCCTTGCGTATCTCTAATGTGAGGATGTGGGAGTTTTCACTTAGAGATTCAAATTTGAAAACCTTTCCTGGGAAATTATTTGGGATTAAGGTCAAAATACCCCCTTTAGCCCTCCCCGACGGTGAGGGTTTGGTTGGAGTTTGGTAGGAACAATACCCATTTACAAAAATCTTCTCAGTCGACCATGTCTCCAGGAAACATATAATATCATGGTCTTGCCACATTTGTGCCAGTTTGCATTATTTAATTTTTTCATAATGCCTGCCAAGTTCCATGAAGTTATCTTCAAAAACCTTTTTCCATGATCCTTTTGTGGTTCACTCAAGATCGGGACTATTTCACTAGGGGGAAGCAGTGGCTCTAGACTTTCGGGGCTTATTTAAGTGGTTTTAGTGGACTGATACAGTCAATCACACTCTTCCAGATCAGTTAATGGCGCGAATCGATTTTCAAAGGTCAGAATTTCCATCCTCCTAGGAACCCCCCCATTCTTCCACGGGCGAATCTCTCTTTGATTTAAGTTTGATTGAATTGAATTGAATTGAATTGAATTGAATTGAATTGAAAAGGTTCTTCTATAGCGCATGGCTACTCGAGAGCATCCCAGCGCTTGATAGTTAACCAGAAAGAGAGAGAGAGAAATAAAGATCTGACGTAGACTGGGCGAATGTAATTATGTGTTGGGAAACAGAATAGTTTTTATCTTTTTCCGAAAGACAGTCAAACTGGGCTCTAAGCGAAGTGGAAGAGGGAGGGCATTCCACAATCTAGCTGCATTACGCGAGAACAGGCGGTCCCCTGTTCGAGCTCTGTAAGTCCTGGGGATTGTGAGGAGGTTTTGCTGTTTTGAACGGAGATCCCTAGATGGTCTGTATGGTATGACCATGTCTTTTAAGATGGGAGGGCCATTCCCATAAAAAGTTTTGTGGACCAGACAGAGAGATTTAAAATGCACCCGCTCCTTTATGGGGAGCCAGTGCAAAGTCCTGAGTGATGGTGCAGCTGATATGCGGTGACTGGTTCCGGTAAGTAGTCTTGCTGCGGAATTCTGGGCGATCTGAAGTTGTCGTATAACTGAAATGGGGGCGCCCAGATAGAGTGCATTCCCATAGTCCAGCCTTGATAAAATAAGCGACTGGACTATGGTTTTTTTTGCAGCTTCTGGTAGTCTGGTTAGTTGGTTCATAGAAATAGCCCAGCGGTAGAACAACTATTCCTAACTCCATTCTTGTGTAGGCACCCAAACATTCCAATATGTATCTGACTATACATTCATTGTTAAAATTTAAAACAATACAATAACCCGCCAGATCTTTTCTCGCTGGACCCACCCAAAGAGTCCTTCTAGCCATAATCAACTGTCTTGAGAGGTTCCCAACTCTCCCCCCCCCCCCGCCTCTTCAATTTCCCGGTGAGCCAATGTAATGCTTTGTGGATCAGTTGAGTCGTAGAGTCCACTTGTCCTTCATCCAACCGTGGTGCATTCCCTAGGTTCACCACCAGTGGAGCTGCTGCCGGCAGTAAATGTAGAGTATGTACTTGGCTTCGTGTTAGACCAGCATTAGCCCTATCTGGACTTTGTGGTTCTATTTGGTTGTTTTGACATCTCTCTGCGCTAAATTGTGTTTGTCCTCCAAATCTTGTACGAATATGCTACTTACCAGTATGCATCTGTTCTTGGCATGTAGGGCTGGTGAAATTCATATCTGTTGCATAGATTGCCGCCTAGTGTTGGGTCCGGATGATTGCACATTGTTGTCCTGGAAGAGTCTTCGAAGTATCACGAGATCGGTGGCTCCTCCCCTGGACTACAGTGCGCATGGGCATCGACTCCATCTCCAGATTGTTTTTAGCCATTGTGGCAAAGATGGAGTGTAACACTGTGAGTGATGACCATGCTAAGAGTAAGTGTAAGTGCTGCAGCCGCTACAGGCGCCGGGGAGGAGGGCGGGCGATAAGAATGTCAGCAGCCCTACATGCCAAGAACAGATGCATACTGGTAAGTAGCATATTCGGTTCGAGGCATGTGGGCTGCTGAATTCATATCTGTTGCATAGAATATATAGCAGTCCCTCCATTAGCGGCGGCCGGCTGTGCCAGCTGCAGCAGTTTGAAAAAGTGTTTGTAGAACAGCCTGCCCTACAGCTGCCTGCTGTTTGGAGTGCACATCTACACAGTAGTGTTTTGTAAATGTGTGTGTGGTAGACCATGTGGCTGCTCTACAAATGTCTTCTAAAGGAATATTTCCAAGGAAAGCCATGGAGGCCCCCAACTTGCGGGTGGAGTGTGCCTTTGGGGGGGATTGTTAAAGTGCGCTTTGCTTTTTGATAGCAAATTTGAATACACTTAGCGATCCACCTGGCTATACCTGCTTTGGAAATGGGGTTGCCTTTGTGTTGTGCTGAAAAGGCAACAAAGAGTTGTTTCGTCTTCCTAAAATCTTTGGTCCTATTAATGTAATACATTAAAGCTCTTTTGACGTCGAGAGTGTGGAGCATTCTCTCCGCCACCGACTCAGGATTTTGGAAGAACACAGGCAGTTCAATAGTCTGATTGATATGGAACTGTGAAACCACCTTTGGAAGAAATTTAGGGTTAGTGCGCAGCACCACCCGGTTGGAGTGAATTTGTATGAATGGCTCTTGGACAGTTAGTGCCTGGAGTTCACTAACTCGTCGCAGAGATGTAATTGCTATCTGTAAAGCCACTTTCCATGTTAAGAACTGAATCTCGCATGAATGTAGAGGCTCAAAAGGTGGACCCATCAGTCGGGTGAGGACCACATTAAGGTTCCATTCAGGAGCTGGTGGGGTCCAGGGAGGAATGACTCGTTTGAGTCCTTCCAGAAAGGCTTTAATGGCAGGCACTCTGAAAAGTGAGAGATGCTGCCTGTTTTGGAGATAAGCCGCTATGGCGGATAAACGTATACGAATGGAAGCATATGCCAGATTGCATTTGTAAAGATGTAACAGATAACAAATGATGTTGTGCGTAGACAAGTTAAGCGGATTGATGTTGTGGTCTGCACAATAAATGACAAACCGCTTCCATTTTGCCGCATAGCATGCCCTGGTGGTGGGCTTTCTTGCCTCCCGTATGATATCCATGCAGTCGGGAGGCAAGTTGAGGTAGCAAAATTCTAAGACCTCAGGAGCCAGATTGCCAGGTTGAGCTGTTGCAGATCTGGGTGCTGGATGTCGCCATGGTTCTGCGTTAAAAGCCTGGGAGTGAGGCGCAGCCTTTGATGCGGTACCACGGAAAGTTCTAGAAACGTGGTGTACCATGGTTGGCGTGCCCACGTTGGAGCAACCAGGATGAGCGTCATCGAGTGTTGCTTCAGCTTGCGTGCCACCAGCGGTATTAGAGGTGCTGGGGGAAAAGCGTATGCAAATTTGCCTGACCAGTTCATCCATATCGCATTGCCCTGCGACTGTGGGTGCGGGAACCCGGCGGCAAAGCTTTGGCATTTGGCGTTTTCCTTTGTGGCAAACAGGTCTATCTCTGGATGACCCCACTGCTGGAAGTACGGGTGGAGTACTGATGGATGTATCTCCCACTCGTGCATTTGGTGGCTGTGCCTGCTGAGCAGGTCCGCCATCTGATTGTCCTTGCCTGGGAGGTGTTCCGCCATGAGGAAGATGTTCCTGTGAATGGCCCACTTCCACATGCTCTGAGCCAGATGAGACAACTGTGGAGAGTGTGTACCTCCCTGCTTCTGAATGTAGTACATGGCCGTCATGTTGTCCGTCCGGATCAACACGACCTTGTTGCACAGATGTACCTTGAATGCCTTCATTGCCATGAAGATTGCCATCAGCTCTGGGTGGTTGATGTGCATCTTCTTTTGCTGCGTTGTCCATAGTCCCTGCACTGTGTAGTGGAGTACATGAGCTCCCCAACCCTGGAGAGATGCATCCGTTGTTAGGATGATTTGTGGCACAGGCTCCTGGAATGGTCAGCCCTTGCAAAGGTTGTGTGGATTCCACCAATGCAGAGAGTTGTATGCACGACCGGTCACCAACACTAGGTCTTTTAACTGTCCGTGAGCCTGATTCCACTGACGTGCTAAGCACTCCTGAAGCGGACGCATATGTAGTCTCGCGTGCGGGACTATGAAGATGCAGGAGGCCATCATGCCTATCAACTGCATGAACACTCGTGCTGGGGTCTGAATTTCTGTATCAGCAATTGAATGCTGTTGATCCTCACTGAATTTGGCTGTGCTTTGGCTGCCAGAGTGTTTATTGTTGCGCCCAGATACTTCCGCACGTGGGCGGGCTGAAGGTGTGACTTTGGGTAATTCAGTGAGAATCCCAGATCGTGAAGAAGGTGAATGGTGTGGGACATGTTGGCGGCGCACTGCTGGGCCGACTGTGCTTGGACAAGCCAGTCGTCCAGATAAGGGTAGACGTGAACGTGTTGTCTCCTGAGGTGTGCAGCCACTGTCGCTAGGCACTTTGTGAACACCCTGGGCGCTGTTGTTACTCCGAAAGGGAGGACTTTGAATTGGTAATGCTGATTCTGAATGGTGAATCTGAGGTATTTTCTGTGTGACGGATGTAGCAGAATGTGAAAATATGCATCCTTTAGATCTAATGTGGCGAGGAAATCTCCCTGACTGAGCAACGGAAGAACCTGCTGCAGTGTTAGCATGTGAAAGTGTTCTGATAGAATGTACTGGTTTAGGGGTCTGAGGTCCAGTATGGGTTTGAGGGACCCGTCCTTTTTTGAGATTAAGAAGTACAGGGAGTACACTCCTGTGCCTCTTTCTTCCACCGGCACGAGCTCGATTGCCCCTTTTTGTAGCATGACGAGTACCTCCTGCTGCAATAAGTGCAAATGCTCTGTGGACATAGGACGGTGTTTTGGGGGTATGTTGGGTGGAGTGGATGTTAACTCCAGACAATAACCGTACTGGATAAGCTTTATGACCCACCTGTCTGTGGTGATGGATTTCCACACCGGCAGGAACTGTTGGAGTTTCCCCCCGACCGGTGTTGTATGGTCGGGGGCAATGACAAGGCGTCACTGTTTGTTGGCGGCGGAGGATCGGGAGCTGTTGTTTCCACGACCACTGCCTTTGGCGCTGTTTCCGCGATAGCAACCTCTACTTTGTTTGGTGTACGTGTTTTGCGCGCCACCCTTATTGTACTGTGTTTGCTGGGACATCTGGCCTCTGGAAACAACTCTATTGCCTGAGCGACGAAAAGAACCACCCCTGAACTGCTGCGACTGGAGAGCCCCCATAGACTTCGCAGTTTCAGAGTCCTTTTTGATTTTTTCTAGGGTGGTGTCCACCTCAGGTCCAAATAAGTGATCAGGGTTTACAGGCTGATTTAGGATGGTGGTTTGTATCTCCGGCTTGAACCCGGAGATTCTCAGCCAAGCCTGCCGCCGTAACATCACACTGGTATTAATGGCCCTGGCCGCGGTGTCCGCTGCGTCCAGTGCGCACTTAATAGAAGCATTTGAGATGAGCTTCCCTTTCTGTATGAGCATCTCTGCTGCCTCTTTATATTCATCTGGCAAGTGTTGTAACAGGGTCTCAAGTGTATCGTAATGTGACCTGTCATATCTGGCTAAGAGTGCCTGAGTGTTTGAAATGCGCCAGATATTGGCCGCTTGAGCCGCCACCCTTTTCCCTGATGCTTCTAGCACTTTAGATTCCTTGTCAGGGGGAGGAGCATCACCAGTAATTTGTGTGTTTGCCCTCTTACGGGCACTGGAAACAACCAGAGAGTCCAACGGCAACTGGCCCTTGATGTAGGTAGGGTCCCCAGGCACCGGCTTGTACTTCTTCTCAATCCTGGGGTGTATAACCCTGGCCCTTGTGGGCTCCTTAAAAATGTCTGCAGCATGTTATAGGACACCCTTTAGCATTGGCAGAGTCTTTACGGTCCTCTGAGAGGTGGAAAAGGTGTCAAACAAAAAATCCATCTCAATAGGGTCAGCATGGAGCTGGACATCATGATTCTTGGCTGCCCTTTCGATAAGCGCATTAAATGCCGCTGAGTCCTCAGTAGGCGATGTTTTCACGTTATACACCTGAGTGTCTGGGGCAGTTTGTGGATCTCCTGGGTCAGTAGCATCTGCCCATGTGTCATGTTGATCCTCCGGATTAGTGTCGGCAGGGTAGTTGTACTCATCATAGTCACCTTCCCCAGCCTCCACATTTGAGTAAGTGGGCGAGATAGGAGCAGTGTCCTGTCTTTGTGGAGCTATCAGTTTGACAAGAACGGGTGAAGCCGTGGAATCCTTCTTCTTCTTTAATGGAATTGTGTAGGACTCCATAGGCTGTGCCGGGGTGATTTTTCGTTTGTAAATAGTAAGTTTACCCGTGTCGGCGTCGATGAATTGTTCCGACTGCTCCTCAAGCAGGGGTTGTCGATGCTTTGTGCCCATAACGGCAGGTGTAGGCTTCGGCCCCGTGGACACCTTCATGGATGCCTCGACGACCGCCTTAGGTGCGAAGGCCTTCGGCACCACTTTCGGTGGCAGCGTAAACTGAATGGGCGCCGGCGACTTTTGAGGTTTGGTGGCAGGCTTCGGCGTGGAAGTATCCTTCGGACCGACAGCGGAAGCTTTCTCCTTAATGCGTTTTAACGAGTCTGACACCTGCTTCGACTCGACTGGCTCCTTCGACTCGAGGGGCGTATTGCTTTTGGCCTTATCCAGCCGACGCGCAGGATCGACAAGTTTTTGAGGTCTGAGTCCTTTGTCTGTGTCGACGGCTTTTGGTGCCGATTTCTTCGGGTCGACGACCTTGACCAGTGTTTTTGGTGTCCCGGTCTTTAGCTCGACACCCTTTAGCGACCTCACCGGGTCGATAACCTTTTTAAGCTTTGTCGGCGCCGATAGTTCAGAAGACTTCGAGCCGACCAAAGCAAAACGCACTTTCAGTTTCGATGGCGCCTTTAGTGCTTTCGGTTGTGTAGACCCCGAAGCTTTCTCTTTCGGTTTCGATTTCACCATTTGTGGCTCGTTAGAAGTGTCCAAAGCCGGGCCTGGAGGCGAGGCTGTAGAACCCAGTGTAAGATCTTGGGTAAGGCCATGTGGCGATCCCTCGACCTGAGCCGTATGAATTGTTTCGGCGGTTGGGCATAGCTCCTCGCTTGAGCTATCTTCCATGGCCCCATAGGCCTCATCGTCGTCTCCTACCTCGTCAACGACTTCTTCAGTATCGAGCATTTCAACATCAGCGTCGTAGCTGGAGTCGATCTCCGCTGCTGGATTGGACATCGGCTCTTGATCTTCCTGCTCGTCTGCCTCTTCCTTCTCGGTATCGAAAATGTTCACCGGGTCAGGTGCCGTCTGCTGGGCCTCCTGGCGTGCTGCGCGCCTAAGTCGAATCGTCTTCTTGGAGCGGAAACGAGAACAAGCCATACAGTTGGCTTCATCGTGATCCGGCGACAGGCACTTGTTGCACACCGGGTGGACGTCGATGTGAGGATACTTCGAGTTGCACACGGGGCACCTTTTGAACGGGCTCCGTTCCATGATGGTTCGTCGAATAAGGCCTCTGGCGTCGACCGGGCCTACAGCGCCGAAGAGCCACGCGACTCCTCTGGATGTCCGACTCGTGAAATGAGCTGGAACAGAACTGGGCACCGATCGCAAGACAATACCCACGATATAGTAAAGGCCTTTGGGCCAAAAAGAAAGGTTTCTATTGATTCCGAACTTGAGTGATCAAATAAGCATCCGAACCCAATGGCGGAAAAAAACAATCTGGGGATGGAGTCGATGCCCATGCGCACTGTAGTCCAGGGGAGGAGCTACCTTTCTCGTGATACTTCGAAGACTCTTCCAGGACAACAATGTGCAATCATCCGGACCCAACACTAGGCGGCAATCTATGCAACAGATATGAATTCAGCAGCCCACATGCTTCGAACACTATATTAGGGAAAGGTAGTGGTAGTCGGTTTTTAGTGGCAATGGGCGTGTCTCTTGCATTATTCCCCCTCACCAAACCTCTACCATTTGTGACCCTTGGAATGGTTTGGGTTTGAGTCTCATGTCCCGAGTCCCTTCTACCGTTTTGGTCGTTGCCCTGTGGATCTTTCCCTAAAGGCGCCTTTGCCCCTAGTAACTGTTCAGTTTTTTCCAGCTGTAGTTCAAGGGCCAATAGCTTCCCCTCCATTCTAGCCAGTGTAGCTGTGATAGGATTCAGCATCGTGGTCACTAGCGTCTCCAGTCTGTGCCACATGTCCTCATTTGTCAAAAGGACAGTAGTTGCTGTATCGGCTACTGGAGTAGTAGCCTGGTCCTGGTTATCCTGAGAAATTTGCTCTTCGATGTAGTTCCCTCTCTGCTTATCTTTGGTTTGTCTGGGGGCCTTCTCAGGTTTCTGGTTCTGTGCCCCCCCCCTCTTTTCCTCTTCCCGTTTTTTCAAAAGTGTTTCCATTGGCCTTTACTCCCCCCGCCCCCCTAATGGGTATTCCAGTCCTTTTTGGCCGTGTTATTCGGGTGGGGAATTCTGTGTCTTGTTCTAGGTCTGGTATGAGGCCCCTCTGGGTTTGCTCTGGGAATTGAATTGGAATTGGGGATGGTGATTCTGCCGTAGCAGCAAGGTTTATCTGTGGGAGCGGCTCCAAAGATAGCCGCCTTTGGGTTATCTCAATTTCATGTTCCAGGACAGAAGTGGCTCTGGTTAGAAACGAGTCACGTGTCCCCACAATTCCCTGACCCCTGCGCTTGCTCATGGTATCCCGAACTGGCAGAACCACAACAAATGCATTTTATTACCCTAGGGGTTACACTACACAATGCCACTAATAAGAGTGGTAGATATATAAAGTATGGATCAATACCTTATTTTTGAGGCAGATGGTTAGAGAGTGCCGCGGCAAATGATGGGGGATGTAGTCTCCTCGCAGCGGAGGAGGCTCAGAGTGAGTGCAGCCCAGCAGTCTCTCACCCCTTTGCAGCGTCAAGTGACCAGTCAAGTAGCCAGTAGCAGTGGAGGTATGGCAGTGATAAATTACGGGCTAGCATTCAATCTGTGGTCTGCTCATCAAAATATTGAGTGTCCTGTCCCCAGGCTATTACACATAAACAAGGTTCTAGAGCAGTAGAGTGGAACACTACGCCAATGTTTCACAAACGCAGCTCCTGCACATCCAGTTTTCACCCACCAATCAGGGGGGATATTTATACTGACAATTGGCTCTTACAGATCCCCTCAACAAACACGGTCTCTCGAGCAGGGTACAATGTACCAACTCAGTACCCCTCCAGGCAGGCAGAATTCAATGGAGAACTACACCGCACAATGCAGCCCAGCACAACACAACACTGCATTACCGGGGTTCAGGGAAACATCACCTCCAATCCCCTAGCGCTCAGCAGACCGATAAAGAAGACCGATAAGACCATTAAGGAGGAGTGTGGCTCAATGGTTAGAGCGGCAGACCCTGATGTAGAGTTCTGGCCAGGGACCAGGGTTCGATTCCCGCCTCGGCGGGGTCTCGGGCTCAATTTACTCGGACCTGTTAATTCTCGCCTCGGTGCCTATTCTAATCACGGGCCCCACGCTGCAACTCGGGGCAATAGCTTGCTTAGCCTCCACACTGGCCCCAACAGCGCTAAGGATGCCTGGATTCACCCTGGGGGTTCCCAGGAGTGGACACTTCACAGGGAAAGCCAGGAGGGGTTCCACAGCGGTATGAGTATCAGCACCAGGAAGCCGAATAGGCGACACCGCAAGGTGACCGTCTGGTGACAGTGCGCTCTATAAGTACCATGGCATTTACATTTGACATTAAGGAAGACCGATAAGGAAGACCATCTGTCTACGCTATATCTCAAGAGGCTCCGCAGTGTAGTATGACCACCAATACCTTTCAGGAACTCCCCTGCCCAGATAATCTTGACGAGTCCCAGGAGACAAGGTTGCGGCCGCTTGAGCATGCCTCAGTGCACGCCGCCAACTCCAGACGATCCGAAGTGCCGATAACGGTGCGGGGCCTCCGACAATGGTAGCGTCCCACACTGGTCAATCACTCGGAGGAGCAGCTGGAGCAGGCACGTAACAAGAGCACCGCTGACTTTCCTTCTCCTAGCTCTCCCCTCAGCTCAGTTGCTAAAAACAAAATATAATGTTCATATGACTGAAGTCTGGATTTCCTGTCGCCTGATACCTACAACATTTTGAGATAACACTTTTTTAATGTTTATTTTGTCCACTGGATAAGCAGGCTCAACCCGTTTACAGTACCACAATGCAGATCTGTGAAATAAGAGACAGTCTGCTATGAAGGAAGATTTGTATACAAATGTATAACTCGTTCAACTTTGTGTATATATGATTCATTAACGCAGAACCATTACAATTAGGGTGAGCACTCGAAGGAAATGTAGTGAGCTGAGAGTTTAGCTTGAATTACTACCAGTGATTCCAGTATAAAAGCATGAACTCTTTTGTAAATGTCTACAATTTGAGGCCATTTATAATGATAAATCTCATACAGTTCCAGGCTACACCTATGTGCACTCACAATGACTCAAAATGAACCTCGAAATGTATTAATCTTTGGCCTTGCTTCTCCGCACCATACCCCCCTTCACTATAACGCCAACAATTGCACACAACAGTGATGTTGTGTTTCACAGTGTGTTGCCGCTGTAGAGTTTGAACATGCTCAGTTAATCTGGAGTCCTCTTTTAGTAATATGAAATTCATCCACATAGTTGTCATAAATTCAAAATGACTTTATTCAGTCCTATCCCATGTCTTCACAATATTATGTAGCCCACACGTATTGTGGGACTTCCTTTTTCAGAGAGGTGATTTAGGCATAATTCAATAAGAACTGTGGAGATAAACATTACAAATACACATCACACTAGACAAACATCATGAGGGCACTCAGTGCAATTAAACGTGCATCTGAGTTGCATTAGAATTAGCCATCTTTCTGCAAGTGAGAACATAGCACGACCTGTTCATAATGCATTCCGTTAGTAATAATATTCCAGGACCCAGTGAAATGAAAAACATAAATAAACTCTAGGATTCAATTTAGTTTTGATATTCAAGAAATCTACATCACTTTCTTGGATGACATCTGTCTGGAACAACAACACTTGACTAGCAGGTTATGGTCCAAACCCACTGATGACGATGGATTGCTGCATTACAAAAGCTTGCATTCAATTTCCCTAAAGAACAATCTTCCTGCGAGTCAACTTATGAGAGTCAATTTTGGAAGAGGGGATATCATGACAAAATTCTATTGAAAGCTGAATTTAGGATTGACGGCACTAACAGATAAATGCTGTTACATCCCTGCTGTAAGGAAGAACTTAACAGAACGATCTTCGTATCTAAATTTTCCAAATTGAGTATCAAAATAAAGAAAAACATTTTGAAATAATGAGGAATTTGCAGCTAGACAGAGTTACTACCAGAAATAATGTTACTAAAGGTAAGTAACTTGTTCTTTTGAAAGAAACTTATAAACGCAGATTCCTCACCTTCTAAACCAAAGCAGTACCTATTCTGTGGAGTGTCTGTGAATGGACTCAAACCAGAAAGTCCTGCAGGACTGGCAACCTGACCAGGCAACAGTGCTTTATGAATGTGAGGGGGGAAGCACAGGTAGCCACCTGGCAAATATCTAGGACAGAGATTCAGTGTCCTAACGCAATAGAATCAGCTTTGGCCCTGGTAGAATTAGCACGCAGACGTTCTGGGTGCTGCTTTTTGGCCAATGTGTACCAGATCTTAACACAGAACACGATCCAGCAGGAGATGGTTCTCTTCTACACTGCCTTGCCTTTCTCCAAACCCCACAAAGAGCTGATCACCCACCCGGTGGTCTCTGGTACAGCTGCTATATAGCTTGGCGCTCTCTTGGGGTCCAATCAATGGAGTCTCTCCTCCTCCTTAGAGGGGTGAGGCGGATGAAAAGAACACCGGTAGGGTGATAGTTTGATGGACCTGAAATAGCATCACAACTTTTGGCAGGAAGGATGCTGGAGTCCATTCAACCAGGTTGTCTGTGAAGAAGGATGTGTATAGTTCAAGTTCAAGTTCAACGATTTATATAGCGCACTACTCACCCAGAGGGTCTCAAGGCGCTTGGGGAGAGGGTACATTATTTATCGAATAGCCAGGTTTTGAGTTCTTTTCTGAAGGAGATGTGGTTCTGTGTAAGGCGGAGGTGAGTGGGGAGTGAGTTCCAGGTTTTGGCCGCCAAGTAGGAGAAGGATCTGCCTCCCATGGTGGATCTTTGGATACGTGGAACTGCGGCGAGGCCTTGATTGGAGGATCTTAGTTGGCGGGTGGGTGTGTAGAAGGATAGTCGAGTGTTGAGGCATTCGGGCCCTAGTTAATAGAGGGCCTTGTGCGCGTGGGTGAGGAGACGGAATGTTATTCTCTTATTGACGGGAAGCCAGTGGAGGTCTCTCAGGTGGCCGGTAATGTGATCTTGACGAGGGATGTCCAAAATGAGTCTCGCCGATGCGTTTTGGATGCGTTGGAGTTTTTTCTGTAATGTGGCTGTGATTCCGGCGTAGAGGGTGTTTCCGTAGTCCAGTCTGCTCGTGACCAGTGTGTGGGTGACGGTCTTTCTTGTCTCGGTGAGGATCCAATGGAAGATTTTTTTGAGCATACGAAGTACGTTGAAGCAGGAGGATGAGACGGCGTTGACTTGTCTGATCATCGAGAGAGAGGAGTCTAGGATGAAGCCTAGGTTACGTGCGTGGTCTGTGGGTATGGGTGCTGAACCCAGATCCGTAGGCCACCATGAGTCGTCCCAGGCAGAGGGGGATGATCCTAGGATGAGCACTTCCGTTTTGTCTGAGTTAAGTTTTAGGCGGCTGTTTTTCATCCATACGGCTACTTCTTTCATGCCATCGTGAAGGTTGGTTTTGGCGGTGTTGGGGTCTTTGGTGAGGGAAAGGATCAGCTGGGTGTCGTCAGCGTAGGAGATGATGTTCAGGTTGTGTTGACGCGCGATGGAAGCGAGTGGACTCATGTAAACGTTGAAGAGGGTGGGACTAAGTGATGATCCTTGTGGTACACCGCAGATGACTTCGGTGGCCTCTGATTTGAATGGGGGGAGTCGGACTCTTTGAGTTCTTCCGGCAAGGAATGAGATGATCCAGTCCAGGGCTTTTCCTTTTATGCCGATGTTGCTGAGGCGTTGTATGAGGGTGCTGTGACAGACAGTGTCGAAGGCGGCGGAGAGGTCGAGTAGAATGAGGGCCACTGTTTCTCCGTTGTCCAGTAGTGTTCGGATGTCGTCTGTTGCTGCGATGAGGGCGGTTTCGGTGCTGTGTTTGGCTCGAAAGCCGGATTGTGAGGGATCGAGGGAGTTGTTGGATTCGAGGAAGGCGGCGAGTTGGCTATTGACGGCTTTCTCGATGACTTTGGCCGGGAATGGGAGGAGGGATATGGGGCGATAATTTTTAAGTTCAGAGGGGTCTGCTGTGGGTTTCTTCAGGAGGGCGCTGACTTCGGCATGTTTCCAGCTATCTGGGAAGGTAGCAGAGTTGAAGGAGCAGTTGATGACATCGCGGAGATGGGGTGCGTTGATGGAGTCTGCTTTGTTGAAGATGTGGTGGGGACATGGGTCGGTTGGCGAGCCAGAGTGGATGGAATTCATTAGGCGGATGGTGTCTTCAGTGGTGATTGGGTTCCAAGCGCTGAGGTTGTTAGAGGGCGGTTTAGGTTCTGAGGGGGGTGGAGAGGATTGTTCGTTAGAACTGTTTTCGAAGCTGTTATGTATGTCAGTAATTTTGGTGTAGAAGAAGGACAGCGAATCGCAGAGGTCTTGGGAGGGAGTGATGTCGTTTGAGGCTGCGGTGGGGTTGGTGAATTCTTTGACGATGTTGAATAGTTCCTTGCTGTTGTGGGTGTTGTTGTCGAGTCGGTTCTTGAATGCTGATTTCTTGGTGGATCGAATCAGCTGGTGGTGTTTGCGGGTGGCTGCCTTGAGGGTGGTCATGTTGTCGGTGGTTGGGTTTTTTCTCCATGTTTTCTCGAGAGTGCGGCATATCTGTATGGGGATTGACATAAAGAAATTGTAGCTCACTCACATGCCGAGCAGAGGTGATGCAATGAGGAACACAGTCTTGATAGTAAGGAGCCAGAAAGAACAGCTATGCAGTGTCTCGAACGGAGTGCACATCAGATAAGTCAGGACCAGATGCACAAGTTACTACTTTTGTAACGATATATCTGTATGAGACATTAGTTAGTGATAGGTTCCTTACCTTAGGATATCCCCAGGCGTCAGATTGGTTACAGAAAGTTTTTTGTCGGCAGTACCCCTGTGCGTCGATAGGTGGCGTTATGCGGCTCTGCGTCCGTTGCTGGCGTCGTAAGCGCCGAGATGACGTCACGGAGACTACTTACGCGCCACCCATGCACGCTGACATCAGTTCTGTACATGACTTTCCGCGCCAGGAACGCAGGGCCATGCAAGAAACTGACCACTGGTGCCATGAAACTAGGGCCCTGAAAGGGATGACCTTAACCCTAGAAATCAGGTCGCAGAACGGGGAGGATGGGTGGGGTGGTAAGGAATCTTCACTAACTAATGTCTCTTAAAGATATATTGTTACACAAGTAGTAACTTGTGCGTCTGAAAGAGACATGTTATTTTAGAATAGATACCCCAGCAATACCAACCCCGGAGGTGGATCTGCGAACAGAATTACACCAGAAAGTCACGGAGAACAGAACGGCCAAAGAAGCCGTCTCTCTGGACTTCACTGTCAAGGCAATAATGCTTGGTAAATGTGTGCAGCGAGGCCCACGTAGCTGCCTCACAAATGTCCTGCAAGGGAACGTCGCGTCCTAAGGGGGTAGTGGCTACCATTGCCCTGGTAGAAAGGGCACGCAGCACCACAGGAGGCTCCTTCTTGGCAAAAGAGTAACATGCTTTGATGCACAGAATGACCCACTGAGAGATGGTTTGTTTGTGCACGGCCCAACCTTTTTTGGCGCCCACGTTGTGAACAAAGAGCTGGTCATCCACCCAGAACTGTTGTGTGCGCTTCATATTGAACGAGAGCGCACATTTTGGGTCCAGACGGTGGAGCCTCTCTTCCTCTTTCGAAAGATGTGGAGGCGGAAAGAAGGTGGGCAAAGTGATGGTCTGCCCGATGTGGAAGGGTGTGACAACCTTTGGAAGAAAGGAGGGTCCGTAAAACCACCTTGTTTGGATGAACAGAAAGGAAAGGAGGTTTAGAAGAAAGAGCCTGGAGCTCACTCACTCTTCTGCCAGAGGTGATAGCTACCAGGAAAGCCGTCTTTAGAGTGAGAAGACGTAATGGACAGTTATGAATGGGCTCAAAGGGAGCGCACATCAGATAGGTCAAGACAAGATTTAAGTCCTATTGAGGCATTATGAAAGGCATGGGAGGAAACGTGTGTGTAATGCCCTTGAGGAAGCGGTTAACAACTGGGGGCTTAAAAAGAGAAGGCTGATCTGGAAGCCGTAGAAAGGTGAAGATGGCCGAAAGATAACATTTGATAGTGCCCATAGCAGAGCCCTGCTGGGCCAAAGAAAGAAGGATCAGAAGGACCTCTGAAAGAGGGGCAGAAAGGCGATCCACAGCCTTCGCTGTGCACCTTGTCACAAACGTGTTCCACCTGCAGGAATACCGTCTTAGTGGAGGGACGCCTGGCTGCCAGAATGACATCACAGACTTCGGGAGGAAGATCGAAAGCTGTCATCTGTCGCCGCACAATCTCCGCGCATGGAGGTGGAGGCTGGACTGGTTCGGGTGGAGGACTGTCCCTTGCTGCTGCGACAGAAGATCCTCCTGAAGAGGCAGTCGGATCGGGGGATTGATCGCCATGCTGAGTAGTTTGGGATACCAGTACCTTCGTGCCCATTCCGGAGCCACAAGGATGACTTGGGCCCGCTCGCGCCAAATCTTCTTCAGCACTCTAGGCAGAAGTGGTATAGGCGGAAAGGCGTACAACAGACCGCAGCTCCACTCACAATGAAGCGAGTGCTGCCTTGGAAATTCCAACGAGCAGAACTGATGACATTGCGCGTTCTCTTCGGTGGCGAATAGATCTAACTAAGGCTCTCACCACTGCAGAAAGAGACCTTGTGCCACGTCTGAGTTCAGACGCCATTCATGATCCATCATGCACCGGAGGCTGGATTCGTCCGCCCTGGCATTCAGAGAGCCTGCCCGGTGTTGAACCACCAAGGTAATGCCTTGATGTTCCAGCCATATCCAGAGGTACAGAGCCTCCTGACATAGGGTCCACAACCCCACCCGCCCTGTTTGTTGCAATACCACACGGCGATGGTGTTGTCCATGAACACCTGCACCACACTTCCCCGGACAGAAGGAAGGAATGCTTTCAGTGCAAGCCGGCTTGCCCAAAGCTCCAAAAGGTTGATATGGAGCCGGGACTCCGCCAGAGACCAGAGGCCTCTCATCTCCGCCTCTCCCAAGTGGCCGCCCCATCCCAGGATCCGTCACCACTGTGTGCTACGGTTGGGGAAAGGAGAGGGATCTGCCATTGACCCAATTGCGATTCGTGAGCCACCACTGCAATTGTGAAAATTTGTGAAGCTTCTTGCCAAGCTGTTTCAGCTTCTTGGATTCCCTATCCGGGGAAGCGGAAGGGAATGCGCTCTGGGATGCAGAGGCTTGGACAACCAAGCTCTCAGGGGTGGGGTGTTGGGAGAGAAAGAGGGGGTCGCCCGGAGCCAGGCAATGGTGTCGGGCCACGTTCCTGTCCACAGGAGGCAAAGTGTTGGGCCTGGACCAAGTGCCCAAAAGAACGTCAGACAGTATCGTTAAAAGGCAGCAAGAGCTCCGAAGAGGTTGCCGCTGGTTGAAGCACTCTGTCAGAAGGTTAGTCCTGACGGCCACCGTAGGGAGTTCGAGGTGGAGAGCCTCAGCCGCCCTAAGCAACACCACTGCGTAACTTGCTCCCTCCTCCGTAGCCATGGAAGAAGGAGACAGGATGCCAAGGTCAGGCGAGGTGTCTAGACCACTAGCATCCCCCAAATCCTCTGCTCAGTCTGGATCATAACCAAACTGCTGTGTGAGAGGGTCCTCAGACCCCTCCCAGTCCTCCCCTTCCTCCAAAGTCTGTGAAACAGGCTGAAAATAAGGAGGACGGATGTAGGAGTAGAAAGGCCCCATCGGCGTCGGAATCGGCATCGAGTGACGCCGCCTCGTCGGAGGTGGTGCCGGAGGCGGGATCGACACCGGTGGAGGTGTTATCAGGTCAACCGGTGTCGCCCAGGATCCAAGGGGTCCTGCGACACCGAGTCGTTGTTATGCACCAGGCAGTAGAGACACACGCGGTGGGGGTCCGTCACCGACATCATGCAGTGACAGTCCCCGCAGTTCTTGAAGCTGGGCATCCCTGCGACACCAGGAGTCGATCGACTCAGAAGAAATTAGGTAAAAGGCCTCAAAAAAACTCAGTCAAAAAGTGACTGGGGGTACTTGTTCATCCCGGATCTGCGCATGGTGCGGAAAAAGAAAGAACTGACGTCAGCGCGCGTGGGTGCATTTAAGTAGCTCCTGCGACGTCACCAACTACACACTTGGACTGCACGACAACGCCTACTAACGTTCAGGGGTACCGCTGATGAAAACTTTCCAGTACAGTCTGACACCGAGGGGTAATTCTTAGGTAAGGAATGTATCACTATGTGTTTCTTTCAGATCTAAAGAGCCAGAGCATGGCGGGCAGAGCTCTTTCATCTGATCTAGCATGGCTGAAGTTCCTGGAAACTCAGATTGTGCTGGAATCAGCTACAGGACTGGCTCTGAAGTCAGACGACTTCAGAAGCGAGATTGAGAAGGGTGGTCTACCCCGAGGCTTGCGCAGGACGAATGCAAATGGCATGAGGGAGCAGAATCCTGCTTTGATTTTTTGTGTTTTACACTAACCTGATAACTTGCACCACAAGAAAGATTAACCTCTGTAGGTGCTCTGTTGATAAAGAGCAACTATCACAACAAAATTGTACGGTGTCAGTGATACACTAGATGGGTGTATCTAGGGCATCAGAGACCAGGCTCTAATGCAAGTACGCCCACTTTGGAGCAGAGACCTCAGAGTCCTAACTCATAGGGGAAGTCATCCTTAATGGAAGAGGAAACCTCACACACTTATTAGTGCTTACAGGCAATCATGTCTCATGAATGTGTGTTTCCTTCTCCACATTGCTGCTCATCAAATGTCTATCAGGGGCATTCCTAAAGGAGTGCTGATGAAGTGGCCACGATCCTCATGGAATGGGCTTTAACAATGTGTTTTAAAGGCCTTCCTGCTTTTGTGTGACATAACTATATTGTCACAAGAACTCATCTTGATACTCCCTGTTTTGTGACTGGGAGGCCCTTACGTGGTGTAGAGAAGGACACTAAAGGACACTAAAGCATATTGGATTTTCTTATTTGCTTAGTTATATTGAAATACAATCTGCAACATCTTCTGATGTCTAATGAGTGCAGAGCTCTTTCAGCTGGGCTTGTCAGATTTAAAAATAAGGTTTGCAGCATTACTAGTTCACAGAGGTTAACTTTAGTAGATAATTTAGTTTTGAACTTGGGGCAACTCAGTAGTATGACCTTGAAAACTGTGGGAAAGGCTCTTTGACAGTAAAATAGTGAATCTCACTCACTTACTCTTCTTGCTGATGGTATAGCTATGATTAATGCTGTTTTCCATGTAAACTATTAAGGCTTGACTTGTACGTCAGCTCAAATGGGTCTAACATGAACTGCAAATATTTCAATTCCAAGGCTGTTAATGTGATGGCTGTTATCTAGATGAACTCTGATTGAGGTATGATTAAGTCCCAACTCTACCAGTTCTAGAAGGTTATGGGAGTATCAAATGGCTTTAACTATGGAGAGGATGAAATCCTCTAGTGTGACATCCTACATAAAAACTTTCCCATTTTGCTGTACATTTAGTTGACAGAGCTCTAGCTTTTGCCAACATATCTTTAGAGTCCTGTGGAATAGCTATCTTTCCAAACCCATGGTACTTAGGAGCCATGAACCAGGAGTGCAGATTGGAGTGAAGAATCTGGCCCTGGCATCTGGTTAGGAGATCCAATTTCGACTCCAGCAGAATGAGTGGGCCCTATGCCATTTATAGCAGGTCCAAGAACCATTACTTTTTCAGCCAAGAGGGAGCAGGGACAATCAGCCTGCATGGTTCTCTTTTCACTTTGGCTATTAGTTTGGCAAAAGAGAATAATGTTGAAGGTAAACATCTTGTACCATCTGCTCATCAGACACCCCAACCCTGCACACCTTCAGGAAGAACCTCAAGACCTGGCTCTTCGACTGATCCAGAGCGGCACCCTCCCTCTCCCCCCTCCCAGCGCCTTGAGACCCTCACGGGTGAGTAGAGCGCTTTATAAAACCCTGATCGATTGATTGATTGATTGAGTGTTGCTGTAGTTGTCTGCTTGCATAAGAAAGGCATTTCTTGTTGTTATTGGTGAAAAGGTCGATATTTGATTTCCCCACATCTGGGGTATTTGATTTAGGACACTGTCCCTTAACTCCATTTGTGACAATTCTGCTATGTTCTGCTGAGGTAATCTGCTTGAATGTTGCTTGGGAGATGCTATGTTGTTTGTGTGATTCTGTTGTGAACTGCTCAATGCTCAATATTATTATTATTATTTTTATTATATTATTATTGCAAAGCTTCTGTGGTTCCGTGGAGAGAATATGAGGGTGCTCCACCTTGTTTGCTTATGTAGAACATCCATTCTGATCAATACCATTCTGTTGTTGATACTTGGGAGAAAGAACTGTAGTGCTCTCCTGGCTGAGCTCTAGCACGTCTATGTGTAGGCATTCATCTCATGGTGTCCGCTTGCTGATAGCTATTTGCGTTGACTACAAGCTGACATTGTGGTTGAAGGAATATTATCCTTTAATGTCCACCAGGGGAGTGCTTATTTCATCTTTGCAGTTACCATAACCTTGTCCTCGAAGGAGCGGGATATTTAGATGCACTGCATGTGCAGCTCCTCTTGCATGGGTCTCATGTGCAGTTTACAGAATGGTATTAACACACTGCAGGATGACATCATATCTAGCAGTCTTTTAAGGAGGTGTCATTTTATTTTATTTTATCTGAATATGTGCTGTGCTACTGCTGATAACGGCTTGTGTCTCTCCGTCAATGGGAATGCCCCTGCTTGCGTAGTGTCCATTATTCCCCTAAAAAGTGAATCTTGTTTGACAGGATTAGAGAAGATTTGCTTTTTTTAATTGAAGTCTGATGCAGGCTTCGGTCAAGTTGTTGGTAGGCGCTACAGATGAGCCTTTGAGCAGCTAGTCATCTAGGAAAGTTACCCTGATTGCCTAAACATTGAAGGTGATTGCAACTGGAATCCTACATTTAGCAAAATTCGAGGTGCGGAACGGAGGCCAAAGTGGCAACTGGCTACCTTCAATCTTAGACATTTGTTGTGTTTCCTGTGAATGGTAATGTGGAAGTATGCATCTTTGATATTTATTAATGGCATGAATTTGTGCTCCATTAAGTAGTGGTAAAACTTCCTGGAGTGTGGCCATCCTGAAAGACTGTTTTCTCAGGTATAGATTGAGCTGACACAGATCTAGCATGGGTCTCCATTGTTCTGCAGCTTCCTTTTTCAATGGAAATACTTGGAATATAATCCTACATTGTGATGATGTTTTGGTGCCAGCATTGTAGCTTATCTCTCCAGCATGGTTTGCATTTTTGTCTTCAACAAGTGAAGGTGTTTATGTTTTACACAAGACAGCAGAGTAATTGGGCGGTCTTGTATAAACTCCAGTGTATGACCCTACTGGATGACATCTAGTATCCATTTGTCTTTAGCAATTGACTTCTAATTGTTGAAGAAGGTAGAGATTCTGCCCACTACAGGGCTCGACATACTGGTTATCTGCATTTTGGAATCCTGTGCCAGGAAATTGACAGTGACGTCTGGCACTCTGCCTCATTTGTTAGGTTTTATGCATTTGCCGTTGCTTTGAGCGGGGCTGTTGCGCCAGTCTATAAGTATAATGTTTTTGCTGCTGGGGTGTGTAATTTTGATGGTACAATATTGTGTTTGCTGCCGGAGTATGTAATCTTGATGGTGCATTTGGGATTGGCAGACTCACTGGTTATGTGTGTATCTATGAGTAAAAACCTCAGTAGAATTGCATTCTCCCTCTTCCTTGAAAGGACTGAAGCTTACTTTGTTGCAGGGCGACTAGAGCTCTCACTGTGTATGTGTGTGCGTTGATAGTTTGCAGTGCATTGCCCACATGCTTACCAACTAGCTATTCTCCATTGGATGGAATGTCCATGATGTTATTTTACTCCTCTAGCCTCAATGAGGTAGCTCTTAACTGTCCTTGCCTACGCAAAACAGCTGCTCCGGTGAGTTGCCTGAATCCATTAATTGATATGCCTCTTGTTGAGTTTAACAGTACAGTCAATGATTTTTCTCTCTAATGGGGGATATCTTTCACTTTCCATTTTCTAATCCACCGGCAGTACGTCTGAACACGGGGCTATGCCAGAACACATTTGCCTGTCATATCTGCCTACAACTCCAATGGCATTAGCAGTTTTATATTGACATAGCAGCCATAGAGGAAAACCTTTTCCCTCGCCATGACCTAAACGGCAACCTTCACAATCAGGCAATGCTGAACAAGTTGCCATTGCGTTTCTGGACTGCTGCTGCTGTACTGTTTGCATGACAAATGAATCTGCTTTATGGTGACCCAGGAGGCAAAGAGGTGAGTTCTCAGGGATTTAGCATTTCTGGTCTTTTCGTGGTACTACCACTGCTATCATAGCTGGTGTTTTCATTAGTTTTATCCCTTCTTGCCAGAAGTGATCTACAAGGGGAATCATCTAGTCTGACTTCATTGCTGCTTCCTTGAAGCTGTACAAGAAACAATCAGTTTCTTTAACCATTAAGGGTGAATTAAACCTCCTCACAGCCATACGCACCAGAAAATGAAACTTGCCAGTATTATCTGGTGGTGAATCCATAGTCGGAGGTGTTGGTGGGTTCATAACAGGTAGGATATAATTATCCAATTTTTCTCCTCTAAGCGGATCAGTTGGTCATATTTAGTCCTCTTCTACATCCATGTATTGATCATCAACAGATGTTTCCACCTGGATTTGGGATATAAATTAGCCTAAAAATGGTGGCACTGGCTGACGTTGGGGTCGAGGGGGATGATGTTTGCTGACCTGTGATATCCGTAGTGCAGGTGCAAGAGAGGGTTTGTTTGCTGAGGCGAAATGGGCTGCTGGGAACTAGTCAGAAAACGTGAGTAATAGTCTGTCATGATGTGGATTAGATCATTAATAAGGTCCACTGGCACCCTTATCATTGACCTCTGTTCATACACTGACTCCTAAAGATCAGAGTGGTGTTCATAATATTCTCTTTCTTCCCAATGCTAAAGAAGGAACTGTGAGTGAAATGCTTCAGGCTGTGGTTCCTCCGAGTCCTTGCATTTGATATTCCTGAATTCTGGACTATAAGCTATTTAAAAAGGATCATCTGGGCCTGATTCCTCTTCTCCTTCTGTGCCTAGAAGCTATTCTAGTAGCAGAGGGTGAATTTTGCTTAACCCCTTGGCTGCGGGGCTTTTTCCCCCGTTGTGCTAGGGGGCGGGGGGGGGCGCGCACAGCGCCCCGGTGCTCATGACGAGGACAGCTCGTCATGAGCCATGGTTCTCAAACCATTGACAACGCTATCATCAATGATACCATCGTCATAGAGTATATCAACTCCATTACACTCGAGCATACCTCTTTAACCCCTCCATGCTCATGACAAGGTCAGCTCTTCATGAGCCACGGTGCTCGTGTGCTCATGACCAGCTGAGCTCGTCTATGAAAGATCCATTGCTGGAGAAGCTTAAAACCTCTGTCACATGTCATTTTGTTAACTGAAAAGATTAACAAAAGAGAAGATCTAGACAATAGCAGACCAATACTACAAAGAGAAATATTGTGGATTACACGGTTGATCTGCTTCGCCTAAGAGAACACATCCAAGGAACCGCTTTCCGCTGGATCTGCTACTTCTTAAAGGTTAGAACACAAATTTTCAGCCTACAATCTTACTCCTCGGAAGCCCGCCAACTCATCTGTGGAGTGCCTCAACATTCATCGTTCAGTCTCACCCTCTGCAACGCATACATGATCCCTCCGGCCAAAGTCATCCAAGCACACAACTTCAACATCCTCTCCTACACTGACGACATAAGTCATACTCTCAATCTCGGATAAGACCCAAGAATACACAGAACAAGTTAATCGCCTGCATGACTGAAGTCATTAACTGGATGAAAGCCAACTGTCTCAAGCTCAACACAGGCAAGACAAAAATAGTGATCCTTGGCAAGATCACCTCACTGAAGGACTCCAACTGGTGGGCGGCTGAACTTGGACTCCACACCAGGAACGTCAGAATAGTTATCGACAGCAAACTGGACATGACTGAACAAGCAACACAGTCACTGCCTCCTGCTTCCACCCCGAGAAAATGCTGCAGAAGATTTTTAAATTGCTCCCAAGTGCCAGGATCACTAAGCAACTTGGTAGAAGACTACAAACCATCCAGAACTCAGCAGCCAGACTCATCCTCAACCTCACACACTAAACTCACAACACACCACACACCACACCTCAGGAAGCTCCACTGGCTCCCGGTACACAAATGTGCTAATTTCAAACTCCTCACACACTCAAGGCACTACACAATGTAGGCCCCACATACCTGAACAATCTCATCTACTTCCACCAGCCACTTCCACTCCACAGGACTTCTACTCGCACACATCCCATACATGCATAGAACCAGATCAGGAGGACAGGCGTTCTCTCACATCATTCCTAAAGCGTGGAATGGCCTCCCACTCCAACTCAGAGACTCTTTCTCTCTTCTTGAATTCCACAAGAAGCTAAAGACTTGGCTTTTTAATTAACCAACCTGCCATAGGCTGGGCTAGGCACACAAAGCAGCTCATTAATAGGATACCCTCATGAGTAGTACTGTGCTTTACAAATACACATAACACAACATTACATAACATATCCATTGCTCAGACTGCTTACTTTCAGAAAACTAAATATTTCTTTTACTTTCAGCACTCCACTGGACTGTATTTGTTTTCTTGCTCTCTCCTCCTTGTTTTACCTTCCACTGCCTTTAAATATGTTTTTTTTTAAAGAGGTTATGGTAGTTGCACAGTACTGCAGTGCTGCTTGCAAACTTGTGAGTGCTTCACACATTTTATTAATTTTCTTAATATTTTAATTTACCGATGTATTACCGACGTCTGTCATGCTAGATTGGTAAATTAGAAAGGCTACGGTGTCACTGCGCATGCACATATGACACATGTGCATGCTTTGTGACAACAGTTTCAAATTTGGAAACGCTTTCTTTATTAGAAAAAAATTGCCATTCATATATGTGCATGCATCTTCACACATATGCATGCATGCAATAGTAAAAAACACAAAATGGTAAAGCCAATAGGTCTGTACTTAAGAGCCAAGACTTACTGGCTTTGACAAAGCTTGTTAATGAATGTTTCCTTAATTCTATACATTTTCATGAGGTTTAACCTTTTTTGGCTGAATTCTGTAAAATGCAAAAATGGTCTAATTCCCTTTGAGCTGAAAATGAAGGCCCATCTCTACAAGTGTACGCAGTGAAAATATTTATTTTCCAAAAGCTTAGGCTTCAAAACGTTCCTGGAGTTTTTTCCAATGGGGTGACAGCTTGTATACATCAACCATTGCAGTCCCTCTCTAGAGAGATTACGGTCCATCCAGACCCTGTGCTACGGAGAGGACAGCTAGTGTGCCCACCGCGGCTACTAGTAAAGTTAGTAATTTATCAGAATGGAGGGATAAGGGAGTGAAGCATCCGTTTCTTTCCCCTTGGGTAAGTTATAAGTTCATCAAAACAAAAAACGGACACTTGTTACACCTAAAGACCATTGGTTTTACAAGATGTATTAGAGTATCCTCAAAAACTCACCCGGAGCGTTTTTAATAACGATCTCATTAATATACTGCTAGATCCAGTAACTTGACCTGAATTGCAGTACCTCTATTTTAAACCACAGTGGATATCTACCCTTATTAAAAAAGCTCCGGGTGGTTTTCCCCTGTTTTAACATTTTTTCCTTTTTTCATAAAATTTGTTTTCACACTTTTGTTTGCACACATCTCTGGATACTGCACCATAGACCAGAGGTGCCTCTGAATGAGGCTGGCAACTCACTATCTTTTGGAGTACCCAATGATAACTGCCACAACTCTAATGTGGGGCGGATGAAACAGATAAACCGCAATCCAGAAACATTGAGTTTTTGAGGATACTCTAATACATCTTGTAAAACCAATGGTCTTTAGGTGTAACAAGTGTCAGTTTTTTGTTTTGATGAACTTATACTAGTAAAGTTACCCTGTGCTATGGAGAGGACTGCTAGTCTGCCCACTGTGGCTACTAGTAAAGAGACCCTGTGCTAAGGAGAGGACTGCTAGTGTGCCCACCGCCACTACTAGTAAAGAGACCCTGTGCTACGGAGAGGACTGCTAGTGTGCCCACCGCCACTACTAGTAAAGAGACCCTGTGCTACGGAGAGGACAGCTAGTGTGCCCACCGCGGCTACTAGTAAAGTTACCCTGTGCTACGGAGAGGACTGCTAGTCTGCCCACTGTGGCTACTAGTAAAGAGACCCGGTGCTAAGGAGAGGACTGCTAGTGTGCCCACCGCGGCTACTAGTAAAGAGACCCTGTGCTAAGGAGAGGACTGCTAGTGAGCCCACCGCCACTACTAGTAAAGAGACCCTGTGCTACGGAGAGGACTGCTAGTGTGCCCACCGCGGCTACTAGTAAAGAGACCCTGTGCTACGGAGAGGACTGCTAGTGTGCCCACCGCGGCTACTAGTAAAGCGACCCTGTGCTACGGAGAGGACTGCTAGTGTGCCCACCGCGGCTACTAGTAAAGAGACCCTATGCTACGGAGAGGACTGCTAGTGTGCCCACCGCGGCTACTAGTAAAGAGACCCTGTGCTACGGAGAGGACTGCTAGTGTGCCCACCGCGGCTACTAGTAAAGAGACCCTGTGCTACGGAGAGGACTGCTAGTGTGCCCACCGCGGCTACTAGTAAAGAGACCCTATGCTATGGAGAGGACAGCTAGTGTGCCCACCGCGGCTACTAGTAAAGAGTCCCTGTGCTACGGAGAGGACTGCTAGTGTGCATACCGCACCTACTAGTAATGTTACCCTGTGCTACAGAGAAGACTGCTAGTCTGCCCACCGTGGCTACTAGTAAAGAGACCCTGTGCTACGGAGAGGACTGCTAGTGTGCATACCGCACCTACTAGTAAAGAGACCCTGTGCTACGGAGAGGACTGCTAGTGTGCCCACCGCCACTACTAGTAAAGAGACCCTGTGCTACGGAGAGGACAGCTAGTGTGCCCACCGCGGCTACTAGTAAAGTTACCCTGTGCTACGGAGAGGACTGCTAGTCTGCCCACTGTGGCTACTAGTAAAGAGACCCTGTGCTAAGGAGAGGACTGCTAGTGTGCCCACCGCGGCTACTAGTAAAGAGACCCTGTGCTAAGGAGAGGACTGCTAGTGAGCCCACCGCCACTACTAGTAAAGAGACCCTGTGCTACGGAGAGGACTGCTAGTGTGCCCACCGCGGCTACTAGTAAAGAGACCCTGTGCTACGGAGAGGACTGCTAGTGTGCCCACCGCGGCTACTATTAAAGAGACCCTGTGCTACGGAGAGGACTGCTAGTGTGCCCACCGCGGCTACTAGTAAAGAGACCCTATGCTATGGAGAGGACTGCTAGTGTGCCCACCGCGGCTACTAGTAAAGAGACCCTGTGCTACGGAGAGGACTGCTAGTGTGCCCACCGCGGCTACTAGTAAAGAGACCCTGTGCTACGGAGAGGACTGCTAGTGTGCCCACCGCGGCTACTAGTAAAGAGACCCTATGCTATGGAGAGGACTGCTAGTGTGCCCACCGCGGCTACTAGTAAAGAGTCCCTGTGCTACGGAGAGGACTGCTAGTGTGCATACCGCACCTACTAGTAATGTTACCCTGTGCTACAGAGAAGACTGCTAGTCTGCCCACCGTGGCTACTAGTAAAGAGACCCTGTGCTACGGAGAGGACTGCTAGTGTGCATACCGTACCTATTAGTAAAGAGACCCTGTGCTATGGAGAGGACTGCTAGTCTGCCCACCCTGGCTACTAGTAAAGAGACCCTGTGCTAAGGAGAGGACTGCTAGTGTGCCCACCGCTTCTACTAGTAAAGAGACCCTGTGCTAAGGAGAGGACTGCTAGTGTGCCCAGCGCCGCTACTAGTAAAGAGACCCTGTGCTACGGAGAGGACTGCTAGTGTGTCCACCGCGGCTACTAGTAAAGAGACCCTGTGCTACGGAGAGGACTGCTAGTGTGCCCACCGCGGCTACTAGTAAGGAGACCCTGTGCTATGGAGAGGACTGCTAGTGTGCCCACCGCGGCTACTAGTAAAGAGACCCTATGCTATGGAGAGGGCTGCTAGTGTGCCCACCGCGGCTACTAGTAAAGAGACCCTGTGCTACGGAGAGGACTGCTAGTGTGCCCACCGCGGCTACTAGTAAAGAGACCCTATGCTATGGAGAGGACTGCTAGTGTGCCCACCGCGGCTACTAGTAAAGAGACCCTGTGCTACGGAGAGGACTGCTAGTGTGCATACCGCACCTACTAGTAATGTTACCCTGTGCTACAGAGAAGACTGCTATTGTGCCCACCGCGGCTACTAGTAAAGTTACACTGTGCTACGGAGAGGGCTGCTAGTGTGCCCAGCGCGGCTACTAGTAAAGACACCCTGTGCTACGGAGAGGTCTGCTAGTGTGCCCACCGCAGCTACTAGTAAAGAGACCCTGTGCTACGGAGAGGACTGCTAGTGTGCCCACCACGGCTACTAGTAAAGAGACCCTGTGCTACGGAGAGGACTGCTAGTGTGCCCACCGCTGCTACTAGTAAAGAGACCCTGTGCTACGGAGAGGACTGCTAGTGTGCCCACCGCGGCTACTAGTAAAGAGACCCTGTGCTACGGAGAGGACTGCTAGTGTGCATACCGCACCTACTAGTAATGTTACCCTGTGCTACAGAGAAGACTGCTATTGTGCCCACCGCGGCTACTAGTAAAGTTACACTGTGCTACGGAGAGGGCTGCTAGTGTGCCCAGCGCGGCTACTAGTAAAGACACCCTGTGCTACGGAGAGGTCTGCTAGTGTGCCCACCGCAGCTACTAGTAAAGAGACCCTGTGCTACGGAGAGGACTGCTAGTGTGCCCACCACGGCTACTAGTAAAGAGACCCTGTGCTACGGAGAGGACTGCTAGTGTGCCCACCGCTGCTACTAGTAAAGAGACCCTGTGCTACGGAGAGGACTGCTAGTGTGCCTACTGCGGCTACTAGTAAAGTTACCCTGTGCTACGGAGAGGACTGCTAGTGTGCCCACGTAGGCTACTAGTAAAGAGACCCCTGTGCTACAGAGAGGACTGCTAGTGTGCCCACTGTGGCTACTAGTAAAGAGACCCTGTGCTACGGAGAGGACTGCTAGTGTGCCCACCGCGGCTACTAGTAAAGAGACCCTGTGCTACGGAGAGGACTGCTAGTGTGCCCACTGCAGCTACTAGTCGAGATATCCTGTGCTACAGAGAGGACTGCTAGTGAGCCCACCGCGGCTACTAGTAAAGAGACCATGTGGTATGGAGAGGACTGCTAGGGGGCCCAACGCGGCTACTAGTAAACAGAACCTGTGCTATGGAAAGGACTGCTAGTGTGCCCACTGTGGCTACTAGTAAAGAGACCCTGTGCTACGGAGAGGACTGCTAGTGTGCCCACTGTGGCTACTAGTAAAGAGACCCTGTGCTACAGAGAGGACTGCTAGTGTGCCCACTGTGGCTACTAGTAAAGAGACCCTGTGCTACGGAGAGGACTGCTAATGTGCCCACTGCAGCTACTAGTAAAGAGACCATGTGCTATGGAGAGGACTGCTAATGTGCCCACTGCAGCTACTAGTAAACAGAACCTGTGCTATGGAAAGGACTGCTAGTGTGCCCACTGTGGCTACTAGTAAAGAGACCCTGTGCTACGGAGAGGACTGCTAGTGTGCCCACTGTGGCTACTAGTAAAGAGACCCTGTGCTACAGAGAGGACTGCTAGTGTGCCCACTGTGGCTACTAGTAAAGAGACCCTGTGCTACGGAGAGGACTGCTAATGTGCCCACTGCAGCTACTAGTAAAGAGACCATGTGCTATGGAGAGGACTGCTAGTGTGCCTACTGCAGTTACTAGTAGAGATACCCTGTGATACGAAGAGGACTGCTAGTGTGTCCACCGCGGCTACTAGTAAAGAGACCATGTGCTATGGAGAGGACTGCTAGGGTGCCCAACGCGGCTACTAGTAAAGAGAACCTGTGCTACGGAGAGGACTGCTAGTGTGCCCACTGTGGCTACTAGTAAAGAGACCCTGTGCTACGGAGAGGACTGCTAATGTGCCCACTGCAGCTACTAGTAAAGAGACCATGTGCTATGGAGAGGACTGCTAGTGTGCCTACTGCAGTTACTAGTAGAGATACCCTGTGATACGAAGAGGACTGCTAGTGTGTCCACCGCGGCTACTAGTAAAGAGACCATGTGCTATGGAGAGGACTGCTAGTGTGCCCACCGCGGCTACTAGTAAAGAGAACCTGTGCTACGGAGAGGACTGCTAGTGTGCCCACTGTGGCTACTAGTAAAGAGACCCTGTGCTACGGAGAGGACTGCTAGTGTGCCCACCGCTGCTACTAGTAAAGAGACCCTGTGCTACGGAGAGGACTGCTAGTGTGCCTACTGCGGCTACTAGTAAAGTTACCCTGTGCTACGGAGAGGACTGCTAGTGTGCCCACGTAGGCTACTAGTAAAGAGACCCCTGTGCTACGGAGAGGACTGCTAGTGTGCCCACTGTGGCTACTAGTAAAGAGACCCTGTGCTACGGAGAGGACTGCTAGTGTGCCCACTGTGGCTACTAGTAAAGAGACCCTGTGCTACGGAGAGGACTGCTAATGTGCCCACTGCAGCTACTAGTAAAGAGACCCTGTGCTATGGAGAGGACTGCTAGTGTGCCTACTGCAGTTACTAGTAGAGATACCCTGTGATACGAAGAGGACTGCTAGTGTGTCCACCGCGGCTACTAGTAAAGAGACCCTGTGATACAGAGAGGACTGCTAGTGTGCCTACTGCGGCTACTAGTAAAGTTACCCTGTGCTACGGAGAGGACTGCTAGTGTGCCCACGTAGGCTACTAGTAAAGAGACCCCTGTGCTACGGAGAGGACTGCTAGTGTGCCCACTGTGGCTACTAGTAAAGAGACCCTGTGCTACGGAGAGGACTGCTAGTGTGCCCACTGTGGCTACTAGTAAAGAGACCCTGTGCTACGGAGAGGACTGCTAATGTGCCCACTGCAGCTACTAGTAAAGAGACCCTGTGCTATGGAGAGGACTGCTAGTGTGCCTACTGCAGTTACTAGTAGAGATACCCTGTGATACGAAGAGGACTGCTAGTGTGTCCACCGCGGCTACTAGTAAAGAGACCCTATGCTATGGAGAGGACTGCTAGGGTGCCCACCGCGGCTACTAGTAAAGAGAACCTGTGCTACGGAGAGGACTGCTAGTGTGCCCACTGTGGCTACTAGTAAAGAGACCCTGTGCTACGGAGAGGACTGCTAGTGTGCCCACCGCTGCTACTAGTAAAGAGACCCTGTGCTACGGAGAGGACTGCTAGTGTGCCTACTGCGGCTACTAGTAAAGTTACCCTGTGCTACGGAGAGGACTGCTAGTGTGCCCACGTAGGCTACTAGTAAAGAGACCCCTGTGCTACGGAGAGGACTGCTAGTGTGCCCACTGTGGCTACTAGTAAAGAGACCCTGTGCTACGGAGAGGACTGCTAGTGTGCCCACTGTGGCTACTAGTAAAGAGACCCTGTGCTACGGAGAGGACTGCTAATGTGCCCACTGCAGCTACTAGTAAAGAGACCCTGTGCTATGGAGAGGACTGCTAGTGTGCCTACTGCAGTTACTAGTAGAGATACCCTGTGATACGAAGAGGACTGCTAGTGTGTCCACCGCGGCTACTAGTAAAGAGACCCTATGCTATGGAGAGGACTGCTAGGGTGCCCACCGCGGCTACTAGTAAAGAGACCATGTGCTACGGAGAGGACTGCTAGTGTGCCCACCGCGGCTACTAGTAAAGAGACCATGTGCTACGGAGAGGACTGCTAGTGTGTAAAGAGCGTGACCTTACTTCTGCATGTTGCTGAGCTCCACCCGCACAATGAGTTCCGTCTTGGCTGGCATGTTCTTGAAGACGTCGGCTTTGAGGCGCCGTAACATGTGAGGCCCCAAAAGATCATGAAGCTTCTTAATCTGGTCCTCCTTAGAGATATCGGCAAACTCTTCCAGGAAACCCTCCAGGTTACTATGTGGGGGGAAAAGTAGCATGTCAGAATGTGAGAATTATACAACCATTGTGTGGAGATGAGATCTGCTTTACTCCTTCATCAGTGGCCCCCAATAGCAGACTTCTCCAGTTTAGATCATGAACAGCTCAGTGGCAGAAATGTGCGGAGATACAGAGATAAATGACTAGTATTATGGCATTAAAAAGAACAACAACAATTTTAAGGCACCAAAGTATTATATATGCAGACCAAAACAGCTCAGAATAAAGCATTCACATGGTTGTTTATAAGAGGCGATTTACATCGGCTGCAGATAGCAGCTACCCCCCACATTTCAATCTGTAATGCTATAGGTGCTTCCTGTTCCCGCGTCAGGCAATGCACTGTCTTAACGTCATTTGCTAGTAGTAAATGTGGGCAGGAGTTGGACTACAAGGAGAAATGCTACAGAGCGTCTGAGGAATCCAACCCATTTTGGGATACAGTCTCCCATTCCACCTGTTAATTGGATTACGGCATAACCCTATAGTCCTCTGCTGTCCTCAGTGTTGTGGCCACTATGGAAGCCTTGCGGCACATGCATGAGATGTGGTGAAGGAGTTGCCCCTTCTGTTCATGCTACAGTCAGAGTATGCTGTGGGATAAACAGCTACAGTGGTATATTACACACAAAGTTTAAGGCTTAATGGAAGGAACGTGTCGTCTGCATTTCAGTAATGGCTCTGCGCAATAGCTGCAGAAAAGGTAATGGCGAAGACTGGGGAGATGAAGGCACAGAAGCAAAGAATAAGAGAAAAGTTAGAAGAAGAGAGAAGCAGAGTGATTTGAAAAACATGGGGAAAGGCTTAAGCAGTTAGAGGGTACATTTTCTGTCTGTTGCATGCAAGCCCGTTTGCAGCTTATTTCACCTGTAAGCACACAGACGTGGAGTTGGTTGTAGAAATAAAGCTCAAAAGGCTCTAGACCACAGATTCCTAAACTGTTTAGAACCGCAACCCGCGAACCACCTAGCTTAAATGGACACGAGGCGGGCGAGTTTTTAATGTAACTAAAGTATTGTGTGGGACATACTGTCATTTCCAGACAACACATTTTCCATTGAAATTGTCACTAAATGTGCATAGAAAAACACTTTTACTGATATAACTATATTGCACACAAATGATATGTGTGGAAATCGTGTTTCACTGAATAACTATTTGTGCATCACCATGGAAAGTGTCTTGATTTGTCCTGATCCTATTAAAATGTCTTTTTTTTATTGCACTTCATAATTACACAAAAGTTTGGTTAATTTATGACTTCTTAGCAGCTAAATGTATACAATTCATTAACAGGTATTTACATTGTGTTGCTTGCTACAAAAAAAATAACACCCTATAGGCTTTCCTTTCACACTTCTATGTTCCCCAGCAAGACTGCCATATAATTCACTTTCGTTTTCTTTCTCTAATTGCAGAGTGAGAGATGTTTGCAAACAGCAGTCCCCATGCTAACCCCTTTGCTGGCAGACCTTTTCCCTGCCCTATGCTAAGCCCTTTTTTGACTATTTGGGGTAGTTTGTGCTTAGGCTCCTCTAACTTTTGTATCCACATAAGGTGTCCATGCCCAATTTGCGTCCTTTTTTTCCAACATCCTGGCCATTCCATAGGTCTGTATACAGGAAGTACATACAATCCGTTTGAGGGTCGTTGATATGCAGTCTCTTCTTTGCTAGGGATGGCTCGGGTGTCCTCAGAGGGTCTCCTGTGAGTACGTTTCCTATCCCTGAACATGAATGGAACTAGAGAAGCTATGGAAACTCTGTGGTCCAATAGGTCTATTGCAGTTGTGATTATCACCCATAGTTACTTTCTCTCTTGTACTCATGAGAGGAGCCTGAGGCGACCAATGGAATGACCTCTCTCTCTTCCTGGGTTTTTTATAATGAAGCAGAGCTCTCACTATCCTCTTCCTCACAAACGACGGCAGTTTTGTCTTTTAGTTTCTGAAGCCAAATCTGAGGTCTTCCCTCATGATATTTGAAGGTTTTAGTAGAAAAGGTCTGTAGATCTTACAGTCTTTCAGGCATGAAGGCAGTAGATACTCTCTCTAATGGGGATCTTCTGAGTGCAGCCTTTTCTTACCACAGGTCCCACAAGGTCTAAAAAGTCCTTTCTTCACAACTTCTGACATACTGGAACACAGCTGAAGTAATCTGGAATAACCAAATTAGAATAACTGAGCAGAGCTCAGAGAGGCTTCCTCTCACACGACATGCAGTGAAAATCTGAGGGAAGCTGCCTCTGTTGACTGTGTTCTAAAGATGCTGTTGTCTTATTGGCTGCAGTTTGGTTATTAAATTAAAAGGATAAGCTATTATTTTCAATGCCTTTATGCCATTGGAAACTATATTGATTACTGCTACTGCTTTGAAGTGTACAGCGGGACTCCCACCTCGATGATTGAGGAAGATTCAAGCACGTGAATCTATGAAAGATACTCCAATACTGGAGAATTAATCAATCCTAAATTGTCCACCTTCGACATTGCAGAGCTAGACCACCACTTACGGAGTTAGAATTACTGTAGGCTGTGCAGGGTATGACCTCGGAAAAAGCTCTGAGACCTGTTTTCGCTTGGAGTTTAAAAAAAATAATGTTTCCTGCCTTGCACGACTGTTGCTCGTGATGTTTGGAGAGGCTTTGCAAACTAGGTTGCCAGAGATTTATGCAGAAAATTGCAAAAAACACAGTTGATGGACAGAATGTAGAACAATGTCATACATTCACCCCAGTACAAGGATCTGGGCCTAAATCCATCGTTTTTTTGCACTCCACCCACCCTGGGTTAGACACTGGCTATATGCAAATCAGCTCTGACCCTGTGCCTCATGGGAACAGTCCAGTCCGAACTACCAAGCCATGTCTTTCCCAGACCGGAATCAAGCATCCAAGGACCGGTTTCTGGCTATCAGCCTTCATCAGCCTGGATAGCTTGACTCCAGTGGTGTGGAGAGCCTGGGACTCACGTCGGGGCATGCCCAGCCCACTCGGGGTGAAATTGCAAAAAACACAGTTGATGGACAGAATGTAGAACAATGTCATACATTCACCCCAGTACAAGGATCTGGGCCTAAATCCATCGTTTATTTGCACTCCACACCACCCTGGGTTAGACACTGGCTATATGCAAATCAGCTCTGACCCTGTGCCTCATGGGAACAGTCCAGTCCGAACTACCAAGCCATGTCTTTCCCAGACCGGAATCAAGCATCCAAGGACCGGTTTCTGGCTATCAGCCTTCATCAGCCTGGATAGCTTGACTCCAGTGGTGTGGAGAGCCTGGGACTCACGTCTGAGCATGCCCAGCCCACTCGGGGTAAAATTGCAAAAAACACAGTTAATGGACAAAGAGATTTATGCAGGGCTACTGTCACAGTCCTTCCCAAGCTGAATAAGTCATTGATGGAATGTGCCTCATACAGGCTGATTTCCTTAATAAATGTTGAAATGAAAGTAACTGTAAAAGCACAAGACAACATATTAGAGCAGGAAGTGGGTTTCTTGGTTAGACAGGGCATACACGTGCTCCTGCCCAAAAGGGGGACTAAGCACCACATTCTCAGGCTACAGGTGGCTTTAAAGCACTGGGAGGAGCTGGCGGAACCAACAGCCCTGCATTGTACTGGATTTTGAAAAGGCCTTCGATTCATTTGAGTGGTATTTTCTTCACCAGGTATTGGGAGGCATGAATTTGGGCTCATACTTCAAACATTGTCTCGCGTTGTTCTGCTCCCCTTAGGCAAGAGTTCGGGTTAACAGAATTGAGTCCCACAAATTTCAGATAGATTGCTGTACCCAACTTCTCTAATTTTTGCCCTAACGATGGAGGAGTTGACCAAATGGATAGGGAGAGAAGCCTACGTATAAGGGCATATCTTGAAACAATGGTTTTGAAGACTATCTTGCTATATGTGGACAACTTCATATTTCATGGACATTACACTACCTACATTGATGCATATTTTAAAAATATATGGGGAGATCTCAGGGTGAATTGGGAAAAATCTCAGGCAGTCCCACAGGTTGGGGATACAGAAAGGGGGATTAGCAGTATACCACATATTCAGGCGCAGCAGGGTAGATTTCAGTACTTGTGAATACATAGTTCAACAGACCAACAAGAATGCTGGGACCTGAATATAATTCTGCTAACCTGTAAGATCACATGGCACCTGGGGTAAAGGGCCATCGGAGAAGGAGGTAGGCACTTTTCAAAATGATAGCCTTGCCCATGCTCTTATACAACTTGCAGAATTACCCATTTAGAATTCCCCAGAATTGTTTTTCAACATACAATCCTCCTTGAATGCTTATTTGTGTACGAGATCTACGCCCAGGGTTGCGCATCAGAAGTGCATACAATCTACCAGCAGATTAGGTAGAGTGGACATCAAATTAAATAACTGGGCCTCACACCTCCTCGTCACCAATGACTGGCTTTTTTAAGGTTAGGAGTGATCCAGCATTTAGACTGGAGATTGAGTCCTTGTGTGGGAACAGGCTGTGGTCCATGTTCTATGACTCAATGAGTCTGGCTTTGTTACTGGCAGTGATTTTGATAACTCTGGAGTGCTGGCACAGGGCACTTAGGTGGATAGACTGGGAAAAGACGTTGGCAAAGGAGACACCGTTGTGGCAGGGAACATGGATTTCAGAGGTAACACACCGGGGAGGGAAGGTTTGGCACCAGGGATAGGACAGAATAGGGATCACAAAGTTAGGGTGCATATGGTCAGTAAATCATATGCTATTGTAGGGGCAAATGACAGAAGAATTCAGAATGTGTAGATCACAGCTTTTCGTATATCTGCAATTAAGACATGCCTTGGAAGGATACAAAGACAAACTATGTCTCATTCCAGATTGCAGTCCCCTGGAATCGAAACTCTCCATGGATATGATAACAGAGAAGGGGGTCTCTAAAACCTATAAATCCCTGGTGATCAATAGGCCTGACCATTTCGCATCCTATGGTTGAGATGAGAGCAGAATCAGGGAGAAATGGACAAAGAAGACGGGGTAACATATAATCCAGTTTAAATATTTCCACAGGTTGGACTATATCCCCGAAAGACTTTAGAAAATGGGGAGGTGCACTGGTCTGGAATGCCTGAGGTGTGGCTTAGACACAGGCACACTCTTGCACATAGTATGGGAGTGTCGCATAATTCAAAGATACTGGGCCCTGTTTTAGGCACTTTGGAAGTGGTTATTGGTTTCTCGTTGGACAGAGATCCCAAAATGCAGTTGTTGGGCATGTTTCTGGGATGGTATGGTCAAGCAGGTCAAAAAATGTTCGTAGATATAGGATGCATGGTTGCTAAAAGGGTTATTGCCCTTTATTGGCACTCTGCAACACCCCCTACCTGTTCTGATTGCTTGAGGAAAATAGATTACATTGCACTTGCGGAAGAGACCAATTACAAGGCACAGAGGTCTCCACAACCAGGGCAGAATCTCCTCAATGAGAATTCTCATTGAGGAGATTACGATATCCGAGAGTGGAGACCATCTGGCACAATTGCGGAGGCCCTTTGAGAATAAGGCCCCCATGACTTAACCAGGTTGGATCCCACAGGGTCCTGAAAATCTTTACGTTCTTACCATAGAAAGAAAGCTTCTGAGAACTTTTAATATTACGGTTGATTAATGTGCCTAGTGTGACACTTCAGTGCAAGGTTGATAAGTTTGGTGGAGGTTTTTATGATGGAGTTATTTATCATTGACAATTATTCTTGTATCTGTACTGTAAATCCAATAAGTAGAACTTGAACACAATTTTTTTTTAAATTAGAAGTGTGAAAGTTCCCTTGCTTTGAGGTCTTACTCATGAGGACCATAAAAAGAACTGGGTCTCTTTGGCAACTGCCAGTAAAGTGCAACATAGGTAGTGGAAATTATTGGAATCTTATAGAGAAGGGCACTTTTCTCAGCTTTCAATGGAAGTCTGTCAAAGCTATATTTTTTCCTTTCCTTTCATAAATTTCATATATCTTTCTGGTACAAAACATGCTGCAATGCAGATTCGAAACTGCTCATTAAAGTGCATCAATGGATTTCCAGGAAAAAAACGTAGCCCCGATAAGCTATTTCAGGGTGTCATTCAACATAAGGACAGATAGAAGCCGACACACTGAGTGATATTTCAATATGCACCAGAGTCCACGTACTCAGTGGGGCTACAACACCTCTTCACCCTGGGCCTTGCTCTGTCCTCGGGTATTTATGCACACCCATTTAGTAATTCCCAGCATGGTTGCATGGGACCTAAGCTCAGCTTCAGTCCATGCTGAGGACTCCAGATCATTCCATACCAGAAATTCCACTGGGATTGAGGAGGAAACCACTACCAGTTTCAGGCCAGTAACCCCTTCCCATTCTAAGAACACCATCACCATGGGATGGACCTTAGTAACATTATCAGCATTGGTGACTGGATACATCTGTCTAGTTAGGTACTGTCCTGGAGAAAACAGATTTTCTGTCACCATGCTGACACTTACCTGTATCTCACAGGGCTTCTACCCTAATCCCATTAATCAAGGGATGCTGTTCGCATTTTTCCATATTAGTAGTTTAAACAACTAAGTTTGCAAGGTCTACCCCACCCTCTGAGACTAGTGCAGGTTCTGTGTGCACTCTGATTTGCTTAGGGCACACTAGGGATCCCACCTGGAGACTTGCTATGCCAGTGCTAACTGGAAAAGTATTAGGGGGATTTCTCTAATACATGCAGAGTCTCCAGGTCGGTGTCCAGTCTGTTTACAGTTGTGAAACCCTGTCTTTTTGGGATCCCAATTATTACCTTGGTACTCAGTTTTTGGTTGTGAAGATATTTGGGGCCCACCCTCTTTAGCAGGTTGTTGGGGGCCTTTAGAAGACGCTTTACTTTATCCTTAGGATGTTAGCCCTCTTTCCCCTGAGGAGGTTTAGTAACCCCTATCTTTTGGTCACCCCCACCAGTCGTAGTTTTGGTCACCCTAGTCTTGACCTAGTAGTCTGCCTTCTTTCCCAATTCTAGTGGAAAAGTTGGACCTAGATCTACCAAGTAGTGGTGCAATGTTTCAGAAAGAAAGCTACTCAACAGATGTTCTTTCATAATTAAATTATACAGACCATCATAAACTTGCACCTGGCTTCCTTTCAACCAACCACCTAGTGTATTTACTGAAATCAACCCAGGACTGATTCAAGGTTTTTTGAGTCCCCCCTGAACGTAATCCTGTGCTCTTCAGTGGTGAGTCAAAATCTCTCAATCAGGGTACCCTTCATGTGGTCATAGGACTCCGACCTCTGCCTTGTTCAGTGTCAAGAGTCTATTCCTGCACTTACCAGAGAACAGTTCCCAAAGAAGAGAGCCCCAATACTTCTGGCTGACCTTCCTCATGCAACATCTCTCTTAAAAGCTGCAAATCATTTTGTGATGTCATCACTTTCTGCATATTTTGGGACAATCCTTTGGGAATAATATGGGCAAAGGTTTCCCTCTGTCCCTAGGTATTATGTTGCTGGCACCATTTATGAGTGCTAAGCCCAGGTCTGCTCTTTCTATGTCCAATATACTGTCCTGCAGGGCTATTCTGATGGCCAATCTCTCAAGAAGGATCTCTTCCTCCGTGAAATCTTTAGTGTACCTTGAGCGACCTAAGGCATCCTCATTAGAGGCAGGGGCCCTTGGCAAATTAGGTCGGTTGTAGGGTTGAGTCGCTCCTTCAAGTGGGGGATATGTCTGGGTCATCCTCCTCACTCGTTCCACCTTGGTTCTGAGGGTCAGCGGCCTTCTCCGAAGGATTGGCCAGCTCATATTCTGCCAACAGCTTCTGAAGGGTTGCAGTGGTAGGGTGTGAGCCAGTTTTTATTTTGTACCCTTTGCAGATGGTCCTTAACTGAGTGTATTTCAGCTGCACGTAAAGGGTAAGGTCGAGCTCCTTAGCCACATCCCCTGTGGTACTCATCATCACGCTAAAGTTGGCACCTATTAAGAGCTAAAACGCAAAGTCGAAGATCCCACCGTTGCCACGAATGTAGGAGGGTGGCTCTCTATATAGTGTACTAAAAAGAAGCACACTGTGCAGAGGTTCCAGTGGGTTCCACATTGGCTTATCGGGGCTAAAGTAAAGAATACTAACACTCTCTTTTTTGGTAGTGTTGATGAGCAGTTAGGCTTATCAGCAGAACGTGGTTCAAAGATTTGTTGTACTCACAGAGGCAATAAAAGAGATACACACTCAAAGAATAAACCCAAGACCAAATTTGAAAAATAACACTTATTTTTATATATGTTTAAAAACCAATAACTGTTCAAAGGTAAGTAGTGTTTTTAATAGCAATGAGTACAGGTAAGTAAAGGTTCTAAAGTTATGCGCCTTTACACACAATGCAATTCTATGGAAGGAAAAGTCAGAGTTGCATAAAGGCAGGTACAGTCAGTTTCAGGGGTTCCCCTTCAGGGTTCGGAGTTGTAGTGGATAAGGTCCAAAGTTCTACCAGAAGTTCTTCATGAACTGCCTTGGTTCTACCAGGACCAGGGTGCTGGTAAAGTTGGCAGCTGGCACGCTACAGAGAAGGGGGGCCACCCAAAAAAAGTTTGCATAAGGGGACTTGAGGACAAGGCTGAGAGCTCCCAAACGGGGCTTTGGGTTGTGAGGGGTATTGGAGCAAGGGGGCACTGCTGGATCGTCAGGAATTGGGCCTGGCAGCACGAGTGCAGAGTCGTTAGGTCGGCTGGGCCGGGTGCACAAAGATGCTCCTCGCAGTCCTGGACAAACAGCTGGCAGGGGCCAAATAAAGGCAGCTGGGCCACTCACAAAGTGAGTCTCAGTGATGCTGATGTCTCTCAAAGGCTGTTTGGTCCTGGTGCTCTGGGAATTCGAACTGGGCTTTCACTGTTGGTGTTTGGTGCAGGGCATCCGGTACCCCAGGGGTTGGTGCTGCATGGCTCTTGTTGGTCCTGGTGTCTTCACACCCATTGAGGAGACAGATATGACCTTCCAGAGGATAAGTACCTTCTCCTGGTCGCACCGGATGTCCTCAGTTCTACTGCAGTTCTCACCAGGCAGTGACTATTCTTCGTCCTTTTTCTCTTGAGCCATCAAATCTGAGTTCTTGGGTTCAGGGGTGCATTCTAACTACTCAATTTAGGGGGGTTTGAGGGGAATGACAAGTATTAGCAAATGGGCTACCTACCATTAAGGTGTCAAAACCCTCTATATGACCACTTCCTGTGAGAAGTGCGCATAGTCCTGAATCTAGAATGCTAATTCTGTCCAAAACAAGATGGCAGAATCTGAAAAGTGGAGTTCACATCAGCTGGCTCGCCCTAGGGGTGGTGCTAGCTGAATGTGGGCACACCTCCCAATCTTACTAATTTTCCCGCCTGTCTTGTAGACAAAAGTGGGAGCAGGACAGAGGGTGAGCATCTCCCCTATGTGGAGAGGCCTGGGTCGCATACCAAAGCTTCCCACCCTGGAATGCACATCCTGCGTGGACGAGGTGAGAACACCTCCGCCCGGGGCAGGCTTTGTTCCTGGCCTCTGAGAGTGAAGGCTCTCACCTCAGGAGGTCAGAAACATGTGTATGGTGGCTGGCTAGTCAAGACGAGTCAGTCAACATACTACTAGTCGATAGGTTTTCTATTCTATTCTATTCTATAGTTTTGATAAAGCGCAAACAGCTGCCCCAGCGAAGAGGCGTCCCGGCGCTAGGGAAAAAAACCACAGACTCCAGCCTAAGCGAGAAAGTGAGGGAAGGAGATGAACTAGGAAGAGGGGAACAGGGGACATCTCTAAGGTGCCCTTCTGGGTGCATTGCTTAATAAATCCGCCACTGGTATTAGTGTAGGTTTATCAAGATGAGGTGTTCGGTACCAAACACCTGGGGTACAGTGAAGCCAATATGTAGCTGGGGAACTCATAATCACGAGTTTCGAGTCCATGTACTTGTCATGGCTTCCCTGAGCACTTGTAATATCTAAGTTCTGCTTAAATACCACCAGGACACATCCACTAATGTAAATATGCTCACATAAGGGATTAGTGCCCTCTGCCTTTGGGCTGGAAGGCCTGTTACAGGGGTGACTTATCTAGACCACATGCAGTGCTTTGCTGGCATGGCACACAGGGGTGTGTGCCATGTCGACTCATTGTTTTTTTCTGCATCAAGACAAGCAGGTTGCAATAGCAGTTTGCATGAGCTCGGTGAGAGGCTCCTTAGGGTGGCACAATTTGTGTGACAGCCCTTAGGGACCATCTTCAGTTTCAAGGCCCTAGGTTCCATTTACTAGGGACTTACAGGGATCCTAAAGGGGTGCCAATTGTGGGACAATGGTATAGTTTAAAGAAAGAACACTTGTACTGGGGAACTGGTTAGCAGGAACCCAGTACAATTTCAGTCACATTTGCACCAGATACCAGGCAAAAAGTGGAGGTAAACTTGTGAAAAGGGGCACTTTCGTACTTAATTCAAAACTGCATTATCAAATGTCAATACTTTTGCCACTCATTAACTTAAATAAAGGATTTCTCTACTTTTCCACTGATATATAATTTCATGTCTATGTACAATCATTACACATACATAAACCGGTAAAACAGTTTGGTCCTCTGCTATCCATTAGCATTTCATCACTGGTATCAAAGTTACATGTACGGAATACAATATCCATTTTTTCAGCCATATATCTTACTATAATAAGGGAGAATATCATAACAGGTAGAAGACAAAGATACAAGTGCCCCTTGCTCTTGAAAACACCAAGTACATTAGTACAGATATTTAAACAATCTGTTTGTAGGTAGATACAGATGATATATTATAGTACAATCAGTTTATACAATTCTCTCCCTGCATGTAACTGGTAAAAAATTGTTTAGGATTGTTTAATACCGAAATAAAAACTTCTGACAAGTTTCGTTCAAAATAAAACAGACATGCCACATTGCAGAAGGAGAAGCATATGTAACAGCACACGCTATCAATCATGGGGGCAGACTCCAGATTAAAATCGCGTCTCCCAATCCTGCAGGGTGGGGTACTGAAGAGGTTTTAAGACTGATCCAATCTAGTTTACCAACAAAAACTCCAATGGCCCTGGATGAAATTTAATTCTGCTTGATAAACCTTAAGTGGTTGCACTTCCAAGGTGCTTATGAGAGGCAAAAGGATTGAGATTAATAGCGGGAGGAGGGTAACAGGGAGGATCACTACATGTGTTGTTTCAAGGAATTTATTCTAAGCAGGATGAGGCTCTCATTCAACGTTCACAGATTCACTCTGGGAAGTCAACAATCAGTTTCGTCTGTGTCAGGTGGAAAATAAGAAAATAACTTTAGGGGTATATTTGGTAGCAAGCAGATTGCCCGCTGAGTATTACTACTGTCCTATAAGCATAGATTGAAACTTTTAAAGGCATTAATAGAAAAACTTAGACACTAACAAACCAAATGTAAACTATTACCCAAAGAGTGGAGTAAGACATACTTGAAGCGTTCTGGGGTAAGAAAATTCAGGAGGTGGAACAGTTCTTCTAGGTTGTTCTGCAACGGTGTCCCAGTAAGGAGTAATTTGTGGTCGATTTTGTACCCATTAAGTATTCTGAAAAACTGAAATAAGCAGCCATATCTCATTAAGACCATAATATCAATAGCAAACAATGCCCAGTATGCAAAGAACAGCTCACTTTCTAGGACAATAGTTTGGCAACATGGACATCTACGAAAGCTTCACATGCTTATTAGAACATTACCCACATCATTCATTGCAGGGATGTAAAGCATCTCAGAACACTCTAAAAACCATTTTAATTACTTTGGTGTAGTTAGCAAAATATTTTTTGTCTAGCGTATTGAAGAAATCAGGGCTGAGGTCAAAGGAGTTGAGGGTTCCAAGTTTGCTAAGAATTCTAAAGAATCACTCCCAGTACTGTTTCATGAACATTCAATATGTGGGACTGAAGGAGCTGCAGCGTAATAGAATGTTATTTTAAATCTTCACATAGCTAGGATGTAATGTCTTTCTACAGCATTGAGATAATACATAACAACCTATTGTACAATAATGTAAGCCTCTCTCTGCATCAACTGCAGATTTATCATATGACTTTATGTGGGGTTGTGGGAGTTCAACAATCAGCTGACAGGACTGCAAATACGTTAATGCTCAGCAAACTTTGTTGCCATTGCCTGTGCAATCTGTGAGATGGAGAAGAAATGCAGACTTGGTATTGGCACTTGCTGTATGGTGGAGGTGAAGGATTAGTTACTTACCTGTAATCCTAGTTCTCTTCCAGGGGTATACTCATCAAAGTCATAAGCACTGAATAGTCCCGCCCACGTGCGGGACCCCGGAGCAATAGCCAATAATATGCATATATCTACATATATATATAAATACATATAAATACGCATAAAATAACCATATATATATATATAGATAATATGCATATACATATACATATGCAGCCCAATATACACCATACTACGCTCAAAAACTGCCATTATTGCCTGTAAAATCTTTACATTTGCTAAATAAAGACATATAAATTACATTATATGATAATGCAAAGAAGAAAACACTGCCCTGGTTTTCTTTGAAACACACAACCTTTATTTTCAAAGGTAAAACAGGCAGGATCATAGAGGCAGCTTTAGCCTAGATAGGCTGCATAGTAACAACAGAAAAATCTGGCGCCCTGCCTTTAAGACCTCTGTGAGCCTCCAGGCTCCCATCATGCACCACAGGTGACAGTTAGGTCAGTTCTTTTGGACGGCGTATAACAGTGTGATATCCGCATGGGTAACATGTAAAATAGACAGCTCTGGTATTCGTCCGGGGAGGAGGGTGGGTTGCTTATGACTTTGATGAGTATACCCCTGGAAGAGAACTAGGATTACAGGTAAGTAACTAATCCTTCTCTTCCAGGGGAAACTCATCAATAGTCATAAGCACTGAATAGAGTAGCAAGCCCATCCCATACCCTGCGGACGAATACCAGACTCTCTAAACAGTATACTAATATATATATTACCCAAACAAATTCCTCAGGGATGCCTGACCAACTTGAGCATCCGCCTGAGTATCAGAATCAAGGCAGTAATGGCGAGCAAAGGTATGAACCGAACGCCACGTAGCTGCCTTACAAATTTCATGAACAGGAACATTTTTAAGCATTGCTATAGTAGCAGCCTTTCTTCTAGTGGAATGCGCTCCCGGTTTGCCCGGGAGCTGTTTCCGTGACAACTGATAAGATAACATAGGGCATGACACAATCCATCTAGAAATGGACCTCTTAGACGCAGGCAAGCCCGTATTGAGAGGACCGTAGTTCACAAACAAATGATCAGTCTTTCTAACACTCTTAGTTTTATCAAGATAAAACTTCAAAACTCTTTTTAAATCCAAAGAGTGTAGAGCTTTTTCAGCTGGAGTGTTCGGATTAGCAAAAAACGTAGGCAGTGTAACTGACTGGTTAATGTGAAAATCCGAGACTACTTTAGGAAGGAATCTTGGATGAGTCCGAAGCACCACTCTATTCGCATGGAAAATGAGATAGGGTTCTGTAGCACAAAAGGCCTGAATCTCGCTCACCCTGCGCGCAGACGTGATAGCTACAAGGAAGGACACCTTCCACGACAGATGTTGAAGGGAGGCCTTATGAATAGGTTCGAATAGAGGACCCATCAATTTAGACAAAACCACATTAAGCTCCCAAGGAGGAGAGAGAGCCCTCACGGGAGGATACACTTTCTTGAGACCCTCCAGAAAATCCTTCACAACTGGCATTTGAAAGAAAGAAACCTGGGTAGGGGACTTTCGATATGCTGTTATTGCTGCCAGATGGACCTTTATAGAGGAATATTGTAAACCTGCTTTGGCCAAAGAAAGTAAGTATGGTAACAGTACCTGTTCCTGACCTCAAATAGGGTCATGACCTTCAGCAGCAACCACATGAAAAACCGCTTCCACTTGAAAGCATACGACTTTCTTGTAGAAGCTCTTCTCGCCTCTCTTAAAATGTGCATACAGTCCTGCGAGAGGCCTAGATGTCCATACTGGACGAACTCAGGAGCCATACTGCTAGCTTCAGGGACGGCAGGTTGGGATGGAACACCCTGCCGTTCTCTCTGGTCAGCAGATCCGGATAGCAAGGAAGCCTCCTGTGCGGTACTTTAGATAGATACAGGAGATCCGGGTACTACCATTGGCGAGGCCAATCCGGAGCCACCAGGATCATGTCTGTCTTGGACTTGTACAGCTTCTTGATCACCAAGGGAATGAGTGGAATCGGTGGAAAAGCGTAGAGTAATGTCTCTGACCAGTCCATCCATAGAGTATTCCCCTTGGACCCTCGTTGTGGGTACCTGGATGCGAAGACGCGGAATTTTGCGTTTTCGGCGTCCGCAAAGAGATCGATTTCTGGTGACCCCCAGGCCTGGAAGACATCTCTTATCACTTCGTCTTTTAAGACCCAGTCGTGTGCTTCTGCGAAGTGTCTGCTTAGGTCGTCTGCTTGGATGTTGAGGACACCCGGCAGATGGACAGCTGAAATTTTCATACCCCGAGCCAGAAGCCACTTCGAGATTGCTTGCGCTTCTAGCGACAGAGGTCTGGATCTCGTTCCGCCCTGCTTGTTCAGATAGTACATCGTTGTTGTGTTGTCTGTTTGAACAAGCAGGGAGGATGTCTTGATCGCGGGAAAGAAAGCCTTGAGAGCTAGATGGACAGCTCTGAGTTCCAACATGTTTATATGATACAGTCTTTCTTTCTCTGACCACACTCCTTGAACTTGAAGCGACCCCAGATGGGCGCGCCATCCCTGAAGCGACGCATCTGTCGCCAGCGATCGTCTGGGCATGTCCTCTTGGAAAGGAACTCCCACTACCAGATGACTCCGCTGCATCCACCATCAAATGGAGATCCGCACTGACAGGTCTCATGTGCAGCCTGGCGTTCGGAATGAGGAAAATACAAGACGCCATGGACCCTAGCAGAGACGAGATCTGCATGGCCGTTGGTTGAGGAATCTTTAGTAAAGTTTGACACTTGAGGAGAACGGAGGATAGTTTCTCCTCCGAAGGATACGCTTTTGCGTCCAGAAGTGCGCCCAGATAGTGTATCCTCTGCGTGGGAATGAGCATAGACTTTTTGAAGTTTACGTGTAGACCAAGCCTCCGCAGCTGATGTATGCAGAATGTGAGATGTTGCTGAAACAGAATCGGAGACGCACTCTTTAGCAGCCAATCGTCTAGATAGGGATAGACGAAAATGTGTCTCTTCCTTAGGAAAGCCGCTACGACTGCCATACACTTTGAGAAGGTGCGAGGAGCTGACTTTAGCCCGAAGGGCAAGACTGTGAACTGGTAATGGCTGGTTTGTATGCAAAACATTAGAAACTTCCGATGCTTTGGGGCGATGGGGATGTGAAAATAAGCATCTTGAAGATCTATGGAGCACATCCAATCCCCTTGATGCAACAGTGGAATTATTTGATGTAACGCCAGCATTCTGAACTTTTCTCGCCGAATGAATTGATTGAGGCGCCTGAGATCTAGTATGGGCCTGAACTCCTTGTTTGGACCTTTCTTTGGAACAAGAAAATATCGGGAGTAAATGCCTTGTCGACGCTGTGTCCTCGGGACCTCCTCGATGGCCTTCTTTAGGATTAATGCAGACACCTCTTGCTTCAAAAGATGAAGTCGATGGATCACAGTCTTTTGAGGAGGAATGGAAGGTGGAGGGGACTTGAACCTGATTGCATATCCATTTTTTACAATATTCAGCACCCATTTGTCGATTGTGATGTTTTTCCACTCTTCCAGGCAAAAACAAACACTTTCCCCCACCGGAGTGGGTAACTGGCTCAGGGGAAGCAAAAACTCACTGTTTTTGTTGCTGCTGCTTGTTTCCAGGTGCAGACTGTCTGGAAATGCCACCCCTTCCTCTACCAGGACGACGCTGGGAGAACTGAGATCTTCCCTGATTCTGCTGTGATGACCATTGAGGGGTTTGAACCCTCTGTTGGTTCTGTCTCCGATAGTAAGGACGGTATTTGTTCTTAAAGTCCTTTCTCTTTTCGAGACCAACAGCTCTCACAGTATCAAGCTCCGTCTTCATTCATGACATCTCATCGTCAGCATGAGAGCCAAAGAGCGATTTTCCATTAAACGGCAGATTAAGTGTTCGGTGTTGCGCTTCAGGCTTAAGACCCGTAAGCCGTAACCAAGCCGAGCGCCTGGCACAGAGTCCATGAGCATAACCATGTGTCGACAGGTCGGAAGCATCAGCAGCTGCGCTAATCACCTCCTTAGCCACTAGCCCACCTTCATGAAGATTTTCAAGAAAATCATGCTTGTCTTCTTTGGGAAGCTTTTCTGCAAACCGAGACAAGGAATCCCATAGTGCACGGTCATAGTGACCCAGTAAAGCGGAGGCGCTGGCGACCTTCATGTAGGAAGCAGAGGTGGCACACATTCTCTTCCCTACTGAGTCCATAGCTTTGCTGTCTTTATCCGGCGGAACAGAAGATGACGCCGCTCCTGTCTGATTCTTACGTGCCGCTGAGACGATTACGAATCAGGTTGCAGCTCAGACCTCAGAAATAACGGATCATTGTCCGGAGCCTTATACTTCTTTGCGATCCGAGAAGGAAACGCTCCTAAAGATGCAGGAGTTAAGAACTTGTGCTCCGCAGGCTCCAACAGACCTGGCACCAGAGGAAGTAAAGGCCTTGAAGATAATTTCTGATGTAAAGTTTAGAAAATGACCATTGTCTTGGCAGTAGAGACCGGCTTCTCGATATTAAGTTTCGCTGCTCCACGACAGAGAACTTCATTAAAGGTAATCACATCATCAATCGGTGATATCCTACTCGGAGGAGTTGATGACAGTGTCGGTGAGTAGTCCCTCTTTGAATTTGTAGACTTTGTCGAGGATCTAGTATCGCGTCTCCTCGAAGAATGGTGACGCGAAGACCTAGAAGTAGGTGAAGTCCGCCTCCTCTCTGATGGAGACTTTCTCGGAGGAGTACGCTCACGTCTTCTCGGAGAGTGCACCAACTGTATTAGAGGCGATCTTGATGCAGGTCTTGCCAACACAGGGGACCTGGAATAAGACCTTGGAAGGTTAATCCTCCTTATCTTCCAGTCTCTGATCTACCCCAGCCATCGTGGCGAGATATTAGCCCCTGTAGGTGAAGGTGCCCAATCCGCAGCCCAGGGGAGGAAGAGGAACTCCCAGAAGACACAATAGAAACCTTAGACCGGTCTTTAGACACCGTTCTAAGCCTCTTAGCTGCAGGAGACGCCGAAGACAGCCTCCTCGACGTCGATTTCTCCAACGGCGATCTACTCGACAGCGACCTTCTCGGCGGCGACTTCCTCAGCGGCGACCTCCTCGGCGGCGACCTCCTCGGCGGTGACCTCCTCGGCGGCGACCTCCTCGGCGGCGACTTCCTCGACGACGATGCTCTCTTCGGCGTCGACGTCATGCGCCTTGACGGCGATGATTTTCTCGGCGTCGTGTACCTCGCAGCCACATGACTTGGGCTCTTCGGCATCGAAACCTCTACTGTCCGGTTCGACGTTGACGTCATGGCACCTCTCAACGGCGACCTTGACTTCTGTTCCGAGCCTCTCGGCGGCGACCGTCGACGTCGATGAGACGACGTCGAGTCCCGCCCTCTTACAGTCGTAGGGGAGCCAGACCTGGATCGCCTACGCTCATGTCTCTTCTCACCTTGCTTCGACGGCGAAATCTTCTTCGACGGCGAGGGATGTTTCGACGTCGACGGACACCGCGACGGTGATTTCGATGCTGATTTTGAGCACACAGGTACCTTAGAAGAAGATCTGTCCCTCGAAGTCGAAGGAGGCCGATGTTTTCTCTTCTCCCCTCTGTCCTTGCGCTCTTTGTGCTGAGAAGAAGGCTTCCTGGAATGAAATTCTTCTCTTCCACTCACAGTTTCTCCTCTGTCATGCAGGGACTGAAGCCTGCTCTTCTCTCTGTCAAAGCTCTATTTGACAACTTGCTGCAGTGGTAGCAAAGTTCTGGCTTGTGAGAAGATGGTAGACAAGCTACACAGACTGAATGTGGGTCTGTCTTGGCCATTTTTTTACCACAGGCCGGACACTTAACAAATAAGGCCGGCATTATGACTGGAAAAATAGCCAAGTAAAGACGAAAAAATTAGAGAAATACCAGAAGAAAGTGAAAAAATATCACCAACTGGCGAGCTCAATGCTCCAGGATCCTCACAGAAGGAGCCGGAAAAAAGAACTGACCTAACTGTCACCTGTGGTGCATGATGGGAGCCTGGAGGCTCACAGAGGTCTTAAAGGCACGGCGCCAGATTTTTCTGTTGTTACTATGCAGCCTATCTAGGGTAAAGCTGCCTCTATGATCCTGCCTGTTTTACCTTTGAAAATAAAGGTTAAAGAGCGTTACCTAAGGTAAATAAAGTGTTCTTCTGATGGATACTTTTAACTGAATCTTCCACACCTTTGGAGTAGATACCAAAGCAGCGCTTGTAATGTGGGAGTGTCTGGGAAGTGGGCTCAGATCAAAAAGTATTGCAGAACCTAGCGGGTAAAGTTACCTTCCTTCCGGATAGGACTGCCAAGGCAGTAGTGCTTCATAAACATGCGCACGAATGCCCATGTCTCAGCCTAGCAGATATTTAGAACAGGCTTCCCCTGAGCCAAAGCCGTTGTAGTGGCCTTCGCCCTGGCAGAACAAGTCTGCGAGCCATTAAAGGAAGCTTCTCATTCTCTTTCGAGGGGTAAGCTGGCAAAGTGATCGGCCAACATGGAATGGAATTATGATCTTAGAAAGACAAGCTGCCAGGCTCCTCAGTACAAATTTGTCTGGAAAGAATGTGGTGTATGGCAGATGCAATAACAGCGCCTGCAGATCATTCGCATGGCGTGCTGATGTCATGACAATGAGGAAGATGATGTATAAAGACTCAATCCAGGGCTACTAGGATGACTTGGGATGGTTGTTCTTGATCTTCTTCAAAACTCTATATAAGAGAGATAGAGGCGGAAAGATATATAGGAGTCTCTTGTCCAACCCTAGTTGAAATGTATCTCCTAGGGAAGACCTTCGAGGGTACTCCAAAGTTTAAATGTTTGGACACTACGCATTTCCGGCAGTGACGGACAAGTTACTTACCTACGGTAAAGCCTTATCTGATACAGTCATGATCTAGCTGCAGATTCCTTACCTTTGAATTTCCAAGGTGTCAGACTGGATCCAGAAGAGCAAAACCCCTGAGAGCCGATAGATGGCATCGGTCAGCTCCACTTTACATCGTTGGCGCCATTGTGTGGTCCACATCACCCATATAGGCACCACCTGGTCATGCTAATGTCAGTTATTTTTCACAACTTTCCACACCAGGATGGAAAAGTCATGAAGTGCACTGACATCGGTGTGTTTCTTAACAACTAGGGCCTTGAAAGGGATCAGCCCTGACCCTAGAAACCAGTCCACAGTGTGGCGAGGATGGGTGGATCAGAAAGGAATCTGCAGCTAGATCATGTCTCTACCAGATAAGGCGTTACCAAAGATAAGCAACTTGTCCATCTGACAGAGACATCTAGCTGCAGATTCCTTACCTTTGAACAGGTACCCAAGCAATACCATCCCTGTAGAAGTGACTGTTGGCAAGTTTAGACCAGAAAGTCCTGTAGGACCGAGAGGCCAAAGAGGCCATCCCTGCGAACTTCACCATCTTGACAGTAGTGCTTGGTAAACGTGTGCTAGGATGCACATGTTGCTGCCTGACAAATGTCCAGGACTGGAACCCCATGTTGCAAAACCCTTGTAGCAGCTTTAGCTCTGTTGCAATGAGCTCTTTGACCTTCAGGAGGCTGCTTCTTGACCGGAGCATAGGAAATCTTGATGCAGAGGATGACCCATCGAGAGATGGTCGTCGACTGCATATCATGACTTTCTTCACTCCCACATACACCACGAAGAGTTGGTTGTCCACTTAGAAGTCTTTAGATCTGTCAAGGTAGAATAATAACACTCTTGTAGGGTTCAGCTGGTGGAGTGCCTCCTCATCTTTAGAGGGATGCGGAGGAGTATAGAAAGTGGGCAAGGTGATAGATTGGCCCACATGAAAAGGTGTACCACTTTCAGGAAGAAATAGGCCCTATTGTGAAGCACCAACTATTGAGGAACTATTGTCAGATAAGGAAGCTTGGATGACAAGGCCTGCAATTCGCTCACCCTGCTGCCAGATGGTATTGCCACTAAAAAGACTGTCTCGATGGTAAGCAGCCAGAGGGGGTAGTTATGCATTGGTTCAATTGGAGCGCACATTGAGGTGAGAACCAGATTAAGGTCCTTCTGAGGCATAATGAACAGACAAGTTGGGAACATAGGAACAAGACCTTTGAGGAATCTATTTGCAATAGGGTATTTAAATAATGAGTGTTGGTCTGGCAACCATAAGAAGGCAGACAGGGACGAAAGGTATGCTTTGATAGTGCCCGGAGCAGAGCCCTGCTGGGCAACGATCAAAATGTAAAGCAAAACCTGAGAAAGGGAAACAAACAAAGTATCAGCAGACCTTTCAGTATAATATTTTCCAAATGTATTTCACCAGCAGGCCTACACGGTCCTGGTGGAAGGCCACCAAATAACATGACATATGTCATCAACTGCCACCACTCAATCTCCACGCTAGAAGGAGTAGAGTTCACAGGCTCAAATGGAGGATCCTCACCTGCTGCTACAACAGAAGATCTTCCCGAAGGGGCAGCCTGATCGGAGGATCGATGCTCAACTGGAGAAGCTCAGGATACCACACTTTCCATGCCCAGTCTGGAGTCACAAGAATGACTTGGACAGGTCGCTCCTGATCTTCTTGAGCACTCTGGACAGGAATGGCATGGGCGGAAAGGCATATAGGAGGCCTGATCTCCACTTGAGATGAAAAGCGTCTCCAAGCGAGAGCCACATTGGAAACTCCAGTGTGCAAAACTGCCGACATCGCATATTTGCAGTGGAGGCAAACAGATCTAACTAAGGGTCTCCCCACTGTAAAAAGAGACCATTCATGATCCGCGAGGCATCGATGACTGAGTATATCTGCCCTGACTTTCATAGAACTTCCCAGGTGTTGAATGACCAGGGATATGCCCTGCTGTTTCAGCCATGCCCAGAAGTGCAGGTCCTCTTGACAAAGGGCCCACGACCCCACCCCACCCTGTTTGTTGCAGTACCATATGGCAGTGGTGTTGTTTGTGAACACTTGTACCAGCCTCCCCTTGATGGAAGGGACAAAGTCTTTCAATGCCAATTGAATCGCTTGGTGCTCCAGCAAGTTGATGTGAAGTCCGGATTCGGCAGGCGAGCAGAGACCTTTGATCTCCACTTCTCCCAGATGGCCACACCATTCCAGGAGTGACGCATCTGTCACTACTGTGTGATCTGTTGGGGAAGGGATAGGGGTCGGCTTCTGCCCTAATTGAAGTTTGTCAAGCACCACTGTAGGTCTCGAGCAGTTCACTCCAAGATCTGGCCCATGTCAGAGAGATTCACCTGAAGCTGTACCCACTAGAACTTCAGGTCCCACTGCAGAGCCCACAGATGCCATCTGGCATATGCTACTAGCAGGATGCAGGAGGCTATTAGGCCCAGCAGACTCAGGATAGAGTCTGAAACATCGGTATCATAGCCTGAATATCCTGGACTCACCGCTCAGGTGGATAGGTCGACACTGCACTGTGTCCTGACCAACTCCGATGAAAGGGAGCATCTGAGAGGGAGTCAGAGGGAGTCAGGTGTGACTTTGGCACGTTGATAGAGAACCCCTCCGAATGCAGGAGGTTTGCCATAGCAAATGAGCTGCGACCACCACCATCACATTGGTGAACACCTAAGGGGCACTGGTAATGCCAAAAGGAGCATGGTGACCTGAAAATGGTCATGGCCTACCCTAAACCGCAGATAATGCTGATGAGTAGGCAGGATGAGTATGTGAAAATAGGTGTCCTGCAAGTCCAACGCTGCCATATGGTGTCCTGGGTCCAGAGCAGACAAGACATGAGCTAGAGTGAGCATCTTCAACTTTTCCTATTTGAGGAAGTAGTCTCGGTGCCTATAAACATAAGAGGGACCCTGAGAAACTCGTTCTGGGGGACAATCCAGACCAGGGAAAATACAAGCAAAGGACATGAGTGGATGCCCCACAGGTTAGCAGAAATTGGGCAGTAACTCCAAGAATAAGTAATGATCACCCACAGATTAGTTCACATATTATTTATTTATCATTAGTTTTTTTTGGAAAGAAAGTAGAAAAACTTTTTTTTAAAAGTGAACATACATCCTACGTTGGAGGGCTCGGTGACCTAGGATAGGATGTAATCCCTTGTCCTTTTTCGGGACCAGAAAACAGCCAGAATGTGTGCGTAAATAAAAGGGAGCGACCCTTGCATATGGGGCTTCTCACTGGCATGCCCATTAACATATCCCTGAGGTCTAGTGGGCTTTCTGCTCCCGCGGGGAGAAGATAGAGGGCTATTGCCCCGATCTGCCTTTCAGGGGCAGAAAGCCTTTTTTGGGGGTGGGGACATTAGCATGCCCATTCTTGTCAGCCTCCACACCTACGTATAAATGTATTTATTTTTTAAATCCCTGGTGCCTAGTGGGCTTTCTGCCCCCCCCTCTCCCCCCCCCCCCGGGGTGCAGATTAGAGACTATTGCCCCCATTTACCTCAGAAATGCTGTGGCAATAGTTTTTGGTGTGGTGGGGGCATTGGCATGCCCATTTTGGGCAGCCCCCACCCCTACATATAAAAAGAAAAACAATCCCAATTGCCTAGTAGGCTATCTGCCTTCCCCGTGGGGCAGATCAGGGGCTATTGCTCCATCTGCCTCTGGGGGGGCAGAAAGACTGTTGAATTTGTTTTGGGGGTGGGGGCATTCGCTTCCCATTTTGGGCAGCACCCACTGCTATATATATAAAAAAAAATTCCCTGGTGCCTAATGTGCTTTCAGCATCAGTATCTCAGGTAGAGTCAGAACCAAAAATTATGTGAATCCTCTGCTGGTACAGTGGTCGGGGAACAAAAATTGATTCGGAATAAGTTTGTATAACCACCATTTGCGCCTTTGTGAATTCATAGAGCGACGTTGACGTTGGTTAAGGGTCAAAGATGGGCATTTTGATCGGCTTCTCAATTCACGCTGGTGGAGTCGGTAAAGTAGGAACTGGCAGGAACCTCGGTGCTAGAGTCAAATTTAGCGTGAGTGTTGGGCCAGCAACTGACCCCACATGGGCAGTTGGTATCAGGCAAGGACCAGCCTCCTGGAGTCTGACTAAAGGCACTTGTGGCTCCATGGGGCCCAAAGGCACAGTAGAGGAAGCCAGAAGCACCATAAAGATCTATAGCAAAGCCCACAGACGTATTAAGGTACAGGTTAAGTGGGTTCTAGCCCAGGGCCACTCCTTTAATGGGAACCCCTCCATACACTTTCAGGACAGCGTCAACACTGTCTAGAGTTTATTTATTTATTTATTTGTGTTTTGTAGAGCGCATGGTTACACTAGCAAGTGTGTCCCCGCGCTAAAATAAATTGCTGAAGATGTTTCCAGAAGTTCATGCTCCTTTCTGATATTAATCCTTGGGGAAGAGGATAGTTTTTAGCTCTCTTCTAAAGTGTGGCTCCGATTGTTCTGTGCGCAGTTTTTCTGGCAACTGGTTCCATGTCCTGGCCGTCTTAACTCTAAAAGATTTACCGCCCATCCTGGCTGTTTTGACCTTCAGGACTTGTACTTGCCCTGTGCCGCAGGATCTCAGCTGGCGGGTGGGTTCGTACCATTTCAGAAGGCCATGCAGGTATCTTGGGCCTTTACCATGCAGGATGCGGTGTCAGGGCTTTAAAGGTCACCCGTTCCCTAATCGGGAGCCAGTGAAGGGTTCTCAGAGCTTTCATTGATGATGCTCTTCTGGGTAGTTGTAAGATCAGGCGGGCCGCTGCGTTCTGTGTTCTTTGTAATCTAGAAAGGCTTTTTTCGCTGGCCCCTAGAAGCAGTACGTTTCCATAGTCCAGCCTGGATGTTATCAGGCTATGGACTGTGGTCTGTCGTACTGATATGGGCATAAGGTCCAGCGTTTTTCTAAGGACCCGCAGTATCACGAAACAGGTGCCTGCCACTTGTTTGGTTTGGTGGTCGAACGTTACATTTTTGTCTAGCCAGATGCCTAGATTTTTTACTAAGTTACTAGGTGTGGGCAGCTCACCTGGTTCTTCCGGCCACCAGGCTGAGGTCCATACTGATGGGGATTTACCTATGATCAGTACCTCCGTCTTGTTTCCGTTTAGGCGTAGGCAATTGTCTGCCATCCACAGAGCCACCTTCTGCATGCAGGACGCGAAATTATTGGCGCTTTGTTTCTCTGGTTGCGTTAAGGTCACAATCAGTTGCGTATCGTCAGCATACGATACTATCTCAACCTCGTACGTGTCTGTGATTCCTCCAACGGGGGCCACATATACATTAAAAAGGGTGGGGCTGAGACTTGAGCCTTGTGGCACTCCCTGATTTAGTTTTATTTCGTTAGACCTGAACTGGCCCTGGGCGACCTGAAAAGTTCGGTCCGTTAGGAATGATTTAAGCCATTCCCAAGCTTTTCCTCTCACTCCTCCCTTTTCAAGACACTGTAGCAATGTGTGGTGTGCTACAGTGTCGAAAGCGGCACTGAGATCGAGGAGAATCAGTGCCGCCGTCTGGCCCTCATCGGCATATCTTCGTAGAGCTTCAGTTGAAGACAGCAGGGCCGACTCAGTCGAGTGAAGAGCTCGAAATCCCGACTGTGAGGGGTGGAGCAGTCCATTGATTTCAGCGAATGCTGAGAGCTGTTTGTTCACTGCTTTCTCTGCAATTTTTGCGAAGTAGGGGAGGAGGGAGATAGGTCGAAGGTTGTCCAATTTTTCTATACTAATGTTAGGTTTTTTCCTCAGGGGGAGGACAGTCGCTTTTTTCCATGAGGTAGGGACTTGTCCTGTGCTAAAAGATAAAGTCAGAAGATGACTGATGTACGGCTCCAGGGTAGTTATGCAGCCATGGAGTCTTTTAGGAGTTGCTGGATCACTCGGTGATCCTGATTTAATACTGTTTGCTATGTGACATATAGTTTCCTTAGACGGAACTAGAAATGCTGAGAGGCAGTTAATCTCCTGTGTCTGTATGATGTTATCTGCCTGTCCCCCGCCTACTCTGGCAGTGTCTGGGAAACCTGCGTAGATTCTATCTACTTTGCTAGCAAAGAACTCGGCTATTAAATTACACGTTTTAGTAGATCCAGTCATAGGGGCTGTTAGTGGGGTGAGATCAGAGAGTTCCCTATATACTAGGAACATTTCCTTCATGGAGCTGTCAGCGTCTTTGATTCTTGTGCAGAAGTAGGATCTCCTAGTTTTACGAATCAATGCGTGGTATATCTTTAAATTATTCTTGTAGTCCGCTCTATCCGTCTCTAGGTAATGTTTCCGCCATTTCCTCTCTGAGCTTTTGCATTTTATTTTTTGGTCCCGGAGTTCAGTGTTGAACCAGGGTGCGGATTTGGATCTCCTTGCCGGAGCCTTATGCGTCCATGGCGCTGTGCAATCTAGCGCTTGTAGGATGCGTTGATTTAATTGAAAGCAGGCGGTTTCTATATCTTCGCCTTCGGGGGTACCTCCTGATGTTATGATTTGGTTGAAAGCCTCCGTGGAGAATTTTGCCCACTTCCTTCGTTTGCTGGTTGCGATAGGTTCCTTCTCCACTCCATTGTCTGGGACCGCCACCCGGAAGGAGATTAATGTATGGTCTGACCAAATTACCGGGGTGGGGGGCTCTACAGTTATGGTATCCCAGTTGGCAAAGATAGGATCTAGGAGATGGCCGTGACAGTGAGTGGGTCTTTCTGATTTAAGCATCATCTGGATGCTGGCTAACTCCTATTTAATTTCCTGGGCTTCAGTATTTTTCGGGTCGTCAAAATGATAGTTTAGGTCACCTAGTAGGAGGAGTCTCTCATGTTTGAGAGCGGAGAGTGTAAGGGTTTCCATCAGTTGGGTGCAAAAGGGAGCTCCAGGTCCCCGGGGGCGGTATATCAAGTAACCCCTGATGCAGTACCCCTGGTGCACAGAGATGGAAAAGAAGCCCGTTTCACTGCTAACAAGATCCCTTCCCTCTAGAGTGCAAGCCAGGTCTTGTTTATGAATTATCGCGATTCCTCCCCCTTTTCCCTTTGGCCTGTCTATTCTCTTGATGTTATATCCCGATGGGAGGGCCGCCAGTATATCTGGTGCCGATGTGGTGTTCAGCCACGTCTCCGTAAGGAATAAGGCATCTATCTGACTATCCATAAGGTAGTCGTGTACCTCCAACTTATGTTTTCCTAAGGAGCGACAATTTAACAGGGCAAGGTTCAGTATCTTACTTTTGTGTCTAGACCCAAGTTGTCTAATGACTGTAAAGGAGCAGTGAGCACACTTTTTCCCTCCCTTATTAACGCTTAAGCTATGTCGACAGGAATTTTCTAGAGGGGGACATAACTTACGCAGTTCTGAGGAACTATAGCGTATCCGGAGGCATAGACCTACAGGGGTTGCTGCCCCTAGTCCCGGTCGGTCACGGACGGGCACAGACGGGCTTGCCTTTGGCGCACCTTCGGCGCGCTTCCGGCGCGCCCGCTGCGCCCGTCCGCTGCGCTTCCTGTAAAAAATAACCAGTTGGTTTACTTACTTACTTTTTTTTTAGCCAGCACAGGCACCAAATTTACTAATATATGGCACATTCCTGCTCTCACTCTGCGCTAGTGCAAGCCCCCTTCCACCATTACAGACAGGAATGTTTCTGTGCAGGAAGAAACATCTTCCTGCACAAAACCAATCCTAAGAAGGGGTCTCCTCTTTCTATGTGTGCTACACAATGCAGCACACTTGAAAAGAGTTAAAAATGAGGAAAAATAAAGATATTTGTATCCTCGTTGAGCCTCTATTTGGAAGGTGTTCGATTTTGATGCATTCCCAGGTTTTCTACTCTTAGCAAACCTGGAAGTGCCAAAAAGCATGGGTAGATGAGTGGGAACACCCCTCTCTACCCATGTAGCGCCTTCCTGGTGCAGAGTAACGCAAGGCAGCGACTTCCACTGCCTTTCATTACTCTGGATTTACCAATCCACGCAGAGCAACACAAGGTGGCTTTGCGTGGATTGGTAAATCTGAATTTAGCCCTTGTGTTGCCTTGAGTGACACAATGGCAATGTAAGAGATTAATAAATATTGCCCTTACTGTGTAGTAAAGATTGGAATTGTGGGGTTCCTCTGTGATTGCTTCTTAATTTTGGGGCTGCTGGCAGGTGGTGTGATCACAGCTCACTGCTTCCTAACTCTGAATACTTGTCGCTCATAGTACAGGAAGTGCAATGAACAAAAGCACCCATCAGCGCTGTGTACCTGACTGTCTCTGACAGACTAGCTTTAGTGTAACAGCATACATTGTGAGTGGAAGGTTTGGTAGGACCACTACTCTATCTGCTATTGTGGCAGGTAGGCCATATGTCAATGAGCTGTGTCTCATCATACACTACCTCCATGATTGCACTATCCACATGGAGCCGCTGTTGTTCTGCTCCTCACATAGCAGAAACTGGAGTGTAGTAAACAAAAAGCACTCACCATATACACAAGCTAAAAGGTGTGACAACAGTCAACAGAACCACATGCAATGGGCTGGGTCAAACTGATAATCTTTCTGTTTCTCTGGTGCTGGCCAACCAAAGAGAAACTGCTTGCTCTAATGTTGGGCACACATGTAAGCTAGCCAAAGAAGAGAGCTGTCTATGATACAACCAGAGTCGTTGAGTGTGCAAATTAGCTGAAAGTGGATAATACATTCAGAGTTGTGCTGAGCAGGGGCCCCCAATTTATGTTTGACCCAGGGCCCCCAAAGTACTGTCGATGTGCCTGGCACGGCCTCTTTAAAGGTTGTTATATGCTGTGGAGTCGACTGTGGTCAGGGAGATTTGGCCATTGGAGAGGTACATCTATATATTGATGCCCTTGCACCTTCTCACTAGACATTGAGTGGAAGGATGGGGTTAAGTACCACTTGGCTCTCTTGTGCTTTTGTCTAAACCGGGATTTAGGGGAATATTTAAAATGAGAAGTTGAATTTTTGGAGGGAATGTGGCCTCAAATTTGGGACTGTAGCTGAGCCTGTACTTAGAGTGGGACCTAGCTTTGACCACAATACCGTCTTCTGCTCAGTGACATAAGTTTTGCATCCCGGTGCATGAGAGCACACCATGCACAATTTTAAATATGTGCCCATGCACAGTAAATACACCTTATGTGAGTCTGTGACAGACATCTATTTCCTGGTGACACAGCACAATTTGAATCCAGTAGTTTTTGGTGAGGACGTCATTCCCTAGCACAGCTTCCAAATGTTAAAGTCATTGATAAACTGATGAAGTTTGGAAGTGGAGCTATAGATCTGCGTCAAAGGGTGCAGAAAAAAAGAACTGAAGTAATTGTGCTGGGGTGTTGCTTCTATGCGCTCCAATATGTCACTTGTGGGGTGGTTTGAAGTTACTGCACCACCTGTCAGCTCACTGAACCATTGCTAAAGAACTCTCCAGATCAAGGCTGGCACCTGGGGTCATTAAAACCTGCAGCTATAACTATCCTTCAGAAAAGAACCATCAAATCAACTCATCCAAAGGGATAGCTGTGGGCATCTTACAAGGCCCACTAAAAGGATTGCCATCAACTGCACCGTCTTTCCTTTCATTACCTCAAGCTGTAGACTCGTAATGAAATGTACTGCAGTCAACATTCCTTGTCCTCATTAACACAGTGACTGAAGGTCTCCCAGCATAGAACACTCTGATAGTAGCAGGAGGGGCAGCAATTAAGCCTTTAATGCTGCCATGTTAAATGCAGTGAGTACTGTCATTCTAATTATTGTGAATATTTCAAGTGGATTTATGGAATGTCCTACAATGGTGAAAAGAACTTTGACTTAATGTGACAGCCTAGAGTTTCTACAGTAGCACAGTGCATAAACAGATTTGTGATTGGTACAACTATACAACCTACCAGCTCTAGTAATACTTATTACGGTTCTCAATAAGTCCTATAGCTGCTAACCTGAAGCTGTTGCAATTCATTATCTTACCTTGGACTGGTTGTTTTTCAGCCGGTGTGCTTCATCCACTACCAAACATGCCCATCGGATGGAACCAAGAGCTGCTTGGTCTATGGTGATCAGCTCATAGGACGTCAGGAGCACATGGAACTTTATCTGTGCTTCTCTCTGGCAAAGAGAAAGAAGATGATAATATGCACCTTCAGCAGCTCTGGGACTAGACCTGTGATCATTCAAATATTAGCACCCTAAGAAATTATTTATTTATTTTAACTGCAGCTTACATACTGCATTTCAATTATTTAAGAATGTCAAAGGAACATGAACACACATACACATGTTGTCAAAAATCTGAACCATATTTTACTGTTTAGCTATGTCTGAATTAAGAAAGAATATTTTCCCTCAGGTGTATGCTGTGTGAGCCTAAGGTAACAGTTAAATTCCAGAGTGAAGGGTGTGACAACTGTTCAAAGGTCCATAAAATAGAAATATCCAATCCAAGAAAAGAACTATCTGATAAATCAGTTTTAAAGAAATGCCTGACTGCAAACTTAAAAACAAAAAATACAGAAGTCGGTTCCATTTACCTAGGGTGTACATGGTGTAGACTAGCTAAGCATGAGCTTGAAGATTGAGCTACTGAGCTTCAGAGACAGCTATCAACAACTATTAAGAGTATGCATTCCTTTGTATTCCAGTCCATTGTAGTTGCTTCAGAGATGGGTGACGAAAATGGGTACTTAGGTGTAGTCCTAGATCTGGGTCGTAGGACTCTTCACTCAAGTCACAAACCTGACTGAACAGACCAGGTATGCAGGGGGTTTATTTGTGACCTCAATGAATTATGATGTAGAACCAGGACTAGAAGTAACAGTTGTAGTGGTTGCTTTTCTCCTGGTGCAATGTGCTTTGGGTTGACCTGGAAGTGGACTGTTTCCCAACTGATAACAGACAGTAATGCATTTAATAACCAAACATGAGATTGATTGTTTAGAAACGATTAAGCCAATATGTATCAGGCCATAACTTTTAAAAAGCTGGACTGATTTTCTTAATGTTACTTCTTATCAAGGTTAAAATACACAACCTTGCTAACCACTACAGAATGTGGCAGGACCATGCCGGACTACCAGGATTATTGAAGAAAATTAGAATGCTAGATAATTTGCTTTAAATGGAATTTCGAAACTAACTTAGGTAATAAAATAAAGGAAGATTTTTAATTACTACTCTTACATGAATCAAATGTAATAGGTCTCAACGGCTTAATGACTGTGTAACTCATGAATTCTACATGCTGAAGGATAGCAACTAAAAGGCAGTAACTGTTGGCAGTTCCTGCAATGAATCCTTATGCATGGGTTCAAAATGAGGAACAATCAATTTAGAGAGCTTCAAGTTCAGTTTCCATGCAGATGAAGGAGATCATGTATGAGGAAAGACTTTCATTAAGCCTCACAGGGAATCTTTAATACTGGAACCCTGAATAATGACATTTGTTAATGTCCTTTTCTGTATCGCTGGAAGGTAGACTTAAGCTGAAGAAAATTCCAGCTTTGCTTTAGCAAGGTAAAATTAGTATGAGAAAATTAGCTTTTCTTGATAGGAGATTCAGGTATGACCTAACTGCTGACACCATTAAGTAGAATATTTTCCATTTGAAAGCATAAGAAGTTTTCTTGTTGGTCTTTTTAATACCTTTAACATCTCCTAGCATGATTGAGGTAGATTTAAATTTCCATACTGTCTGATCTCAGGATCCATGTTGTGAAAAGAAGTGACATTAGGTTTGGATGGACTCAAAAACTCTTAATACAACTTGATATAATCAGTATTCCAAAAACATACACAAAAAAACCACTTCACAGACACATCTGTCCTACATATGAATTGTCTTTTTATATTTTTAAACTGTATTCATGAAAATGTTGCCTACTTCTGAATATGACTTATTCTCTTATTGTTTTAACTTGTACTGTGTTATGTACTTTGTAAAATGATTTTTATTCCTATATTGTCTTAGCCTGCGGTGTCAAGTACTTTGTAAAGTTATTTATTGATGATGACATTGCAGAAAATGATTGTTATAAAAAAAATTGTGCATTTCACTATCTACATTCAACCCAAATTACAAACTTTTCAGTTCATCAATCCATTTGGTCTCATATTTTCTTAAATTGTAATTCCTGTCGTACCCTCTTCTTCCAAAGCGACTTATTTAATACCAAGAAATCTCGTATGGCTAATTTCTTGACAGTTATGTTGGGACTAGAAATTACTTTCAATGGTCTATGAAACATCCTTGTTGCACAATGATCGCAGATGTTCTCTTAAGGGATTTTTAATGATCTTTTTGTATATTTTACTATATATACAAAAAACAATGTATACACAATGCATGTTGTTATTCAATAAAAAATAAATAATGGAGTAAGTCTTATCATTCAACAAATCCAGAAATTCTACACATATATCCATGACAAATTTGCAACATGTGCATGCACCACATTAAAAAAATTTGGCAGAAAACTTGTTAGCCAGCTAGCCTTAGTAATTTCTTATGTCTAATAGTATCACTAGAACTCAACAATTTCTGCAATGAGTTTCTAAATATTATTTATGATGTACAAGAGATCAATTGTTTTAGATATGAGTCCAAGTGAAGTAGTTTCCAATACATTTGCAATATATGGGTGAGTTTCTTATATTTCATAGAGAAGGTTTTTATAAATCTCACTGATGGTTCAGCAATGTTGTTAGTCCCAGCTTTCTCAGTTAACAATATCCGTCTACTACCCTGTCAGCTTTTGTTTTAGATTCTAAACGTAGTTTTTCAAGGAATCGTCACTTTCTAAAATTATTAAAGGTGTTTGTACTCTGGGAAGAAAATCAGGTTTGAGTGGAATAGCTGGCCCCATAATCTGGTTAATAGGTTTAGTTTGCAAAGAGGTCTGCTTTGTGATTATACAGAAGAAAGTCTGGAAATTGCCATTACTATCAGGTGGAAGAACTCCGAAAGTTACAAATACGAATGGTCTCAGAAATGTAGCTAGTACACATACAAAATAATGTATTTGATGAAGGATGAGACAGTTTGATATCAACAACTGTGCAATGTAAGATATAAAGTTCAATTCCACTTCAATTCATGCATATCAATTGGAACTTATTTTTTTTATTCCAGACAAATAGTTCAATCCATTTGACGTTTTTTATAAAAGTTAAAATGTCTAGTAAAAAATGCTCAAAACAAGTATGTTCTGCAAATAGGTGACAGCATAAGATAAGGGCAAAGGCTTCATTTTGTTTGGAACTGACAAGGTTCCTTACTTTTTTTTAAGCCAGAAGCAATCCAGTGAAATCTGTAACTCGAGGAAACAGCTGACACATTTTCTGATCTTTAAAGGAAATATTTCAAGACTTTAAAATACTAAACTGCATATTTAGAGAAAGATTCTTCGAAAGAAACAGCCATGAGAGGGCTACCTAACACAATTTCAAAGAAGTAAAGAAAATAATATTGTGCGTGATCAAGTATAAAAAAGACTACATGCTGGAGAAGAAAGTAAGCAGTGATCTTAATAACAAGATAAGTAAAGAGAAATGCAACTACATAATCAATTAATAGCCAATGAAGTGGTGGGATAAAAGTACTACAATGAATCATGATTAATAGAAGACCAAACAAAAACCCTCCAACTCAATAGATAAATTGATGGCAGATTTATATATTGGTAATCATACCTAATATATCAAGTTGCACATAGTTATAAGCTATTGTAGTCCACTGTAGGACAGTGTATCTGAGAATGTATTATAAAGAAATGAGACAAGGTTAATGAACAATCTGGGCAAAAGGAGTATGAGAAGTTTAGTAAATATTATTTACCTACTAGGAGATATTAATACTGCTCCCAGTCAATGATTTTCAGCAAGAGAGAGTTGATGTAAAAGTATTTTGAGTAGTTGAGAGTTGAGCTAAGAATTGAAAAGTCCTGAATATAGTTGTCAAGTGATCAAAATCAAGATGTATGTAAAGTATTAATAATCAAATTGGTGTGTTGCTTGATTATCAGCCTAGAAATCCTTTCCAAAGATAGGTTGGGAAGGAAATCCTATAAAATTGGCTGAAAGTTTGTAATTAATGACAGCCGGCATTAACCCAGTATATGCAGATCATAAAAAAGTATGTTTATTGTCTACACTGGGGTAAATTAGGATATGTAAAATTATAATGGTCATACAGCACTCGCTTAACATTTGTTACTTGTAGAGAGAGTGTTTGTTGTAAAGAGTGCTGCTGTACATAAGGCGTTGTCAAGATAGGGGCTATACAAGATATATGACCTTACCATAAGAACTGGTCTTTTCTAGGCTTATATCAACTACCACGCACTTTACATAGCTCTGTAACTACACCTTCTTGTGATAGAGTGTCTGCCTTTTACTGCAGTGTTATACTTCTACTTGTACTTTGGATATCTCTTTTTTGTAACCTGCACCCAATTCACTTTTTGCATCGATCACTACCTCATATATTCTTGTGTATATATATATATATACATATATACTCTTATATTTATAAGTATAACTTTTTGAACCGCTCGTTACCTCATATACTCTTGTGTGTATATATATATATATACATGTATACCCTTATACATATGGGTATATATGTGTATACTCTTGTGATAGAATGTCTGCCTTTTATTGCAGTATTATACTTCTAATTGCACTTTGGATATTTCTTTTTTGTAACCTACACCCAATTCACTTTCTGCACCATTCGCTACCTCATATATTTCTGGCTGCTCACTAGTGTCACTTTTGACTCTTTAACTTTTTGTTGGCATCTGTATTTTGTTCCAGTATTTCATCAGTATTATGCTTATATTTGTTTACTGCACATTTGTGTAAGCTGCTCCCATTTCTCTTTATTCCTGTAATGCATTTATTGCTACCTCATATATTGTTGTACATTTCTTTTGTAAACTGCACCCATTTCACTTTTTACTAATGTAAGGCACCGATTGCTACCTCATATATTTTGATCACTCACTAGTGTCATTTTTGACCCATGTAATTTATTGTTTGCTTTTACCTCTGCTCTTGTATATCTCTACTGCTCACCATCCCACACCCACCTTTACCGCCATCCCAACATGGATCCCATCGGCAAGCACACATATAAAATAAACTACCCACCCGCACTCACCAAAAAAGCCGCTAAACGCTTTAAACACAACTTCCTGAGGTCCCACCCTGAAACCCCCTTTGCCAACACCTACTTCTCACCGGTCAATGGATCCCTGAACACCGATATCATCTTCCACACCATCCCAACTCTTCCCAGGCAGAACCACCATTACTATCTACAATAACGGGGTTGTCCTAATTCAATCCACAAACAGGAACCTGGAACTACTCGACAACCTGTTCCCCACTTTCAAAGAGCACCTCTCCAATCCTCGGACCTCCACTCATACCCCACGCTGGACACAATCATGACCACCCTCCTCCAAGTGAAAGAAGAACTCCACACCCTCAAAGAGTTACTCCTCACGCACCCCAGACACCCCCTCTCACCACCACTCCTCAACGAAACAACAACCCCCCCTCACATCCTACTCACCCCTCACATTGGACCTCTATCCCCTCTCGCAATACCGCCAACCGCCCCCAGCGCACTATCAAGACACATCCTACACACCCCTTACATTGGACCTCTATCCCCTCTCGCAATACCTCCAACCGCCCCCAGCGCACTATCAAGACTCTCTCGGACTTCGACATACATACCCTACTCCGCACATATGTCCCGGAAACCCAAAACGTCTTAGCCACCACACACCTGTCCATTCCTACGATTCTTTCCAACCATCTCAGACACCCCACGCATAACAACAGAGGCTCCGTGCCCAACAACCTCACTAAAGTCCCTCTCACTATAAACCCCTCCTCCTTCCCTTGCACCCCCAGACTCAAATGCTCACTTCTCAACTGTAGATCGGCCCAAAAACACTCGTCGGAGGTCGCTGATCTCATCATGTATCTGGACCTTGACCTAGCCATCCTAACTGAAACATGGCTAACTGAATCCTCTACTCCTATCATGGATATCCTAGTCCCCCCCAACTACTGCATCATTAGACTTGACAGGTCCAACAAGACAGGCGGCGGAATCGCATGCATTTACAAGAGCAACCTCTCAATTAATAAAGTCACCGCCCCTTCTCTTACCTCCTGTGAATACTTCTGCCTTGATGTCAACAGTGAAAACAAACCTGTATGCTCACTACACATCATTTACCACCCTCCTGGGGACAACCTCATATTCTCCCAACAACTCATGGACACAATGTCAATCAACTCAGGACGGCAAAACACACAAATCTACCTTGGCGATTACAATCTTCACTGGAATGACTGCAGTGACGCAGTGGTTAATAGCCTCAAAAATTTCCTTAACGCTTCTGACCTCACACAAGTATGCAACAGCCCGACACATGACAAAGGCTCTATCCTTGACCTTGTCATCTCCAAAGAAGGCACTACTCAACTTGATTCAATCCAACCTTGTGACTGGTCAGACCACCATATTGTCACATTCTTCATCAAGGAAAAAGTTAAACGTATCCCGGTCCAATACTCCATGCCCAAAGTTTGGAAAAGAGACCTGAGGAAACTCAATCCAAACTCTCTACCCCCTAACAGCTGCAATCTCCTACTCCCCCCTACCGACGTTACTGACGTTCAGTACTTAACGGAACACTATCTCAACACCATGGCCTCAATAATCAATGAGGCTGCACAGATGCAACTGAAAAGAGTCTCCACCAAGATCTCCAACCCCTGGTACAACGGGAGTCTCAATGAAGACAGGCGGGCTATGCGAATGGCAGAGCGCACCTGGAGATCTGTTCCCTCGGCTCTGCACCTAAAAATTCTGAAGAAAAAGAGAAACGCCTACTTCAGGAAAATAAAACGCTCAAAATCAGAATTCTTCAGACTCCAGCTCGACCAAGCAAAAAACCGTCCAAGTAAACTGTTTGAGCTAATCCGATCACAATCTAAGGAACAACCCCCAGCTGCTGACATTATGGGCACTGCTCCTTCCTGTGAAGATTTCTCTGCTTTCTTTAACAAACAAGCATTTACAATGCAACGGTTTCGCCTTTGGAGAAGTTAGAGCTATTGGCATTGTAAATGACAAAATGTGTACTTATGTGTTGGTTTTGAAAACAGATAAATAAATGGCATTGTCATTTACATTGCCAATAGCTTAATATCTCGCAAATGTGAGAACTATTGTACCCTACGGACGAGCTCAGCAGACAGCAATTACTACCACACACACACACACACACCCAGAGCCACACACACACCCATAGCCAGCCCCACACACCCAGAGCCAGCCACACACACCCAGTGCCAGCCACACCCAGAGCCACACACACACACCCAGAGCCCCACACACACACACAACCAGAGCAGTCACATACACACACCCACTGGAGTAGTCACACACACACACACACACTGGAGCAGTCACACACACACTGGAGCAGTCACATACACACACACACACTCTGGAGCAGTCACATACACACACACACACACCCTGGAACAGTCACACACACACACACACCCAGGAGCTCCGGCAATGACGGGCAGATCTGTCTTCCAATGGCTAGCCTCCATTTATGGAGCTATCCAATGGAAGACAGAGGCGGGAGAAAGCTCCATACTTGTTTACAAAAGTTTTCGCCTGCGCGATACTGCTTGCGCAGTAAACGCCAGGCGAAACCTAAAAATGACTAAAGCATGGGAAGTCTCCAAATGTCCTGCTAGTAATACTTATTTACACACTAGGACTATTGTTAACCAGACATATTTGAAATAAGAAACAGGATAAGAAGACCACCAAAAGCTCAAATATGATTTACATTCACTCGAATTCTGTACAATGTGAACAACAATTAAATCAAAAAAGAAAACGCACTTATGAATTATGCCTCTCTGTGGACCAAACTAAAACAAAAATAAAATACACTATTTGAGTGGTATTCCGAAACATCAACTTGGACAATTCTTCCTTGATGCTTTGTACATCCACACAGTGCTATTTAGGGCACCCAAAATGCATTTGTGAGAACCCATATTTCTGAAAAGAAAACATGATTCTGCTTTACCTTTATCCATGGCCTGAAAGTAACTGAATCAGTAAGTTGTTCCCTACACGCAAAGTCGATTTCTGTGATCATCATACAGATGCTGATTCAATTGCCCAAAGTTTCAATGCAAAGGAAGAGAAAACAAAGAATTTCAGTATGTCCCAATACTTTGGAAAACCTTTTGAAATAACACAATCTGCCTACCTTAATAGAAATTCAGTAACCCTAATAATCTCCCATTTAGCTGATCATAACAACGCACAGTGTTTTAAACACACACACACGCTCGCATGTCACACAATTCTCGAATAAACGGAAGCACGCACACATTGTTATATACCTAAACGGGTACACACACACTAGCATGTACATACACTTCTTCCAGCATACATGCAATGCTCTCTTCAGACATGGCTTTTCTCTAACGCTCATGCACAATCCCCTATGTATGGATAAACACACCCCCGTGGAGCTGCAGTACCCTGGCTCCCCCTACTCGGCGTGCCCATCCGCGGCTGGCAGAGTGTGTCCTTTTAGGGCACGTGTGCTGTGACTGACACCTCTTACCAGTGACAGCCTCTGAGCTGTGGAGGGGCCGCCGTCCCTCTCAGCGAGTGTGGCTGACACTAACCGGCCTGCCTGCACTTCACCCACATCCTGCAAGCGCCTTACCCTATCCCACGATAAGCATGAGCGGGGGGTGTGGTGCGCAGCCCACTCACCCCAAGAAATATCACCAAACTTCTTAAACTGCCAGGCAAGCTTCCATGAAGTGCCAAGCTCGGCGTATCTGCGCCTGCACACACATCGCCAGCTGACCGCAGGTTCGAATCCCACCCGGCAATATAGTGCGAGGGAACATTGACACACATAGCACATGCTGACCTGCAACAGTCCACACACAGCAAGACAGTGTTGTAAAAGCGCGGCGAACCACGTCAGACTGCCTCTGTTGCGCAGTAGGGTTGGCACAGGGTCAGTCTCGCGCCAGAAGGGGCCAGAGGAGCTGTCAGGGGCAGGGCTGGAGTAAAGTCATGTCACTGCCTGAAAAGCGAAGCCGGTAGGGATGGAACAGTCGATTGCATGTTAGACTTCTTCCAGGAAGAGGCAGTCCATTCTGCCAAGTGTTTAATTTGAGCAGGTGCTCAGCACCGGCGATTATGTCGCATGATTTCCCCTGGACATTGAGGCACGCCGAGACTCGAGCCCGGTTCTCCAGCTCCGAAATAGGCAGCTTCTAGCCATTTGGCCAAGTCCTCTCCAGAATAACGAGTGCTGGGGCTCTAGTCGGGAGGCAGATTACACCTGCACATTTCTACGGTTAGCGCTGTCTCCTGATGAGAGCCCCGGCACTTTTTATTTTACAAATTAACCACTGAGTTTCTAGACAGCTGAGGTAGTCAGGCACTGGCAGCGTTTTCTCAGAGACAGCCCTACAGCCCGGAGTGATTGACTTGGCGCGGGCCTGCCCCGTGACTGACAGCCTGCCCCGTCCCCGGCACACGTGCAGACGCGAGGTGTGGGGTCGCTCACCTAGTAGCAGCAGCAGTAGGGCCCCCCTGCCGGCCGGTCCAGGGTCCGAGGTGCTGCCCCCTGCAGGCGACGCCATCTTCATGCAGTCCAGCGCCCAGAAGAGGTGAGTCAAGAGCCTGGGCGCCGAGTCAGATGGCAGGAGACGGTCAAAGGCGAAGGATAAAAATAGTGCAAGAGTAGGTAGAGGCCGGAGCCCGAGCAGTCCGCAGGGCGAGTCTGTCTAAAGTTTTAACAGGGAAATCAAGTCCACGGGCCATCTCCCTTCCCCCAACTCCTCATTCCTGTCTGGTGCTCGCTGCTAAGCCACCTCTCCCTTCTGTCCCTCCTCCTCTCTCACTTTCTCTCTTTCCTTCTCTTTACCCCTCCCCACCCCATCCACTGCTACTTTGCTGCCCCTCTTTCTGTCTCTTCCCTATCTCTTTAGGACTCTGTTTTTTCTCTTATCCTTCCTTTTTCTCTTCCTTATACTTGCTTCTCCCCTCGCCCGTCTCTTCTCTTTTATCTATACTGTCGCTATCTCTCTATGTTCCTACATCAACATTCTCTTTTAACTCTGTATTGCCATGCCCCTCTTTCTCCTCTACCGACCTCTCCTCCCTCTTTTTCTACTTTTTATTCTCTCTCCACTTGTCACCCCCTCTTGCTACCCTCTTGCTGCCTTTTTAACCTGACTGTTCTCCCTCTCTTTCGTTTTTTTCTCTGCCTTTTCCCCCTCCCTCCCACTGTCTCCTTCGTCCCTGTCTCTCTCACCCTCTCTTGCGCTCTCTCTCTCGCCAGCGCTCTGACTCTCTCACTCTCCTCTAACCCCAGGAGTCCTAATCCTCCCTCCCCCCCATACCTCACTGTTCGATGAGGCGTTGATGGGCTTTTCTGCATTTAGAAGACAGTAGTAAACATCCATCCACGGAGGAGGGGAGAATGCTTACAATTCGACCAGGGGAACAAAAGGCCGTAGAAGAGCCAGGGAGGGGGCAGAGTGGCTCGAATGAAACAAGCACCTACGAGGACAGGGGGGGGCGGGAGAGGACACGAACGGCGGGAGGGAGGCGGGAAGCGCGGCTCGTACCGCAGCTGTATTCACACGCTGCGGGGCTCATGGGGGGGGGGGGCTGCAGCTGGGCAAGGGCGATGCGAGCCTCGCTGGCAGGGCGGCTCGGGTCGCGGCGGGGCTTACAGGGCAGGCCGCGCAACTCCATTGTCTGCCGTGAGCCGGGTGACTGTGCCTGCAGCAGCCCGGGTTAGGAGAGCCAGTGTGAGGAGAGGGTGGCGGGGTGGAGGGAGCAGGGCAGGCCGAGCAACTCCATTGTCTGCCGTGAGCCGGGTGACTAATCTTCCGTCGTGGGACCCAAAAAAAATGGCGGCCGGCAACTCCTGAATTTTTTCAGATTCGGGGGGCGTGTTTACAGCGGGAGGGGGGCGGGAACGTTGCACGGACAGCGGGAGGATTTATACATGTATTTTTAAAAATTATGCTGCAAAGACAATGGGACACAAGGGTTGTTTTGCTTCTGTGGGAGGGGAAGGGGACATGGACGGCCGGCGGGAGGGAGGCGGGAATCGTGCACAGGACAGCGAGGAGGGGGGGGGGGGGACGGCGGGAGGAGGGACACAGAGTAAGGCAGGACAGCAGCAAGCACGGCCCGGCCGGACCAGATTCGGGGGCGTTCCCGGCTTTTGGCTGACGTATCATGACGTAGCCAAAAGCCAAAGATTCTCGGGAACGCCCCCGAATCTGGTCCAGCCATGACGGACGCCTCTCTGTTCCAATGGCTAGCCTCCATTTATGGAGCTAGCCAATGAAGCAGAGGGGCGTGTTCAAGTCACCCATACTAGAAACTACAGATTTCTCTGGAGGCGGAGCTTACAGCTCCGCCCTCCAGCGAAACCTAAAAAACTGACAACATAAGGAGCGATCTCCTCATTGACGCAAGCCTTTACTCAAAGCCCCACCGCATAACACCCAATGAACTAAAAAACAATGCAACATGGTCATCCTTTGACACCTACTCTGAAGAAGAAATTGTCAGAGTACTCAGCACCCTGAAACCATCCAACCACCTCACTGACCCTCTTCCTGCTAACGCTGTAACAGACTTCACCCCTTTGCTCCTCCCACTCTTGACTAAACTTATCAATAGCTCACTTCAACAAGGACCATCCCTGACTCCCTCAAAGTTGGACAAGTAACACCTTTACTGAAGAAACCAACAGCCGACCCCACTGATCTAAACAACTACCGTCCGATTACCAACATTCCCACTCTCGCCAAACTGTTGGAAAAATGCGTCCAACTACAACTGACAAAGCACATAGAACAGTCTGATCTCCTCAACCCTCATCAATCAGGCTTACGAGCAGGGCACAGCACTGAAACCGCTATGACTCACATAATTGACGACGCCCTCCAAATTTTAGATCAAAATGATACCTGCCTCCTCATCCTTCTTGACCTCTCTTCAGCATTCGACACGGTGAAACATGAGAACTTACTCGAACTCTTAAAAACAAGAATGGGTTTCTCTGGGACTGTTCTTCAGTGGTTCACTTCCTTTCTACACAACCGGTCTCAAAAATTCAAGAGCAAAAACTTGATGTCCTCTTCAGTACCTGTTACGTTAGGTGTCCCCCAAGGTTCATGCCTATCCCCCACTTTATTCAACTTAGTTATGGAACCACTCACCACCCTGCTACAAGCATCCAATGTACACTTTCACATGTACGCCGATGACACTCAACTATATCTCAAGTTACAATCCCCCAAAGACATCATGGGTCTGAACTCAACGATCAGAAGCACCCAATCTTGGCTGGCCGATAACCACCTCAAACTCAATGCTATGAAAACTGAGGTCCTCCTGATCTCACCTCCCACGAAAATATCCACCACACAAACATGGCTTAAGCACCTAACAGCACTCAATGTCCAACCGACCATCGTGGATTCAGCAAAATCGTTAGGCATAACACTTGACACCAACCTCAACATGCAGCAGCATATCAGCAAGGCAACTAAGGGGGCGAACTTCCAAATAAATACCTTGAGGAAACTTAAACCCTTCCTCCCAGCCAAAGACTTCCAAACTACAGTACAAGCACTAGTCATCCCTCGCATAGACTACGGCAGCGTGGCCCTCTCTCTAACTACAACTGCACCCCTCAGAGCTTCACTAAACGCGGCAGCTAGACTCATCACTGGATCTAAAAAACATTCGCATATCTCCCCTGACTTTAAAGCCCTGAACTGGTTGGCTCTTGAAGCCAGAATACAGCTGAAAATTGCCTGCATGACGCACAAGGCTATACACCTGAAATCACGCGGCTACCTCACGCAGAAGTTGACAATTTCCGGCGGGTCCATAACCACCAGAAGTACAAACAATCTTCTGCTGAAGCCTCGAAGATTCCGGAAGGAAAAAACCTACAAACGCTCCTTCTCAGGAATGGCGCCCAGGATCTGGAACTCACTCCCTCCTGAAACCAGACTCATCTCCTCCACTCTTCTTTTTCAGAAAGAAGTCAAAAGTATCCTCATGGCTAAATACACTTGAACTACTGCGTTTGATTTGCTCTGCGTCGATCAATATTACCGGTCCTATTCCTAGGCACATGTGTTTTACTTGTTTTATTGAGCTACCTAATTGTTCATGCTCACTCATATCTGTATTATTTGTGATATTTGTACGATTTACATTGATTTGATGACCTACCTTCCCACTATGCCATGCTACCTCATATCTGTACTATCTGTAATAGTTGTACTATTTACACTAACGTGATGACCTACCTTCCTACTATGCTCCCTCGTTTCCCTACCCTGGCACTTGCCTGTGTAAAGCGCTCTGTTATCTGCAAATTTCTTGTTCGCGCTATATAAAACTTTCAAAATAAAAAAAATAAAATAAAAAATAGGTTTGGAAAATGGTTTCTAGGGCATTGCCAAGTCCTATCTATTCTAATGATGGATTCAAAATTATAACCCTTAATATTGCAGGAAAAGAAATAGTAATATTTAACATGACCCCAAGTAAGACTGGTCCTCTTGTAAGCATGGAGACTAGTATCAGAAGTTAACCATGTACTATTATATTAGTGATATGGATGGTAACTTGATGTCACATAGGAAGAGATGGTGAATATTAAAAGCGACCTAGTTAAAGCTAGTTCTAATCCAACCCTAAATATTAGAATATGGAGCAAATGCCATGTAATTTGTAAACATAGTACTATTGATACCAGAAATGATGTAGAATTAGTAAAATATGCTAATAATTCATATTTGAAAGTTAAGCTCTCAAGGGACAAAGTGGGAGGTAAAATGGAAAGGCATTGTTAACCAAAATGCATAGACCCTGAGTCTGTAATATCTAGTTTGTAAAGGGTAAGTAGGTGTAGGTATGGGAACGAGGCGCACAAGTTACTTACCTCTGTAACAATATATCTATAAGAAACAGTAGTTAGTATTAGATTCCTTACTTTAGAATATCCCCAGGCGTCAGACTGGATCCGGAAACTTTTGCGTAGCAATACCCTTGCGCGTCGATAGGCGTCTGCGGCTCCGCGTCCGTCGTCGGTGTCATTGGCGCCGGGATGACATCGCCGGAGTGCATAGACGCCGCCCTCGCGCGCTGACGTCAGTTCTTATACACAGCTTTTCTGCGCCAGAAACGCAGAGCCATGATAAAAACCAACACTGGTGCCATGAAACTAAGGCCCCGAAAGGGGATGACCTTAACCCAAGATATCGGTTCGCAGAACGGGGAGGATGGGTGGGGCGGTAAGGAATCTAATACTAACTACTGTTTCTTACAGATATATCGTTACCGAAGGTAAGTAACTTGTGCATCTGAAAGAAACAGGTTAGTATTAGATTCCTTACCTTAGAATAGAAACCCCAGCAATATCAACCCCGGTGGTGGGTCTGCGAGCCAATGACCACACCAGAAAGTCCTGGAGAACGGAACGGCCAAAAAAGCAATCTCTCCGGACTTGGCTGTCCAGGCAGTAGTGTCTTACGAACGTGTGCAGCGAGGCCCACGTAGCTGCCTGACAGATGTCCTGCAAGGGGACTCCCCGACCCAAAGCAGTAGTAGCCGCAGTGGCTCGAGTGGAATGGGCCCTCAGCCTAACTGGAGGCTCCTTCCTCGCCAAAGAGTAGCAAATCTTGATGCACAAGACGACCCACCGAGAGATGGTTCATTTGTGCACCGCCTGACCCTTCTTAGGGCCCACGTAACCAACAAAGAGTTGGTCATCCACCCGGAACTGGAGTGGGCGATCCAGATAGAATGAGAGCGCACGTTTTGGGTCCAGACGGTGGAGGCTCTCTTCCTCTTTCGAGGGATGCGGAGGCGGAAAGAAGGTGGGCAAGGTGATGGACTGCCCGATGTGGAAGGCTGTAACTACCTTGGGCAGGAAAGAGGGTCGCGTCTTAAGAGTAAGGAGGCGAAGAGGACAGATATGAAGTTGCTCAAAGGGAGCGCACATCAGAAAAGTCAGAACAGGGTTCAAGTCCCACTGAGGCATCACTAAAGGAACAGGGGGGAACATATGAGTGATGCCCTTCAAAAACCTATTTACAACTGGGGACTTGAACAAAGAGGGCTGATCAGGGAGCCTTAAGAAGGCGGAAATGGCCGAGAGGTAGCCCTTCAGAGTGCCCAGACCAGAACCCTGCTGGGCAAGAGAAAGAAGAAAGAGGAGAACCTCTGAAAGAGGGGCAGAAAGGGGATCCACAGCCTTTGCTGTGCACCATGCCACAAATTTGTTCCACCTGCAGGCGTATACCGATTTTGTGGAGGGACGCCTGGCTGCCAGAATCACATTACAGACTTCAGGAGGCAAGTCAAATGGCCTCAACTGGCACCGCTCAAACTCCACGCATGTAAGTGGAGACTGGACAGGTTCGGGTGGAGGAGCGTCCCCTGCTGCTATGACAGAAGGTTCTCCTAAAGAGGCAGACGAATCGGGGGATCGACTGACATGCTGAGTAGTTCGGGATACCAGAACCGTTGTGACCTGTCCGGAGCCACAAGGATGACTTGGGCCCGGTCACGCCTGATCTTCTTCAGCACTCTGGGCAGAAGTGGTATAGGCGGAAAGGCGTACAACAGACCGCAACTCCAATTGCGACGAAAAGCGTCTCTGAGCGAGTGCCGTCTTGGAAATTCCAACGCGCAGAACTGATGATGCGTTCTCTTCTGTGGCGAATAGATCTAACCAAGGCTCTCCCCACTGCTGAAAGAGGCCTTGTGCCACGTCCGAGTTCAGACGCCATTCGTGATCCATCATCACCGACGGCTGAGTTAGTCCACCCTGGCGTTCAGGGAACCTGCCAGGGTCATGCCTTGATGTTCCAGCCACTGCCAGAGGCGCAGAGCCTCCTGGCATAGGGTCCACGACCCCACCCCCCCTGTTTGTCGCAGTACCACATGGCGGTGGTGTTGTCCGTGAACACCTGCACTACACTCCCCCGGACAGAGGGGAGGAATGCCTTCAGTGCAAGCCGGATCGCCCGCAGCTCCAGAAGGTTGATGTGGAGCTGGGACTCCGCCGGAGACCAGAGGCCTCTGATCTCCGCCTCTCTCATGTGGCCCCCCCAGCCCTGGAGGGACGCCTCCGTCACAACTACGTGCTCCGGTTGGGGTAGGGAGAGGGATCTGCCGCTGACCCAATCACGGTCCGTGAGCCACCACTGCAACGGTCTTGCAGTGCCCTCCGAGATCAAGACATGGTCGGACAAGTGGCCCTGATGCTGGGCCCACTGAAACTTCAGGTCCCACTGCAGAGACTGCATCCGCCACCTGGCGTGATGCACCAGAAGGACGCAGGAGGCCACCAGCCCCAGAAGCCGCAGCGTCAACCTGACCGAGACTCGGGATAACGGCTGAAAGATCGGAATCAGAGCCTGAATATCCCGAACCCGCTGTTCGGGAGGATAAACCCGAAACTGCGGCGAGTCTAGAACCGCTCCGATGAAGAGGAGCTTCTGAGATGGACACAGGTGCGACTTCGGCACATTGATGGAGAACCCCAGCAGGTGCAGGAGGTCGGCCGTAGTCTGGAGATGGCGGACGACAGTCTGGGGCGAGCCTGCCTTCAACAACCAGTGGTCGAGGTAGGGGAAGACTGTAACCCCTAACCTGCGCAGATGAGCTGCGACCACTGCCATCACTTTCATGAACACCCGTGGGGCGCTGGTAAGGCTGAAGGGGAGCACTGTAAACTGAAAGTGCTTGTGGCCTACCGTAAACCGCAGGTAGCGCCAGTGGGTCGGCAGGACGGGGATGTGAAAATATGCGTCCTGCAAGTCCAACGCTACCATCCAGTCCAGGGCAGCTAAGACCTGAGCCAAAGTCAGCATCTTGAACTTCTCCTTCCGGTGGAAGCCGTTGACGTTCCGCAGGTCCAAGATAGGGCATAGGGCCCCTTTGCCCTTCTTGGGAACCAGAAAGTAGTGGGAGTAACAACCACACCCTACTTCTGCCCCAGGAACGCGCTCGATGGTACCCTTGGCCAAGAGGGCCATAACTTCCTCGTGCAGAAGATTCAAGTGATCCCCCGACACGCGGTGGTACTGCGGTGGCATGGCTTGAGGGGTCGCCTCGAAGGGGAGGGAGTAGCCCCTTCGGACGATTTGCAGCACCCACCTGTCCGATGTGATGTCACGCCAGTGGAGGAGGTGATGGCGAACCCTGCCCCCCACTGGCGTCACGTGGGCCTGAAAGCTCGGACTAGGAGGGCTTTGAGGCGGATGCTGCGGGGGTGGATGTGGACGGGCCTCGCCGTTGTCCCCGGGCACCGCTACGGCAGTTACCACGTCCGCCATCGCGCTGGATGTTAGTCTATGGTCAGTGGCTGGCATCTGTGTGGGGGCGCCCCTTCCTTGGCCACGAAAGGGGCGAAAGGCAGCAGTTTGCTGGCGTGGGGCCGACAGGCCCAAGGACTTGGCCGTAGCCCTGGAGTCCTTAAAGCGCTCAAGCGCACTGTCTGCCTTGTCGCCAAAGAGGCAACAGACATCAAACGGCATGTCCATAAGGGTGTTTTGGACATTAGCCGAAAAGTTGGCGGACCTCAGCGAGGCGTGGCGACTAATCGCCACCGTCATTGCCATCGCTCTGCCCAGCGAGTCCGTTGTATCCAGCCCACATCGGATGGAATACCGTGCTACATCTCGACCCTCCGCAAGGGCTTGGGCGAGTTTAGTCCGGGCCTCCTCCGGACATTGTGGCAGCATGTCCACGACCGTGTCCCACAGAGAGTGGGTATAACGGCCCAAGAGGCAGGCGGTGTTAACTGAAGAGGCAGGCAGTGTTAACTGACCGCAACCCCAAACTCAGGGAGGAGAACATCTTCGTACCATACTGTTCGTACCTCTTGGATTCCCGATCGGGGGGAGCCGTCGGGAATGCGGTCTGGGAGTTAGAGGACTGTATGACCAGGCTCTCGGGAGTGGGGTGGGTGGGCAGGAAGCAAGGGTCGCCCGGAGCCGGGCGCTTGCGTCTGCCCACCTTCCTATCTACAGAGGGACCTGTAGGGGGCTTGGACCAGGTGCCCAGAAGAACGTCAGACAAGGCCTCATTAAACGGCAACAGAGGCTCCGAAGAGCTTGCTTACGGTTTAAGGACCTCTGTGAGGAGGTTAATCCTCACGGCCGTGACGGGGAGTTCAAGGGATAAGGCCTTGGCCGCCCGCATCAACACCACACTATAGGCAGCCCCCTCCTCCGAAGCCACGGTAGGAGGGGAGACAAAACCTGTGTCTGGCGAAGTGTCCAAACCACTGGCATCCCCTAGCTCACCTGCCCAGTCCTGATAAGACCGGCACTCATGTGCCAGAGGGTCCTCAGACCCCTCCCAATCTGCTTCGCCACCCATCTCCTGGTACTCAGGGTCAAATGATGGGGCCGGATCATAGAAGAAAAAGTCTTCTCTCGACGTCGAATGCGGCGTCGAGCGGCGCCGCTCCGGCGTCAGAACCGGGTCGAGGGGGGTGCCGGGGGGGACGTCGTCTGTGGACTTCGCCGGGGGCGACACCCTAGGGGCCCGCGAGGTTGTAAGGTCCGATCTAGACACTCCTGAGGTACAGCCGGGAGCACAGCTAATTCGCGCTAAAAAAACTTAACTTTTAAAACTGTAATAACGTGTTTGTATTTTAATTGTGCCCACTTCTACCTTACTTTGGGACTCTGACACTGCTTCCCTGACACCCGCGCAGCCGAGGTAATCGCTGCCCCGGGACAGGCTCTCCCCACTCGCCGCCATCAGCCAACCTCAGCGCATGCCACGCCCACCTGCACTAGGCCACGCCCACTTTTTTACTTAACGAGCTGACTACGAGCTCGCCCTCCGATCTAGACACTCCTGAGGCACAGCCGGGAGCACAGCTAATTCGCGCTAAAAAAACGTAACTTTTAAAACTGTAATAACGTGTTTGTATTTTAATTGTGCCCACTTCTACCTTACTTTGGGACTCTGACACTGCTTCCCTGACACCCGCGCAGCCGAGGTAATCGCTGCTGCGGGACAGGCTCTCCCCACTCGCCGCCAATCTGCCAACCTCAGCGCAGGCCACGCCCACCTGCACGAGGCCACGCCCACTTTTTTACTTAACGAGCTGACTACGAGCTCGCCTTCCGATCTAGACACTCCTGAGGCACAGCCGGGAGCACAGCTAATTCGCGCTAAAAAAACTTAACTTTTAAAACTGTAATAACGTGTTTGTATTTTAATTGTGCCCACTTCTACCTTACTTTGGGACTCTGACACTGCTTCCCTGACACCCGCGCAGCCGAGGTAATCGATGCTGCGGGACAGGCTCTCCCCACTCGCCGCCATCAGCCAACCTCAGTGCAGGCCACGCCCACCTGCACGAGGCCACGCCCACTTTTTTACTTAACGAGCTGACTACGAGCTCGCCCTCCGATCTAGACACTCCTGAGGCACAGCCGGGAGCACAGCTAATTCGCGCTAAAAAAAATTAACTTTTAAAACTGTAATAACGTGTTTGTATTTTAATTGTGCCCACTTCTACCTTACTTTGGGACTCTGACACTGCTTCCCTGATACCCGCGCAGCCGAGGTAATCGCTGCTGCGGGACAGGCTCTCCCCACTCGCCGCCATCAGCCAACCTCATCGCAGGCCACGCCCACCTGCACGAGGCCACGCCCACGTTTTTACTTAACGAGCTGACTACGAGCTCGCCCTCCGATCTAGACACTCCTGAGGCACAGCCGGGAGCACAGCTAATTCACGCTAAAAAAACTTAACTTTTAAAACTGTAATAACGTGTTTGTATTTTAATTGTGCCCACTTCTACCTTACTTTGGGACTCTGACACTGCTTCCCTGACACCCGCGCAGCCGAGGTAATCGCTGCTGCGGGACAGGCTCTCCCCACTCGCCGCCATCAGCCAACCTCAGCGCAGGCCACGCCCACCTGCACGAAGCCACGCCCCTAACATTTCCATAAAATCATGTGTCCTCCACGTACGCGCAGCGGACGGGCGCAGCGGGCGCGCCTAAGGCAAGCCCGTCTGGGCCCGTCCGGGCCCAGCCGGACCCAGGCCCAGTTACTCTGCCCATTTCTCCCGCGGGCCGACTTGTCTATACTAGAGATAGGCTCCAAGCACTCAATCCTCTCAAAAAACCTGAGTGCAATTACACCCATTCGGGAGGAAAACCCTTCACCAACTGTGTCCTATGTAATCCGGCCATCACCACCTCAGAAAATCACGGCCTACAGATGGGCCTCCTGAACTGTCGGTCCCTCCCTAAACACTCCCATGAAATCAACCTTCTGGTACGAGATCACGACCTTGACGTCTTGTTCCTTACAGAAACGTGGCTGACCTCCTGGTCGGATTCTGACATCATCAATGCTTTACCCCCGGGCTATCAAATCCAATCCCAGAACAGACCCCTTGGCAGAGGAGGTGGCCTTGCGATAATCTACAGAGAGCAATTCTCATGTAGGTCCAGCGATGCCAACATCGACGACTGTGAAAGTTGCCACTTCGCCTTACAAATATCCCCTGCGAACTCCCTCTCGGGGCTGCTGATATACCGCCCACCGGGAACCCCAGCTAAATTTTCAAGTGCTCTTCTCAACACTGTCACTCAGATGGCGACTACCACTCCCAATTTTCTTATTTTGGGAGATCTCAACCTTCATCTATCAGACTCCAAGGACCCTACTGCGTCCGAACTTCTCCTTGACCTTATGGTCTTTGACATCCGACTAGTTAATTCAGAGTCCACCCATGACAAAGGACACCTTTTGGACCCCGTTTTCACTAACATCTCGGACCTCACTACCCGCACCCCTTTCCCCCTTCCCTGGACAGACCATTTTTTAATACCTATCTATTGGCATCTCTTCATCTCACCCACCCCACCGGCTAAAACTCGGGTCACTGACCGATGCTGGCACAAACTTCCGCCAGATGAATGGGCCTCCATTCTCAGTGCCTCTCCTCCTCCCCCGATCTCTGACCCAGCCACCGCTGACAACCAGTTCAACTCATGGCTCACCATCTCATTGGACAAACTCCTCCCTAAAACTACTACTCTTAGGCGAATCAAAAGAGTGAGCCCTGCTCCTTGGTACACCCCTGATCTTAACCTCCTACGTAAGGAGTGCAAAAGGACGGAGCGCTCCTGGAGGAAGGATAAGTCGATAGCTAATAAAGACGCCTTCCGCACCTCCTTAAAAAATTATAAGATCGCTCTACGCAACACCAAAAGTATATTCTTTCAGGAAAGGATAGAAAACTCCTCCTGTTCCGCCAAAGAAACTTTCATCATTTTAAAAGAATTACTTAAAGTCCCAGATCCGGAACCAAAGAAGCTGCCAGATTCCAAGACATCTGAAGAGAAATGCCTCAAACTGGCCAAATTCTTCGATGAGAAGATTCAGAAAATTCTCGCCTCTCTACCTCCTGTCGACTTCAGTATCACCGAGGAAGACTGCACTAACTCCCACCCTACTATTCCCCACCTAAACTCTCTTGGACCAGTAACTATTGAAGAGGTCTTAACCACGCTAGACACTATCAAAAGCGGATCTCCCAGGGACCCGGTTCCCCTACGTATCCTTAAAAAAGTGGCCCTCACCATCGTTCCTCCACTCACTGACCTCATCAACGCCTCACTGCTCCAGGGAAAAGTTCCCCCTAGCTGGAAAGCGGCTGTCGTCAAAGCGCTCCTAAAAAAACCTTCTCTGGACCCCTCGGATATGGCCAATTACAGGCCAATCTCCCTCCTCCCTGGAATCAGCAAAATTGCTGAAAAGCTAGTTAATAAAAAACTTTCGCAGTTTCTGGAGACTAACAACCTGCTCAGAAGCTCGCAAACTGGATTCCGCCCAGGGCAGGGCACTGACATCGCCCTACTTGCGGCAGTGGAGGAGGCCAGAGCTCTTCTGGACACAGGAGGATCAGTGGCAGTGATCCTCCTGGACCTCAGTGCGGCCTTCGACACCGTTAACCATCGGGTTTTAATCCAGCGACTCAAGAACATGGGTGTTGAGGGCACTGCTCTGACTTGGTTCAAATCATTCCTTGGCCACCGCTCCTTTCAGGTCTGGGAGAATGACACCCGCTCTCCCGAAACCCCCCTCCGATGTGGTGTGCCCCAGGGCTCATCGCTAAGCCCGACATTATTTAATGTCTATATGTCCCCATTGGAGGAGGTCGTCATCCCGTTCGGAGTGAAAGTATTCAGCTATGCTGATGACACTCAACTAGTGGTGTCTCTATCTCACCCAAACCAAGAACCATCGGACCTCTACAACTGTCTTGCAGAAATTCAAGGATGGATGAACAGTTCATCGCTGAAACTTAATGGTTCAAAGACAGACATTCTCCTCCTTGGCCAAAAGGGGTTATCCCTCTCCCCGAATATCCGGCCCCCCTGTTTGGGTGAACCCCCAGCCCCCAAGTCTGAGATTAAGAGCCTAGGAATTTGGCTGGAAAAAGACTTGTCTTTCAAGACTCAAGCCAAAAAAAATCGCTGGGACCTGCTTCGGGCTCCTTAAATCTATCAGGAAGATCCTGCCCCTACTTCCTCTTGCATCCCAGAAACTGCTCATCCAAGGCCTTATACTATCAAGGCTGGATTACAGCAATACCATCTATCTGGGCGCTCCCGAGGCAACCCTTAATAAACTACAAAGGATCCAGAATGCCGCTGCCCGGATTCTCACTAATACCCCGGCCAGATCCTCGGCTAAACCAGCCCTGAAGCAGCTCCACTGGCTTCCAGTGAGAGAGCGAGTCAAGTTTAAGGCTCTCTGCTTGTCACACAAACTCCTACAGGATAAAGGCCCCCCCATTCTAAAAAAATTCATTAGGCCTTACAAAGCCTCAAGATCTCTTCGATCTGACCATGAATACTTTATCTCCATCCCCAGAGTGAAGAAGGTGCGCACTGGTGGACGGCGCTTCTCTGTCAACTCAGCCCGCCTTTGGAATTCCCTCCCGCGTGACCTTAGGACGGAATCTGATTACCTCCGATTCAGGAAGCGATTGAAAACTCACCTGTTTCCCTAAGCCCCATTCTTCCTTTCTCCCCCTCTGTCATCCTCTGGTCTGTCCTGATCTTAGCGCTGGGATACTTACGGGTGACTGCGCGCTCTACAAAAACCTAATAATAATAATAATAATAATAAGGTTGACGGGCGACGACCCGGATCCGGATCCAGCGGGGCCCTGTGGCGTCGGGACCAAAGTCGCCGACGGCGCCGGGGCCGAAGCACCCGGCCCGCTTGGGCTCCCAGTCGGGGCCGCTTGGCCCGAAGGCGCCGCAGAACCCAAAGGAGGAGTGAGCGACCTCATGGCCTTGAGGAAGGCGTCGATCTCCGCCGGGGACGCGTTCTGCCCAGGTAGCGGTGGGTATGGAGCAGGCCACGATGCCTGCGGCTCCGGGGGAGCCGCGTGGGCGGTGTCGCCCGAACCCCCGACCGCGTCGCGCGAGTGTCGGGGGGAGGCAGAAGAGCGATGTCGCTTCTTCGACTTCTGGTTTTAGAAGTTGGACTATCACAGCATCATTCCAGGATTGAGGAATTTTTGTACCATTCACCAACAATGCATTAAATAGTTTCTTCCATATCGGAACTATTATCTCTTTCATGACCTTATCAAATTCACCTGTAAGAGCATCTGGCACTGCAGTCTTTTTGTTGTGGGGTTTGTTGATTTGGGAGATAACTTCCTTCTCTGTGATGTCTTTCAAAAAGTCTTGTTGTTCAGCACTATAGAAGCCTGGGAGTTGTATCTCCGTTAACTACTTCTGATATTCTGAGAGTACCTATCTCGGAGTATAAGTCCTCAAACAGGGGAGAGGATGTGGTCTAATGGCCTAGGGCGGTCGATCTCAAATCTGGAAAACGGGTTTGAGTCTCTGCAATGACGCTCAGCATCCTGTGATTCTGGGAAAATAACTTAATCTCTCTGTGCCTGACAAAAAGTAAATAAACAAATTTGTGCTAGTGTAACATAACTGGTTCTCATGTAAAGCGCTCTGATACCTGATACCTTCGGGTCAAGTTCACGCTTTATAAAACTTCGAAAAAAATAACAGTTTATGAAAACACTTTGGAATCCTATCTGTATCTTCTGACACCATACCTTCCCCATCCATTATTGGGCTCTCTATGTAATTATGCCCTCTATCCACTCTTGCCTTCAAAGCTAACAACTTGCCGCTACTCAAAATGGGCTAGCTTTCTGGCATACCACCTTGCTCTGATCCTGCTCTGAGTAACCTGCAAGTAAGATGCCCGTAACTCAACCATCTTCCTCTTTACTGCCTCCACCTGCCCTCTTGAAAGGGGCAACAAAAGCTCTTTTTCATTGCTCCGATCTCTCCTTCAAATCTTCTGTCCTCCGCATGCAGCTTCCGTGATTTAATAAGCCATTGCTTGTTTAAGATCTCACATTCTACCACCTTAACCTCACGCACACACTATCCTCAGGGGTGCTGATCCAGCCTTAACAATGAAATAACATCTACTCTCCCCTTTAACGTATGCAGTATGCAATACATCCAATCCCGACACCAACACCCTATACACAGTCCATCTAGCACTAATCTGCATATAGGGAAGTCTTACTCCTAAAAGCATGGCTGCATGGTCTGAACAGTGAAAGAGGATTTGCCTGACCACATTATCATTTAACAATGACCTATCTACTAAAAAGTTATCAATCCTAGTGGAGTTTAGATATTTAATACTGAAGATGTATACTTTCTTTTTAGCCCCAGCTTTTTTACGCCACACATCACAGATATTAAAAGCAAGCATAAAGTTCCTCAAAGACTACCTAATTTTGGTGAACCTCACTGCCTGCCTTTTTGATGATCTATCACATTTTCACCTAAATCACATAGGGGAGATATAGTATCAAAATTAGGGCTGTGAATGCTTTCAAATGTAAACTTAAACTGCTGTAAAAAAATTGGCTTACTAATAATCCACCTGCCTGAACAATCAATTTTAAAATCCACCATATTTACACCTGTGTTTTTCCTGATGATAAGTGCCACTCCCTTAGTGGACAGAGATCGGTCATAACATACTCCCTGACATATATATACTACCACTACAAAGGTCCTTACATTCCGATGCAAACAAATGTATCTTCAGTAAAACCATGATGTGGGCCTTACTATCTTTCAAGTACTGGCTGATCAACCTTTGTCTCCCTCTACACCAGAGGCCATTTTCATTCCAAGTCACTATCCTTATGTCCTTTGCCCTATGCCCATTTTATTTAAAGTCTCCACCCAGTTATCAACTACATAACAATCTCTTGCACTGCTAAAAATCATTCGGCTATTAATGAAAAGAACAGAACTAACTCTAAAGCAAATACAATGGCTACAAGGACAATTTTTTCCATTACCCTTTTTTTTTGTCTTTTACTCAGTTTTCCCTCATATACATCCCACACAGTTCAACCCCCGTGACCTCCATCCAGCCCCCCCAAAATCCCTCCAGCTACTAGTAGTGGCATATCCCTCTATGCCAATTCAGGCCCCACCATAGGAGAATAATAATTTATTAAACACTGCGATGTCTAGCAGACACCTCCATTATAAACAAAACCAAAAGAAACTAAAAAGAAGTGGAAGTTAACAACATCTGAAAACATATCAGAGCTTCATATTGAGCAGGAGAAACAGGGTGTGGGGTTCTTCATTGGCCCTGGGGTGAGCTCTGTTATTTTTTCATGAGGTCATCTGCCTGCTCAGTTCGCCTGATATTATGCATCTCATCCACATAACTCTGACCATAGCCGGAAATTTCAACTGAACCCTAGCACCCAGTTCTGCAACTCCCCCATCTTCTGGCCCAACTCCCACTGCCTCTGTTCAGTGGCCCTGCATATATCTAATATAAAATTGTATATGAAAAACCCTCCCCTACCAACTCCCCTTGTCTCAGGGCTAGACTCAGGATAAGTTCCTTGGTACTCTATGACCAAAAATTCCTCAAAATGTTTCTGGGTTTACTGCGGTCCTTCGACTGCTTACAGGGGTCCCTGAGGATCCTTTGTGGGTTTTTTTCAAGATCCACCTCTGGGCTACACTTCTGGCCATCCTCAACCTCCCCGGAGGTTAATCATGATGCCCACCCTCATTAAGGATATTTGAATTGTTCATGCAGAGCGATTTTACAGCAGTTCCAAGTTGTCTAGTAAATTATGATTCTGCAACTTAAGTGCCTTCAAGTCAGTGGAGTTCCTTCTAACCCCCGGAGCCATCCTTTCCACATTCACCTTAAGCACCTTAGTATTCTTGCAGACGTAATCCAACTTTCCTTCCAGGGCATGACAAACACCCTGAATCAGGTTTTGATTGGATGAAGATATAGCAAACCACCTCTGCATCTCCTGGCGAAAATCTACAAGGATCTAGTCAATTGTGTTTGGAACCCCTGCACCTTTGGCCTGTCGGGAAGGCGGGGGACACCAGCCTGGTTGGGAAATGATCCAGTTTGAACTAATGGGTTATCCACACTAGGGGCCACATTGACTAAGCCACTTAAGGGCTGATATCTCTTCTCAACTGGGACTCCAAGCAACTATCAATTATGATTCTCCTCCTTAATGACACCCGGAGAGGAATAAGAAAAATCTGCATTTTATACTTCCTGTGGTGCAATTGCACAATCTGCATCTTGTCTAGATTGGTCGAAGGGGAAGTGATACAAGTGGCAACATCCTAATCTGAAGGCGCCTGCATTGATTCTAATGTCTATCCTTCATCTGACTTTGTCTGATCCCCTCTTATTGCAAGCCATGATTTTAAAAAAGGAATTGAGGGAGAAGTAACTTTGGGCTTTGTTGGAACAGGATCTAATGGGGTTGACTGATGTTGTTTCCTGCCAATAGATAATAATAATAATAATAATAATAATCCACATTTGTAAAGCGCACAATCACCCGTTAGGGTCTCTAGGCGCTGGGGGCCGTCGGGAAGATTAAGCAAGCTATTGCCCAGAGTCACATGGTGCTGGGCTAGCCTGCCGCCGGAGCCGGGGATCGAACCGTGATCCCCAGATTCCAGCGTCAGTCGCCCTGGCCGCGGCGCCACACCTCTTCCACATCTCCCAGTCCACCACTGGCTCTTCCGCTATCACGGTTCTCAAAAAAAAAAAGAAAACTTTAAAGGGGGCATATCACTTCCCGGGGCATCTTATAATTCCTGAGAGACCAAGAGCTTCACAAAACAGACCTGCCTGGGCTTTTTCCCCAAGCCCTGTTTATGTGCTGCAGATGTGCCCCTGCTGGTTAGGACCTCAACTGGTACTTCCTTGGCCACTGAGTGCGCTCACACCTAGGTTCTCAAATGAAATGTCTGCTGTGTCCATACACCCTGAGAGCCCCCTACCTGCATTCGCTCTTCTAATCCAGCCGTGACCTCATTGCCTTTGCTCCACAAGGGGGGCCATCCTGGGAGGTCTGCAGAGTGCTCAATGCCTCGTTCTTGCCCTCCGAGGGGGTCCGTCTTGCCCTCTCTTCTGCTTGCCTGTGCTTGTGCTAGCTATGTCAATGCTAGCACCAGGCACTGCTGCTGTCAGATCCCTCCTCTGTCGATTTAGCTCTCCATCAGCATGATTCCAGCCCAACACCAGCTTCCCGCACACAGCAAGCACTCCTGGTGGCATAATTCAACCCTCTCTTGGAAGCTCCCTGGTGCCCGACCCATCCTCTCTACCCCTACCCAGAGTCGTTTACTCAACTCAAAAGTGTCTGCCATCACAAGTAAGGTAGGGCATGGCTTTGTCACTGCAAAGGGTCCTTTGGGTTAGCGCGTGACTGTTATTAGCCAGCTACCATGTTCCCCTCTTCCACAACCATCCACTGGATCATCATTTGTCTAGGTGAGACAATTTTTTAATCAAGATTGTCAAGAAGGTAAAATTGCATGGAATACCAGCAATATTTAAGGAGTACAAAGTTGGCCAGAAACAGTATTAAAAGATAATCTGCCATCTGGCTTACTGTGCATGAGAGGAGTGTGACTGCTGGTAATATTGAGAACGCGATTTGAATGCTTGTTTGTGTTCTGTATGATTCATGCTGTAATGGTGTGTGCAGGTACCAGACTATAATGGATACACTAACATAAAGAGAAGCATGGCACAGTAATTTTAAACAATGGCTTCAGATGGTGGGTCTCTCCTCTTCCTTGGGTGGATGCGGGGGGTGATCAAAGTAGGCAGTGTGATATTCTGTCCAATGTAAAAAGGTGTAACCACCTTTGATAAAACAGAGAAAGGGTGATAAGAACCAGCTTATCTGGGAAACAAGTTGTGTACAGGGAATGAACAAACGTTCCTGCAATTCCCTAACCCTCCTGGTAGATGTTATGGCCACAAGAAGGAAAATGCTACGTACCAGTATGCCTCTGTTCTTGGCATGTAGAGCTGCAGATTACTACACTTTGCATTAGCTCGCCACCTGGTGTTGGGCTCGGATGATTGCATGTTGTTATCGTCTTGGAAGAAGTCTTTTGTAGTCACGAGATCGGTGACTCCTCCCTTGGACGATAGTGCGCATGGGCATCGGCTCCATCCTTAGATTGTTTTTCGCCATGATGGGAAATGATGGAGTAAGTAGAAGTAAAGAAAAGGATGTCCATGCGTGTGCATCTAAGTAAGATAAAACTGGAACAGATGCAGGTCCCGGGGAGGCAGGAGGGTGCGTAGTAATCTGCAGCTCTACATGCCAAGAACAGATGCATACTGGTAAGTAGCATTTTCCGTTCGAGGCATATGAGCTGCAGATACTACACTTTACATTGATTGTGCAGCAGTGTCGCCCCTAGCGGTGGTCACCTGTATCTGTTGCAGTAGTTTGACGGAGAGTTTTAAGGACAGCTTGGCCTACTGCAGCTTGCTGCTTGGCTTGCACATCAACACAGTAGTGTTTAGTGAAGGTGTGTGTTGTAGACCATGTTGCTGCCTTGCATATGTCTTCTAAGGGGATGTTCCCTAAGAAAGCCATAGAGGCTCCTAGTTTGCGTGTGGAGTGCGCTCTAGGAGGAACTGTTAATGTACGTTTTGCTTTTTGATAGCATATTTGTATACATTTTACAATCCACCTTGCAATTCCACCCTTAGAGATGGGTTGCCTTTATGAGGTGGAGAGAAAGATACAAACAATTGTTTAGTTTTTCGAAAAGATTTAGGGCCAGATGTAGGTAGGACTCAGTTACCGATTCTTAATTACCGAATTTTACCGATTCGGTAATTAAGAATCGGTAAATAAGAATGGGGGACATGTAGGAACATCCAGATGTTCCTTTTACCGAATCGGTAAAAATCTGTATTTACCGATTCGGTAAATACCGACCGGTAATGCCCATTCATTCCTATGGGCTTTGCAGCCCATAGGAATGAATGGGCATTACCGATTCGGTATTTACCGAATCGGTAAATACCGAATTCCACAAGGGTGCAGGGGGTGTCACTTTGACACCCTCTGGCACCCCCAAAAGAGGCTCGGGTGCCATGTGGCAGGCATACCTGCCCTAAGGGCAGGTCTGCCTGTCATATGGCACAGGTGTGCATGCACACATGTGCATGCACACCGGAATCGGTATTTTACCATCAAATATATTTGATGGTAAAATACAGATTCGGTAAGGGTTGTGGGAGTCCCACCTACATATCAAATTTATCGAATAGGTAAAAATACCGATTCGGTATTTTACAGATTCGGTAAATTTACCGATCGGTAAATATACAGATTCTGTAAAATATGTGGCCCTACATACCATTTCATAAATACAGGTCGGTAACGGCCGAAAATACCGATTTTCGGCCGTTACCGACCGACCTACATCCGGCCCTTAGTCCTATCTATATAGTAGAGAAGAGCTCTTTCAACATCTAGTGTGTGTAGAGCTCTTTCTGCTACAGAGTCAGTGTTTTGGAAGAACAACGGTAACTCTACAGATTGGTTTAAATGAAAAGGAGTAATGACTTTTGGAAGGAATTTAGGATTAGTTCTTAAAACCACTTTGTGACGATGTAGTTGTAAAAAATGGTTCTTGTATTGTGAAAGCTTGTATCTCACTTACTCTTCTAAGAGAGGTAATAGCAATAAGGAAAGCTGTTTTCCATGTGAGGAATTGCAGTTCACATTTGTGTAAAGGTTCAAAAGGTGGTCCCATGAGTCTTGTAAGAACAACGTTTAGGTTCCACACTGGAGAAGGTGGTAACCTGGGGGGGATGATTCTTTTGAATCCTTCCATAAATGCTTTAATACCGGGTACTCCAAAAAGAGACAGATGTTGTCTGTTTTGTAAATATGCTGCAATTGCTGCAAGGTGCAGGCGTATGGATGAATATGCCAAGTTACATCTTTGTAAATGTAAACGGTAGCAAATTATATTCTGGATAGAAGCATCCAGGGGATCAATTTGGTTATTGTTGCAATAAATGGCAAATCTCTTCCATTTAGCAGCATAACAAGCTCTGGTAGTAGGTCTCCTGGCCTCTTTAATGATGTTCATACAGTCTGGTGGTAGGTTAAGATAACCAAACTCTAAGACTTCAGGAGCCAGATCGCCAGATTCAGTTGATTTGGGTCTGGATGTCTGATGCCTCCATGGTTCTGCGTTAGCAGGGATGGTGTCAGGCGTAACTTTTGATGTGGAACTAGAGATAGTTCTAGCAGTGCGGTGAACCACGGTTGGCGTGCCCATGTGGGAGCTACCGGGATTATTTTGAGAGACTGTTGTCTGAGCTTGCGTACTACTAATGGTATAAGTGGTAGTGGCGGAAAAGCGTACGCAAATCTGCCTGACCAGTTCATCCATATCGCATTGCCCTTGGACAGCGGGTATGGAAACCTGGCGGCGAAGGTTGGGCATTTTGCGTTTTATTGTGTGGCAAACAGATCTATGTCTGGATGACCCCACTTGTGGAAAAATGGTTGAAGAACTTGCGGATGTAGTTCCCATTCGTGAATTTGTTGTGTCTGCCGACTCAACAGATCTGCTTGTGAACTCCTGGAATGTGCTCTGCTAGCAGGTGTATATTTTGTGGAATGGCCCATCTCCAAATGTTCTGTGCAAGATGGGACAGTTGTAGAGAGTGTGTTCCCCCCTGTTTTTGTATATAATACATAGCTGTCATGTTGTCCGTCCGGATTAAGACAGCTTTGTTTTGTACTTGTACTTGGAATGTTTTGAGTGCTAAGAATATTGCTTGCAGTTCTAGATGGATGATATGGAACAATCTTTGTTGAATGGTCCATTGTCCTTGAGTCGTATGTTGTAGGAGATGGGCTCCCCATCCTGTGAGAGATGCATCTGCTGTGAGTACTATTTGTGGAACAGGTTCGAGGAACGGCCGCCCCTTTGTCAAGTTTTTGGTATTCCACCACTGCAGAGAGCGATGTGTGCGGCTGTCTACCAACACCAGGTCTGTTAGTTGCCCTTGAGCCTGGTTCCACTGTCGTGCTAGACATTCCTGTAATGGACGCATCTGCAGTCTTGCATATGGTACTATGAAGATGCAAGATGCCATCATGCCTATTAGTCTCATGAACACTCTGGCTTGCAGAGATTGTTGGTGTTGGAAGACTGTGACTAAGGCTTGAATGCTCTGTATCCTTGCTGGACTGGGATAAGCTATAGCTGTAGACGTGTTTATTGTAGCCCCTAGATACTGATGTATATGAGAGGGTTGCAGGTGCGACTTGGTGTAGTTGATTGTGAACCCTAAGTCATGCCATGTTTAAATTGTCTGATGTGTGTGTTGAACACACTGATTGAATGACTTGGCTTTTATGAGCCAATCGTCTAGATAAGGGAAGACATGTATCTGTTGTCTCCTGAGATGTGCTGCTACTACTGCTAGGCACTTTGTGAATACTCTTGGTGCTGTTGTAACTCCGAATGGAAGGACTTTGAATTCATAATGTTGTCCTTCCAGTACAAACCTTAGATCAGAGCTTTCCAAACTCTGTGTCCCGACACGGTAATGTGTCACCTGCAAATGGTGGGTGTGGCGCGGGAGGACGCCGGTACTGTGCAGTTCGTACGCCAGACGTACACGAAGAAAGGCGAGGACGAGCATGTGCGTGCATGGCACATGCACAGTTCGCTCTACAGTGCCATTCCCCGCAGGAGTGTTAGCCTGGGGACGAGGAGGAAACAGCGGGCCGGTGAACAATCCGGTGGCCGGCAGGCTCCGCTGTCTGTCTGAGCCCCCGCACCATGAACATCGAGCCTCCGGCTGGCCTGAACGACCTGCTGCACTCTTCATTCTGACACCGTAAGTAAGGCCTTGACATTCGGGATCTTCTCACAAGTACGGGTGTTCAAGTAGGTAGGCAGGGCATAGATTGCACCTTTCTGCCTGATGTGTTGGTTGAATATTCGCTGGTCCTATAAACGGTTGGCCTGAAGGATGGGTGATGTGAGGTGGGTGGAGCAGGGCTGGATGAAGGGCAGGGATGGATGGATGAATGGACAAAGAGTAGGATAGATGGATTTAAAGGTCAAAAGGAGACTCACTGGCATCATTCACTCGCTCACTGCCGTTTGGGCTATCGTTCGACTACTTCCTTCTTGTGCACTGCCAGGTTAGGAGAGGCATGACCCAGCCCATGCTGGCTGTGCATCAGGAAGACCCAGAGCAGGCACTATACAAAGCACCGCATTAACAGCCTCTGGCGCACAGGCACTCATCACTCACTGTGTTCACAACCTTCTTGTGCACTGCCAGGTTAGGAGAGGACTGATCCAGCCCAGGAAGTCTGTGCAGTAAGAAGGCCCCGGAGAAGACACTATAGAAGCGCAGCATGCGCAGTCTCAGGCGCACAGGCACTCACTGGAGTCATCACCTTATTGTGACAGGGCGATAATGAACATGCTATCTTCACTGAACAGTGCACCAAGGAGAGAAACGGCTCCCCAAAACAAAGAAGGGATAAGGGGGGAGGGGCCCAGGAGACGGAGTCTGGGTTTTTAAGGTTAAACAAAGCACCCTTGTAAACCTGCTGGCCCTCCTGTACAATCGAACATCAAGTTCAGGGAGGACATACTGGGTAATTCGGCCCTAGGGACTCCCGGGGCAAACAGAATGGTTGAGTATTTTTATTTAACTTACAGCACTTAGTAGTGATGATTATCATTTATATCTCACGCCTCCTAACACTGATGTTCAGCTTGCTTCCAAACACTCTCACTTTTGGCAGATAAGAAACGTGAGGCATGAAGATTTAATGACTTGCACAGTATCACTCTATTTTATTTGTAGTCCCCGGGAATATATCTCCACTGGCCTGAGAGCTGACTGCCAACCCAACAGAAAAGCATGAGAATTCCTCAAGCAAGTATTTGGGAAACATAAACCTGTTCTGACAGTAAAACAAATGTAAGCTTTACTGAAACAGTGAGTGTCCTCTAGTGCCTTCATGAAAGGACAGAGCTGGTGTGCCTGTCACAAGTCGCCCGGAAGAGTATTTGATAGCAAGCTGGCGATAACTGGAAAAGGCCTCACCTCAGCCTTTTTCCGAGGATTTAGGGGCCCGTAGTGGTTAATGCAAATAGTGTTTTTTTGGAGTGTTGAGAAACTAGCCTCGCAGTAGGGACACATTCATGGCTTGGTGGTATATTTCATGGTCTTTCTTTTTGTGCGCCTAGGATGTCAGCAGAACAAGTGATAGACAGTTTTGCCAGTCACTGTCTTTGTTAGAACAGATTCACAATTGCTTTATTAACCATCCTGCTCTCTCAAATTTGCTTGAGAATGCACCATTTGCGCACTTTTTTTTTGCCCGTAGGTGGTTCGGGGTCGCTCACTATGCTCACTCGCATTACCGTGTCGCGAAATGATGCATGTCCAAAAAGCGTGTCACCAACATGAAAAGTTTGGAAAGCTGTGCCTTAGATACTTCCTGTGAGCAGGATGAATAGGAATGTGAAAGTAGGCGTCCTTTAGATCTAGTGTTGTAAGAAAATCGCCTTGTGGCAGCAGTGGGAGCACTTGTTGTAAAGTGATCATATAAAAATGATCTGATTGTATGTAATGATTGAGGGGCCTGAAGTCGAGAATAGGTCTTAGCGTCCCGTCCTTCTTGGGTATTAGAAAATAAAGCGAGTAAACCCCTGTTCCTTGGTGTTGTAAAGGAACTATTTCTATTGCGTCCTTTTGAAGAAGTGACAGGACTTCTTGTTTGAGCAGAGTAAGGTGTTCTGCAGACATTGGACGCTGTCTGGGTGGTATGTGTGGAGGGGTTGCTGTAAGTTCCAGGCAGTAGCCATACTGGATAATTTGTCTTACCCACTTGTCTGTTGTGATGGAATTCCAGACAGGTAGGAACTGTGTTAATCTGCCCCCCACAGGAGTGGAATGCTGTTGGGGGAGCAGAGGAAAGTCACTGTTTTGTGGTGGAAGAGGTTCGATTATTGTTGTTACCCCGACCTCTTCCTTTGTTGTTGTTTCCTGTATATCCTCCTCTAAAATATCCCTTGTTAGAGGATGTTTGTGTGTTAGATTTGAAGGATGTTGTTTTGTCTGCTCCAGTCTGTTTGGAGCCTCCTCTGTAGAAAGAGCGACGAAAGGAACTTTTAGCTTGTGTGGACTGTAAAGCTCCCATAGATTTGGAAGTATCTGTATCCTTCTTCATCTTTTCAAGTGCCGTGTCTACCTCCGGTCCAAACAATTGATTTTGATTAAATGGTTGATTTAAAATGGTAGTTTGCACTTCCTGTTTAAATCCTGAAATGCGTAGCCACGCATGTTTGCTAAGTAGGACACTAGTGTTTACAGCTCTAGATGCAGTGTCTGCCACATCAAGTGCACACTTGATTGAGGCATTGGAAATTAGCTTGCCTTCTTGTATAAGGTCATTTGCCTGCGCCTTATATTGGTCAGGTAGATGTTCTAGTAGTTTCTCTAACTGATCATAATGAGCCCTATCATATCTTGAAAGGAGGGCTTGTGTGTTAGCTATACGTCATATGTTGGTAGCTTGCGCAGCTATTCTTTTGCCTGAAGCATCTATTACCTTAGATTCTTTGTCAGGTGGGGGTGCCTCACCTGACGTTTGTGAATTTGCCCTTTTCCTAGCATTTGATACAACTAGTGAATCTAATGGTAGTTGTCCTTTAATGTAGGCTGGATCCGCAGGTGCAGGCCTATATTTTTTCTCAATTCTAGGGTTTAAGATCCTAGTACGTACAGGGTCTTTAAATATCTCTGGAGCATGTTTGATGACCCCTTCAATCATAGGAAGAATTTGAACAGACCTTTGCGATTGTTCAAATGTGTCTAACAGAAAATCTTCCTCTGCCTCATCAGAATGCATAGTGACCCCATGGTAAATGGCAGCTCTGTTCAGCAGGTGTCCAAAACTAATGTTATCATCTGGGTGAGAAGGTCTTGATGGGTATGACTGTGGGTTAGGAATATCTGGTACATCCTGTGGGTTTGGGTACTCCCAGTCTGTATTATCTATAGGGTATGGGAAAGGCTCATCTGGGACTATCCCTCTCCCTAAGTTAAACTCATCATCATTTTGAGGTGAGTGTGAAGACAGAAGAGGAGAATGTAGAGGAGAAATCTGTGGTGAATTGTTAAGAGGAGCAGGGGATGAAGGAGAAGGAAGTATAGGAGAAGAAGGGTGCATAGGAGATGTGGCAGAGTCCTTCTTCTTGGCAGGTACTACAGGTGTGGGCGTTGTATCTGCCTTCCTCTTCTTGTGTGGTATAGTGGATACAGCACCTGTTTTTCGGTCAATGTAGATCTTCTTTTGCAGAGGATCAGGTTGGAAAAGTTCATCTCGATGTGGAACCTTTGTCGGCGCTGATTTTTTCGGTTCCGGACGAGGTTGCTGCTTGTCTTTAAAATTAGGAGGTGTTACAGTATCCTTTGGCGTAGTTTTCAGCACCGAAGGTGTTGTTTTCGGTGTCGTAGGCTGTTTCGAGAGCTTGTGTGCATCGGAATCAGGCCTTGTTGATTTCGGTACCGAAGACGATGGCTTTGGAGTGGAAGCTGGTCTCGTCGGCTTCGAGGCGTTGGACGCTGGCTTCATACCTTAGTCTTCAGAAGTCGACGGTTTCGGAGCCGAGACTTCTTTCGGTTTTGATGCCGAGGGAGCTTGTGGGATCGCCACGTACGGCTTGCTCGGTACGGAGCTACTGGAAGGCTTAATTACTTTCTTGATGGCCGGGCTTTCAAAGTGGTTTTTCGTTTGCGACTGGGCCCCTGAGGCGGAGTGTTGACCTTTGTCTTCGATTTGGGTGCTGTGTGTGGTGCAGGGGCAGTAGTACTCACGCGCTGACCCGATGGTATGGAGTCATCTGAGTCGTCTGCCTCTGATACGATTTGGAGATCATTGGAATCTTCTTCGGGAACGAGCGGAACCTCCTCGTCGAAGATATCCACCGGTTCCGGAGCTGATCTCTGCATGTCGTGTCGACGGGCCCTCCAATCTTGAATGGTTTTCCTGGATCGAAAGGACACGCAGGCTGTACACCTAGATTTGTCGTGTTCTGGTGATAAGCACAGGTTGCAGACCTCGTGGTGGTCACTGCGTGGAAACTTTGCTCCACACACGGGGCATTTTTTGAATGGCGTCCTTTCCATGAGGTGTAGGCCTCACGGCGTGGATAGGTCCAATGGCCCGCGTCAACGACCGGAATCGAGCTGATGGGGTTGAAACGATGTTAGTTGATATCGAAGGTAGTTAGGTAAAGTTGTAATACGTTTTTGCGCTTCGAAGTACTTGAAAAGTAGATTTCGAGCCGGAGCCGCAAAAGTTCATCCGAACCCAGTGGCGGAATAAAACTATCTAAGGATAGAGCCGATGCCCATGCGCACTATCGTCCAAGGGAGGAGTCACCTATCTTGTGACTACAAAAGACTTCTTCCAAGACAACAACATGCAATCATCCGAGCCCAACACCAGGTGGCGATCTAATGCAAAGTGTAGTATCTGCTGCTCAAGTGCCTCGAACAGACTGTTTTGATGTTCAGCAATCTCAACGGGCAGCTGTGCAAAGGTTGAAATGGTGAACACATGAGAAAGGGGTGAACTAAATTAAGATCCCATGGGGCCTTAACGAAGGGCATAGGAGGGAACATACGTTTGAAACCTTTCAAGAACATGTCACAACAGGTGACTTTAATATGAAAGTTGATCCAGCAACACAAGAAAGCTGAAACAGCAGAAAGCTACCCTTTAACTGTGCCCAAAGCAAGGCTTTGTCGAGTAAGGGATAAGGCAAACAGAACTCCAGGCAAAGATGCAGACAGAGGATCAACATATTTAGCAGTACATCAAGCTACAAACGTATCCCATCAGCAGGCGTAAATACTTTTGGTGGAGGAACTCCTATCTGTCAAAATGACATCAGAGACTTCTGGAGGGAGGTCAAAAACTCTCACTTGTAGCCACTCAATCTTCACACATATAGATGGCGAGTGTAGAGGTTCAGATGCAGGACTCTGCTATGTTCTGGTTGGTGCTATAAAGATCCTACCAAAGGGGCAGCCTGATCGAAAGGCAGATACTCATGCTTAGGGGTTGAGGATATCATACTCTCTTTGTCTGAGCCAGGGCTACTAAGATGACTTGGGCCCAGTCGTTCTTGACCTTCTTGAGAACATAGACAGGAGTGGTATTCGTGCAAAGGAGTTCTGAGCTCCATTCCAGACAAAATGCGTCTCTGAGCAAGAACCGCTTTTGAAAATACAGCGTGCAGGAGTGTTGACAGTACACATTCTCAGCAGTGGTGAACAGGTCTAACCAAGGTTGGACAATCTCTGAAAAGACTTTGCACCACCTCTGTATGGAGACACCATTCGTGATCCACGAAGCATCGTCGATTGAGTTTATCTGCTCTGGTCTTCAGAGAGCCCGCCAGATGATGAACCATCAGGAAAATGTCATGATGCTCCATATCAAGAGACTCTTGACAAAGGGTCCACGACCGCACCCCGCCCTGCTTTTTGCAATGCCACATGGCAGTGATGTTGTCTGTGAACACCTGAACTAACCTCCACTTGATAAAAGGACGAAAGACTCTCATTGCCGGGTGAATCGCTCTCAGATCCAATATGGTGACATGGAGCTGAGACTCTGCCAGAGACCACAGTCCTTTGATCTCCACCTCTCCTAGTCGGCTGCATCAACCCAAAAATGATACATCTGCTAGGACTGTGAACCCTGGATGAGGAAGAGAGGGAGGTCTGCAAATGACCCAATTGCGGTCTGTGAGCCTCGATTCAGATATTTTGTAGTGCCATTTTATATCTGGCACTGGTCAAAGATATTCTTGTGATGCTGTGCCCACTGGGACTTCAGGTCCCACTGCAGAGCCTGCATATGCCAATGGGCATGTTTTACCAGCAGGATGCATGAGGTTATGAAACCCAGCTGCCTCAAAGTCAGTCTCACCGGAAACCAGGATAGAGGCTGAAACATCTAAATCATAGGCCAAATATCCTGCACTCGCTGTTAAACAGAATAAGCCCGATATTGTACTGTATCCAGAATAGCTCTGATGAAAGGGAGCATCTGAGAGGGAGATAGGTGTGACTTCAGCAATTTGATAGCAAATCCAGAAGGTCTGATGTAGTCTGAAGTTGGGAGACAATTGCCTGAGGCAAATTCCACCTTCAATAGCCAGTCATAGAGGTAGACTGGAACCCCTGACCTCCGCAGATGTGTTGTACCCACCACCATCACTTTGGTGAACACACGAGGGGCGCTGGTAAGGTAACTGATAATAGTCTTAGCCTCACCCGGGACACCGCAGCAGGACAACAGGTCTAAGGAGCACGCAGATCGGCAATTCCGGTCTTCTCTCCCTGCCAGGTGACCCAAGGAGGCTTTAACAGCAAACAGCAAGTTAAAGCAGAGGGAATCCCCCTCTAACACGTAACGCACCTTAGCGAGTGCGACACTTTTTGTAAATACAACACTAATCACTTAATATATTTATTTTCACCTACACATACTCATTGGTCCTGAGGAAAGCCAGTTATAAATAAAAGGCCTGGCTGAAACATGTAGACCACACAGGACGAAGGAGGTCATAACTCACTCCAACGCGTCTGCTTGCCTTTTTAGCTGCTAACAGGGGCTCAGATATTAAAACTTATCCATACACCCTCGGGAACTGAGACCCACTGTATAGCTTTTAAATCACTTTCACACCCACTAACACAGCACACTCAGCAAGTATACCAGCTCCTCAGTAATCTGAAGTCGAAGCACACCCGGGACACATTCGGTGTCACTGCGGTGGGCCCGATGATGAAGCATGCCACCAACCAGGTTGGTGGGTGAGGGCTTCATGATCAAGCCAAATGGTTTGCCGACATACGTACCCATTGAGTCTCTTTACACAACTAAGCTAGTCCTTTCTTGATAAATCTACAATAGTCTTAGCCTACCATGAACCAAAGGTAACGGTGGCAAAAGCTCAGGGAACTGTTGGAAAGGTAGGGCAAAGCCCCGCTGGACCATGTGAAGTAACCATTTGTCTGAAGTGACTTCGCTCCATAGGGGCGGGTGGTGCTGAATCTTGTCACCACCTGGGTGCTCATAATGGTAGGAAGGCAAACTAAAGAGGCTTTGAGGTTGTAGCTACCAGAGGCCAGGAAGCGGATGGGTCAACCGTGGCTCTGCTTCCCACATGGTTTCTGGGAGTGGTGTAGGTAGCCAGGAAAGGACTTTGATGCCTGCTGTAAGTAAAGGCTAGGTGGAAAAGGACAGTGCTGATAGCCCCTAAAATAGCCACATAAGGAGCGGAAGTCGGAATGCGGCTATTCAGGGCCATGGTGAGCCCCAATGACCTAGAGGTGGCCCTGCTGTCTTTGAAACCCTGTAGCGCTGAATTCACCTTGTCGGCAAAAAGACAAGTCCCATTCAAGGGCATGTCCAGAAGGTATGCCAGAACATCTCCCAAAAACCCAATTGTCCTCAGCCAGGCATGACATCTGAGAGCCATCGTGGAAGCAATGGCTCAGCACCAGTGGGCTGGTTGTATCCAATCCACATTTGATCATGAACTTTGCTGCATCTCTCCTGTCGGCAACAGCTATGGAGAGTATGACCCAGGCCTCCTTGGAGACCATAGCCAGGACTTGCACAACCATATCACACACAATGAGGGAATAACAGTCCAATAAGCATGCATTGTTCCAGTTGAACTGCCACCTGGTGGAAGAGAAAATCCTCTTTCTGAAGATATCCAGCCTTTTGGATTCCCTATCTGGTGGTGTGGTAGGGAATGTGCAGGGGTTAGACCTGGAAGATGAGGTCTGGATCACCAGGCTCTCAGGGGTGGGATGCTCGGAGAGAATCACTGGGTCCCCAGGCATGGGGTGTTGGCGGCAAAAAACAATTCTGTGCACAGGAGGGCCTGTGCAAGGCTTCGCTAAAGGAGAGTAAGTGTTCTGAAGGGATACCCCGGGCTAAAGCTCCTCTGTCAAGACACTGGTCTTGAACTCAACCTAGGCAGCGGAAGGTCCAGAACAACAGCTGCCCTTCGGACCACCATCACAAAGTAAGCCCTTCCTTTGTGGCCAATGTGGAAGGAGAGAGGAGGCCAGTGTCTGGTAAGGTGTCCAGACCACAGCCATCAGCCAGGTCCTCATCCCAGGTATCATCGGCCATTGACTCTTCTAGGAGGTCGGAGTAGCTATAGGGCTCCTCAGATCCCCTCCCTTCATGTTCTTCAAAGGGCCCTTCAGGGAATAGGGCTCTGTCTCCAATTCGGCCTTTGTGGGCTGGGTCAGCATCGAAACTGACGTCGGTAGACACCAGTCTGCCTCCTTAACAGAGTTGGAAATCCAGATGGGTTTGGCACCACCAATGGGTGTTTGCAAACACCAGGAGGGATGCCACTGGAATGGTCCTCGGAGGATGGGGTGAAGTCATGCAGGGGCTGGTCAGGCTCCGCCAACGGATCCTGAGGGCCCAATTGCTGCCGTGGGCAGACCCACCAGCAGAGCCCCAGTCGGAGTCCCTTCTGAACCCATAGGAACCGCAGGCTCTTTAGAGAGGTTCATTGCCTCATAAACTTCACAAAGCTGGACACACCGTTCTGGCTCCAGGAAAATCGGGGAAGCACAAAGCAGGCCCAGTGTCAGACACGGGATCCACAGGAACAACCAGGGAGCGGGGTCTGGATTGGTGGCATCGTTCCCTTAAGTAGTCTGATGAATGGGATTGACACAGAAAAGTCAAAGAGAGCGTCGAAATCTTGGAATTCTTCTTGTGGGACTTCACTGAAGAAGTCTGGGATTGCGACGATGATCAGCGAGAGCAACTCCGGGAGTGGAGCTGACCACTCCCTGGCAAAATGGACATGGAGTGGCGGAGAGACCGATGCCGAGCAGCCAGAAGCTTAATGGCCCTCTCGCGGATAGCCTTTGAATTCATGGACCTGCAATCTGCATAGGCTGTTGTGTCGTGGTACCTTTCCAGACACTACAGACACACCAAGTGAGGGTCTGTCACAGACATTTGCCTGTGGCAGTCACCACAAGGCTTGAACTCTGTCGGTTTCTTTGGGGACATAGTCTAAAAATCTAGAAAAATGCACACTGGTCGCGTTCAGCAAAAATGTAAAATAAATTCAGTCACCACATCTGCGCTGATAGCGTGAAAAAGAAGGAACGGAGGTCAGCGCACTAGGGTAGTGGAATCCATGAATGCACAATGCACGTCACTTCCAATGCGGATGACACCAAGCAGACCTGGATTGCTCAAAAATGTACAGATCCTGTCTCACCCCTGGGGAATATTCTAAGGTAAGGAATTTGTGGATAGAACTCTCTATCAGATGAAGATCTTCTGTCTCCTGAGATAGGTTGTGATGACTGCCATGCATTTTGACATGGTCATAAGTGCTTATTTGAGGCCAAACAGAAGGACCTCGAACTGACAGTGATCATTTCCAACCACGCACCTCAGGAACTACTGATGTTATTTAGCAGTGGGCACATGGAAATATGCATCTTGAAGATCTATGGAGGATTGCCAATCTGGGATGGAGTTTTGAGGAGATTGAGTGGAATGCTAGCATCCTGTATTTTTCTTTCCGTATCTATTTGCTTATCTGGGTTAGATCCAGAATGGGTCTGAATTCATTCTTGGGCCCTTACTGATATACCAGAAAGTACTACAAATACATTGTCAATCCTTTCTAATAACAAAGAACGTTCTCTATGGCTTATTTCTAAAAAGAGATGTTGACTTCTTGTAGGAGCTTTTCCTGATAGTGTTGGGATGATTTCTTTAGTCGAATCACCAAAGGAGGATAGCTGAATCTGAGACAATAGCCACTTAAAACAGTTTTCAAAACCCATGCACAGTTGGTGATGGGTTTCTATTCTTACATATATTTTGAGATGCTTTCGTCCCACCAGAGTTGGTAACATAAGAAGAGGGGAAGAAGCAAGTTACTATTTAGTTTTAGGCTGAAATGTTCATTGTTGCTGTTATCTTATGTCTTTCTTTGCCTCTGGATTGATGCATCTCTTGGTGGTAACGCTGCTTCTGGTGTGGCTGTTGTTATCCCTGAGGTCACTGAGTAGTTTGAACCCCTTGGGGGAACTAGTACAGGTGTAGGGTTGTAGAAGCACCTTTTTTGTTGCTTTTTCTTCTCAAGGCTAATAGCTCAAAGTGAACCCATTTTTTTTCATCCACGCCAAGAATGGTGTTCCCTTGAAATGAAAGAATTAGAATTCTCCGATGTGCTTCCAGTTTAGGGAAGGTAAGTCTCAACCAAAAAGAATGCACAAACCAAAATCACAAGACCATGACAGTAAACATGGACTGCAAAAATGTGTCCACAGCAGCAGCATCAGAGTCAAACTATTGAAGTCAGTCTGACCAGGGACCTATTATCTCTACGGAGTACGGTAGAGGCACTTTCTGTTTTCATGATTGCGGCAGATGCACCACACATTAATATTTCCCTCAAAGTCTAGATTTTTACTTTCTTTTCCAAAGGGACAGGAGAAGAAGTGGCTGTTGCATAGTATTTTTTCACTGCCAAAACCTTTAGAAAATTCAAAGGAGGGTTAATGCAAAGGAAAAGTGGATCTTGATGTGATGGTCTATATTTTTTCTGGCGCCTGGAAGGAGATGCTTTCACAAGCGTTGCAGTACAGAAGAGATCCATTGCCTGCTCCAAAAGAACTGGTTCTAATGGAAGCATAGGTCTCAAAACTGATTTTTCGTGAAGAGTTTCAAACATCACAGATGTTGAAGAAATTTTAGCAGGTACACCAACGTTTAGCTTATTTCCTCCTCTGATTAGAAGCTCCTCAAATTTACTAAGTTCACATCTTCATTAGATGAAACCCATGCAGAAGGCAAATCTGTTAGCATTGGAGAGTATCTAGAACGTGAAGAAGATGAAGATCACACAGAAGAGGTCGTGAATGAGCAAGAGCCGCATGATACTGATCCCATCCTTGACTTACAATGGCACATAGGTTGGGGCCACTGAGATAAGAGCTTTAGATGCAACAGGCTGTGACTCTGTGGGTACTGGTGCTGGCGGTCCAGGTGGAGTAGAATCTACTGGTGCCACTATAGATAGTGATGGTAGAGGAGGAGGACCAGATAGAGAATAGACTCGAGTGGTTGGAGTCTGGCCTCCACAACTAAATTTACTAGAGGGCATTATGCTGATTTTCTGATGGAAGCATAACATTCTGTGAATTCTGGCATCAAATAATGTCTTGAAGAAGAAATCTCCCTTTTCCCTTCAAAGTCAAAGATATCCGTGATGTTGGACAACACCTGAATTGGAACATGTAAGTACATCATCTCTCTCCCATGTCATATGGGAATGTCTTTGTTTTTCTTTTTTTTAAATCTCCCTCAGTGAGAGCCCTAAGCGAGTGATATGGGGCACTGCTACAGGGTGCAGTCTCTCCTCTCTCTTCTGACCTTCCCCCAGATAGGGAGTCTTGCTGCATTTGGTTCTCTTCCTGAAGATGTAGACATATTTTCTCTTGGTTTTTTAAAGTGTGCCGGGAGAAGGTACTACAATGCCCACATCTTTTGGGATTATGAGAATCTGGAACACAGAGTATGCTGATACAAATGAGGTCTGTCATAATCAATTTTGTGCCACATAAAAGACACTACAAAAAAAGAGATGGCATTTTTGTGAAAAAAGTCAGAAATGACAGGAAAACAATCTCGCAAAGGATATTTAGGAAACAGGTTTAAAGAAGGTTTTGAAAGTGGTCTAGAATCTTAATACCAGGAGTCAGAAAAAAGAAGAGAGGTAACAGGGCATGATGGGACCCTGGAGGGCTTCGAAACTCATTGTCAATGTTCAATCTACCATAGCTGAAGCCTATATGGCTAACTTGCACTAATTTCCTTACCTCTATTTCTTTAGAAACTGGCTAGTGAAAGAGGGGTTTTCAATGTCAACTTAATTTTTGGTGACATTCTTGTATTTTTTAAATTAATGGAAGTGGCCAATCTAGCCTGCTTGATGGGGTGCTAAATTGTTTTTTGAGTTGGATAAAAAGTGATGGTCTTCCTGAATTAAGGCAAAGAAGTAATACAAAAATCTACATTTTGGAATATGGGATCCTCTGCATGAGCTTGTATTCTACTTATGGTGTACTTGTTTTACACACTGTCAGGGAAATGATTACCACAAGATGACCCTCATTTTATATCAGCCACATCACCACCTTCCTGAGTTCAGCAAGACACTTAAGGTCTTCAATCATTTACTAGCTAATTTGCCAATTCACATAGCTATTTTCTTCAATACTTCAAAAATTACTTATTTGTCACTGTTTAACATTTTAATATGTACTTATTTTTATGTTAATGTTTCCATTACAATATGGCACCCGCACACACCATACAGTGTCACATGATTACACCATATGGAAATCAAGCAAGCATACAAATAACATTCTCACCAGAATTCACCCTTCTCTCACGCACAGACTGCCAAGTAACTGATTATAATGTAATACTATCTTTTGCCTGCTTTATGCTGCTTAAATACGGCAGGTATTCCATGAAACGTGTACTTCTTAATAATATAAATTTTAATTGTGTCTTACTAAGACAGATGGTATGATACTGCAATTTACTGGCATGTTCTGGCGTCATTGAAACACCGGAGTTATTTGTACTGATTTCTCATTACTTTGTATTTATGTATTGTGGGATTTAGTTAGTATATACTCCATACTAGGGTATCAACTCAATTTTTCACTATCCTAAGAAGTGTTGTATTCGACTTAACATATACCTTTTGATAGTTATCTGCTTACATTAACAATTACCGTCTTTCTTCAGATAAGTGAGCAATTGTGGCAATTTACACTTACATGTTTCACTCCTACTTCCTTCTAGTTATAGCCACACAAAGAGTTTATCCACATTAATGTGATTGTTTTTTTTCATAAATGTATGTGTTTCACCTGAGACGGGTTTACCTACTATGCCTCATCACAATACTTATACCTACTAAACCTTTACAGTCTAGTTCCTGCAGCATTATGGTCACTCTTCGGTGATAACACTGCCTTTGTGGTTTCATCCCACCTCCCCACACTCTGTACCTTGAGGACTCAATTTACACGTATGATTCTTAATTAGCATATTTTACTAATTCCACATCACTTCAGATATCAACAGTACCAATTACATAGCATTTGCTCCATATACTATTCTCTGAGGGTGAATTAGGAAAAGCTTCAATAAGGGCCCCTTTAAGATTAACCATCTCTCCCAAATGTGACACATCTTACCTTCTATGTCACTAATATAATGGATACATGGCTAGCTTACAGATACTATTGTCCAGTTTACAACACAACACACTATACTCAAGGTGCCTGTATAGATAACGCAACATTTATGATATACCTTGATTCCATCATCAGCATGGATAGGACTTGGCAGAGCTCTACATAATGTTTTAAAGGATTGTACCTTGACAAAGCTCTATAATTGATGCACTCAACAGCAAATTCTCTCAGCGCATGTTACAAATGTTAAGTTTACTTTTATAGGGGGAGGAGCCAAGCTGGCGACCAAGATGGCCGCTTAGGCTCCCGGCTCCGTAAGCCTCCTCATCCTGCTACAAAATCCTGCTCGTTATCCTGTGCCGATGCAACGCCCCCGTGTAGGTGAATTGAAATGATGCAGTATCGTGTAACCCCGACGGTTCCATGACCTCTGAGTGCGGAGAAACGTCGTCTCGAAGTTTGCGGCCTGCATCGGCGTTTGAGCCGGGACCCCGTGTAGGAGTGCACCCGGCTATCAGTTGAATAACATCGGCCATAAAACTGGGGTGGAGTCGGCCCACCGGAGCGGAGGAGAAGTTTGGTCCCATCTCGATGTAAAACATCCGTACTGTTGGCGCCGTAATTGAGTGACTTAATTACACCGTGGGTGCAATTGGAGTGATATACTGACGGGGTTCGACACATGAACGGCTGGAACCGTCCGACATGTGATCTGATGGTCGCGGATATCTCCTGATCAAGGCTCCGACCTATCCTGGCACGCCGACGGATTGAATTACGAGCTCTCGCTCTTAACCTCTGGGGGGTCTGTCTCTAAGGGCCCGGGTGACTGACCGTGAGCGGAGGGCGAGACATGGTGCCCAACATAGACCCTTATGAGATTCGGACCTGCTCCTCCGAGGTGTCCGAACACAGTCGTGCTGATGACTTGGGAAGATATGTCCTCTGTACGGGGTCTCCAAAACCGGACCATAAACTAGCTTGCGTGGGGAAACATATGGAACGGTTCGGTGTTGAACCTACGCTCGGAGGAATAATGGTGGCGATCGGTGGACTCCACCTTTTCTGGAGCCGGAGCGTCCGAAACCTGGAAAGAAAATTGGATGCCGCTGCTTTCGAATGGGGGCATATGAAGGCGGTCATTACTCAATCTAGCTGCACTGAGAAAGTAGCGGAGTCCATTGAACCCGGTTTGATTGAGGTCGTCGACTCTGTGACACAAGGGATGTACAAGACTCGAGTCGGTATTTCTGTTAATGAACATAAATTGGAGGTCTTGGCTGTGTGAGTGTGTGCAAAGTTGAGGTTGATGGGAGGAAAGCCGTGCCACGTATTGAGGCCGACGACTTCTGTGAAGACTCGGGGGTGGCACAGCAGGGTGGTCTACTCATCCTTTTCGGACTTAGTGCAATTGGACTTGAAGCGACGTCGAGAGTTCTTGTCACCGTGGATGGGACCTAGAGTCTATGAGCTTGAACCTTTCAAATCATCTTGGGTTCGCTCGTATTTGCATTCAAACGTATATCACCGGTTCTTCAACTCTTTTAGGATGGCGGCTGTTCGGATGAAGTACAAACGTATGCCTGATCGTGCGGGTCAAGGCTGAGGACGACTTATTGTTTCGGGACATTGGTCTGAGTGGTAACGGTGTGGGGTTCACTTTGAATGTTAGTACCGGGAGGCAAGGTAGGCGCGTATTGAATCCCCCGTTATTAGCTTAATAGTGTAGTTACTACTGTATCTGGAATTTAGGGGAGGCCAAGAGTTAGCGGGGGGGGAGAGGCCGGGAGCCTGTGAGAAGGCCCTCCTCCATACACTACACTATTTTCAGTTTTTTAGTTACTCTTTATATCTCTTCCTTCTCTCTATATTTCGGGTTTCAGTTATTTGGGGCGACAGGCACGCTGCTAGGGGGGGGTTGGCCGTAGTCATCTGCAGGGGTGCAGGGTGGGGGGGGGTGGGTGAGGGGATTTTTCGTTTTGCTCTTCCTTGTTTCTATGGCCTTTTGGTTTTTTTTTCTTTCTTCTCTTTTGTTTCTTTTCTTTTGCCTTTTCGTTCATTTCTTCATTTTTCGGGGCAGCATAGTGGGTCCACTCTTGTGTATATTACCGATCTTTTTTATCTGTGCCTATACTTCCTACAGTATTATCAGTATCGATGGGCAGGCGCTTAACTGGTGCAAACTGTGACTGTATGCTTGTTTATCCTGAATCATATGCCTTAGCGCCATTGTTCTAACTGCGATCGTTCTAGCTGTGGATGTTTTACTATTTTGCCCGCCCTTTTTGTGACTCTGTGTTATTGTATGGCACCTGATCCTTTCATTTTTATATTATAAAATGGAGCATTTTGAATCCTGTAATTTAGTTGGTACGCTCAATAACAAGTTTTAACTGAATCTATAGTACCTCCGATTCACGGGCTGCCGAGTCGTGATATAACTGACTTGCTGTGGTGGAAACTGATTAGCCGCCGGCCCTGGTGGTTGTAGGCCCATACTTGTAATCGTTTGAAGTAACAATAAAGGTCTTCCAAAAAAAAAAAAAAAAAAGTTTACTTTTATATATCTTATTTAACCAAAGTATGGATAATAATACAACTTTTTTGATCTACATAGACCAGGTTAATGCCGGCAGTCATACACAAACACACACACATATATATATATATACACGTATATATATACACACACACACATATATATATATATGTATATATATGCACATACACACACATATATTCACAGAAAAAAAACAAAAGTTTCAGGGACGTTATAGTTAGGCTCAGATTTCACAAGCACAAGACCAGAGAAATTCAGCAATTATAGTTAGCTGAGCTAACTATAACACGCGCCCCCACAATGCACTGCTTATGATCTCACATATTACATTACTCATGACAAGGTCAGTGACATCAGTGATGATATTTCAAATGACATCATTGATGACATCATTAGGTGACTGTGAGTGTTTCTAAAAGGTTTATGAGTGTTAAAGAACAAGTTACTTACCTTCAGTAACGATATATCTTTAAGCAACATAGGTTAGTTATAGATTCCTTACCTTAGAATTACCCCAGGCGTCAGACTGGTTCCGGAAAGTTTTACGTCAGCAGTATCCCTGCACGTCGAAAGGTGGTGTCGGTCGGCCCCGCGTTCATTGTTGGCCTCGTGCTCGCTGGGATGACGTCGCAGTAGCTACTTAGATGCAGCAATCGCGCGCTGATGTCAGTTCTGTACATGGCTTTCCATGCCAGAAGCGCAGAGCAATGCAAGACACTGACGACTGGTGCACAAAACTAGGGCCCTGAAAGGAAATCCTTAACCCTAGAAGTCACTTCACAGAACGGGGAGGATGGGTGGGGCAGTAAGGAATCTATAACTAACCTATGTTTCTTACAGATATATTGTTACAGAAGGTAAGTAACGTGTTCATCTGAAAGAAACAGTCAGTTATAGATTCCTTACCTTAGAATAGATATCCCAGCAATACCAACCCCAGAGGTGGGTGTGCGAACCAAGTTCACACCAGAAAGTCCTGGAGAACAGAACAGCCAAAGAAGCCATCTCTCCGGACTTGGCTGTCCAGGCAGAAGTGTCTAGTGAACGTATGCAGTGATGCCCAGAATAGCTGACTGATAGATGTCAGTAAGGGGGACCCCACATCCCAAAGCAGTGGTAGCTGCTGTCGCCCTGGTGGAATGGGCGTGTAGCCCCACCGGAGGCTCCTTCTTTGCCAAAGAATAGCAACCCATGATGCACAAAATGACCCATCTAGAAATGGTCCATTTGTTATGTTATGTTATATGCGAGTTTATATCGCGCTCAACTACTACCGGAGTATCCTGGCGCGGAGTGACCAAAAAAGAAAAAAGGGGAAAAGAAAAACAGGAAAATAGGGCCGGCGGAGGGAACCTAAAACGCCATTTTAAACAGGTGAGTTTTCAAAGCTTTTCCGAATGAGCCAAAGTTCAGGTTAGACCGGAGAACCAGAGGAAGGTCATTCCAGGCAGACGCCTCTCTGACCGCAATCGACTGCCCACCCAGCCGGGATCGCAGGAATTGTGGGACCTGCAGCAGATGTTGAGTAGCAGAGCGCAATGGCCTGTTAGGAGAATAACGACAGAACTGTTTCCTCAGGTATACAGGGCCATGACCATTAATGGCCTTATGGGCCAGAGTAAGTATTTTGAAAAGGATCCTTTGCGGCACTGGCAGCCAGTGTAAGCTCTGCAAATAGGTCTGGACACTCATGCGGCTGGAGATGTTGCCTAAGAGTCTGGCAGTGGCATTTTGAATTATCTGGAGGTGCCCCACCAGATAGGCCGGTGAACCACCCAACAAAGCATTGGCATAATCGAGACGCGAAAGGATTAATGCTCTCGCAACTGTCTCTCTCGCTGTAGACAGAAGATATGGAAAAAACGTCCTCATCGCTTTGAGGGTGCCGAAGCACCCCCCGTCAGTTTCTTAATATGTGTCTCGAACGAGAGATCTTCCCTAAACCAGACTCCCAAATTCTTAGCCGGGATATTAACCGAGCAGGGTAATGGGAAGCCAGCCGGCCAAAGTGATTCTCTGAAACTAGAAGGAAACTGACCATACAATAGGATTTCCCTTTTATCCTCATTGCACTTCAGCTGGGCGGCAGCTAGCCAGCTGAAAACCGATGATAGACAAGACCGAATCGGGCCTGTGTCCAGGTCAGCGCCAGTCCACGTAAACAGCAATTGCGTGTCATCGGCGTAGGCTATAATTTTGGCCCCCAGTTGTTCTGCCATCTTTATCAGGGGCGTCAAATACACATTGAATAGCAGCGGGCTCAACGCTGATCCTTGAGGGACCCCCGTTAAGAGTGGTTTATCTGTTGATGAAAACGGGGGGAGCCAGACCTGCCGGGACCTAGCTGAAAGAAAGGAACCCAGCCAGTCCAAGGTCAAGCCCAAAACGCCAATGTCAGCAAGGCGGGATAAAAGGCGTTGATGGGGCACCGTATCAAACGCGGCAGAGAGTTCCAATAAAATTAGAGCTGCTCTGCCGCCGTTGTCTAAACAGTACCTGATGGCTTCGGAGACTTCAACCAACACGGGTTCCGTGCTATACGCCGCACGGAAACCAGATTGGGCAGGGTGTAGAGCCCCAGATGATTCTACAAAAGCGTTCAATTGCCGAAAAGCAATTTTTTCACCAATTTTTGCCATAGCAGGGAGTAGTGAAATCGGCCTATAGTTAGCAGGCCGTGCTGGATCAGCAGAGGCAGGAGCTTAGCCTGCTTCCACTCAACCGGCACCGTAGCTGACCTAAATGAGAGACTGACGATCTGCGAGATCTCCTGGCCCACCACTTTAACAACTCCCGCAAGCACCCGTGCAGGGCAGGGGTCTGTTGGGGATCCTGATTTCAAGGATTTCACCACAGCTAAAGTATCCTCTGTCGAGGGTGGTGCAAACTCCTCAAACCTAGGGAAGACGGACCCTAATACTGGAGAGGTGTCAGAAATGGAACTATTAGAACTGATGGATCGAAGACTAGCTTGAATCCCCGCTATTTTCTGCTCTTTGTGCATGGCCTGACCTTTTTGGCACACACGTAGCCAACAAAGAGCTGGTCATCCACCTGGAATTTCTTTGTGCAATCCAAATAAAATTAAAGCGCACGTTTTGGATCCAGACGGTGGAGCCTCTCTTCCTCTTTGGAAGGATGGAGAGGCAGAAAGAAGGTGGGTAAAGTGGTGGCCTATCCAATATGGAAAGGAGTAACCACTTTGGGAAAGAAGGATGGACGAGTTCGAAGGACAGTCAGAAAAGGAGGCTTTGAAGAAAGAGCTTGGAGCTCACGCACCCTGCGGGCAGAGGTGATGGCCACCAGGAAGGAAGTTTTTAAAGTCAGAAGCCTGAGAGGACAGTTATGTAGAGGCTCAAAGGGAGCGCACATAAGATATGTAAGAACCAAGTTCAAGTCCCACTGGGGCATTAAGAAGGGAAGAGGAGGAAAAAGATGAGTAATATCCTTAAGGAAACGATTAACAACAGGGGACTTAAAAAGAGAAGACTGATCAGGAAGCCTAAGAAAGGCTGAAATGGCTGAGAGGTAACCCTTTATAGTGCCCAGAGCGAAGCCCTTCTGGGCCAAAGAAAGGAGGAACAAGAGAACCCCAGAAAGAGGGGCAGAAAGGGTATCGACAGCCTTTGCTGTGCACCATGCCACAAATTTGTTCCACCGGCAGGCATATACCATCTTAGTGGAGGGACGCCTGGCTGCCAGAATGACATCGCAGACTTCGGGAGGCAGGTCGAAAGACGTCAACTGCCGCCGCTCAATCTCCATGCAAGGAGGTGGAGGCTGAACAGATTCGGGTGGAGGACCATCCCGGGCTGCTACGACAGAAGATCCTCTCGAAGAGGCAGTCTGATCTGAGGATCAATGGCCATGTGTAGAAGCTCGGGGTATCAGACTCTTTGTGCCCAATCCGGAGCCACAAGAATGACTCAGCCTGGTCGCGCTTGATCTTCTTCAGCACTCTGAGCAGAAGTGGTATAGGCGGAAAGGCGTATAGAAGATCGCAACTCCATTCGCGAAGAAAAGCGTCGCCGAGCGAGTGGCGCTTGGAAATTCCAACAAGCAGAATTGCTGACATTGGCATTCTCTTTGGTGGCGAATAGATCTAACCAAGGCTCTCCTCACTGTTGAAAGAGCTCTTGCACTACCCCCGAGTGTAGGCGCCATTCATGATCCATCATGCACTTGCAGCTGAGTTTGTCCGCACTGGCTTTCAGGGATCCTGCCAGGTGTTGAACCACCAGGGATATGCCCTGATGTTCCAGCCATATCCAGAGGCGGAAGGCCTCTTGACAAAGGTTCCACGACCTCACCCCGCCTTGTTTGTTGCAGTATCACATGGTGAGGGTGCTGTCCGCGAATACCTGCACTACTCTTCCCCATAAAGAGGGAAGGAATGTTTTGAGTGCAAGACGAATCGCCCGAAGCTCCAGAAGGTTGATGTGGAGCCCGGACTCTGCTGGAGACCAGAGGCGTCTGATCTCTGCATCCCCCATGTGGATGCCCCATCCCAGAAGTGATGCATCAATCGCCACTGTGAACTCTGTTTGGGGAAGGGAGAGGGATCTGCTGTTCCTATCCTGGTTCGTAAGCCGCCACTGCAAATGATGTGCAGTGCCCTCTGAGATCTGGATACAAACGGAAAGATTCCCCTGATGCTGTGCCCACTGGAACTTCAGGTCCCACTGCAAAGCATGAATATGCCACCTGGCATGGTCCACCAGCAAGATGCATGAGGCCATCAAGCCCAGTAGCCCGAGGGTCATTCTGACTGAAACCCAGGATAGAGGCTGAAAGATCGGAATCAGAGCTCGAATATACCGGACTCGCTTTTTGGGTGATAGACCCTAAACTGCACCGTGTCCAGAACCGCTCCGATGAAGAGGAGCTTCTGAGAGGGAGTCAGGTATGACTTCAGCACATTGATGGAGACCCCCAGCGAATGCAGGAGGTAGACCATAGTCTGGAGGTGAGAGACGCCAGCCTGGGGCGAGCCCACCTTCAACAGCCAGTCGTCGAGATAGAGCAAGACTGGAACCCCTGATCTGCACAGATGAGCTGCGACCACCGCCATCACTTTCGTGAACACCAGAGGGGCGCTGGTCAGGGCAAAGGGGAGCACTGTAAACTGAAAGTGCTGATGGCCTACCGTGAACCGTAGGTAATGCCGGTGGGCCGGCAGGATGGGGATGTGAAAGTTAGCGTTCTGCAAGTCTAATGCTACCATCCAGTCTCCAGGGTTGAGGGCAAACAGTACCTGAGCTAGAGTCAACAGTTTGAACTTCTCCTTCCGGAGGAAGTGGTTGACGATCCTGACATCCAAGATAGGACATAGGCCTTTGTCCTCCAGAAAGTAGTGGAAATAGCAACCACGACCTACTTCTGGGACAGGAATTCGCTCGATGACACCCTTGGCCAAGAGTACCATTGCCCCTTTGGACTATTTGCAAAACCCACCTCTCCGAGATGATGTTGCGCCAGTGGGGGAGATGATGGGGTATTCTGCCTCCCACTGGAGTTTGATGGGGCTGAAAGATCAGACTAGGAAGGCTTCGAAGTGGATGCTGCGGCGGTGGAGGTGGACTGACCCACCCATTGGCCCCCGAAACCGCCTCGGCGGTTCCCGCGGATACGCTGAGGTTGTTGCTGCGCAGCCCTGTGGCTCTGGAATTAACGTGTTGGGGCACCCCTTCCGTGGCCACAAAAGGAGCGAAAAGCAGAAGGCGGAGGAGGCAAAGTGGCCAATAGGCTCAAGGACTTGGCCGTAGTCCGTGTGTCCTTAAAGTGCTCCAACGCACTATCTGCCAAAAAGGTGAATGCCATTAAAGGGCATGTCCATCAAGGTATTCTGGACATCCCCCGAGAAGCCAGTGGTTCTCAGCCAGGCGTGAAGCCGAAGCGCCACCGTCGTGGAAATCGCCCTGCCTAGCGAGTCGGCGGTATCAAGCCCACAACGAATGGTGAACTTAGCTGCGTCCCTCCCAGCTGTAATAGCTTGGAGAGTACTGTCTGGGTCTCCTACGGACAGTTGGGCAGCACCTGCACAAGCGTATCCCAAACAGAGTGGGAGTAACGGCCCAAGAGACATGCAGTGTTCTACGACCGCAGCCCTAAGCTGGCAGATGAAAACAGCTTCTTGCCAAGCTGCTCCAGCTTCTTGAATTCCCTAGCCGGGGGGGGGGGGGCAGAAGGGAAAGGGCTCTGGCATGTAGAGGCTTGGACAACCAAGCTCTCAGGGGTGGGGTTTTGGGAGAGAAAGAGGGGATCACCCGGAGCCGGGCGATGGTGTCGGGCCACGTTTCTGTCCACAGGAGCGCCTGTGTTGGGCCTGGACCAAGAACCCAAAAGAACGTCAGACAGTGCATCATTAAAATGCAGCAAGGGCTCCGTAGAGGTGGCCGCCGGCTGAAGCACTTCTGTCAGGAGGTTAGTCCTGATGGCCACTGTAGGGGGTTCGAGGTGGAGAGCCTCGGCCGCCCTACGCAACACCCACGGAAGGAGGAGACAGCATACCAAGGTCAGGCAACCACTGGCATCCCCCAAATCCTCTGCCCAGTCCGGGTCATAACCACACTGTTGTGTGAGAGAGTCCTCAGACCTCTCCCAGTCCTCAGCTTCCTCCGAAGTCTGTGAAACAGACTGAAAATAAGGAGGATGGATGTAGGGGTAAAAAGGCCCCATCGGCGTCGGAATCGGCGTCGCATCCGGCTCCGGGCTGAAACCGGGGACGACGTCGGTGGTAGTACGGGATGTGTCGGAGGTGGTGCCACAGGTGGGGTCGACACCGGTGGAGGGGTTATCAGGTCAACCGGTGTCGCCCGGGATCCGAGCCCAGATCCAGGGGAGTCCTGCGGCACCGGGGCCGAAGCCACTGGCGTCGGAAGGGCAGGATTGCCAGTTGGACCCGCGGGGCCTGAAGGCGCAGCAGTGGGGCCAAAGGGCACAAAGAGTCAGGCCATGGCAGCAAGAAACTCTTGCACCTGTGCAGGTGTCGCCAACGGACCCGGAAAGGGTGGGTAGGCTGGTGGCGATGTCGCAGGCTTCGCCGGAGCTGTAGCAGTGGCACCACCCGCACCCTCAGCAGCGTCGCATGACGGGTGAGGGGAAGTCGAAGAGCGAGGGCGCTTCCTCGACTTCTTCTTGGAATGCTTCAACTTACCTGCCCCGAGTGCGAAGACTTAGATCCAGAGGAACGATGGTGATGGCTCCGCGACCGGTCCGTCGACCTCCCACGGGACCGGGACCTTGAGCGGCACGGAGCCAACTGCCGGACTTCAAGCAACTTTCGGGACCGCTACCGCAAAGTCTTCGGCGCCATGGCCCGGCAGTCGGGGCACGACTTGGAGTCGTGGTCGCGCCCCAGGCAGAAGAGACACAGGCAGTGCGGGTCTGTCACCGACATCATGCGGTGACAGTCCCCGCAGTTTTTGATGCCAGGCATCCCTACGACACCAGGAGTCGATCGACTCAGAAGAAATGAGGTAAAAGGCCTCGAAAAAACTCAGGTAAAAAGTGACTGGGGGTACATGCTCTTCCCGGATCTGCACTTGCTGGTGCGGAAAAAGAAAGAACTGACGTCAGCGCGTGTGGGCGCATCTAAGTAGCTCCAGCGACGTCATCCCGGCGCCAACAACGCACGCGGAGCTGCACGACGATGCCTACTGACGTGCAGGGGTACTGCTGACGAATACTTTCCGGATCCATTCTGACGCCTGGGAGTAATTCTAAGGTAAGGAATTTATCACTATGTGTTTCTTTCAGATTTCTTTTTTATTAATAATTTTTATTGAAAATGTTTTAGTACATCCATGCCTGAAAGGCCTACACACTGAGATATTGTTTACAACACAGAAGGCCTCAATGGACCCAAATAACTATTCCCCATTAAACTAGTATATCAAGGACACACCTCTGAACCCTGGCAGGCAAAGACACCCATAGTAGGGGGTCCAACATTCTTATCCACCAGTTAATGGGGTTGGATCATCCAGTAAGTGGATTCTTGGTAGAACATACACATACACCCTAGGCACGCAGGTTAGGTTCCGCATAGTAGGAGTACACCAGATTGTTATATTATCTCATTTGCTTGCATATGTACATTGTTTCAGCACAATGCTGGAACTTTTTGTATTGTTCACTGGCTTGCTCCTTCTAATAACTTCCATCTTCTTATGTCTATTGATCATTGCAGCACATGTATTCTAAACAAGAATTATGTTGGTTCAATAAACATTGAAAACATCCCTTTGGCAATCATGCAATTTGCTTTGAGGCACCTGAAAGTCCACATAGGTAGATTAAAAAAATGTACATGGATTTTAAAAGCATAACTAGGCTTTCCTGTTTTCAGTTTTTATTTTTGGTAAATTCTGATGGGGTTTTTTCAATACCTTAAAAAAACAGTTGTTATCAGTGGTTACACATTTTTGGGCCATTAAAAAGAAAACAAGTTACTTACCTGTAACTTTGGTTCCCCAGTATTGGTAACTTTCATAGATTCCCATGCTTTGTTTCATTCCCCGTCGTCGGAATGGGAGTCCCGGTAACAAAAATACCTTAGCTGTAGGTACAAAAGACCAAGGAAAAAGGCCTAGGCCTCATTCCCTTTTGTAGCATATCACCCTCTTTGTGTAAAAGAGACCAAACTTAGGCATCAGCCAATCAGAAGTGCCTCACCCCTTAGAAGCTTCCTGAAGGAACCTCAGAGCCTCAGATTTTTGTAGCCGTTGTGTACTTAGACACCATATCTGTTGTAGGCTGAGCTTTCCTCGGGGAGGTGGGTGGGCGCATGGGAATCTATGAAAGTTACCAATACTGGGGAACCAAAGTTACAGGTAAGTAACTTGTTTTCTTACCCCAGTATTGGAACTTTCATAGATTCCCATGCTTTGTATCAGAGTAGCAAGCAGTTAACAACCAGACCACCTTTTGCATCACAATACTATAGCAATAGGCAACATGACATAGAGATACAAAATGTGTAATACGGAAGGTGGGATAGAAAGGAAAGCTCACCAATTATTGGAAGAGGTTCCGCAGGACAGCCTGTCCTACTGCCGCATCATCTTGTTGTAAGGACTCCAAGCAGTAATGCTTGGTGTGAGAAGTTGGCCTGATATGCAGTGTTCACTATTCTAGTGATCACTATGTATCAGTCCAAACAACCCTTATTGATGATTGGTTGTAAGTCAACCTTATAGACCAGCTATCCTAGTAGCGTGGATACGAGCAGTCTAAGGCTAAGACTCTAGAGGGCGTGTTAAGCCAGCTGTTTTACCATCACATTACCCCTTGAACACCAAGTGAAAGGACACCACACAAGTTGTTATGAAAATAAACAGATATTTATTTATAACAAGACTACCCTGAACTCTTTATGAGTCAGGGAGCTAAGCACATAACAAAACTCTTAAGAAAATACTTTAAGTCGCACAATTTACACAAATGCCCTAGGGGCACGAAAAACCATATATTACAGAAATGGAATGCGAACTACTAGCAGGTAAGGACTAGTTACTTACCTGTAATCCTAGTTCTCTTCCAGGGGTATCCTCATCAAAGTCATAAGCATTAGAATATTCCCGCCCATGTGCGGGACCCCGGAAACACTATATTATATGTGCCCCACATATATATACTCATATATATATAAATACATATATATATATAACATGCAATAGCAGCCAATAAAAACAGAGCTGAAATATGCTGTGTAGAATTTCCACCATACATGCAATAATAATAAGCATTAGAAACATGAGAAACAACACAAAGTTTGTTTTAGAAACTGTTTTAATGCTCAGAAAGCAGTAGAAATTCTTATAACTCACTGGAAGCATAGAAAGCTCCCAGGCTGCATTGCAAACACACAGTCTAAAAAGACTGAAAAGCTAACCTGTAGCTACATTGCAATAAACTGACACCGTGCCTTTAAGGCACTCATGACCCCCAGTATCCCATCATGCCTCAGGGGTGACAGTTAGGTCAGTTGTTCTTTTCGGAGACTGAAAATAAACCCAATAACAAATAGGTTAACCATATCTCCTTATTAAAGAATGTCCTTTGCCCGGGGAGGCGGGAGGGTTGCTTATGACTTTGATGAGGATACCCCTGGAAGAGAACTAGGATTACAGGTAAGTAACTAATCCTTCTCTTCCAGGGGATCCTCATCAATAGTCATAAGCATTAGAATAGAATAGCGAGCCTCACCTCATCTCCCTGCGGGCAAAGGAGTAACAATACAGTAATAAACCATATTAAGCCTAGTATTCACTAAGCTTGTACAGGCCGTAGGCTACCCAAATAGATTCCTCAAAGAGGCTTGTCCTACTTGAGTATCGGCCCTGGAATCAGACTCGAGACAGTAATGTCTCGTAAAGGTATGAACTGATTTCCAAGTCGCAGCCTTGCATATCTCTGACATTGGGATGTCGTGCAAGAAGGCTACTGTAGCGGCCTTCCCTCTAGTGGAATGCGCTTTGGACGACTGCAACAAAGGCTTGCCTGCAAGCTGATAAGCCAATTTAATGCAAGAGACAATCCATCTCGCGATGGACCTCTTGGCCGCTGGAAAACCTGTTCGCATTGAACCATAGTTCACAAACAGTTGATCCGTTTTCCTAATCCCTTTGGTCATTTCCAAATAGAACTTGAGCACTCTCTTAAGATCTAAGGAGTGAAGTGACCGCTCGGCTGGGGTCGTAGGATTTGGAAAAAATGAAGGGAGGGAAATGGACTGATTTATATGAAAATCAGAGATGACTTTAGGAAGGAAAGCTGGATGAGCCCTTAGGACTACCCTATTGTGATGAAAGATAGTGTATGGTTCTTTCGCACAGAGAGCTTGAATCTCGCTGACTCTGCGAGCAGAGGTAATCGCCACCAAAAAGGCCGCCTTCCAAGAGAGATGTTGCAAAGAGGCCTTGTGGATGGGCTCAAAAGGTGGTGACATTAACCTGGATACCACCAGGTTTAATTCCCATGGAGGGGAAGGATTTCGCACAGGGGGATACACTTTCTTCAACCCCTGGAGGAAGTCCTTAACCACTGGAACCTGAAAGAAAGACACCTGATCTGGTGATTTTCTGTATGCTACTATGGCTGACAAATGCACCCTAATAGAAGCGTATTTCAAACCAGCAGTAGCCAGGGAAAGAAGGTATGCAAAATGACGTCCTCCTGTCCTTTAGTCGGATCAAGGTGATGATCCCTACACCATAGGAAAAACCGCTTCCACTTAAACGCATAAGACGTTCTCGTGGAAGGTCTCTTAGCCTCCTTTAAAATGTTCATGCACTCAGGAGACAAGTTCAAATGTCCATATTGCAGGACCTCAGGAGCCATGCTGTTAGGTTCAATGATGGGAGGTTGGGATGCATTATCCTCCCGTTCATTTTGCTCAACAGGTCCGGCCTGCAAGGGAGTCGTCTGTGTGGACACACAGACAGATGTAGAAGGTCCGGGTACCACCACTGCCGCGGCCAATCCGGAGCTATCAGGATCATTTCCATGTTCGACCTGCAGAGCTTGGAAACTACTCTCGGAATCAGAGCCAGGGGAGGAAACGCGTAAGCGAACGTCCCTGACCAATCCATCAGCAGAGCATTCCCCTGAGTTCCAGGCCGGTGGAACCTGGACGCGAAGGCGTGGCATTTGGAGTTTTCGTCGTCTGCAAACAAATCTATGGCTGGACGACCCCAGCAACGAAAAAGCTCTTCCACCACATCGTCGTTTAGCACCCAGTCTGGCTGATCTTCGAAGTGCCTGCTGAGTGCGTCTGCTTTTACGTTCAACTCGCCTGGCAGGTGCACCGCCACTATCGAGAGGCCTCGAGAGAGGAGCCAATGCCAAATTACCTGAGCCTCTCGAGACAGAGGGCGAGATCTTGTGCCTCCTTGTTTGTTCAGATAGAACATGGTGGTCGTGTTGTCTGTCTGAACTAGGACTGAGTTGGACTCTATCGGTGGTAAAAACGCTTTGAGAGCCAGGAATACCGCTCTGAGTTCCAGCATATTGATGTGGTATGTCTGCTCCTGCGCAGACCACAGGCCTTGAATCTGAAGAGGACCCATATGCGCTCCCCAACCTTGTAGAGAGGCATCCGTCACTATCGACTGGTTTGGAAGAGGCTGGTGAAACCGAACCCCCACCAGCAGATTCTTTCTCCGTGTCCACCATTTGATGGCGTCTTTCGTCACTTGGGAGAGCTTGATGCGATCCTCCCAAAGTCCTGTCGCCTGGTCCCATTGATCCTCCAGGGCCTGCTGTAGAGGCCGCATTCTCAGCCTTGCGTTGGGGATGAGAAAGATGCAGGATGCCATGGAACCCAGCAGGGATGCGACTTGTCGGGCTGTTGGAAGCCGAGAGTCTATCAGAATTCCACATTTCTGGTTCAGGGAAAAAAGTCTCTCCTCCGAAGGAAACGCTTTTCCCACTTTTGTGTCCAGAACGGAGCCTAGGTAGTGAATTGACTGTGTAGGCCGCTGGACTGACTTCTCCAGATTCACATGGAGACCGAGCCTGTGCAATTGGAGAAGACACAGATGTAGATCGTGCTTTACCCGCACTGGAGACGGACCTTTTAGGAGCCAGTCGTCCAAGTATGGGTATAGGAAGAGTCCCTTCTTGTGCAGAAAAGCCGCCACCACCGCCATGCATTTGGTGAAGACTCGTGGTGCGGACTTGAGACCGAAGGGTAGCACCGTGTACTGATAGTGTTTGTTCCCTACGACAAACCTCAAGTACTTGCGATGTTGTTGAGCAATTGGGATGTGAAAGTACGCATCTTGCAAGTCCACCGAACACATCCAATCTCCGGCTTGAAGATGTGGGCATATTTGGTGAAGAGCCAGCATGCGGAACTTTTCTCTGATGATGATCTTGTTTAGAAGTCGCAGATCGAGTATTGGTCTGAACTTGTCCTCCTGATCTTTTTTGGGGACAAGAAAGTACCTGGAGTAAACTCCCTTTCCTCTTTGAGCGAGAGGAACCTCCTCTATCGCTCGCTTTTGTAGTAGAACTGTTGCCTCTCTTCGGAGCAAGCTTAGTTGGTGAGGGGAAGCGCTCTTTGGAGGTATGTTCTTTGGAGGAGCCAGGAAACGTAGTTTGTATCCATTGCGCAGTATATTCAGCACCCACTGATCCTTGGTGATGCTGACCCACTCTGCCAGGTGTTGTGAAGCACTTCCTCCCACTGGAGTGGGCAACGGCGCCAGAGGAAGCCACTGATCAGGCTTTTCCTCCTCTTGTAGTGGTAGAGGATTGTTGATGACCTCCTCTACCTCTGCCCGGTTTACCTCGAAACTGGGGTTTTCCTTGGGCTTTACTTTGGGACCATTGAGGGGTTTGAACCCTCTGTTGAGCCCCTCTCCCCCTGTTGGGCTTGAAACGACGCTTGAACTCTTTCTTCTTTTCCAAGCCCACCGCTTTCACTGTGTCTAGTTCCGTCTTCATTCGGGTCATTTCTTCGTCCGCATGCTCACCGAAAAGAGCGGAACCCGAAAAGGGGAGATTAAGGATGCGATGTTGAGCATCCGGCTTCAGGCCTGTCAAGCGTAACCATGCCGATCTCCTGGCACAAACCCCATGAGAATAGGAATGCGCCGACAGGACAGCACCATCCGCAGCCGTGCTTATCATCTGATTCGCCACCAGACATCCTTCAGTCACGGTCTCTTCAAAGTCCTGCTGGTCTTCTTTTGGCAGCTTGGCTTTGAACCTTTCCATAGAGTCCCATAAGGCTCTGTCGTACCGACCCAGAAGTGCAGCCGCACTAGAAACCTTCAGAGTCGATGCAGCTGAGTTGCAAACTTTGCGACCCCAGGAGTCTTGCGTCTTGCTGTCCTTGTCTGGGGGGACGGAAGAAGAACCTGCCACTGCGTGTGTCTTCCTCGCCGCCGCCACAATAACAGAGTCTGCTGGCGGGTCCGATCTTACAAAAACCGGGTCAGAAGAGGCCGGTTTGTATTTCTTTTGGATGCGGGCTGGCACCGCTCTGATAGCCGCCGGAGTTAGGAATACCTCCTTGACCGGATCTATAATCCCCGGAACTAATGGCAGTAGAGGCCGGGTGATCGCCTTTTTGTGTAGAGTCTCGAAAATGACTGTCGTGGTAACCTGAGGGACAGACATTTCAATGTTCAGCTTCTGAGCTCCTCTTTGCAAGACGTCCAGATACGTGCCAATGTCATCCACTGGGGAGGATCGGGACGTAGGACTGTCCGTCAAAGTAGGGGAGTAGTCCCTCTTGCAAGACCTGGTAGAAGAGGTCGAGGAAGTAGACGGAGTTCGTCGACGTCTACGGTGGACACTGTGCCTCCTCTCCTTGGATCGTTTCGAACGCACCTCACGTCTAGGAGAGCGAGACCTGACCCGCTCCTCTGGGTCTTTTCTGGGAGATCGGGTCCTTCTGGGAGATCTAGTTGGTGTTCTCACCGGAGATTTGCGCCTGGGAGGGCTATGCTTGTCCATCTCCTCCACTAGATCCTGAAGAGGAGACCTGTGCTGCGAGCTGGCGTAGTCCTGCATACGTTTTGCAGCTCCAGAATCTCTCCAATGATCCAAAGACTTATACCATCTAGGTGAAAGTCTGACCTTATCCGCCCAAGGGTCCGTCCGACGCTCAGGTGACTTGCGTACTGGACTTCTGGACTTCGAAGACGTAGTTGAGGAGCCAGAGGACCTTGAGGTGGAATGACGGGAAGCTGACTCCGTTACCATCACCACATCTGAACCTCTCGACGCCGAGCGATCTTCCCTCGTGGTCGAGTGCTTTCGGGGAGTCGGCGGATCAAACAATCTTGTTTTAGAGTGTCTATGCGAGGATGTATGGTCTCTCGACGTCGAGCGGTGATGAGCAGCCGCCGACGGAGTTCCACGTCTGGTCGTCGAACGGTGAGTACCGGCCTTCGACGGAGACCTCTCCCTCAACGTCGAACGACGATGCCCAGTCGTCGACGGAAGTCTTGACGTCGTCGATGAAGCACCCTGCCTCGACGTCGACTGACGATGTCTAATCGTCGACGGAGGTCTTTCACTCGACGTCGAACGGTGATGATCAGCCGTCGACGGAGATTTCTGCCTCGACATCGAATGTCTGTGCGACGACGGTGGAGGGGTATTGGACACCCTCGACGCCGAGAGCTGACGAGACACCGACAGAGACTGCATCCTCGACGCCGATCGACTCTTCCCTGTCGACGGCGGAGGGGTCTTGGTCTTCGACGCCGAACGTCGCTTCTTCGACGACGGCGGAGGAGTCACACTTCTCGACGCCGGTCGACGTCTGGATGACGACGGCGGAGGGGTGACCTCCCTCGGCGCCGGTCGTCGCCTGGTTGACGACGGCGGAGGGGTCCTGGGTCTCGACGCCGACCGTCGCCCGGTTGGCGGCGGCGGAGTTCCCTTCCTCGACGTCGGACGTCGCCCGGTTGACGCCGACGGAGGAGATTTCGACGATGGAACTGGATCCTTCGACGTCGTCGATGTACCTGGTCTTCTCCTCGACGGCGAGCCCGCAGTCTACGGTAGTTTAGACGATGAATGATCCACCGGTGGTTCTTTTCTCAGCGCCGAGCCCGACGCTGAGGGTGAGGGGTATGAAGACTTCTTTCTGGAAGCTGAATGAGTCTTCTTGGAGCCCTTCTTCACCGGAGATCTTCCTCTTGATGACCTATGAGCTAGGCCATAAATGCGAATCCTCTCCCTGTCTTTTAAAGTTCTTCCTGACAGGTGTTCACAATGAGGACAGGTGCCTGGATCATGTTCCTCAGGCAGACACAGGATACAGACGTCGTGGTTGTCTGACTTGGCCTTCTTGTTGCCACAAGAAGGGCATTTGTCAAAGAGTAAAGGCATTTTCAGGAGAAAATGCTCACCAAATTGACTGAAAAAGACAGTATCTTACTTGACTAGATGTTAAATGTCGAGTAAGAACAAAAAATTGTCAAAAGTGAAGAGTTTTTCTGTCAAAAAACAGGAAAATTAGTGGAGCTGTGTAACCAGGGTCCTTCTCTGAAGGAGCCGGAAAGAACAACTGACCTAACTGTCACCCCTGAGGCATGATGGGATACTGGGGGTCATGAGTGCCTTAAAGGCACGGTGTCAGTTTATTGCAATGTAGCTACAGGTTAGCTTTTCAGTCTTTTTAGACTGTGTGTTTGCAATGCAGCCTGGGAGCTTTCTATGCTTCCAGTGAGTTATAAGAATTTCTACTGCTTTCTGAGCATTAAAACAGTTTCTAAAACAAACTTTGTGTTGTTTCTCATGTTTCTAATGCTTATTATTATTGCATGTATGGTGGAAATTCTACACAGCATATTTCAGCTCTGTTTTTATTGGCTGCTATTGCATGTTATATATATATATATGTATTTATATATATATGAGTATATATATGTGGGGCACATATAATATAGTGTTTCCGGGGTCCCGCACATGGGCGGGAATATTCTAATGCTTATGACTATTGATGAGGATCCCCTGGAAGAGAAGTAACTATTCTCATAGACTTTAGAAACGCTAGTCCTACAATGCTAAACACTTAGATTAGTTGCAGGAGGCCTGTGGACGTCGTGTGCAGAGTGGGAACTCTCACGCGTAAGGCGGGAAAAAGTCTATGGAGGCTAGTAGTCACAAAGTTACTGTTCTCGGGCGAACCCGACTAGGTGGGTCGAAAACAAAAGTGGATCCGAACACTTAGGGTGTTGGACTATGCTGGAGCACCGGAGTACTCAGGTTACCTAGCCCAGGGGCTGCGGCTGCATAGGGTTGAAGTTGCGTCGGAAACCCTCGTTGAAGATCCAGGAGCCTGAAGAAAGAGTTGCTGGCAGGCGGCCAGTGAAGAAAGTTCGGAGTGATCCAAGCCTGGATCAGGGAAGAAGAAACCTGTAAGCAGAGGGGACCAAGTTCTGAATCACTAGCCAGTGATTTGAGTGGGCACCAGGATGGCACCGGACGAAGTCACCTCAGCCAGGTGAGTGGGCGCTGCTGGGCTCTGCAGTCTCTCGGACCAGGAGGCGTTGTCGGCGACCAGGATGGAGGTGCGAGCTGTCCCACGAAGGTTCTTGCTGTCGACGTCGCTGGACCCAGGATTGGGCAACAAGTCTTGGCAAATGCAAGGCCCTCGCGGTGGACCTAAAATGGCGTCTTGAGTGGACCAGGAGGGTCCAGGGTGCTCCTCTGTTGGAGGGGAGCAAGGGCTAGTCTGGAGCAACCAGACCAGCAGTAGTTGTCGTCGTGGAGCGTCGTGAAGGGGTCACTAGCCAACGGGCAAGCGACCTGGACAACGCGGTTGGCAGCAAAGAGCAGAAGGGCCCCACGCAGATCTCGTGGATGCAGGGGGGCTGAACTTCGGTGCTGGAGCTGCTCAGGGTCGGGGCTTCTCTTACCCCAAAGCACTCAATCGAGGGTCACTCGGGAGTCGTGCTGGACAAGCGTCGTGCAGTTCTGAAGATGGCCGGTCCCTCGAGGTCTCGTCGCACCCACGGATCACAGCTGGGCTGATGATGTAGGTTGAGGTCAGAGGTGCCAGGGAAGCCGGTTCTCGTCGTGATGGAGCAGTCTTGATCCGAAGGAGAGACTGGTAACAAACCGCGATACTTGGTTGGTGCCGGCTGCTGCAGGGTGACTACTCCTTAGTCACAAGGGAGAAATCTTGAGAAGAGTCTTGAGTTCCTTCTTGCAGAAAGTAGTTTCAGGATTCAAAGATGATCTGATTTGGAAGGGGGCCAGTTCCTACCTTTATCCTGAAAAAGGGGGCTGGCACGCGACTAAGTCCTGCCCTATGGGTGGGACCAGGAGGGGGGTGGTTACACCCCTCTCCCTTTGGCGGGCTTTCCCCAGGCCAGGGGCTGGAGTGCCCCTGGAATTGGTTCCAGCCGGCCTATGCACAGTGAGCACCGGGGTGCCACTTGCAGTCACCTTCCTCTAAAGCCCTGCCTACCTAGAATACACAAAATCCTGTCTGGGACGGTGCTGGCACCGCCCCTGACAGGAAACCCTTTGTCCTTGCCTCCTGCTCTGGGAGGACTCCCAGCAGCAGGAGGGCAGACTTGTGTCTCGGTGGCAGCATCCATTTTGTGGAGCTAAGGCTATGTCTGACTTTAATCGGGGTTACAGGTTACATACATGTCGTGTCCCTCTAGAAGGGTGGAATGCTAACCCCGTCGCCAGAATTGGCGAGGGGTTAGTATTCCAATTCGTATGACACCTTACTCGACATGTTTTGATAAAGCGATACCAGAGTTGGCATATAACCGCGAGGATTATAATGCACTAAAGAGTATATGGTATGCGATATCATGGAAACGGCTAAGGGATGGATCCCGAAAGCCGCAGACAGGCTCAGCTCATGCCAGAGCACTATCTCACACGATTCCAAGCACTCTGCCCTCAGGATTGTTAAGGCCTGCCATAGGAGTGACTGATAGGAGATCTGTGTGTCCATTTAGGTTTAGATATAGGGATACTATATCTAAAGCAAAGGGTGAGTACACCACCTTGCCCCCAGCTGTCAAGCAGCCAGTTGTGTCTGTTTGGTTAGTCAGTCCAGGGGTGGCATAATACATGCTGCAGCCCCTGGGAGACTTCTGGGTACACCTCAGCCCTGGGTACAGGGACTTGGAAAGGGCCCAGTGCCAATTCAGTACCTGGGTACAATTTGGAATAGAGAGAACAGCTAGGCTGTGGGTCTGATTAGCAGGCCCACAGCCAGGGAAAGTCGTAAACCAGTGAAGCAAAAAGCAAAAAATCTGGGTGATCATAGGATTGCAGACCCTACTCTCCTACATGACCCCCCCCCCCAAACTTTGGGACAATAAACTAACCTTGACCAGGTGAGTCTTCTTGCTCTAAGTGGAAATACCTGGAGAGCCCATCGGCATTGCCATGATCAGTACCAGGTCTGTGCTCCACTGTAAAATCCATCCCCTGTAGGGAAATGGACCACCTAAGTAGTTTGGGGTTTTCACCCTTCATCTGACTTAGCCATAAGAGGGGCTTATGGTCGGTCTGAACTGTGAAGTGAGTTCCAAACAAGTAGGACCTCAACTTCTTCAGGGCCCATACCACAGCAAAGGCCTCCCTCTCAATAGCTGACCAATTTTTCTCTCTGGGGGTCAGCCTTCTGCTAATGAAAGCAATTGGCTGGTCGTTGCCATCAAAATTCAGCTGAGATAGAACAGCTCCCACACCCAACTCAGAAGCATCTGTTTGGACAATGAATGGTTTGGAGAAGTCTGGACTCTTTAGGATAGGTGCTGTGCACATGGCCTGCTTTAGGTCATCGAATGCTTTCTGACAGCTTGCTGTCCACTGAACTTTCTTTGGCATCTTCTTGCTTGTCAGGTCATTAAGGGGGGTCACTATGGACCCATAATTTCTGACAAACTTCCTATAGTACCCAGTCAGGCCCAAGAAATCTCGAACCTGAGTCTGGGTGATTGGAGGAGCCCAGTCCTTGATGGCCTGTGTCTTACTCTCCAGTGGCTGAACCTGGCCTCCACCTACAAGGTGGCCCAGGTATACAACCTGTGTCTGCCCTATCTGGCACTTAGTGGCCTTGATAGTGAGGCCTGCCTTTTGCAGGGCCTCTAACACTTTCCTCAGGTGGACCAGGTGATCCTCCCAGGTGGAGCTAAAGACAGCAATATCGTCCAGATATGCTGCACAGAAGTCATCCATCCCAGTGAGAACTTGATTCACCAGCCTTTGGAAGGTGGCAGGTGCATTCTTCAACCCAAAGGGCATTACCACAAACTGATAATGTCCACCAGGGGTAGAAAATGCTGTCTTGGGCCTGGCTTCCTCAGCTAACCTGATTTGCCAATACCCAGCTGTCAGGTCAAATGTGCTTAAGTAGTTGGCAGAAGCCAATCTATCTATAAGTTCATCTGCCCTTGGTATTGGGTGGGCATCAGTCTTAGTGACTGCATTGAGGCCTCTGTAGTCTACGCAAAACCTCATCTCTCTCTTACCACCCTGGGTGTGAGGCTTTGGCACTAGAACTACTGGGCTAGCCCAAGGGCTATCTGAGGGCTCAATGACTCCCAACTCCAACATTTTCTGCACTTCTGTTTTGATGCAGTCTCTGACATGATCAGGCTGTCTGTAGATTTTACTCTTGACAGGCAGACTGTCTCCAGTGTCCACTTCATGGGTGCACCAATCAGTTTGACTGGGTGTCAGAGAGAACATATGTCTGAAGGATTGCAGAACTTGTCTGCAATCCTGTTGCTGATGTTCAGAGAGGCTGCCACAAAAGACAACACCATCTACTGATCTGTGGAAAAGTAAATTTTGCCATGTTCTGTGTCCCTACGTGTTCCCCATCCTATGTTGTATGTACATGATTAATATGCATATGTATTCCCCATGATCGATTAAAGACGCAATTACAGTTGTGTCCATCTCTAGTATGCCAGTTTCCAGTTCTCGTGAAAGCTACGAGTATTAGGCCTATGTAAAAGTTACGTTGCCACATTTCTCAGTGTGCACGTTATTTCATTGAAAAGTCCCCGTTTCTAGGCCTCAAAAGGGCCCGGACACCAGATTCAGCTCCTGTCTCCTGAGCCCTCGCTGAGGAGCGATACAGCCCCCACCTGTATCCCTGACCCTTCACTTACTTCCTGCCTCACAGTGCCCGGCTCGGCCTGGCTCTGCCTGCCAGTCTGCCAAGAGTATGTTATGATTCTAGTTATCAGTCCAGCCCTCCTTCTGTGCATTCCTAAAGCTACTGAATCGCATCAATAGTTTCCGTCATCGTCTAGCCTTTACGTCTCCATGTAAGAGAAATACTGTATTAATGGTCATTTAATATTCTTCAACACGCACTACATGTAGAATAATGCATGCACCAGTCTTAGTATCTGTTAGCCTTTACCCCGATAACTTTTGGATTCTATCAACATGTTCTCTAAACATCAGATACTAGATAGTGTTTAGGTACATGTCGCCCTGACTCTCCAGACTTCAGTCTCTGCTCCTAACGCAGAAGTCATAGCCCCCAGCTTCTCCTAGTAACACGTCATTGTCAGTTTACGCGCACCACTAGGTTAGAGGTCCCAGCTCCTCAGGTTGCCCCCTCCATGTTTCCGCCCCATTTATGACATATTCTGTTACGTTTACATCACATGTTTATGTACACGCCTCTTGTTACACCTACTTTCACCCTTATCTTTCGCGACTGCTATGCACCCCACCCACTGCTCCGCCTATCGTATGTACTGTAATGCAATTGTTTTAGTATATATACTTGTGCACTGTTATTAAATGTTACGCCGATTCCGATCCTGCCCCCGGCAGCGCTGCCATCCTAGTCCTGTGCAGGTTGTCCTGTTCCTGTCCTTATGCTGTATTAAACCTGCAAACTCCTACTACCTCGAATCTTGACTCTTATTTATTGAGCTATCTGTTATTACTATATCCAGTCAAAAATAGATCCGGTATTATTTATTTATATACCACATAATGGCGCCCGAACAGGTACCTGCCCTTTCCCCACGCGCCGGTGAAGCCACGTATGCCCCCTGACCCTCTGCAGCCGTGACGGAACTCTTCTGCGCACCGGCAGATATTTCTGCTTCAAGTATCCCTCAGGCCCACGGAGGAGACGGAGGTTGCGGTCCAGCATCCAGACGAGGCGGTGGAGGAACGCGGCGAGTCCCGACCAGAGCCCAAGCCGAGAGTCCAAGGTCCGAGGTATCCGGAGGCCCACCCGTAACTGAAGTCCGAAGTTCGTCCGTCCGGCGTCGAAGCAGTCCAGTCCAGTCCGAGGCCTTCCGTTCTTGCTGCCCGGTGAGTACCGTTGCTGGGGTAGTATCTAGACAGGGTCAATCTAATTGACTCTGGTCCGTGGGTTTTGGTGGTACACAGACCCAACACGAAGTGTCCACTCCGGTGGATGCGGGTCCTGACGTGTCTCTTTATGAGACCGGTAAGTTCGTACTGTTTTAGCAGTGCATCTAGTTTCTGTTCTAGTCAGTTCTGTTCTCGAGAAAATTCATGTATCCTGTTTTCAGTATTCCAGGTAGTATTTTGTCAAGACTGTTATTTTAAAATGTCATTCATGTATTTTAATGTCGTGGAATGAAAGTGGTGTGATTATCGTGTTCATTGTGTATTGTATTGTGTCTAGATTACAGTCCAGTCATGCCTTTGTTTTCCAAACTACGTCAGTTAAAAACTAGAAAAGGTCTGTTAGAAGAAGCAGTTCCTGTCCCGCCTAGGGACAGTCCAGGTCATTTTATGTATCAAAAGCATGGCATAAGTGCCATATTGTATCTAGATTTATGGGTGGAGTACACCAAAGAGTTAGAAGAAAAGTATAAATGGCCCGTATCAGGTACGTGGGATGCCGAGTGCATCATGCGAGTAGAAGAAGCATTATGGAAAAAGAAAGCCAGACAGTCACAGAAAGATGCCATCGAGTTATGGCGCAAAGAGTCTCATAAGAGAACCGAAAAAGAAATCAGAAAGTCAGAATTAAGTAGAGAATCCATAGAAAGAGCCCAAGAAAGGGAATTAATCGAAATAGGTGAACGAGTTAAAACCGAACAGTCAGACAGACAGAGGAATGCCCTCATTAAGGGTATGTATCCTCTTCTTGCCGAGGGCTTGCCAAAAGCAACCCCGGAGGCATCCAGCAATTTTCCGCCACCATTAGTTCCGACCAAGCTACGTCACAAACCGACCGCAGCTGATATTTTTCTCTCGTCCTATTTGGACGACACAGTCCCAGAATATGCAAATCCTGTTCCACCAGCTCCTGTAAATAATGTAAATCCTGCTCCTCCAGTCACCAGGGCACCTGTTGCAGTATCTGCTACGGTACCCCCGGTCCAGCCCACATTACAATTTCCCGCCGCGCCAGCACGAAGAGTATCAGTCGACGATTCTAGTTTAGGGGCCGCAGGAGGAGGTCCTCCTGGTACCCCGCCACCACACCAACGTGTAACGTTAGTCGAGTTACATGAACGTGCGTTACAGCGTACGCCCAAATATAAGTCCGTTGCAGAAATCCGACGAGCTCTTACTGAATGCCGCTATGATCCAGTCACAGGCGATGATAGTACGGTTATATATTCCATACGTGTAAGACGGGTGACCGGGTATTTGGACACCCTACCGGATATGAAAGAGGATCTAGACAGAATATATCGTTTCATCCGTACAGGGGATGATCCAGAAAGTATTGGCGAAACCATGTCCCAAAGGAAAGCTGAGATCCAGCTCATGATATTAAAGTTTCTGATTAATTGTTTAATAAGGGAACAAGATTACCCGTCCAAAGATCCGACAGAAATGAGAACCCTGACAAGGTGGAGTGATAATATAGCCGAGGGTAAGCACAGAACCATCAGTAGTATAGAGAGTATGTACAAGAAAATTCGTAAGGAAATAATAAGGTTACACGAACAACGTAAAACAGCACAAGTAAGCGAGAAAGAGAATGACTCTCCTACAGAAGAGGTAGAGGACGAGAATACCGCCAGAATAGCGTATGTAGGTAGATCTAGATTTCCAGACCGCCATTCACGTTTGGAACACAAGAAAATCTTTCATCATCCAACACCGGAACAAGGTTCTCTAGAACAAGTATTTCAAGCTACTGATCACATTTTGAAATCACGAATCGGTTATAGTGAGTTAAGTACTATGCATGAACAAGAACTAGCCCGATCAGCAGTCCGATGGACTACTGATTCTACCACTTTTCCAGACGAAATAGTGGCACAAATGTTTCTGAAACTGCCCCCAGCCGAGCAGCGACTGGTGGGTATGTATATGATTCAGCACCTCATCACATTGTATGAGGGTCAACATTCTGATCCAGGTCCGTTACATGATGTCCTGAACGAGTTACTCCAGTATAGATGGAAAGGTTTAGGTACCGATTTAATTAGTGTCATTCTAGAACAGCGTCATAAATATAGTATGTTTTTGAACCCGCATTTTGTTCACGTCTCACCTCCAGAAAGTAAACCGTTTTACATAGATAGACAGAATCCGTTACGAGAAGTACACCCAGTCAGGACAGCAGATGGTGAAATGCAACGAGTATTTGTTTACACCCCGATTACAAAGATGGAACTCTTAGAGATGAAGAAATTAATTCCCTGTCACGACAAAGATCCAGCAGGGTTCCACCGAGAGTTAAAGGACATGCTCCGTATGGGAGAATATACGTATCCAGATATTATTAAAATGCTAAAGGTCCTGTTGCCCGCAGGGGTATACGAAAAACTCAAGGAAAAAGAATGGGAGGTGGGAGAGAAAAAGATCGATTGGGCAGTTCTAGAAGCCGAAGATAAGATATGAGTACCAGGTACCGGTCTTGGAGAGAAATGTAAAGAATTACCAGAACTGTTAATACAAGTTTTGCCCAGATTATTAGCCACTAAAAAGGAAGACTGGGATGCAATCTCAGCCTGTAAACAAAAACAAGACAAAGACACTAGTGATTTTTATTCTAGGTTTGAAAAATGTTTCATTATAAACAGTGGATTGAAGACGAGTAGCGAGTCATACCCTCATCTTTTTGTTACTAAATTAGTCGAGAATTCAAGTCCACAAGTTAAGAATCGAGTTTTAAAAGTCGAAAGTACATGGCAAGCTAGTACCCCGTCCCAGATGTTACAGATGCTCCAGTACCACCAGAATAGAATCAGAAAAGAGCAAGATCACGAGAGAAAACATATGAAAGACACGAAAATGAAAGTACTAGTTGCACAATCTGTTCCACAAGACAGTCAGAAGAGGGGTCCGAATCAAGCCAGTCATCCTGCAGCTCCCGTTAAAGGGACATGTAATTATTGTAAACAGCCAGGTCATTTCATAAACGAGTGTGCAGTTCTGAAACACAATATAGCCACCGGTAAAACTAAAGAAAGACCACGTCCGCCTAGACAAGAACAAGTTTCACAGACTTCTCAGCCACAGAATGCACAACAGACAGTTCCAGCACCGCAGCCTATTGCTGCAACTCAGCATGTTACACAGCAGATGTACCAGTATGCTCAGGCAGAGTATCCAGAGTACCAACAGTATTCATGAAACAGCCTAGAGAGGGAGGTAGGCTTGCCTCTCATCGAGATTCCTGTAGATCAAGAAGGTCCCTATATTCATAGTCAAGTATTAGGGAAAGACAGAAAGTTTCTGATTGATACAGGGGCAAGTAGGACTACCATAAGTCACGCCGAGGTTCCAGGGGCTCCGCTCTCAGGCTCTAGAAATGTTTCCCTTGGATTTTCAGGAAAGCCTATTGTAAACGAGATATCTAAGCCAGTTACTCTAGACGTAGGTCCATTGTCCCGTACTACTGATCTATTACTTACGAAGTCATGTCCAGAAAATCTGTTAGGCATTAAGACACTGAAAGAATTAGGTGCAGTTATTTGCTGCTCCCCAGAGGGAATACGGTTGTTTTTACGTGACTTCAAGGGTCACTATGTATTACGAGATTTTGATCCAAGATTGTCAAATGTTCCGCAGCATCTATGGGCGCAAGGTCCAACTGATGTTGGTTTCATGCAAATCACACCCCATCGTGTGACTCTCAAACCAGGTGTAGTGTTACCACGAATCAGACAGTACAGATTGCCACCTGAGGCTGTAGCAGCCTTATCCAAAATAATTGACGAGCTCATGGCTCAAGGAGTAGTTGTAGAGACTGACTCCAATGTATGTAATTCTCCGATCATTCCAGTCATGAAACGTACTGATCCAAATGCACCCCCAGTATATCGATTAGTGATTGACCTTCGAGAACTCAATAAATGTATTATTCCCCAGTACCCAGTTGTTCCAGATATTTCATCCCTATTGACAGCCATTGATTCCGAAGCCACATTTTTCACAGTCATAGACCTCAAGAACGCGTTTTTCAGTGTCCCCATTCATCCAGACAGCCAGTACCTTTTCGGTTTTTGCTTAAATGGAAGGAGCTATAAATTCACACGAGCTCCTCAAGGTTTTACAGAAAGTCCTAGTATTTATAGTCAAGCACTTAAGAGACAACTAGACAACATTCACATGCCAGCTGACACTGCCCTGCTCCAGTATGTCGATGATCTACTGATTACAGCCCGTTCTGAACGTGCTTGCGAGCGAGCATCACTTACAGTCTTGTATTTCCTAGCCGAGATGGGGCACAAGGTGTCCCCTTCGAAGCTTCAATTCTGTGTCCAGCAAGTGATCTACTTAGGCCACTTACTGTCCAAGTGGGGTAGGCAGTTGACACCCGATCGTATCCAGTTAATAGCGAGTCTTCCTCAGCCCAAGACACAGAAGGAGGTACGTGCTTTTATCGGCCTTACTTCAAGGGTCACTATGTATTACGAGATTTTGATCCAAGATTGTCAAATGTTCCGCAGCATCTATGGGCGCAAGGTCCAACTGATGTTGGTTTCATGCAAATCACACCCCATCGTGTGACTCTCAAACCAGGTGTAGTGTTACCACGAATCAGACAGTACAGATTGCCACCTGAGGCTGTAGCAGCCTTATCCAAAATAATTGACGAGCTCATGGCTCAAGGAGTAGTTGTAGAGACTGACTCCAATGTATGTAATTCTCCGATCATTCCAGTCATGAAACGTACTGATCCAAATGCACCCCCAGTATATCGATTAGTGATTGACCTTCGAGAACTCAATAAATGTATTATTCCCCAGTACCCAGTTGTTCCAGATATTTCATCCCTATTGACAGCCATTGATTCCGAAGCCACATTTTTCACAGTCATAGACCTCAAGAACGCGTTTTTCAGTGTCCCCATTCATCCAGACAGCCAGTACCTTTTCGGTTTTTGCTTAAATGGAAGGAGCTATAAATTCACACGAGCTCCTCAAGGTTTTACAGAAAGTCCTAGTATTTATAGTCAAGCACTTAAGAGACAACTAGACAACATTCACATGCCAGCTGACACTGCCCTGCTCCAGTATGTCGATGATCTACTGATTACAGCCCGTTCTGAACGTGCTTGCGAGCGAGCATCACTTACAGTCTTGTATTTCCTAGCCGAGATGGGGCACAAGGTGTCCCCTTCGAAGCTTCAATTCTGTGTCCAGCAAGTGATCTACTTAGGCCACTTACTGTCCAAGTGGGGTAGGCAGTTGACACCCGGTCGTATCCAGTTAATAGCGAGTCTTCCTCAGCCCAAGACACAGAAGGAGGTACGTGCTTTTATCGGCCTTACTTCTTATTGCAGACAATGGATTCCTCAGTATGCATTTCTAGCTAAGCCACTGATACAGTTAACGACACAGGAGGCAGCCGTATCGACTGTCCTCCCTTGGACATCTGAACATACTCTTAGTTTCAATGAGCTAAAGAAGGCTCTATGCCAAGCTCCTGTTCTAGCTACACCGAACTACAGTAAGCCTTTTACACTTTTTGTTACAGAACGTGATGGTACAGCATTATCTGTTCTCACACAAGATCAAGCAGGACAATACAAGCCCTGTGCTTATTTTTCGAGCACATTAGATCCTGTAGCCCAGGCTCTGCCTGCGTGCCTCAAGTCAGTTGCAGCCACAGCACTAGCTATCAGACAAAGTGATTCCATAGTATTAGGACACTCTCTGACAGTACAAGTTCCACACTCCGTGGAAGTTCTTTTAAACCGAACACAGACTCAGCACTTGACAATTGCACGTTTGACAGGTTATGAACTGACACTGTTCCAGCCACACATAGAAATCAGACGCTGCAACGTTCTAAATCCTGCTACACTGTTACCGTCAGTTAATTCAAATCCTGCCACACACGACTGTGTGGAAGTAGTTAATACTATGACTAAGCCAAGACAAGATCTGACAGATATTCCATTACCAGATCCTGACCTGACACTTTATGTGGATGGTTCATGTATGAGAACAAGTACAGGAGAACTAGTAGCCGCGTATGCAGTGACTACTGACACTGAAGTTATAGAAACACACCGTATTGACACCCTGTCTGCTCAAGCATCAGAGCTAGTTGCTCTGACCCAAGCCTGCATACACGCCAAGAACCTGAAAGTCAATGTTTATACAGATTCACGCTACGCATTTGGAGTCGTACACGACTTTGGAGTGCTCTGGCAGGAGAGAGGTTTCATGACTTCTCATGGAACCAAGATTCAGCATGGTCTCCTTATTCAAGCTCTGTTAGATGCTATACACTTACCGACATCTATCGCTATCATGAAGTGCAAAGCACACACGAAGGTTACTGACACTATTTCCCAAGGTAATGATCTAGCAGATCGCACAGCCAAGCTTACAGCACAGACACCAGATATACCAGTTAACAAGACACCGACATCCATTCTAGAACAGACTACTTGTATGACAGTTAAGGACCCCACTCAAGATGTCATAGATATCCAGTTACATGCTACTCCCGATGAAATCAAGAAATGGTCCGAACAAGGAGGGGTCCAGACAGATCAGGGATGGGTAATGAAGGAAAAAGCCACATGGTTTCTCCCCGACTCTATGGTTCAAGTCATTATCAATACCGCACATAGTCCAGCACACTTAGGAGAAAAAGCTATGTTAGACAGTATCCAGAACATTTGGTTCAACAAGCATTTACGAGCTGCAGCCAAGCAGAAAGTCCGTACCTGTATGATATGTTGCCAGTTCAATCCAGGTAAAAGTGTCCCGGTGGAACAAGGTGGATTCCAACCCCCTGACCACCCTTTTGAAGTCCTCCAGATGGATTATATTCAGATGGAGCGATGTCGAGGTTTCAAGTATGTCCTTGTAGTTGTATGCGCTTTGTCCAGGTGGACAGAAGCATATCCAGTCCCAGATTACACAGCCGCGACCACTGCCAAGCAGTTGGTTCGTGAATTCTTCCCCCGCTATGGACTCCCAAGGGTCGTATATTCTGATAACGGCCAGCCATTCTCATCTGAGCTGATGAAACACGTTTCCCTGTTGTTAGGATACCAGTGGAAGTTCCATTGTGTACGCCATCCTGAAGCAGCCGGTCTAGTAGAGAGACATAACCAGACCCTGAAAATCCGTATTGCTAAAGTCTGTCAAGAAAAAGGTGTAGACTGGCTGGTAGCTCTGCCAGTCGCTTTGTTTTATATGCGCATGGTCGCACATTCCAGATCAGGTCTGTCCCCCTATGAGGTCGTATTTGGCCGCCCCCCTAATATGTGGGGTACACCTAGACCCCGAAGTATTACAGATGTTTCAAGTAATATGCTGACAGATTACCTAGCTTCCTTGATGTCTGCCCTACACTCTTGTCGTTCACAGGTTGCCGCCGCATTTCCAGACAATACCGAGGTGGCACCGCATGAAATCGTTCCCGGAAGTCTGGTTCTTGTAAGGAACTTTGATCGTTCAAGTCCGCTGGAGCCTCGCTGGAAGGAGCCAAAGCAGGTCCTCCTGGCCACCCGTACTGCCGTCAAGCTGGAAGGCAGGAAGGGGTGGGTCCATCTGTCTCACGTAAAGAAATTTTATGGACTAAAGACTGTTTCCAAGAACATTTCCGAGGATTTTAAAGACTGCCAAAGTACTATTCTCAAGGACTGTCCCGCAAAAGACAATGATACAAAACCCTCCCTGTTAGAGAAAACTCCGCAACAGGAGTATAAGTCGAAATTAAGGTCTAGTAAAATAAGTCAGCCAGTTTGATTGTCTAAGTCCTCCCCTAGGTGAAACGGTTAGACCGGTTTCTGACATGTATAAAATAGACCCCCATAGAGAGAGAGTTAGTGAGAACTCTAAAAGTTGCATTATTATTTTATGTTTTCTGCTATATCTCAGCCTTATGATTGCCTGCACGAGTTATGCATTTTATTTATGTTTTCCAATTTCTCATGTAAATAAGACTTCTAATACTACAGTAGAACACACATTTAGTGATCTGCCTCCTCATGAACTCTCTTATCGTCTTGCTATGCGAAATAATTCCTTTATCCGCATGTTACATTATTCGCACCAGACCAGCAATGCCACTAATTGTTGGGTGTGTGGTCGACTCCCCCCTTTCCAGACACCGAAGGGAGTTCTGCCACTATTCCCTTATCCATTTTCACATACTGGTTCGTGTGGAGCATGGTCCACGTTAACATTATCCTCAAATGATATGTCCTTTCTTAACAGTACATGTTTTCCAGGCAAGCAAGGTTTTCCCCACAGAACAGGGTTAGATCTAGAAAATGAAGTTTATAATTTGGGTAATTATTCTTCGAATTTTATGGTCTTGAATGTTCAGTCTGATACTACTCCAGACTTACCTGCTATGTCAGTATTACCAGTCAAAGGCGAATTATGTGTCAGAAATAATGGTTCCGTACATGTAGGACATAGTGATTGTACTACTATTGTCAAGTATAGTGACAGCAGGAAATCTATTTTCAAAGCTTCACGTCATTCTTATTTTGTTTGTGGTCAGACCGCATATGTTCGTCTGCCCCTCGATTGGGAGGGAACCTGTTACATTGCCTTCCTTCTGCCACCAGTTTTTCTAGCCCCACCTGACTATCATAGGAATTCCCACCTAGTACATACTAGACACAAGAGAGACCTCCCGATTGTCGATTATACTGAAACTGCTCTAGAACAATACATAGATATCAATAAAGGTGTCTTCCCCTACTTAGGTACTGTCGTGAATAGTAAACTGATACGTAGATTGACCAGAACACTTGAAGCAGTAGTGATTGAGACTACCTCTGCTCTAGGTAACTTAACCGAAGAGCAATCTTTTATGAGAATTGTCGTGCTCCAGAATCGTCTCGTCCTTGACGTCATACTGGCCGATAGGGGCGGGGCATGTAGAGTCATCGGATCTAGTTGCTGCATTTTCATTCCTAATAACGCGCCGTCTGTTTATTCAGCTATAACCAGACTCCATAAAATTGCCCATCTGTTACACCAAAATCCAGGCACCTGGACATGGTCCGGTTGGTTCTGGAATATAATTTCCGCCTGGGGATGGAAAGTGTTGTTCTTTCTAGGTATTACAGTAGCGATCATATTCAGTTGCTGCCTCTGTATACAATGTGGCCCTGCGATTTGCGGCATTTGTGCTACCTCTTGTATTCCTAGTCCCAAGTCCCGTCCTAAATCCAGTTCCAAGAAAATTCGAGACGAGCAAATGATACTATATGAAATGATAGATGGTATCATGAATATTGATGTTTCCTGATGGAAACGTAGTGACAAGGAGGGAATGTGGAAAAGTAAATTTTGCCATGTTCTGTGTCCCTACGTGTTCCCCATCCTATGTTGTATGTACATGATTAATATGCATATGTATTCCCCATGATCGATTAAAGACGCAATTACAGTTGTGTCCATCTCTAGTATGCCAGTTTCCAGTTCTCGTGAAAGCTACGAGTATTAGGCCTATGTAAAAGTTACGTTGCCACATTTCTCAGTGTGCACGTTATTTCATTGAAAAGTCCCCGTTTCTAGGCCTCAAAAGGGCCCGGACACCAGATTCAGCTCCTGTCTCCTGAGCCCTCGCTGAGGAGCGATACAGCCCCCACCTGTATCCCTGACCCTTCACTTACTTCCTGCCTCACAGTGCCCGGCTCGGCCTGGCTCTGCCTGCCAGTCTGCCAAGAGTATGTTATGATTCTAGTTATCAGTCCAGCCCTCCTTCTGTGCATTCCTAAAGCTACTGAATCGCATCAATAGTTTCCGTCATCGTCTAGCCTTTACGTTTCCATGTAAGAGAAATACTGTATTAATGGTCATTTAATATTCTTCAACACGCACTACATGTAGAATAATGCATGCACCAGTCTTAGTATCTGTTAGCCTTTACCCCGATAACTTTTGGATTCTATCAACATGTTCTCTAAACATCAGATACTAGATAGTGTTTAGGTACATGTCGCCCTGACTCTCCAGACTTCAGTCTCTGCTCCTAACGCAGAAGTCATAGCCCCCAGCTTCTCCTAGTAACACGTCATTGTCAGTTTACGCGCACCACTAGGTTAGAGGTCCCAGCTCCTCAGGTTGCCCCCTCCATGTTTCCGCCCCATTTATGACATATTCTGTTACGTTTACATCACATGTTTATGTACACGCCTCTTGTTACACCTACTTTCACCCTTATCTTTCGCGACTGCTATGCACCCCACCCACTGCTCCGCCTATCGTATGTACTGTAATGCAATTGTTTTAGTATATATACTTGTGCACTGTTATTAAATGTTACGCCGATTCCGATCCTGCCCCCGGCAGCGCTGCCATCCTAGTCCTGTGCAGGTTGTCCTGTTCCTGTCCTTATGCTGTATTAAACCTGCAAACTCCTACTACCTCGAATCTTGACTCTTATTTATTGAGCTATCTGTTATTACTATATCCAGTCAAAAATAGATCCGGTATTATTTATTTATATACCACAGATCCATCATCAGGATTCTGAGTGAGCAGGTCTGGGAGAGGGTCACTCTCTTCCTCCTGTCCCTCATCTGTGGCCATGAGCAAGCTCATGTCCTTCCTGTCGACATATGCCTTGAGCCTGTTCACATGGAGCACCCTGAGGGGGCTCCTGGGGGTTCCAAGGTCCACCAGGTAGGTGACCTCTCCCTTTTGCTCAATGATGGTGTGGGGCCCAGACCATTTGTCTTTGAGGGCTGCTGGGGCCACTGGCTCCAGTACCCACACCTTCTGTCCAGGCTGGTACACAGTCAGGACAGCCTTCTGGTCATGCCAAGCTTTTTGGAGTTCTTGGCTGGCCTCTAGGTTTTTAGTTGCCTTCTCCATGTATTCAGCCATCCTGGAGCGGAGACCAAGTACATAGTCCACTATGCTGGTTGCAGGCTTTTTGAAAGGTCTCTCCCATCCTTCCTTCACCAAACACAGGGGTCCTCTTACAGGATGCCCATACAGAAGCTCAAAAGGGCTGTAGCCAACCCCCTTCTGTGGGACCTCTCCGTAAGCAAACAAGAGGCAGGGTATCAGGACATCCCATCTACGCCTGAGCTTTTCAGGTAGTCCATGAATCATCCCTTTGAGGGTCCTGTTGAATCTATCTCTCAACAAGCCCATTGCACTGTGGATGATAGGGTGTGGTGAACTTGTAGTTAACACCACATTCCTTCCACATTGCAGTCAGATATCCTGACATGAAGTTTGCACCTCTGTCAGAAACAACCTCCTTAGGGAAGCCCACTCTGGAGAACACTCCAACTAGGGCCCTTGCCACTACAGGTGCTGTAGTGGTCCTAAGTGGAATAGCTTCAGGATACCTGGTGGCATGGTCCACCACCACCAGTATAAACTTGTGCCCTGATGCTGTCTGGGGTTCCATTGGACCAACAATGTCAATCCCCACTCTTTCAAAGGGAACCCCCACCACAGGTAGTGGTATGAGAGGGGCCTTTGTGGTGCCACCTGACTTACCACTGGCTTGGCAAGTGACACAGGCGCGACAAAACTCCTTGGTATTCTCATTCATGTGGGGCCAGTGAAAGTGTGAGACAAGCCTGTCCCAAGTCTTTGTCTGGCCTAAGTGACCTGCAAGGGGAATCTCATGGGCCAAGGTGAGAAGGAAACCTCTCAGAGACAAGGGGATGACCAGCCTCCTGGTTGCACCAGGCTTGGGGTCTCTTGACTCAGAGTACAGGAGTCCATCTTCCCAGTATACCCTATGGGCACCTGTGGCATTCCCTGCAGCCTCAGCAGCAGCCTGCTGTCTGAGGGGTTCAAGGGAAGGGCAGTCTAACTGTGCCTTCCCCAGGTCTTCTCTGGAGGGTCCCCCTGAGCCCAGAAACTCAACTTGATCAAGTTCAAGCTCTTTAGGCTCAGTTTCCCTCAGCTCTCTCAGATCAGCCTCCTCAGAGACTTGATCTTCAACCTGGGGCAAGGGGGAAGGCAAAGCCTTAACCCTACTGCTCTTCTTCTTGGAAGGTGTCTGGTCCATTCTTCCAGGATCCAGCAGCTGTTCAGTGGGGCATCTTCTGGCCTGTGACCTAGTCACAGCAAGCACATGTGCTGGCAAGCCTAACATTTCCATGTGAGTCCTCTGCTCCACTTCTGACCATAGTGATGACTCCAAATCATTGCCCAACAAACAATCCACTGGGAGGTCTGAACTAACCACAACTTTCTTTTGGCCACTTACCCCTCCCCAGGAGAAAGCAACAAGCGCCATACTATGACTGGTAGTGACGTTGCTGGCATTGGTCACCAGGAAATCTGTACCTGGCATGATCTGCCCAGGGTCCACAAAGTTAGGTGTCACCATGGTGACACTGGCACAAGTGTCCCTACAGGCCTGAGCCATTTTGCCATTTATTAAAGGTGTCTGCCTGTATTTGCCCAAAGTATTGGGACTTACATCAGGGGACATATCCATATCCCCTGTACAGACAAGGACAACCTGAGTGAGTGTGCCAACTAAGTTGTCAGACTCCTCAGTTCCCAAGGTTAACCCAACTAATCCCTTGGGAGGTGCACTACCACTACTGACTGTACTAGGGGGTGCAGTTGCCTTAGGGGCTGTAGTGGTAGAGGTTTGCCCTCCTCTTTTGGTGCACTCACTAAACCAGTGAGACTTACTTTTACAGTACTGGCACCACCTTTTTGACTGGCCTTCTTGAGTCTTCTTTTTCTGCTGTGAAGCCTGACCCCCACCCTCTTTGGTTTGTTGGGGACCTGTTGAAGACTTCTGGTCATTTTGTTCACTCTTAGTATTACCCTTCTGGTCTGCTTTCTTCTGACCACCCTGGTTCTGGTTCTGGTTCTGCTTGATCCTTGTTCTGACCCATTTGTCTGCCTTCTTTCCCAATTCTTGGGGAGAGGTCAGATCTGAATCAACAAGGTGCTGGTGCAATAACTGGTTCTGACAGTTATTTAAAATTTGTTCTCTCATCATCAGATTATACAATCCTGTGTAATCAGTAACCTTGCTACCCAGCAACCAGCCCTCCAAAGCCTTAGTGGCACTATCCACAAAGTCAGACCAGTCCTGAGACTGAGTTTTCTGGGTGTCTCTGAACAGTAACCTGTACTGCTCAGTGGTTAAACCAAACCCATCAACCAGTGTATTCTTCAGGACCTGGTAATTGTTAGCATCCTCCACTCTTGTAGTGAGGAGCTTATCTCTACCTTTGCCATCAAAGGAGAGCCACAGTATAGCTGCCCACTGACTCTGGGGAATGCCCTGCACAGTGCAGGCCCTCTCCAAAGCAGCCATCCATTTCTGGATGTCATCCCCTTGTTTAAAGGGGGGCACTATCTTTGTCAGGTGTTTAGTATCTAAACCCTTCTCTCTATCTCTTGTGAGATTGCGGCCACCAGTGGGAGCTAACCCACTCATCTGCTGCTCTCTAGCAAATGCAAGCTTTTCTTTGGCCAGGGCAAGTTCTTCCCTTTCAATCCTCAGAGCAGCCTGTCTCATTCTGGCTTCATGCTCTATTCTCTGAGGGGAAGTCAATCTCCTCTGGGGAGAGTTCCTTCTCCTCTGAGAAGAGGCATTAGAGTGCAGAGATCTATTGGAGTCCCTAGAAAGAGATCTATCTCTCCTAACTCCAAGGTTAGGCCTACTTAGGGTCAGTACTGGGGGTTCCCCAGATCCTAGCCCAAGCAAGTCTATGTTGGCCCTAGTTAGCCTTCTGACTACCTCAAGACCTTTGTCTGCCTCATCCCCAGAGAGTTCCTCAGGATCCTCCTCCTCAACTGCATTTACAGTGTTGTGGAGGTCTGGATCCCCAGTGGTACCCTCTAAGGCTGGCATATTCCCATCTAGCTGAGAAATCTTTCTCGCATCATATGTCTCTAAGAGACCTATCAGAAAGGGAATGGTGGGGTTAGACCCCTGTTTCAGTTTCCTGGAGGTACACACTTGTCTCATCTCCTGGAAACTGAGAGCTGCATATCTTGAAGTGACCTGTGGAGGGTCAATAACCACAAGGGGAGTCTCTGAAGACTCTCCATGGGTAGACATGCTTTTCTAGTGAGGTGTAAGTGGTGCACTTACCTACACTATTTGTTTGCCTACTGATCCTTTGCTAGAGTTGTAGTTTAGGGTGTGCTAGGCCCTAGGAGCTACAACAGCTGGTTCAGTAGAACTCAGAGTATTCTAAGCTAAGTTATATGTACCTTAGTACTTATGTGATCTTTCAAATGATATTCTTAGGATATGTGTGGTAAAACAACAGCAAGCTCAAATCCCAACCGCTGCTCACCAATGTGAGAAGTTGGCCTGATATGCAGTGTTCACTATTCTAGTGATCACTATGCATCAGTCCAAACAACCCTTATTGATGATTGGTTTTAAGTCAACCTTATAGACCAGCTATCCTAGTAGCGTGGATACGAGCAGTCTAAGGCTAAGACTCTAGAGGGCGTGTTAAGCCAGCTGTTTTACCATCACATTACCCCTTGAACACCAAGTGAAAGGACACCACACAAGTTGTTATGAAAATAAACAGATATTTATTTATAACAAGACTACCCTGAACTCTTTATGAGTCAGGGAGCTAAGCACATAACAAAACTCTTAAGAAAATACTTTAAGTCGCACAATTTACACAAATGCCCTAGGGGCACGAAAAACCATATATTACAAAAATGGAATGCGAACTACTAGCAGGTAAGTAACTATTCTCATAGACTTTAGAAACGCTAGTCCTACAATGCTAAACACTTAGATTAGTTGCAGGAGGCCTGTGGACGTCGTGTGCAGAGTGGGAACTCTCACGCGTAAGGCGGGAAAAAGTCTATGGAGGCTAGTAGTCACAAAGTTACTGTTCTCGGGCGAACCCGACTTGGTGGGTCGAAAACAAGAGTGGATCCGAACACTTAGGGTGTTGGACTATGCTGGAGCACCGGAGTACTCAGGTTACCTAGCCCAGGGGCTGCGGCTGCATAGGGTTGAAGTTGCGTCGGAAACCCTCGTTGAAGATCCAGGAGCCTGAAGAAAGAGTTGCTGGCAGGCGGCCAGTGGAGAAAGTTCGGAGTGATCCAAGCCTGGATCAGGGAAGAAGAAACCTGTAAGCAGAGGGGACCAAGTTCTGAATCACTAGCCAGTGATTTGAGTGGGCACCAGGATGGCACCGGACGAAGTCACCTCAGCCAGGTGAGTGGGCGCTGCTGGGCTCTGCAGTCTCTCGGACCAGGAGGCGTTGTCGGCGACCAGGATGGAGGTGCGAGCTGTCCCACGAAGGTTCTTGCTGTCGACGTCGCTGGACCCAGGATTGGGCAACAAGTCTTGGCAAATGCAAGGCCCACGCGGTGGACCTAAAATGGCGTCTTGAGTGGACCAGGAGGGTCCAGGGTGCTCCTCTGTTGGAGGGGAGCAAGGGCTAGTCTGGAGCAACCAGACCAGCAGTAGTTGTCGTCGTGGAGCGTCGTGAAGGGGTCACTAGCCAACGGGCAAGCGACCTGGACAACGCGGTTGGCAGCAAAGAGCAGAAGGGCCCCACGCAGATCTCGTGGATGCAGGGGGGCTGAACTTCGGTGCTGGAGCTGCTCAGGGTCGGGGCTTCTCTTACCCCAAAGCACTCAGTCGAGGGTCACTCGGGAGTCGTGCTGGACAAGCGTCGTGCAGTTCTGAAGATGGCCGGTCCCTCGAGGTCTCGTCGCACCCACGGATCACAGCTGGGCTGATGATGTAGGTTGAGGTCAGAGGTGCCAGGGAAGCCGGTTCTCGTCATGATGGAGCAGTCTTGATCCGAAGGAGAGGCTGGTAACAAACCGCGATACTTGGTTGGTGCCGGCTGCTGCAGGGTGACTACTCCTTAGTCACAAGGGAGAAATCTTGAGAAGAGTCTTGAGTTCCTTCTTGCAGAAAGTAGTTTCAGGATTCAAAGATGATCTGATTTGGAAGGGGCCAGTTCCTACCTTTATCCTGAAAAAGGGGACTGGCACGCGACTAAGTCCTGCCCAATGGGTGGGACCAGGAGGGGGGTGGTTACACCCCTCTCCCTTTGGCGGGCTTTCCCCAGGCCAGGGGCTGGAGTGCCCCTGGAACTGGTTCCAGCCGGCCTATACACAGTGAGCACCGGGGTGCCACTTGCAGTCACCTTCCTCTAAAGCCCTGCCTACCTAGGATACACAAAATCCTGTCTGGGACGGTGCTGGCACCGCCCCTGACAGGAAACCCTTTGTCCTTGCCTCCTGCTCTGGGAGGACTCCCAGCAGCAGGAGGGCAGACTTGTGTCTCGGTGGCAGCATCCATTTTGTGGAGCTAAGGCTATGTCTGACTTTAACCGGGGTTACAGGTTACATACATGTCGTGTCCCTCTAGAAGGGTGGAATGCTAACCCCGTCGCCAGAATTGGCGAGGGGTTAGTATTCCAATTCGTATGACACCTTACTCGACATGTTTTGATAAAGCGATACCAGAGTTGGCATATAACCGCGAGGATTATAATGCACTAAAGAGTATATGGTATGCGATATCATGGAAACGGCTAAGGGATGGATCCCGAAAGCCGCAGACAGGCTCAGCTCATGCCAGAGCACTATCTCACACGATTCCAAGCACTCTGCCCTCAGGATTGTTAAGGCCTGCCATAGGAGTGACTGATAGGAGATCTGTGTGTCCATTTAGGTTTAGATATAGGGATACTATATCTAAAGCAAAGGGTGAGTACACCACCTTGCCCCCAGCTGTCAAGCAGCCAGTTGTGTCTGTTTGGTTAGTCAGTCCAGGGGTGGCATAATACATGCTGCAGCCCCTGGGAGACTTCTGGGTACACCTCAGCCCTGGGTACAGGGACTTGGAAAGGGCCCAGTGCCAATTCAGTACCTGGGTACAATTTGGAATAGAGAGAACAGCTAGGCTGTGGGTCTGATTAGCAGGCCCACAGCCAGGGAAAGTCGTAAACCAGTGAAGCAAAAAGCAAAAAATCTGGGTGATCATAGGATTGCAGACCCTACTCTCCTACACTTGGTGAAGGTGTGAACGCTGCTCCAGGTAGCAGCTCTGCAAATGTCTTTAATCTGTACCCCCGCGAAGAGGGCTGTCGAAGAAACCACAGATCTCGTGGAATGAGCTCGAATCCTGCCAGTCAGAGGTTTCCCTGCAGCAGTGCGACAATGCAGAATGGCACTCGTGATCCATCTTGAAATGCCCTGTTTGGAAAGAGGAAGGCCCTTGCTTGGGCCTCCAAAGGCAACAAATAACTGAGAGGATCTTCGAAATCCCTTAGTACGTTCCAAGTAGAATTTCAAACACCGCTGTACATCTAAAGAATGCAATGTTCTTTCTGCTGGTGTAGCCGGTTGAGGAAAGAACGCTTTCAGAATGACCGGCTCATTCAAGTGGAAGTCCGAGGGTACCTTAGGCATAAACCTAGGATTAGTTCTCATGATGACAGTGTTTCTTTTGAATTGGAGGAAAGGTTCTTGGATAGTCAAGGCCTGCAATTCTCCAACACGCCTAGCCGACGTGAGAGCGAGGAGGAGAGCCAATTTCCATGAAAAGTATTTCATGTCAGAACGATGGATTGGTTCAAATGGGCCTTTCATGAGTTGAGAAAGGACTAGATTTAAATGCCATGTAGGAGGAGGTGGTCTCACTGGTGGATAGACTCTGAACCAGCCCTTAAGAAACTGCTTGACAATTCTGGAAGACCACAAGGAAGGCCCAGAACCAGTCCTTCTGAACCTTGATATTGCCGCCAAATGGACCTTAATCGATGAATGGGCTAGTGCCGACTTAGCCAAGGACAGCAGATAAGGAAGGAGCTGATGAGGCTTGGAAGTAAAAGGATCAATGCCCTCTTTCCTGCACCAGCAACAAAATCTTTTCCACTTAAAGCGGTAAGTCCTGTTCATTGAAGGAGCCCTTGCCTGGGAAAGGACCTCTTTAATCTCTCTTGATAAGGGTAGGTTCATAAACTCTCGCTGCTCAGGAGCCATGCAGTCAGGTGTAACGACTGTGGATCTGGGTGCCAAACTTGTCCTTCGGACATCGTGAGGAGATCTGGTAGAACCTCCAAAGGAAGAGGAGGGGCTATCGACAAGAGATGGAGTTCCATGTACCAGAACTGCCTCGGCCAAGCAGGGGCTATGAGGATCATCCTGCACGGCTCCACCTTGATCTTCCTGATGAGCCGTAGGATCAGAGGTATGGGAGGAAAGGCGTAGACAAATGTCCTCGACCATGCTATCGAAAGCGCACTCCCCAGGGAACCTCGATGGTGAAGCCTGCTTGCATAAGACCGGCATTTCTTGTTGGTTGGAGTGGCAAAGAGATCGATTTCCGGTCTGCCCCACTGGCTGAAGATCTCCTCCAAAACCCTTTGATTCAATTCCCATTCGTGGCTGACTGAGGATGACCTGCTCAGTCTGTCGGCGTTTTCGTTGAGGATCCCTGGCAAGTGTTCTGCCTTCAGCGATATCCTGTGAAGATTCGCCCATCCCCAGATCTGTTGAGCTTCGTGCGACAATGTGCGAGATCTGGTTCCTCCCTCCTTGTTCACATAGTGCATGGCCGTGGTGTTGTCTGTCCTGATAAGCACCTGTGAACCTTCCAGCCGAGGAAGAAAAGCTTGCAGAGCCAGTCTTATCGCCCTTAGCTCTAAAAGGTTTATGTGGAGATGTTTCTCCTGGGGCGACCAATGACCGCTGACATGCAGGTCCTGCATCACTGCCACCCAACCCTCCAATGACGCGTCCGTTGTCACCACTTGTGGAGATGGATCGCTTACGAAGGATAGACCTTGGGACAAGTTGTTTTGATCTGCCCACCATAAGGCCGCTTCCTTCATCACTGGAGTGACGGTCACTCTGTCCTCGAATGAACCGTGGACCTGTTTCCACTGGTTGTCCAGCTGTTCCTGCAGAGGATACATTCATTGTCTGCAATGGGGAAATAGTGGGATACACGATGAAATCACTCCCAGGAGAGACTTGTATCGGCGTACTGAAAGACACTTTCTTGCGTGTAAGTCCCGGGCCAAGGTCTGTAATTTCTCCCTCCTTTCCGGAGTAGGGAAGGCTTTTGAGAGCTTTGAATCCAAAACGGCTCCTAGGAAGCGAGCCTTACTGGACGGGACCAGGGAGGACTTGCCGTTGTTCAGAGTGAGTCCCAGATTCTGAAACAAATTGGTACAAGCTCGAACAGCCTCGAGCGCTGCCTCCCTGGACGGAGCTTTCAGCAACCAGTCGTCCAGGTAGACTTGGAAATGGTTTCTTCGCAGGAAAGCTGCTACTGGCGCCAGCACCTTCGTAAAAATTCTCGGGGCTGAGCGGAGTCCAAAGGGTAAAACCCTGAACTGAAAATGGCTCTTGGCTACTGTGAATCGCAGAAACCTTCTGTGTGCTGGGTGAATCGGAACGTGGAAATACGCATCCATGAGTCGAGCGTGGCCATGAAATCCCCCGGACTGATGAGCTTCAAGATGTCCTGGAGAGAGACCATCTGGAAGGACAGGGAGATGAGATAGGTGTTTAGCTCCCTGAGGTCTAAAATGGGGCGCCATGTCTCTAGCGTTTTCTTCACCAGGAAGAACCTGGAATAGAATCCTTGCCCCCCTTGGTTGGAGGGGACCGGCTCTATCGCTCCCTTCAAGAGCATCTGTTGGACCTCGAGCTTCAGGAGACGATGGTGTTTCGATGGAATGGCTGCCGGGGGCTTGGGTGGAGGGACTTGCGTGAATTCCAGGGTATGCCCTTTCCGAATGATGTTGAGCACCCAACGGTCCGATGTTATCCTGGAGCAATTGTGAAGGTATTTGGTGACCCTCCCTCCAACTGATGATCTCTTGAAGGAGGGTCCAGTAGGAAGAGCCAGGAGGCCGCTATTGGCGCTTGGACGAATCTCGTCCTTGTCCAGCCTGTTTCCCCTTATTGTAAGGCCTGGAGTAGTTGGTAGACTGGCCCTGCCGCTGTTGATAAGGCTGACGGTATTGCTGGGAACCTGAGCCCGTGGAGGAATAGCGCTGCTGTTGGAAGGACCCCCTGAAGTTACCACCTCTGCCTCTGGATCCTTTAAAAGGAGACTTTCGGTACTGAAGGGTGCCCAAGGACCTGGACGTCTTCGTGTCCTTCTTTATTTCTTGAAGAGTGTCGTCAATGAGTTTGCCGAACAATGCCTCACCATCCAAGGGAAGATCCAGGACCTTGTTTTGGATCTCAGGCCTTGAGCCATCCTTGGCGACGGAGGACAGCCGCCCCAGCCAAGGAACAAAACGCCGTTGTTGCAATGTCCATTGCACAGTCAATGATCTCCATCGACGTCGCTTCTCCCTATTGCAAAATCTTTTTCGCCTCAGATGTTGACTCTGGAGGCAGCTGGTCAAGGTACGGGGCGACATCACACCAAAGCTGGAGGTCGTATCTACCCAGGATCGCCAGGGCATTAGCAGCCCGCACCAGCAAACTCACCATCGATGAGAATCTTTTCCCCGCATTATCCAACCTCCACCCTTCCTTGTCCGGAGGAGTTGTCAAGGGAGCAGAGGGGTTACGGGATTTCCTCTGCGCTGCCTGCGAGAAAACGGAGTCTGGTCTTGGATGACCCGTTAAAGCCGCCGGCCCATCGTCAGGTGCCCTGTATTTTTTATCTAGACACGGTAGCACAGGGACCACCGTCGCCGGGTTCTTCATCGCCTTTAGGCCCTCTTTCCATAGATGATCCACAATAGGAATGGACCTAGTTGATTTCCGAAAGGGTTCCTTGAAATCGTATAGGAAACAATCTGTAGTAACCTTAGGCATGACCAATTTGAATCTGCCAGCAGCCCTTTCCATCAGCTGATGGAAGCCCCCAATGTCTGCTGGCGGGGAATCCGCCGGATCCGGGACTGGTGATGCGGGATCCAGAATGATATATTCATCATATTCAGTATTAGGAACTGAATCATGATCCGACTGCTGATCCTCATCCGAGGAATCATCATGGGCTTCCTGCAGCCCGGACGAATCCTGTTGGCAGGATGTCTGAGGCTGAGGAGAAACTTGAGCCGGAAAAGTTGGTGTCAATGGTGAGGCCGAAACCACTGTAGGCGCAGCAGGCGGTGTTGGAACCGGAATTGGCCTATTCGCCTTAGATTTATAGTCCTGCAGCATCCTTTGCAGATCTTGGAGAAAAGAAGATGGCACTGTGACCATATCCTGTCCAGCATGGTGCTGTAATTGGGCCGCTTGATGATGACCAACCTCTTTGTGGTCGTATTCGCCCTCAGAGTCCGTCTCCTGGCATTTGACTAGAAGTTGGGAGGGACTATTGGCATAGCTGTAGGAGTCCTGGTCCTCCTCCTCCTCCGACTCTCCTTCCTGAAGAAGCATGGTTGGCAGTAGGGGAGACACAGTCCTCGGAGAAGTCATCTCCGGCGTGATTCTTGTTACAGAAATCGTAATTCTCTTTTCAGAGGACAAGATCGTCGACGGGTCCGTCGTCGACGGTTGTACCTGCGTCGACGAGATCGGGGTGGTCGAAGTCGTCGACGATGTAACTGTCGACACTCCAGATGTCGCCACTGTCAAAGTCGTCGTCGTCGATGCCCTCGTCGACGAGACCGCCGTCGTCGTCGACGTCGTCACCATCGTCGTCGGCAAAACTGTAACGATCGTCGTCGGTACCTTCGTCATCGACACCTTCATCATCGGCACCTTCGTCGTCGGCACCTTCGTCGTCGGCACCTTCGTCGCCAGCACCTTCGTCGTCGGCGCCTTTGTCGTCGGCCATCGACGCTACCTTCGTCGACGAAACCCCTGTCGATTTCTTCGTCGACGGAACGTCCGCCGTCGACGTCTTCGTCGTCGAGGACTTAGAACTCCTCTCAGAAGACTGGGATGAAGGTTTCTTGAAGGCTGAGGCAGTCTTCTCACCTTTGGAAGGCGTAATAGGTCCTACCCTCTCCTTTTCACCTCGGTGAGGAGATTTGCTGGGACCTAGGCTCTCAGACTCACTGGGGGTCTTTTTTGAGGCCTTAGAAGAACTTTCCACAGAAGGAGAAGGGGAACCCCTACCCCTTTTCACTGACCTTCTCAAAGAAGACATCGACGCTGCGTCCTCACTGGATTTCAGCTTCTGGAGCCATGTCAAAAGTCTACCCTCACGGTCCCGGAGGGTCTTGGTCGAAAAGGTGCGACAGATCTTGCAGTCCGCAGCCTGGTGGTCAGGATAGAGGCAATAGATGCAGTCTTTGTGCTTATCCTCCACAAAAAGCCTCTTTTTGCCACAGGTGGAAAATGGCTTAAAAAGGGCTTTTTTCTTCTCCATTTCAGACATGCTGGAAGGCAGCTAACAATCCTGAAGTGAATCTGAAAGATTCTGAAGAAAAAATCCTGAAGAAATTCCTTTGAAGAGTAGAAGTTGAGCAGAGCTCAAAGGAGACTCCCTAAGCACAACGTGCGGTAGAAAATCTGAGGCTCTGAGGTTCCTTCAGGAAGGTTCTAAGGGGTGAGGCACTTCTGATTGGCTGATGCCTAAGTTTGGTCTCTTTTACACAAAGAGGGTGATATGCTACAAAAGGGAATTAGGCCTAGGCCTTTTTCCTTGGTCTTTTGTACCTACAGCTATGGTATTTTTGTTACCGGGACTCCCATTCCGACGACGGGGAATGATACAAAGCATGGGAATCTATGAAAGTTCCAATACTGGGGTAACAACAAAAACCGTGTTTTTCAGGTGTTTGTGGAATTTTTATTTAATTTTAATTATTGCTTGCTTTAAGCACTGATAGTGCATGTGTATAGATAGCGTGTGCAAAGGGTATATGAGGTCCAAATACATTTTTACTGCACCAGAATGGACTACAAAGTCAATAGCATTCTACATTAACCCTGAGTATAGTAAAGATGCTTTCAGCACACCATCTGAAGTTACAAGGATCTCTTACAGGGAAGCACTTCAGCTCAGGTATCGATTTTGACAGACCATCATACAACTTTAACACATATGTAGCTGAATTACTGCAAATACAAACAATATCACTCCAATTTTCGGGGAACTTGGTAGGAACTTTTTTCAGCAGCGTTCCAAGTGACACTGTGTTCCATGTTTACCAAACGTCTGGTGTCATGTTTTCACCACTATCTCAGATGCTTGGTGACAACATTCGTTTCACATACACTAGTCACTACATCTTGTATTGAATGTTTAAAGCTTGGGGTGTTTGGCAATTCACTTACAATCAATACTGACTCACTAAGAAAGGGTGCATATGTATCAAAGGATTTCACCCATTCTTGGTCTGTGGGTAAATGTGATGGTACATCTTAAGAAAGATTCTTATGAAACCAGACATTTTACCTATCAGTCAAATCAAATGTAGCCAAAATATCAAATATGATTTTGATATTTCCCAATTCTCTACGGTTTATAAAATAAGTGAATAAGAGCTAAAACATGCTTCTAAACACTGCATCATTAGACCAAAGACCACAAAACTGAAAAAAGCAGAAGGAAGAATAGACAATGTTTTAGTGACATCCCTAAATAACAAAAGTCACGCAGAATAATGCTAGCCCAGTCTTTCTTCATGCTACCTTGTATAACAAAGTTGCATAGTAGTGGCCCCTTCAGGAAGAAATAAAAATGTCTACACTGGTGATAGCTATTTTCCTTTCGGTGGGGTTTTATCAGTTATAATAGGTTTAAACTTGAAACCAGATAGCCTAAGCAGAACATACTGTAGCTTCTCGAATGGATGAGCATACTTTTTCACAAATTAGAACTTTAAAATTACCTTCATCTTGAAGGCTTTCTTCCCACTCTTCATAGCATTGTCTTCGAAGGAAAACTCGTTTTCTCGAATGATGGCTCGGCTATCTTTGTCACCTGTGTAGGTCACCACGTAAAAATATGGAGCCCACATCTGGAATTCACGCTCCCAGTTGATGATGGTAGAGAGGGGAGCACTGACCAGAAATGGTCCTTTGGTATGTCCCTGTAAGAAAGAGGAAATGCAGCAGAAAAACAGAGGAAAGAAAGAAAGGGAGGTACCAATATGGGCAAAAACAAGCATCAGAGAGGAAAGCAGACAAAAGAAAGAATAGACATGCCAGAGAATGAAAGGAATATGAAGTAAAACATAGCAAATAGAAACATTAAAAGGGTGTGATGGAAGAAAAGTAATTTGGAACAAAAGAGTAAAATGGATGGATGAAGTCAAGGGGAATTATGTGAGAGATAGAAAAAAACAAGGACATTAACACATTAAAAATGAGAGATTGCAAAATGGGAATTAAAAATGAAAATGATACAGCTAAAGAGTGATGCTTTAGATTAAGGGATAATTTTGAAAATGGTTGTTCCTTTAAAAAGCAGAGAATGAAACAAAAACCAGAAGGATATAAAAAAAACTACTAAGCAGGCCTTATCTTGATTAAGAAGTGCTTCTTCACTACTTAAAAGAGTATAAAATATCACATTCGACTATTAAATACACACCTTGAACATAAAGGGGCCATATCTTTGTCACTTGTGAATCGTTGGGAAATATATAGACTGCTGGGAGCATCTCTTCCTTACCTCTTTGTAAAGGGAATACAGAAAGACGATTGTCTGTATAGTCTTGCCGAGCCCCATTTCATCAGCCAGGATTGTATCAGTGCCCTGCGCCCAGGAAAAGCGCAACCAGTTCAGTCCCTCTAACTGATACATATGTAAGGTTCCACCAGTGGCAGTGACAAAGTCGGGTTGGCTGTCATATTTGATTGTTGGCTGAAAGTGAGACATGTGAAGACGTTGATATCTATATCAGCATTTAGGCGTTTGCTATTACACTATCCTAGACATGCTGCTTCACTCAGTTATCTGTACTACCACAGCACAGATATGGGGGAAGGCCTGAGAAAGTGTGAGACCAAAAGCCTGTGTTTAACAGGTCGTTTCTATCTTTATTTCAGTACCTGGCTCATATGTTTAGCAGGGAATAGAACACTAAAAAAGTTTTTCAAATGATCAGAGGCAAAGCATTTCAACATGTTTGTATAAGCAATTGTGAGCACAGAACAGGCTATATCTCAGGGTTACAGCACACCAGCTTCACTGCAGAGAGAGTCTGCCTTTAAAAACTGCTTCAATAAGGGACTAAAACACTCCATCCAAAGCCTTCGGCATGTCAGCACACAGCGCTACAACAGAGTAGCACTAGTTTTCACTTTAATCCAGTCTGATCACTATCTCTGCCACACAGCATCTAACAGTTCATATAAGAGATTGCTGCTACCCTCCAAGGGATATTACAGTCAGGGCAGGATGATGTCTGCTATAACATAAGACGACTCGGTCTCTCCAAAATATCCAGTAAATTTTCTCCCACAGCTTCCACACCCTTTTGCCACTGAGCTATCGACAAAATCTATTCTTCCTAATCTAAACACTATGAAGCTCATCCTTTGCCATTTAGCAAAACAGCACACATTCATCAGCTCGGGTTTTTAAAAAAGGATCTTTATTTGCCACACCTAAAGAACTTTGATTAACTTATCTTTACATAAGCATACTATGTGGATTCCTTCGTAATCATCTTTTTCAATACATTCCAGTTACTAGTAACTGGTTTTCCTCACTCAGGCAAGATATCAACAATGGTACAAACAAGCGATACAGCAGTAAGCAGCTGTGAACAGAGATTCATTTCAGTTAAGAGGTCCTTCTTTTCTGTGTAAACGTAGATTTCTCTCATTTTTAGAGACACATTCTTCACCATGCTTCTACATAAGGAACTTGGTTGTAAACAATTGCCTGAAAAACTGTAATTGTCAACATTACTTGCAAAATCATCTCATATACAATAAGGTAGACTGAAAAGAAGAAACACGTATGCCCAAAAAATAATAAAGCATTTCTCCCGGAATAAAAACACTGTGACATAAAGTTCATATCTGAGAATAGCTGAAACCTGGTGTATCCAAGACAACCCCTAGCTCCCAGCCAACTAGACCACTTGTCTGACCACTAAATCACCCAAGCACCTCTCAACCAATAAGGTATAAGGAGCTTTCATTTTGACCAATTGCAATGTGCAGGTCATACAGAACATCTTTTGCTCATGAGCCTGCAATGTTTTTGTAAAGTGGTACCATTTACACCTGGAAAACGCCTGAACTCTTGAAACGTTTAGCAGCAACTGTAGAAATGGCACACATTTCATATACAAAGAAGTAGCAGAAAACTGATGGAGACTGATTGTTTCAAATCAGTCCACCTCATATTAGATTCAGATGGTCAAAAACATTCATATTTTGCTAATATTTTGTTCAATATCGAAAGAAGGTCTAGCAGATATCTTTGTTTAACCTGCTTTTGTTGAAATTGTGGTACAATGCATTTAATTAAAATGTATGATTTTCGGCAAATATATTCATCTATATACCAGGCAAAAGAAGTTATGGACACTATAAGATGATTCATCAAGCAGATCAAGCCCACCCAGTAATAAAATTGGAATGGCCCAGCATCTCTGTACATGTATAAGCTGCGCAATATGAGGCACGTCTTGTTCCTTTACAACACCAAATAAAAGTACATAGGGCAAAATTTAGACAAGAAAAAAAAGATGGGGATATACATTTGGGAGAATCCTAAACAAGTAAAGCACTTTAAGAAAAATTGTCATTTTTATGATCCACCCTACAAATGTTCACACTTTTTAAAAGTTCTTCATACAATTCGCAACACTGCCACATAACTAATTGTCAAGATGCAAAGGTTAGTTACCTGTAAGTATGTAGATCTCCCCTCCACGGCCACCCTTTTGAAGGAGAAGAAAAGGTTACACACCCCTCGTCCTGTTTCTGACTCACAGGTATCTTCATTGACGTAATAAACATAGAATATTCTCCGCCGCATATCGCAGACCCCAGAACATCTTTTCGCATATTTTCTTCCATGGAAAGCAGCAGAGTCTCTGTCCATGATGTAATAATAGGGAAATGCACTGGAAGCCTAAGGCTTATTCTTTTCTGAATGTGCATATTAGGCTTTAGAATATTAGAAAAGATTGCACTGCAGCATCTATAATGGAAGGCTATCTGGTTACAAAGTGTACATGAAGGTAGAACTTAAGTCATATAGGCCTACGTTACAGGTAAAGGGTAAAAAGGAGACTGAATCTTTAAAACCTGGGAGGCACTACTTTCCCCCACATCTTCTACTGGCAGTTTGCCTTCCAGAGCCAGTTAATTTTTTAATAGATGGCTGAGAACAATACTACCTACAGAATATCAAAATAAGGAAAGACGGGGGCAGAGAGCTAAATGAAGGTCCAGTGCTTCGTGCTCCAGAGTAATGAGTCACTCCATAAAGAGAGTCGTTATTCCTAAAAAAATGAAGTGTGGGACAGGTCGTTTCAGAAGGAGGCGAAGTCGGAGAGACTTTTACTTGATGCCCTCACACACCGAAGGATGTCATGCTTCATCATAGGGCAGTGCTCCTGGTCATGCCGGCACAGCAGTGCCCTATGGGTCCCACAAAGGGTCGCTTTATCGGAGATCTGTTGGCTATCAAGCCGTATGGTGTGTGCGGGTCAGTGCTAGTTTTGTGATAGGTGAGTTGTAAGTTAAACAGATGACTGGAGGGTATCCAGAATGAATGAACTTAATAAAAGGTTCCCTCGGTCATGGTTAATAAACCAAAAGAAAACAAGTTACTTACCTGTAAATTTGCTTCCCCAGTATTGGTACTTTCATAGATTCCCATGCTTTGTATCTATTCTATTAAATTCTATTAAAATGATTTATAACGCGCACTATCACCATCGGTTTCTTGGCGCTCTTTGACATATTGCGTTGATCCAGAATGAGAGGGTTAATCATAAGCGGCTTGAAAGAGCAAGGTTTTTAGAGATCTGCGGAAACAGTCATACTTTGGGCAGAGACGGAGAGAAGGAGGTAGGGAGTTCCAGGTGGAGGGGGCTAGAACAGAAAAGCTCAGGCCACCATGCTTTTTCCTTTTGAAACGGGGGACTTCGAGGAGGTTTAGAGATGCTGAGCGAAGAGCTCTAGAGGGGATGTGACGGGACAAGGCTGAAAAGATGAACAAGGGGGCTGCGTCCGAAAGGGCCTTAAAAGTGGTGCATGCCAGTTTGAAAGTGCAGCGTTTAGAAACCGGAAGCCAGTGAAGAGTGCGGAGGAGGGGAGTGACGTGTTGATGTTTGGGCTGGCGGAAAATCAGGCGAGCAGCCTGATTCTGCACCAGCTGAAGTCGGTGAAGATGACATGCAGGAATTCCTGCGTACAGTATGTTGGCATAGTCAAGCCTGGAGGTGATGAGCGCGATGACAACTTGGATTAGGGCTTCTTTGGTAAGAAACCTGCTGATCTTACGGATCCGCCTGAGGTGGAAGAAACAGGCAGAAGTGACCGCGTTGATGTGCGGTCTCATTGATAGGTCTTCGGAAATGATCACCCCCAGACTTTTGACTGAGCTCACAGGAGTGGGTGCTGTCCCCAAGGATGTAGGCCAGAAAGTGGCATTCCATGGGTGATTGGGTCCTCCTACCAGAACGAGCTCGGTTTTGGTGGGGTTCAGCTTTAAGTGGCTGTGGTACATCCACTCCGCAATGGTCAGCATGGTAGACTGAAAGTTGATACGGGAGGAAGGGTGTGAGTCTATGGGAAAGATTAACTGAAGGTCGTCCGCATAGTTAAAAATTGTGACCGGGGAGTTGCGGAGGGAAGCTAAAAGTGGTTGGAGATACAAATTAAAAAGGAGAGGGGATAGTGCAGAACCCTGTGGGACACCGCAGGGAAGGGAAGTGTAGGACGCGGAAAAGGTGGAGAGGTGAACGGACTGTGAACGCTGGTGAAGGAAAGATCTGAGCCAGTCAAGGGCCAATCCCTGAATACCGGCGTTGTGGACACGGTCGATCAAGATGGTATGATCGACCGTGTCAAATGCCGCCGAGAGATCTAATAGGACAAGGGCTTGGAAGGTGTTTTTGTCAGCGCCTTTCCTGAGGGTGTCCATGACTGCTACTATGACCGCCTCGGTGGAGTGGAGGGGTCTAAAACCCGCATGTTGAGGATCTTAGAAGGAAGATTTCTCTATAAAAGAGCTCAAACAGCGGGTAACGTAGGTCTCCAAGATCTTTCCTAAGTATGGGAGGAGGGAGATGGGTCTGTAGTTACTAAGTATTGTGGGATCTGCATTGGGTTTCTTCAAGATCATTCCCCCGTCGTCGGAATGGGAGCCTCTGTAATAGAAAAATACCATAGCAGTAGGTACAAAAGTGAAAGACAGGCCTAGGCCTCATCTCATTTTGTAGCATATCCGCCTCTTTTTGTAAAAGAGACCAAAACAATTGCAACAACTAATCAGAGTAGCCTCACCCCATAGAACCCTCTTGAGAGAGCCTCAGAGCCTCATATTTTCGTAGCCATTGTGTAAAAGTAATTACATTTGCTGAAGGCTGAGCTTTCCCAGGGGAGGCGGGTGGGCGCATGGGAATCTATGAAAGTACAAATACTGGGGAACCAAAGTTGCAGGTAAGTAACTTGTTTTCTTGCCCCAGTATTGGACTTTCATAGATTCCCCTGCTTTGTATCAGAGTAGCTAGCAGTAAGCCACAAATGCACATTTTGTTAGATGCATATCAGCATAACACAGTATACGTATTATTATCAAATACAAAATGTGCAATAAAGGAAGGAGGGATAGAAGGGAAAGCTCACCGCAAACTGGAATAAATTCCTCAGGACTGCTTGTCCGACTGCTGTATCACTCCTTGTGGAAGAATCCAAACAGTAGTGTTTCGTGAATGAATGGGCACTGCTCCATGAAGCTGCCCTACAAATGTCCTTGATAGGGACACCAGAGAACAGAGCCGTAGATGATGACACTGATCTCTTAGAATGAACCTTGATCCGTCCCCTCAGCGGCTTCCCCGCTGCTTGATGACAGAAATGAATCGTGCTGGCACTCCAACGTGAGATCCCCTGCTTTGACAGGGGCAAACCTTTCCTTGGAGCGCTAAAAGCGATAAAAAGTTGCGAAGTCTTCCTGAATTCTTTCGTATGTTGAAGATAGAACTTCAGGCACCTTTGGACATGCAAAGTGTGGAGAGATCTCTCCGCCAGAGATGAAGGTCGAGGAAAGAAAGTCTTTAGTACTATAGGTTAATTTAGGTGAAAACTCGAAGGGACTTTTGGGATAAATTTTGGGTTTGTCCGTAAGATCAAAGACTAGAAGTTCTCCAACTCTCCTGGCTGATGTTATCGCCAGACGAAAAGCAATCTTCCAGGACACAAACTTCATGGCCGCTCTATGTATTGGTTCAAAAGGAGCCCTCATGAGATGGGCAAGGACCAGGTTGAGTTGCCAAATTGGAGGAGGAGGTCTCACCGGAGGGAAAGCCCTGAATAGACCCTTCAGGAATTGCTCTATCACCCTCGCGGACCAAAGAGAAGGGCCAGAGGTTGTTCGTCTGAACCTCGAGATCGCTGCCAGATGCACTTTAATGGAAGAGTGTTGAAGACCTGATTTGGCCAAAGACAATATGTCTGGTAAGATTTTATAAGGAGCCGAAGTAAAAGGATGAAGATTTTCCTTTTGGCACCATGCACAAAAGCGCTTCCATTTTGCACGATAGGTCCTGTTTGTACTAGGAGTCCGAGCTTGAGCTAAAATGTCCTTGCAATCTTGAGGGATATCTAAAGCATTGAACTCCCGGTGCTCAGGAGCCAAGCTGTCAATTGCAGAGAGCTCGGGTCCGGATGCATTACTTAGCCCTGGGACATCGTCAGCAGGGTAGGAATTGGACGCAGGAGAATTTGTTGCTCCTTAAGATAGAAGGAGGAGCTCTGTGAACCAAAACTGGCAGGGCCAAGATGGGGCTATTAAAATCATGGAGCAGGGTTCCGTCTTGAGTTTCCTCAGTATTCTTGGTATCAAAGGAATCAGTGGAAAGGTGTAAAGAAATGCGCCTGACCAGGCTATCGAAAGGGCATTCCCCAGCGACCCTCGATGGTGATACCTGCTTGCGTAGAATTGGCATTTCTTGTTCTAAGGAGTCGCGAACAGGTCTATAAGAGGAGTGCCCCAACGAGAGAATATTCTGTCGAGAGTTCTCTGATCCAATTCCCATTCGTGGGAGACTGACCTTAGGCGGCTCAATGAATCCGCCTCCACATTGAGAGAACCTGGTAGATGTTCTGCTGAGAGAGATATCTGGTGACGAATAACCAATTCCCAGATCTCCTGTGCCTCTTTTGAAAGGAGTTTGGATTTTGTTCCGCCCTGCTTGTTCACATAATGAATGGCCGTTGTGTTGTCTGTATGCACCAGGACTGTAGAATTTCGAATTTTTGGTAGGAAAGCTTGTAGAGCTAAACGAATTGCTCTCAGTTACAGTAGGTTGATGTGAGAGGTGCGAAGCTCTGGAGACCAGTGATCGCTCACTTGAAGAACCTGTAATACAGCTCCCCAGCCTTCTAGAGAAGCGTCTGTGGTCAGGACTAACAGAGAGGAAGGAACCGTGAAGGAGAGACCTTTCTCGATATTGCTTGTTATAGTCCACCACCTGATCGCCTTCTTCATGACACGAGTAATCTTTATCCTGTCTTCGAAAGACCCCTCTGCTTGACGCCATTGCAAGTCTAGTTGTTCCTGCAGGGGACGCATGTAAAGCCTGCAGTGCCATTGCAAGTCTAGTTGTTCCTGCAGGGGACGCATGTAAAGCCTGCAGTGCCCCAGTATTGGACTTTCATAGATTCCCCTGCTTTGTATCAGAGTAGCTAGCAGTAAGCCACAAATGCACATTTTGTTAGATGCATATCAGCATAACACAGTATACGTATTATTATCAAATACAAAATGTGCAATAAAGGAAGGAGGGATAGAAGGGAAAGCTCACCGCACACTGGAATAAATTCCTCAGGACTGCTTGTCCGACTGCTGTATCACTCCTTGTGGAAGAATCCAAACAGTAGTGTTTCGTGAATGAATGGGCACTGCTCCATGAAGCTGCCCTACAAATGTCCTTGATAGGGACACCAGAGAACAGAGCCGTAGATGATGACACTGATCTCTTAGAATGAACCTTGATCCGTCCCCTCAGCGGCTTCCCCGCTGCTTGATGACAGAAATGAATCGTGCTGGCACTCCAACGTGAGATCCCCTGCTTTGACAGGGGCAAACCTTTCCTTGGAGCGCTAAAAGCGATAAAAAGTTGCGAAGTCTTCCTGAATTCTTTCGTATGTTGAAGATAGAACTTCAGGCACCTTTGGACATGCAAAGTGTGGAGAGATCTCTCCGCCAGATGACATCGATCCTAATAGGGATTTGTACTGACGGACTGAAAGAGTTTGTTTCCTTTGAAATCGGTTGGCAGAAAGAATCAGTCTGTTCTATCTCTCCTCTGAAGGGAAAACTTTGCAAAGAGTTGTATCCAGAATGGCACCCAGAAATCTTGCCGACCTGGACGGAAGAAGGACAGACTTGCTTCTGATTAGGCCTAGACCCAGATGACTGAAAAGTTGAATACAATCCTCGACTGCTATTGAGGCTGCTTGAAAAGTTGGAGCTTTTATCAGCCAGTCGTCCAAGGAGGGAAACGCCTGCAGAGACTGCCTTCTGAGAAAAGCTGCCACTGGTGCCAATACCTTTGTAAATATCCGCGGTGCAGATCTTTGTCCGAAAGGTAGGACTCTGAACTGAAAGTGGCTCTTGGCTACTGTAAAGGGCAGATACCTCCTGTGGGCCGGATGAATGGGAACATGAAAATATGCATCCTCTAGATCTAGAGTTGCCATATAATCGCCAGGATTTAAGAGACACAATATATCCTGGAGAGAAACCATCCGAAAAGAGAGTTTTATGAGATAGGTGTTGAGCTCCCTCAGGTCTAGAATTGGGTGCCACTTTTCTTCTGTCTTGAGAACCAGGAAAAACCTGGAATAGAATCCTTTCCCTCGTTGAGTCTGAGGAACCGATTCTATCGCTCCTTTGATGAGCAGCTGTTGAACTTCGAGACACAGAAGATTTAGATGTTTCGATTCCGTGGCGTGAGGAGCTCTGGATGGTGGAAATTCTTGAAACTCTAGTGTGTGGCTGAATTGTACAATGTTGAGGACCCACCGATCCGATGTAATAATTTTCCAGTTGTGGAGGTATTCTGATATCCTGCCCCCCACTGATGTTACTAGAGGGGGAGGAACAGTAGACAGAGCCATGAAGCCACTATTTTCGTTTAGACGTATCTCTCCCCTGATGTCCCTGTCGTCCTCTTGATGGTTGGCGAGAGAAAGACGCCGATTGACCCTGGCGCTGTGAGTATTGGGGCTTGTATGACTGAGAGGACTGAGTAAGAAGAGTAGCACTGTTGGTTGCCACCTCTGTACGATGAAAAACCTCTCCCTTTTGCACCCCTGAAAGGAACCTTGCGGTAATGCAAAGCCCCCAAGGACCTTGCCGTGTTCGTGTCCTTCTTGATGTCTTGAAGGGCATCATTTATATGCTTACCAAAAAGCATTTCTCCGTCGTAAGGTAAGTCCAAGATCTTATTTTGGACTTCCTGGCGAAACCAGGTTGCCCGAAGCCAGCCCTGACGCCTTAAGACTGCTGATCCCGCTAGAGCTCGGAAAGCGGTGGTTGCTATGTTCGTAGCGCTATCTATCACCTCCGAAGATGAACGCTCTCCTTCCTCCAGAATCTTCTTGGCCTCTTCCTTTGCACCATCCGGAAGTTGGTCAACAAACGTGGATAAATCGCACCACATTTGGCGATCATATCTACCCTGGATTGCAAGAGCATTAGCAGCTCGGACTAGAAGGCTGGCCATTGAGGAGAACCTTTTTCCCACATTGTCCAGGCGTCTCCCCTCTTTGTGTGGCGGTGTCGTAAGAAGCGCTGATGGATTTTTGGACTTTCTTTGCGCTGCCTGGGAAATAACTGAGTCCGGCTTCGGTTGACCAGTCAGGGAAGCGGGACTGTTTTCTGGAGCCTTATATTTTTTCTCCAGCCGGGGAAGAACAGGAATAACCGTAGCTGGATTCTGCATCACTTTAGTACCTTCCGACCACACATGTTCAATTATCGGTATTGAACGGATGGATTTTCGATAAGGCTCCTTGAAGTTGTAAAGGAAACAGTCCGACTGTACTGTAGTAATAGGAAGACCAAACCTCTTGGACGCCCTCTCCATAAGGTTATGGAAACCTCCAATGTCTGCTGGAGGAGAAGTAGCAGGATCCGGCAATGGTGAGGCTGGATCGTGAATAACATACTCGTCCCAATCTCTATCCAGGTCTGGGGCTTGATCTACCTGATGCTCGTCATCAGTTGCGTCATCATCATCCTGAATAGCAATAACCTCCCGATGGCTTTCTTTTGGATCTGGCTCCGAAGCTCGAGAAACATGAGGTGTCACTGTAACTGGAGGAGTAGCAGGAATGGAAGGAGGAGGAGGCTGCGCTTGCTGGTCCGAAGCTAGAGACGGAAACCTTCTTTTGTAGTCCTGTAGCATCATCTGCAAGTCCGTTATGAGAGAGGAAGGCATTGCCACCATGTGTTGTTGAGGCCTCTCTTGCTGAACAAAATGGCGTTCCTCTGTATAGTAGTCATCAGAGTCTGAATCTTGGTACTTCACTTGAAGTTGGGATGGGCTGTAAGCATCCCCATAAGGGCCATCCTCATCATCTGATTCCTCCTCCAAAAGCAAAGTTGGAGGATAGGGTGTTAATCTGCGAAATAGAAACGTGGACTCTTTGAATCGTCGACGATGTCGTCGACGGGACTGTCGACGGAGAGATGGACCTCGTCGACCGTGGACTGATCATTGACGAGCTCGTCGACGAGCTCGTCGTCATAATCATCACCGCTGTCGTCGTCGACGTCGTTCTCGTCGACGTTGCAGCCGTCGACGCTATCTTCGATGTCATCATCGTCGACGTTGAAGATGTAAGCACCATCGTCAACGAGAAGGGAACAGGAACCTTAGACATCGACGAAGATATCACTGCAGCCGCCGTCGATGAAGCTGCCGTCGACGGTCCCGTCGACGGAGCTGTAACAGAACCCAAGTTAATTTTGGATGTCGTCGTCAACATACCAGATATTTTCGTCGTCGACGGACGAGATTTCTTATCCGATTTTCCTTCCTGAGGGACAGTAGCAGTTTTTTTTTAATACCTTCTCCTTTTCAGATGGTGGAGAAGCAATAGGAGGGGTTTTCTGTACCTTCTTTGGTGACTGTGTCCCCTCAGTCCGTCTCAGCCTCTCCTTTACACCTCGGTGAGGAGATTGTTTGGGACTGGGCCTCTCAGACCTATCAGAGGTCACTTGCAGGGCCTTAACAGGGGGCTCAGAAGATGTTGAAGGGGAGGACCTACCCCTTTTCTTGGATCTCCTGGAGGACGAAGCTGATTGAAGAATCCTCACTGTCGGATGATAGGCAACTTACTTTGCCCCATGATTCAGACAGTGATTAATCTCTCACTTAATGAAGGACAAATACCTCTGGAATGGAAAAAAGCTGTAGTGAATCCTATCCGTAAGAACTCGGCCTTACCCTGGTCAGACCTATCCAACCTCCGCCCCATTTCCCTTCTGCCGTATTTGAGCAAGATAACCGAGAAGCATGTGAATACCCATTTGTCTAATTTCATCGAGGCGTCGGGAGGGCTAGACCACACGCAATCAGGTTTCAGACCCAATTACAGCACCGAATCAGCTCTGCTCTCTGTGACAGATACCATCAGGATGGCACAGGACAGAGGGGGCTCAATGATTCTGGTGCTGTTGGACATGTCGGCAGCCTTCGACACGGTATCACATGATATTCTTCTCGGTCGTCTGCAGGAGGTGGGGATAGGATGTCGGGCTCTGTCCTGGTTTGAGAGTTTTCTCTCAGGCCGCTCACAAAGTGTCAGTTTGGGCTCCCATCGTTCCATCTCTAGGGAACTCACCAAGGGGGTTCCACAGGGCTCGTGCCTAAGCCCCACCTTGGTGATTTTCCTGAAGCTCCTGAAGACTTGGCTCTTCTCTCAGGCTTATGAATTCATTCTCTTCTCTTACTTTCATACTCCTTTATGTGTGGACTGCGCCTTGATGCCCTTTGGGTTAAGTTTGCGCAATATAAATACACTTTCATTCATTCATTCATTCACATTATTTAATGTGTATGTGGCCCCCTTGGCTGACATTGTGAGAGCGTACGGATTCATTCCAGTGTCGTATGCTGACGACACCCAGCTCCTGTTTCCATTCCAGACCCTTACTCCTGCTACAAAACACGCTTTTGCTGAAGGAATGAGAGCGGTGTCTGAATGGATGGCCTCCAATTGCCTACAATGTAATGTGGGCAAGACCGAGGTCATGCTTTTTGGGGAGGTCCCCCTCCTATGGTCACCGGACTGGTGGCCTGTGTACTTGGGACCTGTCCCTTGTCCCAAACAGGCAGTGAAGAATCTAGGCGTGCGACTGGACCAGGGATTACAGCTAAAAGAACACGCGAACCAGGTGACAGGATCCTGTTTTCGGGTAATTGGACTCCTGAAACGCGTATTTCCGTTCTTGTCGGACATTCACAGAAAGACCCTTGTCCAGGCCCTTGTAGTCAGTCGGTTAGCTACTAATGAGGACGTGCTTAGCAGATTGCAAGTTGCCCAAAGTACTGCGGCAAGGCTGGTCCTTAATGTCCCGCCTAGAACTCCCTCTCGCCCTCTTCTGGAAAAACTCCACTGGCTGCCCATCCGCCAGCGGGTTAAATTTAAAATTTGTTGCGTCATACATAAAAGCCTCTTTGGCATAGGCCCTCAATATCTGGTCGAAAAATTCAGCACATATAAACCTGGATGGTCTCCTCGATCCAGCAACCAATTATTGCTACAGGTTCCCTTAATCAGAAAGGCAAGGCAGGGTGGCCGTGCACTTTCGTATATGGGCCCCACCCTCTCGAACAAACTTCCCTTCAGTCTGAGACAAACTGCTAACTATTTTGTCTTTAGGAAAACACTAAAAACACACTTGTTTCTGACGGCATAAATTCTTGTGCCTCCCTAAAGCCCTTTTTATGCACTTACGGAGAACCAAGCGCGGAGCTACCCCTTCGGGGGTCGAATCCTGCGCTATACAAGCATATAAATAAATAAATAAAATAGAACCTCCTTACGAGACTTCATTTTCTGCAACCAGGTTAACAAGCGGCCTTCCCTGTCTCTCAAGGTCTTCGTAGAGAAAGTCCTGCAGATCTTACAATCTGTGGCCTTGTGGTTCGGGTACAAGCAGTATATACAGTCCTTATGCTTGTCCTCAATGTATAGCCTCTTCTTTGAACAGGTAGCACAAGCTCTGAATAATGCCTTCTTCTCCTTATCAGACATATTAGAGTTGAAAAAGAAGAAAAAGAAGAAAATTGCAAAACTGAAGAGAAATCTGAGCAGAGCTCCGTGGAGACTTCCTTAGCACAACGTTCGGTAGAAAATCTGAGGCTCTCTCAGGAGGGTTCTATGGGGTGAGGCTACTCTGATTGGTTGTTGCAATTTTTTTGGTCTCTTTTACAAAAAGAGGCGGATAGGCTACAAAATGAGATGAGGCCTAGGCCTGTCTTTCACTTTTGTACCTACTGCTATGGTATTTTTCTATAACCGAGGCTCCCATTCCGACGACGGGGGAATGATACAAAGAATGGGAATCTATGAAAGTCCAATACTGGGGCAAGGTTGAGTGCTGCTCAAGGGTAGTTATGGTCCTCAGTAGCTAAAGGATATTGTGCATTTATGAAAGTGAGAGGCATTAGTTTGACATGTTTTATGCTTTACGTGGTCTCAAGAGGGGATCCCTAGCGCTTCTTCTGGACCAAGAGAAGGTGAAAAAGGTATTAATAAGTGTGTAGGTTGGGGCCTCATAAAATGAAGTAGTGCCACCAAAAGGATGGATATGTTCTTCCAATAAACAAAGTGTCTTCATGCAGTAGTAATGCGTCTACAAGGTATAGTACCCTCTGTTGTGATCAGCCTCATCCAAGTCAGAATTCCATATAACGAGTAGCCGATCTGTGAACGTCCTTGAGATTCTATTCACCCATTTTTTACTATATTATGAAGACAGTTTGTTTATTGGAAGAACATATCCAACCTTGATGAAGTTCTGTTGGACAAAGCGCTTTGGCTGGGTCTGATGTACGCTGGTAATATGACTTCAATAAAATGGACTTGAAACAGACGAACAAGAACCCTTGATGAATAGAATTCGATACGATTGATTAATGCATCTTATTGTACTTACTGAGAAAGCAAACAGATCTAACCAAGGCTTGCCTCACTCTTAAACGAGACTTACCACCATTTCCGGAATGAGACACTGTGAGAAGTTGGCCTGATGTGCAGTGCTCACTATTCTAGTGATCACTATATATCAGTCCAAACAACCCTTATTGATGATTGGTTGTAAGTCAACCTTATAGACCAGCTATCCTAGTAGCATGGATACGAGCAGTCTAAGGCTAAGACTCTAGAGGGCGTGTTAAGCCAGCTGTTTTACCATCACATTACTCCTTGAACACCCAGTGAAAGGACACCACACAAGTGTTATGAAAATAAACAATGTATTTATTAGAATCACAACAACCCTGTACTCTTTATGAGGACAGGGTGCTAAGCACACAACAAAACTCTTACGAAAATACTTAAGTTAGCACGGTATACACAAATGCCCGAGGGGCACGAAAAACCATATACTTTAAAAGTGGAATGCGAAATTACTAGCAGGTAAGTACAGTACTAATAGGCTTTGGAATCGCTAGGACTTGACTATAGAATCGTTAGATTACTTCTAGGAGACCTAGGGGACTCGGGTGCAGAGTGTGCACTCTCACGCGGGATGCGGGACAAAGTCTATGGGAGCTAGTAAAGGCAAAGTTAGTGTTTACGGGCGAACCCGACCTGGTAGGAAGAAAACGACAGTGGATCCTGACCCTTGGATAGTGAGGCTATGCTGGGGCACCGAAATGCCGAAGTTACCTAGCCCAGGGGCTGCAGCTGCATAGGTCTGAAAAGACGTCGGGGATCTCGTTGCCGGACCAGGAGCCTGGAAGAAGGAAGTTGCTGGCAGGCGACCAGTGAAGGAAAGTTCGATGGATCCAAGCCTGGATCAAGGAAGAAGAAACCCTGAAAGCAGAGGGGACCAAGTTCTTGAATCACTAGCCAGTGATTAAGTGGGCACCAGGATGGCACCGGGCGAAGTCACCTCGACTAGGTGAGTGGGCGACGCTGGCTCTGCAGATCTCACAGACCAGGAGGCGTTGTCGGCGACCAGGATGGAGAGGCGAGCTGTCCCACGATGGATGAAGCTGTCGGCGTCGAAGTTACCCAGGATTGGGCAACAAGCCTTGGCTAATTCAAGCCCACGCGGTGGACTCAAAATGGCGTCTTGAGTGGACCAGGAGGGTCCGGAGTGCTCCTCTTTTGGAAGGGAGCAAGGGCCAGCCTGGAGCAACCAGACCAGCAGCAGAAATGTCGTCGGGCGTCGTTCGGAAGGCCACAAGCCAGCGGGCTAGTAGCCAAACAACGCGGTGAGCAGCAAAAAGCAGAAGGGCCCCACGCAGATCGTGGAGATGCTGGGAGGCTGCACTTCGGTGCTGGAGCTGCTCAGGGTCGGGGCTTCTCGGACCCCAAAGCACTCACCAGGAAATTACTCGGCGGGCTTGCTGGAAAGAAGTCGTGCAGTCTTGAAGATGGCCAGTCCCTCGAGGTCTCGTCACACCCACGAATCTCAGTGTGACTGATGATGTAGGTAGAGGTCAGAGGTGCCAGGGAAGCCGGTTCTCGTCGAGCTGGGCAGTCTTGATCCGGAGGAGAGACTTGCAGCAGACCGCAGTGTTCTTAAGATGGTGCCTGCGGATGCAGGGTGACTACTCCTTAGTCACAAGGGAGAAATCTTAGGAAGAAGTCTTGAGTTCCTTTCGTGGAAAGTAGTTTCAGGATTCAAAGATGATCTGATTTGGAAGGGGGCCAGTTCCTACCTTTATCCTGTAAAAAGGGGCTGGCACGCGACTAAGTCCTGCCCTAGGGGTGGGACTAGGAGGGGGGTGGTTACACCCACTTCCTTGGCGGGCTTTTCCCCAGCACAGGGTCTGGAGTGACCCTGGAACTGGTTCCAGCCAGCCTATGCACAGTGAGCACCGGGGTGCCACGTGCAGTCACCTTCCTCTAAAGCCCTGCCTACCTACAATACACAAAACCCTGTCTGGGACGGTGCTGGCACCGCCCCTGGCAGGAAACCCTTTGTCCTTATCTCCTGCTCTGGGAGGACTCCCAGCAGCAGGAGGGCAGACTTGTGTCTCGGTGGCAGCATCCATTTTGTGGAGCTGAGGCTCTGTTTGACTTTAACCGGGGTTAGGGGTTACATACATGTCGTGTCCCTCTAGAAGGGTGGAATGCTAACCCCGTCGCCAGAATTGGCGAGGGGTTAGTATTCCAATTCGTATGACACCTTACTCGACATGTTTTGATAAAGCGATACCAGAGTTGGCATATAACCGCGAGGATTATAATGCACTTAAGAGTATATGGTATGCGATATCATGGAAACGGCTAAGGGATGGATCCCGAAAGCCGCAGACAGGCTCAGCTCATGCCAGAGCACCATCTCACACGATTCCAAGCACTCTGCCTTCAGGATTGTTAAGGCCTGCCATAGGAGTGACTGATAGGAGATCTGTGTGTCCATTTTAGGGTTAGATATAGGTATACTATATCTAAAGCAAAGGGTGATTACACCACCTTGCCCCAGCTGTCAAGCAGCCAGTTGTGTCAGATTTGGATGGCCAGCCAGGGGTGGCATAATACATGCTGCAGCCCCTGGTAGGCCCTGGGTACACCTATGCCCTGGGTACCTAAGGTACACTGTACAGGGACTGATAAGGTGACTCAGTATCCAATTTAGATATGTACCTAAGGTACATGGAATCCATTTTACAGAGAGAGCAGTAGGCCTGGGGCCCTGAATAGCAGGGTCCCAGGTCAACTAAGTCAGAAAACCAGCAAAACACCAGGCAAAAAGTTGGGGGCAACCATAGTCAGGGATCTACCTTCCTACATAACCCCCCCCCAAACGAAAGGAGATAAGGCTAGCCTTGCCAGGTAAGCCTATATTGCCTGAGTGGCCATATAAGGAAGTACCAGCACTGGCATGGTTACCCCCTATCTCATGGTCCACTAAGCAATCCCTCACCCTAAGGGTATCTGAGGGTCTCCACCATAGGGAATCCCTACCTGTGGTGTGTTTTGGCAAAGGAAAAGGCTGGTGCTGAAATGGAGTACTGAAGTGAGGCTCCACTAATTTTGGGCTCAGCTTCCTCCAATCATTTTCCACCATAGAGGCCTTTCTTTCCAAGACTGAGTTGTTTTGGGCTCTCAGGGTCAACCTCTGGCTACCTACAGCTGGAGGTTGGGTCCCTCTGTTTGGCTTACTGGAGGGACAGGTCAGGTTTGGGGCCCTCAGGTCCCAGGTTTGGCTGTGCCCAACAGTGTCCATCTGTGGGAGGTCCCTAACTAAATTTAAGGGGGATCCCTCAGGAGTCTGTTTTATTTTCACTTGGCTAGGATTACTAGCTTCAGTGCCCTTAATCTGCTGATTGGGGAATTCTTTTGGACAGGGGGCCCTTTGGGGTCCAACACTGGCCTCCCTGACCTCTACAGCCCTGGGCTGACTGAGGCAGGGTTGAGAGGGGCAGGTTACCTGCTCCAGACTGGGTCCCACCTTGGAAGGGTCCACTGACATCAGAGGCTCTGCCAGGCTAGGCCTGACTACCTCTGGGGCAGTTCCTTCACAAGGGGTCAGATCAGCTCCCTGAGGAGGCTGATCCTTTCCTAAAGTCTGGTGGGAGGGAGATTTCTCTTCCTCCTCAATGCTCTCTGTCTGAGTGGAGTGATCCATAGTTTCAGGCTTCACAACACTATTATCTGTCTGAGTTTGAGCTGTGGCCATCACAACTCTCCCAACCTTTTCAGGAGGGGGCTCAGTTTGGGTGTGGGCTGTGACCATCACAGCCTTGACAACCTGTTCTGGGAAGGAAGTTGTCTGAGATTGGGTTGGGACTGGCACAACCCTCCTGACCTGTTCAGGGAGGACATCTTGGACTGGGGCTGTGGCTATCACTGCCCCACTAACCTTACCATGGGTATTTACCATTTTAGAATGGGTTTCTTGCTCAACTTCAGCCCAGGCTGAGAGCTCTAAATCATTCCCCAGTAGGCAATCTACAGGCAAGTTTGGTGACACTGCCACTCTCTTGTGGCCAGTGACACCTCCCCAGCTGAGATTGACCACTGCCATGGGATGATCTCTCTGTACTCCATCAATATTGGTCACCTGGTATGTGGCACCAGGTAAAAGTTGCCTTGAGGGGACTAGACTCTCAGTCACCATAGTGATGCTAGCCCCTGTATCTCTATAGGCCTCAACTTTTATACCATTGATGAGGGGCTCCTGTCTGTACTTGCCCAAAGTGTTGGGACAAGTTGTGAAGTTGGCAAACCCCATGCCAGTCTCACAGACAAGAGTATCTAAGTCAGGGGACCTGGTTAGGCCAGAGTCCCCAGGAACTCCCAAAGTAAATGCACCCAAATTCTTGGGGGCACTCCCACCACCTGGGGGATTACTACTAGTAGTAACAGGAGGTTTGGGAATGTTACTTGGGGGTATGTTTTCCTTATTGTTATTCTTTGGGCAACTGCTGTCAGTTTTTAAATGACCCACCTGTTTACAGGGATAACAATAAGGTTTCTTCTGGTTGTTGGAAGGATTCTGGGACCCACCCCCCTCAGAGGATTTTTGGGGCCCTGATGTGGTTTGATCTGTAGATTTATTCCCACCCTTCTCTTGAGGCTTGGTTGATTCCTTTGTCTGGTCACCACCTTGGTTCTTGGGCCTAATCCTGGTTCTGACCCATTTGTCTGCCCTCTTACCCAATTCTTGTGGAGAGGTCAGATCAGAGTCTACCAGGTGCTGGTGTAATAACTGGTTCTGACAATTATTTAAGACTTGCTCTCTCATAATAAGATTATACAATCCTGTGAAGTCAGTAACCTTGCTACCCAGTAGCCAGCCTTCCAAAGCCTTAGTGGCACAATCAACAAAGTCAGACCAGTCCTGAGACTGAGTTTTCTGGGTGTCTCTGAACAGCAACCTGTACTGCTCAGTGGTTAAGCCAAACCCATCAACCAGTGCATTTTTCAGGACCTGGTAATCATTAGCATCCTCCACTCTTGTAGTGAGGAGCTTATCTCTACCTTTACCATCAAAGGAGAGCCACAGTATAGCTGCCCACTGACTCTGGGGAATGCACTGCACAGTGCAGGCCCTCTCCAAAGCAGCCATCCATTTCTGGATGTCATCCCCTTGTTTAAAGGGGGGCACTATCTTAGTCAGGTGTTTAGTATCTAAACCCTTCTCTCTATCTCTTGGGAGATTGCTGCCACCAGTGGGAGCTAACCCACTCATCTGCTGCTCTCTTGCCAGGGCAAGCTTCTCTTTGGCCAGGGCAATTTCTTCCCTTTCAATCCTCAGTTCAGCTTGTCTCATCCTAGCTTCATGCTCCTTTCTCTGAGGGGAAGTAAATCTCCTCTGTGGAGGATTCCTTCTCCCCTGAGAAGAGGCATTAGAGTGCAGAGATCTATTGGAGTCCCTAGAAAGAGATCTATCTCTCCTAACTCCAAGGTTAGGCCCACTTCGGGTTAGTACTGGGGGTCCCCCAGATCCTAGCCCAAGTAAGTCTAAGTTGGCCCTGGTTAGCCTTCTGACTACCTCAAGACCTTTGTCTACCTCATCCCCAGAGAGTTCCTCTTGATCCTCCTCCTCAACTGCAGTAGCAATGTTGGGGAGATCTGGATCCCCAGAGGTTCCCTCTAAGGCTGGCATGTTCTCATGTAACTGAGAAAGCTTTCTGGCATCATATGTCTCTAAGAGACCTATCAGAAAGGGAATGGTGGGGTTAGACCCCTGCTTCAGTTTTCTGGAGACACAGATCTGTCTCATCTCCTGGAAACTGAGAGCTGCATATCTTGAAGTGACCTGTGGAGGGTCAACACTGACCAGGGGAGTCTCAGTAGAATCTCCCTGGGTAGACATGCTTTTCTAGTGAGGTGTAAGTGGTGCACTTACCTACACTATATGTTTGCCTACTGATCCCTTGCTAGAGTTGTAGTTTAGGGTGTGCTAGGCCCTAGGAGCTACAACAGCTGGTTCAGTAGAACTCAGAGTATTCTAAGCTAAGTTATATGTACCTTTAGTACTTATGTGATCTTTCACAAGATATTCTTAGGATATGTGTGGTAAAACAACAGCAAGCTCAAATCCCAACCGCTGCCACCAATGTGAGAAGTTGGCCTGATGTGCAGTGCTCACTATTCTAGTGATCACTATATATCAGTCCAAACAACCCTTATTGATGATTGGTTGTAAGTCAACCTTATAGACCAGCTATCCTAGTAGCATGGATACGAGCAGTCTAAGGCTAAGACTCTAGAGGGCGTGTTAAGCCAGCTGTTTTACCATCACATTACCCCTTGAACACCCAGTGAAAGGACACCACACAAGTGTTATGAAAATAAACAATGTATTTATTAGAATCACAACAACCCTGTACTCTTTATGAGGACAGGGTGCTAAGCACACAACAAAACTCTTACGAAAATACTTAAGTTAGCACGGTATACACAAATGCCCGAGGGGCACGAAAAACCATATACTTTAAAAGTGGAATGCGAAATTACTAGCAGGTAAGTACAGTACTAATAGGCTTTGGAATCGCTAGGACTTGACTATAGAATCGTTAGATTACTTCTAGGAGACCTAGGGGACTCGGGTGCAGAGTGTGCACTCTCACGCGGGATGCGGGACAAAGTCTATGGGAGCTAGTAAAGGCAAAGTTAGTGTTTACGGGCGAACCCGACCTGGTAGGAAGAAAACGACAGTGGATCCTGACCCTTGGATAGTGAGGCTATGCTGGGGCACCGAAATGCCGAAGTTACCTAGCCCAGGGGCTGCAGCTGCATAGGTCTGAAAAGACGTCGGGGATCTCGTTGCCGGACCAGGAGCCTGGAAGAAGGAAGTTGCTGGCAGGCGACCAGTGAAGGAAAGTTCGATGGATCCAAGCCTGGATCAAGGAAGAAGAAACCCTGAAAGCAGAGGGGACCAAGTTCTTGAATCACTAGCCAGTGATTAAGTGGGCACCAGGATGGCACCGGGCGAAGTCACCTCGACTAGGTGAGTGGGCGACGCTGGCTCTGCAGATCTCACGGACCAGGAGGCGTTGTCGGCGACCAGGATGGAGAGGCGAGCTGTCCCACGATGGATGAAGCTGTCGGCGTCGAAGTTACCCAGGATTGGGCAACAAGCCTTGGCTAATTCAAGCCCACGCGGTGGACTCAAAATGGCGTCTTGAGTGGACCAGGAGGATCCGGAGTGCTCCTCTTTTGGAAGGGAGCAAGGGCCAGCCTGGAGCAACCAGACCAGCAGCAGAAATGTCGTCGGGCGTCGTTCGGAAGGCCACAAGCCAGCGGGCTAGTAGCCAAACAACGCGGTGAGCAGCAAAAAGCAGAAGGGCCCCACGCAGATCGTGGAGATGCTGGGAGGCTGCACTTCGGTACTGGAGCTGCTCAGGGTCGGGGCTTCTCGGACCCCAAAGCACTCACCAGGAAATTACTCGGCGGGCTTGCTGGAAAGAAGTCGTGCAGTCTTGAAGATGGCCGGTCCCTCGAGGTCTCGTCACACCCACGAATCTCAGTGTGACTGATGATGTAGGTAGAGGTCAGAGGTGCCAGGGAAGCCGGTTCTCGTCGAGCTGGGCAGTCTTGATCCGGAGGAGAGACTTGCAGCAGACCGCAGTGTTCTTAAGATGGTGCCTGCGGATGCAGGGTGACTACTCCTTAGTCACAAGGGAGAAATCTTAGGAAGAAGTCTTGAGTTCCTTTCGTGGAAAGTAGTTTCAGGATTCAAAGATGATCTGATTTGGAAGGGGGCCAGTTCCTACCTTTATCCTGTAAAAAGGGGCTGGCACGCGACTAAGTCCTGCCCTAGGGGTGGGACTAGGAGGGGGGTGGTTACACCCACTTCCTTGGCGGGCTTTTCCCCAGCACAGGGTCTGGAGTGACCCTGGAACTGGTTCCAGCCAGCCTATGCACAGTGAGCACCGGGGTGCCACGTGCAGTCACCTTCCTCTAAAGCCCTGCCTACCTACAATACACAAAACCCTGTCTGGGACGGTGCTGGCACCGCCCCTGGCAGGAAACCCTTTGTCCTTATCTCCTGCTCTGGGAGGACTCCCAGCAGCAGGAGGGCAGACTTGTGTCTCGGTGGCAGCATCCATTTTGTGGAGCTGAGGCTCTGTTTGACTTTAACCGGGGTTAGGGGTTACATACATGTCGTGTCCCTCTAGAAGGGTGGAATGCTAACCCCGTCGCCAGAATTGGCGAGGGGTTAGTATTCCAATTCGTATGACACCTTACTCGACATGTTTTGATAAAGCGATACCAGAGTTGGCATATAACCGCGAGGATTATAATGCACTTAAGAGTATATGGTATGCGATATCATGGAAACGGCTAAGGGATGGATCCCGAAAGCCGCAGACAGGCTCAGCTCATGCCAGAGCACCATCTCACACGATTCCAAGCACTCTGCCTTCAGGATTGTTAAGGCCTGCCATAGGAGTGACTGATAGGAGATCTGTGTGTCCATTTTAGGGTTAGATATAGGTATACTATATCTAAAGCAAAGGGTGATTACACCACCTTGCCCCAGCTGTCAAGCAGCCAGTTGTGTCAGATTTGGATGGCCAGCCAGGGGTGGCATAATACATGCTGCAGCCCCTGGTAGGCCCTGGGTACACCTATGCCCTGGGTACCTAAGGTACACTGTACAGGGACTGATAAGGTGACTCAGTATCCAATTTAGATATGTACCTAAGGTACATGGAATCCATTTTACAGAGAGAGCAGTAGGCCTGGGGCCCTGAATAGCAGGGTCCCAGGTCAACTAAGTCAGAAAACCAGCAAAACACCAGGCAAAAAGTTGGGGGCAACCATAGTCAGGGATCTACCTTCCTACAGACACCATTTGCGATCTGCTATGCATCAAGAGCTGAGTTTGCTCGTTCTGGCGTCCAGAGAACCCGCCAGAAGTTCAACAACTAAGAATATGTGCTTGTGTTCCAGACATGCCCAGAAGTGCAGTGCCTCTTGACAAAGGGTCCACGATCTCATCCCACTTTGCTTGTTGCAGTACCACATGGTGGTGGTCTTGTACATGAACACCTGTACCCGCCTTCCCCTGATTGAAAGGAGAAAGGCTTTCACTGCCAAACGGATGGCCTGATGCTTTAAAAGGTTGATGTGTGGCCCAGATTCAGCTAGAGATTAGAGTCCTCTAATCTCTACTTCTCCCAGATGGCCACCCCAGCCCATCTGTCACTACAGTCAGCTCTGGTTGGGGAAGTGAGAGGCGACTGGCGCTGATGCAATTGCGGTTCGTCAGCCACCACTGCAGGTCTTTTGCAGTTCCCTCTGAAATCTGGACCATGTCAGAGAGGTAGTTCTTCGGGTCTCATTGCAGAGCTTGCATATGCCAAAGGGTATATGTCACAAGCAGGATGCTGAAGGCCAAGAGGCTCAGAGTCAGTCTCACCGAAATCCAAGCTAGAGGCTGAAACATCTGTAGCCTGAATATCCTGGACTTGCCACTCAGAAGGATAGGCCCAAAACTGTACAGTGTGAAGAACAGCTCTGATGAAGGGGAGCATATGAAAATGCGTCAGGTGTGACTTCATCAATTTGATAATGAAACCCAGCATGTGCAGAACATCTGCCTAGTCCACAGGTGGGAGACGACTGCCTCAGGCGAGCACACCTTCAGCAGCTAATCATCGAGATAACGGCAGCCAGCATCTCTAATCTCCCAGATGTGCTGCAACCACCGCCATCACCTGGGTGAACAACCAAGGGTAAGGCCAAAGAGTAATATGGAAAAATGAAAGTTTTCTGGGCCCACTGTAAACCACAGGTAATGTATGTGGGCAGGCATGATGGGGAGGTGAAAATATGTGTCTAATGCTGCCATCCATTCTCCTGGGTCCTGGGCACACAGAACTTTAGCAAGTGTAAGCATTATGAATTTCTCCCTCTTGAGGAACAGAAGGCACAGGTTGAGTATATGATGGAGGCCTCTGTCCTTCTTTGGCACCAGAAAGTAGTGGGAATAGCTACCTCAACTTCTTTTGATGCAGCAGTCGGTTTTTCTCTGCATGCGACTCACGGACAATCCAAGATCCACGACTCATGTTGGACGTCATGAGGCCGGGAGGCTCACGGCAGTGCAGCAGCAGACTGCCGCAACAGACCGCCGCTGGCCACAAATCAGGAGACCTACAGCTCAGACCCTGACTCCACCAGCCACCACAATGCCCTGCTCTGCACAACCCCGCTAGGCCTGAAGGAGCCCCACTAACCGCTGGGCTCCACCGACTGTTGTCCGCCACCTGAGACTAACTCGACTGACGGGGTGAAGCGGCAGCGGTGGTTGCAGGAGGAAGGAGGAAGGAGATAGGAAAAACGCCCAGGGGCACTTAGTATGAATTGGCAGGCAGCAGAGGCACAGCTGGAGACCCGCTCAGAAAAAGACCCCAAGACCCAGAGTTGGGAGACTCCCTGTCCTGTTCTGAACTCAATTGACATGACCTGTCCCGACCCAACCCCTGCGGAGAGGAGACGAATGAGCGGGAGACCTCGTGGTTTGAGGCAGTTGCTACCCTTAGGGGTTTAGCGGGGGGGTCTGAGGATAGATCAGTGGGCAGATTAGCAGCTGGATAGAGGCTAACAAGCCAACAAGTACCTAACTAGGAGACCGAGAGGCAGGAAGCACAAGCAGTGGGATAACCCCTTACTGGCCCCTACCAGCGTCAAAAGTCACAATTAACTGCAAAATCACATACACCACAAACACAATCGCCCTTGCTGCCCTCCACACAAACATCAAAAGCTAACAACTGTAGAACATTGACATCATCAGCACCATTTGTCGACAGTAGCTGCAACATAGCAACACTGGCAAATCAGAGCAACAAGTTAGGCCTCAAGCCATCTGAGCGGTCCCATGGAGCTCACTTGAAACGCCACTTCCAAAGAAGTCACATGAGGACGGAGGGGACTAACTGAACAAGCTTAATAAACATCGAGCACTTTCAGCAAAGACACCTCAAATCCAGCAAAGACAGACGTGACACAGAGCACAAGCCAAGAAAAGGACAGAGGGCAGTGAGAGACCCTAGGTGGTTGGTGCTGTGGCAATAGGAGCAGAAGCGGCCAGGGTTAGTCCAGTGCGGCTTGCCCCCATCCCACAGCCTGCAACCTCACATAGCCCTCGGTGCTCCCCTACGCACCACCACTACTAAGGGCAATGCACCTGCACAACCGGACGCCTGTACACCTGCCTACTTGAATCCTACGTACCAGCTCCAACTTAAAACCGTCCACCAAAAAACAGGAAAGATAGATAGCTAAGGACAGCCAAGGAAAGCCAAGGAATCTGTGTGGAAGACAAGGCGACACGGCAATAAAGGCAGTCACCGGCTGCCGTTAAAGGAACGAGGAAAGAGGTGAAATTAGAAGGGCCACTGTCAACAATCACAATGAGATCGGGGAAAGAAAGGCAGCAGGTGGTAACAAAACCTAACAAAAGGATGCGAAGAGACAACTAAGAAGGCATCTATTAAAGACATCGAAGGGAAATAGATGAAAAAGGAGGATGATGGTCCCTTGATCTCACCACTCTTCACCAACCTGCAGGCTCCGTTAACCACCACCTCGACCAAATTTAGCTGTCACCTAAAAATATACACCAAATTCTCCTTCATAAAAGACGCTGGGCCAGTTCTGTGCCCGAGTAACAACAAAGTAAACAATCTCCCTTCTCCTCTCCAACCAACCCTAGCACAGCAGATAGTACAAGGGCAGTTGAAGACGGACTGTGGAGAGCTCGCAAGTGCCGGAAAAGGCCCAGACGCAACGAAACGAGCAGACGCAAGGGAAGAAGAGAAGGCTAAAGGAAAAGAAGAAAAGGGGCAGACAAGCCTAGATCTTATGTACCAACCAGAGCTGGCCATGCCCCAAAAAGATGAAAAACTCACTGGGAAAGAGAATGATGGCCCAGGACAGGCCATGAGTTATGCAGCGGCCACGAGAAAGAAGGGAAAAGATGGAAACAACCATCTTAACCCTCATTGGCATACCTAAGAAAATAGCCCGGATAAGCGGCTAGTACACTCCACGAAAAAAGTTGAGGAGAACCACAAGCATGCACACACCTCCTTCACAACACCATCACCTCCAGGGAAGAGAGAGGACTCTTAGAGGTCCCCCAACAACATGAGGCACAGACAGAGGCAGAATTTAAACTAGAAACACAACTCATCCTTTCAACCACGTCTGAGGTAGACATTGATAGCCGCAACCACTCACTCCCACATTGTTTCACGACTGTATAAAATGGTACAAACAGAAATAGGAGCTGATACCTACAAAGCACGCATTAGTTGGAACAGAGTATTAGATAATCCACTGACGGATGAAGACTGGGTCTCTTGCTGTACACTTATCACGCTGCTCACGCCTAACGGCAATCTTCGCATCATCCATTTTAAATATCTACATCAAACTTATCACACCCCAGCAAAACTATGTAAATATGGACTATGAGACAATGCACACTGTAAAAGATGTGGTACTGACCAGCCAGACTTTATACACCTTGCATGGAATTGAATTAAGGTACAGAAATTCTGGGAGGATGTAATTTATCATTTGGGGATGATGGTGTCGGGTGCATTGTCATGCACGCCCTAGCTCTGCTTGTTGGGTCTTGGCATACCTGCCATATCAATGAAAAAGAAGCTGATAGCCATACTGTTATTGCTTGCGAAACGCAGGGTTGCGATGCACTGGGACAGCAAAATATCTCCTAGTCTTACAAGATGGATTTAGATGCTGTTTACTGTAGAGATAACTTTCTGATTTATAGAGAAGAACTACCAACTAACTCTAAGCCATCGGACTTTTGGGAACCTTAGACAAGATATTTGCGTGAACATCCAGACTTACTTAAAATCTAATCACTAAGCCAAATGCTCAATTGTTTAGAGCGACATTGATGTACTGAGTGCATTGTTCTACTATGTATTATTGGATACTGTGTTATATTGACTCCCTCACTGTAATGTAACCCAAGGGAACAACATTGTTGTGATCACCAATGTGTATAATTGTCAGAACTTTCAATAAAAACTCTTAATAAAAAATTTTTTTAAAAGCACGTCTGAGGTCACCAAGGGCAAAATAGACCCCCACAACATGACAACCAACATGATAGCCGGAAAAGAAGGAAGACAATCACCAGACACACTCCAAACAACAACGGCAGAGCAGTCGGACCAACCAACCCAGGAACAAACACACGGCCAATCCCTGCAAAGCATTGTTCAAACTCAACCTAATAAAAAAATGGGTGCACAGACATAATATCGACTCCACAATATCGAATGGACAAAATATCGAGTTTTAAATGTCGTTTGGAGAAAATATCGACAGGACAGAATATCGACAGCCAAAATATCGTTTTTAAGGTAAGTGAAGTAATATCGACTGTAAATAATATCGAAAGTAAAAAATATCTTTTTTTATATAATATGTAATTATTTATAGTGTTTTTATGTTATAATATGTGTGAAAAGTGTCATTTTATGTTATAATTATTTTTAATTAATGATTTATTTTTAATTATTGTGTAATTTTATTCTGTAGCGGGTTGTGGGTTTATAGGGGAATAGGGTGGGAAGTAATTTAATTATAATTAATTAAATATGTAAATTTATTAATTGGTAGTAATAATTAATTAATTGGTAATTAAATATTATATGTTAATTATTTAAAATTTAATTGGTAATTAATTTAATTTAATTGATTAATTGCTAATTATGTAAATTAAAATAATGTATTTCCTGTAGCGGGTTGTGGGTTTATAGGGGAATAGGGTGGGAAGTAATTTAATTATTATTTATCAAATATGTAAATGTATTAATTGGTAGTAATATTTAATTAATTGGTAATTAAATAATATTTGTTAATTAATTAAAATGTAATTGGTAATTAATTTAATTTAATTGATTAATTGCTAATTATGTTAAATTAAAGGGGTATTTTTAGGGTTCAGGGTCAGTTTTTAGTTTTTGGGTAAAGGGGTATTTTTAGGGTTCAGGGTCAGTTTTTAGTTCTTGGGTAAAGGGGTATTTTTAGGGTTCAGGGTCAGTTTTTAGTTTTCGGTAAAGGGGTATTTTTAGGGTTCAGGGTCAGTTTTTAGTTTTTGGGTAAAGGGGTATTTTAAGGGTTCAGGGTCAGTTTTTAGTTTTTGGGTAAAGGGGTATTTTTAGGGTTCAGGGTCAGTTTTTAGTTTTTGGGTAAAGGGGTATTTTAAGGGTTCAGGGTCAGTTTTTAGTTTTTGGTTAAAGGGGTATTTTTAGGGTTCAGGGTCAGTTTTTAGTTTTTGGGTAAAGGGGTATTTTTAGGGTTCAGGGTCAGTTTTTAGTTTTTGGGTAAAGGGGTATTTTAAGGGTTCAGGGTCAGTTTTTAGTTTTTGGGTAAAGGGGTATTTTTAGGGTTCAGGGTCAGTTTTTAGTTTTTGGGTAAAGGGGTATTTTTAGGGTTCAGGGTCAGTTTTGGGTTTTTGGGTAAAGGGTTTTTTTAGGGTTCAGGGTCAGTTTTGGGTTTTTGGGTAAAGGGTTTTTTTAGGGTTCAGGGTCAGTTTTGGGGTACAGGGGTACATGGGTACAGTGTAAAAATAAAGTAAAATTAAATTTACATTAATTTAATTTTATGAAATTAAATTAAATTATATTTAAATAATTTTAAATAATTTAAATTAAAAATAATTATTATATACTTACCAATACTTATGTTGTAATGGTAGTGCGTTGTAAAAGTTGCGTTGTAACGTCATATATCCACTGTTGCACTCTTTGCAGTGGGAATAGTAATTTTTACTCTTTTGTATTTGTACGTTAATAATATTGGCTATTATTTAATTAAATTTTGTTACTATATATATATATGTTTTAAGAAATATGATAAAAAAAATATTATTTTTTTACTTTCATTAATTATTTAATTATTAAAAGTTATTTTAAGTATTGTTAATTATATTTTAGTAATTAATTTTTTATATTAATGTAATTAAACATTGTTTTTATTAAAGTCGATATTTTTTACAACTATATTTTTGTACACGATATTTTGTACTCGATATTTTTGTACTTACCTGTTTGTACATACAAACTCGATATTTTGGTTGTAGATATTTTCTCGTCGATATTTTGGGTAGTCGATATTTTGGTAGTCGATATTATTTCAGTGATCCAAAAAAATGCAAGGGTCATATGATTTAAAAACCCAGGATTTGGACCTAGAGTCATCTTACCTCACACCAGAGGAATGAGAGGAACTGGTAGCTTCATACACGCAGGCCTCTCAAGACGAACGACATGAAAAAAACAAGAGCTCTTCAGAATATAACATAAAACAAGACAAACTGCAGAAAAAAGAAGATATCTGGAGCACATTGCTGCATTCAATGCAAATGTCCGTAAATGCCAAGCAATATCAATCTGATAAGATGGACATTCAATTGTCAGTCCTTAACTCACTTTCCATCTTTGTTGCAAACATCGACGATAAATTGGCACACCCGGAAGGCCTCATCGCTCTTGCAAAGGAACTCCTCTGAGAAGTTCAAGCTTGATACAATAGAAAGCTGGGAGACATTCACTAAAAACTAGGAAACAAATATAGAGTCAAAAAGGAAAACCACCAAAACATGAGACCAGCTCATCCTCAAAACAGACCCCTCAACCTCACCATTGGAAACAACTTACAAGTAAAACACCTTGAAGCATCCGTAAATCGCGCACTTTGGAAACGAAAAAAAGGTGGCGTAGACCTCACAGCCTTGCACAAACTGAGTCAATAATTAAAAGCAACTCATAGGAAAATAATCTGGAGCCTCAAAAAAGAAGCAGAAGAGACTCTCTGAGCAAAACTTCTGCATGATATTAAGACCAACTACAACTCGCAATTTTGGCATAGGATCAATACTCTGGCTAATCCGTTGAGACAAGGCATCAACTCACATGTGACTGAAGAGGCTTGGACACATTTCCTCCAATCTCATTTCAACAGAGACCTAGGAACCCAAACTTGCACAAACATCCCCTTGGCTGAATTGGAAGCAACACCGCCCCAAACCGACTACATCTCTACATCGGAACAGCTTTTCACAATCACAAACAATCACATTTGCAAAAGAATATGTAAAGGTAAGGGAGAGGGAGCTCCAGGCCCAAATGGGATCCCGCCAATATTGTTCAAATATGATCAAGAATACTGGGCTACCGGGGGCTTGACAAGCTTGGACGCCGTGAAGTAGTTGAACAACAACGGCCAGAGGGGCTCCCCCCAGTAGCCTCGGACCAACTTTCAGTTTCGTTTTTGGGTCCTGGCACTATCAGATCGCAAGACAGCTCCCGTTTGCCCGAGGTCCGGCCTGGTTCTGCCTCTTCATTGTGTGCCAGCGGTCGTGAGTGCTTTGTATTGAGCTCCGTTGTTACCTACGCCACTTTAGCCTACTTTTTAAGACTCTGGTGGTCTGCTCGCGAGTGGCCATTTTCACCAGGTCTCATGGGCCCCTTCGGGGCACACTTTCCAAGATGGCTAACAGGGCTGACAACGAGTAGCGGAAAACCAAGACGCCTCTACGCGGGGGACCGATCCAAACTAACGTCATGGACCGCTATACCCAGCCTAAGGGGTCCCCCGGTGCTACCAGCCGTACTTTGGGAGATGCCATGGAGGACCTGGCTGCTTCTTCCGAATTGACTCTCCAGGATGTCATGGGCGCCATCGCCAGTATGAAGGCTTCCATTGGCCAGCAGTATGAAGCTCTCGCTCTCAAAATCGACACGGTAGCCATCGACGTTACCCTGATCAGAGCTGACTTGTCTAAGACCAATGAAAAGGTCAAGTCACTGGATGTAAAGACCTCTAGCCTTACGACCGATGTGTCAGACTTACAGACTGAAATCGGTAATCTGCGATCCTCCAACAACCTCATGACGCACCGACTGGAGGACTTTGAAAACAGGGCCCGACGCAACAACATACGCATTATTGGTGTCCCTGAAACCTCTGAAAATTCTGCAACTGATCTCCTGGTGGAAGACCTTGTCCTACATCACCTCGCCCCTACAGGTCTGAGCAAATTCTTCGCCGTGGAGCGTGCCCACCGAGTGCCCGGTGGGAAACCGAAGCCGGGTGCCCCTCCGAGGACTATCATTGCCAGGCTCTTTCATTTCAGAGACAGAGACGCTATCCTGCAGGCCTCGCGGGTGGGCGGCCCTGTAAAGTTCGAAAACACAACCGTGAGCTTCTACCCGGACTTCACCCAGCTTGTTAAAAGGCAAAGGATGGGATTACAGGGAGTGAAGCGAAAACTGCGAGACGTGGGCCTGAAATCTGCGATGCTATTTCCAACTAGGCTTCGTGTCGAGTACGAGGACCGGACGTTTTTCTTTGACCGTCCCGAGAGTGTTAGTGACTGGCTGGATGCTCTACCTAAGCAGAACGATCGAACTGAACACCCTGGTGGTGCCGAGGGTGGTGGGCCGGAGCAGGAGTGACACTGTGGTTCCCGACTTCCGAACATTTGACTTATTATACAGTTGGGTTCGATGATCCTAATACTACTGTGTTTTATTGATGTATGCCCGAGGGTGGCGGGGGGATTGGGACTCTTTCCTCCTCCGGGTTTCTTTGCGTAGATTAGTTTAATGTCAGGGCGACAGGCACACTGCAAGTTGGGGTGGCTTTTGAGTCGTACGCAGGGGTGCAGGGTGGGGGTGTTGTAACAGGTTCAAGTTGGGGGGTGGAGGGGGGAGTTTGTGTGTTTGTTATTTTCTATCAAGGCAACGTATTGTTTTCCTCTTTGATCCGGTCATTGTGTTCTTTATGGGGTGGATTCTGCTTTCCTCACCGGGATGGGGGGGTAGTGGGTTGAGGCTAATGTCTTGGAATGTCAATGGGTTGGGTGATAGGATAATGCGGGGAGTGGTGTTACATTTCTTGCGACGCCTTTCCCCCGATGTCGTTCTTCTGCAGGAAACGCATTTGATTGGGAATGCGTGTCATGCTATGAACAGGAGAGGGTATCGTCTTGTTGCGCACTCTGGATTTACTTCCGGCTCTAGGGGCGTGGGCATCCTTGTCCGGTCCGCTCTCCCTTTGGAAATAGACGATGTAATCCTTGACGATAGGGGGCGCTACGCCGCTCTCACTGGCAGATGGGAGGGGAGATTGATGCACCCTGTGCAGTCACAATACACTTTCCATTCCGGGGTCCACGGCAGTCTCTCCAGACTTGACTATGTTCTGATGCCGGCAGCGCAATCCTCCTCTGTTAGAGAAATTAGACACCTTGCACGGGGTATATCAGACCATTCCCCCTTGTGGCTTTGCATTGATGCTAAAGTGTGTAGCGAAGGACGGGTCGCTCCCATAAACCCATGGTATCTTCGCAATCCTAAGACCCACTCTGAGTTGGTAAAGTCCCTCGATCACTACTTTCTTGAAAATGTGGGGTCTGTGTCCTCATCTGTGTCATTGTGGGAGGCTTTCAAGACTGTTATTTGTGGGCAGGCTTTGTCACTAATCGCTGGTGCTAAGAAAACTAAATATGAAGAAATGGTTCGTATCGACACAGATATAGCCGAGCTAGAGAGTGACCTCGAGGTTGGCGTGACTCGTGCTAAACTTCATTCCCTCAGCCTGAAGCAGCTAGATTACAGAGCCCTGGTGACTGACGCTGCCAAAGTAATGAATAGAGAGCAACAGGGCAGATTGTATGATGTTGGTGACAAGGCTGGTAAATTGATCGCGTGGCTTGATAAGAAAGAAAGAGCGAATCGTGTTGTTCCCGTGATTGAGAAACTTGATGGAGTGTGTGGGACGGAACCGGCTGAGATTGTTGAGTGTTTTTTGGAACATTATCGAACAGTATATTCTCCGGTCTCTGGTAGGGCAGAGGAAGACTCTCATCTGTTGTTGCGCGACATTGCATTTCCACGCCTATCGGAGGTCGACAGAGACCTAATGGATGCACCACTTTCGGCGGACGAGATTGCTACCGCTATTCGTTCTGTTTGCTCCGGCAAGGCTATGGGACCCAATGGTCTGCCCATTGAACTATACAAACTGCGTCCTGACAAAATGGCGCCGTATCTCCGGGATATGTTCCTGGAGTCGCGAGACTTTGTCTCCCTTCCTCGTGATCAGCGTCTCGCTACGATCGTGGTTATCCACAAGGAGGGGAAGCCGCGGGATCGCTGTGCTTCCTATAGGCCCATTTCGCTCTTAAATGCCGAACACAAAATGATGGCCAAATTGTTAGCCAACCGACTGATCAACGTAATTAGTGACCTGATCCACCCGGATCAGTCTGGTTTTATTCCGCATCGTAGCACGGCGCTTAACCTGCGGCGTTTAAATGGCGTCCTCGCGAGGGCGGCGTCTCTTCATGAGCCAGCCATTTTGGCTTCTTTGGACGCCACGAGGGCCTTTGACACAATAGAATGGCCGTATCTCTGGGCCGCTCTCGCGAAATTTGGTTTCGGTCCCGGGTTCATCGGGTGGGTGAAACTTTTATATGAGAAGCCTCTGGCTCAGGTAGTCGTTAATGGCCGAGTATCAGATTCCTTTACCCTTGGGAGGGGCACACGGCAGGGCTGCCCGTTGTCTCCCCTACTTTTTGCCCTCGCTCTGGAACCACTGGCTGCTTGGCTGCGATGGGAGCCCTCGATAAAGGGTATCCGGTGGACCCCGGACTTCGAGGATCGTATATCGCTTTACACGGATGATATCCTGTTGTATCTCACGTCCCCTCGAAAATCACTGAATGTGTTGTTTGACGTGCTTACTTCGTTTGGAAAGAACTCAGGTCTCGTTATCAACTGGACCAAGTCCTGTGTCTATGTGCTTTCGGGTGGCCTCCCTCCTTTGCCTCGTAGATTTCCTATCCAGGTCTCGCAGACGGGATTTAAATATTTGGGGATCTACATATCACTAGACCCCGCTGTTCGCTACGAGCGCAATATGCTCCCCCTCTTCAGAGGCTGAAACTGGATGTTATGCGCTGGCGTAGGTTGCCATTGTCGCCGCTCGGGTGCGCTGCCCTTTTCAAAATGATGTCCCTGCCACGATTTTTGTACGCGCTCCAGAACACGTTCGATATTATTCCGGCGAGTTATTTTCGAGAGGTGGAGAGCCTACAGAGGCGGCTGGTCTGGGACGGACGTGCGCGTATCACCCTTACTAAGCTCACGCTCCCTTGGTACGACGGAGGTATAGCGCTTCCGGATATCAGGCGTTATTATTGGGCCTCTCAGCTGAGTGCGATTAACCACGCAACGTACGCACCCGGTCCTAACCCGGCGTTCGAGATGGACAAGTATCTGTTGCCGGGTGGGAACTACAATAGGGCGCTCTATTCTAAGGTAGCAGGGAAGAAATTATCTGGACCCACCAAGATTGCTGTACGAGTCTGGCATGATGCGAATGCGGCTCTGGGATGGAAGGGTCGAATCACTCGTGCAACCCCGTTGTATGCGTCTGAAAGATTGGGATGTCTCTGGAAAACTAAAGGTTTTGAGAAATGGGACACGATTGGCATTAGCAGGGTGGGCGACCTTTGGGCCAAGGGCAAAATTAAGACCTTTGAGGCATTAAATATAGAATACGAGTTGAGTGACAGGGAATCTTTCAGGTATGCGCAGATTCACCATGCTTTGACCTCGGTTTTCACTACGGGCGCCGTTATCCCTGAGTCCTCCCCGCTCGAAGATCGGGTGCTAGCACGATTTCATTAATATACAAGAAGTTGATCAACAATCGGGCTGGTCTACTTTTACGTCTCAGGGAGGTTTGGACTGGTGACGGTTTGGAGCTGGATGACGAGGACTGGCAATCTGCTTTGTCCTCGCCCAAGGAGGTGGCTATACCTGCCCGTCTCCGCCTTGTCCAACTTAAGATCCTCCATCGTGTGTATGTTACTGGTCCGAGTTTGGTTCGTATGGGGTATTCCCCTGATGGTTTATGTAAGCGTGGCTGTGGGATGGTTGGAACCTTCCTTCATATAATTTGGGAGTGTCCTGAGGTGGTTGCGTTCTGGAACCGTGTGCATGCAGTGATGGAAAGGGTCACTGGAGTGGTATTGTTCCCTGAGGCCAGGCGTTGCCTGTTGAATGTGTGGGAACCGAATAATTATAATGTTGCTCGGACCCAGTGGGCGACCCTTGGGAACATGATTGCCAAGAGAGACATCACACAATTGTGGGGCTCCCAGCGGCCGCCCACGGTATCGGTATGGAAGGAAAACATGGATTGGTGTATGTTTAGAGAGAAGACGGTGTATGTGGCAAGGGGTAGACCTAGGCAATGGAGCAGGATCTGGAGTCAGTGGAACGCCTACCGTGGAAACATATGTACTAACCCATTCGTTGAGATTCCAGATGTCTCTCTCTCCCCCGATCCGACATTCCATGTATTTTCACTTTTTGTCACCATTTACTTGCTTCCCCGCTGACCCCCCTATTCCCTGTTTTAATTATATGCTATATAACACTGTACTCAGAAGTCCTTCCTTTGTGAACACATGTTCCATGAGTATTGTATTATTGCCTTGTGTATTGTTTCTTTCTTTTTTCTTAATAAAAACTTTAAAAAAATAAAAATTCAAAATAAAAGAATACTGGGCTAAAGCACTAAAACCGATTTTTTGAATCTAACCTGAAAACATCAATGATACCGTCATCATGAAGGGGCTCGATTATCTCTCCGATTTATAAAAAAGGTAATAGGAATGATCTAAAAAACTACCGGTTGATAGCACTATTGGATAACAATGCCAAATATTACGCAGGGTTAATACTGCAAGAACTACCGACTTGGGCTACAGAAACTGCAGCAAAACCACTACATCAAAAAGGCTTCTGCAAAAACATTGGGACCTCTACCAACACCTTAACCCTCTCACTAATGATAGATGCAGCACTTGCACTAAAACAGCCCCTGTGCATGTGCTTTATTGATTACAGCTCAGCCTTTGATCATATAAATAGAGACTTACTGTGGCAAAAACTACAAAAGCTGAACATTATGGGGCCGATTAGGATGGCGGACGGACTTGCGTCCGTCCGCCATCCCAGAGGTGGAGGGACCGTCCGCATGGACTGTGGAGGTCCCTCCATGCAAATCAGGATGTGACCGCCACCCTGGCGGTCACATCCTGGATATTTAACATTGCGGCGGGTGCTGCTTCAAGCAGCACCCGCCGCAATGTTAAAAGTGCATGTGTAACATTTACATGCACAAAGCGGCAGGCACCATGCGGTGCCTGCCGCTTTGTGCATGTAAATGCTGGGGGGTACCATAGGTACCCCCCATGTGCACCCCCCACCCGCCTACGCCCTGGGGGCCCGCAACGGGCCCCCAAAAGCAAAAGTACACATGTTTTTCCACGGCGGAAAAACCGCCGCGGAAAAGCATGTTTACTAATGCTTCCTAATTTGGCTGGCGGTGTCTGATAGACACTGCCAGCCAAAGGAGAGCTTTTCCGACGCGGTTGTAATCCGACCGTGGCGGAAAAGCAGCGGACAGAATCCAAGACCCACCAGCCATCGTAATGCGGCGGTGGGTCTTTGGTGACTCCGCAGAGGATTTTCCGCCTCCTCCGGGCCGGCGGTGGCTTCCGCCGGCCCGGAGGAGGCGGAAAATCCTCTATCATAATCGGCCCCATAATCTCTACTTTTAAAACAGCTAATCCTCTTACACACCAACACATGGGTGCAAGCAAAATTAGGCGCAGGAGATTACTTAACAAAGAAGATCCCCATGACCTCCGGTCTGAAACAGAGCTGCGTGCTAGCCCCAATACTCTTTAATCTCTTTATGACAGAGTTATCAGCCATGCTGAACGAAAGCAACTCGCATGCCCCGAAGCTTGGAGGTCTGCATCTATCAAATCTATTCTATGCGGTTGACCATGTGCTCATCAGTCGGACATCCATTGGCCTACAGCGCTTGCTCGACATTACATCACGATATTCACAAGTTAACAAACTCAGCATTAATCAAGGAAAAACTAACGTTAAGAGCGTTAACACTAGCAATACAAAGTAATTCCACCACTGGCATCTGGCAACACATAAGCTGGAAGCCGCACAAGAGTACAAATACCTGGGAGTCATCGATAATAAAGGGAACTTCACCGCTCAACGCAAAGCCATATAATAAAAGGGGGATAGTGACAGCCGTGGCACTAGAAACTTAAAAAATAAGATCTCTGGCTCAAGTTTCTCCTCGCTGACTAGGGTGATTCAGGAGACACTCATAGCGTCCATCACTTACGGAAGTGAAGCCATGAGAGGGAGAGATGCTAAAACACTGGACAGCAATGATTTATGGGCTACCAAGATACACATCCCCCGCACAATTGAGACTAGAGTTCGGGATACAGACAACAGCTGCCTCATAAAGGGGCATACATTAAAAGCTGGTATGAAATTAGAAAGGAGGAGCCAGAAACACTCTACACCTACTTATGAAAAGAACTGCAAGCTAAACGCCATCTGGAAAGCTAACTCAACCAATTAGGCCTAAGACACCTCTGGGAGACATCGGGGACTTACGCAAGCTTTAAAAAATGACTTAACAACACTGTCAAAAGAGAGTCCCCCATACAAAATTAAGCCACCTTTTCAGAGCGAGCACACAACTGGTTCACCATACCGTCTTATATCAAAGCCTCGCCTCAAACTTACTTCCATACTGGCTTTTCCAAAACCACCAAAGAGAAGTTGCTGGTATATTACTATCTGCGTAGCACCTGCAGCAGTGGTTACACTCACCAAAGACAGCAAACTGTTGTCTCTGGGGGGAAGGGGCTGAGGATATTCTGCACCTCCTAACTATCTTCAGGGAATTATCATGGGAGCGCTGCGCCCTACTTAGATCACTTTTCAATAGGAAATACATACGGACCTGCAGACAAGCAGTGCCAGCAAGCTTCTCCGGCGAGGATGTCCAACTGAGCAGCCGTTTGGAGGCGGCGATCATCAAAAATGCAACAGATGGGCCGACCGTGCAACAAACTAACTGGGACTGCAACTGGCGTTTTTTAGCTGTACTGGATGGCTCCTGGAAGTATGCCACTGCCGCACTCACACTTTAATCACGCTCACTTCGGATTTTCCGAATTGAACAACCTCGAGAGCAATCTTGGGTAGATGAGGTCCTTAAGAATACTGCAACAGATGATCCAACCAAGCTATAAATTAAAAAGCTACCACAATCCCTGGGTTTTGATTTTACTGGAAATCCTTCTATCTGCGATCCTTCCACACAGAAGAACTATAGTTACTTACCTGTAAACTGTGGTTCTCCAGTATTGGTGTCTTTCATAGATTCACATGCTTGAATATCCCCCGTCGTCGAAGTGGGAGTCCCACGGTACATAAAATAGCAGTCATATATGCATGTATACATGAAAAATATAACTAATAAAAATATACATACATATAGTGCAGTAAATTGTAAATTCTAAAAGTACCATAGAACATAATAGGCCCATTGAAAAGCCTAAGGGAGAACTCACTTTAGTAGCATATCTGAGTCATATCTGAGACCTGCCAAGAATCTGGGCATCTGGTTCGGAGAGGATTTAAGATTCGAGTACCACATTAAAAAACTCTCTGGCACCTGTTTTGCGACCTTAAAAATGCTCCGCAAATTCTTTCCTCTGCTCCCAAGGGAGGCAAAGGAGTCTGTTGCGCGAGCGCTCATACTGGCCAGGTTGGACTACGCAAATGCATTGTTCAGTGGAATCCCCTCTTACCTGGTAAAACGCCTGCAAATTATCCAGAACGCGACAGTCCGTCTTTTATTTAACATTCCTAGATGGAAGAGCGTTCGCGCTGAGATGCGCACACTCCACTGGCTGCCGGTTGCACAGCGCATCCTGTTCAAGTCATTAGTTCTGGCGTTTCGTGCTATCCATAATCAAGGCCCCCAGTATTTGAGAAAAAGATTTATTAGCTATGTCCCTACACGCACCCTTAGATCCTCTACTCTGTTTCAACTATCCCTTCCCCGTTTCAAACGTGCCAGACTTGGTGGTCAGTCGATCGCGGTGGTCGTGGCTCGCGCCTGGAATGCTCTTCCTCTTCATCTGCGCTCCGCACCCACTGTAGCTGCATTTAAAAAACATCTGAAAACACACCTGTTTAAAGTGTAACTTAAGAGGCCTTTTTTTATGTTTTGCTGTTTGCCTTTCTCGCTCCCGCGCCAGGATACTCCCCAGTAGCAGAGCGCGCTATAAAATGGTTTATAATAATAATAATTATGTGTTGGATCACATTCCAGCCAATCAGGCTGTAGCCTCCTCTAGAACCTTCTCCTCAGAAGCCCAAGTCCTCAGATTTTCGTAGCACAGAGTAAGTAAAAGTGCCTGAGGAGAAAGAGAGCCTCTGAGGGGAGGATGGGAGGGTCGCATGTGAATCTATGAAAGACACCAATACTGGAGAACCACAGTTTACAGGTAAGTAACTATAGTTCTTCTCCAGTATTAGGGGTGTCTTTCATAGATTCACATGCTTGAATAGAGTAGAAAGCAGTAAAAACATCACAGGAGTCATAAAGGTAATACATCAAGCAAAGAAGGTAAATATATATATATATATATATTGTAATATGCAGTAAATACCAAAACATAATTATGAAAAAACCTTTATGACTGGAGGCAGGTAGCAACAGAGGCTCACCTCTACTGGAAAAGATTCCGCAGCACCGCTTGACCCACTGCCGCATTCGCGGCGTCTGTTGATTGCAGGCAGTAGTGCTTAGTAAAAGTATGGCTGCTCGACCAAGTAGCAGCTCTGCAGATCTGGCGTAAGGGTACCCCCGCAAAAAGGGCAGCCGAAGTAGACACTGCTCTAGTTGAATGAGCTCGAACAGGAGCAGGAAGGGGCTTTCCAGCCCGTTGGTGGCAGAAGGATATGGTAGAGGAGATCCACCTGGTTATAGTCTGCTTGGTAACAGGTTGTCCTTTGCAAGTTGGACCATATGCCACAAACAATTGATCCGATTTTCTGATAGGTGCAGTTCGTTGAATGTAGAATTTGAGACAACGTTTCAAATCTAATGAATGCAATGACCGCTCAGCTGGAGTTTGCGGAGCAGGAAAGAAAGTCTTCAGAATTACAGGTTCGTTGAGATGAAAGTCACTGGGAACCTTCGGGATGAACTTAGGATTAGTTCGTAATGTCACGGCCTCGTTGGAGAATTTTAGGAAAGGAGGCTGTATGGTAAACGCCTGGATGTCACTGACACGTCTTGAGGACGTTAAGGCGAGTAAGAGAGCAACTTTCCACGTGAGAAATTTAAGAGTTGCCGAGTGAATAGGTTCAAATGGTGGTAGAAGTAGTTGAGACAAGACCAAATTCAAGCGCCAGGCAGGCGGAGGGCGACGGATAGGTGGAAACATCCTAAAAAGGCCCTTGTAAAATTGTTTAATGATCCTTGAAGAACATAAAGATGTGGAACCATCATGGCGGAAACGGGAAATCGCCGCCAGAAACACTTTAAGAGTTGAGTGGGACAGACCTGATTTTGCCAGGGATAAAAAGAAAGGTAAAATTTGTTCAGGTTTTGCAGTCATTGGGTCCAAATCCTTGGTGCGGCACCAGACACAGAAACGTTTCCACTTGAGTTGGTACGTTTTTATGGTGGAGGGTGCGCGAGCCCGCGCTAACACCTCCCTGCAGTCCTTGTCAATAGTTAAACGTGCAAATTCATTGTACTCAGGTTCCAGGCATGGAGTTGAAGGTATGCTGGATCCGGATGACAAATTAGTCCCTGCTGCATCGTGAGGAGGTGCGGCAGAGGATGGAGTGGCAACGGATCGGACTGCGAGAAGAGGAGCAGGTCCGTGAACCATGGACGTCTCGGCCACTTGGGTGCGATCAGGATGATGCGACAAGGTTGGAACCTCATCCTGTGTAACAATCGAGGGATCAGAGGAAGTGGAGGGAAAGCATAGATGAAATCGTTCGACCAATCGATCGAAAATGCATTCCCGCTCGACTCGCTGTGGGGATGCCGACTTGCAAAGCGTGGGCATTTCTTGTTGACAGCAGTCGCGAAAAGATCCATCCGTGGCTGGCCCCACCGCCGGAATATGTACTCGACCGTGGGCTGATTGAGTTCCCACTCGTGATTGTCTGATGATGCTCGGCTGAGAGAATCCGCCAGAACATTGGCCACACCTGGCACGTGAATGGCTGTGAGATGAATTTGACGTTGAATCGCCCAATCCCATATTTCTTGTGCTAGTTGAGAAAGTGGAAGAGACCTCGTGCCGCCCTGCTTGTTGAGGTAGTGCATGCTGGTGGTGTTGTCCGTCCTCACCAGCAAAGTGTGTCCCCGCACTAACCTCTGGAAAGATTTGAGGGCTAAGAAAATCGCCAAGAGTTCCAGACGATTGATGTGCCAAGTTCGTTGTATTGCCGTCCACTTCCCTTTCACAGACATGCCGTCGAGATGCGCTCCCCAGCCTTCGAGAGACGCGTCTGTCGTAAGCGTCAGAGTTGGGGGTTCGTCCTGGAATGAACGGCCCGCAGATATGTGTGGAGGGTGAGCCCACCACTCCAGCGCTTTCTGTATGCGAGGTGTTAAAAGGACCTTGTCCTCGAAGGACCCCGACACCTGTTTCCACTGCCTGTCCAGTTCCTCCTGGAGAGTCCTCATGTGCAATCTGCAATTTGGAATGAGGTGGATGCACGAGGAGGCCATGCCAAGGAATGATTTGAACATTCGGACAGAAACGGACAGTTTTGATTGGAGGGAGCGCACCATCATTAACATGCGGTCCTGTCTTTCCTGGGAAACGAACACTTTTCCCTGCCGAGAATCTAGCAAGGCTCCGAGAAAATTTCTCCGTTGCGATGGTTGAAAGTGTGACTTCTGGCAATTGATTGACAGCCCCAAGGCGTGGAAAAGGGAGACGCAAACTTGAGTGTGCTGCTCCGTCTGGTGAAAAGTGCTTGCCTTGATGAGGCAGTCGTCCAGGTATGGGTAAAATTGGATACCTTGGAGACGTAGGAAGGCAGCTACGGGGGCCAAGATCTTGGTAAAAACCCTTGGTGCTGAGCGGAGGCCGAATGGCAGGACTTTGAATTGGAAGTGTAGCTGCCCGACCGTGAAGCGGAGATACTTCCTGTGTCTGGGGTGGATTGGCACATGGAAGTAAGCGTCCTGAAGGTCGATTGTGGAATAGAACTCGCTTGGATTGAGAAAATTCAGAATTTGGATCAGAGTTAACATCTGAAAAGTTTTTGAAATTAGAAATTTGTTTAGAGCTCGTAGATCCAATATTGGACGCCATTCCCCCGACTTCTTCTTGACTAAGAAAAAGCGGGAATAGAACCCCTTGCCGCGTTGACCTTGCGGCACTAGTTCAATGGCTCCTTTTTTGATCATTAAGTTCACCTGGGCCAGAAGGTCCTTGAAATGAGGGGGTGGTGGCCCCGAAGGTGGATGAGTGGGTGGAAATTTTGTGAATTCCAGGGTATGTCCTTTGGATATAACGTCCAGGACCCATTGGTCGGAGGTGATTGTGGACCATTTGTAAAAGTATTTCGAGATGCGACCTCCAAGATGTACGGTCGGCAAAAGGAAGGGTCTGAGGCAGTCACTGCTTTTTGGTGTTTGATCCACCTCTATAAGTGGATTTCCTTTGGTAAGGCCTGGAGGTGGATTGTCGAGTTTGAGATTGATAGGCACCCCGCTGTCTGTTATCGTTGTAGGTGTTGAATGAACGATATTGACTTGAGCCACGAAAAGTAGAGGAGCCTCCGCCTCTACCCCGTGCACCCCGAAAAGGCCGTTTCTTGTATTGTAGGCTCGCCAAGGATTTCGCAGTGTCAGTGTCCTTTTTTATCGCCTCAAGGGCATCATCCACATGTTTGCCAAACAATAATTCTCCGTCATACGGTAAATCTAGGACTCTTGCCTGTACTTCAGGACGGAAAGTGGTAGAGCGCAGCCAGCCTTGACGCCTCAAAACTGCAGCCCCCGCCAATTGTCGAAATCCCGTGGAGGAAATATCGAGTGCACAATCAATGATTTCGGAAGAAATCAACTCCCCCTCGTGAATAATCGCCTGTGCTTCTGTCCGGATTGCCTCAGGCAGCTGAGGAATCAATGCAGCAATCTCGGACCACATCTGGCGGTCATAACGGCCCAGTATAGCCAGAGTGTTTGCCGCCCTCACTGTAGTAGCCGCCATGGTCGTGAATTTCTTTCCTATGGAATCCAATTTGCGGCCTTCCTGATCAGGAGGAGACGTGAGTGGCGTTGCAGGATTGCGCGATCTTTTTTGTGCAGCCTGAGTAATTACCGAATCTGCCTTCGATTGAGACACCAAGCAGGCCGGAGAAGACGCCGGTGCTTTGTATTTCCTGTCCAATCTGGGTAAGACCGCAGGAACAGAATTGGGACGTTCCATCAATTTAAGGCCTTCCTTCCAAATATATTCCACGATTGGTATAGTGTGGGATTGCCTTTGTGAGATGTCTTTAAAGTCATATAGAAAGCAGTCACTTTCATGCTGTTGTTGTTCGACTTTGAGATGAAACCGTTTTGTAGCCCGGATCATCAAATTGTGGAAATGTGCCATGTCCACTGGGGGCGAATGTAGAGGCGAGGTGGGCGGAGTGGAAGGTGTTTGAGCCCTATAATTGTCCCACTCAGCCATGTCGGCGTCATTGTCGTCGTCATCTGTGTTGTGAGGATCCGGATCCTCGTCGCCAGTGTCAGGGCGAGCACCATCCGGTGAAGCCGGTGAAACTGGTGTAGGTGCCTGAGGAAGTTGCGGTTGAGGCTGCGGAGGAGGCAGTGGTGCTGGAGAAGCAGGAGTAGAAGAAGGAAACCTGCGGTTATAATCATCCAGCATGTGCTGAAGGTTCATCACCAAGGACAGAGGTATCTGGGTAATAGGCTCTGAAGGCACCGGTTCGGACGTATCAACAGGAAACAAGTCAGTCCCATCTTCGACATTGTCCACCACATCACCCTCGTCACTATATTCCTGGCACTTAATGTTCAAATCCGAAGGACTTGTTGCCTGTGTAAATAATCCTTCCACTTCCGAATCGTTTCCGGATTCTTCCTCACCAGACTGGAATAATTTGTCTGGAAGACGAGCGCCACTCCTCACAGGACTCAGTTGGATGAGTGGTATGGTCCGCAAAGAAGAAGCAGTAACCACTGTGTAGATGGAAGCCGTTTTTGGTAGAGGTTGGTGCGACGCCAACGAGCCCATTGGCGTAAATGCGGCACCGTCAGCAACACCCTGAGGCGGGTGCATTGTCGACAAAGAGGCCATCGGCGTCGACTTGGACGGAATTTTCTTCGTCGACGAGGATTCCTTGTCCGTCGACGGGCCCGTCGACGGAAGCGGGGCTTTATTCGTCGACGAGAGTGGAGCTTTGACCGTCGACGGCGAAGGCGTCGACGGTGTGAGAGTCGTCGACGAGGCCGTCGACGAGGTAGTGCTGGTCGACGGAGGCGTCGTCGACGGGGGCACCGTCGACGGGCCCGTCGACGGGGTGCTCGGTGGAGGCTTGGTCTTCGTCGACGATGTATGCGCCGACGATGGATGCGTCGACGGCTTCGTCGTCGACGGGGCGCTGAGTGGAGGCTTGGTCTTCGTCGACGGTGTATGCGCCGACGATGGATGCGTCGACGGCTTCGTCGTCGACGGTCTATCCTTGACGGTCGTCGACGAGATCTTCACCACTGAAGAGATGGGTCTCACCTTCGAGGTCGCCGTCGACGAGGTGGTCGTCGTCGACGTAGCGCCGGTGGACATGGAACATGTCGTCGTCGACGTGGAGGTGGTAGAAATGGATTTCGTCGACGCTGAAGACGTCGACGGGCGCGTCGACGAGCCCGTCGACGAGCCAAAACCAGATTTCTTACTGGTAGGTAAGGCTTTGGGCGCAGACGTCAGAGAACCAGGTCCCGTAGACGTGCCCTGAAGCGAATCCTGTGGGGAGACAATCCTAGAGGGATCCAACAGTCTACTCTTCTTGAGAAAAGGAGAAGGAACCTCAGTCTCAGCCCCACGCTTCTGAGAGGACTTTGAAGTAAAAGATGACAGGCTCTCTACATCAGAAACCACAGACTCCGAAGTCTTCAACTTCTGTATCCACAGAAGGAGACGGGCCTCTCTATCTCTCAGAGTCTTAGGAGAGAAAGTGCGACAGTACTTACAGTTTTTCACCTCATGGTCTGGGTAGAGACAGTAAATGCATTTACTGTGTGGATCCTCGTGGAAAAGGCGCAGTTTACCACATGAAGGGCAGGCTTTAAACAGGGATTTCTTGTTTGAAGACATTTTCTTGAAGAAAAAACAGGTAAAGTTGAAGAAAACTGAGCAGAGCTCAGGGAGACTCCCTTCACACGACGTGCGGTAGAAAATCTGAGGACTTGGGCTTCTGAGGAGAAGGTTCTAGAGGAGGCTACAGCCTGATTGGCTGGAATGTGATCCAACACATAATGACTCAGATATGCTACTAAAGTGAGTTCTCCCTTAGGCTTTTCAATGGGCCTATTATGTTCTATGGTACTTTTAGAATTTACAATTTACTGCACTATATGTATGTATATTTTTATTAGTTATATTTTTCATGTATACATGCATATATGACTGCTATTTTATGTACCGTGGGACTCCCACTTCGACGACGGGGGATATTCAAGCATGTGAATCTATGAAAGACACCCCTAATACTGGAGAACTTGCACTTTATTTCTATTCACATCTGCAATCTTTGCACACAGAACTTGCATTTTCTCTATCTCCAGCTAGGGAATAAGAACCATAATACCCTAGTGATGTCATTTTGAAAATGTTAAACCTCTCTTCGAATTTATATGCAAAACAAAGCTATTGTTAAATCGGATAAACCCGACTTTCTGCGAATTTACTTGTGTTTTATTAAGTAAACTGTTGCAATGGCTTTAATTAATCATGCAAATAAAGTATTATATATATTATTATTATATACTTTTCATGCCAGCACCCTCTCTTATGGCTCCCTTGGCCTAGAGAGGTGACACTTGCTAACAGAGTAAGGAGAATTGGTCATCCGTCAGCCAAGTGGGTGGCATGGGTGGTCACAAAAGGGAGGGAATAACCCCTTTGGATGATCTCCAAAACCCAATGGCCGGATGTTATTAACCTCCAGTGGTGCAGTTGATGGCAGATCCTTCCCCCCCCCACTGGATGCCCATTATGGTTGGAGGGCAAAATAAAAGGGTTTGGAGGCTGCAGCTGCCAGAAGTTGGTGGACTGGAGAAACTTCTGGCTACCTGTCCACGTTGTCTTTGGAAACCGCACCCTTGGCCAAGAAAAGGTTGGGAAACCTGCTGGTCATGGTGGCTGGGATGGTAGAGACGCGGCTGAAAGCCACTTCCGCGGTAACAAAAGGGGCAGAAAGTGGACTGGGTTTGGCGAGGGGCCATGGAAAAGTCCAAGGACCTTGCTGTAGCCCTGCTGTCCTTAAAGCCCTCCAGCACTGAGTCCACCTTCTCTCCAAACAAGCGGGAGCCGTTAAAGGCCATGTCCATGAGTGAAGTCTCGATATTTCCCGAAAAGTTAGTAGCTCTCAACCAGATGTGGCGCCTAGGGGCAACAGACAATAAAATCATTCTGCCCAGAGAGTTTTTCATGTCCAGCTCTTCTCGTACGGCTAACGTGACTGTATCTCTCCCGTCAGCATTTGCTTGAGAGAGTATGGCTCAGGCCTTCTCATAGACCACAAGCAGCACTTGAGCAACAGGGTCCCAGATCGTATGTGAGCATCGGTACAAGAAGCACGTGGTGTGTACCAACCAGAGTGCTGGGCTGGCAGAAGAGAACATCCTACTCCCAAAGGTATCCACCCTCTGTGATTCCCTATCCAGTGAAGTGGTAGGGAACTCACCGGAGTTGACTTTGGAGATGGAACCCTGGAACATCAAGCTTTCCGGGGTTGGGTGCTGGGTGAGGAAACTGGGGTCCCTGGGGTGGTGTGCTGGAGGTGGGCAATTGTCTTGTGCACAGAAGCCCCTATGCAGAGCTTGGACCAGTCCGCAAGCAGGATGTCAGTGAGGGCTTCGTTGAAAGGTTGACGTGGTTTAGATGGGTTGACTCTCGGTTGAAGCATCTCCATCAAGACATATGTCATGACTGCCACTGAGGGCAATTGAAGGTCCAAGACTTCAGCTGCCCTTACTTACCACCATTGCTAACCAGGCCCCTCTTCTGTAGCCACAGTAGGCAAAGAGACCAACCCAGTGTTTGGTGAGATGTTCAGTCCACTGGCATCTGCCAGATCCTCATACCAAGTGTCCTCGGGGTAGCTCAGTCTTTCCGGAAGCGAACAGCAGACAGAGATTTACCCGCTATAATAGAGGATTAATTTCTAGAAGTACACCACTGAACATTTCCCTAGTCCATTGGGGTGATTTTTAGACCCACCCTTGTCGTTATACAGGATGCCTGTTGGATTAAGACTGAGCGCTTCTTTGCAGACCTTCAATGAGCCCATCTACTGAAAAAAAAGAAGAAATCAGCCTGATTCTCCTCGCTGACTCCCTATCTTGTGCTCTTCCCTATTCTGTCCTGATGAAGACCCCATGCTAAGGACTTACTTACCTTGAATACTTTAAGGGGTCGAAACGTTGACTTTTCTCTACAAAAAGCTTTGACTACTGAGATTTGTTATCAGGGTCCGCACTCTGCTATGTATTTGCGTGTAATAGTTTGTCTGTTAGGCTGGACAGGTTTCATCATGTAAATATAATGTATATATGGCACATTACCTCTCCTTCCTTGCTACCCTCACCAACACCCTGGGGTGGTGTGATGGAGGTGGGCAATTGTCTTGTGCACAGAAGCCCCTATGCAGAGCTTGGACCAGTCCCCAAGCAGGATGTCAGTGAGGGCTTCGTTGAAAGGTAGACGTGGTTTAGATGGGTTGACTCCCGGTTGAAGCATCTCCATCAAGACATATGTCATGACTGCCACTGAGGGCAATTGAAGGTCCAAGACTTCAGCTGCCCTTACTTACCACCATTGCTAACCAGGCCACTCTTCCGTAGCCACAGTAGGCAAAGAGACCAACCCAGTGTCTGGTGAGATGTTCAGCCCACTGGCATCTGCCAGATCCTCATACCAAGTGTCCTCGGGGTCGCTCAGTCTTTCCGGAAGCGAACAGCAGACAGAGATTTACCCGCTATAATAGAGGATTAATTTCTAGAAGTACACCACTGAACATTTCCCCTAGTCCATTTGGGTGATTTTTAGACCCACCCTTGTCGTTATACAGGATGCCTGTTGGATTAAGACTGAGCGCTTCTTTGCAGACCTTCAATGAGCCCATCTACTGAAAAAAAAGAAGAAATCAGCCTGATTCTCCTCGCTGACTCCCTATCTTGTGCTCTTCCCTATTCTGTCCTGATGAAGACCCCATGCTAAGGACTTACTTACCTTGAATACTTTAAGGGGTCGAAATGTTGACTTTTCTCTACAAAAAGCTTTGACTACTGAGATTTGTTATCAGGGTCCGCACTCTGCTATGTATTTGCGTGTAATAGTTTGTCTGTTAGGCTGGACAGGTTTCATCATGTAAATATAATGTATATATGGCACATTACCTCTCCTTCCTTGCTACCCTCACCAACACCCTGGGGTGGTGTGATGGAGGTGGGCAATTGTCTTGTGCACAGAAGCCCCTATGCAGAGCTTGGACCAGTCCCCAAGCAGGATGTCAGTGAGGGCTTCGTTGAAAGGTAGACGTGGTTTAGATGGGTTGACTCTCGGTTGAAGCATCTCCATCAAGACATATGTCATGACTGCCACTGAGGGCAATTGAAGGTCCAAGACTTCAGCTGCCCTTACTTACCACCATTGCTAACCAGGCCACTCTTCCGTAGCCACAGTAGGCAAAGAGACCAACCCAGTGTCTGGTGAGATGTTCAGCCCACTGGCATCTGCCAGATCCTCATACCAAGTGTCCTCGGGGTCGCTCAGTCTTTCCGGAAGCAAACAGCAGACAGAGATTTACCCGCTATAATAGAGGATTAATTTCTAGAAGTACACCACTGAACATTTCCCCTAGTCCATTTGGGTGATTTTTAGACCCACCCTTGTCGTTATACAGGATGCCTGTTGGATTAAGACTGAGCGCTTCTTTGCAGACCTTCAATGAGCCCATCTACTGAAAAAAAAGAAGAAATCAGCCTGATTCTCCTTCGCTGACTCCCTATCTTGTGCTCTTCCCTATTCTGTCCTGATGAAGACCCCATGCTAAGGACTTACTTACCTTGAATACTTTAAGGGGTCGAAACGTTGACTTTTCTCTACAAAAAGCTTTGACTACTGAGATTTGTTATCAGGGTCCGCACTCTGCTATGTATTTGCGTGTAATAGTTTGTCTGTTAGGTTGGACAGGTTTCATCATGTAAATATAATGTAAATATGGCACATTACCTCTCCTTCCTTGCTACCCTCACCAACACACTTTTCCCCTGAGCACTGCATTCTCGCTTTATCCTGAGCACCTTTATCTCAACTGTATAAATGATTATGATGTCTTCAATAATCAGTTGATGTGTTGACAAATAAATTGTATCTGTTGCAGATAAGTTAATGTGATACAGTGAATGCTCTTATTTCTTTTTTCGTTCAAATTGTTGCTACTGTGACCATTCTTTTACTGTACTGTAGTATTACCCGGGTCCGGTAGTATTTCGGGTTACTCCATTGATACATAACTTGAGATCAAAATCAGGCCCTCAGTCTCCCAAAAATATTTTTATATATTTATAAAGGCCGAAAAAGGTCAGTTGAAAATTGACTAGTGGTAGCTCTCTCCGAATCTGCGCTGACAGGCACGGAAGAAAACAACTGATGCCAGCATGCTTGAGTGATGCCTATATAGGCACAGCGCACATCATTTCGAGTGCGAATGCCATCACGCAAAGCAGAATGAAGCCACAAACAGGGGTACTGCTGATCAAAGGTTTCCGGATCCAGTCTGACACCTGGGGAATATTCTAAGGTAAGGAACCTGTGGCTAGAATTCTCTAGCAGATGAATAATTGTTTTATTTATCCAGTGTCTTACGTTCTGTCTAAGTAAAACAATAACATATGGTAAATGTAGTGTTCTCTCTGCTGGAGTAGAAGACTTAGGAAAAAATTGAAGAATAATGGGTTGTTTAATATGAAAATCTGACACTACATTTGATAGGAAAGCGGAATGAGTCCTTAAAATAACTGTTGGAATCAAAAGTAGTACCTTCCTCATGAGCTGTTAAAGTATGCAATTCGCTAATCTATCTAGCAGAAGTGATTGCAATAAGAAAAACATTCTTTTATGAAACGTGTTGCAGAGTAGACCCCTGAATTGGTTTGAATGGTGGACCCATTAATGTGGATAGAATTAGGCTGAGTTCCCAAGGTGGCACCTTTATTGGTGGATAGACTTTTTAAGACCTTCAAAAAAATACTTTACCACTGGAATGTTGAAGAAAGAAATCTGTTGGAGGGACTTTCTGTACGATTTCATAGCTCTAAGATGGGCTTTGATGGAGTATATCCCTAGAAAGAGTATATATGGTAAAATTACTTCTTCTGGACCAATGGACCAACGAATATGACCTTTAACAAGCTACCAAACACATAATCTTTTCCATTTTAAGGTGTAGCAGGATCTTGTCAAAGGGCATTTTGCTTCTTTTACAACCTCCATACATTGTGGAGGAACACTTGTGTGCCCATATTTTATGATTTGAGGAGCCATGCAGCCAAATTCGAAGACTGTAGGCTAGGGTGGTGTGCCTGACCTGAAGTATGGTCAGGAGGTGCGGTCTGCAAGCCAATCTCCAGTGCTGAGTGAGTGATAATTCAAGGAGATCTTCGTATCACCACTTTCTCGGCCAATCATGAGCTATCAGTATCATCTTTGGCATGATCTGCACAACTTGACATCACCAATGATATTAGTAGTATTGGAGGAAAGGTGTAGACAAATGGAACTGAACATTGTATCAAAAAGGCCTGCCCATTGAGTTCCGTTCTGGAGCCCTGGATGCTAAGTCGCCACATTGTTTTGTTTTTTGTCATTGCAAATAGGTCTATTGATAGGTGTTAGACCTGGTATCATTGGCGTGAGTCTCCCTTACATTTTTACTGATTGCCTCCTCTGTTTTTTAAATGTTTTGCTGGTTAGATGCTTTGGGCACTATGCCACTGCTATTCAGTGCCACAGTGCAAGTGCTCCCTATGTCAAATTGTTGTACTAATTAGTGACTCCCTGATTTGGTTATTTGATTTACTTGTCAGACCCTAGTACAGTGCACCATGTGTGCCCCGGGCTTGTAAATCAAATGCTGCTGGTGGGCTTGCAGCACTGGTTGTGTGACCCACAGAAGCAGCTTGTAAAGTGTGTCTCAGGCCTGCCATTGCAGAGCCTGTGTGCAGTCTGTGACTGCCATGTCGACTTGGCCAGTACACCCACTTGCCAGTCCCTAAACATTCCCTTTTCTTCATATAGACACCCCTATGGTAGGCCCAAGGGCAGGGTGCATTGTAAGGATAAGGTAGGACATGCCCTGGTGTGTGTGGCATGTCCTAATAGTGAATTACAGCCATTTTCGTTTTTCACTATTGCAAGGCTATCTGTTCTCCATAGGCCAGAATGGGCAGCTTGATTATAATATCTTATAATCCGAACTGACTCAAGGAACATGGTAGAAATTCGAATTTAGTATGCCTGAACTCAGAATGATAAAATACATCTTTTAGTGAAGTTGGTATTAACATCTGTGTTTGAATACCACTTTTAGAAAGTAGGTATTTTCTTGCCTAACTATCCAAGCCTGCCTCTGCTAGGTTGTTTATACTTTGTCTGGAGTTTGAGTGACAGGGGCTAAGGGATTCCAGGAGAGAGGGTGAGTCAGCACAGTGCTGAATAGAGAGATCTGCATCTAGATGGGAGGGAGGAGTTGCACCTGGGACCTGAATAAGGGTGGGCCTTCCCTCTACAATGATGGCTCCACCTCCTGTGGTGTGTCTGATGTCCCTGGCCTACACTGTGAAAGGAAAGAAGGAGGCAAGTAAACAAAGTGCTCCATGGCTGACCAGAACTGGTTTGGGCTAGGCAGAGGTCTCTCTGCCTTCAGAGAACAAAGAGAAAAGTAGTATAAATATTGGGACCCAGACCCAAGAACTTAAGATTAGTTCTGGGACCAAGACAAACCTTTTGCCAAGGAGAAGAACCAAGGAAGCTGCAGGAGTTTGGACTGCCCCTCTGCCAGTGTGCTGATTGCTGGGTTGGCCTGCAGGGCTTTCTTTATTGCCAAGTAAAGGAGAAGGAACTTTTAAAGAACGTCATCATCTTGCAGAATATTTCTCAAAGGGCTTGAAGTTCTGCTTGCCTCCTGCTGAAGTCTCAGGGCTACAAGATTTCACCACCAGCTCCCCCCCCTGAATTTCCTTGCTGGGAATTCATCTACAGAAGCCTGCGTGTCGCTGGGATCTGGAAGCGCAACTCAACGAGAAGAAGCATTTTGCCGCTGCAGCTGTTGTCGTATCGCCGGAGAAGCGTGTCTTTGTCGCAGCTATCTGCCGTTGCATCACCGGAGAAACGTGGCACCACCGTGAGGGTCGACGTCGCATCACCGGAGAAGCGCGTCGCAGGGCCTGTCATGGCTCCAAAGTACAGAGTTCGCCGCACGGCTGTCAGGGCATGCACGCATCATCTTCACACCGTTGCATTAAGGTCGCCATCACATCGCATCGGATTGTCGCATCGCACCAAAGCGCCATCTTGATGCATCGCAACCGAACGCATCACAAGAATCTACACATCACCTCCTCTCCGGTAAAGACCAAGACGCGTCCCATACTCTGCACAAGCATTGAGGTGGGACGCATCATCTCCCCCGAAGCAAGGAACCGACGCATCTCCATTCCTGCGAACCTCGTTTGTTTTGTGTTACGCATCCAGGTACTTTTGTGAGAACTTTGTCGCATTTATCATCAACTTGAAATAAGCAACTTCTACCATCTTTAAGTCAACCTTAAGTACAGTAGTGTGGATTTTTGTCATTTGTGGTCTTGTGTTAAGTCTATATAAAGAATACTTATTTTTATAAAACCTGTGTGGTGTCCATCTGTAGTGTTTTCACTGTATTGCTGTATATATTCTCAAATGCTTAACACACTGCCTCTGAGATAAGCCTGTCTGCTCATGCCAAGCTACCAAGGGGGTGAGCAGGGGTTATCTAGGAGTGTAAACCCCGTATCCTGACTAAGAAGCAAGGGTCCCCATTTGGGCATAGGTGTTTACCATTATCAACTAGAGACCCCCAGTTCTAAAAATAGGGTACTCCATTCTTTGGTGACCGATTCTAAAACGTCATCATTGAGGACCCATTTGTGCTTTTTCTTGTGATATCTACGGAGAAAATCTGCTTATGGATTTAGTGATCCTGAATAAGTATGTTAGTCAAGTCAAGTCAAGTCAAAAGGCTTTATTTCGATAAAAACATATCATAAAAGCATCACATTGTAAAAAAAAACACATTTTGGAATTAAAAACAAGAATTATTCTATTTACACCAGGGTTTTTTCCCTCTTTTACATCTAACATTTACAGATAAGAAACACAGTATAAAACAAAAATTTAAGAATCAGATCAAACAATTCATTTAAGCCTTGTGTTTCTAAGGTACCATGCCCATGATAGGAATTTTGAGAGACTACAAGCATAGAATGGGCGTGAGTCTGTCGTTAAGATGCGCAGCGCTACGATGTGATACCTAGTGCCTAATGACCGGCACAAAGGTTAGAGCCACCTACTTCTTGGGTGCATATACGCTGGACATTCGAACATAAAATGCGCTATAGTTTCTGGTCTAGTTGGGCAGGAAGGGCAAAATGCTGTAGTCTGGGCCGGAGGCTTCCAGCAAGCTGTTAGGGCGCGTACTGGAAGAGCACCGACTCTAAACCTAAAATAAAGAGCCCTGTCGAATGGCTTCCATATGATATCCAAATAGAGTTCTCGGATCGGCAGATCCTTGAACTGCAGGAAGTCATTCGTAAGCCTGCCCAAAGCATAGTCGGCGCTAGTTCTAGTCGCAACCCAGTTCAAATAGAGGCTCTTTAGAGTAGCCTTGGGGGGAGAGGACCTACCAACCCATGCCTCACTAAGGCCCAAGTCCCCAAGCAGAGTTTTTACATTTTTTAGCCACCTTACTTTATGCCAGCCAGGTAATGCCATGACTTCAGTTAGCCCTTTAGCATATTTGGCCAATTCGGGAGTTCGCCATATCCGGGCCCATAGAAGTAACGGTAGAAACTTAGCCAAATCGCTAATAGGGCGACAGCCTAGGTCAAGCAATAAAGGTGCCATTGGGGTGCTCTGGGGAAGCGACATAAGATCCCTAAAAAATTAATTTTCGGACCTTGTTAGGTCAACTGTGCTAGTGGTGCCCCATAGCTCTGCCCCGTAAAGAGCAGAACTGACTCCCTTTGCTTTGTAGATGTCAATAACAGGGGCTATTGGTCTTATCGAACAGGATCGCTGTTCCCTAAGCAAAGCCCCAGCTACCCTCTTATGGGTTAAAAGCATTTTACAAAGGTGGGCAGTCGACTGCATGGTATGCGATATACGTATACCTAGATAGTCAAACACAGTGACCCTTTCCAGATTCACGGAGTTCAATATAGGTGGGCTAGCGAGTTTTTTTGGGGGATTCATCATCAAGTACTTTGTTTTTTCGGTGTTAATTATTAAACCCCGCTGCAAGCAAAAAGCCTGAAAGTTGTTGAGAAGCTTTTGGAGGCCCATAGGGGACTTAGATATTAGGAGCGTGTCATCCGCAAATAGGAGGGTAGGAATTCGCTCGCCCGCCAGAGATGGTTCGTCTGAAGGATCTTTTAGGAGATGCTCAACCACACCATTCACGTATAATGAAAAAAGGGTGGGAGCGAGAACACATCCCTGGCGGACCCCTCTATCTACCGGGATTCTGTTGGTTTTCTCGCCCTCTGTGCCCCATCTTATTTGGGCAAAATTCCCTTCGTGAAGCCTCACCAGTATTGACAATATGTAGCGTGGGATCCCCAAATCCGAAAGCACCCTCCAAAGAGTGTCCCTGGGCACAAGGTCAAAGGCAGTCTTTAGGTCGATAAACGCGAGATAAAGACTGCCTTTGCCTATAACCACCACCTTCCAATAAATTAGCATTAATCTAAACGCCTGCTCAATTGTGCCTGTGCCAACCCTGAACCCTGCTTGGTAGTCAGAGAGAATATTGTTTTCATTAATCCATTGCAATATTCTCTCCAACAACACCTTCCCTACCACCTTCTGGGTTGAGTCTAACAGGCTTATGGGCCGATAGTTTGAAGGATTGTCTCTCGGGCCCTTTTTGAAAATGGGCACGACTTCAGCCCCTTTCCAGGACTCAGAGATAGCAGCGCCTCTATCAATTGCGGTGAGCAAGGAGTGAATTAACTTTCCCCATTTCAGTCTATCCGAGTGAAGAAGGTCCCCAGGGATGCCATCTGGGCCAGCTGCTTTTTGGGGCACGATTGTACTAATAGCATACTCCACTTCCTTAGTTGTAAAGGGAAAATATTTAGGGTCACCTTGCAGAAGAAAGCTAGGTGTGGCCGAAGAGCTAGTCTCACGTTGGCAGGTGTACAATTTTGAGAAGTGGCCAAACCATGCTTGGCTGGTGATGTTACATGTGATGAGGTCGCTATCTGGTCTATTTCTAGCTCTTATTGTATCCCAGAAGCGTCTAGCATCCTTGCTGGAACTAGCCTCTTTTAAAGTTTGCCAGTATTGATCTTCCCACTCCTTTTTTGCGTGCGTGTCCGTATGTTAGTCACTGTGATCCCTCTGGCTAGGGCCCAATGCCACATCGATGGTGCTTGAAAGGAAAGTTGGCTTAACCAGATTCCTCCCTGCTTGTGCATGGTGGTGGTATGGTCTCTTTGAATCACAATTTCCTTTGATTCTGTGGATGGGATGAAGGCTTTTAAGGCAAAATATACCACGTTCAGTTCTAGAAAATTGATGTGATACTTTTTCTGTTTGTGAGTCCAAATGCGTTGAATTGTCAGCTGGTTGAGATAGGCTTCTCAGCTTTTCAAATATGTGTCTGTAGCTGTGATGTGTCTCTGAACTTCTTTTGAAAATGTCCTCGTCCTTGCTTGTGTGTAATAGCCAATTCCATATCTATATTAAATTTTACATTCTGTGAAGAACACCTATCACCCCGCCACAGGCCAAATGATATTATGCTACCGAAAAATTCCCCATGAGAAGGAGCCATTAGGGTCTTTTTGGAAAGGCAAGGCCCTAAAAACACCCTGTAAAAATCTTGGGGAGAGTTACTTTTCAAGTGCAATAAAGAAACGTTTTCATTAAAGAATAGCAGTTAACCAAGAATGTTGCATCGCTAGAACTCACATCATTGACAGGAGCATCTGCTGGCTCCTCCAGTTCACCTTCCTTCATTTTTTTCTTGAATTTCCGAGGTTGAGCAGGATCTTCTCCCATGATGAGTTCTCTGCCAAAATAGCAAGCAAAAGAGTACAAACAAGGTGATAAAAGAAAAATAGGGCATAATTACTATAAAGTAAATTTAAGGGGCCAAAGCACTAAAATGCAAGCTAGAATAAGCACTTTAAGGAATAAAATAAAGACGATGACATAATAGATATAATGAAAAGACATGGAAAGAGGGATTGTATAAGGTAGAAGAAGGTGGGAAAATAGTAACACAGAGGAAAGAAAACGGTGAAGACAGCTAAAACACTCACATACATAAATGGTAAACATGTCTGTTTTTTATTAGCTTTGGGCTTGATTACCACAAGAATGTTTCTCAAAGTTCATTAATACACATATGAACCTCTCCTTCAACCTCTACCACTAAGTGTTGTCTCTTCTGCCTGCACCCTAAATGGGCATGGTTTCTAAGGATTCAAACAAATTCATTAAATTCCCCTACAACACATCTATCTTCTCTCGCAAAAACGATCCCACTTTGGGACTGACGTCAGTAAAATCTTCACCAAGATTTTGCATTAGAGAATCAGGAGAGCTTAATTTCACTATGGAATATGTTGAACTGTACATAAATTGGTCATTTTGATGTCACCGGAACCATGATTGCTAAAGCTGTACTGGAATCCCTTCAAAGCCGGGTTGATACTAATCAATTTTTTCCTGTGAAGCATTACAGTTTTCTTTATGTCTGGATAACCTCACTGTTCTTCAAGTGGTACCTGATAAATATGTGACTGGTAGGGAGCAACCAATTTACACCACATTTATCAATGTTTCAACAATGTTAACTGGCCAACATGAAGGTGTAAACTTGTTGCTCTCAAATTCCAAGATGTCTGCTGAGAATACTAATTGTCATGCATTCTGTGACAAGGAGCCAGATACTGAATGCTTCAGATGGTTCGGATTCTCACCTGTAATCCCAGTTCTCTCTTGGGGGAATCTCCACTGAAGTCATAAGCATTTGAATAGTTCCCCCCACGTGCGGGAATCCCTGGGCACATTTCCATATAAATCTTCTTAAGTATAGACGTTCGCCTTTCTTCAGGAAGGCCTGCAGAAACACTTAAGAAAGAACATATTATGCAGCCTACAAAACAGGCTACAATGGAGGAATTCTTCAGATTGTAATTGCAAGAGGGTGAAACAAAAAACTTTTTAGTATAATATTAAAGCAATTATTGTATAAACAGCGAAAATCTCTTTCACAAACCCGTTTTGTAAAAGTAGAAGATGAAAGATAGCAGGACCGTGTAGCCTCCTAGGCTGCAATTATGTAAGTGTAAAACAGTGTCTGTCCTTTAAGGATTCGGAGACCGCCAGTATCCCATCATGCCCTGTGGGTGGCAGTTGCCTCAGTTCTTTTTGCCTGGAAGTATAATTTAAAGGTAAGTAATGATGTTCTCTGCTATGCCCACTGGGGAGGAGGGAGGGTCGCTTTTGACTTAAGTTGAGATTTCCCCAAGAGAGAACTGGGATTATAGGTAAGAGACCATACCTACTTTCTTGGGTGATCTTCACTGATAGTCATAAGCGTTTGAATAGACTTCCAAGCCTGTCCCCATCAAACACAGTGGTAAAAAACAGAGGACACAACACTAAGGTTGTGTTAAGCAAAGACATTTGTGATGGGGTCTTGTCCCACTTGGGCACCTCGAAGTCCAAACAATAGTGCTAGGTGTATGTGTGTACAGAGCGCCATGTGGCCACTTTACAGATCTCCCCGATAGGGACATTTTGTATCAAAGCGGCGGTTTCTGCTTTGCCCCTAGTACAATGTGCCTTAGGTTTAGCAGACAACATCTTATTGGCTTTTTGGTAACACAACAGTATGAAAAAGGACTATCCACCGGAAGATGGATTGCTTGGAAATGGCCATACCTGTACAGACCGAACCTAGTTGATATACAACAGGTCCGATCTGCGGATGTCGCGTGTCTTATCCAGAGAAAATGTTAAGACGTGCCTTACATTCAAGAAATGGGGAGATCTTTTATCCGGGGTTGAATGATTCTGAAAGAATGTTGGCAAATATATTGTCTGATTAACATGGAAATCAGAAATAACCTTGAGAAGGAATTTAGGGTGAGTTCCTATGACTAACTTGCTTGAGCGAAAGACTGTGAAACGATCATTAGAGCACATGGCCTGGATTTCACTAACCCTACGAGCTGATGTTCTTGCTACAAGGTGATAGGGAAATACACAAGGAAAGGGGTTTCCAATGAAGGATGCTTATGAATGGGTTCGAAAGGCTCTTGCATGAGATGTAAAAGGACTACGTTAAGCTCCCAAGAAGGAGAAGGGCACTTAATGGGAGGGGAAACTTTCTTCAAGCCTTTTTAAAAAATCTTTAATTACAGGGATCTTGAAAAAAAGAGGTTTGTGAAGAACATTTTCTGTACGTAGTAAGGGCCGTCAAATGAACTTTTATGGAAGAGTATTGTAAACCAGATTTTGCCAGATGGAGAAGGTAGTGAAGAGTGACATCTTCCTGGCAAAATGTGGGGTCTATGTTATTGGAAAACACAAAATGCAAAATCTCTTCCACTTGAAGGCATATGCTGAGCGGGTCGAAGGTCTTTTTGGTCTTTTTGCGTGTTTGAGGATGTCCATGCAGTCTTTTTGCAGGTTTAGATGTCCATAGTGCATTAGATAAGGAGTCATGCTGCAAAATTCAAGGAGTAGAGGGTGGGTTGAACCATCTGGCCTCCGAACTTCATTGGCAGGTCTAGTCTGCATGCCAGCTTGAGATGTGGATGCTATGACTAGTGAAGAAGGTCCGTTAACCTCCATTTAGGTGGCCACACGGGGACTATCAGGATGAGCTTGGCTCTTGAGTAGGACAGTTTAATTAGGAATGCTGGGATCAATGGTATGAGTGGAAAAGCGTAAAGAAATTTGTCAGACCAGTCGATCCATAGCACATTCGTGGCATTTTGGGTTTTCAGCAATGGCGAACAAATCGATGTTTGGCACACCCCATAGCCTGAAGATATCTTGCACAATGCCGTAATGAAGGACCCATTTGTGGTGTTCTTGCGGAACCCTGCTGAGATCCTCTGCCTGAACATTTTGCACACCGGGAAGGTGAGTTGCTGTGATCCATAAGTTCCTGGCTATGAGCCAGTTCCAGATTGCTTGGGGTTCGTGCGATAAGGGTCTGGACCTCGCCTTCCCCTGCTTTTTGAGGAAATATATAGTGGTTGTGTTGTCCGTCTGAAAAAGCAGGGGTTGTGACTGGAATGACAGGAGGAAAGCCTTTAGCGCCAGCAAGGCTGCAATGGGTATGAGGAGACTGATATGAAACTTCATCTCCCTCGGAAAGCAGGAGCCTTGAATCTGGAGATGATCCATGCGGGCTGCCCACCACTGTAAGGATGCATCCGTCACTATTGTCTGTGATGAAACCTATTGGTGAAAAGGCATGCCTTGAAGCAGGTTTGTAGGAGAGCACCACCATGTTAGAGAATGTTTTGAATAAGGGGAGAGAACAATCCTGTCTTTTCAATTGCCTGTCGTTATGTCGAACTGGTCCTTGAGGCTTTCTTGAAGGAGTTGTATGTTGAGACATGTGTTAGGGGTGAGGAGAATGCACAAGGCCATGGAGCCCAGGAGCGATGACACTGCCCTCCCTGTTTGATGAGAAACTTTTATTAGAAAGAGACACTTTCGATTGATCGATGAAAGTCTCTCCCCCGAAGAACAAACTCTTGCTTGCATGGTGTCGATGGTAGCACCTAAATACTGCAGAGTCTAAACCAGAGTGGACATTGACTTCTGTAGTTGATGTGAAAGCCCAGACGTTGGAAGAACTTTGCATGTCCTTCTCCACCACAAAATATCTGGAGTAGATGCCCATCCTCCGTTGGCTGTGGGGAACCACCTCCACCACATGCTTGTTTAGCAGGATGTTGACTTCTGAGCAAAATCACTGCAGATTTTGAGTGGACAGATTTGGAGGTACGGTTTTCAATATTGTTCGAAATGGGTATTGTTTTAGATTCCTGAGACAATTCCCATTTCGAACAATATTGAGTACCCAGGCGTTGTTTGTTATTTTTTGCCACTCTGCCAAGAACATAGTAATGCTTCCCCCTACCGGAGTGGGTAACAGAAAAGGGGGACGGGAAGATTCAGGATTTTGTTCCTGATGTTAGTTTACCCCTCAGGCGGACTGCTGGTAAGAGCATATCCTAGACTGCCGTCTTTGATGTTGCTGGTAGGATCATTGCTGCTATTGTTCTTGGCGACTCTGATACCAATTAGGGGTTTGAACTCTGTGAGTGTAAAACCGGCGGTGGTAAGACCTGACGGAATGCCGTTGCTTGTTTAGCCTTTCAAGGCCAACCGCCTTGAGAGTCTTCATTTCAGCTTTTATGAGCGCCATCTCGTCATCGGTATGGCTGCCAAAGAGGGTTGTACCTGGGAAAGGAAGATTAACAATCCTTTGCTAAGACTCTGGTTTAAGAGGTATGTGGCAGAGCCAAAAGTGTCTTCTTAAAGCGATGCCATGGCAGAATTCATGTGCCGCTTAAACGGAAGAGTCGGCTGTGATGCTGATAACTTGATTAGACACCATAAGGCCTTCATTTAAGATCCCTAAGGAATCTTCCTGTCTGTCCCTTGAAAGGTCATCTGCAAACTGCTGGATAGAGTGCCAGAGCACTCTATCATACCTACCAAGAAGGGGAGTAACACTAGCTGCTTTCATTGTAGTTGCAGCTGTATTGGAAGCAGGAGCAGTAGTATGGTGTTTTTTGGCTGCCAGGATAACAACTGAATCAGGAGGTGGATCTGATTGAAGGAAGACAGGATCTTGCTTGGGAGGCCTGTACTTATTCTGAAGCCTCAAAGGGGCAGTCTTAGTTGAGGTTGGTGTCAGAAAATGCTCCAATGCTGGTTCTTTGAGCCCCGGAACGAATGAAAGTTGAGACCTGGAGGATGCCCGCTGGTAAAGACTCGTGAAAATCACAGATGTGGAGGGTGTGGGGACTGACATCTGTATATTACGCTTTGCATCTTGCTCCTCTAACCAAGACCTCCTGGAAGATGGTGATATCAGCCACCGAAGAAACACGAGGAGGTGGTGAATCCATTAAAGTTGGCGAGTACCACCTAGTAGAAGATGAGGTTGTATGTATGGTATGATGCCTCGATCTTGTGCGTGACCTTGTGTGAGATTGTGTTCTTGAATGAGAAAGTGATCTGTGACATCGATATCTGGAAGACAATGTGTGCCTGAAATGATACCTGTGATGACGAGAGTGATGGAGTGCAATCTAAGTCGTAGAGTGGCCAGCACAGGTATCACTAGCGTAGCAGGCACAGGAGGTGGTGTAGGCAGTGGTGGTGGTGGTGGCAGTGGTGGAGAAGGACGTGGAGCTGGAGGAGAAGTACCTAGTGGAGAATAACCCCTTAGGACTGCCAGAGAAGAGGGTGAATATACCTTTGAACATAACGAATCTGGAGAAGAGTATATTTGTCTCCTTTTTCTCCTTTGTTGCTGTGTTCTCAGTATCGAGATGCTTTTCGACATTGACTCAGTAGACGCCTCGACTTCGATGTACTCCTCGACGGCGATGTCATCCGACGCCTCGATGCCGATCTGTCCCTCAATGGTGATCTTTGACTACACCTTGACATCAAAGTGCTTCTTGACGTCGACCTCACTGTGAGTGTCAACGGTGTAAACCCTTGAGTCGTCATACAATGCCCCGACGTCGATCGGTGCTTCTTCTTCTATGTTGAACCAGGTGCAGACGGCAAACAGGTCGGTGCCATACCTGGTCTCAACATCGACCCTCTCAATGTCGACCAGGAAAGATGTCATTTTCGGACTGGATCCATCTTTTTGGACTTCCCACATCCTGTCAGATTTCTGGTAGAGGACTGACCCACTATATGCTCTTTGGTCTCACCGTGCAGCTGTTCTTGCTGTCTGCGCCATTACCCCTGGGGTACGTCACGAAAATTTCTTACAATGCTGCCAAACTTCAGTAACATGGATAGATGGAAGACATAAAATACAGACATTGTGAGGGTCTGTTTTAGCCTTCTTTCTCACACAGACAGGGCACTTGTCATATAAAGAAGGCATATTAAATGAGGAAATGCCACAATTTCCTGTAAGAAAAAGACAGAAATAGTGAGAGTGATGAAAAACATTGAGTGAAGTAGTTTAAATAAAATTCCACTAGAGGAGTTTGAAGAGAAAAAACCTAAAAGGCCAAGCTCCATGCTCCAGGATCCTGTCACCAAGTGCCGGAAAAAAGAACCGAGGCAACTGCCATTTGCAGGGCATGCTGGGATACTGGTGGTCTCTGAGTCCTTAAAGGCATAGACACTGTTCTAATCTTACATAACAGCAGTTTATGAGGTTACACTGTCCTGCTATACTTCATCTTCTACTTTTACAAAAATGGTTTGTGAAAGAAATTTATAAAATGTTTAAAATAATTGCTTTGTTGTTATACTACATATGTTTTTTCTTCACCCTTTTGAAGTAACAATCTGAAGAATTCCTCCATTGTAGCCTGTGTTATAGACTGCTTAATATGTTCTTTCTTAAATGTTTCCGCAGGCTCTCCTGAAGAAAGAAGAATGTCTATAATTAAGAAGATTTATATGGAAATGTGCTCCAGGAATTCCGCACGTGGGCATAACTATTCAAACACATGACTATCCCCCAGAAGAGAAGTATGACTTTCTAGAAAAATTGAGACGTGAATTTTACATTCTGGCATTTCTGCAATTCTTTTTGTATAAATGTGACCTACTTAAGCTATTTTAGAAAATTAGAACACTCTTCTTCTGTGATAAGTAGAAAGCTACTCCACATGCTTCTTTGTGTTGACAATGTCATTTTAGACCAATTATCTATTGATCTTCAAATGAGTTTACATGCTCAGTCTTTCCACTGTTTGCATGTAAATGATGCTAAGAGCAAGATTATGAATTTCTGTATGCATCTGAATAAAAAAAGTTTAATTGGAAAATAGGGAAGGCTCTTCTCGAAAGAGAAAGCAATTACACCTAATCACAGAAAAGTTAACTCCCAACTGGCAGGCATGAGGATGCTGTGCTGAGCCACAAGAAGCACACATCCTGCAGCTCACCTCAACGTTTTTAGCAACAGAATCTTACTATTTGTTTCATATGGGACTGAATATGTTCCACCAAATGAACTCTCTTCTCAATAGAATAGAGCAAAATATTGTGTCAGCAATAAATAGGACTCCATTGCTTGCAAGCACTGAGATTAAGATGGGTCTTACGAGTACTTTTGCTCCAGTTCTTGGTGCTCGCTCTGACTCATTGGGGCTTTAATTAAAGCAGGCAGCCATAAACAGAGAGCAGAAAATACAAGAAATTACTGCTTTTGTCTTTAAATAGCTCAAGTATTGGACACAACAGTTTACTTTAATAAGTTTGAACTATGATAACTTTATGGGGTGTGTGAGAAGTTGGCCTGATGTGCAGTGCTCACTATTCTAGTGATCACTATATATCAGTCCAAACAACCCTTATTGATGATTGGTTGTAAGTCAACCTTATAGACCAGCTATCCTAGTAGCATGGATACGAGCAGTCTAAGGCTAAGACTCTAGAGGGCGTGTTAAGCCAGCTGTTTTACCATCACATTACCCCTTGAACACCCAGTGAAAGGACACCACACAAGTTGTTATGAAAATAAACAGTGTATTTATTTATAACAAGACTACCCTGGCTCTTTATGAGACAGGGAGCTAAGCACACAACAAAACTCTTACGAAAATACTTAAGTTAGCACGTTATACACAAATGCCCGAGGGGCACGAAAAACCATATACGCTAAAAGTGGAATGCGAATTACTAGCAGGTAAGTAACAGTTCTAATAGGCTTTGGAATCGCTAGGACTGGACTAGGGAATCGTTAGATTACTACTAGGAGGCCTAGGGGACTCGGGTGCAGAGTGTGCACTCTCACGCGGGATGCGGGACAAAGTCTATGGAAGCTAGAATTCACAAAGTTAGTGTTCACGGGCGAACCCGACCTGGTAGGGAGAAAGCGACAGTGGATCCTGACCCTTGGATAGTGAGGCTATGCTGGGACACCGGAGTGCCGAAGTTACCTAGCCCAGGGGCTGCAGCTGCATAGGTCTGAAAAGACGTCGGGGATCTCGTTGCCGGACCAGGAGCCTGGAAGGAAGAAGTTGCTGGCAGGCGACCAGTGAAGGAAAGTTCGATGGATCCAAGCCTGGATCAAGGAAGAAGAAAACCTGAAAGCAGAGGGGACCAAGTTCTTGAATCACTAGCCAGTGATTAAGTGGGCACCAGGATGGCACCGGGCGAAGTCACCGCAGTCAGGTGAGTGGGCACTGCTGGGCTCTGCAGTCTCTCGGACCAGGAGGCGTTGTCGGCGACCAGGATGGAGGTGCGAGCTGTCCCACGAAGGATGAAGTCGTTGGCGTCGAAGTTACCCAGGATTGGGCAACAAGCCTTGGCTAATTCAAGCCCACGCGGTGGACTCAAAATGGCGTCTTGAGTGGACCAGGAGGGTCCGGGGTGCTCCTCTTCTGGAAGGGAGCAAGGGCCAGTCTGGAGCAACCAGACCAGCAGCAGAAATGTCGTCGGGCGTCGTCAGGAAGGCCACAAGCCAACGGGCTAGTAGCCAAACAACGCGGTGAGCAGCGGAAAGCAGAAGGGCCCCACGCAGATCGTGGAGATGCTGGGGGGCTGCACTTCGGAGCTGGAGCTGCTCAGAGTCGGGGCTTCTCGGACCCCAAAGCACTCACCAGTAGATTACTCGGCGGGCTTGCTGGAAAGAAGTCGTGCAGTCTTGCAGATGGCCGGTCCCTTGAGGTCTCGTCGCACCCACGGTTCTCAGCTGGGCTGTAGAGGTGGGTAGAGGTCAGAGGTGCCAGGGAAGCCGGTTCTCGTCGAGCTGGGCAGTCGGATTCCGGAGGAAGGACTTACAGCAGACCGCAGTGTTCTTGGATGGTGCCTGCGGATGCAGGGTGACTACTCCTTAGTCACAAGGGAGAAATCTTAGGAAGAAGTCTTGAGTTCCTTTCGCAGAAAGTAGTTTCAGGATTCAAAGATGATCTGATTTGGAAGGGGGCCAGTCTCTACCTTTATCCTGTAAAAAGGGGCTGGCACGCGACTAAGTCCTGCCCTATGGGTGGGACTAGGAGGGGGGTGGTTACACCCACTTCCTTGGCGGGCTTTTCCCCAGCACAGGGTCTGGAGTGACCCTGGAACTGGTTCCAGCCAGCCTATGCACAGTGAGCACCGGGGTGCCACGTGCAGTCACCTTCCTCTAAAGCCCTGCCTACTTACAATACACAAAACCCTGTCTGGGACGGTGCTGGCACCGCCCCTGGCAGGAAACCCTTTGTCCTTATCTCCTGCTCTGGGAGGACTCCCAGCAGCAGGAGGGCAGACTTGTGTCTCGGTGGCAGCATCCATTTTGTGGATGCTAAGGCTCTGTCTGACTTTTAACCGGGTTATAGGTTACAGGCATGTCGTGTCCCTCTAGAAGGGTGGAATGCTAACCCCGTCGCCAGAATTGGCGAGGGGTTAGTATTCCAATTCGTATGACACCTTACTCGACATGTTTTGATAAAGCGATACCAGAGTTGGCACATAACCGCGAGGATTATAATGCACTTAAGAGTATATGGTATGCGATATCATGGAAACGGCTAAGGGATGGATCCCGAAAGCCGCAGACAGGCTCAGCTCATGCCAGAGCACCATCTCACACGATTCCAAGCACTCTGCCTTCAGGATGGTTAAGGCCTGCTATAGGAGTGACTGATAGGAGATCTGTGTGTCCATTTTTAGGGTTAGATATAGGTATACTATATCTAAAGCAAAGGGTGAGTACACCACCTTGCCCCAGCTGTCGTGCAGCCAGTTGTGTCAGTTTTAGTTAGTCAATCCAGGGGTGGCATAATACATGCTTCAGCCCCTGGGAGACTTCTGGGTGCACCTCAGCCCTGGGTACAGGGACTTGGAGAGGGCCCAGTGCCAATTCAGTACCTGGGTACAATTTGGATAGAGAGAACAGCTAGGCTGTGGGTCTGATCAGCAGGCCCACAGCCAGGGAAAGTCGTAAACCAGTGCAGCAAAAAGCAAAAATCTGGGTGATCATAGGATTGCAGACCCTACTCTCCTACATGACCCCCCCCCCAAACTTTGGGACAATAAGCTAACCTTGACCAGGTGAGTCTTCTTGTTCTAAGTGGAAATACCTGGAGAGCCCATCAGCATTGCTGTGATCAGTCCCAGGTCTATGCTCCACTGTAAAATCCATCCCCTGTAGGGAAATGGACCACCTAAGCAGTTTGGGGTTTTCACCCTTCATCTGATTTAGCCACAAGAGGGGCTTATGGTCTGTCTGAATGGTGAAGTGAGTGCCAAACAAGTAGGCCCTCAGCTTCTTCAGGGCCCAGACCACAGCAAAGGCCTCCCTCTCAATAGCTGACCAATTTTTCTCTCTGGGTGTCAACCTCCTACTAATGAAAGCAATAGGCTGATCATTACCATCAAAATTCAGTTGAGACAGAACAGCTCCCACACCCAACTCAGAAGCATCTGTTTGGACAATGAATGGCTTGGAGTAATCTGGACTCTTGAGGATAGGTGCTGTGCACATGGCCTGCTTTAGGTCATTGAATGCTTTCTGACAGCTTGCTGTCCACTGAACTTTCTTTGGCATCTTTTTGCTTGTCAGGTCATTAAGGGGGGTCACTATGGACCCATAATTTCTGACAAACTTCCTATAGTACCCAGTCAGGCCCAAGAAAGCTCGAACCTGAGTCTGGGTGATTGGAGGAGTCCAGTCCTTGATGGCCTGTATCTTACTCTCCAGTGGCTGAACCTGGCCTCCACCTACAAGGTGGCCCAGGTATACAACCTGTGACTGCCCTATCTGGCACTTTGTGGCCTTGATAGTGAGGCCTGCCTTTTGCAGGGCCTCTAACACTTTCCTCAGGTGGACCAGGTGATCCTCCCAGGTGGAGCTAAAGACAGCAATATCGTCAAGATAAGCTGCACAGAAGTCATCCAGCCCAGTGAGGACTTGATTCACCAACCTTTGGAAGGTGGCAGGTGCATTTTTCAGTCCAAAGGGCATTACCACAAATTGATAATGCCCTCCAGGGGTAGAAAATGCTGTCTTGGGTTTGGCTTCCTCAGCTAACCTGATTTGCCAATACCCAGCTGTCAAATCAAATGTGCTTAAGAAGTTGGCAGAAGCCAATCTATCTATAAGCTCATCTGCTCTTGGTATTGGGTGGGCATCAGTCTTAGTGACTGCATTGAGGCCTCTGTAGTCTACGCAAAACCTCATCTCTCTCTTACCACCCTGGGTGTGAGGCTTTGGCACTAGAACTACTGGGCTAGCCCAAGGGCTATCTGAGGGCTCAATGACTCCCAGTTCCAACATTTTCTGCACTTCAGTTTTGATGCAGTCTCTAACATGATCAGGCTGCCTGTAGATTTTACTCTTGACAGGCAGACTGTCTCCAGTGTCAACATCATGGGTACACCAATCAGTTTGGCTGGGTGTCAGAGAGAACATATGTCGAAAGGATTGCAGAACTTGCCTGCAATCCTGTTGCTGATGTTCAGTGAGGCTGCCACAAAAGACAACACCATCAACTGACCCATCATCAGGATTCTGAGTGAGCAGGTCTGGGAGAGGGTCACTCTCTTCCTCCTGTCCCTCATCTGTGGCCATGAGCAAGCTCATGTCCTTCCTGTCAACATATGCCTTGAGCCTGTTAACATGGAGTACTCTGAGAGGGCTCCTGGGAGTTCCAAGGTCCACCAAGTAGGTAACCTCTCCCTTTTGCTCAATGATGGTGTGGGGCCCAGACCATTTGTCTTTCAGAGCTGCTGGGGCCACTGGCTCCAGCACCCACACCTTCTGTCCTGGCTGGTACACAGTCAGTACAGCCTTTTGGTCATGCCAAGCTTTTTGAAGTTCCTGGCTGGCCTCAAGGTTTTTAGATGCCTTCTCCATATACTCAGCCATCCTGGAGCGGAGACCAAGTACATAGTCCACTATGTTGGTTGCAGGCTTTTTGAGAGGTCTCTCCCATCCTTCCTTCACCAAACACAGGGGTCCTCTTACAGGATGCCCATACAGAAGCTCAAAAGGGCTGTAGCCAACCCCCTTCTGTGGGACCTCTCTGTAAGCAAACAAGAGGCAGGGGATCAGGACATCCCATCTTCTCCTAAGAGGTTCAGGTAGTCCATGAATCATCCCTTTCAGGGTCCTGTTGAATCTCTCAACAAGCCCATTGCATTGTGGATGATAGGGTGTGGTGAACTTGTAGTTCACACCACACTCTTTCCACATGGCAGTCAGATATCCTGACATGAAGTTTGTACCTCTGTCAGAAACGACCTCCTTAGGGAAACCCACTCTGGAGAACACTCCAACTAGGGCTCTTGCCACTACAGGGGCTGTAGTGGTCCTAAGGGGAATAGCCTCAGGATACCTGGTGGCATGGTCCACCACCACCAGTATAAACTTGTGTCCTGATGCTGTCTGGGGTTCCATTGGACCAACAATGTCAATCCCCACTCTTTCAAAGGGAACCCCTACCACAGGTAGTGGTATGAGGGGGGCCTTTGTTGTGCCACCTGACTTACCACTGGCTTGGCAAGTGACACATGAGCGACAAAACTCCTTGGTATTCTCATTCATATGGGGCCAGTGAAAGTGTGAGACAAGCCTGTCCCAAGTCTTTGTCTGACCTAAATGACCTGCAAGGGGAATCTCATGGGCCAAGGTGAGAAGGAAACCTCTCAGAGACAAGGGGATGACCAGCCTCCTGGTTGCACCAGGCTTGGGGTCTCTTGACTCAGAGTACAGGAGTCCATCTTCCCAGTATACCCTGTGGGCACCTGTGGCATTCCCTGCAGCCTCAGCAGCAGCCTGCTGTCTGAGGGGTTCAAGGGAAGGGCAGCTCAGCTGTTCCTTCCCCAGGTCTGCTCTGGAGGGTCCCCCTGAGCCCAGAAACTCAACTTGATCAAGTTCAAGCTCTTTAGGCTCAGTTTCCCTCAGCTCTTCTAGATCAGCCTCCTCAGAGACTTGATCCTCAACCTGGGGCAAGGGGGAAGGCAAAGCCTTACCCTTACTGCTCTTCTTCTTGGAAGGTGTCTGGTCCATAATTTCAGGATCCAGCACCTGTTCAGTGGGGCATCTTCTGGCCTGTGACCTAGTCACAGCAAGCACATGTGCTGGCAAGCCTAACATCTCCATGTGAGTCCTCTGCTCCACTTCTGACCATTGTGATGACTCCAAATCATTGCCCAACAAACAATCAACTGGGAGGTCTGAACTGACTACAACTTTCTTTTGTCCCTTCACTCCACCCCAGGAGAAAGCTACAATTGCCACACTATGACTAGTAGTGACATTGCTGGCATTGGTCACCAGGAAATCAGTACCTGGCATGATCTGTCCAGGGTCCACAAAGTTAGGTGTCACCATGGTGACACTGGCACAAGTGTCCCTATAGGCCTGAGCCATCTTGCCATTAATCAAGGGTGTCTGCCTGTATTTGCCCAAAGTATTGGGACTTATTTCAGGGGACATATCCATATCCCCTGTACAGACAAGGACAGCCTGAGTGAGTGTGCCAACTAAGTTGTCAGACCCCTCAGTACCCAAGGTTAACCCAACTAATGCCTTGGGAGTGACACTACCACTACTGACTGTACTAGGGGGTGCAGTTGCTTTAGGAGCTGTAGTGGCAGGAGTTTGTCCTCCTCCTCTTTTGGTGCACTCACTAAACCAGTGAGATTTACTTTTGCAGTACTGGCACCACCTTTTTGACTGGCCTTCTTGAGTCTTCTTCTTCTGGGAAGCCTGACCCCCACCCTCTTTGGTTTGTTGGGGACCTGGTGAAGACTTCTGGTCATTTTGCTCATTCTTAACATTACCCTTCTGGTCTGCTTTCTTCTGACCACCCTGGTTCTGGTTCTGGTTCTGCTTGATCCTTGTCCTGACCCATTTGTCTGCCTTCTTTCCCAATTCTTGGGGAGAGGTCAGATCTGAATCAACAAGGTGCTGGTGCAGCAACTGGTTCTGACAATTGTTCAAAATTTGTTCTCTCATCATTAGATTATACAATCCTGTGTAATCTGTAACCTTGCTACCCAGCAACCAGCCCTCCAAAGCCTTAGTGGCACAATCCACAAAATCAGACCAGTCCTGAGACTGAGTTTTCTGGGTGTCTCTGAACAGCAACCTGTACTGCTCAGTGGTTAAACCAAACCCATCAACCAGTGTATTCTTCAGGACCTGGTAATTGTTAGCATCCTCCACTCTTGTAGTGAGGAGCTTATCTCTACCTTTACCATCAAAGGAGAGCCACAGTATAGCTGCCCACTGACTCTGGGGAATGTTCTGCACAGTGCAGGCCCTCTCCAGAGCAGCCATCCATTTCTGGATGTCATCCCCTTGCTTAAAGGGGGGCACTATTTTAGTCAGGTGTTTAGTATCTAAACCCTTCTCTCTATCTCTTGGGAGATTGCTGCCACCAGTGGGAGCTAGCCCACTCATCTGCTGCTCTCTTGCCAGGGCAAGCTTCTCTTTGGCCAGGGCAATTTCTTCCCTTTCAATCCTCAGTTCAGCTTGTCTCATCCTAGCCTCATGCTCCTTTCTCTGAGGGGAAGTAAATCTCCTCTGTGGAGGATTCCTTCTCCCCTGAGAAGAGGCATTAGAGTGCAGAGATCTATTGGAGTCCCTAGAAAGAGATCTATCTCTCCTAACTCCAAGGTTAGGCCCACTTCGGGTTAGTACTGGGGGGCCCCCAGATCCTAGCCCAAGTAAGTCTAAGTTGGTCCTAGTTAGCCTTCTGACTACCTCAAAACCCTTGTCTACCTCATCCCCAGAGAGTACCTCCTGATCCTCCTCCTCAACTGCTGAATCAGTGTTGTGGAGATCTGGATCCCCAGAGGTTCCCTCTAAGGCTGGCATGTTCTCATGTAACTGAGAAAGCTTTCTGGCATCATATGTCTCTAAGAGACCTATCAGAAAGGAAGTGGTGGGGTTAGACCCCTGCTTCAGTTTTCTGGAGACACAGATCTGTCTCATCTCATGAAAGCTGAGAGCTGCATATCTTGAAGTGACCTGTGGAGGGTCAACACTGACCAGGGGAGTCTCAGTAGAGTCCTCCTGAGTCGACATGCTTTTCTAGTGAGGTGTAAGTGGTGCACTTACCTACACTATATGTTTGCCTACTGATCCCTTGCTAGAGTTGTAGTTTAGGGTGTGCTAGGCCCTAGGAGCTACAACAGCTGGTTCAGTAGAACTCAGAGTATTCTAAGCTAAGTTATATGTACCTTTAGTACTTATGTGATCTTTCACAAGATATTCTTAGGATATGTGTGGTAAAACAACAGCAAGCTCAAATCCCAACCGCTGCTCACCAATGTGAGAAGTTGGCCTGATGTGCAGTGCTCACTATTCTAGTGATCACTATATATCAGTCCAAACAACCCTTATTGATGATTGGTTGTAAGTCAACCTTATAGACCAGCTATCCTAGTAGCATGGATACGAGCAGTCTAAGGCTAAGACTCTAGAGGGCGTGTTAAGCCAGCTGTTTTACCATCACATTACCCCTTGAACACCCAGTGAAAGGACACCACACAAGTTGTTATGAAAATAAACAGTGTATTTATTTATAACAAGACTACCCTGGCTCTTTATGAGACAGGGAGCTAAGCACACAACAAAACTCTTACGAAAATACTTAAGTTAGCACGTTATACACAAATGCCCGAGGGGCACGAAAAACCATATACGCTAAAAGTGGAATGCGAATTACTAGCAGGTAAGTAACAGTTCTAATAGGCTTTGGAATCGCTAGGACTGGACTAGGGAATCGTTAGATTACTACTAGGAGGCCTAGGGGACTCGGGTGCAGAGTGTGCACTCTCACGCGGGATGCGGGACAAAGTCTATGGAAGCTAGAATTCACAAAGTTAGTGTTCACGGGCGAACCCGACCTGGTAGGGAGAAAGCGACAGTGGATCCTGACCCTTGGATAGTGAGGCTATGCTGGGACACCGGAGTGCCGAAGTTACCTAGCCCAGGGGCTGCAGCTGCATAGGTCTGAAAAGACGTCGGGGATCTCGTTGCCGGACCAGGAGCCTGGAAGGAAGAAGTTGCTGGCAGGCGACCAGTGAAGGAAAGTTCGATGGATCCAAGCCTGGATCAAGGAAGAAGAAAACCTGAAAGCAGAGGGGACCAAGTTCTTGAATCACTAGCCAGTGATTAAGTGGGCACCAGGATGGCACCGGGCGAAGTCACCGCAGTCAGGTGAGTGGGCACTGCTGGGCTCTGCAGTCTCTCGGACCAGGAGGCGTTGTCGGCGACCAGGATGGAGGTGCGAGCTGTCCCACGAAGGATGAAGTCGTTGGCGTCGAAGTTACCCAGGATTGGGCAACAAGCCTTGGCTAATTCAAGCCCACGCGGTGGACTCAAAATGGCGTCTTGAGTGGACCAGGAGGGTCCGGGGTGCTCCTCTTCTGGAAGGGAGCAAGGGCCAGTCTGGAGCAACCAGACCAGCAGCAGAAATGTCGTCGGGCGTCGTCAGGAAGGCCACAAGCCAACGGGCTAGTAGCCAAACAACGCGGTGAGCAGCGGAAAGCAGAAGGGCCCCACGCAGATCGTGGAGATGCTGGGGGGCTGCACTTCGGAGCTGGAGCTGCTCAGAGTCGGGGCTTCTCGGACCCCAAAGCACTCACCAGTAGATTACTCGGCGGGCTTGCTGGAAAGAAGTCGTGCAGTCTTGCAGATGGCCGGTCCCTTGAGGTCTCGTCGCACCCACGGTTCTCAGCTGGGCTGTAGAGGTGGGTAGAGGTCAGAGGTGCCAGGGAAGCCGGTTCTCGTCGAGCTGGGCAGTCGGATTCCGGAGGAAGGACTTACAGCAGACCGCAGTGTTCTTGGATGGTGCCTGCGGATGCAGGGTGACTACTCCTTAGTCACAAGGGAGAAATCTTAGGAAGAAGTCTTGAGTTCCTTTCGCAGAAAGTAGTTTCAGGATTCAAAGATGATCTGATTTGGAAGGGGGCCAGTCTCTACCTTTATCCTGTAAAAAGGGGCTGGCACGCGACTAAGTCCTGCCCTATGGGTGGGACTAGGAGGGGGGTGGTTACACCCACTTCCTTGGCGGGCTTTTCCCCAGCACAGGGTCTGGAGTGACCCTGGAACTGGTTCCAGCCAGCCTATGCACAGTGAGCACCGGGGTGCCACGTGCAGTCACCTTCCTCTAAAGCCCTGCCTACTTACAATACACAAAACCCTGTCTGGGACGGTGCTGGCACCGCCCCTGGCAGGAAACCCTTTGTCCTTATCTCCTGCTCTGGGAGGACTCCCAGCAGCAGGAGGGCAGACTTGTGTCTCGGTGGCAGCATCCATTTTGTGGATGCTAAGGCTCTGTCTGACTTTTAACCGGGTTATAGGTTACAGGCATGTCGTGTCCCTCTAGAAGGGTGGAATGCTAACCCCGTCGCCAGAATTGGCGAGGGGTTAGTATTCCAATTCGTATGACACCTTACTCGACATGTTTTGATAAAGCGATACCAGAGTTGGCACATAACCGCGAGGATTATAATGCACTTAAGAGTATATGGTATGCGATATCATGGAAACGGCTAAGGGATGGATCCCGAAAGCCGCAGACAGGCTCAGCTCATGCCAGAGCACCATCTCACACGATTCCAAGCACTCTGCCTTCAGGATGGTTAAGGCCTGCTATAGGAGTGACTGATAGGAGATCTGTGTGTCCATTTTTAGGGTTAGATATAGGTATACTATATCTAAAGCAAAGGGTGAGTACACCACCTTGCCCCAGCTGTCGTGCAGCCAGTTGTGTCAGTTTTAGTTAGTCAATCCAGGGGTGGCATAATACATGCTTCAGCCCCTGGGAGACTTCTGGGTGCACCTCAGCCCTGGGTACAGGGACTTGGAGAGGGCCCAGTGCCAATTCAGTACCTGGGTACAATTTGGATAGAGAGAACAGCTAGGCTGTGGGTCTGATCAGCAGGCCCACAGCCAGGGAAAGTCGTAAACCAGTGCAGCAAAAAGCAAAAATCTGGGTGATCATAGGATTGCAGACCCTACTCTCCTACAGGGTGGTATAACATTTCATAGATCAAAAAAAACAGGGACGCTTGGATCTGGATATCAGTCACTGTGATCAAATAAAAGGTTTGCATACCATGGTTGAATCAGATGTAACAAAGCAGATTCAGTTGTATCTTAATTTATTGGTGCGCCATATACCAATAACTTCAGGCAATTGGTATGGCTTGAAAAGTACTGATTGTAATCATCAGAATATTTCAAGTACAGGACATAAAACATGTGCTATTTGTTCATAGTAAAAAATTTACCGAAACTGATATTTAAAGAATATGTTTTTATGTAAAGGTGTGACTATAATACGAGAGGCACTGCCATTTATATTTGCACCACCAACAATACCAGAAGACTATAGGGTTTAGTTATAAAGTGTTTAAATATTTTGATCAGTTTTTAGAGTTGCCTTAAAATTTCTCAACATATTAACATTTATGCATGGGGATAGTCATAGTCTTGAATTGAGGGTTTCTTGACTAGACTGTGTACCGCTTCGCTGTAACCAATCAATTGCATTAGTGATCTATATTCCTTTTAGAGTGCTGGTGTGTTTTACAGAATGCTGTGGTGATCTGCATCTTGTAATTGGCCTGCGTTCCATCGGGTTCAGCCTGAACTTGTAATTTTGTCCCGGTCCGGCATAACCAGATATCCACAGTTGGCACTTTGTACGTTTGGCGCTACATTTACTGAAATCTTTAAGCCTCCATATCTCCGGTTCTACGGATTAGATTTTGGTCCTTGTGGTCTTGTATTATTTATTTATTAAAAAAATCTATTTTTATAAACTCAGCGTAAGGTCCTGTTGTGGTGTGTTTTTACTGTGTGATTGTTTTAAGTGTTAAACAAATACTTTACACATTGGCTCTACGTAAAGCCTAACTGTTCTAGGCCAAGCTTCCGGGGGGTTGAGCACAGGTGAATTTGGATTAGATTTTGGTCCTTGTGGTCTTGTATTATTTATTTATTAAAAAAATCTATTTTTATAAACTCAGCGTAAGGTCCTGTTGTGGTGTGTTTTTACTGTGTGATTGTTTTAAGTGTTAAACAAATACTTTACACATTGGCTCTACGTAAAGCCTAACTGTTCTAGGCCAAGCTTCCGGGGGGTTGAGCACAGGTGAATTTGGGGTTGCTTGTATTTACCCTGACAAGAATTATGGTGTCAGCTTGAGTAGGGTTTTAGCTCCCTCAACAAGCAGCACAATGTGTTACAGAGGGTCTGGGTGTTGACAGGATGGGCCCTCTCTGACTTAGTAGGGGGCAAAGCTGTCACCTACCACACTTGCACTTTAAAGGCATTGGCTGAGCTTACACACAAGGGACTTCCCACTATAGGGTGGCCAACTGGCATAGGCGCAAATTCAGGACGGTGAGTGTAAAAATTCAGGACAAAGGGTCAAATTTCAGGATAGGAGGTCAAAATTCAGGACAAAAATTCAGGACAAAAGGTATGCTTTACAGATACATCAGTGGATGTCATGCAATAGTATATAAACAAATAGGCGAAGAACATAAATACAAGTCACTTCTCCTGCCAGTCACTTTCTCCTGCCCGGTCACTTCTCCTGCCCCGTCACCGCTCCTTCCCTGTCATTACCCCTGCCCCGTCACTGCTCCTGCCCAGTCACTGCTCCTGCCCGTTCACTGCTCCTGTCCGGTCAGCACTCCTGCTCATGCCCGATCACCGCTCCTGCCCCATCACTTCTCCTGCCCCGTCACTTCTCCTGCCCCGTCACTTCTCCTGCTCCGTCACATCTCCTGCTCCATCACTTCTCCTGCCAGTCACCTCTCCTGCCCGTCACCTCTCCTGCCCATCACCTCTCCTGCCCATCACCTCTCCTGCCCGTCACTGCTCCTGCCCGTCACTGCTCCTGCCCGTTCACTGCTCCTGCCCGTTCACTGCTCCTGCCCGTTCACTGCTCCTGTCCGGTCAGCACTCCTGCTCATGCCCCGTAATTTCTCCTGCCCTGTCACTTTTCCTGCCCCGTCACTTTTCCTGCCCCGTCACTTCTCCTACCCTGTCACATCTCCTGCCCTTCACATCTCCAGCCCGTCACATATCCTGCCCTGTTCACTGCTCCTTCACATTCACTGCCCCTGTCCGGTCACCGCTTCTGCTCATGCCTAATCACCGCTCCTGCCTCGTCACTTCTCATGCCCCGTCACCTCTCCCGCCCCGTCACCTCTTCTGCCCCGTCACCTCTCCTGCCACATCACTTCTCCTGCCCCGTCATCTCTCCTGCCCCATCACCTCTCCTTTCCTGTCTCTTCTCCTGTCCCGTCACTGCTCCTGCTCAGTCATTCTCAGTGAACAACATTGGCAAATTACACAAGACCGCAAGTTCGCCACAGTACTTTGTTTGAGGAAATCTCCTCTGTAATCACTAACTATGATCTACTGGCTCCAAGTGAGTCACTGGCCTCCAAGGCACTCACTCGCACAAGATATGCTAAAGGCAGAAAGCGCATTGTCATTCAAAAGGGGATAATCAGCCTCAGTCACAATGACAATGGGCCTGTCCACAGTCTGTGCGAGCTCAGTGAGGGGCTGCTGCAGCCTCTGGAGTTCAACAGAGACGTGCGAGCTGGCCCCTGAGAACTGTTGATCTCTTGCGGCTTCTCGCAGGGGCACAGCACAGCTCGCTGTAATCTCCAAAATTACAGACAAAAGGTGTCTGTAACAGGAATGATTATGGACAACAGACATCACACCAAAATAACGGACAGTCCATGAAATTTACAGACAGTTGGTCACCCTATCACACTTGCCTATTGTACACCCAGACAAATTGGAACCAGGGCAGGGAGACAGAAAATTCTAGACACCTCTGTAGGGGCAAACTCCAGAAGCTTCTCCCACTTCAAAACTGGAACCCTCAGATCAAACTCTTCAGGTGACTTCTGGACCTGGGAAAGATTCAGAAGAAGGACTGCTCTGCTGCAAGGACTGCCCAGCTGCTCTGCTGCCCTACTGCCAGAAGAAGGCGGACTGAATCCACAACTTGAACCCAGAACTACCAGAGTTTCTCCAAGGGCCCAGTGAGTTGGCCTCCTGTTCTGAGCTACAGAGACATAACAGGCCCCTTTGCGCAGGAGTAAACTGACACATCTCAATGCAGGAACGAGCATCGCAGCTCCAGTTCAGTGGCCTCGCAGCACCAACCCAGAGTGACACATCTTGATACAGACAACCAGCACAGCTCAACGTATTTCAACACACTCGACGCCATACTATGCTTTGCAGCTTCTGATCAGCAGCTTCACAAGCACTGACCCAGTGCGATGCATCTCGTTGCCCAGGTTGATGAATCTCAGTGCATCTCAATGCAAGTCCTCACAGCACTAGTAGCTGCATCCACCTCGACGCAGTGCAGCACATCTTGGTGATGTACTCTACATTGCAAGCTCCTATCGACAGCTCCAGCGACTTTGACTCAGCGCAACACATCTCGATGCAGGGTCTTGCATCGCAGCTTCTGTTGACGGCTCGTCGATGCCTGCACTGCACAGCAAAACACAAAAATGTCCCATCTCGAAGCACCAGTACACAAGACACTTTTAACAGCGGACTCAACTCAGTCTTGTATTCGTCCCATGTGACTTTGTTACTTGGACCCTGTCCATTCGACCAGATAACCGCAACTGGCACTTCCCGCTTCTAAGCACTACTTTAAAAAAAAAACTTTTACAAATGCATTTCTCTGGTTCTATTGGTTGGATTTTGGTCATTTTGGTATCTAATAATGTATTATATATTACTCTATTTTTCTAAATTAATGCGTGATTTTTCTTGTGTTTTCAATTTATTACTGTTGATGTGCTACATAAACACTTTATGCATTGTCTCTAAGTTAAGCCTGACTGCTTTTGTGCCAAGCTACCAGAGGGTTAAGCACAGGTTAATTGAGTAACCTTTTGTGGTTCGCCCTGACATGTATTGTGGCTGTTGCTTGAGTAGGGTTTCATCCCCCTCAGCCAACAACTCAATTTTCATAGTATAGGTCACAATCTTCATTGAAAAAAGCTAGAAAATATTTCCTCAATGTCTGGCAGACAAGTGTCTCATCATTGTGTTTAAGACAGCCCATTTTTCATCCTAATTGCAGGGTATCATATCTTAGTATGATTTTTGCCTTTTGCATTATAAAAATGAGAAGAGGTATCCTTACCTATGTAACTCAAATTCTTCAAATTCCTTTATGGATATTGCTGTAAAGTGGAGAAAGTGTAACTCTAAATAAGGATTCACACCAATTCAAAATCAGAATCTTGTCTCATCTAACTGATCTTCAAGGATCCAAAATAAACTACGAACCACAATGTTGCCTCTAAAACCATAGCTGGGAACGTTAAGGGTCATTCTCAACAACCTTTAGAAATCCTATAGGTTAATGGAGATCTCACCTACTAAAGTATCTCAGCCTAAAACGTAATCACAGTCTGCGCCAACCAACAAAAGGAATATAGGGCCTAATTTAAAGTATGGTGGGTGGCTCCAAGTCTGACAGGATGGCGGAGGTTATTTCCTCCACCACTCTGGCTGTATTACCGCTTGCCATACTTAAAAAAATCTCCACCCTCCCAGCAGAGTTTTCCGTTCCTTGATGAGCAGCTGACATATCTCAGGCAACTGCGCATCAAACCATTTCCTTTTCCAAAAACAAATTCCAAAAGTGGGACTTTATTTCTGAAAAAATAATGATTCGGACACACTGGGAGTTTTCTTCCTGAAGAAAAAAATGCATCAGAACTTCCGCTCTAAATAGGGTGGATGGTCTGATGCATCTACATCGATTGCGCCAACTCTGTTGGGCCGCAGGAGTAGGGCTTCTGGCAGCATAGCCGGTGGGGGCACTGCCATCGGAAAAAAGGATGGTCTGCTCAACTCTTAACAGAGCAGCAGACTACCAGTTTTGTGTACATGGTAGTTGGCCAGTTTACGGCACAGTGCGGTGTAAGCCAAAGTGTAAATAAGGCTCAAACTTCTGCTAAGGGAACTCTGTCCTACCAGCAGAATTCTGCAATCTTTCTAGATCATACAAATAGTAGGTAGTTTTCTCTTTAGAAAAGCATATACCTGTGCCTCCAATAAGCCTGCTGGTGATATTCGAAGCTGGGAATTGGCATCTCCTCCTCCTCCCAGGTCGACTGGTCATAAGGGAGATCCCTCCACTTCACCAGGTAATGGAAATTTCCTTTTCTGTCAATGCTGTAAATCAAAAATGAATTCCAGGATAGTAGTGAACAAACTAGAAAAACATTAGAGATAAGCAATAGAATTCCAGAAAGCACCACTTACAAAGTGCTAAAAATGATGGTTCCAGTTACAGATTTGGCATGCTGCAGATGTTCACTCAATATATTATGCTATAGATGTGACACAACATATGTCCTAGAGATATTTGTTACAAGACGCCTTGTATAATATGCTTTATAGTACTATACATTACCAACAGTAAGTGAGGATAACTGTGGTCTCAGGCTTGGACAATGGAGAACTCACAGTCCAGCACCTTCAGAAGTCTTTGATTTAGAAATGCTGCAGATTTAAAGGGTTACTTTCTGTGTCTAACAGATGTTCTACTTCCTAAACACAAGTTAGTCATGCAACTGCAGTCTCCTACATTTGATCGGCACATCTCATTTAATTCTAACTTGAAAATTGTACAGTTTTCTACCTATGAATATAAATATTAATTGCCCTACATGATCTGAACAGGACTGTGCACCCTATAGGTTAACAAACCTGTGATTGATAATGCGCTGCATTGTCATCCACTCTGGCTTAATCCCGTAACGGTAAAACTTCTCCTCCAACTCGGCATACACAGGGTCTTTGATCTTCCTCTTCTCGCTCTTACCATCATCGTCCCCTGATCCATAGTCCAGGGGTGGGGGCTCATCCATGTCTGTCTTCCGCTGGTAATTCCGGTACATCACGGTGTGGAAGATTTCAAGCTGGAAGGGAAGAGGGAACAATTTACTTCATCACCTTGTACGTTTTCATTTAAAATCTCACAAAGACTGCAAGGTAACAAATGCTGAACTCTATTAGTACTTCCACCCAGTTTTTTTAGGCCAACATTTTTACCCTGAACAAACAGGCATCAATACAAAAAACTTTTGTTGTTATTCTGTTAACATAAGTAGATGCAAAAAAGAGGATAGATAATACTTTCGGGTTAATGATTTTCTATGAGGAAAACGGAAATGTGTATAACTGTAAATGTTGACACCAAGAGGGATAAATACATTACAATGCTTTCACTAGTTATTCTATTCATATCTAGTACAAAGAAATATTTAGTTCCTCTCTCTGACTGATAGCAGATCCTATCTCTTATCAAGAAAGAAACAAGTTACTAACTTGTAACTGCAGTTTAACAGAAGGGCGGTTGGGAGCACACTGTCTCACATCCCAGCAGAAACATGGGTCTAGCGATGTACAGCACTCTCTGCGGTAAACATCCTTTACACTGCGGATATTTCAACGCAGTGCTGTTACGACGCATCCTTTACAACGCAAGTCGTAACCACAACTTGCGCTGGAGGGCGCTACAGGATTAAGAATAGTATATTTACTATTCCAACACCTTCCCTAGTGTCCACGGGGACTGGTGTTAGAATAGTAAATTATACTATTCATGATCCGCGCCCCCAACGCAAGTCGTTGTCACGACTTGGGTTGTAAAAGACGCCTTCTAACAGCACGCGTTGTGACGGTATGCGTAGTACCGTCATACATCCCTCTCTGCACCAACGTTGATGAAATAATACAGTTAATATTGAAGTAAGCGCTATTGTGTATTGCATTGACCACAATGCAAAGGGGCGATCTGCGCTCGGATGTGAGGCAGTGTGCTCCCAAACCCCCTTCTGCAGTTTCATAGAGTTGGTATCCTTCATAGATTCACATTCATGTAACCTATAGCAGCAGTGTGATTACCATAAGTGGCAGGCTACACCAAGCGATAATTTAGTATGGGTTATCAGAAGGAAAATATCCAAACTCCAGCTAATGAGCTAAGAGTCCACTAACCATCACCCTCTCCAGAGGCCACCATACATGGGATTTCAGAAATGTGTGAGAAACAATAAATAGTGCATGACACTCAAAAGGGGAAAGTTGCATGGGAAGATATGAAAGATACCAATGTCTAAGAACTGCAGTGACAGTCAAATAACTTGCTTCTTCTGCAACACTGACTGACTCTTTCAAAGATTCACATACTAATTCAGACTATGGGGGGCTGTAGAAATTAAGAGTTTTTTTGCACGTGAACTGGAAATCAGGAAACACCTTTTTTTTAAAGTTGACGCAAAACTATCTGTCCTACCGCTAACTCTGTTGCCATCTCTGAGTCCAAGCAGAGGCACCTTGTAAACATGTGATAGCTCTTCTAGGTATCTGTTTTGCAAATGTCTGCCAGTGGGACTCCACTTTAGAGAGTTGCTGTCACTGCCACACATCTTGTTGAATGAGTTGTTACTGCTCCCCGTAGGGGTAGACCAGCTTTCTTGTGGCAGATGCTGATAGCCACCACTGTCCACCTTGCAATACCCTTGCTTGGAGAGATGTCTCTTTTGTGGATGTCTAAATGTCACAGAGTTGGCTGGTGTGCAGTTGGTCGGTTCATTGAAAGCTTCTGTCTCTCTCTATAGAGAATTTCAGGCTTCTGTGCATACCACTGAATTTAAAGCCCTTTCCTTTTTACAAAGTGGGTTCCTAAAAATCACCTATAGGATCACAAGCTCATTTGAATGTACTTAAGACTGGGTCCTAGTAGATATCTGTGCTTGTAAAACCTCATAAAGGACTTCTTCATTGTAGAAGTTTGCAATTTCTGTTCTCTCCTGGTCAGTGATAAAGGAAGTGAAACTTTCTGGGAAACATATTTAACGTCCACCTGGTCAATGGGCTCAAAAAGGTTTTTCAGCAGTTGTACCAAATCAGTTTTCCTCCCTAATTTGAAAAACATGCAACATAACAAAGGAAAAGTTCTAAGCAGATCATCACAAAATCTTAGAGAAGAAAAATATGAGAAGCGATATGAGAAGTGAGAATATAGATGGCCTGTTGACTGGTGCATTCTGAAGTTAGGAGACACATTAATTCTGAAAGGACTATTTTTGAGCCCCGACTTTGTTAGATGCTGCCAGTATGGAAGCATTTGATGAGGCAAAGAAGACATTCTGAGCAAACTCTGTATTGCACATCTAGTGCAGAATGTCTCCATTGAGAGTGATACACTGTTGTTATCAAGGGGGCCCTAACCTGCAATACTACTGGTCTGCAATCAAGTGGTAAATGTAAATGGGTAAACAAAAGGTACTCAGGAGCAAGACCATTATGTTAAGGGACTGGGTTGTCATGGAGAATTTGATTCTAGCATCAGACCAGGAGGTTCAAGCATGAGCCCAATGTAATGGGAGGGTCCTCTGGGAAGTGCAGCTAGTCCATAAACCATATTGTTTTATCCACGTAGGGGTCCATCATGATTATGCAACAGTTTTCAATCTTGCTGATTGTCTTTCAGAAGAGGAACATGTTTCACGGTCAATGCAATGGTTCTGTGACAGAGTAGCAAATGTACTCCCCCTTCAATCGAGATTGCCAATACCTACATGCATAGAGTCAGCATTTCTTGTTGGCTGCAGTTGTAAAGTGATCCAGGTCTGGTTTTAACCCAGGGTACCCCTTTGTGACATTCTCCTAGTGTCCTTCCTACTGAGCTTCTCGGCCAATTTGTTCTGAATCCAAGAAGAAATAGTCAAATACCATAGGAGTTGGGCCAGTCCCTGACAGTATAGGTGACCTTCGTTTTCCATGTTTTTTTGACATACAACAACGTGGTGTGGCCTGTCCTCACCGGCACCATCAATTCCATATTCTGAACTGATTACACTAAACTCCTGACACACTTGCTTCTCTAACTGTAACATCTATGTGGGTAATTGCTGACAGTGGTCACATAAGTCCTCCATGGACCAATCCACTGCCATCACAATATGAGCACCCAATAGTGGAAATAAAGGCCCATTGTAAAGTTCCAATTTTTTGGCCCAACAAGCAAGGACATCATTTATTTGGGTACTAACACAGATTGAATCGGCAAAGGAGCCTGTTGTCTTATGCCATTGGCTGTCTACATCTTTCCATGGACCAGGATTCAGAGATGGAAGAAGAAAGTGAGAAGGTTGTAAGATGATATCACCCAGAGGAGAGTCTAGCTCAGGCCCACCAATGTGGTTGTGAGCCTCCAGAACTGTTAAACTAGTAACTGAAGTTAGAATGTGCTTTCCACTGACAGAAAGGCTTTTTCCATTCCCATGTTCAAAGTTGCTCTCAGGTGGCAGCATGATCATACAAAACAAATGCTCTTCAGGCACTTACTTAGTTGACGCAGATCTAGAACAGGGTACCAATTCTCCTGATTACTTTTTTAAAAAGAACAAGGCTGAAATAAAAGCCCTCATTTCACTGGAATTCGTGAAAAGGCTCAAGGGTAGTTTTCTATAGCATGGTGAAGATATTGTCCTGAAGAAAATAAAACAGTTGGTGCGCCATCTTTCAGAGAAGAACCTTAGCAGGCCTCTGGCTGTATACAAGGATAACACTTGTTGTGCTAGGTTGAGGACCCATCTGTCTGACGTTATGGAAAGCCATTCTTGGAAATTTGATGAGATCAGCCTCCTCCAGGTCCTATTTCATCTGGAAGGCTGTCAACTGTAAGACGGTCCTGAAGATACTATATATAGCAATTGTGATCATAATCACTGAAAACCGAAGGACAGCCGTGGTTGTTGAGGCTCTCAGCAGTATGGCTGGAAACCTCCATGGCAGGATAATTTCACGCATTCTCTGCCACTTAAAAAAGGAGAAACATCTTGTGTTTGTCTTTTGTTTTGTAGGGCATTGTCATTGTTCCACTAAGAGGACTCTCCCTGCAAAAGCATGTCCAGCAGCCTGTTCTGGACACTGGGTCTGAAGGGGGTGCAATTAAGCTAAATTTGTTGCTGTGCGACCGCTACCTCAGGACAGCTGCTTGAACCTGTGCTCACTCAATCCATTAAGAGTCAATAGCAGCTGAGAACACCTTCAGCCTGGCTTTTGGTGGCCAGTAAGACGGAAGGGTATGCTCTCCATGGCTTTACATATTTTGTCCAAACAGGTATCGCCTCAGCTATGGCCACTGTTGTCTGCATATTCCTTATCTCTTCTTACCAAATATGATCTATAGTTGGGAGGACCACTGTTTTTCTAGGTAGATCCTCGAAGTCAAAGAAAAAGCAGACTATATTTTTCCCAAACCTGAACATTTGAAACGTGACATTCTCTCTAGCAAGCAGTAGGACCAGACGATGTCATCAAGGGAACGTCTACAGAAGGGCCTCATGTACCTTCAGCTATGGTGACATAGCTGTCCCATAATCCCCGAACGCTTGCAGTGTCATGATCTGGCAATTCACCTTGCTCTGCCTCAACATACTCCATAGTGACTGTCGCTGCCTAGCGAGGATGTAAACCAATTGTTGATGACACAAAGGTGGCTGAAGCAGTGCTAATGTTGACTTGGCAGAGTTGGCTGTGGCAGGTTCAGAAATCTACTAGAATAGTCTTAAATCATTTCCTGAATGTCTACAACCAAATATTCGGTGAACTGAAGCTTTAATTTTTCCTGGTAGCTAGATACCTCATAATAAGAATCACAGACCAGTCATTATCTCGATGCCCAGCACTGCCCTTAATCCACTATTTCATTGTCAAATGGCAGTGTAGACAATGTTACCTAAGGGACGCCGATTTGTCATGCTGACAAAGTCCACATCATACACTTTGGTGTGTCAACAAGACTGACAATGAGAAAAAGTTTTTTAAAAAATGAGCCATTCTTTTCCAAAATCAATCAATCAAACATGATTTATAGATCACGGCTAGTCACCTGAAAGGGTATCCTGGCACTGACCTGCACAAAACAAGATGTCTTCATCAACAATGGAGTTGTTAAATGCTTTAATTCCGCTGTTAAAAGTAATACTGCAGATTTCATTGGTCAGGGCTCAGGCACACTTTGGTCAGTAGTGCCAAGGGTCTGCAGCGGTGTAGACATTGAGAAAACTCTTTGGTGGGAATTTAATTGCCTTTTAAAAGGAATCGGAGGATGCAGAGGAATGTCTCTCTGAGTTGTTGTCAGCTTTTCATGCACTTTTTCTTTAATGAGCATCTAGAGAGCAGGGTCTCAGAGATGGTTCATTTGAAATGCCATTTCAAATCTGTATATTCTTACTGGGCGTTTTAGGCACGAGTCAGAATAAACTTGTCACAATAGGAGGCACCATCTTTAGACTTGGCTTTGTTGAGGTAGTGTAGCAGGAAGCCCTCTCAATTCTACAGTATTGTTGCTGAGAATTTAAAGCAAATTTTGTAGACTTTATGTGGGAGATCTGAAAAATATCTTTTTCCCACATGAGCCACATGAAAAAAATAACCTTCTTGAGCAATTCACTCCGGAGTAAGGTAAATCTTCTCTGGTTAAAGACGTAAGATGATGTAATTACCTTCAGTAACAATATTTATGATGGACACATTCCTCACCTTATGACTATCCCACCAGACTAGTCTATGACACTAACTGTCAAGTGGAAAAGTGCACAGTATTCAAGGATTTCTAGGCCTACTCTATACAGCTTGCATTACCACCAAATCCACCTTCAGGTGGCCTTCTTAGGAGATTGGTGTGTCTGATACCTTACATTGTTTGTCCAGTCTAGGTACAACTGCTGCCACAGTTGCTAGTGTCGCATCAATTTCATTCCCTCTTGTCAGAGATAGACAACTACCGGGATGCTCTTGTAGGGAGAGGAGTTGGCCGAACGGCTAGGGGGGGTCGTCCTTGAATCTGGGGAACTGGGCTTGAGTCTCGGCAACAAAGCTGAACATCCTGTGATTCTGGGCAAATCACTTAATCTACCCATGCCTGACAAATTAATGTGTCCTCATGAAACGCAACTGGTGCTACGTAAAGCGCTCTGATACCCGATACCATCAGGTCAAGTTCGCAATTTATAAAACTCCATTAAAAAAAAAGTAGGTGGTTCCCTTAAGTTCTATAAGAAGCAATCTGTGTCTGTGCCACAGGGAATTCAAATCTCTTAGAAGCCCTATCAATCTCTGAATGAAGTCTAATGCTGTCATCTGAAGGAGAGAGTCTTCTGGGGGCTTCCGCCATTAGGAGTATAGAATTTTACATTTCCACACCAGTAGATCTTAAAGATTCTGGAAGTTGACCTTCTTCTATATTGGAGTTTTGACCATCATCAGAGGTATTGACTTGAATTAGTTTTGCATGGATGGCCGTAAACATTTTGCACCTGACAGGCCGGAGATGGTGGAGCTAGCCCAGTAGGCTCAGCTGGACCGGATGTTTCAGGGTCTCGTGCCTTTGCCAGAGCAGCAGGTGGTTGCTGACCAGCTTCTGTGGGTTATCACGCGCGATAGTCTTTTATCCTGTGCATCAAGTCTTTGATTAGAATAGCTGGTGCTTGCATCAGGGGCTGCTCCTGGTATTCCTCATAATCATAATCTTAGTTCTCTTCCAGAGGAATCCTCATCAGCCATAAGCAATGTCTCATACTGGATTCCAGATCACTTCAAAATTTACATATATGCACATATACATATATGGATGTAAACATTTTTTCCAATAACCCTCATTCCAACAGTTCTGACTAAATTCATTCTATGTGTCCTGATATTTATTCTATTGGCCCTGGAATGTATGCAGCCCTATGAGGTTTATCCAGACTAAGTTTTTTTTATTTTTTGCAGAGTTTTAAATAGCGCAAACTTGACCCGAATCGGGTATCAAACACTTTACATAGCACCAGTTACGTTACATGAGGACACACATTCATTTTTGTTAGGCACGGGGAGATTAAGTGATTTGCCCAGAATCACAGGATGTTTTTAGCGTCATTACCGAGACTCGAACACAGTTCCCCAGGTCTGAGGTCGAGCTGTTAGGCCAACTCCTCTCCCCTGTCATTTTTTGCCTCAGTTGCTATTAATGTGTGTGGTCACAAGGGTATTTTACTTGGAGAAATATATTCTAGTAGTATATCTGATGGTTGATGAAGTCTTTCCTTTCCCGGATCTCTCGCTGACTAGGAAAACGGCAAGCAGGTCTACCGTTGACAGCTTAACCAATTTATGTCTGTCAATTGAAGCAATTGAGACTTTGTCAGCAGAACAGGTTTTGGTGAAATGGTTGACGGTTCTGTTATAGGCTCCAGTGTCATTGACAGTGACCTTGTAGATGTCAATCGGCCATCCTCAGGTTTCTTCTTTGAAGCTGTTGTTGCCTATGCGAGATTCCAGTGTCACTGACAGTGGAACCATCAACGCTGTAACCGATCCAATTTCTATATTTGAGGAGATGCTGGTGGCGGCATAGGTAGTTACGTTCTCCTTTCTTTTGTTTGGCCATGTTCAGGTTGTGGCGATTATGGCCGCACTAATGTCTTGAGAGTTTCTGGTATATTTTCTCTTCAGGGTCTTTTGGTGAAGACTGTGTAACAGTTTTTTTCACCCTAAGGTTTAGATGTCGCCAGATGGTGTTTTAACACCTTTTACTCCTTTAAGGTTTCAATCTTGAGCCTGCCCCCACCTCTGAGAAAGGAGTTTCAACTTCCTTAGCCTTTTCTGGCCACCTCAAAAGTGTTCTACCTCTGTTATGGAGTGTTTGGGCTGAGAAGGTTCTGGGAAGTTTGCAGTTGTTTGGAATGTGGTCAGAGTAAAGGTAATAAAGGTACTCCTAGTGAAGTTTGCCAGAGAACACTGTCAAGCTCCCACACGTGAATGTGAGCCGAAGAGTGAGTTTCCTGAATATGGCAGTTTCCGGAAATTGTATTGTTATTGCATTTATATAGCGTTTACTACCCCTGACGAGGCATTGAATCGCTTTTTCGGCGAGTAGCATGCTACTCCAGAACCCATAAAGTATTAGTGGTGAATTAGTATAGTGAAATTATAAAGTAATTTGAGTGGTGGATATGTTAGTCAGTTATTTGGATTGAGAAGGCTAGAGGAGGGAAAATGGTTTGCATTTATATTATGCTTGCTACCCCTGATGGGGTATTGAAGCGCTTTTTTCAGCAAGTAGCACGCTACTCCGTAACTAATACAGGATTAGCGGTGAATTAGTGTAGTCAAATATGAAAGTAATATGAGGGGTGGATACGTCAGTCAGTTATTTGGAATGATAAGGATAGTAGAGGGATAGAAGAGGGAAAAAGGTTTGCATTTATATATCGCTTGCTATCCCTGATGAGGAGTTGAAGCACTTTTTCGGTGAGTAGCACGTTACTCTGGAACTCATAAAGGATTAGTGGTGAATTAGTACAGGGAAATATGAAATTAATTTGAGCGGTGGACATGTTAGTCTGTTATTTGGATTGAAAAGGCTAGTGTAGGGATAGAAGAGGGAAGGATTTGAATTTTATGTTTGCTCGTATATGATAAATCGAGCCTCGAAGTAGCATATGTACAACTACTGGTACAGCATCCCTGGTTGCCACTGTAAAAGACCTGATGCGGAAAAACGCATCCCGCTACAACCAGAGAAGTCCTTTATCATATACGAGCATTTTTTACTTTCTACTATTCAAAAGACTATTTGTTTTTGGAAATCGGGTACATTGCACCCTGGCACTACTTTAGACGTGTCGTCTACATAGTAACCGTTATCGCTCAAAAGGTGTTTTGAAGTTTTTGACTCGTAAAACGAAATAGGAATCCAGACTATCGCTCGTGTTGCAGTTTATCCTGAAAAACCAAAGGGATACAAGAAGTAGAACTACCATCACTACTAATTTATTATCAAGCCATGAAGAAGTCGTCTCTACAACGAAACACGTGTCGCCTGTTTGCATCTACGCCTTACATTCTGCGTCAACATAATCAAGATTACTGGATGGTTGTTTTTCCTTTTGTATATACACTGCACGGTGCTGTGTTATTAAAACTAGCTGACAACAAGGTTGGTGCATTTACCAAATAGTGGTTGTGCTCTGTAATCAATGTTTTGTGATTAGTTGTATGGAAATTAATTTTCCAAACAGATTAACACTGGCTGAGTGGCACAGTGTTTTGCATTGAGCCCACCTAAATACATATATTTATAATATTTTCTGGAAGACAGCGTGGAGGTGCTGACCTGTGTTTCTTTGTAACTGCCATTTGCTCTTTAATTGTTACTTTGCAGAATAACCCTGCAGTCTTTGGGGAATGCCTATATTGTGGAATTCATGGAATGCAGGAGCCATGAATATAACTGGAGAGAGCGTGGATCCCGGTGTAGAACTTGGCCCAAGCTCTTTGTCAGGAGTGGTCGCTTGGTCCGTAGTCGAACCGTCCTGGACTCCGATAGGATAGTGTTGCCTGGGCCACTTGGGAGCTATGAAGATCAAGCAGCATCTTTCCACTTTCATTTTGCTGAGGACCTTCGGGATCAGAGAGATGGGGGAAAAAGCATACATATAAATCCCAGACCATCTTATCCAAAAGGCATCCCCCTATGATCCAGGAAGTGGGTGCCAACTGGCATAAAAGTGGCATTTGGGTGGGGCGTGGCCAAGATGTCGACCTAGATGGACATGTCTCCCTGAGGCTCCTCGCTCCGGGCTCCTTCCCCCGGCCAAACTGTGCTTAAGTGTCCCCCAGCACCGCAAATATTTTGGCCCTTACAGGCGAAGGAGCGAGTAGCTACAGCTGGGAGAGGTTCAGTGGCGCTGTATGTCGGAACGTCCACCTCTGCACCCTGAGTCTGGAACCGCATAATAGCGCCTAGCCTGAGGCGGTAAAGAATTGGACTGCCGGCAACGAGGTGCCGCTGAGAACTGGACCAGCTCTCACCCCAACTAGGCGCGGACCGCGGCAGACGCCGACGGGGCATTAGTGACCCCTCCACCGTCCATCACAAGGGGCTCGGGGGACCGCCCATGGCCCTAGGCCAGTGCCGAGAAATTGAGGCCAGGGCTGCAGGGCCTAGCCCCACGTGGAGAGGAGCCATCCCGCTGGGGCATCGACGGGATCTGCTTCTGAGCCGCAAGGCTTACTTGGTGCAAGAAAGAGGGTGAGAGCGGGTGAAAAGTACGACCCCTGGGGGCTCATCATTCAGAGTGGCGCCGCCTTGGTTGGGTGCCTACTTCGGTGAAATGGCGCTGAGCGAAGAGAGGCAGACCCGAAGCTAGACCCTGGCGTAAGAGACCAGCTGCACCAGTGGGGGCCCGCGGACCCCTCTGATCTGAAAGACTCTACCAGACCTTAGGTCACAAGGGAGGATGCTGTTAACACCCACGGAGCATACCACGATTTCAGCCCTAGCCTCCAGGCCGGCGTCGCCAAAATTGAGGCCGTGGCTGCGGGGCCTAGCCCCGTGTGGAAGGAGCGGGGGCCATCTCGCTGAGGCGCCAACAGAGGATGCTGCCGTGCCGCAAGGCTCAAACTGTACAGGACAGAAGGTGAGGAGTGGGCGAGGGGAGCGACCTCGAGGGGCTCACCACTCGTAGCGACGCCGCCCTGACCGGGGTCCCTAATTGGCGTAATGGCACCGAGAGACGGGAGGTGGGATTGAAGCTAGGCCCCAGAGACAGAGACTAGCAGCACTAAGGAGGGGGGGGGGCAAGCTGACCCCCTGCTTTGAAAGACTCTACCAGACCTCAGTCTGCATAAAGGGGCTCTATTGACACTCGTGGAGCACACCACGATCACAGACACAGCCTGCCGTGGAGCGAAAGCGAGGCCGGGACTATGAACCTGCAGCGGCGAGGGGAGGCGGAGCAAAGTCAAGGGCCTTGCAAACGGCCACCACTCCGGTCAGTAACCCAGCACATAGGGGGGATCACTGTGATAGACGACCCCACCCTAGTGGAGCCCAGAGTGTTCCATAACTCGGGCACACAGCCTGGACACAGCCAGCACGACGTGGGAGGGCCCCGTCATAGGCCTGCATACCCCAATCACAGCATTGCTCCCCTCACAATCGCATCGCATGCGGAGAAAGGGACACAACCTGGGACCCCAGCCGGGTAGTGATGACTGGCGTCACAGCGAAGTTGGACTGGAGTGGAGGGACTCGGGGCCATATTCAACGCGAGACAGACACAGAGCCCGGGGGGGGTGGGCAGACCCTCCGGCTACTGACAGAGTGCCTTTAGCCTTCAACACTGCCCGGTTCTGAGCTAAGAAGGGTGACAATAGGGCTGTTCCGGCCCTCATCACTCTTGGCATAGCATATAAAGAACTGCCTCTGTTGGCCGGAAGACTATCGGGCCACCGATTTCACACGTCACCAGTGACCAGTGCCTGTCTGTCTCCCCGAAGGGCCTAGGGAGACGCCCCCTGGACGTCCCCGGGCCCGGCAGCCTGAACGAAGGGTCGCCGACAAAGACAGAGATTAAGTCACGAGACGCAGACCATCAGCGGAGACTAATCGTAGCCCCGGGGGGCATAAGCACCAGACGCCGGGGCCTCGGGCGCAGGCTCTTTGGAGTAGATGGCCAGTCATAGTCTCTACGCTCAAAAAAGGAGAGCACACTCTCACAGACATGCTCCTGAAGGGACCCAATAGAGGGGAGAAAGGCCCTCCCTCCCCCTCCCAATCCAAACAACCACCAGACAACGCTGACGGGGAAGTACCTGTCACCCGAGCGTTTCTAGAATCGCTTTTCAACTCTCTCCGAGAGGACTTCCATACACTCAAACAGGAGGTGGCAGGAGAGGTGCGAGAGATACAGCGCGACGTGGAAGACCTGGGGGAGCGAGTAGCCGCAATCGAGGACAACGACCACACCAGGAGCAAGGAACTGGAACACCTTCAACAGGAACTTATCTGTCTCAAAGAGCAACAGGTGGACCTTCAGGACCATGCTGAGGGTCTCGAAAATAGGTCACGACGAAACAACATACGAGTCCGGGGGGGTCCCATCATCCGCAGAGGAAGCAGATGTAGCACAAAACCAACAAGGTCTCTTTAGGGACATCCTCGGCGAAGGTCCAGACTTTGAAATTCGGATTGACAGGGCGCACACAGTGGGTCCACCACGACGAGCTACGGCACTCCCACCTAACATCCTCGCCTTTCTCCCAGACTTCCCCCTGAAAGAGAAACTCCTAAAGGAAGCTAGACTGAAACAACCTATACAATACCAAGGTCACTCAGTGGGACTATTCCAACACCCCTCCTCCATCACGCTCCAGAAGAGAAAGGCGTTTAAAGAAGCCACCTCCTTCTTAAGAGATAAAGGGGTAACATACTCCTGGGGCCACCCATTCAGACTGATCTTTAGATGGAATGGAGTGCTACATCAGATGAGGTCCCTCCGGGAAACCTGCGACCTTCTGGGCCTTGCTCACACAGATCCTGAAGGCTCGCCACCCCAATCCCAACAATCACGACACAGCGTGTGGCAACGAGTGCGCAGACAAAGAACCTCAGCAACGGCGGGCCTGAAACCGGATCAAGCAACCCTGTCACAAGAAAGAATGGCGGCTGTGACTGCGGTTTCCAGGGTCTCCTTACCTCTTGCCTAACTTGTTTTTCAGAGGGGGACACAATTGCTGAGACTCATAGCTGGCTGGGGAAGGGGGGGGGGGGGGCGAACGGCGCTGAGGCTGCACGCTCACACAGGTAAATTCACCAAATGCCTGTGACGCAGGTGGGCAGGCACTGGACTTTGACTGTTTGGAAGGGGCATAAAGTTGGGGCTAGGGAGGGGGGTTGGGGAGTTCTGTTTGTAGGTAAGGGGGTGAAGGGAGGATGGCCCGGGGGAGTTGTGGGGGACGGGGGAGCAGGGAGGGAGCCGGTGTACCGCACAATAGGGGGAAACAAGAGAGTCACCGAAGAGGGGCAGCCTTCCCCATGTTTACGCATCTCCTGAGATTGGGGATATCATGTCTGACACCACCCTAAAGGTAATTACCCTGAATGTAAAAGGGCTTAATAACCCCATCAAAAGACGGGCCATGTTATCGTACTTGGAGAACTCAGCCGCTTTGATCTGTTTGTTGCAAGAAACACACCTCCTCTCCAAAAACTGGCCCAGAATGCGCTCCAGAGCGTTCCCACACCAGTTCTACTCCTCCACCACGGATAAAAAAGTGGGGGTAGCTATACTGTTTGCTAGACACTTTGGTGGCCAGGTGGGGGACAGGGTAGCCGAAATCAAAGGCAGGCTCTTAGCTTACAGTTTACGGGTGGGTGGCATAGCCTTGGTTGTAGGGTCCCTATACGTCCCCAATTCCGGACAAGAAACCTTTCTCCAGGGGGCCCTGTCCGACACCCTGGACCACCAAATGTGACTCACCCTGGTGGGTGGTGACCTTCACCTGGTGATGGACCAAGAAAAGGATAGATCGGGTCACTGTTATGTGTCCACAGGGGCAATCTCATCAGAAGGAAAGAAGTGGTTGGTTAGTAGAGGTCTATCGGACATTTGGTGGGAGGCTCAGCCCCACAACACTCACTACACTTTATATTCCCGTGTGCACCGCACTTATGCTAGGCTAGATCACTTTATAGGGTCCTCAGAACTTGCCGCAACAGTAAAAGAAGTGGACATAGCTCCAGCCGCACTCTCAGATCACAACGCAGTAACACGCGCAATAGCCATCCCCGAACCAAAGCACATAGAGGCCGTTGGCGCCTGTGAGAGGCTCTCTTACAACGGAAAGGTGTAACCCAACAATTACACAAAAGCATCTCTGACTACCTTGCACTTAATGACAAGCCGGATGTACCTTTGTCAGCGATCTGGGGAGCACTCAAGGCAGTTGTACGGGGGGACCTTATTGCTATATCAGCAGCAGGGGCCAAAGACCGAAAGGAAAAAAGGGAGATACTTTCGGCTCAGGTGTCCGAATTAGAGAGAGTGCATAGTCGCACTGGGGCCCCCAGGATATGGTGACAGCTAAAGGCGGCTAGGGCGCAACTCACCGGCCTGGACATGGATTGCACGGAATACGCAGCTGCGACACACCTACTATGTGGGAGGCGATAAAACAGGGCGACTATTAACGAGCAAGCTCAGGGCGCGAGTCCAAAGTTCCAAAATTACCACCCTCCACGACTCTCAGGGGCAGGTGCTTCACGATGACAACAAAATAGCGGAGGCCTTTCGGGACTTCTACACCTCGCTCTACAGCGAGGCCCTCTCTTTAGACAAAGAGGGGGAAGCCTATCTCAATGGGGTGGCAGTAACTGTGCTCAATGCGGCGGGCGCCGCTTCATTAGACGCACCTATCCGGACGGATGAAGTAATCAGCGCAATCTCTCGCCTAAAGCCCTTGAAAACGCCAAGGCCAGATGGCTTCTCTGCCGGTTTTTATAAAACGTTTTGCCCTCTACTAGCACTGATCTTAACCAGACTCTTTAACTCCTTTCAAGGACCAGGTTCAATATCCCCTGACATGCTCGCGGCCGATATCATAGTACTGCCTAAACCGGGCAAGGATGTTACCCAGTGTGCTGCCTACAGACCCTTATCTCTGCTCAACCTTGACCTCAAACTTTTTACAGGGATTTTAGCTGCGAGACTGGGCCCGCGCTTACCTGGCATCATAGAGCCCGATCGATCGGGCTTTATTCCCAACAGGCACTGTAGCGATAACACCAAATGCCTCCTACATTTAATAGACAAAGCTCACTACAACTCAGACGCCACATTACTTTCGGTAGATGCTGAAAAAGCATTTGACAGGGTGGACTGGGGGTTTCTAGATAACACACTGGCGCACTTCGGATTAGGGGACCGATTCAGGTCATGGGTCGCCAGCTGCTACGATACACCCCGGCAACGATCCGTGTAAATGGCATAGGCTTGCAACCCTTTGACATCAGGCGTGGCACCAGACAGGGATGTCAACTATCGCCCCTTCTCTTCACGCTCTACATAGAACCTCTTCCGCAGAGCATTAGAGACAATCCTGATATAGTAGGCATCAGCCTTTATGCCGACAATATTTTGGCTGCACTTGACAACCGCAAGCAATCCGTGCCAGCCTTCCTGAAGGAAAAGGAGGCCTTTGGGAGGGTATCCGGTTTCAAAATGAACACCGGGAAGTCAATGCTTCTTCCGCTAGGCTGTAACACGCGTAAGCTCGATGGCAGGCCATTATCTTTTGGGGCTTTGTTATCTCAAACATCGATCCCATACCTGGGGATCACCCTGTTGCAAAAACACCGTGCAGACCGTCACTACTCAGATCTTCTCTCCCAAATACAAGGAGACCTGAGAACATGGCAGCAACAGCCACTGTCACTTCTGGGGCGGGTTGCAGCTGTCAAAATATCCATCCTCCCCAAAATCATCTATATATTTCAGACCATTCCAGTGACCCCGCTGGGAATGTTAAAGAAATTACAGGACACGTTACATTTTATTTGGGCCGGGAAACACCCACGGATGCGAGAGAACTTGCCCACCTCGCCCTGCTCGAGGGAGGAGTGGGGATCCCTAACTCGCAGAGGTATTTTCAGGCAACGCAGTTGCGATATTTATTAGAGTGGAACCACCCCAAATTAGAGAAGATATGGCTCTTCCAAGACAGAGCGATGGCGCAAACGTCATTCTGGAAAATCCCATTCCTGAAACGTTCCGACAGGCCGACATACATCAGTAGGTCTCCCATCACCTGTACGGTACTGCGGGTATGGGATACGGTGGCGGTCAGAAGTGGGCTCACCACCTTCCCTTCCCCTATAATGCCGCTGTTGACAACCCAGCCTTCGTTCCAGGGCTAGAGGAATGGGCGTTCGGGCAGTGGAGAAATTCTGAATGCAGGTCTGCGGGCCACCTGTTCGACCTGGAGGGCTTCATTCAACTCACTGACCTAACGGAACTGCATGATCTGCAAGCAACACGACGATACCAATATTTTCAGATCAGGCACTGCTTGACACAGCCCGAAACTCGCCCGTTGGTCAGCAGGCAACTCTCGACTTATGAGAAATGGCTCTTTACTAAAAAACTGACCGACAAGCGTTTACAGACCTATACAAGATGATCAGCCCATCGCCTCTCACGCAACGCTCCGCAGACCAGAAAAGATGGGAAATCGAATTAGGGAGAAGCCTCTCTGACAAAGAATGGCAAGCCATATACTACAGGGCCCATCACACAGCCAGGAACACTGCCAGTAGGGAAACAGCAGTTAAGATCACGACTTATTGGTACTTGACACCAGCACGACTTAATAAAAGTAACCTAAACCTCAGCCCCACTTGCTGGAAGGGGTGTGACGAAATAGGGACGCCGACCCACTTATTATGGGACTGCAAAGAGGTGACGGACTATTGGACGGCAGTACTTAAAGATATCGACACACAATTTGACACAGAAATTCCCAGTTTCCCCACCTACACAATCCTATAGGTTACCAAACGCACTCACATTCCCACTAAAGTCAAGTAGGGGGAAGCAAATGGGGTTAGCGATGGGGGCTGCAGTACAACAGATCCTATCGCTCTGAGGAACTACTAGGCGTCCCAAACACACGGGTTGGTTACATAAGCTGTGGTACATAGTGGGCATGGAGCAGATTCAAGCACCCCTTACCCAATCCACCGCATCATTTGCCACCATTTAGCAGCCCTTCCTCTCCCTCTTAGCCAAGGAATTCAACGAAATTACGTGTCCGAAATACCCCCGCCTCCTGCGGCTCACGGACAAATCTTCTTCAGATGACGCCCCCAACAATCAGAAATGAGCCGGCTCTCTGACTTGGAACCTTTAAAGGGCAGGGATACGGCACACAGGGGGGGGAGGGTGGGAGGGAGGGGGGTTGGGGATGGGGGGGTTTGTTGTAGTTTATTGGAACGGCTGGGTTTGCAGATTAGCGTTGCTCGACCTGGACATGCTCTCATGGACACATTATATCCCTGTGACTTAGAGGCCTGAACACTTTCTCTTCAGGGTGTGGGTTAGGTCATTAGCCATGGGGATTCGAAAGGGGCATGGATTATTGTAATGCATAATGGCTGATGTTCTTGAAATTCAATAAAACAAAGTTAAACAAAAAAAAATGGCATTTGCTGTTGACGCTGGTGGTGAAGAGGTCTAGCTCCGGTTTGCCCCAAAGTTGAAAACTTTTGTTCAACTCTTCCTGATTCTTCTCCCATTCGTGGCAAATTTGGAGGGACCTGCTGAGCGTGTCCGCTAAAGTATTGGCTGTTCCTGCACCATGCTCTGCCTTGAGGGTGATGTTATGTGTTGTTAGCCAGTGCTATAGGCCTTGGGATTCCTGGAAGAGACCCAGGGATCTTGTCCCTCCTTGTTTGTTTATATAGTGCATATTGGTCGTTTTGTCTGTAGGTACCAGCACTGATAATCCCTGTATGCAAAGTAAGAAAGACTGGAGAGTGAGGGAAATGACTAAGTTCTAATAAGTTTATATGCATGAACTTTTGGGAAGTAGACCATTTCCACAGGTTTTGTTGATCCTGTAGATGTCCACCCGACCTTCCAAGGAGGCGTAGGTTGTTATGGTGAACTCCGGTATTAACGGCAGAATTGTGAGGCCTTTGGTGATGTGGGAAGCATGGGTCCACCAGGTGAGAGCTTGGACCATTGTCAGAGTTATCTTGATAAGGCCCTTCTATTTGAATACACTGGAGTTGTAGGTCCTCATGCAAAGGTCTCATCTTCAGGCATGTTAAGGGTATGATTTATTGCAGATGATATGATCCCTAGCAATTATTTGTACAGACGCACTGAAGCGGACCTTCTTTTGGAAACTTTGAGGGCTAGCTGAAGTAATCTTTGTTGTCTCTCTAGGGAAAGAAAGACTTTGTGCTTCCTGGTATCTAGGGTGTATCCTTGAAATGTTATCTTCTGTTGTGGAACAGTAGACACCTTTTGAAGATTCAGTATGAGGTCCAATTTGTGAAACAGTGCCATGCAAACTTTGTGTGGCCTTGGAGGTTTGCATAGGTGTTTGTGCTTTTAGCAACCAGTTGTTCAGGTAGAGGAGTACCTGGTGACCGCGTCTTCTGAGGACTGCTGCAACTGATGCCAGGCATTTAGTGAAAATTCAGGGGGTTAATTTGAGGCCGAATGGTAGGACCTTGAACTGGTAATGGGTGCCAGCTACAGTGATTCAAAGTTACTTGCGATGATTGGGGTGCATGGGAATGTGAAAATATGCATCCTGTAAATTGAGAGTCATTATATAATCCCCATGGTTTAGGAGATGCAGAATGTCTGACAGAATGACCATACGGAACAATTGCTATCTGAGGAATATGTTGAGTATTCTGAGATCCACAATGGCTTTTCACTCTCCTGATTTCTTGACGAGGAAAAAACTAGAGTAGAACCTGTGTTCCTCTGGTTGAAGGATACTCGCTCAATGGAGCCCTGGCGAGAATGATGAGGGCCTCTTTCCACAATAAGTGAAGATGAGGGGTGCACACCTTTTGTTGGTCTATTTTAAGGTGTTTGTATAAACTTAAGTGTGTGACCATAGGTCACCAGGTCCAGTACCCATTTGTCTGTAGTTAATTCCCTCCATTGATGAAGATGTTTGGAAATGCTCGCCCCTACAGGATGAGTATGGGGAAGGTAGCTGGCACCTAATCGAGGTCACTGTTTACCAGTGACGTCTCTAGAGTAGGTGGATTGCTTACGCTGTGCTGTGTGCCTTGTATGGGCCACTGCAGGTCGAGGACAGTATTGCTGCTGTTGATTAGGTCTAAACTGAGATTGATAGGGCTAGTACTTATGGTAAAGTTGGTAACTTCCTCTGTAGGAAGGGAAGCCTCTGACTCGTGCTCCTCGAAAGGGACATTTTCAGAACTGGAAATGTGCCCAATGAATTTGCAGTATCTGAGTCAGTCTTGATGGCGAGCAGAGCGTCATCGATGTGTTTTCCAAATACCGTCTCCAACTTATGTCATATTGAATATTTTAGATTGGACTTCTGGTCTAAACGATGTAGACTTTAACCAGCCCTGCCTCGGCAAACACCTGCTCCAGCCAATTGTCGAAATCCAGTGGAAACAATATCCATCGCACAATGAATAATTTCGGAAGATGTCCTTCTTGTAAAATCATCCATGACTCCGACTTCCTGTTCTCAGGCACTAGATCCATCAAGGTGCCGATGTCGGACTACATCTGTTGATCGTAACGGCCTAGAATGGCTCAAGAGTTGGCTGCACTAATTGTAATGGCAGACATAGTGGAGAAGCATATCCCAATGTTATCTAGGCATCTGTCCTCTTTGTCAGGTGGAGCAGAAATTGGAGTAGTAGGATTCTTTGAACATTGTTGAGCAGCTTGTGAAACCACTGAATCAGCTTTGGGATGCCCAATGAGGCAAGCATAAACCTCCTCAGGTGCTTTGTATTTCCTGTAGATGCGTGGCACTACAGCTGATACTAAATTCCTTATATTAATTCCTTATTCCCAAATGAGGAAAATTAAGGGGATAGCTCAGACAGACTTGCGGACTTACTCCTTAAAGTCATAAAGGAAGAAATCTGATTCCTTCACATAAACAGGCAAGTCGAATCATGCTGCAGCTCTTTCCATTAAATTATTGCAACCCCTGATGTCTTCCAGAGGGGAATATGAGCATGCTGTGATGGTGGCGACGGAGTGTGTACCACTTACTAATCCCACTCATCATGAGGTGGATGGGTGTTGAGAATTTCACTCTCTTCGCTGTCATCGTCAGAGGAGGATGGATCATCCCTTGGTGGTGCGTCAATATTAGAGGCAGGTGTTATTCTTGTTGTCACAAGTGGGGGAGGAGGCCCTGGTGTCGCTGATACATGTGTAGGTGGAGGAGGAGGTGCTGGTGGATTGAGGAAGGTTCGGGAAGCCTTCTACAATAATCCTGGAGCATAGCTTGTAGATCTTCTACCAATGAGAGTGGTACTTGAGCTACAGTTGGTGCAGGTGGATAATGATGGTAGTATCAGTACTTGGGCCTTGCTTGAGGACTGTAATAATGGCCATAATAACACTGTTCTTCTTCTTCGTCATCCTCATCACCCTGATGTTTCACTTGCAATTTAAAAGGACTGTGTGCATCGCCAAACGGTCCTTCATACTCTGAATTATCCATTTTGAGCAAGCAACTAGGAGGATATGGTGAAACCTTGCTGGGGGAAGTATCTTGAGGCCTTAAGAAGGTCTTTGTGACTTTTACATTTGTTGATGGTGTCGTTGACGATGGAATATAAGGATCGGTTGCTGTTGATGGTGTGCCCAACGACGATAGTCTCGTACACAGTGGCGCCGACGACGATTGCTTCATCAACAATGGCTTCGTCAACAGTAGAGCTGTGTTAATATTCGTCGACAGCATTGACCACTGACGGAGGAAATGGTCGTCTTTTGCGTGGACGTAGTTTTCGTCGACGAGACAGTGGTAAGTTTCGCTGTAGTGGTCGTCAATTACAGCGCCGTCAATGCAGAAGTTTTCAACAGCGGCTTTACTTTGATAGTTGGTTTTGTCGTCGATAGTTCTGAATAAGTATGCAGATGGTCAGAAGACTTAGCCAATGCTGTGGAAGGCTCAGAGGAGGCGAATGTTTTTGTTGTTTCTCCCTTTTTTGACCCATGATTTGAAGACTATTGGGTCTTTTTGCTTTCCTAAGAGGTCCCTTGGTCATGGGGCCTTTTCCTCTTGCAGGAATTATCAGAAGCATCACTTTCCCCACCTGAGGAAGTAGTTTTTAGCTTCTGGAGCCAAAACAGAAGTCTTGCATCTCTGTTCTTCAGTGTGTTAGATGAAAAAGTGCAACATACCTTACAATCCTTGATTTTATGCTGAGGAGGAAGACAATAACAGCAGTCCTTTTGTGGGTCACCCACATGTAATCTCTTTTTCCCATAAGATATGTTGGATCTAAATAGTCCTTTTTCTGAAGAATCAGACATCTAGATGCTTTCTGAAGTTGAAGTGAAGAAAAAACTGAGTAGACCTCAGGGATACTCCCTTCACACGACGTACGGTAGAACATCTCAGGCAATCAGCCTCTATGGGGAAGGTTCTAGTGGGTGCTGTTGCCCGACTAGTTAAAGTTCAAGTTTAAAAGGACAAACATAGGCTATTAAACTGACTTATCATTGCCATTATAGCCGATAATACTATTACTTACTGCTTTACTATAATTCCGTGGGACTGCCACTTCGACGATGGGGAATGATTCAAGCATGTGAATCTATGAAAGATCCAATACTGGAGAATGTATATTCCTGACACATTACATCTACATCCGTTCACAAACTTTCATGCTACGTCTGTTTCAATTACCACACTCCAATCTCAGCCGCTCCACTCCGCGTCACTCCAATATGCACCACTCCACTATATGCTACTCTACATTTATCCACTGTATGCAACTCTACTCTACTACACTACACTCTACACCACTACACTATATGCTATTTCACTCCACACCAATCCATTCGATGACTACAGTCTACGCCACTCCACTGTATCTCTCTCCTCTCTAAAGGTACTCCAGTTTACGCTACTCCAGTCTACAATACTACACTCTACGCTATTGTACTCTATGCCATTTCACTGTAAGCCTCTTCAGTGTATATCACTGCACTGGACACTATTCCAGTGTATGCCACTCCACTCTACGACAATCCACTGTATGCTATTACACTGTAAATCACTCCATTCTATGCCACACCCTTGGAGCTGACTTTAAAAGGTAACACCTTGAACTGGTAGAATCTGACACTTACCAAGAAGCTAAGGTACTGATGATGCTCTGAGTGGATCGAAAATTAAAGTACACATATTTCAGATCCAGGGTTGACATGAAGTCACCTTGGCACAGTAGGGAGAGGACTGGTAGTGCTTGTGGTGGTGTGCAGGTGCTGGTTCCATTGCACCCTTTTGTAAGAGTGCCTGAACCTCTTCTTCCAAAAAGGTATGAACAAGGTGGGATATTGTGTGTGGAGTAACCTTCCTGCACAAAGGAGAGTGCCCATTGACATGAGGTGATGTTTTCCTACTGAAATAGGAAATGCCTCAGCCCTCCCCTGACCGGTGTTACATGATTGAGGGAGGGAAGAGGCACTGCTTTGCAACAGACGAGCCTCTAGCAGAGCTACTTCTGCCTATGCCCTGCCCACTCCCGCTACAGGTGCCTCTGTGGAAGGGCTTGGGCTGTTGAGGTTTCTGAAAGGACTGCTGGTATGGCTGATAAGAAGGTCTTTAATTTGAGCCCTGTAGTTTGGCACTTACCCTAGTTTGTTGCTTTCTGACGACTGACCTGGGACGGGGGACTGAAGAGCACCCATGGACTTGGCTATGTTGTGCCCTCCTTTTTTTCTCAAGCATCTGGTCCAACCGAAGGCTGAGCAGATCTTCGCTGAGAAGGGAATGTCTAATATGTGCTGATGCACCACTGGTCTAAATCCTGATACCCTAAGCCAGGCGTTCTGCTAAGGACTGATACTGAGGGCCCTCACTGCTGTTTCTGCTGTATTGAGGGCACACCTCATATTAGTGTTGCTAGTAGTGTTGATGCCAGCAACCTATTCTTGTCCACTTTTCCAGTGGATCTCTGGTAGGTGCTTCCCCAGCATCTCCCAGTGGTATCTACTGTATCTGCAAAGGAGGGCTAACAAGTTCGCAATAGGCCAATGTGTGCCAGGCCCAGGCGCAACCCGCTAGCCTATCATGTCAATCTTTTTTGATTCCTTGTCAGGCAAGGGAGTCTCCCATGGCCTGTGCAGAGGCCCTCCCATGGGATTCTGGAACTGCCTGTTCCCTAATATGTATTGGTTCACCTGGAGCAGAAGTGTGTTTTTTTCCTATGCGTAGGGTTACCCGCTAAGCCTTTACCAGGGCTCTAAAACTCTCTCTGGCACACTTCAGCATCTCCTTAAACATGGTTAATTAGTGTACAGTGCATTTACTTCTGTACATGGTCTCAACTAGAAAGGCATCCTCATATTCCACCATATGTAGATTTATGTAGTGATGCTGGGTTGTCCTATGAATTATTGCACGGTATGATGATGTGTCATCTGGTAGGGATGGTCTGAGACGGTATGGCACAATGACAGAGTCATCCTGTGGGTCCATCACATAATTCTTCAATTGCCTAAATGGGCCCTTGTATGGGTTGTGGGGATAATATAGACTGTCTGTGTCTGAATCTGAATTCTGTGGTTGACATGGAGGCAAGTGTGGTGTGAGTGGTGGTGATGGAGGAGGGGTTGTGAATGGTGGTGGTGGGACGCCTGTAGGACAAGTGGTGGAGTCTAGAACCTTTATAGGAATAAAGGTGCAGAACCTGCAGCTCATCCTTAAAAGCGAGGCATCTCTTTTTTGGTATGCAACTGAGTCCTGTCCATGGTCGAGGTGGATGAAGACCTTTTTTTTTTTATCCAGAACATCTGCCAGATTTTCAAAGATGAAACCTTCCGGCATGTCTGATATAGGTGTCAAGAGTGGTATCGGACTCAGTCTCAGTGGCAGTAGCTGAGCAGGTCTCTTTGACTGCAGCAGCTTCAGCTCCAAAAGAGGTTTTTTTAACAGCTTCTTGCCTGTGATGGGGTAAATTGATGTGGATTGTCGCTTTTCGATGCCAGAGGCATGCGCATTGTGGAGTGCTCAGGTGCCTTTCAGTGGAGAATCAAGAGCGTCAATGCAACCTCTCAAGTACGAGGTGCCCCAGCTATGCTGTTTCTGGCTCGGCTCCAGGTTCAAAGCTCGACTCCCACCGGGGCAGTGCTCTGCCTCAGCCATTGACCATTTAAGGGCTTGAGAATTAACTTAAGGTGCAATTTATAAATGTAACGTTAATTTTGTCTAGGATCCTGAGTGTGTCATGTTGAACCTCTGGCTCAAAAAACTCAATATCCTCCTCGATGTCAGAGCCATCGGAGAAGCATGCCTCTCGAGCTTGCCATGGCGGGATGCCGGGGGACCAGCCTCTTCCTTCTGGGTGCCAGGATTGTCTTCAGTGTCAAAATGTGGGGCATTTCCTACAACACTTACCGCAACATGTTGTGGTATGCCCACCTTCTCTCCCTATGATGCTGGAGAGTCTTATTACAGCAGAAGGCAAGACAGGCATTGCAGGATGACCCAACGTGATCTGGGGGAGGCAGAGTTTGCAGATATTGTGGTGGTTGGGCTAAGGATATTTTTCAAATTACACGTATCATAAAACTAAATGGAATGCATTCCATAATGTTGTCTCCGGTGTATTCGCAATAGTCCCATGGAAGAGTCCAGAGGAAATGAAGCTCGAGGCGGAAATGAGTCGAGTTGCCCTGGGGGTTGTTTGCTGATTCTGAAGATCCACTGGTGTGAATGGAAGATTCTCTGGATGCAATAAGTTGTTTTCCAACACAGCACTGAGAAGGGAGCTAGCTGCTGGACTGGGTGCTGACCTGACACACTCAGAGATCCAGAGCGTCCAAATGCGTAGACTTCGCAGCAGTGCTAAAGACTGTCTGACCCTGACTTTCCAGACATAAACATATCAGGATATAGTGTGATGCCCCTTTAAATGCAGAGCCTGCCCCACTGTCAGGTACTCCATACTGTGTGGAAAAGCAGGACAAGTTACTTATCCCTGATGGGACCAATTTTGGTGTATGATTCACCAGCAATGTGTTGATATCTAGAGGAACCCACAGCAATTGTGTGAGATGTACTTCAAAATTAGACAGCAGGCTGTGCATAAGCAGAGTCAACACACTGTATCCTGATTAAAAGCAGAGGACTAATCCGGGACTCCATCACATGACAAGTGGGGGAAAATCTGAGCTGTGGTGACCTCTCGAGGAATAGGAATGCCCAGCAGATTCAACGCAAGTGCTGAAGTTCAGGCAGTTTCAAAAGAGATGAAGGTGTATTGAATAGACACATCTTTTGGTGGCTAGACCAACTAAAACTCTGTTTATTGCTGTTTTAAAGATACAGAAGGGTCCCAAGGCTGATAACGGAAAGATTCAAGCCTATGCAAATACAATACTAGACAATGTTTTCTCTACAGAACCGAAACTGCTACACAATTATAGGTTCTCTGAAATAAGCAGAACTTAATTGAAGCTGTATTTTGCACTACATAAAATACCTTCAAAATAGAAATTAAATACCATAAGTTAAGCCGTTCAGTTTCTCAAACAAAAAACCAACAACTTTCATTTCGGCTAAATACTCCGATACAAAACATTAATATCTTACAAACATTGAATAATAACGTGTTGTTGGATAGAGTCAGTGCTGGTCAAAAAGGTCTGTGATCTAACCATACCTGCAGTTCCTTAATCCAGGAGCAGTGCCAGTAGGACAGGCCAGCCCACTTGACAAAGAATTCACGTTCCGAACGGCCTTGGAGCTTTTTGTTGACTGGCTCCTCTGGGCTTTCTTCCTCCATTTTAGGTCCAGCAACTGGGGAGGGTGGTTCCCCCCATTGCCAGTGTAGAATCTTCTGCACTCGGCCCTTTAGATGTGGACACTGCAGACCCAAGAGATAAAATGAATTAATTTTATATAAATAGGATAAACAGGAGTTGAGGTGTACGCCTCATGCTTGACTGTCTATTACTCATTTGAGCAAAACGAACAAGCAAATTAAGCAAAGTAGAACTTAACCTGGTATAGAGGAAAACAATAGAGGAATACGAAGAACTCAAGCTGTAACACTGAATCTCTAAAAAATCAGAGTCATTCAGTTGTGGAATTTTCAAGAGGTGAGACTGAATAGGACCAGTGGAAATGATACATAATACATAAATAATGTACCTGAAAATAACGAATTATTTAAGAAGTCATGAAGGTGCTGTTGAAAGCAAGGATATTTTGTATGATTGATCTGAGGGTACTTTAGCCATGAGGATAAGACACAGTGCAAAGAAGGAAAGGTTATTCCAGAAAACTTTTTCAACCGGAAGTGTAACAATTTTAGAATACATGTAACACCAAATCGGGTTCTATTATGTTTCTAAAAAATCTAATTGAAGGGATACACATTGAAAAGCATATGGTGTAGCTAATGTACTCTACCCAGCCCCTTTTTAAAAGTAAAAGAAAAACACTGAGGGAAACAGGCATGTGATGTCACTCAACTAAATGTCACTGAAGTCTGTAATGCACTCCAATGTCAGTTCCCACCTAATCTCATTTTAACAACAAACTTGAGGAACAGTTTTTTCTCAGGCAAATAGGAAGTTGGATCCCTCATGCCCCGCCGGCATGTCAGTAGAAGTTGTGGATATGGAGGGTGTTAGAAATGGGGTTTCTGGCTGTCAGAGTATGCACCCTGTACAAGCAGAAACAATCACTCGTCAGGGTAACCTAGATACACGCTAAAAGAAAACCTGTGCTCACCTTCTGGTAGCTTGGCACAGAGCAGTTAGGCTTATCTAAAGAGGAAATGTGTAAAGTATTTGTGCAACACACACACACACACAGTAACACAATGAAAACACCACAAAAAGACTCCACACAGGTTTAGAAAATGTGATTGTCATATTCTGAACAAAACAAGACCGTAACAACAAAATTCCAATAGTACAAGTCAAGATATGAATTTTAAAAGAATGAGTGTAAAAATAGCACTTAAGAGCAATAGCACTTTAGGGGTTACTTGGAAGTAGTGCTGGACCAGGGCAAAGTTAAAAGGCAGGCTGACAGCAATGGAGCACAGGCCAAGGACAAGTGCCACACTGGCCCGGTGAACAGAGTACCTTGATCCTGGTCGCAACAGTGAGATCTGGGGTGCAGTCGAGTGATGCATCAATGTTGGGCCAGCAGTTGAGGTGATACGTCAATTTTCTTCACACAATTGTGGCGATGAATCAGGGTCCATTGAGGGAAGAGCTGCTTCTGAGTGCAATGGCACCAAAGACGATGCGGCGGGTTCATCCACGCTGGAGGGACAATGCGTCGATCTTCTCCACATAGTGATGGCAATGCATTGGTTCAAAAGCGGTGGTTTCGGACATAATGTGGTGGTTCCGAGTGTGATGCCCCGTGTTCTACTCCCGCAACAGGGTCAATGTACCAGTTCTTCTACACACAGACTGGAGGTGCGTTGATTTCTATGATGCAAGTATCTGGGTCCACATCCAATAAACCAGGCACAGGAGCAGGAGTAGAGACCTTTGATATCCCTGACTCTCAGGCAACAAGAGCCAAGCCCACAAGCCCTTCAGAACCAAGGCACAGTTCAGCTCTCCTTCAGCAGGGTCAGAGAGCAGCAGGGCAGAACAGCAGAAAGGCAAGCCTTCCAGGTCAGCAGTCCAGCAGAGTATCAGCCCTTGATGCAGCACACCAGTTCTTCTGACATAGTCCAGTTGTAGGTCCAGAAGTGTCTTGTCTTGGCAGGGTCAAAGACCCAGTACCTATACCAAGTTGTGCCTTTGAGTGGGGGTTACTTTAAAGAAGTGTCTTTGTAGTGAAACAAGGTCCGTTCTTCTCAGCCCTGGCAGCAGACAATCAGTGAGGGGTAATCAGCCATTTGTGTGGGAAACAGGACACTGCCTATTCAGGTAAATAAATCTCAGCTACCCCCTCTCTTCCTTCCCAGGAAGATCAGAATGCAGATGAGTTCTCTGTCACACCTACTCTTCATGTGTTTGTGTCTGTCTAGAGGAATGCACAAAGTGTAACTCTCATCTACTGTAGGAAGCTGGCTCTGTATGTACTATTCCAAAGTAAGCTATAGTGTGCACAGAATCCAGTGGATCCACAGAGGTTTTACAGAGGTTAAAGTAGATAATACCTTACTCTCTTTTGTGGTAGTGTGGTTGAGCAGTTAGGATTATCAGGATGCTGTGTTAAGCATTTGTTGTATACACTCAGGCAATAAATGATTACACACACTCAAAGACTGAATCCAAGTCAAATTGTTTTGTATTAAAACATATTACTTTGTTATTTTTTTTTATTACGAAGAGGAACTCAGTTGTAGTTAAGTAACAGTTTTAAAAAATAGTAATACTTTACAAATACAGTAGGTATTGTGTTGTAAAGGCATAGAAAATACTTTACAGGAGTATTAGAAATACTTTGTTAATGTCAATCAAACAGCAAGTTTAGTAGCAACCTTAGCAAATGTAAGAAACAGACATTTAGTGAAATAGGCTGAAATGCAATGCAACCCTATGGGAGGAAAACAGTTATGCATATTATCAGGTAAGTATGCAACTTACAATCCCAGTCTTTGGGGGTTTGGACCAACACAGGGCAAGGTTCAGGTCAAGGTAGGGACTGCACCACCAGTGGCACTGGAGCGGCTGGGGGCAAACTTCACTGGGCCCAATGTTAGCCAATGGAGAATGGAGGCCCCCACATGAGGTGCTGGTTGCAGGTAAGTACCGAAGGTTTCAGGACACAGGCACTGGGGATAAGGCAAGCACAGGGGCGGTCACAAGGCAGCACCAAACATACACCACCAGCGTCACAGGGGCGGCCGGTTGCCAGGTGCAAATCAGCACCAGGGGCCCAATTCAAGTGAATGGGGATCTCAGTCGCACAAAGGGGCTGCAGGCTCAGACCAGGAGGCTAGACGAAGGTGACCACCGGCTGGATAGGTAAGTTGAGATGTCGGAGAAGGCTTGGGCACCCTCAGCTGGGCTCCCCAAAGTTGGGGGCTGAGAATGCAGAGGTGCCTTTCGGTATCTGATTTTGTTTAACGGAGCCGGTCGTGGTCAGGGGCATCCTTCGTGAAGAGTTAGCAGGTGTCTTCGTGGATTCCAGGAGAGATCAGCCACCGATAGAGTTGAGGTCAGGATTTCTGAAGAGACTTCACTGAACAGGTGAGACACTCAGACTCAGGCCATGGACATTAGGTGTAGAATGGAAAGGAGACAGAGATCCAGCTGGATCCGGAGTCCTTGTAGTTGGTTTCTTCTGGACAGGGCCACTGTCCTCTGGAGATCTGGTCTTTGTTGAAGATTGACAGTCTTCCTCGAGTTTCTGGAAGTCGCTGGTCACAGAACTGGCATTGTCTTCTTCGCAGGCTCTTTAAGCTGGAGACATGCCGGTAGGGATGGGGCCAGGTCAGTAGTTGTCTTCAGGCTTTGCTCCACAGCATCTTCTTCGTCCTTCTTCATAGGTTGCCGGAATCTGCGGATAAAGGTTCAGGGGTGCCCTTAAATACTGAATTTAGGAGTGTTGCAGGTGCTGACAGATAGTAGCCAATGGGCCACTTACCTTTTTGGGGGACTACACCCTTTGTATGGCCCCTCCCTTTGGGGAGAGGGCATCCCCTTACATGATTGGCTAAAATCCTTCCATCCAACCTGGAGGATTTTCTAAAGAGGGGGTCAGTTCAGCTCTGGACACCTTAGGGGTGGTCCTGGATGAGAGGGGACAGAACTCTCCAGATTACTAATTTTCCCACCGACCTTGCTGCCAAAAGTGGGGCTTGGTCAGGGGGGCGGGCATCTCCACTAGCTGGAGAGACACTGGCTAGCTCATCAAAGGGCAGGAAGCCTTTGAAGCTCGCTGCCCTGACTGCTGTTCCTGCTTGGGAGTAGGTGAGAAGCACCTCCACCCAAGCAGGCTTTGTTCCTGACCCACGAGAGTAGGAAGGCTCCCACCTCAGGGAGTCAGAAACATGTCTGTGTGTTGCAGGCCGGTGTAGACCAGTCAGCTACACACTAGATAGTTGGTTGTTTTTCAGGGGGCATCTCTAAGATGCCCTCCAAGTGCATTTTACAATAAATCCAACACTGGAATCAGTGTGAGTTTATTGTGCTGAGACTTCTTAGCATTCAGTAAAGCCATCATGGAGCTGTAGAGTTCGCAATGACAAACTCCCAGCCGATGTACTCAATATGGCTTCACTGTATTTACAATTTCTATGAATGAACTTAGACACTGTAAGGTCATATTGTTCATGCAACTATGCCCTCACCTGTGGTATAGTGCAGCCTGCCTTAGGGCTGTGTGGCCTGCTAGAGGGGTGATTTACCTATGACACAGGCAGTGTTGGTGGCCATGGCGCACAGACATGTGTCCCATGTCTACTTTTAAGTTTTATCCGCAACAAAACACACAGTTTGCAATGGCATTGTGTATGCGTTAGGTGAGGGGATCTCTGAGGGTGGCACAATAAATGCTGCAGCCCTTAGAAACCCTCTCTGGTCAAAGGCCCTTGGTACCAGTGGTACCCTCTACAAGGGACTTATATGTGGGCCACAGTTGTGCCAATTGTGGAACAAATGTACGGTCTTGGGAAAGAACACAGGCACTAGGAACCTGATTGGCAATTTAGTCAATGCGCATCAGATATCAGGCAAAAAGTGGGGGGCACCCATGCAAAAAGTAACCCTGTGCTACACCCCACCAGACATGTACTAGGGGCAAGCTGCAGGCAAACAGAGCAGTAAGAGCAGAGAACTGAACACTTTCTAAAACTGGTATTTCTAAAATAGTAATGTTAACTTCAAACATATACAGCATGATACAACTACTCCTTTCTGATCAGGAATTACAGCTCAAAAGTGTATAAAGGAATTCACAATGTTAGCCTATGAGAGGAGTAGGCCTCACGGTAGTGAAAACGGTTGTAGCTGTTTGTCACTACCAGGATATACACAACTTAAGAATTCATGTCCTACATTTTACTTACACAGCACCCTGCCGTATGAGCTACCTAGGGCCTACCGTAGAGGTGTAATTTAAGGGGAGTTTAAGACTTGGCCAAGGGTTTTAAATGCCAAGTCGAAGTGGCAGTAAACTGCACACACAGGTCCTGCAATGGCAGGCCTGGGACAGGTTTGAAAGGCTGTTTGTAAGGCTGGCACAATCAGTTCAGCAGGCCCACTAATAGCATTTAATTTGCAGGCCCTGGGTACATGGTTTACCTCTTTACAATGGACGTACAAGTAAACTAAATAAGCCAGTTGTGTATTCACCAGTGTTACCATGTTTAGAGGAGAAGCATATGTACTTTGGCAATGGTCAGCAGTGGTAGTGCTCAGACTCCTAGAGCCAAGAAAAAGAATGAGCAAAAGAGGAGGTAAGCAGGCAAAAGGTTTGGGGGAAGACCACCCTAAGGATGAAAGGTCTAATACTGCGAGATCGGGGCTGGCAGTATAGCCTTTTGCTTTATAGGTGTTGATGGTGCCTGAGAGTGCTGATAGTGGTGAGTGTCGGAGGGCTCAAAAGAGCTGGCAAATCCTACAGCTGAACTGGGCCCCTGGGGGCACCTCAGTGTGGCTCTACTGTGGCAGAAAAGGGTAGAGGAAAAAGCAAAGCAGGTGAAGGGCGCTGGTGGTGTCCACTTGCCAACAGGGGTCTAGCCCTGCTTAATCTGGGCCAGGAATTCTCATGCCTGGTTAGTTGGTGAGACACCTGTGGGAAACATAGATCGCTATGGCAGCTCAAATCCAAATACGTTGCAGTGAGGCCATCAACTTAAAAATGCAGCAACAGGGATGATGACAAATGGAATTTGAAGTAACATATAGTCCATTTTAGCTAGGCTTAAAGAATACGCTAAAAATTGATAAGGCAACTTTGCGGGAGCCAGGACCCCTGGCTCCCGCAGACACCAGCCCACCCGCCGGACGTACGACGCCGCCACCCTCAACGCACTCAACACCGGCCGAATCCCGGGATGCTACCGAGCCACCCCGAGACGAACCCACGGACCCTTCAGCTGCCACGCCTGCAAGTTCTCCTGCAACCGGACCTGCCCCGCTCCAGCACCCGCCAAGCCGAACACCTGCAGCAACCACCTCAAGTGCATCCTTCTCAACACCCGCTCCGTCCACAGACACACCATCGAACTCTGGAACCTCCTCGACACCACGGCTCCTGACGTCGCCTTCCTCACGGAAACCTGGATGAACGACTCCTCAGCGCCCGACATCGCCATCGCCATCCCAGAGGGCTACAAGATCACCCGAAAAGACCGCGGCAACCAGACTGGAGGAGGCATCGCCATCATCTACAGGGACACCATCCGCATCACGACCAACACCGACGACACCCTGAAAACCGCCGAACACCTGCACTTCCAGATCCACACGGACCCAAAAACCACCCTCAGAGGCACCCTCATCTACCGACCCCCGGGACCACGCACACAATTCAGCGAAGACATCGCCGACTTCATCTGCCCGCATGCCCTCCCCTCCGCTGACTACATCCTCCTGGGGTACATCAACTTCCACCTGGAGAACAACAACGACCGCAACACCACCACCCTGCTTGACAACCTCGCCAACCTCGGACTTAAGCAGCTGGTGACCACCCCCACCCACCTCGCCGGACACACACTCGACGCTGTCTTCTCATCCAGCAAGGACATCATCTTCAGCCACGCCACCGGACTCCACTGGACGGACCACAGCTGCGTCCACTTCAGCTTCAGAAGGACCACGATCCACCACCACCAGCAACAGGTTGCTCGAAGAAACTGGAACAAGATCACGGCAGACCAGCTCGCCGCTTCCCTGAGCCAGCACCCTCCCGCCAGCTCAGCGAACCCCAGCCAGGCCGCCGACAACCTCACGAAGTGGATCAGCAACTGCGCAGACGACCTCGCCCCACTGAGGACCCCGCCTAGCAGACCCGGCAGCAAGAAGGCCCCATGGTTCACCGACGAACTCAAGAGCTCCAAGAAGAACTGCCGAGCCCTCGAGAAAGCCTGGAGAAGGGAGCCAACACCAGACAACATGACCACCCTCAAGCTCGCCACCAGGAAGCACCATCAACTGATCCACGCCACCAAGAAAACAGCATTCAAGGACCGGCTGGACAACAACGCACACAACTGCAAGGAACTCTTCAACATCGTGAAAGAGCTCTCCAACCCCAACGCCGGAAACAACGACATCACCCCTTCGCAAGACCTCTGCAACTCCCTCGCCTCCTACTTCCACAACAAGATCGCTGACATACACAACAGCTTCAGCCCACAAACAACGCTCCCCACGACCGCACCAATGCCCCCCACCACCACCCTCAGCGCCTGGACCCAGATCAACACAGAAGACACCATCTGCACGATGAACTCTATCCACTCCGGATCTCCGACCGACCCCTGCCCCCACCACGTCTTCAACAAGGCCGACGCTGTCATCGCACCCCACCTGCGGGACATCATCAACACCTCCTTCGACACAGCCACCTTCCCTGAGAGCTGGAAGCACGCCGAACTCAGCGCTCTACTAAAGAAACCAACAGCGGACCCCACCGAACTCAAGAATTACCGCCCCATCTCGCTCCTCCCGTTCCCAGCCGAAGTCATCGAGAATACCGTCAACAAGCAGCTGGCTGCCTTCCTCGAGACAAATGGATCCCTCGACCCCTCACAGTCTGGCTTCCGAGCCAACCACAGCACCGAGACCGCCCTCATCGCTGCCACCGATGACATCCGAGCCCTGCTGGACAACGGTGAAACAGCGGCCCTCATCCTCCTAGACCTCTCCGCGGCGTTCGACACTGTTTGCCACCGCACCCTAGTGCAGCGCCTCAGCAACATCGGAATCCAGGAGAAGGCACTGGAGTGGATCATCTCCTTCCTCGCTGGAAGGACACAGAGAGTCCGCCTACCACCGTTCAGATCTGCAGCCACGGAAGTCATCTGCGGTGTTCCTCAGGGCTCCTCGCTCAGCCCCACCCTCTTCAACGTCTACATGAGCCCCCTGGCGGCCATCGCATGCCAGCACAACCTCAACATCATCTCCTATGCCGACGACACCCAGCTGATCCTCTCCCTGACCAACGACCCCGCCGCCGCCAGAACCAACCTCCACGAAGGGATGAAAGACGTAGCCGAGTGGATGACGACCAGCCGCCTGAAACTGAACTCAGACAAGACGGAAGTCCTCATCCTGGGCTCCTCGCCCTCCGCCTGGGACGACTCCTGGTGGCCCCCCGCCCTGGGCACCGCACCCAAACCGACAGACCACGCACGCAACCTGGGCTTCATCCTGGACTCCTCCCTCTCCATGACCAGACAAGTCAACGCCGTCTCCGCGTCCTGCTTCAACATCCTGCGCATGCTACGGAAGATCTTCCGGTGGATCCCCACCGAGACCAGGAAGATGGTCACCCAGGCCCTCGTCACCAGCCGACTAGACTACGGCAACGCCCTCTACGCCGGAACCACCGCCAAGCTCCAGAAGAGACTCCAGCGGATCCAGAACGCCTCAGCCAGACTCATCCTCGACATCCCCCGACGCAGCCACATCTCCGGGCACCTGAGAGACCTGCACTGGCTCCCCGTCAACAAGAGAATCACCTTCCGTCTCCTCACCCACGCACACAAAGCCCTACACCACCAAGGCCCGAGCTACCTCAACAACCGCCTCAACTTCTACGCTCCCAAACGCCACCTCCGATCGACCAACCACGCCCTCGCCGCCGTCCCCCGCATCCGAAGAGCGACAACAGGAGGAAGGTCCTTCTCCTACCTGGCCGCCAAGACCTGGAACACCCTCCCTACCGACCTCCGCCTGACCCGAGATCACCTCTCCTTCAGGAAGAAGCTCAAGACCTGGCTATTCGAGCAGTAGCGGCACCCCACCCCGCCCCTCTAAGCGCCTTGAGACCCTCTGGGTGAGTAGTGCGCTCTATAAATGCCTTGATTGATTGATTGATTGATTGAGTGGGTCTAACCTTTTGCGCTTGGTCCATAAGACAAAATGCTTCCATTTGCATTGTACGCTTTTACTGCAGAAGATGGCCTTGCAGCATCAAGAACCTATCTACAATCCTGCGGGATCAGCAAAAGTTTGACTTCTATGTCCTCATGAGCAATGCTGTTCATTTTAAGGATTGAAGGTCGTGATGTAGAAGTTTTTGAATATTTCTCAACAACAGGCATGGATTGGACCTGAAATGGATAGGTATTTGTACCAACATGTTCCATAGCTCTATGAACCAATGTTAATGAGGCCAAGCTGGAGCTATTAATATGGCTATGAATTGTTTTATCCTGAGTTTGCAAAAGACCCTTGATATCAGTTATAGGGGAAAGACAAATTAATGTTCCTATATAGTCCTTTGCAAAATCCTTTCTGCTTGACCTTAGACACAGCCATCTGCTGGAAAAACTGGTGCATTTTCAGTTTTTTGGCCTGTCAAAAACATGTCCAATTTAGAGTGCAATTTGTAAAGTAGCTGATTGTCATCCAACTGCCATTCATGAATATTCAAGTAGGTCAGCTTAAACAATCCGCTATTTTGTTGTTCAGTGCTGGAACATGTTCTGCAGAAAAGTCCATACTGTAGTGAATTGCCTATCACTACAATTTTTGGGCTTCCTTCGAAAGCGTAAGAGACTTGTTCCCCCCTTGTTTTAGGATATAAAACATGGTTGTGGTTTTGTCTGTTCGAATTCTGTACATCCTGCACCAGCAGGAAGAAGGCTTTCAATACTAGCCTTAATGCTCTTAACTCTAGGCTATATAGATGCATAATGCACTCTTCTGTCAACCACAGCCCATTTGTTTGTAATCCTTGAAGATGAGTACCCCAACCTGTGAGAGATGCATGCTTTTTAGGAAAAAAGGCTGGTTTTACTGGATTCAATAGGCGTTGACCTTAGAAAATACTGTTCCTTACTAGGGTGACTTTTCATAGGATGAGTCACATATACAAGAGTGTCCCAATCGCCTGAAATTCATTGTCATTTGTACTTGTTAAAGCGATTGCTTTGAATGTTTATGGTATATGTCACCACATTCGAAGTAGTTCCAAAAGGATGGGTGCACTATTCCCAGGGCTAACTGTTCTAAAACCCCCAAATCAATAACATAAATCACAAAAAAGGGATGGGAAGGGTACATAGTAAAGTAACTGCACAAGAGCAGAATCCGTTCTCATTGATATCCAGCAGATCAAGTTCAAAATCCACAAATCCAGAAGACTATATGTGATTCTAAAAACAATTCTTTTTTTCATATCACAACATGATGAAAAGTACAGATTTCTTCAGGGCTAGGTTAAGTTCTTCAAAACCAATTAATTGTCATCATTTCAAATAACTCAAGGCCTTTCATAAATCCAGCAGTCACCTGTCTAGATTTCAGACAGTGTAGGAGGCTGGCTTAGTATATGGTGCATACTTATTTAAATGAAGCACCCTTCACTAATCCAGACCACCCTTATGGTGATTTTAGTTGTCTTAGACAACCATAGAAAGCTCTCTAAGTTGTAGCTGTGGAGAGCAGCCTTCAGCCCTAGTCCGGAAGGAGTGTTAAGCTGCTTGCTTTACCAGAACTAATCATATAGTGTAGATTAAACAAAAAAAAAACACATATTGTAGTTATAAAAATAGTTATATTTATTATACACACTCACTAGCACATTGGTATATCTCATAACTAGAGATATGAACACAATACACACAATATTTCAAAAGGAAACAGGTAAGTATGCACAAATACACAGAGGTCTCCAGGGGGACACCAAATCATATTCTAAAGAAGTGGAATGCGACCAGGGACCAAAGTCAAGACTTGAACCAGAAGACTCAGAAGAGCTGGGGAACTAAGTAACCACCCGAGGTAAGTACCCAGGAGCCCTACGGAGGACATGTGCAGAGTGGAAACACAGCTGCGTACTCAATGCAAGTCAATGGGGACGTCCCGGTTGCAGTTTTGAAGAAGAAGGACCCTTCCCAGTGTACCCTGAAAAAACCCTGTGGAAGATGGAAGGTTGGAGAGCCACTCCACCCATTGATACCCCAGGAACCAGGATACCTACACCAGAGAAGCCTGGTTCATAGGTGCGAAGTGACATCTGAAACCGCTGTAAAACACAATGGAGTACTTCAGTGAAGATTCCGCTGGCGAAGAAGGTGAAAGAGTCCAGTGGAATCCAAGGATGGATTCTTGAAGAGAAGTACCTGCAAGCAGAGGGGACAGAGTCTATGCCCCTCGGGAGTGACCAGGAGTCACGGAAGACCAATGGCCACCAATGACAAAAGATGCAGGAGAGTTGACGGTGACCTTGTCGCTGTGAGGACCAGGCGACGCTGTGGATGTTCAGGTGCCATTCACGAGCTGTCTCACATCTGAAGTCGAGAACCAGGAGGTCGGTGTCCGGTGGGAGCACCAACAAGCCTTGGCAGCAGCAACAGACGTGGTAAATGAAGAAGGTGCAGTGTCAGGACCAGCTAGGCCCAGGGGACTCACCAAAAGCAGGAGTGTCAGAGCAGGCCCGAGCAAGCAGGGGAGCCCACTGAAGTCAAAGAAGATCCTCAAGAGGACCCACACGCCGAAGGAACAGGAGTCCTAAGAGGACCTCGAGCATCTCATCAAAGATGCAGGCTCAAGGTGCAGAGGATACTGTGAGGACAGAGATCTTGGCAGGAAGAGATGTTGGAGGCTGTAGATTCTTGTAGCCAGAAGATCTCTGGAGGACAGCGTCATTAAGCTGTGGCAACGGCAAGCCAACGTGGTGCACAGGGGTGCTGTTCCAGCAGTTCCAACAAGGGATACTGGCTTCAAACTTGCTGAGAAGACAGTGCAGGCCCCGAGGGAGTTACAGAACTACCACCTGTGTTGCTGAGCCTTTCAAAGTCCATAGGACGTCAGGAGCAGCAGAGTGGTCAGCTTTGTTGTGGTGCCTGCAGATGCAGGGGAGTGAAGGAGTCACTCCAAGGGAGATTACTTTGGGTGTCCTTGAGGCCCACAGGCCTGGAGAAGAATCTGGATGAATCACAGGCACAGATGACACAGAAGACTGGCAGGAAGACAAGACCAGGAGCATCAGGATTCTTCCTTGATGCAGTCTTGGTTCTGAAAACAAAGTCAAACGAAGTCCAAAGTGCCCAGAGGGTAGAAGTTGAACTGGTTTCCAATCTGAATCTTGTTGTAGACTAATCTGAAGAGCCACCCACAGGTAAGCCCTGGAGTACCCTATGGAAATGGTTGGGATGATTCAGGGATCCCTCCCAGAGGAGGGGCTGGGCAGAGAGGAGGATACTCCCATGTCTTTTGTCCAGTTTCGCACCAGAGCGGGAACCACCGGCTCCCTGAACTGGTTCCAACTGGAGTATGCAAGAAGGGCTCCAAATATGCCCCTTCAAAGCAGTCTGGTGGTGCTGGCAAGCCCCCCACCCCAGCACACTTCACTAAGTCCTGTCTGGGAGGTGGTTGCACCTCCCTGTGACAGGAAACTTTTTGTTCTGCCTTCCCCAGCACAGCTTAGCAGCAGCAGGAGGGCAGAATTGTGTTTGTGGTCAGCAGCAGCACTAGCTTGCTGTGAGACCCTGATCGGCTAGTACAGGAATACAGGGGGGTTCCATAGGGGAGCCCCCCAGTGCATGGGATCCTACACCCAACGGTGGAATCAGTGTTTGCGTAGGACTCCAACATGTTTGATACTAAACATGACCGGTTTCGGTACAGCCAATATATAGTTAGACATCTCGTAATTGACTTGATGTCCACTATATATGTATAAAATGGCTAACCGCACTTACAAAGCCTAAAGAATCGACTCCTGGGTTTGTAGGGAGTGTCCTGCTCATGCAGGGCACCCTCACACATATAACCTAGCACCCTTCCTTCAGGATTGAAAGACCTGCCTTAGTGGTGACTTATAGGTTTTAAATACAGTGACCTCAGATATAAGGAAACCTATATCTTTTGTGAGTGGTGCTAGCACCAGCCCACACAGGCTGCAATGGTAGGCCTTTAGTCCCCGTTTGAGTGGTCTCTCATGGGTGCATATACATGCTTCAGCCCAAGGTAGACCTCTGGTGTACCTATGCCCTGGGTACCTTAGTACCATATACTAGGGACATAGAAGGGTACACCAGTAGCAAATTAGGAAGGTACCAAAGTACTTACTGTCGGGAGAGAAGTAAGGCAGGGCTGTGTCCTGGCACCCTTTCTTTTTACCTTGTATATTAATAACTTAGACCGGGTTCTGAGAGATGAGTGCCAGGACCTCCCGGCGGTAGGGAAGCGATCACTTCCTGTGCTCATGTATGCGGATGCAGTGCTTATGGCCCGCAAAAACAAAAAAAAACTTACCATAGTCAGATTCAGGGAACGAGTACAGTGAATGGGGTCACAATTAGCAGGATCACAGTCAGACTAGTCAAAAACAGAATGACACCAGCAAAAAGTGGGGGTACACATGAAAGCAGATCCTACTTTCCTACAGACAGCATATGTCGGCATCACATTTTTGAGAAACGCTATATTGATTAAGTAACAAGCGGCTTCGGCTTTCTACGCAGGACTCGTATAAATGTGATTATTATTGAAAGGTGTTTATCTGCTCATTTTGATGTGATGACATATGCAGTCCAAACTCTAGAAAGGGGACTGCTGAATTTATTAAATGCCTTTTGAGGTATTTGAAATTATGAAAATTAATTGGTTTTGAAGAGCTTAACCTAGCGCTGAAGAAGTCCCTTTGTTATGTTCCGAGGGTTACGAAAGTCTGTGGCTGATAGTCGTACTCCTGGGTAAGGATCCTCTTTGCCCAAGGCATTTATCGCAAACATTAGGATGAAAAATACATCTAATGGAGTATGGCTCTAGCCAGTGTCAGAGTTGTCCTGGATGTTAAAATCCTTTTCCAGTTCAGAATCCAGAAATTGGAAAGGAAGGCTTGCTTTCACCTTTAAAGGTTAAAAAGTGAGTGGTGTGGAAAAGACTGCTGCCGACAGTATCATAGACAAGGTCGCCACTCGAGATGAAACAATGGTCACCATTGACAGCGGTAGTAAAGAAATGCTTGATGTTGTCATTGACGATTATGTTTTCACAGACGTTTATGATGCCTGTCCCAATAGGAATGTCATCAACAGCAGTTTTTTTTTTTTTAGTTATTGACTTGAGAGTCACTGACGGGAACGGAATTTCAGTCAAGACATCAAGCGAGCTGGATTTTTTTGCAAGTTTTTGAGCAGGTTGGTGGTGTTACTGTCTGGAGCATTTTTCCGAACAAAAGCCAGTATTTTTCTCTAGGATGCAAGTCCAGATTTGGAATCTCCATGTTTCCACTTTTACGCCACCTTTGTCGGAGTGCTTGATGGAACACTTTTACTAAATCATCCCCAGGTGAGAGGGCATCGTCTTCGGAGGGTATTTCTTCTGTTCTAATATTTAAGAGTCACCAACAAACTATAAGTCCTAGTTCCCAAGGCAATGTAATTATACTTATAAGTCTGTGAACATCACTGGTACTACATTAATAACCCCAGCACACCTCTAACTATAGAGGTTGTAAAGATGTTCCAGTCTATTGCCATAATAAAATGCAGCCAAACTCTGTTTTACACATTTAGTACAACACAGGACTCACATTCACCAAAAAGGACAACGAAAAAATGTGTGAATAGCTAAGTGGCACCTCAGAGGCGCACCACCAATGGGACCCCTGGTTGGTACTCACCAGGATGGCCCTGTTCTCATCATCGGTGCCACCTAGCTTAAACGTAAAAGTGTCCGAAACCCAAAAAGGACAGTGAATGGTGCAACTTTGTGAGTGGGTCTAACCTTTTAGACTAGGTTCCAGTGCCGAGAAGACGCCGAACGACTATTCTCCACGGATGTAGAACGGAAGGGAGAAAGGATCCCGCTTACCAATGGGGGCTTTGATCCTATGTTGAATGTTCTTCCTCTTGGATGGTATGAGAGGAAAAACCAGCTAAAGGCACTCAAAACACAGTGTTTTTGGCAGTGACGGTTAAAAAATTTTGCCCTGAGGAAATTGCCTGATAGAAACCAAGGCAATGAAACATGTCGGCTGTAAGGAGGGTGTGAATCGATAGGTAGTATTCACATCTTGCTGTTTTATGTTTATGTGTTTACTGTCTGCAAAAATAGGAACGCGGGTAAAAGTTTGTTTGTCCTGTTTGCACAGTAACGTTGTTGTTATATGTTGAACGTTGTTAGTCTTTGTCACATATAAGTTTGTGTTCATTGCACCATTCACTGTCCTTTTTGGGTTTCGGACACTTTTACGTTTAAGCTAGGTGGCACCGATGATGAGAACAGGGCCATCCTGGTGAGTACCAACCAGGGGTCCCATTGGTGGTGCGCCCGTGAGGTGCCACTTAGCTATTCACACATTTTTTCGTTGTCCTTTTTGGTGAATGTGAGTCCTGTGTTGTACTAAATGTGTAAATCAGAGTTTGGCTGCATTTTATTATGGCAATAGACTGGAACATCTTTACAACCTCTATAGTTAGAGGTGTGCTGGGGTTATTAATGTAGTACCAGTGATGTTCACAGACTTATAAGTATAATTACATTGCCTTGGGAACTAGGACTTATAGTTTGCTGGTGACTTTTTGAGTGGAGGGCGTCCTAGCTCTGTCTTTCCCTCTTGACTCCCAGTATATGTGTGCTAATATTTAAGAGGCCAACCACCTCTCTTTATCCTTGAGGGTCTTTCAAGAAAAGGTATAGCAAAGTGAAGCCTAATACACTGCATAAAGGCAATAAATGCACTGAACATGTGGGTCATCAGTATTTATCTTTTTTTTAAACACAGACAGAGCAGGGCTTGAACAAATAGTTTTTTTTCTGTGAGTGATGATGAAAGTAGGTTTCATAGGAAAGGTCTCCACGGTCCATAAAAATGGTTGTTTCAGCAAATCACCCAAATACAACTTATGTTACACTGAAAGCTGAAGATGAGGCTGGCTAAGCTCTAGGGCAGAACAGAAAGGTATCAGGATAAGTTCAGTGAAAGGTTAGAGCAGAGCGCTTTTCAGGGACTCCCTCACACACAACCTGCAGTACAAATCTGAGCCATGGTGGTCTCTAGTGGGGAGTAGGAGAGCTTTGCACTTCCATCTCATTGCCCGAATTTTGGATTGTTTCAAATGAGATGGATGTGCTACTAAATACACCCTGCTGTTGAGGCCTATGGACATTTTAACACGGTTTAGTGCTATTTAAAGTTACCAGGAATTCCCAGCCTGATAACATGGAATGATTCAAGCATGTAAATATATGAAAGATCCAATGCTGGAGGCGAGCTGAGAAAAATTATAACTTGGGCTGCTTTTGCATTCACTGCAGTGGCTGTCACAACCTCCAACCCTCATTAGTTAATATCCATGACAGGCGTACATGAAACACCTGAAGTTGTGATGCCCTAATACTCGCAGCTCGACACATACCAACCTGTGGATGGCTGAGCAGGACCCAACCCTCTCATAAATTGTCACCCCCAGTAAGTCAAGACAAAAAAAGTCTATAGCTTTAGAAAATTACACTTCCAGCAACCAAAAAGATATGTGTTGGACTTATTGCCATTCTGCTGCTTCTTTGCTCCGAAAACCAAAATTCAGACGAAATAGCAGTGCCACGAGGATCACTGATAATAGTGACTAGGACACTGTGAAGACAGATTGTGTCTAATCCTAATAGCTCAGCAGTTATTTGTATGGGGTGCTAAAGGAAGAACATATTAAATAGAGTACCTTTTCAGAACTCCCTCCATCTCCAGTTTATTGTGAAGGGCACACTGATCAGAATTTTGTGCACTCACTTAGGGCTACTAGTTGCACAAGAAAGTGAAGAGCCAGAGAGCAATGTTCTCTAACCAACAGGCTGAAAATGAGATAGATCTAGCTATATTTGTATTGCGTAAAGCCCAAGATAGCACTGTGATACAGACTATAGACTATCAGTGCATTATCTGAACAAATATAGAAGACACAATCCAGGATACATATGAAGGAAGCCCAAAAGATTTGGTAATGTTTGTCATAACATTTTCAGGTAATGACAATTCATTCACCTGATTGGCCCTAAAACCACGGGTACGGAAAAATCCTTAACAGGAAAGAAGTGGAAGTAAAATTATCCTATCTGTAACAGATCCAGGTGGAAAATCGGAGTTTCAATCTTCAGCTGCAGTGGAACAATGTGGAGAAAAGCAGGGCTCAGTTAAAGGATTTCCTTCACACAACGTTAGTTACAAAATCTTAAATTAGAAGGTCACTCGGGAGAATACTGTTCCTGGTCCTAAGCATATCAAATCTACTGCCTGCAGTGCAGGCCCAAAGAGTGAAGTAAAAAGGCTACAAATGGTAGTGTGCTTAATTTAATTCCAGAGTTATGAAGGGGATACATTAAAAAAGGTGACACAAGATTCTACACAGATTCAAAACATAGGGCCTGATTTAGATCTTGGCAGATGGGTTACTCCATCACAATTGTGAAGGATATCTTATTCACTGAAACATATAAATCCCATAGGATTCAATGGGATTTATATTTCAGGAGACAGGATATCGGTCACCGCTGTGACATTGTAACCCGTCCTCCAAGATCTAAATCAGGCCCATAGGGGGAGACATTTAGAGCTCAAATATAACAATGAAGATTATTTTTCAACACAACTCTGAGAACAGTAGTGACTGCACACATCAAGGCATCTTTATGAACGAGGTAAAGCATTCAGGAATGCGGAGTAATGCAGAGAGGTTAGGTACAAAGAATTGAACAACCAAGAAATGGCATAATTAGGATGTTTAGAAGGAATAGTGTAAGAAGACAGAAGGTGATAGATGGTTCATGCTGACATAGGGTTTCTTCTGCTCACCGTGCAACGTGGACAGAGCCACTCGCCATTGGGGATCTCAGGAAGGGGTGGGTTCAGGCAATGAATGTGGTAGGAAGAGATGCAGGAGTCACAGCACAGCAGCTCTCCTCCATCCTTGCAGACGCGGCAGTACTCCATGTGATCATCCTCCTCCTCCTTCTCACACTCCTCCAGTTCTTCCTCATACTCATCATCCTCATCCTTGGCTTCCCACTGAATGCCTTCCTTTTCCTGAGGTTCGCAAGGACAGCACAAGAAATAGATTGTAAACGCTGGAAAGATTCTAACTCGTACATGCAGTAAAGAGCAACTAAGTATGCATTTCTTGTTACATACCTTAAAACGCTAGTGACATACATGTAAAATAAGGAAAACGTTACTAATCTGCAACATTCAATTTACAGCCTGTAGCATTGTGGATCCCATGTTGTGCACTCTCAAGTCACTGAGAGTTGGATTTGGATATTGCAAGGAGTTTTTTGTTGAAAAATGCTTGCAGTTTTGAGCTTACAGCAAGTGACTTGTGATTATACCCCAAATTCTCATAATAACCTGGACACTGATTCCATCTTAGAATTGTATTTGTTTCTCCATCAAGTTCTGCACTTGTATTGGAAATTAATACAGAAAAACTGTGGAATAGTGAACATTTTATAGCCTTACTACATCCAAGGATGAGGGAGGATGTATGTGCACTACAACATTACCAGATACAAACCCAGTGTCACAGGCATGTAAACGTTTCAATTTTCAGCACATATTACAGATCACATACTGTGCATTGACTGTAAAGCAGTGTAACTCCCTCTCTAAAGCAGACGCTTGCAGGAAGAAGAGGAGGTTGTGCTGAAAACTGTTGCCAGGACAGTTTGTTCAACATGCCCTACTGTTTTTCTTTTACGAATGTCATAAGCCAGATCATTAGATTTAGTACTTTGCACTCTGGATATAAGAGTTGTCCTTGTTTTTGGAAAAGTTGGCCTTCTAAGTAGAAGTTTTTAGATTCGGTTGAATGGACATATCACAGATGTTGGGCTCATGGAAGATGAGACAAGTTCATCTTCCGTGCCCAACAAAGGATTATTATGTGGAAAAAAAGTATATACAAAGATCCCTGACCAATGTATCCATAGATCATTCCCTAGAGATTGTGGTTGCAGAAACCTGAAGGTGTAGTTTGACATTTCTTGTTGAGCTTGTCAAAAACAAGTGCACTCATCAAGTACCTCGCCTTCAAAAGTAAATCGGTATCAACTTGTTGTTCATCTGCCACTTGTGCATTTCCTGACAGTTCCTTGCTACTGAACATGTTTGTAAAATGATGGAAAACATACATGTTTTATATATGTATAAATATACACCATCTCTGATGGGGAGGTGGGAAGGGGGATGTGAATCTGCAGCACAACATGCTACAAATGGATGCTTACAGGGTAAGTAACATTCTGCATTCATAGCATGTGTTGGCTGCAGATACACATGCTATGCATGGACTGTAAAGCAGTTTCCCTTTTGTAGTTGCTTTAGGCATCAAATGGTGCAGATGTTTGAAAGAGTATCCGTACGACTGTTTGTCCTACAAGGGACTGCTGCCTGGCTTGAACATCTACACACTAATGCTTTGTGAATGTGTGTGGATTTGACCAATTGTCTGCCTTACAAATGTCAGCTAACAGGATGTTTCTCAAGAAAGCCATTGAAGTACCTTTCATCCTTGTAGAGGGTGCTCGTGGAATGGTAGGTAATGTTCGTTTGACCTTTACATAACCAATTTAAATTGATTTCACAATCCATTTTGAAATTTCTGCTTTAGAGATGGATTTAATTTTTCTTGGATTTCAGCAGCCACAAAAAGATGTTGTGTTTTTTAAAAAAGTTTTGTCCTATAAATGTAATACATGAGTGCTCTTTTAACATTGAGTGTGAGAAGAGCCCTTTCTGCCAATGTCAGGCTTAGGGAAGAACACCGGTAAGTCAAGTGTTTGATTCAAATGGAAAGGAGAGATAACATTTAATAGAAATTTAAGATTAGTACAAAGTCTTACCCTATCCTGGAAAACCTGAAAGGCTCTTCTATAGTTGGAGCATGAATTCTGATATCTCTTCTTAGGGAAAATATAGCCACAGGAAAGCTACCTTTCAAGAAAGGAACTGCAAAGAAGAAGAATGGAGTGGTTCAAGAGGTTTAGGCATTAGTCTTGTAAGAACAATGTTTAAATTGCACGAATGTACCAGTGGTGGAATTATCCTTTTCAACCATTCCATAAAAGCTTTGATCAATGGTATACAAAAAGTGGCTGATGTTTACAAAGATGCAGGTAAGCCGCAAGTGGTGCAAGGTGCTTTTGTATGGAAGTGTAAGCTAATTGTGATATCTGAAGGCGTAACAGAACTGTACAGTAATGTACAAAACACTTCCACTTGGCTGCATAGCAAGCTCTTTTGGTTGGACCTCTTGCCTCCTTTAGAATGTCCCAACTTTCGGAAGGCAATTGTAAATATCCAGAATCTGGCACCCTGGCCAATTAGGCCAACATGGCGGTCGCACTTTAGTCCCGCTCGGCTGCTAACCCCTTAATCCGTCACATACCCGAGTTGAGCCATCATCTGACACCTCCTGTCGCACTGTGGGGCCCGTATTCCTGCACCGTTGCCCCTCCTGCTTTTTCTGGGCCCTTGGTGGGACAAGTGGCACTGTTGGGCCTTGGACGGGCCCCACCGTCACGTGGAGGGCACTACGGCAGTCCACAAGCTCACCATGCCTCACATCACCCTTTGCTCCCCACTGGGGATCCCACTGTGGTGATCGGCATACCAGGAGGGGCATATGGGGCAGACACTCGCCAGATCTGGGGACAAAAGAAACTGTGCAGCGACGTTGAGCACCGCAACAGCAATTCTCCCACAGTAAGGGCCTCACCTTGCAGCTGTCTGCTCGTTGGACTTGCGGGGGAACCACCCGCCCACGGCCGTGCACCCCGGTACCAGCCCGCTGGTCTGGCTGTGGGCCTGAATGGACTTTGGAGCTGGCAGAACGCACGGCCGCAGTTGGCGGGCCGCAGCGGCCTGAGGATTCTCATGGATTTGCGCCACTCCAGCCCAGATTCAGAAGATTCAGGGGGGGAGCCACAACTGGAGGAGTCTTAGAGGGCTCCGGTGATTAGAGGGGGCTTGGTCCCCTGCTGAGATTCCACACCGAGCCCAATCCAGGAGCGAGCCTGTCTGGAGTGGTAAGGTGCCTACTGCAGTCACCTGCCTGCGCACTCTGCAAGTGGGAGGGCCTTCTCTACTAGAGGCTTCGCACCGGTGGCCTAACGTATCATCCCAGACTCTGCTGTGCAACACTAGTTTGGACCAGGTGACCGGCGCAATGCTGTCTCCTGCACCTTAAGCTTTGCCTCCTGATCCAACCCCCACCTCCCTGCTGGCATCACTGCTGCTGCATCTCCGGACAGGGGGCTCCACCTTGTCTGTATGTCCTGGGTAGGGGTGCATCCTGGCAGACCACTCAACCTATTTCCTGCGAGGAACCGAGGCCACGTCTTCACGTCCTGAAGACACCTGCATCCAGTGGGACATGGCCTTGCAGCCCGGCCCGTGTTGCATGCTGTGCTGGGCCGGAGGGGCTCGCCGGGGACCCTCACTGGCCCTCCTTCACCTGGTCCAACAGGGGCAGAGCTCTGGGACTCTGGGGGGCTGTTGTTGTCCCGCCGCTGCTGCCCCTGCCAGAAGTGGCACCTCAGCCTGCGCCCAGTAGCGATTGCTGAGCACATCTAACCAAGGGGTCCCCCCAGGCGGCTTCTCCTCCGTCCTAACTAGGCACTCTACCAGTTCCTTGCGGCCCACCTCAGCTGCCACCTGCCAAGGCCAGTCATCCCCCTACTGCTCTGATGCTGTGGTTTTGCCAGAATGAGGAAGGACAGAGCAGCTCGACTGGGCACGCCCAGACGAAAATAGATCAATACATGACTGGCACATCTGGCGACAGCATGGACCCTCCGGATGGGGTCGGGTCTGCTTCCTCCACCACTGACCTTACAGTGATTCTGCAAGCCATCCAGGCTTTGCAAGCAGCTATAGAGACCAAGATCGGTGAGATGAGAATGGATATTGTGCTATTGCGTAAAGATCTCCGCAACGCCATGGCAAGAATCACAGAGGCAGAGTCCCAGATCTCCTCAACTGAAGATGATATTTCCTTAAAAACCAGGTCACCACTCTGCTCAATGGAACGGCGGGCCTCCACAGGCACATGGAAGATACATAGAACAGTTCCCAGCGCAACAACATTCGCCTGAATGGTTTCCCAGAGCGAGAGGAGAGGGCAGACCCGCAGCAGATGGTGGTTTACGTGGAGCACTGAATTAAGTGATGGATGCCAGCAGACTGCCTATCCGTGTGGTTTGCAATTGAAAGAGTGCCTCACCTCTGCCCATTATAGCCCGCATTCTGAACTACAGAGACAGAGATGCCGTTCTCAAAGAGGCCTGGCAGCATCCAGATCTTCGGTGCGGAGAAGCCCAAGTCCTTCTCTACCCATAGTACACCCACAAGGTCCAACAACGTAGTTAAACAAAGGTTGCGCCTGCTATTCCCTGAACGACTTCGCGTCATCAACCTCAATAAGTCTAATTTCTTTGACACTCCGGACTCTGCCTGGCAGTAGCTGACGGAGGAGCGCCAGCTTCATCGACCCACTTCTGCCTCCTCAACAACCAGAGGTCACCTTGGACCTAGGGGTCGCAGACACAGCCAAGGCATCACCGGCGTCCCAACCGCTCGTAAAGAGGCCATACACCGGACCCGTCGGTCTGGAGGGTACATTGGAAGGGCGGGTGGTCTCCCTGGTATGCACATATACCCCCTGCCTCCCTGCAATCGGGACGTAAGGGCCTCTTGTGCCTTCTTTCGGGCCTTCCACAGGGGCTTACTATCATAGGGGGCAACTTTAAAATGGTGCCGGACCCCGATTTGGATAGTACTGGGGTTCTGTCGACATCTCGCGGCCTAGCACCGCCGTCTCGCTGAATGGACCAGGATTCTGGGTCTCTGTGACTCGTTACCGGATAAGCCTCGCTTTTCTCCCCACCCTTGACTCTTGGTTATTGACCCAGGTCCAGAATTTACCCAGCGGAATTTCCGATCATTCCCCTTTGCTTCTCCACTCGAGAACCCGCCTCTGGGGCAGCATACTAAGTGGTGTTTAAATGCTTGACTCGCACAGGGCAAGGAATTTGTCCACTTCCATGGGTCCGAACTCCAGGGCTATTTCCACAACCATGAAGGCTCGGTTACACACGCAGGCACCCTGTGGGTCGCAAGTAAAGCGACTCTACGAGGTGCCGCCAGGAGTTATGTCAAAGCCCAGGATCGCTTCGCTCTTATCACCCGGCTAGAAGCCCAGGCATTGCTTCTTGAGCAGCAACTGGAGTCCTGCGTTAAGGCACGGATCACTTGGCATTTAAGACTAGTCCAAGAAGACATCCGAATACACTCTCTTGAGACAGCTAAACACCTCTGGAGGGCCCAGATCTATGGATGGGGTGCCAAAAATGGGAAACTGCTCTACTAGTTGGTCTCCTGACAGCACGCCAACAGGATTGTCCCCGAAATCCTAGACGGCTGCCCTCAACAGACCCACATTGAGATAGCCCAGGCTTTCACCCATTCTTACCGTACATTATACGCACGCCCGGTAGATAGAAACGCACCTCTGTCCGGATCCTTCCTTTATTTGGTCTCCCTTTCCAGACTGCCAGCAGCGGTGCTAGAAGACCTCTCATGGCGGAGGAAATTGGAGAGGCACTGCCCAGCATGGCACCGGGTACAACATGGCTATCCTATGGAATACTATGCGGCATTCCGTGAGCCCTTCTTCCCCATCTTTTATCGCTCAACAAAGAGGCTTGCGAGGAGGAGCTTCGCGCGCACCCAAGATGGTCGCGTGAGCACAGGGCTCCCGGACCCTCGCCACCTCCCTCGACTATCCTGTACTTTATCCTGGTTCGGACGACGGGTGTTTATTGGCACAGTTCTACTGATCATTTATCTGTTCCCAAAAACTTTTTTGGACTTCGGGGTCCAGAGCTACAGATCGTCGCAGTTTCTGGCCTGCTCCAGGGTGACGCCCCGAGCTATCTTGTCTGGCCTGCCGTCCAGTGAGTGAACAACAACGGACTGCCTGACTGGCATGGGCTGGCGACCGCTTTTGGTTTCGATTCCCGTCCGGAGATCAGCCTGACTTTGTTAGCTACGTAGACGGCCGGACGTGCCTATACTTTTGGTCTATCCGCTTCTGATGCCGATCTGTCGTGGCTTTCAGTTCTGAGACTGGCACCACCTTCGCCCTTTTGGTCCTGCATTTGCCACCGCAGTCACCATTTTCACCCGCCAACAGGCGACCCGTACGGGTCCAGGATCTAAGATGGCCACCAAGCCAGAGAGTGTGAGGTGCAAGACTAAACCGGGCGTTCGAGGGAGTGCTTTGCAAACGAACATTATGGACCGGTACACCCTCCCCAAGGGATCGCCGGGCGCAGCATCTAAACCCTCGACGGCAATGCCGGAGGACTCATCGATTGAGGAAGAGCCCTCGTTGCGGGATCTCATGGGCGCCATTACCGGTATGAAGGCTTCGCTGGGGCAACAATATGAGGCCTTGACTCTCAAACTGGATACTGTGTCGATTGATGTCAATCTGATCAGGGCGGATTTGGCGAAAACAAACGAAAAGGTCAAGTCCCTGGATCTCAAGACCACTAGCCTGGTCACTGACGTCTCTGACTTACAGGCTGAAGTCGGGAATCTGCGGAAAGCTAATGACTATTTCTCTGGGCGCCTAGAGGACTATGAAAGCCGTGCCAGGCGCAACAACATCCGCCTGATTGGGGTCCCGGAATCATCGACTGCTGCCTCGACGGACTTATTGGTGGAAGACCTGGTGCTGAATCACTTGGCGCCCAAGGGTCTCAGCAAGTTTTTCGCTGTCGAGCGTGCACATAGGATCCCCGGCGGCACACCTAAATCGGGTGCTAACCCTCGACCCATCATTGCGAGGATCTTTCATTTCCGGGACAGAGACGCTATCCTGCAGGCTTCGAGGCAGTCTGGTCCCATTGCCTTTGAGAACTCTACTGTCAGCTTCAATCCGGACTTTACACAACAGGTCCAGAAAAAGAGGCTGGGGTTTCAAGGGGTCAAGAAGAGACTCCGGGAAAGGTCTATGAAGTATGCCATGCTCTTCCCGGCCCGTTTGCGGGTGGTTCATAGGGATCGTACTTTTTTCTTTGACCATCCTGGGGTCGTGAGTGACTGGCTTGACTCGCTGCCTGCGGATCAAGAACCTTTTGAGGACTCTGGCAGATCGGATCGGGCGGACGGTGGCCCGACGGAGCAGGAGTAGATGTCGACTTTGACCCCGTACCCTTCATGTTAGCTTTGAACTGTGCTATGCTGTGTCATTAATGTTTGCAAATATTAGTCCTTTTAGGGGTGGGTGGGGGGTGAGCGGGTCCTTTCTCCTCCTGGGTTTTCTTTTCGTAGATTAGTTGGGTGGTTGGGCAACAGGCACACTGCAAGTTTATGGGGCTTTTTGGTCTTCAGCAGGGGTGCGGGGTGGGGGGTATAGTTGTTTTGGCATTGTTGGGGGGACTGGATTGTTGGTTTGAATTTTATTGTTATTTGCAAGGCGAAGGAAAGGCAAACTCCTGTTTTATGCAGTTGCTTTGGGTGTGGGGCGGGGAAGGGGCTGAATTCGGAGATGGGGGGTAGGGGACTTCAGATATTGTGTTGGAACGTGAACGGGTTGGGGGATGGGATCAAGAGGAGGGTGGTGCTGCAATTGCTGAAACGTTTGTCTCCTGATGTTGTCTTACTGCAGGAGACTCATTTGCTCGGCAACAAGTGCTACGCTCTGAATAGGCGTGGTTATCGCCTTGTAGCGCATTCAGGTTTCACTTCAGGCTCCAGAGGGGCGGGCATTCTGGTTCAGACCTCCCTCCCCTTGGCCATTGATGATGTCATACTGGATGATAAGGGACGATACGCCGCCATTGTGGGGCGCTGGGAAGGGAAGGTTCTTATTCTGCTTTCCGTGTACGTGCCCCCGGGCCTCCAAGCCACCACATTCGCGGATCTGAGTGGACTTATCCTGGGTCTCCCCGAGGGTCTGCTTTTGGTTGGGGGTGATTTTAATGCGGTGGTCTCGGGGATGTGTGACCGTCACCCTCCCAGGGAACTGCCGAAGGCCCAGACTTGGTTGAGTGACTTCCTAGAGACGCTGGGGCTCACTGATTGCTGGCGCTTGCTTCACCCGGGGCGGTTGCAATATACCTATCATTCTGGTGCTCATGGTAGTCTCTCGAGGTTAGATCATATATTGCTGCCCTCGGCCCATGCATCCCTCATACGGGAAGTTAAACATCTGGCAAGGGGTGTCTCGGACCATTCTCCGCTTTGGCTGGTGGTTGATGCACGGCAGGGTTCGGCGGGCCGAGTGGCTCCGATTAACCCCTGGTATTTGAAGGACCCCAGGGTCAGGGCTGAGCTGGTTAAAACACACGATTGTTATTTTGCGGAAAATGTGGGCTCTGTTTCCTCCCCAAGTTTACTTTGGGAAGCTTACAAGACTGTCATTCGTGGCCAGGCCCTCTCGTTGATTGGTAGCGTGAAGTTGGCCAACCGTGCTGAGATGGTTCGCCTTGAGGGGGAGGTCACAGCCCTGGAGGGGTGCTTGGAATCTGAGGTCACCGCTGAGGGGTTACATCTATTGGAGTTGAAACAACATGAATACAGGGCTCTGGTCACGGAAGCTGCTAAGGAAATGGGAAGGGAACAGCAGGGCCGTCTGTATGATGTGGGTGATAAGGCTGGGAAATTACTTGCTTGGGTGGATAAGAGGGAGAATGCAAGTCGTGTCGTCCCTGTGATTGTTGCGGAGAATGGAGAGTGTTGTACTGACCCTGCTGATATTGTCACATGTTTTGCTGATTACTTCCGCGAGGTGTATTCCCAGGTGTCTGATCGATCTGAGCAGGACTCCCACCTGCAATTGCGGGATATTGCACTTCCCCGATTGCCTGACATTGATAGGGATGCTCTGGATGCGCCGCCTACTGTGGACGAGATTGCCGCTGCTGTCCGTTCGGTCCGATCCGGCAAGGCTTCGGGCCCTAATGGACTCCCCATTGAGCTATATAAACTACGCCCGGACACGCTAGCTCCACATCTGCGCTCTATGTTTCTCGAGTCTTTGGAGGTGGGTTCTCTCCCACCAGACCAGAGACTGGCCACTATAGTCGTCATCCACAAAGATGGTAAACCTCGGGATCGCTGTGCCTCTTTTAGACCCATTTCGTTGATTAATGCTGAGCCTAAAATCTTGGCCAGGCTGCTGGCGACGCGTTTGGCGACTGTCATTGGGGACCTGGTTCACCCTGATCAATCCGGCTTTATACCGCATCGCAACACGGCGCTTAACCTCCGAAGGTTGCATGGCGTCTTGGCACGAGCCGAGATGCTACGTGAGCCCGCCATCTTGGCGTCCTTGGACGCTACGATGGCGTTTGATACGATTGAATGGCCGTATTTGTGGGCGGTTCTTGCCAAGTTTGGTTTCGGTCCGGAGTTTGTTCGGTGGGTCAAATTGCTTTACGCCGGTCCCATGGCTCAGGTGGTGGTCAATGGTCGGGTCTCTGCACCCTTTGCACTGGGCAGGGGTACGCGGCAGGGCTGTCCCCTGTCCCCCTTGTTGTTTGCCCTCGCCTTGGAACCGCTGGCGGCCTGGTTGAGGTGGGAGCCGTCCCTGAAGGGCATTAGATGGAATTCGGAGTTTGAGGACCGTATATCTCTCTATGCTGATGATATTCTGCTGTATCTCACATCTACCCGTAAATCCCTCATTGTACTGTTCGATGTCTTAACGTCCTTTCGCAAAAACTCGGGTCTTGTCATCAATTGGTCGAAGTCCTGTGTATACGTCCTGTCGGGAGACGCCCCTCTTCTACCAAGTGGTTGTCCTATCGCGATTGTGAGAGATGGATTTAAATACCTAGGCATTTTTATCACTCTGAAACCTGAACTGCGGTTTGACCGGAACTTGCTGCCCCCTCTTCAGCGCCTTCGGGCAGATGTCGTCGCTTGGGGGAAACTCCCTCTCTCTCCCCTAGGTAGAGCGGCATTGTTTAAGATGATGTCACTGCCCCGCTTCCTCTACGCATTGCAAAACACACTTGACGTTGTCCCGGCTAAATATTTCCGTGAGGTTGAGAGTTTACAGAGACAACTGGTGTGGGGGGGGTAGGCCCCGGATCGCCATCGCTAAACTGTCGCTCCCGTGGTACGACGGTGGAATTGCTTTGCCTGATATCCGTCGCTACTATTGGGCGTCTCAATTGGGGGCAATAAATCATTGCATGTATGGCCCTTTGGCGAATCCGGCCTTCGAGATGGACAAATGGTTGTTACCGGGGGGTGACTATAATAGAGCCCTCTACTCGAGGATCACCCCTCGAAACGTAACGGGCCCCACTAGGACGGCTGTCCAGGTGTGGAGACATGCTTCCATGGCGCTTGGGTGGACTGATAAATTGACTCGTGCCACCCCACTGTATGCATCCAATAGACTTGGCTCTCTCTGGCAGTCGAAGGGGTTTGATAGGTGGGACTTGATAGGTATCAGCAGGATTGATGATGTTTGGACTAAGGGGAGAATGAAGACGTTTGAGGAATTGAAAACCGAGTACGCTCTGAGCGATCGCAAATTTTTTCGCTATGCGCAGGTCCGCCACGCGGTGCTCTCGGTCTTCCCTTCGGGTGCGGAGATTCCGGAGTCGTCCCCGCTTGAAGACAGGGTACTAGACGGACATGTTCCTGATAGCACGATTTTGCTTATTTATAAAAAATTGATCAACTCCAGGTCTGATCTCCTGTTTCGCCTTAGAGAGGTCTGGATTGGTGATGGGCTGGAGCTGGACGATGAGGACTGGCAGGCGGCGATCTCCTCCCCTAAAGAGGTGGCCATCCAGGCGCGCCTTAGATTTGTGCAACTTAAAATCCTGCATAGAGTGTATGTGACTGGTCCCCGTTTGGTACACATGGGCTTTTCTGTGGATGGTTTGTGTCGGCGTGGATGCGGTCTCCTGGGCACCTTTTTACATATCGTTTGGGAGTGCCCTGAGATAGTGCGATTCTGGACCAGTGTGCATGAGGTGATGAATGAGGTTACGGGGGTGCGCTCGATGCCGGAGGCTAGGAGATGCTTGCTGAATGTATGGGAACCGAACGACTACTCCGTATCGCAGCTTCGATGGGTGACCTTGGGCAATATGGTCGCCATAAAAGACATTGCGCAACTGTGGGGTGCTCAGGGACCACCCGGGATTCGGAAATGGAAACAAAACATGGACTGGTGCATGTTCAGGGAAAAAACTGTATATATTTCCCGGGGTACCCCCCGAAAATGGGGGAAGATATGGACTCAGTGGAACACTTACCGTGGCGATATATGTACCCCCCCTCTTCCTGACCCAGATGTTGCACCTACGTCCCCGTAACCCGAGGGTTCCTCCACCTCTTACTGTGTATTGGATACATTTTGTTCCTTCTGCCCCCCCCATGCGAGACTCTCTCTTGATGGAAAATACGCTCAATGGTTGACCTTCCCGCTCCCACACCATGTAATGCAACGTTATTTATATTGCTGTCTTCTTTTTCTTTGTTCCTTGCAAGTTGTTTGTGTCTGTATTTATAAAATTAATAAAAAGTTTCAAAGAAAAAAAAACAAAGAGGCTTGCCACATTGGATCCTTCCTGCTGGAACTGGCCTCCACTACTGCCATTGTAATACCTAAGATGTAGCCCACGTCCATGACATTCGCGGCCTATAAACTAATCTCGCTCCTTAACTACGAGGTCAAGATCTTCGCTTCCATATTAGCCAACAAACTTAAACAGGTTATACACGGGCTGGTGCAACCGGACCTAGGCGGCTTCATGACATCCCACAGCAAAAGACACTGTATCCACTGGCTTCACATGGTCGTGGCCCAACGTTACCGACTTCCAACCGACCTAGCCTTGCTTCTCATTGACTTTGAGAAGGATTTTGATGTGGTGTAAGGGACTACCTCTACTCGGTGCTGGCACTTTGGGGGTACGGGCCGAAGTTCTGGGACATGGTCTGCATCCTGTATTCCAATCTCACCACCGAGTCTGAGTCAATGGGGTCCTCTCTGATACCTTTGTCATAGAGCGGGGGACCAGACAGGGACGCTCTCTGTCTCCCCTCCTCTTTACTTTAGCGATAAAACCTTTAGCCCAACTTATACGTGAAGACCCGGATACGAGGGCTGGCGCCGGGCACAGGGTATGAGGAACATATTGCATTCTATGCGAATGACGTCCTGCTTTACTTCGCGCAGCTGTCGGTTAGTGGATCCAGATGTCTCCAACTGTTGGAACACTTCAGGAAGCATCTGGCTACGGATGAACCTAAGACGATATTGTTCCCTTGGTGCCATCAAGAGAGTGCTTCGACTGGCAGACAACTATCCCCCTCTGCATCTCAGTTTTAAATACCTATGCATATGGGAAGCTCTGCATTCGGAGCTCACCTGGCCATTCAACCTTCAGCCTTTGGTCCAAAAAGCAACGTCGGACCTCACCAAGTGGCGGGTCCTCCCACTCAGTGTCCCGGGCCACATTGCTCTTTTTAAGATGATGATCCTTCCGCTCTTCTGTACGTCTTTCAAAACTTGACAATCCACTTACCTTGCACGTGGTTCTCTGTGCTGGATGGCGCCATCAAGAAATTCCTGTGGCAGTGTTTACAAGAGTGTATGGATTTCGCGCATTGTCAGCGGGGCTGTATGACGGAGGCCTGGGTATGATCAATCTTCACCTCTACTATCTTGCTTTCCCATCTACTCGTTCTCCATGAGTGGTTTTACAGGGGTGGTCTGACCCTGCCTCCACTTGGTGCTGGCATTTTGGGGGTATGGGCCGAAGTTCCAGGATAATGTAAGCGTCCTGTACTCCAATCTCACCGCCCGAGTCTGGGTCAACGGGGTCCTCTCTGATGCTTTTGTCATAGAGCAAGGGACCAGACAGGAATGCCCCCAGTCTCCCCTCCTCTTTGCCTTAGCGATAGAACCTCTGGCCCAACTTATACGTGAGGACCCCCAATACTAGGGTTGGGCCTGGGGCACGAGGACCGTATTGCGTTCTATGCGGATGACGTCCTGCTTTACCTTGCGCGGCAGGCGATGAGTAGACCCAGATGTTTCCAACTGTTGGAACGCTTCGGGGAAGTGTCCAGCCTACGGATGAACCCTTCTATGTCAGTGTTGGTCCCCCTGGCACCATCCAGAGACTGCTTCGACTGGCAGATGACCATCCCCCTCCGACGTCTCAGTTTTAAATACCTAGGTATATGGTTTGCTCTGCACTCGTAGCTCACCTGGGCCTTCAACCTCCAGCCTTTGGTCCAAAAAGCGCGGTTGGACCTCAACAGGTGGCGGGCCCTCCCCCTCAATATCCCTGGCCTATGTCTCGATGTCTAACGTTAGCTCCTTTTCAACGTCGACACAGTTCTCAATTGCGAGCATGTCATGTAGGCACTGCACTTTGTCTCAACGTCAATGTCCTCGACACCAACATGGAGCGATGTTGTTCTTGAAGATGGCCTCTCTTTTTTGGATCTCCCTCTCCTGGAGTCTTCAGAGGAAGGTGGAAGAGCCCTGGTAGAGGACTGACCCTCTCCACACTCCCAGGAAGTCCCAACTTTAGACTGTGCCTCCTGCTGCCTGCGTTGCTCTTCTGTACCATGAAGGCAAACCTTCTCCCTATCCTTCAGGGCACGCCTGGAGAAGGTCCTGCAGTGTGGACATCTGTCAAGGATGTGGCTGTCAGAAAGGCAGATGTTATAGACATCTTGAGTATCTGGTTTGGCCTTCTTTCTACCATAGGCAGGGCATTTGTCAAACGAAAATGGCATTCTATTTAACTAAGGAAAAAATATTCCTGGCAGAAAATGGCAGAAAAACACTGGAAATGTTGAAATCCGTCGAATTAAGTAGTCGTCAAAAATTTCGGATATAATTTTTTAAAGCAAAAATCCAAAACGGCAGAGCTTACCAAGATACTGTCACCAGGAGCCAGAAGAAAGAACTGAGGTAACTGCCACCTACTGGGCATGATTGGGGGGGGGGGTTCTAGGCCCTTAAAGGCACAGACTCTTTTTTCATATCTTCAGTATCGCAGCCTATAAATCCACCTATATCATCTTCCTTTCTTCATCTTAGTTAGGTATCTCTTAACCCTGGTTTAAACGCAAATTAACGCAAGTATTCAATATAGCAAGATTTCTAGGCTGCAAAACCTTTAATATCTTAAGTGCTACTCCAGGCCTTACTGTAAAGGGTTAACATCTACACTTAAGAAGATACATTGTAAAGAAGTGTTCTGGGGCTTAAAACCCTATTGCTTTTGGGGTTACATCCCTTGCACACTGAAGAAAATGTTGAGGTAAATGTGTATGAGAGACACGAAGGAGTTTGGAACTGAGTCTGGTGGCGCCAAAAGAAAGGAACTGACTTCAGGTCATAGAGATGGTGCCTATGTAGGCTCCGGACATTTAGTCTGGAGCAGAACAGAATCAGTGTGGAGCCACACAGCGACACCTGACGCAGCGCCAAGGTACTACTGAAACATTTCTGGATCCAGTCTGACACCTGGGGAATATTCATAAAATTAGGAATCTGCGTCTAGAGTTCTCTATCAGAACATAAGGCCAATAAAATGAGGCAAATATACTAATGTGTTGACCTGTGATTTCTTTAACACTATGTTGATGCACTGAGGCCTGACAGTAACAGTAACAGTTAAGGCACGCGAGGCTCACAATGCCAATCCAACCTGTCTCTTTGCTCATTGCTACTTACACAATATGGTTCAAAGGCTCCAGTTTTACTGTTCTTAGCTCTGGCTCGATACTACAGCTGTCTGCAATACTTGTTACCAATTCTTTCAAATATACATAGGAGGCTTTGCTCAACCCAGACGAATATTTATCCATCACATCATGCTTTCGGCATAGTTTTTCTTGAAATATTTTATTCACAACGCAAAAAGAAAGCAAGACCTTTTGGCTTCGCCAATGCTTGTTTATTTATTGTTGCATGAATAACCGTGATATACTCACACAGTGAGGGCAGCTCCATTTGCCCATGGGGGCCTTGTCGAGCTCTGGGTCTAGGCATACCAAGTGATAGGCCCGCGGGCAGGTGTCACACAGGATGATCTCGCCGCCCTGCTGGCACACCTCGCAGTAATCCTGGTGGTCTGTTTCGTAGCCATCCACTCCAACCGCTGATACCAAGGGCACTCCTGGGAGAACATCCTCATCGCCGGGAACTGAGGGAGAAAAACCAGAGTGAGTGAAAACATCAGGAGAGCGAGCAAGGCCCCAAGAGAGACACCAGTCTTGTACACAGTACCAGGCACTAGGTCATTGCCCTCAGTTTAATATATTTCTTTCTTCATCTATTGTCAAAATGAGGTGTATGTATTCTCAGACAAGCACTAGTGAAGGGATGTGAACCTTAACTAAGCATTACAAAAATATAGGATTATAGACAGAGCTAAGGTGCACTTGAGATCCAGCCCTTCAGATATGAATAATTTCACTAACTCATTGGCCCTCCTTACGAGCGCTTGACCCGCTTCATTATTGCATCAGTTAAAAACAATACTTTGTGGACTGGAGTCTAACAGCTGCGATGTTAATAGGGTTATTAAATACAGGGCCAGCTCTAGGGCAGTGTGACGGGTGCAGCCGCACCGGGCGCTGACCTGTGGAGGGGTGCTGGCCTTTGGGCTCCTGGCCCTGAACATGGGCTTGGGGCGCACTGTGTTTTATTTGCCTGAGCCCTGGAGGGGGTGGGGGGGGGGTGCTGTGTTTAGCAATAACTTTTGATTGGAGAGATGAGGGGCACTGTTGTCTGGTGGTAGTAAGAGAATGCGAGGAGGCGGTCATGGGGGTGCCAAGAATGATTGTTGCACTGGGCGCGCCAGCGCTAAAGCCGGCCCTGGGCAAGGTGCACATTATGTGTTCTCGGCTATCACTTTTTAAAGCACTACTTGTACAAGGCCTGTTAGAAGGGGGGTGTTGAGGTGTGTCCTGCCTTTCCTGGGTGACTCAGAGCCAGGCTGAATAGACCTTGGCTGGATTTAGAGTACCAGAAGGAGTTTCCCTTGCACCTGAATAGGACTGGTCTGCATTTGGAGTGGTGGGACGAGTTGCACCTGCACCTGAATAGGGCTGTGCCTGCTTTCTACAATGCCCTGTGGTGTGTCTGGGGCATGGGCTTTCAATGTGAATGGAGGGTGTTGTGCACTTTTACAATGTGTCGGAAGTGCCCCCAGAACAAAGACTTTGGCACTATAAATACAGGGGCTGTGACCCCATGAAAGATGAGAAGACACTACGTGGACTGCACCTGGCCAGAAGACTGCCAGGAGGAAACACCATTGGACTTGATTGCTCTAGAGTGCTGGCCTGTTGCCCATTGGGCTGAAATATGGACTACCACTCTGCTCTGGGTCCCTTGAGCTGGCCTGCCTGGCTGCACCCTACTAGCGTGTCCTCACTGCTCTCCCAGGAGTGCTGCTGTGCCCCTGGTCTGGGTAGACTCGGGAGCTTTGTTCCTTTGGGCTCTTGGCCCTGAACCTGGGCTTGGGGCGCTCTGTGTTTTTTTGCCTGAGCCCCGGAGGGGGTGGTGGTGGGGGGGATGGGTGCTGGGTTTAGCAATAACTTATTATTAGAGAGATGAGTGGCACTTTTGCACAGAGGTAGTAAGAGAATGCGAGTAGGCGGTCATGGGGTATGGGGGCGCCAAAAATGATTGTCACACCGTGCGCCACCAGCGCTAAAGCAGGCCCTGATTAAATATCACTCCTGAAAAATGGGGCATACCATGTGGATTGTTGTGATTAGCGCACCAAAGTCTGCAAGTCTTGGTATTTTTCAGCTCAGTACATTTTGAAAGTGATGACAGAGCTGTGCATGGCTGAGGAGAAATATCCTACAATATACTAATCCGCATTTCGCCTGAGTGGTAGAGTGTATTTAGGCTTCATTCTTTATTTATTTTGATCAATGAGTTCTTAATAACTATATCAATGATTCAAGCTCTATTTAAAGGAGAATAACTCATAACAAATTTTAGTTTATTGTAAAATATGTGTCTTTGTATACTGATTTTAGGTTTCAGGGAGAGGCTCTCCACTTTCACCAGCAGAAGGAAAATTCTCTGAAGGGTTTGTCAAACTCCTAGAAATATTCCTCACAAGAAGCTGATGGGCAATCATCAGTAGAGATAACCGACCTGCTAAGCAGCCTAAACTTTGAACAACATGTGTTCTTACCCACCCATAATAATGGTCGCATGTTAGACCAGGCATGGTCCACCAACCTATCAGTGGCCAATCTCACAGTCACATGGTCTGACCACCACTTAATTAAATTCACACTTATCGGCCCGACCCCTTTGAAACCTCCCTCATGCCCTGGAATCCTTTCCAGATCCTGGTCCTGAGTAGATCTTAACTCCTTCTGTGAATCACTTACTATAACGTCACCCAACTCATATGACAGCATAGATTTCTTTAAGGAAGAAGCACAAGTTACTTACCTTCGGTAACGATATATCTGTAAGAAACAGTAGTTAGTATTAGATTCCTTACCTTAGAATATCCCCAGGCGTCAGACTGGATCCGGAAACTTTTGTGTAGCAGTACCCTTGCACGTCGGTAGGCATCGTCTGCGGCTCCGCGTCGTCGTCGTTGGCGCGGGGATGACGTCGCCGGAGTACTTAGACGCCGCCCTCGCGCGCTGACGTCAGTTCTTATACACAGCTTTTCCGCGCCAGAAACGCTGAGCCATGATAAAAACCAACACTGGTGCCATAAAAACTAGTGCCCTGAAAGGGGATGACCTTAACCCTAGATATCGGTTTGCAGAACGGGGAGGATGGGTGGGGCGGTAAGGAATCTAATACTAACTACTGTTTCTTACAGATATATCGTTACCGAAGGTAAGTAACGTGTGCATCTGAAAGAAACAGGTTAGTATTAGATTCCTTACCTTAAAATAGACACCCCAGCAATACCAACCCGGTGGTGGGTCTGGGAACCAATAATCACACCAGAAAGTCCAAAGAAGGCATCCCTCCGGACTTGGCTGTCCAGGTAGTAGTGTCTTGCGAACCTGTGCAGCGAGGCCCACGTAGCTGCCTGACAGATGTCCTGCAAGGGGACTCCGTGGCCCAGGGCAGTAGTAGCCGCCCTGTGGCCCGAGTGGAATGGGCCCTCAGCCCAACAGGAGGCTCCTTCTTAGCCAAAGAGTAGCATGCCTTGATGCACAACATGACCCACAGAGAGAGATGGTCCGTTTGTGCACCGCCCGCCCCTTCTTAGCGCCCACGTAACCAACAAAGAGTTGGTCATCCACCCGGAACTGGCGTGTGCGATCCAGATAGTATGACAGCGCACGTTTTGGGTCCAGACGGTGGAGCCGCTCTTCCTCTTTAGAGGGATGCGGAGGCGGAAAGAAGGTGGGCAAGGTGATGGACTGCCCGATGTGGAAGGCTGTGACTACCTTGGGCAGGAAAGAGGGCCTTGTCCGCAACACAACCTTGTCCGGATGGACAGAAAGGAAAGGAGGTTTAGAGGAAAGAGCCTGGAGCTCACTCACTCTCCTGGCAGAGGTGATGGCAACCAGGAAAGCAGTCTTAAGTGTAAGAAGACGGAGAGGACAATTATGAAGCGGCTCAAAAGGAGCACATATCAGGTAAGTTAGAACCAGGTTCAAGTCTCACTGGGGCATCACGAAAGGAACAGGGGGGAACATATGAGTGATGTCCTTCAAGAATCTATTAACAATCGGGGACTTGAACAAAGAAGGCTGATCAGGTAGCCTCAAGAAGGCGGAAAGGGCAGAAAGGTAGCCCTTGATTGTGCCCAGAGCAGAGCCCTGCTGGGCAAGAGAAAGAAGGAAGAGGAGAACCTCCGAAAGGGGGGCAGAGAGTGGATCCACAGCCTTTGCTGTGCATCATGCCACAAATCTGTTCCACTGCAGGCGTATACCGACGTTGTGGAGGGACGTCTGGCTGCCAGAATCACATTACAAACTTCAGGAGGCAAGTCAAATGGCCTCAACTGTCGCCGCTCAATCTCCAAGCATGGAGCTGGAGACTGGACAGGTTCGGGTAGAGGACCGTCCCCTGCTGCTGCGACAGAAGGTCCTCCTGAAGAGGCAGACGAATCAGGGGATCAACAGACATGCTGAGTAGCTCTGGATACCAATATCTTGGTGCCCAGTCCAGAGCCACAAGGACAACTTGGGCTCGGTCGCGCCTGATGTTCTTCAGCACTCTGGGCAGAAGTGGTATAGGCGGAAAGGCGTACAACAGACCGCAGTTCCACTTGCGACAAAAAGCGTCTTCAAGCGAGTGCCGCCTTGGAAATTCCAACGTGCAGGACTGATGACATTGCGCGTTCTCTTCTGTGGCGAATAGATCTAACCAAGGCTCCCCCCACTGCTGAAAAAGGCCTTGCGCCACATCCGAGTTCAGACGCCATTCGTGATCCATCATGCACCGACGGCGGAGTTCGTCCGCACTGGAGTTCAGGGAACCTGCCAGGTGTTGAACCACCAGGGTCACGCCCTGATGTTCCAGCCACTGCCAGAGGCGCAGAGCCCTCTGGCATAGGGTCCACGACCCCACCCCGCCCTGTTTGTTGCAGTACCACATGGCGGTGGTGTTGTCCGTGAACACCTGCACTACACTCCCCCGGACAGAGGGGAGGATTGCCTTCAGTGCAAGCCGGATGGCCCGCCAGAGACCAGAGGCCTCTGATCTCCGCCTCTCCCATGTGGCACCCCCCCAGCCCTGGAGGGACGCATCCGTCACAACTACGTGCTCCGGTTGGGGTAGGGAGAGGGATCTGCCGCTGACCCAATCGCGGTCTGTGAGCCGCCACTGCAACTGTCTTGCAGTGCTCTCCGAGATCAAGACATTGTCGGACAAGTTGCCCTGATGCTGGGCCCACTGAAACTTCAGGTCCCACTGCAGAGCCCGCATCCGCCACCGGGCGTGATGCACCAGAAGGATGCAGGAGGCCATCAGCCCCAGAAGCCGCAGACTCGGGATAACAGCTGAAAGATCGGAATCAGAGCTTGAATATCCCGAACCCGCTGTTCGGGAGGATAAACCCGAAACTGCGCCGTCTAGAACCGCTCTGATGAAGAGGAGCTTCTGAGATGGACACAGGTGTGACTTCGGCACATTGATGGAGAACCCCAGCAGGTGCAGGAGGTTGGCCGTTGTCTGGAGGTGGCTGACGACTGTCTGGGGCGAGCCCGCCTTCAACAACCAGTCGTCGAGGTAGGGGAAGACTGAAACCCCTAACCTGCGCATATGAGCTGCGACCACCACCATCACTTTCGTGAACACCCGTGGGGCGCTGGTAAGGCCGAAGGGGAGCACGGTAAACTGAAAGTGCTCGTGGCCTACCTTGAACCGCAGGTAACGACGGTGGGCCGGCAGGACAGGGATGTGAAAATAAGCGTCCTGCAAGTCCAACGCTACCATCCAGTCTCCCGGGTCCAGGGCAGCTAAGACCTGAGCCAGTGTCAGCATCTTGAACTTCTCCTTCCGGAGGAAGCCGTTGACGTTCCGCAGGTCCAAGATAGGGCGTAGGCCCCCTTTGCCCTTCTTGGGAACCAGAAAGTAGTGGGAGTAACAACCACACCCTACTTCTGGCCCACGAACGCGCTCGATGGCCCCCTTGGCCAAGAGGGCCGTAACTTCCTCCTGCAGAAGTCGCAAATGATCCCCCGATACGCGGTGGTATTGCGGTGGCATAGCTGAGGGGACGCCTCGAAGGGGAGGGAGTAGCCCCTTCGGACGATTTGCAGCACCCACCTGTCCGAAGTGACAGTGCGCCAGTGGTGGTGGTGATGGCGAACCCTGCCCCCCACTGGCGTCACATGGGCCTGAAAGCACGGACTAAGAGGGTTTTGAGGCGGATGCTGCAGGGGTAGGTGTAGACTGGCCTCGCCGTTGTCCCCGACCGCCGCCACGGCGGTTTCCACGTCTGCCACCGTGCTGGATGGTAGTCTGCGGCCCGTGGCTGCCAGAACGTGTGGGAGCGCCCCTTCCTTGGACACGAAAGGAGCGAAAGGCAGCCGCTGGCTGGCGCGGGGCAGAGAGGCCCAAGGACTTGGCCATAGCCCTGGAGTCCTTAAAGCGCTCAAGCGCATGGTCTGCCTTGTCGCCAAAGAGGCAACGGCCATCAAACGGCATGTCCATAAGGGTGTTTTGGACATCAGCCAAAAAGTTGGCGGACATCAACCAGGCGTGGCGACGAATCGCCACCGTCGTTGCCATCGCTCTGCCCAGTGAGTCCGTGGTATCCAGCCCACACCGGATGGAGTACTGTGTCGCATCTCGACCCTCCGCAAGGGCTTGGGCGAGTTTAGTCCGGGCCCCCTCTGGACATTGTTGCAGCACGTCCGCGTCCCACAGAGAGTGGGTGTAACGGCCTAAGAGGCATGCGGTGTTGACTGACCGCAACCCCAAACTCAGGGAGGACAATACCTTTTTCCCGTATTGCTCACATCTCTTGGATTCCTGATCGGGGGGAGCCGTCGGGAATGCGGCCTGGGAGTTAGAGGCCTGGATGACCAGGCTCTCGGGGGTGGGGTGGGTGGACAGGAAGCAACTTCACCTGACCTTCATCCAAGACTGCACAGGTGTTATTAATGATTTTTGACTTTGGAGTCTCGGCACTCGTGGCAGGGACCCCACACATAAAAAGATAGACAGACGTAAAGATACCACTCGTAAAATTGCTTTGTACATTGCAAAAAATCAAAGTTACATGAAAGTGTAAGTTTGCCTTTGTGAATCAGGCCCTGAGAAATGTAGGTGTCAACCTTAAAATTAAAATCAAGTTAGTAAGAGTTCATCTATCATCTGGATTGAACTTCACCTTGCTACTTTTCTAAAATAACCAGGTTCCAGCTGCACTGCTTTTTCCCTAAACTGTACGATTGTTCCACAATTGGCAAACCCTTTGGGATCCCTTGTAAGTCCCTAGTAAATGGTGTCCCTGGTACCTAGGGCATTGGACTTAAACAGGGTCCCTAATGGCCGCAGCACAAAGTATGGCACCCCAAGGGACCCCTCACCAAGCTCAAGCAAACTGCCATTGCAGCCAGCAGGTCTTAGTGCAGAGAAAACCGAAGAGTCAACATGGCACACTGCCATGTCTGCCAGGACAACATGTGGTATAGATAGGTCACCCCTACAGCAGGCCTTACGGCCCTAAGGCAGGGTTTGCTATACCCATGTGAGAGGATATCTGTGAGAGTGGATATGTCCCGGTGATATCTAAGTTCACCCTTAGATATTACCAGGGCACAGGGAAGCCATAACGAGTACATGGGCTGGTCACTCATCATTTCGAGTTTTCCAGCTACATGATGGCTTAACTGTACCCCAAGGTATTTGGTACCAAACACCTCGTTTTAATAAACCAACACTGATGCCAGTGCTGGATGGATTAATAAATGCACAAAGAGGGAACCTTAGAGGTGCCCCATGAAAACCTACTGATTACTAGTGTGTTGACTGACTGAGCTCAACCAGCCAGCCAGCATAGACATATTTCTGACCTCCTGAGGCGAGAGCCTTCACTCTCGAAGGACAGGAATAAGGCATGCTCTGGGAGGAGGTGGTCACACCTCCTACAAGAAGAATGGACATTCAGGAGCGGGAAGCTTCAAAGGCCCTGCCGCTTTGATATGCGACCCCGGGCCTCTACGGAGGTGCCCACCCCACTGTCCTGACCCCACTTTTTGGTTGCAATACAGGCAGAGAAATGAGTTAGATTAGGAGCTATGCCCACATTCAGCCAGCATCACCCCCAGGGCGGGCCGGCTGATGTAGACCCCACTTGTCAGAATCATCTATCTTGTGTTGGACAGAATTATCCTTTTATGGTCAGGGTTATGCCCATTTCCCACAGGAAGTGTCCATATAGAGGATATAGTCGCCCTACAGGTAGCCAGCCCATTGGCTACTACTGGTACTCCCCTTAACACCGTTAAATTGAGTATTTAGGTGGCACCCCTTGACCCTGAACTTCAGATTCTACTGACCTAAAGACGAAGAGCACAAAGAAGAGGTGCTGAGCCCGAGAACTGAGTGCCTGCTGGGGAGTTTTGGCCTAAATCCCTGTCTGCTGCTACAAGACTCAACAATTGTGTTGAACTGTCTCATCCTGCTACTGTATGGCCTCTAGGAACCCCAGAGGACTACCAACCTTTGCACACTGCCCAAGAACTTCCTTGGAGTAGACAAGCTACTCCCCTCAGACCATAGGTACTCAAACCACAGAGTCCAGTCCACTGACTTGCAGCTCAGCAGCCCGACCAGCACAGCAACCGAGCTGGAAGAGGTTCTTGTGCTCTGAGAGGTCCGATAGGTCTCCCTATTGAGTGTAGAGGCACCAGGATCAGCCAGAGCCATGTACTACCAACCCCCGGGCTACCAGAGGCCCTGCAACCAAGACAGACATCATAGAGTCCCATCGGGACTCCGACAGCACCAGAACCCAGCAGCCGCCGATGGACATCAAGACCGCTGAGACCCACTTAGAGTGTGGCCCAGCAGTCCTAAATTTGCCCCTGCCAACTGTTTTCCCCTGACCACGAGGTGCCCCTTTAAGCACCAGGGAAGGACAACCTACCTGCTCTTCACCCAGCCTGCTGAGCCTGGGTAACATTGAACCGGCTGTGCTCTCTTGTCCCTTAGGCCCTTGTGACACTAGCCCCCATGTGGGAGCTATCGGACTGGCCCGCAAGTCCCCTTGCGCAGCCTAACTTTCGAGGGCCCCATTACATGCAATCTACCAACTCCAACAACTTCCTGCTCCTGGCAGAATTCGAGAGGCACCCGACGAACTGTTGGAAGAACCTTGGACCCTGGCTTCCTGCTACTCTAAACCTGGAAGGTGAACCCCTACAACTGTCTGTAGGATTGTATGGTTCGTAATTGTGTACGACTTTGAACTATTTGCTTATCTTGAAAATTCCTAAGAAATATAGTACTTATCTTTGATCGTAGTTCTTGGTTCGAAAATATATATAAAAATATTTCTTATTTTTCTAAACCAGTCTCGGATTTATTTTTTGAGTGTGGGTCTCCTTTATTACCTCTGTGAGTACAACAAATGCTTGGCACTACTCTCTGATATGCCCAACGGCTCGCCCACACTACCACAAACGAGCGTGTTAGTATTATCTACTTTATCCTCTGTGAACCAACTGGGGACCCAATGGACTCTCTGCTCAGAGTACTTCCTACATATACCATTTACATTTTTTTGAAATAAAAAAAGGAGACTAGTGAGAGACGCAGTTAGGGACGGTGTAGGTAAGAGCAGCAGGGAAGGGAGAGTCGACAGACGATGACGCTGCAAAATAGGTGCAAAGTAAGTGTTTTTTAAAATTTTTATTTTCCCTCTTCCTCGTCTGTCGACTGCCCTCATCCCCCGCCTCACTGCCCTTACCTGCACTGGCCGCAAATGGAGAGATGTACAGCAGAGAGCACACTGTAACCTCAACAACTACTATACTCGTTTATCAGCCAGGAAAGAGTTCTCAGCAGATAGTCCTGTCTCTTCTAAAGCACTACTCTAAACACTAACAACTAAAGTAAGATGTTTCACTATGCAGGCCAGTCTATCACAAATCACAACACCATTCGTCAACCTGGAAAGAGGTTTAAGTGCAGATGTCAGTTTTCACAAACTACTACAATACACACCCAGTATAGAGGTCTTAGTGGGCAGGCCATTGTATCACAAATCAGTAGTAAAATTATTCTTTATCTTGGAGAAAGGTGTCTTCAGAGAGGTCAGTCTGTTGCAAACCACTACTACACTGAGCCATCACCATAGAGAGAGGGCTTAGTGAACAGATGCATTTATTGCAAACTACTCCTACACTTGTTCATTACAAAGAGAGAGGTCCAAGCAAAGTGGTCAGTATGTTGGAAAACACAACTATCCAACTATTCAACTTATCCAAAATCAAGCAGCCAGACTAGTCTTCCGGCAGCCAGGGACCAGTTCTGTTAAAACTCTCTTGAGGAGCCTGCACTGGCTACCTGTGGTCCAGCGCAGCCTCTTCAAGGTGGGCTGCTTGACCTACCAGGCCCTTACTCATCAAGGCCCGGCTTTCATTTCCTCTCGTCTTCACCGATACATTCCTTCCCGAGTCCTTCGCTCTTCTAGCTCCAATCTGCTGTCCGTTTGTCCTTTCAAGCGGAAAAGGCTTGGGGGACTAAGATTCGCCTTTCAAGCTCCCCATTTTTGGAACTCCTTGCCTTCTGACCTTCGTCTTATCCCCTCCTATCACTCATTTAGGAAGGCCTTGAAGACTTGGCTGTTCTCCCAAGCTTTTGATTAATTGATTAATGTCCCCTCCCTGCAGTTCTATCCTTTGCCTGTCTAAAGCGCCAAGAAGCCGTTGGTAAACGTGCGCTGTATAAATTCTTTTATCATATCATATCATATCATATAGTCAGACATCACTGTGGAGTGAAGTCTCAATGAACAGCTTGTACTAGGGTTCACCAATGTCGATCCTGGAGGGCCGGATCCATGTCAGGTTTTTGGTATATCCACATTTAGATAAATGTAGGTATCTTAGAAATCTGGCACTACCATACACATACATCAGCAAGGGACATGCGCCAGCATAGAGGATGGTTAACCATTAAATAGTACACCCGCTTTAAAAAAGGGAGTATACTTCAGATGATATATGTTAGATATATGTTAGAAATACTAATACTCAGCAGTACAGAAAGAATAGTAATTTAACTTATGCAGTAGCTCAGTATATATCTTTCAGTGTCAGAAACCTTTACAAAACACACTCACTGGATGATGTCATCAGTGATGTCACTGACTGTGAAAAAGTCATCCTTTTTTGCCCTGATCACCCAATTATTTTCGGATACTGGTGGTAACGGACTCTGGTTCTGCCATGGGACCTGCTAACCAGGCCCAGGGCAAGTGCTCCGAGTAAAAAGGTATATGGTAATTAGGTATAATTACAATTGGCAAAGACAGACCCCTCTAAGGGCCAGATGTATCAGAGGGTTCCCATTCTGTGTCTATGGGAAAATATGTTCATACATATGGCCCTAAGTCCCTAGCATATAATAAGGCAAGGGGGATTCAAACTACCTAATATACCCTAGTATATAATATGGCAGGGAGGTTTAGAGGCCCAGTAGATTTCCTGAACCTGAATGGGCACTTCTGTGTTGTCTGCTGTCATTTTTCAAAGCAGCCCTACTTTGCAGACTGTCTTTAAAAGTAAATGATATGCAAATTCGACTTTGGAATTAAAGGTATTTACAAAATGGTAATCTACAATATTTTTTACATATAAGTCACCCCTAAGGTCTCCTCTAGGTGCCCCATCGGTGGGGAACCATGTAACTATACGCATGGACATTATAAAAGATGTTTTATATACCCTGGCGAGGGGAACATTGCCAATTTCATTTTTACCCATTGTAGATACTTAGCTCCATAGGCTAACATATAAAATGTCATTCAAGGACTTAAACTATTGGTAATGATAAATCCAACAAATTGCCACTGTTTAATTTATCATAACTAATACAAAAAAGAAGTAATAGAACTTTCTTTTCTGTGAGTCAAAATCCAGTCTACTAGCAGACTCTCCAGTTTGGTCAGCCTTAACAGGCTTAGCCAAACCGCTTTGATGAGGTGATAAGTGGCCTGGTCAGGGACAGAGCTTATCTGATGGGTGAACCTCTCCAGCTACAGAGAACAGGGCAGGATGAGGGCTGGGTAAACCAAACTGGGCTTCAGCGAGAGCAGGATAGTAAGGAATGCCAGGACTATCTCTTCTTACTGTACCCGCCCAGCCAGATGGCAGGCCCAGGAATTAAATTATCAGGTCTGGAGGGGGAGTGGTAATGGAAATGAGCAACACCAGTAGGTTGGTTTGGCCAGGTCTTACTCTCCAGGAGAGGGATTCTCCATCTTGAATTTTAAAGTGCAGCACTTTGTGGAACAAGAATATGTCACACTTTGAAGGAAGCTAGAATGCTTTTGGGTTGCTTCATGCACCTCATTGGACAGGGTGCCGCCCTGCTTCTCGCCCCAGATCATTGAATAAATATGAGCGCTTCATAGCAAATGAGATGTAATGCCTGAAACTTCAAGGCGAAGAAGGACTGCCATGCTAGAAACCTGGTCTGCACCCCAAAGGTTTGCACTCTGAAGGACTGCACCTGCTGCACACTTGGAACTACAGTCCTGAGGACTTTGCCTTGCTAAAAAAGGATTAAGGAGTGAGTTCCCTGAATTGAAAGCAACAGGTTATCAGAGCTTCCCTGCACCATCTCCCTCAAGAAGTCTCCAGCCCGGAGTGCCTCCAGTGGACTTTTAAGGATTTGGTCAGGTACATTGTGGGAATTATAGTCCCAAACTTCCAAAGACCATCTCAGAGCTTCTAGACCCTTGGATTTGTGTTGGACACTTTGTACCCTCAAGGGGAACGTCAGGAAGAAGTTCAAGAAGTTTGGACCATCATTTGGGAAAAATTCCATAACATGACAAACTCGACGTCAAGAATCAAGCCAGGTACCTTCAACCGAGACCCAGCCAGGATTTCAGGTTCATCCCACTGAAATCTCCAAAGCTTTAGATTTCCAGGAGCTGACCGGGGCTTCGCAAAGAAGCAATCTGACTGCGTCTCATCGAAATTAGCCAGCTGGAGAGGACCGCACGACATCAAAAGAAAATCCTCCAGATAAGTTTCTAAGTCCGATGGTAAAATTTTGACCAAGGCTACCCGCTTAGTGTATCCGGCCAGTGCTCTATTAAGGTCGGCTTTAAAGTTTGACATTGTCCCGGTCAAGCTCGACCAGATGTCCCAAGTTGGAGCTATAGGTTTTTAAGCACTGGAAAGTGTTTAATCTTTAAAAATGAATATATCTGGTTCCCTACATTCGATATTTGTTGTTTTGGTGTCATTTTAAAGATAGAAATATTTCCTAATATTATAAATTGGCGAGGGAGTGTTATTGTGTGTTTTGTCCTATTTATTCAATGTATTGGGCTTTTTAAATGCTTTACATACCTGTCGCCTGAGTTACGTCTGCCTGCCCGCAGCCAGCTATCAAGAGTTGAGCCAGGGGCTAAGGTATTGAGACCTTCACTGGACCTTATATTGCATTGGTGGCCTCGCTACTAGTGGTGGGTGTCTACTTACCCCTACTAATAATCCACCTTTCAGCACTGACCAAGTCATGAGTGATGTAATATGTGAGGTCATAGGGTGTGCATTGTGAGGGATGTAAGTTATAGTTAGCTCAGGTAACTATAACTGCTGAATTTCTATGGTTTTGTGTGTATAAATTTGAGCCTAACTATAACTGACATTAAGTATTCCCTATTAAACAGGACAGTCTAAATTTTGATATGAATAGCGTTGAAGCTTTTTAAACTTTGAAATCTTTTTCTTTACAGTTTTTTGATGAGAATATCACTGTGGTTGTCTACGTGAGCTGTTTTCCATATATGTATTTTATTTTGTGCACACTGGTATTGAGCACTGTCGGGTTGTGGAGAGTAGGAAGATGAGCAATGCATCCTTACAGCTGGGATCAACATCTTAGTAAACTAGAAACTGAGACTAGGCAAGCCCACTTGCACAAATCACCATTAGAATACATGGTGGGCAGACACATGATAACCTGCAATAATTAATGGGTAGGACTGTCATGCATTTTCTGTTACATATGATTAAATGACGTACCTCTTTTAATATTTAATATCTCAAGTACATGTGAAGAGAAACAGCTTACTGTGAAATTTGACTTACTTTTACAAGACATAGGCCCACACGGGCACCCCCATTCACCCCACCTATTTACAGTAGGACGTGGGAGGTTTCACTCCTATAAGTAATATTAAGGGTAAATGATAAAGACATCAAGCACCTGTATGGAAAGGTGATATCTTCCCTATAGCGCCCCTGTTCTACAGTAGTACCTGGAATACTATATTGTCTTCAAGCACCGCTATGGGGTAGATGGCAAATTCAGATTATGCACTTGCATTGATTGATAACAGGTGCCCCAACACGGTCCGGTAGAAATGTAATCACTGACTACTTGGGATGATATTAAGCACAATTCCCAAAACATTTACAAACGGTTAGTAAAATGGCAACAGAATCATACTAACCATTCAGGGATAGACTTAACACAAATAACACTCATTGTTTCCGCCCAAAAATATTCTTTGCATCCTTCAATTTCAATTGCATGAAACTGTAAATGCAATTGTGCAAAATTGTAAGTCATGGTATAAAATTAGTCTTACCTCACAATGTAACTTCCCAGTTCTTACCTACTCGACGGTTGTACTGAATACATACCAAGATGGGGATGGCTTTTCGTTGTTTCTCTTGCACTGTGCACTTTACAGTCCTCAGTTAATTTTTATGGCTGCGTGTATGTAACTGATTATGCCAGCCCTCGAACCACACCTTGACCAAGGCGAAAGCCGAAATACTTTGGTGTAGAGGCATTCCTGTTAATAAATATTTCAAGCATCCTGGAGTGTCCTGGTAATCACTTAACATTGGGGATATATATATATACTTACCTTCCAATGAGGGCAAGCCAGGACACTTGAAAGGCGGGGGTGGAGCGTCACTACGGAAGCAGCAGCATCTGAGGAAGGTTATTTTACCGAAATGCATCATGCTTTGCTGTATTCATTAAAAACGGCTCCCGAACGTTTCCCAGTGTGGCCTCTTTCCTTTTCCTACCGGAGGGGTTCGTTTTTTCTTATATATATATATATATATATATATATATATATATATATATATATATATATATATATATATATTCACTGAGAAAACTATAGGTTTCGGGGACGTTATAGTTAGTTGGACATTTCACTCGTACAAAACCAGAGAAATTCGGCCTTTATAGTTAGTTGAGGTAACTATAACTCGCGTCCGCAATGCACTGCTGATGACATCACAAATTATATAATTCATTACATGGTCAGTGACATCACTGATGACATCACTGATGACATCGCAAATGACACCACTGATGACATCACTGATGACATCATCCACGTGATAATCTGATGCACTTCCTTACACCCTAATATAACCTTTGATACACCCACTCTAAAATACAGACTACTATGTTTCTTTTTCTTTAAAAAAAAAATTTGGGGACCTGGGGGTCCCTGAGTAGGGCTAGGGGATCAGAGTGTTTCTATCCTGCCCACTTTTCTTGTTTTTCATTTTTTCACCATTTTTCTTGTGACTTGGTTACCGAGTCACCAGATGGCTGCCAACACATCTTAGTTTAGAGTGTTGGCAGTCAATCAGAGTGAAGCTCGTTCGCAAACCCTGCTCGGTGCTCAGATATCAATATTTTTTATTTCTTGCATTTCTCAGGAACTACTGAATGGATTTACACCATTTAAAAAAAAAGTCTCTTTCTGAACCAAGAACTACCTTTGTGCCAAATTTGGTGTAATTCCGTTCAGCAGTTCGGGCTGTAGCCTGTTCCAATTTTTCCTAAGGAAATTAACACGGGGAAAGCGCGTTTTGGGACCCCCCCTTTATTCTCGGCTCCCGCTTGACAAATCACGCCGAAACTTTCAAGACAGGAGCTGACCGGAGCGGGCCATTAGTTTTGGAAATTTCACGAAAAATTGTCAAACGGCGCCAAAGATATTGGCAAAAGAAAAAACACTTTTTGAATAGAAAGAAGGTCCTAGCTATAGCTACCTACTGGCGACCGCCAGTAGGATATATATATATATATATATATATATATATATATATATATATATATATATATATATATAAATATTTGCCACAATGTGATCCAGCAGAATTCGAGTGGGCTCATCAGTGTGTGCTCAGCCCAGGGGTCGGATCCAGACCCAAAAATCACTTTTTGTCACAAATGAGGCGGCACAACTGGATTCTTATTGGAGCCTTTTAATCAGCGCTTCACCCCACCAACGCGTTTCAGCCACACAAGGCTTTGGTCACGGTCAGTTAGTCCTTCTACCATTTCCATTTAAATACTAGCCCATACTAGCCTTAGGTGACATTATGGGATAGGTAGTTTGGAACAAAGTTATTTTTAAAATCAAAGAGAAAAAGAAAGACAGACATTTGTCGTATCATTAGTGCATTTAACTACATGTTAATTCACATGGGCAGTGTTGTAAATTAAAAGTCATTCTTGGATTAGTTCCCAATTACTGTTAGTTCCAGTGTCGGGTATAGTACCCTAGCAATTTAAACTTGTCAGCTGGTACTATTGAGAGTCACTCTAGATGTATGTGGAGGTCCTCCCCAAAGTTCATCCCTCTTGGGATTTTTGTTCGAAGTCGGATGATGAGACGGGACTCAATTTGTCTTAATTTTCGAACAATGTCACCACCTCTTTCCGTTTTTGTTAGCATCTTCATACCATAAAATTTCATCGCTCTCCAGTCCCCTCCCTGGCACGCATTTATGTGTTTCGCCGTGGCATACAACATGTTTTTGTTCTTCACTGCCCTGATATGTTCCAGGATTCTCTTTTTTAACATGCACGTGGTGCTGCCTATGTACTTGATCCCACATTTGCATTCAATTACATATACCACATTTTTCGATGTACACGTAATTTCTTGGTCAATGTACATTATTTTGCCATCCGGTTCTTCAATGCTTTTCTTACTTATTCCAATCTTGCATGCTTTGCAGGTGGAACATGGTTTGAATCCTTTTCGTTGTCCCATTAACCAGTTCGTTTTTTATTTCATTTTCACTAGGAGATCTTGGAGAGAAGTGTTCTTTTTGTATGTTATTGATGGTCGTTTGCCTACTAGATCTCCTATGTCCGGGTCCCCAGATATGAGATGCCAATATTTCTTCATCTTGTTCGCAATGATTCCACTCTCTTTATTGTATGTAGTACAAATCTCGGTGGATCCTTCTCAGTATTGGTTTTGGGTTTTTCTACCAAAATTTCTGCTCTTGTTTTTTTGTCCGCCTTCTTTTTACATTTCTTTAGGACACGATCATCGTATCCTCTTGATGCAAATCTTGCCTTGCTTTCTCCCATTTGGACTTCTGCATCTTCAGCTTTGGAACAATTTCTTTTTAGTCTTATGAATTCTCCATATGGTATGCTATGAAGAAGGGCTTTCGGGTGGAAACTAGTTCCATGTAACACACTATTGGTGGACGTCTTTTTGCGGAACAAGGTGGATTCGATTTTTCCTTCAGAAATATAAATCTTGGTGTATAGAAAGTCAATTTGTTTTTTACTTGTGGAGCATGTAAATTGTAGACCAACATTGTTGTTGTTAAGAATAGAAAAATATTTTTGAAATTATACAAAAAGGAACTAATGAACTTGTATTGTTGTACCACAGGTCCCAGAAGGCACTATAATCGAGTCAAGGGTAAGAGTTGAAATAAAAGATGCCCGTGGTGAAAACAATGCGAGCCTGTGATGCCGTTCTTGTCAGCGGAAGCCCATGAAGAAGAGGCGAATGCCTCGAAACGCGTCGGCGACACATGCTGGCGGAGTCAATGCGGCTTTGCATCGAAATGAATAAGATGGTGTTGAGTGCCTTCCAATGCTCACGGGCACTTTGGAAAAAACATTATTGCGGCAGCCCTTGCCGTAGGAAGAGCACCGTCTTGAACCAAAAGAGGCTGCGGTTAGAACTATTCAAATTCCGCTTGGAACATCATCCCAAATGCTAAAGAAAAGCTGCAATTGACACCGCATCCTACTAAGGAATTTTAAAGCGCTAAATATACAAAACTGCATCGCCCTTACCAAAGGAACTAATGAACTTGTATTGTTGTACCACAGGTCCCAGAAGGCACTATAATCGAGTCAAGGGTAAGAGTTGAAATAAAAGATGCCCGTGGTGAAAACAATGCGAGCCTGTGATGCCGTTCTTGTCAGCGGAAGCCCATGAAGAAGAGGCGAATGCCTCGAAACGCGTCGGCGACACATGCTGGCGGAGTCAATGCGGCTTTGCATCGAAATGAATAAGATGGTGTTGAGTGCCTTCCAATGCTCACGGGCACTTTGGAAAAAACATTATCGCGGCAGCCCTTGCCGTAGGAAGAGCACCGTCTTGAACCAAAAGAGGCTGCGATTAGAACTATTCAAATTCCGCTTGGCACATCATCCCAAATGCTAAAGAAAAGCTGCAATTGACACCGCATCCTACTAAGGAATTTTAAAGCGCTAAATATACAAAACTGCATCGCCCTTACCAAAGGAACTAATGAACTTGTATTGTTGTACCGCAGGTCCCAGAAGGCACTATAATCGAGTCAAGGGTAAGAGTTGAAATAAAAGATGCCCGTGGTGAAAACAATGCGAGCCTGTGATGCCGTTCTTGTCAGCGGAAGCCCATGAAGAAGAGGCGAATGCCTCGAAACGCGTCGGCGACACATGCTGGCGGAGTCAATGCGGCTTTGCATCGAAATGAATAAGATGGTGTTGAGTGCCTTCCAATGCTCACGGGCACTTTGGAAAAAACATTATCGCGGCAGCCCTTGCCGTAGGAAGAGCACCGTCTTGAACCAAAAGAGGCTGCGGTTAGAACTATTCAAATTCCGCTTGGCACATCATCCCAAATGCTAAAGAAAAGCCGCAATTGACACCGCATCCTACTAAGGAATTTTAAAGCGCTAAATATACAAAACTGCATCGCCCTTACCAAAGGAACTAATGAACTTGTATTGTTGTACCACAGGTCCCAGAAGGCACTATAATCGAGTCAAGGGTAAGAGTTGAAATAAAAGATGCCCGTGGTGAAAACAATGCGAGCCTGTGATGCCGTTCTTGTCAGCGGAAGCCCATGAAGAAGAGGCGAATGCCTCGAAACGCGTCGGCGACACATGCTGGCGGAGTCAATGCGGCTTTGCATCGAAATGAATAAGATGGTGTTGAGTGCCTTCCAATGCTCACGGGCACTTTGGAAAAAAAAAAATATATATATATATATATATATATATATATATATATATATATATATATATATATATATATATGCCAAGCAAAGCACAACTGCAATTCCGGAGCCCCAGAAACAGAAGGCAACTCCAATCCCAAAATCTAGGCAAGTTCTTCTTTATTTGGCAAAAAGCAGTACACGAGACTGAAGCGTTTCGGGCAGTTGCCCTTGTTCACAGTCACATATATGTATGTATATATATGTATATATATATCAACGCTGCAATGAATAATTACCAGCACTCACGGGGGGTAAATCCTTGATACGGATTTATCTGGCACAGAAAAAATGGAAAAACAAACGAATTTCAGCGGTACGCCTTCGTCAGGCTGAAATGCGTTTGTTTTTTCATTTTTTCTGTGCCAAATAAATCCGTATCAAGGATTTACCCCCCCGTGAGCGCTGGTAATTATTGCAGCATTGTGATTTTACGCGATCTTGCCGTTGCGTTCCCACCACCCGCTACCGAGTGCGTCAGCGATATATATATAACCCAAATCCTACTCCATATGAAGAAGGCACGTACACAAGGCTGTCAAGATATGGCAATATTTATTTTCTTGGGTCTCCCCCAACCCTGCGACAGAAAGACGCGTTTCGGCTGCGCAGCAGCCGTCATCAATCTATATATAAATATACACATACACTCACACACATATATATAGTTACAGAGTGGCTGTAGTTATAGTTAGGGTTACCAGAGATAGGAATTCCTCTGATTTTTCACCATTAAAAACGCGTCGGCGACACATGCTGGCGGAGTCAATGCGGCTTTGCATCGAAATGAATAAGATGGTGTTGAGTGCCTTCCAATGCTCACGGGCACTTTGGAAAAAACATTATCGCGGCAGCCCTTGCCGTAGGAAGAGCACCGTCTTGAACCAAAAGAGGCTGCGGTTAGAACTATTCAAATTCCGCTTGGCACATCATCCCAAATGCTAAAGAAAAGCTGCAATTGACACCGCATCCTACTAAGGAATTTTAAAGCGCTAAATATACAAAACTGCATCGCCCTTACCAAAGGAACTAATGAACTTGTATTGTTGTACCACAGGTCCCAGAAGGCACTATAATCGAGTCAAGGGTAAGAGTTGAAATAAAAGATGCCCGTGGTGAAAACAATGCGAGCCTGTGATGCCGTTCTTGTCAGCGGAAGCCCATGAAGAAGAGGCGAATGCCTCGAAACGCGTCGGCGACACATGCTGGCGGAGTCAATGCGGCTTTGCATCGAAATGAATAAGATGGTGTTGAGTGCCTTCCAATGCTCACGGGCACTTTGGAAAAAACATTATCGCGGCAGCCCTTGCCGTAGGAAGAGCACCGTCTTGAACCAAAAGAGGCTGCGATTAGAACTATTCAAATTCCGCTTGGCACATCATCCCAAATGCTAAAGAAAAGCTGCAATTGACACCGCATCCTACTAAGGAATTTTAAAGCGCTAAATATACAAAACTGCATCGCCCTTACCAAAGGAACGAATGAACTTGTATTGTTGTACCGCAGGTCCCAGAAGGCACTATAATCGAGTCAAGGGTAAGAGTTGAAATAAAAGATGCCCGTGGTGAAAACAATGCGAGCCTGTGATGCCGTTCTTGTCAGCGGAAGCCCATGAAGAAGAGGCGAATGCCTCGAAACGCGTCGGCGACACATGCTGGCGGAGTCAATGCGGCTTTGCATCGAAATGAATAAGATGGTGTTGAGTGCCTTCCAATGCTCACGGGCACTTTGGAAAAAACATTATCGCGGCAGCCCTTGCCGTAGGAAGAGCACCGTCTTGAACCAAAAGAGGCTGCGGTTAGAACTATTCAAATTCCGCTTGGCACATCATCCCAAATGCTAAAGAAAAGCCGCAATTGACACCGCATCCTACTAAGGAATTTTAAAGCGCTAAATATTCAAAACTGCATCGCCCTTACCAAAGGAACTAATGAACTTGTATTGTTGTACCACAGGTCCCAGAAGGCACTATAATCGAGTCAAGGGTAAGAGTTGAAATAAAAGATGCCCGTGGTGAAAACAATGCGAGCCTGTGATGCCGTTCTTGTCAGCGGAAGCCCATGAAGAAGAGGCGAATGCCTCGAAACGCGTCGGCGACACATGCTGGCGGAGTCAATGCGGCTTTGCATCGAAATGAATAAGATGGTGTTGAGTGCCTTCCAATGCTCACGGGCACTTTGGAAAAAAAAAATACATATATATATATATATATATATATATATATATATATATATATATATGCCAAGCAAAGCACAACTGCAATTCCGGAGCCCCAGAAACAGAAGGCAACTCCAATCCCAAAATCTAGGCAAGTTCTTCTTTATTTGGCAAAAAGCAGTACACGAGACTGACGCGTTTCGGGCAGTTGCCCTTGTTCACAGTCACATATATGTATGTATATATATGTATATATATATCAACGCTGCAATGAATAATTACCAGCACTCACGGGGGGTAAATCCTTGATACGGATTTATCTGGCACAGAAAAAATGGAAAAACAAACGAATTTCAGCGGTACGCCTTCGTCAGGCTGAAATGCGTTTGTTTTTTCATTTTTTCTGTGCCAAATAAATCCGTATCAAGGATTTACCCCCCCGTGAGCGCTGGTAATTATTGCAGCATTGTGATTTTACGCGATCTTGCCGTTGCGTTCCCACCACCCGCTACCGAGTGCGTCAGCGATATATATATAACCCAAATCCTACTCCATATGAAGAAGGCACGTACACAAGGCTGTCAAGATATGGCAATATTTATTTTCTTGGGTCTCCCCCGACCCTGCGACAGAGAGACGCGTTTCGGCTGCGCAGCAGCCGTCATCAATCTATATATAAATATACACATACACTCACACACATATATATAGTTACAGAGTGGCTGTAGTTATAGTTAGGGTTACCAGAGATAGGAATTCCTCTGATTTTTCACCATTAAAAACTTTGACGAATCCCCACAAAACTTTCCAGGTCTATAGTTTTTTTCTACATTTGCAGTTTCACAGTGATTGGTCAAGGGAGTGCAAAGATAAAAAAGGACACCCTAAAACGCGTTTTCCTACCAATACATTTTCCATGGGCTTTTGTATCTCACAGAGCAAATATGGCTGGACGGAACCCCATGAAATTTGGCAGGATTACACATTATGGTAAGTATTTTATAAGTTATAAAGGCATTTTAACTTAGTGATATCTGTTGTTGAAATACTTTCACAAAATTTCTCCCCGACACTGTACTTTACACTGTTCCACTGTACGCAATCCCATTCTACCCCACTACAGTCTATGCTATTCCACTCTATACCACTTCACTATACAGTACTCCACTGTACAATGCACTGTATACACTACACAATTCCTATCCAACTACACTCCATGCCACAACACTGGGCTCTTCTCAACCACACTATACTCCACTCAACAAGAGTCTACGCACCTCAACTGTACCACAGTATAGGTCACTGTACAGCACTACACTGTACAACAATGTACTCCTGTCAATATCAGCGTATAGCACTTTAATTTACTCTTTACCACACTGTACTCCACTCTATGAAACTCTACGCAAATCCCTCTATGTCACTTGACCCCAGTTAATATACTCTACGAGACTCTATTTCATGTACTCCACTACTGCACTCTATGCCACTCCAATGTATGCTACTCTATGCCACCCAACTGTAAGACAGTCTACGCCACTCCACAATGTACCACACTCTACTCCGCCCCACTCCACTGTACAACAATTTTCTCTACTCTGTGATACTCCACTATAAGACACTCTACAATGCACCACTCCACTACACTGTACCACACACCACTCCACTCTACTCTACAACACTTTACTTCACTGTATACTACGCCATTCCACTATACTCGACTGCAAGCCACTCCACTGTAGAACATTCTACTCCACTGGACTCCACTCCACTGCATGACACTTTACCCCACTCTATTGAACAGGACAACACTCAAGACTACATCGCTCCACTGTATCACAACGTATGAAATCCACTCTAAAACACTCTACTACACTGTGCGCCACTATACATCACTGTACTGCACTGCTCCAACATACAGCACCCCACAGTACTACACTCTAGTGCACTCTATGCAAATCCACTCTACAAGACACTACTATACAGTGTCCTACTATATAACACGGTTCTGGACTCTATGCCGATAGACTACACTGTACAACCCTCTACTCCATGCTATGCCCCTATACCCCAGTGTATAACTCTGTGCTCCCCTCTACGACACCACTCCACTGTACTGTACAAGATTCCACTTAAATTTATAACACTTTTCTCAACTCTACGCTTTGCTTGTCCATTCTATTGCACTCAACACTACTACACTATACAACACAACACGTCACTGTACTGTATATCAACGTATTACACTACGCTATGTCACTCCACTTCACATCACTTCACTCTACCCAAATTCACTGTACACCGCTCCACTCTACGCCACTCCACTCTACACCACTCCACTGTAACGCACTCCAATCTACAACAGTACACTTTGCAACACCCTCTTCTTAATAACACTACACTCAATGATTGTAAACTCTACAATTTAGAACATATTTTTATTAAAAATAAAAAAACATTGAAATTCAAAGAAAAAATATAAAGGTTAAACCGTTGTTATATTTAGGAAAATTTTACTTCTTCTTTCTATACAAACCAAACTTAAAATAAACAAACTTCACAAATTGTAAAGCTATAGTTATACCTTCACTTTATACATTATGCATCACCTTAAAATTAATGTAAGTTTATTTATTTTTTAACTACAAACCAAACTTAAACTACACCAAAATGAATCATTTTAAACCAATACCTTCAATTTAGAATTCATGCAACACTTTAAAAATATAATTCGCGCACCTTCATACACAGCGTATTCAACTCAGTAGCCACACTCCATGAACTAAAACATATGCATTCTCCACGCACTGCTTATACCCTTTTATATTATATCACTTATACCATTTACAATAATAGTTATTACATCGCAAATCACATGTTTTATGAGAATACAGTGCATGTTAGGTGGCGAGTTATAGTTAATGTAGTGTGGTTAGCGAGTTGAATATACTGAGAATGAAGGTGCACGAGTTATAATAATTTGAAGGTGTTGAGTAAATTATAAATTAAAGATATAAGTCTAAACCTGTTAATTAAATAATTAAATTAAATAATCTTACAGCAGCACGTTATCTCAATATGGCTGCCTAACCTGACAGACTGTTTGCTCTGTGGTCTGAGACACCACCAGCAACTCTACACCAGCACAGCAGCTTTCCTTCTATGTGACCTGTCGAAGCCGGGGTCCTGTGCTCACTGTTTCACTGGAACCAAAATACAAATAACTAAACAGCCCCAATCAGGGAGAAGCTGGTCTTGAGTTGCTTGTGTTCCGGTTCAAGGAGGACCTGTCTGGTAGTTCAAGATGGACTGTTCCTATTGGAGCAGGGTCAAGACTGGTTTGCATATGGCTGGATGCAAACTAATGTGGCATGGTGGCCAAAATAACGATGGACTGTGATGCATGCCCAAATAATAACCAGTGGTTGAGATTAATTTAAACATTCCATTCTTCGCTTTTCTGTATACCGTAGTGAAACGCCCTTTGTGGGATGAGTATGGCCAAATGTGTGTCCCGTGCACACTGTGCATCTGGAACCAAACTGTACCTGACTGATGAGCCCTAATGAGGGCAAAACGTGTCTTGGGCTGCTTGTGTTCTGGCTCTGAGAGGATCTGACCAGGTAGTTTCTGGTGGACTGTTTCTATTGAAGCAAGGTCAAGAGTGATTTACATACAGCTAGGTCCAAACTGAGATGGCATGGTGTGCAAAATAATAATGGAATGGGATTTGGCCCGAGTAATTACCAGTGGCTGAGATTAATAAATGCATTCCATCCAAAACTTTGTTATACACTTCAGCTATCAAGAACAGGCTAACGCGAAGGCAGTAGGCTTAGCCCTGGTGGAATGGGCCTCAGCCCTTCCGGAGGCTGCTTTTTGGCATATGCATAGCAATCTCAATGCAGAGGACTATCCACTTTGACAGAGTGCTCTTTTGCAAAGCCAGTCCTTGCTCAACTCAAGAAAATCTAACAAAAAACTGATTGCTCACCTGAAAGTCTTTGGTGCAATTGATGTAAATTCTTAAGGCTGTCTAGGGATCCAGTCAATGGAGTCTCTCCTCTTCTTTCGAGGGGTGAGGCAGTGTAAAGAATGCTGAGCGAGTAATGGATTGGAAAATGTGAAAAGCAGTTACATCCTTTCCGAAAACAGCTGCCTTGGTCCTCAACACCACTGTATCTAGGAAAAACATGGTGTAAAGTGGCTGCACTAAGAGAGCTTGGAGTTCACTCATGTGACAAGCTGAAGCTATCGCAACCAGAAATACAGTCTTTAGAGTCAGGAGATGTACGGCACAGCAGTGCACTGGTTCGAAGGAAGTGTACATGCGGAAAGTGATGTCCATATACAGATCCAACAGTGGCATCACAAAGATTTGGGGAGGAAACATAAGTCAAATCTTTCATAAACCTCATCACAATAGAGGGTCTGAACAAGGATAACTGATCTGGCAAACATAATAAGCCTGCAAGGGTCTACAAATAGCCTTTATTAGTACCAATTTAAAGTCCTTGCTGGGCTAAACATAAAACTAACAAGATATTTAACAGTTTGGCCTGTAATGGGTCCATATTATGGGTGCCACCCCAGACCACAAACTTGAGTCCAGAGCCAAGACAGCAATGATGACATCCACAACTTAGAGAGGAAGATCAAACGTGGTCAGCTGCTGCCGCTCAGTCTCCATGTATAGAGGTTCATATTGTGTGGGTTCGGATGCAGGACCTTGACCCGATGCAGCATAAGATCCTGCCGAATCGGTGACCTGATAGTCACATCCAGAATTTTTGGATACCACACTCTCCTTACCCATTTTAGAGCCATTAGGATGACTTGTGCCTGGTGATTATTGATCTTCATCAGAGCTCGGGGAAATAGAGGCAGCAACATGACAGAGTACAGAAGTCCTGTGCTCCACCCTATCTGGAATGCCTCTCAGAGAGCCAGCCTTCTTGGTAACTCCAATGTGAAAATATTTTGACACTGCGAGTTATAGACAGTGGTGAGAAGATCTAGCAAAGGGTATTTCCTTTGCTGGAAGATTCCTAGAATGTAACTACCATTCGTGATCCCCCAGGTGCTGCTGGCTGGGTTTGCTCGCCGCAGCGTTCTAAGATCCTGCCAGGTGGTTCACAACCAGAGAAATGCAAGCTCAAGAGACTAAGTACCTCTAGTCACAGGAGCCCACCTGCCCTGTTTGTTGCAGTATTACATGGTGATGGTGTCCATGAGAACCTGAACCATCCTCTCTCTGGTGGATAGTAGAAAAAAGTTTAGGGCCAGATGAATGGCCCAAAACTAAAACAGGTTGATGTGGAGACTTGCCTCCTCTGAAGACCAGAGTCTTTGGACCCCCATCTGATCCCAGATGGTCTCCCCATCCCAGCAATGATGCATCCACCACTGCCATCAGCTCTGGTGCTGGCACCACTGAGACAGGTTCCACTTCAGACCGTACAGGCCCTACATATGCCAACCAGCACAGTCTCCGAGTAGGAGACCAAGAGACACAGAAGCCTCACAACAAGTATCACTGAGACCCAGGACAAAGACTGATACATCAAGATCGTAGGTCAAATATCCTGGACTAGTGACAAAAACAAGGCCCAAAATACCACAGTATACACAATGGCCCAGTGAAAGGGAGTCCTTACAAAGGAGTTAGGTGTGACTTCAGCACATTGATGGAGAACCCCAATGAAGTCAGGATGTTTGCCATCATCTGGATATTTCTACAACTGACTGTGGCTCTCGCTTTAACAGAGTCGATGAGGTACAGGAAAACTGGAATCAACAACCTCTAAAGGTGTGCTGCGACCACTGCCATCACATTTGTGACTACCCAAAGGATATTTCTATAACTGACTGTGGCTATCTCGCTTTAACAGAGTCGATGAGGTACAGGAAAACTGGAATCGACAACCTCTAAAGGTGTGCCGCGACCACTGCCATCACATTTGTGACTACCCAAAGGGCACTGGCAAGGCTGGGGACTGTGGGTCTGTAGGAAAGATGCATGGAAGTAGGAGTTCTGCAGGTCCAAAGCCAGTAGCCTGGCTTTCTTCTGCACAGGAGAAGAGCAGTAGCAACTGCCAGTCCCTATTTCCGGGGCTTGAACCTTCTCTATGGCTCCTTTTGCTAAAAGAACTTGCACCTCTTGGAAAAAGCTGAAAATGTGCATATCTGATGTGGCCAGAAGATGGGGTTAGTAGAAAAGGAATAGCAGTGCATGGCTGGTTGAATGCCTAAGCTGCAGGGGAGGGGACTGGGAAGTTTGCTGTCCCTGGTTGTGTAGGCATTGTCTGTTTGAACCCCAAAAGGATTGGGGTGCTTATTGAAAGGGAGGTATTTCTTGATGTTGCCAGTACACAAAACTTCAGGAGTAGCCTTGAAAGGGGCAAAAATACATAGGGTACCATATCAAAGGAAGCACTCTCTTCTGTTGACGGTCTAGGGGAGAACACAACCCAGTGTCCAACCCACTGGCCTCCTGCAAATCCATGTACAGACTGGTATTATTATAGTGTGGGGGTTACTAATCCCCATCATTATCAGTGCTGTGGTGCGTATCCTAGGTAAATGCAAGCTTCTGTCTTAATTGGACTGAACTGGAGACTGGGTGCATCGGTATGGCTTCAGGACGGGACCCTGATCGGGCCAAGATGAATTAGTCTTGGAATCAGTTAGAACTATTGAGGCAAGTCTTACTCTGATGGCGGCAGAGCCAACATTGACGTCAAACAGACTGGTGTGTATTTTGGTGACTCACTGTAAATTGGCTATGATGCAAGAGCAGAACCCAAGATGGGTTCAGGATGTGGAGACAGCACAGAGGGCAGACCCACCGGGGTATCCCAACTGGAGGCCTCTGAAAATCCTTGGGGCCCAAACATGCACCAAAGGGAACTGGAAGAGTGCCAAAGATTCACAACACAGCCTCTTTAAAGGCCTCCATTTGTTATGTCGTGCCGATGGCTAAAAAAAACTCAGACTGCATTGAGATCAGTTGCGGAGCTGTCTCCTTGAGGGAGGACTGGGAGCAAGACCAAAAGTTTCCCTGACATGCTCGTAATTTCTATGGCTGAGAGTGGCAGGACCAGGATGAATTCTTGTGCTCCAGATTTGACTTATTGGCAGACTTGGACCGTGACAAGAATGTATGGCAGGGATGGCCCCCAGAGAAGGAATGGGTCAGTGACTTCGAGTGAGTGCGGTACTTCTGTGACATCTTTCAGTGTTAGGCAATGTACAGCTTTGCTTCATGTTCCAGGATTGTCTTTGGATTCATAAGAACATACTTTTTGTAGTACTTGGAGTCACACCACCCACCCAAACACAAGAGGCTTACCTTGCAGGGGCTGTCACAGACATTTATTTGCAACAGTCCCTACAAAGTTTAAACCCTGTAATTTTAGGAGGGGCATAGTTCTCTTGCACACTGAAAAATTATTTTGAGAAAAAACTTGGCAACTGGCAAAAAAAGTGGGAGCTATCTCTGATATGCATTTAAAAGTAAGTAAAGAAAGGAACTGATGTTGAAGCGCAGGAGTAGCACTTATATGTTGCCACATTGGCATTTCTGGGGCAGAACAAAGTCAAAGCGGGTCTGCACGGTGCCACCTACTAATGTGCACGAGCAATGCTGTTCAAATCTTCTCAATCCTGCCTGAGGCTTGGGGATAAAGTATACATAAGGAATCTGCTTTTAGAAGTATCCATCAGAACCTGGAACTTTTTCTACTAAAAATATAGAGATCAGAATCTTGAACACCATTTTATTACAAGCTGAAAGCATTTGTTTATCAACAAAAAGGACCACAAAGGCCAAGTGTTCATACACACTGACTCTGTATCATGAATGGCAACCCTCACGTTCTGCACATTCTAACTGCTGCTCTGCAGATAAGGCAGCAATATCTCACCCCAGCAGAGGCTTGAACACAGAACTGCACTTACTCTTCTTCTTCTTTCTCCCTGGTCTCCCTTTCTTAGGTTTCTTGATTCGCCCTGAACTATCGGAGCGGACAGAAGAACTGTGCACACTGGAGTTGTCCAAGTCCGACTCCTCTTCCAAGTCAGCTTCATCACTCTGAAAAAAACATGTAAAGGGCTCATTTTAAATAATTCAAATATTGCTAGCTACAGCATATGATCATCTCATAAGTATGCCGATTTGATCTCCTTTCCTTGCTTACAAAAACCAGTGCAAACCGTGACCATTCTTTAATCAATTGTAAAAGGCACCCCAAAACAGACAGGCATACAATTCAAGGGCTTCCCCTCATATTCACATGTTGATATTCTTTCTTACTTTCCAGTAAAATGAGCTAGGCAACCCTTGAATGGTTGGCTACCCACTGTTTGTGGAGATATACGTGTGAATGTGTCTGACTTACTATATTCCTAACAGATGTACTGTTCCAACACTACCAAATGACTCATGAAGATAATTTTCACTCAAATATTATTACACATTAAGGAACCATTACATTGCATGTATTAACAAAAGTAAACTGTCTTATCACAGTACTCAGTTTACATTTCAACCTCCTTTGTCACTGGATTTCTGACAGCATTTTCCTATCTCCCACCAAATAAAAAACAACGGGCCAGATGTACGACCAATTTTAGAATGTGCAAATGGGTTAGCGTCCCATTTGCGCATGCTAAAATTGGTATGGCCATGTACTAATACAATTTTGCGAGTCGCAAATGAATTGCGCTCGCAAAAAAGTGATTAGAGACTCGCTATTTGGAAGGGGCGTTCCCTTCTAAATAGCGACTCTCTAACCCATGCTCAAATGTTTTGCAACAGCAATTGCGGTCGCAAAACACTCCCAAATTACCACCTTCTTCAAGAGGGTGGTAATGGAGTCGCAAATGGAAATGGGTCCCTAGGGGACCCTTTCCCCTATGTGACAGGCTCTGAAAATATTTTTTAAGGGCAGGCAGGGGTCCCAGGGACCACTACCTGCCCTTAAAAAATGAAACGAAAACGTTTCATTTAAAAAATAAAAATAAATGCATCCCGTTTTCCATTAAGGAAAACTGGCTGCATTAAAAAAAAAACTGCTATATTTAAAAGCAGTCCCAGACATGGTGGTCTGCTGAGTCCAGCAGGCCACCATACCTGGGAGCGCCTGCCATTCCCAATGGGCTCGCAAATTGCGAGAGGCTCATTAATATTCATGAGCCTCGCAATTTGCGATTCCATTGGGAATCGCTAACAGTGTTAAACACACTATTGTACATGGCAAATAGCGCCTCGCAAATTGTGAGTCGCAAATGAGTTGTTTGTTAGTTTGCAAATGAGTCCATTTGTGGAGCTAATAGTTTTCGACGTAATGTGTAAATACGAATGATGTTTGAGACTGACTTATAAGTTATGCAACTAAACTTTTAGAAATGCAATTATGTGTATGTGGGTTAATCTTCTGTTTTTGAAATCTTTTCTGTTCCCTAACCTCGTAACTGTGGATTGAATCTACGAGACTGTTTTTCTTCTTTTCCATATAGTGGTAGGAGATCTTTTGATATATTCAGTTCTCCAATACCTCTTGTTGCTTTTTCCATTTGGACCATTGTTTGTCTCTATCATAAGTTACCCCGGTCCTTTGAGTTAATTTTGGGTTAGCCCATTGTTCTGTGACTATGAATCAGAATAGTAAGCAGTACAATATAATCACAAGAAGTGTTTTAGGGTAGGAACACCTTATCTCTGAGAATAGAAACAAATGCCATAAACAATTTGTCACACAATTAAAAATATATGTCGTTCGTGAGAAAACACAACATATTCATAATATCCATACCACATACATATATCTTTACACACCCAAGTTAGAATCCATAAACATCTAACCATATAAACAGAGAATATCTGAGATTAGCAGATAAGGTATACCTTACTGAACAGCCGATGCAACACTGCTTGCCCAACCACCAAATCTCATTTCCATGCTGTATCCAAACAGAAGTGCCTGGTGAACGTATGGGCATTCAACCATGTTGCTGCTGTACAGATGTCTGGGAGCGAAAATCCCGTGAATAAAGTTGTAAAGGTAGCCATTTATTGTGTTCAGTGGGCGGTCACCTTTGATGACAGTGGTGTTCCAGCATTTTCATGGCAGTAAGAAATAGCCGATGATGTCCAACTGGATATACTATTTCTCGTAAGAGCATAACTCTTTCTGGAAGGTGAGAAGGATATGAGCAGTTGATCAGATATCCGAAATGTTTTTGCCTTATTGATGTAGAATCTTAAACTGCACCTGACATCTAGTGTGTAGAGAACCTTCTCTGCAGGAGAAGATGGATTCGGGAAGTACGTTGGTAAAATAATGGGCTAATTGAGATTAAATGAATTTGGATCTTTAGGTAAGAATTTCGGATTTGTCCTCAATAGTGCCTTCTCCTGTTTGAACTGAATAAAGGGTTCTGAGACTGAGAATGTTTGAATCTTGCTTACTCTCCTGGCCGATGTCAGAGCCAGAAAGAGCTCTGTCTTCTAGGAGACAAATTTGATGCCTGTCTTCTGTATAGACTCAAAAGGTGGCCTCGTGAGTTGAGCAAGGACTGTATTTAACTGTCAGGAAAACTGCTGGATGCTCTACTGGTTGAAACACCCTGAAGAGTCCTTTCATAAATTCCTTTATTACTGTGGAAGACCACAGTAGTATTTCTCCAGGCTTTCTTTGATATCTCAAGATTGCCACCTAGTGTACTCTTATAGAAGAGTGTGCCAATCCTAAACGAAGCAGGTATGATAATAGCTGATCCGGTGTAGATTGGAAAGGGTGTAAATTGTTGTCTACGTACCAGGGACAGAATCTCTTCCATTTTGCTACATAGGTTTTATTAGTGGTGAAAGCTCTTGAGTGATCCAGACTGGATCTACAGTCATGTGGAATATTTAAGGATTCAAATTCCTGGTCAGGAGGTGCAAAGCGGATAAATTCAGAGACTCTATCTGCGGGTGTACTATCTGCCCATCGTTCATTAATATGAGATTGTGGATTGGTGGGTAGTGGAAGTGCGGGGACGCAGACATCCTCAGAAGCTCCGAAAACCAAAATTGTCTTGGCCATGCCGGGGCTATTAGAATTGGATGGTAGGGCTCTGACTGCATCTTCTGAAGTACTCTTGGTATGAGAGGGAATGGTGGAAATGCATAAGCAAACATTTCTGACCATCGAAGCTGTAGAGCATCCCTTCACGCCCCCTTCTGAAGAAATCTACTGGCAAAATGTTTGCGTTTTTTGTTGCTCAGTATTGAGAAAAGATCCAACTTTGGAGTACCCCATCTTCTGAAGAGCTGGGTGAGCTGTATCTTATTTAATTCCCATTTGTGGTATTTACTTGTGCACCTGCTCAGAGAATTTGCCCAAGTGTTGTGTATGCCGGGGACATGTTCCACCTGAAGTGCGATGTTGTACTTCAGAAGCCACTGCCATATCTCCTGAGCTTGAGAAATAGAATGTGTGATCTTGTTCCTACGTTCTTGACAAGATAAATCATTGTGGTGGTGTTGTCCATTCTTACAAGAACAGAAGAATCGCAGATCATGGGGAGGAAACCCTGCAATGCAAGAAACACTGTCTTCAGCTCCAAAAGGTTGATTACTAGTCGTTCCATTTCCCATTCATTTCTAGTTCCTGGAGCTGTGCCCCCCATCCGTTAAAGGACACGTCTGTAGTCATAAGGTAAGTGGGGCTTTAGAGGCTAGTTTTTCAGATGCTTTACTAGCCTTTAACTTATTTGAATGTATTTTAGATGAGATAGAAGCCTCATCTTTTCTTTTTCACTCAGGTGTAGAGCGAGTTGTGCTTTCCTCATTATCAGAGCCAGATTCAGACCTGGACTTTTTCTTCTGTATGTAACAACAACAAAAGAGTGTTCCTGTTCTGGTTCAGGTGGAAAAAGGGCACAGAGCACAAGGAAACAACAAAGCCCAATAGGTTTGTTAGGAAAGCCCTCACTCACCGACCTGGTCGGTGACTTGCTTCATCATCGGGCCCCACCGGGTGTGACCGAATGTCACCCCGGTGTGCTTCGACGCCAGAGTTACTGCGGAGCTGGTTTTCGTGATGGGAGGGCTATGTGGAAAATTACGTGAATAGTGTCAAGTGGTGAGATTAAAATTGCCTTGTATGTGTCAAAAATTTAATTTTAATCAAAGACCATCAAGGGCAAGGTTAAAAAATGTGTAGGTGAGTAGAGCCAACTAATTGGATGGTCTTACTCCCTCTAGCATTAAGTGAATATGTGAATGGTCGACATGGACATGTTTCAGCCGGTGTGGTATCATTAACCTGGCATTCGTCAGGACCTATGGTGTTAAACCTCGGCGGTATGGGCACTCTAAGGCCCACCCTACCAGAGGGCTTGAAAGTTAAAAGATCTGTGAAGTGCAAAAAAACACAGAGGCGGGCTTCACCACCCGAAGGTAGGACGCACACACCTCCAGCCTCTAAAATTTAGAGACTAAAAATAAAAAGGCACCTGTGAAGGTAAGAAAACACAGACAACACAAGACAAAAGAAACATAATTAGAATATTTTGTCAATTGATTTAGCCAGATTCAGTCTATTTCTAGTGCTCATAGTGCCAGGGTGCACCACTCATGCAGAATAGCAGAGGTGCGTGGCTCTGCCGTTGGCTGAGGCTACACGATAAGTCATATTGTTAATATGGTGGCACTGTCAAAGTAGATTGCCAATTTTGCAAAATCTAACTGTGTAAGTGCACAGGGGAGGGTATTGATACGTGAAATGAGGGCGAAATGGCAGTGAAAATAAACACGCAACATTCTGTCACTCATCGATCAATGGGCCAAATGGCCAGTGGCCAGTCAGCAATGAAGCAGTCAAGAAGTGGCGAGAAAGAGGGAGGGTCTCACTTCACCAGGGATGAAAATCCACCCCATAGACCGCGGGAGGGAGGGGACGGCGCATTTGGCACATCCTGCAAAGCAAAACAGAGGGAAGAAAAAGGGACACCAAAGCCTGGTCAAGCAGCAGTTAACACTACTTAGCTCTGAATGGTTTCTCAGCCGGACTCGTACTCACGCCCACGGCGTCCGTCTCCTGCAGATAAGCCTACACGCCCTCAGGACCGGGTCTCGTCGATCCGGTTGGGAAGGGTGAAGGCGGTTATATGCGTTGCCGGTGAGGAAAAAGGCGCGACACCACTTCCGGGAGTTTCAGCCTTCCTACCACGCATGCGTTGAGGATGTACTCCAGGGCTAGACTGCTAGCCTGGTCCGGGCAGGCTACTCACTTCCGGGAATTACGCGCGGATTGAGGCGCATGCGCAGACATGATTTCCTTCGGAATTCGGGATAGTGACACTACTCGTAATGCGCATGCGCAGACGAGGTGAGACTTGAACACGGATGGAAACACAAGAGCGCAATTTGGTGTGCGCGTGAGGGGTATAATCAGAGTCAGTGAAAAGTATAACTGGCTCATGAGTTCAGGATGGGTGTTATCAAGACCAGTGGAGTGGTAAAAACTGATCTAGGAAAGTTAAGAAAGTTAAAGTAACACCGTAGCAGACAAAGGGAGTTGGTGGGAACAGATACAGATCTTGGGATAACAGATATTCATTTCAGTCATTTATTTGAGAACAGAACCCCAAGGAATGTCATCATTAAGGCCATTAGTATGGGTGCCAAGGCGATACACCCAACGCTGTTCCTTTTCAAACAGTCTCTCAGATATATTGGGGCCCCCAACGATTTGTTCAATCACAGTCCATTTCAGGTCGTTGGTGGTGTGATTGGTCTGGAGGAAATGGTCACTCATTCTTGTCGTGGCTTTTTTGCACCTGATATTACTTCTGTGCTCACATATCCGTAGTCTTATTTTACGGGTTGTCATACCCACGTAACGGAGTGAGCATGGGCAGGTGACGAGGTACACGACATTGACAGAGTTACAGTTAGTGTGGGCTTTCTGCCACCAGGTTTTACCGGGTTCCAGAGTCAAGGATTTTGTCGGGGTAGTTAGGTGACAGACAGAGCAGTTTGAACAAGGGAAGTGGCCCGTCACTTTAGGAAGGTTCCAAGTGTCAGTTATACTCCTCATCGGGGTTGCAGGTAGTATTTTAGGTCTGGTGTGGACCAGAGCATCCTTGAGACTGTGCCCTTTCTTAAAGGAAAACAGTGGTTTTTGCCAGTCCTTCTTGATGCTGGTGACGATTTTCCAGTTCTTGTTTATTGATTTTTTCAACTGGTTGGATAGTGCACCGTACGTGGTGACACACGTGAGGGGGACTTCTGTTGTTGTTATTTTCGAAGTCGGTTCCAGAAGTGCTTCCCGTGGTTGATTCCGTGCACGTTTGAAGCCTTTGTTTAGTAGGTGGTTGGGGTAGCCTCTTTGTGCCAGTTTAGCTGTTAGATCAGTTGATTGGGTTTTGAAATCAACTAAGTTGCTGCAGTTCCGGCGAATCCGTAAATATTGACCATACGGGAGATTCTCCCTTAACGGGCGAGGATGAAAGCTAGAGAACTGCAACAGGTTATTCTTAGCTGTAGCTTTGTAATGAGTCTTAGTAGTTAAGGTTGTTCCACTCTTAGTGATAACCACATCAAGAAACACCACCTCCGTAGTGCTCACGGTGTGGGTGAATTTCAGGTATCTGTTAAGAGTATTAAGCCAGTTCAGGAACTCCGTTAGCCTTTCCATGCTGCCCTTCCAGATGAGCAGCACGTCATCAATATACCTTTTCCAGTATGTGATATTTCTGCTGAACGGGTTGTTAATAGACAGTATGTTTTTAGCCTCGAAGTCTGCGACATACAACCCCGCTATGCTGGGGGCAAATGTACTGCCCATCGAGGTCCCCGAGCATTGTAGGAAGAGACGCCCTTGGTATGCGAAGAAATTTTCTTTCAGTGCGATGGTGGCGCATTCAGTTATGAAGTCTCTGGGGGTGTTATATTCCCAAGTGGTAGAGTGCAGGGCGGCCTTTAGTACCGTTATAGTCTCATCTTGCGGGATACTGGTATATAGGCTCTCAATGTCTAAGGTGGCCAAGATGATGGTATCTGGCTCAAAAGAGATTGATTGCAGTTGGTGTAGCAGGCTTTTCGTGTCCTTGAGGTATGTCGGTGTGTTTTGCACAATTGGTTTCAAGAACTGGTCACAAAAGGTTGACAGGGGTTCTAAAATGGACCCGATTCCCGACACAATTGGGCGTCCAGGTGGGGGCAATTTATTTTTATGAGTCTTCGGGAGTGTGTAGAAGTATGGAATAATTTTATTACTCCTCGAAAGAAAGTCTGCTTCATTTTTAGATATATGACCCCTGGATTCGGCCTCCTGGACCAGATCGGTGATACGATTCTGGAGTTCAGGGGAGGGATCTGTGGTAAGTGGTAGGTAATTGTTGGTGTCACTCAGTAATTCTTCACATACCCTCTCATAATCCCTAATATTTTGGATTACGATGCCGCCACCTTTATCGGCTGGTTTGATGGTAATAGCGTTGTTGTTTTTTAGTTTATCAAGTGCCCGGTACTCCTCGGCGCTGAAGTTGCCAAAGTGGTGCGGTTCAGGGCATGCTTCCAAATCCAAGAACACTGCTTGTTCGAAAGCTGTAATAGCAGCTGGTACAGTGTGCGGAGGGGGTACAAACGTCGATTTTGGTCTCAGGCCAGTATCTCCCTTACGCATTTCTGCATCAGGATCCTCTTTACCTTCAAAAAAGGCCTTCAGTTTTAGTTTGCGGAAAAAATCCGTGAGTTCACAATGTAATTTAAATTTATCAGGACGAGCCGTAGGCACAAACCCCAGTCCTTTCTCTAATACTCGTTGTTCCGTGGGTGTGAGTTCCAAATCCGACAAGTTGGTGATTAGACTTGTTGGTTGCTGGCCCCTGGTTGTGGTGTCTGGCTCCTCGTGCGGTTCCCGACAGCTTCGTCTGTTTGCCAGGAGACTTGGTTGGGGGTTCTCTTGTTCCTCCCTCTGCCTCTGCGGCCCCGTTCTAAAAAAGGCTGCTGGTATTGGTTTTGGGGGGGAGGAGGAGGAGGGTGATGCCATCCTGGGTTCCAACCCATCATAGGGAATTGTGGGTGTGGAAAGGGGAATGGTGGCGGCCCGTATCCGGCATGTGGTGCCATTGCCCAACTTGGTGCTTGGTTGTGGTTCTGGAATCTTTGATTGCCTCTGTGGCCTCTATTGCCTCGTCTCCCTCCTCGTTTGTATGAGCCTGTGCTTGACCCACTACTATTGGAGGAATTATCATCTGTTGCATCTGATTCATTCAAGCCCTTTGTAGGTGCTGTATAATCAGGGTCAGCGTAAGGGTAAGTTTTGTTGAATTCAAATTTCTTAAGGTCTTTCTGAAATTTGGTTAGTTTAGACTGCAATAGGTTTTCTTTATATTCATTCATTTCACGATTGATCTCATCTAGTTTCTTTTTGTAGCCGGTCACAGTTGTTTTAAATTGTGATTCCGTCTCCTGTATTTCTATCAATAGGATGTCAGAGAGACGCAGGGCAGTCTTAATGATCAGGACGAGCCAATCACGCGTGCAATGCCACGCGATCATGGCCCAATCTTTCCTAAATTGTGCATCATCTAGAAAGATGCGGGGGGCATTGGTCACCAAAAGGCCTTTTGGTGCTGAGTTGGAAGTCAGGTATTGCTTCATTATCGTCCCATGTAAGATGGTGCGTATACGATCACGTTTCTGTTCCGTTAATTTCTCCCAGTCTGAGGTGTGTGCTATGGCTTGTGAAATTGCCGGGTCTGCAAAGAGATTGGCATCTGCCATTATCGCATCTATTTCTGCTTCCGAGAAGGTTAGACCCAGATTCGACATTATGGGATCTGCTTGGTGGGTGGTACTCAATCAGAGTTGGCGGTAAACCAATTGAGGGTCCCTTGGTTTCAGGAGAGGGAAAAAAGGAAGAAAAGAGAAATAATCTCTCACAGCTGTGCGCTGCTTAAATATTTACAAACAATAAGAGAGAGAGGGAGAGTCGTGAACACTCTTAGTCCCCAAATTATAATATGTAACAACAACAAAAGAGTGTTCCTGTTCTGGTTCAGGTGGAAAAAGGGCACAGAGCACAAGGAAACAACAAAGCCCAATAGGTTTGTTAGGAAAGCCCTCACTCACCGACCTGGTCGGTGACTTGCTTCATCATCGGGCCCCACCGGGTGTGACCGAATGTCACCCCGGTGTGCTTCGACGCCAGAGTTACTGCGGAGCTGGTTTTCGTGATGGGAGGGCTATGTGGAAAATTACGTGAATAGTGTCAAGTGGTGAGATTAAAATTGCCTTGTATGTGTCAAAAATTTAATTTTAATCAAAGACCATCAAGGGCAAGGTTAAAAAATGTGTAGGTGAGTAGAGCCAACTAATTGGATGGTCTTACTCCCTCTAGCATTAAGTGAATATGTGAATGGTCGACATGGACATGTTTCAGCCGGTGTGGTATCATTAACCTGGCATTCGTCAGGACCTATGGTGTTAAACCTCGGCGGTATGGGCACTCTAAGGCCCACCCTACCAGAGGGCTTGAAAGTTAAAAGATCTGTGAAGTGCAAAAAAACACAGAGGCGGGCTTCACCACCCGAAGGTAGGACGCACACACCTCCAGCCTCTAAAATTTAGAGACTAAAAATAAAAAGGCACCTGTGAAGGTAAGAAAACACAGACAACACAAGACAAAAGAAACATAATTAGAATATTTTGTCAATTGATTTAGCCAGATTCAGTCTATTTCTAGTGCTCATAGTGCCAGGGTGCACCACTCATGCAGAATAGCAGAGGTGCGTGGCTCTGCCGTTGGCTGAGGCTACACGATAAGTCATATTGTTAATATGGTGGCACTGTCAAAGTAGATTGCCAATTTTGCAAAATCTAACTGTGTAAGTGCACAGGGGAGGGTATTGATACGTGAAATGAGGGCGAAATGGCAGTGAAAATAAACACGCAACATTCTGTCACTCATCGATCAATGGGCCAAATGGCCAGTGGCCAGTCAGCAATGAAGCAGTCAAGAAGTGGCGAGAAAGAGGGAGGGTCTCACTTCACCAGGGATGAAAATCCACCCCATAGACCGCGGGAGGGAGGGGACGGCGCATTTGGCACATCCTGCAAAGCAAAACAGAGGGAAGAAAAAGGGACACCAAAGCCTGGTCAAGCAGCAGTTAACACTACTTAGCTCTGAATGGTTTCTCAGCCGGACTCGTACTCACGCCCACGGCGTCCGTCTCCTGCAGATAAGCCTACACGCCCTCAGGACCGGGTCTCGTCGATCCGGTTGGGAAGGGTGAAGGCGGTTATATGCGTTGCCGGTGAGGAAAAAGGCGCGACACCACTTCCGGGAGTTTCAGCCTTCCTACCACGCATGCGTTGAGGATGTACTCCAGGGCTAGACTGCTAGCCTGGTCCGGGCAGGCTACTCACTTCCGGGAATTACGCGCGGATTGAGGCGCATGCGCAGACATGATTTCCTTCGGAATTCGGGATAGTGACACTACTCGTAATGCGCATGCGCAGACGAGGTGAGACTTGAACACGGATGGAAACACAAGAGCGCAATTTGGTGTGCGCGTGAGGGGTATAATCAGAGTCAGTGAAAAGTATAACTGGCTCATGAGTTCAGGATGGGTGTTATCAAGACCAGTGGAGTGGTAAAAACTGATCTAGGAAAGTTAAGAAAGTTAAAGTAACACCGTAGCAGACAAAGGGAGTTGGTGGGAACAGATACAGATCTTGGGATAACAGATATTCATTTCAGTCATTTATTTGAGAACAGAACCCCAAGGAATGTCATCATTAAGGCCATTAGTATGGGTGCCAAGGCGATACACCCAACGCTGTTCCTTTTCAAACAGTCTCTCAGATATATTGGGGCCCCCAACGATTTGTTCAATCACAGTCCATTTCAGGTCGTTGGTGGTGTGATTGGTCTGGAGGAAATGGTCACTCATGTGCCCCCCATCCGTTAAAGGACACGTCTGTAGTCATAAGGTAAGTGGGGCTTTAGAGGCTAGTTTTTCAGATGCTTTACTAGCCTTTAACTTATTTGAATGTATTTTAGATGAGATAGAAGCCTCATCTTTTCTTTTTCACTCAGGTGTAGAGCGAGTTGTGCTTTCCTCATTATCAGAGCCAGATTCAGACCTGGACTTTTTCTTCTGTAGCCATAATAATCTGGGCTTTCTGTCCTTCAGAGTTTGGCAAAATAAGTCCTGCAGTATTTACGAACCCTAGGAATATCACTGAGATGTAAGCAATAAAGGCAATCTTTATGAGGCTCCTCAGAGAACAATCTTGTCTTTCCACAAGACCTGCAAGGTCTGAATAATCTCTTCTTGACATTTTCAAAAAGAAGCCAAACACAACATCTTAAGCTAAATTCCTTCAAGAGTACTAGAAAAAGGAACAGATCAGGGTCAAAAGTTTACAAGTACGAAAAACTGAGAATAGCTCAAGAGAAGCTTCTTCTCACACGACATGTGGTTATCAATTCAAAGAAACTTTATTCGGTTTTGGTTGCAAACCATAAAAGTTACACAGACTAATACAACAAGAATAAAATACATAAAAATACTATCAGCAGCAACATCTAGTCAGTGATTAATTTAAAACACTAGATGAAGAATTATTACAGTTCATAATATGAAAAAGTGACAGTGCATTGTTAAAGTGACCTCCATAGCAGCATACAGTTAATAAATAATTGGTTAAAATCTAAAGCGAATTCATTATAAGTCCATAAACTTCATAGACTTGACAATTGATTTTAAGAATTCCACAATAAAAAATAAGCAATCCTCATTCAATAATTGTAAATACATTATTGGGCTTCCCAGCTCGCTGCAATCAATCACGGGATGTATGGCCCGGCGTTGAATCCAGCGTTTGAAATGGACAAATGGCTACTACTGTGGGGAGATTATAATAGGGCGCTTTATTCTATATTCTCGCGCTTACAGCTTTCCGGTCCGACGGGGATCGCTGTGCGAGTGTGGCATAGTGCGACCGCAGCTATGGGCTGGAGGGGTCGATTGACCCGCGCGACCCCGCTTTATGCTTCTGAGAGATTGGGTTGCCTGTGGAGAACGAAAGGATTCGAGAAATGGGATATGATTGGCATCAGCAAAATACATGATCTTTGGGTGAAGGATAGGATAATGACATTCGCAGAATTACAAGCAGAATACGAGCTAAGTGATAGAGAATTCTTCCGCTATGCTCAAGTCCACCACGCGTTGAACTCGGTTTTCCGGGTGGGTTGTGACGTTCCGGAATCTTCCCCCCTCGAAGATCGTTTATTAGATGGCCATGTGCCAGATAGCACCATTTCCTTGATCTACAAAAAGATGATCAATGATCGCTCGAGCTTGCTTGAGCGCCTCAGGGCGACTTGGATTGCTGATGGTATTGAGTTGGACGACGAGGATTGGCAGTCTGCGATCTCCTCCCCCAGGGAGGTTGGGATTCCGGCCCGTCTCCGCTTGGTCCAGCTTAAAATCCTTCATCGGGTTTATGTTACTGGCCCTCGCCTGATTCGACTGACGGCTTGTGTAGGCGTGGATGTGGTCTACTTGGTACCTTTCTTCACATAATTTGGGAATGTCCTGTGATGGTGCTCTTTTGGAATCGTAAACATGAGGTGATGAATGAAGTCACAGGTGTTGTGATGCTGCCGGAGGCCCGACGATGTTTGCTGAATGTGTGGGGGCCGAATGATTACGACATATCGCAGCTGCGATGGACTACCCTTGGTAATATGGTTGCAAAGAGAGACATCGCACAACTCTGGGGGTCCCACAGGCCACCCACGGTGGCGGCTTGGAAAGAGAACATGGACTGGTGTATGTTTAGAGAGAAGACTGTATATGTGGCAAGAGGCAGACCCAGAAAGTGGGGGGAAATCTGGAATCAATGGAACTCGTATCGGGGAGATATATGTACGCCCCCTCTCACGGAGATCCCTAGTCCCCCCCAGTCTCCCTGACCCGTCATTCCTGATGTAGTATATCAAATTCTGTTCTAATTTTGAGTTTCCTGCTCATGACCCCCCCATCTCTGTACAATAACTCCTGTATCATACTATTGTGTATCTCCCGCCCACCTTGAGCACTCTCCCATTTAATGTAGCACTGCCGTATTGCCTTGTTTGTTTTTTCTGTGTTGTTTATTATATTAAAAAAGTTATCACAAAAAAAAAAATTGTAAATACATCATGGCTGGCCGAACCTGACCAAAGTTAAGTTTTTTTAAAAGAGGGACCAGATAGCATTTTCCGTCGGAATTCATACAGTTGACATAAAAACATAAAATGCAGCATGTCCAGTGGAGACTTTCCGTCGCAGCCGCAGGGAGCTGCCACTTTATTATAAGTAAAACATTTTGGTCTTGCAAGCATGTGATGAAACAAGTTCATACGGAACCTAGTTAGAAGAAATTTCTCGTATGTGGACAATGTACCCAAGAGATAAGGCTCTGCTCTCTGTGTTGTTTTCAACATAATATATGTACGAACGCTTGGTTTATGTACCTAGTTAGCTTCTCTTGACAGTTTCCTTTCTAGTAGAAAGGCCGTTTTTATTGCCTCCACATCTCCCTTTTTGATACGTTCAGGGTTGACAAATAACTCCCCCCGCCCTAGACCTACAAGACTCTTCCTAATGTAATTCAGCCACGGTACTGCGGTCGAGTTGTCCATTGAGAGACCGTCTTTTAAAATCAAGTGAGTCAGGGGATATCATGATTCAGCCACGTTTTTAACCAGCAAGTCAGAGGGTGCAGGGAAAATACATCACTGACAAACTGAATCCCCAATTCCTCGTGTGTAGGAGAGCGGGGTCTGCTTCCTATGTTCACCCCCACTTTTTGCTCTGATCCACGGGTTTTTCGACTCTAGTGTGGCTGTGGGCCTGCTAATCAGACCCACAGCCCAGCTGTTCTCTCTCTAAATTCATACCATGTACTTTAGGTACATATCCAATTGGGATATTGGGTCACCTTTGTGAGCGCCTGTATAGTGTACCATAGGTACCCAGGGCATAGGTGTATCCAAGGCCACCAGGGGCTGCAGCATGTATTATGCCACCCCTGGCTGGCCAGCCAAACTGACACAACTGGCTGATCACTTAGCTGGGGCAAGGTCGTGTAATTACCCCTTGCTTAGGTATAGTATCCCTATACCTACCATTACATATAGACACATATGGACCTATAAGTCACTCCTATGGCAGACCTTAACAATCCTGGAGGCAGAGTGCTTGGTTTTGTGTGAGATGGTTCTCTAGCATGAGCTGAGCCTGTCTGCAGCTTTCGGAACCATGTCCTTATAGCTGTTTTATGATATAGCCATACTCTTAAGTGCATTATAATCCTCGCGGTTAATGCTAACTTTGGTTTGGCTTTATCAAAACATGTCGTGTAAGGTGTCATACGCTTTAGAATACTACCCCTGCCAGTTCTGGCGGCGGGGGTAGCATTCCACCCTTCTAGAGGGAGAAGACATGTAGTTGTAGCTTTACCCGGTTAAAGTTAAACAGAGCCACAGCATCACAAAATGGATGCTGCTGCCACAGACACAAGTCTGACCTCCTGCAGCTGGGAGCCCTTCCAGCGAGGGAGACCTGGACAATAGGTTTCCTGCCTTGGGAGGTGCTAGCACCTCCCCAGACAGGCTATAGTGTATTGGGGCAGGGTGAGTTGAAAGGAATGAGACACTGCCTGGGGCACACAAGGTGCTCCATGCCTAGTCCGGTTCAAACCAGTTGCTGGGGCACTCTAGCCCCAGCTCTGGCACGAAACTGGACAAAGGGAAAGGGGTGTAACCCCCCCCCATCCCTGGTCCCACCCATAGGAGGGACCTAGCAGGTAATCCAGCCCCTTTAATTTGTATAAAGCTAGGAGCTGAGTATAGAGACTTTAGATTATCCTGAACTGAAACTCTGAAACGAAAGGCACCAACTAGTAAATTGCCGGTTTTCTTTGTTGCCGCTCCTGAAGGATCCCGGCGACCCTGCTTCACAGGACTGGACTTCCAGACTTCTCAGACCCAGACCCACACCTCCAGCAAAGCTGAGACCCGTGGCAGACATGAGAGACGTGGGACCGGACACCTGGCCATTTTGCTCTTTGCTAAACTGTGCAGCTTCTGAGAAGTCCTCGAAGTTGTGCATTGGGGATTGAGAATCCCCGACCCGAGCCGTAAGTGCACCGAAGCTCAGCCCTCCACACTCCACGAGTGCCGCGTGGGGCCTGCTCTTGCATTTCTCCTCGACGTGTCTTCGCAGTTGCTAGCCCGTTGGCTAGTGGCCATCTTGAAAACTCCATTTTGAAACAACACTGCTGGCCTGGTTGCTCTGGGCTTGCTCCTGCTTTCCTGCAAAAAGGAAGCCCCACAGACCTTGCTGGTCTGTACCAGAAGCCGATCTTTGTATACTGCGTGGGTTGCCTTTACCAAGGCTTGTTGACTCCGATCCGGAGGCCGATACCGCCAACAGCGAGAGCCTGTCATGGGACAGTCCGTATTCAGCTCCTTGTCGTCATCGACGCCTCCTGGTCCACGTGGCTGCAGAGACAAGCTTCACGTCTTCACCTGATCGCAGCTCGACATCATCTGGTTCCGTCCTGGTTCCATCCTGGTCACTGGCTAGTGACCCAGACTTTGTCCCCTCTGCTTTTATGTTCTTTATTTCTCTGGTCCGCCCTTGGATCCATCCGGACATCTTCCTCCTGGTCGCCTGCAGCATCTTCTTGCAGCTCTCCATAGGAATCGACAACTAAACCCGACACAACTTCACACCTATGCACCCGGCTTCCCTGGGTGAGGTAACTCGAGTACTCCGGTGCTCCCGTGGGTAATAACTATCCAAGTGTCCTAATTTAACTGGGTTTCCTCAAAGTCCACCCGGACTGTCCGAAATCAACGAGTTTCTAAACTTTACGTTCCCATTCTAAGTCTATGAGAACCTGCGTGTGTGTTTAGAGACTGCACACGCATCCTGTGGGACTCCTGCTTCCTAACCTGTGGCTATTCAGTGTAGCTCCACCGATTTCCTAGGCCTATTCACTATTCCTGCAGTGGTACTTATACCACTTCTTTAGTATATGGTTCGTGAGGCCCCTAGGGCACAATTGTATTTGTGCAACTTAACGTATGCTTATTAAGTCACTTGTGCTGTATCTCGAACTCTGACCTCATAACGAGTGCAGAGGGGTTGTGTTAGAAATAAATACATATATATTTTATATATACCTTGTGTGGTGTCCTTTCATTTGGTATTGAAGGGGTTATTATTGGTAAAACAATTGGCTTCACATGCTCTCTGAAGTGTTAGCCTAAGACTGCTTTGTCCATGCTACCACTAGGATAGCTGGTCTATAAGGTTGACTTTACAACCATCACCATGAGGGTTGTTTGGACTGGTGCAAGGTGCTCACTAGAATAGTGAACATCATATACCAGGCCTACTTCTCACATTGGTGTGCAGCGTTTGGGATAAGAGCTTGCTGATTGTTTTACCATAATATCTTGAGATATCATTTGAAAGATCACATTAAGGTACCTAGAGGTACATATAATGCAAGTCTTAAATACTTAAGTTCTACTGAACTTAGCTGTTGTAGAGCAAAGGGCCTAGCACACCCTGACTACAACTCCTAGAGAGGTTTAGTAGGTAACACTTAGTGTAGGTAGGTGCACACACCACACCTCACAAGATCATGTCTCGGAGAGCAGAACCAAGTGGATCTCTCCCAGTGGATACCTTCCAGATATGATACCCTAATGTTACATGATTTAAGGCACTTGTGCACATCTAGAAAGTTAAAACAGGGTTCCAACCCTACCCTCAGACACCTGATTGAGCTCATGGAAGAATATGATGCTCTAAAGGCCTCTAGCACAGGTCTGTCAGTTAATACAGACGAGGGACAGCCCTCAGCAGAGGATTCCCCTGATCCTGCTCTTCTTGATGAAGATGAGGAAGGAGAGGAGGACTCTGAGGAGAATACTAATAGTCAGGTCCTAGTAGGAACACTTAACCAGGCTAACCTAAGCCTACATGGGCCTGGAGAGGGGCATAGCCTCATACAGACCCCCAAACAGGCTTAACACTGAGCCCAGGAGGAGGAGATCCCTATCCAGGGCATCTAACCCCTCTGGTGCCTCCTTATGGTCAGATGTCATTAGGAGAATGTCTTCCCCTGAGAGAAAAGAACATCAGGCCAGAATGAGAGAAGTCAATCTGAGGATTGAGAGGCAAGAACTTGCCCTAGCCAAAGAGAGACTTGCTCTTGCAAGAGAGCAGAAATGAAGTGGATTAGAACCCACTGGTGGCAGCATTAAAGATAGGTCCTATGATAATAGAAACCTAAGCAAGATTGTCCCACCCTACAAAGTTGGGGATGACATCCACAAGCGGATTACTGCTTTGGAGAGAGCTTGCAAAGTACAGCAGGTACCCCAAAGTCAGTGGGCAGCAATCATATGGCTCTCCTTTTCAGAAAAAGGTAGAGACAAGCTCCTCACAGTTAGTGATGAGGATGCTAACAACTACACAGTCCTGAAGAGTGCTCTGATTGATGGGTTTGGCCTAACCACTGAACAGTATAGGTTGCTGTTCAGGGATACCCAGAAGACACAGACTCAAGACTGGACTGATTTTGTAGATTGTGCCACTAAGGCTTTGAAAGGCTGGTTGATGGGCAGTAAAGTTAAGGACTATACAGGATTGTAGAATTTGATCATGAGAGAACAAATGCTTAATAATTGTCAGAACCAGTTGTTGCATCAGCACCTGATTGACTCTGATCTGACCTCTCCCTGAGAATTGGGAAAGAAGGCAGACAAATGGGTCAGAACCAGGGTGAAGCAGAAAAACCAGAACCAAGGTGGTGAGCAGAAGAAGCCAGACCAAAAGGGTGGGGATTACAAAGTAAAAGACCAGAAGTCTTCAACAGGTTCCCAAAAAGCTTCTACTGAGGGGGGTTCCAAGAAATCCAAGAAGTAAGATGGCCGAAGAAAACCCTGGTGCAATATCTGTAAAAGTAATACTCTCTGGACAAGTGATTGCACCAAAAAGGAGGCAGCTCCAACCACCATTGCCCCTAAGGCAACTGTTCCCCCTAGTACAGCTAACAGTGGTGGTTCTCAACAGAAGGGTGTAGTAGGGTTAACCCTGGGAACTGAGATGGACTCTGGCCTAGTCAGAGTACCGACTCAGGCTGTCCTTGTCTGTGATGTGGACATGACTATGTCCTCTACTGTGAGCCCCAGTAACCTGGGAAAGTACAGACAGACACCTGTGATTACTAATAAAATGGCTCAGGCCTACAGGGACACATGTGCCAGTGTCACCATGGTGACACCTAACTTTATGGACCCTGTACAGATCATTCTAGGTGATAATTACCTAGTGACCAATGCTAGCAATGTCACTACCACCCATAGTATAGCAATTGTTAATTTCTCCTGGGGAGGGGTAACTGGCCTGAAGAAGGTTGTTGTAAGTTCTGACCTCCCTGTAGAATGTTTGTTGGGCAATGATCTAGAAGCTTCAGCCTGGTCTGAAGTGGAGTATAGGACTCATGCAGAGATGCTGGGCATATCAGCACATGTCCTTGCTGTGACCAGGTCACAGGCCAAAAAGTGTCAAGCTGAACAGGCACTGGATCCTGAAACTATGGACCAGTTGCCTTCCAGGAGAAAGAGCAAAAGGGTCAAGCCTTCCCCCTTGCCTCAGGTTGAAGATCAGTCTTCACAGGAAGCTGAGTGTGAGACCCAAGAAGGAACTGTCCTGGAAGAATTTGAGCCTAATCAGGTTGAGTTTCTTGGGACAGGGGGACCTTCAAGGGCAGACCTGGGGCAGGCGCAATTAGTTTGCCCCTCTCTTGAACCCCTCAGACAGTAAGCTGCTGCTGAGGCTGCAGGGAATGCTACAGGTACCCATTAATTATATTGGGATGAAGGGCTCCTTTATTCAGAGGCTAGAGACCCCAAGCCTGGTGCTTCCAGGAGGTTGGTCATACCTTTGGCATTCAGGGGCTTCCTTCTTACCTTAGCCCATGATATTCCCCTAGCAGGACATCTTGGCCAGAATAAGACTTGGGACAGGCTTGTCCCTCACTTTCACTGGCCCCGTATGTCAGAAGATACCTAAGGAGTTTTGTCTCTCCTGTGAAACCTGCCAAGCCAGTGGCAAGTCAGGTGAAACAACAAAGGCCCCACTTATACCACTACCTGTGGTGGGGGTTCCCTTTGAGAGAGTTGGGATAGACATTGTTGGACCAATGGATCCCCAAACAGCCTCTGGGCACAGATTTATACTGGTGGTAGTGGATCATGCCACCAGGTATCCAGAAGCTAGTCCCTTGAGGACCACAACAGCACCTGTTGTGGCAAGAGCCCTCCTTGGAGTTTTCTCCAGAGTGGAGTTCCCAAAAGAGGTTGTCTCAGATAGAGGTGCAAACTTCATGTCTGGGAATTTGACTGCTATGTGGAAGGAGTGTGGTGTAAACTATAAGTTCACCACGCCCTACCATCCACAGTGCAATGGTCTAGTTGAAAGATCCAACAAGACCTTAAAGGGCATGATCAAGGGACTCCCTGAAAAGCTTAGGCGAAGATGGGATATCTTGCTGCCCTGCCTTTTGTTCGCTTATAGAGAGGTCCCACAAAAGGGGGTTGGTTACAGCCCTTTTGAACTTTTGTTTGGGTTCCCTGTAAGAGGACCCCTGTGTCTTGTGAAGGAAGGATGGGAGTTACCTCTCAAAAAGCCTAAGCAAGACATAGTGGATTATGTACTTGGTCTCCGCTCCCGGATAGCTGAGTATATGAAAAAGGCTTCTAAAAACCTTGAGGCTAGTCAGGAACTTCAAAAAGCTTGGCATGACCAAAAGGCTGTGCTGACTGTGTACCAGCCAGGTCAGAAAGTGTGGGTGTTGGAGCCAGTGGCCCCAGCAGCACTCCAAGACAAATGGTCTGGACCCCACACTATTGTTGAGCAAAAGGGAGAGGTAACCTACTTGGTTGATCTTGGGACTCCCAGAAGCCCCCACAGGGTGCTTCATGTCAACAGACTGAAGGCATATGTTGACAGGGCAGACATGGGCTTGCTCATGGCTACAGATGAGGGACAGGAGGAGGAGAGCGTCCCTCTCCCAGACCTGCTTTCTCAGAACCCTGATGATGGTTCAGTTGATGGAGTGACTGCAGACAAGTTCTACAGGCCTATAGGCATATGTTTACTCTGACCCAAATTCAGACAAACTGGTGCACCCATGAGGTGGACACTGGTGACAGTCTGCCTGTGAAGATTAAAATCTACAGGCAACCTGACCATGTCAGGGACTGTATCAGGACAGAGGTCCAAAAGATGTTGGAACTGGGAATTATTGAGCCCTCAGAGAGCCTCTGGTCCAGTCCAGTAGTCCTTGTGCCAAAGCCTCACACCCAAGATGGTAAGAGAGAGATGAGGTTTTGTGTGGACTACAGAGGTCTCAATGCTGTCACTAGGACAGATACCCATCCAATACTCAGGGCAGATGAGCTCATTGACAGATTGGCTTCTGCCAAGTTTTTTAGCACATTTCACCTGACAGCAGGCTACTGGCAAATCAGGCTAGCTGATGATGCAAAAGCCAAAACAGCATTTTCGACCTCAGGAAGTCATTACCAATTTGTGGTGATGTCCTTTGGCTTGAAGAATGCACCTGCCACTTTCCAAAGGTTGGTGAACCAAGTCCTCACAAGTCTGGTTGACTTCTGTGCAGCTTATTTAGATGATATTGCTGTCTTCAGCTCCACCTGGGAAGATCACCTGATCCACCTGACAAAGGTTTTGGAGGTCCTGCAGAAGGCAGGTCTAACTATTAAGGCTACTAAGTGCCAGATAGGGCAGAGTAAGGTTGTGTACCTGGGCCACCTTGTAGGTGGAGGTCAGGTTCAACCACTGGAGAGTAAGATCCAGACCATCAAGGACTGGGCTCCTCCAACCACCCAGACACAGGTCAGAGTTTTCTTGGGCCTGTCTGGTTATTACAGAAAGTTTGTTAAGAATTATGGGTCCATTGTGACACCACTTAATGACATGACCTCAAAGAAAATGCCAAAGAAAGTTCAGTGGACAGTCAGCTGTCAAAAGGCATTTGATGACCTGAAGCAGGCCATGTGCTCTGCACCTATTCTGAAAAGTCCAGATTACTCCAAGGAATTCATTGTCCAAACAGATGCTTCTGAGTTGGGTGTGGGAGCTGTTCTTTCACAATTGAATAAAGATGGTCAAGACCAGCCCATTGCTTTTATTAGCAGAAGGCTGATCCCCAGAGAGAAACGTTGGTCAGCTATTGAGAGGGAGGCCTTTGCTGTGGTTTGGGCCCTGAAGAAGCTGAGGCCATACTTGTTTGGTACTCACTTCAAGATTCAGACAGACCATTAGCCCCGCTTTTGCCAAAATAGAATGAAGGGTGAAAATCCCAAACTACTCAGGTGGTCCATTTCCCTACAGGGTATGGACTTTACAGTGGAACATAGACCTGGAACTGACCGTGGCAATGCAGATGGACTCTCCAGATATTTTCACTTAGAACATGAAGACTCAGCTGGTCAAGGTTAGTTTAATGTCCCTGCGTTTGGGGGGGGAGGGGTTGTGTAGGAGAGTAGGGTCTGCTTCCTATGTTCACCTCCACATTTTGCTCTGATCCACTGGTTTTTCGACTCTAGTGTGGCTGTGGGCCTGCTAATCAGACCCACAGCCCAGCAGTTCTCTCTCTAAATTCATACCATGTACTGTAGGCACATTTCCAATTGGGTATTGGGTCACCTTTGTGAGCCCCTGTATAGTGTACCATAGGTACCCAGGGCATAGGTGTATCATAGGCCACCTGGGGCTGCAGCATGTATTATGCCCCCCTTGGCTGGCCAGCCAAACTGACACAACTGGCTGATCACTCAGCTGGGGCAAGGTCGTGTAATCACCCCTTGCTTAGGTATAGTATCCCTATACCTACCATTAAATATAGACACATATGGACCTATAAGTCACTCCTATGGCAGGCATTAACAATCCTTGAGGCAGAGTGCTTGGTTTTATGTGAGATGGTGCTCTAGCATGAGCTGAGCCTGTCTGCAGCTTTCGGAACCATGTCCTTATAGCTGTTCTATGATATAGCCATACCATATACTCTTAAATGCATTATAATCCTCGCGGTTATTGCTAACTTTGGTTTGGCTTTATCAAAACATGTTGTGTAAGGTGTCATACGCTTTGGAATACTACCCACCCCCCCACCCCCTCCCGCCAGTTCTGGCGGCAGGGGTAGCACTCCACCCTTCTAGAGGGAGAAGACATGTAGTTGTAGCTTTCCCCGGTTAAAGTTAAACAGAGCCTCAGCATCACAAAATGGATGCTGCTGCCACAGACACAAGTCTGACCTCCTGCAGCTGGGAGCCCTACCAGCGAGGGACACCTGGACAATAGGTTTCCTGCCTTGGGAGGTGCTAGTACCTGCCCAGACAGGCTATAGTGTATTGGGGCAGGGTGGGTTGAAAGGAATGAGACACTGCCTGGGGCACACAAGGTGCTCCATGCATAGTCCGGTTCAAACCAGTTGCTGGGGCACTCCAGCCCCAGCTCTGGCACGAAACTGGACAAAGGGAAAGGGGTGTAACCACCCCCTTCCCTGGTCCCACCCATAGGAGGGACCTAGCAGGTAATCCAGCCCCTTTAATTCGTATAAAGCTAGGAGCTGAGTCTAGAGACTTTAGATTACCCTGAACTGCAACTCTGGACCTTCGACATTCTACTGCAACTAGAAGACTGAAGAATCTCCCTTGTGGTCAAGGAGTGACCACCCTGTGCATACAGGCACCAACTAGTGAATTGCTGGTTTGCTTTGTCGCCGCTCCTGAAGGATCCCGACGGCCCTGCTTCACAGGACTGGACTTCCAGACTTCTCGGACCCCGACCCACACCTCCAGCAAAGCTGAGACCCGTGGCGGACACGAGAGACGTGGGACCGGACACCTGGCCATTTTGCTCTTTGCTAAACTGTGCAGCTTCTGAGGTGTCCTCGAAGTTGTGCATTGGGGATTGAGAAGCCCCGACCCGATCCGTAAGTGCACCGAAGCTCAGCCCTCCACACTCCATGAGTGCCGCGTGGGGCCTGCTCTTGCAATTCTCCTCGATGCGTCTTTGCGGTTGCTAGCCCGTTGGCTAGAGGCCATCTTGAAGACTCCATTTTGAAACAACGCTGCTTGCCTGGTTGCTCTGGGCTTACTCCTGCTTTCCTGCAAAAGGGAAGCCCCACAGACCTTGCTGGTCTGTACCAGAAGCCGATCTTCGTATCCTGCGTTGGTTGCCTTCGCCAAGGCTTGCTAACTCCGATCCGGAAGCCGACACTGCCAACAGCGAGAGCCTTCGTGGGACAGTTCGTATCCAGCTCCTGGTCATCGTCGACGCCTCCTGGTCCACGTGGCTGCAGAGACAAGCTTCACTTCTTCACCTGATCGCAGCTCGACATCATCTGGTTCCGTTCTGGTTCCGTCCTGGTTCCATCCTGGTCACTGGCTAGTGACCCAGACTCTGTCCCCTCTGCTTTCAGGTTCTTCACTTCTCCGATCCGCCCTTGGATCCATCCGGACATCTTCCTCCTGGTCGCCGGCAGCATCTTCTTGCAGCTCTCCATAGGAATCGACGACGAAACCCGACACAACTTCACACCTATGCACCCGGCTTCCCTGGGTGAGGTAACTCGAGTACTCCGGTGCTTCCGTGGGTAATAACTATCCAAGTGTCCTAATTTAACTGGGTTTCCTCGAAGTCCACCCCGACTGTCCGAAATCAACTAGTTTCTAAACTTTACGTTCCCATTCTAAGTCTATGAGAACCTGCGTGTGTGTTTAGACACTGCACACACATCCTGTGGGAATCCAGATTCCTAACCTGTGGTTATTCAGTGTAGCCCCACCGATTTCCTAGGCCCTAGGTCTATTCACTATTCCTGCAGTGGTACTTATACCACTTCTTTAGTATATGGTTCGTGAGGCCGCTAGGGCAGAATTGCAATTGTGCAACTTAACGTATGCTTATTAATTCACTAGTGCTGTATCTCGAACTCTGACCTCATAAAGAGTGCAGAGGGGTTGTGTTAGAAATAAATACATCTATATTTTATATATACCTTGTGTGGTGTCCTTTCATCTGGTATTCAAGGGGTTATTATTGATAAAACAATAGGCTTCACATGCTCTCTGAAGTGTTAGCCTAAGACTGCTTTGTCCATGCTACCACTAGGATAGCTGGTCTAGGATAGGTCTACCCCGCCACTCCTCGGTGGCTGGAGTCCTGAAAAAACTGCACTGGCTCCCGGTGGGAAAAAGGATTCAGTTTAAGGCACTCTGCTTAGCCTTCAAAATCCTTAAAACCGCCTCTCCCCCGATGTTGCGCCCCCTCCTGGCGGAGTATATTCCTAGGAGGTCACTTCGTTCAGAAGGACAACATCTTGTGGTCATTCCCCGTACCAAACTGGCCAGAATGGGCGGCCGATCCTTCAGCCTGCTCGCTGCCAAGCTTTGGAACAGCCTACCGGAAACAATCCGTGGCATACAGGACCTTCTGGCTTTCAGGAAAGCCATCAAAACCCACCTTTTTCAGTAATCTCCCCTTCTCCCCTCTGGTGCTTTCTTCTTTCTGCCTTCAGCTTCACTCGCAGCGCCGGGACGCCCCTTGGCTGGGGCAGCCGAGCGCTATATAAATCCCAATAACATAACATAACATAACATAACATAAGATTGACTTTACAACCATCACCATAAGGGTTGTTTGGACTGGTGCAAGGTGCTCACTAGAATAGTGAACATCATATACCAGGCCAACTTCTCGCATCGTGGACAACTAAATTTGATGTTCCTCTTGGGACACACAAACATTTCAAAAAATCATTCTCCGCGATTTGCAGGCAGTCTCCAGCATTGTGCCCCCATATTTCACTGCCATAAGTTGCTGTAGCCACGGATTTAGCCTTATAGACTTGCAGCATGGATCCAGTAGGTTTTTTTCCCCAATTTGGAGGCAAAATTAAAAATTGCTGTGTTCACCCTCGCCACGTCCCCTTTCTTTTATAAAATATGAAGGCCCCATTTGAGCTTATTATCAAAAAGGACCCCTTGGTAAGAGAACGTGTTGGTGAGGGGAATTTTTGAGTCTCCAACTTTAAATCGGTAGTTCTTTTTTGGAGGCTGCCCTACCTGCATGACGTAAGATTTGGTATTATTTATTGTCAAATCGATGTCTGAAATAAAAGCTTCAAAGGCAGTTAAAAGTGCTTGTAGTCCCCTTTCTGTCCTGGATATGAGGACGGCATCGTCCGCATATAACAGGACCGGGATCCCACGCCGGCCTACTCTGGGGCAGTCAGCCCCCAACCCCCTCAAAACACTATCTAGTTCATTAATATAAAAATTAAACAAAAATGGGGCCAAAATGCATCCTTGTCGGACTCCCTTTTAAATATTAAAATCCTTGGTTACACTCAGGTCCTGTGAGAACCTGACATTTGCTTTTGTGGACCTGTGTATGTCCTCTAAAAAATCTACAATACCATTCTCAACTCCCGTTGCCCTAATGGACTGCCAACGCTTATTCCTGTTAACACAGTCAAAAGCTGAGGACAAGTCCATGAAGGCAAGGTGAATAGTCCCCTGACGAACCACAGTGTACTTACTCAGTATCAAAAAAAGGTTAAGACACTGGGCAATGGTAGATCGCCCCTTACAGAACCCATACTGGACATCAGACAAAATCTTATTGTCCTCTGCCCATGATGAAAGTCTCTGCAGTAGGACCCTCCCCACTACTTTCACCACTGAATCTAGGAGTGATATGGGTCTATAACAATGAGGGCTACTTTTATCTCCTTTTTTAAAAACCAGGACTATAGTAGAAGTCGCCCATGACTGGGGACAGCCATGTTGTACTGCAGCGTTAAAAACAGACTCCAATATAGGCGCTCAGAAGGCGGGGTCAGACTTAAAAAGTTCATGGGGTATCCCATCGGGACCAGGGGCTTTGCCAGCTGTTAACACTTTTCAGTAGTTCACCCCTCCCAAACCTTATTTCCACTGCATTGGGACCGGGTGGCAACATGTCATTCTGCTCGGAGGAACAATCGAACATCTGCTCATAGTGGGCTTCCCATTCCTCCTTAGATATATATCATTCAAGGCCACCCCCCCCTCCCCTGATCAAATAGTGGTTTATTTAACACGCTCCAGAACTTTGAGCTATTGCTGAGTGTTTCAGGGTCCAATAGCTCCCCCCACGCTTCATCCCTTAGAGCTCCCTTTCTCGTAGCTAAAGCCGACTTATAATCCCTGCGGCACGCGGTAACTTCGGCTTGTACTCTGGGTTTGATGGCTAGAGCTTCCCTCAGCTGTTTTGCTGCTAAGGAGCAGTGACAATCAAACCATCTAGGACCCACATGTGTTTGGTTCTTGGCTGGTGCAGATAGCAACACAGTCACCTTTTCTGTAATAGCCTTAAAGGCCACTAACACCTTTTTAGGTGAATGCCTACCCTGGGTGCAAAGGGTTATATTGTGCACACAAGCAATTTTAATATTATGAAAAATTTATTCTGGAGTTACTTGCGACCATCTCAATCCACGTTTTCCATCAGTTGGACGGAGCAGGCCCAGTTTAGGTGTTTCCCCTGTTTTTACTGCCCAACGACCGGTCAGGTAGAGAGAGAACGGGTTGTGGTCACTAAATTCACTCTCAGTAATTGGAAAAAGTACCTACGGAGGATTGCATTAATGATGAAATTAAAACAAAGTCAATAAAAGACCCATTCCCATGCCCCTTAAAGGTAGGCACCGTGAAACTAGTATGGGGATCCAATATAGCCATGGTAGATATCAAATCTAGGTCATTAATCAGGTCATTTAACCGTTCCCCTTCAACCGTATGCTCAAAATTAAGTCCATACATTCGAGGACAGCTCAGCTTTGAAATATATGACAATAACGGGTTGGTGCATGGTTGAATATTAAAATCGCCTGCAACCGTAATGTTGTTTAGGCTATGACTCAGGGAATTGGTTATAAGTTCACTCAGAGCTGTTATATTACTAAAATCAGACTGAGAAGAAATAGTTATAAAAATAGAGTTATAAAAATTAACTAGTCCCCAGGTGTGAGTCCCCTTTCGTATTGCTAGTGCGAGGATACCTAGATGTGAAGAGGTCACTACGTGGACTTTGCAAGCAACAGCTACTGAAATATAAATAACCAATCCCCCATTGGTCTCCCCCTCATGGATGCTATAGCTGGGACAAAGTAGGCCTTGTAGCCTTCTAGGAAAAGGTCACACTCTACCGACCAAGTTTCCTGTAGGCAGATTATCAGAAATTGCTTCACATAAGCTATCCATCTGGAGTCCCTTAACTTGACAGCCAAACCTGCTATGTTCCAGGAGATAAAGTTGTTCGATCTCCCCCTTTGTTTGTTGGCCCCATCAACCCCTAATGTGCCCGGCGCCATCCCCCTCCCCCCGCCGGGGGTACTGATTCCCCAAGTGAGTCGCAAGCCTCCATGCCTGACAAGGTTTCAAATCTGTTGTTTACTGGCAGTCTATACCCAGTTTCACATTGCCTGTTCAGGGAAAACTGTGGTATCATCAAGGGGATAGGGTAGTGTAAAGATCTCAATCTTGACCAACCATCCCCCTGGTAGTGTTCCTCATTAACAGGTCTCACCGGGTCCCTATAAAATTGGTGGCCTATAGAAGAACCCCAGGGGTAGTAATCTAATTGCAGTACCCGTAAGTGGCGAGGGGCAATAACCTCTTGAAAAGATTCGGCCTACAGTATAGGGGTTGTCAAAATTGATAATAATACAGTCTCCCGTCCCTTGTTTACTGGATCTGCCGATCCAGTTGAACCTACGTGCCATGATTATGTTGTTAGATAAGTTGGCTCCATCTATGGTGTTCTGGGAGAACCATTACGTTATTTTGTTCATAAATTGCCCATAATTTTCACTCTTTCCTGGTGGAAGGGCAGGAATATACCCAAGTATAACTACATATGGACTGGATTCTGGTGGGAGATCGATAGTTGGTAATCTTGAAGGTGCAAGAGACTCCTCCCCAGACCTCTTATTTAGCTGCGGCAAAGATGAGGCGCTTCTGGTGTTGGAGGGTTGTTCTGAATCTATTTTATCTCCGTTGATCACCCTGGGACTACTTGGGCCCCTTATTTCCTGGGGCCTGCTTTCGACTAAAACTAACGCATTATCGGCTTCCTCGCCTCTGTCGTGCCCCACTCTATCTTTCATAATGGGCTCTTGGGTTTTAGTTTTATGTGGGTTCACTGTATCAGTGACCTGAGGGACATTAGCCAACAGTGATTCTAAATTAGACAACCTTGATTCAACCCCACATATTTTTTGTACAATAGGATCTAGGAGGGTAGTCATCATGGTTTCTAATCTTCCCCAAAAATCCCCTTCCACAGGGCCAACAGGTAATACATCAACATTAATCTGGTTGTGGTTACTTGAATATCTCTCCGTAGCATTACCCTTGTCATGTATTTCTATCACGGTCACCCCCTGGTTGCCTGACACTGGGTGCACGGGTTGTCTAGATCCTTGATGTGGTACTGACTTTCTTGGGGCAGGTAGTTACCATTTTTTGTTTCTGTGCCCTTCCCCGTAATTTATGATTAACAGGGCTAAGTACCTGTTCCTGAATCCCTGAAAGCCTGGTTTCATTCAATAGTGAAGTGTCAGCCTCCAACAGTGAACTCCGTTGTGTATCAAGGGGCGGTGTTACATGGTTAAGGGTGGTCGGGGCGTCTGGGTAGGCGGGAGTAATAGAGAGCCTACCCTGTGAGGGGAAGGGTTCCAGGAATAACCTACGCTCCGTTAATATAATTTCTTTGGTAAGAACTGATTCTGCCCTCGATAAAAAGGCATGTAGAGTTCCAACCACTCCTTGACCTGCAACTACTTTCAGTCTACTCATTTTATATTATAATCTATTAAAAGTAAGCGGAATAATAGGTACAAGTTCTATACTACAAAACAGATAGGGGAATGTACTTAGTGGTTGATACCACAAATTGTCCTAAAAACCGGCTCAATTGGATACGATACCACAGTACCTAGTTCTGACAATGACCACAGAATATAAATAAAACTTGTACCAAACCCCTGCAATATGCTACAATTTATGTGTACTTTGACAATGAAAAATAAACTTACATATATAAAATATAATTGGCATTAAATGCCATTAGATATTAAAATTTAGGAACTTGCTTGTGAGCCAGGCAAGCACCCGAGGGCGGGCCGAATAAAAAAACAGATATGAAATAGCTGTTAGTCCAGAGATAGTTTACAGGCTGGAATCTGAGGAAAATAACAGCTATAATTCCAAGCCACTCTTCACAGAGTATCAGCCATTGTCAGTGTTAGACGATGAATATAATGCAATCCATAGGGTATTTCAAATGTTAGAATGTCACACAACCTTACTTGTAGATCTACAGGGTGTGGTAGGGATTGCAAAATTAAGAGGGGTGGCCAGGCCGGCCTCAGACGGTCTCTGACGGGCGCGGATGGGCCCGCCCTTGGCCCGGGCTTCGCCTGGGCAGCGCCCGCGCGCGTCCCGCGCTGCGTTGAGCCTCCGGGATTTTTATGCGCCTCCTGGCGCTCAATTATGATGCGATGCTCCTGAGCCACCGGGGCTTCTGGGAGGTGTAGTCCCCCCACCTGTCAGGCGCAGCAGAGGCGGCAGTGATGCTGGCGGCCACAGCCTCGAGCAACCAGCAGCGGTCCCCACCCTGAGCTGTGGGACTCGGCGAGGCAGCAATGAAGGTCCTGGCAAAGGTCAGCAAGTGGCAGTTAGATATCTGAGGTATAGTAGCTCTGCAGGGTCTTGTGGTCTCAGGGCTTGTACCTCATTGGCTGAAGTTTGGGTCTTTAAAAGGATGAGAATGGGTTAAAAAAATTAAATTGCTTTCGCAATTCTTTTTCAATGTACTCCTTTTTGTACTGCTTAACAAAGAACAGTGGGATACCCACCATGACAACAGGGAAGAGTCAAGCATGTGAATCTATCAAAGCTCAATACTGGAGAAAAACATAGATAACCATTCGTCCTTCACCAGTTTATACACGTAACCTTCATTCTCCATCTAAAACTTCTCACAGAGGTTCCCTTCCATCTACCTTCCTCAGATTTATGTTTACATTCCCTTTATAACATTTATTTTAGAGGTGCCTTTAAATCTACCTTCTCTTGCTATGCATAAAGTGCCTCTGCTTCTTACCAGTGCTCACAAGCACTGTTCCAGTATATCTGAATACTCTGATATGCTTTAGAGGTACCTTTCATTCACCACCCCAAAGGTACTCATTGAGAAGTCTGTCCAACTCCTTCAATTAACTATTCATAAAGGAACCATTTCACCTATTTACAGAGGTACAGTCCCAAACTCACTGACCCAACACTTACATCAGCCTTACTTGAGTGTTCATACAACAATGCAGTCCCACTCAACTCAACTCAAATCAGCTTTATTCTGTTTTCATTTGATACATTAAAAACCATAAAAGCACAGTTTATAACAGCATTTAAAACTCATGAATCTTATTCGATAGTCATAAAACAGTTAATTTAAGCACCAACATAATTTGATAGTTCCGTTTCGTCATAATTATACAATAACATTGATACAATTAATTAAGAGGTTAAAACAAGGTTGTTACATCCAAAGAATTATTAATAAGAATAAGCCTAGGAATACACTCTAGTATAGAACATTGTTCAGAGTTGCTTTCTGTGTCTAATAGAGCTTTTCAGGAATTGTGCAATATTTCTCGTAAAACAATCTGAGTCCATAAACTGCAAAGCAAGGTAAGCTGGACAGCACTGTCACATCCCCCATAATTTCAAAATTGGTATAATCCACTTTTTTCTATGTTCTTTGTAAAATTGAAAGAACAATAAAACATGCATTGATGTTTAGGGTGAAACTGCATCACAAGGTCAATTGGGTAGAATTTTTGCCCAGTCATTCATTGTCTGAAAGTTTACCAGGCGGTGAAATATGTCCAGTCTAAGGCGTGTTAGTACAAATCTATCATACCCACTTGATGTGTACGTTAAGTATGATTGAATACTGAATGTTGACTGCATCATTTGGTTTCTTTATACCATGGGCTTTTGTGCCTCGGAGGCGAATCTAATCTCCTCCATATGGGTCATACATTGCTTTTTAAAGGTTTTTCTTGGGATTGACCCAATCAATGTAGGGTTTTTATAGAACTCGGGTAGGCCTATATCCGTCAGAAAGTCTTTTATATATTTAAACCACACAATCTTTAGTACGTTTTCTAGCTTGAGGCTGTCACTGAATACATTTCGATTAAAACTTGCTCTTGAGGACGTCCAAATCCGGTGCCATAGTAGTACCGATTGGATTTTTATTATATCTACGATGTAAGATATCCCTAACTCAGTGTGGCATATGTACGTTGAGGTGCCTTGTGGGACTGCCAATAGATGTCTTAAAAAGACATTCTCCACTTTCTGAATTTCATCTACATTGCAGTATCCCCAAACCCCAACCCCATAGATCGCTGTACTAACACACTTAGCTTGATAGATTTGAAGCATCTCTACTGAGGGTCTCTTGCCTAATTTCTGACAAAAATTCACTAAGGCCATAGCTGTTCTCATAAAGAGTAATTTCCTGGCTTTGATCGCTTGATGCCATGAACTCTTATTGTCAATTAAATTGCCTAGCAAGGGATTATTGTGGACTCCACTTTTTTATTTTCTATGAAGAGGTCTTACTGCTTTCTTCTGCAAGTCCCACAGCTCATTATAAAAGTTTTAAAAGTGTTTATTCTTAGACCTAGGTCTTTCATAAACTCATTCCCACTCACACAGATATTCTTCCACATGCACCTATCGAATAATCACACAGCATCACATAAAACTATACTGGGCTCAGGGATATAAACCTACTTCCCCCTATTACTGAGCAGCCTGTCAGTCACATAGGATACGTGCATCTCACCTTCAAAGCACTCAGATGGTACTGCATCATTACCCATCCACCTTTCCTTGCACACATAACGAAAACTGTTAGTCACCCTCCAGTTTCCCAACAGAATCCTGGACTCTTACTCTACAGCATACTTACTGAGGAGCTTTTCTTCCGCTTGTTCCCCATTATTCCCAATTTAATCTTCAAAGGAATCATTTTTTTTCCTTTCAACTTTTTCTTCGGCTCCATAACCCGAGGGCTTTTACTTCGTTTTTTGTGCCCTGGGCCTGCCAAAAAGAGTGGTCAGAGAGTCAGCCTAGTTGATGAAATAGTGGAAATACTGCAGTACTGTTACATTTTAATGCCACATTAACAGAAAAGCACACATTTAATGTTACTCATTAGTAGTTCTATGTCCTAAATCAACATATTCTATATTAAACTAACATAGAACATTTGCAAGTATGTTTAGGATCGTGGGAAAACTCCAAAAGAGATGATTTCTTCATAAAATGTAAACATTGTCTACAGTTAGATAAAATACACTGCATGCTTTTTATTGACCATCTAACTTTGATTCAACTAACTTCTGACCTGGAAAATGCTGAGACTAGTGGGTCTTGATGTTGCTTTCCTGTCCGCCATTAAAGCACTTGATACTAATAAACTGGCATGGTTCCATTAAGGAAAGGATAGGGGGTGGAGGGGGATAGTTGGGATAGGGGCTTAATAGATGGATTTCTAGTACAGAAGGGTGTAGAGCAGGAGTGTGCCGTGATCCCCCCCAGTCTTTAATGTGTCCATCAACACTATGAAAGACCACCTACAGAACAGCGTGTTTGATGTTTCTATTAAGGCATCACTGCAGCTCTTTATCAACGACGTAATGGTCAAGGTAATTACAGGACAAGTAGCGCCTAGAGTTCTATTGACCAGAAAACCATCTCAATATTAACTCATCAAAGTATATTGCAGAGCGGTAGCGCTGGGTCCAGGATGCTGATCAAAAGCTGGGGGATAAAAGCTAGAAGGATATGCCAGTTTAGCAATTTGAGATAAGGTTTGTGACAAAAAGATGCTAGAACCATAAGAAATATTACAGCAAGCAGCCAAGGACAGGAGTCATCAAAAAAAGAAGTGGTAAAGAGGTCTCTGCTGCCTGTAGCATTAATATGCTTAAGTTCACATCGCAAATAGTTGCACTAGAATGCACACCCTTCTTGAGAACCCAAGACAACTGGCTCCTATGGCATATTTAAACCAATCAAGGGTTCTTAACTAGACAACAAGTATGTTACCATAGGTTTTAAATTTGAGCATTATTTTATAAAAGAATGTTGTGGAAGAAAAGGTTACTTACCTGCAACACTGGTTCTCTAGCAAGGGTATCTTCATAAATTCATAAAATTAGAATATCTTCGTGCCCTTGCATAATCTTGAAAAACAATTTCAACAAAGAGAAAAAAAATCACTCAAACAAGAAATAATCAGGTTCAATACATAGGCAACAGGTACGTTATATTATGTGTTGCCTTTTACAAATATAATACTGAAAAGTGAAAAAAATATCTGTGAACCTACCTGTCACCTTTAATATTTTTTCTTCTCAGTTTTTTTAGGAAAGGTAAAAACAACATTTCTCACATGCCACATCCTCAAACAGATAACCAAAACTGTTCTGAGGCTTCAAGACAGCAAAAGGCTAACAGAATCCCACATGTAGCACAGAAAGGTTACCCTCTATCAAGGAGGAGTATGGATTGTTAAAAGTAAGTAACTTTCGCTATAGCAAGGGATCAATTAATATTTACAAACATAAGAACAGAATAACAGGCTAATCCCAGCCTAGAAGGATGGTGAGCTGTAAGCAATGGAAGGTAGGGATATATCAAAAAAGGCTTTAACAACTGCAGCTTTGATTGTAAGGTAAGAACAGCGAACCTAAAGCACTAAGTAGTCATAATGTCATGTTCAACTCTACCCTTTTTGGATTTATCACACTTCAAAGACCAGGAAGTCTGGAGTTATTTATTTCACAGCTCAAATCATGATGTGATACATCCATTGATGGTTATTACATCCAAAAATGTGTGAGACAATGTTGAAAAATAATTTTGGTAACCACAAAGTCTCAACAGGGGAGCACCACAAATGAGGGAGGCATTACAGAATTAAATACCCCTGGAGGCATATTTATTTTGAACTGCTTCAGTTATTCTGTGATGAAGTACTGATCATACATGACAGCAACACCAGCCTTGAGGCCCAAAGGAAAAAATAAACAATACTTTATAGGAGATTGTGAAAGATAATATAGGAAATTATTTAAGTAAACACTGCAGCATCATAGTAGCTAAAGGGGCTTAAAGTGTATAACATGAAAACAAAAAAGAAGTCTGAAAGGCCTACACTGAAAGCTGTAAAAAAGGTATCCTGTCTGTAGGAAGCTGACTCAGTGTATGGTGTACACTTATTGGTGAGGCACCCCTCGCTGAGTCCAGGTAACCCTTAACGATAGTTGCAGTGGTGCCTGATAACCAAAGCTCTCAAGAGGTAGCTGTGGAAAGCAGCAAAGGCTTATTTAGGAGGGTGTAAAGCAGGTACATTACCACACAGTTAGTCAGTGAAGCTTACACACAAGAAAGAATCACTCCAGAGTTAGAAAAAAATCTTGTATTTATTATACAGCAACACTAAAATTACTTGGGTATATCTCCTACTCGGCGATATCAATACACATAGAAATACACTTCAAAACAGGTAAACAAAGCATAGGAAACACTATGGTAAAAAAATGGAATGCGAGGTGAGTACCAAACCAAGACTAACAGCCAAGGAACTAGAGGCCTGGGCTAGAAAAGAATCACCACAGATAAGTAAATGAAAGTTGCTAGGGGAGCGTGTGCAGGGGTGATACTCCGGGGCAGTGCCCATAGAATAATGTAGGGACGTCGCAATTGCAGTTTTATGGATTCAGGACCCTTCCCAGAAGACCTAGAGGAAACCCTCTGGAAACAGAAAGGTTGGAGGACATCCCCACCCGTAGATACTAAGAGACCCAAGATACCTATACCAAGGAGCACGGGTGCATAGATGCGAAGTGGTGTTGGAACCACCTGGTTCAGTGGGGAATCTTGGATGTCCAGCTGCAACAGAGTCTCGTGGACTATGTTTCTGGAACCCAGACGTGGATTCCGGGTGAGGAGTACCTGCAAAAAGAGGGGACAGAGTCCCAACCACCCGTAGATGTCTAGGAAGAACAGGAGTGGGATGCCAGCCTTGTAGGATATACTTTGCTGTAGCACGGAGGTCTTGAAGATGCAGCTATGGATCCCAGGCAACGTCGCAGAAGCCCAGGAGATGTCCACGAGCAGTACCACGTCAGTTGTCGAGATACAGTAAGGTCAGTGGATGGCAGGACCACCAACAAGCCTTGGCAAATGCAACAGGCATGTTGCATGTGTTGCAGACTAGCCAGGTATGAGGAACTCACCCAGCCATGGTAAGTCAGGAATGGCCCTCAGCAAACAGGACAGCAAGAAAGAATCATTGTCAACAAGGCTAGAACAGTCTTCAGCGTTGACAAAATTGGTGTCTGGCTCACTGACGAGGAGGTCGCTGTCGAGAAGGCTGAGGCTGTCGATAAAGTGTAGGCGGTGCTCCAATTGGAGGCTGTGGTCACCTTTATCGTCGAGGGTGCCGGCGACGATTTTCTTGTCAACCCTGGGAAACTTGTCGACAATCTTTCAGTCTATGGAGTAGACGATAGCTTCTTAGAGGAGTAAAGTACCTGAGGTGGAGGTGCAGGAGGCTCAGATCTAATTTTTGAAGGTCTTTTTGAGGAGGAAACTGTGTCTTTTTTCTTGAAGAGACCTCACCTTGTGGAGACTTAGATGGGCTGCACTTCTTGTAAGACCAATGAGAGGTCTTTTTGGAGGATTTTCTAGGAAGCTCCTGAGAGGAGTGAGAATCGGAAATATCTCATTCCCTCTTTTGAGACCTTCTTGAGAAAGATGAAGAATCCTCACTGTGGTCCTCCTCTGACAGAGCTTCATTTCTGGTTTTAAGATTTTGCAGCCATAACAACAGCATTCCTTCATGGTCTTTCAAGGTTTTAGTTGAAAAGGTATGACATACCTTGCAGTCGTTGTGTGATGGATAAAGACAGTATATGCAGTCTTGATGGGGGTCATGAGAATAAATAATTTTTTACCACACGGTCAGAATAGCCCTTTCTTTGCTGCTTCTTACATGGTAAAACTTAGATTCGGAGCAAGAAAAATATATATGCACGTGTGTGTGTGTTTGTGTGTGTGTGTGTGTGCGTGTGGGTGTGTGTGCATGTGTGTGTGCTTGTGTGCGTGTGTGTGTGCGTGTGTGTCTGTGCGTGTGCGTGCGTGTGTGTGTGTGCATACACACACACACGTGGAGATATAATTCTGAAAATCTTCTGGAATTACTGGAACAGGTAGAACTGAGCAGAGAGTAGAGCTCAGTGGAGACTCCCTCACACGATGTGTAGTAGAAAATCTGAGGGACTGGGGCTTCTCACAGAAGTGTTCCAGAAAGTTGAGCAACCGGATTAGTTGAACCTTAGGTTTGGTCTCTTTTTTTAAAATGACTATGATATGCTACTAAACTGAAGGACTTGGGGCCTTTCTAGTCTAAACCTATCATTGCATAATTTTTCTAAGGTACCGTGGGGTTCACATTTCGACGGCGAGGAATGATTCAAGCATTCAGATGACAAATGGTTAAAATGAAAAATTAAGTAACACCCTCAAGACAAAGGGAATGGAAGAACAGGTTTTTCAGAAGCAGTATAAAGCTAAAGATTGCAGATTCTTCCAGAGAAGGGTTCAGTCCTATCGGTGTTCCTTTCAGCTGGAACAACAATATCTACCGGGCCAAAGATGAATGGCATTCATCCAACCTCAAGACTACCTCAAAACTTGCAACAACTAGAAGAAGGTATTCTGCAGATTGGCGACAAAGACAGCCTTATACCAATTCTCCATTGCCCACACCAGTAGGAAGAACATATAAACGCCCCCCCCCTCCTCCACACCCTGCAGCCTACACTTATGACCCTGGGGAGCCCATCTCCCAGGGTCACCATTTTAAACAGGAGGGTGCCCATCCCGAGCACCCACCAAGCACATGTTGGGGCAGGAGCCCCAGAGCCCCCGCAACCCCAGCCGGCTCCCCACCTGCTGTAGGAGCTGCCATTGTTCCCGTCTGGAGAAAGCAGCTATTTATGCAGCTCCTTCTGAACAGGAGTAATCTGTTGTTCTGTTTTCCTGCCAGCATCACATCATTTCTAATGTTTCCGGCCGCTAGGAGCAGGCTTTGTGTTTGCTCCCATTTGGCAGGAGATTTAAAAATGCTCCCACCAGACGGGAACAAACACTTTTCCCTGCCTGCACTGCTGTAGGCAGGGAAACCATTGTGTAACGGGTGTGGGCTCCTCGGGACATCGCAAGTGAGCCGCCCCTCCCTTTTAATTAAGTAACGGTCCACTGGTATGTAGTCCCCAGGGCCTTTTTAAAACTCTGGGAGGGAGTGTGCACACACCAGCCCCTTGGTACATATATTGGGCCCCAAGGGATGGAGGACCCAGGGGCTGAATATGCCTCGGGAAGGGAGCCATGTGCCCCTCTCCTCTTAAAAAATGCATTGGGCCCCGAGGGATGGGATCAGGACAAAAACGTCTCAGAGGAGGCCCCACAAAAATCTTACATTTACACGGCCTAGGTAGGATGGGGTCCCCGGGGCCCAAATGGACTGGGAAGGGGGCCCTACTGAAGATCCCCTTCACCTAAATACATTAAATTGCAACATCCATTTTGTTTCTTGGCCACAACCCAGAGGGACCACCCCATGGGGCAAATTGTTTTTAAAAAAATACCTATTTAAAAAAACTAAAAACGTGAGTGCGCAACGTGAAAGACTCTTCTCCAACATTGCCGAAGCCAGTGAACAAGGGTATGATTCCTGAAACGCGTATGGCGTTAATCGGCGAAATGACATGCTGTGAAGAAAATTGTTATTGAGCTGCTGCCTGCCAAAGAATAAAGTGGCATATTTACACATCCTATGTGGGGTCTTCACGCTTTGAGCGCTTTCGTCTGGATTTATATAGTGGCCTGCTCCGTCACGAGGACTCCCCACTGCAGTTGATGCAGGTCTGTACACCCGTATTTCGGATGCACATCAGGAACGGCGTAGCCCCTTTAACAGGCGCAAGAAAAGCAACGGATGACATTTGCCTGTAACAGCAACCCGATGGATTTATATTGCCAAAAGGAGAAATATGGCCTTTTTCTACTATGGATTTTATTGAACCAAACTACCAAGACCACAATGCACTAATGCACGCGCCCGAGGGGGCGGGACTATGCCAATTAAAGAACGTGAGTGCGCAACGTGAAAGACTCTTCTCCGACATTGCCGAAGCCAGTGAACAAGGGTATGATTCCTTAAACGCGTATGGCGCTAATCAGCGAAATGACATGCTGTGAAGAAAATTGTTATTGAGCTGCTGCCTGCCAAAGAATAAAGTGGCATACTTACACGTCGTGTGTGGGGTCTTCACGCTTTGAGCGCTTTCGTCTGGATTTATATAGTGGCCTGCTCCAGTCACGAGGACTCCCCACTGCAGTTGATGCAGGTCTGTACACCCGTATTTCGGATGCACATCAGGAACGGCGTAGACCCTTTGCCAGGCACAAGAAAAGCAGCGGATGACATTTGCCTGTAACAGCAACCCGACGGATTTATATTGCCAAAAGGAGAAATATAGCCTTTTTCCACTATGGATTTTATTGAACCAAACTACCAAGACCACAATGCACTAATGCATGCGCCTGAGGGGGCGGGACTATGTCAATTAAAGAACGTCAGTGCGCAACGTGAAAGGTTCTTCTCCGACATTGCTGAAGCCAGTGAACAAGGGTATGATTCCTGAAACGCTTATGGCGTTAATCGGCGAAATGACATGCTGTGAGGAAAATTGTTATTGAACTGCTGCCTGCCAAAGAATAAAGTGCCATACTTACACATCGTATGTGGGGTCTTCACGCTTTGAGCGCTTTCGTCTGGAATTATATAGTGACCTGCTCCGTCACGAGGACTCCCCACTGCAGTTGATGCAGGTCTGTACACCCGTATTTCGGATGCACATCAGGAACGGCGTAGCACCTTTGCCCTGCGCAAGAAAAGCAACGGATGACATTTGCCTGTAACAGCAACCCGACGGATTTATATTGCCAAAAGGAGAAATATGGCCTTTTTCTACTATGGATTTTATTGAACCAAACTACCAAGACCACAATGCACTAATGCACGCGCCCGAGGGGGCGGGACTATGCCAATTAAAGAACGTGAGTGCGCAACGTGAAAGACTCTTCTCCGACATTGCCGAAGCCAGTGAACAAGGGTATGATTCCTTAAACGCGTATGGCGCTAATCGGCGAAATGACATGCTGTGAAGAAAATTGTTATTGAGCTGCTGCCTGCCAAAGAATAAAGTGGCATACTTACATGTCGTGTGTGGGGTCTTCACGCTTTGAGCGCTTTCGTCTGGATTTATATAGTGGCCTGCTCCAGTCGCGAGGACTCCCCACTGCAGTTGATGCAGGTCTGTTCACCCGTATTTCGGATGCACATCAGGAACGGCGTAGACCCTTTGCCAGGCACAAGAAAAGCAGCGGATGACATTTGCCTGTAACAGCAACCCGACTGATTTATATTGCCAAAAGGAGAAATATAGCCTTTTCCACTATGGATTTTATTGAACCAAACTACCAAGACCACAATGCACTAATACATGCGCCCGAGGGGGCGGGAGTATGCCAATTAAAGAACGTGAGTGCGCAACGTGAAAGGCTCTTTTCCGACATTGCCGAACCCAGTGAACAAGGGTATGATTCCTAAAACGCGTATGTCCTTAATCGGCGAAATTACATGCTGTGAAGAATATTGGTATTGAGCTGCTGCCTTCCAAAGAATAAAGTGGCATACTTACACGTCGTGTGTGGAGTCTTCACGCTTTGAGCGCTTTCGTCTGGATTTATATAGTGGCCTGCTCCGGTCACGAGGACTCCCCACTGCAGTTGATCCAGGTCTGTACACCCGTATTTCGGATGCACATCAGTAATGGCGTAGACCCTTTGCCAGGCGCAAGAAAAGCAGCAGATGACATTTGCCTGTATCAGCAACCCGATGGATTTATATTGCCAAAAGGAGAAATATAGCCTTTTTCCACTATGGATTTTATTGAACCAAACTACCAAGACCACAATGCACTAATGCATGTGCCCGAGGGGGCGGGACTATGCCAATTAAAGAACGTGAGTGCGCAACGTGAAAGGCTCTTCTCCGACTTTGCAGAAGCCAGTGAACAAGGGTATGATTCCTGAAACACGTATGGCGTTAATCGGCGAAATGACATGCTGTGAAGAAAATTGTTTTGAGCTGCTGCCTGTCAAAGAATAAAGTGGCATACTTACACATCGTATGTGGGGTCTTCACGCTTTGAGCGCTTTCGTCTGGATTTATATAGTGACCTGCTCCGTCACGAGGACTCCCCACTACAGTTGATGCAGGTCTATACACCCGTATTTCGGATGCACATCAGGTACGGCGTAGCCCCTTTGCCAGGCGCAAGAAAAGCAGCGATGACATTTGCCTGTAACAGCAACCCAAGGGATTTATATTGCCAAAAGGAGAAATATAGCCTTTTTCCACTATGGATTTTATTGAACCAAACTACCAAGACCACAATGCACTAATGCACCTGCCCGAGGGGGCGGGACTATGCCAATTAAAGAACGTGAGTGCGCAACGTGGAAGGCTCTTCTCCGACATTGCCGAAGCCAGTGAACAAGGGTATGATTCCTGAAACGCGTATGGCCTTAATCGGCTAAATGACATGCTGTGAAGAAAATTGTTATTGAGCTGCTGCCTGCCAAAGAATAAAGTGGCATACTTACACATCGTGTGTGGGGTCTTCACGCTTTGAGCGCTTTTGTCTGGATTTATATAGTGGCCTTCTCTGGTCACGAGGACTCCCCACTGCAGTTGATGCAGGTCTGTACACCCGTATTTCGGATGCACATCAGGAACGGCATAGCCCCTTTGCCAGGCGCAAGAAAAGCAGCGGATGACATTTGCCTGTAACAGCAACCCGACGGATTGTTATTGAGCTACTGCCTGCCAAAGAATAAAGTGGCATACTTACACGTCGTGTGTGGGGTCTTCACGCTTTGAGCGCTTTCGTCTGGATTTATATAGTGGCCTGCTCCGGTCACGAGGACTCCCAACTGCCGTTGATGCAGGTCTGTACACCCGTATTTCGGATGCACATCAGGAACGGCATAGCCCCTTTGCCAGGTGCAAGAAAAGCAGCGGATTACATTTGCCTGTAACAGCAACCCAACGGATTTATATTGCCAAAAGGAGAAATATAGCCTTTTTCTCCTATGGATTTTATTGAAACAAACTACCAAGACCACAATGCACTAATGCACGTGCCCGAGGGGGCGGGACTATGCCAATTAAAGAACGTGAGTGCGCAACGTGAAAGGCTCTTCTCCGACTTTGCCGAAGCCAGTGAACAAGGGTATGATTCCTGAAACACGTATGGCGTTAATCGGCGAAATGACATGCTGTGAAGAAAATTTTTTGAGCTGCTGCCTGTCAAAGAATAAAGTGGCATACTTACACGTCGAGTGTGGATCTTCACGCTTTGAGCGCTTTTGTCTGGATTTATATAGTGGCCTTCTCCGGTCACGAGGACTCCCCACTGCAGTTGATTCAGGTCTGTACACCCGTATTTCGGATGCACATCAGGAACGGCATAGCCCCTTTGCCAGGCGCAAGAAAAGCAGCGGCTGAAATTTGCCTGTAACAGCAACCCGACGGATTTATATTGCCAAAAGGAGAAATATAGCCTTTTTCCACTCTGGATTTTATTGAACCAAACTACCAAGACCACAATGCAGCAATGCACGCGCCCGAGGGGGCGGGACTATGCCAATTAAAGAACGTGAGTGCGCAACGTGAAAGGCTCTTCTCCGACATTGCCGAAGCCAGTGAACAAGGGAATGATTCCTGAAATGCGTATGGCGTTAATCGGCGAAATGACATTCTGTGAAGAAAATTGTTATCGAGCTGCTGCCTGCCAAAGAATAAAGTGGCATACTTACACGTCGTCTGTGGGGTCTTCACGCTGTGAGCGCTTTCGTCTGGATTTATATAGTGGCCTGCTCCGGTCACGAGGACTCCCCACTGCAGTTGATGCAGGTCTGCACACCCATATTTCGGATGCACATCAGGAACGGCGTAGCCCCTTTGCCAGGCGCAAGAAAAGCAGCGGATGACATTTGCCTGTAACAGCAACCCGACGGATTTATATTGCCAAAAGGAGAAATATAGCCTTTTTCCACTATGGATTTTATTGAACCAAACTACCAAGACCACAATGCACTATTGCACGCGCCCGAGGGGGCTGGACTATGCCAATTAAAGAACGTGAGTGCGCAACATGAAAGGCTCTTCTCCGACATTGCCAAAGCCAGTGAACAAGGGTATGATTCCTGAAACGCGTATGGCGTTAATCGGCGAAATTACATGCTGTGAATAAAGTTGTTATTGAGCTGCTCCCTGTTAAAGAATAAAGTGGCATACTTACACATCGTGTGTGGGGTCTTCACGCTTTGAGCGCTTTCGTCTGGATTTATATAGTGGCCTGCTCCAGTCACGAGGACTCCCCACTGCGGTTGATGCAGGTCTGTAGACCCGTATTTCGGATGCACATCAGGAACGGCGGAGACCCTTTGCCAGGCACAAGAAAAGCAGTGGATGACATTTGCCTGTAACAGCAACCCGACTGATTTATATTGCCAAAAGGAGAAATATAGCCTTTTTCCACTATGGATTTTATTGAACCAAACTACCAAGACCACAATGCACTAATGCACGCGCCCGAGGGGGCGGGACTATGCCAATTAAAGAACGTGAGTGCGCAACGTGAAAGGCTCTTCTCTGACATTGCCGAAGCCAGTGAACAAGGGTATGATTCCTGAAATGCGTATGTCCTTAATCGGCAAAATTACATGCTGTGAAGAATATTGTTATTGAGCTACTGCCTGCCAAAGAATAAAGTGGCATTATTGCACATCGTGTGTGGGGTCTTCACGCTTTGAGCGCTTTCGTCTGGATTTATATAGTGGCCTGCTCCAGTCACGAGGACTCCCCACTGCAGTTGATGCAGGTCTGTAGACCCGTATTTCGGATGCACATCAGGAACGGCGGAGACCCTTTGCCAGGCACAAGAAAAGCAGTGGATGACATTTGCCTGTAACAGCAACCCGACTGATTTATATTGCCAAAAGGAGAAATATAGCCTTTTTCTCCTATGGATTTTATTGAACCAAACTACCAAGACCACAATGCACCAATGCACGCGCCCGAGGGGGCGGGACTATGCCAATTAAAGAACGTGAGTGCGCAACGTGAAAGGCTCTTCTCCGACATTGCCGAAGCCAGTGAACAAGGGTATGATTCCTGAAATGCGTATGGCGTTAATCGGCGAAATGACATTCTGTGAAGAAAATTGTTATCGAGCTGCTGCCTGCCAAAGAATAAAGTGGCATACTTACACGTCGTCTGTGGGGTCTTCACGCTGTGAGCGCTTTCGTCTGGATTTATATAGTGGCCTGCTCCGGTCACGAGGACTCCCCACTGCAGTTGATGCAGGTCTGCACACCCATATTTCGGATGCACATCAGGAACGGCGTAGCCCCTTTGCCAGGCGCAAGAAAAGCAGCGGATGACATTTGCCTGTAACAGCAACCCGACGGATTTATATTGCCAAAAGGAGAAATATAGCCTTTTTCCACTATGGATTTTATTGAACCAAACTACCAAGACCACAATGCACTATTGCACGCGCCCGAGGGGGCTGGACTATGCCAATTAAAGAACGTGAGTGCGCAACATGAAAGGCTCTTCTCCGACATTGCCAAAGCCAGTGAACAAGGGTATGATTCCTGAAACGCGTATGGCGTTAATCGGCGAAATTACATGCTGTGAATAAAGTTGTTATTGAGCTGCTCCCTGTTAAAGAATAAAGTGGCATACTTACACATCGTGTGTGGGGTCTTCACGCTTTGAGCGCTTTCGTCTGGATTTATATAGTGGCCTGCTCCAGTCACGAGGACTCCCCACTGCAGTTGATGCAGGTCTGTAGACCCGTATTTCGGATGCACATCAGGAACGGCGGAGACCCTTTGCCAGGCACAAGAAAAGCAGTGGATGACATTTGCCTGTAACAGCAACCCGACTGATTTATATTGCCAAAAGGAGAAATATAGCCTTTTTCCACTATGGATTTTATTGAACCAAACTACCAAGACCACAATGCACTAATGCACGCGCCCGAGGGGGCGGGACTATGCCAATTAAAGAACGTGAGTGCGCAACGTGAAAGGCTCTTCTCTGACATTGCCGAAGCCAGTGAACAAGGGTATGATTCCTGAAACGCGTATGTCCTTAATCGGCAAAATTACATGCTGTGAAGAATATTGTTATTGAGCTACTGCCTGCCAAAGAATAAAGTGGCATTATTGCACGTCGTGTGTGGGGTCTTCACGCTTTGAGCGCTTACGTCTGGATTTATATAGTGGCCTGCTCCGGTCACGAGGACTCCCCACTGCAGTTGATGCAGGTCTGTACACCCGTATTTCGGATGCACATCAGGAACGGCGTAGACCCTTTGCCAGGCGCAAGAAAAGCAGCAGATGACATTTGCCTGTAACAGCAACCCGACTGATTTATATTGGCAAAAGGAGAAATATAGCCTTTTTCCACTATGAATTTTATTGAACCAAACTACCAAGACCACAATGCACTGATGCACGTGCCCGAGGGGGCGGGACTAAGCCAATTAAAGAACGTGAGTGCGCAACGTGAAAGGCTCTTCTCCGACTTTGCCGAAGCCAGTGAACAAGGGTATGATTCCTGAAACACGTATGGCGTTAATCGGCGAAATGACATGCTGTGAAGAAAATTGTTTTGAGCTGCTGCCTGTCAAAGAATAAAGTGGCATACTTACACGTCGTGTGTGGGGTCTTCACGCTTTGAGCGCTTTCGTCTGGATTTATATAGTGGCCTGCTCCGGTCACGAGGACTCCCCACTGCAGTTGATGCAGGTCTGTACATCCGTATTTCGGATGCACATCAGGAACGGCGTAGCCCCTTTGCCGGGCGCAAGAAAAGCAGCAATGACATTTGCCTGTAACAGCAACCCAACGGATTTATATTGCCAAAAGGAGAAATATAGCCTTTTTCTCCTATGGATTTTATTGAACCAAACTACCAAGACCACAATGCACTAATGCACGTGCCCGAGGGGGCGTGACTATGCCAATTAAAGAACGTGAGTGCACAACGTGAAAGGCTCTTCTCCACCATTGCCGAAGCCAGTGAACAAGGGTATGATTCCTGAAACGCATATGGCCTTAATCGGCGAAATGACATGCTGTGAAGAAAATTGTTATTGAGCTGCTGCCTGCCAAAGAATAAAGTGGCATACTTACACATCGTGTGTGGGGTCTTCACGCTTTGAGCGCTTTCGTCTGGATTTATATAGTGGCCTGCTCCGGTCACGAGGACTTCCCACTGCAGTTGATGCACGTCTGCACACCCGTATTTCAGATGCACATCAGGAACGGCATAGCCCCTTTGCCAGGCGCAAGAAAAGCAGCGGATGACATTTGCCTGTAACAGCAACCCAACGGATTTATATTGCCAAAAGGAGAAATATAGCCTTTTTCTCCTATGGATTTTATTGAACCAAACTACCAAGACCACAATGCACTAATGCACGTGCCCGAGGGGGTGTGACTATGCCAATTAAAGAACGTGAGTGCGCAACGTGAAAGGCTCTTCTCCGACATTGCCGAAGCCAGTGAACAAGGGTATGATTCCTGAAATGCGTATGGCGTTAATCGGCGAAATGACATTCTGTGAAGAAAATTGTTATCGAGCTGCTGCCTGCCAAAGAATAAAGTGGCATACTTACACGTCGTCTGTGGGGTCTTCACGCTGTGAGCGCTTTCGTCTGGATTTATATAGTGGCCTGCTCCGGTCACGAGGACTCCCCACTGCAGTTGATGCAGGTCTGCACACCCATATTTCGGATGCACATCAGGAACGGCGTAGCCCCTTTGCCAGGCGCAAGAAAAGCAGCGGATGACATTTGCCTGTAACAGCAACCCGACGGATTTATATTGCCAAAAGGAGAAATATAGCCTTTTTCCACTATGGATTTTATTGAACCAAACTACCAAGACCACAATGCACTATTGCACGCGCCCGAGGGGGCTGGACTATGCCAATTAAAGAACGTGAGTGCGCAACATGAAAGGCTCTTCTCCGACATTGCCAAAGCCAGTGAACAAGGGTATGATTCCTGAAACGCGTATGGCGTTAATCGGCGAAATTACATGCTGTGAATAAAGTTGTTATTGAGCTGCTCCCTGTTAAAGAATAAAGTGGCATACTTACACATCGTGTGTGGGGTCTTCACGCTTTGAGCGCTTTCGTCTGGATTTATATAGTGGCCTGCTCCAGTCACGAGGACTCCCCACTGCAGTTGATGCAGGTCTGTAGACCCGTATTTCGGATGCACATCAGGAACGGCGGAGACCCTTTGCCAGGCACAAGAAAAGCAGTGGATGACATTTGCCTGTAACAGCAACCCGACTGATTTATATTGCCAAAAGGAGAAATATAGCCTTTTTCCACTATGGATTTTATTGAACCAAACTACCAAGACCACAATGCACTAATGCACGCGCCCGAGGGGGCGGGACTATGCCAATTAAAGAACGTGAGTGCGCAACGTGAAAGGCTCTTCTCTGACATTGCCGAAGCCAGTGAACAAGGGTATGATTCCTGAAATGCGTATGTCCTTAATCGGCAAAATTACATGCTGTGAAGAATATTGTTATTGAGCTACTGCCTGCCAAAGAATAAAGTGGCATTATTGCACATCGTGTGTGGGGTCTTCACGCTTTGAGCGCTTTCGTCTGGATTTATATAGTGGCCTGCTCCAGTCACGAGGACTCCCCACTGCAGTTGATGCAGGTCTGTAGACCCGTATTTCGGATGCACATCAGGAACGGCGGAGACCCTTTGCCAGGCACAAGAAAAGCAGTGGATGACATTTGCCTGTAACAGCAACCCGACTGATTTATATTGCCAAAAGGAGAAATATAGCCTTTTTCTCCTATGGATTTTATTGAACCAAACTACCAAGACCACAATGCACCAATGCACGCGCCCGAGGGGGCGGGACTATGCCAATTAAAGAACGTGAGTGCGCAACGTGAAAGGCTCTTCTCCGACATTGCCGAAGCCAGTGAACAAGGGTATGATTCCTGAAATGCGTATGGCGTTAATCGGCGAAATGACATTCTGTGAAGAAAATTGTTATCGAGCTGCTGCCTGCCAAAGAATAAAGTGGCATACTTACACGTCGTCTGTGGGGTCTTCACGCTGTGAGCGCTTTCGTCTGGATTTATATAGTGGCCTGCTCCGGTCACGAGGACTCCCCACTGCAGTTGATGCAGGTCTGCACACCCATATTTCGGATGCACATCAGGAACGGCGTAGCCCCTTTGCCAGGCGCAAGAAAAGCAGCGGATGACATTTGCCTGTAACAGCAACCCGACGGATTTATATTGCCAAAAGGAGAAATATAGCCTTTTTCCACTATGGATTTTATTGAACCAAACTACCAAGACCACAATGCACTATTGCACGCGCCCGAGGGGGCTGGACTATGCCAATTAAAGAACGTGAGTGCGCAACATGAAAGGCTCTTCTCCGACATTGCCAAAGCCAGTGAACAAGGGTATGATTCCTGAAACGCGTATGGCGTTAATCGGCGAAATTACATGCTGTGAATAAAGTTGTTATTGAGCTGCTCCCTGTTAAAGAATAAAGTGGCATACTTACACATCGTGTGTGGGGTCTTCACGCTTTGAGCGCTTTCGTCTGGATTTATATAGTGGCCTGCTCCAGTCACGAGGACTCCCCACTGCAGTTGATGCAGGTCTGTAGACCCGTATTTCGGATGCACATCAGGAACGGCGGAGACCCTTTGCCAGGCACAAGAAAAGCAGTGGATGACATTTGCCTGTAACAGCAACCCGACTGATTTATATTGCCAAAAGGAGAAATATAGCCTTTTTCCACTATGGATTTTATTGAACCAAACTACCAAGACCACAATGCACTAATGCACGCGCCCGAGGGGGCGGGACTATGCCAATTAAAGAACGTGAGTGCGCAACGTGAAAGGCTCTTCTCTGACATTGCCGAAGCCAGTGAACAAGGGTATGATTCCTGAAACGCGTATGTCCTTAATCGGCAAAATTACATGCTGTGAAGAATATTGTTATTGAGCTACTGCCTGCCAAAGAATAAAGTGGCATTATTGCACGTCGTGTGTGGGGTCTTCACGCTTTGAGCGCTTACGTCTGGATTTATATAGTGGCCTGCTCCGGTCACGAGGACTCCCCACTGCAGTTGATGCAGGTCTGTACACCCGTATTTCGGATGCACATCAGGAACGGCGTAGACCCTTTGCCAGGCGCAAGAAAAGCAGCAGATGACATTTGCCTGTAACAGCAACCCGACTGATTTATATTGGCAAAAGGAGAAATATAGCCTTTTTCCACTATGAATTTTATTGAACCAAACTACCAAGACCACAATGCACTGATGCACGTGCCCGAGGGGGCGGGACTAAGCCAATTAAAGAACGTGAGTGCACAACGTGAAAGGCTCTTCTCCACCATTGCCGAAGCCAGTGAACAAGGGTATGATTCCTGAAACGCATATGGCCTTAATCGGCGAAATGACATGCTGTGAAGAAAATTGTTATTGAGCTGCTGCCTGCCAAAGAATAAAGTGGCATACTTACACATCGTGTGTGGGGTCTTCACGCTTTGAGCGCTTTCGTCTGGATTTATATAGTGGCCTGCTCCGGTCACGAGGACTTCCCACTGCAGTTGATGCAGGTCTGCACACCCGTATTTCAGATGCACATCAGGAACGGCATAGCCCCTTTGCCAGGCGCAAGAAAAGCAGCGGATGACATTTGCCTGTAACAGCAACCCAACGGATTTATATTGCCAAAAGGAGAAATATAGCCTTTTTCTCCTATGGATTTTATTGAACCAAACTACCAAGACCACAATGCACTAATGCACGTGCCCGAGGGGGTGTGACTATGCCAATTAAAGAACGTGAGTGCGCAACGTGAAAGGCTCTTCTCCGACATTGCCGAAGCCAGTGAACAAGGGTATGATTCCTGAAATGCGTATGGCGTTAATCGGCGAAATGACATTCTGTGAAGAAAATTGTTATCGAGCTGCTGCCTGCCAAAGAATAAAGTGGCATACTTACACGTCGTCTGTGGGGTCTTCACGCTGTGAGCGCTTTCGTCTGGATTTATATAGTGGCCTGCTCCGGTCACGAGGACTTCCCACTGAAGTTGATGCAGGTCTGCACACCCATATTTCGGATGCACATCAGGAACGGCGTAGCCCCTTTGCCAGGCGCAAGAAAAGCAGCGGATGACATTTGCCTGTAACAGCAACCCGACGGATTTATATTGCCAAAAGGAGAAATATAGCCTTTTTCCACTATGGATTTTATTGAACCAAACTACCAAGACCACAATGCACTATTGCACGCGCCCGAGGGGGCTGGACTATGCCAATTAAAGAACGTGAGTGCGCAACATGAAAGGCTCTTCTCCGACATTGCCAAAGCCAGTGAACAAGGGTATGATTCCTGAAACGCGTATGGCGTTAATCGGCGAAATTACATGCTGTGAATAAAGTTGTTATTGAGCTGCTCCCTGTTAAAGAATAAAGTGGCATACTTACACATCGTGTGTGGGGTCTTCACGCTTTGAGCGCTTTCGTCTGGATTTATATAGTGGCCTGCTCCAGTCACGAGGACTCCCCACTGCAGTTGATGCAGGTCTGTAGACCCGTATTTCGGATGCACATCAGGAACGGCGGAGACCCTTTGCCAGGCACAAGAAAAGCAGTGGATGACATTTGCCTGTAACAGCAACCCGACTGATTTATATTGCCAAAAGGAGAAATATAGCCTTTTTCCACTATGGATTTTATTGAACCAAACTACCAAGACCACAATGCACTAATGCACGCGCCCGAGGGGGCGGGACTATGCCAATTAAAGAACGTGAGTGCGCAACGTGAAAGGCTCTTCTCCGACATTGCCGAAGCCAGTGAACAAGGGTATGATTCCTGAAACCCGTATGTCCTTAATCGGCAAAATTACATGCTGTGAAGAATATTGTTATTGAGCTACTGCCTGCCAAAGAATAAAGTGGCATACTTGCACGTCGTGTGTGGGGTCTTCACGCTTTGAGCGCTTACGTCTGGATTTATATAGTGGCCTGCTCCGGTCACGAGGACTCCCCACTGCAGTTGATGCAGGTCTGTACACCCGTATTTCGGATGCACATCAGGAACGGCGTAGACCCTTTGCCAGGCGCAAGAAAAGCAGCAGATGACATTTGCCTGTAACAGCAACCCGACTGATTTATATTGGCAAAAGGAGAAATATAGCCTTTTTCCACTATGAATTTTATTGAACCAAACTACCAAGACCACAATGCACTAATGCACGTACCCGAGGGGGCGGGACTATGCCAATTAAAGAACGTGAGTGCGCAACGTGAAAGGCTCTTCTCCGACTTTGCCGAAGCCAGTGAACAAGGGTATGATTCCTGAAACACGTATGGCGTTAATCGGCGAAATGACATGCTGTGAAGAAAATTGTTTTGAGCTGCTGCCTGTCAAAGAATTAAGTGGCATACTTACACGTCGTGTGTGGGGTCTTCACGCTTTGAGCGCTTTCGTCTGGATTTATATAGTGGCCTGCTCCGGTCACGAGGACTCCCCACTGCAGTTGATGCAGGTCTGTACATCCGTATTTCGGATGCACATCAGGAACGGCGTAGCCCCTTTGCCGGGCGCAAGAAAAGCAGCGATGACATTTGCCTGTAACAGCAACCCAACGGATTTATATTGCCAAAAGGAGAAATATAGCCTTTTTCTCCTATGGATTTTATTGAACCAAACTACCAAGACCACAATGCACTAATGCACGTGCCCGAGGGGGCGTGACTATGCCAATTAAAGAACGTGAGTGCACAACGTGAAAGGCTCTTCTCCACCATTGCCGAAGCCAGTGAACAAGGGTATGATTCCTGAAACGCATATGGCCTTAATCGGCGAAATGACATGCTGTGAAGAAAATTGTTATTGAGCTGCTGCCTGCCAAAGAATAAAGTGGCATGCTTACACATCGTGTGTGGGGTCTTCAAGCTTTGAGCGCTTTCGTCTGGATTTATATAGTGGCCTGCTCCGGTCACGAGGACTTCCCACTGCAGTTGATGCAGGTCTGCACACCCGTATTTCAGATGCACATCAGGAACGGCATAGCCCCTTTGCCAGGCGCAAGAAAAGCAGCGGATGACATTTGCCTGTAACAGCAACCCAACGGATTTATATTGCCAAAAGGAGAAATATAGCCTTTTTCTCCTATGGATTTTATTGAACCAAACTACCAAGACCACAATGCACTAATGCACGTGCCCGAGGGGGTGTGACTATGCCAATTAAAGAACGTGAGTGCACAACGTGAAAGGCTCTTCTCCACCATTGCCGAAGCCAGTGAACAAGGGTATGATTCCTGAAACGCATATGGCCTTAATCGGCGAAATGACATGCTGTGAAGAAAATTGTTATTGAGCTGCTGCCTGCCAAAGAATAAAGTGGCATACTTACACATCGTGTGTGGGGTCTTCACGCTTTGAGCGCTTTCGTCTGGATTTATATAGTGGCCTGCTCCGGTCACGAGGACTCCCCACTGCAGTTGATGCAGGTCTGCACACCCGTATTTCAGATGCACATCAGGAACGGCATAGCCCCTTTGCCAGGCGCAAGAAAAGCAGCGGATGACATTTGCCTGTAACAGCAACCCAACGGATTTATATTGCCAAAAGGAGAAATATAGCCTTTTTCTCCTATGGATTTTATTGAACCAAACTACCAAGACCACAATGCACTAATGCACGTGCCCGAGGGGGTGTGACTATGCCAATTAAAGAACGTGAGTGCACAACGTGAAAGGCTCTTCTCCACCATTGCCGAAGCCAGTGAACAAGGGTATGATTCCCAAAACGCATATGGCCTTAATCGGCGAAATGACATGCTGTGAAGAAAATTTGTATTGAGCTGCTGCCTGCCAAAGAATAAAGTGGCATACTTACATGTCGTGTGTGGGGTCTTCACGCTTTGAGCACTTTCGTCTGGATATATATATATATATATATATATATATATACATTTTTTTATTTATTTTTTTACATTTTTTTTACACAGAGGACCTAGAGGACAAAGGACCTAGAATGGTTAGCAGTAAAAATGTTCTCTACATAGGTGTTACCAATGAAGCGTTTGATCTCATCTTACCACAAATCAGTGCCCCTAGGTCCCGGCCACCCTCAATATTCTCCCATCGCTGAGATTAATTTAGTGCCAGTTGTCATGCAGTGGTACATTTTTATTTCAGCCCAGTAATGTTTGACTCACAAGCCTGAATAAGCCAAGGGATAACTAACTGCTAATTAGCGAGTCCTCCAACCAGCTTCAATGCTACTGCTCTCTTCAGACTTGGTTATGATACAGAACTAGCAAGCCTGAGGGATAATTATGCACCCCCAAGGCACACCCTCACTGTCCTCCTGCCTGTCAGGATCTTCTCTGGAGTCAAAGTTCATTCTCAGTTTGTAAGACTCCCTTAGAGTTTCAGATTCACTGACACAACATAAACATAACAAAACATGTTTGTAAAGCGCACATATACCCAGAATGGTATATGAATAACAGAATAACAGATAAGAAAACAAGTTACTTACCTGTAACTACAGTTATCCAGTATTGGTATCTTTCATAGATTCACATGCCTGAATCATTCCCCATCGCCGAGGCGGGAGTCTCACGGTAAAGATATATACAATAGCAGTGCCTAAAAAACCTTGTAGTAGGCTGGAGAAAGGTATAGGCCAAACTAGGCCCAAAACTTTGCAGCCTATCTACCTCTTTTTGTAAAAAGAACTGAAATAGTAGCACCAGCCAATCGGCTGTCACCACCCTCTAGAACCTTCCCAGCTCAGGCAGTTCTCCTCAGATTTTCCCAGCACAAGTGAGAAGTAAGTATCCGTAAAAAAGAACTGCCCTGTCGGGGAAGAGGGTGGGTGCATGTGAATCTATGAAAGATACCAATACTGGATAACTGTAGTTACAGGTAAGTAACTTGTTTTCTTATCCAGTATTGGGGTATCTTTCATAGATTCACATGCCTGAATCAGAGTAACAAGCAGTAAGACTATATCTGTCGTTAGAGGAAGGTGGGAGACACAAAAGAGATTGTACCTATCCCCACGCAACCTGGAAGGTTATAGAGCTTATACATGTCTACAGAACATATGCAGCAAAAAACCTCCATACAATACAGTATAAAATCAGACAGTATTTGAAAAGGACAGAAAAAAGTACAGTGAATATAAATATGGTTTAAACATCCCAAATAATGAGAGATACCATAAATGTCTAACCTTAGTGAAGAAGATGCTGCAGCACCGCTTCCCCCACTGCTGTATCATCGTGAGATGCCGACTGCAAGTAGTAGTGCTTCGTAAAGGTGTGGACACTCTTCCACGTAGCAGCTCGGCAAATGTTCTCCAGCGTCACTCCAGCGAATAGGACAGTAGACGCTGACATCATTCTGGTAGAATGCGCTTTAACCCTTCTTGTCAGGGATTTGTTAGCCTTTTCGTGACAGAAGATAATTACAGAAGATAGCCACCTGGCTATAGTCGCTTTCGTTACAGCCTGCCCCAGTGTGGCTTGTCCATAAGCAACAAATAGCTGGTTAGATTTGCGTATGCTCTTAGTTCTTTGCAGGTAGAACTTAAGGCACCGTTTCACATCCAGGGAATGCAATGTCTTTTCTGCTGGAGTTACAGGGTCCGGGAAAAAGGTCCTTAGTTTTACAGGCTGATTAATGTGAAATTGCGATGGTACTTTTGGAATGAACTTAGGATTCGTTCTTAGCGTTACATAGTCTTTAGTGAAATGTAAGAAAGGTTCTGTGATCGTGAAGGCTTGCATCTCGCTGACTCTACGGGCCGAAGTGAGGGCTAGCAGGATAGCTACTTTCCATGTTAGAAACTTCAGCTCCGCTTTGTGAATAGGTTCAAATGGCCTCCTTAACAGTTGGGATAAAACAATATTGAGGTCCCACTCAGGAGGTGGAGGTCGAACTGGAGGGAAAGCTCGAAATAACCCTTTAAGAAATTGTTTTATTAATGAGGAAGAACACAGTGATGGTTTGTTGGAACTCTTCCTGAACCTGGAGATAGCGGCCAGGTGTACCTTAATAGAAGAGAAAACTAGACCTGCCTTGGCCAAGGACAGCAGGCAAGGTAGTATGTCCTCTGGTGGAGCTTGGAGCGGATGAACATTATTTGTCTCACACCAGCTACAGAATCGTTTCCACTTAAAACGGTATGTTCTGATGGTACTTTGAGCACGGGCTTGAGTTAAAATTGCTCTGCAATCTGTAGAAATGTTAAGATCTTTAAATTCTAGGAAGTCAGGAACCAGGCGTGCAAGTGAAGCGATTGAGGATCTGGGTGCAGAATCTGGCCTCCTTCTCTTGTCAGCATCGACATGGTCGGTCTGAGACGAAGTGGAGGTTGTCGAGACAGAAGAAGCAGTTCTTGGAACCAGTACTGCCTCGGTCAGCGAGGGGCAATTAGGAGAAGAGTACAATGTTCCCTTTTCATTTTCTGTAGTATTTTTGGAATAAGCGGAATCGGAGGAAAGGCGTATGCAAAGATTCCAGACCATCTCATCAACAGGGCATTTTCCCTTGACCCCTGTTGAGGAAATCTGCTGGCGGAGTACAGGCATTTGTTGTTCTGTCGTGTCGTGAACAGATCCAGAGTTGGTGTGCCCTATGTCTGAAAGATCCTGTCCACTTGATCTTGCTCGAGCTCCCACTCGTGGCAACCTGTGAGAGACCTGCTGAGGTTGTCGGCTAGAGAGTTCTAAATACCCTTCACATGCTCCACTCTGAGGGATATGCCGTGTCGTATGACACACTCCCACATTTCTTGAGCCTCTTGCGAAAGGGAGAGAGATCTTGTTCCCCCTTGTTTGTTGATATAATACATGCTGGTGGTATTGTCCGTACGCACCAGCACCGAGGAGTCCGCAATTCTTGGAAGGAAAGCCTGCAGAGATAGGAAAATGGCTCTCAACTCCAGGCTGTTGATGTGTTTCTGCCGATACTGGTGAGACCATCGACCTTGAATTTGGAGGTCCTGGAGGTGACCTCGCCCAACCTTCCATGGAAGCATCTGTTGTTAAGGTAAATTCTGGCATGGTCTGGAGAAATGTGAGGCCCAGTGACAGATTGTCTTCCTTCGACCACCAAAGAAGGGCTCGCCTCATTCTGGATGTTACCTTTATGCGGTCCTCGAACGAGCCGTCTACCTGCCGCCACTGTCGGTGTAATTCCTCCTGCAGAGGCCTCATTCTGAGTCTTGCCATTGGGACTAGACTGATTGCAGACGAACACATCCCTAGAAGGGAAGCATATGTTCGGACCAACAGTGACCTTCTTGCCGATATTTGTTTCGCCAGCTTTAGTAGTTTGGTTTGTCGTTCCTGAGTCAAGAACGCTTTGCATTGGCACGTTTCCAGTAATGCTCCCAGAAAGGTTAATACCTGACAGGGTTGCAATTGAGATTTGTTTGAATTGAGGGTGAGTCCCAAATTTGAGAATAGAAAGAGGGAGCTTTTGACCGCTTCCTTTGTTGAGTTCACTGATGGACCTTTTAGCAGCCAGTCGTCCTGGTACGGGAAGACTTGTATTCCCTGCGACCTCAGAGCGGCAGCAACTGGGGCTAAACACTTCGTAAATATTCTTGGTGCCGACTTTAGACCGAATGGGAGCACCTTGAATTGAACATGGACGCCAACCACTGTAAATCTCAGGTATTTGCGGTGTTTTGGGTGAATAGGGATGTGAAAGTAGGCGTCTTCTAGGTCCAGAGAAGCCATAAAGTCCCCTTCGTTGAGACAGTTCAGGACATCTGTCAGCGTCACGATGCGAAAACTCTGTTTCTTTAGATATTTGTTGAGCTTGCGCAGATCTAAGATTGGGCGCCAATCTCCTGATCTTTTCTCTATGAGGAAGAAGCTAGAGTAAAATCCTTTCCCTTTCTGGGAGGTGGGAACTTTTTCTATCGCATTCTTGTGCAACATCTTTAAGGCCTCTTTAAAGAGTAAGTGAAGACGAGGGGGAGGGGGACCCTTGGGCGGTGTTGTTGGTGGTTTCTTCAGAAACTCCAAAGTGTGTCCATTCTTGACCAGATCTAGAACCCACTGATCTGAAGTTATACTCCGCCACTGTTGGTAAAATACGGAAATTTTCACGCCCACAGGGAGGGAAGGATGATGGACTGGCGTCCGGCAATACTCATTGGCGCTTGTTGGAATCATGTCCTTGATGAGAGAAATTACCAGAGGAAGGTTGCCTGTAAGACGATTGATAGTACGGTTGTTTGTACTGAGACTGATACTGTCTATTTTGCTGGTTGTGATAATTTCCTCTGGAGGAAAATCCACGGCCTCTTGCCCCTCTAAAAGATCCTCTTTTATATTGAAGAGTACCAAGAGATTTGGCAGTGTCCGTATCCGTTTTAATCGCTTGTAAAGCATCGTCTATGTGCTCACCGAAAAGTGAGTCACCATCATAAGTCATATCTATAATTTTTGTTTGAACCTCTGGCCTAAAGGAGGTAGCCTTGAGCCAGCCTTGTCGCCTGAGGACTGCTGCTCCTGCTAATTGTCTGAAATTGGTGTTAGAGATGTCTAAGGCGCAGTCAATGATCTCCGATGCTGCCCTTTCTCCTTCCAGCGCTATCTTGCGCGCTTCCTGTTGTCGATCTTCAGGTATTAAATTTATGAATTCCGACAGGTCCGATCACATTTGTCGGTCATAGCGGGCAAGAATTGCCAAGGAATTAGCCGCTTTAACGGATGCTGCAGCATTCGTGGAGAACTTTTTCCCTATCAAATCCAGCTTCCTGCCCTCCTTGTCAGGGGCTGTTGAAATTGAAGCCGAAGGATTCTTGGATCTCTGCTGTGCAGCCTGAGAGATTACTGAGTCTGGATTAGGGTGTCCCAAAAGACAAGATGGAGTATCCGATGGTGCTCGATACTTCTTTTCAATCCGAGGAAGGACTGCCGGTATAGAAGCCGGCGTTTTCATGATGTTAAGGCCTTCCTTCCATATATAGTCAATAATTGGTATTGCTCTGGTAATCTTTCTGTATCCCTCCTTGAAGTCATGCAAGAAACAGTCTGACTGCTCTACGTTACAGGCAGTTGAAAACGTGCAGCAGCCCGCTGCAAGATGTTATGAAATCCACCAATATCTTCCGGTGGAGAATCTGAGGGCTGTGGTACTGGCGGTGAAGGCATAGGGATTATATAGTCATCCCATGGATCTGTAGGCGTGTTGTCCGCAGGCAACTCGCCTTCTTCTCTCCCATCATCATCTGAAGATGAGGTATCAATAGCCTCCTGTGGCGCAGGGACCGTAGTGTGTCTTGACGACACTGGAATCTCTGGTGAAGGAGGCCGTGGTACATCCACTGGTACAGGAGGCACAATAGGTGCCACTGGCGCAGGTGGAAATCTTTGGCGATAGTCTGCCAACATGGCTTGCAAGTCTTGAACTAAAGAAGGAGGAAGATGACTTGCGTCTTCGGAACGTGGAGGCCTTATTGATTGAGCATAATAAGGCGTTGATTCGTCTCCTTGATAATAATGTTGTTGCACATCCTCTTCATCCTCCTCCTGATATTTGATGCGTAATTGTGAAGGGTGACTTGCAATCCCAAAGGGACCCTCATCATCTTCTTCGTCATCAGAATCCTCCTCCACATATGTTTCTAGAATATGTGATGGTAGAAGTGGAGAGTTGCAAGAATAGTCTTGTCTATGATAGGATTTCATTTGAAAATGTGTATATTGCACTCTTGATGGCGGTGTCTTATTCATCAGATGTGCAGGTATAATCGCCACAGTTGAACTCGTCGTTATGGATTGTGGGATCGTCGACAGGCCCGTCGTCAACGGGACTGTTATCAATGGTTTCACCGTCGACGGTATCGCCGTCGACGGGGTAGTAGACGACGATGCCGTCGTCGACGAGGCTGCCGACGAATCCTTCGTCGATGAACCCTTCGATGGTGTTTTCGTCGACGATGCCGTCGATGGTGTCTTCGTCGACAAGGCCGTCGATGGTGTCTTCGTCGACGAGTCCTTCGTCGATGTCTTCGTCGACGAAGGTTTCGTCGACGGGGTTGTCACTTTCTGCGTCGACGGAGTTGCTGTCGACGGGGCCGTCGACGATGTCGTCGACGGGCTCTTAGACGATGACGGTTTAGACGTCGACGGGGCTCTAGTCGACGATGACTTTGACGATGGCGTCGACGTGGCAGGTTTTGTAGAATAAACCTTAGCTGACACCCTAGGGGAGGTGATAGCAGCTGTGGACACCGTAGCAGAAGAAACTGAGGAAGTAGAGGTGACAGTTGAAGTGTGAGCAGACACCAGAGTGACAGTATAAGTCTGGGCTGTACTCACAATTGTAGATGAGTGTCCTGATGGAGACGATGACCTACTTGAGGGTTCTGAAGAGCTCTGAGAGAGTTTATGTTTCTTCTTTCTCTCAGGAGAAGAGCCTTCCCGGGATCTGGCTCTCTTACTAGAAGTAGAGGCTTTGTCTTCATCATCTGTGGAAGATGACTTAAGCCATAAAAGAACCCTTGCCTCCCTGTCCCTGATAGCTTTGGCAGGGAAGGTGCGGCAGATTCTGCAATCCTTCACAATGTGTGAGGGATGCAGGCAGTAGATGCAGTTGGAGTGCTTGTCATCCACATGGACCCTCTTCTTAAAACAGGTCCCACAAGCTTTGAAAAGAGCCTTCTTTTTAGACATCCTGAAGAGAAAACAGAAAAAATTGAGTAGGCACTCAGGGAGACTCCCTTCCACACGAAGTCCGGTGAAAATCTGAGGAGAACTGCCTGAGCTGGGAAGGTTCTAAAGGGCGGTGACAGCCGATTGGCTAGTGCTACTATTTCAGTTCTTTTTACAAAAAGAGGTAGATAGGCTGCAAAGTTTTGGACCTAGTTTGGGCCTATACCTTTCTCCAGCCTACTACAAGGTTTTTTAGGCACTGCTATTGTATATATCTTTACCGTGGAACTCCCGCCTCGACGACGGGGAATGATTCAGGCATGTGAATCTATGAAAGATACCCCAATACTGGATAATTATTGTTACCCAACTCAACTGTACCTTTGCTAAGGACCCACACCAGTCCCCCTCCCCGAGTCAGACTTTCACCCCAAAACACTGCCAGCTCTCTTCACACAGGTGTTCTTTTCGCCTGTGAGGCTCGGAGATGGAAACACACCATGCTGGATGTTTTCAGAATCAGCTGAGTGGCCAAGACAGTCCCAGTAACAGCGACCCCTGAAGGACTTGTTCGGGCCAGGCTGTCTGGGTGAGGGTGATTCAGTTGCAGGGGGGGCTCATTCAGTTGCCAGCCAGGGTCTGGCCTCAGATAGTGAACAGAATGCACTGCTTGCAGCAGTTCTCACAGAACCAGGGACTGGCGGTGTTCTAACCTCAAGCACTCTCGCAACCCAGAATGGATGCATTGGCAGGGACCCCGGTCCACCATGACTCATGTCACCAGAGCCTCGGTCCACAATGGCAATAGTTGCGATCATGTCTTGGGGAGTCGAGGGGCTGTGAGAAGCCGGTTTTGTCCTCCCCGATGACCCTATGACGATCACCAGGAGGAGAGGACAGGAGTACTAGCACTTGTGGAAGTGCTGATCAGCTTGTTCCCTAGTCTGGGTGGGGCACAATAGCAGGAAAAAAGAAATGACAAGGGATGGCCCAATCAGCAAGTGGAGGACAGAGGAAGAAAAGTGAACCAATCTGTTTATGTTGTGGCTAGTTCCACATGAAATGGGTGACTGCTGGGAAGGAGACCACAGCTTTAGATATTTAAGTAAACAACTTAAGGAAGGTGAATGCCGATCTTTACTATAGCAACAAGTCACCTCTCGACCTGGGAGCAAGATCAATATATGTTATCTTAGGCAGCAAGCACAGTAATGCGTGGCAAATTAGCACACCTAGATATCCATTTTAGATACCCTAGGCCTGGCTTTCGGACAAGATGGAGGTCAGGTTGTTTTTCCAGACAGTGGAATGTACTGTTAACATTCCTCAAGGTGAAGGGAAGAGACCTAGACACTAAAGTGAGGGGACTGAGTCAGGGCTTCTCTACAAATCCAATTAGGCCTTTGTCTTGACAAGACGCTGCTGATTAATCTTGGTGATCACTGCCATTTGAAACATAGTAGGAGTTAGGGGTGGGACAGCAGACCCGGTTGTGCAAGGTAAGGAGAACCTTTAGGTCCTTCAACAGTAACACTTTCAGTTGGCTGATGACAGCCAGGTGTAGGAACCTCACACCTTTTTGCCCCTCTGTTGTGGGTGCTCCAAGCTAGAGACTACCTTGTCGTAAGGAGTATCCATCTACAAAAGGCCTGTCTATCGAGAACAGCCTGGAATGATCACTTAAAAAGAGAAACACTCAAAACAAGTTTTGAAGATGTAGACAGTGCCTACACATCAACTGTTTGATTTTGCTGTAAGAAATGGCCATCTCACTACCCCACTTGTTCCAGTAACAAGTCGTCTATGCTCAAGGATGGGAGTGCTCTGGAGAGTACTCAGAGGGCTGTTGTGCAACCAGAGCTGGTGTTTGCCTGGCAGACAACTTTACAGGCATGAGGGGACATCATCAGAGTGTAATGCCTTGCTAGAAGGGATTGCCGTCAGAGAGGTCGCTGTGGACGGTGTTGTCGTCAGGGGGACTGTTGTTGGTATAGTCCTTCTACGGTATCTTCGTCGACTTCACCAATTAAACCTTCGTCGACTGCACAGATGGGGTGGTCGATGATGATGGCATCAACGATGCTCTCGTCAACATTATTGTACCGGAGATGGCTGCTGTCTGCTGTCTTCGTACCTGCCATCGATGGACCGATGACGTAACAGTGTAACTTTTCGTTGTCGATGATCTAGTGACTCGTCGACAGAGGCATCGTTGATGGGGATTTTTCAGTTCTGAATTTCCCCAGATCTGATGAGGAGGTTCTATGGTGCTTCTTGTCTTGCCTCACTGGAGTAGAGGAGGCTGAAGATGAAGGCTCAGAGGAGACTTTAGAATATCTCCTGTTTCCTGCCCTCTCCAGAGTCTTTCTTCTGAGATCTTAGTCTCTTCTGAGGCTTGGATGAACCATCACGGTTCGATCAGTAGCGGCCCCCCCCCAGCACCTTGAGACCCTCGCGGGTATGTAGTGCGCTTTACAAATGATTGATTGATTGATTGATTGACTGTCCTCTTCAGATGAATTCCGGTGCTTAGTGGACTGTAGCCGTAAAAGCAGCCTTCCCTCTCTATCACTTAGAGTTTTTGAAGAGAAAGTGCAAAATAATTTGCACTGCTTTACCCAATAGGCTGGGTGGAGGCAATACATGCTGTCCTTGTGAGGATCATCAACATAGATCCTTTTCTTGCCACAGATCTTGCAGGCATGTAAGAGTCCGTTCTTATCAGACATGAGGAAAAGGTGTTTAGGAAAAAATCCTAGAAGGCAGATGAAAACTGAGTAGAACTCAGGGAGACTCCCTTCACACACGGCATGGAATGAAAATCTGAGGTACACTGCCTCTGCCGGGAAGGTCCTAAAGGGTGCCGGCAGCAGATTGGCTGCATTCAACATTTGGTCCTTTTTTAAAAAGGACTTAGATAGGGTATATAGAACATCGCTCAGGCCATTATAGCCTATAGCATTATTTGAATACTGCTTGTGTATGGTACCGTGGGACTCCCATCTGATCACGGGGAATGATTCAGGCATGTAAATCTTTGAAAGATACCCCAATACTGGATAAGGCACGAAATTGAATCCGACAGCACATGAGAGAAACGGCCCAAAACGTAAGCTGTATTAAGGGACCGCAAAGCAGAGCTGGCGGCAGAAAACAAATATTGTCCAAGAGCATCTAGACTCCCTGTCTGGAGGGACATCAAGCATGGCGCTGTAGCAGCCTGAACCACAAAGCTGCGTAGAGTAGGCTAACGGAAGCGGCACAGCGGGTCTCCAGTGGCAGGATGGTGCCTAGGAGCTGTAGACTGGTCCACAGAGGCCCTTGAAACGGGTTTAGCCCGAGTGCCCAACAGAATATCAATGGGGGCTTAAATAAAGCGGAGCACAGGTTCAGTTCATAACTGGCCCTGATGAAGCACCCCAAGTAGGGGATCAATGGCCATCTCCACAGAAGGCAGTTGCAGCACCAGAACCACAGCAACTCTTTGCAAAAGCTCAGCAAAAGCCGAGCTAGCCTCCGAAGCAAGGCTTGGAAGAGAAAACAGGCCAGAAGATGGGGATGAATCGTGGCCACTAGCCTCACCAAGGTCAGCCACCCACGAAACCCCAGAGGAGGCTGAGGAATGCCAATTATGTCATCGCTAAAATCAACAAAATACCGGTGTTCTGAGGGGAAAATAGCAGGTGGCTCCTCTAAAAGCAGAGGAATGTAGCCCAAAAAAAGCTGTTCCGCTAATATCATTCCCGACGTCAACTGGTGTCGAAGAGACAACACCTCAATGTCACAGAGGAGAGAACGGTGGGGGCGATTGGCGTCGTCAATGCTGAAGGCGGCGCCGGCAGATCCAACACTGGTGTCCCAGGTTGGAACCCCAAAGAGCTGGTTACCGTAGCCGATAAGGTGTCAATCACAGATTCGGAAGGGCCCACTGACACTGAGGGAGGTCCCGCCCATTTGGTGCCAGTCAAGGCCTCACTGAACTCCTTGGGCCTAGTCGTGCACCAGAGGGAGGCTGAGAATCAAAAATGGTATGGAGGGAGAGATAGTATTTCCTCATCTGAGCCAGAGTTGCCTCCGCGCCGGGAAACACTGTAAGGCGTGGGACAGAGTCTCGCACTGATTCTAAAATCAAAGGAAGGGCATGGCTCCGACTGCATATGACATGACTTACCAGACGACAGCAAGGGCAAAGGACTCCGGGAGATGGCCCTTGAGTGATCCTTGGAGGGAGAAGAGGACCGCGACTGACGAGGGGCCATTGAACACCACGCCACTAACAGTGTCATGCAGCACTCCTGCAATGCCGACAGGCGAAGTTGAAAACATGAGCTGCATCGTTTGGAGTCAGGATGCGTGCCCAGACACCACAAGCAAATAGGATGAGGGTGCAGGGTCAACATCGTAGCTCACAGGACCCTGAAGATATCCAGAACAAAGCACACAGTTTTGTCGACAGCAACGAGGTTGGCCAAAAATGGCCAAAGTTACCGCTCTCAGGATCCATGTGGAAGCGCAGAAAGAAAGAAACTGATGTCAGCAAGACAGGGGGGGCTTATATGGACTCTGCTGCCATCACATCCATTGTCTTTACGGAGTTGCTCAACATCCTCGACTGACGCACATAGATACTGCTGCAGAAACGTTTCCAAATCCAGTCTGGTGCTTGGGAGATTCCTGTGTGGAGGCTCTCAAAGTGTGAAGGGGTGCAGGTGGAGGCGGTGGAGAGTACCTCAGGATAGTTCGATGGGTGCTTCTGTGATGTCCGTCCTTGGTATCGAGCATTCCTCTTTTACTGACTTCTAGACTGTCTGCGAGTTCGCTTTCAGTGTCTACCGCAGCTCTGAAGGTGCCCGTTCAGTGCGGATCCGCGCCCTTGTGTGCTGGATTGCTCGGTGTTGAGGAGGGTGCTCAAGGCTGATATGAACCTTCTGTCAGTACTGGACCCAAGCGTCAGTGCCTAGTTAGGATTGACTAGGAGCTTGATGCATGACTTTCACAGGAGCAGTGCACTGCCTCGGTTGAGGGCCACTTTTTGGTCAACCTTTTCAAGGCTGTGTTGTGGAAAAATTCTCTAGGCAGGTCCTGGAGGTGCAGTGTTGTTCTCAAAGTCTGAGAGTTTGAATGTTGAAGGGCTGGCCCTGAAGAATCAAAGGAGTAATGAGTTGGTACCAGAGCAGGCATTCCAATGTGATGGCAATATGAGGTGGCGCATTTACTGGTTCACTGTGAACCAAGGGAAGAGGTACAACAGGTTTTGTGACTCAAACCTTCTTTGTGGAAAAACTAGTTTCAAACATATGAATCTAACACTTTATGGCAGGAGTATGAGGGGCATGTGTATCTACAACAATGCATGCTACACATACATAGCTATTTTTTAAGGAAATATTCTGATATAACCAATTGCACATGAAGTGCTACCAATAGGAATAAGTGTAGCCGATCTTAGGGACAATTTTGTAATTTTCAAAAATTTCCACCTTTAAAACAAGTTCCCAGAATACTTTAAACATGGTGTCCTAAAATCACACTTAAGTAAAACAGGCGAGACACAGCCTGATTGGAAGCAACTCCACAGAGATAAGAAGAGGGAGCGGTCATTTAAGAAGCCAGCTACTTCCCAAAACCGTCATACTTTATACTTGTCCTTGCTGGCAAGATTAATTTCTTTTGAGCAGATACCCTTGTAGGGATTTCTAGTGAAAATAAGTCTTGCTCTCTAAGAAATCTTGATGGAGAAGAGGATGGGTTGGAGGAATGGTTGTTGCATTGTTTTTTTTAGCCCATCCGATTTGTGTAAACCGAAAATGTCACTTCCAGGATGGGGAGAAGCAAAGCGAGAGAGACCAAGCCTAAAGCAGGTGACATATTAGGACAAGCATGTCCTTCACATGATTAAGAGACAGATATTTAGCACTGGAGCTTATACATGTGTGGTAGGTGAGGGTGATGCACTAGGAAGGGATGGTCATGCTACGTGCATTTGAAAGATCTTTAAAGAGATGTCATCTTTTGCAAACGTTTTTTTCCAGTCCTCCCTATATTGCAAGCATTCCAACCACGTGGCAAGTAAGGAAAGAAGAACATTCATTCATTACTTCATTCATTCATTCAAGGAATGGTATTTTGGTCACTAACAATCAACCCCAGCAAAAGGAACAGCAGAGAAATCCTCTAAAGCATCAGTTCTGCTCTTGCTTTGTACCACAGGTGCCAGGACTCACCTTTTCCTTCTTTGGTTTTGGCTTTGCGGATGGGAGCTGGTTGAGACTCTGCTGCGATGGTGATTGATGCTACTGTGGCCTCAACCTGTTCAGCTACAGCTGCAGCAACTGCAGCCGCAGAGCCTTTCAAAGGATTGTTGGCACTGAATTCTCTCCACTTGGCGCCTAGGATGGTCATCATTTTGGACATTGGGATTTTTGGGTTCTTTTTGGCAATTAGCGGCCTGTTGGCATAAAAACGACATGTATCTAATAGATAAGCAAAACACTAACAATGGATTATTATCGGTATGTCTTCTCTAATGTTAAAACAATGCAAATAAAATACAATTTAAACAATAAAAGCCAAATACATTTCAAAATTAGAATGAAAATAAAGAGTTTGTAGAGACCAAACATACATTATTAGGTCTCTCTTTCAATTCACCTTGATGTACCCAATTTTAACAGAGAAAGAAATAGAAACTGTTTCAACCTTGGTTCCTGGCCTCTTTGGTTTTAGCTCAAATACATATTCAGGACAATCAGCATATCTCCTATAATAGCTACCTAAATTGAATTGCTTGGAGCTTGTAGAAAATGTTGTTGGAAGACAAAGTTCTGGACCTCAGAGTTAGGCTCACAAAATATAATACCCATTATTTTTTACTATTTTTTTACTGCTCTGAGTAATTGAACATACTCTCATACTAGAGTGGGTAATGGTGAAAGTGACATACAATGGCCATTGCCTCAATATTTCGGAGGTCTTCCATGCTGAAGCTGATGGTCTTTGTGGCATGACTGTTTTCTCTGGTATGACTGAGACCTCAGCTACAGATCATGTTAAAATGCCTACTACGGTGCAGTTGATGAAAACACTGACCATGATACTGTTATTCAGAAGGGTGGTTGGATCAGGGATATTCTTTCTTCCTCTCAGGCATCATTGCTTTGAAGGTGACAGTTTCTATCTTTAACGTGTGCATCACAACATACATGTGAGAAAAGTCAGGATTGTCTGCTAATCATTTGGCTTTATCCCCTGAGTGTGAAGCATGGCGAGGAATGCCTGAAGACACCATGAGGAGACACCATGATATTATTTGTGTAACAATATTTGCTTGAAACAAGCATTTCCTTGTTGACCACCCTCAGTCCTCATGCCTCTAAAGAAGTCTTCAGCAAATCTCTGCAATATTTACCACAGAAAACAGTCACATCTTCCTAATAAAGCGGCAGTATTCAATACTTCCATGTTAGTGCCTAAAGCACAGATCTTCTTGTCTGCATTCTTAATGCAGGTTCTGATCATGTGGCTCGCTTGAGTATGCAGTCATTTCTTCAGCAAAGACACTCTGCGGATAAGTCCCTTGACTGCATTTACCCTCACAGCACTTTAAACTATACTGAACAGCCCAGTTTGAAAGCAGCTGGAGGAGAAAATGGAGGTACAGGGGAAACCTCTCTAAAAAAACATAAGAGGAAGCAACGGTGGCGTACCAAACATAGCAAACACCCTGTTGAAGCAAAAAAGGGGGAGGGTCATGGAAAAGGGAGACAGAACATGGGCCTTCTGTAGGGGTAATTTGAATCCTGCCTTTCATGCCCAAGTTCAGCCCATAACCAAAGCTGCACAGCCTGTTTCACCTGCTCATGTGAGAGTCTGTATCAGATTTGTAGACCAGAAAAAACAAGATAGCAGGCTTTTCCATCGATGCACCTAGGATCTGGAACAATATTCCTGTACTATCAAGACCACACCAAGGCTGCTCAAATGTAGGAAAGAGTTTCAGACTCATCTCTTTAAAGAACTCTACATAACAATGCATTACCCCAGAATATTCTGATCCTTGGGCATCTCCAGAACATGTGGATATCATCTGCCCTTTCCTCTCCACACTTCGGGCATTTCTTAATTCCTGCATTTTTAAATTTTGAGAGTCTTTTCGGGGTCCAATAAGCTCTATGCAGGGTGTACAAGTGATTTCTTTTCAGTCTTACAGATTTTATTGTTGACCAGCATTTCTCTACTGACTCTTCCCAAAGATTCTCTAGATCTTCCGTTTCCAAATCTTTTCCCCACGTTTGTTCTGCTATTTGGTAGCTTTCTTCTGCTAGAAATGTCCAGTACCATTTTGCTACCTCCTTTTTTATGGGTAATGTTTTTGTCATTTCTTTTTCCAAATTTTTGTTGTCTTTATCCTGTGATGGTATTGTTCTTGCCCAGCTGTTCAACTGATAATATTTAAATTTGGATATTGTCCCATTAGTGATTTTATTAATTTCTTCCCAAGAGATCAATGTTGAGCCATTTAGTAGTGGTAAGACTCTAAATCAGATATTCAGAAAACATCTAAAAGTAAGTGAACTTCTTATTCTTTTTGGGATTGACAACACAACTGATCAAATAGGGCTGACAGTAATGGAAAGAAAGCTACTTTTTGTATTAATGGTAATAGCAAGAAGAGAGATATGCATTAAGTGGATTGTTCCAACAGCCCCCTCACATGGGGAATGGATGAATTCGGTCATTAATACAAATAAACTGGATAGAAGGGGTCATAGGAGTAAAAGGTTTAATTATTGGGAAATTATGGAAAAACACGTAAATCCAAAAAAAAAAAAAAAAAAAAAAAGATATAACATTCTGTCCTATGATTAAGCGAATACACAGTCTGGACTATGAGTATGATACTCATAAGAGTAGCCAAGGTGGCTAGCTCCCTCCTCCCTCGCCTACAGACCTGTGGATATGTAATGGTAAAGGGGTCTCCTCTGAGAAAACAAGGAGAAGGAACATCATATGGCAAGTGAGAAACGGGCGGTGACGGTACGGAAAATATTCCCAGAGGTAGAAACCAAATTTTCCATATACATAGAATTTTCGCAATATGAGGATTAAAAAAAAAAAAAAAAAAAAAAAACAATGCATTACCCATCTACAACCCAGCTTTTTCACCTCTTACTCATTTATTTTATGATTGTCCTAACCATGTACACTGCTCTACTGCGATTTTGACTAGGTTTGGGCTAAAGAAATACCACCTACAGATATATGTAGATAGATAAGATAGATAGATAAGATAGATAGATAGATAGATAGATAGATAGATAGATAGATAGATACAATATACCATCAATGCAAATGATTGCTGCATTAAAAAGGCAATGATGAAGTTGAGACCCTGATGGGAAGTTGGATCACCAGTTGGGTGTTGCAAATGTCGACAGCCAGGATGTTGCTGCCATGCTGCCTTAGTTTCAAGAATCAAAATATCTCATAAGGCAATAACAAAAATATCTGGCATTCATAAAAAACATGTTACAGTCCCCTTAAGAAACTTAAATGCAAAACACAAGTAAGTAATTTGACACGTAATGAAACTTTTTTCTCATGGTTTATTCAAGTGGAGCATGGCTGTGCTGTTGTGTGTGAGGACTTGGACAACCTTCCCCTGTAGAAGGGAAAGAATAACTTCCATGCTAGGAAGACAGCTTTCAGATCCAGGTGATTCATGTGGAACTTTATTCCCTAGGCTGGACATAATCTGTGTGTGTTTACTTCAGGCAGTGAACATGTTCAGTCAGTTCTCATCCTTATTTACATGATCAGTTGGTTAAAAGAGATGACTTCAGAAAGGTTTTCATCTTTAAAAATGTTACTTGAGTTAAGATTTTTCTTTGGTTCCTACAGTTGCCACCAATGAAGAGCCAGGTTGAGCCACATAGCTCTAATTTTCAGATGGGTGAGATTCAGTACATGGATGTGTACTCCTCTCACACCACCATGCCTCAGACGCCCTCAACCCAAAGTGGGAAGTTGTTTATTTTAATGTTTACACTCTCAAATAGAGGATACAGCGTTCTCAGTGAGATGTCAAGCAGAAACAGGCTGTCACATGGAACTAGGAGGGACCTTTTGATATATATGAAAAACAACTGTAGGTGTGTAAAAAAATTCCAGAGCCTAAATCTGTATCGAAAGCAGCCAAGGTGAGAGACTCCCTGTGGGTGAATGGGGTCAGAGGGGGGCATCACTACAGAGATGACTTTTGCAAACAGCGTAGGAGACTAATTGACCAAGTTAACTACCTTTGCCAATGCTCTCTCTGATTCCTCATCTTTTGAATATTCCCTGGGCGTCAGACTGGATCCGGCAAATTTTAAGCAGTACCTCTGTCTACCGGCATGTGGCTTCACACACTATTCAGCTCGGGAAATGATGTGAGGAGCATATATAACTGCCATTCCTGCATGCTGTCAGTTGTGCTCAATACGCCCCAGAAGCAGAACCCCAATAGGAAATTGGTTGTGACTTGTGTGCAGATTCCTGGACTTGAGATCTTATTAATGGATGGAACCCAATCTCAGAAGGGGGATGATGGGAGGGTCGGTGAGGAATCTGGGGATAGAGTCTCACCAGAAAGAGCATCACTGAAGGTAAGTATCTTGTTTTTTTCTCATAGAGACTTCTAGGTACAGGTTCCTTACCTTTTGACTATATACCAAAGCAGTACTTACATGAATGAACTCAAACCAGAAAGTTCTGCAGGACTGGTGGGCAAAATGCTCCTCTTGCAGAATCTGACTGCCCAGACAATAGTGCTTTGTGAACGTATGGAGAGACACCCAAGTAGCAGTCTGGTAAATGTTCAGGACAGGGACTCCGCATGCCAACGTAAAGTAGCACCTTTCGCTTTGAAAGAATGAGCAAGCAGTCTTTCTAGAGGTTACTTTTTAGCCAGTGCAAACCTGATCTTAATGCAAAGCATAATCCAGCGGGAGATGATTCTCTTCTGCACAACCTTGCCTTTTCCTGCTCCAGAGAACCCCTCAAAAAGATGATCATTCACTCAGTGTTCCTTGGTATGATCAATATAAAGCTTAGAGCTCTCTTTGGGTCAAATGGTGGAGTTTCTCCTCCTCCTTAGGGGGTGAAGCGGAACATATAAGGCTGGTCAGGACATTTTTTGATTGACTTTGAACGGTTGTCACAACCTTAGGCAGAAGGAAGCCAGTCTCCACAAACCAGCTTGTCTGGGAGAAAGGTGGCATATGGTAGGTTGGGATGAAGAGCCTGAAGCTGGGTGAGAATTCACAAAGGACACCTATGAAGTAGCTCAAAGGGAGTGCACATCAGATATGTCAGGATCAAATTAAGGTCCCCCTGTGGAGTGACAAAGGACGAGGGAATAAACATATGTTGTAAACCTTTCAAAAATGCATAAGAACTGTAGGCTCAGAAAAATGAGGACTGCTCCAGCAACTGAAAAAGGGCCAAAAGAGACAAAAAGTACCCTTTTAATTGTGCCCAGAGCAAAGCCTTGTCAGGCTAGGACAAAGGAAACAAAATAAAAGTCAGATAACTTTGCTTTGAGGCGATCTATCTGCTGAGTACCGCACCAAGCTACAAATATGTCCCAAAGACAGGCTCATACAGTTTTTGTCGAGGGATGCCTGGCTGCCAAGATTACATCAACCACCTCCAGAGGAAAGTGTTCAGCTGTGAAGCTCAAATCCAAGCATGAAGGTGGTTGCTCAACCCTGCCCTGTTGCTACAACAGCAGATCCTCCCAGATGGCAGTGCAATCAGAAAACAGAAATGAATCCCTAGGAGTTCTGCATACCTTACTCTCTGTGCCCAATCTGTAGCCACTATCCTGACTTGGGCCTGGCCGTTCCTGATCTTCTTGAGAACTCGGGGCAGGAGTGGTATCAGTGGAAAGGCATAACAAAGTCAAGAGATCCACTCAAGGAGGACGAGTCTCTGAGTGAGAGACTTCTTGGGAACTCCAACTCACAGCAGTGCTGAGATCGAGCATTCTCAGTGGTGGGGAACAAATCGAGACATGGTTCTCTCCATTCGCGGAAGAGATCGTACAGCACCTCTGCATCAAAGTGCCACTCATGATACACTAGGCGCCAACGGCTAAGCTCGTTCACCCTAGCATTCAACAATCCTGCCAGGCGGTGACCAGCCAGTAAAATTCCCTAGTGGTCCACCCATTTCCAGAGGCGGAGGGCATCCCGGAACAGTGCCCATGGTCCTACCCCCCCTGTTTGTAACAGTACCACATGGAGATAGTATTGTCCATAAGCACCCATACCAGCCTCCCCTTGATGGACGTACTCACTGCCAGAGGCCTTAATCACCACCTTTCCCAATTATCTGCACCAAGCCAGAAGGCACATATCATTCACCACTGTCCACTCTGGGTGGTGTACAGAGAGGGGTCTGCAACTGACACAATCGCATTCCAGTAATCACCATTGCAGATCTTTCACAGTCTCCTCCGAGATCTGGATGTGATCAGAGTGGTCCCTTGATGTTGGGCCCACTGAGACTACAGATCTCACTGCAGGGACCTCAAATGCCACATGGGGTGCTTGACCAGAGGAATGCTGGAGACTTCCAGTCCCCGTACCCTCAGAGTTGCCCACACCAAAATCCAGACAGAGGCTGAAAGATCGGGAAGAGAGAATGTCCTGGACTCTCCTTGATGGTAGAAAGGCACAAACTGAACCCTGCCCAAATGATTCTGAAGAAAGGAAGCATCTGAGAAGGAGTGAGGTGTGCCTTCAGCACACTTAGAGTGTGACAACGAATTGTCATGCAAGGCTCAAATAAAAAAGGTCACCTCTGCGTGTTTTGTTAAGCTTCGCATGATCCGTAAAATTATCCCTTTTCTTCCCGTGGACGCACGTAGGACCATTATTTACGCCCTTATAACACCACACTGGATTATACAAACAGCCTGTATGTTGGAGCGCCAGCCTATCTGGTCAAACTTCTGCAGATTGTACAGAATGCGGCAGCAAGGATGATATGTAACATCCCTTATCATCACTCAATTCTCATCATTTGAAAAAGTTACACTGGCTGCCCGTGACTAGCCGCATTCCATTCAAATCCCTGGTTCTGGCATTTACAGCAATGCAGGGTCAGGGGCCTGCCTATCTCAGAGCTAGACTCAAGCATGCTCAGTCCAACCGATCACTTAGATCAAATCATCTTTGCCTCTTACGTACTCCCCGATTTCGTTATTCCAGAACGGGGGGCAGAGCTTTCACAGTTATCACTGCTCAATCATGGAACAGCTTGCCACTGTCCCTTCGTATGACAGAATCGGAATGCCTATTTCAACGCAATTTAAAAACCTGGCTGTTTTCCAAGCCTACCGTCCGTAGCGCCGGGACACCCCCATTGGGGGTAGCTGTGCGCTATATAAGTTTCTAGATAAATAAATAAACCCCACAGATTACAGCAGGTTCGCAGTGATCTGGAGGTGGTCAGCGACTGCCGGCGGTGAGCCCCCTTCAACAGCCAGTCGTCGAGGCAGGGGAAGTCTGGGACCCTCGACCTCCAAAGGTGTGCTGCTACCACCGCGATCACTTCTGTGAACACCTGAGGAGTACTGGTGAGACCAAAGGAGAGCATAGCAAACTGAAAATGCTCCTGTTCCACCACAAAATGCATGTAGTGCAGATGAGTCTGCAGCACAGGTATATGGAAATAAGCTTTCTGTAGGTCCAATACCATCATTCACTCTCCAATGTCGAGGGCAGACAAGACCAGGGCTGGCGGGAGCATCTTGAAATTTTCCTTTCGGGGGAAGGCATTGAGAGGGTGCAGGTCAAAAATGTGATGAAGCCTCAATACTTCTTTGGCACCAGAAAGTAGTAGAAATAACACACAGCCTACTTCTGGTGTCGTCATCCACTCATTAGCTCAGTTGGCCAAAGGGCTTGCACTTCCTGCTACAAAGCGGACAGATGGTCCTCCGTCAGTCATTGGAGGGATCAGTGGAAGGTGTGGTGGTGTGGAAAGGAAGGGTTGGGCATATCCCCTCAACCCCTCAACATAATTTGCAGGACCCATCTGTTTGGTGTTATGGCCCACTAAGAAACATCAGATCCTTTCTCCCACTGGGAGGCTCCACTAAGGGCACACCAAAAGGGTTTGGCAGTTGGGGCTGCAGAAGGGGCAGTGGACCAGACAGGCCGTTGACCTTCACTGCAGAGGCTCTGGGCACCTTGTTGAGTTTGGATTGGTTGATAGCATCGGATGTGTCTGCCAAAGCTGCAAAAGAAACAATAGGGTTCATGCGTAGGCAAGGTGGGGCAGATAAGCCCAGGGAGCGAGCCAAGGACCAACTTCCCTTGAAATGCTTTGGAGTGCAATCTGCCTTGTCCCCAAACAGGCAACTCCTGTCAACAGGCATGTCCATAGGAGAAGACTGGAAATTACATGAAAAGTAAGTTGACCGCAGCCAAGGGCAGAGGCGAACGGCTATGCTAGTGCCAGTGGCCCACCCGATGGAATTAGTGGTGTCCAAGCCACAATAATTTGTGAACGTGGCGGCATCACAACTGTACTGCATAGCCTGGGCGAGGACCGGTTGGAAATCTTCATGAAGACCTGAAAGGGTTTGGACCGGACCACTGGATACTAAAGGGAGTGAAAATACCACCACAGGAGGCAGCTGCGTTCGATGACTTAAGAGCCAAGTTGGTAGATGAGAAGACTCCCTTCCCAAATGTTATCCCCAGTTTTGACTCCCTGTGGGGGCGGGCGTAGTTGTAAATATTTTTAGGGTTGTCCTGCTTCTAGATGCCTGCACCACCAAGCTTTCAGGCAAGGGTTGCTGAGATAAAAACACAGGGTCACCCAGTGCAGGGAGGTGGAATCTTGCTATCTGGCAGCTGACTTGGGTGCATAGGCCAAACCTTGCTTTGGCCCCCAACAAGGTATCCGTAAGTGTCTCACTGAAAGGCAAGGGGGGCTCAGTGCATGTTTGCCCCAGCTGGAGGACTTCTGTCAGGACATTGGTTGACCTTAAAAGTGGGGAGCGGGAGGTCAAGGACTTTGGCCGCCCGGTGGATCACCATAGTGTAAGAAGCCCTCTCTTTAGTTGCAGGGTCAGGGGTGAGAGGAGCTCCAACTTGGAAGAGGTATCAAGGCCACTAGCTTCTTGTAGGTCATCATATCAATTGGCTGGCCAATCTCATCACCCAACTTGTATTCCATTCCAGAATGCAGGGTATGTATTCTCCATTGAGGAGGCGGCTGGTCGAGTGGGGGAAGTGGTACCTTGACAACTGGCAGGTGTGGGCTCTTTAGAACCGGCGATGACTCAGAGTCAGAAAGTCTAATTGGTACCTGGTCTTCCAGCGTCGAATGAGTCAAGGGCGAAGCCTTAGATGGTATTCCAGATGGAACCAAAGGCATGCCAGAGGGAGTCAGGTAGGATCCAATGAGTTGGAGCATGGCCTTGCAGTACACTTTGATCGGTTTTAAAGTGACGGACGGCCCTGGAAATTCGGGTTGTGCAGGAACAAGTTGCAGGATAGGCTCTGACGTTAACTGACTTCAGGAACGAGATCAAGGTGTATGGTACTGCCTCGCACCTTCTGGGGAGAAAACGAGTGGCAGCAAGGGGCAAAGTCCACTTAGATTTCATTTGCTTTTTCTTTGAATTACCTGACAACTTTGAGCAAGACAAAGACTGACCTCTGGAATGACTCCTGTGACTTCTGAATCTTGAACGCTACCAGGATTGAACTTTTGTCTTTGACCAGTCTCATCACAGAGTATTTCGGTGATTGGCAGTGTAAAGTTTTGCCATGTAAGACCTTTGGGTTCATCGATGTGCAATCACTGCAGGCCTTAAAGTTGTAACTCGACCACAGGCAGATCTGATCAGGATCTGTCACAAACATTTGTTTGTGACAGTCCATACAGAATTTAAAAGTTGTTGTTTTGGGAGGCGACATTTGCCTTGCACACTGAAAAGTTTGGAAGAGGTAAGGGTCTCAAAGAGATAAGAGGTCGCTCTGGTTTCACATCTGGTGGCACAGAAAGTAGGACTTGACTTCAGTGCTCAGGAGTGACGCTTACATAGGGTAAGGATGTTACTTCCAGAGCGGAAAAGGTTCAGAGTTGGAACCACATGGCACCACCCACCGGCATGCAGCGGTATTGTTGAAAAGTTTCTGGATCCAGTCTGAAGCCTGGGTTCGAATTAAAAGGTGAGGAATCTGCAGTTAGAAGTCGCTATCGGAATAAGCTGAATGGGAGGTACTGTAATGATACAGCTGGCCTCCAATGGTAAAACAAGATTTACATCTGGTACTCTTTCTTGATCTGAATATGAAAGTAGGCATCTTGGAAGATTAAAGGTGTTAGTCTATTGACATGATGCATGCCTTGTAAAACTGAGCCAGACTCACCATGACATTCTGAAGACAATTTCTGAAATTTTGAGGTAGCCAGGGGGGTTCCCACTAGAGTGACATTTTTTTCCTTTGGTAGTAAGGATAGGAGTTGAGTTTCCAGAAGGGAGTTTTGCTGAATTTTTCATTGTAAAGTTAAGATTGCTACATTTGCCAGGATATTTGTGCTTACAGCAGATACTGACTCTTCTGGCAGATACACTTATGGCAAAAGTTTGCTTCCCTGCAAAACTCTGCTTGGAGTTAAAAGATTTGAATTCTTGTTAAGACTAATGTGAGAAATTCGGTTGTTGACTAAGGATGTGAAACCCTACCCAAGCAACAGCCACAGTTCTTGTAGGGGTTGATCTACAAAAAGTCACTAAATTAACCTGGGCTTAACCATCTGATAGGTTGGCACAAAAGTAATCAGGCTTACCTTAGAGGCAATGTGTAAAGTATTTATGCAGCACTTAAGCGGTAATAAAGTTAAAACACAACACAAGAAAAACTTCTTACCAATTTAGAAGAATAGAGTAAATTGTTATAAATTCTTTGACTCCTAATTGACAAAAATCCAATAAGTAGAACCAGACTTATGAATTTTTAAAGTTTAAAGTGAAAAATAATCCTACATCTAATAAATATCCTTTTAGAATTTTGAAGTTATGGACCTCAGCGAGTTAGCCATCATCTCATCCTTTGCACATTTTCAAGTACCACCTTAATGAAAGATGCAAACAGTGTTTTGGAGTCAAAAGGAAAAACCATTACTGTGTAGTGAATGTCTCATGAAGGGACAAAATCCAGAGTTATAAATGGCAGCACAAACAGAGGGAGTCATTCACAAGTCATTCAGTAGTATCCATCAAGTGTGTTTTTGAAATGATTGCATGTTCTCAATAAAAACGAAAACAACAGAAATAAAGTGTGTATATACAGAACCAGACAGAAGTGCCTTAGTTCCATTTGAGTCACAACCACAAAACATAAATCTTTATGCTTAGGTAATAAAAGCAGATCAGGTCACATTCTGAGGTTTTGAGACATCTACATTTTAGTATATAGTAAGTAGCCCCTCTGCCCAACTTTTCCAAATCTTTTCCCACTGATCTGGACAGTCCTTGTCTCTATATATTCAATTTTCTATGCTCAAACACTAGTCTATTACCCTCCTCTCAGTTTGCATAAAGGGAGTAATATCATTGCCTCATGGTCTAGCAATGTATCTACGTGTCACAATCAGCCCCATGTTATAATATATGTTACTAAGACTTTACCAGTTCACCTTTCAGACCAAATATCACTATCTCAGTGTAAATTTGAAAATGTTCTTCTTTAATCCGTCAATTTGCTCAGCATGACATCTCACACATGTAAATTCGACTACGAGGCCCATGGATGGGATGAAATAAAACCCTATGGTAATAGATCCTGAATAGGATGTTAAGTGTAATCAATCAGAAAGTCAACTGGATGGCTAACTCACTAGGGTAGGATACCGCTTTTTCCAAGTCTGTTTCATCAAAATCGCCCAAATACACCATTGATTTTCGTCTAAGAGTCAGAAGCACAGCAGGTAAATTGTTAATGACAGTTCTGTAGATTTGAGATACTGCACCCCGATCTAAGTTGTCCACTAGCCTCCAACAGGCTATACCTTGGCTCGTGAGAGCAGGTCTCATCTGCAAATACCAATTGTATTCTTTTTTTAATGCTTTTTTATAGCATAACATATCCAGTACATAAAATCATGACGTGTAATGGATCCAAAAAAGATAACATGCTCATTACATCACCCAGGATAGGCTATTCATGACATGTAATAAGATAACATTGCATATGCTCTGTTTACAATTATATATATGCTGTTTCAAATTCCGGAGTCATTGAAGGACATTGGGTTGACTCTTCAGTCACACTAACCGTTGCAACGGATTCTGTTATTTTAAGTGAATCCGTATTTGCCCCGTTTTCAGAGTTCAATAAGTAGCCTGTTAACGGTTCCTGAATGTCCTTGGGACTTCTTGTCAATGACAAGTCTTCTGTTTATGTCTCCAACTGCTTCCAGTAGTAAATGAGGTCTGCCAACCAATTAGCCTTAATTGGAATGTTGCCTCTTCCCTAGTTCAGTTTCTCTCCTCTTAACTATCAGAAGTACAAAGCGACACACTGTCTTTCGTTCAGCAGTATGTCTTTAACAAGAGTCAACAAGCATAGATGGGGAGATAAGTCTATCAATAGTGAAATAATGGTTGATAGGCATTCTAGTAACTTGATACCAGAATTGTGATATCACACAACTCCTATGGTAGATGGATAAAGTTCACACCACGCAACTCGCACTGCACACAATGCGCAGTCTCCCATAGTCCATGTTTGTACAGAGGAGTTGAACTGTGATAGAACTGATGTAGTAACTTAAAATGAATAATACATAATCTGCTACTTGGAACTATTGTACCCATTTGGACCAGCAGCTCATCTAATTTGCTTCCGTTATTTGTGGATTCAGAGTCTTATTCCATCTTTCCAGCGAAGGGGGTTTGCGCTATAGGTGCCTCTCCTTGCGTTAAACTATACCGTAATCCGACCTTTACAGTCTGATGCTGTCAGTAATGGAGATAGTCTCCGAAATGTTGGGATTTCAGAAGGAAATATCGGGAAGGCTGAGCTCAAGTCCTTGCTCAGTCTATAATATATGAAGACTTTTAAGGAAGTGTGAGGTCCCAGGCCGGGATCTCTTTCAGTTTTATAATTTCATTCCAGGTAATATATCTTGCACTGTACATAATTTAGCCTTATCTAATATTATTAGATCAACCTTCACTAGTCATAGAAACTAAGGAGTAGGGCGGCTGGGGAATATCCGGTGTGTATAGCAATTCGAGGTTTCCTGCCTCGCCACTGCTGTGCATTGTAGTGTTAATCTCTTTCCTAGGTTTTCTAACTTTATGAGTAAGTATTACAGTTAGCGGAGTTGGTGCCGAGTTGGCCTGTTTAACAGCTATATATGCAGAATGTATCTAGGTAGGCAATACCATCATTTTGCAAACTGTTCTTGAGCACATACATAACACTTCTTGCTCACATTGCAAAGTGAGTTCCTTCCACTTAACTCGGGGCTCTTTTCCCACCCATGCCTGTGTAACTAATAATGATCAAAGAGTATTGAAGAAGTGTTGAGGTGGAGTGATGGGAATGTTAGTAAAAAGGTACCAAAACTTGGGTTATATAAACGGTTGCGTCTGGCTAAAGATAGGGGTAATGCAAACACATATCCAGATCTGCTCCTCCAATCAATATATCGCCACCCTGTAGTTGTCCTTAATAACCGTATCCAAATCCCAAGGTACTTAACTGAACCTTCACACCATTTAAGAGTGTACTCAACATATTTTTGTCACTGTCCAGGGTAAGAGGGAAGATTAGTGATTTACCCAAAGTGATAAGCAGTCAACCACATGCTTATCCAGAGGCCCTCAAAAAGGCAATAATCCTGTGTGTGATAGTGACTTGTTCAATAAGAGAAAGGAAAAGGAAGTGGGCCCTGGCTGCCGGCATAACAGTAGCGGACCCCTTACCTAGATTACAGACCACCTACTTCTGCCCACAAACCAGCGAAAAAGAAACTGAAGATGGCGAACCTGGAGTTTTAAGTGGACAACTCAGGGCTTGTAGGCCACCCCAGGAGGTGGACTGGTACCCTGTGGAGGAGAATGCGGTGAATGGCAGTGCCCACCACGGCCTCTGTTGAATGGCAGTGCCCACCACGGCCCCTGTTGTTGATCCGACAGGGGAAGGCCCCGGAGAACTGCTGGGAGACTGAGGCATCTCATCATAGCCTAAGATGATAATCACTGGGGCGGGTGCGACACATCTCCCCTCATTGGAATTACTATAAGAGCTGCAGGGGAGAAGAACTGAGTCTGGCAGGTTGCTGCCCCACCACAAAGGAAGTATCTACTGAAAGTGACACATTTGGCCGGACTGTTCCCTATGATCTGCATGCAACGATGGGTGCCTGGAATTGTGTTGTGTGAAGGCTGGTATGGCCAGGGCTGGAAACTTCCCAGAGTGACAGTTTGATTCAGACTAATTTGTTAAGTTGTCTTGTTTACATACATTACACAATGTTAAACATGACAACGAATGACAATGGTCAAAAGCAATTCTGGCACATGCACAGTATTCAGGAGAGTATTATTGAAATGTGTCTAAACCGGTGTGCTCAATGAAAACAGAGACACTAAGTCATCCAAATAGTGTTGAGTACAGGGAAAAACCCCTATACTTAAGATATTCAAGAAATGTCCAGAGCACCACCACAATACAAATAAAAATAAAAGGTCCGCCACTGTAACGGGTCCGTTCACGTAGATTCAATTCTGATGAGCAAAAGTTGGACACAAATAGACTGATGGTTCCATTCCTTTTTTATTCCATGTTAAAGCACATAAACAACCGACACATGTTTCGTCACACTCGACGACTTTTTCAAGGCTTCAAAGTAGTAAAAGACGATTCATCCATTGAGTATTTGTAAAAATAGACTTAGTAAATCTAGCCAAGTCGTGGCCCACGGAGACCCAAAGACCAAAAAAGAGGAAGATCTCAAACACAATTGTCGAACATGGTAGTAGTCGGATTGTAGGCTGTCTGGACCTTGATAAGTCCAAGACGCCAAAAAGCTCAGTCTAACGAATGTTGACCGCCCCGAATACTGTGTATCAATGTAGATCTAAATTGCACATGTGATCACTTTAACTTTATTACTAGGAATGTTGGGGATGAGATCACCTGTAATATTCTAAAACGGCGAAATATGCATAAAATCGCAAAATACATTCAACAAAGGAACCTCCGCTCCAGGTTGGCTCCTCTCCTCAAAATCACAACGTACAAGAAAAAAACCATGGGTGGCACATCCTTCTCTGTTCAAGCAGCCAAACTATGGAACTCTTAACCCCCAACATAAGATCCACTGATAACTACCTTATCCTCAGAAAACTACTCAAGAATTGGCTCTTCTCCACATGACCACTATATGCAAACATAAATATAGAACATATCCCTCTGTATATAAGCATTTATTTGGACTATAGATGTGTACCTACATATTTGTATTGCTTTGTATAAACGTGTATAGGAAATATGTTTTAAAAAATATAGATATTCGTTAGATCTGCTTAACTAATGTACCTATAACTTATAGTTACATTATTCTATATTTTTAACATGTATATAAGTGACTGCATAAATAAGTAAATCATGTATCATAACTATTTCTCTACAATAGCTTCAATAGCTTCATTATTGACTTACAAAAGTAAAAACAAATAAATTAATTTAAAATACAACAACACTTGAGAGTCGGAGTTCATTAAATCCATCTTTAATCTACATATATAACCTTCCACATGCATATCTACACCTGCCATTTACTTATGTTTCTATATATTTATTTTATTCTAATTCATCTTATCCAATGCACCACCCTATTTCTCACTCTATACCGCTGTCAATATATCCTCTACCTCAACTCTCTGGCTCATCTCAAACCTCATTCTACTACGCTTTCCAATGCACAACTCTATTTCTCACCATATAGCTCTATCAATATATCCTCTACCTCCACTCTCACATTCATCCCAAACCCCATACCACTACTATGATGCCCAAAATAACCCTTTATAGACTCTTCCCTCCTCTACCGCTCCTTGCATCATCTCATACCTCTTTTTCTATTCAGCTCTTCTAACAAGCCTTTTTAAACCCTTCCCTCTGACTCTTCCCCTTCCAATCCCCCTTTACTCATCCCAAACCCCCTCCTACTGCCATTAATTCCCCCAAAAAAGAAAAAACTTCCTATACCCTTCCCTCTTCTATTCCCATACTATTCCTATTCAATCAAAATAACAGACTAACATGTCAACCACTCAAATTAATTTCATATTTCCCTATACTAGCTCCCCTCAACCTCCCTTTCTCTCATTGGTCCTACCGCTATAAACAACCTCCGGAAAAGAAAAAAAAATGTCTAGACCCTTTCCTATTCCTTTTCAATCCAAATAACAGACAAACATGTCCACCACTCAAATTAATTGCATATTTCCCTATACTAATTCCCACTAATCCTGTGTGGGTTCCAGAGTAGCGTGCTACTCGCCGAAAAGCACTGGGTAGCAAGTGCTATATAAATGCACACCTTTTACCTCTTCTATCAGTTATTTGGATTGAGAAGGATAGTGGAGGCACTATCCTTTTCAATCCAAATAACTGACCAACATATCCACAGCTCAAAATACTTTCATATTTCAGTACACTAATTCACTACTAATCCTCTATGGGTTCCGGAGTAGCATGCTACTCGCCAAAAAAGCACTTTGATGCCTCGTCAGGGGTAGTACGTTCTATATAAATACAATTACAATTCAAGGGGCATGCTGGGCATCCAGGGTACCTATTGTAGTTCCAGACAAGCATTTTGACCCTGAAAGTCGTTAACCTTAGGCCGACTGTGAGAGGTTTTGGGGACTTTTATATGGTGCCGACAGATAAGTCTCATCCACCAGCTGCGGGTTCACACACGATAACTCTAGCAACATGCCTTAGGAAAAGGCTAAGTCAGTGGTAACTCTCTGACATATGGAGCGGGCTACTTGTACAGGATAGGGAATACTCGTTACTAGGGGTGGGTGAAATGTTTCATTCTGCCTGCAGAATTGGCAGAATTTGGTGACTCAGCATGACTCTTTTAATGCAGAGTTCTGGCCAAATTCCACCTATCACCACGTGGCGGAATTTTTTTTCCCTGTGTGGCCCCAGAAATACAAGCAAGATTTGCAGTCCACTAGCACCATTTTCTAAAGAGGGCGGTCGCGGACAGAGAGCTGCTTCCTTGAGTATATTTGCTGCCGCTCAAGTAGAGTTTTCAGTGCTGCTCATGCTATTGGCGCTAAAATGGAGTGCGAGCAGCTTGATATGGATGTTTTCCGCCTGTTGGTGGAAGGCCACAAAATCTTGTGGGTTTTTTGTTTAACTCTGCAGAATACTGTTGAGTGAAACAGACCCACCCCTAGTTTTTACTCATCAGTTCACTTGGCTTGATCTATTTCTGGGGATGAGATCAAAGTTCTAATGACAGAGTGCAGACTACCTGGATTGGGTAGTCTTGTATCGCTTTGCTTTTGGTGATAATGAAATGTGAAAAGCCTCACCCTAGTATCCCTTCTTGGACATTACAGGTGGTAACACTCTGAGACAGTTACAGACTGGAGAACATATTGACCATTTCTCCTGGAAGATACCACCTCAACCAGGGAACAGGAGACTGAATGGGACACCTTCATTTGGTGATCCGTAGCCACTGTATCAAAGCCTCGAAAGACGTCAAGAAAACACTTTGGGATGGGATTACGGCACTAGAGAGACAGTTAAGGGACTGTGAAAGGGCAGCCACTGATCCAAGCCTCATGCCAAAGGTGGGGGTGTGAGAAAAAAAATATGACATGCAATTAACTAGGCTTCAGAATGTTGATTACTAAGAATGTATGGCTAGACAGCATGATGAGGGGGACAGAGTTGGAAGGCTCTTAGCGAGGATGTGCTCCAAGATCCTCAGGGGCATAATCTGCTCAATTTGTGCCCACACAGACCGTCTCCGACACACATAGGCTGGTATAATCAATACCTTCACTCATTACGATAAGCTATACATCCCCCCAACATAAAGAAGGGACGAACCCAGCAGATGTGAGGTTGTAACGAACTTTACCTCTTATTAATACTCATGGGAATATTCAAGGCAAGCTCCTGACCACTTGAGGACAAGGACTTATAGCAAAGCTAATGCACAGGTCAAGGCGGGTTCATACTTGAACGTAACACAAGGCACAATTTCAGGAAGCTTTTCCACATCATAGAGATGGCGCCAGGGGTAGGGCTGACCCAGTTATTCTCTCTACCAAAATCGAAAAGGCATTCTATACTGTGCTGTGGCACAACCCGTTCATGGTTGTCACCAGGATTGGATTAGGCCCCAATATATTGAGGTGGATCAAATTATTAAACACACAAACACTGGCTCAGGTGTTCACTGCGCACATGCCATCCTCACAGGGGATTATACAACGGGGGATATGGCAGGGGTGCCTGTTTTCAGCCCTGTTCTTTACTCCTTCCATGGAGCCGCTAGCCTGCCTGCTGCCCCTAGGAGACAGAGAATGGGTCATTGTGCTGCCATATAGATACCATAGAATATTCTATGTATGCTGCTGATATCTTCTTGTATCTGAGAGACCCTGAATCTTTACTCAGGAAAGTAATGGAAGTCCTGGAAGGTGCCCAGACTCTTACTGGAACAAATCCTGCATATTTTTATTGTATTCCAGAGGATGCCCAGACTGGCTAGAGGCACAAAGCACACCTGTGTTATGGGAGATTGACATAATATGCTATCCTGCTATCTCGGTGTACAGGTATACAGAGAAATGCCTTACTTAATCTCCGGTAAGAACAAAAGTTACTTACCTGTAAACTGTGGATCTCCAGTATTTGTGTTTTTAATAGATTCACATGCTTGAATAATTCCCCGTCGTCGCAGTGGGAGTCCCACGGTACATAAAATAGCAGTAAGAAACATATATACCTAAAATATATATATATATATATGTATATGTTTATGCAATGCCCTCGAGCTTGAGAAGGCACTCGACGCTCTCCCTGTTCATTATGCACGCCCTGCTGATGGTCCCCCTTCATGGCAATGCTTCGTTCTCAGGCATGGTCCGACGCGTTTCAGGGCTGGCACGCCCCTTCCTCATGGACAGGCACTGGGGATAAAATGATGAAACGCCTTTCCTTTTCAACATCACTTTTATTTGATGCGAGAACGCCCATCTGGGCGTGGTACAGTTTTGGACAGCCAGCTAGCTGCTGGGATTTGTAGTCCAAGAAAGGCGAGTAAGTATTCCTTTAGTAGGCTCAGTTACCCCACGTGAATTTTCCTTAGTTGGTTAGAACCTTAAGTAGGTGGATTGTCATGTGAGCGACCTTTTTTTCTCCCAAGGGAAAGCGTGCATCCCGGAATGGAGCAGTTCCTTTCTGTAAGCCTCCTCACACTCAGACACGCAGGCTGCAGTCTGTCTGAATCGAGAATGGTGCTCTTCTCCACGGCCAAGGTGCCGTGTGAAATGTGTTTATGCAATGCCCTCGAGCTTGAGAAGGCACTCGACGCTCTCCCTGTTCATTATGCACGCCCTGCTGATGGTCCCCCTTCATGGCAATGCTTCGTTCTCAGGCATGGTCCGACGCGTTTCAGGGCTGGCACGCCCCTTCCTCATGGACAGGCACTGGGGATAAAATGATGAAACGCCTTTCCTTTTCAACATCACTTTTATTTGATGCGAGAACGCCCATCTGGGCGTGGTACAGTTTTGGACAGCCAGCTAGCTGCTGGGATTTGTAGTCCAAGAAAGGCGAGTAAGTATTCCTTTAGTAGGCTCAGTTACCCCACGTGAATTTTCCTTAGTTGGTTAGAACCTTAAGTAGGTGGATTGTCATGTGAGCGACCTTTTTTTCTCCCAAGGGAAAGCGTGCATCCCGGAATGGAGCAGTTCCTTTCTGTAAGCCTCCTCACACTCAGACACGCAGGCTGCAGTCTGTCTGAATCGAGAATGGTGCTCTTCTCCACGGCCAAGGTGCCGTGTGAAATGTGTTTATGCAATGCCCTCGAGCTTGAGAAGGCACTCGACGCTCTCCCTGTTCATTATGCACGCCCTGCTGATGGTCCCCCTTCATGGCAATGCTTCGTTCTCAGGCATGGTCCGACGCGTTTCAGGGCTGGCACGCCCCTTCCTCATGGACAGGCACTGGGGATAAAATGATGAAACGCCTTTCCTTTTCAACATCACTTTTATTTGATGCGAGAACGCCCATCTGGGCGTGGTACAGTTTTGGACAGCCAGCTAGCTGCTGGGATTTGTAGTCCAAGAAAGGCGAGTAAGTATTCCTTTAGTAGGCTCAGTTACCCCACGTGAATTTTCCTTAGTTGGTTAGAACCTTAAGTAGGTGGATTGTCATGTGAGCGACCTTTTTTTCTCCCAAGGGAAAGCGTGCATCCCGGAATGGAGCAGTTCCTTTCTGTAAGCCTCCTCACACTCAGACACGCAGGCTGCAGTCTGTTTGAATCGAGAATGGTGCTCTTCTCCACGGCCAAGGTGCCGTGTGAAATGTGTTTATGCAATGCCCTCGAGCTTGAGAAGGCACTCGACGCTCTCCCTGTTCATTATGCACGCCCTGCTGATGGTCCCCCTTCATGGCAATGCTTCGTTCTCAGGCATGGTCCGATGCGTTTCAGGGCTGGCACGCCCCTTCCTCATGGACAGGCACTGGGGATAAAATGATGAAACGCCTTTCCTTTTCAACATCACTTTTATTTGATGCGAGAACGCCCATCTGGGCGTGGTACAGTTTTGGACAGCCAGCTAGCTGCTGGGATTTGTAGTCCAAGAAAGGCGAGTAAGTATTCCTTTAGTAGGCTACATAGTTCTGTTAAATGACAACAGAAGGGACAGGCAACAAGAACCATCAGTCAAAGAGGGGAGGGCTAGTTCTTCTCTACCGGGTTACATTGGGGCGCTACCGGAACTGATCGAATTGGTAGTCTACAGTGTTTCTGGATGTTTCAGACTGAAGCTGGGGTTAGCATGAGAGCACCACCATTTCGTAGCTCCGTCGTGGCCATTCCGCAACCAATCATGGCAGCCGCTCTTTATCGTTATTTTGGGCGGGGTGGGTGGCGGAGCCGAGCTGTTTTGCAGCTATCATTGTGTGGAGTTCAGTTCATCTCACTAGTTTTGTATTTGTCATGAGGGGTTGTTCCTAATGTTTCTATTTTAGCGAGGTCAAAAAGAGATCCCATTAGTGGCCTACTGATTTTGCTCGATTCCTTTTCTTTTTTTTTTACACGATTTTTCGTTATCTGCAAAGACTAAACAGAGTATTGCGACTCTGTGTTTGTTTGTAAATAGAGAATGAACCAAAGAGAACCAATTCTAAAACAGTAAATGCTTGGATAACAATCAATCAAATGGAGAGAGAAGCAGGCACGACGTATTACAACGGGGGCAAAGGCCTGCGTTAACTACCTTTCACTATCTGCAAAGAGAGAGTACTCCTAATAGAAATGAGGGGGGGGGCACCATTCAAAGCAGATCAGTGTACATAAACACGAAAATGTTTTCACTTACCACGTACTTGACATTCAACAGCTTATGATATTTGCTATTAAAAAACCATTGAAATTCACTGAAAAAACCATAGGTTATAGACCATATATAGTTAGGAATTAGCATTTACAAAACCTTGAAAATTCACTGAAAAAACCATAGGTTATAGACCATATATAGTTAGGAATTAGCATTTAAAAAACCTTATTTTACTCACACAAAACCATTGAAATTCCATATATAGTTAGTTGCACTAACTATATATCGCGCACCCGCAATCCACTGCTGATGATGTCACATATTACATCATTCATGACATGGTCAGTGACATCACTGATTACATCACTGATGACATCTCAAATGACATCACTGATGACATCACTGATGACATCTCAAATGACATCACTGATGACATCTCACTTGACATCAATGATCACATCACTGATGATATCATTCATGTCATAATACAATGCATCTCCTCACACTGTAATATAACCTCCGTTACACCCAGTGTTAAATAGAGAGTATCATTTTTGAAACCATTGACACACCAATACTAGTTACTACATACGCACTCACTGATTCCTATGTCTACACACACATTCACTCATACAATCATTCATACATACAATCACTCATCTTTACAACACTATCATATGCACTCATACACCTATACAGACACTCACACTCTGCCACTCATCCATGGAGTTACTCACACACCTAGTCAGTCGTGAAAAGAATCAATCACACTTCCATTTTCTCATCTATACAGTTAAACACAGAACACCTTACATTTTTTAAACATATACTAACACATAGTTACTCTCTTATAGAATCACTGATACAAGTACACATTGATCTGCACAGAGTCACACACCTCCCAGCCAGCCATACACACACTCAGTCTCCCATACAAATACTTGTGCAACCAATCAATAACCCATATAGCTACTTATATAGCTACTGATCAACACATGCAGCAGCTTGCACAACAACAGACATACTGATGCACACTTTCAGACAGTTTAGTCACTAACCCGTGCATTCAGTAAGACGCATTTAATCACTCACTCATACAGTCAATCACGCACCTACTAAAACCTTCATTCAGACACTTATACATCCACTCATTCTTCAATATGTAAGACATATTTTAACTTTACAGAAACATAGTCACTGGATGTTGTCATCAGTGATGTCATCAGTGATGTCATTTGAGATGTCATCAGTGATGTAATCAGTGATGTCACTGACCATGTCATGAATGATGTAATATGTGACATCATCAGCAGTGGATTGCGGGTGCGCGATATATAGTTAGTGCAACTAACTATATATGGAATTTCAATGGTTTTGTGTGAGTAAAATAAGGTTTTTTAAATGCTAATTCCTAACTATATATGGTCTATAACCTATGATTTTTTCAGTGAATTTTCAAGGTTTTGTAAATGCTAATTCCTAACTATATATGGTCTATAACCTATGGTTTTTTCTGTGAATTTCATTGGTTTTTTAACAGCTAATATCTGTAGCTGTAAAATGTATTCTTCTTTAAATCCAAAAATATATTTTATATGTTTATGAATAATTTTTTTTTTAAATATTTTTTTTTCTTCGTTCCCGCTTCGCGAATCGGGAAGCTTCCCGTTAGCTGACCTTGATGCCGCGAAATAGACCGCGAGCCGGTAAACGTTTCTTTACCGCAAGTGCCGCGTTAGAAAACAACATCGTGACGCCTCCCGTCCGCATGACGTTTCACGTTGTCGCGTGATACGTCATATGACGTGCTACGTTAGCGAACTGGTACGCGAAGCGAGTCGCAAAGTGCAGGTTTCTAGAAGCAAACCGGGAGGCCCTGCAAAGCGCTTAACGTAAACACAGCAAGTCATGTGACTTGGTAATAACACTTTTCATTGGTTCATTTCACTTTTGGTTTCCTAATGATGTAAGACTAGGTCATATAATCTAAAATGAACACTTTTGATTGGTTGAGAACTCTTGTTTTTCCCAAATGATGAAAATCCCTCCTTCTTTCCTCACTCTGACTTTCATCATTGTGAGAGAAAGACCCTTTGTGATCACTGAGCAATGGCTTCTTTAGTAGCTTCAGCTGGTGCTTCCCCACCACCTCCACCACATCCAAGGAAGAGTGGACCACCTGCTCAAGTTGTAATTCAACAAGAAGAAGAAGAAGAGGAACAGGAGGACGAGCACGAAGAGAGGCAGTTTTTGCCTGAGCAGCCCAGGACGTCTCACCGGAAAGAAAACTTCATTTGGCAATTTTTTAAAATTCCCAAAGGTCAGAAAAAAGTAAATGCAAGATACGTAACTTGCCTTATATGTCAAGATAGACTGTCCAGAGGGACCGACAAAAAATACAGTTTCGGAAACTACACAATGCATCGCCATATGACTAGGTGGCATCCTAACAACTACAGTGCTGCACAGTTTCGGAACGACCTAGATAATCTCCCTATTATGGCCAGAAGATCTGTTGTACCGGAAGTAACGGGACCAGAGGGCAGGGAGATGGTGCCAAATATACAAATGAGATTTGGTGATGTAAAACACATCTGCGCATTTTGCGATGGATTCATTTCCTACGGAGAAAAAAGCATCACTCTGATCAACAGAGCTATTGACTATCATATGCAAGTTTGTCCGAAACGCCCAAAATAATAAATACTTCTTTTTTTTGTTTTGTTGCTCCTGTTGAGCCCTTTACAATGAATCGTTTTCATTGCCCCCTCCAAGAAAAACCCAAAAAAATATAAAACTGTTCCGAAAAATTCAAAAACAGTAAAAAAATGTTCAGAAAAATAAAAAAAAAAGTTCTTTTCAGAACTACCTCCCCGTTATTAAAAAATTGGTACAATATTTGGAACTGTGCCAACCTCTATTTCTCTTAGTTCGCTTCCCAGTTCGCTCGCGGGTACGCGAACCGGAAGCGACCCAAAAACAGTAAGTATAAGGGAAGGAAACAGACACTTATGTTAAAAGAAAGACAGCTATAAGGGAGTAAACTAGAGATACCATTACCCGTAATCCACTGCTGATGATGTCACATATTACATCATTCATGACATGCTCAGTGACATCATCAGCAGAGGATTGCGGGTTTTTTGGCAACATGCCTTATCCACGGTTTAATAACGCTGCCTTTTGCTTTATATAAGTTTTCAAATTGTATGAAATATATACCAATAGGTCGTTATGAACCTTTAGGTAGTGCTTTTCTTCATGAGGTCTGGTCGCTTCCATAAACATACAGATGTTTCAAAGATGATCAAGAAGTTTATCTGAATGGAGAGGAATGCACTGAGACGCCAGATCATTCACTAATGTGTAGGCACATACATTTACACGGTTCATGCAACAAACACCGACCAAATATGGCTTGCGTGTTGCAAGGCACGCCAGTTCCTGCTATCATCCCCACGTTCAAGTTGTTGGAAAATGGTAGTTATTTGATGCTCAATAATGAAGATTGTTCTGAGTTAATTAAAAGTATTCCTTTTATCGTAACAGTAAGTGAACGGGTTATTTGCTGCAGAAATGTTCTATTTCCTCCCACACATGAACATAGGGAGTTTTCAATCTGGCCACAAATACCAACCTTGAGACACGTTTCAACGGCATGGCAAGAATAAGAGCTCTTTTGTCTCAGAGAGAGGTGGCCTTGAGTTCGGCCCGTGAAACTTTCGTACTTCACATAGCGAACACCCATACAGAGGTGCAAAACCTTTTTCAATTAACATTTGCCTTTCAATTTCAGCAACATGTTTCCGACTATCTTTAACGCATCCTCCACAAAGTCCCTGGTGCACTTTTTTAAAGTTGTTACCAGTGGTCTCGTCACTTCATTTGAGAAAATCTTTGGAGTCATCCCTGCTTTCTTTCATTCTATTTTTTCCACTGTGCTTCGTGGATTCCCATTTTTACTTGCATTACCAGCGGACGCTCTTGTGCTTTTTTACATTTTTAAATATGGATGTCCCTCCTGTGCAAGCTCCCGCCCTGCAGCTGCTGACGCTGTTCCGCAATCGCATGCTTGAATATTATGGCACAATGCCGTTGGCGATATTAAGCACGGCATATGGATTATCTTTTCGATTCTCCTACTTCACCTGTGTCCAGCCTGTATTTCACTGCCTGACCTGTGATTTCGATTGGGCCATTGATTTGTGTCTCTGCGGACCGGTTTCTCCTGACGTCGACTTTAATCAGCTGATGACTCCTATCATTACTCACGAGTTGGTTTGTCCTGGCGAAAGGATTATGGCTGTGGCATTGATGCATGGACTACTTGGTCCCTGGAATTTACTGGCGGCAGCACAGTCTTTCTTGGAACAGAGCTTTCTTGAAAACCCACCGAGCTGTCCTCTGATGGTGATAGAGGATCCGGTGCTGGGAGAGCACGTATGTTCTTTTCCGCTTTTAAATTGGATGGCTGAACTGTTTTCGGATGAAGACGGTGACTTCCTATTGGAGGCTGTTGCAGCTTATTTTGCATACACAGTTATGTCATAGACCTTTTTCATGTTTGATATGCTGAGTACTAGCATTTCATTGACAATTCATTGACTTATTTGTCAAGTTTTTATTATTTACCTTGCCTATTGGCTTAAGACTCGATAAAGTACTTGGCTGTTTTATTTTTCTTTAGCATTAAATTTTCCTAGTTTTTAATGCTTTACCTTGCGGACCGTCCACATATAAACTTGCAATCTGCTCTCATGAGATGGCACTTCTATTATCTTATTCAGTTCGTTTCCGGATCATGAGGAGGTGTCATCTAGGTCCTGGATATCTTTACACCGTGTTAAGTTAGCATGGGCTCATTACCGGTTTAAACGCCATTTTTCCTTTTTTGCAACTTCTGCACACGACACTTAGTTGTTGCTTTAGCTTTCCACCTAGTAGTTCATCGTGGTTTACATGAGAATAATATGTTATTGGTCTACTATCTGCTTTACTTGTTAAACTATATCTGTACAGCGAGTGCTAAAGTTTCAAGAACAACACGATACAGAATTGTTATGAGGTCTGATCTCCACGACTTCATACTCATAACATAAGTGCAACTTCTGCCAATTCTGGGCATGAGGCGGGTTTTATATTGCTTTGCCGAACACACATACACAACAGTTGATGCGGTTCACATGAAGAGAGAGCTGGTGTATGCTGATGTGATTCCTTCAAATCTAAGACACTAAAGTATGGGCACGCCCTAAACCAACACAAAGAGACCTTCTTAGCAAATAATATAATATGTGTATTAGGGAGGGTGAGATATAAGCAGCCGCGGGCCGTGGAGGGAGTTACGGTGAAGCAGGGAGGCGGGGAGGGGGAGAAGCAGGGTGGAGCCCTCTCTACCTTGCCCCTCCCCCTCCCCGCCTCCCTGCCCCACCGTAACTCCCTCCACGGCCCGCGGCTGCTTATAAGTGTTGCTAACTCTTATTCATTTACAGCATGTTAACATACTGTCACCATTCGCTTTTTATGTACTAGTAACTATGCTGGTAATTTTGCTACTGATAATATGTGTACTTGTATTCTCCACCCTGCTTCTCCCCCTCCCCGCCTCCCTGCCTCAACGTAACTCCCTCCACGGCCCGCGGCTGCTTATAAGTGTTGCTAACTCTTATTCATTTACAGCATGTTAACATACTATCACCATTCACTTTTTATGTACTAGTAACTATGCTGGTAATTTTGCTACTGATAATATGTGTACTTTTATTATCTAAGGTACTACGCCTGAGAAGACGGCATTAGTAAATAAACATTTCAAATACACATCTGTTCTTCTTAACTCCATGTTCTGGTTTCTAAGAAATCTATAACGACCGACTGTTCATGAGTTCCACGTATCCTGAGGTACTATAAGTTCATATTCTGGATTGTCTAAACATTGAGAGTTTGTTATATCCAATGTGACACTGTACCTAGCTTGCTAAGGAGTTTTTGATTACTAACGTGAGTTTTGGGACACCCTAATTCGCCGAGGTTCCAATCCTCTGTCCACAGTTCTGTGTGAGAACAGAAACCCTGCGACAGGGGCACCCCCGACCCTTGCTGGAGCTTCATCACACTTGCGATACAACTCCAGCAATGCGCCACCTTTACGGCACAGATACATCACGCATCTGTGCTGTTTTTGCCCCATGATGCGCCGCATTGTAAATGCAGCACACCATAGGTGACGGAACAGCGGCACAGAATGACTAACACATCCCTGGTGATGCGCCAGTCATCATAAATGTATCCCTATGCTTCTTATCTTGTTAGAGATGAACCGCCATATGTATCATCAAAGTTTTTTGCATTTCCTAAATAGCGAACTTTAAGGAATAAATAGCGATTCTTTACCATTCCTAGTTTGCGATGAGCTATTTGCTAATTAGCCGAATGTAGCCCAATGAAGCCCAATGTAGCCCAAAGATGGCCGCCAGACACACAAAAAAACAAATGTAGCCCAAATATCAGCCAGATGTAGCCCAACTATAGCCCAGTGACAGAATGACCAATCAGCTTCGCAAACCTCCGTTACGCGAAGCGGAGCGCTGTTACAGATATATATCTTTTTTTGAACGTTAATTTCTCAAAATCCACTGGAGCACATATATTGAGACCTAGCAAAGGCACATCGGGCTACCAGTCCCTAATATTTTGCCAAGTTTCGTGCAAATCCATTCAGCCGTTCAATTATTATTATTATTATTTTTTTTTGCCCCGCGGGGCCCTTTTAAAACCTCCACATCAAACCTAGGGGGTCAGCGAGGATCTACTATGCCCCCTTATAGTTATTTCCCCCTTTGTTTTGACCTCCTCTTGTCTCTCGATCCTACCGAGAGACAAGATGGCGGCCGCTACGGACTGTTTGGAATGTTGACAGACGCCGGAGAACCAATCAGCTTCGCTTCACAAAGCTCCGTTGCGCGAAAAGTCCGCGAACCAGTGCGCTGCCCAGTCCGCGCTTACAGATATATATCTTTTTTTAAACGTTAATTTCTCAAAATCCACTGGAGCACATATATTGAGACCTACAAAAGGCACATCGGGCTACCAGTCCCTACAATTTTGCCAAGTTTCGTGCAAATCCATTCAGCCGTTCGGGCTAAAAGTGAGGCCAACCGCCCTATGGAAAACTCAATGTTAAAAACACGTTTTGGGACCCCCCTTTTTTCTCGGCCCCCACTGGACGAACCCCCCCCAAATTTTCAAGGGCTGCTCAGAAACAAAATGTGCCATTTTCCTGAAAATTTCAGCCAATTCCGTCCACAAACGCCAAAGTTATTAGACATAGAATTTTCAAAAAACCCATAGAGAAAAAATCCTAACTATATATACCTACTGGCGACCGCCAGTAGGTAATATATATATATATGTATATACATCTGTATAGAAATATAGAAGAATATATATCAAATAGTATGCATATTTAGAAGTAGAAATTTTGTAAAAGTACCATAGAACAGCATAGCCCATAGAAGGCATAGAGAGAGAGCTCACTTTAGGAACATATCTATGTCATTATAATGGTCCACATTCCAGCCAATCAGGCTGCAGCTCTCTCTAGAACCTTCTCCTCAGAAGCTCAAGCCCTCAGATTTTCATAGCACAAGAGTGACCAAGAGTGCATGAGGAGAAGAGAGCCTCTGAGGGGAGGAGGGTGGGTCGTATGTGAATCTATGAAAGACACAAATACTGGAGAACCACAGTTTACAGGTAAGTAACTTTTGTTCTTCTCCAGTATGCATGCGTCTTTCATAGATTCACATGCTTCAATAAGAATAGAAAGCAGTAAGCCATAACCATAATAGTCATAAAAGGCAATAATGAAAAGTGCAATCAAATAAATACATAGTGGTAACATTGCATTATTTGCACAAAAATAACCTTTTATGACAGGAGGCGGGAAGCAGCAGAGGCTCACCTTTATTTGAAGAGATTCCGTAGCACCGCTTGACCCACAGCAGTGTCCGCAGTGTTAGCCGCCTCCAGACAGTAGTGCCTCATAAACGTGTGCCTGCTGGACCACGTTGCTGCCCTGCAGATCTGATGTAGAGGCACTCCAGCAAACAGGGCAGTAGAGGAAGCTACTGCTCTCGTCGAGTGTGCTCGCACCGGAGCAGAAAGAGGCTTGCTAGCCCGTTGATGACAGAAGGAGATGGTCTGTTTGGTGACCGGATGTCCCTTGCGCATCCGCCCATAGGCCACAATAAGTTGGTCTGACTTTCGAAATGCAGCAGTGCGTGCACTGGATGTAGAGCTTGAGGCATCGCTTCAGGTCTAGCGAATGAAGAGTACGCTCAGCGGGAGACTGAGGTTTAGGGAAGAAAGTCTTGAGTATTACAGGATCATTAAGGTGGAAGTCTGATGGAACCTTTGGTATATACTTAGGGTTCGTACGTAGTACAACAGTGTCCTTTGAAAACTGAAGAAAAGGTGGCTGAATGGTAAAGTCTTGTATGTTGCTCACCCGCCGGGAGGACGTAAGTGCGAGGAGGAGGGAAACCTTCCAAGTAAGGAATTTCAAATCCGCTGAGTGGAGTAGTTCAAATGGAGGCCTGAGAAGCTGAGTCAAGACGAGATTCAAGCGTCATGAAGGTGGCGGATGCCGGATAGGTGGAAACATCCGGAACAGACCTTTAAAGAACTGTCGAATGATCCGAGAGGAGTATAGCGACGTGGAACCATCATGTCGAAAGCGGGAAAGTGCATCCAGGAAGACCTTCAGAATGGAATGTGAAAGGCCCGACTTAGCCAAAAGGAGGAAGAAAGGTAAGATTTGCTCAGGGGTGGCGAGCATAGGATCAATGTTTTCTGAGTGGCACCAAATACAAAAGCGTTTCCATTTCAATTTATAAGTTTTGATGGTAGAAGGAGCCCGTGCATGAGCGAGGACCTCCCTACAGTCAGGTGCAATATTTAGATGGGCAAACTCATGGTGCTCAGGTTCCAAGTGGCAAGCTGGAGAGATGCCGGGTCTGGATGGCAGATCTGTCCGTGGTTCATGGTGAGAAGGTGAGGCAGGGGGCGAAGAGGGATCGGATCGCACTGGGAAAGAAGAAGAAGGTCCGTGAACCATGGTCAACGCGGCCACCTGGGCGCAATTAGCAGGATGTGACATGGTTGAGCCCTCATTTTGTGCAGGAGGCGAGGTAGAAGAGGAATCGGCGGAAAAGCGTATGCGAATCTTTTCGACCAGTTGATCGAAAATGCATTCCCGCTCGACCCTTTGAGGGGATGCCAACTTGTGTACTATAGGCATTTGCGATTGAGTGGAGTTGCAAATAGATCCAGCTCCGGCTGGCCCCAGAGACGGAAGACATACTCCAGAGTTGGTTGGTGGAGTTCCCACTCGTGGTTGTCTGTGGCAGATCTGCTGAGGGAGTCCGCAAGGGCGTTGGAGATGCGCGGTACGTGAACTGCAGTCAATTGGACTCAATGTTTTATTGCCCATTCCCAGATCTGCTGTGCCTGTTTGGAGAGCAGTAGTGATTTCGTACCTCCCTGTTTGTTGAGGTAGTGCATACTGGTGGTGTTGTCCGTACGCACTAACAGTGACTCTCCTTCCACCAGTAGACGGAAGGATTTCAGAGCGAGAAAGATGGCCAAGAGTTCTAGGCGATTGATGTGCCACCTGCGTTGGTCCACAGTCCATTTGCTGTTTGTTAGACCTGTCAGCCCTTTGGGTGGTCCCTCCTATTATTTATTTATTTATTTATTTTGTCCTCTTTTTGCCCCTCAATTCCTTTCATTTTTATGTCCACTGGAATTTTTAGGTGTTGTCCCAGGGGCTAGGTACTCCTTGACCTTATAATTCCTCACAGGCCTAGAAATCCCTCCTTTTCCAAGGGCAAGTTTAGTTACACAAAATGGTGGCTAGTAACTGCCAAAAACTGATTACCTCAGGGACTGGCCCATAGACACATATGGGGAATCTAGAACCTTCTGGCCTGTTCTAGACACTAGGGGCTAGGGGTATAAAAGGCCAACTGTAAGGCGGCCATTTTGTCATACAGAGAGAGAGTCAGCTGGAGTGCAGGCTGTGGCATTAGGTGGGGGTAGGACATTCAGAGGGTTGACTTCCTTCTTTAGGGTTGCCTCCTTACTGCTTTCACCACCCTCTCCCCTTTTATCTACAGACCTGACCCTGCCAAGTTGTGTTCCTGATGACCCTGGACATAAGATCCTCCCAAAACCTGAAAGTCGACCCCTAGCCTGGGGGGGAATTGGAGTGATCTTAAGAGACTGAACTGTGAGGTATTTCTGCCCCGTTGTCCAGTGGGTGAAAATATTATTAGAAACTTTGAGAGCATTGCCACGATAGGAGAGAGAACAGAAGGTGCAGATTTAATACCCCCCCTTTCTCCTTCGGTTTATGTCCATACTTACTCCATGCTTTCCCTACTGTCCCCCACTCACCTGAGCTAAATATCGCCAATACGTGAACGTTTTCTCTCACGAGTGAGACTGGGTGGAAGTTAGTGAGCCTGGAGAAGGAGTCAGTGGCAGTGACATCAGGTAGCGTGGCCGCTCTGAGGAAAGGGCAGAGTGAGTGGCCGAGAGATACGTGCAGCCGCGGTGTTGCACAGGCCCTGTGAGGCGATCGCTAGTCCCTGTGTGGGGGAGGCGCTGTTGGAGAGAATCGTGTCGCCGCGGAACTGCGCAGGCTCTGTGAGGTGATCGCTAGTCCCTGTGTGGGGGCGGAGCAGCAACAAGAGGCCTGCCGCGATCGAGCAGGTTCAGTGGAGGAGCCGCTGGTCTCCTGCGCTTGCTCACTGGTGCCGCTTTCCCGGAGGACGGCGGAGACGGCGCACTGAAGGGTAGTGAGAGAGGCGCGGTCGCCGCTCCCCTTCTTCCCGCGCAGCCTTCCCACAGTGTCAGCCCTAGGACCGAGTGGCTTGACCTGTGGGGGAGGCACTGTTGGGAGTGGATTGGGGCCCAAAAAAAATTCTGGCCTCCTTCAGCTGACCGGGACATTGGAAACAAATGCCAAATACTTCAAGTAAGGAGTGATCTGGGGGCTAAAGAGGGAACTGGGATCTGCTGTGGGTCTGGGGACTATCAACAGAAGGTCCCGGAGGGGAGATTCTTCCCCCTTTTACCTGACTGGAAGTACAGAGTTGGCAAGTCAGGGAGAATTGAGTCTAGGAAGCCACTGAGACTCTTACAAAAGGGTGACCAAGTGGGAAAAAGGCCTCTGAGCTTATTTGAATGCTGTCATTGACTGTGTTTATTGCTTAACCTTTCTATTACAGTGGTGGAAGAGGAAGCTTACTTTAAATTCACTTTGGTAAACACTTGATGTCCTTTAGTGAAGCAGGTTGTAGAACTTATTTTACCCACTGGAACTATACAGAAATTCCTTTTACCTTTGTAGGCGACAGACTCTGCTTCTTATTGTGCCAAGGCCATATTACCAAGGGTATCAACTGTGGAACTGTCTGCTAAACCTGAATATCTTCCTGTTTAAAAAGACAAAGAGCTATTGAGTGTAATGTGAATACTGATTACTCCATAGGGAAACACAAATCTTGCTGCTACTTAATATAAACTGTGAAGCTGTTGTTTAACTTTTATCTTTTGGGAGAATAAGTGTATCACCAGGTACAAGGTATTGTTGAGTTTTAATTGATGCAAAGAAACAGATGGAGAAATACTTGGTGTGAATAATAACAAAACTGTCAGATGAGATAAGTAAGAGTAAACAGAATTATTTTTATAAAACAGCCCATATTTTCCTAAAATTGGTGTAGTGTCATTTTTGAATGGATGGATGCTGAGTTACTGTAAGGGTGTGACGCAAGATTAACACTTTTGCCTTTGGGTTTGACCGTCCTACTCTGTGCCAGGCTACCCTATGTGGTGTGGAAACCCCAGGTCCAACATAATTGGTGTCCAGCGGTGGGATGACAACTGTGCTTGCGTCCACTCCATAGACCTACACCTGGAGTTTTCTCCTGGCGGACTCCCTAATTATATTTTTGTTTTTCCAAATTTACTCCTGGTGGTGGGTGGAGGTAGCTTCTAATTACCCTCTTAACTAATTTCTTCCAAGCGGCTGTCCCTGACTCTCATTGGCAAAATGGAATTTGCTCTGGGAGAATTAGAGACCTATACTGTGGCTCAACTCCGAGAATTTTGTCAAAATATGGGAGTGTTCTTCAAGTATGGTGCTAAAAAGGGGGAACTCCAAACCAGCTTGAGAGCGTGGGTGGCAGCGCACCCAGATGGGAAGGAGGAGGAAGAGGGGGAGCGGGACACGGTTATCGGGATAGATGTGTTGTACCAGCCTGAGAGGGAGAACCTACTGACAGGTCCCAGAACACTCTCAAGGGAGGGCAGCAGTGTTTCCGTGAGAAGTTTGACTGAAGTCGAACTAGCGGACAGGAGGGAGAAAAGACAGCTGAAGTGGGAGTTAGCCCGGTTGGAAAAGGAAAGGGAGGAGCAGAGGATGGCTCATGAGTTGAAACTCAGAGAGTTAGATCTCAAGGCCCTACAGGCAGGGACTCCCAGTACTCCTAATGGTGGCAGCAAATCCAAAGATACAACCAGGGAACCAGACCCTACTTACCAAAGGACGAAGTTGCCGGCTATAGCGCAGGGGATGACATCGCCAAGTGTCTGGCTGCCTATGAGGTCTCCTTAAGAGCCCATGGGATACTGGAGAAACACTGGGGGGGTGGCTTGTATAAATACATGCCTCCTGCAAGAAGGGATACACTTTTGGCCCTAGAGCAGGGAAAGCAGACCCACTACCCCACCATGAAAGTGGCGCTGATCAAGAAGTTTGGACTGACCCCAGAGAAATATCGGCAGAAGTTTAGGGGTAGTCACAAACTAGGCACACAGAATTGGGTGGATTTCTTGGACTACGCAAAGAAGGCATTAGAGGGATGGGTACAAGGCAGCGAGGTGAAGGACTATGAGGGGTTGTATGACCTTATTCTCAAGGAGCACCTACTCGAGAAATGTTTTCCCGAGCTGCGACAACACCTGGTGGACAGCAAGCTGACCAGCCCCCGGAAGCTTGCTGAGGAGGCGGACTTCTGGGCTAGTACCCGGGTGTCCTCAAAGGGGACTGGAGGGGATTCCCAAAGGACCGGACAGGGCGCCCCCCAGAAGAAAGAGGGGGGAGACAAAAAGAGGGAGTTCTCAAAAGCCCCCCGAAACAGTTTCCAGGGAAAGGGAACAGGATTCACCCCTAAGGCTAACCCGCCCAGAAACCCTCATCCTGGCCAAAGTTAGCAGCCAAGGGTTGATCACTGCTTTGAGTGTGGTGGCGTTGGACACTATAAGGGAGATGTCAACTGCCCAAAGAGACCACCCCCTCCCCCTGGAGGAAAGGCCCCGGGAGTAGCTAGTGTAGTGCTCGGGGAGGAGTTGCCCTTAGATAAGGGGGGGAGAGGGAGGGTGTCACCTTAGTGTCCCTGGGAGATCGGGAGATGGTTCCTAAGATCCAGGTGCCCTCAAATACTACAAAGTATGGGCAGTGGGTCACCATCAATGGCCAGAGAGGGGAGGCTCTGAGAGACACAGGAGCCAGTATGACTATGGTAAGGAGTCAACTGGTGTCTCCAGAGCAGGTGATTCCACATGTACTCCACCTCGCTGCGATGGCTGACGTCAGATTGGGCCACTACCCTGTGGCTGAGGTTCCATTTGAGTGGAAAGGGGTTGCAGGTTCACTTCGAGTTGCCGTAAGCCCTGCCGTGCCAGTCGATTGTCTGCTGGGGAATGATATGGAGCACAATGCTTGGAAGGAGGTGGAATACCGGACTCATTCTGAGATGCTGGGTACACCTGACTGGGCCAGTGCTAGCACAAGGTCCGCGACTACCCGGAGGGAGAGTTCGCTTGGACTGGAGCCTGGAACAAAGGCCCAGCCAGCTGCCAAAAAGGGAAAGAACCGAGGACAGGAGAAGCCTGCCTTGGCTTCCACGCCCCATGAGACAGATAGGCCACCTGTGGTGGTGGACCAGGAGTCCGTGGAGGGGGAAGTTGTCTCCCTGGAGAACTTACCTATCCCTGCTGAGTGGCATGTGGAAGGAGGGCCTACCAGGGAGGAGTTTTGTAAGAGCCAGAAGGAGTGCCCTACCCTTGAGGGACTGAGGCGACAGGCCGAAGCCCAGGCAGCAGGGAGCGTTACTGGGAGTTACCATATTTACTGGGAGGATGGACTCCTCCACAGTGAACCTAAGGCACCTGTGCACGGTTCATCATGGGCCTTGGTTGTCCCTCAACGTTACCGAGCCTTCCTTCTAGAATTGGCTCATGAGATACCCTTGGCAGGACACTTAGGACAGGACAAGACCTTTGCCCGGCTTGTCCCCCACTTTTACAGGTCTCAGATGAGGGTGGCATCCGACACATACTGTCGGACATGTGTATCTTGCCAAGCCAGTGAGAAAACAGGGGTGAAGCTGAAAGCTCCCCTGGAACCACTTCCTGTCGTTAGCACCCCCTTTGAAAGGGTGGGCATCGACATTGTGGGGCCATTGGATCCACCAACTACAGCTGGTCACAGGTTTATCTTGGTTCTGGTGGATCACGCCACACAGTACCCAGAGGACCATTACTGCACCTGCAGTGGCTAGGGCCCTGATGGGGATCTTTACCCGAGTGGGTTTCCCCAAGGAGGTTGTGTCCGACAGGGGGACCAACTTCATGTCAGCATACATGCGGGCTATGTGGAAGGAGTGTGGAGTTACCTACCGGTTCACCACTCCTTATCACCCACAGACCAATGGTCTGGTGGAAAGGTTCAACAAGACCTTGAAAGGCATGATAAGAAGTCTGCCTGAGAGCCTGCGGAGGAAATGGGACGTCCTCCTACCCTGTTTGTTGTTTTCTTACAGGGAAGTTCCACAGAAGGGAGTGGGCTTCAGCCCCTTTGAGCTTCTGTATGGGCACCCTGTACGTGGACCTCTCAGCCTGGTGAAAGACGGATGGGAAAAGTCTCCCAGGAAGCTTCCCCAGGATGTGGTGAGCTACATGCTGGCCTTCCGGATCCAAATGGCTAAGTTGTGGAAGCAAGCTTCAGACAACTTGGAAGCCAGCCAAGCAGTGATGAAAGAGTGGTATGACCACAACGCTCACCGTGTGGAGTTGGAGCCTGGCCAGAAAGTGTGGGTGATGGAACCTGGAGAGCTTAGTGCCCTCCAGGATTGCTGGGCAGGCCCCTTTGAGGTGATGGAGAAGAAGGGTAAGGCCACCTATTTGGTGGACCTTAAGACCCCTCGACAGCCCCTACGGGTGCTTCATGCCAATCGTCTCAAACCCCACCATGGAGCAGAGGAGGCGGAAAACGAGCCTCTCCCTGATCTCTTTTCGTCTCAGGAAAAGGATGGGTTGGTTGAGGGAGTAATTCTTTCCCCATCCCTAACTCCTGAGCAGCGGGAGGACTGCCGCCAGGTCCTGGAGCAGTACTCCTCGCTGTTCTCCCTTGTTCCGGGAAGGACCCACCTGTGTACCCATGATGTGGACACAGGAGACAGCCCACCAGTGAAGTCTAAGACCTACCGGCTGTCAGACAAGGTGAAGGCCAGCATCCACAGTGAGGTCACGAAGATGCTGGAGCTAGGAGTAATTGAACCTTCTAGTAGCCCCTGGTCCAGTCCGGTGGTTCTGGTACCAAAAGCTGCCCCACCGGGCACCACTCCAGAACTAAGGTTCTATGTGGATTACCGGGGACTGAATTCAGTGACCAAAACTGATGCACATCCGATCCCTAGGGCGGATGAAATTATTGACCGGCTGGGAGCTGCCCAATACTTGAGTACCTTTGACCTTACTTCAGGGTACTGGCAGATCTCCCTTACAGATGGAGCAAAGGACAGGTCAGCCTTCTCCACGCCTGAGGGCCACTACCAGTTCTGCGTAATGCCCTTTGGGCTCAAGAACGCCCCTGCCACCTTTCAGCGGCTGGTGAACCAGGTCCTCTCTGGGATGGAGGCTTTCTCTGCTGCTTACCTGGATGACATTGCCGTCTTCAGCAGGAGTTGGGAGGACCATTTGTGTCACTTACAAGCTGTTCTCCAGGCCCATAAATGGGCTGGCTTGACAATCTAGGCCAGTAAATGTCAGATCGGGCAGGGGTCGGTTGTGTACCTAGGCCACTTGGTGGGCAGGGGAGCGGTGCAGCCCCTCCAGGCGAAGATTGAGGCTATCATGGCCTGGGAGCCCCCCAAGACCCAAACTGAGGTCCGAGCCTTCCTGGGCCTCACAGGTTATTACCGTCGCTTTGTGAAGGGGTATGGCACTATTGTGGCACCCCTGACTGAGCTCACATCCAAGAAGCAACCTCGACGGGTAGTCTGGACGGAGGCTTGTCAGCAAGCCTTTGAGAAGCTGAAACAAGCAATGTGTGCAGCACCGGTCCTGAGGGCCCCGGATTTTTCTAAAGAATTCATTGTCCAGACAGACGCATCAGAGCATGGCATTGGGGCAGTGTTATCGCAACTCAATGAAGAGGGTCTGGATCAACCTGTGGTCTTCCTGTCCAGGAGACTGCTTCCCCGGGAACAGAAGTGGAGTGCAATTGAGCGGGAAGCTTTCGCAGTGGTATGGGCTCTGAAGAAGTTGCGGCCATATCTGTTTGGCTCGCACTTCCTGGTTCAGACCGACCATCGATCCCTTCGTTGGCTGATGCAAATGAAGGGGAAGAATCCCAAGCTGTTGAGATGGTCCATCTCCCTACAGGGAATGGACTTCCGGGTGGAACATCGGCCTGGAGTGGACCACGCCAATGCAGACGGTCTCTCTAGGTATTTCCGCCTTAGTGATGAGGACTCCCGAAGGGTTGGGTAGCTCTCCCCACTTTCAGCTGGGGGGGACGCGTGTTTGACCTGTCAGCCCTTTGGGTGGTCCCTCCTATTATTATTTTTTTTTTTTTTGTGCTCTTTTTGCCCCTCAATTCCTTTCATTTTTATGTCCACCGGAATTTTTAGGTGTTGTCCCAGGGGCTAGGTACTCCTTGACCTTATAATTCCTCATAGGCCTAGAAATCCCTCCTTTTCCAAGGGCAAGTTTAGTTACACAAAATGGTGGCTAGTAACTGCCAAAAACTGATTACCTCAGGGACTGGCCCATAGACACATATGGGGAATCTAGAACCTTCTGGCCTGTTCTAGACACTAGGGGCTAGGGGTATAAAAGGCCAACTGTAAAGCGGCCATTTTGTCATACAGAGAGAGAGTCAGCTGGAGTGCAGGCTGTGGCATTAGGTGGGGGTAGGACATTCAGAGGGTTGACTTCCTTCTTTAGGGTTGCCTCCTTACTGCTTTTACCACCCTCTCCCCTTTTATCTACAGAGCTGACCCTGCCAAGTTGTGTTCCTGATGACCCTGGACATAAGATCCTCCCAAAACCTGAAAGTTGACCCCTAGCCTGGGGGGGAATTGGAGTGATCTTAAGAGACTGAACTGTGAGGTAGTTCTGCCCCGTTGTCCAGTGGGTGAACATCTATTAGAAACTTTGAGAGCATTACCACGATAGGAGAGAGAACAGAAGGTGCGGATTTGATCCCCCCCTTTCTCCTTCTGTTTATGTCCATACTTACTCCACGCTTTTCCCTACTGTCCCCCTCTCACCTGAGCTAAATATCGCCAATACGTGAACGTTTTCTCTCACGAGTGAGACTGGTGGAAGTTAGTGAGCCTGGAGAAGGAGTCAGTGGCAGTGACATCAGGTAGCGTGGCCGCTCTGAGGAAAGGGCAGAGTGAGTGGCCGAGAGATACGTGCAGCCGGGGTGTTGCACAGGCACTGTGAGGCGATCGCTAGTCCCTGTGTGGGGGAGGCGCTGTTGGAGAGAATCGTGCCGCTGCGGAACTGCGCAGGCTCTGTGAGGTGATCGCTAGTCCCTGTGTGGGGGCGGAGCGGCAAAAAGAGGCCTGCCGCGATCGAGCAGGTTCAGTGGAGGAGCCGCTGGTCTCCTGCGCTTGCTCACTGGTGCCGCTTTCCCGAGGGCGGCGGAGACGGCGCACTGAAGGGTAGTGAGAGAGGCGCGGTCGCCGCTCCCCTTCTTCCCGCGCAGCCTTCCCACAGTGTCAGCCCTGGGACCGAGTGGCTTGACCTGTGGGGGAGGCACTGTTGGGAGTGGATTGGGGCAAAATAAAACTTCTGGCCTCCCTCAGCTGACCGGGACATTGGAAACAAATGCCAAATACTTCAAGTAAGGAGTGATCTGGGGGTAACGAGGGAACTGGGATCTGCTGTGGGTCTGGGGACTATCAACGGAAGGTCCCGGAGGGGAGATTCTTCCCCCTTTTACCTGACTGGAAGTACAGAGTTGGCAAGTCAGGGAGAATTGAGTCTAGGAAGCCACTGAGACTCTTACAAAAGGGGAACCAGTAAGGTGGAGAAGGGTGACCAAGTGGGAAAAAGGCCTCTGAGCTTATTTGAATGCTGTCATTGACTGTGTTTATTGCTTAACCTTTCTATTACAGTGGTGGAAGAGGAGGCTTACTTTAAATTCACTTTGGTAAACACTTGATGTCCTTTAGTGAAGCAGGTTGTAGAACTTATTTTACCCACTGGAACTATACAGAAATTCCTTTTACCTTTGTAGGCGACAGACTCTGCTTCTTATTGTGCCAAGGCCATATTACCAAGGGTATCAACTGTGGAACTGTCTGCTAAACCTGAATATCTTCCTGTTTAAAAAGACAAAGAGCTATTGAGTGTAATGTGCATACTGATTACTCCATAGGGAAACACAAATCTTGCCGCTACTTAATATAAATTGTGAAGTTGTTGTTTAACTTTTATCTTTTGGGAGAATAAGTGTATCACCAGGTACAAGGTATTGTTGAGTTTTAATTGATGCAAAGAAACAGATGGAGAAATACTTGATGTGAATAATAACAAAACTGTCAGATGAGATAAGTAAGAGTAAACAGAATTATTTTTATAAAACAGCCCTTATTTTCCTAAAATTGGTGTAGTGTCATTTTTGAATGGATGGATGCTGAGTGACTGTAAGGGTGTGACGCAAGCTTAACACTTTTGCCTTTGGGTTTGACCGTCCTACTCTGTGCCAGGCTACCCTATGTGGTCTGGAAACCCCAGGTCCAACACTGTTGCTGGACAGTTCTTGGAGATGTGCACCCCAACCCTCTAAAGAAGCGTCTTTGGTAAGAGTAAGTGTGGGCGCTGTCTCCTGGAATGAGCGACCTGTTGCGACGTTGGGAGGGTGAGCCCACCAAGCCAATGCTCTCTGTATGCGAGGTGTCAGTGAGACCTTGACGTTGAACGTCCCCGAAACCTGTCGCCACTGCTTGTCCAATTCTTCTTGGATTACTCTCATGTGTAACCTGCAGTTGGGGATAAACGGAATGCAGGATGAGGCCATCCCCAGAAAGGATTTTAATGTTCGGACAGAAACAGACCTTTTTTAGCGTAGAAGATCCACCATTTTTTAGATGCGTGCTTGGCGTTCTGTTAAAACAAACACCTTTGCTAGGTTTATGTCTATTAACCCTCCCAGAAAGACTCTTTTTATTTGTGATTTTTCGAGGTTGATTGAAAGACCCAATTTCTTGAAGACTGACAGGCAAGTCTGATTGTGTTGCTTTGCTGCGAGAAAGGTTGGGGCCTTTAACAGGCAATCGTCTAAATAAGGGTAAATTTGTATGCCCTGCAGGCGTAGATAAGCCGCCACCGGAGCCATGATCTTTGTGAAGACCCTTGGAGAGGAACGAAGGCCAAAAGGCAGAACCTTGAATTGGAAGTGCTGTGTTCCTACTTTGAAGCGGAGGTACTTTCTGTGCCTCTGATGGATTGGCACATGAAAATATGCATCTTGGATTGAGGAGAGGAACTCGTTGGGGTTGAGGAACTGGAAGATTTCCGACAATGTCAGCATGCGAAAAGTTTGAGACTTGATGTATTTGTTGAGGGCCCGTAGGTCTAATATTGGGCGCCACTCTACTGATTTCTTATTGATAAGGAAAAATCGGGAATGAAAGCCTGTCCCCTGTTGTAATCGAGGAATAACTTTGACTGCCCCTTTCTGAATCATGACTGCAATTTGTGCAAACAGTTCCTTCAAGTGTGCAGGAGGGGGATCTGTAGGCGGGCGAGTGGGAGGAAACTTGATAAATTTTAGAGCGTGGCCTCTTGAAATCACATCCAAGACCCAACGATCCGATGTTATTTTTGACCAATTTCAAGAGTATTGGGAGATTCGACCTCTAATCTTCAAAGTAGGATATGACTTGGTTTTGAAAAAGTCATTGTTTTTTAGAGGAATTACCTTACCTGTAAGAGGATTTTCTCCTATACGGTCTTGAATCATTTTGTCTGGATTGATTCTGGCTGGAGTAACGCTGTCTGTTGTCGCCATAAGAACGGTATTGAGAGGAAGAGCCATGAAAAGTGGATGATGCGCCCCGGCCACGTGCTCCACGAAAAGGCTGCTTTCGATATTGGAGAGATCCTAAGGCGCGAGCAGTGTCCGTATCCTTTTTGATGGACTCCAAGGCATCGTCCACATGCTTGACGAAGAGGGACTCTCCATCGAAGGGCATGTCGAGTATCTTTGCTTGCACCTCCGGTCGAAAGGACGTAGCCTTAAGCCAGCCCTGCCTTCTTAATACTGCGGCGCCTGCCAGTTGTCGGAACCCTGTAGAGGAAATATCGATTGCGCAGTCTATAATTTCTGACGAAATCTTTTCACCCTCTTGTAGGATTTTCGGGGAGGCACACGACATTCCTCCGCCCTACGGGCTTCTCGCTCACCATACTTCACCACTCCACGATTTTTAATTGTGCCCGACGCGTTTCTGGGAACTTTTCCCTTCATCAGGGGCTGCCATGAAGGAATGCTCGTTCACGCATCAATATTCGCCAGACATTTATTTATAACAACACCCATGGTAGGCGTATGCTTGGTGCATCGTCATACCAAGTTTTCTGGGATATGTAGTCCATTTGATCCATGTGAGGCATTACAGCTTTAAAGTAAAGTCGAGTGTTCCTTAAAAATTAATGCATTTAATCATGCCTATAGTAGGCTGTGTTTGTGGTGCAGTACGCTGTGATTCGCCAGACATTTATTTATAACAACACCCATGGTAGGCGTGTGCTTGGTGCATCGTCATACCAAGTTGGTGCACCACAAACACAGCCTACTATAGGCATGATTAAATGCATTCATTTTTAAGGAACACTCGACTTTACTTTAAATGCACCAAGCATACGCCTACCATGGGTGTTGTTATAAATAAATGTCTGGCGAATATTGATGCGTGAACGAGCATTCCTTGATGGCAGCCCCTGATGAAGGGAAAGGTTCCCAGAAACGCGTCGGGCACAATTAAAAATCGTGGAGTGGTGAAGTATGCTGAGCGAGAAACCCGTAGGGCTAGGAATGTCGTGTGCCTCCCCGAAAGCTCAGGCACTTTGGACAAACATTTTCTTACCGGCCGCCTGGTCGGGTGGAGAGCACCATCGACTGCGGCAGCGTGTACCCAGGGCAGCAGTCTGAGGCAATCGCTTCCAAACGAGTTGGAGGTTTGAGCCCAGGACTCCAGGCGAAAATCACAGCGTACTGCACCACAAACACAGCCTACTATAGGCATGATTAAATGCATTAATTTTTAAGGAACACTCGACTTTACTTTAAAGCTGTAAAACCTCACATGGATCAAACGGACTACATATCCCAGAAAACTTGGTATGACGATGCACCAAGCATACGCCTACCATGGGTGTTTTTATAAATAAATGTCTGGCGAATATTGATGCGTGAACGAGCATTCCTTGATGGCAGCCCCTGATAAGGGAAAGGTTCCCAGAAACGCGTCGGGCACAATTAAAAATCGAGGAGTGGTTAAGTATGCTGAGCGAGAAGCCCGTAGGGCAGAGGAATGTCGTGTGCCTCCCCGAAAGCTCAGGCACTTTGGACAAACATTTTCTTACCGGCCGCCTGGTCGGGGGAGAGCACCATCGACTGCGGCAGCGTGTACCCAGAGCAGAAGTCTGAGGCAATCGCTTCCAAACGAGTTGGAGGTTTGAGCACAGGACTCCAGGCAAAAATCACAGCGTACTGCACCACAACCACAGCCTACTATAGGCATGATTAAATGCATTAATTTTTAAGGAACACTCGACTTTACTTTAAAGCTGTAATGCCTCAAACGGACTACATATCCCAGAAAACTTGGTATGACGATGCACCAAGCATACGCCTACCATGGGTGTTATAAATAAATGTCTGGCGAATATTGATGCGTGAACGAGCATTCCTTGATGGCAGCCCCTGATGAAGGGAAAAGTTCCCAGAAACGCGTCGGGCACAATTAAAAATCGTGGAGTGGTGAAGTATGCTGAGCGAGAAGCCCGTAGGGCGGAGGAATGTCGTGTGCCTAACCGAAAGCTCAGGCACTTTGGACAAACATTTTCTTACCGGCCGCCTGGTTGGGGGGAGAGCACCATCGACTGCGGCAGCGTGTACCCAAAGCAGCAGCCTGAGGCAATCGCTTCCAAACGAGTTGGAGGTTTGAGCACAGGACTCCAGGCGAAAATCACAGCGTACTGCACCACAAACACAGCCTACTATAGGCATGATTAAATGCATTAATTTTTAAGGAACACTCGACTTTACTTTAAAGCTGTAATGCCTCACATGGATCAAAAGGACTACATATCCCAGAAAACTTGGTATGACGATGCACCAAGCATACGCCTACCATGGGTGTTGTTATAAATAAATGTCTGGCGAATATTGATGCGTGAACGAGCATTCCTTGATGGCAGCCCCTGATGAAGGGAAAGGTTCCCAGAAACGCGTCGGGCACAATTAAAAATCGTGGAGTGGTGAAGTATGCTGAGCGAGAAGCCCGTAGGGCAGAGGAATGTCGTGTGCCTCCCCGAAAGCTCAGGCACTTTGGACAAATATATATATATATATATATATATATATATATATATATATATATATATATGTATATATATATATATATATTTTTTTTAGGTATATTTGTTTCTTACTGTTATTTTACGTACCGTGGGACTCCCACTTCGACGACGGGGAATTATTCAAGCATGTGAATCTATGAAAGACACAGGAATACTGGAGAAACTTAGATTTGCGTTATTAATGGCTAAACGATTGCACCCATTTAGGTGCGGCTTACGCCCTCTGAAAGATACTGCTCATCCCTAGCGTTTTATACTACTTTGTATGTTTTCCGGATCTGTTACCAATGATATGTGGGAGGGTTTGAGAGGTCCTAATTATGAAGCTGATTGTTTAGCAGCACAAGTGTAGTGGCTCATGAGTTACAATTCTGAACAGTCAGTGACTAGCACTGACTGACCACAATTGGAAGCTGTGGTGCCACCAATTATGTTGTACGAGGCAGTCATTGGAAATATTCCTCTTCCCGCAAGTAGCCCTATATCAATCCATGTGGCCCGACAGTGCTGACAGCATTTAGTGAAGTGTTAAGGGTTTCAGGAATGTATGCACCAGTAATCCTGTTGTGGTTTCTTCTGGAATTCAGGGCTTTGACTGGTCGGAACAGAAAATACCCTTGGAAGGAAGCAGATATACTAATAATAGGTCATTTGTATTTCAATTAAGATGCTACACACATGCCTCTCTAACAAATGTGCGGGTGCTAGGTCCCAGTCTTTTTCTCACTCGGAGCGTTGACAATGGCAGTTAAAACAACATGTGGTCAGGGTACATTGAAGCACCTACTGACACTGTAGATGCTGCTCTCACAAAGACGAAACAAACACGCCAGTAAACTATTATATAGTGCCATTTCCACTGCACTATCCGTGGGTTAACAGACTTGAGAACACAGTGAGAGGAGGTGCTGGGGAAGGAGTTAACAGATCGGGAGTGGGAAAAGGGGCTACAATATACTACAACAGTCATGAGGAACACCCCAGATTCAAATATGCACTACATCAGAATTATTTGACACCAAAAAGACTGTCCCATATATTCCCAGGGTATCTTGATACCTGCTCCAGATGCGGGACTTCAGAGGCAGACTTTAATCAATTTGTGGGTCTTGTAGTAATTTCATTTAGGCACTAACTTTATCAAGATGGTGATATCTCTTTACACCCATCACACTACTAGAGTCAAAACTCGTTGTACCATGTGCAAACAACTTTAAGTTAGACAAGGGACTAGACAGGTCTGCCCTTTCCAGACCTCTTTCTTCTAGTAATCAAACACCTTCTATTGTCAATCAAAAACAATAGGAAAATCTCTAGTATTTCATTTAGTGAGACATTTGTTAAAGTGGCAGCCAATGATGAAATATTTGAGCCTTCACTGAGTGTGCAGTCTTCCATTCCAGCCCTAATCGAAATAATTGAAGAATACTCATGTGTTTCTAGGTAATCACTGAATAAATATAAGTGAGAGTTGAGACCACTGACCATACTATGTACCAAAGTTATACAATGCAATACTAGCTTGTTATAGCAATCACACTTTAGAAAATATTTAGGCATCTATTGTAATGATGATGTTATCAAATGTAAAAATCAAAATGAAGAGATCACAGAACGTTTGGAAAGTTGGTCCCCAAAACTTAACATGGTAAGGCAAAGCAGAAACAATAAAAATGATGGTCACACTAATGATTAATCAGCATGTTTGCAATCAAACTATTACATTATTTCTTTACAGACCTAGACAGTATTCTGTATCACTTTTTGTGAATCTCCAAAAAGCCTTGCATAACCATAAAAATCACCACAGACTCCCAAAGATAATAAAGCAGTCAATCTTTCAGATTTCAAACTATATGAAATAGCATTTCTGTTCAAACAAGGAATTCTCTTGTTTGTCTCTGACAAGACATATCTCTGTCCAAGGCAAATCCCAGAAAGATCAATTGTAAGAAGGCTCCCCCTTATTTCAATACTCACCATTTATAACTTAGAAATAGCTCATTCCAAACGTATCCTTAAGGATATTAAGTTGTCCTAATACATATTGATCATAAACTCTGAACGAAATGAAGAACTTTAACCTACCATCTTTGTGGACAAATACAATTATTAAAATAGACGGTACAATCATTACATCAATAACAAAATTGATTGAAAGTGGGATTTTTTTATCAAGAGTCTAGGTTCCTAAAATAACCTACTAACCTTTGCTAACATACAGGGTATCTGTACCCTATTAGATTCACAAGTCTATACATTTATGAGACTTAAGGAGTGTATTCAAAACTACCCACACCAGGCAATAGCCATCCTTTCCTAACTTAAGTTAATAAACAGACTATTAAAGGGAAGGCATTTAGTCTCTAAGATCTACTCGCTTCTCTGCCCAACACATACTAATCTACTAAATAAACTCAAAGAAAAATAAAAACTAGATTGGATCAAAGTTCACCCAGAGTATATTGACACTAAAACATGGTCCCAGATTTGGATCACACTTTTTGTTAAAAAAGTTACAGCTAGCCTCGTTAAAACGACATTTCTACGTCACATAAAGAGCTCTAGACCCCATTACATTTACAAAAGTTGGACATCAATGACAAAAACACATACTTGAACTGTCATTCAATCAGTAATTGTCTCAAATTAACAAAAGTTCCGAATACGGTCTATGCACACGCAGGTAGCATTTTTAGTTTTAGTCCACCTATGAACCTCTTGTTTGCAGTCCTATAAGCAGTATTTAGAACAGACATCACAAACATTTCTAAAGAAAATCATCTTTTACTGGACCTGAAATTCACGCTGGCTCACAAATCAGTCCTTTGTAGTTGGAAAGACTAAAAAGTGTCTCCATACATATCTGGTGAGAATGGCTAAACTTTAACAGAGGTGCTGATAATATAGCTTTACACCAAACATGTATGTCCTCAAAGAAACACTTTACCTGGAAAAATATGCACCTCTATTTTGCCAAAATTAAGCCCTCATGAAAAACAACAATGCAACATGGTATACATGCCCTTTGTTATTTGTCAGATACTATCTCGTCTTACTCTGACTCAGATTAACAACACTATAGCTCCAATGTCTTTCTACTTACTATACTTTCTATTTTACTCTTTCCATTGCCTTTTGTTGTTTCAAAAGCCTCTCATCACATTCCTCCAACATTAGTTACTAAGACATAGATTCAAGAAATAGGTATAAGAAATACTCTTATACTTTAGTACCAGATCTTTAACACTAGTATGATTACTTTAAGGTACATGCAAATACCTTTTTCTAGCATCTACCCACCGGACACCATTAGCACTTATATTTGCTTTGTGTTTTATATTCTTTTTACTGTATTTGCTAAAGTTCAATAATTATTCTGAAATTTAAAAAAACGCCCAGTTTCCAGTGTAATCTGTGTTTCCATGTGTAACATTAAAATTGAAGTGCATTCTGTCATATAAATCATTCTGTGAATGTATTTTAGCTGTAATAATTACATGTGGCTAGTATTAATTGTAATTTTGCATTCAGTATTAGTTCTATACTTTTCTTTAATTAAAGGAAATGAAAATCATGGCAGTAACATATATGCGGAGCTCAGAAAGTTTTAAACAAAATCAAGCAAAAATGAGTTTCCTGTCCCAACAGTGAATTAGGCAAGTTTAGTAACAGTTAAGTTTATTTAAAAAACAAACATAAATGGAACATTTTACAGTGGTTTGGCCCCATGAAGCATAAAACATGGGACCATAAGATGCACAACCTACTCACCGCATAAACTGACTGAAGGCTTTGTAGTTGGTGAGTGAGTGATAATCCTCCTCAGAGAACACATGGTCCACATCCTCCAGACCCCAGCCAGCAATCAAGGCTGCAGATGACTTCTGCTCCACCTGCTGATATAAACATAAGACTTCTATAAATGGGTAGCAGTCAACCTTCCCCAATTACTATTGAAGGACCGGCAAGGACCCAAGGCCTGAACCGCTGCTCAACTTCCCAAGTTAAACTGATATTCATTGATGAATCCTGACCACCAATATGCGCAATGAAACACAAAGCCTCCTCAAGCTTCACATTTCCCTCTCTTCAGTACAAGCTTCACAACACACCACTCATGCCTTACAAACACAAGACTATAAGATCTTGCACTTGCTTCACCCCCTCCATCAGTCCCATCTTGACATCCATGATCTCCCTCTCTCTCGCTCTGGAGGACACCCCATTCACCTTGCAGCATAAAGCACACACCAGGGCATGAAGTCACTATCAGCCTGATTCATGAAGCTAAATTGCGGGCGCAATAGCTGCGAAAATGGCTTTGCGCCCGCAATTACCCAAATGGGCATTCATGAAGAAAATAACCAAAGCGCAAAACACAGATTGCGAATTCGCTAATAATTTGCGCCAAAGCACGGAATTAGAGAATAAAGTTAGCGAATTCGCAATACTAGCGCAATCGGAATTCATGAAAATTCTCTAATAGCGAAAAACCTCAAAATCTCCATTAGCGCCGCGCAAATTAAGGACAACCCAAAGCAGGTGGTAACCATAAAAGTGATTTGCGAAAATTTTGAAAAACTGTTGGCCAATCAGGAACAGGGACAGGGCTGACCAAACACACATAAGGAGACACAGCAGCAGCAGTTGGTGTCTCACAATGCCAGGAATGTACATGGTGGTCAGGCGGCGAAGGCTACAGCGAGCAGCACGGAGGAGACGCAGAATACAGGAGAGGATATTCCGCCAGCGGATCACCCTGCTGGGACAAACCAGGGAGCAGATCTATGCGAAGTACCGGTTGAATGGGGCCATGATAATTCAACTCATACACGACCTTGACCCCCTGATGCAGCACCCAACAAGGCGGACCAATGCTGTGCCTACACATGTACAGGTATTGTGTAGCCTGCACCTCCTGGCCTCTGGTAGCTTCCAGGGGATAGTAGCCGCAGCAGGGGGGATATCCCAGCCCACCATGTCACGCTGCCTCCGGAGTTTTGTTGACGCAATGCTCACCCAGCTACACCGACACATCAGATTCCCCACCAGCCAACAGGAACTGGACTTGACAAAGTTAAACTTCTACAATGTGGCCCATTTCCCATCTGTGATAGGATGCATAGACTGCACCCACATTGCCATCTGCCCCCCAGCTGCGACGGAGTACATGTACCGGAATCGGAAGTCATACCACTCCCTCAACATACAGATGGTCTGCAATGCCAAGACTATCATAACTGACATCGTGGCCCAGTACCCAGGGAGTACCCATGACTCTTTTATATTCCGGCACAGCGGTCTCCACACACGACTGGCCAGGGGAGAATTTGGGGAAGGACACCTACTTGGTAAGTACACATTGTCAACAATTACACATTGCAATGATGTAGCTGCGCAGCTCAGGCACTCACCCTCTGCTCCTCACATGCAGGTGACAGCGGCTACGCCCTCCGGGAATACCTCCTCACCCCATACCTCAACCCGGCTACACCACAGCAACGGCGGTACAATGTTTCTCACATACGGACAAGGAATTGTATAGAACGGACATTCGGCCTACTCAAGAGCCGGTTCCGCATACTGCACAAGACAGGTGGGGCCATGTACTACAGTCCTGATGTGTGCTGCCGCATTGTGGCTGTCTGCGCAATATTACACAACATTGCAACCAAGCGCCGGATACCAGTCGAGATCTCTGGCAGTGAGTCTGAAGGGGACGACCGTCCACCAGCACATGTGCGGCATGCACGCGGGGAGAACCCTGCTGAAGGACACAGACGGAGCAACCACATCACTATGAACAGTTTCTGAAGGCCACAATCCACTCACCCAACATTCACTTCTGCATGGCAATGTAAAAAATGACAGGAGGCCCATGTATGTTGCATGAATAAATATTATTGTTAAATCCACAATAATAACGTAAAGTATACATTCATAATATTGCAGCAGTATTGCGCCATACTGCTCCTAACTAGCCACTGGACATGCTTGTATCATCAGCATTATCTAGGCAACTTGCAAGGAACTCAATTGCGCCTCCGCCGCGCAGCCCCCAAACGACGCTCTGGCTCTTCCTCTGGGACGGCACGTGTCCCTGCAGTGGGCCTGGTGCTGCGGCGTAACACGCCAACCATTGAGGCAGACAAGCTGCTGGCACTGGAGGCGCACTCACTGGTGTCGTCCCTCCCCACATTGCCTTCACCAGTAGGATGGAGTGCCAGTACGGCAGTGGTGACCTGCTCCAGCACCCGTCCAACATCCTCGACACATTGTATCAGCTGCTGCTGCTGCGCCAGGCACCGTCGTGATAGCTGGGAGGTGGCATTCCCCATTATGTAATTTGAGCGGGTGTAGGCTGTCAGGCGCGTTAGGAGCTGCCGGTGGCGTCGGCGGGCGGAGGTGCGCTGCGATATAACTGCAGCAGTGTTGGCCTCCATGGCCGCCGCCATGCGCTCAATACTATCACCCACATTGGCCACATTGCGGCCAATTTTATGTAGTTGCAGCTGGATGGCCGCTTGCCGTCGTGCCTGCTGTTGGTGAATGCGTAGCATCCGGCGCTCAGTGCTCATGCCTGGCTTGCGCACAGCCATCCCCCTCCTGCTGCTGTGTGATGTGTCATGGTGGGAAGCCCTGACATGGCTGCTCTGCTGGCTGTCCACAGTGGGTGTGTGCACAGTCACCGCAGTTGATGCACCAGGAGTAGATGGTGCCACGGGTGGTGGAGTTGTGCTTGGCAAAGGTGCAGCACCTGATGGTGCTGAAGCTGTTGGTCTGGCCCTGCCTGCAGGGTTAGGTGCAGCGCCGGATGTTGCTGGCACTGTTGGTCTGGCCCTGGCTGCAGGGTTAGGTGCAGCGCCGGATGTTGCAGGCACTGTTGGTCTGGCCCTGGCTGCAGGGTTAGGTGCAGCGCCGGATGTTGCTGGCGCTGTAGGTCTGGCCCTGGCTGCAGGGTTAGGTGCAGCGCCGGATGTTGCTGGCGCTGTATGTCTCGCCCTGGCTGCAGGGTTAGGTGCAGCGCCGGGTGTTGCTGGCGCTGTATGTCTTGCCCTGGCTGCAGGGATTGGTGCTGCCAATGATGGTGCTGGACCTGTTGGTGTTGGCCTGGCTGCGGTGTGTGGGGCTACGCCTGATGGTGCATGAGGTGTTGGTGTTGGCACCTCCTCCGCATCCTCTTCTGACTCAGCGATCTGCAGCATGTCGCTGTCGCTGCTGTAGTCGCCGCCACCTGTGAGGGGAATTGGACTTACATTAATGCCATGTATCTGTCACACGTACAGCTTAGCGATAGCTCATTTTGGGTTACGTCTGGCTGCTTTGGGGTTATTTTACATTTTTATTTTACATTATGGGCAGTGTACATGTCCGACATTGCTTGTGGCCATGATCTCATGTGCATTGTTTGTATGACTTGGAATGCATATGGGAGGCTATAGGGCCATGGCCATTGGTAGGGGACAGGGTCGCAGTCGCATGCCACTTACCTTGGCTGTCTTGGCTGGGTCGGGATGAGTCCAGGTTGGTGACACCTATGCATGCCTCTGTCTCGAGGGTGTCCTCCACGCGGTCCTCCATGGGGGTATTGGGTGGGACAGTAGGGTCTCCGCCCCCAGTACCAGATGTCTCGCCCAGCCTCTCTGCCACCCTTTCCTTGGCATGACCTCGGAGGTCGTACCACCTCTTCTTTAATTCGTCCAGTGACCTGTGTGTCACGCCCACAGCGTTCACTTTGGCAGAAATTCCTAGCCAGATGCGACGTCTCTCCATCTCTGGCACCCTCCGGGAGTCCTTTCCGAAGAGTTTAGCGTGGTTTTCAACCACTCCCTCGATGAGGTGCTCCAACTCCGGCTCGGTAAACTTGAGCTTTCTCTTGCGCCCGCTGTCACTGGGCCCGGGTGCAGTCTCCTCTGTCATTGCTACTGTCGCTAAAGGGTGACTAGCGCTACTTTGGAGGTGTCCCGGTAGGAGCTCTCAGTTTCGCTGCAGACTCGCGGTCAGCCTCGCAGTTCAGAATGGGTGTGGCAACTGGCTGCTTCCTGGTTGCGACGTCATCACGGCGCTCGTAAAGCGACTTCCCGTTGGTGAGTTCTCGCTACTGGCGAGATGTCGCAAATGTGGATTTGCGTGGCGCTAAATAGAGACGGAATATCTGGGTTTTTGCGACTTTTTCGGCGATTTCATTTTCTCGCTATCGATTTTAGCGCCCGTGTGCGAATCGCTTAGATTACTCGCTATCTATGATGAATTCCGATCTGCGCCTTTCCATTTGCGATTCGCTGTGATTCGCTAGTTGAGAGTCGCTGTTTCCTTTCTTGATGAATCAGGCTGTATGTTCCAAGAAAAACTGAATTCTAAGTTTTAGTACATCTGTTTGAGATAAGAGCCACCAAGACAGACAACCATCCTTGACAACTCCTCCAAACCCCAAAAAGACAAGACTGCGGGATTTCTGGGCCAGTAGTCAACCTGATCCTTGAGGGGGAGAGTGCTTGATCAGGCATTAACAATCAAAACCTTACAATATTTGTGAGGGATAACACTCCTTTACTGAGGTGGTCTTTCAGGCATATCTGAAATCCTTGTCAGCAGCATGGTGAACATAGAGAGTCCCCATGGAAATAAATACTTGCAAAGAAAAAATACCTTTCACTAAATGTGAGCTCTATAAGAGGACACAGAACCTTATTAACAGTTTTATGGGCAGAGTGGAACGTCCAGAGGTTGTCCACTGTATTTAGAGTGACATTAACTATAATGCAATAGCATTACAGCAGGCAGGACGTCTGTCATGTTTTTTACTAAGTACCCTATCCAATAAACCCTAAATGAGGCCTAAAGTCCTCTTGATGAACACCACTACATCTCATTTTGTTCCAAGTGAAAGGTGTAGGGCTGTTAAATCACACTGTTACAGTCTAACCTTTCAACAAATTCTAAGGCTGAATTCTATGTTTTGCCAAAAGAAAGGTGTATAATGGGAGGTGAGTGAAAAAAGAATCTGCACAGATTCGAGTAATAAACACGTGAAGGCTGGACACTAATACATACATGCCTATTTCTGGATCAACAGGATGATCAACAACTATGTTGCCCTTTTCCTTAAGACCTTAGGAATGCTTTGAATCTGGAAAAAAAGGAAGCTGAAGAGCAGTGAAGAAACAAAACTGTAACAATGTTAACGAATAGCTTGTGCAGAAACGCTTCGAGTTGTGGTATCTTCCCATGCAGCACAAAGATCCAGTCAAGGAAATGTAAATCTCTTCAGTATCAGATTGAACATGCTAGGTAAAAGCTAAGAATCCAGTGAGGAATGAAGCTCAGAATTTGGCCACTCACCGTCGCAAAGATAAAAGGTGAGCTACAGCCAATGAGCAAAGGCAAAGAGCTCTGGATTTCTATTTGAACACTCTACTGATTAATAGCTGTAGTACTCGTCATCTATAGAAGGCTGCTGACATCACTGAGCTGCGCAGCCTGCGTAGAGTGCTCTGGATTTACAGAGGGATGGCAGCTCTGTACAGAGTACAATGGGCCACTTGTATGAAACAATTTTGCATTTGCAAATGGTGTGAATCGCAAAATTCAGCTGTTTGTGAATGCAAATTAGCCTTTCATGATGTATGAAATGCTTTGCAGATGCAATTTTAGGTAATCGCAAAAATTGCAATTACCTTAAATTGCAATGCCAATTTGCGATTCCCTTAGCACATGTACCCAGCATTTTCTAAATGCAAACTGTGCATTTAGGAATATGCTATTACTATCAATTTCAAGTCAATGGTAACCATGCATAAATTAAAATAATAAATGCACAAAAATGCATTTTTCAAAGTGCCATGTAGCACACACATTCTTCTAGGGCATGTGTGCGCTTTACATGTGCACATTTTTTTTTTGGGGTGCTTCAAGGGGGCCTTAGGCCCCTGGCACCCTTGGTTTGCATTACTAATTTGTGATTACCAATTATGTAATCGCAAATTAGTTAATGCAAAACCATTTGCATCTATGGGCCTATATGACAATAAGAACGAATGGACTAGTATCACCTAATAGCGAATATCTAATTACCGACCGCTATTTGGTAATATTAAGAAATTGCTAAATCTTTCACGATTCCTAACACACATAGCATTTTGCGATCACCAAATAGCTATCCGGTAAAAATCGCTACTTACTAATCGCAAAATGCTTTTTTGATACATGTGGCCCAATTTCTTTAAAAACATGCAAACAGCTCCCATCCTTGCCTGTGCTTCAGCACATTCTTTATTTTCATGTGTGTGTGTGCGATGTGTGTGTGTGCGCAGTCTTACAGTAGAAAGGAAGGAGAGGTGAAGGAGAGGCTCATCATTACTGAAAAAGGTTGCCTAGCACTGTCTGGCCTATTGCTCCATCACTGTGAGCTGCAGCATCCAAGCCGTAATGTCTGGCGTGTGGGTATTCTTCCAGGTTGCAGCTCTGCAGATGTCCTGCATAGGTAGTTCGCCAAAAAAAGAGCAGTAGACGTAGAGATCGCTCTTGTAGATGCTTTCCTGCAGATTGATGGCAATATTGGATTGGTCTCGAAATCCAACATCCAAATCCCCCTAATGGATAGAGGATAGCTCTTCTGTGGCGCACAGAAGGACACAAAGAGCTGGGTTTATTTATCTTATTTATTTATTTGTTTATTAAATTTATATGGCGCACAGCTACCCGGAGTTTTCCCGGCGCCTATGAACACGCAAGACAAGAGGTATGAGCCGGACGCTGTAGTGATTAAAAGGTTCTACAGATTAAAAAGCCAAGTTTTTAAAACTTTGCGAAAATTTAAGGTAGTGCTTTTCGAGACGTAAATGAATTGGGAGAGAATTCCAAAGGGAGGGAGCCAGATAGGCAAAGGACCGTCCTCCCATTCTGGCTCGTTTGATCCTGGGAACCTGGAATTTAGATTGATTAGAGGATCGTAGTAGGCGTGGGAGATGGTAACAGTGCACCAAAGAACGAAGTTAGTGGGAAGTTGAGCCCAAATGTATTCTGTTCATATAGCAGAGGGCTTTAAATTTGTCGCAATTGTCAATTCCCTGCCAATGTAGTTACCGAAGTGAAGCTGAAGTGGTAGCCATTCTGGGAAGTTGGCAAAGCAGTCTAGCTGCGGAGTTCTGGACTACTTGCAGTTTGCGGACCACTTCCTTGCTCGCCCCCAGATAAAGTACATTGCCGTAGTCCAATCTGGATACTACTAAGGCATGGATGACAGTTTTTTGCGTAGAGGAAGGAAGCATCCAAATAATTTTCCTAAGCCACTTGAGAATAGCAAAGCAGGTGGAGGAAGCTTCAACCACTTGCTGCTGCATCGACAGTTGGTCGTCTATGATAACGCCCAGGTTACGAGCCGATTGTTATGGGAGGGGAGGATTGCCCATTTGTGGCGGCCAATGATGGGGGCCCCAGAGAGTTTTAATTTTACCGAAGATGAGAAGTTCAGTTTTCCCACCATTTAGTTTTAGTTTGTCTGCGTGCATCCAGTCAGCAATCTTTTTTAGTCCCGGCTGGAGAGAGGATGTCTTTGAGGTCTCCTTGGAGGAGAGCGAGAAGATGAGCTGGGTGTCATCCGCATAAGAGTATATTGTTAGCCCTGCTTGCTCAGCTATTGTAGCCAGAGGGCTAACGTAGATGTTGAAGAGCAATGGACTAAGTATGGAGCCCTGGGGGACTCCACACTGGGAAACCTGAATCTTGGAATGAGTAATTGAGGAAAAGAACTGAAGTTCCTATTTAACAGAAAACTGCACAGCCATTTGAGTGCCGTGCCAGTTATGCCACTGGATTGGGGGATTATTAAGAGAGAAGTGTGAGAAACAGTGTCGAACGCGGCACTTAAATCCAATAAAATAAGTGCCACCGTCTCTCCTTTGTCGACCTGTTGACGAATGTTCTCAGTGACTCTCAGAAGTGTCGATTCTGTTGAAAAACCTGCACTAAAGCCCGACTGGTACGGATGCAGGATATTTTGTGCCTCAACAAAATTCGTAAGCTGGATGTTGATGTGTTTTTCCAGAATCTTGGAGAGGACAGGAAGTAGGGAGATGGGGGTGAAAGTTAGAGAGGACCTCAGGATCAGAGTTGGCTTTTTTTAGCAGGGGGAGGACCATGGCGTGTTTCCAGGCCGCAGGAAAATTTGCTTCGCATAATGATGTGTTGAGTAGTTCCATGATAATATTGAGCATAGGGAGGTCAAGTTTTTGAAGTACAGAGGAGGGAACCGGATCATGGGGGGAGCCAGATTTGATGCTTGTGAGAATACTATGGAAGGAAGAGATATCAAGTGGAGTCCATTTGTCTACAAGTACGTCACTGTTAGCTTGAACGACTTCCTGTGAGAGGCATTGTGTTGCAGGGTGATTAGGTTGCAAATGTATTATTGTTGTTGTCTGTTTGTTAAATTCAGAGTAGATGTTATCGATTTTATCCACGAAAAATTCCGCCAGAGCATCACATTGTTTAGAGTCCAAACCCGGAGGCTCGGGCTGACAAGTGGCACCAGATAGTTCCATGATTTGCAAAAGGCTTTGGTTCTTTGTAGAGGAAACTTGAGATAAAGCTGAATATCTAGCAAACGAGGGAGCTCTTTCCGCAGCAGTTGTTGGTTGTGGAAAAAAGGTTTTGAGGATAAGAGGCTCATTCTAATGAAAGTCCGACTGAACTTTGGGAATAAACTTGGGGTTAGTACGAAGGACTACCCGGTCATCCCTAAATTGCAGAAATGGTTCCTGTATAGTCAGAGCCTGGATTTCACTAACTCTCCTGTCCGACATCAACGCCAGAAGAAGGGAAACTTTCCATGACAGACTTATGTATAGGTTCAAAAGCATGTTTCATGAGTTGCGCCAGTACTCATATTAAACTCATATTAATTGCATAATGATAATTTCTGACCATTATGATGGTCCTGAAGATGTCCTCCTAAATCGGAATACAGCAGCTTGATTGACTTTAATCGAGTCCTGTGCTGATCAGGGCTTTGCTAACAGCAGGATGCATGGAAGGATCTCATGGGGTGAGGACAGAGGAGGATGAACGTTAGATTCCTTACACCATACATAGAATCTTTTCTATTATATTCTGTACGTTCTATTAGTGCTTTGTGCCTACGCATTGGAAAGAATATCTTTACACTCAGATGGGATTTCTAGATGCTCAAATTCACGGTGTTCAGGAGCCATGCTGCTAATCGAAGCTCTTCGGGATCTGGATGTAGCACTTGTCCCTGGGACATCTTCAGAAGAGATGGAATGGGACGCAGAAGAATGGGTTGTCTCTCCGAAAGAAGGAGAAGTTCTGTTAACTAATGTTGACGGGGCCTGATGGGGTTATTATGATCATCATGCAGGGTTCCACCTTGATCTTCATGAGTTGTCGTGGCAGATGGGGAATTGGCAGAAAGGTGTAGATGCCTGACCATACCATCAAAAATGCATTCCCCCAGGATCCCAGATGGTGATGCCAATGTACGAAGTACTGGCCTTTCTTGATCTGCAATGTAACAAAGAGGTCCACCGTTGTCCTGCTCCATTTGAAAAAAATGCTTTTTATCATCTCTTGATGGATCTCCCACTCATGGCAGGATGATTTGAGCCTGCTTATTATGTCTGCTGTTGTATTCTGATCGCACAGAAGATGTTCCGCCTTGAGAGAGATTCTGTTCTGGATCGGCCAATTCCAGGTGTACTGCGCCTCCTGAGAGAGAAGGTGGGATCTGGTGCTGCCTAGCTTTTTGAGATAATGCATTGCCATTGTGTTGTCTATTCTGACCAACACTGCAGTGTTCCTTATTTTCGGCATGAATGCCTGCAATGCCAATCGCACTGCCCTGGGCTCCAGCAAAAAGATGTGAAGATGCTGGTGTTGCTGCTGCCAACGGCCACTGACCTTGAGGTCTTACAGGAAAGCTCCCCATCTTTTCAGGGAGACATCGTTGGTGATTATGTGTGGAGCTGGTATGGCAAGAACGGGGAGATCAATGGAAATATTCTGATGTTGAGTCCACCAAGAGACGGCATTGACCATTGCTGGTATGACTGTAATGACATCCTTGAAAGAACCTACTGCTTGATGCATTACGAATCCAGCTCTTCTTGCAAAGGCATTCACAATCAGAAGAAAGGAATAAGAGGGATGCACAATGACATTGTCCCCAGGAGAAACTTGTAACTGCAAACTAAAAGTGGCTTTTTTCTTGTGAATGAATAAGTGATATTAGTTTAGCTTATCTCTCTCTCTCTCTCTCTCTCTCTCTCTCTCTCTCTCTAGAGAGAGAGAGAGAGAGAGAGAGAGAGAGAGAGAGAGAGAGAGAGAGAGAGAGAGAGAGAGAGAGAGCAATATTGAATACCATAATAAACAAAGCATTTCTCTCTCTCTCTCTCTCTCTATAGAGAGAGAGAGAGAGAGAGGGGGGGGGGGGGGGAAATGCTTTGTTTATTATGGTATCCAAGTATCCAATATTGCTCTTAAGGAGGTAGTGCGCGTGGAAGGGCATAAGGTCAATTTTCCCTCGTTTAAGGTAAGGCTTAGCTTGGCAAACAGTCTTGTACATGCCTCTGTGGATGACTGGACTGCTGGCTGTGATGGTGCTTTGATTAGTCACTCGTCCAGGTAAGGAAATGTTTGATGCTGTTGTTTCCTTAGGAAGGCTGCAACTGGAGCCAGGCATTTGGTGAATATTCTTGGAGCAAAAAGCAGCAGCCTGAATTTATGATGGCTTCCGGCTATGGCAAATCCAAGGCACTGCCCATGGGAGAGATGGATGGGGACATGAAAATATGCATCTTGTAAGTCTAAGGTCGTCATGTGACCCACTGGGTTCAGGAGTAACAGAATGTCCTGTAGCGTGACCACGCGAAAAGAGGTAGATGTTGAGAGTCATTAGATCCAGGATAGGATGCCATTGTCTGAATTTTTCCGTACCAAAAAGAAACTGAAAAATAACCCTTTCCCTCTCTGGGACTTTGGCACCAGTTCTATTGCTCCTTTTCGGAGCATTGCAAGAATTTGCAAACACAGAAGCTGTAGGTGTTTTACTTCTTGTCGACCTGGTGGAGTAGAAGGTGGGATATGAAAGAACCCTAAAGTATGGCAGAATTGTTTCAGGTTGCGAACCCACTGGTCCATTGTTATTTTTTACCATTGATGAAGGTGTAAAGAAATTTGCTTTCCCAAGGAAATATCTGGATGAGCTGGGAAAGAGATAGCCGGAGCCTGAAACTCGTAATTGGTGACGTGAGGTATATTTTCCTTGACGCTCTGCTCCCCCTCTGGGGGTTGATCTTGAATATGTCCCTGATTGTGGTTGCCGCAGGACATACTGCGGTCGATATGGCTGGGAAGAGGTGGTGTAGGAGGGATACCTATACTGCTGATATCCAGCTCTGCAGGAAGGAAGGCACCTTCCTCTCACTCCCCCAAAGGGTATCTTTCGGTATTGAAGCGTCCCCAACGACTTCGCAGTGTTGGTGTCTTTCTTTATATCCTGCAGCACATCGTCGATGTGCTTTCCAAACAACACTTCTCCATTGAATGGAAGGCCAAGAATCTTGCTCTGTTCTTCTGGCCTAAAAGAAGTGGCCTTGAGCCATCCTTGATGGCGCAACACTGCTGCACCTCCCAGTGGTCTAAATGTTGTAGCAGTGATATCCATCACACAATCTATCACCTCCGCAGATGGTCTATCTTCTTCCTGGAGAATTTTCTTCACCTCTGATTGACGGTCTTCAGGAAGTTGATCCACATGTGGTAGCACCACATTTGTTGATCATATCGACCTAGAATGTCAAGAGCATTGGCTGCTCTGACTACCAGAGCTGACATTGAAGAAAAACACTTACCAGCGTTATTCAGACACCTTCCTTCTTTATCTGGGGGTGTGGTGATGGGCACAGAAGGGTTCTTAGGATGACCCACCAGGCAGGCAGGAGAATCCTCTGAAACCTTCTATTTTTACTCCAATCTAGATAACTCTGGCATCACGGTCGCTGGCATTCTCATAACTTTGAGCCCTTCCTCCCATATGTGACTTACAATAGGGATATCTCTCGCCGATTTTCTAAAGGGCTCTTTAAAATCATATAAAAACAGTCAATATGAGATGTTGGCAATGGTAGATCAAACCTCTTGGCTGCCCTTTCAAGTAAGTTGTGAAAACCACCAATGTCCTCTGGCGGCGAGTCAGTGAGTACAGGAGACAGAGAAGATGGTGTGGGAATGAGATGGTAGTCCCATTCTCAATGTGGATCCCTGTCTTCCCCCTCTTCTTGATTATCATCTGTAGTCCCTGGATCTTGTTGAGGAACTGATGGTGGTCATTTCTGAAAAGGTTCCGCCTGTAAATCTTGAACCCCCTTAGGGGTAGATGGGATAGATCCTGACCGGGAGGTCAATGTAGACTGGCCGGGGGGCGCAGATGCTGGTAAAAATCTCTTCCTAATGTCTGCCAACATGAATTGCAGGTATGTTAACAGCGATGATGGCATGCAGATGACGTCCTAATGATAGTCACAATGGCATTCCTGCTGAGGAATATAATACTGATGCTCCACATACTCTTTATCATTTTCATTTTTCATTTCAAGAATCTTTATTCGGTGATTAAAAAACACCATAAAAGCACACACATATATACATAGTAAAAAAATCATTAAACATTTAAGATTCTTAGCACAGAATTTTAACAGGACATAAATACAACCATATAGCCATGTGTAGCACTTAAGGGTTAGAATAAAAAACATTTCAGTCTTCTCCTCTAGTGAGCCTTAAACGAAGTGCTACCTTAATAAAATTCATAATGCTACACAATATTAGGGGTTCCGCGGCCTTCTGTAAAAATACTAATGCATCCCTAGCGTGGACCAAATTAGCTTTTTTTCAAAAGGTTTACCAGGTATCTGCGTCTGGGCATTGAGTAAAAGGGACAGAGTAAAACAAAGTGAAGGGAGTCCTGCGGAGACCTGTTGTCGCAGCCGCAGGGCCCCTACTGTTCCATTGATGTTGCAAATCCCGCTGGTGATGCCAACATAAAAGGGAGTAGGTTCAATCTGAAGCGGCACATCAAGAACCTATCCTGTGCATTATACATGAGGTACAAGTATGGCTCCATACCCTCCACGCTCTTCACTAGGTGATGGGCCCTCGCTGTCTTTTTGCACCCTTCAGCCTCCTCTCTGCGTAGGTTTTTCCGCTCTAGAAAGGTTCTCCCTACTTGCAGTTTGTTCTGGGCTACAATAGTTGCAGGATGAGTAAAGAGGTTCCCAAAGCCTAGCTCCTCTAGGGTGTTCTTCACGTAAAGGAGCCAAGGGATGCGCATACACTTGTCCCTCTCTAGGCAGTCCGATAAGATTTCTCTACTGAGTGTCGCATCAGGATTGACCCATATTTTTATCCAAGCAATAATGGGCCTTAGTTTTATCAGATCTTCTATATACGGTCTCCCTAACTCCCTGTGGGCAATTAAACCCGCAGTACTTTGAGGTGCCCTCAAGAGCGATTTCAAAAATTTATTTTCTTCTCGTTGGATATTAGTGGTATTAACAAAGCCCCATACTTCTGCCCCATAGATTACCTTGGAGCATGATACAGAGCTGTACAAGTTTATCACCTGTTCCGGGGACCATCTTCCTAGCCTCCTGCCATAGCTAGCAATTGCCCCATTAGATGCAATCATTTTACCACAGCGTTCCTCCACCAAGGCATCAAACCGCAAGGCACCATCAAATGTTACACCAAGGTAGGGAAACGTTTTGACCTCTTCCACGATGTGGCTCCCTATTGTGTATGTAAATTTAGAGGTAGTTTTTTTCCCCGCCTGGAGCACATAAGATTTACTCAGGTTAACAGAAAGGTCCAAGGCACCCATGAACTCAACAAATCCATTAATCAAGATTTGTAAGCTCCTTGGCGTGCGTGCGATCAGGACCGCGTCATCTGCATAAAGCAGAACAGGAATATGACGCGACCCAACCCTTGGGCAATCTGCCTTCAAACCTAGCAGAAACTGCTCCAAATTATTAATATAAAGGGAAAACAAAAAGGGAGCAAGAATGCAGCCTTGTCGGACTCCACTCATACAGGGAAAAGAACTAGTCAGTCCCCCCTCCCTATTAAATCGGACCTTAGCAGAGGTGTCACTATGCAATTCCCTCAATATATTAATTAGGCCACTCTCTATCCCCATACTGGACATCATGCCCCACAATTTCTCCCTATTGACGTTGCGTTGTAAAGGTACCTGCGTTGTAAAAACATGCGTTGTAAATACATGCGTTGTAATAGTATTTGCGTTGTAAAAATTTCGTTGTAAAGGTATGCGTTGTAAAAGTATGCGTTATAACGTCATATATCCCAGGGACTCTCATATCGATGACGGGGAATTATTCAAGCATGTAAATCTATAAAAGTTCCAATACTGGAGTAAACACTAGTGATGAGAAATGGATCACCAAGATTAAAGTTAAGGGATATTACATGCACTGAACACACAAATATCACCTCTGATGCAGCTGAAAGTAACTCAGATGTTCCCACTCAATCTCTATGCATGTAAATGGAGGCTTCGGAGACTGGGGTGCAGCACCATCCCGTACAACTGGAAGAGGAGGTTCGGTCTGAATGGCAGATTGAGCTGGGGGCTTGTGGAGAAGCACAGAAGGTCTCCTTAACACACTCTTCTTGGCCAATCCAAAACCAAGGGTCCACTCAACAGATACTGGAGGATACAGAATTGATAGTATTGAGCATTTTCAGAGGCAGCAAACAAGTCCACCTGAGGAGCATCCCACTGAGCAAAGATGTCCTGGATTACCTCCGACAGAATAATTCTCTTGTGATCAGCAAAGTAAAGCCTCATCAGGATATCAGCTCTCACATTCAGAGACCCCCACAAGGTGATTGTCGATGAGCCAGATCACTTGGTATTGTGCCTACGACACAGCCTCAATGCTTCCAAATAAAGGAGGTTAGACCCTACTCCCCCTTGAATGATGTTGTACCACATCACAGTAGAGTTGTCTGCAAGATCTGGACAGATGGACTCTGGATGGAGGGAAAGAAGGAAGGCCTTGAGAGCCAGCTGAATCGCATGTAGTTTCAACAGGTTTAGATGAAGAACCTGTTTTTCTAGAGATCAGGGGCTCCTGATCTCTAGATCCTCCAGAAGAGCTCCCCAACCTTAGGTGGAAGCATCCGTCAATAGCGTAGTCATGGATGGGGTGGGAGTAAAGGCTATCCCACAGGTCAAGCTCACATCGTTCCCCCAACAAACCTCCCCCGATGTATCACTGGGGGAGATTATGATGCAGTCCCATCTCGAGGGAGGAGGCTTTGATCAGCCAGTCATCCAGCTATGGGAAGACTGGAATTCCCAACCTTCTGAGATAGGCTGCCACCACTGTCTTTACCTTGGTGAATACTTGAGGTGCCGACATCAAACCAAAATGGAGCGCAGCAAACTGCCAATGCACAAAACCCAACACACCACAAATCACAAATACCACCAATGACAACGCAGGGTGGGGATGTGGATATACGCATCTATAAAGGTCAAGCGATAGCATCCAGCTTCCAGCTTCCATTGTCAGTAAAACTTAAACCAGGGTCAGAATTATCAACTTTTCCTTTTGAGGAGAGGTCAACTCCCTGAGGTCCAGGATTGGCAGAAAAGGGAACACTTGCACAACCACAGTATCAGTGTGGGTCTGGGAAAAATATCTACAACTTATTTCCTGGGTAGTCAGGAGGAGGAGGCCTGTTCCACTGACCCTACTCCTCGACTTGCAGATCAGCAGGTTCTGAATCTGGGATTGGTAGGAATCTCATTGACAAAAAGAGAACCCCCTTGAGACTCATCAAACCAAAACTGCAATTAATCTGTTGTGTGTCGGTTTAGATACGTATATAGGTTTTGCGATTAATGCAATTAATTAATAGGCACAATTCACATTGCCCTTATTTAGGCATAGAAATCCAACCCTTATTTAGGCATTATCCATGCTAACTAAATACAGGCATGCCACCTACATCTGTCCATCCACGTCACAACGAGTTCTTGGAAAACCACACTCTTGAGACTTTAGGACTTCCCCTTGCTTGGATTATTGATTTCTCCAAGAACTCATTTATTATGCATGAACATCTATTCCTTAGGGGTTCATTCATGACGTTCCTCTGCCTGACTTTTACGTAAATACTGGCATTCCTAAACACTTTCAATGTACAAATATACCTTCACTGGCCATGGCAAACGACGGTACGGTTCTGCTGCCTACTTGCACGGCACAGCTACGCGGCTCACCATGGCAAGTTCGGAAGAAATTCGAGTCCCCGCCTGATGCACTGACCAGATGCTGTCATCCTCCTCGCACAGAATCCAGCTCCAGTGTTTCTGACTCCCCTTGAGGGTTGTTAGAGATCGAGACCAGGAAAGAGATTCCAACCTCTCTCATTCTAAGGTATGGAGCGGACTAGAACCTAGAGGGACTCTTGGCAACTCTTGGCAAAACTAAACTATAGCTAGCTATACTTTAGAAAACAGCACCTACTGTTTAGAAGCACCAGATGAGTATTCACATTTTAGCCTGTGTTATTTATGTATGTATTTTTATGAATATATGTCATAGCTACAAACCATGCTATTGCAGTATTATTTTATCTTACTGCTAACACTGTACATATTATACTTCACATTCTGTCTTATGATTGTAGCAGCTCATATCGCTTGCACGAGAAATAAGAACCCTTTTTTATTGAAATGCCCCTCTATCAATTTCTGTGAAATCTCTGTAGAAACGAAGCATGCATGATTGACTGAGTGAAGCTGTTATCTATTGTTTCCACGATTCTGAGACTGTTCCGATTCTAAAGGGAAACAAAGTTGTCATGTTTATGCGGTTGTCAGAAACTAATCCCTTCATCCCTTCTGGTTTATTTGAGAAGTTTCTAGTGACCTCTGAGTTAGCTGGCACACACAAGGAATTAAGTTTAATGTACTCGATAGAGACCTACTGACTCAGTCCTATGTCAAAACTATAGTGTATATTATTCCAAAGCACGGAGCCTATCGGGGATATAGGAACTACACAACAAATCCCTTTTGAATTGAGGCTGTTGGAGGTTTAAAGATTTGGCTGTTGCCTTGCTGGCTTTAAAACATTTGAGGGTTGCATCAGCTTTGTTTCCAAATACTGAATGGTAAGCTCATGAGGTTGGCCTGCACATCACGGAAGAATCCAGATGTCCTGAGCCAGGCATGGCGACGGATGGAGACCAAACTGCCTATAGCAATTGCCATGGACTGGCAGTGTCAAGGCTGGATTTAACAAAATGTTTGGAGACGTTCTGTCTGTGCATAAGCATTTACTGCAAATACGCAAGTATGTAACACGGGACATGTGGAGTGATGAGCTGGACCATATCCCACAGAACATGTGTGTAGTGGGCCAGCAGTCAATTGGTATTCAAAGACTTCAGTGCCATACTGCCAGCAGAGAAGATTTCCTTCCCCCGTTCCATCAATCATTTGGACTACCTGTTCGACGAAAATGTAAAAAATGTGTCAAGGTCACCAGATGTTCGAGAGGAATGCCGGGTCTCCTGGATCAGGGCAATAACTTCTGGCAACTAGTCTTTTGACCCCTGGTGCAGAACAAGGTTTTTCCCAGGCTGACAGGAGAGGTTCCACCAATATTTCATTGAAGGGGAGTAAGGGTTTCGATATTGAAGCTGTAGGGAATAGCACCACCTTTAAGACACTGGTCTTAACGAACACACACCGCAGTTCCAGGACCTCTGCTGCCTTTCGGACCACTGAGTGGAACAATACAACCGCCAGAGTTGCGGGTCCAGATTGGAAATTCCATCTTCATTTCTGGACAAGTATCAAAGCCACTGGCCGTAGACTACCCTTGTACCTCATGAGGATTTCCAAAGTCATCGTCATAGCTGTAGAGATTCTGAGAATCAGAATCCAATCAAAAAGTTTATGGATGTGCTATCTGTATCCTCTTCCTCAATTAGTCTGTTAGCCTTCCTTCTAGACCCTGTGCAAGTGTTAATGGATACTTACTTATTATACAGTTCACAATAATGAATTGCCCTAAACCTATGTTACACTATTGGACATTAGGGCTACATGAAGATTTATCAAATACTGCTTTAATTGAAAATGGTGCCTGTGACAAAAGTGAATTATTACTTGAGAAGAGTGGTACTCCACCACAAGACATAAGGTCACTAACTTGTCAGATTCAGTCAAAGGTTTCAATCATTTAACTTGAGCTCACTCCCTGGTAGACTTCACTTAGAGAAAATGTGTAAAGCATTCATAAATTCCAAAACAATAAAAATTTCAAAAACACTACACAATAGAGATGTCCCTGATTCCCGAACCACGGAAATGCCTGCTCAACGTATTGGGGCCCAATGACCTCTCCAGATACGGACAACAATAGTCCACGATAGGTATGATGATCGCTAAACGAGACATAGCACAGAAATGGGGAGCGGTAGATACCCCGACACTAACACAGTGGTGCACAAACATGGATAGGGTCATGATAATAGAAAGGACAGTATACACCGTTAGAGCGTGCCCATGCAAGTGGAACAAAATATGGACCCCTTGGAACATATTCAGGGGGGATATATGTGAACCGCTGGAAGAGGAAGACGCATTGACATCAGACGAAGATGGTGAAGATGACTAGGGAGAGAGATGGGGGGGGGGGAGTAGTAGGGACCCAAACTTAGACCTAGACACATAAGTGGGAAGGGGAGGGAGAGGGGTGAACTACTCTGTAACACTTGCTTGTCTGGAGATACTACCCTATCATGGAAGAAAACGGAAACAGCAATGTAAATGGTCTTAGATCTGCATACACGACACACACGCATGACATTTAAAGCCCGATTAGGGTTAACACACCCGCTTCATGTAGCATTGATGACCGAATGTGGTGACTTCATGTTAATACTGTTTATTGTTATAAAATACAAAATTAGACCTACACGAATTTACACTCTGTTTGCGAACCACTTACATACGTGAAGGTATAACGCCGCCGCACCTCCGGGCTGGCGGTGCATGGGCTGTGTACTTATAAACATACAACGTATAAAAAAGGTGTGGTGGCGGCCGGCCCCGGAGGTTGTAGGCCAGAAGCTGTGTAATGTTTGCAAATGTACAATAAAAGTCTTTTACAAAAAAACAAAAAACACTACACAATAAAAAACCCACTCCACTTAAAAAAATAGAGTAAAATGTAGTGATCAAAACAATAGAAATTCAATAAGGGGAACCAGAGATATGAATTTTTTAAGTTTTAAGCAAAAATAGTGCCAAAAAACACTAAGACACCCATGGTAGTCAATGGTCAAAACAGACCAGAACCTAGGCATGATGTGAGGCTAACCGTGATGGAGCCCAGGTTGAATACACCAACCAGGTTTGGTCAGTTCAGAGGCTTTACCTTGAGACTTAGTCATTTTCTGGAAGTCAAACTCTTTCAGCGGGGCAAGGTAGAAAACTGTATTCGAGGAAGTCCTCACAAAGTCCATAGGTATTAGGTGAGGTGCTGTTGAAGCGACTGGGTTTGGCTGGAAAAGCTTCAAATGGGAGAAATTTTAATTCATGTCAGAAAGTCCTCTCACCAGTTGGATGCGTTTGGCCCCCTGATCCTCTAAAGATTTTTCCCTTCAGACTTGGTTTCTGTTTTTCGGAGCTCAGAATCCTTCAGTGGAGCACAGATGCACCTGTATCCGACACAGAGTTTAACGTGGCCAGATACCTTTCTCCGAGGATGTGTTGCTGCAGAGAAGTTGAGAGTAGGACAAACCTGATTTCTTAGCCGAGCAAGATTACACCTACGTCGGATAGTCTGGGGTGGTTTATCCCACTCTCCGGAGATCTGGAAGTACAAACATATGCTAAGTCTCAGGATTCCAGGTGTGGTAGGAGAAGTCCAATTAGATAAACCAAGTGCCTAGTACTCCGAAACAGCTTTTGGGGTCAAGACACACTCCAGCAGAGGCCACCAGCATGATTTAGGTCAGGTCCAGTTGGTACTGGTGAGCTGGGAACTTCAGGAAAAGGCCTCTTGCAGCTTTTAGTATCACTCCAACCACAGAGGAAGTCGACCAACAGACTATTGGATTCCACTTCTTTCTCCTAGGTGCAAGGGAGAGCATGTCCAGTCCATCAGGGCTACGCTCAAGTCACAGACATCAGGATCAGTCCTCTTCTGTTCTTCTACAGGTGCAGAATGTGTTCTGAAAAAAGTGCTAGACGGTGTTCTGAAGTGGGTGCCTGGTGCTAGTGGGTTCCTCCCTAACACATTAGATAAATGTTCCCAGGGGTAGCTTTATCCTCTTTTGCAACAGTTCCAGTTACTCATACTGCAAACAGAACCCGAGTTCCCTCCACTCCTAAAATCCAGGAGAAGCAAACCCTTCTCCCCTTCTGCAGAGCATGTGTGCCCACCTGGAGGTATGGGCTGGGTAATGAGCAGGACCTCTACCTCGGTCACTACAAACCAGTTTTGGTGGCAGTTCTACTTCTTCTGGGTTTGGCAACTGCCTCACTGGGAGGACATACGTTGAGGACTTTCCAGCAGTCATCTAACAGTTGCTTGGGAAAGGAAAGTCCCCTTTGAAGTAAAGTACGTTTCTGGGTGCACCCCAACTGGTTCTCCTGCCAATGGAAGAAAATACAACTCCCCACACCTAAGTCATTGTCTCTGCTCCAGGATCAGTTTTCGCACCCTATCAGGCCTAAGCACTCACTGAGCTACTTACTGCCAGAGAATTAAGGCAACTTACGCTCCTGGAGATTCAGGCTGGTAAAAGATAACTTTCTAGACACTACTTTTGCTTCATATTTATTACACATCCGGTTTCATCATTGAGTTGGGTTTCGAATAAATAGTAAAAATACTGGTTTAATCATATTGGTAGCTGGCCCCAATCCAGACATAGCAGAATTAATATTTCATACTGCCTCCCAGTTTTTCCATACGGGTCAGCCAGCCTTGCTAAAGTGAAAATAGTTCTGGAGGGTTAATCACAATAAATACATGTTAGCATTACATTTCTACATACCCATACCATGCACCCTGCCTCGTGGACTGCAAGATTTACATAGGAGTGACTTGTTAATATTTAAAAGGAAGGTTTTCTCCTGAAAAAAAGGTTTATTTTGACAGGCCAGGCTGCAGTTTTTAAACTACGCCGGCCAGGCTACAGTGGTAGGCGTGAAGTCATATTTGCCTAGTCACACTAGTAGAGGCCACATTAGTTCTGTATTCCATGGGTGACATTTAAGTTTCCATGCCACGGGTGTATTTTGGGCACCATATACTAAGGACATATAGGAAAGTTAAAATCAGGTGATGTCCAATATCTACATATTTTAGGGGTCAAAGCACATGCACTGGGGCCTATTCAGCAATGTTCCAGTGTTTCAGAGTCAACAAACCATCAACATCTGTCCACAAAACAAATGGGGATGACCACGCAAAAAGGAGGCACTTTCTTACAGTGCCTGTTACGTGTCACTCTTTCCAACTTAATATTTCCATTTAAAGAGAATTACAAAGGGCTTTTCTGCTTACTCTTTGGAGCCTAAATGTTTAACTCCAATTAGATATTATTAAAATAGAGCATTTTGTCTTTAGATAGTTTGAAATTATTATTAAGAAGAACCATTTCTCTTTGGAAAATGTTAGGGATATCACAAATAATAAGAGATGTTATAACAATGATGATTCCAATATTCATAGTGAAGAATTTCATAATCATCAATATTCGGTAAGCTATAGCTAGGTAGGCGCTGAATGCTTTGGGGGTTTGGCCTTGTGCAGTAAAGGAATTTAGAAGCTTCATAATTTTTTATCCAAAAGTCCATATGCAACTAATGATTTAATTGCATATGACAAGGAGTTTACTGAGACATGCCCATCACGGATTAAATGCTTGCTAACATCAGCAAGAGAATCAAAGTTGTCCTAGTAGATATTGAATGCATTTATATAATTCCTGCAAAGGGTGTTGGACTAGAAATAGCCATTTTGTGAATATCCTGACTTCTAGACACAGACACAGCCTCAATAATGTAAGACCTAAAGCAAGGGAAAAACAATGCAGTAAAAGTACATCTTAACAGAAAAACATCACTCTTTCATCATTGTGACACATGGGAATGATAACTACACAAGCTAGATTACAGACTTTCAGCTAAAGTGTGTGTGTGTGTGGGTGCGTGTGTGTAAATTCAACAAAGGATACTCAGCCTTGCATCACCGTGCAAACAACTGTGTAAAGATGTATTGTTTACAAAAAAAGAGATATGTATCACAAAATCTCTTGTTTCCTTAGGACTCTGAGAAGAAATTGAAAATTGTACCTTTGGCTTTTGCACTCCGTTGTCAGCCTTTTTCCTCCGTTTTGCTTTCTTTTCTTTCTTCTCTTTGTGTTTCCGCTTTTTCTTCTTCCCACTTCCTCCAAAGTCACTGTCACAACTATCAGACTTTTCCCTGAAGTCATCTTGGTCAGAGAGTCCCAAAAGTTCATCATCACTCTCCTGTGGGCACAAATCAAAGCAGACAGTTAACAGATGCAGTAATGAAGAAAAGTGCAAAGTGCAGTAGGCCAAGTTAAGAGTCGAGCTGTGATTTCAATAAACAGACCGAGATGGAGCCAAAAGACCTCCTGTTGAGTGGGACTAATATAAGAACATCAGTGAAAGTGACATACAGGAAGGTGAGCATAGACAATGTTAGAAGGAGTTCAAATCAGTTAAGTTGACACAGGGGAAAATATCTCAAAATGTAATAAAGGTATAGCAAGATACGGTAACGTAGTTGATTTAAGTTGAGAGAATGGAAAATTAGTAGAAAGTACAAATTATTTACCAATACTAAATTAATTATGTTTATCCCTACACAACAGCCAAAGAAGCACCAACTACACTAACAGGCTTTGCACAGAGAAGCTTGATCCGCATGAAAATCTGTAGACTCACCTTAAAGGGGCTGAAGCAGTTTTTTCCCTGCTGAAGAATGAGAGCTATGTCTTTCATAAAGGGAGTTATTTATCTCTTTGTAGCATATATTATACAGGATATCATAATCATACAGAGGGTGGAATGGGATCCCAAGTAGGACCAATATGATGAATGGCTACTTATATCTCCCAATCTCTTATTTTTGTGTAATTGATGATTAAGCACTGTAAGAAATTAGGTTACTGGTTAACTGGGGTGTGAGCCCTGATCAAACAGCAACCTCAATCCTTGACAGAGTAAGGCACAAGCAAACCCCGAGTCAACCTGTGCTCAACCTCCTGGTAGCCTGGCACAGCACAGTCAGGTTTAACTTAGAAGCAATGTGTAAAGTATGTGTACAACAATTCAAAAAGTAAAACAGTGGAAACATCACACAAAAAAGATCCCCACCAGGTTAGAACAATAGAGCTGAATTCAATTTTTTTTAAAACAAGGCCAAAATAACAAAAATCAAATAAGTAGACCCAAAGTTATGATTTTTTAAAGAATAAACTTTGAAAAGAAGCACTTAAACGCAGAAAGTGGCTATCTGGTCACACTGGACCGTGGTCAAAGTTAAAAGTTCAGGCTACTTGCAATAGAGCGCAGGTCAGATACAGTCCCAGATTAGTCCAGCTGAAAATGTACCTTCTAAGGTTGTGCGCCAAGATTCCCGTTCACGTTGGAGAGGGTTGCGTAGAGAAAGGAGAATGTCGCACATGGTTGTGGCACGAAGAGCAGGCCGGGCAGGCTAGTGCTTCACGTTGACGGTTTCATGAGAGCTGTCGATGCTGCAGTGTGAAGTGATGGGATGGCGGCAGTTCGCTCTGATATGTAATGCAAGAATCATGGTCTTTTTGCGTACGGGTCCATTCGCAGTCACAAAGAGTTCAAAAGCTGGATTTGAGCATGCTGATCAACCAAGGCTCAAGGACCTGAGGTGCACCACTTGGGGGTCAGGAAATCGCTACAGCTGGGTCCAGGAGCTGGTTGAAGAATCTTTCATGTCCCTGAATCTCAGACCAGGACGCGAGCAGACTAGCCCCTGGAGTCACTCTGGGGTCCTGGGTTAAAGATAAAGTTGCAGGTCCAGTTTGTCTTCCCCATATAAGAGGGCAGAAGAGCAGTCCAGTGGAGTGACAGTCCTTGTAGCAGCAGAGCAGTCCTTTTACCTGGCAGAGAATGCACAGATCCAGAAGTGTAAAGGTAATGTCTGAGGTCCAGTATTTATACACAGTTGTGCCTTTGAAGAGTGGGGAGAAGCTTCTAGAGGCAAGACATTGAAGTGCACAGGTAACCTGTCTACCCTGCCCTGGCTCCAGACTAACTACAGGGTGGGGGGGTATGCATCGCTTATGGGGCTGAAACAAAATATAGAGTACAAAATATCGACTTGCAAAAATATCTAGTCAAAAATATTGTGGAATGGAAATATCGTCACTAAAAATATCGTTGTCAAGAATACAGATTTTAAGGTAAGTAATATTGACTTTTAAACCAAGCTATTAATATAGTATACAAAAATATAGTTGGTTTTAATTTTGGTTTTTAATTATTGTTATGTATTTTGGTATAAATATAAAATGTATATGATGTAATTTTTTTGTCTTTTTATTTTACAATGCCAGGCAAGCTACGGAAAGCATTGAAGTAGTATTCAGAGTACACTAAGCACATGAGGTGTTTTGTTGAGTTAGAAATGATGGAAACCTTTAGGATCCTGAGTGACGGTGTAGAACTGTGACGTAAATGTTAGAGAGGAATGCATTGATGGCTAGTTTAGAATGGTGAGTTCGTAGTTACACGCAGACAAATAAAGACGTGTAAAACAAAGCTCTGTGTGGTGTAGTCAATCAATCAATCAATTAAAATGAGCTTTATTCGATTTTGAAAAATTAAAATCATAACAGCGTACACATAATCCAACAATACATCATTATACATAATAATAATAATAATACCGATGCTTGTAAAGCGCGAACAGCTACCTCTGGGTGAGGTGTCCCGGCGCTAATGAGTATTTCAGCAGCGAGCGAAGAGCCAAGAAGAAATTCAAGTTTTATTGCATAAAAAGCCAAGTTTTTAGGAGCTTCCTAAAGCTAGCTTCTGTCGTGGCAGATTGGATGGCAGAGGGCAAGGTGTTCCAGAGTTTCGCCGTGCCAGCAGAGAAGGACCTGCCTCCAAGTCTAGCTTTCCTCACACATGGGATAGTTAGCTTAAGCATAGAGCTAGATCGCAGATGTCGCTCTTGGTGGTATCGGGGAAGTCTCAGTTTTAAATAGTTGGGACAGGTACCTTTTAGCGCTCTGAACGCCAAGGCAAGAACTTTGAATTTTATTCTACTTGCCACTGGGAGCCAATGTAGCTCGTGCAGATGCGGAGAGACATGATGCCTAAAGGGAATGCGTTTTATCAGTCTCGCAGCCGCATTCTGCACGATCTGTAGGCGTTGCACCTGATATTTGGGCAGACCAAGGTAGAGGCCATTTGAGTAGTCTAGTCGAGATGTAACTGTCGCGTGAACTACCATTTTGCGACACTCGACTGGTAGGAGAGACAGGAATTTTCGAAGATTTCTAAGTTTGTGCAGGCAGCCGGCGGTGAGCTGCTGTATGTGAGGCGAGAAGGAGAGATTCTCATCCCATCTTACTCCCAGATTTTTTGCATGGGTTCCGGGAGATGGAGCTGGGCCCATTTCAGGCGGCCACCACCAGTCTGGGGGGGGGGATGTTTATGTTTTCCAAAAAATAACATCTCCGTTTTGCTAGCATTAATTTTTAGTTTATTTGCATGCATCCAGCTAGCCACATCTCGAAGACAGCCCCTAATTTTACTAAAAGCTGCCTCCGACGTATCTTTATAAGGGAAGACTAATTGCGTATCATCTGCATACGAAATTGCCTTGACCCCCCATTTAGCAATCAGAGTAAAAAGTGGGGCCAGATAGACATTAAACAGCAAAGGGCTAAGTGCCGACCCCTGCGGGACACTGCACCAGAGGCGTTTGGGCTTAGAGGAGAAGGTGCCCAGCGCCACTTTCTGGGACCGATCTGTGAGGTAGGAGTGGAGCCAACTCAATGCCTTGTCTTCTAGGCCTATGTCCTTCAGCCGCATCAGCAATCTGCCGTGATCCACCGTATCAAATGCAGCTGATAGATCCAGGAGCACCAACATGGCTGATGCTCCTGAATCTAAGGACCACCTGATCGACTCAGCAACCTCAATAAGGGCCGTCTCGGTGCTAAAACCGGCCCTAAAGCCTGACTGAGTTTCATGTAAGGCGCCTTTTTCTTCAATGAAGCTGTTTAGCTGACGTTGGATCAGCTTTTCGAGCATTTTTCCTGGGGCTGCTAGAAGGGAAATGGGTCGGAGATTGCTCAGGTCATCCGGCGCGCCGTTGTTTTTTTTTTTCAAAGGGAGGAGCGTGGCCTGTTTCCAGCAATCCGGAAACGTACCAGTTTCAATGGACGTGTTCCATATATGTAAAAGGGGGACTACAATTGTGTCCGACATCATTTTCCAGAGCTTAGGTGGACATGGGTCATCAGGGGCCCCTGATTTGCATTTTTTATTTCTTTCAGTGCCTCAATGAGGTTGATAGGATGGAATTGATTTAAAGAGGTGGCGGGTGGCTCAGTATCTCCCAAGTCAGCCATAACTGTAGGCTCGGGGTCCGTAAAGGTATCATAAACTTGTATTATTTTTAAATCAAAGAAATTCGAGATAGTTTCACAAAGTCTTACGGCTGGGATGATTTCTGTCTCAATGGCTCTGGGTTTAAAGAAACATTGAACAATCTTAAAAACTTCTTTACTTGATTGCTCCGCCTGCTAAATGGAAGTCGCAAAGAAGATTTTTTTGGCTTTTTTTATGGATAGGTGGAGGCCATGAAGGGCTTTTTTATAGCAGGTTTTAGCTGATTCACAGTAGTTTGCTCGCCAAAGGCGCTCCAGCTTTTTACAATTGCTTTTTTCGGCCATCAGCTATGGGGACGTTGCAATTCTAGCCGGAGCGATGGAATCCACTAGGTTGCCAATCCAGCAATTCATTGACACTGCATCAGAGTTTACATCAGAGGTTAGAAGTAGGGGATTTGCTGTAAGAGCCGGGCATAGGGTGTCCGCTGATATGTTGTCCCATTTTCTCCGCATATATAAGCGTTTCCCTGTAATCTGAGATTTAGAGGAGAGTGAAATTTACAGCGTAATTAAAAAATGATCCGTCCATAACAATGGTATCGGAGGTTTTGCTTTTGTATTCAGTATGTTGGAGAAAAAGAGGTCCAGCATGTGCCCCGCCCGGTGCGTGGGACCGGAAATAACTTGAGTTAGATTAGCAGCTTGCAGGGTTGAGATAAGGTGAATAGCCTGTGGACAGTCTGGGTTGTCGGCATGAATGTTAAAATCACCAGCTACGATATAGTGCGGGTGGGCTAGAGAGCTTAGGACTATGAAGTCCATAAGCTCACACAAGGATGACGCTGGGCAGTCCGGGGGACTATAGATGATTTGACCTGTTAGAGACAGTTGGGGGTGATTTGAAGGCAGAAGTGCAGCCCCTCTATACCCGGAAAGGTGGTAGGAGTATAGGACGCCAATGTGTATTTATCATTGTAGATAATAGCCACGCCGCCGCCCCTTCTGTCTTCCTTTCTATTAGAGAAGCTAAGTTTAAAGCCAGGCGGGACTGTTAGAGAAATGGATGCCATGTTATCTTCGTTAAGCCATGTCTCTGTAAGAAACAAGGCGTCCCATTCAGAGTCCGCTATCAACAGGCATAGATCATCAGCATGCTTGGGGAGGGATCTACAATTGAGTAGCCCGGCCCTAAAGTGAGTTGTGGAGATGTTGGATGTCAGTCGGCTTGCTGTTTTGGAAAGTGCGATTTTTTGGGGTGACACGTCGCCGAGTGATTTTTGGCAGAGTAAGCAAAAAGGGTGTAGATCGAGATTTGTCAAATTGAGCTCAGGCGCCTGACAAGGAGTGGCGGCGTTCAGCGACAGTAGCTCAGCACTGGTCCAGACTATCCTTTGTTTGTGTGACCGTGCACAGGCAGCATGGCTGGCGCTGGGCGCGATCCGGTCGTGGACGGGCGCAGACGGGCTTGCCTTAGGCGCGCCTTCGGCGCGCAACCGACGCGCCCGCTGCGCTTCCAGGGGAAGCACATGTTTTTTATGCTGTGTATGGGGTGTGGCCTGAGGGTGGTGGGCGTGGCCGCAGTCTTCCCCTCTGCCAGCACAGGTGTGTCAAAATCCCTCGTGAGCGCTGAGATCCGCTCACCGGGAAGATGCACGTGGAAGCAACAGTAAGTTTTTAAAATCACACAGTTATTGCACACCTAAGTTAAAAACCAAAGTTAAAATCTCCCGGCTTTTCGCCTCAGGAGCTGACAGGACTCTGAACGCGCTTGTAGTTCAGCGCGATTTTTAAAGCTAGGAGGAGAGGGGGCGTGGCCTGAGGGTGGTGGGCGTGGCCGCAGTCTTCCCCTCTGCCGGCGCAGGTGTGTCAAAATCCCTCGTGAGCGCTGAGATCCGCTCGCCGGGAAGATGCACGTGGAAGCAGCAGTAAGTTTTTAAAATCACACAGTTATTGCACACCAAAGTTAAAAACCCAAGTTAAAATCTCCCGGCTTTTCGCCTCAGGAGCTGGCAGGACTCAGCATCAAATTACTCATTTATGGACAGCCATCATTATAAAAGCTTCTTGAAGAGTTAGACCAGTAGTTGGGGAGTTTTATTCTTCCTTTCGTTAAGCGTTCCAGAACATATCTCCCACAGTTCAGTTGTTAACAGCTTTCCTTGTCCTCAAAACATTCTTTAGGAAGCCCACCATAGACCCAATACAGTAGTAATTTTCAAGCATCTATAAATGTATGAAAGCAGGGCGACACTGTCTCCATCTGCCCTGATGTAATAATGGTATTAGCCATCTTCTCCTCTCCCTATTATACAGATTACAGTGTGGTGTAGTCATTGGCGGGTACTTAGACTGGGGAGAATGCTAAAACTGGTCACAAGTTAGGGGATGAGTATCCCGAAGATCGACAGTGCTCTCCCAGAGAGTTTGCCATGGTCCAAGCAAACTGCTCATGCATGCCACATGTGTTGCATTTGAAGTACAGAATCAGTGCTTAACACATGTGGAGTCAAAGTGCAACTCATGCTGCTGTAAAGAAGCTGAAAACAATAAAAGTATTGCACAGAAATCTATGTATCAGTGATCGAGAACCTGCTGGTCAGATTGCACATAAATGTACCGTGCTGCTACATAACATACGCTCATACATAATACAGAGCGTTAACGCTAAAGGCAGATAAAACCAAGTTTACAAAGAGCAGCTATTAATAATCACAAGTTGCAAAATAACGTTACAATTTGAAAGTGGTGAAGACAAAGTACACACGAATACACGTCAAAGAATAAAACCGTTATTTATTCACCAGAACTTGGATAAATTGAGTCGATCCAACCTCAGTGCCAGGCACCATAATCCAGGGAAAGCGCCAGGGTTGTGCTTACAACACTAGTGGGTCCTCTCAAGCTGACTGAAAGACCACGAAGGTCGGAAGAGGAGTGGGAGACCGGTGGGAGACAATCTGGACGGTCGCAGATATCTTTGGAATACTGAAAGGTAGTTATTCCAATGGAGGCAAAGACCGAGGTCGTCACTTCAAAAGTCATCAAGTATGACCCAGAGGCCTACACATCTCAAGGCCTTAGAGATGGCTCACACAAACTGGTTCAAGATGAACCGCCAAGGGAGCCGGACAGAGCTCCCCCCTCAATATCAACCACTTCCAGAAATAGTTGCAACGCTGCTGCTTTACTGAAACCACCACCACTGTTCGATACCACCTAAAGGCTAAATATTGCCGATAGATGGGCTGCTTGGATAGAGACATTTTATGATTTCATTGATGCACTGATGATAAAAAGATTATCAAGTATCTCAAAAATCTTGCTGGAGATGGCGTAAAAGAAGTCTTAAAGAAAAAGCTGTGAACTGATGTAGAGTTCACATATCGTCAGATTAACAAAATGTTGAATCTCAAGTTTAGTCCAATGCCAAATGTTGATTACGAATGATACATCTTCAACAAAGAATGTCAGAAAGTTGGTGAAACCATTGATGAATTTGTGTGCAGACTCAACACACTCATCAGACTTTGTAAGTTCAATGAGTTTAATAATGAAGAAGCTATGTGTCTGAGAGTTATTGGTGGACGCTTGTCAGATTCATTCAGACAACCAGTGCTGACATAAACTCTTAGTCAGGAGTGAGTGTTAATGGCTACCAGAACTGAAGAGAGTGCTGGTACACAAGCTGCTGACATGGGGACAAGAAGTGCCCAGAGTGACTCAGTCATGAGTGTAAAATGTAAGCCAAAACAAAAGACCGAAGGACACAAAGTGATGTCTAGACATAAAAAGAAGTTTTGTTTTAGATGTGGATTTCAGTTTCCACACAAAGGTAAATGTACCACTCTTAGACAGGTATGCAAAGGTTGTGGGAAGGAGAACCATTTTGAAAACGGCTTGCAAAGCGAAGGAAAAAGAAAGTGGACGCCAGAACGTTCCAGAAGCAACGATCAATGCAAACCCACAAGGCCAGTTGGCGACATCAGTTGAGACAAATCAACACTGAACGACATTGATCGTAATCAAAATCATCATCAAGCAGTTCTTTGGTATCAAGTGAAAGTGAAGAAAATGACGTGCCATGTCAATGCTTACCTCAGAAAAGCGTGCGCATATTGGTACAATATCCACTCCCAGACGCACAGCGTGAGTGAATACTGTATCCTGCTCATAATTCAACTTGTGAACCTTACTCATGATTAATCCCATTCAATCCACAGTATTTATCAAAGCTTTCATGTTGTCCTTTTTCTCTTCCACATGTATAGCGTCCTCCATTTTGAATGCTTCCCATATTTAAGTGTGCCCATCCGGACCTCTTCAAAAATACGATCAAAATGTAGAGAATCGTTCAAAGCAGCATTTTGTTTATTAGGAACCCAATGCATTTCGGGCTTATTACGAGCCCTTCGTCAGGGGTAACTGCTCTCTCGGTAATCTCACTTGCCGCACGACGTGCACCACAAACTGCAAAGAAAGATCGACATACCAAAGCACCAAAGTCACTCAAATATTATCCGAAGATTACACTGAAAGTAAATGGCTAGTCGATAGCTTTCATTATCAACAGTGGTGCAACGATAAACATTATGCCTGAGGAGAAATACAAAAATGATCTCCATTTCCACCACTTACGCCACCAAAAACCAAAGTGTATATGGGCTGCATAGATGCCCTTTAAGAGTCAAGGTTAATTTCTAGCAACACTGAAACACAAGAAAACGAAGGTACAAGCACCAATCCGAATGCAATTAAAATACAATGTGCTTCAGGGCACCGCCTTAGTGCTTGTCTACTCAGTTTTAGCTCAGCCGCTGATATGGGACTGATTTCCATGAATTACAACATCGGTGCTCACCACGAAATAGTAAGTCAGTTTCCTTCGTTTTTTCATGGTCTGGAAAAACTAAAGACTATGAAAGTAAAGTTGTATATTAATGAGGTTGTCCGCCCTTTTACTCAAAAACATAGATGAATTGCTTTTTATTTGCAAAAAGCTGTTGGAAAAAAAACTTAAATCGGGACTGAAGCATGACATTATTGAGCGTTCAACTAGTCCAATGCCATGTGCTTCTCCCATAGTGGTAGTGCCTAAAAAGGACAGTGAAGGAGTTGTACGCATATGCATTGACATGCATCAGGCAAACAAGGCAATTGAACGAGAATGACCTCCAGGTCCACATATTGCTGACATGATAACGCAAAGAAATAGTGCAAAGGTCTCTTACCTTGATCTAAATAAAGATCATCATCAGTTAGAACTTGAAGAAAATTGCAGGTACATTACATCCTTTTCTATACATGTTGGTCTGTTTCGATACAGAACACAATGTTTCTGTGTGTCATCTGCTGCCAAACTGTTTCAAGGCATCATTCGCTGTATCATACAGCCTGTCACGAAAACGTTCAATTACAGCAATGACATATTGGTTTTCGGAACTACAGAAAAAGAACATGATAAATCTCTTACACAAGTATCTCCTTTGTTTGCTGAAGCAGGTTTGACTTGAATACAGAAAAGTGTGAGTTCGATAAGACAAAGCTAAAATTCTTTGGCCATATCTTTACTGATGGGGGGGGTATGAAGCCAGATCCAGCTAAAGTACAAGCTCTGTCAAATGCTGATCCCCCACAAGATGTATGTATGATGCGTTCATTTCTAGTGAGGAGAGGTGTGGTGCAGCGGCCAGGGCAGCTGACTTCGGAGCACAGTGTTCAAGGTTCGATCCCTGACTCCGGCGGCAGCTCAGCTCAGCACCGTGTGACTCTGGGTAATAGCTCACTTAATCTCAACGACGGCCGCCAGCGCCTTGAGACCCGTAAGGGTGAGTAGTTCGCACTTTACAAATACAAATACGGATGGCATGCCCAGCTACTGATCCAGATCCATAAAAGACTTTGCCACTGTAAGTACTCTGTTGACAGACTCGATGAAAAAGAATGCTTCATTTAATTGGTCACATGAATGTGAGAAAAGTTTTGAAAGAATTAAACAAGCCATTGAGAATGCTAAGGAATTGTCATAATTTAATCATAAACTTAATACAGAAGTTGTTGTTGATGCTAGCCCGGTCGGGTTAGGCGCTATCATTGCACAGCACAGCGGACACTCAAATGCATATTGTGGCATATGCAAGTAGAAGTTTGTCTCAAACAGAACGTGCTTACTCCCGACCTGGAAAAGAAAGTTTAGCTGTGGTATGGGCTTGTGAACATTTCCATGACTTCCTGTACGGAAAGCCTTTCACACTAGCAACCAAAAGCTCAAAGGGGAATATGCATCAAACTTCATTTTTGTGATTACCAAATAGCGATTTTTAAGAAATCGTCATTTGGTAATCAAAAAATGCAAAGCACCATATGAAACCGCAAATAGCGATTCTCTAATTGCGATTCCTTAAGAATCGCAAACGCAATTAGGGAATCGCTATTTGCTATTGTGACTCAATTCTATCCTATATGCTGTGAGGCCCATAGATGGGAATGGTCCTGCATTGCCTAAATTGCAATTACCTAATTGGTAATCATAAATTAGGTAAGGCAAAGGCAAGGGTGCCTAGGGGCCTAAGGAGCCCTTAACCGAAAAAGGTGCACATGTAGGGTACACACATGCACTAGGGACATATGTGCACCACATGACACTTTGAAAATGTAGATTAGTGTATTTTTCAAAGTATGCCCCTATTAGCATCAACTTGAAGTTGATGCTAATTAGCGTTTCCTAAATGCACAGACCGCATTTAGGGAAGGCTTCTTACATATTCATTAGGGAATCGCAAATTGCAATTCCCTATTTGAATTTGCAATTTAGGTAATCGCAAGAAATTGCGTTTACCTAACTTGCGAATCCCAATTACTTTTATGCACCGCAAAAGGCCATTTTGCAATCGCAAATGGCCGATTTTTGCGAATTGCTCTGTTTGCAATCGCAAAATTTCTTGATGCATGTTCCCCAAAATGTCTCCTCGTATTGAAGGATGGGGACTACGCTAACAACATCATTGTGCATCGTCCAGGGAAAGATCAGAGCCCTGCTGATTACTTTTCTAGAGTATCTATACAAGGTCATGCTACTCTCTCCAAGATGGCTAAGGTCTATATCAATTTCATTGCAAAATTAAACACACTAGCTGCTATTTCATTAGCCCAGATTATCATTGAAACGAGCTGTGATAGTGACATATTAAAGTTGAAGTATATAATTACACATCAGTTGTGAAACAAACACCATCGACCACTCACCAGTGATGGGCAATATCACAAATACACAAATTTCAAGGATGAACTGTCTAGAACTCAGGAAGGAGTTATCCTACCAGGGTTGAGAATTCTGATTTAGAGAGTCTGCGACAGAAGATAGTTGAAGTGGTCCATGAAGGACATCGTGGAATCGTTGCCACAAAACAAGCTCTCCAAAACAGTGTTTGGTTTCTTTATCTTGATCAAGGGTTGAAAAGGAATAAAAGGCGTATCATCTATGCAACTGCCCTTCTACAAAAACTACTCAACATACCTTGAGCATGTCAGAACTCCCAAAGCATGCATGGGAGAAAATAGTCGTTGAACTTTTTCAGTCCACTCGACAAAGGACATCACCTGCTGGTGTTTATGGACGTGTGTTTATGATTTCCATTTAATTGAAGATTTTTCATCTACAACACAAGAGCGAGTCATTGAAAGACTAGATGGCATCTTTGCGACATGGTGTGTTCCAGGCATCGTGAAGTCTGACAATGGCCCTTCTTTCAACAGTCGAGAGTTTAAAGATTTCTTGGCGCATTCGAATATAAAGCATCAGAACAGAAGAGTACACCTTTGTGGCCGCAGGCCAATGGACTTGTTGAGCGGTTTATGAGTACACTAATGAAAGTAGTACAGCGTGCTAATCTTGAGAATCTCAGTTTGAAAACTGCATTGAATTCTACCTTGAGAGCTTATTGTTCGACACCCCACTCGGCCACAGGTGAAAGTCCTGCGCCATTGATGTTTGGGGGAGCAATGAATACCAAGTAGCCTCAATGGACCAATCACAGTAAGAGCGATGAGAATACAATTTATGAGAAAGACTCGGTGAACAAACAAAAGATGAAAACATATGCTAACCAATGACGACGTGCAAAGAATATTATCTTTAGGAAAGGAGAACGAGTGCTTGCACGACAGATGCAGAAAAGAAAATCTGATTCTCCATTGAATGTGGAACCTTTTTAAGTGGTGTCTATCGAGCAGGGCAATTTTTAGGATTTCTCTGACCCTGGGCAGAACAGGAACATACGAGATCCCTCTAATTTGCATAGATGTAATATCACAGGAAGCGACATCATAGGAAGCGACTTCAATTGACCATTCATTTTCTGGCATTGTTGAAACAGCTTTCTAAGAAACTACTTATCTAGTGTGGACATCTGTAAAATAGATAACAATCCATATCAAAACGCTAATAAAATATGTACAAATATTTTAAAGCTCTGTTATGTGGAATTACAATACATTAATCTAACTGAATGAAAAAGCTATGCCTAGATCTCTCTAAAACTGATATTTTTACTCTGATGCACCATTTGTTTCCAGATTAGTGGATGATTAAAATTCCAAGGCAGAGTAACGTCCAGGCTGGCCTGGCACTCCCCTATTGGCCCTATTGTGCAGTTTCAACTCCTGTGTCCAGATGAGGTTAGCAGTATCAGAGCAGGCCTCCACAATAGCATCCACTCTTCATGATCTCAGCCACACCGCAGGGAGGTAGCCAGGTCAGTATAGGGAGAATCAAGTAGCATGGGACGATCTACGTGACAGTACTAAAAAAGGTGGAAGGATCCAGCATCTCTCAACACTGGGGCTGAGGTCTTCAACTCCCCTGCAAACAATCCCTCTCATGCATCCAGGTATGCTCGCCCACAGGCCTTACTCCAAGGCATTGGGCCTGCACTCTCTTGTGGGGAAGTATGCTTTGTCAGGCCGGGTTAACGTTTCCAAGTGGACCTTAGGTATCCCCACCAACATTCTTTGAGGCCAAGCAGCAGGGCAGGAGTTTTGATCTCTACATGTCCAATCAGGACATGGGAAGACAAGGGTGCACTGGGAGCTTGATTTTTTAAAAAGGTTAGGAGGAATAAGAGTACAAACAGAGCAAGCTGAAATTCTGCAGGCACATGAAGGATGGTTCAAGATTAAAAACTTTTGAAAAGGAAGACACACATCGCAAAACGAAGCCAATTATTTTACATGGAAATGTTATAGACTGTGAATTGCAATTAGTGGCAAAAGGCTAAATGTCTGTAGCAGCACACAAGTTCAAAGACGTTTCTACTTCTCCTTCACCCTTTTATTGTTTTATATTGATTCTGCCTACTTAAATCTACCACTCCTCTCTATGCTGTACTTTCCACCTCACCTCTTGCCCAGTTTATTACCTTCTCTTGCTGGTTCGACCCCCTTACATCCACCTTAAACTAAATGCTCATCTCTTAACGTCTCATTTATCCGCAAGCCTCTGACATTCTCTCTCTGGTTCGGGCACTCTTAAATCCCTCTATCCCCTCCATGCTCTACCTTTAAACTCTCATTATTCCAACACGCCTCTCACCTTCTCTTTCTGGTCCGGCCCCACTTACATACATAATCTCTGTTCCCTGCCCTCCCTTTCACCTCTCTTTTCTCATCACCTCTCCCCCTTATGCTGCACTCTTAATGTACCGTACTAATCACCTCTTCTCCAGCCTCTAACCGTATCATGTGGATTCTGCCCCTCTTACCTCCATCTCTCCCTTTTCCCAGGGCTTCGTTGCATTCACTTTCTGATTCGGGCCCCACCTCGTTTTTCCACTCTCTACTCACTACATCTCTCCTCCTCCCTCTACATTCACTTCTCACCATTCACTCTCTCTTCTCTGCTTTAGGTCTCCTCATAGGTCTGATTCTTTTACATCTATATCTTCCATCAATGTACTGACTATCACCCCTCATCTCTCTCTCCAGCCTCCTAACTTGTGTTGCTGGTCTGTCCCTTTTACATCCACCTCTCCCCTTTAACCCGCCCCAGCCTCTTACCTTGCCTCACTGTACCTCTCTTACATCCACATCTCCCTTCCATGCTCTATACTTCATATCATGTCTCCTAATGACTCCTACCTTTCTCACTGATTCTGCCCCTCTCACCTCCTTGCTAAACACTTCACCTCTCATGTCTCTCCAGCCTCGTACCTTATATAGCTGGTTCTACCTTGTTAATATCTACCTCTTTCCTGCATACCTCGCCCAGCCTCTTACCTGCTCTTCAAGGTCCTGCCTTCTTATATCCACCCCTCAACATTCCCTCCACTCGTCATTTAAGTTCTCCTGATAGCTTACCTCTCCTATCCAAGTCCTGCATTTTACCTTTCCTCTTTCCCTTCAGCCTCATCTTTTTTCAATGGTTCCGCCCATTTTACGTCCACAACTCCCCTCCATGCTCTACTCTTTGTTTCATCTCTTTCTCACCTCTACCCTCCTTTTGCTGGTTCTGTCCCTCCAACATTGACCTCATCGCTACATGTGCTGCTCTATTCATTACAGTTCTCCACCCCTCTTACCTTGCTTCACCTTTCTAAAGACTCTTGTCTCACCAATTCTGCCCTTGCTTGTATATCTATCCTTCCCCATCTCCCTTTCTTTCAGCATCTTGCTCTTTCTTGCTGTTCTCCTTAAGATCACCTTTCCTCTCTCTTATGTACTCTTCACCTATCATCTATCCCCACCTCTCACCTTCTTTTGCTTGTTTTACCCCTTTATATTTGCCCCTCCATCAATATTACTACTAAAAGCAAAAGGGGACACCAGACCTCCTTAAATATTCCCGGGAACACAGCAAGTTCAGCATCATATGTGAACATGCATGATGCTACGAATTAGTACTGCCTTTTTAGACGTGCAGAGCAAGGAATGGTGTGTGCCTTGATGGGTGTTGGGTGTGTCCTTGAGGGTTCGTAGTGCCTCCAGCCCCTTCTACTCTATCTCTACTTGTTCTGTTACAATCATGTATTATTCCTTTGTTTCTTGTAAATTACACACATAAAAAAACACTGCTCGCTTATGCTCAGCTAGAGATAATGTCTGATTAATTCTGCCTAACTGTTGCCTGTACTAAAATACAAGAGAATTGTAAAGAAAAAAAAAAGAAATCACCTAGCCCTCCATTCTCTGCTCTTCTTCCTTTCCCTTCATACCAGGTGAGCAAAGCCAACTGTGATGAGATGTCACAATGGAGGTCATTTTTTCTTTTGTTGCAATGCAGGTAAGATACACTGCTTACCATTCATGCAGGGGCAGGGCTTACTTCACAGCTTCAAGTTCGGTGGCTAATCGCTGTTTTCGTGCGATTAGGCAGAGGAAGGGGTGCCAGCAAAGCAAGTATGACAGAAAATGAAGGGTGATTAAAATATTTTCAATAGAAGTGGCAGCTGACAGGGGGAGTGGGGCAATCATCTTGCCCTTTCAGCCCATAGCTAAGGATCTCAGGAGGGGTGGGGAGACCCTTTGGCCTCACATCGTTGCACTAGGGCTGCAAGACCAAAAAGAGTGGGATGCCCACATGCATCTCATAAAACTGATGCCTTTATAAAGGCGGTGCTCTGGTGCAAAGTTTTGAGCAGCCCGCGCACTGGGCAGCTGCCCACACCACCCATGCCAAGCGCCGGCCCTGCTACCGAGGGACACATGGTGACTGTCCAGCGCTCTGGCAAGTCTGTTACCAGAGACTCTTCTCACTTTAGGCCTTTAACTAATCAATTGTTCACCAGACCTAGCTGTGAAGGAGAGACTGAGTCTGAACAATCGGTGACTATGTTACCTCTTCACAGCTGATGCAGATCCTGGACACAGGTGATGACAGTTCCCAGTTTTTAAGAACAAGAGCAGGTTGTACAATTAAAGAGACAAAAAGATTGATTGAAGAGATTTAATTGTATATTTCTATCAATATATTGTGTAAAAAACATCTTTTTTATGAACCAGAGGGCGAGATGTAGTGTCTAATGAGCTAGAAATGATGGAGCCCTGTTGGCTCCTGAGGTACTCCGTAGAACTGTGACATAAGTGTTAGAGCGGAATGCATTGAAGGCTAGTTTAGAATGTTGGGTTCGCAGTTACACACAGACGAATAAAGACGTGTAAATCTAAGCTCCGTGTGTGGAGGGTACCCAGGCTGGGGATGACGCTACATGTGGTATGAAAGTCCAGCCCCTCTTTCCCATCTACATTGTCACCAATTGCAACTGCCTGTCTGCCCCCAATAAATAAAGACCGAGCCTGTAAGCAGGTGCATCTTCAGACTAATCATCTGTGGCTTCATCGATTGTGCACCTGTTAACTACAGATTCTTGGCCTTAGGTCAAAAGCCCCTCATCAACGCCACTGCAAATGACGGCTCCATCGTCAACTTAGGTGTCAGCAGTGCCATAACTAAATGGTACTGTCAGCAGTCTCCCTAACAGCAGCAAAGCTACAGCGTTTCCCTCAGAGGACCCTGTTCCATTGTCAATACCAGTAGCTCTGATAGTGCTTTCCACTGTGGTGTCTGCCTTTTCATACACTGTGTCAGCAATTCAGCCGGTCAAAAGCTAAAGCAGAAGTTGCTGTCAACGATACAGTCAATATTCGTGGAAACTCCACAACCTTTGGATATTGCCATTCCAGCCTGTTAGGTTCCAGTTACTTTTATTGATCATCCTTCACCATTCAAAGTGTCAGCACTGTCAGATAACAGTAAGAATGATCAGGCTTCAGAGACTGAATATAGTTCAGGGAAGTTATAAGCGGCATACATTCTGGATGAAAAGGAAACTTAACTTCAGGAATTATATTTTTAGTATATACTACATCTTGCAGCAGATGGCTCAACCTATGAATAACAGGCACATAGGGTTAAATACCTAATACTTCCAAGCCTTGTATACAATGGAAGGAACAGTTTTTACCTGTAACTCCAGTTCTTTCGTATGGCAATTTCTATTATACTTATAAGCACTGAATAGTCCCGCCCACGTGCAGGACCCTGGAGCACTTTTTCACAAAATATGCTCTTAAATGTAGATGTTCGCCTTTCTTCAGGAAGGCTTGCAGTGTCACTTAAGAAAGAAAAAGATTATGCAACCTATGGGAATTGGCTACAACAGCCCAATTCTTCATCTTGTGCTTAAAAACGGGGCCAGGAGAATTGTATATGTGTATAATTTCAATATGTATTAATATACCAGCATAGATCTCTTTCACCAACCCTTTTTTGATAGAGTATATAGAAGAAGGAAAGCAGGGCAGTGTAGCCCCATAGGCTGTCATCACATGAGTTAAAAATAGAGGCTGTGCCTTTCAGAAGCCTGGGACCGCCAGTATCCCATCATGCTGAGCAGGTGGTGGTTGCTTCAGTTCTTTTTGAGGTGAGGCATGATGATATTTAGGTCCCATGGATACCTCTGTCCACTCCACCATGGAAGAGAGAGGGTTGTTTATGACTACAATTGAAATTCCCCTACGAGAGAACTGGGGTTACAGGTAAGAAATAATTTCTTCTCTCGTAGGGATTTTCAGGGATAGTCAGAGTAGAAAGCCCAACCGTATCACGAGCAGTGGTGAAAAAAGAGGATAAACTAAGGTAGCCCTTTACACTAATGGATTCCTGAGGGAGCCTTGTTCTACTTGAGCATCTGAATGGGAAATGGGAAGTCTCAAGCATTGAAATCACCCGCACAGGTAAACAGGAAAACTTTGTTAGCAGCTGCTATAAAAGTTTCTATTATCATTTGAAGAGTATTAATGATTTCTAAATAATGTTGACTAACCCAGCAAAACTAGCAAAAATGAGCCTAAGAGAGAATAGCCAGTGCTGGAACTGCAACAAAGCTACAGGGGATTTGGCCCATGTAATCTTCGACTGTGTCAAGGTCAGAAAATTCTGGGACAAAGTGTTTGAATTCACCAACCAGACACTAGGCTGCACCCTCAAGAGGGAGTTCTGCACCCTAATAACAGCACACATCAACACAGACATTAATACACAACAAGATAGAAACCTTCTAGATTTCCTCCTAACAAGCGGCACAAAAATCATAGTAGCCAAATGGAAAAACACCTCCAAAGCCACCTTTAAAGGATGGATAAACTGGGTAACATTCCTAAGAGGCGCAGACAAAACAGATCTAAAATACACCCCCTGGAAGAAGCCCAATAGACAGATGTGGTCAGCCCTAGACTGCGCACTAGACCCATTCGAACCACCGTAGCCAAACATACCACGGCTTTGTTGCCAAATATACCTTGGCTTTATGGAATACGGAAGGACGTTTGATCTTTAACCACCTGCCAACAATTATGTGTTACATGTTGCGTGTTATATGTTCACGAAAAATATAAGAGCCAACATAAGAAGTCCACCAATACATGGAATAGAACTTTTAGCCCAAAAGGACGAAGAAGTAACCGCCCAATAGAGTTAAATAACGCACAGATCACCCAATTGTCTAGGATGTAAGATGTAAGGCGTAGTGAATGACGCGTCAGTCGAATACCGCCGAGGTGCTCAGAAATAGTGCTGGAGAAAGGAGTGCACAGACAAAACAATACAACAACCAGATAAATCAAAAAATGAATTGACCATCAACATTTGCTGATTGAAGTCCTATCAGACCAACCAAACAAGGCGGGGCCTCATCATGTAGGACACTCAGGCCATGGTCAGTCTACAGACGCCCAGATGTAAATTGGCGATGTATGACTGAGTAATGGTCTGGACACCACAAAAGTTAATATGGAAATGGTACTGATAGGTGCAGTGCAAACAAAAAATACATAAGTATAGTGCAGTGGCTAAAATGGCTGTCGAGGCAAACAAAGACCTTTATTAGTGCTTGCCTGGACGTCAGATTAAAAATAGTGTTATGACAGCGTAAAATAATCACTGTCCTGCTCGCTTGGTGGAAAACAAAAATAAGGCCAACATGTTTCTGCCGTACTGTGTCAGTACACCGGCATTCGTCAGGGCCGAACTCTCAAATGCTACTGCAGATAACACTACCTAATGTGTAGAAAAAATCATAAATATAGATAAACTAAGAGTGGTCGGACACGACCATCCTACCGCATCTTCTCAATCTTGGCAATGGATGCGAATGGTCTTCCCTATAGTGAAGAAGTGAAAGAAATACAAACGTCAATTGTATGAACACGTGGTACCTATCAGATCACAGGCGATCTAGGTTAATCACATATGTCCTAAGTACCACGTATTAATCCAGTGCATCTCCAGCAATCATTCCAGCAACCTACGACAGATCAAGCATAAACTTATGATGATCATTCTAGTGGCGCGCAAACTACGTAACCACAAGTTACTACAGTGTAGAATTACATAATAGGTGAAAAAATTATTAAGCACTTACCCATCAGCTTGTGGGAAGTAAGCCTCACCTCACCCGGCAACTGCTCGGACAAATAAGGCCCCGCTCTAGACGTGTAAAAAGAGACAGTTCCTAGATCAGATCACTGTCAATGTTTTAGTACACTGTACTGTCTACCTAACCCAATAATTTTCCGAATTGTCCACAAATGGAATCCCGCCATGCGAGAGAAAGATGGCCACGTTTAGATGAGTTATTTAGGACAAAGTCCCAATGGATCTAGCCACATATCTAGTGACTATAGACACAATCCTTAGTTAAACACATCCACTTACAGAGTGTATAAACCCTATAAATATAGATATGGTTGGGCTGTAGATATAGCAATAACAGCCAGGTATACCTCCACTAAGGGATGTGCAACCTAAAGGATATATATATCGTTTTGGTGTGTAAAACAAACGAAAACAAAGAGAGAATAAGTAAGCAGTATAGCTCCTCACCCCTTAAAGTATATCTGAAGTCAAGCCGTGCACAAGCCCAGATAGCCAAACTGAGCGGAGTTTGCTAAAAATGCCCATTAGGTCACACGCACCCACTCACAACTAACCTGTCCGTCGGTACCTCAGGCGGGTTCACGAGCCGAAGGGGAGGCACCGACGGACAGTTCCAGGCCAGTATATATACTGGTGCTAAACGGTGTAATGCAGGGCAGCTGGACCGCGTCCCGCTGCAAACGCGCCTGTGTATTGACGAGACACTACCCTGCGCATGCGCGTCTCTGCAGCCGGTGGTGGCGCGCATGCGTGGAAGCCTCAGTAATTACCGCCTCCCGCGCCACTACCCCTGCCGCGCACCGTCTCAGTGCCGCGCATGCTCACACCATCATAACTAAAAAAGCTGTGTGAAGCCACCGATTCACCGCGCATCCAGGGCGCACATTAGCCAATCAAGCGAGCGCGACCTGGCAGAGGCAGTTCACATCGTGATGTAATAAGGGCAAAAACTCACCCCCGGTGTACCGTCCTCAACTCAGAGGACCAACTTGGTTATCCATTACTCACAGAGAATCGAACCCAGGAGGAAGAGAAGCTAAATGTCCTGAGTCAGTCGTTTCTAGTGCTATAGTGTGATTGTTCAATGTGTAGTATACCCAAGCTTAAGTAAGTAACTAGGTATGCACAATCTACGTGTCTAGGTCCATATGTCTCATCATTACTAGAAACACCCCCACAAGTAAGTGGGGACCTATAATGAGCAGAGTTCCACCAGGCAGACCTACTCGCCAGTAGACGACTAGACAGAGGAGCCTACCTAGGAGAGAGCTGATGGCCAAACTCATCAAAGAAGGGGGGGGGGGGGATGGTGTAGTGATTGTGTGCCCCAGGAAAGGAGTCTATATAAATCTATTAGACCATAGAGAAATGCGATCCACTATACACCCCATAGGTGCTGACAAACCCATACATGAGTCCCCAATACTAGCGGGGGCAGTTACCAATTGGCAGATAGACCATTGGGACTAAGGTCCCAGTGTTAGAAGGTACCTGCTCAGTTCCCGGGGGGGATAGTTGAGGAGTATCGCAATGGCAAATTGTGCACAAACAGGTCGTGGGTGCACAGGTGTGTGCTATCAGATGGAGATCCACGGGATGTTGTCATTCAGGCCACTCACGTCCGTTTTCAATTTGAAGATCCAACGCTGCTCTTTAACGAATAAAAAGTGCGAAACATCAGTGGTATGTGGTGGAATATACGGCTGTTCGAGCACTACCCAAAACAACTCCTCGGCCTTGTGTTTAGCCTCTAGGAAATGGTTGGTGAGGCCCTTCGACTGTTTCTTACAGCGGATCGTGCTTTTATGCTCGCTGATTCGAGCCTTGATGGGTCTTGTTGTGTGGCCCACATACTGTTTCTTACATGGACAAGAGATTAAATATATGAGTTTGTCCGAATTGCAATTGTTTGGTTGGTCTGATAGGACTTCAATCAGCAAATGTTGATGGTCAATTCATTTTTTGATTTATCTGGTTGTTGTATTGTTTTGTCTGTGCACTCCTTTCTCCAGCACTATTTCTGAGCACCTCGGCGGTATTCGACTGACAGGTACTTTTGTTCTTTTGGCTGATGTACTGGGGGTAACTACCTGTGAGGTCGCTAAACTTTCCCTCGGACCCTCCTTTACCTTCTTGTTGTATTGTAGTGAATGACGCGTCAGAAAGAGCATATGTACTCGTTTATGGTTTATGTATATTCTGTCTATGTAAAAAAATACAATAAAAAATATATAAAAAATAATAATAATAAAATTATTAAAACAATTGATCAAAAGAATTTTCTGAACACCAGCAATATAATAATAATGTTTATTGTTTGGTTAATTCAAAACATTACAATTAACAATAACATAAACAATGTTTAAATTCCAAGTCAGATGCCTTTCAAAGCATTTATACATTTGACGGTATACCACTACAATCAATGGTCATGTGAACAACCATAAAATGCAAGTCAAATGTCTTACATGCTTTTGCATTTGTCGAAACTGCTAGTGCAGACAACTTTTCCAGTGCCTAATAAAAGCTAAGTGCAGAGTGTAGTATGTAAAGTAGCGGCAGACTTTTATCAACAGGAGATAGGCGCGAGACCGAATGTTCCCAAGTGGGGCAAGCGCCTAGTTACATTTTGCCTTTAGTAATAATGCTGGCACTGTCAACTGCTCAAATGACTAATATAAGCACAATGCAATATACAGAATAACAGCAAAGATTTCATAAACAAGCTCAACTGTAGACAAAAAAAATATAAACGACACTGAAACCAGCCTGATGTTCACACCTGGGGCAAGCGCCTAATTTACATTATGCCTTTGAAAATGCCGGCGCAGACAACTGTTCCAATGACAAATGAAATCAATGTGCAAAATGCAATAAATAAAACAGCAGTAAAGATTTCATAAACAAGCTCAAATGTAAACAAAAATAAATAGGCGGCACTAAATCCTTAAACTTGGGAACTCTGGATGAAAATGTTTGCCTTAGTGAGCCGTGGCTCTTGCAGACAATCCTGTAAATTTCTTAAGTTAATGGCTGGGGCCGCAGAGTGCAATATGTAGGGTCTCGGCAGACTTTTACAACAAGAGCTAGGCGTGAGAGCCTAATGTTCACACCTGAGGCAAGTCCTAGTTTACATTTTGCGTTTGACTATAATTAATGCGCAGACAACTGCGCCAATGTCTAATCAAAGCAAAGTGCAACCTGCAATATATAAAATAGCAGCAAAGATTTCAGAAACAATCTTATCTGTAGACAATAAAAGGTAAGCGGCACTGAAACCAGAAGCATATAGAGCACTCCCTTAAGCTTGAGACAATTGGCTGAAAATGTTTGTCTTAGTTAGCTGTGGCTTTAGCGGGCAATCCTGTTAAACCGATGAACTAATGGCTAGGGCTGCACCACACCCTAATACCCTCAGGCTTAGCTTCATAGCCGCTAAGGCCACAAACTTGACCACCAAGATGATCAAGGTGGTATTGTCAGGGTTGAGGGCATCGATAATTGCCTGCTGGCAGGTAGGAATTCCCAATTTGTTCCATTCCGTTCCTCTAACACGGATGGACAGCTACAAGTTATGCTTTGAGTAGATTCATTGGACATACCACCTCCATTGCACATTGTTGATTGCGAAGGCCGATGCCACCTGGCTGGGTGTTTCAAGAATGGCCACTCCCCAAGCCTGAGGGGTGTAAACTTTAATTTTCTATATTTTTAATACGGCCATGCCAGGTAAGGTTGGTGTTGCATCAGCTGATAGGAGTTGAGGACAGCACACGCTTGCCTGCACTTTGCTAGGGCATCCATGTCAGCGTGACAAGAGAGGAAGCTTACTCGCTTTTTAATACTGTGCTTAAAGGGCAATTTGACTGGTGTGTAAAGTCCAAAGTTCTCCAGCGTTCAAGAGACGGCAACAATGCTTGTGCTGGGAGCGGAAGTATCTGGCATCACATGATTACATTTAATCCCACAGTAGGGCCTCCAAACATCCTCCCCTAGCAAGCCATGGTTTGTGGCAAAGATTTAAAACTGCTCCTGCCCTTGCCATCCATTGGTCAAGAAGGCCACATTTTAGTTGGATCTGGGCGGCTGTTGAAAATCTTGGCAACTGAAAAACAGCCTTATAAATCTTAGTGACCAACTTATTTAAAAGCTTACCATCCCTCCCAGGCAGGATTTCACTGCCAAAAGCCAAGGACGGAATACGTTTTGCCCTCATTACCTTCAGAAGAAGGTCAAGGCTTGCGCCCCACAGCGAGCTTCACAATTTTGAAAAAGACGACAGGAGGGCAGGGCCTTGGTTTCTACAGCCTAAATGTGCCGGGCAAAAGAGTACCTTGCAACACCAAGGTATTTATATGTCGTTTCCTTTGAGATCTTGGTACCAGCAGCCAGCCTTGTTGATCTACTGCCCAGTATTACAATTTTAGTTTTCCTTAAATTAACTGCTAGGCAGTCAGCATTAGAGTAAGAGTGTAGCACATTAGACAAGTGCTGCAATTCAACTCTCGAGTAAATCTAAGTCATACGCATAGAAGAAATTGCTGACGTGTTCACCTCCGATCTTGGGAGGAGGGGGGTGACTCTTTGTGTTGTTGAGAGCCCTGGGCAGATTCAGAAATGCACAAGTTAAAGAGCAGAGGGGCCTTCACAACCTTGGCATTATGGTTTGTCACTTGCTACATAACCAGCAACAATACTGTGTTAACCAGCTAATTAGCGGTTTGACTAATTCTGTACAGTTTTCAAACACACTACCGCTATTGATGGCAGGGAGAATAGGGTGGTATTTCTTCCCCGGTGTCTCTACTTAGGCCAGAAAGTGCTTTTTACATTGCTGTGTGGTTTCTTTAAGACCCACGACAGCCTCCTGGTACCATTGGAACGGGCCAAGAAGAGGAGTCGGGTGGCGTGGCCATTGCTCAAGCGGGACCTTCTGGAGGGTAGGCCATCCGGGGTTGGACTGGAGCTTTATTATTATGCCTCTAAACTGTTGCACACAGTGCTGTGGGCCGACGGGGCAGATAACTTGGAAAATTGTTTGCTGCAGGGACTCACAGAGAACATTCAATGATGGCGCTGCTGATGTGATGCTCACGTACCCGCGGAATGTGCCCTATTTGATCCAACAAGTCACAGAGCTGTGGGAACGCATAGTTATTAGGGTCTTGAAGATGCCACCATTTGCTAGGGATCTTGTCATTTGGATGTTATTACTTTTGAGTCGTATTAATTAATCCATGAGTGGGAGTGGATGAGTCTTGGTGATCTCTACCCGAGCGTGTGGTTCCTTGCATTTACAGAAGTACAGGACGATTTGACAAACTAGTATGCCAAACTGTTAAGCATGGCACAGGATATGGACTAATTTCCCACACATGCCCAGGCAAAGGGACACCCTACAATTACTATTGACAGCTTGGTCAACAAGACACACGGTGACGCACCTATGCAAAGCACTCAGTCACAAAACTTTATCCGGCCAAATTTGGTCATAAAAGTTCATATGATAAAAACAGTTAATAAATAAATAGGGCAGCATCACAGGGTTCATGACACATCCAGGGGTAATATAAAAATGTTCAAGAAAGATACTACATAGGGTGCATACCAATCATAAGATACATACAGCATACATAAAAGAGTCAGTGGGTCTCAGACTGAAAACTAAATATTCCAAAGAGCTAAATAATTAGATCAGATCCTACCATACGAATATGGTAAGGGTGGGGTAGTTATGTTGAGAATATTTGTTTGTAACCCTGGGGGAAAGCTATAAAATTTCCCACTGTCATGTAAATGTTCTCATTCACCATACAGCAATCGCTCAAAAGCCTCCTTATGGGAGTTCGTATTAATGGAACATAAAATAGAGCACAGAAATTGCTTCCTAGCATGAGCATACAGAGTGCAAAATACCATAAAGTACAATATGCTTCGAGTGGCAGAATTATTGCACGGACACCTGGGCAGTGTTCTCCCCAGACTATATTCCCAGGAAAAGCAACTATCAGATGCAATAGACTAAATCATAGTCATGTTAAATAAAACCTCAGGTTCCCATTCGGAAACCAGGAGAAATAAGGCTTACATCCTTGTTTCAAATGAATTGGGTTATAGGGGCAGCTTACAAGCAAATTATCAAAAGTTGCCTACTGAGCTTTGTCTTGCCTATACCGAAATGCCTCCTTTACCCTGAAAATAGCCCTAGAGTCGATGCTTGCCAGGTTTTTGACATACTCTTGCAGGCCCACGTCTAGGAATTCTTTTTTATAAATCTAATCCAGGGTTTATTTAGAGCATTATCCAGAGAATTACAATACCCCAGTATTTCCTTAGAGAGTTGGGCATCAGGTTTCTCCCAAATCCTAAGCCATAAGAGTAGTGGTGCCAGCTTTATCCTGTCACCTACAGGTGTTAAGCTCAGCTCTGATAGACACATAAAGGCAGGGCATGATTGGGGATGACCAATAGCCACAAACAAACATATTTTCTACCTGCTAGTTAATTGGCCCAGGACCTCTGTAGTCCTCGACCCCTGCCCCATAAGTTGCCACAAAAACACATTTATTCTGATAAATCTGTTAGTTCTTTGATTAGTTTGTGGCCCAGCCTTCTCGCAAATGAGAACACCGCCTCCACAGCTCTTTTAGTATGAGCGGCCCTGGGTTGATGTAGGCTCTGCCAGGTTATGTTTTGATAAAAAGAAAGCCCCAGATAATCAAAACACATCAATCTATGAATTTCTGTGCCCCCCCCCCCCAAAAAAATAGGGTCTAGTTTTCACATTTCTAGGGCCTAAGTTCTTTATAAAAGATTTTTGTAAGCTTGTTTTAAGATCGAGGCCCTCCATAAAATTATTTTAAAAAGTCTAAAAGAAGCTGGAGACCATTAGTGGTCCTTTGCATTAGTACAGCATCACCTGCATACAACAGCACAGGCAAGGTCTCTTGCCTTAATTCTAGGGGGTGTAGCACGGTTACAACGAATTTTTTACAACGCATTACCATTACATCGCAACTTTTACCACGCAAATCATTACAACACAATGCGCTGGGGGGCGCTCTAGGATAGGGAATGTATTTAATATACTATCCAACACCTTCCCTGCTATCCACGGGGACTGGAGTTGGAATAGTAAATTAAATAATTCACTATCCAGCGCCTAAAAGCATTATGCGTTGTAATGGACTGCGTGGTAAAAACCGCGTTGTAAAGGCATGCGTGGTAAAAGCATGCGTTGTAGTGACACCAATCCTTCTAGGGTGATCCTTCCCTATCCTAGTCAGATGAAATTCCAAGTCCTTGCTATAGATGAGGAACAGAAGACGGGCTAGGACACACCCTTCTCTCAACCCTAAGTGTGACCTGACAGTTTTTGTTAAGTTCCCCATCATCACCAAATCTAACTCTGGTGTTGGTATCCTAATGCATTTTTTTATGAGCCCAATTAGACCTGGTTCAATCCCTATCCTGGTCATACAGTCCCTCAACTTTCTCCTATCGAACAAATTGAAGGCAGAGGAGAGGTCCATAAACGTAAGGTGGATGGAACCTCTCATTGCCTTGACATATTTCCCTATGACCAGCTGCAGATTAAGGCACTGCTCCACAGTGCCGACCCCTCGCGGAATCCATACTGGGCACTTGAAAGAGACTGATTGTCTTCCATTCAGGCTTCAAGTTTCGCAGCAAGAACCCAATCCCAGAATTTTTCGGGAGCTATTCGGGAGGGATATGTGATGATAACAGGCTGGGGTGTTCCGATCCCCCTTCTTGAATAATGGGACATCTATAGCTTTGGACCATGATGGGGTAAGCTTTAAAAAAGTTAGTTAAAATGGGAGCCCAGAGCGTTTCATTTTCTTTGAAGGGGTCCAAGGGGGCCCTATCAGGCCTAGGAGCCTTCCCCGCTGGGCTTTGCCGGATGGCGGCAATTACGTCCATAGTGTTCATGGTGTCAATCAAAGCCTCGTATGATCTTAAGTTGTGACTATCCTCTCGACTTGGAGGATTCATAGCATTTTCATTTCAAAGACTGAAAATATTACAAAAATGCTCCACCCAAGCTTCTGCTGGTATTACCAATTACAAAGCACTCAAAGCGGATAGGATCAGGGAAAAGCGAGTGTCCCGACGAGTATGGGGGGGAGAAGCTGGATACACCCCTGTCGGTTACAGACTGGTAACTGACTTGCGAGTTGGTGAAGAGGGTCTCGTGCAATACCGGATTCAAGCTGGCACACTTTTAACTTTGTGCATCGCACATATCTTACACCTATTAAAATCAGTCAAATGTATGTATGCAGGACTGTCGACTGCCCTAGATGTGGGGGGGGGGAGATTGCCTCCTTTCAACACATGGCCTGGGAATGTCTTAGAGTGAGGGTATATTGGACGGCAATTGTTGCATGGCTGCCAGTCATGATGGGGCTGGGGTTGGAGGAATCACAGAAGAGATCCACGGGTCTGAAAGGCCCAGGAAGCCTCACACAAATTTCATGTCGATTAGTTATGATCCCATAAAACAATGATTGGGAAGGAAACAAGAAGATATAAAAATTCAGGGAAAATCCTAAAAGGAGGACAGATTTCCATCACTCATCTAGGTGACATGTTTCATCATCTGAGATTGTTGTCCACCCTGCCAAGAAGTTGGGCCCCACTGAAAAATATGTAGAATGCATCCCGGTGCAATTTGAAAACATCGGGACACATTCAGCAGCACCTGCACGTTGTTGTCTGTCTGCTTTCGATCCCCAACAACGTGTAGGCGGGGACAGACACTTTCTTAGTTCAAACTCCTGCTGGGACAATAACAAAGGTCCAATCTGAGGGGTCATCTGGCCTCCTTTTGTTGGAGTCTCCCGGCTGGCAGTAGTCAGGAGACTCACATGTAGAAGCAAATGTAACAGAGGGGAAACAAAGGCTCGCACCTTGTTAGCACTTCACACATATTTAAGAGAGGCAGCTTTTCACTCTGTTCAGGCTCTGTTTAGGAGATATGCATGCACAGTAAGGATGTCAGATATGTTGGACTTTCCCAGTGTTTACACAAAATAAATAGCATTTATATAGTGCTTACTACGCCTGAGGAGGCGTTGTAGTAATTTAAATATCACAATTTTTTCTTGTAAAGCACTATGGGTAGAAGAGGTTTACACATACTGATTAACTAGGTTAGTCCCCCCACTTCTTTTTTTTAGGACTTGTATTATTATAGAGAGGGAGCAGGGGTGAGCCTCTAAACACCCTGAGAGCTGACCGGGAACCGAATCTTGATGGAGCTGACAGCATGTTGGAGCCTCTGGCTGCCGCTGGATATGGGTGGGGGCCCTGAAACGGCTGCTCCGAAAAGAACCAGGGTGAGCGGATCTGGGTGCTGGTGGCCCTGGTTTTGCCTCGTGGAGCCAGAACGGCAGGCCCAGGATGTCGCAGTGCGGTGGCGCTGAGGCCTGCCAGGTAACTGGCCCCTGGCGCGTGGATAGCCCTCCCAGGCTATCGAAGGATCGAGGCAGGAAGAGATAGAATCCCTTGCTCAGAGATTAACACAGCTAAATGCAGGACGTCGGCATGGCAAATTCTTAGAACCTGGGCCAAAAAGAAACCACTTTATGCACCAGCACTCCCTCTCGAACACCACCCAGAATTATCTGTTACACAAGACACTGGGACTCTGCCTCTGTGGAAAGACCGCGGTCTCATAGCCATGAGCGATGTATTCCCAGGAGGTCCTTTATCTTCTTCCCAGAGTTTACTGCAGATCAACCACAAACGCCTCTCCTAGCTTTCACATACCTCTGCTTATGTGGTGCTATAAAACAGTTATATCCATCCTTTTAATGAGAGCCCATCATTCTAGACTCCCTCCAAGTCCTGCTCAGTAGCTCAACACGTAGGCACTTTATCACCGAAATCTACAATGCCACTCTGAAGGAGAGTCATGCACCAGGCTCCTGCTAAATGGAATGTAGGATTGACACCCCTTACCATCAAAGAATGGGGCTTCTGTTGTACACTCACTAGTATGCTTATTAATCTCCACATTATATACTTTAAATACCTCCACCAAACATATTACACTCCAGCTACACTGTTCAGATATGGGCTACGAGCAGAGCACATCGATTGTCTTCATCTGGCCTGGTAATGTCCCCAAATAAACCATTTTTGGACAGAAGTAACACGTGCCCTCACAATCATGGTGTCAGAGTTAGTTCCGCATAGACCACAATTGTGTCTTCTGGTTATATTAAGCCACTACAACTAGCTCACTGATGGTTTGTGGCAGTTGCACTGCTACTTGCGAAGCGGGGAGTAGCTATGAGTTGGGGGAAGATATGCACACCTAAGATGAAACATTGGATTAAAGACATGGTCGACTGCCAGGAGCAGCTGGAGCTCTTGCTGAGGAATCACCTTTATTATTGTGTCAAAAGGACATTTGGACCTCCTCCGATGAGTCATTACTTGATTGTGGTGTTTTTTGCAGCGTACGGTTATCAGAAGGATAGTGGAATGCAGAGTATATACGTTGTATGTTTCTATGCCCAAACTGTACTACTTTGTATACATGATATGCACTTCTGTACTCCTTCTGGATGCCTCTGTGAGCTGTACGTTATATGTTTGAAAACTGAAAATAACAACTTGACTGAATTATTCCCCATCATCACAATGGGAATCCTTGGTAGTCCATGTTTAGACAGCAGTATTCACATACACTCATTTAACACTGCATAGACAACCACAATGTGCTGTGCAGACTTAACCTCATTACTCAAGGCACCACCTCTGGCCAATGAGGTGTGAAGACTTTGTGCTCCACACCCAGAAGCTTACTTAGCTCAGATCTTCTCATGAAACGAAGCTAAAAATATTTAAAAGTGATGTATGAACCCACACATGGGTGAGACTATTCACTGATCATGAATATTAATGAAAAATCCTGGACAAATAAAGGAGGAAAAGCATACTGAAATATATTGTCCAGAGCATCATAGGTTCTTCCACCAATGTCACTGGACACCTCATCTGCATCTGAAGAACTAGACTTTGTTTGCTGACAGAGTCCAGGTCCACCCGAAGACTTCTCCAACACTAAAATACAAGTTAATATCACCTTGAATAAAGTTTCTAATACTACCAAACAGACATTCCAGCTGCTCAATATGTCTTCCCAAGTGTTTTGAAGTCCCAGCACATGTTCCACTGCCACGGTTATGTTGTGACTTATCGTCGATTTGCAAAGCTAGCTTCTGTTCTTCCTGCAATAGCACTGCTGATTTTGTGCTGCCTTGTTGCCGAATATAGAATAGAGTTGTAATGACTTTACTGACAAACAATTCCTTTGTTTCAAGGTGTACTAGGAAAGCCTTCAGAGTCATACTTGCAGCACTGAGTTCAAAGACTTTTATGTTGACTTTCACTTCCTGAAGGGGCTTGGGTTGCTTGTGGAACATTTTTTAAGATGGGCTCTCCAACATTTCATTGAGGCACCTGGAGCGAGAAGGAATATTGTGTCTTGTGTATAAAGATTGAGCCATTTACAATCAAAGATTTCTTGCTGCCACCACATGAATGCTTCTTACACTGCACCAGTGACTTAAAAGCAGTCATTATTTGTCTAGAGAATTGCTTATATTGGTAGTCTTATTCTCCCCAATAGGGCAGCATCTTCAGGCGAATTGAAATACCAGGCGAATACTGGAAGACATTGATCCCAGGTGTCCTTTTGCTGCTGTATAGTTGTTTGGTATATATGTTCTTTGTTAGATACAGGAGTTGGGTGCCTCATTTGAGAAACAGTCCACTATCAAATTGCTTGTGAAAATCTAAGCACTTAGGAAAAGGGTATGTCTGATATGGGTTAACACTGATTTCACTCTCATTCAAGGATGACATGTACCTGATGTAGCAGCTGCAGTGTAGAGCCCACTGCTTGTGTGGCCTGAAACTTGAAAAGGGACATTAGAAGCCAGTTGTCTGTGTAGAGGGAAGGCACTTATTCCCTAGTATTGAAGATGGGCTGCCACCAGCACCAGTCACTTTGTGAAGACATGTGGGGCTGACTGAGCTTTGAATTGGAAGTACTGTACATCCACCATAACCGAGTTAGTTTTTGTGATAATTGGATCTAAATGTGGCGGTATACACACACAGACACTAGCAAAACCTGCTCTCATATGCTGGAGGACAGCATTTAACCCCTTCCGTGCTCATGACGAGCTGAGCTCGTCATGAGTTGTGCCGCTCGCACGCTCATGACGAGCTCAGCTCGTCATGTAACGCGGTAATTTAAAAAACGCAGCGCGCAGCGGGAAAACCGCTAGCGCGCATGCGGTTAAGGTAAACCCTTCTTTCTGTATTTTTGAGTGCCCTTAGGTTTAGGATAGATATTGAATTGTACAGTCTTATGAAATAATTAATTGCGTTTGGTTTATATCTTGATTCTTCAATATTAAGAAATGTGTTTTGTGTATTTTGTTTTTTTTTGGAATGTAACGGTATTATTTACCTACATATACTAATGTGTTTTTTAAGAAATCAACTTGTACTGTCTTTGCAGTAATGAACTCGTTGTGGTCTATACTTTGAAAATTGAAACCTTACTCATATGTCACTTTTAATGTCACTTCTTTAGCGTAGGTGCAGCTGTACTTTCACTGGGACACCATACACCATTGTCTAAATGTTGAAGCTTTTGTACAAACATAATTGTGTACTTGAATACTCATATATGTATTGTGTTATTTACTTGATTTCTATATAAAACCTTACATGTGTGCAGTCAGCTTTCTTTCTGACATCCCTCCAACCCTTTGCATAGCCAATGTGCGTAATTTTATTAGAATTTTTCCATACCATTCCACAGGAGCCATTGTTTTCTAAAATAGTATATTTCTGAGGCAGAATTGTATGCTGGTCATTCAAGTGTAACTGGCCCATATTTTGTATCTGTTTGAGCATGCTAACTATTCTACATGTAGGGTTGCAAAGTGCCTGATGAATACTGATAGCAGCACCTTGCACTTTGTAGGATGATAAACACAGGCGTTGTTAGAGGGTCTAGAGGGACCATTTCATATCAGTATCCATATTACCAACTGCATAGTTCTGGTGATCAAACAAAGGTATAACAATGTGTCTTGCGGGTTCTTTCTTAGAATCAAAGAAGTAGATCTTTCATTGGTGGCCATGGGTAGATTGAACATCTGGGGCACCTTGCCAATAAGGCTGTGAAACATTTAATATCATCTGGAAGAGAGGCCCTAAGTGGGGCCCTCAGTGGTGATCCGTATGATCATCATTGAGGACGATATCAGCATCTCATTCAAGGGCCTGTGTCTCTGCCAGATCTTGTCCTAGGAAAACAAACACCTCATCATTATTGTCTGTACACGTGAAATCTTCTTTCTTGCCTGCAGAGACATCAACTAAGAACTATTGTGTAGCTTCCAGAGCAGGCTGTGAAGGCTCTTCCACTGCCAAAGCCAGAGACTCTAGTGGAGGCGAAGAGTAAAGTGGTTCAGATGGTGGCAGTGCATGTGAAAGCCTTGCGAAGTGCATAATAAAGAAATCAATGTGAGATTTGAGAACTTCCACCAGAACATGGATCATTGGAAGTGAGTATAAATACTTTTCATTCAAAACACTACAAGTGAAATGCTTCCATCCTCATATTCTTGTAGTTTGCAACAGAAGTCATCTTACTATTAAGAGTCATCTGAGAGAAATTGGAAATTAAAGTCTTAGAGCTTCGGAGTCCTGTTGGTCATTCTCCTGGTTGCTGTAGACAGACTGCGGCCCGTCCACATCCTCCTAATAGTCTTCTTCTTCCTATTTATACTCCTCATCTTCATGGGTTTAGCCAGTATTTGTTCAGAAGTTTGAAAGGCACCTTGAAGGGTGAAACTCTAGGCTGGAGTGGGATGGTGGTGGGAAATGGAATTTTCAACACTGACAAGTTGGCGGTTGTCAACAATGGTACCATCGACGAGCTAAACAATGGCCCTGGGTAATAGGCAGTTAGTCGTAACTGTAGAACTATTGACAATGCGGCCCGTGACTATCCTGGAGCTGCTGACTAAGCAGCAAGCAATGATGGTGGAGCTGTCAGCAAGATGACTATCAATGAAGGGGGACTCTCTGGATGAACCTGAAGATGACTGAGGAAGGGGACTGGAGCAATAATTTGTGACTGTGAAGATATGCGTGTGGTGCATTTTCATAATAGTGCTGCATCTTTTAATAAGGGTTTGCTGTATCCATTTGTTTAAAAGAGTATTACAAATATGTACCTGTCACAAAAACAGATTGCTTTAACGAATTAGCATCACAGTGTTTGGACTGAGAATGATTTGTTGTGGACAACTGTATTCTTGGTGAGCTGGAATGCTTGACCATCAACGTTGAAGCAATAGGTGGCTAAAGTGAAATCATTTTCAATGACAGTCCTGAATACAAGGTATCCAGTTTCTGACTCAAACTAGGTCTGTTGCTGTACAGCAGAAGCAGAGGGTTCTAAGGTGAACGTAGACTGTTCCCGCAGAAGATCATTTGAGCGGACTAATTTCACATCCAATCTAGAACAACTCCTCATGGACTCTTTGCAAGACAAGGCCGTTTTCTATGCAAACTGAAATCATTTCTTCATATATCTCATGGTTTAGCTTTAAAAGTGTAGTAGACTTCATATATTTGGGGCATCACTTTGGGAATGCTGGCAGTAGATTTATTTTTACCTTGCAAGCCTCGCATGCCCTTAACGTGTACATTTACTTGGAAAGTGTGTCAACAATTCAAAAAAATGTACAAGCCCCAGGGCTCAGCCCCCCTCAAACAGGCAGGCACATTACATCCTCTGAAATTAAGAGTGAGACATAATGAGATTCCTATGAAGAATCTGACCAAACTATCTGGAAAACTCTGAAGAGGGGTCCAGGGCTCTGTATATTCCATCCTAGCATGTGCAGTAGACAAGCTGAGCCATGGAAGCCTCTATGAGGAGTGGTGCTAACAGCCTCATCACATCACTGGTCACAGTCAAGGCAACAGAATAAGGAGAAACTGAACTCTTGATTCTCCTTCAAAGCCAGGCAGAAAAGCTCAAAGGAAGAGAGCAGGCAATGCCGTGCAAGTTCACAACAGTTTGAGTTAGCAAGTAAGGGCCGATGAGTCTGAGGGTGGGAGTTCACATTTACATATGAATAGCACATGGGAATTTTAGTTATCAAAAGACAGTATACATGTCATAAAGCCATATCATCTTAATGCACAAGAGGAATCTAAGAAGGTGAGTTAACAGTTACAGTGAGTGTATGATAAAAGCCCCAATGGAATAAATATGAATGGGAGATTCTAGTGCGGCAGCACACATAAACACAAGTGTGCAGCAAAACCAAAATTGGATCAAAACAACTTTTAGAATTTTTGCAGAGAGACTGTGAACATATAGGACTTTTAATCCATAAAAGGAAACTCACATGAAGGAGCAAGGACCAGGCAGTTGCGCTGCAGAGAGTATAATCAAGTCCTGCTTTTACTTATTATGTGTAAACAGACAAGACATCATTGTGACATGGGACAGCATGGATGGCAAGCGAAGTCCATCAAAGTATAAAAAAGACCTATTCTATTGGAACAAAAGTAGTAGAAAATGAGCACTGTTAAGCATCACATACCAGTTTCTTTCGCTTCCTAGGTTTCCCTGGTTTGTTTTCCTTCTGTTTTTTCGGTCCTCTTTTTCGCTTCTTGACAACTTCAGGCACTGGGCTCTCCACATCATCCTCATGTTCTGGAAAACAAAGAATGTCAAAGTGACTCTCTATATCAGTATTTGCAATAAAACTTTCAAAGAAAGTGGACATTAGGAAGATTGTGGATGTGCGTAGGGCTGAAGAGATAGAGCATTATTAATTAATATATGTTGGATGTCTTCTTGCTTCATTCACACAATCAAAATGGATCAGGCAATATAAACTGCTTTCAGAAAACACAACTTTCCCCTTTCCCCTGCAACCACTGCATCATTCAGCCCTGGGATTCTGGTTGACTCTGGGCATTTTGCATATACCGCCAGTCCTTACTTGGTCTATCAGTGTAGTCTGGCTTACTCTGTTTCTGAGACTCAATGGCACATGCACAAGGAAGGATGTCTGTCGTGGAAAAAAGCTACTTAGCACACAATCCTCTGATTTCAGGTAAAACAAGTTGATGGTTGAAATGGTTCTTATGGCAGCATTTCACAGTTATTCTAGACTGCAAAGAGGTGTTACTAGCCTTCTGAAAAGGACACACTGACTATGAGAAACATGAAAGCCCAACGGTAGTCTTCACGAATGCTCCATTAGTGTCTCAAGATACAAACCTTTTAGAAAGTACAGTTTTCTTGCTAATGGTAACTCAATGTAACCTTCTGCAGATGTGAAAAAAACTCACATTCCTTGGGAACCCGAGCAAGCATATCTTTTCATCATTGTGTGAGGCAGATCACTTTCAGTTGACACCAAGAAATATGCATTTTCTAAGAGTTTCATGGTAGTTTTAAAGGTCTAATGGCCTTGTTTTGTTGCAAAACAAATATTGCCTAGTAAATAAATACCTCTGAAAATCAAATCCTACGTTGGGTCCAGCTCACACTTGTTCGTGCTGAATTCAACTTCTACAAATTCATACCAGGCAGCCCATCTGTTCCCGCTCTGTTAGATTACGGTGCTTCTGGAACACGTAGGACTTGAATTTTGCCCAGAGACCCCAAATTCCGATGAAAAAGAAGCCTTCTCCTGATTATGTACAAATTAATGGTGGTTTTCTAATGATATCAGGTCTTGTGACCTCCATCCTTGTTCCTCTCCAAATTTTCTTAGGTAATTATAGAGATGGTTGCCTTCGATCTGATCACGTCTCCTAATTATGCCACTGTGTTTGGCACAGACATGGTCACCACAGAGTAGTTTGTACATGTATGAGCCTAACTGGTTCTGTAACTGCCAGACTCGGAGCAAGCCAAACCTTTATTGTATATTTTACACTTGGAAAGAAACTCAAGATTCTCTGCACTAACAGACTAGACTGAGGGTTCCTCTGAGCAAGTCCTAATAAGCCTAGACCTTGCTTTACCCTGGCACGGTGTTGCACCTTAGGCATGGAATGTACATCAGATTTGCTCTCTATAGGACAGGAGGTATCGAGACATCGATCAGTGACTCAAAATCCTCCCAAATTCCTCAGAGCATCACTTCCGGATTGCTCTGATGAGTTAGCTGTGGGGTGGGACTGTGAAAAGAAAAGATTACTTGTTGTGTATGTCTTATTGAGCTTCAGAGTGTCAAACTCCTTTTGACACTTAGAGATTCCCCCCCTTTAGATGAAAGGCTGATGAAAAAGCCTGTTCAACTAACTAAATGAAAATGAACTACAAAGTGTATATTCAGGTCAGAGATGTTGTGACCCCAACACTGCAAACAGAGGTTATTCAAGGCATCTTCTGAGAACTGCATAAGGCATGAATACAGAGCTTAAATATGTTTATTTGAGATTTGGCAGGAGGTGGGAGATGGCCAACCAACCTGAGATTCAAAAACACAAGAGACAAAAAGTGAAGTATAAAAGGATAATCTAAATGACACAAGGAGCACAAAAACTCCTGCCTCTAACATTAAAAGAGTTGGCCTGCGCATAGGGGAGTGGAAGAGCCTGGCTGCCATGCATGTGCACCAGCCTAGCCTACATTTTTTATATCACACATAAATGTTCTGGTCTCCTAGCACGCAGTAATAAAATGCAAAAAGTATCAGCTAAGGAACCCTGGATGAGGCAGCAGTCATGGAATTTGCAGATTTTCTACCTCAGAATCCGGATATCCTGTCCACAGAATTGGCTCCTGAAGAACGTGACAATTCATAGGAGGCTGAATATAATCCAGCAATTCGTGTATCCGCCTTGCGAATCAAATCCCACAGAAAGATAATCACGCAGCCACAAATGACAATGCTGTGAACCTGCGCACACCTATTCAATACAGTGTGCATGCACAACCCTGTGCAAAAATAATACTAGCAAAGAAGCATGATGACAGCATGGTAGACTTTTATAGAGTTTGCTCTTCAAATGTATCCTTAAGATCCTTTCTATAACTCACCTGACAAGTAGTTGGGCCTCTACTCCGGGGCTTCCAATGACATAAAAAATTATGGTGTTCTGTGGACCAAAATGTTGAGTTATTATAAAGAAAACATTCCTCTTATTTCACAAGGAGAGGCAGGTCAAATCTCTTTGAGGCTCGTTCCAACAGCTTGTGGAAACCCCTGATGTCCTCTGGTTGAGAGTTAGCTGGGGAAGGAGACGGAGATGGTGAGGATGCCACAACATAATCATCCCATTCTGGGCCTGCAGGAACTACATCCTGCACCAACTCTCCTTCCTCTGGTTGGTCCTCCAAATCACTCTTGATACAATCCTTACTAATGGCAATTGCCCTAGGAGGTAGGACTCCCTGTTGTGCCAGGGGAGGCTCCAAAACTTCAGAAGGGGGTGTACTCTTCTGCCCTTTTTGCTGGCTCAGTGTGCGAGGAACAGTGGCTTCTGAAAGTCTTTTATAGTAGTTGTCCGACATGTGTCTAAGATCTGTGACCAGTGACATTGGGACCGCTATGGTATCTTCACATAAAGACAGCAGGTTATCGTCTTCTTCGAAAACATAATCTTATTGGAAATACTCATAACATTGAGATATTGGGGGTGGACGATCTGTAAAGGAGAAATCAGCCTCCGTATAGTCCGATGTGTCACCCTGGTACTTTTCCTCACAGTCAGTATCCTAGCATTTTACTTAAGCTGTGAAGGGGTATAAGTAGGCCCCAACAAACCCTCATCTGTTGTTTCTTCCATTTCCAGTTGATGTGATGGAGGAAGTGGCGAGATCTTACTCAAAGATGCCAGATCTGACGATATTTTCCTTGATTCTGGAGTCAGAGTGTCCTTTTTCTGGTCCGTCGACAGCGGAAAGCGCTTAATTGTTATTGTCATTGCTGATCCCTGCATTCTAGGAGATTTAAACACAGTCATCAACGGAATTGGTGTGGACGAAGTCAGCATTGGAGCAGTCGTCGATGATGTAGTCGTCGGGGCCCCAGTCGACAATGTCATTGTCGAGGTGGCCGTCGACGATGCCATAGACATTATTGTCACTCCTCTCGTCAACGACGCCGTCGTCGTTGAGTCCGTCAATGCAGAACAGAATGCTGCCGCCACCGGCAAGGAAGATATTGCTGCTCTCGTCGACGGGGCTGCCGACTACGAGTCCATCGACTGAGTCTTTTTTGCAAAAGCAGGTTTGAGAGGAGTATTAGGCACTGAGGAAAAAGTTGAAGCCTTCCTATGAGAAGTGGTGGTAGATGGTTTAGAAGTGGCTAGTTTTTCAGGAGTTTTACTGACTCATGCCTTTTTGGGATCAGCTTTATACGAGGATGGCTCATGTTTCCTTTCACACTCGGGAGTAGAGCCACCCTCTTCAATATTAAAGCCAGACTCAGATCTGGACTTCCTCTTCTGCAACCACAACAGCAGTCGTGCCTCTCTGTCCTTTAAGGTTTTAGCAAAAAAAGATCTGCAGTGTTTACAATCACTTGGGACATGGTTGGGATGTAAGCAGTAAAGGCAGTCCTTATGAGGATCCTCAGAAAACTGTCTTCCTTTCCCACATCACCTTCAAGGTCTAAATCTTTTCTTAGATCCCTTAGACATTTTCAAAAATATGAAGCCAAGCACAATACCTTTTCATTTCCAGAGAATTCTGAACAAAAAATAGTAAGGCAAAGAGTTCACCAAATGAAGAACTGAGCAGAGCTCAGGGACACTCCTTCTCACACAACATGTGGTTAGAAATCTGAGGTATGGTGGCTCTGCAGGGGTTTGTGGTCTCGGGGCTGGTGTCTCATTGGCAGAAGGTTGGACCTTATAAAGAGGATAATGGGTTAACAAAAATTCGATTCCTTCTGCATTGGTTTCTATGTACTTCTTTCTGTACTGCTATATAAGTTACTGTGAGACTCCCACCATGACGACGGGGAAGATTCAAGCATGTGAATCTATGAAAGATTCAATACTGGAGAAATTTGCATTCAAAGGCAGAGGCTTGAAAGAGGCTGTCGCCTTTGGTATGCAAATCTTGCTTCCCTGAGAGGGATACCAACCCCCCTGACCAAGGCCCATTTGAAGATTAGACAGGTGGGGACATTTGTAGTCAGAAAGGCGTGTTTACCTTCAGGCTCGTTCCACCCCTAAGGTGTGTTACCTGAAGTGGATGTGAAATTTCAAAGTCTACATCTTTGTGATGGCAGAACTAGGAACTCTGGGACAGGGTTATGCCCCCTTCCCACAGGAAGTGGTCATATAGGGGGTGTAGCGACCCCAGGGGTAACAACAAAATATAGTATTTAGGGGAGTCACTGGCACCAGGAAATCAGATTTCTGCTAACCTAAGAAGAATAGGGAAACCAAAAAGCCGCGAGAAGAAGGGCAGTGGAGAAGCAACTGACTTGGTGCTACCCTAACGACCTGTCTGCTGTTGAAAACAGACTTATGCCAAAGTCATCATGTCCTGCAGCTGATGTGCCTCCAAAAGCCTGGAAGGACTGACTGCCTTCAGCAAAGACCTAGGAACTCCCGTGGAGTAGCAGAGCTGCTTCTCTGCATCCTTCAGGCACTCCAGCAAACCTGTGAGGACTCTGAACCACCAAAACCAGACATTGGAAAGCACCACTGCACCCGAGCCACCTAGCCCGAGTTGAAGTGGGCCAACAGTGCCAGCGTGGTCCCTAGACCCTCCAGAGATAAAACCCACCTTGGGTTTTCCAGCTGTGGACTTCACAACGCCACCTTCAGCCTCTTTCTGCAGGCCCCCTCTACCGCGAGTGCCTCCAGTTGTGAAAATCTGACATCTGAGACCACCTTTGCACCTGGCCGCGCCAAGCCAAGGAGAAGAGGACCAAAGGTCTCTCCATGTCTCCGAGCATCGCAAGACCTGAGCTCCACTGTTGGTAGAGTCACACTGGTCCCCCAGTCCAAGCCTGCAGCCTCTTTTCGACCATACCGATCCCCCTTGACTGACATTGGGCACCTGACGCTCTACTGCACCCCTGCATCCGGATGTCCAAGTGACACCCGAGGTGAACCATTGATGCTACCTTGGACCTTGCTCCAAAGTCACCTTAAGTCCAGGTGAGTCGCTGTAAGTCGCTGTAAAGAACTTGTATGCAGTATTTGTTTATTCCTCCACAGGATAACATTGTCGCCTCTGAAAAATGAACTGTTGACTTTAGAAAACTGCAAACATTTCTATCTTGAAACATACTTACCTGATCATATTGATTTTGGAGCCTAAATATATATAAAGATATGTGTTATTTTTATAAATTGGTGTGGATCTCCTTATTGAGTCGTGTGCATCATTTATTGACTCTGTGTGTATTACAGATGTCTAGCACTCCTCTCAGATAAGCCTAAGGCTGCTCAACCACACTGCCCCCTAGAAGAAAACCTTGGGATTACTAGAGCAAGCCCCTTTCCACAAATAAGGGATACCTGGACTCATTGCACAGTATACCTCTTTTTGGTACATTATATAAAGAGCCAGCATCCTACATTGGTGGTACAGCAGTGGGATACAAGAGTTGACATTTGCTGTACAACATGGTTATTAAGTGATTCCACTAAGGAATCAAAAATTGTCTTTAGTTAAAAGTATTTTTTTCGGATTTTTCTCTAAATTGCTTAAAATAAATGCTAGGGTCTTGTGTTAAGTCCCGCTATCCAAACTGTTTAGAGTTTAAAAAAATACTTTAGTTAATTAAGCCCTTTTAGAAAGTCTACTGTAGAATTGTAGTTGTTTTCTAAAAAGGTCCCAACTCTCCTCTACAGGGGATGTGGTCGGGAGCTCAACCTAACCCCTCATCTACAGCAGTTAAGGGTCCTCTGTAAAAATTATAAAATAGAAACAGGCGCAAACCCTACCAAAGTATAGCTCCAGGAGAACTTGGCAGAGTCATCCTGTGGATGACACTGATCACCCTGAGGGTCAGGGTAGAGAAAATTGGAGTGAGGAGGAACTCTACCCTCCTCCTATAGAGAGAGGAGGTGTTGTACTTGTACAAATCAACATGGAGAATGTGCCCAGAGTGCCTTCTTCTACTGGGGGTAGGTAAGACAGCTCAGGGTCCAGAGAAGACCTCGCAGAGCAGGATCTAATTCTCTGTGGAGAAGTGTGGCTCAATGGTTAGAGCGGCAGACCCGGATGCAAAGGTCTAGCCCGGGACCACGATCGATTCAATTCCCCACCTCGACGGGTCTTGGGCTCAAAATTCCACGGACCTGATAATTCTCGCCTCGGTGCCTATTCCAATCATGGAGTCCCACTCTGCAACTCTGGGCAATAGCTTGCTTAATCTCCACAACGGCCCCCACAACGCTAAGGATGCCTGGCCTCCACCTTGGTGGTGCCCAGGAGTGGACACCTCACAGGGAAAGCCAGGATGGGTTCCACAGCGGTATTCGTACAAGCGCCTTGAGACCCTTGCGGGTGAGTAGTGCGCTATACAAGTATCAATTTACAATTTACATTTTTAATTCTCAAGACACTAGCCAGGAGAGCACATCTGGAAGCCAACATCTTGGCTATAGAAAAAGAAAGAGCTGAGATGGGCCTAGGGCCCATAACTGGTGGCAGCAACATTGTAAATAGGGAGAAAGATTAAGCTTTTGACCCTAAGATCCCCAAAGGCAGTGTCCTCAAATATGTAGAAGGTGATGATATCACCAAATGGGTTACAGCCTATGAGAGTAGGATGCAGGAGGCCATGAGGCCCAACAGCTTCAGAGCCATTCTCACCAAAATCCAGGATAGAGGCTGAAACATTAGTATAATAGCTTGAATCTCCTGGACTCTTCGTTTGGGAGGATATTCCCGAAACTGTACCATGTCCAGAACCACCCCATAAAAGGGAGCATCTGGGAGGGAGTCAAGTGTGACTTCAGCACATTGATACTGAACCCCGGTGAATGCAGTAGATTCGCCATAGTCTGGAGGCGGGAGACTACTGCTTGGAGCGAGTCCACCTTCAACAACCAGTAGTTGAGATAGGGGAAGACTGGAACCCCTAATCTCTGCAGATGGGCTGCGACCACTGCCTTCACCTTCATGAACACCCGAGGGGCACTGGTGAGGCAGAAGGGGAGCACTGCAAACTGAAAGTGCTCGTAGCCCACCGTAAACATTAGGCAGCGACGATGGGCAGGCAGGAAAAGGATATGAAAATAGACATCCTCCAAGTGCAGCGCTACCATCCAGTCTCCCAGATCCAGGGCAGACAGGACCTGAGCAAGGGTGAGAATCTTCAACTTCTCATTTTGAGGAAGTAGTTGAGGGCTCTGAGGCCGAGAATAGGACGAAGGCCTCAGTCCTTCTTTGGGACCAATAAATAGTGGGAATACCAACCACAGACTATTTATCATCCAGGAACCCTCTCTAAAGCTCCCTTTGCCAAGAGAGCTTTGAGTTCCTCTCGGAGCAGAGCAAGGTGATCCTCCGTCAGCTCATGGTACACTGGAGGCATAGATGGAGGAGTAGTCTCGAAGGGGAGGGAGTAGCCCCTTCTGACTATTTGTAACACCCACCTGTACAAGGTGATGTTTCGCCAGTGGTGGAGATGATGGCGTATTCTGCCACCGACTGAGCCTGAATGGTCCTGGGGGATCGGACTGAGAAGGTTTTGCAGTGGAGGAGGGGATGGTGGCTTGGCTCGACTTCTAGCCTCCTGACCCCCGAAGGTGGTGTGAACCACAGCTGTGACCCCGCAGAGGCTGCTGAGCTTGCGGCCCCCCTGGCCGATATAGGGTTGGCGCAGTTAGAAGCCCCTTCCATCGCCACGAAAGGGGCGAAAAGCAGACACAGGCCGGGGTGTGGAATTGAGGCCCAAGGATTTTGCAGTAGCTCATGAATCCTTAAAGTGCTCAAGCACTGCATCATCCTTGTCAACAAAGAGACACAAGGCAGTAAAGGGCATGTCCATGAGGTTTGCCTAGACATCCCCTGAAAAACCAGATGTCATTAGCCAGGCGTGGTGCCTGATGGCCACCGTCAAGGAAATTGCTATGCCCAGGGAGTCAGTTGTGTCCAGGCCACAATGAATGGAAAACTTTACTGCATCTCTCCCGTCCGATATTGCCTGGGAGAGTAGGATCCGGTCCTCCTCATAGGCCCTAGGCAGTACTTGCGCAACAGTGTCCCATACAGAATGGGAAGAACGGCTCAAAAAGCATGCAGTGTTCCCCGACCGCAATGCGAGGCCGGTGGAAGAGAACATTTTCTTTCCAAAGGTCTCCAGCCATTCAGATTCCCTGTCTAGTGGGACGGAAGGGAACGTACCACGGGAAGTGGAAGCCTGGACCCCCCCAAGCTCTGTGTGGTGGGATGGGTAGTAAGGAAAGCTGGATCGCCCAGTGCAGGGCGATGGCGGTGGACAATCATTTGGATCACAGAAGCCCCTGTGCTGGGCTTGGACGAGGTGCTCAGAAAAATGTCTGTTAGGGCTTCATTAAAGAGCAGCAAGGGTTCAGATGAGGAGTAACCAGGCTGCCACTGTAGGAAGCCCTATACACCAGCATTGCAAACAATGCCCCTTCCTCCATTTTCTTTTTTTTTAAAACAATTTTTACAGATTTTCTTTACAATTTACACGGTTACTGTCACATAATTAGCACAAAATTCTACCAGTGCGAACAACTAACTGGGGATTGGAACCTGGGACATATAGGTCAGGGCAGGGTGAAACATTCTCTAGCGGGCATCAGAGAAATTTTATTTTTATGTGTATTTAGTGGGATTTTCTGAATTGCAAGTCTGGGTGCTTTGCATGGGTCTCTATCCATGTGGGAGTGCTACGTGATCACACATCCATGTGGTATCTAGGGGCATCGTGTCGTCATGGGTGCCTTGAGGGGTCTCGGACTGTGTGTCTCGTCTTGACAATGCCCCTTCATACATAGTCAGGTTAGGGAGGAAACAGCATGCCAGAATCTGGAGAGGTGTCCAGGTCACTGGCATCACCCAGTTTCTCATACCAGTTCATGTTTTCTTGAGGTTGCAGGTTTTCTAAGTGATCCTGCTCCTCCTCCCAATCCTCTTCTTCCAATCCTAGCCCTTCAGAAAAGGCTGGTTTAATGGCCTAAAGCCATACGGCTCAGTCTGCGAAGTCTCGGCATCGGTGGACACCAGACTGGCTCTGTGTCATCTGGGATGAGGATAGGGGAGGTACAGTCTGTGGGTGCCGGGAGCGCCGGAAACCTCGACGTCGGACGCTGCACGGGGAAGGTCACTGTGGAGGTGCGACCGGTGCAGGTGTGGACCCAGTTATGGGTCCAACAGGAGGCCATGGCGCCTGGGCCGGAACTGCAGGTGGGGGACCCATGTGATCTCCTTCTCCTGGGCCTGCGGGGCCCGAAGGTGTGCCGGCCGGATCAGCATACCAAATACCGTGCACATGGCATAAAAGTCCTTGAGCTGGGCGGGGGTCACTCCCGGTCCTGGAAAGGGAGAGCGACACAGAGTTGACCCAGATGCCCGCTCCACGCTGCGGGGCCTAGAACGCCGAGGTTCACCCGTCTCGCCACACGGCGGACGGGAGGAAGTTGAAACAAGCTTTGACTTCTTGTGATGCCTCTTTCCTGAAGACTCCGATGAAGAGGACTTCGAGCCCCCGGAGCGATGCTCGGACCTTCCTCTCGACCGGGAGCAAGATCGTCGCGGCGATCTCAGCGGCGCCTGTCATGCCGCAAGCAGCTTTAAGGACCACTCCCTCAAAGCCTTCAGCGCCGTAGCCTTGGAAACGGAGCACGACTTTGTCCCGTGGTCTCGCTCCAGGCACCAGAGACACACAAGGTGGTGTTCCATTAAAAACATGGCGCAGTGACAGGCGCCGCACTACTTGAACCTAGACGTCTATCTACTGGACATCCTAACACACCAAAAGGAGTCAACAAAAGTCAAAAAAAGTCTGTCAAAAAATAACCGGGGATTGCGATCTTCAACGGATCGGCGCTGGCTGGCGTGGAAAGAAAAGAACTGACGTTAGCATGCCAGAGTGGCGGTTAGATTAATGACGCAGACGTCACGATAGCGGACATGACGCCTACAACTTCACGTAGAGTTGACCGACGCCATCTACAGGTGCATAGGGGTACTGCTATCAAAAATCTTCTGGATCCAGCCTGACACCTGGAAGTTCAAAGGTAAGTAATCTGCGGCTAGATGTCTCTATCAGATATAGTCGACTAAATACTTGGTCGACTTTCAAAAATGGCTGAATACATGGAAAAAGCATTTCAAAACAAGGAGGTCAACCAGGAACTCCAGAAGCTCTTGTATGCCCAAAAGGCTGCACTGGAGGAGTTCAAACCAGGGCGGAGGATGTGGATTGTGAAGCTTGTGACTCCTAGGGCCCTCCAGGACAAATGGAGTGGACACTACCCTATACTTGAGAGAAAAGGGAAGGCCACCTATCTGGTGGACCTTGGCACTTTCAGGAGCCACAAAAGGGTCATACATGTGAACCACCTCCAACCCTACCATGGAAATCTGATTCCTGTCAACCTAAAAAGAAGGACACCGAAGAGCTGTGAGAAGCAAGGACTGTAGAGAAGCAACTGACTTGGTGCCAACCCTACAGGCCTGTCTGCTGTTTCCAACAAACATGCGTCAAAGCCATCTCATCCTGCAGCTGTTGTGCCTCCAAAAGCCTGGGAGGACTGCCTGTTGGACTAGGTTCACCAGAGGAAGCAACTGAGAATATTATATATATTGCTAGTGGATTGGCTGCTAAAGACATCACCCTTATGAAGACAATGCACCAACTGCACATGGATATGGATGACACTATGGACACACAAGATATGGCTGAATATGAACAAATTGATGTGGCACAGTCAATTAGCACTCCTTTTAGACCCCCCATCTACGTTCGTTCCCAATATGCCCAGGGATGCTATTGACATTTATCAAGATAGACTGGTGGCTGAACTTAAAAAACTACAAATCAAAACAATGAAACAACATAAGAAACAAGACCACAGAATGAGAGCATATCACACCCTTATGGATAAATTACAAAAGGAGACTAAGATTGTTGTCAACCAATCTGATAAGGGGGGTAACATAGTTCTCTGGGCAAAAGAGGATTACATACATGAGGCATATCGTCAACTCAATGACCTTACTTGCTATAGTAAGATTGACATCAGAGTTGTGAAAACTATAGAAGATGTATATGCAAAGAAACTACAACAATGGAAGAGGGAAGGTTTAATTTCTATAGACGAATTGAAATGTTTGCACAAACAACATCCAGTGATTCCTAACATTTATTTTATTCCGAAAGTGCATAAACAGACCACTCCAGTGCCAGGAAGGCCGATAGTATCCGCCATAAATGGCATTTTTGAAAATACATCAAAATACATCGACTTTTACTTACAAGATTTTGTTCTAAAACTACCTGCATATCTCAAAGACTCCACGGATTTCTTACATAAACTTAATCAATGCATTTGGTCTGCTGATCGTCTTCTCATCACCATGGACATCGCCTCGCTTTATACAAGCATTGATCATAAGGATGGCATCAGAGCGGTAAAGCATTTTCTTGACCAGAGACCTATAGAATTTCATTGCCACAACATGATGCTGTTATCCATGATGGAAGTATGCTTGAATAACAATGTATTTTTATTTAACAACGAGGTGTTCAAACAGCAAAGAGGGGTGGCGATGGGGGCATGTTTTTCCCCCACTTATGCGGGTCTCCACGTAGGGTGGTGGGAGGAGCATGTCCTCAAAGTTGCCCATAAACCATGGTGGGAAAGGAATATCATCGAATACTGGAGGTATATAGATGATATTTTCATCATATGGCAGGGTAGCGTGTTGGAAGCTGAAACGTTTGTTGAGAACATTAACAATAACCGTTTGAATCTTCAATTCTCAGCAGAAATCAGCAAGGATGTGGCTACATTCCTTGATGTGCATGTAAAAATTATCGATGGTAAAATTACCACAGGTTTGTTTAGGAAAACTACCTCAGGGAATACCATCCTCCATGCCCACAGCTTCCACCCCAAACATACCATAGCTGCCATCCCATATGGTGAATTTTTAAGAATTCATCGATCATGTAGTACCACGGAAATAAGAGACTATCATCAAGAGGAATGTAGACGACGACTCCTAGTTAGGGGTTATGATGACAAAAAATTACTTTCTAGTATGAAAAAAGCTAACAGAATGGATAGAGGAATACTCCTTGATCCCCTTAGATCTAGCACTAATGTCTCCCTTCCAGAGGCTCAGGACTGTAACACTATACGTCTGATAACGGGATATAGCCGCCAGGCCAAAGCAATAAACAAACTGATTAAGCGCGAATGGCCTATTATCCTGACTGATAATGTCCTTAGAGACATTATGCCACAATCCCCCACTGTTACCTTTAGAAGGGCATATTCCATGCGTAACAATTTGGTTAGGAATAGCCCTGAAACACCCGCTGACAATTGGCTAATCTCCTCGTAAAGGATTTTTCCGCTGTATTAGCTGCAGAGCATGTAAATTCGGTGTAAACACTAGATCTTGCCCGACACCGTTTGAAATCCAACCTATCATGCTCAAATCCCACTACACTTGCCGCACTGAGCTAGCAGTATATGTATTACAATGCAGCTGTAACCTCATGTACGTGGGTAGTACAAAAGGGGCGGTATATTTACGCATTCTCCAGCATTTACGGGCCATAGTCAATGCGGATTTCGCCTATCCAGTTGCTAGGCACTTTCAATCTGTTCACAATCAGAATTTAAACCATCTAAAATATTTTGTGATAGATGCTATTATCCCTAATAAGAAAGGTGGAGATAATGAAAAACGTCTACGTCAGCTGGAATCAAAGTATATTGTCATGCTCAACAGTAAACATCCGGGGGGATTGAACATAGGGGAAGACCTTCGTAATTTTTTATAATTACCATTATGTTTATAGCTTATTTTTTGGTATCCATAGGATTGATGGCTTCTGTATAAGTAGCTAATGCTAACTATTGTGTTGATTTAGAATTTTGCACTTTGTGCCTATGGATATGCATAACTAGATCGTATGGTCTTCAAATCAAATAGTCTACATGTTTTTCCTCCTCCTCTGTTAGTTGCAACAGTATTGTCTAGCTCAATTACAATAAGATCCTTAAAGTCAGAAGATGAATGAAGTGAATTTGGGCACACAGAGTTCTTCATACACACACAGTATATATTCACACTTTAGCACTTTATGTTTCACATATCACATTTTTACGGCTCTCATGATATTTGTATGAGAAGTTCCATTTTTAAGCCTTCACTGTTTATTAGGAGTGTCAAATTAATAATACTCTACCATCCACTGTTTCAATCAGGTTTAGTTGGGCTTTTTTTCTTTGGTCAACACATGACAATTAATATAGTGTGGGGTGAGATGGTTGGTGTGCCTAAATTCCTTTGGCCATACCACCATGTCCATCCGACATGATATGATCACGTTCGAGTTATTTTAAATAACATTTCATACTAGGTACCATGGGGTACAGTATATCTATGGAATCAACCCGGACGATGATCATACACAAATTGTGTTTTGACATTCCCCATACAGTAAACTTAACAAGTTGTCAATAGGGGAATTTAAACTTTATTTGTGTTGTCTGACGTATTTGTACGATTATTTGCCCACCAACCACAAAACAATATGTATCAACATCTTTTCTTATACACAGATTGCATCAAGCGCATTAGTGACAGGAAAATGTATTTATTTCCACTTTCCGTGCTCACATCGCCATGTACCGAAATATAATAGTGTACTCTGCATTTATGCATTAAATAAGTATATTGTGCATACTTTCTTAAATCATTGTTCAGATGTTAATTGTATGCATATGTACACTGTTGCAAACGCTATAATTATGTTTGTAAATTTGGTGAAAAAATGTTGTTTGTTTAAAATCATGGCATTAAGATTTACGGTTTGATGTGATTCAATTTGATTTTACTTGATGCAATGTTTTTGACTCACATGTGAGATGGTTATGGTACACATTCATATTCCACCTTTTTACCATTACAAAATGGCGCCCGTATATTGGGTTTGGGATGTGACTTACTATGTTAGTCCACCATCGATGTCTAGCTTTTGTTTAGGCGCGAAATTCAAATGTGTACTTACTGTGTGTATATATACGTGACCTCCATTTCACTCGCTCATCAGTGAGCAAGGACGTAAGTCCGAAACGCGTCTGATGACTGGCACCACCATCACCATTTGTTGGAAATAAATTTTTCGAAATGAAGTCTGGCTTGCGGTAATTATTAAGGAGTCTGTGTACTTGTTTGCTGGCTGACGGCTGCCGCCGGCAACGCGTTGGATTTCATATATATATATATATATATATATATATATATATATATATATATATATATATATACACACATATATACACTTCGAAGCTGGGCACTACGACGCAGTGAACTAAGTGGTGGAATCTGGGGAGAATGTTGTTTGTTTATTATTTTGAAGGTACATACTGAGAACTGTCAGCAGTAAATGAAAGGAGAGCTGATGCTGTTTTAAAATAAGGAATTTTTCACACAGTGCGCTTTTATTAATGCCTGGCTTCCCATGACGAATATTTAAAAGACACTAGTCGATTACTATCACCGCATTAAATGTGGAGCTAGCGATTTAACGCCCTGTGTGCTCAGGTCGGCCTCCGGCCGTCCTACGTTACGGTGGGCGTGTCCTCAGGATGGCTGGGGGCCGTCCGACCGCCGCCGATTCCCCAGCGGGGTGCAAATTCCCCGCCTGTGTGGAAGAATGAATTAGTAGGTGGCGTTCGGATGGCGCCCTGCCGTCCTCCACACATGCCTACCGTGACGCAAGGGTTATGCCCCCTAATTAAATCCCCGCACTGCGGCTGAATTCGCGCCGCTGGGAAGGGGGTCAACATTGCCACAAGGTCGGAATTGCGCTAACGCACGTGGGCATATATAATGAAGGAATCTTATGGTGCGCCTTTGCAGTTGAGAAAGGCTGATTTTAAAAGCTGAAACGCATCCTGCTGAACACTGCTGCTGGGTATGGAATAAATGGCAACATCCCCACGTTAGAGTGCAGACATCTTTCTTTATTGCAGAAGGATATATATTTGGTATTTTTATAAATTGGGGTGCTCTCCTTATTGGGTGGTGTGCATCATTTATTGACTGTGTATGTATTGCAGATATCTAACACTCCTCTGTGATAAGTCCAAGGCTGCTCGACCACACTGCCCCCTAGAAGAGCACCTTGTGATTGTTAGAGTAAGCCCCTGTGCACTAGTAAGGAATACCTGGAATCTTGGCACAGTATACCTCTTTTGGTACCCTATATAAAGAGCCAGCATTATACAACAAGAACATCCAGAGGCTGCAAAGAGAGTACATGCAGCTAGGGTGCTGCTTTTACCCAACCCAAGATTGTCTGGGGACCAGAGAAAAATAAGATCTCGCAAAGCACAATCAAGTCCTACTTTGGGCTGCAATGTTCAACAAGCTCTCCACAAACCTTATCGGACCCCGAAACAGTAGCGAATGGTACCAAAACTCCCATAAAAGACAACCAAATTACTGTCATAGCCCAAATAAATGCTGCCTCACAGTTACAGTCAGACCACAGTTAGCTTGGCCAGATGACTCATATGGGGAATCAGTTTATGTTAGAGAACAAATGGCAGGAGGAAACTACCCCAATGTTAGATCCCAATCCGAATGATATCATGGGATGACTTGAATATAACGAACATTCTGGTCAGCTCAAATAAGGAGGCTCTAAGTTGATCCTTTTTCAATTCCAACATTGCAACAGCAGCAGCACCTAAGACATGACAAAATTACTGCCGAGACACAGCTAGTGCAGCAAAAAGCCAATCGAGGCTCTCCTTGGCATCCAATTGCAGATAGCACTCCTCAACACTGATGAGATCGGAAGGAGTTGATGTGGTGCCGCCGACCTATTCAGAGTTAGCCGACATGAGTGATATTAGTAATACCTTAACTAAAATGGCAAACACTTTGGTTGATAACCAAACTACATTGTTAAAGGAGGTTCTCACAACACTACGGTCACAGAAGTAAACGTACAAAGACCATCTAATGCACAGTATCTTCTTAGGAGAGATGACAACCAAAACCCAGGAGCTCCTGCATATTGATGATATTATAGATTTATTAAGACTGTTGCCTTACAAATGCAAAGCGCTATTAGGGGGAATCCCCTCAACGCAAGAAGCAAGCTCTAGCGTTATACCAAATACCAACACTATAATAACAAGCTATAAAGTTACACCAGGTGTGCAGATTGATATTAGAACCAAGACTGAGAAAAGACCAAAGAGTCGCTGTTTGGATGACCTTGACAGGACATGACCATCTCCATGTTTGAATACTACAGTGCTATCTAGGCACTCAAGCCCTGTGGGCGCAGCAACAATTTAAAAAGATTTTATTTCTATAGCATTTACTAATACTTCTTTGCTAGAAGACAACTTAGCCCCTTTCCAGCCGTATGTAAGTAAACCGCACTTGAAGAAATTATGTAAATTAAATAAAAAACTTGGGAATCAAAATTCGACAAATAAAAAGGCTACACAATCAACGATTGCTGTTAAGGGGGAAAGCAAAGACAATTGTAGTATTTCCACTGGAATTACTACAATTAACAAACCTAACTAAAACAAACCCCGTCATGGACACGAAGGACAGTAACACTAGCTGGACTAATATGACTTCCAACCCTGTAACTTATGGAAATAAGGGGTAAGAACAAGGTGAAGGGAAAGAAATACTTAAAATCACAGAAGGAACATTGAAATATTAAAGACTCTTCGAAACTCTCAGGAAGGAAAGGAGATATTGAATTCCCTGATTACGAAGGCTACTACTCTCAACAGGGATTCAGCTCCTCTGGAGCAGACAATATATATTAACAGCACCCAGCCTGTGTCGATGAATGGGTAATTTGATGCGGATACATCTGGGACAACCAACACCTGGAGGCAGAACCTGAGGAAAATCATGCGGCAGGCCGTTCATGTCAGCAGCGCTACAACTCAGGAGACGGATTCCCATTTGCTAATCAATTTCTGTTCATACTATGACTCTGAAGGCCCTTTCAATATGTTGAATCACCAATACTTCCTCCGGGTCTTGCATAGTTTCCCCAACCAGGAACATCTTAAGTCATAGGACTTTTTGTCCGCTCATTCTGTGTTTAACAGCAACTCTCATAGGGAAAGCACACATACAATTTGGTCCAGCCACCTTCTTTATGAAACAATACTGGGAAAAGCAGTTGACTTATCAGACAGGGGGATAATTATAAAAAAGGTAGAGTAGAGGAAATATCAGCATTTCTAAATGGAAGCAACCAGACAGTGCTCCAGGGATTTATATATAATTAATATCAGACCAACATGACGTTCTTTAAAGGCCCAAAAAACAACTTGGTTATTATTGACTTGGCAATAACGGTAGGGGATACCAAGACCAAGATGAACAGAAGTGGTCGCTTCCCATTACATATTGCCCAGAGGCCTTTCGTAACAGAGCAGCAGGATTGGCATTCCTGATATGCCAGTCAAACCAAGAAGTTACTTGAGAGATATTCTTGGAGCATTGTCAGGTGGGACAGGCAACAAAAGAAACATAATCCAGAACTATATATCTTTTTGAATTAGTATGATATTTTTTGTTTACAGGAGACCTGGAAATTATCAGATTTTCACAGTCAAAACTATATACTGTTGGGTATTCCAGGAACTAAAGGTTTGTAGGGTAAGCAGAGATGTACCTTAGGTGTATCCAATTACCTCATTTTATGGGTCCAAAAATATCTTGGCAGTTTGGGTAAACTTTGTTACAAACATACCACTTCATTTGATCAATGTCTTTATTTCTCCCTTAGAAGCCCGGGATAGGAAGATGTTGAAACCATTCTAGGTCTATTTCCCAATTACAGGATGACGTTGACTGGTGACTTTAATAACCATCTGTTCTAACAAAGGCATAAAGCCCCTCAGGGGAATAGTATAGATCAAGTTATCGGTCCTGGACCCAGTTTCCAATTCTAAAAAATCTTCCTGTCAGGGTAGACTGGTTAGTTTCAGCTTAAAGTCCTGGGGTTTTGCCATATAAATGGCAGATATTTAGAAGGATCAGTCTGCCAAGTTTCAAATTGCCCGGTAAAGTTTCAGTATTCATTATACATTATTACATGTTAATTTTCAAACCCTACAAGACTTTAAAATAATTCTCAGACTTGAAAGTGAACACAAACCATTGCCTTAAGACTTAGAACAGTGGCATTCAAAGCGGGACTGTGGCTAGGAAAGGACAACTTGATGGTGAGAAAAGGAAAAAGAATAGTTGGAAGGATGAATGTAACCAGTTCCAAGATAAGATTTGGGGCCAACCATTTGTGATGAGCTTTTTGTCAACCATTAATCCCCAAAGGGGGATTTAGGAATGATATCAACTGCTTCACCGTTTTACTTACCCAAATTTTCGATTTCCTAGCAATTGCACCAAGAATAATCACTAGTAAGGTGTCTTCAAAAAGTCTAATGGAGCGAAAAAATAATCGGTTAAAGACGCAATATAGGGAGGAAATAAGACCAGTGTTGAGGGATGAAAGGAAGCTATTTTATATTCACACCATAAAAAACTGAAATCTAAGCGAAGAATCAAAATTGGCTACATCAACAAAACAGTACAAGAAAGCAAATGGTCAGAGATGCACACCAAGACACTCACTAAAAATAATAAGGTTTTTGTTAGTAAGGGCACCAAAGACCTTAAGGTGGGGCGTGATTACCATATAACACAGGATCAATGGGAAAAGCATTTGATGGCACTGTATGGGGTGCAGAAACCAGTTACTAGGTGAAAAGTAGACATAGAAAATGGGGCATAACATAGAACCGGTCATGTATACACTGTAAAATTAGAAAAAAATAGAAAATCTTCATGGGCTCCTGAACCTAATGGGTTGCTGTTGGCCTAATGAAGCTGAACCCGGTTAAATGGGGTTGGATTCTAACACCTATGTTCAACTCGGTTATTTGTTCGGACCTGCTATTACCTTCATAGAAAGGAGCAATTTTGAATTTTACATATGAAAGGGGCACCAAACATTTTCTGAATAGTTATTGCTTCATTGCATGATGGATGTAGATGGGAAATGATTTGCAAAGCACCTCTGATCCCACCTGCAGGTATGGGTTGAAAAATCAAGCACATTAACTTTACATCAGTCAGGCATCTGCCCTTAACCATGATGGGCAGAAAGCCTCGTTCAAGAAAAACAACCTCATTGCTTGCTTTATTAACTTTTTAACAGCCTTCAACAGGGTGAATCGAACTAGGTTGTGGAGAAAGCTTCAGGTGAGGGGTGTCCTGCAAGGTATTTTGCACCTGATAATAGAACTCCACAGAAATGCATGGGTTAGAGTTAAGATGTCCAACGGTCATGCTCTAGCCCCTAAAATCTCCTCTCATGATGACTTAAGGCAAGGTTGCATTTTATCCCCACTTCTTTTCAATCTGTATATATCAGACGCGGCAGACATACGTGTACATAGATTAGACAATGATCTGAAGATAGGGCGATGATCTGGTCATCCTGGTGACAACCCAGTTCGGCCTTCAAAGGCAATTTAATTGAATGCAATTGTATGATCAAGAAAATAACCTTCTTACTAATATTATTAAAACCAAGGTAATATCCTTTGGCCGACATACTTCTAAGTTTATCTGAAAGACAGGAAGTTTAAAAATGGAGGAGATCTGGGAATACCCATATTTGGGCTTTAATATAGTTAAAAATCTATCAGAGAAATACCATGCAGAAAACTTAAAAATCTGAATCACAACTACTTGTGGGGCATTAAGAAGGTTTTTCTTAGTTTACAGGGGAAGAGTGCTAGGTCCTTTGCTGGAGGCTACAAAGGCAAAGATTATCCCTGTTCTTTCATAATGGACCCTAACAGGGACTCGTACATTTAAACAAAACCGAGACCTCATATTTCTGAACTGCATTCAAAAACTGCTCAGTTTAAGATAGACGACCCCTGTATGCTGTATAAGGCTAGAATTAGGCTTGAGGCCGTTATCTGCTTTGGTCGACATTAATCGAATCCCTTACTTCAAACAGGCAAAAGAGGCAGGAATTAACGCCTTGAGGTCTCTTATTTGCAAAGTATTAACCGTACCATGGGGAAGAGTATTTCTCTTAGAAAGGCTACTGGAAGAGCTGCTGGTAGAATACAAGCTCTTGCGATGGCAAAACTAGCACCTATGCAGAGAACAATGAGCAAAATAGTGCTAAAAAAGGAAGTCAAAACCTCAACTTTGAGCAGGGACACTGAGGCAATATCTAGATATAAGCATACTAGGTACACCATAGAATCCTTTTCTAGCTCAGGGCAACTTTATCTTAATTGTAATCTGCAGCCCCGATGGATGATCACATTTTTGCGATTCAGGTTTTTTTACCACCCTTTTATGACTTTCGATTGATCATGGAAATCAATGGGCTATATCAAGAATTCATAAACAAAAAAACAATGGATCCGTCGGGTTTATCGGCTATTTCCTATAACTACACTTAATGTCACATATATTATTCTCTCCTCTTTAAACATTTGTATCTCAACTGTCTAAACATATGAAACACAATGCAAATTGTAACACATGTGACTCAAATTGCTGTCTACTGTTTTGTTTTATATAAATTAAATCATTCACATTTTTTTCACATTTGTAAACAGGGCTGTCAATACAAGGTGACATTTGCAGGTAATGGGTGATCAAGTGACATTTGCGCTCAGTGCTCAGTGGTGTGCAATCTATACAAAGTGGTTAAAATATGTACATGCGGGGGAATGTTAATTGATCATGGAAATCAAGGGGTTATATCAAGAATTCATGAAGGATGTGTAAATCAGCTGAAGAGTATATCAAACACATAATGTGCTTGTCTTCAGCCCTGTTAGAAGTAAAAAAAAAAAAAGAGTAAGGCCATTGTTTAACGTAGATGGCATAAGAACAATATAAGAGGCTGTATCATTTTGCCTTGAGAGCGGTACCTCAAAAGCTGTAGGCAATTTTGTAAAATTCTTGAGGCAGGCCATCAAGCTCTGGGAGGAAAAGAGTTAACTTTTCATTTATTTTAATGTGCATACTATAGCTCCATTTGTTTTTTTTAACTATTTAAAAAAAATTGAATGTTCTTTTAATTACTATTCGGTGATGTGTATTGGGTGAAATAATATCGTAAACAGTTTTATGTACACTTAAACAATACATTGTTATTACTACATCCCCATCAATTTTGACAGTGTTCACTTTTCTCCTGACCTTATTAGGGACAGAGGGGAAGATTACTCTTCCCTTAACAGGTTAAAATTCTGATCATTTGAAGGGTGGGAGGAGGTTAGAGATGAGTTTGTGAATATTCAGAGAGCAATACCCTAATGTTATTTCCACGAACAACTCATAGATTTACCTGCACAAAAAAATAGTTTACTGAAAATGCGTTTACAAGTGCAAAAAACATCATTTGATATATTTGGCACTCTTTAAACAGCTTATCCATGCATATAAGTGAAGCCTTCACAAATAATTTTGATAATTGCGTCAATTGTCTGCAATTTACAACCATTTATGGCACTTTCTGCCCCTAGATATAAAAAGAATTTCCAGCTTAGCCAAACCTAAGTAATTTTTGGAAGCACCTTAGGGTGCCCAATCACCCCTGTGTCAGGATCACCCCTTGCATTTTCTGTGAACAGGATTTAATCCAATCAACACGGACAACATATTGTTATGGATTGTCCAGTCTAAAACCACGGTTGTCTCTATGTCCTGATCAAGACCCACATGAGGAGGTATACATTTCGAAACGTCAACAATTTTCTCTTGTGGCCTGTAATATATCTTATTAACATTTGGGATAATCTATGCCTGATTATATGACATTATTCTGAAAAGAGGTCAGACAAGGAAAAATATAGTAAAAAGATAATGTATACAGGCCTAAAATTGGTTTGGTTTACTTATAATCTACTCCAACCAGTGTAGTATATATAGAAATTAGGATACTGTGTTCCTTATTTTTCAGATGTTTCTTCGATCCTTCCACGTTCACATTGTACATAAGCACTTTTTTACACTCCTTTTTGACAACCGCCTACTGTAAAGATGATGTATTGAATATTGTCTATTTATAAGGATCATGTAAACAAAAAGATTTTGTCTTAGAAATAAAGTTGTCTTTAGTTTTTCTCTCTGGTGTATCTATGTATAGAATAACCTAATGAATAACCTATTTGGATTGAATGTTGTAGTCCTTTGCGCCTTTTGCTGGCTTGAAAAAAGTACATCAGGACCAATTGTTCCCAGGTCCTATGACGCTTTCTGAGAGAACCCCATTAGTTTATAATGGCAAATTTCAGAGTTGGCAGATGAAAAGCGTCTTTAGAACTGAGACCCTACATGCTACCGAAAATGAAAACAGTCTGGCCAGATATGGCGGATTTTTCAATGGTCAGTCCTTGCACATCTTGCAACAGATTTTGATTTGATTTTGGCTTCATTTTTGATAGCTACTTGTGTTCGTATTTAGGAAAAAGGTGAGGTGGAGTTTCAAGCGCGGTCTCTCTTGGGCTTCACTCACTTTACAGTGTATCATAGGAGGTAAATATTTAGAGGTTTCATGCCATTGTTAGGCATCCCCCTGCTTTTGATTTGTTTGTTTCATTGTCCTTTAAAAATCCTTGCTTGCTAGTGGTCAGCCCTGCCTCTTTGTCCCTCCTTTTCTCTTCTGTTCCTCCCAGGAGCAAGGACTAATTACGGTATAATTTCTCTTTGACGTGTTTATTTGTTCTTTGGGGGACTTTTGTTTTCGTGGTATCCTGCTCGTGTGTGGCGAAGTTTCTCTTTTCGTTTGCCGAGCATTCTTGCTCTAAGTTTAGCTTCGCTGCCACTCTGTTTCTGTAAACTGGGCTGTAAATCATGATGTTATCCCTCACATTTACAATGCGCTTGCCCCACTTGTGTTTTATTTGTATTGTTCCCTCCGGCCGACAGCTGTGCTTGGTTCCGCCCTCCGTGCCACTAGGTCCAACCCTTCAGACCTTCTTGGCCTTGGTCATTTCTTCACGGTCTGACTGCTACGCTGAAGGTCCCCACACATGAACATGACTTCTCTGTAATTATTTTTTAAGAGAGCGAAGATGATTTCTCTGTTATTACGGCACTATTTGACATGCTTTGAGTCTTGAAACCCGACTTCTGTTGCTGGCCGCAGTTTAAGTTGTGTCCTGCACTGATCTACAAGAAACTTGCAGCACTGCCACACTGCAATGCACTGTGCCTGTTCACCGGTGTTTAGGTTGCTTGTCTAATTCCAGCACCTGATTTCAGTCTAGGACGCCACTTTCCTTGGACCCCGGTATTGTCTACTCTCTTGAAGTCCTCATCTCTGTTTGGGTGGGGGCTGTGTGTGTGTGGGGGGAGGCAGGTTGTAAGGTCTTACAGTTACATCGTAGATAGACACATGCTTAGGTCCGCCTGCCCATCAGCACACATAGCGCTCAGAGCTGCTGTGTCTGTTGCAGCACTCTGATATACAAGTGTGTATACCCAACCACTATCTGCGGCTGCCCGCGGCCCCCACGGGGAGCCACCCTAAAAGGGCCACCCTGTTAGTGCCATTTGGGCACTTCCTCACCCCCCCTTGTTTGCGGGACTCAGGGGGAGTACCCCTGCATAGGCGCACTAGGCGCGACAGGGAGGGAAGGAGGGGGGGAGGGTATTTAAGCCTCCTCCCCCCATCTTGGGTCCTCTTTTGCGCCAGTCACCCCATCTTTACTGCTACCGTTTGGTCATGCCGGGGACTGCTGCGGGACCACGAGGTTAGTCAATTACCAATCGCCCCGCATTGGGGTCCCACCACGCGGGTCATACCAAGGAGTGACCCCGTTCCACGTACTTGTACCCTGCCCTGCCCCCGCTAGGTACGCCCGTCAGTACCAGTGTGGCTTGGGGCTAGAAATTGGGACGAGGGTTAGGGCAGGAGGGGTGTTTGTCCCGGAGGCAGCAGCCACGCGGGCTGGCCTGGCAGTCGCCTATGTCACAGCCTTTACTGCGGGGGGGTAATCCCCAGCCCGGCCACCCCAATCGTAGGTCTTTTCGAGGCAGCGATGTAGTGGGCCCGACCGACAGGGGCTCCACATGGCGTCTGGCTAAGAGGTCTGGAGATCAGGCAAGGGGATCCCTCCAGCGGTTACTCCAGGGGGCAAGCAATGGGGGGATAGAGCGGCCAACCCTCAGCATTAGCACAGAGGGGTCCCTGAGGGCCCAGCCAGGAGTCAGGTCTGGGTCGGGGTATCAGGGCCTGGACACCAGAGGCGTTAGGGGGGGCAGGGAGCATCTTGGCGCCCCCCTTCTCTTTCTAAGATTCCTTATCGAGAACCTGCAGCAATATTTCCCATATTTCACCGGGAGCTGCATCACTTGCCTGCCTGGGCAGCTGGCGGGAGAGCCGAGGATTTTTGGGCCGTGCAGGGGGAGTAGTCCTTAACCGTGGGGGCCCTACGTGGCGTCAGTCGATGAGGCCTGGCTAGCAGGCGAGCTGGATCACTCGGCGGGTATTCCCAATGGGGGAAGAACTGCCGACCCTCGGCACCAGCGCCGATGAGTCCCCGTAAGTGTAGCTCGGAGACAGGCCCGGGTCCGGGTTTACTAGGGCCTGGGATGCCTGCTGTGTTAGGGGAGGAGATGGGAATGTAGGGAGCCTCGCTGCAGTCCCCCTCTTTCCAGGATTTCATTGTACCCGTCTGCGACGACGTAGCCCGGCATCTCCCCTGCCTTGCGCATGCCTCAGGGCTTTGTCCCTTCCCTGCTTGGGCAGAGCGGGGGAGCTGATGGCTTGGAATGAGCGGAGGGAGCAGACCTTGGCCTTCCGGCAGCCGACACGGTTCCCGGCTGCTGGACTGGGGCTCGCTCGGGGAGGGGCATCGGGGTTGTGGGCCTGAACAACCGGGGCTTGCCTTTCTACCCTCCACCCTGAAAGGGGCGTGAATAATAAGGGACCAATCTGTCACGTGATCCAGTAAGGGGATCACCCTCATAAGGGTAGCGCCGATGGGTTTTCCACAGTACTTGGCTCATCAGTCGGGTAGGGCAGCATAGGTTGGTTGCAGGTGCCTGCCCTTGGATCGCCCGTAAGATAACCCACCATATTTGCATACTTTTGTATGGAATAAACCTGCAGCAATATTTTTCCCAAACAAAAGTTGTGTTGTGTGTTTATTTATGCATGCATACTCTATGGGAGGGTGGGAGTGTTGCCAATAATGGGACTATGCATATGGCAGGAGCATATAGCACCAGGAACGCTTCTTCAGCATTTTCCTGTACGATACACACTGGGTACCATAGCATCACCCGCACTCCAGGAACAAAAGCTGCAGCGTAAATAGACCCATCAGTAAAAACCGTATCAAACCCATTATAAGACAGCACATGCCCGGCAGTGGCAATGCGCCAGCATCCTGCTCCACAACACGGACCGCAGTGAAGCACACCAAACACCCAGGATCTGTACCCAGCTAAACCCATAGCACTACAGGGCAAGCACTACAGACACCGCAGCATCTTCTTTGGCACCTCCCTGCAATGCAGCAGGGGGGATAACCACTCTTTCTGAACACTGCTGTGGAGATGGGCGTGTGCTTTCTTCAGTAGTTCCGTTGTGGGAGGTGGTCTCCATTACTTTTGCCTGTGAAGGGGTTCTAGCAGGCCGCTATTGAAAGAAGGGTGGCGGTGCAGCAGGTCCTCTAGAGCTCCCGAGCACTTTGTGCTGTCACCAATAGTCCTGCATGGTCAAGGATGACCAGGGCCTGAACCCTTTGGCATTGATGGGCTCTCGTTTATATGTTTCAGAGGGTCTGGTGCTTAATTAATAGAAGCTGACTCTTTCAACATAGATGTTATTTCATGCTTATTTTAACTTTTTCCTATAGCATTCAAATGTGAGTCAGTGTGAAAGGAACATTGCCTTTATCATGCTGCAAATCTAATTATTTAAGCCTCTTAGGAGATATACGTCTTTCTGCCAAAGTGGGGACAGCATGTTCACATGACTGATCAAAAACTAGGAAAGGTACTTATCACTTCAAGAAGCTGTGTACTTTTGCTAACTTGTGGGTGCGCCTGGCTGTTTTTCCCAATTTAACCGGCCATGCCATATTTGATTTCATTTTAGTGCACGTAAGGAGTACACAACCTACAAAATCTGTCCAGTTCGAATCTAAATTGGTCCTTGGGATATAATCATCGACGTTGGCTTTAACTACTATTTGTATGCTGACGATGTTCCCATCTTTATTCTCATTACTTCTTTCACCATTTCTGTAGCCCAAGGATAACTGACAGCCTTGTAAATAATAAGTAATACATATGGTCCATCTAGAATAGGGTCAAATGGCCTCGCAAGAGGTATGGAAAGGGGTATAGAAATAACCTTGATATATCTTTTTTCCTGTATGGCCATTTTCTTTACGATAAACGCCTCAACCCAGAGATCATCTTTTTTCTATTATCCACATCTCCCTCAGCTGTTCTGATTTTGCCTCCTCCAGAGCAGCTACATTTATTGTGTAGTCAGGTGTACCTTACCCGTTCACTGTAGCCTGACTTCCTTTTTATCAGAAAGGTACTGTTCAATCATCCATTCAACAAATAACCTGCTCTGTGGTTTAATGTTGCACAATCTTGGCTTTTATGACAGCGAAAATGTAGACTACTTTTCCATTAATCTTGCCATGTGCATGATTTTCAACAGTCGTCTGTATTTTTGTATTTGCACCAATCGTTGTTCTCAGTGCAAGTGACTTTTGTAAACGCACCTTAATTTCATATTTGAAAAGGGACATGGCATAGCACTCACTATTGTAGCGAGTGCCTCAGTTCAGCCTGTTCTAACATGGCCCAGACATCATCAAACTACCCTGTGCCTTTTAGATATTCTACTCTTAGCAATAAAAAACCTTTTCACTGACATAATCACGTCTCATGGCTTTTCTTCAACAGTAATCTCAAACAATGTCATACAAAGCAGCAGTACTGCGACTTTACATATGCAACCCAGCTTTTCAAAAACACCTAATAACCCTTAAATTGTAATTATTTAAATTTTTGATTATTCTTTTTTAGGAACACAAATAAGTTTATTTAATTAGTGTGCTAGAATACCTCATCTTAGAAGACAACTCCCTCTCAATTCCACTATGTTCGGTTCGGTCGGTCAAAACCTTCTTTCCAGCGAGCACATTCTAATTTATCAACGTTCTAGGACAGTTTGCTTTTTCCCTGCACATTATTTATAGGAATTATTTTTTGACTATATGCATCAAAAAGCAGTATCACAGAGAAAAGTTCCATATATTCTAGAACAACTCTTCCTCTTTCGTAGTCCTCTAGGCAGTGCTGCTAGCTGCTTCTCTGGTCACCGTGGTAATTTCTAATTCTCAGGTCTCTAGACAGTGCTGCTAGCTGCTACTCTGGTCACGTTGGTATTTACTCATTCTAAGTCTCCCAGACAGTGTTGCTACTCTGACACTGTCGGAAATTCCCACATTTTAAATCCTTTAGGCAGTGCTGCAACAGTGTCTCTGTTCCCAATGGCAATTCCTCATTCTTAATTCTCTAAACAGTGCTACTAGCTGCTTCTCTGGTCCCGCCAGTAACTCATCCATTATAAATCCTCTAGGCAGTGCTGAAACTGCATCTTTGGTCCTCTCAGTAATTCCTCAGTCTAAGTCCTCTAGGCAGTGCTGGTAGCTGCTTCTCTGGGCAATAGGTAATGCCTCATTCTAAGTCCTCTACACAGTTCTGAAGCTGCTTCTCTGGTCCCAGTGGTAATTTCTCATTCTAGGTCCTCCAGGCAGTGCTGCAGCTGTGTCTCTGTTCATACATCCACTAGACTCCAAACGAAAACACATAGATAAAAGACATTGTCATTCACGATGGCAAAAGCTCTATATCTGACAAATATGAGACCTATTGCATTGTAAATGCTTGTTTTTTAATTTTCTACTCCACTCCTGATTTGCAAAACTACCCAATGGACATGATTTTAAGAAAGCCTTTAGCCAGGAGAGAACAGAACAAGTTAAGGTGCAGATGAACAGCATGCATGCCAAGCCTCCCCCCCCCCCCACACTGAATCAGGCCGGAGACTAACGATTTCTAAGCCAATATCCCGCCCCCTGATTTCTGCATGCAGAATTCAGAATAGGAGTTTTATAGAACTGCCAAAAATATAATGTTGATGCCTTTCACGCATTCTCCAGTCTCCGCCTCCAAGAATTAAATGTGACATCAAAGGTTAACGCTTTGTCCTTTATTCTTGGAGGGGTACATTAGAGCATGTGGCAGGCCTCTACATATTTATTTTGGTAGTTTTACATAGCGCAAACAAAAACAGAGTTTAGAACTCTGATTTTGTTTGTGGTATGTTATTAACCTGCCAAAAATGAAATGCTGATTGTCTGTCATCATACATATCAATAGGCTCCATTCACGCAGATTGCCTCTACTTAAATATGTCGGTGGGGAACATACACTCCCCTGACATACACTCCCTTGACAATGAATTTAAAGCTCCCACTTGCCAGCTCTACAATGTTGGCATGTATGGTACAGGAGGCGGGGGATTTGAGAGATTCAAGAAGAGCAATCAAGTGTACAGAATCATAATCTTAAGTGATGCTCTTGGGAGTTTCAGAAATAGTCAGAAAGAACTATTTACAGACACATTTAACCGCCTTGCAGTTCCACATCTGACAACTCGTTATTTCGCATACATTTACCAACTGCTTTAGCTGTCTGTCGGCAAGCGAATGCGTCCCATACTACTGACCTATGCCAGATTGCAGATTTGTACATTGCTTAATTGTCTTTGTGTCGCATGAAAAAGCGGCTACATCTTCCTGCAGTAAGTATTACTGGCAAGCCATATGCGTTGCTCTTAGTTATTTTTAAACAAAAGCAATATTTCACAGAAAATAAGTAGATGAAAGGCTGAGGGTCATCCGGTAGCTATAAACATCTTTTTTTGGTGAAGGTTACGGAGAGAGCAAATCAAGTCCCCAGGATAGCTTGACTTATCTGCCAGCATGGAGGGTGAAACTGCTAAAAAGCGAATATGAGAGCAGCAGCTGTTGTCTCATTACTGACACTCAGTGGGCCATATGTATCAAGCCTTTTTTGATTCGCAAAGGCCGAAATTCGCCGAATTTCGGCCTTTGCGAATCGCAAAAGGCTGTTTTGCATTAATTGATATGTATCAAAAAATCGCATCTTAAGGAATCGCAAATACTTGCGATTCCTTAATTTGCCATAGCATTTAAGGAATCGCAATTTTGCGATTCCTTAAATGCTATGTATGAAGCATTTTACTGTAGCGAATTTAGCTTAAGGAATCGCAATTTACCACCAACTTTCAGTTGGTGGTAAATTGCGATTTCTTTTCAAAATACACTAATTGGCAATTTTGAATGTGGCATGTGACGCACATACATGCCCATAGGGCATGTATGTGCGCCATATGCACACACATGCTGATTTCAGGGGTGCAGCAGGGTGTCCTTGAGACACCCCTGCACCCTTGAAATCAATCTCATTTTGCGATTAGCAAATTGCGAATCGCAAAATGAAATGCATTTCACAATCATTCCTATGGGCATCCTGGCCCATAGGAATCAATGGGAAATTATTCCTTATTTGCGAACTCGCAAATAAGGAAGATTAAGGAATCGCTAAAAAAATGTGATTTTATTCATACATACCGTTGTGCGATTTCTAAATAGCGATTCCTTAAAAATCGCTATTTAGAATTCGCAAAACGGAACTATGATACATATGGCCCACTGTTTCTACTGTTCAGAAAAGGAATGCAGGTGTGAACGGAAGGAAAGTGCTCCTTATGGCATTGTTACCCCCCAATTTCTGCCTGACTCGGAATGCAACTTTGACTAAATGTGCACTGGGTCCCTGCTAATCAGGTTCTTTCACAAAACTATACCTTTGTTTCCACATTTTGCACACCTCTGGCCCACATGTAAGCCCCTTGTTAAAGGCACCAGAGGTACCATGGGCCTGAGACCAGAGAAGGTCTCTAATGGCTGCAGTATGTATTATGCCAGCCTAAGAGACCCCTCACCAAACACATGGTCACTGCCACTGCAGCCTGCATGGTTTGGTGAAAGTAAAAATAAAGAGTCGAGCTGGCACACCTACCTGTGTGCCAGGCTTGCCAGCACTGCCAGAGGCATAGGTAAGTCACCCCATAGCAGGCCTATCAACACTAAGGCAGGGTGCACTATACCTCTTGTGAGGGTATACTGGCATGAAACTACCCTGTGCCTTATAGATATTCTACTCGTTTGCCCTTTTAGCAATAAAAAACATTTTTACTGACATTATCAAGTCTCATGGCTTTTCTTCAACACTATTCTAAAACAATGTCATAGAAGGCAGCAGTACTGCGACTTGAATGTCTAAGTCTAGTCTTACGACATTATAAATGCCTGGTGAAGCCATGCCGAGTACATGGGCTGGAAACTTGTCAATACAAGTGCCACAGCTCCATGATGGCTTCACCAAATCCCAAGATGTTTGGTACCACAAATCTCAGATTAATGAGCCCACACTGATGCCAGTGTTGGATTTAATTAATCAGTGCACTGAGAGAGTACCTCAGAGGTGCCCCCTGAAAACCTACCAAACCACTAGTGTGTGCCTGACTGGTCTGCACCAGCCTACCACTTCCAGACATGTTTCTGACTCCCGGAGGTGGAAGCCTTGTGCTCTTGTGGGCCAGAAACTAAGTCTGCTCTGGGTGGAAGTGCTTCACACCTACCCCTAAGCAGAAACAGCATTCAAGGGCAGCAAGCCTCAAAGACTTCTGCCCTTTGTTATGCTAGTCAGGGCCTTCCAGCTAGTGGAGATGCCCGTCCCCCTGACCAAGCCCCACTTTTGGAAGCAAGGTCGATGGGAAATTAATAAGCAAGAGAGGTGTGTCCCCTCTGAGCAGGGCCACCCCTAAGGTGTCCTGAGCTGAAGTGACTCCCTCCTTTGAAAATCCCCCATATTGAACGTGAGGATTTTAGCCAACAGGATTACGGGTATGCTGCCCTCACCAAAGCGAGTAGACATACAAAGGGTGTAGTCACCCTAAAGGTACGTAGCCAATTGGTTACTGCCTGCTAGTACATGTAACGTCCCTAAATTGAGTATTTAGGGGGACCCCTGAACCTTGATCCTCAGATTCCCGGCAATCTAAAGAAGAGAAAGGACCGAAGAGCCGTACAGTAGTGAAGACTCCAGACGACAACTGACTTGTCCACAGGCCTACTGGCCTGTCTGCTCACCTCGAAGAAATCTGCTACAAAAAACGATTCATCCTGCAGGCCCAGAGACCTCACAAGTCTATCGAATATCCCTGGATTAATTAGTAGAGCAATGGTGAGTGTGAGAAGAGTTATTTCTGTGTGAAAAGTCCCCTCTCACCCATATACATGTTGTGGAGGGATAGGCCAAGGACTAAAGTATAGCGTTCACAATCTTTTTATTAAAACAAATACAAATCTTTTCAAATTTTAAAATTTCAGAAGAGACAGTTATTCTGAAAGCATACACTATAAAAACATCTCATACATAAGAATACAAAGCATATTTTTCAATCTAAAATAAAAGGAGACATAAAAAACCTAATAAATTACATATGTCTTACAAAACAATGATTACCGATGACACTAAACATACAAAACATGAAAATATACCCCTAATCATATGAAGACTCGAAAGATATTTCTACCAATTAATGGGATCCAATAGCCTTGCACACTTCATACATTCCTACCACAGTAGTTAAATTTACAAATGGTTGGTATCTTCTAGGCTTTGCTTGGATTCACTATTTCCTTATGCGTCGACGCGTTTCGGTGTTGGTACCACGGATAAGGTCACACCTTCATCAGGACAATTAATAGCTTGGTCCTCACTTTCATGTAGATGGTATCCTTCTACAGTATAGAGGTGATATTGATGTTGCGGTGATGTCGCCACCCGATGTCTAGTTCCTCCCGACTGGGTACAATGTCTTTAAGTTCTTACGTAATTTTGGCTGTATGGTCACGGGCTTTGTCCTTGGTGACCAGGGTTACGGGATTATAGTATATCACCTTGCCGTGAGAAATTGGTAGTATTGTTTTCTTTTTATTGTGGTATAAACATTTCGGTTTATTACTTCTATTTACTTTTGTGGTCGTGGTAACCTTTCTTGTTCGGTATCCACTGTTATGTTCTAAGCTGGTATCTGCTATTCTAAGCGGTGCTGTTTTATCCCGCACACTTCACTGGCTACAAAGGGTGACTGTTGCACAAATTACAGCGTTGTCGAACTGGATATGTTCTTCTGCTTAATCGCGTTCGTCTTCGCCTCACATCTACGCCGGATATATTTTAGATTGAAAAATATGCTTTTTATGTATTTTTATGTATGAGATGTTTTTATAGTGTATGCTTTCAGAATAACTGTCTCTTCTGAAATTTTAAAATTTGAAAAGATTTGTATTTGTTTTAATAAAAAGATTGTGAACGCTATACTTTAGTCCTTGGCCTATCCCTCCACAACATGTATATGGGTGAGAGGGTACTTTTCACACAGAAATAACTCTTCTCACACACACCATTGCTCTACTAATTAATCCAGGGATATTCGATAGACTTGTTTGGTCACCTAGTACCCTGTTCCCTGGAACACGTGGGGTCTTCTCTTTTACCTTGACCAGAGACCTCCACAACCTTGGGTGGCATGCCTGCCTTCCCTAAAGAACAAGAACTCCAGAGGACAGCAGCCCTGTCCACAAAGAAACCCACGAGAAGAGCTTTAGTGCCCTGCTGGACCGCCCAACCAGCCCTCCAGAACCACCTCTGCAGCCAATGCCTCCGGCCTGTGTCCAAGTGGCCCACCGGTGCTAAGAAGGTTCCACGGTGGTCCTGCGCTCCAGTCAAACCCAGAGTGACCTCTCCTGGACTCCATGACACAGCCTGCAGCCTCAACACGAAGGGTCCCCTAACCGCGACAAGCTCCAGCAAGGATCTTCGGACCTCAAAGGACACCCCTGCACCTGCAGCCCCCCCGGCCATCTGGAGCCCAACGACCAGTGCTCAGGTGCCCTCCAACACTCCAACTAACCTCCAGAGTCACTGGTTCCCTTCGTCCAGCCTCCTGGTACGAGCCTGCAGCCTTTAGTCAAGATCTTAAATCTCCATTGCTTTGAATTGGGCGCCCGATGCTGTGTTGGCACTCTGCACTCGCCGCCTCTGTGCCGCTGACGGTGTGTGTTTGGTGCTGCCTCGTGCCCCCCCATACTAATCCCTGGAGATGGACCTCACCAACTCTGATTTACCTGCAATCAACACCTCCTTGAGTGCCCCCGGTCTCCTTTTACTAACATTGGGATCAGTGACCGAATGTGACCTCTGCACCCGGCCACCCAAGCGCCGCTGTTGGTGCAGTCTCTACACTTTTTTTTTTTATTAGCATTTCAAGGAATAAACAACCATCACAAGCATTGGCAGTAATTAGTGACAGCAGAAATGCAAACAGTGTTCATAAATACATTGGCAGGTATCTAATGATAAGGAGCATCCCTTGTAGATGACAATAGTTCAGACCCATAGAGCTGCGTGTCGAAGGGTCCTCCCATGTAGGTAAGTTGATAACCTCACTCCCGTCCGGGGCCTCGTCTGTCCATCCCACCATGAACATGCCGTCCGACCATCTACATTGCGTTAGTAGAGGTTATTCCGCAAGATGGCACCGTGTCCCCAATTGAGTCACCCCCTCTAGGCTGGTCATTGTCGCCCTCTTCCCCCGCTGCATCCTGTATCTGTCTCCTATCTAGAAACATGGACCAAAAGTTCTTGGGTCTATTGTGAGGAGGTAGTGGGTCGCTATAGAGTTCAGATTGTGTACAACAGTATATCATCTCCCTGGACCATTGTGGCAACAAAGGGGTTGGGCCTCTCATTCATGTGCGCGCAACACACCGTTTAGCCAGAAGGAAGGCCATGTCGACCAACCTCCTGTGTACCGGCCGTATTGGCTTAGAATAACCTAGTTTGGCCAATAAAGGGTCAGGTGTCAGTGTCAGTTGGGTGATCCCATTAACCTCATTATACACGGCGCGCCAGAAAGAAAAGATTTCCGGGCAGGACCAAGCCACATGTAAGAAATCCGCAATTTGGGCCCCACATCTCTCGCAATTTGGGCTATCTCGCAGTCCTGTAAATGTATTTAAAATGGAGTAACCTATGACGGCCATTGAGAGATATCCTCCTCGTGCTTGTGCAGCAGTACTGCCATGTCTCCTCCTGTAGTTCAGTTTGTAAGTCGATTTGCCATGCTAGTCTCGGCTTGGCGTACTCCGTTGTCCTCTCCGAGAGGGCTATATGGTACAAGTTGGTTATTAATTTAGCAGGGGACTTAGCATTAACCACGTAATCAAAAGCTGTAACCCGCCGGGGGTTCCTCCATATCTTCCCCTAAAAGGTCCCTTAGCGCGTGTCTCACCCTATGGAAGTGATATCGCAACAATAGCGGATAGGAAATATCGTCTATTTCGATCTCCCCCCAGGTGCGGGCAGTGCCCTCTGCAAACAAATCGCCCATATTGTGGATATTCAACGCGCTCAGTGCCGCTAAAACTCCTTTATCCATGCATGGGATCAGCCAGGCGCACCAAGCAAGAGAAGCTTTCGGGGCGTATAGTAGGCTACACGCCTGGACATCCATCAGAGGATGCCAAGCATGCGTGACCGCATTCAAAGAATCAAGGAAGCCCGTCCGTCGGTCTCGAGGTTTTGCAAGCAGCGCGGGCAAGGGTGTTGGATCTGCTACGATCGATTCGATGCGTATGTGTGGAATGTCCGTTGGACTATGTATCCATTGATAAGCGTGCGTGCTCTGCGCGGCTCAATAATAAAGTTCCAAATCTGGAGCATTCAGGCCTGCCGCCGCGTACGGGCGGATAAGTATTTCCACGCCACTCTTGGTTGTTTCCCAGCCCATGCCAGTCGGACCATTAACGCTTGTAATTGCCGGAAGAAATGGGTTGATAGGACCATTGGAATGTTGCTGAACAAGAACAAAAAGCGCGACAGCACAATCATTTTCATGAGGGAGATTCGTCCCAGCAACGATAGTGGCAGAGTGGTCCATTTTTCAACATCTTCCTCCAATTTGGAGACGGCCACCCCATAGTTCTCCCGTAGTACCACCTCCGAGTCCGTGTGGAGTCAGATCCTCAGATACCATACTGCATCCGTAGTCCATTGGATGGGGTATTCCGGGTCAAATTTTCTTGTGGCTGGAGTGAGTGGGAACATGAGGGACTTGTTCCAATTAACATGAATGCCCGAGAGAGAGCTAAATAAGACCACCTCACAGAGGACCGTCGACAAATGTTCCTCCGGATCTCTGACATATAAAAGGGTATCATCCGTGTATGTGGATACGATCAGATTGTATGTGGGAAATCGGATGCCCCTGTGGCTGTGGTATTCACGCCGGGCGCAAGCAAGCGGCTCCGCAGCTAGCGCATATAGGATGAGGGAGAGGGGGCAGCCCTGCCTCGTGCCTCTGCCTATCTGTATGGGATCCGTAACAAGCGAACCTATGCGTATGCGGGCCGTAGGGGAGGTATACAGCGTAGCCAGCAGTTGCAGAAACAGCTGTCCCACACCCATCCGACTCAGGACGTGTATCAAGGTGCAGTCTCTACACTTACCTGAACCTTGCTCAGTGTTGGTCCTAAAACCCAAAGACTGGATTTGTAAGTTGTGTACTTACCTGTGAAATTGAATGATTGTTTTCTTCCCATAGGTTGACATTGAACTGTTCGAAAAATGACCTGTGTCCACTTTATATACTTAAAAACTGTGATTTCACAAAACTTATTTTATTTTTGGTTCTATGTAATAAACATTAAAAATAATATTTTTTCAAACAATTGGTCTCTGATTAAGTTACTGAGTGTGTGCAATCATTTCTTGCCCGAGTGTATAACAAATGCTTAACACAGCCCTTTGATAAGCCTAACTGCTCGAACACACAACCACAAAAGAGAGCATTAATATTATCTACTTTAGCCTCTGTAAAGCCTCTGGGGATCCACTGGACTCTGTGCACACTATACCTTACTTTGGTATAGTATATACAGAGCCGGCTTCCTACATGAACCATCTTTGAAACTCGAAAAGAACCCTGTTTGGAGCAAAGTTAACTTAGCCAGGGAAGGGGGCTTGGAGGATGTAGAAAAAACAAACAATACCATCAAAATGTTAACAATAGTTTCTGTTATTCTGCCTGCTGACAAATATCATGCCAGATATTCAGTTTATGTTTTTTATATTAGCTACTATTTATATTGTGTGCAGGAAAGGATTTAGATTTTAATACATCTTGAAAATGTATTCCGAGCTTCCTGGTGTTCTTGACTGCGTCTACAGATGATTAAAGTGAGATTTGGTTCCACTAGTTATTCTTGTGAGGGACTCACAGGACTGATTGCTGCCCTATATGCACCTCACTTATGGAATGCTCAGTGGGTTGCGAGGGGTTCTTGGTCTCCTGTTGGTACACGGTCTACATCCTTAGTGCCAGAGGGTCTACATAACCCTCTCTCTGGCCATGTTCTGGAGAGAAATCCAGACAAAGTATCAATGACAGACCCGCAGCAACAAAGTAAGCAATTGATTTGAGATTTTAAAACAAATTGAAATTATGTTGTTCTTGTCCATAGAATCAATCATCTTTCAGGTTTGCATTTTGTCCCCTATTTTATTTTGTTGATATATAGCAAATCTACCAGCCACTTTGAATTCTGTGAACTCACTTTCAGGACAATTAGGGAATAAATGTGTAATCACTTAGCTTATGCACATAATTTAATCTTGTTGCCTGTGACTCAAACTGACCTGCAGAGGCTCATAAACAAACCTCTAGGATATATAAGAATCGAAATAATTAAAATGTTAACTTGACCAAAAAAAAATACAATGACATTTTGGAAACACTACTACGAGAATATATTGGTATTTATACAAGACAGAAATAGAACAGATGTCCAAATATCATTATTTATAGGAGATGGATCAAAATATGACTGGGGAAGTTCGCCTGACAGAACTAAAGGTGCAGCTAGTGTCTTGAAGAACTTTATGAATAGTTACTGTGGGCGAACAATTGAAGAAGCCAGTCAGTCTAACAAGTCTATCCCTATTCATTTCTGGAGCCCCGGTGTTTTGTTGGACAAAGTAAACTACAAGTTTAATGTTACAACAATAAATGCAGCAAGAAAACATTTCACTTTGTGTAAATCAACACCTTAAGCCCAGATCGTTTTTCAAACGAGTCTGATTGAAATAGCAACGGTCACTAATAGGAAATCACTGCATTATTTAAGACCGTACACTATGGAAGAACCCCAGATGCCAAAGTATATAATAGGTAAATCACTGAGTTGGAGTTAGAATCTCAGCGTCACCAGAGAATAGCTTCATGGGGAAGTTGTTCTTTGACTATCATCTGACAGAATGGAATGCTCAACTTTTACTTCGGTTTCTTAAGTTTAAAGTTGGAATCAATAGGACCTTTCAGTGAAGAGGAACAGTTTCTTAGCCCATTCTTGCATCTCTAACTATAACCAGCAATAGGCTGTCGGGGGAGGGAGGGTTGGGATCAATCGTAACATCATTAACCAGACGGTCCTTTTGAAGGACCCATACAGTGGAAATCATGAGTGTAAATGGGTTTCAAAATCACTCAATGATCAGGACATATTGTTCGGGGTGAAGATCAGTAAGATTTCATGTTTATCTCTGTCCACTGGACAATTAGGCTCGTCCCCTATAGCACAAACACCTTGACTGCCAGTTTACAATACCCCAGCATCTGTAAAAAAGGGTGCTCTGCAACTAAGGCAAGGCTATATATATATATATATATATGTATAAGTTGAATATAATATTAATTACTGCAAAACCACAACAATTAGGGCAGGTGTGCTAAGGAAATGCTATGAGCTCAACTTGATTACAATAGTTCCAGTATGAAAACCTATACAAATGCTTACAAAACATAGCCATGAGAGGTTCTTATATTATAATGTTCCCATAATGCTCCATTTTTATATGAAAATACATGCATAAGCAAGAAACCACTATTAGGGAGTGTATGCTTTGAAAATAAAATGCACACAAAAAACTATGAAACTTGGAAAAAAGGTTTTGTATGACTTTTGTGCACCTTTAAATAGCATTTCTCTGAGGCATCATTTATTGAAAGATGTTTGATGCATTTTAATACTAAAACAAGCATTGGCAAAGCCAATAAGTATGGTGTTGGTTGTCAGACTTTTTAGCGTTTGCCAATGCTTGCTTTTTTTATCTCTGAATTTGCAAAACTTAATTGTTGGGCTGACCAACTGCCTGTCCCATGCTGTACGCTGTAATTGGTGGAACAAAAATATGAATTACACAACAACGGACTAATGGATCAAGAAGGCAACCTAAAAGCCCCTACAAGTAAGCCTATTATACATAAAATGTTGGTAAAAGTAAAGCTAAAAGAAGAGTAATGATGGAGAATCAGTCTAAAACTATTATGGGCAACATGAAAATAAATTAAGGGCCAGTTCCGTTAAGCATGCTCCCACGGATATACGACTTTGCACTGATGCCGATTTATGACTTTCAAGAATTCACAGTTTGCAGACTTAGGCCGGGAAACCCAACTTTAAACAAAGATTTTTGAATTGCATTTTTGCATGAGCAAACACATATGCATAGGTTTGCGCATGCGAAAATATGCTGAGCGACACCTTTTTTCCTCACCTTGTAAAGATTTTGCTCTTGCTTTAATCAGGAGTACATTTCCTACCGTTTCCTGTGTTTGAAGAGTTTGGACATGAAGTTGTGAACACCCGTAAAACATGTTAGTGTGTAGGTGTACGCAAACAGAGCATTACAACCCAGAACGACTGTTACCCGCTCAGTGTGTAGGTTTGTGGGAAAGGTAGCAGAATTAGAATCTTGCAAAAAAAACGAATCCTGCAATAACACAGGGTGAACATATTCAAAGAGATCTGATATGATTAATGTAGGAGGCTGGATCTGTATATGGTGTACACCTACTGGTGATACACCCAGCAATGAGTCCAGGCAACCCTTGGTGATAGTGTAATAGGTCCCTTTTAAATAAAGCTCTCATGGAGTAGCTATGGAGAGCAGCTAAGTTTACCCAGGAGGGTGTAAAGTGGATGCATTTACCACACAAATTAGTCAGTGAGAATCACACAGGAAAGAACCACACCAGTGTTAGACAATACTATAGTATTTATTACACACCAACACTAAACTATTTTTGTATATCTCCTACCCGGAGATATGCATACACAATAATATTCGGGAAGACGAAAGGACGGGTAGGTGCAGCACCATGAAGCTACCGCCTGACCCTTTGTGATGGTACTGCACCCTTTCGCCATGACCCAGGGGGATCATCCCCCACATGGAAGAGGTTGGATTACTCAAGATAGGATCGAAGTCTAGAGGGAGGGCCCCTGCACACTTGCACGCACTTAATACTCTTTTTTCTGGTACTGAAGAAGCGCCAAAGATCTCCGCCCGAGACCAACAGGGGTGCAAAACATGTTGACCCAATAAATATAAAACTGTCTCCACTCATATCTACACCTGACTACCTATGGCCATTATAACCCTCTATTATCACCAACATTTCGTTTTTTACTTGTGACAGAGGAATCCACCCATTAAGTAGAAACAGCATTGATATCCTCTAGTCAATTTTATATTCACTCACTTTCTTATGAGCATTTCCTCACACACATCATACAATGAGAATTTTCCAAAAGATCTCCGCAAAAGTGACCCTTTGGGGAATCCATATGGCATAACAGCGCCGTCCCGACGAGGAGCAACTGCCCTATGACGAAGCACTACATCCTTCGGAATGTGTGAGGGCAACAAATAAGAGTGTCGCTGACTCTCCTATCCACACCCTAGACAGTTCCTCTCCTTCTCTTTTCTTTGTTAGGAACAGTGACCACTCGGGTTTGGAGAATGCATTACTTTTGAGCATGGGCACTGGACCTTTTTTTCGCTCCCAGTACCCCTCCTCTCTTATGTTACGGTTACACAATAACAATATCAGTAAAACAGGTAAGTAAAACACATAAAAGCACATAGCCCCTATGAGGGGGCCCAAATCATAATCTAAGTAGGTGGAATGCAAAAGGGGTACTTAACCAAGACTACCTACCACTCAAGGATCTGTAGGCCAGGGGAAGCATGGAACTACCCAAGGTAAGTAACTAGGAGTCCCTAGGCGTCCAGCTGCAGAGGTGATACCTTGGATCAGAGTACATAGAAGAACATGGGGAAGTTGCGGATAGGGTTTTGGAGTTTCAGAGCCCTTTCCCAGAAGACCCTGGGGAAACCCTTTGGAACCAGAGAGGTTGGAGAGCACCCCCACCCGTGGATACCCAGAGAAGCCTGACACCTGCACCAGGAAGCCCGAGTGCCTAGGTATGAAGTGGTGTTGGACATGTCTGTTGAAATCAATGAGGATCATCCGATATCCAACTGCTACCATGACCCATGGATCAGGTTGGTGGAACCCAAATGTGGATTCTGGATGACAAGTACCTGAGGAGACAGAGTCCAAACCACCCAGAGTCGTCCAGGAGGTGCAGGCGCACAATGCCGACCCTTCTCAGGGGTACTTCACAGCTGCAACTCCAAGAACTCCTTCTGCTGTGTAGCCCAGCGAGGATGTAGAATACAGGAGCCGCCCACACAATGTCCCACAATGGTCAAAGAAATGCAGGATCATCAGTTGCTCGCAGGACCATCAACAAGCCTTGGCAAATTCAGCAGACGCGTTGAGTGAAGAGTTGCAAAAGGGGGACCAGCAAGGTCCAGGGAAATCACCTAGCAAAGGTAAGTTAGAGTCAGCCCTCAGCAAGCAGGAGAGCCAGCAGGAATCAATGGAGACCCCAGAAGGACCCCCTGGCAGCAGGCACTGAGAGTAGCAAGGAGGCCTCAGCAGCACAACAAAGATGGAAGGCAATGTTGCAGGAGATGCAAGGTGATGCTTGAGGCTGGACTTCTTGGGACTAGAGGATCTTCAGATTGGAGTGCCAACAAGCCTTGGCAAGTGCAGACAGATGAGGTGCACAGGGACCCAGTTCCAGCAGCTACACAAGGAATTGAAGTGTTCCAAGTTGCATAGAAGACAGGTCAGGCCTTGGAGAACAACCAAACCACCACTGTGTTGTAGAGCTTTGAAGACTCAGTGAGACAACAAGATCCACAGACGAAATCGTCGATGTTGAGGTGCCTGCGTTTGTAGGGGAGTGACTCCCTCACAACAAGGGAGATTCCTTCTAGCTGTCCTTGATGCACACAGAGTCCTTGTGACTCTAAAGGATTCACGGCCAGGGATGTTGCAGGATGGTTGCAAAGCATGGAGAGAAAGTTGCAGTAGGAGGCTTCCAACCAGGAGCAGTCTTGTCTTTGCGTCTGGCACAGTCCAACAGCAGAATCCAGTGTCCAGGAGCACAAGAGTCTTTTGGATGATACTGAAGACGAGTCTTGCAGCAGAATCTTTGGTCAGATGAATCAAGGGCCCTACTCTCCAGGGAACCCTAAAGTAACCCGGGTAGGGGGTTGGACAGCTTCTGCAGTGACCCACCTATCTCAGGGATGCTACTCTGGTGGTCTGGCCGGTCAAAGGCTCTCAGGGACTTCTGCTTATCTTGCATTCAAGATGGCAGAATAAAGCGGCCACCTGGAGGAGCTCTGGGCAACTCCCTGGAGGCGGTGATAGACAGGGGGTAGGTCCCTCCCCTGTCCTTTGTGTAGTTTTGTGACAGAGTGGGAGCCAAAGGCTCCAGAACTGGGGCAAACTGGTTTATGCAAGGAGGACCCTTCAAAGCAGTCTGATGGTGCTTTGAAGCACCCCCACCCTAGCCCAGAGACACCTAATTCTAAAGGAGAGGTGGCTACACCTCTCCTCTACTGCAAATCCTATGTTCCCCCTTCCCCTTCCTGAGTTAGGCTCACCAGCAGGAGGGCAGAACAGTGTCTGGGGTCAGTGGCAGCACTGGCTTGCACGCAGGCCATGCAAGTCTACACAGGTAGAGATGGGGGTCCTTTAGGGAAACATCCTTTACAACGCAACTTTTACCACGCAGTGCCTTTACGATGCAACTTTTACAACACAAACCATTACAACACATTGCGCTGGGGGCGCTCTAGGATAGGGAATAGGTTTAATGTACTATCCAACACCTTCCCTACTATCCACGGGGACTGGAGTTGGAATAGTAAATTAAACTATTCACTATCCAGCGCCCCAAAGCACTATGCGTTGTAAAGGCATGCGTTGTAAAAACAGCGTTGTAAAGGCATGCGATGTAAAAGCATGCGTTGTAACGTCATACATCCGTCCTTTAAGGAGCCCCCCTGAGTACTTGGTATCATGCAACTAATACTTGAATGCGTGAATGCTTGAAGCAATGTAGTTGCATGATTCCAACATGTTCGATACCAAACATGACTAGGTTTGGTGAAGCCATTATGTGGTTGGACATCTCGAGCTTGCCAGTGTCCACTACATACATTAAAATGGCTTCCCGCACTTACAATGTACAGAGAATGGAGTCTGGGGTATGTAGGGGTATCACTTCTCATGCAGGGGTACTCTCACACTTAGAACCATGCCCCCTGCTTGTGGGCTGAAGGGCTCATTTTAGGGGTGACTTTTAGGTTTTAAGTGGAGAAGCGTGGCTCAGTGGTTAGAGGCGGCAGACCCAGAAGCTGAGATCGGCCGTGGACCAGGGTTCGATTCCCCGCCTCGGCGGGTCTCGGGCTCAAAAATTCCACGGATTCGACAATTCTCGCTCCGGTGCCTACTCAACTCACGGGGTCACACTCTGTGACTCTGGGCAATAGCATGCTTAATCTCCACTACGGCCCCTCGCGGCGGGATGCCTGGCTTTCACCTTGTGGATACCATGCCGGGGTACCTCACAGGGGAATACCAGGACGGGTTCCCTAAGCAAGCGCTTAGATACCGGGTCGGTGATTTGCGCTATATAAATACATGTACATTTACATTTACAAGTGCAGTGACCGGGATATAAGGTAAACCTTATATCTGGAGTGAAAATGCAGGCACCATTTCACACAGTCTGCAATGGCAGACCTGCAGACACAGTTTGCATGAGCTCCCATGGGTGGCATATAACATGCTCTGACCCATGGGATAGCCCTGGTGTATCAATGCCCTGGGTATCTTAGTACCATATACGAGGTACTTATAGGGGTACACCAGTATGCCAATTCTGGGGTGTACAAAATACTTACCAGTCATAATTTCACGTACTATAGTCAAAACACACTGAGACCAGGCCAAAAGTGGGGGCAACCATGTCATATAGATCCTACTTTCCTACACATAGAGTGCTGCCATAATTTGCAACCTTTTTGCAAGCCATCAAAATGGTCAAACATTAATGATCTGGTCCACGTCAATCAGACAGGGTTCCGGAGAGGATTTAGAACTACCATGAGCATCCTAGCCGTAACAATAATAGCAGACAAGTGTAGGTGCTTAAAGAAAAAGCTACATCTATGCTTTATAAACTTCAAAGTAGCATTTGACAGGGTGGACAGGGCCTTCTGTGGGGAAAATTAAGGTTGTGGGGGCTCTTCCAGATAGAATACTATGCACCACTGAGCAGTTGTACACACACACTTGGATCCAAGTTAAACAGGCTGATGGTAATAGACTATCAAGGAACTTAAACCCTAACAATATGTCCCAGGCAGGGGGGCGCTAGGTGGCGCTCTGGCCGCTCTGGCGTAAAGCTCCCGCCGATCCGGGCGGATTTCTACACATAAACCCCATCCTGCCATCTCATATTGCTCTGTGAGTGTCACCATTCGTTATCGGAAGGTACGCTAGTGCTGCAGACCGAAATTGGAGCCGAAACTCCGATAAATACAGGAGCCACGCGCTGGGGGACGCGGCGGCGGAGCGCAAGCTGAACGCCCCCTGGAGAGCTGCTCTGGCCACGAGATCTACGGGAGGCCGCTGCTGCATAGGCCCCAACACGACGCAGCTGGAGACAGTGCGGGGTCGCTTGCTGGAGCACCCTGTTGGACCTCTCCCCTGCTGAACGAACGCATAGGTAAAGGTAACGGACTGCCTGCTGAACACCCTTGTTGCCACACGAGACTTCACCCGCGGACGTGAGAGGCGACAGAAGGTCGGAGGGGACACTCGGGACCCAGTTGAGGATATGGTGAGGGGAGCTGGAGGCTGGTGACACTAGGGGCTCTGGAATAGCGGCTGGGCCCTTGGAAAGGCTGTGGCGGTGCGGGAGAGGCTGCAGGGACGCCCTACACGGGGGAGAAACGGGAATTGTGCCCAGAGCCGCCATTTTAAATTGGACTGGTCGCCTGAACACTGGAGCTGGTGCAGGCATGCACTGGCTAGGCTAAAACTGCGGGAGCATCACTATCGCCATTAGAGCTGACCCACTGGGCGCTCATCCCCACGGCCGGCGGCCCCCCTCCCTTGTTGACCACCTCAGGGCCGGAGTATTGCATAGGCCCCCCCCCCCCGAGGAATTACCGGGCCCTTCGTCGCCATTTTGTTGACGGGAGGGCCGTAATTCCTAGCGAGCGGGAGCAAACACTGACGCAGATTGCAAAAGATCCTTAGACTTACAAGCGCCCTGTGGCCCTGACAAGATCTTTGCCCGCTGAAGACTCCCGGGTCTGGCTCTGATCTTGACTGCCGGTGGGGGGAAATACGGGGACGCTGCGGGAGCCACGGGAGTGAAGGCTGCCTGCGAGGACCCTTCCAGCACACACCACGACTGCCTCCCTGACACCAGCCAGACTCAGGCTGCCGACACCAGATCGACATGGGAAGGACAGAACCCAGGCAGTCGAAGCTGACATTCGACACCCGCAAAACACCCAGCTCCGCTTCTAGGGATCAGGGTGATGAGTCCCTCCAGAAACCAGGGAGGAGTGGTGGAAGGCATTGCTGGTGGGGATGCAGCAGAGCCTTACCTCCATCGACTCTAAAATCGACTCCATGAGCAACAGGCTGGACAACGTTGTGGCGAAGATGGATAAACATGAAGAGAGGCTGAAGGAGGCGGAACATAGGGTGTCAGACTTGGTGGATGGAGCGGGTATAAGCAGGCAGCACATGCTGCAAATGGACAAACTCCTAAAGGTCATTGCAGAGAAGAACGAGGAGTTGGAAGCCCGCTCCAGGAGAAATAACATACGAATGCTAGGCCTAGCTGAAACCACCAAGACGGGGAGGCTCGAAGACTTTATGGAAGGACTACTGGCCGACCTGTTCGGGAAAGACTCATTCTCTGCACATATGGTTTGAAAGGGCTCACAGATCTTTAGCGATACGTCCCCCTTCAGGAGCCCCCCCGTGCCCGGTGATAATGCGGTTCCTGAATTACCGCGACAGAGACACTGTGCTGCACCTGGAGCGTGAAAAAGGGGAAGTGTGATATGGGAACACAACCTTATCCTTCTACCCCAACTTCACACAAAACGTGCAGGACGCCCGTCGCAAATTCATAGCGGTGAAAAAGAAGCTACAAACCTAAGGCATCCAGTATGCTATGCTGTACCCCGCGAGGTTACGGATCCATCATCGGGGGGCAACGCACATCTTCAATACACCACAACAGGCGGAGGAGTACCTCAAGCGCGACAGGCGATCATCTTCCAGGGAGGAGGCTTGCGCGACAGCGCTCGCGATCCCAATCACCACTATCGGAGCCGGCATGACGACGAAGGCCTGCACAGGACTATGCACTCGGCGGCGCTGCTACTGGCCCTTTACTGGACGCTCTGCAGATTGGTGATGTATAAACTCAGAAGTTGTCATGTTGGCATAATTGGCCGCCTGGACACTCACCTCCATCCCGTCAGACCGACCCCTGTGGCCCAGGAGGTTGCGGATGGGTGCGATAGAGAGGTAGAGTGGCAATGGCGGGAGTACATAGTGGCCCCCAATTGAGGGCATTCCCCCTGTTTCTTTTTGGAATGGTTCGATGGTTGGGAGCGCAGAAGCTCTGTTTTGGGGAGGTTGACTGAGGGGGGGGGTGGGGGGGATATTTCTTCCTGGCAAGTTGGGGTAGCCGGTGTGGGTGATGGAGGGAGGGACGGGAGGGAGCATAGTGCGATGAGAGTGAGCGGCGTGAGACAGAGAGGTGAATGTGACCACAACAGTATACAGAATGCACAGTACGATAGTCATGACTGACGACCACAATGATAGAGTAGCCCTACACATCATCTCTTGGAATGTGAGGGGACTGAATGACCCCAGGAAACGAAGGCAGGTGCTGGGCTATTTAGACCGCCATCAAGTCCACATTGCTCTCCTACAGGTGACTCATCTTGCACAAGGAAGTGCACCCCGGTTTGCATCACGCTGGGCATCACATAGATGCGTTGCATCTTACTCGAATTACTCTAGGGGAGTGGTACTTATTAAACGAGGAGCCAGATTTGTTGAGGGTGGGATGGATGTGGACCCTGAGGGAAGGTACTGTTTGCTGTGGGGCAAGCTACACTCACACGATGTCGTCTTTGCGAATTACTACGGGCCTAATGATGATGATGCTCATCATCTACTTACACTACGGGGCAAACTCCACACGCTTGGGCATAGGTATGTCTTTTGGGGTGGAGACTTTAACACTGTAGTGAACCCTAGCATGGATCGGTCAAATGTTACTGCGACGCACTACACCACATCTCAACGCACATTGCAGGACATCGTAGCTACAGATAGTTTGTTAGACACTTGGCGTTATCTGCATCCTACATTGAAGGAAGGGACTCACCATTCTGCTATGCACAACACCTGGGCCAGATTGGGTTATGTGTTCATCTTCAGAGGCATAGCACAATGGGTAGATAAGGCGGCACACCTGGCTAAAACATTCTCCGATCACTCCCCAGTGACGGTCACCGTGAAACCCCCGGTGGAACTGGCCCCCTACATCAACTGGAGGCTCAACCGCCTACACTTACAGGACGTAGTCTTTAAAGCAGAGATAGAGCAGGAGATAACGGAATTCTTCCCCAGAAATACGAACTCTGTCGCCAGTCTGACAACAGTATGGGAGGCATTTAAAGTGACCTTGCGAGGGTGGTGCATTTCCAAAGGAGGGGCATATTGAAGGATCTCGACGGACCCTGAACACACTGGAGAAAGAGCTGAAGGGATTGGAGCGGGAGATATCAGGCGGGGACGAGTCAGACTCCCTAAAAGCTAGCTTGCGAGAGAAAATGTCGGAGTATAAGGAGGTTGCCGAACGGGAATGTAAATTCCGGGGGAAACACTGCACGGCCCGGATATATGGGGAGGGGGACAGACCCGGGAAGTCTCTTGCGGGAGCAGTCAGACCCCCTAGATTCCGAAACTATGTCACCGAGCTGCAAAACGAGCAGGGGAGGACATGCAGGAACCTGCCGGACCAAATGTCTACCCTTACGAAGTATTATAAGAAGCTGTATACGTCACAGGTACAACACACGCTGGACCTTAGGGACTATTTCGAGGACGTAGCCCTAGCATGCCTGGGAGACGTGCAACGTACATTTTTGGCTCACGAACTTGAAGTCGATGAGATCACTGAGGCTATAATGAGCATGAAGTCGGGGAAAGCCCCGGGGTCTGATGGAATCCCTATAGATTTCTATAAGACCTATGTTTCCATTTTAGTGCCCATTCTCAAAGCAGTATTTTAGGAGGCACTGGAAGAGGGTACCCTTCCTGAAACCATGAGAGAGGCCCAAATTTTATCTTTGCTTAAACCCGGTAAACCTCCTGACCAATGCGACTTGCACCGACCCCTGTCCCTTCTCAACAGCGATACAAAAATGTTGGTGAAAGTCCTAGCAACAAGATTGAACCTCCTCCTAGAATGGTTAGTGCTGCCTGATCAGGCGGGGTTCGTGCCAAACCGGGCCACAGTTCATAACCTGGCAGTTCTTCAGGATATAGACCCACGCTGCGCTGCGGTGGCTGTCTTTCTAGACGCCACCAAAGCATTCGACTCCGTAGAGTGGGACTATGTGATGGGGACACTGGCGCACATGGGTATGCCGGAACCTTGCATATGCTGGATCAAACTGCTCTACACTGCGCCATGTGCCAGGGTTCTACTCAACGGGTCACGCTCTGAAACCTTCCCTATCACTAGGGGGACGAGGCAGGGATGCCCCTTGTCTCCCGTCCTATTTGCCATAGCGGTTGAGCCCCTAGCGGCTAAGTTGCGGCAGCACCACAACCATAGAGGCCTTATATACCCCTCCAGGCTAGTGTTGGTGTCTCTATACGCCGGTGACATTACTTTGTACATACACAAACCTCAGGATAATCATAACCCGGTCTTGAGGGAGATCACTAGGTTCGGGGCAATAGCCGGGGTACAAATAAATTGGTGCAAGTCTGCAGTTTTCCCCCTAACTGACCACACGCTCCTGCACCCCCTGGACTACCCATTAACGTGGGAGGAGGGTGACTTTAAATACTTAGGTATTTACATCACCAGGGATAAAGAGGCCCTGCGGAGGACGAATTATGGGCGTGTTATGACTAAAGGGACAGATAACATTACGAGCTGGCTCAAGCTACCCCTTTCGATGGCTGGGAGGGTATCACTAATTAAAATGGTAATAGTACCCACATTTTTATATTTATTCATAAACATCCCCTGCTCACTTCTTTAAAACTCTGAAAACCCAATTGGACCGGTTAATATGGGGGTAAGCAATCACGAATGAAGCTAGACACCCTTACTCTGCCGTACCGTTATGGGGGATTCGATGTGCCTGACTTCGAGCAATACTATCATAGTGCGCAGGCACACTTCGCAGTGTACTGGTTCCATCCTCCCCCATACATGCCCCACCTTGCGATAGAGGATGGGCACATGGCCCCGGTTCCTCCATCGGGCTATGTGTTTATGCCATACAAGGAGCGAGATAGGGACCCTTCCACTGTAGACTACACCGTCAAAGCGTGGCACTGGCTGGCGCGAGCAGAGGGAGTGCCCCAGCTATATTCCCCCAGAATACCACTAGGCAGCTGTCCTCTGCTGCCTGTCACGACTGAAAAGATTTGCAAAAACTTGTTAACTAAACTGCACTATGTGACTTGGGGCGACCTCTATCTCGGGGGGGAATTCCGGACCAAGGACCAGTTCTTTGGCGAGGCCCCGTACTCCTTCATGGACCTCTTCCTTTACACCAGGCTCAGGCAGAGTGTACTGGCCAAGACTTCGGATTTCCCGAGGGAGCTGGAAACATTTACCTCCCTCCACCTGATGCTCCAGACGGATGCCCCTGTGCATGTCACTTCTATGCTGTATGCGCGAGTACACACCGCCCCTCCGAGCTCACCAGTGAGGGCCAGAAAAGAATGGGATAGAGACCTAGATCACCCACTCACAGATGAACAGTGGGAGCTGGCCTGCCTACAGACTGAAATGGTGTCTGGTAGTAGTAGGCTACAACTGCTACATTTTAAATTGTTGTACCGACTGTACCACACGCCAGTGCGACTATATAGGCTCCATCTTCGAGACGACTATAGGTGCTCTCGGTGCGGACAGAGCCCAGTGGATTTTATACATCTGGCATGGAACTGCCCTCAAGTTGCAGAGTACTGGAAGGAGGTTTTCTCGGGACTAGCTGAAATGCTGGGGACCCCTATTGTGCCACACCCCCCCAGAGCCCTACTGGGCCTGGTTGCTGATATAAAAACACCACATCGCAAGTTCCTAGTTATGGGCATACTCCTAGCCAGACGACAGGTGGCGTGTAGATGGGGCAGAGCACCTACATTTAAGGGGTGGATATGTCCACTTGGCAGGAAAACGTACATGCATATGCAGAACAATTGCGGATGAAATCCCGGCCGAGGGATATTTGGGGCCCCTTGATATCTTACCTTTTGGGTCAACAAATGGGGGATGACGTGGCCACCACTGGAACATAGGCTGAATCTGTGATTAACTGAGATGTGTGACTGCGGGGCGAACTGAGGGGGGGGGAGATTTGAGGAGGCGCGAAGGAACGTGGAGGGAGTGGAAGGGAGAGGGATATTCGAACTACCTGGAGAAATCTTTTGCGTTTATTCTGAAGCGAATACTAGATGGAGGAATGTGACTATGACATATGCGTTCTGGACTCAACTAAGATTACTTTGGTCGAACTTTCGAACTTTTTCATCTCACCGATGTTCACTTTCGAGAGAAACTATAGGGGAACTGTTGGAGGGTAGGGATGGGGGGAAGGAGGGAGGGGAAGTTTGTTTGGGGGACTGTATACATGAATCTGACTCTATTACTGCAACTTCACATATGTTGACCGGGTGGTCATTTGTTGTAATATAGAAACTGACTATAAATAAATATTAAAATGTAAAAAAAACCATATGTCCCAGGCGTCAGGCTATAGGAAATCCACATGCTTGGAATGTTCGGCGTCTTAACGACTATCGATAATCTAGATTAATACATACTTATCTCGCTAGGCAAGGAGTGGATGTGTGCTTCTTGCAAGCAAGAGACCCACTTGACAGAGACCACTGAGCCCAGACTCCAAGCCCCATGGTGTGGTGAAACATATTCATCAGTATATTCTAATTAAGAAAGGGTGTTGCCATCCTGTTTAAGGAGGGGCTACTATGGACCACTACCCAAACACTCATAGGCAAGGAGGGGAGATATGTTATCTTAGCAGGGAGACTATCAGCAGCCATTGACGATAGCAGCAGTATATGGCTCAAATCAAGATGCCCCAAATTTCTTCCCGCGGATCTGGAGACTGGTGGCTACTATTACCTCTGGAGCAGTGGTGTGAGGTGTGGACTTCAATGTAGCACTAAAAAGGCAGATGGATCACTCTGGGGCCAGAAAGCATCACCCACAGGCAGTGGGCACACTTAGGGCCATAATGGAGGATAATATGTTAGTAGACATCTGGAGATGCACACACGAGGAACAGAGAGATGGCACTTGCTGTTCTGCATATCACGGCTCCTGGTCGCACAATGACTATTGGCTGACGATCAGGGGTGAGATCACCTAGACGACATCTGTAGAACACCTCCTCCGGACGCTCTCCGACCATGCCCCAGTGCGCCCGATACTGACAATACCGCAGACATCCCCATGCGCATTTTTTTTGCCCCAAACCCGCATACATTACACGACGCCGGTTTATGAAGAAATCCGCACCGCTATAGCCGATTACTTCTCAAACAATAAAGGCACAGTGGCATCGCCATCTACATTATGGGAGGCCTTTAAGGTTGTGATACAGGGGAGTGTACTGCGAAACAGGCAGGGGTGCTGCGAGCAATAAGGAGCACGTTGAGTAGGTTAGAGGCTGACATTGGGAGACTTGAGCTCGCGCAGGCTGTAAACCCCAACCAGACTACACTGGCACATATTTGGAACAAGATGTCGGAGTACACTGAGGAGGCTGAAAGAGAGCTAATATACCTAGGGAAGGAGGCAGCGGCAAGACGAAATGGGGAGGTTGATAGACCCAGCAAGACCCTAGCAGGGCTACTTTGCAAACCACACACCTCTGCCTACGTTGCGGAATTAAAATACAGCAATGGCCTATGGTCACTTCCCTGGCTGCACTGCCAGAGATAATGTCTTCTTTCTATGCCAAACTGTATAGGGCGGGTGGGATCGCCGACAAGACGGAATTACAAGCATACCTTGACACTATAGAACAGGGGTCTTCAAACTGGAGGGAGTCACCCTAGGGGGGCCTCAAGTGATCCCAGGGGAGGCGGCAGGCGCTGGCCAAAAGAAGCATTATGCCGATAACAGAGCATTGTTTTCAGCAGAAACAAAGGAGCAACAGTAAGCCTCTCTGTAATGGGCCATTGGTAACATCGTTTGTCATTTTCATCCTGATTGGAAGAAGGTGCCAAAGGGGAGGACTGGGAGGAGGTGTCAAAAGGGAAGAGACTCCAAATATTCTTCAAAACCAGAACTTAACTACAATGTTTAAATAAGTCTAGCCATATTTAAACATTGTCAGTTTAAAAGAATAATTTCGAACATTTTTGAGGAGGGGCTCCTATGATTTTTTTTCCCCCACTGGGAGGGGCGCATTAAAACGTTTGAAGACCACTGCTATAGAGTTACTATGGTTGGAGGCAGGCCACAGGGAGTACTTGGATGCATTGATAACCTCAAAAGAGATCACTCGCGTTATTGCTGCCACACCGGCTGGCAAGGCTCCTGGCTAGGACATGCTTATGCCCGCCTTCTATAAAGAATACACTGACCTGCTTATCCCACACCTTATTGAAATGTACCACGAGTCACTGATGGTGGACCTGCTTCCGCCATCACTACGCAAGGCCCTAATAGTTACAATCCTTAAACTGGACAAGCCACACGAGCAGTGTGACTCTTACGCCTAATAAATATTGATGCAAAAATATATGCAAAACTATTAGCCAACAGCTTGCTGCCGCTTATGCCCCTGATATCTCACCAGGACTAGTCGGGCCTTATACCTGGACGTGGCACTTCGCACAACCTGCACACCATCTTCTCAGTCATACATCCCCCTCCATCTCTCTATACCAGCAGTAGCGGCTCTCCTTGACGCCACAAATGCGTTTGACACGTTAGAATGGCTGTTTCTCTTCACTCTTTTGACAAGACTTGGGTTCAGCACCGGCTTCATCCAGAAAATCCGCTCCTATACTCTCAACCTATGGCCCGCATGTGCCTCAATGGGCAAATATCAGAAAATTCGAGATTACTGAGGGACCGGGCAGGGATGCCCCCTGTCCCCTCTTATCTTTGCTGTCGCCATGGAGCGTTTGGCCGTCAGGCTACGCAACATCACGCAGAACGCGGAATTGGATTTGCCACTCGAAGGCTGGTGGTGTCGCTGTATGCTGATGACATTACCCTATATATACGTTATCCCTGTACTAATTTCTCACCCTTGACATGTGATGTAATATGCTTTGGAGGGTATTCAGGTATACAAATTAACTGTGGTAAATCTGTACTTTTCGCACTCACCGAGTTGACTGTCCCTTGTCCCACAGACTACCCATTTAAGTGGGCTACTGAGCCTGTCAAATATTTGGAATTTGGCTGACCCGAGATGTAGAGATGCTCTGGAGGGCAAGCTATGGTTGTGCTGTCAAGTCGCGCTGTCTGGAAAAGGCCCCCGCTGGACTCCCTTTCATCCTCACATTGCGGTGGAAACAGATCGGGCGGTGCCGTTACCATTGAGGACAGCTGTGGAGTGTGTGAAGTGGGTATGGGATGGACTCAGGTGCCGGGCTGGCATCCTGGTCCTGCGTGCTCCATCGACCCAGCTGTCAGAAAACCCACTGTTTCCCCCTCTGCAGGACAAAGATGCGGTGAGTAGGGCCACTGAGTTGGGAATCAAAACTATTGCAGACTTGTTTCCCCGGGACAGTTTCTTGACACAATGCCCAGCCTTTGCACGTGGGCGCTCACGGCGCTGGACACACTGCTCTATTATCAATTGCGTTAGACCTTCAGGGCGACATATGACACTTTCCCTGAACCCCTTCCGACCTTTGAAGAGTTGGAGCATTGGTATGCCACTGCGTCCACGTAGAGAATGGTCGCCAGAATCTACCCAATCACAATGAAGACCCCAAGCAGGGCGCTTCTCTGGCGAGGGTGGAGTGGAAGCTGGAGCTGGGCAGCAAGCTCCGAGAAGAAAGATGGGCATATTGCTGTGGGCAGACAGAACGCGTAGCCCCCAATTACAGACTGCGATTGATCCACTTTAAACATCTCAACAAACTGCGCAAAATTTTGAATTGCAACTGCTGTTTTGCGGAGGGCGCCACGTTCCTTCACTTAGCCTCGGAGTGCCTAGGATGGTGGAGTTCTGGAGGAGGGTTTGCGAAACAACTGGCTGCATCATGGGGGCTCCGCACCCTTTGACTTGCCTGCTGGCATATGTTGAGAAGGTGCTTGTGGCGCGCCGCCAGCTGGTGGCAATACTGCTGCTACTAGCCAAGCGCAGAGTAGCAATACATTGGGACCGTCGCCCAGCACTAGCACACGCTGCATGGTTACAGGATGCTGCATATTGTCAAGAACAACTCAATACACATTGGGAGCTCATGCCAGAGCGATCCAGACCATTAGACATCTGGCAAACCTTTGACGTACGCCTTAAAAATTAAGCTGTCAACAAACCGGAGGAAACTGCGTAGAAAGTGTGCAACTAGGAGGACGGGAGGTAGGGGACATGGGTCGATTGATGTTGTAAAATATTGCTATGACTTGCACTGTTATTGAGATGGTTGTAGAGGGGGATGTGCAAAAATTGTTTTTTACTTTCTGCATGGATATGCTCTATATTTTTATCCAATGCTCTATAGGGCTTTGGGAGGGGCGGCCGGACCAGCGGGAGGCCTGCTCCTCAGGGGGGTTTTGGGCCGGGGGCAGCCAGCACCTCAGTTGGGCTGGTTGGGCTGTTTGGGCTCCCTTTAGGCTTCTTGGGCTCCGGTTGGGCTTGCTTTGGGCTGGGGGCCTTTATAACTGGCCATTTCAGGGAGCTACCCACCAGTTTGGTGGTAGTGACCCAACAGCCGGTTGATGGGTGTCCTGGGGGTTTTTGCCTTTTGGGTTGGCATGTGGTTGCTTTGGTGTTGCCTTTCTGTGCGGTGTGTTTCGCGCTGTCGTACAGTTGGGATAAATATACGAAGTTGAACTTTCCTCCGGGTGGAATTGTGTGGCGGGTTGCGGCTGTCAGCTTACCGGTCGTGTGCGTTTCCTGCTGATGGCGCGTATGGAAGATCCAAGGGTTTTGGAGGCCCTCCGCCTCCTCAAAGACGCGGGCCGCATGGATATCTTGAGGCCTGAGGTGAAGGTGAAACCGCCGCGTGTGCAGCCGAGAATGGGGCGGAGGGAAGGGGCACAGCCGGATGGTGGAGGACGGAAGGAGGCGCTGCCGCATGACTCAGACTGCAGCGCCAGGACCGCGTCGGCAGAGAGAGAGTCCGGGCGCGGCTCCGAGGCCCGCACTGAATTTTAAGGTCGGTGCTGGGGGGCGACGCGAGGCCCACACCGAACAAATCTCTATGGGGGGGGGCGGCACGCGGCAGGGGGCGGGGCCAAAGAGACGCAAGGCATCAATGACGTGGAGGCAGGTGGGGGGATACCCCTGCACAGGATGGTTACGGGGAGCTTTGCCCCTATTAATTGATAGCTTGGGGGAGGAGGAGAGGGAGGGGGCAGGGAAGGTTGGGGGGGTTCGGTAGGTACAGGAGGGGGGGCAGGGCCTTTGGGGGTGACAGGAAGGCTGCAGAGCCCGGGGGTAGGGCCGGGCGAGAGGGAGCAGGGATTGTTGCGCGTGGGGGGAGGGTGTTGGCTGAAGGGGGGCGGAGGTGGATTCTGGTTGACAGATTTCGGGGCCCAGGCCGGTGCACAATACGGCAAATAGGCCTGGGGGGTGCCGGAGGGCCGGGGCAGTCGGAGGCCAGCCGAGGGGTTATGGGGCGAGGCAGGGGGAGCACCCAGGGAGAAAAGGGGGCCCAGGGTTTTTTTGGGGGGGAAGAGGGCGGTTCCGTGCGCCGGGAGTTGGAGGCTCTAGTGTGGTGCGATGAGGAGGAAGAGGCGGACGGCTGGGGGATATGGGGTGTGGCTCACTGGGCACGGGGGTGGGGGAACTGGGGGCATTGGGGTCTACCCCTTCGCGTCTGGGGGTCAATCGTCGGAGTGGGGAGAGGTGCTGGGGGAGCGCGGTGTGTCGCTTGTGGATCTGTCGGGGAGGGGGACCATTTTAACCCCGGCATGTTGGACTCCACTTTTTTCTTTCAACAGGAACATATGGTGAGGTGCTCAGGAGAGCAGCATGCGGCTCCAATCCACCGAGGGGATGGGTTGGCTCTGCTTTTTGCGGGCGGTCGTGCTCCCATGAGGGACCGGATGATGGCGTCCTACAGGAGGCGGGCGGTAAGTCCCTGCCAGCCCCACCCGAAGGGTCGAGACGGCCGACGGGGGCAGAGGTCCGTCAGTACCGATCGGGACCCTGAAGAGTATCATGTGGAGAGGAGGAGGGAGAGTGTGGATTTGGGGGAACTGCTCCGTACTTGTAGGGAACGGGCAGGACTGAGCAGGCTGGAGCCCGCGGAGGGCGGCCGATGGTAGGACAGGCGGGGTATCACATGTTTGGATCAGGAGGAGGGGGAGATGTCGCAGCTAGACTACAATGATGACAGCACGGAGGAAGGGGAAATTCGGGAGGGTCAGGGGAAAGGACAGGATGGGGGGAGTGAAGTAATGCTGGTCCTAATTTTTTGCAGGCACAAAAGAGGTGCAGAACAGATAGAGTGGCGGCCCCCCCTGCTTCACTGGTTAGGCGGCGGGATCCGGTGCGGACACCGACCTTGACGCCAGGTAAGAAACGTTGCGGAGCAGGGAGCGGGTCAGGCGGGGCCCAACGGGACAAGTTGTCGGTCGGCACAATGCTAAAGGAGGGGAAGAAGGGGTGCGCCTAAATAAAGGAACGTATGTGCGGGACATGGGGTGGGATCCGACGAGGCGGGTGCTAGCGGGGCGGGTCCACAGACGCAAAGAAGGATGGGGGACCAAGGAGGGTAAGGAGGGGAAAGAGAGTCATGATATACCGGTGCGCAATATACATGATATGGGCATTACGAAACCCCTGGGGGCACAGTTGTCGCTGGCCACCAAGGAGAAGATTTGGAAAGGGGACTATGTGGATATCTTAAAGCTCCTGCACCGTCAGCTGACGACGAAGGAGGGGTTGAAGGAGGAGGAACAGGAGTGGACTAAGTGGCCAAATGTTCTCCTGAACATAGAAAATTGGTTGGTGTTTCTTTTTTTTATTTGCCAGCGTGTACTGCGAGAAGTACTCGGACCAGTCGGTCGCGCTTTTTAAATATATGGACGTGATCTGGAGGGCGCAGGTCACGTATGGGGGTTATGCATTGTCGCATTATGATGAGGGGTTTCGAGCACGCTTGGCGGCGGACCCGGAGGCGGAGTGGGGAGAACTCGACTTGGATCTGTATTAGCTGACCATGGGGGCAAAGTTTGGGAAAACGATCTATGTGCGTTGTTTGAGCGTTTCAGTACCTTCTTACAGTGGGTTTTTTCCTGAAACACAGGCAATGAGACGGTGACGCACTACCTTGATGACTTCTTCTTGGTGGGATGGCCTGGTTCGGCGGACTGCCAGCAGCAGCTGGACAGTTTTACGGAACTCATGGGCTACCTGGGTGTGCTCCTGGTGCCAGAGAAGACACAGGGTCCCAGCACGGTCCTGTGTTTTCTGGGAATAGACCTTGACTCCGTGGCCATGGAAACACGCCTGCCATAGGACAAGAAGGTGCACATGCTGTCATTGGTGGACAACATGTTCAGGAAACAGAAGGGGACAGTTCAGGAGGTGCAGATTCTTCTGGGGCATTTGAACTCCGCGTGCCGTGTCGTACGGGTGGGTCATACATTTTGCAGACGGCTGGGGTTGGTGCTGTCCGGACTATCGCTTCCACATCATCATCTGTGATTGTCGGCAGGGAAGTAGGAGGACCTGCGCATGTGGCGGGCCTTTTCGGAGCGCTTCAATGGTATACCCATGGCGCCTCTCGAAGACTGGGAATGGGACGTGACCATCTCATCGGATGTGGCGGGGTGGGCGGTTCCTGTCAGTACTGGCGGGGGAAGTGGTGCGCAGAGGAATAGCTGCCACATTGGCAGGGCGGGGGGTGGAGAATTGCGTTCTTGGAACTTTTCCCGCTGGGGGTGGCAGTGACTGTGTGGGTGCGAGAGCTAGCACACAAACGGGTGATCTTCAGAGTGGACAACATGTCAGTGGTGCAGGTCGTCAATAGGCAGCCGGCCAGGGACCCGCAGGTGCTCAAGTTGATGAGAGTGTTTGTACTGCGATGTTTGGAACATGACATTTTGTTTCAAGCACCACATGTGCCAGGGGTGGACAATGACATTGCGGATGCTTTGTCTCGTTCACAGTGGCAGAGATTCCATGGGTTAGCCTTGGAGGCGGACGAACGCAAGACGCCATTGCCGTTGGGACTGTAGTCAGTAGGAGAGGCCGGGTCGTACAACTGGTAAGAGCGTCGGTGGCCGTGTCTACCTGGAGAGCGTACGAGCAGGCATGGGGGGAATTCTTGGAAGGTGGGGCAGTGCGGCAGGACAATCGCTGGCGGCGGAGCGAACATGTAGTGCAGTTTATGCTGCAGATTATGGACAAGGGGATGTCGAAAGCGATAATTTCCGGCAAGTTGTCAGTCAACCCTTTCATGGGGAAGTTGTGGTAGGGTTACGCGCCGTCAGCGGGAGAATTGGGAGCGCGTCTATTGGAAGGTTGGGTGCGGGAGAGGTGTGCCAAGGTTAGCCAACGCCGGCCCATCACGGCGGGTATGATTGTAGGCTTGATACAGCTTTTGCCGACGATTTACCGCAACCAGGAGGAGACCATTCTGTTTTCCACACTCATGTCGTGGATGTATTTTGGGGCTTTTCGAATTTCGGAACTGGTGGGGCCCAGGGGGAGGCCAGGGGTCCATTGGGAGGAGGTGGAACTGAGATCTCGGGAGGTGGCGGTGCTGTTACGGTGATCAAAGACCGACCAACGGGGAGCGGGGAAGTGGATCATGGATCCGGTGGAGAAAGGGGCAGTGTGCCCAGCAGGGTGGGGGGGTTTGGCGTCGAGGAGGAGAGCGGTAACAGGGGAAGTTTTTTGCCAGGTCGACAAGGGCAGAGTAACGGCAGCTCAACTGCTATGGGTCCTTCGGCACGCCCTATACGCCAAGGGTGAGGATCCAAGGGTTTTTGGGACACATTCTTTCCATATAGGTGCGGCAACGGATGCAGCTAAAAAGGGTTGGGGGAGGGAGGAGCTAATGCTCTTGGGGGATTGGAAATCGGACTGCTACAAGACATACATCAGGTTGAGGGGTGTGGGGATGGAGGATCAAGCTTGATTTGCGGTCCCCTTGTCATACATGTGTGTCTTTTCAGGTGCGGTAGCGGGGCCGGACGAAGCAGTCCTGTCTATCCTCATTATGGGACACTTCTTTGTGAAGTGAAGGGAACGTGCTGTGTGGGCTAAGAACAGAAATCTAAATCTGGAATTGGACCGTAGCCTTTTTGCGTGTCATTGGCAAAGAAAAAGGGGCATGAGGTGGCATGAGCTGTTGCCAGCTTTGAGTAAGGTGGTCAGGAAGGGAGTTTGTCCGGATGTTTTAGTCATTCACTTGGGGGAGAACGATTTAGTTCAATGCAAGGGCCTAGCTTTGGTGAAGCAGATGAAGCGAGATTTGCTGGAGGTACGGTGGCAGTGGTCAGGTTGCCACATAATATGGTCAGAGTTTATACCCAGGCGGATTTGGAGAGGAGCGGAGCGACCGGCGGCCATAGATAGGACGCGTAGGAAGATCAATGGGGATATGAGGATTTTCGGCCATTTCAGGGAGCTACCCACCATTTTGATGGCAGTGACCCAACAGTCGGTTGCAGGGTTTTTGCCTTTTCCTGCCCCCCCCCGCCCTCCAACCCCTTTTTGGGGTGGTTTCTTTTGTTCCCATGGGTTTTTCCTGTTCATTAGAGTTTTCGTGAGTTTGCTGCAATCTTGAGATCTTGAGGTGGTCTTATTAGGAGCAGGTGCGTCGGGGGCTGCATTGTATGGGGGTTTTGTCGCTGGTGCTGGTGTGTTTGTACAGGCTTTTGGGGTGGCGTTTTTTCCTAAGTCCTGGGGGATTTAATGCGGTGTGGTTTACAGTTGGGATAAATATAAGAAGTTATCTAGTTAGGTAGGTAGGAATGTTAGGAATTGCAAGTTTGTGTTTATAATTGTTGCAGGGGGGAACCATGTTTAGGGGAAGGGGGTAGGGGATATGTTAGGAAGACTATATTTAGCAAGGTTTAGTTTTATACGGCACAGGCCAAGGGAAGTTATTTGTAAGGTGCACCTGTTTCCAATACAGCTGCCTTTTTCACACCAACAAGCTGGTCTGTGGTCTGTGCTGCCCCCCTTTGAGGGCCCAAAGTATGCTTTTTTGCCTGTACTGTAAGCCTTAACTGATATGCAATAAACTTAATACATAAAAACAAAATTATCAAAAATCAATCACACAGTTAAAATCTTAGCAAAGCAGAGACAGAAGTAACAAATTACTGTCATATTTGACATTGGCCCATGTTTAGGCTACCATGCTTCCATGCTAGTTGTGGGCAGACCAGTTCAAAATTGCAGCTATATTAAAGAAATATTTTCAAAGATAACACTGTTGCCTCGTTACCTCTATGCCAAACTAATTTTTATTCTACACACTACTACACACAAACTAACCACTTCATGAAGGATTGGGCAGGCAAACCCTATACCTAAATGTAAACCTTCCAAAGTGTAAATACAACTTTTGACCCATGCACCTAAATAAAAAGGGAGCAAAAGCTTCTATACACACATAGATATGGTAAAGCTTATCTGCTCAGAGCAGAAAGAGCCCAACATCACTCAATGAATCTATTGCATAATTTTATTACACACAGAAATCCAGAAGTGCATCTCAAACAATCCCTAAATGGACAAGCATGAGAAACATCCTAATAACCAAAAGCGGCATACACTTTTACTTTGGACATCGGCCTGCTGGCTTAAGGCTGGCAAATGCATGTTGTCATTTTATAACCGAATGTATACCCTGCCTCCGGCAAACTCAGAAATCCAGAAACCAGACGACATTATCTAGATTGCTGAACCTTGCGCACCAGATAAACCTCTAACCCAAACTGCAGTCCTTTAAGCATGCCATAGCCATATCACAGAAAGTTTGAAATAGTGTGAGTGTACTTCTCCATATATCAAGGAGATTTGTTTACTTTATTGACTCAACACAAACCACAACAAGGAGGCAAACAAACTTCCATCTTCAACCAGTTTGCTGCGGCCGCGATTTCGCGGCAGTGCGGCACTTCCGCAAAACGGGAGGGGCCGCGTCGGCCTTTGGACGTTTGCAGCACTACGAAGGTAGTGCTTACGACGTCCAACGGCTGACGGCAGCACTTAAGAGGTTAAGAACTGTAAATGAGGATTTCATGATGATTGAGAAATGGAGGATCAGCTTTTAAGATAGGACTTTTAATTACAACAGAGAATTCTAGCTGCAAAAACTGTGAATTATTTTGCTGTGATGACTATGGTATGCTTAGTCTCCCATCATCCATCCAGACAATTTAACCCTTGTAACACAGGAGGGGAAGTGAATACATATATGCATGTATGTATGTATTACCCAGTGGCAGTCCCCACTGGGTAGTATAGTTAGGTCAGCTGTTCCACAGGAAGAACGTGTATTATGTTGCTAATAACGTTGGTACCGTTGAACAAATCTCCACAAATCTTTCCAAAAAGGAGCTACTTTTTGACAAGTTTGTGCATGGAAAGTTTCAGGGTGATCGGGCAAGTTGGGGCCGAGATAAAAGGGGGGTCCCAAAACACAAAATACCCATGCATTTTTCATAGACTTTTTTAAGAGAGGGGTTGGCCTAACGGCTAAGGCGCTCGACCTCGGACCTGGGGATCTGGGTTCGAGTCTCGGTAACTACGCCAAAAACCCCCTGTGATTCTGGGCAAATCATTTAATCTCCCCGTGCCTAAAATGAAAGTGTGTCCTCATGTAACGTAACTGGTGCTATGTAAAGCGCTCTGATAACTGATTCGGTTCGGTTCTAGTTCGCGCTATATAAAACTGCAAAAAATAAAATAAAATATATAAGAAGGACTGCAGTAAAAGCTGCTGAACAGAATTACACCAAATTTAGCAGGATGCTAAATCTTGGTACTCAGATTGTACTCTCAGCAGTGGGGAGATCCTTGGTTCACCAGAGCTGAGAACGCACAATGTCAGCTGTTCTGTATGCTGGAATTTTCAAGGCGACTCTCACTCAGAGACACTTTTCGTCTTGAGTGGAGCTCCGGCATCCTGTACTACTTCTAGCCCATATCACTCCTGCCCAGAGATCTCTAGAAGATCAGGAACAACCGAGCCCAAGTCGTCCTTGTGGCTCCAGACTGGTCTTGGAGAGTTTGGTATCCTGAGTTGTTCAGCATGGTTATCAGTTCTCTGGTCAGGCTGCCTCTCTCTGGGAGTATCTTCCGGCACAACAGCAGGGGAAGGTTCCCCACCTGAACCTGCCAACGTTCCGGCTTCATGCAGGGAGATTGAGTGGCAACAGTTGACAACTTTCGACCTTCTGCCTGAAAGGTACAATTTTATCTTAGCAGCCAGGCATCCCCCTACAAAGATGGTATACACCTCCCACTGGGGCAAGTTGTGTCATGGTGTGCAGAAAAGCAAGTTGACCCTCTTTCTGCTCCCATTTCTCAGGTCCTTCTGCTTATTCTTTCTCTTGCCCAGCAGGGGCTCTGATTTTGGCACCTTAAAGGATGATCTTTCTGCCATCTCAGTGGTTGCCAGATCAGCCATCCCTTTTGAAAGGTCTGCAACACCTATTCTCACTGTAACCCTTCATCATGCCACAGTGGGACCTTAATCTAGTGCTCACTTCCTGACGTGCACTCCTTTCAGCCACTGCATAACTCTCCACTCAGGCTCCTTATCATCAAGTGGCCTTCCTTGTGGCAATAACATCCGCCCAGAGGGTCAGTGAGCTTCAGCCTTTGTCATCTATGTCTCGGTACCTGAACATCTTCCTAGACAAGCTGGTTCTTCGCACTAAAGCTTCCTTCCTGCCAAAATTTGTCACTCCCTTTCATGTAGGCCACGCCATCATCCCGCCTATCTTGTAATTTCTGCCGCATCCATCTAATGAAGAGGAGCGACTTCACTGACTGGACCCAAAAAGAGCATTGTCGTTCTACCTTGACCACACAAAAGAGTTACGGTTGGTCGACCAGCTCTTCATGAGGTATGTCAGAGCGAAGAAAGGGAAGGCCGGGCAAAAAAAGACCATCTTCTGATGGATCATCCTATGTATTAAGATCTGCTACGCATTGGCCAAGAAGCAACCCGCTGACGGCTTGCGTGTTTATTCCAGCAGAGCTAAGGCTGTGACCACTGCGTTAGAATCTGGAGTTCTGGTCATGGATATTTGCCAGGCAGCGATGTGGGCTTCTCTGCACACGTTCACGAAGCACAACTGCTTCAGGTCCATCAGGTCCTTTGTGACGAGCACTTTGCTCATTTGGTCCTACGAGGACTATTTAGTGTGAAACAGTTTCGAAGACCCACCCCATGGAAGGTATTGCACCGGTATGTATTTTAAGGTAATGAATCAGCAGCTAAAAGTCTCTATCAGATGAACACTTTATCTGGTAAAGAATCTAGCTAGCCACAGAATCCATACAGACCCACCCATCCTCCCTGCTTTGCGAACGGATTTCTAGAGACATGTGTGTCCCTCTTTCAGGGCCAAAGCTTTCCACACCTGTGGTCAGTGCTCTTCGTGGCTCTACACTTCTGGCATGACAAATCACAAAAAGAAATGGACGTCAGCGTGCTGGCATAGGGCCTATGTAGGCACTGCACATGTCACGTCTGGCATGGACGATACCACGCGGAGCTTAACGACGGCACCTACTGGTGCGCAGGGGTACTGAGTAAGAAAACTTTCCAGATCCAGTTTGACACCTGGGCATAATTCTAAGGTAAATAATCTGCAGCTATAAATAGTCTCTACCAGATAAGGTGTTACCGAAGGTAAGTAACTTGCTCACTACAATGAGAATTATGATATAAATAATTAATAATTCCATATAAATTTCTGTTGCAGATGAAATTCCCCAAATATCAAGATGATTAGAAAAACGTTTTCCTCCTGCTGTATCCTCCCTCATTTATGTAACTTTGGCCTCTGCCTTCAATAAAATCAAGACAAGTTTCAATAAATAAGAAAATGTTTGCATGAGCTGGCTCAATGTTTGGTTATAATGGTGGGAAAGATCAGATTATAATCTGGTATGCTCTACGTGATGGTGTTTGCTGAGAATGCTCCAACAGAGTTTACCCATACATCAAATATATGGCCAAAGCTTTTTTTTATTTATTGAGGCATAGGCCTGCCCCTGGAAACATGCTGCTATGAATCTTTCCTGGAACAAATCTTCCCAGTAGAAAAGAGAACTCGCTACCTAAAATTTCGATTGGGCACCCTACCAATAGCTTCAGTAACCAAAAGATGGTCAACATAGCCTGATGAGGGAGCAAACCTGTGCCATTGTTCCCCGGGAGGTCCGGAAACATTTAGAGTGGATTGTTGTGCCATCAAACGTCAAGTATCGGAAATACTATTTACATCTGCTTTATGTTACACACAACATCAGGAAATGTAACAAAGCAGAAGAACTTTGCATTCGATCAGATGATAAAAAATAGGTAATGCTGTTTCATCTTATATCTACACAGCATGGAAGTCAAGACTACGAGCTTAGGGATCTCTCTACATACTCTTAATATTATATCGGAGTCAAAGGCCTGAATGAGCAGGCCATCTGAACGATTTCTAAGATAACAACTGGCCTAGAACCAGCCTTTTCAAAGTTTCTACAATGCCCAAAGCAAGAACGTGTCACGAACTCAACAAACACTTTCCCAGTTTAACATGGAACAGTCTGTAATTGTACCTATTGAGATAATCCACTGGAAAAAGTATTGTTCTACTGCTGTCACTTGGTGAAATTACTTACCTGTCTAAGGGGTCGATATTGAGGACAGGATTAACACACTCACATTTTATGTTTGCTGTTTTAATATGTAGGTGTCTTTAACCCCTTGGCCACGGCGGTAATTCCGCCGCAGCACTGGGTGGGAGGGGGGGTCTGCGGCGCCGACATGCTTGTGACGGAACCACTCCGTCACGAGCCACGGGCGCGCTGTGCTCATGACAGAGTGGTCCGTCACGGCGGTAATTCCGCCGCAGCACTGGGTGGGAGGGGGGGGTCGCGCGGCGCCGCCATGCTTGTGACGGAACCACTCCGCCACGGGCGCGCTGTGCTCATGACAGAGTGGTTCCGTCACGGCCCCGACCGCTCATTAATTCAGCCGCGCAGGCGGGGAATTGATGCCGCGTGGGCGGGGCGGCCGCGGCGTGACAGAACCACTCCGTCATGAGCACAGTGCGCCCGTGGCTCATGACAGAGTGGTTCCGTCACTAGCACAGAACGGGTTAAGGAATGTTTAGGAATGTTCTTTTCATTGATGTTCTATGTTAAGAAGGCCTTGTTGGAGAATGTTAGTGGTCATCATTTGAAGACTGGCAGTGAATCTTACAAGAACTGATTGTGGGTCCTTTGATGAATAAATCTTCTTATTCAACTTTATACTTGTTCTTGGATTTCTTCTGGAACTACTTACTACATTTACTGGTGACGAGAATGGTATACGAACCCACACGTGCAAAGCACAATGGATTAGCAATCCTAAGTGAATATTACGCACAGTTTTTTCAGTGTTACGCTGACATTCTCCAGCCTTTGAGGGATCTTTTTTTTTTTAAATGTTAAATATGTATGGTCTGAAGAATGCCAAAGAGTTTTCAAATCTATTAAGAAACTTATTATAACAGCACCAGCCATTAAACCTTTTATGCATGGTGCAAAATGCATCATTACAGTTGATGCAAGTGCAAAAGGTTTGGGGACAGTTCTTAGCCAGATGGTTGAAGGTAAGGAATGTACTGTTGCTTTTGCTTCGCGCACATTGAATGTTAGTGAAAAGAATTATAGCACAATTGAGCGCGAAGCGCTAGCATGTTCTTGGGCTTCCGAAAAAATCAGGATATATATTTGAGGCACCAGATATGAACTACATACTGACAATAAACCATTAATATTTATGTTGGGGGACAGTTGTTCAAATAAAGCTTCATGTAGGCTCATACGGATCTTGTCTAAATTACAAGAATTTAATTTTGAGATTAAGTATATTCCTGGTTGGAAAAATGTTAGGGCTGATTGTTTGTCAAGGTTACCTGTTACTTCAGAGGATTCCCTTGAGTGTGCCAATACGAATTTGGAAGACATGGAATATGTGTTTACTGTTCAAGATATAAATGAACAATTCAAGATCTCTGAAAAAGAATGGTTAGATTGTTGTGACATGTTGAAAAACGCTGGCTGCTGATGCCAGTCCGAATGGCATACGCTTGTACATATATACACCAAATGGTGTCACAAAGGTAGTGAGATGTTGTGAACTTTCATGTAAAGGTATTAAATGATACGCAGAGCGTAAATCAATTGTGGAAAAACACTTACTACCTCCTACTCTAGCTAACATTTCGTAGATTCTAGGGAGGGGATGGCAATCTACTAGGATATTTCTATTAAGGACCCTTAAGTCTGCACACAAGCGTATATTGCCTGAGCTTTTGCATGCGACTACAGCAGCCGAAACCCATTCTGATGACTCAACCTGTTCAATTATACCTTGAAAACACATATTATCAAGTAACTTCTTGAGATCTTCTTGTCCTGAAAGCGGTACAGGTCTTACTTTCTGCTTTATCAGGTGAAAAAGTTTCTAGTTAAGGGTTGGCCAGATGACAGGTATATGTCTATGGAATTAAGATGTTTTGCTAAGGTTTCATCAGAGTTATCCTTAGTGAACAATATATTGATGAGGCAAGATTTGTTTGTTCCTCCAGTTAGTCTCAGGTCAAAAATTATTTCCTTAGCACGAGAGACATTTGGGTATTTCCGCTACTGTTAAGAAAATTAGACTGACTTACTGGTGGACAGGAATTGATGGCCAAGTAAAGAGATATGTGGAGACTTGTTCAGAGTGTTTATGTTCTGACAAGCACTGGAAAATGTCAACGAGTCCACTTATTCCAGTCAATTGGCCTACAAATGCTTGGGAAAAGATTGGTTTGGATTTTACAGGTCCCTTAAATGTTGTTGGGTGTGACAAGAGATTTTGGGAAGTGGCAATTGATTATTATTGTAAGTAGTTATATTTTTCATTTGTTTGCAGTGCAGATTCAGCTTCAGCTGTTTCTTTCTTGAAATATTTATTTAATATTGAAGGAAGAGTGAAAGAAGTAGTCACTGATAATGGATCTCATTTTATTTCTGAGGTATTTACAGATTTTCTTAATAAACATGATGTCAAACACATCAGGGTACCTTTATACAGTCCTGCTTCCAATGGCCTAGTAGAACGGACAAATAGATTGATTAAGGAGGGTGTTCAGACTACGGTTGCGAATAATTTAAATGTTTTGGAATTTCTGCAGTTTAAAGTGTGGAATTACAACATCAGACCTCAAAGCACCACAGATGTAGCTCCATTTGCCTGTTGAGGGATAGAAAACCCATTTCATCTATTACTCCTACATGGTTACTCGGAAAGGTTGAACGATATCATAATATTGATTTACAGAAGGTGAGAGAACATGTTAAAGAGAAACAGAAGAGCTATTAAGAGAATTATGATAGAAAAATGCATGTTAAAGAAGCATCTTTGAATATTGGGGATTGGGTTTTGATTAAAAAACCTAATAAAGTCAGTAAAGGGCAGTCAACATTTTCTGAACGTGTTAAAGTTTTGAAAATCAACAAAACAGCTGTTTTATTACAGGAAAAGGGATGGTGGAATATGTTGGACAGGCCACATGAAGGGCCGCTCTCCCCCGGCCCAACCAGGCCCGAACCAGCCACGCAAGTACCACACACCACCATTGCACGTCCACCGTCCCCGCAGGGACCCCTACACTCGAACCTGTTGACCGCGTAGGCCGACCCACTACCGGCCTGCGCGCCCATCCTGGGCGCCATCTTGGACACTCCACCACGAGGCCGCCTGGCCCCCGATCAACCTCAACCCTGGGCCCGGCCAGGCCTCAGACATTCCGGCACCAACATCCACCCAGGAGGTGAGCGGGCTACTTGGTCAGTCAATGGGAGCAAGAGGTGTCGATGGCTCTCCCCCGCCAAGTACCGCTCGCCCATCGCCTCCCCGGGCGCTGGCTCCACCCCCCTGCTGGGTGTCTGAACCCCCTCATCCCGGACCTCCCGACCTCCAAGTGCGAGGGTCCGGACATCAAAGCACACCAGCCCTATAACTGGGACAGCTCCAGAGCCAGACGGCAGTTGTATCTTGGAGTCGAGAGACGCAAAGAAGAACTCATCCTTGACGGACTACTGGCGCTGCCGTAGCTCTGTCTTGTGCACCCTCGTCTTGCCTGCTGGCGCTGCCGCGGCTTTGGGAACCACCCTATCCTTCATCGTCGTCGGGACCTGCTGGCGTGGCCGCGGACCGTTTGTAACCACCACCTTCATCGGGACCTGCTGGCTCTGCCGCGGACCGTCGTCTTCCTTCATCCATCACGGGACCTGCTGGCTCCGCCGCGGCCCGTTCATCTACACCACCGAGCTCGAGGATTGAGAGCTATTTCCATCTCTTTGGTAACAAGACTGTCCCGCTACCCTTTCCCCAAACAGAGACCAGAATAGAGGGGACCCCTGAGTCCAGACCTCCTTGTACCATTCTACCGTACTTGAAGAATTGCCTATAAAGTATCGTTGAACTTTATCATTGTGTGGTGTCCGTCTGTGGGGGGGGAGTTACTTGTCTGTACGATTCACTGGAGACGGCTCTCCCCGGAGACCTCTCCCCTTATCCTCGGCCGACCCTCCCGGTCCGTCTAACATTGGTGGCCAGCGACGGGATCCGAATCACCGCATAAACCGTACAGAGAGTAGCTCACCCCACGGCAAATCACGATGTCAACTAAAGACAGCGGATCAACGGAGAAATTCCAGATGGAGAAATTGGACGAGTACAGCCATCGTGAACTTAAACAGTTCTGTATCGAATTAGGTATCGCTACCACCGGACTAAATACCAAAGATGACTTTAAGCAGGCCCTGGAATCTTGGGCAGAAACCGGGGCTGCCGGAACCCCCGATCAAGACATAGCAGCACAAACCCCCATGGCCCCTGAAGAACGAAGAATGGGTCTCTCGCCAGACGAGATCCAGGAACGAGAAAGAACCCGACTACACGAGCTGGAAATGGCCCGGCTCAAAATGGACGTTGAACTAAAGTTGGCCGAACAGAAAATCAACTTAGAGCACCTGCGTCTCCGAGAAGAAAGAGAGGAGAAACAGAGACAAAGGGAGCTCGAGGAAAAGAAACTGGCATATGAACATGAGCGGAAATTAGCGGAAATCGACCTACGCAAACAGAATAAAGAAGCAGGGGTGCCCGAGCAACCCCACACTCCAGGGGCAACAGAGAAGAAGGTACACATCCCCAAGGATGTCGTTCGAGAATACTTCCGAGAGGACGACATCCAGCAATGGTTTAAGGCCTATGAAATCGCTATGACTGCACACCGGATCGATAAGAGCGATTGGGGGGCCGGTCTGTGGGGGAGATTCCTCAATGAGGGCCGCGACGCCCTGCTGCAACTCCCGGACCACCAGATGACCTCCTATGACCATATGAAAGCTGCACTCCTCACCCGCTATGGCCTCACACCCGAGATGTACCGGCAGAGGTTCCGAGACTGCACCCGCATCCCAGGTACAACTTGGCTGGACTATGTCAATTACTTTAGCCGAGCCTTCGAGGGCTGGATCAAAGGAAGCAGGGTCACAACCTACGAACAACTGTTCAATCTTATGGTATGGGAGCATCTGTCGAACAATTGCTTCATTGAACTTCGTCAGCACCTCCTCGACAGCAAGTTAACGGATCCCCGGCAGCTCGCAGCTGAAGCAGACCGGTGGGAGATCACCAGAGTGAGTCGAAATGGGCCCTCCGAACAGAACCGGAACAACAATGGTCAGCACCGTCCCCGAGGAGGTGGAGGCCAAGGACGCGGAAGAAGCAACGCTCCGGTCACCCTCACTACCAGCCCCACCCCCCCGGCCAACCGGGGCAGCACCCCAGCGCGACCGGGACATCGAGCCAATGTTACCTGCCATCGATGCCAACGAGTCGGACACTATGCAAACGACCCAAACTGCCCCCAGTACCAGAGCCCAAGACCCCGCCAAGTAGCCGCTGCTGCTCTGGGGGAGGAACAGATCTCAGAGGAACAAGAAGAATATGAACAGGAACACCAAGAATGGGAGCCAGCCGCCATGGCTCTCGCCTGCCTAGGGGGGAGAGACATGGTCCCGCGGGTCCCCCTACCCGCTAATACCCAGAAGTACAGCCAATGGGTGGGCATCAATGGACGCCGGGCTGAAGCCCTTCGTGACACTGGGGCCAGCGTAACAGCCGTCCGCTGTCACCTGGTGACCCCCGAACAATACTTACCAAACATTCTCTGCCCTGTACGTTCAGCCGATAACTCAGAAAGTCTGTGTCGGATGGCCTGCGTCCCCTTCGAATGGGGAGGGGTCTCCGGCATGTTGAAGGTGACGGTCCGAGATGATGCCCCCGTAGACTGCCTCCTGGGTAATGACCTGGAAAGCTCTCCATGGGCAGCAGTCGAACGAAAAGAGCACCTGGGGATGCTGGGCGTCCCGGACTGGGCGTGCGTCACCACCCGGTCCATGACCGCCCGTGCCAACACCCGCCCAGAGGAACTCGAATGGCCGGCGCCACCGCCTCCGGTCGCCCCCGCCGAAACCACCGACCGTGACGTCCCCCCCGAACCAGCTCAACCTCCAGACCTCGCTACCCTCGACCAGTGGCCTCAAGAGGGGGGGCCCACGCAAGAACAATTTCGCCAAGAACAAAAGACCTGTCCCTCCCTCGAGGGACTCCGCCAGCAAGCGCTAGCCCAAAGCGCAGGGGATACCTCCGGAACTCACTGGGTCTACTGGGACAATGATCTGCTGTACAGTGAGCAAAGAATCGCGGAGCTGGGGGCCAGCCGAGTCCTAGTGGTACCCCTCCGTTTTAGAGACTTTCTGCTAAACCTGGCCCACGATGTCCCCCTGGCAGGACACTTGGGTCAAGACAAAACCTATAGCCGCCTGGTGACCCACTTCTTCTGGCCCAAAATGAGGGACAATGTACACCAGCATTGCCGATCTTGCCCCACGTGCCAAGCCAGTGGGAAGAGCGGCCGCAAACTGAAAGCCCCCCTGCAACCTTTTCCCGTGGTCACCACCCCGTTCGAGAGGGTCGGAATCGATATCGTAGGGCCCCTGGACCCGCGCACAAAACAAGGCCATCGATTCATCCTGGTGCTAGTGGACCACGCCACCCGCTACCCGGAGGCTGTTCCCCTGCGGACTGTGACAGCCCCGGTAGTCGGCCGGGCTCTGATGGGGATCTTCTCCCGGGTGGGCTTCCCCCGGGAGGTCGTCAGTGACAGAGGCACGAACTTTATTTCGAAATATATGAAATCTCTCTGGCAACAGTGCGGGGTTACCTACCGGTTCACGACCCCCTATCACCCTCAAGGGAACGGCCTCGTTGAGCGGTTCAACCGCACGCTCAAAGGGATGATCGGGGGGTTGGAAGAGCCCCTCCGTCGCCAGTGGGATGTGCTGCTGCCGTGCCTCCTCTTCGCATATCGAGAGGTCCCCCAGAAGTCCCTGGGCTTCAGCCCATTTGAACTGCTATATGGGCACCCCGTGCGCGGGCCGCTCAGCCTAGTTAAGGAAGGCTGGGAGATGCCCCCTCTAAAGAACCCACCAGATGTTTTTCGCTACCTCCTAACACTCCGCAACCAGACCCGGCGATTCCGAGGACTAGCAAAAGCCAACCTAGAGGCCAGTCAAGAGGACATGAAAAGGTGGTATGACCGGAATGCCTCCTCCATCGAATTTGAACCTGGGCAACAGGTATGGGTGATGTCCCCCACCGAACCCTGCGCCCTACAAGACAAGTGGACAGGGCCCTTCAAAGTGGTCGAGCGCAAGGGTCCGGCTACCTACCTCATCGACTTGGAATCTTCCCGGAACCCCCTCCGGGTCCTCCACGCTAACAGACTGAAACCGCACTTTGTACGGACAGAACTCAGCCTCCTGATGGCCACAGACAATGGGGCTGAAGAGGACTCCGAGCCCCTCCCGGACCTCCTACGAACGCGGGAGAAAGATGGTTCCGTAGAGGGGGTCCGACTCTCAGAGGCCCTCACCCGAGAGCAACGCCAGGAGTGCCAAGTTCTCCTGTCACAATTCGCCAGCCTGTTCTCCCTCACCCCAGGTGTCACTTCCTGGTGTACGCACGATGTGGACACGGGGGACAGCCCCCCTATCCGCCACCGGGCCTACCGCGTGCCAGATCGGGTACGGGCCTGCATCCAGGAGGAAGTAGCCAAAATGCTCACGCTCGGGGTCATCGAGCCCTCAGACAGCCCCTGGGCCAGCCCTGTAGTACTGGTCCCCAAAGCAGCTGCCCCCGGCACCACACCAGAACTCCGGTTCTGCGTCGACTACCGGGGCTTGAATGCGGTCACCAGGACAGACGCACATCCCATCCCCCGGGCAGATGAACTAATCGACCGCATGGGAGCTGCCCGCTACCTCAGTATCTTCGACCTGACGGCGGGCTACTGGCAAATCGGCCTCACACCCCGGGCACAAGAACGTTCTGCCTTCTCCACTCCCGATGGCCATTACCATTTCACAGTCATGCCCTTCGGCATGAAGAATGCCCCAGCAACATTCCAACGACTCGTCAATCATATCCTGGCGGGGCTCGAAGGATTCAGCGCCGCCTACCTAGACGACATCGCTGTATACAGCAACCAGTGGTCCGAGCACCTCCGCCACCTCCGAGCAGTGCTGCACGCCCTTCAGCAAGCTGGCCTCACGATCAAGGCCAGCAAATGTCAAATTGGGCAAGGGTCTGTAACCTACCTCGGGCACCAGGTGGGAAGCGGCCTGGTGGCCCCTCTGCAGCTAAAAATTGCCGCCATCCAGTCCTGGCAGCCCCCCATTACCCAGACCGAGGTACGGGCCTTCCTGGGCCTCACGGGCTATTACCGAAGGTTCGTGAAAGACTATGGTACTATCGTGAGGCCCCTCACAGAGCTCACGTCAAAAAATCAGCCCCAGAAAGTCAACTGGACCCCAGAGTGTCAATCTGCATTTGAACAATTGAAAGCCGCCATGTGCTCCGCCCCTGTGCTCCAGGCCCCCGACTACAGCCGGGATTTCATCGTCCAGACGGATGCCTCCGACCATGGCATTGGGGCAGTCCTGTCTCAAGTGAACACCGAAGGCCGTGATCAGCCGGTGGCCTTCATCAGCCGGCGACTCCTACCACGGGAACAACGCTGGAGCACCATAGAGAGGGAGGCCTTTGCGGTGGTATGGGCCCTCAAGAAGCTCCGGCCCTACCTTTTTGGCACACCCTTTCGGGTACAGACCGACCACCGACCCCTGCAGTGGCTGATGCAGATGCGGGGGGAAAACCCGAAGTTACTACGCTGGTCCATCTCCCTACAAGGGATGGACTTCACAGTTGAACATCGGCCTGGGCCAGATCACGCCAACGCAGATGGCCTGTCCCGGTTCTTCCGCCTCGACGAGAAGAGTCCCCAAGAGAATGGGTAACTCTCCCCGCCTTCAGCTGGGGGGGACGCATGTTGGACAGGCCACATGAAGGGCCGCTCTCCCCCGGCCCAACCAGGCCCGAACCAGCCACGCAAGTACCACACACCACCATTGCACGTCCACCGTCCCCGCAGGGACCCCTACACTCGAACCTGTTGACCGCGTAGGCCGACCCACTACCGGCCTGCGCGCCCATCCTGGGCGCCATCTTGGACACTCCACCACGAGGCCGCCTGGCCCCCGATCAACCTCAACCCTGGGCCCGGCCAGGCCTCAGACATTCCGGCACCAACATCCACCCAGGAGGTGAGCGGGCTACTTGGTCAGTCAATGGGAGCAAGAGGTGTCGATGGCTCTCCCCCGCCAAGTACCGCTCGCCCATCGCCTCCCCGGGCGCTGGCTCCACCCCCCTGCTGGGTGTCTGAACCCCCTCATCCCGGACCTCCCGACCTCCAAGTGCGAGGGTCCGGACATCAAAGCACACCAGCCCTATAACTGGGACAGCTCCAGAGCCAGACGGCAGTTGTATCTTGGAGTCGAGAGACGCAAAGAAGAACTCATCCTTGACGGACTACTGGCGCTGCCGTAGCTCTGTCTTGTGCACCCTCGTCTTGCCTGCTGGCGCTGCCGCGGCTTTGGGAACCACCCTATCCTTCATCGTCGTCGGGACCTGCTGGCGTGGCCGCGGACCGTTTGTAACCACCACCTTCATCGGGACCTGCTGGCTCTGCCGCGGACCGTCGTCTTCCTTCATCCATCACGGGACCTGCTGGCTCCGCCGCGGCCCGTTCATCTACACCACCGAGCTCGAGGATTGAGAGCTATTTCCATCTCTTTGGTAACAAGACTGTCCCGCTACCCTTTCCCCAAACAGAGACCAGAATAGAGGGGACCCCTGAGTCCAGACCTCCTTGTACCATTCTACCGTACTTGAAGAATTGCCTATAAAGTATCGTTGAACTTTATCATTGTGTGGTGTCCGTCTGTGGGGGGGGAGTTACTTGTCTGTACGATTCACTGGAGACGGCTCTCCCCGGAGACCTCTCCCCTTATCCTCGGCCGACCCTCCCGGTCCGTCTAACAGAATAGTAATGCATTGGTCAAGGTTACTTCCGAACAAGCGAACACTATTTTACAGAAAATTAATTCTACAAAAGTATATGAAAGGCAGGATTGGTTTGATCTTGATAATTTATCACTCAAAATGATGCTCTAGGAACACAGGATGATCATAATACTTTTGATAGAGGGGATTCATCTGATTGTGTTATTAGTAGGGCTGTGCCCTCTAGCATAATTCCTGTTTCAGCGTCCTCCAGGATCATTACTAATGATTGTGGAGACAATATCAACAGAAGTAGTGTACGAGTAAGATCTGCTCCCATTTATTCCAGGGATTATGTGTACTATTGATTTTACTTCTTTGTGTTATTCTATGTACATATTATGTGTTGGTTATATTTTCTATTTCAATCACTCTAAAAAAAACTATATATATATATATATATATATATATATATATATATATATATATATATATATATATATAGGGAGGTCTGTAATATGTAATAAAAATAAGCAGTTTTAATATGTAGGTTTCTTTAAGGAATGTTTAGGAATGTTCTTTTCATTGATGTTCTATGTTAAGAATGCCTTATTGGAGAATATTAGTGGGCATCATTTGAAGACTGGCAGTGCATCTTACAAGAACTGGTCATGGGTCCTTTGATGAATAAAGCTTCTTATTTAACTTTATACTTGTTCTTGGATTTCTTCTGGAAATACTTACTACAGAGAAGTCTTTGTAATGCCTTAAACAAGTGATCTCTTTGATCCTCCCACTTAATCCTCTTCTGGGACCCATATTGTAAAAATAAAGTAAAAATATTTAAATCTCTCCTAGACCCATGTTGTAAAAAAAAACCTTGGGGTCTTTTCTAAGATACCTTTAAAAGAGAACGTTTGGGCTGACAACATAGAGCAATTGTGATAGTCACACAAAGAGTAAACATCGAGGGAATTATTAACACACCTCACGCTAATGGAGAAAGTTTACTCCCTTGTTGCCATCTAGTGCATTTATTTGTTGACTTCCATGAGGTTAAGTTTGAGGGTACGACTAATAAATTTGCACTTCATGGTTTGAGAGTCATGTTAAATCATGTGGTCCTTTTCGAAATATTGCAATGGGGAAAGTATCTTTAAAGGAGAAAGCTTTTGCTGCTATAATAGAGCAATCGTGATGAACATTTGATGGGTCAACATTGAGGGAAGTACTAACCCACTTGAACCGGAGAAAGTTTACTCCCCTGCTGCAATAATTTGATGAACCCTGTGGGGTAAACTTTTAGGGCTTAACTAACACACGTGCACCATGTTTTTAGAGCCATGGCATTAAAACAAATCACGTGGCTATTTCGAGATATTTCTGTGGAGAAAGTTCCCATTTGCTGCTAAACATAGTGCTTCTGTGAGGACTATTTGAGGGGCCTTTATCGAGGGAAGCACAAACATATTCACACTTTATTTGAGCCACCAGTAGATGTTCTTTATGTAAAAGCACTTTTCTCCAGCTATTTCCAAGTGCTTTAATAGGTGAAGTGACTGAGGGGCACACAGGGGGGTTAAATTCCGCGGGCAAGGTTAACGTATTCGCTATAAGTTTTTATAATGCTTTAAGCATATACTGGTTTCGAATTCAATCTACCTCTTTCTAGATTTACATTTTAATAATATGTTATGTTGTCTTTTCTGATATATTTTAATGGAGGAAAGCTCATTTGTTGTTAATTTAGTGTAATATTATGTTGATTGCTCGAGAGATTAAGCATTATGCATTGGCATTTAATGATTACAAAACTAGGAGCCCTTAAATACCTTTAACCACCTATTTTATGCACTATGTGTGCTACAGGGTATCATATAGGTTTGGCTTATTGCTTAGTTGAAGATCTTTTTAGGAACATTCAGGAAGCTATTTCTCGGACGTATGATTACCTATAATTTTCAAATTACTGAATTCAAAAGATTATTTGTATTTTTATTGTACGTGATCTCAGATTTAACTGTGAATTTGAAATATAAAGGTTGTGTTTTATACTGTGTTGTTAATTGTTATGGCTGAAACCATAACGATTTCTTTTGGTAATGTGAGGTCTGGAACCGGCTCTGTAAACTGGAGGGGTGCATGAAGCATGTACTTATACTGGTCACTGGACTGCTGCTAGTGCCCTGGGTGCATCACATAAAGTTGTGGCGGCAGCATACTGTGTTCTTTGAATCTATAATGTGACTACACCTCTTTCGTTGTGATAAAAGAGGCGAGCCTACCGACAAATCTCACATAAAGTTAACTGTTATGTGAAACACATAGCCTATTTGTGCACAAGATTGATGAATAGGACATCTTCTCCCAGACAGCAGAAAGAACATTGCCTGCATAACTAGCTGAAGGGTGAAGTCTCAGCCACTTAAGTGAGGAAAAATGGAGACAGAATTACTTTTAGAAACTTGATGAGGCCCTTGTTAGCAAAGGGCTGCTAATTAGTGTAAGAAAGTGAGTTTCTGTTGCAGTACCCCCCACTTTTTGCCTGATACCTGATGCACTTTTCCTTGGTGTGCCCTGGGTCCCTGCCAATCAGGTACCCAAGGCCTGTGTTCCTTCTCCAAAAACTGTACTAAAGCCTAAACCCAATTGGCATCTCTGGCCACATGTCAGCCCCTAGTAAATGGTACCCTAGGTACCCAGGGCATTGTGACCAGAAAAGACCCCTAAGGGCTGCAGCACTTATTGTGCCACCCCTAGGGGCCCTGTACCCTGACACACACATACACTGCCTTTGCAGGCTAAGTGTCCTGGTGCAGAACTAAACAAAGAGTCGACATGGCACACATCCCTGTGTGCCAAGCCCACAAAGCCACTGCCCTGGCATACATCAGCCACCCCTGTTGCTGGGTGCCCTATGCCAGTGGTGTGGGCACAGGTGCATGAGCCCTGTGCCCCTACAGTACCCAGGGCCATCCCTGGACACTGTAAGTGCAGTGATGCCATTAAGAGTATATGGTGCTGGGAGGTTGTCATTACGAACTCCACAGCACCATAATGGCTACACTGAAGGCTGACAAGTTTGATATCAAACTTCTCAGCACATTAAACCCACACTGATGCCAGTGTGGGATTTAATGTAAAATGCACTAGAGAGGGCATCTGAAAATGCCCCCTGAAACCTAAACCTACAATCCACGTCTTGTCTGAGAGGCTTTCTAGGCTCCCACACAGCAGACATGTTGGTGGACCCCTGGGTGGAGAGCTCCTGCTCTCCTGGGCCTGCAACAATGCACATCCTGGGATGAGGTGCCAAGCCTCCTACCCCAGGACGGGCAGGGGAAGCTTCAAAGGCATTCCGCCTTTGTGAGCTTCTCCAGACCACTTGCTGTACTCAGCAACTGGCCCCCACCAGTTCTGACTCCCACTCTGGCGGGAATACTGGCGGGAAATCCTACGTCAGAAAGGGGGGGGGGTGCCAGCCTGTGCCAACCCACCCCTTAGGTGGGAGAGGCGAGGTGAAGCACGACCCCAGGCTCCAGCCATCTTGAAGATGGGGAGCCCTGCCCATCACAGCTAGGCTCCTGCCCCCCTCCCACAGGAGAGGAGCAGGCTAGGGGGTGTACCCACCCCAGGACAGGGGGTCCATTGGTCCCTGCCCTTGTCCTACCTGTAACACCCCTAAATTCAGTATTTAGGGGCACCCTGAACCTTTTTCCACAGATCCCGTTTTGAAAAACAAGAAGAACAAGAAGAAAGATGACCTGCTGTGCAGCTGCTAACAAAAGGACGACGACAACTGACTTGGCCCCAGCCCTACCGGCCTGTTGATCCTTGAACCTGCTCCTGCTTAACCCCGGCGTCTCCTGCGGGCAGCAAGCTCGAGAACCCCAGAGGACCTGCCTGCCTTAACCCTCTTAGAGACTGGGACTCCCATGAGCAGAGGCTCTGCTCCAACAGCAACACCCCTGGTGCCAGCCAGGAACCGTGAATCCAGCCCACTCTGCACCCACCGAGCCCAGCCTGTGCCCGAGTGAACCAAGACCACAAGGACGTCCCCCCCCGGCGATTGGGACCCGAAGTCCAGTGCCCAGCGACCCTCCTCATCGAACCAGACGACGCCTGCAGCCTCAGAACCAGAGACCCCCCCAACCGCGACCAGCCGAGGGTAAGATTCTCGACACCAAAAGACACCCTTGCACCCGGTTCCCTGCAGCCCCCTGTGCCTTCCTTTGGGGTACCTACCTCTTCTCCAAGATCCCAACGTACCTCTCGAAGTGGTGGTCGCTCCTGAAGAATCACCGTCCCAGAGTCTGCAGCCTTTGTTCCCTTTTTACCTTTTCTATTGAATAACATTGGGCGCCCGACGGCTCAAAAGCACCCTGCACCCAGCCGCCCGAGTGCCGCTGGAAGTGCAACTACTACCCTACTCTACTTCCCCACTTGCCCTGAGTAAGTGACTAGGAGCTCAGCCCCAAAGCCGCGTGGCCTGCTTGCTTGCAGCCATCAACCGAAGGCCCCCTCCCCTCCATTGGATAACATTGACCTACCTACCTCTGCACCCGGCTGCCCCTGTGCCGCTGAGGGTGTACCAACTGTACCTACCTGACCCTGGGGGACCCCTGAGTCTATGCCCAGAACCTCAACTTCACTGGTCGAGTCCTCACCTGGAAACCGATAACTCACCTTCCTGCCATAGGATAACATTGACTGGTTTGACTTGAAAAATCTTTTGTGAAGTTTTGAAACTCTAAAATATTCCTATAAAATCAGCCTAATAACGAATTCCGAAGTACTCACCTGTGATCAGGAGAGAAGCCAGTACTGTACCTTGTAGCCCAGTATTGAACTGCAAAAGTAATATGAACCGGGTTTACTATTAACCTGTATTTTCTCCATAGGAATCCATTGTCTGCTTTTCTATGAAATTTCTTCTGTCTACTTTTGAAAACTTGAAATATTCTTTAAAATTCGCACATATTACTGAAACGTAATTACTCACCTGTCTTAAGTCAAGATCCCAGTGCTGGACCTAGGAGCCCAGTACTGGATTACAAAAGTAACCAGAACGTACTTTACCTGTAACCTAAATTTTCTCCCATTGGATAACATTGCTAGATTTTCACTGAAAAGTTTCTAAGTGTGAACTTTTAAAATACCTTTTTATTCTTTAAAAATCATTGCAATAACTAAAGCATTTTTACTAAAATGTTTTCAGCTTAGACCCCAGGACTGAATCTAGGATACAGTCTTGGAGTTACAAAAGTAATCGATAAAGTAATCAGCTGCATTTATGTAGAAAAACCCATTGAACTCAATGTTAAATTGTGTTTAGAATTGTTTTGCCTACTGCAACCATTGTACCTATTGTGTTTACAAACTTTATTGCCTCTTTGCAAAGTAATTACATGAGTACTCATATCGAGAAAAGTATATTTTGATACCTGTTGGTTCTAAAAAATAAAACAACTATATCTTTGGATATAAAAACAATTGGCCTAGAGTTCAGTTCTTGAGTGTGTGAAACCTTTTGCTGACTGAGCGTGTACAACAAATGCTTTACACTTTCCTCTGGTACTGCCTTACTGCTCGACCAAGCTACCACTTTTGAGAGTACGGTCAGCCCTGACTTTAAACCTCTGTTATACCTTTGGGGTTGGTGGCCTCTATACACACTGTACCTTACTTTGGTCCAGTGTATATAGAGCCACTTTCTCACAATTAGTCCTTCTTGAACTCTACTGCTTGGTCGGTGGTAGGAGTGAGACTGCAGTTTCTGTTGCTCAAAGTGAGGAATTTTTAAGGCATGGCCTGCCCTTTCGTCTTTCCCCAGGTTCGTACTAGGACAGTAAAAAGGTCCAGGCACCAAAATAACAATAGCCCACATTAGTGAATTTGCCACCTGAAAAAGAGGGCCATGTTTGTAAAACATGTCAAAATTTGAACTAGTAAAGACAGGTAATATAAGTGTTGTGCAAGGTATGGGAGACTGCACAGATTTGAGCTTGGTGCAGGCAATGTTTGTTTTGAAATCAGGAAAATAAACAATCATAACTGGCCCATGTTTTGGTTACTTCTGCTTGGAAAGCCCCATTGCTATGGTATACATGGCTGCCTTAGTATAAAGTGCACACTTAAAGGAGTAATGCACCTTGCACTAATCCAGGCAACCCTTATGATGATATTAGAGGTCTTTGATCATCTCTGAAAGCTCTCTAAGTGGTAGCTTTGGAGAGCAGCCTAAAGGTGTATCTTGAAGAAGCGTAAAGCAGCTTGTTTTAACACATTTATTCGACAGTGCAAATTAGATGAAAAAGAACCACAGTGTTTATAAAAAGATAAGTCAATTTATTTCACAACACAATCACTAACACATTGGTATATCTCCTATTCGCAGATATCAATAATACACATGAAAATACTGAAAAGGAATCCGGCAAGTAGCACAAATATACACTGATCTCCAGGGGGAGACCAAACCATACAGTACAGAAGTGGAATGTGAACTGCAAGGAATAACGGGAATCAGACCAGAAGACTTAGAGGAGCTGGGAGAACAAGGAACCACCCAAAGGAAGTACCCAGGAACCTCAAGGAGGCTGTGTGCAGAGTGGCAACACAGCTGTGTGTCCAAAGGAAATCAATGGAGAAGTCATGGTTTCATTTATAAAGGACAAGGACCCTTCAAAGAGGACATCGAAGAAACCATCTGGAGGACAGAAGTTTGGAGAGCCATCCCATTCAAGGATGCCCGAGGAACCAGGTTACCTGCACCAGGGAAGCCAGGGGTATAGGGGTGAAGCGACGTCGGAACCTCTCATAGATGACAATAGAAGACTTGGGAAGAAAGGCCTCTGGAGATGTCTCTGAAGATGTTTGGTGGAATTCAAGGGTGGATTCTTGAAAAGGAGAACCTGCCAGCAGAGAGGACAGAGTCTATGACACTTTGAGGTGACCAGGAGGCATGGAAGTACAATGTCGACCCTTGGAAGGGAGCTCAGGAGAGTTGACGAGGACCTTGTCGCTGCAGCTGAGGGGACCAGGTAACACTGAGGAAGACGAGGAGCCGTGCACGAGCTGCCCCATGTTGGATGTCGGTCCTTAGGTGGTCGGTGTCTGGCGGGAGCACCAACAAGCCTTGGTAGCTGCAAGTGGCGTGAGAGAAGAAAAGATGCATTTGTTGTGACAAGCAATGTCCAAGGGACTCACCAAGTGCAGGAGAGTCAAAGCAGGCCCCAAGCAATCAGGGGAGCTCACCACAGCAGGAGAATACCCTCGACAGGGCCCACAGGCCAAAGGCACACGGATCACAAGAGGACCTCAGACAGTTCATAAAAGATGTAGGCCCACATACAAGGGAAGCAGTGAGGACATTGATCTTCGAGGGATGCGGTGCTGGAGGCTGGAGCTTCTTGCAGCCCGAAGATCTCTGGAGTGCAGCGCCAACAAGCCTTGGCAACGGTAAGTCAACAAGGTGCACAGGGGTTTGGTCCCAGCGGCTCTGGCAAGGGATACTGTTCTCCAAATTGCAAAAAAGACAGGTCAGGCCTCTGGAGAGCCACAGAACCACCACCTGTGTTGCTGAGCCTTGGGAATTCTGAAGGACGACAGGAGCAGCAGACAGGTCAGCTTCGTTGTGGTGCCTGCAGATGCAGGGCAATGACTCCTTCACTCCAAGGGATATTTCTTCAGATGTCCTTGATGCCCACAGGTCTTCTGGAGAACCTGAGCGAAGCACAGACACAGATGAGGCACTTAAAAAACAGCGAGACCAGGAGCCACAGGACTCATCCTTGATGTAGTCTTTGTTCCAGTCGAAGTCCAACAAAGTCCAAGTATCCAGACGGTCGAAGAGTGTCTTGGTTTCAGAGGCGAGTCTTGTTCCACAATTTATCTGAGAACCCACCCACGGGGGAGCCCTTAAATATCCACTGAAAGAGTTGGAATGACTCGGGGTCCATCCCAGAGGAGGGGCTGGACAGAAGGGAGGATACTCCCCTGTCCTTTTTCCAGTTTAGAACCAGGGGTTCCTGAACTGGCTCAAACTGGTATATGCAAGAAAGGCACCGAATGCGTCCTTCAATGCAGTCTACTGGTGCTGAAAGCATAGCTGCCAAGGTTTCAGATTGCCATGTGTGACATTTTAAAAATTTGAGTGAAATTATGAGTGACATTTCAACGACTATGAGTGACACTTTCTCGCGAGCAAAAATCATGCATTTAAGAAGAGGGAAACTTTTAAATATAAGAAATTACAGCCAATTGAGCAACAAGAAACTCCAAGAACTACTTAAAACTGTTGCAGAGCACCAGCAATGGAAGGAGACTAATCATATACTTGTTACCTCCTACATTTTGTTTTCTTTAGACACTTGCACGAGTGCCACCATGATTGCCTACGTAACGTTTTGTTCTTGTGCTGGTGAGAGTGTGTCTGCCATTTATTGCAGTATTATCCTTCTACCTGTGTCCAGGTACTCCTTTGTAACATGCACACACGTCACTTGACTTTTCCCTTGTAACACACTTTGCTACCTCGTACATTTTGTTTGCTTCAGATTGCACAAGTGCCACTCTGGCACCATTGCCGCGTTTCTTGTTTGTGTTGAGTGCTTTACTTGCTGTCTGCCATTTAGAACATATTATAGGCTCTATTTGTTACTTTGCACGCTACTTGCATGCATGCCACTTTTTCCTCCTGTAATGCACCGCGTTCGCTGTGTATTTTTGTTTGCTCACGATTGTCACTTTATTTGCCTCATGTCAATAAATTAACGTTTGCTATAAATAAAAATTGTGTAATATTTGTTGTAGTATTCTCATGTCAGAGTCTCACTCACACTCAGTACTGTTCATCCTATGAAGCGATGACGTCGGCGCCCACCCCCCCGGTAAAGTCCGGCGCTAAAATTATGCTTTTACATAATACAAATAAAACCATTCCCCATGATAAAACACCGGCTGACACTTACTTAGTGGTAGTACAGTGAGCTGCTTCCGGGCTGGGCTGGGCTGTGGTGCTGCCGCTGCCGCGGCCCGGGGGGGCGCCGCCGCCGGCCCCCGGGCCCGGCCCGGCCGCGCTCGCAGCTTTCCTGGTGGCCAGAGCGGTGTCGCCGCCGCCGGGTCAGCTGAGCTGCCACAGTCTGCAGCTGTATTTTAGCAGGGGGGCTGCACAGGGGGGCGGCGCGGCGGGTGGCCATGATCATGCTTGAGAGAGAGTGTGCACCGAACCTGCCTGCACTCTCTAATCACCCGCCGCTTCTCAACTTCCTGCTTCCTCCGGACGTGACGCCGGCCCATCCCAGGCCGGCACATCCGGATTTATAATACTGGCGGCCCCTGTGGTGCGCCAGTGATTGACAGCTGCTCTGAGGCTGTATGAGCGGACAGGCCGGGCGGCGCGGGCCGGCCCCCCTGCAGACACTAATCACTGCATTCAGTTTCCAGGGCAACAGGAACACAATCGTCCGCGTTGGACTCGACTCTGGCAGCGCAGGCAGAGCAGAGATACATTGTAGCGCGGCGCCGCTCACGAGCTCAGAGAGCTCAGCTGCAGTGTCTCGGTTTCTGTTTCGGCACTAGTGGGCAAAGCAGCAGTGTCTCAGAACTCAGAGCCCGGGCACACAGGAGCTGCTGGCGCGCTGGCAGCACAGGTGGCAAAATGCGTGACAAATGCATTCAGTGCGGTGATGCGGATCACTGCACTGAAATGCGTGACTGTCACACCTGTTGCGTGACGCTTGGCAGGACTGTGAAAGGTGCCCACTCCCCAGCCCAATACAATAAGTCCTGTCTGGGAGGTGGTCATACCTCCCTGTGACAGGAAACCTATTGTTCTTCCTTCCCCTGCTTGAGCTCAGCTCAGCAACAGGAGGGCAGAATTGTGGTCGGCAGCTGTACTATCTTGCTGGCAGAGCGTAAAAGGCTGTAGCCGGGAGTACAGGGGGATCCCTTAAGGGGCCTCCCAGTACATGGGATCATACCTCCAACAACGGAATCACCATTTGGGTATGATTCCAACATGTTGGATACCACACATGACTTGTCAACAAAACAAAATTTCTTAGAGAAATCAATTCATTCAACCCTTCCACACTACACTTCTTTCGGTCTCATGCACCCCTCCACACCCGTCTTATTTGCAGAAACAGGACAGGACGTGGGATGAGCCATTGTTAACTGTGGCGAAACATGGGCATCGACAGGTGGTAACCTGAGGGACCAGGAGGGCTGTTTAGCCTCCGTGGCCATGTCCTGGAACTTGGAGACTAATATATATAGGACTTTATTGAAGGGTAGTGTGCCTACTGCCGTTAAATCACTTGTAATTTTTCCTTAGCGCCGTGATGTCCTTTTAGGATGAATGTTAGCGCTTTACAAATAAAATAAATACAAAAATAAATACAAATACTGAACAGCAACATGAGGCCTTCAGTATTTGCACTCATGATCATATGCTCCGAATAGATATGGGAGCAATAAATAATAAATATATATATTAATTCCTAAAGCTGAAGTGGGTTAGACCAGCTTTGTCGGTCTTTAGAGTGCCTCACCTAAGAAAACAGTTGGCAAACGCTGCATATTCGCTTAAAGGGATAAAAATATCTGTTGCTGTCCTGAAGAAGGTGGTTCTATTCTGTCAACCCACCGAAAAGCGTTGACACTCTCTTTTTTCTGTTAAATTTGAGGGACAGTGAGCTACATGTCAAAAAATGCCTAGATAACAATATTTATCTATTGATTCCTTCAAATTAACAAACTTTTAATGACAAATGTGTATGATCTTGTGTATTGTCTCTCTTGATACAGTATATTTGTGATATTTTTGTGTAATATTTTTTTATTATTGGATTCTTAGATTGTTTAATAATACAATAATTTTATATAAATTATATGAATTATTTAATTCAGAGTGATATATTAAATACTTACTGTTAAGAATTGTTGTTTGGGTCCCTTTCGAAGATGGGTGTGGAGGGGTGCATGAGACCGAAAGAAGTGTAGTGTGGAAGGGTTAAATGAATTGATTTCTCCAAGAGATTTTTATTATTGACAATTAAGTTGTATATGGAACCCTGTCTCTTGGAGTAGCGGGCTTCTCTGTTTTAGATTGGGATACCAAACATGACCAGGTTTGGCGCAGCCATTGTATATTTAGACTGATGTTCACTATAACCGCACTTACAAAGCCTGGAGAATCAACTCTGGGGTTTGTAGGGGTGTCCTGCTCATGCAGGGGCACCCTAACACTTATAACCAAGCACCCTGCCCTCAGGACTGAAGGACCTACCATAGGAGTGACTTATAGGTTTAAAGTATAGTGACCTCAGATATAAGGAAACGTATATCTTTCATGAGAGGTGCAAGCACCACCTCACACAGGTTGCAATGGCAGGTCTGTAGTCTGAGATAAGGTGGATTACCATGGGTGGCACAATACATACTGTAGCCTATGGGCTACCCCTGGTGTACCTATGCCCTGAGTACCTTAGTATCATACACTAGGGACTTATAAGGGTACACCAGTAGCCAATTGTGGAGGTACAAAAGTACTTACCAAAGCCATTTTGGGAGGGAGAGCACAGATGCTGGGTTCCTGATTAGCAGGATCCCAACAAACTACAGTCAAAATACACTGACACAAGGCAAAAAGTGGGGGGTAGCCATGAAAGCAGACCCTACTTTCCTACACTACATATGGGCTGTAGGAAAGTAGTATCTGCTTTTATGGTTACCCCCACTTTTTGCCTGGTGCTATTCTGTTTTTGACTAGTCTTACTGGGATCCTGCTAACCAGGACCCTAGTCTCTGTTCTTCTCCCCAAAATCGGCTATGGTAACTACTTAGGTACACCCCAGATTGGCTACTGGTGTACTCCTATAAGTCTCTAGTATATGGTACGCAGGGCATCCGTACATCAGGGGTCCCCCATGGGCTGAAGCATGTATTATGCCACCCATAAGCGACCACTCAAACTGTGACTACAGGCCTGCCATTGCAGCCTGTGCAAGCTGGTGCTAGCACCTCTTACGGCAGATATGTTTTCTTATATCTGAGGTTACTGCACTTAAAACCTTTAAGTCACCCCTAAGGCAGGTCTTTCAGTCCTGAAGGTAGGGTGCTCAGTTTTAAGTGTGAGGGTACCCCTGCATGAGCAGGGCACCATGACCAACTTCGGAGTCCATTCTCCTGGGTTGTCAGTGCATCAGTCATTACGACATATAGAGTGGCCGTGCGTCATTACGCGATGACCATCTCTAAACTGGCTGTAAAAAACCCTGTCATGTTTGGTATCAAAAATGTTGGAATCATACCACCACACCGTAAATGGTGGGGAGGTATGATTTAATGCACTGTAAAGCTCCTTCAGGATGCCCTCAGTGCTCCCGGTACCAGTCTTCCAGCACTGGACAGCAAGCTACTGCTACTGCCAACCAGAGACATGTTTCTGCCCTTCTGCTGCTGAGCCAAGCTTGAGCATGGGAAGGAAGAACAATAGATATTCTGTCACAGGGAGGTGTGATCACCTCCCAGACAGGGTTTAGTGAATTGGGGCAGGGTGGGGGCGCTTGCCAGCGCCACTGAGACTGCTTGTAGGGCCCATCTGGGGTCCTCCTTGCATACTCCAGTTCAAACCAGTTCAGGGAGCCGTTGACTCCCGCTCTGGCATGAAACCGGACAAAGGACATGGGAGTATACTCCCCACAGTCCAGCCCCTTCTCTGGTAGGGACCCCTGAATCGTCCCTACCCTTTCCTTAGGGTACTTAAGGGCCTACCTGTGGGTGGGTCCCTAGATTCATCATGGGACAAGATTCAGATCATGACACCACTTCATCTTGGACTGTCTGGGCACTCTGGAATTCACTGGACCCTGCTCTGGGCACCGATACGGCAACTGGGAAGACTTCTGCTGCTCCTGGTCTCGTTCTCCTGCTCATCTGCTGCAACGTCTTTGCCTGTGCTTCATGCAGGATCCTTCCAAGGCCTGTGGACATCCAAGACACCTGAGGGAATCTCCCTTGAAGTGAGGAGTCACTTCCGTGCATCTGCAAGCACAGCAACCAAGTCGGCCGGTCTGCTGCTCCTGGGCTCCCACAGACTCCAAAAGGCTCAGCAATGCAGGTGGTGGCTCTAAGACTCGCTCGAGGCCTGCACTGTCTTCTCACCGAGTTTGAGGCCGGTATTCCACGTCAGAACTGCAGGAACCAAACCCCTGCACACTGCGTCGACTTGCCGTTGCCAAGGCTTGTTGGCACTCTTCATCAGAGATCTTCGGGCTGCAAGAAGCTCCAGCCTCAAGCATCTCCATTGACTAAGAGCTCTGTCCTCACCACATCTCTTGCACTGTGGGCCTACATCTTTGGTGAGCTGCTCGAGGTACTCTTGCGACTCCTGTGCCTAAGGCCTGTAGATTTGGGCTCCCCAGATTGCTCGGGCCTACTCCGACTTCCCTGCTTGGGGTGAGTCCCTTGGACCTTGCTGGTCCTACCTCTGCACCTTTTTCGCTTGCTATGTTGTTTGCGGTTGCCATGACTTGTTGGTACTCCAAACGGCACGACCCTCAGCTCTCGTCATCTTGTTTGGACAGCTTGTGAACAGATCCTGGTCTTCCACAGCGTCGCCAGATCCACACAGCTGCAGCTCCAAGGTCATCGACAACTCTCCTGACATCGGAGGGCATTTGTCTCCCGTGCCTCCTGGTCACTCCTGAGTGGCATAGACTCGGTCCCCTCTGCTTGCAGGTACTCATCAACTTTAATCCACATTTGGGTTCCACTGGACACTTTCACCTTCTTCAACAGTGGCATCTTCCTGAAGTCCTCTATTGTGTTCGACTACAGTTTCTGACGCCACTTCACACCTATGCACCCGGCTTCCCTGGTGTAGGTATCCTGGTACCTAGGGTATCCACAGCTGGGGTGGCTCTCCAACCTTCTATTTTCCAATGAGTTTCTTCAGGGTCCACTGGGAAGGGTCCTCCTTCTTTAAAATTGCAACTGCAACTTACCCGTTGACTTAAATTGAGAACACAGTTGTGTTCCCACTCTACACATGGCCTCTGTGTGGTTGTTGGGTACATACCTCGGGTAGTTCCTTGGGTCCCCAGCATTTCTACATCGTCTGGGTACAGTCTTGACTCGAGTCGCGATTCACATCCCTCTATTTTAGTATATGGTTTGGTCTCCCCCTGGCGACCACTGTGTATTTGAGCTACGTACCTGTTTTTATTGCAAAGTATTGTGTGCATTGTGCAGGGGATTTTATTATGTGTCAGTGAGTGTTTTATAATAGATATAGATTTTTATAAATACACTGTGTGGTTCTTTTTCACTTAACCTATACCAATAAGATTAAGATCTGATAAAACAAGCTGCTTTACACTCCTTCTGAACTAAGCCTGAAGGCTGCTCTCCACAGCTACCACTTAAGAGAGTTTTCTATGATTGTCTAAGGCCACTAAAATCACCATAAGGGTTGTCTGGATTACTGCAGGGTGCTACACTTACATAAATGAGCACCATATACTAAGCCAGCCTCTTACATGGGCACTGAAAGACAACATTTTGAACAAAATGTTAGCCTGGAGAGCAGCCTCAAAATAAATTTGAAAACAACCAACCCAAGCCAGTTCTGAAATCATAGACAATGAATGTTTACACATCTCCTGTCACGATGGCGGGAATAAAAGTGTGATCCAAACCACCCTACTTGATTTAATTTCAACGTTATTCTAGGTAAGGAAGGGGGTTCTCTTCAGAGAACTTGAAGAGGTAATCAGTGTATGTCTGAAAGCCAGTGTCCAAGAAGTGAGGGGACATCATATGAAACCTGCCCTTTCTGCTGAAGAAGTCGAGGGTGTGCCTGAAGTGCTTGGAAGTCTGTATGTCAGCTGAGAGAGGGAAGGAGCCTAACCTGTAAGAAGAGAAACTGCCCAGGAGAAGCTCAACATGGTCCTGGCATGAGGAGAATCCCGAGAAAGTTCACTTGCACAGAGAGGGAAACCATGCCGTAGTGGGGTCCCTCGATCACTCTGCATAGTTCACGTGAGCTCTTTAAACAGTATCAGAAGAAGCTTCATGTGTCGCCCTGCAGTTTTCCATGGGCTTAATACAACGGTGCTGCCACCCCTGCAAGTGAAAGCTAGATCTTCACAGCAGCAGAAAGCCCTGATTGACGCAGATATCACCACTGCCAGGAAGACATCACTGCCAGAGAGTTGGCCGGAAGACTCAAGCTGCCATACCGGAACGCCTATCTGAAGCCAGATAATGACTAGCACTGACGTTCAAATCTGGCTTACCAATTACCCCTGCGAATTTGCCCCGAGTGAGGCTGCTGGCAAGGCCCTGCTGGAGACTTGCTGCTGCTGTGAGGGCGGGAGCCCAGCCCCCATGCACCACACACCTCAAACTGCTGCAAAACCCAGCAGGTAAATCGCAGGGTTTACCCTGCACTGAGAATAAGAGTTTAAATGTGTGCAGACATATCTGCTGTGCACACTAAAACTTTTTTCCCCGGGAATAAGAGACGTAGTTGCACATTTGATATATAGGAATATTTGAGCTGTCTATACCAGTGCCTAATCCTATAGTGTGTTGGGGGGTTGCAGATATGGGATTTAGATCATATCGAAGGGTGAATGCAGGGAGGATAACAGGAAGAAGGGAGTGTAGCACGTCACCCTTTCACGCAGCTTAGTTTGCAAACCTATGCGTGATTTCCATTGAATTCTGTAGCATTTAGTACTGCTGCATGATTTAAAGTACTTTCTTTAAAGATAAGCACTGGGCTGGACATTACATTTTGTGTCTGTTGGTTAACTGTAAAGTTCTGAGCTTTTGCCCCACACTACCTCTCTGAGAAGCCTATAGGTACTTTCCCTCACTACTCAGATTCTAGAGGGGAAAGGGTTTTACTTGGCCGGGTTTGCAGAGCTATTGAAGGATTGACCCCAGAGACAATAGGCCATACCTACCACAGATGGGGCCCAGTAGCCCCCGTCTGCACTGTACACCCCCACGCCCCACAGGGTCTGACAACTGAGATGTCAGAATAGCGCTCCTCTAATCCTATACAATAGAGTAAAATCATGAATGACTTCAATGAGAAGTAGATTTATGTGTTGAACAAAGTAAATGTAATTACCAAATGACAAATACCCAAAAGCTGTAAAACTTGCAGGCAAGTAGTAAGTCAGGATACCATTGCTAATCAAACTTGTGTCCCCAAAAGTGACAGGTCTGTGTGTCCCCTACAGTGACAGTTTGTGTGCAAAACGTTTGGGGACATGATATATGTGTGGCAGCCCTACCAGGAGCGGAGCTGGGGGTGGAGCACAGTGTTTGTGTCAGAGTGTGAGCATTTGCTGAAGGCTGTGTTTGGTTAGCAGGGCAATTAGGTTATGTAAAGAAAAATGTGTCCCTAAAGGTGTGAGCAAAAGTGTCTTCATGTAAGAGGGAAATGTTTGGGCTTTTTTTTAAACTGTGACTGCAGTGCTGTGACAGATGGGGCCTGAGCAAGCTGAGCTGTGAATGTGCAGGCAGGCCCCAAGTACCCCACCCCCACGTGTGTCAACATGAGGCTCATCAAACGCTTGTCCTTAAAAGTGACAGGCTGTTTCTGTCCTTAAAAGTGACAGTTCCTGCGCAGAAAGTTTGGGGACATGATGGATGTGTGACAGAAGAGGGGAAAACCAAGCCCAGGCTGGGCTCAAATTTCCCAAGAAGAATGTGAAACAGGGTAACACGACAGGCAGGAAATAAAGCAATCACCCCCCTGTAAAGCGCTCTGATATCCTTCGGGATCTTGTTCGCGCTATATAAAACTTTATAAATAAATAAATAAATAAATAAACACACAAGCCAATGCTGCGAAGTTTAAAACTGTGAATGCTTCAGCAGCCAACAGATACTTTTACCCGCAAAGCTTTGTTGTGAAATTTGAGCCCAGCCTGGGCTTTGTTTCTCCCTCTTCTGTCACACATCCATCATGTCCCCAAACTTTCTGCGCACGAACTGTCACTTTTAAGGACAGAAACAGCCTGTCACTTTTAAGGCAAGCGTTTGATGAGCCTCACGCACACGTGGTGGTGGGGTACTTGGGGCCTGCCTGCACATTCACAGCTCAGCCAGGCCCCATCTGTCACAAAACGTGACAGACGGGGCCTGAGCAAGCGGAGCTGTGAATGTGCAGACAGGCTCCAAGTCCCCCACCCCCACGTGTGTCAGTGTGAGGCTCATCAAACACTTGTCCTTAAAAGTGACAGGCTGTTTCTGTCCTTAAATGTGACAGTTCGTGCGCAGAAAGTTTGGGGACATGATGAATGTGTGACAGAAGAGGGAGAAACAAAGCCCAGGCTGGGCTCAAATTTCACAACAAAACTTTGCGGGGAAAATCATCTGTTGGCTGCTGAAGCATCTGGGGGTCACAGATTTCAACAATGTCATGTAGGCGCAACCTTTCATCTACTTAAGAAGATGAATTGTAGCCCCATATTAATAAATAGTTACATTTGTGGCTACTATCAATTTGTAACAGTAGCTGTGTCAACCTTACGAAAAACAATGATTTTGTACTTGTCGCATGTTGTGTGAGGGTGAAGAAGGTAGGAGTTTTTGCATTTTGCATTTTTAATAGCTACATTGAATAAATTAATAAATAATTGACGCACCACTCAGGTTGCAAAGCATCACAGGTTGCAAAGGTATCAGTACACGCGCAACACCTTCCCTGCCCTATTCGTTGTCAGTATTCCCGTATTCTCTTTTTTGTGAGATGAAAGCAAAGTAACATCTCGAACAGAACACGAGTTAAAAAATGAAGTACAAAAATAAGACTAAGCATGTACTTGACAGTGAGGAAAAGTCTGGTGTCCTACGGTAATAGAGAAAAGAATCTCGGATTAAAAAACAATGTTTTGAAAAGAGAACACCTGCCAAAAAAACAAACAGTGTTTCAAATATATAATATTATTGTCATAAGGACAGTTCTAACATTTAACACGTATAGGGAATGTCAAAAGCACAACTGAAGACACAGCTTAAAAAAAAACACACACACACACAAATAATGAACACTCCAAAAATAAAACAAAAAGTACAAAATGCCTTATTGCCATAAGGACATTTCTAACATACAACACATATAGGGAATGTCAAAAACACAACTGAAGACACAGCTTTAAAAAAGCAAAACACAAATAATGAACACTCCAAAAATAAAACAAAAAGTACAAAATGCCTTCTTTGCCGTGAGGATGCACACCAGAGTGTCTGCCCTTTCAGATAACGAGGATCACACACGCATTAAGCAAAGCCGCCGTGTCTGAGCACCCCTCGCGGCGCGCCTCGCCTCCTGTCAGGGATTCCTACTTAACCGCCCCGGGGGGCGCGCGAGGGGTCAGTCAGAGCGCGAGGCCAAACCAGGCGGTGGGGGGCGAGGGGGGTCGCGACCGCTGCCGAGGTGACGGTTTCTACCAAGGGGGGCGGCGTGAGACACATTTGAGAGAAGGAAAAAAAAGTGCGTGTCTAAACCTGGCTACTGATCTAGGCGCGCGCTGCTGGTGTTGTCCCTCTCTGCAGAGCGAAAAGGGGTCCCTTGAAACCGTCGGCCCAACGGTCACCCCGCGCGCCTGCCCTCCTGGAACGTTCAGTCGCTTAGGCAAAGCTTGTCGCGGCTTACCTGGTGTCGTCGCCTCGGCGGCCGCCGTTTCCTCCTCCGGGTCCTCGGCGGGCGCCGGCGGGAGCGGGGAGTAGAGCTCCTCCGGGCTGTCGGGTCGCGTCACCTCAGCCTCTCGCTCCTCATCGTCCTCCCGATCGTCGTCCTCTTCTTCTTCTTCCTCCTCCTCGGCTTCTTCTTCCCCCTCCTCGGACACCACCATCTCCTCCTCGTCGTCGTCCTCGTCCCTCAGCGGGGAAGACATCCCCGAGGCGCCGGTCCCACACCCCCGTGGCTGCCTTGTCTCCTCTCCCCTTTCGCCGACCTGGCTTGTAAAATACGTATAAACAAAACCTCCCTACACTGATAAAATCAACGCTATTTACAAATAAAGTCTGAAGCTTACTTGAATTTACTAATCTGTCTCCTCACAACAAAACAACTCTTATTTAAATTCCAGAAAAAGGGGCGCTTCTGAATATTTTTTTACAGACAGAAACAAAGATGGCCGCCCTTAAATTATATTTAAACAACCCCCCCTCCGTAAAGAAAAAAAAAACCTTTTGACAAAATGGCTGGCTTAATATTTCTCGCCCCCACCCTTCAAAAACAATCCGAAATTCAATCAGACGAATCCGTTTCCTTTTCTTCTTGATACTGATTGTCCGGAATTAACCTGCAGCAATCATGCAATCACCTCTTTTCATCTGGTTATTGCACAGATTAAATATTGTATGTATGTAAATGTATATCTATTTTCTCAGGAGTGGGGGCAGTAGGAGGAATGATTTCTGCATAAAACAAAGATGGCTGCTGTAAATTATTTTTCCACAGCCCCCCCCCCCAGCTCTATAAAGAAAAATGGGGAGGGTGGGGGGAGTAATCAGTAGTCTTGTTTAGTCTGACATCAGCATACACTGTTAAAGGTTAACTAGTTACATACTAGTATTTTCTTAACTAGTACACCGAAGAAGGGAGAAACCGGTTTTTAAAAAACATAATACACACTTAAAAGGGAGTGGTTCATTTTGCTGCAGGCACCGAATAATGTGCTTTGCTTTTTAACTAAAATTCATACATTTGGAAACGCTTTATGGCCTTTCCAACTAAATGTCTGGTGTTCAATAAACAAAGCATTGCTTGTGCTAGGTAGAATTTCCTTTTTTCCTGAAGGATTTGCTTATTTTTATAGCAATTCCTTTGGTGTTTTAAGCTGAGCAATAAACATGTAGACAAAGGTGGTAAAATAAACCCTGATTTTTTGGGTTACTTATTTTCTGTCACAGATGACATGGCTTTAATTTAATGTCTGGAAGGGTTGAATACATTTTTATCCCATAAAAGGCATGTGTGTATTGTGAAATGAGAATGCCTTTCCATTTTTTTTAAGTTATAAAACTCTCTTTCCAAATGTCATAATTTTATTAGGAGCAGTAGGCTTGAAACATTTCACAGTGCACCTGTGTGGCAAAGATCACCACCTTACAAACAGGGAGGCGAAATTTGGCACAGATTTACCACGAAAAATAACATTACAATATGGTATAGCGTCGGTGTTTGAGGAAGATTTGGAACTTGGCTCTAAAAAGTACCTGTAGTTCAGGTTTTGAACATAGGTACTGTTTTGTAGGGAGTTCACTGTGTCCTTCCTTTAACTCCACTCACACCACACATAAAGGCATATTCACAAATGCATTTTGGAGTACATAGAGTACTACAAGAATACTACTTTATGTATTTTTACATACCGTTGTGAACTAGCCCAAAACATCCAAAATGGAAATAAGATGGGACTATTTAAAGGCTCATCATATTCAATTGGTACAAATATAAAAGATTGTACTGTCTTTGCACTTTTATTCCTAGGGAATTGGATGTTTTAGGGAAAGATTCACAAAGGCATGTCAAAGTATGTTAAAAAAGTAGTCCAGTAGTATTGCTTCCCCACAGCTCATATGTACAATCCCCACACACAGATTTTACCACCCTAGGTGGGACACAGGTTAAACAATTCTCCCAGTCCACCACTGCAGACTGGAAGAGCAGTTTGAAACTGCTAGCCCAACTTTACCACTTAAAGCAATGCCTTCCTCTGCAATTTGTGTAAATCACCCCAATAGCCAGTTTATTGAGCCTGAAGGGAGGGTGGAGCATATTTAATGGTCAGAAAATGTATTTTACATGTTCCGGTGGTAAAAAAGCAAAACTGTTGTTTCTACTGTTTAAAGACTTGGTCATCGCATTGGTGAGTGCAGGGATATACGCTGACCCTGCAGCTGTGCTAAATTCTGAACTGTGTGACCAAAGTAGATAATCCAAGATACCAAACAACACATTACATTAAGATCGACTTTATTCTCAAGACAAAATCAATGTAACAGATTGCAGTGTGCAACTTTTACAAAGTTGTTATGATGAAGCAAGATTTCGCATATTACGCGACTTGCTTGACATCAAGAACCTCGAATAACATTTTAATCCTATAATTCAACCTGTACGTCTTACTAATGTCCCTTTATTTTGAGTGTATGTGTATCGTAGTGACGCTTGCCTATGTTTTACTAATACGAATAACTCCCGTCCCTAAAAATGGCCGCCGCTTGATGGGTCTGCTTCTGCGCATGCGTTAGTCACACTCACGTGACGTAGTTGCAGTTCTGGTGGGAAAATGTGCGCATGCGTGCTTGCGTCTAAAATGGCTGTCGGTGTTCTAACGTGGTGAAGCTTGTGCAGATGCTCTCGTGTTATTGTCTGTTGCACTAATTATAATGCCATAGTATATTTTTCTGATTTAAGGAGTATAAAGTAGCTCTTCATGGTATATAGTGAATTCATTTATTTCTATGTTTTAATTTGTTTTCGCTTACTTTTCATGTACCGCGGTATTGAGGGTCTGATACAATGCTCAAAGACTCCATATTGATGTGATGTCCTGCGCATGTCCGTATTCTGTCGGTGGCATTGACCAAGTGCCAACTGAAGGTCCCTGCCAAGACGTGCCTGGGAAGATGCACCTTCACCCAGCCGGAGAAGCTAAAATGTGTTACATTAGAAACAAATGTTATATTTTCTATTGTATTCTGTCATTTCTATCGTGAGAAACCCAAACCTGCTAGGCGGTCTCAGAAAATGGTAATTTAGGCTTGTAGAAGTTTGTTCTGATTGGTGTGTTGACCTACCCTACTTAGGGACCAATCGAAACTGGGGATTCTGACACTTGCAACATTTGAGGGGTGGTACACTGACCCGAAAACAGTATAACTAGCCTAGGTTTAGCTAGAGAAATTGTCCGACTTGTCTGAATAGCTGACCTGTCACTGACCCAACGCACTCAATAGGTGACTGAATACAGAGTGCTGCGGAGCACTCTTTCCGAATATGACCATAGACTCTAAAGGTTTTACTAAACCTTAAGTGCTGGCGGAGCACTTTGCTGGGGAGTTCGCTAACCCAATCGGGGTTCTGACTGATAGCTGCAGAGAGGGTGGAGCGCAGGCGTTGCTTCCGAACTGCGGGTGCTGGTCGTGCCTTGGTGGTCCTGTCCTGATCCTAATCTGGTTTTCCTGTCCTGTCCTGGGGTGTCCAATCTGCACCTGCTGTCCCATAGATGACTGTCCTTCCTTGGGGTATTTCCTGTCCTTGACTGATCCGTGGCCAGGGTTGGTCTGCACACCATTCTAGGTAATTATATAGGGCTAAGAACTCTATACTGCACCCTCTATTTTCTGTCTTTGATTTAATAAAGACATTTCTTTGCATACGTTAATTTTCCATGCTTTCCGCAACCTACTATAAAAGTCATACAGTATATTTTCCTTAGCATGACCCTCTGTTTCCCTACCTTTTAGAACACATTTTCCCCACACTGTTTAGGAATCATAAATGTGGTATATAATTTTCTCCTGCAATCTGATTTTGACGTAATGATGCTAGAACTATAGCGTGTTCCGTTTCCCCCCCCCCTATAGATGTATAGGATTTCCAATCTTTTTACTTTGAAGTATTTCCTAAACAGTAAATTTCTAGTTCGTGTTCTATTCCTGAAATCTATTTAGCATATCGCTTTGTTACTACTTTCCTATAGACTCATAAATGGTTGCCTTAGTTTTCTTTTTATATGGTTATGTGCTCTTCATTATTCTGATTATAGATTGTTTTCTCGTTGTAAATTGCATATTCTCAGAATCTGATTTCTAAGATAAACTTTTAAAACTTCCCAGTAGTCTGTGGTTATTTTGATGAATACAGAAGAAATAAAAGTCGGTATTTGTATTTTGCCTGCCTTTTTCTTTTACAGCTAGCTCCCTGATCCGTTGTGGTCATAGGTACCCGTAACGGTGGATTGGTAAGTCGGGTACAATAGAAATAAATAGGAAGGAACCAGGGTTACTGGTAGTAGAGTTGTTAGGTCACCCGATTAATGTATATGATAAATTGGAAAAATATGGGCCTGGTACGTGTATGGGGAAATTATTGGCCGGGTGACCTGCGATCTCTATCAGTAATTTTCTGGTAGCAGAGCTATGGTTAGGGACTAGTTAAAGTTAGGTAGGACTAGTTAAGCTAGATAGGTTGGATGCTGCTAACATTTATGCTGCTACAAGGGTAAACAATTTGTGTGACCTGATCAATCACGTGAAATGTTTGCTTTGGAAAATTATGAAATGTTTTAAATTGTTTTTCTTATTATTGTACTGATATATCTATTAACCCACTCGTTAGTAAAGTGTTTTATGTTTGTTGAGAATCCCCGGGGAATTGAATAGCGAGTGGTGAAGAGAATCCACTTCGCTGTGAGGTCACTTACTCCAGAAAGGTTAGTGCAGGTTAGGTAAAACTGGAAGCAATAATTAGGGTTTTTTCTGAATGTATGTTTGAATAAATGATAGCGACGAGATCACTGGCAAAACTTCTAATGTGAGAAAAACCTAGTAAGGGTCACACCGGAAGGAGTAGCAGGTTCATCGGAGCTTGGCTGATAGCGAAGGGGTTCGCTGGTGAAACTTTAGACTTAGTATATATCCCGGAAAGAAGTGGATAAGTCAAAAGAAGTAGCAGGTTCCCTAATGCTTGCGTGAAGGGTAGGCGAAAGAGATCTATCCGTAGTGTATGAAAAGTAAATGGAAGTAGTTTACTTGCAGTGAAACAAATCTTTACTGTCTAGACACTTGAGTACAGTGGCGAATGTGTATTCGTTGTTAAATAACAAAAGCACTTGCACTTTTAGAGAGAAATTAAGTTTCCGTTACCTTGTAAGGGAGGGAGCCAGTTGCGGAGCTGCTCTGACGTCACTCTGTGCCGCGCTGGGATTGGTAGATGCAGCGACTGTGTAGCGGAGCTGGAATTGTAAAGGAGGGGTGAGTGCCGAAGCGTGAGAACCTGTCTCGCGAAAGGCCGCGCACCCATTGGTCGAGATTATTTGAATTCGTGCATTTTATTGGTTGCACGAAAATAAGAGACGCACTTGGATTGGGAGTAATTTGTAAACAAAGTCACTCGCAGAAATCGTATGTGGCATTCGTATAGACCGCATACTAGACCTGATCCACGATATTTAGGGTTTGAGAACGATCCGTGGAAAGGGCATAAAACCGACATTATGTACGGAAATAAGAGAAAACTGTCTCTTGTGAACAAAGTAAAGAATTATTTCAAAAAGGACAAACCTATCAAAACTAGAGAAGGTGTTGTTATTCCGCCACCTAATACTCCTGCATCGTTCATGATGTTTGATAAAGGGTACCATTCATGTGTATGGTTGGAAAACTGGGCGGAATACACCAAGGATGACGGAATTTTGGCTTTTCCGTTAGAGGGTACATTCAATGGCAGAATGCTATTTAATTTGAGAACCCGAATGAATGACTTACATCCCAGACCTAGACTAACGCAGTACGAAGCTTTAGAGGAATGGGAGATCGAGGCTTTTGAGAGAGACAAGCCCCGAATGGATAAAGGGTTAACAAAATTTTATCCGAAGTTAAAGCAAGAGACCAGAGATAAAAAGATGAAACAGTGGAGACAGAATATGATTGTAGAAGGTCTGTTTCCAATTATGTCAATGGGTGGTCCTCCTGCAGGAGAGAAGAGAACAGAAAAATGCAAACATTGGGTGCCCATTGGGGAGTCGGATGATGAATTATTAGATGACATGTTTATGAGAAGTCCGCCTCCTTATAATGAAGGACACAGACCCTCTAGTGAAGGGGATAATTCTCGGAGACCTCCTCCCCGGGAGGAGGCCAGATCCGTAAGTGTAGGAGAGGGTTGTCAAATACCTCCGTATAATGAGGGTTTAGGACCCCTAGGTGCTAGAGATATCTGTCAAAGAACACCATTTAGTGGGGAGTCAAGATATTCGAGAGAAAGAGACTTCTGCTCTAGACCTCCCTACGAAGGTGAGGCAAGGCCCTCAACGTCAGGAATTCCGTTTTCAAGACCCCCGTCTGAGGAGGAACCAAGATCCCTAGGCACAGGAAGTTTGTTCCCAAAACCTAATTACGGTGAAGGACCAAGTGAGACACATCCCACTGCCCCGAGTTATGCCCCAACTTTGACCCCGCAGGTATTACATGACAATTCTTTAGACAGGATACTGGAGGACAGGGAACGAGAGGCTCTAGCTAAGCAGAGAGCCGAGATAATTCAGAAAATCTCCCAGTTAAATACAAGTCCTGAAGCCTTGACAATCCCGGTAACTATTGGACCAGTGGTTCCGCTGTATGCGGATAGACAGGGAAGTCCGAAGACTCCAGTTATTACTCCAGTTGTAGCACCATCGAGACCGGAGCCCTTAATTGTGGATGACCAGACCAGTGAATGTGAGTCTGAGGTCTCGCTAATGGATCTGCCCATTAGGGGTACAGGAAAAAGGTTACAGAAAAGACATAGGGCCCGATGTAGGTAGGACTTATTTACCGATTCTTAATTACCGAATTTTACTGATTCGGTAATTAAGAATCGGTAAATAAGAAGGGGGGACATGTAGGAGCATCCAGATGTTTCTTTTACCGAATCGGTAAAAATCTGTATTTACCGATTCTGTAAATACTGACCGGTAATGCCCATTCATTCCTATGGGCTTTGAAGCCCATAGGAACGAATGGGCATTACCGATTCGGTATTTACCGAATCGGTAAATACCGAATTACACAAGGGTGCAGGGGGTGTCACTTTGACACCCTCTGGCATTCCCAAAAGAGGCTCGGGTGCCATGTGGCAGGCATACCTGCCCTAAGGGCAGGTCTGCCTGTCATATGGCATAGGTGTGCATGCACACATGTGCATGCACACCGGAATCGGTATTTTAACATCAAATTGAATTTGATGTTAAAATACCGATTCTGTAAGGCTTGTCGGACTCAGAAGAGTCCCACCTACATCTCATAATTACCGATTCGGTAGAAATACCGATCGATAAATTTACCGATCGGTAATTTTACCAAATCAGTTACACATGCCCCTACATCCCATTTCTGTAATACCGGTCGGTAACGGCCGAAAATACCAATTTTCGGCCGTTACCGACCGACCTACATCGGGCCCATTATCCTTTCAATACGAGGGAGATTCAAATGGAATCAACTTCGGGTACCAAGAGTGTCACGTTGGTGACTCCTGAAGAGATTGAAAGATGGAGTCGAGAATTAGAAAAACAAACTCCTCAGTCGAAACCTTTAGATATCTTCAAGCTGAGAATAGAAATGGAAGAACTAATGGCAGGAAATGTAGGTTTAGACAGATTAAATACCTATTCTGAAGAAGAGTTGCTGTTTATCGGCAAGAGTTTTACCCGGAATACCAGAGTACTCCATGAAAAATTAACAGACACTGCAGCTAGTATGGAAATCGATATTTCAAAATCAAAGCCACTGCAGAAACCCTATAGAGCTGATTTTTCAGACAAAGATCTGGAAAATATGAATGTGTCAGGGAAGAAGGCGCAGGTTAAAGAATTATTGACTGTGTTGCAAAAGTGGGGAGACGTAGAAAAGTGGAAAGCCAGGTGGGCAAAGAAGAAAGATGAGGCTAGATCTAAACAGACGTCTTCTGAGTTCGTTCTAAAGGAAGCTGACAAACCTGAGCAGTTGTACCCTATGCGTGAAGTGCCAGGAGGAAAATACGTGCACGTTCCATGGTCTAGACAGGATATTGTGTCCTTTACCAATGACTTTCCTAAATTACGAGAAAAGCCTGTGGACTGGTACAGGCAGGTGGAAAGGTTTGTAAAGGTGCAAAAGTGCTTGTGGAAAGACCTGGATGGGTTTTTCGACATTGTGGTTCCTGTGGATTTATGGACCGAATGCAAGGTTGCCATTGATTGGCCCAACAAAGAGTATGACAGGGACCCTGCTACAGGAGCCCCCTCTGATGAGGTGATGAGGAAATATGATCAGGTCATGTTACACCTGAAAAAGAAGGTGCCTGCCAAAGAAACTGATTGGACCAAAATAGATAGAACCACGCAGGAAAGGGAAAAGACTGTGCACTCCTTTTATGAAAGACTGTTACAGGTGTTCAAAACTTACAGTGGTATAGATAACATCGGGATGAAGGATATGACCCACTTCATTTACAGGTTTGTAAACGGTTTAAGACCCGAAATTTGCCAGTGGATCAAAGACAATAAAATTTGTTGGCAGTCTAAGAAAATGGATGAGGTCTTACGGTACGCAAAGTACTGTGAGGACGAAATGGCAGATAAGCGAAAGGCCCTAAAGGAAAAGGTTATGTGGGCACAAGTGAAGCTAGCAGAACAACAGGAAAAGCAATTGAATAAGATGAATAAGAATACCCAAAATCAAGGCTCTGGGGGTGGTGGGAAGCCAAAGGTAAAAATGAGCAGAGAAGAGGCTAAAAAGAAATTTCCCTGCCACCAGTGCGGAGAAATGGGGCACTGGAGAGACGAGTGTCCATATTTACAGCATGATAATACCCAAACCCCTGATTTAACTCCACAGACGCAGAATGAAAAACCAAGAAAGACCCAGCAACAGGTAAAGGCAAGTCAATTGCCCCGAGCGCCACAACCAAATTATAAGGGAAAATCACCACAGGGTGATGACATAGAGATCTGGGGAGGCAATGAGAATAGAAATACAGCAACTTCGCAGTTTCTGTTGAACGATACTTTTCTCTGTGACGACCAATACTGACGGGGCCTGAGAGGGGAGGACAAGGAGTGTGTTCTTGGCGCCTCCTTGCCGGTAGACCAGTCAGGGCCATACATTGAAGGAAAGGTTGATGGAAATGATGTCACCTTTCTATTGGACACTGGTGCTACCCGTTCTACTGTGAGAACAGCGGACGTTCCAAACCTACCCCTCTCGGGAGAAGCAATCCAAGTAGTGGGCGTGTCTAATCAATTGATTAGTACCCCAGTTACTGAGCCCATGGAGATCACAATAGGGAATTTCAAAGAAATGCATAGATTTGTAGTTTGTGATACCAGTCCAGTAAACTTACTGGGACGTGATTTGTTGTGGAAAATGAACTGCACCATCTTTTGCACACCAAAGGGCGTCGAAATTCAAACCCCAGACGAGGATGGCATATACAAATTAATGTTAATTAGACCAGACTCAGAAATTAAACAAATGACTATACAAGACTTACCTGAAGAACTCCAAAAGACAGTGAAACCAGAAGTATGGGACTTTACTGGAAAGGATGTAGGATTAATGGCAAATGTAGACCCAATAAAAATAGCCATGAAAGAAAATGCAGTTTATCCCAATACCAAACCATACAAAATGAGTGCAGAAGTGAGAGTAGGAGTTGCCATTGAAATAAAAAGATTGCTAGAAGCAAACATCATACAAGAAGTGATGAGTAGCCCATGTAACTCACCGATAATTGGAATCAAGAAACCTTGTGGCAAGTATAGGGTAGTGCAGGACCTGAGAAAGGTAAATAAAATCGTTGTTCCATGTTGCCCTATTGTTCTAAACCCTGCAGTAATCCTGTATCAGATTTCCTGGGATGCTGAGTGGTTCACCGTGATAGACCTATGTCATGCATTCTTTTCGATCCCATTGCATCCAGACAGCACATTTCTTTTCTCATTTACTTTCGACAGTCACGTGTACGTTTGGAATCGTGTCCCTCAAGGGTACACAGAAAGCCCCTCTATCTTTAATCAGATTCTAAAAAAGTGCCTTGAAACTTTAGTGTTACCTGGAAAATCTGTTTTGGTGCAATATATAGACGACCTTTTGGTGGCGTCTAAAAGTCATAGAGATTGTGTGATTGACACCATTGCCTTACTGAATCACCTAGGTGAAAAAGGACATAAAGGGTCCCCTGACAAATTGCAGTTCTGTACAAAGTCAGTGAAATATCTGGGGCACCAAATAGAAAAAGGTATCAGAAAAGTTACCTCAGAGAGAGTCAAGATAATTCGAAACATGCAGTTACCCCGTACACAGAAAGAAGTCAGAATGTTCCTTGGGGTGGTAGGTTACTGCAGGCAATGGATTGTGGGATTTGCAGTCCTAACAAAACCATTGATAAAAATGACAAAGAAAGGAGCAAAGGACCCCGTGGAATGGGATGATGAAAGCTTAACAGCATTTACTAAATTGCGGGAATGTCTGTGTACAGCCCCTGCTTTAGGGATGCCTGACTATTCCAAGGAATTTGCACTATTTTGTGACACCCGAGATAATTGTGCACTATCGGTCCTAACTCAGGAGCATGGTTTGACTAGACGTCCAGTGGCATATTTTTCTGCCACTTTGGATCCAGTGGCTGCTGGATTACCCGGATGTCTGAAAGCAGTAGCTGCGACTTGCACGAGTTTAGAACAGAGTGAATCCATTGTTATGGGACATCCTGTAACTGTGTATGTTCCCCATGCAGTTGTGATCTTATTGACCAGAACTAAAACTCAGTATCTCACCCCTAGTCGGCTGACTAAATACGAGAGGATTCTCGTGGGTGCTGCGAATGTAATCATTGCTCGATGCAATATTCTGAATCCAGCTACCCTGCTCCCTGACTCAATGCTTGCAGAAGCCAAGGGAGAGGACGAGCATGACTGCATTGACCTGACAGAATTCAGTACTAAACCCCGCCCAGACATTAAGGAAGTGCCTTTGCCTGTGGAAGATAAAGAACTGTTCGTGGATGGCTCATGTATGAGACACGAACTTGCAGGCCTAAGCGCTGCTTATGCTGTAGTTTCTGTATCAGGCATTGAAGAAGCATCCTGTTTATTCAGAGTAAAGTCTGCACAAGTAGCCGAATTGATTGCATTGATAAGAGCCTGCAAAATTGGGAAAAACAAAAGAATAACAGTATATACTGACAGTCAGTACTGTTATGGGGTTGTGCATGACTTCGGCCAATTGTAGCTACAGAGGGAGTTTCTGACTTCTTCAGGTACTCCTATCAGAAATGGGAAGGTTGTACAAGATTTACTGGAGGCAATCCAATTACCAAAAGAATTGGCAGTGGTCAAATGTGCTGCTCATAAATCTGGCATTGACCATGTAACTCTGGGAAATAGATTTGCTGATGAAGTGGCCCAACATTGTGCCAGAAATCGCATGTCTGTAAATGTCAAGCTGGGAGGACCTGGAAACAGCTGCCAACTTATGGTGTTTGAAGAGGTGCCCACTTGGGAAGAGTTGAGAGATTGGCAGCATGCTGTGCCTTCAACAGAGAAGGAAAAATGGAAGAAACTTGGTTGTCGACCGAGAAGTGAGGATGGTGTCATTGTGGGCCCAAATGGTATGCCTGTGTTGCCTAGACATCTGCTTGCTTCTATGGCCAGACTGATACACGGAGATTCACACACTGGTGGGGATGCCATGGTTCTGGTTTTCCAACAAACATGGTACAATCCGAAGTTCAAGAAAGTAGCAGAGTCACTCTGCCAGAGGTGCTTAACATGTCAGCAGTTTAACGCTGGGAAAAGAACAGTAGTCGAATTGGGAAAAATTGGAAAATCAGGAGGTCCTTTGTAAGGATACAGATTGACTTTATCACACTGCCTCGCTGTGAGGGAATGAGATATGTCCTTGTCATTGTCTGTCTGTTCTCAAAGTGGGTGGAAGCCTACCCTGCTAGAAAGAATGACGCCATAACTGTAGCAAAATTGTTACTACGAGAATTAATACCTAGGTTCGGGGTTCCAGTCACTATTGAATCAGATAGAGGCGGACATTTTCAGAATGAGATAATTAAGCAACTCTGTAAAGCATTCAAGATCAATCAGGTGCTGCACTGTGCATATCGTCCAGAGGCTTCTGGAGTGGTGGAGCAAATAAATGGCACTATAAAATCGAGACTAGGAAAGATGTGTGAATCTACAGGCATGAACTGGATAAATGCTTTGCCTCTTGTTCTGATGGGACTTAGAAGTATTCCAGATCAAAAAACAGGCCTGAGCCCTCATGAGATCCTGATGGGAAGAGTGATAAGACAAGCATGGGTGCCAGGACATAAACTGCTAAACATTTCTGATAATTTAGTACTTGAGTACTGCAAGCAACTGGGTGACCAAGTGCGTTCTATCTCTCACCAGATTGGGGAAGACGCCGTTGCAAACCCAACGACTCCAGTCCATAAATGGGTTCCAGGCGATTGGGTCGTAATAAAGAAGCATACTCGTACAAGTTGCCTTGCACCGAAGTGGGGAAGACAACGCCAAGTGATACTGGTGACCACGACAGCGGTGAAGTGTGCCGGCGTTCCAAAGTGGATCCATGCCAGCCATACACAGAAGGTGATTCCAAACGAGAAAACTGACGCTGAAGGTTGTCCACCTGAGGGGTCTGCAGACGTTAGTCCTGAAGTAGCTGATGACGAACAACCGAGCACCAGTCAAGATGATTGGATACCCATAATCGACCTGACTAATGACCCAATCAGAACAAGAAGTCAGACCTACGAAGATAGAGAGTGGGGTAGAGAGGAAGAGATAGGCACAGGCGAAGATCCTCGGATTATTGAGATTCACGTCAAGTCAGAGGAAGAAGAAGGTCAGACAGGGACAGAGCAAGTGATCGACACACCTCCACAAACTCCTGAAGTCGAAAAGGGACAGACCAGAACTAGTGTAAAAGTTCGAGCAGAAGAAAATCAAGAGATCGAAGTGCTTGAACAGGATCAGTTAGAATTAGAAGAACGTGTTCAGGACACAGAAATAGAAACGCCCAAAAGCCAAATCCAATGTACACCTGAACAAGGCCAGCTTAGTGACCAGGCAGAAGAAATAGAGACAAGACCTGGAACTAGTCAGACAGGAAGGGAAAAATCAGAAGTGCCACAAGCAAATGAAAATAAAAGAGCATTAGAAGAAGGCCAAATCACAGTGCCAGCTAAAAGACTTAAGAAAAAGAAACATATCGAACCAAGATATATTAAGAGGCTGAGACTAAGAATAAAAACAGTAGAGGAGAAACTTGCAGAAAGGAGGAAAAGTGCTCGTATTGCAGATCAAGCTGGAGAAAGCTCCAAAAGAAGAAGTGACCGAATAAAAAGACTGAACGAGAAATACCAAGATCCTGAATAGACATATTTGATTTTGGAGGAGTTTGAGGATCTTGATATAATTGACGAAAGTGACGAAGAACAGACAGCTGATTATTCTGCCGAAGAAGACGAACCAACCTGAATTTGCGCAGTGCAAGCGACCTGTGCAAAGTTACAAAGAGGGGTTGAAATCTTCTTCTGAACGAAAATGTCTGATTCAAATGTGAATGGAAGGCCTAGACGCAGTTGTTGTAAAACATGCTGCAGAGTATGTATATGTAGCATAGCTATAGTGTTAATAATTTGGATAGGACTAACAGTTTTCATTCCTTATATGGTGAGCAAAAATACTAATATTGACCCTACACAGACTGTGACCACTGACACTGAAGAACTGACAACACGAAGTGTAGAAAGACGTGAAAAAGCACTCAGACAAACAAAATGAGACTTAGGAGCACCAGATAAGGAAGGACTACATTAACACGGAGTTAAGAACCAGACGCATTTAAATGTATTCGCTAACCTTTTAGTGCATTATGTAGAAACTATGGAAATAGAAGACTGCTATGTCTGCATCAAGCTACCTACTTCTGTAGCTGAAGGCGTGACTTATCATCACCTACCTTTTACCTATGGAATTTCCTGTAGTATTTTAGCTAGTTTATTTTACAAAAGAGGACCGTTACAGTACTACTACTCTAACTCAGACGTGATATTTTCTGAACTTCCAATACGTGGAAATCTGAATCCTGTACATACTAAAAGTGACGTTACACGTTATATGGGAGAATACTTTCTGACTATAGGTACCATAGACTTAAATGAAGCACACAGAGATAACTTGACATGTTCATTACATGAAAAGAAAAAATGTTTCTAAACATGGCAGAGAAAAGAAGGGAGAGTTTCCAAAGAAAGGCAAATGACAAAAGACAGAAAACTCCTAAATGGGCTGAAAACATGGAAAGCACCTCAAATGGTGGGAGTGGTCCAGCTTTGTTGCTGGATTTCGAAAGAAAAGGGAAACTCTGTCTTCACCGCGAAAAGACTAGTTATTATAATAACATTTTCATTGGTTCCAGTCAATGTGAGCACAATTACAAGGTAATTGGAGGTTGGGGTTTCAAAAATGGGTCAGAACCTGTGTTTCCCGGAATTTATTATATATGTGGAAACAAGGCTTATTTCAAATTGCCGGATCACTGGTATGGAAGCTGCTATTTTGGCATTGTTTTCCCGAAAATATACCATGTGAAGGAAATTGCTGGAAGCAATGAAAACACTAATGGCTTAGTGCGTAGTAAAAGAGAAAGCGTAGGTGAAATAATAGGTAGTATTTTTAGTGCACTGATACCTGGAGTGGGAGTGGTTCTGAACACACACAGAATTAGCAAATTATCCACAATAGAGGATGTGTTGTCTACTGACACAGCTCATGGATTTCTGTTGGTCAATACCGAAATGGTTGCGATCAGATCAATGGTTTTGCAGAACAGACTTGCGCTTGACACCTTATTAGCAAAAGAGGGCGGAGTCTGCCGGATGTTGAAAGCGCAACATTGTTGCACTTACATACCGGACAAAAGTGTACAAATTAAAAAATATGTGAAGAACATTACAAATTTGGAAAAAGAACTCAAACCACTGGAGGTTGATAGTGCCTGGAAGAGACTTACTGCTGGTCTCTCCGCTGTAGGTCATTGGTTTGCTAATTTAGGTAAAGGTTTATTGTTTAAGGTACTGATGCCAATTGGAGTGATAGGGTTTGTCATATTTCTCATATTTGTCTGTTGCAAATGCCGCAAACACACAAAGAAATACGCTGTGAATAAGAGAGGTGTGAAACAGAGTGTGGATGAACTTGAATTGGAAGACTTAAATAATCAGATTTACAAAAAGATGAAAAATTCTCACCCTGATAAAGATGTGAAAGAGAAATTAAATCGGATGTTGGAAGAAATCGAAATGCACAAAGTGTGAGAAAAGTTGGCATCTGGTTCCATTAGTTTGTGATGATAGTAAATATCATCAAAGAGGGGATTGATGAAGCAAGATTTCGCATATTACGCGACTTGCTTGACATCAAGAACCTCGAATAACATTTTAATCCTATAATTCAACCTGTACGTCTTACTAATGTCCCTTTATTTTGAGTGTATGTGTATCGTAGTGACGCTTGCCTATGTTTTACTAATACAAATAACTCCTGTCCCTAAAAATGGCCGCCGCTTGATGGGTCTGCTTCTGCGCATGCGTTAGTCACACTCACGTGACGTGACGTAGTTGCAGTTCTGGTGGGAAAATGTGCGCATGCGTGCTTGCGTCTAAAATGGCTGTCGGTGTTCTAACGTGGTGAAGCTTGTGCAGATGCTCTCGTGTTATTGTCTGTTGCACTAATTATAATGCCATAGTATATTTTTCTGATTTAAGGAGTATAAAGTAGCTCTTCATGGTATATAGTGAATTCATTTATTTCTATGTTTTAATTTGTTTTCGCTTACTTTTCATGTACCGCGGTATTGAGGGTCTGATACAATGCTCAAAGACTCCATATTGATGTGATGTCTTGCGCATGTCCGTATTCTGCCGGTGGCATTGACCAAGTGCCAACTGAAGGTCCCTGCCAAGACGTGCCTGGGAAGATGCACCTTCACCCAGCCGGAGAAGCTAAAATGTGTTACATTAGAAACAAATGTTATATTTTCTATTGTATTCTGTCATTTCTATCGTGAGAACCCCAAACCTGCTAGGCGGTCTCAGAAAATGGTAATTTAGGCTTGTAGAAGTTTGTTCTGATTGGTGTGTTGACCTACCTTACTTAGGGACCAATCGAAACTGGGGATTCTGACACTTGCAACATTTGAGGGGTGGTACACTGACCCGAAAACAGTATAACTAGCCTAGGTTTAGCTAGAGAAATTGTCCGACTTGTCTGAATAGCTGACCTGTCACTGACCCACCGCACTCAATAGGTGACTGAATACAGAGTGCTGCGGAGCACTCTTTCCGAATATGACCATAGACTCTAAAGGTTTTACTAAACCTTAATTGCTGGCGGAGCACTTTGCTGGGGAATTCGCTAACCCAATCGGGGTTCTGACTGATAGCTGCAGAGAGGGTGGAGCGCAGGCGTTGCTTCCGAACTGCGGATGCTGGTCGTGCCTTGGTGGTCCTGTCCTGATCCTAATCTGGTTTTCCTGTCCTGTCCTGGGGTGTCCAATCTGCACCTGCTGTCCCATAGATGACTGTCCTTCCTTGGGGTATTTCCTGTCCTTGACTGATCCGTGGCCAGGGTTGGTCTGCACACCATTCTAGGTAATTATATAGGGCTAAGAACTCTATACTGCACCCTCTATTTTCTGTCTTTGCTTTAATAAAGACATTTCTTTGCATACGTTAATTTTCCATGCTTTCCGCAACCTACTATAAAAGTCATTCCGTATATTTTCCTTAGCATGACCCTATGTTTCCCTACCTTTTAGAACACATTTTCTCCACACTGTTTAGGAATCATAAATGTGGTATATAATTTTCTCCTGCAATCTGATTTTGACGTAATGATGCTAGAACTATAGCGTGTTCCGTTTTCCCCCCCTATAGAAGTATAGGATTTCCAATCTTTTTACTTTGAAGTATTTCATAAACAGTAAATTTTTAGTTCGTGTTCTATTCCAGAAATCTATTTAGCATATCGCTTTGTTACTACTTTCCTATAGACTCATAAATGGTTGCCTTAGTTTTCTTTTTATATGGTTATGTGCTCTTCATTATTCTGATTATAGATTGTTTTCTCGTTGTAAATTGCATACTCTCAGAATCTGATTTCTAAGATAAACTTTTAAAACTTCCCAGTAGTCTGTGGTTATTTTGATGAATACAGAAGAAATAAAAGTCGGTATTTGTATTTTGCCTGCCTTTTTCTTTTACAGCTAGCTCCCTGATCCGTTGTGGTCATAGGTACCCGTAACGGTGGATTGGTAAGTCGGGTACAATAGAAATAAATAGGAAGGAACCAGGGTTACTGGTAGTAGAGTTGTTAGGTCACCCGATTAATGTATATGATAAATTGGAAAAATATGGGCCTGGTACGTGTATGGGGAAATTATTGGCCGGGTGACCTGCGATCTCTATCAGTAATTTTCTGGTAGCAGAGCTATGGTTAGGGACTAGTTAAAGTTAGGTAGGACTAGTTAAGCTAGATAGGTTGGATGCTGCTAACATTTATGCTGCTACAAGGGTAAACAATTTGTGTGACCTGATCAATCACGTGAAATGTTTGCTTTGGAAAATTATGAAATGTTTTAAATTGTTTTTCTTATTATTGTACTGATATATCTATTAACCCACTCGTTAGTAAAGTGTTTTATGTTTGTTGAGAATCCCCGGGGAATTGAATAGCGAGTGGTGAAGAGAATCCACTCGATCACCCGATTAATGTATATGATAAATTGGAAAAATATGGGCCTGGTACGTGTATGGTGAAATTATTGGCCTGGTGACCTGCGATCTCTATCAGTAACTTTGTTGCCTTTAATCTCCTGTGCTCTGAACGGTTGCACAAGGAGCCTGTCCCAGAGACTGCTTTCTGCCCTTCTGGGGAGAAGTCTGAATGACTCCAAGGAAAGGAGACCATAGAAGTCCACACTAGAGAGAGATGTTACCACCCTCTTGCAGAAAGCCACAAATGTGTTGGCCCAAAAGACGAGATTTAAAGGAGAAGCAGCCTTTGAAGGACAAATGGGTAACACTTGGGAGAGGGGCAGCCCCATTGTCTAGGTAGACAGGCTGGCAATAGGAATAGAAAAGGGGAAACCAGTTGTCAAACCGGTTTTCCAAGGGCATGTTGCCTGGGGATGAGTGTCTGAAAAGTTTCAGCACTCCGTCCATCATCTCCTTGTGTATGCGTTGTTTGCCCTAAGTTGGCTTGGTTTGCCCAGATGTGGGCCCCTTGCTCAATTTGCCACTGGATTAAAGCTAGCCTGAATGATGAGGAGTGTTACCCCGAAACCTGACCCAGGATGCTTGTTTCCGGTCCAGGGAGGACCGGGCCAGGCAGTTCGGGCTGGACTGTTCCCATGAATTTGAAGTTTATTTTTGCATAGTTAATTAAAACCATTGCAACACATAGTACAACATTCTTAAAACATCATTGTTTAAAACCCTTAAAATAGGTCATGAAATAGGAATTCCGTACAATTGCAAAAAGATAATTCAGTAAAACTGGTTGAAGCGCACTTTTTTACATTAGCTGCTGGAAAATACTAGTTCCCGTATTAATTTGCTCTCGTCCTGTTCAACCATATACTGTGTTTACCACATGGACTCTACTTACACAAAGTTGTCCACCTGGTGCTAGATGGACATGTTCAGTAAGATGTCATTGGGTCCTATTGTACATCTGCAAAACGGCCAGGCTCTATATCATTTACACCAATTTTGGCATTCTCTGTTCGGCCACCGTCAGAAATTTCACAAATCTGCAGTTTAGTTTAGTGTTTGACGGATTCAGGGAGGCAAGCACCGCTTGCCTTCTGGTGCAAATCCCTTTTTGATTAAATTGGTCTTTAAGGAGCAGTTGTCGTGCCTGTTGCAGCCCCTCACATAAACAGGTTACGTGAAGGATGTCACCATTATTGGAATTACATAGCCTGCAGATCTCTTTTCCGTCTTTCCTCAGCCATGGTGGTAGGTGCCCTGTGCATGGCAGAATCCCTAGCCTGGACTGTTCCCATGAGGCACAGGGTTAAGACTGATTTACATACGTCTGGGTCCAAACTAGGGTGGTGAAGTGAGCTAAAGAACGATTGTGGATTCAACCCCGATCTGTGACTTGGGGTGAGTGACTGAAAAGTTTCTGCACTCCGTCCATCATCTCCTTGTGTTTGCTTTGTTTGGCCCCCTTGGTAACCACACGTCTGCGTCGAGCTAAGGAGCTCTGGGCACAGAGAGAGGGGTTCTGCCATGTTGGGAGTGGGCTGAATGCTGCATCCTGGGATAGCCGGATGCCACACTTTCCAGGAAGTGGTCATTGGGAGGGAGGGAACCTGGAAGCCCATTGTCTACCAAACATATTCTACCCTAAGAGCACTTTCTCGGCATAAACAGGGCACCCCTTGGGTCTTGACAGGAAAAAGAACCAAAGGACTGCGCTGCTGCACAGTGGAATAGGTAAAGAGAGGCTTCACTGGCATGGTCTGCACCTGCTGACCTGGTGGCTAGCAAAGGAGAGGGATTGTGCCTCCTGTGTCCGGCTCTGAAGAAGCTGTCTCCACAGCCCAGTCGAAGCAAGAGACTCCAAGGATCAGTTGGCTGATCTCCTGTTCACAGCACAGGGCCACAACTGTTGAAGAAGCCTGCCGGGGCAAGTTGGTAGCCTAGTTTCTTCAAACTGCCGCCGAGCAGTTCAATCAAAGTTGAATCCGAGTCCACTGGACCAGGAGAGTCATCGAGATGCAGCTTGGTCATCAAGAAGCCGAGTTATCACCCAAGGAAGGATTTAGCTGTGACCACGACACCGGGCAACGGGTAGCCCAGAAGCAACTGGGCATCTATCTGGACCGGGAGGGGACCAAGAGGGCCTTGAGGGATGTTGACCCTGTGACCAGAACCACCTTACCTCTTTCGTGGGCGAAGGAGTAGCCGCAGAAAGACCCCATCGACTGCATCACATCTTCTGCATCCTGTATCCTTCGCATCAGGACCACTTACATAGGAACCTACAGCAAAGGATAGAGTTGTCTGGAACTGACTGAAGGCTGCTTCACCTGTTGATGTAACATGAGAAAACAGGAGTGTGTTATCTACTTTGAGTGGTGTATGAAGTCTAATTTTGTATCAAACGTGAATTCCAGATTTCTCGCCTTCTGCACTGGGAGTGGAAGGGGCCCAAGATTGGATGGCCACCAGGAGTTGTTCCAATAGGAGGTGTTGGTACCAAATAACAGCGCCTCTGTTTTTTTCTGAATTAAGTTTCAGATAATTCTTTTGAATCCAGTTGCAGCGCTACCCATCAGATCTTAAATTATTTGGCCACTTGTTCAGGTTCCGAGGAGATAGACACCACTATTTGGGTGTTGTCGGCATAGGAAAATACAGAGAACCCACAGGATGGAATATGTTTGATTAGTGGAGTGATGTAGGCATTAATCCCTTTGCTGCTAGGCGTTGCCCCTCCCCCCCCCTGTGCTAAGTCATTTTTTTTGCTATTTGGGGTAGTTCGCCTTTAGGCTTTTGTCCACATAAGGGGAGTCATTAGGATCTCGGGCGCCGCTCGAGATCCGTCCCCGCCCGCCATCCATTTCCCCCACCATATTACTATGGCGGGGGGACCGCGGCAGCCAGAAAGACCGTCCGCCGCTTTTCCGCTCGGTCAACAAGTCGACCGGGCGGAAAGAGTTTAATATGGTGGCGGTGTCTGTTAGACACCACCAGCCATATTACTGTGGGGGTGGAAACATGCCTTTCCGTGTTGGCATTGCCGCCACTGAAAAGCATGTGGGAATTGCTTGCGGGGGCCCGTTGCGGGTCCCCAGGGACTCTGGGGGGTGCACATGAAGGGTACCTATGGTACCCCCCTGCATTTCAATAGACAACGTGGCAGGCACCGTGCGGTGCCTGTCACGTTGTGCCTTGGAATGCGCGACATGCATTTTTAGCATTGCAGTGGGAGGTGCTATTAGCACCGCCTGCTGCAATGTTAAATATGCGGGATGCACCTTCCACTGTGGCGGGCGCATCCTCATTGCCCCCACGGGACCGCCGCCCTTATGGCGGGCGGTCCCTCTTCACGTTGGGATGGCGAGCGGACTTTGTCCGCCCCAAGGTATACATGCCAAATTTGCGTCCTTTTCTTCCAACATCCTGAGCGTTCTATAGGTACCCAGTGTTTGTGGATGCCCTGTAGGGGACTTAGAAATTAGCCAAAATACCACAAAAATTAGATCTTGGGGGGGGGAATGGGAAAAAAGTGCTGCAGAAGAAAGCGTCTGTTATTTTCCCTGCCAATGGTATCAACAAAGGGTTTGTGGTGCTAAAATCACCATCTTCCCAGCTTTCAGGAACAGGCAGTCCTTTTCCACACAGTTTTGGCATTTTACAGGGACATAGTCTTTTTTTCCTATTTTTTGTGCTTTCAACCTCCTTCCAGTTAGTGGTAGAAATGGGTGTGAAAGCAATAATGGATTGTGAACCAGCGGCTGCCCCTACCCCGTTGTCACGGCATCATAACGTAGGAAGCCCAGCAACAGAACCCGATCCTACAGCGTCCCTGGCAACCCGAACTCCACCCCTCTGTCCTCCCTTGCAGGAACCAATGGAAACGATCGGACGACCGGAAACAACTTCCCTCGACCCCGGAAGTCCCTCCCTCTACCCGATGCCGGAACCAGGAAAAGCCGATCCCAACGAGAGAGGGGCATTCGAAGCGGCAGACTCGTGGCAGGAGACAGCGAGCGGAGAACCCAAGAAGGCGAACCAAGGAGAAGAAGAAGACCGAACACTCGAGCGGAAGACCGGAGGCGAGGAAGAAGACGTCTGGGCCGAGGACTGGTGGAGTCCCCCGCAGGTGGCTGGAGAGTGGCCGCAACTCGCGGAAGAGTTGCGGCGGGGCATGTGAGTACCCTGTCTCCTTGTCTCTTTAAAAAGACGTGTGTATAATTGTAAAGAAACCCCCACCTTAGAGTCGCACTGCCACTATATAAATATTGTATAGCAGTACTAGTCACACGGGCACTGTTGTATAAAGACTTCCCCCACATACCTTTCCCCTACACCCTCTATCTCTCCCTTGTCTTCGTATCCCAACTCCTTCCCCCCTACCCTCCCTCACGCTCGTTTTAACCTCCCACACCCCCTGGTGTTGGTAGAAAGACTGGGTCAGTCCACATCTCGAGGACTAACTGCCCCTTATATTCTCTCATTTCCACATATCTCCGAGGTCATCCTCCAGACCGGTCAAGACCAATATCCGTCGTAGGGACGACCAACGCAGCACCGCCTATCCAGAACAGCCCTCCAACAGTCAGCACGAGAAGACTCCTCTCAACGACCCGTCCTCTCCTACACTTCTCTTTGGTTTCAGCGCTATTTGTACCAACTACCTCTGTCAAATCAATAAACCATAGCCCACTATATCCGGCCTGCAGGCCTGTTATTCCGGCCAGCCCTAAGCCCACGTTTACATGGATCCTGGAAAGTTCATTCATTTCCGAAAAGTAGACAAAAGTCTGAATTCAGCAAGGGGTCATTTGTGTAGATCCTTCAAGGTTTTTCTATAGAAACTAACAGTTGATATAAAATATTGAAAATTGAGTTGAAAAAAACAACCAATTGTGCCAATGTTTTCACCTGTATCTTCTTGTAAGTATGGCAGATTTTTTAAAAGTAATATACCGTTACGATTGCTGGACCCTTCTGGTTGCAGGGATATTTAGAACTTGTAGGTTCAACAAGAACCCGAGGTACCCGGAGACAGTAATTGAGCTGCACCCTGCAGTGGTTTTTCATTGTGTACCGGTTATACAGCAATTCATTTAGTAAAATATAAAGAGTGAAACATAGGTATCAAGGAAACTTATGTATTTCCTAAATGAGAACAAAATATAGATTTTAGAAGCAGTGGTTATTTCCCCATCTCTGAAATTGTGGGTACCCAAAATAGCATGTGAAGTAGAGAACATTTTTCAAAATTACTTCTTTTTTACACATTGTCTTACATTTTGAAGACAGAGATGCATAGAAAGTCTATTGGTAATAACACTTGTTCTACTGATCTGTGTTCCCCCAAGTCTCCCGATAAAAATAGTACCACAGGAAATCGCCCAAAACGCAACTTTGATCCATTATATTTTTACAGGGAAAACGGACCCTTTTTCACAATGTGTCTAGCTGTGGATTTTGGACCCTTGCTCAGCCGGCATCTAGGTAAACCTTGCAAATCTATACATTTTGAAAACTAGACTCTCGATGACCAGACAAGTCAACGCCGTCTCATCATCATGCTTCAACACCCTGCGCATGCTCCGCAAGATCTTCCGTTGGATCCCCACCGAAACCAGGAAGACGATCACCCAGGCACTCGTCACCAGCCGGCTAGACTACGGAAACACCCTCTACGCCGGAACCACAGCCAAACTTCAGAAAAGACTCCAGCGCATCCAGAACGCCTCTGCACGACTCGTCCTGGACATCCCCCGACACAGCCACATCTCCGGCCACCTGAGAGACCTGCACTGGCTCCCCGTCAGCAAGAGGATCACGTTCAGACTCCTCACCCACGCACACAAAGCCCTCCACGACCTGGGCCCCAAGTACCTCAACAACCGCCTGACCTTCTACGCGCCCACCCGCCAGCTACGATCATACAGCCTCGCCCTTGCCGCCGTACCACGCATCCGCAAAGCCACCGCCGGGGGAAGATCCTTCTCCTACCTGGCAGCCAAGACATGGAACTCCCTCCCGATCCACCTCCGGCTGACCCAGGATCATCTCTCCTTCAGAAAGCTCCTCAAGACCTGGCTCTTCGAGCAGTAAAGGACCCCTCCCCCCAGCGCCTTGAGACCCTCCCGGGTGAGTAGCGCGCTATACAAATGCCCATGATTGATTGATTGATTGATAGACACCCAGTGGAATTCAGGATGGGGTGATGTGTGGCGCTCACCAGGTTCTGTTACCCAGAATACCTTGCAAACTGCAAACTTTGTAAAAGAACACATTTTCCTCACTTTTCTGTGATGGGAAGTTCTGAAATCTGTGAGGAGCCACAAACTTCCACCCACCCAGCATTTCGCCAAGTCTCCCAAAATAATGGTACCTCAGTTGTGTGGGTAGGCTGAGTGCTCTCGACAGGAAACGGGTCAAAACGCAACATGGGCACATCACATTTTTCCAGTGAAACCTGACCCTTTTTGTTTTGCAATGCTCCAAGCTGGGACCCTTGCTCAGCCAGCACCTTGGGAAACCTAGAAAACCTGTACATTTTTCAAAACTAGACACCCCGGGGAATCCATGATGGGGTGACTTGTGTGGCTCTCACCAGGTTCTGTTACCCAGAATCCCTTGCAAACATCAAACTTTGTCAAAAAAACACATTTTCCTAACATTTCTGTGATGGAAAGTTCTGGAATCTGCATAGAGCCACAAACCTCTACCCACACGGCATTCCCCTATAAAAATGGTACCTCTCTTGTGTGGGCAGGCCTAGTGGCCGCGACCGGAAATGGCCCAAAACATACTATGGAGACTTTAAAATTATCGATCGAGGGAGTCACCTGCATTTTTGGTCCCAGGTTCGGCGGTCATCTAGGGAAACCTACCAGATCCAGATGTTTCTGAAAACAAGACAACCAGGTGAGTCCAGGGAGGTATGGCTTGCATGAATCTCTCAACATTTTCCTACCCAGAATCCCCTGCATACCTCAAATTTAGCTAAAAAAATGCTTCTCATTTCTGTGTGGGATCACCGTGCCGGCACAGCTTTCCTATCACCCAGCGTTCTCCTCAGTCTTCCGAGTAAAATGATACCTCACTTGTGTGGGTGGGCCAAGAGCCGGCGACTGAGAAGGGCCAAAAAATTGAGAGATTGAGGGAATAGCACTGCGAGCTATAAGTACTATATTTTTATATATATACATTTTAGGCTGGTTTTGCTTTGGACACCTACACAAGTGAGGTATAATTTTTATCGGGAAACCAAGGGGAATGCTGAGTGGTATGAAATGTGTCCCTAGAAAAAAGGGGGGGGCGACCCTTGTCTATGGGGTTGCTCTTAGACATGCACATAAACATATCCCTGGTGTCTAGTGGGCTGTCTGTGGGGCAGATTGGGGGCCCTGGCATGTCTATTTGGGCAGCCTGCACCCTTGCGTATAAAGAAAACAATGCCTGGTGCCTAGTGGGCTTTCTATCCCAGGAGTGTGGAATTTAATAAAATATCTACTTGCCCATGCGGCAGGTTGCTTCATATCTATTTGTCCTGTAACAAAATCCACTTGTCCCTTTTGTGCCATGTAATGCGGTGACAAATTACGGCAGCAATCTCATTATATAAGAGTTCTGATATAGCCTCTTGAATTATGCCAGGGCTTGTACCATAGTAGGGTTTGAATATGTTGCTACGTTTCTGCAGGTCTACATACTGGGGCTGAAGGTAGTGGTAAGCAATAGTTCAAGGGTTGGACTGCCCTTTCGACTGTGAAAACCTACTAATTTGCAAGCTTTAAGGGTTTTCACCAACTCTTTTCTAATCTTTTCCCATACTGAAAAAGGTTGGACATTTACTCCTGACACTGGCAGACATAAAACTTTTTCTAGGGTTGGGAAAAAAGTGGTTGGAGGAAAAGTGAACTTGAAACATTCAGATGTTTACATGAGTAAATCTACGCATGCAAAAATACAGTTCACAAATATTTTCTAGGAGTACTTCTGTAAATTCTTGTGAATTCACGGAAACTGTATATTGCACTAAATGCAAGGATATATACCATGTATGCACTTTTGAGACTTTCTTTAATAATTGGGCCTCTAATTAGGCCTGGGAATAACCATGACCTTTTTGTGTTTAATAAAATTCTGTCTGTCTCTCTCTCTCTCTCTCTCTCTCTCGGTCTATCAGCTGGTTTCACTGAGAGTGACAGTATTCTGCTCTTTTACAAGGAGCATATTGGCACATAAAGTACTTTTGTTCAGTGCCCGGAACTGCTGTGACAATGTGTGCTTTTTGAGACCACAAACAATTTTTACTTTTGCCAATGCTTGTTAGAATGGTGAGGGCCCAGCAACTCCCACACCGATAAGGTTTTACAAAACCATGCCTAAACAAGTCATGCATTGACAAAACCAGAAGGCTGACTACCAATTTCAGACCTACTGGCTTTGCCAATGCTTGTATATTTTTGTTTCCCATAATCGTATTTAAACTGGTTACACTGATTTTCCATTATGAATATTTTCGGGAAATACAAGCATACATCAACATGTTACTAAATTATGCTGCAAAGATATGGTAACCTAAAATCTTACAGTAGTTAGGAAAATGTTTTTATTCCTACTTGCATTTGTTTGTGAACATTTCATTTTGAAAGCAAAGAATCATCACTCTTGCTTACAAGCTTCTGCAAATATTTGCATATAATCAGAGAGCATTCTGGGAGCATTATGCATAGCCTCATATTACTAAACTTTGAAAACTTATGTTCACATTTATACTGGAACCACTGTCAGTAGTGCAGGCTGAGCGTACAACATTTACTTTTAGTGCACACCCTAATGAGGCTTTGCATTAATGAACCATGAATACAAGTTTGAACAGTATGAACACATGGACACATGTTACCTTAACTGTAGACAATGCCCTTCCCTGATCCATAATGTGGTACTGTAAACTGACAGCCAAAGGGTTTGTGCTGTAGGGGGCTGAGCCTACTTGTCCTAAGGACAAAATATACATGAAAACTTGTTGCCCTTAACCCCAAACAATATGTCCCGGGCGTCAGGCTATAGGAATTCCACATCCCTGCTATCTGTTCCCCCAGGGGCAGAACGGATATCAGGGATGGGGCAGAAAGACTGTGGATTTTGTTAGGGGGGTGGGGCATTGGCATGCCCATTTTGGGTAGCACCACTCCTAAATGTACATAAATAAAAATCCCTGCTGCCTAGTGTGCTTTTTGCCCCCGAGGGGCAGGTCTGGGGCTATTGCCACACCATCTGCCCCGAGGGGGGGCAGAAAGACTGTTTTAAACTACATTTGGGTGGGGGGGGGGGGGCTGGGCTTGCCCATTGTGAGCTGGCCGAACACCTATTTTCCCGGGGAGGGGGGGGAACAGATTGGAGGAGATAATTGCCATTTGACCCCAGAGGGCAGAAAGAGTGTGGAGGTTGTGTGGAGGCAATGGGGGCATTGGCATGCCCATTTTGGGCAGCTCCACCCCACAATTTGCACAAAAAATAATCTGTGGTGCCTAGTGCACTTTCTGCCCACCCTGGGGGGCAGAAAGACTGAATATGCTCACCAATTTGGGCAGGAGCAAGGGCCCTTGCCGGAAGGACCGCTCTCCCCTCCCTGGTGTCTCGTGGGTAGATCCCTGCTGGGGGATCGCCCTCCTACGGCAATCCCCAAGCAGGGAACCACTAGTGAGGAGTACCCTTGGCAAGGGGACATTCTCCACTTTCCAGTGATACCTCTCCCATCTGCCTCGGTGCTCAGGGGGCTGAAATAGCCGCCCTGAGCACTGAGGCCGTGAAACTGAAACAAGCCGATCAGCTCATTTCAGTTTCGGTTTCAGTAGAATGACGTGAGTGCGACGTGCACGTTGATCGTCATTTCACTGAAACAATCAGAACAGGCTGTTTTAGTTGAAAGGAAATCCCTCTGGTGCTTGCACCAGAGAGATTTCTAATGCCATGTGCGCAGACAGCCAGTAGCCATCCGGCGCATACGAGCACTGTAGCATCGGACTGCTCCCGGACATCCAACACATGTAAGGTGTTAAGTAGGGTGGAACTTAATGATGATCCCGGAGGGATTCCGCAAGGAAGCGTGAAGGGGGTGTAGGTGAAGTATTCCAAGCTCACTACTTGCTCTCTATTAAATAGAAAGGACCTGATAGATTTTAGGGCAGTGTCTGTAATACCTATACTTTTAAGATGGTTGAACAAAGAAAAGTGGTCAACTGCATCGAATGTGGCCGACAGATCCAACAGGATCAAGGCCGCATTGTCACCTCTATCAACTATAGCGCTGATCGGTGGCCGCCAATAAGGCAGATTCAATATAATGAGTAGGTCTAAACCCATGCTGTGCACGGTCAGGCAATTGGTTATTTCAAAGAAGGTAATATTCTCCTGGTTAATGGCCTTTTCTAAGATCTTGGCAGGAAGAGGAAGGCGCAAGATAGGCCTCTAGTTCTTCATCTCTAAGGGATCAAGTGAGTGTTTCTTTAAAAGTGACAGAATGTATGCCTTGCTCTATGCATCTGGGAAACAGCCAGACTTGAGAATCCTATTAAAAAGGAAACTAAGATGCCCAGAAAATATTTCTGGAAACCGGATAAAGTACCTGAGGAGGACCAGGGTCAGCAGGAGCCCCTGATTTAGTGGTTTCAATGACGGTAGCAACCTTCTCTTCAGTTAGTGGTGTGAATATTAGTACCGGGGGACAATCGGATTATCAACCTTTTATTCTTCTTTCATTACTGTCCTAAAGGGGTGAATTTGTATTATCCAAAAATATATTATTTACCTTAGTGAAAAAGAAGTCAATTATTTTATCACATAGCTGTTGAGTGAAAGTATGCATGTTTTCATTACCAAAAGTAGATAATGACTTAATATAACGTGTATTTATAAAGCACACATTCACCTGTAGCTATCTTGGTGCTGAATAGCAGATGTTTATTGTTACCCAACTCAATGGTACTCATTTTATCGACCTCAGATGAATGAAACGTTGAGTGGACCCGCCGGGATTTGAATCTGTGACAATGAGGTCGAACACAGGACCCGGCAGTAGACGTATTAGTCCACTGAGCCACCAGAACCCACCATGTATTAAAAAAGAGCTCCTTTGTGGAATTTGCAGCTGCTTTAATTTTTTCTGTAAAAAAATTTGTGTTAGTTTCCCATATTTGTGTTTTATACTCTTTTAACTTATTTTTGTTGATTTATTTTTTTCACAGGGCCAAAATTCTTCCTCCATAGTTGTTCTTGTGGCCTACATTTCCATTCACATTCTCTGAGTTCTTGAAAATACCATGGCGCTGAAGGCGAGGACCGATGATTAGGCCTTCTTAATAAGGGTGCTAGTTGAGAAACTGCTGCATCAACCCAAGCATAGTAATTGGCTGCAGCTTGCTCCACATCATCTTTAATTGAAGGCGGGAATTCGCACAACTAATTTTAGGTGATCAGTTTTCTTTCATGAGCGATATTTTAACGCTGCTGGTGCATTTGAGAAAACGGAATTCAGGATTGGACTGATTTGTTTCAACATAATGACCCTATGACGAGTCCAAGCTAGGGCAGTATTTTTCCGACCTCTAAATCAGGATAATTTATGACTATGCCATCCAAGGTCTGATTTCTAAGAGGTCAAAACTCTGAGTTGTATAAATTAAATGCATCCAAAATTTCTAGGTAGAAATTAAAATCCCCCAGAATAGTAAAGTTTGGGTAGTGTAGATAAGATTCTATGAATCCTAGCAATGCCTGGATAAAGTTCTCTCTTGGGCCGGGAGGATGAAAAATTAGGAGACTGTTAAAAGAATAGATGTTACCCTCCAAACATTGCTGAACCCCAATGAATCAGCCCAACTAAGCAGGGCTGTGACCTTTACGTGTACAGGGGAATCAGTGCTGTCCAAACCTTGGGACATTACTGCATTCAAATCTCTTCCCACTTGTGTGGTAGAACCCATTCACATTTATCCACTTTAACCCCTTCCATGCGTCGGACGGCCGGCGGCCAGCCGACGTCACCGTGGGCGTGTGCGGAGGACGGCCGGGGGCCGTCCGAACCACGCCCACGCCGTAAATCACCCGCACCGCGGCGGAATTGTCGCCGCGGTCAAGGGGTTAAGAGTTCTCTCCTTTTAGCATTTCTGGCTTGATTTGTATTTAAAGTAAGTATATTGTTCCAGTGGTCTTCTAGCTGTATGCTCCTTTCCCTTTACAAGCAAACTGAAAGTTCGATCTGTGCTCCCTTTGGGATTTTAATAGAAAATATAGATATTAGTGATAACATGGGTCATATCCTCTTGATTTCATAAGCATTTCTCCATGTTCTTGAGGTCTCTAGTTTCCCTTGCTGGGTTTCTGGATGGACTACCCAATGTTTTACTTGAGTGTATCTGAAGAGTTTGTCTTCTGCTATCTCATATTCATGTTTAAGCTCCTTGAAGCTCTTCACCTGACCCTTGCAGAACTTATCTTCCAATCTGAAAAGACGTGCCCAGTTCCATTTTTAAAGCCATCTCTGCTTGTCCCCGGTGTAAAAGCTGTATTATCTAAAAATTAGGTTAAAGGTGATGGGTAGGATGTCATTTTGGTCCTTTAATTTACTGCATCCCAGGTTCTTATGAGCATAGATATCACTGGGGATCTACACACACAACTTTCATAATGTGTGTACACAGCACCAGGTCACACTACGCTCCCTACAGAGTGGATAACGAGAGTTCGGGCCTGGAGAAACTGGGTACGAGAAAAGCATTACTGTGTGGTACATCGAGCTAAAACATTGATGTGTTATAACTCTTAAGCGCACTGGCGTAACATAATTTGAGGACCTCCTGCAAAGTACATGACGCCCCCCCCCCCCGCCGTACTCACTCAGGAGCTCTCACGCCATGGTACTGTGCTGAGGGGGCCCCTGAAGCTCGCACCCCTGCACTGCAGGGGCTGTGGGGGTCTTTGTTACACCAATGCATAAGTGCTCCACAGCTGTTGCAAGAAAAGTGCTTTACACTCACACAAAGAAAACCCAATGACTCAGGAAAACCAGAACGTTCCTTATGGCTGCAACCATGGCCTTTATTGGTACCATGCCAAAAAGGCCACACCTAGTGGACCAGACCACGTCTTGCTTGGCAGGTGTCCTGTCCCGCAGCCGCTGGCAGCAAGAACTCCGACCTATGAGTATCCAGAGAATCCGGATTCTTGTTCTTCTTCCACGGCTTCGGCCCCCACAGTCTGGATTGGAAACTCTTCAGCGCATCCACCACTATTTTCATCAACCTGGAAAAACAAAGAAAGAGGCAAAAAAATCACATAAGTACATGTTTCGGTGCTTATTGCACAATTATTGCTAGAGTTTACAAAGACTTATATTTATAAAACTGTTGGTAAAAGTACAAAGGTGAACAAGAGGGCCATTTTTGATAGAAGTTCAGAGACAAAAGCCAAGAAAGACATTGACCCTGATTACGAGTTGGGCGGTTAATTCCAACCCATGTTTAAACCTCTGTTTATGCACGGGTTGGAATTGTGAATTGTTAGGTATTTAACACATTCGATAATTATTGGATGCATTAAATAACTCAACCATCATTATATTTCAGCAGCTCCAACCTGACTAAATTTACTGGGTAAGTGTATGGTATATACTGTATCATGCAGATTTTGATGCATAAAACACCAAAATCCGAATGGTACTCTCCAACAACTCATAATAAAGGTTTATTAACGCACTCGACAATTAGCGTACCCCGTGATAAAGTTATTTATCATCTTTGATATATACTACCTACTCTTGTAATTAGGGCTGTTGTGTTTTAAAAGAAAGACAAGCACAGTGCTCCAGAACATAAAAAGGAGTCTGAACTGCAGTTAACTCAGATTAAGTAGGCGGTTCTGGGGCTAGACTTAACTAAGGTTGTCCAACAAGAAGCTGCCAAAGTCAAACACAATTCCACTTTTAAGTGGGCAAGCTTCCTAATCAGTACAAGGTGAACGTTTAGCACTGTCTCCAAGTATTAATAGTATGTGTAGATCATTGTAGAAAGAACTAGGGTTTAATTGTTCTTATTTCTCTGTTTGAGGAATAGTGTGTAAAATCAGACGGAAGAACTATCGCATGCCCAGAAAGACGTCCTCTGTGATGTAGAGCTGTGTGAAGAAATGCATCACGTTCCGTGGTCCTCCAGAGTAACACCAGTACGGCAGTTGTCTTCTCTCTTTCTCATCCCACCCCCATCCCCTTCTCCTTGGTACCTTTCTGTGAGGGAGTGGACTAACTTTCACCTGCTCGGGAAGGTGCTGAAGGGATTGGGGGCTTGTTGTCATCCATCGCTCCTGCTGGACCGGGTACTGTAAGGTTAGGGGAATCATTTCCTGCGTAATGTTATATTGTTGTTTGCGGCTTTGCTGTTTTATTCACCGCCTTTTGCTCTCATGCTCATCAGTCAAATGGTGGTAACTCAGGTATCACTTTTGTCCCTTTTTGATGTATATACCCACCAGCTCACGCCGTTCAAAAAAGAGGAGTAAAGTATATCTATGCCAATGACACCCAACTTCTGTTTAAGTAGTTGCTGCATTCTTACACCCCTTCTGTCTCATTGTTTCATGGCTGAAACATTCTCCTTTGCCTGCTCTTGAATGGCATTTAATTTCCTAGCACTTAAGCAGACCAAGACAGGGGTTCTGGTCTGTAGATCATTGTAATCACAACATCTTTCCCACTTCTCTGGGCTCTCCACTTCACCCAATGAAAGAGGTACAAATGTGGGCATCATTATAGCTCTTTAGAACCGCAAGTTGCTAAACTGTCAAGCATCTGTTTCTGACACCTGAAACTTCTAAAACAAATCCTGCCTTTTTTCCAGCTCGTTACTTCAGCTAGTTATGACCACACTTATTTATGTGTGCCTAGACCACACCAATGCAATGTTATCTGGACCTTCCCAAAAAGCTAATCATAAATCTTCAATTCATTCAAAATGCTGCAGGTAGGTTAATCGCCCATTCCTCGCTTCAAGACCATATCTTGCATACTCTTTTCTCTCTCCTCTGGCTGCCAATTGAATTCCATATTGTCTTTGTGGCTAAGGCTACCATGCCTAAAATCATTCATGGCCAAGTCCTTACTTTCTTGCATAAATTACTTTGTTATACCCCCTCATACTCAACGTTGCACCATCAGGTTTCTGGTCAACTTCCCCAAGATGAGAACTTCTATCTAGGATCAAAAAGCTTTTTGGGTTGTCAAGGCTAGAAAGTAGAACTCTTTCCCCAGGAAACAACAAAAACATTACTGTTCAGAGAAGCTATTCCTCACCCTTCGGCCATCAGACCCCTTCAATCTACAGCATCCTCGGGGCCATGTGCCATGCGTACCATGAACTTCAACATAAGCATGCTTTATGAATGCCCCAAACATTAACATAAAAAAGTATCCATGAAGCCTCCCAAAGCAGTTTCTTAGTCAAATTACGATTTACCATACACAATCCCTTCTCTATGCCACTTACAGCCCTTCCGCCAAATTCTAAAGTTGCCCTGCATGATAATATCTAATAATGCTTGAGATTTCCTGTCCTCCCTTACATGGATGTAAAGTGCTTTGTGACCTACGCATTCTCAGTCTTCCCCCTGCCCGACTATAATCCTCAATGAGCTTATTGGAGTATTAACATGTCCCTCCTTGTCACCTATAGTAGTAGTGCTTGGAAGATGTACAACATTTTAGGATGGATAGTCATTTTAATTCCTGGTATGTGCGCAACCCAGAAGGCATTGTAGGCTCCCCAGCTTTGTAAGTTGATCTTGATAGATCTATATAGTTTCTTTGCATGGGGTGTGTGGTCAACACTCAGGTAACGTATATGCATGCATAGAGAACCAACAAAAGGGTATTTTAGCCAAAGCAATCAAAAGCAGAAATATTATAGTGTTGTCACTGGTCTGCCTTCTTTTGATAAATTTCGCTTGATCAGGGTGGACTATCTTGGGCAGTATGTGTTCCAGTTGGGTTTCAAAAATGTCATGAATAGATTATAAATAATGTTCATGAGAAGTATCAACCTATATGATGAAGGTGTCCCTGGTCCCTCCCTGGGTTCATGAGAATAATTTTCACAGCCTCCTCCATGCTGTTTATTATGTGTTTTGTGGGTTTAAAGAAGTTGAAAAATTCCTAGAGCAGTTCCAAAAAGGTAAGGCAAATGTTTTGTAGAAGGCAGCAGAAGTAGTGTATGCACTGACTCCAAGACGATTGAAGTGTGATTTAAACTTTAGGGAATAATGGAAGATTGTATGGGGTAGAGCCGCTGCAGGAAGGAAGGAAGGAGATAGTGAATGTCTTTATTGGCTTATATATTTTCTTTTGATTCAGTGATCGCCATACTGTGATCAATTGGATAACCTGCGGGCACAAGAATTTGTCCTGATTTTAGCTATCGGTTTTAATTCACCCTCCTCCATACTCACCTAGAAGTAACACTGGTCCCACTATATAAGGTAGACCTATGTATATTTTATGTTTTGTTTTATTACAGCTTCAAAGGATACATTAAATGTATAATTCACACTTGATGGGTGCTTTAGTGATTGGGGTAATAACCTAATCAAGGCATTAAGGAAGTTTGCCCTCCCTCTTTCTTAGATACGTGCCTGAACTTCAAAGGTATTGGTGTATGCATTTGGAGTATCTCAATCGGATTCAGTAAAACGGCAGGTATATATGTATGTACAAGACATTACACACAACGCAGGTAAAGAAAGAGAGACCCAGAATTTTCGATCTTTAGAAAGTGCATATAGCATCATATATTTTAGGAGCACATTTCATACAAGACAGTTAAGGCAGCACTGTAGGCATAGAATGTGGTGGCACCCCAAGGGGGCTTTGTGCACTAGGTGATAGTGAAGCAAAGAGTGACGGCGCAAGTGACAGGTGGGTGAACACAGCGAAGGACGCAGGGTGACACAGTGAAAAAACAATACATACAACAGCAATGGTTCTTCCTCATGGATGAGTCATTAATTTTTGATTGGGAACCAAGGTAGGTGGTGCGCCATGAGTCGCGCTGTATTGGGGGTCGACGGCGTTTCGATCCTATCTAGTCAGGATCTTCATCAGGACCGGGTTGCCTGTTTTGGTCAGTGCTGCATGGGGAGGAAAGTACAAGTAAGGGATCGGGAGGAGGCGAGGGACACGATGCGATCTGGAGGTCAGTGAGGGAAAGGAGGGAGGTCCATGGCAGAGCACTCGCGTGCAGGGGCGTAACAAACACCCCCAGAGCCCCCGTGGTGCGGGGGGCCCCACTATCCAGTAAATGAAGGAGGCCCCCTCAGCTCCTCTGTGAGAGAGAGGCTTGCTTTTGGTCTAAAGCAAGCCTCTCTCCCTCTAAAGCAGCCTGCTCCCGCTGGCCCAGGACTGAAGAGAAACAAAGTATCAAGTTAAATTGTTTCTCTTCAGTCAGAGCCAAGAGCCAGGCAGGAAAAAGGATGGGTGTGGGGGCCCCAGAGACAGCATTCCCCACAGGGCACCGCCTCTGAGAAGGGAGAGGACAAGGATGGGGGTGTGGGCCCCAGAGAGAGCATTCCCCACAGGGCACAGCCTCTGAGAAGGGACAGGACAAGGGCGGGGGCCCCAGAGAGGCAGGAGGCAGCACAGAGGAGAGCTGACAGGGGCATAAGGATTGCAGCTCCACGAACAGGATCTGCTGGGAGGCATTGGAAGGTAAACACCATTTGGAATATATGGTTTTCATTATATGCATTTGCATATATGCAAGTCATATATGGTTTGGATTGGAATAGTTAGTTGTGGAATTGTGTTGTGTGGATTGGATCTGTGTAGTGAAATAATGTGGCATGGTGTGCAGTGTAATTATGTGGATAGCAATTGTGTGGTATTGAGTGTAGTGGAGTGGGATTGTGTGTCATGGAGTGGGATTGTGTGTCTTGGAGTGAGATTATCTGGAATGGTATTTTGTGTTGTGGAGTGCAGTGGAGTTTACTTATGTGGTGTGCTGTTAAATATTGTAGCATGATGTGCAGGGGCGTAACAAACACCCCCGCAGCCCCTGCGGTGCAGGGTCCCCAGTCTTCAGTACATGAAGAGGGGCCCCTCAGCTCATCTATAGAGAGCTGTGTGTCTCTTGCTCTAAGCAGCTGCAGTGTGCAGCCTGATCTGAGCTCCCTGCTGATGTTCAACAGTATTAAAGATTAGGAAAATAGTGCAATGGGTGTTTCTTTTCTTTTCTGGTGAGCAACAATGCAGGAGTGAGGGACCGGCCAAGCCCCAGCGCAGGAGGGACAGGGCAAGCAACAATGCTGGAGTGAGGGATCGGCCAAGCCCCAGTGCAGGAGGGACAGGGCAATCAACAGTGTAGAACTGAGGGACCGGCGAAGCCCCAGCGTAGGAGGGACATGGCAAGCAACAACGTAGGAGTGAGGTGAGGGACAGGCCATGGCCAAGCCCCAGCGTGGGAGGGACAGGGCAATCAACAATGTAGGAGTGAGGTGAGGGACAGGCCAAGTCCCAGAGCGGGAGGAACAGGGCAAGCAATAATGTAGGAGTGAGGTGAGGGACAGGCCAAGCCCCAGCGTGGGAGGGACAGGGCAAGCCACGGCGTAGGAGGGACAGTGCAGCAACAATATAGGAGTGAGGGACTGCCCAAGCCGCAGCATAGGAGGGACAGGGCAAGCAACAATGTAGGAGTGAGGTGAGGGACAGGCCAAGCCCCAGCACGGGAGGGACAGGCCAAGCCCCAGCGGGGTAGGAACAGGGCAAGCCCCAGCGTAGGAGGGACAGGTGACAGGCCAAGCCCCAGCGTGAGAGGGACAGGCCAAGCCCCAGCACGGGACGGACAGGGCAATTAATAATGTAGGAGTGAGGAACAGGCCAAGCCACAGCGCGGGAGGGACTGGGCACAAGAATGTGGCAGGCATACAGGAGGACCGGCGCAAGCAACAACATGGGAGGGGGCAGGAGAGACAGCGCAAGCAACAAAGTGGGAGTGGGATGGGACAAACATCAATGCCTCCTGTATCACGCCATGGGCCTACCACTGGACACCCACAGGGTGCGGCACTAAAAAGATGAGAAATGAATTTCCTGTGTGGATACATTACTCTTATTGTATAGTGCACACTCTAAACTGACCCAGGCCCTACGAGTCTTGGAGAGATTAGGGAACTGGAATTTGGGATGATATTGTCCAGGATTACGCAGTGACTTAATGTGGAGAAGCCAGGATTAGAATGCCACGTAGGCTGTTTTCAAACACTGTGATTTAGCTGTTACCCCACACCCGTTTGAGCTACTGTTCAAAACTGTGACCCCCATGCATTGCAATCGTCAGTAAGAATCTGCCCCCCTCCTGAAGGATGATCGAAGAGGTGTGTGAGCCGAAAGGTATGGACACCAGGGTATTGGGTAGGACTCGGCAGGGGAAAAGCTTTCACAGACTCGCAGGCTGCTAGCAAGCAGAAGGCGAAAGTCCCCTCCTTGGTACCGGTCCCTTGTGAGATGTGCACTAATTCCTATGGGAAGTTTTTCATATAGCGCTTTGAGTTGATGTTTCTTCTAGCTTCCTCTAAGTGCTAGTACTTGGCAGAGAGGAATGAAGTAGTTCACCATTTGCAAGTGTGCCATCAATATGCATGGTAAGGTTGGCCTTCTACCCCTCGAGTGGCTCCTTTCTTTGTGAATAAGTTAAAAATAAGAAAAGTATTTTCTTAATAACCAGAGACTGCTTAAATGTTTGCAAAACACATTGTGAAAGGTGTTTATTTCACGTGCCCCGTGAACGGAGTTTGAGAGTTGCAGGTCGTGCTTGATTCTTAAACAAAGTAAGTGGCAGGGCCCTTGTCAGGAGCCCACAGCAGCCTACACCACCCATCACCCCTGCCAGCACTGCCAATGACAGTAAAAACCCAACTACCAGCCATCAGACTCCTACAAGTGGGTCACTTCAGACTATTTCAGACCCCCAAGCTATGAGAATGGCTTGGGCGGTCAGTAATAGTCATTTTTAATGTATATTGAATTAATAATTAACTCTTGTTGTGGTCATCTCTAAATTAACCAGACAGCGCCACCTTGTGGCAGACTGTCACAAACTCAGGGGTTAACAATTAAGTGCTGGTGCAGAGCACCAGAAACCACTGGCTCACATTAAGCTCTGGTTGCAGGTGTTCTACAGTGTACCCGAGGGATCTCTTTTACTTCACTTAATTCATAAAACACTCCCCACTTTAGACTGCCTTTTCCATCCACCTGCAGGACTCTTTCAGTTCACGCTGTGTGGAAGGCCTCACTACTTCCAGAGCACTGGCTGTGCCCTGGCCGATGCGGTTGACATTTTCTGGCTCCGACACTGGGCCTGGAATGTGAAGGCACTCCCCACTCTGGGGATGGTCAGATACAGGATCAAAGAGGGTGAGTAGGCCAGGTCGCAGATTTTAGGATTAGTAAGTGTGCTATCCTGTCAAACTTCACATATTAAAAAAGGTATGTGCTGCAGAAAAGGTTTGAGGTGTTCTCCTTTCAAATGTCTTTGCCAGGCTTCTCGCCAAACACAGCCTTTGTGTAGAGCAGTGATACTCAAAGTATGGGTGCGACCATATGTGGCCCTCCTGACCAATACATGCAGCCCCCTGGTCCACAGCAGCACTGGGCTGCTGTTTACTCCACTCCGAACTAATATTAAAAAGATGTTACCTAAGCAGGCAAGCATTTATTTAAAGGTTACTTTAAGTTAAGGAAAGAAAGTAACCAGGGATACCTGCACCGCTTAACTTTAGGAGCACTTTCATTTTAAAAAATATCTTGTGGCAAAAGTGTGAAAATATGATGAAGTCTTTCAAAATTCAAAACGTTTCGGAACCCTTTCACCTTAGTACATCAGATTATATCAGTGCATTGAGAAGTATTTTTTTTAAAGTGATAGTCTTAAAACATGAATTGAAAAATGTATGCTCCTCCCGACGACAATGCCAATAGTGAACTAAGAGATACAAAAGGGGATGATGGACGGAGCGTTTGAGCAAATCAAACACTCACCTCCAGTCAACTGATCTGGGTTTAATCCATCACCATTCTTTAGCTCACTCTGCCACCCCAGTTCAGACATGGCCATATGCAAATCAGTCTGACCCTGTGCCTCATGGAAACAGTCCAGCCCGAACTGACAAGCCATGTCTTTCCTGGACTGGAAACAAGCATCCTGGGACCGGTTTCGGATTCATAATCCTCATCAGCCAGGCTATCTTGAATCCAGTGGCAAAGTGTGCAAAGGACTCACCTCTGAGCATACCCTGCCAATTTAGGGCGAACAAAGCGATACAAAATGGGATGATGGACGGAGCGTTTGAGCAAATCAAACACTCACCCCCAGTCAACTGATCTGGGTTTAATCCATCACCATTCTTTAGCTCACTCTGCCACCCCAGTTCAGACATGGCCATATGCAAATCAGTCTGACCCTGTGCCTCATGGGAACAGTCCAGCCCGAACTGCCAAGCAATGTCTTTCCCTGGACCGGAAACAAGCATTTTGGGACCGGTTTCGGATTCCCCTTTTGTATCGCTTTGTTCGCTCTAAGTTGGCAGGGTATGCTCAGACGTGAGTCCCTTGCTCACTTTGCCACTGGATTCAAGCTAGCCTGGCTGATGACGGCTGAAATGCCAGAAAGCGGTCCCAGGATGCTTGTTTCCGGTCCAGGGAAGACATGGCTTTGGCAGTTCGGGTTGGACTGTTCCCATGAGAATGGTGATGGATTAAACCCAGATCAGTTAACTGGGGGTGAGTGTTTGATTTGCTCAAATGCTCCGTCGATCATCCCCTTTTGTATCGCTATAGTGAACTAAGAGACAATGGCGGCTGCAGGGAATGAAACTGAGGGTGAGGGGGGCAAAATATTAAAAAAACACTTACCTTCTTGCAGCTGCCTCTGTCTCTCCTCCGTTGTTGCTGACGAGTCCTGGAAGCAGATATGAAATAGGGGGAGAAGGAGGAATCAGAGACTAGGTCGCCCTTCAGAGTCTTAGTGCATAAGTTGGAATCCACTTTATTGGATACCGAGACCTAGCTCAAGTGTAGGTGACTGACCCAGTTGATCAGTACAACCTTAAAAGAAAGAAAAATTTCTTTCTAGTGTCCCCTCACTCACCGGGGTTGCCCCACGGTGATATGCTTCATCAGTGGGGCCATCCCAGTTCTCTACGAAAAGGGGCGTGCTGTGACTCACGAACTACGCAGGAGCACTTAAAGGTGAAAGACTATGTGTAGTGCATAGAAGTGGTGGAGTGGGTGTAAGTGAATTAAAAATACCGTGCTTAGTGGGCCTCAACAGATTTATTTTGCTCCTAGGCAGGTATATTAAAAGTGGGGTGAATATCACTGTAGACCAACCTTTAATGAGGATTGGTTCAGTGAAAGTGAAAGGTCAACATGTTTCATGCTACCCCTAGCATTTCTTCAGGACCATGCCGGGACCAGCCCTGCATTTGCCACTCCTATGTCCCTAGTAAGGGAGCAATAGATTGTAAAGAAAATACACTTAATAATCAAAGCATGCGTTCACATTGGAAATACATACGCTTGAATCGAATTTCTGATGCTGTAAAAAGAAAGCATATCGTTAGTAGCAATCATCCCCTCCCTGTGGGAAGGGGCACATAGTATACTTTCATGCCGCACACATCCGGAGCTATAGTTGATGGTTGCACCATATTGGTGCGTGCAGACTGCCATGCCAAGTGTTTAACGATAAAATTGTGCTGTGTGTTTGTGAATTCTCCCTTTTCGCTTTGTATCCTCCCCGCTCCCGCCTCCCAGCTGCTCCTCCCTCCCACTTGTCCATAAATGGCGACCGCGCGGCGCAGGTGAGTGTGACCTGTTCTCAGGACACCCCCGCGCCGCACGGCCACCAGCTGTGTGTGTGCCCCTCGCCTCGCTGCTGCTCGAAGCCTCGTTGGGCCTGCCTCTCCGCCCTAGCTGCCTGCCTCGTTGTTCCCCGCCCCTCCGCCGTGTTTGCGTGTTGTTGTTGCATTGCCTTTTTGTATTTCACTACTGTGCGTGTTGTAGATATAGCCCTGTTGTAATTTCTACTGTTGTCCCCCTGTGCGCGTTGTAGATATAGCCTTGTTGTTAATTCTTCTGCAGTCCCCCTGTGCCCTGCCCGCGCTGCTCCCCGCCGCCGAGGCCCGGACTGGCCGTTGCAGGCACCGGGCAATCCCCCGGTCGGCCGCGAGGGTGGGGGCCGGTTTTGTTACAGGGTCGTTTTTTGCAGCATAGCTGCAAAAACGGCACTGTAACAAAATCGTCCGAAAAACGGCCCTAGCAAAGAGTGCGGTCGCACCCCCCTAATCCCCCGGGGGGAGGGGGGCCGGCCGAGCACTTTGCCAGGGCCGGTTTCGGTTCCCAGTCCGGCCCTGCCGCCGCCGTTCTCGCGGCCACGCCCCCTTTTCATTTTGTATCCTCCCCGCTCCCGCCTCCCAGCTGCTCCTCCCTCCACCTGGTCCATAAATGGCGACCACGCGGCGCAGGTGAGTGTGACCTGTTCTCAGGACACCCCCGCGCCGCACGGCCACCAGCTGTGTGTGTGCCCCTCGCCTCGCTGCTGCTCGTAGCCTCGTTGGGCCTGCCTCTCCGCCCTAGCTGCCTGCCTCGTTGTTCCCCGCCCCTCCGCCGTGTTTGCGTGTTGTTGTTGCATTGCCTTTTTGTATTTCACTACTGTGCGTGTTGTAGATATAGCCCTGTTGTAATTTCTACTGTTGTCCCCCTGTTCGCGTTGTAGATATAGCCTTGTTGTTAATTCTTCTGCAGTCCCCCTGTGCCCTGCCCGCCCCGCTCCCCGCTTCCCGCCGCTGTTCTTGCGGCCACGCCCCCTTTTCGTTTTGTATCCTCCCCGCTCCTGCCTCCCAGCTGCTCCTCCCTCCCACTTGTCCATAAATGGCGACCGCGCGGCGCAGGTGAGTGTGACCTGTTCTTAGGACACCCCCGCGCCGCACGGCCACCAGCTGTGTGTGTGCCCCTCGCCTCGCTGCTGCTCGTAGCCTCGTTGGGCCTGCCTCTCCGCCCTAGCTGCCTGCCTCATTGTTCCCCGCCCCTCCGCCGTGTTTGCGTGTTGTTGTTGCATTGCCTTTTTGTATTTCACTACTGTGCGTGTTGTAGATATAGCCCTGTTGTAATTTCTACTGTTGTCCCCCTGTTCGCGTTGTAGATATAACCTTGTTGTTAATTCTTCTGCAGTCCCCCTGTGCCCTGCCCGCCCCGCTCCCCGCTTCCCGCCGCCGTTCTCGCGGCCACGCCCCCTTTTCATTTTGTATCCTCCCCGCTCCTGCCTCCCAGCTGCTCCTCCCTCCCACTTGTCCATAAATGGCGACTGCGCGGCGCAGGTGAGTGTGACCTGTTCTCAGGACCCCCCCCGCGCCGCAGGGCCACCAGCTGTGTGTGTGCCCCTTTCCTCGCTGCTGCTCGTAGCCTCGTTGGGCCTGCCTCTCCGCCCTAGCTACCTGCCTCGTTGTTCCCCGCCCCTCCGCCGTGTTTGCGTGTTGTTGTTGCATTGCCTTTTTGTATTTCACTACTGTGCGTGTTGTAGATATAGCCCTCTTGTAATTTCTACTGTTGTCCCCCTGTGCGCGTTGTAGATATAGCCTTGTTGTTAATTCTTCTGCAGTCCCCCTGTGCCCTGCCCGCCCCGCTCCCTGCTTCCCGCCGCCGTTCTTGCGGCCACGCCCCCTTTTCATTTTGTATTCTCCCGGCTCCCGCCTCCCAGCTGCTCCTCCCTCCCACTTAGCCATAAATGACGACTGCGCAGATGCGCAGCGGTCACGCCGATTGTGCGCCACAGGCAAGCCCGTCCGCGCCCAGCGCCAGGACCCCTGGCCCCCGCCGACGCCGGACAACACGACGGACCTACGACGCCGCCACCCTCAACGCACTCAACGCCGGTCCAACCCCCGCCTGCTGCCGAGCCACTCCGAAACGCACCCACAGACCCTTCACCTGCCATGCCTGCAAATTCACCTGCCTCCGGACCTGCACCGCTCTCGCCAAGCCGAGCGCCAGCAACAACCACCTCAAGTGCATCCTGCTCAACACCCGCTCCGTCCACAGACACGCCGTCGAACTCTGGAACCTGCTCGACACCACATCACCAGACGTCACCTTCCTCACGGAAACCTGGATGAACGCCTCCTCAGCGCCCGACATCGCCATTGCCATCCCGGACGGATACAAGATCGTCCGGAGGGACCGCGTGAACCAGGCTGGAGGAGGCATCGCCATCGTCCACAAGAACACCATCCGCATCACGACCGACGCCGACGACACCTACGCCGCCGCCGAACACCTACACTTCCAGATTCACACCGACCCAAAGACGACCCTCAGAGGCACCCTCATCTACAGACCCCCGGGACCACGCACCCAATTCAGCGAAGACATCGCTGACTTCATCAGCCCACACGCCCTCCCCTCCGCCGACTACATCCTCCATGGGGACCTCAACTTCCACCTGGAGAACAACAAGGACCGCAACACCGTCACCCAGCTGGACAACCTCGCCAACCTCGACTCAAGCAACTGGTCAACACCCCCACCCACTACGCCAGCCACACGCTTGATCCTGTCTTCTCATCCAGCAAGCACATCGCCTTCAGTCACTCCACCGGACTTCACTGGACCGACCACAGCTGCATCCACTTCAGCTTCAGAAAAACCACCACCCACAACAGGTTCCTCACAGAAACTGGAGCAAGATCACCGCCGACCAGCTCACCACTTCCCTCTGCCAGAACTCACCCGCCAGCACACCGGACCACAACGAAGCAGCCCGCAACTTCACGCACTGGCTGACCACCTGCGCCGACGACCTCGCACCACTAAAGAACCCTCCCAGCAACCCCAGAAGCAAGAAGGCCCCCTGGTTCACCGACGAACTCAAGGACTCCAAGAAGACCTGCCGCACCCTCGAGAAAGCCTGGCTCCTCCACCTGGACCACTGACAACATGACCGCCCTCAAACACGCCACCCGCAAGCACCACCAGCTCATCCGCACCACCAAGAAGAAATCACTGAAGGATCGACTGGACAATAACGCACACGACAGCAAGGAACTCTTCAGCATCGTCAAGGAGTTCTCCAACCCCAGCACCGGCAACAACGACATCACCCCTTCACAAGATCTCTGCAACTCCCTCGCCTCGTTCTTCCACCGCAAGATTGCCGACATCCACAACATCTTCGGCGCACCATCCACGCACCCAACCGCAGAACCAACGCACCCCACCGCCACCCTCCGCACCTGGACCACGGTGACCACCGAAGACACAGCCCGCACGATGAACAGCATCCACTCCGGATCTCCGACTGACCCCTGCCCCCACCACGTCTTCAACAAGGCCGACTCCACCATCACACCACAACTCCGAGACGTCATCAACACCTCCTTCGACACCGCCACCTTCCCGGAGAGCTGGAAGCACGCCGAGCTCAGCGCCCTACTGAAGAAACCAACAGCGGACCCCACCGACCTCAAGAACTTCCGCCCCATCTCCCTCCTCCCTTTTCCTGCCAAAGTCATCGAGAAGATCGCCAACAGACAACTTGCCGCCTTCCTCGAGACGAATGGATGCCTCGACCCCTCGCAGTCCGGTTTCAGAGCCAACCACAGCACCAAGACCGCCCTCATCGCAGCCACCGACGACATCCGAGCCCTTCTCGACAATGGGAAAACAGTGGCACTCATCCTCCTGGACCTCTCAGCAGCGTTCGACACGGTCTGCCACCGCACCCTAGTGCAACGCCTCAGCAACACTGGTATCCAAGAGAAGGCACTGGAGTGGATCATCTCGTTCCTCGCCGGAAGAACACAGAGAGTCCGCCTCCCCCCGTTTTGATCCGAGGCCACCGAAGTCATCTGCGGCGTCCCGCAAGGATCATCACTCAGCCCCACCCTCTTCAACGTCTACATGAGACCTCTTGCTGCCATCGCACGCCAACACAACCTCAACGTCATCTCCTACGCCGACGACACCCAGCTGATCCTCTCCCTCACCAGAGACCCCGACACCGCCAGAACCAGCCTCCACGAAGGGATGAAAGACGTCGCCGAGTGGATGAAGAACAGCCGCCTGAAACTGAACTCAGACAAGATGGAAGTCCTCATCCTGGGACCATCACCCTCCGCCTGGGATGACTCCTGCTGGCCCCCCGCCCTGGGCACCACTCCCAAGCCAACGGACCACGCACTCAACCTGGGCTTCATCCTGGACTCCTCCCTCTCGATGACCAGACAAGTCTACGCCGTCTCCTCTTCATGCTTTCACACCCTCCGCATGCTCCGCAAGATCTTCCGTTGGATCCCGACCGAAACCAGGAAGACGGTCACCCAGGCCCTCGTCACCAGCCGACTGGACTACGGAAACACCCTCTACGCCGGAACCACAGCCAAGCTACAGAAAAGACTCCAACGCATCCAGAACGCCTCCGCCCGACTCATCCTGGACATCCCCCGACGCAGCCACATCTCCGGCCACCTGAGGGACCTACACTGGCTCCCCGTCAACAAGAGGATAACGTTCAGGCTCCTCACCCACGCACACAAGTCTCTCCACGACCTGGGCCCTAAGTACCTCAACGACCGCCTGACCTTCCACACGCCCACCCGCCAGCTACGGTCTGCTAGCCTCGCCCTCGCCGCCGTACCACGCATCCGAAGAGCCACCGCGGAGGCAGATCCTTCTCCTACCTGGCGGCCAAGAGATGGAACTCCCTCCCCATCCACCTTCGGCTGACCCAGGACCACCTCGCCTTCAGGAGGCAACTCAAGACCTGGCTGTTCGAGCAGTAGCGAACCCCTTCCCCCAAGCGCCTTGAGACCCTCCCGGGTGAGTAGCGCGCTATACAAGTGCTGTGATTAATTGATTGATTGATTGAATTCACACAAAAAAACAAGACAGGACTTAATGTGACCAAGACAAAAGACACAATAACATATAATAGATACATAGAAATAAGGCTCTCGATATTTACTTAGTAAAGTGCATAATAACACTTCATGGTCTCTCAGGGGGATCGATTTCACCTATTGGACTCACTGCTGTTGGTCCATGAGGAGAAAGAAGAAAATGGAGATCGATATTTATCCGATCGCAAAGACGGACTCAATGTTTGCGCTGTTGTTAAATATGCTTTGCCAAAGTTCAGTGAAGAAAAATTACTTACTTCCTAGCTGGTGAAAGCGTTCGGTTTTACCTAATCACAGCCTCCCCGGGATCGCATCTTACTCGTCTGTTGCTTTCGTGAGGTTTAATGGAAAAGGGGCTTTCGGGTTCCTCCCTCAGAACCGCTAGGCAGGGTCATAGCGGCCATATTGGGAGTGTGCTTTTTGATGGTATAATAAAGGATATTGAGGAATTAGGGTGATACTGCTCAGCGGTTACGCGACCAAAGATAGAGTGTTTATGTCGTCCAAATCATTCGGGATGCCGGGGCATGGACGAGCTCCTAAATAGTATCCCTGGCTTATCGTGAAGTTCTAGTAAAACGCGACTATTAAATCGCGGCTAAAATTGGACCGTTTTTGTTAAAAAACGGTTGCATTAACAAAAGAAGATTAGTTTGCCAAAAATGGAATAAAATACGAACGTCTTCAAAAAGAGGGAATTTACAGATAGACTGCGGTACAGAGGACTTATAACAATTCGTTGTCGGTATAGTCAAGGCTACAGTGATCATACATACCCTGCATGACTATTTCAGATGATGGTCACTAGTGACACAATGCACAGTAATTATTAGGTATTTAAGTGAGCGTTAAGTTACGGCGAGATTCAGTAATACTATCATTGGTAATGTTACAAGCCGGTGGCAGAGGTCATATTGACTCAACATCACTATTTTTAATTATGATTATTGAATCACAATGCAATATGGTTAGTCTACATTGGTAAGGATGCCAGGTCCTGCGTAGGCTCTGAAATGACCGCACTTGGGGGTTGAATCAATGATAGCAAAGAGGTGCCTCCACGTAATATAAAAAGACATGGAATAACATTAGTTTCTGAAGGCGCCCCAAGGGATGTCGTCATTGAGTCCTTGGGAGTCCGTATGAAGTTTGAACACCCGTCTTTGTCCTATTTAGGAGCTCGTCCATGCCCCGGCATCCCGAATGATTTGGAAGACATAAACACTCTATCTTTGCTCGCGTAAGCACTGAGCAGTATCACCCTAATTCCTCAATATCCTTTATTATACCATCAAAAAGCACACTCCCAATATGGCCGCTATGACCCTGCGGTCTAGCGGTTCTGAGGGAGGAACCCGGAAGCCCCTTTTCCATTAAACCTCACGAAAGCAACAGACGAGTAAGATGCGGTCCCGGGGAGGCTGTGATTAGGTAAAACCGAACGCTTTCACCAGCTAGGAAGTAAGTAATTTTTCTTTACTGAACTTTGGCAAAGCATATTTAACAACAGCGCAAACATTGAGTCCGTCTTTGTGATCGGATAAATATCGATCTCCATTTTCTTCTTTCTCCTCATGGACCAACAGCAGTGAGTCCAATAGGTGAAATCGATCCCCCTGAGAGACCATGAAGTGTTATTATGCACTTTACTAAGTAAATATCGAGAGCCTTATTTCTATGTATCTATTATATGTTATTGTGTCTTTTGTCTTGGTCACATTAAGTCCTGTCTTGTTTTTTTGTGTGAATTCACAACCACACAGCACAATTTTATCCTTAAACACTTGGCATGGCAGCCTGCACGCACCAATATGGTGCAACCATCAACTATAGCACCGGATGTGTGCGGCATGAAAGTATACTATGTGCCCCTTCCCACAGGGAGGGGATGATTGCTACTAACGATATGCTTTCTTTTTACAGCATCAGAAATTCGATTCAAGCGTATGTATTTCCAATGTGAACTTATGCTTTGATTATTAAGTGTATTTTCTTTACAATCTATTGCTCCCTTACTAGGGACATAGGAGTGGCAAATGCAGGGCTGGTCCCGGCATGGTCCTGAAGAAATGCTAGGGGTAGCATGAAACATGTTGACCTTTCACTTTCACTGCACCAATCCTCATTAAAGGTTGGTCTACAGTGATATTCACCCCACTTTTAATATACCTGCCTAGGAGCAAAATAAATCTGTTGAGGCCCACTAAGCACGGTATTTTTAATTCACTTACACCCACTCCACCACTTCTTTGCACTACACATAGTCTTTCACCTTTAAGTGCTCCTGCGTAGTTCGTGAGTCGCAGCACGCCCCTTTTCGTAGAGAACTGGGATGGCCCCAATGATGAAGCATGTCACTGTGGGGCAACCCCGGTGAGTGAGGGGACACTAGAAAGAAATGTTTTCTTTCTTTTAAGGTTGTACTGATCAACTGGGTCAGTCACCTACACTTGAGCTAGGTCTCGGTATCCAATAAATTGGATTCCAACTTATGCACTGAGTCCTGGAAGCACACAGGCTCCCCTAAGCCAATCACAGCGCTGCAATGCAGCGTTTTGATTGGTCTGAGCACTGTGGTTTGGCACTCATACGGGGACAGGGAGCCTGTGCATGTTCTCCACCCAGGCTGTGTATTACAGCCAACTAGAGAACATGCGAAGTGAGCATGACTGTTTGGTCAGCCCAAGACGGCCAGCCAAGCAGTCATGCGCACTTAGTGTGCATGAACCACTCCTCTCCCTGTGCCACCAGCCCGGCCCCACCCTAACCCAGCACCGCAGCAACGAAAAAGTAAATGATAACACTGTTATTATCATTTTATAGTTCCCTTTTCCACTGCTCTGAGAGCAGGTGGGGCGACCTACTCCACCTTAGAGGAGGACCCGCCCCTGCTAAGAGGCAAGTCAGCTGTTATGTGCACTTTTTGGCTGGCTGAGGTTGCTATTATACATGAACAACATTATAGTTTGTTAAATCAAACACAGAAGACTTTATACAGTGCAAATCTTGGAGTCATGTTTTTCAAGGAACTCTGATATGTCATAATGTAGGAAAAAGAGGGAAAGTGAAATAAATCCACTGCCTAGGATCACACAATTTGGTCAAGTGGGGAAGCCGGGATTGATCCCAGGTTTCCTGTTTTCACATTGATTAATTCAGCCCCTTAATATGCGGCCCTCGGTCACACAAGACCAAACTTTTTGGCTTCTGGGAATATGCTTGCAAGTACCCATGGTGTAGAGTGATGCCCCTCACAGAAGAGTAGTCTCCATATGGGAGCATCCATTACAGAGGCACCAAGAGGCTTAACCTGACCAACTGAAATTGTGTTCAAGAAAAACCAAAGGCCGGGTCTCACTTAAAGGGTTCCCTTCACCTTGAACAAACACGCTCTGTAGTTCCATCCTTCACTACAACCACCCAACAAAGAGCAGTGTCTCAGGACGTCTAATCAGCAGCCCCAACAAACAAAGCTTCATGGAACTTTTTTTAGGGAGCCTACTGTCTGAATCTCCATCCAGAGTAATGCAGATGATACACTTTCACTGCCTGGGAAAGCTGTCCTGGTCCTCCACCTCTGTCATGTCAAAGCAAAGGTGCTCGAAAAGGACACCACCACGCTTTATAATTAATACTGTGAGCCAGACCTCGTGATAACATCAGTAGACATCCTTTCCAGCATTTACAGAATCCCCTTTCAGCAGCTCTCCGTGATGAAACACTGATCTAGTGGTATCTTAGCAGTGGACGGACTTACCCATCATCCATCAAAGTACCCAATATAGCTCTTCACATGCAAATAATGTTGTTTCATTCTACAGTTTTTCATCTTCAAATTGTGTGCCATCTCAAAAAAATGTCCTTTATAGTCCTAAATTCAGGCATAAAAAAACGGATCTTTAATTAAAGCTTCTGATGGTCAACTCTCCAGTTTCCGCTCAAATAGCTATGTGCTTCCTGCGCACAACCTTCTCTATACCACATGCATCTTTACGTTCATTTGTATTAATGTAGTTCTACACACAATCATTTCAAAGATCACAACCTATCCTATTTTGGAAAGTCGTCCCCCTGCAATCTAACAATATCCAGTCTCTTTTAGCTCGTCTATTAACCCCACAAAAATCTGCATGAACCCACGTATTCCCCTTTCCCCAATAACGATCACACTTACAAGTTGCCGCCTATTAATGTAATCTCCAACAAAGACACTAGAGTGACTGCATGGAATGGAATATTTGAGCGCACAAAACTAATCCCAATATCCAATACCACTGGACCAACCACTAACCTTGGTTCCGGTGCAGCATGCCGCTCGGTGTAAAGGGCTTCAAAGCCTCATCAGGTGTAGTAGGCGCTACATACATGCAATCACAATACAATCCTGGTCTCAAATCTGACACTGGCCACCCGGAGAGATTGGCATGTCCCAAATAGTCCAATAGAATTTTTAAGCCTGCACTAGGATGCAGGACATGTTGTTCCTACACCGTACAGGGTGAGCTATGTGTTTAGTCTGGATAATGAGTGCTTCACTAATGTGTTAGTAGAAACAAAGATGTAAAAAAAGCAATAGAGTTGAGTGGTACAGAGTAGAGCGCTGTGGCGTACAGTGCAGTGCCATAAAATATAGTGGTGCAGAGTAAAGTGGTACAGAGTAGAGTGGTGCAGAGTAGAGAGGTGCATAGAACAGTGGTGCAGAGTACAGTGGTGCAAAGCAGAATAGAGTGGCATAAAGTGCAGTGACATAGAGCGTAATGGTATACAGTGGCAAAGCATGCAGTGGAGTAGAGTGCAGTGGTGTAGAGTAGTGCAGTGTAGAGTGGCATAGAGCACAATGGTGTAGAGTGATGTAGCTTGCAGTGGTATAGTGTACAGTCTGTAGAGTTCAGTAGTGAAGAGTAGAGTGGCGTTGAGTTCAGTGGCCGAAAGTGCAGTCTTGTAGAGTAAAGTGGCGTAGAGTAGCGAGGCATAGAGTAGAGTGGTGAAAAGCAGAGAGGCAAAGAGTAGCGTGGCATAGAGTAGAGAGGTGTAGAGTAGAGCAGCGCAGAATGGTACAGAGTAGAATGGTGTAGAATTGTGCGGAGTAGAGTAGTGCAGAGTAGAGTGGAACAGAGTACAGTGGTGTAGAGTTGAGTGGCCTAGAGTGGAGAGGTGTAGAATGGTGCAGAGAGAGTGGTGCAGAGTAGAGTGGAACAGAGTAGAGTGGTACAGAGTAGAATAGAGTGGCATAGGATGCAGTGGCGTTGAGTGATGCAGAGTAGAGTATAGTGGCGTGCAGTGCAGTGGTGAAGAGTAGCTGGCATAGAGTGCAGTGGCGTAGAGTAGCGTAGAGTGCAGTGGCGTAGAGTGCAGTGGTGCAGAGTAGAGTAATGTTGAGTTCTGTGGCAGAGAAGGCAGTCTTGCAGAGGAGAGTGGTACAACGTAGAGTGATATAGAGCGCAATGGTATAGAGGGGGTTAACTTGCAGTGGTTGAAAATGCAGTTGTGCAGAGTGCTGTGGTGCAGGGTTGAGTTCAGTGTCCGAGAGTGCAGTCTTGCAGAGTAGAGTGTCGTAGAGTAGTGAGGCATAGAGTAGAGTGGTGAAGAGTAGTGAGGCATAGAGTAGAGAGGTGTAGAGTGGTGTAGAGTAGAGCAGCACAGAGTGGTATAGAGTAGAGTGGTGTAGAATTGGGCAGAGTAGAGTAGTGCAGAGTAGAGTATAGTGACATGGAGTGCAATAGTGCAGAGTAGTTGGCGTAGAATACAGTGGTATAGAGTGCATGGGATTTGACTAAAGTGGTGTTGAGTGCATTAACTTACACTGCAGGGGTTTAGAGCAGAGTATTTATTTATTTATTTAGATTTTTGTATAGCGCGAACAAGACCCTTGGGTATCAGAGCGCTTCACATTACATGAGGTAGTTATAGTCCTGCATTGTCAACGTAGTTTTCACAATATTATGAGGTAGGTACATAAATTATACAAAATGCGACAATATCAATAAAATAAAAATTTCTACCAGAGTAATAGCATATAGTATATAGTGGCATATAATGTATAAAAGAGTCAGTCAGTCCTAATGGACTATTTCCTGTGTGAGTTTCAGCTCCAGTCCTTAAGCAAGATTTCTGACTTCCCGTGCCTCTTCTATGGAAGGAATTTACTCATTAGGAAGATCTTAGTTTCCCTCTTAAAGGTTGCTGTATCTTCAATCTTTCTGATGTTTGAAGGAAGTGAATTCCATATTCTAGGGGCTTCTCCTGAAAAAGCCCTGTCGTAAGTTTTCTTCTTCCGGAAGATGGCGGGTCTCAGCATTAGCTCATTTATGCTCCTGGTTGGTCTGTTACCTCCAGATAGCTTAATTTTCTGAGCTAGGTATTTGGGTGTATTGTGGTGGAGCGCCTTATGTGTTATGCATGCCAGAGTGACGTAGAGAGGGCAGTCGCATAGAGTAGAGTGGTGCACAGTAGAGTGGCACTGCGTAGAGTGCAGTCGTGTAGAGTAGCGCAGCATAGAGTAGTGTGACACAGAGTGTAGTAGCATAGAGTGCGGTGGTGTAGCGCAGATTGTTTCAGAGTAGAGTGAAGTGGCGTAGAGTGGAGTGGTGCAGGATAGAGTGGAATGGTGTAGGGTAGAGTGCAGTAGCATAAAGTAGTGGCGTAGAGCGCAGTGGCCCAGAGTGGAGTAAATTGACGTAGAGTGTGTGCCATAGAATAGATTGTTTCAGGATTGTTGCAGGATAGAGTGGAGTGGAATAGTGGTTTGGCGGAGAGTGTATTGGCGTAGAGTGCAGTGGCATAGATTGCAGTGCTGGGGAGTAGAATGGCATAGAGTGGAGTGGTGTAGAGTGGGGGGTGCAGAGTTGAGTGGAATGGTCGAGACTGGATTGATGTATAGTGCAGTGACGGAGCGTGCAGTGGTGCATGGTAGAGTGGGGTAGGGTGCCCTGGCATAGAGTAGAAAGGTGCAAAGTAAGAGGCATTAAATAGAATGAAGTGGCATACAATGTCGCACCAAATGCTGATGTTCCGATGGATCCCCTTAGAATCCACTGGCTCCCGGTCAACAAGAGGATCACCTTCAAGCTCCTCCCTCATGCCTACAAAGCTCCACACGATGAAGGACCAGCATACCTGAACCACTGCCTCACATTCTACATACCCGCAAGACAACTCCGATCCCCCAACTCTCACTGGCCTCCGTCCCCAGGTTCCACAAGACCAGAACCAGAGGAAGGTCATTCGCCCACCTTGCCGCTGGGACCTGGAACATCCACCCCTCCACCTCAGGCAATCCTCGTCACTGACCCAATTCAGGAAGGACCTCAAGACCGGGTTCTTTGACTGAATCTCCACACCCAGAAGGATCAACAGCCTCCCTCCCCCTGGACCTTGAAAACATCAAGGGTGAGTAGCTGTGCTATACAAGACCCTGATTGATTGACTGTTTGATTGATTGAATGGCAGTGGTGCCTAAGTCCGCCCTGGTGGAAGACCATTGTTGTTTCAGTGGAACATGTTCACCTGTTTCACTGTTGACAACACACGCATCCACTAAATAGTATTAAAACTGTTTTGATATAGGGAGGACGTTTAACGCAGTAGTGCAAATAATGTAGTGGGTTTTCTGGTTCCTGTTTGTAGTTTTCAGGAAAGCAGTAATATGTGCTGTCTAGGTTTTATGGCACAGTGCTACTGCACGTGTTGCACACACACACTGAGGCGTTTGCTTAATAATTGTATAGTTGTGTAGTCTTCACCTTTTGGCTTGACAATGTGAGTTATTATTAAGAGGGTTTGGCACTCGGACCCACTGGCTGTAAACCAGTGGCGTAACAAAAAAAAACCTGCAGCTCACATGGTACGGGGGGGCCTCCTCAGCAAAAGTAGTAGATGGTGGGTTAGAGAGAGGGGGGGCCTCCATGTACTTTGCAGGGGGCCCCCTGAAGTTTTGTTATGCCACTGCTCACGTGGGGAGGTGGGCTGTGTGGCCGAAAGATGGGAAGGTCTGACAGGGGGGAGCCGGGACATGGCGCCGTTGCCAAGGGAGAATTGCATGTGTTAAGTGGAAGTTACAGTGGCCCAGGAATGAGTCTGTAAAAGAGGAAGTAGGGTGTGAGCTTCTGGCGCAGGGAGGTGCTTGTGCAGCGTTGCTTGGCATGGTCAGGTTGGGCAACTGGGTGTGGGCACTGGCGCCAGGCGTGCGAGATGTTTATGCAGCGTTTGAAGGCACGGTCGAATGGGGCATCAGGGTGTGCGCACTAGCGCCAAGCTTGGAAGATGCTTAAGCAACGTTTTGTGGCATGATCTGGAGGGGCAGCAGGGTGTGCGTGCTGGCGACAGGTCTGGGAGGTGCCACTGGTTAAAGGGAGTGGTACAAAAGTGGGTGGTGATGGACAGAGCATCTGAACCAATCAAACACTCACACCCAGACCGGAAACAAGCTTCCGAGGACCGGTTTCTGGCATTCCAGCCGTCTTCAGCCCGGCTTGCTTGAATCCAGTGGCAAAGTGAGCAAAAGACTCACGTCTGAGCATACCCTGCCAACTTATGGCGAACAAAGTGGTACAAAAGGGGGTGGTGATGGACGGAGCATCTGAACCAATCAAACACTCACACCCAGTCAACAGATCTGGGTTTAATCCATCACCGTTCTTTAGCCCACTCTGCCACCCCAGTTCAGACATGGCCATATGCAAATCAGTCGGACCCTGTGCCTCATGGGAACAGTCCAGCCCGAACTGCCAAGCCATGCCTTCCTGGTTAAAGGGAGGCGCAAACGCGGTGGTGAATGGACTGGCAAGAGCCCGATGGTTGTGCGGTTTAGGGCGAGTTCATGGAGTGCAGTTTAGGGCAAGATCATGGAGTGCGGTTGGAGGAGGGGTGGGAGAAGAGGTGTGGGCTAGGGGGGAGGGGAGAGGGGGAATAACCTTATCAGGACGTGTACTGGCCGGTATAATCAAGGAGGGTCCAGTGGTGCGGCAAGGTGGGGAAACCAATCCCGCGAAGAGGGAAGACGGGATCCGATGGTCGGCGTGGGTTCGTCAGAGTTCTGGGTGGCTTCATAGGAAGTAAAATAAGGGGTGATGAGGAAAAGCAAGGGGGTCTGTGAAACAAGAGCGGGGGGCGGGTGCGAGGCTGCAGAAGGTCGGGGACACGACATCAAGGTGCTGCAAGAGAAACATACGGGATGATTAGGTCATGGGCGTAGACACGGTGCCCCGTGCTACCCTGGGATACGTCTAGTTGCAGTGAAGGGGTTTGAGAGGCAGGGTTGGAGTCACTTGATCCGTTGCCTGGGTCCGTATAAGGTACCTGTAAAAAAAGAGGAAGTAAGGGGGGGTCCGTAGGAATGAAGTGGTGACACTCTGACTCGAGGGGAACCGCACGAAGTGCGAGTGCTTACCAAAAGGATCGCGGTCAGCCATCAAAGTCCGGGGGCCGCTGGGCGGTGGGAGATCTGCTGAGTAGATCATCTTGCACACCGGGCAAGAGAGTTTAGGGATTGAGAGATCATGTCGCAAGCAGTTCCGGGGTTGGCGTGGCCTGTGACGTGAGGTGGGTTGATTGGACGCTTGTGCCCGAGGCGTCATCGGGAGGGGGTGGCGGCCAGCGGGGGGGGGGAGAACTGAGGAGTATGTGTCTAAAAGGAGGGCTATGGAGGGGGAACAAAGGTTGAGTACGAATCTCTCACCTCGCTAGAGGTGGCGGAAAGGCTGTCCAGAGGCTGAGTTGTATGAACATGTACAGTACATACTTACTATACAGTTAATATACATGGTACATAGCAAAAAGTCTCAGTGAATACTATTTATACAGAGTTAAATAATAGCACAGTGAGCCCAAAGGTCTGCAGCTAACATAATGTTCGTATCACAGTGGTCAAATGCGTGTGGAAATGAGTGAAGTCAAGAGGTCATGACGCAATATATTCACAGTAATGGTAGAAAAAAAGGATGCTGTTGGTGGCAGGATGTAAGTCGTAATAGTCCAATGACAAGCAAGTAATGCAGGGTGATGGACTGTGTGTGATAATTACTGGGATGAGCCTGGAGCGGGAGACCCTGTGGCCGCACAACCATCGGGCTATTACCAGTCAGTTCACCACCGCGTTCGCGCCTCCCTTTAACCAGTGGAATCTCCCATGCCTGTCGCCAGCACGCACACCCTGTTGCCCCTCCAGATCATGCCACAAAACGCTGCTTAAGCATCTCCCACGCTTGGCGCTAGTGCGCACACCCTGTTGCCCCATTACACCATGCCTTCAAATGCTGCATAAACATCTCCCACGCCTGGCGCCAGCGCCCACACCCAGTTGCCCAACCTGACCATGCCATGCAATGCTGCTCAAGCACCTCCTTGCGCCAGAAGCTCACACCCTACTTCCTCTTTTACAGACTCACTCCAGGGCCACTGTAACTCGTGTAGCCCCTTGACTTCCACTTAACACATGCAATTCTCCCTTAACAACGGCGCCATGTCCCAGCTCCCCCCTGTCAGACCTTCCCATCTTTCGGTCACACAGCCCACCTCCCCACGCGAGTGCTCTGCCATGGACCTCCCTCCTTGCTCTCACTGACGTCGAGATCGCATCGCGTCCCTCGCCTCCTCCCGATCCCTTACTTGTCCTTTCCACCCCCTGCAGAACTGACCAAAACGGGCAACCCGGTCCTGATGAAGATCCTGACTAGATAGGATTGAAATGCCGTCGACCCCCAATACAGCGCGACTCATGGCACACCACCTACCTTGGTTCCCAATCAAATATTAATGACTCATCCACTGAGGAAGAACCATTGCTGTTGTACATATTGTTTTTTCACTTTGTCACCCAGCGTCCTTCGCTGTGTTCACCCACCTGTCACTTGCGCCGTCACTCTTTGCTTCACTATCACCTAGTGCACAAAGCCCCTTGGGCTGCCACCGCATTCTATACCTACAGTGCTGCCTTAACTGTCTCATATAAAATGTGCTGCTAAAATATATGATGCTATATGCACTTTCTAAAAATCGAGAATTCTGAGTCTCTCTTTCTTTACCTGTGTTTTGTGTAATGTCTTGTACATACATATATACCTGCCGTTTTACGAAATCCGATTGAGATTTTGTTGCTAAATACATATGTACACCCAGATCTCAATCTGGTCTACGGTATATACACTCCTGTCGCCTTGCCCTGCATTTGGAGTATGACATTTGCTTGTCACTGACACTTTGGGCTCATGGAGGGAGCATGATGGGCTCTTTTATTTCAATGGAAGCGCAATTAGGTGGCACAGGTGATGCATCTGTATAACCATGCTGATGGTGTACGACCCTTGGTTTTGGAACTCTTACGTGTGTTATGAGGACCACAATGTGCATGACAGGATAATTTCTAAATAGTATGGTTACATACAATATTGTATTGTGTAAGGTTTTATAACTAGATCAGATGCTTTATGCACAGTACGTACATGCATGACAAATACAGATGCAAGGGTTTCCTCCACATGTCGATTGAACAGCCCATGTATGGGGCAGTGACAACTTTACCACAGGGAGATTCTATTTGCATTAGGGATATTTTGTTCATATTTGCAAGTGAAATTTTAGTTCTATTCCAGCCCTGACAAAGTTGTGGGGTGAGACGCCCACTGACGAAACACATGTTGGCTGACTGAGGGCACAGGACCGTGCCTGGACCGCGCCCAGCACCAGGACCCCTGGACATCACGAACGCCACGACGCCCGACACCGCTACGATGCCAGAACCCTCCACGCAGTCAACACCGGAGGATCACACACCTGCTTCCTGGCCGCCCCAAAGAGCACCCATGGAGATTTCACCTGCCGGAACTGCAGCTTCACAAGCATCTGCCCCACCATGCTGCCGACCAGGAAAGAACCCAACCACCTCTGATGCATCCTTCTCAACACCCGCTCCGCCCGAAAACATGTCGTTGAACTCTGGGACCTACTCGACTCAACCTCCCCAGACGTCGCATTCCTGATGGAGACCTGGCTGAACCCCGCCTCGGCACCCGTCATAGCCATAGCCGTCCCAGAAGGCTACAAGATCACCCGCAAGGACCGCACCAACAGAGCGGGAGGAGGAATCGCCATCGTCCACAGGAACACTCTCAGAGTCTCGACCAACACCGACGACACCCTCAGCACCGCCGAACACCTGCACTTCCAGATCCACACCGACCCCAACACCACCCTCAGAGGAACCCTCATCTACAGATTGCCCGGACCCCGACCACAGTTCAGCGACTCCATCGCGACTTCGTCAGCACACACGCCCTCGCCTCGATGGACTACATCCTCCTCGGGGACCTGAACTTCCACCTCGAGAACAATGATGACACCAACTCCACCACCCTGATCGACAACCTAGCCAACCACAACTCAGACAACTCGTCACAACACCCACCCAATCCGCTGGTCACACGCTTGACCCCATCTTCTCCGCAAGCCCCCACATCTCCTTCAACCATACCACCGAACTCCACTGGACAGACCACCGCTGCATCCACTATACCTTCAAGAAACCCACCACGCACCACCGCACCCAACAGATGCCTCACCGCTGCTGGAGCAAAGTCACCGAAGACCAGCTAACCACCACCCTCGCCCAGAGCCCACCCGCCGACCATACCGACCCCGACACCGCCGCCCGCAACCTCAGACAGAGGATCAACGACTGCGCCAACACCCACGCCCCAATCAAGAAACCCTCCAACAATCAAACCAACAAGAAAGCCAGCTGGTTCACTGAAGACCTCCGGGCCTCCAAGCAAACCTGCCGAAAGCTGGAGAAGATCTGGCTCCGTGAACGAACACCGGACAGCCATGCCGCCCACAAGAATGCCACCCACAGACACCATCACCTCATCAGATCCGCCAAAAAGGCCTCCTTCAAAGACCGCCTAGACAACAACGCGCACAACAGCAAAGAGCTCTTCAACATCGTGAAGGAACTCTCCAACCCCAGCTCCAACACCAACGACGTCCCACCCTCGCAAGACCTGTGCGACTCGCTGGCCACCTTTTTCCACCTCAAGATCAGACATCCACGACAGTTTCAACGCCACAACCGCCCCGACAACCACTGAGACCTCCGCCCCCACGACCACCATCCGCACCAACCGCCTGCTCTACTGGACCAACATCAACGACGATGACACCATCAAGATCATGAACACCATCCACTCCGGATCTCCGTCAGATCCATGCCCACACCACATCTTCAACAAAGCCAGCACATCCATTGCACCCCATCTCTGGAAAGTCATCAACACCTCCTTTGAGACAGCAACCTTCCCTGAGAGCTGGAAGCACGCCGAGATCAACGCCTTACTCAAGAAACCCAAGGCGGACCCCAAGGACCTCAAGAACTTCCGGCCCATCTCCCGTTCCCGGCAAAGGTCATCGAGAAGACCGTCAACAAACAACTGACCCGCTCCCTGGAGGAGAACAACATCCTGTACCCTTCCAAGTCCGGGTTCCGCAGCAACCACAGCACTGAGACTGCCCTCATCGCCGCCACCGATGACATCAAGTCCCTGCTGGACAATGGAGAAACGGCGGCCCTCATCCTCCTGGACCTGTCAGCCGCCTTCGACATGGTCTGTCACCACACACTACGAACACGCCTCCACAACGCTGGGATCCAAGAGAAGGCCCTGGACTGGACCACCTCCTTCCTCTCCGGCAGAACACAGAGCGTCCGCCTTCCCCCCTTCCGCTCCGAAGCCAACGAGATCATCTACGGCGTACCCCAGGGCTCATCCCTCAGCCCAACCCTGTTTAACATCTACATGGCACCGCTCACCCACGTCGCCCGTCGGCACGACCTTAACATCCTCTCCTACGCTGATGACACCCAGCTGATACTCTCCCTCACCAAGGACCCCCACACCATCAAAACCAACCTTCACGAAGGAATGAAGGCCGTTGCTGAATGGATGAGGAACAGCCGACTGAAGCTGAACTCGGACAAGACGGAGGTCCTCATCCTCGGATCCAACCCTTCGACCTGGGACGACTCCTGGTGGCCGACCGCACCGGGAACCGCTCCAACACCCACTGACCACGCATGCAACCTAGGGGTCATCCTCGACTCCACCCTCTCCATGACTAAACAGGTCAACGCCATCTCGCCTCCTGTTTCAACACCCTCCGCATGCTCCGTAGGATCTACAAGTGGATCTCCACTGAAACGAGAAGAACAGTCACCCAGGCCCTTGTCAGCAGCAGGTTGGACTATGGAAACGCCCTCTACGCAGGAGCCTCGGCCAAACTCCGGAGACGGCTCCAACGCATCCAGAACGCCTCTGCATGCCTGATCCTCGACATCCCTTGCCACAGCCACATCACACCCCACCTGAGAGACCTGTAGTGGCTGCCGGTCAACAAGAGGATAACCTTCAAGCTCCTCACCCACGCACACAAGGCACTCCACAACACCGGACCAACGTACCTCAACAGACGACTCAGCTTCTACACCCCCACCCGCCAGCTCCGCTCCGCCGACCTCGCCCTCGCTACAGACCCCCGCTTCTGGAGTGGCCTCAGGCAGCAGATCGTTCTCCCACCTCGCCGCTAAGACCTGGAACACCCTCCCCATCCACCTAAGGCAGACCCAAAACCTGCTGACCTTCAGAAAACTCCTCAAGACCTGGCTTTTCGAGCAGTAGCAGCATTCCCCACCCCAGCGCCTTGAGACCCTCACGGGTGAGTAGTGCGCTTTACAAATGATATGATTGATTGATTGATTGATTGAATAAAGAATGAATATGAAAAACAATATGGATTCTTGAACAATATATGTGAAAATATGTGGGTTACCTTTTAGCGTGTGCTTGGAGACTTGCTAAATTCTTTAATTGTAAACTCACTTTTATGATTCACTTTTCAAGATAATATTAAACAAATATTCATACAACAATGAGATGGTTGATTTTTCGTTTCTTTGCTCCTTTTCACTGTTAAGAAGAAAATTATATGCAGTTTGTGTGGTTTCATCCCACAAATATTCAACCAATAGTAAATGCTCAAAAATAACAATCCTCAATGCATTTCGAACCTAGGGTCCTTCATCACGAGGTAATTAAATATGAATTTATAGGAAAGCAGCCTATTACGGGCTGCTCATGTTTACTTGGATGTCAGTGTGTGCCTTCGCACAATTCGAGCGTGTTCGATCCTCGTAATTGGCAACTATTCACTGTGTGCGCATGGCAATCTCAAAGCCCCAAAGCTGTCGAGTACGCAGAGGGAATATAAATATTGAGCAGCTGGTAATACGCCTTTTTCGTATGAATTCGTATTTAATAACCTCCTGATGAAGGACCCAAGTTCCGAAATGCATTGAGGATTGTTACTTTGGAGCATTTTTCTATTGGTTGAATATTTGTGGGATAAAACCACAAGAACTGCATATAATGTTCTTTGAAAAAGTGAAAACAAGCAAATAAACAAAAATAATCAACCATTTAATTGTCGTACGAACATTTAATATTTTCTTGAAAAGTCAATCATAAAAGTTTGTTTACATTTGAAGAACCATACTTGGGACTAAAAGAAGTGCGAGGGGAGACACTATACCAGCTGAGGTACAGTGCAAATATTATGTTTTGATGATGCCCGGGATCAGTGGGTGATACCCCATCAGCGCCGGACTTGATTAATTTATTGTTTCCCACCAGATTAACCGAGAGTGCACGGATAAACTAACAATATTCCTTTCCCGCTAAATAACCTATTATGTGGCTGGCCTCACCAATAGCATTTTTTTTGAGTGTCAAACAGACTTTCCCTTCAGAATGATTGAAGAGGTTAACCACTGAGAGATCCTAGTAGGTTGGTATCAGCAGTCCAATATATGAGAAGTCACCAATTTGTAGGATTTTCATTATCACTCATAGTAGTGGAATCTTGCTATGATGTTGGGTGGGAAGCAATCAGATCTGCTATTGGTGGCACCCTGTTGATCCTGTCTAACTTGTACTGGGAACAATCTGGCTTCTTTAGAAGTTCCGCCATGAGGTTCTACACAATCTCTTTATTAATGTGTCATTCTTTCCCCCTTTGGATTCCACAAATTCTGATATTATTCTCCTGGTGCGATTCTTCAGCTCTTCCTGATTTTTGTGAAGTACGATTACTTGTTCTTCCAAAGGTTTCAATCTGGTCCTGTGCTGTTCTAAGTCCAGAACTGATTTGACTGCTCTTTCTGTTAGGGTGCGCTCCCGGTTTGGAGACATCTTTGCTAATATCTCTAAGATCATTTTGTAGTTCTGACTTGACAGCAGTTATTTTGTTATTGGCATTCCAAAAAAGTTGCTCCATGAAGATGAAATGTATTTCCAACTCTATATTTTCTACAGGCTTTATTTCTTTTCCGATGTAAGAGCAGAACTAGTTCTTAATATTTTGGAGGTTAGCTTTCGTGGATTTAATTGTGGAATGGATTTCATGTTTTGGTTTCTTCCCCTCTTATTTGATGCTGTGTGGGGGCGACTTCCTTGATGTCTGCTGTAGCATTTCTGATTCTTATCTTCTGAGAATTCTCTTCTTCGTAGCAATGGAGGTATTTTTTTTTATTTTTCAGGTGGTGATCTGTGATGTTTTGAGTTGCGCAGGCCAGCTCTCCTCTCTGCACAGCGCCTTGTAATCTAGTTCAGCTTAGGGTATGTTGTCTGTGTCCACGATTCAGATACATATCTCACCTCTGTGAACCTTCGGATAGAGGTGTCTTTTCAGAGCTCCTACCTCAGGTGCTTTTTGCTGTACCACTTTTGCTTGATTATATTTGTTTTCCTGTGTAGCATTTCTTGTAGGCCCATTAACTGCATGTCTCTGCTTCTAACTGGAGTTATCAGTATTCAAGCCCCACCTCGATGTTCAGATAGTGAGATCCAACTTTTTAATCTGAGTTAACCAGTTCACTGATATTTCTTGGCCCTGCATGCAGGGCGTATTTCCTCCACTGTGAAACAGTATCCCATGGTCTGTTTTCTGGGGTCTCCTCTGTGCTTAACTTTCCACCTCATTGTATTTCAGCTCCAGGCACTATTCCACCTTACAGTAAATGTAATTGCTACTGCGTCACAAGTCACCTGAAATCTTCTTCTGGCTGTGATTGCCCAATTACGCCTCCTGGATCCAGTTTTGGTAGATCATGGGGGGTAGGGGCACTCGTCCCATAACTTTTCCACATTTTCTAGCTATGTGGTCCTGTGCACTTCTATACGGGCCTTTTACTGTTCAGTTTCCACTCTGTTGCTTTCGCTGTTTTCCTGGGCACCTCAGTGTTTGCTATGTCAGGTAATGGTTTCTCCAGTGCTAAGGATCCATTTTGACTCCATACACATCTTTTCTCCTCATGTTAATGCGGAACCTCCAGCTGGACTCCTGCAACTCTGATGCTGTTTTTTGTGCTGCTCAATCTGCCTCGGTTTCCTTTCATCCTCGCAGGGATAGGGGGCACTCCATCATTCGCCAACTGAGTACCTCAAGTTGCACATTGGCAGTCCCGTGCTGCTTCATTTGTGCGAAAACACGAAATGATGCCACATTGTTTTAATTCACCATGTGGAACAGTATAACAAATATACTCACACTGGTTAGAGCATATAATAGGTTGTACAGTGCCCAAAAAGGGGGGGGGAGAGGTAGTGATGTGAGGAGTGTGTGATATAGGATTGTGACAATAAGATCAACACAGTATCGCAGATTACATTCGTATTTCAATCAATAATGCAAAAAGGAACAAAGGACTGAGTAGTTCACAATAGCGATGCATAGAACTGTCATACTCCAGTAGAGCGACCAATGTCAAATATATATATGGAGTTGACGTGAAAAGGAGACGTTGTCGACGTTTCGACCCTCAAAGTATCGCAGGATTAGTTGAGCCCTTGCAGCGGGGTCTTCATCAGGACAAGGGACTGGGCAAGCAACCTAATGAATATATACATATAGACGGATTATTTAATCAATATCAGAGTATTGTGTCCATCAAATGTGACAACAATAAAATGTATACGGCAGAGCACACAGCAAGGAGCATACCGTTAAGATTGGCGCTCTATCTTTGCACAGCTTACGTCATCATAGATATGGATGGGTGGATAGCTGGAAGGGTGGAGTAGATGAAAGAGAACTAAATTAATTAAGATTAAATCCAACGTGGTTAAAATTCATCAAGACCAAAACGGATCATGGACATTTGAGAATTACATTAAACCCAACACTTACTGTTGTGAGGGTGGATTAGAGCGGCAGAGGAGGCCAGCCCTAGGGTGGCGGAATGGTCGATTTCTGAAAGATGGTGATAATTTGGCTTTAGGCAAAGAAATGATCATTATATTATTTTAAAACAGCGATTGACCGTTAAACTATCGAGAAGTTGGGAACCAACTTACCAGTGTCGTCCAGCAGGATCGGCGTTGGTGCGAAGGAATATGTGGTTTAGACAGCAGTACGCCTGTTAACCTGAAAATCAGCGTGTCAGAAAAGCTAATTAGTAATCGACTGGGGGGGGCACTCAGGCGTTTGTAATAAAGCCAGAAAAGGTGCGAATTCTCCAACACATGAGCAGGATAAGGTGTGAAGTCCAGGGCGCCCCCCTAGTTGACCACTTCAAACTTGCCAACCATTCCCCTGAGAGTCTTAGGTGGGTGATAATCGAGAAGGCAATTTTGGGACCAAGAGGTGGCAATATTTCTAACATTCTGAATATCCGCGAAATAAAATGGATGCTGCGTTTTGATATAAATTCAGAATGGTCTCAACGAACATGACAGCTCTTTCTCCCAGTTAGCAATATCACCTTGAATTCGTAAATACATGCTTCAATTGATCAGTACTCCAGAGGTAGGCCTTAAAAGTGTGATCATTGTTTCAGTATTATTTACTGTCCATCATTGTATGCTTTAATTGATCAATATTCCCGAGGTGGGCCCTATAAGTGTGAACATTGTTGCTGTATTATTTACCCCTGTTGGACCACCTGGCATTTAAGATTATTGTACGTCAAGTATGTAAACCTTCCAGGGCCTTTACCCTCCTGTGACAGGTACGCCCGAATAGGAAGCACCAATAGTACATTAATTCCTTGAATGATTGGATTACTGACATTCACGGTTGATCGATTGATTCAAGCAACCATGTGCATATATCAACCTTGATGTAATTTTACTACCATTATCGCATCTAGGTTACTTCACAAGGTTTTTTCACACTTGTTTGTAATTTTCCCATTTTTCAGAAATTGATTGTTTCACCGCCTCTCTGCCGTTCCAACTCAGCCTGACTTACTTTCGTAATGGTTGGCTAATACATGGGCCTTTACCCTCATGTGAGAGGTACGCCCAAATAGAAAGTATAAATAGTACATCTATATTTATAAACAATATTGGTTCCGTTCCTGATATACTTGGCTAATCGATCGACTCAGGCAACCATGTATAGATAACAACCCTGATGTTGCTGCTCTGTTTTTTCATTGTTTTTTCATTGGACTACAATTATCGCATGTATGCAATCTCACAATGGTGCATATTGACTTTTTGACCATTTAACATCAATTTGTCACGTAAGTCTCTTCATTATGTCTATCGTAGTGGTCTCCATGGTTTCTCCTAACCAACTGTATCACTATCGCTTAAATTGACACTAGTATCCTGCTTTGTCATAACTGTCGAGTAATTCAACATCATTCGAGGATAATGTTTCTTGTCCCGGAACCCGGTTTTCACCCCCAACGCGGGTGTTTCGCACCTTCTCATACGTGTCTGTCTTTAGTTTCCATCACACGCAGTTCTAACACGCCCCGCTCCCATGGTTACATACCTAACCAGGAAGCGCGCCTCGCCATTCCCAACGCGAGTGCGGATTGAAACCCGATCAAGTCGGTTATCGGTAAGCTGCCCCCCTTTTTCTCCAAGACAACGGTTGCTGGCTTTATTACAAACGCCTGAGTGGCCCCCCCAGTCGATTACTAATTAGCTTTTCTGACACGCTGATTTTCAGGTTAACAGACGTACTGCTGTCTAAACCACATATTCCTTCGCACCAACGCCGATCCTGCTGGACGACACTGGTAAGTTGGTTCCCAACTTCTCGATAGTTTAACGGTCAATCGCTGTTTTAAAATAATATAATGATCATTTCTTTGCCTAAAGCCAAATTATCACCATCTTTCAGAAATCGACCATTCCGCCGCCCTAGGGCTGGCCTCCTCTGCCGCTCTAATCCACCCTCACAACAGTAAGTGTTGGGTTTAATGTAATTCTCAAATGTCCATGATCCGTTTTGGTCTTGATTAATTTTAACCACGTTGGATTTAATCTTAATTAATTTAGTTCTCTTTCATCTACTCCACCCTTCCAGCTATCCACCCATCCATATCTATGATGACGTAAGCTGTGCAAAGATAGAGCGCCAATCTTAACGGTATGCTCCTTGCTGTGTGCTCTGCCGTATACATTTTATTGTTGTCACATTTGATGGACACAATACTCTGATATTGATTAAATAATCCGTCTATATGTATATATTCATTAGGTTGCTTGCCCAGTCCCTTGTCCTGATGAAGACCCCGCTGCAAGGGCTCAACTAATCCTGCAATACTTTGAGGGTCGAAACGTCGACAACGTCTCCTTTTCACATCAACTCCATATATATATTTGACATTGGTCGCTCTACTGGAGTATGACAGTTCTATGCATCGCTATTGTGAACTACTCAGTCCTTTGTTCCTTTTTGCATTATTGATTGAAATACGAATGTAATCTGCGATACTGTGTTGATCTTATTGTCACAATCCTATATCACACACTCCTCACATCACTACCTCTCCCCCCCCCCCCTTTTTGGGCACTGTACAACCTATTATATGCTCTAACCAGTGTGAGTATATTTGTTATACTGTTCCACATGGTGAATTAAAACAATGTGGCATCATTTCGTGTTTTCGATGAATTCTTTTTAAAGTAACCAGGTTAAATTACTGTGTCTACACTGAGACCCCTTCTTTCAGTACTTTGACTACCCAGGTCTAAGTGACTAATTGGGTTTACCCCCTTTACATAATCTCATTTGTGCGAAGCAGTCAACTTCCCAGGGCTTCCTTTTTGTCCCTGTTAAATCCTTAATGTCTAGCAGCAATTCTTTTAATTAGAAATTGGCAAATTATGCAGGTACATTGGATGTCATCTACTTATTCCAATAACTATCAAGTTGCCTATATATGACCCTGAAGGAATCATTGTTTATACTTTAGCATTAAAAGTACTGAAGTTCCCAGGGATTTTGGGATGCCGTTTCTTTATAGTACATTTTTACTGCCACAGCATTGGACATACCTCCTAGATGCCCCCAAATGTCCATACAGAGTCTAGATTTAAAGCCTTTTCACATTAAAAAAACTCTTACCTTGGGTCTGGAGGTGGCCCTTTCTCCCATAATGTCCCTAGAAAAGACTAAGTGCACCGTATGGTACTACCGCAAACTTTCTGTGACTATGACAGCTTGATCTCACCTATGAACCCCTCATCGACATTAATGGTATTTCTGCATGTATTTACCGCTTCTAAATACCACTGACTGTCAGTTTGTATAACTGCCCACTTTTCATGCACTCTCATTAACTAGTCCTTTAGCACCAGGATGGAGGAAACACAGACACAAACCAGACTGAAAAGCATCCTCCATCTAGCAGCACGACTTATTAAGGGACTAAGAAAATATGACTGTATCACCCTTCACAGAATTTGAGTGGTTCACTCAGCCCTCTAGCACTGCCTTCAGTGTACGTTGCATCACTTTCAAGGTGGTACACTCCAACCTTCCACTGAACCTGGCAAGCAGCATCAAGCACTCTAAAGGCCTATGCAATACACACTGCAACAATACTGCTAGGCTTAATCAGTGCAATAATGTGAAGAATGTTTGACTAGCCTTCTGCTCTTATGCACCCAGGACCTGGAAGTCCATCCCGACACAGATCTGATGAAGCTTCTACTTCCACCACTTATGGAAGAAGCTAAAGATGCATCTCATATTGTCTGACCTATTACACCAAGGCCTACGATCCTTAGTTTAAGAGCAACCTCATCTCCAGTTAAATACACTTCACTTTCCCTTCTTTTCTCCAATCTCCTACCTGATCTCACACGTTTTGTTGCCTTTAGGCTGGGTCCCCCCTTTAAAAACACATGTGCTTACTTTGCTAAATATCATAGTGTTTCTTGTTAAGATGCTATGTTATAGCAAAACAATACCAATTAAGTGACAAAAATGATTATTCACACAATGAATTTACAGGAGCAACCCCTAAAGAGTCTGGTGATGTTGACACTAAAAGTGACGTCACCCTCAGAGGTTGGGAAAGAAGTTCCAATAACGATGTCAGCTTTTTGTGTACGATAACAGTTACCGTTCTTACCATTTATTAATTTGTGGGGAAAAGCAAGTTTTATTTTCACATCAGCTGTATACCATCTTTTGTTATAAAATAAGAACACCTCAGAGTGTTAGTCTTGAGAAGTTGTCACTGTACATTTGGAAGTCTGCAATATCACTGTATATGCAGCAGTAGACCTCAAGTTCGAAATGCGGATGATCTGTAGCCAACTGGGGTGAGACAGGAAGATAAATGAAAGTGAGAGAGAATTTGTTTTGGAAAAATCTTATTCTATGGCACCATATTTCCATTAACAGGAATTGCTGCATAGTGAAAGGGTGGAACCTCTAGGTTCAGGAGTACATTTACATTCCTGTGTGCATCTTTTAGGAACACCTTTTCTTTAGGATTTCCTTAAAAAACGAAATTGAACCAGGAACAGAAACCAATCTGGGATTCTGTTGCAGCAGCTCAGCATCATGACTGTGCTGGCAATCAATCACATCCATTGATTTCTAAAACTCAGTCAAGTCGTCGTTGAAGTACAGGTGCAGGGCCTGCATGTACTCGTCGGCGTCCATGCTGAGCTCTTCGAACTCCTCGTCTTCGTCGTGCACCCCATTCTCTTCAAGTGTCTTGTCCATGTTCAGGTTGACACCATTGTACTTCCAGGTGTAGCTGGCAGCGTGGCTATTGTAGGGCAGATATCGCTGGAGGATCTCTTTGATGGTCTCCTCATTGCATACCTGCACAGGAGACAATGTCAGACATGTGAGTCTACTCCAGTCCTTGGCTACTGGAATAGGCAACGAAAAGTGTACATTCATTACAAACAGTATGTTGGCATACACATACATCATACTGCCTTGCATTAATGATCCAAAACCCTTCATATTCTCACTTTTACCAGGAAAAACTGATTGATTCCTTTTGACATAGCGACCTACTATATCATAAAATAATAAAGAAAAAGATAAGTATCAGGACCTAAAGGTGCAAGGAGAGGAAGATAGTCTGATAGCATGTAGCGAAATGAATATCTGATTAGCATCCTTATGTTTTTGTTTTTGCCAAGTTTAGTCTTCTGCCTAACAAGGAATATACTCACTTCAGGCACATAGTGTTGCAACCCTCATTTAGTGATAAAGGTCAAAGAAAAATGTTGATTAACAAAATCAGTTTTGTAGATATTTATATCCGCATCTGGCCCTTACTGTCCAGGCAGAACGGTCGATTTTCTGAAGCAGTAAGGACACAGCTAGAGTTAGGGGTGAGAATAAGGGAATCCGGAGGGGCAAGGCCACTGGGATGGCAATGCATTTCCTAAGAGTTGTAACTTTGTAGATATTCACAAGCAGTAGTCACCAATGATATTTGACCTTGTTTACACAAGTAAATATCTTCCAAATACCTGGAGTAACTGTGGAAGAGTTCCCACACACATCCATAATTCAGAGGGGTGAAGGGCAGGCAATCTCACAATAGAAAAAGAAAAGATTTCAGGTGGTAAATGTTGTATGACATTACAGCACTGCCAATTACCACACATATGCCTTTACCACACATCCCAAGTCCATTTAAGGTAGGTGTAGTAAATATAAATACTTTTTTTCACATAAAAAACAGGTTACTGAGATGTTATAGTTAGGTTCTGAAGTTACACACACTAATAAGAGTTGTATTTGTAAAGCACACGTTCACCCGTGGACATCTTGGCACTAAATAACAGATGTTTATTGTTACCAAAATCAATGGTACTCATTTTAATGACCTCAAAACGATGGAAGGCTGAGTGGACCTGCTGGGATTTGAACCTGTGACCATGAGGTTGAATACAGGCCCCTACAGTGGACGCAATTAGTCCACTAAGCCACCAGACCCATAGAAACTCAGCAGTCATAGTTAAAGTTATCTCAAGAAACTATAAATCGTGCCCAAAGGTAACAATATCTCAATGCACAATTTTCTCATCAATATTTTTACAGCAAACGCTGCAGTGATGTTATCAATGACGTCATAGAAGATCTTATGAGTGATGTAATATGTGTGGCAATTAGCAGTGCATGGCGAGGGCGTGAGTTATAGTTTCTTGAGATAACCTTAACTATAGCTGCTGAATTTCTAAGGTTTTGTGTGTGTAAATTCGGAATCTAACTATAACCTCTCTGCAACCTTTGGTTTTTATTGTAGTGAATTTCCAAGGTTTTTAAATTCTATTTCTTAACTTTAACATTCTTGTAACCTTTGTTTTTTCCAGTGAATTTCTCATGGGGTTTTTTTTACGCAGAAGGGGTTGGCCAGGCCCTATGGCCAATCCCCTGCATGCAGCCAATCCCATGCCACGCTTGGCCAAAGTCCATGTGCGTCACAGGCCCTGCGGCTAACCCGAGCATGCAGCAAACCCCACACAACAACCAGCCTTCAGCTGTGCGCGGCAGTAGGTTGGCCGCAGGTCTGGCCTGCAGCCAGGCACTACGGCCAACCCCCACATGCAGCCAACTCTACGCCGTGCACGGCCAAAGGCCAGGCCCTGTGGCCAACATCCCAGAGGCAGCTAACAAGGGAAGGGGACACGTAGGCCCTCTTCCTCGGGCCGATTTCGGCCTCGGGGATCCCATCCTCTACCACATTTTTCTAGGGGAGGGGGATACGTAGCCCCCTCCTCAGGCCATATTTCGGCCCTGGAAACCCCAAGGCCCGGCCTTATTGTACACTTGGAGGGAGGCATGCAGCCCCCCTCACCAGACCAATTTCCGGCCCCGGGGACCACATCTCTCGGGCCCAGTCATATTTATAAATGGGAGTGGGGCAGACAGCCCCCCTCTCTGGGCCAATATTGGTCCTGGGGACCCCATCTCCGAGGCCTCTTGTTTTATTAACTGGGGAGGGGGACCATGCGCCTCCAGACCAATTTTGGCTTGGGGGAAGCACATTTCCCTGGGCCAACATTGGACTCAGGGACCCCATCCCCTTGGACATGGCTAGTACAGTATGGGTGCCCTGGAGTCCACCCAGGGCACCAATTTCTTCTTTGTTGAGGGCTGCGGGCCCTGCAGCCCCAACCAGTTCCCCGCCTCCAGCAGGAGCTGCATTGCTCCCGCCCACAAGGAACAGCAAGCAATGCTGCTCCCTGCAGACGGGACCAATTTTCTCATCTGTTTCCCTGCCCACTTCAGCTTTAAAATTGCTCCCGCCAAGCTGGATCAAACACACTATGTCCGGGCGGTGGGCATCCAGGGGCATAGCAGGAGCCCACCTTGGGTGATGGGGTGCCCAGGGCCATTAATGGCCCTTTACTATCCACTGCCAGGCCCTGGGGGATGGGGTCCCTGGGCTCTGAAATCAGCCCAGGAAGGGTTGCCATGCAGCCCCCTCCCCGTTGTAAAAATTGTTAGTGCTCCTGGAGATGGGGTCACCAGAGCCACATTCAAACCGGTAAGAGGGGCGCACACGTCCCCCCTCACCAGTTTATTAAATCATCCAGGCCCAAGAGGACGGGGCCTCTTGGGCTGAAATTGACCTGGGGGTGGCACATGTGACCCCCGCCTCCCTAATATACCTGGGGCAAAGAAAAGCAAGTGGGGGCAACCAAGCTTGCTTCCCCCCCCCCCCCCCCCAATTTTGCTGTGGACACTCGGATCCTCCACAAAGTCACGGCAAAATTGAAAAAAACAAAAACATTTTTGGCCCTATGTGGGTTACCATTTGGAACCCACCACCAGGACTAGATGGTCAGCATGTTCCTACCATGTGCAATTGTTTTCTTCCCTTTTTTTCTTGGAAGTCCCAAGATGGCTGCCAACACTTCCTGGTTTCTCTTCGGCCGTAAACAAATTCTTCAGAATCCTGGTGCTTAGTCCTACAGAGTATAGCCTCTTGCTGCAGGAGTACAAGCCGCAGTCGAAAAAACCTGCAACGTTCCCACCGAGACTGGCCCAGGCAGATCGCTTGCTGCAGACTGTGAGGCTGGTCCCAGAAACTTGTTGCAAGGCCTGCCCGCTGTAACTGTGAGAGGCACTTCTGAGGAGAACGCCTAGCATCTGAGGATCTTGGATCTCAAAGAGTCCCGTTCAACCCCTGGAGGGGTATTGCGGTAAAGGCACGGGCCGATGCGAGCTGCCGAGGCCTAAGGCCAGAGAAGTGGAGTTTGGGAGATGACTGGCTTGGAGGATCGCAGCGAGGCTTAACTGCGGCCAACAGGACCTTGCCAGTTCTTCAGAGCAGGGAGGTGCCTGCATTGACATCGGGGACCCTGCGTGAGGAGCGGGGGCCCCCAGTTGTACTTTGACACATCTGTGAGCTGGGGTGAAACCCCAGGCCTCCCTGCAGCGTGGTGCAGGTTTAGTGGTTTTTTTTAGTGCTATAAAGCGCGAACTCGACCTGAAGATATCAGGTATCAGAGTGCTTTATATGAGCACCAGTTTCATTACAGGTGGACGCATTCATTTTTGTTAGGCACAGGGAAATTAAGTGATTTCCTCTTTATCACAGGATGTGGAGCGTCATTGCCGAGACTCGAACTCGGTTCCCCAGCTTCGAGGTCGCATGCTCTAGCTATAAGGCCACATTCCTGTTGCGAGAGTGAGCCGGCCCATGGTGGAAGATACAGAAGGGTCCCAGCCCAGGTGAGTGCGGCAGCCTGGTGCGCCGGCTGCTTGCTCTGTCCATTGCCCTGAAACAGAGGGGCACCCTTAAGCCTCATATCTATTCAGTGTACAGTGCCCTGGGACAAGTCTTGGCCGGCATGGACACTGATTCAACATAGTATGTACATTGGGTCTTTCTGGCAAAAGAGGCGCGGTTAGTGTGATCAAGGTGTAGTGGGGAGGAGTACTGCCCTGTGTCTGGTGACCTATGCATTAGTGGCATTGGGTGCTGCATGTGGAGCCCCGGGAGCCATGGGGTTCCTCACGAAATATTGTTTGGAGGCCTGCCTCTGTGTGGGGCGATTGGCTGGGCACAGGCCTTATTTTACTTTTTGCTCCTAAATGCAGCCGGACCTGTGGCGGCATGGACTACTCGCCCTTACTGTAGGGCTGTACCACTGCCAGGGCTGCCCTCTGGACTGCCACCGAAGTATCTCAAAGGAGTTCGATGCCCTGTGAGGAGGTCCTGACAGGAGACCCTACACCATGGGTAAAGCAAATAAGGCACAACCTAAATTGCAGTTTCATCTATGTAAGGCCCCTAAAGCCTGTGCCGATGGTGCAGCCACGTCCGAGACTGGTAGAGAGGATTCCAACTCGGAGGCAGGCAGCGAGCTGTGACAGATCCAGGCTGCTATGCAGCACAGTCTAACAAAAATAGTCGGCATGAGCGGCGCTGTATCAATCTGCATGGATCGCATGTCAGAGTAACTCTACAAACATGCAGAATGACTTGACATAGGAGAGAAACATTGCTCAGAAGTGGAGGATGACAGGTCACTGCCTAACCGGCTGAGAAAAAGATGGAAAAAGTGCTTGTCGTATTGCAGGCTAAGACAGAGCATCCTGGAGCCAGATCACAACGCAACAACCTTAGATTTGTGGGGCTGGCAGAATCTACTAATGTTGGCAATATGGAGCGATTTGTGGAGCAACTCCTTATTGATTTGCTGGGGCGTGAAACATTTTCAGACATTTTCGTGGCAGAACGCATCCATCACTTCCTAGCATTGTGACCCGTGCCTGGGCAAGGCCTCGTCCGATCATTGCGGGGCTCTAGAACAACAGGGACCGCGATGCGGCACTCCGCAAAGCTCGTCAGCTTAAAGTGCTGTGCTATAAGGGTGCTGAGCTGTCGCTCTATCCGGACTTCATGCAACAGGCCCAGGAGGCAGTTTATCCCAGTCAAGCGCAAACTGCAGGAGTTGCAAATGGAGCACAGCGTGCTCTATTTTGCAAGTCTGTGAGTAATGGTAGACAGGAAAGCAACTATTTTAGACAACCCCCAAAAAACTTAAGCAGTTCCTTAAGTGTTGTTGGACAGCCCGGGGAACTGTGGCGCTCACCCACATTGAAGGATGGGGAAGCTGCAGCATCCCAGGACTTGGAAGAGCAGGATTAACTCTTCTTGTACTAGAAGCTGTGGCTCCCTACCCTGGTTACGAGTCTCTGTATCCTTTGGGTAGGAGGTATCTCACTATGATTCTCTTGCAGCAGGTGGTTCTTGGCTACAAACATTGGACGATGTAGTTTCTCACAGTATTAGGGGCAAAGTCTCCGGGCACTGGTGCTGGACTACCTTCGAAGGGTAAGCGGACAATGGTCCTGTGAGCTGCCTCCTGTGGCCACTTTGAAATAATTGTGCTTCCAATTTGTGGCATTAGTGGATCAGACATTCAAATGAGGTTGTGAGAAAGAGGCGGTCTTTGTGGCTGGAGCCCTCAGTCCTGTATAGCTGTTATTTAGATATTGTAGCACCCATTATGTTTGTTGTATGGCCCACTGTGACACAATGTGGCAGGGGGTGACTGGCTTGGTTACATCTTTCCCCATGTATGCATCACCTGGTTTTGTTTGGGGTTCTGTTGGTCGGTTAATGGGTGTGACTGGGGAGGAAAATGTACCTGTGTGTCTGTTGCTGGGGTTCACAGTGTGGGTGAGGGGTGGAGTTTATGTATTATAGCTGTTCAACACTCATTGGCGTTGGTACCAGACCGTGAGTGCCTTATTAGATGGTCTGTCTTGGCAATTTGTGTTGCATTCTAATGAAGGACGGTCCGCAAGGTGAAGCAAGGGGCACTACTAGCCCCTCGCTGTTGAGTTTCCTCACTTGGAATATCATGGGTCTAAATGATTGCCGGATGGTAGGTAAAGTGGTGGCATACCTACAGAGGTATACCACTGACATGGATATCCTGCAGGAAACACAACTGCCCCCTGGGAGCAGCTTATTAATTCAACATCTCATGCAAGGAGTCTGCTGTGCAGTCAGCTTTACCACACATTCTAGGAGTGTACTGATATGGTTTAGTAGGGGCTCCGGTGTTAAAATCCAAGAGGTGTGCATGGACCTGATTGGCAGATATGTGGTAGCGTGCTATTATAAGGAAGATCTGGTGGTGCTATTCGTGGGGTGTATGGTCACAATTATAACAATTGTTAGTTTTACCACACTCTGTGCGCTTAGCTGGCTCACTGGGGAGATTTGCCTCAGATGTGGGGTGGTGACTTCAACTGTGTGCTGTGCCCAGACCGGGATTGCTACCGGGGATCAATTCAGCAGCCCTCAGCTGCAGCTTGTTCCCCGAGTGAGATTGCCGACCAGTGCAGCTTGTTGGATGCCTGCGTTTATAAGTTCTCCACAGGGGTGGAATACACCCACTACTCCACTGTACACAACATCCACACACGCATTGACTTTTAGTTGATGTCTCGGTGTTTAGAGCCATGAGTACAGCGCTATGAAGTCATGACGCGCACTTACTCCGATCACTCGCCGGTGTTGAACTGCACAATCCACGACCTCCTGCATTTACATGGCAGTTCTCGCCATACTCTCTTATGGATGCAGTGTTTAGGGACGAGTTGGTTCAAGCCACAGATGAGTATTTCAGTACTAATATCGGTTCTGCTGAAAAATTTGCCATGGTGTTGGAAGTCTTTAATGTTTATTTCCGGGGGGGTGGGGGTTACTATTGTGCTACGGTCACTACATGGTCAGCTGTCGCAATTGGAGGTGGAGATTGCGGATTTAGAGTGGAGGCACAGGAAGACAGCAGAGTAGGGCTTCGTGGGCAACATGAGGGTCAAGATGGAGGAATATCCCAAAGTGGCACAAAGTGAAGTTAACAACTTTGGGAAATACGTGACCCCAAAGATGTATGGTGAGGGGTAGCATCTGGATGCCATGTTGGCGACACTTCTGTGACCTCAGCATGAGGATGCCACAATCCTGACGGTATGGGATAAGCAAGAGTTGCCCCGTGTACGTCGGGACAGGTATTGGAATGGTTCCTCAGTTATTATGTGGACCCCTATATGGTCCCACGATGGCCAGGTCACAGCAGACTATGATAACCATGAATTTGCTCATGGTGTCACATAGGGAACGCCTCATGGCCCCTTTGTGTCCTGCAGAGATAGTGGCGGCTCTGAAGGACATGCGTACTGACAGGCTGACGGTGGCCTTCTATAAGCCCTATCAGGACAGACTCATCACCTATCTGGTCACCTTATGTGAAGAGATGGTGATGGAGGGTTGTATATTGTCCTCGATGGATGAGGCTCTGCCGGTCACACTGTTGAAGCCATCAGATTGCTGCTTATCCTACAGACGCAGTCTTTATTGAATGTAGACATGAATTTTTGGGTGAAAATCCGAGCCAACCGGCTGACTCGATTACACATGGGCGTGGCTGGCCCAGAGTAGGCTGGATTTATCCCTGGCCGATTCCTGTCTTACAATCTTCGGATGCTCTTCGGTGTGATCTCCCGTATAACCCGAAGGTGCGAACAACAGCTGTATTTTCAGATGCTGAACAAGGGTTCGATTCAGTAAAGTGGGGGTTTATGCTGGCATTACTGAAACAGATCGGAGTAGGAGATGCCTTTTTAGGTCTCGGCCTAGCGGTACACTGCGCAGCAGTGTTCGCGCAGCCAGAGTCCTTTTGTACGAGTTTTGAAAATGGACCTGTAAATTCCACACACTCGTGTGTGTGTGTTTTTTTCTTACCAGTCTGCTATTAGCCTTTGCGTGTGTGTTTGTTTTAAAGCGAGCATACGATAGGTCAGAGGCGGGCGCATAGCTCCGCCCCATGCCTATTGGTGTCTGTTACGCGCATTTCCTGACATATGCTTTCAATTATCTTGGCCCGACACAGGCACGATAATTGAAAGCATATGGCAGGAAAGGGGCACGCACCACTCGCGGCTTTGTTTTCCCGATCAAGGATCCCCACCTCTCAAGTTGTCAGCTCTATCTGCTATGCACACAGACGATCTCTCTGGGCATTCCTGTGTTTGCCTTAAAGGGCCTGCTCTGATGTTTGCCGAGCTGCATCTTTCTTTTCTTCAGCGTGGCTCGCAAACTCTAATTTTTCTTGTTTAAGATGTCTTTTATTTTTACTTCTGCCTAACCTTTCACCCTCCTACTTTTTGACAAGAAGTGATTCCTCGGCCGTGGGTGTCCGTGGAGGGCTCTAGGTGCCGGGCACGTGCGCCGCCACCCACCCGCCCTATGCGCGGAGGGCGCTGCTGCTGTCACCGCACAGAGATGCCCAGCTGTCACTCCCCAGCTCGCGCTCGTCTCTCCTCTCCTCCCCTTCTCACTGCCACCTGCACTCGGAGGATGGTAGTCTCTCGCACCTGCCTTCCACCTCCCGCCGCCTCAGATCGCACCTGCCCCCTGCCGGGTGGGGTTGAAGCCCGGGCTCCCAGGGTGGCAGAGGGTGGGAGGCTAAGACCTGCCCCGCGGCCATCTGTCTGACCTGAGCCTTGGGCGAGGCTGCAGGAGGGCGACTCGAGAGCTGGACAGAGAGCAGCCCGCTCCTTGGAGTACAGTAAGTTATACCTGGGCACTGGCGCCCCATCCCTTCCCCCTCCCCCGGTAAAAGGGTGGGTTGTTTTCCAATGCTTCTTCGACCCTTCATTATAGATGCACTACTCTTAATAACTAAGATCTATCGGTGGGTTTGTGCATGACATGTAGGTCATCTGTTCGAATTGCCTCAGGTTGTCATCCTCGTAGAGTCGACTGAATGGGTACCCATGGCATGTTGGCATGATCACACCTGTTGTTTAAGTAAGGGTCACCAATGTTGGTGCTAGGCGCCTCGTTATATGTAATCCCTCCCTAGCGCCTACCCTTGAGCAGTGAACAGCGCTCCGCTTCCCAGGGGCCAGATCCCCCTCTACAACCTCAGTGAAATACCTCACACTTTAAGACGTGGCCACTTTCTGCATTCCATTAATGGTGAATGGTGTTATATAATTGTTAGAAATTAGGTGCCAGCCCCCCTCCCGTTCTGAGCGTCCATGGTGGTGCGTGGAGGAGCCTGGACGAGGCGATCGGAGGCAGCAGGTGTGACCAGGGAGGGCAGGAGGAGTGCCAGACTGGAGGGCACCGCTGACAGGCACTCTCTGCCACCCTCGAGGAAATCCTGGTGCAGCCGCTGATCAGGAGGTGGGAGCCCCGCCCACCGTGTAAGCCCATTGAATGTTTATGGGCGCTCCAGGTGAAAGGACATGTTGCTGCCCTTCCTTCTTCAGGGGGAACATATTTGAGGGTTCTGGGGACAACCTGCTGCCCCTGAGGGTGGCGCTCGGCAGCACACATCCTCGTCACATTGGACACTTGAGCCTATAACGAAATACTGGGTGGAGCGAGAGGGTCCGTCTGGACACGATTGGACTGAACATAATACAGTCACTGGCGCATTTACCCACTCAGATGCCTGCAAATGAAATGACATTAGCGGCCATTAGGGTGCAGCGACTATACAGCAGTGGACTGTTAGGCACAATTATTTAAATGAGCATAACCATTGACGGCGTAAAGAGGAACCAAACCCCCTCCACTCCCCCCAAAAAAATACAAAGGACCAAATCCCTGCAGCCTTGGAACCCGCGCCCACCTCTCCAAATCACCGAGGAGCCTTAGGGAGCAGAGCTCCCCTCCTCCCGTGATTGGACGAGGCCAAGTCAGGTAGAGTTGGTTAATGAGCAGCTTGAGGAAAGGGACCCAGCGGTGGTGACAGCCGCGATCTAGGGATGAGCACCGATATGAATGAGGTCGTTAGAGGCAGCACAGGCAGACTCCAGCGGCTTCAGTAGAAGGATTTTCGGCAGGATTATATCGTGACATTTGAACACCCCAATTCTTCAGCAACAAGACCACGTCAGTCGGTCTGTTGGAATCTCGAAGAGCGAAAAAACGATGGATGAGAACCTTTCAATGCAGCTAAACACTGGTAACCACTTTTGGTACGGTCCATAATATATATTTTTTTAGATTGTCTGAGCCATCACAGAAGGAGACCAACCTACGCTAACTTTGCACCCTCTTCCCCCAGAACCTGTTCTCGACTGACAGGTATTAACTGAAATAAACATGCCGGTGGAATGGAATATTCGACACTGGATATGTTCAAACTAATGACCAAATACTATGGAAAATGCGAATAAACAGGCCAGTCTGTGATATATCTTTTTTTTATCTTCTACTTTGGAATCAGAGCACCACGTGGTTGTGAATGTGGCATCTGTGTTTCATAAAATATATCTATTTGTGTGACATGTAATTTTCCGCACTCTTCACAGCAGACACCAATTTTTCAATATATATATGAAACGTGAAAATATATTCTGTGTTTAGTTATTCTTTGCTATTGGGTTTTAATTGTCTGTGGATCACAGCAGTTCACTTCTAAATGCAGATTAACCGTTGCTTCCCTAAATTGAAAATACCAGAATGTGTGCTGCATGAATCACTCTAACCTAACATTATAGAGGGCAGAGCTTCAATGACTGATGCTAGCCAAGTGGTGCAATGTTGTTTAAGCTGTTGGAGTCAGAGAGGGCAATGCAGTAAAATCATAGCTAGGAATAGCCTCCCTGTGCCTTATTATGTGACTTTCGCAGTGCCATCTTTTTGCTCTTATTTGTTTTGCTCAGCATGTTTCTGATCTTACCATAACAGACTTTGAAACGTAACCCAACTAAAGATGGCGGTCTGGAGAGCATGGGAGAAACCAATATTCCGCTTTCATTTTTGTTCACACCATGTCAGATTACAGCCCAGAGACGCGGTCTAGCGATGTATTGGTTTTGTCCAGCCCCTCGGGCAGGAAAGAACAGGTGTCCTCCAAAGCATCAGTAACAACTTTGCAAACTAAGATTCATATTTCAAAATAATGTTTGTTGATTCAACATGGATCCGTCGCGTCAAGCTGTGTCCTCTTCACATTCTTAGATATGTTGCAATGGGCCTATAGGTGGCTTCGTTGCCTTAGTTATACAATCTGCAGAATAAAGGGAGGATGCAGAGTCCTCAAAAAGGGGAGTATGACGCCTGTCTGATAAACTTGCATGCAAATATGATATGGCAAAAGTTGTGGGTGTTTCCTTTTATCTATGCTGTCTGTATGCAGTTGGGTCTTATTTTTTTTAATTTTTTTTCCTCATTTATAAATAAACGTTGCGGGTTGAGTGGTGATGCAGGCGTTGCGGGTTGAGGTGTGATGTAGGCGTTGCGGGTTGAGTGGTGATGTAGGCGTTGCGGGTTGAGTGGTGATGTAAGCGTGCGTTGTGGGTTGAGTGGTGATGTAGGCGTTGCGGGTTGAGTGGTGATGTAGGCGTTGCAGGTTGAGTGGTGATGTAGGCATTGCGAGTTGAGTGGTGCTGTATGGGGTGCGGATTGAGTGGTGCTGTAGGTGTTGTGGGTTGAGTGGTGATGTAGGTGTTGCGGGTTGAGTGGTAATGTAGGCGTTGCGGGTTGAGTGGTAATGTAGGCGTTGCGGGTTGAGTGGTGATGTAGGCGTTGCGGGTTGAGTGGTGATGTAGGCGTTGCGGGTTGAGTGGTGATGTAGGCGTTGCGGATTGAGTGGTGCTGTACGGGGTGCGGATTGAGTGGTGCTGTAGGTGTTGTGGGTTGAGTGGTGATGTAGGCGTTGCGGGTTGAGTGGTAATGTAGGCGTTGCGGGTTGAGTGGTGATGTAGGCGTTGCGGGTTGAGTGGTGATGTAGGCGTTGCAGGTTGAGTGGTGATGTACGAGATGCGGGTTGAGTGGTGCTGTAGGCGTTGCGTGTTGAGTGGTGATGTAGGTGTTGCGGGTTGAGTAGTGATGTAGGTGTTGCGGGTTGAGTGGTGCTGTACGCGGTGGGGATTGAGTGGTGCTGTAGGTGATGCGGGTTGAGTGGTGATGTAGGCGTTGCGGGTTGAGTGGTGCTGTACGCGGTGGGGCTTGAGTGGTGCTGTAGGCGTTGCGGGTTGAGTGGTGATGTAGGCGTTGCGGGTTGAGTGGTGCTGTACGCGGTGGGGATTGAGTGGTGCTGTAGGTGATGCGGGTTGAGTGGTGATGTAGGCGTTGCGGGTTGAGTGGTGCTGTACGCGGTGGGGGTTGAGTGGTGCTGTAGGCGTTGCGGGTTGAGTGGTGATGTAGGCGTTGCGGGTTGAGTGGTGCTGTATGCGGTGGGGCTTGAGTGGTGCTGTAGGCGTTGCGGGTTGAGTGTGATGTAGGCGTTGCGGGTTGAGTGGTGATGTAGGCGTTGCGGGTTGAGTGGTGCTGTACGCGGTGGGGATTGAGTGGTGCTGCAGGTGTTGCGGGTTTAGTGGTGATGTAGGCGTTGCGGGTTGAGTGGTGATGAAGGCGTTGTGGGTTGAGTGGTGCTGTACGCGGTGGGGATTGAGTGGTGCTGTAGGCGTTGTGGATTGAGTGGCGATGTAGGCGTTGCGGGTTGAGTGGTGATGTATTTTATTTATTTTTTATTTGCGTATTTTATAAAGCGCGCAGCTACCCCAACGGGGTGTCCCGGCGCTGATTGATCAGAAGCAGATGGTCCGAGACAGAGGCTTAGAGGGAGAACAGGAAAGTTTTAAGGGATTTACGGAACTCAAGTTCCGATTGGCTCATCCGAAGGTGCAACGGGAGCTTATTCCAGCGTTGGGTGGCGCATACCTCAAAAGTTTTGCCACCTGATCTGGCTTTTTTAAATCTGGGGGTCGCAAGTAACAGTTAGTGTTTGAGCGAAGAACTCTTGAATTACTGTATGAACGGAGACGTGATCTCTGATGGGCTGGGCCTTTGCTTTTTGTTGTCCGATAGGCCAGAGTCATGGCTTTGAAGTCAATGCGCTTAGAAATAGGGAGCCAGTGCAATTTCCGTAGGTAAGGGGAAATGTGTTGCCTGAAGGGGATACCGCCGATCAAACGGGCAGCTGTGTTTTGCACCGTCTGTAATCTGTGGCACAGGCCTGCTGACAAACCTAGGTATAGACCATTGGCATAATCAAGATGCAAGATTATAAGAGCGTGGACTATTGTTTTGCTGTTGGCACTGGGTAAATAATTTATACGTTTTTTATTATTTTGATTTTGGAAAACCATGCTGCTGATACTGTTTGGACCTGATTCCCGAAGGATAAACGATGGTCCCATCGGACCCCTAAGTTTCTAACAGAATCCTTTGGAGTGGGGGCCTGGCTCAGATCTTCCGGCCACCAAAGGTTGGAATCTAGAGGAGATGGTTGATTGAAAAACAGAACCTCAGTTTTTCCTGCATGGAGTCTGAGGTAATTCAAATCCATCCATTTGGCAATGTTCCTGAGACACATCTTGAGGGGGTCAAAAGTGGTCGAAGATGGTTCATCGAAAGTAAAAAGCAGCTGAATATCGTTGGCATATGATATTGTTTTAATGCCCGAGTGTGAAATCATTTCAGCTAAAGGGGTAAAATAGACATTAAACAGGAGGGGGCTTAACGAGGAGCCCTGAGGAACACCCCATTTCAGTGGTCTAACTGCTGAAATATTGGGAGGAGTATGAACCTGTTGTGTTCGGTCCGCGAGGAAGGAGCCTATCCATTTAAGCACCGTTCCCTGGATTCCAATGGCGCTTAGCCTTCTCAACCGCGTACAGTGGTGCTGTAGGCGGTGGGGATTGAGTGGTGCTGTACGCGGTGGGAATTGAGTGGTGATGTTGGCGTTGCGGGTTGAGTGGTGATGTAGGCGTTGCGGGTTGAGTGGTGATGTACACGGTGGGGATTGAGTGGTGCTGTAGGCGTTGTGGATTGAGTGGTGATGTAGGCGTTGCGGATTGAGTGGTGCTGTAGGCATTGCGGGTTGAGTGGTGATGTAGGTGTTGCGGGATGAGTGGTGATGTAGGCGTTGCGGCTTGAGTGGTGCTGTATGCGGTGGGGATTGAGGGGTGCTGTAGGTGTTGCGGGTTGAGCGGTGCTGTACGTGGTGGGGATTGAATGGTGCTGTAGGTGATGCGGGTTGAGTGGTGATGTAGGCGTTGCGGGTTGAGTGGTGCTGTACGCGGTGGGGATTGAGTGGTGCTTTAGGCATTGCGGGTTGAGTGGTGATGTAGGCGTTGCGGGTTGAGTGGGGTGTACGCGGTGCGGACTGAGTGGTGATGTAGGCGTTGCGGGTTGAGTGGTGATGTAGGTGTTGCGGGTTGAGTGGTGATGTAGGCGTTGCGGGTTGAGTGGTGCTGTACGCGGTGGGGATTGAGTGGTGCTGTAGGCGTTGTGGGTTGAGTGGTGATGTAGGCGTTGCGGGTTGAGTAGTGCTGTACGCGGTGGGGATTGAATGGTGCTGTAGGTGATGCGGGTTGAGTGGTGATGTAGGCGTTGCGGGTTGAGTGGTGATGTACGCGGTGGGGATTGAGTGGTGCTGTAGGCGTTGCGGGTTGAGTGGTGATGTACGTGGTGTGGATTGAGTGGTGCTGTAAGCGTTGCGGGTTGAGTGGTGATATAGGAGTTGCGGGTTGACTGGTGCTGTACGCGGTGGGGATTGAGTGGTGCTGTACGCGGCGGGGATTGAGTGGTGCTGTACGCGGTGGGAATTGGGTGGTGATGTTGGCATTGGGGGTTGAGCAGTGCTCTAGGCGTTGGGAGTTGAGCGGTGCTGTACGCGGTGGGGATTGGGCGGTGATGTAGGCATTGGGGGTTGAGTGGTGCTGTAGGCGGTGCACGTTTTCAGCAGGCACACTCCTCCAGCCGTCAGTGCACACTTTCACCAGGCACACACCACTATCAGTCACTGCACGCTTCACCAGACATACACACCACCAGTTGTCAGTGCACGCTTTCACCGGGCACAAACACCACCAGCCGTCAGTGCATGCTTTCACCAGGCACAAACACCACCAGACATCAGTGCACGCTTCCACCAGGCACACACCACCAGACGTCAGTGCACGCTTTCACCAGGCAAACACACACCACCAGTCGTCAGTGCACGCTTTTACCAGGCACACACACCACCAGCCGTCAGTGCACGCTTTCACCAGGCACACACACCACCAGCCGGCAGTGCACACTTCCACCAGGCACACACACCACCAGCCGACAGTGCACACTTCCACCAGGCACACACACCACCAGCCATCAGTGCACAATTTCTACAGGCACACACACCACCAGCCATCAGTGCACACATCATTTGTTAACGCATCCACAATTAACTATTGTAGCAATCGCAGTATGGCGCACTTTACTTTTAAACATATTCATCTAAAGCGCAGCATGCCACCATTGCTAAAAAAAGAAATACACATTTTTTGGCCTACAATTTATAAACTTTTGTTGCAGTTGGTGTTGCAATATTTAGCAATGCCAATAGCTCAACTTAATTAACCCGAGACCTATTGCATTGTAAATGCTTGTTTCAATTTGTGTTGGTACTCTACATGAAGCTGCCGGCTCGTGTTAGGGTCAACGGCATGATTACAGGTGCCATAGATATTAAGATGGTAATATAGAAGGTTGCCCCTGTAGCCATTATTGCACATCCTGGTGGCTGAGCCACTGGCCCTAACTACAATCTGATCATCTCCGCATACGCAGATGACACTCTGCTCTACCTACACAATCCTGAACATAACCTATCCCCGGTTCTGCGTGAGGTTGTACGGCAGGCAATCTGGTTTGCGCATTTACTGGTCGAAGTCCCTGACATTTCTGCTTATGGCAGTCCCAACGCGGGTACAGCTGAATACCCATTGCAATGGATAACTGACTTGGTTCGTTATTTGGGGATACAGGTCCACACGGATCAGCCTGTGGTTTACTGGATAATTATGGCAAAGTGGTGCAGAAGCTCTCAGATGCCTTCAAACTCTAGATACGGCTGCTGCTATCACTCACTGGGCGTATACGCCATCATGAAGATGGTGGTGTTACCCCGCTTTCTTTTCCTTTTTGCGAATAGCTCTGTCCTACTACCCTGAGCAGTGTTTGACAACTTACGGACACTCTTGGTCCAATTGGCATGGGCCTGGAAACAGCAGCGGGTGAGTTGGGACATGGTGACTTTACCTTATGACATGGGTGGGTTGAATGCTCCAGATCTGGAAGCACATTATAGAGCAGCACAGGGTATGTTTGTCCACTATTGACTGCATGGTCCAAGAGACCTTCCGCATTTGTGGCTTATTGTAACACACATTCGGATACTTATTGTAAAATGTTACACGTCTGCAGCCGTCTGACAGATATATGGGGGCCCTATCAGGCTTTCCTGGCTCGACATAGTGAGGTGGCATCTACAGATGCGAGGTTGGGTACGCCAACAGACTTGTATGCGGATCCATAGCAGATGATGAAAAATGTAAGCGTTATTTAACGTATAAATTACTCACTGAGGTGTGTGGCTAGTGGAGGAGTTGCGAATGACTGGCTGAAATTAATTGCTGTTCCTACCTATTGGGTGATGGCCTGTGTATTCACTCCCCTCGGACTGCTAAGAGGAAACATGTGGGGGCTGAACAAACAACATCTCTGCCATCTATGTTGTTATGCTTTTTGATTGTCTTCCTGTGCCCCTCCGTCACCAGAACTGTCTGTGCATGTTTGATCTGTAAACAATCACACAGAACAGAAATCAGCACAAGATCTACATCAAATCAATCCTCAGTCTGACTGTTAATAGTAGTAAGAGGATGATGACGCGAATACGACTACATGTCAGGAGAAACCCTGAGGAGGGCAGAAAAGTAAGGATTTCCATCAACTGCCCTCGGTGGCCAGTGTCATCATCTGGAAAACCAAAAGCGCCCCATGTCACCTCAGCTCCTCTGGCAATGAGCCAAACCTTGGTCGACTAGGCGTGTTGTGACAGGGGAAGAAAATGCAGTGCAAAGAAAGTGTAAGTGTAAGTGAATTAAAAAAGATACAGCAGTGGTCCAAGATGCCTTTATTGATGACCACTGGTGAACTTATTAAAAATACAGTGTCGGTTTTGAATTAATCTACCGAAAATGGTCTACTAGTTTCAGCCGCAGTGGGTTACAGAACCCCGGCTTTCTTCAGGACCCAGTTAGTATAGCTACTGCATAGAGTGTAATATTGAAAAACAGTGATAACAGAAAACTAATAGGTATCACAATGTTACTACATGTGACCAATCACAATACCTCAGTGCAGGATGGATGATTGTTCATACCTGTGAAAATAAAAACAAGCATCAAGCACCAAACTCCACAATACCATGCTTTCTCACTTGTGACCTACTAAACTGTTCTGTGTTACCAAGAAAAAAGTGCAGGAATAATCCACTCACCTATCCTGTGTGAGGTAACAAGCCTCGCCTCACCTGGCTCTGACTCAGGTTAAGAAGGAGGCACCGCCCTACAGAATGGAAGTAACAAATACAGGACATCCTGATGAGCCAAACATGCAGTCAGCTATGTGTATGAACTGCCTATTATTGTAGGGCTAGTTTTCTAAAAATGAAAATAAAGATAAAATTCCATCTGTCCTCAAAATTAAAACAATAATATAAATTATACATATAACATTTCACCCATGGGCAAGCATGAAGTACCGAAGATAGCTGATGAATATAACTCAGCATTCCGATAAATTCGAGCAGGCATAGCATCATCAAGGGACCCGATGAGCTTGCCTCTACCAATAGCTGGTATTCAAAAAAGTATACTCTGTTATATAGGTGTAAGGAGATTAGGGGGGGGGTCGACAACAAAGGGAGTAATGTTCCCTCCCAGCGTGCTGCGTGAATCATAAAATCATTACTCACTCAGCCAGCGCGCCGAGATTCTCTAATGGATAAAGCGAGGAAAGGAAGCATTACAATTTTGTGAAATAAAAACCGATCATATTGCTCATCATAGCGCTTACCTAACCGTCGATACCCCAGGTTGTGTCCTGAGGCAGGGGGAGGTAGCGTTACTCTCAGGGCCGCCGCCATTAGTGCTTGCCGAGGAGGATCATGTGGCCCATGACGTCGCTAGGGCTGAGCCAATGAGAAGCTAGAACTACAAGAAGACGTCATTGGACTGCAAATTGTAGTCCGGAATGTAATGATGTGTGTCTACTCCGGTATACATACAGAGTATGCGCGGAAGAACCCCTATGACCCTCGAGTGTCAGAAAGGTCCGGGGCCTGAAGAGGAAACAACATTTTTAGGCAAACAATGTTTTGAAGCCAAACGAAGCATCCACGGAGTTATTGCCTAGTTGTTAAATTTGAATTTGAATTTTAAAATATTTCTAAAGCGCTCTTATACCGAATCGGTTTCATGGCGCTAGATAGCCGAGGGTCAGTGGGAGACGGGTTAAGCTGCAGCGGATCTGGAGAATAAGAAGGTCTTCAGTTGCTTACGGAATTCCAGGTAGGAGGGAGACATCCTAAGAGCAGGGGGAAGTGAGTTCCAAAAGGATGGAGCCAGCACTGCAAATCTGCCCCCCCGGCCTTCTGTTTCCTGAAGCGAGGAACTGACAGGAGGGCCAGGTGGGTGGAGCGAAGTTCTCTGGACGGGAGATAGGGAGAGATGGCTTCGCACAAGAAGACGGGGGCGGTCCCTGATCTAGCCTGGTATGTGATGCATCCCAGCTTGAAGAGCGCCCTCTCCCTCACAGGGAGCCAGTGGAGGGACTGCAGCAAGGGGGTCGAGCGATTAAACCTAGGGAGCCCGAAGATCAGGTGAGCCGCCTGATTTTGAATAAGTTGGAGTCGGCGGATAAGGTATGCCGGTGCACCGTTGAAGATAACATTCCCATAGTCAAGGCGCGACAGCACCATGGCCATGAGAATGATTTTTAGTGCGGCAGCAGAAAAAAAACGTGAGACCCTCCGGATAATCCGGAGGGAAAAAAAACAAGCAGACACAACAGCACTGGTCTGAGTATGGAGGGTGAGCAGTGGATTAATGAAAATACCCAAAGTTTTGACTTTGGGAGCTGGAAGGGGGGGAGGACCAAGTGAGGAAGGCCAGAAGGAAGGGGACCAGGGACTGCAACCACCCCCCGTCAGGACCAGTTCGGTCTTGTCCGGGTTTAATTTGAGGTGGTTGCAGTTCATCCACCCTTGGATGAAGAGCATAACCTTCTGGAAGTTGGAAGACGAGGAAGGGGAAGATGAAAGGTTAAAGATAAGTTGGAGGTCGTCGGCGTAATTAAACACCGAGACCTCCATCTGCTGTAAAGAAAAAATGAGGGGTGAGATGTATAAGTTAAATAATAAAGGGGAAAGGGAGGAGCCTTGTGGGACTCCACAGGTCACCCTCCTAGGAGGGGCCATGAAATTGGCAAGATGAACGGCCTGCTCCCTGTCGGACAGAAAGGAGCGGAGCCAAGCAAAGGCCGTGCCCCCAATGCCCGCCGCTTGGACACGGGTTAACAAGATGTCATGGTCCACCGTGTCAAACGCGGCGGACAGATCTAACAGGACTAGGGCCTGTGGTCGGCCAGTGTCAATCCCCTCCCTCAATTGATCCATCACCGACACCACTACCTTCTCGGTCGAATGCAGCGGACGGAAGCCCGCCTGTCGGGCAGAGAGACAGCCCGAGGATTCTACAAAGGAGCTGAGAGACCTGGTGACATGAGCCTCTGAGACCTTCGCAAGAAAAGGGAGAAGGGAGATAGGGCGGTAGTTGGAAGGCAGGGAAGGGTCCGCCCCTGCCTTTTTCAAAATAGGGATGATAACTGCCGACTTATGAGCAGAGGGGACAGTGCCGATGCTGAGGGAGTGGTTAATAAGGGTGAGAGGAGGAGAATGGCAGTAGGAGAAGAGCTCTTTTAGAGCGAATGCAGGACCAATGTCCTGGGGGGAGCCCGATTTGATCCGGGCCAGGAGGGGGAGCAGGGAATCTCGGGTAAGGAGGGGAAACTGAGTGAATACGGGAATCGGGAGAGTTGGAGAGGCAGGGGGAGGTGTCAAAGGTGAGGGGGGAATATTGGCCTTGATAAGAGCAATCTTCTCGAAGAAATAAGAATTGAGGGAATTGCAAAGGGTTTGAGACGGGGGGATTTTAGGGGTCGCCCTGTCGGAATCAGCCAGCTCATGAACAGTGGCAAAGATCTCTTTTGGCTGGTTATCTGCAGTCAGGATTCTGCCTGAGAAGTACTCCATTTTAGCTTTTAGTATAGCATGTTTGTACTCTTTCAAGGACAGACAAAAGTTGGTTTTAAGAAGGGGACAGTAGGTACGACGCCAGGCGCGTTCGGCTCTGCGGGTGGCAAGCTTTTTGTCCTTTAAGGCAGGGGTAAACCATCGGTTGGCCGCATGGGCACGTTTGATGGTCACTCTCTTAAGGGGGACGGTGGAATTGCACGCCTTTAACAGCCAGTTGTTAATGGCAGAGAGCTGAGTGGGGAGAGAAAGGTCGTTAAGCTCCGGACTGGTTGCCGCAAGGGAAGAGCAGACCGCGGGGAGGACCGCCCTATCCCACTTTCTAGCCCAGATGTTTTTGGGCAAAGGGGGTTTGGGCGGCCGTCCGAGGTCGGCCGTAAAGGAAATGAGGGAGTGGTCTGACCAAGAGCACGGAGAAATAATTGGAAGATCCATGGGGATATTAAAGGACCAAATTTGGTCAAGTTGATGACCTTTGATGTGGGTGGCCGTACTGAGCTGAGGAAGGAAGTTTAGGCTGGTGAGCAGGGCATTTCCAATGATAATGAGTAATGATAATGTTGCTTTCCGTATTTGAAAGGGTTTGGACATGCAGTAAGGGGCTACCTTAACCATATATTATTATGTCTACCCCAATTGTCAGAGTCATGTAAGGATGAAAAATGAAATAAAATTAGAATAATACACATACATATTCCTCACATATATATTACTGTTGATATGATGTTTGCAAAGAATATAACCTACGGCAAAGTGCTCTTTTGGATCACATCTACGTAGTAGATACTCATAGCAAAGTCCAAGGAATATCATCTTTGAGACCTTGTGTATCACTTTTGAGCCTGAACACCCACCTCTGTTCCTTCAGGAACAGATATTTAGTCCTGTCACTCACATGGAGGGGTATGGTTGGTTTCTCCAGGACTGTCCAGAAAAATCTTCAGGTTTGTGTTTACGCTCTAAAAAGTGTCTCGTGAGTTTAGTATTGGATTTACCACACCGAAAAGTACTTTTATGTTCCAGCATACGTTGTCGTACCTTTCTTGTGGTCATGCCCACATACCGCTCTTTACAAGGACATTCAATTAAATAGATTAGATGGTCGCTATTGCAGTTGGAGAAATGTGTCTGAATCCAAGGTCTTTGGGTGCCAATGTCTATGATCTTAGTCTGTTTGGTCTGAGGGCATATAGAGCAATTTCCACAAGGGAAATGCCCTTTAACCGGAGGTAAGTCCCATAAGGTGTTGTTCATGCTGGGTTTCGTCATTGGTCTCGTATGTACCAGGGCATCTCGTAAATTGCACCCTCTCTTAAATGCAAATAGGGGCATGGGGATACGTTCATTCCGGGTGTTCAAAAAACGCCAGTTCTTCCGGATGCATTTCTGTAAGGCATTGCTCAGAGTACTGAAGGTGTTGACAAAAGTCATGCGTTCCAAAGGGGGTTTCGCAACTTTAGGTTCCAACAGAGCTTCTCTGTGATTGTTGGAAGCTCTCTTGCAGGCCGTTTTTACCAAGTGTCTGGGATACATCTTATCCTGCAGCTGTTTGGAAAGATTCTTAGCATGATGTTTGTACGATTCTGATGTAGAGCAACTGCGCTTCAAGCGTAACAATTGGCCAAAGGGGAGATTCTCCCTTAGGGATTTAGGATGCTGGCTATCAAATCTCAATAGAGAATTGCATGCCATCGGTTTCCGATACAGTTCACTTGATAGACCAGTAGGAGTGATATATATGGAGAGGTCCAGAAACGAAATCTTCTGTCTGCTCATTTCCAAAGTGAACCTTAAATACCGGTTTTGGGTATTGAGCCAAGTATGGAAAGCTCGGACTGACTCTTCGTCCCCCCGCCAGACCACCAAGATGTCGTCAATGTATCTCTTCCAGAGTCTAATCGACTCATGGAAGGGATTGGTGGCGATCAGGACATGCGTTTCTTCGAACCTGTGCACATAGAGGTTCGCCAAGCTCGGTGCATAGACACTGCCCAGACTTGTCCCCGACACTTGTAAGTAGTAGGTCTCCTCAAATTGAACATTTTTTTCTTTCATGGCAAGGTAAGCCAGGGTCATGATGAAATTGACCGGAGTTATTGAATTAAGTTCAGTATGGCTTAGGATGTCAGAGATAGTTTCAAGGGTCTCGTCCTGTGGTATCGAAGTGTATAATGACACAACATCTAGGGATACTAAGATGTCGAGGTCAGGATTGAAGTCCACTGCAGGCAAAAGTCTGAGTACGTCCTTTGTATCCTGTAGGTAGGTTGGCATCTTTTGTACAATTGGACGTAAAAAGAAGTCTACAAATGTAGAGAGAGGTTCCAAACAGGAGCCGATGCCTGATATAATAGGTCTCCCTGGTGGGGGCCTCTGGACTTTATGAATTTTCGGGAGGATGTAAAAATAGGGCATGACAGGGTGGATTATCTGTAGATATGTTGATTCTTGGTTAGTGATCCAACCCTCTGTCAATGCCTCTTCCACTGCTTCCTTGATGGCAATACATACTCGAGGAGTAGGATCTTCTTTCAAAGGGCGATAGCAGTTCCTGTCGCTTAGCTGGCGAATGCATTCAGATCGATAGTCATCTGAGTCCATAAGGACCGTAGCTCCCCCCTTGTCGGCCGGTTTGATCGTAATGGACCGATCATTTGTCAATGCTGCAAGTGCTTGTAACTCTTTTTTGGGGATGTTACAGTATGTGTCTCCCTTGTTGTTCGCACATAGAAGACTGACATCCTCGAGGACAGCTCTCTCAAATGCAAGGACCTGGGGTGGTATTAAGTGTGATGGAGGATTGAAACTGGACTGATTCTTAAGGCCCGTATTAGTGTTTTCAATTTGGGTATCTGACGGTGTCTTGTCTTTAAAGAAATGGTGCAACCGCACCTTCCTGAAGAATTGGGATAGCTCACGATGGACTGTGAAATCATCCCCCTTACTCGTAGTAACAAAGCCTAAGCCTCTGTTCAGGACTGACATCTCATCTGGTGTCAGTGTGTTTGCATCGGTACTTGCTGGTTCTGTGGGTTCCGTCGTCGCCCACGAAACCTTCCTTGGCCTCCCCCTAAAATGCGGTGGAGGGAAACCGCCAACCGCCAACTCGAGCTGTCCTCGAGGATGTCAGTCTTCTATGTGCGAACAACAAGGGAGACACATACTGTAACATCCCCAAAAAAGAGTTACAAGCACTTGCAGCATTGACAAATGATCGGTCCATTACGATCAAACCGGCCGACAAGGGGGGAGCTACGGTCCTTATGGACTCAGATGACTATCGATCTGAATGCATTCGCCAGCTAAGCGACAGGAACTGCTATCGCCCTTTGAAAGAAGATCCTACTCCTCGAGTATGTATTGCCATCAAGGAAGCAGTGGAAGAGGCATTGACAGAGGGTTGGATCACTAACCAAGAATCAACATATCTACAGATAATCCACCCTGTCATGCCCTATTTTTACATCCTCCCGAAAATTCATAAAGTCCAGAGGCCCCCACCAGGGAGACCTATTATATCAGGCATCGGCTCCTGTTTGGAACCTCTCTCTACATTTGTAGACTTCTTTTTACGTCCAATTGTACAAAAGATGCCAACCTACCTACAGGATACAAAGGACGTACTCAGACTTTTGCCTGCAGTGGACTTCAATCCTGACCTCGACATCTTAGTATCCCTAGATGTTGTGTCATTATACACTTCGATACCACAGGACGAGACCCTTGAAACTATCTCTGACATCCTAAGCCATACTGAACTTAATTCAATAACTACGGTCAATTTCATCATGACCCTGGCTTACCTTGCCATGAAAGAATTTTTTTTTCAATTTGAGGAGACCTACTACTTACAAGTGTCGGGGACAAGTATGGGCATTGTCTATGCACCGAGCTTGGCGAACCTCTATGTGCACAGGTTCGAAGAAACGCATGTCCTGATCGCCACCAATCCCTTCCATGAGTCGATTAGACTCTGGAAGAGATACATTGACGACATCTTGGTGGTCTGGCGGGGGGGACGAAGAGTCAGTCCGAGCTTTCCATACTTGGCTCAATACCCAAAACCGGTATTTAAGGTTCACTTTGGAAATGAGCAGACAGAAGATTTCATTTCTGGACCTCTCCATATATGTCACTCCTACTGGTCTATCAAGCGAACTGTATCGGAAACCGATGGCATGCAATTCTCTATTGAGATTTGATAGCCAGCATCCTAAATCCCTAAGGGAGAATCTCCCCTTTGGCCAATTTTTACGCTTGAAGCGCAATTGCTCTACATCAGAATCGTACAAACATCATGCTAAGAATCTTTCCAAACAGCTGCAGGATATGTTTCCCAGACACTTGGTAAAAACGGCCTGCAAGAGAGCTTCCAACAATCACAGAGAAGCTCTGTTGGAACCTAAAGTTGCGAAACCCCCTTTGGAACGCATGACTTTTGTCAACACCTTCAGTACTCTGAGCAATGCCTTACAGAAATGCATCCGGAAGAACTGGCAGTTTTTTTGAACACTCGGAATGAACGTATCCCCATGCCCCTATTTGCATTTAAGAGAGGGTGCAATTTACGAGATGCCCTGGTACATACGAGACCAATGACGAAACCCAGCATGAACAACACCTTATGGGACTTACCTCCGGTTAAAGGGCATTTCCCTTGTGGAAATTGCTCTATATGCCCTCAGACCAAACAGACTAAGATCATAGACATTGGCACCCAAAGACCTTGGATTCAGACACATTTCTCCAACTGCAATAGCGACCATCTAATCTATTTAATTGAATGTCCTTGTAAAGAGCGGTATGTGGGCATGACCACAAGAAAGGTACGACAACGTATGCTGGAACATAAAAGTACTTTTCGGTGTGGTAAATCCAATACTAAACTCACGAGACACTTTTTAGAGCGTAAACACAAACCTGAAGATTTTTTCTGGACAGTCCTGGAGAAACCAACCATACCCCTCCATGTGAGTGACAGGACTAAATATTTGTTCTTGAAGGAACAGAGGTGGGTGTTCAGGCTCAAAAGTGATACACAAGGTCTCAACGATGGTATTCCTTGGACTTAGCTATGAGTATCTACTACGTAGATGTGATCCGGAAGAGCACTTTGCCGTAGGTTATATTCTTTGCAAACATCATATCAACAGTAATATATATGTGAGGAATATGTATGTGTATTAGTCTAATTTTATTTCATTTTTCATCCTTACATGACTCTGACAATTGGGGTAGACATAATAATAGATGGTTAAGGTAGCCCCTTACTGCATGTCCAAACCCTTTCAAATACTGAAAGTAACATTATCATTACCCATTATCATTGGAAATGCCCTTTAACAACTAGGCAAAAACTCCGTGGATGCTTCGTTTGGCTTCAAAACATTGTTTGCCTAAAAATGTTGTTTCCTCTTCAGGCCCGGACCTTTCTGACACTCGAGGGTCTTAGGGGTTCTTCCGCGCATACTCTGTATGTATACCGGAGTAGACACACAGCATTACATTCCGGACTACAATTTGCAGTCCGATGACGTCTTCTTGTAGTTCTAGCTTCTCATTGGCTCAGCCCTAGCGACGTCATGGGCCACATGATCCTCCTCGGCAAGCACTAATGGCGGCGGCCCTGAGAGTAACGCTACCTCCCCCTGCCTCAGGACACAACCTGGGGTATCGACGGTTAGGTAAGCGCTATGATGAGCAATATGATCGGTTTTTATTTCACAAAATTGTAATGCTTCCTTTCCTCGCTTTATCCATTAGAGAGTCTCGGCGCGCTGGCTGAGTGAGTAATGATTTTATGATTCACGCAGCACGCTGGGAGGGAACATTACTCCCTTTGTTGTCGACCCCCCCCTAATCTCCTTACACCTATATAACAGAGTATACTTTTTTGAATACCAGCTCTTGGTAGAGGCAAGCTCATCGGGTCCCTTGATGATGCTATGCCTGCTCGAATTTATCGGAATGCTGAGTTATATACATCAGCTATCTTCGGTACTTCATGCTTGCCCATGGGTGAAATGTTATATGTATAATTTATATTATTGTTTTAATTTTGAGGACAGATGAAATTTTATCTTTATTTTCATTTTTAGAAAACTAGCCCTACAATAATAGGCAGTTCATACACATAGCTGACTGCATGTTTGGCTCATCAGGATGTCCTGTATTTGTTACTTCCATTCTGTAGGGCGGTGCCTCCTTCTTAACCTGAGTCAGAGCCAGGTGAGGCGAGGCTTGTTACCTCACACAGGATAGGTGAGTGGATTATTCCTGCACTTTTTTCTTGGTAACACAGAACAGTTTAGTAGGTCACAAGTGAGAAAGCATGGTATTGTGGAGTTTGGTGCTTGATGCTTGTTTTTATTTTCACAGGTATGAACAATCATCCATCCTGCACTGAGGTATTGTGATTGGTCACATGTAGTAACATTGTGATACCTATTAGTTTTCTGTTATCACTGTTTTTCAATATTACACTCTATGCAGTAGCTATACTAACTGGGTCCTGAAGAAAGCCGGGGTTCTGTAACCCACTGCGGCTGAAACTAGTAGACCATTTTCGGTAGATTAATTCAAAACTGACACTGTATTTTTAATAAGTTCACCAGTGGTCATCAATAAAGGCATCTTGGACCACTGCTGTATCTTTTTTAATTCACTGACACTTACACTTTCTTTGCACTGCATTTTCTTCCCCTGTCACAACACGCCTAATCGACCAAGGTTTGGCTCATTGCCAGAGGAGCTGAGGTGACATGGGACGCTTTTGGTTTTCCAGATGATGACACTGGCCACCGAGGGCAGTTGATGGAAATCCTTACTTTTCTGCCCTCCTCAGGGTTTCTCCTGACATGTAGTCGTATTCGCGTCATCATCCTCTTACTACTATTAACAGTCAGACTGAGGATTGATTTGATGTAGATCTTGTGCTGATTTCTGTTCTGTGTGATTGTTTATTTTTCCTTTTTTCATCAGACCACCAGTTTTCTTGTGTTGTTTATCAGTAGGATTGGGGATTGAAACTGGTTGGGTCGTTAAATATTCTCCCTAGGACCCCCACTCTCTCCCTCACCGGGAGTAGAGTAATGTATGATCATGTTTGATCTGTGCCATGCCTATGAATCGCAAGTCATTATTTTCTCTATGGTTATCTAAACTTTAAAATAAAGCACAAAAACAAAAAACTTGTATGCAAATGTTTATGTTGTACCAATTCAACTCTCACATCGTGGGATACTTGCTTGACCTCTAGGCATGCTCATACACACTTTTGGTCTTCCAGCAAATCATTTGGATCAGTATTCTAAAAGTGGCTGATTTTAGTTTGTGCCATGCATTTGCATAATGCGGCGATAGGTTTATCGCCTAAGGGACAGTAATGCGTGCAGTATCACATCATCTTCAGCAAGTTCCAGAGTCTGCACCCAGAGCGATCTCATCACTCATTGCACATATTGGGCCCTGACTCTCTGAAAATCCTGATTTGGTGGAGCTGTCTGTGAATGGCAGCAATCTGTTCAACTCATATGACCCTGAGGCAGAGGCATCCTCTCTATAACCACCTGTTTATTCATCCCTCTAGCTATCATCACAAATGCTTTGGGTGGCAAACAGCTGTGTCTGGCAAGAAGAGAAGGCTAGAGTACATTTTCATATGAAGTAGACTCTTAACCGAGACAGGGGGTGAGTTTGCTCTAGCCTCTTCTGAGAATGCGTGACATTCCTCCTAATCATAGGAACTTGCACAGGTTGTTTTTCCGGTCACCATACCATCCCACAAATTAAAGTTCGGTACCAAATAATACAGAATCTGATACCATTAGGCTGCCTTCATTATACAGATGTTTGTAGAGCAACTCTCCATTCAGCTGTCACCCCGGAACAGCTTCATCAACAGCTGATTCGGGGACTTAGAGAATAAGGCCCTAATGTAATGTGAGATGATTGAAAGTAATTACAAATATAACTTTGTAGTATTGCAGCTTTACCCTTATGTCACATACAAAACATCTGGTGAGTAAAAGGGAATGCACCCTCCAAATGCTATACCATAGATCTACATGTGGCACATATGTAATCTACTCAGAACATAGGGGCACCTAGCCCAGCTACTTAACATCTGGAACTTAGAGGAGCTTTGAGATTACATTTATTTCAGTTTGGGTCTCCAACCAGTCATGCAGGGGCATGATCTGTTACTCCAAGATCTCTCGGTCTTGGGTGCCTTCTGTCATTGCTAGGTCTGTTAACTGTCTTTTCTGACAGTAGCCATTTGTTTGGTGTAAAGCAGGTTAATCCAGCACACCATGTGGTTCCTGAACTGAAGGCTAGGTGCAAATGGTCACTCCCAACTAATTTAGTTGAATTCTTTCTCTACAGCAAGTGAGAAACTGCCTGGTCCTATGGCCTGTTCTTTATTTCATCTAGGATGTGATGTAATCTGTGGAGGTCCATCAACATATGTATTCCTGACTTGAGGTCCACTTGATCCACGTACCATTTTCAAGTACACTGTTTTCAGTCTTGAATGTGATATAGGATCAACTTTCTTTCATAAACACTTGCTCCTTCACAAAACTATTGCTGCACCTCAGAACCTACCTCCAACACTTGCTCCTGTGACGTGAGTGTATTGATGACCCGGATGAACCTAGTCTTGGTGGACAAGATTCCCACCTCGTATGAGCTGTCCTTCCACCAAGGCCTGCCGAAGCCGTTGTCCCAGTCTGTGCGGGGCAGGGGAGGGGGGATGTGGATGAAACGGCCTTGAGGTGTGTAGTACTTCAAGATACAAGTCATGGGGTCAATATGAGTCTTGATCTGTAATACAAGGAGATATGTTAGCAAAACGTTTTCAGACAGTATTGACAACAAGCAAGCCTCAGCTGTTGAAGTGGGACTGTGGAAATCCAAATGACATTGCCATAGGAGTCAAACATTTACAGTTGCAGATAGTTAAATGTTGTATCATGACCAAAACTCAAAAATGAACCGACAAAGTTCAGCTGTTTGGTCCTTGCTATGCTAATAGATTATCCCTTTCATGCCGCAGTATGCCTGCGTCCCACAGGGTATTCCACACCACCTATTATCCATGGCCGTGGCGAAATGCTTCGCTTTGAGCAGCCAATCAGATGTCTCTGGTCTGCCGTACCAATTCTGGTACTGTGGATCCGAAAGGGAATATGAAGAAAATGCTCCTCCATTCAGTGACATTTTTATTTTCAATAGCCAGATTCTCAAATTATTTGTGAGACCCAAATGGCAGAGATATACAAAAGTGTTAACATTCTAAAGCCTTCTCTGCAACTTTTTAAAATTCTAATACCTCAAATACAACTGAACAGATTTACATCAAACAATGTTATGTACAGATCTAGGATGGATCAGTAAATAAAAAAATTAAAAATTTGAGTAATTTGCTACATGTACCTCCCAAAAATATTTTCAAAAAGGAACTTAGGTGGAGTGGGGGTGAGTAATGGTGAATGAGTAGGGCAGGGGAAAACAACACGTGAGGGAGAGCAACACGGGGAGCACAGGGAGAAACACATGGGGGAGAAAGCAACATGGATAGTTGGAGGGTGGAGAGTTTGGTAGGGCACAAGAGAGAGAGAGCTTGCAGCACAAGGGAGAGAGATACATGGAGCCTTGGGGGCAGATATTTCTCATTTGGGAGAAGCACCCAAGATAGAAAACTGGAAAAACACACACAGCTTTATGTAGTTCTTGGCAAAAAAATAAAAACATAATCCCATAAAAGTGGGTAATGGAATGATACAAGTCAGGTAAACAAAGGGATGGCAAAGAAGCTATGCTCCAGGACAGGGACAAACACAAGCTGGGAATGGAAACCATTAAATAAGAAGCAAGCAAATGAGAGTGATGATCAACCCAGCTAACAGTAAGCAGTGTTTGGCTGCCCACTCTAAATTATTGGTAAGCCCACAATTTATATTTCGAAACGAGACACCTTGCGCTGTCTGGTAAACAAGACCTAAAAATTACACATAGCTACATCAATCAAATTCTTTTGGGCGCAGGGATAATTAGTGTTTGTCTGAAAACACACAATACCTAGAACCAACAACTATGTTGCAGCTTGTGATTATTTTCATTGTCTAATGACCATGCTTGAATTTAAAAATGGGAACGCTAATTAATTAAAAAAACGGTATGAAGGAATGCTAGGCTTTTACAATGTGCCAAAGAGTCTGAGGTTAGGAGTAGTGGTTGTTTGTATGACTCTGAATTTGGGGTTACTCATAATTCATCAAGATTATTCCACTGAATTTTAATCTTTATGGCAAAGTGGCTAGCTGCAGTATATGGGTTCATGGTGGGAGAGCGCCTAAGGAAACCAACTAACCCCAGACATTTCTGAAAACTAGACACCTGGAGGAGTCAAGAGTGGTGTGGCTTAAGTGAATCCCACCACATGTTTTTCCCCAGAATGCCCTGAAAATATCAAAATTTGGCTAAAATCACAGATTCATTTTCCTCACACTCGTGAGAAGGAAAGTTCTGGAATTTGTGTGGATTTACAAAGATCCTATGAGCCAGCATTCTTTCACTTCCCCTGATATACCAGTACCCCACTAATGTTGCTGAGCCAATTGCCCATGACAGGAAAATGCAACATGGAGGCATCAAGAATTTTCCTTGGAATTTCAGTGTTTCTGGCAATGTGGGTAGCTGCTGTATTTGACCTCAATGCCCGCCGGCACTGAGTAAAGACACCTGGGGGGGTCCATGTTGTTGTGTCCTACATGGATCCACAACTTTTTCTTACCTAGAAAGCCCTGCAAACATCAAACTCTGGCTAAAATTATAGCTTTTCCTCACATTTCTCACAGGAACAGTTTCTAATTATTCAGGAATTCACTAAGGTTTTGCCATCCAGCATTCACGCACTTCACCCCCAAAAAATAGGACCCAGTTGTGTTGGTGGACCTATTGGCTGCAACAGGAACCAGCCAAAGCATCTTTAGGTGGTTACAGTTTTGGTCCAATCCCATGACGTGCGTTAGGTACACCCACACATAGGAGGCTGCATTTAAATTGGGGTGAGTGTTGCAACACGGTGTGGTAATACTCTGGCCTTTGGCTGGAAGACCCAGAGTTTTCTATCAATCAATTAATCAAATATTTGTAAAGCGCACTACTTACCCGTGAGGGTCTCAAGGCGCTGGGGTGGAGGGGGATGCTGCTACTGCTCGAAAATCCATGTTTTGAGGAGTCATCTGAAGGTTAGCAGGTCCTGGGTCTGCCGTAGGAGGATGGGGAGGGTGTTCCAGGTCTTTGTGGCGAGGTGGGAGAACGATCTGCTGCCAGAGGTCGCTCTACGGATGCGGGGGACTGTGGCGAGGGCGAGGTCGGTGGAGCGGAGCTGGCGGTTGGGGGTGTAGAAGCTGAGTCGTCTGTTGAGATATGCTGGTCCGGTGTTGTGGAGTGCCTTGTGTGTGTGGGTGAGGAGCTTGAAGGTGATCCTCTGGTTGACGGGGAGCCAGTGCAGGTCTCTCAGGTGGGGTGTGATGTGGCTGCGGCGAGGGATGTCGAGGATCAGTCGTGCAGAGGCGTTTTGGATGCGTTGAAGTCGTTTCAGGAGTTTGGCCGAGGCTCCTGCGTAGAGGGCATTTCCGTAGTCCAACCTGCTGCTGACGAGGGCCTGGGTGACCGTTCTTCTTGTTTCGGTGGGGATCCACCTGTAGATCTTGCGGAGCATGCGGAGGGTATTGAAGCATTAGGACAAGACGGCCTTGACCTGCTTTGTCATGGAGAGAGTAGAGTCGAGGATGAACCCTAGGTTGCATGCGTGGTCGATGGGTGTTGGTGCTGTTCCCAGTGCGATCAGCCACCATGAGTCGTCCCAGGCCGAGGGGGTGGAGCCGAGGATGAGGACTTCCGTCTTGTCCGAGTTTAGCTTCAGTCGGCTGTTCTTCATCCACTCGGCGACGGCTTTCATTCCTTTGTGGAGGTTGGTTTTGGCGGTGAGGGGGTCCTTGGTGAGGGAGAGGTTCAAGTGGGTGTCGTCGGCATAGGAGATGATGTTGAGGTCGTGCAGTCGGGCGACGTGGGGGAGCGGTCCCAAGTAGATGTTGAACAATGTCAGGCTGAGGGATGAGCCGTGGGGTACGCCGCAGATGATCTCGGTGGCTTCAGAGCGGAAAGGGGGAGGCGGACGCTCTGGGTTCTGCAGGAGAGGAAGGAGGTGGTCCAGTCCAGAGCCTTGTCTTGGATCCCAGCGTCGTGGAGGCGTGTGCGTAGAGTGCGGTGGCAGACAGTGTCGAAGGCGGCTGACGGATCCAGGAGGATGAGGGCCGCGGTTTCTCAGTTGTCCAGCAGGGCCCTGATGTCATCGGTGGCAGCAATGAGGGCAGTTTCGGTGCTGTGTTTGCTGCGGAAGCCGGACTGGGACGGGTCCAGGATGCTGTTCTCCTCAAGGTAGCAGGTCAGTTGTCTGTTGAAGGTCTTCTCGATGACCTTCGCTGGGAACGGGAGCAGGGAGATGGGCCGGACGTTTTTGAGGTCCTGGGGTTCAGCCTTGGGTTTTTTGAGTAAGGCGTTGATCTCGGCGTGCTTCCAGCCCCCTGGGAATGGGGCTGTCTCGAAGGAGATGTTGATGGCTTTCCGGAGCTAAGGTGCAATGGTGGTGCTGGCTTTGTTGAAGATGTGGTGTGGGCATGGGTCTGACAGAGATCCAGAGTGGATGGTGTTCATGATTTTGATGGTGTTGTCATCATTTATGTTGGTCCAGGAGAGCAGGGGGGTCGGTGCGGATGGTGGACGTGGGGACGGAGGCCTCAGTGGTTGTCGGGCGGTTGTGACGTTGAAGCTGTTGTGGATGTCTGTGATCTTGCAATGGAAGAAGGTGGCAAGTGAGTCGCACAGGTCTTGCGAAGGTGGGATGCCGTTGGTGTTGGAGTTCCTTACCATGTTGAAGAGCTCTTTACTGTTGTGTGCGTTGTTGTCTAGGTGGTCTTTGAAGGAGGCCCTTTTGGCGGATCTGGTGAGGTGATGGTGTCTGCGGGTGGTGTTCTTGTGGGCTGCGTAGCTGTCCGGTGTCTGTTCACGGTGCCATTTCTTTTCTAGCTTTCTGCAGGTTTGCTTGGAGGCCTGGAGGTCTTCAGTGAACCAGCTGGCTTTCATGCTGGTGTGTCTGTAGGAGGGTTTCTTGATCGGGGGCGAGGGTGTTGGTGCAGTTGTCGATCCATTGTCTGAGCATGCGGGCGGCGGAGTCAGGGTTGGTGAGGTCAGCGGGTGGGCTCCGGGCGAGGGTGGTGGTTAGCTGGTCTTCGGTGACTTTGCTCCAGCAGCTGTGGGGGATCTGTTGGGTGCGGTGGTGCATGGTGGGTTTCCGGAAGGTGAAGTTGATGCAGCGATGGTCGGTCCAGTCTGTTGCATAAATTTAGGAAGAATTGTGTTTTTGAGCTTTACTTTGACTTTCACAGGACTTTCTATGTAAGAAATGTGTTAGGATTAATGATTGATAGCCAAAACACTCTGGATTCCCATGGCTTGCTAGAGTTAAAAAATGACCATTGTTTGCAGGGTCCCCTGGTTGCCTGTTGAACCATAGCCTGAATACTGCAGCCATTATCCAGGATAAGTAAGAGGAAATGGGATTTTCTGTGGCTTAGGTTTGACCTATAGACTAGCACAGAGAGAGTAAACCTCCACCATTCTGCCTCTCCTGGGGCAGAAATACAGTCTAGTATGCCGCGGCCTTCTGGCCGTGACGGAGGAATCCAGGAGGATCTTGGATCAGGGAGGGTCAGTGGCAGTGATCCTCCTTGATCTAAGCGCCGCGTTTGATACGGTGTGCCACAAAACCCTGATGTCCCGTCTAGCCGATCTGTGAGTCTCAGGAGACGCTCTTGACTGGTTGGGTTCCTTTTTGAGCGGAAGGACCTTCCAGGTCTTTGATGGCGACTCCAGTTCCACCAGCAGACTGCTAAACTGCGGGGTGCCTCAGGGCTCCTCCCTAAGCCCCACGCTGTTCAATGTGTACATGAGGCCGCTGGCTGAGATCGTCCGACGATACGGCATCAAGATCATCTCGTATGCGGACGATACTCAGCTGGTGGTCTCCCTGGCACAGAAGAACAGCAGGCTCCCCCAGCCCAACCTAGCGGCTTGTATGGAGGACATCAGGAGATGGATGACAGCATCCTCATTAAAACTCAATGGCGATAAGACCGAGATAATGCTCCTTGGCCCCCCCACTCTTACTCCCCTGGACCAGCTATGGCCTCCCAGTTTGGGTTCTACTCCTTCTCCGAAAGAGGACATTAAAAGTCTGGGAGGCTGGCTAAAGCCCTCACCTTTAACACTAAGGCAACCAAAACAGCAGCAACCTGCTTCGGGATCATCAGAATGTTGAGAAAAATCCTACCTATTCTGCCCATGGAAGCCAAACAGGTTGTCATTCAAGGCTGCCAAATTATGGAACTCCCTTCCCCTCTCACTTAGGTCCAACCCTATCCTGTCATCCTTCCGTAAAGAGCTAAAAACATACCTCTTCAGAAATTAGCTCCCCACCTTAGTCTCCTCCCCCTTCCCTCAGAGCTCTGCTACTTTTATCTAGCGCCTGGACGCCCTCGGGCAGCAGCCGTGCTTTACAAAACCGCTTCAGAGCTCTGCTACTTTTATCTAGCGCCTGGACGCCCTCGGGCAGCAGCCGCGCTTTACAAAACCCCTTCACTTCACTCACTTCACTTAACTGTGGGCCCTATGCCAAAATGGTCCAGTGCCACACCAAATTATTTTTCTTACCACCCCCCCCCGGTGGTATGGTAGACTTTCTACTCCCCTAGGTTGGCAGATTGGGGCATTTATTCTCTATCTACCCACCCCAGGGCAGTGCAGAGAGGAGACCAAAAGTCCACCAGAACATCAGGGAAAACGTGAGAAACAGAATGGGTTGCCAGGCTTGCCAATCCCAACACTTAGTTCCTTCACCTCCTATCTTCCTGCCGCAGGAGGCAGAAAGTCCAGGAGACACCGGGCGTTGATGTAAAAAACAAAAAGTAACAGTGTGGAGTGTTGGCCCATCTGACATTGGGTCCTCCTTGTGGCACTAGATAGTCGTTTGGCCACATATGGAAGACAGAATCGGGGGGTTACCCCATATCTGCAATCAGGGCATACCAGGCACACTTATGGTGTCACAATAAATGGAACTCTTGAATTAATCTCAGCCACTTAGAATGGACTGGAAAGCGGAACGAGTAATAACCGGTGGCGGAGATTAATTCAAGAATTCTGTCCATCACTTTTTTTTAATTATTCATGTCAATAATACATCACAGGCACAAAGGCAAAGTGCCCAGATGGTGCAAGGAGTGGGCACAAATAACCTTTGCGATCCCTGGCTACTTTCTGTAATATAGCCCCCTCATGTCTATTGTGCTTTCTACCGTAGAGGGAAGATTGGGAGTAAATCTCCCAATCTAACCACCAGAGGGAGGCATGAAGATTGTTGAGAGTTCAGAGATGCAGGTGCAACCTGATACTAGGATGGGCTGGCCACTCCGCCTTCTTTTATATTAAAAAATGTATCCATGTACCCTTTTCAACATTTAAATGACACCACGTGCCAACATCATCTGATCCCATGGCATCCTCATCTCCTACGCCAATGACACCCAGGTCATCCTCTCCCTGACACACAACACTTACACGACGAGAACCAACTTCACCAACTGTACGACAATGGTAGCAGGATAGAAGAGAACCAACTACCTGAAACTTAACTCTAACCAGACAGATGTACTGCCCTTTGGCAACAAGACCTACCCATGCGATGCCACCTGGTATCCAACCAAGCTCAGACCAACACCAACCAACCATCCACGCCAGAAACCTGATGATCACTCTGGACAACAAGCTCAATATAATGGCACAAGTCAATGCAGTAAGCACTGCCTGCTTCCACATCCTATGCATGCTACAAAAGGTCTTGAAATAGCTGCCACATAACACCAGATGACCCGTCACGCAAGCACTCATCACTAGCAGACTAGACTACGGCAGCACTCTCTACACCGGGATGTCCAAGCAGATCACACAGACTTCAGACCACCCAGAAAGCAGCTGTAAGACGCATCCTCAACCTCCCACACTGTACCCACATCTCATCCCACCCACATCTCATCCCACCTCAGAGAGCTCCACTGGCTCCCCATCCACAAACGCAGCCTGTTCAAAATCCTCACGCACACATACAAAGCATTGTACAGCATCGAACCCGAATACCTGAATGGCCGAATACACTTCCACCAGCCAGCCAGACATCTACTGTCAAGCCTTTCTCTCACTCGCATCCCTGCCTTTCCAAAAGTGCAGCAGGAGGATGTCAGTCTCCTACATTGCACCCAAAATTTGGAACAAACTCTCACAGCACATCAGAGCCTCCTCCTTGCTTCTTGATTCTGCAAGAAACTTAAGACCTGGATCTTCGAATAACTCAGCAGGGACAATACGCCTACACTGCTGCTCAAGAGCCTGGATGCTGGAAACCCTCAGGTGATTAGGGAACTCTACAAATCAACATAACATAACATAACATAGTGTTTGGTGTGCTTTCTACACCCCACCTTGCTCCCTTGGTGAGGGCAGAAATGGGGTAAATCCTCCTACCCACCCTACCGCAGGGACAGAGGGCAGAAAGACTTTGTGTGCTTTAGGAGAGTGGGGGGTATGAATCTATATGAGGATGTACTGGCCCCAGTCATTCTATTTTTTTTTAGTTTCACAAAATCGAAACCCTGGTGCCTAGTGCGTTTCCTGTAACCCCCAAGTTGATGGCACAAAAAATATATGGGTACTAGGGTTGGATGATGCACCTCATTGTTAGGACAAGCGGATCCCACCCTAATCTTGTTTTTTTTTTAATGAATCCCTAGGGGCTTGTATGCTTTCTGACCCTCTGCTCCTCCCACCGCCCTCCCCGGGAGAGCATCATCTTCATCCCCAAAAAAGAGAGGGTGGGAAAAAGACTGCCTGTGTTATAGAGGTGGGTGATAAAGACTGGTGTCTAGTGTATTTTTGGCCCCCTGAAGAGGGCAGATTCGGGGTAAATGCCCAATCTGTCTCCCAAGGGGCATAAAGACTATCTGTGCTTTAGGGATGGGATACGCCAGATGCCAGAATGGGCCGGCTAACACTTCATCTTTCTTTTAAAAATAAACAACCATGTTGCACTGCATATCACACTAAAAAAATTATAAAACCAGAGGTAATTCCTTCATTTAGTGGAAGGATGGTATGTTAATTCCCCCTTAATAGTGAGAAAGTGTGGATGAGTTGAGCTTCTCGTCCCATGAACAATGCGTTAACAGCCTACAAAAGGCCATATTGGTCAATTTTCACCTATTTACTGAAATGTGGCTGTTCAATTGACAAGGAATACCACTCCTCTGACCTCACTCACAGCAGACTGTTCGCAGCCCTTTGCAAGGATCAATTTAACGCTCTATCACCGACTGCTGCTGCTACCCAGGGACGGACAGGCCATCAGGGCAATCAAGCAGTGCCTGACGGGCTGGTCTGACTGGCTAGTGTATGAATTTTTTTTGCAGTTTATAGCCCTGTTATATTGACGGGGCAGTTTTGTGGTTGATTTCCCTCACAATTCCACAAGCCTTGCCTGCAGCAAACATAAATGCATGCGGTCTTCCATACTTTGCAAAATAACCCTACAGAGGTTTTTACAAGTTCAAAACTGGCCTGATTTTCACATGTGGGCAACTTTTTAGGTTTCTGCTTTGCTACTGGGTGCCACTTTTATTTTAGTGCCGGGCCTATTTTTTGTCCCAACCCAACATTTTTGCTACCCTGCACTGCCAGTGGCTTTGGTCATCCAGTCTGCCCATCGTCACAAGCCTTGATTCTGTGACAACAGAGCAAGAAGTTAAACGCACAAAGAAGGGCCTGTGGAGGTTTAAAGACCTGCAGGGGACAACTCCCCTCTATCACAAATCCAAAACACTGGATAAACCCCTGGATCTGATATGAGAAGGAGTGTTGGAGTATCCCATTTACAGGATAGTTTCCCACACCCACCTGAAGGTGACATGCTTCATCATAGGGCAACCTCCCTGCATTACGAACCTGGTTGTATTGCGGGCTACAACCTACTCTCTGAGAGGGAGGAGCTCAGTCATGTTTTTCTGTCTCAGGAAAGAGGTATCCTAAAATCTATAGAAGAGTAAGAAGCACAATAAGAAACCTAATTGTAATAGGTAAACACTCTTACAGAGTCCTTGTTTGAAGTGCTAGATGCCATTTTCCCTGAAGCGTGTAGAGTCCTTGGCATGGCCCGGGGATTAGCTTTGAAACAGTCAATGATTTGTGATGAAAGACATCTCTTGGTTTGTTTATATTTCTTATAACCACCGCACTGGGGCCACTCCAACCTGTACATGCTTATCATATCTTGCATACATTTTGAATAAAGTTTACATCAGGCGTGTGTCTATGTTTCTTGTGGGAAATCTTGGCCGCAGTTTTATTTAAAATGTAGGATACACTTTGCATCATGCCTTCCTAATTCACAGTACCCGGTCATAAGTCAATATGACAGGGGCATAAATCATAATCACAGTGTCATAAATCATTTCTGACAGGGCCATAAATCATACGTGTGACAAGCCATAAATCAACACTAATGGCGGGTCATAAATCCTTTTTTACAGGGTGTTATATGTGTGTCAGGTCATAAATCACAAATGGATGACAGGTCATAAATCAGTTATGACATGTGCTGCCCTTTCTTACAGAAAGTAGTTTGTGCAGGGTCAGCGCGGTGTTTATATGGTATACAGACAAAATATCGAATCAAAAATATAGAATAGCACTAATATCGAAGTAAAAATATAGAATGGACAAAATATCGAATGGACAGAATATAGTCAACAAAAGTATCTAATTTACGGTAAGTAATTTAATATCGATTTTCATAAATATAGAAAGTCAAAATATTGAGTATATAATATAGGTATTAAATATATCGAATTTTTAATAATATCGATTTTTTTTAAGTGTATTGTATGTTAGTATATGTGTGAAAAGTTTATATTTATTTTATAATTTATTTTAAGTAATGAATTTTATGTTATTTAATTTTTGCGTAATTTAATTCTGTCGCTGGTTGTGGGTTTATAGGGGAATAGGGAGAGAAGTAATTTAATTTTAATTAATTAAATATTTAAATGTATTTATTGGTATTTATTTTGAATTATTTGTTAATTAATTTTTAATTGGTAATTAATTAAATTTTAATTGGCAATTAATTTTACTTAATTGATTAATTGATAATTATGTTAATTGTATTAATTCATTTTCCGTAGCGGGTTGTGGGTTTATAGGGGAATAGGGTGGGAAGTAATTTAATTATAATCAATTACATATTTTATTTTATTTATTGGTATTTATCTTGAATTAATTGTTAATTAATTTTTTATTGGTAATTAATTACATTTTAATTGGTAATTATTTTTTATTAATTGCTTAATTGATAATTATGTTAATTGTATAAATGTATTTCCCGTAGCGGGTTGTGGGTTTATAGGGGAATAGGGTGGGAAGTAATTTAATTGTGATTAATTACATATTTATTTATTGGTATTTATTTTGAATTAATTGTTAATTAATTTTCAATTGCTAATTAATTAATTGTTAATTGCTAATTAATTTGTATTAATAGGTAATGAATTTTATAAATAATTTTTTTGTGTGTTTTTAATTGATTAATTATTATATAATATTAAACTAGCAGCCCGCCCCAGCGTTGCCCGGGGCAGAAGGGGGCTGGGGGCAGCATTTCAGGCTTGCGTGCACCTTACCTCAGCGCTTGCTCCCAGTCGCACAAACTCAGGCCCCCGCTCCAGTCCGCCTCACTTCACCGCCCCCCACTACTCTCACTTAAATGTCTGCACCAAATGTGAAAGCCGTTTTAAAACCTATCATTTATTTTGCTATCCCGCTCCAGTCCGCCTCACTTCACCGCCCCCACTACACCAAGCCAGTCTACACGCCCCGCTGCAGTCCGCTATCCCGCTCCATTCCGCCTCACTTACCGCTCCTCCCCGCGTAGTTCACCGCTCTTCCCCGCGTTTCACATACCTCATGGCGCTGCAGTCTTGCTACGTTCTCCACTCCTCCATGCGCTGTTGTCCTCCATTCCACTCCAGTCCGCCTTACTTCACCGCTCTTCCCCGCGGTTCACGTACCTCATTTCCTCCAGTCTGGCTAAGTTTTCCACTCCTCCCCGCGCTGTTGTCCGCTCCTCCTCGCGTTCCTGTCCTCCGATGATGTCAGCACGCACGTTGCTAGCACACACAGCCGGCGCTACTTCTTAGGGACTACTTTTTATTTATTGTTTATTTTTTAAATAACGTTTTTTTTTTTTTTATAGCCTATGTCCATGTACTGGACCCCCCCTTTCCAACGCTGTATTGGGTGGTGCAATTGGTGGTGTACTTTTCGAGTTTACCTGGCTCAAAGGACACAGTTCTCTCTTTATAATAGTAGTATAGATAGATAAAGGTTTTTGAAACAAACATGTACCAATAGAATTATTTATTGTTTAACTAAAGGCACTGCTTACTATATTTTCATTTTTGTGAGATGGCTATATGTATTTTAGCATGTAACGATAATTATTTATTTTTTATTAACTAAAGGTATGTCGGATTTCTGTTTAAAACTTTTTTTGAAACACAACACAAACTCTGGAATAGGCTACTTCACCCACATTCCACTGTTAAAACATTTTTACTTTTATATACTATAAAACATATAACTAATTCACAAAAGTGTGCATTGAAAAATATCAGTCAGTGAGAGAGGTCATCATTTTGGGGTTCCCCCTAACTTAGGGGGAGGACCAAGCAGGTGCCTTGAACACAAAGAGCATATCATGCTCAATGATTATGATGGTCCCATCCTCCTAGGACCACCCCAAGCAAAGTTATGGGCAAAAGTATAATGTCAACCAAAGGCCCAGCAAAGCATTATGGGACGAGATTCTAGAGTTTAGTTAATATTATAGTATTAGCTCTCAGCTGAGCCTGAGAGCCTGCTCCTTGAGGAATGTTTTGATATTGGATACTATAATATTCACTGCACCCTAGATTATTAGTATCCAAATAATTCTACAAGGAGCTGCAGTTCACCTCGTCGTCCCCAGTTGTCCCCGATGAGGCAAATGCAATAGCATTTAAAATATTATACATCAAGCTGCAGTTCACCTCGTGGTCCCTAGATGTCCCTGATGAGGCAAATGCAACAGCATTTAAAATATTACACATCAAGCTGCAGTTCACCTCGTCGTCCCTAGATGTCCCTGATGAGGCAAATGCAATAGCATTTAAAATATTATTCATCAAGCTGCAGTTCACCTCGCCGTCCCTAGATGTCCCTGATGAGGCAAATGCAATAGCATTTAAAATATTATACATCAAGCTGCAGTTCACCTCGTCGTCCCAAGATGTCCCTGATGAGTAAAATTCAAAAACATTGAAACCCTTTCATGAATGCTAAAAATAATACTAATCTTATCCCATAATGCTTTGCAGGGCCTTTTAGTTGTATTTTTGCCCATAACTGTGCTTGGGGTGGTTCTAAGAGAATGGGACCTCCACTGAATTACTATTTAAAGGGAGCAGGAATGTATAGAACCTGGGAAGAAAAAACAACACTCGTGACGGAATACCCCCAGCGATTGTCACGCCCCCAGCACACACCCACAGCACAATGCAGACACGCCCACAAGGGCCTACTTTGCTGGCACGGTTCGTTTACCTTTTAAATGTATATGGTGGGCGTCTGCATAGCCTATGTCCTTCTGCTGCAACTGCCCGTTCCAACGCTGTATTAGGTGTTTTGATTGGTGCTGTGGTTCCTGAGATTACCCGCCTCAAAGGTTTGGGTTCTCTCTTTATTATATTAGTATAGATTGGTAATTACTTTAAAAAAAAAATTATTGGTATTTATATTTAATTAATTTTTTTATTAACACCTTAGGAGCTTGTAAATAAACCTCCCCAGTGCTGCGCTGTCCATTATCCAGTGCTGAACTGGACGTCCAGCGGTCGCACGCAGCACTGGGGAGGTAGTGCCCGTGACGACCGTTGGCCGACGGCAGCACTTAAAGGGTTAATATATGAAGTATTTACTTTCCCTACTGTTGCACTCACTGGAGTGGGAATAGTGATTTTTACCCCTACGCTATCCAACGCTTTCACTACTGTTGCACTCTCTGGAGTGGGAATAGTAATTTTTACCCCTACGCTATCCAACGCTTTCCCTACTGTTGCACTCTCTGGAGTGGGAATAGTAATTTTTACCCCTACGCTATCCAACACTTTCCCTACTGTTGCACTTTTTGGAGTGGGAATAGTAAATTTTACTCTGCCGCTATCCAATGTTTTCCCTACTGTTGCACTCTCTGGAGTTGGAATAGTAATTTTTATCCCTACGCTATCCAACGCTTTACCTACTGTTGCACTCTCTGGAGTGGGAATAGTAATTTTTACCCCTACGCTATCCAACGCTTTCTCTACTGTTGCACTCTCTGGAGTGGGAATAGTAATTTTTACCCCTACGCTATCCAACTCTTTCCTTACTGTTGCACTCTCTGGAGTGGAAATAGTATTTTTTACCCCTACGCTATCCAACGCTTTCCTTACTGTTGCACTCTCTGGAGAGGGAATAGTAATTTTTACCCCTACGCTATCCAACGCTTTCCCTACTGTTGCACTCACTGGAGTGGGAATAATAATGTTTACCCCTACGCTATTCAACGCTTTCCCTACTGTTGCACGCACTGGAGTGGGAATAGTAATTTTTACCCCTACGCTATCCAACACTTTCCCTACTGTTGCACTCACTGGAGTGGGAATAGTAATTGTTACCCCTACGCTATTCAACGCTTTCCCTACTGTTGCACTCTCTGGAGTGGGAATAGTAATTTTTACCCCTATGCTATCCAATGCTTTCCCTACTGTTGCACTCTCTGGAGTGGGAATAGTAATTTTTACCCCCTACGCTATCCAACTCTTTCCCTACTGTTGTACTCACTGGAGTGGTAATAGTAAATTTTACCCTCCCGCTGTCCTACGGTAAAAATATTGTATGTTTTTTTATTAATATTATGGTATATATATATATATATATATATATATATATATATATATATATATATATGTTTTGAAAAATAAAATTGTATGTTTTTTATATACCTTAAATTAATTATTTAATAATTTTAAGGTTAAGTATTTTTAAGTATATTTTAGTTAATTATTTTTAATATGTCATTAATTTTAAATTATTTTTAAGACATTTAAAAAAAAAATCGATATTTTGACTAACTATATTTTTTAAAACTATATTTTTGATTCGATATTTTTGTACTCACCTGTTTGAAGAAAGGAATTCGATATTTTTGCATTCTATATTTTTTCTTCTATATTTTGGTAATTCTATATTTGTGAATTCGATATTATGTCAGTGATCCGTTTATACCATCCCCCCCGTCCCTTTCAGTTGACAGTGGCATCCCCTCATAGCGGGGTTTAAATGCGTTATCCTCCATTGGCCCAGCTTTTTTTGTGCCAACGTTGTTGTGCATTATTGGCCAGGGGATGGAGGGGAAACAAACCCCCCCCCCACCCTTACCCCACCCCCATTTGTTGTTGGGCACGCTGCAGTGGCCCAAACCAGTTTTGTTGGCGGCTTTTATGGTACTGGCCTATAAGGCCCCCCTCGAGGGCGACTTCTGCTAGACCAGCTGTCTGGTGTTTGTGATGAGAACCGCTCTGAATTTATGCCAGGTCAGTTACTAAGTTTTTTGTAAATGTTTTTATGCTTTATTACAGAAGACACATTCGAACACTATTTCTCACTTTCATTGGAACGCGGATAGTGTTCTAGGGGCTTTGTGCAAATTAACATGGGGAGGGGTCAGTGCTCCGAGGCATTTGACACTACCATCTGATTAGGTCTGTGGCACTAACATCTGATTGGGTCTGAACTGTAGCAGTGGTATCGGCTCTAACTCAACCAGCAATTCCTTTGAACTTGGGTGTGGCAGGGTGATCTGAGCGGCCTACATAATTCAACTCATACAGCCCATTTACACCTTGTAAGTGAAGCTCTGATTGCAAATCTTGTTGTACCTCATAAGCATTAGCAGGCAACGTCGATCCCTCTTAATAAAAAGTGCTTTATGTTATGCTGCAAGTGAGTCTATAAATGCTGTCTAGTTTATCAAAGCTACAAGTCACCCTCCTATCTGTTAATTTTATCTGTATCACTGCACAATCTTCCGCACTATGAAGATGTGCAGTATGTGCCACAGTGTCAAGTTGTACCACTGTGTGAGAACATACGATTGTGGGTGAGAATCAGTGTTACGTGATCTAATTCCATTGCATGAATGCTCTCAAATGTGCACGCATTGTGAAAGAAAATACATTAGTAAGAGATATGATGGCATTTCATCAACTTCACAGCTCCTTTGAAATATGGCAGGTCCTTCCCATCCAAACAGGTAGTTACAGAATCAGTCCCATCTGGATTACTCACGCAGTGTTCCCTAACTCTCTCCAATTCTCATCCTGCAAGAGGTTCTCCTATAGACGGCATTACAACATTCAACAACGCCATGGGGAGAGATACCGCAAAGCTTAACGTACCTATCTCAAGGACTCCTCCAAACACCTCAGTCATCTTTGAGACCCTGCACCCTTTGCTTCCATTGATCCTGGGATTGATAGAACCTACCATGGAGTGGTTTGTAACACCAACCTCAGCAAAACCCACTCCAGCAAACATGCAGAAGAAATGCAGGCTGCCCAAACCAGACCCTATTTTCCTGCATGTGAACCCACCTCTTGTTTCCTACCTAGTGTCTACTGCATGGTAATGCCACTACAATTCTCCATCTTTAAAGGTACCTCCTGAAAAGGAGGGTAAGAAAACTCATGCAGTTTCTAACAAGTTCTATTGCAGCAACTGCCATGAAGATGGAGTGTGAATGCCCTACTCTGCATTATGATAAATTCCTGTGGGAGACTCTCCATCACTTTTTGAACAAGCATTTGCAATACAATAGGTCTTGCATTTAGGCGAGTTTGAGCTATTGACATTGCAAATAACAATGCCTTTTATTTTTGTTTTTAGAACATAAATAAAAGGCATTGTCATTTACAATGCCAATAGCTTAAACTCGCATAAATGCGAGACCTATTGCATTGCAAATGCTTGTTCATGTGAGCGTTAGGCGCAGTCTAATATTACAAACCCATTAAAAATATTTAATAAGCAATAATGAATACAATGAAATCAACATACAGAAAGAGAACACAAGTAATCAGCTATCAATAGAGATCGCCCCACCCCATGGAATGCTTCTCTGTTTAAGGGGTGCCCTTCCTGCTCCCAGAAAACGTCCTCCGTGAAAAATTAGACGGACACTGCATCTAACCGGATGTGGGATATCTCAAGCTCGAGCTCTCATGGAGGCTGGAGGAGGGGCTACCTGCCTGTCAATCAAACAACGAATAGGAGGAGTTTTACCAGCTGCGCCCACAGAGTTAGCGTCGGCTCACCGCAATACGTATATGGTGCAGCTGCAAAGTCAGCCATCTTTATTCAGACTGGTGTGTCATTACTTTAAATCGACGCACGCCAGACAACGAGTTCGCTCAATCCCCACGAAGCATTTTGCAATAGTGCTTTGGAAAAGTCATCCAATATTTATTCCAACCCCGTTGTCCTAAACTGAAAGATGGGTGATACAAATGAGGGTTAAGGAGGTGAATAGGTGAGGAAGGGGAAATAGATGAAATTATAGTTGATATGAGAAGACAGGAGATATGAAAAAAGAAAGAACACGCTCAGCCCCACTGTGCTTCCCGATTAGGTTTCTGTTTTTCTGCCGCCAGCCTCTCACCACGGCTTTGCCAATGCAGCCTCTCCCCGCTGGATCGACCCCACTGGTTATTTCGACATGAAGTAATGGATACACGTTGGACGGCCCCGGGGGCGCCCTAAGGAGATGATGACAGGAGGATGCTGTGCCGCCTGGGGTCCGAGGACGAGGTAAGAGAGCCTACCCGAGGTGCATTTTAAACAAGCTGTCGGCATTGTAAAAAAAATATATAGTGCGTCCTGACTAATGAAGGAGACTGTGTAACGCCGCAAGCAAAAGATCCAGTCCGGAAGGGCCGTGCAAGTAGGAGAAACAGGACGGTAACAAGGAGGGACTAAGAATCCTTATTTACAATCAAAAGCCAGCGTTTACCATGAATGATGACGCAAGCCAATGGGGAAAAGGGACGGGGCTTCCACTCCACTTCTGAAACCTACCCTACTACAATATGTCTCGCAGAGCGAGCAGCCCATGCAGACCTAAAAAACGACCTCATGAAGACAGATAGGATTTCCCAGATGTATTGCAAAAAAGCATGACAGAGTCAAATCAGGTGATAAGTGCTGCTGCTGAGTCAATGGCCAATGGTTATTGTCATGGCTGGTAATGCATTCATCTTTTTGGTTCTGCTAATTGCTTGCAAACACAGGAAGTATTTTAAACCTGCTATTCTCTGAAACCACTCTGCTTGGGGCCCAAACAGATGTCGAAATGTGAGGTATGGGGGCAAAGTTGGAAAACCATCTCACCAACTAAGATGTCTTAATACCAATGAGACTCATCCATTTGGAATTAGCACCTTTGTGATCAAAAAGTAAGTGAAACTGAGGTTTTCCCGGTTTACTTTCAGGTTCGAAGGTAAGTATAATGTAAGAATACTGTCTAGCCCAAATGTATACCTGACTACATCAGGGGGTTAGGATGTGTTCTTGAGATCTTAAAGATGCATATTTCCACATCTGCATAATACATAAACATCACAGATTTCTAAGATGTATGGGTGGCCCTGTGCACTATCAGTATAAAGTCCTTACTTTTGTCCTCAAGTCAGCATACCAAACTTTTTCGAAGTGCATGGCTGTAGTTGCGGCACATCTCAGAAAAATTTGAGTTTTTGCCCAAAAAAATCTTTCCTAGATGTCTTGTGCTATTGTTCCCATGAAAATGTGATTTTATAAAGAAATATTATTTTAATCATTTTTAAAAATACAATAAAGAAATAAACAATATATCACTGAAAATGCCAAATGTTGCCATCAATAATATCATTACAGATGTAATCAGTGATATTATCAAAGATGTTATAGAAGGTGTCATGAGTGATGTGATATGTTAGGTTATAAGCACTGCATGGCGAGGGCGCAAATTATTGTTACTTGAAAAAGCTTTAGCTGGTGAATTTCAGTTTTGTTTCTAGTTTAAAATGTTATGTTTAAACTGACATTGTCACCGGACTATAATGACACTTTAACCTTTGTTTTTTCAGTGGATTTCTGAGGTTTTTTAATGCTAAGTAGGACATTATAATCATACCTAACTGTAGCGTCACTTTAGCCTTTTGTTTTTTTAATTGCCATGCATGGTGTGGGGTAGGCCACAGGGTCTGGCTGTGCACACAACCCCCCTGTGGGTAGCCGGACCCTCGTGGGAAAGCCTTTGGCTGTGCACAGCATGGAGTTGGCCGCAGGGCCTAGCCGCAGCGCTAGACACAGCACCCAACCCTCAGCGGGAAGCCAATTCCCCACCACGCATGGCCTTTGGCATGGGTTAGCTACAGGGCCAAACGCCCGTACGCCACCAAGCCATCACAGACACTCCCGCTCCAACCTGGTCTTTTTTCAACTATTTTCCTATCCCATGGGGCTTTTGGTGGAGCCGCCACAGCCCATGAATCCTATGGTACTCTCACTGGAGCATGGAATCCTGCTGGCTCCTGCAGAATCAGGGCAATCCCCAATTTTTTTTTTTTATTCTGGCCCCGGGTCGGGTGTCCTCTGCGATCCCACCACAAGGTTCAGGTGGTACTACCCTGACCCTTATACTTTTCGTTTTGAGGTTCCAGGACATCGGGAACGAGTCAAAGTGTCTGGAAACGGCGGCTGCAACATTTTCGCTAAATTTTGACCAGCCAATCAGAGCCCAAGTTCCCCCCAGATTTCATGGGAGATTCTCTCTCCTGCGAGAGCAAGACAGCCGATGGGGAAAAATCCCTCTCAGCTAATCAGACTGCTCTATTATTTAAAGTTGCAAGACTCTCACAAGAGCCTGCGGACACCACCGTCCAGTTATACATACATATTGAACCTTCATTTCTCAAAAGGTACTGAGCATATTCACACCAAATCACATAAAGCATGTTTTCTGGTTAAAGATCTAGCTTTTGCCAAATTTGGTATAATTATGTTCAGCCGATTGGGTTTTAGCGCTGTTCAAAAATCCCTATGGAAATTGAATGGGGACAAGGCATTTTTGGATCTCCTCCCCTTTTTTTCCTGGCCCCTGCTTGATAGATTACTCCGAAACTTTCAAGAAAGGAACTGAGGTTAATGAACATTTTTTGGGAAAGGTTCATGTTGATTTGTGAAAAGGGGCTGAAGTTATTAGCAAACCCAAAAAATTAAGTCTATGGTAACAAGGTGCCAACTTTAAATACAAAGTGGCGTCCGCCACTGTGTAATAAAGATTGTGTTAGGTCTATTTTGGGTTTGAGTACACACAGCACAGTAGTGTTACGTTAGATTTGAGATAATAACCTTCCTATATAACAACCTTTTAATATACTTTACAAAGAGGAGCTTACTTTGTTTGGTGCTAAACATTCCTGCTGCCCAAGCACAGAAGAGACAGCATTACAAAGTAGACCTTTCTACTGAGGAATACCTGGACTGGGATAACTGGTGTTTGCATCAAAACCTGTAGTGGCTTTGTGCTTGTGAACTGAATGTCAAGCTCACACTAATACATCCTATAAATGTACTCACGTCTTTGGTCTTTGGATTAAACCAGTGGCTGATGTCCTTCCCAGCTGCCTCAATGATAGGCTTCAGTAACACATTCCCTGAAATGCACAAAAGAGGGTCTTTATTTTTATGATTGTGGATTGACAGCAGACAAGAGAGTGCACCTCCAATCATTTTAATTTTGAGTTGTGAAGATCATCCACTTCTTCAAGTTTACTCATGAGCTACAAGAATACAGATCCTTGGGTGCCCAGAAAAGTCAATGAACACATGACACTGTTTGATGCAGTTTAGTACATTGAATATTGTGTTACTCTCACTTTCCTTCAAATTCACAAGTATTATGGCCACTTAGGTGCCTGTGTGTATATTCGAATAAATGGGCGTTTACCTTTTGTGTATTCCAATCCTTGAGTGTTTGTCATCGGTACATTTGGAGACCTGGTGTATTGATAATACTTACATATTATTATTATTATTATGGGAATTTTGTTAAGCGCCTGGTTTACGCCCATAGGCGTGTCCCCGCGCTATGGTGAGTAGGAGAACAGTCTAAACAGCCATCACAGTTACTTAGCGTCTGAAGAGATGAGTCTTAAGTTTCTGCCTGAACAGGGATTCTGAAAGCTCCAAACGTAATTCTGGCGGCAGGTCATTCCACCGTTTAGCGGCCAGATATCTAAATGATCTGCCCCCCATAAGTGCTTTCTTGATTCTGGGGATCTTCATAAGTCCCGTGCAGGAGGAGCGCAGCCTCCTTGCAGGCTCATACCAGGTAACCAGACTCTGTAACGGGGCAGGGGCTTTGCCTCTCAGAATGCGGTGACATGTGGCAAGAGCCTTAAATTCCACCCTGCTCCTAACCGGCAGCCAGTGCAAAGCCTGGAGCGCTGCCCTGGAGGAAGATCTTCTAGGAAGCCTCAAAATAAGGTGAGCAGCAGCATTCTGCAGCACCTGGAGGCGGTTGGTAACCTTTCCCGTGGCCCCCAGGTACAGCAGATTGCTGTAATCCAGGCGCGAGGTAACTAATGCGTGCACCAGCGTCCGGCGGGCTGTAATAGGCAAGAGATCCAGGACCTTCCTCAGCGTTTTTAGAACACCGAAGCATGTCCCCACCACTCGGCCGACCTGGGAGCCAAAGGCGAGATCAGCATCCAGCCATACCCCCAGGTTCCTTACCTCTTGGCGGGGAGCAGGAACCTCTCCTAGGCAGGATGGCCACCAAGCCGACGACCACGCAGAAGGGCTTCCCCCCACCACGAGCACCTCGGTCTTACTGCCATTGAGTTTTAGGCAGTTGGCGGACATCCAGGCTGCCAGTTCTTGCATGCAGGCTCTGAATGTATCCGCCACTAGACCGGGTGCACGTGAAAGGGATATTACCAGCTGCGTGTCGTCGGCATAGGACACAAGGCGCAATCCATAGCTTTCAACAATGGCCGCCAGCGGGGAGACATAAAGATTAAACAGGGTCGGACTCAGGGACGAGCCCTGTGGCACGCCCTGGCCCAGCCCAATCTCCCTGGAATAGCACTCTCCCTGGCGGACTTGGAAACATCTGCCTGACAGGAAGGACCGGATCCATCTAAGCGCAGCTCCTGACACTCCTCCGTTATTCAGACACTGTAGCAAGGTGGAATGAGCTACAGTGTCCAATGCTGCGCTCAGGTCCAGGAGGATCAGGGCCATGGTTTGGCCCTCATCCACTCCCTGTCGTATGGACTCTACTGCCATAAGCAATGCTGACTCCGTCGAGTGCCGTGGGCGGAAGCCAAATTGAGAATCATGAAGTAGAGAAGCTTCCTCTACAAAGCTCATCAGCTGAAGGTTTACAATTTTTTCAGCAATCTTTGCCATGTATGGCAAAAGGGAAATGGGGCGAAGATTGTCTAACCTATCGTAGCTGATATTGGGTTTTTTTTGGAGAGGAAGAATTACTGCTCGTTTCCAGGCATCCGGGACCATGCAAGTCTCAAACGAGATATCCAAGAGCTGACGGATATATGGCTCTAAGACATGCAGGCTGCTCATCAGGCGTCTGGGTGTGGTAGGATCTCGAGTGGAGCCTGATTTAATTGACCCACAAATCTGAATGAGTTTTTCCGCAGGCGGGGTTACCAGTGTCGTTAGCACCCATTGTTCTCCACTTGCCTCGCGAACCTCTACAGTCTCGGGGTCTATGACAGCCTGGATACAACTTGTGTATTTATTCTGTGTATATTCACAGCCCCAACTTGTTTATTCTCCATGCATTCAGATCTGGTTGTGTCTATATATTCAACATTTACATTCAGAAGTGTTTATCATGTATTATATTGTACTGTAACATTTATACAGTGCTTACTATCCCTATGTGGGGCACTGAAGCACTTACCTACACAGGTATCATGCTACATTGTGTAGGGTATGTAGTTAGAAAGGTACTGTTTTATATTTAACATATGTGGTAAGTGTTCAAATGTTATGAGTGAGGCCCACTGATTTATCATGTTAATGGAGGAGCGTTTAGCACCATAACGGATGAAGAAGTGTGAGTGATAGATGTGGAGTTTTTGATTTTCAGTGAGCTGGAAGCTTTGAACAGCTCTACATGCACCTTTGAGAGTTCTTCTGAACATAGCTCACAAAGCTGGTTCCTGAACTGCGATGTCAATTCTGAGATTTCTAGTTTAAAGTTTATGATCCTGGGCTGGCATTGGTGAGAAGCATAGCTCTGCTGGGATGGACTCTGTTACTGTGATCCCATATATGACTGGCATTGTGGGATGTCAAGCAGTGTTCACAGTATTGTCGGAGGATTGGGCGGAATCAGAATCTAGGAGGCCTGATGAGGTTCTCAATTTTAGCTAGCTAATTGAACAGTACAACAATAGTACAGGTTTGTATCTTCTTTAGGTTTAAATCTGTTTATTTGAGAAAGACAAAATCTGAAAACAATACAATGCCCATGTTGGGAGCCAAATAAGTGTGCAGAGCGAAAAGGCATAGTATGAAATGGAAAAACAAAATACCAACTCCCCCCTACCCCGCTCCTCCCCTCCCCACCTTATGTTGTGCCCCTCATCTCCACCACCTCTCGCACCACAGGCCAGGATTGTCACGTGGTGTCTTACGTTGCTGGGGGCTGGAATGGTTCCTGTAACAGCATGGGGAGTCACAGTATGCGCATATATCTGGGGCAGGTGAGCTCCTGAAAATCAGAGCTCAGCATCTGGGGCAGGTGAGCTCCTGAAAATCAGAGCTCAGCAGTGTAATGAAAGGGTGTCACAAATCTGCGAAGGAAGCCCCTTCTCCCTGGAGTAAAAGGGAAATGCGATCGGTTATATCCTAAGGTTTATATGTATATGTAAATCAGCCTAGGTCCTCCTAGCTGCTCAGCCAGAGTGAGAGATGGTGACGGAATGTTGGTGTGACTGTGATGAATGGAATGCCTGGGTGGATGAGTGGTGACAGTTGAAGATGGGCTGAGCAGCTAGGTAGGCTGCTCCTCGTGGGGCTGGCGTAGGAGATATGGGAGCTGGGTTAAGAGCTGTTACATGGCTGATCCTTGTTTGATACCACTTGACATGGATTAATAAAGAAGACTTTAAGAACTTACAACCTGGCTACCAGTGTCTTCATGTACAAAGTACAACATATTTTTGGCGACGAGCGGACCTGGACCCAAGCCTACATATGGATTTAACAGAAACCCAGAGACTACAGAGATACCAGCGCAACTACAAAGAAAAAGAAAGGAAACTAAAAGTAGCAGAATGGAGTAAAAGGCAAGCCAGCCCCACCATTGGATTATCGCAAGCTTCAGCTGTTAGCCGCAAGTCTTTTCAGCATTGGGAGCATAGTGGTGTGTCGTGGGATTCGTTTTCATGGTGTTCTGTTGGACGTGTGTGTCCACTTGCAACTTCTTCAGAAAACCACAGGTACTTTCTGTTTGTGTGCTCATTTTGGACGCGGTTGTTGCACACAGTAGAGGAGCCAAGGGGAACAATATTTTGGTTGAAGTTGCAACTTGAAGGTTTTATTTCTGACTTTCAGTGTTTGGGGTCCGTTCTGAGTTTAGATTCTTTGTTTTACAATTTGTTACATTTCGGCAACTAAGTAAAGTTCACAGATGAACAGTTAAGTCAAGCATGTTTTGGTGAAAGTAAACACTGTCTGGGCTGGCTAATGGTGGGACCATTCTCACGTGTGGTTACAGTGTTCTATTGTACTTTAGTCTTTGCATGATGTTTATAGTATTTTTGTTTTCTTGATGAAATGCAAGGTTGGTCTGTGTCAAGTTCATATAGGGTGAGATGTCACTCACCGGCGTGACGCATAGGGGCATATTAGTTTTTTTAGGTGCATTATTAATTAGTTTGTCTTGAGTATGCACTACTGAGCGTTTGTGTTAAAGTTTATTACTTTTACAGCACATTTATTGCATAGTGATGCCGTAGCTTAGCTTCATTTATGGTGGGACATCCTAGTACAGTTTAATAAGTTGTGATGCCATAGTTTTTATGCTGTTTTATGGTTGGGGCGTCATAGTCTCCTGGAGGGTGGACATCACATGTTATTCCCACATGCGGGTGGTTTAGGTTTTGGTGTGTGGTTCCCATCTTCTTGTGTTGTGTTGGTAAGTCGCATTGCGCTGCACGTTTTATATGTTTGTATGTGTGTAAGTCGCCCTGTGCCTCACATGTTGTCCTGTATAAGTCGCCCTGCGCTTCAGATGTTGTGCGTAAGTCGCCCTGCCCGTCGCATGTTGTCCTGTGTAAGTCGTCCTGCCCTTTAGGTGTTGTGTGTAAGCCGCCCTGCGCGTCACATGTTTTCCTGTACAAGTCGCCCCGCGCTTCAGATGTTGTTGTGTGTAAGTCACCCTGCGCCTCACTGTATGTACCCTCTTTGTGGTCCATATTGTGGTACACGTGTATTTGTAGTGTGGTTCACCCTTGTTGTCTGTTTATGGCCTCTGGTGTTTGTTGTGGGGTGTGTGCTCCTTTCACTACATTATTTTCTTATGTGTTTTTGGGAAAGGATGGGGTTCTTGCTAGTTTAAATGTAATATTGCTTGACTGTGTTTTTTCCTTCCCAATTTGATTTTGTTTGATGGTTTCAAATCTGATTATTCTTAATAATTTTCATGAGGGAGGATGGGAGATTTTAATGCATGTTTTTAATGTGTCGTATTCTGCCCATCTTTTCTTCTTTGCTTTGTTCTCACTTTGGTGATGTTTTGAATTCATGCTCATCCCTTAGTTATGAACATTATCACCTTTTTGTGTATAGTTTTTTTCTTTTAAAATGTAAGTTTTGTTTTCATTTTAAAAGGAAATGGATACTGTTATATCCTATGGTTTATATGTTTATGTAAATCAGCCTAGGTCCCCCTAGCTGCTCAGCCAGAATGAGAGATGGTGACAGAATGTTGGTGTGACTGTGATGAATGGAATGCCTGGGTGCCTGTGTGGATGAGTAGTGACAGTTAGAGATGGGCTGAGCAGCTAGGTAGGCTGCTACTAGGAGGGGCTGGCGTAGGAGATATGGGAGCTGGGTTAGGAGCTGTTACATGGCTGATCATTGTTTGATACCACTTGACATGGATTAATAAAGAAGACTTTAAGAACTTACAACCTGGCTACCAGTGTCTTCATGTACAAAGTACAACACGATCCATGCCCAGCACGTACCACAACCTATGTAGCTACCCCTGGAGCGTGGGAGTCTGATCTGTGCACCAGTGAGACAATATATTCTGCAGGGCCACACCCAGGGCGACTCCCATCTGCCTGCCCCTGCGTGAATTAAGGGGAAATGTAAGCCTGCCGGGTAGGCCTAAGAGAACATATGCCGGGAAACTTAGTATTTTAGTGTTAAAGTGCTTATCGACCTCATTAGGGTTCTATTCCCAGTATGACATAAGGTTCTGTTCCCAGTATGACAGAAGCGTTGGACAGTCCCACAAGAAGTGGGTCAGTGTGCCTGCTGACCCCCACCCTCTCCAGCCCCCTGGGGAGCGGCTGTGGTTGCCCTTGTGCAGTCTGAGGGGTGAGATACCAATATGTCACTATCTTGGTGGCAGTTTCTATGCTGAAGATGTTGCGAGCCGAGTGTCTAGCCGGATAAAAGATGTCACCCCCATTCCTTCGGTGAGAATGTGGCAGGGTATGCTCAGACGTGAGTCCCATGCTCACTTTGCAAACAAGCAAGCCGGGCTGAAGACGGCTGTAATGCCAGATACCTTGTTTCCGGTCCAGGGAAGGCATGGCTTGGCAGTTCGGGCTGGACTGTTCCCATGAGGCACAGGGTCAGACTGATTTGCATATAGCCATGTCTGAACTGGGGTGGCAGAGTGGGCTAAAGAACGGTGATGGATCAAACCCAGATCTTTTGACTGGGTGTGAGTGTTTGATTGGTTCAGATGCTCCGTCCATCACCACCCACTTTTGTACTGCCTCTGGCCTGCAGATTTAGCCAGCTGTTCGGGAGGCTGCAAGAGATGGTAAAGTTCTGTGAGACGTTTACTAGACAGTTTGGAGAGTAACCATTTCTCATAAGGAGTGCGCAATCTCTCCGCCCCTTGGCACGCCGAGCAGGGCCGGCCCTAGGCATGTGCAAACTGTGCACCTTCACAGGGCCGCCAAACCCAAGGGGCCGCCACGACGACCGTCACCGAGCCGAGGATCGGATCGGATTCGGATTGGAACTATCACTGGCGGCCCCCTGGCAGGATTTGGCGGCCTCCGACGGCGCGCGTGAGCGCTGTGTTGTTTACAGTCATACTCATTGGGTTTGGTTTACTTGAAGTTGCCCAGGCAGCCAGCCAGCAGTTGGGTCCCAGGGCCGTCAATCTTACCCTATGACGACGTGACGGCCCTGGGACAGCCCCCGCGCGGCGCGCTGTGCGCAATTGGTGACGCGTCACGGTGCTGTGTGTGGTCACGTCACGCTCCGCGGCGCCTCACTGGGAGAGTGCGTCACTGTGAGCGGTGCGTCGATTCCGAGTCCGAGCTCGTCAGAGTGCGTCACGGTCACATCGTGTAGAGAAGAATAAAAATCCTAATCATAAAGAACAAATAAATTAACTGACTCCTCGTCCTGTCGCCCGATCATCGCGATAGAGACACTAGAACACCTGAGTGTCCTCCGACAAGTCTCTTCCCCGAGAGTCCGACTAACGCCGGTGAGAGACTGCTCACAAAATATATTTATAAAATGACTTGTAACGCCTGCCTGTCTTTCCAGTTGAGGAGCTGCCTAATGAATATGATTATCATGAGTGTGTACTGTAATAACATGATGCGCAGCAGCAGCGTAGTCCGAGTCGTCAATAGTACTGAATGGTATTGGTTTGTGTCTGCGCCCCTGCATTATGTTCACGAGATACGACACGCGTGTCGGAGACATAATCAGTTATTCCCATTTTTATGTATGCAGCAAAAATCCTAGAGCAGGATTTCTTTGTTAAATTCTTTGATGCTCACATTGCTCACGTGACAGTAGGCATATCGTTTATGTTTTACTAAATGCTTCTACCTTGGCCCTATTGAAAAACAGTTTACAATTATAAAAACGCACGTGCACATAATTGGTTTTGCCCATTTAATATTACTTTTAACATGCACACATGAAACAAATAGTGGGTCATTTTCCTTTATCAGTTTTTTCCCCCCAAATATATTGCAAGTATTTTTCTCTGTCAGTTGACGGGTTCTGTTGAAAGATACGTTTTTTTTTCAAAGAGCATTAGTGCGGGTTTCTCACAGATCCCTCAGCCCACGTGTGACGTCTTCGTTGTCAGGTCAGGTCGATGAGAGAGATGTTTTCTATTTTCATAGTCACGCCCGAGGATTTTACCTCGCTAAGGAGCGCACTTCAGATTTCTTTCATTAACAAGACTGTACGTTTTGGCCGCAAAAGAGCCACTGGAAGGATTGTTCTCATTTTCTTTGTATTGTTGATCAAGGAAGTTTAGTTCACTTGATGAAAATGCGACTTGTTAGGCACGACTGCCAAAATGTCCTTTTTCGAAAGATTGCCATAATAAGGTGGATTTGCAAAAAACTCTTTTGAAAAACTAAAAGTTGTATGTAAAAGAATGATTAAACAACAAAATGTGTTTAGGTACTGCCTGAGCCTTTTTCTAAAGCATTCCGAAATTCGAATCATGAAATGTTTAAATCCGATATTAAATTAAACTGCACCATCGTGATGAGTGAATGAATGAGTCGTATACTACGTTGTCACGTTCAGTATATGTTCTTTGTAGCACTTTGTGTAAATTGCAAACATACGGTTACACTTTCAACAAACCAGAAGCAGGAGTCAGTAGTAGTTAACTGAGTAATTATCACACCCGCAATGACATAGCACAGAGCTTGACCTTACACTTCAGCTCCTCTTGTGTTTTGAATGCTCCGCAAGCAGGCCTGCCGCCGGGATCCATGTAATACATGATCACCCCTTGATAGATTTTTTTGTAAACTCAGACAACCACCTACTCTTAACTCTGGCTAGTGGCTACGAGCATCCAAAGTCATACAGGTAGTACGCACAGGCCTACTGCGCACCTCATAGAACAAACTGCTAGACTAGAGGTTTACTGTTAGAAGACATACGACGTGTGTCACAATGCCCTCCTCCTCCTAAATTGTATCGTTCTGAGACGAATTCGGAAGGGTAGGAGCAGCCGCAGGTACTGGTAAATCATCTAACGACTTTGCTGGACGTATTATTAGTAAAACACCTTCCTGAGCTCCGCCCCGTCCGGACCCCCTCTTCCGGGGGCCCCCACCTACGCTCCCTGCACAGGGCCACCATGAGCCTAGAGCCGGCCCTGCGCCGAGGGTTGCATCACCCAGTGACGTATCTGCTGGAAGTGATTTCGTTCAGTTTCCGGCAGGGCAAAGTCAGAGCGCAGGTCCTCAAAGGACAAGGGACCCTCCACATCGAAGCGGCCAATCGATCTGTGTCTTTCACCGTCCCAATGTTTGAGGGCTATCACGTCGACATCCGGGGTAAAGTCGGGATTGTTAGTTATGGGTGTGATTGGCGATGGAAAAGTGGTAAGGCCGCTTTGTGTGGCTGTCTCATCCCAGGCCTTCAGGGTTGCCCGCGTGATCGGTGACCTGTAAAGCCCGGGGGCGGGGGCAGTGAGTTTTACGAATAAGGGGGACCTTCCACAGGGACTGGCCCGCCGGGGCGTGTTCCATGAATATCCAGTGCTTTTCAAACTCGCTCTGGGACCACTCCAACAGAGCCCACACCTGAGTGGCCTTGAAATAACGATATAAGTTGGGGATCCCTAGGCCGCCTTCCCCTGGGGGTCTATAACTCAAGTGTCGTGTATTTCTATAGGTTCTGAATCGATCCCCCTATTCCTGACCCTATTCTGGTTAAACTAACTATCTAGTTAACTAACAGTCAGCCCATGAGGCAAGAAATCCCCCATGATGCAGATACCGTTATCTGACGCAGTCACACTACGGCACAGGAACGTATTATCTGATTAGGTCATAACGCTTGAGATCTAATTAGACAAGCGACATTCCTCCAGCCCCTGATAAGGCATACGACGTTCTCATAACAAATCAAACCTATGACAACCTGGATAATCCGTGCGGCCATTGTTTTGATTTCACAGAGAACTTTAGTAAAGAATGTGCTAACGAGCAAGTCGTATGACATCTTTATTGACGTACCTATGTCCATCCTTACGTCAATCCCGGCACCTTTAAGGTATAAATATTGCCGACCTTGCCCTATGCAAACACACGCGTGGTGACAAGACGGAGCAGCCACACTTGCCGAAGCCGAGAGCAGAAGCAGACCCCGCAGGCAGCAGCCCCGCCTTCCTGACGCGCTGAGAGACGCGCTGCTATCTCAAGCCGAGAGACCCAGCACCGGCGCTTCCGGGTAGCCCTCGCAGGCAGCCTGGAATATCGAGAGCAGAGAAAGAGATACCATTCCTCATTCATCCTAAATTCCAGGTACAGAACTGAATAACCCCTCCTAGAGAATTCTTTAGTTATTCACTTGGCAAAAACAAACTTAACTTAAACTGTAACTTTCTATTCCCGCCCACGCATTAGACTTAGGTCAGGTACACGGGGTAGGCGTATTTAGAAACACCAGTTGAGTACGTTTAGTCAAATGTATATGTGTATGTAAATATATTTTAATCATTTTTAAACATCATATGGCTCAGAAACCATATCAATGTTTTTACAGTATTATTTTATACTATTGCTTCTAATGTATGCACTTTACTTAACTATAAGTATCGCAATAATATCGATCCATTTCTCTTGTACGAGAAAAGAGACTGATCAATAAATAACACCTTTTATTGAACACGCCCGTCTCTTCCTTTTCTCTACATTCTGATGAGACTAAGAATGCACGTACTGACTGAGTAAAATAATTGCCTTGTGCTCACACGACTCTCGAGATTGACTCTTGATTAGGGGAGAGCAAAGTTGTCATGTTCTATGGTTGTCAGAAACTAATTCCCTTCTTGTCTAATCAGGGGAGTTAATCCTTCCTTGAACATTCGAGAAAGTTTCTAGCGAACTCTGAGCTTAGCTGGCAAACCCAAAAATTAAGTCTAGTATCGACAGTAGTAGACCTAGTTAACGTCTGGTCTAGGCCTTTACTGCTGTAGGTACTATTCCAATGCGCAGAGCCTATTGGGAAAATAGGAGCTACACTACATGGCGCCCAACGCGTTTGGAAAGGGCGATAAAACTAACGTAAGACATTTAGAGTAACTCAGTCGTGCTTTCTCACTCAGACCCCTTTTTCCAAAATACTCCAAAGACGTCTGGAGTGGGTGAAAGGTTATTATATCCTCCAAAACCTCGCAGGAGGGAACTCCTATGTATGGTTCTTGGTCTAGTCAACGTTGAAGGATAAAACAGTTCCAGAATATTGTGCATCTAATCTCTGTTTCCATAAAGAAACCTGATCTGCAAATAAAAATAATACCATCCTGTCAGTAAAATGGGAGACAGTGATGGAGAAAGAGAGGCAATTAGATTAGCTACTGAAATAGCAGATGCTGATGCTACCATGCAAACAGCAGACCCGGATATAATACTCATCCAGGTCGCCAAAAGGAGATCTATAACCTTAAAACTTATAGAAAATGGACTGACACCTAGAGGTGGCACAGTCATATTCGTAATTGAGGCACACTAATATCGGCAGACAGAGGTATACTATACATGGATACATTTTCCAGCAGCAAATGCTGTAACAAAGTACTTCCACTATTACAAAGTAGAGGAACCTCCTGAAACGTACACTCCTTTCGAGGAGGTGGAAGTACCACTCAAATTCCAAGAGCATTTGCTCTTATTTGATGGCGCCCTAAAACATAATAATCACATTACAAGGCTCGGTCCTTTAGGAAGACCAGGAGCAACGTGGCCGGTCTTAGCCGGATACACACCACATCCAGACATCGACGAGATGACTGCACCAGAGCTATTAATACAGCTAAAACAACTACTAAAAATTCACAGACAATTAGTTCAGTATGTAATGCGGACTTCTACAATTCAGCCAGCGATTAAACTACCACAGCTGACCTCTCACCAGGGGAACACAAATAAAATTACACCACAGAACATCCAATCCTGCCTAGGTAAGGTTCCAGCTAAAAGGGAACAGATACCATTCTGGTTGGCACAGAAAATCACCCAAATAGAGGCGGTGTTTCCTGACACCACCCCGCTAGAAAAACACAGGATTCTGACTATATGTCTCCCAATGGGAATCGCACCACACATTGAGGACTGTGACACTTGGGGTACAGTCTTTGCTTCCATCTACACAAAAACGCACGGTGTTCCATCCATTTCGGTAATACCAGATGTGCTAAAACAAATTCAAGATGAATATGGTCCAGAACCTGCTTTAACTCTTGGTATGAAATTACTGAAAGACTTCAAGCAGGTCTCGGCTATATTACTAGCCAACATAAAGGGTGAAGCAGCAAACGTGGCGATCCGCCAGAGGTTAAAAGAGACAGATATAGCAGACCAACCAGCTGAAATTGCCAGAATCATAGAAAAATCCTATGAAGAACTAGGCAGAGATAGTCTAGGTGGAATACCAGTAAAACCGCAACTGACTACAAGTCCAGAAAAAATGTTTTTTAATAATAATAATAATTCACCAAAAAAGAACTGGGATGGGAACAAACAATCCAATCCTAAAGAAAAGAAATTCCAGTCCAGAGGAAGGTCTCCTAGGCGAAAAGAGAAATCTCCAAACCCGAGACAAAGGTCACCTCAGAGTGAACCCTCTGGGAATAGATATAACCTTAGAAATAGGGATAATATTAAAAAACCTGATAGATATCAAGACATTGATACACGTCCCTCTCAATCTTTTCAGAATTCCTCGCAGAAATCGGAAAGTAGAGGACGATCAGAAGAGCACGCCAAGTCCAAAGACAAGGAACCTGCTCAACTGAAAAAGAAATCACAATTTCCAAAAAAGAAGGTAGCCAGTATCAAGGTAGTTAACAATGCCGAGAATACTGAGGACACAATTGAAAAACGGAGAGTGGGCCCAGACAATGCTAGACAGCGCAGCAGAGGTGAGCATAGCTCGCAAAGTCCTTATGAATCATCTGGAGACAGTGGACACGAATGAATACCTTCAAGTGGAAACTGCAGATACCAGAGTTAGCAAGCCCCACAAAATATACGAGATAACATTACGTATAGAGGGAGATAAGACTAGGAAAATAAGGGGACTATTTTGGGATAACCTATCCAAGGGCTATGACATCCTTCTAGCTGAAAAAGACTGGCCACCGGAGTTTGTCAGGGAGTGCCCTCATGGCGAAGAAGTAATTATGCCTGCCTTCTCGAATCAAATACCGATTCATAAAAAATACACACTTGCTAGAAAGTGGGCAGTGGCCTTAGCACCTGCTTTATATAAAAATCACGTAGGATGGGATGAGGATTCTCCTCCTCACAAAGTCCAGTTAAAATCACAACCAACTGCACAAAGGCAGTACCCAATTAAGCAAGAAGCTAAAAAACAAGTAAATGAAATACTAGATCAGCTAGAATACCAAGGGGTGATTGAAACTTGCACCTCACAAATGAACAATCCTTTGTTTCCGGTCTCCAAACCAGACAATTCGTACCGTCTAGTTTTGGATTACCGACACCTTAACACATGTTGCAAAACTTTTGCAGTGCAAAACTCACACAGTGCTGCACTAATGAATAACATAGTGCGCAAAAAATACAAAACAACCTTGGACATCTCCAACGGATTCTTTTGTCAAAACATAGCACCAGAGAGCAGATATTTAACTGCATTCTCAGTAAATGGCACTCAAAAACAATTCTGTCGGTTAGCCCAGGGGTACAAGAATAGCCCGGGGGTATTCTCAGCGAGAGTAACAGAATTACTACAACAATATGATGATGAAGCATTATCTTATGTCGATGACATTTACTTAACAGATGATGACTTGGAGACTCACTTGAAAAGAGTGAACACCATAATACTTGGTTTCGCTGCAGAGGGTTACAAATTCAACTTCAAAAAGTCCAGAATTGCCCATCTGACGGTCCTATTCTTAGGATATGAGTTATCAAGTGAAGGCAAAAGCCTGACAGACAATTTCCTAGAGAAATGTGCCGTAATCCAAGCTCCTAAAACACTAAAAAACCTACAGTCAATTCTAGGCTTCCTAAATTTCGGAAGAACTTACATTGCTAATTACGCAGAAAGGGTCAAGCCCCTTTACGATCTAATTAAACCAGACTTTAAAAGATCCAGTTGGACTCAAACTCACACAGAAATTTTGAGATCCTTACAAACAGACATGCTAATTAAAACAAAATTAGAAACCCGTGATAATACACGCAACCTTGTGATCCGAGTCATCCCAGGGAAATGCGGATACACATACCTGACCTCTAATGAGGGAGAAAAGGTACCAATTGCATTCAAATCACATTTGTACACAAAAGCTGAACAGAGATTCAGCAACAAAGGAAAAATGGTTCAAGCAGTTCAAACCGCAATAGCTAGAGAAAAAGACATAGCTGATGGTCGACATATCACAGTCAGAACAGCTGAATCAGCCTTCGAGGCATTAACAACACCGTGTAATTTACCAACAACAACATTGGATCCAGATTGGTTGCAATGGGTAAATTCAATCACAACGGACAAAGTATACTACTTCTTTGATCCAGAACTAGAAGAATTGAAAAATCTAAAATATGAAAAAACGTATCCTCTGCCAATCGACATTCTGCCTCTAAGACATTACGCCTGTGTAATCTATACAGACGGACATGCTCAACCCTCCGTTTGGGGAGAACATGCATACAATCCCACATGTGAGATTACAAAAGAAGTGTGGCACGGAGGTAAACTAAGACCTCTATTAACAAAATCACACTCAGTAGAAACTAATTCAGAACTGCAAACTGAAATATTAGCTTTGAAAATGGCGCTAGATAATGTGGATCGCGAATTCCCGACGCTTATAGTGTCAGATTCATATTTCTGCGTCAAAGCATATAACAAGGATTTGCAGACATGGATTCAGAACGGTTACAAAGATGACACAGATGCACCAATAAAGCAGAGACTTCTCTGGGAACAAATAGCTCTTTTGAAGAAAGAACTACCAAAGACTCACGTGACTCACTCACTGAGTCATCAACGTGATGGCGTTCACGTTGTGGGGAATTCATTGGCTGAGACAGCCGCAGCGGCAGCCACTAAATCGGCTCCCGTAGATCGAAAAAAGCGTACATTAAAATACATTGACGGCGAAACATTGCTGGCGGTGAAAACGTCATCAAAAGGCGACTGCTCAGCGTTACCGATCAACTATCCACTCAATTATACATACATAATCGATGCAAACTCCGTCCCTTTTGCTCGAATCCCTGGAGTGGGGGATAGAGTGATTCCAAACATGGACAGGAGAAACTTGTTAATCGCAGACGCACACATGGGCGAGGGTCACAGACACCTTAAATTAAAAGATTCTCTGGAAGAATTACAATCACGGTACTGGTGGCCAGGCATGAGCCTGCACTACACCATGTTTGTAAAAAACTGCCCAAACTGCAACAGAGATCGCAGTGGGGAGAGAAGCAGTTTAATACCTCGTCGTATCAAGGCAGATAACATCTCCACTAAAAAGAATGGCTTGCGATTAACATATACAGGCTAGTTCCCACTTATAATGTAGATCCACAGCACTCGGCTGACGTCCGGACTGTTATACAAGATTTGCGAGTCTAAATGGCATATACGCTAAGAGCATGCTACGTTCGACCATTTTTTTCTTTTTCTCAGGCAATCCAGCCTGGGGGGGGAAAGAATGGCCAAATGAGCACAGCCCAGCGGGAATCTTCTCACTTCCTTCCTGAGGGTATGGGATGGTGTAAAGAAAAAACCAAGACAGAAAGCAATCTATAATAGAAAGGATACTAGGTTCGGGCGCTTGGTGGGTCAAACATCTAATAAGTGTCCAACGTAGTCTAAATAACTTGCCAAGAAATTCTCTGAAGGGATTCAGTCCGTACGAATTATTATTCGGAACTAGGATGTTGATCTCTGACCTTGATAGTCAGACTTCAGTGGTAATAGAAAAAACCTTTGATGTCAAAGACCGTTTGGCTATTTTGCAGGACTTAAACAAAACAAGAAAAGACCTGAGCAACATACAGTTGAAACAACAGCCAACAACCACTGAAGAATCACCACCTGTCCCAGCAAGACCTGTCTGGATTCCAAAAGTCGGGGATCTAGTCAGGGAAAAGATCGCGGTAAAGAAGGAATTTGGGCCTTCTTACAGAAAAGCAGTTCCTGTCTTGTCTGTCAACGGGACAAGATCAGTTGTACTACCGCCACTTGCTGGAAAAAAGGAGAACCGAGTTGTATCCATCGACCTGGTAAAACCACAACATGTGGCCGATAACAAACAGTAGGCCAAGTGGACTCCCAATAAGTAGCAGAACACCAAGGTTTGCTACCAGTACAGAGGTCCTATCAAAGAGGCTCATCACATTCGAAACGCCTACAGAAGAACAACAAGGACTATGCAACAATGCAATAGAACTTAGACCTCTGAAAACCCAAATAAAGACATTTAGTAGAGACACACCAATCTATACAGAAGTACCAAGTGAAAATGCAAGAAACAAAAATCCTGAACCAATTGGAACAATTGACAGAACTGCATCCGGTTACTTCATCAACTTCGATGATTCCTCTGACGGTTTCAGCGAACAAAAGACACAGCCATCATCAAAATCCTTTAAAGACAAAGCGAAGGAACTTTTGAAACAACTAAAAGAAACATATCTGATTTCTCCATGGATTGAATTTTGGGTGGGTTTTGGTGCATTTATCCTCATACTTTGGCTCATCATGGTATTTACCTTGGGACGCTTCATTGAGGGAAAATATGCTAAAATGGACACAGCAAGTCAGAACATCAACTTGGTCCTCAAACCACACACATCTTCACACGTCGAGAAACGAGAACTTTCTTCAGAACTTTCTTCAGCCAACTTCACAGCAATTCCAATACCTGGTGGGGTAGCCTGGGACAACACTGACTATGAAATTTATGGTCCGGTCGAGATCCTGAAATATCCACACCAAATCAAGATCTCTTTGAGTGACTTTGCAAAACCAAACTCATTTGCTGATGATTGGGACTTTGAAAGTATTAACAATATGATGTCTGACTTAGTAATGTCTGCTAAATTTACAAAACATGATTATTTGCAGGGTTCTACAAATTATGATAGTATGTATTGCTATAACCACTATGGTAACCATTTCTTGCATAAATCTGCACAACCTAGAAATGTTTTAAGTTATAATCAATGGGAACATTGTGCTACACCTCCAAAAGGGAGCTCTAGAACCGTATATGACAAATATTCATATTTTTCAGGTTTTAACATAACTAATGCTGAAACATTTTATTACAAATTGTCAAACAAGACAGGGATGAAAACCATGATAACCAACACAAAATTGATATATTCGGATTCTTTCTTTGAAAAAATGAATACTTTTGGATTTGATTATTGGGACAAACATGTTGATTTGAAAAGTGTTTGGGGTACAAAAGAATGGCAAGTACAGGGTTTAGAAGCTTTGTTTAGAGCCTGCATGATCCCAGAACAAATGATATTTTTAAATGACACCGTCCAACAAACCACCTGTCTTGGCCTAGCAAAAATCAAAGATTTAAATAACCTATCTATTCCAAAGCCAACAATGTTTAGCAATAACTCTGATACAGATGAAGGAATAGACATAAACCATATACTTAACCAAAACAGAACACATCCTGATTGGAAACAATGGTTGATCTGGCCCACAGATACAAATAACTGTCAAGATAGATTCCTGAATAAAACACAGGGTTTCAAAATGACCAGGCCAGACCCTAGATATCCCCAAAGACATCACCCAGGGATAATAACAACCTACAGTGTGGGCAAATTATGCCTTCAATGGCTACAAACTTCCACACTGCCTGAAATTAAGCAACACCTAACTTTACTTACTGATGGTGCTGACTTGCGTGATTTCATACTGGGACCACGCAAACAGCGTCATAAGCGTTTCATAGCAGCCTCTGTATATGCAGCATACAATGAGGCCTGGAAGGTTACTCAAATTGAGACAGCAGAAAGAATACGGGAAATTGACCGTATTAATTTGGAAAAATCACTTTCTGTAGTGGACAATGGGTTAATGACTCTGTCCTCCAGAATTTTTTCATTGGACAGCATTGTGTCTTCAGCAATCGATATATTATCGCAAGACTTACTATTATTACAACATGGTCAGTCACAATTGCGTTCTATTGTACAGCTTGGTTGGACGTTACAAAATCTGCGTTCAGGCTATGTGCCTTGGCGTTTAATCAACACAACGTCACTATTCCAAATCTTTAACCTTACTGATAGACAAATCGGCATGGCGCAGAAGGGTGCTGATTATACAATCTTGAGCATTGAAAAACTAGAAAGATTACCAATGACAATGTCAGAACGACCTGTCAGTGAATGGATAATACACGGAATCATAAATATTCCAATCTCAACCTTCAGGTTTCAATACTGCCAAAAATATATACAGGCTGGCATGTACGAGAAATTGGGAAAAGGGTACCTTAAAACAACTTGGAACCTGCCCTATTCACATGCATGTGTCAGTAACAAAGGACAGAAAGTGTTTCTTAGTGGCAACAATTGTGCTATGTCACTGAGCGGCACGCTTCTGTGTAACGGTATTAGTTTGCACGGAGCCTGTGAAGGGAATTCATACAACCTTTCATGTCACCAGCAAGGCGCACCTGCAACTGAAATAGAACCATTCTTTCAAAGACTCTATAATGGGAGTTACATTCTTATTGTAGACCGCAGATGCTGTAGTCTTATGCCCGGGACTCCTTATCTCGTCACTACGACGGCGAAGGTCAAGTGCTGTGGACGTTCTTTGTTCCCCAGCTCCTTTCCAGACAGGGAGGCAAGGGCATGGCCCGGTCTGAAAATTACTTCTATTCGAATAGACACTTTAAGCAGAATGAAAACAGTGCTTCTTCAGACGCCTACAAGGCTCACGTCATCTAAAGAAACGTATGATCTACAAGTCGCAAGGACGACTGCAGAGATACATACATTATTATCAACCAATTCCCCCGTACATTTCGCGGAAATCCTGAGCGAAATCTTAAATATTTCTGATACCACAGGGGTCTCAAAGGTATTTAAGACAGTATTTTCGATGGCATTAACACCATTCAAAGCCATACTGGGTATTTTTCCAGACTTCGTCCATTCGATTTTTGGCGGACTTCCCCTGATCCTAGGACTAATTGCAGGAATCCTATTCCTAGCCCTTATTTTTCGTTATGGCAACCCATGTCACAGAACAAAATCTCACGACAATGGAAGATACGATCCTAGCCATTGGATACCGGGACCGGATATCAAAAATCCTGGGACTCTCCCGGCTTAGAGACCTAAACATGACTTGGTTTCTATCATTTCGACCAATGTGGCAAAGGTGTGTTTTACCTGTACTAAGGTGTCTGCTATGCGGAGAAGAATGCGTGTTAGACACCTGTCTGACGCTACAATCGGATGCGCCAGTGGATGCAGATACACTGTTGGTTCCTACCAAGGTTCACGCTTTGTGCTGCCCTCAAAGGCTGCCAATCCTGATGACGGCATTCCTGGAATCTTCACCACTGCGATTGAAGAGTAGTGAAGTTCAAGATGAAAGCAGCATCGAACAGGTACGACCTTCTGTCAGCAATGCAAATCAGAATGTCAATGCAGACAATCATGCGCATGAATGCATGGTTACACCTATTTCCGACTTAGTGGAACTTTCCCATGAAGCTGTTGACAGTTTTTTCGAAAGCCTGAATGATATGATGTTCTCTCCGGAACAGAAATAGAGACTTTTGAGTAAACTCGCACACGGCGTTCCCTGAATTCGGCCTTCAACTTTTAAAAAATAAAGTCACATGAACAATTACAATCCAGTTCACGGACAGCAACTTTTTTCAGCAAGCCCCTTAAAATATTTTTCTATATATTTTTTTCCGGGATACTGATCTTCTGCTTAAAGTAAGAAACTATTCCTAGAGAACTAAGATTTCTATTTTTAGATACTTTATATAGACTTTAGCTGCCCGCTGGTATGTTCACAAATATTTTATTATGTGATGAAATGGTCTCGACTTTCCTTTCTGTATAGCTATATTAAGAGCCATTTCATGTGTACTACTCATATACCAAAGAGCAATAATACATAAAAATGCGTGTTTACTTTTGCATTTAATTCATAGCTTAAGTGCATACAATATATATGACTGCAATTTTTCAGTATATTTGAAAATTTCGAAATGCATTTATGTATTTTGGGGTGGTAAGGTATACACTATACTCTATAGTATGTTGTACTATGTTATACTATGCATAGATTAGTAGATATGACCATAGTTAGCGTGGAGTGGGTGTCGTGTATTTCTATAGGTTCTGAATCGATCCCCCTATTCCTGACCCTATTCTGGTTAAACTAACTATCTAGTTAACTAACAGTCAGCCCATGAGGCAAGAAATCCCCCATGATGCAGATACCGTTATCTGACGCAGTCACACTACGGCACAGGAACGTATTATCTGATTAGGTCATAACGCTTGAGATCTAATTAGACAAGCGACATTCCTCCAGCCCCTGATAAGGCATACGACGTTCTCATAACAAATCAAACCTATGACAACCTGGATAATCCGTGCGGCCATTGTTTTGATTTCACAGAGAACTTTAGTAAAGAATGTGCTAACGAGCAAGTCGTATGACATCTTTATTGACGTACCTATGTCCATCCTTACGTCAATCCCGGCACCTTTAAGGTATAAATATTGCCGACCTTGCCCTATGCAAACACACGCGTGGTGACAAGACGGAGCAGCCACACTTGCCGAAGCCGAGAGCAGAAGCAGACCCCGCAGGCAGCAGCCCCGCCTTCCTGACGCGCTGAGAGACGCGCTGCTATCTCAAGCCGAGAGACCCAGCACCGGCGCTTCCGGGTAGCCCTCGCAGGCAGCCTGGAATATCGAGAGCAGAGAAAGAGATACCATTCCTCATTCATCCTAAATTCCAGGTACAGAACTGAATAACCCCTCCTAGAGAATTCTTTAGTTATTCACTTGGCAAAAACAAACTTAACTTAAACTGTAACTTTCTATTCCCGCCCACGCATTAGACTTAGGTCAGGTACACGGGGTAGGCGTATTTAGAAACACCAGTTGAGTACGTTTAGTCAAATGTATATGTGTATGTAAATATATTTTAATCATTTTTAAACATCATATGGCTCAGAAACCATATCAATGTTTTTACAGTATTATTTTATACTATTGCTTCTAATGTATGCACTTTACTTAACTATAAGTATCGCAATAATATCGATCCATTTCTCTTGTACGAGAAAAGAGACTGATCAATAAATAACACCTTTTATTGAACACGCCCGTCTCTTCCTTTTCTCTACATTCTGATGAGACTAAGAATGCACGTACTGACTGAGTAAAATAATTGCCTTGTGCTCACACGACTCTCGAGATTGACTCTTGATTAGGGGAGAGCAAAGTTGTCATGTTCTATGGTTGTCAGAAACTAAATCCCTTCTTGTCTAATCAGGGGAGTTAATCCTTCCTTGAACATTCGAGAAAGTTTCTAGCGAACTCTGAGCTTAGCTGGCAAACCCAAAAATTAAGTCTAGTATCGACAGTAGTAGACCTAGTTAACGTCTGGTCTAGGCCTTTACTGCTGTAGGTACTATTCCAATGCGCAGAGCCTATTGGGAAAATAGGAGCTACACTACACAAGTCCTTGCTCATTCTGGGTTTTTTATATGCCCAGACAAAAGAGAGGAACTCTTTTTGGAGTTGCTTCAAAGTGCCAGGAGAAGGCTGCACAGGTAGTGTTTGGAAAAGATAGAGTATATTCGGGAGCACATTCATTTTGAGTGCTGCCACCCTGCTCAAACAAGAAAGGCCAAATGGTCACCAGCGACCTAGGTCCCACCGGGTCTGTGTCAAAAGATGGGTGTTGTTTAAAGTGATTGTGTCTTGGATGGAGTTCGACAGCTTTATACCCAAGTATGGTATGGATTTCTGGTCCCATCGAATTGGACAGATCTGCCTAAGGGTGTTCGTGGTAGACAGCAGCAAAGAGAAACCCAGAGCCTGTGACTTGGCCACATTGACATTGAAGCCCGAGGCAGCGGAAAACTTCTCTAGCTCTGTGAGGAAGGCTGGTACTGACGTCAAGAGGGCCTCAAGTGTGGCAATAACATCATCCTCCTATAAACTAATGGTGTGTCATTCTCCCCCAAACCAGACCCCTGTGATCTGTTAGTTCTCCCACACTCTCTGAGCCAAAGGCTCCATATACAGAGCAAATAACAACAGGGAAAGCGGGCAGTCTTGTCTCATTCCCTGTGCTATTTGGAAGGGTTCTGAGGTGAATCTGTTTACCCGGACTGTCGCTGAGGGGCTGCTGTAGCTACTTAAGACCCATTTGCGGAAACTATTCCCCACCCCAAACCGCTCCAGAGTGGCTTCCAAGAATGGCCAGTGCACCCTGTCAAATGCCTTTTTCAGCGTTGATCGACACAATCACCTGCTCCACAGACTGCTGGTGTGCCTTATCTAGTAGCCTCAATGTGTTGTCGCTGCACTGTCTGGTTGCCACAAACCTGGCTTGGTCAAGTTCTATCAAGCCCGGCATCAGTGGTCCTAATCTAGCAGCCAGGATTCCTATAAATAACTTTAGATCGATGTTCAACAGGGATATTGGCCGGTAGGAAGCGCAGTGCCGCTGTCTTTTAAGGGCTTAGGGAGGACGACAACTGCGGTAAGGAGCATCGTGGGTGGAATAGCAGAGGTGTCTCCAATCGCGTCAAAAGAACTGGTGCATCTAGTTTAACTAGATGGATACTGGATGAGCAGCAGTCAGAAGGTCTCCATGGACACCTTGTTGAGAATGAGAGCACGCCCTGATGATGTACGTAGGGACGAAATGCAGTGACTGGGCTGCGTTGACTGCTTTTGATGAAAACCATTGATTGAATAACATTTTTTGGATTCATTGGAAACACAAGACTCCCAAGTGATTATTTTTTTAATGGACTGATGATAATTAAGGAATGAACAGTAATAATCTTTGAATTTTGGAAAGATAAATCATGCCTAGACTTTTACGCGCTCCTTTTCTTCTAAAATTTGATTTGATAACCCGCATCATGTAAGGGAGGGTCAATTTTCTACAGGTGATTGAGTAGAATCCCAGCTAAGTTGCCAAAGGAGATTCAAAGTTCAATGCAACTGTGAAAGTTTGAAGAGTGGGTAAAGGGGCTGGGTGGTGGATTAGGAGAAGTTTCATCAAGTTAAGTGCTGAACAAACTAATTTCACTTTCGACACTATGACCAAAGAAAGAGCCCCCTTCCTTACCGGAGTGCTGGGCAGCAAGCGGCGTCAGGTCGTACACCTTCCCCAGGAAGGACACCCAGAGGTCCTTGCTGATGTTGTGCATAGACACTTCTCTCGGGCTATAGAAGCGGGGTCGGTCCGTGGTCTCCACTGCGCTGCCCCGCTTCTCCGGGGACCCCAACTCATTCGATATGCTACCCCGCTTTTCCGGGGACCCCAACTCAAGCTGCGTTTGGTAAGACACAGAGAGGTCCTTGCTGATGCTGTGCATGGACACCTCTGTCGAGCAGGAGTCGGGGAGTTGGTCCGTGGTCTCCACTGCGCTCCCCTGCTTTTCGGGGGACCCCAACTCATTCTGTATGCTACTCCTCTTTTCCGGGGACCCCAACTCATTCGGCGTCAGGTCGTTGCTGATGCTGTGCATGGACATCTCTCTCGGGCTAGTGACAGGGGGTCGGCCCGTGGTCTCCATTGCGCTCCCCCACTTTTCCAGGGACCCCAACTCATGAGGCGTTTGATAAGACACCGAGAGGTTCCTGCTGGTGCTGTGCATGGGCCCCACTCTCGGGCTATGGACAGGGGGTCGGCCCGTGGCCTCCATTGCGCTGCCCCTCTTTTCCAGGGACCCCAACTCATGAGGCGTTTGATAAGCCACCGACCCCTCTCTCGGGCTATGGACAGGGGGTCGGCCCGTGGCCTCCATTGCGCTCCCCCTCTTTTCCAGGGACCCCAACTCATGAGGCGTTTGATAAGACACCGACCCCTCTCTCGGGCTATGGACAGGGGGTCGGCCCGTGGCCTCCATTGCGCTCCCCCTCTTTTCCAGGGACCCCAACTCATGAGGCGTTTGATAAGACACCGACCCCTCTCTCGGGCTATGGACAGGGGGTCGGCCCGTGGCCTCCAGTGCGCTCCCCCTCTTTTCAAGGGACCCCAACTCATGAGGCGTTTGATAAGACACAGAGGGGTTCCTGCTGGTGCTGTGCATGGACCCCTCTCTCGGGCTATAGACGGGGGGTCGGTCTGTGGTCTCCATTGCGCTGCCCCGATTTACCGGCGACCCCAACTCATTCTGCGCCTGGCCAGACACCGAGAGGTTCCTGCTGATGCTCTGCATGGACCCCTCTCTCGGGCTATTGACAGGTTGGTCCGTGGCCTCCATTGCGCTCCCCCGCTGTCCCGGGGACCCCAGCTCATTCAGCGTCAGGTCCTTGCTGATGCTGTGCATGGACGCCTCTCTCGGGTCCGTGGTCTCCATTCCGCTGCCCCGCTTTACCGGCGGCCCCAACTCATTCGGCGTCTCCATCTCCCTGACAACGACAGACCCAGCCTCCTGCCGTAGGTATAGAAACAGGACTCTGCAACACTCCAAACGCAACACCCAGCAAATCTCGCGAGATCAGTGCGGCCGCCAGGATTCGCAGTCCGCTGCTTCTGGGGTAACGTGATGTCACCCCCCAGAAGTTAGCACTCTAGATCTGACAGCTTACTATCGTCCTTCCTCTCTTTCTTCACACCGAGCACAGCTAGCTGTAACAGGCCTCCAGGTGGCACATTTCCCATAAAGCAGTGGACTACATATCCCAGCGCTCTAACTCATCTCGCGAGATTTGAATTGGTTGCGAAGTTTGGACCTACGGAGTCTGCTTATAACTATGGCCGAGGTCTCGTTGGAGGAAAACGGATGCAGCGGTCAAGGTAGTCCGGTGCTGGAGGTACGGAGGCCGTAGGGGATTCGAGGGCGAGATGTGGGGATTTTCATGTTGTCATACATGTCAATAGACCCGATTCAGGCGGGAGACTATCGATTTTTCAAGCAAAAAAATGCTTTATTTTAGCTGTCTCCCTCCTGAAATTGTATTTGAAATTTCCCACGTCCCTGTCCTAAAATGTTGGCATATATGTATTGTATAAAGGAGTGGTATATGTCAGCGCATATTAGACACTCCACACTTGAGAAGCAATTCAGGTATCTTGGTGAACAGTCGTGATCTGTAGCTGAGATACAGTCCCTCCTTTATAAGGCGAGATAACAGATATCCGTCCTTGTTTCTTGGTTATGGGAAAGAAACATTTCTTAGTGAGAGAGAAGGAGCACTTAATGTTAAAAAAAAAAAATATATATATATATATGTGGGATTTATACATTAGCTTGCCTCACTTTATTATCCCCGCATCAGATACCAAATTGACTTCTCTGAATAACAATAACTTACATTTTCCACGAAGAAAGGGGAAAAACAGTCCTCCAATTGTCAAGCTCCTTCCACTATTCTCTTCCATAGTCTTGTCCCCCTTCACGCGAAGTGTTCTTCACATGTTGAGCAATCAAACTCCTCATCAAATTATGGTGCTCTGCGCTTATCAATCAAGTCAATCAATCAACTCATTTATAGAGCGCACTACTCACCCGTAGGGTCTCAAGGCGCTAGGTGGGGGGGGGGGGTGCCGTTACTGCTCGAACAGCCAGGTCTTGAGCTTCTTCCTGAAGGAGAGGTGGTCTTGGGTCAGGCGCAGGTCGGTCGGGAGTGAGTTCCAGGTCTTGGCGGCCAGGTAGGAGAAGGACCTTCCTCCTGTTGTCGCTCTTCGGATGCGGGGGACGGCGGCGAGGGCGTGGCTGGTTGATCTGAGGTGGCGCTTGGGAGTGTAGAAGTTGATCCGGTTGTTGAGGTAGCTCGGGCCTTGGTCGTGTAGGGCTTTGTGGGTGAGGAGACGGAAGGTGATTCTTTTGTTGACGGGGAGCCAGTGCAGGTCTCTCAGATGTCCGGAGATGTGGCTGTTTCGTGGGATGTCGAGGATGAGTCTGGCTGAGGCGTTCTGGATCCGCTGGAGTCTCTTCTGGAGCTTGGCGGTGGTTCCGGCGTAGAGGGCGTTGCCGTAGTCCAGTCGGCTAGTGACGAGGGCCTGGGTGACAGTCTTCCTGGTCTCGGTGGGGATCCACCAGAAGATCTTCCGTAGCATGCGTAGGATGTTGAAGCATGACGAGGAGACGGCGTTGACTTGTCTGGTCATGGAGAGGGAGGAGTCCAGGATGAAGCCCAGGTTGCGTGCATGGTCCGTCGGTTTGGGTGCGGTGCCCAGGGCGGGGGGCCACCAGGAGTCGTCCCAGGCGGAGGGCGAGGAGCCCAGGATGAGGACCTCCGTCTTGTCTGAGTTCAGTTTCAGGCGGCTGGTCGTCATCCATTCGGCTACATCTCTCATCCCTTCGTGCAGGTTGGCTCTGGCGGCGGCGGGGTCGTTGGTCAGGGAGAGGATCAGCTGGGTGTCGTCGGCGTAGGAGATTATGTTGAGGTTGTGTTGGCGTGCGATGGCCGCGAGGGGGCTCATGTAGATGTTGAAGAGGGTGGGGCTCAGCGAGGATCCTTGAGGGACGCCGCAGATGACTTCGGTGGCCTCTGACTTGTACGGTGGTAGGCGGACTCTCTGTGTTCTTCCGTTGAGGAAGGAGGTGATCCATTCCAGTGCCTTCTCCTGGATTCCGATGTTGCCGAGGCGCTGTACTAGGGTGCGGTGGCAGACAGTGTCGAAAGCTGCGGAGAGGTCCAAGAGGATGAGGGCTGCTGTTTCTCCGTTGTCCATCAGGGTTCGGATGTCATCGGTGGCAGCGATGAGGGCGGTCTCGGTGCTGTGGTTCGCTCGGAAGCCAGACTGTGAGGGGTCGAGGGATCCATTCGTCTCGAGGAAGGCGGCCAGCTGTTTGTTGACGGTCTTCTCGATGACTTTGGCCGGGAACGGGAGGAGCGAGATGGGACGGTAATTCTTGAGGTCGGTGGGGTCTGCTGTAGGTTTCTTGAGAAGAGCGCTGAGCTCTGCGTGCTTCCAGCTCTCCGGGAAGGTGGCGGTGTCGAAGGAGGTGTTGATAATGTCCCGCAGGTGGGGTGCGATGACCGCGTCGGCCTTGTTGAAGATGTGGTGAGGGCAGGGGTCAGTCGGAGATCCGGAGTGGACGGAGTTCATTGTGCGGATGGTGTCTTCGGTGCTGATCGGAGTCCAGGTGCGGAGGGTGGTGGTGGGTGGCGTTGTTGCGGTTGTGGTGTGCGTTGGTTGGTTGCTGAAGCTGTTGTGTATGTCCGCGATCTTGTTGTGGAAGTAGGACGCGAGGGAGTTGCAGAGGTCTTGCGACGGTGTGATGTCATTGTTTCCGGCGTTGGGTTTGGAGAGCTCTTTCACGATGTTGAAGAGTTCCTTGCAGTTGTGTGCGTTGTTGTCCAGCCGGTCCTTGTATGTATTTTTCTTGGTGGCGCGGATCAGTTGGTGGTGTTTCCGGGTGGCGAGCTTGAGGGTGGTCATGTTGTCCGTAGTTGGTTCCCTTCTCCATACTTTCTCGAGGGCTCGGCAGTTCTTCTTGGAGCTCTTGAGTTCGTCGGTGAACCATGGGGTTTTTCTGCTGCCGGGTCTGCTGGGCGGGGTTCTCAGAGGGGCGAGTTCGTCCGCGCAGTTGTTGATCCACTTCGTGAGGTTGTCGGCGGCCTGGCTGGGGTTCGCTGAGCTGGCGGGAGGGTGCTGGCTCAGGGAAGCGGTGAGCTGGTCGGCTGTGATCTTGTTCCAGCTTCTTCGGGCAACCTGTTGCTGGTGTTGGTGGATTGTCGTTCTTTTGAAGGTGAAGTGGACGCAGCTGTGGTCCGTCCAGTGGAGTCCTGTTGCGTGGCTGAAGGTGACGTCTTTGCTGGATGAGAAGACGGCGTCGAGTGTGTGTCCGGCGAGGTGGGTGGGGGTGGTCACCAGTTGCTTGAGTCCGAGGTTGGCGAGGTTGTCGAGCAGGGTGATGGTGTTGCGGTCGCTGTTGTTCTCCAGGTGGAAGTTGAGGTCCCCCAGGAGGATGTAGTCGGCGGAGGGGAGGGCATGCGGGCTGATGAAGTCGGCGATGTCCTCGCTGAATCGTGTGCGTGGTCCCGGGGGTCGGTAGATCAGGGTGCCTCTGAGGGTGGTCTTCGGGTCGGTGTGGATCTGGAAGTGCAGGTGTTCGGCGGTGGTTAGGGTGTCGTCGGTGTTGGTCGTGATGCAGATGGTGTCTCTGTGGATGATGGCGATGCCTCCTCCCGTCTGGTTGGCGGTGCGGTCCCTCCGTGTGATCTTGTAGCCCTCTGGGATGGCGATGGCGATGTCGGGCGCTGAGGAGGCGTTCATCCAGCTTATGAGGAGTTAAGGTAAACCGCGTTGTCCTGCCTTTTGCCATTACTTCAGTGCAGTAGCACACCATCAAAGAATCTTGCATGTCACAAAATCACAATTGTTCCCAAGCCTGAAATCCATGAATTCTTTACTTGCTTTATGACCTGCAGATCTTTCAGGGTGAGAATGATCATTATCAAAGTGATTTTTGGGTGGGCTAATCATCACCCCTGTGTCCTTAATAGAATCATAACTTACATTCTCAGTAGCTATTATAGTTATAAAAGTTTACAGTCTATCTCCGGAGCAGAGGCAAGGATATATAAATATCAAATATACTTGTTTAAAGCTGTCTCGCCATCAATTATGTCACCTCACCAATTGGCTTAATGTTGCACTTTTCTAAAGGTTCATTTCAATGAGCTATCTGCTGCATTTATAATATCTTCTAGGCGCCCAACCAGCACACAGGCCTTGGACGCCACGAAGCCTCTGACTGAATGTGCTATGAAACTTGCAGCATTAGTGTCTGCCTATTGCATAATCCATTTTACGCACTTGTTGATGAACAGGAAAGACACCGCCTTGGAAGTCTTCTTCAACGTGATCGGAACTTCCCTGCTGGTCTTGTAGGCCTTAATACCGTTAGTTTAGGTTTCTCTGAAAACTGCAAAATTAACTATGTATTAGTTTTGGGCTTTCTGGCAATAGTAAAAGGTGTTGCGGCAGATTCATCCAACTCTGATGGAAAATTCAGTACATGCACAATTCCTACCCACTCTGAACCCAGGTTCCTCGCCCCAACACCAGCCATTTCCTCAAGGCTCAGCGGTACCTCTTTTTCATGCCTTTTGCCCGGCCTACTGGATAAGCCTGAAGCAAGTTCTGAAAGACCCAGGATCACTGAGTGGCCCCTGTAATCCTCCATGCTGTCATCTGCAGAGAATCTTTCAATATCAAGGGGTGTGGTTCCCCCAGGACAATCTATCAGATAGATTTGAACTTGGAAGACCCATCAGAGAACCCTATAATAGCTCCAGCTTCACTGCAATCCAAATCTGAGCCCTCCAAATTGGAGCCGCCAGCATCAGGTCTATTATCTGGCATCCCCGCTGCGCTGAGACTCTGGCTGTCTATGTGAACATTGGAAGAGCGTACCCCTGAACCTCATCCCAGTTTTGCAAGGAAGCATCCACCGCCTTCACCAACTGATTCGGGAAGCAACTAAAGAAATCTGGTTGCTGATTTTTTTTTTTTTTTTAAACCTAGAGGCAAATCTGACTGCCAGCATCACAACTTGTCCATAAAGGAGCCTCAGTGCTTTCTTTGCTGCCTTAGATAAAGATTGTTCAGACTCCTCTGGTAGTCTTTGTTCCCTATCTGCCATATCTGTTTAAGTAACATGGGCGGGGTAGTACCTGAAAGAAAAACCCATGCCCTTCCAAGTTATTCTGGGCTAATTCTGCCACATCAAGTGCCTTCCTAATATGCTGGTAGCAATTTGCTAGGTGTTACTGCCTCTTTCAGTTAAAATGTGGAGAAACATCAATTATTTGTTTTAGAGTTGGGCAGTCGTCAGATAACAGCCTTTTCAATGTCCAAGGACCACGAACTGTATACTTGTGTTCCAAGCAGTGTGTAGGCATCCTGATACAGTTGTCTAGCATTGCAGTGAAGCGAAACAGGCTGGCAGGCACCTAAACAAAAAGACAACTGATTATGTGCCCAACCGCCATGTGCAGTGCCACCTATCTGCTGCCCGTTTCTAGAAATCAATTATTAAATTAAGGAAAGCTCCTCACTCAATCCTGCTGCGCATATCGCAACCAATAGCTCAGTTAGCTAGCCACTGAAAAATATCTATTATATGCCAGTATCTACTGCTATATATACCACAAAGCTCACAGTAGAAACAGACTACAATAACCAGGGCTTTAAGTGGGATGAAAAAACTGAAGAGGTCTCTTAAAGGGGCGTGGCCAATGTAATTAAGGGCGTGGCTTAAACACATACACTAAAAATCTGTGCTTGGCATAGTGTGCCACCCAACTGGTATTTTGTCTGTGCACCCAGATATATAATACAAGTGACTTTACACCAACAACAATCCAAGACTATTGGCTTTGTCAATGGTTGTTAGTTGCATTAGCTAAATAAGCAACAACTATGGCTTCGTTGTATATAATATTCAAAATGCTTCAGTTCTGAAATTGTGAGATGGTTAAAGAACTATAGTGAGTCTCTTGTAGTTGCATCAAAGGCAGTGAAGGGTGGTACGGCTGAAGAATTAAGATTTGTTTTTCCATCCTGAGGCTGAGGCCAAAAATGGAGAGCTGGATAAGGACCCGTCTCAGCACTTGCTTTTTAGAACTGTCTGTGCTGTGCACCAGCAGGACCCGGACCACTTAAAGCCCTGACAGTACGTAGTCAATTAACTAAATGTTGCATGAAAGGTAGGAAAAATTAGCACTTATCTTTGTGCTGAGCACCAAAAAACAGGAAGAGCAGGCCGGGACTGCAGGGGAATCTATGCTGAAGGGAGCCTGATAATTGGGGGACTGTATTTTGGTACTTTTCTTTCTATTCGTGTGGCTCAGTGGCGGCTGGTGACATTTGAAAGTGGTAAGGCAGAAAAGTCGTGGATGAGTGCTACGTCGCAATAAGTTTGTGAAAAAAGAATGGGCAAATAGAGCATTTAAGGCAACATTGAGAGTGCAAGCAGGTTTATAAAGCAATTGTGAATCTGTAGACTTGAAATAGTTAAACACATAACAAAATACCCCATATCCTTCTGCATTAAATATGTTCAACAGTTAGGTTACTGTGGTGTGCAAATCTGCTTTATTTGCTGTAATTAACAGGGAGTCCTTTATCATCTAAATAGGTGAATGTGTCCATGTGTAATGTAACTACTTGCTCATGTAAAGTGCTCCAATACTTTCGAGTCAAATATACGCGTTATAAAAGTGCAAAAATAATTATATATATCTTTTCAATAGTTTGACTTCATGTGTTTACCCCATGCGTTCCTGGTTGACACGTGGTGCACAATTGCATTGGCATCTGTAGCAGAGCGACTGCAATGGAAAGAGGAGTCCAACAGCTACTCCAATCGGATCCATTCTATAAAAGCGCCTATTTCGAAATGCAGACAGTGCATTGTGAGGTAAACACATGCACAACCTCGGACAACTATGACATCTTTTAGACTTTCGAAAGCTCACTAAATCAGCTTTTTAAACAGTAATTGAGCATTAGGGCGCTGCCAAAGGCTTTCTCTTCACACATTATATGAGCGCCACAGCCCAGTACTACCTACGTACCAAGTAAGTCATAATCATGTAATTTCGGGCAAATTGCTTTCCCTCTATGCTTAAAAAGGAAAAAATGTACTGTAGCCTTTGCGCTGTGACTAAGCCGTGGAGCGTTTCAAGAGCCAAATTTTGACTTTGCTACACGTGCTGACAACCGGTATTGTAATTTACAATGCAGGCCATTCCTCCAGAGTGTTACATAACATCTCTAGGGCCTCACGAGCTGGGCTCTATCGTCATGATCACAGACTGCCTGGGCCACCGCCACGCACACCACACGCACTTGTACACAGTCACTGACTGGTGATACTATTACAGAAAAACTTATGTTACGGTTATATGAGGAATTGTGTTTTTGTTTGCTCACGATTGTCACTTTCACCTCATGTAATGTAACTTTTGCTTTTGTGATTTGTTCACTTGTAACGTTCACTTCTCATGTTTCAGTTCTGTTCCTATTGTGAAGCGCTCGGAGTCTGACACCCTCTGGTAAAGTCCGCGGCCTGTTTTGAACCAAGCAGCATTGCCTGGTAGCACTTGATGACTGTGAATGCCCTGACGGGGACTGTGGAGCTGCCTGAACACAAGGGCTGGGCCCAGCCTGCTGTGTGCGAACCACGAGCCAGAGAGATGTGGAGGCCGGATTGTTTATCTACGTGGCCTTGGAGCTGTGGCACTGAGGTGGAGGCCCCGACTCCGCGCTATATTTAAAAATGCATAAATAATAAAGAAATAACCCCAACACAGGCCCAGGAGTCAGGAGCGGCCGCGCTGTCGTCAGCGCTGCAGATATCAGGGTGAAATTGAAAACGGGGGGGGGGGGGGTGCCGGCTGCCGGGGCTAAGGGGCGCCTCCACCGAGGCCTAGCTAACTGGCTGGCTGTGGCTGCAGCAGTTGCGCGTAAAATAAAATCTGTGTCCAGTGCCACTGCCAGCCAGTTCATCAATCTACTAGTATCATCATGATCACTGACTGCCTGGCCACCGCCACGCACACCGCACAAAACACGCACTTCTTAGTCACTGACTGGTCAACTCAATACTACTATTACAAAAAAACTTACGTTACGGTTGGTTATATGAGGAATTGTGTCGACTGGACAAGATGAAGAAGTCAGAAGACACTACTGACTGACTGCAGCTGGCAGGCACGCCGCACAACTCCCGACAAGCAGTGATCACGAGTCACGACACGAGTCACGAGGTCTACTAACAGTGTCTGTATAATACACACTCTCCCTCGTGACTCTGCCTCGTCGTGTTGTTGTGGTACGCCAGGCGCAGTGACGTCACGTGCAAAGCCACTTGTGATTGGCCATACTTAGCACAGCCACCACCCACGCGCGGCACCAGTGCTGAACTCTGCGCGGTGTATACTCAGCCAATCCTGGCGCAGCTTAACAGGATTGGATAAAGAGCAGGGTGAATACTGCCCATATGAGACTCGGGGGACCCGGGTCCCTGCCTGTCTGCGAGCTAGAGGGGAGGAGGAGGAGGGAAGGGACTACCGCGTCTGCGCATGCGTGGGCCAGTCGTAAATAATGACTAGTCCAAAATGCGCACACACTGTGCTGCCTGCTGCGCTATTTCTGCTCAGCTGGCGCTGTCACTCACTCCCGCAGCCCCGCCCCCACACCCTTCCGCGATGTCCGATTCTGTCAGACTTGTCCTGGTACAGCTGGCTCTCATTGACGCACGCCTGTGAGTGCGCTTCTTAGGATAATTTATTTTTGAATCACTGCACATACTTAATTGAACGCGTGACGTGACGACGGTGGCTAGTGGGGCAACGCCCCCAATGGACCCACCGCCACTGAGTTTATGGTCGTTTAGAGACGATAACTTGGTAACTGCTGCTAAGCTCATAAAGTGAGGAGAGAGCATGCATCATTTTCACCTCCAGTCCTTACATAGAATTGTCCAAAACACTTTCAAGCCTTAATTTTGTACCAACATACATATATATGCAACGGGGGTTCTCTTACCAAACCATTGCAGAAGGTAAAATATCTTGCCATTTTTATTGAGAACTGTTGGACCCGGTCCTTTGGGCAGGTTCACCCCGTGACTTTTTGCTTTTTCCTAGCCTGTTTTTGGAACCTGGATTGGTGATTTTAGGCCTCTGCGCACTTTTTCACTGTGGTAGAGTGTAAAGTGCGTGTGCTCTCTGTATATGGATGGTGAGTGACCTGCCCTCCCATAGGAATGAATGGGGAATATGTATGCCCATGGTAGATTCCTGATGCATGGGGAGTGCAGGGTCGAGTTTGATATGTGTGAACTCGTGAGAGGGAATGCTGCAGAATGGTATATGCGGCATGGCTGTGTCTAGTCTAGAAGCGCCACTTTTAGAAGTTGGCATAATTGTGTAGTGAGTCTGCTGGCACGTGATTGGCTGATGTGCCTGGGCCTGCTGGTGGATGGACTGTCTGTTTTGAGTAGGACGGGGTCTGCAGGGCCCTGGAGGAGGGGGGTCTGAGTCAGCCATAGATGAAAGGCCCCCATCTGCTGTCACGGATGGGAGGGAAGAGCTCTGGTGGTACCAGGCGGTGCCTGTCAGCCCACCCTGCTGCCTCTCCCTCCGGATGGCCCACTGTCACCTCTGACCTGAGGCTGACAGGAGAGGGAAACCAGATGCACCCAGGGCTTAGGGCTCGCTTACACAAAGACTTCAAAAGACTTCAAAGCCTTTTCTGTGTATAAGAAGGGGCTGTGTTCCCTTCCAATTGGTTCTTGTTTTCAACTTGAATCTGCCAGGGGCTGCTGCTGCTTGGGCTCAGGGGATCCCTGGGCTCTGCCCAGTCCCTGGGCACCTGATGGACCTTTCCCTGGGTCTTAGGAGCTGCTTGCTCCATCTCTGGATGATCCTGGACTTTGAGAGGGGCTTTAGCGCTGGGGAGCGCTTATTCTGGCCATTAGCGCTGGGAGCGCTTTATTTGCCCTAGCGAGTGCCCACCTCGCTTATTTCTTAGTTTTACTTAACTTCGGCTGCTCACGCCGCGATTGCCGCGACCCGGGGCTTGCATCTGCCTGGGAAATCATCGCCGCAGCTCCAAAGCCACGAAGATTGCACCGAAGGGACTGCCTGCTGATTGGCGGCTGATCCGGGAAAGCCGCGCACAGATTGGGCCTTAGCGGAGGGCTCGACGAGGAAGTCGCGTCCTGATTGGCCCAGGAAGCGCTGACGTCATCGGAGGCGCCGCAGGGCCGCGCTGGGATTGGCCCAGCCCCCGAAGCAAGTGGCCGCTCCTGAGAAGCCGTGGCGGGAGCTGGGAGGCATCTGACCGTGCCCCGGTGAGTGGAGGAGCCGCCGAGAGCCGTGATGGAGGTGCACCTCGGCAGGGAGACCCGGGAGAAGTGAGGAGGACGTCGTTCTCGCCTCCCCCGGCTGGGGGGAAGCCATGGTGGGCCCGTCCGGTCTCCCGTGAGGAGAGGGAGACCGGAGCTGCTGCGCTTGGAAGGCGGGCCGAGGAATGGCTGCTGGGGCTCCCGTGTGCTGAGGGAGCCCCGAGTGAGCAGAGCGGAGGGGGCGCGAGGCACATGGTCGGTGCCGGCCCTCACCGCAGGCGGCGAGAGTGAGCCGCCGCCCAGCAGAGAAGCCGCCGCCCAGAGGAGCCCGCCCAAGAAAGCCCGGTGAGTCGGAAGGGCTGGGGAGGGCTCAGTGCAGCTGCTGTTGGTGCCGGAGAGCGGCACCTGGGCGGGAGTGGAGGTAGGGCGGCCCCAGCTGACAGTGGGCCGCCCTCAGGTTTCAACGGAGCCTGAGGCTCCAACGCCCATATTTTATTTTGAGAGCCCCAGGAGGCGCAGGGGGCATGTCGGAATTCTGAGCCCCCCGAGTGGGACACCGACGGAGTGGGTGACTTCCCAACGAGCCCTGAGAGGCTCCAACGCAGGCCATATGTGGTCAAGGAGTCTAGATGGCTCTTGGGACACCTCGGGGCATATTGTCGATGCCCGTCCCCTCCTGGGCTTGTGTAGTGCTGGTGCCAGTGAAAGCACCATGGTTGTTTAATAGCCCCAGAAGGCTCCCGCGTTCGGCGCAGTGTGGTGGCAGAGCCTGGGTGGCTCCAACGTTGCGCAGTGTCATGCCAGAGCCTGTGTGGCTCCAACGTGGGCGTAGGTGTTTGTAGAGCCTGTGTGGCTCCAGCGTGGGCGCAGTTTGCGCCTGAGGGTCAGTAAGGACCCTGTCACAGTATGAAGCTCCCAGCTGCCCAGCAATTAGTGGGCAGCTTCACCGTTTAGGTTTTGTGCGCTTCCCAGGTGCCCAGCAAGTAGTGGGCCCCTGCATCGTTTAGGCCCCTGACATTGAGACTCAGGGCGTTTTAGCCCCAACAAGGCCAGTTGGCCTAGGGACTGCCACAGGTGGTGGCTTATGTAGGTTTTGCGCAATTGTATGGTTCTTGCACCTCTGAATGTGATTTCTTGCATCATGTCTTATTCCTGCACCTCTGAATGTTTTTAGACATCATGTGACTATTGCGCTACTGTATGGAGAAGCGTGGCTCAGTGGTTAGAGGCGGCAGACCCGGAAGCTGAGATCGGCCGTGGACCAGGGTTCAATTCCCCGCCTCGGCGGGTCTCGGGCTCAAAAATTCCACGGACTCGACAATTCTCGCTCCGGTGCCTTCTCGACTCACGGGGTCACACTCTGCGACTCTGGGCAATAGCTTGCTTAATCTCCACTACGGCCCCTCGCGGCGGGATGCCTGGCTTTCACCTTGTGGATACCCTGCCGGGGTAACTCACAGGGGAATACCAGGACGGGTTCCCTAAGCAAGCGCATTGATGCCTTCGGGTGATACGTGCGCTATATAAGTCGCAATACATACATACATACATTATTCTGGTACCTCTGAATGTAATTTTATTGCATCATGTGCTTTATTCTTAACACCGCTGAATGTGTAGGTTTATGCATTATGTCTTTTCCTTTACTACTCCTCTGAATGTATATTTATGCATCATGGGTAATGTGTTCTTTCTTAGACCCCTAAATGCTGTGTGATACTTAGGGGGTTGTTCTTTTTAGTACAGGTGGTCCTAGTGAGGTCCTGGTCCCCTGCGTGACAGTCTCCTAAGGGGTTTAGGGTTGCGTAGGTGGTACTTACCTGTTCCCAGTAGTTACTGGATGTGATCTATAACTGTTACTTTGTGTTACAGTGGAGTTTATATACTTTTATTCTAATTTCTGACAAGTATTTCTATATCTGCAAAGTGTTGATTCAGACAGTGGCCCATGTGGCCCTGTCTTGTAAATAATCCCTTGTGAATATTGCCGTGCCAGTTGGCACAATGTACATGTGTAATTTCTATCTGATATGTTTTGACAATACAAAAGTTATTTTAATATAACCTTGTGAGGAGTCTCTTTTGTGGTGTACCTAGTATGTTGTTGCTGTTGTGCGCTGACGCAAATGCTTTACACATCGCCTCCGAGTTTAGCCTAGACTGCTCGTGCCAAGCTACCTAGAGGGTGAGCAGGGGTTATCTTGGCGTGTGACTTCCTTGCCCTGACTGGAATGGTGGTTTCTGCCTGGCTTTGGCATCAGCCTTAGCCTACCAGAAATAGCCGGTTTCCTACAAGAACCATTTATCTTATAGGCAGCAAATAAAGTTGTTTCAACTGCTTTCATCTCTCCACGTATAATTAGGAAAATTGCGCAATTTTTACCAGGTGAAATGCTCAAGACTGTGGTTATTGCATTGGTTCTTTCATGAATAGACTAACTACTGCAATGGGCTTTTCTCTGAACTACTTGTGAAATATTTGAAAAAGCTGCAATCTGTTCAAAACGCAGCCGCTCGATTCGTTACAAAGATTCCTAGACTCGGCTCAGTTTCTCAAGCCATTAGTTGTCTTCATTGGTTGCCGGTTAGGAAACATTATCTTTAAGGGACTTTGCATAGTCTTTAAGGGTCTGCACGCCGGGGCCTAAAGTACTTGAGAGATAGGATTAGATGGTATTTACCAAACCGGGCTCTCTTTTCAAGCTCGGCTCGAGATCTGTGTGTTTCTCGTTTCAGACGTACGTCCTGGGGTGGCAGGAACATTATACGGGCCGAGGCTCGACATTGGAATCTCCTTGCTTGGAACTGAACATTTTTACTTCTCTGCTTAGGTTCAGGAAGGAACTAAAGACTTGGCTATTCTCTCTGAACCTTTGAGTGAGGTATTCTTTCTGGGAAGTGGATATTATGGTTCTTTGATCCTTTCGGTCATGGGTAGTGCCAATACGTCTTCGGGCAACCGTTAGCACTTTATAAAAATCAAATCAACCTATTGATTTTGTTAGCAGTAGTACAAAGAGACATAGATTGATGGAATACATATCAGCCCAACATATGAAATGCGCCATATACATAGCATCAGTGTAAGTCAATGAGAAAAATAGATGCTTTTCCACGAGTAGACCTATTCAGCACAGTTTGACCCCTCCACTTGCCCCATACTCTTGCTTAATACACTGGTTTCTCTTGCATTGCACACAATCCAATCCATTTTGTCACAGTGGGAGGTGTTTCTATTTGGTGGCTATATACCGTTTTGCCACCATAAGGGCTGTGCCTAAGAATGAGCCTCCGAAACCCTCCAAAACTCCCAGGATGACGACAGCACTACTGACATTAAAGACATTTCATATGTAAATACATAGAGGAAACCCTTGGTTAGTGGCATTACAGATAATAAAAACCGCCTAGGTGCCCAGAAGCAAAGAGTGCTATGACTCTAGCACATTGGGAGACAGAGTAGTGCTTGGGCTCTTGTACATCTTCCTGATGCTTCCTATTGCCCACATATACCTTTCAAGGTGGATAGGTGCCACTCTTTTCGGTCTCCTGTTGAATGCCGCGTGCTTTGGGTGGGGGAAGAAAGGGGCATGTTTACTCCCATTCAGTTACTGTGCTGCCAGCCTCCCATCCTGTGCTGCCTCTCCACCCAGCACTGCAAGGATTGTGGCAGGTTTTTGGGCAAGGGCTGGTGCTGTACACAGTACTTCACAGAAGCAGGCCCTGATGTGCTAATAAAACTGCTAATGTCCTTTTCACCGCGTGACTGGTCAGTTTTTGCCAGATCTCCTGCCTAGAGCCTCTGTCTTCAGGCACTTGTTGCACTTATTCAACCCGACATAAAAACCTAGGCAACTGAACTTTGATTCAGAAACGAGTTCTTGAATGAAATGCTAATGATTATGACTTATGGTTGGTTAAGTTCACCTCTTACACCCCTATATCCCGTTCCACTCCGCCTGTGCACATATGTATCCTAGTAGCCAATTTATTGATTGTATGTTTTCATTCTCTGCCTACAAATGTATAAAAAAAGAAAAAAACAGCCATTCTATGAGCCTTGGCTAAATTGTATTCCATGGTGATATTGTCTCTGTATGTGTTGTCTATAAAAACAACCTTGTTCCTCTCATTTATGTTTTTGCAGGACTCGGATGGCGAGAAGGAGGACTCCCCATACCTTCGTGCCCGCCAGAAGCTAGAGGAGCTACTAAACAAAAACATGAGGATTCGTATGACAGATGGACGCACACTAGTTGGGTGCTTTTTGTGCACTGATCGGGACTGCAATGTCATCTTGGGCTCTGCACAGGAGTATTTGAAATCCACAGGTTAGGTGCTTTTGCTTGTGTTGTGTTTTAATTTTGATTCTGGATCGGTTTTTGAGACCTTGATGGAATCATCATCATCCTATTCCACATATTTATTGGAAGAGCTCTCCTCCTCTCCGCAGTGTTGCGAGTGGGCGGGGAAAGATTTTAGCAGTGAACTTAACATGTTAGTCAATGAAAGGGGCCAATTGAGGTAGGAGGTGACTATGAATGAACATTTACCTTTCAGGTCAGCCTTCTTGCTTCCACAGGTGTGTATGTATTTCTGCGATGAACAGGGCAGTGAAGGCTTCTGGTGCTTCCTTAGCAGAACTGGTTCTACATAATTTTTTCTTCGCTATAAGGGACTTTCCTAATTTAATCGGCAGTTTTCACTTATGGTTGTGACCTGACCGCATCCATTTTTAGGTCTCGCCTGTCGATGCGCATGCGCATCGAGCAAGCGAGACTATAGGGGCTCATCCACACTTTATCTAACTTGCAAGGAATCGTGGCGATTCCTTGCAGTGCCCGTGACTTTTAAGCTCAATGCGCATGTGCATTGAGCTTAAAAGCGCGTGCACATGCCCCCAGCCGCCTGCCTTGCCTACTCTCTTCCACAGCCTCCCCCAGCTCCGCCCCCTCACTACTTGATTGCACGGCCGCTAGGCCGTGCCTCCCCTACTCTCCTCCCCCCTCCTCCTCTCCTCCCCTGCCTGCCTGCCGCTAGCCTTGCCTCCCCTACTCTCCTCCCCCTCCTCCTCCTACTCTCCTCCCCTCGCACCTCTCCCCTCTCCGCCCCCTCCCCTGCCCGCCGTGTTACGGTGAAAGCACATGGTTATTGGTGTGTCTAGGCTCTAAAACAAACGTGGTCACAAAGGCATTCACTTTTCCTTTTAATTTTCAATGGGGAGAGCTGATACCGAGAACCCGTCCACACTCTGTTAATACTGAACAGGAAGGTATTAGAGACTAGATGCAGCTTTCCATTGTCACCGCTAGCTTCAGCCTCCCCTTTTGCGCTCCTCCTCCCTCAGATTCATTTGCTCCAGAGCCAAAACACCGGCCAGGAAAGCAGACCACCACTTCCTGGAGAAGTCCTGGCTCCAGCATTCAGAGTCCCCTCCCACCGAAGCTAGTTCTCCCTCCCATTGTTTGACTGGCTTTGGGCTTCTCCAGAGCGCCCTTCCTGCAGCTCCAATGAAGGTAGGCATGGTATAAGCAGCTGCCTTAAAGTCACAACAATGCACTGCAAAAAAGGGCGCACATAGAGCCAGGAACACATATACTCCAGCCTGACCGGAGGAACCATGTGCTGCACGCAAACACACTGTGTAGAGCGCCTCGCCAGCCGCCCAATAATCATTACCAGCAGTGCAGCGCGTGAGTCAGAGTTGAGGGGTTGGTGTGTTGTATTTTATTGTTATCGTTGATTTGGAGTGAGTTGTTCGGCACTCTTCTTAAGGGCAGCTTCTAAGTCACAGGTATGCTTAGCTGACTAGAGAGTCTGCTTTTTGTGGCAGGTGATATCTGTATGTTTAAACTATTCTGTGTTTTTAGTCGGTTTTCACATGATGTTTACTTCTTTTTCTATGTTTTCTATGTACCTGAGCTCGAGTGGAAGCTATTGAAGGATTTTACAAAAGCAACACTTATATAATAGAAGGGCACGTTCATTTTGCTTTAGGCACGGGGAAATTAAGTGACTTGCCCAGAATCTCAGGTTTTGAACAGACGCAAGGACTAAAGCCTGGTTCCACAGTTCCAAAAAACGGCAGCTGTAGCCCTTCCTACAACTGCTCAATACGTCAGTTGCAGCATCTCACCCTCACATTATCCAGTGCAGCATCTCACCCTCCCATTATCCAGTACATGATCTCACCCTCACGTTACTCTTTCTACGTGTTCTTCACCCATCACCTATGTTCCTTCCCCCTCCCGTGCCCTCATATGGTTTTACAAAATGCCGTCTCTGATTCCTTACAACCCCCACATTGTTATTGCTCTCTCCTCCCGCTCCACAGTTTTGTTTTTCTATACCAGTCAAACTCAAACCAGCAAGCAAAATCTTTTTTATTTAAAACTGCCTGTGTGTAGGTGCATGCATGCTTGGTGCTTGCGCCTACAAATTACAAAGCCGACTGCTTGTACCCTTTTTCCTGTTATAAAAAAAAAAGCAGCGCTGTACAAAATCGGGATGCTGTACGACAGGGCTTACAATCTTAGCAACGTCAATTGGGGCAAGGGCGAGATATATTGACTTTGCCAAGAGCGGTTTTTGTACTAATATCCCCTTCTCTGACATCTCAGACATGCCCAATAATCCCTATAAAATCTCTCACTTATCAGCAAATCTCATGTTGAGGCGATTACTATTAGGTCTTCTCTCTGGGACTTTGCTTATCACTCATATTGATGACAAATACTGTGGTGAAAGCGTGTCGTGTGTGAAAGCATTTCTAAAGAGGTTTTTAACCTGTTATTTTTTTAACAAAAACGTGTACTTTTAAAACCTGTGTCTACCTCATTACTTGGCGCGCTGACTCCCCGTTCCACCGCAGCTATCCATGCTGATTGTTGTGGAGGGAGGAATAGCGCTGGCACTTCCTGGTCGTTCCACGACGGGCGGCCATCTTGGCAGGGCGACGGTCTAGTCTCCCACCCCTCCCTGACTACAAAAGAGCCTTGCTCCCACGCGCTCCCTCATATTGATGACAAATACTGTGGTGAAAGCGTGTCGTGTGTGAAAGCATTTCTAAAGAGGTTTTTAACCTGTTATTTTTTTAACAAAAACGTGTACTTTTAAAACCTGTGTCTACCTCATTACTTGGCGCGCTGACTCCCCGTTCCACCGCTGCTATCCATGCTGATTGTTGTGGAGGGAGGAATAGCGCTGGCACTTCCTGGTCGTTCCACGACGGGCGGCCATCTTGGCAGGGCGACGGTCTAGTCTCCCACCCCTCCCTGACTACAAAAGAGCCTTGCTCCCACGCGCTCCCTCATATTGATGACAAATACTGTGGTGAAAGCGTGTCGTGTGTGAAAGCATTTCTAAAGAGGTTTTTAACCTGTTATTTTTTTAACAAAAACGTGTACTTTTAAAACCTGTGTCTACCTCATTACTTGGCGCGCTGACTCCCCGTTCCACCGCAGCTATCCATGCTGATTGTTGTGGAGGGAGGAATAGCGCTGGCACTTCCTGGTCGTTCCACGACGGGCGGCCATCTTGGCAGGGCGACGGTCTAGTCTCCCACACCCTCCCAATCTATATAATCTCTGCCTCCCCGCGCAGCGGTGACGCGCAGCGGGAGCGCCTTAGACGCGCCGAAGAGGCGCCAAAGAGAAGCCAGTCCGCGTCCAGACGCCTCCAGACTGTGCCAACACTATGGTGGGAATTCGCCTGACCTATACTGCCCCCTTTTTGTACTCCTTGCGCTCTCCCACTAATTTGCGATGTTCGCACTCGATCCTTCCCACTAAGAAAGTGGTTCGGTGCGAAACTTGTAAATGGGGCATCCCCTTCCTGACGCAAGGGAAATCTTCCCCTGTACACAAATGGAGGATGTTCCTTCTTAATTGCCGCTCTTTGCCGAAGCATTACACCGAGCTGGCTATGCTCATAGAGGAGCACAAGCCGGAGGCCCTTTTCTTAACAGAAACATGGCTCCAGCTTGAGTCCGATCCTGCCTCTATATGGGCTGTCCCCCCAGGCTACACCATCAAGCGATTAGATCGCCAGACAGGGAGAGGCGGAGGGTTGGCCATCATCTATAGAGACAACTACGGATGTCGCATCACCCCCTCCACAACATTAGGGTGTGAGAGTTTACACTTCACCCTCAACTTCTCCCCCACTACCACCTTTTCTGGGATCCTAGCTTACCGACCACCTGGGACTCTCGGTAATTTTATCACCAATATTACTGATATAGCTGCCAATTCGGTGCTTACCTCAGCAAATTTCACCGTGTTGGGCGATCTAAATTTACATTTGGATGATCCATCCGACCTTGCAGCCAACTGTCTTCGCTCGAATCTTTTGGCTATTGGTCTACGACAGCAAGGGTTCCATTCAACGCACACCAAAGGACACCTTCTCGACCATATCTTTAGTAATTTAGATAACTTTACGGTCGAGGTACCCCTACCCTTACCTTGGACCGACCACTTCCTAATACCTTTTGTCTGGTCTCCTAATATTCCACCTATCCTTCAGAGCCATAATAAACGATGGGGGAGGAAGTGGGCTTCACTTCCCGCCCCTGAGTGGATTCAGGTTCTTAAGGAACACCCTCCGGAGATGATGGCCAATCCCAACATGGCCTCTGCTAATTTTGATACCTGGATCACTAGCTCTCTAGACCAAGTTCTCCCCAAAAAATCCCTCGACCTGATAAAAAGATCCAAGGTTGCGCCCTGGTACTCTCCCGCCCTTAGGCTCATGAAACAAGCCTGTCGCAAATTGGAGAGAGCCTGGAGAAGTAATCGCTCTCCTGGAAAAAAAGCAGACTATAGAGCTGCAATAAGGCTCTATAAACGGGAAATGAAATCTGCCCAAGCCCTTTTCTATGACTCTAAAATCAGCTCAGCTTCAAACTCCCCCAGAGAAATTTTTAAAATAGCAAAGTCTCTAATTTGTCCCGCCCCTGAGCGTTTGTCATTGGCAGGTGCCCAATCTCGCTGTGATAGTCTGGCTAATTTCTTCTCTCAGAAGATCCAGACTATCTATTCTTCATTTACCAACTGCATCGATGTTGGGGCACCCATTGTCCCTACCGGCCTCTGCACGCTGGACAAATTTCCTTTGTTAGACTGCACAACTCTTGACAAAATCATATCCAAAGTCACTTCAGGTTCCCCTAGCGACCCAGCACCACCCTGGATTCTTACTAAAGCCTTGGATACCATCTGTCCGGTTATTTTGGAGGCTCTCAATGCCTCTATTACCACCAACTCTGTTCCTATCCCCTGGAAGTGCGCGATGGTCAGGGCTCTATTAAAAAAGCCCTCGCTGGACCAGAACAACCTCGCCAATTTCCGCCCAATCTCCTTACTCCCCTGGTTGAGCAAACTGCTTGAGAGGCACGTCAACACCATTCTAGTAGACCACCTGGAATCAGCAAATCTGCTGGATGCCTCTCAGACAGGGTTCCGCCCTCAGCACGGGACCGAAACTGCCCTTATTGCAGTGACGGAGGAGACCCGTGCTGTGCTGGATCGGGGAGGAAAGGCAGCCATTATTTTACTCGATCTCAGTGCCGCGTTCGACACAGTCAACCACACCACCTTATTACATCGTTTAGGCAGTCTGGGTGTGTCGGGCGCGGCACTGGAATGGTTGTCCTCCTTCCTGACCGAGCGCTTCTTCCAGGTGTTTGAGGACGAGGTTGTCTCCCCCAAACATCCTCTTAGATGCGGGGTGCCTCAGGGCTCCTCCCTGAGCCCCACGCTTTTTAACGTTTACATGCAGCCCCTAGCAGGGATAGTCCAACCCTTTGGTGTGCGTATTGTCACCTACGCGGACGACACCCAACTGGTGGTCACTCTTGACCACAGGGAAGGGGCGTCCAACACCTTAGGTCCCTGTCTGGAGGCTGTGGCTAAGTGGATGCAACTCTCCTGCCTCAGACTCAACGGAGAGAAGACGGAGATTATGTTGTTGGGTAACCCTCCGTTGACTCCTTTGGCTTCCATCTGGCCCACTTGTCTCGGTGTCCCCCCCATTCCTAAACCCCAGATAAAGAGCCTGGGCATCTGGCTCGACAAAGCGCTTGATTTTTCGGTTCAGGCAACCAAAACAGCTGCCACTTGCGTAGGGCTTATGAGGATGCTCCGTAAGGTGCTCCCCCTACTTCCTTTCCAGGCGAGGAGAGTCATGGTTCAGGCCCTGATTCTCTCCCGCGGCTGGAGTATGGAAATGCGTTGTATTTGGGCACCCCGGTAGCAGTGATCCGGAGGCTTCAGGTCACACAAAACTGCGCTGCTCGCCTGCTGTACAACATCCCACGGTGGCAGTCGGCAAAGCATGCCTTAAAAGATCTACACTGGCTTCCAGTGGCGGCCAGAGCTCAGTTCAAGGCGATGTGCATTGTGCACAAATCCTTTCATCAAACTGGCCCTGCCATCCTGCTTCCCTTAGCAGTGCCCTATGTCCCCCCCAGAGCCCTCCGTTCTGGATCATTGCATCTAGCGACCACATTTAAAATTAATAAAGTGAGGTGGGGTGGCCGCTCTTTTTCCTACACGGCTGCCAGACTCTGGAACTCCCTCCCCCTTGCCCTGCGAGAGAACCCAAACAGGATGGCTTTCAGGAAAGCGCTGAAAACACACCTATACACTAAAATCTGCTAAACTTTCCTGCTGGCCCACCTAGCTATCAATAGAAGCGCTGCGAGGCCTCCGGGTGGCTGGCGCTATACAAATATAATTTAAAAAAAAAAAAAAACATGTTGGTGTTACAGAGAGAGCCTTCAGTGTCTCTGTTTCACTTTACAGTTGTTTTCACTTCACCCTGTGATGTTTTTTCACATGTTCATACTGGGGACCCAAATGTTTGGGTTATGCTTTACAAGGGTTTCACTACGCTCTGATTAGTTGTTTTTTTAAAATAATTAACAGACGTTTTTACTATCTCATGTGTTTTATTTAACATGTTCACATTGGGGATTTTGGGAATTCCACTTTAAAAAGGTTTACTACACCTTAAGGTCTTAATACTCCTTATGATGTGTTTAACCTACTTGTTTTTGTGCAACTGCGGATTCCAGTCCTTACATTTTACATTTTAGAGGTTTTGTTTCGCACCCACCACTGTCAACAAAATGCGTCTGTCTTCTATTTCTGCAAATCGCAATGCCGAGAGCATTTCCCAGCCGGCCGACTTACTGCTTCCTTCCTTTCCATTTCTTTTCACGGTTTCTTTCATTCGCCCATCTCTCACTTTTTAATTAGTGCTCTGTTTTCTTCATTATTTTTCTTTATTTTAATATTTCCCTTTAAATTACCTTTCTTCTCTCTGATCCTCATTGTAACCTCTATTCGCTCTGTGTGTCGTCCCTTTCGCAGGCATCCCACCCCCTCCCTCTCCAGCGCCTGCCTTCTCTCTGCCCACGCATCACTCTCTCACGTTCCATTATTCTCCAGCTGCCTCAGTCTGCCTCGTCTTCCTCATCCTCCCTATGACAGTCCTTCTCTCACTTCAGGGCTTACTTCTTCTTTCCCTGTACTCCACAGTTTCCTTCTCTCAATGCGTAATTCTTTTTCTTCCTTCTTTTTTCCCTTTAAATTACCTTTCTTACGACTCTGAAACAACGCACAAGGAACAGTCGCACGGGCAATTGTTTAACTCACAATCACCACAAGAAGCCTTCCATCCGTTTCTAAAAAACACGAAAGACCCAAAACTGTAGCAAATGCAGACATACCGAATTTGTGTACTAAACTCACCAACAAACATTGACATGCGTATAAAACAATACAAGACAACACTGAAGGATTAAAGAAGAAAGTTAATCCACCCGAAAACTAACTGACAATCAGAAACATTATAACTAAACGTGCGACACTGGTTATAGCAGTGTATATTGAACTAAATGCAGAAAAACAGCCTACACTTTAACTGTAATAATACTAAGAAAATAGAGACTAATTTATTTTATATGTGCACATAAACCCAGCTGCTCATTTTATCGACCGCAGAAACATGAGAGGCTGCGTCGGCCCTAAGGGTCTCCAGCGTGTTAACTGCATATCACAGGTAGATCGGTCGTCAGCGCTTTAACCCTCTGAGCTAGCTTTATTAATCCAGCTATCAGCAAACAACAAATTGCACATTCATGAACTGTACATATATTGTGGGAGTAACCCAACATCATTTCTTGGCCTTTCATCATGTATAATTTACGTGTAATCTGGGGTCATTTGAGCACGAACACTAGTACAGATGAGTGGAAATAAATAAAAAAGCCCTCTGCTTGCATGCTACTTTCGCGGCTCCTTTGATGTGCGTCCATTTGCCACCAGCCACTTAGCCAATTTGTGTGCAGGCGCCGCCTCTGCTGGCGCGCGCCGCCTCTGCTGCCAGGCTTCAGCACACCAGGCTGCACACCCCTCACCCCCCAGTCACTTCATCCGCGCCCATTTCACACGCGCTCTGCAGGTCATAAACAGGACCATCTGCTCCACTCCCAGCACTGCATGACCATCTTCAAAGCAAGCTTGTAACACGAGCTGCCCTCAGACGTTCCAAGACACACACTTTTAATGCTTCTGAGGTCGATAACATGAGCCCCGTTGCATTGACACACACTGCCCTCACACACACAAGTTACTGTCACACACACACCCTCAACCCCTCACCCTCAATCCCTCACCCTCACCCTCACTCACCCTCACTCACCCTCAACCCCTCACCCTCAACCCCTCACCCTCAACCCCTCACCCTCAACCCCTCACTCATCCTCACTCACCCTCAACCCCTCACCCTCACTCACCCTCAACCCCTCACCCTCACCCCCTCACCCTCCACCCTCACTCACCCTCAACCCCTCACCCTCACTCTCCCTCACCCTCACTCACCCTCAACACCTCACTCACCCTCAACACCTCACCCTCAACCTCAACCCCTCACCCTCACTCACCCTCACTCACCCTCCCTCACCCTCACCCTCCCTCACCCTCACTCACCCTCACCCTCCCTCACCCTCACCCTCCCTCACCCTCACTCACCCTCAACCCCTCACCCTCACTCACCCTCAACCCCTCACCCTCACTCACCCTCACTCACCCTCAACCCCTCACCCTCACTCACCCTCAACCCCTCACTCACCCTCACTCACCCTCACTCACCCTCACTCACCCTCAACCCCTCACCCTCACTCACCCTCACTCACCCTCAACCCCTCACCCTCCCTCACCCTCACTCACCCTCAACCACTCACCCTCAACCACTCACCCTCAACCACTCACCCTCAACCACTCACCCTCAACCACTCACCCTCAACCACTCACCCTCAGCCACTCACCCTCAGCCACTCACCCTCAGCCACTCACCCTCAGCCACTCACCCTCAACCACTCACCCTCAACCACTCACCCTCAACCACTCACCCTCAACCACTCACCCTCAACCACTCACCCTCAACCACTCACCCTCAACCACTCACCCTCAACCACTCACCCTCAACCACTCACCCTCAACCACTCACCCTCAACCACTCACCCTCAACCACTCACCCTCAACCACTCACCCTCAACCACTCACCCTCAACCACTCACCCTCAACCACTCACCCTCAACCACTCACCCTCAACCACTCACCCTCAACCACTCACCCTCAACCACTCACCCTCAACCACTCACCCTCAACCACTCACCCTCAACCACTCACCCTCAACCACTCACCCTCAACCACTCACCCTCAACCACTCACCCTCAACCACTCACCCTCAACCACTCACCCTCAACCACTCACCCTCAACCACTCACCCTCAACCACTCACCCTCAACCACTCACCCTCAACCACTCACCCTCAACCACTCACCCTCAACCACTCACCCTCAACCACTCACCCTCAACCACTCACCCTCAACCACTCACCCTCAACCACTCACCCTCAACCACTCACCCTCAACCACTCACCCTCAACCACTCACCCTCAACCACTCACCCTCAACCACTCACCCTCAACCACTCACCCTCAACCACTCACCCTCAACCACTCACCCTCAACCACTCACCCTCAACCACTCACCCTCAACCACTCACCCTCAACCACTCACCCTCAACCACTCACCCTCAACCACTCACCCTCAACCACTCACCCTCAACCACTCACCCTCAACCACTCACCCTCAACCACTCACCCTCAACCACTCACCCTCAACCACTCACCCTCAACCACTCACCCTCAACCACTCACCCTCAACCACTCACCCTCAACCACTCACCCTCAACCACTCACCCTCAACCACTCACCCTCAACCACTCACCCTCAACCACTCACCCCCACCCACTCACCCCCACCCACCCTCACTCACCCTCACCCTCACTCACCCTCACCCTCACTCACCCTCACCCTCACTCACCCTCACCCTCACTCACCCTCAACCCCTCACCCTCACTCACCCTCAACCCCTCACCCTCACTCACCCTCACTCACCCTCAACCCCTCACCCTCACTCACCCTCAACCCCTCACCCTCACACAGTGCAATAGGTCTCAGACCATTTCAGTTACAGCTTTAAGAAATGTTTATGGCTTTTTTTATTTGTAATTCTTTAACATTGGCTACAGGAAACAAAAATGCTAAACATTTACAAAAAAAACCCATAAACAATTCTAAAAGCACTAACTCTAATGGTGCGAGACCTATTGCATTTCCAATGCTTGTTTCCTTTGAGTCCCACCCGATCCCATATACAGTTAGGCATTGTGGCATCTCAGCCCCTAGACTTGCATATATGGGAAAGTTACAAGCACGTCTGAGCTAGGACTGAGTGTGTAGGTGGAACCCAACTATAACTTCAGATTGTTGGTTGATGGAAGCCTCACTTTAGCTCTAGTCTTTTCTAAGATCTACAAACAGGAGAGTGGATCTTGGTCCAACCCTAAAATATTCAGTCTCTTGAAACCAGCACTGGCCCTTCATCCCCAAAACTTCAAGTAGGTGGTAAGCCAGTCGCAAACGGGAAGGGATCCTGAAGGGACCCTTCCCCTTTGTGTTGGGCAGCGAAAATATTTTTAAAGCGCAAGCAGGGGTCCCACGGACTACTGCCTACTGTTAAACAAGCATTTGCAATGCAATAGGTCTCACATTTGCGAGAGTTTGAGCTATTGGCATTTTAAATGACAATTCCTTCGATTTATGTGTCTGTTTTCAAAGCAGATAAATAAAAAGCATTGTCATTTACAATGCCAATAGCTCAAACTCTCGTAAATGTGAGATCTATTGCATTGCAAATGCTTGTTTGAGGTGTGTAATAAGAGCCAAGTCTAGAATTTGCCAGTAATCCCCTTTGGCGGGAACTGACCAGCACCTGAAGTGCTAGAATTTCCTTTCCTTGTTATGGTGACAAAAGTGAAAGAGGCAGAGGTGAAAGGCAGGATGGAACAATGGAAGAAAGAGTGCATGGAAGGATGGAAGGGTGAAAGGGAGAATAGATGGAAGAGTGAAAGGATGAATGAGTGAAAGGATGGATGGATAGATAAAGGGATGTGTGGATGAAAAAGTGAAGGTCTGGAGTGATAGAGCATATGAATAGATGAAGGGTTAAAGAATGGAATGGGTGAAAAGAAGCATAGATGGAAGCGTGCAAGAAAGAATGGAAGAGTGAAAGGATCAATAAGTGAAAGGGTTAATAGATGAAGTATAGACAGATGGGTGACGGGAATGAGGAAGAAAGAGAGAAAGGATAGACGGGTGAATGGATAGGTACATGGAATGATGAATGAGAAGGTGCAGGCGTAGAGAAATGGGTGCATGACTAGATGGAAGTGTCAAAGGATGGATTGATGGAAGGTGGATGGAAGTTGAGAGGTACTATTAGCTTTACTCACTTCACATGCATGAGTGATTAGAGGCAAGGTTCAAATGGGGGTATTTCCATTAGTTACATTTTCTGGCTATTTCTTTGGAAGGGTAACACCCTCTACCTCAAGCTTGTACCACAGCGACGACGAGGCACAGGTGGGGGAACTGTGATTGGTCCAATACATGATCGCATCCACTCCACTCAATTAATTCTGGGAATCCAACGAGGAGGACCTGGATCTAGTCAAGTGTCCATCCACGATTTACTACAGCAAAGTTACTCAGGGGGCTGAAGTAAGGGATCGCCAGGTATACCACGTTATCCCACAAAAGCAGTGGACCACTGGATATACGGTGCTGATTGCGTTAACAAATAAACAAAACCATAAGAAAAAAAAATAGGTCACTTTACAAAGTTTACAGTAAGGCTTTTTTTTTTTTTTACTCAAAGCAAGTTATGTCTTTATAGACCTTCAAAAGGCTGAGTGGCCCCATGAGAACTGGTAACTATAAGCAATCAGGGGACAGCCACATCTTTATCGTGGTTCGACCCACTAAACTAACTTGTCTTGATTGACATCTATGTGGGAGGAAACTCTGGTCGAGCCATTGAGTTACACTGAACTGAAATGAGAATCTGTAAAACAGGAAGTGTTGCACCCATTTAAAGCCATGCCGGGTGGTGGCCTAAACAAGTGTTTCTGCAGCTTTCTAATGACTCCCCACAGCTGTTTCACCTGCTCTTCTACATGTAAACAACAATTTCATAATATGGGTGTTTTTGTATCGTTTTAACTTCCTCACGTAGTGTTTGTTCTCAGTGGTTTGCTGTATGGTGTTAAGGATCCTGGACCCGAAATATACACGATTGGTTAGGTCTGATTACGTAGACAGTTTAGTGCAACATTATGAGTGTTCCACCCAACAGCGATACAAAACTGAGGGACAATATAATGACCTAAGGCCTATTAAAATAATAACCACAGCAAACCTCCAGTCCCCCACACTCTTCGTGCCTCGCTTTTGATTGTCCTCATGGGGTCTCCGTAACGGGCAGGAGGGGCTCAAGCCTGAGATGCAATGAAGAAGTCTGAAAGCATTTACCTTAAAGTTGTCACGGACGCCTCTTACCTCGTCCCGCCAGCGCACGATGTCTCGTTTAGCGAGCACAGCTCTGTTTCCCCTGAAAATTAATTTGACATGACGCTAGCAGCAGTCAGGTTTAATATACTAAAGCTGTTATCCCATCAATAACTGTCGCTCCTCGGGCCCTCATCTCGCGCCACCAAGGGATCGGCATTCCCAGTAAATCTTAAAGACACCAAACCATTTTTCGATCAATTTTCCAGTGCGTTTCATCAACGGCGACATTTTGAGTGATTTTCTCCAACTGTGATACCAAGTTTTATGTTGATTTTTAATCACAATTCAACCCGCAGCTAATGGTAACACCAGTGTGTACAGCAGCAGTACCACGGAGCGAGGATTTTTTTTTTTTTAGCATATTCTCCCTTTCTTCATTTTTGATGTACATGGTCTCTGTACTGGTACTGATTTACCTTGATCGGAAACGTGCACTGTAAGTAAAGTTTTGTTCTTTTTCAGTAAGTTTCAGCCTGAAACCTGTAGCACAGGAAGGTTCATGACGCATATATGGGCATACTGCTCACGTTGGGGTTCTCCAGTGAGTAGGCTAAAAATGATGGATGAAATTGAATTAGTTTTACTCACGGTTAATTACTCTGGGCCACAATTTTAGTCAGTCCCACTTAAGGTTATTTACAAAAAAGTTCAAAATTGATGTGTGTGTGAGTGCGTGTGTCAATCAATCAATCAATCAATAATGCCATTTGTATAGCGCACTACTCACCCGGGAGGGTCTCAAGGCGCTTGGGGAAGGGGTATGCTACTGCTCCAACAGCCAGGTCTTGAGTTGTTTCCTGAAGGCGAGATGGTCCTGGGTCAGCCGAAGGTGGATGGGGAGGGAGTTCCATGTCTTGGCAGCCAGGTAAGAGAAGGATCTTCCTCCGGCGGTGGCTCTTCGGATGCGTGGTACGGCTGCGAGGGCGAGGCTGGTGGACCGTAGCCGGCGGGTGGGCGTGTAGAAGGTCAGGCGGTCGTTGAGGTACTTGGGGCCCAGGTCGTGGAGAGACTTGTGTGCGTGGGTGAGGAGCCGGAACGTGATCCTCTTGTCGACGGGGAGCCAGTGCAGGTTCCTCAGGTGGCTGGAGATGTGGCTGCGTCGGGGGACATCCAGGATGAGTCGGGCGGAGGCGTTCTGGATGCGCTGGAGTCTTTTCTGTAGCTTGGCTGTGGTTCCGGCGTGGAGGGCGTTTCCGTAGTCCAGTCGGCTGGTGACGAGTGCTTGGGTGACAGTCTTCCTGGTCTCGGTCGGGATCCAGCGGAAGATCTTGCGAAGCATACGCAGGGTGTTGAAGCACGATGAGGAGACGGCGTTGACTTGTCTGGTCATCGAGAGGGAGGAGTCCAGGATGAAGCCCAGGTTGCGTGCGTGGTCGGTTGGCTTGGGTGTGGTGCCCAGGGCGGGGGGCCACCAGGAGTCGTCCCAGGCGGAGGGTGAAGATCCCAGGATGAGGACTTCCGTCTTGCCCGAGTTCAGTTTCAGGCGGCTGTCCTTCATCCACTCGGCGACATCTTTCATCCCTTCGTGTAGGCAGGTTCTGGCAGTGTCGGGGTCTCTGGTGAGGGAGAGGATCAGCTGGGTGTCGTCGGCGTAAGAGATGATGTTGAGGTTGTTCTGGCGTGCGATGGCTGCAAGAGGTCTCATGTAGACGTTGAAGAGGGTGGGGCTGAGTGAGGATCCTTGCGGGACGCCGCAGATGACTTCGTGGCCTCGGAGCGAAACGGTGGGAGGCGGTGTGTGTGTGTGTGTGTGTTTTGGATGGAGGGGGGGAGGAATGTGGTGCACCCTATAATTGGTGACTTAGACAACCTTTTCCTTGTAAAAAAACAGATGTTTCTTGGCATCGTGGGAGAAACAAGCAATTGCAGCAAGAAGGTGAAATAATCTCTTCGCAGGCATTGCAAGAGCGACTCCGGGGGCGGGGTGCACGTCACAATGTGTGGGAAGCAGGGGGGGCGGCGAGCGAAAAAGGAGGCTTGGTTACCTGAGTAATGAAGGTGGAAGGCCGGAACCCATGACCTAAACCAAAAAAGTTCCTACGAAAGTAGAAACTTCCAAAGCCTACTAACACCTCCTCTCCCCGAGACTTCTAAGCTTTTCCTGCAGCCCATTCTGTAGCCTCTCACAGACGATTGTTCCTGCCCTACATACCATGGCTGTGTGATCCTGTGCAGAACAACGGCGATTATCCAATGCTGAGGGAACCACTCAAAGGTGTGTCAGTGGCGCGCACAGCCAGAAGTCCATGTATGGCGGTTTTACCTCGCGGGAGCCAGCACGAAAATTACTAACAGATGGCGCTGCTGCTGGCTCCCGCGAGGTAAACGCCATACATGCACACGTACTAATAGGAAACAGTGCAAAACATGCACAAGTTTCAACTAAAGCCTGGAGCGATTCCAAGAGGTCCCTCCTAGCAGTGCTTGCGCACTGCCTAGGCGAGACCTATAAATGATACCGAATCGTTTTACATTTTTTTAATGTATCCCGTTTTCCTGTAATCAAAACTGGCTGCATTTAAAGAAACTGAAAACTGCTTTATTTATAAAGCAGTTACAGACATGGTGGTCTGCTGACCCCAGCAGACCACTATCCCTGTGAGTGCTGGCCATTCCCAATGGGTCGCAAATTGCAACCTGCCTCATGAATATTGATGAGGCAGGTCATTTGTGACTCCATTGGGAATCGCTAAATGTGTCTGAGACACATTAGTGCATTCCATTTAGGGAGTCGCAAGTTGCAAAAAAAATCGCAATTTGCGACCCGTAAGACGGGATGGTCGTACATCTGGCCCCAGATGCCTTCTAGGCTGCCTGTGTCTACATGCTGTAGGAGCTGGCAAAACTGTCATGAGTCCCCCTGACCACGTGATAGAACCCTTCTCTGATCTGGTCAACTGTGGATTGGATGCTTTCATATAAATCCTAAAGCAAGGCTTAGATTCTGCAAACACCATTACTCTATCCATGAGCACACCTGTTATCAAATGTTGTCCTGCTTAGATGCGTCCACAGGCTTCTAGCCATTCTCTCGAACATGCCCTTTTATGATCAATACCTGTTGGGAGAAAAAACCAATTCCTTTCTAGAATGCTTGAAGAGCTGCAGACCTATTGCTCGATCGCTGGTCCTAGGGGTACTGGTGAGGCAATACCACAACAGGAAATTTCGAGGCTACTCTAGGTCACAAGAGTGTCAATCTGCTCATCCAAGACACATCAACAAATCTGCCACTACTTTTGGGGTAAGGTGTGGTGTATAAGGCATGCCACCATCGTCAATAGCAGCTTCATGTCCGTGTCATTTTCAGCTGACTCTGCTTCCTTGAACCTCTCTAAACCTCCACGGCGCAAAGTCACAATCCTCTGGTGGTAGGTAGGGTGTTGTGTGTGAGGGTGGGTCCTTGTTTTTCCACCAGTTGGGAGTCCATCACAGTGGATCGCTGGGTCATCCAGCCAATGCACAGGGGGTACGGCATATCTTTTTTGTTCTCTCCTCTGGACCACCCTCCTTCCAACAGAACGTGTTCTCTGGCAAAATGCCTCGATTTTGGCAGGTAGAAGTTCTTACCCTTCTAAATAAATGAGCCATAGAGGTGGTGCCTCTGGGGGAAAGGGGCACGGTATTCTGTTCCCTTTACTTCTTGGTTGCAAAGAAGGCCAAATGTGTGAGACTCATCCTCGACCTTTGCCTCTTGGATCTGGTAATTTGGCGGTAGAAGTTTAAGATGTTACCCCTGTGCCAGATCCTGCTGGCTCGCAATACATGGGATTGGTTGTGGTCCATCATAACAATTATTAAAAAAAACACCACCATTACAAATCACATTGTAATCTTTGGAGGATCATGAGTGGGAACTTCATCCTGGAGTGATGTAAATGATATTTTCCAGATTGGTGTGTCCATATATGGATCTCTTCGCAATGGCCCAAAACAGGAAGTACTCTCTGGTTTGATCCAAAAATGTCCTACTAAATGGTTCACTGGGGGATGCCTTCAGGTTCGACTACTCGCTACGCCTGCTTTATATTTTCCCACCAGTCTTTTTTTCTGTCAAGAGCCCTGCAGAAATTGCAGAAGGATCAAGAACTGCTGGTACCGATCACCCTTGATTGTGCGAGTAAGATTTGACATGCTGATCTGCTGGAACTCAGCATTCCTTGTCCCCTCCCTCTACTGTAGAGGGTGGACCTGTTCTTGCAGCATGGCTACCAGGTCCTTCAGCCCTGTACCCAGGTGCTTTGGCTGAATGCGTGGAGTAAGAGCGTTGTTAACTTGGGGTTCTTCTGATTGCCACCTGAAATTGCAGGTGTCATCTTGGCTGCTAGGAACGCAGCCACAAAATCCATTTGTATGGTTTGCTCAATGATATGAGTTAGTTCTGAATCCATTTCATTTACACCTAGTGCTCTACGCTTCATGGTATTGCTTGCTCAGGAGGACCTACCTGTGGCTGCCATAAAAGGTTATTTAGCCCTTTAGTTTCATGTGTTTTGCTGTCTAGTCTTTGCTGCCCAAGCCGCTGCTAGATAAAGGTTTGCTGTCCTTTTTTTCCTTTCACTTTGTTTAGTTTTCATAAATAGGATTTGAATCTTATGTTAAAGCTGCTTACGGCAGCCGCATTCTAGCCGACCACATTTCCTCATTCTACTTCTTACTCTGAAAACCTCCTAAGTCTCTGACTTAAGCAAGTTTGGTTGATGAACTCCAGGCCATCCCAGTCAAGCTACCATTGATAGCTTTCTGTCTGGAAAAACAGTTTTTTCGTACTTGTTCATCATTCTTAGCAAAAGTTGTATCTGCCTATCACGTGGTCAGTTCATCACTCTTCCATTTTTTAGGGCTCGCCTGCTGATGCGCTTCAGCGCATAGCTGGCGAAGCTCTATTGCGGCTTAAACAGAGGTTAACCACCACTGGCGATTTCACTGGCGATTGCATGTAGTGCATGTGCTTTTTAGGTCATTGCGCTTGCGCAAGCCCTAAAAAGCGCGTGCACAATGCCACCAGCCGCCTGCCTGCCTGCCTCGCGTTACCACATCAAAGGCAGCCCTCCGAGCGCATTTCTCACCCCCTAATTATTCACGGCCGGTCGGCAGGCACATCAAAGGCTGCTGCTGCCGTGACTCGCATTTCTCCTCCCTCCTCCCCTATCACTGCCCATGCCGGCCGTACTTTCTCTTTACACGGGCGCCCATTCCTGAATCACTTGAAATCTCTCCACATTATTTGCATTTTGTTAATTAAAAAAATAACGCTATCTGTTCTGAACTTTACCAAGGTGCTCGGCCCCTTCTTTCTTCATTTCTTACTGACACGTGTCAAATATATTTTAAAAATTTACGTTGCGTAGTATATTTTTGTCATTTTTGCCCAGTGTTTTATCACGGTATTGACAACATCGAGTCTGCTGTGTCCTAGAATAAAAAAGATTTGGCGTTGTGGTTATGCAAACACTTTCCTTTTTTGATAGCATAAGTCATATGCTTGTGTTTTGATGTGGACATTTTGCATTTGCAATGCCAGCTTCCATGCACGTTGTGAAGGAGGGCTGCCGCCTTGTCCACGTTGACGATGATGCTTGATGGGCGCATGCGATTTGTCCAATGCGCTATTTTCCATAATCGTGGGTTCTCCGGTTTCAGTTAAACAGTTACAAGCTGTCTCTGGAATGCGGCCATGAATCCCCCGACGTATCTGGCTCAAGGTTGCAGTAGGAATGTTTCTGTTACATTTGGCAGCAGTGCGATGACATCGTGCTGTTGTTTTGCTTCGGTAGAAAAAAACAGGTCGGGGAAGGCAGTACCAGAGGATGCTTTGCTAGGGTACTCCCAATTCAGGCATAGGACGCACGCAAGGGCTGCATGTGCAGGCATTCTCCACGAGGAAAGATTGTATGGCTTGGAGCGAATGTTAATTACATTCTGTTTTTGCATGCCGTGTGTCTCTTGCTACATTTCATAGCATCTCGAGGTGTCGAAGGTACATCGTAACCCATGTAGAAAAATTATTTTCCATTTCCATGGTGGCCTATTGTTGAAAAATCCTTACTTCACCCTTAGAAGTTAAAACAAAACTGGAGCTTGACAATAATACATTTGATTCATGATTGATGCTACAAGAAAGCTAAGTTTTTTTTCCTGAAATAACTAGTATCGCTGTAGTTTAATTTGAACCCAATTATGAAAATGTTTCTTATTTGATGTTTGCATTTTGTGTTTAAGGGTTCCTCCGAGGCCTATTTAAATGAAGCGTAGCCACCACAGTTTAAAGGCCACAATCTCCACCCTCACTCACCCTCACTCACCCTCACCCTCACTCACACTCACCCTCACCCTCACTCACTCACCCTCACCCTCACTCACCCTCACTCACCCTCACTCACCCTCACTCACCCTCACTCACCCTCACTCACCCTCACTCACCCTCACTCACTCACCCTCACTCACTCACCCTCACTCACCCTCAACCCCTCACCCTCACTCACCCTCAACCCCTCACCCTCACTCACCCTCAACCCCTCACCCTCACTCACCCTCAACCCCTCACCCTCACTCACCCTCAACCCCTCACCCTCACTCACCCTCAACCCCTCACCCTCACTCACCCTCAACCCCTCACCCTCACTCACCCTCACCCTCACTCACCCTCACTCACCCTCACTCACTCACTCACCCTCCCTCACTCACCCTCCCTCACTCACCCTCCCTCACTCACCCTCCCTCACCCTCCCTCACCCTCACTCACCCTCACTCACCCTCACTCACCCTCACTCACCCTCACTCACCCTCACCCTCACTCACCCTCACTCACCCTCACCCTCACCCTCACTCACCCTCACCCTCAACCCCTCACTCACCCTCACTCACCCTCACTCACCCTCACTCACCCTCACTCACCCTCACTCACCCTCACTCACCCTCACTCACTCACCCTCACTCACCCTCACTCACCCTCACTCACCCTCAACCCCTCACCCTCACTCACCCTCAACCCCTCACCCACCCTCAACCCCTCACCCTCACTCACCCTCACTCACCCTCACTCACCCTCACTCACCCTCACTCACCCTCACTCACCCTCACTCACCCTCACTCACCCTCACTCACCCTCACTCACCCTCACTCACCCTCACTCACCCTCACTCACCCTCACTCACCCTCACTCACCCTCACTCACCCTCACTCACCCTCACTCACCCTCACTCACCCTCACTCACCCTCACTCACCCTCACTCACCCTCAACCCCTCACCCTCAACCCCTCACCCTCACTCACCCTCACCCTCACTCACCCTCAACCCCTCACCCTCACTCACCCTCAACCCCTCACCCACCCTCACCCACCCTCACCCTCACTCACCCTCACTCACCCTCACTCACCCTCACTCACCCTCACTCACCCTCACTCACCCTCACTCACCCTCACTCACCCTCACTCACTCACCCTCACTCACCCTCACTCACCCTCACTCACCCTCACTCACCCTCACTCACCCTCACTCACCCTCAACCCCTCACCCTCACTCACCCTCAACCCCTCACTCACCCTCAACCCCTCACCCTCACTCACCCTCAACCCCTCACCCACCCTCAACCCCTCACCCTCACTCACCCTCAACCCCTCACTCACCCTCACTCACCCTCACTCACCCTCACTCACCCTCACTCACCCTCACTCACCCTCACTCACCCTCACTCACCCTCACTCACCCTCACTCACCCTCACTCACCCTCACTCACCCTCACTCACCCTCACTCACCCTCACTCACCCTCACTCACCCTCACTCACCCTCACTCACCCTCACTCACCCTCACTCACCCTCACTCACCCTCACTCACCCTCACTCACCCTCACTCACCCTCAACCCCTCACCCTCACTCACCCTCAACCCCTCACCCTCACTCACCCTCAACCCCTCACCCTCACTCACCCTCAACCCCTCACCCTCACTCACCCTCAACCCCTCACCCTCACTCACCCTCACCCTCACTCACCCTCAACCCCTCACCCTCACCCTCACCCTCACTCACCCTGACCCTCACCCTCACTCACCCTCACCCTCACTCACCCTCACTCACCCTCAACCCCTCACCCTCACTCACCCTCAACACCTCACCCTCACTCACCCTCAACCCCTCACCCTCACCCTCACTCACCCTCAACCCCTCACCCTCACTCACCCTCAACACCTCACCCTCACTCACCCTCAACCCCTCACCCTCAACCCCTCACCCTCACTCACCCTCAACCCCTCACCCTCACTCACCCTCAACACCTCACCCTCACTCACCCTCAACCCCTCACCCTCAACCCCTCACCCTCACTCACCCTCACCCTCACTCACCCTCACCCTCACTCACCCTCAACCCCTCACCCTCTCACCCTCACTCACCCTCACAACACATATTGTGTTACAATAGGTGTCACATTTGCGAAAGATAAAACTATCTAGAGATGTAGCATAACGACCAGAGCTGCCATATAAGTCACGTAAATACAAAACATGTTGCATTCCAAATGCTATAGGTGTCACATTCGCGAAAGTTATAACTATTGGCATTGTAAATGACAAAGCCATCAATTTAGCAATTTTAACAACGAAAAAATAAATAAATTGTCATTTACAAGACCAATAACTACAACTTTTCTAATGCGAGACCTATTGCATTCCAACCCCACTCACACACGCAACGCCACTCACACACGCAACGCCACTCACACACGCAACGCCACTCACACACGCAACGCCACTCACACACGCAACGCCACTCACACACGCAACGCCACTCACCCACGCAACGCCACTCATCCACGCAACGCCACTCATCCACGCAACGCCACTCATCCACGCAACGCCACTCATCCACGCAACGCCACTCATCCACGCAACGCCACTCATCCACGCAACGCCACTCATCCATTTGCAAAACGAAAAATGTCAAACTCTTCTATTGCGAGACCTATTGCATTTTCAATGCTTGTCTTCACTTCTCATCCCACCAAGTAGGAGCCGCGGCTGCTTACACTGGACTGCCATATGTATTGCCTTCATATACTGACCGTACACAACAGCACAAAATAGATGGTCATTTCTTTGTAGGCATAGCCGATGCCAAGAAGGGAAAAATTGTGACCAGGTGCACCATTTCGCATTGGGTTATATTTGTACTAACATCTGATTTTCCTTTGCCAAAAAAGACGCTCTAGCTGGCATCAGTGCCCCTTCCACCAGGCTTATGGGTCCTTCCATTGCTATCTTTAGAGGTGTTCCGGTGGTTGGCATATGCGGGCAGCCACGTGCTCATCCTTACACACCTTTGCTAAACATTAAAGGCTTGCCGCAAACACAAGCAGCGGCGGATAGTTTGCGAGGGCCATATTACTTGGCTTTGTTTAATCAACACTACTCAGTGCCTTATCCCAGGTAGGTATTGCATCAGTACACATTCATAAAGTGAGGAATCTGCTGGAAGATGGATCAGTCAGAAAAAAAGTTGCCTTCGGTGTCTATATTTCTAGTGGATACTATATCTTGCAGCACATTCCTCGATGCTCTCCTTTCTCTACTATGAGAAGTGCCATTATTAATAAGATCCCCAGGTATGCAAACAACATATGCTGTATTGTTGTTGCTGATTCTCTCAATTCCTCTCCGCACATTTCAATGTAGAGAACGAAAAGTTCCTACAACGACAACAGGGTACTGGTTGGCATCTTGTTTATGTCCATGTTATCGTATCCTTGGCATGTGGAGCCGTTGTCGAGGCAGCATGACACCACCTGATGGTGCTGCAAAGTTATTGCTGAAGGGAAAAGGTTCCAAATCTGCCTGGTGTTTTGAGGATATTCATAAGGCGAGAAGTCTGGAGTTGGTATAGTATCCACTAGAAATATCATTACCAAAAGTAAAGAACTTTTTCTTTTTTAGGTCTTGCCTAAGAGAGTGCATGCTGTGTCTCTTATGCAACCTTTTGTGTCCTTGCAGTGAGCTTAGAGCCGCCTGTTGCTTACAATTGGTTGGCTTCATTGTCACTCATTTAGCTGGTTATTTGTCCGCTTCTGCAGGCTGTTGTTCCTCTTTATTTTGTCTGTTCATCCTTTGGAACATGGATGCATAATTGAGCGCCTCCACTGCTCACTTTTTCAGGTTCTAATTTTTAAAATGTTATCTAAGCACTGTACAAGAGTGCATGTGTTTTCCAGCTGTCTCCCTCATGTACTTCTCCCCATCCATGTTTCTCTCATTTCCCCTCCTGCCCACCCCCTGTTGTCCGTTTGCTGCCCCAGCCCCGCTTGCCCACCCTGCATTGTCAGAGTGCTTCTTGAGGCCCTCCCCCCACACAACTTTGTCTGTGTTCTTGTCCCAGGCCCTTCCGCCCACCCTCAGTTGTCAGTGTGATTGCCCCAGCTGCTCCCACCCACCCTCCTGTGTCTGTGCACTTGTCCCAGCATGTCCCACCCACCCTCCATTGCCCCATCACCGCTCACCTGCCCTCTTCCCATCCATGTTCTTCTCTCCCTCCTTCTTACCTTGTTCCCCCAACCCAAAGACGCCATGATGCGTGTTTATCTATGCTGCACAGCTGCTATGCGAAAGTACGGCATAGCTGCAAATCATTGCCAATGCCTATTTCCCTCATAAACTAGACCTATTGGTTTTGCCAATTCCTGTTGCTTTAGTAACTTAAAGAACTGACCAGAGACTTTGCTGACAGATGCACTGCATGTAAAGTTTTTTTAAACCCATTGTATGTTCTGCACCTTTGATGAATTGATTTTCACAACACAGTTGCAGCTTATTGGTAGAACCTGATAGTGACATAGAAGTGAATTACCTATCGAATCCTAAGAACTATTGTTTTTACTGATTGCACTTATTTTTAATTTATGCACTTATTTTTAATTTATGATTGCTGCTATTCGATTCTGATTGTAACCTGCACTGTTCTTATTTTATATCTTATCAACTGTAATGAAATGTTTTCGATTGGTGTACTTTTATGCATCTTTGAGGTGCGAAGTAAAGTTGATGATGATGATGACCTAGAAGTACCTAAAACATGCCTCAACAAGCTCATTTTGATATTGGGTTTGCTGTCAATAGTAAATTAGAGGTGTAACTGTACTCCATTAATTATTTATAGAATCATGTTTTACCTCCTTACACCAGAGAAGTCCATGGAAGCCTCTTAGTCTGCTAATACTGGCTTGTCCACTCTACTTATTTGAAAATGATTGCATTTTTGTTTTCACTTGTGGAGCATATTTGATGTCTAATTTAATCATTTATTGTTGCTTGCTTGTTTGCATAGAAAAATGTATATTGGTTATAAACAACACATACTTTACCAGCGTTAAGTGCATCCAGATTAGCTAAAGCTTCCCAATGCAGTGATATCCCCAGCTCCTGTTTCCATTTAAGGAACCTTTCTAAAAGTTATTTGACATTCAGGGAGTGAAAGCAATCTCCATTTTTAGGTTGAGCCTACCAAACAGTGCAAGCGGGCTGGTTGCAAAATACCTGTTGTCCGCTTTCTAAGCTCTTACAGTGGGCTTAAACATCTGCACATTCCTTTCCATGGGTTGAGTATATTGTCACCTTGTCCAGCTTGCTTTTGTCCCACCTTTGGAGCTTGGCTCTTTACTTGTGCCCTTTCACTGCTCACTTTTAGGGGAACTACTGTTTCCTTTTGCTTACGCACACATTTAGCGCATGTGTTTTCAGGCTTGCCTTTCATATGCTTCTCTTGCCCACCATGCTACCTATTCGTCCTCCTGCTTTTGTTCTCTCCCTCGCAGTTGTTTCATTTCTTTTTGCTTAAGTATACCATAGGTGCATATATTTCCAACTGTCTTCCTTGTGTGCTTGTCTCCGTTCTCCGCTCTGTGTTGGTCTCTCATCAGTGTGCTTCTCCTCCCCTAGTGCACTAGTGATTTTGACGTACTAGCTAGGGAGCACAGGTAGTGGACCTCTTTTTCCCAAAGCTCCTCGTCCCTCTCTTTGTTTGATTGTAAATAACAATGCCTTTTTGTTTTTCTGTTTTGAAAAACAGCACATAAATAAAAGGCATTGTCATTTACAATGCCAATAGCTCAAACTCGAAAATGCGAGACCTATTGCATTGCAAATCTTTGTTTATTTTGACAATGATGCACAACATCCCTACACTGTACAGCACCTTCAGAATCAATTGGCAAAGCCAATGGGTCCTGAAGGCGAGACCTATTGGCTTTACCAGTGCTTGTTTTTTTCTTCTAGGTAATAACTCCTCATCTTTAATTAATAGAATACTCCTTCCTGTGGCAGTTGGTGCCATTTTCTTTTCCCATATTTCTTTTGAGCTCCTAATATTCCAAGATTGTGGATTGGTTTTAAGCTCTTGCTGCACCTCAATGAATGGATCGGTTTCGTCTTCACCACAATATGTAGCAGAACAGTAACCCCTCTAAAGGTCAATGTGTAGTATTCCATGATGCTGTCTTGTCGAAGCTGTGATGTCACAGTGTCAAGTGCATGCTCAGAATGTTACTGTTCAAAGGTTGAAATTGTAACTGGACCTTTGTATCTAATTTGCTGTACATGGCAAGTGTGGACCTGCAGCTGTGTAGTTCTCTACAGTAAATCTCTCTTCCATCTACACCGTGTTGAAGTGATTTACTACAAATTTTAGGCGTCGAGGATGGGATGGTATGTAGGATTCCAGGATGCTGTCTTGATAACACTGTAACATCACAGCATCAACAAGACAGCACCATGGAATTCTACACAATGTTACACTGCCAAACTACAAAATGTTTAAAAGGATATAGCCCTTGCCTACCAGACTATACTTTCGACTGTATAAACAGTTCTTTGACTGTAGGTGTCCTTTTTAGGTCTCGCCTACGCATTGCGCATGCACTGCATAGGAGACATTTAGCCGTCCTGCAGCTCTTTTTCAAAGCACATACTCATGCTTGTGGCGGCATACAGCTTGTGGGAGTGCGCATCGGTGCGCCACAAGCACGAGTATGTGCTTTGAAAAAGAGCTGAATGCCCGTACGCACCCATGCGCAATCGCTTTTACTTTCCAGTGCTTGTTTAACAATATCTCAAAGTAAGAATTTGACAACAAAATATCCCAATGGGAAGGCACTTCTTCCATTTAAAAAGCGACATGTGCCTCTCTTTGTCATACTGACAGCTGCTGTTTGGCTTGCTCTTGCCTTCTTTCTCCGTTTTTCTCTTTGTTTCATGCCTTAACGATCAGTTTTCCATTCCAAGAAGCGCAACAAAAGGGTGTCTTGAAAGGGCTGTGCCCTCCTTTCAAGATGCAGGCAAGGCCCGGCTAGCGCCTCCATGGAAAGTGGGTAAACCCAGCTGGGAGGGGAAGAAATCAACAAGACACTTACCTCTGCTCTTCCTTTGATCAGAACTGTTCCAAATCAAAGGAGGTAGATGAGAGGCTTCGCCCGGGACCCCTCTGCCGCGGAGGACGGCGACAATGCAAGCAATTATCAAAGCATATTGTGGGTGAGGCTTCACTTCAGGCAATTAGATGAGGGAGCCGTTACCTGCCGCCCATCTCCTTTCATCATTTCTTCTTCTCACTTGATAGCCACACATTTCTTATCACATTGTTCCCAATCTATTTCCTTCACCCGTGACTCCCCGCTCTCTTTTCTTCTTGACGCCCCCCTTAATCTGGCTTTCTTTCTATGGTCCTACATAAAGGTCACCATTTCCTTCTTCTAAGGCTAAATTCCGCTTTCATTCACTCTCTTTTTCCCTTTCGTGCTCCCGGTTTGTCACACTCCATTGCTTTTCTTCTCTTTCCTTTCTATCTTCTTCTCCTTACTTTCCTGCTATTCATTTATTAACCCATTCTGTGTTCTTATCTATCTCTCCATCTATGTCCCTTCAGCTGTCTTCTTTCAATGCGCTCTTTTTCTCTCCCCTCTCCCGCAATTCGCACTTCGCATCTCTCAGGTATTTTTTCACTCGTTCTATTTTCCATTTTCTTACACTCTTCTCTCGAACTTTCTCTATTTTCCTAGATATATCTTGTATCAATCTCTTGCTTTCTGTAGCCCCTTCTCAGCCTTCGTATCTCTATTTATTTATTCATTTGGGATGTGAATTGGCGTGGCCCAGGTGTGCACTAAAGTGCTAAGCCATATCAGTAATAAACAGCTGTGAAAGAAAACTTAAAGAAACGTTGCTAATAAGCGGTATTTTAGGTGAATATAAGATAGAAAAGTAACGGGATTCAGGAAGAAATTACAACTGCTTTTCAGCTTCCTTCCTGAGTGTGGCCCGGGCTGCAGTGGGAGCGGATACCGCCTCCCTGTTTATCTTCCCAATCTCTCCTTCTGCGGACGCCAAGTGCTGTTCTAGCTAGCAGTGTGTGCTAGTCTTGCAGCCTCATGCAGGGTGCAATTAACAACAAACAAGCATTGGCATAGCCAGTAGGTCTCGCATTTGGGACCTTGTAAATGTTTAGCCATGCAACAGTTGGAGTTGTTGCAACAAGGATATTCTGCTTCATAACTAAATACTTATAAGGTCCCAAAAGCGAGACCTATTGGCTATGCCAATGCTTGTTTCTGGTCCTTGACTTAGCCATGCTCAGCAGTTTGAGCGCACGCCTCTAGGCCCTGTTTCAGTGAGTGTAGGTGCTCCAGTCCCCAGCTCGTATTTCCTGGGGAATGGGGACTGGAGACTGGATGCCCCACGCTTGTAACTCAACATTAGGGTCAGCATGGGAAGGGGGTACGGTCAAATGGGTTTGGAAAGGTAAAGCAATGGAGAAGAAACATGGTTTGGAAGTTGCAGGTGTTCCGGGTTGGTGATGTAATTGAAGTCTATGGGAACCATTTCTTTGGTTTGGCATTTGACGGTGAGTCCAAAGAGTGTGACACCACAAAATGAAGTCAAGTTGAACTGTATGCCAGCACCTGTTTGTTACATTGTGACTGGCTCACACACAGTGTTTTAGCTGCATACATGACAGGGAATTCCATTAGGCTGCCCGCTTCTGTTGTTCTTTCCTCAACCAATAGAAGATTTCTGTACTAGAGTGGCAGAGAGAAACATGCAATTTCAATGCAATAGGTCTTGTGAGATTTTAAGTTATTGACATTATACATGAAAGGCATTGTCATTCCTAATGCAATACCTCAAACTCTCGCAAATGCCAGACCGCTTTAATGGTGGCCGCGCCCCTTTCTTTAGACACTGCTCACTATATTCAGGTTACACTGAGCAGCGTCTAAAGAAAGAGGCGCAGGCAAAATTAAAGTGAAATCGCGTATGGAGCGCTTTTACACAAATTGTAGAAAGAAAGAAAGCTTTTGTAGTGCGGCTGTTAAAGTGAAAGCAGTTGCGCTGTAAATTAAATAAGTGTGGCTGCTATAGTTAAAGCAGAGCGCTCTGGAAATTAAAAAATACATGACTAATAATATAAAAGATGGCGGCGTGCTGCAACGTCGTGGGTGCAAAAGGGAAGATCATTAAAGAAAATAGTGCTCACCAACTAGATAAAACAGACCGTGTAACAACACAAGTAAAAAGTCTAGTAGTTATGGGAGGTTACAAATGCAGACAATTCTTTACCAAGAAGGGACTAAGCCTATCCACAAATGAAAAGCAATGATTTCGAAAGGACAGTAACAGGAGCCAATTGAAAAGGTAGGCGGGCAATGGGCGAAGCTTCTATGCCATACCTCAATACAGCATGTCTCGCAGCGCATGCCCTGCCCAGGCTCAACCTAAAAATGGGGTTAAGGAACAACTGGAAGCCGCGATGGGTGTCAGGGTAACCCTAAAAGAGGCTCGCTATATCAATGAAAATAAAAAGTTGTGGATTTCTCTCCCTGAATAAGTGCATACTGCATGCAGAACCTGATTTACTGTAGTGAAATGACCCAGAATGGAAAACTGTTAGGATGTAAGCGGTGACTAAGAATGGTGAAATGTGTGTTGTGTTTATGCTTAACTGAACCTGCTAAGGCCCTGCTGTTCGATGAAGTGCTCCTTGTGGGGCCAGCTCATGGATTAACCTGTTGTTTCCTGTCTCCAGATTCCTTCTCTGCCCGGGAGCCGCGGGTGCTGGGCCTGGCGATGGTGCCCGGCCATCACATTGTGTCCATAGAGGTGGAGGTGGAGAACCTGTCCTGCCCGCAGTACCTGTAGCTGTCCAGCAGGTGGCAGAGCCACAGAAGCGGAAGCCGCAACCCCGTGGACAAGCTGTGTTACCCCAGTCTGGAGCGAGACTCGCTCTAGTGTGTGGACTGATGCCCTTGAAAAGGGACTGCGAGACAAAGGGCACATATGCCACGCGCCCACTCCTGAACAAACTGCAATGCTGGTTGTCGCACAGCTGCATGCAGGGATCAACCCTGAGATTAATAGTCTTTACAAAAGGCGATTTTAAGCCGTTTGTGTATGTGGTTTTTTATATGAGATTTTGTATGGTTGAAGGTGCTTATGTGGATATTGGTGTACCCCCCACCCACCTCTCGCTGGGAATATATTTGTGAAACTAAGTAAACCATTTGTGTTATTTTTTTTTAATGCTCTATTTATACTTTTGTCATTGACAACAAAAAGATTAAAAAAGTGACACTTGGACAATCTCAGTATTAAACGAGCACCGTTGCAACATGCACATCAACCACCACCTCCGACTCCTCCTCCTCCTTCTGTGCCCAACAACGTTACACTGAGCATTGCAGACCAGTCTTCTAGGTCAATGCTTCTTAACCTTTTGACTTCTGAGGACCCCCACTGAATCACTATTGGAAACGGGGGACCCCTAATCTATTTGTACAACTTGAAGGCTATTTTACGAGGCAACAAGCTGAACACGTCTTCAGCACAGTAAAGGTCATCTCATGCACTTTTAAAACAGTGTAACAAAAAGCAATATCAGTTTTGTGATCAATAACGGTTCGGTAACAGTTGAGTTATGGAGTTAGTATGAACTGATTTTATAATTGCAAAGAAAGAGGTAGGACGATTGTCAGCCTTGTTTGGCAGGGTAATGCCTGATGATTAGTGGATGATGTGACTTGTTCTCATGTTTATGGGAAATGTTTTTTTTTTTGTATAACTGGTCGATCGACTTTGATTTTTGCATCCTATCTAATTACTGCATTGTGATGTCTCCTGTCTACTTAGTCCAAGACCTCCAGAGCGTTCATTAACATCGCTCACGCAAGGACACATGACCGACATCCATCTTGGAGCGTCCGACTGCGGTTCTACATGGCGGGAGAGTGCTTACACTATTGTAAAACCATGAAATATGGCCAGTGAAGTAACATTGTAAGGAAAAATTGAAAGGGGAACAGAAGTAAGGCTGCAGTATCCTACCAGTTATGTCCGCTTCAATACAATGTAGCAACCAAATTGCTTTCCCGTGCACTTCCTTGCCACACGCTAGCACGCTGCGGGATCAGAATTCATAGTTTGAAATGAGGCTACCATCCAGGGCAAGGATGTTGCATTATGTCACAGGGAAACGTAGTGCTAACAACTAGACTGTCTATGCGTGTTAGACTGCCTAAAGTGCAGTGCTCAGGCAGGAAGCTGAGGTTCTATAAATGCATGACAGTGGATTTCAGTGCAGTGATGCGGACCACCGCACTGAAATTTCGTTAGTCTAACGCCTGATGCGTGGTACTTGGCAGAGCTGCTAATTGGCTGCTGTTTGTTGCAGTAAAGAAATGAGAAGCATAGTTCTCGCCTCCATGTCCTTAATGGACTTGAAAATTCTTAATGGGTATGGTTAAAACATTTTTATCCTATTCAAGACTCGCTAGTGAAATCAATAGGTAACGCATGCACAGACAGTTCCCTCCTGCACATGTGTATTCAATCCAGGAACTGCAATCTTAAGAAATGGTCCTAGGTGTCACAAGAAAGCCCAGACTACATCAAAAGAAGCATTGATAAAAAAGTTGACTCCATTCTGTTTTGCAACTATCCAAGGACAAGAGAATAGTTATAAAGCCAGCAGACAAAGGAGGAGCAACAGTCATCCAATCCACTGAAACCTACAGAAAGGAATGTTTAAGCCTGTTGCGAGACAGGAGGAACTATATACCACTGACCGACCCTAGGGAGTTTCTCACAATCCGGATCACAAGTATGATTGAACAGGCTATGGCACATGACTGGATCACAAGGAAGGAAGGAAAATTCCTTCTTAATAAAAATCCAGCAACCCCTTATTTCTACACAAACCCGAAAGTCCACAAAACACTGGATAAACCACCGGGGCAACCAATAGTGTCGGGGATAGGATCTATCTTGGAACCACTTCCTGAGACCTATTGTCCAAAAGACTGATAATACCTGAAGGACTTACAGGCAGTACTTAACCTCTTAAAAGATGCACAGTTCAACCCGGACACTCACATCCTTATGGGTTTGTATATTGAAAGGCTATACACCAGTTTACCACACAGAGAAACTCTCAACATAATCGAAGAAGTCCTCTTCGAGGAAGAATGGATTTTCCAGACATCTAGGAACGTGGTGATGGAATATTGTAAGTGGGCTCTAACCCAGAATTTCTTCAAATTTGAAGACCCACTGTATTTACAATGTCACGGGACCAGTATGGGAAGCACCTTTGCCCCAGGTGTAGCTGGTGTCTTATGTACATCACCTGGAAATGCACAGAATACTGGTACCTCTCAACCCCTTTTTGAAATATAAAAATGTGGGAAAACTACATCAATTATGTATTGGAGATTTGGGAGGGACATGAAATTACAGCAACAAACTTTTCAGGTGGCTAAATATACAAAATGAATTCCTGAAATTCACCAATATTATGGACTGGAAGAAACTGGTGTTCTTGGATCTGTACATAGAAACGGACAATGGTACCTTGAGAAAAACTACACGTGAAAAGCCAACAGCTAAGAACTGCCTTCTACTGTATGAAAGTTTTCACCCTAGACATCTGAGGCAAAATTGATTTTTCGGACAGTTCCTGAGAATAAGGAGGAACTGCTCTGAGCTTGGGGACTACACAATACAAGCAGACCACCCTGCATGCAAGTCGGAGGCCAGAAAATACCCAAGAAAATGGTGGCTCAGGCCAAAAAGAGGGCACAAAATAACAACCGGGAAGCCCTTTTAGAACCCCTGGTAGGGAAAGACAAGGAAGAGGGACCAATATGCACTACCACCTTCATTATAGCATCCAATCTAGTGACAAAAATCATCAACAAACACTGGCACATTTTGAATAGTGGATCTCCCTCAATACCACACCCTATGTTTTCCCACAAGAGGGGGAAGAGTCTAAAAGAGATGCTGGTCCACACGCACTCTTAATAACAAGAAGACCTCAGCAGGGTTACAAGGTACTTTAGCACCAGTTATGGGCCACTGCCCATGCGGGAACTGCAGTGTTTGCAACCTGATCAAACCAATGAAAACGGTGTTCTTTAAGAGCGAAATGTCTTGGCAACTGAGGAATTTTACAAACTGCAACACACAAAGAGTAGTGTACCTGATAACGTGTTCCTGTAATTTACACTATATAGGGATGACGACAAGTAAGATTAAAACAAGGATCTGCGAATAACACAGCAACTTGAGATGTGGCTGTCCCAGCACAAAAATGTCAACACATTATGTAGGGGAGAGACATGCAGCCCATGGTTATCAATGGGTCATTCTTGAAAACATTAATGAAAAAGAAATCTGAATTAAGATTGTTCGAAAGGGAACAGCGCTGGGTCTTTAGACTTAAAAGAAATTTGGAGGGTTTAAATAACATCACCTGGAACCAATTCATTAGATAAGCTCATCACTACCTAGAGGCAATACACTAGACGAACCCTGACACCCAGAGTTGTTCCGAAAATGTATCCATGAACCAAGAAGTAGACCTGTTATTAAACAATATAACACCATCTTTGGGCCGAGACATCTGACCCATAAATAAATAAAACACTGTTTGTCACCACCTTTTGTGACCAATATTGGATGGGAAAACATTGTACCACCTGTTTGCCCTGTTGTACTGAATGATCTATTAATTTCCAGTCAGTCATTTTCCGCAAAGAAATTACATCAACAGATATGTGGATTAGTTTATTCCTTTACATCCTCAATGATTTTGCAAGGGTATTCAATAAAGTTTTTTCAAAAACCTCAAATGGAACAGATATGTGGATTAGTATATTCCTTTATTTCCCCAATGATATTGCTTGGGTACTCTGTTTTTTTCTCAAAACCCTCTAATAGAACCGAGCGGTTCTATTTTGGTACACCATCTTTGTTTTTGGAATAACACGGTCTAGCACTCTAGCAAGTGTAAGGATGCTGTGTTCCTATGCCCTGCTTATTGATGTAATCAGCTAGCGAGCACTGTGCGAATAAGATGCGGTCCCCGGTGGGCAACACCAATAGGTAGAGCTGCAGACTTGATGTGGTAAGTGCGACACATGCCGCAAGTCACCACTCTACATCATTTACGGCCTCACTCGCTTTTTCATTTTTTCTCTGCTGATTGTAGCTACGATCAGCCGTTAAACTGAATGTCGCCTGCATTAAAGTGAGGTGGTTTTTGTTTCTCCTATGCATTTTTCAATTTACAGAGTGTGACTTCATGCTTCCCTGTCCCCCGGAGGAACCATGGGACACTGACAATATGATATAAATGTATATGGTGTCTTACACTTTATATATGTTTGCAAACATGTGTTTTTATGTGTGTACAATTAAATTACCCTTCGGGGATCACAGGTTATTTTCAACAAGTCGGGATGACACAAGTTGTGCCCTGTCACAGTGTGTTTCTTAAAATCACGTCTCTCTTCACTTTTAGGTGCTAATTACGCCAACAATGATAAGATTGAACACATAGGAACATGCATACATCCCTGAAACACTTTGTTTGTTTTTTCTCAGAAACAAAAGACAAGATTTGACATTTAGGTGGTATAAGTATATACACCTTTCAGTTGTATGCAATGAGTGTATTGTTAAGTTGCAGGAGTGGTACCAAGAAACTATCATTGTAAATAATTGTTTCCCTACGGTCCTGATGAAAAGCCAGTAGGGGTTACGGCTTGAAACATGTTGACCCTTTCGGAACCCGGGTACATGACACCCTATTTTCCTAAAAAAAACTGTTTTTAATTAAACTGGCTAGAGGTCTGAATAAATAGGGTAAACATACTAGGCAGGCATATTTAAGACACCCAAACCCCCTCTCCTAATTTTTACACCATCTCCTTTATCATTACATAGCCTTGAAAGTGCTCCCATGTATTCCGTAGGTCGCAGCACGCCCGCTCTGTAGAAGAATGGGATGGACCCGATGATGAAGCATGCCACCAAGGGGTAACCCTGGTAGATGAAGGTTTTACAAGAAAACAAGATTTTTTTTCTCCAGTTGAGGGCTACTTTCCTTGGTCCTGCTGGGTTTCTATTATGGTACTTTGAAGATGTTGTTAAACATAGCTTGGTTACTGCAATAGTTGATATATGTTTTGCCATTCCTATTAAATGCAACAGGTTCTACTGTCTGTGCAAATGATGACAGGCTGATCCAACCCTGACAAGTTTCAAACTCATCTTCACATGTGTCCGCTGTGAGTATGTAACTAACTGAGCCAGCTAGTCAGTGATCAAGGAAAACCAGTAAGTAAATATAATGATCACAAGCAGGCTTGCAATCATTGTGTCCCTACCAAATTCTATTCCTGAACCGAACTCGTACTCTCTATTCGAAAAACCAGGTAGTTATCAAGTGCACACGCATCGGAGTGCTTCAGTCTAAGAGAAAAGGCACACTATATCTATCTGCACCCTTGTTGCCTTCCACTATTCCTCCACAAGGGTTACAACTTACTTTTCAAAAGCTTCCTCAAAAGAGTTTCACAAACCTTGGGGTCCCTTATTAACACTGTGAAGAAATGTAAATCTTCATTCTCATGGAATACTTACTAATATAACAAAGAACTTGGCACATAAGCTGAAATATGAAAAGACATCTTTATTAAACTTAATTAAGTGAGGCCACGTCACACAGAAGCCGTAGCAACTGAATGAGGTAGTCTGAGGAATACAGAGGACAGAGGCCTTTTATATGTTTTAGGGTTACATGACTCAGCACAAAAGTAAGGGGCAGTCCTAGCTTTTGCAAGCATGCAAAAAATCCAACATTCCTTCTTACACAAGCTGAACAAACCCATAATAAAAGACCACAACCCATATCGTAAACAGGTCATAAAGAGAAGGAACAGAAACAGATGAGAAACAAGATTAGAAGGGTGTGTGCATGTGCCATAAACTCAGCAATGTCCTGCTCTTTGATCTCTATTTTGATCAGCTAAAGGGCAAAAACTGGTTTGGCAAGGTCAGCTTCAGGCGGCAGGGTCAGTTCACTTCAGGTCAAACAGGAGTCAGCTAAAGTCATCGGCCTATGTGAGGGCAACCACAAAATGGCTGCCATGCACAAAATGGAACCCAAGGGTTCAGAACGAAATCTTCAAATACACATTGAATCCATTGGTGTAACATGACAAAAACGCTCATACTTGCTGAGCTCACTATTTACGGTTCGCTGTTACCAAAATCGTAACAGAACCACGACCTTTATGGCCCAGGCTCAGAATTCACGGAACCTAAGACCCTCCTTTTGCACTTACATAGGCAATAACCTAAACTCGCGTCAATCCGAATCCAGGTCTATATTCATCAGATCATCAAGATGTTGCTGGAGCATAATCCTATTACTTAGCAACTCTCTTCGGGACAGGTCTCCTTACACACATAGTAGCACAAACGCCACATATGGCAGGACAAAATAGGGAATACCTCTATCTGTAGTATGTGGCATAAGACCACACACCCAACAATTAGTGATGTTCACTACTAACTGGTGTTGATGCAGAAGCGGTACAAAGGAATTATTAATAAACTCTGACCTCCTAACCAGTTCATGTTCAGGTAAAGTATGGAAAGAATGCAAAGAAGTAATAGTAGGAAGAGACATAGGTTGGGAGGTGGGTACAGATGTCAATTGGGTAGCAAAAACAATCCCACCCATAAAAGACAATGTCCTGTTTAAAAACACTAGAAAACACGTTGTTAAGAACATATAGACAACAGGAGAAAGTAGTGACCACTATTACAAACGAAATCATAATTTTTCACAACCCTAAGCAAAAAGTAAATCCTAAAATCATCTAGTAACATTTTTAGGGCTCCTATGCATTTCGGTAATTTATCATATGTTCAGGTAAAACAGTGGTGATCCTTATTAATGCTCTCAGATGAAAAGGGATACTCTTCCACAGAGAATGGACTTTATTCTGCTTTTACTAAACAGAATACTAAAACAATGCCAGCAAAACAGCAAAAATTTGTCTCCTAACACCTATTATATGCAATCGCACGGAAACCACTTGTGAAACCAACTATGCCCAGAGTCCGTTCAAAAAGCCTCTCTGGCAGGCTTCTATTGTCCATCAAATCTTCTTTTGTTGTTTTCTTCCGCATGGGCCTCTTCATTCAAGCCTTTCATGTAAATGGTGCTTCTCAGTATCCGTTGGAGTTCCCTCCTGGCAAACACTCAATGCTCACTTAAAAGTCTCAATGTCTCAATGCAGTGCACCAGTGTCTCTCCTCTGCGGCAGACACTACAGATAGCATGATCTTCATTGATCATGAGCACAAATCATCTCGTGCAGACCCGGGACCATTCTCAGACTCCAACACTCCTCATTCAGTGTCAGAGGACGCTCAGGCTGCTCTTTCATGGGCACCAGAATGGAGTGCCTTTTGCCAATCTTGGATCCTCCGGTGCACTGCACTTCCGTTGAAGCAAAGGAAAAAGGGGGGTACGTGGCCAAAACTCAGGCCAAGGGGTTCAAGGGACTGCACACTGTCAGAGGTTAACCAGCACATGACGGGCGCTCTTTTGCATTGAAATTCTGGTTCTGTGGCAAAACCAGCTCCTCCTTCTTTTCTGATGTTGAACGCCTTCTGATGAAGCAAGTGCGATGCTTTAAACAGTTCATTGTATAACAAGGGGACTGCAAACAGGTGGCCTGCGATCTTCAAAGGAGTGGCCACACGCCATGGGACAATTCTGCGTTGAAATACACTGTTATTCTCAAAGGCAATACAAAAACAAAGGCAGTAGGCAAAACAGTGCCTCTAGGCTCCTCAATTGGGTTTCCGTGTGAGAGCATATCCTTCACCATCTAAGGGTAGATAGCGACATGGGAATTCTATCTGAATGGATGTCCTCACACATAGTGGCATCGTCTAATGGGGCAAACACATTTTATCTCAATGATTACATATAGGTGTTCCTAAATTCCTCATCTAGAACATCTCAAAAGAAAAATCGCATAATGCAGATTATCAGGGAAAACAGTCTGGTTATGCAAAAGGGAACTATACATAAGATGGGGGTCCATGGTACATTACTGCAATCTGAAAGTGTGAACCTGAACAATACACTAATAATAATAATAAAAGCTGACTGGTGAAAGGAATACGGAAAAGAGAAATGGGACTAGGACACAGCTAAAATCCCCAATAACTAGGCACGATGCGCTTGGGTGATAGTCAGGCATGTGACACAATACCAAGAGTATGGGTGATACACAAAAAAAAATCACAATAGTTTACAAATTTAACTCTACCGCTGGCCGCTACACCATATACGGTAATCTCAGCTAATGTTCCAGTTCCTTCTTCAGGGAAAAATGAAACCTATAGTTTCCTTTATGGTACAAAGCCATATACTACTTAGGAAGCAGAATAAAACTGACTAATGTAATATAGAAATTAGGTCACCATGTACAAGAGTCACAAATCTATAATTTATCCTTATGTCCAATCAGGATACATAATTTTAGGGCTGCCAGTTCCTTACAGGAAAGGGGGCAGTAATGTGACTGTAGGTGAAACCTTGTTTCCTGTATATCTTTTTTATTTTACTTCAAATACCATTAAAGCCAAATTTGACATACACTGATGAAGTGTTGTCTGTCTTAGTGAAATTTAGTGTGAAAGCAAATCTACCCAACTGTTTGCAGGATACACATCATCATGTATATCCCTTGACAACACAGGTAAACTTGTAATAGTATCATAAGCAGCAACATAAAACATGCAAAAACCGCTCAAAACGGACATGTCAAGCCATCAGATATACTCGCTGTAAAACAATAGAATATATAAATGAGCGGTGACGCATAATACCGTGTCAGGTTTAAAATCCTTACCCTCCTTTTTGACAGTAGATCACCAATTCGTGGATATCTGCTATCAAATACAACTTTCAGACACACAGAACCAGCAAGAACAATTCATGATAGAACCAAATACACAAATATGAAAAACGCATGGACATTTCTTTCCAAAGGAGTTACGCAAAAAACACATCTTATTTCAACCAACCAAACTCACGTGTCTTGTCAGCCTTAAAATCCCCCAGAGCAATCCATGGATGATCTGTGAGCAGAAGCGGGAAAGGAAAAAACACAACACACAAAAGAGAGACATTTTTCATAGCAAACAAATATCAATTATAACTTTTAATCAGAAGATAAAACATAATACACATTAACAGACACAAAAATAAATTTCCATTACTTAACTGTTACCATCTAGTCAGTCACCTTGCAACATGAAACCCTTTTAACTTTTCAAAAGTACAATTCTTTCACTGACACTCCATGTTAGCCTTGCCCCACAATTCGTTCTCACTTGGGCATGTAGCCTTCAACGTTTGAATAAAGAGCTTCCTCTTATTTTCTGTCTAAAACTTAATGCAATGCTTCATTTTCTGTCAAAAATAAAAGCAACTAGCGGACATCATTTTTTAGAGCAGAAATACAAATGTATCATTTCTGCAGAGCATTTAGCATGTGTTGGGACTTTTAAAGAAACCTTTTTCATATTTTTCCCTTTGGAATTAAGTTCTTTAATTTTGTGGAGAAACCAGAAACCCTTCCTTTTAGAGGCCTGTTTAGCAAGGTCATTCTGCATTTCACAGAGACAAGTCCTAATTTAAAAGGTCACAAATGTCAACATGACTGCCTCCTTCCATTGTTTACAGGGAAACCAAAGATAGCATCTTAGCGCAACTTGAGCAGCCTGTTCTCCTAGCCCACAGCTTCTGCTCATTGTGAGGCTGACAAAGACAGAAGGCCTACTACATTTACTGTGAATGATTCACAGAACCTAATAACACACATACCAGTTTTTAGAACAAATGCTTGTTGCAATGGTACTCATTTCAGCAACCGTAATTGGATTTCACTGGGCCATTTAAAAGTAAACCCAAATGGGGACAACCTGCAAATTTGTATTATACCTAAATGTATGCATTTACTGAAGCCTAAAGCACTTTAACTGCTTCAGCGCTACCGCGTTTTCCCGCTGTGCGCTGAAGAAGTAGAAAAAGGCTTGTTCATGACAAAGCCAGCTCGTCATGAGCGCACCATAGGTAAAGCCCATGACGAGCTGGCTTTGTCATTAGCGTGCAAGTGGTTAAAGCTATTAACAAGCATTAGAAATGAAATCGGGCTCGGATTTATTTGAGTTTGAGCTAATGGCATTGTAAATGCCAATGTATTGTTGCTATGTGTTATGGAGTGTGTTCATGTGGTGTGTACTGCCAGTGATCTCCTTGTGAGTGTGAGAATATTGCACCGTTACTGCCTGTGATGTCCTTCTTGTGAGTGTGAGAAGCTTGCACCTCTGCTGCCTGTGGTCTCCTTGTGAGTGTAAGAAGCTTGCACTGCTGCTGCCTGTGATGTCGTTCTTGTGAGTGGGAGAAGATTGCACCTCAGCTGCCTGTGGTCTCCTTGTGAGTGTAAGAAGCTTGCACAGCTGCTGCCTGTGATGTCCTACTCACTACTCTACTCTACTCACTACTCTGCACTCACTACTCTGCACTCACTACTCACTACTCTACTCACTACTCTAATCACTACTCTGCACTCACTACTCACTACTCTACTCACTACTCTACTCACTACTCTACTCACTACTCTGCACTCACTACTCTGCACTCACTACTCACTACTCTACTCACTACTCACTACTCTGGACTCACTACTCTACTCACTACTCTACTACTCTACTCACTACTCTACTCACTACTCTACTCACTACTCTACTTTCTACTCACTACTCTACTCACTACTCTACTCACTACTCACTACTCTGCACTCACTACTCACTACTCTGCACTCACTACTCTACTCACTACTCTCCACTCACTACTCTACTCACTACTCACTACTCTACTTTCTACTCGCTACTCTACTCACTACTCACTACTCTACTCACTACTCACTTCTCTACTCACTACTCTGCACTCACTACTTTACTCACTACTCTACTCACCTCACTACTCTACTCACTACTCTGCACTCACTACTCTACTCACTACTCACTACTCTACTCACTACTCTACTCACTACTCTACTCACTACTCACTACTCTACTCACTACTCACTACTCTGCACTCACTACTCACTACTCTGCACTCACTACTCACTACTCTGCACTCACTACTCTACTCACTACTCACTACTCTCCACTCACTACTCTACTCACTACTCACTACTCTACTTTCTACTCACTACTCTACTCACTACTCACTACTCTACTCTCTACTCACTACTCTACTCACTACTCACTACTCTCCACTCACTACTCTACTCACTACTCACTACTCTACTTTCTACTCACTACTCTACTCACTACTCACTACTCTACTTTCTACTCACTACTCTACTCACTACTCACTACTCTACTCACTACTCTGCACTCACTACTCTGCACTCACTACTCTGCACTCACTACTCTACTCACTACTCACTACTCTCCACTCACTACTCTACTCACTACTCTACTTTCTACTCACTACTCTACTCACTACTCACTACTCTACTCACTACTCACTACTCTACTCACTACTCACTTCTCTACTCACTACTCTGCACTCACTACTTTACTCACTACTCTACTCACCTCACTACTCTACTCACTACTCTACTCACTACTCTGCACTCACTACTCTACTCACTACTCTGTACTCACTACTCTACTCACTACTCTACTCACTACTCTACTCACTACTCACTACTCTGCACTCACTACTCACTACTCTGCACTCACTACTCACTACTCTGCTCACTACTCACTACTTTTTGCAGCTTTGACGCTTTAAACTCCCCCAGCTAATCAAGGGGAAACTGCATTAAAAAAAACAATTTTTCAGTTTGTCTTGGCATTTCCTTTTGTACAGTGAACCACACAACATTGAACAACGAATGCATTGATGAATAATAGATTCATGTTTTTGTTTTCCAGCGTTTTCCCGGCATTAACTGATTATTTTCTCCAGGTTAGGTTCCTTTTATCTGAGTATACGATCTCATTATGTTGTTTTAATTTTTTGCAGTAAAATTTATCAACCCTTGGAGTATTCGATTTCCTGCTATCAGCCCTGAGGTCTTCCTGGCTTTTACTTGCGTCTACCTCCTTTATTTAGTGGAGAGAACCATTGACACTGCCATTTATTTAAGACCTAATAATTGGTGTTGAATAGATATTGATTTAACGCGGCTGAAAACACAATTTTATTGATGGATTATTTGGTAAAAATGTTGACATTGCGTTTGGTAAAGTTAGATGTTCATCCCTGCCTCTTTAGAGCGTCAACTAGTCTTCCACCTGTAGCAGTGGCTCCTCTACAAGAACCAAGGCTTACTCCAGGCATCCTAGTCTCACTCCCAACAATCCAACAATCAATCCCCTCGAGGCAAGGAATCCACGGCCGCCATCTTTGATTGGGGCCTGGACAGCGCTCTAGTGGCTGGGCGAATTGGGCCCAAATCACTATAAAAGAGCCGACTTTAGTCCTTTGTTTAGCTCGATTGCGACACACTCCTGAGGCGGAAGCCGGGAGGTTCTAATGCTCATTACAGAATACTTGTAATTTTAAAACTTAAAACTTTTAACTGCACTGCACTTTATACCAGCACTAGCGCTTTTAAAACTGTCACATTATTGCTTTTACTGTGTATTTGTGTGTTCTGTGTCACGTTAAGAATTACCTGCCGAAAATTTCCTAAATGACCGCTTGTAACCCGTTTTGACTGCACCTAAGACTAAAAAGGCACAAAACCACTCGAGGCTACCGGTCCAACAATCAATCCCCTCGAGGCAAGGAATCCACGGCCGCCATCTTTGATTGGGGCCTGGACAGCGCTCTAGTGGCTGGGCGAATTGGGCCCAAATCACTATAAAAGAGCCGACTTTAGTCCTTTGTTTAGCTCGATTGCGACACACTCCTGAGGCGGAAGCCGGGAGGTTCTAATGCTCATTACAGAATACTTGTAATTTTAAAACTTAAAACTTTTAACTGCACTGCACTTTATACCAGCACTAGCGCTTTTAAAACTGTCACATTATTGCTTTTACTGTGTATTTGTGTGTTCTGTGTCACGTTAAGAATTACCTGCCGAAAATTTCCTAAATGACCGCTTGTAACCCGTTTTGACTGCACCTAAGACTAAAAAGGCACAAAACCACTCGAGGCTACCGGTCCAACAATCAATCCCCTCGAGGCAAGGAATCCACGGCCGCCATCTTTGATTGGGGCCTGGACAGCGCTCTAGTGGCTGGGCGAATTGGGCCCAAATCACTATAAAATGGAGCCCCCTCCCCGTCCGCGCAGCGGGCGGGCGCAGCGGGCGCGCCGATGGCGCGCCGGAGGCGCGCCAGAGGCAAGCCCGTCTGGGCCCGTCCGGGCCAGGCCGGGCACAGGGCCACTTACTATGTCCATTGCACACAGTCCCCGGATCAGACACTCACGAGACTACCTCCTCCAATTCAGCACGTCAGCTCCTTTCCTCGGAGCTCAACCCTCTCCCTCACCCAAATCCCAAGAGGAGTCTGCAGGGACTTCCACCCATCAGTCCCTGGATGGTATCAGCCTAGCTCTGCTGAATTGTAGATCAGCCCCTAAACACGCTATAGAAATCAAAATGATGATCCAAGACCTAAAACTGGATGTACTATTCCTCACGGAAACCTGGTTAACATCTCACTCTGAAACGGACATAGTTAATATGCTCCCCCTGGACCATCTTATACAATTTCAGAACAGGAAAGAGGGAAAAGGAGGTGGACTAGCTATCGTTTACAAAAACTCCTTCGTATGTAGGATACAAGAAGGAGAAATAGAGGACTGTGAAAGCATCCTTTTTTCTCTTCAGATTACCCCTAACAAATCACTTACGGGCACTCTGATATACCGTCCACCTGGCAGCCCTGGAAATTTTATAAACTCATTACTAGAGGCCACTATCTCCTCCTGTATCTCGCCCCCTAACTTCATTGTGCTTGGAGACTTAAATTTACACTTTGAGGACAACTCCGATAAAACGGCTATGGACCTCATTTCAGAATTAAAATCACTTGATCTCCATTTAATAAATTCAGAGGCAACGCACATCAAAGGCCACCTTTTGGACCCTCTCTTCACCAATATCCCAAAAATTGAGACTCGACCGGCGATCCCTCTCCCTTGGACTGACCACTTTCTCCTCCCATTCATCTGGCAAACTCCCGCAAAAAAGGTGTATATACCAACTGCCAGAGAACACGAGAGAAAATGGTCTAAAATATCATTTGAGCAATGGACACAGGAGCTTACTCGCTCCGCTCCTCTGCCACTCTCTGACCCAGTAAAAGCAGATGCTAACTTCACCAGTTGGCTCACTTCCACTTTAGATATAATCGCCCCAAAACAAGATCTAAAAAAGAAAAACAACTCCTTTAAATCGCCTTGGTTCTCACAAGAACTTAGGAACTTACGAAAAATCTGTAAAATCCACGAGAGAAAGTGGAGAAAAAAGTGGGACCCCCTCATTAAGGAAGAGTATAAAACTGCAATGAGGACCTACAAAGCCGCGCGCAAAGCAGCCCAAGCTTTATTTTTTGATTAAAAAATCAAAGATGCATCTTGCTCATCCCGAGAGACCTACAAAATTGTTAAAGAACTTCGCAAAATACCCACCCCCCTTTCTTTGCAACAACCCTCAGTTGCCAGATGCAACCAAATAGCTGGCTTTTTCCAAAAAAAGATCACTAACATTCTGCAGTCCCTTCCGCCCAAAACAGATAGCAACCCTCCGATTGTCCCCCCCCACCCACCCCGAGACCAACCCTCGACAGTTTTAATCAACTATCCAACGACGACTTTTTGAAAGCCCTCTCAAACCTGAAAAGTGGCTCCCCCAACGATCCTGCCCCCATACGAATCCTAAAACAAGTCGGACCTACCATATCTCACCTGGCCACTAACTTGATTAATACCTCGTTGGGCCAAGGATTAGTCCCCCCCAGCTGGAAGCATGCCATGGTCAAGGCATTACAGAAAAAACCAGGACAGGACCCATCAGACCTATCCAACCTTCGACCGATCTCTCTCTTACCCGGTCTGAGCAAAATCGCAGAGAAGGCAGTTAACCAACAATTGTCAGCCTTCCTCGAATCCAACAATCTTCTCCGACCCTCACAGACAGGCTTCCGTCCTGGCCAGGGGACTGAGACTGCCCTCCTTAAAGTGGTAGAGGAGGCTAGATGCATCCTGGATTCAGGGGGATCAGTTTTACTGCTCCTCCTGGATCTAAGCGCCGCATTCGATACGGTGGACCACAAGATCTTAATCCAGCGACTATCTGAACTAGGAGTGAGAAGCACGGCACTCTGCTGGCTTTCATCCTTCCTAGAAAACCGTACCTTCCAAGTTTGTGAAGGGAACGCTCGATCAGATATCCTTTCCCTCCAGTGTGGGGTCCCTCAGGGCTCTTCATTGAGCCCTACACTGTTTAATACCTATATGGCCTCCCTGGAGGATGTGGTCTCCCCTTTTGGGATAAAAGCCGTCACCTATGCTGACGACACCCAAATGATTGTATCATTTTCACTTGAGGAAGAAAAAATCAAAAACCTCCATGATTGCCTGGAAGGTATACATGCCTGGATGTCCAACTCAAGGCTTAAGCTCAATGGCTCAAAGACCGAGCTTATGCTCCTGGGACATAAACCACCAACCCTCCCTAGTGCTATTTGGCCTTCCTGCCTAGGACCCAGCCTAAGATGGAAATTAAAAGTCTAGGTTTTTGGTTTGAACGGAATCTCTCCATGACAACACAGGCAAATAAAACAGCTGGCACCTGTGTTGGTCTCCTCCGTTCAACTAAGAAGATCCTTCCTCTACTCCCTGCAACCTCTCAAAAAATGCTCATACAAGGTCTAATACTATCAAGATTAGACTACTGCAATGCCCTTTTTCTGGCCGCCCCTGAAGCCACGCTCAATGTCCTGCAGCGAACACAAAACGCCGCAGCAAGGATACTTACCGGCACCCCCCGTAGAGTCTCAGCCAAACCTGCCCTAAAGGCATTGCACTGGCTGCCGATCCGTGAAAGGGTCAAATTCAAGTCCCTATGTACCACTCATAGAGCCATGCAAAACCAAGGACCCCCTATACTGAAATCTATGCTCTACCCATACACACCTAACAGAGCTCTACGTTCAGCACAGGGCAACCTGGCTAAGGTTCACCGAACTAAAAGAGCTCGTACTGGCGGACGCCGTTTCTCGGTGGTAGCCGCAACCCTCTGGAACTCTCTCCCAATTCAACTCCGGTCTGAACCTAATTATATGAAATTCCGAAAGCTTCTCAAAACCCACCTTTTCCCGCAATAACCTCTCCATTTCCCCCTCAGCCTTTATCATTGAGTGACTGTTTGCAATCTCAGCGCTGGGACGCTTTCGGGCAGCCATGCGCTATATAAATCCCAAATTCATTCAAATTCATTCATTCAAATTCATTCACTCCCTGTTAACCCCAAACGCCACCTCTCAGATGGACACATGTGTTAGTAAACCTATGAAAAGGAAATATATATCCATTCCACGCAGGTGCAATGTTCCATCAGTGCTCAAGAAAAGTATGGGTATGTGGTTTTAAAACAAAAATCATGCATTGGCTGGCCTATTCTGCTGGAGAATGGTGCAGTTAATCATGGCTTTGTGTGGAGGCTACTATCATTGAACATGATCGTGAGGATTGGCCAAGCCCTACTCCTGGCGTTTAGATTGGTAATGTGACCACCTGAATACAATGCCAGTGTCTCTGCTCACCCCAGCCCCCTTGTTTGCGGCTTCAGCCATCTCTAGGACTGGAGACGGTCACTGCCTCACATTTAAGGAATGTAGGCTTTGCAGATGTCGAACATTCTAAGTAACATGTACTCGTTCGATCATCGCAGTTCTTAGTCCGTTGCCTCCTAAAGCAGTTTATAGCTCTGTCTGTTACTACTAAATTAAAAAGCTGCATTCTAAAGTGCAGCCTGCTGTGAAGTTGTTCGGGCCTGTTCCCACTGAGGAGTTGCGATTGTGTAACAGTCCGCGCTTTGCAGCTTGTTTCACAAGCATTCCTTTTGAGATTGTTGCACCATCCTCCGTCATCGTACCCAGTGAATCATAGCACAACACTTTGCTGGGAAGATTGACCCCTGGATCACAGGTAATGGTTCTACATACTGCAGAATGCAAGAAAGAAGGTTGAAACTATTTGTTTCCAGTCATAATGAAGTGAAGTGGGAACGCCTGGCTGAGAAAGCAGGTCTCCTGGTTACACGCTCTGTAACCTGGCAAGCCAACCTGATCTCATCTGCTTTCAAGTGAATAGCGAGATACAGATTGCTAGTTTTACGTAAAAAATATGTTCCACCTGATAGTTCGTATTTAGCACACTACTTTACTTGTAAAGTATTTGTAATTGCTACTTTTTATCGGATGTTACACGTAAAAAGAAAACCTGTGAAGAAAGAGTAAGTTTGCCTCTCGGCTCTGAAATCAGTTGTTACCAAGTGTGTACCATTATCTCCGCCGTGAACGTGGCACTCTGACAGCTCCTAATTAAAATGAATGGACTGCCGTGCGCGAAAGGTAAATGTTAAATGCGCGCATGATACATGCAATGCAATGGTGAAAGCGCTCGCACCATCTGGATTGCATTACACGGGCACTCTGACAGCTCCTAATTAAGATTAATAAGTCTGCCGTGCGCGAAACCGCCGAAAATATGCCAAATCGGGCACGCGTAAATTACATATAGCCTATCACGTCAACGCTACTAAATAGCGAAGACGAATCACTAGGCAGATGCCATAAAAAAACTAAGGAATGTGCCAGCCGGACCCCTTTTAGAATTCTTTTTTTTTCTAAATGCATAAGAGCTCGGAAGCTCTGCCCCCACTTCGTGGTGACGTAGGCCCGAGCCCTAAAAATGGCAAGAATGCTGTTTTAAATAGTCTATTTTACCCAAATTCGACTTTGATATTAGGGGCACTTAAAAAGAAATATCCTATAATTATGTTACATATTAATCATCCTAAGAATGTTTTTTACAAATTACAGAAATTTTTAATCAGACATATCCCGTGTAAATGTTTAGAAAAATGAGTTTTTTACGCCTACGCTAAGTGAAATTCTATATGCTAATGTTCTCATCATGCGGTATAGCACAACTTAAATTACATTTTAATGCTAGGATGTCATATTATGAGCATTAAGCTTCATGAATAGTAAAAAACGAATTTTGTAGCACTTATTTTTAATTATTATTTTTCATAATTAATATATATATATATTTTTTTAAACCCAATTATTTTTGATAATTCCACATATAAGAGCAAGCTGCATCCCTTGCCTATCATTTTTAGACGCATTCATTTATAAGCCCAAGCACAGACGCCTAACTTGAAACATGACAAAATGTTTGCGCCATTTTTTTCTTTCTAAAAAGGACAATTTTATTTAGCAACAGACCCAAGAATATGCTTACAAAATGTTGCTTAATAGACTGAAAACATCAAGAAAAACCACGAACAGACATTGAGCTCATTTCAGACATAAACAGAAAGGGGTGAAACACTGAGGACACACAATACGGCGCGCTTTTAGCCATGCATTTCATGAATAGCGCCAACGCTATTCACTTACAGAAATTGCACTAATGGGAAACCCACATAGACATTTAAACACACATTTAACCCACAAACCAATACTCAGAACAAAAATAAAGGACAGCCCACAGACTGTACTTAAACCGAAGCATTTGTAAATATTAGTTGTAAGTCATATTTACAAGAAACGCTTCTCAATTGTGTTTTAAAAAACTGCAAAAACAGCCCAACAGACTGATGTATGTCCAAGAAGCGAAAATACACTTAATTCACTAGCTTTGGTTAGCAGAACACCAAACAAAATCTTTCTGCATATCTTTGTTCATAAAAATGCGCAGAACAAAGGTTCCTTGTTTTTTTATTATGTCATATTTTAATTCCCCGGGGATACAAAATCACCAAGGAAGAAATATGTTTTTAAATCTAAACCTATTTAGATATTCACTTTAGGGGAAGCCAGCTAATCCAAACGTATACAAAGTTGGCCAACACAAAGCTCCAAATTTGCTAAGATCAGGCATCTTATAGCTCACTAATCTAGCTTCAAACTTCAAGGGGCTATCTCTATCGATACACTCGTAAATATACAAGACCCTCGGTTTTTGAAAATTGCAATCTTCAAATAAAACTAAGGACCAAACAAACTAAGAACCAAACTAAGGACCAAGCAAAACTAAGAACCAATCAAAACCAAAGAACCAAAGAACAAAGGACTGGGAGCGACCCACTTATACTTAACTCTTACTTTTACTAATCAAAAGGTTATCCAAATTCTAACTGTCAAGTTCTACATGACCTAACGGTCTTTTTAGAATACTCACGCCAAAAAGGTTCTCAGTCAGGAGTGACATCATGTGGAGGATCAAAATCAGGAACATCAGAAATATACTGGGCTGCATAATCAAAGAATCTCCAGAATCCCTGTGCACAGAGTGCCTTCTTAGTAGAATCCTGTTCTGTCCTCCTCAGTAGATTTCAGTCTCCTGACAAGATCACTCCCACAGAAAGCCACTTCTCTGATGAGCCCAGCGTTGGCTGCGCCATTTGAAGAAATGTAAATCTTCATTCTCAGGGAATACTTACTAATATAACAAAGAACTTGGCACAGAAGCTGAAATATGAAAATACATCTTTATTAACCACTTGGATGCTAAGGTGTTTTATGGCTTCCCATGTAATTTCCATTGAAGTCAATGGAAACTCCATGACGAGTTACCCTTGTCATTAGCACTGAAGGGGTTAAACTTAATTAAGTGAGGCCACGTCACACAGAAGCCGTAGCAACTGAATGAGGTAGTCTGAGGAATACAGAGGACAGAGGCCTTTTATATGTTTTAGGGTTACATGACTCAGCACCAAAGTAAGGGGCAGTCCTAGCTTTTGCAAGCATGCAAAAAATCCAACATTCCTTCTTGCACAAGCTGAACAAACCCATAATAGACCACAACCCATATCGTAAACAGGTCATAAAGAGAAGGAACAGAAACAGATGAGAAACAAGATAGAAGGGTGTGTGCATGTACCATAAACTCAGCAATGTCCTGCTCTTTGATCTCTATCTTGATCAGCTAAACGGCAAAAACTGGTTTGGCAAGGTCAGCTTCAGGCGGCAGGGTCAGTTCACTTCAGGTCAAACAGGAGTCAGCTAAAGTCATCGGCCTATGTGAGGGCAACCACAAAATGGCTGCCATGCACAAAATGGAACCCAAGGGTTCAGAACGAAATCTTCAAATACACAGTGAATCCATCGGTGTAACATGACAAAAACACTCATACTTGCTGAGCTCACTGTTTACGGTTCGCTGTTACCAAAATCGTAACAGAACCACGACCTTTATGGCCCAGGTTCAGAATTCACGGAACCTCAACTGCTGCTCCTTGACATGACCTCTTTCATTGTGCTTGCGTACTGTTTGCACATTTCACAAAAAAGCTAGTTCCATAAGGCTCATACAACAGTTATGGAAAAACCCTACAGATGAGTGAGACACTCATTTGCATTTCTGCGTAAAAGTGGAAGCTGTGTTCTAACTGTGGTGCCTGTTTATGGCGAGCCAAGCTACCATGTACCTCATCCAGCCTCCCTATTACGGCTTGCACTATGTTTGCACTCGTGGTGGCAACCTCGATCAAACTTGGAAAGGTGGAACATTGTTGGACCTCCTTCTTAGGGCAGGCATTAGCAAAGATCTTTTGTTTTTAATAAAATGTATATACCATCCATATTTACCTACACTGGCTTTCAGTCAGTTCTCTTCATCTATTGTTCTGCTGTAGCGTCATTCATATTTTGGTTCCTCCACCCCGGCATAGGGCACAGGATCAGCTCACTTCAGCCATTTTCTGTGAGCGATTGCATTCCCTTTTGCACAGTGTGCACTTGCACATAAAAAGTAGTCCCGTTGTATATGTTTACAAAAAAGAATCACAGATTTTGGCAAAGTCAAAGGTTGGCAACCACGCTAGACCCACTGGTCTAGCTTGTTTCCATACGGTCCCTTAGAAGCATGCAGTACCTAAAAACAGCTTAGCTACATAGTGTTTCCAACACAGGGCAGATTGGTATGTTAGGGTGGAAGAGCTAGTGATCTGTCAAGAATGAAAGAAGTGCTGCATTTTTTTCCATTTGAATCTGCCAAGTGCTTGTGAAAATATGAAGTGTGGTAGAGTCCTAACTAATCAACAGTGCATGTAAACTCATGTCAACCATAACTCCTGCACTCCAAAAATTGGTCAAGGACATTAAAGCAGCATTACCAAAGCCAAAAGATCCTGGTGTTGGCTGGCTGGCATTTTGACTTTGCCAGTGCTTATTTTGTTTGCATATGGTTTTTGTGTAGAAAGCTCATAGACCTTCTAATGGAGCTCATCATCGGGCCCATATTCCGTGGTATCAACAGTGAGTGTGAGGAAGGGTTAGGGCAAGCTAGATGCATGTTAAAATCAATCCATTTACTGGCATTGGTGACAGATTTTTGACTTCGCCTACAATGTACTTTCGAGAAAGTGGATTGTTAGCTGAGGTGGATGTTAGACCACCACAAGTTATAATGGCACTATACTTGTTATGTTCAGTAAAGGTTTCAGGCATTTAGACCCGAGCTCAACCTATGAAAGCTATGGCACAGGGCAGACATGCTTTACTTAAGAAAATTTGTAAAGCATTGAGAAGTACTGAAATAGTTAAAAACCCAAGAACACACCACAATAAAATCTCACTCTGATCTATTTAAAAAGTAGCGAATACTTTTGTGAAAAAATAACATAAAAACGACAAAAATCCAATAAGGGAAACTAGAGATATTAATTTTATAAAAAGATTTTAAAGTGCCAACCATGGGCAATCGGTTGTGCTAGACCGAGACAGTTGTAAGTAAGTTGCAAGACCCGCCATGATGAAGCACAGATCGGATACAGGGACCAGGTTGGTCCCGGAAAAAGGGTTACATCCTGACATAGAAAAAATTTCTGAGAAGGTGGAGTCCTCATTGGGGCAAGGCAGCAGGCTGGATCCGAAGACTTGGTTCATGACTGGGTGCTGAAGGACAAGGTCATCATTAAGCCACCAATAAAGGTGGGAAAAATTCTGAGCTTTAAAAGTCTGGAGTTCGTGCCCATTAAACGGATGCTGCTCGGCACTGGGCCTGGTAACATTTCTACGTTTGGACTTGTTCTCTTTTCTGGAAGTCACATTCCTTCAGCAGGGCAAGGCTGCAGGTTATACCTGGAAAGGTTTGGACATTATTGGATGCCAACCGCTTCAGTCCTGCTGAATCGGATTTGCTGCTGCAGTGAAAAATGTGGCGGGAGCTGTGGCGAAGTCAGGCCGACTGGCGATGCATCCTTGATGGATCAGCTTGGCAGGTTGGTACCTGTCGGTTCTCCATGCTAAAACCCTTGAAAATGTTTCTGATACCCAGGTTTTAGAGAGAGGCAGGAGGAGTACACTCTGACACTAGCCAAGGGTTCCAGAACTTCAAGAACTGCACTTAGGGGTGGGGATCAATACTCTGTCCAGAGAAGCTAATAGCTGGGTCCAGAGCAGGTCCACTTGTAACAGGTCAGCTGGGCTCTCAGGAAAGTGTGATTCTTGTAACTTTGTGTCCCTGTAGCTGAATAGAAGGCCAGCTAACCAACCCTTGGAGTCCACTTCTCAGCCCTTGTTACAAGTGGGAGCAGGCCCAGCCTTTAGCGTTCTCCTAAGTCACTACAACAGGTGCTGTCCTAGTAATTTTCTGAAGAAGGTGCCACACTTATGCCAGGCACTAGCATGTGGTTAGGTCACTCCTCCCGCTACGTGTTAAATAGGGAAAAAGTTCCCACGGATAACTCTACCCCCTTTTGCAGCAGTTTCTCTGTTCCTTTCCTGCAAACATTCCCACAGCGCCCCTCTGTACCTAAAACCAAGATGACAGAACCTTTTTGACCCTTGCAGAGCTCTTGTGCCCACTGTGGATGTGAGGGCCAGGGAAATGAGCAAATCCTCCCCTGTGGTCACTCAAACCGGTTCTGGGGAAGCTCCTATAACCACTAGGATTGGTACATGACTGGCTTTAAGGACACTAGAGTGGGCAGACCTGTGTGTGAGTTATGTATGTCTGTGACAGGGCAGGCCCCTGTGGAAATATGTCACTAGGACCTACCTAGAAGGCCATCCTGCCAGAGGAATAGGACACTTCTCCACAGCCAAGCCTTTAGTCTCAGCTCTGTGAGCCACATCACTCATAATAAAGAAGCCATTTAGCTTCCGGGTTAATGTTGGAAGCTCATGCAAAATGGCTTTTAGAAGTTTTAACACAGGGTGGGGGGAAGTGGAGGATTCTAGACTAGGTCGTCCTCCTAACGTTTACAGTCAAAGAAAACCCAAAGTATTGGGTTTAGAGACCTAGTCCGAAAAAGGTGGCTCCTAACCCGTGTGGTCGGAAAAAAGGCCAAGAAGAAAGAACATTTTCTTTCTTGAGTCCCCTCACTCACCAGGGTTTCCCCACGCTGACATGATTCATCATTGGGGCCATCCCAGTCCTCTACCAGCCTCTACCTAAATAGGAAATAAGAAATAGAGAAATAAAGAAAATAAAGTGAACGCGCTACTAATAACGCATGCGTTATTAATACATACGTTCCCTAAGTCACGATGTATATTTTTTTGTGTGCAAATGTTTGCTCCATGGACTCGGGCGGGGGGGAGGGGGAGGGGAGCGTTGTCTCCCTATTAAACAATCTTCGATTTTAGGGACGCTGCGTTCTGGCACCTAAACTCATCCCCGCCGGACTGCATATATACAACGTGACTTTCACTATTTCTTATTTAGGTATATTAGGAGTGGCAAACACAGGGCTGGTCCCTGTGTGGTCCTGATGAAGAGCTAGGGGAAGCTCGAAAAATGTTGATCATACACTGCATTCAACTCATTATAGTTAGGTTTTCCAGTGCACCCCCCTTTTTAGACATACCGACCTAGGAGCAAGAATAAAAGTCGTTTAGGCCCACTAGCAAGGTATTTTTAATCATTTTCCAACCACTCCATCATAAACTGCACCACACATAGTCTTGCATTGAAAGTGCTCCTACGTAATTCCGCAAGTCGTAGCACGCCGCAGTTCGTTGAGGACTGGGATGGCACCAATGATAAAGCATGTCACCGTGGGGAAACCCTGGTGAGTGAGGGGACTCTAGAAAGAACATTTTCTTTCTTCTTGGCCTTTTTATTGACCACAGGGGTTAGGAGCCACCTTTTTCGGACTAGGTCTCTAAACCCAATACCTTGGGGTTTCTTTGACTGTTCTAGAAGCTTTAGGAAGGTCAAAGGGAAGTTTGCGAAAGTATCTTTCATAAAATAGTTGTTACAAATCTGGTATTGCCAGTGAATTGAATTTGTAACAAATATTTTCAGAAGTCCACAAAGTAACCTTTGATTGGTTCGTAGGTGGAGATAACATTATTTAATTTTACATTACCTCCCAATGCTTTCCTATTGAACAGCTGACCCTGCTACAGCGAAAATACCTTTTATTCCTTTTTACTTAAAGGGCATGTTTTACTTTAACCTTTTACCTATTCTACTCTTAAATTTCATGCACCCTGTCGTATGGGCACTTAGGGCTAACTTAGGGGTGGCTTAATAATATTTAACACTAAGGTTTAGGTCTGTCAACATTTTCTTTTTTAACAAGTCGAACTCGCTGTTTAATCCTGCGCAGCCTGGATACTGGTGGCAGGCCTGCAGTCATGTTTTGCATTATTACTTTATAGGTGGCACAATATGGTCTTCAGGCCTCTAGTGGCATTTAATTCACAGGCCCCGAGTACACTTTGTTGCATATACTAGGGTCTTATAGGTAAGTTAAATATGCCAGCCAAGAATTTAGCCAATTCAACATTTTTTAGGGTTCAGGGCACATGCACTGGAAAGCTGGGTCTCATTATGCAGTTAAAAAACAGCAAATAAATCTAGCAAAAAATAAATGGGGGTGACCACGTGAAAAGGGTCATTTTCCTAGATAACCCATTCAATTTGGAATAATGTCAAATTAATGAGCAGGCAATCAGCACCTTGACAGGATCTTGAGCTATGATTGGGTGACCTCCCTTCCATCAGCACTATCTGAGATGTAGCTGACTTTTGGCACACAGCTTTGAAGGCTGATGAGGTCTAGGGTTTGCCTAATGTTTCTGTCTGCAATGATCAACTTTGTCTGTCTAAAGCGTCATTCATTGCTGGATTGAAGTGGTTGCTCGTATGTACAAGTGTAGTGTCCCCATGTGCAGTGGCTCTCGAACTAGCTGTGCTGGAGGTGCACCCCCATTAAACCTGAAAGAGGTCAGATGGTGTTATGTTCCATATAGGTACCCCAATATCGGCTCAAGTAATGAATGTACCTTACACCTACATTCCCCTGATATTACACTGTATTTTGGTTCTTAGTACTGACCTTTTACCTAGTTACGGTAATGTTTCAGGATGACATGGGGTTTTCTCTGTAAAGCTTAGGCCCATTCATTATGCATGAGGATTCTTGGAATCACAGCAGGCCTGCCATCTCCTGCATGATAACTATGTACAAGGGTTATTCCTTCCGTCATCCTAGTTCGACATGACACAGCAAGGTATACCCCCTAGGGGTACCACTTTGGGCATATATACACCATATCTTGCTCAGGTAGTCAGAGGAGAAAAGGACTTCCATGCCGACACACTGACGCAAGACACTGAGGCTCCTGCACGCAGACACTCCAGCCAGCTCGCAGTGGTCTGACATCCCTTGCGGGGTGTTTATCTCGAGACCAAGATGGGGTCCCACAGTCTCTCACTTCAGGTAATGGGGTTGACTTTATCCTAGAGGGATTCTTGGCTCTACACCTACATACATGCTAGGTACACTTGGGTACATTTAGTTAGGGTTGCATCGTAGTAGTACACATTCATTACTGTCATGTATTTTATATACTTGCCTGTATTCATTGTTTTAGCACGATGGTAGAAATCTACCACCCTTTTACTCTGTTAGTGCTTATGATCATTTAGTGTCTAATGGTGGTTTCAGCACACCTATTTTACACAAGAATGACGCTAGTTCAATAAATGCTTATTGAGAAACGTCCCCACTGTTTATTCTGTGTATCTCTCTGAGACAAAGTGAGCACAAGTGACTGAGTGAAAAGTATCACACTGTTTCCACGACCCTGAGGTATGAGGGTTGTCATGTTCGATAGTTGCCAAGACCTATTCTCTCCTTGATAAGAGGGGTTTCTAGTGGCACTGTAAGTTAGCTGGTATACAGGCTAACATACTTGGTAGGGGTGTCTAGAATCAGTCCAGACACCAATCCTACAGTGTATGTTGTCTAAACGTGCAGATTTTTTATAGGTTTGTAGGAACTACACGAGAATGGACAATAAATGGGACATTGCAATAGTTTCTTCTGGCAAAGCTTGTTATGTTCTTGAAGACAGACTGCCTCAAGCCCCTAGTGCCTTCACTAAGGTGAATTAATGGCCCACTTTAAAAATTGTTCCAGCACCATTGGCCATGTGGACGTGCCGACACTTTGCTTGTTGTGTAGTTTCATGTGTTGTTATGCCACAAATGCTGGGTAATGCTTGAATGACTATATCTATTCTTTTTACACTGTTGCCATGTACAAATGCAGGCAGGAGGGATGGCCATGTATTTTATTTATATGCATTGCTTTGATTTTGACTACCATGTTGCCCTATGAGCGCCTGCTCCTTGTTTCTGTTGCTCCGCTACATAAGGTTGGGTAGTTTGTTATGCATAAAGACCCTCTTGCACTTGCAATGAAAACAAGGGGGTTACATCTGATCTCAAATCTGTAGCCCTTATTGAGCAGGATCCAAGACCCTGGCCTACCTCAACGAAATGTGCTGACTTTGTGCAATTTGCCAACACTGAGACACACTCTGCAAGGCCTGCACTTCGCCTTCTATATGCTCAGAGCAACAACCTGTAAGAGGTGAAGGAGACCGCCTATTTTCAAATCCAGCTTGGCCAAATACAAATGACTTACTAAAAAGATGCCATCAGCACTCCTTTTTAGGTCTCGCCTAGGCAGTGCTTGGGCTGTCTCTTCGAGACATGCTGTATTCAGGATATGACAATTGGTTCTGTCGGGATTTTCAATTGCTTTAAAACGTTCAAGAAGCATACAGTTTACTTGTAACACATATCAATGATTTAAGAAAAGGAGTAACCTGAACACAACACGCACCAAGGTGAGACTTCAGTAATATATTTAGGGAAATATCAAATATTCAAGGCTGTCGCAATATACAAATTCAATTGTAAAAAGAGTTTAAGTGACTGTGGTGAAAAAGTGACATGTTGATTAGTGATATAGACAGTACACTACATACAAAACAAAAATGACTGCCTTCTACCCCCCATCCCCACCCTTCTGTTGTCCGTGCCTTCTCCCCAACACCCTGCCCGTCCTCCCTCCCATTGTCTGTGTCTTCTCCCCTATCCCCCGCTCTCCCTTCCGTTGTCCGTGATGCCAACCATTTAAACAAGCATTGGAAATGCAATTTGGCTCGCATTAGAAAAGTTTGAGCTATTGGTCTTATAAATGATTTTTTTTTATTTATGTGTTATTTTTTAAAATAGCTAAATTAATAACTTTGTCATTTACAATGCCAATAGTTATAACTTTCGCAAATGTGACACCTATAGCATTTGTAATGCAACATGTTTTGTATTTACGAGACTTAGATGTATTGATATTACAAATAACAATGGCTTTTAATTTTTTAAAAATAATTAATACTTAAATAATTTAAACTTTTGTAAATAACTTTTGTGAAGATTATGTTCAGTGTTTTTTATTGTGACGAAAATCCAAGAACAGAAGTGAAATATTAACATCTTTTTGTGATTTGTAATAAAGCGTGAAAGCTTGAAAACAGCTTGAAACATTGAAAGAACATATTTGAACCAGTGATGCTGTGGTTGCGCTAAGTGATGCTGTGGTTGCGCTGAGTGATGCTGTGGTGGTGCTGAGTGATGCTGTGGTTGCGCTGAGTGGTGTGTGCATTGGTGGAGCTTAGTGGGTGCATTGGTGGAGCTGTTTGGTGGGTGCATTGGTGGAGCTTAGTTGGAGCATCGGTGGAGCTGTGCGGTGGGTGCATCAGTGGAGCTGTGTGGTGGGTTCCTAGGCGGAGCTGTGTGGTGGGTGCATCGGCAGAGCTGTGTGGTGGGTGCATCGGTGGAGCTGTGTGGTGGGTGCTTCGGTGGAGCTGGAGGTGGGTGCATCTGTGGAGCTGTGTGGTGGGTGCATCTGTGGAGCTGTGCGGTGGGTGCATCTGCGGAGCTGTGTGGTGGGTGCCTCGGTGGAGCTGTGTGGTGGGTGCCTCGGTGGAGCTGTGTGGTGGGTGAATCGGTGGAGCTGTGTGGTGGGTGCCTTGGTGGAGCTGTATGGTGGGTGCCTCGGTGGAGCTGTGTGGTGGGTGCATCGGTGGAGCTGTGTGGTGGGTGCATTGGTAGAGCTGTGTTGGTGGAGCTGCGTGGTGGGTGCATCGGTGGAGCTGTGTCGGTGGAGCTGTGTGGTGGGTGCATCGGTGGAGCTGTGTGGTGGGTGCATCAGTGGAGCTGTGTGGTGGGTGCATCGGTGGAGCTGTGTGGTGGGTGCATCGGTGGAGCTGTGTGGTGGGTGCCTCGGTGAAGCTGTGTGGTGGGTGCATCGGTGGAGCTGTGTGGTGGGTGCATCGGTGGAGCTGTGTAGGTGGAGCTGTGTGGTGGGTGCATCGGTGGAGCTGTGTGGTGGGTGCCTCGGTGGAGCTGTGTGGTGGGTGCATCGGTGGAGCTGTATGGTGGGTGCCTCGGTGGAGCTGTGTGGTGGGTGCATCGGTGGAGCTGTGTGGTGGGTGCATCGGTGGAGCTGTATGGTGGGTGCCTCGGTGGAGCTGTATGGTGGGTGCCTCGGTGGAGCTGTGTAGTGGGTGCCTCGCTGGAGCTGTATGGTGGGTGCCTCGGTGGAGCTGTGTGGTGGGTGCCTCGGTGGAGCTGTGTGGTGGGTGCATCGGTGGAGCTGTGTGGTGGGTGCATCGGTGGAGCTGTGTCGGTGGAGCTGTGTGGTGGCTGCATCGGTGGAGCTGTGTGGTGGCTGCATCGGTGGAGCTGTGTGGTGGGTGAATCGGTGGAGCTGTGTGGTGGGTGCATCGGTGGAGCTGTGTGGTGGGTGCATCAGTGGAGCTGTGTCGGTGGAGCTGTGTGATGGCTGCATCGGTGGAGCTGTGTGGTGGGTGCATCGGTGGAGCTGTGTGGTGGGTGCATCGGTGGAGCTGTATGGTGGGTGCATCGCTGGAGCTGTGTGGTGGGTGCATCGGTGGAGCTGTGTGGTGGCTGCATCGGTGGAGCTGTGTGGTGGCTGCATCGGCGGAGCTGTGTAGTGGCTGCATCGGTGGAGCTGTGTGGTGGGTGCATCGGTGGAGCTGTGTGGTGGGTGCATCGGTGGAGCTGTGTGGTGGGTGCATCGGTGGAGCTGTGTAGTGGGTGCCTCGGTGGAGCTGTATGGTGGGTGCCTCTGTGGAGCTGTATGGTGGGTGCCTCGGTGGAGCTGTGTGGGGGGTGCATCGGTGGAGCTGTGTGGTGTGTGCATCGGTGGAGCTGTGTCGGTGGAATGACACATAGAGGGGAGAGACGGCTGGTGGGGAGTGTTATAGGAGAGTTGAAAGGCTGAGGTGAGAGGAAGAGTCCGGTATGAAGCAAAGACTCTAGTGAAGGAAAGGGCAGGATGACAAGGAGAGTCCGTGAAATGCCGGTGGAGAGTGCCACAATGAGAGACCTAAAGATTGTGATGAAATAGGGGACTGGGTGAGAAATGGAGAGCCTCTGGTGAGAGGAGGTACAGAATGACGTGGGGAGAGATAGTACGTGAAGTACCGGAGTGGAGATTGGGGGGGCTATTATAAGAGCGTGAAAGCAGAGACTCTGGTGAAAGGAGGAGTCGAGTAAGCAGTCGCAAGCCTCTGGTGAAAGGAGGGACAGTGTGACCAGGAGAGCTGAGAGAGAGCAGTGAAGTACCGGTGGTAGAGCCGTAATGAGAAGGAATGGATGAGATGGAGGAGAGTGAAAAGGCTGGGATGAAAGAGGGGCCGGGTGAAAAAAACTGAGGCCATGTGGGGAAAAGAGGGACAGTAGACACGGAGAGGCAGCCCATGGGGAATGCCATTAGGAGAGACTGAAAGGCTGAGGTGAAAGGAGGAGTCCGGCGAGAAGCAGAGACTAGTGAAGGAACGGGCAGGATGACCAGGAGAGCGGAGAGACTGAAAGACTGAGATGAAAGGAGGAGTCTGGCAAGAAGCAAAGACTCTAGTGTAGAAAGGGGCAGGATGACCAGGAGAGCGGAGAGACAGCTGTGAAGTACAGTTGGGGGGTGGGGAGGGGGAGGAGGGTACCACAAGGACCGAGCGAATGACAGATGAAATGAATAATCGAGTAAGAAAGAAAAAGACTGATGATTGGAGGGACAGGGTAACAAGGAGACAGGAGAGATAGCTGTGAAATACCGGTGGGGTGTGCCACAAGGAGAGACTGTAAGAGTGAGATGATATGAGTGAGAGGGTGAGAAACAGAGAGCCTCTGGTTAAAGATGGGACAGGGTGTCAAGGAGAGGGGGGAGACAGGCTTTAAGTACTGGTGGGGTGTGTCAGGAGAGACTGAATGCTTGAGATACAAGAATTTTCAATGCAATCAGTGTTGTATTTATGAAAGTTAGAGGTACTCGTGTTTTAAATGGTAATGTTTTTACATATGATATTTTGTTTGCAGTTTGGATTTTTATTTATTTTTCCGAGGAAATTAGAGTTATACTTATTGTGGTTGTAAATCAAGCGATCAGCGCTCAGGAGACTGCGGCAAGGGAAGTCGTTTGGGGTGGGGAGATGAAAGGTGGGACAGGAGAGACAAGTTGGATTAACAGTGAACAGCGGTAGGGGGGTAATTTGGGTACGGGAGAACTGGCTGTTGGTTCAACACCTTTGGAAAAGCAAATCAATTGGTTTGCCCGTGTGAAATAAAGAAATGCAAATATGTAGTGAAAGCGACTCCGATCTTAAACAATTAAAGGCACTCTAAAAGTCAAAGCATTGCCGTTTAGAATTAAAACAAGAAGTGGGTAAAAGTGGGCTTGCTTTGTGAAGTAAATAATTACAAGGGAGGAAGGGTGACGAGACGCACGGGGAGCAGCAGGCCGTGCAGTGAATAATTAGGGGAGGAGAAATGCCGGCCTGAGGCAGAGCGCACGCTGAGAAGCTTGTGGGAGGGAGGCTGGGCTGCCTTTGATGTGGTAATGCGAGGCAGGCAGGCAGGCGGCTGGTGGCATTGTGCACTCGCTTTTTAGGGCTTGCGCTTGCGCAATGACCTAAAAAGCACATGCACTGCATGGAATCGTCAGTGGAATCGCCAGTGGTTAAACTCTGGATAAGCCACTATAGAGCTTCGCCAGCTATGCGCATGCGCATCAGCAGGCGAGCCCTAAAAAGCAATAGGTCTCCCGAAAATGCGAGACCTATTGCATTGCAAATGTTTGTTTGCAGCAGCTGGTACGCGACTTAAGGTGCTCCTATTCTAGGACTAGAACTGCCGCCCAGCTGAGATTACCTTCGGTGAGGATGATCATCTCACAGTAGGGGCCGCCCAACAGATCACAAGAATGTGCGACCCAGCTGGCGATGACCAATGACCTAGACCAAACGCCTGAGCAGTGATTTTGCCCTGCAGGACTGTTCATCTGTCACCATCAGACAGAGCCTGGGCACAATAGAGAGTGCTGAGCTATTGAAGCTAGCATGAACTTTCAGGTGATGTGGCCGGAAGGACATAGCATCCCCCTATTTTGCTCTGTCACATGCAATTAGTTTTCAGTGAATCCCTCTAGATTTTCCTGTTTGCCTGTGCTTATTATTTTTTGGGCCAAGAGGTATAGTAATTTTTCGCCTTTGCTCCCAGAAAATCTGAACTGCTAATCTCTGTGTAGTGCTGGCCTGGCTGAATGCAGGAGAGTCTCTTTCTGACGTAGTTTCAAAGTTATTGCTAGAGCCATTCAGACCCTAAACTAGGGTCCCCCCAGCCTCCAGGTAGAACCTCAGACCCGAGGATGGCCTCTCTCTGGAAAGCCTATACTGCGACTGGTGGAAAACATATTAGACTGACCGATACCCTGCTAGAATTTAGAAAGAGTCTAAAGACATGGCTCTTTGCTAAAACCTAAATACCTACTTCAGGCTCATCAAACAGTATTGACTGTCGTTTCCACCTGACGCAAACATTTCTGTGTTGTTTTTTCCATTTCAATCACAGCTTGTTCCTCTGCGGAGGATTGCTTTCTCTTCAATAGTTATGGTTCTTCCCCTGAAGGAATACCAGCGTGTTCCTCTGCGTAGGATCGCTTTCACTTCAATAGTTATAAAGCAGGTGGATCTCCCTGGCACTCCATGTAGGAGAGTAGGGGTTGCTTCCTATGGCCACCCCCACTTTTTGCTGTGATTCTCTTGTTTTTCGACTTTAGTGTGGCTGTGGGCCTGCTAATCAGACCCACAGCCCAGCTGTTCTCTCTCGAAATTGATACCATGTACTTTAGGTACATACCAGATTGGTTACTGGGCCACTCTTGTGAGCCCCTGTATAGTGTACCATAGGTACCCAGGGCATAGGTGCACCCTAGGCCTACCAGGGGCTGCAGCATGTATTGTGCCACCCCTGGTTTGCCTTCCAAACTGACACCACAGGTCTGTTCACACAGCCTGGGTAAGGTGGTGTAATCACCCCTTACTTAGATATAGTATACCTATATCTACCTTATATATAGACACATATGCACCTATAAGTCACTCCTATGGTAGGCCTCGACAATCCTGGAGGCAGAGTGCTTGGTTTTATTTGAGAGGGTGCCCTAGCATGAGCTGAGCCCCACTGCAGCTTTCGGAACCATCTCCTTATAGCTGTTCTATGATATAGCCATACCATATACTCTTAAGTGCATTATAATCCTCGTGGTTAATGCTAACTTTTGTTTGGCTTTATCAAAACATGTCGTGTAAGGTGTCAAACACTTTGGAATACTAACCACCCCCCCCAAACAATTCTGGCGGCAGGGGTAGCATTCCACCCTTCTAGAGGGAAAAGACATGTATGTTACTGCTTTACCCGGTTAAAGTTAAACAGAGCCTCAGACACGAGCTGCCACAGACACGAGTCTGACCTCCCGTTGCTGGGGGAAACTCCAGCAAGGGCATCCTGGACAATAGGTTTCCTGACCAGGGAGGTGCCAGCACCTCCACAGACAGGGATTTTGAGTATTGGGGCAGGGAGGGCTGCATTCAGTGAATGCATTTAGACACTGCCGGGGCACACAAGGTGCTCCATGCATAGCCCGGTTCAAACCAGTTGCTGGCGCACTCCAGCCCCAGCTCTGGCGTGAAACTGGACAAAGGGAAAGGGTTGTAACCACCCCCTTCTCAGGTCCACCCATAGGAGGGACCTAGGCAGGTAATCCAGCCCCCATCCTTAGTATAAGTATAGGAGCTGTGTCCCCAGGACTTCAGATTATCCTGGAACGAATCTTTGATACAGTACTCTTGGACCTTCGACATACTATTCTGACTAGAAGACGGAAGACATCTCCCTTGTGGTCAAGGAGTGACCACCCTGTTCAAACAGGCACCAACAGCAACTTTGCCGGTCTGCAGTTTCAAGGCTCCCGCTGGAACCCGAAGACTCTGTGACTCAAGAACTAGACTTCCAGACTTCTCTGACCTGACCCACATCCACTGCAAAGCTGAGACCCGTGGTAGACACGAGAGACGTGGGACCGGACATCTTGGACATCCTGCATTTTGCTACCTGCACTCCTTTCCTAAAGCCTCAGTAAGTTGTGCATTGGGGTACGAGAAGCCCCAGCCCCGAGCATCATTTGACCCGAAGCCCAGACCCCCACACTGCGCGAGTGTCCCGTGGGCCCCGCCTTCACATTTGTGCTCGACGCATCTTCCCGGTTCCCTGCCCGTTGGCTAGTGAGCCCCCTGAAGATGCCATCTTGAATCTAACTTGCGATCCTGGTTGCTCCAGGCTTGCTCCAGCTTCCCTGCAAAGGAGAAGCGCAACAGACCTTGCTGGTCTGCAACAGAGCCAATCTCGACATCCTGAGTGGGTTGTGGTTGCCAATGCTTGTTGGGTCCAATCCGGATACTGACGCTGCAGTCATCTAGATCCATTGTGGGACAGCTCGAATCCAGCTCCTGGTCATCGTCGATGCCTCCTGGACCTCGTGGCTGAGGAGACAAACTCACCTTCTTCACCTTCAAGCACGTGAGATCGCCTGGTTCCTTCCTGGTCACTGGCTAGTGACCCAGACTCTGTCCCCTCTGCTTTCAGGTTCTTCACATCTCCGATCCACTCTTGGATTCCCCCGGACACTTTTCCTCTGGTCGCCTGCGGCACTTCTTTGCAGCTCTCCATCGAAAACAACGACGAAACCTGACATCAAAAGACACCTAGGCACCTATCTTCCGTGGGTGAGGTAACACGAGTACTCTGGTAGTCTCGAGGGCATTGGCCCGCCTAGTGTCTAAGTCTAAAAGGGTTCCGTCCTAGTCCATCCGGAAGTGTCCTTAACTTGTAACTTTGTAACTTTTACGAACTCCATAGAAAGTCAATGGGAGCCTGCGCCTGTGTTTAGACACTGCACACGACATCCGTGGGTCTCATACTTCTTAACCTTTGGTTGCTTAGTGTAGCCCCAGCGATTCTACAGGCCCTAGGCCTGCTTTCTAACTCTCATGTGGTACATATACCACTTTCTTAGTATATGGTTAGTGAGGCCCCTAGGGCATAACGTATACTGTGAAACTTATTGTGTATTAACTGTTTGACTTGTATTGTATGTTTACCTCTGACCTCATAAAGAGTGCAGAGGGGTTGTGTTTAGATTAAACACATATATATTTGATGCATACCTTGTGTGGTGTCCTTTCATTTGGTATTCAAGGGATTATATATGGTAAAACAACTTGCTTAACTCGCCTACTGAAGTCTTAGCCTAAAGACTGCTGGTTCATGCTACCACTAGGATAGCTTTCTATAAGCTTGACTTTACAACCACCATCAATAAAGGTCGATTAGACTGGTACAAGGTGCCCACTAGAACTAGTGGACATCATATGCCAGGCTAACTTCTCACACTCCACAAGTGACGACTGAGACCTGCGGTGCCCGTCTGGATGAGGTGATATCAGTGGCAGACATAAGAGGTGATCCACAGGGGTATTTGCTTTGAAGACCATCTGCAGGCTTCCAGGATATATGTTGTGGTTTGATGATTGAGGGTAATGAAGGATGCCGAGAGGTTGAGCATATTCAAGAGACATGGTGCATAATTATCGCGTCTCAGCAGCATGTCATCCATATCTGGGTGGGATGCTGTTTCAGGCTGATCATGACCTTGGTTAGGCCTGGAGCTCATGCAGGTCATGATTGTCCTTGTGGTTTGGTCATGTAGCTGGAGGGACACACCTTTTCCCCAAAGAATGGCAGGCGTGTTATGAATTTATCGCGCGCAGGTTTGTTAAGATCCAGTGTTTCTTTTTTGGAGTGGCAGGATCTGTCTAATTTTGAAAGGCGTGGGAAACATGCCGAGTGAGAACAGACTTATTTATTTATTATTAATAACAATTTTATTGAAATAGAAAAAGGAAAAAAGTACAAGGCAATGACAGAACGGCAGGAGATCCATATTAAAATAATATAGCGTACAACACAGAGATGTAATGATATTCACGATAGCTGACCCAAAGACGAACCAGGGTGTCATCTTCTCGCCTGATCAATAAACAATAAGAGTTAGGAGACATGCAGGTATCAATGGCACATAAAACAGGTGAAATTGTGCAGTTAAGCAATTGTTACAGTAACGAGGGTGTGGGTTCCACATCATTCATCGGTTGATCCAGCAATAAGTCCCTTTCACGTCGTAGTTCTGTGGATGGTGAGACACAAATATCACCCCTGTGTTTGTTCCATTTCCCCCATTTGTGGTCCTATTTCTTGGGGCACCCTCTGTGTTTAAACAGAGAATAGACTTAATTTTAAGACACGTGTGAGTGATTCTCCTGAGCAGTCCATGGTCCCTGAGCAGGTGATGTTGTCTTCTTTAAATTCTGTAAGGATGGTGCTGAGGGCTTAGATTGAGAATAATTTTAACGTTGTCCGTATAGGAGCATGTGAAAAAGAGGCAGGATGGTGGCATTTGATGCAATCAATGTGAAGCCTGATCTTGTAACTTTTCCCTGAGAAGAAACAGTTGTTTGTGCTGCATTGTCAATGGGTCATGGGTGTGTCGGAGAGAGGAGTGAAGAATTCATGATTACTCTGAAAATAACTGTGCTTGCGTTCAGTCGTTTCTGCCATGGTTGATATCTAATAGGTTCTAAAAACGTATACGAAAGTGGAGCCTGGAGTATTTGTGCAACAAGGTTTTTTCCTCCATTTTTTCTCAGGACTGACGTAGAGACAGCATTAGCTGTCACACAATCCTCATTTTATTTAAAAATCTTATTAGAAATGCATGTATATATATATATCTATATATATATCTATATATCTATATATATATATCAGTCCCCAAGACACTTCTTCCGAGATACTGGGACCCGTGAGGGTTGGCGCATATTCCGGCGGAGCAAGCCGGTAATTTCCAATTGCAAAATCGTTCACAAAGCTCTTCATGCGCTCTCAGGAAGAAAGGAACAAACCACAAATGAAGTTCACAAGTTGAATCCACACAACACGTTTCGCCCTGCGGCTTGTTCACGTGTCCGCTTGCGTCGAGCACGTCTACCTCTGCCCCCCCAGATTTATCCTCTGACAGTAAAGTCAGCTAATTTGCTGGAGAAACCTACATTAACATAGATGAGAACTCTAAATCCTATGGATTTCCAGGGCTAGTGCGGTGTAGAACCTTGAGCCATCCGACCGGTGAATTCCTTCTACAAATCTCTAAAACAGCCAACAGGAGTCTACAGATAACGTAGATCCAATCTGATGCAGCTGCGCCCTAGATCGGATAGGCTTAGGTGATGTATAACGTAGATCCAATCTGATGCAGCTGCGCCCTAGATCGGATAGGCTTAGGTGATGTATAACGTAGATCCAATCTGATGCAGCTGCGCCCTAGATCGGATAGGCTTAGGTGATGTATAACGTAGATCCAATCTGATGCCGCCGCGCCCTAGATCGGATAGGCTTAGGTGATGTATAAAGTGAATGTGCTCGGGTCTAAGACTGACAAAGGCAGGAATGGTTCCTAATGTAAAAAAAATTAAAGTCACTGAAGCGTTTCAACTGCTTGTCATATATTCATTCTTTGGGAAATAAAGGAGCTAAGAGAGTTTTGATGAAGCTATCGAAGAAGTAAAGTAAAAAAAAACATCATCACTATTCCCTGACTCAGGGAAACTTTGGGGTTCTAATGTCTATAAAGTAGGGGTGCAGGATGGTAAAAGAGACTCACCTGATACTTTCATTTTCATCTTTTTTTATTGTGTATATTGACCGCCGTAAACCCACAATCTGCGTCTAATCCTACATCCCCCCAAATTCTACATGCATTTACAATCCCCTTATTAACAGATTGTTAACCTTCACTCAGTACACTGTAAGGAAAAAATATTACTTCCTACGCCACCAAACTTTCTCTAAACACCACCATCCCTCCACCTGCCTCTTTCTGCTGCCTTTGCGACTCATTGTTATAAGCTCAAACATAAGTGGTGCAAAGATAGAGATGGCACATGTAGCTTCATTGAACTAGCTAGTTTGTATTCCTTTTCTGCCCCCTTGTAGTTATTTTTCATCGCCCGCAATGCCCTGTCCCTTCATCCTGGTTGGAAGAGGCAAACCTAGAGACACCGGAAGAGACCGCCACATCGTGGTGGTCATAGATATAAGTCCAGTAGATGGGTCTTGCAGTCCTTGTCTGCAGTCATGCCTCAGTGTGAGTACATGAGTCCTGAGTAAGTGTGATGGGTGTGGCTCCTGTTCTCTCTCTTCCTGTCGGCGAGCTCAGACCCAGACCTTGTCGGCGACAGTGCCGCTGTCGCCGCCGCAGCAGTCCAGGCTGTAGTACTGCGAGGCGGGCAGGTTCTTGTACACGGCTTTGCTGTAGGGCAGGAAACAGAAGCCAAGCTGGAGGTGGCGCGCCAGGCGGCAGTAGGCGGCCAGGGACAGCACCAGCAGTGGGATCACCAGGGTGAAGCCCACCACCAGCAGGGCGGTGGAACTGGCGTCGTTCAGGAAGTCTGTGCAGTAGGATCCAGTGGATTTCAGGAACTGTGGAGGAATAAAGGAGATGGAAGGATGAGACAGAGTGGGGATCGAGACCTGGCATTATATGCATCATCCAATTTCAATAATCTTTTATTCGGTATTTAAAAACACCATAAAAGTACATATTTATACATTTAAAAAGGGACAATAAAAATACAATTCATAAACATCACGTGCCCACTACAGAGTTGGATTTAAAAATGATTAACAGGAAATTCAATCAGCACAACCCTCTTGTGTTCCTCAGCCTTAAAGCAACCTTGATAAAATTCATAATACAAAACAACATTAGGGGATCGTTGGCCCTTTGCAAGAATAATAGGGCAACCTTAGCATGTCTAAACTTAGCCTGTTTTAAAATACCTACTAAAAAACTACGCCTGGGTGATACATAAAATGGACATAATAATACAAAATGAAGGGTGTCCTTGGGAGACCGATTGTCGCAGCCGCAGGCACCCTTCTGCTCAACAGTTACCAGTCATCCAATTACAAACCATTAACCATTACACAAATTAAGATTGCAGAAAGTTGGAATTCAAAAGTAAAATCACTCCAGGGCCAGTGCTTGGCACCCTGGTGTTAGTGATGACATCCCACAAACCATCACATGTTGCATTATTAATTACTCCAAAATATTACACCACACGGCTAGAATTGCACACTCAGAATACGTAAGGGGGTTTAAAAGGATGATTACTTGGGGAAGAAGGTGTAGGAGTTGCATCTCAATTATCCTTATGTGTGAGAATGGATTCTCTTTTTGTGAATCTATTTCTGTATTTCTTCATTTTCTCTCTCTCTCTCTAAGCTACAATGTGTATCAATGTCTGACATGCTGAGTGTCCAGCTAACAAGATACACAGAGCAAGAGGACTTTTTAAGAGTGCTCTCTCCTAACTCCACGGGGGTGCAGAGTTTGCTGGGAAGAAACAAAGGGATGGCGCCTATCATTCTTGGAGCAAGTGAAGGATAAAGGTTTGCTGTAAAATCATCCTGTGAAGGGACCCTCCATAACCTTGCCTGGTTGTAGGTTCCACGCTTATTTTGTTGCTTTGCAGCTGTGGGTCTGATTACGCCTGTGTGATGTGTGTCAAAGGTCTTTCCATGTGTTGAGTTGGGTCTCTGTTTAAAGCACCACCAAGAGGATTCTTGAATTCGATTTGGGTTGTCACTGGCTTTTTGTGCAAGTTCTGCGTGTTTTTTTTCATGGATGTACACATCATCGATACATCTGATTTTTACCATTTCTTTCATGAACTGATCTGCCCGGACCATGGGTCGCCCTGATCTGCCCAGTCCAAGGGTTGCCCTGATATGCCCAGTCAAAAGGTTGCACTGATCTGCCCAGTCTATAGGTTGCACTGATCTGCCCAGTACATGGGTTGCACAGATCTGCCCAGTCCCTGTGTCGCCCTGATAATAAATCCACATTTGTAAAGCGCACAATCACCCGCAAGGGTCTCTAGGCGCTGGGGGCCGTCGGGAAGATTAAGCAAGCTATTGCCCAGAGTCACATGGTGCTGGGCTAACCTGCCACCGGCGCCGGGGATCGAACCCTGATCCCCAGATTCCAGCGTCAGTCGCCCTGGCCGCGGCGCCACACCTCTGCCCTGTCCTTGGGTCGCCCTGATCTGCCCAGTCCATGGGTTGCCCTGATCTGCCCAGTCAATAGGTTGCACTGATCTGTCCAGTTTATATGTTGCACTGATCTGCCCAGTACATAGGTCGCCCTGATCTGCCCAGTCCATGGGTCGCCCAGATCTGACCAGTCCATGGGTCGCACTGATCTGCCCAGTCCATGGGTTGCACAGATCTGCCCAGTCCCTGTGTCGCCCTGATCTGCCCAGTCCATGGGTCCCCCTGATCTGCCCAGTCCATGGGTTGCCCTGATCTGCCCAGTCCATGGGTTGCCCTGATCTGCCCAGTCAATAGGTTGCACTGATCTGTCCAGTTTATATGTTGCACTGATCTGCCCAGTACATAGGTCGCCCTGATCTGCCCAGTCCATGGGTCGCCCAGATCTGCCCAGTCCATGGGTTGCCCTGATCTGCCCAGTCCACGGGTCACATTGATCTGCCCAGTCCACACATTGCACGGAGCTGCCCAGTCCATGGCTTGCCCTGATCTGCCCAGTACATGGGTTGCAGTGATCTGCCCAGTACATGGCTTGCACTGATCTGCCCAGCCCATGGGTTGCACTGATCTGCCCAGCCCATGGGTCGCACTGATCTGCCCAGCCCATGGGTCGCACTGATCTGCCCAGCCCATGGGTCGCACCGATCTGCCCAGCCCATGGGTCGCACCGATCTGCCCAACCCATGGGACGCACTGGTCTGCCCAGCCCATGGGTTGCACTTATCTGCCCAGTCCATGAGTTGCACGGATCTGCCCAGCCCATGGGTCGCACTAATCTGCCCAGCCCATGGGTCGCACTGATCTGGCCAGCCCATGTGTCGCACTGATCTGCCCAGTCTATAGCATAAAACAGTTCTCAGTTATGAGAGAAGTTATTCATACCTAGAATATTTGTTGAAAGCAGGGGATGCAATTTGTGTTTCAGATCGGGGTGGAACGAAACATCAATTGTTTATCGTAGCATAGCTTACTGCACGGAGCTGCCCAGTTCATGGCTTGCCCTGATCTGCCCAGTACATGGGTTGCAGTGATCTGCCCAGTACATGGCTTGCACTGATCTGCCCAGCCCATGGGTTGCACTGATTTGCCCAGCCCATGGGTTGCACTGATTTGCCCAGTCCATGGGTTGCACTGATCTGCCCAGCCCATGGGTCGCACTGATCTGCCCAGCCCATGGGTCGCACCGATCTGCCCAGCCCATGGGTCGCACCGATCTGCCCAACCCATGGGACGCACTGATCTGCCCAGCCCATGGGTCGCACTGATCTGGCCAGCCCATGGGTCGCACTGATCTGCCCAGTCTATAGCATAAAACAGTTCTCAGTTATGAGAGAAGTTATTCATACCTAGAATATTTGTTGAAAGCAGGGGATGCAATTTGTGTTTCAGATCGGGGTGGAACGAAACATCAATTGTTTATCGTAGCATAGCTTACTGCCCATTAATGGCCATCTGCATCCAAAGTAATATTTTGCCCCTCCATAGTTGTCCATTAAATAAATTGGGGGAATTTTCTTTTTTGCAAGGTTGTGGTGGGAGCCAGCAAATTCGACTGACTGGTCTGGGGTCTTGGCCTGCCAACAGCTAGACACCTCCCCTCCCGTCCTCCCCCAGCTGAAGCGGCAAGAAACGTAAGAGTTCTTATTGACACAAACCTGTCCCTCAGACCTCAAGCCACAGTCCTCAGTTGTGGTTAAAACATAATGCTGGATTCTCAGGATGCTTAAAAAATTCCATAAACTCCTGCATTGGGAAGCCCAGAAAACTACAGTACAGGCTCAGATCCTATCAAGACTTGACTGCACTAACTTTTTAGGTCTCGGCCTGCATAGGCTGCGCTTGCGCAGTCTCGCTGGGCGAGAAATTATGTCTTAGAGTAGAGAGGTAAACGAGCCAGCTCTTCTCCATTGGCTGGCTTCCTAAACGGCAGCCAGCCATTGGAAAAGAGCTCTGTCTGTCCCTTTAAGCCCCGTCCGTTTCGAATTGAGGGACGTGTTTTTTGCTGTCCTTTTTCTCATGACGTCTTCAGTGACTCAACAAAAAACACGCCCCCCAGTCTGAAAAGGATGGGGCTTAAAGAGAAAACTTGCGTCATGGCGAGTGCTTGTTTTTTTTTCTTTCTAGTTTACTATTTTATCTTCCTTCTTTGCGCCCATTTCCCCTAGTGCTTGAAGTTTAAATATAGAAGTGCAGGTACTCATCGTTTTACAGTATTTGTTTGCGCCCGAGAAGCGCTGCTGCTCTCCCATTAAAAGTTTTGCACCACAGCGAAGTTGTGCTGGTAGAGTCTCCCTTTTAAATTTTAAGACGTTCAGGTACTTGGTACGCCCCAGTGCCTGTCCATTAAAGGCACTGTTTTTCACTCCTCTCTTCTGTGTCTGTGCCTGTCTCTCGCTTCTCGGCTAAGCCTCCCCACCTCCTCCGCACAATCACCTCCCTCCTTCTCTCCCCCTGTCTCCGTCTCCCCCGGGCTCCGGCGGGTCAGTCTCTGCACGGGTTATTTATGACCCTTCGCCCGGCGGCGCTGCGGCTCCGGGGCCGCCATCAACAGGAGCCGAGGGGCGCTCTGGCGTGGGGTCGTGAGGAACAACCGAACGGTGCCCAGTTCAGCGACCAGCAACAGCGAATGCGAGAGAGATCTAGGAAGCGACGGGGGCAAAGAAAGGGATAAGTGGAAAGGAGAGTAGGAGGTAATGAATCAACAGTAAGTGGAAGAGAGGAGCAGACAAATGAAGAGGGAGTAAGGAAAGCGGTAGGGTGACGAAGAGAAAGAACACGAGGATACAAAGAAATCACTTAATGCACTTAATGTGAGGTAATGTACAACTGCCGCGTAGGAATGAGCACACATCGAGCCGGAGTGAGTGGGATGTTGTACAGAGTTGGCAGCGCCGACAAACGTGCACCTTCCCTGCCTCTTACCTTTTAGCTTAGTGTCCATTTTAATTGAAGCAGCTCAGACCCCGGAGAGGGGGGAGGGACCACACTCGTCCTCACACTGCAAAGGCAGCGCCCGGAGCCCCCTCGGCTGCCATGGTTGGTTCAATGAAAGGTTTCCGGGCCCTCAGGGAGAAAGGACGCGGGTGGATGTCAGCGGAGCTCGGCCACAGCACCTCCCCGCTCCAGGGACAGATCTCACTCTCAGGGAACACAACTCACAGGGGGCAGAGCGAGTGGGGGAGGGGTGCTGTGAACCGGGAGCTGGTGATGGTAGGGGAGGGAGATGTGCTGTAAACCATGTTCAAACAATGAGATGATGAGGGAGATGTGCTTTAAGCCAGGAACTGGTGATAATAGGGAAGGGAGATGTGCCGTAAACCAGGTTCAAACAATGAGATGAGGAGGGAGATGTGCTATAAGTCAGGAGCCTGTGATGGGCAGAGGCTGGGGTTTGCTTTAAACCAGAATCCAGAGATGGAAAGAGGCCAGGAACTAGTGTTGGGTGAAAGAGAGTGCTGTTCTTTTAAACCAGGGCACGGTCGAACTGTTGCAGAGGTGATGCCCTGAGGGTGTTACAGAAGCTAACCAATAATGGTGTGTCTGGCCAGGCAAGCTGGTGCGAACGGGTTAAAAGAAAATATTGCATGCATATACCTCAAAAAATAAAAAAAGAATAAATAATATATGCAGTCACCTAAACGTTGCTGCCTTATGCTTGCAGTAATAAGTTCACATTTAAAATCACTCACCAATGCTTCTCTTTTACTAGCGATGGTTTTAAACACCTACCCTTTCACTTGCACCTGGATGTTATCAGTTTGATTTGTGAAGGGACAGTGATAAGTCACCACTGAATCCAAGCGCTTGGATCACAGGCAGCTGCGATATTACAATGTCACTTAAAATACACAATTTACAATTTTAAAGTGTAAACTTTAAGAATGAGTGCAGGCAAAATAAATAGCCGGTATTTAAAGTTAATATAAAATATATAAAACAAAAAAGCCCACTTTCAAGACCTATGCAACTATCGTGTACATGGAGCTGCCTAGGTCTCCTTGAACTCCAGGGGGTCTCTCGTGCCACACCAGTCGCCAAATCCCTTTAACAACCCTAAGTATTTCTGAAATGGTTACCAATGGCATGGAGTTACTTATAAGCACCAAGCGAGGCAGACCAGGATCCTTCTCTTCCTTTGTAGCATTTTTAGCTGAACCTGGTCAGTCTATGTACAGAGGTGTGCCTTAGAATCCACCTCTCTGTAAAGGAGGTCATTGATGCTTTCTAGGGAGGTGTGCAATGCACTTCTTGTTCAGAGGGTGGCAGAGTTTAGTGCTCTTGTAGGAGGGAAAAAGGCCACGATTCCTTGAGGCTTTGAACATCTCTTATACGTAGTCTAAGATTATTGAAGGGCCCACCACCCTAAAAAGAGCAGCTGTCTTATTTGTCTACGGTGAAGTGCACACCTTTTTGCAATTTTGCTGTGTATTGCTTGTATACAAGCGGTACATTTTACTAATCCATAGGAACTGGGTTACACTTCCTTCTGGTTGGCAGAAGAAAGACACAGTCGAGCAAAAGTATGAAATGAGGTTAACTAACAGTAGAAGCTTTGTAAAGTCGGTGGGTCAAATAGGTGAGGTGAACGGGTAGAGCTCAAATGCAACAGCTGTGTGTGCGGCTGTGTGTGTGTGTGGGTGGCTCTATGTGTGTATGGCTCTTTGTGTGTGTGTGGCTCTGTGTGTGTGTGTGGCTCTGTGTGTGAGTTCTGTGTGTGTGTGTGGCTGTGTTTTGGTATGCAATAGGTCTCGCATTTGCCAGAGATTAAGCTATTACTCTCTACTACTCTCCAATGCTTACCTATTGCCATTGTAAATGACAATACCATATATTTGTGTGTGGCTCTGTGTGTGTGTGTGTGTGGCTCTGTGTGTGTGGCTCTGTGTGTGTGTGTGTGGCTCTGTGTGTGTGTGGCTCTGTGGGTGTGTAGGGCTCTGTGTAGGGCTGTGTGTGTGTGCGTGGCTCTGTGTGTGTGTGTGGCTCTTTGTGTGTATAGGGCTCTGTGTGTGTGTGTGTGTGGGGGGGGGCTCTGTGTGGGTCCGTGTGTGGCATTTGCGAGAGATTAAGCTATTGGCATTGTAAATGACAATGCTATTTTTCAAGCCCAACACATAAATAAAAATGTTGTCATTAACAATGACAATTGCTCTAACTTTTGCAAAGGCGAGACCGATGCATTGTAAATGCTTGTTATACTTAGGAATCCCAGACTCTCTCATCCAGAAATTGTAAAAGGTTAAAAGAACGTCCGTCAGCCTCCTGCTTAACCTTCATGATTATTCTTCGATAGCTCAGTATCGAAGCCAGTTGCAGTGGCTTCCAGTGAAGAAGAGAGTCATTATCAAAGGACTGATGGTTGCACACGCAGCCTTCCACAGGACAGGCCCTAAATACTTATGAGACAAACTGCCCCTTACTGCCCTAAAAGATCCTTGCGGTCACAGTCAGCCCATCTGTTGTTTATTCCATTTGCTAGTCGAAAGAAACGAGGCAGCTCGGCCTGCTCAGTCCTGGCAGCCAAACACTGAAACCAACTCCATTTGGCCCTTAGATGCATTCCGGACAAAAAGATCTTTGGCAAACAATTGAAAACACACCTGTACAAAGATTAAGCTGGTTTCCTCTCCCTTCTGCGTTATGTCTAGCGTCGGGTCACTCTTGTAGTAACTGTGCGCTTTACAAATCCCACCATTCATTCATTCAGTCGTTCATTCATTCATTAACAAAGCCAATGGTGCCGGCGTGCTTTAGGTGAGTTTCAGCTGCAGTGTTATATATCTGGATGCAATAACAGAATGTTCAGAGGCGCCAAAATGTGTTGAAAAGATGAGAACAATCCCTCAAGTGGACACTAGGTGGCAGCTTTGGATTGAAAACAGAAAACGCTTTGCTGGGTTTGTGATTTAAATGTCTCCCTGCATTGTCCACAATCAAAGGCTCGGCAGAACTTGGAAGATAATGTTTTATTTAATTTTATTCCCCATCACCCCTTAATCCCACTCATTCACTAATACTTTGATATGAGTAGAGAACCCTTGTAATTATGATTTCGATCTTCTTGCTTAAAACCTAATATTGTACAAACACATGCAACATGCAACAGTACACGATTTATACTGAACTGCCTTAGACTGAATTCCTCGACCGATTTACGGGCCTATCCACAAAGGCATCTTGGTGGACGTAACAGCATACTCCCCTAGTACTATGTAGCCCCAATGCATCTAAAAAATGAGATAACAATGTCATTTTCAAGGAATATTCATAAGGAATTAATACTTCTACAGAGGCCTGTGCCCTGGTTGCACTTTTACTAGTATGGAATGGGACATATCTGGGTGGTTTCATACAAGCACATGTGTAAGAGTGCTACAGGAGTATGTGTTCATGGACTCCGAAATTCCTTCGTGACTAGGCCCCTTAACACCCCCCAGCACAGACCACCTTTATTCGTTGGATACAATGATCTGTTTCGATTAGAAGATTCCTGATGTTATATATTTTTTTCATCTCATTCTGTTAATCTTTCTTGGTTAGTGAAAAGATTAAGTTGCAACTATTACATTTCCACATTTATTTACTTAATAGATGTAAACTCACACTGCAGTGTTTTCAGCGAGTGCCAATCATTTCTAAACATAGTAAGAGGAAGGCTTCCTAGCCGGAGACGGCTCGTCCAACTCCTTCCTTCGTCCTGAGGTATGTTCTGTATGACTGGAGTAAACCATTTGCAGTGTCAATTAGTCATGGGCACTGCCCATAGCCAGCATTACTTTACTTTGTGGGGTGTCCAGCACTGAACTCTCACAGGGTCAGTGCTTAATTTGTAAAATATTAAGTGCCAAGGCTCTGACCAGGAGGCCACTGCAGCTTGCACCACCCATCGCCCTTGTCATCGCTGCCAAAACAACTACTAACCATCTCTCTCGCATGTAAATGCGACAGTTCAGATTATTCAAGGTCCCCAAAGCTAAAGGAATGGCTACCGTTGTTCTGCTCATCTCTAGATTAGATGAGCAGCGCCACCATGTGGTGGACTGTTTTAAGTATGGTGTTGACAATTAGGTGCCGGTGCACAGCACTGGAAACCAATTAAGTGCCGGTGGTTCGCACTGGAAAGCCCTGGCTCAAATTAGGCACTGTACAGGTCACTGGATAGCAGGATTAAAGGGCTGCTCATATTCATTCTGTATCAGTACTGGGGTCTTGGATGGTGCTGCATCAAAGTAACTATAGGCAGCTGCCTTAGAAATCTACTTCCAGTGGCCACACAGGGGCGCCATATAGCAAAAAGTGGCCTCAAAAAGGCTGTGTTGTCTGAGGAGAGGGGGAACTTGAACGGCAAAGTAGCATTTTTCCTGGGACTCTGAGAATTATTGCATCTGAGCTGCCTGTGGAACATTTTGCTAAGAAATACTTGCAGTTTTCATTTTATCTTCCAACTGATTGTCTCCGGGATTTCAATTCCATCCTCACCCACTACCCTTCTATGGTGTCGCTCTGTGTTTTCAATGACCCTATAGTCACGACAAATTGCCTCTCGCCAGGGCTGGTGCTTGGAATACTGGTGCTCCAGGGAGGGGGACCAGGCACCCTGAACAAGCATCCCGGATTGGATAGGAAAGCCCTGGTTTTGGCTGCATGTTCCAGCATCCCAACCCTTTTTAGGTTTCACCTCGTCGAAAGCTGCGCACCGCGCAGCTTTTTGGCGCAGGCGAAATCTAATGTTTACAGTATGTGGCTTGGGAATCCGCCCTCTCTTTCCATTGGCTAGCTCCATAAATGGAGGCTAGCCATTGGAAGAGAGATCTGCTCGTCATTCTGCGAGCAGATTCGTGGGCGTTCCGACGATTTTTAGGCTTTTCGGTACGTCATGCGGCTGTGGGAGTGTTTATTTTTTTGGGGGGGAGGTTTTTTTTGGGTCATTCCGCCGAAAGAAGTCGTCCTTGTAGGTTTGCTCGTGTCCTGTGAGCTGCTTGTTAAGTTAGAAGTCGTCCTTGTAGGTTTGCTCATGTCCTGTGACCTGCTTGTTAAGTTTGCCCGTGTCCTACCGGAAGAAGTCATCCTTGGTGAGTGCTTGTTTTTTACTTCCACTTTCCTCTTCTGATATATTGGCATGCATGCTTTTACTTCAGAAGCCAGTCTGATATTGGTAAGAGCCACGGAAGCATCGCCTGTTTTTTTCCGATATTATTACTTGAAAAACCAACAAACGTACCAAACATTTCAAGTTTTCCCGGAAAACACAGATAGTTTCAGATTCTCTTGGTCTCTTCCCCCCCCCCCCCCTTTTCCCTCCTTCCGAGTACTTCCGAAGTTATCCGGAAATTGCCGAGAGTCCGTCCGCCGGACTGCTGGAGGCGGCCGCAGCGCCATGTTGGATGCTCTGCTCCTTCAGTGAGAAATCCCGCGGCACCCCTGAGTGCCCCCCTAACCGGAACCGGCACCTGTGACCCCGGGGAGGGGGAGAGTCCCCCTCCGATCCCGGGCCCGTCAGAGCCAACTCCCTTCTGGGCTCCACCTACTCCCCGTGCCCCTGTTGCCAGGGAGACCCCCTTATCCCTCTACCTAACATCAGTGGCGGCGCGCGGGAGGCCGGACCTGTGAGCGGGGCGCACAGGCTCCCCCTGGTGTGCCTCCCCCCCGGCCCGGGGAGGGGCAGCCCCTTTGCCCGCAATGAGTTTACCGCAGAAGCTGGCTTTGAAGGCGGGAGCCGGGCCTGGGCTACCGGCAACAGCAGCAGTGCCCCCCCAGCACCAGGCCGGAGCTCCTCCACCTGTGGCCCTGCCGGGGCTGAGAGCCCTGCCTGGAGGACAGTATCCTTCACTTAGATGGGTGGGTGTCAGCAGCCTGCACTGGTGGTCCAGCTTAGTAGATAAGCAGTAAAGTACTCAGCATTAAACATGGGGGCAGTATCTATGACTGTGGGAGGTGGGGGGCCCTTTTCGTTGAGGGTTATTATCCTGCACAGAGTATGGGAGGGAATAGGCTGTAGCCTATAGAAAGAGGTGCACCAAGGAAGGGTTATTTGTACGGAGGGGCTGTGAGATCCCTCCACTGATGGAATGGTGGTAGTAGTATCGCCGGAAGTGAGGTGGTGCTGTTACCTATATGAAGGCTAGCAACCTGTACTGAGGTGTCAAGAGACCTTGTATAATGTGGCGAGGTGTTTGAAGTGAATGAAGGAGCACTATGTTCCGGAAAGATATGTTGTGATTGGTTATTGGGCCTTAGCACATAATCCACAAGTTCAAGCCCTTATTAATGTTAGCAACCTCCCCTCTTGAGACCTTGGGGTGCCCACCAACAGAGCAGACGGCAGCAGAGAACCGCGCTGATGTCGTTGAGGGTACTGGCTAGTTAAATACTACTGCAACTTAAAGCGCAATTTGCCATCCATGCTGCTGTAGGTTGAGCTGAGCCATCTATTAGTCTAACAGGTGTGTCTAGTGCTTGTAGGAGAGTTCACTCCACCCTGTTACAAAAGAGAACCATGGGGCATTATTCACAAATGAGGTTGTAGGTTTTCCCTGGTTGACAGCCTGTTTTAGGTCCTCAGTCATACCTATTCCAGCCTCCTTCACTCATCTGTATATTTCAGAACGTGATGCTTTTAGAGGCAGGTAAGTCGCTCTTCTAGTGCTTCAATAAATTGATGGCGAACCTTCAAGTGTCTGTTTATACATTGGGGCCTGTATTGCTTATTCAATGTACATGGACTGGAGTCGAACATGTGGGACTCTGCACATAGCCCCTGAACACCGCTTTAGTAGACTCGAACAACTAAAACAGGCAGTAAAGGCTGGGCTACTTTAAGTATTCTATACACGGGTTCGGATGTGACAAATATAAAGTATGACAAGTCTCTGATAGTGATACAAGGGTCAATCAAGTGCTGTGTTCGAGGGGCATGAAGAGAACAGTTGTTTGTCTCATAGCCGTAAAATCATTTGGTGCCTCTCGTAAAGGTTGAGGTACATCGCCCGAGCTCGCATTTTAAAAATAGGACCTGGAGCTGTAAATCGCAATTTGTTAAGCCTGAATTCTTTCGCTCTAAACGGTGAATAGAAGGGTGTGCTGCATTGCCTGATTGAGGTGCATTGGCTTAAATGTGCATGGCTAAGCAATCTATAAGGGTCAAGTCTGAGTTTCTTTGGGCTAGCCACTTCTACTGGAATAATAGCACGTTGATGGAGGAGAGGGCAGGATGGCACTTTACAGAATGAATTATATGGATTGAAATGAGCGCTGCCGAGGGATAGGGATGAGGCTCATCGTTAAGTGTATGTGGGTACCAGTCCCAGTAAATTAGGTGCGATCGACAGGATTAACGTACTTTCACATCCCCATGCTTTCCAATACTATGTTTTACGTGAGCACTGATGATAATGCCTATTACTGGAAAGCGTGTGATGCTGCAGAAGGAGTATGAGACATGGTTAAAACTTTATTTGTCACAAACTAGAGTTGGTCTTTCTTATTTTTTTCCCTTCATACGCCTATCGTTCGGTTGGTGTGTTTTAGTCAAAGCGTGTGATGTAAATGAACCACCATCGCCTCCGTTGATTACCCCCCCTCCCCCCCCCCCCTTTCATTGCGTCTTGCAGATTCCACCAGTGACCATGTTGTGGGCCGCATCACTCTGAGTCACAGGAACTGGGTAGGGTTTAAAGGGAAACGAAACATAAGCAGTGCAGCAGCTGCGCTGTGTCATGTGTACACAGACAGGGTTGTATCACGAGGTTTCCTTCGTCGGACTTTACTTTCAATTACTTTCACTTTTAGGCATGGTAACCTCCTCACTTGCAGGAAGCTGGGCTTCTTACAAGCTGCTTCAATTGTAAAGGCGAACACCGTTTCATGATATCATCTTTTGACTATTGAAACACTCCTGACTTAAAATCAAACATTGTTTGCAGTTTTGTGAATTTAAGTTTGGGTTTTCTGCGCTGTAGGAGTCGGATTCCAGCACCCGGGAGGGGTGGGAGTCTGATGTAATTTCTGTTGCTTGGAGTTTCTTGCGCTGCTAGTGGGATCACTTACAATGCGGATTGAGTAGAGAATAGTGGCTTGAACTACAGAGCCTGGGATCCTGCAGGTAGGAAGGATTTTTCTAGTGCAGAGAGTTAGGTCCTCTTACACTAGTGTGCAAGAGGGCCACTTTATCTTGGTTTGTGTAAGATATTTTAGTTTAAAGTATTTGAGTTTTGTAGTATCCAGTGAATAACTACTCACTCTCTACTACTCTCTACTCACTCTCTACTACTCTCTACCCACTCAACTACTCTAGTTCCCTTTACTACTCACTCTACTACTCTCTACTCACTCTACTACTCTCTACTCACTCTACTACTCTCAACTATGTTCTACTCACTCTACTACTCTCTACTATCCACTCTCTATCTATTACTCACCCTCTACTACTCTACTACTCACTCTCTACTCCTCTCTACTCACTTTGTACTACTCTAATACTCTCTACTACTCACTCTCTACTACTCTACCTCACTACTTCTATGCGCAAACATATGCACATATATATATATATATATATATATATGTGTGTGTATGCATTTATATATATGTATGTGCCACCTTTTATTTATGTTTTTGTTTTTGAAACATAAATAAAACGCATTGTTATTTGCAATGTCAAAATGTCAATAGCTCATACTCACGTAAATATGCGACCTATTGCATTGCAAATGCAATAGGTCTTGCATTTGCGAGAGTTTAAGCCATTGGCATTGTAAATGACAATGCTATTTATTTATCTGTTTTCAAAACCAACACATAAATACAAATTTTGTCATTTACAATGCCAATAGCTCTAACTATTCAAAATGCGAAACCATTGCATTGTAAATGCTTGTTAGTAAATTACTGCTAGTTGTGGATTTCTGTCTCAGTGTCACATCATGAGTTACTATATGAACCACACATTGTGATGTATTCCTATAGGTACTGTATCGATTCCCCTATTCCTGACCCTGGTCTGGTTAATAATTAACTAGCAGCCATCTAACGGTGCAAAAACCGTTATCTGATTAAGCCACACCACGGCACAGAAGCGCGTTATCTGATTAGGTCATAACGCATGCCATCTAATTAGACAAGCGATATTCCTCCAGCCCCTGATAAGGCATACGGAGTTCTCAAAACAAATCAAACCTACAGCGACCTGGGAAATTCCCATAACCATTGTTTTGATTTCACCGAGAACTTCAGCAAAAGAATGTGCGAACGAGCCCGTTCATATGACATCCTTATTGACGTATATATGTCCATCCTTACGTCAATCTCGGCACCTTTCAGGTATAAATATTACCGACATTGCCTTAAGCAAACACATGCGGTGGTGACGAGATCGGAGCAGCGAGACGTGCCGAGGAGCCCAGCAGAGAGCGAAGCCCACAGGCGCTGCCCCGCCTTCCTGACACGCTGAGAACGAGACGCTGCCTTTCTCCTGCTGAGAAATCCAGCTCCGGCGCTTCCAAGCAGCCCTCGCAGGCAGCTGGAATATCAAGACCTTGGATAAGAGATACCAGCCCTCCATCATTCTAGATCTCAGGTACAGAACTGAATAACCCCTTGCAGAGAATTCTCGAGTCAGTCCCTTGGCAAAACAAACTTAACTTAAACTGCTACTTATCTACTCCTGCCCACATATTAGGCTTAGGTCAGGTACACTGGGGTAGGCGTGGTTAGAAGCACCAGTTGAGTATGATTAGTCAAATGTATATATGTATGTATCTATTTTATCCATTTTAAGTATCATATGGCTCAGAAACCAATCAATGCTTTTACAGTATTATTTTATAATTCTGTCTTTACTGTATGCACTTTACTTAACTACAAGTATTGCAATAATAGCGATTCATTTCTCTTGTATGAGAAAGGAGACTGATCAATAAATAACATCTTTTTATTGAACACGCCCGTCTCTTCCTTTTCTCTACAATCTGGTGAAACTAAGAATGCACTGAACTGACTGAGTAAAATAAGTTGTCTTTTGTTTTCACACGACTCTAGAGATACACTCTTGATTAGGGGAGAGCAAAGTTGTCATGTTCTATGGTTGTCAGAAACTAAATCCCTTCTTGTCTATCCAGGGAGGTTAAAATCCTCCTTGCCTATTCGAGAAAGTTTCTAGTGAACTCTGAGCTAGCTGGCACAAACACAAAACTTTAAGTCTAATATCGTCGGTAGAAGACCTAGTTAACCTCTGCCCTAGGTCTATACTATTGAAGATATTATTCCAATGCGCAGAGCCTATTGGGATGATAGGAACTACACTACATGGCGCCCAACGTTTGGATAGGCGATAAAACTAACGCAAGACATTAGAGTAACTCAGTCGTGCTTTTTCACACAGACCCCTTTTTTCCCATAATACTCCAAAGACGTCTGGAGTGGGTGAAAGGTCATATCCGCCAAACCTCGCAGGAGGAGACTCCTATGTATGGTTCTTGGTTTATTCAACGTTGAAGGATACACTGTTCCAAAATATTGTGCATCTAATCTTTGTTTCCATAGAAACCTGATTTGCAAACAAACAGAATAACCTTCCTGTCAGTAAAATGACAGAAAGTGAAGAAGAAAGGGAGATAGTTAGACTAGCAGCTGAACTCCTAGTAGCAGACAATACTCTGCTGGAAAATGACCCAGATGCAATACTCATCCCGGTCAACATAAGGAAATCTATAACCCTAAAACTTATAGAAAATGGACTGACACCAAGAGGTGGTCAGTCATATTCGTAATTGAGGCACACGAATATCGGCAGACAGAGGTATTCTATTCATGGATAAACTTTCCAGCAGCAAACGCTGTAACAAAGGACTTCCACTATTACAAAATAGAGGAACCTCCTAGTGAGTACACTCCTTTTGAGGAAGTGGAAATACCACTCAAATTCCAAAAGCACCTGCTCTTGTTTCATGGCGCCCTAAAACATAATAATCACATCACCAGACTCGGTCCACTAGGTAGACCAGGAGCAACGTGGCCGGTACTAGCCGGATACACACCACATCCAGACATTGAAGAAATGCCTGCACCAGATCTTTTAGCACAGCTAAAACAATTAATAAAAATACATAGACAATTAGTCCAATATGTAATGCGGACTTCAACAATCCAACCAGCTATTAAAATTCCACAGCTGACCAATCATCAGGGGAACACAAATAAAATTACACCACAGAACATACAGTCCTGTCTAGGTAAAGTACCCGCAAAACGGGAACAAATTCCTTTCTGGCTAGCACAAAAAATCACTCAAATAGAGGCGGTGTTTCCAGATACCACCCCTGTTGAGAAACATAAGATTCTGACTATCTGTCTTCCAATGGGAATCGCACCACATGTGGAGGACTGTGACACTTGGGGAACAGTCTTTGCTTCCATTTACACAAAAACACATGGTGTACCATCCATGTCAGTAATACCAGATGTGCTAAAACAGATTCAAGATGAATACGGTCCAGAACCCGCCTTAACTCTCGGTATGAAACTACTGAAAGATTTCAAGCAGGTCTCTGCAATATTATTAGCCAACATAAAGGGAGAAGCAGCAAATGTGGCGATCCGCCAGAGGTTAAAAGAGACAAATATAGCAGACCAACCATCTGAAATTGCCAGAATCATAGAAAAATCCTATGAAGAACTAGGAAGAGATAGTTTGGGTAGAATACCAGTGAAACCCCAACTAGTTGAAAGTCCTGAAAAGGTATTTATAAAAAATAATTTAAACAATCAAAAAAAGAGCTGGGATGGAAATAAACAATCCAATCCTAAAGAAAAAAGATTCCAGTCCAGAGGAAGGTCTCCTCGGCGGAGAGAAAGATCTCCTGATCAAGGATGCAAGTCTCCCCAAAGGGAGCCCTCTGTAAAAAAAATACAAACCTTAGAAATAGGGAAAATATAAAAAAAACCTGATAGATATCAAGATATTGATACACGTCCCTCTCAATCTTTTCAGACTTCCTCGCAGAAATCGGAAAGAAGAGGACGATCAGAACACAGGGAAGAGCACGTCAAGTCCAAAGACAAAGAACCTGCTCATCTGAATAAAAAATTACAATTTCCAAAAAAGAAGGTAGCCAGTATTAAAGTAATCAACAATGCCGAGAATACTGAGGACACAACTGAAAAACGAAGAATGGGCTCAGACAATGCTAGACAGCGCAGCAGAAGTGAGCATAGCTCGCAAAGTCCTTATGAATCATCTGGAGACAGTGGACACGAATGAATACATTCAGGTGGAAACTGCAGATACCAGAGTTAGCAAACCTCATAAAATATATGAAATAACATTGCGTATAGAGGGGGATAAGACTAGAAAAATAAGGGGTCTATTTTGGGATAATCTCTCCAAGGGCTATGACATCCTTCTAGCTGAACGAGACTGGCCTCCAGAGTTTGTCAGGGAGTGCCCACATGGCGAAGAAATAATTATGCCTGCCTTCTCAAACCATATTCCAATTCATAAAAAATATACACTTGCAAGAAAGTGGGCAGTAGCTCAAGCCCCTGCCTTATATAAAAATCATGTGGGATGGGATGAGGACTCTCCTCCTCACAAAATCCAGTTAAAATCACAACCTACTGCACAGAGGCAGTACCCAATTAAGCAAGAAGCTAAAAAACAGGTAAAAGAGATCCTAGATCAACTTGAATACCAGGGGGTGATTGAAACTTGCACCTCACAAATGAACAACCCTTTGTTTCCTGTCTCCAAACCAGACAATTCATATCGTCTAGTTTTGGACTACAGACACCTTAACTCATGTTGCAAAACATTTGCAGTACAAAATTCGCATAGTGCTGCACTAATGAATAACATAGTGCGCAAAAAATACAAAACCACATTAGACATTTCTAATGGATTCTTTTGTCAAAATATAGCACCAGAGAGCAGATATTTGACGGCGTTCTCAATAAATGGCACGCAAAAAAATTTCTGTTGTTTGCCCCAGCGGTTCAAAAACAGCCCAGGATTATTCTCAGCGAGAGTAACAGAATTACTTCAAACATATGATGACGAGGCATTATCTTATGTCGACGACATCTATCTAACAGATGATGACTTGGATACTCAATTGAAGAGAGTGAACACCATAATACTTGGGTTCGCAGCAGAGGGTTACAAATTCAACTTTAAAAAGTCAAGGATTGCCCATCTAACAGTCCTGTTTTTAGGATATGAACTATCAAGTGAAGGCAAAAGCCTGGCTGACAATTTCCTAGAGAAATGTGCTGTAATCCAAGCACCTAGAACACTGAAAAACTTGCAATCAATTTTAGGCTTCCTAAATTTCGGAAGAACTTACATTATAAATTATGCAGAGAGAATTAAACCTCTCTATGATCTAATAAAACCAGATTTTAAAAGAATCAACTGGACTCAAAAACACACAGAAATTTTGAGATCTTTACAAACATATGTTAATTAAAACAAAATTACAAACACGTGACAACACACGCAACCTTGTGATTCGAGTCATCCCAGGAAGATGCGGATTCACATACCTGACCTCTAATGAGGGAGAGAAGGTACCAATAGCATACAAATCACATTTGTACACAGAAGCTGAAAAAAGGTTCAGCATTAAGGAAAGCATTGTTCATGCGGTTCAAACAGCTGTAGCAAAGGAAAAATGCCAAGCAGACGGTAGACAGGTTACAGTCAGAACAGCAGAATCAGCTTTTGAGGCATTAACAACACCATGTAATTTACCGACAACTGCACTAAATCCAGAATGGGTACAATGGGTAAATTCTGTTGCTACAGACAAAGTAAAATACTATTTTGACCCGGAAATGAAAGAATTAAAATTTCTAAAATATGAGAGAGAATACCCTCTGCTAATCGACATTCTGCCTTTACGACAATACGCCTGTGTAATATATACAGACGGACATGCTCAACCCTCAGTTTGGGGAGAGCAGGCTTACAACGCCACGTGCGAAATTGTAAAAGAAGTGTGGCGCGGAGGCAAATTAAGACCTCTACTTACAAAAACACACTCAGTGGAAAATAATTCAGAACAACAAACTGAAATAATAGCGATAAAAATGGCGCTAGATAATGCCGATCGCGAATTCCCGACACTCATAGTGTGCGATTCGTATTACTGCGTCAAATCATACAATAACGACTTACAGAAATGGACTCAGAACGGTTACAAAGATGACACAGGTGCCACAATAAAGCAGAAAGCGCTTTGGGAACAATTAGTTCTTTTAAAGAAAGAACTACCAAAAACTCACGTGATACATTCACTGAGTCATCAGCGTGATGGCGTTCACGTTGCAGGGAATTCATTGGCTGAGACAGCCACAGCGGAAGCAACAAAATCGGCTTCCGTAGCTACAAAAAAGCGTGCAGTAAAATACATTGACGGTGAAACTGTGCTGGCGGTGAAAACGTCATCAAAAGGCGACTGTTCAGCACTACCGATCAATTATCCACTCAATTATACATACATAATCGATGCAAACTCAGTCCCTTTTGCTCGAATCCCTGGAGTGGGGGATAGAGTAATTCCAAACACGGACAGGAGAGGCTTGTTAATAGCAGACGCACATATGGGTGAGGGTCTCAGACACCTTAAGCTAAAAGATTCTCTGGAAGAATTACAATCAGTGTACTGGTGGCCAGGCATGAGCCTGCATCATCACATTTTTGTAAAAAACTGCCCAGACTGCAATAGAGATCGCAGTGGCGAACGAGGAGGACTATTGCCATGGCACTTCGCTCCAGAAAAACAACAACAATAAGAAAGTACCCATCACGAAAAAACGTTATATTAACATAAAAAGACTAATTTTCACTTATAATGTAGACCCCAGCGCTCGGCTGACGTCTTGACTGTTATAAAAGGATTTGCGAGTCTATAATGGCATATACGCTAGAAGCATTCTACGTTATGATTAATGTATTCCCTTTAGCCCTCAAGCTTATGGGGAAGCATGGCCAAATGAGCATAGCATAGCGGGACTCTTCTCACTTCCTTCCTGAGGGATACGGGATGGTGTAAAGAAAAAACCAAGACATAGAGCAATCTATAACGGAAAAGGTATTAGGTTCGGGAGCTGGGTGGGTCAAACATTTAATAAGTGTCCAACGTAGTCTAAATAACCTGCCAAGGAATTCTCTGAAAGGGTTCAGTCCGTACGAACTATTGTTCGGGACTAGAATGATGATCCAAGATCTTGATAGTCAGACTTCAGTGGTTAAAGACAAAAGCTTTGATATCAAAGATCGTTTGGCTATTTTACAGGACTTAAATGAAACAAGAAAAGACCTGAGCAACATAAAGTTGAAACAACAGCCAACAACCACTGAAGAGAAACCACCTGTCCCAGCAAGGCCTGTCTGGATTCCAAAAGTCGGGGATCTAGTCAGAGAGAAGATCGCGGTAAAGAAGGAATTTGGGCCTTCTTACAGAAAAGCAGTTCCTGTCTTGTCTGTCAACTGGACAAGATCAGTAGTACTACCGCCCCTTGCTGGTAAAAAGGAGAACCGAGTTGTATCCATCGACCTGGTTAAACCACAATCATGTGGCCGATAACAAACAGTAGGCCAAGTGGACTCCCAAGAAGTAGCAGAACACCAATGTTTGCTACGAATACAGAGGCTCAAACTGGAAGACTGATCACATTTGGAAAATCTACAGTGAATCAACAAGGACTATGCAACAAAGCAATGGAACTTGAACCTCTTAAAACCCAAATTAAAACTTTTCATCAAGAAACAACAACCTATGATGATGTAACTGCAGACTTTGCTAATGAAACAAAGCAAAATCCAAAAACAATTGGAACAATTGACAGAACAGCATCCGGCTACTTCATCAACTTCGATGATTCATCTGAAGACCTGAGTGAAGCAAAGAAACAGCCATCAACAAAAACTTTTAAAGACAAAGCTAAGGAACTTTTTCAACAGCTGAAAGAAACCTATCTGATTTCTCCAAGGATTGAATTTTGGGTGGCCTTCGGTGCATTTATCCTCATTCTTTGGCTCATCATGGTACTATGCTTGGGACATTTCATTGAAGGAAAATATGCTAAAATGGACACAGCAAGCCATAAAATCAACTTGGTCCTTAAACCACACACATCTTCACACATCGAGAAAAGAGAACTTTCTTCAGTGAACTTCACAGCCAATCCTATACCAGGCGGTGTAGCATGGGACAAAACTGATTATGAAATCTATGGTCAGGTTGAAATCCTGAAGTATCCACACCAATTCAAGATCTCATTGAGTGACTTTGTAAAACCGAGCTCCTTTGCTGATGATTGGGACTTTGAAAGTATTAATGATATGATGTCTGATCTTGTGATGTCTGCTAAATTTACAGAACATGATTATTTGCAGGGTTCGTCTAATTATGATCAGATGTTCTGCTACAACCACTATGGTAACCATTATCTACATAAATCTGCTCAACCTAGAAATGTTTTAAATTATAACCAATGGGAACATTGTGCTACTCCTCCAAAAGACAGCTCAAAAACATTTTATGATAAATATTCATACTTTTCAGGGTTTAACACGAGTAATGCAGAAACATTTTATTTCAAATTGTCAAATAAGACAGGTATGAAGACCATGCTTACAAACACAAAATTGATATATTCCGATTCATTCTTTGAACAAATGAATACATTTGGGTTTGATTTCTGGAACAATAATATTGAAGCAAAAACTGTTTGGGGTACAAGAGATTGGCAAGTACAAGGTATAGAATCATTGTTTAGAGCCTGCATGATCCCAGAACAAATTATATTTTTGAATGACACTATTCAACAAACTACCTGTCTTGGCTTAGCCAAAATCAAAGATTTGAACAAACCGTCTATTCCAAAGCCAACAATGAACAGTAATAGCTCTATAGATGTTGAGATAGACGTAAACCATATATTAAACCAAAACAGAACACATCCTGAATGGAAAAAATGGTTGATCTGGCCCACAGATACAAATAACTGTCAAGACAGATTCCTGAACAAAAAACAGGGGTTCACATTGACTAGGCCAGACCCTAGATATTCCCAAAGACAACATCCAGGGATAGTAACCACCTACAGCGTGGGCAAGCTCTGCCTTCAATGGCTACAAACGTCCACACTGGCTGAAATTAAGCAACACCTAACTTTACTTACAGAAGGTGCTGACTTGCGTGATTTCATATTGGGACCACGCAAACAGCGTCAAAAACGTTTCATAGCGGCCTCTATATATGCAGCTTATAACGAAGTTTGGAAAGTAACTCAAATTGAGACAGCAGAAAAATACGGGAAATTGACCGTATTAATTTGGAAAAATCACTTTCTGTGGTGGACAATGGGTTAATGACTCTGTCCTCCAGAATATATTCTCTGGACAGCATTGTGTCTTCAGCAATCGATATAATATCGCAAGACTTACTGATGTTACAACACGGTCAGTCCCAATTGCGTTCTATTGTACAGCTTGGCTGGACGTTACAAAATCTGCGTTCTGGCTATGTGCCTTGGCGTTTAATCAACACAACGTCATTATTTAATATCTTTAACCTTACTGATAAACAAATCAGTTTGGCACAGAAGGGTGCTGACTATACAATTCTGAGCATTGAAAAACTTGAGAGATTACCATTGACAATGTCAGAACGACCTGTCATTGAATGGATAATACATGGAATAATAAATATTCCGATCACTACTTTTCAGTTTCAATTCTGCCAAAAATATATACAGGCAGGCCAGTATGAAAGGTTGGGTAAAGGATACATTAAGTCAATATGGAACTTGCCCTATACACACGAATGTGTCAGTAATAAAGGCCAGAAAGTGTTTCTCAGTGGCGATAATTGTGCAAGATCACTAAGCGGTACACTTCTGTGTCAGGGTATTAGTTTGCATGGAGCCTGTGAAGGGACTTCAAATAACCTTTCATGTTACCAGCTAGGCACACCTGCAACACGAATAGAACCATTCTTTAGGAGACTCTCGAACGGGAGTTACACTCTAATAGTAGATCGCAGATGTTGTAGTTTGCTGCCCGGAAAACCTTATCTCATAACTGTGACTAGGAAGGTCATGTGCTGTGAACGAGTATTGTTCCCTAACGATTCTCCAGACAGGGAGGCAAGGTTATGGCCAGATTTGAAAATTGCTTCTATTCGAATAGATACTTTAAGCAGAATGAAGACTGTGCTCCTACAGACGCCGACCAGGCTCACGTCATCAAAAGAAACGTATGATCTCCAAGTTGCAAGGACAACAGAAGAGATTCATTCATTATTATCAACTAATTCCCCCATACATTTCGCAGAAATACTGAACGAAATCTTAAATATTTCTGATACCACTGGTGTCTCCAGTGTATTTAAAGCAGTGTTTTCGGGTGCTTTAACTCCATTCAAAGCCATCCTGGGTATTTTTCCAGACTTTGTCCATTCCATTTTTGGCGGACTTCCACTCCTTTTGGGACTAGTAGCGGGTATTCTATTTTTGATCCTGTTATTTCGCTATGGCAAACCATGTCACAGACAAAACACCTGCGACAAGGGAAGAAATGATCCTAGCCATTGGCTACCGGGACCGCATAACTAAAGTCCTGGACTAGCACGGCTTCGGGACCTGAACATGACTTGGTCTCTTTCATTTAGACCAATGTGGCAAAGTTGTGTTATGCCTGTATTAAGGTGCTTGCTATGCGGCGAAGAATGCGTGTTGGACACCTGTCTGGCACTACAATCGGATGTGCCAATGGACGCAGATACCTTGTTGGGTCCAGTAACGGCTCATGCATTGTGCTGTCCCCAGCGGCTACCAATCCTGATGATGGCATTCGTGGAGACTTCACCACTACGATTGAGGGGTAGTGAAGCACAAGATGAAAGCAGCATGGATCAGGTACGACCTTCAGTCAGCTATGCTGATCAAAACATCAATGGAGGCAATCATGCTCAGGCTCATGAACGCATGGTAACAACCTTTTCCGAATTAGTGGAACTTACGCAAGAAGCTGTTGACAGTTTTTTCAACAGTCTAAATGATATGATGTTTTCACCAGAGCAGCAGGAATAACTTTGAGCAAACTAGAACTCGGAGTTCCCTACATCCTGAATTTGGTCTTCAACATTTAAAAAGCGATATGAAAAATTTTTCTCATCAGTTTTTCAGACTGCAAGAACCTTTTTTCCCAATTCAAAAATATTTACGATTTTTGGGACACTTATCTTCTGATTAAAGTAGACATTATTCTTAGAGAACTAAATTTCTATTTTAGGCAGTCACGAGACATTCGCTATCCTCTAGCACTATTATACATAACTTTATGATTGTGATGAAATGGTCTCGCACCTTTTTTCTGTATTAAGAGCCATTTCATGTGTGGTTTTCGCATTTATTCATGCTGAATTTAGAAATATGCGTTATATGTTTAGCATTATTAGACTGCTTGTGCATATAGTACACGTGATAGTACATGTGATTATGTTTCAAAATTTTCAGGATACATATGAATGTATTTTGGGGTGGTACGATATACACAAACGCTACTGGTTTCACTATGCCTAGATTTGTAAATATGGACATAGTCTACGTGGAGTGGGTGTGATGTATTCCTATAGGTACTGTATCGATTCCCCTATTCCTGAACCTGGTCTGGTTAATAATTAACTAGCAGCCATCTAACGGTGCAAAAACCGTTATCTGATTAAGCCACACCACGGCACAGAAGCGCGTTATCTGATTAGGTCATAACGCATGCCATCTAATTAGACAAGCGATATTCCTCCAGCCCCTGATAAGGCATACGGAGTTCTCAAAACAAATCAAACCTACAGCAACCTGGGAAATTCCCATAACCATTGTTTTGATTTCACCGAGAACTTCAGCAAAAGAATGTGCGAACGAGCCCGTTCATATGACATCCTTATTGACGTATATATGTCCATCCTTACGTCAATCTCGGCACCTTTCAGGTATAAATATTACCGACATTGCCTTAATCAAACACATGCGGTGGTGACGAGATCGGAGCAGCGAGACGTGCCGAGGAGCCCAGCAGAGAGCGAAGCCCACAGGCGCTGCCCCGCCTTCCTGATGCACTGAGAACGAGACGCTGCCTTTCTCCTGCTGAGAAATCCAGCTCCGGCGCTTCCAAGCAGCCCTCGCAGGCAGCTGGAATATCAAGACCTGGGATAAGAGATACCAGCCCTCCATCATTCTAGATCTCAGGTACAGAACTGAATAACCCCTTGCAGAGAATTCTCGAGTCAGTCCCTTGGCAAAACAAACTTAACTTAAACTGCTACTTATCTACTCCCGCCCACATATTAGGCTTAGGTCAGGTACACTGGGGTAGGCGTGGTTAGAAGCACCAGTTGAGTATGATTAGTCAAATGTATATATGTATGTATCTATTTTATCCATTTTAAGTATCATATGGCTCAGAAACCATATCAATGCTTTTACAGTGTTATTTTATAATTCTGTCTTTACTGTATGCACTTTACTTAACTACAAGTATTGCAATAATAGCGATTCATTTCTCTTGTATGAGAAAGGAGACTGATCAATAAATAACATCTTTTTATTGAACACGCCCGTCTCTTCCTTTTCTCTACAATCTGGTGAAACTAAGAATGCACTGAACTGACTGAGTAAAATAAGTTGTCTTTTGTTTTCACACGACTCTAGAGATACACTCTTGATTAGGGGAGAGCAAAGTTGTCATGTTCTATGGTTGTCAGAAACTAAATCCCTTCTTGTCTATCCAGGGAAGTTAAACTCCTCCTTGTCTATTCGAGAAAGTTTCTAGTGAACTCTGAGCTAGCTGGCACAAACACAAAACTTTAAGTCTAATATCGTCGGTAGAAGACCTAGTTAACCTCTGCCCTAGGTCTATACTATTGAAGATATTATTCCAATGCGCAGAGCCTATTGGGATGATAGGAACTACACTACAACATCTCAGTTTTCAACTTCTGTCCCAGAATCCTAACACTTTTTAGTAAATGAATCACATGCCCTGGGTTGGGACGTCTGTCTTTCCATCCCAACACTTTTAGTATATTAGCTACGGGTCTCAGTTTGGGACATCTGCCCTGGAATCTCAACTATTTTTAGTAAATTAATTAAATGTCTAAGTGTGGATGTCTGTGCTTGCATCCTAGCATGTTTAATTAATTCAAGAAATGTCCCTTTTTAGGGAATTCTATTTATTGACGAAGTGTGCACAGTGAGTACCAGTGCCAAGGGCGACAAATGACTTTACATGGAAACCTATGTTACAGTTGTAAAGTAAAACACCAAATAGTACAATATCAGAAGAAGTAAATAGTTTGAGACGTATTAAGAGAAAGTTACAAATGCTAGAAATGATGTGAGTCGCGTAAAATACACAGTGGTCTCTGGATTATACATAGAGGTCATTTTTAAAGTACAGGTGAAGGCGAGAGATGAGGAAAAAGAGGAATACATTGAATATATACAAAGGGGTAAAGCTAATAAAGATAAATACACGAGGGCACTGAGGGTGTGTATACACAAAAATTCCAAGATGGTAGAGCTAAAAATACCAGTTTCTTTATTGGGCAGAGTGAAGGGGAAAGAAGGCACAAGGTAAAACAAAGAGAAGAAATAGGGGAAATTGTTTTGACGTAGCAGAATGAAGAAATGTGCTGCAGAGGGGCTTTCGTTAGATTTGCGTCCAGTAACAGTAGGATTCCTGTGGGTGGCAGGCCTGGGGTTGATGGATAGAATTCCAGGTTTTGGGTGCGCACATAGTAGAGTATTTCTGAAAGTAGAGGGTTCCAGAAGGTACATTTTTGCACCGCAGAAACAAGGGTGTGGCTTAGTCAGTGAGATTCAAGCGGTGTGAACCTCAAATTTCTCAACAAAAAAAAACCTGTGGGCTGCAGGTAAGAGGCGTGAGATAACCAAGGTTCAGGACGGACTGTTTCCATGAGGAATAGGGTCACTACTGATTTGCATGAAGTAGCCCTCTGTCTAGAGTGGCACCAAGGCAGAGCGATGATGGGTTGGAATGTTACCCTGAGTGATTGCCCCTGGTTAGACTATTTGCAAGCATTCATCCCATCACCTCTGTCTGGGGGTTTGATTGCCAGTGGTATGCCTGGAATCCAGAGACTCGGGCAGCTTTCCAAGCCGACCACTTCCACTGCTTGTGAATTATAAACAGTAGTGCATTTGCACACAATGAAGGAATACTTCTGTGGGTGCACATTTACTACTTTTTGTGGTGTACTAGTCACTTTATATATGTAAGTTTCTGCTCCAATAAGATGATCATGTTAAAAGTTCTTAGTGAAAAAAGAATGATGAGAAAAGCCGACACAGACATAGCAGACCCGACCCAGGAACACACACTCAACTACCAACCCAAGAATGGAGTTGGAGGTGTTACACCCCAAAAACCCTTGAAGCTATGCCCCTGCCTGTCCCATCTAGGTCTAGTAGTTTTCCCTGGGAACTCCTGTCTACTGTCATGTACAACACAACAAGCTGGAGTCCCGGCCCTGGGATCACTTATTTTAAATCTATTATTACTTCACGCAAACTTCTTCGTCTGTGCTACCAGAAGCCTTAATGGTAGAGTTGTCAAACTGGTGCATGCATTCAGACCTCCATGTTTACATCCTCGCCTTTTACAAATCATTTTATCAATTCATTGATGGCCGTATGTACTGGGTCCTAAAGAGGTGTGTGCACCAGCAGATGAATAGGGAGAGCCGAGTCAAGAGTGTGACGTGCCTCTAAGAGTTCATGCATGAGCCAAGTCATAAAAACATTTGGCAGGTGTATTGTGGAATAAAGGTAATGTAAAAATATGACAGTCTCTTGAAAATTAAAAAAAATCTTTTTTGAACATGCAGAAGAGTTTCACCTTGGTACATCAGGTTGTATCACTGTAAAGTCATTTATTAAAAGTGATCATTTTCAAAATTAGAAACATTGATGGCTCGCCGCCCAGTGATAATGCCATTAGTAAACTAAGAGGCACGTCAGTAGTTATGTAAATCCGAGGACATTTGTTTTTCTTTCTTTTTTTTTGTTTATTGTAAAATTTATATTTGTATCAATTGAATATTGCATATTCTGCTAGATGGAATTTCCTTTTAGAATTTTTATAAGTATTTTTAAACTGTATGCTGCTAATTGTGATCTTTGTTATTTTATGAAGATGTTTTATTCTGTAAGTTATTTATTGAACACTTTTATGGCTGATGCCGAAATAAAGTTTATTTTGATTGATTGTAAATCCTAAACCTAGACTAGATTCTTAATATCGATGGTACAACATTATAGTCTATTAAATCAGAGAAGAGAGGTGCTTGTACAGCTCACATCCCGAACTTAATTATTTAAAAGTGCTCTCAAATGTGACAATAAAGAAATGGGAGGATCTGTGAAATAGAATATTTTCCGAGGATCACACGATTAGGACAAGCAGGGAAGCCTGTATTGATTCTAGATTATCTGTTTTCACAGTTTGGTCACTGCCTTTCAAGGTCTCGCCTACCCAGAGCGCATGCGTTGCTTAGGAGACCTTTAGCCATTGTACAGCTCTTTTTCCAAGCACATGCTAGTGCTTGTGGCGGCATACAGCTTGCGGGAGTGAGCAGCGGCATGCCGCAAGCACGAGTATGATCTTTGAAAAAGAGCAAACGGCTGCTGCTTAGCGCGCACGCGCGTGCACTCCCCCACCCCTCCCACTTGTTTTTTTGTGGTTGTTTACTCTCTCCTGTTGGTGCTTTATGGGATGTTGACATTTACATGTCATTTACTGCTTTTGATCTGCGTTCAAGTATCCTAAGCTCAGCTTCATTGCGGTATGCATTTTACACGTGTACACTTTTGTTGCGGTATATATTTTAAACGCGTGCACACTTTATTTCTTTTTTTGCGTTTACGACGTTTCTAACAGTCTAAAATGGCGATATACATATTTGACTTTTCACTTTCAGTTAGTCTGATTTCTATTGCCACACGATTTCACTAGCACCTCATGGTAATCTCGCGGCAGAGTTGCTGTATTGTTTGTCTTTATTTGTGTAAATTGGGGTTTGTGTGTATGTTGTGCTTTGAGAAAGGACAAGGGCAGGTAACCAGCAACTACTTTCCTATTTCTTATGCTGATACGCCAGCCATCCGTTTTGTAGGGGGTAAATCGCATTAGATAGCCATGCTATATATAATTGCACTGCACGGGTCACTCCAGGGCAGTGAGATATCATGCATCAGGAGTGGTTACCATGTGTGCAGTACCTCTGTGTACAGACCTGCATGAGGTGCTGAAGTACCGAAAGCTGAAGCTCACCCCTCCTGACCCCAGAACTGCACAGTAGGGAAGCTTGTTCCCTGAACAGTGGGTAGGGTTAATGTATGGTCAGTAAGTGAGTCAGGAGATAATTTGGTGCTGGACGGGCGGGCCGGCCGGAGCATCCATAAAGCTGAAACTACTGCCCTCGGGTCACGTGGTATTGTCAGTTTGCACAGAGTACAGTAGACATCTGAGACCATGGTGATTTGACCTCTGAGGCACTGATGTTGCAGGTTGCAGCTTTCCCTTCCGTTGCTGTTCTGCCTCCAGTGACGCCAGGTCTCGAGGCAGCAGGTCAGTATATGGGATGATTATTTTTGTCTGTTTATGGGCCTGTCGGTCTAGGTGGGTGTGCTAGGTTAAACTGATGTTTTTTGCCGATAAAAAATTATTCCTGCAGCAAGCTTAATTGGACAGGATGTGATATATGCAACAAGTGCATATATACCTTATATGTGTTTCGCCATGTATCACTTAATATTGTTGCAGTAAGGATATTGCGCTGCATAACTAAATACTTATAAGGTCCTAAAGGCGAGACCTATTGGCTATGCCTATGCTTGTTTTAATTCTTGGCAGAAAAACTAAAACGGACATAGCAGACCCAATTTCCAAGCCAAGAAGGCATTTATTTGGGGAGGGGGTTCACACCCCAAACACCCACCTGAAGCTACGCCCGAAGCAGAGGCCCAAGGGGATGTTAGTTGCGGGACAGAACATGAAGAGACGTGGAAGGAAGGAATGCATGCAGCAGGAATGTAATTTTGAAAATACACCTATCTTCAGTTAGGAGTCAGTGAACAGAGTTGTATACAGGAGTGATGCAGTCGAAATGGTTACTGCCTTATTGAGGCTGAGAAGCAGCTTTCGGGGGAGGAAAATGGGTTTTCCTTTTGCCAGGGAGACTGGCGATGCTATAGTCAAGCCTGGATGGATGGTCAATCTTATAACCCTGTAGGGGATGATGGGTATCTGGTCTATAAGCTGGTAAGCTTCCGCCATGTTGGTCAGGTGAGAATGGAGGTTGTATTTTGAGTGAAGGAGGAAAGTAAGAGGGTTGGTACCCTGCAGAGTGCAGCCAAGGACGTGACGAGTCCTGCCAGGATTGAACAGAGTGTGGGTGGTAGGATGAGGGCTGAGATGGGTGAGTTTGAAGGGCTCAGGAGACATTTCCCAGTAAGGCGCAATGTACGAACTGGAGTCCTTGATCCATAAAGCAGGAATGGGATCAGAGTTTCTATGCGGATTAGGAGGGTGAGGCTGGTCAGAGTTTTTAAATGTTTTGACATTGGTTGTACTGAAGAGGACACAGTACACACTTTAAGCTAAGAGTTATGTGTGTGTACGTGAGAGTGTGTGTGTGTGTGTGTGTGTATACTTCCAGTGACAGCCCTATGTTTGACCCATACATACCTAGGGATGGTCCTAATCTTAGTTCTCTGCAGATTTCCTCGTTCTCATCCACATTTTGCAAATGTTCTGCATAACTTTGACACTTCTTCCTCTGCCTGGATTTCCCGGCACAGAAACTGTTTGAAGAAACATCAGAAAGGACGGGGGTGCAGCTTGAACCGAGGGCCAGAGCTGCAGTGGCAGCTGCTAACACTGACCCCCAAAGCTGCAGGCACTGACTGGGCTACTGGTGCATTGCAGCACCGGATGGGGTGGGCAGCAGGCACTGCAGAGTGAGTGCTTGCATGACGTCACTGCCCAGTGATGCAATCGGTCACCTGTACCTCCCGTGTCACCTCGCGGACTGCCTGCAGCGGTCACCTGGGCACTGTTAGCTGATATAATGTCAAGGCGGCCCGAGGAAGGGGTGTGAGGAGTACAGACTCAGAGAGGTCCTGAAGAGATGCTTGAAGCGGCCAAAGGCAGGTCTGTGCGAGTGGTACCCTGCATGTTTCAATTAACTTGTTTTCTAAACAATCGGGGGCCTCATTTATGAAAACTGACGCATCGCTGCGTGAAAACAGCGAAGCGTCACTTTTCATTGCGCACTCCTTGCGTCATGTTTGATGCATCATATTTATAATATGACGCATCATGTCGCAAGGAGTTACAGATACGTCAATATTTCTGACGTATCTGTAGACGCAAAAGTGACGCATTGCTGGAGTGTGTCACAAAAGTGACGCAACTCCAGCAATGTGTACTTTCACATGGGCAAGTCCCATGTTGTTAGTGCCTGCGTCAGTCTTACGCCTGCCATGAAACAGGCGCAACATTTTGACGCATTAGCGGCCAAGAAATGGTGCAGTGAAATCTTATAGATTTCACTGCGTCTCTTCCATGACCCTTTCTTGCGTCAAAATGCCCCCCTTGCATACATTATACCTGGCACAGGTATAATTTCGCGCAGGGGTTCACAAAGTGACGCATCTAGGTAGATGCATCACTTTGCAAATATGGCGCAACGAAGTGCATTTTTTACGCCACTGGTGCATCACAAAAAGTGACGCACCGGCGGCGTAAAAGTGACGCACAGCCTCATAAATCAGGCCCCGGGAATGCTGAACATAAATTCACAGAGTAGAGTCTGGTTATTTTTGTACAATTTTAGCATGGGTCTGATCTGATTTTCCCAAAAGTTTCTGTATATTTTTTTTTTTCGGTAGAATTTTGACAAAATGCCTGAATTAGTACATTTATTTTTGTGCCGCTTCGGTCCGTCCTTACTTGTGACACCTAATAGCCTGTTCTTGCCCTGCAGAAAGCAGACAGACTCCAAATGCCAGGCCACGGCCAGCAGGTTGTTTTAACGTCACCTGAAGCATTATTTTGCTGCCTGTTTATCATACAGCTTTCAATTTCTATGTCTAATAGTTTTTTTTTACAAAAATGACATTCCTAGATAAGTATATGTTGATCTGCTTTCAGTGTGACAGCTCCTAGCAGGGGTTTCATGTGTATCACAGCTGCACAGAGTCTGAAGCATGGAACCCTGAAAATGGTTTTCATTCTGTGGGAATAGAATGTGAATAATCCGCATTACAGATAAGTGTCTCCCTCCCAGGCGCACGCACGGGGGCATCCCTGCACCTTGTTTGATAAAGACTGACCTTCTGCCCCACACATCCCAGCTGGGTGGCTGCCCACTCCCAGCTGCTTCTAATCACATGCACTTGGAGCAGTATTGCTTTTGATGGGCCAGGGTAGGGTAAAACGTGGAGAGGCCTGTCTCCATCAGTGATGTCACACGGTGCCACCAACACGAGCTCTCTCCAGAAGTGCCGTCGCCATTAACTCATCTCAGGGGATATTATATTCACCTTGGGCCAGCCGAGCTCTCGAGATGCTCTACGTCTGGGGCGTGTGGCTCTTTCAGTTTTCGTTTAGATTCTACTACATGTAATCCTTAATTTATAAATCGAAATACAATACTACAAGTATCACAATGCATGGCACAAGCATTTGCAATGCAATAGGTCTCGCATTTATGAGAGTTTAAGCTATTGGTACTGGGTTTCACGTAGACCTCGCTGCAGCAGTATGCAGCATGCATGGCCTGGGCTTCACCTGGACCTCGCTGCAGCAGTATGCAGCATGCATGGCCTGGGCTTCACATGGACCTGGCTGTAGCAGTATGCAGCATGCATGGCCTGGGCTTCACATGGACCTGGCTGTAGCAGTATGCAGCATGCATGGTCTGGGCTTTACATGGACCTGGCTGTAGCAGTATGCAGCGTGTATGGCCTGGGCTTCACATGGACCTCGCTGTAGCAGTATGCAGCATGCATGGCCTGGGCTTCACCTGGACCTCGCTGCAGCAGTATGCAGCATGCATGGCCTGGGCTTCACATGGACCTCACTGTAGCAGTATGCAGCATGCATGACCTGGGCTTCACATGGACCTCGCTGTAGCAGTATGCAGCATGCATGGCCTGGGCTTTACATGGACCTGGCTGTAGCAGTATGCAGCATGCATGGCCTGGGCTTCACATGGACCTGGCTGTAGCAGTATGCAGCATGCATGGCCTGGGCTTCACATGGACCTGGCTGCAGCAGTATGCAGCATGCATGGCCTGGGCTTCACATGGACCTCGCTGTAGCAGTATGCAGCATGCATGGCCTGGGCTTCACATGGACCTGGCTGTAGCAGTATGCAGCATGCATGGCCTGGGCTTCACATGGACCTGGCTGTAGCAGTATGCAGCATGCATGGCCTGGGCTTCACATGGACCTGGCTGTAGCAGTATGCAGCATGCATGGCCTGGGCTTCACATGGACCTCGCTGCAGCAGTATGCAGCATGCATGGTCTGGGCTTCACATGGACCTGGCTGTAGCAGTATGCAGCATGCATGGCCTGGGCTTTACATGGACCTGGCTGTAGCAGTATGCAGCATGCATGGCCTGGGCTTTACATGGACCTGGCTGTAGCAGTATGCAGCATGCATGGCCTGGGCTTCACATGGACCTCGCTGTAGCAGTATGCAGCATGCATGGCCTGCGCTTCACATGGACCTCACTGTAGCAGTATGCAGCATGCATGACCTGGGGTTCACATGGACCTCGCTGTAGCAGTATGCAGCATGCATGGCCTGCGCTTCACATGGACCTCGCTGCAGCAGTATGCAGCATGCATGGCCTGGGCTTCACATGGACCTGGCTGCAGCAGTATGCAGCATGCATGGCCTGGGCTTCACATGGACCTGGCTGCAGCAGTATGCAGCATGCATGGCCTGGGCTTCAGATGGACCTCGCTGCAGCAGTATGCAGCGTGCATGGCCTGGGCTTCACATGGACCTGGCTGTAGCAGTATGCAGCATGCACGACCTGGGCTTCACCGGGACCTCGCTGCAGCAGTATGCAGCATGCATGGCCTGGGCTTCACATGGACCTCGCTGTAGCAGTATGCAGCATGCATGGCCTGGGCTTTACATGGACCTGGCTGTAGCAGTATGCAGCATGCATGGCCTGGCCTTCACATGGACCTGGCTGTAGCAGTATGCAGCATGCATGGCCTGGGCTTCACATGGACCTGGCTGTAGCAGTATGCAGCATGCATGGCCTGGGCTTCACATGGACCTCGCTGTAGCAGTATGCAGCATGCATGGCCTGCGCTTCACATGGACCTCGCTGTAGCAGTATGCAGCATGCATGGCCTGGGCTTTACATGGACCTGGCTGTAGCAGTATGCAGCATGCATGGCCTGGGCTTCACATGGACCTGGCTGCAGCAGTATGCAGCATGCATGGCCTGCGCTTCACATGGACCTCGCTGCAGCAGTATGCAGCATGCATGGCCTGGGCTTCACATGGACCTGGCTGCAGCAGTATGCAGCATGCATGGCCTGGGCTTCACATGGACCTGGCTGCAGCAGTATGCAGCATGCATGGCCTGGGCTTCAGATGGACCTGGCTGTAGCAGTATGCAGCATGCACGACCTGGGCTTCACCGGGACCTCGCTGCAGCAGTATGCAGCATGCATGGCCTGGGCTTCACATGGACCTGGCTGTAGCAGTATGCAGCATGCATGGCCTGGGCTTCACATGGACCTGGCTGTAGCAGTATGCAGCATGCATGGCCTGGGCTTCACATGGACCTGGCTGTAGCAGTATGCAGCATGCATGGCCTGGGCTTCACATGGACCTGGCTGTAGCAGTATGCAGCATGCATGGCCTGCGCTTCACATGGACCTCGCTGTAGCAGTATGCAGCATGCATGGCCTGCGCTTCACATGGACCTCGCTGCAGCAGTATGCAGCATGCATGGCCTGGGCTTCACATGGACCTGGCTGCAGCAGTATGCAGCATGCATGGCCTGGGCTTCACATGGACCTGGCTGCAGCAGTATGCAGCATGCATGGCCTGGGCTTCAGATGGACCTCGCTGCAGCAGTATGCAGCGTGCATGGCCTGGGCTTCACATGGACCTGGCTGTAGCAGTATGCAGCATGCACGACCTGGGCTTCACCGGGACCTCGCTGCAGCAGTATGCAGCATGCATGGCCTGGGCTTCACATGGACCTCGCTGTAGCAGTATGCAGCATGCATGGCCTGGGCTTTACATGGACCTGGCTGTAGCAGTATGCAGCATGCATGGCCTGGGCTTCACATGGACCTGGCTGTAGCAGTATGCAGCATGCATGGCCTGGGCTTCACATGGACCTGGCTGTAGCAGTATGCAGCATGCATGGCCTGGGCTTCACATGGACCTCGCTGCAGCAGTATGCAGCATGCATGGCCTGGGCTTCACATGGACCTCGCTGCAGCAGTATGCAGCATGCACGACCTGGGCTTCACATGGGCCTCGCTGCAGCAGTATGCAGCATGCATGGCCTGGGCTTTACATGGACCTGGCTGTAGCAGTATGCAGCATGCATGGCCTGGGCTTCACATGGACCTGGCTGTAGCAGTATGCAGCATGCATGGCCTGGGCTTCACATGGACCTGGCTGTAGCAGTATGCAGCATGCATGGCCTGGGCTTCACATGGACCTGGCTGTAGCAGTATGCAGCATGCATGGCCTGGGCTTTACATGGACCTGGCTGTAGCAGTATGCAGCATGCATGGCCTGGGCTTCACATGGACCTGGCTGTAGCAGTATGCAGCATGCATGGCCTGGGCTTCACATGGACCTGGCTGTAGCAGTATGCAGCATGCATGGCCTGGGCTTCACATGGACCTCGCTGTAGCAGTATGCAGCATGCATGGCCTGGGCTTCACATGGACCTCGCTGTAGCAGTATGCAGCATGCATGGCCTGGGCTTCACCGGGACCTCGCTGTAGCAGTATGCAGCATGCATGGCCTGGGCTTTACATGGACCTGGCTGTAGCAGTATGCAGCATGCATGGCCTGGGCTTCACATGGACCTGGCTGTAGCAGTATGCAGCATGCATGGCCTGGGCTTCACATGGACCTCGCTGTAGCAGTATGCAGCATGCATGGCCTGGGCTTCACATGGACCTCGCTGTAGCAATATGCAGCATGCATGGCCTGGTCTTCACATGGACCTCTCTGTAGCAGTATGCAGCATGCATGGCCTGGGCTTTACATGGACCTGGCTGTAGCAGTATGCAGCATGCATGGCCTGGGCTTCACATGGACCTTGCTGCAGCAGTATGCAGCATGCATGGCCTGGGCTTCACATGGACCTGGCTGTAGCAGTATGCAGCATGCATGGTCTGGGCTTCACATGGACCTCACTGTAGCAGTATGCAGCATGCATGGCCTGCGCTTCACCTGGACCTCGCTGCAGCAGTATGCAGCATGCATGGCCTGGGCTTCACATGGACCTGGCTGTAGCAGTATGCAGCATGCATGGCCTGGGCTTCACATGGACCTGGCTGTAGCAGTATGCAGCGTGCATGGCCTGGGCTTCACCGGGACCTCGCTGTAGCAGTATGCAGCATGCATGGCCTGGGCTTCACATGGACCTCGCTGTAGCAGTATGCAGCATGCATGGCCTGGGCTTCACATGGACCTGGCTGTAGCAGTATGCAGCATGCATGGCCTGAGCTTCACATGGACCTGGCTGTAGCAGTATGCAGCATGCATGGCCTGGGCTTCACATGGACCTGGCTGTAGCAGTATGCAGCATGCATGGCCTGGGCTTCACATGGACCTCGCTGTAGCAGTATGCAGCATGCATGGCCTGGGCTTTACATGGACCTGGCTGTAGCAGTATGCAGCATGCATGGCCTGGGCTTCACATGGACCTGGCTGTAGCAGTATGCAGCATGCATGGCCTGGGCTTCACATGGACCTGGCTGTAGCAGTATGCAGCATGCATGGCCTGGGCTTCACATGGACCTCGCTGCAGCAGTATGCAGCATGCATGGCCTGGGCTTCACATGGACCTCGCTGCAGCAGTATGCAGCATGCACGACCTGGGCTTCACATGGGCCTTGCTGCAGCAGTATGCAGCATGCATGGCCTGGGCTTTACATGGACCTGGCTGTAGCAGTATGCAGCATGCATGGCCTGGGCTTCACATGGACCTGGCTGTAGCAGTATGCAGCATGCATGGCCTGGGCTTCACATGGACCTGGCTGTAGCAGTATGCAGCATGCATGGCCTGGGCTTCACATGGACCTCGCTGTAGCAGTATGCAGCATGCATGGCCTGGGCTTTACATGGACCTGGCTGTAGCAGTATGCAGCATGCATGGCCTGGGCTTCACATGGACCTGGCTGTAGCAGTATGCAGCATGCATGGCCTGGGCTTCACATGGACCTCGCTGTAGCAGTATGCAGCATGCATGGCCTGGGCTTCACATGGACCTCGCTGTAGCAGTATGCAGCATGCATGGCCTGGGCTTCACATGGACCTCGCTGTAGCAGTATGCAGCATGCATGGCCTGGGCTTCACCGGGACCTCGCTGTAGCAGTATGCAGCATGCATGGCCTGGGCTTTACATGGACCTGGCTGTAGCAGTATGCAGCATGCATGGCCTGGGCTTCACATAGACCTGGCTGTAGCAGTATGCAGCATGCATGGCCTGGGCTTCACATGGACCTCGCTGTAGCAGTATGCAGCATGCATGGCCTGGGCTTCACATGGACCTCGCTGTAGCAATATGCAGCATGCATGGCCTGGTCTTCACATGGACCTCGCTGTAGCAGTATGCAGCATGCATGGCCTGGGCTTTACATGGACCTGGCTGTAGCAGTATGCAGCATGCATGGCCTGGGCTTCACATGGACCTCGCTGCAGCAGTATGCAGCATGCATGGCCTGGGCTTCACATGGACCTGGCTGTAGCAGTATGCAGCATGCATGGTCTGGGCTTCACATGGACTTTACTGTAGCAGTATGCAGCATGCATGGCCTGCGCTTCACCTGGACCTCGCTGCAGCAGTATGCAGCATGCATGGCCTGGGCTTCACATGGACCTGGCTGTAGCAGTATGCAGCATGCATGGCCTGGGCTTCACATGGACCTGGCTGTAGCAGTATGCAGCGTGCATGGCCTGGGCTTCACCGGGACCTCGCTGTAGCAGTATGCAGCATGCATGGCCTGGGCTTCACATGGACCTCGCTGTAGCAGTATGCAGCATGCATGGCCTGGGCTTCACATGGACCTGGCTGTAGCAGTATGCAGCATGCATGGCCTGGGCTTCACATGGACCTGGCTGTAGCAGTATGCAGCATGCATGGCCTGGGCTTCACATGGACCTCGCTGTAGCAGTATGCAGCATGCATGGCCTGGGCTTCACATGGACCTCGCTGTAGCAGTATGCAGCATGCATGGCCTGGGCTTCACATGGACCTGGCTGTAGCAGTATGCAGCATGCATGGCCTGGGCTTCACATGGACCTGGCTGTAGCAGTATGCAGCATGCATTGTCTGGGCTTTACATGGACCTGGCTGTAGCAGTATGCAGCATGCATGGTCTGGGCTTTACATGGACCTGGCTGTAGCAGTATGCAGCATGCATGGCCTGGGCTTCACATGGACCTCACTGCAGCAGTATGCAGCATGCATGGCCTGGGCTTCACATGGACCTGGCTGTAGCAGTATGCAGCATGCATGGTCTGGGCTTCACATGGACCTCACTGCAGCAGTATGCAGCATGCATGGCCTGGGCTTCACATGGACCTGGCTGCAGCAGTATGCAGCATGCATGGTCTGGGCTTTACATGGACCTCGCTGTAGCAGTATGCAGCATGCATGGCCTGGGCTTCACATGGACCTGGCTGTAGCAGTATGCAGCATGCATGGTCTGGGCTTTACATGGACCTCACTGTAGCAGTATGCAGCATGCATGGCCTGGGCTTCACATGGACCTCGCTGTAGCAGTATGCAGCATGCATGGTCTGGGCTTTACATGGACCTCGCTGTAGCAGTATGCAGCATGCATGGTCTGGGCTTTACATGGACCTGGCTGTAGCAGTATGCAGCATGCATGGCCTGCGCTTCACCTGGACCTCGCTGCAGCAGTATGCAGCATGCATGGCCTGGGCTTCACATGGACCTGGCTGTAGCAGTATGCAGCATGCATGGTCTGGGCTTTACATGGACCTGGCTGCAGCAGTATGCAGCATGCATGGCCTGGGCTTCACATGGACCTGGCTGTAGCAGTATGCAGCATGCATGGCCTGGGCTTCACCTGGACCTCGCTGCAGCAGTATGCAGCATGCATGGCCTGGGCTTCACATGGACCTGGCTGTAGCAGTATGGAGCATGCATGGCCTGGGCTTCACATGGACCTCGCTGTAGCAGTATGCAGCATGCATGGCCTGGGCTTCACATGGACCTCACTGTAGCAGTATGCAGCATGCATGGCCTGGGCTTCACATGGACCTGGCTGTAGCAGTATGCAGCATGCATGGCCTGGCCTTCACATGGACCTGGCTGTAGCAGTATGCAGCATGCATGGCCTGGGCTTCACATGGACCTCGCTGCAGCAGTATGCAGCATGCATGGCCTGGGCTTCACATGGACCTCGCTGCAGCAGTATGCAGCATGCATGGCCTGGGCTTCACCTGGACCTCGCTGCAGCAGTATGCAGCATGCATGGCCTGGGCTTCACATGGACCTGGCTGTAGCAGTATGCAGCATGCATGGCCTGGGCTTCACATGGACCTCGCTGTAGCAGTATGCAGCATGCATGGTCTGGGCTTTACATGGACCTCGCTGTAGCAGTATGCAGCATGCATGGCCTGGGCTTCACATGGACCTGGCTGTAGCAGTATGCAGCATGCATGGTCTGGGCTTTACATGGACCTGGCTGCAGCAGTATGCAGCGTGCATGGCCTGGGCTTCACATGGACCTGGCTGTAGCAGTATGCAGCGTGTATGGCCTGGGCTTTACATGGACCTGGCTGTAGCAGTATGCAGCATGCATGGCCTGGGCTTCACCTGGACCTCGCTGCAGCAGTATGCAGCATGCATGGCCTGGGCTTCACATGGACCTGGCTGTAGCAGTATGCAGCGTGTATGGCCTGGGCTTTACATGGACCTCACTGTAGCAGTATGCAGCATGCATGGCCTGGGCTTCACATGGACCTCGCTGCAGCAGTATGCAGCATGCATGGCCTGGGCTTCACATGGACCTCGCTGCAGCAGTATGCAGCATGCATGGCCTGGGCTTCACATGGACCTGGCTGCAGCAGTATGCAGCATGCATGGCCTGCGCTTCAAATGGACCTGGCTGCAGAAGTATGCAGCATGCATGGCCTGGGCTTCACCTGGACCTCGCTGTAGCAGTATGCAGCATGCATGGCCTGCGCTTCACATGGACCTGGCTGTAGCAGTATGCAGCATGCATGGTCTGGGCTTCACATGGACCTGGCTGCAGCAGTATGCAGCATGCATGGCCTGGGCTTCACATGGACCTGGCTGCAGCAGTATGCAGCATGCATGGTCTGGGCTTCACATGGACCTCACTGCAGCAGTATGCAGCATGCATGGCCTGGGCTTCACATGGACCTCGCTGTAGCAGTATGCAGCATGCATGGCCTGGGCTTCACATGGACCTGGCTGTAGCAGTATGCAGCATGCATGGCCTGGGCTTCACATGGACCTCACTGCAGCAGTATGCAGCATGCATGGTCTGGGCTTCACATGGACCTGGCTGTAGCAGTATGCAGCATGCATGGTCTGGGCTTTACATGGACCTGGCTGTAGCAGTATGCAGCATGCATGGCCTGGGCTTCACATGGACCTCGCTGTAGCAGTATGCAGCATGCATGGTCTGGGCTTCACATGGACCTGGCTGTAGCAGTATGCAGCATGCATGGTCTGGGCTTTACATGGACCTGGCTGTAGCAGTATGCAGCATGCATGGCCTGGGCTTCACATGGACCTCGCTGCAGCAGTATGCAGCATGCATGGCCTGGGCTTCACATGGACCTCGCTGCAGCAGTATGCAGCATGCATGGCCTGGGCTTCACATGGACCTGGCTGTAGCAGTATGCAGCATGCATGGTCTGGGCTTTACATGGACCTCGCTGTAGCAGTATGCAGCATGCATGGCCTGCGCTTCACATGGACCTGGCTGTAGCAGTATGCAGCATGCATGGTCTGGGCTTCACATGGACCTGGCTGCAGCAGTATGCAGCATGCATGGCCTGGGCTTCACATGGACCTGGCTGCAGCAGTATGCAGCATGCATGGTCTGGGCTTCACATGGACCTCACTGCAGCAGTATGCAGCATGCATGGCCTGGGCTTCACATGGACCTCGCTGTAGCAGTATGCAGCATGCATGGCCTGGGCTTCACATGGACCTGGCTGTAGCAGTATGCAGCATGCATGGCCTGGGCTTCACATGGACCTCACTGCAGCAGTATGCAGTATGCATGGCCTGGGCTTCACATGGACCTGGCTGTAGCAGTATGCAGCATGCATGGTCTGGGCTTTACATGGACCTCACTGCAGCAGTATGCAGCATGCATGGCCTGGTCTTCACATGGACCTCGCTGTAGCAGTATGCAGCATGCATGGCCTGGGCTTCACATGGACCTGGCTGTAGCAGTATGCAGCATGCATGGTCTGGGCTTCACATGGACCTCACTGCAGCAGTATGCAGCATGCATGGCCTGGGCTTCACCTGGACCTCGCTGCAGCAGTATGCAGCATGCATGGCCTGGGCTTCACATGGACCTCGCTGTAGCAGTATGCAGCATGCATAGCCTGGGATTCGCCTACAGCTGGCTGCAGCAGTGTGCAGCATGCACGACCTGGGCTTCACATGGACCTCGCTGTAGCAGTATGCAGCATGCACGACCTAGGCTTCACATGGGCCTCGCTGCAGCAGCATGCAGCATGCACGACCTGGGCTTCACATGGACCTCGCTGTAGCAGTATGCAGCATGCATAGCCTGGGATTCGCCTACAGCTGGCTGCAGCAGTGTGCAGCATGCATGTTCCAGGCTTCACTTGGGCCTCATAGTAGCAGTAGGCAGTGGCATGGTAATTCAGGAACCTGTGCCTTATGCGGAACTCGGAGGCTCCCAGTTCAATCCCCGGTGCCGGCGGCAAGTCCGTCCAGCACCATGTGACTCTGGGCAATAGCTCGCTTAATATTCCCGACGCCCCCCAGTGTCTTGACACCCTCAGGTAATTGTTCGCTCTTTAAATATACTGGATTTTTTTTTTACTACCTGTGGCAGTAGACAGTGCACAGAGCTGGCAACTTTGGAGCTGGAGAACCAGGTTTGAATCTTGGCGTCGGCTCAACATCCTGTGATTCTGGACAAATCAGTTGATCTCCCCATGCCTGCAATACATATGAATGTGTCCTTATGTAATGTCACTGGTGCTCATGTAAAGTGCTCCAATACCTTCGGGCTGAGATGTCGCTATATAAATTTGCAGGCAATCCCTAAAAAACCCACACATGCTTCACATGGAGATCGATATAGCTGTAGACGGAGTGAATAGCATTGCAGGCGTGTAGGCACCCAGGTCTGAAACAGACATGAGTGTAGCTGAAAAGTTGCACACTACAGTGGAAGGGCTGCAAAATACATGGCCTCACACTGGAGACAAATGTCGCTTGGACAATGACTGTGTTAAGGCATACAGCACCAGTGCTTAATTTGTAAAATACTAAGTGCCAGGGCTCTGACCAGGACGCCACTGCAGCTTGCACCACCCACCGCCCTTGTCATCGCTGCCAAAACAACTACCAACCATCTCTCTCGCATGTAAATGTGACAGTTCAGATTATTTCAGGTCCCCAAAGCTAAAGGACTGGCTGGGGAGGCAGGTATTAGCAATTTTAATGTATCCTGTTGTCCTAAACTACGTTGTTCTGCTTATCTCTAAATTAGATGAGCAGCGCCACCATGTAGTGGACTCTTCTAAGTATGGTGTTTACATTTAGGTGCCGAGCACTGGAAAAAAATTAAGTGTTGGTGCTGAGCCCCGGAAAGCACTGGCTCAAATTAGGCACTGCAGCTGCGCTCATGTTGGCATTGGGTTACTCACAGCTGGAAAACTTAAGTCCGACTGGGCAGTGCCCACTGGCTTGAGATCTCGGCAGGGTGGATCCTACTGACGGCAAAGGTCAGCACTGGATAAATGAAGTTAGGGTCCCTCCTCACAGGCCAGCATCACTCCTCATCTCCTTCAGGTACAGTAAGAATGAAGCCTTCTTCTCGGTCTTGGGGTATCTATAGTTCTTATCCCTCAAAGGAGGGATAAGCCCGGACTCCAACCTCCAGTAATCCCATTACTCTACTCAGGTGTGCGGAGTTCCTTGAATACGGGATAAGCCACAGGGGTACTCTGTACCATTTTTTTAATTTACCATTTTTTTTATTTAATTTTTTTACAGAGTTTTATATAGCGCAAACTAGACCCGAATCGGGAATCAGAGCGCTTTACATGAGCACCAGTTGCATTACATGAGGACACATTCATTTTTGTGTTAGGCACGGGGAGATTAAGTGATTTGCCCAGAATCATAGGATGTTCAGCGTCATTGCCGAGACTCAAACCCAGTTCCCTAGATTCGAGGTCGACCGCTCTGGCCGTTAGGCCAACTCCTCTCCCCATGGCAGTAGCCTTGCAACCCACTCTCCACTTAGATTCAAATTTGTCCCAAACTTTGGGGAGAGCACGCCATGTCACAATGCATTTCCTTTCAGTGGCCACAGCTCCCTGGCTGCCCATGTAAGGGAACTGTCACTCTCAGCTTCCTGTTGCCTGCAGCCTACTTACTGGCCAATCAGGTTATGCTCCTTGGATCTTCATCCTATCAGAGTAGGACACAGGATGAGGGGAAGGGCCAGCAGCCCATCTCTTTGTTTAGGGCCAGCAGTCATCTCGCTTGCATTTGGCCAAAGTCATGGTTTGGGTGTTGCTCTTCTAGGGCCATGGTCTGACCTGCTGGGAATGGTTTGTTCCAGGTCTAGTGAACACCAAAATCCCTTTCTGCTCCACTCACCAGAATGTGATGTCAAGCCAGGTACATACACCTGGCTTTACAACAATTTCGAAGGGAGGGGACATTCAGGGAAGCAGTGCACAGAAAAATGCACTGGGAAGTTGGTGCAGCAGCATTGACTATCACTAGACCCTATGGAGTACTCTACAGTCTACAGGCTGAGGGGCTAAATGCAAGAGATGGGGGCTAGGCTAGGGGTACACCAGCTCTCAGGTAACACTGCACTCTCATGAGCACCGCGCAGAACCAGAGGCAATTCCAGCCAAGCCACGACAGACTGCACAGCTGTTCCAGGGAGTGCCAGTAGGCGCTTCCACAATGGGATGCAGGTAAGTCAACATGTATTCCTCTCTACTAGAATCACCTACCACCAGCTCCAAGTAGTGTCATGGCCTGGTCATGGGGGCTGCAGCTGCTCATGCTAAAATGAGTAGCAGTTTGGATGCCTCTACTGTCACTTAAGAGAGTGCTAGACTCTAGATTGGCGACAATCATACCAAAGCAAGAGGATCCCTGCTCAGGAGACTTGTGGCTTTAATTCAGAAAATACACAGGGTCTACCGGAATGATAAAATAAGAACATAATCTCATATGGACACATCATCCAAGACTGTATGGCCATAGACACAGAATTATTTTAGTCAAGTGAAAAAAGCCAGGATTAGAACCCTTATTTCCAGGTTCCATTGCTAGCAACTTTGACATTTCCAAATCTAGAATCTTTTGGAGTATTTTTCTCCTAAAGAGCTGTCCTGCAAAACTGAACCAGCTGCAAATAAAACTTTGTTGAGCCAACCGGTGAGCATCAATAATCCTGCAACACATTTGGTAAATTAAAACACTTTTTGCAGCCGCTTCATGCCATTGTGATACTGAACCACATCCATCAAATATAGACTATCCGAACTGAAGCTATGCAGTTGAGTTTCAAGTTTTCTTCCACCACAGATGGTTTCAGACTCTTCAAAGCAGAATTTGAGAGTTTTTGACATCCATCTTTCTTGACATTTTGCGTCGCATTGCTTATTTTTTCACCTGCACCAATGTGCTCTGGTTTACTTATTAATCTGCCAAGACTCGGTTAAATGCATTTGAAAGTTGATTCATCTACCTTAAACCTTTTCAATTAATAAAATATTCCTTTCCATTACATGCTACAACAGGTCCATAATTTGTTTCCAGATGTTAGTTATTATTCTTATATGCTATAACACAACTAACTATTACGTACATGGTCTGTTTACCAACCTCCTATACTTAGATATGGACAATACTTAAGACAAATGTGCTAAACAGTATTTAAACAAGCATTGGCATTGCCAATAGGTCTCGCTTGTGGGACCTTATAAGTATTTGGTTTTGCAGCACAATATCCTTGTTGCATAATCGGATATTGTGCTGCAAAACTAAATACTTATAAGGTCCCACAAGCGAGACCTATTGGCAATGCCAATGCTTGTTTTTATTTAATGATATTTTATATAGCGCGAACATTGCCCGAAGGTGTCAGAACGCTTTACAAAAGAACCAGTTGCGTTATAAGGACTTTGGGTTACATCAGTTACAATAAAAGATACAAACAGAAAAAATGTCAAATGTACAAGTTGTAAAGTCACTCAAGGAAGAGATGTAAACAAAAAACTGCAAATGTCCAAGTTGTAAAGTCACTTAAGAAAGAGATACAAACAGAATTTTTTTGTGCAAATGTACAAGTTGTAGAGTAACTCAAGGAAGAGATACAAACGGGTAAACTATAAAATCACATAGGAATGGTAGTAAGTATAAAGTACTACATATACTAGTGGGTAGAGTACCTGTAAATCCCGAATGTTTTTCTGACTGACGGTGAGGGTGGCGCTAGAGAGCGATTGCGATTGCGAGACTGAGCAGTTTGGGCAGGGGGCTGATCTCTTTACCATACAGGCAAAATGTCCGTCCAGCTGAAGGGAGCTGCTATTTTTGTGACTGCGCGGCTGAGACTGTTATTGGAAGTAAATGAAGAGATGCAGGTGCTCTCCAGCGCCGGCCCGCTGGGAGGGTCTGATGGCCGCTGCTTGAAAAGAAAATGCACATGTTTCCTGAGTCCAGCAGCAGCTGCGAGACAAGGATTTATGTCGCTCTCAGAACTCGGGCCTTTCAAAATGCTACATTTAAACACACGCACAGAAAGCAGAGCAAATGTTAAAGATGTTGCATATAAAAGGCAGGGGGCTGATCTCTTTACCATACCGGCATGCTGTTTATTTTTCCAAAGCTTGAGAAAACCTGTTCGATAAAAAGCTGAAGGAGGAGGGGGTGCGAGGGATGAGGGAACACGGCCTGGGGGAAGCTGGCTGGGGAGGGGGAGGAGAAATGCAAGGAAGGCTGTGTGCGGCGTAATTAGGGGAGGAGAAGCCGAGAAGCCGCAGAGCGCACGCTGGGCGAAGCCCTTTGATGTGCTGTGCGGCAAATGGAGGGAGGCTGATGCGCGTTCATGTTTGAACACATGGTTCACGTGAACTTCATGAAAACGCCAGCAAAAAGCTGGTGGTTTCATGATGATTTTCGCTACTTGAATTCTCGCTCCGCTCGATGCGCATGGGCGCATCGATAGGTCGCGAGACCTAAAAAGCATTGTCAAAGCCAAAGAGTTTGCTAACGCCTTTCAAAGCCGAGACCGATTGGCTTTATCAGTGCTTGTTTGCATATTTACATTGCACGCCTTTATAATTTGAAGCACAAAGAGATAAACTGATTACTACAGAATCACATTCTTTTTTTTGTTAAATGTTCCACGGTCAGCGTCTCTATGTCTAGGCCACAATCGCGCCCATTCAATCCTTGGCAACTCTGGAAGGAACAGCCGTTCGACCTCCAATGCCTATGCAAACGGTGGCCTCTTTCGGGAGTGCTGAGCTCCGAAACGGCCGCATAATCACCAGGCTTACCTTTAGTCGGTCTTTTTTTTTTTCCCCATTCTGGAAACATCACGTGCCATATGTTGGGCTTCAAGGCTCATACTTACAATCCAAACTCCCAAATGCAATTGGCTAAAAAAAGCAAAGGGTCAGTTGAAGACGACTCACATGACATGGGGCCAGTTGTGGTGGGGGTGCGATGGCGGGGTGGTGGGGGGCTTCTAAGACCTACAGGACAGTTCTGCCTTAATGATCTCCCCCTGGGAGAGCGGGGTGGTGGGGGCGCAGGCTTTCCCAGCCGGGTGATCCTTGGCCTTCCGGCACTTGTGATCTCTGCGGGGTGAGGGCAGCTCAGTTTCACCTCACCTTTGACCTGCCCCTCGGATGCCCACAAGCGCAAAGGTCTGTGATGGTCTTAGCAGAGCTAAGCCCCGCATTCCTTGCCCAGACCAGAGGGGTATGCCCTGTGCAGCCTGTCGGGGAGAGAGAGGCATCGGAGGAGGCGGGCACGGCCGATGCGTGGTCCGTGGGTTTCCCCCTGACCCTTTCCTGCAGCAAAGCTCTCATATATCGACCAGGGAGGTGAACACCTATTTGGAAAATTATAAACGTGGCGCCAGAAGAGGCAGTTTACTGTTTTCCAAAAACGTGGCCGTGGGCTGCGCGGGACTTTAAAAACGATAAACATCTTTTATCGGGAAAGTCTAGGGGGGTTATTTACAAGCACTTGCGCCACTCGTACGTCACTTTTCCCATGTTAAAAATGATGCAAAAGTGGCCCAAGGCCTTGGTAAATAAGCTCCTAGATGTCCAGGCTTCAGACCCGTGGCAGTGCTTTAAATGGGCCGGTACTGTCCGGTACTGAGCACCAGCACCTTTTTATTTTGATAGGGAGAGTACCTGCACTTCTCAAGAAAACGCAATACTTTTAATTGGAGAGTACCGGCACAAAAGCAAGTACTCTGTTACAGAGTACCTGCGGTTCTATTTTTCCATTTCAAGCACAGTGATAGTGAATGAGACTGCTGAGGCGGGGCACGAGTGAGACTGTGCGTCCAGGTGCGAGACATACGCATATAGGAGTCGTGGGGTGTCTGAGGGGTGCCTCGTTTGTTACTCAAGTCAAGTTACTTGGCGCTATGGTGAGTCGTGATCCCTGTGGCGTCCATCTTGGCCGCCTCAGGCTGCATGAGCGGGACAGTTTAACAACCGAGTGAAGGCTGAATAGGTTTTTGGTTTGGGGTCGCTGAAGATGATGATGGGTGAGGCTGAAGGGACTGTGTGGTTAATGGCGATATAAGACTGTGGAAAATGGCACTTTCAACTCTTGATAAAATGTCACAGTACGGTGACGGGGAGGAAAATAATAATAAGGCGTGTAAGGGAGCCTTGGGTAGGGGGTGACATTAAATCAGCCAGTGTAGAGTGGGGCATGGCAGCAAATCACGAGTGGAGGCTAGGAAGCATAGACCTGCTGTCCCAGAAGTGGACGCCTTCTCATAGTCGTATCCAAGAGAATCCTGCTTAAGAATCCACTCTAAGAAACGCAGGGCCGTCGACAAGACCCAACACTGATGACGTCTAAGTCAGTCCCTGTAACACCGGTGAAATGGCAGCAGTGTCTTCTAACCTGTGCATCTCAAGCTGAAACCAGAGCCAACGCTTGCAGGAGCCGCGACTCCGCAGTGTGCCCGGGACACGGAGGCTTTGTCTGGGTACATCTGTTTATCCATCATGCATGCCCGGTTACTTACTGGTAATCTTCATTACTCCGAGTATTGTCTTCCTCGCCACATGAGTTCCCATCCCTCCCTCCCTGTTGTGGTATTAGCTTCATTGGTTTTGGGGATTGGTAGTTCTTCAGGTAAAGGGATGGGCCGGCTCTCCTCTTCTAGTGGGTCAGAGGTGACGAGGGTCGGCCATGTTGGGGAGGGATGGGAAGCATGGGATGCTAACTTAGCTTTGGAGGGTTCTGGTGTGGAGCTGAAGCTCACTTTGCGACTCATGTGGCGAGGAGGTAATAAGAGTTCTGGAAGTTGGTTCTACGAGGCCTCCCCAATGAAGCAAGCCTAGCTAATATCCCCATGCGGTTACAGCCTTGACAATCTCCGTCGCCCAAGGCCGAGTCGCCATTCTGCCACTCTAGCAGTTGCAGAGTAGGTGGCTGTTTTCAGAGCAGGGGGCTGCCATGGCCCAACCCTGCCCCCAAAGCGGGGCTTCTAAAGGTAGTCAGTCACCTAGTCTGGGGTCTGATTTGAACATTTTAGCCAAGGTGGATTTTGGTTTCCAGCTCAGCTCTGCATTCTCCCGGTGGTCAGTGCTTTAAATGGGCAGGTACATTCCAGTACAGGGTACCGGCATTTTTTTATTTTGGGAGGGAGAGTATCGGCACTTCTCAAGAGAAATGCTATACTTTTAATTGGAGAGTACCGGCACTTCTCAGAAACATGCAGGTACTCTGGTACAGAGCACCTGCACTTTCATTTTTCCATTTCAAGCACTGCTGGTGGTAAACCTGAGAGCAGCTGCACATACATCCGAAGAATAAAGAGGGGAAAGACAGGGGGATTGGGAAGACATACAACCTCTCAAAACCGTTGGTTGACAACACCAGACTGCCACACACACCCTTGCCCGGAACATCAAACTTGGTTGTACTGCATACCTGAGGGCAGGCCTGGCCAACATCTCATTCAGTCAATCAATATGTATTTGTAGAGCGCCATTATCCCTCGCGAGGGTATCCAGGTGCTACGTTGCTGGGCTCAGTCAGTTGAAAAGCCAGGACTTGGGTTCCTTCAAGGTCTAGGTATGACTTACACTACTCTTGTGCTTCTCGCGAGGTTTGAAGTTCATGGAATTAACTGTTTTATTTTGAGAGGAAGAGTACCTGCACTTCTCAAGAAAAACGTAATAGTTTTAATTGGAGAGTACCGGCACTTCTCAGAAGCAAGCAGGTGCTCTGGCACAGAGTACCTGCACTTCTATTTTTCCATTACGGCACTGCTGGAACCACAGGCTCCCAGTTCTCTCTCCACCACGGCGTGAGGGTCCGTCCACCCGGGAGCCTGCGAAGGGATGAAAAGCACGTGCCCTTGGGGAGGGGCTGGTGCACCAGGGAGACGGTGGAGGGTGGGGGGGAGGTCACAGACCAGATTCCGTCGGTGGAATGTGGCGCGCGCTCCTTGGGTGATAAGTGAGAGATACCAGGGGCTCCGGCACTTACTGAGCAGAGGATGGTGTGTGAGTGAGTGTGGGGGTGTGTGTGTGTGGGGGGGGGGGGGTCTCAGTGCACGCAGAGGAATCATCTGTCTCAGTGCACATTGACGAGATTAAGGAGTATCCGGCCTATGTATTTAAAAAATGTAAAAGTTCAGCACGTCACGACGTTTAAAACAGCAAAATAGTGTTCAGGTCCTATCATCAGAGGAGGACACGGCCGAGTGGAAAAGCACATTAAATTGGGAAGCCCGTCCACTTAACTGCAGTTGTGTGATAGTGAGAGAGATGCTATGCAAATCATACAACAAACATCATTTTACAATTTCAAAATCATGAAAAGTGTATTTCTTTAGCACATGGAAGCATTGCTATCAATCCTTCGCATTACAGCCCTGCACTGAGAAGTACTTTTTAAAAGTGATCGTTTTTAAACATGGACCATTAGTGAACTAAGAGGTAAACCAGTTGTCATATAAACACAGTATGAGGCCCATACTATTATAGAGCAAATGCATAACCTGTTAAGCAAAACAGAATAGGTTTTTGTACAGCTGGTATTCGGAGCGCACATATTTAAAAGTGCTTTTGTGTGCGGTAATGATATAAAATGAGTTTTTTGGTGAAATAAGATATTTGCTTAAGGTTACCAAATTTAAGCGAGAAAATGCCGATTTATCCAGGTTTTCTGCTTTCACTTTATACTAATAAGATACTAAAGAGGTATCTATTTGTCTTTTCTTATGTTAAGGATTTGTTCATTTTTCTGTAATTTGTTTATAGTGTGATCTCGAACGGAAGCACTTTAAATAACACCAGTCACATTACACAAGGGCACATCCAATTTTATGGGCAAGGGGAGAGTAAGTGATTTGCCCAGAATCACAGGACGTTGAGACAGCGCCAAGACTCCAACCTGGTGCTCCAGGTCTAAAGTCAGCAGCTTTGGACATAACACCACGCCGTGGATAGAGGGAGAAAGACAGATAGCAGCTCGGCTCGTTATGGGCTCGAGGTCCCAACAGGACCCCAAGCCGAGCCAGGCTTCGAGCTTTCAGTGACTCCCCCATTTCTAGTAGGAGTTTTATACAAATTGACATTCTAACTGTATGTAGGTGATTTTGAATGTTTGGGATTAAAAAGGGAGAATCGATCGGGATGAAGTGATCTTTGTAACTGATGTTGGGGTGAAGACGTCACTTCCGGGTGAGGCTCGACGCCTCTTGATCCTGGGTGAGGATTCCTGATCAGGCAGCACCCCAGAAGAACTTGTCCACATTATCTGAAGAAGCAAGGGCCATCCGCAGAGGGGCTTCAAGGAACTGCAGATGTTGCTAAACAATGTAAATAAGAAAGGTTTACTCTTCCACAGATGTTCCCCCTTGGGCCGGCCATAGACAATGGCCCAGATGCATGAAAGGAAAATCTGGTCGCAAAGGGGCAGATTCTCAGAATCTGCCCCTTTGCGACCGGTATTTTTGCATTTGGGATGCATCATCCCAAATGCAAAAATCGCAATTTAAGGAATCTCTAAATTGAGATTCCTTGAATTGCGATTGCATTTAAGGAATCCCAAATTGAGATTCCTTAAATGCAATGCAACAAAGTAAAAAAATTAGCGATTTCGCTAATAAGGGGAGCAAATTACCATGAAGTTGAACTTCATGGTAATTTGCAAAAACTTTGAAAAATGCACTTTTGTGCATTTTTCAAAGTTTCATGTTGCGCATACACATGCCCTTAGGGCATGTGTGTGCACAACATATGTGCACAGATTAATTTTAGGGGTGCAACAGGGTGTCCTTTGGACACCCCTGCACCCTTGAAATTGCATTCTCAATTTGCGATTCGCGAATTGCTAATTGCAAATTGAGAATGTCTTCCCATTCATTCCTATGGGCCTCTAGGCCCATAGGAATGAATGGGGAGGTATTCCTTAATTGCGACTCGCAATTAAGGAATATTAAGAAATCACAATTTTTTTTGCGATTTCTTCATGCATAGCATTTTGCTATTCCTTATTAGCGAATCCTTATTTTTCGCTAATAAGGAATCGCAAAATGGATGCTTGATGCATCTGGGGGAATATATACAACATGCACTCTATATTCAGAGTGGCAAAAACATCTTATCGATAACAGTTTTAATAGCAAGGGACAAAATGGATAGCGAATGGTGGACTAGGGAGGCCGAAGGCACCGGAAAGAACTAAAAAGAGGAGAAATATGATTTGGTGGGGAATGACCTGCACAAACCTGTTGAACCGGAGGTGAAGCTCAGATTTGAAAACAGCATGGAATAATGTTTGCTATTCGGAGAAGGGTATAAAATAGAACATTTTGGGAGTGCAGTCAGAAGATTAGTGAGACATGCTGCTTTGTTTCTTAAACGGGCTTCCAGGAGATTTCCGGCGCTGGCACAATGCAAAGTCCACCAACAAAATGTAAGGTTTGTGAAACACATAATGAGGGGAAGAGAACTGGCGAATTGTGTGCACTAGGCTGGATATCTTGAAAAAGTATCTTGCTAGGGACCAGAGCCAATCAAATGAGAGGCGCATGCGTGGGACGACCTGGATCAGTTACTTGCAAATACAAGATAAGCACTGGCAACGCCAAAATGTCTGGCTTTAGAGAAGTGTTGTATGGTAAAGTCCACATTTGTAAAGCGCACAATCACCCGTAAGGGTCTCTAGGCGCTGGGGGGCCGTCGGGAAGATTAAGCGAGCTATTGCCCAGAGTCACATGGTGCTGGGCTGACCTGCCGCCGGGGATCGAACCGTGGTCCCCAGATTCCAGCGTCAGTCGCCCTGGCCGCGGCGCCACACCTCTTAATGTGAAGCTTTACAAGTAAATACATGGGAATAGATATGTACTTGTGTGGGATCGAAGACTGGTAGAATAATACTTGTGTAGGATAAAAGGTCAGGTGACAGCTGCTGTGTCAAGCCAGACATAAAATTCCATTTAGGTTAATGACTGCCCTCCTCCCATCTGTGCTGTGCATACATTATCTGGTTATCTAAGACACTTTAATAGCATTCCAGTGTCAAGTGTGAGGCCCTGACAGGCCAAGCCTACACAGCATGATAAATAAAGACAAGGATCCCAGCTGCTGGAGGGCAAGCACTATTTTGTGGAAGTAAACAACTTCTGGGCAATCAAAACTACTACTGATCCCCATCATGTGGGCGGAGCCAAAGCCCCACTCTGGTGATGCTCACACAATTGTCTGGTCACAGCTGTACTCTCAAACCAGACCATAACAAACAACTGCACGTTGGGCAATAGTAGGAGTGAGAGATACAGTAGAACAGTCATGCAGGGAGTGGAAAGTGCAGCCCGGGACTGCCCCTATAGGGCAATCAGGCAGTGCCGGAAGGGCTGGTCTGACAGGTCAGTGTGTGGCGTTTTTTGGCTGTCTGTGGGCCTGTATTGTGATCTTCTTGGATTGTTTTTACTGTTGGTTTCCCTGATATTAAAACAAACATTGACTGCAGCAAGCTCAGGTCCAAGTCTTCCATACCCTGCAAAACAATTATACAGTCCGTATTTAAAAGTTCACAACTGCCCCAGTTTGTAAACATTTAGCTTTTGAATTCACTTTTGGGTCCACATTTATTGTGTTGCCTTGCCTAATGTCTGTCCCAGTCCGACCCTGCACAAGTGCTGTAAAGCAATCTTCAGGGAATTAAATACATGCAGGGCAGTCTTCAGCGGAGTGAGATGAGTTGAAAGGGAGTCTTCAGGTGGGTGAGATGTGTTGAAAGGGAGTCTTCAGGTGGGTGAGATGTGTTGAAAGGCAGTCTTCAGAGGAGTGAGATGTGTTGAAAGGCAGTCTTCAAGCAGGGGAGATGTGTTCAAAGGCAGTCTTCAGGTGAGTGAGGTGTGTTGAAAGGAAGTCTTCAGGTGGGTGTTGAAAGGCAGCCTTCAGGCTGGTGAGATGTGTTGAAAGGCAGTCTTCAGGCTGGTGAGATGTGTTGAAAGGCAGTCTTCAGGCTGGTGAGGTGTGTTGAAAGGCAGTCTTCAGGCGAGTGAGATGTGTTGAAAGGCAGTCTTCAGGCTGGTGAGATGTGTTGAAAGGAAGTCTTCAGGTGGGTGAGATGTGTTAAAAGGCAGCCTTCAGGTGAGGGAGATGTGTTGAAAGGCAGTCTTCAGGTGGGTGAGATGTGTTGAAAGGCAGTCTTCAGGTGGGTGAGATGTGTTGAAAGGCAGTCTTCAGGTGAGGGAGATTTGTTGAAAGGCAGTCTTCAGGAGGGTGAGATGTGTTGAACGGCAGTCTTCAGGTGAGGACATATGTTGAAAGCCAGTCTTCAGGTGAGTGAGATGTGTTGAAAGGCAGCCTTCAGGTGGGTGAGATGTGTTGAAAGGCAGTCTTCAGGTGGGTGAGGTGTGTTGAAAGGCAGTCTTCAGGCTGGTGAGATGTGTTGAAAGGCAGTCTTCAGGCTGGTGAGATGTGTTGAAAGGCAGTCTTCAGGCGGGTGAGATGTGTTCAAAGGCAGTCTTCAGGCGGGTGAGATGTGTTGAAAGGCAGTCTTCAGGCGGGTGAGATGTGTTGAAAGGCAGTCTTCAGGCGGGTGAGATGTGTTGAAAGGCAGTCTTCAGGCTGGTGAGATGTGTTGAAAGGCAGTCTTCAGGCGGGTGAGATGTGTTGAAAGGCAGTCTTCAGGTGGGTGAGGTGTGTTGAAAGGCAGTCTTCAGGCGGGTGAGATGTGTTGAAAGGCAGTCTTCAGGCTGGTGAGATGTGTTGAAAGGCAGTCTTCAGGCGGGTGAGATGTGTTGAAAGGCAGTCTTCAGGTGGGTGAGGTGTGTTGAAAGGCAGTCTTCAGGCGGGTGAGATGTGTTGAAAGGCAGTCTTCAGGCTGGTGAGATGTGTTGAAAGCCAGTCTTCAGGCGGGTGAGATGTGTTGAAAGGCAGTCTTCAGGCTGGTGAGATGTGTTGAAAGGCAGTCTTCAGGCGGGTGAGATGTGATGAAAGGTAGTCTTCAGGTGGGTGAGATGTGTTGAAAGGCAGTCTTCAGAGGAGTGAGATGTGTTGAAAGGCAGTCTTCAGGTGGGTGAGATGTGTTCAAAGGCAGTCTTCAGGCGGGTGAGATGTGTTGAAAGGCAGTCTTCAGGTGGGTGAGATGCGTTGAAAGTTAGTCTTCAGGTGAGTGAGATGTGTTGAAAGGCAGTCTTCAGGCGGGTGAGATGTGTTGAAAGGCAGTCTTCAGGTGGGTGAGATGCGTTGAAAGTTAGTCTTCAGGTGAGTGAGATGTGTTGAAAGGCAGTCTTCAGGTGAGTGAGATGTGTTGAAAGGCAGTCTTCAGGTGGGTGAGATGTGTTGAAAGGCAGTCTTCAGGTGGGTGAGATGTGTTGAAAGGCACTCTTCAGGTGGGTGAGACGTGTTGAAAGGCAGTTTCAGGTGGGTGAGATGTGTTGAAAGGCAGTCTTAAGGTGAGTGAGATGTGTTGAAAGGCAGTCTTCAGGTGGGTGAGATGTGTTGAAAGGCAGCCTTCAGGTGGGTGAGATGTGTTGAAAGGCAGTCTTCAGGTGGGTGAGATGTGTTGAAAGGCAGCCTTCAGGTGGGTGAGATGTGTTGAAAGGCAGTCTTCAGGTGGGTGAGATGTGTTGAAAGGGAGTCTTCAGGTGGGTGAGATGTGTTGAAAGGCAGCCTTCAGGTGGGTGAGATGTGTTGAAAGGCAGTCTTCAGGTGGGTGAGATGTGTTGAAAGGCACTCTTCAGGTGGGTGAGACGTGTTGAAAGGCAGTTTCAGGTGGGTGAGATGCGTTGAAAGGCAGTCTTCAGGTGGGTGAGATGTGTTGAAAGGCAGCCTTCAGGTGGGTGAGATGTGTTGAAAGGCAGTCTTCAGGTGGGTGAGATGTGTTGAAAGGCAGCCTTCAGGTGGGTGAGATGTGTTGAAAGGCAGTCTTCAGGTGGGTGAGATGTGTTGAAAGGGAGTCTTCAGGTGGGTGAGATGTGTTGAAAGGCAGCCTTCAGGTGGGTGAGATGTGTTGAAAGGCAGTCTTCAGGTGGGTGAGATGTGTTGAAAGGCACTCTTCAGGTGGGTGAGACGTGTTGAAAGGCAGTTTCAGGTGGGTGAGATGCGTTGAAAGGCAGTCTTCAGGTGGGTGAGATGTGTTGAAAGGCAGTCTTCAGGCGGGTGAGATGTGTTGAAAGGCAGTCTTCAGGTGGGTGAGGTGTGTTGAAAGGCAGTCTTCAGGCGGGTGAGATGTGTTGAAAGGCAGTCTTCAGGCTGGTGAGATGTGTTGAAAGCCAGTCTTCAGGCGGGTGAGATGTGTTGAAAGGCAGTCTTCAGGCTGGTGAGATGTGTTGAAAGGCAGTCTTCAGGCGGGTGAGATGTGATGAAAGGTAGTCTTCAGGTGGGTGAGATGTGTTGAAAGGCAGTCTTCAGAGGAGTGAGATGTGTTGAAAGGCAGTCTTCAGGTGGGTGAGATGTGTTCAAAGGCAGTCTTCAGGCGGGTGAGATGTGTTGAAAGGCAGTCTTCAGGTGGGTGAGATGCGTTGAAAGTTAGTCTTCAGGTGGGTGAGATGCGTTGAAAGTTAGTCTTCAGGTGAGTGAGATGTGTTGAAAGGCAGTCTTCAGGTGGGTGAGATGTGTTGAAAGGCAGTCTTCAGGTGGGTGAGATGTGTTGAAAGGCACTCTTCAGGTGGGTGAGACGTGTTGAAAGGCAGTTTCAGGTGGGTGAGATGTGTTGAAAGGCAGTCTTAAGGTGAGTGAGATGTGTTGAAAGGCAGTCTTCAGGTGGGTGAGATGTGTTGAAAGGCAGCCTTCAGGTGGGTGAGATGTGTTGAAAGGCAGTCTTCAGGTGGGTGAGATGTGTTGAAAGGCAGCCTTCAGGTGGGTGAGATGTGTTGAAAGGCAGTCTTCAGGTGGGTGAGATGTGTTGAAAGGCAGCCTTCAGGTGGGTGAGATGTGTTGAAAGGCAGTCTTCAGGTGGGTGAGATGTGTTGAAAGGCAGTCTTCAGGTGGGTGAGACGTGTTGAAAGGCAGTTTCAGGTGGGTGAGATGCGTTGAAAGGCAGTCTTCAGCGGAGTGAGATGAGTTGAAAGGGAGTCTTCAGGTGGGTGAGATGTGTTGAAAGGCAGTCTTCAGGTGAGTGAGATGTGTTGAAAGGCAGTCTTCAGGCTGGTGAGATGTGATGAAAGGCAGTCTTCAGGTGGGTGAGATGTGTTGAAAGGCAGTCTTAAGGTGAGTGAGATGTGTTGAAAGGCAGTCTTCAGGCTGGTGAGATGTGTTGAAAGGCAGTCTTCAGGCTGGTGAGATGTGATGAAAGGCAGTCTTCAGGTGGGTGAGATGCGTTGAAAGGCAGTCTTCAGGTGAGTGAGATGTGTTGAAAGGCAGTCTTCAGGTGGGTGAGATGTGTTGAAAGGCAGTCTTCAGGTGAGTGAGATGTGTTGAAAGGCAGTCTTAAGGTGAGTGAGATGTGTTGAAAGGCAGTCTTCAGGTGGGTGAGATGTGTTGAAAGGCAGTCTTCAGGTGAGTGAGATGTGTTGAAAGGCAGTCTTAAGGTGAGTGAGATGTGTTGAAAGGCAGTCTTCAGGTGAGTGAGATGTGCTGATGAACAATCTTTAGTGGAGTGACGTGTGCTGTAGGCAATCTTCACAGAGTGAGATGAGTAGTAGGGCAGTCTTCAGGTGAGTGAGATGTGCTGTAGAGCAGTCTTCATTGGAGTGACGTGTGTTGAGGCAGTCTTCAAAGGAGTAAGAGGCGTATTAGGGCACTCTTCAGTGGAGTGAGACGTGCAGTAGGGCAGTCTTCAGGGGTATTGCGTGGATGTGAGATGTAACGGCATAGTAGCCATAGCTGATACTAGCGAGAACTAGGGACTACTTTTCAGTCGTGCTCAGGGTTGAGTTCTTGCACCAATCAGAGCTGGTAATTCGGTTTAGACACAGGGCATTGTTCTGTGAGTGTGTGTGACCCAGGCTTGTTCCTCAAAGCTCCTGCGGGTGCATCCTGTCTCCCGCCGCTCAGACACCGGAGACCAGCCTGTCCCTTTCATCCGGGCCCCTGGACTCGGCCTCCCTCGCGGCTGGACACGTCCTCGGACCGGATGTGTTGCTGAACCTTCACCGGTACCGTCGTCGCTGCGGGTCACGTCACTTGTCCCGGCCCCAGCTTCAGCGCTGGGACTTCATTCCTCCTTCTAAGCGCCCGGAGGCCCCTGGCACATGGTTAGCAGCGCTATACAAGAGCTCCAAACAAAACCTCCAGACGAACCTCGCCCACCCAGTGTTGCTCCAGCGACCCCCCACCCTCGCGCCTCTCCATGTCACCCCCGCACACCAACATTGATGCTAAAGGTGCATTGCCCATCAATCCTCCAAACGGCCCTCCCTGAGGAGGGGGCGGGGCCAGAGGCCTCTGTCGGGAGCAGGGGGGGGATGAAGGCACGGAGAGGGCGACCCTGCATTCCTTGGTGCTTATCTCTCACTCAGTAGTTGACAGAATCCAGAATTTATATACATGGATGCTTCACGCCTCTCTAGTTTTTTTTATTTTATTTATTTAATGCGATTTTATATAGAGCGAACATTACCCGAAGGTGTCAGAGCGCTTTACAAAAGAACAAGTTGCGTTACATAAGGACTTTGGATTACAGAGTTACATAAGAGATACAAACAGAAAAAAAACAAATATACAAGTGGAGTGAAAGAAGGGAAAAATTGCAAATGTACAAGTTGTAAAGTCACTCAAAGAAGAGATACAGATATACTCTAAAATCACATAGGAATGGTAGTAAGTAAAAAGGTCTACTACATATACTAGTGGTTAGAGTTATATATATATATATATATATACAAATAGCAAATTCACTCAGGATTACATTTTAACAGCGATTAGGTTTAGAAAATTATATATTACATATTTACAGAGCAGGAAATTCTTGACATCGTTCGGCCGGGTGTTCGGGTGGTGTTGCACTCAAGGGTGGTGGTCTTGGGTCTGGAGGGATGTTGATGCTGGGATGTGAACTCTACAAGAAAGTCACTTTTAGGATCGCTAACAGCCCTCGTGACCAATTTATTTATTTATTTTGAAAGTTTTATATAGCGCGGACAAGATCTTTGCAGATATCAGAGCGCTTTACAAAGAGGGGTACATGAGGGAGCATAGTCAGACAAATATATCAATAGATCAAACAGTACAGGTAGGTGGCTGCAAAGCCAATCATGTGAGTAATAAGATAACAATACAAATAAGCAAAGTGGTCAAAACATGTAGTACAGATCGGTGCATAGTCTTACCAGAGTTCGAAATAATAGTTCAAGTGTATTTAGCCATGAGGATAGCCTTTACTTCATTTTTAAAGAGTGTAGTGGAAGAGATAAGCCTGGTTTCGGGAGGGAGTGAGTTCCAGATCCTAGGCGCCATTCCTGAGAAGGAGTGCTTATATGTTTTTTCCTTCCGGAATCTTCGAGGTTTCAGCAGAAGATTGTTTGTGCCTCTAGTGTTTCTAGCTCCGCCAGAGATTGTCAGTTTCTGAGCGAGGTATCCGGGTGAGTTTAGGTGTACCGCCTTGTGTGTCATGCAGGTGATTTTCAGATGAATTCTGGCTTCAAAAGGCAGCCAATTCAGGGATTTAAAGTCAGGGGTGATATGGGAATGCTTTTTTGATCCAGTGATGAGTCTCGCTGCAGCGTTTAGAGAAGCTCTTAGGGGTGCGGTTGAAGTTAGGGGGAGTCCGCAGAGGGCGACGCTGCCGTATTCAATTCGGGGGATGACTAGTGCTTGTACTGCGGTTTGGAAGTCTTTGGTTGGGAGGAAAGGTTTGAGTTTCCTCAGAGTATTGATCTGGAAGTTTGCTCCCTTTGTTGCCTTGCTGATATGTTGCTGCATGTTGAGATTGGTGTCAAGTGTTATGCCTAAAGATTTTGCTGAGTCCACGATGGTGGGTTGGACATTGAGTGCGGTTAGGTGTTTAAGCCAAATTTGGGTGGTGGAGATCTTCGCTGGAGGTGAGATCAGAAGGAACTCTGTTTTCAGGGCATTGAATTTGAGATGATTATCGGCAAGCCAGGATTGGGTGCATCTGATCGTTGAGTTCAAGAGCAAAATGTCTTTGGGGGACTGTAATTTGAGATAAAGTTGGGTGTCATCAGCGTACATGTGAAAGTGTACATTGGATGCTTGTAGCAGGGTAGTGAGAGGTTCCATGACTAGGTTGAACAGTGTTGGGGATAGCGAGGATCCTTGGGGGACGCCTAGCATTACAGGTATTGGCGAGGACATCAGGTTATTGCTCTTGAATTTCTGCGACCTGATGTGTAGAAAGGAAGCAAACCACTTGAGAACAGTTCCAGATAAACCCATTCTTGTGTTTAGTAGTTCTAGTAAATTCTCATGTTTAACGGTGTCGAATGCTGAAGAGAGATCAAGAAGGATGAGGAGGCAGGTGTCGTTTTGGTCTAGCATTTGAAGTGCGTCGTCAATTATGTGAGTCATAGCAGTTTCTGTACTGTGCCCTGCTCGGAAGCCTGACTGGTGAGGGTTAAGGAGATCAAATTGTTCAATGTGTTTAGTCAGTTGTAGTTGTGCGCATTTTTCCAGCAGTTTGGCGAGAGTGGGGATATTGGTGATGGGACGGTAATTGTTGAGGTCAGAGGGGTCGGCTGTAGGTTTCTTTAGTAGAGGTGTGACTTGACCAACTTTGAGGGAGTCAGGTATGCTTCCTTGTTGGAGAGAGCTGTTGATAATTTTGGTCCAGAGCGGGAGAAGCAAAGGGGTAAAGTCTTTTACTGCGGTAGCAGGAAGGGGGTCCGTGAGGTGATTGGATGGTTTCAGGGTGCTGAGCAGTTTGCCAATTTCTTTTTCCGAGTATGTGCGAAAGGTTGACCATGTAACCTTGTTTTTTGGTTCAGTGGGTGCTAGGCACTGGGGGTTGGAGTAGAGGTTTGCGTCAATGAGGAGATCACTCTTTTTGTTGTCAGTTTTTTGGATAAAGAAAGCAGCGAAGTCTTCACATGAGGGTGCCTCACGCACAGTGTTGACTGGTTGGGGTTGATCCTTGGATTGTGATTTGATTAGCTCAAACAGTTTTCTCGGGCGGTTTTTTGCTTGGTCGAGCTGTAGGCTGAAGAAGTCTGATTTTGAGCGTTTTATTTTCCTGAAGTAGGCGTTTCTCTTTTTCTTCAGATCTTTTAGGTGCATTGCAGAGGGCGCTGATCTCCAGGTACGCTCTGCCGTTCGCATGTCTCGTCTATCCTCATTGAGACTCCTGTTGTACCATGGATTGGAGATTTTAGTAGAGACTCTTTTTAGCTGCATAGGTGCAGCCTCATTAATTATTGAGGTCATAGCGTTGAGATAGTGGTCAGTCAGGGTTTGAACGTCCGTAGCGCCAGTCGGCGGGCGTAGGAGATTGCAACTGTTAGGGGGCAAAGAGCCTGGGTTGAGTTTTTTCATGTCTCTTTTCCAGACTTTGGGCTTGGAGAATTGAGCCTGGTTAACTTTAACTTTTTCATTGATGAAGAATGTGACAATATGATGATCTGACCAGTCACAGGGTTGGATGGACTCGAGTTGGATAGAGTCTTCTTTGGAGATGATCAGGTCGAGTATAGAACCTTTCTCGTGGGTCGGGCTGTTGCATATTTGGGTGAGGTTAAGGGCATCGAGGAAACTTTTAAGACTATTTACCACCGCGTCCTTGCGATCGTTCCAGTGGAGGTTGAAGTCACCAAGGTATATTTGGGTGAGCTGCCGTCCGGCATTGGTTGAGATCATATCCATGATTTGTTGGGAAAAGGTGAAGTTGTCCCTGGGTGGGTGGTAAATGCTGTGAAGAGAGCATATCGGTTTGCCCTCACTGATAATGTCGAGGCAGATGTATTCCCAGGATGTTGGGGATGGTAGGGAGGTGGAATTGACTTTCAGAACAGAGAGGTTGTTCCTGTAGATGCATGCGATTCCACCACCTATTTTGCCTGATCTGTCGAGCCTGATAATGTGGTAGTTGGGCGGAACCAGAATGTCCATTATAGGTGTTGAAGATTCAGTTAGCCAGGTTTCAGTCAGGATGATTAGGTCAAGGTCCAGCGATAAGAGGAGATCAGCAATGGCGGCGGAATGTTTCGAGGCCGATCTGCAGTTGAGGAGAGTGCATTTGAGACGGGGTGTGTCAAGGGTGGTGGATGGTTCTAGAGAGAGAGGGACTTTTCTAAGGTTATTGGGGATGGAGAATCTGCTGTTTAGTGTGGGGGGTCTAAGGGGATTTGAGTGTATCGTGGGGATGGTGAGGTGAGGGGTGGTTGTGTCATTTTGGGGGGCTGGGTCATAGGAGCGGAGAAGGGTGAGTGTGTCGAGGTCAGAAGAAGGGTTGTGGGTGCGCTGAGGGCGGTTGTTGCGATTGCGAGCTGGGATTGAGGTCAGGTTGGGGGGGAGTTGAGTGAGAGAGTTAATCGGAAGGGTGAGGGACAGGTTGGGCGGGGAGGTGTAGTTGTGTGAGGTGTTGCAGGGGCGACGAGGGCAGTTGCTGCGTCTATGAGCAGGGATTGGCGCCCGGTGTGGGGCGTGTTGATTGAGGGAGTCAGCCGGAGGGGTAGGGGACAAGTTGGGAGGGGTCACCCCAGGCGGGGAGGTGTAGTTGTGTGAGGGGTTGCAGGGGCGACGAGGGGGGCGAGGGCAGTTGCTGCGTCTATGAGCAGGGATTGACGCCCGGTGTGGGGCGTGTTGATTGAGGGAGACAGCCGGAGGGGTAGGGGACAAGTTGGGAGGGGAGGTGGATGAGGGGTGTATGGGGTGTGTGGAGAGTAGTTCTTTGATGATGTGTATGTCTTCTTTGATCTGAGTGAGGGTGGCCATGATGTGGTCCATCGTGGGGTAAGTGGTGGAGGTGGGGGTGGCAGTCAGAGGTGAGTGACTGACCAGGGAATTCGCGGGCAGGTGGGAGAGTGGGCTGGTGTTCGAGCAGGGCTGCGTTGTGTTAGTGTACGGGAAGGTGTTATGGAGGGGAGAGGTTTTGGGCGGGAGGGGTGTGGATGGGGTAGGGAGGGGGTTGGTGGTATGAGGGAGGGCATTAATGGTAGGCGGGGGGGTCAAGGTGTAGGCTGGAAGACTGATAGTAGTGGTGGGGGTGCAGGAAGGGTAATGGGGGCTGAGAGTAGGAGGGGAAATGGGATTGGAGATGGTCCTGTTGTGGGGAGGGGCGGATAAATTAAGAGAGGAGGTGTGTTCTGCATGGTTGGTTAGAGGGTAATGTGGACTGAGAATGGGGGGGGATAAAGGGGGGGATTTGTCGATATGCGTGTTGTTGTGGTGCTGGACTAGGTTAGGTGTGTTGTGGGTGGGAGCTGTGCTGTCAGGGGTGAGCGGAGTGTTAATGCCAGCTGTAGGTGTGGGAGGAGAGTTGATGGTGTGTGTTGAGGTCCGAGTGTTTGTAGAGGGGGTGGGGGTGTGAGTGGTGTATGAGGGGGAGCGATCTGTGTCTGTGTTTGAGGCGTGTGTGACAACTGCCTGGTGCTGAACTGGGATAGAGTGGTTGTGGGTGGGAGATGGGAGGTCAAGGGTGGTAGATGCGTCCCTGATTGGGGAGTATGTAGTAGCTAAATGGCGAAGTAGGTTAGAAGTGTTGTGGGTGGTGGGAGCTGTGAGGTCATGGCTGGTGGGACTGGAGGAAATACGAGTGTTGGTCCGTGAATTGAGGAGGTGCTCTTTGAAAGTGGGGAACACGTTGTCTAGTAGTTCCAGGTTCCTATCTGTGGATTGAGATAGGACAATCCCGTTATTGTAAATAGTGATGGTGGCTCTGCCTGGAAAGAGTGGGGATGGTGTGATGGAGAGAGTTAGGCTATGAGCGGATTTCCTGGTGGAGGAGATCTACAGCAAACCTCAAAACGAAGGGCTATTTATACTTCTGAGGTACACCTTTACCTACTCTTATATGTCTGTGAATACTGGCCCCAAAGCATCTAAAATGGGAATATTCAGGAACTATTCATGTACGGTTAGTACAACTAGAAAGGACTGGACATTGTTGCAATGTCTAATTAAAATATTATATATAATTAATAATAGGTGGTTGGGTCGTTTAGGGCCGGTTTACAAGGGCACGTAAGAGAATGTACAAGAGTACTCCAATACTGCTACGTTCCATATCACTAATGCTTTTGCCCTGTAGCTTGGACTCCCTCTGCCCCTTCCTCCATGTTAGTTGGTCCCCTTACCTCCTCCCCGCAGAGCTGCTTAACTCGCCCAGCCACCTACTTTTTAAAAGATTTTTTTGCAAACCTTTAGCTCTACTAAAAAAAAAAAAGTAACCAATCGATCTCGGATTGGTAAATAAAAATAATAAAATGGTGCCTGAATCACTTTGTAGGTGTGCACCTAGGCATGTTCTCACCTACCAAATGTCATGGCCACAGTGCCTTTTTTTTTAGCCATGCTGCACAGCATTGACAATGCTGCACAACATCACCAAAAACCATTGGCAAAGTGAATAGGTCCCTAAAGCAAGATCTATTGACTTTGCCGGTGCTTGTTAAGTAATGAGCTCAAACAGTAGGGACATATTACGGTTGAGCAAAATTATAAAAGCACCAGTGAAGCTCTCAGAAGTTTATCAACTGTTGATTAATTTGTCTCCTCTGTAAAACTTCACCAGAGTTTGAAATTGCTTAGCAAAATAAGTTTTCCTAGAAACTATGCTCCTGAAAAAATCTTTAGAGAGAAAATGCTCCTGTCGAAAATGTTTTTTCACAGGGGTTTTCTCCCTAAATCTTAAGCTTGTGGCACTTTTCTTACAAATCTTTTTCCCAAACTTCCAACTTTCTTTGACTTCTGGAAGCTTTGAAAAAAATTCCTAAGAATTTTCAGAACTGTGCACACCCCTAGTTCATAATCTCAGGTATCCATGGTTTTTGGTTTACTACTTTCAATTGTCTTCGCTGTGCCATACTTTTAATGTACATTAGTCGTGTCATGCATCCAAAAAAGATTTTTCCTTAAAAACCAAATATGTCTAATTTGCCAGATAATACCTTTTTCAACCGATCACACAAAGAATATGCAATAAAATAAGGTACACTGAAGAAAAAAAATCAGTCACCATCAATAACCATTTTAGCTCTATGATTCCAGATAGAGAGTCGCTTAGTGCCAAAGACTAGCGTCTGAGATAATGTCGGAGTCATAATTTAACAAGCCTATACAAGAGACATTGGCTTTGGCGATGCGTTTTTGCCATGTTGTACGCTAGTGTGGCTGCTGTTCAGCATGGCTAAAACTTAGTGGCGTGCAGTGTCCTTGAGTAGAGTAGGGAGAGTAGAGTGTTATGGACTGGATTTATTGGAGTAGAGTGTTGTAGAGTGGAGTAGGGGGAGTAGAGTGTCACAGAGTTGAGTAGAGGGGAATAATGTTCAGTGGTTCAGTTGCAGAGAGTGTCATAGAGTCCAGTGTCATAGAGTGAAGTGTCAAAGAGTGGCGTGGCATAGAGTGAAGTGTCATAGAGTCCAGTGTCATAGAGTGAAGTGTCATAGAGTCCAGTGTCATAGAGTGAAGTGTCATAGAGTGAAGTGTCATAGAGTCCAGTGTCATAGAGTGAAGTGTCATAGAGTGAAGTGTCATAGAGTGAAGTGTCATAGAGTGAAGTGTCATAGAGTCCAGTGTCATAGAGTCCAGTGGCATAGAGAGAAGTGTCATAGAGTGGCGTGGCATAGAGAGAAGTGTCATAGAGTCCAGTGTCATAGAGTGAAGTGTCGTAGAGTGCCGTGGCATAGAGAGAAGTAGAGTGCAAAAATTCTTCCCCAGCATCACCGCATCGTGGCCAGGCATTAGAGCAAGCAGGGTTAATGTGTCTCAGGTTGATCGGGGTCATATATCTGTGATGTAAGTAGTTGAAATGTATCAACGTAAGGCGCGCATTGCATGACACTGTGTGCTTGAGTGTGCTTATCGCTTTCCACTTTGACTCAGGCAGGGGAAGCGCCAGGTCCCCGTCCCATGCCGAGCAGGCTGTAGGTGGGTGGTGCGTTGTGTCTGCTTTCTTAGCACTATGCTGGAGGAAAATAAGCCGACGACCGGAGCCACTGGTAAGTATTATGCCCAGCGTTTGTGTTGTTGGTGGGACATTTGGATATGTGAGCCACGTCACCCTAGCCAGGTCTGAGAGTCTGGCATACTTGAGAAACTGGCCCGACCCAACCCAAAACAGTCACAAGCCTGCTCGTAGGAGATGAAAGTTTGGTTTGGGTACAGGTCCGCCAATACTTGACAACCCCCTCCCTTCATGCCTGAAATTATATCTCATCCATAAATTTCCACACTGGTATGAGTATCCATCCATCTTGGTTAGCGGTCTAGCTGCTAGGAATGCAAGCACGCAGCGCGTGCGTGCAGCGGCCGCGCTGATGGCACGCCAAAGGCAAGAAGCCCGTCTGCGCCCGTCCGCGCACCAGTCACGCTCAGAGCCAGTTATGCTCCTATACTGGACCCTTGTACTCCTAGGAAGGAATTGGCGGACCTGTACCCAAACCAAACTATCATCTCCTACGAGCAGGCTTGTGACTGTTTTGAGCTGGTCAGGCCAGTTTCACAAGTATGTGATGGCCTGTCAGTGTTCTTCGAAGACAAAATTAATAAAATCATTAGTGGCCTAAACTCCGACATGGAAACAGGGATAGATAGGGAAAATGATAAGTATGAACTATCAACAGAAAAAATTCAGGAGGAGGGAGTTGATAAAGAGATCGCGGTAACCTTGGAGTCTTTTCCAATTCCTACAGAGGAGGAGTTTATTATGTTAGCAGGTAACATCTCCTCTGGTTCTCCTCTGGACCCTGGACAAATCTGTTGCCAGTCTCTAATTAGCGGCACAGTCCCAGAATGCTGGACAATTCAGGCACAGAGCAAACTATTCAGGCGACCCATCTTTTAGTCCCCCTCGGGCCTGGGTGCCACTTCCATCAATGTTTTCAGGAACAATGTCTACAGAGGGGCCCAATGCCTGCGACTGATCATCAGGATCCAATGTTATGATGCAGTAGGAGAACTCGGACCCTCATCCCCCGATGCATCCAGCTACATAGAACCATCCGCCCCCACGGTGACCCTCTGCTGTTCATTTTTTTTTTTTTTTGTAAACTGTTTTTATTGCAGAGTCATGGGGTATACAAGCAATCGTTCTGACATATCAGTCTTTGGCAGCTGCCGTACACAGATCACAATTGAAACATCACACAGCCATTTAGCCCACAACCGGGGCGGCGTCAGCCATAAAATGCCAGGGACATAATAAAGATAGGAAGAAAAGAAAACACGCGAGAAAGCAATCGTTTCAGGTCCGCATAATGGTCTGTCATCTGCTTTTCTGTATCCCCTCAGTCCCCCTTCTCAACATTTATACTCTTAAAGGAATCCCCAACTCCTCCTCCCACCCCCTCCCCCCGTACTGCTGTTGGTGTGGGCCTCGTTCAAGCATAGATATCTATAGTTAGAAAAGATCCGGGGGTCAATATTCTTTCCCAATTCTGCCTCACGGAACTTCTTACAATGATCCCTCACCCTACTCCTCATCTGCAACCAGATAGTCTTTTAGCGCTTGCACTAGCCCCTCCCACGCCCTTGCCATCTCCATACTCTTTTCATTAGCCGCCCGAGTGGCCTGCTGGAGCCTAATCGTACTTTCACTACGGGCCCATTTCTGCAGTTCATTCGTCCACCTCCTGCAGGATGGGCCTTCCCTCGACTTCAAGCAGGTGATTTCCCTCTGCTAAAATGAGGCCCAGGTCAATGAATTTACTAGTGATTTTTGTTTTTGCCGTGTGGGGGAACCAAAGCAGCAAACAGGTCGCCATGTCATATTCCACTTGTCGATCAGTAACTACCCTAAGGAGCTCCCCCATCTCCGACCAGTATGCCCCCAGTGTCGGACAGTTCCATAACATGTGGTCTAGTTCCACATCAGGTGCTAGGCATCTAGGGCATGCCGCCCCATGGACCTGGAAGTGCCTCCTAATCTTCCCCGGGGTAAGGTAAGCTCTATGCACTACAAAAAAGTGTACCAGCTGAAACCGAGCATTTCTGCTCCCCTTCCAAGTTCTTCTCAGAATGTGGCCCCATGTCGTATCCGGTATGGGTTTCCCAATGCTCTCCTCCCACTTCTGTTTCAAAACTGTAAGTGGTTCTAGGCCCTCATTCAGCATTCGGGAATGGAGGCAGGTGACCGCCTTGAATGTGCCCGCCGCCATTACCATGTATTGGCAGGCCATGGTCGTGCTGGGCTCCGTCCGTCCAGTTTTCCAGTGTTTGCGTATTGCCGTTGTCACGGCCGCATGCAGGAGGAAACTACCATCCGGGAGGCCAAAATGTTCCTGCACCGTCCGGAATGGCAGTAATTCGCCATCAGCATATAGGTCGCCTACCATATGGAGTCCCAAATCCTCCCAATCCATGAGCGGGGACCAGTCCCCACCATGTGGCAGCGCCGTCAACATACCTAGTGGGATTTCGGGAGCATATGGGTGAGCCACCCCCACCCTCTTCTGGCTTCTATTCCAACACAAACGCAGGGTCTTTTCTTCTAACGTTAAACCTCCTAACTCAAGTTTCTGCTGCATGACAATATAGGGCAGGATGTGTCTCTGTATTCCCCCCCTCTGGCCTGGACAGGGCCTCTAAACTCCTTCGCTACGTTCTATGTGAGGATCTGTAGCTGCGCCGCCAAATAATATAGTTCAAAATTAGGAACCGCTAGTCCCCCCTCTGCTTTTGGCCTCTGCAGCGTATCCAGTGCTACTCGGCACCTCCCGTGGCCCCACAAAAAATCCGTTGTTAGGGTGCGTAACTCTCTAAAAATCCGTTGCGGAATCCACAGTGGCAGCGTGCGAAAATAGTAGAGCAGCCGAGGCAAAGCCACCATTTTAAGCAGCGCCGCCCTGCCCTGTACAGAGAGGGGAAGGGTCGCCCAGAACACCATGCAGCCCCTCAGAGCTCGTATGCAACGCCCTATGTTCCCTTCTAGCATATTATCAGCCCCTTGGTAGATGCGGACCCCTAGATAGGTGAAGCATGAGGGCTCCCAAATGATGTCCTCGGTCAGCCGTGGCCGGGGCATGGTCACCTGTAACGGGAAAAGGCAGGTTTTACTCCAATCGAACACTCCTTAGCACACATGACAGCCTCCCAAAGTGCGATAACATTGCAGTCGCCCCATCCAGGGCCTCAGTCGTGTCCTCCAAGAACACCAGCTAATCATCCGCGTAAAGTGAGATGTATTGCGGGATCCCGCCGCACACAATACCAGCATAAGCCCTCCCTGCTCTAGCCTGGGCCACCAGCGGTTCCATCGCCAGCGCGAACAGCAGCGGGGAGAGTGAACATCCCTGCCTCGTCCCTCTTCGCACCGGATAGTCGGAGGATATGACCGATCCTAGTCTCACCCTGGCTGTCGCCGAGGAGTAGAGGACTTTCGTCCAGCGTCCAAAGTGGTCGCCCAAGCCGTACTTCTCCAGCACCTTATCAAGATACCCCCATTTTAAGCTATCAAAAGCTTTTTCAATATCTATGGACAGCACTGCCGGCATCTGATCTGGGTCCAAGGAACTCTCCAACACCCGCACAAGGCGGCGGATATTGGTCGAGGTGTTCCTGGTTGGGATAAACCCGGCCTGATAGTCATGGACCAGTGTGGTCATGTGTGGTAATAGTTTGGTAGCCAGAATACGACTCAGAATTTTATAGTCCACCATTAGCATGGACAACGGCCTATATGAGGTCACATCGCTACTCTCCCTTTCCGGCTTCAATAGTGGAACGATCAGCGCCTCCCTCATCGACTGAGGCAGGTGTCCCAGCTCCATCGCCTCGGCATTGACCACTAGCAGACGGGGTGCCAAAACATCAATATATTTAGCGTAAAATTCTATCGGTAGACCATCTACTCCCGGTGTTTTGTTCCGAGCCATCTGCTTGATCGCCCCTCTTATCTCGGGAAGTGTTATTACGCGGCCCAGATCCTCAACGTTATCCTCTCCCAACTGAGGGAGCTGAATCTCCGCCAGATAACCCTCTATGTCGGAGGCCTCAGCCTCCAGTTGACTTCGGTAGAGGGTTGTGTAGTAACCCAAAAAGCGTGAGAGGACTGCAGTCTGGGTGTAGACCATCTCTCCCGTCGCCTCGCGCACGCTCATAATCGGGCAGCCCCTGGGCACCGGATTCACCAGTTTCGCCAACAGCGTGCCCACCTTGTCCCCCTCTGCATGCACTTTTGTTGTGTACAGTCGGTAGTCATAAATCCTCAGTCTCTCCGTCGCCGTGGCAACTAGCTCCCTCGCTTCCAGTAACCGTGTGTGCAGAGTCGGTTGTTCCGGCCGCCGCTGCTCTAAGTCCCGCAGTACTCCCTCCGCCTTGTCCACGTCAGCAATAATTGCCGATCGCCCACTCGAGTATTTTCCAATACATAGCCCTCTCACCACCACCTTGAACGCGTCCCATTCTACAGCTCTAGTGGTAGCCGTTCCGTCATTCTCAGTAAAATAACATTCAATGCCTTCACGGAGGTCAGCACTGAAACCCTGATCCTCTAGGGTTTCCGGCCATAACCGCCACGTGGGGACCGCCGTTCTCTCACGCTGCTACTTGATGAACACCAACTGGGGGTTATGATCTGATATGGTCCTAGTCAAATACTCTGAGTGTGTCATCTGGGCTGCCATCGCGTCACTACATAGGATTGTATCAATCCGAACATGCAGCTCGTGGAGTGCAGAAAAGAAGGAGTAGTCCCTATCAGTGGGGTGCTGCCCCCGCCATACATCTATGAGGCCCCATCTGTCCTGCCACGCTGTCCTCTGCATAGCTAGCCTACGAACCGGGGAATTATTCAATGATGGATGTGACCTATCCAGCAATGTGTCTGTGATCGAGTTAAAGTCCCCCCCCAGCAAGACCTGTCCCGCCAGAAAATGTGCCAGGGACCCCGACAGCCTCTCAAAAAAGTGGGCCTGATCCGTATTTGGGGCATAAATACTGCCAAGTACCACATCACGGCCATACAACCTCCCCTCCACCGCCACATACCTACCCTCCGGATCTATAACCTGGTTCGTGACCTGGAAAGGGACCCCGGCCCGCACCCACACCAAGATCCCTCTGGCAAACGGAGAGTATGTCATGCCAAACACCTGGCCATGCCATCTCTTCTGCAAGGCAGTACATTCCTGCTTGGTAAGATGGGTCTCCTGAAGCAGCGCTATCTGGATCCCACGTCTCACCAAGTACGCATGCACCTTATGGCGTCTTGACATAGATTGCAAACCACGCACGTTCCATGTGAGACACTTCAAATCAGGTAACGTCCCCATTGTAACCACCCCTCAGCTTCTCCGTCTTCCCATCCCGTCCGCCCACACCAGAACAGCTCTGACCCCCAGGCACAACACCCCGCACAACTCCCCTAGCCCACCCCCCCCCAGAACAGGACCCAATAACAAATTATTAGTCCACATCCAAACTCCCATAACAATACACACAATTCTAATCTGTGGTAGCCACCACAGAGAGCCTTAAGGGCGATAGGAAGGTGGGTCTGGGCCAACGGGCGGCATGCTTCGCCACCACCCCTAGCCCTTGATCCCATGTGATAGTGCGTCACCATAAGTCCTGTTCCATTGTATAGCACGGACATCCGTTCCGCTAGGACCAGTCCACAGGAGGCATGGTCCTGAAGGGGTTAGTCACCCACGATTTCGTCTGCCGTTTAGGGTGTGACCACCGGGCCTCTGGCACTGTCCGCATCGGAGAGCTCCGTGCCCGACTTTCCCTCTGCCTCCTCGGATTCCGACCCCATCGCCGATCCACCTTTCTGCGCACCTGTGATCACCGCCGTCGCCGCCAGGGCTCCCCGTTTGTCGACGGCCATTTGGTCGGACTGTTTCTTCAGCTGAGTTCGGTTCCGTTTGCGGAGGAGTTGTGATTTGCGCACCTGCAACGGTTTCGGTTTGCCCCACTCTCCTCTACCTCTGCGGTCCGTGCCAGCTCTATATGACTCAAGCCATGTCCAAGCCTCCTCAGGCGTCAGGAAAAAGTGTGTTGACCCATCCATGATGACCCTCAATTTGACTGGGAAGAGCAGAGAATATTGAATCCCCTCATCTCTGAGTTCCTTCTTCACTGATAAATACGAGGCCCTGCGCCTTTGAACGTCCTGAGCGTAATCCGGGAAGATCGTGACCGTACCGTTCTCCACTTGGAAAGGCCCCGCTGAACGAGCCCTCTGAATCAGCAGATCTCTATCTTTAAAGTGTAGAACCCTGGCCACCACCGGCCGAGGAGGGCGACCCTGCAAAGGCGGCTTGGCCGGCACCCTATGCGCCCTCTCAAGGGTGAAGAAGGAGGAGAGGCCCTCCGGGGCAACAACCGTCTTGAACCAGTTCTCCAGAATCGCAACCATATCTTCCCCCTCTGACTTTTCCGGCAGACCCACCACTCGGACGTTGTTGCGCCCATTACGGCTTTCGAAGTCCTCAGCCCTCTTCTCCAAGACCACCAGGCGGTTCAACACATCATTCAACTTATGTTCCTCCGTGACCACCGCCGGTTTCAGGTCTTGAAGTACCAGCTCGGTTTCTTTCACCCTGTCTACCAATTTGGTATGGTCCGCTCTCAGGAGCCCCAGCCCCGTTGCTACCTGCGCTATATCCTGGTGCAATGATTCTTTTGTTGCTGCTATTGCGTCCAGGATACTGTCAAGGCACTTATTAAGCCATTGTTCCTGTGCTGATTCCTCAGGGTTCATATGGGCATCCTGGCTGTCGTCTCGCCCCATCTCGCTCTCCGTAATCGACTTTGGTTTCATCACACCGGCAAAAGCGGCCTCCCGTACCTCCTAGACCACTTCCTCCATGGGAGTTGCACCGAGCAGGTACCCCGTGCACTCAATGGATACTCTGCGTCGTGGCAACAAGTGCAGGCCAACACCCCGGTGCCCCTTGGGACGATCAGCTCCGCCTCCGGGACTTGGCCTCCTCGTGAGGGTGAGCCGCGGACTGTATTCCGCCGGCCGTCCGGCCGGAAGTCCCTCAGCCACTTCTCGGTTGATGCGGGTCTCTGTCTGTCCGCCCCTCCCTGCTTGCCCGCAAGTGGCTTAGTAGGCCTCTAGTCCGCCAGCACTCCTCCCAGCCGCAGGAGCCATATCATCAGCCGCCATGGGACGCAGCTATCCCGTCCGCTCACACCCAGGCAGCCAGGCGCCGGCCCAGGCGTTCAGCCCCACTGTCACACTTGTCGGGCCCTATTTAATGAGGGGATTGCCCCAGTCCTCCGCCGCCACCCTCGTTCAGGGGCCGGTGGTATTCATAAGCCCCTCCGCAGTGAACCACCACTCAGGCACAGGCGGCACCCCTCAGGGGTCCAGGCATGGCACCACGGGCACCTCAAGCCGTTTAGGGGCCCTCAGGGCGCTGATCGCCGGCAGACCGAGTGACACCAACAGCATCCGCACTCAGGGAAGGACAGTCACTGGGCGCTTCCATCAACTACGGGGCCCAGCAGGAGACCCCGTCACCACAGCCGTAGCACCCTCCTCCTGCGCCGCCGTCCCAGGCCGCACAACCGCTCCACAGCTCTCACCTCCAGCGCTACGCCGCAGACCCACCCCTGCTCCGAACTCCACAATACCGGGCGCAGGCCCGCAGCGCAGCACTCACCGGAGCCTCCAGGGACGCCGCACCTCCTCGAAATCCGCCACCTGCAGAAGCTCTCCCGGGGTCTCCGTGTGCCGCAGTCCTCCGCAGTGCTCCGGGGTCCTTCTCGGTCCAGGTCGGCGCTGCATCTCCGTCTCCACTCGTAGTCCCGCTGTGGCTCTCCTGCCGAATGCGGGCTTCCGAGTACCAGTTTCGGCTCCGGGGCTACACCTCTATGCCGAGTGTCCGGGGGTTCCCCTGACCGCCAAAGTGTCACATCTGTGCATGCACACCTGTGCCATGTGCCATGTGACACACAGACATGCCCACATGCCTGTATTTGGGGTGCTAGAGGGTGTCAAAGTGACACCCCTTGCACCCTTGCAGGATTCGGTATTTACCGATTCTGTAAATACCGAATCGGTATTCCGAATCGGAAAAATACCGAAAGTTACAGATTCGGTAATTCTAATTTATGATTTACCTACATCTCCCACCTTCCTATTTACCGATTCATAAATACCGAATCAGTAAAATTCGGTATTTATGAATCGGTAAATAGGAATTATCTACATCTGGCCCTAAGACGCTTAAATTGTGCACTAACAGTCGTAAAGAAAAGAAGATAAAAACTCGGTACTCGGTTAGCAAACCAGAGAGCTGCGCTGCCTGGTTGGCTTTGACCTAAAAAAAAACAAAAAAACAGCGCTGCCAAGATAGTTCTCTGCTGTTGTGACACAGAATGGAGGATTTTATTCATAACTCTCCCTGTAAACCCTGCCACGGGCGGATATCTCAGCAGCACCTTCAGGTCTGGAAAACTCCCCAAGGATTTGAAAAGATTTCTAATAGGATTTCGAGTTTATCACAATCCTCAAGAATAATGTTGAGTAGGTGACTTCTTCATCGCTACTAAAACACCTTTGGGGGAGAGGAATAGATAGCTTTAAATTCAGGGAAAAAATACAGCAGCATTTATTCTCTAGTAACTTACAAAGCCTCTAAGAATAATGAGAGGGTGAGTGTACCTTGGAGCAGAAGGGGTAACGAACCAGAGGGTTCGACAGCGGTAATAGTATCTAAAGCGCCAATTATCCTGGAATTAAACAGTAAGTAGCTTGTTTGAGAATTAGAGCCCACTTTCGCAGGGCTTTATTCCATTCGAAAGATACATTTCCAGTACCCACTTAATGTGGCGTTTAGAAGTCGTCCTCGCAGAAGTTGAATGCTTGACGGTAAATACAGCGTAATAAGTATTACACATCATAGAAAAGTGGTACGACCATAGGAGTAATAAAAGTGTAGTCGTTCTTGACATTAACCTTCTCACCTCTCCTTTTCTGGTCTCCCCTCACTCTGTTCTCTCTTCCTCTTCTGTTTTCAGTTTTCAGTTTTCTCTTTCTATTTCATTGTCTTCACTTCCCTTGTCATTATTTAACGCCCTCGCTCCATTTGCCCCTCTTCCCTCTCCCTCCCTCCTCCTTGCACGTTCTCTCGATGCCAGTTTCTTCCCCCCTCCCCTTTCCTTTTATCTGTTCCTCTCTGCCGCCCCCTTCTTTCTTCTTCTCCCTTGGTTGTTCCTTCTGCCCTGCTGCCTTCTCGCCTCCCGCTGCTCTAGGGGCTGCCGGAAGTGAGGTAGAAAGGGGAGCGCTGAAGTGATTGGACATCACAGTGCCTGGCACAACCCTCTGCGTATGCAATTGGGCCTTTGCTGGGGAGCCTCTCTGAGAAGGCAAGTGGGCACTGCCAACATGCCCTTCATTCACAGCCTACGGCCACCCTGGTATAAGGGGGCCACTCAGTGAAGAACGGGTCTTCTTGCCCAGTCCTGCAGCTCTAATCAGCATTCTAGAATGTTCCTTTGTTGGATGATGTCTCCACGGGGCTTAAGTCATATTGTGACATCATAGTGCCCTTTGGGATCCGACCTCGATTTATGCACATTTTACTTCAAAATGTAACCCCTCTAGTACTAAATTGTATTGTATTGTAATTGCATTTATATAGCGCTTACTACCCCTGACGAGGCATCAAAGCGCTTTTTGGCGAGTAGCACACTACTCCAGAACCCATAATGGATTAGTGGTGAATTAGTATAGTGAAATATGAAAGTAATTTGAGTGGTGGATATGTAAGTCAGTTATTTGGATTCAGAAGGATAGCGGAGAGGTAGAAGAGGGAAAAAAGGTTTGCATTCAGATAGCGCTTGTTGCCCCTGATGGGGTGTTGAAGCGCTTTTTTGGCGAGTAGCATGCTACTACGGAACCCATAGAGGATTAGTGTTGAATTAGTGTTGTGAAATATTAAAGTAATTTAAGTGGTGAATAGGTTAGTCAGTTATTTTGATTGAGAAGGATAGTGGAGGGATTGAAGAGGGGAAAAGGTTTGCATTTATATAGCGCTTGTTACCCCTGATAGGGTGTTGAGGCACTTTTTTGGCGAGTAGCATGCTACTACGGAACGCATAGAGGATTAGTGTTGAATTAGTATAGTGGAATAATAAAGTAAAAACGTGTCCAGACAACTGTGGGGTGGCAGAGGTACCAGGGGCTCTAATGCAAGCAGGTTAAACGAGCCCCCTGCACCCGCCTTGCTAGCAAAGACGGCCATAACTGAAATGCACTGTGTCCCCACACTCCAGGGCCCCGGTGCCACTGCACCAGCTGCACGAATGACAGCTAGGCCCATGCTCTGTTACCAGGGCAGGTGGAGGGTCCAGTGTCCCAGCGACCCTTGCGCTGGCTGGGAAGAGTCTACAAGTCCACGGTGAGGCCTCCCTAGTGCAAAATCAAATACTCCACTACTCAAAAGTCAAAACGAATCGAATTGCGAATGCTGTTTTTAAAATTAAAAGAATGTCTAAATCATGAAAACAACGTATGAATGCTTTTCAAGATGAGCCTGTGTCCTCTGGGTCACTTATGCAGGTGCCCTTCAAATAGTTTCAGAATCTTCTGAATTTTGAGACCACATTCTGCACGTGGTGTCATGCGGGAGCCACACAAACCGGAAGAAAACCTAAACATCCGGTATAGCAACACAACATTGAATTAACAATTTGAACTAGATAATTATTTTATCAGCTTTCTTTTATTTGTCTATTCTATTTTAAAAGTGCACGTTTTGTGTTTCCTCTTTGGCAATCTCTGCTGTTAATGGGTTAGTTTACACTTTAAACAAACGCAAACACAATACAATGTCATGCGTGTTTGCAGTCAGCAGAGCGGGAGATTCAGCTTGTACCAATTGTAATTCTAAAGAAAGGTGATTGAGTGGGAGTAGATTACGTGTAATCACTCTTGCCTGATCCTAAAGCACATATGTTTCTGAAGAAAAGGTTAGTAAAAGCTCATTATTGTTTAAAGGCAGGTTCTGACTGCTTCTGTGTGTGTTAGAACAGCACCTCGCAGTGTGGGTGGGAGGTGTGTGTAATGCAAGATAAAACACAATCACAAGAAAACAGTCAACACCCAATGACAAGCAAAAAAACAAAAGCCATTAAGCATGAGGGTCCCTAAATACACACTTTTAGAAATAAAAAAGAAAGCATTGACAAAGTCTGTAGGTCTTGCCTTTTGGCTTAGTCTCTAGCTCGCCCCAGCAGAAGCACCCTTAGGACCCAAACTTAGTGTCTAGTTCGCCCCAGTAGAGGCACCCTCAGACCCCAGGCTCAGTCTCTAGCTCGCCCCAGCAGAGGTGCCCTCTGACCCCAGGCTCAGTCTCTAGCTCACCCCAGCAGAGGCACCCTCAGACCCCAGGCTCAGTCTCTAGCTCGCCCCAGCAGAGGCACCCTCAGACCCCAGACTCAGTCTCTCCCTCGCCCCAGCAGAGGTGCCCTCAGACCCTAGGCTCAGTCTCTAGCTCGCCCCAGCAGAGGCTCCCTCAGACCCCAGGCTCAGTCTCTAGCTCGCCCCAGTAGAGGCGCCCTCAGACCCCAGGCTCAGTCTCTACCTCGCCCCAGCAGAGGCCCCCTCAGAACCCAGGCTCAGTCTCTAGCTCGCCTCAGCAGAGGCGCCCTCAGACCCCAGGCTCAGTCTCTAGCTCACCCCGGCAGAGGCACCCTCAGCCCCCAGGCTTAGTCTCTAGCTCGCCCCAGCAGAGGCACCCTCAGACCCCAGGCTCAGTCTCTACCTCACCCCAGCAGAGGCACCCTCAGACCCCAGGCTCAGTCTCTAGCTCGCCCCAGCAGAGGTGCCCTCAGACCCTAGGCTCAGTCTCTACCTCGCCCCAGCAGAGGCGCCCTCAGACCCCAGGCTCAGTCTCTACCTCGCCCCGGGAGAGGCGCCCTCAGACCCCAGGCTTAGTCTCTACCTCGCCCCAGCAGAGGCACCCTCAGACCCCAGGCTCAGTCTCTAGCTTGCCCCAGCAGAGCCACCCTCAGACCCCAGGCTTAGTCTCTAGCTTGCCCCAGCAGAGGCGCCCTCAGACCCCAGGCTTAGACTCTAGCTCGCCCCAGCAGAGGCGCCCTCAGACCCCAGACTCAGTCTCTCCCTCGCCCCAGCAGAGGTGCCCTCAGACCCTAGGCTCAGTCTCTACCTCGCCCCAGCAGAGGCGCCCTCAGACCCCAGGCTCAGTCTCTACCTCGCCCCGGGAGAGGCGCCCTCAGACCCCAGGCTCAGTCTCTCCCTCGCCCCAGCAGAGGTGCCCTCAGACCCTAGGCTTAGTCTCTAGCTCGCCCCAGCAGAGGCACCCTCAGACCCCAGGCTCAGTCTCTAGCTTGCCCCAGCAGAGCCACCCTCAGACCCCAGGCTTAGTCTCTAGCTTGCCCCAGCAGAGGCGCCCTCAGACCCCAGGCTTAGACTCTAGCTCGCCCCAGCAGAGGTTCCCTCAGACCCCAGGCTCAGTCTCTAGCTCACCCCAGCAGAAGCACCCTTAGGACCCAAACTTAGTGTCTAGTTCGCCCCAGCAGAGGCGCCCTCAGACTCCAGGCTTAGTCTCTAGCTCGCCCCAGCAGAGGCACCCTCAGACCCCAGGCTTAGTCTCTAGCTCGCCCCAGCAGAGGCACCCTCAGACCCCAGGCTTAGTCTCTAGCTCGCCCCAGCAGAGGCCCCCTCAGACCCCAGGCTCAGTCTCTAGCTCGCCCCAGCAGAGGCGCCCTCAGACCCCAGGCTCAGTCTCTAGCTCGCCCCAGCAGAGGTGCCCTCAGACCCCAGGCTCAGTCTCTAGCTCGCCCCAGCAGAGGCACCCTCAGACCCCAGGCTTAGTCTCTAGCTTGCCCCAGCAGAGGCGATCTCAGACCCCAGGCTCAGTCTCTAACTCGCCCCAGCAGAGGCGCCCTCAGACCCCAGGCTTAGTCTCTCGCTCTCCCCAGCAGAGGCGCCCTCAGACCCCAGGCTCAGTCTCTAGCTCGCCCCAGCAGAGGCGCCCTCAGACCCCAGGCTCAGTCTCTAGCTCACCCCAGCAGAGGCGCCCTCAGACCCCAGGCTCAGTCTCTAGCTCGCCCCAGCAGAAGCACCCTCAGACCCCAGGCTCAGTCTCTAGCTCGCCCCAGCAGAGGCGCCCTCTGACCCCAGGCTCAGTCTCTAGCTCGCCCCAGCAGAGGTGCCCTCAGACCCCAGGCTCAGTCTCTAGCTCGCCCCAGCAGAGGCACCCTCAGACCCCAGGCTCAGTCTCTAGCTCGCCCCAGCAGAGGCACCCTCAGACCCCAGGCTCAGTCTCTAGCTCGCCCCAGCAGAGGCTCCCTCAGACCCCAGGCTCAGTCTCTAGCTCGCCCCAGCAGAGGCACCCTCAGACCCCAGGCTCAGTCTCTAGCTCGCCCCAGCAGAGGCACCCTCAGACCCCAGGCTCAGTCTCTAGCTCGCCTCAGCAGAGGTGCCCTCAGAACCCAGGCCCAGTCTCTAGCTCACCCGAGCAGTGGCGCCCTCAGACCCCAGGCTCAGTCTCTAGCTCGCCCCAGCAGAGGCACCCTCAGACCCCAGGCTCAGTCTCTAGCTCGCCTCAGCAGAGGTGCCCTCAGAACCCAGGCCCAGTCTCTAGCTCACCCGAGCAGTGGCGCCCTCAGACCCCAGGCTCAGTCTCTAGCTCGCCCCAGCAGAGGCGCCCTCTGACCCCAGGCTCAGTGTCTAGCTCGCCCCAGCAGAGGCACCCTCAGACCCCAGGCTCAGTCTCTAGCTCGCCCCAGCAGAGGCGCCCTCTGACCCCAGGCTCAGTCTCTAGTTCGACCCAGCAGAGGCACCCTAAGACCCCAGGCTCAGTCTCTACCTCGCCCCAGCAGAGGCACCCTCAGACCCCAGGCTTAGTCTCTAGCTCACCCCAGCAGAGGAGCACTCAGACCCCAGGCTCAGTCTCTAGCTCATCCCAACAGAGGCGCCCTCACACCCCAGGCTCAGTCTCTAGCTCGCCCCAGCAGAGGCACCCTAAGACCCCAGGCTCAGTCTCTTGCTCATCCCAACAGAGGCGCCCTCAGACCCCAGGCTCAGTCTCTAGCTCATCCCAACAGAGGCACCCTCAGACCCCAGACACAGTCTCTCCCTCGCCCCAGCAGAGGCGCCCTCAGACCCCAGGCTCAGTCTCTAGCTCGCCTCAGCAGAGGTGCCCTCAGAACCCAGGCCCAGTCTCTAGCTCACCCGAGGAGAGGCACCCTCAGACCCCAGGCTCAGTCTCTAGCTCGCCCCAGCAGAGGCACCCTCAGACCCCAGGCTCAGTCTCTAGCTCGCCCCAGCAGAGGCACCCTCAGACCCCAGGCTCAGTCTCTAGCTCGCCCCAGCAGAAGCACCCTCAGACCCCAGGCTCAGTCTCTAGCTCGCCCCAGCAAAGGCACCCGCAGACCCCAGGCTCAGTCTCTAGCTCGCCCAAGCAGAGGCACCCTCAGACCCCAGGCTCAGTCTCTAGCTAGCCCCAGCAGAGGCACCCTCAGACCCCAGGCTCAGTCTCTAGCTCGCCTCAGCAGAGGTGCCCTCAGAACCCAGGCCCAGTCTCTAGCTCACCCGAGCAGTGGCGCCCTCAGACCCCAGGCTCAGTCTCTAGCTCGCCCCAGCAGAGGCACCCTCAGACCCCAGGCTCAGTCTCTAGCTCGCCCCAGCAGAGGCGCCCTCTGACCCCAGGCTCAGTCTCTAGCTCATCCCAACAGAGGCACCCTCAGACCCCAGACACAGTCTCTCCCTCGCCCCAGCAGAGGCGCCCTCAGACCCCAGGCTCAGTCTCTAGCTCGCCTCAGCAGAGGTGCCCTCAGAACCCAGGCCCAGTCTCTAGCTCACCCGAGCAGAGGCACCCTCAGACCCCAGGCTCAGTCTCTAGCTCGCCCCAGCAGAGGCACCCTCAGACCCCAGGCTCAGGCTCTAGCTCGCCCCAGCAGAGGCACCCTCAGACCCCAGGCTCAGTCTCTAGCTCGCCCCAGCAGAGGCACCCTCAGACCCCAGGCTCAGTCTCTAGCTCGCCCCAGCAAAGGCACCCGCAGACCCCAGGCTCAGTCTCTAGCTCACCCCAGCAGAGGCACCCTCAGACCCCAGGCTCAGTCTCTAGCTCGCCCCAGCAGAGGCACCCTCAGACCCCAGGCTCAGTCTCTAGCTCGCCTCAGCAGAGGTGCCCTCAGAACCCAGGCCCAGTCTCTAGCTCACCCGAGCAGTGGCGCCCTCAGACCCCAGGCTCAGTCTCTAGCTCGCCCCAGCAGAGGCACCCTCAGACCCCAGGCTCAGTCTCTAGCTCGCCCCAGCAGAGGCGCCCTCTGACCCCAGGCTCAGTCTCTAGCTCGCCCCAGCAGAGGCACCCTCAGACCCCAGGCTCAGTCTCTAGCTCGCCCCAGCAGAGGCGCCCTCTGACCCCAGGCTCAGTCTCTAGCTCGACCCAGCAGAGGCACCCTAAGACCCCAGGCTCAGTCTCTACCTCGCCCCAGCAGAGGCACCCTCAGACCCCAGGCTTAGTCTCTAGCTCGCCCCAGCAGAGGAGCACTCAGACCCCAGGCTCAGTCTCTAGCTCGACCCAGCAGAGGCACCCTCAGACCCCAGGCTCAGTCTCTAGCTCATCCCAACAGAGGCGCCCTCAGAACCCAGGCTCAGTCTCTAGCTCACCCCAGCAGAGGCACCCTCAGACCCCAGGCTCAGTCTCTAGCTCACCCCAGCAGAGGCACCCTCAGACCCCAGGCTCAGTCTCTAGCTCACCCCAGCAGAGGCACCCTCAGACCCCAGGCTCAGTCTCTAGCTCGCCCCAGCAGAGGCGCCCTCAGACCCCAGGCTCAGTCTCTAGCTCGCCCCAGCAGAGGCACCCTCAGACCCCAGACACAGTCTCTCCCTCGCCCCAGCAGAGACACCCTCAGACCCCAGGCTCAGTCTATAGCTCGCCCCAGCAGAGGCGCCCTCTGACCCCAGGCTCAGTCTCTAGCTCGCCCCAGCAGAGGCACCCTCAGACCCCAGGCTCAGTCTCTAGCTCGCCCCAGCAGAGGCGCCCTCTGACCCCAGGCTCAGTCTCTAGCTCGTCCCAGCAGAGGCACCCTCAGACCCCAGGCTCAGTCTCTAGCTCGACCCAGCAGAGGCACCCTAAGACCCCAGGCTCAGTCACTACCTCGCCCCAGCAGAGGCACCCTCAGACCCCAGGCTTAGTCTCTAGCTCGCCCCAGCAGAGGAGCACTCAGACCCCAGGCTCAGTCTCTAGCTCGACCCAGCAGAGGCACCCTCAGACCCCAGGCTTAGTCTCTACCTCGCCCCAGCAGAGGCACCCTCAGACCACAGGCTCAGTCTCTAGCTCGACCCAGCAGAGGCACCCTCAGACCCCAGGCTCAGTCTCTAGCTCGCCTCAGCAGAGGTGCCCTCAGACCCCAGGCTCAGTCTCTAGCTCGCCCCAGCAGAGGCACCCTAAGACTCCAGGCTCAGTCTCTAGCTCATCCCAACATAGGCGCCCTCAGATCCCAGGCTCAGTCTCTAGCTCGCCCCAGCAGAGGCACCCTCAGACCCCAAGCTCAGTCTCTAGCTCGCCCCAGCAGAGGCGCCCTCAGACCCCAGGCTCAGTCTCTAGCTCGCCCCAGCAGAGGCACCCTCAGACCCCAGGCTCAGTCTCTAGCTCGCCCCAGCAGAGGTGCCCTCAGACCCCAGGCTCAGTCTCTAGCTCGCCCCAGCAGAGGCACCCTCAGAACCCAGGCCCAGTCTCTAGCTCGCCCCAGCAAAGGCACCCTCAGACCCCAGACACAGTCTCTCCCTCGCCCCAGCAGAGGCGCCCTCAGACCCCAGGCTCTGTCTCTAGCTCGCCCCAGCAGAGGCGCCCTCAGACCCCAGGCTCAGTCTCTAGCTCGCCCCAGCAGAGGTGCCCTCAGACCCCAGGCTCAGTCTCTAGCTCGCCCCAGCAGAGGCGCCCTCAGACCCCAGGCTCAGTCTCTAGCTCGCCCCAGCAGAGGCGCCCTCAGACCCCAGGCTCAGTCTCTAGCTCGCCCCAGCAGAGGCACCCTCAGACCCCAGGCTTAGTCTCTAGCTCGCCCCAGCAGAGACACCCTCAGACCCCAGGCTTAGTCTCTAGCTCGCCCCAGCAGAGGCACCCTAAGACCCCAGACTCAGTCTCTCCCTCGCCCCAGCAGAGGCGCCCTCGGGCCCGAGGCTCAGTCTCTAGCTCGCCCCAGCAGAGGCGCCCTCAGACCCCAGGCTCAGTCTCTAGCTCGCCCCAGCAGAGGCACCCTCAGACCCCAGGCTCAGTCTCTAGCTCACCCCAGCAGAGGCACCCTCAGACCCCAGGCTCAGTCTCTAGCTCACCCCAGCAGAGGCACCCTCAGACCCCAGGCTCAGTCTCTAGCTCACCCCAGCAGAGGCACCCTCAGACCCCAGGCTCAGTCTCTAGCTCGCCCCAGCAGAGGCGCCCTCAGACCCGAGGCTCAGTCTCTAGCTCGCCCCAGCAGAGGCACCCTCAGACCCCAGACACAGTCTCTCCCTCGCCCCAGCAGAGACACCCTCAGACCCCAGGCTCAGTCTCTAGCTCGCCTCAGCAGAGGCGCCCTCAGACCCCAGGCTCAGTCTCTAGCTCGCCCCAGCAGAGGCACCCTCAGACCCCAGGCTTAGTCTCTAGCTCGCCCCAGCAGAGGCGCCCTCAGACCCCAGGCTCAGTCTCTAGCTCGCCCCAGCAGAGGCGCCCTCTGACCCCAGGCTCAGTCTCTAGCTCGCCCCAGCAGAGGCACCCTCAGACCCCAGGCTCAGTCTCTAGCTCGACCCAGCAGAGGCACCCTAAGACCCCAGGCTCAGTCTCTACCTCGCCCCAGCAGAGGCACCCTCAGACCCAAGGCTTAGTCTCTAGCTCGACCCAGCAGAGGCACCCTCAGACCCCAGGCTCAGTCTCTAGCTCGACCCAGCAGAGGCACCCTCAGACCCCAGGCTTAGTCTCTAGCTCGCCCCAGCAGAGGAGCACTCAGACCCCAGGCTCAGTCTCTAGCTCGACCCAGCAGAGGCACCCTCAGACCCCAGGCTTAGTCTCTACATCGCCCCAGCAGAGGCACCCTCAGACCACAGGCTCAGTCTCTAGCTCGACCCAGCAGAGGCACCCTCTGACCCCAGGCTCAGTCTCTAGCCCGCCTCAGCAGAGGTGCCCTCAGACCCCAGGCTCAGTCTCTAGCTCGCCCCAGCAGAGGCACCCTAAGACCCCAGGCTCAGTCTCTAGCTCATCCCAACAGAGGCGCCCTCAGATCCCAGGCTCAGTCTCTAGCTCGCCCCAGCAGAGGCACCCTCAGACCCCAAGCTCAGTCTCTAGCTCGCCCCAGCAGAGGCGCCCTCAGACCCCAGGCTCAGTCTCTAGCTCGCCCCAGCAGAGGCACCCTCAGACCCCAGGCTCAGTCTCTACCTCGCCCCAGCAGAGGCGCCCTCAGACCCCAGACTCAGTCTCTCCCTCGCCCCAGCAGAGGCACCCTCAGACCCCAGGCTCAGTCTCTAGCTCGCCCCAGCAGAGGCACCCTCAGACCCCAGGCTTAGTCTCTACCTCGCCCCAGCAGAGGCGCCCTCAGACCCCAGACTCAGTCTCTCCCTCGCCCCAGCAGAGGCACCCTCAGACCCCAGGGTCAGTCTCTAGCTCGCCCTAGCAGAGGCGCCCTCTGACCCCAGGCTCAGTCTCTAGCTCGCCCCAGCAGAGGCACCCTCAGACCCCAGGCTCAGTCTCTAGCTCACCCCAGCAGAGGCACCCTCAGACCCCAGGCACAGTCTCTAGCTCGCCCCAGCAGAGGCGCCCTCAGACCCCAGGCTTAGTCTCTACCTCGCCCCAGCAGAGGCGCCCTCAGACCCCAGACTCAGTCTCTCCCTCGCCCCAGCAGAGGCACCCTCAGACCCCAGGCTCAGTCTCTAGCTCGCCCCAGCAGAGGCACCCTCAGACCCCAGGCTCAGTCTCTAGCTCGCCCCAGCAGAGGCGCCCTCAGACCCCAGGCTCAGTCTCTAGCTCGCCCCAGCAGAGGCGCCCTCAGACCCCAGGCTCAGTCTCTAGCTCGCCCCAGCAGAGGCACCCTCAGACCCCAGGCTCAGTCTCTAGCTCGCCCCAGCAGAGGCACCCTCAGACCCCAGGCTCAGTCTCTAGCTCGCCCCAGCAGAGGCACCCTCAGACCCTAGGCTCAGTCTCTAGCTCGCCCCAGCAGAGGCACCTTCAGACCCCAGGCTTAGTCTCTAGCTCGCTCCAGCAGAGGCACCCTAAGACCCCAGGCTTAGTCTCTAGCTCATCCCAGCAGAGGTGCCCTCAGACCCCAGGCTGTCTCTAGCTCGCCCCAGCAGAGGCACCTTCAGACCCCAGGCTTAGTCTCTAGCTCGCTCCAGCAGAGGCACCCTAAGACCCCAGGCTTAGTCTCTAGCTCATCCCAGCAGAGGTGCCCTCAGACCACAGACTCAGTCTCTAGCTCGCCCCAGCAGAGGCACCCTCAGACCCCAGGCTCAGTCTCTAGCTCGCCCCAGCAGAGGCACCCTCAGACCCCAGGCTCAGTCTCTAGCTCGCCCCAGCAGAGGCACCTTCAGACCCCAGGCTTAGTCTCTAGCTCGCTCCAGCAGAGGCACCCTAAGACCCCAGGCTCAGTCTCTAGCTCGCCCCAGCAGAGGCGCCCTCAGACCCCAGGCTCAGTCTCTAGCTCGCCCCAGCAGAGGCACCCTCAGACCCCAGGCTCAGTCTCTAGCTCGCCCCAGCAGAGGCACCCTCAGACCCCAGGCTCAGTCTCTAGCTCGCCCCAGCAGAGGCACCCTCAGACCCCAGGCTCAGTCTCTAGCTCGCCCCAGCAGAGGCACCCTCAGACCCCAGGCTTAGTCTCTCCCTCGCCCCAGCAGAGGCGCCCTCAGACCCCAGGCTCAGTCTCTAGCTCGTCCCAGCAGAGGCGCCCTCAGACCCCAGGGTCAGTCTCTAGCTCGCCCTAGCAGAGGCTCCCTCAGACCCTAGGCTTAGTCTCTAGCTCGCCCCAGCAGAGGCGCCCTCAGACCCCAGACTCAGTGTCTAGCTCGCCCCAGCAGAGGCGCCCTCAGACCCCAGGCTCAGTGTCTAGCTCGCCCCAGCAGAGGCACCCTCAGACCCCAGGCTCAGTCTCTAGCTCGCCCCAGCAGAGGCACCCTCAGACCCCAGGCTCAGTCTCTAGCTCGCCCCAGCAGAGGCGCCCTCAGACCCCAGGCTCAGTCTCTAGCTCGCCCCAGCAGAGGCGCCCTCAGACCCCAGGCTCAGTCTCTAGCTCGCCCCAGCAGAGGCGCCCTCAGACCCCAGGCTCAGTCTCTAGCTCGCCCCAGCAGAGGCGCCCTCAGACCCCAGGGTCAGTCTCTACCTCGTCCTAGCAGAGGCTCCCTCAGACCCCAGGCTTAGTCTCTAGCTCGCCCCGGCAGAGGCGCCCTCAGACCCCAGGCTCAGTGTCTAGCTCGCCCCAGCAGAGGCGCCCTCAGACCCCAGGCTCAGTGTCTAGCTCGCCCCAGCAGAGGCACCCTCAGACCTCAGACCCCAGGCTCAGTCTCTAGCTCGCCCCAGCAGAGGCACCCTCAGACCCCAGGCTCAGTCTCTAGCTCGCCCCAGCAGAGGCACCCTCAGACCCCAGGCTCAGTGTCTAGCTCGCCCCAGCAGAGGCGCCCTCAGACCCCAGGCTCAGTGTCTAGCTCGCCCCAGCAGAGGCACCCTCAGACCCCAGGCTCAGTCTCTAGCTCGCCCCAGCAGAGGCACCCTCAGACCCCAGGCTCAGTCTCTAGCTCGCCTCAGCAGAGGTGCCCTCAGAACCCAGGCTCAGTCTCTAGCTCGCTTCAGCAGAGGCGCCCTCAGACCCCAGGCTCAGTCTCTAGCTCGCCCCAGCAGAGGCGCCCTCAGACCCCAGGGTCAGTCTCTAGCTCGCCCTAGCAGAGGCTCCCTCAAACCCCAGGCTTAGTCTCTAGCTCGCCCCGGCAGAGGCGCCCTCAGACCCCAGGCTCAGTGTCTAGCTCGCCCCAGCAGAGGCGCCCTCAGACCCCAGGCTCAGTATCTAGCTCGCCCCAGCAAAGGCACCCTCAGACCCCAGGCTCAGTCTCTAACTCGCCCCAGCAGAGGCGCCCTCAGACCCCAGGCTCAGTCTCTAGCTCGCCTCAGCAGAGGCGCCCTCAGACCCCAGGCTCAGTCTCTAGCTCGCCCCAGCAGAGGTGCCCTCAGACCCCAGGCTCAGTCTCTAGCTCGCCCCAGGAGAGGCACCCTCAGACCCCAGGCTTAGTCTCTAGCTCGCCCCAGCAGAGGCGCCCTCAGACCCCAGGCTCAGTCTCTACCTCGCCCCGGCAGAGGCGCCCTCAGACCCCAGGCTTAGTCTCCACCTCGCCCCAGCAGAGGCGCCCTCAGACCCCAGGCTCAGTCTCTAGCTCGCCCCAGCAGAGGCACCCTCAGACCCCAGGCTTAGGCTCTAGCTCGCCCCAGCAGAGGCGCCCTCAGACCCCAGGCTTAGTTTCTAGCTCGCCCCAGCAGAGGCGCCCTGAGACCCCAGGCTCAGTGTCTAGCTCGCCCCAGCAGAGGAGCCCTCAGACCCCAGGCTCAGTGTCTAGCTCGCCCCAGCAGAGGCACCCTCAGACCCCAGGCTCAGTCTCTAACTCGCCCCAGCAGAGGCGCCCTCAGACCCCAGGCTCAGTCTCTAGCTCGCCTCAGCAGAGGCGCCCTCAGACCCCAGGCTTAGTCTCTAGCTCGCCTCAGCAGAGGCGCCCTCAGACCCCAGGCTCAGTCTCTAGCTCGCCCCAGCAGAGGTGCCCTCAGACCCCAGGCTTAGTCTCTAGCTCGCCCCAGCAGAGGCGCCCTCAGACCCCAGGCTCAGTCTCTACCTCGCCCCGGCAGAGGCGCCCTCAGACCCCAGGCTTAGTCTCCACCTCGCCCCAGCAGAGGCGCCCTCAGACCCCAGGCTCAGCCTCTAGCTCGCCCCAGCAGAGGCACCCTCAGACCCCAGGCTCAGTCTCTAGCTCGCCCCAGCAGAGGCGCCCTCAGACCCCAGGCTCAGTCTCTAGCTCGACCCAGCAGAGGCACCCTCAGACCCCAGGCTTAGTCTCTACATCGCCCCAGCAGAGGCACCCTCAGACCACAGGCTCAGTCTCTAGCTCGACCCAGCAGAGGCACCCTCTGACCCCAGGCTCAGTCTCTAGCTCGCCTCAGCAGAGGTGCCCTCAGACCCCAGGCTCAGTCTCTAGCTCGCCCCAGCAGAGGCACCCTAAGACCCCAGGCTCAGTCTCTAGCTCATCCCAACAGAGGCACCCTAAGACCCCAGGCTCAGTCTCTAGCTCGCCCCAACAGAGGCGCCCTCAGATCCCAGGCTCAGTCTCTAGCTCGCCCCAGCAGAGGCACCCTCAGACCCCAAGCTCAGTCTCTAGCTCGCCCCAGCAGAGGCGCCCTCAGACCCCAGGCTCAGTCTCTAGCTCGCCCCAGCAGAGGCACCCTCAGACCCCAGGCTCAGTCTCTACCTCGCCCCAGCAGAGGCACCCTAAGACCCCAGGCTTAGTCTCTAGCTCGCCCCAGCAGAGGCACCCTCAGACCCCAGGCTTAGTCTCTATCTCGCCCCAGCAGAGGCGCCCTCTGACCCCAGACTCAGTCTCTACCTCGCCCCAGCAGAGGCACCCTCAGACCCCAGGCTCAGTCTCTACCTCGCCCCAGCAGAGGCGCCCTCAGACCCCAGGCTCAGTCTCTAGCTCGCCCCAGCAGAGGCACCCTCAGACCCCAGGCTCAGTCTCTAGCTCGCCCCAGCAGAGGCACCCTCAGACCCCAGGCTTAGTCTCTACCTCGCCCCAGCAGAGGCGCCCTCAGACCCCAGACTCAGTCTCTCCCTCGCCCCAGCAGAGGCACCCTCAGACCCCAGGGTCAGTCTCTAGCTCGCCCTAGCAGAGGCGCCCTCTGACCCCAGGCTCAGTCTCTAGCTCGCCCCAGCAGAGGCACCCTCAGACCCCAGGCTTAGTCTCTACCTCGCCCCAGCAGAGGCGCCCTCAGACCCCAGACTCAGTCTCTCCCTCGCCCCAGCAGAGGCACCCTCAGACCCCAGGGTCAGTCTCTAGCTCGCCCTAGCAGAGGCGCCCTCTGACCCCAGGCTCAGTCTCTAGCTCGCCCCAGCAGAGGCACCCTCAGACCCCAGGCTCAGTCTCTAGCTCACCCCAGCAGAGGCACCCTCAGACCCCAGGCTCAGTCTCTAGCTCGCCCCAGCAGAGGCGCCCTCAGACCCCAGGCTTAGTCTCTACCTCGCCCCAGCAGAGGCGCCCTCAGACCCCAGACTCAGTCTCTCCCTCGCCCCAGCAGAGGCACCCTCAGACCCCAGGCTCAGTCTCTAGCTCGCCCCAGCAGAGGCACCCTCAGATCCCAGGCTCAGTCTCTAGCTCGCCCCAGCAGAGGCGCCCTCAGACCCCAGGCTCAGTCTCTAGCTCGCCCCAGCAGAGGCGCCCTCAGACCCCAGGCTCAGTCTCTAGCTCGCCCCAGCAGAGGCACCCTCAGACCCCAGGCTCAGTCTCTAGCTCGCCCCAGCAGAGGCACCCTCAGACCCCAGGCTCAGTCTCTAGCTCGCCCCAGCAGAGGCACCCTCAGACCCCAGGCTCAGTCTCTAGCTCGCCCCAGCAGAGGCACCTTCAGACCCCAGGCTTAGTCTCTAGCTCGCTCCAGCAGAGGCACCCTAAGACCCCAGGCTTAGTCTCTAGCTCATCCCAGCAGAGGTGCCCTCAGACCCCAGGCTGTCTCTAGCTCGCCCCAGCAGAGGCACCTTCAGACCCCAGGCTTAGTCTCTAGCTCGCTCCAGCAGAGGCACCCTAAGACCCCAGGCTTAGTCTCTAGCTCATCCCAGCAGAGGTGCCCTCAGACCCCAGACTCAGTCTCTAGCTCGCCCCAGCAGAGGCACCCTCAGACCCCAGGCTCAGTCTCTAGCTCGCCCCAGCAGAGGCACCCTCAGACCCCAGGCTCAGTCTCTAGCTCGCCCCAGCAGAGGCACCTTCAGACCCCAGGCTTAGTCTCTAGCTCGCTCCAGCAGAGGCACCCTAAGACCCCAGGCTCAGTCTCTAGCTCGCCCCAGCAGAGGCGCCCTCAGACCCCAGGCTCAGTCTCTAGCTCGCCCCAGCAGAGGCACCCTCAGACCCCAGGCTCAGTCTCTAGCTCGCCCCAGCAGAGGCACCCTCAGACCCCAGGCTCAGTCTCTAGCTCGCCCCAGCAGAGGCACCCTCAGACCCCAGGCTCAGTCTCTAGCTCGCCCCAGCAGAGGCACCCTCAGACCCCAGGCTTAGTCTCTCCCTCGCCCCAGCAGAGGCGCCCTCAGACCCCAGGCTCAGTCTCTAGCTCGTCCCAGCAGAGGCGCCCTCAGACCCCAGGGTCAGTCTCTAGCTCGCCCTAGCAGAGGCTCCCTCAGACCCTAGGCTTAGTCTCTAGCTCGCCCCAGCAGAGGCGCCCTCAGACCCCAGACTCAGTGTCTAGCTCGCCCCAGCAGAGGCGCCCTCAGACCCCAGGCTCAGTGTCTAGCTCGCCCCAGCAGAGGCACCCTCAGACCCCAGGCTCAGTCTCTAGCTCGCCCCAGCAGAGGCACCCTCAGACCCCAGGCTCAGTCTCTAGCTCGCCCCAGCAGAGGCGCCCTCAGACCCCAGGGTCAGTCTCTAGCTCGCCCCAGCAGAGGCGCCCTCAGACCCCAGGCTCAGTGTCTAGCTCGCCCCAGCAGAGGCACCCTCAGACCCCAGGCTCAGTCTCTAGCTCGCCCCAGCAGAGGCACCCTCAGACCCCAGGCTCAGTCTCTAGCTCGCCCCAGCAGAGGCGCCCTCAGACCCCAGGCTCAGTCTCTAGCTCGCCCCAGCAGAGGTGCCCTCAGACCCCAGGCTCAGTCTCTAGCTCGCCCCAGCAGAGGCACCCTCAGACCCCAGGCTCAGTCTCTAGCTCGCCCCAGCAGAGGCGCCCTCAGACCCCAGGCTCAGTCTCTAGCTCGCCCCAGCAGAGGCACCCTCAGACCCCAGGCTTAGTCTCTAGCTCGCCCCAGCAGAGACACCCTCAGACCCCAGGCTTAGTCTCTAGCTCGCCCCAGCAGAGGCACCCTAAGACCCCAGACTCAGTCTCTCCCTCGCCCCAGCAGAGGCGCCCTCGGGCCCGAGGCTCAGTCTCTAGCTCGCCCCAGCAGAGGCGCCCTCAGACCCCAGGCTCAGTCTCTAGCTCGCCCCAGCAGAGGCACCCTCAGACCCCAGGCTCAGTCTCTAGCTCACCCCAGCAGAGGCACCCTCAGACCCCAGGCTCAGTCTCTAGCTCACCCCAGCAGAGGCACCCTCAGACCCCAGGCTCAGTCTCTAGCTCACCCCAGCAGAGGCACCCTCAGACCCCAGGCTCAGTCTCTAGCTCGCCCCAGCAGAGGCGCCCTCAGACCCGAGGCTCAGTCTCTAGCTCGCCCCAGCAGAGGCACCCTCAGACCCCAGACACAGTCTCTCCCTCGCCCCAGCAGAGACACCCTCAGACCCCAGGCTCAGTCTCTAGCTCGCCTCAGCAGAGGCGCCCTCAGACCCCAGGCTCAGTCTCTAGCTCGCCCCAGCAGAGGCACCCTCAGACCCCAGGCTTAGTCTCTAGCTCGCCCCAGCAGAGGCGCCCTCAGACCCCAGGCTCAGTCTCTAGCTCGCCCCAGCAGAGGCGCCCTCTGACCCCAGGCTCAGTCTCTAGCTCGCCCCAGCAGAGGCACCCTCAGACCCCAGGCTCAGTCTCTAGCTCGACCCAGCAGAGGCACCCTAAGACCCCAGGCTCAGTCTCTACCTCGCCCCAGCAGAGGCACCCTCAGACCCAAGGCTTAGTCTCTAGCTCGACCCAGCAGAGGCACCCTCAGACCCCAGGCTCAGTCTCTAGCTCGACCCAGCAGAGGCACCCTCAGACCCCAGGCTTAGTCTCTAGCTCGCCCCAGCAGAGGAGCACTCAGACCCCAGGCTCAGTCTCTAGCTCGACCCAGCAGAGGCACCCTCAGACCCCAGGCTTAGTCTCTACATCGCCCCAGCAGAGGCACCCTCAGACCACAGGCTCAGTCTCTAGCTCGACCCAGCAGAGGCACCCTCTGACCCCAGGCTCAGTCTCTAGCCCGCCTCAGCAGAGGTGCCCTCAGACCCCAGGCTCAGTCTCTAGCTCGCCCCAGCAGAGGCACCCTAAGACCCCAGGCTCAGTCTCTAGCTCATCCCAACAGAGGCGCCCTCAGATCCCAGGCTCAGTCTCTAGCTCGCCCCAGCAGAGGCACCCTCAGACCCCAAGCTCAGTCTCTAGCTCGCCCCAGCAGAGGCGCCCTCAGACCCCAGGCTCAGTCTCTAGCTCGCCCCAGCAGAGGCACCCTCAGACCCCAGGCTCAGTCTCTACCTCGCCCCAGCAGAGGCGCCCTCAGACCCCAGACTCAGTCTCTCCCTCGCCCCAGCAGAGGCACCCTCAGACCCCAGGCTCAGTCTCTAGCTCGCCCCAGCAGAGGCACCCTCAGACCCCAGGCTTAGTCTCTACCTCGCCCCAGCAGAGGCGCCCTCAGACCCCAGACTCAGTCTCTCCCTCGCCCCAGCAGAGGCACCCTCAGACCCCAGGGTCAGTCTCTAGCTCGCCCTAGCAGAGGCGCCCTCTGACCCCAGGCTCAGTCTCTAGCTCGCCCCAGCAGAGGCACCCTCAGACCCCAGGCTCAGTCTCTAGCTCACCCCAGCAGAGGCACCCTCAGACCCCAGGCACAGTCTCTAGCTCGCCCCAGCAGAGGCGCCCTCAGACCCCAGGCTTAGTCTCTACCTCGCCCCAGCAGAGGCGCCCTCAGACCCCAGACTCAGTCTCTCCCTCGCCCCAGCAGAGGCACCCTCAGACCCCAGGCTCAGTCTCTAGCTCGCCCCAGCAGAGGCACCCTCAGACCCCAGGCTCAGTCTCTAGCTCGCCCCAGCAGAGGCGCCCTCAGACCCCAGGCTCAGTCTCTAGCTCGCCCCAGCAGAGGCGCCCTCAGACCCCAGGCTCAGTCTCTAGCTCGCCCCAGCAGAGGCACCCTCAGACCCCAGGCTCAGTCTCTAGCTCGCCCCAGCAGAGGCACCCTCAGACCCCAGGCTCAGTCTCTAGCTCGCCCCAGCAGAGGCACCCTCAGACCCTAGGCTCAGTCTCTAGCTCGCCCCAGCAGAGGCACCTTCAGACCCCAGGCTTAGTCTCTAGCTCGCTCCAGCAGAGGCACCCTAAGACCCCAGGCTTAGTCTCTAGCTCATCCCAGCAGAGGTGCCCTCAGACCCCAGGCTGTCTCTAGCTCGCCCCAGCAGAGGCACCTTCAGACCCCAGGCTTAGTCTCTAGCTCGCTCCAGCAGAGGCACCCTAAGACCCCAGGCTTAGTCTCTAGCTCATCCCAGCAGAGGTGCCCTCAGACCACAGACTCAGTCTCTAGCTCGCCCCAGCAGAGGCACCCTCAGACCCCAGGCTCAGTCTCTAGCTCGCCCCAGCAGAGGCACCCTCAGACCCCAGGCTCAGTCTCTAGCTCGCCCCAGCAGAGGCACCTTCAGACCCCAGGCTTAGTCTCTAGCTCGCTCCAGCAGAGGCACCCTAAGACCCCAGGCTCAGTCTCTAGCTCGCCCCAGCAGAGGCGCCCTCAGACCCCAGGCTCAGTCTCTAGCTCGCCCCAGCAGAGGCACCCTCAGACCCCAGGCTCAGTCTCTAGCTCGCCCCAGCAGAGGCACCCTCAGACCCCAGGCTCAGTCTCTAGCTCGCCCCAGCAGAGGCACCCTCAGACCCCAGGCTCAGTCTCTAGCTCGCCCCAGCAGAGGCACCCTCAGACCCCAGGCTTAGTCTCTCCCTCGCCCCAGCAGAGGCGCCCTCAGACCCCAGGCTCAGTCTCTAGCTCGTCCCAGCAGAGGCGCCCTCAGACCCCAGGGTCAGTCTCTAGCTCGCCCTAGCAGAGGCTCCCTCAGACCCTAGGCTTAGTCTCTAGCTCGCCCCAGCAGAGGCGCCCTCAGACCCCAGACTCAGTGTCTAGCTCGCCCCAGCAGAGGCGCCCTCAGACCCCAGGCTCAGTGTCTAGCTCGCCCCAGCAGAGGCACCCTCAGACCCCAGGCTCAGTCTCTAGCTCGCCCCAGCAGAGGCACCCTCAGACCCCAGGCTCAGTCTCTAGCTCGCCCCAGCAGAGGCGCCCTCAGACCCCAGGCTCAGTCTCTAGCTCGCCCCAGCAGAGGCGCCCTCAGACCCCAGGCTCAGTCTCTAGCTCGCCCCAGCAGAGGCGCCCTCAGACCCCAGGCTCAGTCTCTAGCTCGCCCCAGCAGAGGCGCCCTCAGACCCCAGGGTCAGTCTCTACCTCGCCCTAGCAGAGGCTCCCTCAGACCCCAGGCTTAGTCTCTAGCTCGCCCCGGCAGAGGCGCCCTCAGACCCCAGGCTCAGTGTCTAGCTCGCCCCAGCAGAGGCGCCCTCAGACCCCAGGCTCAGTGTCTAGCTCGCCCCAGCAGAGGCACCCTCAGACCTCAGACCCCAGGCTCAGTCTCTAGCTCGCCCCAGCAGAGGCACCCTCAGACCCCAGGCTCAGTCTCTAGCTCGCCCCAGCAGAGGCACCCTCAGACCCCAGGCTCAGTGTCTAGCTCGCCCCAGCAGAGGCGCCCTCAGACCCCAGGCTCAGTGTCTAGCTCGCCCCAGCAGAGGCACCCTCAGACCCCAGGCTCAGTCTCTAGCTCGCCCCAGCAGAGGCACCCTCAGACCCCAGGCTCAGTCTCTAGCTCGCCTCAGCAGAGGTGCCCTCAGAACCCAGGCTCAGTCTCTAGCTCGCTTCAGCAGAGGCGCCCTCAGACCCCAGGCTCAGTCTCTAGCTCGCCCCAGCAGAGGCGCCCTCAGACCCCAGGGTCAGTCTCTAGCTCGCCCTAGCAGAGGCTCCCTCAAACCCCAGGCTTAGTCTCTAGCTCGCCCCGGCAGAGGCGCCCTCAGACCCCAGGCTCAGTGTCTAGCTCGCCCCAGCAGAGGCGCCCTCAGACCCCAGGCTCAGTATCTAGCTCGCCCCAGCAAAGGCACCCTCAGACCCCAGGCTCAGTCTCTAACTCGCCCCAGCAGAGGCGCCCTCAGACCCCAGGCTCAGTCTCTAGCTCGCCTCAGCAGAGGCGCCCTCAGACCCCAGGCTCAGTCTCTAGCTCGCCCCAGCAGAGGTGCCCTCAGACCCCAGGCTCAGTCTCTAGCTCGCCCCAGGAGAGGCACCCTCAGACCCCAGGCTTAGTCTCTAGCTCGCCCCAGCAGAGGCGCCCTCAGACCCCAGGCTCAGTCTCTACCTCGCCCCGGCAGAGGCGCCCTCAGACCCCAGGCTTAGTCTCCACCTCGCCCCAGCAGAGGCGCCCTCAGACCCCAGGCTCAGTCTCTAGCTCGCCCCAGCAGAGGCACCCTCAGACCCCAGGCTTAGGCTCTAGCTCGCCCCAGCAGAGGCGCCCTCAGACCCCAGGCTTAGTTTCTAGCTCGCCCCAGCAGAGGCGCCCTCAGACCCCAGGCTCAGTGTCTAGCTCGCCCCAGCAGAGGAGCCCTCAGACCCCAGGCTCAGTGTCTAGCTCGCCCCAGCAGAGGCACCCTCAGACCCCAGGCTCAGTCTCTAACTCGCCCCAGCAGAGGCGCCCTCAGACCCCAGGCTCAGTCTCTAGCTCGCCTCAGCAGAGGCGCCCTCAGACCCCAGGCTTAGTCTCTAGCTCGCCTCAGCAGAGGCGCCCTCAGACCCCAGGCTCAGTCTCTAGCTCGCCCCAGCAGAGGTGCCCTCAGACCCCAGGCTTAGTCTCTAGCTCGCCCCAGCAGAGGCGCCCTCAGACCCCAGGCTCAGTCTCTACCTCGCCCCGGCAGAGGCGCCCTCAGACCCCAGGCTTAGTCTCCACCTCGCCCCAGCAGAGGCGCCCTCAGACCCCAGGCTCAGCCTCTAGCTCGCCCCAGCAGAGGCACCCTCAGACCCCAGGCTCAGTCTCTAGCTCGCCCCAGCAGAGGCGCCCTCAGACCCCAGGCTCAGTCTCTAGCTCGACCCAGCAGAGGCACCCTCAGACCCCAGGCTTAGTCTCTACATCGCCCCAGCAGAGGCACCCTCAGACCACAGGCTCAGTCTCTAGCTCGACCCAGCAGAGGCACCCTCTGACCCCAGGCTCAGTCTCTAGCTCGCCTCAGCAGAGGTGCCCTCAGACCCCAGGCTCAGTCTCTAGCTCGCCCCAGCAGAGGCACCCTAAGACCCCAAGCTCAGTCTCTAGCTCGCCCCAACAGAGGCGCCCTCAGATCCCAGGCTCAGTCTCTAGCTCGCCCCAGCAGAGGCACCCTCAGACCCCAAGCTCAGTCTCTAGCTCGCCCCAGCAGAGGCGCCCTCAGACCCCAGGCTCAGTCTCTAGCTCGCCCCAGCAGAGGCACCCTCAGACCCCAGGCTCAGTCTCTACCTCGCCCCAGCAGAGGCACCCTAAGACCCCAGGCTTAGTCTCTAGCTCGCCCCAGCAGAGGCACCCTCAGACCCCAGGCTTAGTCTCTATCTCGCCCCAGCAGAGGCGCCCTCTGACCCCAGACTCAGTCTCTACCTCGCCCCAGCAGAGGCACCCTCAGACCCCAGGCTCAGTCTCTACCTCGCCCCAGCAGAGGCGCCCTCAGACCCCAGGCTCAGTCTCTAGCTCGCCCCAGCAGAGGCACCCTCAGACCCCAGGCTCAGTCTCTAGCTCGCCCCAGCAGAGGCACCCTCAGACCCCAGGCTTAGTCTCTACCTCGCCCCAGCAGAGGCGCCCTCAGACCCCAGACTCAGTCTCTCCCTCGCCCCAGCAGAGGCACCCTCAGACCCCAGGGTCAGTCTCTAGCTCGCCCTAGCAGAGGCGCCCTCTGACCCCAGGCTCAGTCTCTAGCTCGCCCCAGCAGAGGCACCCTCAGACCCCAGGCTTAGTCTCTACCTCGCCCCAGCAGAGGCGCCCTCAGACCCCAGACTCAGTCTCTCCCTCGCCCCAGCAGAGGCACCCTCAGACCCCAGGGTCAGTCTCTAGCTCGCCCTAGCAGAGGCGCCCTCTGACCCCAGGCTCAGTCTCTAGCTCGCCCCAGCAGAGGCACCCTCAGACCCCAGGCTCAGTCTCTAGCTCACCCCAGCAGAGGCACCCTCAGACCCCAGGCTCAGTCTCTAGCTCGCCCCAGCAGAGGCGCCCTCAGACCCCAGGCTTAGTCTCTACCTCGCCCCAGCAGAGGCGCCCTCAGACCCCAGACTCAGTCTCTCCCTCGCCCCAGCAGAGGCACCCTCAGACCCCAGGCTCAGTCTCTAGCTCGCCCCAGCAGAGGCACCCTCAGACCCCAGGCTCAGTCTCTAGCTCGCCCCAGCAGAGGCGCCCTCAGACCCCAGGCTCAGTCTCTAGCTCGCCCCAGCAGAGGCGCCCTCAGACCCCAGGCTCAGTCTCTAGCTCGCCCCAGCAGAGGCACCCTCAGACCCCAGGCTCAGTCTCTAGCTCGCCCCAGCAGAGGCACCCTCAGACCCCAGGCTCAGTCTCTAGCTCGCCCCAGCAGAGGCACCCTCAGACCCCAGGCTCAGTCTCTAGCTCGCCCCAGCAGAGGCACCTTCAGACCCCAGGCTTAGTCTCTAGCTCGCTCCAGCAGAGGCACCCTAAGACCCCAGGCTTAGTCTCTAGCTCATCCCAGCAGAGGTGCCCTCAGACCCCAGGCTGTCTCTAGCTCGCCCCAGCAGAGGCACCTTCAGACCCCAGGCTTAGTCTCTAGCTCGCTCCAGCAGAGGCACCCTAAGACCCCAGGCTTAGTCTCTAGCTCATCCCAGCAGAGGTGCCCTCAGACCCCAGACTCAGTCTCTAGCTCGCCCCAGCAGAGGCACCCTCAGACCCCAGGCTCAGTCTCTAGCTCGCCCCAGCAGAGGCACCCTCAGACCCCAGGCTCAGTCTCTAGCTCGCCCCAGCAGAGGCACCTTCAGACCCCAGGCTTAGTCTCTAGCTCGCTCCAGCAGAGGCACCCTAAGACCCCAGGCTCAGTCTCTAGCTCGCCCCAGCAGAGGCGCCCTCAGACCCCAGGCTCAGTCTCTAGCTCGCCCCAGCAGAGGCACCCTCAGACCCCAGGCTCAGTCTCTAGCTCGCCCCAGCAGAGGCACCCTCAGACCCCAGGCTCAGTCTCTAGCTCGCCCCAGCAGAGGCACCCTCAGACCCCAGGCTCAGTCTCTAGCTCGCCCCAGCAGAGGCACCCTCAGACCCCAGGCTTAGTCTCTCCCTCGCCCCAGCAGAGGCGCCCTCAGACCCCAGGCTCAGTCTCTAGCTCGTCCCAGCAGAGGCGCCCTCAGACCCCAGGGTCAGTCTCTAGCTCGCCCTAGCAGAGGCTCCCTCAGACCCTAGGCTTAGTCTCTAGCTCGCCCCAGCAGAGGCGCCCTCAGACCCCAGACTCAGTGTCTAGCTCGCCCCAGCAGAGGCGCCCTCAGACCCCAGGCTCAGTGTCTAGCTCGCCCCAGCAGAGGCACCCTCAGACCCCAGGCTCAGTCTCTAGCTCGCCCCAGCAGAGGCACCCTCAGACCCCAGGCTCAGTCTCTAGCTCGCCCCAGCAGAGGCGCCCTCAGACCCCAGGGTCAGTCTCTAGCTCGCCCCAGCAGAGGCGCCCCCAGGCTCAGTGTCTAGCTCGCCCCAGCAGAGGCACCCTCAGACCCCAGGCTCAGTCTCTAGCTCGCCCCAGCAGAGGCACCCTCAGACCCCAGGCTCAGTCTCTAGCTCGCCCCAGCAGAGGCGCCCTCAGACCCCAGGCTCAGTCTCTAGCTCGCCCCAGCAGAGGCGCCCTCAGACCCCAGGGTCAGTCTCTAGCTCGCCCCAGCAGAGGCGCCCTCAGACCCCAGGCTTAGTGTCTAGCTTGCCCCAGCAGAGGCGCCCTCAGACCCCAGGCCCAGTCTCTAGCTCGCCTCAGCAGAGGCGCCCTCAGACCCCAGGCTCAGTCTCTAGCTCGCCCCAGCAGAGGCGCCCTCAGACCCCAGGGTCAGTCTCTAGCTCGCCCCAGCAGAGGCGCCCTCAGACCCCAGGCTTAGTGTCTAGCTTGCCCCAGCAGAGGCGCCCTCAGACCCCAGGCCCAGTCTCTAGCTCGCCTCAGCAGAGGCGCCCTCAGACCCCAGGCTCAGTCTCTAGCTCGCCCCAGCAGAGGCGCCCTCAGACCCCAGGCTTAGTGTCTAGCTTGCCCCAGCAGAGGCACCCTCAGAACCCAGGCCCAGTCTCTAGCTCGCCTCAGCAGAGGCACCCTCAGACCCCAGGCTCAGTCTCTAGCTCGCCTCAGCAGAGGCACCCTCAGACCCCAGGCTCAGTCTCTAGCTCGCCTCAGCAGAGGCGCCCTCAGACCCCAGGCTCAGTCTCTAGCTCGCCTCAGCAGAGGCACCCTCAGACCCCAGGGTCAGTCTCTAGCTCGCCCCAGCAAAGGCGCCCTAAGACCCCAGGCTCAGTCTCTAGCTCGCCCCAGCAGAGGCACCCTCAGACCCCAGGCTCAGTCTCTACCTCGCCCCAGCAGAGGCACCCTCAGACCCCAGGCTTAGTCTCTAGCTCGCTCCAGCAGAGGCACCCTAAGACCCCAGGCTCAGTCTCTACCTCGCCCCAGCAGAGGCACCCTCAGACCCCAGGCTCAGTCTCTAGCTCGCCTCAGCAGAGGCACCCTCAGACCCCAGGCTCAGTCTCTAGCTCGCCTCAGCAGAGGCACCCTCAGACCCCAGGCTCAGTCTCTAGCTCGCCTCAGCAGAGGCACCCTCAGACCCCAGGCTCAGTCTCTAGCTCGCCTCAGCAGAGGCGCCCTCAGACCCCAGGCTCAGTCTCTAGCTCGCCTCAGCAGAGGCACCCTCAGACCCCAGGCTCAGTCTCTAGCTCGCCTCAGCAGAGGCTCCCTCAGACCCCAGGGTCTGTCTCTAGCTCGCCCCAGCAAAGGCGCCCTCAGACCCCAGGCTCAGTCTCTAGCTCACCCCAGCAGAGGCACCCTCAGACCCCAGACTCAGTCTCTCCCTCGCCCCAGCAGAGGTGCCCTCAGACCCCAGGCTCAGTCTCTAGCTCGCCTCAGCAGAGGCTCCCTCAGACCCCAGGCTCAGTCTCTAGCTCGCCCCAGTAGAGGCGCCCTCAGACCCCAGGCTCAGTCTCTACCTCGCCCCAGCAGAGGCCCCCTCAGACCCCAGGCTCAGTCTCTAGCTCGCCTCAGCAGAGGCGCCCTCAGACCCCAGGCTCAGTCTCTACCTCGCCTCAGCAGAGGCACCCTCAGACCCCAGGCTCAGTCTCTAGCTCGCCTCAGCAGAGGCACCCTCAGACCCCAGGCTCAGTCTCTAGCTCGCCTCAGCAGAGGCGCCCTCAGACCCCAGGCTCAGTCTCTAGCTCGCCTCAGCAGAGGCACCCTCAGACCCCAGGCTCAGTCTCTAGCTCGCCTCAGCAGAGGCTCCCTCAGACCCCAGGGTCAGTCTCTCCCTCGCCCCAGCAGAGGTGCCCTCAGACCCCAGGCTCAGTCTCTAGCTCGCCTCAGCAGAGGCTCCCTCAGACCCCAGGCTCAGTCTCTAGCTCGCCCCAGTAGAGGCGCCCTCAGACCCCAGGCTCAGTCTCTACCTCGCCCCAGCAGAGGCCCCCTCAGACCCCAGGCTCAGTCTCTAGCTCGCCTCAGCAGAGGCGCCCTCAGACCCCAGGCTCAGTCTCTACCTCGCCCCAGCAGAGGCGCCCTCAGACCCCAGGCTTAGTCTCTAGCTCATCCCAACAGAGGCACCCTCAGACCCCAGGCTCAGTCTCTAGCTCATCCCAACAGAGGCGCCCTCAGACCCCAGGCTTAGTGTCTAGCTCGCCCCAGCAGAGGCGCCCGCAGACCCCAGGCTCAGTCTCTCCCTCGCCCCAGCAGAGGCACCCTCAGACCCCAGGCTCAGTCTCTAGCTCGCCCCAGCAGAGGCGCCCTCAGACCCCAGGCTCAGTCTCTAGCTCGCCTCAGCAGAGGCACCCTCAGACCCCAGGCTCAGTCTCTAGCTCGCCCCAGCAGAGGCACCCTCAGACCCCAGGCTCAGTCTCTAGCTCGCCTCAGCAGAGGCACCCTCAGACCCCAGGCTCAGTCTCTAGCTCGCCTCAGCAGAGGCGCCCTCAGAACCCAGGCTCAGTCTCTAGCTCGCCTCAGCAGAGGCACCCTCAGACCCCAGGCTCAGTCTCTAGCTCGCCTCAGCAGAGGCTCCCTCAGACCCCAGGGTCAGTCTCTAGCTCGCCCCAGCAAAGGCGCCCTCAGACCCCAGGCTCAGTCTCTAGCTCACCCCAGCAGAGGCACCCTCAGACCCCAGACTCAGTCTCTCCCTCGCCCCAGCAGAGGTGCCCTCAGACCCCAGGCTCAGTCTCTAGCTCGCCTCAGCAGAGGCTCCCTCAGACCCCAGGCTCAGTCTCTAGCTCGCCCCAGTAGAGGCGCCCTCAGACCCCAGGCTCAGTCTCTACCTCGCCCCAGCAGAGGCCCCCTCAGACCCCAGGCTCAGTCTCTAGCTCGCCTCAGCAGAGGCGCCCTCAGACCCCAGGCTCAGTCTCTACCTCGCCTCAGCAGAGGCACCCTCAGACCCCAGGCTCAGTCTCTAGCTCGCCTCAGCAGAGGCACCCTCAGACCCCAGGCTCAGTCTCTAGCTCGCCTCAGCAGAGGCGCCCTCAGACCCCAGGCTCAGTCTCTAGCTCGCCTCAGCAGAGGCACCCTCAGACCCCAGGCTCAGTCTCTAGCTCGCCTCAGCAGAGGCTCCCTCAGACCCCAGGGTCAGTCTCTAGCTCGCCCCAGCAAAGGCGCCCTCAGACCCCAGGCTCAGTCTCTAGCTCACCCCAGCAGAGGCACCCTCAGACCCCAGACTCAGTCTCTCCCTCGCCCCAGCAGAGGTGCCCTCAGACCCCAGGCTCAGTCTCTAGCTCGCCTCAGCAGAGGCTCCCTCAGACCCCAGGCTCAGTCTCTAGCTCGCCCCAGTAGAGGCGCCCTCAGACCCCAGGCTCAGTCTCTACCTCGCCCCAGCAGAGGCACCCTCAGACCCCAGGCTCAGTCTCTAGCTCGCCTCAGCAGAGGCACCCTCAGACCCCAGGCTCAGTCTCTAGCTCGCCTCAGCAGAGGCACCCTCAGACCCCAGTCTCAGTCTCTAGCTCGCCTCAGCAGAGGCGCCCTCAGACCCCAGGCTCAGTCTCTAGCTCGCCTCAGCAGAGGCACCCTCAGACCCCAGGCTCAGTCTCTAGCTCGCCTCAGCAGAGGCTCCCTCAGACCCCAGGGTCAGTCTCTAGCTCGCCCCAGCAAAGGCGCCCTCAGACCCCAGGCTCAGTCTCTAGCTCGCCTCAGCAGAGGCGCCCTCAGACCCCAGGCTCAGTCTCTAGCTCGCCTCAGCAGAGGCGCCCTCAGACCCCAGGCTCAGTCTCTAGCTCGCCTCAGCAGAGGCGCCCTCAGACCCCAGGCTCAGTCTCTAGCTCGCCTCAGCAGAGGCGCCCTCAGACCCCAGGCTCAGTCTCTAGCTCGCCTCAGCAGAGGTGCCCTCAGACCACAGACTCAGTCTCTAGCTCGCCCCAACAGAGGCACCCTCAGACCCCAGGCTCAGTCTCTAGCTCATCCCAACAGAGGCGCCCTCAGACCCCAGGCTTAGTGTCTAGCTCGCCCCAGCAGAGGCGCCCGCAGACCCCAGGCTCAGTCTCTCCCTCGCCCCAGCAAAGGCGCCCTCAGACCCCAGGCTCAGTCTCTAGCTCGCCCCAGCAGAGGCGCCCTCAGACCCCAGGCTCAGTCTCTAGCTCGCCCCAGCAGAGGCGCCCTCAGACCCCAGGCTCAGTCTCTAGCTCGCCTCAGCAGAGGTGCCCTCAGACCACAGACTCAGTCTCTAGCTCGCCCCAACAGAGGCACCTTCAGACCCCAGGCTCAGTCTCTAGCTCATCCCAACAGAGGCGCCCTCAGACCCCAGGCTTAGTGTCTAGCTCGCCCCAGCAGAGGCGCCCGCAGACCCCAGGCTCAGTCTCTCCCTCGCCCCAGCAGAGGCGCCCTCAGACCCCAGGCTCAGTCTCTAGCTCGCCCCAGCAGAGGCGCCCTCAGACCCCAGGCTCAGTCTCTAGCTCGCCCCAGCAGAGGCGCCCTCAGACCCCAGGCTCAGTCTCTAGCTCGCCTCAGCAGAGGTGCCCTCAGACCACAGACTCAGTCTCTAGCTCGCCCCAACAGAGGCACCCTCAGACCCCAGGCTCAGTCTCTAGCTCATCCCAACAGAGGCGCCCTCAGACCCCAGGCTTAGTGTCTAGCTCGCCCCAGCAGAGGCGCCCGCAGACCCCAGGCTCAGTCTCTCCCTCGCCCCAGCAGAGGCGCCCTCAGACCCCAGGCTCAGTCTCTAGCTCGCCCCAGCAGAGGCACCCTCAGACCCCAGGCTTAGTCTCTAGCTCGCCCCAGCAGAGGCGCCCTCAGACCCCAGGCTCAGTCTCTACCTCGCCCCGGCAGAGGCGCCCTCAGACCCCAGGCTTAGTCTCCACCTCGCCCCAGCAGAGGCGCCCTCAGACCCCAGGCTCAGTCTCTAGCTCGCCCCAGCAGAGGCACCCTCAGACCCCAGGCTTAGGCTCTAGCTCGCCCCAGCAGAGGCGCCCTCAGACCCCAGGCTTAGTTTCTAGCTCGCCCCAGCAGAGGCGCCCTCAGACCCCAGGCTCAGTGTCTAGCTCGCCCCAGCAGAGGAGCCCTCAGACCCCAGGCTCAGTGTCTAGCTCGCCCCAGCAGAGGCACCCTCAGACCCCAGGCTCAGTCTCTAACTCGCCCCAGCAGAGGCGCCCTCAGACCCCAGGCTCAGTCTCTAGCTCGCCTCAGCAGAGGCGCCCTCAGACCCCAGGCTTAGTCTCTAGCTCGCCTCAGCAGAGGCGCCCTCAGACCCCAGGCTCAGTCTCTAGCTCGCCCCAGCAGAGGTGCCCTCAGACCCCAGGCTTAGTCTCTAGCTCGCCCCAGCAGAGGCGCCCTCAGACCCCAGGCTCAGTCTCTACCTCGCCCCGGCAGAGGCGCCCTCAGACCCCAGGCTTAGTCTCCACCTCGCCCCAGCAGAGGCGCCCTCAGACCCCAGGCTCAGCCTCTAGCTCGCCCCAGCAGAGGCACCCTCAGACCCCAGGCTCAGTCTCTAGCTCGCCCCAGCAGAGGCGCCCTCAGACCCCAGGCTCAGTCTCTAGCTAGACCCAGCAGAGGCACCCTCAGACCCCAGGCTTAGTCTCTACATCGCCCCAGCAGAGGCACCCTCAGACCACAGGCTCAGTCTCTAGCTCGACCCAGCAGAGGCACCCTCTGACCCCAGGCTCAGTCTCTAGCTCGCCTCAGCAGAGGTGCCCTCAGACCCCAGGCTCAGTCTCTAGCTCGCCCCAGCAGAGGCACCCTAAGACCCCAGGCTCAGTCTCTAGCTCATCCCAACAGAGGCACCCTAAGACCCCAGGCTCAGTCTCTAGCTCGCCCCAACAGAGGCGCCCTCAGATCCCAGGCTCAGTCTCTAGCTCGCCCCAGCAGAGGCACCCTCAGACCCCAAGCTCAGTCTCTAGCTCGCCCCAGCAGAGGCGCCCTCAGACCCCAGGCTCAGTCTCTAGCTCGCCCCAGCAGAGGCACCCTCAGACCCCAGGCTCAGTCTCTACCTCGCCCCAGCAGAGGCACCCTAAGACCCCAGGCTTAGTCTCTAGCTCGCCCCAGCAGAGGCACCCTCAGACCCCAGGCTTAGTCTCTATCTCGCCCCAGCAGAGGCGCCCTCTGACCCCAGACTCAGTCTCTACCTCGCCCCAGCAGAGGCACCCTCAGACCCCAGGCTCAGTCTCTACCTCGCCCCAGCAGAGGCGCCCTCAGACCCCAGGCTCAGTCTCTAGCTCGCCCCAGCAGAGGCACCCTCAGACCCCAGGCTCAGTCTCTAGCTCGCCCCAGCAGAGGCACCCTCAGACCCCAGGCTTAGTCTCTACCTCGCCCCAGCAGAGGCGCCCTCAGACCCCAGACTCAGTCTCTCCCTCGCCCCAGCAGAGGCACCCTCAGACCCCAGGGTCAGTCTCTAGCTCGCCCTAGCAGAGGCGCCCTCTGACCCCAGGCTCAGTCTCTAGCTCGCCCCAGCAGAGGCACCCTCAGACCCCAGGCTTAGTCTCTACCTCGCCCCAGCAGAGGCGCCCTCAGACCCCAGACTCAGTCTCTCCCTAGCCCCAGCAGAGGCACCCTCAGACCCCAGGGTCAGTCTCTAGCTCGCCCTAGCAGAGGCGCCCTCTGACCCCAGGCTCAGTCTCTAGCTCGCCCCAGCAGAGGCACCCTCAGACCCCAGGCTCAGTCTCTAGCTCACCCCAGCAGAGGCACCCTCAGACCCCAGGCTCAGTCTCTAGCTCGCCCCAGCAGAGGCGCCCTCAGACCCCAGGCTTAGTCTCTACCTCGCCCCAGCAGAGGCGCCCTCAGACCCCAGACTCAGTCTCTCCCTCGCCCCAGCAGAGGCACCCTCAGACCCCAGGCTCAGTCTCTAGCTCGCCCCAGCAGAGGCACCCTCAGACCCCAGGCTCAGTCTCTAGCTCGCCCCAGCAGAGGCGCCCTCAGACCCCAGGCTCAGTCTCTAGCTCGCCCCAGCAGAGGCGCCCTCAGACCCCAGGCTCAGTCTCTAGCTCGCCCCAGCAGAGGCACCCTCAGACCCCAGGCTCAGTCTCTAGCTCGCCCCAGCAGAGGCACCCTCAGACCCCAGGCTCAGTCTCTAGCTCGCCCCAGCAGAGGCACCCTCAGACCCCAGGCTCAGTCTCTAGCTCGCCCCAGCAGAGGCACCTTCAGACCCCAGGCTTAGTCTCTAGCTCGCTCCAGCAGAGGCACCCTAAGACCCCAGGCTTAGTCTCTAGCTCATCCCAGCAGAGGTGCCCTCAGACCCCAGGCTGTCTCTAGCTCGCCCCAGCAGAGGCACCTTCAGACCCCAGGCTTAGTCTCTAGCTCGCTCCAGCAGAGGCACCCTAAGACCCCAGGCTTAGTCTCTAGCTCATCCCAGCAGAGGTGCCCTCAGACCCCAGACTCAGTCTCTAGCTCGCCCCAGCAGAGGCACCCTCAGACCCCAGGCTCAGTCTCTAGCTCGCCCCAGCAGAGGCACCCTCAGACCCCAGGCTCAGTCTCTAGCTCGCCCCAGCAGAGGCACCTTCAGACCCCAGGCTTAGTCTCTAGCTCGCTCCAGCAGAGGCACCCTAAGACCCCAGGCTCAGTCTCTAGCTCGCCCCAGCAGAGGCGCCCTCAGACCCCAGGCTCAGTCTCTAGCTCGCCCCAGCAGAGGCACCCTCAGACCCCAGGCTCAGTCTCTAGCTCGCCCCAGCAGAGGCACCCTCAGACCCCAGGCTCAGTCTCTAGCTCGCCCCAGCAGAGGCACCCTCAGACCCCAGGCTCAGTCTCTAGCTCGCCCCAGCAGAGGCACCCTCAGACCCCAGGCTTAGTCTCTCCCTCGCCCCAGCAGAGGCGCCCTCAGACCCCAGGCTCAGTCTCTAGCTCGTCCCAGCAGAGGCGCCCTCAGACCCCAGGGTCAGTCTCTAGCTCGCCCTAGCAGAGGCTCCCTCAGACCCTAGGCTTAGTCTCTAGCTCGCCCCAGCAGAGGCGCCCTCAGACCCCAGACTCAGTGTCTAGCTCGCCCCAGCAGAGGCGCCCTCAGACCCCAGGCTCAGTGTCTAGCTCGCCCCAGCAGAGGCACCCTCAGACCCCAGGCTCAGTCTCTAGCTCGCCCCAGCAGAGGCACCCTCAGACCCCAGGCTCAGTCTCTAGCTCGCCCCAGCAGAGGCGCCCTCAGACCCCAGGGTCAGTCTCTAGCTCGCCCCAGCAGAGGCGCCCTCAGACCCCAGGCTCAGTGTCTAGCTCGCCCCAGCAGAGGCACCCTCAGACCCCAGGCTCAGTCTCTAGCTCGCCCCAGCAGAGGCACCCTCAGACCCCAGGCTCAGTCTCTAGCTCGCCCCAGCAGAGGCGCCCTCAGACCCCAGGCTCAGTCTCTAGCTCGCCCCAGCAGAGGCGCCCTCAGACCCCAGGGTCAGTCTCTAGCTCGCCCCAGCAGAGGCGCCCTCAGACCCCAGGCTTAGTGTCTAGCTTGCCCCAGCAGAGGCGCCCTCAGACCCCAGGCCCAGTCTCTAGCTCGCCTCAGCAGAGGCGCCCTCAGACCCCAGGCTCAGTCTCTAGCTCGCCCCAGCAGAGGCGCCCTCAGACCCCAGGGTCAGTCTCTAGCTCGCCCCAGCAGAGGCGCCCTCAGACCCCAGGCTTAGTGTCTAGCTTGCCCCAGCAGAGGCGCCCTCAGACCCCAGGCCCAGTCTCTAGCTCGCCTCAGCAGAGGCGCCCTCAGACCCCAGGCTCAGTCTCTAGCTCGCCCCAGCAGAGGCGCCCTCAGACCCCAGGCTTAGTGTCTAGCTTGCCCCAGCAGAGGCACCCTCAGAACCCAGGCCCAGTCTCTAGCTCGCCTCAGCAGAGGCGCCCTCAGACCCCAGGCTCAGTCTCTAGCTCGCCTCAGCAGAGGCACCCTCAGACCCCAGGCTCAGTCTCTAGCTCGCCTCAGCAGAGGCGCCCTCAGACCCCAGGCTCAGTCTCTAGCTCGCCTCAGCAGAGGCACCCTCAGACCCCAGGGTCAGTCTCTAGCTCGCCCCAGCAAAGGCGCCCTAAGACCCCAGGCTCAGTCTCTAGCTCGCCCCAGCAGAGGCACCCTCAGACCCCAGGCTCAGTCTCTACCTCGCCCCAGCAGAGGCACCCTCAGACCCCAGGCTTAGTCTCTAGCTCGCTCCAGCAGAGGCACCCTAAGACCCCAGGCTCAGTCTCTACCTCGCCCCAGCAGAGGCACCCTCAGACCCCAGGCTCAGTCTCTAGCTCGCCTCAGCAGAGGCACCCTCAGACCCCAGGCTCAGTCTCTAGCTCGCCTCAGCAGAGGCACCCTCAGACCCCAGGCTCAGTCTCTAGCTCGCCTCAGCAGAGGCACCCTCAGACCCCAGGCTCAGTCTCTAGCTCGCCTCAGCAGAGGCGCCCTCAGACCCCAGGCTCAGTCTCTAGCTCGCCTCAGCAGAGGCACCCTCAGACCCCAGGCTCAGTCTCTAGCTCGCCTCAGCAGAGGCTCCCTCAGACCCCAGGGTCAGTCTCTAGCTCGCCCCAGCAAAGGCGCCCTCAGACCCCAGGCTCAGTCTCTAGCTCACCCCAGCAGAGGCACCCTCAGACCCCAGACTCAGTCTCTCCCTCGCCCCAGCAGAGGTGCCCTCAGACCCCAGGCTCAGTCTCTAGCTCGCCTCAGCAGAGGCTCCCTCAGACCCCAGGCTCAGTCTCTAGCTCGCCCCAGTAGAGGCGCCCTCAGACCCCAGGCTCAGTCTCTACCTCGCCCCAGCAGAGGCCCCCTCAGACCCCAGGCTCAGTCTCTAGCTCGCCTCAGCAGAGGCGCCCTCAGACCCCAGGCTCAGTCTCTACCTCGCCTCAGCAGAGGCACCCTCAGACCCCAGGCTCAGTCTCTAGCTCGCCTCAGCAGAGGCACCCTCAGACCCCAGGCTCAGTCTCTAGCTCGCCTCAGCAGAGGCGCCCTCAGACCCCAGGCTCAGTCTCTAGCTCGCCTCAGCAGAGGCACCCTCAGACCCCAGGCTCAGTCTCTAGCTCGCCTCAGCAGAGGCTCCCTCAGACCCCAGGGTCAGTCTCTAGCTCGCCCCAGCAAAGGCGCCCTCAGACCCCAGGCTCAGTCTCTAGCTCACCCCAGCAGAGGCACCCTCAGACCCCAGACTCAGTCTCTCCCTCGCCCCAGCAGAGGTGCCCTCAGACCCCAGGCTCAGTCTCTAGCTCGCCTCAGCAGAGGCTCCCTCAGACCCCAGGCTCAGTCTCTAGCTCGCCCCAGTAGAGGCGCCCTCAGACCCCAGGCTCAGTCTCTACCTCGCCCCAGCAGAGGCCCCCTCAGACCCCAGGCTCAGTCTCTAGCTCGCCTCAGCAGAGGCGCCCTCAGACCCCAGGCTCAGTCTCTACCTCGCCCCAGCAGAGGCGCCCTCAGACCCCAGGCTTAGTCTCTAGCTCATCCCAACAGAGGCACCCTCAGACCCCAGGCTCAGTCTCTAGCTCATCCCAACAGAGGCGCCCTCAGACCCCAGGCTTAGTGTCTAGCTCGCCCCAGCAGAGGCGCCCGCAGACCCCAGGCTCAGTCTCTCCCTCGCCCCAGCAGAGGCACCCTCAGACCCCAGGCTCAGTCTCTAGCTCGCCCCAGCAGAGGCGCCCTCAGACCCCAGGCTCAGTCTCTAGCTCGCCTCAGCAGAGGCACCCTCAGACCCCAGGCTCAGTCTCTAGCTCGCCCCAGCAGAGGCACCCTCAGACCCCAGGCTCAGTCTCTAGCTCGCCTCAGCAGAGGCACCCTCAGACCCCAGGCTCAGTCTCTAGCTCGCCTCAGCAGAGGCGCCCTCAGAACCCAGGCTCAGTCTCTAGCTCGCCTCAGCAGAGGCACCCTCAGACCCCAGGCTCAGTCTCTAGCTCGCCTCAGCAGAGGCTCCCTCAGACCCCAGGGTCAGTCTCTAGCTCGCCCCAGCAAAGGCGCCCTCAGACCCCAGGCTCAGTCTCTAGCTCACCCCAGCAGAGGCACCCTCAGACCCCAGACTCAGTCTCTCCCTCGCCCCAGCAGAGGTGCCCTCAGACCCCAGGCTCAGTCTCTAGCTCGCCTCAGCAGAGGCTCCCTCAGACCCCAGGCTCAGTCTCTAGCTCGCCCCAGTAGAGGCGCCCTCAGACCCCAGGCTCAGTCTCTACCTCGCCCCAGCAGAGGCCCCCTCAGACCCCAGGCTCAGTCTCTAGCTCGCCTCAGCAGAGGCGCCCTCAGACCCCAGGCTCAGTCTCTACCTCGCCTCAGCAGAGGCACCCTCAGACCCCAGGCTCAGTCTCTAGCTCGCCTCAGCAGAGGCACCCTCAGACCCCAGGCTCAGTCTCTAGCTCGCCTCAGCAGAGGCGCCCTCAGACCCCAGGCTCAGTCTCTAGCTCGCCTCAGCAGAGGCACCCTCAGACCCCAGGCTCAGTCTCTAGCTCGCCTCAGCAGAGGCTCCCTCAGACCCCAGGGTCAGTCTCTAGCTCGCCCCAGCAAAGGCGCCCTCAGACCCCAGGCTCAGTCTCTAGCTCACCCCAGCAGAGGCACCCTCAGACCCCAGACTCAGTCTCTCCCTCGCCCCAGCAGAGGTGCCCTCAGACCCCAGGCTCAGTCTCTAGCTCGCCTCAGCAGAGGCTCCCTCAGACCCCAGGCTCAGTCTCTAGCTCGCCCCAGTAGAGGCGCCCTCAGACCCCAGGCTCAGTCTCTACCTCGCCCCAGCAGAGGCCCCCTCAGACCCCAGGCTCAGTCTCTAGCTCGCCTCAGCAGAGGCGCCCTCAGACCCCAGGCTCAGTCTCTAGCTCGCCTCAGCAGAGGTGCCCTCAGACCACAGACTCAGTCTCTAGCTCGCCCCAACAGAGGCACCCTCAGACCCCAGGCTCAGTCTCTAGCTCATCCCAACAGAGGCACCCTCAGACCCCAGGCTCAGTCTCTAGCTCGCCCCAGCAGAGGCGCCCTCAGACCCCAGGCTCAGTCTCTAGCTCGCCCCAGCAGAGGCGCCCTCAGACCCCAGGCTCAGTCTCTAGCTCGCCCCAGCAGAGGCGCCCTCAGACCCCAGGCTCAGTCTCTAGCTCACCCCAGCAGAGGCACCCTCAGACCCCAGACTCAGTCTCTCCCTCGCCCCAGCAGAGGTGCCCTCAGACCCCAGGCTCAGTCTCTAGCTCGCCTCAGCAGAGGCTCCCTCAGACCCCAGGCTCAGTCTCTAGCTCGCCCCAGTAGAGGCGCCCTCAGACCCCAGGCTCAGTCTCTACCTCGCCCCAGCAGAGGCCCCCTCAGACCCCAGGCTCAGTCTCTAGCTCGCCTCAGCAGAGGCGCCCTCAGACTCCAGGCTCAGTCTCTACCTCGCCTCAGCAGAGGCACCCTCAGACCCCAGGCTCAGTCTCTAGCTCGCCTCAGCAGAGGCACCCTCAGACCCCAGGCTCAGTCTCTAGCTCGCCTCAGCAGAGGCGCCCTCAGACCCCAGGCTCAGTCTCTAGCTCGCCTCAGCAGAGGCACCCTCAGACCCCAGGCTCAGTCTCTAGCTCGCCTCAGCAGAGGTTCCCTCAGACCCCAGGGTCAGTCTCTAGCTCGCCCCAGCAAAGGCGCCCTCAGACCCCAGGCTCAGTCTCTAGCTCACCCCAGCAGAGGCACCCTCAGACCCCAGACTCAGTCTCTCCCTCGCCCCAGCAGAGGTGCCCTCAGACCCCAGGCTCAGTCTCTAGCTCGCCTCAGCAGAGGCTCCCTCAGACCCCAGGCTCAGTCTCTAGCTCGCCCCAGTAGAGGCGCCCTCAGACCCCAGGCTCAGTCTCTACCTCACCCCAGCAGAGGCCCCCTCAGACCCCAGGCTCAGTCTCTAGCTCGCCTCAGCAGAGGCGCCCTCAGACCCCAGGCTCAGTCTCTAGCTCGCCTCAGCAGAGGTGCCCTCAGACCACAGACTCAGTCTCTAGCTCGCCCCAACAGAGGCACCCTCAGACCCCAGGCTCAGTCTCTAGCTCATCCCAACAGAGGCACCCTCAGACCCCAGGCTCAGTCTCTAGCTCGCCCCAGCAGAGGCGCCCTCAGACCCCAGGCTCAGTCTCTAGCTCGCCCCAACAGAGGCACCCTCAGACCCCAGGCTCAGTCTCTAGCTCGCCTCAGCAGAGGTGCCCTCAGACCACAGACTCAGTCTCTAGCTCGCCCCAGCAGAGGCGCCCTCAGACCCCAGGCTCAGTCTCTAGCTCGCCCCAGCAGAGGCGCCCTCAGACCCCAGGCTCAGTCTCTAGCTCGCCCCAGTAGAGGCGCCCTCAGACCCCAGGCTCAGTCTCTACCTCGCCCCAGCAGAGGCGCCCTCAGACCCCAGGCTCAGTCTCTAGCTCGCCTCAGCAGAGGCGCCCTCAGACCCCAGGCTCAGTCTCTAGCTCGCCTCAGCAGAGGTGCCCTCAGACCACAGACTCAGTCTCTAGCTCGCCCCAACAGAGGCACCCTCAGACCCCAGGCTCAGTCTCTAGCTCACCCCAGCAGAGGCACCCTCAGACCCCAGGCTCAGTCTCTAGCTCGCCCCAGCAGAGGCGCCCTCAGACCCCAGGCTTAGTCTCTACCTCGCCCCAGCAGAGGCGCCCTCAGACCCCAGACTCAGTCTCTCCCTCGCCCCAGCAGAGGCACCCTCAGACCCCAGGCTCAGTCTCTAGCTCGCCCCAGCAGAGGCACCCTCAGACCCCAGGCTCAGTCTCTAGCTCGCCCCAGCAGAGGCGCCCTCAGACCCCAGGCTCAGTCTCTAGCTCGCCCCAGCAGAGGCGCCCTCAGACCCCAGGCTCAGTCTCTAGCTCGCCCCAGCAGAGGCACCCTCAGACCCCAGGCTCAGTCTCTAGCTCGCCCCAGCAGAGGCACCCTCAGACCCCAGGCTCAGTCTCTAGCTCGCCCCAGCAGAGGCACCCTCAGACCCCAGGCTCAGTCTCTAGCTCGCCCCAGCAGAGGCACCTCCAGACCCCAGGCTTAGTCTCTAGCTCGCTCCAGCAGAGGCACCCTAAGACCCCAGGCTTAGTCTCTAGCTCATCCCAGCAGAGGTGCCCTCAGACCCCAGGCTGTCTCTAGCTCGCCCCAGCAGAGGCACCTTCAGACCCCAGGCTTAGTCTCTAACTCGCTCCAGCAGAGGCACCCTAAGACCCCAGGCTTAGTCTCTAGCTCATCCCAGCAGAGGTGCCCTCAGACCCCAGACTCAGTCTCTAGCTCGCCCCAGCAGAGGCACCCTCAGACCCCAGGCTCAGTCTCTAGCTCGCCCCAGCAGAGGCACCCTCAGACCCCAGGCTCAGTCTCTAGCTCGCCCCAGCAGAGGCACCTTCAGACCCCAGGCTTAGTCTCTAGCTCGCTCCAGCAGAGGCACCCTAAGACCCCAGGCTCAGTCTCTAGCTCGCCCCAGCAGAGGCGCCCTCAGACCCCAGGCTCAGTCTCTAGCTCGCCCCAGCAGAGGCACCCTCAGACCCCAGGCTCAGTCTCTAGCTCGCCCCAGCAGAGGCACCCTCAGACCCCAGGCTCAGTCTCTAGCTCGCCCCAGCAGAGGCACCCTCAGACCCCAGGCTCAGTCTCTAGCTCGCCCCAGCAGAGGCACCCTCAGACCCCAGGCTTAGTCTCTCCCTCGCCCCAGCAGAGGCGCCCTCAGACCCCAGGCTCAGTCTCTAGCTCGTCCCAGCAGAGGCGCCCTCAGACCCCAGGGTCAGTCTCTAGCTCGCCCTAGCAGAGGCTCCCTCAGACCCTAGGCTTAGTCTCTAGCTCGCCCCAGCAGAGGCGCCCTCAGACCCCAGACTCAGTGTCTAGCTCGCCCCAGCAGAGGCGCCCTCAGACCCCAGGCTCAGTGTCTAGCTCGCCCCAGCAGAGGCACCCTCAGACCCCAGGCTCAGTCTCTAGCTCGCCCCAGCAGAGGCACCCTCAGACCCCAGGCTCAGTCTCTAGCTCGCCCCAGCAGAGGCGCCCTCAGACCCCAGGGTCAGTCTCTAGCTCGCCCCAGCAGAGGCGCCCTCAGACCCCAGGCTCAGTGTCTAGCTCGCCCCAGCAGAGGCACCCTCAGACCCCAGGCTCAGTCTCTAGCTCGCCCCAGCAGAGGCACCCTCAGACCCCAGGCTCAGTCTCTAGCTCGCCCCAGCAGAGGCGCCCTCAGACCCCAGGCTCAGTCTCTAGCTCGCCCCAGCAGAGGCGCCCTCAGACCCCAGGGTCAGTCTCTAGCTCGCCCCAGCAGAGGCGCCCTCAGACCCCAGGCTTAGTGTCTAGCTTGCCCCAGCAGAGGCGCCCTCAGACCCCAGGCCCAGTCTCTAGCTCGCCTCAGCAGAGGCGCCCTCAGACCCCAGGCTCAGTCTCTAGCTCGCCCCAGCAGAGGCGCCCTCAGACCCCAGGGTCAGTCTCTAGCTCGCCCCAGCAGAGGCGCCCTCAGACCCCAGGCTTAGTGTCTAGCTTGCCCCAGCAGAGGCGCCCTCAGACCCCAGGCCCAGTCTCTAGCTCGCCTCAGCAGAGGCGCCCTCAGACCCCAGGCTCAGTCTCTAGCTCGCCCCAGCAGAGGCGCCCTCAGACCCCAGGCTTAGTGTCTAGCTTGCCCCAGCAGAGGCACCCTCAGAACCCAGGCCCAGTCTCTAGCTCGCCTCAGCAGAGGCGCCCTCAGACCCCAGGCTCAGTCTCTAGCTCGCCTCAGCAGAGGCACCCTCAGACCCCAGGCTCAGTCTCTAGCTCGCCTCAGCAGAGGCGCCCTCAGACCCCAGGCTCAGTCTCTAGCTCGCCTCAGCAGAGGCACCCTCAGACCCCAGGGTCAGTCTCTAGCTCGCCCCAGCAAAGGCGCCCTAAGACCCCAGGCTCAGTCTCTAGCTCGCCCCAGCAGAGGCACCCTCAGACCCCAGGCTCAGTCTCTACCTCGCCCCAGCAGAGGCACCCTCAGACCCCAGGCTTAGTCTCTAGCTCGCTCCAGCAGAGGCACCCTAAGACCCCAGGCTCAGTCTCTACCTCGCCCCAGCAGAGGCACCCTCAGACCCCAGGCTCAGTCTCTAGCTCGCCTCAGCAGAGGCACCCTCAGACCCCAGGCTCAGTCTCTAGCTCGCCTCAGCAGAGGCACCCTCAGACCCCAGGCTCAGTCTCTAGCTCGCCTCAGCAGAGGCACCCTCAGACCCCAGGCTCAGTCTCTAGCTCGCCTCAGCAGAGGCGCCCTCAGACCCCAGGCTCAGTCTCTAGCTCGCCTCAGCAGAGGCACCCTCAGACCCCAGGCTCAGTCTCTAGCTCGCCTCAGCAGAGGCTCCCTCAGACCCCAGGGTCAGTCTCTAGCTCGCCCCAGCAAAGGCGCCCTCAGACCCCAGGCTCAGTCTCTAGCTCACCCCAGCAGAGGCACCCTCAGACCCCAGACTCAGTCTCTCCCTCGCCCCAGCAGAGGTGCCCTCAGACCCCAGGCTCAGTCTCTAGCTCGCCTCAGCAGAGGCTCCCTCAGACCCCAGGCTCAGTCTCTAGCTCGCCCCAGTAGAGGCGCCCTCAGACCCCAGGCTCAGTCTCTACCTCGCCCCAGCAGAGGCCCCCTCAGACCCCAGGCTCAGTCTCTAGCTCGCCTCAGCAGAGGCGCCCTCAGACCCCAGGCTCAGTCTCTACCTCGCCTCAGCAGAGGCACCCTCAGACCCCAGGCTCAGTCTCTAGCTCGCCTCAGCAGAGGCACCCTCAGACCCCAGGCTCAGTCTCTAGCTCGCCTCAGCAGAGGCGCCCTCAGACCCCAGGCTCAGTCTCTAGCTCGCCTCAGCAGAGGCACCCTCAGACCCCAGGCTCAGTCTCTAGCTCGCCTCAGCAGAGGCTCCCTCAGACCCCAGGGTCAGTCTCTAGCTCGCCCCAGCAAAGGCGCCCTCAGACCCCAGGCTCAGTCTCTAGCTCACCCCAGCAGAGGCACCCTCAGACCCCAGACTCAGTCTCTCCCTCGCCCCAGCAGAGGTGCCCTCAGACCCCAGGCTCAGTCTCTAGCTCGCCTCAGCAGAGGCTCCCTCAGACCCCAGGCTCAGTCTCTAGCTCGCCCCAGTAGAGGCGCCCTCAGACCCCAGGCTCAGTCTCTACCTCGCCCCAGCAGAGGCCCCCTCAGACCCCAGGCTCAGTCTCTAGCTCGCCTCAGCAGAGGCGCCCTCAGACCCCAGGCTCAGTCTCTACCTCGCCCCAGCAGAGGCGCCCTCAGACCCCAGGCTTAGTCTCTAGCTCATCCCAACAGAGGCACCCTCAGACCCCAGGCTCAGTCTCTAGCTCATCCCAACAGAGGCGCCCTCAGACCCCAGGCTTAGTGTCTAGCTCGCCCCAGCAGAGGCGCCCGCAGACCCCAGGCTCAGTCTCTCCCTCGCCCCAGCAGAGGCACCCTCAGACCCCAGGCTCAGTCTCTAGCTCGCCCCAGCAGAGGCGCCCTCAGACCCCAGGCTCAGTCTCTAGCTCGCCTCAGCAGAGGCACCCTCAGACCCCAGGCTCAGTCTCTAGCTCGCCCCAGCAGAGGCACCCTCAGACCCCAGGCTCAGTCTCTAGCTCGCCTCAGCAGAGGCACCCTCAGACCCCAGGCTCAGTCTCTAGCTCGCCTCAGCAGAGGCGCCCTCAGAACCCAGGCTCAGTCTCTAGCTCGCCTCAGCAGAGGCACCCTCAGACCCCAGGCTCAGTCTCTAGCTCGCCTCAGCAGAGGCTCCCTCAGACCCCAGGGTCAGTCTCTAGCTCGCCCCAGCAAAGGCGCCCTCAGACCCCAGGCTCAGTCTCTAGCTCACCCCAGCAGAGGCACCCTCAGACCCCAGACTCAGTCTCTCCCTCGCCCCAGCAGAGGTGCCCTCAGACCCCAGGCTCAGTCTCTAGCTCGCCTCAGCAGAGGCTCCCTCAGACCCCAGGCTCAGTCTCTAGCTCGCCCCAGTAGAGGCGCCCTCAGACCCCAGGCTCAGTCTCTACCTCGCCCCAGCAGAGGCCCCCTCAGACCCCAGGCTCAGTCTCTAGCTCGCCTCAGCAGAGGCGCCCTCAGACCCCAGGCTCAGTCTCTACCTCGCCTCAGCAGAGGCACCCTCAGACCCCAGGCTCAGTCTCTAGCTCGCCTCAGCAGAGGCACCCTCAGACCCCAGGCTCAGTCTCTAGCTCGCCTCAGCAGAGGCGCCCTCAGACCCCAGGCTCAGTCTCTAGCTCGCCTCAGCAGAGGCACCCTCAGACCCCAGGCTCAGTCTCTAGCTCGCCTCAGCAGAGGCTCCCTCAGACCCCAGGGTCAGTCTCTAGCTCGCCCCAGCAAAGGCGCCCTCAGACCCCAGGCTCAGTCTCTAGCTCACCCCAGCAGAGGCACCCTCAGACCCCAGACTCAGTCTCTCCCTCGCCCCAGCAGAGGTGCCCTCAGACCCCAGGCTCAGTCTCTAGCTCGCCTCAGCAGAGGCTCCCTCAGACCCCAGGCTCAGTCTCTAGCTCGCCCCAGCAGAGGCACCCTCAGACCCCAGGCTCAGTCTCTAGCTCGCCCCAGCAGAGGCACCCTCAGACCCCAGGCTTAGTCTCTCCCTCGCCCCAGCAGAGGCGCCCTCAGACCCCAGGCTCAGTCTCTAGCTCGTCCCAGCAGAGGCGCCCTCAGACCCCAGGGTCAGTCTCTAGCTCGCCCTAGCAGAGGCTCCCTCAGACCCTAGGCTTAGTCTCTAGCTCGCCCCAGCAGAGGCGCCCTCAGACCCCAGACTCAGTGTCTAGCTCGCCCCAGCAGAGGCGCCCTCAGACCCCAGGCTCAGTGTCTAGCTCGCCCCAGCAGAGGCACCCTCAGACCCCAGGCTCAGTCTCTAGCTCGCCCCAGCAGAGGCACCCTCAGACCCCAGGCTCAGTCTCTAGCTCGCCCCAGCAGAGGCGCCCTCAGACCCCAGGGTCAGTCTCTAGCTCGCCCCAGCAGAGGCGCCCTCAGACCCCAGGCTCAGTGTCTAGCTCGCCCCAGCAGAGGCACCCTCAGACCCCAGGCTCAGTCTCTAGCTCGCCCCAGCAGAGGCACCCTCAGACCCCAGGCTCAGTCTCTAGCTCGCCCCAGCAGAGGCGCCCTCAGACCCCAGGCTCAGTCTCTAGCTCGCCCCAGCAGAGGCGCCCTCAGACCCCAGGGTCAGTCTCTAGCTCGCCCCAGCAGAGGCGCCCTCAGACCCCAGGCTTAGTGTCTAGCTTGCCCCAGCAGAGGCGCCCTCAGACCCCAGGCCCAGTCTCTAGCTCGCCTCAGCAGAGGCGCCCTCAGACCCCAGGCTCAGTCTCTAGCTCGCCCCAGCAGAGGCGCCCTCAGACCCCAGGGTCAGTCTCTAGCTCGCCCCAGCAGAGGCGCCCTCAGACCCCAGGCTTAGTGTCTAGCTTGCCCCAGCAGAGGCGCCCTCAGACCCCAGGCCCAGTCTCTAGCTCGCCTCAGCAGAGGCGCCCTCAGACCCCAGGCTCAGTCTCTAGCTCGCCCCAGCAGAGGCGCCCTCAGACCCCAGGCTTAGTGTCTAGCTTGCCCCAGCAGAGGCACCCTCAGAACCCAGGCCCAGTCTCTAGCTCGCCTCAGCAGAGGCGCCCTCAGACCCCAGGCTCAGTCTCTAGCTCGCCTCAGCAGAGGCACCCTCAGACCCCAGGCTCAGTCTCTAGCTCGCCTCAGCAGAGGCGCCCTCAGACCCCAGGCTCAGTCTCTAGCTCGCCTCAGCAGAGGCACCCTCAGACCCCAGGGTCAGTCTCTAGCTCGCCCCAGCAAAGGCGCCCTAAGACCCCAGGCTCAGTCTCTAGCTCGCCCCAGCAGAGGCACCCTCAGACCCCAGGCTCAGTCTCTACCTCGCCCCAGCAGAGGCACCCTCAGACCCCAGGCTTAGTCTCTAGCTCGCTCCAGCAGAGGCACCCTAAGACCCCAGGCTCAGTCTCTACCTCGCCCCAGCAGAGGCACCCTCAGACCCCAGGCTCAGTCTCTAGCTCGCCTCAGCAGAGGCACCCTCAGACCCCAGGCTCAGTCTCTAGCTCGCCTCAGCAGAGGCACCCTCAGACCCCAGGCTCAGTCTCTAGCTCGCCTCAGCAGAGGCACCCTCAGACCCCAGGCTCAGTCTCTAGCTCGCCTCAGCAGAGGCGCCCTCAGACCCCAGGCTCAGTCTCTAGCTCGCCTCAGCAGAGGCACCCTCAGACCCCAGGCTCAGTCTCTAGCTCGCCTCAGCAGAGGCTCCCTCAGACCCCAGGGTCAGTCTCTAGCTCGCCCCAGCAAAGGCGCCCTCAGACCCCAGGCTCAGTCTCTAGCTCACCCCAGCAGAGGCACCCTCAGACCCCAGACTCAGTCTCTCCCTCGCCCCAGCAGAGGTGCCCTCAGACCCCAGGCTCAGTCTCTAGCTCGCCTCAGCAGAGGCTCCCTCAGACCCCAGGCTCAGTCTCTAGCTCGCCCCAGTAGAGGCGCCCTCAGACCCCAGGCTCAGTCTCTACCTCGCCCCAGCAGAGGCCCCCTCAGACCCCAGGCTCAGTCTCTAGCTCGCCTCAGCAGAGGCGCCCTCAGACCCCAGGCTCAGTCTCTACCTCGCCTCAGCAGAGGCACCCTCAGACCCCAGGCTCAGTCTCTAGCTCGCCTCAGCAGAGGCACCCTCAGACCCCAGGCTCAGTCTCTAGCTCGCCTCAGCAGAGGCGCCCTCAGACCCCAGGCTCAGTCTCTAGCTCGCCTCAGCAGAGGCACCCTCAGACCCCAGGCTCAGTCTCTAGCTCGCCTCAGCAGAGGCTCCCTCAGACCCCAGGGTCAGTCTCTAGCTCGCCCCAGCAAAGGCGCCCTCAGACCCCAGGCTCAGTCTCTAGCTCACCCCAGCAGAGGCACCCTCAGACCCCAGACTCAGTCTCTCCCTCGCCCCAGCAGAGGTGCCCTCAGACCCCAGGCTCAGTCTCTAGCTCGCCTCAGCAGAGGCTCCCTCAGACCCCAGGCTCAGTCTCTAGCTCGCCCCAGTAGAGGCGCCCTCAGACCCCAGGCTCAGTCTCTACCTCGCCCCAGCAGAGGCCCCCTCAGACCCCAGGCTCAGTCTCTAGCTCGCCTCAGCAGAGGCGCCCTCAGACCCCAGGCTCAGTCTCTACCTCGCCCCAGCAGAGGCGCCCTCAGACCCCAGGCTTAGTCTCTAGCTCATCCCAACAGAGGCACCCTCAGACCCCAGGCTCAGTCTCTAGCTCATCCCAACAGAGGCGCCCTCAGACCCCAGGCTTAGTGTCTAGCTCGCCCCAGCAGAGGCGCCCGCAGACCCCAGGCTCAGTCTCTCCCTCGCCCCAGCAGAGGCACCCTCAGACCCCAGGCTCAGTCTCTAGCTCGCCCCAGCAGAGGCGCCCTCAGACCCCAGGCTCAGTCTCTAGCTCGCCTCAGCAGAGGCACCCTCAGACCCCAGGCTCAGTCTCTAGCTCGCCCCAGCAGAGGCACCCTCAGACCCCAGGCTCAGTCTCTAGCTCGCCTCAGCAGAGGCACCCTCAGACCCCAGGCTCAGTCTCTAGCTCGCCTCAGCAGAGGCGCCCTCAGAACCCAGGCTCAGTCTCTAGCTCGCCTCAGCAGAGGCACCCTCAGACCCCAGGCTCAGTCTCTAGCTCGCCTCAGCAGAGGCTCCCTCAGACCCCAGGGTCAGTCTCTAGCTCGCCCCAGCAAAGGCGCCCTCAGACCCCAGGCTCAGTCTCTAGCTCACCCCAGCAGAGGCACCCTCAGACCCCAGACTCAGTCTCTCCCTCGCCCCAGCAGAGGTGCCCTCAGACCCCAGGCTCAGTCTCTAGCTCGCCTCAGCAGAGGCTCCCTCAGACCCCAGGCTCAGTCTCTAGCTCGCCCCAGTAGAGGCGCCCTCAGACCCCAGGCTCAGTCTCTACCTCGCCCCAGCAGAGGCCCCCTCAGACCCCAGGCTCAGTCTCTAGCTCGCCTCAGCAGAGGCGCCCTCAGACCCCAGGCTCAGTCTCTACCTCGCCTCAGCAGAGGCACCCTCAGACCCCAGGCTCAGTCTCTAGCTCGCCTCAGCAGAGGCACCCTCAGACCCCAGGCTCAGTCTCTAGCTCGCCTCAGCAGAGGCGCCCTCAGACCCCAGGCTCAGTCTCTAGCTCGCCTCAGCAGAGGCACCCTCAGACCCCAGGCTCAGTCTCTAGCTCGCCTCAGCAGAGGCTCCCTCAGACCCCAGGGTCAGTCTCTAGCTCGCCCCAGCAAAGGCGCCCTCAGACCCCAGGCTCAGTCTCTAGCTCACCCCAGCAGAGGCACCCTCAGACCCCAGACTCAGTCTCTCCCTCGCCCCAGCAGAGGTGCCCTCAGACCCCAGGCTCAGTCTCTAGCTCGCCTCAGCAGAGGCTCCCTCAGACCCCAGGCTCAGTCTCTAGCTCGCCCCAGTAGAGGCGCCCTCAGACCCCAGGCTCAGTCTCTACCTCGCCCCAGCAGAGGCCCCCTCAGACCCCAGGCTCAGTCTCTAGCTCGCCTCAGCAGAGGCGCCCTCAGACCCCAGGCTCAGTCTCTAGCTCGCCTCAGCAGAGGTGCCCTCAGACCACAGACTCAGTCTCTAGCTCGCCCCAACAGAGGCACCCTCAGACCCCAGGCTCAGTCTCTAGCTCATCCCAACAGAGGCACCCTCAGACCCCAGGCTCAGTCTCTAGCTCGCCCCAGCAGAGGCGCCCTCAGACCCCAGGCTCAGTCTCTAGCTCGCCCCAACAGAGGCACCCTCAGACCCCAGGCTCAGTCTCTAGCTCGCCTCAGCAGAGGTGCCCTCAGACCACAGACTCAGTCTCTAGCTCGCCCCAGCAGAGGCGCCCTCAGACCCCAGGCTCAGTCTCTAGCTCGCCCCAGCAGAGGCGCCCTCAGACCCCAGGCTCAGTCTCTAGCTCGCCCCAGTAGAGGCGCCCTCAGACCCCAGGCTCAGTCTCTACCTCGCCCCAGCAGAGGCGCCCTCAGACCCCAGGCTCAGTCTCTAGCTCGCCTCAGCAGAGGCGCCCTCAGACCCCAGGCTCAGTCTCTAGCTCGCCTCAGCAGAGGTGCCCTCAGACCACAGACTCAGTCTCTAGCTCGCCCCAACAGAGGCACCCTCAGACCCCAGGCTCAGTCTCTAGCTCATCCCAACAGAGGCACCCTCAGACCCCAGGCTCAGTCTCTAGCTCGCCCCAGCAGAGGCGCCCTCAGACCCCAGGCTCAGTCTCTAGCTCGCCCCAGCAGAGGCGCCCTCAGACCCCAGGCTCAGTCTCTAGCTCGCCCCAGCAGAGGCACCCTCAGACCCCAGGCTCAGTCTCTAGCTCGCCCCAGCAGAGGCACCCTCAGACCCCAGACTCAGTCTCTCCCTCGCCCCAGCAGAGGTGCCCTCAGACCCTAGGCTCAGTCTCTACCTCGCCCCAGCAGAGGCGCCCTCAGACCCCAGGCTCAGTCTCTACCTCGCCCCGGGAGAGGCGCCCTCAGACCCCAGGCTCAGTCTCTAGCTCGCCCCAGCAGAGGCGCCCTCAGACCCCAGGCTCAGTCTCTAGCTCGCCCCAGCAGAGGCGCCCTCAGACCCCAGGCTCAGTCTCTAGCTCGGCCCGGGAGAGGCGCCCTCAGACCCCAGGCTCAGTCTCTACCTCGCCCCAGCAGAGGCGCCCTCAGACCCCAGGCTCAGTCTCTACCTCGCCCCGGGAGAGGCGCCCTCAGACCCCAGGCTCAGTCTCTAGCTCGCCCCAGCAGAGGCGCCCTCAGACCCCAGGCTCAGTCTCTAGCTCGACTCAGCAGAGGCACCCTCAGACCCCAGGCTCAGTCTCTAGCTCGCCCCAGCAGAGGCGCCCTCAGACCCCAGGCTCAGTCTCTAGCTCGCCCCAGTAGAGGCGCCCTCAGACCCCAGGCTCAGTCTCTACCTCGCCCCAGCAGAGGCGCCCTCAGACCCCAGGCTCAGTCTCTAGCTCGCCTCAGCAGAGGCGCCCTCAGACCCCAGGCTCAGTCTCTAGCTCGCCTCAGCAGAGGTGCCCTCAGACCACAGACTCAGTCTCTAGCTCGCCCCAACAGAGGCACCCTCAGACCCCAGGCTCAGTCTCTAGCTCATCCCAACAGAGGCACCCTCAGACCCCAGGCTCAGTCTCTAGCTCGCCCCAGCAGAGGCGCCCTCAGACCCCAGGCTCAGTCTCTAGCTCGCCCCAGCAGAGGCGCCCTCAGACCCCAGGCTCAGTCTCTAGCTCGCCCCAGCAGAGGCACCCTCAGACCCCAGGCTCAGTCTCTAGCTCGCCCCAGCAGAGGCACCCTCAGACCCCAGACTCAGTCTCTCCCTCGCCCCAGCAGAGGTGCCCTCAGACCCTAGGCTCAGTCTCTAGCTCGCCCCAGGAGAGGCACCCTCAGACCCCAGGCTCAGTCTCTACCTCGCCCCAGCAGAGGCGCCCTCAGACCCCAGGCTCAGTCTCTAGCTCGCCCCAGCAGAGGCGCCCTCAGACCCCAGGCTCAGTCTCTAGCTCGCCCCAGCAGAGGCGCCCTCAGACCCCAGGCCCAGTCTCTAGCTCGCCCCAGCAGAGGCGCCCTCAGACCCCAGGCTCAGTCTCTACCTCGCCCCGGGAGAGGCGCCCTCAGACCCCAGGCTCAGTCTCTACCTCGCCCCAGCAGAGGCGCCCTCAGACCCCAGGCTCAGTCTCTACCTCGCCCCAGCAGAGGCGCCCTCAGACCCCAGGCCCAGTCTCTAGCTCGCCCCAGCAGAGGCACCCTCAGACCCCAGACTCAGTCTCTCCCTCGCCCCAGCAGAGGTGCCCTCAGACCCTAGGCTCAGTCTCTAGCTCGCCCCAGGAGAGGCACCCTCAGACCCCAGGCTCAGTCTCTACCTCGCCCCAGCAGAGGTGCCCTCAGACCCCAGGCTCAGTCTCTAGCTCGCCCCAGCAGAGGCGCCCTCAGACCCCAGGCTCAGTCTCTAGCTCGCCCCAGCAGAGGCGCCCTCAGACCCCAGGCCCAGTCTCTAGCTCGCCCCAGCAGAGGCGCCCTCAGACCCCAGGCTCAGTCTCTACCTCGCCCCGGGAGAGGCGCCCTCAGACCCCAGGCTCAGTCTCTACCTCGCCCCAGCAGAGGCACCCTCAGACCCCAGGCTCAGTCTCTACCTCGCCCCAGCAGAGGCGCCCTCAGACCCCAGGCTCAGTCTCTACCTCGCCCCAGCAGAGGCGCCCTCTGACCCCAGGCCCAGTCTCTAGCTCGCCCCAGCAGAGGCACCCTCAGACCCCAGACTCAGTCTCTAGCTCGCCCCAGCAGAGGCACCCTCAGACCCCAGGCTCAGTCTCTAGCTCGCCCCAGCAGAGGCGCCCTCAGACCCCAGGCCCAGTCTCTAGCTCGCCCCAGCAGAGGCGCCCTCAGACCCCAGGCTCAGTCTCTACCTCGCCCCGGGAGAGGCGCCCTCAGACCCCAGGCTCAGTCTCTACCTCGCCCCAGCAGAGGCACCCTCAGACCCCAGGCTCAGTCTCTACCTCGCCCCAGCAGAGGCGCCCTCAGACCCCAGGCTCAGTCTCTACCTCGCCCCAGCAGAGGCGCCCTCTGACCCCAGGCCCAGTCTCTAGCTCGCCCCAGCAGAGGCACCCTCAGACCCCAGACTCAGTCTCTAGCTCGCCCCAGCAGAGGCACCCTCAGACCCCAGGCTCAGTCTCTAGCTCGCCCCAGCAGAGGCACCCTCAGACCCCATACTCAGTCTCTAGCTCGCCCCAGCAGAGGCACCCTCAGACCCCAGGCTCAGTCTCTAGCTCGCCCCAGCAGAGGCACCCTCAGACCCCAGGCTCAGTCTCTAGCTCGCCCCAGCAGAGGCACCCTCAGACCCCAGGCTCAGTCTCTAGCTCGCCCCAGCAGAGGCACCCTCAGACCCCAGGCTCAGTCTCTAGCTCGCCCCAGCAGAGGCACCCTCAGACCCCAGACTCAGTCTCTAGCTCGCCCCAGCAGAGGCGCCCTCAGACCCCAGGCCCAGTCTCTAGCTCGCCCCAGCAGAGGCACCCTCAGACCCCAGACTCAGTCTCTAGCTCGCCCCAGCAGAGGCACCCTCAGACCCCAGGCTCAGTCTCTAGCTCGCCCCAGCAGAGGCACCCTCAGACCCCAGGCTCAGTCTCTAGCTCGCCCCAGCAGAGGCGTCCTCAGACCCCAGGCTCAGTCTCTACCTCGCCCCAGCAGAGGCGCCCTCAGACCCCAGGCCCAGTCTCTAGCTCGCCCCAGCAGAGGCACCCTCAGACCCCAGACTCAGTCTCTCCCTCGCCCCAGCAGAGGTGCCCTCAGACCCTAGGCTCAGTCTCTAGCTCGCCCCAGGAGAGGCACCCTCAGACCCCAGGCTCAGTCTCTACCTCGCCCCAGCAGAGGCGCCCTCAGACCCCAGGCTCAGTCTCTAGCTCGCCCCAGCAGAGGCGCCCTCAGACCCCAGGCTCAGTCTCTAGCTCGCCCCAGCAGAGGCGCCCTCAGACCCCAGGCCCAGTCTCTAGCTCGCCCCAGCAGAGGCGCCCTCAGACCCCAGGCTCAGTCTCTACCTCGCCCCGGGAGAGGCGCCCTCAGACCCCAGGCTCAGTCTCTACCTCGCCCCAGCAGAGGCACCCTCAGACCCCAGGCTCAGTCTCTACCTCGCCCCAGCAGAGGCGCCCTCAGACCCCAGGCTCAGTCTCTACCTCGCCCCAGCAGAGGCGCCCTCTGACCCCAGGCCCAGTCTCTAGCTCGCCCCAGCAGAGGCACCCTCAGACCCCAGACTCAGTCTCTAGCTCGCCCCAGCAGAGGCACCCTCAGACCCCAGGCTCAGTCTCTAGCTCGCCCCAGCAGAGGCGCCCTCAGACCCCAGGCCCAGTCTCTAGCTCGCCCCAGCAGAGGCGCCCTCAGACCCCAGGCTCAGTCTCTACCTCGCCCCGGGAGAGGCGCCCTCAGACCCCAGGCTCAGTCTCTACCTCGCCCCAGCAGAGGCACCCTCAGACCCCAGGCTCAGTCTCTACCTCGCCCCAGCAGAGGCGCCCTCAGACCCCAGGCTCAGTCTCTACCTCGCCCCAGCAGAGGCGCCCTCTGACCCCAGGCCCAGTCTCTAGCTCGCCCCAGCAGAGGCACCCTCAGACCCCAGGCTCAGTCTCTAGCTCGCCCCAGCAGAGGCACCCTCAGACCCCAGGCTCAGTCTCTAGCTCGCCCCAGCAGAGGCACCCTCAGACCCCAGGCTCAGTCTCTAGCTCGCCCCAGCAGAGGCACCCTCAGACCCCAGGCTCAGTCTCTAGCTCGCCCCAGCAGAGGCACCCTCAGACCCCAGACTCAGTCTCTAGCTCGCCCCAGCAGAGGCGCCCTCAGACCCCAGGCCCAGTCTCTAGCTCGCCCCAGCAGAGGCACCCTCAGACCCCAGACTCAGTCTCTAGCTCGCCCCAGCAGAGGCACCCTCAGACCCCAGGCTCAGTCTCTAGCTCGCCCCAGCAGAGGCACCCTCAGACCCCAGGCTCAGTCTCTAGCTCGCCCCAGCAGAGGCGTCCTCAGACCCCAGGCTTAGTCTCTACCTCGCCCCAGCAGAGGCACCCTCAGACCCCAGACTCAGTCTCTAGCTCGCCCCAGCAGAGGCGCCCTCAGACCCCAGTACGGAGTGAGGACATGCTTCTTCGGCTACCACTCTCGCAAAGGTGGCGGCTGCACAGGCAGGGCGCATGTCACTGCCCTCCACCCCCAGCCATATGGTGCCCGGCTGCTCTCCGCGCAGCGTGCGCCGGGGAAGCTGAGATAAATGACACTCGAGCAAACAGCAGGAACACATATCGTGGCATCACGCCCCTCCCCCTGCTCAGGAATGTGCGGCCCCGCAGACACATTTGTTGCAAGTCCCTGGTGGAGACGTCTCTTCAGTGAAATCGGAGGAGCCGAGATACTCACTACAGTCGGTTTAGAGGTGATAATGGCCGAGGAGGGGAAAGGGTGGGTGAAGAGGGCCCTTCTCTGGCCCTCTGCTGCGGACAGGAAGAGTTGGGGCCTTGTCAGGGGTGGCACGGTCAGCCTGGAAGCAGGGGCTTGGCTGCCAGTGGTGCAGCAGGTGCAGTGGCACCGGGCCCAGGAGCCTGAGAGCACCACTGAACCCTGATTATCACTGTATTTCACAGTTCAGACAGCAGCCAGGGGTCCCGCTTGCTTCCTTGCACAGCTGCCCATGACACATTGACGACACCACTGCCTGCCAGAGGTTGGATTCGACCCCAACCTTACCTGCATGTCTACTTCTGCAGCGCCTCGTGCACTATGTCTTCTCCGAGCTCCGACAAAATATTATTAAATGAAAAGTCTGGGTACTGCATCTCATCCGTACGGTAAAAGGGCTGAGAAGTGGGCAGCGCAATGGTGTGTCCTTCTGGGATTAAGGCTGATGTGGCAGCTGTGAAAACAAGAAGCCTCGTTTGTTTGTTTTTCTTGGCCACCCTTTTTGAACAAATTGTGTGATCTTGGACATATGGTCAGTCAGTGCCATCATTTGCCAAAATAGCAGCGTGTGATAAGTGATAACATAATACTACACGTAGAGTTACATATGGAGACCACGGATGTCCCTGCTGAGATACCCTTGTGAGTCAGTGTAGAGTAGGCACACAATGCTGCCTCTACTGGTGGCCCTGGCCCCGCCCACAGAGCTCGCGCAGACCGTTCACGGGTCCCAGGAACGGGGCCACCATCAAGGCTGCCAAGTGAGTGTTGCACGAATGAAAGTGAGCGCTAACTTCACCTCTCTTTTGAAAGTTTAGAGACAAGGAATGCAGGTTGTAAACACATTCGCGATTATTTTAAGCTACGAGAACTTCCTTTCTCTCTTGCCAAAGCATGCACAGCAGCGGTGCTTTAAATGGGCTGGGGCTGTCCGGTACTGAGTACTGGCATGGATTTCATTGAAAGGGAGAGTGCTAGCACTTATTATCGAGGGTGTAGTACCTTGAATGAGAGAGTACCAGGACTTCTCAGTAAGGCTGTAATATTTTGAACGGGAGAGTAGTGGCACTTCTCAACTGGGGTGTAATACTTTTAATGAGAGAGTAGTGGCACTTCTCAGCTGGGGTGTAATACTTTTAATGGGAGAGTAGTGGCACTTCTCAGCTGGGGTGTAATACTGTTAATGGGAGAGTATAGCAATTCTCAGTAAGACTGTAATACTTTGAACGGGAGAGTAGTAGCACTTCTCAGCGGGGGGGGTGTAATACTTTGAACGGGAGAGTAGTGGCACTTCTCAGCGGGGTGGGGGGTTTAACACTTTGAACGGGAGAGTAGTGGCACTTCTCTGCGGGGGGTGTAATACTTTGAACGGGAGAGTAGTGGCACTTCTCTGCGGGGGGGTGTAATACTTTGAACGGGAGAGTAGTGGGACTTCTCAGCTGGGGTGTAATGCTTTTAATGGGAAAGTAGTGGCACTTCTCAGCTGGAGTGTAATACTTTTAGTGGGAGAGTAGTGGCACTTCTCAGCTGGAGTGTAATACTTTTAGTGGGAAAGTAGTGGCACTTCTCAGCTGGGGTGTAATACTTTTAGTGGGAGAGTAGTGGCACTTCTCAGCTGGGGTGTAATACTTTTAGGGGCAGATTTACAATAAGTGACGCATCCCTGCATATCAGCAGGGATGCGCCACTTATTGTGCGCCATGCCTACTCCACCATGGATGCGCCGCATTTACAATGCGGCGCACCATGGGGAAACAAGCATTTACAATGCAATGGTTTTGCCTTTGTTAAAGTTAGAGCTATTGGCATTGCTCTTGACACTCTGAAGCTCCACTCTGAAGCTCCACTCTGCACTCTGAAGCTCCACTCTGCACTCTGAAGCTCCACTCTGCACTCTGAAGCTCCACTCTGCACTCTGAAGCTCCACTCTGCACTCTGAAGCTGCACTCTGAAGCTCCACTCTGCACTCTGAAGCTGCACTCTGAAGCTCCACTCTGAAGCTCCACTCTGAAGCTCCACTCTGAAGCTCCACTCTGAAGCTCCACTCTGAAGCTCCACTCTGAAGCTCCACTCTGAAGCTCCACTCTGCACTCTGAAGCTCCACTCTGCACTCTGAAGCTCCACTCTGCACTCTGAAGCTCCACTCTGCACTCTGAAGCTGCACTCTGAAGCTCCACTCTGCAGCTGCACTCTGAAGCTGCACTCTGAAGCTCCACTCTGAAGCTGCACTCTGAAGCTCCACTCTGAAGCTCCACTCTGAAGCTCCACTCTGAAGCTCCACTCTGAAGCTCCACTCTGAAGCTCCACTCTGAAGCTCCACTCTGCACTCTGAAGCTCCACTCTGCACTCTGAAGCTCCACTCTGAAGCTCCACTCTGCACTCTGAAGCTCCACTCTGCACTCTGAAGCTCCACTCTGAAGCTCCACTCTGCACTCTGAAGCTCCACTCTGAATCTGCACTCTGAAGCTCCACTCTGCAGCTCCACTCTGCACTCTGAAGCTCCACTCTGAATCTGCACTCTGAAGCTCCACTCTGCACTCTGAAGCTCCACTCTGAATCTGCACTCTGATGCTCCACTCTGAATCTGCACTCTGAAGCTCCACTCTGCACTCTGAATCTGCACTCTGAAGCTCCACTCTGCACTCTGAATCTGCACTCTGCAGCTCCACTCTGAATCTGCAGCTCCACTCTGCACTCTGCAGCTCCACTCTGAATCTGCAGCTCCACTCTGAAGCTCCACTCTGAAGCTCCACTCTGAAGCTCCACTCTGAAGCTCCACTCTGAAGCTCCACTCTGAAGCTCCACTCTGCACTCTGAAGCTCCACTCTGCACTCTGAAGCTCCACTCTGAAGCTGCACTCTGAAGCTCCACTCTGAAGCTCCACTCTGAAGCTCCACTCTGAAGCTCCACTCTGAAGCTCCACTCTGAAGCTCCACTCTGAAGCTCCACTCTGAAGCTCCACTCTGAAGCTCCACTCTGCACTCTGAAGCTCCACTCTGAAGCTCCACTCTGCACTCTGAAGCTCCACTCTGAATCTGCACTCTGAAGCTCCACTCTGCACTCTGAAGCTCCACTCTGAAGCTCCACTCTGAAGCTCCACTCTGCACTCTGAAGCTCCACTCTGAAGCTCCACTCTGCACTCTGAAGCTCCACTCTGAAGCTCCACTCTGCACTCTGAAGCTCCACTCTGAAGCTCCACTCTGCACTCTGAAGCTCCACTCTGAAGCTCCACTCTGCACTCTGAAGCTCCACTCTGAAGCTCCACTCTGCACTCTGAAGCTCCACTCTGAAGCTCCACTCTGCACTCTGAAGCTCCACTCTGAAGCTCCACTCTGAAGCTCCACTCTGAAGCTCCACTCTGCACTCTGAAGCTCCACTCTGAAGCTCCACTCTGCACTCTGAAGCTCCACTCTGAAGCTCCACTCTGCACTCTGAAGCTCCACTCTGAAGCTCCACTCTGCACTCTGAAGCTCCACTCTGAAGCTCCACTCTGAAGCTCCACTCTGCACTCTGAAGCTCCACTCTGCACTCTGAAGCTCCACTCTGCACTCTGAAGCTCCACTCTGCACTCTGAAGCTCCACTCTGAATCTGCACTCTGAAGCTCCACTCTGAAGCTCCACTCTGAAGCTCCACTCTGAATCTCCACTCTGAAGCTCCACTCTGAAGCTCCACTCTGAAGCTCCACTCTGAAGCTCCACTCTGAAGCTCCACTCTGAAGCTCCACTCTGAAGCTCCACTCTGAAGCTCCACTCTGAAGCTCCACTCTGCACTCTGAAGCTCCACTCTGAAGCTCCACTCTGAAGCTCCACTCTGAAGCTCCACTCTGAAGCTCCACTCTGAAGCTCCACTCTGCACTCTGAAGCTCCACTCTGAAGCTCCACTCTGAAGCTCCACTCTGAAGCTCCACTCTGAAGCTCCACTCTGAAGCTCCACTCTGAAGCTCCACTCTGAAGCTCCACTCTGAAGCTCCACTCTGAAGCTCCACTCTGAAGCTCCACTCTGAATCTGCACTCTGAAGCTCCACTCTGCACTCTGAAGCTCCACTCTGCACTCTGAAGCTCCACTCTGCACTCTGAAGCTCCACTCTGCACTCTGAAGCTCCACTCTGCACTCTGAAGCTCCACTCTGCACTCTGAAGCTCCACTCTGAAGCTCCACTCTGAAGCTCCACTCTGCACTCTGAAGCTCCACTCTGCACTCTGAAGCTCCACTCTCCACTCTGAAGCTCCACTCTGAAGCTCCACTCTCCACTCTGAAGCTCCACTCTCCACTCTGAAGCTCCACTCTGAAGCTCCACTCTCCACTCTGAAGCTCCACTCTGAAGCTCCACTCTCCACTCTGAAGCTCCACTCTGAAGCTCCACTCTGAAGCTCCACTCTGAAGCTCCACTCTGAAGCTCCACTCTGAAGCTCCACTCTCCACTCTGAAGCTCCACTCTGAAGCTCCACTCTGAAGCTCCACTCTGAAGCTCCACTCTGAAGCTCCACTCTGAAGCTCCACTCTGAAGCTCCACTCTGAAGCTCCACTCTGAAGCTCCACTCTGAAGCTCCACTCTGCACTCTGAAGCTCCACTCTGAATCTGCACTCTGAAGCTCCACTCTGCACTCTGAAGCTCCACTCTGAAGCTGCACTCTGAAGCTCCAATCTGAAGCTCCACTCTGAAGCTCCACTCTGAAGCTCCACTCTGAAGCTCCACTCTGAAGCTCCACTCTGAAGCTCCACTCTGAAGCTCCACTCTGAAGCTCCACTCTGAAGCTCCACTCTGCACTCTGAAGCTCCACTCTGAAGCTCCACTCTGCACTCTGAAGCTCCACTCTGAATCTGCACTCTGAAGCTCCACTCTGCACTCTGAAGCTCCACTCTGAAGCTCCACTCTGAAGCTCCACTCTGCACTCTGAAGCTCCACTCTGAAGCTCCACTCTGCACTCTGAAGCTCCACTCTGAAGCTCCACTCTGCACTCTGAAGCTCCACTCTGAAGCTCCACTCTGCACTCTGAAGCTCCACTCTGAAGCTCCACTCTGCACTCTGAAGCTCCACTCTGCACTCTGAAGCTCCACTCTGAAGCTCCACTCTGCACTCTGAAGCTCCACTCTGAATCTGCACTCTGAAGCTCCACTCTGCACTCTGCAGCTCCACTCTGAAGCTCCACTCTGAAGCTCCACTCTGCACTCTGCAGCTCCACTCTGCAGCTCCACTCTGAAGCTCCACTCTGAAGCTCCACTCTGAAGCTCCACTCTGCACTCTGAAGCTCCACTCTGAAGCTCCACTCTGAAGCTCCACTCTGAAGCTCCACTCTGAAGCTCCACTCTGAAGCTCCACTCTGAAGCTCCACTCTGAAGCTCCACTCTGAAGCTCCACTCTGCACTCTGAAGCTCCACTCTGAAGCTCCACTCTGCACTCTGAAGCTCCACTCTGAAGCTCCACTCTGCACTCTGAAGCTCCACTCTGAAGCTCCACTCTGCACTCTGAAGCTCCACTCTGAAGCTCCACTCTGCACTCTGAAGCTCCACTCTGCACTCTGAAGCTCCACTCTGAAGCTCCACTCTGCACTCTGAAGCTCCACTCTGAAGCTCCACTCTGAAGCTCCACTCTGAAGCTCCACTCTGAAGCTCCACTCTGAAGCTCCACTCTGAATCTGCACTCTGAAGCTCCACTCTGCACTCTGAAGCTCCACTCTGAAGCTCCACTCTGAAGCTCCACTCTGAAGCTCCACTCTGAAGCTCCACTCTGAAGCTCCACTCTGAAGCTCCACTCTGAAGCTCCACTCTGCACTCTGAAGCTCCACTCTGAATCTGCACTCTGAAGCTCCACTCTGCACTCTGAAGCTCCACTCTGAATCTGCACTCTGAAGCTCCACTCTGCACTCTGAAGCTCCACTCTGCACTCTGAAGCTCCACTCTGCACTCTGAAGCTCCACTCTGAAGCTCCACTCTGCACTCTGAAGCTCCACTCTGCACTCTGAAGCTCCACTCTGAAGCTCCACTCTGAAGCTCCACTCTGAAGCTCCACTCTGAAGCTCCACTCTGCACTCTGAAGCTCCACTCTGAAGCTCCACTCTGAAGCTCCACTCTGAAGCTCCACTCTGAAGCTCCACTCTGAAGCTCCACTCTGAAGCTCCACTCTGCACTCTGAAGCTCCACTCTGAAGCTCCACTCTGAAGCTCCACTCTGAAGCTCCACTCTGAAGCTCCACTCTGAAGCTCCACTCTGAAGCTCCACTCTGAAGCTCCACTCTGCACTCTGAAGCTCCACTCTGAAGCTCCACTCTGCACTCTGAAGCTCCACTCTGAATCTGCACTCTGAAGCTCCACTCTGCACTCTGAAGCTCCACTCTGAAGCTCCACTCTGAAGCTCCACTCTGCACTCTGAAGCTCCACTCTGAAGCTCCACTCTGCACTCTGAAGCTCCACTCTGAAGCTCCACTCTGCACTCTGAAGCTCCACTCTGAAGCTCCACTCTGCACTCTGAAGCTCCACTCTGAAGCTCCACTCTGCACTCTGAAGCTCCACTCTGCACTCTGAAGCTCCACTCTGAAGCTCCACTCTGCACTCTGAAGCTCCACTCTGAATCTGCACTCTGAAGCTCCACTCTGCACTCTGCAGCTCCACTCTGAAGCTCCACTCTGAAGCTCCACTCTGCACTCTGCAGCTCCACTCTGCAGCTCCACTCTGAAGCTCCACTCTGAAGCTCCACTCTGAAGCTCCACTCTGCACTCTGAAGCTCCACTCTGAAGCTCCACTCTGAAGCTCCACTCTGAAGCTCCACTCTGAAGCTCCACTCTGAAGCTCCACTCTGAAGCTCCACTCTGAAGCTCCACTCTGCACTCTGAAGCTCCACTCTGAAGCTCCACTCTGCACTCTGAAGCTCCACTCTGAAGCTCCACTCTGCACTCTGAAGCTCCACTCTGAAGCTCCACTCTGCACTCTGAAGCTCCACTCTGAAGCTCCACTCTGCACTCTGAAGCTCCACTCTGCACTCTGAAGCTCCACTCTGAAGCTCCACTCTGCACTCTGAAGCTCCACTCTGAAGCTCCACTCTGAAGCTCCACTCTGAAGCTCCACTCTGAAGCTCCACTCTGAAGCTCCACTCTGAATCTGCACTCTGAAGCTCCACTCTGCACTCTGAAGCTCCACTCTGAAGCTCCACTCTGAAGCTCCACTCTGAAGCTCCACTCTGAAGCTCCACTCTGAAGCTCCACTCTGAAGCTCCACTCTGAAGCTCCACTCTGAAGCTCCACTCTGCACTCTGAAGCTCCACTCTGAATCTGCACTCTGAAGCTCCACTCTGCACTCTGAAGCTCCACTCTGAATCTGCACTCTGAAGCTCCACTCTGCACTCTGAAGCTCCACTCTGCACTCTGAAGCTCCACTCTGCACTCTGAAGCTCCACTCTGAAGCTCCACTCTGCACTCTGAAGCTCCACTCTGCACTCTGAAGCTCCACTCTGAAGCTCCACTCTGAAGCTCCACTCTGAAGCTCCACTCTGAAGCTCCACTCTGCACTCTGAAGCTCCACTCTGAAGCTCCACTCTGAAGCTCCACTCTGAAGCTCCACTCTGAAGCTCCACTCTGCACTCTGAAGCTCCACTCTGAAGCTCCACTCTGAAGCTCCACTCTGAAGCTCCACTCTGAAGCTCCACTCTGAAGCTCCACTCTGAAGCTCCACTCTGCACTCTGAAGCTCCACTCTGAAGCTCCACTCTGAAGCTCCACTCTGAAGCTCCACTCTGAAGCTCCACTCTGAAGCTCCACTCTGAAGCTCCACTCTGAAGCTCCACTCTGAATCTGCACTCTGAAGCTCCACTCTGCACTCTGAAGCTCCACTCTGCACTCTGAAGCTCCACTCTGCACTCTGAAGCTCCACTCTGCACTCTGAAGCTCCACTCTGCACTCTGAAGCTCCACTCTGCACTCTGAAGCTCCACTCTGAAGCTCCACTCTGAAGCTCCACTCTGCACTCTGAAGCTCCACTCTGCACTCTGAAGCTCCACTCTGAAGCTCCACTCTCCACTCTGAAGCTCCACTCTCCACTCTGAAGCTCCACTCTGAAGCTCCACTCTCCACTCTGAAGCTCCACTCTGAAGCTCCACTCTCCACTCTGAAGGTCCACTCTGAAGCTCCACTCTGAAGCTCCACTCTGAAGCTCCACTCTGAAGCTCCACTCTGAAGCTCCACTCTGAAGCTCCACTCTGAAGCTCCACTCTCCACTCTGAAGCTCCACTCTGAAGCTCCACTCTGAAGCTCCACTCTGAAGCTCCACTCTGAAGCTCCACTCTGAAGCTCCACTCTGAAGCTCCACTCTGAAGCTCCACTCTGCACTCTGAAGCTCCACTCTGAATCTGCACTCTGAAGCTCCACTCTGCACTCTGAAGCTCCACTCTGAAGCTGCACTCTGAAGCTCCACTCTGAAGCTCCACTCTGAAGCTCCACTCTGAAGCTCCACTCTGAAGCTCCACTCTGAAGCTCCACTCTGAAGCTCCACTCTGAAGCTCCACTCTGAAGCTCCACTCTGCACTCTGAAGCTCCACTCTGAAGCTCCACTCTGCACTCTGAAGCTCCACTCTGAATCTGCACTCTGAAGCTCCACTCTGCACTCTGAAGCTCCACTCTGAAGCTCCACTCTGAAGCTCCACTCTGCACTCTGAAGCTCCACTCTGAAGCTCCACTCTGCACTCTGAAGCTCCACTCTGAAGCTCCACTCTGCACTCTGAAGCTCCACTCAGAAGCTCCACTCTGCACTCTGAAGCTCCACTCTGAAGCTCCACTCTGCACTCTGAAGCTCCACTCTGCACTCTGAAGCTCCACTCTGAAGCTCCACTCTGCACTCTGAAGCTCCACTCTGAATCTGCACTCTGAAGCTCCACTCTGCACTCTGCAGCTCCACTCTGAAGCTCCACTCTGAAGCTCCACTCTGCACTCTGCAGCTCCACTCTGCAGCTCCACTCTGAAGCTCCACTCTGAAGCTCCACTCTGAAGCTCCACTCTGCACTCTGAAGCTCCACTCTGAAGCTCCACTCTGAAGCTCCACTCTGAAGCTCCACTCTGAAGCTCCACTCTGAAGCTCCACTCTGAAGCTCCACTCTGCACTCTGAAGCTCCACTCTGAAGCTCCACTCTGCACTCTGAAGCTCCACTCTGAAGCTCCACTCTGCACTCTGAAGCTCCACTCTGAAGCTCCACTCTGCACTCTGAAGCTCCACTCTGAAGCTCCACTCTGCACTCTGAAGCTCCACTCTGCACTCTGAAGCTCCACTCTGAAGCTCCACTCTGCACTCTGAAGCTCCACTCTGAAGCTGCACTCTGAAGCTCCACTCTGAAGCTCCACTCTGAAGCTCCACTCTGAAGCTCCACTCTGAAGCTCCACTCTGAATCTGCACTCTGAAGCTCCACTCTGCACTCTGAAGCTCCACTCTGAAGCTCCACTCTGAAGCTCCACTCTGAAGCTCCACTCTGAAGCTCCACTCTGAAGCTCCACTCTGAAGCTCCACTCTGCACTCTGAAGCTCCACTCTGAATCTGCACTCTGAAGCTCCACTCTGCACTCTGAAGCTCCACTCTGAATCTGCACTCTGAAGCTCCACTCTGCACTCTGAAGCTCCACTCTGCACTCTGAAGCTCCACTCTGCACTCTGAAGCTCCACTCTGAAGCTCCACTCTGCACTCTGAAGCTCCACTCTGCACTCTGAAGCTCCACTCTGAAGCTCCACTCTGAAGCTCCACTCTGAAGCTCCACTCTGAAGCTCCACTCTGCACTCTGAAGCTCCACTCTGAAGCTCCACTCTGAAGCTCCACTCTGAAGCTCCACTCTGAAGCTCCACTCTGAAGCTCCACTCTGAAGCTCCACTCTGCACTCTGAAGCTCCACTCTGAAGCTCCACTCTGCACTCTGAAGCTCCACTCTGAAGCTCCACTCTGCACTCTGAAGCTCCACTCTGAAGCTCCACTCTGCACTCTGAAGCTCCACTCTGCACTCTGAAGCTCCACTCTGAAGCTCCACTCTGCACTCTGAAGCTCCACTCTGCACTCTGAAGCTCCACTCTGAAGCTCCACTCTGCACTCTGAAGCTCCACTCTGAATCTGCACTCTGAAGCTCCACTCTGCACTCTGAAGCTCCACTCTGAATCTGCACTCTGAAGCTCCACTCTGAAGCTCCACTCTGAAGCTCCACTCTGAAGCTGCACTCTGAAGCTCCACTCTGAAGCTCCACTCTGAAGCTCCACTCTGAAGCTCCACTCTGAAGCTCCACTCTGAAGCTCCACTGAAGCTACACACCGCGCAGGGCAGCTCTGGATGCTGATGCGAGAGGCCAGCTGGGAGGCGCGCTGCTCGTCTTCCTGCTCGTGCTGACTCGGAGAGAAAACTTGTTTTCATTGGGAGAGCGGCCTTCAAAGACCCGGTCACTGCGCCTCTCCGAGTGTTTAGCTTGGGATAAAATGGGCGCAGTGTTGTGGTGATGACAGTAGAGCAAGGGAGGTGCCGGCAATGCCGGACCAGACTCGGGGGCGTTCCCGGCGTCGCGTGACGTCGGCAAAAGGCAAAGAATGTCAGGAACGCCCCCGTGTCTGGTCCGGCATTGACGGACAGGCCCCTCGTCCAATGGCAAGGCTCCGTTTACGGAGCCAGCCAATCAATGACGAGGGCCGACCCAAAGCACCCTACAGTTCTCAACAGGATTTCGCCTGCGCGAAAAGCTGCGCAGAGCGCAGCTTTCGCTAGGCAAAACCTAAAAACGGCACAGATGCCGTAAAAGTGGCGCATTGCTGGAGTTGCGTCGCAAGCCCGACGCAGCTCCAGCAATGCTCTGGGGAGCCCTATCTTCTTAATGCTGCGTCAATCCTTACGCCTGCTTCAAGCAGGCGCAGGGTTTTGACGCAGCTTGGGCCCAAAAGTGACTGAGTGAAATCAGCCACTTTTAGGAGGCGTTCCTGCGCTGGAATGCCCCCCCCTGCGCAGGAACGCCTCCTTTTGGCGCAGGGCTTTACAATGTGACGCATCTCCCAGATGCGTCACGTTGTAAGGGGCAGATTTATGTTAACTGGCGCATCCCCAGGGATGCGCCAGTTAATGTGCACCACAGTGCGCCACTGCTCCGCCACCCATGGTGCGCCGCATTTACAATGCGACGCACCATGGTGCAAGGCAGTGAAGATGCGTGACGCATCTCTCGGCGTACGGGTGGCGCATTGCAGGTTTGCGACATGACTCCTGCAATGCACAGGGGCCACCTCTTCAATTCATGGTGCGTCACCCTTACGCCTGCTTCAAGCAGGCGTAAGGAATTGATGTAGAAAGTGACTGAGTGAAATATCATAGATTTCACTCAGCCACTTTTAGGAGGCGTTCCTGCGCAGGAACGCCCCCTCCTGCGCAGGAACGCCTCCTTATGGCGCAGGGCTTTCCAACGTGACGCCCCATTAAGTGACGCAATTGCGGCGCAAAGAGGCGCAAGGGCCTCATAAATCTGCCCCTAAGTGCCCCGCACCAGGGTGCATCTTTTGCGCCGCCGCTGCGTCACAAAAGTGACACAACGGCGGCGTAAAAGGGCCGCAAGGGGCTTGTAAATCTGCCCCTTAGTGGGAGAGTAGAGGCACTTCTCACAACGAAGCCGATACTTCCTGACAATCCGTACCCGCCCTTCTATATTTCCACTTCACGCGCCGCGCGGCAGGCGTTGCTCAGTACTTGAAGCAAACATTGATCTGTGGACAAGCATTGAACGTTGCACCAGAACGGATTCGGTAAAAGTATTGATTTGGGCTCAGGCCGTACATACGTGAGTATTGCTGAGTACGCAAGAAGTTGATGTGTCTGCAAGTATGAAAGCATACACAGATGTCAGTGCTTACTCCAGTACTGGTCTGCACTGCAGAAGTATCGATCGACCCACTCACATGTATCGATCTGCACAGAAGTATCTATGCCTGCACACGTTATGTCTATGCAGAGTATTGGTGCACGAGTACGTGTGCATACAGAAATGATGATGTGCTCTGCAGACTCGCCTTCGGAATCATTCATTCATTAGTGCCTGTCTGCGCAAGTACCGAGTCATACAATAGAATCTGTGAGCGCTCAAGTATTGTATTTATTTATGACTTTCTTTTTTACTTTTTTTTTTACTGTAATGATTTTAATTAATCGAACAGTTAATAAATTCAATTCAACTCAATATTGTGCATGGAAAGTGTTACTTTCATCACAAGAATGAATGCCTAGGTAAGTACTGATGTGAAGTACCGATGTGTTTTGGTTCGTTGACAAGAATCTACCACTACCACAAGGGATCCGCGCCCGCGCAAGTTTTAGTCACAATCAGGTACAGATTAATACACAAGTACTGATGTTTGCGTAATAATGATTATTGTTCACAACAAGCGATTTGTGTCGGAGGTATTTTATCTGACATTCGTAGGGCACGAGGCTGATTTTAGTGTGACATCGGACCACTCTCCGGGTGCAGGCAGCCCTGTAAGTTTCGTTGAGAGGTGTGTGGTTGTACCAGACCTGTGTGTGGTTGTAGACCTGTGTCTGTTTGTAGCAGACCTGTGTGTGGTTGTACAAGACCTGTGTGTAGTTGTAGACCTGTGTCTGTTTGTGCCAGACCTGTGTGTGGTTGCAGCAGACCTGTGTGTGATTCTAGCAGACCTGTGTGTGGTTGTAGTAGACCTGTGTGTGGTTGTAGCAGACCTGTGTGTGGTTGTAGACCTGTGTCTGGTTGTAGCAGGACTGTGTGTGGTTGCAGTAGACCTGTGTGTGGTTGTAGCAGACCTGTGTGTGGTTGTAGCAGACCTGTGTCTGGTTGTAGCAGGACTGTGTGTGGTTGTAGACCTGTGTGCGGTTGTAGCAGGACTGTATGTGGTTGTAGACCTGTGTCTGGTTGTAGCAGGACTGTGTGTGGTTTTAGACATGTCTGTGTTTGTACCAGACCTGTGTGTGGTTCTAGACCTCTGATTTTTGTAGACCGGTGTGTTGTTGAAGCAGACCTGTGTGTGGCTGTAGACCTGTCTGTGTTTTTACCAGACCTGTGTGTGGTTGTAACAGACCTGAATGTGGTTCTAGACCTGTGTGTTTTTGTAGACCTGTGTGTAGTTGTAGCATGAATTGTAGGTGAAGGCATTGGGGGAACTCACAGCGTGAGGGCACGTCACATGTTCTGGTGATGTTGGCATGAACTTGGAGCTACTGGTACGCCTGCCAATGATTGTAGTGGTGTGTGAAATTGAAAGGGCACCCTAGATGCAGCATTTATAGTGGTATGGTGGTGTGTTATCCCTACGTGTTAGGGTGGTACTGTATGCTAAAGCCGTGAAGGTGCAGCCCGAGGCAATCCACTGACACCACAGTAGTAGCACGTCTGGGTGCGCCAAGGCTTTGTGTGTGCGTGTTTGCATCGAAGTGTACACAGTCAGCACCTGTACCCCTGATTACCAGTCTGACCCAGTCAAATCTTGACTCATGAATGGCTGGTCTGCTCTCTCGAGCGCCTGCCATGTGCTGGTGGCCTAGTTTGACCCCACTTTTGGCGGGAGGGAAGCATGCATGCAACATTTTACAACAGGAAAGTGTGAGATTTTGAAAAAAAATCAAGACAATGCATTTTTCCCATTGATTTACATTGTAGCAGAGGGGGTTTTAGGTGGGAGACAGCTAAAATAAAGCCATTTTTCTTGAGTCTCCCACCTGAATCAGGTGTGTTGGCCTGTATTGGGGAGAGAGGTCAGCAATACCGGAAGTACATACCTTGCTGTGGCACAGGAAGCCGAAGAACAACATGGCCGCCGCCGGCATCAGGATGACCCCGAAGACCAGTCCCACCAGGACGACGTTGATGGCACCAATGAGCAGGTTCTGGGCCGTGATGAGCACCGCGCAGGCCCAGCAGTCGAGGGACTCCCGCAGCTCAAGCACTATGGGCTCGGCGCAGTACGGCGGTGGCACCGGAGAGAGCGCCATGGCTGCGTCCTCAAGCAGCACAGACTCACGGTGTGCTGAGCCGGCATCAGCCCCGCTCTCGTGCTCCATCGAGTTAGACATTCCCACCCGCAAAAGTTTCAAGTCAGACACCCTGGTGTTTGGCCGGGTGGTGGCTGTAGGTGGTTGGGACGTAGATGGCACGTTGCGTGCCCAGCTCACAGGTTGTCGCAAGAAAGTACTGGGTGTTTGGATGGTCTAAATGGGAAGTTGTGTTCTCAGATCTTCCAGGTTCAGTAGATGTTAGGATGGCGTTGGTTGGTCAGATCTCCCAGGCCTGGAAGACGTCACGCCTGATGTGAAGTGCGTGTTGGTCGGTCAGATCTATAAGGTCATAGGGATGCTGTTCTTGGTGTCCAAAAGATGCTGGGTGGTTGGATCACCCCTGTCTGGAGGATGTCACACCTATGGTCAAGAAGCTGTTGGGTGCTTGGATCTAAAGTCTACTGGATGTCACTCTTCAGGTGAGGGGAGTCTGGGGTGACCAGATCTCCCAGGAGCTCCAGATGCTGCTTCTTGAGTCAAGAAGACCTTGTGTGCTTGGATAGTCCTTGTGTGGGGGATGTTGCAAAGATGTCGGATGCTTGTGTCCAAAGTATAGAAGATGTTCCCTGGGTGGAGAGAGCCGTGGGTGCTTGAGTATCAATTTTGGAAAGTGTTCCCCCTCCCGAAGCAAAGCGACCCTGAGCGCTTGCAGATGTCGCTTCTGCTGTAAAGGTGGTCTTGGCACTTTGATCTGCTAGTCCTAGCGATATCTCTCCTGGCGTGAAGGGGCTTGGAGATGTCACACCTGTGTGAGAGGAGCCTTGCTTGCTTGGATCTCTTAGTGCTGCAGATCTCACCCCTCGTTTTAAAGGGGCTTAGCTCTTTGGGTCTCCTGCTCCTGGAGATGTCGTTTCAGCTGTAGGGAAGGGGGTTCTTGCCTGCTAGTATCTTCTAGTTCTGAAGATCTCACCCCTTGTTTCAAGGAGGCCTTGGCTCGTCACGCCTTCTAGTCCTGGAGATGTCTCTCCTGCCCCTGGAGATGTTCTTTTGCTGTAGGCAGGGGTTCTTGCCTGCTGAGGTCTGCTAGCCCTGGAGATGTCTCTCCTGCAGCAGCGGGAGTCTTGCTTGCTAGGATCTGCTAGTTCTGAAGATATCACCCCTAGTTTCTAGTGGGTCTTAGTTCCTTGGGTTTCCTGCTCCTGGAGATGTCTCTGCTGTAGGGAAGGTTTCCTGCCTGCTGAGGTCTGCTACTTCTGGAGATGTTGCTCTCGTTTCTGGGGCCCTTGGCTTGGGGCTCCAAGGCCTGAGATGTCCTGCTGTAAAGACGGACCTGGTGGCTCTGACCTGCTGGTCCTGGTTGCTTCCTTCCTGGTGTGGAGTGGGTTAGAAGTGTCGCTTTTGATGTCTCTGGGGGCCTCCTTGGGCGGTTTTCTCTCGCGGTCGCGTTGAGGTCCCTCCTAGTGCGTAGGGGACCTGGAGATATCACTCCTCGAGCACCTCTGAGCGCGCGGACCCGCTAGACCCGAGGCTCCAAGCCACGGGGAGCTTTCTGTCCCTCTGCTGCCGCCGTCCGCTCCGCCTTCCCACGAACTATCAGCAAACACGCTCTCTGGTTTTCCTCCAAATGGCAGATGTTTTCTTTCCCAAAGAGAGCTCCTCTCTTCCCTAGAACCAGGGACAGCTCTGCGAGGGTTTCAGGCCGGCTGGTGTTTTTGTGCCCACCCCCCCTACCCTCCTCGGCCCACGTCTCCCCCCTGCCCTGCCCCCTCCACACCCCTCTGCCCCCTCCGCCCAGGCATGCTTGCGCTCTCTCTCCCTGGGGAATCTGAGAGGTTCCCCAGGGAGCACCAAGTGGCGGCCAATTACTTTCTGAAGTGTTTACATAGCGCCTAAATGCTGCCTGACTGCTTCATGGTGCTCTAAGGTCCCGTAAAGAGCAGAATGACAAAAGCAACTGTGGCATTCAGAAAATAGAGTCAAGTTTCAACAAACAGACGTGCGAGTGTACGCATCGCTTTTTTGGGGTACAATCTGGAGCGCCAAGAGGACATATTTCGTCCACTTCGAGACACTATAAGAGCACATAAATATAAATAGGTACATTCAGGGTTTTAAGTGGGATGAAAAAACTGGGGTTCTCTTAAAGGGGCGTGACCAATATACTTAAGGGGTAGGCTTAAAAATACATAAACTAAAAATCTGTGCTTAGCATAGTGTACCGCCCGGACTTATATTTTTCTGTTTCTGTCATTGCATCCAGATATATGATACGACAAGTAACATCATACGTAAAACAAGTCAGGACTATTGGCTTTGTCAATGGTTGTTAGTTGCAGAAGATAAATAAGCAGCAACTATGGCTTGTAAATCATATCGAAAAAGCTTCCACTAAAGCCCCGGTGACACCAGGACAATGTTGCTGCTTCTGAGTTTCAAAAAGAGAAGGGAAATCCAGAGAGAAAACGACTCTCTAGGATTTCCCTTACCCTAAAACGATCACCTGGCATGACTGTAGTATTTAGGACGGGCTGGCCCGAACTTGAGCCCAATTCCTTCACTCACTGCCTGAGGCGAAGTTTGTAATTTTGGGCAAACTCTTTTTTGCATAATTTTGTGGGACCCCTACTCACGCTTTTATAGAGGCCTAGCAGGGCGGGAAATCGAGCACGAGGCTGGATGATGATATTCGGAGTCTCCAAAGTACAAGCTGGAAAGTGAGATCCGGGTGAAAGTCAGTGTAGCAAAGGGGTCCTCGGCCTTAAGACAAGCAAAGAAATTGGGCTCTTCGTCCCTTGGTTCAGTAGTAAACAACAGCTATTATTTGGGTGCTGTGGGCCTATCACGCCCCAAGGTCCCGGTGCCACTGCACCTGCTGCACTATGGATACTTAACCCCCTTGTGCAAGAGCCAGACGGTTCAGGGTTATAGTACATGCAACAGGGATAGGGATTTGGTTTACGTTTATTATAGTAAGTAAGTAAGTAAGTAAGTAATTATTAACTTATACAATAAATGACTTATAAGGGCCAAATGGGTTCGCAAACGCCGAAATTCGCAGAATGTCGCCGTTTGGGAACTCATTTTCGCAAAATGGTATGTATGAAAGAATTTGGGTTCAAAATAAGGAATCGCAAAATTTGCCATTCCTTATTTTGCGATTGCATTTAAGGAATCGCAAATTTTGCGATTCCTTAAATGCAATGTATTAAGCAAAAAAAAAATTCCAAAATGCCCTTAAGGAATCGCAAATTACCACCAACTTCTAGTTGGTGGTAAGTTGTGATTTCCTTGAAAAATGCACATTTGAGCATTTTTCTAAGTGCCATGTGACGCACAAGGGCATGTCTGTGCACCACATGTGCACCCATACTTATTTCAGGGGTGCAATAGGGTGTCCTTTGGATACCCCTGTACACTTGAAATTATTCTCAATTTGCGATTAGCAAATTGCGAATCGCAAATTGAGTATAAATTCCCATTCTTTCCTATGGGCCAGGAGGCCCATAGAAATGAATGGGAAAGTATTCCTTAATTGCAAATTCGCAATTTGCGAATTCGCAATTAAGGAATATCAAGACATTGCTACAATATTGCGATTTTCTTGATACATACCAATTAGCGTTTCTGAAATAGCGATTTCTTAAAAATCGCTATTACAGAATTGCTAATTGGTATCTTGATACATATGGCCCTTACTTACTTACTTTACTATAGTCGAGCGGGCCCCTGCAGCAAGAACACTGAGGATGTTTCAATTGCTGTAGCTCAGTTTTAAACATAAAGATTTTAATTTTACTCTGGGACTTCAGGCCGGGTGTGGCGAAGGGACGGTAATGCTGGTTGGAGGAGGGTCTGGGTTCACCACATGCCCCCTTCGAATAATGTACAACAGCTGTAACTTATGCCAGTGGTTCTTCACCTGTGGTCCATGGACCTCTGGGGCTCCATGATGCCTTCTTAGGGGTTCTTTTACTGCTTAGAAAATTAATTAAGGAACACATTAATAAAGCGCATATAAATAGAGTGAGTGTCGTGGAGTGTTGTGGAGTGAAGTGTCGGGTTGAGGAGTAGTGCAGAGAGGAGTGTCGTAGAGAGGAGTGTGGCAGAGTAAAGTGTCACAGCATGGAGTGTTGTAGAGTGGAGTGGCTTAGAGTGGAGTACAGTGTTTTAGAGTGGAGTGGAGTGGCGTGGAGTATCGTTGAGTGGAGTGCCATAGTGTGGCCTAGGGTGGCGTAGGATGGAGTGGCATAGAGTGGAGTAGAGTGTTTTAGAGAGGAGTAGAGTGGCGTGGAGTATCTTTGAGTGGAGTGCCGTAGGGTGTCGATGGATGGAGAGGCATAGAGTGGAGTAGAATGTCATAGAGTGAAGTGACGTAGAGTGGAGTAGAGTAGTGTGTCATAGAGTGGCGGGGCATAGAGTGGAGGGATGTTGAGTGAAGTAGAATGTCATGGCATATAGTGAGTGTTTTAGAGTGTTGTAGAGTCTCGTAGAGTGGAGTGTAATAGAACGGAGTGCTGTAGAGTGGCCTAGAGTGGTATAGAGGGGTGTAGAGTGGAGTGGCATAGAGTAGAGCAGAGTGTCATAGAGTGCAGTTGCGTAGATTGGCGTGTTAGTACTGAAAAAATATCAATATGAAGAACAATACATTTATGTATAAAAACAAAATTGCATCTATATTAACAAATTCGCCCATTCTGAACTCCATGTCAAACCTGATTCAGAAATATACATTCCAACAGGCTCTGAGACCCTGGCCCGAGGTCACTGACTGACAGATCACAGATGGAGTGGCACGCAGCCTGCAGACAAATGCGTGAACAGGAAATCCTAGACCAATCCCACAGATAGGCGCAGCAACACCACAATGGTTCAGGTAGATTGACCACAATACAGCACACATGACCGGAGAGGTACGCTCGTTCCCAAAACACTATAAAGTCAAATGCTACACATAGTTAGGAAGAACAGCAAAACAAACAAGATGATGGACGGAATGTTGCACAATGGCAAAACATTCACCCCCAGTCATAGATCTGGGTTTAACCCATCGTTATTTTGCTCACCAAGCCATCCCAGTTCAGACATGGCCCTAAGCAAATCAGTCCTGACCCTGTGCCTCATGGGAACAGTCCAGTCCGAACTGCCACGCTGTGTCTTCCCTGGACCGGAATCAAGCATCCTAGGACCGGTTTCTGGCTATCAGCCGTCGTCAGCCAGGATAGCTTGACTCCAGTGGCGTAGTGAGCACGGGACCCACGTCTGGGCATACCCTTCCCACATAGGGTGAACAGCAAAACAAACATGATGATGGACGGAATGTTAGGAACACATAGCCTATCAGGATACAGCACACACAGTATAAACAGTAATCACGTGCTCCCCATGCCAGACATCTGGGCATGTTACCCACTGGTCGCATTCTGTTCACATAAGGTCGAAAGCCCACAGGATTCCTTATCGAATACATTAATTTATGACTCCAAAGAAAGCGCTTCACATTCCTTCCCAAAAAAGGATCTATTTTATGGCATTCAATAAATTGTATAAAACCCAGATCAGATCGATTTTATGTTGAGACAGTCTTCAGGCCCTATGGGCCATATGTATCAAGCAAAATTGCATTTGCAAAAACTGAAATTCGCAGAATTTCGGCGTTTGCGAATACAGTTTTGCCAAATGGTAAGTATTAAGGCAAAATAAGGAATCGCAAAATTTGCCATTCCTTATTTTGCGATTTCATTTAAGGAATCGCAAATTTAGCGATTCCTTAAATGCAATGTAATAAGCACCAAAAAAGTGCAATTTGGCATTAAGGAATCGCAAATTACCACCAACCTCAAGTTGGTGGTAATTTGCGATTTCCTTGAAAAATGCACTTTTTTGCATTTTTTTTTAATAAATTTTTTTTTAAGGGTTTTATTGAAGAAAACAAGAGAAATTTACATATATCGGGTGTCATACATAGAATACAATATTGCGATAGGTGAGCGAGTAAATCAATGTGGAAAATTCTATTCAAAGGAGTATGCAATGTCAATTTAGTTCGGTACATCAAGAAGGAGAAGTACGATCAACAATCCAGCGAAGTAGCAGCCAGCAGGGCTCACCCACTCATAGTTCAGGATAATGAAGACAAATCGGACACCCCGATACATAAGAAAATCAATACAGGATAAACAACCTGTCTCTCGTAAAAGAAAAAGGAAAGAAAAAGAGGCCATGGAACTAAACTAAGGCAAAATAACAAACCCCTCCCCTATCCCCCCACCCTGCACCCCTGCAATGGCTACGGCCCATCCCCACTAGCAGTGTGCCTGTCGCCCCGGAACTAGGCCTAAAAGAAGGAAAAAGAAAGAGTGGAGGAGGAAATATCAAACCGGCCCCCGGTCTCCCTTACCCCCCGCCAGTAGCAACCCGCCCCTACACGTATCCAGAATAATAAAATGCAACAATTAAAATCAGACGGGGGGGAGCTTGTAAAAACCACCCAACTCCCGCGCTAGTATAGGTTACAAATCCCGTATCAAATGAAGTCATTGTTCAAACCCATCCAGTGAAAGTCAACCCTGGCCACTGCGATTTTCCATGCAAGCCCTGTCCGCTCGATCCGCCATCCCAATGAGAGTATCAAAATGTTGAGAAAGTTCAAAGTCAGTACGGAAGGATTGAGGCCAGGATAACAGTACACAAAGTCTAAGAGTCAAACGATGTCCGCTGTCCACCAAAGATAAATCGCTAGAGCGTATTTGAACCATCCAGGAGAAAAAGGGTGAGGTAACAATTCTACAGTCACTGGAGAACTCGCTCTGAAATATAAGATCATCCATGTCCATCTGGGGCGGTATCGACACAGGGCATGATGTAGATTCGATAGTACGGGGCTTGCTAGCAGTCGTTCGGGGGTCGACAAAAGATACCAAGTCTGGCTTCAGCGCGGGGCGGTATACACCCGTTACAACGCATCTTTTACTCCGCACTACCATTACAACGCGACTTTTACTCCGCATACCATTACAACGCATTGCGCTGGGGGGCGCTCTAGGATAGGGAATAAGTATAATTTACTATCCAACACCTTCCCTAGGGTCCACGGGGACTGGAGTTAGAATAGTAAATTATACTTACCACTATCCAGCGCCCCAAGGCGCTATGCGTTGTAACGGTATGCGGAGTAAAAGTTGCGTTGTAATGGTATGCGGAGTAATAGTATGCGTTATAACGTCATACATCCGCGCGGGGCCCTCCGTCTCAGACGCTTCTTGCTCCTCGGATAAAACAGCTTGTTCCAGAACCAACAAAGGGTCGGAGTCCGGTCTCCGGCAGATGATATCGACAGTTACGACCATCCTCTGGATGATGGCGGTGACCTGTGAATGGAGCTCCCCAATGGCGGCCATTACAGTATGCAGCGACGGTATACATTCCACCCGCTCCATCGCCCCTCACGAAGCGACCAAGCAGGTCTCTGAACCCCGGAGTTCGACTACTCCGGGGCACCAGGCACAGGCAAATCCGATGACAACTGTGAACACTCTCAAAAGCGCGATCTCAACACCGTCGCCGCCAGCGAGGAACCAAGCCCATCGACCCCGGGAGCCCAACGGGGCCTCCGGGCAGCGGCTCCCCGACCACAGCAACCGATGCGTCACGCCGCCGTAGCTGCGAGAGAAAACTGCCACCGATCCACCATCCAAATCGGACAAGAAACACTCCACTTCGGGAGACCGGACGCTACCCACGTCCCGCGGCCGATGTTATTCAACTCCAACCCGGCTGGGTTAGAACTCGAGGCCCCGGCTTCAACTCTGGGTTAGGCCGAGAATGGAACACGGCGTATCTTCATTATTCAAGCAGCTAGAAAGTCCGGGATTGCACCTTTAGAGTCAGGAACACATCAGCTGCACGGGAGGCCAGTGAGAAATCAGGATAATCGTCAGGATTTGTGAGCAACTGGCGGAGGTTGGAGGAGCCGGGAGCTTATGCGGCCATCTTGGTTGCTAGCGGAGCTCCTCCCCCTTTTTGTTTTGCATTTTTTAAAGTGCAATGTGAAGCACATACATGCCCTTACGGCATGTATGTGCGCCACATGTGCACCCATGCTTATTTCAGGGGTGCATCAGGGTGTCTTTTTGACACCTCTGCACCCTTGAAATTATTCTCAATTTGCGATTCTCAAATTGCGAAACGCAAATTGAGAATAACTTCCCATTCATTCCTAGGGGCCACCTGGCCCATAGAAATGAATGGGAAAGTATCCCTTAATTGCGATTCTCAATTTGCTAATTGCAAATTAAGGAATATTAAGAAATCGCAAAAAAATTGCGATTTTATACATACATCCCTATTTGCAATTTTCAAATAGCGTTTTCTAAAAAATCGCTATTTGAGAATCGCAAATCAGGATGTTGATACATATGGCCCTATGCCTGGAACTGTTCTCTCGGCTGCACTGTTTCATTACACAAACTGTTCCTGTTTTGCCAAATGCCTCTTGTATCTTGATTTTTCAAGGTATTTCACGTTCTAGCAACAGGAGTATAGTAGTGTGCCGTAGAGTGGAGTGACATGGAGTGGCATAGGGTGGAGTGAGATACAGTGAAGTGACATGGAGTGGAGTGGCATAGAGTAGAGTGGAGTGTCATGGGGTAGAGTGGAGTTGAGTGTCATGAAGTAGAGCAGAGTAGAGTGGTGTTGGGTAGAGTGGAGTAGAGTGGAGTGGTGTAGAGTGGAGTAGAGTGGAGAGATATAGAGTGGAGTGGTATTGAGTGGAGAAATGTAGAGTGGAGTGATGTAGAGTGGCCTAGGGGGAAGGCGTTTACAGTGGAGTAGAGTAGAGTGGCATAGAGTGTCTTAGAATGGGGTGGCACAGAGTGGAGTGGTGTAGAGTGCAATAGGGTGGAGCAGTGTGCCATACAGTAGAATGGAGTAGAGTGTAGTGGAATAGAGTGGAGTAAAGGGGTATGGAATTGCATAGAGGGGTTACGTAGAGTTTATTAGAGTGCCAAAGAGTGGAGTAGAGATTTTTAGAGTAGAGTAGGGTGGGGTGGTGTGGCATGCTCTAGAGTGGAGTGCCAAGAGTGGCCTATATTGGTGTAGAGTGGTGTGGCATAGAATGGAGTAAAGTGTCGTAGAGTGAAGTGGCTTAGAGTGGAGTAGTGAGTCGTAGAGTGGAGTGGCATAGAGTGGAGTGGCATAGAGTGGAGTATCACAGAGTGGAGTATCACAGAGTGGAATATCACAGAGTGGAGTAGAGTGGCAAAGAGTAGTGTGACGTAGAGTGGAGTGGTGTAGAGTGTGGGGAGTAGAGCGGTGTAGAGTAAGTCTAGTGAAGTATGCATGGTGTGGTAGCAATCTTCCATTACCACTAACACGTTTTCAATTAGAATTGACCATTACATTTGCACAGACGTACAGTTTTACTGATAAAACTATACAGCTCACAAACGATAATGTGTGACAATGGCATTAACTAACGTATTGATTTGTTTTGATTGTATTCAAATACTTGTTTCCAACATACTTTCAAATTTTAAAAAATGTGCTTCATTTGTGCTTTCCTAATTCTGATGTATTCTGAAACATTTGCAACAATTTAAATGTTGTTGCTCACTAGAAAAAATCCTTTCCTTTCACATCCCCAGCTTGTCAAATTAATCCTCTCACTTAGAAGTCAGAGAAATAAATGTAAACGCCAAGCTTCCTTGAAACAGAGCATGACATTTGACCTCTGTCTTCGATTGCACAGCAAACCTGTACGTCAGGCTGTACTACTGGTGGAGGAAACTGTTTATTTACCCTCTCCCTCGTCCTCTGAATGGTGCCCTTCCTTAGGCTACTGTGATTGGATAGCCCTACTGTTACGAATATTGGAATGAGTGCTGTCATATGACCAACCCAGCCTCTTTTAGGAATACAATTTGAGAACGTGAACCCTCATGACTTTTCGAATCTGGTGTCACATTATAGTGAAGACTCAGCGCTATCTAATTCAGATCACCTCTAACAAGGTGCTCTTTATTTGAGCCCTGACGAAGTTCCAGTGGCACAAAGGGAACGAAACGCGTTGGCTGTGCCGCTTTTATGAGAAGAATGAATAAAGAGAAGATTTTTCAAAAAATCCAACGGTATCAAAGCACTTAACAGAGTAAACACAACAGCAGTAACATGAGGTACGTAGAGAATAGATAAAATATATGGTAACAATAGAAATAGTAAATGGTAGACAGTGGGATATGTATGCAAAAAAGCAGCAAGTACACGAGTTACATGAACCGTAAATAAAAATACATCGCAGCTTTATAAAACAGAAGAATCCAATAGACAGTAGGATGTGTGGACGTAAGGTTATGAGGTAGTTAAGGTGGGAAGTTGCCAGGTTGGTGAGAGTAGACGCATAGTGTCCCGGAAGTAGTGAACAAGCTGGACAACTAGCAGTAAAGTTAATGACAATGTAGCTTTTTATAAAGTAAGTACATCAGCAATAACAGTTAAAGGGGTACATGGAGAGTACATACAAATACAAAATAATCGTAAAAAGGAGTAAATTAAATAAGGTGGGATATGTCAAAACAAAATAGCACCCAGAACCTGAGTAACATAAAGTATAAATAAAACTACATATCGGCAAAAAATCTAAGAATAATACGATAGATAGTGTATATAGTGTGTATAATCTTTCTGAGGTAGGTGTGAAAGGGCGATGCAAGGGTGGGGAGAGTCACTGCACAGTTTTCCCCGAGGTGGAGATGCAAAGCTCTACTTGAAGGTGTAGCGTATCATAGGTCCAAGACTCAGGCAGGTTATGGTGTGGCAGAAGGCAATGGACAGACGGAGGGCGGGGCCTAAACAGGGAACATGGGCAAGGCAAAGTCTTCAGTGAGAGAAGAATTTGTTGGAAAGAAATGTGTGTCCTTCTTTCTTGAAGAAGGATGTGGATGGCTTGCATCTGATCTCAGTAGAAAGGGGGTTCCAGATATTCGGGGTCATTCCAGAGAAAGATCAGCTGTAGGCTTTTCTGAATTTTTGTGGCTTGAGCACTAAAGGTGCTTGCACTTCTGGAGGATCTGTTTCCACCCAAAGGGTCAATTTCTGGGATAGGTAGGAAGGAGTGTTTTGGCCCAGTGCTTTATGAGTAATGCAAGCAATTTTGAAAGGCATCCTGGCCTCGAAAGGTAGCCAATTCAGAGCTTGAAGGTCAGGGGTGATGTGATCACTCTTCTTAGAACCCATGATTAGCCTAGCTGCTGCATTATTTTATTTATTTATTTATTTATTTTATTTAGAGAGTTTTATATAGCGCAAACTTGACCCTTGGGTATCAGAGCGCTTCACAGACAACTATACATTCTGTCGATATGTGATTCACATAACATAACATTATCATATAATATCATAGTGAGGTAGATCAGTGTCGAGTGGCTTAGTTCACATAACATAGTATAACAATATTATAATGAGTGGTGGATAAGTGTCGAGTTATACAGTAAATATTTCCCATTGTCATGAGCTAGGTTAGGTGTTCGTCGAGGTATAGCAAAGGAAAAACCTAGAATAAATAGTGCTGTTCTGTGGTAATGTACTTACATAACGTAGTCATTGCCTCATAATATATTGAGTGAGGTAGAAGTGTCGAGGCTTAATTCCCTTAAAACATAACATTGCAACTTAATATATTGATTGAGGAAGATAAGTCTAAAGCTCTATAATAAGTCTTTCCCGCTGGGATGCGGAGGTATAGACCGAATAAATATCCTGGCATATATATATACTACGATTTGTAAGGGATAGTCTGTAATCCTGTTCAGAATGTTCTACTTTGTTCTTAAACAGTGTATTCTTCATCCTGGTTCCAGGACTCAATCACCTCCAGTTCTCGTGGTGTCTTCATTATGTCAGGAACTTACTCATTAGGAAGATCTTAGTTTCTCGTTTGAATGTTGATGTGTTTGTAATTTTTCTGATATTTAAGCATTAAGTGTAGCCCTAAGAGGAGCAAGTGAGGTTTTTGGAAGGCCCATTAGGGTAGCACTACAATAATCTAGTTTCGAAAGCACAAGTGCATGAGTTGCATTTGTGAGGTCAGTAGCAGGGAGGAAAGGTTTAAGATTCCTAAGGATATGTAGCTGATGGTTAACTCCTGTAGTCATGGTGCCGATGAGTTTTTGAATGGAGAGGTGTTTGTCTACAGTAAAACCTAGGGATTTGGCAGAGACGATGTAGTATGGGATGCAATTCAGGGTGGAGAGAATGGGGAGCAATTCTTTTATATTAGAGGTGGTAGTGGATGAAGCGATCAATAAGAATTCAGGTTTTAGAGCGCTGAGTTTGAGGTGATTGCAAGTCAGCCATTGTTGGGTTATAGTTAGGCTGTTATTGAAGGTGTGGATGTCTTAGAGGTAGGTTATTCTCATGTAGAGCTGGGTGTCATCAGCATACATATGATAGGAGACATAGGAGCCTTTGAGGATATGGGTTAGCAGCTGCATAGTAGAGGTTGAACAATGTCGGGGAGAGGATAGAGCCTTGGAGGAATCCCAGCGTTAGAGGAGCTAGCTCAAATAGAGAGTGATTAATTAGGAAACGCTGCAACCTGTTGTGTAGAAAACAGAAGAACCATTTTAGCACAGTGCTGGAGAGGCACATCCTGTGTTCTAGGAGGTCGAGCAGGGTAGCATGGTTGATGGTGTCAAAGGCTGCTGACAGATCCAGTAGGATCAAGAGGCAAAGTTCATTTTGGTCAAGCGAGTGTAGAGCATCATCTGCAATGTGGACGATGGCAGTTTCAGTGCTGTGCCCTGAATAGAAGGCGAATTGGCAATGGTCTAGGAGTTGGAATTGTTTAATGTGATTGTGGAACTGTAAGTGTGCACATTTTTCTAGGAGTTTGGCCATAGTGGGGATGTTGGAGACGGGGAAGTAGTTGTTGGGGTCGGACTTGTCAGAGTTGTTTTTTTTAGGATAGAGATAACCTGACCAATCTTGAGGCAGTCGGATAGGGAACCTAGAGTGAGAGAGGCATTGATTATTTTAATCCATAGTGGGAGTAGGAAGTGAGTGTAGAGGGGAGGGGATCAATGAAGTGGTTAGAATATTTTAAGGAGGTCAGAAGATTTAGAGTGCAGATCTCATCGAGGGATATGAACCTAGACCAGGTGGCGTCATTTTTGGGAGAGATGGGGGCGATTATACGGGTGTGCTTCATGGTCCGTTGGGTAGGGAAGTAAGAAGGGTTTGTGCAGAAGAAGGTTGAGTGTGGTCTGGATGTCTTTACTGATTAATGACATTTTCACAGTGAAAAGGGGGTAAAAGGTTTCACAGTTAGGGGGTGGTTTGTTGTTTGTGGAGTCAAGATCACTTCTGCAGATAGATTAGTTTCTGATCATTTTGAACAGTTTCTTAAATCTATTAGTAACAGTGTCTATTTGGCTTTGAAAGAATGCTGCTATAGAGATCCTAATGTATTTATTGTAGGCACTGCGTCTTTGACGTAGGAGTTTGAGATTGGTCACGAAAGGGGTGTGTCTCCATGCTCTTTCAGCAAGTCTAAAGAGTCGCAGCTCTTCATTAAGTTCACTGTTGAGCCAGGGTTTGGATTGTTTGGACGTGACTCTTTTTAGTTGCTTAGGAGCTATGGTGCCCATGATATTTGACATTGAATTGAAATAGTGAACAGTGAGGTCTTGGGCATCGATCATGGTGGGAGTTAATGTTGCGGGTGTCACTGATCCAGTGTTTGGCTTTCTTTGGTTGGCCCTTGGAGGTCATTGAATTTATATTTAGGGAGAAGGTGACGCAGTGGTGGTCAGGCGAATCGCAAGGGAGAATAGAGTCAACTTGTAGGGTGTTCTTTTTAAACAATGACTGGGTCAAGGGTGGCTCCTTTCCTATTGGTCGGCTTGTTGCAGGCTTGGAAGAGGTTGAGGTCCTGGAGGAAGGATTTGAAACAGTTCAAGAGCGGATCATTGTTATGGATGGTGAAGTCATCAAGGAACATCTGGTTAGTATGGTCATTGATGTTGGAGGAGATAACCACCATGATCTGTTCAATGATCGACCGTTTACTCCCCGTTATAAAACGCGTGGAGCGAGCCCTTAGAGTTACTGAAGGTATAGATGTCGATCTTAGGGTACTCACAAAAGGGCAGAGAAGAGGTGAGAGATTGTTTCACAGTGAGTGAAGCTATGTTTCGTTTGTTTCATAAACTTTTATTCGATTGCCATTATTTTTGCAACCATAAAAAGTACAAAGACTAAAATATTCAATACATTATTCAAAAAGACATTCACAAATTACAGACTGTCACAGTTAAAAGTAAAATTACGGTTACTCATAGTTACGTCGATACATGATACAGGATTTCAAAAAATTTGCAGTGTGCTTTGTGATAAAACTTGATTCCAGAGTTTGCAGGGACAGAAATGCAGATTTACATGATCTAAGACCTGCTAGTTTGAGAACAGGCAAAATCCAGACCTTTCTGGGAAAGGAATAAAATTTACAGAAAAATAAAACGTGCATTGTCGATTGATTTGAGAAATCATCACAGGGGCAAGGAATAAGTGTATGGGACCAATCATGAGTTTTAGGAAAAGTAACTAACCTGAAAAAAAGATTAAAGCGAAATCTAGTAAGGAGATACTTTTCGTAGTTACTTAAATGAAAAATCAGATAAGGTTGTATACCCAGATGGGTCTGGACAGCTGAGATCTGGAAATTTGATGGTTTTGTCATTTCAATGGTGCTGCGTAGAGCTCTAAGATGATTCAGACACCGTTTTTTTAGCTCTTTTTTTTAGATATCACCCATTGAGGGAGGATCTTGAAAGTAGTTGCAGCGGTCCATATCTCTGCTAAAGTTCCTTATATAAACCAGCCAAGGTATTTTCTCCCAATTATCAAGGGCAACACAATCCATGATCAAGGATCTAGTTAGGTGGCATTCTTCGTTGGTCCAGATGCGGTGCCACAGGAGCATAGGATAGCATCGTATTGTGTCCGTAATATAGTCCATGCCTAATTCAGCTAATGAAGCATAGATTGGGGCACTAGAAGGTAAGGACAACAGGTATTTGGCAAAGCCATTTTCTACTGTTTGTAGTGGGTTGATTGAGCCATAACCCCAAACACCTGCGCCATATGTGGCCACACTATGGCATTTGGCATAGTATATTTTAAGGAGTTCCGGAGGAGCTGGTTTTCCTAGTTTCCTGGAGAAGGAGACTAGGGCTGATGTAGCTCTCTGGAAGAGCAGTTTTTTGCTTGCAATCAAATGTCGCCAGCTCAGAGTTTCATCCACCAAAATCCCGAGGTAGGGGTAAGCACTAGTTCGATCCAGCTTGGTTTTGTTCACAAAGATGGTTTTAGGATTTTTTAGTCTCTGGCCAAAATGCATTACGAAAGTCTTTTTAATATTGACTTTAAGGCCCAGGGAATCCATGTAGGAACAATATTTATTGAGTTGCACTTGCAGCTGGGTCAGAGTCCTGGCAAAAAAACCGAGTCATCGGCATATAAAAGAGTTGGTATGGGACGATGTTTGATTTGTGGGAGGTCCTGGCTCCCCTCTAGTAGTGCTGCCTCCAACCCATTTGTGTACAGGTTAAACAAGAAGGGAGCCAGTACACAACCCTGTCTTACCCCCTGTCTGATTTGAATGTCTGGGGTAAGTTCGCCGTTAATCCCGTGCCGTACTCTTGCCGTTGCGTTCGAGTATAACTCGCGCAGGAATACAATAAGTGCAGATTCGACACCCATTTCCTCGAGCAGGGACCAAAGTTTACTGTGCTGTACACAGTCAAACGCTGCACTTAGATCAACGTAGACTACAAATAGATGGCCTTTTTTGGCGTTTACATATTTTCCGGTCAAGAGGACAAGGTTCAAAATTTGTTCCACGGTCCCAAGACCAGCTTGGAACCCATATTGGAGATCAGTTATAATTTTCTTGGATGATGCCCATTCTTGAAGACGCACCAGTAACATTCTACCTACTACCTTTCCAATAGAGTCCAAAAGGGAGATAGGTCTGTAACAGACCGGACCGTTTCGGTCTCCCTTTTTAAAGATAGGTAGGAGGATTGATGATGACCAAGAATCTAGGAGGCCTACTGTTGTTACTGCTGTCAGGACTTGGGTGAGGAGTGGAGACCAAAGCTCGATGTTGTGAGTAAAAAAGTCTACCGGAACTCCGTCCGGTCAGGGGGCCTTACCTAGTTTGGAGTCCTTCAAAGCTCTGACTACTTCTCCGTGTTCAAAACAGATGTTTATTGGGTGCGTCTTGGATGCTAATGCTGGTGGAAGAGAAGGTTCCCCCTCTGTTGGATTTGGTTGAGGGCCCCCGAAAATTCCCGTGGAATGGGCAACCCATTCTTCAGCTGTCACTGCCACGTCAAGATGTTGGATAGATGCCGGGTCTGACAAAAAAGGAGATTTTACCACTCGCCAAAAGTGGCCACTGTCCTTCGCTCGACAGCTTTCATGGAGTTGAAGCCACAAATTCTCCTTAATTTCCTTGATGCGCTTTGCCCTTTCACCCTTATAAAGTTTTCTCAGCCTGGCAATCTCAGGGAGGTTCCTAGTGGATGACCACAGGGCTATCTTAAGATTTGAGAGTGCTTTGCGACATCCAGGATTAAACCACCTCTCAGTCAGTGGTTTACGTGAATTTGTGCGTGTTAATTCCTCTTTTATTGCTCTCAAAATCCTATCCAAGCTACTGAGGATTAATTCGGGCGGGGAGCTAGGGTCTAGGCAGTCCATCACAGAGAGATTAACTTTTTTGATAACCTGCGCTGTTAATGCCTCGGGATCGATTTTTGCCCACTTTACAGAAAAACCGTTCACCTTATCCATTTTTAAAGTTTCTTGAGTTAGGAGGCTTCTTGTATTTATGTTTAGTGAAACGATTTTTGTCTGTATTGAGATTTGATTTGAGAAATGGTCACTGCTAATGTCTGTGCCAATAGAACATTTTTCCAGTTGGCCCCTTAAATTCTGTGAGCATAGGATGAAATCAATTGTGCTTGATAGACCCCGACCATGAAATGTTGGAGCGAAATCAAGTTGGGGGTATACTAATCGATTTGCGTAATCCAGCTCTAGGGAAAAAAAACTCTCGTTAAAAAGAGAGCCATTTATAGAATGAGTAAAATGGGCCAAAGGGCTATCAAATTCATCGATCAATCCACAATTCTCATTACCGTTTTTGAAGTTAGAACATAATGGAGTGTTGAAATCGCCTCCCCAAATGATATACACGCTATGAGACGTTAGCTTATTCAATTGAAGCTTTAAAAGGGTGGTAATTTCATTGACCATCCTTGAGCAGTCTGTTTGCGAAGGGTTATTGTACAAGTTAACCAAAAGATAGACAAAACTATTTTTAAAAAGGATTCGTAGAATTTGGTAAGAAGCTTCCTCTTTTAGAGTTGTGATTGTTGTCAAAGGAAGAGTATTTATTACGTATATCGCTAACCCTCCCTTGGGTCTGCCCAGCATGCCCTGTGAGGCTAAGATGGTAAAGGTTTTATAGCCCGCCAGATGGACAGGGACTGTTGACCAGGTCTCTTGGAAGCAGACTACATGGTTCTCTGTTATTTTGTCCACCCATGTTTGAGATTTTATTTTGGAGCGGAGTCCTGCAATGTTCCAAAATAAAAATGATAATTGTAGGTTATTTACAGTATAACGGTTACATGTTTGGGGATGATCTAATGGGGCTATGTTTGTGATACCAGTATCATTTGTGTGTGGAATGCTAAGTAGCGGATCAAAATGGATTGTAGGTTCCTCATCTTCTATTTATGTTGGGATATAGGAGGGACAAGGGGAAGGGAGAGTTTGACCACTAGAGCGTGAAGCAGTGATAAGGTTAATATTTAGTGAAGGGCTATCAAAGGGTCTCTCACGGGGTGTCTCTAGACCTTCAGATGGTGATATGGACCTCTGTACCTGATTATTGATGTATGGAGTGGCTGGCGGTCAATCGACCATTTCCAGGCAGTCGTATCTGTTTCTTGTTGGTATACCTCGCCAACCTGTCATTGGGACCTGTTCTCTAAATGGAGGCCAATTCCGCGTTTCCCATTCTCTATTGGTGTTTCTGTGGGAACGCCATGGTTCCTCATGGTTCCAAGCCCTCTCTAGAGGTTGTTCCCAGTTTTGAGACATCAAATACTGGTTGTTATATGTTGGAGGATAAAAAAAAGGAAAGACGATAAGCGTCTATCCCTCCACTCTTTGCTAAGGCTGGCCAGGAACAGATATGGTCTACTGTGGCTGGGTCTTCACAGTTGACTATTATGCAGTCTCCCTGGATGGTTTTTGGTTCTGACCCTACCCACGGGACTCTACGTGCGGTGGAAATTCTGCTGGTGTATGCAGATTGTGTGGGTCTGTTGATATTAAGCTACTGTAAGACCTTGTTTTGTAAGGACCAGGATGGTTCTTTGGCAGAATCCGGAAGCTCGGGGACACCCGTAAGTATAACAGTATAGGGGGATGCTTCGCGCGGGAGATGGAACGGGCGTCTTGGCCTACGCCCCTTTTTCCCATCGCCAAATGTATTTGGCAAGGGAAGCTGTGGAACTACTGATGGGATCGGCGTCTGTGTTGTAGGAAGAGTAACCTTAACAGGGGGTAGCTGAGTAGGGCAGGATGGGGGGGTGCAGGCAGAGTCGGAGTAGTAGTGCACCCGGTCTTATCCTTATTCTCGGTCACCTTTCTGCAGGATAGGGGGAACAGGGGGTTGTGGATTCTTAGGATTTATTTGAGTGGCTTGAAAAGTTGATGGTTTTGGCAAGTTTATTCCATGAGTTTTATGAACCCCTTGGGTGCCAGCAGTTAGAGGGGTAGCATTAATAGCGGTAGTTCCTAGGGTTTGCTGACCCCCTCTTGATGGAATTAGAGGTGTTTGTGTTAGTTTAGCTAGCTGTTTTTCAATGATCATTATACTGCGTTCAAGGGGTTGGAGGTGGTACTTAAGTATTTCCCTAAAACTAGCCAAAAGTTGGTTATTTTCGCTACTTAGGATGCAAGCTTTCCCAACTGTGGTCGGAATGGGTAGGTTTGCAGATACATCTGTTAGTATAATGGATTGAACGTTCGGATCATTTGGAGGTTCACATAATTTTGGTAAAAGTGGTCTGTCTGTGCAGGTTATTATAGTTTTGGGTGGTGATGGGTTTTCTATGATTTTATATTTACCTTGCTTAGGGACAGCACCCTCCTTTTCCCCTATTTGCTGGATTTGGGTAGCCAGATCTTGGGAGTACAATAGTTGTAGGTCGGGGGTGTTTTCCAAATCGCAAACTGATTCAATGTCAGATGTTAGATTTGAAACTGAAAGGTCGATAGATTTCGGTATTGTGTGAATATCTACCTGAACATTTGACTGCAATTGTGGTTGTAAGGTGGAAAGGGATAGGGATGATTTTGATGGAGTTTGGGCAGAGGCTAAGGGGCCCAATGATGACCTTCTTGCTGCTGCAAGTTCTTGCGATACCCTTCGCTCGAGTAAGGATATGCTCAGATTGATAGTGTCATTTGTCCTAGAAATAAATTGATCAATTGGACCGGTGACCAGGGCATTAGCCATGGCAGTCTTGCTTCTACTCCCCCTGGTCATAGTGTAAAGTTTAAAGGGGATTTTATACAAGGTGTATACCTTGTGGGTGGAAGTCAATTATCGCGCTGCAAGAATACACTGGTAGTTGAAAATCGCCTTGCCGAAATACGCAGGCCAGGGGGGGGTGGCCCAGCCCTTAACAGTCTATAACGGGATAAAACGGGCCCGCCCTTGGCCCGGGCTTCGCCCCGGGCTGCGACCCGCGCGCGTCCCGTGGTGCGCGTTAATAGACCTGCTTAAATTTGAGAAAGAGGCGTGGCACTGGGAGGGGGCGCGGCTCGGCCGAGAAGAGGAACCAGCTGTTGGTGGTGGCAGGAATGCTGGACCTCGCAGTCCCGGGCGCCGCACCTCTCACCTCCTCTGCGGCCACGAAGCTGTTCTGTTCTCCACACGGGTTCCAAAGGAAGCAGAAGGCTTAAAGGGCTACTCCTGTAGCGAAGGGCTGTGACAAGCGCAAAACACCTCTAGCGAGCGGCACCTCAGTGAGGCTATGTAAATACAGGCTAGACCACCCCCCAAGCGTCCTGAGAGGTTTAATCTGATGATGCCATACCTAAGGGGGACCTAAATGTCCAAGGAGGGAACGGAGGATTTGTTTAACTAGGACTCCATGAGCATGAGCATGTCAAAGTCCTGGTCGAGAGAAAGTGCAGTTTTATCAGCCGCATGTTTCACAGCTGAGTGGCAGTTTAGTAATGCACATTTCAGGGGTGTGTTAGAGGTAGTCGTATCAGAGGGCGTGTGAGAGATGGGAATTGAGGTGAGGTTAATATTGTTTATAGTGTGCTATTGGGGCGCGAGGAGCTGGAGGGGTGAGAGATGGTAGTCTTGATCTTGGTGGCGGGTCGAGAGAGATCTGCAGGGGAAGGCTTATAGGACTTTAGAAGGTTGAGTAGATCGATGGATAGCTGCCTGACTAGCCTATTGGGTCGAGAGGAATGATTATGGATGGGTGAGGTCCTCCAGGAAGGCTGAGCGCTCCTAGTGTAGGCAGGGATGGTTGGAGATAGTGGGGGTGTTGTTAGATAGGTGGTGAGTTGAGTGGGGAGGCCACTTGTGTTTCACTTCATAGACACAGAGACCTCGGGCCCCAGATACTTTGGGCCACAGAGACCTCTGGCACCCAGAGCCGGTACCCAGACCTCTGGCACCCAGAGCTGGGACACAGACCTCTGGCAACCCGAGCGGGACCCAGACCTCAGGCCCCAGAGACCTCAGGTCTCAGAGATCCCTCGGCCCACAGAGACCTTGGGTCCCCAGACACCGACCTTGCGCCCCAAGAGACTTCAGTCCCCAGAGACCTTGGGCCCCCTTGAGATCTTGGAGCCCAGAGACCTTGGGTCCCGAGAGCCGAAACCCAGAGACCTCAGCCCTCAGAGCGGGACTCAGACGTCTGGCACCCAGAGCAGCGACTCAGAGACCTCGGACTCGCAAACACTTCAGGGACCCAAAGACCTCGGGCTCCCAGAGAACTCAGGCCCCCAGAGTCAGTACTCTGACCTCTGGCACCCAGAGACCTTGGCCCACCTGAGCCCTTGGGTACAAGCGACCTGGGCCCCCAGAGCCAGGCCCGAGAGACCTATTGCCCCTGGAGATCTCAGTTCCCCAAGATAACTTGTGCCCCCTGAGGCGGGTCCCAGAGCCAGTCCCCCAGAGACCTCAGGCCCTCAGAGGACTCAGCCTCAGAGACCTCAGGCCCCAGAGACCTCAGGCCCCAGAGACCTCAGGCCCCAGAGACCTCAGGCCCCAGAGACCTCAGGCCCCAGAGACCTCAGGCCCCCAGAGCCAGGGCCCAGAGACCTCAGGCCCCCAGAGACCTCAGGCCCCCAGAGACCTCAGGCCCCCAGAGCCAGGGCCCAGAGACCTCAGGCCCCCAGAGACCTCAGGCCCCCAGAGACCTCAGGCCCCAGAGACCTCAGGCCCCAGAGACCTCAGGCCCCCAGAGACCTCAGGCCCCAGAGACCTCAGGACCCCAGAGACCTCAGGCCCCCAGAGACCTCAGGCCCCAGAGACCTCAGGCCCCAGAGACCTCAGGCCCCCAGAGCCAGGGCCCAGAGACCTCAGGCCCCAGAGACCTCAGGACCCCAGAGACCTCAGGACCCCAGAGACCTCAGGCCCCCAGAGACCTCAGGCCCCCAGAGACCTCAGGCCCCCAGAGCCAGGCCCCCAGAGACCTCAGGCCCCCAGAGACCTCAGGCCCCCAGAGACCTCAGGCCCCAGAGACCTCAGGACCCCAGAGACCTCAGGACCCCAGAGACCTCAGGCCCCCAGAGACCTCAGGCCCCAGAGACCTCAGGCCCCAGAGACCTCAGGCCCCCAGAGCCAGGGCCCAGAGACCTCAGGCCCCAGAGACCTCAGGACCCCAGAGACCTCAGGACCCCAGAGACCTCAGGCCCCCAGAGACCTCAGGCCCCCAGAGCCAGGCCCCCAGAGACCTCAGGCCCCCAGAGACCTCAGGCCCCCAGAGACCTCAGGCCCCAGAGACCTCAGGACCCCAGAGACCTCAGGACCCCAGAGACCTCAGGCCCCCAGAGACCTCAGGCCCCAGAGACCTCAGGCCCCAGAGACCTCAGGCCCCAGAGACCTCAGGCCCCAGAGACCTCAGGCCCCAGAGACCTCAGGCCCCAGAGACCTCAGGCCCCCAGAGCCAGGGCCCAGAGACCTCAGGCCCCCAGAGACCTCAGGACCCCAGAGACCTCAGGCCCCCAGAGACCTCAGGCCCCCAGAGACCTCAGGACCCCAGAGACCTCAGGACCCCAGAGACCTCAGGACCCCAGAGACCTCAGGCCCCCAGAGACCTCAGGCCCCCAGAGACCTCAGGCCCCAGAGACCTCAGGCCCCCAGAGACCTCAGGCCCCCAGAGACCTCAGGCCCCAGAGACCTCAGGCCCCAGAGACCTCAGGCCCCCAGAGCCAGGGCCCAGAGACCTCAGGCCCCAGAGACCTCAGGACCCCAGAGACCTCAGGCCCCCAGAGACCTCAGGCCCCCAGAGACCTCAGGACCCCAGAGACCTCAGGACCCCAGAGCCAGGGCCCAGAGACCTCAGGCCCCAGAGACCTCAGGCCCCAGAGACCTCAGGCCCCCAGAGACCTCAGGCCCCCAGAGACCTCAGGACCCCAGAGACCTCAGGACCCCAGAGACCTCAGGCCCCCAGAGACCTCAGGCCCCAGAGACCTCAGGCCCCCAGAGACCTCAGGCCCCCAGAGACCTCAGGCCCCAGAGACCTCAGGCCCCAGAGACCTCAGGCCCCCAGAGCCAGGGCCCAGAGACCTCAGGCCCCCAGAGACCTCAGGCCCCCAGAGCCAGGGCCCAGAGACCTCAGGCCCCCAGAGACCTCAGGCCCCCAGAGACCTCAGGCCCCCAGAGCCAGGGCCCAGAGACCTCAGGCCCCCAGAGACCTCAGGCCCCAGAGACCTCAGGCCCCAGAGACCTCAGGCCCCCAGAGCCAGGGCCCAGAGACCTCAGGCCCCAGAGACCTCAGGCCCCAGAGACCTCAGGCCCCAGAGACCTCAGGCCCCAGAGACCTCAGGCCCCCAGAGACCTCAGGCCCCCAGAGCCAGGGCCCAGAGACCTCAGGCCCCCAGAGACCTCAGGCCCCAGAGACCTCAGGCCCCAGAGACCTCAGGCCCCAGAGACCTCAGGCCCCAGAGACCTCAGGCCCCCAGAGCCAGGGCCCAGAGACCTCAGGCCCCCAGAGACCTCAGGCCCCCAGAGACCTCAGGCCCCAGAGACCTCAGGACCCCAGAGACCTCAGGACCCCAGAGACCTCAGGCCCCAAGATAACTTGTGCCCCCTGAGGCGGGTCCCGGAGCCAGTCCCCCAGAGACCTCAGGCCCTCAGAGGACTCAGCCTCAGAGATGGGCCCCCAGGACCTCTGGTCCCCCGAGCTGGGTCCGAGTCCTGGGACCCAGACCTCTAGCAGTCAGACCTCTGGCAACCAGAGGCCTCAGGCCCCCAGAGATCTTGGGCCCCAGAGACCTTGGGGCCCCAGAGACTTTGGGCCCCCAGAGCTCTCTCACACTCTGTCGGAATATAAGAGGGGCACAGCCGCAGAGCCCGAATGGAGAAACCACCCCTGACTTCATTGGGGGTACCTGCTGTGACTTCACTTGTACCTTTCTGGTTTCCAAAATGCATCTTGGGGGTATCGATGGCAGATAAAACATGGAATACTGCGCAACGGAGGGGTGGGAATAGAAAAAAGAGCGTGATTACTGAATGAATGTGTTTTCTTGTCTACCTGAGGTTACATGGAACCCAAAGGTTGCAGTTCCTATAACTGCCTATAGAGGTCCTCGTACAGAGTGAGCCATGAATCCCGCTGACAGGAAGCATAGAACGTGCTTTGCACCATAGGCAGGATGTAAAGGAAAAGTTTAAATTACCTTATTTCATCCATGTTACTTGGATTCTTTGTCTTTATAACATGCCACCAACTAAGATTTTTTTTTAAACCTGTCGATTTTCCAGGGGAATCAGTAGTTTAACCATAATTCATCAAACAATAAACACTCACTTTTAACATAATTGATGGTACTCAAAAATTACGGAGATTTGTAAAGTAATTCTGAAAAAACTTTCTTCAGCACCACTTGCAAAGCAAATAAATTAAGAACCTAGTGAGATTTTCAAGCGATAAAGGCAGCAAATACCTGGAAGATGATGTTCTAATGTGAGATGCATGCCAATTTTAGGGCGAGGACAGCAACTACTTTTAGTAGCCACACCCAATGTGACAGGAAATAATGTATGTGTTAATTTTCATATTAATTAATGACAAGTATGTTTTTCTGTGAGCAGTATTGCTGGCGTGCTGCCAATCACTTCTGGGTATGCGGGTGACTGACTCAGAGAGTGTGGTGGCAGGGGAAAGCAGGGCCTTGGGCACTTGTCAGAATACCCACAATCCATTGCGTAATGACATCATACCCACGCTGATTTGTAGATAGCTCCTTACCAACAATTCAGTGTGGGCCACAAACACAGTGGATCCATTCTCATAAAAATTAAAAAGTGTATTGGAAAATAAAAAAAACTATTTTTTTGCTACATCAAGAGTAAGCACCAAGACTTGTTTCTCTCATAAAGGTTACATAAAGCAAACCTTTCAGGTTTCTCGAGAAAAAAGTGGAATGCTGTACAACAAATGAGTTGGGGGAAGGTATTTAAGAAATAAAGCAGAATTGGGAGGAGGGAAAGCACCATGGGTGAGGGGTGGGGCCTAGTGAAGGGAGAAGCAGCAAACAAGAAACAGAGCAAGAAAATGCATGCATTAGTGTAGAAAATCCACCTTTCCTGTGTAGTCAGCACATATTTTATCGCCTTTTGCTGGACCCGGTATTTTTGCTGGTTTTAGAAATCTGTGCACCCTCTCCCTGCTAACCAGTAGCAAAGTGCCTGTGCTTCCTTTTAAAAAATGTTAGATTGGCATATTTCTGATTGGGATATTTAACTTACCTATGAGTCCCTAGAATATGGTATGAAATGTACCTAGGGCCTGTAAGTTAAATGTCACTGGTGGACTGCAGTACCTATTGTGCCATTCACTATAGTGACAGTGTTAAACAAAGCTTCAGGTCTACCATTGCAGCCTGACTGGTGCACCTTAAACATTGCAATTTGACCTGTCAAACTAAAAATGTTTGACAAGTAAAAATCTGCCTTTTAAATATGAATAAGGCACCCCTGTGTAGGCCTTGCAGCCCACAAGGCGGAGTGCATGCTATTTAAAAGTAGAATATGTAGAAAAGTAATGTTAACATGTCCTCACAGTGACTCACACCCAAAAACTATTTTTCATTGTAGCAGGGCTAGCTGCCCTATGTAAAAAGCAAGGAGTACAGATTAAAATCCCAATGCTCCATTTTGGGAATGAGACTAGCTAGAAAAACAAGTTTTTAATATTTATTAACCCCTTCGATGCTGATGATGGAGCGGTTCCGTCATCAGCATCGGTTGGGCTGTGCTGATGACGGAACTGCTCCGTCATCAGTACAGCCCTGGGGGGGAGCGCTGGCGCTCCCCCCCTGGGGCATCTATGTTGGTGTTTGTACCTGGGGTGGCAGCGGAAGACTTTCCGCTGCCACCCCCTGGCCCCACCACGCTTCCTGGTGACGTCAGCGCGCACAGCGTGCGCCGACGTCATCAGGAAGCGCTGGACGCGCTGGAAGCCATTTGTTTCCAGCATGTCCAGCAGAGAGGTGGGTGTTGTGCTGCTCCGGTGGGGCGGGGGGCCGTTTTTCGGTGCATTGAGGCATCGGGGGGGGGGAGGAAACTGTGTTTCCTCTCCCCTGATGTCCCAATGCACGGCATTCCTGGTGCACGATCGCGCCAGCGTCGCGATCGTGCACCAGGAATGCCCCACTAGACACCAGGGATTGTTTTTGGCCATATTTATTTGTGCAGGAAGCGACCCCTTGGGCAAGAGTCACTTCCTTTTAGCGCCATAATATTTATCAGACTTTTCTGCCCCCCCCCCCCCCCCGGGGCAGATCGGCCGTTTTTTTGGCCGATCTGCACCCAGGGAGGGCAGAAAAGCCCACTAGTCACCAGGGATTTGGTTATATTTGAAAAAGGAAGCGACCCCTTGGGGAAGGGTCGCTTCCTAGTGGCCCTAATTTTTTTTTAGACTTTTCTGCCCCCCCTGGGGGCAGATCGGCCCTTTTTTGGGCCGCATCTGGACCCAGGGGGGGCAGAAAAGCCCACTAGACACCAGGGATTGAATTATATTTATAAAGGAAGCGACCCCTTGGGCAAGGGTCACTTCCTTAGGGGGATAAAATATTTTTCAGACTTTTCTGCGCCCCCTGGGGCAGATCGGCCGTTTTTTTGGCCGATCTGCACCCGGGGGGGCAGAAAAGCCCACTAGTCACCAGGGATTTGTTTACAATTGAAAAGGAAGCGACCCCTTGGGGAAGGGTCACTTCCTAGTGGCCCTTATTTTTTTTTAGACTTGTCTGCCCCTGGGGGCAGATCAGTCATTTTTTGGGCCGCATCTGGACCCGGGGGGGGTAGAAAAGCCCACTAGACACCAGGGATTTTATTATATTTATAAAGGAAGCGACCCCTTGGGCAAGGGTCGCTTCCAGGGGGCATTATAAATATTGTAGACTGTTCTGACCCCCCTGGGGGCAGATAAGCTGTTTTTTTACCGTTTCTGGACCCAGGGGGGGATAGAAAAGCCCATTAGACTCCAGGGTTTCTTTTTTTTTATAGGGAGCGACCCCTTGGCCAAGGGTTGCTTCCTTGGGCCCATTTGTTTTCTAAAGTATGTTCTGCCGTGTCTTTATTTGGCCTCTCTGCCCTCCGTAGGGTTGCTTCCAGGGGGCCCACGTTTTTAATGATTTATAATCTTCCCCCCTTTGGGACAGACACCCCATTTGTGACATACCTTGTGACATAGCCTGTTCTAATGTGTGTTGTTTTTGTTTCTTCTAATGTGTATTGTGTTTTTTTTCTCTTTAGATTGTTGCAGTGTGCGGTTCCGTTACTGGTGGTTCTGTTGTTCTGCTGTTTCTGTAGTTGCATGTGTTTGGTAAGAGACCTCTTTTTTGTTCAATTGTAATGTAATTGTTTATTTTGCAAAGTGTGTAGTAATACGAGTATGTTTGGTTTCTGTTTGTTGTGATTGTAAAACATGTTTTGCATTTGTTTTTGATGTGTCCTTCTGTAGATGTAAGGTTTTTTTTCGTCTTTCTAGTGGGATATCGTTGCCTATTTGCTGTGTCTTGGCAGAGTAGGTGCTGGTGAGTGTAGTTGTGTCTTGTAAGTGAATTGTATATTTTTTCTAAATATAGTTTTTTGTGAAAAAGGCTTACATTTTTTATCTTACTTTGCACAGTGTTGGGGTTGTTGAGTTGTTTGTGCAGACTCCTTTATTTGTAAGGATAATGGCTAGCCGCTGGATTACTGCTCAGCAAGTTGTTGGAATGCTTTTTGATTCTTCCTCTGACCATGGTCCAGAGTCTGACTCTGATTCTGAGCCAGAGGTGGGAGGTGAAGATTCAGGTAGTGAGTTTTCTCTACACATGGCTTCATCTGATGATGAAGACACTTTGAGTGCTGATGAAGCTACTTTTGGTGTGGATGATGTGCCTGTGGTTGCGGAGGACATTGCTGTGCCTGTGGTTGCGGAGGACAATGCTGTGCCAATAGTGCGGCAAGAGACATCTGGGCTGCAGCCTGGGGCTGCTAGATTTCCAGTTGGTGTAGTGAGACAAGAGGCAGCTGTGCGGCAGCCTGCGGCTGGAAGACTTGACGTTGAAAGTTCTGACCTTTGGGTTGCACCAGGCATGGTGCAGCCGGCATTGCCTGAATTTACTGGTGTTCCAGGGTGTAGGGTGAAAACTGAAAACTTTCTGCCTATTGATTTTTTCAAGTTGTTTATGGATGATGTGTTTTTGGCAGAGATTGTAGAGCAGACTAATTTGTATGCTGAAATTTTTTTGAGGGTGAACAGTGCCAGCCTTAAGCCCCACGCTAGAGCTACCCGGTGGACTCCCACAAATTTGGAGGAGATGAAAAAGTTTTTGGGTTTATCTTTTTTGATAGGCTTGCTTAGGAAACCATCAATGGCTTCATATTGGTCTACTAGTCCCTTGATGGCAACAGCTATATTTCCGGAAGTCATGAGTCGTGATAGGTATTTGCTTCTGCTTCGGATGATGCATTTTGTTGACAATAGTCTTGCTTTGCCACGAGATCACCCTGAATGTGACCGTCTTTTCAAGATTCGGCCTGTCATTGATCATTTTGTTGATCGATTTCCTGAGATCTTTTATCCTGGGAAAGAAATTGCAGTGGATGAGTCTTTGCTGTTGTTCAAGGGCCGCTTGGTATTTCGGCAATACATTCCTAGTAAGAGGGCACGCTATGGAATCAAACTGTATATGCTGTGTGACAGTGAGACTGGATATGTCTCTAATTTCAGGGTGTACACTGGTAAGGAATCCAGGATTAACCCCCCTGGGTGTCCGTCGACTTTTGGAGTGACTGAGAAAATTGTGTGGGAACTTGGTCGTGTATTTTTTAACAAAGGCCATCATTTGTATGTCGATAACTTCTACACTGGTGTGCGGTTGTTCAGGGAATTGGCCAAATTGGACACTGTTGCTTGTGGCACAATCCGCTCAAACCGTAAAGGTTTCCCAAAAGAACTTGTTTGTCGAAAGCTTGCTCGGGGACAGTGCAGTGCATTGCGTTGTGAGGAGCTTCTAGCTGTGAAGTTTTCAGACAGGAGAGATGTCTACATGTTGACTACAATACATGATGAAAGCACTAAACCGGTGCCTGTTTGGGGTCAGGTTGCAGAAGTACGCAAACCTGTGTGCATAATGCACTACAATAAGTACATGGGTGGTGTTGACAGAGTAGATTAGAGGTTGGAACCGTATGCTGCTCTTCGTAAGGCTTACATTTGGTACAAGAAGTTGGCTATCCATCTTTTCCACTTGGCAATCTTTAATGCTTTTGTTGTGTTCCAGAAATCTTGTCCCCAGTCAAAGATGACTTTTGTGAAGTTTCAGGAGTCTGTAGTAGGCAGCCTTTTTTTAGTGGAACAGGCAAGTGTTCCTAGAGTTGGAGTGGTGGAGGATGTTGCCAGATTGAAAGATCGCCACTTTCCTGATACAATTCCTCCTACAACCTCAAAAGACTTTCCCAGTCGGAGATGTAGAGTCTGTTGGCGAAGAGGTTTGCGGAAGGAGGTTCGTATGTACTGCCCCGACTGCCCTTCAAACCCCGGGCTGTGTGTACCTGCTTGTTTTAGATTGTACCACACGCAAAAGAATTTTTGGGAGTATCAATGAGTGGTAAAGTGAACTGGTTGGTCTTTATTCTTTAAAACTTATTGTTCAGTTTCAAAGTTTGCATTTGTGTAGTCTTTTTAGATTTAGTTGTTGAGTTAGTAGATTTGTATCAATTTGCAATTTGTTTTTCTTTTATTTAAAAAAACCCTAAAGTATGATGTTGGTTTGCGTGTAGTGTCCATTGTCTGACGGTGTGCCTGGTTTGGCACTTGGCTGCCGGTGTCTATGGACTGGTGCTTGTCTGGCGGTGTCTGTGGACTGGTGCTTGGCTGGCGGTGTGCGTGGTCTGGTGTTTGGTTGGCGGCGTGCGTGCTCTTGCGCTTGCCTGGTGTTGTGTTTGGATTTGTCTGGTGGTGTGCGTGGAGTGGTGCTTGGCTGGCGGTGTGTGTGGCGTTGCGCTTGGCTGGTGGTGTGTGTTGAGTTGCGCTTGGCTGGTGGTGTGTGTGGAGTGGCGCTTGGCTGGTGGTGTGCGTGGAGGGGTACTTGGCTGTCTGTGCAGGGAGTGGTGCTTGGCTGGTGGTGTGTGTGGAGTGGCGCTTGGCTTGCGGTGTGCGTGGAGTGGTGCTTGGCTGGTGGTGTGTGTGGAGTGGTACTTGGCTGTCGGTGTGCGCTGAGTGGTGTTTGGCTGGTGGTGTGCATGGTCTGGTGCTTGGATGGTGGTGTGTGTGGAGTGGTACTTGGCTGTCTGTGCACGGAGTGGTGCTTGGCTGGCGGTGTGTGTGGAGTGGCGCTTTGCTGGATGGTGTGCGTGGAGTGGTACTTGGCTGTCTGTGCACGGAGTGGTGCTTGGCTGGTGTTGTGTTTGTGGAGTGGCGCTTGGCTGGTGGTGTGTGTGGAGTAGCGCTTGGCTGGTAGTGTGCGTGGAGTGGTACATGGCTGTCTGTGCACGGAGGGGTGCTTGGCTGGCGGTGTGTGAGGAGTGGCGCTTTGCTGGATGGTGTGCGTGGAGTGGTACTTGGCTGTCTGTGCACGGAGTGGTGCTTGGCTGGTGTTGTGTTTGTGGAGTGGCGCTTGGCTGGTGGTGTGTGTGGAGTGGCGCTTGGCTGGTGGTGTGCGTGGAGTGGTACTTGGCTGTCTGTGCATGGAGTGGTGTTTGGCTGGCGGTGTGTGTGGAGTGGCGCTTGGCTTGCGGTGTGCGTGGAGTGATGCTTGGCTGGTGGTGTGTGTGGAGTGGTACTTGGCTGTCGGTGTGCGCTGAGTGGTGCTTGGCTGGCGGTGTGCATGGTCTGGTGCTTGGATGGTGGTGTGCGTGGAGTGGCGCTTGGCTGGCGGTGTGTGTGGAGTGGCGCTTGGCTGGATGGTGTGCGTGGAGTGGTACTTGGCTGTCTGTGCACGGAGTGGTGCTTGGCTGGTGTTGTGTTTGTGGAGTGGCGCTTGGCTGGTGGTGTGCGTGGAGTGATGCTTGGCTGGTGGTGTGTGTGGAGTGGTACTTGGCTGTCGGTGTGCGCTGAGTGGTGTTTGGCTGGCGGTGTGCATGGTCTGGTGCATGGATGGTGGTGTGGGTAGACTGGCGCTCGGCTGGTGGTGTGTGAGTAGTTACTTTCTGTTGGTCACTACACACACTGCTAGTTGAGTGATACTCCACGCAGTCCATCATTTTGTGTAGTTGCAATGTCATAAATGTGGGCGTGTGAAAGTGATGGGCCCTTGAATGGCGCTGTCTGCTGGTGTGAGTGTTGAAATGTGAAGGGTCCGCGGCTGGCGGTGTGAATGTTTTGTATGTGTCACACGTACGAAAGGTGTATGAATGGCCTGTAAAGAGGTTGGTGCCTTGACGTGGCTTTACAGCTCACGAGCTGTGAGTCAGTGGTTCAGTTTATCATACTTTCAATTATACGCAGTGTATTTCATTTTTGTGAAATTACTTGCGAATACAATTGTATGTACTGAATCATCACTCACCCTCGTGCCAAATCCAACCAGTATGTGTGTGTGCTTGCGGATTAGAAGGCCGTGCAGTAATATTTTTCTTTTATCTCTTTCTGAAGTAGGGTGTACCTTGTCCCTTATTGTGATTGTTGTTATGTGTTGCTTTTCCCTCCGGATGGTGTCAATGGTCTGGTTTGTATCAGGTATGAAAGGTGTGTGAATGGCCTGTAGAACGGTTGGTGCCTTGTTGTGGCTTTACAGCTCACAAGTTGCGAGTCACTGGTTCGGTTTTTATGCATTTATTTGTTGACAGAGCATTTCATTTTTTTGAAATATCTTGTTAATAAAATTTTATGTACTGAACCATCACTCGCCCTCGTGCCAAATCCAACCAGTATGTGTGTGTGCTTGCGGATTAGATGGCTGTGCAGTAATATTTGTCTTTTATCTCTTTCTGAAGTAGGGTGTACCTTGTCCCTTATTGTGATTGTTGTTATGTGTTGCTTTTCCTTCCGGATGGTGTCAATGGTCTGGTTTGTATCAGGTATGAAAGGTGCGTGAATGGCCTGTAAAACGGTTGGTGCCTTGTCGTGGCTTTACAGCTCACGAGTTGCGAGTCACTGGTTCGGTTTTTATGCATTTATTTATTGACAGAGCATTTCTTTTTTTTTAAAATATCTTGTTAAAATTTTATGTACTGAACCATCACTCGCCCTCGTGCCAAATCCAACCTGTATGTGTGTGTCTTTGAGGAATAGATAGCCGTGCTTGAATGTTGTCTTTTGAGTAACTCTGGTAAGGTGTACATTATAGCTATAAATAACTTACTAAATTTAGATATTATTATTAAAACAAGGAAGTATATGGTCATGTCTTTCTGGTGAATTCTTTTGTTGCTTTTTTATCCACAATCTCCTGCAAACTTGAAATTGTCTGTCACAATTTCCATGCAATATTGTCCCAAGAGTCGCACGCTCTCAAATTGAAAACTTAATTTATTCAAAACAATTTGGTTTTGCAAGGGGATTCCCATGAGTTTTTGGCCCCGGACTTTGCGGGCATCTTTGGAAACTACCAAACCCAAACAGTTCTGAAAACTAGACACCCGGGGAAGTCCAGGGAGGTATGGCATGCGTGGGTGCCCCAATGTTTTCCTACCCAGAAATCCCTGCAAACCTTAAATGTAGGTTAAAAAACCCACTTTTCCATACATTTTTGGGTGGGATCTCCCTGCCGGCACAAATGTCCTACCACCCAACGTACCCCTTGTTCTCCCGAGTAAAATGATACCTCACTTGTGTGGGTGCCCCAAAGCAGAACAGGCTAAAAATGAATTTTTAAAAAATGTAGGGGCAGATTTATGAGGCCCTTGCGCCACGTTTACGCCGCTGTTGCGTCACGCACGGCGGCGTAAACGTGGCGCATCCCTATGACCGATTTACAACGTGATGCATCTAGGCAGATGCGTCACGTTGTAAAGCCCTGCGCTGCTTGTGGGCGTTCCGGTGCAGGGTGGGCGTTCCGGGGCAGCTGCGCCTCGCAAAAGTGGCTGAGTGAAATCTATAAGATTTCACTCAGTCACTTTCAGGTCAATGCTGCGTCAAAACCCTGCGCCTGCTTGAAGCAGGCGTAGGTCTTGACGCAGCATTGTATAGATGGGGCACCCCCGAGCCTTGCTGGAGCTGCGTCGCGCTTGCGATGCAACTCCAGCAATGCGCCACCTTTACGGCACAGATGCGTCACGCATCTGTGCCGTTTTTGCCCCATGGTGCGCCGCATTTACTGCCAGAAGCTGCCCATCGCGATAGCCGATCCAACGCCCTGATTTATTCAAGCGCTGCCATCGGACCGCGCTCAGCTCCCGCATTTACTGCCAGAAGCTGCCCATCGCGATAGTCGATCCGACGCCCTGATTATTCAGACGCCGATCACCCCCGCTGCCTCAAGCCGTCCAAATCGCTAGTCAGCATTGGACCTTACACACCAGCCCTTCCATCCGCATGAAATCGCCATTGGCGGACATCACTGTTCCCTCGACAACCCAGTCCTGATGATGATCCCGATTGATGGGGATCGAAACGCCGTCGACCACACAGCTTAATTTCATGGCGCCCTACTTGTTTTGTACTCCTGAAATTGACTCATTCTTGTTTTAAGTGATTACAACTTGATCCCTGGAGCCATTACTCTGTATATTTCACTTGTTGTCACTACGCGCCGACCACGCTGTTTCACCCCAGCACTTGCACTACCACCACTATTCACTGTATATATTCATGTATATATCACCCTCACCAAGTGCCACCGGGTTGTCACCCCATTTGATGTGTACAGTGCTGTCTAACTGTATAACTTTGCAACAGACCCGCCTTGCTCTTTAAGTGGTGAATAATACCCGCCTTTTTTCAAAAAACTGCAGTGACTCCTTACTTTCTTTCCTTTGTAATGCATATTGCATACACCTGTTGAAATTGTCTTCCAATTGATACCTGTTGGGAATTGTTCTTATTTACAGTATATACCCATCCCAACTTGGTCTATGGGTTTCCTCCTGTTTATCCTATACGCATTGTAAATGCGGCGCACCATGGGTGGCGGAGCTGTGGCGCACTGTGGCGCACATTAACTGGCGCATCCCTGGGGATGCGCTAGTTAACATAAATCTGCTCCGTAATATTTAAGTTTGACAAATTAAGCACCCCACCTTAGTCACAGGCCTTTGGCCCACCAACACAAGTGAGGTATCATTTTACTCGGGAGAACAAAGGGAACGCTGGGTGGTAGGACATTTGTGCCGGCAGGAAAATGTGTTTTTTTGTCAAATTCTTAGCTTTACAAGGGATTCTGGATAACAAAACCTGGTGGTAGGCAGTCGGGTCACCCAATGCTGAATTCCCCTGGGTGTCTACTGGGTGTCTACTTTTCAAAAATGTATAGGTTTGCTAGGTTTCCCTAGGTGCTGGCAGAGCTAGGGCTCAAAAACAAAAGGTAGTCTCTTTGTCCAAAAATGGCAAGATTTCACTGGGAAATTGAGGTGCGACCACATTGCGTTTTGCGCTGTTTCATGTCGCAGCCACTGTGCCTAGCCACGCAAGTGAGGTACCATTTTTTTCAGGAGACCTGGGGGAACGCTGGGTGGGTTGAAATTTGTTGATCCACGCAGATTCCAGAACTTTCCACCACAGAAATGTGAGGAAAATGTCTTTGTTTTTTCAAATTCTTAGCTTTGCAAGGGATTCTGGGTAAGAAAACCTGGTGGTAGGCAGTCGAGTCGCCCCATCCTGAATTTCCCTGGGTGTCTACTTTTCAAAAATGTATAGGTTTGCTAGGTTTCCCTAGGTGCCGGCGGAGCTAGGGTGCAAAAACTACAGGTAGGCACTTTGCCATAAAAGGATCCATTTTTAACTGCAAAATTGAGGTGTGACCACGTTGCATTTTGTGCCGTTTCCTGTCGCAGGCACAAGGCCGACCCACACAAGTGAGGTACCGTTTTTATCGGGAGACTTAGGGTAATTCAGATTTGTAAATCAACTGTTATTACCAATTGAGTTTTCATGCATTTCTCCCTTCCCAATGAAAGACATTGTGTAAAAAAAAAATCTTTTTCAAAAATGACCAATAATTCTCATGCTAGTATGAGTATTCCCAATTTTGAAAATGTGCAATTATATACTGTTTCTAGACTCTATAATTTGTACCCAATTTAGAAATACATATGTGTCTTTCATACCGATTTTTCCACATATACATTTTCCAAGAATAAGTGCTCTATACCCAGTAAATAAAAAAAAATCATTGCAAGTTGCTGCTCAGTTTTTGGATCTGGGTTCGTCGGGTTCTTGGAGAAACCACAAGTCCTATATATCCCCACAACCAGGAAGGTCTAACAAATGTAATGGAACATTGCTTTCCAAGAGCCGTCAAAATTACAAGAAGTTATAGGTGAAAATGTTGAGACGAAAGGCTGTTTTTTTCAACAAATTTTCAATTATTCCAATATTTAACTGTTAGTTTCTACAAAGAAACCTTCATTGAGTTAGACAAATGACCCCTTTTTGAATTCAGAAATGTGTCTACTTTTCGAAAATGTATAGCTTTCCAGGATCCCTTATTGCTTTCAAACTCATTTCTACCATTAACTGGAAGGAGGTGAAAAGCTCTAAAAATAGCAAAAATAGACTATGTCCCAGAAAAATGCCAAAACTGTGTGAAAAATGTTGGTTCTCTGACAAAAGACTGTCATTCCCTAAAAGCTGAGAAAATGGAGTTTCAGCCCCACAAACCCTTTTTTGATATCATTTGCAGGGAAAAACCCAGAGGCTTTCATTTGCAGCCCGTTTTTCCCATTTTTCTGAAAAAAACAAAAGTTTCACTATATTTTGGTTAATTTCTGGGACCCCTCCAAGGGAATCCACAAACCCTGGGCACCTTTAGAATCCACACGATGTTGGAAGAAAAGGACGCAAATTTGGCGTGGATACCCTATGTGGTCAAAAAGTTACAGGGGCCTAAGCGCGCACTACCCGAAATCGCCAAAAAAAGGCTTAGCACAGGAGGGGAAAAGGCCTAGCAGCGAAGGGGTTAAAAATATAATTCAATGGTGACAATGGATTTTTTTATCACTATTAAGGGAAAGTTACTTTTACATACTTACCCTTTCCCTGCCTGAAGTTCCCTAGGCTAAATTTGCATTGCTCTCCCACTTCTGCCAGCAAGTAATAAGCATTTGAAAATGTATGAAAAAGGTGTTAAGAGCTTCCCAGGAGCAAGCAATAGTTGAAGTTGTCCTGAATGGGCAGAGATGACACATCTGAACCTGAAGGAATATGTAGGGTGGGGCTGGGAGTATCTGTTAACCACTGCACCTGCCTCCAAGGAGGTCTCTCTCCCCTCTTGAAAGTGCCGTTGGAGTGCCGCCTGCATTGTGAAACACAGAGTGGCTTTAAAGAAGCAGCAGATCTGTATTTCACTTGAATGCACTTCCCGGGGGTAGCCCATGTTCACTGCTGTCCTGGGGCAGTGCATTCTGCATATATGGTGCACTTTCCCTGTTTGCCCCTGGCAAACCTTTGGAAAGGTGCGCTGTGGCACTAACAGGGAAAGTGCGCCGTATATATAATGTAAGGCTGACCTCATGCTAAAACTACAGGGGTTCAACAAAGTACAAAGGTCTTTTCCTGCAACAACCAACTGACCTTTGGCAGCTGGACCTGGACTGGTCCCTGCTATTTGGCATCTGTGTGACACCCTCTGAGCATCTAAGTGCCTCCCCTGAGGTCCTGGGATCTCTAGATGTGCCCTCCTGTTTTGGATTGGGACTTAAAGGACTAAGTCAAATGGCAAAATCTTCGACTAGGACGAACCTGGTTGTTTTTTCCGCCCGAGCTCCATCATGGTCAGTGTCAAATTACATCTAGGTTCTGGTTTACTGCGATCATTGACTATCATTGTCACTTTATGGTTCTTGGTATTATTCCTACTTAAAACTTCAAATCAAAATCGTATCTCAGGTTCCCCTTATTGGAGATTAGTAATTTTGATGTCATTTTGTTTATTACATTTACTCTATTTTTCTAATTTTCTTTTTTTTTTTATTGCTTTTCAACTTTATTACTGTTTTGGTAATGCAAAATACTTTACACATTACCTCAAGTTATGCCTGTCTGCTCTGTGCCATAACTACCAGGGAATTGAGCACACGTTAATTTAGTAAATTTAAGGGTTCACCTTGACAATGTTTGTGATTATTCCTTGAGGTGGGTAATCACCCACCCCAAATAATAATCCCACTTATTACATTGGTGTCCAACGGTTGGATCCAGGACTTGTGTTTTGCAGTACTACAAAGGGAATCAAGTTGAAATTAAAAATGTCTTTTTAAATTGACTTTTTAGATTTTTAATTGGCTTTTGGTCCTAATTGGGTCATTTTTTAGTATTCCTAAATTCATTCTCGTCCTCAATTTTTGCACCTTAATTTTTTGGGAACAAGAAGGTGGATCTTCCTAACTTGCAGAGCCTTAGCATGGCAGAGCTGAGGAGCACGTGAAAGTAAAAGGGACTGAAGCTGAACAAGCTGTCCAAGAGCGAGGGTTATCACAGTGCCCTCAGAGCCTCGGAGGAAGTCCATCTGCTACAGTGAACCTCAGAGTAGAGCGGTATACCCTTCCCTTTCCATGGCAGGGAGCAGCGTGGCCTCACATGATTTGTCCACATCAGAGCTGGACAAGCGGCGAGGGCCTTGAGATTGCAGCTGGCTTCCAGGGCCGGACTGGGAACAAAAAACGGCCCTGGCAAAGTGCTCGGCCGCCCCCCTCCCTCCGGGGGTCTGTTGGGGGTGCGACCGAGCTCTTTGCTGGAGCCGGTTTTCAGCTGATTTTGTTACACGGCCGATTTTGCAGCTATGCTGCAAAAACGGTCCTGTAACAAAAACGGCCCCCGTGGGGGCCCAAAACCGGCCCCCACCCTTGCGGCGCACCGGGGGATTGCCCGGTGCCCGCAATGGCCAGTCTGGCCCTGCTGGCTTCCCTAGCCTTTGGGGAGAAACATTGGCTTTGGCTACTGAGGAAAAGAAGTCAGCAACATCAACTTTGGCCCATAAGAGGACCGAGAGGAAGATGGATTTGAGGTCCAGGAGGGCCTGTTAGTCCAATGGCATTGGTTTCATTTTCATTATTACATTTTGCTCTATTTTTTAATGTGGTTTGGAATTTTTAATGTTTTGCATTTTTACTTTATTACTGTTTTGGTCATGGGCAGCTCCTCCGCTATGGCAGAGGAGAATCGCCCGCTGCTTTTGCACAGTGAGGTAAAGGAAATATAAAATGATAATAATTTTGAGTTCTGAATCCTAATATAGAACATTGAGCTATTCACTGTCATCAAAGAGCTGCATGCAAACTGCAGGGTATATGTTAGAGCGTTATGTGTTTTTGCCCAGTCTTTCATCCTAATCTTGCCAGAAGGGTTCATTTGGTTAGAAAACAATTCTTATTATTAAAGAGAACCCCTAACAATAATGTTACATTTTAAATTCTGAATTTGTGATTTTCCAGAATAAGGACTCTTAAACTATATTGCCTAACAGCAGGGCTCTAGTTGGGGTACCACTCGGGTGGACGGTGTTCCCCCACTTATTTTACCTGGTGGACGCCGTCCCCCCTGCCAAAAAGCTGGACTTCACTCTGGCCTCTCTGGGACGAGATCGGAGCGCACCTTTTGTGATGTCATTTCCTGTCGTGACGTCACTTCCGGTGACAGCGTCCCCCCACTTCTCTTTTTAGGACTTGTGCCCTGCCTAACAGTATCAAAGACATGTCACTCCTACACTACACCTTGTAGTCCTGTCTGATGTAACATTTCCTATACACTGATTTACACAATGTCTCTGTGAAATGTGTGTGTGATGTAAAGTGCTCTGACCCATTACACTGGTATGAGTGGTGCTATAAAACTAAATAAATCTGAGAGACAGTGGTTATGGAGACTTGAAGGGCACTTTAAAAGGATACTAGTGAGAGAATCCAATACAGAGGTTGTCATTGGGCGGGTGCCAACAAACACTGTCGCACAGGGCGCCACCAGTTTTAAAGCCGCCCTGCTCAAAACCAATCACAACTCTGCATTGCAGCGTTGTGATTGATCAGGGGAGCCTTTTCTGTGCTTCATGTGCCTCAGTCTGATGAGGACAGCAGGAGCAGAGACGCGTGACCGGCGCGGCAATGTAAGTGTTGCTTTTATATATATATTTTTTTTTTACCGTCTTCCCCTCAACCCCTCGTTGTGCTTCCCCCTGCCACCCTGCACCCGCTTCACCACCCGTGAATAATGCCAGCCGCCACTGGTTTTGGTACTGCATAAATATTTTACACACTGGGTGTATGTTACACCTGTCTGCTCTATGCCATAGATGCCAGGGTGTTAAGCTCAGGTTAATTTTACGATTTTAAGAGTTCACCCTGACAAAGGTTATGATTATTTCTTGTGGGAGCAGTCATCCACCCAAATAGTAATCCTGTTTCTTACAATTCCCATTGGTTGTTTAAATAAATAAAATAAAAAATAGTGCTCTGAATGTAAGCAATTTCAGCAGTTGAAAGATAGAAGTAAACCAATCACAACTCTGTGAGATTGATATGCTCCTTTGAGTTCAAAAAGAATTTTATTGATCAAAAGAAGGGTGTCAATACAAAATACAAAAGTGATACAAGGAAGAAATAATAACAATCAAAGAAAGCAATACATCATTAATAATAATTAAAATGGGCCCTAAAACAAGACAAATGGGATAAAATATCATAAAAATGAGACAATGTAAATAGTAATGAGACATAGTAGAATAGTGAAGAAATAAGGAACGGCAAGGGCAGCTAAGGGGGCTTTGAGACTTCTTGTTGGGCAGGCCGTAAATGAAATGAACGTTTAGCACATACATCAAGGTATAGCGTAATAGGAAGCCATACATCCATACGTTTTGTCGCCGTATGAATAGGAAAGACAAAAGCAGTATCCAGTCTATGATTGTGACAAACATTGTACCACTATGCTCTAAAAGAAATGTTCGAAAAGTTTTTCCAATTAGTTGTAATCTGTTGGAATGCAACGGCTAGCAATAAATCAATTATTTGAACATTAAGTGCAGTGTCCTCCCAGCAGGAAGAAAGACTACCCAGGAAAATATGAGTGAAAGAAAAAGGAATTTGAGTGTGGGAAATTGCATTAATTTGGGACCAGACTTGTTTCCAGAAATCATGAACAACACTGCATGAGAATAGCATATGAAATAAAGTGGCATGCGGGAAAGAGCAGGTCCAACAAAGGTCTGGAGTTGTGGTGTGAAGAGAAGTCTATTATAAATAAAGAACAGGGATTGCGTTATAGTTGCTGCTCTGGATGATTTGCGAATTTTGGTCCATATCTTATTACACAAAGATATTGGCCAAGACGTGTCAAAATCACACTCCCATTGCTCTTCCACCTTAGATTTTGGCCTAATAGAGTCTATATTGTGGAGGTATTTGTAAATAATAGAAGCTCTGGATGTGGTACGTAAAAAAGAATGGAGCTGTGAGGTGGGATTCAGAAGTATAGGAGGAGCAGCAGAGTGTAAGAGACGAGTGTGAGTCACCATTACCACCTCTTTGAGTAAAAGGTATTTGCGAGCAAAAGAAGCAGGTAAATTGAAAGATTGGCTAAGTGTTGTGAAAGGTATGAAGGTAGAATGTGAGAATAGTTGAGATATCCAGAGTAATCCTTTTTGCCTCCAGGACTTCCAGTAGAGGGGTTTATTGTTAATTAACAAGTTCTTATTGTGCCAAATAGTGGAATTAAGAAAATCGTCAACTGTAGTAAGAGGAGAGGGGGCAAAAGATAAAAGCAATTTGGTAGTAAACTTGTGTATGGGAATGGATATTGCGTGTGGTTTATGGGAGAAAGAAAGATATTCAGCAAAGGAGAAGGGGGAGAGTGAAAGACGTTCAATCGTCACCCATAAAGGACAAGTATCAGCAGGATCCTGTAGCCAAAAGGAGGCTTGTCGCAAAAGGAATGCCTTTTGGTAGGCCGGAAAGTCCGGGAAATTAACTCCACCTTCCGACTTGGGACGTATTAGTCTGAGTATGGACATCCGAGGTTTCTTGCCGTTCCAGAGAAAGGTAGAGAGAATTGAGTTAATTTTCCTGAAAATTTTTGTGGGAATAGGGACTGGGATATTAGAAATCATGTAAAGGATTATGGGGGACAACAACATCTTAATAGTATCAAGGCGACCCCACCATGATAGATAGAGAGGATGCCATCTGGTCGTCAAATCTGATATCTTCTGAATGCATTTGTTCAGACAGAGTGAGACTGTGTCCGAAATGGAGGAGGTAACAAGCAGTCCTAAGTACTTAATGTGAGAAGGACTCCAAGTGAAATTGGAAGCACTAAAATCAGGTCTAAAAGTAAATTTTGTTAAGGGTAAAATCTCGCACTTGTCATTGTTTAGTTTATATCCGGAAATTGTGGAGTATTCACGTACCTCTTCTAGAAAGCCAGGTATAGATTCATTTGGGTTAGACAAGAAAAGCAAAATATCGTCAGCATATGCGGCGAGTTTGATGTGAGAATGCCGCTCTTTGAAAACCATAGATGTTAGGATTTTGACAGAGCTTGGAAAGGAAAGGTTGTAGAGCTAAATTAAAAAGAAACGGGGATAGGGGACATCCTTGACAAACGCCTCTTCCTAAGTCAAAAAAAGAAGAGACTAAGCCATTGGCACAAACTGCCGCGCGTGGGTTGGAGTAAAGAAGGGAAATTAAAGAAATACATTTAGGGCCAAAACCAAACCATTTGAGGGCAGAGAAGAGATCGGTCCATTCAACCCTATCAAATGCTTTTTCGGCATCCAATGCAATCGGTGCGAGGGAATGTTGTAAACTTGAGGATTTGGACAGAACGTTAAACAGGAGTCTAGTATTATCAGTGATAAAACGCCCTCTGACGAATCCAGACTGTTCCGTACCTAACAGGTCAGGTAAAAAGAGATCTAACCTCGCTGCAAGTGACTTGGCAAATATTTTATAATCGATGTTAACCAGAGAAATGGGTCTGTAATTTTTACAGTATCTAGAGTCCTTCCCTTATTTAGGTATAAGGCAGATGTGAGCGTCAGAAAAAATACCCGAGGAGCTACCCAATGTGACAAATGAGTCTATTAGGGAGTGCAGTTTTGGTATTAGTAATTTAGAAAATTGAAGGTAAAATTCAACCGTGAAACCATCCGGCCCAGGGGCCTTGTCTTTTTTAAGGTGTTGAAGTGCAGTGAATAATTCTTGCTGGGATATGTCTGAATCCAAAGAGGTCAAATCAAGGGGGAAATGGTGGGGTTTTGTATGCTAGAAAAGAAATTTGATAAGGATTGGGTGGAAGGTTGAGTGTCAGAAGAATAAAGAGTATTGTAAAAACGAGAAAATTCAGTTAAAATGTCAACATCCTTATGTTTAAGATCAGAGTTATCATCATAAATAGATTCAATATTTAACTTATTATGTTTAACTTTTAAGTAATTAGCCAAAATTTTCCCAGCTTTATTCCTACCCCCATAAAACTTTGCACTTGACTTTAACAGATACAAAGAAGCATCTTCTGTAGATTTTTAGTTAAATTGCATCTTAGCGTCAATAAGAGCTGTCAAATTATCTTGAGAGTGTGAAGTGTAATAGGAGTGCTCCAATCTCTTAATTTTCTGAAGAAGATCTCCAGTAAATTGGCGGGCAATTTTCCGTTTTTTGGCAACAAAACAAATTATGAAATCTCTCGCTGCAGCTTTAAAGGCATCCCAAATGGTATGCTTGGGTATAGAGTGAGTATTGTTAATCTCAAAAAACTCGTCAAAAAAATTAGTAAAAGAGGCTTTAAACTTAGGATCTAAAAGGAGAGTATTATTAAAACGCCACCTCCTAGGCCCCGTAATTTTAGGCAAAATATCAATATTAGTCGAGACAGGAGCGTGATCTGACAATAAGATGGGACCAATTTCTGCATTAGTGTGAGTTTGTGCAATAATATGGGAAACAAAAATATAATCAATCCTTGACTGAGAGTGATGGGAGGGTGAATAAAAAGTAAACTCTTTAGTTGTCGGATTACAAAGACGCCAAGCATCAATAAGCTTGTGTTGTGAAACTGCCTGAGCAAAGAGTTTGTGAGGTTTGTTAGGAATGAAGGAGGCTTTGGAATGTCTGTCAAGAAAGGGATCAGGAGGTTGATTACAATCTCCCGCTAAGATGAAGTTATAATCCATAAATTTGGTGATGTGTGTAGCCATCATATGCCAAAAACTGGGGTCACCTCAATACATTGAGAAGAGAGATTGGAACACCCCTTAAAGATAATTTGACATACAACCATCTGCCATCAGTATCTGATTCTTGAGTTACTAAAGAGTAAGAAAGGGATTTATGACATAAAATAATTACTCTGTTACGTTTACCATCAGCAGGAGAATAAAAAACTTCACCCACCCACCCTCTCTTGAGTTTTACAGATTCAACATCAGAAAGATGAGTTTCTTGCAAAAATGCAAAATCAACATTCAGTTTGGCTAGATGGGATAAAATTCTTTGTCTCTTAATGGGAGAATTGAGATGCTTAATGTTCCATGAAATAACTCTTAACGACCTACAATATAATACAAAACATGATAGACGAATTGGACAAAGTCACAGAGAAAACCCACGAAAAGAAGAAAGCCCAAAACTAGTGAAGATATATAACAAAGAGAGAATAAAAAGAGAAAGGGAAGTTCAATAGAACACAATGCAGGGTAAGAAAGAGTATACAAATTAGAGGAAAAGAAGAAAGAAGTATCAAGAGGAGGTGAAGAAGTGCAAAGAAATAAGAACCTTATCGCCAGTGAATAGACAAGACGATAGAAGGAAGAGAGTAATAGAAAAGATGAAAAGATAGAACGAGAAATGACACCTACTGACAAGAGGGAACGAGAAGAAGAGGAGGAGAGAAGGGTGACATATAAGGAAACAAATATGTGAAACATTGGAAGGAAAAATATACCTACAAAAAGGGGAAGGCGAGGGAGCACAGCCAGGAACAAAACCAGGAGCGAAAGGGGGGGGGTGGAACCACATGGAGCAGGCGTAACTTCCAGGGTCAGCGAGTCGCACAACCGGGAAAACACCACGGAACGAGGTTCAGAATCTACGGAGACATGAGGAAAACATTGAGTGAAAATACCAAAAAAGGAAAAGGAAACCAACAATACCGGAATCGCTGAAAATGTAAGGAGTAAACAAGAGAAACTACAACTGTAATATAATCACTCCAAAAGTGCTCACAAACTTGGAGAACGTAGGGAATGACAATAAAAATTAAGGAGCATGCAAGAAAGGAACAAAGTTGAAAAGAGCCACACAAAAATCAAGAGACACAGGTAGGAAAGGAAGAAGAAGGACCAGAAAGATCCATAGCGGCTGTTCTGCAGGAATTCAGGAAACTTTGAAGACGCACAGGATCCTCGTATGTTGTTGTTTTGTTGTTGTATGTGACTTTGAAAAGACACGGGTGGAAAAGTCCATATCTGGCACCTATGGATTGCAGATCAGCTTGCATGTCCAGAAAAGCTTTACGTCGGCTCACTGTCGCTTTAGCATAGTCCTGCGCGAAGAATAGAGAAGATCCTGACCAAGTGAGATGAGGAGAGGCTCTAGCTGCTGATAGGACTTTCAAGAGATCCGTGTATTCTAAGAAATACAAAATAACTCCTCTCGGTCTTGACGAAGTGGTAGTTGAATTGTGTGGGCACATTGGATATTGAGCCCAGTGTCCTCTGGCAAGTGTAAGAGCTTAGGGAAAAAAAACTTAAAGAAGGCGATAGGGTCGTTCCCCTCACATCCATCCACCAGGCCGTAAATGCGTAAATTGTTGCACCTATTGTGGTTCTCGAGCTCCACCACTTACCGCTGAAGGGAAGAGACCTGCAAGTGCAAGTGGGAGACTTTGATGGACGTTTCTTGAAGAGATGAAACACTCTGTTCCACTGATGTGACTCTTGCATCCATTTGCGACCAATTATCTGTCAACACTTGCAGTTTGGCGTTAGTTTCCTCCATGAAAGGGCAGAGAGCCCTTATTTCCTCCAATAAAAGCTCCATAGAGACTGACGATACTGACTTAGGCGGAGAGGGAGGGTCCTTTTTCAGTCTTTTGGAGGTGGCTTTCCCTGAGACTGTCACAGACGATTCCATCGTAAGCTGTGTATCCTGAGTGGGAAACAGTTGAGAAGCTTCAAACTTGGCAAATTCTGAGAAATGCTTAGAGTTTTTAAGAAGTCTATGCTTCGAGTTGTTAGAGACAGAGTGCGCCGTGTTCCTGCCCATAAGATACAAACACTGAAGAGAATGTCTTAATGCAGGCAAGACAGGTAAGTATGTTATCGAAAACCACAAATACTGGTGAATGTGAGAGTCAATAGGAAGGTATGAGGAAAAAATTAAACCTGCGTTATATTAAAATCAAGCGACAGGAGCGTTATGGTCAACGCTATGGCAGAAGACGTCAGGCATGCGTAGCAAGGAGCCAGGTAATATGCAGTGAGTCAAAAAGTAACTGCAAGCAGGAAGTATGAAGCATCAACCATTGAAGAGAAAAAGGCATCACAATCACATCCCAGACTGTGATATATATAGGCAGCAACTTGAAGAAAAGGAGAAAGGCTGAGGAGAATTGCAAAATGGCTGCCTCATATAAAAGGAGGTAATGACTCATAAAGCAACGAAGAGGAGCAGCAGTTAAAAGGAGGTATCCAATTGCCAGAATAGACCCAGCATGAAAGAAAAAATCATTGTGTGGGGCATTGTAGAGCGGCAAGCCAAAGCATAAGCAAGTCGAGAGCCAAAAAGTAAATTCATGCGCATCGCGCAAAAAAAGACCAAAACAAAAAAATGGCGGCGGCAACCGGCAAAGAGTGGCGACCGAAATTACTCCGACCAAAATGGAGTGATAGCAGCCTCAGCGGGCGTCGGAAAGGGTCTCAAAACATGCCCGCCACCTTCCGAGACCAGAACCTGTCTCCTCTGTAGCTGAAGAGTAACTCGAACCGCAGGTCCTCACCAATGCCGGTGGAGCGCTCACCTCAGTGCCGCCATGCTCGTCGGGCGCCAAGCCACGCCCCCTCAGATTGATATGCTCCTGAGTGTGACAAGAATAGGTAGGAAAGCCATCGAATCAAGAGGTGACAACTGAGAGAGATAACAAACCCATCCAATCATGAGCAAAGGGCTGACCCAAAGCCCACTGTGTATATTGGAAACAGTAGATCTGGCCAACAGGCAGTAGCTGAGACCTGAACAACTAAAAATCCATCAAATTCTATGTTAAACTTCTTGTATTTTTTTTTTGTCTAGTGTACCTGACCCCGATGTACTGTAATCAATAATGCTAGATGTAGGAGGTTTTCACTGGGACCCTTAGAAGTTTAAGTAGAAGTGCACAATGAGTGGGTTTAGATGTGACCCAGGATTATGAATCCATAATACAAGGTAACGTAGCAATCTCAACAGTTTACCACTAGATGGCACCAAATAGCCAGAAAAGGCCTGAACTGTGTGGAATAGACAAGCAGCAAAATGCCATTCTCCTCTGCATATTTCTATATATTCCTTAACTTTTATGTTTTTCTGAACTCAGAAAAATGCGCCAGTAGCTGCTTTCCACCAGCAGCACCGGTGTGAGGAGGTTCACAGGTAAAGGGTAAGGGTGACAGGTGTCGCGACAGCGCTGGCATGTCGCCTTCCAGCCTCTTGTTAGCGCCGTATTACAGCTAGGATCTGCCTCTTTAGAGGTGTATCTACGCGGAGGCATCACAGAAATTACCCCTATGGTGCAAAGATTCGTGCGCTGCCCCAGACAGCCCGAAAGAGCGCCAGCACAGAGGAAGCCTGCAACAGCGCCCCGGCGCAACGTGGGGAGCATCTTTGATTGATTGATTGATTTATTTTATGCATTTTTATAAAGCGCGGACTTTACCCGAAGGTGTCAGAGCGCTGCACAATAGAACCAGTTAGGTTGATGCGGGGCTTTGTGCTTTTTTTCTTCTTTTTAACTCTGGCCCGTGGAAACACATTTGTTTGTGCACAAAACACACACGTGACGGCACGCAGGCATATTTACAAAATCGTGAGGTTAAGGGAAATGCAAACGCGCGCCCACGGATACACAGACACACTCGACCAAGCGCCTAGGCGATTCATTTCGCAGCTTGTGCGCTAAGAAGACTTCCTCACGCGGGAGCCTGGGGTTCTTCACTAGGAGTTTGTTTTGGTGCATATTGCGTCTCTACCTGCCTCACGTGCCTTCGACCAGGCAGGGCTTTAAGTGGGCCGGGTCTCACCGGGTCTGAGCACCGGCAGTTTTTCTATGGAAGCCTCGAAACGGGTCTCTATCGGGCTCTGTTTTGTGCCCTGGCAGAGGCGGTCCGTTTATTTCCAGCGTTATAGGGAAGGGAAATCCTTTAAAGAGAGTCATTTTCTCTCTGGATTTCCCTTCTCTTTTTGAAACTCAGGAGCAGCAACATTGTAGTGGTGTCACCAGGGCTTTAAGTGGAAGCTTTTTTTCAATATTATATACAAGCCATAGTTGCTGCTCATTTATCTTTAGCACCTAACAACAGTTGACAAAGCCAATAGTCCTGACTTGTTGTAGGTATGATGTTAATTGTATCATATATCTGGATGCAATGACAGAAACAGCAAATTACCAGTGGGGCGGCACACTATGCTAACCACACATTTATAGCTTACCTGTTTTTAAGCCACACCCTTAATTACATTGGCCACGTCCCCTTGAGAGACCCCCCCACCACCCCCGTTTTTTCATCCCACTTAAAGCCCTGTCGGACCAGGTAAAGAGTTCAGTGCAATGTTAAAGGGACGGCGCCGCCCGCCCCCGGGGCCTGTGTTAGAGTCTGTGGTGAACACAAAGCCGGCCATTGCCTGGCAACTCTCCGCGCCCGGGCCCCTGGCCCTGCCTGTGTGTCTGCGCTCCCTGCTGCCCTGCGTGACAGAGCCGCGTCCCCCGTCCAGACCCATCCGGGAACCACCAGGCCCACTCCCGGATCCACTGGGGCGTTACTGGAACCAGCCAGGGTGTGTGGAATCCGCCTTGTCTCACCTGGATCTGCTGGCCCCCTCCAGGAACTTACAGCTCCACCGAGGTCCTGGGCCCCCTCCTGGAACTTACAGCTCCATCCTGCACCAGGGGGGCCCTCCTGGAACTTACAGCGCCGCCCAGGACCCGGGGCCCCTCCAGGAACTTACAGCTCCACTCAGGACCCGGGGCCCCTCCAGGAACTTACAGCTCCATCCTGCACCAGGGGGGCCCTCCTGGAACTTACAGCTCCACCCAGGACCCGGGGCCCCTCCAGGAACTTACAGCTCCACCCAGGACCCGGGGCCCCTCCAGGAACTTACAGCTCCACCCAGGACCCGGGGCCCCTCCAGGAACTTACAGCTCCACCCAGGACCCGGGGCCCCTCCAGGAACTTACAGCTCCATCCTGCACCAGGGGGGCCCTCCTGGAACTTACAGCTCCACCCAGGACCCGGGGCCCCTCCAGGAACTTACAGCTCCACCCAGGACCCGGGGCCCCTCCAGGAACTTACAGCTCCACCCAGGACCCGGGGCCCCTCCAGGAACTTACAGCTCCACCCAGGACCCGGGGCCCCTCCAGGAACTTACAGCTCCATCCTGCACCAGGGGGGCCCTCCTGGAACTTACAGCTCCACCCAGGACCCGGGGCCCCTCCAGGAACTTACAGCTCCACCCAGGACCCGGGGCCCCTCCAGGAACTTACAGCTCCGCCCAGGACCCGGGGCCCCTCCAGGAACTTACAGCTCCGCCCAGGACCCGGGGCCCCTCCAGGAACTTACAGCTCCACCCAGGACCCGGGGCCCCTCCAGGAACTTACAGCTCCACCCAGGACCCGGGGCCCCTCCAGGAACTTACAGCTCCACCCAGGACCCGGGGCCCCTCCAGGAACTTACAGCTCCATCCTGCACCAGGGGGGCCCTCCTGGAACTTACAGCTCCACCCAGGACCCGGGGCCCCTCCAGGAACTTACAGCTCCACCCAGGACCCGGGGCCCCTCCAGGAACTTACAGCTCCACCCAGGACCCGGGGCCCCTCCAGGAACTTACAGCTCCGCCCAGGACCCGGGGCCCCTCCAGGAACTTACAGCTCCGCCCAGGACCCGGGGCCCCTCCAGGAACTTACAGCGCCGCCCAGGACCCGGGGCCCCTCCAGGAACTTACAGCTCCGCCCAGGACCCGGGGCCCCTCCAGGAACTTACAGCTCCATCCTGCACCAGGGGGGCCCTCCTGGAACTTACAGCTCCACCCAGGACCCGGGGCCCCTCCAGGAACTTACAGCTCCACCCAGGACCCGGGGCCCCTCCAGGAACTTACAGCGCCGCCCAGGACCCGGGGCCCCTCCAGGAACTTACAGCGCCGCCCAGGACCCGGGGCCCCTCCAGGAACTTACAGCTCCACCCAGGACCCGGGGCCCCTCCAGGAACTTACAGCGCCGCCCAGGACCCGGGGCCCCTCCAGGAACTTACAGCTCCACCCAGGACCCGGGGCCCCTCCAGGAACTTACAGCGCCGCCCAGGACCCGGGGCCCCTCCAGGAACTTACAGCGCCGCCCAGGACCCGGGGCCCCTCCAGGAACTTACAGCGCCGCCCAGGACCCGGGGCCCCTCCAGGAACTTACAGCGCCGCCCAGGACCCGGGGACGCCTCCTGGACCTGCGCTGTTGATCCTGGATTCATTCATCTCATCCTCAATCCATGAGGCACGTGCTGGAGCCCCCACCGGGTCCACTGTGGAACCGTTCAGCCAATCACGGACGCGCCGGGCAGGTCTTGGGTCTGCCAGGTCCATCCAGGACCCACCGGGCACCCCCTGCACCAGCCAGACCCGTCCCGGGCTCGTCACGGGGCCCAGCCTGGGCTCACCTGTGCGCAGCAGGGAGGGCTCCCCAGCGAGGCGCGGGGGCCACCGTGCGGGAGAGAGGGGCGACTCCATCGAGGCGCTAGAGCGCCTCGTCAACAAGACCCTGCTCTGCACCCAGAAGGTCACGCACTTGGACATACTGGGTGAGTTTACTTTTCGTACCATAGTCCCCCCCACCCCCCATTCCCACACTCCAGCGTCCGGAGGCTTTTTTAAATGAACCACAATAGAAGAAGCCAGAAAGTAGGGAAGGCGCCTAATGGCTTTGAAGAACGGAGCAGAGCACTAGATTATAACTCTGAAAGTGCTTGTGGTTGAATAGATTTTTTTCAGCTAATGTTCAGAACCTGATGAAAACACTTCATAAAAGCAATCAAACCTCTTACAGATGTACGCTCCCACGTGTTTTTTCTCCCTCTTGTTTTTTCCAGCTGTACAACTTGTTTAACTGAAACATTGATTGAAACACGAAAACAGATTGTTGCCTGGCAACAAATGTATTCCAATCTGTAAAATACACGTTTGTGAACCAAAATGTTTCATAACATCTTAAATGAGTATTTGTTTATTTAGAGCTAATGGAAAAATAACAAAACATATCACCGAAGACGAAAAACTTATTTTTGGTAGTAACTCTGCTGAATAGCTCCTAGAAGTTGAACAATCCTACTGAAATAAGAAGCCTATAGTACCCTATCAGCCTTTAGGGACAGGGTGGTGGGAAGGGTGGCTTGAACCCTGCCTGGGTTATTGAATTCCATGCCATGCTCAGTTGTTTTTTGTGTCTCACATGAGCAGCTCTGGGAGATGAACTCCTGGCCAGCAAGAAGAGGCGGCGCCGGAAGAAGGAGCCAGCCACCCCAGCCGGCGACGTGGCCGCAGCGACCATGGCGGCGAGCCTAGCGGATGACAGTGATGACGACTCCACCGACAGGCTGGAGGAGCAGCTGTCTGTCTACCAAACCTTGGCTGAGGAGGACAAGCGGAGAGCCCTGAAGGAGCAGGAGGAGGTGAGGAACGTCGAGGCGCCCTCTTTGAGTTGGACATCGAAAGGGCTGGGCCAAGATGCTCGGCCGCAGACATTTAATGGTGGCCATCATACGTAGACTCTGCAATCCATAGAGAGTCAGATAGACTTTGAATCAAAGTCTCTCAAAGTCCAATCTCATAAGAGTTGTAAACTCATATAACCTCTCAAACCCTGGCAGAGTAGGGCACGCAGAGGTCTTCCAGTAGAGTGCATTGAGGCTTCTCAAGTCACCCCTAGTAGAATGTTGAGCCCAAGTGATCCAATCTATCACGCAGATTGATTTGCATATAGCTAGGCTGTCCTGTTTTCAGTTTCTATTTTTGGTAAATTCTGGTGGGGTTTTTTCAGTGTTTTCAATATCTTAAAAAACAGTTGTTATCAGTGGTTACACATTTTCACGCCACTAAAAACAACAGAAAAAGTGTTTTTCCGGTGTTTATGGAACGTTTTGCTTTTATCATTGCTTGTTTTCTGCACTGAAAGAACATGGTATATAGACAGTGTACGTATAGTGTACATGAGGTCCAAAGAGATTTTTGCAAATTAATCTTATTGCAGTACACCATACAATACTTCTTCAGTGAGTCTTTGGTCATGTGAGCTTGTGCTTTCCTTCCCAAGTAAACTTCTGTGAAAAGGCCCTCTCAGCATTCATAGCCCCTTGGGCTGAGAACCGTCAGCTAAGGATGACTCTTTCTTTGATGCCACATAAAGCACGGAATGATAAATATTTGCGTTTTAGTTCCTGGGCATAAGAAAACAGTGCTCCAGAATGGATTAAAAAGTCAATAGCATCCCTCATTAACTCTGAAGATTGTAAAGATGCTTTCAGCATACCATCTAACAAGTGGCAAGGATCTCCTACAGGGAATCACTTCAGCTCGGGTATCAATTTTGACAGGTCATCACACAAATTTTTTATATACATAGCTGAATTACTACAAATACAAACAATATCACTCCAATCTTTGTTGAACTTGGAAAGAACCTTTTTTGCAGAGCATAACAAGTGACACTGCGTTCCATGCTTTCCAAAAGTCTGGTGTCACGTTTTCACCACTATCCCAGATGCTTGGTGATATATATACTTGTCACTATTACTTGCATTTAATGTTTAAAGCCTGAGGTGTTGGCAATTCACCTACTATCAATACTGACCCACTAAAAACTATGGTCTGATGTATTAAGGGTTTTTACCTATTCTCTGTGGGTAAATGTGATGACACATATTAGGAATTTTTTTTATGAAACTAGCCATTTTACCTATCAGTGAAATAATCAAATGCAGCCAAAATATCAAATGTGAGTTTGATATGTCCTGATTCTCTACAGTTTATAAAATAATTAAACTAATCCTAAAACGTGAATCTAAACCCTGCATCTTTAGACCAAAGGCCATAAAACTGAAAAAAGTAAAAGGATGAAGAAACAATATTTTAGTGGCATCCCTAAAGAACAAAACTCAAGCAGAATAATGTTAGCCAGTCTTTCTTACTGCTAGCTTGTATGACAAAGTTACATTTTATTGACCCCTTCAGTAAGAACAAAATGACTCTTTCACTTTCTTTTTCCTTTCTTTGAATGGCATTTAGTTTGTGGTTGTGCAGGTGTTTTTTCAGTGTTTATATGTTTTCACCGGTGAGGGCTATTTTGCTTTCAGTGGGGTTTTATCAGTTATTATAGGTTTAAACCTAAAACCCCACAGCCTACATATAGCCATGTCTGAACTGGGGTGGTGGAGTGAGCTAAAGAATGATGATGGATTAAACCCAGATCTGTTGCCTGGGGTCGAATGCTTGCAATGTTCAATACTCCGTCCATCATCCTCTTTGGTTTTGGTTTGTTTGCCCTAAGTGTGGCCGGGTATGCCCAGATGTGGTTCCCTTTCTCACTTTGCCACTGGATTCAAGCTAGCCTGGCTGATGAGGGCTGTGAGCCAGAAACCGGTCCCAGGATGCTTGTTTCCGGTCCAGGGAAGGCATGGCTTGGCAGTTCGGGCTGGACTGTTCCCATGAGGCACAGGGTCAGACTGATTTGCATATGGCCATGTCCAAACTGGGGTGGCAGAGTGAGCTAAGGAATGATGATGGATTAAACCCAGATCAGTTCACTGGGGGTGAGTGCTTGCAGTTCTCAGCACTCCGTCCATCATCCTCTTTGGTTTTGCTCCGATCTATCACGCAGGTATCGGAGCAAGGTGCTCGCCTGCCAATATTGACTACGGGCAGCTGGGTGGGGATTTCCTTTCTCATAAGGCTCAGAATGATGGAAATTCAGTCGTCCCTTTCAAAGCCTGGCCAAAGGGGTCCAGCAGAGAGTCCTTCAATAGCAAATCTCGGGAAGGAATATCCTTTCGATCCAACTCCAGCGGCTCTTTGAGCCTAGAACTTAGCTAGGAAGGCCCTGAAGCAGCGTGCTCCACTAGAAATAACCACAAAGGGAAATTGGATTTGTATGCTGCCTTCTTAAAAGAGCCAGCAGGATTCAAACCATCTTAAAGTCTGCCACAGGTGAGAAGCCGGGCCCTTCAGGAGGGGAGGAAGAAGGTCAAGAGGTCCTTGTAGAGTCCTTGGTGGTTCACTTTAGGAAGCACAACATTTATCAAGATGGGTTTGGATGTTTCTATTACCAGAGAGGTTGCAGGGTTAAAATCAAGGTTGGATCTCAGCAGTGCCTTAAATTCTTCCACTCAACACATGAACATCTGCTCCAATCAATAACTTCACAGAAGTTCCTTCGAGCTGTGCCAGTTACATAATTTGACTTAGGCCATGACAGATGGTTGGGAGGCACGATCACAGAATACGAGAGGTATCGTACCCGAGTATCGCAACTAAAATATTGTTGAACTGTGCAAGACCGTATTTATGCTACCGAATTTCTGACATACAACCTAGTAAGGTGCTAGGATAGCATAAGTAATATATTGCCTGACAACAATATTGTGTCTTAAATATTGTTTACAAAAATATTGCAACATTGGGGTTACTTATAGAAAATGTAAATGCTATTTAAGACACAATATATATGTCAGACAATACTTTTGCTGAATATATTGTGATATACAAATGAAGGTCTATTAATATCTGAAAATCTCACAAAGGGCATTCAATCAATCGGGGGTTTGTTAAGCGCGACTACTCACCCGCGATGGTCTCTTCATGAATGTTTAATATGGATTCGTAAGCATCGCCTTCCATCCACTGGCATATGAGGCAACAGGACTATTATGGCATCCTTCTAACCCTTAGCAGGAACAGGGGCCCCACTGCCTGGCTCTGCAAGTCTCTGTTGTTTCAAAGTATGTTTTTGATACCAGGGCCAGTTTTACAGACGCAATTCTGTCCCTTATCTCACTTTGAAATGCCTCTTTTTTGGTAAAGGACATTATTTTATTTTTGTACCATGCCCCGCCTTCATTAATTTAAAGATTAAATTCACTGTGGGTAGTTAAAAACAGACTCCTGGCTCCAGATAAAATAATCCTAAACAGTGGAAAACTGTTCCAAAGGTATATGCAAGAAAAGGGCTGAGTGGACTTGATATGGGACCCGTAGAAGAATGCGATAAAACAGAAAGTAAATAGATGACATTTAGTTGCCATTTAAATACATCCAAGAACACGTGGGTTAGGGTGATAGGTTACTCCATCCTGCCTATTTCTATAAATATTGTATTATTTCAGTTCTCATGAGCTTTTGATGCATTTCTGGTTTGAAGTTGCCACTGGCTGACTATTTTTTACCTGGTCTGGCATTGTGTTCACGTCTGGAGGAAAGTCTGCCTGAGACGAAGGATAAGTACCCTCTAGAGCATGGATACTCACAAACATTTTCCTGGGGGACGCAAAGTTTGGTCTATAGTGTTACCGAGGGCTGCACTGACGCCATCAGGGGGGTGTAAAGTGGGTGAAGGGGAAGCAAAGCAGGTATATCTAGTGCCTGTCTTTAAACATGAAGATGTTCCTAAAGTTAAGGGCCTAGTTACTTCCTTTCCCTAACTGCAATTAACCTTTAAATAAGTGTTTGCTGTTTATTTAACTTTGTTTTCATGTGAGTGCTGAGTCGAGTAAACGGCAGCCCAGTGCTGCTGCTGCTCAGGGGGCCGCATGTAAAGGTCAGGAGGGCCACATGCGGCCCCCGGGCCGTACTTTGAGTATCACTGCTCTAGAGGAACCAATACTGTCTTCAATTCTGGAGAAAACTGTATTTAGCGAGAGTGTTCTCTCCCTCGTATAGGATGCTGTATAGTTCTGGGACAAGCTCCCGCCTCTGAGGGGAATCTAGATTGTCCACTTACAGTAGCTCAGCAACGTTACCGGGGCCCGATTCAAAGAACTAACTTACGACAAAATCCTAAATTTACTACTCATGGTATTCACAGAATGCACTTACGACTGTCCTAAGTTTACGTCCACACTCTGGCTGGAATTTCTGCACCCGGAGTGTAAACTCCACACCGGGAGCAGAAGCTCCACACCCGGAGCGGAATTTCCCCCATTGGCCAGAATATCCGCTCCCGGGCCGGAATACCCACAATCTGGTGCTAATTGACTATATCTGATGCATTGTGGGTATTCCGGCTGGGAAGCAGAGATTCTGCCCGATGGTGGAAATTCCGCTCCGGGTGTGAAGCTTCCACTTCGGGTGTGAAGCTTTCACTCCGGGTGCAGAAATTCTGGCCCGAGTGCGGACGTAAACGTAGGGCAGTGGTAAGTGCATTATGAGTAGTAAGTTTGGGATTTTGTCGTAAGTTAGTTCTATGAATCGGGCCTTCGGTGTGTGGAGCAACCAAAACCATGGCTCTGTGAACAGGACAAAACACATAATTTCCGACTATGATGCTCCGGTGGCGAGGACGAGGAGTCAAACGTTTTTGGAATGATAGTGAGGAGGCAGAAACTCAGAACTCAAACAGTCAAACAACAGACATATTAACTTGCTGTCTAGCCAAGTGTTTGTTTTAATAAAAAGAGAAGTACTTCAATATCACAGCAGAACGAAATAGTAACCCGCATGTCAGTTCAGTTTGCATCCATGGAACCCTCAGCAGTCTAGAGGCGGCCACTGCTGATGACGTGCGACCACCACCAAGCCCAGCCGTGCTGCTTGTGGTCAGGAATGTATGATGTTACAACGCAGACATTTACAATGCATGCCTTTACAACACAGTTTTTACATCGCAACATCCTTTACAACGCATTCTTTTACATCGCATTATTAGAAACTACCTTTACAGCGCATTCCATTACATCGCATTATACCTCTACAACGCATACCATTACAATGCAGACCATTGCATCACATTTAAGGTAAGTGTTGGATAGTATAGGGGTAATACTTACTATTCTAACTCCAGTGAGTGCAACAGTAGGGTAAGTGTTGGATAGAGTAGGGGTAACAATTACCATTCTAACTCCAGTGAGTGCAACAGTAGGGTAAGTGTTGGATAGTGTAGGGGTAAAAATTCCTATTCTAACTCCAGTGAGTGCAACAGTAGGGTAAGTGTTGGATAGTGTAAGAGTACTATGCGTTGTAATGGTATGCATTGTAATAACTTGCGATATAATGGCTGCATTGTGGTGACATACATTGGAATGACATGCGTTTTAGTGATACGCGTTGTAATGGCCGCGTTGTAATAACATGCAATGTAAAGGATGTTGCGATGTAATGACTGCTATGTAAAGATAGTGCGATGTAATGACTACTTTGTAAAGATTGTTTACCTGTGGTCGAGGGTGAGATCTGGAAGGCAGGGCTAATGCCACAACTCTCTGTCTGAGTTTCTGCCCTTCACTCCCATCCCAAAAGGCCTTTGACTCCTCGTCCTCGCCACCCTGGACATCAAATTGGGAAAAGGTGTGTTTTGTCCTGTTCACAGAGCCATAATAAGATGAACCCCAAGACACCAGAGGAAAATTACCCAAACCACAATCTTTGTGGCTCAGTAGTCCCCTACAACCATGTGGCCCACGAATGGGGTGTGGCATGTGAGAGCAAACAATTGCCCTGAGGGGCTTACATTCTTTTTATATTTGCACAAACCTTAAAGTTGTGTCTTGTTCTACTCCTGCAGTCTTGCTGCAGCCCTGTTAGACTCATGGTCAGTTTTAGTTGTACTATATTCAGCAACTTTCTCAAAAGTTCCCCTATCTGATGACCCAGCTCAGCTTTGCTTCCCTCCTTTTCTTCCCCTCCAGTCCTTCACCAAGCTGCTGGAGGAGGTGGCAAGGAATCGGGACCACCTGGAGGCTGAGCGGCTGGAACAGTTCCGGAGGAGGCTGGAGCGGGAACGCTCAGAGGTCCTACAGGCCCAGCAGATGGGCTTCGAGCTGGAGAAACAGAACGCAGTGAGGGCGGCCTGCGCAGAGCTCCGCCTACAAGTGCGCCGCGAGGTGGAGCAGGAACGCTGCCGGGACGTCGAGAGGGCCCTGGCTGCAGCAGCGGTGAGGTCTTGCTTAGGTCTTGTAGGGGGCGTTGCAAGAGATGAGTGGTTATCACTGGACAATGAAGAAGTAGAGTATTGTAGCAAGGCATTGTTAATGTGCTGTCCAGTAAGATGTGGGATACTTGTTGTGATTGGGCTGTGCTGCCCCTTTTGGGGTTTGCCAAGTGTGCCAAAACAACAGAAAGGAATCGTACCCAGTGTAATTGTCCTTTGTTGTGATGGATTCAGGAATTCCCAACCAACACAATATAGTGTACATTTTGTTCGTTTTGAGAATGGCCTACAATAAAAGTAAAAAACAATAAAATCAATGCAGCAGGTACAAATTCATTGACTTTGGGCCATATGTATCAAAAAGTCATTTTGCGATTCTGAAATAGCAATTTTTTGCGAATCGCTATTTGAGAATCGCAAAATGCTATGTACGTAGGATTTCCAATACATTTTGCGAATCCTACATATTCCTTAATTGCGAATCGCAAATTGCGATTCACAATTAAGAAATACCTCCCCATTCATTCCTATGGGCCTAGAGGCCCATAGGAATGACTGGGAAGACATTCTCAATTTGCGATTGGCAATTAGCGAATCGCAAATTGAGAATGCAATTTCAAGGGTGCAGGGGTGTCAAAAGGACACCCTGTTGCACCCCTGAAATAAGCATGGGTGCACATGTGGCTCACATACATGCCCTAAGGGCATATATGTGCTTCACATTTCACTTTGAAAAATGCAAAAAAGTGAATTTTTCAAAGAAATCGCAAATTACCACCAACTTCAAGTTGGTGGTAATTTGCGATTCCTTAAGGCCAAATTGCACTTTTTTTGGTGCTTCTTACATTGCCTTTAAGGAATCGCAAAATTTGCGATTCCTTAAATGCAATAGCAACATAAGGAATTTTTGCAATTCCTTATTTTGCCTTAATGAATGAATGAATGAGGGCAATCTTATATTGCGCAGCTTACCTCAAAGGCATCAAGGCGCCGAACAAATGATGTAAAATGTAATATGAGCCAAATACCTGATTACAGATAGGCCTCTGCGAAAAACCATGTTTTTAATGCTTTCCGGAAGAGCATAACAGATGGTTGTACTATTAGGTCCGGGGGGAGGGTGTTCCACAACTTCGGAGCAAGAGAAGAAAAAGCCCTCCCTCCCCACCTGTCTCTACATACCCGGGGGACAGTCAAGAGATTCTTGTTGGAGGAGCGAAGGATTCTGCTGGGAGCGTAAGGGATCAGCAGTGATCTTATGCCTTCTGAGCTTGCTCCAGGCCCCATGGACAAGGCACAGGATCTTAAAAGAGATCCTAGCCTGAATCGGAAGCCAGTGCAAGCTCTTCCTAGCTAATGTGGCAGAGGAAAGACTGGGGGCACCAAGGACAAATCTAGCAGCCGCATTTTGGACAATCTGCAAGCGCTGAATCAGGCACTTATTAATGCCTAAATAGAGCGTATTGCAGTAGTCTAGTCTCGATGAGACCAGGGCCACCACATTCTGCTTTCGAGCTTCTGGGGAAAGGTAGTGAGTTATCTTTCTCAAGATTCTGATAACACCACAGCAGGTGGAAACGGTTCTGTTTACCTGCCGGTCCATAGAAAGCGAGGTGTCAATCAGCACGCCCAGATTCCCAGCGAATTTTGAGGGCAGCGGGCAACCTCCCAGGGATGGAGGCCACCAGTCGCTTGACCAAATATCCTGATTTCCTCCAAAGGACAGGACCTCGGTTTTCTCTCCGTTTAACTTCAGTGAATTCAAGATCATCCACTGTGAGACTGCCTCCATGCAGTTCCTGAAGTTTAGGGCGGAGGTACTCACCGAGTGGGAGAGGGAAACCAATTTGGGTGTCGTCAGCATAAGACAACACCTCCAACCCGAAAGATCTTACCAGCCTGGCAAGTGGGGCCACATAGATGTTAAAAAGTGTGGGGCTCAAGGCCGACCCCTGCGGGACCCCACACTGCACAGGTTTGGTGGGGGACTGAGGTACTGGGTTTTTCAGAACCGGTGCTTAACCGGTAACCCAGCGGTGTCAGGGAATACACACCCAAAGACCTCGAGTCCTTTTCCTGATTCAGACCACAGAAACTCAGAGTCTTCTAGGTGAAGTCAAAGATCGGTTTTATTGGCTGCAACCAAGGTAACAAGTGTCCTAGAAGTACAACACATGGAAGTATGTTCTCAGGAGACTGCTTCAAATCACGAAGTCAGGCTTCTCTTCTTATACAAAATAATAAGCTTCAGGCAAACATTCCTAGATTTTCAGGATACTATTCACATATTTCGACCACAAATAAGTAACAGAGTTATGATGACAAGCTCACATTTCGTTTGTCTGATACATAATAAATTACTCGGCAAGGTCCGGTATTTCAATCAGATATCGGTGTTCCCCAATAAAATGAGCACGTTCTCATCATAAAACAAGTAGGAAAGAAGGAGCGGGGTCAGGTGTGGGCAAGATTCGGCAGGGTGAGGATGTGATGAAAGGGTTTTATGGCCGGGTGCGCCTAGATGCTATCTTGACCGGCCACTGGGAGAGGAACTGACCAAATGGGTTGGCCTGGGGCGATGGTTTCAACCTGCCCAGGTCACGAAAAAGTCAATCGAGGAGTGCTTGTCCTTATGATATTGGATTAAGCCTATGTGAAGGGCAACATACAAAATGGCTGCCGTATACAAAAATGGAAGCCAAGGGTTCAGGGTATAAGTGATGATTTCGAGGTGAAAGCAACCTTCGAATGCGACGAAAATGTTTGTACATAATGTACTCGCCATTCACGGTCTTTTGATACTAAATTTGTCGTGATACGATGAAGTTTTATTCTTGCGTCTGAATGGTTACACGAGTTTGGATTTTCAGTACTACAAACCCTCCTTTTGCCCTTACATAGGCAATTTAACCTACTCTCATGTTAATCTGAGTTTAGGTCGATATTCCTGAAGTCATTGAGATGTTGCTGTAACATTATCCTAGTACTTAGCTCGTCTCTTGATACAGGTTTCCTTATACATGATGTGACACAAAGGCCACATATTGCAGGAGCACACTGCACAAACAGACAGAACAGGAAAAGGATGGCTAAGACCAGCCCAATGACCATCAGGATTTTCCATCCCCAGCTGGATATTAGTTCCCAGAACTACCCCATTAACAACCAATCTCCTTTATCTACATGAATAGATTCGGAAATCTTATGCAGTTTGGAGATGGCTTGGTACACTGTTGGAGCGTTATCTGGGATAAAAATGCAGCAACTAGATTGGATCAATCTGCATACCCCCACCTCGGTCTGCAAGGATGACATCTAAGGCGACCCTGTTCTGAAGGGTCATAAGACGATCCGACTGGAGCTCAGCAGTCAAGTTACTAAGGGCACCAGCAGTTTCAATCACGGTGGACTCAACTACCCTTGTCAATTGTCTTATGTTCCTGCTGTTAGCCATGGATACCCAGAACGGCAGAAAACCCTTTGCAAAGTCACCAAATTCTTGACCTGCAGTGTCCTCTTCACTCAAGACACCTCTAACTACCCTTGTCCTGTGGTAATCCGCCGCTGCTGTGTAGGTGGGAGGTAACAGGAACGAAACGAAACATGAGCCCGAGAAGTCAGGGGGCAACCATGTATAGGCTCTATCATGACAGATGAAATAAGTACCCTTAGCTGCTAAAAACGCAGGGGAAGTCTGAGACCCAAAAATATATGTTTCTGTACAGATACTTCTCCCTAACTGAGCTCTGGGATTCCTGCCAATGCCTTGCAGACACAAGTTACCTTGATGGGGTACAATCCAGATCGGGGAAGATTTCTTCGCTTGCTGTTTCTCACTTAAGGTAGCTCCATATCCGGTCACGTTCCAACCTACATATGCAAGTATCTCGTCATTAGGGGTATTTTCATAAGAAGTTACTTCCTTAATCATGTCAACTATGCCTTTTACTAGGGCGCTAGTCTTGAGGTTGTCTTTTACCGAACGTAGGGGTTGGATTTCTCGTGCATATATGAACATCGCTCTGTATGCCCACGCAGAACCATTATGACTGAAAGGTAGAACTAGATAAGGGATACCGTTATCCGTCGTGTGAGGCATAAGTCCACATACCCAACAATTAGTTGTGTTCATTACTAACTGGTGCTGGTGCAGGAGCTGAATGAAGGAATTATTAATGAATTCTAATCTCCTATGGGATTCATGGCCAGGAAGGGAGTGGAAAGAATGAGGGGAAACAGTAGTAGGAGGAGGTGTAGGGGATGCAGGTGGTGCGAGTGTTACATGAAAAGAGAATCCTATCAGAAATATCATCACACTGGATATAAAAAAAATGCATACTATTAAAAAACTTTTCCTTGTCGCCACTGTACACAACTGGCGTCTAGAGTTCATTTGTTTGGCAGGCCTTTCCATTTCAGAAAACTCCATCCTTTCTAGAGTGCTGCCCGCGGTGGTAGGTTGATTCTGCTAAAAGATGCTTCTGTCAGTCGAGGGCAACTCCCTTAGACCAACCAGAACTCCCGACCTAACGTCGTTAGCTGCACCCAAAAGACTTTTTAGGCAACTGCGGCCCTAGCAGCGGAACCCGGATGGCGGTTCAAAAAACAAAAATGAGCAAGTTTTCTTCTGATGGAGGAGCTGCCTTTTCAAAAATAGTACTTGGAGGGAAAAAAATAATTCTTTATTAGTCCATAGGTTTTTGCTTTAAAGTGGAAAAAGAAGTTGAATTTATTAGTTCGTATTTCTTGGTCTCAAATCGTATCTTTGTCTTCCCGGTACTGTGTTGTCCTGGAACAACAGTTCAGGCTCTGAAGTGTTCAATCGTTTTGACGGTGGCACACCTTCTTGAAGAATGTTCTCGTTTTCACGCTCAGAGTTAGTTCCTTTTACTTGTGCATCACTGAAAGGTATGAACCGAGGTACTGTGTCTGTTTCTGAGTCCCGACACCTTCCTGGACCCACTGGTCATATGGCAGAGGAAGAGGGACCTTCTTGCAGTGGACCCCGTGGATCCAGGCCTTTTCCCCTTCCACTCGCACTGCCGATCTTGTAGAGAGAAGGACAAGGTGTGGCCGGCTGGTCGTTTCTGGTCCTCTGGAAGTTTCGCACCAGTACCCAGGATCCAGGGTCAATGCTGTGTCCCGGAGTCTCAGAGACCGGAGGCAGGGTGTCGTTGACCTGTTGATGTAAAACACTCAATTTAGCCGTCAATTCATACAGATAGTCAAGTAGAACGGGGTGCTCGAGCTCGCTAAACTTTTTGGGCCTAGGCACTCCCCATACGTTGGCCGGGCGGCCGAAAATAATTTCGTAGGGACTGAGTTTCACTCGCGAATGCACAGTCATTCTGGTGGATAGGAGTGCTAAGGGTAGAGCGTCAGGCCATTTAAGACCTGTGCTCGCTTGTATTGTGGCCAATTTTAACTTAAGAGTGCCGTTGTAGCATTCTACTAATCCAGCTGGTTGGGGGTGATTTGCAGCGTGGAACTTCTGCCGGATACCTAGTCCTTCACACACTCTCTTCATCACACGACCCACAAATTCACTCCCATTATCAGACCAGACCATTCTAGGCATTCCGAATCTAGGGAAGTACTTTTTCACAAGGGCTTTCGCTGTGGACAGGGCAGTATTGTCTTTCAGGGGGTATGCTTCTATCCATCTCGAGAAGGCACAAACAACAACGAGCACATATTTTAAACTGTTGCACCTTTCCATATGGATGAAATCTAGCTGCAAAACCTCGAACGGATACATAGGAGGTGCAAAATGACCAGCTGGAGTTGGGGTTCCCCTACCAGGATTGTGTTGCAGACACACCATGCAATTCTTGACCACGTTTTCTGCACACTTGGGAATCCCTGAATTCTCCCATACTGGAGCCAGCAACTTGCAAATCCCTTTCACGCTGATATGAGCCATACCATGAGCCATTGTGACTACTGCAAGCACGTACGCATCGGGTAACAACCACCTCTGATGCTCTTACAATTCAATCCAGCAACCACTCGCATCCATTCTACCCGAACTTTCTCTCCACGTACTCAACTCTTTCTCTGTGGCTTCGGCTTGAATGGACTTCACACTGTCTATCGTGTCTTCACACATTCCTATGTCATCAACCCATCTTGCAGGTCCTGCAACATACATTCGGCTCATCACATTCTTCGCAGTTTCTTTAACCGTTTCATCAGCGAACGCATTTCCACGACCAACATCATCAGTCACTTTCTTGTGAGCGCTACATTTCACAATCGCTACTTGTAAGGGCAAAGTCAGTGATTCTAGAAGCTCATTTATCAACTGACCATGCTTAATTTTAGTTCCATGCGAAGTCAGAAATCCACGTTCTTTCCACAATCGTCCAAAACTATGGGCCACGCCGAACGCGTACTGGCTGTCGGTGTAGACAGTTACTTTCATTCCTTTCGACAACACACATGCTCTCGTGAGTGCAATTAGCTCCGCTGCCTGAGCTGAATTGTGTGGGATGCGTATAGCTTCAACAATCGTGTGCAAAGTCGTGACAGCATATGTTGCAGTCGTATCGCCATTCGGAAGCTTGAAACATGAACCATCCACCCACAATGTACCATCACATTCAGCAAGAGGAGTGTCGAAGAGGTCTACTCTTCCTTTCGTCTCTTCCTCTGTTCTATAAAGACAATCATGCTGTTCTGAAGCATCTGATTCTTCTATGAATGGTAACAACGTGGCTGGGTTAAGGGTGCTGCACTTTTGAATGTGCACATGACTTGCTAGCAAAGTCAGTTCGTACCCTGACAATCGAGCACTGGTTAAGTGCTGTGTCTTGGTTCTATTTAACAATGTGTCTACTGCATGTGGGACTATCACGATTAGTGTATTATTCATTACTAGACCAGCAGACTGTCGAATAGAAACGGCTGCTGCTGCTGTGGTTCTTAAACAACTTGGCAATGCTCTAACTACCGGGTCCAAAGTTGACGAGAAATAGGCGCATGGGCGCTGCCTATCTCCAAATAGCTGAGTCAACACAGACAATGCACAGCCCTCCTTCTCGTGGACATACAATGTGAAAGGCTTACTGTAGTTGGGGGCACCTAACACAGGAGCCGAACATAATGCTGTGCGTAATTCAGAAAAACTGTTCTGACACTCATCAGACCAAGGAACGGGATTGGGTGTATTTTTACACGTTAATGCCACCAAGGGTTTGGCCAGTAACGAAAAATTTGGAATCCACTGTCTACAGTACGATGTAATGCCCAAGAAAGCACGCACTTCTCTCTGTATTCTTGGCACATTCAATTTTGCTATTGCCTGAATTCTTTCTGGGGTCAGTTTCCTTCCCTCCTTCGATAAGAGATGACCTAAGTAGGTCACCTCTTGTCGGCAGTATTGAAGCTTGGAAAATGACACCTTGTGATGCAAATCGCACAGATGGTGTAACAATGATATTGTTGCTTTCTTGCAAATTCCCTCAGTATCCGCAGCTATAAGCAAATCGTCGACGTACTGTACAAGAGTAGCACCTTTCGGCAAAACAATGGTATCAAGCTGCGTTTTTAGAGCTTTACTGTATATTGACGGACTTTCACAGTAGCCCTGAGGAGCGCGTTTAAAGCGGAAGCTTCGTCCTCCTAAACTGAAGGAAAAAATATCCCTGCTCTCCTCGGCGATCGGGATGCTGAAGAAAGCATTCTTCAGGTCAGTCACCGAAAACCAAGTGGCAGAAGCTGGAATCATAGTCAATAATGTAGTGATGTTGGGGACAACTGGAAATTGTGGCACAACTATTTTATTCACCTCTCTGAGATCGATCACAAATCTGTACACCGGTGGCTAAGATGGGTCAGTTCGTTTTAAAATAGGTAGAACGGGACTATTGCAAACGTTACCTCTTGTCTCTTCAATCACATCTTTTTCAATTGACTCGTGAACGATCGCTAGCAAAGCTTTTTCACCCTCAGTAGATATTTGGTATTGCGGAATTCGTGGCATTTTAACATTGGCTTGCAATGTTACAACATATGGTGGTATTTCTAAGAGTCCCACATCATTGGGACCAACTGCCCAAAGTATGTCTGGAAGAAGCGACAATTCTGTTGGAAGTTTATCTCTCGATAAGTACATTGGAGAAACCACTTTCTCACCCAGGGTAAGTTGTACTCCTGATGGAGAACAGTACAAAGTTGCATAAATCTTTTTAGCAAATCTAATCCTAGCAAATTTTCGCCACAACCTGTTGTCAGAATAAGGGGTGCTTTGAATTCGCAAGGACCAACAGAAAGAGGCAACGGGTCAGAAATCGGGTTCCTAACCGGGGCGCCAGAAAAACCTACAGAAACGTTCGTTTCTCCAGACAAAGGTGTGCCAGGGAGTTTGGAGTGCATAATAGAACTCTTTGTAGCACCAGTATCCAAGAGAAAAGGCTCTGACACACCTGATGTGATCACCTCAACGTATGGTCCACTCTGATCTACTGGAACTGAAACAACTCCCTCTCTTTGTCTATGGCTGTCCTAGCAATCATTACTGCTCCATTGCTCGCCTTCTGTATAGTAATCATCTGTATAGTACTGAGCTGTCCTACTAGATGCGTTGTTCTGCAGATCGAATTTATTCATAGAATTCTGTGGTGGAAGAGACTGCGCATTCTGGGGGACGTTTCCACGTCCTCTACCTCTAGGTGCTTGCTGAACGCCTCTACCTCTTGCGTTCGAAACACCGTTCGCACGTTGTAACAAGATAGGGAAACTATACTTGAAATGACCTTCCTCCTTGCAATATGAACACTGGTTGGGACCTATATTGACACGTGGCTGATTATACTCGACTCTTTGTGAGTTCCCTTGATACTGTTGTGGCTGCCGATAGTTATTCTGATAGGTGTTCTGACCACCGTTATTCTGGCCATTACCACCACCACATGGCGGATAGGCCTGCTGCAGTAAAACCTTAGTCTTTAATTCTTTCGTTTTCTTTTCTACTCTATCTTTCTCGCCTTTGTCTCTATTCTCGTAATATTGCACAGTTGCTAATATCTGTGCTGAAGAGGAAACAGCCCAAGAACTCTCCGAATCTTTTAACTTTTTACACAATTCTGGAAGCAGATTGTGCACGAACTTATCGACAAATAATCGCTGACCACCTTCTGTGGTCATGTCTTGGCCACTATGATCGACAAACGTTTCTTCGAACCTGGTGAAGAAATCTGAGACTGTCTCGTCTTTCTTCTGTTTACATGCAGATAACTTATCCCAATTCACACATATTTCAGGCATTATCGTTTTCATGTAATCAACTATTTTACCAGGAAGTTCTGCTATTAATGGCTCAGGTTTAGCACCACCAACTTGTCGGGCATCTACAGCAGCGATATTGGCCCATGAATCGCCTAATTCCTGATCATGATCTGAATGACGAATCTTACTCCATAAAGGCTGTGGAACAACGTTCCCAAATAACATATCGATATCGGCTAAGTTCATTATATATGACCCAGCAGTCTGCGACAATTCCTTGTAATACCCTGCAGGATTCTTACGCGGGTCTGGTAATGTCTGTTTAAGTGCTAAAACTTCAGCTCTCTTCCATGGGACATGTACCCATACACGCTGAAAGTGTGGCGGAATAGGAGGTTCAACAGATGTGTCACCCTCCCTCCATTGCGGGGGAACTTCTCTCATGGGATACTGTCGTGCCTTTTTCCTAGGTGTATCGCGCTCAGACTGTGAACCAGAAGTGTTCCCTTTACTCCGATAAGACAACAACATCTCAACCGCTTTTTGGACATCGGGACCTACGATCATTCCTTCTCCAAACTTGAACCGTACATGACACAACTCCTGCGGGTTACTTTCTAAATCATTATCTTCCAAATCCTCACCGAGAAAAACACACATTTGTTCAAAAACATATCTCTGTGTCGGTGCTTCCCACTGAAGGAAGACTTTCATGATAGATTCAACGTCATACTTTGCAGTATCTATGATCCATTTACGAGCTAAACGATTCAATACATCTCTCTCTTGGTAGTCAGGCAGTTGACTTCGCAACTGTCTTCGTTCCGTGTTAGGGGTCGTTTTAGGCGACCAAAAAAGAGGTGAAGGAATGTTAGTGATAATGCTGGCCATTTTATGCCAAACGTAAGGTGAAAGTGAGGGAGGAACGGGTGGAAAAACAGTGTGAGATAAGGCTGAAGTAGAGGCAATAGCAGAGGAAGCATTATGAGAAATCGAAGGTGCACTAGGCAAAGTTGTAGAAGGCATAAGCGAAGTAGATGTAGTCGGTGTGCCTTGAGGAGGCTGCACCGGAGGAGCGGAAGCCAGCTGAAGAACAGCTGGTGGGTGCTGTAGGAGGGCAGGCATAACAGTCATGGGCGGCGCAACTAAGGGTTGCGGAGGCGCCGTGGCTGTTTGTGCATAGGGGGGTGGTGAACTTAATAAATGCGACATTAATGGGTCTTTTTCACGTTCTTTAGCTGTCTCTTGCTGAAGAGACGGCAAAACTGGATAGCATTTATCTGTTGCCATTTTACGTTGCCTGTGCAACTGCTCACTCATCTGTACCTCTTCTTTGTCTTTAAACCGCATAGCAGCTTGTATTACTGAAATATTCCCTTCTCTCTTATTTTTCTTCTCTAATTTAATTTCTTTTTGTCTGGCCTCTTTACGCCATAGGCGGAAAGAGTCAAACATCGCCGGCCGGGCTTTCTTTTTGAAAAGTGTGACCTCAAGATTATCTAAAATTTCGGTATCAAAGCTACCATGTTGGGGCCATTTTAAAACACCATCTTTTCTGGTGTATTTAATCCATACTTCGTTATATGTGATGGGGCCTACCCCATGTTTCACATATAACTCATAAGTTGGAGTTCCAACCGGAGGAACCGGACATGAGTCCTCCAATCGGGAGTCCCTATTATTACCACCGAGACAAAACAAATTTCCAAGTCTAAGACTAGGCATCTCTGCTCTCTAGTCTAGTTCCAAACGTCGAAGGTTTATCGATTACGATATTTTCTCGTGAAAACACGAGTCCTTCGGTTTTGGTGCTTGCAAGTACCAACACAAAACTTTCGCAAAGGATACCCAAAACTAAGAACCAACTAAGGACTGGGAGACGCTCCACTTATACTTAACTGAAATGTCGATGACGTCACTAGAAGACTCGTCTTAGTGTTTCGCTCTACCAAACTTCAAGGGTCCAAATCAGGGCGATAGCCAGGGCAGCAGTCCTTTGTAGCCGTCGGGAAGCGGGGAACCTCGCAGCAAAGACCTTCGGACCACGTCGACATGCAGGGGTCGCTGAAGTGGCGGCCTTCCTCCGGAATTTTCACACGAAGCTCCTCACGAACCTCTGGCTGGACCGGTACCGCTGGAATCGCCCCAAACGTTGGGCGCCAACTGAGGTACTGGGTTTTTCAGAACGGGTGCTTAACCGGTAACCCAGCGGTGTCAGGGAATACACACCCAAAGACCTCGAGTCCTTTTCCTGATTCAGACCCCAGAAACTCAGAGTCTTCTAGGTGAAGTCAAAGATCGGTTTTATTGGCTGCAACCAAGGTAACAAGTGTCCTAGAAGTACAACACATGGAAGTATGTTCTCAGGAGACTGCTTCAAATCACGAAGTCAGGCTTCTCTTCTTATACAAAATAATAAGCTTCATGCAAACATTCCTAGATTTTCAAGATACTATTCACATATTTCGACCACAAATAAGTAACAGAGTTATGATGACAAGCTCACATTTCGTTTGTCTGATACATAATAAATTACTCGGCATGGTCCGGTATTTCAATCAGATATCGGTGTTCCCCAATAAAATGAGCACGTTCTCATCATAAAACAAGTAGGAAAGAAGGAGCGGGGACAGGTGTGGGCAAGATTCGGCAGGGTGAGGATGTGATGAAAGGGTTTTATGGCCGGGTGCGCCTAGATGCTATCTTGACCGGCCACTGGGAGAGGAACTGACCAAATGGGTTGGCCTGGGGCGATGGTTTCAACCTGCCCAGGTCACGAAAAAGTCAATCGAGGAGTGCTTGTCCTTATGATATTGGATTAAGCCTATGTGAAGGGCAACATACAAAATGGCTGCCGTATACAAAAATGGAAGCCAAGGGTTCAAGGTATAAGTGAGGATTTCGAGGTGAAAGCAACCTTTGAATGCGACGAAAATGTTTGTACATAATGTACTCGCCATTCTCGGTCTTTTGATACTAAATTTGTCGTGATACGATGAAGTTTTATTCTTGCGTCTGAATGGTTACACGAGTTTGGATTTTCAGTACTACAGGACAGGTACTCTCCCAACTTAGCCTTCTGTTCCCTCTGATTAAGAAAGGAGGTCAGGAGGCTCAGCGCTGGGCCCTCCACCCCCATCTCCCTAAGGCGAGATGCCAGCGGATGTTATTTACGACCACCGTAAGCGCAGACTCGGTGCTATGGAACCTTCGAAAACCATGTTGGGAAGGGACCAACATGCCAGAGGTATCTAGAAAAGCAGTCAGATGTTGGTTAAGATGTACCTCAGGCATCTTTGCTGGGGCCGGCAACAGAGATATTGGGCGAAAATTCTTTAGTATCTCAGGATCTAAAGTAGACTTTTTCAGCAGGGGCTTAACCACAGCCATTTTCCAAGAGGATGGAAAAACGCCTTCAATGATTGCACAGTTCATCACCTCTAAAAGGTGAGGCAACAAGACTTCCCTACAGTCCTTAAGGATCTTAAGGGAACAGGGGTCCAAATGGGATCCGGATTTAATTTTGTCCAAAAGCAGGTCCAGCTGCTGAGAGGTGAGAAGGGGGAAATTAAGCAGGCTACTATGGGGTTCATTTACCCGGCATTCTATGGGGGGCGGGACCGGAAGGGATGGGGGACCCAGCTGGCCCTTCAGAGCTTCAAAGGTGGAGTGAATATCAGCTATTTTTGTGTGAAAGAACGTAGAGATCTTATCACACAGCTCTTGGGAGCCCACTATAGGATCTGGTGTTTGCAAGGTGCAGAGGGAGTCTACAATCTTAAACAGTTCCCTTGGGGAATTAAGAGAGGCCGTTCAGTTAAAAAAATAGGCCTTCTTTTCCTCAATTACCTTTGCTTTATACTCTCTAAGGAGGAGTTTATGTTTTTCCTTCTCCTTAGGATCAAAAAGAGTTCGCCAGAGCCTCTCCTGTTTCCTACATCCCTGCCTTAGTAACCTAAGTGTTTCTGAGAACCAGGGAGCCGAGGGTCTCTTTCCGGCAGAGTAGCACTGTAAGGCGGGGGCCAGAAGTCCACTGCTCTCGCAATAGAGTTCGAGAGATCGAGGGCAGCGGCGCTGACATCCCCTGAAGGGGGTAGCCTAGAATTAATCATGAAGGGGGCAGTGTGTCATTCTTAATCCTCATGTAGTTCCGTTTGAGTTCCTTTTTCCGGGGGGCAAAAGATGGAATGGAAGAAAGGTGAGATTTTAATTCGAGAGGGACAGCCATATGGTCAAATCATGCAAGGGGAATGGGGGGACCTGTCGTTAGTCTGGGGTCATTAGAGAAAACCCCATCCAGTGTGTGGCCAACTAGGTGGGTAGGGCTGTCCACCAGTTGTAACAGGCCACATGAGGCCAGGGAATCCACCAAGGAAGAGGTGTCACTGGAACCTAAGTTTTCCAAGTGGAAATTCAGATCTCCCAGAACAGTCAGATGAGGTCTGCCAAAAAACGGCTCTAAAATTTTCAGCAGATTATGGCAGAAAGCAGACCTTGGACCTGGAGGCCTGTAAAGCAAGAGACCAGAAAGGAAACTGAGGGAGAGGGGTTAAGAGAGAAATAGGTGGCCTGGAAGGGGTCATACGGGGAGGAGAGTGGTTTAATATGGCAGATGGATACCCAGTCCTCCTCCCCTACGACCAACTCTATCCATCCTGGCTAACGCATAGCCCTCTGGAATGGCATTCACAAGCTCAGGGCCAGCAGAATCTGAGCCCACGTTTCTGTAATGAAGACCCATGCAGGCTTCCTAGCGGAGACAAAGTCTCTAAAAGCAATATTATTCTTTACTAAGGATCTTGCGTTAATAAGAAAGCCAACCTCGGAGGTTACTGAGGGCAGCTTTTGCCTCTCCGAACGGGGCCGCTTATTACAGAAGACAGGGATCTTAGGACAGGTGTTTGTGATGTAACAACTACAACAAGGAGTCCCAAGAAAAGCCTCAGGGGGGACCTTATGATGGCAGAATAGGCTATGGGGCTTAAGTGCCAATAGATCCTGGAGGGAAAGAAAGGATGTTGCTTGACGGGCATGGAAGATTAGAACAGCCTCCCTGGCCCCTGGCCCGTCCTCATCGCGGACGGGCGCAGACGGGCTGGACTTAGGTGCGACTTCGGCGCGCGTCCGCTGTACGCGGAGAAAGCCTTCCAGCCTAAATAGGGAAAGGAGCCTCGGTGTAGAGCCCCGCATGACACTGTTTCCGCCAATCAGGGCAGGGGGAGGAAATGTTTGCTGGCGCCCTCCACAACAAACGGGAAATCCCGTGGTGGACCGGGGCGCTTGCAGGGCAAGAGTGAAAACAGTTAAAGCAGGTAAGAGGCACAAGTAAAATACAGTGCACACAACATACCATTTGGCAAAATTGCATTCGCAAACGAGGAAATTCTGCGAATTTCGGCGTTTGCGAATGCAATTTTGCTTGATACATATGGCCCTATGTATTTTAAGGAAGACCCATAAAACATTTTACGAATGGATGTACATGTATTTTAAAAAGAGTCCATAAAGCATTAAAACATTGAAAAAACTTCTACAGCAGTCTGTCAGTGTTACATGGATAAAATTCAAGGATTTTGTCATGGTCAGTTTCTTATCCATTAATATCCTTATAAAACCTTTTCTCATCTCTATGTCCTGAGCCTCATCATTACACAGGGGCACACACTGTCCTGATAAAACACCCATGTCCAGCTATCAATGTGTGATCTTAGGGTGACCAATTAGCTGTGGAATATAGTCTCAAGCTTGTTTAATACTGTGTGAGCTCACAAAGGGGACAGAGCCGGCCATTGTTGAGCAATGTTACATGTCGGCAGTGATGCTGCCTTCTTGATACTTTTGTTTCATTTGTAATGCATTGTTCTATGCCTATGGGGATAGATCATTGAATGTGAGAACAAGGTTCCAAAGAAACTCTATTAATCTTTGTGAAAAGTAAGTGGTGAATCAAAATTACTTCCCATCTTCCTCCTAACAATATCTTTCAGGGTGTTGGGAGCTCACAGAGTGATAGCCAGAGTGCATTTTTTCACCTTACTCTTTGTATTAACTTCCAACAATCCTTAGCTTAACATGTAAGGTTTCAATTGAGGGGCTCTTTTTATGTCGGAGTAGGGAATTTAATATTTTTAGGTCTGGCTTGACAGCATATCTTCCTGCAATACCTATTGGTACTAATACTTTAAAATATATGTAGGGTATGTTTTAGCGTGCAACAAGAGGCATATCCCTCCTTCACCTCTTCTTATTGGCTGTTCAGTTTATTATGAGCCATATCCCTCCTTTACCTCTTCTTATTGGCTGTTCAGTTTATTATGAGACATATACCTCCTTCCCCTCTTCTTATTGTCTGTTCAGTTTATTATGAGACATATCCCTCCTTCCCCTCTTCTTATTGGCTGTTCAGTTTATTATGAGACATATTCCTCCTTCACCTCTTCTTATTGGCTGTTCAGTTTATTATGAGACATATACCCCCTTCACCTCTTCTTATTGGCTGTTCAGTTTATTATGAGAGACATCCCTTTTTCACCTCTTTTTATTGGCTGTTCAGTTTATTATGAGACACATCGCTCCTTCACCTCTTCTTATTGGTTGTTCAGTTTATTATGAGACATATGCCTCCTTCACCTCTTCTTATTGGCTGTTCAGTTTATTATGAGACACATACCCCCTTCACCTCTTCTTATTGGCTGTTCAGTTTATTATGAGACATATCCCTCCTTCATCTCTTCTTATTGGCTGTTCAGTTTACTATGAGATATGTCCCTCCTTTACCTCCTCTTATTGGCTGTTCAGTTTATTATGAGACATATCCCTCCTTCACCTCTTCTTATTGGCTGTTCAGTTTATTATGAGACACACCCCTCTTTCACCTCTTTTTATTGGCTGTTCAGTTTATTATGAGACACATCGCTCCTTCACCTCTTCTTATTGGCTGTTCAGTTTATTATGAGACATATCCCTCCTTCATCTCTTCTTATTGGCTGTTCAGTTTACTATGAGATATGTCCCTCCTTCACCTCTTCTTATTGGCTGTTCAGTTTATTATGAGACATATCCCTCCTTCACCTCTTCTTATTGGCTGTTCAGTTTATTATGAGACACATCCCTATTTCAGCTCTTTTTATTGGCTGTTCAGTTTATTATGAGACACATCGCTCCTTCACCTCTTCTTATTGGCTGTTCAGTTTACTATGAGATATGTCCCTCCTTCACCTCTTCTTATTGGCTGTTCAGTTTATTATGAGACATATCCCTCCTTCACCACTTCTTATTGGCTGTTCAGTTTATTATGAGACATATACCCCCTTCACCTCTTCTTATTGGCTGTTCAGTTTATTATGAGACATATCCCTCCTTCACCTCTTCTTATTGGCTGTTCAGTTTACTATGAGATATGTCCCTCCTTCACCTCTTCTTATTGGCTGTTCAGTTTATTATGAGACATATCCCTCCTTCACCTCTTCTTATTGGCTGTTCAGTTTATTATGAGACACATCCCTCTTTCACCTCTTTTTATTGGCTGTTCAGTTTATTATGAGACACATCGCTCCTTCACCTCTTCTTATTGGCTGTTCAGTTTATTATGAGACATATCCCTCCTTCACCTCTTCTTATTGGCAGTTCAGTTTATTATGAGACATATCCCTCCTTCACCTCTTCATTTTTTTTTTTTTTAAAGTATTTATTAGGTTTTTCCCAAAAAAATTCCACATATTCCAGCATATGTTTTCAGCACATTCCAATTTAACAGGTGATTATATACATTACAGTACAGTATGACGTGAAGAATTCAACAAACAGACATATGTGTAATACATGCTACACATTTTAACACAATAACCAGAAAATAACTATACCAAAAGAAACATGTAGTTGCAATGGTTTTGGTTTTAAAGCAATCTTTCTTACGCTATTCCGGGTTTATCCTACTATTTTTCCATCTTGTAATGGGTTGCCATATTCTTTTACCTAATACTTTAGCCCTCCTACCTTTTCTCTCATATATTGCCTTTTCAAGATTATAAATAGAGAGAAGGCTTGCGATCCAGTCTTGAAATAGGGGAGGAGCCTTATTCAGCCAATTTCTTGCTATGCAGATGCGGTACACTGCGATTGAGACAAAAATAAACTCTACTGGTATATCTTCTGCCGTGTCTGCCACCCCCAAAATAATTAATTCATCTCTAAGTTTAATCTTGATCCTGAGCGATTTATCCAAAAACTGTTCAATGGCAATTTTCAAAGTAAACAATTGTGGGCACTGCGAGAACATATGTACAATATCTGCCGCGTTTCAGTTGCAACGTGGGCATGTTATACCCGTCGTACCGCCCCACTGGGCGATTCTGGCCGGGGTATGGTAAAGTGAGAACACTGTCTTAAAATGCTGTGATTGGAGGGTTGCAGAGCATAGCACTGTTCTGCCCAAATCCAGGGATAACTGAAAGGTTTCCGACCCTGACCCCAGTTTTTCTATCCATTTTTGTGAATATTTCGCCCTCTCATCTACTTTGTTGACTTTCAATTCCGCATATAGCTGTCTTATAGTGCATTTATCAGAAATTTCTATATATTCCATAATTTTACACTGTCCCATCCCTGCTGGGCCGCCTCGTTTTTGTGCTAGGAAACTCCTAATTTGAAGATATTTATAGAAGGTATTGTGCTCTAGCCCAAATTTCGTTTTTAGCGTTTCATACTGTAATATGTTGCCCTGACTATCCAGTAAATTCCCTATTTTCACTATACCCTTATTATACCAATCTCTCATGATGCCATCCTTAAAAATCTCCCTTGGTAGTGAGCAATTTGTGTACAGCCTCGTATAGTTGTTAAATCTCCCCAAACCAAATTTTTTTGCCACTACTTTCCATACCCTATATGCTGCCTTTAAGGTCTTGAATCTTGTATGTTTAAAGTAGGTGAATTCAGTTGAATTTAAAAACCCATTCTCCGCCTCCTCACCCAGTAGTGTAGTATAGACGTTAGGTAATCCTATCTCGGTTCCCATTACATGATCTTTACCTCCCCCACCTATTAACTCCCTACTGTATTGCAACGCAGCAGCCCAATAATAAAGCCTAAAATCCGGTGCCCCCCAGCCCCCTTTTTCTCTATCTACCGTTAGGTGTCTGTAGGCTCTCCTTGTCTTCCCTTTGACCCAAATAAATTTATTCAAAATAGCTTCTAGTCTGTTAAACCATAAGTTTTCAAAAAATAAAGGGATAGATCTAAATAAATATAACACTTTTGGGAATGTTATCATTTTAATTACATTAATTCGACCCATCAAGGTCAGGTGTAAATTATTCATTCTTTCTGTATTCGTTTTTATTTTTGCCAATAGGGGGCTCATATTGATTTCAACTAGCCTGTCTAAATCAGCTGTGATTTTTACCCCTAAATATGTCACTTCAGGTGCTACTCTTATATCCTGATAGTTCACCCAGTTATTTAGTATTATTTGTGTTTTTCCTTTATTCAGTGAGTAGCCTGCGATTGCACCAAAGAGTACAGCCTCATGTTCTATTTCTAAAATGGCTGACCCTGGTTCTGGGGTGACCACCGCCACGTCGTCCGCGTATGCAAGTGTCTTATACTCATGTGCGTGTAGACTGATCGGGAGAATATTTAGATTCCCCTCTAATCTTCTCAAGAGAGGGTCAAGATATAAAGCAAATAACAATGGTGAAGCCGGGCAGCCCTGCCTTGTACCGCGTTTTATACATATTCCCTCAGTATACCCTCTGTTTATCTTCACCTTAGCTACGGGTTTTAGATATAATGCCTTTATAGCATTTATATAGCCTGTGCCTATCCCAAACCACTCCAAAACCTTCCACAGGTAGCCCCAGGAGACCCTGTCAAACGCCTTCTCCGCATCTAAGAAGATGGCCGAGGCAGGGTCTCCTGCAGCGCCTGCAGCGTCCAGTATGGTAACCATCCTCCTTGTATGCTGAGTGGTCCCCTTACCCGGTATAAATCCATGCTGTGTTGTATATAACAGCCCCTCTATTACCCTGCTTAATCTTTGTGAGAGAGCTTTGGAGTAGATTTTAGCGTCTGCATTCATGAGCGTAATGGGCCTGTATGAGCCGGGGTCTAAATGCGGTTTATTCTTCTTCAGGATAACAATAATATTAGCTCCGGCCCAAGATTGTGGTATGTTTTCCCCCCTCTGTGCATGACTTAAGATTTCCAGCATATCGATCCCCAAGGTGTCCCAAAAAGTCCTATAAAATTCCGCCGGAATTTGATCAGGCCCTGCGGCCTTCCCCGAGGGGAGTTTCCTTACTGCATTGTGTACTTCTCCCAATGTTAGTGGTAGTTCCAGAGCTTCTTTATCCTCCACATTCAATTCCCTGTGAGGAATGCCTGCTAAGTAGTCCTCTATCTCGTCCTCCCCCGCTATCAGATCTTGATCATATAGCTCTGAGTAGAATTCCCTGAACACCTCCCTCACATCTTCTACCTTTGTCACAACATCCCCCCTCTTATTCTTAATCTCTTTAATTTCTCCTGCTGCCAAGTCTTGTCTAATGCGAACTGCTAGCATATGACCTACCCGCTCATTAAATTCATAAAATTTTTCCTTTTTTGTTAAGTAATTGCTCGCCGCTTTATTTGCCAATCTTTCACTGGTCTCTGCCCTTTTCAATTCTATCTCTAATAGGATCTCCTCGAGGGGTTCTTGATCTGTGACTGACTGTATGAGCTGTTGTTCTAGCTTCACTAGATCCTTTAGCCTATTGGTTAGTTCCACTTTTTCTTTCTTGCTCCTATGTAGAGTATAAGCCAGTGTTTCCCCCCTTATCCCTGCCTTGAATGCATCCCAGACCACTCCTGTAGATGCCGTCCCTCTATTTACCTCCCAGAATTGTCTAATCCAAGCCTTCATTCTGTTGACATAGTCATCTTCTTTAAGTAGCCCTCTTTCAAATGTCCAATTATATTCTTTATAAATAGAGTTGCAGTTCTGAGGAATAGTCAATACCAGTGGATTGTGGTCTGAAAACACCCGCGGTAGCTTTTCTATTTTCAAATCTGGTACTAAAGGGCTAGAGACTAAGAAGTAATCCAACCTGGCTATAGCTTTATGGGGGGCAGAGTAAAAGGTGCTACCTGTTCCTATGGGATTATATGCTGACCAAGCATCTACCAGCGCGTTGTTAGCCATTAAATTAGAAATAGCCCTTCGTGTTTTCCTCTTACGATCTCCCTTCATCCTCCCTCCCGACATACCCAACCCTGATAACCCATTGATATTAAAGTCCCCACATAAAATTACTTGTTCTGGCCATAGCGCCAACTCGGTATCTAGAAACTCAAAAAGATCGGGCTCGTCTTCATTAGAGCCATATACAGAGACAATTGTATATTGACCTCCAGCCATTTCCCCTTCCACCACCACCCATCTCCCTTCGTTGTCTTCCCTCTTTCTCTTTACTGTCACAAATCCTTTTTTTGCAAGTATGGCCACCCCTTTCGTTTTAACATCTTGCTGCGTATGTGCTAAGACTTCGTACCCTAACTGATCCATAAGATATTTATCTTTCCCTCTCACATGTGTCTCCTGAAGACAAATAATATCCAGTTTTAATAGTCTGCACAAAGCAGCAACTTTCTGCCTTTTCCCACCATCATTCAAACCGCAAATATTTATGGTAGCAAGTCTTATCGCCATCTGCCCCTTGAAAATGAGCCCGCAATCATTTTCCTCAAAATATTTACTGTCACCTGATTGTTCCTAAACACCTTCATAACATGTGCTGTACATTCCCTTAATTCTTCACCGTCCCGCCCCCCCACCTCCCCCTCCCCCCCCTTGACCCCCCTTCCCTTGCTGTCCCCCCCCCTGTCACAGACAAATAGGTCAATCTTGACCTATGTGTGGCTGCTCACTGCTGCAGTGTCGCCTCCTTCTCCCTTCTCCCGCCCACCCATCCTACCCGTGTAACACCATATTCAATACTTCATTATGTGAGAACAAGGTTCCAAAGAAACTCTATTAATCTTTGTGAAAAGTAAGTGGTGAATCAAAATTACTTCCCATCTTCCTCCTAACAATATCTTTCAGGGTGTTGGGAGCTCACAGAGTGATAGCCAGAGTGCATTTTTTCACCTTACTCTTTGTATTAACTTCCAACAATCCTTAGCTTAACATGTAAGGTTTCAATTGAGGGGCTCTTTTTATGTCGGAGTAGGGAATTTAATATTTTTAGGTCTGGCTTGACAGCATATCTTCCTGCAATACCTATTGGTACTAATACTTTAAAATATATGTAGGGTATGTTTTAGCGTGCAACAAGAGGCATATCCCTCCTTCACCTCTTCTTATTGGCTGTTCAGTTTATTATGAGCCATATCCCTCCTTTACCTCTTCTTATTGGCTGTTCAGTTTATTATGAGCCATATCCCTCCTTTACCTCTTCTTATTGGCTGTTCAGTTTATTATGAGCCATATCCCTCCTTCACCTCTTCTTATTGGCTGTTCAGTTTATTATGAGCCATATCCCTCCTTTACCTCTTCTTATTGGCTGTTCAGTTTATTATGAGCCATATACCTCCTTCCCCTCTTCTTATTGTCTGTTCAGTTTATTATGAGACATATCCCTCCTTCCCCTCTTCTTATTGGCTGTTCAGTTTATTATGAGACATATTCCTCCTTCACCTCTTCTTATTGGCTGTTCAGTTTATTATGAGACATATACCCCCTTCACCTCTTCTTATTGGCTGTTCAGTTTATTATGAGAGACATCCCTTTTTCACCTCTTTTTATTGGCTGTTCAGTTTATTATGAGACACATCGCTCCTTCACCTCTTCTTATTGGCTGTTCAGTTTATTATGAGACACATCGCTCCTTCACCTCTTCTTATTGGTTGTTCAGTTTATTATGAGACATATGCCTCCTTCACCTCTTCTTATTGGCTGTTCAGTTTATTATGAGACACATACCCCCTTCACCTCTTCTTATTGGCTGTTCAGTTTATTATGAGACATATCCCTCCTTCATCTCTTCTTATTGGCTGTTCAGTTTACTATGAGATATGTCCCTCCTTCACCTCTTCTTATTGGCTGTTCAGTTTATTATGAGACACATACCCCCTTCACCTCTTCTTATTGGCTGTTCAGTTTATTATGAGACATATCCCTCCTTCATCTCTTCTTATTGGCTGTTCAGTTTACTATGAGATATGTCCCTCCTTCACCTCCTCTTATTGGCTGTTCAGTTTATTATGAGACATATCCCTCCTTCACCTCTTCTTATTGGCTGTTCAGTTTATTATGAGACACACCCCTCTTTCACCTCTTTTTATTGGCTGTTCAGTTTATTATGAGATACATCGCTCCTTCACCTCTTCTTATTGGCTGTTCAGTTTATTATGAGACATATCCCTCCTTCACCTCTTCTTATTGGCTGTTCAGTTTATTATGAGACACATCCCTATTTCAGCTCTTTTTATTGGCTGTTCAGTTTATTATGAGACACATCGCTCCTTCACCTCTTCTTATTGGCTGTTCAGTTTACTATGAGATATGTCCCTCCTTCACCTCTTCTTATTGGCTGTTCAGTTTATTATGAGACATATCCCTCCTTCACCACTTCTTATTGGCTGTTCAGTTTATTATGAGACATATACCCCCTTCACCTCTTCCTATTGGCTGTTCAGTTTATTATGAGACATATCCCTCCTTCACCTCTTCTTATTGGCTGTTCAGTTTACTATGAGATATGTCCCTCCTTCACCTCTTCTTATTGGCTGTTCAGTTTATTATGAGACATATCCCTCCTTCACCTCTTCTTATTGGCTGTTCAGTTTATTATGAGACATATACCCCCTTCACCTCTTCTTATTGGCTGTTCAGTTTATTATGAGACATATCCCACCTTCACCTCTTCTTATTGGCTGTTCAGTTTACTATGAGATATGTCCCTCCTTCACCTCTTCTTATTGGCTGTTCAGTTTATTATGAGACATATCCCTCCTTCACCTCTTCTTATTGGCTGTTCAGTTTATTATGAGACACATCCCTCTTTCACCTCTTTTTATTGGCTGTTCAGTTTATTATGAGACACATCGCTCCTTCACCTCTTCTTATTGGCTGTTCAGTTTATTATGAGACATATCCCTCCTTCACCTCTTCTTATTGGCTGTTCAGTTTATTATGAGATACATCCCTCTTTCACCTCTTTTTATTGGCTGTTCAGTTTTTTATGAGACACATCGCTCCTTCACCTCTTCTTATTGGCTGTTCAGTTTATTATGAGACATATCCCTCCTTCACCTCTTCTTATTGGCTGTTCAGTTTATTATGAGACTTCACCTCTTCTTATTGGCTGTTCAGTTTATTATGAGACATATCCCTCCTTCGCCTCTTCCTATTGGCTGTTCAGTTTACTATGAGATATGTCCCTCCTTCACCTCTTCTTATTGGCTTATTATTAAACCTCCAATGGGGTGCTTGTATTACAATGCAATGAGGGGGTATAGTAACTCCCCAAAGTGCCCACATTGTATTATTTATCTTATAAATGCACAGTACACAGAAAATAATCTTTGCACTGCAGCAAATGTTTTTAAAGTTTTAGTCAGGGCTAAAAAATACAAGCAAACATCTTGGCTTTGTAATGCGTGTTCCCCTTGCTGTCAATGGTGCATGCCTGCCCTTAGGAATATACCGCACCCCATATAGAAAAGTCAACGAAACCCTGGTTTCATCGACCTGGCGGATACGTGTATTTTTCCCATTGTCCTGTAAAGGCCGTGCAGCCCCACCACATATGCATCAGCGCTCACACTATGTGCTGTTCTCTACGGTGACCACTGGTCAAGTTATGGGAAACTCCAGTATCCAGACGTAAGTATCTATTGGCTCTTCTAAGTCCGATAGACCCAATCCCCCAAGTGAAGTTCTCTGTCCCTATGTGCCTCCTAAAGTCCATTAGACACTTTTTCTGATGTTTATTTTGATAAACAGATCACTAGGGTTTTAAGGCATTGACTGCACTCTGGAAGCTGCTGAGCATCAAGTCTATAAAAAAATTATGTCATTTATGCTATCTGGATGGAGCAGAGGTTGTAGCAAGCAGCAACCTAAGAACGGAGGAAGCTTTCTCATCCTGGTGAAGATTGATTGGAGGTCGTATAAAGAGATTTAACAGGGTTGCTACCATACGCCCCTGCTTAACGCTCTTTGAAGTTGCTATTCTTTTACAAAGGTCTCCGTAAGCTCTCAAGTGGATCTGACACCGGTTATCAGAGCGCAAGGCGATCAGTCGAGCATTGCTGGTGATTATCCTGAGGTTAGTTCATCAGTTTTGTAAACGCCAACCAACAATCCAGAAAAGCTGCACAAACTGGCTGACCGTTACCTCCCATATACTTGTCCAGGATAACCCGAAGAGATGTGATATTATCAAGACCATGGGATTCTGGATCGAAGACGGCTTGTTATTTTGGGAACATTTCCCATTCAACAACCCAAGATGAGAAATGCCTAAAGAAACACTCAGAGAACAGTGTCCCCTTATGGTCTAGCAGGGCATTTTAACTATAATTTTGAGGGTTATCCTAGTGCCCGGTTGGGCAATGTGAGAAGAAGGCTCCTCTTCCAGGAGGGATGGATGCCTCAGCCGAAGACATTCCTGGAAAGAGGGTAAGCATCTTTCTCCATTGGTCTGTATCCAGGGACAGCTCTTCCTTTTGAGTATAGGAACGTCGCCAAACAAGCTCCAGAGCAGAAAAATAAATTGGTAATAAAGGTTACTTATTACCATTTTATTTTTCAGCAACCCAACCCGAACTAAGGGCCTGAATACGATGCAGTCGGAGCCTCTTTGACCGCTCGTAATATGCCTTTCCGACCGCCTCATTACGATGGAGGTGGTCGGAAAGGAATCCGAATGGTCATTCCGACTGGGTTCCGAGCCCGTCTGCCAGTCAGAATGCGGCCAGTAATCCCAAGGATGGCTCTTTCTGCCCGTGGGATTACGATGTCAGTTTCAGCAGTCTTTCTGTGCCGGCCTTTCCGACACTGAAAGGCTGTTGGAACTCGCCTATGGGGCTCCCTTGGGTGCATGGACTCCAGTTGGAGGCAGAGGAGGCACCTATGGTGCTCCCCTGTTGACCCCTGCACCTCGAGGTGCCCGGCACTGGGTGCAGATATGAACTGCACCTCCTATTTTACAATGTGAGCATGCATTCCAGCCAGAATACATGCTCCCATTGAAAAGTATAGGAAGGTGACCGAAGAGTGTTCGGTCGCATCCTAATTAGTAGGTCGGACCGCTGACAGGGTCTCGGTCAGTCCCTTGTCCGTGACTATTTTGGGCGGAGAAAACTCCACCCAACATCGTAATCAGGGACTAATTGTTGTGACGGGGTGGGGCCAGTGCTGCAGAATGGCACCAGCAGGAAGCTGTGCAGTGCGCTTTAAAATGCGCATGTCCCTTCGGCTGGCCGTCTTACGACGGCCAGCCGACATGTGCATTTTAAAGTTCTTTAACCCAGCTGTCTTCGACAGCTAGGTTAGAGAAAGCGCAGACCTCCCATGCTCTTAGGAGTGCTGGGAGAGCCTGCTCTATCCAATCCAGGCACTGCTCTCATGCTGTGAGAGCAGCGCCAGGATTGGGTAGTGCAGTTTCCTGCACCTGGCATCCAGAAAACATGCTATAGAGGAGGACGTTGCGCGGCACGTGGAAGGTAAGTCTACTTTCTTTCTTTTTTTTGTGCCCCCCCTGCTTCACCACCCTCGGTACATACCAGCCGCCACTGGTTGTATCCTTCTTGAGAACTCAGACTGACAGCCCATGTGTACTTTGTGGACAGGAATAGCTCATGTGCTTTATTTAGGGCTCCAAATTCTGGGCCGGGTGGAAATTCTGTTCGGCTCCGGAAATGCTCATCATTACCCCAGGTTTCCCGCAATGCAGGACTCTGTATATTTGGTGCGCTGAATGGATAATTTTCTCCTAACTTTCCAGATATCAAGTCAAATGTCCTTAGAGGTGTCAGGCCAGTTACCCGAGCTGCTTTATTCCAGAAAAAGTTTGTACTGCTTTCCGTAACAGCCTCTGACAGAAAGGATCACATTTGGTCCTCCCTTTTTTCTTTCATTTGACAGTAATGTGGCAGATTTCCTTTACTTAGGGAGCGAATCAACAATAGTCGATGGAGGCAAATATTGTAAACAAAGTAGCCTGTTTGACTGTCTACTCAGTTCTCCTTTTGCTGCGCTTAAAGTTGTCTAGGGCCCACTGTAATATTTTTCCCTATTCCTTTCAATTTGTTTTCATCCGTTTGACCTAGCCGGCTGAAAGTGAGTTATGTGTACACATGGTGGGATATAGAAATTAAATATTGGGACTGAATTTGGAGTTTTCTCATTGAAACCACCTAGACACATTAAGTAAGGACAAATTACATTTATTACTTCAAACTAGTAAATTATCGCGGTCCTATAGAAGCTGGTGTTTAAATTCCTAGACACTAAGAAATTTCTTTGTTCCATATGTAAATGTGTGTAAATGTAGTTGAGCTTATATAGCGCACAGCTACCCGCAGTGGGTTTCCCGGCACTTGCTTAGGGAACCCTTCCTGGTATTCCCCTGTGAGATAGCAGGGTATCCACAAGGTGAAAGTCAGGCATCCCGCCGCGAGGGGCCGTTGTGGAGATTAAGCAAGCTATTGCCCAGAGTCACAGAGTGTGAACCTGTGAGTCGAGGAGGCACCGGGGCGAGAATTATCAAGTCCGTGGAATTTTTAGCCCAAGACCCGCCGAGGCGGGGAATTGAACCCTGGTCCAGGACCAATCTCAGCTTCCGGGTCTGCTGCCTCTAACCCCATAGCCACTCTTCTTCATATGGTATCACACCCGCCAAAATCCAGGTAGCCAAATTCAACTTTTGGTTAAATTGGCCTCTTACTGATTATAATCGATTTGGAGTCATTCCGCACAGCTGGGAACGAAGCCCAAGAAACATCTGCATTTCTCAAGTTGGCTGATCTCTGCAACACGTAGCTTCTTTCTACTTTATGGCCCAGTGAGTAGGATCTGTTTTGCCGCAAGCAAGATGTTTAAGGAGAGAGTGTAGCCTGCCGTAGGGCAGGAATATGAGCCTTCCACAGGTAGACTTGCATCAGAAGTCACTAGCTGACACGAAAGTTTGGTAAGTCATCAATGCTCATGATCCAGATGTACACTGTTTGCCATTGGCGCACTACATGCTTTACTAGATAGAAATTGTCACATAATGTTGGCATATTGTACAAACCCTCAAGTACCTCCAATAAAGAGACATTCACTAGATCACTTGAATTTAGAATTCAGAGCCAAGGGATAGACTAAACCGCTTTAGGAATACAAGACCTGTTGAGTTTGGAACAAAACTCGCTCTAATTCTATAGAAACAGATCCACCAGATCGAGATGGATTCCGTAACTTGATTACTTTTTCTGGGCTGTCTTACTGGGAAGTTGTTGCAGGTGCTCCAACCCCAAAACGCCAAGTTAGTGGCTGTGCACAACAAAAAAGATTGTCAAAACCACTTGGTGAGAGACGAAAGCCTGGGGGGCAGCGCTGTCTGTTGGTGAGATCCTTGTACTGGAGCCAACCTTTGCTGGGAATAAGTTCTCCTTTGTCATTTCCTGGCCTCTGTTTCTATGTCCAGGGTGTTCCCGTCCACAGTTGCCACCCAAAGTGGAAAGGATATGCTGAGAAGTAGGTACCAAGCTTGATGTTCCATTGGGTTTCAAGCTGGATCTCACAGATGAGGTCGATGCCTGGGGTTGCTTATGGTCCTATTCACGGAGACCTTGGCCTAGCAGTTTGGGTTCGACTGTTCCCTTTTGAGGTGGGCCAAGATTGATGTGCAAATGTTTGGTCCCAGACCAGACTGGCACAGACGACCTAAAACACTGAACTAGAATGTATTCAGCGTATTTATGAGTCGTGTTATTGATTCAAACATTTCCACCCACCGCATCATCCGATAAGACTATTCAACTGCTTGCAAAGAAAGAAAAATAAACATTAGGAACTGCACTGGGCCAAACTGAAGAAATCTTTTCTATATGGATAACATTGGTAACCATAATGCACTGGGACTTTGAATTTTCCCTAATAAAAAGCAACAATTTTTTTGTTACTCACATAATATCAAAATACTTTTAGGCTGCTCTGAAATGGTCAAGTCAAGCTAACATTAACGCATAGAGAGATGGCCCGTCAGAATTTCTGACTGATTCAAACAATTTAATCTAAAACCTACAGGGCTAAGCAAGGCATCTTAAGTGGCATGAGCCTGCCAAGACATGGGTGCCAACTTGAGGTGCCACAGGACCTCAAACTGCAGTACATCAAAGGGGTTTAAAAAGGGCAAACATGCCTGGGTTTCATGTTCCTATTTGTAGAGGGTTCTTGAACTACTAGCTGTGGTTCAACTGAGCTTTTTGGGACAGGCCAACATTGATTTGTGTATTTTTGGACCCTGTCTGCATCTCAAAGACATGCTAAAAATGATAGAATGGAATGCAGCTAGCTAGAGTAATCATCAGAGGTTCAGATTGATTCAAGTATTTTCATCCGCCACTTTTGCATTATGTCCTATAAATAGTATATGACTGCTGTGTGCTGGGTCCTATATCATATCCACAGCACTGAATATTCTCATGCCTCTTTTAAAGGGTCCATCTGATGAATGATGTCACTGTGGGTCTCAAAACTCAAGCAGGCCTTATCATACAAAGGAACATTTTGGAATACCATTCGGTGATTTTCAGACATGCGGGACTGGGCACAGAGAAATATGCTTTTCTCTCTACTGGTTGGCTCCATCGAAGGGGCAGTCTGCCCACATCATCTCAGTTACTAGACTTGTGTGTTAAGTTTTTAGTTTGACTTGAAAGAAGCTAACTTCGAATCCAGGGTGTGTATAGCTTTTTGTTTGACTTGAAATTAAGCTAACATTGAATCCAGAGGTGTAGCTTTATACGGGTGTTGGGGTGTGACACCCCCCAAATAAATGCATTCTTGGCTTGGTAGTTGGGTTTGGTGCAGCACAATTTTCCATGTGTCCGACTCTGGTGTAGCCAGATTGCGCCACTTGTCGTATGGACCTTTAGATATTGACTGAAAGTGTATTCTGGGAACTAACGTCAGTACAACAATTTCAAATTGCATTGGCACCTGCACTAGTTTTGGGGGCCCTGTGTCAGGTCTACTATCTCTATGCTAGTTTTTTCTCATCATTAGCCAAGAATGGAAGACATTCAAGTCACTTTCGGTATTAAAGAAGGGGTCGCACAAGCATCTGCAGCCTCTTCTGTAAATACCAAAGTGCACGGGGACACACAAAGTGGGAGCCCAGGCCCGTTTTCCCCCCAGGGCACTTTCAAAAATACGACCCACGGTGGCTAAATTTCAAAATATGACCTGGGATCATTACTAGCTTTCTTGCATGTCATAATTGTGTGATCCTTGGCAAACATTTTATTTCACAGAGCCTCCCCTTTCTTTTATTATCACACATGAGAGCACTTTCAAATATTCGAGTTCGGGATACGTGCTGTACAAGCACCTCTTATTTTTGATTTATTGGACTGTAAGGTTGCTGACTTTTCCAGCCTTTGTACTACAATTAAAACACCCAAAAGATGATGGGATGAATGCTTGAAAGTAGTCAGACCAGTGGCAATCAATCGGGGTAGCATTCCAACCCACAGTTTTTTCACCCACTGTGCCTCTCTAGACAGAGGCCCACCTGATGCACATCAGCACTAACACTGCTCCTCATGGAAACAGTCCATCCTGAACCTTGGTCATCTTAGCCCTCCACCCGTACAGTCCACTACTTTAATAGTTGGGAAATTTGAGATTCCCATCCCCTGAATCTCACTGACTAAGTTACACCCCTGATTCAATCATATCTTTACCTAAACATTTTTACCTTTTGCCACCATTTTTTTCACTACACGTCTTTATTTCACCATTATTTTGTGTAGGTCATTCAGTAAGGTGACAACACGCTACCAGATAGTTTGTTCAGGGAATTATATTTTCTCCAAGATTTCCTTCACAAATTTAGAATACACTTTCCAAATTCTAAATATATATATACATATATATATGCACTCCTTAGTCTTTCTCAGTGAAGCAACAGTAAAAAGGTTCCATTATTTTAAATAAAAGAACGAAAGAAGAATCCCGTATTCTTCCCTGGTGCAACCTCTTTTCCCAAAAGGGTTGGTTTACCTTCAATTATAGTCCATGTTCCAGATCTACCGTACCCTAAAGCCTCTGGTGGGTCAATAAAGGCTCTCCTCACCTCAGGCTACAGAACGCCACACACGTTAGGGGAGATCAGTTCTGGAGTCCTGAAACAAAGGCCGGAGAAACATCAGAACTCATTTGGTTCCCAGCTTGACCAGAGAGAAACTGAAGAGCGAGCCTTAAAATAGGAATGTGGGAGTCCTCAAACCGCCTCCTTCCTAGTCCCACATTCGCGATAGGTGGATGGCGCGACTGTCTTCCTTTTCCAACTTCCTGTTGGTGGATGAGAATTTAGCCCTACCCTTAGTAGGAGGCACTATTCTTAGCGGTAGAGAGACAAAATATCGAAATTAAAATATCGATATACAATAATATCGATGTTTTAATTTCGATGGTATAGAATATCGATGTGCAATAATATCAATAGACAGAATATCGATATTAAGGTATGTATGTTACTAATATAGAAATTTTGTTTAGTGTTATGTATTTTATTATGTTGTTTATATGTTTGTTAAACATGTTTTTTAATGTATGTTTAGAAATTAGTACTTTTGTTTACATTTTGAGTATTAGTATCAGAGCGGGTTGTGGGGTTATAGGGGAATAGGGTGGGAAGTAATTTAATTATAATTAATTAATTCATATTTTTTAAAACATTTTTGATTAATAAATAATTATTAATTAATAATTAATAGGTAATTAATTATTATTAATTAGTTCATTGAATTAGAGTTAATGTAGTAGTATTTATTATTTTTTGTTATTGTTAATTACTAATTAATTGTTAATTAATTATTATTAATTAGTTAAATAAATTAATTAGAGTTAATGTAGTAATGTTTATTATGTTTTGTTATTGTTAATTAATAATGAATTGGTAATTAATTATTATTAATTAGTTAATCAAATTAATTAGAGTTAATGTGCTAATATTTTTAATTTTTTGTTATTGTTAATAATTAATTGGTAATTAATTATTATTAAGTGATTAAATGACAATTACATTTTTTATGTGATTTATTTATGTGTAGTGGGTTGTGTGTTTATAGGGGAATAGGGTGTGACATAATTAAATTAAATTAATTAAAGAGATTGTATTTATTTATTGGTATTTATTGTTAATTAATTGGTAATGAATATGTGTTAATTAGCTAATTTATAATTACATCAATTTAATAATATTAATTGTTATTAATTGATTAATTGATATTTATATTAATTGTGTTTTTTTTGTATGTGTAGTGTGTTGTGTGTTAAAGGGGGAGTAGTGTGGGAAGTAATTTTTACCCCCATGCTATCCAACGCTTTCCCTACTGTTGCACCCTCTATAGTGGGAATAGTAATTTCTACCCCTAAGCTATCCAACGCTTTCCCTACTGTTGCACCCTCTATAGTGGGAATAGTAATTTTTACCCCTAAGCTATCCAACGCTTTCCCTACCGTTGCACCCTCTGGAGTGGGAATAGTAATTTTTACCCCTATGCTATTCAATGCTTTCCCTACTGTTGCACCCTTTGGAGTAGGAATAGTAATTTTTACCCCTACGCTATCCAGCGCTTTCCCTACTGTTGCACCCTTTGGAGTGGGAATAGTAATTTTTACCCCTACACTATCCAACGCTTTCCCTACTGTTGCACCCTTTGGAGTGGGAATAGTAATTTTTACCTCTACGCTATCCAACGCTTTCCCTACTGTTGCGCTCTCTGGAGTCGGAATGGTAATTTTTACCCCTACGCTATCCAAAGCTTTCTCTACTGTTGCACCCTCTGGAGTGGGAATAGTAATTTTTACCCCTACGCTATCCAACGCTTTTCCTACTGTTGCAATATGTGGAGTAAGTATATATATTAATTTATATGTAGAGTTTTTCATTTATTTTTTAATGTATATGTATTAGTTATTATTTTTTAAATATGTTTTAATGTTTATATTTATAATTTGTTATATTATATTATTTTTTTTATTTTTTTTACATTATTATTAACAAATTTAAAAAAACGATATTTTTGTACTACGATATTTTTTCTCAATATTTTTGTACTTACCTTTATGTAAATAGAACTCCGATATTTTTTATGTCGATATTTTTGTGTCAATATTTTTGTATGTCTATATTCTGTCTGTCGATATTATGTCATAGATTCATTCTTAGCTCCACCTCTATATGCATATAGCATCAAGGTACATATATGTGGAGTTAATTATAGTAAACCAATACATCCCTATATGTAATTACCTGGTTTATATTTTGGGTCTCAACATATTTTCTACAATAGTTTTGAAGCACAATACTTAAAACTCAATATTCTGGTACCAGTCCTACCCTAAAAAACATCCTTGTACATTTAGTCAATGTCTGTACGAATTCTTTATTTGAATACAAAACAAAACATTGTTCAGTGCTTAGTGCAAGTCTACATCTGAATGCAAAAATGGCGATAGTTTGTCTGCTGAGAACCCCCTTCCGCTAAGATAGCTCAGTAGGTGGAGCGACCACAGAAAATCTCAATCTCTTATATACAGCCAGAGGATCAGTTCAACCATTCATCCTGCCATTGTCAATAAATTGAGTTGTGTGATGATGACACATACTATCCAAGCACTAAAAGAGACAACCCCACTTGTGTTAGTGATATAATTGTCCTGCAGTATTTCCCTGACGTCACTTCCTTCTACTTTGTTCTCAGGAAGAGTTTCAGAAGGAGCTGGAGGTCGCAATAATGGCCGCACGCGACGAGTGCAGGACACAGGCGACAGACGAACGCTCCAAGCTTCTTCATCACCATAAGCTAGAAATCCAGGCGTTACACGGCGAGTAAGGACGTTCTGGGCTTCTAACAGGCCAAAGGCCATTCTCTTGTTCTACCATAAAAACTCTGGGTTATAAAATGTTTATTTGTTTTTACAATCCATCTGAATGTTTTGGATCTTCTTATGCTTTTATAGATTAATTTACATAATTATAAATGTATTTATTTTAATTATGTCGTTTTTAGATCTCACCTGAGACAGTGTGTGTGCTGTTGATTGTGAGACATTTTGTTTGCACACAGTTGGCCAAAAGACCGATCATTGCTTACCATTGGTTGGCTTTATTGTCACTGTCATTTGTTTCCGTCTCATTCATTATCGTGTGCAGCATTAACTTCCACTTCTTGTCTTTTCCCCTCCCCTGGATCATGGTCGAAGTACTTGTGTCCCTTCACTGCTCCCTATTTGGGCACTCCTTTTTTATTTTTGTACAAGCACTCGGCAAGTGTTTTCCAGTCTCCTTCGTGTACTCTTTCTCCACTGCCCCATTCCTGCTGCAGTTGCTCTGCTCATGTGCCTCTTCCCTGCCCCCGCTATGTGTTTTCACCCACGTGGTTCTCCACTCCCCGTTCCATAATTGCGCTCTGTGATTCGTTTGCTCCTCAACCCATCTGAGCCCTCTGTCTTCTTTCTCCCCTCCCCCATCCTCTGTGTTGCTTCACCCACCTGAGCCCCCTGTGTTGCTTTGGGGTACCACAACCACCTGTCATCTGTGTTGCATTACCCTCTGGGTTGCTTTGCCCCCCCACCTCTCTCTGTTGCTTCTGCCCCCATGTCCATGCTGTCCTCCATGTTTTTTCACTTTTCCTACCACCCTCACTGTTTTGCTTCCTCCCCACCCGCCCCTCGTTTTTTTTCTTTTTGTTTACTGATCCAACTTGGCTCATCCAACTAAATATTTCAAAAAGTGATTGCATCATTTTGTGGGCGTGCGCATGCTTTGTTCATCTGCCTACAAAATGATGGCTGACCTTGTTGAAGACTTTTTTCTTTCATTTTTTTCTTTTAAAGCCATGCTGCCCAGCATGCTGGATGCTGTGCAGTAGCATGGCTAGAACCACTAGGAAAACCAATAGTTCACAAATGTGAGACCTATTGGTTTTGCCAATGCTTTTTCACATACGCTGTCCTGGCGCGTCAAGAGGTGTTGAGGGAAAGAAAGGCGAAAGAGGACTTGCTCAAGGTAGCCACGGAGTCTGAGGTGTGGGTAACATTCCGTGAGTGGATTGGAATAGGTGACATGACAACATGACCCAAATAACTACTTTATAAACAGACAGCTAAGCTAACAAACAAGCATTGGGAAAGCCAATAGGTCTCACCTATGCAAAAGATATAGGCTTTGCTAATGTGCTTAGCCATGTTGCACAGCAGTGTGGCTGCTGTTCAGCATGGTTAAACATTAGTGGCGTAGAGGAGACTGGCATGGAGTGGAGTGTCATAGAGTAGAGTGGGATGTTATGGAATGGCGCAGAGTGTCGTGGAGTGGCGTTGAGTGGTGTGGAGTGGTGTAGAGTGACGTGGAGTGGTGTAAAGTCCCTCAGAGTGGAGTAAAGTGCAGCAGAATGCCATGGAGTGACATAGAGTGGAGTAGCATAGACTGTTGTGGAGTGTCGTTGAGGGATTAGAGTGGAAGGGCGTAGAGTGAAGCAGCGTTGAATGGAGCATAGTGCCATGGAGTGGAGTGGAATGTCTTAGAGTGGAGTTTCTTAGAGTGGAGTGGAGTGAAGTGGAGTGGTGTAGAGTGCAGTGGAGTAGAGTGGAGTGGTGTAGAATGCAGTAGAGTGGAGTAGACTGAAGTGGAGTAGAGTGGAGCGACATAGAGGAAGTTGTGTACAGTGGAATAGAGTGGCATAGAGTGAAGTGCCTTAGAGTGAGTGTCTTAGAGTGGAGTGTCTTCGAGTGGGGTGTCTTAGAGTAGAGTGGAGTGAAGTAGAGTGGAGTTGTGTAGAGTGCAGTGGAGTAGAGTGGAGTGGTGTAGAATGTAGTAGAGTGGAGTAGACTGAAGTAGAGTAGAGTGGAGTGACATAGAGGGAGTTGTGTATAGTGGAATAGAGTGGAGTAGAGTAGAGTGGAGTGGATTGCCGTAGAGAGGAGTGGCATAGAGTGGAGTGGCATAGAGTGGAGTAGAGTGGAGTGGATTGTCGTAGAGTGGATTGGCATAGAGTGGAGTGGCCTAGAGTGGGGTAGAGTATCGAGAAGGGAGTAGAATGCCATAGAGTGGAGGGGCATAGAGCAAAGGGGCATATAGTGGTGTTGAATGGAGTAGATTGCCATAGAGTGGAGTGGCTTAGAGAGGAGTAGATCGTTATAGAGTGCAGTGGCATAGAGTGGAGGAGAGTGTCATGGAGTATCGTGAAGGGAGTAGAGTGTCATAGAGTGGAGGGGCATAGAGTGGAGGGGTGTAGAATGGAATAGAGTGTCATGGAGTGGTGTAGAGGGAAGTGGCATAGATTGTTGTAGAGTGGAGTGGAGTAAAGTGGCATGGAGTGGCGATGAAAGAATTGCTCAGAGTAGAGTACAGTGTCATAAATTAGAGTGAGTAGATTGCCATAGAGTGGAGTGGCATAGAGAAGAGTGGAGTATCCTAGAAGAGTGGAGTGTCATAGAGTGGAGTGCAGTGAAGCAGAGTGGAGCGGCTTAGAGTGGAACAGCATAGAGTGACGTAGAGTGGGGTGTCATAGAGTAGAAAAGCATAGAGTTGAGAGGTGTAGAGTGGCATAGAGTGGAGGGGCAGAGAGTGGAGTAAAGTGTTGTAGAGTGGAGTAAAGTGGCATAGAGTGTCGTACAGTGTCAACGTATCAGGTATATAATTGCTACATGAATGTTATACACAGAGTTCTCCAAAACAGGGTTTTCATGGGGAAATTGAGACTTTTGTACAGCTTTGACCCTTTTTGCAAGACAAAAAGTTCACTAAAATCCATCCCAGTTTCAAAGTTGTAATAAAAATGGCTTATGAGAAAACGACACATACATTTTCAGCACCACTTATCACTCCTAGGAAATATTGCAAGCTTCAAACAGCACATAGATGTAAGAAAAGTGTTCAACTCTGTGAAATACGGATATAATTGAGATTTACGCACGTCTTGCGCATTAAATACCTTCCCCCTGCTAATTCTATGATGATCGGAAAAAAAGGCCTGAATTTCTTTTGCCTTTATTGTTGCATAAACTGGACACAGGCCATCAATTTAATGTTTCAGAAAGTGAACCTGTATCAATATAGAGTAATAATGTATCAGTAAAGAATGTCAATGTATGATTGTAGGATAACTGAGTTCTAGAGTTTGGATAATATACATTTTAGAATGGCAAATATCATCCAATTTGGTCTGGCTTCAATATTAGGAATGAAAAGTGAGGAAAAGAAACATTTTTAAATGTTGAGAAACATAAATGTATGTGTATTATACAGAGTTGTGTTATGGGTAGATTTATTCTTCAACTCCCAGTTGTTTGTGTCCTGTGCTGTAACAGTCTGTTCTCGTTATAATTTCAGGATAGCGGCTCTCCGCCAAGAGATCTCCAGGCTCCACCAGGAGAAGAAGGCGTACGAGCATCAGTTCCAGGTGAGAGTGGCCCTTCACTTCCTCTCGCCAGCCCTAAAGGGGTTTCTTTAGTCCAGATGAGTGTGGGTGTTCATTCCCTACAAGATGAAGGTATTGGTCTAGGAGGGAAGGATCATATTTTACTATCTAATATCCCCACTCAAGATGCTCCTCTACTCAAGTTGTGTTGTCCTTCTCTACCTTATTCACTCTCAAACCCCCCCCCCCCCCCACTGAATCCTATATTTCAGGTGAGTGTTGATCTTAGCTTTCCCATGCTCCCAACCCCCAAAGATAATTTTACTGAGGGTATTATGTAGTCTTATGTAGTGCCAACTTTACTCAAAAGTTGTTGAGAGCTTTATTATTATTATTTTGAGTTTTATATAGCGCTAGCTAGACCCGAAGGTGTCGGAGTGCTTTACATGTTGTGTGATAACAATAGAAAGAGGTTATACGGTGAGAGTTATTCTTTACATATGTTACAAATATTGAGTAGCAATGTGTAAACAGACATGAGAAGAGAACCAAAACATTACATGACAATTATCAGTTGCACAAGTTATAAGTATCAAGAAAGAGGATGTGAACAGATATGAGTCAAAATTAAGTGTAATATAGAAATAGAGGAAAAGAAGAAACCCTCACCGCACGCCTCAGTGCAGACTATAGGTCTGCGAGGGGTTGGTTTGGAGAAGAAAGAATCATGGAAATATCTTTCAAGCTGAAGGCCTCTCAGTTCGGATTTGAAGATTCTAAGTTCGATAGTAGTGCCTAAGGTTGGGGGCAAAGAGCTCTAGGCTCTGGTAGCACACCCGGAAAAGGATAGAGTCATAAATCTTTCCTTTTTAAAATTTGGGGTGGAAGGAGAAGAGCTTTGCCATTCTGTCAGGGTCTGCCCTCACCAGATTTCCTAAGCTTAGCAGCCAGGTGTCCTGGAGTGGAGGGGTGAAGGGCCTTGTGGATGATGCAGGATGTTTGTGTATAGCTCTGGCTTCAGTGGGAAGCCAAAGGGGCATCGGCAACTTTGGAGAGATATGTCATTCCTTTCGGCTCCTGAGCTGAAGGTTGCTGTGGCATGCAAAACTGCTTTTAATGGAGTGAGATATGTTTTGGGAAGACCAATCAGTAGAGAATTGTAGTATTCGTGTCTTGATAGCATGATTGATTACATAAGCGTTTTGAGACCTTGTTCCGGAAGAAAGCGATAAATACCCAAGGGTAGTCATAGCTAAAATGTGTATTTTTGACCACAGTGTTTACTTGTAACTTTTTATCAAGGAATACTCGTGGAGATTCGTCACTGTCGATCATGGTAGGTTTGCAGCTCAGGACGCTGATTGAATCCAACCAGGAGTGTATTGGCAGTGATAATTGGCCCAATGAGCCGAGGAAAAAATTAATTCTTAGAAGAGTTACATTTTAACGCCTTGTGCGCTGGCCGAATTTTCGCACTGTGCGGGTGAAATAGAGAGTGGGCTGATTTCGGACAGCCCGCGGCCATCGTTAGCACACGCCCACCGTGACGCATGTCGGCCAGGACCCGTCCTGAGCACTGAAGGGGTTAAGTGATAAGCAGACATCCAGTCTGGAATAGCGTGAAGAGTGTTAGCTAGACAACCTTGAGATACAGTTCAGAATCATCGGCATGTTGCCGATAGAGGATCCCTGATTTCTTTAGTGAGTTTCCAAGAGGTCCGACGTTGAAGAGGGTATGAGCTTGGATGGAAGCCTGGGGATCCCTCTTGTCAAGGCAATCAGTTTTAAAATGCTGGGGCCAATTTTTAACTTCTGTGATCTCTCCGTTAGGTATGACTCAAACCATCCGAGGATCACTCCATAGATTCCCATCCGATTTTTTGGAGTATTCCGAAGAGTCGGTGATGTATTGTATCGAAAGACAGAGATAGGTCAACTAGGAGACTGGAGCGCTAAATCCAGGAAGCAAATGTATTTTCAACGACCAGCAACAGAGCTGTTTCTGTAGCCTTGATTGGACCCTGGTCCTCATTTAAGAGGTAGTTGTCTTGAAGATGCTGGGTCAGTTGCCGTGCTACAGAGCTTGCAATGATTTTAGAAAGAAAGGGAAGGCTGGACTCTGGACAAAAGATGAAGAGATCCTCCTGACCTGCAGAGAGTTTGGTTTTCCTGATAGTTGCTGGTAACCCCTCCTCTGCCACTATTTCAAACAGTTGCCATGTGTTCTTATAATTGCAGGCGCTGTTCACTTCGGTTTAGAAAAACTGTATATTCTTGAGATTTTACCATTGGATCATCAATTTTGATGCAAGTTGCAGAGTTGTTGGTCTCTCTGACCAGTTTGGTGAGCTGCTTGTGATGAGTATTGGCTGAATTGATGGGAGATCTAAAGAGTAGCACCTTTGCACTGAAGATGTTTCTCTTGTAGATCGATCATGCAGTTTTGAGGCAAGCGAGATTAGTGGTTAATGGGGACTATTTGTATTTCTTGTCCAACGGTGTCAAATATTGCTTCTTCTCATAAAGAGATTTATCGAACCAGGAAGACAATGGTGTAGGTCTTTTCTCTTTGCCATTAATAGATCTGAGAGACACTCCAAATAGCGGGCGGTCGCGTGGTTGATGTCTGAGTCAGGTTTCATTGATGGAAGTAGAGTATTCGCTCTAGAGACAAGATTAGATGTCACAAACCCATATTTCTTTTTTTATATTTAAAGACCTTTATTACACAGTATGCATTTCACACACCTTTTAGCCTACAACCCATATGGGCCGGCCGCGTAATGTGCAGGGCGCATGGATCGTGAGTAAGCGAACACAGCCATTTAGCCGGCAACCCTGGGGTCCGGCGGCAAGATGGGGCAGGAGTACACATACATTATACATCAAACTTCACAATGATTCAGCAGGTCTGTGGATTTTTCATTAATTTTGTAGTGTAACAATTGTATCCCGGCATCTCTACCGTACTATCATCATTCCGTGCCCATAAGGAATTACAGCCAATGGCCATGACAGGAGGTGACTGTGAGGACAGGAGTTAGTAGAGCAAAAGATCTGTCTCGTGAGACGCTGCTGCAACTCAAACAGGTGCGTGATGGTATAGCTCACCATGTCAAGAGAGTGGTCTCGTGTGAGCGACGGTATCAAGCAGAGACCGCCACAACCGGGGCTGGTGTGTCCGCCGACCCTATACGTGTGCTGTTCCCCAATGGTGGCGTTGACGGTGTGGAGGTCGGGACCATGAGTCCCAACCCAGAGCCGGCCTTCCGTCCCTGGACAGCGAATGGCTCGGTTACTCCCTTCTGTTCTTGCGCATAGGAATGCGTAGAGTGTGGTAACGTAGGGGGCACAAGACGCCAATAGTGGTATGAGAATTAATGCCACTCGTGCATCGTGTACAGTGTCAGGTCAACATAAAGAGAAGTCCTGGTCGTATAACATGGCCAGTAATAGAACAAGAACACGAACTATAACGAGGGAAGGTTACAAGGAGGAGGAGCGCTGAAGGGTGCAGACGTCTGTTTGCATGTGTGATGGTAGGGGATGTTGCTCCCTCAGAAGAGGTTCAGCGGTCAGGGACCGGGAGGAGGCGTAGGAGTGGTTTTAGTGCATGGGGGTCAGGGCAGGAGTGTGTGGGCCACGCTTCAACAGCACGGACTAATAGATGTCACAAACCCATGACAGTTGTTTTAGGTTTCCATTTGGTAATGGAATGTGAGAAGAGCAGCTAGTAAGGGTTGAGATGATGGTTCCGCCAGTATGGTGTCTTCAATAGCGAGCAATTTGCTCTTCAATATATTTAAGTAAAGAATGGAGCCTTTGCTCTGGGTAAGTCTGTGTTCAGGGAGGAACAAGAAGAGGAGCTTCATCAAATCAAATGGATCAATATTACAAAAAATGTTGCGACGCATTTGAAGGCCCTTCGGAAAGGTTAACTGGTTATCTTTCAGTCGCTTATTTCTCTGTTGGGTTGTTAAACTTAAACTGCTACTAATGAGGTGAAATAGTTGCCCAAACAGTATTTTCATGTATGAAAATTATAAAATATTGAAATAATACTATCAAAAAATTTGCAGCATTATGCCTCATTATTTGCTGCATAATTTGGTGCTACCCTACCACATAATTTTGTGCTCCGCTGCCGCATAATTCTAGTGCCCCAGGGTATCAGTTGAGAACCGATAGGGAATGATAGCTCACTGTGACCATGTTCGCTTGTGTTTTAAGAAAGGGGTGATGTAGTGAATTGGTGTATCTGTATAGTAGGGTGACCAGATGGCATGGATTTTCTGGGATAGTCCTGGTTTTTCAGCATCTGTCCCATCAAATGTCAATACATTTATTGCATATCCAGGTTTTCGGAGCGGTTCGACTGAACACAGAAAGCAGTTAGTTGATCTATGTTTCAGTGCAAAATTAATTAGCAGCTTCTAACAGGAAAATTAATGCTTTTAAAAAAAAAATCTCTTTTTATTTGAAATAAAGTCAGCGTAGTACATGGCTTGGAACATAACCCAGTATGCAGGTGGGTATCTTCCCAGAGCAACACCAGGCATCCTAGATATTACTTATTTGAAAATTAGACATTTTATACATGCAAACAACTATTAAAATAATTTCTTCATAGCTTTAGTCAGGCACCTCAGGGCATATACATATGTAACTAAACTCACTGAAGCCCTCTATATTTCCCCAATGCCTCCCATACTTTCTCAAATTTATACAGGCAGTCGCTCCCCTCCTAGACAAACCACTCAGCCCCATCCACCAATCCATATCTTTACTCCATTACTCAATCTATGGTGGTACAAATGACCCCCCACAGTTGCACAGTATTACAACGGACTACAATCCTACCTAAATTATACAATAAATGTTTGTATTCCCCATATACCCTAGATACAGAGTTTCTTACTCGGGAGCAGTGCACGTCCTGCACTACTGTTGGGCCTGCATTGCCCCCAGCCAGTACGGCTGCATTGAGAGGCATCCCCACAGGATATGACTAAACGTGCCCTTCTTACCATATCCAGTGATATAATCATCAGTATCAGCACTTCCAATCTTTATCATCATCAGCCTAATGCAATACACTCTGTGTAGGATATTTAATTGATTTAGGCGAAACCCTGCTCTGAAGGCCACCTCCCAGGGCCCTTGGAGTGCTTTGGTCCATTTCTCATTCAACAGCTTCCTGAGGAATCCCTTCGGGGCCTCCAAAGCATTAGGCAGATTAATTGTGATTGTCCACTACGCATCCAACAGCTTCCTGAGGAATCCCTTCAGGGCCTCCAAAGCATTAGGCAGATTATTTGTGATTGTCCACTCCTCATCCAACCGCTTCCTGAGGAATCCCTTCGGGGCCTCCAAAGTATTAGGCAGATTATTTGTGATTGTCCACTCCTCATCCAACCGCTTCCTGAGGAATCCCTTCGGGGCCTCCAAAGTATTAGGCAGATTATTTGTGATTGTCCACTCCACATCCAACAGCTTCCTGAAGAATCCCTTCTGGGCCTCCAAAGCATTAGGCAGATTATTCGTGATTGTCAACTCCTCATCCAACAGCTTCCTGAGGAATCCCTTCGGGGCCTCCAAAGCATTAGGCAGATTATTCATGATTGTCCACTCCGCATCCAACAGCTTCCTGAGGAATCCCTTCGGGGCCTCCAAAGCATTAGGCAGATTATTTGTGATTGTCCTGTATATAGGGGAAATTGGCTTACACCTGAAGGGTTCATCAAGCAACCTCTCTTATAATGGGTTAATGTCCTCTACTTGTGCTACCTTCTTCATATCTTTATAGAGAGAGCGTGCTTGAGTCGACGGTAATGAAAAACCTCTCCTTCTGGCATTGTGTATTCTTCCTTGAGTACCCGAAACTTCTGTATGTTTTCACCCCCATACATCTCCCAGTTTACTGATCCCTATGAGATCCCAATGCTCGAACCCAGATAAGAGTTGCATTTAGCCCATTAGCCAAATCCCATAGAGGGGTATGTCCTGTCAAGGTTGAGAGTCACCTCATCTGTCCAAGCGCCTTATAGTGTAATTCATCCCGCTATATATACAATAAGGCTGTGCTGACAATTGTAGTTGCATACATGGTGTCTGGTAAATTTGTTCTTGTAAACACTTTAGTGGTTGTTTAATATTCGGCAGAGCTGAAGCTCTTTCATAAATTGGTAAAACTCCAGATCTGATCAATGTGGGGTTCGCCCACCGCATGCAGAGAGAGGGGAACCACTGCGTATCTGAAGGTGTAGTCTCAGTTGGCTCCGCTGTCAGAAATCTCTGACCGAGCTCCCCGTCCATCAGGGCCCCCGGTTTGCAATGCAAGGTGATGCAGGACAGGACAATACTACAATCTCCCTGACTTGTAGGGAGAAAACCTCCTCTTCATCAGAGATATTATTATTTAGCTCTGCTGAATGAAACCCCTATGTTGCGGGGTATCATTCTGACGAACAAAAATGAAAGCTGAGCGGGCTGCATCAACATGCCAGCTCGCTCCGCATTCTGCGGTGCCACTAACTTAGGGCCGAGGCCTAAAGTGCTAATGTTTGGAAAAGGAAACCTAAGCCTTATTGCATCATTGCACGGGGGACTCACCAGAAGTGCTGAAATTGGGCAAGTGACCCTCCCGTCCCTCATGGGTAGTCTGGTAGCAATGATGCAGCTGAGAACCTTCCCTATATGCTAAGCTGTCACCTGTCACCTTCTCCAGTGGAGAAGTGTGGCTCAATGGTTAGAGCGGCAGACCCTGATCCAGAGGTCTAGCCCGGGACCAGGGTTCAATTCCCACCTCGGCAGGTCTTGGGCTCAATGTCCTCAGACCTGATAATTCTCGCCTCGGTGCCTATTCTAATCATGGGTCCCACTCTGCAACTCTGGGCAATAGCTTGCTTAATCTCCACAACAGCCCCAACAACGCTAGGATGCCTGGCTTCACCTTGGAGGTGCCCAGGAGTGGGAACCTCATAGGGAAAAGCTAGGAAGGGTTCCACAGCGGTATGCGTACAAGCGCCGAGATACCCTCATGGGTGATTCATGTGTTATACAAGTACTACTACATTTACATTTACCTTTTTACCATAATTCCTTTTGTTTCCTTTCTGGACAGGAGGTTCAGCTGAACTACAAGCGCTTCATTGACCTAACTGACTCAAGCCTGCACTCAGACTACCTGCTCCGCCTCCAACGCCTTGGACTACCTCCAGGACACGCTGACGTGGGCGTCCAGACTGACCGCGTCAATGCCAAACATAGCGAACATTGACGAGATGATGCAACTCGTTCCTGGTCAGCCATCTTGAAGAAGAATCTAGTGTGAATATGCTATCGAGTGGAAGCACATCCTAGAAGGAAGAAGATGGGTGGAGTGAGCTGTTCAAAATGTTTCACCCTAGGATGGCGGCTGTCCTGTCCACTTTCCATGTGCATTTTTTACGCCACTGGTGCGTCACAAAAAGTGACGCACCAGCGGCGTAAAAGTGACGCACAGCCTCATAAATGAGGCCCAGAGTGTTTAGATCCATGCAGAAATTCTGATATTTTCATGCATTTGGAATTCTAACTGACCAATCAGATTCCTAATTTTGGCTCTTGGAATCCCAATTGGTCAGTCAGAATTCCAAATGACCACAGGCGTGAATGGGCAGTGGATATTGCACCACAACTGGTCTGGTTCTCCAGGATTCTGTTTTTAACAACTCAGCTGATATGCCAAGCTCCTGATGATGTGATTTACCTGGCACAGCAAATGCCAGAACTGGTTTGCCTTTGTGTAAGAGTGAGCTAGTGGCTACAGGAATAATGTTTCCCAACTTCCTAGGGTAATATTTCCCTCTTCCTTAGTGACTATTGCTGACCCGTGCTTCTTAGAGGCTGTTCCCCAGAGGCCGGTGTCGCCGCTGCAAACAGGATCCTCCCCCCCTATCCCTGACCAGCCAATAAACACTGTTGTAGTCCTCTGTGTGAGAGCCACTGACCTCATAAGCGCTCTCACAATTATATTCACAAAAACAGAACACTAAAAATATATAGCAATGGAGTTGGAAGATAAACCTAGATTACAGATGGCCATTCACAGGCCATGGGGAAGTAGCAGTGTTGGGCCCTCTCACTTCAGACTAGGTGTGTATAGACCGGGGATTGCACAATATCAAATAGCACTAAGGGTTCTAAAAACTGACCTCTCCCCTAGAAATGTTGTAGCTATTGGTAAATGTTTAGCGGCAGTTTGGTACAAGTGCAATGCAATTTTAAAAATGAGACCAGTGTAAAGATCAGGAGTTGCACTTTACCGTTTACCTATATCAATGAACTGTTGTTTCTTCTTGTACTGTTCTATGTGGTGTGATTTTATGGTACTGTTTGCAGCCTAGTTTTATATACAGTTTTAAAGCACCCAGCACTTTACATCAGGGTCTTTCACTGATGAGAGTAGATAATATACATTGCTGCTATTATTGTATCTGATTCTGAAGCATTCTGCATTTTAAAAATGGACGTATTGCTGCTACTATTGTATATATCTGTGTATTTTTATTGTTATTTTAATGTTTAGGCTGTTGGTTGAAACTTTGATGGTTGTAATAACCGAATAAAGTTTTATGTATATATTGACCAGGTGTTTGGAATTTATGCCATGATTCGAAGGGAGGATGAGCCCAGGGTGCAAGCTTTGGTTGTTCGCCTGAGATGGCAGTGCTATGCACAAGCTTGGGACAGCTGATACATATGTCCGAGCAATCACACAAAAAGTGATCGGAGGAATGCTTGCACATAGTATAACCACTGGCGATCGGTCGGGCAGCATTCTAACCCCTCTTTTTTTGCCCACTTTGCCACTCTAGACAAAGGCCCGCTATGCAAATGAGCACTGACCCTGCTCCTCATGGGAACAGTCCATTCCAAACCACAGAGGAAGGCCCCCTCCAGAAGGGAACACAGGCATCCCCGGAGCATTTTCAAGCTTGTTAGGCCTCATCAGTGAGGTTGAGCTTGGATCCTATGGGCCAGTGAGCAAGGGGCCCACGTCTAGCCAACCCATGGCTGCTTAGGGTATTACATCAATCACACAAAAGGTGATGGGAGGAATGCTTGCATATGTCTTAGTAGCATCAGTGTGCTCCGATGATCTGCGTGGGCAGGGCCTGGCTGCCAATGTGTCTAATGTGAGAGAGTGAATGACCAGGCCAGTGGAGCAGTGCATTAGAAGTCGGCCTCAGCCGGGAGTTTTTGTAGAATGAATCGGTTGGAGTGGCGCTTCTGGTGTGTAGTCACCTGCAGAGACAACTGTGCCCTGCACACCACAGGGTGTACCCTGTTGGAGGGTGTGATATTCTGTCCTAACCCATATTGTCATTGTAAGAGGTGTATAAAAACCCCTCAGTCTGAGAGTATTCTGCTATGTTAGACCCTGCTCCCCCAAAGCTCTTTGCCTGGAATGTGTGGGTTTGAAAAGGAGTAGCTGTTGAGAGGCTGGAGCTGGGAAGCAAGCTGAGGTGTACAGAATATCCTAAATAAAGAAACCTTCCTCACATCAACTGGTTTTGGACTCATCTTTACAGAGGGTCCTGTCTGGGTAGACTTGTCACCCACTGAATGGACAAGAGTAAGACAGGTGGGAAGAAAGTTCAGGCTGTGCTTCTGGTGGGTGATCACGTGTGTGGTCTGATCCCCTTCCCCACTCCTTGACAGAATGGTATAGGATCTAGCAGGTGGCATTCCACTAACAACTGAGGAGGAAGATCACTCACTGAGTCACACATATAGGGTCACTGCATCAGTCACATATTTCTTGTCCGGGTTGGTGCTCTCCCTATTTCTGATGGACTTTCATGCACTGGCATAGCTGCCCTCTGGTCAAGCTTCAAAGGTGGCATAAGCGCTATGGTGCATGCCATGGGACGGTCCTGGAGGTAGCATTTTTCCATAGTAATGCAACAGCTGTCATACATGGCAGGCTTCTAGTGTTTTTTACATGGTGCCCATCCCCTGAATTATGGGTGCCATATGGACTAGCAGAATGGGCATGTTTGGGAGTCTGGAAAGACAAACACTGGCATGCAGTTCAGATGACATCCTGACTAGGCCTGGGCGGTAAATTCTGTTCCGCTTGCGGAATTTGGATGATTCCGCGTTCCGCAGAGAACGCAGAATTACCAAAAATTCAGTGATCCGCGGCTTTGCAGAATTGTTGGCTTGTTTGCGCTTTCAAAATGCGTGTTCGCAAGATGTTTCTCCCCGAGCACGCAAACAGCGTTCTTGAACAGGAAAAAATCTTCACGAACGGGCAGAACAAGCAATTCCTCATGTTCGCGGAACTTTCGTGTGGTCGCTGGGATTTTTTACCGTTTGCGGAGGTTTGCGTAGCGCGACTAAGCAAATCCCGCCCACCCCTGATTCCTGACCCTCCCATCCAGGACATTTTGTTTGTCCAGGTCACAAGAAGTATCTGAGCAGCGAGTCTGTGTGTCCCTGGGGGAGTGGTTTGTGACACAGAACCATTGTCTGGAAGCTGTGGAGGGCCTAATGTTCTCACTAACGATCCCTAGTTGTTTACCCTAGTGGGACTTCAACCCGCATATGCAACACGAAACCTTCCTGAATAAAGGGCCAGGCCCTGCTCTGAAGGCTGAAGCGTTTGCCATACGGGTACCATGTTTGTTGCACCGTATCTGCAAACTATTTTGTTTTTCAGAAACAAACTCGGTGAAGTCATTTCTGTGGTTTCCTGTTCAGGAATGGCAGACCTTTTCCTAGCGGTCCCAAACGGGAAAATGTACATGGAAAGGAATGCCATGAATAACAAGCATTGGCATAGCCAATAGGTCTCGCCATTGGGACTTTGTAAGTCCCGTGGCGGTGGAGGGATCAGCCCGAGATGTACAGGGAGATGGGCAGTAAGCATCTGTGAAGTTAGCTAGATTGGATTGCAAGCGTCTGTGAAGTTAACTAGATTGTACTGGAAGCGCCTGTCTGAAGTTAACTGGTTTGGACAGCAAGATTCTTTGAAGTTAACTAGATTGTACTGGAAGCATCTGTGAAGTTAACTGGATTGCACTGCAAGCATCTGTGAAGTTGACTGGATTGCACTGCAAGCATCTGGGAAGTTGACTGGACAGTAAACATTTATGAAGTTAACTGGATTGTATTGCAAGCATCTGTGAAGTAAACTGGATTGGAAAGCAAGTATCTTTGAAGTTAACTGGATTGTACTGCAAGCGCCTGTCTGAAGTTAACTGGTTTGGACAGCAAGCATCTGTGAAGTTAACTGGTTTGGACAGTAAGATTATTTGAAGTTAACTGGATTGTACTGGAAGCATCTGTGAAGTTGACTGGACAGTAAACATTTATGAAGTTAACTGGATTGTATTGCAAGCGTCTGTAAAGTTAACTGGATTGCACTGCAAGCGTCTGTGAAGTTAACTGCATTGTACTGTAAGCATCTGTGAAGTTGACTGGTTTGGACGCTGAGCGTCTGTGAAGTTAACTGGATTGGACTGTAAGCATGTGTTGACTGAGCCAGGTTGTATTGTAAGCATCTATCAGCATAACTGACTTGGACTGAGGGCAAGCGTTGGATAAACCTGGTTGTACCGTTAGCAACTATTGACTTAGCTGGATAGTCTTGCTGGCAACTATTGACTTAACTGCATTGGACTGCTAGCAAGCATCACCTAAATAAACTTGAATACAAGCAACAATACACTTAACTAGATCGAACTCGAAAGAGCTGTCAACCTGATTGGCTAGGACAGCAAGCAACCAATGACTTGGCCGATAAAACTGTTACCAAACACTGACAACTGTAAATGTAACTAGATTGGACTGCAAGCGTCTGTGAAGTGTACTAGATTCGATTGCAAACGCCTGTGAAGTTAACTGGATTGTACTGCAATAGTCTGGGAAGTTAAATGGATTGTATTGCAAGCATCTGTGAAAATAACCGGATTGTACTGCAAGCATCTGTGAAGTTAACTAGATTGTACTGCAAGCATCTGTTAAGTTAACTGGTTTGGACAGTAAGCACATCTGAAGTTAACAGGATTGTACTGCAAGCATCTGTGAAGTTAACTGGTTTGGACAGCAAGTATCTTTGAAGTTAACTAGATTGTACTGAAAGCATCTGTAAAGTTAACCGGTTTGGACAGCAAGCATCTTTGAAGTTAACTGGATCCTACTGCAAGCGTCTGTCTGTGAAGTTAACTGGAGTGTACTGCAAGCATCTGTGAAGTTAACCGGTTTGGACAGCAAGCATCTTTGAAGTTAACTGGATCCTACTGCAAGCATCTGTGAAGTTAACTGGATTGTACTGCAAGCGTCTGTCTGTGCAGTTAACTGGTTTGGACAGCAAGTGTATTTGAAGTTAACTGGATTACACTGCAAGCATCTGTGATATTAGCTGGATTGGACAGTAAGCTTCCATTAAGTTAACTAGATTGGACTTCAAGCATCTGTGAAGTTAACTAGATTGGACCACAAGCCTTTGTGAAGTTAACTGTATTGTACAGTAAGCATCTGTGAAGTTAACTAGATTGTATTGCAAGCCTCTGTAAAGTTAACAGAATTGTACTGCAAGCCTCTGTAAAGTTAACAGGATTGTACTGCAAGCATCTGTCTGTGAAGTTAACTGGTTTGGACAGCAAGCTTCTTTGAAGTTAACTGGATTGTACAGGAAGCATCTGTGAAGTTAACTGAATTGTACTGCAAGCATCTGAGAAGTTAACTGGATTGGACAGCAAACATCTTTGAAGTTGACTGGACACTAAACATTTGTGAAGTTAATTGGATTGTATTGCAAGCATCTTGTGACGTTAACTGGATTGTACTGAAAGCATCTGTGAAGTTGACTGGTTTGGACGGCGAGCATCTTTGAAGTTAACTGGATTGTACTACAAGCGTCTGTGAAGTTAACTGGATTGGACTGTAAGCACGTGTTGAGTGAGTCCAGTTGTATTGTAAGCATCTATCCGCATAACTGGCTTGGACTGAAGGCAAGCGTTGACTAAACCTGGTTGTACCGTAACCAACTATTGACTTAACTGGATTGTCTTGCTGGCAACTATTGACTTAACTGCATTGGACTGCTAGCAAGCATCACCTAAATAAACTTGAATACAAGCAACTATACAGTTAACTAGATCAAACTGTCAACTTGACTGGTTTGGACGGCAAGCAACCGTAGACTTGGCTGGATAAAACTGCTACCAAACACTGACAACCGTAAATGTAAGTGGATTAGACAGCAAGCAAGCACCTACTAAACTGGATTGGACGGAAATCATTAATTGACTTTCCTACATTATTACAAAAGCAGTTGACAACAGAACTGGATGTTACATACATCACCTCTTGACTTAAATGAGTTGTACTGTCAGAAGGCAGCTAAAGCTAGGCTATTCTCGGATACATAGGGCTTTACAGGTGGTTTTGATATGATTTGAGTTGACTGCAAGAAAGTATTGATTTTATTTGCTGGGACTTTCAACGTTCAGTGACTCTGCACGCCAGCACCAGTTTAAAAGGACTGTTTGAGGCGTTGATTGAACCAGCTTGAAAAGAATAACAACTGTCGGCTAAACCAGATACTGGAAGCAAGTATAGAACTAGACAGTCTTACAAGAAATCGTTGACTGAACCTAATTGTTCTGGAAGCGAGTATTGACCGAACAAGCCAGCACTGACCAAACCGGATTGGTGCAGCCCCAGAACATGGGTTCTGGACATACCCAATCAGGAGAAGAACCAGAGGCTTGTTTGGTCTGGACTTTTTTCATAGAAGGTTGAAGAATCGACGCCTCGTCTGAGACTGAAGTTAGCGAGACCAACGGGCCGGGGCCAGGGCACAGCGCAGCCGTAGTCACATGTCAGGAACTGGGTCGTCTTTATGAAATTGAAGTCATCCCTGCTGAGAAATGCATCCCTGCTCCATTGAGTATTCCAGCCTGACTCAAAGGTGCTGGTATAGCAGTGTCAATACTGTCCCATTAAAAAGGATCATTGTTGTGGCTAGTAATGCCCAAGGAATATAGCATGCTACAACGCATGCTATCACATCGCGTTCCTTTACAACGCAGTCGTTACAACAACCGCGTTGTTAGAATACGATGCCATTACAACGCAAGCCATTACATCGACTTCCTGTAGATGGAGCTATAACATTAGGAATAGTATAATTTACTATTCCAACTCTAGCCTACGCAACAGTAGGGAAGGTGTTGGAATAGTAAATTATACTATTCCTTATGTTAGAGCGCCATCTACAGCAAGTCGATGTAATGACTTGCATTGTAATGGTATTGCGTTCTAACAAATCGTTCGTTGTAACGACCGCGTTGTAAAGAAACTGTGATGCGATGACTGCGTTGTAAACCCTGTCATCGTGCCCAAGCTGCACCGTGTAGGAGTGTGGGCATGGTGACTTTGATCCATTGATGTCCCAGCATCCATTGTGTGGTGAGCCGTTGCTGTTTCATGGCGGCCCTTCAGCCTCACTAAGGTAGGCCTAGCTTTTCAACGTGTGAAATCCAGACCGCCGCTAAAGTGACAGAAGTCTCATTCTAAGTGACTGCCAACCAATCACAGCCTGCCTCTGATGAAAGGAGTGCCCTCCATTAACCATGTGGCTTCAATGAAAATAAGGGCCCACCAGAGAAAAAATGCCACTGATGAAAGGAGAGCGCAACACTTACAATGAAGACCGCCCCTCAGGCGTTACCTACTACGATGAAAGGAGACCCCACTTTACTCCCTCATGCACTGTCAACATTCATAAAATAGCCTAGAAGAAATTAAACACTTTGCTACTCTCAAGAAAGTATAAGAACACATCTGGTTCTGAGAATTTCGGGGCATATTATCAAAGGATTTATCTCCGCTTTTTTGGTTTTAAAAGCCAAGAAAGCGGAGATAAAATTATCTCCCTATCAGCAACAGGGTGCTAACATGCAAATTCGCATGGTAGCTCCCTTTTTCTCTACGCTTCCCTTTGCATCTCAAATGAGATGCAAAGGGGGCGTTCCAGAGAAAAATAATAGGAGAAATGTTGTTAAGCGACATTTCTCCTATTATCAAGGATTTCGCTAACCCTGTTAGTGATAAAAAAAGCAGCGCTAACCGCGGTTAGCACTGCTTTTTTTACACCTGGTATTTTCCTGACTTAGCCATGATATCCTATGGAAGGTGGATATCATGGCTAAGTTTGTGAGCCCCTATCATCAAGCTAACGCCAAATTTCGAGAGATTATCGTTGGTTTTCCAGCGATAATCTCTCATTTGGCAGTTAGCGCGAGGATTTTTATCACTTCTGAGATAAACCTTGCTAATAGTAAGTTATCTCTGCGATAATTTCCGGCGATGCTTAGCGTTAAAAAATTCATTGCTAAGCATCGTTAGCGATAAATATCGCTAATCGTTGGTAATATGCCCCACAGTTTGCCTGATTTGCAGGAATGGTGCATTCTGCCAAATTCACATTTTACTATTAATATGTTTCCCTAAAATCGAAGAAAATTTAAATGTCATCTTCTGCCTTTATTGTTATTTGGCTCCACCTAGTGGTGGTGCCATAAGGCAGCAGTTTTACTTTACCTTAAGGAAGCACAGGTACTCCTGGTCCTTTGAGCCAGCCCTGGTTTCCCACTTTACTTTGACTTTCCTGGTGTAATTTCAGTTACTTAAGTAAATTTGCAGAGCTGCATTGATTCTGGGGGAAAGAACAGCTCCAGGCTGTTATGGGGTTGTTCTAACTCGCGAGCCCGTGGCTGGATACTTCCAAGGTGTTTCCATAAACAACAAACTACGGTTGCTGTGGTAAATTAAATTTACTTATTACCTCATTTCTGAATTTCTATGCTTAATAAATCATAATTTCTTGTCAATGCAAAGCGAGGAGTCCGTGGTGCTCAAATGAAGGAGGAGGAGACCAATAACTCGAGTTAAGGGGAGCGCTTCCAGCACCAAGCGGGCACAGGAGCAATCTCTCAAGTCCCTCTCTTGAAGTGGGGTGTCTTTATTTTCAACAGCAGGATATTTATACAGTCTTGGTCACGAGGCAAAATAGAGGAACAAACAGGTCATGGCAGATAGAGGAACAAAGATCAGCAAGAGGAGCAGATTGTGAAGAAATGGGGGCGTGTCTTAGGCTTCGTGAGGGGACTTGCGATGTGAAATAGTCTGATAGTTGGAAGGGGAAGGCTTCCTCATTTGGGGTTTGTGCTCGTGCTTCATGTCAAAAAGAGGAACTATCTTGTGTAAAACAGAGACCATCTGCTCTCTGGCTTGCAGTAACTAATTCTTAAAACAGGAACTATCTGCTGGTTCTGGGAATTGGCTGAAGAGGTTTAGGAATGCAGTTTGCAGCGCATAGACCGCACAGGGCAGGGCCACATTGGATGCAAAGGCAGCATCCAGTTATTATCAGGAATATTATACCTGCTGCTGACAGCAGTTGCCATCCCAAGGACGATATTATCTTCCAGAACCAGTCAGACCACATCCAAGTGCCAGGTTCTTGATGTAAACGTACGGCTATCTTGTGTAATTTTGTTATGGCTGTGTATACAGATGGGGAATTATCAGGAATAAATATACAGCAGCTAGAGCCTATAATTTTACAGGCTCCGCCTCTGTCGGCCAAGATGATGTCAAGGACAAGGCGATTTTGGAGAGTAACCAATCGTATGGCAGACTGCTCCTGGGTTAAGCTCCCCAGGGCAGACGCCGTCTGGTTTACAACAGCCTCTAAGGTCCTTGTCAACCTGCGTATAAGCTTGCTGTTCTGTACAGGGCCAACAAAGAAGAAGAACCCTTTGTTAAAATCTGTATACTGTTCTCATGAGGTTTCCGTTTGGTCAACCAAGGAGGTATCGATCGTTCTTTTATGTCTGACATGGGGCACTAGGAGGTCTTGGTGGTAAGTGGATGGGGCCACAAAGACAGGGGGTAACAGGAATGCTATATAGCAAGTTCCCCCCCAGTTCAAGGGCAGCTGCACATAGGCCATTTGGCCACAGATGAAATAAGTATGGCGAGATGCTAGAAATGAGGACTTTCCTCTGTCTTCAAAACTTATAGTGGTATGACAGTCACTGTGTCCTAATGGAACAGAGCCATTTTTCTGGATGCACAGGTGTCCTTTTACTGGTGAGACCGAGATGGAAGGGGCAGCATTCTTTTTAGGTTAGGTATTTAACATCTTGTAGGACATGGTCATGTTCCCTTGCTTGTATTCTTCACTTTCTAGGACTGTACCTGTCGCCTGAGGATTTCCCTCCTTATTAGGGTAACAGGCAGTATTGAGTACCTTGTTTAAATCCCCCCAAGGCCACCCATTCTTGCATGAATTATTTCCGTCAGGGCAGGAGGTGGGGGTAGTATCGTCAGCTGTTATTAGGGCGAACCAGGCTTCACAAGTTCCATTATAAGAGAATGGGAAAGGAAAAAGAGGCATCCCTCCCTTTTTCTGATGAGGTGGGATGCGGCCACATATCCAAAAATTGGTGCTATTACTGGCCTGCTGAGTGTGGTGTAGAATCTGTATGAAGGTATTGTTTCGCAAGGCTAGTCTATGGGCTTGTTCATGAGGGGGTAGGTCGTAATAGGTGTGTTCCTGAGTGCTGTTGGGTGTATGAGAGGTGTGTTGTGTTGGAGGAAAAACAGTGTGGAGAATCCAACCAAGACACGTCATAACTGCCATGAGGAAAAATAATACTGTCAAACATATAGTAGGACCATTATGTCTTTTTCTAGAGTTCATTTTTTTTTCTCCCACATAGTCAAGGTGTTAAAATCCATTCTCATGCTCCAACCGCTTCATCACTGGACCGACGCCCAATGGACTTAATTAGCCAGAGTCCGAATGGCAGACCTTAACTTTGATTTGTAGTCCTGTTGTGGGGTTAGTTACAAAGGCAATAAAGATTGTTCAGTCACAATGTCAGTGGGATTGGCAGGGCCATCAGCAACAGTGTCTTTTTGTCCAAAATGTTTCCGGCAGTGGCTTGCGTGGAGCCAGCCCTTCCTGTCCTCGACCTTCACTGCTGTCCGTGTTGTTAGTAGTACGAGTCTTGGCTTCTTCCACCTGGGCTGGAGGGGGCTGGTCCGGTCGAACTTCCCCACGAGGACCCAGTCCCCGGGTCGGATGGCGTGTTCTTCCGGGTTGGTTTTGTCAGGGAAGGTGGCAGCAACCTGAGAACAACAAGATTGGAGTGCAGACATCAAGTCAAGTCAAGTCAAGTCAAAGGATTTATATAGCGCACTACATACCCAGAGGGTCTCAAGGCGCTTAAGGAGGGGTGGGGAATTACATGTCAAATATCCACGTTTTAAGTTGCTTTCTGAATGCTAGGTGGTTCTGGGTAAGGCGAAGGTAAGTGGGAAGTGAGTTCCAGGTTTTAGCTGCCAGGTAGGAGAAGGATCTACCTCCCATGGTGGTCTTGTTGATGCGGGGTACAGTGGCAAGGGCTTGGTTGGAAGATCGAAGCTGGCGGGGGGGGGTGTAGAAGGACAGTCGTGTGTTGAGGCATTCTGGTCCGATTTCGTAGAGTGCCTTGTGTGCGTGGGTTAGGAGCCGGAAAGTGATCCTCTTATTGACGGGAAGCCAGTGGAGGTTTTTCAGGTGACCAGAGATATGTTCTTTACGCGAGATGTCTAATATGAGCCTGGCTGAGGCGTTTTGGATTCGTTGGAGTTTTTTCTGGAGTTTAGCGGTAGTCCCGGCATAGAGGGTGTTTCCATAGTCCAGTCGGCTCGTGACCAGAGCGTGGGTGACCGTTTTCCTAGTTTCGGTGGGGATCCAGCAAAATGTTTTTTTGAGCATGCGAAGAATGTTGAAGCAGGACGAGGAGACGGCGTTGACCTGTCTGTTCATTGAAAGTGAGGAATCCAGGATGACGCCCAGGTTCCGTGCGTGGTCTGTTGGGGTGGGTGCTTTTCCAAGGGCTTCTGGCCACCAAGAGTCGTCCCATGCGGAGGGGGAGGTACCTAAGATGAGGACTTCTGTTGTATCAGAGTTCAGTTTCAGACGGCTGTGTTTCATCCATTCGGCTACTTCTTTCATTCCTTCGTGTAGGTTAGTTTTGGCGGTGCTAGGGTCATTGGTGAGTGATAGGATCAGTTGAGTGTCATCCGCGTAGGAGATGATGTTGAGGTTGTGTTGGCGGGCGATGGTCGCGAGGGGGCTCATGTATACGTTGAAAAGGGTGGGGCTGAGTGAAGATCCTTGTGGTACGCCGCAGATGACTTCAGTGGCCTCTGACTTGAATGGTGGGAGGCGGACTTTCTGGGTTCTTCCGGTGAGGAACGAGGTGATCCATTCCAGTGCTTTTCCTTGGATTCCGATGTTTCTGAGGCGCTGTAGAAGGGTGCTATGGCAGACTGTGTCAAAGGCTGCGGAGAGGTTGAGGAGGATGAGGGCGACTGTGTCTCCATTGTCCAGTAGTGTTCGAATGTCGTCTGTTGCTGCTATGAGGGCGGTCTCGGTGCTGTGTTTGGCTCGGAAGCCGGACTGTGAGGAGTTGAGGGATTTGTTGGCTTCGAGGAAGGCGGCTAGCTGGTTGTTGACAGCTTTCTCGATGACTTTGGCCGGGAATGGAAGGAGCGAGATGGGGCGGTAATTTTTGAGTTCGGTGGGGTCCGCTGTGGGTTTTTTCAGAAGGGCGCTGAGTTCAGCGTGTTTCCAGCTTTCCGGGAAGATGGCGGATTTGAAGGAGCAGTTGATGACGTCTCGGAGGTGCGGTGCTATGATGGAGTCTGCTTTGTTGAAGATGTGGTGAGGGCATGGGTCTGTGGGGGATCCTGAGTGGATGGAGTTCATCAGGCGGATGGTGTCCTCAGTGGAGATTGTGTTCCAGTCATTAAGGATGTTTGAGGGGGGTGAAGGTCCAGCAGATGGTTGGGTGGGTTGGTCTCCGGGTTGGTTGTCGAAGCTGTTGTGGATGTCTGCAATTTTGTTGTGGAAGAATGAGGCTAGGGAGTCGCAGAGGGCTTGAGAGGGGGTGATGTCGTTAGAGTTGGCCGAGGGATTGGTAAATTCCTTGACGATGTTGAAAAGTTCCTTGCTGTTGTGGGCGTTGCTATCTAGTCGTTCCTTGAATGCAGTTTTCTTGGCCTTTCGGATCAGTTGATGGTGTATGCGGGTGGCGTTTTTGAAGGCGTCCTTGGTGCTGGTGGTTGGGTCTTTTTTCCAGGCCTTCTCAAGGGAGCGGCAGAGTTTCTTGGATTTCTTAAGATCATCGTTGAACCATGAGGCCTTCTTGCTGCCAAGTTTGCTTTGTCGTTTTTTCAGTGGTGCTAGGATGTCGGCGCTGTTGGATAGCCATAGGGTGAGGTTGGTGGCAGCTTGGTCGGGGTTTGAGGAGTGGGCTGGGGGGTTTTGAAGAAGCGATGAAGAGATCTGGTCGATGGTGATTTTGTTCCAGTTTCTTTGCAGAGTTGGTTGGGGGTGGTTGTTGGGTTTGGGCTTGTTGTAGGTAAAGTGAACGCAGCTGTGGTCAGTCCAAAGGAGATTCGTGGTGTGGCTGAAGGAGACATGATTGCTGGAGGTGAAGATAGGGTCGAGAGTGTGACCTGCGATGTGGGTGGGGGAAGTGACCAGTTGTTTAAGTCCGAGGTTGGCGAGGTTGTCCAGCAGGGTGGTGGAGTTGCGGTCGTTGTTCTTTTCAAGGTGAAAGTTGAGGTCTCCTAGAAGGATGTAATCTTTGGAGGGGAGCGCGTGTGGAGTGATGAAGTCCGTGATGTCCTCACTAAATTGTGCGCGGGGTCCTGGAGGCCTGTAAAGGAGGGTGCCTCTGAGTGTGGTCTTGGGGTCGATGTGGATCTGGAAGTGAAGGTGTTCAGAGATAGCGAGGTTGACGTCAGAGCTGGTAGAGATTTGGATGGATTTCTTATGGACGATAGCGATTCCTCCTCCTGTGTGGCCGGTACGGTCCTTGCGAATGATCTTATAATCTTCTGGGATGGCAATGGTGATGTCTGGGGCGGAGGAGGCGTTCATCCATGTTTCAGTAAGGAAGGCGACGTCCGGAGAGAAGGTGTCTAGTAGATTCCATAGGTCAATGGCGTGCTTGTGGATCGATCGGGTGTTGAGCAAGATGCATTGTAGGTGGTTGGTGTTGGGAATCTGAGGTGTGAACGTAGCGGAGTGGGTGACGGTGCAGAAGAATTTGCAGGAGTAGCATGAGAAAGGTCCATGGGTGTGTCCAGGAGCGGCTTGGACGCAGTTGGGGGGACGGCCGGGGTTAAGGGCTAGGAGGGTGGTGGCATCGTAGGTAATGCGGGAAGGCTGGGAACTGCGAGGACCAGGGGGTCTGGCGCTGGGCGCGGTACAGGCGTGGACGGGCGTAGACGGGCTTACCTTAGGCGCACCTTCGGCGCGGATGGGGCGCGATCGCTGCGCGTGAACGCTGCGCGCGGTAACTACTGTCATATATGGAATGGATAGTGGAGGGGGAGGGGCGAGGGCGGCTCAGCTGGGAGGCGGGGCGGGCTACAGACGACGACAACAACAAACAAAATGGAGGCGGAGGGGGGAGCACAGCAAACGCGCAAACAGAGTGAAATCAGCAGAAACAACTATTAAAAGTGCAAGTAAAGCTAAGCGGCGATCAGGCAGACAGCAGGCAGAAATAATAACGCAGTACTGGAATGCAAAGCGGCACAACGCGCAAACAGGGTGAAATCAGCAAATTTAACTATTAAAAGTGCAGGTAAAGCTAGGCGGCGATCCGGCAAACAGCAGGCAAAAATAGTAATGCAGTTATGGAATGCAAAGCGGCACAACGATACCGAATGTCTTCAGAGGGACACTGGGGAGCGACCACTCAGCTCGAGGGAGAGGAGCGAGTCACGGTGACTTCAGGTAAGGGAGCGCTGTTTCTAGTAAGTGGGAGGGCGGCTCAGCTGGGAGGCGGGGCGGGCTACAGACGACGACAACAACAAACAAAATGGAGGCGGAGGGGGGAGCACAGCAAACGCGCAAACAGAGTGAAATCAGCAGAAATAACTAGGAAGCCAGGTAGTCAGTCAGCATAGTACTGTCAACATCAGTTATTCTTTTAGGCCTTGGCGTACCCCATATATTTGGTGGTCTGCCAAAGACCACTTCATATGGAGATAAGCCAGTTCTGGAATGGGCTACCATACGCATGTAGAAGAGGGCAACCGGTAAGGCTACCATCCAGTCCACGCCTTTGTCAGTGCATATCTTAGCCAATTTTGTCTTCAAAGTTTGGTTGTGTCTTTCTACTAGACCTGCTGCCTGAGGATGTCTTACACAGTGAAACTTCCAAGTGTACCCTAACAGAAGAGACACTTGCTTCATGAGTTCAGAGGAAAAAGGTTGGCCGTTATCTGAGTAGATGACACGGGGCAACCCATACCTTGGGAAAAACTCTCTAACTAATTGTTTAGCAGTTGTCGTTGCAGTGTAATCTGGGATGGGATAGGCTTCTGTCCATCTGGTCAGAGCACACACTACAACTAGCACATACTTGTGACCTCTACATCTCTCCATCTGGATATAGTCCATCTGGAGAACTTCAAATGGATGGTCAGGGGGTTGGAATCCTCCCTGTTCCACCTTTGTGCCTTTTCCTGGGTTGAACTGATTACAAATCATGCACGTTTTAACTTTTTGTTTGGCTGCAGTTCTCAAATGTTTGTTGTGCCATATATTCTGTATGCTGTCTAACATTGCTTTTTCTCCCAGATGCGCTGGTCCATGTATGGTGTTTACCATAACCTGTACCATGGCATCCGGTAGAAACCATACTGCTCTTTCAGGTGTCATCCAGCCTTGATCTGTAAGGACCCCTCCTTTTTCCTTCTATTCTAGCAGTTCCTGTGGTGTGGCGTGACTTTGGACATCCTGGATGTCAGAAAAGGGGTCTCGTATTGTATATTGGCGGTGTGGTATACTTAATTCTGTGTTTGCTGCTAACTTGGCTGCACTGTCTGCAGAATCATTTCCTTTTGATATTTCATCTGTTCCTTTTGTGTGCGCTTTACATTTTAGCACTGCGATTTTCTCTGGTAACTGACTGGCCTCTAAGAGGGCAGTGATGAGTGTAGCATGCTGTATTCTGGACCCATGTGATGTGAGAAATCCTCTCTCTCTCCACAATGTACCGAAGTTGTGTACAACTCCAAAGGCATATTGTGAATCTGTGTAGATGTTAACTGACTTTCCTTTTGCTAAGTGACATGCTCGTGTTAGGGCTATGAGTTCTGCTGCCTGTGCCGACAGTATCTCTATCTTGTGTGCTTCTAAAGTGTCTGTACCATTTGTGACGGCATAGGCTGCTGCTAATTCTCCTGTGGGGAGTCTCATACATGAACCATCAACAAAGAGTGTCATTTCTGCCTTAGCAAGGGGAGTATCTTGTAAATCTGGTCTTGGTTTGGTCACTAAATCAATTATGTCAATACAATCGTGAATTTCTTCAGTAGGAGAGGTCAGTGGCAACAGTGTTGCTGGGTTTAAAATGTTGCAGCGTCTAATCTCAATGTGTGGCTGAAAAAGTGTCATCTCATATCCGGTGAGTCTGGCTATTGTCAGATGCTGTGTTTGTGTTCTGTTTAACAGAAGTTCTACAGCGTGTGGGACCTGAACTATCAGATGATGTCCCAATACAATAGAATCGCTTTGTCTAATAGCTTGTGCAGTAGCTGCTACTGATGTTAGACATGCAGGCAATGCGTGTGCTACTGGATCTAATGTGTTTGAAAAATAACCACATGGTTTATGTTTGTCTGCTTGAAGTTGGGTCAGAACTGATAGTGCTGTACCTGAGTTTTCTGTTACAAATAATGTAAAATCTTTGGTGTAATTAGGTGTTGCCAGCACTGGGGCTTGACACATAGCTTTTTTAAGAGACTGAAAGGCTTGCGTGTGTTCATCTGTCCAGGGTAATTGTGGAGTAGCGCCAGCTTCGAGTGTTGTCAGCTGCACTAATGGTTTAGAAATGAGTGCAAATTGTGGGATCCACTGTCTACAATATGTGGTGAGACCAACAAAGGCTCGAACTTGTTTCTGTGTTGTTGGTTGTGGTATTTGTAGTATGAGCTGGATGAGTTCCTGTGTAAGCTGCCTACCCTCCTTTGACAGCAAGTGCCCTAAGTATGCCACTTGCTGTAAACAAAATTGGAGCTTACCAGGGGAAACTTTATGGCCATTTGCAGCTAGGAATTCTAGTACTAGTAGTGATGCTTCAGCACATGCTGCGTCAGATCTGGCCGTAATGAGGATATCATCAACATATTGTAGTATGGCTGTATCCGTGGGCATTTGAACAGTATCTAGTTGTCTTTTTAATGCTTGGCTATATACGCTTGGACTCTCTGTGAAACCTTGAGGAGCTCTTGTGAATTGGAAACTTCGTCCTTGTAAGGAGAAGCCAAAAAGGTATTGACTGTCTGGGTGAATAGGTATGCTAAAGAATGCGTTTTTCAAGTCAATGACTGAAAAATGCGTTGCTTCCGCTTCTATGGCTGTGAGTAGGGTGGAGATGTCTGGAACCACAGGGTGTTGTGGAATGACACATTTATTTAGCTCTCTCAAATCCACCACTAGTCTGTAGACAGGTGGTGTTCCTCGTTCCACTTTTTTATGGACTCTGAGGTTCCGTGACGATTTTACTCGTGTTTGTAACATTGTCGTAAATACATAATTTTGGTATCAGTGAACCGCAAATGATCCATTTAGTATATCCTGGTGTTTTCGCTATGCTACGAACAAGAGCACTCCGGTTACCAACACATTTCTGTTCTACCCGTGGCATCCATCTTAGAACACGGAAGCCATTTTGTATTCCTTGCCCTCACATAGTCAATGGACACGCAATGACCTCTTTTCATTAAAGGACACGTAGGCTTTAACCGGCGATTCACCTTGCGAGTGACACGTGCACCTTAGGCCAGCAACGCTGTAGCAGCATGACTCGGCAAGAACTGCCTCCCCAGCCTGAGGCCAGTCCTGCTATACTGGTTCTTGTGTTCGTTGGCCTGATCATGATTAGGCGGCCGAAGCTGGTAACCGTGCCCATTTACGACCCACAAACATTTGTTATCCTGTCTTTCTATCTTCTGCACCTGGCTCTGCTCCTTTCCTTCTGGGCCTTTATTAGGGGGAGGTAACGAAATTTACGATGAGGCGGTCCGGGTCTTGAATGAAGAATTGACATGGGATTATGATGGACTAGTGGGAACCCCTCATTTGTAATGTTTTGACATCAGATACTGTTGACGATTCCTGTGCAACGCCAAATATTTATTGTTTAAGACACGAATGTTTAGAACTGTGGTAACATGTAAAGAATTCGCCTGAAGCCCAATATTTAGTATATAAGGAGCAACCCTCTTTGTACAAATCGAACAGGCTCCTAGACACTGCCCATGTGTAGTTTCTGTGTCCCTGCAGTAATAAACCTTTGGTCTTTGACGCCACCATCGAGAAGCCCGTGTTTCTGTTTGTTTGTGCACCGAGACAGGTGGAACTCCGGGGTCTTCGGGTGTTATCCCTGACACCTCTGGACGGAACCAAAAAGTCCAGAACTCCAATTGGCGCCCAACGTGGGGCGACGTCATTCGGTACCGGTCCAAAAGCCTGAAGAGTTCGAGGAGCTTCGTGTGAAGATTTCAGAGGGAGGCGCCCCACTTCATCGATCCCGGCATATCGCAAAAGTGGCCCCGACGTTCTCTTCCACGAGGGTTCCCGTTCAGACGGCTGCAGTGGTCCGTTGCCTTGACCGTCGCCCTGTCTTGGACCCGAGGTGCAGTCCTCAGTACGGCGAAACGTGACGGGTTTCTCCTTGGTGACGTCTTCAGTGCCTCAGTTAAGTATTCAGTGGTTGCTAGTTGGTTATTTCGTAAGGGTTGCTCCTATTTGGGTAATCCTTTTAGTTCTCAGTTCAGTTCAGTTCTGTAAGGTTATCACTGGTTATTCTGGTTACGATAATCATTCTGTTCAGTTCAGGTATCGATACATTTGTCAGTTCTGGTAGGCCTAAGTTCTTGGTTCGAGTGCGCATCTTTTCTGTTTGTGTCTTGTTTGTTTTGTGTTCCGGATTATAAAATGGTAAGTCGGAAAAATTGTATGTTGTCTTGTTTTAGTTGCAACAGTGATTCCCAGTTGGAGGACTCGTGTTTGGTTCCTCCGATTGGAACTCCCCTTTATGATCTATATTGCAAGTTTGGTGTGGGCCCTATCTCTTATAACGAGGTATGGATCCGCTACACAGAGAAAGATGGTGTCCTTAGTTGGCCACTACATGTTAGTTTTGAACCTGAAGTTCTCGATAATCTAGAAAGAAGGTTGTTTAAGAAGAAAGCCCGGCCGGCAATGTTTGATTCTTTCCGTTATTGGCGAAAAGAATCTAAACAGAGAGAAATTAAAAAGTTGAAGAAAGAACAGAAAGAGCAAGAGTTGACTTTAGAACAGTCTGCTAGACAGCTGCAACTCAACGAGTCTGAGAAAGCGATGGAGGTGGCCGATAGAGAGCGTAATTTAGCGATAGACAAATGCTATCCTGTTTTGCCATCGAGTACGGCTAAGATAGTAGAGGACCCTGAAAAGGATCCCCTGTTGTCTTACTTGTTACGATCACCCCCACCGTATGCACAGGGTGCTACGGCTCCACCTATACCGAATGTTCAATTACCGGTTGCTGGACAACCTGGTGTCCCTGTTCCCGCTCCCCTGAATCAAGTTCCTGTACCTCCTGTGGTCAATATTAATGTTCCTTCGACAACCCCTCTTCTAGGGTTGCCGGCTTCTTTACCTATGCCTGTGTCGCTCACACCTGCTACTCCGGGGCAAGCTATTTTTCCTGCTACTCCTACTGTTCCTGATCTATCTGTTCCAACTGCTACTCTATTCACTGCCTCTGTTAATATTATGACTCCGCTTTCTGTTCGTCGAAGAATCACTGATTCTGTCTCTAATATTCTATCTCCCTTCTATAAAACTCTGATTAAGACTCCTACCTCTGACTCTGTGCAGAGACGTAGTCAGCTTCCCAGTACTGAAGAAAAAGGAATATTAGATTCCACTGCTCTTAGATGGGTTTCGAAAGTTGGAAGATATAATGTACATAATGTATTAGATACATTTATGCAATGGAACGTACCGACACAACGATATGTGTTCGATGAAATGTGTTTCCTTCTACGTGAGGAATTGGAAGAGGATGACCCTGAATCAAATCTAGGAGAATTAATTAATGTCCAGAAAGAGTTTGCTGCAGGTATGATAGTTGGACAGAATATAAAAGAAGCGATGGAACTGATTTTAAGTTATAGGAATGACTCATCCCTTCGTTCACCGAGGGAATTAGAGAAACGTAGTACGAAACGAAATCGTCAATATCCAATGAGAGAGGTTCCACCAATTTGGCGTGAAGCTGTGCAAGCTAATGCAAACCTTGGTATTGCAGCCGCTCCGGCCCAATTCCAGAGAGTCTGGATACATATTCCATGGAAGCGAGCTGAAGTATTAGCAGTGAAACAGGCCTTGCCAGATCCGCGTAAAAATCCTGCAGGGTACTACAAAGAGTTGGCTCAAACAGTTGACGCTTGTGTATTGAATCTTGCTGACATAGATCTGCTATTTGGTAATGTAGTACCGCAACCAATTTGGGCTAAAATTCGTAAAGAGAATCATCCAGTTGCCCTAGGTGGTGACTGGGCAGCTATAATTGCAGCGGATGGTCAACAAATAGGTGGTTCCAAACCTGAACCTTTAATTGCTAATTTGCCTGGTAGAATAATCGATTTAATGAAAACCTTGATGCCAGCATTGCGCGTTAACTGGGACAAATTGTCCGCGTGCAAACAAAAGAAAGACGAAAGCGTCTCCGACTTTTTCACAAGATTCGAGGAGACTTTCGTGGATCATAGTGGTCAGGATATGAGCACAGAAGGAGGCCAGAGATTATTTGTTGATAAATTTGTGCACAATCTGTTGCCAGAACTTAGTGGTAAATTAAAGAATTCTGAAAGTGCGTGGGCTGTCTCTACGACTGCGCAAATACTTGCGACTGCTCAGTACTATGAAAATAGGGATAAAGAAGAGAAGGAAAAATCAGATAAAAAGACGAAAGATTTAAAAACTAAAGTACTTTTACAGCAAGCTTATCCGCCTCGCATGAATCAGACGAATATGCAGCAAGGGTCATATCAAAGAACGGATTATAATTTTCAAAGGCCACAATACCAATGGAATCAATGTGCTTATTGCAAAAAGGAAGGTCATTACAAAAGTGAGTGTCCAGTTCGAACGCAAAATAATGCTGCGGCAGCTCAGAGAGGTCATGGTAGTTCTATGCAAAACTCTAGAGGTCGAGGACGAGGTGCTATGCCTCCGCAGACGAGTGATCGCCCCTCTAATTATTTCGACCAGCGAAATGGACAATCTGCCCAACAGAATAGGTCTCCACAGTATCATGTCGAAGACTATTATGAAGCTAGTGAGGAAATTCAGCAAAGTGAGTACTAGGACAGCCATGGACAAAGAGAGGGAGTAGTATCAGTTCCAGTAGATCAGAGTGGGCCTTATGTCGCAGTAGCAACATCAGGTATAGTCGAACCGTTTCTGTTGGATACTGGTGCAGCAAAAAGTTCTATCATACATGCGAAACTCCCTGGCGCACCTTTGTCTGGCTCAACAAACGTTTCAGTAGGTTTTTCGGGCGCCCCTGTTCACAACCCTGTTTCTGGTCCTTTGTCTATTTCTGTTGGACCCCGTCAATTGAAAGCACCCCTGATTTTGACGACAGGTTGTAACGAAAATCTGCTTGGTTTAGACTTGTTAAAACGCCTGTACGCGACATTGTACTGTTCTCCAGCAGGAGTACAGCTTACGTTGGGTAAAAGAATAATATCCCCGATGTACCTGTCGATGGATGCGCTCCCACCAGAGCTGCGTTCACTCCCTGATACCCTTTGGGCGACTGGTCCTAATGATGTAGGTCTATTGGAAATTCCACCCTATGTAGTAACTTTGAAAGCAAATGTCAAACTTCCACGAATTCCACAATACAGAATCTCTAATGAAGGCGAGCGTGCGCTCCTACTGATAGTACAAGACCTGATCAAGAAAGATGTTGTAGAAGAGACTAGAGGAAATGTCTGTAATAGTCCTGTACTGCCTATTTTGAAACGAACTGACCCTACAAAGCCTCCAGTATATAGGTTCGTAATTGATCTCAGAGAGGTTAATAAAATTGTGATCCCACAGTTTCCTGTGGTTCCAGACATTACTGCATTGTTAACGTTGATTCCTGCTACAGCAGCATGGTTTTCAGTTGTCGACTTGAAAAATGCCTTTTTCAGCATTCCGATAGCCGAGGAAAGCAGAGATATCTTCGGTTTCTCTCTAGGAGGACGAAGTTTTAGATTTAAACGCGCTCCACAAGGTTATTGTGAAAGCCCATCCATTTACAGTCAAGCATTAAAAAGCCAGTTAGATTCCTTCGTACTTCCTCGTGGTTCTGCTTTAGTACAGTCTGTCGATGATCTTCTAGTGGCTGCCGATGACAAGGAAACTTGCAAAACAGCTACAATTTCTTTATTGCATCACTTGTCAGATTTGAATCACAAGGTGTCACCTTCAAAAATGCAATACTGCTGCCAAGAAGTGACCTACCTAGGTCATCTCTTGTCAAAGGAGGGAAGGAAGTTGACCCCAGAGAGAATAAAAGCAATTACACAGATGAACGTTCCTAGCACGCAGAGAGAAGTACGTGCCTTCTTGGGTATTACCTCATACTGTAGGCAATGGATCCCAAATTTTTCTCTTCTAGCAAAACCATTGGTAGCCTTGACTGGGAAAGGTGTTCCGAGTCCGGTACCATGGTCTGCTGAATGTCAGCAGAGTTTTTCTGAGTTACGAAATGCACTGTGTTCAGCACCTGTATTGGGTACACCCGACTACAGTAAACCATTCACACTCTATGTCCACGAGAGAGAAGGTTGTGCATTGAGTGTTTTGACGCAGAAATTTGGTGATAAACAACGCCCTTGTGCGTATTTTTCATCAACATTAGATCCAGTAGCTAGAGCATTGCCTAGTTGCTTGAGAGCTACAGCCGCAGCTGCAGTTTCCATTCGACAATCTGCTGGTTTAGTAATGAACAACATGCTAGTAGTCATGGTTCCTCATGCTGTGGATACACTCATGAACCGAACCAAGACGCAACACCTTACCAGTGCTAGATTATCAGGTTATGAACTGACACTGTTAGCTAGTCATATTCAGATCAAAAGATGCAATGTATTGAATCCAGCAACATTGTTGCCGACTAGCGAAGAGTCGAGTGATTCCGAACCACACGACTGTTGTTTCAAAACTGAGGAAGAAACAAAAGGACGAATCGACCTAAAAGACACTCCGTTGTCAGAACCAGATGGCACGTTGTATGTTGACGGGTCTTGCTTCAAATTGGAGAATGGTGATGTGACTGCTGCTTATGCAGTAACAACTTTGAATACGATTGTGGAGACTGCAAGAGTGAGTCAGAATTCTGCCCAGGCTGCAGAATTGATCGCGCTAACAAGAGCGTGCGTTTTAGCTAAGGGAAAGAGAGTGAATGTGTTCACAGATAGTCAGTACGCGTTCGGCGTGGCCCATAGTTTTGGCCGTTTGTGGAAAGAAAGAGGTTTCATTACGTCCCATGGGACTAAGATTCAACATGGTCAGCTAGTTAATGACTTGTTGGAATCTCTAACCTTGCCGACTGAAGTTGCGATTGTGAAATGCAGTGCTCATAAAGCAATCACGGATGATGTTGGTCGTGGGAATGCTTTTGCTGATGAGATCGCAAAACAGACAGCTAGAAATATGATGAGTAGAATGTATGTTGCAACGTCTGCAAGATGGATTTCTGAGTCTGGAATGTGTGAGGACACAGTGGAAAGCGTGAAGGAAATTCAGAAAGAGGCGACTGAGGAGGAAAAACTTGCATGGAGAGAGAGCACGGGTAAATTGGACTCGAGTGGGTGTTGGATTGACTTGTCGGAACAACAGCGTTGGATGTTGCCTGATGCGTATGTGCTTGCAGTAGTAACGATGGCACATGGAACAGCGCACATCAGTTCAAAAGGGATTTGTAAGATGTTGGCCCCGGTCTGGAAGAATGACGGGATTAGTAAGTGTGCAGAGAGAGTGGTGAGAAATTGTATGGTATGCTTGATGCATAATCCTGGCAAGGGAATCCCCACACCTGCAGGTCACTTCGCTCCTCCTTCCTGCCCCTTTGAGGTGATCCAGCTAGACTTCATTCACATGGATCGTTGCAATAATCTGAAATACGTCCTAGTGGTAGTTTGTGCTTTCTCCAGATGGATCGAAGCATACCCGCTAAAGGACAATACTGCCTTATCCACCGCCAAAATTCTTCTTAAAGAATACTTCCCCAGATACGGAATGCCACGGATTGTATGGTCAGACAACGGAAGTGAGTTCGTAGGGAAAGTTATGCAGAGTGTGTGTGCCGGTCTAGGGATTAGACAGAAATTTCATAGTGCGAATCATCCCCAGTCCGCGGGTTTAGTCGAGGGTTACAATGGCACCCTTAAACTGAAACTCGCTAAGATACAAGCATCCACGGGTTTGTCCTGGCCAGACGCATTGCCTCTGGCTTTGCTATCAACAAGAGCAACTGTACATTCTAGAGTAGGGCTTAGTCCTTACGAAATAGTTTTTGGCCGTCCTGCAAATGTTTGGGGGGTACCTAGACCGAAAGAATTTAAGCAGCTGGAATACCCAATGTTAATTGATTACCTTTTCGACTTGACTGCTAAATTGAGTCTTATTCACCAACAGGTTTTCGATGCATTACCAAAGCCACCGGAGAGTCCAGGCCATCAGCTGAAACCGGGTGATCAGGTGGTCATCAGAAATTTTGCAAGAACAAAAAATCTTCAGCCCAGATTCATTGGCCCATTCCAAGTCCTGCTAGCAACGAGAACTGCTATTCGTGTGGCCGGAAGGAGAAATTGGATCCATACGACACATGCTAAACGTGTGCCTCTGCCACTTCCTTACGACAACTGGGTAAAGAAAGGAATCGGTGCCTCTGAAACGGAACAAGTCCCCAGGTTCATACCTTTCAGCGATGCAGAACTGATCACGGATTCACCAAATTCTGACTCTCCTCCTGAAACTGCTCTTTTGAACCCTGAACATTTGTCATCCACACCCAATGAACGTTTGCCATCTGCACCAAAAGAACATTTGCCATCTGCGAACGTGAACATTGCAACGTCAGCTGAAAATACATTGTTTCCAGATCAGACAGCTCCTGCAAAACTGAGATACAACTTACGTTCTCGCAATATGGACAAATAAAGCAGGAAACTGCCTATTTTCAGATTTGAATTTGCTATACATTGCCTCCGGCCAGGAAGTTTGCTAATACTTTGTATTGTTTTTTTGTTTTAAAATTGCCTTGCCGTCTGGGTAGCCGTAGGGTCGTGGCTGTGTGCCTAGTTGAATCTGCGGGGGTCAGACACAAGGTCGATCTTTCTGTTAGTTCTGGGAACTCCCAGGGCTGATAGAGGCATTTTCATCTACGTACACATCATCAGTGGTCGCGAACGGTCGTAGAAGATGGAGCTTCCTGAGCTACAACGAGAAAATGTAATTTATGTTCGCAGAAATAGACTGTACAGAATACTACACAGCAAATGCTTTCTAATGCAATGTGCAGTTACATTTTTAATTGTTTTGATAACGTTGGTGGGTGGAATCGTCTTTGGTGTACATTTGATTTTTATGCCAGTAACTACAGTACCTTCCCTTGATCCTACTACTTCTACGGTTTCTTCTATGCATTCTTTTTACTCATTTCCTGAACACGAACAAGCTCGACGCTCAGAATTTATTAACAATACATTTGTACAGCTCTTGCATCAACACCAACTGATAGTTAATACTACAGACTGCTGGGTGTGTGGCTTGATACCTCACACTATGGATAAAGGCATTCCCTATCTAGTCTTGCCTTTCAGCTATAATGGATCATTTCAGGCCTTTCAGACCATTTTCTCATATGCCCTTGAGACCTATCCTTCGCGTCCACCACGGTCCACTAAATATAACTCAGCCAACAAAGCTTTAGTCCAGGGAATTATTGATATGATTAAAGACGTCAATAATACTCCATCTTATCCTAGAGATGAATTACTGGTGTATTTGAGTTGGAACTCTACAGAGTATCGCCTTAGTTTGGGAGAAAGCAAGCGTAAAAGCTCCACTTCAGTTTGGGTCGTGCCTCACCGAGGTCAGGTCTGTTTGCAAGGAAATGGGAGAAATCCGAGAGCTCAGCTAGAGAGGAGTGAGTGCGTTGAGACTTACGTATTTCCGTCTAACTCCTCCCCTGCCTTTCTGACTGCTAGGGGTACCTACTTCATTTGTCAGGACAGAGCATATACATGGCTGCCTGCTGACTTTTCAGGTTCATGTTATATTGCTCGATTGTTACCCCCGACATACACTGCTTCTTCAGATTATCACAAACCCAGAGTAGCAAGAGGTGTCTTCAGCAAGGAAGATACCGCTGGTCAAGAAGCTGGAGACTTCTTCAAAGGTTTTCTTCCGTTTTGGGGGCCTATGGCCAATAGTAGAAACCTTCGTCAACTAACACGGGTAGTTGAATCTACAATTACAGAAACTGCTGGTGCCCTTAGTAACTTAACAGCTGAGCTTCAGGCGGATCGTCTCATGACGTTGCAGAACCGTATGGTTCTAGACATAATACTTGCAGATCGAGGTGGGGTATGCAGAATGATCCAATCAAGCTGTTGTGTCTTTATTCCAAATAATGCTCCAACAGTCTATGAAGCAATCTCTAAGCTACATAAGATTTCCGACTCTATACACGTAGATAAGGGAAACTGGTCCTTCATGGAGTGGTTTTGGACTCTGGTATCAGCGTGGGGATGGAAGGTTCTGATGGTCATTGGTGTCATCCTAGTATTTCTGTTCTCGTGCTGTCTTATTATCCAATGTGGTCCCGCTCTGTGTAGCCTCTGTGCTGCAACCTGTTTCAGAAAACCACCTGCATTAGGAGAAAAGGCACGAGACAGGATGATGATACAACAACATGTCACTAACCTAATGAGCATAGAATTAGACTCTGACTCTGATATAGACTGAGTAATTGCCTATGTAAGGGCAAAAGGAGGGTCTGAGGTTCCGTGACGATTTTACTCGTGTTTGTAACATTGTCGTAAATACATAATTTTGGTATCAGTGAACCGCAAATGATCCATTTAGTATATCCTGGTGTTTTCGCTATGCTACGAACAAGAGCACTCCGGTTACCAACACATTTCTGTTCTACCCGTGGCATCCATCTTAGAACACGGAAGCCATTTTGTATTCCTTGCCCTCACATAGTCAATGGACACGCAATGACCTCTTTTCATTAAAGGACACGTAGGCTTTAACCGGCGATTCACCTTGCGAGTGACACGTGCACCTTAGGCCAGCAACGCTGTAGCAGCATGACTCGGCAAGAACTGCCTCCCCAGCCTGAGGCCAGTCCTGCTATACTGGTTCTTGTGTTCGTTGGCCTGATCATGATTAGGCGGCCGAAGCTGGTAACCGTGCCCATTTACGACCCACAAACATTTGTTATCCTGTCTTTCTATCTTCTGCACCTGGCTCTGCTCCTTTCCTTCTGGGCCTTTATTAGGGGGAGGTAACGAAATTTACGATGAGGCGGTCCGGGTCTTGAATGAAGAATTGACATGGGATTATGATGGACTAGTGGGAACCCCTCATTTGTAATGTTTTGACATCAGATACTGTTGACGATTCCTGTGCAACGCCAAATATTTATTGTTTAAGACACGAATGTTTAGAACTGTGGTAACATGTAAAGAATTCGCCTGAAGCCCAATATTTAGTATATAAGGAGCAACCCTCTTTGTACAAATCGAACAGGCTCCTAGACACTGCCCATGTGTAGTTTCTGTGACTTCTGTGTCCCTGCAGTAATAAACCTTTGGTCTTTGACGCCACCATCGAGAAGCCCGTGTTTCTGTTTGTTTGTGCACCGAGACAGGTGGAACTCCGGGGTCTTCGGGTGTTATCCCTGACACCTCTGGACGGAACCAAAAAGTCCAGAACTCCAACTGATAAAACAGGGGAATTGCAAATGTTAGAAGTTGTTTCCTTAATCACACCTGACTGTATTAGGCCCTGAATAATCAACATTAATGCTTGTTCAGCCTGAGGTGGAATTTTTTATTGCCTTATGCGTGGTAGTTGGGCTCCCTCTTTCAGTGTAACCTTGTGAGGTGTTATTTCCATACATCCTACTGTGGTGGAATCAGTGGCCCACAGGGTGTGTGGCAAATCTTTCAAACGCTCATCTAATTCTCTACTTGTGTAGTGGCCCTTGAAATCTCGCAGAAATAGTCTGACATCTGTAGGTGAGCAAACAATGACAGCTCCTAATTCTTTCAATGTTTTTATACCAAGCAAGTTTTCTGGACATGATTTTGTCAATATAAGATCTGTAGTTGTCATGAGGGGACCAACCTGCAAGGTCAGTGGTTTTGACGTGGCGTTTGTCACAGGTTGTCCCGAGAAACCCAGAGAAATACTTTTTGAACCCGAGAGAGGAGCATCTGGGACCTCTTGATGGCTTATTGTTGTTTTACTGGCCCCAGTGTCTAGTAGAAATTTCCTATCCTCCCCAAGAAGTCGGACCTCTATAAATGGACCTGTCTGATCTACTGGAATGGGGATTAGGGGCAGTTTGTCATCTTCTCTCTCTGGGCAACATCATGAGAAATCTGGGTAATATTCAGTGTAGGCGCTGTCTATAATATTCATTTGGGCCATTTGTGTTGTCAGTGGAACTGAAGGTGTTGAACTGTCTAGGGAACCATTCTGTTTTGGCTGATATGGGCGTGGCTGGGTCTTACCAGTAGCCAAATTGTGCTTTAAGACTGGGCAATCTTTAACGAAGTGTCCCATCTTCTTGCAATAATTACAAGTGCTTTTTATATTTGTCTGGCTACTTGGTGTCTGTTGACGCTGGGGTGCAGTTTGGGCTACTAATGATTTCATATTTGTGTCTTTCATGCGTTTCTTATCATTTTCTTCTTCATCCCTAATGCGATTCTGGTGATATTGTAGCATTTGTAACACCTGTGGAGGTGTATGTGCTTGCCAGGTACTTTCTACTTTTAGTACTCTGTCCTTAATGGCTGGCAAAGCGTTATCTACTAATTTGGAAACAAACAGATGCGGGTAAGCTTCACTTGTCGGCGTAAGGCCGCTATTTACCGCAAAACATTTTTCAAGTCTGGTGTAATAATCTCCTATGTCTTCACCATGTTTCTGTTTGCAGGAGGAAATGGCATCCCAGTCCTCCTTTTTCACTGTTAGTAACTGTGGTAGCACCTTTAAAATAGTGCCAGGAAGTGCTTTTAGTCTGTCTCCTATACCTTGACCTGCTACTCTAGTATTTTTGTCATTCTGAAGTTCAGTCCATCTAATGTGTTCACCTGCTACTTCCCAATCCTTTTCTCTTAGTTTGTCATATATACCTGATGGCAACAATAATTTCAGAATTGCTGTGATATCAGAAAGAGTATATGTTCCCATCATTAATACATTTCCTAATTCCTTAAAGAATCCAGCAGGATCCTTTGAGTGGGAGGGAACCATCTCTTTCATCCTTAGTAACTCAAGTTTTGTCAAGGGTACATAAATGAAGACGCGTTGTAGCGCTCCATTTGTGTCAGTTCTGGGGTGGACCTCTCTCATGGGGAACTGGCGTGTTTGAGGAAGTCTATTAATTGGTCCACAAGTATTATTGAAAGATTTATATTCAGTCTTTTTCTGGTATTTCTGTCTAAAATCTATAAATGTGTTGAAAAAAACTGAACTATTGTGGAGGAACATGTTATCAGCGCAGTCAGACAGAAAATCTTCGAGTTTTGGATCATGTTTAAAATGAGTGTCATTGAGTGTGATGAGATGTTGTACCATGTAGAGACTTGCTAATCTTTGATGTGAGCGTGGTAATGCTAGAAAAAGCTGGGCTATGAGATCATTGTCATATATCTTATATTGAGAGAAGGCAGAGGGTGTTGAATTACTGGAACCTCATATGGAGGTGGAGTATCTAAGAGAAAATTGGTGAAAGTATCCTCTGGTAGTGGGGCTGTAGGCTGTGCTGATGCAATGTTAAGGTTTTCAGGTGCAGATGGCAATACAGGATAAAAACCAGTAGAAATGGCTGATTGTTCCCTTTTATTCCTTTCACTAACTACTTCTTTCCCTATTTCTTGTAACTGTTCTTTCTTGGCCTGCTCTGACATTCTCTTACCCTTTTCAACTTTATGCAATTCCTTCTGTTGCCTCCTATGGGCTTCTTTTCTCCATAACTCTACTGAGTCACTCTGTGACTGGCGGACTCTCTTTTTCTTCCATAACTGTTCCTCTAATTTTATAATACATTCCATGTCAAAAGTACCATTTTCAGGCCATCTATATCTGTGTTCTAGGTCTTTAGTATAATCCACCCATAAATCACAATAAATAATTGCACCGACACCATGTTTTGCATACATGAAGTGTCCTGGAGTATCCCGAGGAGGAAGGGGAGTTTCCTTCTCAAGAATACTCCTTTTGGTTGCCATCTTACGTATTTTCGAGAAAATAGGCATGATGGCAAGACTTTCAAAGATTTTAGAAGTGAGAAAAACACAAACAGAACAAATATCTTTACCGTACCCACGAAAGAGGTGAGTCCGTCTTTTATACTAGTTTAGTAGTCCTCACAAAATAAGTGAGAAACCCACAAAAACATGTATCTTTACCGTGCCCACAAGGTAGTGAGTCCGTCTTTTATACTAGTTTTAGTAGTCCTCACCAAAGATAGGTGAGAAAACAACAAAACGCGTATCTTTACCGCCCCCACAAAAGCTGTGGGTTCGTCTTTATACTTTTCAGCAGTACTCACCGAAAAATAACTGGAAGGCCTCTTGAAGATTTTGGAAAAACGCGGCGCGCAGTTTCAAGGTGGGATTTGTAGAACCTCGGACTCGTCTGCTTCGCAGGTTGGGCTTTGGTTCAGGACGTTCCGCTATTTCCTCACCGCCTCGTGTGGATGCTGGGTCGCAGTCGGTACCCCTCTTCGCCTCGAGGGAGTTAGCGGGAATTCCCCGCGTTGTGCACTTTTGAAGTCCGTCAACGGTCAGGAGGGGACAGTACCGGGTCCAATATCGCCGGCGCGTGGGGGAAAGGGAATGTCCCTGTTCCGGGCACCAATTAATGTGGTAAATTAAATTTACTTATTACCTCATTTCTGAATTTCTATGCTTAATAAATCATAATTTCTTGTCAATGCAAAGCGAGGAGTCCGTGGTGCTCAAATGAAGGAGGAGGAGACCACTAACTCGAGTTAAGGGGAGCGCTTCCAGCACCAAGCGGGCACAGGAGCAATCTCTCAAGTCCCTCTCTTGAAGTGGGGTGTCTTTATTTTCAACAGCAGGATATTTATACAGTCTTGGTCACGAGGCAAAATAGAGGAACAAACAGGTCATGGCAGATAGAGGAACAAAGATCAGCAAGAGGAGCAGATTGTGAAGAAATGGGGGCGTGTCTTAGGCTTCGTGAGGGGACTTGCGATGTGAAATAGTCTGACAGTTGGAAGGGGAAGGCTTCCTCATTTGGGGTTTGTGCTCGTGCTTCATGTCAAAAAGAGGAACTATCTTGTGTAAAACAGAGACCATCTGCTCTCTGACTTGCAGTAACTAATTCTTAAAACAGGAACTATCTGCTGGTTCTGGGAATTGGCTGAAGCACAGGAAAGGGTGGTCAATGAACTAAGATGCCAGGTGCAGGGTGTCTTACAGTTAAGAACAGGAACTATCTGCTGCTGGTTCCCAGAATTGGCAGAACCACAGAAATGTGTGTGTTCACAGTGTACAACCTTGTGCTTCCTCTATTAGTTGGTGTGGTTTCAGGGCCTAACCTCGTGCTTCCTCTTTCAGTTGGGGGTGGTCACAGGGCAGTTGGTGTGACAGGCTGAGTTACCAACAATGAACAGGATGTGGCTGAGTCTCTGGCACAACTGGGGGAAGGCACACAGGCAGGCTTCTTGGAATTGGCTCGACCACAAGGAGCAGGGGGTTGTGCAAGATTCAATGGGGATGTGAAGGACAGTTTTCAGACAAGTTGCTGAGAGCATGTCACACACAAAATGGGTGTTTGTCTGAGAAAAATGGCTACCAGGCAGAAACAGGGAAATGATGGGGCACAATTGTCAATTTTATTTCCACATTGCCAGGGGATTCCTATGTCATCAGCACTTCCTATTCCCTTTCTACTTCTTCCTTCCACTAATCATTGTTTGCAGGTGTCAGACAGTCTGTTCAATTAAAGAGCGCCAAGCATACAACTCCCAGAGTGCATTGGGTTGTTCCATGAAGCTCTGGACTGGAGCAGGGGTCCCTGGTGGCTTGGAGTCATCTGGCAGAGTTGCTATAATCCCAGCTCCACCTGGGACCCTGCAGCAGCTTTGCCAGACCCGATGGAGCTGCAGAGTCCACCCCAGGGGGAGGTGGGCGGGGCCCAGGCAATGCATGTGTGTGGGAGGCGGGCGTGGTCCAATCAACACCTGGGATAAGTGTGTGGGAGTAAAGGTACAGATGATTCCGTGCCACCAGGGACCGTGTGTTCCCGTACTTGGGTTTCCTTTATACGTTATTGTTTCGTGCTTGCTAGTCCAGTTGCTTCAATTAAAGTTAAGCAATATGTCAGCTCCTGGAATGGATTCGGTTGTTAAACATATCCAAGATTGCAGCTTGGGGTCCCTGGTGACATGGAGCCATCTGGCAACACCGGTACACAACAGAAGCACTGTGCAAACATGAACAACTGTACAACTGCTTAGTCGTTTGCAAAGAATTTTTTGTTTTATCAGGCTTCACCAATGCACAACACTGGGACAACAAGTGCAGCTGCAGTACAAGCGTCCTCAACACAAAGAACACATGCGGGGTAAAAACATAGTCTCTCTCTCTCTCTCTCTCTCTCTCTCTCTCTCTCTCTCTCTCTCTCCCTTTCTCTCTCCCCCGCCTCTCTCTCTCTCTCTCTCTCTCTCTCTCTCTCTCTCCCCTCTCTCTCTCTCTCTCCCTCTCTCTCTCTCTCTCTCTCTCCTCTCTCTCTCTCTCCCTCTCCCTCTCTCTCTCCCTCTCTCTCTCTCTCTCTCCTCTCTCTATCTCTACCTCTCTCTCTCTCTCTCTCTCCATCTCTTCCTCCCTCCCTCCCTCCCTCCCTCCCTCCCTCCTCCCCACCCAGGTACACAAAAGGGGGGAAAAAGCAAATTTCCTTTAAACAGATCAGGAGAGTGCAGGCAGTGGCTGTGCAAAGACACACCTACAAAGCCGATACAGCACACACAACAGCAGGGCACGGCGCACAGGAACACACACAGTGCCTGCCCGTGCTCAGATAGTGCCCTGGGCAGAAAGAAATTTGGCGCACTCCTTGCAGCCGGTGAATGCAATAAGTCAAAATTTTGAAAAATGAAATGAAAGAGGGAAATAGTAGAATGAATTGATGTACAAGCAATATTATGTGTTTAGAGGAGTTTTGACAACTTTTGGGCCCAGTGCCACTGCACTTGCTGCACAATTCAAAGTAGAATTAATTGATGTAAAAGCAATATTATGTGTTTAGAGGAGTTTTGACAACTTTTGGGCCTGGTGCCGCTGCACCTGCTGCACCATTCAAATCATGCCCCTAGTGCCTGCAAGATAACTGCATTTGTGACTGCCTGTTTAGTAGTAAAATATAGCAATGTTTGGTGTTTAGACAAGTTATGACAAATTTTGGCACCGCTGCCACTGCGCCTGCTGCAACATTCAAATCATTACCCTATTGCCTGTAAGGTTACTGCACTTGTGACTGCCTGTTTAATAGTAAAATGTTGCAAAATTTGGGGTTTAGAGGGGATCTTAGATCTTTGAGCATCGGAGTCACTGCCCCTGCTGACCCATTGAAATCATAACTCTAGTGCCTGCAAGCTAACTGCGCTTGTGACTGCTTATTCAGTAGTTAAATATGGCAAACATTTGGTGTTTAAAGTTATGACAACTTTTGGCCCCAGTGCCACTGCACCATTAGCACCATTGAAATCATGGCCCTAGTGCCTGCTACATAACTGCACTTGTGACTGCCTGTTTAGTATACAAATTTAACAATATTCTGCGTTTAGTGGGGTCCCTAGAGCTTTTGGCCCCAGTGCCACTGCACCTGCTGCACGGTTCAAATCAAGCCCCTTTTAACTGCAGGGTAACTGCAATTGTGTCTGCCCGTATAGTTGTAAAAAATAGCAATATTAGGTGTTTGGAGGAGTCCTGACAACTTTTGGGCCCGCTGCCACTGCACCTGCTGCACCTTTCAAATAATGACCCTGTTGTCTGCAACGTAACTGCACTTATGACTGCCTGTTTGGTAGTAAAATATAGCAACTTTAGGTGTATAGTGGGGTGCCTGGAGGTTTTGGTTCTGGTGTCACTGCAGCTAGAGCCCGCTACGGCCAGTCTGGCCCTGGAAACAGGGCTGGCTGATGCCCTCCAGGGGCTGCCAGGAGCACTCGCCATTCCTCTCGACTCAACAGAGCATCCACACTCAGGGTCAACCCAGCTCGCCTCTCACACGGGCAGAATCAGGGCGCTGAGGCTTCTCATTCCCGCTGGCATCTTCTTCCGAATGTATGACCTTACAATGCATACATTTACAATGCATGCCATTACAACTCAGTTTTTACATCGCAACATCCTTTACAACTTATTCTTTTACATAGCATGCCAATACAGTGCATTTTCAGAAACTACCTTTACAATGCATTCCATTGCATCGCGTTATACCTTTACAACGCATGCCATTACAATGCATACCTTTACATCGCATTTAAGGTAAGTGTTGGATAGTTTAGGGGTAAAAAGTACTATTCTAACTCCAGTGATCGCATCAGTAGGGTAAGTGTCGGATAGTGAAGGGGTAAAAAGTACTATTCTAACTCCAGTGATCGCATCAGTAGGGTAAGTGTCGGATAGTGAAGGGGTAAAAAGTACTATTCTAACTCCAGTGATCGCATCAGTAGGGTAAGTGTCGGATAGTGAAGGGGTAAAAAGTACTATTCTAACTCCAGTGATCGCATCAGTAGGGTAAGTGTCGGATAGTGAAGGGGTAAAAAGTACTATTCTAACTCCAGTGATCGCATCAGTAGGGTAAGTGTCGGATAGTGAAGGGGTAAAAAGTACTATTCTAACTCCAGTGAGTGCAACAGTAGGGTAAGTGTTGGATAGTGAAAGGGTACCATGCGTTGTAATGGTATGCATTGTAATGACTGTCATGTAATGCCTGCGTTGTAGTGACATGCTTTGTAATGACATGCATTGTAGTGACATGCAATGTAATGGCTGTGTTGTAATGACATTCAATGTGAAGGATGTTGCGATGTAATGACTTCTATGTAAAGGCAGTGCGATGTAATGACTGCGTTGTAAAGATTGTTTCCCCCTTCTTCCATGGGGGTCCCTCCTGTGCCTGGGATCTGCCCTTTCTTGGGCTCGCCCACTGATCTGGTGGGTTACCCCCACCTGCACCTACTCCTTTCTTTGTCCTCAGTCCAACAAAGATCATTAATGCCCGCCTGGAGGCCAAAGAACAAAAGTGGTGCATGGAACCCAGCAGAGAGTGGCCTCTCTCTTCGTGGCCAGCCATGCCGCCTCTGCTTAGTTTCTTAGCCAGGAAGCAGTATCAATGATGGATTAAAGTTGTCACCAAGGTGCAGTAACTTGAGGATATGGGCACAAGTCCCACATAGTCATATTTCTCGCGGATGGAGAAAGCACATGACTTGTTTGGCAAACTGTGCCCGGACTGTGGTACCCTGGCACCGGCTGCCATACAGCGCTCTCTCTCTTTCTCCTAGCTGCGGGCACAGATAAGGGTCCAGGGTGGCACTGAATGTCTTTGAGGGTCCCACGCTCTCCATCTCAGAGACCCAGGGCGTGTGCAGGTGGGATGTGTGTACAGAGGCTAATGGGCGTCCAAGCATAGGGTTGGTACCAACAAAGGGAGGCAGTGTGGAGGAGGCTGCAAGCACAGATTCTCATGTGTCCTCATGGCAAAGAGAGGCTCCACTGAACAGGCACTTCCGGGTCAAACGAATGCAGGATGTAACAACGCTTTGGACAATCAACACTTCTATCATGATCAACCCAGACAGTGTCACTCTTTGTTCACATTCTTCCGGTCTCTGCAGACTTTGACACACAATTTGACAATGGCAGCAGACTACATGGACTCTGGGCGGGATAAAGAAGGTTGTCTACACGTCAGGCATCTCTCGCCTTCTTTCTTCAGGATGCAGCAAAGTCTTGTCCTCAGTCCAGGACTATATCCCTCACTCCATCAGGATAGACAGACAATGTTTCCTGCTTCAAAACAGGCGCAAAGCGCTCCTCCAAGTCACACTGAACACGCAATAAGCCAACTTAGAAGCAGTGGCCGGGGGTCCAAGGCTCAGTTGTAAAGTCGTTCATAAAGGTTTGCAGGGAACAAATTAGTCACAAGTGCATCTTCCTTTAGATGCAGAGCTCCGTGGCAACCATAGGCGATTTCATTGGCGAAAGGAGACATCCCATAATGTCCTGTGTTTTAACAGGTGCGGCCAGAGCACCCTCCGACCAAGAAGAGACATTTGCTGTGCGCTCGCCTCTAACTCTCGGCTGGGGTTATGAACAGATTTGTAAATGTTATGCGGACAGATCTCTGTTGGAGATCTTTGCACAGGCACCCTGTCTCTGTTGTGGAGCTTTGCACAGGCAGCCTGTCTCTGTTGTGGAGCTTTGCACAGGCAGCCTGTCTCTGTTGTGTAGTTTTGCATAGGCAGCCTGTCTCTGTTGGGGAGCTTTGCACAGGCAGCCTGTCTCTGTTGTGGAGCTTTGCACAGGCAGCCTGTCTCTGTTGTGTAGTTTTGCATAGGCAGCCTGTCTCTGTTGTGGAGCTTTGCACAGGCAGCCTGTCTCTGTTGTGGAGCTTTGCACAGGCAGCCTGTCTCTGTTGTGGAGCTTTGCACAGGCAGCCTGTCTCTTTTGGGGAGCTTTGCACAGGCACCCTGTCTCTGTTGTGGAGCTTTGCACAGGCAGCCTGTCTCTGTTGTGGAGCTTTGCACAGGCAGCCTGTCTCTGTTGTGGAGCTTTGCACAGGCAGCCTGTCTCTGTTGGGGAGCTTTGTGCAGGCTTCCTGTCTCTGTTGTGGAGCTTTGCACAGGTCTCTGTTGGGGATCTTTGCACAGGCAGCCTGTCTCTGTTGTGGAGCTTTGCACAGGCAGCCTGTCTCTGTTGTGGAGCTTTGCTACAGTCAGCCCGTCTCTGTTGTGGAGCTTTGCACAGGCAGCCTGTCTCTGCTGGGGAGCTTTGCACAGGCAGCCTGTCTCTGCTGGGGAGCTTTGCTACAGGCAGCCTGTCTCTGCTGGGGAGCTTTGCACAGGCAGCCTGTCTCTGTTGGGGAGCTTTGCACAGGCAGCCTGTCTCTGCTGGGGAGCTTTGCTACAGGCAGCCTGTCTCTGTTGGAGATCTTTGCACAGGCACCCTGTCTCTGTTGGAGATCTTTGCACAGGCAGCCCGTCTCTGTTGTGGAGCTTTGCACAGGCAGCCTGTCTCTGCTGGGGAGCTTTGCACAGGCAGCCTGTCTCTGCTGGGGAGCTTTGCTACAGGCAGCCTATCTCTGTTGGAGATCTTTACACAAGCAGCCTGTCTCTGTTGGGGAGCTTTGCTACAGTCAGCCCGTCTCTGTTGTGGAGCTTTGCACAGGCAGCCTGTCTCTGCTGGGGAGCTTTGCACAGGCAGCCTGTCTCTGCTGGGGAGCTTTGCTACAGGCAGCCTGTCTCTGCTGGGGAGCTTTGCTACAGGCAGCCTGTCTCTGTTGGAGATCTTTGCACAGGCAGCCTGTCTCTGCTGGGGAGCTTTGCTACAGGCAGCCTGTCTCTGTTGGAGATCTTTGCACAGGCAGCCCGTCTCTGTTGTGGAGCTTTGCACAGGCAGCCTGTCTCTGTTGTGTAGTTTTGCATAGGCAGCCTGTCTCTGTTGTGGAGCTTTGCACAGGTCTCTGTTGGGGAGTTTTACACAGGCACCCTGTCTCTGTTGGGGAGCTTTACACAGGCAGCCTGTCTCTGTTGGGGAGCTTTGCTACAGGCTGCCTGTCTCTGTTGTGGATCTTTGCACAGGCAGCTAGTCTCTGTAGGGGAGGTTTGCTACAGGCAGCCTGTCTCTGCTGGGGAGCTTTACACAGGCAGCCTGTCTCTGTTGGGGAGCTTTGCACAGGCAGCCTGTCTCTGTTGGGGAGCTTTGCTACAGTCAGCCTGTCTCTGCTGGGGAGCTTTGCTACAGTCAGCCTGTCTCTGTTGTGGAGCTTTGCACAGGTCTCTGTTGGGGAGCTTTACACAGGCAGCCTGTCTCTGCTGGGGAGCTTTGCTACAGGCAGCCTGTCTCTGTTGGAGATCTTTGCACAGGCAGCCCGTCTCTGTTGTGGATCTTTGCACAGGCAGCCCGTCTCTGTTGTGGATCTTTGCACAGGCTGCCTGTCTCTGTTGGGGAGCTTTGCTACAGGCTGCCTGTCTCTGCTGGGGAGCTTTGCTACAGGCAGCCTGTCTCTGTTGGGGAGCTTTGCACAGACAGCCTGTCTCTGTTGTGTAGTTTTGCACAGGCAGCCTGTCTCTGTTGGGGAGCTTTACACAGGCAGCCTGTCTCTGTTGGGGAGCTTTGCTACAGGCTGCCTGTCTCTGTTGGGGTGCTTTGCACAGGCAGCCTGTCTCTGCTGGGGAGCTTTGCTACAGGCAGCCTGTCTCTGTTGGAGATCTTTGCACAGGCAGCCTGTCTCTGTTGTGGATCTTTGCACAGGCAGCTAGTCTCTGTTGTGGAGCTTTACACAGACAGCCTGTCTCTGTTGTGGAGCTTTGCACAGGCAGCCTGTCTCTGCTGGGGAGCTTTGCTACAGGCTGCCTGTCTCTGCTGGGGAGCTTTGCTACAGGCAGCCTGTCTCTGCTGGGGAGCTTTGCTACAGTCAGCCTGTCTCTGTAGGGGAGGTTTGCTACAGTCAGCCTGTCTCTGTAGGGGAGGTTTGCTACAGTCTCTGCTGGGGAGCTTCGCTACAGGCAGCCTGTCTCTGCTGGGGAGCTTTGCTACAGTCAGCCTGTCTCTGTAGGGGAGGTTTGCTACAGGCAGCCTGTCTCTGTAGGGGAGGTTTGCTACAGTCTCTGTTGGGGAGCTTCGCTACAGGCAGCCTGTCTCTGTAGGGGAGCTTTGCTACAGTCTTTGTTGGGGAGCTTCGCTAAAGGCAGCCTGTCTCTGCTGGGGAGCTTGCTACAGTCTCTGTTGGGGAGCTTTGCTACAGGCAGCCTGTCTCTGTTGGGGAGCTTGCTACAGTCTCTGTTGGGGAGCTTTGCTACAGGCAGCCTGTCTCTGTTGGGGAGCTTTGCTACAGGCTGCCTGTCTCTGTTGTGGATCTTTGCACAGGCAGCTAGTCTCTGTAGGGGAGGTTTGCTACAGGCAGCCTGTCTCTGTTGGGGAGCTTTGCTACCTGCTGCCCTCTGGAGCTGGCCTAGTCCAGGGAGCGTGAACGTAAAGACTCCTTTCTGCTCTATTGAGAGTTTTGTGCTTTCAAAAGAGACATGGACAGGGCCAGACTGGGCTGTAGGGCAAAAAGGCAGTGCCAGAAAGGCTAGTCTGACAGGTGAGTGTATGGACCGGTTTTTTGGCTGTTTGCGGGTCTGTTTAAAGGCCTGCTGCGCTAGTGTTTACCTTTAATTTTCATGATATTTTAACAAACTTTGCCTGCAGAAAGTTATTATCCATGCAGTCTTCCATACCTTGCAAAACACCTATAGAGCGTATCTTTATAAGTTCAAGACGTTCCTTATTTGCAAACATTTGCCACTTTTGTAGCTATCTCATTCACTAATGGGGGCTACTTTTTTTGGTGCCTGGGCCTTTTTTCTGTTCCAGTCCGATCCTGGACATCGAAACTTGGAATTACAATGGTTCCTGAAGGGAGGGGGGAGAGAAGAGCAGTGCAAAGGGGCTGGCATGGAAGGGAGACATATGTTTCTACACACAGACACATTCTACACTTAGGAAGGTTAGAGAGCCCAGTTATAACAACATACATATGGATGGATGGATGGATGGATGGATGGGTGGGTGGATGGATGGATGGGTGGATGGATGGATGGATGGGTGGGTGGATGGATGGATGGGTGGGTGGGTGGATGGATGGGTGGATGGATGGATGGATGGGTGGGTGGGTGGATGGATGGATGGATGGATGGGTGGGTGGGTGGATGGGTGGGTGGGTGGATGGATGGGTGGATGGATGGATGGGTGGGTGGGTGGGTGGATGGATGGGTGGGTGGGTGGATGGATGGGTGGGTGGGTGGATGGATGGGTGGATGGATGGGTGGGTGGATGGATGGATGGGTGGGTGGATGGATGGATGGATGCATGGATGGATGGATGGATGGATTGATTGATTGCTGGCTGGAGGGGGGAGGGAGGGAGGAACGGACGGACGGACGAGGGCAGATCAGTCTAGTCTGGAGATGTACTTCTGCAGGTAGGTGTCTAGGGAACACTTGCAGGGGCTGCACCAAGCCAGAGATTGAGTTTATGGTAGCACGGGGACTGAAGGGTGTCGGCAGTAAGGTTCATGTTGCATGGCATGCTGACTCCCTTCAGCCCCTGTGCTACCACAAACTCATAATCTGGCATGGTACTGCCCTTGCCAGCCCTTCCTAGGCACCTGCCTGCAGAAGTACATCTCTAGACTAGACTGATCTGTCCTCTTCCTCAGTTTCCTTCAGAATCTCCAGAACCCACAGCCTTCCGTCTCACAGCACCTGCAGGATTCAACAAGAGAATTTTCTGATTGAGAAAGTATGACGGATCAAAGCCACAGCAGCAGCAGTGGGTGTGTGTCGAGGCGCCAGGGATTGAATGGTCAGTGGGCGGGGGTGGACAGTGGGAGATAAATTGGCAGTCAGTAGGGGGGTGGTGTTCAATGATGGAATAAATGTTCAAAATCCACATTCATTTGAGGCTCAGTGGGAGTGAAGGACATGTGCTCTCTGGTCCTGACAGCAAGTGGTGCCCTTATGCAGTGTGTGCACAGCTGCAGGATGGTGGCACCCGGCATGCCATTGGCGGTGACGTAAGCCTAAGGGGGGGGGGGGGTTTGGATGAGTGTGATGTCCAGGTGGACTGCAGAAACACTCCTGCACATGTTATGTTACGTTATAAAAACGTTTATAACACGCTCTATTACTAAAAAGTATCCTGGCGCGGAGAAAGAAGTGGCATACATGGCGGGTTTATCAAGATAGAGAAGATAGTTACATGATTTTATTAAACAGATGGGTTTTCAGTCCTTTCTTGAAGGCGGTGATGGACTGGGCTGCTCTAAGACACAGAGGAAGAGCATTCCAAGCCCTAGCGGCCCTGACAGAGATAGACTGGGCTCCCAATCTGGAGTACTTAAATCTAAAAGGGTTGTTGTGAAGAGGGGCACAAGTTGATGCTTGGGTCCAGTCTGCGAGTTCTGATGCTCAGGAGCTAAGGGGGAGGCTTGTAAGAGGAGGCGCTCGTCACCGTAGTATGGTCCGGGGGTCTCAAAATGGTGGATAGACCCATAGACGCTGCTCAGCGTCAGTGGCGGCTGCTCTCGGGCAGTAGTGGTGGCGTGGGTGAGAGTAAAAAAATAAAAACGATCACTTACCTGTCAGACGCCCGCCGCCTCTCCTCCGTCCTCTCCCCCGTCCTCTCCCCGTCCTCTCCCCTGTCCACTCCTTCTTTGAACTTGAAGCACACAGGCTCCCAGAATACCCTAGCCAATCATGACGCTGCTGTCACCAGCATGACCCCGACAGAACCAGTTTTTTCTTTTAAAAAAAGTCACCAGCATGACAGCAGCATCATGATTGGTCTGAACTCCAGGGAGTGGGAGCCTGTGCATGTTTTCAACCCAGGCTATGCAATACAGCCGGGTGGAGAACATGCTAAGTACGCATGACTGTTTGGCCAACCCAAGACAGCTGGCCAAACTGTCATGCGCACTTAGGTGCACTCACCACTCCTCCCCCTGCTGGCTTTGACGACAGGCAAGCCCTGCCCTGCCCTGACACCGGCTTCAGCAATCAAAAATAAATTGATAATAACATTGTGTTATTATCAGTTTATTTTTCTTTTTTTCACTGCTGAAAAGCAGTAGGGCGACGCTCCTCCGCCTAAGCGGAGAAGCCACTCCTGCCCAGGGTGGTGATGTAATTTGATGGGGTTTTTTAGGAAAGATATTTCCAGGTGGGGTACGGATACACGAATTGGTTGCAAATAGAGGCTATCTTTCACTGAGAGTATATCATCATCAGCAGCAATCCCTTATCACAGAAATTGCACTACTAAATATTAACCCCCAGAATATCGCATTGCAAGAATATCGAGGGACAAAATATCGAAAGGTAAGTGCATATAGGGAAGTCATTTTACAATTCCTAAGTCCTCATGTACATAACTTGAAGATAGATGCACTGTTTAGATACATATATGTGGAGTTAGGAATAGAAAATCTAGATATACTTAACTGGCAATATTTTTTTCAATATTTTATCTTCGAAATTGTATCCCATTGGTACTTTGGGGTCAATATTCCGAGTGCACGCCTACCGCAGGTTCTCTTTTCCTGCCTCATTCAGGCCTAGGCAGAGGTGCGCCTCTATCTAGAGGTGGGATGTATTTAGAAGTTCTTTTTGGTTCATATCCTTCATGTAACGTCCAATGGCTTATGAATTTGCACACTGAAGTTTGGATTCACTCTTCTTACGGCTGTGGGCGATGCTCTGTTTCAACAAAGCAAAAGTATATGCAGGATTCAGCCTCTTGTTGCTGAATAGTCAATTTTGTTTAAAAAAACACAATAGATTTGCCTTAGACGTCTACAAAGTAATGGATGCTGTGTTTCTGAAAATGTGTTATGGAACGATATATGGTTATATTTGATGTGTAGGGCACTTGCACCATAGGTAGCAAATGTGGATTTCTATGCACACTCTAAGGGGATATGGGTCAGCCCCCTTCAGCCATTGGCTGCTTTGGGTTAGGAAACTTCAGCCATTGCTTTAGACATTGTTGATTATTGTTGGATCAACAAGCAGTGTGTCTTACTCAATAAAGTTAGGCAGGTGTGAGTGCGACATTTCTCAACAAGTGACATAGGGGCATATTACCAATGATTAGCGATACTTATCACTAACGAGGCTTAGCAACAAATTTTTTAACGCTAAGCATCGCCGGAAATTATCGCAGAGATAACTTGCTATTAGCAAGGTTTATCTCAGAAGTGATAAAAATCCTCGACCTAACTGCCAAATGAGAGATTATCGCTGGAAAACCAACGATAATCTCTCGAAGCCTGGCGTTAGCTTGATGATAGGGGCTCACAAACTTAGCCATGATATCCACCTTCCATGGGATATCATGGCTAAGTCAGGAAAATACCAGGTGTAAAAAAAGCAGCGCTAACCACGGTTAGCGCAGCTTTTTCTATCACTAACAGGGTTAGAGAAATCCTTGATAATAGGAGAAATGTCGCTCAACAACATTTCTCCTATTATTTTTCTCTGGAACGCCCACTTTGCATCTCATTAGAGATGCAAGGGTAAGCATAGAGAAAAAGGGTGCTAACATGCAAATTTGCGTGTTAGCACCCTGTTGCTGATAGGGAGATAATTTTATCTCCGCTTTCTTGGCTTTTAAAGCCAAAAAAGCGGTGATAAATCCCTTGATAATATGCCCCATTGTGTACTCAAGTCTAAAGCACAGGTTGAGCGTTGGGGCTAATGAGATGGGTAATGGGTGGTATATGCGTTGAGCAGGGGCAAGTGGCTTATTTTGGAGTCTCTGGCTGGGCAGCAAGTTCAGGCCTAGTAGAAGCCTGGCTGGGCAGGAGACCAGGCTTAGAAAGAGAGAAGGATTCAGAGAGAGCAGGCAAGGGGAATATTGTGACAGGAGGAAACGATGGTAAATATTGAGTAGGGTAAATCAACAGAACCCCCTTTTATTCTGCATGTTTCTGGCATGCCATGTCACACAAACATTACCACATACGAGTGCATGGGCCCTAGAGCACCCCTGCCGTGTCACACAAACATCCCACATACAAGTGCATGGGCCCTAGAGCACCCCTGCCGTGTCACACAAACATTACCAAATACGAGTGCATGGGCCCTAGAGCACCCCTGCTGTGTCACACAAACATCCCACATACAAGTGCATGGGCCCTACAGCACCCCTGCCGTGTCACACAAACATGCCACATACGAGTGCCTGGGCCCTACAGCACCCCTGCCGCGTCACACAAACATCCCACATACAAGTGCATGGGCCCTACAGCACCCCTGCCGCGTCACACAAACATCCCACATACAAGTGCATGGGCCCTACAGCACCCCTGCCGTGTCACACAAACATCCCACATACAAGTGCATGGGCCCTACAGCACCCCTGCCGTGTCACACAAACATCCCACATACGAGTGCATGGGCCCTACAGCACCCCTGCCGTGTCACATAAACATGCCACATACGAGTGCCTGGGCCCTACAGCACCCCTGCCGTGTCACACAAACATCCCACATACAAGTGCATGGGCCCTACAGCACCCCTGCCGTGTCACACAAACATCCCACATACAAGTGCATGGGCCCTACAGCACCCCTGCCGTGTCACACAAACATCCCACATACAAGTGCATGGGCCCTACAGCACCCCTGCCGTGTCACATAAACATGCCACATACGAGTGCCTGGGCCCTACAGCACCCCTGCCGTGTCACACAAACATCCCACATACAAGTGCATGGGCCCTACAGCACCCCTGCCGCGTCACACAAACATGCCACATACGAGTGCCTGGGCCCTACAGCACCCCTGCCGCGTCACACAAACATCCCATATACGAGTGCCTGGGCCCTACAGCACCCCTGCCGCGTCACACAAACATCCTACATACAAGTGCATGGGCCCTACAGCACCCCTGCCGTGTCACACAAACATCCCACATACAAGTGCATGGGCCCTACAGCACCCCTGCCGTGTCACACAAACATCCCACATACAAGTGCATGGGCCCTACAGCACCCCTGCCGTGTCACACAAACATCCCACATACAAGTGCATGGGCCCTACAGCACCCCTGCCGTGTCACACAATCATGCCACATACAAGTGCCTGGGCCCTACAGCACCCCTGCCGCGTCACACAAACATCCCACATACGAGTGCCTGGGCCCTACAGCACCCCTGCCGCGTCACACAAACATCCTACATACAAGTGCATGGGCCCTACAGCACCCCTGCCGTGTCACACAAACATCCCACATACAAGTGCATGGGCCCTACAGCACCCCTGCCGTGTCACACAAACATCCCACATACAAGTGCATGGGCCCTACAGCACCCCTGCCGTGTCACACAAACATCCCACATACAAGTGCATGGGCCCTACAGCACCCCTGCCGTGTCACACAATCATGCCACATACAAGTGCATGGGCCCTACAGCACCCCTGCCGCGTCACACAAACATCCCATATACGAGTGCCTGGGCCCTACAGCACCCCTGCCGCGTCACACAAACATCCTACATACAAGTGCATGGGCCCTACAGCACCCCTGCCGTGTCACACAAACATCCCACATACAAGTGCATGGGCCCTACAGCACCCCTGCCGTGTCACACAAACATCCCACATACAAGTGCATGGGCCCTACAGCACCCCTGCCGTGTCACACAAACATCCCACATACAAGTGCATGGGCCCTACAGCACCCCTGCCGTGTCACACAATCATGCCACATACAAGTGCATGGGCCCTATAGCACCCCTGCCGCGTCACACAAACATCCCATATACGAGTGCCTGGGCCCTACAGCACCCCTGCCGCGTCACACAAACATCCTACATACAAGTGCATGGGCCCTAGAGCACCCCTGCCGTGTCACACAAACATCCCACATACAAGTGCATGGGCCCTACAGCACCCCTGCCGTGTCACACAAACATCCCACATACAAGTGCATGGGCCCTACAGCACCCCTGCCGTGTCACACAATCATGCCACATACAAGTGCATGGGCCCTACAGCACCCCTGCCGCGTCACACAAACATCCCATATACGAGTGCCTGGGCCCTACAGCACCCCTGCCGCGTCACACAAACATCCTACATACAAGTGCATGGGCCCTACAGCACCCCTGCCGTGTCACACAAACATCCCACATACAAGTGCATGGGCCCTACAGCACCCCTGCCGTGTCACACAAACATCCCACATACAAGTGCATGGGCCCTAGAGCACCCCTGCCGCGTCACACAAACATCCCACATACAAGTGCATGGGCCCTACAGCACCCCTGCCGCGTCACACAAACATCCCACATACGAGTGCATGGGCCCTACAGCACCCCTGCCGCGTCACACAAACATCCTACATACAAGTGCATGGGCCCTACAGCACCCCTGCCGTGTCACACAAACATCCCACATACAAGTGCATGGGCCCTACAGCACCCCTGCCGTGTCACACAAACATCCCACATACAAGTGCATGGGCCCTACAGCACCCCTGCCGTGTCACACAATCATGCCACATACAAGTGCATGGGCCCTACAGCACCCCTGCCGCGTCACACAAACATCCCATATACGAGTGCCTGGGCCCTACAGCACCCCTGCCGCGTCACACAAACATCCCACATACAAGTGCATGGGCCCTACAGCACCCCTGCCGCGTCACACAAACATGCCACATACGAGTGCCTGGGCCCTACAGCACCCCTGCCGTGTCACACAAACATCCCATATACGAGTGCCTGGGCCCTACAGCACCCCTGCCGTGTCACACAAACATCCCACATACAAGTGCATGGGCCCTAGAGCACCCCTGCCGCGTCACACAAACATCCCACATACAAGTGCATGGGCCCTAGAGCACCCCTGCCGCGTCACACAAACATCCCACATACAAGTGCATGGGCCCTACAGCACCCCTGCCGTGTCACACAAACATGCCACATACGAGTGCATGGGCCCAGGAACCTATGTGTCTAGTTGTGATTGGAAGTTTGATGGTAAGTACCATGGAAAGGGTCTTATTCCTGTTGACATAAGTGCTGACCCCTGGGAAGTCGCACGTCCCCTGCTCATACAATGTTGTCTCTGTCCAATGTAGGATCACAAGGACAATGTGGACATGTCACGGTCTAGAAAGTTCAGACTTGAGTCGAAGTTGAGTTAAAGGCCAGGGGCGTCTCTGCGCGTCTCCTCTGCAGATCAGTGGACATTGCAAGAAGGTCCTGGCCAGTTCCAGTCTAGAGACATGGGATGTACACACCCATTGGGTGGAAGGGTTTTAAGGTCTTGACGTACGCCCTGATTGTGACGTATTTTTAGCTGTCACAATATTTGTTTCCTGTTTAGAATAATACAAATATCTGACTCGAATTTGAAAGGTGAAGGCCCACTTGGGGTGGTTGTTGTACTACCCAGCAGTAAGAATTACTTAATCAAACCAGGGACACTGAGAGTTGATAAAAAACAAGAGATGTAAAGACGCTTGCACTCAAAGTGGGATGGAAGACAGGGCTATATTAAACGTGGCTCTGAGAGAGCGCAAACTGACCTAAATGTATGAGTGCATCACACTTACTCGTAGTAAGCACAAATCATGAGGAGAAATGCCATGAGTGCTAGTAATATCTGCAATTATATTCTGAATGTATAGCTAATGTAGAGATTTAAGTAGAAGTGGAACTAATACAGAAATGTGTGACACTATATGATTTTATTAGATGTGATTATTCCTGAATCCATGTCGTGTAGCTGTTAAAATGTAAGATGGCATGTGGTTAAACGCAGAATGTGGTAGGCCTCAGGGCCAGAGCTAAAAGGGAAGGTGTTTCTTTTCACGACATAGATTGTACTAATGTTTTGGTCATTGCATTAATGGGCCATGATTTATAGATGTGTATACTGAATAATAGAATAAGAGTATTAACATGCTTTAATTAATGAAGAAGTTGAATGCTATAATTATTATGAGAAATGCTGTAGGCCTGAAATGTTTTAACATTGATTTACACGTACATGTCTGGGCCAAGAAATGTTGCGAACCTTTTTGGAAGTCTATGAGAGTTGGGATCTTGGCTGCAGATGTCTGTCTGCAAGAGAAAAGGGGGAATCCAATTATAAATAAAATGAATAGAGGTCTGTTCAGTAGACGGCCCAGACATGGAGGAGGGTTCCGGAATGTTTAAGGGGTATCAGCGGGCCGGAGAAGAGTCTGAGAAGCAAGGTCAACTCCAACGTATGAGGCCCAATACAAAGCAGCATGGAAAAAGCCAGAAGCTACACCACGTGAGGGGCGTCTCACAAGGGGCGTCTCAAATGTTGTTGACTGTTTTGTATTAGGGACAGCACCCTTGGGTGGAGTTAGAGCAGATACCTGAGGACCCTTTAGAGAGCGGATGGGTAGGCAGAGAGGGGTCATGACTGGAGAACTATAGGTTTTCACCAAGAGACTTAGAGTGAGTGACTTCCCTTGGGGGTCATTCACTGCTGACACCTTTGTTAGGTTGGGATTTGGTTAAGTAGGGATACCATCTAGAGCAGGGTAGGGACAGCCTAACCTGTGCGTTTTCCTCCAACTTAAATGAAGGAGAGATATGCGTCAATGCTGATAGCTTTATTATTCTTAGAACTTGTGTTAGTAATTTCCGTTGCTCGTCTGAGGGCTTTCAGAGAGCACATGTATGTAGTTGGACCTGTGTATCTCGTGAATCTCATTCTGAGATGCCTGTACTTGCAGCTTATCCTATCCTTACAATAAACTTTTGAAAGCTAGAAGTTGTTTGTGATCTTTGGGAGCGAAGTCCTTTATTGGGTGAACTAGCTTGGTAATGGATGCACTTTCTTCCTCAAAGACAGGCAACAAAGGTTCAGTCGACCAGATCGAGGTTTAGGTCAATAGTGATAAGGTATCGATCAAAATCTCGCCCTTCCAGTTGGTAGCTATAGAGGATGGTTGCCTTCTTGAGGACGGTGACCTAGGCCAGGTTAGCTTACCCCAAGGCCCCTAGAGATCGATGATCGGAAGAACCGCCCGCTGAAGAAGATCCGGATGACGTGAGACAGAAAAAGCAGCAGTATCGGTCGAGAGTGAGTATAAAGGGTCATGCGTGTTAGATTGCGGTGTTTTTGTATTGTATCTATGTTGTAATGTCTGGCGGAGTTGAATGTCTGTAGAGTGACTGTGGAACAGGTTGTGAGCGCGCGCAACCGGTGGAAATCTTAAGTTCAAGGAGAGCTTAAGTGGTTCGGGTGTATCGGACACCCAGAGTAATTGTTAACTAGTGTGAAGGGGGTCATGAGGTACCATTGATCACCCGAAAGACCGAGATAGGGGGAACGTAAGAGTGAGTGCGTGAGTAACGGACGCTGGTCGGAGGTTACTGTGTGTGTAAGCAACCTATCAGAGAGACGATAGACATTTCGTCAGTTGTGTTGACAATTACATATAGACTGTGGACGTACAGTCGAGGGAAGTGACCGCTTGGTCGGAAGTAGTCATTTTTCGGTGTATGAATGGGACGCATGCATGACCGGGAGACGAGTTGAGAAAGGAGGGGTGCTGCTGCGAAGCGGAGAAAAGTGACGTCAGGAAGTGTCGCGCAGTGATTGGCTGACCGGAGAAAGACCGCGCCGTGATAGGCCAGCTAGCAAAGACGTCAGAAAGTGTCGCGACGTGATTGGCCGACCGGAGAAAGACCGCGCTGCGATAGGCCAAGTTAGCAAAGCCGCGACAGGATTGGTGGATTGTCATCAGGAAGTAAACAGAGTAGCGAGGCTGGATATTGTGCGCATAATTATGAAGTGTTTTAAATGGCTGAGAGCGGTGTTTAAAAAAGAGAAGCGGGGATCGTATGAAGGGGAAGAAGCCCCGCCGGAGGGTACGCCGGCTCGTTACATGGCAGTGAATGTTGGGTTGCATACGATCCTTTGGATATCAGAGTGGAGTAAGATTACGGAAGGAAATGAGGAACTGACGTTCCCGAAGTACGGGACGTTCAGATTAGAGGTGTTACATCGATTAAAATCAGTCATGACCTCAATGAGACCCTTGCCTAGACCGACCCAGTTTGAAGCCCTTGATGCATGGATTAGGGCAGCGCATGAAAAGAATATGAACAGACGACAAGAAAGGGTGAAACGATCGGTAAGGGCAGTGCAGGATGCCAGGTGGGATGCGGATGCTAAAAGATGGAGAGTGCATAACATGGAAGTCAATAAACTGTACCCAGTGTTAGAGGTGCCCGGTAATAAAAGCCCCCTAGAAGAAGATGATGAGAGCGAAACAGAGGATAGCCTGATAAACAGATTATTGACAGACAGGCCACCCCCGTATAATAGAGCAGGGGGAGAGGTCGAGCATAGTGAAGGAGAAAAGGGGGGCAATGCAGGAGAGCATGGACCGCTTCCCAGTTCAGAGTGGGATCCTGAGGCAAAGAAAGAGCTGTCCCAGCCTAGTCAGGTGCAACAGGTAGTCGGGAGGTTTGTGGTACAAAGAGCGCCGGAAACGGAGAGCGCCACATCCTACGCATTACCAGATGCACTACAGGTACCTGTTACCATAGGTCCTATAATATCGATATATGACCAAGAGAGAGCAAGAGGGGAAGAACGGGTACGGAAGGACAGAGAAAGAGCAGGGACGGCAAGGAGGAACGATACGATTAATTCCCCAAGTCAGATGCCGATACCAAGAGAGTGGAGCACCCCGATGCACCCAGCAGGGGATCCAGGAGGGGACCCTGGGGGCCCTAGATGGCCAGTGGATCTGAGGGGATCTGGACGAAAATCCTTTCAAGAGCTAAATGAGTACATGAAGAAGTGGGATGAGGCAGTGGAGGCTCACAAGAGCATCATAGCTGCAGAAGCTGAAAGGGAAAGTCAGGACAGCAGAGCTCGGACTCACTGCGGGGCTGGGGAGAGCAGCCCGGAGTGGGACTGTAGAGAGAGAGATAGTAGGGGAGTCACCCATTGGGCCCGGAGTGGAGATAGAACAGACCTGGAAAACGGGGGCCCCGGGAGTGGAGGGGTGGCGCGCCCAATACTCAGTGAAGGGGAGAGGAGAGCGCAAGAGTACAGAAACAGCTTTAAGTGTCCACACTGTGTGCCCGGCACCAGAGAACTGAATGGGAGTTGTGAGAGGTCGCATCATAGTCCCTGTGATGACGGAAATGAGCGCAGCCCAGGGAATATGGGGAACCAGGAAGGATCGTATCGGATACTGAGCGATACTAGGCAAAGGGAGAGTAGCGACCAGAGGGAAAATAACAGAGAGGCGTACGGTGAAAGGAGAGGAGAAGAAGAGAGTGGGCAGAGCAAGAGTGGGGGTAACAGGCCCGTGTTCCATCACCTTCCAAGATCGGATGGTCGAGCATGGGACCTGGAGAGATGGGAGCAAGGGAAGGCACTCATTAACTCTCCCGAGCCCAAACGTAGAGCTCGAAGTTGGGATGGTAGGGAGACTAGTGAGCCCCCTTCGAAAGACATATTGCGAGCTGAGATAAAAGCCAAGAGACTCGATGTCGCCAGCTTAAGGTCAGACCTGGATGACATGATAGATGGTACCCTGCCTTTAGAAAGAATGGAAATGTATGAACAGGATGAAATACTGTATATGGCAAAGGACATCACTCGAAAAGCGAGAGCAATCCATGAGAAGTTAGTCGAACTAGCAGGCAAATATATGGTGGACCTGTCAAGAACCAAAGCATTACAGGGTAACCACAGGCTACATTACACAGATCGAGACCTAGATGAGAGGAGAACGATTGGGCTGAAAACGCACATAAGGGAACTGATCACTGGAATAAGGACATGGAGGGCTCTAGATAAGTGGGAAGAGAGGTGGTCCAAGAAAGGGACCGCCAGGAGAAGCACGCTTGGTATGACACCAGGACTGCAGGGAATAGAAGCTTACCCTTTGCGTGAAGTCGCAAATGGGAACTATGTGCATGTCCCTTGGAGTAGGGGAGATTTAGCTGCTTTTACCACCTCCTTCCCCAAATTGCGGGAAAACCCAGTGGAGTGGTACAAGCAAGTCGAGAGATTTGTAAAAATCTCAAAGGTCCTATGGATAGATCTGAACACGCTGTTTGACATTGTAGTACCAGGAGATCTGTGGACAGCATGCAAGGTTAGTGCTGAGTGGCCCACAACGGAGCCAGAGAGAGATGTTAAGACTAATGGGCCGTCCGAGATTGTGATGGCAAAATTCGAGAGAGTGATGACTTGGCTGAAAGAGAAAGTGCCAATGCAAGACATAGATTGGGTCAGAATAGACCGAACCAGACAGGAACCCAAAGAGACCGTCCACGAATATTACGAGAGATTGCTGAAGGCGTTTAAACAGTATAGCGGCTTGGATGTAATGGATCCAAAAGACATAGGGCAATTCGTGTCCAAGTTCGTCCTGGGACTGAGACCGGATATTAGTTTAATGATTCAGCAACACTCGATTTGTTGGCAAAGTAAACCCCTAGACGAAATACTGAGGTATGCCAGGTACTGCTGTGATGAGATAGACTCCAAGGCTAAGAAACTAAAAGAAAAGTTGATGGTGGTACAGATGCAGGCAGCAGGAAAGGGGGGACAGCAGCAACAGCAGCAAGGAACAGGTACAGGAGGAAAGAAGCAGTACAGTCAGAACAAGGGCAATGAGGAGAGTTCCACCTTTAGACCCAGATTAGACATAGCTGCCTTGAAGAAAACGACTAGGTGCCACCAGTGTAACGAGGTGGGGCATTGGAAACGCGAGTGTCCCTACAATGTAGAGATAGGAGAACAAGAGATAGAGGAGGAAGAGGTCCAGAGCGCGCCTACAAGAGGGGTGACGCCATACCAGGGAAAGGTGCTCAAAGGGGGGGGGGCTCCTCCCCGAGCCCAGTTCCCGCAACCTCCTCGAGTAGGGACTATGGGTAAGACCTATAGACAGATGCCCCTGTTTGTAGAAGGAGAAGAGTGCTATTATGTGGACCCATTAACCGGACAGAGAGTGGAAAGAGAAGACTGCACCCTCGGGGCAGCCTTGGAGGTGGACCAGAGGGGACCCTATGTTGAAGCAGAAGTAGCAGGGTGCCCCACGACATTTCTGGTGGACACAGGAGCCACTAGATCCACGATCAGATCAGCTGCAGTTCCAGACCTGCCTATGTCTGGAGAGACCATACAAGTGGTGGGGGTCGCAAACAGGAGAATAACCAGCCAATTGACAGAACCGGTACAGGTGAAAATAGGGAAGTACAGCGATGAGCACCAGTTTGTGGTTTGTGATTCAAGTCCTGTGTGTCTGCTAGGCAGAGACCTGTTGTGTAAATTGAATTGTACAATATACTGTACACCTCAGGGAGTGGAGGTATTGACCAATGATGATGACGCAGACTTCAAAGTTGCAAACTCAAGAATATGCGTGGAGCTGTACCCTACTTTGACAGTAGATGAGCTCCCCTGGGACTTGAGAGAGACAGTGGCACCAGAAGTATGGGATTTCACTGGGGAAGAGATAGGATTGGTCAAAGGGGTGGACCCAGTGAAAATTGTAGTGAAACCGCATGCTGAGTTCCCAAGAACACCCCAATATAAATTGACTCCAGAAACGATTGCAGGCATAAAACCCGTGATCGAGTCCATGATTAAACAGGGAATACTGAAAGAAATCGTGGGTAGTCCATGCAACTCCCCGATTATGGGTCTGCAGAAACCAAATGGGAAATTCCGGATAGTACAGGACCTTCGAAAGATTAATAACATAGTCGTTTCGTGTTGTCCAGTGGTACCGAATCCATCAGTGATACTGTTTCAGATTCCATTCCAAGCTGAGTGGTTCACTGTGATCGATCTTTGTCAGGCTTTCTTTTCGATCCCTCTGGACGAAGAAAGCCATTTTCTTTTCGCATTTAAGCTGGAAAATCGCGTCCTAACATGGTGTCGCATTCCTCAGGGGTATACAGAGAGCCCATCGATCTTTAACCAGCTTTTGAAGAAAAATCTTGAAAGTCTAGTGCTGCCCCAGAAGTCAGTTCTGGTCCAGTACATAGACGACCTCCTCGTGGCGTCAGACACAGAAGAAGCTTGCAGGGAGGACTCTATTGCTTTGTTAAATCACCTAGCTGCCAATGGGCACAAGGTGTCCCCGGGAAAATTGCAGTACTGCCTGACAGAAGTGCAGTACTTGGGACACAGAATAGAGAAAGGCAAACGAAAGGTGTCACCAGACAGGATAGAGGCGATCATGAAAATGAATGCGCCTAAGACACAGAGAGAGGTCAGGATGTTCCTAGGGATGGTGGGTTATTGCCGACAGTGGATCGCGAACTTTTCACTGAAAGCAAAGCCCTTGCAAAAACTGACGCACAAGGAGGTGAGCGACCCGGTACCATGGGACAAAGACTGTTTGATGGCATTCCTACAGCTGCGAGAGGACCTGTGTCGTGCTCCGGCATTGGGAATGCCTGATTACAATAAACCATTTTTGCTTTACTGTTGTGAGAGAGAAGGTTGCGCGTTGTCTGTGTTAGTCCAAATCCATGGGAATGCCCGTAGACCAGTTGCTTATTTCTCGGCTACTTTAGACCCAGTAGCCGCAGCGTTGCCCGGATGTCTCAAATCCGTTGCTGCAACGGGTGTCAGCATTGAGAGATGTGAAAATATCGTCATGGGGCACCCGTTAGAGGTGTGCGTGCCCCATTCTGTTGAACTGTTGATGACCAGGACCAAAACACAGCATCTGACCAACAGCAGGCTCACGCGCTATGAGCAAGTTATTCTTGCTGCAGAGAATGTGACCCTCAAGAGATGCTCTGTTTTGAACCCTGCCACCTTGATGCCACTCCCAAATGATATCGAGGATGATGATGAATGTACAGACCATGACTGCCTCGATGTGACTGAACTATGCACCAAACCCAGACCCGACATCGTAGATGAGCCACTGACCGACCCAGACGAAATTTTCTTTGTCGATGGCTCATGTGTAAGAGACGAAGTTGGGCAGTTGAGAGCAGCTTATGCTGTTTGTACAATTACTGGAGTTGTGGAAGCTGGGTGCCTGGAAGGAGTACACTCCGCTCAGGTAGCCGAGATTATTGCCTTGACACGTGCTTGCTTGGCAAGCAATCAAATTCGAGTCACCATATACACCGACAGCCAATATGGTTATGGGGTGGTTCATGATTACGGGCAGTTATGGTCTCAAAGAGGGTTCATGACCTCTTCAGGCTCTCCCATTCGCAATGGAGAGTTTGTGCGCCTGTTGTTAGAGGCGTTGCAATGCCCAGCAGGTATAGCAGTTGTAAAGTGCACCGCACATACCAGAAATGAGGACTTCGTTTCGAAGGGCAATAGATATGCTGATGAAGTTGCGCGGTATTGCGCGGAGCAAGGGTACTCTTTCACAGAGGTGGAAGTGGGTGGAATAAATGTAAGGACTGAATTAGCCATGATACTGGAAACTGTTGATACTTGGGATGAACTGTCAAACATGCAAGAAAATGCTCCTGATTCTGAAAAAGAAACATGGGAAAAGGCAGGATGTGTAATGGGTGAGTCCCATTTTTGGGTCTCAGCAGACGGCAGAGCAGTGTTGCCCAATGAGATGGTGAGTCCAATGGCCAGACTCATACATGGTCCCGTACACTTAGGGAGAGATGCTATGCTGAGAGTGTTTAGACAGACTTGGTACAATCCTAAGTTTAGAATAGCAGCAGAAGCAGTGTGCCAGCGTTGTGTGACCTGTCAGCAGCTGAACGTAGGGAAAAGAACACCAGTTGCACTGAGTCACATAGGAAGGTCTGGAGGTCCATTCAATCGAATGCAGATAGATTTCATTGAAATGCCGAGGTGCAACCGCCTCCGCTATGTCCTGGTGGTTGTTTGTGTATTCTCCAGATGGGTTGAGGCATACCCTACACGTAGGTGCGACACCCTCACAGTGGCCAAGTTACTGCTTAGGGAACTCATTCCGCGCTTCGGGGTGCCGGCCTTTTTGGAATCAGATAGGGGAACGCATTTTAACAGCGAGCTTGTGAAAATGATTTGTGCAGCTCTGAATATCGATCAGAAGTTGCATTGCAGTTACCGACCAGAAGCCTCAGGAATTGTGGAGCAGATCAATGGCACGATCAAGGCCAGAATAGCAAAAGTTTGTTCCTCAACGACCCTGAGTTGGCCTGACGCCCTGCCATTGGTTCTCATGAGCCTTCGTAGTACCCCAGACAGAAGAACGGGGTTGTCACCGCATGAGGTGTTAATGGGGAGAGCAATGAGGCTGCCATCTGTCCCAACTACTGCACTGTTAAATATCACAGATGATATGATCCTGGACTATTGTAAGGGGCTGTCTGACGCCATTCGTTCTGTGTCCCTTCAGGTGCAGGCTGCCGAGGTTCCATCGTGCCAGGGCCCGTGTCATGACCTGTATCCTGGGGACTGGGTCCTGGTGAAAAAACATGTGAGAAGAAGCTGCTTGGATATTCGTTGGCGTGGGCCCTTCCAGATCATCCTGATCACGAACACGGCTGTGAAGGTGGGAGGCCTGCCCAATTGGATCCACGCGTCACATACGCGAAGGGTTCCAGCACCTCGGGAAGAAACAGCTCCTCTCTCGGATAGACGTCCAGCAGAGGACCGAGAAGCCATAGAGGGGGCTAGCCAAGCTGTAGAGGTGCCAGCGGAAGCAGGGAACGAGTCTGACCAAGCTGAGGACGGTCAGTACAACAGCGAAACAGACGACGCTACAGAAGGAGAAAGTAGCTGGGAGTACGAGTCAGACACTGACAGGTCTGACAGAGAGCGAGAACAGACAAGAAGGAGAAGGAGTAGAAGGGCACGTGGAGAAGCTAATTGGCCGCAAAGAAGGAGCTCTAGCCTGAGGTCAACTCCAGAGGTAACCCTTCCTCCGATATCAGAAGACTCAGACCCGGAAGAAGGTGCTCAGGGCGCTGAAGCACCGGACCGAAGAAGGTCAAGAAGAGTGCGTGTGCCTAACAGAAGATACTCCACACCTGAGTGGACATATCTGGCGACAAATGTCTGTGAAACAGGAGACAGGGAGGATCCGAGCGGTGGTGGTGTCCAGTTCTGAGCCCATCGTCACCGTGGAAATACGACTGTTGGTACCCGGAGTCGAACAAGAAGGGTCACTAACATTCATGCTCCCCAGACCTCCCCGCCTCAGCAAGTTAAAACACATGTTTCTCTCAGAATTGCAATTCCCCGACTTTGGTACAACGATAACAGCACATGAAGAGCACAATCTTCGTTTGGAAATACTGAACTTTGCTATCGAAGCTGCAGGCACAAACCTGATAGTAGACTGTTAAAGGACTTTGTAAATAAAGCGAGCAGAAAAAGAAGATTACCTAGCGCCCAGGAAGCAGAGAATTTTAGGGAACTTCCCTTGAGTTGATGGAGAAGGGCTAGGGTTGTCTTTATTGAACTGTTAAAGGACTTTTGCGAAGAAGGTTGTCAGCTTCCAGTTGTGTGGATTCTAAAGACAAAAGGATTAAAAAGAGACTGTAAAGGAACGAGAAGAAAAGAACTTTTTGCTAAGATAAGAGAGAGCCATATTGTCTGACGAAATGGAAGCCGGCACCCAGAACCGCAGAGCTAAATGTATAATAGGTACACTAATAGTAGGAGTGATAATATTGATAGCTTTAGTGGTAACAATTTCTTATGTAAAGGGACATGAGGAAGAGGCAAAGGTAACTGATGTGAAATCTGTAGAAACGCTTACACCTACTGTTGCTGGTGAGAAAAGGGAAAACACTCAAGAGAAAGCGTTATTAGCTGCAGAAGCCCGCAGGTTACACGTAGATGAGTCCCAAGGAGACTTTAGGTCAAATGCTTATGCTAAACTCTTATATGAATACGTGGATGCCATGGAGGTTAAGGACTGTTACGTCTGCATGCAGTTGCCGGCGTCTGTAGATGAAGGCATTAGATATCATCACCTCCCGCTGACATATGGCATTACATGTAGCTTATTGCTTAGTATATTTTATGAGAGAGATAGTTTTGAATACTATTTCTCCAACTATGATTCAGTGTTGCCAGAAGTCCCAAATTATAAGCAGATGAACAAATGGGACTACTGGAAGAGTGAAGACAGATTGGCCAAGTTCTTCATTCCTTGGATTACCTTAGATACTTCACATGCCCGTAGAAATAACCTGACATGCAAAGTGTCAGAAGTCGAGAAGAAGTTCATAGGGCAGGTGGATGATCGTTACAGGAGACAAAAGATTTTGAAAAAATCAGGACAATGGAAAACAGATTGGACCGAGGAAGAGAAGGCACACAAGAGAAAGGGTAGTAGTGGTCCAATAGCTTTAGATAAGACGCAGAGAGGAAAGCTATGTCTTCACCGAGCCAAAACGTATTATGAAAATGTATACGTGGGAGAAGTCGACTGTGAACATGCTTTCAATATAGAGTACTATACTAAAGATTTCCTGAAGGGAATGCAAGTGATTCCAAATGTGTATTTTGTATGTGGAAGAAATGCCTACGTGAGACTACCTGACAACTGGTATGGATCATGTTACCTAGCAATTGTCTTCCCCAAAATATATCATGCACAAGACTTAGAGATCATTGAGGGCAAGACATCATCGAGGGGAAGGAGGGATATAGGAGATGCAGAAATGGTTGGAGATGTTTTTGGAGCTATGTTCCCTCTTTTGGGTCTAATCCTTAATGATGTTAAAATTAGACGACTGGCAACAGTCGTCGACAGGTTGTCTGCCAGCACTGCTCAGTCCTTAATGCTGGTAGAAGGAGAGATGCAATCGATAAGGGCTATGGTTCTTCAGAACCGTCTTGCGTTAGATGTCCTACTAGCAAAAGAGGGCGGAGTCTGTAAGGCTTTGAAGGTCCAGGAATGTTGTACTTACATTCCAGACAATTCAAAGCCCCTTGAGAAAGTTATTAGGAACATAACTGATATTCACAAGGAGATCGAAGACTTGAGTAGAGAAAATGTCTGGGAAACGGTGGGCCACGGAATGAGTAAAGTTGGAGGGTGGATTTCCACCTTAGGCAAAAGCTTTGTGTGGTATATACTGAAACCTATCATCATAATATTGATCTGTGGGATCATAGTGTGGGGATTGGTGAGGGTATTCAAATGGTATAGAGCAAAAAGGTCAGAAAGGGCCCAAAGAGAGCAGCTGCAGAGATTGGCTGCCATACAAGATAATCAGTACAGGAGTCTGAGGGCTCTGGAAGCGCAGAGACAAGTTATGCTACCAATAACTGCAGTTTAAATGTTAGTGATGACCCCGAGAGGTCATCAAAGGGGGGAACTGAGAGAGCGCAAACTGACCTAAATGTATGAGTGCATCACACTTACTCGTAGTAAGCACAAATCATGAGGAGAAATGCCATGAGTGCTAGTAATATCTGCAATTATATTCTGAATGTATAGCTAATGTAGAGATTTAAGTAGAAGTGGAACTAATACAGAAATGTGTGACACTATATGATTTTATTAGATGTGATTATTCCTGAATCCATGTCGTGTAGCTGTTAAAATGTAAGATGGCATGTGGTTAAACGCAGAATGTGGTAGGCCTCAGGGCCAGAGCTAAAAGGGAAGGTGTTTCTTTTCACGACATAGATTGTACTAATGTTTTGGTCATTGCATTAATGGGCCATGATTTATAGATGTGTATACTGAATAATAGAATAAGAGTATTAACATGCTTTAATTAATGAAGAAGTTGAATGCTATAATTATTATGAGAAATGCTGTAGGCCTGAAATGTTTTAACATTGATTTACACGTACATGTCTGGGCCAAGAAATGTTGCGAACCTTTTTGGAAGTCTATGAGAGTTGGGATCTTGGCTGCAGATGTCTGTCTGCAAGAGAAAAGGGGGAATCCAATTATAAATAAAATGAATAGAGGTCTGTTCAGTAGACGGCCCAGACATGGAGGAGGGTTCCGGAATGTTTAAGGGGTATCAGCGGGCCGGAGAAGAGTCTGAGAAGCAAGGTCAACTCCAACGTATGAGGCCCAATACAAAGCAGCATGGAAAAAGCCAGAAGCTACACCACGTGAGGGGCGTCTCACAAGGGGCGTCTCAAATGTTGTTGACTGTTTTGTATTAGGGACAGCACCCTTGGGTGGAGTTAGAGCAGATACCTGAGGACCCTTTAGAGAGCGGATGGGTAGGCAGAGAGGGGTCATGACTGGAGAACTATAGGTTTTCACCAAGAGACTTAGAGTGAGTGACTTCCCTTGGGGGTCATTCACTGCTGACACCTTTGTTAGGTTGGGATTTGGTTAAGTAGGGATACCATCTAGAGCAGGGTAGGGACAGCCTAACCTGTGCGTTTTCCTCCAACTTAAATGAAGGAGAGATATGCGTCAATGCTGATAGCTTTATTATTCTTAGAACTTGTGTTAGTAATTTCCGTTGCTCGTCTGAGGGCTTTCAGAGAGCACATGTATGTAGTTGGACCTGTGTATCTCGTGAATCTCATTCTGAGATGCCTGTACTTGCAGCTTATCCTATCCTTACAATAAACTTTTGAAAGCTAGAAGTTGTTTGTGATCTTTGGGAGCGAAGTCCTTTATTGGGTGAACTAGCTTGGTAATGGATGCACTTTCTTCCTCAAAGACAGGCAACAAAGGTTCAGTCGACCAGATCGAGGTTTAGGTCAATAGTGATAAGGTATCGATCAAAATCTCGCCCTTCCAGCTCCAATGCGTATTTGCTCTTCGGAATAAAAGTAATACATAAAGATTCATAAAGTAAGAAATGGAAGAGTGAGGGTGAAGCACAACTTGTAGAAACTACTTTTACAAACAGTATTGTTTCCCACCACTACATGGTGAAGCCCGGCGTCACCATTCTTCAGGATGGCTCAGTGAGCTGAATGCTCACTGTTGACAACATTGTAAGCGTCACCCCAGCTAGTTCCAGTTTATAATTATTGACTTGGTTACTAACTGGTAATCTTCATTACTCCGAGTCATAATCTTCCTCGTCACAATCCTGACCTTGGAGCACTCTGTGTTCGAGGCACAGCATTAACCCATTTTAAAAAATCCTTACCCGCAATCGTGATCCGACAGGAAGTACCTGTCACGTGACCTATAAGGGTGTGGCAACCCCAACAAATTGTTAAGACCAAAAAAAGAAACAATATCACTTGAGAAACCCAAACGAGACCCAAACCAGGCCCACAGACATGTACGGGTCACACCGTTTTCTCATTTGTTCGTCCTCCAACTCCCAAGGGAGGGAGGGATTCAGGACTGTGACAAGTAAGACTATATCTCGGAGTAGTGAAGATTAGCGTTAAGTAATTGAGTCATTACCTTCCTTCTCCGTCCTCCTCGTCACAGTCCTGACCTTTACCAAAGCACTGGATGAAAACTCACAAAGATGCCAAGAAAAATGTATTTCGCTCAAATGCAAATCAGTGAACTGAAGTAAGAACAGATGAACCAAAATCCCCAGAAAAAAGCTCTCCCATTCCATCCTCAATTTATAATGTGAGATAAAGGTATGAGGGGAAGAGCATGTATCTGCTGCACAAATGCCCCTCAATGAGGCACCCTTAAAAGATGCCCATGAGGAAGCGACTCCCCTGGTTGAGTGCCCCTGAACAACAGGAGGAAGGGAAACCCCTGAGTGCAGATAGGCAAAGGAAAAATCAGACCTGACCCAGCAAGAACGAGTTGCTGTCGCAGAGTGATGACCCCTCCTTACCTACCCAAGCGTAACCTAAAAAATCCACCTTATGAATAGAGGCAGTTCTCTTCAGATAAATAGCAAGAGCCCTTGTAAGATTTAGAGAATGAAGCAGAACCTCTGAGGACGGGGAAGGAAAAAAAGGCAGGGAGCACAATATCCTGAGCCAAATGAAAAGGAGAAGGAACGCCGGGACAGGGCGAAGGGCCACCTGATCAGGAGAAAACCTCAAATAGGGAGAGTGAGAAAGCAATGCCCCAATCTCCCCCAGATGCCGATCTGAGAAGATCACAGCCAGAAAACAAACCTTAAGGGTAAGAAATTCCAGTGACACCATGGAAAGTGGCTAAAAGGGAGAACTCTGCAATGCATTAAGGGCAAGTGGCAGATCCGAAGGAGGAACAGGGGAAAATACCACTGGTCCCTTGAGGTAGAAACTACAAAGAAGGTTTGAGGCTACGGGAGGAGAGCAGGGGTTCTGATAGCCTTGATATAAGCCCACTGACTATGCAGATCAAAACAGAGAGCCCCAACAGAAACACATCCCGCAACGCAAGAACTCTAGAATCAAACCAACCTCACAAGAGTCTGGGAGAGCCCCCCGCAAAGAAAACCAGACAGAGAAATTATTCCAGTGCCTCTCATAGATATGAAGAGTGCTGAGATTTTTAAATTCTAGATGGAGATAGCCACCTCAGAGGAACAATCCAAAGTGACTAGCATCCTCCTTTCAATTTCCAAATGCCCAAAGCCAGCTGCCTGATGGAACTGTGGGACATATGGGGACATCAGAGTGGAGAAGGGGCCACTGGAAACCTCCAAGGGGGAGCAACGGCCAGACGGTACAGAAAGGGGAGCCATGGGTGCGGACTCCAAAATTGATCTACCAATATTACCATCACCCTCTCCCCCCTGAACTTTTCCAAAACCCTGCTGAGAGGGGAAAAGGGGGGAAAGAAGAGTCTGCGGCCAGGGGAAATTCATTGCATCCATCCTCCCGGCAAGGAATAAGGGAGCAAGATTTCAGAAGAAGGGCATCCTGTGAAGAAGCAAAAAGGTCAAGCCATGGAATCTCAAACCTCTCCAAAATCTCCTGAAAAATCAGAGGTGTCAGGGACATGGACACCGAGGAAGGGATCTGGCGACTCAGCTGGTCCGTACACCCATTCTTCCTCTCTGGCAGATTAACAGCAGTCAAACCCAACAGACTGTCCACTGTCCAGGTCCCTATATGATCCACCAGGAGTGCCAGAAGAGGAGAGTGAGTCGCCCTCAAATTATTTAGATAGACTTGGGCCACTTGATTGTGCTTCGTGATCTGAATAAACTTCCCCTTGAGAAGAGTGGCCAAGTGCAGAAGAGCTTTGAATAGTGCCGCTAGTTCCTTCCAGTCGAAGTCATCCAGCTTTCTGCAGGTGACCAAAATCCCTGGGAAAAAAGAGCCTTGAACATGGCCCCCCAACTCCTAGGGCTTCCATCAGGTGTCAGGGAACAGTGTAACGGTGGGCCCAAGGGCACCCCTTTCGCTAAGCTGCAGCCACCACTGACGCTGCAAGGCAGACACAGGAACCACTGCGTTGTAATCCTGGGACCTCGGGTTCCTGTGTGCTACAAGATAGTAAGTTACCTTGAAGAGCTGCCTGCGAGCCCAGGGAACTATAAACAGGGCGGTGCGCATGCCCCCTGAACCAGGGTTGGATTGAGATTAAAAATGGGCGCGGGCACGCAAAAAAAAGTGGCCCACCTTTGCATATTGCCTTTCTGCAAAACACTGCTTCTGCAACATTTTATAAAAAAAGGTAGGGGGTGGGCTTTAAAAAAATGCACGGATACGTTTACACCGGTGAAACTCACCTGAAAGGCAAGGGACCACTTTTGCTCAGGCCCTCTGCCCCCTCGCTCAATCTGCATACATTAATGGGCCGACCAAGCGAGAGAAAGGGAGTGACACCTCTGCCGTTGATAAAAGGGAGGTTATGGATGCCCATCTGCCTCCAGAAAGGCCACTCGGGAACCCACTGGGCCGCTGTCGGCATGGAACAACTCAGAAACCGCCCAAATCAGCCCCAGGCTGCTCAGAAAAGCAGCCCACAGCTGGAGCTCGGACACCGGTCCCTCGGGCATTGCCCGAGTGCCCGCATTGCCTATCCGACGCTGCCCTGAACTCTCAACCAGTCCTTTTCTGAAGCTGACTGAGCTGCCAGGAGAGTCCCAAGATGAGACCTGAGACGGTGTTGACGTAGCGGTGGAAGAAACACATTTCCCAACTTCATATTGAAAAGTGCTCCAAAGAACAGGAGCTCCTGAGATGGGATTTGTGGAGATTCGCATTGAGCTTTCTTTTTTTGTTGCTACAGGCACCCCAAGTGGGAAGGGTATGCCCAGGCGTGGGTCCTGTGCTCACAGTGCTACTGGATTCAAGCTAGCCTGGCTGATGAGGGGTGATGCCCCGAAACCGGTCACAGGATGCTTGTTTCTGGTCCAGGGAAGACATAGCTTGGCAGTTCGGGCTGGACTGTTCCAATGAGGAGCAGGGTCAAGACTGATTTGCATATGGCTGGGTCCAAACTGGAATGGCGTGGGGAACAAAAATTCGATGGATTTAGGCCCAGATCTCTGTACTGGGGGTGACTATTTGACAAGGTTCAGCATTCCGTCCCTCATCTTTTTGTGTTGCTAAAATCACTTAATCTCCCTGTGCCTGTAAAAAAATGAATGTGTCCTTGTGTAATGTAACTGGTGCTCATGTAAAGTAACCCAATACTTTCGGGCCGATCTACCTCTTTCAAAAGTCATGAGCAGGGCATTCAGTGCTCTGAGCTGCGCCCCCTCCGGGCCATACCATTCCTACCACCCCAGCCAGTGTGAGGGGCACAGTGCACTTGTCTCTGCTTCAAAAAGTTGAGGTTACATCAGAGGAGACTCTTTTATTCACCCTTTCTAATTAAATAAGAGACAGCCTGCCATGGTCAAACAAGCCTCCTCTCCTACCAAGAGAGCTGCCTGCTCCAGGCGTGTCGCACGTGCGCTTTCTAATGGAGTTCGCCTTTGTACAGAAGTAATATAACATCTTCATGTTTCTGCAAAAAGCATCTTCTACCAACAAAAACTCACGTTCAGCTCCGTAAACCGCAGCCAGGTCGCAAGTTGAAGGACATAGGAGGACATTCAGTGTCAGGACACCCGGAGCCTGTAGGTGGCGCTGCGGCCACAGAGATTCACTAGCAGCTTACAGACACAGCGCATAACCTGCATTCTCAAAGCTGAGCAGTAGTAAACAGACTGGACTTCTGTTGCATCCCCCTTCTGCCTCACCCAGTCGCTCTGTTGAATGCCAGGTGCAAAGGCGTGCTCCGCGGGCAGAATTTCAGGGTTTGATAGGCTCGGCTGTTTATTATATTGTTTTACTGCCCAGGTGACTACAGCCATTGCTCGTGGCAGTTGTGAGTCTGGTGGAGGGGTGTTAGGTGGAGGTGCCTGGTTTCTGATTGGTGCTTGCGGCGTCTGCGTGCCACAGACAGCAGGTGGCGCCATTTATCCACTGGTGTGCGGGGGTGGCGTGGTTGGTTGGGGTGAGTTAGTGCAGCCCTGATGTTATTATGTGCATGCTGCTACTCACAGGGTTCACTTTCCCTACTATTAGAAATATAGGACTACAAGTCCCAGACGGCTGAGGGGGAAAACACAGGACTGAGAGAGCTACTCACTACTGACACGCAAACTTGAGACGCCTTCCTGTGATGTCACAGCGCGTCACTAACATATACAAAGCTGAGGGAGCAGGGAATAGCTTGGGTCGCCAACTAGATCATGTGAAGATGGACATAGCGCTAGTAGCAGTCTGACGTCCACTTTCCAATCAGGGCCGGACTGGCCGTAGTGGGCACTGGGCATTTCCCTGGTGGGCCAGAAGGGTGGGGCCGGTTTTTGACCCGTGGGGGATAGGTTTGCAGTGCAGCAGTGCTGCAAAATCAGCCCCCTGTAACAAAAGTGAAAGCTGTGCTTCTCAGTAGCACAACCCCCCTCAATCCCCCTTCCCATGACCGGTTTAGTGGTTGTGCCAGGGCTGGTTTCTGTTCCCATTCCGCCCGTACTTCCAGTCCTCTGCACCATCCAGCCCGATCCGGCAGCTGTCATGGCCGCTCCTATGTGAAAGGAACGGTAGCTAAAGTTGGATGGACCAATCCCTGCCGCCCCCCAAGGCCAAATATAGAAGTCTGGAAAACTGGAATTTGGAAAGTGGGGTGTCATTGGTAAGGAGGAACAATGCTAGCGTCTGTCCGCGGGGGAGAACCGCCATGTATTCTTCTAGGGCTTAAATGAGACAGCAGAAGGAGCCAGGAACCTTGTTAAGCGGGATACGATCCCCAACTCCCACCTGGCCGGTTTTAGAAAAAGGCAAGATGGCTGCCAGGGCTCCACCAGGCCAGTTCACGCCTTCAAAACAAAGGTCCTGATGTACCAGGAAACCTTTTTGCGATTCCCTAATTGCGAATCCTATACAAAAGTGTGTTGAACACTTTCTGGATTCTCAGTGGGTCTTAAATGACCTATCTCATGAATAATAATGAGGTAGGTAGCAATTTGTGACCCATTGGCAATGGCTAGCACTCACAGGGATGGTGGCCTGCTGGTATCAGGATGCCACAAACAGTTATATTATGGTAACACGATAACTGCTGTCCTAGCTCAGGCAACGTCAACAGTGTGAAAGATCGTGAACTCCGCCCCCCAACCACATACCGTCGTCTTACTGGCTGCGCTGTTAACTCCACCCACATTCCTTCCCTCCAATGAGGCAATATTCTGCACTGGCCCCTGTATCTGGACCTCCCCTTGAATTGGGCCATTAAGCACCTTGCCTTCTTAAAGTTGTCTTCTGCCTCCCCGAGAAAGCTGGAGGCAGCCCCCCAGTCTTACACAGCCAAGGAAGAACCCTAACAAGAGCAGCAAGAGGTCAGGCTGAGGCCCACATTTTGGAAATAGATTGGAATGCAGCTCTTGACACTCTGTAGAGGTCCCTTACCCACATTTTACCGGGGAACAGCTTTTACAACGTGGGTATTACCACGCGCTGCCATTACTACGCTGCTTTTACAACGCAAGTCGTTTCAACGACTTGCGCTGGAGGGCGCTGTTGGCAAAGGAATAGTTTAATTTTCTATTCCAACACCTTCCCTACTGTCAACGTGGGCTGGAGTTGGAATAGAAAATTAAACTATTCCGCTATCCAGCCCTTACAGCGCAAGTCGTTGTAACGACTTGCGTTGTAAAAACAGCATTGTAATGGCACGCGTGGTAATAGCCCGCGTTGTAGTGACATACACCCCATTTTACCTAAAATTTGGTCTATTCGGTCATTGAGAAAGAGGTAATTTCTCCCCAGATGGCGTAAGTATTCCTTAGATAGCGCTTACTGGATTGCGGAAAAGTGCAAACAGAAATATGTTTACTTAAATATACTTAAACTTATATATGTTTGTTGCAGGATAGGACAAATGATTCATTTATTTATTTAAATGGTCTTTCCTCACACATTTCAGCAGTTTCCCTGCTGACATCAAACAAACAACAGAAGTGAAGAAAACCAATGTGGGCTGGCCACCTAAGTCCTAAATACTCCAAATACTTAGAGTCTTATAGAATCTGTGTTTTACATGTGGTACATGGATTACCGCACATTCAGTGTGTTTGTCTACATACAGTTATGTGGTCTTACCGCCTCAGTGACGCGCAGTAACCCTAAATAATATCAATTAAAGCCGTGAACGCAGCTATCAGAAAAATCCTGGTAGTAACAACACTAGACACATTTGGAAAACTTAGAAAAAACAGTATTTTAGCCTGGAAAACCCCATGCTAGGGTAATACTGGGGATTTCAACTGTGGTATTAACTCAGATACCCCTCGCTTCTGGATGAGAGCCCAAGTATTAAACTGCAGTTATTTTCATCTATTGCTTAAATAATCATTGCATGACATTAGTTTCCACCCGGCTGCTCCCCACCTGCACTTTGTTGTTCTCTCAGATTCCCTTTCAGTCTCCCTTCATTGTGCTGTGTTGGATGTCTTGCCTTCAGTCACTATGCAGATTTTTGAACACTCTCACTGAACCAGTCACTAAGCCTCTTCTGGGGCTAGCAATCCCCAGGGTCTGGTGGAGGTAAGTGACTTATTGATATGTGTTGAATACTGTGAGAAGCCGGCATGGTATATGGTGTACACTTATGTAAATGGGCACCCTGAACCAATCCAGACAACCCTTATGGTGCTTTTAGTGGTCTTAGACTACCTTAGAAAGCTCTCTAAGTGGTAGCAGTGGAGAGCAGCCTTCAGGGTTAGCCCAGAAGGAGTGTAAAGCAGCTTGTTTTACCAGAACACAATCTAAGATGTATAGATTAAGTGAAAAAGAACCACACAGTAAAGTTATAAAATTATGTATTTATTATAGAACACTCACGAACACACACAGATATCTCCTGACCAGAGATATACACAATGCACACAATACTTTTCAATATAAACAGGTAAGTAGTATGAAATACACTACAATGGGGGTGGGGTCGCACACTACTCACACACCAGCGGGATCGCCCCTAAGGACTGTGGTAAGTGTAGTTTGTGTTCCGCGATGCATCTTCTTTCGATTCTCTGCTATCTTCGCTATCTTCGCCATCCCTGGACACGTGTTTCGGGGTATTTACCCCTCATCAGCAGGGATTAGGCCGTGTTCTGGGGTTGCCGGTGGATACCAAATATTGCCAGGTTTAGTACCACTCAGGCGTGCAGGTGCGGGGTCCCAGGCTCGTCAGCCAACTGCTCGAGGGAGCTTTAACATTACAATGGGGGTGGGGTCGCACACTACTCACACACCAGCGGGATCGCCCCTAAGGACTGTGGTAAGTGTAGTTCGTGTTCCGCGATGCATCTTCTTTCGATTCTCTGCTATCTTCGCTATCTTCGCCATCCCTGGACACGTGTTTCGGGGTATTTACCCCTCATCAGCAGGGATTAGGCCGTGTTCTGGGGTTGCCGGTGGCTGCCAAATATTGCCAGGTTTAGTACCACTCAGGCGCGCAGGTGCGGGGTCCCAGGCTCGTCAGCCAACTGCTCGAGGGAGCTTTAACATTACAATGGGGGTGGGGTCCCACACTACTCACACACCAGCGGGATTGCCCCTAAGGACTGTGGTAAGTGTAGTTCGTGTTCCGCGATGCATCTTCTTTCGATTCTCTGCTATCTTCGCTATCTTCGCCATCCCTGGACACGTGTTTCGGGGTATTTACCCCTCATCAGCAGGGATTAGGCCATGTTCTGGGGTTGCCGGTGGCTGCCAAATATTGCCAGGTTTAGTACCACTCAGGCGCGCAGGTGCGGGGTCCCAGGCTCGTCAGCCAACTGCTCGAGGGAGCTTTAACATTACAATGGGGGTGGGGTCGCACACTACTCACACACCAGCGGGATCGCCCCTAAGGACTGTGGTAAGTGTAGTTCGTGTTCCGCGATGCATCTTCTTTCGATTCTCTGCTATCTTCGCCATCCCTGGACACGTGTTTCGGGGTATTTACCCCTCATCAGCAGGGATTAGGCCGTGTTCTGGGGTTGCCGGTGGCTGCCAAATATTGCCAGGATTAGTACCACTCAGGCGCGCAGGTGCGTGGTCCCAGGCTCGTCAGCCAACTGCTCGAGGGAGCTTTAATATTACAATGGGGGTGGGGTCGCACACTACTCACACACCAGCGGGATCGCCCCTAAGGACTGTGGTAAGTGTAGTTCGTGTTCCGCGATGCATCTTCTTTCGATTCCCTGCTATCTTCGCTATCTTCGCCATCCCTGGACACGTGTTTTGGGGTATTTACACCTCATCAGCAGGGATTAGGCCGTGTTCTGGGGTTGCCGGTGGCTGCCAAATATTGCCAGGTTAAGTACCACTCAGGTGCGCAGGTGCGGGGTCCCAGGCTCGTCAGCCAACTGCTCGAGGGAGCTTTAACATTACAATGGGGGTGGGGTCGCACACTACTCACACACCAGCGGGATCGCCCCTAAGGACTGTGGTAAGTGTAGTTCGTGTTCCGCGATGCATCTTCTTTCGATTCTCTGCTATCTTCGCTATCTTCGCCATCCCTGGATACGTGTTTCGGGGTATTTACCCCTCATCAGTAGGGATTAGGCCGTGTTCTGGGGTTGCCGGTGGCTGCCAAATATTGCCAGGTTTAGTACCACTCAGGCGCGCAGGTGCGGGGTCCCAGGCTCGTCAGCCAACTGCTCGAGGGAGCTTTAACAATACAATGGGGGTGGGGTCGCACACTACTCACACACCAGCAGGATCGCCCCTAAGGACTGTGGTAAGTGTAGCTCGTGTTCCGCGATGCATCTTCTTTCAATTCTCTGCTATCTTCGCTATCTTCGCCATCCCTGGACACGTGTTTCGGGGTATTTACCCCTCATCAGCAGGGATTAGGCCATGTTCTGGGGTTGCCGGTGGCTGCCAAATATTGCCAGGTTTAGTACCACTCAGGCGCGCAGGTGCGGGGTCCCAGGCTCGTCAGCCAACTGCTCGAGGGAGCTTTAACATTACAATGGGGGTTGGGTCGCACTCTACTCACACACCAGCGGGATCGCCCCAAAGGACTGTGGTAAGTGTAGTTCGTGTTCCGCGATGCATCTTCTTTCGATTCTCTGCTATCTTCGCTATCTTCGCCATCCCTGGACACGTGTTTCGGGGTATTTACCCCTCATCAGCAGGGATTAGGCCGTGTTCTGGGGTTGCCGGTGGCTGCCAAATATTGCCAGGTTTAGTACCACTCAGGCGCGCAGGTGCGGGGTCCCAGTCTCGTCAGCCAACTGCTCGAGGGAGCTTTAACATTACAATGGGGGTGGGGTCGCACACAACTCACACACCAGCGGGATCGCCCCTAAGGACTGTGGTAAGTGTAGTTCGTGTTCCGCGATGCATCTTCTTTCGATTCTCTGCTATCTTCACTATCTTCGCCATCCCTGGACACGTGTTTCGGGGTATTTACCCCTCATCAGCTGGGATTAGGCCGTGTTCTGGGGTTGCCGGTGGCTGCCAAATATTGCCAGGTTTAGTACCACTCAGGCGCGCAGGTGCGGGGTCCCAGGCTCGTCAGCCAACTGCTCGAGGGAGCTTTAACATAACAATGGGGGTGGGGTCGCACACTACTCACACACCAGCGGGATCGCCCCTAAGGACTGTGGTAAGTGTAGTTCGTGTTCCGCGATGCATCTTCTTTCGATTCTCTGCTATCTTCGCTATCTTCGCCATCCCTGGACATGTGTTTTGGGGTATTTACCCCTCATCAGCAGGGATTAGGCCGTGTTCTGGGGTTGCCGGTGGCTGCCAAATATTGCCAGGTTTAGTACCACTCAGGCGCGCAGGTGCGGGGTCCCAGGCTCGTCAGCCAACTGCTCGAGGGAGCTTTAACATTACAATGGGGGTGGGCTCGCACACTACTCACACACCAGCAGGATCGCCCCTAAGGACTGTGAACAGGGATGGCGAAGACAGCGAAGACAGCAGAAGATCGAAAGATGATGCATCGCGGAACACATATGTGGGAGAGGTGTGGCGTGGCGGCCAGGGCGACTGACGCTGGAATCTGGGGACCACGGTTCGATCCCCGGCTCCGGCGGCAGGTTAGCCCAGCACCATGTGACTCTGGGCAATAGCTCGCTTAATCTTCCCGACGGCCCCTAGCGCCTAGAGACCCTTACGGGTGATTGTGCGCTTTACAAATGTGGACTTTACATAACTACATTAACCAGAGTCCTTAGGGGCAACACCGCCGGTGTGTGAATAGTGTGCGACCCCACCCCCTTTTTGTAACATTAAGCTCCCTTGAGCCGCCGGCTGACGAGCCTGGGACCCCGCACCTACGCGCCTGAGTGGTACTATACCTGGCAGATATTTGGCAGCCATCGGCAACCCCAGAACATGGCCTATCCCTGCTGATGAGGGGTGATACCCCGAAACACGTGTCCAGGGATGGCGAAGACAGCGAAGACAGCAGAAGATCGGAAGATGATACATCGCGGAACACATAACTACATTAACCAGAGTCCTTAGGGGCGACACCGCCGGTGTGTGAGTAGTGTGCGACCCCACCCCCTTTTTGTAACATTAAGCTCCCTTGAGCCGCCAGCTGACGAGCCTGGGACCCCGCACCTATGCGCCTGAGTGGTACTATACCTGGCAGATATTTGGCAGCCATCGGCAACCCCAGAACATGGCCTATCCCTGCTGATGAGGGGTGATACCCTGAAACACGTGTCCAGGGATGGCGAAGACAGCGAAGACAGCAGAAGATCGAAAGATGATGCATCGCGGAACACATAACTACATTAACCAGAGTCCTTAGGGGCGACACCGCCGGTGTGTGAGTAGTGTGCGACCCCACCCCCTTTTTGTAACATTAAGCTCCCTTGAGCCGCCGGCTGACGAGCCTGGGACCCCGCACCTACGCGCCGGAGTGGTACTATACCTGGCAGATATTTGGCAGCCATCGGCAACCCCAGAACATGGCCTATCCCTGCTGAAGAGGGGTGATACCCCGAAACACGTGTCCAGGGATGGCGAAGACAGCGAAGACAGCAGAAGATCGAAAGATGATGCATCGCGGAACACATAACTACATTAACCAGAGTCCTTAGGGGCGACACCGCCGGTGTGTGAGTAGTGTGCGACCCCACCCCCTTTTTGTAACATTAAGCTCCCTTGAGCTGCCGGCTGACGAGCCTGGGACCCCGCACCTACGCGCCTGAGTGGTACTATACCTGGCAGATATTTGGCAGCCATCGGCAACCCCAGAACATGGCCTATCCCTGCTGATGAGGGGTGATACCCGGAAACACGTGTCCAGGGATGACGAAGACAGCGAAGACAGCAGAAGATCGCAAGATGATGCATCGCGGAACACATAACTACATTAACCAGAGTCCTTAGGGGCGACACCACCGGTGTGTGAGTAGTGTGTGACCCCACCCCCTTTTTGTAACTTTAAGCTCCCTTGAGCCACCGACTGACGAGTCTGGGACCCCGCACCTACGCGCCTGAGTGGTACTATACCTGGCAGATATTTGGCAGCCATCGGCAACCCCAGAACATGGCCTATCCCTGCTGATGAGGGGTGATACCCCGAAACACGTGTCCAGGGATGGCGAAGACAGCGAAGACAGCAGAAGATCGAAAGATGATGCATCGCGGAACACATAACTACATTAACCAGAGTCCTTAGGGGCGACACCGCCGGTGTGTGAGTAGTGTGCGACCCCACCCCCTTTTTCTAACATTAAGCGCCCTTGAGCCGCTGGCTGACGAGCCTGGGACCCCGCACCTACGCGCCTGAGTGGTACTATACCTGGCAGATATTTGGCAGCCATCGGCAACCCCAGAACATGGCCTATCCCTGCTGAAGAGGGGTGATACCCTGAAACACGTGTCCAGGGATGGCGAAGATAGCGAAGACAGCAGAAGATCGAAAGATGATGCATCGCGGAACACATAACTACATTAACCAGAGTCCTTAGGGGCGACACCGCCGGTGTGTGAGTAGTGTGCGACCCCACCCCCTTTTTGTAACATTAAGCTCCCTTGAGCCGCCGGCTGACGAGCCTGGGACCCCGCACCTACGCGCCGGAGTGGTACTATACCTGGCAGATATTTGGCAGCCATCAGCAACCCCAGAACATGGCCTATCCCTGCTGAAGAGGGGTGATACCCCGAAACACGTGTCCAGGGATGGCGAAGACAGCGAAGACAGCAGAAGATCGAAAGATGATGCATCGCGGAACACATAACTACATTAACCAGAGTCCTTAGGGGCGACACCGCCGGTGTGTGAGTAGTGTGCGACCCCACCCCCTTTTTGTAACATTAAGCTCCCTTGAGCTGCCGGCTGACGAGCCTGGGACCCCGCACCTACGCGCCTGAGTGGTACTATACCTGGCAGATATTTGGCAGCCATCGGCAACCCCAGAACATGGCCTATCCCTGCTGATGAGGGGTGATACCCGGAAACACGTGTCCAGGGATGACGAAGACAGCGAAGACAGCAGAAGATCGCAAGATGATGCATCGCGGAACACATAACTACATTAACCAGAGTCCTTAGGGGCGACACCACCGGTGTGTGAGTAATGTGTGACCCCACCCCCTTTTTGTAACATTAAGCTCCCTTGAGCCGCCGGCTGACGAGCCTGGGACCCCGCACCTACGCGCCTGAGTGGTACTATACCTGGCAGATATTTGGCAGCCATCGGCAACCCCAGAACATGGCCTATCCCTGCTGATGAGGGGTGATACCCCGAAACACGTGTCCAGGGATGGCGAAGACAGCGAAGACAGCAGAAGATCGAAAGATGATGCATCGCGGAACACATAACTACATTAACCAGAGTCCTTAGGGGCGACACCGCCGGTGTGTGAGTAGTGTGCGACCCCACCCCCTTTTTGTAACATTAAGCTCCCTTGAGCCGCTGGCTGACGAGCCTGGGACCCCGCACCTACGCGCCTGAGTGGTACTATACCTGGCTGATATTTGGCAGCCATCGGCAACCCCAGAACATGGCCTATCCCTGCTGAAGAGGGGTGATACCCCGAAACACGTGTCCAGGGATGGCGAAGACAGTGAAGACAGCAGAAGATCGAAAGATGATGCATCGCGGAACACATAACTACATTAACCAGAGTCCTTAGGGGCGACACCGCCGGTGTGTGAGTAGTGTGCGACCCCACCCCCTTTTTGTAACATTAAGCTCCCTTGAGCCGCCGGCTGACGAGCCTGGGACCCCGCACCTACGCGCCTGAGTGGTACTATACCTGGCAGATATTTGGCAGCCATCGGCAACCCCAGAACATGGCCTATCCCTGCTGATGAGGGGTGATACCCCGAAACACGTGTCCAGGGATGGCGAAGACAGCGAAGACAGCAGAAGATCGAAAGATGATGCATCGCGGAACACATAACTACATTAACCAGAGTCCTTAGGGGCGACACCGCCGGTGTGTGAGTAGTGTGTGACCCCACCCCCTTTTTGTAACATTAAGCTCCCTTGAGCCGCCGGCTGACGAGCCTGGGACCCCGCACCTACGCGCCTGAGTGGTACTATACCTGGCAGATATTTGGCAGCCATCGGCAACCCCAGAACATGGCCTATCCCTGCTGATGAGGGGTGATACCCCGAAACACGTGTCCAGGGATGGCAAAGTCAGCGAAGACAGCAGAAGATCGAAAGATGATGCATCGCGGAACACATAACTACATTAACCAGAGTCCTTAGGGGCAACACCGCCGGTGTGTGAGTAGTGTGCGACCCCACCCCCTTTTAGTAACATTAAGCTCCCTTGAGCCGCTGGCTGACGAGCCTGGGACCCCGCACCTACGCGCCTGAGTGGTACTATACCTGGCAGATATTTGGCAGCCGTCGGCAACCCCAGAACATGGCCTATCCCTGCTGATGAGGGGTGATACCCCGAAACACGTATCCAGGGATGGCGAAGACAGCGAAGACAGCAGAAGATCGAAAGATGATGCATCGCGGAACACATAACTACATTAACCAGTGTCCTTAGGGGCGACACCGCCGGTGTGTGAGTAGTGTGCAACCCCACCCCCTTTTTGTAACATTAAGCTCCCTTGAGCCGCCGGCTGACGAGCCTGGGACCCCGCACATACGCGCCTGAGTGGTACTATACCTGGCAGATATTTGGCAGCCATCGGCAACCCCAGAACATGGCCTATCCCTGCTGATGAGGGGTGATACCCCGAAACACATGTCCAGGGATGGCGAAGACAGCGAAGACAGCAGAAGATCGAAAGATGATGCATCGCGGAACAAATAACTACATTAATCAGAGTCCTTAGGGGCGACACCGCCGGTGTGTGAGTAGTGTGCGAGCCGCCGGCTGACGAGCCTGGGACCCCGCACCTACGCGCCTGAGTGGTACTATACCTGGCAGATATTTGGCAGCCATCGGCAACCCCAGAACATGGCCTATCCCTGCTGATGAGGGGTGATACCCCGAAACACGTGTCCAGGGATGGCGAAGACAGCGAAGACAGCAGAAGATCGAAAGATGATGCATCGCGGAACACATAACTACATTAACCAGAGTCCTTAGGGGCGACACCGCCGGTGTGTGAATAGTGTGTGACCCCACCCCCTTTTTGTAACATTAAGCTCCCTTGAGCTGCTGGCTGACGAGCCTGGGACCCCGCACCTACGCGCCTGAGTGGTACTATACCTGGCAGATATTTGGCAGCCGTCGGCAACCCCAGAACATGGCCTATCCCTGCTGATGAGGGGTGATACCCCGAAACACGTATCCAGGGATGGCGAAGACAGCGAAGACAGCAGAAGATCGAAAGATGATGCATCGCGGAACACATAACTACATTAACCAGAGTACTTAGGGGCGACACCGCCGGTGTGTGAGTAGTGTGCGACCCCACCCCCTTTTTGTAACATTAAGCTCCCTTGAGCCGCCGGCTGACGAGCCTGGGACCCCGCACCTACGCGCCTGACTGGTACTATACCTGGCAGATATTTGGCAGCCATCGGCAACCCCAGAACATGGCCTATCCCTGCTGATGAGGGGTGATACCCCGAAACACGTGTCCAGGGATGGCGAAGACAGCGAAGACAGCAGAAGATCGAAAGATGATGCATCGCGGAACAAATAACTACATTAATCAGAGTCCTTAGGGGCGACACCGCCGGTGTGTGAGTAGTGTGCGAGCCGCCGGCTGACGAGCCTGGGACCCCGCACCTACGCGCCTGAGTGGTACTATACCTGGCAGATATTTGGCAGCCATCGGCAACCCCAGAACATGGCCTATCCCTGCTGATGAGGGGTGATACCCCGAAACACGTGTCCAGGGATGGCGAAGACAGCGAAGACAGCAGAAGATCGAAAGATGATGCATCGCGGAACACATAACTACATTAACCAGAGTCCTTAGCGGCGACACCGCCGGTGTGTGAGTAGTGTGCGACCCCACCCCCTTTTTGTAGTATGAAATACACAGTGGTCGCCAGGGGGAGACCAAACCATATACTAAAATCGTGGTATGTGAACCACGACTTGACTCAAGTCTATACCTAGAAGACGTAGAAGTGCCAGGGACCCAAGGAACCACCCGAGTTAAGTAGCCTGGAACCCCACAGAGGCCGTGGGCAGAGTGGGAACATGACAGCGGTCTCAATAAAAGTCAATGGGTAAGTCGCGGTTGCTATTTTAAAGAAGAAAGACCCGTCCCAGTGGACCCTGAAGAAACTCAGTGGAAGACAGAAGGTTGGAGAGCCACCCCTCCCGAGGATACCCCGGGAACCAGGATACCTACACCAGGTGTGAAGTGGCGTAGGAAACCACCATAGAACCCAACCGAGGACTTCAGGAAGATGCCGCTGCTGGAGAAGGTGAAAGTATCTAGTGGAACCCAAAGGTGGATTCAAGATGAGAAGTACCTGCAAGCAGAGGGGACAGAGTCTATGCCACTCAGGAGTGACCAGGAGGCACGAAAGATGAATGCCCATCGATGTTGGATGCTGCAGGAGAGATGACTGTGACCTTGGAGCTGTGGCTGTGATGACCAGGCGATGCTGTGGAAGACCAGGAGCGGTAAACGATCTGCACCACATGGGATGTCAAGAGCTGAGGGGTCGGTGTCCGTCCGGTGCACCAACAAGCCTTGGTAACTGCAAACAATGTGGAAAGTGAAGAAGTTGCAGTGTCATGACCAGCAAGGTCCAGGTGTCTCACAACAAGCAGGGAAGTCAGAGCATGCCCCGAGCATGCAGGGGAGCCCACTGAAATTAAATAAGACTCTCAAGAAGACCCACAGGCCGGAGGCGCTGTAGTCACAAGTGGACTTTGAGCAGCTCACCAAAGATGCAGTCCCACTATGCAAGTGATGTGGTGAGGATGAAGATCTGGGTCACTGGAGATGCTTTCGGTTGGGGCTACTTGGAGCCCAAAGATCTTGGTGTAAGGACGCCAACAAGTCTTTGCAACAACAAGTCGATGCCGTGCTTGGGGGTTCGGTTCCTGCAGCTCCGACGAGGAATATTGGCTTCAAACTTAGTGAGAGGACAGGGTAGGCCTCAAGGGATGTGAGGATCCACCAACTGTGCTGCTGAGACTTTCAGAGTCTGTGGGAGCCCAGGATCAGTAGGCCGGTCAGCATAGTTGCAGGGCCTGCAGATGCAGGGGAGTGACTCCTTCACTTCAACGGAGATTCCTTCAGGTGTATTGGATGCCCACAGGCCTTGGAAGTTTCCTGTATGATGCACAGGGATGGACGTTGCAGCACATGAGCAGGGCTACGAGATCAGGAGCAGCAGGAGTCTCCCCAGCTGCAGTGTTAATGCTCAGGGCGAACGAAATCCAGTGAAGTCCAAAATGCCCAGATGAATCTTGTCCCACAATGAATCTAGGTACCCACCCACAGGTAAGCCCTTAAGTAACCTAATGAAAGGGTTGGGACGATTCATGGTTCCCTCCCTGGGGAGGCATCAGACATTGGGGAGGATTCTCCCACGTCCTTTGTCTAGTTTCATGCCAGAGAGGGAGCCAACGGCTCCCTGAGCTGGTTTGAACTGGACTGTGCAAAGAGGGCACCAAGTGTGCTCTTCAAGCAGACTGAGTGGCGCTGGCCAGTGCGACCACGTCAAGTCAAGTCAAGTCTGAAATTTGTATAGCGCACTACTCACCCAGAGGGTCTCAATGTGCTTAAGGGAGAGGGGTTCGCTACTGATCGAACAGCCATGTTTTGAGTTGTTTTCTGAAGGAGAGGTGGTTCTGTGTGAGACGGAGGTGGGTGGGGAGGGAGTTCCATGTCTTGGCCGCCAAGTAGGAGAAGGATTTTCCTCCCATGGTGGCTCTTTGGATGCGTGGAATCGCGGCGAGGGCTTGGTTGGACGATCGTAGTTGGCGGGTGGGGGTGTAAAAGGTCAGGCGAGTGTTGAGGTACTTGGGTCCTAGGTCGTGGAGGGCTTTGTGTGCGTGGGTGAGGAGACGGAACGCGATTCTCTTTTTGACGGGGAGCCAGTGCAGGTCTCTAAGGTGACCGGATATGTGGTTGTGGCGAGGTATGTCTAGGGTGAGTCGAGCGGAGGCGTTCTGAATGCGTTGAAGTCTTTTCTGCAGTTGGGCTGTGGTTCCGGCATAAAGGGTGTTTCCGTAGTCCAGTCGGCTGGTAACAAGTGCTTGGGTGATCGTCTTCCTTGTTTCGGTTGGGATCCAACGGAAGATCTTTCGGAGCATGCGTAGGATGTTAAAACATGATGATGAGATGGCGTTGACTTGTCTGGTCATCGAGAGGGAGGAGTCTAGGATGAATCCCAAGTTGCGAGCATGGTCCGTTGGTTTGGGTGCGATGCCCAGTGCCGGGGGCCACCATGAATCATCCCAGGCAGAGGGGGATGATCCTAGAAGGAGGACTTCCGTCTTGTCGGAGTTCAGTTTTAGGCGGCTGTTATTCATCCATTCGGCTACGTCTTTCATCCCTTCGTGTAGGTTGGTTTTGGCGGTGGTTGGGTCTTTGGTGAGGGAGAGTATCACCCGTGTGTCGTCTGCGTAAGAGATGATGTTGAGGTTGTGTTGGCGTGCGATGGATGCGAGGGGACTCATGTAGACATTGAAGAGGGTGGGGCTGAGTGATGATCCTTGTGGAACGCCGCATATGACTTCGGTGGCCTCTGATCTGAAAGGGGGGAGGCGGACTCTCTGGGTTCTTCCGGCGAGGAACGAGATGATCCAATCCAATGCTTTGTCTTGTATCCCGACGTTCTTGAGGCGCTGTACAAGTGTGCGGTGGCAGACAGTGTTGAATGCTGCGGAGAGGTCCAGGAGGATGAGGGCCGCTGTTTCCCCGTTGTCGAGCAGTGTTCGGATGTCGTCTGTGGCTGCGATGAGGGCGGTCTCGGTGCTGTGGTTGGCTCGGAAGCCGGACTGTGAGGGGTCGAGGGAACTGTTAGACTCAAGGAAGGCGGCGAGCTGACTGTTGACGGTCTTCTCTATGACTTTGGCGGGAAACGGGAGGAGCGAGATGGGGCGATAGTTCTTAAGTTCGGTGGGGTCAGCTGTGGGTTTTTTCAGGAGGGCGCTGAGCTCGGCATGTTTCCAGCTATCCGGGAAGGTAGCGGTGTTGAAGGAGCAGTTGATGGTGTCCCGGAGTTGGGGTGCTATGACGGAGTCGGCCTTGTTGAAGATGTGATGGGGGCATGGGTCGGTTGGCGATCCGGAGTGGATGGAGTTCATCAAGCGGATGGTGTCATCGGTGATGATCGGGGTCCAGGCGTGGAGGGTGGTGGTGGGGGGCTTTGGTTCAGTGCTGAGGGGAGTAGGCTGGTCGCCAAAGCTGTTATGTATGTTTGCGATCTTGCTGTGGAAGAACGAGGCTAGAGAGTCGCAGAGGTCTTGAGAGAGAGTGACGTCGTTGTTGCCGGCGCTGGGATTGGTGAGTTCTTTGACAATGCTGAAGAGTTCCTTGATGTTGTGGGCGTTGTTGTCTAGTCGATCCTTGAATGCTGATTTCTTGGTGGTGCGGATCAGCTGTTGGTGTTTGCGGGTGGCGTTCTTGAGGGTGGTCATGTTGACAGTGGTTGGGTTCCTTCGCCAGGCTTTCTCGAGGGTGCGGCAGTTCTTTTTGGAGTTCTTGAGGTCGTCGTTGAACCAGGAGGCTTTTTTGCTTCCTAGTTTGTTGGGACGGTTTTTCAAGGGTGCTAGTTCGTCGGCGCAGTGGGAGATCCATTGTGCGAGATTGATGGCTGCTTGATTTGGGTCTGTTGATATGGCGGGAGGGTTTTGGTTCAGAGATGTGGTGAGTTGGTCAGTGGTGATTTTGTTCCAGCTTCTGCGGGGAACTTGTTGCGGGTGGTGGTTGGTCGTGGTCTTTCTGAAGCTAAAGTGGACGCAGCTGTGGTCAGTCCAGTGGAGTCCCGTGACGTGATTAAAGGAGATGTGCTTGCTGGAGAAGAAGATTGGGTCGAGCGTGTGTCCGGCGTCCGACACACGCTGATTGGCGAGGTTATCCAGCAGGGTGGTGGTGTTGTTGTCGTTGTTGTTTTCCAGGTGGAAGTTGAGGTCCCCTAGGAGAATGTAGTCATCGGAGGGGAGGGCGTGTGGGCTAACAAAGTCAGCAATGTCTTCGCTGAATTGTGTGCGGTGTCCTGGGGGTCTGTAGATGAGGGTGCCTCTGAGTGTGGTCTTGGGGTCAGTGTGTATCTGGAAGTGGAGGTGTTCGGTGGCTATGGGGGTGTCGTCAGAGTTAGTCGAGATGCGGATGGTGTTCTTGTGGACTATGGCGATGCCTCCTCCTGTTTGGTTGATGCGGTCCCTTCGGATGATCTTGTATCCGTCCGGGATGGCTATGGCGATGTCTGGTGCTGATGAGGCGTTCATCCAGGTTTCCGTGAGAAAGGCGACGTCCGGTGAAGTGGTGTCGAGTAGGTTCCATAGTTCAATGGCGTGTCTGTGGACCGAGCGGGTGTTGAGCAGGATGCACTGCAGGTGGTTGTTGTTGGAGCTCTGATTGGCGTTTTGTGGTTGTAGTGTCCCAATACACTAAACCCTTTCTGGGAGGTGGTCACACCTCCCTGTGACAGGATACCTATTGTCCTGCCTTCCGATGCTCGAGTTGGCTCAGCAGCAGGAGGGCAGAATCGTGTGTCTGGTCGGCAGCATCCCTGTTGTGCTGTCCGTGCCTGGAAGCCTGGTACTGGGAGCCCTGAGGGCCTCCTGGAGGAGCTTTACAGGGCATGGAATCATACCTTCCACACCGTATACGGTGCGGGGGTATGATTCCAACTTGTTTGATACCAAACATGACAGGATTCGTTGCAGTCAGTTTAGAGATGGTCATCGTGTAATGACGCATGGTCACTCTATGTATTGTAATGGCTAATGCACGCACAGCCCGGGAGAATGGACCCTGAAGGCTGTAGGGGTGTCCTGCTCATGCAGGCCCCCCCCCCCACACTTACAACCGAGCACCCTGCCTTCAGGATTGAAAGGCCTGCCTTAGGGGTGACTTATAGGTTTTAAGTGAAGGGGAACTTAGATATAGGGAAACCTATATCTTAAGTGGTGCTAGCACCAGCTTACACAGGCTGCAATGACAGGCCTGTACTCTCAGTTTGTGTGGTCCCCCAGGGGTGGCCTAATACATGCTTCAGCCCATGGGGGACCCCTGGTGTACCAATGCCCTGGGTACCTCAGTACCATATACTAGGGACTGATAAGGATACACCAGTGTCCAATCTGGGATGTACCTAAGTACTTACCAAACCAATTTAGGGGAGAAAGCACAGAGACACAGGGGTGCTGATTAGCAGGATCCCAGTCAGACTGGTCACAAGCAGCAGAGCACCAGGCATACAAGCAGATCCTACTTTCCTACAAATACAGGGGCATATTTACAAGCTGATTGCGTCATTTTCGGGCCGCAGTTGCGTCACTTTTTGTGACGCAGCAGCAGCGTAAAAATGCGGCCCATTTATAACTTGACGCAGCAAGGGAGATGCGTCACGTTGTAAAGACCCGGGTCACATTATACCTGTGTCAGGTATAATGTATGCAGGGTGGGTGTTCCAACTAAGAAAAGCCTCGTAGAAGTGACGCAGTGAAATCTACAAGATTTCACTGCGCCACTTCTAGGACGCCACTGCGTCAAATTCTTATGCCTGCTTGAAGCAGGGGAAAGGAGTGACGCAGCACAATGAGGATAGGCCTCCCCCTGCACTGCTGGAGTTGCGTCGTGCTCGCGACACGACTCCAGCAATGCGTGACTTTTTCATCAACAGATGTGTCAGAATTTCTGATGCATCTGTCAATCCTTGTGCCATGGTGCGCCGTATTGTAAAAATGGTGCATCCATAGTGGCGCAAGGGTTTCTAAAAGTGGCGCAGGGAAAGTGACACATCTTCACAGATGCGTCACTTTCTTGTAAATATGCCCCTCAGTAACTATACTATTGTACATACATTGATTATAAAGAATTCCCCCATCTTACAAAATTGGTGTGTTCAGCTTTGCATGGACCTTCGTTTCCCTATTGGTCCTTGTCTGGTCCCCCGTGTCGCTGAAGCTGTTCCACTAGAGCTTGGTATTTTTTATTAAAGCTCTTGAGGTTTTGGGTTCAGAGAACCGGTGGGTTGTGGCTTGAAATCCGTATTAATACTGGTGGTTCTGGCAGGTGTTGGGGAAGGGCGTGTTCTACAAAGGGAAACATATTTTCCAGGAGGTTATAAAATGTGCATTTGCACAGGGTTTCCTAGTCCACTTGGGCAGATTTCTCTGTTTGGAGAACTCTGCACAGAGGGAGTTGGAGGCCACTGGATAAGCCACCTGACTTCAGGAGTATGCTTGTAAACCTGTGCCAGTGCAGCCTTCTAGTCATACCCCAGGAAAAGATGGGGAATAGCAAAAAGTTGGCTCGATCGGGCCTTGTTCCTAAACAAAAGTAAAAAAGTATGGGCAGAGATTGCCACCTCCATCTGAGTGTACTTTTCTGGCTCTTTGCTATTCACTAACATTCCCTGGCTTCAATGCTACCCAATGCATCTCTCCCAAGTGGACTCATTTTAAGAAGTCTGCATTTCAACACTGCACGGTTGCCATTAGTTTGGTGAGTGCTCCTTGGATCTGTGTAATCTCCTGAACGTACCTGCTGGGGAAGCGTGAATTCAGATAAAGTTCCAAGACCACGTTTAACCAAAATATCTTCAGAAAAGAAGAGGTTCCCCCTTGATGCTCTTTTTTCATTCCCCTTTCTTTGTTAACATGATTACTTGCATAACCTCATTTGCATTTACTTTTATTTTATATTTGCTGTACCCTTTCCTTCACTTTTATTGCCCATGACAAGTTTACTGTTGTTATTTCCATATTTACAATGTATTTTGATTTTTCTTCTTAGATTCTCCTTTCCTTCCCCCCTCCTGTTTTCCCCATACTTTCTTTACTGTACTATGTATGTATACCTTTTATTATGACCAATAAACTTTTATAGAACTGAGAAAAGAAGAGGTTGAAAAGATGGTTCCGATAGTTTTGTTATCGCGGTGGCTGGTCGCAGTCACAGAGATATGACCCTTGCATGTAAGGCGAGGGACAAAAATCCTGGGTCTGTGCTCCTGTGATGTTATGGATGGGAGGGACAGGCCAGGGATGGTATAGGCTTACTGCACCTGCAATCCTAAACACTTGCTGTAGGGTCTCAGTCTCCCAGATCAGAGAACACTGCTTCGATTGGTTCTTGAAGCTTTTCCGCAAGTCTTATGCCTCATGTGTCGCTCATGTTTTTGAGACGACCACCGTGCAGTATAGTCAGCAGACCTTGTTGATGGACCCGCACATCTCCCCAGCTAGAGGTACCTGAGATCCCTACTCTGGGCTGAAATTAGGGTTGACCAGTGGCAGGAAGGCCATGACCGAGGGACTTACATTTATCGTTAGACCAATCCTCAGGGCATATTATCAAGGGGGTTTATCTCCGCTTTTTTGGCTTTAAAAGCCAAGAAAGCGGAGATAAAATTATCTCCCTATTACCTAGCTGCCGCTATCACCAATTAGCGACAGCTAGTAGGAGATAGCGACCATCTTGGGCCCCGCTTTGCATGTCAGTGAAATTTATCACTAATGACATGCAAAGTGGGCGTGCCAAGATGTTAGCGACTGAAAACAGTCGCTAACATCGCTATCTCCCATTACCAACTTTTGGAGATATTCGTGCTAAGCGCGAATATCTCCAAAAGCTAACACCTGCCCCTTAGCAGTTCTTAGCCATGTTATCTAATGGTAGGTGGATAACATGGCTAAGAGCATTAGCTCGGTAATGCATGAATATCGCTGACTTTTCAGCGATATTCATGCATTTCGGCCGATTTTTATCACTTAGGAGATAAACCTTGATAATAGCAAGGTTCCTAAGAGATAAAAATCGCCGCAGCTCGGCGATAAAAATATTGCCGCTGAGCCAACATAGCGATAATTATCGCTAGTTGTTGGTAATATGCCCCCTCATTCTTTACCAAGTTGGTGTTCGTGAATGTTCCCTGGTCTTCAAAAGCCAAGGAAGGCAGATGAATGGTCAGGATGACGCACTCTAGCCAGACTGGAGGAGAGTTTAAAGTCTGAAGGGGGCTTGGACTTTGGTAATCTCTGTCTTTCTGCCCATTCCCGGAAGTACGATAAATACTGTTCGACCAGTAATAGTTCACTATGTTTGCAATCGGACAGAATCGTTGCTATACTGCAAGGGAGATGGTTGCCAGGGACGCTGGTGAATCCTTCAAGACCATGACCAGGCGGTAGAACTGAAAGACCGCGCTTTTGACCGACCTGCTGTCCAGCTCTATGATGGCACTGAGGTCACAGAATTGTCCTACACAAATGTCTTCTCACTCATCCTTCCAGAAGCAGGTGGAACACCACCCAAGGCGTAAAGGTGGTGGCGAGGGTGACTGCAGGGACAACATGGCGCCCCTCAGGCAGATTAGGGCACCTTCTACGCACAGATTTGGGAGGAAGGATGGATGACACATGGGTTGTACCTCGAAAGTTAAAAAGAGACAAGTAGCCTGATTGGTTGTCAGTGCTTCTGAAGCCAATTTCCAAAGAGGAATGACGATGCTTGTTTGTTGCGCGTGTGTGGGTACTGAGGATGGTAGAGAGGGACACTGGAGTCGCTGGTTATTGAGAGAAAAGAAAAAGTATCCTTTAACTTCTGCCTCAAGCTAGTCTGCCACAGAATAAAACAGTGGTTCTTAACCTTTTTGACTCCTGTGGACGCCGACCAAATTATTACTGCATTGTAGGGACCCCCACTGAATAATTATTGAAATCCAGAGACCACCACCGAGTCATTCCTAGAAGCAATTTCAACGATTTGAACATCAAAACTATCCTCAAAAAACAGAAACAAGCATTCATAAAACAAATACACAAGTCATGCAATATGTTTTTTATTTCACATAGTTTTTATTTTCACATAAGAGCTGACATAGTAGGTATCAACAGAATGTGGTACACTCCTGCTGCAGTGCAGATAGAGCACGACATATCATGGAACAACAGGTTAAAGGTCATTTCCGAAGACCTTCTAAGATACAGCCAAGACCATGAGTAGTGTGGAATATAATGAGTAATAATATTGTGTAACCTGGATCAGACGGAGTGTATCTTGAATGAAATATTTCATTTAGTTCACAGACACATCAATCAAAAGTCAATGTTTGAATTTCAATATGAGTGTTGGGACTTTTCTCACTTCAATGGAGGCCACCCATCGCCCATACTGTATTCTGTTTCAAGCACGTGCACTGCTCTCGTGAATCAATCTGAGAAACGCCACCTTAATGTTTAGCCATCGATTTCAAATTCATCCATATTTACAGAACGTTTTAACATTTTCAATGTACATTTTGCTTTTTTTATTTAGATATACTTAATTTATATTATTTAATATTCTAAGCAGTTGTGGACCCCCTGAGTAGGCGTCTCGGACACCCAGGGGTCCCAGAACCAGAGGTTAAGAATTGCTGTAGGGCCACTCTAGTGGAAACCACAATGTGTGTATGCCCACTATTGGGGTTTCACAATATCTCTATGTTCACTATTGTGATGTCACAGTCTCATTATGCTCACTTTGTCGTGAAGTCACGTCTGTAATTTTGTTGTGATGTCACAATGTCTGTATATACACTCGAATATGTTGTCTCAATGTCTGTATTTCCACTGATTACATGCAAAAATCTAAATATGGTTTATCTACTCCGACATCACGTGATGTATATATCTTCATTCTGCTGCGAGGCCGCACTTTATTAACAATGCAATTCACTCCTCTGGATCACATTGTCTATATATTTCCTCTGTTGTTGTCATGTCACAGTGTCCGTATTTTCAGTGCGCCCTCTATGCTGTGATATCGGTATATCCGTCCCCTCTGACGTCACGGTGTCAGTACTGCTTTAAACCTGGCTCCTCTCCGGGCCTACGGCCTCTCTTTCAGAAGTGACCCGCCAATCTCCCTATTATCCTATAATTCACCCCCACCCTGGTGAGATTTGAGGTCCTTTCACGGAATGGAAATCGGGCCCCTTTGTTGCTCGGGGTGCCCGCTCCGTGCCGGGGGCCTGGGGGGAGGCATCGGCCGCGGCCGCTGGTCTGTGCATGCGGCCTGGACGCGCATTGGCCCCCGCCTGCCTAACAAGGGGGCACATCTGCCCGGCACGCGCCCGGGGGCCGCCGCGCCCCGCTGTGCTCGCCGATCTGCAATCAGTGCCCACCGGGCACTCGTCAGGCGGGAGGGCAGCGGGTCGGCGGCGTGCCTCCGCGGTGATTGGCGGCATTAGCCCCTCGGCGCGTCTGCTGGTGGCACGGAGGAGCTGCACACATGGGGAACGGAGCCTGGGTGGGCAGAGGGAGGGGGGCCGGGGCACTTACTGCACGTCCATGCAGCGCCCTCGTCTGTGTGCACCATTGAAGACTTCAGCACACTGGTGGAACCCGCCACTAGGTGTCACTACTGCCAGGACCTCAACCGGTGCCGTTCTGTGTGTGCCACTGGGTGTCGCTGCTGTGCCAGCGCGTGCCTGCTCTCCTGGGGCCCTAAAGAATGCCATACTGTGACCCTTAGAGTCACTAGTGTCTCTATCCCCCCTTAGAGCCTCAGCAGACGCCATACTGTGACCCCGAGAGTCACTCGTGTACGAGTGTCTCTCTCCTCCCTTTGAGCCTCAGCAGACGCCATACTGTGACCCCTAGAGTCACTAGTGCACTAGTGTCTCTCTCCTCCCTTTGAGCCTCAGCAGACGCCATACTGTGACCCCTAGAGTCACTAGTGCACTAGTGTCTCTCTCCTCCCTTTGAGCCTCAGCAGACGCCATACTGTGACCCCTAGAGTCACTAGTGCACTAGTGTCTCTCTCCTCCCTTTGAGCCTCAGCAGACGCCATACTGTGACCCCTAGAGTCACTAGTGCACTAGTGTCTCTCTCCTCCCTTAGAGCCTCAGCAGACGCCACACTGTGACCACTAGAGTCACTAGTAGTGTCCCTATCCCCTCTTAGAGCCTCAGCAGACGCCATACTGTGACCACTAGAGTCACTAGTAGTGTCCCTATCCCCTCTTAGAGCCTCAACAGACGCCATACTGTGACCACTAGAGTCACTAGTGCACTAGTGTCTCTATCCCCTCTTAGAGCCTCAGCAGACGCCATACTGTGACCCCTAGAGTCACTAGTGTCTCTATCCTCCCTTAGAGCCTCAGCAGACGCCATACTGTGACCCCAAGAGTCACTAGTGTCTCTATCCTCCCTTAGAGACCCATCAGACACCACACTGTGACCACTAGAGTCACTAGTAGTGTCCCTATCCCCTCTTAGAGCCTCAGCAGACGCCATACTGTGACCACTAGAGTCACTAGGGCACTAGTGTCTCCATCCTCCCTTAGACCCTCAGCAGACGCCATACTGTGATCACTAGAGTCACTAGGGCACTAGTGTCTCCATCCTCCCTTAGACCCTCAGCAGACGCCATACTGTGACCACTAGAGTCACTAGGGCACTAGTGTCTCCATCCTCCCTTAGACCCTCAGCAGACGCCATACTGTGATCACTAGAGTCACTAGGGCACTAGTGTCTCCATCCTCCCTTAGACCCTCAGCAGACGCCATACTGTGACCACTAGAGTCACTAGGGCACTAGTGTCTCTATCCTCCCTTAGAGCTTCAGCAGATGCCATACTGTGACTAGTGCGCCGGTGTCTCTATCCTCCTGTGATTGGGCGTTGAGAGTCACAGCTGCACCAATGTCTGTCTGCTCACTTATTTTCATATTGTGACTGACCAGTCGCTGCTATACCACTGTCTATCTGCTCATGAGGTGTCAGTCAATAATAGACTGTATCCTGGGCACGAGTTGGGGGTACATGCGGTGGACTGCGTCCACCCACTTTTTAGGTCTCGCCTGTCGATGCGCATGCGCATCGAGCAAGGCGAGAGTATTGGCACTTATCCGCTCTTTATCCACACTGCAAGGAATCGTGGCGATTCCTTGCAGTGCACGAGAAATTGAGCTTAAATGCGCGTGCACATGCCCCCAGCCGCCTGCCTTGCCTACTCTCTCTCACAGCCTCCCCCAGCTCCGCCCCCTCACTACTTGATTGCACGGCCGCTAGGCCGTGCCTCCCCTACTCTCCTCCCCCCTCCTCCTCTCCTCCCCTGCCTGCCTGCCGCTAGCCTTGCCTACTCTCTCTCACAGCCTCCCCCCGCTCCGCCCCCTCACTACTTGATTGCACGGCCGCTAGGCCGTGCCTCCCCTACTCTCCTCCCCCCTCCTCCTCCTACTCTCCTCCCCTGCCTGCCTGCCGTGTCGCACCTCTCCTCTCTCCGCCCCCTCCCCTGCCCGCCGTGTTACGGTGAAAGGCTTGTTTTTTTTACCAGCGGGCAGTCCCTTGCCCTCGGCTGCTTCTATAAAATTGTCCGAGCTTAAATTAGGGCGCGGTCTGCTGGGACGCTTAGCCCTCTCTTTAAGTTTGTCTTAAAAACATTCCACGCTCTGCCTCTGTCACATACTGCCCCCCGCCCATGCTGTGCGCTAAAAATCAACATTTCTGCCCTTCTCGCGCTGATAGTCTGCCCCATGCTAAGTGTCCCTCTCAACCCAAGTACTCTGCGCGCCACGCTGTCTCCTGCCCACGCTCTGCCTCTCAGTCACATGCTGCCTTCTCCGTTCCCCCAACACCGTCCATGCTGTGCACCACTCTGTCCGCCCCATGGCACGCTCTGCTCCTTTCACATATTGCCTCTGATCCCCCACCCCCGTCCATACTATGTGCCCCTCTGACCCCACATTCAGGGCCGGACTGACAAGTCCGGGCACCGGGCAATCCCCCGGTCGGCTGGATGGGGTGGGGGGCCGGTTTTCTGTCAGGGGGGCCGGTTTTGTGCCAGGGGGCCGCCGGACCGGTTTGGAATTAATTTGGACCTGTCCCTGGCCCTGGTGACACCGTGAGAGTCCGAGAGTAGCAGCTAATTCTATCTGCTGCATAATTAATGCTAAATGTGCTGCTGTGTCTGTCTGTGCATAACGCTGGCAGTATTCCATGTAAAATTAATTAAATAAATGCGCCACCTGCTGCAGATCCATGGTGCAGGCAGCGCGCAGATGTCTCCTCCTCCTCCTCCGCCTGGCCCCCGCGTCTGCGCGCGGCCTAGTTCACCCCTTACTAGGGTGGGGTCTAGATGTGAAGATCATGCGCATTGGGGCTGGCTCGCGCTAAATGCGCGTGCAAGAGGTCAATGAGGCAGACACGAGTCACGAGTCAAGGACCGAAAAAGAGCGAGGTGGGCACAACATTTAATTGTTTCCAACTAGCCCCCTGGCCCCCTGTCTGCAGGTGAGTGTGGTCATGCTAAATTGTAGAACTGGTTACCCCTTTGTAATAAAAGCACTTCGCTTTCATTTTCCATATTTCCAAAATAAAGGGAGGGGTAAAGCGGACGGGCCTGCAATGGGAGAGCTAAACAAATGAAATCCAATTAATTAATCCAATTACGGGAGGCACGGGGTGGTGGGGTTTAAAAGATCCTTTTTAGGGAACCTGAGGGCCCAGATGCTACTTCCGCACGCCAGCGCGCCCCAAGTGGAACAACCAGGCCCCTCTACACTGTTATTTCTCAACGCCACAAGCGGGACCAGAGAGGCCCATAATCTGTATCTGTGCCGCGAGCGTCCTGTGGCGATGCTGTCTAAACTACTTTGAACCAATGCCACTCCGGGGTGACAGCACGATGTTGAAATAGCAAGTGATATTTTTATAAAGCAAGCACAAGCTATGAGAATGAGAGCTTCAAAGTCCAAATACGTAGAATCATGCACTGTGGGTGCTGGGAAGGCGCTTGTACCAGCCCTTCTGACTGTCGAAAAGCAGAGCCAAAGCAGGTTGGAAGTGAACCCTGCGTGCACATGGTTAGAATACCTCGAGGCGACCTGACGTTTTAGGAAACTGACAGGAGCCCAGAACATGGGTACTCGCAAGCATTTTCCAGGGGGGCCAACACGTTTTGACTGTCATGTGATCGAGGGCCGCATTGATTATCCAAGGGTGGCAGGTTTGTGGGGCAATATAAGGTGAGCATAGGGTAGGAGAATTGTGTGCATATAAAGTTTGATTTGCACATGATAAAGCCAGAAAACTTCTGATTTCCCGAGTTCTCCGCTTGATCAAATTGTGTAATCATAGGCACTTATTTTTAAAATTTCACTTTGCCTCTTTTTGTCTTCATTATCACATATAAGAGCACCTCGAAATACATTACTTCAAGATGCGCGTGGTACAAAACCTCTTGTGTTTTATTTCATAATCTATAATGCTGTCTGTGTGTAATAGCAACCCAGGCCATTCAGGTGGTAAATATAACAACTGACTTAGCTCTTCCACCCCACTCTGAACCCTGACTGGACACTGCCAGGCCTTCCATAGCAGAGCATAGTTGGGCGTAGTGAAGGCGCCCGGTCCAACTGCAACACTCATTCAAATCTGCCAGAAGGGGCCTCAGCCCCTGTAACCGGGGGTCTTCCTACCCCTAAGGCCTCTACGACTATGAACGTTAGCGGTATGGAGGCCCATAGTCACACACACCAAGGGGAACACAGACTGGGGTTTAAAAAGCAGGCCTGCAGCCCATCCCCTCCCGCCCTTGTTAATTCCACCCAACTACATCAGTGGTGCCTCTGCCCCCAGCTATCTCACCAGTGGCCCCACCACATTTTTTGCTAAATATATTGATATGTGGTAATCCTGCACACTATTATTTCACTATGGCCACTATCGTCACAATGTGCTACCAGCCAGCGATGTTGAAGTCTCAGCGAAGAGGTCATGCATTGACTGGGCACAGGGTCTGTAGTCCCCCTCCTGAGAACGTGTGATGCTAAATGATGTGAACATAGTACAACGTTAGCGCTTCATGGGCAGCATGAGGACACTGGTGAAAAACGCCAGGAACATCCACAGCAAGGCAGTGGCACAGAGGGGCAACCTATGGGCGACGTGAGAAGCAAGTGACTCCTGAAGCTGTTACTGTTGGGCGATCTAATGTGTTTGCGTCAGATGCAGTATCACACACAAGCGTGGAAATGTGAGCTGCACAATACGCTTGCACTGGTGCACAGCATGATAAACTGGAATGGGGCAGCAGCAGAGGACACACTGGTGAGCGCTCATGCCCGTCGATCACACTTTTGGGCAGTACAAGGAGCTAGCACTGTGAACATTGCAAGACCACGGCAGACAGTATTTGAAGCAAGTGGGCCGTAAGAAATGCTGGTGCCAGCAAGCAGGTCACAAAACTGACACTGGTGAGCACGATGAGATGCTGCAAAAACATGCGACAGAATCATTTCCGAAAGGGTAATCAATTTTAAATGCCCGCGTTCATAATTTGAAGTTAATGTTCACCCTATTTATTTAGTCGCATGGCATGCATTTATTTCTTGCACAATTCCTGTACCGTGATTGGCATAATTAAGCGAGGGAATGAAAGGGGGCCAATATTTTACATATCACCGGTAAACAATGGCGAGGGGAGGAGAACCGGGTTGTTGTGGACTGGTATGTATGTGTTTTTCAAGTTCTCGGAAATCCACTGGAGGCTGTTCTACAAATGATCATTGAAGGGATGCAAGTTGGCCTATAATTACAGGAAAGAAAGTGGCAGCTCTGGCATTTCACAACTATGTGTCCTTGAAAAAAAAAGTGCTTGGTGAGTTTGTCACCAATGATAATTTAGATAGAGGCTCATTACTGAACATCACACCACTTTAAAAAACGTTCACCTTCATGCTGGAGAAGAAAGGACTATTTTAATAGCGAGGTTCTTTTGTGTTCTCTTGAAAAATTCAATCAAGACAAAACGTCATTGACTTAGTGTACTCTACCGCTTGTATTCTAATGAGAGTGCATAGATAAATTGCAAGTATCTTCAAGACTGGAACAAATCAATGCAAACATGTTAGTGATGGGGGTGGCGGGATGGGGAGTTGTCTTGAAAAATATGCAGAATTGCTACAAAGGAGTGAGCACATTTTATAGTTTCTCTTCATGAGAGAAAACATGCAAAGCGATTTGGTCTACAGTGTCTTTGTGGTCGAAATATATATTTTTAAAAGTTTCTATATTAATTATTGAGAGCTTTTACTGTAGCTAGCAGAGGCAAAATAAGGTTGCTTTGTGCCATCAGTATGTGAAATTGGTTGTAAAGGACGAGATAATCTTGCTGCAATGTCACTTTACCTGCTGCACCACAGCTGCAGTAGGACCATGGGGTTTGCCCTATACATTGCTTTATAGACATTCTAGGTCATGTGAACTAGGTAACACTCTTGGTATGCAATCTTTATTGCAACCAATTGTTGGTTTAAATGTTTGTCTTTGATTTTGTAAGTCATGATTGTCAAATGGGCATGATTAATAAGTCACCAACATTTTTTCGGTGTCAGGATAAAGGAAACAGCGGTATCAAATTATAAGGGTAAAGATAAAGAACATGATGGATTTATGTGTAAACAGCAGGCAGGAAATGTATAGAATGTGTTACCTTTCCGTACTGCCATCATAGCTATGGGCAAGATTCCTTCAAACGCAGCAACTCATTAAAAAGGCACTTTTCTGGGTGTATTTTTCCAGCCCTAGGTCTCCGCAGTAGAAGTAATTGTTAATAAAGTGATAATATATGTCAGAGTTGTGTGTCGCTGCGTCTTTTTCATTCCTTGTACCATTCCGGTTAGCAGGAAAAGTGCATAGTTTGATGTCGATGTATCCGGCACATTTCTTACCCTTAGTTTCCAAACGTCCGTGTGGCGCGGCAGTAAGACTACCATTGTTATAGTTTCCAGGCTTACTCTGTTTCCCATTACTGCAGTTGCGTTAGTTTGTTCGGCGACGGCAAGGTGAAAAAAATATGCAGATGTAGGTTTGGGAACAAAACATAAGCATCTAATCAATATCACACGCAAATCACCCCAACCCAGGCCCCTTGTGAACAGAAGCCAGAAAACCAGGTAAGACTCTTTCCCAGAATAGAGCCAGGGAGGGCGGTTTGCCGAAAGGCGCCAAAACCTCTGCTCGGCCTCTGTGTAAAAAGCGTACAACCTCCCTGCTGCAATCACAGTGAGACACAGTGTCTCTAAAACTGGAGCCAAGGAAATAATAAGCAGGGATAACACAGCAAGGTCTTTGCTAAAGTTCTGGAAACCCTAACTCTGAATATAGGAAGAATGGTTACATCATGACTCTGCACTGCTGAGATTTCTAAATTAGAGCCGGAACAAAAGGATGATTTATTTATTTAAAAACGGGTTTGGATGGAGCTGTGTCTGTGTGCGCACAAAGCTATTTGTGTCTCGTTTAGTTTTCAAATTAAATGCTCAATTGCTATCCTGTTTAGACAGATGCAGTTTGGCCTGTCCCACGTGTCTGCCTTTTTAATGTATTTTTGTGTGTGCCAAACAGTGTAACATTTGTCTTCACCCGAGCATCTGTCTGTAATGCGCGCAAATAGCTATGTCAAAATCTGAATGTAATGGTATGTATTATGGCAAAAGTGAATCATTTTGAGATATGTTTATTTACACACACAAGTTGTGTTTAGCTGCTTCCAATCTTTTAATTGTGACTGCTAGGAGCGCTGAGCGACATGGAGATAAAACTATTTGCAGAGAATAACATATCTTGATCAAGCGAGGGAGCCATGATTAGCATAGAGGTCTCCTTGTTAGTCTGTGGTAACTTTCACCAGAACTAGGCCACATATCTCCCTTATGTGTCATGCATGTAATGTGTGAGGTGTGCACGGCCTCTCTCTGTAGCTGGCACCAATGGCAGTCCTGGTACCTGGTAATTATTGTCATGTGCATTGCACACCGTTCACAGGCAGGAGGGTGTGCAGCCAGGGTGCTTCTCAAAGAAAAAGAGGGCTTTACACACAGCTGCCCAGGGGCCCGGGACACCTCAGACAGGTCTGGCACTTTAGGTAACAACATAGTGTCACTGTGTGCACCCCACCCTCCTCCATCTCTGCCAGCCTCCATCTGTGCAGCTTCAAGCGGGGGCTGTATGCAGACACCCTAAGTAAGTATTTCTGAAATGGCGATCCATGAAGGAGGATCTCTGCAGGGGCGGTGGGAAGGGATACCCTGCAGGGGGTTGTGTGAAAGCACTTTGTGAGAGGGCATGTTGCACTGGCTGTGGACCGAGGCATGTTGGTGAGGCATTGTAACATGCTTTGTGTTCATGCCGTATCTGTGTAAAACCATTTTGCTGACTATTAATGTACAGGGCACAGTGCCGGGCTCTGTTATGTAGAGTAACAATGTACAAGTCCAACTTCTAAAGGTAATTTACAGGGTTATTGTGTACAGGCTTTTTATGCATTGGTATAATGTAGGAGTAATGTACATACAACTTTTTGTAAGAGCAATGGTCAGCAGCAGCATCATCCAGGAGTTTTTTGCATTGGTCATAGTGAAAGGGCACCCAGTACTGAACAGAATACAGCGCCAATGTGTTAGTTTCTTACAATGGAAGCATGATGCAGGAGCATCATGAAGGGGTGTTTTCATGGCTTTATAATGTGCAACATGATGGAAGAGCAATATGTACATAGAAGATGGAATTGTTCACAAGAAAAGTTTTCGACGTAGACATCTACCTCTATGCATTCCGCAAATGTAAAAAGTAGTTTACAGCCCATGTCCATCCTGAGCCTAGTGTTTATGTATGACCTGACAAATGGCTTTAAGGAAAGCAGCCTTTTCAGCCCCTCCCAAATGCAAGCAATACATTGTAGTAACTTCTGAGGGCATGAACGCAGGGCCTGGAATCAAGCACAGCAGAGCAGATTGGCAATTCAAAGAAGCATGTATGGCCTCTAGCTGTAGTGTATGTAGTGTAAACTTTCAGAAAGGAAAATCCCAAAAGGCTCCTGCCTTGCCTTTGATGCTAGTTTTGTGACCATCTCAGGGAGTTTGCAGTTATTATCTGTTCCCTTATACTATAATTTATACATTACCAATATAAGATGCAGAACTGAAGTGGCTTTTACTTGCAAGAAGTTATAGAATATCTTCTAAAAAATATTTTTAAATGTTATTTTTGTTGGACAGGAACGAATGGCAGCGAATGTGTTGCATGTTATGTGTGAATTACTATTACCCACAATATATCTAAAGACATATGCTTTACATATTCCAAGTTTTATATAGCTCTTTATTAAACTCGTTGCTTTCTGAAATTTGCTTGAAAATGCAGCATTTGCCCACTCTTGTTTTCAAAACTTTCTCCATGGGAGACTCGAACTGCCCACCCCGCCCCCCCACCTCGCAGCCCTGCTTATGACAGTTGGTCTTGCCACCAGCCACTCATCGTGAACATGTACGCCTCACCACTTTCATATGTCACCAGCCACCACTGGAATCCAGCACAACTCGCTACTACTTGGCCTCTTGACCCTTTCACCGCCTGTGGGGATTGGAGTTGGTAAACTGGAAGTGTCGTTTGATAATGAACATTTATTTGGCCACTGTAAATTAGAACTTCATCACATATGTCTGTTTATCGGTTTTCTACCAATTCACCACTGGCAGAAAACAGTTCCAATTGGTGTATTAATATAAGTGCTCTGCTTTAATGCATTTAACTTTTCTGCTAGCTTCTATATATCTCTAACATCAAAGTGGGTTAATGAACAAGCCGCAGTGCAGTTGTGTTCGCAAACTCACTGTCATTTTTTAATAATATTTTTATAAGGGCAAGTAATTACCTTTTAAATCCTATTATTGTCATTCCTTAATCCAGCTGAGTGCAGTGCATACAATCTCAGCAGCTTGTTTGAGCTGATGCAACAAGTCAGTAAGTTAATGAACTTATTTTATGAAATGGAAAATGTACTACCTTAAAGTCTAAAAAGTAAATTTTGGGATTTTCTCTCTTAAAACTTTTAAATGTGTACATCCTATTAAGTACTTCAACCACAATTAGCCATTGTGCTACGCAGGAGGGTTACAGCTTTCAGATCTGTAGGATGATGCTTATATTAACACTAGGTTACCATAATAATATACAGAAAGCAATTATGAACCAACCTTAACACAAAACCTCACTGTCTCTGTTCTTTCACAAGACGCAGTGTTAGGATTTTTCCAAAAAACAGGTGAAGCAGAAATGACTTAATTCCACTTGGTCTTCTGGTTCATGCATCTGCTGAAAACTGACAGTCTATTAGGCATTGCTCATGTTAACTCCTGTTTTTCACATTTATTTATGCCTTGACAAGTAAACTAGGAATATATCTCACTGTGTAATGCAATTTCTGAATAGTTTATACGACACCTACAAATAACAGGATCTAATCAGCATTGTTCCACTCCAGCCGTTTAGTCTTCATGAGTCAATTAAACAAGTACCACTGTAATAAACTCAATTTTCCTACTGTGTAAGAAATGTGACTGAGTGCCTAGAGCTGCTGACTTTAGAACCTGGTGTTCCAGGTTTGAATCGTGTCTTTGGTACAGTGCAGCCAGCCTTGCAGGCCAGAGTCTGGAATTATGGAGTGTTATAGTCCATATAGGTACTATAATATAGGCCTCGGTAAACTTGTTACCCTTCACCTATATTCTCTCCCTCCATTACACTTAAAATTGTATAGCGCATGAACCTACAAGCAGTGATTTTTTTTATTGTTACACACGGTTACATGAAACGCTTCGTCAGCCACTGTCCCCAAATGTGAATTGTATGTGTGTGGGTCTTCCTGGGCAGTCGTGCCACTAGACAATGCACACACTGCAGGAGTGAAAGCAAACAGAGAATGTTTACTAACATGGTGCACTCCATGAGACTGCATGCAGTGTTCACCATTTTGATATGCAAATGTTTAGCAGCCAGACATGCCCCCAAACATGTAGTCATGACCTGTCACTTCAAAGCAGCTGAACATATGTACTTATCCTTGCTTCTAGAACAACTATGCCATAACAGAGTGGCCATGCATGTGACTGCCCATATATATAGTCTTTGTGACATGTCTTGTTTGCCGGGGGGGTGGGGGGGGGGGCATTTCTATCAGAGAAACCACAAATTGTTACACTCACTTTTACTTTGTTCTCTCTGATTCACTACTTGTGTCTATTTTTGGTGCTCTCTGAAATAATGTCTATGAGTACATATGACTGGGTGGGTAACCTGATGTTCTTTAAGGTCATCATCTACTATTTACTGAGCTTTGAAAGTTGATACAATTTGAATATGTAATGAAAAATGTGCTGTAAAATGCACCATTGTGGTCTGTCGTTTTCCAAAAATTTCTTGGGGGGAGAACCTCCCCAAACCCCCCCAGTGGCGGTCGGGCGCGCTCGCTGCGCTCGCTCGCTACGCACCGGATGGGGGCTGGTCTGCCTAAATTTGCCAGGGCTGCTTTCAGTTCCCAGTCCGGCCCTGCCCACATTCTTGCTGCGTCCCACTCTGCCCACGCTCTGCCTCTGTCACATACTGCCCCCGCCCATGCTGTGCGCTAAAAATATGCATTTCTGTCCCTCTCACGCTGCTACTCTGTCCCATGCTATATGTCGCTGTGTTCCCAAGTACGCTGCGCGCCACGCAAAAGTCAGTCTGGCCGTGGGGAATCCTAGCACTTCATCAGCTCTCCATTGATGTGGCCGCTCCTCTCCCCTGCCCCCCCCCCATATCATCACACTTCAAAGGAATGCGCTCCGCTCCCCCGCCTCCCCCACAGCAATGCCGAGAGCTTGTTGTTTATAGTCTCCATTTACCACATGTTTATTGTGGCTTTAGTTTAGGGATTACCATAGTAACACGTGTACCCCACTGGGACTTACAGGGTCTGTTGGCCACTCGCTCATTATGGCTCCGTCTAAAATGGATTCCCAGTCATGGTGTTCTAGACTGTGGCTTGAGGGCACCGTGAGCCTTGAGTTTAATTTTGCTTCATCTTAGATTTCCGTAGATATATGTATGCTGCGCTTTGGGTTTGCCTAGCTCTATCTTTAGCTCTTGCGGACTTTGTAGTGTGTTCATGAGGTTGTGCAGTAGAGCATGTAGTGTGTGTCTATGTCTTACGGACTGCTTCGTAGTCCAGCAGAAGGAACATTTGCTCTCCATGCAATGTGCTTATTGTCTATCTATGACAAATTGTGTGCAGATCTGATCGGGCCGATGTTCACAGCTCTGCCGCTGCAGTGTGTTCAGAGAGAGCACATCCAGTCTTCAGGTCTGTAACTAGTGACTAATTCCAGCCTTGGTCGGAGTAGAGAGTATACAAATGTCAAGATCGACTTGCTAGCTGCAATGATGTCTGCCCTGCCACCATTTACTTCGGACCCTCACTCACCCTCACTCACCCTCACTCACCCTCACAACCCTCTCACCCTCACTCACTCTCACAACCCTCTCACCCTCACTCACTCTCACCCCCTCACTCACCTCACTCACTCTCACCCCTCACTCACCCCCTCACCTTCACTCACCCCCTCACTCACCCCCTCACCCCCTCACTCACCCCCCTCACCCCCTCACCCCCTCACTCACCCCCTCACCCTCACTCACCCTCTCACCCACCCTCTCACCCACCCTCTCACCCACCCCCTCACACGCCCTCACCCCCTCACACCGCCACCCCCCCACTCAGAATGCACACCCCCTCACCCTCACACGCCCTCACCCACTCACACCGCCACACTCCCTTAGAATGCACACCCCCTCACCCACCCCCTCACTCCCCCTCACCCCCCTCACCCTCTCCCTCACACCGCCACACCCCCTCAGAGCCCTCACTCTCACTCACCCTCACTCACTCACCCCTCACCCTCACTCACTCACCCTCACTCACCCTCACTCACCCTCACAACCCTCTCACCCTCACTCACTCTCACAACCCTCTCACCCTCACTCACTCTCACACCCTCACTCACCTGACTCACTCTCACCCCCTCACTCACCCCCTCACCCTCACTCACCCCCTCACTCACCCCCTCCCTCACCCCCTCACTCACCCCCTCACCCTCACCCACCCTCTCACCCACCCTCTCACCCTCACACACACCCACCCTCTCACCCTTACACACACCCTCACACGCCCTCACCCCTCACACCGCCACACACCCTCAGAATGCACACCCCCTCACCCTCACACGCCCTCACCCCCTCACACCGCCACACACCCTCAGAATGCACACCCCCTCACCCTCACACACCCCCTCACTCCCCCTCACCCTCACACTCCTCACCCTCTCCCTCACACCGCCACACCCCCTCACACCCCCTCACTCTCACACCCCCTCGCTCTCACACCCCCTCACTCTCACTCCCCCTCACTCTCACTCCCCCTCACCCTCACTCTCACTCCCCCTCACTCTCACTCCCCCTCACCCTCACTCCCCCTCACCCTCACCCCCCTCACCCACACACCCCCTCACCCTCACACCCCTCACCCTCACACCCCCTCACCCTCACACACCCTCCCCCTCCCACCCCCTCACCCACACACCCCCTCACCCACACACCTCCTCACCCACACACCCCCTCACCCACACACCCCCTCACCCTCACACCCCCTCACCCACACACCCCCTCACTCACACCCCCTCACCCTCACACCCTCACACCCCCTCACCCTCACACCCCCACACCCCCTCAGACCCCCTCACCCTCACACCCCCTCACCCTCACACCCCCTCACACACCCTCACACACCCTCACACACCCTCACACACCCTCACACACCCTCACCCTCCCTCACCCCTGCACGCCTCTCACCCCTGCACGCCTCTCACCCCTGCACGCCTCTCACCCCTGCACGCCTCACACTGCTGCACGCCTCACACTGCTGCACGCCTCACACTGCTGCATGCCTCACACTGCTGCACGCCTCACACTGCTGCACCCCGCACACTGCTGCACGCCGCACAACACCACCATATCACTCTGGGACGGCGCCACATCACTCTGGGACGGCACATCCACCGCCACCACCACATCCACCGCCACATCCACCACATCCACCACCACTACATCCACCACCCCATCCACCACCACCACCCCATCCACCACCACCACCGCATCCACCACCACCACCACATCCACCATCAACACATCCACCGCATCCACCACCACATCCACCATCACCACCACATCCACCACCACATCCACCACCACATCCACCACCACCTCCACATCCACCATGACATCCACCGCCACATTCACCACCGCATCCACCACTGCATCCACCACCACATCCACCACCACCACATCCACCGCATCCACCACCACATCAACCACACCCACCACCACCACATCCACCACCACATCCACCACATCCACCACCACATCCACCGCATCCACCACCACCACATCCACCACATCCACCACCTCCGCATCCACCACCACATCCACCACCACATCCACCACCACATCCACCACCAACACATCCACCACATCCACCACCACATCCCACCACATCCACCGCATCCACATCCACCACCACATCCACCACCACATCCACCACCACATCCACCACCACATCCACCACCACATCCACCACCACCACATCCACCGAATCCACCACCACATCCACCACCACATCCACCATCACCTCCACATCCACCGCCACATCCACCGCCACATCCACCACCACATCCACCACCACCACATCCATCACATGCACCACCACCGCATCCACCACACCCACCACCACCACATCCACCACACCCACCACCACCACATCCACCGCATCCACCACCACCACATCCACCACCACATCCACCACATGCACCACCACCGCATCCACCACCACATTATTTACAAAATTAAAAGCCATTGTTATTTGTAATATCAATACATCTAAGTCACGTAAATACAACACACATTGCATTACAAATGCTATAGGTGTCACATTTGCGAAAGTTAAAACTATTGACATTGTAACTGACAAAGCTATTAATTTTACTATTTTCAAAACCAACACATAAATAAAAAAAGTGTCATTTACAATACCAATCACTCAAACTTTCCTAATGCGAGACCTATTGCATTTCCAATGCTTGTTTCACAGGGTGGACGCTTTCACCCTGCCAAGATGTTGGGCCCCACTGAAAAATAGGCGTAATTTGTAAACACCGGGACACATTCTGCAACGCATGCCCGTTGTTGTCTGCTTTCGATCTCAACACGTGCACGCTGGGAGAGGTTTTCTTAGTTCAGACTCCTGCTGGGCCCATAACATAGGGCGAATCTGAGGGGTCGTCAGGCCTCCTTTTGTTCCACTCTCCTAGCTGGGAGCAGCCAGAAGCATCACACCTAGATGCCAGTGAAGCGGAGGGGAAACAAATGCTCACACATTGTTAGCACTTCACACATACTAAGGAGAGGCAGCTTTTCACTTTGTTCAGTTCCTGTGTAGGAGATATGCATGCACTGTAAGAATGTCAGATGCCTTGGTCTTACCCTGTATTTACATATATGTAATTTATATAGTGCTTACTACCCCTGAGGAGGCATTGAAATAATTTATTTTTCTTGTAAAGCACTATGGGTAGAGAAAGTTTACACTGACAAAAGGCGACATGTGTGAATCTTCTGCCTAAATCATGAGGGGTTCCCTGTGTACATGAAATGTGCTCCAATGTACTCATGATAGACCTGCTAAACATACATGTGAGGTCTTAAGATCTGATATCACCTCTTATGATGCAGCTTCCTGTGATGTCACGCGCGCGATGTCACACACCGTGATGTCATGCGCCGTGATGCCACTTTCATTCTGATTAACTTGGTTAGTCTCCCCACTTCTTTTTTAGGTCTCGCCGAGCGACGTAGCACATGCGCTGGACTCCTTGGCGAGACCTATTGTTGTCGGTTTAGTTGCCGAAGGGGGACATGAGATGTGCACGCGCCGGGACAGGCGTTGTGCACAGGAGATGTGCACGTGCCCAGACAGGCCATGCGCACGTGTACGGCTCGGCTGTGGTATTCTCTCATCCCCAGTTTCGCGCCCCTTGCTTTATGCAATGCCCTTCCCCTCGTTCATGGAGCGCAGCCAGGCATGCGCACGGCATCTCTGTAGTACTATGTATGAGGCACAACGCACGCTAGTTTACCATGCTTAAAAGAGTGAGAGGTTAGGTCGGTCGTGGTGGGGCCAAGCAGGACCTTTGACTTGCACCAATCTGCAGCACGAGCTCAACCCAGTCTGCCATCTTGGCCCCGGACGGAGAACAAAAGGCGCAATCCGTTATTACAGGAATGCAGCCCGAGCTCAACCCAGTCTGCCATCTTGGCACCGGACGGAGAACAAAAGGCGCAATCCGTTATTACAGGAATGCAGCCCGAGCTCAACCCAGTCTGCCATCTTGGCACCGGACGGAGAACAAAAGGCACAATCCGTTATTACAGAAATGCCAGTGAACCCTTGGTGAAGGCTAAGATTCTGAAAGTGTGTTGCATCTTCCCTGCACCCCTGCAGACAAAACAGTATCAGCTTGAATGGGTTAATGTATCCTGGTCGTGTTGGCCGTTCCTGGAGCAGTTGTAGAAAACCCTATGTGGCAAGCATTTGTTCGTCATCATAGATAGTAAAGGATTTAATGGCAATTGCAAGAGCGATAGCTCAGGAATTTTTTTTTAATTTTAGATGTTCTCTCTGTTTTTTATAGGTCGGCTTGCAACTTGACGTCTGTTTACACATCAGTCATGAAACAGGTGCTCAAACATATGGTTCACCTGAGCTTTCTTGAATAATACAATCTTAGAAGCAATTCCAGGTTACAGGAGTTGTATTTTCCCTGGGTGAACGAGCGCATAAACCTAGAAAAATGAATATTTGAGCCTGGGGTCGAGTCTACCGCAGAGATCTGTGCATGTCATGCGTCCCGACTTAGGGCCAGATGTAGGTGGCTAAATACCGGTCAGTAATGCCGAAATCCAGTACATTTCAGCATTACCAACCGGTATTTAGCCATTCCTAATGTAGGTAAGGAATCGGTAAATAAGGAATTGGTAAATACTGAATCCTTAATACCAATTCCTTATTGCTCTTGCATTTAAGGAATCGGTAATACCGATTCCTTAAATGCAATGTAGGAAGCACATTAAAGTGCTTTTGAGCCTTAAGAAATCGGTAATTACCACCAACTTCAAGTTGGTGGTAATTACCGATTTCCTTTAAAAAAACACTTTTTTGCTTTTTTAAAAGTGCCATGTGGCACACATCCATGCCCTTAGGGCATGTATGTGCGCCACATGTGCACACATGCACATTTCAGGGGTGCAACAGAGTTTCCTTTGGAGACCCTGGCACCCTTGAAATACCTCCCGGTATTACCGAATCGCTAATACTGAATGTCTTCACATTCATTCCTATGGGCCTCCAAGCCCATAGAAATGAATGGGTAGGTATTCCTTATTACTGAATCTCAATTACTGATTCGGTAATAAGGAATATTAAGGATTCAGTATTTTTTACCGAATCTTTACCTACATAGGAAATATCGATTTCTTAATAGCGAATCGGTAAAATACGCTATTAAGAAATAGGTATTTCAGATTTACCTACATCTAGCCCTTAGCCTTTTATCCTTCACAGGTTATTAAAGCAAGCGCCACCGGGCCAGGTATAATAACACGTCATAAAGGGCCAGGTCACAATCCAGTTTACACCATAGAAAAGCACAGGCTTATCAGTAATCTTATTGTGAAAAAAGTCCAATTGAAGCAAACTTGGATTAAAAAAACAATGTAAAATAAACAAGAAAGTAATTTTTGTTTTTTTAAGGCACTGCTTTACTCCTCAGAGATTTTGAATGATATTAAACATATAGTCTAGTCCTGAACTTTTATGGACATAGTTGCAAGGGCTTTCTTGCTTGCCTGTTTCTGGGACACAATACAATGTTAACAAGTCATTCAGTTAGTTCAAAGATTCAGCCAGTCCCACTTTTCCTGCAACCTCAAGATCGAGTCCAGATTTGATGTTTGTGTCAGCCAGAACTATATTCACACAAACAAAAGCACTTTTTAGAGCGCTTACCGGTTTTAAGACTGGCCTATTAAAAATCTAAAGGGTTTTTCAAGTAGTCATTCTTAGTGGTGAGTGGATATACCCACACAGCAAGCTCCTGTGTGTATCCCTAGATGGTGCCATAATTAGGGGTGGAACTGACGCAAACCACCACAACACCGCCTTATGGATATCACCGTAACATGCCAACATTTTGACTTTGGTAACACAACACTACAGTTAAAAGTTGTGAGGCAGCTGCTTGACCCTATAAAAACTTTGGGCCATTATAAATTCGCTACAATTAGCACATAACATGTTTGAAGAAAGACATTCTATAATGCCTTGTAACAACTGGGCCACTGCAATAAAAATATGCTACAGAAGGGAAATTTAAACAGTGGTCTCTTGATACAATCAAATGCATATTCTCTGGCATTGATATCACAGGGCACAGTGCATCTTAGTGCAGAAGCGGTGACAAGGAACAGTAGAGGGTCTGTCAATACTGAAATTAACAAAAAGTAATACAAAAAAATTAAAAAAGAAAAGCGATAAAACTATAAAAACCACGAAAAACAAGCATTTTCAATGCAATAGGTCTCCCATTTGCAAGAGTTTGAGCTATTGGCATTGTATTAACAATGCTTTTTATTTGTGTTTTGAAAACCTGAAAGTGGTGCGTAAACACCCACTTTATAGTTATGGTCCTTGCTTACGAGAAGCAAGCTTGTCATTAAAAAAGGAGCTGTTATCTCCAGCCTTGCTTTTCGTAAACAAGGACTATAAGTACAAAGTGCATGTTTACCCACCACTTGCAGTTTTTCAAAACACATAATTAAAGGACATCGTCATTTACAATGCCAATAGCTCAAACTCTTGCAAATGTGAGACCTATTGCATTGCAAATGCTTGTTTAGGACTTGTGACCTGACTGTATCTGACCTCTGGGTATCTGCTGTCCCGGTCATTTAGTGCCGTCCACATGCCGTGCTGTGAAGGGTCACTACGTGGCAGTGCTAACAGCGTCCATCTTCTTTCTTCGGCATCCACGCAATGCTATACTCCATATGACCACTAGATGTCACTGCTGAACTAGATTGTGTTCCCATCAATTCTTGGCCCAAAGCTGTGATTGGCCAAATAGTATCACTGCTTAATATTATCTGAATACTCGTTTTAAGCACCTCAACCAGTGCCACCTTGTGATTGGACAGCACTTTCAGGGCTCAGATGTCACTCTGCATATATTCCTTTCTGACTGGTGCTAGGACTCCTCTGTGTTCACTGCTCTGAAGTTCCAATGTCTGTTTTCTCGGCTTCCATGCCATTTTCTATTTTCTCTGTGCCCTGTTATCTCATTGTCTATAGAATTGCTCTAAACACATATGTTTTTCTCTCTCTTGCACAGGGTTTCAATGTTCTCTGCTCTGATGAAGCGCTTTTTCAGTGAGTAGCACACTACTCTGGAACCCATGAAGGATTAGTGATGAATTAGTTTAATGAAATATAAAAGTAATTTGAGTGGTGTATATGTTAGTCTGTTATTTGGATTGAGAAGGGTAGTGGAGGGATAGAAGAGGCAAAAGGTTTGCCTTTATATAGTGCTTGCTACCCTTGATGAGGTGTTGAAGAGCATTTTCGGCGAGTAGCATTCTACTCTGGAACCCATAAAGGATTAGTGGTGAATTGGTATGGTGAAATATGAAGTAATTTGAGCTGTGGATATGTTAGTCTGTTATTTGGATTAAGAAGGGTAGTGGAGGGATAGAAGAGGGAAAAGGTTTGCATTTTAATAGCGCTTGCTACCCCTGATGAGGTGTTGAAGCGCTTTTTGGTTAGTAGCGCGCCACTCCAGAACCGAAACAGGATAAGTGGGAATTAGTATAGGGAAATATTACATTAATGTGAGTAGTGGACATGTTAGTCTGTTATTTGGATTGAAAAGGAATAGTTGAGGGATAAAAGATGGTAGGTTGTGAAAAAAAAAATGTTCAATGTTTGTTGCGTCAGTCTGCTCTGAAGTCACAATGTCTGTTTTCCTCCTCTGATGTCACAATGTTTGTTGTGTCAGTCTGCTCTGAAGTCACAATGTCTGTTTTCCTCCTCTGATGTCACAATGTTTGTTGTGTCAGACTACTCTGAAGTCACAATGTTTGTTTTCCTCCTCTGATGTCATAATATTTGCTATGTCAGTCTGCTATGAAGTCACAATGCCTGTTTTACTCCTAATTGATGTCGCAATATTTGCTGTGTCAACTACTATGATGCAACAATGTCTGAACATTCATTCTGGTCTAAGGACAGACTGAAAGCAGAGTCTAGCTGCTCCAGCAGACAACATATTTACCCTTAACCCTGAGTGGCAGCACACAGCACTTTTCATAAATGATAGAAGGACTCCCAACTCAGTGGCGTAGCTACCTGTACAGCCACCCGCTGCGGCCCCTAAGATTGCCACACGGGTGCAGGTAAGAGCGGGGGGAGGAAGGGTGTCAACTGATAGCCTACTTGTTCCTGGGGGGCGTGACCGACAGACAACTCGTTCCAGGGGTGAGGGGATGGTGGTATTCGACAGACACGACTCGCGCTGCACTGAAAAACAGTGCCGCCCGGAGCAGACCGCCCCTCACCCTCCCTAGCTACTCCACTGTCCCAACTCTATAACTGTGATTGAATATGCACGTCCCTACCATACCATTTGTAGTATCATCCCCAGCCCAGGAGCATGCAAATGAATACACAACACAGATCTGTAATATACGCCATTATTCCTCAGCATACCAGCACACACTGCACACTCATTACGTCATAACTGTTGATAACCACAACTTAACACCTCCCAGCAAGTTACGTAATTCCTCTGCTGTGTCCGCCCAGAACCACAAGGGTCCTAGCGCACATAGTTTCACAACACTGTATCTCCCCCTTTGTTAAATAAAAAGAACAAACAATAGTCAGATCATATTTCTTCAATAAAGCGTTGAGGTGCTTTCACTAGTCTGCCATATCGAATGGTATGAGATGGTAGAGATACACTCTGGTTGTGCATTGATGGCACAGGTTCTGATGCTTGATTTGGACTGTCGGGCAGGTGTGCCTCCTTTATGATTGCAGGAGCTGACGAATGTCCAGGTAGGCACTTAACGTGTGAAGAGTCCTGTGTGACAGACGTTCCGGGATGGTGCACCATCGCCATGTGTTCTTTGCATGTCACAACCCTCAGAGAATCGACAGCAAATGGAGTGCCTGTTTTCTGCTTTTGTTTCTGCTTGACCAGGACCCATTCACTTTCGTTGAAGACTGTTTCCTGAGCTTCTCGATGACGATTGGCATATGTTTTCATCTGGAACTTTCAAGAAGTATCTGAGACAAAAACCTTGTCAGCATTTAAGGAATGGTCTACTGTCCACTGTGGCAGTTTGATTCCGATAGGTCTCCTAAATAGTAAGGTGGCGGGACTCTCGTCAGTTGTGGAGTGAGGAGTTGAGCAATAAGCATGGAGGGCTTGACACAGGGTCTGGTTTAACTCATACCCCTTCGTTGATGCTCGCTGAATCACACGTTTTAGGGTGCCAGCGAATCGTTCCACAACACCATTAGCTTGGGGCCACAGAGGTGTGTTCTTTTGATGCTTCTCTTACCAAAAACTCCTTGAATTCTTTGCTATTGAGTGGCGACTATTGCCAGATTTGAGAATGGCAGGTATACCCCACGCTGCAAAGATGTCATCCAGCCTCTCGATGACATTGTCATGGGTTGTTGATGATAACTCCTCTACTAAAGGAGAGTGTGAATGCTCATTAATAACAACCATGAGATGATATCTGTTTCCTAATGGCCCAAAGAAATCAACTGCAACTCTTTCCCAAGCCTGTGCAGGAAGGTCAGACATTTTCAATGGATGCTGCATCACTTTAGGGGAAAGATAATAGCAAAGATGGCACTCTTTTAATTCCCGCTCCACTTACTCATTTAGGCACGGGAACCATACTCAGTCTCTTAGGGCTCTTTTGGTGGGTACCCCACGATGTCCTTCATGGGCTAGTTCAATGACTCACTGTCTTAGGTTTTCAGGTATGCCGATTCTGGAGCCTCTCAACACAACACCTTCCCTGGTAACAGACAGTTCATCCCATACATTTTTGATTTTTGGAATTCAACATCGTCAGCAGAAGGTCAAGCATTCTTCCTCCACGACTGAGTTGAAATGATATCTTTGGGGATAAGCATGTCCTTATCGGCATCAGTAGCAGCAATTAGCTGTTCAATGGATAGGGCTGCTGGCGTGCTTCACCTCACAGTGAAGTTAATTTACTCCTCATCCGTTTTGGATGTTGAACTTTGACAGTGTAGCAATACTCGTGAAAAGTAATCAGCAGGGTTCTAATCTTTACCCAGCTTGTGTACAATTGCATAGTTGTACTCTTGCAGGCGCAACCCCCACCCCTCAATGCAAGGGGGCATCTTGGCTTTTAGGTTTCCAAAAATAGTGAGCAGCACTTGGTGGTCTGTAACAATAATGAAATGTTTTCTGTATTGAAACACATGAAAAGGTTCTAAGGCCCACACTACAGCCAATCTCTCCTTCACCGGCTGAGAATAGGCGTGTTCTGTGTCAGACAGGCTCGACTGGCTAAGGCCACAATGTGTCTCTGAGCATTCGGATGAAAATTATGTTGAGCAAGGATTGTCACAAACCCAAGGAGATGATGGGCAGAGAGCTGAAACTTTTTAGACACTCATCCCAGTCACAGATCTGGCTTGTATCCACCATCATTCTTTAGCTCACTTCACCACTCCAGTTCAGACCCAGCTATATGCAAATCAGTCCTGACCCTATTCCTGATGGGAACAGTCCAGCTCGAGCTGCCAAGCTAGGTCTTCCCTGGACCAGAAACAAGCATCCTAGGATCGGTTTTGGGGTAACACCCCTCATCAGCCAGGCTACCTTGAATCCAGTGGCAAAGTGAGCAAGGGAACCACGTCTGGACATACCCTGCCAACTTAGGGCTAACAAAGCAAACAAAAAGAGATATGAACAACTGTGCCCCTGCACTTACACAATTGTGTACAATTTCAAAGTTCGTATATGATTGTATGCAAACAATAGTGACATATAGCACGTCAATCTAAACAATTGGTGGAGAACTGTAATTCAGTGACAAATTCATCTGTTGAGACGGGTCAGTCAATCAACAGTCTGTATTTGGAGTGTCCATTTGCTGTTTATTGTTCCATTTTCCAAAAAGCCAACACGTGTTTCATCGCAAGGAACAAATGCGAATCTTCAGGGCTAAACAAAAAATACAGGGTCTGTTTTTACTATACATGTTTGGTTTATATTATCTATGCAGACAATGGGTGACTCTTGGTGTCACCCGGGTGGACACGGCATGCGCAAAGGGTGGTACTGTGACTTGGTGTCCATGTGAGGAACAGTCTAGGTACACATGACATAAGTGACTTGGTGGTTTGTGTGGTGACCAACGATATTTACTAAGAAAAAACAAGGTGACTGGTGTGACTTGTTGATCAATACTTAATCAGCATATTGGCCGGTTGTGGAAGTGAAGTGATGAGATAGATGGTATGTGGCATGTCCAGGACGGTTACCCAAATTACTTGTACGTGACACATGTGAACGTAATTAAATCACATTAGGATCACATTAGGATTGGCAATAGTGGAAAGATACAAAATAATTGTGATTGTCCATTGTATAGTGCGGAAAGAGTATAGTATCCATAGTTGTTTTTAAACTAAAGTGCTGACTAATTGGAATGGTTTTGTGCTGCAAGGTTGCAGTTGAAACATCCCAGACATACCTGGAGAGTGACTTTCAGGCCAGGATGTGCTGGTTGTTAGTGGATATACCGAGGGCGCGAAAGGACCTGTCAGGTCATGGACTGTGTTCATCGTTGGTGAAAGAGTTTCAAAACGAACAGATGAAAGAAAAACGGAGGAAAAATTATAAACACTAGATTGTGGAGAGCTGTATGGATTACAGCTACGTGAGAGACAAGCTGGGCGTTAATAATTCTTTTACCAAAAAAGGCAGGTGGATTGAGTCTAATCATGCATATTCTAAGCGCGGGATAATGATTGGTGCAGACGTCTGCTGAGACCAACTCTAAGACTAAACCCGAACTAGAGAACCAGAATAACAGTCCGGTCCACTACCCGGAGCTGTATGCGATTGCGAGCCAATATTCATGCGGAGGGGTGTTTTATGGAAAATCGTTAAAACCAACGCAAAGGTGGAAGATTATAAAAGTAAAAATTAACCAATTTATATTATTCAATTATACGTGCAAAAAAGACCTCAACAGGTGCTATTTCAAACAAAAAGAGATAATGGACGGACAGACCTAGCCATATGCAAATCAGTCTTGACCCAGTTCCTTGTGGGAACAGTCCAGTCCAAACTGCCAGGCCAGGTCTTCCCTGGATCAGAAACAAGTATCCTGGGACCTGTTTCATGGTAACATCCCTCGTCAGCCAGACTACCTTGAATCCAGTGACAAAGTGAGCAAGGGACCCACGTCTGGACATACCCTGCCAACTTAGAGCGAACAAAGCAAACACAAGGAGATGATGGGCAGAGCACTGAAACTTTTTAGACACTCACCCCCAGTCACAGGACTGGGATGAATCCATCATCATTGTTTAGCTCACTTTGCCACCCCAGTTCAGTGCTAGCCATATGCAAATCGGTCTTGACCATGTTCCTCATAGGAACAGTCCAGCCCAAAATGTTGCTCCGTCCATCATCTCCTTGTGTTTGCTTTGTTCACGCTAAGTTGGCAGGGTATGCCCAGACATGGGCCCATTGCTCACTTTCCCACTGGATTCAAGCTAGCCTGGCTGATGAGGAGTGTTACTCTGAAACAGGTCCCAGGATGCTTGTTTCCGGTCCAGGGAAGACCTGGCTTGGCAGTTCAGACTGGACTGTTCCCATGATGAACTGGGTCAAGACAGATTTGCATATGGCTGGGCCCAAACTGGAATGGTGTGCTAAGCAAAATAACACTGGATTAAACCCAGATCTGTGACTGGGGTGAGTGTCCGAAAAGTTTCAGAGCTCTGTCCATCATCTCCTAGTGATTACTTTGAGCAAGGATTGTCCCCAGCCTCAGCGGGCTCGCATCTACTGTGATATTAGTATCTAACTTGGGGTCAAAATAGGCCATCTTAGTTGCATGCTCAATTGCATATTTTATTCTTTTGAAGCTTTGATCACATTCAACTGTACACTGGAAAGGGACATCTCGGTTTGTCACGTCTTTCAATGATGCACTCACAGTAGCAAAGTTTCAAATGTACCTTGAGCAACAACCGGCCATACCTAAGAAGAATCGCAGCACGGCTAGGTCTTGTGGTGGGGGGCAGGTAGCTAACCGTGCTTGAACTTTATATGGGTTAGGAGTCATTCCCCCATCAGAGAATATATGACCAAAGAATGCAAGCTTGGTCTTGTGAAACTCACACTTTTCGGGGCAGGTATCCCCTACTCGTCACCAGTCATAGCATCCTCCCTATCCCGGAAGCACGAAAATGAACACGCCACACATAGAGCTCTGTAATAAATGTCTTTATTCCTCAGCATACCAACACACACTGCACACTCCTTACATCATAACTGTTAACAACCCCACCTTAACACCTCACAGCAAGTTACATGATTCCTCTGTTGAGTCCATCCAGAACCGCAAGGGTCCTAGTGCACATAGTCTCACAACACTACGATCAATCAATCAATCAGGTGTTTGTTAAGCGCAACTACTCACCCGTAAGGGTCTCAGGACGCTGGGTGGGTTGGGGGGAGGTGCAGGTTCCAGCCAATGAAGGATGGGGCCTGTGGATGAGCGAGGTCTTGAGGCTTCTCGTGAAGCTGGGGAGTGATGTTGTCTGTCTGAGGTGGAGCGGAAGGGCGTTCCAGGCTCTGGCCACGAGGAAGGCGAAGGGGCAGCCTCCTGATCTGGTCTTTCTCGTGCGGGGGACCATGGTGTAGGAGAGCTGGGCTGATTGTAGGGTCCTTTCAGGTGCATGGAATTTGAGTCAGCTGCTCAGGTATGCTGATCCAGTGTCGTGGAGGGCTTGTGTGTGTGGATTGTGAGAAAGTGGCTGTATATATACTGGACCAAAGTAAGGTACAGTGTGTATAGAGTCCACAATCCCCAGAGGTATAACAGAGGTTAAAGTCAGGTCGGACCTTACTCTCTAAACTGGTAGCTTGGTCGAGCAGTTATACAGTACCAGAGGACAGTGTAAAGCATTTGTTGTACACACTCAGTCAGCAAAAGGTTTCACACACTCAAGAACTGAACTCCCGGCCAATTGTTTTTATATCAAAAGATATAGTTGTTTTGTTTTAGAACCAACAGGTATCAAAATATACTTTTCTCCATATGAGTGACTTAGGTAGTTACTTTGCAGAACGGCAATAGACTTGGTAAGTACAATAGTTACAGTAGTTACAATTGGTAACACAATTCTAAACACAATTTATCATTGAGCTCAATCGGTTTTCTACATAAATGCAGTTGATTACTTTATAGATTACTTTTGGAACTCCAGGACTGGACCCTAGATTCAGTCCCGGGACCTAAGCTGAAAACAGTCTAGTAAAAGCGTTTTGGTTATTGCAGTGATTTTTAAAGAATATAAATGTATTTTAAAAGTTGACACTTAGAAACATTTCAGTGAAAAACTAGCAATGTTATCCTATAGAAGGAAATTAAAGTCACAGGTAAAGTAGGTTCTCGTTACTTTTGTAATCCAGGACTGGACTCCTAGGTTCAGTACTGGGGTCTCTACCTAAGACAGGTAATGAATTACGTTTTAGTAGATGGTACGATTTTTAAGGAATATTTGTAATTTGCAAAAGTAGACACTTTCACAAAAAAAACGTCAATGGTTTCCTATGGAAGAAAATTCAGGTTAAGGGTAAGTACAGTTATAATTACTTTTGCGGTTCAGTACTAGGCTGAAAGGTACAGTACTGGCTCCTCTCCTGATTCCAGGTGAGTAATTTGAAATGTGTTACTCGGGTGATTTTAGATGAATATTTTAGAGTTTCAAAACTTCACACTTAGAAGATTTTTCGAGTCAAACCAGTCAATGTTATCCTATGGAAGGGAAGTGAGTTATCAGTTTCCGGGTGAGTACTGGACTGGTGAAGTTAAGGTTCTGGGCATAGACTCGGGGGTCTCCCAGGGTTGGAAAGGTACAGTAGTTGCACCCTCAGCGGCACAGGGGCAGCTGGGTGCAGAGAGAGTAGGCCCAATGCAATCCAATGGAGGATAGGGGGCCTTCGGTTGATGGCTGCCAGCAAGCAGGCCAAGCGGCTGTGGGAGCGGAGCTCGTGGTCACTTACTCAGGGCAAGTGGGGAAGTAGAGATGGGTAGTAGTTGCACGTCCAGCAGCACTCGGGTGGCTGGGTGCAGGGTGCTTTTGAGCCGTCGGTCGCTCAATGTTATCCTATGGGAAAGTTAAAAAGGGAACAAAGGCTGCAGACTCGGGGACGGAGATTCTTCAGGTGCGACCACCACTTCGAGAGGTAAGTTGGGATCTTGGAGAAGAGGCAGGTACCCCAAAGGAAGGCAAAGGGAGCCGCAGAACGTTGGGTGCAGGGGTGTCATTTGGTGTCGGGAAATCTTACCCTCAGCTGGTCATGGTTGGAGGGGTACCTAGTTCTGAGGCTGCAGGCGTTGTCTGGGTCGTCAAGGAGGGTCTTTGGGCACTGGACTTCGGGTCCCAGTCGCCGGGGGGATGTCCTCGTGGTCTTGGATCACTTGGGCACGGGCCAGGCTTGGCGGGTGCAGAGTGGGCTGGATTTGCGGTTCATGGCTGGCACCAGGGGTATTGCTGTTGGAGCAGAGCCTCTGCTCGGGGGAGTCCCAGTCTGTTAGAGGGTCAAGGCAGGCAGGTTCTCCGGGTGTTCCAAGGTTGCAGTCCGCAGGAGTCGCCGGCATTCAGCAGGAGCAGGTTCTAGGATCGACAGGCCGGTAGGGCTGGGGCCAAGTCAGTTGGTGTTGTCCTGTTGTTAGCAGCTGCACCGCGGGTCTTCTTCTTCTTGATCTTCTTTCTTGTTTTCTTATCGGGATCTGAGGAAAGAAGGTTCGGGGTGCTCCTAAATACTGAATTTAGGGGCGTTACAGGTAGGGCAAGGGCAGGGACCAATATGTCCCTGTCCTGGGGTGGGTACACCCCCTAGCCTGCTCCTCTCCTGTGGGAGGGGGGCAGGAGCCTAGCTGTGATTGGGCAGGGCTCCCCATCTTCAAGATGGCCAGAGCTCGGGTCCTGCTTCACCTCGCCTCTCCCACCTGAGGGGTGGGGTTAGCACAGGCTGGCGCAACCCCTTTCCTGACGTAGGGTTTCCCGCCAGTCTTCCCGCCAGAGTGGGGGTGAAAGCTGGTGGGGGCCAGTTGCTGAGTACAGCAAGTGGCCTGGAGAAGCTCACAAAGGCGGCAGGCCTTTGAAGCTTTCCACTACCCATCCTGGGGGAGGAGACCTAGCACCTCACCCAGGATGTGCATTGTTGCAGGCCCAGGAGAGCGGAGGGCTCTCTACCCAGGGGTCCCGCAACATGTCTGCTGTGTGGCAGCCCAGGCAGCCACTCAGACCAGACGTGGATTGTAGGTTAGGGTTCAGGGGGCATCTCTAAGATGCCCTCTGTGGTGCATTTTACATTAAATCCCACACTGGCATCAATGTGGGTTTAATGTGCTGAGAAGTTTGATATCAAACTTGTCAGTCTTCAGTGGAGCCATTATGGTGCTGTGGAGTTCGTAATGACAACCTCCCAGCACCATATACTCTTAATGGCATCACTACACTTACAGTGCCCAGGATTGGCCCTGGGTACTGTAGGGGAACATGGCTCATGCACCTGTGCCCACACCACTGGCATAGGGCACCCAGCTAGAGGAGTGACTGAGGTATGCCAGGGCAGTGGGTCTTGTGGGCATGGCATACAGGGATGTGTGCCATGTCGACTCTCTGTTTAGTTCAGTGGTCGAAGTGGGCGAGAACAGCAGGGCACGGCGTGCCTCTACTTCTTTAATTCTGTAGATTCCGTTACCCTACTTCTTTATTATGAACATGCGTCCCTGCACGTCAGGAATATTCTGTTCGTGGACGGGCGGGGAGCGAGAAGGAAAAGGTCTCTGTCTCTTACTTCCTGCCCAGACAAGACAAGGAAGGTGTCCACTTCTGCTCTGCCGCTGGCAGCTGCCCCCTCTTTCTTACTCCTATTCCCTTTCATTCTGTTTAACTCCTTCTCACTTTTCCGAAAATCATGAATCAAGAAATGGTTCTCACCGTCTCTTCCTGTCGTCCATTTGTACCCCTGTGAAATGGATGCAAAAAAGAAAACCACTTTTGCTGGAAATGCCGTTTTGACATTTTTCTATTCCAAAGTGCAGCCTCGGAAATAAAATGTTCAAACTCTGAAAAATAATTAAATAAAGCAAGATGGAGTGTTCTTAAAGTGGCCAGAATTTTTTTTTCAAACCCCTACACATTAGCGCCACTTTACAGAGTTTGCCAGTAAAGCGCTACTTTTGTTTTCTTGTCTTTCTTTGAACAGCATTGTTTTCCTCCAGTACCTCCTACCTGGAGGCAGGGCCGGCGCTGGGCATGGGCAGTGTGGGCAGCTGCCCAGGGCCTGGCACTCTGCCTGCCAGGATGGGGCCCCCACAATGGCAATTAACACCCCACTAGTCCTTATGTATGTCTGCCGATCAGAGTGAAAGAAATGCTTCACAAACTGGCTCATGGGAGCCCCCCCCCCCCTTCTGGAGCCTCTACGGGATGGTGTGGGAAGGCCTAGGGGAGGGTACACCTCTCAGGCAGCCAGTTCAGATACTCGGCAGGGCACCCATTGTCAGCACTTTAGCCCACACAGGTTTAACTCAGCCCCCAAGCAATTCTCACACCTTCAGTTCGAAATGGGCTGTACAAGAGTTGCTTGGGGTGGCTGAGAAGAGGAGCTGCTGCCCACGTGGAGTCTGCACAAAGCTGCTTCCCCAAGATCAGAAGGTGTCACTTATGTAGATTTCAGGGGCCTCCCACATTCCCTTTTGCCCAGGGCCCCGAAAATCCTAGGACCGGCCCTGTCTGGAGGTACTGCAATACCTGGTTGATGGGTGGATTGGAAAACGAAATGTGTACGGTGGCTTTGTGTTCACAAATGCGGTCTTTGGAAACCATACTGCTTACGTTTTGTAAGCATATAAGCAGTGGACATTGAAATGGGTCCTTTCTGGGCCCTGTAGTTATGTCCTTAACTTTTCAGGCAAAAATACTTGTTGATTTCTGAATAATGACTGTAAAAGCGTTAAGTTCACCATGTTCCTGCTTACATTTTACATGCTTTATTAAATCTTTCATTCCTTATGAGTGTTTGCTTTTTCCTGGATGTTGTTACCTTTTCTTTTAGGCAGCATATTGCTCTTGCCTAGTGTGTAATTTGAATTGAGTCGCATCCAGTTATTTATAGCAGGTCAAATTGGATTGTAGCTGAAGGCAGTATGAGTTTCTCTCAGTGGGGCAGTATGGTGTTCAGTGAGAGAGCAGATGTAGCACTGGGGGCAGAGCTGCTAAATTTAGAACTGGGGAACCAGGTTCAGCCTTCATGAACAGTCCCCCAGACCACTCTCCTGAGGGAGCACATTCCCATGCCAGACCTTAGAAGGCACCAGAAAAACCCTGGTGTGTTAGCACCATCAGGTGGACTCTAGCAGTGGCAAGTGTGGGTTCACCTTGAAGGCTTGCCCACCACAATCCATACTGAAGTTCACCTCCAGTCTTGCGGGCAGGCCTACGAAGTAGCAGATCCTAGAGCAACAGTGACTCTGTCACTGAGGTCACAGGACCCCTGAGAAGAGCTGGCTCTAGGGCGGTGCGACTGGTGTGACCGCAATGGGCGCTGACTTTGAGTGGGGGCGTCGTATATTATGGTTTTAAAAGCACTTGCTGCCTCCTTCCTGGCCGCCAGCTATTTTCGGCAATAATAAAAATGTCATGATAACTCTGATGAATAAACTTCTTCCTAGAGCGAGATCGGAGATTTGTCTAGTGGAAGTTTTGACTCATGGAAAGATAGCGGAGAGGGTTAATGTGCCTGCTGCAAAGAAAATGTACCAGGCCCATCACAAAGTGCACATATTGTAAATAGGTCAGTGGGTTACTGCTTTTGTCAGTGAAATCCTTTTGTTAAAATCCTAACAAAGAACAGTGAGCTATTATCTAAGAGCTTTCATCTAAGAGCTGCATACAAACTGCAAGGTATAAACTAGAGCGTTATGGTTTTTTCCCTAAGCCTTTGATTATCCTAATGTTGCAAAAAGTGTTATTTTTTATACAAATCTATAATGATTTTTAAAGAGAACCCCCAATCATGGTATTCAGTTTTTAATTCTGAGATTGTGTTTCTCCAGGCCAATCACTATTAAACTACACTGTCTACTAGTATGGTTGTCATGTGACTCCTACACCTTGTAGTCCTTTGTCTTATGTAACATTTCCTATACAGTCATTTACACACGTAAAATTGATTGTCTCTGTGTATATTGCTGATGACAGAAACTCCATGGCTCGGAAACAAATGGCTCGTGCTTCCACTTTTAAGCATTTTTGGGACATTCTGTGATTAAAATAAATTCACAAAGTGGAGTATGTTTCTAATGTCAGTAGCTCATATTAATCGTTAAATAATCATGTGTACCATTGGTTGAATTACATAACATAATAAGCTGTAACTGGTCAGTGAAATGCCACACAAATACTAAAGATTGTTATGTTTTGCGCATCCTGGCTACACCTCTAACTCCGCCCACTGATCCAATCCTCAGGTTATTCCTGCCCTCTGATTCTCCGCCCACAGTTCCCCTACTTTTTTTCCCCACTTCGACCACTGGTTTAGTTCTGTACTTAGACACTCAGCCTGCAAAGGCAGTGTGTGGGTGTCAGGGTACAGGGCCCCTAAGGGTGGCACAATAAGTGCTGCAGCCCTTAGGGGTCTTCACTAGCCACCATGCCCTGGGTACCTGGGGTACCATTTACTAGGGGCTGATAGGTGGCCAGAGATGCCAATTGGTTTTTGGTTTCAACACATTTTTAGGGAAGGAACTGTGGTATATAAATAAATAATACCGGATCTAGGTTTGTCTGGACTTAGCAATAACAGATAGCTCAATAAATAAGAGTCAAGATTCGAGGTAGTAGGAGTTTGCAGGTTTATTACAGCATAAAGGACAGGAACAGGACAACCTGCACAGGAATAGGATGGCAGCGCTGCCGGGGGCAGGATCGGAATCGGCGTAACATTTAATAACAGTGCACGATCATATATACTAAAACAGTTGCATTACAATACATACGATAGGCGGAGCAGTGGGTGTGGTCAATAGCAGTCGCGAAAGATAAGGGTGAAAGTAGGTGTAACAGAGGCGTATACATAGACATGTGATGAAAACGTAACAGAATATGTCATGAATAGGGTGAAAACATGGAGGGGGCTACCTAAGGAGCCGGGACCTCTGACCTAATGGTGCGCGCAAACTGGCAATGACGTGTTACTAGAAGAAGCTGGGGGCTACGAACTCTGTGCTAGGAGCAGAGACTGAAGTCTGGAGAGTCAGGGCGACATGTACCTAAGCAGTATCTAGTATCTGATGTTTAGAGAACATGTTGATAGAATCCAAAAGTTATCGGGGTAAAGGCGAACAGACTCTAAGACTGGAGCATGCATTATTCTACATGTAGTGCATGATGAAGAATATTAAATGATCATTAAATGCAGTATTTCTCTTACATGGAGACGTAAAGGCTAGACAATGACGGAAACTATTGATGCGGTTCAGTAGCTTAGGAATGCAGAGAAGGAGGGCTGGACTGATAACTAGAATCATAACATACTCTTGGCAGACTCAGAGGCAGAGCCAGGCTGAACCGGGCACTGTGAGGCAGGAAGTAAGTGAAGGGTCGAGGATACACAGGTGGGGGCTGTATCGCTCCTCATCGAGGCTCAGGAGACAGAAGCTGAATCTGGTGTCCAGGCCCTTTTGAGGCCTAGAAACGGGGACTTTACAATGGAATAACGTGCACACTGAGAAACGTGGCAACGTAGCTTTACATAGGCCGGATATTCGTAGTAGTCACGAGAACTGGAAATTGGCATACTAGAGGTGGACACAACTGTAATTGCGTCATTAATCGAACATGGGGAATACATATGCATATTAATCATGCACACATAACATATGATGGAGGACGCGTAGGGACACAGAACATGGCAAAATTTACTTTTCCACATTCCCTCCTTGTCACTACGCTTCCATCAGGAAACATCAATATTCATGATACCATCTATCATTTCATACAGTATCATTTGCTCGTCTCGAATTTTCTTGGAACGGGATTTAGAACGGGGCTTGGGACTAGGAATACAAGAGGTAGCACAAATGCCGCAAATCGCAGGGCCACATTGTATACAGAGGCAGCAGCTGAATATGATCGCTACTGAAATACCTAGAAAGGACAAGACTTTCCATCCCCAAGCGGAAATTATATTCCAGAACCAACCGGACCATGTCCAGGTGCCTGGATCTTGGTGTAACAGATGGGCAATTTTATGGAGTCTGGTTATAGCTGAATAAACAGACGGCGCGTTATTAGGAATGAAAATGCAGCAACTAGATCCGATGACTCTACAGGCCCCGCCCCTATCGGCTTATATGACGTCAAGGACGAGACGATTCTGTAAAACGACAAATCTCATAGCAGATTGCTCTTCAGTTAAGTTACCTAGAGCAGAGGCAGTCTCATTAACTACTGCTTCAAGGGTTCTGGTTAACCTACGAATTAGCTTACTATTCTGGATAGGTCCTATAAAAAAGAAGAAACCTCTATTGAAGTCTGTATATTGTTCTAGAGCAGTTTCAGTATAATCGACAATGGGGGACTCCCTTCTATGTCTAATGTGTACTAGACGTGTGTTTCTGTGATAATCAGATGGAGCTAGGAAAACAGGTGGCAGTAGGAAGGCAATATAACAGGTTCCCTCCCAATCGAGGGGCAGACGAACATATGCGGTCTGACCACAAATAAAATAAGAATGGCGTGAAGCTTTGAAAATAGATTTCCCACTGTCACTATATTTGACAATAGTAGTACAATCGCTATGTCCTACATGTACGGAACCATTATTTCTAACACATAATTCGCCTTTGACTGGTAGTACTGAAATAGCAGGTAAGTCTGGAGTGGAATCAGACTGAACATTCAGGACCATAAAATTCGAAGAATAATTACCTAAATTGTAAACTTCGTTTTCTAGATCTAACCCTGTTCTGTGGGGAAGACCTGGCTTGTCTGGGAAACATGTACTGTTAAGGAAAGACATATCTGTTGAAGATGACGTTAACGTGGACCATGCTCCACACGAACCATTATGTGAAAATGGATAAGGAAAGAGTGGCAGAACTCCCTTCGGTGTCTGGAAAGGGGGGAGTCGACCACACACCCAACAATTTGTGGCATTGCTGGTCTGGTGTGAATAATGTAACATGCGGATAAAAGAATTGTTACGCATAGCGAGGCGGTAAGAGAGTTCATGAGGAGGCAGATCACTAAACGTGTGCTCTACTGTAATATTAGAAGACTTATTTACATGAGAAACTGGAAAATACAGATAAAATGCATAACTGGTGCAGGAAATCATAACACTGAGAAATAATATGAAACTTAGAAAAACGATACATCGGATTGAGTTTTGACTAACTCTCTCACTATGGGGGTCTATTTTATACATGTCAGAAACCGGTCTAACCGTTTCACCTAGGGGAGGACTTAGACAATCAAACTGGCTGACTTATTTTACTAGACCTTAATTTCTTCTTATACTCCTGTTGCGGAGTTGTCTCTAACAGGGAGGGTGCAGTATCAGTGTCTTTTGCGGGACAGTCCTTAAGAATAGTACTTTGGCAGTCCTTTGAATCCTCGGAAATGTTCTTTGAAACTGGTTTCAATCCATAAAATTTCTTGATGTGCGAAAGATGCACCCAGCCTTTGCGTCCCTCCAACTTCACGGCTGTGCGGGTGGCCAGGAGGACCTGTCGGGGCTCCTTCCAGCGAGGCTCCAGTGGACTTGAACGATCGAAATTTCGCACTAGGACCATGGATCCGGGAACGATTTCATGCGGTGCCACCTCGGTATTGTCTGGAAATGCGGCGGCAACCTGTGAACGACAAGAGTTGAGGGCAGACATCAAGGAAGCTAGGTAATCTGTCAGCATATTACTTGAAACATCGGTAATACTTCGGGGTCTAGGAGTACCCCACATGTTAGGGGGGCGGCCGAAAACGACCTCATACGGGGACAGACCTGATCTGGAATGTGCGACCATGCGCATATAGAACAGGGCAACTGGCAGAGCTATTAGCCAGTCCACACCTTTCTCTTGACAAACTTTTGCAATTCGGATTTTCAGGGTCTGATTATGTCTCTCTACGAGACCGGCTGCTTCAGGATGGCGTACACAATGGAACTTCCACTGGTACCCTAACAAAAGGGACACGTGTTTCATGAGTTCAGATGAGAATGGCTGGCCGTTGTCAGAATATACGACCCTAGGGAGTCCGTAACGGGGGAAGAACTCACGAACCAACTGCTTGGCAGTGGTCGCGGCTGTGTAATCTGGGACTGGATATGCTTCCGTCCACCTGGACAAAGCGCATACAACTACGAGGACATACTTGAAACCTCGACATCGCTCCATCTGAATGTAATCCATCTGGAGGACTTCAAAAGGGTGGTCAGGGGGCTGGAATCCACCTTGTTCCACCGGGACACTTTTACCTGGATTAAACTGACAACATATCATACAGGTACGGACCTTCTGCTTGGCTGCAGCTCGTAAATGCTTGTTGAACCAAATATTCTGGATACTGTCTAACATAGCTTTTTCTCCTAAATGTGCTGGACTATGTGCGGTATTGATAATGACTTGAACCATAGAATCGGGGAGAAACCATGTGGTTTTACCCTTCGTTAACCATCCTTGATCTGTCTGGACCCCTCCTTGTTCGGACCATTTCTTGATTTCATCGGGAGTAGCATGTAACTGGATATCTATGACATCTTGTGTAGGGTCTTTAACTGTCATACATGTAGTCGGATCTGGAGTGTGTGTCGGTGTCTTATTAACTGGAATGTCTGGAGTCTGAGCTGTGAGCTTGGCTGTGCGATCTGCTAGATCATTACCTTGGGAAATAGTGTCAGTAACTTTCGTATGTGCTTTGCACTTCATGATAGCAATGGATGTCGGTAAGTGTATTGCATCTAACAGAGCCTGAATAAGGAGACCATGCTGAATCTTGGTTCCATGAGAAGTCATGAAACCTCTCTCCTGCCAGAGCACTCCAAAGTCGTGTACGACTCCAAATGCGTAGCGTGAATCTGTGTAAACATTAACTTTCAGGTTCTTGGCGTGAATGCAGGCTTGTGTCAGAGCAACTAGCTCTGCTGCTTGAGCAGACAGGGTGTCAATACGGTGTGTCTCTATAACTTCGGTGTCGGTAGTCACTGCATACGCGGCTACTAGTTCTCCTGTACTTGTTCTCATACATGAACCATCCACATAAAGTGTCAGGTCTGGATCTGGTAATGGAATATCTGTCAGATCTTGTCTTGGCTTTGTCATGATGTTAACTACTTCCACACAGTCGTGTGTGGCAGGATTCGAAGTAACTGATGGTAACAATGTAGCAGGATTTAAAACGTTGCAGCGTCTGATTTCTATGTGTGGCTGGAACAGTGTCAGTTCATAACCTGTTAAACGTGCAATTGTCAAGTGCTGAGTTTGTGTTCGGTTTAAAAGAACCTCCACGGAGTGTGGAACTTGTACTGTCAGGGAGTGTCCTAACACTATGGAATCACTTTGTCTGATAGCTAGTGCTGTGGCTGCAACTGACTTGAGGCACGCAGGCAGAGCCTGGGCTACAGGATCTAATGTGCTCGAAAAATAAGCACAGGGCTTGTATTGTCCTGCTTGATCTTGTGTGAGGACAGATAATGCTGTACCTTCACGTTCAGTGACGAAAAGTGTAAAAGGCTTACTGTAGTTCGGTGTTGCTAGAACTGGAGCTTGACATAAAGCTTTCTTTAACTCATTGAAACTAAGTGTATGTTCAGATGTCCAAGGGAGGACAGTCGATACGGCTGCCTCCTGTGTCGTTAACTGTATCAGTGGTTTAGCTAGAAATGCATACTGAGGAATCCATTGTCTGCAATAAGAAGTAAGGCCAATAAAAGCACGTACCTCCTTCTGGGTCTTGGGCTGAGGAAGACTCGCTATTAACTGGATACGGTCTGGTGTCAACTGCCTACCCCTCTTGGACAGTAAGTGTCCTAAGTAGACCACTTGCTGGACACAGAATTGAAGCTTCGAAGGGGACACCTTGTGCCCCATCTCGGCAAGGAAATACAAGACTGTAAGGGATGCTCGCTCGCAAGCACGTTCAGAACGGGCTGTGATCAGTAGATCATCGACATACTGGAGCAGGGCAGTGTCAGTTGGCATGTGAATGTTGTCTAGTTGTCTCTTGAGTGCTTGACTATAAATACTAGGACTTTCTGTGAAACCTTGAGGAGCGCGTGTGAACATATAGCTCCTTCCATTTAAACAAAATCCGAAAAGAAACTTGCTGTCTGGATGAATGGGAACACTAAAAAACGCGTTCTTGAGGTCTATGACTGAAAAAAATGAGGCTTCAGAATCAATGGCTGTCAACAGGGAAGAGATATCTGGGACAACTGGATACTGGGGAATAATACATTTATTAACCCCTTCGACGCTGATGACGAGCTGGGCTCGTCATGAGGTAGCCTCCTCGCACGCTCATGACGAGCCCAGCTCGTCACGTAAAGTGCGCTTTTGAAAAAGTCAGCGTACGAGCGGAATTCCGCCCGCACGCATGCGGTTAAGTTCCCGGAGATCAATCACTAATCGATATACTGGGGGTGCATTTGGATCAGTACGTTTCATGACAGGAATGATCGGAGAATTACATACATTGGAGTCAGTTTCTACCACTACTCCTTGAGCCATGAGCTCGTCAATAATTTTGGATAAGGCTGCTACAGCCTCTGGTGGCAATCTGTACTGTCTTATTCGTGGTAACACTACACCTGGCTTGAGAGTCACACGTTGGGGTGTGATTTGCATATAACCAACATCAGTTGGACCTTGCGCCCATAGATGCTGCGGAACATTGGACAATCTGGGATCAAAATCTCGTAATACATAGTGACCCTTGAAGTCACGTAGGAACAATCGTATTCCCTCTGGGGAACAGCATATAACTGCACCTAACTCTTTCAGTGTCTTAATGCCTAATAGATTTTCTGGACATGACTTAGTAAGTAGCAGATCAGTAGTGCGGGACAATGGACCTACTTCTAGAGTAACTGGCTTTGATATTTCATTTACAATAGGTTTTCCTGAAAATCCAAGGGAAACATTTCTAGAGCCTGAGAGCGGAGCCCCTGGAACTTTGGCGTGACTTATAGTGGTCCTACTTGCCCCTGTATCAATCAGAAACTTTCTGTCTTTCCCTAGTACTTGACTATGAACATAGGGACCTTCTTGATCTACAGGTATCTCGATGAGAGGCAAGCCTACCTCCCTCTCTAGGCTGTTTCATGAATATGGCTGATACTCTGGATACTCAGACTGTGCATACTGGTACATCTGTTGTGTAACATGCTGTGTTGCAGCGATAGGCTGCGGTGCTGTAACTGTCTGTGGTGCATTCTGTGACTGAGGAGTCTGTGTAACTTGTTCTTGTCTCGGCGGACGTGGTCTTTCTTTAGTCTTACCGGTAGCTATGTTGTGTTTCAGAACTGCACACTCGTTTATAAAATGACCTGGTTGTTTACAATAATTGCAGTTTCCTTTAACGGGAGCTGCAGGATGACTGGCTTGATTCGGACCCCTCTTCTGACTGTCTTGAGGAACAGATTGTGCAACTAGTACTTTCATTTTCGTGTCTTTCATACGTTTTCTCTCGTGATCTTGCTCTTCTCTGATTCTATTCTGGTGATATTGAAGCATCTGTAACATCTGGGACGGAGTATTAGCTTGCCAGGTACTTTCGACTTTCAAAACTCGGTTTTTAATTTGTGGACTTGAATTCTCGACTAATTTAGTAACAAAAAGATGAGGGTATGACTCGCTACTCGTCTTGAGGCCACTGTTTATAATAAGACATTTTTCAAATCTAGAGTAAAAATCACTAGTGTCTTCGTCTTGTTTCTGTTTACATGCTGAGATTGCATCCCAGTCTTCCTTTTTAGTTGCTAATAGTCTGGGCAAAACTTGTATTAATAATTATGGTAATTCTTTACATTTATCTCCAAGACCGGTACCTGGTACTCGTGCCTTGTCTTCGGCTTCTAGAACTGCCCAATCGATCTTTTTCTCTCCCACCTCCCATTCTTTTTCTTTGAGTTTCTCATATACCCCTGCGGGCAACAGGACCTTTAACATTTTAATAATATCTGGATACGTGTATTCTCCCATACGGAGCATGTCTTTTAATTCTCGGTGGAACCCTGCTGGATCTTTATCATGACAGGGAATTAACTTTTTCATCTCTAAGAGTTCCATCTTTGTGATAGGAGTGTAAACAAACACTCGTTGCATTTCACCATCTGCTGTCCTAACTGGATGCACTTCTCGTAACGGATTCTGTCTGTCTATGTAAAAGGGTTTACTTTCTGGGGGTGAGACATGAACAAAATGTGGGTTCAAAAACGTTCTGTATTTGTGGCGCTGTTCTAGAATGACACTAATCAAATCGGTACCTAAACCTTTCCATTTGTACTGGAGTAACTCGTTCAGGACATCATGTAACGGACCTGGATCAGAATGTTGATCCTCATACAAAGTAATGAGGTGCTGGATCATATACATACCCACCAGTCGTTGCTCGGCTGGGGGCAATTTCAGGAACATTTGTGCCACTATTTCGTCTGGAAAAGTGGTAGAATCAGTAATCCATCGGACTGCTGATCGGACTAGTTCTTGTTCATGCATGGTACTTAACTCGCTATAACCGATTCGTGATTTCAGAATGTGATCGGTAGCTTGAAATACTATACTACTGATGGTCTTATGCTTACCCTCGGCTATATTATCACTCCACCTTGTCAGGACTTTCATTTCGGCTCGATCTTTGGTCGGATAATCTTGTTCCCTTATTAGACAATTAATCAGAAACTTTAATATCATGAGCTGGACTTCAACTTTTCTTTGGCACATGACGTCACTAATACTTTCTGGATCATTCCCTGTACGGATGAAATGATATATTCTGTCTAGATCTTCTTTCATATCTGGTAGGGTGACTAGATACTCGGTCACCTTTCTCACGCGTAATGAATATAAAACCATATTATCCTCGCCTGGGACTGGATCATAGCCACATTCATTAAGGGCTTTTCTTATTTCTGCAACAGACTGATATCTGGGCGTACGCTGTGACGCTTGTGCATGTAATTCGGCTAACGTTAAACGCTTGTGTGGCGGCGGGGTTCCTGGAGGACCTCCCCCTGCGGCCCCTAAACTAGAGTCGTCTACTGATGCTCTTCGTCCTGGCAGAGTGGGAAATGGAAATGCAGGCTGGACTTGTATGGCGGGCTGGACCGGGGGTACTCCGGTGTCTGGAGGAGCAGGAAGTGCCCGATTTACAGGGACTGGCGGAGTAGGGACAGGATTTGCATATTCTGGGACTGTGTCGTCCAAATAGGACGAAATGAAAATATCAGCTGCGGTCGGTTTGTGACGTAGCTTGGTCGGAACTAGTGGTGGCGGGAAATTACTGGATGCCTCTGGGGTCGCTTTTGGCAAGCCCTCGGCAAGAAGAGGATACATACCCTTAATAAGAGCATGCCTCTGTCTGTCTGACTGTTCGGTTTTAACTCGTTCACCAATCTCGATTAATTCCCTTTCTTGGGCTCGTTCTAAGGATTCTCTACTTAATTCTGACTTTCTGATTTCTTTTTCGGTTCTTTTATGAGATTCTTTGCGCCATAACTCGATGGCATCTTTCTGTGACTGTCTGGCTTTCTTTTTCCATAATGCTTCTTCTACTCTCATGATGCACTCGGCATCCCATGTACCCGATACGGGCCATCTATACTTTTCTTCTAACTGTTTGGTATACTCTACCCATAAATCTAGATATAGTATGGCACTTATGCCATGCTTTTGATACATAAAATGACCTGGACTGTCCCTAGGCGGGACAGGAACTGCTTCTTCTAGCAGACCCTTTCTAGTTTTTAACTGACGTAATCTCGAAAAGAGGGACATTGCAAACTTGAATCTGAACACAATACAATACACGAGGAACAATAACAATTAAGAAAACAATTCAGGCATACCACGACATTCAAAATACATTGAATAACATTATGAAGCAACAGTTCGGACAGAATACTACCTGGAACACTGAGAACAGAAACACATGAATTTCTCGAGAACGGAACAGACTAGAATTACTGGATGCGCTGCTGAAACAGCACGGAACATACCGGTCCCATAAAGGGACGCATCAAGACCCGTATCCACCTAGGTGAACACTTCGTTTCAGATCTGCGTACCCAGACCCATCGGACCAGAGACAATTTAGATTGACCCTGTCTAGATACTACCCCAGCAACGGTACTCACCGGGCAGCAAGAACGGAAGGCCTCGGACTGGACTGGACTGCTTCGACGCCGGACGGACGAACTTCGGACTTCTGTTACGGGTGGGCCTCCGGATACCTCGGACCTTGGACTCTCGGCTTGGGCTCTGGTCGGGACTCGCCGCGTTCCTCCACCGTCTCGTCTGGATGCTGGACCGCCTCCTCCGTCTCCTCCGTGGGCCTGAGGGATACTTGAAGCAGAAATATCTGCTGGTGCGCAGAAGAGTTCCGTCACGACTGCAGAGGGTCAGTGGGTCGGCGTGGCTTCACCGACGCGTGGGGAAAGGGCAAGTCCCTGTTCGGGCGCCATTATGTGGTATATAAATAAATAATACCGGATCTAGGTTTGTCTGGACTTAGCAATAACAGATAGCTCAATAAATAAGAGTCAAGATTCGAGGTAGTAGGAGTTTGCAGGTTTATTACAGCATAAAGGACAGGAACAGGACAACCTGCACAGGAATAGGATGGCAGCGCTGCCGGGGGCAGGATCGGAATCGGCGTAACATTTAATAACAGTGCACGATCATATATACTAAAACAGTTGCATTACAATACATAGGATAGGCGGAGCAGTGGGTGTGGTCAATAGCAGTCGCGAAAGATAAGGGTGAAAGTAGGTGTAACAGAGGCGTATACATAGACATGTGATGAAAACGTAACAGAATATGTCATGAATAGGGTGAAAACATGGAGGGGGCTACCTAAGGAGCCGGGACCTCTGACCTAATGGTGCGCGCAAACTGGCAATGACGTGTTACTAGAAGAAGCTGGGGGCTACGAACTCTGTGCTAGGAGCAGAGACTGAAGTCTGGAGAGTCAGGGCGACATGTACCTAAGCAGTATCTAGTATCTGATGTTTAGAGAACATGTTGATAGAATCCAAAAGTTATCGGGGTAAAGGCGAACAGACTCTAAGACTGGAGCATGCATTATTCTACATGTAGTGCATGATGAAGAATATTAAATGATCATTAAATGCAGTATTTCTCTTACATGGAGACGTAAAGGCTAGACAATGACGGAAACTATTGATGCGGTTCAGTAGCTTAGGAATGCAGAGAAGGAGGGCTGGACTGATAACTAGAATCATAACATACTCTTGGCAGACTCAGAGGCAGAGCCAGGCTGAACCGGGCACTGTGAGGCAGGAAGTAAGTGAAGGGTCGAGGATACACAGGTGGGGGCTGTATCGCTCCTCATCGAGGCTCAGGAGACAGAAGCTGAATCTGGTGTCCAGGCCCTTTTGAGGCCTAGAAACGGGGACTTTACAATGGAATAACGTGCACACTGAGAAACGTGGCAACGTAGCTTTACATAGGCCGGATATTCGTAGTAGTCACGAGAACTGGAAATTGGCATACTAGAGGTGGACACAACTGTAATTGCGTCATTAATCGAACATGGGGAATACATATGCATATTAATCATGCACACATAACATATGATGGAGGACGCGTAGGGACACAGAACATGGCAAAATTTACTTTTCCACAGAACACAGGCCCTGGGCACCTGGTTGGCAGGAGCCCAGGGCACACTCAGTCAAAGCACATCAGCAGTTCAGCAAAAAGTGGGGGCATACCAAGGCAAGAAAGATGGCCCTTTCTCCCATGGGTGAGAATCTTGAAGGTGATTTTAGCCTCGATGAGGAGCCAGTGGAGTGTGTGCAGGTGCTGGGAGATATGGCAGTGCCTTGGCAGGTTGAGGACCAGTCTTGCGGTGTCGTTCTGGATGTTTTGTAGCTTGCGTGAGGTTTTTGTTTATCCCGGCTTAGAGTGCATTGCCATAGTCGAGTCTGCTGGTGATGAGGACGTGAGCGGCAGTCTTTCTGTGCTCGAGGGGGATCCATTTGAAGGTCTTACATAGGAGGCAAAGGGTTTGGAAGCAGGAGGATGCGACGAAGTTGATCTGGTGGTCTATTTTGAGCTTGGAGTCCAGGATGATTCCAAGGATGCGTACATGGTCCTTGGGGATGGGTGATCTTCCTAGGGCGGGGGGCCACCAGTTGTCATTCCAGGCGTCGGGCTTTGGGCTCATGATGAGTACTTCTGTTTTGTCGGTGTTGAGTTGTAGGAAGGTTCTTTTCATCCATTTGGTGACAGCTTCCATGCCTTCTTGGAAGATGTGTTTGGCTGTGTTGGGTTCGTTGGAAAGGGAGAGGATGACTTGGGTGTCGTCTGCGTATGACACAATGTTGAGTCCGTAGGTTCTGACGATGGGGGCGAGCGGAGCCATGTAGACGTTGAAGAGTGTGGGCTGAGGGAGGACCTATGGGGGACTCCGCAGGTGGTTGGTGTAGGGTCAGAGAGGAAACGAGGGAGTATGGCCCGCTGCGTTCTGCCAGAGAGGAAGGAGGGGGTCCATTCGAGGGCCTTGTCCTGGATCCCTGCGTTGTTGAGTCTGGGTGTTAGGGTGCGGTGGTAGACTGTGTCAAAGGCCGCAGAGAGGTCGAGGAGGATGAGGGCTACTGTTTCTCCTTTGTCAAGTAGGGAGCGGTTGTCGTCTGTTGCAGCGAGGAGAGGGGTTTCTGTGCTGTGGTTTTTTCTGAAACCGAATTGGGAGAAGTCGAGCATGTTGTGCTCTTCGATGAAGGTGGCGAGTTGGCTGTTGATGGCTTTCTCTATGACTTTGGCTGGGAACGGGAGCAAGGAGATGGGTCTGTAGTTTCTGAGGTCAGGGGGGTCCGCCGAGGGCTTCTTCAGGAAGGGGTTGATCTTGCGTGTTTCCAGTCATCGGGGAACGAGGCGTTCGCCAGGGAGCTGCTGATGGTGTGGCAGGGGAAGGGTGCGATGGTGTCCGCGGCTCTGTTGAAGATGTGGTGGGAGTAGGGGTCCGTGGGGGCCCTGGAGTGGATTGACTTAATTGTCTTCAGTGTGTCTCCGGTGGTGAGGGCTGTCCAGTTGCAATCGTTGGCTTCAGGGGGTCAGGGTGGCTGGTGAGGGTTCAGTGTGCTGTTGTCTTCGTCGAAGTTGTCGTAAATGTCCTTGATTTTGTGGTGGAAGAAGGTGCTGAGTTTGTTGCAGAGGTCTTGTGAGGGAGAAATGTCAGTAGACTCGCTGGTGGGTTGGGCGAACTTCTTGATGATGATGAAGAGTTCTTTGCTGTTGTGCGCGTGTGTGGAGATTCTGTCTTCAATCGCTTTTTTTCCTTGTTTTTCTGATGAGTTGGTGGTGGGCGTTGGTGGCGGCTCTGAAGTTGTTGTGGGCTTCTGTGGATTTGGAGTTCCTCCAGACCTGTTTGAGGTGACGGCATGTGTGTCTGGACATTCGTAGTTCGGTGGTAAACCATCTGGCTTTCTTGGCACGTGTGTTGTTGTTTTTCTTGAGGGGGGCTATGGTGTTGGCACTGCTGGAGATCCATCTGTGCAGGGTTCGGGCTGCGGTGTCGTGATATTCCGTGCTGTTTGGGGTGGAGTTGCTGAGTGAGGAGGTGAGCTGGTCATCTGTGATTTTGGTCCAGTTTCTTGGGAGCATGTGCTGGTGTCTGTGGATGGTGGGTGTTCTGAAGGCGAAGTGGACGCATCGGTGGTCTGTCCACGGGAGTACGGTGGTGTGGCTGAAAGTGATGGAGTTTCCTGTTGTGAAGAGGGGGTCAAGGGTGTGTCCTGCTGAGTGCGTGGGTTTGGTCACAATCTGGCAGAGTCCAATGTTGTGGAGGGTGTCCAGGAGGGATGTGGTGTTGGTGTCCAGTTGGTTGTCAAGGTGGACGTTGAGGTCTCCTAGCAGGGTGTAGTTGGTGGATGCGATGGCTTGCAGGGAGGTGATATCCATGATGGAGTTGGTGAAAGATCCGCAGGGTCCAGGGGGCGGTAGATTAGAGTTCCTCGGAGGGTGTTGGTAGGGCTGGCCTGTATCTTGAAGTGTTCCATCAGGTCAGTGGGCTCATCGGGAAATGTGCTCAGCCGGAGGATGGACTTGTGGACAATGGCGATTCCTCCTCCCAGGCGGGTGAGGCGGTCCTTCCGAGAGATCTTGTATACTTGGGGAATGGCGATGGCGATGTCCGGTCCCGAGGTGGTGTTGGTCCAGGTTTCGGTGAAGAATGCTACGTATGGGGTGGTGCTGTCGAGGAGGTCCCAGATTTCGGTAGCGTATTTGTGGACTGATTGGACGTTGAGGAGGAGGCATTGCAGGGTCTTCGGTTCGGTTGTGTTCTTGCGGGCAGGTTGTGGCGATGCTGCAAGTGTGCCCGCAACAATGGCAGCTGAAGGGTCCATGGGTGTCGGCTGGTGATGCTAGCTTGCAGATGTTGTTGCAGCCTGGGTTGAGTGCATGGAGTGCCGCTGGGTCGTAGAGTTGGTGGTGCGGAGGTCCGGGCTCCTGCCGCTGGTCGTGGTCGGGTCGCGGACGGGAGCAGATGGGCTTGCCTTTGGCACGCCAGCGGCGTACCCACTGCGTGCTGCTGCCATTAAGTAGGGGTTGGGGAGGGCTGGCCAGCTGGGAGGCGGGAGCAGGGAGGGGAACTGGCTTGGGCCAGTCGCACTGGTCGTGCTGGGGGGAGGGGCCACGAGGGCAGCAGCGGCAGGGAAAAACAGGCGAAAAAAGTGGGAAGAGTGGAATAGTGAAAAAACAGAAAAGTGCAAGAAATGTGGGGGAAAGAGATTGAAGGAGAGTAAAAGGGAGAGATAAAATGAGGGTAAACAAATGAGTAAAACGGAGCAGGAGAGGAAAAGCAGAGCGCGAGAAGATGACAGAGGTCCACTGGACCACCAGGGATGAGGGCTACGAACACCAGCACTCGAGAGTGCAGGGGCTCGGAGGAGGCCTCACTTAATGGTGGAGCTGCGAGGGTGGGAGAGCAATTTCACTGACAGTGAGTCAGTGGTCTTGCTCGCCTGTCCCCGCAGCGGCTGCCATTAAGTAGGGGTTGGGGAGGGCTGGACAGCTGGGGGCAGGGAAGGGAACTGGCTTGGGCCGGTCATGCTGGTAGTGCTGAGGGGGAGGGGTCGCGGGGGCAGCAGCAGCGGGAAAGAACAGGCGAAAAAAATGGAAAGAGTGGAATAACAGTGAAAAAAACAGAAAAGTGCAAGAAAAGTGGGGGAAAGAGATTAGAAGGAGAGTAAAAGGGAGATATAAAAATGAGGGTGAAAAAACAAGTAAAACGGAGCAAGAGAGGAAAAACGGAGCGAGAGAAGGAGACAGAGGTCCACTGGACCACCAGGGATGAGGCGCAGGGGAAACCTGTGGGTGGAGGAGGGCTTCGAACACCAACAATCGAGAGTGCAGAGGCTCGGGGGAGGCCTCACTTAAAGGTGGAGCTGCGAGGGTGGGAGAGCAATTCCACTGACAGTGAGTCAGTGGTCCTGCTCGCCTGTCCCCGCAGCGGCCGCCATTAAGTAAGGGTCGGGGAGGGCTAGACAGCTGGGAGCGGGGAGGGGAACTGGCTTGGGCCGGTCGTGCTGGTTTTGCTGGGGGGAGGGGCCATGGGGGCAGCAGCGGCGGGGAAAAACTGGCAAACAAAGTGGGAAAGAGTGGAATAACAGTGAAAAAACAGAAAAGTGCAAGAAAAGTGGGGGAAAGAGATAGAAGGAGAGTAAAAGGGAGAGATAATAATGAGAGTGAAAAAACTAGTAAAACGTAGCAGGAGAAGAAAAGAGGAACGAGAGAAGGAGACAGAGGTCCACTGGACCACCAGCAATGAGGCCCAGGTATAACATGTGGGTGGAGGAGGGCCTCGAACACCAACACTTCGAGAGTGCAGGGGCTTGGGGCGGCCTCACTTAATGGTGGAGCTGCGAGGGTAGTTGAGCAATTTCACTGACAGTGAGTCAGTGGTCTTAACATTAGCTCTGTAAGTTACCTGTTGGCTGCATGGGTCTCTGAGTACCTTTCTGGTCACAGGCGCAAGCCAATATTAGACACCCATTAGACCTTCTTCTGCAAGTCAGAAAATGGGGTGGGTGGAAAAGCACCATTGACCAGAGGCATAAGGCAGGTTTCTACAGGCTACCCCTGTGGTGCAGGGGGCTCCCAACCTTACAGGAGCCCCCCAGTCAGCCCAAGGCCGCTGAATATCTATCAAACACATGGGCTGTGCGTCACGTTCTTCACAGCGGGCCACCATTGTGCTTTACACCACTGCCCAGTTTAGGTTTTGTACTTCAGCGTAAAGCCCTCTTTCCTCGAACTTTTTTTGTCTTCAGGTGCAGTTGCATCTCCACAGGAGGTGATTTCTCAGCCACCTGGTTCCAGGAAGCAGGCTCATCCCTTCAACACACTGTCAGATGCTGGAACCTCTTTGTGCATAAACATGGCTTCTAAGCCTGGCGGCCATCTTGGAAACACACGTCACACAACTTGGTCAAGTGGGAAAGCCGGGATTAGAGCTCAGGTGGCCTGACTCCACAGTCCAGCACTTAGAGCTCCAGGCCTGGCCGCCTCCCTCGGAGTGAGTTATGCGCCGAGTCCACAATTAATGCGCCGGGCTCCCGCGCGCTGCCAGGCCGGGCGGCCATAACCCCAATTATTGCAGCCATATCCGGCCCGCTACTCTCGCGCATTACAGCCCCACTAGAGCGCGGCCGAGAAGCCATAAATCCCAGGGCGCAGATGAAATCCCTGTCAGAGGAATATTAAAAAAAATCTTATTTTTGGCGCGGCGATTATGCTGGGGATAAATCTCGATGCTCGCTCCTGCCAGAGTAGAATTAGAGGAAAATGGAAAGACCAGCTAAGGATTTGGAATGCATCATGATACTTTTAAAAATGTTCGGGGGAAGGGGGGGGGGCGAAGAAAATAGAGGGAGTACGGTACGGCTGAGTACACCAGCTGCAGAGAGGGACGGGTGTGAAAGACAGGTTCATTGCGTTATGTGCCTGTTTCTTTATTTTATTTTTTTGCAGTTTTATATAGCGCGAACTCGACCCGAAGGTATTGGAGTGCTTTACACGCTCACCAGTTACACTTATTTATTAATGCGATTTTCTCTAGCGTGAACATTACCCGAAGGTGTCAGAGCGCTTTACAAAAGAACCAGTTGCGATACATAAGGATTTAGGATTACATGAGTTACATAAAAGATACAAACTGGAAAAAAAATGTGCAAATGTACAAGTTGCAAAGTCACCCAAGGAAGAGATACAAATAGATAAACTCTAAGAATCACATAGGAATGGTAGTGAGCACAAAGGTCTACTACATAGGATAATCGAAGACTGGGGAAAAATAGAACGCTCTATATACCTTAGATTACACACGGACACGTTTAGGCGTGTGGATATTAAGTGATTTGCCCAGAATCACAGGATGTTGAGCCGACGCCGAGACTCGAACTTGTCTTCCCAACTCAAAGATCTGCGTTTAAACTATTGCTCACAGCCAGTATCCTGTCTCAGTAGCCTAGCTCAGTGGTTCAGAGCACCTGCTGCAGAGCTCTCTGTGTGCAATCGGACTACAGATGGCAAGTTTAAAGCCTGGAAAGACAGCTGAATGGGTTAAAGTGCCTACCTCAGCGATCCATGTGCAGCGAACACGTTACAGGCTGCAATTACTCCCCTCAGGAGTGTGCAACCTCACCTGTGAGTTCATGTTTCAATCCTAGTAAGAAAGATCGGCGGGGTAATGTGCCTGCAGCAGAGCGACCAGTCAACAAAATGCCCTGCTTGTCTCAGGTTCCAGTCCTGGCAATGCAGCTCGACTTGTTAATGTGCCTGCTGCGGAGATCGACATGCAACCTGCAAATCTTGGATTCCACTTTCCAGGAAAATGGCTGACTGCAGAAATATTCATGAAACATACAGGTCACTTTTTTAATGTTAGTAAGATAGTTTATGGGGTTGCAGTGATCAATAAATGCGAGTTTCGGATCTCTTAACTGTTGCAGAACACCATAGCAGTGGCCAAGGTGTATTTTCAAGTACAAACTTTTTTTTTTCTTCTATTGTACTCAATGTGAGCTCGTGTGCCTCAAAATGCTCCCAATGTTCGGCATACATGAGAACTGAGGCACATAATGATAGAGTAAATTGCTCAGGATCACACGTTTTGGTCAGTTGCGTTTGGAAGCATTCAACTCTAAATCTTGTGGCTCCAGAACCTGCAATTAAAGCCATTAAATCGTGCTTTCCCCCAAGAATGAAGACATTAGCTTTGGGGTATGGAAAACAACATGTGCCTGTAAGTGGGGAATTTTGCAAATGAAGTGAACTACTTCAGCAGACGTAAGGCAGCCTGTGACATGAATCAGGCAAATTTATTGGCTGGTGTAAGGTGCAAGTTGTTTCTGTTCAATCCATTTGTTGCTCTGCCCAGAATTCTCCCCACTTTCTCATTTCCTGCCAGAAACGTGCAGAAGCTTGTGCTATAACTGCTTAGAAATCTGGAACAGAACTGCACCCCCAATTATTAAGTTTGTGTTTTTTACAACACAGACCAGGTGCAAGCAGTACCACGAAGATGTACTTTCAAGTAAAAATAGCTAAGGAGGCAACCAAAAAAGTGCACACTCCACCCAAAATGTATTTCAGAAAAACTGCAGAATTCTGGACCTCAACACAATTGGTTACTTGTTGACTATTAGTGATTTACACAAGAAATGAGATGCATGTCTATATTTTAAATGTTGTTCTCTTTACAGATTGTGCAAGTCTGGGAAATAACATTTCCTTGACTCCTACACATAACCTCGTCAGGAAATCCTTTGTCTAATCCCATCTTGTTTCCAGTAACACCGCTCTCCATTAAACAGCTGATGATCCATAATTCTCTAAAGTGCACTAATGAAAGCGAAACATGTGTCAGGAGTTGCTTTCATGTTTTTTTTGGTAGACTTGGATGGTTTTTAACTTCTTCAAATGCTGTAGTAATCGCTGTCAGGTGGTAAGTGATTGTGTAATAGTTTTGTCTGTGCTTAAGTGGTATTTCATCCGCCAGAAAGTAATGACTTGTGCAGACACAAGGCCTTTCGGAGGCAATGAAGAGTGTTCCTGGTGAATTGCTGTGCTTTACGGGGAATGACCTGCCCCCAGAGCAAGGAGGCAAGTTGCTGTGTGTAATGAAACACTAGGAAGAGCTGGGTTCAAACACCCCCACATCCCAGACACGCCCCTTCTTATTAAGAGGTTCGCCAAACATAGCTTCTCTCGAAACCACCTGCTCATACTTGCACAAAGAACCGTGGGGGCTAAAACGGCGATAATGGGCTTGATAATACGCCCTTGTTAATTCCCATAGAAGCCCATGTTCTTGAGTTAACATGGGCTTCTATGGGAATTAACAAGGGCGCATTATCAAGCCCATTATCGCAGTTTTATCTGCAGTTTCCTGTCGATAAAACGGTGATAATATTAACACCGGTCCTTGATAAAATGCCCCCACAGCCTTTTTTTTGACTAGCAGTAGTGAGCGGCTTTTCACCCTCACTACAGACTCTTTAAAAGTGCCTTGAAATGTAGGTCTCTCACTATCGGTATAGCTGCCTGTACGTAGAAAATGATAAATCCCCATTGTGTTTAGGTCTTGCATGCAGAACAGTTGTCTGCAAGGCCTTATGTTTCCAATTCTTTCAAATATACAGAGTGGGCTCTCTTACCGCTGTATTGCTTTGATTTTGTGTCATTTTATGTTGCTTTTACCTGATTCCTTTGTTATTTGTTGTATGTACTGTTATTTGTTGTTTTTGCTGTTTTTTGACCCCTCTTCTCGACATTTTTTTGATCCTATTCAATCCAACTAACAGACCCTCATGTCCACCGCTCAAAATTAACTCTTATTTCCCTATACTAATCCACCACTAATCCTCTTTCGGTCTCGGAGTAGCGTTCTACTCTCTGAAAAGTGCTTTGATGTCTCATCAGGGGTAGTAAGCGCCATATAAATACAATCACAATACAATCGTATTGGCTGACTGACGTATCACTCTACCTCCTATGGGGCGCTTGCACTTAAATGCATAAGGCACTATTGTACATCTCAAAAATACACTAAATCATTGCACATTAAATTCTTTGTCTCATAGATGCACTGCGTGCAGAAAGCAATCATTTTTATTTGTATTTTTTTTACTATATCAAGATTTTGTTTTATGTGTTAGTATGGACTCAAAATACAAGACAGACTTATTGGCTTTGCCAATACTCATTTTATCTTTATATTGAGTGCATTTTAATATAAATATTTTTTTCAGTAATGTCCCCCTTTATGTATGCTCATATTTCGTTTTTTGCTATTTTTTGTATGTGGTACCTTTTATTAAAAGGTGATAAAATATTAGTAAAAGATTTTGAAGATGCAAAAAACAAGCAGTGCAAGTCCGATAGTATTAGTGGTGGCAAACGTGTGTAATGCCTATTCTTTTTTTTATTTCAAGCATTTACCACAACAGTAAAAAGAAGTGAATGAAAGGAAACATGCTGCCACTTAATCATTCATGGTGGCCATATGTTTACAATAAAACATATAAAAATAAATATTGCATACAATTTTGACAGAACAGGGGTGATTCCTAGCAGGTGGGTGTCTTACAGGTGTAAAAACCCATTTTAGTTTTAATACACATCACAGGAAAATATGATGGTTATTGGCACACAGGTAAAGGTGCTATTGGCTTTGGATTATTGTAACCTGAAGATATAGTTTAAACACACAAAGACAACTAAAAAAGAAAAATGCTAAAGAACAAAAAGAAATAGACATTGGCAAAGCAAAGCATTGCTCCTCCTGCCTAGGCAGTGACGTGCATTTCTTTTAGGTGGCTGTGCACATGTAATCCGGAAAAATGCCATCACTCACAGTGAAGTTACTAAATGTGTCTCTAGGCCAGACTTAAAAACAATAACTGTTGCTAATTGAATGGCCACACTCTGAAACTGGAAACAACTGTGGGGCACCTTGTGCCTTTTCATCCTCAAAACCCACTCAAAAGACAACAAATGCTTATCTTCTGGCTGAGCCTTGAAAATCAGCACTCTGGTCTTCTCAAGGCCTGAGGCCAACCTGAGGGTGGACAGAGGCACCCTGAGGGAGGACAGAGGCACCTTGAGGATGGACAGGGGTTCCACCTTCTTCTGTAGCTCAGTCAGGTTGCACTCTGGACTTCTCAAGGCTTGAGGCAACCTTCTGGGTGGGCAGAGATGCCACCTTCTTGTCTAACTCAGTGAGGTAGCACTCTGGTCTTCTTGAGACCTGAGGCCACCCTGAGGGTGGGCAGAGGTGCCACATTCTTCTCTAGCTCAGTGAGGTGCAATCCAACCTTCTTGGGTCCTAAAGTAGGCTTGAAGGTGGCTCATGATGGTGCCCACTTCCTGTCTGGTCTCTGAGATGCAATAATCTGGTTTCACTCACTATAAAGCCGCTTTGAGGGTTGGCAAAGCTGCCCACTTTCTGTCTAATATGTTATGTTGTTATGTTAAAATCATTTTTACCGCGCACGGTCACCAAACGGTTTCATGGCATCTGTGATGCAACAGCCTGTCCTGGTCTATGATGAATAGGCTGGGGCGTAGTTCACGGAGTTTTGTACGAGGAACTTCACAAAGTTACAAAATAACTCTGCGAAGGTCCGCGAGTGGCAGAGTGCAGAGCGAACTGCAGTTAGTGCTGGTACTTCTGCTGCTCGGGTAGAAATTGTACCCGAGTGGCAGCTCACGCTCGCGAATTTACTGTTCGCGAACGCGAACTTAACGTTCGCGATCACGAGCAGGGAAAAAACTATGTTGTACATTGCGGAGCAGAGTTTTCCGCACTGCGCGAGCTCCCCGGAGTGCAGAAAACTCAGCGAACGGAGCGAAGTTCACCGCCCAGGCTTAGTGATGAAGCCATCTAGTGCGCCTGTTTGTAAATGACTACACCGTTCCAATCTTCACTGGGGCACGTCCACATTGGGCAGTCCTGATCAGACCATTCACCCTATTTACAAACTAGGGTAAACGATGGGCAGATGGGCTCAAACTACTGCTCTATCCTTTACTGCTCTTAAATAGGGCGCACAGACACTCCTGGGGGCCGGTACATTGTGTGACTGCACCCCCAACGAAGGGTAACTAGGGAGTACCCCTGTGGCCTCTTCCTTAAGAAACCTGGGGGGGCTGCACTAACTGCATTACTACTAAGGTGACTCAGACATACAGCACCTCCCAAACCCTGTTTGCCTCTGGGCTTGTGTCAGTAATACACAGCGGCCAAAGCGGTCCCTCGTTTGCATGGGGCCACACTCTAATGCAAATGAGGAGAATGGCTTAGGATCGCTTTGTGGTACTGAAAATTCTGGACCCATGTCATAAACATCGTCGTATCATGACGATTTTAGTACCAATAGACCGAGAATGACGAGTATACTATACACGAGTATTTTTGTCGTATTCGAGTCACGAGATCACCCTGAAATCAGAGATTCCGTCCTGAACCCTCGGGTTCCATTTTGTGCATGGAAGCCATTTTGTGATTGCCCTCACATAGGCCGATGACTAAGGCCAAAACGAGTCTTAAGGACACGTACACCTTTAGCTGACTTCTGTGTGACCTGGGCAAGCTGACTCCACTGCCTGAAGCCAAATTGATTGTGGGCTGGACAAACTGAAAATAAGCTTGTCATCCTGATTCTGCTTTTTCTTTGTAGTGAAAATATGTGAATGGTCAACTGTAAAAATAAGGAATGTTTGCCTGAAGCATAATATTTTGTATAAAAGGGAAGGCTGGCTTTGTAAGTTTGAGCAGTCTCCTGAGAATATACACCGTGTTGTACTTCTAGGATACCTGTTACTGGCTGCAGCCAATAAATTTGATCTTTGAAGTCACCAAGAAGACTCTGCGTTTCTGTAGTCTGAAACAGGAGAATTCGAAGTCTTAGGGTGTGTTCCCTGGCACCGCTGGGTTCTGAAAAACCCAGTACTTCAGTTGGCGCCCAACGTAGGGCGATTTCAGCGGTACCGGTCCAAGCCAGAAGTTCGTGAGGAGCTTTGTGTGAAATTCTGGAGGAAGGCCAACCACTTCATCGACCCCTGCATGTTGTCGTGGTCCGAAAGTCTTTGCTGCGAGGTTCCCCGCTTTCCAATGGCTACAAAGGACTGCTGCCCTGACTATTGCCCTGTTTTGGACCCTTGATGATTTGTAGAGCTAGACGATAGACGAGTCTTCTGGTGACGTCATCGATACCTCAGTTAAGTATGAGTGGAGCGTCTCCCAGTCCTTAGTTTGGCTCTTAGTTTTTTTGGTATCCCCTTGGGATCTTTGATTTGGAACTTGCAAGTACCAAAGCCGAGGGACTTGTGTATTCACGAGACTATCGTATTCGATACCCCCTTGAAGTTTGAAGCTAGACTAGTGAGCGAAGATGCCTGGTCTTAGCAGACTTGGAAATTTGTTTTTTCTTGGTTGTAATAGGGATTCCCGATTGGAGGACTCGTGTCCAGTTCCTCCGATTGGAACTCCAACCTATGAGCTGTATGTGAAGCGTGGCGTAGGCCCCATCACATATAATGAAGTATGGATCTGATACACCAGGAAAGATGGTGTTCCAAAATGGCCCCAATATGGTAGTTTTGACACCGAAGTTCTGGACAATCTAGAGGTTAAGCTCTTTAAGAAGAAAGCCCGGCCGGCGATGTTTGACTCTTGCCGCCTATGGCGAAAGGAAGCCAAACAGAAAGAAATTAAATTAGCAAAGAGGAATAAAAGAGAAAAGGGTATTTCGATAATGCAAGCTGCTACGCAGTTTAAAGATAAAGAAGAGGACAGGCGAGTGAGCAGTTGCACAGGCAACGTAAAATGGCGATCGATAAATGCTATCCAGTTTTGCCGCCTCTTCAGCAAGATGCAGCAAAAGAACTTGAAAAAGATCCTTTAATGTCACATTTGTTGAGTTCGCCACCCCCTTATGCGCAGAGTGCTACAGCACCTCCACAACCTTTAGTTGTGCAACCCCCGGTTGTTTTGCCTCAGGTTCTCCCACAGCCACCAGCTACTCTTCAGTTGGCTCCTACTCCTCTGGTGCAGCCCCCTCAAGGGCCGCCGACTTTGCCATCTGCTCTGTCTTTACTTCCTACGACTTTGCCTACTGTATTGACTACTTTTCCCAATATTCCTTCTGATACTGCCTCTGCGTCTGCCTTGCCTCACTCTGCTTTTCCGCCTGTCCTTTCATCAACTTCTCCTTCTGTTCGACAAAGAATGACTGATACCGTTGTTAACCTTCTATCCCCTTTCTTTGGGGCAGCAAGTATGACCCCGGTTTCAACCCACAAACAGTTGCGTAGTCAATTGCCTGATTCTAGAGAGCAGGAGATATTAGATCATTTAGCACATAAATGGGTTACTGACCCTACAAGATATGAGCTAGAGTCTGTTATGGATGTCTTCCATCAATAGGAAGCACCGAAGCAGAGATATGTTTTTGAGAAAATGTGTGTTTTTCTTTGTGAGGAATTGGAGGACAATGATTTGGAATCCAATCCGCCTGAGTTGTGCCGTGTACGGTTCGAGTTTGCAAAAGGCACGATTGTGGGTTCCGATGTTAAGAAAGCAGTTGCGACGTTGTTGTCGTTTAGGACTGAGACTATTTCTCAACAGTTGTTTGAGCCTGATCTTTCTGTTAAGAGGAAAGTGAAACAATATCCAATGAGAGAAGTTCCCCCATTTTGGAGAGAAGGAGACCCAAATGCTAATCCAGCCATTCCGCCACACTTACAGCGTGTTTGGGCACATGTTCCATGGAAAAGAGCGGAAGTCTTGGCTCTTAAACAGACATTACCTGATCCCCGTAAAAATCCTGCAGGGTATTATAAGGAGTTATCTCAGACTGCAGACTCGTGTATCATGAATTTAGCCGACATAGACATGTTGTTTGGGAATGTTGTTCCACAGCCTTTATGGGGTTTGATTCGTCATACGGATCATGCGCAAGAGTTAGGTGATTCATGGGTTAATATCGCTGCTGCAGATGGCCGACAAATTGGTGGTGCTAAACCCGAGCCTTTAGTTGCAGACCTCCCTGGTAGGATTGTTACGTACATGAAGACTTTAATGCCTGCTATGCGAGTGAATTGGGACAAATTGTCTGCATGTAAGCAGAAGAAAGAAGAGACAGTGTCTGATTTCTTCACTAGGTTTGAAGAAACGTTTATCGACCACAGTGGTCAAGATATGAGTACAGAAGGTGGTCAACGGTTGTTCGTTGACAAGTTTGTGCACAATTTGCTTCCCGAGTTGTGTAAGAAATTGAAATATTCAGAGAGTTCTTGGGCCGTTTCCTCTTCAGCACAGATATTGGCTACTGCACAGTACTACGAAAATAGGGATAAAGATGAGAAGGATAGAGCAGACAAGAAAACTAAAGAGTTAAAGACGAAGGTTCTTTTACAACAGGCGTATCCACCCCATGGTGGTCAGCGTGATTATCTGCAGCCTCAGCAGTTTCAGAGAAACTCGCAAAGGTTCGAGTTTTCTCAACCACGTTTTCCTGTAGGTCCTAATCAGTGTGCATATTGTAAAGAAGAAGGTCATTTTAAAAGTAGTTGCCCTGCTTTGCTACAGCGTATGAATGGTATTTCTAGCACAAGAGGTCGTGGCATTTCTCAAGCTCCTAGAGGTAGAGGACGAGGAAATTTCCCCCAGAACGCGCGTCCCTTTCCTCCTCAAAATTCAATGAATAGTTTTGATCAGCAGAATAACGCGTCTGGTAGGACGACTCAGTACTATGCTGATGACTACTATGCAGAAGATGAGAATATGGAAGGTAATGATTGCTAGGACAGCCATAGACAAAGAGAGGGAGTTGTTTCAGTTCCAGTAGATCAGAGTGGACCTTATGTTGAGGTGATTACATCAGTTTTTTCAGAGCCTTTTCTGTTGGATACTGGTGCTACAAAGAGTTCTATTATGCACTCTAAACTCACTGGCGCACCTTTGTCTGGCGAGACGAATGTTTCAGTAGGTTTTTCTGGCGCCCCGGTTAGGAACCCAGTTTCTAGTCCTATGTCCCTTTCTGTTGGACCTTGTGAATTCGAAGCACCCCTTATTCTGACGACAGGTTGTGGTGAGAACTTGTTAGGATTGGATCTGTTGAAAATATTGTATGCGACATTGTATTGTTCTCCTTCAGGAGTACAACTTACACTGGGTAAGAAAGTGGTCTCCCCAATGTATTTGTCGAAGGATAAACTTCCGACAGAATTGTCTTCTCTTCCTGATATTCTTTGGGCTAGTGGTCCTAGTGATGTGGGTCTTTTGGAAATACCGCCATATGTTGTGACATTGAAAGCGAATGTTAAAATGCCACGCATTCCCCAATACAAGATCTCTAGTGAAGGCGAAAAGGCGTTGCTAGCGATCATTTATGATTTGGTGGAAAAAGATGTAATTGAAGAAACAAGAGGTAACGTTTGCAATAGTCCTGTTCTGCCTGTTTTGAAGCGTACTGACCCTTCTCAGCCACCTGTTTACAGGTTTGTGATTGATCTTAGAGAGGTGAACAAAATCGTTGTGCCACAATTTCCAGTTGTTCCTGATATCACTGCCCTATTAACTATGATTCCAGCTTCCGCCACCTGGTTTTCGGTGATTGACTTGAAGAATGCTTTCTTCAGCATCCCGATTGCCGAGGAGAGTAGGGATATTTTCGGATTCAGTTTAGGAGGCCGAAGCTTCCGGTTCAAACGCGCTCCTCAAGGCTATTGTGAGAGACCATCGATATATACAACAAGGAAGGGTTGCTGAACTGTTCCTAAGCGTGACTAAAGGAAAGAACTAACTGGCGTGACCAGAGGTGTAAGTGTAACACCCAAGGGCATCCATTTTGTTGGATGGATTGGCCTCACACACCCCGAAGGATGTCATGCTTCATCATCGGCGGTTGCTCCTCGTCGGGGAGGCGGTGCAATCCCCGACGGGCTCACCTCAAAGAGGGGCTCTTTGGCGGAGATCTTTTTTCCAACAGCCTTATGGTGAGGTGTGGGTGTGTGGGCAGGGGGGTATGTGGTAGTGGAACAGGGATAATTAAAATGTAGCTAAGGGTACCGGAATCAATTTTATTCTGGGGGTCCCTCGCTGCAAATAAAAACAGGGGGCTAGCTTACTAGGAGTCAACGAGCATAGTCAGGTGAACCTAGATGGGGCTAGTGGTGAAGACCGTCTTCACCACTAGCCCCATCTAGGTTCACCTGACTATGCTCGTTGACTCCTAGTAAGCTAGCCCCCTGTTTTTATTTGCAGCGAGGGACCCCCAGAATAAAATTGATTCCGGTACCCTTAGCTACATTTTAATTATCCCTGTTCCACTACCACATACCCCCCTGCCCACACACCCACACCTCACCATAAGGCTGTTGGAAAAAAGATCTCCGCCAAAGAGCCCCTCTTTGAGGTGAGCCCGTCGGGGATTGCACCGCCTCCCCGACGAGGAGCAACCGCCGATGATGAAGCATGACATCCTTCGGGGTGTGTGAGGCCAATCCATCCAACAAAATGGATGCCCTTGGGTGTTACACTTACACCTCTGGTCACGCCAGTTAGTTCTTTCCTTTAGTCACGCTTAGGAACAGTTCAGCAACCCTTCCTTGTTGTAACCATTGATACGGGCACACGCTGTGACTGGACCTTCCACTCCTCTGAGTGGTAAACGGTGTCCGCTGATCTATTGATCATTTCTCCTTCCTCCCTTGTTTTGATAAAAGACCATCGATATATAGTCAGGCTTTAAAAACACAGCTTGATACGATTGTTTTACCTGATGGCGCTACCCTTATTCAGTATGTTGACGATTTGCTAGTCGCCGCAGATACTGAGGAGATTTGTAAAGAAGCCACGTTGTCGTTGTTGCGTCATTTGTCTGATTTGCATCACAAAGTGTCTCTTTCGAAATTGCAATATTGTCGACAAGAAGTGACCTACTTAGGTCATCTCTTATCGAAGGAGGGAAGGAAACTGACCCCAGAAAGAATTCAGGCAATTGCAAAATTGAGTGTGCCAATGACACAGAGAGAAGTGCGTGCTTTCTTGGGTATTACATCATATTGCAGACAATGGATACCAAATTTTTCTCTGTTGGCCAAACCTTTGATAGCATTGACCTGTAAAGATACACCGAATCCCCTTCCGTGGTCTGAAGATTGTCGGAAAAGTTTTTCCGAATTGCGTGAGGCATTGTGTTCGGCTCCTGTGTTGGGTACCCCCGACTACAGTAAGCCCTTTACACTGTATGTCCATGAGAAAGAAGGATGTGCATTGTCAGTGTTGACACAGTCTTTTGGGGACAAGCAACGTCCATGCGCGTATTTTTCGTCGACTTTGGATCCTGTAGCTAGAGCGTTGCCGAGTTGTTTGAGAGCCACAGCAGCAGCAGCTGTTTCTATTCGACAGTCTGCTGGTTTGGTAATGAATAATACATTGATTGTAATGATTCCACATGCAGTGGACACTTTGTTAAACAGGACCAAGACACAGCACTTAACTAGTGCTCGATTGTCAGGTTACGAGTTGACACTTTTGGCGAGTCATGTGCACATAAAAAGATGCAACACGTTGAATCCAGCTACGTTGTTGCCGATTGTAACAGAAACAGATGTTTCTGAACAGCATGATTGTTTTCTTAGGACAGAAGAAGAAACGAAAGGGAGAGTAGATCTTAAGGACACTCCTCTTGTGAAGTGTGATGGTACTTTATGGGTGGATGGTTCATGCTTCAAGCTTCCGAATGGTGATACGACTGCGGCATATGCTGTTACAACTTTGAATACGATTGTTGAAGCTGCACGTATCCCACATAATTCAGCTCAAGCAGCAGAATTGATTGCACTTACGAGAGCATGTGTGTTGTCGAAAGGAAAGAAAGTGAACATATATACCGACAGCCAGTATGCGTTTGGTATGGCTCACAGTTTTGGACGCTTGTGGAAGGAACGTGGGTTCCTTACGTCTCATGGTACGAAGATACAGCATGGTCAATTGGTGAATGAGCTTCTGGAATCACTGACCCTGCCGTTGCAAGTTGCGATTGTGAAATGTAGTGCACACAAGAAGGTTACTGATGATGTTGGTCGTGGTAATGCATTTGCTGATGAAGTTGCAAAAGAAACAGCAAGGGATGTGATGAGTCGAATGTATGTTGTGGGCCCTGCAAGATGGGTTGGTGACGTTGGAATGTGTGAAGATACGATAGAGAGTGTGAAGTCTATTCAAGCTGAAGCTAAAGAGAAAGAGTTGAGTGTGTGGAGAGAGAGTAAGGGTAAATTGGATGCAAATGGTTGTTGGGTTGAATTGTCAGAGCATCAGCGATGGTTGCTACCCGATGCGTATGTGCTTGCTGTGGTTAAAATGGCCCATGGAATGGCTCATATCAGTGTGAAAGGGATTTGTAAGTTGTTGGCTCCAGTATGGCAAAATGCTGGAATTCCTAAGTGTGCAGAGAATGTGGTCAAGAATTGCATGGTGTGTCTGAAATACAATCCTGGTAGGGGAACCCCAACTCCAGCTGGTCATTTTGCGCCTCCTACATATCCGTTCGAGGTTTTGCAGTTAGATTTCATCCACATGGAAAGGTGCAACAATTTGAAATACGTACTCGTTGTTGTTTGTGCCTTTTCAAGATGGGTAGAAGCACATCCCCTGAAAGACAACACTGCCCTGTCCACAGCTAAAGCCCTTGTCAAAGAGTTTTTCCCTAGGTTTGGAATGCCGAGAATGGTCTGGAGTGATAATGGGAGTGAATTTGTGGGTCGAGTGATGAAGAAAGTATGTGAAGGGCTAGGAATCCAGCAAAAATTTCACGCTGCAAATCACCCCCAATCAGCTGGACTAGTAGAGTGCTATAATGGCACGCTAAAACTGAAATTGGCCAAGATTCAAGCGAGCTCGGGTCTTAAATGGCCTGACGCTTTGCCTTTAGCACTTTTATCGACAAGAATGACTGTGCATTCGCGAGTGGGACTTAGTCCTTATGAAATTGTGTTCGGCCTCCCGGACAACATATGGGGAGTGCCAAGGCCGACAAAATTCAGTGAGATCGAACACCCTGTACTGCTTGATTACTTGTATGATTTGACGGCTAAATTGCGTGTTTTACACCAACAGGTTCATGATACTCTGCCTCGAGCTTCTAAAGACCCAGGCCACATCATCGATCCTGGCTCATGGGTCTTGGTGAAAAATTTCCAGCGGGTAAAGAACAATCAGCCCCGTTGGACAGGCCCCCACGTAGTCCTGCTATCAACAAGATCCGCAGTGCGAGTGGAAGGAAAGAAGCACTGGATCCACGGTGTACATTGCAAGAGGGTCCCTTTTCCTCTGCCGTACGACCGGTGGGCCAGGAGGGTATCGCTGACTCTGAGACTGAGACTGTGCCTCGTTTTCTGCCTTTCAGTGATGCACGTGTAAAAGGAACAAATTCTGAACGTGAAAGTGACAATCTTTTGCAAGAAGCTGTGCCACCGTCAATTTGATTGAACACTACCGAGCCTGAACTTTTATTCCAAGACCAGACAGTACCTGGAAAAAGCCGTTATAATCTGAGGCCGAGAACTATGGTCAAATAAATACATTCCTTTTCTTTGCTATTTTTGAAAGTGCTCTCTCATCTGAGAAACTTTTTATTTTTGTTTTTCGAACCGCCATCCGGGTTCAGCTGTAGGGTCGCGGTTGCCGAAGTCTTTGGAGTGCAGCCGAAGACGTTAGGTCGACAGTTCTGGTTGGTCTAAGGGAGTTGCCCTGGACTGACAGAAGCATTCCTTAGCATAGAACACCCTACCACCGCGAGCAGCAATTAGAGAGGATGGAGTTTTTCAAGATGGAGAGACCTGCCAAAGAGATGAACTTTAAAGCCAAAATGTGTATAATGATGACCAAGAAACGTTTTTTGATGCTATGCATTTCCATGTTGTTTAGTGTAATGATGTTTTTAATAGGATATGTCTTATTTTCTTTTCGAGTGACATTTGCACCCACTACACCGCCCATACCTCCTTCTACTATTTCCACGCATTCTTTTCACCCTCTACCTGAACATGAGTCCGCTAGAAGGTTAGAGTTCGTTAATAACTCCTTCGTTCAGCTTTTGCACCAACACCAATTAGTAATAAACACGACTAACTGTTGGGTGTGTGGTCTTATGCCTCACACTACGGACAAAGGTATCCCTTATCTGGTCCTGCCATTCAGCTATAATGGCTCTGTGTGGGCATACAGAACGATGTTCATCTACGCTCATGAAGTCAATCCCCTACGTTCTGTGAAAGATAATCCGAAGAATAGTGCTCTAGTTAAGGGTATAGTAGATATGATTAGGGAAGCTATTTCCTATGAGACTATCCCGAGAGATGAGACACTAGCATATATTGGATGGAACGTGACCGGATATGGAGTTACTCTGAGTGAGAACCAGCGAGCAAAAAGATCCTCCCCGATTTGGGTTGTACCCCATCAGGGTCATCTATGTCTGCAAGGTAATGGCAAGAATCCCAGAGCTCAGCTAGGGAAGAGTATCTGCAATGAGACGTATGTCTTTGCGTCCCAGACTTCCCCTTCGTTCCTAGCAGCTAAGGGTACCTATTTCATCTGTCATGATAGAGCATACACATGGTTGCCCCCTGACTTCTCGGGCACATGTTTTGTTTCGTTCCTGCTGCCTCCCACCTACACAGCTGCGGCAGATTACCACAAGACAAGGATAGTTAGAGGTGTTTTTAGTAAAGAAGACACTGCAGGTCAAGAATTGGGAGATTTCTTGAAGGGTTTTCTGCCGTTTTGGGGACCTATGGTTAACAGCAGGAACATAAGGCAATTGACAAGGGTGGTTGAATCCACCATAGTTGAAACTGCCGGTGCCCTTAGTAACTTGACTGCTGAGCTCCAGTCGGATCGTCTTATGACTCTTCAGAAAAGAGTTGCGTTAGACGTCATACTTGCAGACCGAGGTGGGGTATGTAAAGTGATCCAATCAAGTTGCTGTGTTTTCATTTCAGATAACGCTCCGACAGTGTACCAGGCCATTTCCAAACTGCATAAGATCTCTGAATCTATTCATGTGGATAAAGGAGATTGGTCGTTGATGGGATGGTTCTGGGAACTGTTATCTGCCTGGGGATGGAAGATTTTGATGATCATTGGGATGATCTTAGCCATTCTTTTCCTGTTCTGTCTGTGCGTACAGTGAGCTCCTACCATATGTGGCCTCTGTGCTACATCGTGTGTAAGGAAACCTGTATCGAGGGACGAGCTAAGTAATAGGATGATGCTACAGCAACATCTCAATGAGTTTATAAATATAGACCTGGACTCAGATTAGCGTGAGTATAGGTTAATTGCCTATGTAAGGGCAAAAGGAGAGACTGTGGTACTGAAAATTCTGGACCCATGTCATAAACATCGTCGTATCATGACGATTTTAGTACCAATAGACCGAGGATGACGAGTATACTATACACGAGTATTTTCGTCGTATTCGAGCCACGAGATCACCCTGAAATCAGAGATTACGTCCTGAACCCTCGGGTTCCATTTTGTGCATGGAAGCCATTTTGTGGTTGCCCTCACATAGGCCGATGACTAAGGCCAAAACGAGTCTTAAGGACACGTACACCTTTAGCTGACTTCTGTGTGACCTGGGCAAGCTGACTCCACTGCCTGAAGCCAAACCTGTTCGGCCAGTTCCTTTGCCAGTGGCCGATCGAGATTGGTATCAAGGCACAGCATACCATAAACCTTTCATCACATACAAACCATGCCTAATCTTACACACACCTGTCTCTGTTTCTTACTTTATGACCTGCTTTACGATGAGGAGGTGCCCGTTTTTATTGGGGGTCCGTCGATATCTGATGAAAATACTGGGCCTTGCCGGGTAATTGATTGTGGGCTGGACAAACTGAAAATAAGCTTGTCATCATGATTCTGCTTTTTCTTTTCGTGAAAATATGTGAATGGTCAACTGTAAAAATAAGGAATGTTTGCCTGAAGCATATTATTTTGTATAAAAGGGAAGGCTGGCTTTGTAAGTTTGAGCAGTCTCCTGAGAATATACACCGTGTTGTACTTCTAGGATACCTGTTACTGGCTGCAGCCAATAAATTTGATCTTTGAAGTCACCAAGAAGACTCTGCGTTTCTGTAGTCTGAAACAGTAGAACTCGAAGTCTTAGGGTGTGTTCCCTGGCACCGCTGGGTTCTGAAAAACCCAGTACTTCAGCTTGGGTGCAAAATGTGGACTTGCACAATTGGTATTATAGAAGGGGCCCTACAGGCATCCGTACCCCCATCTTTAATAGAAATATGTCAATGGCTCCAATGCCCATCGCTTCCAGGGGCACTTCCCTGGTTTGGCCCATGGTTATCTGTAGGGTCGAAGCAGCCGTGAGAGTGAACACAAATCCACACTACCCAATTGACCTCTGTGAGGGACCAGTCTGGTCTTGGGTTTGAGGCGCGGTCAAGGTGTCCAGGTCCCACTGAATCAGGTGAGGGATCAGTCTGTTGTTTTGAGACTTAAAGCAGATTTTAGCATGAACACAGAGGCCTCTGTCTGTCTGAGCTCAACGAGGCTGAAGACTGGTCTTCTTGAAATCCAAAGTAACCTTGAGAGCGAAAAAAATGTAACTTCCAGTTTGACCTCTTAGAGGCAGCTCTCTGGTCTTCTTGAAACCTGAGGTAGGCTTGAAGACAAACAGAGGCATTCACAGGGATATGTAGTAGGAAGTGTCGGAGTGTGTCGTTAGCCTCCTTTGGCTTAACGACACTCACCGCCACTTCCGAAACGCAAGGCTGCACCATATGTACAAGAATGTGGTGCAGCCTTGCGTTTCCTCCTGCGAGGGCGCTAAGTTTAACAACCTAGCGCCAACGCTGGCACCCTTGCACCAGAGTGCACGGGTGTCTGTCTGCAGGGGAGGATTGGTTATGTGTAGTAAGGTGTCCCATCCTGCACATAAACAACCCTAAAATGCCATTTTGTAACTTTCATGTGTGCCCCTTCATGCCTTGTACATAAGGAGCAACCCCTATTGCCACCACAACGTCACTATAGGTGACGTTATGGTGGTGATAGGGGCTTGTATATATGCCCCTAAGTTGCCAGGTGAATCTCACAAGAGAGCAGTTTGGTCGTCTGGACCCACCACAGCCTTGAGTGTGGACAATGTAAGTATTAAGGGGCAGATTTACAAGCCCCTTGCGCCTCTTTTGCGCCACCATTGCGTCACTTTTGTGACGCTGCGGCGGCGCAAAAGATGCACCATGGTGCGGGGTATTTACAATGTGACGCATCTGGGAGATGCGTCACGTTGTAAAGCCCTACGCCAGAAGGAGGCTTTCCTGCACGGGGGGGGGGCGTTCCGGCGCAGGAATGCCTCCTAAAAGTGGCTGAGTGAAATCTACAAGATTTCACTCTGTCACTTTGGGGCCCATGCTGCGTCAAAACCCTGCGCCTGCTTGAAGCAGGCGTAAGGATTGACGCAGCATTAACAAGATAAGGCCCCCAGAGCATTGCTGGAGCTGCGTCGCGCTTGCGACGCAACTCCAGCAATGTGCCACTTTTACGGCACAGATGCATGACGCATCTGTGCCTGCCGTATTTGCCCCATGGTGAGCCGCATTGTAAATGCGGCGCATCCATGGTGGCGGAGGCATGGCGCGGAATAAGTGGCGCATCCCTGCTGATATGCAGGGATGCGCCACTTATTGTAAATATGCCCCTCATTGTGTTAATAACGAATGGATGCTCTTTTCCCACAATACACCATTCTTTTGTTTACTTGAGGGTGCACCAAGGCCGCTTCTTCTAGGTTGAGCTCTGACAGGCAGCAGTCTTGTCTTCTTCGAACACTTTCTGGAAACTGTGCCCGGTCCTACACTCTCTTGTTTACCTCTGCCCAAAGGCCGGCTGCGACTACTGAAATCTGTTCTTCCCGACTGGTTCCCGGCTGCGCGCCTGCGCCAGTGAGGCCCGCGCCGCCGGGATCCGGGGAGCAATGAATACTTGATCCTTTCCCAGCTAAATGTATCTCTGTTTTGTGAGACGAATCCGCCTTTCTGAAGCACCCAGGTGAGAAATGTCAGCTAAAAATAATCTCTGAACACCCTGCAAGGTGTTAAGCTCTGGAAGTAAGAGCGAGAAACGTTTTGTGAAATCTTCTTGTTTTCTGGCATCATATATCTGTAATTTAAGGGAATCATCTTTCGGAGTGGCCCATCTTTTCTTTGGCCTCTCTAACTTGTAATGGCATGCATTGCAGAAGAGACCTCACCCCTCCCGCATGTATGTAATTTAAAGGAACATTCAGCTAGATTCATCAACGTGAAATCGGCTCGTAAAGGGCCGGATTCTGAGAATCTGGCCCTTTGCGAGCGCAATTTTTGCATTTGAGATTCATCATCCCAAATGCAAAAATCGCTATGATAGAATTCGCATTTTTGAGAGGAATTGCATTTAAGGAATCTCTATTTGAGATTCCTTAAATGCAATTCATTAACCATTTTTAATTTGCGAATTCGCAATATTTGGCCGCTATTTACCACGAATTGTAACTTCGTGGTAAATAGCGAAAACTTAGAAAAATGCACTTCAGTGCACTTTTCTAAGTTGCATGTTACACACACACATGTCCTTTGGACATGTGTGTGCGCAACACGTGTACATTTTCATTTCAGGGGTGCTACCTGCACCCTTGAAATCGCATCCTTATTTGCGATTAGCAATTTGCTAATCGCAAATAAGGAAGATGTAGGAATCGCATTTCTTTATGCAATTTCTACATGAATCCCGTTTTGCAAGTCCTTAATAGCGATTCCTTAATAATCGCTATTAAGGACTCGCAAATCGGGACCATGATGAATCTAGCTGTTATTGCATAAGAGCCGCCATCCCTTCTGCCTCTGCGTAATTTAATGGCACATATTGGACCGAAGCCCCCAGGCCTTCTCACGATTTTCTGTTATTTAGTGGCACATTTTATAGTCGGAGTGACGCGCCCATTCCTTTCTTGGCCTTTGCATGTAATGGAGCATTCAGAAATCCTCTGGCCTCTGCAATGTAACAGAGCACCCACCCCACCTTCTCCATCACCTATATAAAATATTCACACATAATATTAGGGAGCATCCATTCGTTTCTGGCATCTCTGTGACTTTATACCACTTTTTTTTTACCGTAGCACTAAGCCTTGCTACATCCCATTGTGAATTGTTTTTTTTTTTTAAATATTGTATTGAACAAAAGCAGAGGTAGTAATAAGTTGACAGTCATGAATTTACAAATTTGACATAAAGTGCTTACATTACAGCAGTGTATCACAAGTACGAATACGGGGGGACCAGTTCTAGCCATCGCCATGTCAGTTGAAGGGGAAGTACAGAGTTCACCTCTATAAACATTCCAATGTCCCCATTTCCTATCCTAAGTTCCAGGACACCCCCTGACCTTGTAGACCGTTTTTTCGGACAACATACATACATCCATTGTAGCAACCCACTTGATCAAGAGCGGTTTAGATGGTAAACCCCATAGCATTGCTATCTCACGTTTCAGTAAGAGGAAGCCCAGAGCCGCCCATTGTCGTTCCATTGCAGTGAGATCTGTGGGGTCCCACACATTGAGGAGTTCACTTTTGGGAGTCAGAGGGACGGGTTTTCCTAGAGCATCGCCATTGTGAATTTAATAGCACATATTTTCGAAGGGCACTGGATACCCCCTACCTGCACATCTGTAAATTAACATCACCGATTGGACAGCAGCACTCGGCCCATTCTTGGATTCTCTGTTATTTAATGGCACTTATAATACTTGGGTCTCCAGTCCTTCTTCCAGCCTGTCTGTACTTTAATGGCACATATTTCACGGGGTCCCTAAGGCCGCCTGCACCCTTTCTGCTATTTAATGACACATTTTGCCTTTCTCCTGTCACTCTGTGATTGAATGCGCCTATTACGCTGAAGCACAAAGCACTTTTATGGACTCCGTAATGTAAATATGCACACATTTAACAGGACCTCTCAAACTGTCCATGAGCAATTGAAAATATAAACAAGCATTGGCAAAGCCAACATGCCTCGGCTTCTAGACCTATTGTCTTTGCTTGTACTCAAACGCTCAGGGCCCTCCGTGGAGAGGGTGAAGGATCTGTGATGTCTCTGTTTTTATCTTGTAGCCCGACATGTTTTGGAATGCCTGCAGTTGGCCTAGCAGAAGTAAAACATACTTATGAAGTTAATACATTACCATTTTATTTTTCTTCACCCGGCCCGAACAGACGTCAGGACAATGGATGGGGCTGCTGCTGACTGGCAGCAACAGAGAGAGCAGGGCACTTTCAGTTTAAAGAGTGCATGTCTCTTTGGGCGGCTGTTTTGGGATGGCCAGTCACACTTGTGCACTTTAAACCTCTCTAACCAAGCTGGGTTAGAGAAAGCAAAAGCCTGCAGTGTTCTTCTGAGCGCTGATAGAGGCCGCTCCTACCAATCCTGGTGCTGCTCTCATGCTGGTGAGAGCAGAGCCAGGATTGGCTTGGGAGTTTGGAGCCTGCCTGCTGCTTGCCTGTCCACCTCGAGGAGAGAAGACCATTGAGGAGGAAGTCGCGCTCTTATGTAAGTGCTTTTAATTTATTATAATTTTTTTTAATGTCCCACCCGTCTCACCTCACTCAGGACATGCCAGCCGGCACTGAACTATGTTATACCTGTACAGCATGAATAGTTGGCCATTACCCTGGAGAAGTGGAGAAGCGTGGCTCAGTGGTTAGAGGCGGCAGATCCGGAAGCTGAGATCGGCCGTGGACCAGGGTTCGATTCCCTGCCTCGGCGGGTCTCGGGCTCTAAAATTCCACGGACTCGATAATTCTCGCTCTGGTGCCTACTCGACTCACGGGGTCACACTCTGCGACTCTGGGCAATAGCTTGCTTAATCTCCACTATGGCCGCTCGCGGCGGGATGCCTGGCTTTCACCTTGTGGATACCCTGCCGGGGTATCTCACAGGGGAATACCAGGACGGGTTCCCTAAGCAAGCGCTTAGATACCGTGTCGGTGATTTGCGCTATATAAATACATGTACATGTACATATACACCCTCTTAAGGAATTTGGGGCCTATGCTCACCCCCAGCAACACCATCTACCATCCGTTCAAAGACTCTCTCCGCATCTAGCAACACAAGGAAAGCTGGCACCTTCTTTCTCTTGACACTTTCGCCCGGGTGTACGACTTGCCTCACACTGCCATGGACCTGTCTGTCCCTGGTGAAACCTGATTGTTCAAGGTGAATCAAACTGGGAAACAAGCTTTCAAGTCTGGTCATGAGGATTTTCACATAGGTCTTCACACCTATGTTCAGCAAAGGAATGGGCCTGCGTGAGGAGCAGAACAGTGGCCTTTCCCCTATTTGAGGATAACTGTAATCTCTGCTATGCTCTTCTTGGAGTGGCTTCAGCTTCTTCTACAATGTGACAGTATAATGCCATTCATTTGGGGGTCACCTGGGTGGTGAAGCCTCTGGACAGGTTCCCAGCATACCCATCAGGTCATGGGCCTTGTTTACGTTAAGAAAGCAAATGGTGAGGCCACGTTTAGTGTTTTGAGGGCTTCCATCTTTAACTTGTCAATCCAATTACAATTTTATCTCTCTAGGCCTCCGTAGACTGGGTCTGCGCCTAATATAGGGAGATGTAGTGCTTCCTAAATCCATCTATCTTTTCTTACCCTCCCATCTGCTGCATTCCTGAGCCCAGCTGCATCTCCATGGAGTAAGCCATCCCTCAATTCTCTTGCATCTAGTTCTCAACTTGCTGGCCTCTTCACAAGTGTGCTTTTTATAATGTAGTATACCCAGTTCCACCCGGTATCCCTTCATTTTTTGTTGTTATATTATGTTGATTTGTAGAGCGCATTGATCACCCATGAGGGTTTCTAGGCGCTTGAGCAGGAGCGAATGGTGAGAGGTCAGCAAGGTTCTACGAATAGCCAAGTGTTGAGTTTCTTATGAAACTGAAGAAGTGAGGACGAGGCTCTGATGTATTCAGGGAGTTTGTTTCAAGTTTTGGGTGCAATGTATGAGAACGCATGCCCTCCTGCTGTATTTTTGTGAATGTGGGAAGTGTGTGCAAGTGAGAGTATGGCTGATGTATGGCTAAGTGGCTGAGCGTAGTTGTCTGGCTTGCTGGTGAAAGTGTATATGGCTGTTGAGGTATGCTGGTTCGGTGTTTTGCAAGGCTTTATTTGAGCGTGTGAGGAGTTTGAACTTGCTGCGATTGTGAATGGGGAGCCAATGGAGCTCTCTGAGGTGAGGTGAGATGTGGGTGCATCGTGGGAGGTTGAGAATGTGTGTTAAAGTGGCGTTCTGTATGGTCTGGAGTCTGTGTAGGAGTGACTTGGAGGTTGTGGCATGGAGTGCATTGCCATAGTCGAGTCTGCTGGTGATGAGTGCTGTGGCAGCCATTTTAAGATCTTTCAGCGTATGGGTGGTGTGTCAAAGTAGGCAGTGCTGACTGGTGCTGTCATGTTGAGCTTGTTGTCCAGGGTGATCCCCAGGTTTCTGGAATGGACAGTTGATGTTGGTCCTAGCTCGGTTGATCACCAGGTGGAGTCCCATGAGGTTGTCTTGTTTCCGAAGACCAGCACTTCTGTCTTGTTGGATTTAAGTTTCCGGCAGTTGGTTCTCATTCATTCTGCTACCTTGGTCATGCAGTTGGTGAAGTTGGTTCTTGTGTTAGTAGTGTTGTCCATCAGGGAGAGGATGAGCTGGGTATCTTTGGTGTAGGAGATGGTGTCAGTGAGAGGTGTTATGTAAACATTGAAAGGGGTAGGGTGACGGTCAAACCCTGGGGGACAGTAGGTCCTTGAACTCTGATTTGAAGGGTGGCAATCTAACTTTTTGGGTTCTTCCCCTGAGGAAGAAGCAGATTACTTTGCGGGTACTTGGATGCCGATCTTGTGGAGTCTTATGATGAGGATGTTGTATGAGACTGTGTCGAATGCCGCAGAGAGTCCGAGCAGGATAAAGGTCATTGACTTTCATCATTCTGGGGTGGTCCGAATGTCATCATTGGCTGCGATAAGGACAGTCTTGGTGCTGTGGTTTAATTCTAAATCCTTATTGGGTATTGTCCAGCAGGTGGTGTAGTTCAAGATGGGGTGTGAGTTGCTTGTTGATGGCCTTCTCTATCACTTTGGCTGGGTAGGGGGGCAGAGAGATCAGATGGAAGTTGCTGAGTTTGTTCGAGGTCAACCCTCGAACAAACTCAGCAACTTCTATCAGATGGGTCTGCCTCCGACCGTTTCTTCAAGCATTGACCATGATTTTCTTCCCGTCTTTGCTGAAAGTGGCTGAAGTGATGGAGGTGTTGACGATGTGTGTGTGAGGGTGGTGCCGATTGGTGCTGCTCCCAGGTTGCAGGTGAGCTGCTGCTCTCACTTTACTGTCTCTAGGGCTCGTACTTGGCAGAGACCTCCTATTTTAGCAATACATTTCTCCCTTAGGACTGCTCTGAGGGTATCCCAGACACCTAGATGAGATACTTTTACTCTCTTATTTTGTTCAAAAGTATTTCGGAATGTGCGTGTCTATCTCCTTCTTTTAATACCAGACCTCTAAATATTAATATTATGATGTAGAAAACGTCTCAAAGTTATATTTGAATATTTGTTTTTATCTGTGGTGATGTAGCTGGTGTATCAACTTATTTGCTTGTCCTTTTCCTACATTGGTTGATTATTTTATTATTATAATATTTTCAATAAACATTTATTTACCAAATGGAAACAGTTAGTATTCCTCTATATTTCTTGCAATTTAATTGCACATCTAGAACAAGAGCACCCCACCCTTTTCCAGCCTCTCTGTAATTTATGGTGCACTTACAGCTGGATGGCGTGTAATCACAACACATTGTACGGCACTCTCTGTCCTTTCCTTTTGTTCTCATTGTTAGATCAAGTCTCTCAGAGCATGCTTCTTCCATCTTCTTCTTCTGACTGGGCCCAGGGGGGTCCCCTGCATTTACTTTGCGGGGGGAGAGGGGGGCTCAAGTTTTGTTACGCCACTGGTGTCTTCGCTATCATCCAGAGCAGGAACCAAAATTAGCCATTCCAAAAACATTTATGTTTTATTAAGTTGTTAAAATGCCAATGCAAGGATAATGACTGCCTTCAAATAAACCCTTAAGCAAAAAATTCAGTGGTAAACCCCTTAAGCAAATCACTGCAAAGGAAATAACAGGTAAATACGATGGGAGGTGGAGAAAAGGCTGGTAAGTGGGAAAGTAGAGGGCAAGAAAAAAGTGGGGTAGGGAGAGCGCAGAAAGAATGGAACGAAATCCCATTAACCAAGCCTCCTGAAAACAGAAAAATATTTTCTTTCCTTCATCGCTGTAAAACAGTCAGCGAGGAGCATCAAATGATGTGTCAGAAGCATCACATCTGTCACCAAAGGGGGACGCCTCTGCTTGGAATTCAAGTGGCTGATTTAAGACTGTCCAAATGAGAATGCGTCAATTCCATGAGAAGGAAGACGTAGGTTTTAACCAGTGCTTTACATTGAAATTAATAAGTGCTGGTACTCTCTATTGAGAGTCCCCGCTTGCTCTGAGAAGTGCCAGTGCTGACATTTAGCGAAGGTTGAGGTATTTATTGCATAATTATCCTACGTACCAACTTGTGATTCCAACCTGTGCATAAACAGGGGTTTACGTACTGGTTAGAATATAATGACTGCCATTCTTTCTTTGACTACCTTGAGCTTTTCCCCAATCCTAACGCACATTTTTGACACTTTATTTAATGCTGTTTGCAGTTGCTTGGTTGCCAGCAGGGCCCTTTGACTATCTGGGAGAGTTTCCTCTTGATATTCCTTAATTGAGCCATAAATAAGCTTTATTGTGGGTTCTCTAGGTCCATCAGTGGTAACTGAGTGGCTCATTTCTTTGGATGGTTACAATTGCTTTTTTTCACTATCTTAGTACAGTTGCTGTGTAGCTGAATAATCCCACTTCAGAGCCGCAACCACCTGAGGGAACTGCATAAAGGAAGTGGCCCGTTGTCGGGTCACCTGGGTCACTAACGACCACCTCTCAGTCTGCCATTCCAAATGAAGAGTCGGTCAGGCAGTAGAGAATACAAACCAATAACTGTTTATTAGATACAATCAGAATGGAGCTCAGTCTGCCCAGTATCTAGGAGTGCTGCAGAGGGACTAAAATCGACAAGCATAAAGATACATTATGTACTTTTCATAACTTGGCTAAACACGCCCATAATGGAATTTTCCAAGCAGGTGCTGCTAAGCAATGTAGTATGAGAAAAAAAAAACAATACCCGTGCTCACATCTTACACAAAGTTACAAAGTCCAAGGTTGTTCCAGTCGGACCCGTCACCAGACAAGTGGGAGAAGGTCTTTATCTAGTGAGAAAGGTTTGCACTATTAAGAACAGTCTATTCATTAGTGGAGCAAAACGCAACCTTGGAGAAACTAAACCTGGCTGAGGCTTTTTCTCAGAAAAAGTGAAGGATTAGTTTCGATCATGAGTCAAAATGGAGCCTGAATAGAAAATGGTGCCGCGAATGTTAACTTACATAGGATACTGCGTAAGCAAAAACATTTCCATTCTAACATGCAGATGTGCCCGATTTTCCCTTTGAGTTGATTGGCATTTTTCCCACTTTACTATAGACCCAGACATGCTGGAAAAGCTGCTTTCGCAGGCCCCAGAAAAAAAGGAGTTGACAATGTAGGGGTCCCCAAGGGCCATGTGTAATCTCAGGAGGCGCAGATAACTGATATTATGTGGAAAATAGAGGATTCTGAGAACCATGAATGATGGAATAACTTGAGATTTCTTAGGCTAAAGAAAGGGACTGAAGGCAATGACATTTGAACTAACAGGCTGGGTCTTCTCAAAGGTGCTTTCCCTGCGCTTTCCCTGTGGAATTGGGAGAAGGAGGTACCAAGAGCTCATAGAGGCCCACTAATGCTCAAAGAACAATTGATGTACAGAATGCAGAACAATGTCATGCATTCACCCAAGTACAGAGATCTGGGCCTAAATAATCGTTTTTTTTGCTCCACATTCCATTCCAGCAGATGCGGTCCGTGCAGGTAACAGTGATGGGGCCATGTAAGGGGGCAATTCCAAGGGACGATGCCAAAATTAAATAAATAATTATTTTTCCCTCTGAATCCGCCCTTACACAGCCCCATTGCCCCACCGCTGTTCCCTGCATGGACCACAGCTGTATTTCAAATTGAACCCAGCCATATGCAAATCAGTCTTGACCCTGCACCCAATGGAAACAGTCCAGCCCGAACTTCCAGGCCAGGTCCTCCTTGGACTGGAAACAAACATCCCAGGACCGGTTTCGGGCTATCACCCCTCACCAGCCAGGATAGCTTGACTCCAGTGGCATGAAGAGCACGGTACCCACGTCTGGGCATACTCATCCCTGTACTATGTGTATTGCGACAGGGTGGGGTGCTTGCCAGCACCATTAGACTTCTTTGAAGGGCACATTTGGTGCCCTCCTTGCATACTACAAACCCGGTCTTAGGATGCTTGTTTCCAGTCCAGGGAGGACCTGGCTAGGCAGTTCGGGTTGGACTGTTCTCATGAGGCACAGGGTCAAGACTGATTTGCATATGGCCAGGTCTAAACTGGGGTGGCATGGTGAGCAAAATAATAATGTTTAACCCAAATCTCTTGACTAGGGGGAATGTTTTGATTTGTTCTGCATTCCGTCCATCAATTGTGTGACTAATGCTCAAGAGCCTCAAGTGGCAGGGACGCCCAGCCGTGGAAAAGGAAAGTCGTCCAGGAGCATTCCTGGTCTACTTTAGGAACTTCTTATTAAGACAAGCTATATTTGAAAAAACCCGTCCAAATTGCCAGCGGTGTTACAGTGGTCAATCATTCTTTGTGCGCTACAACTTCTGCCATGTCACAGTGGAGCACAAATAGAGATTAAGACCACTCATTAAGCCATTTCACGATGCTGAGGGGAAAGCATTTCTACTAGCCCTTGCCCACTTGAAAAACATCTGTAAAGGGAAAGGGAAAACCTACATTTTTACATCTGAAATCCAAGCCAAGGGGTACTTATACGAATTTGCACAATAGCGCCAAGGAAGTCTCTCTAGAGCAGAGAACTGAATATGGTTTGGGTTAAACTGGGATTTGGTTATGGTAGGGAAGGGGAAGTAAAATATTCAGTTCATTGTGTTTCCAGTCTGTATTTAGTTTTAAAAGCAGAAAAGTACAGATAATTTGGCTTCTTTTTAATGACTCTCCATCCTGAGATTAATGACTTACAGACCAATCGTTTTACATACTGGCAGCAGGGCTAATAGTTTTACATACTGGCAGCATGGGGAGTTACAAAACTGAGGGCCATATGTATTAAGAAATCTCTATTTGAGAATCGCAAATGGGTATGTATGTACAAAATCGATATTTTTTTGCGATTTCTTAGAATTCCTTAATTGCGATTAGCAAATTGCGAATCGCAATTAAGGAATACTTTCCCATTCATTTCTATGGGCCAGGAGGCCCATAGGAATGAATGGGAAGTTATTGTCAATTTGCGATTCGCAATTTGCTAATCGCAAATTGAGAATAATTTCAAGGGTGCAGGGGTGTCCAAAGGACACCCTGTTGCACCCCTGAAATATTCATGGGTGCACATGTGGCGCACATACATGCCCTAAGGGCATGTATGTGCGTCACATGGCACTTTGAAAAATGCAAAAATGTGCATTTTTCAAGGAATTCCCAACTTACCACCAACTAGAAGTTGGTGGTAATTGGCGATTCCTTAAGGGCATTTTGCTAATTTTTTTTGCTACATACATTGCATTCAAGGAATCGCAAAATTTGCGATTACTTAAATGCAATTGCAAAATAAGGAATTGCAAATCTTGTGATTCCTTATTTTGCACCAGTTTTGCTTAATACATTCCATTTAGCAAATTTGCATTCGCAAAGGCCGAAATTCTGCGCATTTCGGCCTTTGCGAATGCGAATTTGCATGATACATATGGCCCTGAATGAGATTGGTCTAAATTACTGCATGTCTAAACATGTATTTGTTCTATTATGCAATTTTTTTCATATGGATTTATTATTTTGTTATTTTTGTTTATGCAATGTGCTAAAACCTTACAAGCATCAAAGTATATGTGCACGTTTATCTGTTAGATGATGCAGACATACATGTGTTATCACCTCATCTGTTCACAAAAAACAAAAAATAAATATAGATACATTCCAGAAATTCAGCCAGAAAATAAATATGGATAAATACAGACGGACAAGTTAAAAAATAAATACCATAAAACCAGAAGCCCTAGTTATACTCCAGTTATTCTGGGAGGGGAAGGTAGGTAGGGGCCAGGGTACTGGGTTTCGGGAGGAGGGGCACTTAGAGGAGGGAGGGGAAGGGATGCAACCTGTTAGTATTAGGGGAGGAGTGGAGCAAACTACAAGGGGAGGTGTATTTATGCATAACAATTGTGAAACACTGGTTTTCAATGCAATTGTCATTAATCTGGATTTAAGAGTTGTGTCTGAGGGTATAATGGGTGAGGTCTTCTGCAGGTTGGTTGATCGTGACCAATTATATGTTTAAGTTACGTATTGCTACAGTAAACATATGTGGTCTGAAAGACGGGGCCAAAAGAAAGTTTTGAAGGTGGACATCAACTGTCAGCAGGAAATACACATAGATAGAGCTAGCAGGAACCTGCTGGAGACTTTAGGCGTAACATTGATTATGTGTACTACCCAAGATACGAAGCCTAGGGGTGTTGCTATATTTGAATGAAGTAAGACGTGTTTTTAGCTGCAGCGCCGATAGATGGGCAATTACGGAGTGTTGTTATAAAGCAAGCTCTTTCACTTAATGCTCAATGTATGGCCCACTCTTGGATTATCCCGATATCTTAGATTTTCGGTCGGTTGAGCTTGCTTTATGGTCTACTCCTTGTATAGTATTTGGGGATCTCAATATTAATCGATCCGGGGGCGCTTTTTGTGATATAACCACCATTTACTCAGGTTGGAAACCAAGAGTTTTTAGAGCCCTGCAGAGCCTGTAGAGAGAGCAAGGCCTGGTGGATGCCGGGATTAAGGTAAAGGCATCATATCCTGGTTATACCTATTACTCGGCCACCCATGGCTCCTTTGCCCACCTTGATTACTTTCTTTTGACATCAGACTAACTTAAAGGGTGTCAAATAAAATTATTCCCTCATGTTATTTCTGATCATAACCCTTTGGTAATTGAGCTCACCTTGGAAGGACACACAAGGACTGCCCGGAGTTGGTCCTTTGAGAGAGGTCTCCTAGCTGACCCGGCCTACATATCACACATTAAAGCATTGGATTCCTGAGTTTTTAAACTTAAACAGAGGGAGCAGCTCAATCGGGGTAGTATGGGATGCCTTTAAATCCAGGGTAAGGGGAGAAACCCTTCAGGTTAGTTTGAACCATCAGAAGCGCACTCAATTGCTTCTTAAAGAATTTTACCAAAAACTCAGCAAAGCAGAAGCTCAGCTTGTCGTGGCCATTTCTGCTGGGATTGATCTTCAATTGCTCCACAGCAGAAAGCAGTGATTAAGGTCGAACTTCACAAAATTATGGCTAAAAAGACGGCGGAAGGTTTTCGATGAGCGGGTGGGGCATCTTCTAGCAGTACAGACATGACAAAAGGTGCCAGAGGGTTACATTGCAGAAATTAGAATGGCCAGGGTAACCTGTTTTTGGACCTAGAAGACATCCGTGAGGCTTTTCGGAAAACTATGAAAAGCTATTCTAGGCTCAGTGTCCAACAGGAGAGGAGAAAGCAATTTTTGGATTTAGTTGCCTCAGACAGAATCACCCAAGAAGATCAGGTTGCTTTGGATGCTCTATTTCCCTAGATGAAATACAGGTAGCACTCAAAGAGTTCCCACTGATAAGGCCCTGGGGGACTGATCAGATTCCGTTGGAGTTTTATAATGTTTATTTAGTTGGGTCAATCTTAGTGTCACGATTATGGGTACATACAGTGCAGACATCCCTCACCTTTCACGGATTCGAATGACACGAATGTGTAAGGGCAGACATCGGCAAGGAACTACATGTCCCACAAAGCTTAGGGGCATGCCCCGGAAGGAGGAAGTAGCAAACTCCTACTTAAGCCCCGCCTACTCTAGTAACGGGGCTTGACAAACTGCCTGCAGAGCCATTTTGCACCGGACCTGTTTTACCGTGTTTCCAGAGTTTCGCCAATCGTTTGCGGCAAGAAAACGCTGCAGCCTGAAGAGCTGTCTACGAAGGTACTGTGACCGCGTTATCCTGTAGCGCGGCTGAGTCACCTTTCACCCTGGTTTTTCCGAAGCACCTCCGGGTCAGGAGGGTGCTCGCGTCTCCGTTCCCGATCCGAACGGGAGAACGCTGTTGTTTTCCGACATCGTTTCTGTACATTTTTTGAGCACATGACACGAAGAGCGTGTAGGGCTGCTGGACTGGCTCAAGTGACGCCTGACGTAAGGTATCATTAGTACGAGTGTCTGGGGCTCTACGCACTACTTCCCCGGATATCCAGCAAACCCCTTGGAGACTGAGTGCATGGAGTAAGGAGAGACAGTCCTGGAGTGGAGTTTCCTACATGAGAGTCGGAGATTGCGCATAAGGCGCTCTCCTCTCATTTTCAGCCGCCAGTCTTCCTGCCTCATCATCTACGACTGGAACCATCACCCTCACAGGTATTGGGTCGTCCTTCAGAGAGTCGGAGACTGCGCGTAAAGGCGCTCTTCTCTCTAGACGCCCTACGACTTCTTCCATTTATTATTGGGGAACTCACCTCTGCTAACATTGTTATATATGCCTAGTCTGAATCCTAGCTAAAAGGTTTGCGTGTTGCTACATAGCTTCCCAGCCGAGTCTAAGTGGGGATACTTCCTGGTTTCTATTCTGTAAGTGTAAGCTCAGTTTTCCTTCATCTTACCTGTACAGTGTATGGTTGTGGTTCTACTCATTCTGCTCTTCCTTCTCATACATACAGAGATCCCTGAGGGAGCTTCCAGAAGGTTACCACCTCCTGTGACGGAACAGGATATCTTTTGTTATTTTATCCCGTTCCCCTTTTCCCTGGGATACTTCTCTGCCCATAGTGTGGTAATAACATTGTAGTAAGAGTAGTGTTTAAAGGGACGTTGGGAACTACTCTTCACGGCATCGTTCCTGCTGGCCGTGCCTAAGGTTAGTGGCGTATTGTACTTGGCGCTGCTGACAACCCTGACAGAATTCCTGACACTTAGACATGATGGAGCTTTTTCTTCAAGTGCAGAAAGGACAAAGGGCCATAAATCATGGTTCATCACCAACATCATTGTTTTTTTTAAAAAAAGGGAAAGTTCCCCAGGAGCCATGGGCCGTATTATTGATAAATTGGTCTCCTCTCGACGTGACTGCTATATCGAACAAGCCCATGGTGGTTGCCCTGTTGGATGCAGAAAAAACATTTGACAGGGTTGCCTGGGATTTTTTATGGAAAGTGTTGGGCTCTTTCAGATTATTTATTTATTTATTTTATTTAATGAGTTTTATATAGCGCTGGCTAGACACATAGGTATCAGAGCACTTTACATTTGGTTACAAAATGTTACAGAAAATGATAACAATTACAAATTACGTCAAAAATAAGCAACACATTGAAAGAGGAAAGAAAGGTGAGAGAAGTCGGAAGGAGGGGGAAGTGTGAAGGGGGAGGATGAGGGAAAAGATGGCAGGAGAGACGAAGGGAAGTCTGCCCAAAGACTGACTGGGTAGGTGACCTCCGCGGAGGGAATCCACAGCCCGTTTCCCCTTTAGCTAAGCAAGGTAGCTCCATCGGGCATCAGGCAAATAGCTAGGTCTCAACTGACGAGGGAAAGTTCACATAAGAAAGTCCAGTGGATAAACAGGGTGGGAACTATGAGCAAGGACGGGTGAAGGCAGGGGTCAAGAGCTGGAAAGAAGAGAAGAGTAGAGCGGTAGGGGGTAGGGTGAAGGGGGAGGAAGAGGATAAGGACAGGAGAGACTCAGGAGAGTTTGCCCAAGGACCGGCTGGGTAGGTGATGGCCAAGGAGGGAATCTAGGCATCAGATTAGGCATGCGTTATATCAAAGCTGTGCAGTGAATATATTTTAGACCAGTGGCTCGGCTGCAGATGATGGGAGTCAATTCTGACTAATTCCTATAGAGAGAGGAACTAGGCAGGGGTGTCCTTGTTCCCCCTTGCTTTTTACTCTATACTTCGACCCTTTTATCCACAAGCTTGAAGTTAATCTAGCCATAGTAACAGTGCAGCGACATGGATGGGTGGCAAAAAATTGTAGCTTACGTAGATGATATCTCAGTGGTAACCACAAATTCTGATGGGGCATTGTAAGCAGTTGAGGAAGAGGCTGCTAAATTTGGCGAGTTTACGGGTTATTCTCTGAATAGGAATAAGACACAATTGGCAGTAAATAGGGCGATTCCAACTCAGGATGTGCGTGTGGTTGAACATGTGGTATATCTGGGGGTTAGCATTAGTGCAGAATTAGACAGATTGTGAAGGCCAACATTGCTCTTATTAACGGGAAAGCTAAGCGGGATTGTGAAAGCTGGAATAATTTACATCTGCCAATTGTGGGCCGCTGCAATATTATTAAAATGTTATTTTTGCAAAGGATCTTGTATCTTTTTTGGGCTATCCCCCTTGGGTTTGAAATCTTTTGGTTTAAAAAAAAGAATGTAATGGTCTCTAAATGTATTTGGTCATACTCCAAAGTAAGGAGGGCTATCAGGTATTTGTCTTTACCCAGGGAGCCAGGTGGATGGGCCGTCCCAAATTTTAGGCTGTATCAACTTGTCACCACATATATATATAGGTCATGTGATCAAGGTCTTGTTTGACCGAAACGCGTAGTGGTGGTGTGGTGGAGAGCGTAATAAACCTTTGAGCACTAGTACCTGGGTTTGCCTCGTCTTTGATGCTGCGTGACTGCTGCGAGACGCCCTTCTGCCGAATATATATATATATGCTGTGAGGTTTACGAATAAAAACTAAGAGTAAACCACCCCCATGAGTGCTGCAATCCTTGTACAGAGTGTGAACCTGTGGATGTTGTGAGCTGAATATATACATATATATATATATATATATATATATATATATATATATATATATATATATATATATATATATATATTATTTGCGGCCTCTTTTGGGAAGGAATATTTGCGATCAAGGATCTGAAGAGCATGTACCCTCTATTTACGAGTTGTTCGTTGTTGAGGATGCCAAGGGCTGCTTATTAAAATAACCTAGTTACTTCAAAAAGGTTCGCTTCAAGACGCTCGGAGCAGCCTTTAAGTTTTAGGTTTTCTGCTGGAAAAAGATGGTCCTGGGCAGATTTAACTGTTATACTCATTTACAGATGAAACTTATTATTCCCAGACATTTTTCGTGATGCCTGCATGCTAAGATGGGAAAGGCATGGGCTATCGAAATTAGATTTTTTTTTCAAGGACCTTATCTGGCATTATTTGAGGAGTTATGTGCCGGAATCGATTTAAATCAGAGATTTTTTCAAATATCTGCAGATACGTGATTTTCTGTACAGGAAAGCTGGGGGCCGAAGAGGTTTACCAAAGTACCATTGATGGAATTGTTACTGGGAATGGAGGATTTGGCCAAATTTATGGAAGTTTGGGCTCCAATATACCGGACGACTTGATGAAGCATAATAGTAAATGGCAGCAGAGACTTGATTCCGCAGATCCTAGTTTTTATGAGTCTTTGGAGCTTAGCCGCACCTTACTTTGCTCTGCAGGGCTTGAGGCGCAGCACTACAAAACCATCTTTGACTTATATCACACCCCTGCAAAGATTGTTAATGGGGGGTGTACAACAAGTATGTTATGTTATAAAGAGCTTGTAGCGCGCACAAATACTCTGGAGTGTCCTGGTGCGGAAGTGAGCTGGGGTGAAGCGAGAAGGAACCGTTAGCCAGACTGACTGAACAGATACGTCTTTAAAGATTTTTTTAAAAGACGAAAATCTTGCATGAGCTGCAGATCAGAGGGGAGCGCGTTCCAGGCCACTGCAGTTTTGACGGAGAGTGACTGGGCCCCCAAACGTGATTTGCGGAAACGTGGAGTAACCATCCGCCGTAGGGAAGCAGACCGCAGAGATCGATTGGGCACATATAGAGTAAAGCGCCTCCTAAGATACACAGGACCCTGGCCATGAAGGGCTCTGTGCGAAAGGATAAGGGCTTTAAATTGTACCCGCTGTGCCACCGGCAACCAGTGCAATCCTGCAAATTCTGCCGCACACTAGACCTCCTAGAGATGTTAAACAGGAGTCTAGCTCCAGCATTTTGTATGATTTGCAGTTTTTTCAGCAAATACCCCGGAATGCCAATGAACAAAGCATTGGCATAATCGAGGGGGGAGAGAATCAAAGCACGGGCTACTGTCTCTTTGGCCTCTCTGGGGAGTAAGGGAAAGAACCTTCTCAGGGCCAAGAGGGTGCCAAAGCAAACAGCAGTAAGTTTCTTGACATGATCAGCAAACTGAAGGTCCTCACTGAACCACACCCCTAGGTTTTTTGCCGGGCCTCCCTCAGAATTAGGGCAAGGGAAATCAGGAGGCCACAGGGATTGTCGGAAGGCCGGTGGAAACTGGCCGTACAAGAGGACCTCTGACTTGTCCTCACTGCACTTTAAATGGGCCTGCGCAAGCCAGCGGAATACGGACGCTAGGCACGTCTGGGCGATGTCGGTTTCCAGACCCGAGCCCTTCCACGTAAATAGCAACTGGGTGTCGTCCACATACGCTATGATTTTAGCACCTAACTCTTCTGCCAGATAAATCAAAGGGGTCAAATAAATGTTAGAAAGCAAAGAGCTCAGTGTTGAGCCCTGAGGGACCCCCGTCAAGAGTTTCCTGACCGAGGATCAAAAAAGAAGCAATGCAAACCTGCTGTGTACGACCCTCCAAAAAAGAGTTGACCCATACCCGATGCCCACAGTGGCAAAGTCTTGAAGCAGACTTGGTCTATATGTTTTGGACATTCCTGGGTTTAGATGCGCTCAGACTTGAGATTTCTAAATTTCTTGGGGATGTCCTTAAACTCTTTGGTGCTCGTGACGAGACCGGCTCGTCATGAGTCACGGTGGATCTGTGCTCATGATGAGCTGGTCTCGCCATAATGGCTGCACTCCGCCCACCCACTAATAATTTCCCGCGAATTAATCGGTGGGCGGGGTCGTGACGAGACCAACTCGTCATGAGCACAGCTCCACCGTGACTCATGACGAGCTGGTCTCGTCACGAGCACTGCGGCGCTGCGCTCACCCCTGCCCCACCCCTCCCCCCGTACCGTGGGGGAATTACCCCCACAGGGAAGGGGTGAAACTGATCTTGCATTGACCCCATTTACTTTAGTCCTTGGGATACAGGAGGCAGGGTAAGTTAGAGCCAGGGAGTTTCTAGTGCTTATCGCCACGGCTGTGTGCCGCATATCTATTGCTTAGGCGTGACGAGACTCCCAACCCCCTTCCTTCCAGCAATGGCAAGGAGGCTTTTGTCAGTATTTAATTTAGAAACAGCATTATATGAGCCTAAAGGTAGGAAAGCCAGGCGAAAGGGTAAGAAAACCTGGGTCCCCTTTTAGATTGGGTTAGCTCCCACTAACTGACTTTATGTAGGGCAGTTGGCCGAATAAATGTTAGCGAGTTTTTTTTAAGAAAAACCTAGTGGACAGTGATTATGTATATTTGCATCTTGAGCACTTTATGGATATGACGAATTTGATTTAAGTCCTATTTTGTAGCCAAATTCAATCTAAGTTTTTTTGTTTTCCTGCTTTACGGTCGAGTATGTAATATTGACAATGATCTCTGCTATGCAAACACAATTCTTTCTTTATATAATACAATACAATGCATTCATAGAATGCACAGCTACCTAAAAAGGTGTCCTAGTGCTTTATGATGAATATGATGCGTTTAAAATAATCTTGCTTAACATTTGAACTCAAGCACTTCTTTACCTTCACTATGATTTGTGAATAGGCTTTTGTTGTTTGGAAAAACTGCTGAGAATAATGCTTTGTTAATAGTTATCTATCTTGTTTGGGTGGCTAGGACCAAACAAGAACTGAACAGAGCACTTGGTCTTGATTCCAGATGTATTAGTCTGTGCGCATGTAGTTTTACACCCATTATGCCACAAATTTTGTGGAAAAGCCGTTTTATTTCTTTGTGATTTCTATATGGATATCTACTGGAGGAATTGATAATGCATTCTTTTTTCAAATTGTGTGTGTACTATCCTCCCATGCTTTATATATATGAAGTAAACTTTTAAAAAGCCCCAATAAAAAATATATATATATATAAATATATTGCTACACACTTTTCGTATCCCGAAAAAGAAAGGCCGGCACGCTGGTATCCAATTGCAAAATTTTTAATCACCAAACCCCCCTGACCCCTTACAGACGCGTTTCGCCTTCACAGGCTTCGTCAGTGTAACATTACTGTGTGGTAAAAATCACCATTTTAAAGACATTGGTTATCCACCTGCTTCATTAACATAAACGAAGGACATCTTTTTTTGAATACATTGTAGTCGCCATTTTGTAGTGTGCAAATAGCATTGTAAATATATATGTATGTTTTTTAAAGGGAATTAAATCCTGTGATGTGCATGTGACCCAGTTCCATGGCATGTTCTCAACTCAATCAGTGAAAGTTTTTCTCAAACTCTTTTTGAGGAATACACAGCGATATCAACACACATTTTTACTGGGTAGACAACAGACATAGAATATTTCAGACTCAACATCTTCCCCTTAATCTAAAGGAATGGTTTAGCTTGGGTCCTGTCTTTGTGTTCTGCTTACTCAACTGGGTCTGCGTTCCAACCACCCACCTTCCGTGGACTCCACAATGTAGCGTCCTACCCAACCTAGTAGCATGCAAATGAATCATGCCACTCACAGAGCTTAGAATTACATGTCTTTATTATCTAGAGAGTAACCGTTAACTGGCACGTACTGTGTCATGAACTTTATTAACCACACCCAATCACTTACGTCACTATACTATGGAATCCGGTAGGGATCATAGGGGTTCCGCGCTCTATAATACACAAGACACTACACACCACTACCCTGTGTGCCTTTGACTCTGACCCTCATGTCTACTACCAAGCTTGGGTTGTAGATGTGTGCAGTCATTGTTAGTACTTCATGGTCAGCCGCTATTGCGTCCCTGGGAGCATTGGGTGAAAGGGAGCATTGCACGAATGTATGAGTCCGCTGTGGCCTGTTGGTGAAGAACAACTTCAATGGTTGGTCTTCTGGAGGTGGAATGATGCCAAGTCAGGCAGCAGGAGCCGAAGGAATACTGAAGCACCCAAGTGAACCCCAAGACTGCTGAGGAGGGAGTAATGCACTCAATGAGCTGAAGCAACCCCCAAAATATGGCTGTACTTCCTCCAGAGGCAGGATTCTGACTCCAGATCTCCACTATAGATTATGACATACGTGGCCTGGGACAACTACTGCATGTGACACGCCTCCATTCCGCAAGTCGTTACACTCAATCAGGAGAGAAAACAGAGAACATGACAGGTAAACGACATTCCTTTGCAGCTTATCAACCATAGTATCATGGTAAAGGAATTGATTAGAAAGCCCAAAAACAGCATAACATAACATTTTTGGTATTGTTATTGTAGAACAACTACATCTATGATCTGTAGGTGACAGAAAATGGCCACGCAAAAGATGACAGTAGCGTCATTCCAAAACAAACTTAAAAGCCAAACATCTGTTGTTGACTGTAGAGAATCAAACTTCTCGTGGCAGTAAATTCCAGCGAATTTTATGTACACCATCAAATAATGCTATCACTTCATATCTTGGTGTAAAACCACACCATGTCTCATCTTGAGGCATTGGCTTCTAGAGGAAAAGGGGGCCAAACGACTGTACAATGTAACACTTTATCCGAGAATCCAGGCATTGAAGGAAGTTGTCTGTTCGTGTTCACAAAACGTTTACGTGTATCGATTGTTGTAACAAGTCTGTCAGTGAAGCGGTTGTATAATCCTGCATAAATCCCAAGTAACAGCCAGCAAGTGCCAGAAAAGGGCACAGCTCTTTCTTTTTATCAGGTTCTGGAATCTTCCAAAGATACCAGCACCAGAGATCAGCTATGTGGAGTCCATTGCCCAATGTATAGCTCAAGTAGTGTAGTTTAGGCACTTTAATGAGGTATTCATTGGGTTAGTGATGAGCCCTGCTTTCTATAATGCTTTGAAAAAGGGGGTGGTGATGGACAGAGTATCTGAGTTAATCAGAACACTCCTACCCAGTCAACAGATCAGGGCTTGATCCATCACCATTTTTTAGCTCACTGCACCATCCCAGTTCAGAACCTGGCTATATGCAAATTAGTCTGTCCCTGGCCCAGTGCATCATGGGAACAGGGCAGACCAAACTACCAAGCCAATTCTTCACTGGAAAGGAAACAAGCTTCTGGGGACCGGTTTCTGGCATTACAGCCGTCTTCGGCCTGGCTTGCTTGAATCCTGATGGTGCAGTGAGCAAGGGACTCATGTCTGAGCATACCCTTCCACACTTGTGGTGGCCAAAATATTTCAAAAAGGGGGTGGTGATGGACTATAATGCTTAGAGCATATTTCCCAGATACTTAAAATGGCTTTCCCAGTTTGATGTAAAGATGCCTTAGCAGCTGTATACAGAGGTATTTTCTGTTCTGAATGCTTGCCTAGTAGGCAGTCCGTCAACCGTGGTCAGGTGTTAGATGCTCACTGAAAAGCTAAGGGGAGTAGTGTAAGGTGAAACAGCATTTCAGATGTAGACATGCCCTCTTGTATGTATCTTCCCTTTGTATTGTGATCTGCCCAAATCCGTTGGTGCTGTCTAAGGCACTCAGATGACGGGCTCTTCTCAGTCACTTGTCAACAGGACTCGAGAAAAAAACAGATGCAGGTGGATTTCTGATGAACTTTCCTGAAATTGATACAGAATCTGATTGTTTCATCTGGTTTTAAGACAATGACTTAGAGAGCAGTCTTTATTAGAGGCCTGAATGATGCTAATATTTGCCATGTCTTTGGTTTTGCTATGTATTGCATGCCAGGAAGTCAACAACACGGTCTCTGTTGTACTTTAAAAGCTGGAGGGTTCAGAATAGGAAGAGTCATACAAGGTTTGGTTGTCATTGTGTGCTGGAGAACATAGAAGGAAATTGTTGTAAGGTGAGGTACATATTGTTTTTCTGCTATTCTGGTCATTTCAAGCCTTTGTTTAAGACCTTAAAACACCATGCTTGGAAAAAGTCTTCAGTTTCACATTCTTGGGAGAGAGGTCCTCATTCTCAGAGGTCTCAATTGCATCAATGCTTACAAAACCCGCAGACACCATGGTCTACACACCCTTTGCCACTGAGTGAAAAGCTGGGGCTCTTTTTGTGGGACTCGAAACAACTGGAATTTGTTTTATGCTTTTGTTGAGATGGTGAGCAGTGCTAGAGGTAGAGCTACCTACCAGGCCTTCCTCTATGGCCCACATCTTTACGTAGTATTTTTAACAGTCTTATTGTATCATTCCACCAAACCATTAGTTTTTGGATGATACACAGATCCAAACGTGCTTGATGTGGAGTAGTGTAAGAGGTTTTCAAGCCACTCCAGAGATGCCTGATCCAGCTCTGATGGCTGCAGGAAGAGACGCTGTCAGCATATTGCAAAGCAGCACTCACCGGGAGCTCCTTAGTTTAATGATACACATTGCACAACAACACTCAGCCTTTTTCCACTTTTTGTTATATTGAAATGTTGCAAACCTCTTCATGGGCCTCATCTGACTTCTGTCTAATGTAATTCCTCAAAAAGAACTCAGCTCTTCTCCTTACGCTCTGTAATGGATCAGATTTTATTCCACAATAGCAGAAAGACCTTCCCTGATCTCTGTATTGCTATGTTATGTTATGTTATGTTATATCTATTCTTGTATAGCGCACGGCTACTCAAAAAGAGTGTCCCGGCGCTTTAAGTAAGGAGGACTACAACACAATAACATAACACAATTAAAAGAGAGGGAGCAAAAAATAAATAAATAAATAAATAAATAAATAAATAAATAAATAAAAAAATAAAATAAAAAATAAAAGGGCAGATCCAAATTAATACAGCCTACTGGGTTAACAACCAGGTTTTAAGACCTTTTCTAAAAGCAAGTAGGCTGGTGGCTCCCCGAAGAGTGAGTGGCAGAGAGTTCCACAACTGTGGCGCCAATAGTGCAAAGGAGCGACCTCCCAGGCGAGCTCTCTTCACTCGCGGGACCACCGCCAAGAACAGGGATTCCGATCTCAGAGAACGGGCGGGGTGGTAGAATGCGAGTCTCTTTTGGAGGTACTTTGCTCCAACCGCATGGAGGGCCTTGTAGGCCAAAGTCAGAGCCTTGAAGGCGATCCGTTTGCGGATTGGAAGCCAGTGCAAAGTCTGCAGCAAGCCTGCTGCACTGGCGCGTCTGTTCAAGCCAAAGATAGCTCTGGCAGCAGCGTTCTGCACCACTTGGAGCCGCTGCAACAGATACTCTGGCAGGCCCAAGTAAAGAATGTTAGCATAATCTAGCCTTGAGCCAATCAGGGCCTGCACAGTCAGCTTCCTGTGCTCCTCAGATAAAAGGGGAAGAAACCTCCGCAGCATCCTAAGGAGGCCGAAGCACATGCCCGACACCCCGAGGATCTGGGATTTCAACGTTAGCCCCTTATCCATCTTGACCCCCAAGTTCTTCGCCATTTGGGATGAACAAGACGGCGGGAACATATTAATGGGCCACCAAGCCTGCCAGTCTGGCTCCGTGTCACACCCAAAGAAGAGTACCTCAGACTTATCGGAATTGCACTTGAGGCTGTTCAGTTGGAACCATTGAAAAACAGCCCCAAGGCAATCCCGGATACTCTCCCCGTCAAAGTCTCCTCCTCTCTTACATGAGAAGAGGAGCTGGGTGTCATCTGCGTAGGATACGATCCGGGCCCCAAACGACTCCACCAGCGCCGCCAAAGGGGTCATAAAGATGTTGAAAAGGGTCGGGCTCAAAATAGAGCCCTGTGGGACCCCGACTCCCAGAGGCGGCATAACGGCGGAGTCTGGCGAGGCCCAGACCGTTTGCCGGCGGCCAGCTAGAAAGGAGGAAAACCAGCTGAGCACCGTCCCCCGCAGTCCTATCTCATAGAGTCTTGCGAGAAGGCCATCATGGGGGACGGTGTCGAAAGCCGCCGACAAATCCAACAGCACCAGCATGGCTTTACCCCCGGTGTCCAGAACCCCTTTAATGGTTTCTGATACCTCGAGGAGCGCAGTCTCTGTGCTGAGATTTGGACGGAAGCCTGACTGGGTGGCATGCAGAATCCCATTTGTCTCTAGAAAATTGGAAAGCACCGTTTGAACGTGCTTTTCCACAATTTTCGTGAGAGCCGGCAACAGAGAGATAGGCCTGTAGTTGACTGGGGCCTTTGGGTCCAGACCAGGCTTCTTTAGCAGCGGAATGACCATTGCCTGCTTCCAGGCCTGTGGAACCACTCCCCGGCTCAGCGAGAGATTCAATAGCGGGTTCGCCAGCGGATTAATCACTTCCGCAATTTTTGCCAGAAGTTTAGCGGGGCACGGGTCCAGCGGCGAGCCCGATTTAAGATTGCCCATGAGTACTAGAGAGGCAGGGGCCGAGATAGGTGGAAACACGCCCATCGTCGAAACTGGCGAGGCCAGAGGGGACAAGTTAGCCTCATGGTTAATCAGCCCCCCGGGTACAACCGAAGGGAAGGAGTCCTGTATAAGTTGGATCTTGCTGGTGAAAAAATTCGCCAGATCCAAAGCCCAGGAATCAGCTGGTCTCTCGTCCGAGGTATTAGATCGTGGGGATGTAAATTCTCTCACAATGGAGAAAATCTCCTTACAAGAGTTGGAGGCGGCCTCTATCCTCCCTGCCAAATAGGCTTTTTTCCCCAGGTGGATGTCCCGGTGGTAGGCCTTCACCGCCGTCTTATAAGTCAGCTTGGCCCCTGTGTCGTATTGTGCCCACCAGGCTCTTTCGGCCACCTTACACTGTTGCCGCGTAGCGGACAGTGCTACGGTGAACCAAGGAGCAGAGACCCGTTTTGGTGTCAAGCGGGGGGTCAATTCCGGGGCAAGATCGTTTAGCCTGTCCACCAGCCACGCCTGCAAGGACTCCAGATCCTTCTCTAAGTCGCCTGAGAGGGGGCAGGGGTGATCCAAGGCAGCCTGGGCCAGCATCGCAGGGGTCACTCGATGGTAAGCCCTATGGACTCGACCTTGCTGCTGTGATAAAGCAACAGCCGCTTTAACTGTGCCTTTGATTGAGAATTTTGCCAGCAGATGGTCTGACCACAGTACCGGGATGATCTCTATCACCTCAAGAGGGGATGACGAGAAGACCTGGTCCAGAGTATGCCCCTTGTCATGCGTAGGCCCCTGCAAATAAGGAGTCAGTCCCAGCGGGGTCATAGCCTCTGAAAGTTTGGTAGCGGCAGGGTCCGACGGATCATCCATCCGGAAGTTGAAATCCCCAGCCACAATGCAATGTTCCGCTTTCAGGGCCAGTCCCAGCAGCACGGAATCAAGATCTTCAAAGAACGTACCAGATGGACCCGGCGGTCTGTAGACCAATAATCCCTTGACTGATTGGTGCGGTGCCAGGGAGATAGAGAAAGCAAGGGTTTCAGAACCGCGGATGTCGTCCACTGGCAGGATAGCACAAGGCGTACCCTTCTTCACCACCAGTGCCACTCCACCACCCCTTCCCTTGGCTCTATCCTTCCTGAAAACGTTATAATCAGGCGGGATTGCCATGGCGACATCAGGATTGGAGGATTCGCCCCACCACGTCTCGGTGAGCATCAGACAGAGTGGTTTTAACGTATCCAGGAGCTCAAAAATATCCTGTGCATGTCTACCCGCCGATCTCGTATTTAGTAGCATGCAAAGATATCCAACACTGGCGCTGTTATTATTAGGAGGCGATAACAAGGCGTGGGAGGGGCACCAGCCACACGCAGGGCAGGTGGACTTACCGCGGTGGCGACCAGGGAAGACAGTGCAACAGCCACTGGCTGGATTACAGAGAGCGCGAAGCTCCCCAGAAGTATAACACAGCACAGGAGACCCTGTATGACACATGCCTGGTATCAGAGCCCCCCCCGCCGCCCCGATCGCCTCCGGGACGCTGACGGGCGCAGACGGGCAGGACTCTGGCTTGACTCAGGCGTGAGTCAGGCGCCACCGCTGCGCGTTTCCGCTGCGCGTTTCCGCTGCGCGAAAGGGAGTGAGCTTTAAATGCAGCCTCACCTGGTCTCCCAAACGGAGCACTAGAGCGCTGGATCAGGTGGAGCGCTGGCAAAACAGCAGCCCCAATATGGCGGCCAGGCGCCACGAGTGAGCGACCAAAATTGAAATAACTCCGCTCTAAAAGCGGTGGGGGGCCCAATTATGGTGCGAGTGTGTGGGCGCGGCGGCGATCATAAAAACAGGGCACATAACAGAAAAACAACAGATATAGCAAAAACGGCAAGTTTTAAAATGTAGAAGCGCTGCGCGCCTACTGCAGCCTTAGGCAGGTAAAATAGCACGTTAGTAATGCTGATCCCTCCTTACTAGAGGACGAGCTGCTCTAAGAGCTCGCCTTAAATGCAGCCTCACCTGGTCTCCCAAACGGAGCACTAGAGCACTGGATCAGGTGGAGCGCTGGCAAAACAGCAGCCCCAATATGGCGGCCAGGCGCCACGAGTGAGCGACCAAAATTGAAATAACTCCGCTCTAAAAGCGGTGGGGGGCCCAATTATGGTGCGAGTGTGTGGGCGCGGCGGCGATCATAAAAACAGGGCAAATAACAGAAAAACAACAGATATAGCAAAAACGGCAAGTTTTAAAATGTAGAAGCGCTGCGCGCCTACTGCAGCCTTAGGCAGGTAAAATAGCACGTTAGTAATGCTGATCCCTCCTTACTAGAGCTATTGTAACTGTACATATTGCACAGCAGGACGCGTACATACTACATATGATCTGTCATTTAACAACACGTATTGCTAGGAGTACATATCCCTAATTTCATGGTATTCACTACATGGGAGATCTCAGCCCTTCTCCATTTTCATTGTAATTTAATATCCCATGCGGGACAGGAGCACAAAGTCTTCCTCCCTATTCCTTATAATGTAGTGATAGATATTTGATAGTAGCACTTGGCCATCCTATATGTCGCTGTACTTAATACCTGATATTACACTTGATAACTGGGCACATACCGTGCAGGAGTACACAACCTTTCTCCTGCCTCAGAAATTAAATGCCATATATCACACAGGAGTCCTCATTGTTCCTCCTGCCTAAGTAATCTAATATCACATACCGTACAGGAGCCCTTGACCCTCCTCCTACCTCAGTAATCTAATGCCACATACCACACAGGAGCCCTTAACCCTCCTCCTACCTCAGTAATCTAATGCTACATACCACAGAGGAGCAGTCATTGCTCTTCCTGCCTCAGTAATCTAATGCCACATACCACACAGGAGCCCTTAACCCTCCTCCTACCTCAGTAATCTAATGCCACATACCACAGAGGAGCAGTCATTGCTCTTCTTGCCTCAGTAATCTAATGCCACATACCACACAGGAGCCCTTAACCCTCCTCCTACCTCAGTAATCTAATGCCACATACCACACAGGAGCCCTTAACCCTCCTCCTACCTCAGTAATCTAATGCCACATACCACAGAGGAGCAGTCATTGCTCTTCTTGCCTCAGTAATCTAATGCCACATACCACACAGGAGCCCTTAACCCTCCTCCTACCTCAGTAATCTAATGCCACATACCACACAGGAGCCCTTAACCCTCCTCCTACCTCAGTAATCTAATGCCACATACCACACAGGAGCCCTTAACCCTCCTCCTACCTCAGTAATCTAATGCCACATACCACAGAGGAGCCCTTAACCCTCCTCCTACCTCAGTAATCTAATGCCACATACCACGCAGGAGCCCTTAACCCTCCTCCTACCTCAGTAATCTAATGCCACATACCACACAGGAGCCATTAACCCTCCTCCTACCTCAGTAATCTAATGCCACATACCACACAGGAGCCATTAACCCCCCTCCTACCTCAGTAATCTAATGCCACATACCAAACAGGAGCCATTAACCCTCCTCCTACCTCAGTAATCTAATGCCACATACCACACAGGAGCCCTTAACCCTCCTCCTACCTCAGTAATCAAATGCCACATACCACACAGGAGCCCTTAACCCTCCTCCTACCTCAGTAATCTAATGCCACATACCACACAGGAGCCCTTAACCCTCCTCCTACCTCAGTAATCTAATGCCACATACCACACAGGAGCCCTTAACCCTCCTCCTACCTCAGTAATCTAATGCCACATACCACACAGGAGCCCTTAACCCTCCTCCTACCTCAGTAATCTAATGCCACATACCACACAGGAGCCCTTAACCCTCCTCCTACCTCAGTAATCTAATGCCACATACCACGCAGGAGCCCTTAACCCTCCTCCTACCTCAGTAATCTAATGCCACATACCACGCAGGAGCCCTTATCCCTCCTCCTACCTCAGTAATCTAATGCCACATACCACGCAGGAGCCCTTAACCCTCCTCCTACCTCAGTAATCTAATGCCACATACCACACAGGAGCCCTTATCCCTCCTCCTACCTCAGTAATCTAATGCCACATACCACGCAGGAGCCCTTAACCCTCCTCCTACCTCAGTAATCTAATGCCACATACCACACAGGAGCCCTTATCCCTCCTCCTACCTCAGTAATCTAATGCCACATACCACACAGGAGCCCTTAACCCTCCTCCTACCTCAGTAATCTAATGCCACATACCACGCAGGAGCCCTTAGCCCTCCTCCTACCTCAGTAATCTAATGCCACATACCACGCAGGAGCCCTTAGCCCTCCTCCTACCTCAGTAATCTAATGCCACATACCAGGCAGGAGCCCTTAGCCCTCCTCCTACCTCAGTAATCTAATGCCACATACCAGGCAGGAGCCCTTAACCCTCCTCCTACCTCAGTAATCTAATGCCACATACCAGGCAGGAGCCCTTAACCCTCCTCCTACCTCAGTAATCTAATGCCACATACCACACAGGAGCCCTTAACCCTCCTCCTACCTCAGTAATCTAATGCCACATACCACACAGGAGCCCTTAACCCTCCTCCTACCTCAGTAATCTAATGCCACATACCAGACAGGAGCCCTTAACCCTCCTCCTACCTCAGTAATCTAATGCCACATACCACACAGGAGCCATTAACCCTCCTCCTACCTCAGTAATCTAATGCCACATACCAGACAGGAGCCATTAACCCTCCTCCTACCTCAGTAATCTAATGCCACATACCAGGCAGGAGCCATTAACCCTCCTCCTACCTCAGTAATCTAATGCCACATACCAGACAGGAGCCCTTAACCCTCCTCCTACCTCAGTAATCTAATGCCACATACCAGACAGGAGCCCTTAACCCTCCTCCTACCTCAGTAATCTAATGCCACATACCAGACAGGAGCCCTTAACCCTCCTCCTACCTCAGTAATCTAATGCCACATACCACACAGGAGCCCTTAACCCTCCTCCTACCTCAGTAATCTAATGCCACATACCACACAGGAGCCCTTAACCCTCCTCCTACCTCAGTAATCTAATGCCACATACCAGACAGGAGCCCTTAGCCCTCCTCCTACCTCAGTAATCTAATGCCACATACCAGACAGGAGCCCTTAGCCCTCCTCCTACCTCAGTAATCTAATGCCACATACCAGACAGGAGCCCTTAGCCCTCCTCCTACCTCAGTAATCTAATGCCACATACCAGGCAGGAGCCCTTAACCCTCCTCCTACCTCAGTAATCTAATGCCACATACCAGGCAGGAGCCCTTAACCCTCCTCCTACCTCAGTAATCTAATGCCACATACCACGCAGGAGCCCTTAACCCTCCTCCTACCTCAGTAATCTAATGCCACATACCACGCAGGAGCCCTTAACCCTCCTCCTACCTCAGTAATCTAATGCCACATACCACGCAGGAGCCCTTAACCCTCCTCCTACCTCAGTAATCTAATGCCACATACCACGCAGGAGCCCTTAACCCTCCTCCTACCTCAGTAATCTAATGCCACATACCACACAGGAGCCCTTAACCCTCCTCCTACCTCAGTAATCTAATGCCACATACCACACAGGAGCCCTTATCCCTCCTCCTACCTCAGTAATCTAATGCCACATACCACACAGGAGCCCTTAACCCTCCTCCTACCTCAGTAATCTAATGCCACATACCACACAGGAGCCCTTAACCCTCCTCCTACCTCAGTAATCTAATGCCACATACCACACAGGAGCCCTTAACCCTCCTCCTACCTCAGTAATCTAATGCCACATACCACACAGGAGCCCTTAACCCTCCTCCTACCTCAGTAATCTAATGCCACATACCACACAGGAGCCCTTAACCCTCCTCCTACCTCAGTAATCTAATGCCACATACCACAGAGGAGCAGTCATTGCTCTTCCTGCCTCAGTAATCTAATGCCACATACCACACAGGAGCCCTTAACCCTCCTCTTACCTCAGTAATCTAATGCCACATACCACACAGGAGCCCTTAACCCTCCTCCTACCTCAGTAATCTAATGCCACATACCACACAGGAGCCATTAACCCTCCTCCTACCTCAGTAATCTAATGCCACATACCACACAGGAGCCCTTAACCCTCCTCCTACCTCAGTAATCTAATGCCACATACCACACAGGAGCCATTAACCCTCCTCCTACCTCAGTAATCTAATGCCACATACCACACAGGAGCCCTTAACCCTCCTCCTACCTCAGTAATCTAATGCCACATACCACACAGGAGCCCTTAACCCTCCTCCTACCTCAGTAATCTAATGCCACATACCACGCAGGAGACTTTGACCCTCCTCCTACCTCAGTAATCTAATGCTACATACCACACAGGAGCCCTAAACCCTCCTCCTACCTCAGTAATCTAATGCCACATACCACACAGGAGCCATTAACCCTCCTCCTACCTCAGTAATCTAATGCCACATACCACACAGGAGCCCTTAACCCTCCTCCTACCTCAGTAATCTAATGCCACATACCACACAGGAGCCCGTAACCCTCCTCCTACCTCAGTAATCTAATGCCACATACCACACAGGAGCCCTTAACCCTCCTCCTACCTTGTGGAAAAGTAAATTTTGCCATGTTCTGTGTCTCTACGCGTCCTCCATCATATGTTATGTGTGCATGATTAATATGCATATGTATTCCCCATGTTCGATTAAAGACGCAATTATATTTGTGTCCACCTCTAGTATGCCAGTTTCCAGTTCTCGTGAATACTACGAATATCCGACCTATTTAAAGCTACGTTGCCACGTTTCTCAGTGTGCACGTTATACCATTGTAAAGTCCCCGTTTCTAGGCCTCAAAGGGGCCCGGACACCAGATTCGGTTCCTGTCTCCTGAGCCTCGCTGAGGAGCGATACAGCCCCCACCTGTGTTCCTGACCCTTCACTTACTTCCTGCCTCGCAGTGCCCGGTTCAGCCTGGCTCTGCCTCTGAGTCTGCCAAGAGTATGTTATGATTCCAGTTATCAGTTAGTCCTCCTTCTCTGCATTCCTAAAGCTACTGAACTGCATCAATAGTTACCATCATAGTCTAGCCTTTACGTCTCCATGTTAGAGAAATACTGTATTAATGATCATTTAATATTCTTCATCACGCACTACATGTAGAATAATGCATGCTCCAGTCTTAGAGTCTGTTCGCCTTTACCCCGATAACTTTTGGATTCTATCAACATGTTCTCTAAACATCAGATACTAGATACTGTTTAGGTACATGTCGCCCTGACTCTCCAGACTTCAGTCTCTGCTCCTAGCACAGAGTTCGTAGCCCCCAGCTTCTTCTAGTAACACGTCATTGCCAGTTTGCGCGCACCATTAGGTCAGAGGTCCCGGCTCCTTAGGTAGCCCCCTCCATGTCTCCACCCCATTCATGACATATTCTGTTACGTTTGCATCACATGTCTATGTGTACGCCTCTGTTACACCTACTTTCACCCATATCTTTCGCGACTGCTATTGACCACACCCACTGCTCCGCCTATCGTATGTATTGTAATGCAACTGTTTTAGTATATATGATCGTGTATTGTTATTAAATGTTAGCGCGCTCATCCCAGATCCTGCCCGGCAGCTGTCGGGACCCCCCTGTCAGGCTCTGCCATCCTATTCCTATGCAGGTTGTCCTGTTCCTGTCCTTATGCTGTATTAAACCTGCAAACTCCTACTACCTCGAATCTTGACTCTTATTTATTGAGCTATCTGTTATTTCTATGCCTAGACAAAAATAGATCCGGTATTATTTATTTATATACCACATAATGGCGCCCGAACAGGGACTTGCCCTTTCCCCACGCGCCGGTGAAGCCACGCCGGCCCCCTGACCCTCTGCAGCCGTGACGGAACCATACCGTGCACGTGCAGATATTTCTGCTTCAAGTATCCCTCAGGCCCACGGAGGAGACGGAGGAGGCGGTCCAGCATCCAGACGAGGCGGTGGAGGAACGCGGCGAGTCCCGACCAGAGCCCAAGCCGAGAGTCCAAGGTCCGAGGTATCCGGAGGCCCACCCGTAACAGAAGTTCGAAGTTCGTCCGTCCGGCGTCGAAGCAGTCCAGTCCAGTCCGAGGCCTTCCGTTCTTGCTGCCCGGTGAGTACCGTTGCTGGGGTAGTATCTAGACAGGGTCAATCTAATTGACTCTGGTCCGTGGGTTGGTGGTACACAGACCCACAAAACGAAGTGTCCACTTCGGTGGATGCGGGTCCTGACGTGTCTCTGTATGAGACCGGTAAGTTTCGTACTGTTTCAGCAGTGCATCTAGTTTCTGTTCTAGTCAGTTCAGTTCTCGAGAAAATTCATGTATTCTGTTTTCCGTATTCCAGGTAGTATTCTGTTCGAACTGTTATTCTGAATGTTATTCATGTATTTTAATGTCGTGGTATGAGTGTGAAGTAATTATCGTGTTTATTGTGTATTGTGTTGTGTCCAGATTATAGGTCAGTCATGCCGCTATTTTCAAAACTGCGTCAGTTAAAAAGCAGAAAAGGTCTGCTAGAAGCAGCAGTTCCTGTCCCGCCTAGGGACAGTCCAGGTCATTTCATGTATCAGAAGCATGGCATAAGTGCCATACTATATCTAGATTTATGGGTAGAGTATACCAAACAGTTAGAAGAAAAGTATAGATGGCCCGTATCGGGTACATGGGATACCGAGTGCATCATGAGAGTAGAAGAAGCATTATGGAAAAAGAAAGCCAGACAGTCACAGAAAGATGCCATTGAGTTATGGCGCAAAGAATCTCATAAAAGAACCGAAAAAGAAATCAGAAAGTCAGAATTAAGTAGAGAATCCTTAGAACGAGCCCAAGAAAGGGAATTAATCGAGATAGGTGAACGAGTCAAAACCGAACAGTCAGACAGACAGAGGCATGCTCTTATTAAGGGTATGTATCCTCTTCTTGCCGAGGGCTTGCCAAAAGCGACCCCGGAGGCATTCAGTAATTTTCCGCCACCACTAGTTCCGACCAAGCTACGTCACAAACCGACCGCAGCTGATATTTTCATTTCGTCCTATTTGGACGACACAGTCCCAGAATATGCAAATCCTGTTCCTGCTCCGCCAGTCCCTGTAAATCAGGCACTTCCCGCTCCTCCAGACACCGGAGTACCTGTTACGGTACCCCCGGTCCAGCCCGCCATACAAGTCCAGCCTGCATTTCCATTTCCCACTCTGCCAGGACGAAGAGCATCAGTAGACGACTCTAGTTTAGGGGCCGCAGGGGGAGGTCCTCCTGGAACCCCGCCGCCACACAAGCGTTTAACGTTAGCCGAATTACATGCACAAGCGTCACAGCGTACGCCCAGGTATCAGTCTGTTGCAGAAATAAGAAAAGCCCTTACCGAATGTGGCTATGATCCAGTCCCAGGCGAGGATAATATGGTTTTATATTCATTACGCGTGAGAAAGGTGACCGAGTATCTAGTCACCCTACCAGATATGAAAGAAGATCTAGACAGAATATATCGTTTCATCCGTACAGGGAATGATCCAGAAAGTATTAGTGACGTCATGTGCCAAAGAAAAGTTGAAGTCCAGCTCATGATATTAAAGTTTCTGATTAATTGTCTAATAAGGGAACAAGATTATCCGACCAAAGATCGAGCCGAAATGAAAGTCCTGACAAGGTGGAGTGATAATATAGCCGAGGGTAAGCATAAGACCATCAGTAGTATAGAGAGTATGTACAAGAAGATTCGTAAAGAAATAATAAGGGTACACGAACAACGTAAAGAAGCACAAGTAAGCGAGAAAGAAAATGACTCTTCTACAGAAGAGGTAGAGGACGAGAATCCCGACAGAATAGCGTATGTAGGAAAATCTAGATTTCCAGATCGCCATTTGCGCCTAGAACACAAGTCAATTTTTCATCATCCAGCACCAGAACAAGGTTCTCTGGAACAAGTATTTCAAGCTACCGATCACATTCTGAAATCACGAATCGGTTATAGCGAGTTAAGTACCATGCATGAACAAGAACTAGTCCGATCAGCAGTCCGATGGATTACTGATTCTACCACTTTTCCAGACGAAATAGTGGCACAAATGTTTCTGAAAATGCCCCCAGCCGAGCAACGACTGGTGGGTATGTATATGATCCAGCACCTCATTACATTGTATGAGGGTCAACATTCTGATCCAGGTCCGTTACACGATGTCCTGAACGAGTTACTCCAGTATAGATGGAAAGGTTTAGGTACCGATTTGATTAGTGTCATTCTAGAACAGCGCCACAAATACAGAACGTTTCTGAACCCACATTTTGTTCATGTCTCACCCCCAGAAAGTAAACCCTTTTACATAGACAGACAGAATCCGTTACGGGAAGTGCATCCAGTTAAGACAGAGGGTGGTGAAATGCAACGAGTGTTTGTTTACACCCCTATCACAAAGATGGAACTCTTAGAGATGAAAAAGTTAATTCCCTGTCATGATAAAGATCCAGCAGGGTTCCACCGAGAATTAAAAGACATGCTCCGTATGGGAGAATACACGTATCCAGATATCATTAAAATGTTAAAAGTCTTGTTGCCCGCAGGGGTATATGAGAAACTCAAAGAAAAAGAATGGGAGGTGGGAGAGAAAAAGATCGATTGGACAGTCCTAGAAGCTGAAGACAAGGCACGAGTACCAGGTACCGGTCTTGGAGATAAATGTAAAGAATTACCAGAATTATTAATACAAGTTTTGCCTAGGTTATTGACAACTAGAAAAGAAGACTGGGATGCAATCTCAGCATGTAAACAGAAACAAGACGAAGATATTAGTGATTATTATTCCAGATTTGAGAAAGGTTTTACCATAAACAGTGGCCTCAAGACAAGTAGCGAATCATACCCTCATCTTTTTGTTACTAAATTAGTCGAGAATTCAAATCAACAAATTAAGAATCGAGCTTTGAAAGTCGAAAGTACCTGGCAAGCTAATACCCCGTCCCAGATGTTACAGATGCTTCAATATCACCAGAATAGAATGAGAGAAGAGCAAGAACATGAAAGGAAACGTATGAAAGACACGAAAATGAAAGTACTAGTTGCACAATCCGTTCCTCAAGACAGTCAGAAAAGGGGTCCGAATCAAGCCAGTCATCCTACAGCTCCCGTTAAAGGGAACTGCAATTATTGTAAACAGCCAGGTCATTTTATAAACGAGTGTGCAGTTCTGAAACACAACATAGCTACCGGTAAGACTAAAGAAAGACCACGTCCTCCTAGACAAGAACAAGTTACACAGACTCCTCAGTCACAGAATGCACCACAGACAGTTACAGCACCGCAGCCTATCGCTGCAACACAGCATGTTACACAGCAGATGTACCAGTATGCACAGTCTGAGTATCCAGAGTATCAGCCATATTCATGAAACAGCCTAGAGAGGGAGGTAGGCTTGCCTCTCATCGAGATACCTGTAGATCAAGAAGGTCCCTATGTTCATAGTCAAGTACTAGGGAAAGACAGAAAGTTTTTGATTGATACAGGGGCAAGTAGGACCACCATCAGTCACGCCGAAGTTCCAGGGGCTCCGCTCTCAGGCTCTAGAAATGTTTCCCTTGGATTTTCAGGAAAACCTATTGTAAATGAAATATCAAAGCCAGTTACTCTAGAAGTAGGTCCATTGTCCCGCACTACTGATCTGTTACTTACTAAGTCCTGTCCAGAAAATCTATTAGGCATTAAGACACTGAAAGAGTTAGGTGCAGTTATTTGCTGCTCCCCAGAGGGAATACGCCTGTTCCTACGCGACTTCAAGGGTCACTATGTATTACGAGATTTTGATCCCAGATTGTCTAATGTTCCGCAGCATCTATGGGCGCAAGGTCCAACTGATGTTGGCTATATGCAAATCACACCCCATCGTGTGACTCTCAAGCCAGGTGTAGTGTTACCACGAATCAGACAGTACAGATTGCCACCTGAGGCTGTAGCAGCCTTATCCAAAATTATTGACGAGCTCATCGCTCAAGGAGTAGTTGTAGAAACTGACTCCAATGTATGTAATTCTCCGATCATTCCTGTCATGAAACGTACTGATCCGAATGCACCTCCAGTATATCGATTAGTGATTGACCTTCGGGAACTTAATAAATGTATTATTCCCCAGTATCCAGTTGTCCCAGATATCTCTTCCCTATTGACAGTCATTGATTCCGAAGCTTCATTTTTCACTGTCATAGACCTCAAGAATGCGTTTTTCAGTGTCCCCATTCATCCAGACAGCCAGTTCCTTTTCGGATTTTGTTTAAATGGAAGGAGCTATATGTTCACACGAGCTCCTCAAGGTTTCACAGAAAGTCCTAGTATTTACAGTCAAGCACTCAAGAGACAACTAGACAACATTCACATGCCAACTGACACTGCCCTGCTCCAGTATGTCGATGATCTACTGATCACAGCCCGTTCTGAATGTGCTTGCGAGCGAGCATCCCTTACAGCCTTGTATTTTCTAGCCGAGATGGGACACAAGGTGTCCCCTTCGAAGCTTCAATTCTGTGTCCAGCAAGTGGTCTACTTAGGACACTTACTGTCCAAGAGGGGTAGGCAGTTGACACCAGACCGTATCCAGTTAATAGCGAGTCTTCCTCAGCCAAGGACCCAGAAGGAGGTACGTGCTTTTATTGGCCTTACTTCTTATTGCAGACAATGGATTCCTCAGTATGCATTTCTAGCTAAACCACTGATACAGTTAACGACACAGGAGGCAGCCGTATCGACTGTCCTCCCTTGGACATCTGAACATACACTTAGTTTCAATGAGTTAAAGAAAGCCCTATGTCAAGCCCCAGTTCTAGCAACACCGAACTACAGTAAGTCTTTTACACTTTTGTCACAGAACGTGAAGGTACAGCATTATCTGTTCTTACACAAGATCAAGCAGGACAATATAAGCCCTGTGCTTATTTTTCGAGCACATTAGATCCTGTAGCCCAGGCTCTGCCTGCGTGCCTCAAGTCAGTTGCAGCCACAGCACTAGCTATCAGACAAAGTGATTCCATAGTATTAGGACATTCCTTGACAGTACAAGTTCCACACTCCGTGGAAGTTCTTTTAAACCGAACACAAACTCAGCACTTGACAATTGCACGTTTAACAGGTTATGAATTGACACTGTTCCAGCCACACATAGAAATCAGACGCTGCAACGTTTTAAATCCTGCTACATTGTTACCATCAGTTACTTCGAATTCTGCCACACACGACTGTGTGGAAGTAGTTAACATCATGACAAAGCCAAGACAAGATCTGACAGATATTCCATTACCAGATCCCGACCTGACACTTTATGTGGATGGTTCATGCATGAGAACTAGTACAGGAGAACTAGTAGCCGCGTATGCAGTGACTACTGACACTGAAGTTATAGAGACACACCGTATTGACACCCTGTCTGCTCAAGCAGCAGAGCTAGTTGCTCTGACACAAGCCTGCATACACGCCAAGAACCTGAAAGTTAATGTTTACACAGATTCACGTTACGCATTTGGAGTCGTACACGACTTTGGAGTGCTCTGGCAGGAGAGAGGTTTCATGACTTCTCATGGAACCAAGATTCAGCATGGTCTCCTTATTCAGGCTCTGTTAGATGCCATACATTTACCGACATCCATTGCTATCATGAAGTGCAAAGCACATACGAAAGTTACTGACACTATTTCCCAAGGCAATGATCTAGCAGATCGCACAGCCAAGCTTACAGCTCAGACTCCAGACACTTCAGTTAATCCGACACAGATACACACCCCAGATCCGATTACATGTATGACAGTCAAAGACCCTACTCAAGATATCATAGATATCCAGTTACATGCTACTCCCGATGAAATCAAGAAATGGTCCGAACAAGGAGGGGTACAGACAGATCAGGGATGGTTAACGAAGGGTAGAGCCACATGGTTTCTCCCCGACTCTATGGTTCAAGTCATTATTAATACCGCACATAGTCCAGCACATTTAGGAGAAAAAGCTATGTTAGACAGTATCCAGAACATTTGGTTTAACAAGCATTTACGAGCTGCAGCCAAGAAGAAAGTCCGTACCTGTATGATATGTTGCCAGTTTAATCCAGGTAAAAGTGTCCCGGTGGAACAAGGTGGATTCCAGCCCCCTGACCACCCTTTTGAAGTCCTCCAGATGGATTACATTCAGATGGAGCGATGTCGAGGATTCAAGTATGTCCTTGTAGTTGTATGCGCTTTGTCCAGGTGGACGGAGGCATATCCAGTCCCAGATTACACAGCCGCGACCACTGCCAAGCAGTTGGTTCGTGAATTCTTCCCCCGTTATGGACTCCCTAGAGTCGTATATTCTGACAACGGCCAGCCATTCTCATCTGAACTCATGAAGCATGTTTCCCTTTTGTTAGGGTACCAGTGGAAGTTCCATTGTGTACGCCATCCAGAAGCAGCCGGTCTCGTAGAGAGACATAATCAGACCCTGAAAATCCGAATTGCAAAAGTTTGTCAAGAGAAAGGTGTGGACTGGCTCATAGCTCTGCCAGTCGCTTTGTTTTATATGCGCATGGTCGCACATTCCAGATCAGGTCTGTCCCCGTATGAGGTCGTTTTCGGCCGCCCCCCTAATATGTGGGGTACTCCTAGACCCCGAAGTATTACCGATGTTTCAAGTAATATGCTGACAGATTACCTAGCTTCCTTGATGTCTGCCCTCAACTCTTGTCGTTCACAGGTTGCCGCCGCATTTCCAGACAATACCGAGGTGGCACCGCATGAAATCGTTCCCGGATCCATGGTCCTAGTGCGAAATTTCGATCGTTCAAGTCCGCTGGAGCCTCGCTGGAAGGAGCCCCGACAGGTCCTCCTGGCCACCCGTACAGCCGTGAAGTTGGAGGGACGCAAAGGCTGGGTGCATCTTTCGCATATCAAGAAATTTTATGGATTGAAACCAGTTTCAAAGAACATTTCCGAGGATTTAAAGGACTGCCAAAGTACTATTCTTAAGGACTGTCCCGCAGAAGACATTGCTACGAACCCTTCCCTGTTAGAGACAACTCCGCAACAGGAGTATAAACTTAAGTTAAGGTCTAGTAAAATAAGTCAGCCAGTTTGATTGTCTAAGTCCTCCCCTAGGTGAAACGGTTAGACCGGTTTCTGACATGTATAAAATAGACCCCCATAGTGAGAGAGTTAGTCAAAACTCAATCCGATGTATCGTTTTTCTATGTTTCATATTATTTCTCAGTATTATGATTTCCTGCACCAGTTATGCATTTTACTTGTATTTTCCAGTTTCTCATGTAAATAAGTCCTCTAATGTTACAGTAGAGAACACGTTTAGTGATCTGCCTCCTCATGAACTCTCTTACCGCCTCGCCATGCGTAACAATTCTTTTATCCGCATGTTACAATTTTCACACCAGACCAGCAATGCCACTAATTGTTGGGTGTGTGGTCGACTCCCCCCTTTCCAGACCCCGAAGGGAGTTCTGCCACTCTTTCCTTATCCATTTTCACATAATGGTTCGTGTGGAGCATGGTCCACGTTAACGTCATCCTCAACAGATATGTCTTTTCTTAACAGTACATGTTTCCCAGACAAGCAAGGTCTTCCCCACAGAACAGGGTTAGATCTAGAAAACGAAGTTTACAATTTAGGTAATTATTCTTCGAATTTCATGGTCCTGAATGTTCAGTCTGATTCCACTCCAGACTTACCTGCTATTTCAGTACTACCAGTCAAAGGCGAATTATGTGTTAGAAATAATGGTTCCGTACATGTAGGACATAGCGATTGTACTACTATTGTCAAATATAGTGACAGTGGGAAATCTATTTTCAAAGCTTCACGTCATTCTTATTTTATTTGTGGTCAGACCGCATATGTTCGTCTGCCCCTCGATTGGGAGGGAACCTGTTACATTGCCTTCCTACTGCCACCTGTTTTCCTAGCTCCATCTGATTATCATAGAAACACACATCTAGTACACATTAGACATAGAAGGGAGTCCCCCATTGTCGATTATACTGAAACTGCTCTAGAACAGTATACAGATTTCCATAGAGGTTTCTTTTTCTTTATAGGACCTATCCAGAATAGTAAGCTAATTCGTAGGTTAACCAGAACCCTTGAAGCAGTAGTCAATGAGACTGCCTCTGCTCTAGGTAACTTAACTGAAGAGCAATCTGCTATGAGATTTGTCGTTTTACAGAATCGTCTCGTCCTTGACGTCATATTGGCCGATAGGGGCGGGGCCTGTAGAGTCATCGGATCTAGTTGCTGCATTTTCATTCCAAATAACTCACCGTCTGTTTATTCAGCTATAACCAGACTTCATAAAATTGCCCATCTGTTACACCAAGATCCAGGCACCTGGACATGGTCCGGTTGGTTCTGGAATATAATTTCCGCTTGGGGATGGAAAGTCTTGTCCTTTCTAGGTATTACAGTAGCGATCATATTCAGTTGCTACCTCTGTATACAATGTGGCCCTGCGATTTGCGGCATTTGTGCTACCTCTTGTATTCCTAGTCCCAAGTCCCGTTCTAAAACCCGTTCCCAGAAAATTCGAGACGAGCAAATGATACTGTATGAAATGATAGATGGTATCATGAATATTGATGTTTCCTGATGGAAACGTAGTGACAAGGAGGGAATGTGGAAAAGTAAATTTTGCCATGTTCTGTGTCTCTACGCGTCCTCCATCATATGTTATGTGTGCATGATTAATATGCATATGTATTCCCCATGTTCGATTAAAGACGCAATTATATTTGTGTCCACCTCTAGTATGCCAGTTTCCAGTTCTCGTGAATACTACGAATATCCGACCTATTTAAAGCTACGTTGCCACGTTTCTCAGTGTGCACGTTATACCATTGTAAAGTCCCCGTTTCTAGGCCTCAAAGGGGCCCGGACACCAGATTCGGTTCCTGTCTCCTGAGCCTCGCTGAGGAGCGATACAGCCCCCACCTGTGTTCCTGACCCTTCACTTACTTCCTGCCTCGCAGTGCCCGGTTCAGCCTGGCTCTGCCTCTGAGTCTGCCAAGAGTATGTTATGATTCCAGTTATCAGTTAGTCCTCCTTCTCTGCATTCCTAAAGCTACTGAACTGCATCAATAGTTACCATCATAGTCTAGCCTTTACGTCTCCATGTTAGAGAAATACTGTATTAATGATCATTTAATATTCTTCATCACGCACTACATGTAGAATAATGCATGCTCCAGTCTTAGAGTCTGTTCGCCTTTACCCCGATAACTTTTGGATTCTATCAACATGTTCTCTAAACATCAGATACTAGATACTGTTTAGGTACATGTCGCCCTGACTCTCCAGACTTCAGTCTCTGCTCCTAGCACAGAGTTCGTAGCCCCCAGCTTCTTCTAGTAACACGTCATTGCCAGTTTGCGCGCACCATTAGGTCAGAGGTCCCGGCTCCTTAGGTAGCCCCCTCCATGTCTCCACCCCATTCATGACATATTCTGTTACGTTTGCATCACATGTCTATGTGTACGCCTCTGTTACACCTACTTTCACCCTTATCTTTCGCGACTGCTATTGACCACACCCACTGCTCCGCCTATCGTATGTATTGTAATGCAACTGTTTTAGTATATATGATCGTGTATTGTTATTAAATGTTAGCGCGCTCATCCCAGATCCTGCCCGGCAGCTGTCGGGACCCCCCTGTCAGGCTCTGCCATCCTATTCCTATGCAGGTTGTCCTGTTCCTGTCCTTATGCTGTATTAAACCTGCAAACTCCTACTACCTCGAATCTTGACTCTTATTTATTGAGCTATCTGTTATTTCTATGCCTAGACAAAAATAGATCCGGTATTATTTATTTATATACCACAACCTCAGTAATCTAATGCCACATACCACGCAGGAGACTTTGACCCTCCTCCTACCTCAGGAATTTAATACCACATACAGCGCAGGAGCCTGCAACATTCCTTCTGCCTCAGTAATGTAATGCCACATATCACGCAGAAGCCCTCGACCCTCCTGCCTCAATAATCTAATGCCACAAACCGTACAGGAGCCCTCGACTTTCCTCCTGCCTCAGTATTCTAAAGCCACATACTGCACAGGAGCGCTCAACCCTCCCCTTACTCAGTAATCTAATGCTACATACCATGCAGAAGCCATCAACCTTTTTCCTGCCCGAGTAATCTAATGCCACATACCCTGGAGGAGCCCTTTACCCTCCTCCTGCCTCAGTAATCTAATGCCACAAACCACACAGCTGCACTTGGCCCTTCTCCTGCCTCAGTAATCTAATGCTACATACTGCACAGGAGTCCTTGACCATTCTTCTACCTCAGTAATCCAATGCCACATACTGAACAGCTGAGCTCGGCCTTCCTCCTGCTTCAGTAATCTAATGCCACATGCCGCTTAGGAGCCATGAAGCCTCCTCCTGCCGCAGTAATCTAAAGACACATGCCACACAGGAGCGCTCAACCTTTCTTTTGCTGCAGTATTATAATGTCACATACTGCACAGGAGCCCTTGACCATTCTTCTGCCTCAGTAATCTAATGCCACATACTGCACAAGAGCTGTCGACCTTCCTCCTGCCTCAGGGCTCTAATGCCACATACCATTCAGGAGCCGTCGACCCTCCTCCTGCCTCAGTAATCTCACATATGTTGCATGCTTGCGTCCTCCCAGCCCTGTCGCATATTAATAAATCATTCCACACACGGATCTTGGTGTTACGCGTCTTTATTTCTATGAATGTTACTGGTTACTGAAACACACTGCATCACAACTTTTATTAACCACACCCAATCACTTAGGTAACTAGATTACGTAGTCCGTTAGGGACCACAGGGGTTTCATGCTCTATAATACACAAGACACTACATCTCCCCCTTTGTTAAATAAAAATACAAACAAAACATATGTACATCAGAGTTCCTCAATGAGTTGTCGTAGCACTCAAACCACTCTTCCAGATCTCCCGGTGTGAGGTTGAGGAGTTACATGAGAAACAACTGCAGCAGGCACTGGTGAGCTAGCCACTGAGGCAGTCCTGGGGTTCTCCCCGACTTCTCCTGACAGATTTTCACTCCAGATGTCTGGAACCGACAGACTCTGAGGCAGGTGCTTGAAATATAAGGAATCCCTTATAATGGACTTTCCAGGATGGTAAGCAGTCACCATGTGTCCCTTACTAGTCACAACTAGCAATGGATTGGCATCAAATGGAGAATCAGATTTGCCTTTTAGCTTCTGCCTGACAAGGACATGATCCCTTTTCTGAAACATAATGTCCTGAGCACATCGACGCTTGTCTGCATAAGTCTTCATTCGGGACTTGCGAGCTGAATCAGTGAGTTGAACTTTCTTGGCATCAATTGTTCTCTCCGTGGTACACTGGGGCAGCTTAGTACTCATGGCTCTCCAGAACGTCAGGGTGGCTGGGCTTTCGCTGGTTGTAGAATGGGAAGGAGATCTATAGGCACGAAGAGTAGAATGAAGAACTGACTTGAGCTCCCATCCTTCTAGCGCAGAGCAGTGGACAGCATCTTAAGAGTGCTCCTAAACCGTTCAACAATTCCATTAGCTTGTGGCCATAGAGGTGTATTTTTCTGATACCTGATATTCGAATGAGTAAGAAAGTCTTTGAATTCCCAACCATTGAATGGTTGGCTATTGTAAGATTATAGAACGGATGGAACACCCCAGGTTGCAAAAGAGCCTTCTAGTCTTTCAATTACTTGATCGAAAGTGATTGATGAAAGGTCTTCCACCAGATGAAACCGGGAATACTCATCTATGATTACCATGAGGTAATGGCCATTTTCAAGGGTTCCAATGCAATTTTCTCCCAGACATGTTTTGGAATATCTGACATGTTCAAATGATGCTGTGTTGTTTTGGGAGGTAAACATTTACACAAATGACAAACCTGGACCTCTCTCTCAACTCACTCATCAAAACACAGGAACCAAATATGGCCCCGGAAGGCTTCCTTGGTGTCAACAATTCCACGATGCGCCACTTTAATGGCTTGCTGTCATGGACTTTCAGGAATTACAATTCTCGACCCTCGCAAGATGATACCTTCTTGTGTATCTGACAGTCCATCATGCACGTTCTTATATTTCTGATATTTGCTATCGTTATCAAGAGGTCGGTCATGTGTTTTCCGTGATTGATGCATAATAATGTATTTGAGGATGAGCATATTCCTATCTGCATTTATAGCAGCACTTATTTTCTCCACGGACACAGCTGCAGGAGTGCTAGATCTCACAATGAAGTTAACATAGGCCTCAGCCACTTTAGGAGGGGTACCCTGACACTGTGTGGGCACTTGAGAAAAGTAGTTGGCAGGGAATTGATCTTTTCCCAGCTGGTGCACAATGATATAGTCATACTCTTGCAATCGCAGCCCCCAACTCTCAATGAGAGGGGGCATCTTGGCCTTTGGATTGCCAAAAATAGTTAGCAGCACTTTGTTGATTATTAACAAGCGTAAAAGGTTTCCCATGGTTGTATGACAGTGGCACGCATGGCTAATCCACATGTGCCTCTACTACGTGGCACGAACAACTAATGCATCTGAAAACGTATTCCTTTACCACGCATGCCTTTATCACGGTATACAACCTTTACAACGAAACCTTTACAACGAACTACCATTACAACGCAACTTTTACAATGCAAACTATACAACGCATTGCTCTGGGGGCGCTCTAGGATAGGGAATAGGTTAATTTACTATCCAATAACCTTCCCTACTATCCACGGGGACTGGAGTTGGAATAGTAAATTAAACTATTCACTATCCAGCGCCCAAAAGCATTATGCGTTGTAATGGTATGCGTTGTAAAACTTACGATGTATTGTATTGTATTGTATTGTGGCATACTTGTATAGCGCAACCTGTCACCACAAAGGGCATCCTGGCGCTTTGACCCGTACTCAGTGAAAGACAGTAGCTCAGCCTATCCTGGGAAAAAGATGAGTTTTTAGAGCCTTTCTGAAAGATAAAAGATCTCCAAGGCTTCTCAAGGATATAGGCAGAGAGTTCCAGAGTTTGGATGCCGCTACTCTAAAGGAGCGGCCCCCCATCCTCACTCTCTGGAATCGCGGGACAACCAGTAGCCTGGATGACGAGGAGCGTAAAGCTCTAGCTGGACAATACCAGGCAAACATTCGCCGCAAAGGAATGGGGCCCAGATCATGAACAGCCCTAAATACAATACATGCTGCTTTGTAGCGCACTCGTAGATGAACTGGCAGCCAATGAAGTTCTCGCAGTGCTGCCGTAGAAGAGCTGTGGTAGGGGCGCGAAAGGGCGAGTTTAGCAGCAATATTTTGCACCCTTTGCAACTTGCCCAGGAGTGTTACCGGGGCCTCCAGAAGTAGTGCGTTACAATAGTCAAGTCGACTTAGGATGGTACAACGCACTACTTCTGGTCTGGCTTGCGCAGGGAGGAGAGGAAGGACCTTGCGCAGCATGCGGATCAGCATCATACATGTTGAGGAGATCTTATTCACATGTAGATCCAGCTGCAGATTGGGCCCAAAAGTGACACCCAAATTGCGCGCTGATTGTGCCGCAAACACTGTCTCTGAGAAGGACGGAGGCCAGAAGTCCACTGGAAGATCACGAGGGACCCGATCCGCGGAACAATGTAAGACCTCCGTCTTCGTTCCGTTGAACTGTAGCGAGTTCAACCGAAGCCATTCCGCTGTCGCCTGCATGCATCGATGAAAGGTCTCCAATGAGACTGCATCCTGTCCCTCCAGAGAAAAGACCAGCTGGGTATCGTCCGCGTAATTAAATGCGGAGATACCGAAGGTTTTAATGAGCTGGACTAGGGGGCGGAGGTAGACATTAAAGAGTATGGGGCTGATGGCCGAGCCCTGAGGTACTCCTTGTCCCACTCTCCGCTCCTCAGAACTGAAGGGGGGTAACGAGACCCGTTGCTGACGGCAGTCCAAATAGGAGATTAGCCAGTCCCTGGCCTTGTCACTGACCCCGCACTCCTCCAGCCTAGAAATCAGGGTGAGATGGCTGACCGTGTCGAACGCGGCCGACATGTCGAGCAGCACCAAAAATGCTGCCCGACCGCTGTCGACTCGCGCCCGCAGATTGTCTAGCACGGTCACCAACGCGGATTCCGTCCCATGCGCTGGGCGAAAGCCAAATTGCGTCTCATCCAGCCAGCTGTTCCCTTCTAGAAAACTGGACAGAGCGCGGGTGACCAACTTTTCCATGATTTTAACCGGAAAAGGAAGCAGGGAAATTGGCCGGTAATTAGAGAGGCACGCAGGGTCGAGCGTAGGTTTTTTTAACAGCGGGGATACCACTGCCTTCTTCCAGCAGCTTGGAACAATAGCTGTCTCAAATGACTGACAGCAGATAGCGTGCAGGGGTTGGAAGAGGTCCTCTTGAAACACCTTCCAAAGTCTTGGAGGGAGAGGATCCAAAGGCGAACCAGAAGAAATCGTCAGGGCTAAGTCGCCGAACTCCTTCAGGGATGGAAGGGGTGTAAAGGTAGGCGTTGTAAAGGTAGGCGTTGTAACGTCATACATCCCTTTATCACACAATTTCATGGTAAAGGGATATGTGGTAAAGATCATACCCCAAGTCCCATGCCCTGAGCCCTAAACATTACCCCGACCCCACCGAGCCCTAAACACTACCACAACACCCCGAGCCCTATAAACGACCTCTACTCCCGAGCACTAAAAGCTACCTGATCCCTTAAAATATAACCCCACCGCCCCAAAAACCCGGCCTCAGCCCCACTTACCTCACTGTGTCCTCTCCCGATCCTTCCTGTTTCTGGGCCCGCCATCCCAGCCTTTAGACCATGCACTGCCTTAGCCACACATATGCCTGGTTAAGGCATATGTATGGGTAATGCATGTGTTGTTGAGCTTGCGGGGAAGCGGTACTCGTGGCTCTGTCTGCATTGTAAAGAGAAACACAAGAATGAGTTCACACACCCACACAACAGCTAAGCTTTCTTTCTCCGGTTGCGAGTAAGCTCCTTCAGTCTGTGACAAACTTTGGCTAGCATAGGATACAATACACCTTTGTGCATTTGCATGTCTACTATGTTGGGCAAGAATCACCCTCAAACCCAATGGGTTGGCATCCACAACAATCTCGGCATGCATTTTGGATCAAAATAAACCATTTCAGTAGCATTTTCGATTGCATGCTTCATCGTCTCGAAACTTTGATCACACTCCTGTGACCAAAGAAAGGAAACATTCAGGTTGGCTAACTCTCTCAATGGGGCACTTACAGTGGCAAAGTCACAGATGTTTAAGATGAGTGTGTTACGTGGTACGTAGACACATCCCTGTGTAGTGGGCACACTTATGGAGTTCAGAATAACTGACTCAAAAGAAAGTTCAATGACAAGAATAAATGGAGAGTCCACACGAAAGTGTCATCAAATGGTTGATTTTTAGTGATTCATAAGTTCTTGTATTTAAAGCGTTACATCACGCAAAACAATTGAATGCAATCCAACAAAGTTTTTCAGAATGTGCTCCAATGCATTTCGGACTGTAAGAAGTCCTTTGTCAAGGAGCGCTGCGGAGGGATACAAAAATGCAACTTAGATCAACGATGCTAGAAAGTGAAATTCATAACGTGAAAAGCAATGTGGTGTGATAATGGATTCAACATGCATGTTCGGATAAGTCAGTGAGTTCAAACGGTGTCACCCGTGTCATGTAAATGAGAATAGTGTAAATTAAAAATATGCGGGGTGTCTAGGAGGGGACCGGTGAATGTGCAGTTAAAAACAGGAGCGTGACGGCGGGTGAGTCTTGCAGATGCAAGCGAAGGAGGGTTGTGATAAAAAGTAAAACGGGTCTCACATTAACGCACTCGGCGGAAGGCTCACATCAGTGCTGCAAAGCAGGAGGGGGGATTATAAGATATGGCAAACGCATGGAGCGTAGGATCAGAAAACGCTGAAGGGCATGCAGTGACAAGTTACTTACTGTGGAGAGGTTCACGAGGTGGACCGAGTGTCACGAACTTCGCGGAGTTACTGCGGAGTTCACTGGGAGGGTGAGTGACATTGAAATAGACGAAGGACACCAAAGTGAAAGAAAGTGAGGGCGGCCATCTTAAAGTGGAGTGTGGTGGCTAGAGAAGTGTATGTACAGAACAGAGGACATGGCATCAAAACATAACAATTACAGGTAACAACTGAGTTCAGTTCGGTCATTGAGGCCAAAAGGTTTCAGAGACTGAAGTCTATAAATGCACGAGGTTTCTCGTTGTAAGAGGGTCTTGTTGTTATCCCTGCCCTCAATGTGGGCAACCATTTCCAGTACAAGGTATTTCAATTGTGCCACACTGTGGTGGGCTTCATTGAAATGAACAGCCACATTTGATTTAGTATTCTTTGTCCTGATATTTGACTTATGTTCGTTAAGTCTGATTTTAATTTTTCTGCTGGTTTTTCCCACGTAGGACTTTCCACATGGGCATTTAAGCAGATAAATTAAGTTGGCTGAATCACATGTGGCGTCTACATTGAGGTTGATGTTAAAGCCTCTCATGGGGTGATTCATGGTGAATCACCCCATGAGAGGCTTTAACATCAACCTCAATGTAGACGCCACATGTGATTCACATGGGAAAAACCATGCAGAAAAATTAAAATCAGACTTAACGAACATAAGTCAAATATCAGGACAAAGAATACTAAATCAAATGTGGCTGTTCATTTCAATGAAGCCCACCACAGTGTGGCACAATTGAAATACCTTGTACTGGAAATGGTTGCCCACATTGAGGGCAGGGATAACAACAAGACCCTCTTACAACGAGAAACCTCGTGGATTTATAGACTTCAGTCTCTGAAACCTTTTGGCCTCAATGACCGAACTGAACTCAGTTGTTACCTGTAATTGTTATGTTTTGATGCCATGTCCTCTGTTCTGTACATACACTTCTCTAGCCACCACACTCCACTTTAAGATGGCCGCCCTCACTTTCTTTCACTTTGGTGTCCTTCGTCTATTTCAATGTCACTCACCCTCCCAGTGAACTCCGCAGTAACTCCGCGAAGTTCGTGACACTCGGTCCACCTCGTGAACCTCTCCACAGTAAGTAACTTGTCACTGCATGCCCTTCAGCGTTTTCTGATCCTACGCTCCATGCGTTTGCCATATCTTATAATCCCCCCTCCTGCTTTGCAGCACTGATGTGAGCCTTCCGCCGAGTGCGTTAATGTGAGACCCGTTTTACTTTTTATCACAACCCTCCTTCGCTTGCATCTGCAAGACTCACCCGCCGTCACGCTCCTGTTTTTAACTGCACATTCACCGGTCCCCTCCTAGACACCCCGCATATTTTTAATTTACACTATTCTCATTTACATGACACGGGTGACACCGTTTGAACTCACTGACTTATCCGAACATGCATGTTGAATCCATTATCACACCACATTGCTTTTCACGTTATGAATTTCACTTTCTAGCATCGTTGATCTAAGTTGCATTTTTGTATCCCTCCGCAGCGCTCCTTGACAAAGGACTTCTTACAGTCCGAAATGCATTGGAGCACATTCTGAAAAACTTTGTTGGATTGCATTCAATTGTTTTGCGTGATGTAACGCTTTAAATACAAGAACTTATGAATCACTAAAAATCAACCATATGATGACACTTTCGTGTGGACTCTCCATTTATTCTTTTCATTGAACTTTCTTTTGAGTCAGTTATTCTGAACTCCATAAGTGTGCCCACTACACAGGGATGTGTCTACGTACCACGTAACACACTCATCTTAAGCATCAGTGGACGCATTCGGCCAGTTGCGTCGCCTGTTGGAGCACCTTTATATCATTTCTAACCCACCATCAGCTTCTCCATTAACTAATCTCTCAACTTGATGCTGTGCGCCTAAGCCCTTCTTCACTTTGATAAAGTCACAGATGTACCTGGAACAGTAGCTGGCCATACTAACAAAAGAACGCAGCATGGTTACATCTTGTGTACAGGATTTAGATAACAAAGCCTGAACCTTGGCTGGATCTGGAGTCATTCCCCCATCCAAGAAAATATGCCCACAGAATTTTAGTTTTGTTTTGTGAAACTCATACTTTTGAGTATTCAACATAAGACCTGCATCTGCAAGTAAACTGTACACTTGTGTGAGGGCTCTATCATGTTCTTTATGTGTGGTCCAAATACTATTATATCATTAACGTAATTGAAAGCATGTGTGACAGGCTGTATACTGCGACAAATGACATCTTGGAAAAGTTTGGCAGCTGAAGACACTCCGAAACTCAATGTTTTGTATCTGAACAAACAACATTAGGTGAAAAGGTAGGAATGTATCTGTAATTTTCTTCCAATTCTAGCTGATGATATCCTTTGTTCAGATCAGGGCACCATTCAACTGGGTAATCATGACTGGATGTCCTTCTCTTTCGATTGCCTTGCTTGCTTGACGCATGTCCACACAAATTCGCACAGAACATCAACTTTCCTTTTTAGGTATCACCACTATTGGTGACACCCATGGCATTGTAACAGTAGAGGGCTCAATGATATCATGTTTTAGCATAGTCTAAATGTCTTTCTCAACAGCTTCTTGTAGATTAAATGCAATTAGATGATGTCGTTGAGCAACAGCATGAATGTCCTCATTAATGTGGAGCTGCACTTTCATTGTCTTAAGTTTTCCTAATCCCTGAAACAATGATGGAAATTGATCCACTATGTCATGATGAGCTTTGGTATTGTAAATGTGTCCAATGTCACAGTTAAGCATGGGCGTAAAATCCGCTCCGATCGCGGATTTTTCGGATTTTCGGCAAATTCGCAATCCGCGAACTCTCGCGAATTTGTCGAAAATCCGTGAATCCGCTCGCGGCGGATTTTTTGCTTGGTTGCGGCGCGCGGCGTGGTGCACGGCGTTCACTTTCCGTCATTTTAGCGTTTGCCGAGTTGTTTTTCTTTGCGAGTGACGCGCCATTTTAGATCTTGCTGCGTGTTCCCGCGGGAGTTTGTCGCCCGCGAATACGTACTCGCGGCTTGCCACCTTGCACAGCACACCTCGCGAGAGTTCGCAATTGCGAACACGTAGTTGCGGCGGAAAGGAACAATCTCGCACTTGCGAAATAGAGATTTTGCAATTTCGCACAAGAAAATCACCAGCAAACAGGATAAACCTTCAGAAAATTATGATTTTTATCAGAATCACTCCTCAGGTTGACATTTGCATGGCCTTTTTTTTTGCAAGGAGTCCATTTTGGGGGGGGGGGGGAGGAAGGAAGTGCCCCACAGTCTCCAACTTCCTGTTCCTGTCCAGCAGGCTCCTCCCAGTGCTTTGTCCATCTCCTGGTCACTTTCATTTGGATCTGGAGCTGGAAGGATTACTTTTTGTGGGTGCTGCTGGATATTTGGATTTGAGGCCTTTTTGACTGTCTTTGGATCACTTTTGGATTAGAAATCAACTTTCACAAGTAAGTTTGTTTGGGGCATTACAGTTGCTGCAAGTACAATTTTGGAACTTTTTCAGAAAATTAAATACATTATATTGTGGGTAGCCACAGTATCCAGTAGGACCAGGGTTGGTTATGGGTGCATGATACAACTGTTTTGTTGAATTTAAACACCATTGAGGCCATGGATGGGCTGGGATTGTGCAGATTTTATTGTTTTTTGTCGTTTTTTTGGGCCTGCTGGTGTGGCCCTTTGCCCAGGGGTGGTGAGTGTTGCATGGGCCTAGTCTTTCTGTGGGGTGTCTTCTTGAATTTAAACATAATTGAGGCCATGGATGGGCTGGGATTGTGCTTATTTTATTGTTTTTTGTCGTTTTTGGGGGGCTGCTGGTGTGGCCTTTTGCTTGCCCAGGGGTGGTGGTGGTGCATGGACTGAGTGTGCCTGTGGTGTTGTCTCACTCTCTTTGATGTAAACATCATGGATGGCATTGGATTGTGGTGATTTCTGGCTGTTTTTCTGTTTTTTGGGGGTGTACTGTTGATGTGGTCTGGCCATGTGGGTGGTGGTGGTGGCCATCTTGAGTGCTGGCTGGTACAGGCAACATGTGCTTGGGGTGTAAGGGGGCCATTTTGAGGAGAGGCAGTGTCTGAGGCCTGCACTTATTTTGCCTACTTTTCATCCCTTATGCCCAGGGGTAGTGAGTGTTGCATGGGCCTAGTGTTTCTGAGGGGTGTCTTCTTGAATTTAAACACCATTGAGGCCATGGATGGGCTGGGATTGTGCAGATTTTATTGTTTTTTGTCGTTTTTTTGGGCCTGCTGGTGTGGCCCTTTGCCCAGGGGTGGTGAGTGTTGCATGGGCCTAGTCTTTCTGTGGGGTGTCTTCTTGAATTTAAACATAATTGAGGCCATGGATGGGCTGGGATTGTGCTTATTTTATTGTTTTTTGTCGTTTTTGGGGGGCTGCTGGTGTGGCCTTTTGCTTGCCCAGGGGTGGTGGTGGTGCATGGACTGAGTGTGCCTGTGGTGTGGTCTCACTCTCTTTGATGTAAACATCATGGATGGCATTGGATTGTGGTGATTTCTGGCTGTTTTTCTGTTTTTTGGGGGTGTACTGTTGATGTGGACTGGCCATGTGGGTGGTGGTGGTGGCCATCTTGAGTGCTGGCTGGTACAGGCAACATGTGCTTGGGGTGTAAGGGGGCCATTTTGAGGAGAGGCAGTGTCTGAGGCCTGCACTTATTTTGCCTACTTTTCATCCCTTATGCCCAGGGGTAGTGAGTGTTGCATGGGCCTAGTGTTTCTGAGGGGTGTCTTCTTGAATTTAAACACCATTGAGGCCATGGATGGGCTGGGATTGTGCAGATTTTATTGTTTTTAGTCGTTTTTCTGGGCCTGCTGGTGTGGCCCTTTGCCCAGGGGTGGTGAGTGTTGCATGGGCCTAGTCTTTCTGTGGGGTGTCTTCTTGAATTTAAACATAATTGAGGCCATGGATGGGTTGGGATTGTGCTTATTTTATTGTTTTTTGTCGTTTTTGGGGGGCTGCTGGTGTGGCCTTTTGCTTGCCCAGGGGTGGGGTGCATGGACTGAGTGTGCCTGTGGTGTGGTCTCACTCTCTTTGATGTAAACATCATGGATGGCATTGGATTGTGGTGATTTCTGGCTGTTTTTCTGTTTTTTGGGGGTGTACTGTTGATGTGGACTGGCCATGTGGGTGGTGGTGGTGGCCATCTTGAGTGCTGGCTGGTACAGGCAACATGTGCTTGGGGTGTAAGGGGGCCATTTTGAGGAGAGGCAGTGTCTGAGGCCTGCACTTATTTTGCCTACTTTTCATCCCTTATGCCCAGGGGTAGTGAGTGTTGCATGGGCCTAGTGTTTCTGAGGGGTGTCTTCTTGAATTTAAACACCATTGAGGCCATGGATGGGCTGGGATTGTGCAGATTTTATTGTTTTTTGTCGTTTTTTTGGGCCTGCTGGTGTGGCCCTTTGCCCAGGGGTGGTGAGTGTTGCATGGGCCTAGTCTTTCTGTGGGGTGTCTTCTTGAATTTAAACACCATTGAGGCCATGGATGGGCTGGGATTGTGCAGATTTTATTGGTTTTTGTCGTTTTTTTGGGCCTGCTGGTGTGGCCCTTTGCCCAGGGGTGGTGAGTGTTGCATGGGCCTAGTCTTTCTGTGGGATGTCTTCTTGAATTTAAACATAATTGAGGCCATGGATGGGCTGGGATTGTGCTTATTTTATTGTTTTTTGTCGTTTTTGGGGGGCTGCTGGTGTGGCCTTTTGCTTGCCCAGGGGTGGTGGTGGTGCATGGACTGAGTGTGCCTGTGGTGTTGTCTCACTCTCTTTGATGTAAACATCATGGATGGCATTGGATTGTGGTGATTTCTGGCTGTTTTTCTGTTTTTTGGGGGTGTACTGTTGATGTGGACTGGCCATGTGGGTGGTGGTGGTGGCCATCTTGAGTGCTGGCTGGTACAGGCAACATGTGCTTGGGGTGTAAGGGGGCCATTTTGAGGAGAGGCAGTGTCTGAGGCCTGCACTTATTTTGCCTACTTTTCATCCCTTATGCCCAGGGGTAGTGAGTGTTGCATACTTGCATGTCCCTAGTCTTTCTGTGGGGTGTCTTCAATGTAAACATCATGGATGGCATGGGATTGTGCTCATTTTTCTGTGTTTTGTCGATTTTTTGGGGTGTATAACTGAACTGATGTTCCTCTGTCTTCCATTGCTTTTAGGTGCACAAGAAGACTCAATAGAACCACCAGTGCCAGGAAGAAGTCCTGCAGCGGTGTGTGCAGCATAACGTCACGCGACGTCACGTCTGGACACAGAACCCTCTGCAACTCGTGCAACTGCTGCCTGCTGACCTGCTCTGAAGAAGATGGCCCCAAAAAAAGTAACCCGTAGCTCCTCTAGCAAGAAAGGTGCCAGTAAGGAGCAGAAGAAGCAAGTTACCAAGGACACTGGTGTGCCGCCCGCCCCTTTTTTTGTGAGTAAAAAAAAAAGTATGCCTGCAGCAGCTGCAGCGGGATCTGCTGGGGACCAAGCTGGCAGCAGCACCCCCGCTCCATTGGGCTCAGTGCCACCACCACCACCACGCCAACTTAAGTCCAAGCCCTTGAGTGCTGCAGAGGCAGCCAGTATACTTCTTCAATCACCATCGACCAGTGATGTTGGCTCATCGCAAGAAAGCAGCAGCAATGTCCCTCAATCAACACAGGTTGTTGTAGCTCATCTGACGAGTGTTGAACAACCACAGCGGCAACAACAATCACATGTGCAAGTACAAGCCCAAGTACATGTGGAAGGAGAGGCAGCGCAAGGAGATGCGCAAGCAGAGGTGCATGGAGGGTCACAACAAGTGCCCACAATAGTTGTTCCTCCCGAAGTAGGGCACATCAGGAAATCGACAATCAAGGCGAGGTATCATTTGAGGAAGCCACTCCTCCTGATGATCCTTCATTGTCTTCCACACCCCTAGCAAGGAAGAGATCAAGGGTGGTGTCTACATCCTCTTCAAGCACACCTCCTTCTGATGATACGGATCAAACTTGGGAACAAACAAAGGTAGTTAAGCGTAAAAGGAAGCTCGTCCAAAGTCTCAGAGTTATGGAGTGTGATGAGTCTCAACAAGAAGTGGCGGATACTGCTGCTGATGAAGACTCTGCCAACGACGACCCAGTCATCATAAAGGTCACTGCAGCCCCAGCGGGCATGCAGCAAACAGACATTTTGACCCTAGCCCGAAGAGCTGCTGAGCGTGATGATGATGTTGTCGATGAGGAGGCAGTGGAAACACCACAATCATTGGAGTTAAGTAGTACACCAACTCGTCCCGCTTCCATATTTCTTTCTGGCAAGAAGAGACCTCCGTCAATCTCGACCTTAATTAGTGGCGGTGAAAGTGCAAAACGTACAAAAGTTGGGCAATCCACATCCTCCACTTCATCTGGCATTAGCTTCATGACCACCACCACCAGTATCGCCGCCTCCTCCATGTCCCACAGACACTTCAAGTCCCCAGTTTGGGACTTCTTTACTGTTTGTCCAAAAAATCCAAAGTTTGCCATTTGTACCATTTGTAAGCAAGCAGTTAGTCGTGGTAAGCCAGGTACCAACTATGGTACCGGAGGCCAGAGAGGTCATCTTAGGAGACAGCACACTGTCAAATGGTTTGCGCACCTAGATGCGATCAAGAAAGGCCAAATTCAAGGAAACGTTGATGTTTCATCTGATGATGACGAGCAGGAAGAAGACGTGTCAAACACTTCCCTTACACCCAGTACCCCTGTCAGCAGCACACCCAATGTGAGGCACACTAAGAGTGTTGGAGCGAGTGAGACACCAACGCACAAAAGTTCACCAGCGAGCAAAATTGGGTCAACGAAGTCATTATCAGCCCGTAAATGCTTGGTCCAGGGCAACATTAGAACAATGCTTACTTCAGACGTGCCATATGAACGCAACCACCCACTGACACGTCTGTATAACACTAAGCTGGCTAAAATGCTAGCTGTGGACCTTCTACCTTTTTCTTTTGTAGAAGCGGTAGGTTTTCTTGAATTAGTGGCAACGCTCTGCCCTAAATGGAAGGTTCCGAGCCGGTTCTATTTTGCCAGAGTTGCGGTTCCAGCACTACATGAAGATGTGCTGCAGGCGATTGGGGCAGCTTTGCAGAAGAGTGCTGTTCACACAATACATCTGACAACAGACATGTGGACCAGTGGCCCAGGCGATGATTACATGTGCATCACTGCACACTGGGTCTCTTTTTCAGGTGTTATAGCAAAGCTAAACGCAGGTGTTGACCCGGACCAAGTTTTCAAAGCTGCTCGGAAACATGCAACACTAGCCATGTTTGGCTTGGAGAAAAGTCACACAGCAGAAAACCTTTTGGAAGAGTTTGACAAAAAGGTCTTGACAATGCTATCCCCCCTAAAACGCAAGATTGGTTATGTTTCCACGGATAATGGCGCCAATGTAGTTAAGGCCATGTTGAAGGGTGACCATGTTAGAGTGCCGTGTTTGGCGCACTGTATCAACCTGGTAGTTCAAAAATTCTTGAGTGATAAAGAGAGTCCAGCGTTCGAGGTAATGGCCACCTGCCGCAAAATGTGCAACCATTTCAGCCATTCTTTTAAGGCCCGGAAGCATCTGCGGAGACTGCTACTTGAACGTGGAATGCCAGTGAAAGCACTCATCCAGGAGGTGGCAACACGTTGGAACTCAACCTTCTACATGCTTGAGCGTCTGTATGAGCAGTATACGGTACTCGATCACTATTTCTTGACAGAGGCTACATCTCAGAAGGAGGACCTGCGGATGAGTAAGGCGCAATGGGCCATAGTTAAAAGCCTGACAGACATGCTTCGTCCTTTTGAGTTCTTCACGCGTGCAGTCAGCCAGGAGGACTGTAATTTGGGAAAAGCTATCCCATTGTTGTGCATACTGGAGCACCAACTGATGGCGGTTTCTTCTGAGTTTCAAAAAGATGAAAAAAAAAAAAACCATTTCATTTTGTCTGAGAAATTATTACATCGCCTACGTGGTGATGAACGTCTTAAAAACATCAACTCAGATCAGCATTACATTTGTGCTACTATTCTGGATCCACGCTACAAAAAGGCGCTGGCAGACAACGCATTCTTTCCTTTCGCTGATGCAGATGTTCAAAAGTACAAACATTGGTTAGCCTGGTCAGCCAAGAGGTTTGAAAAAGAACGGCAGGTTATTGAAGGAGAAGCCAGTACATCAGCATCAGCATCAGCAGGCCATCCGCAGTCACAAGAATCCACTTCTGCACCTGTGGCTGGGGCACAAGTGACCTCTCAGCCGTTAAAGACACCGGCAACTGGATCATCTGCACCACACACAATGACAACACTAACAGTGGCTGGGGAGGAGGATTGGCTAAGTTTGATGGGGTATGGTTCTCGAAAAAATGTCACAGCCAGCACAGCAAAAAGTAAGCAAAGTGGAGGAACAGTTGATGACCTTGAGTCGATGGTGCAGGACTATCTGAATGACTCAACAGTGGTCTTTCTTAATGAGGAGCCATTGCAGTATTGGCATGGCAAAAAACAATTGTGGCCACAGCTCTACAACCTGGCTATAAACTATTTGTCTTGCCCACTCGCAAGTGTGTCTTCTGAACGTGTTTTCAGTGCTGCTGGTGGCATTGTAACTCCCAAACGGAGCCGCCTCTCGCCCAAAAATGTGGAGCGGCTGACAATGATCAAGATGAATCAGCACCTCATACCACCAGATTACAAAGTACGAGAAAGCACGCCGCATGAAGACGAGGAGGACAGCAACGTAGATGAGGGGATTTTTTCTCTGTTCGGTGCCACTGACCTCATCCAGCCTGAATTCGCAGAGTATGATGACGAAATCTTGTTCTTATTCCCTGACACCGAGCCCTGAAAATGAGACAATCAATCAAGAACTTTCTTTTTCGTCCTTATTCACTTTTATTCCTGTGTGCTTTGTGTCTCTCTTTCTTTGTTTTGCACAGTTAATTTAATTCAAACTTTAATCACCTAATCCCAAAAACAAGACCATCATCAGAACTGTCTTCACTTGTTTGCTTATTGATTTGAAGGTGCCGCAGTCTACATTCCTCAGGTTCACAAGTTCTGAAGAACATGCTCCTCTATCCTCCTCCTCCAGACTGCGATTTCCCTCCAAGCAGAGTGCTGGATTACGCACAATGAAGAAAGACTCAGCACTTGTGGGGGTGTTGTACTTCTTTGCGGGTGAGTTGACGGTTTTGGGCCCATTGCTGTGAAGCTCTAATAATGGACAAAAGTGTTTTGGACCAAATATGAGGTGGAAATTTCTTGCCGTTTTTGCTGACTTGCTTGCCTTTGAGGTGCTCTTTGGCGGGGTTCCGGGGGTTTGTGTGTAATTTTTGGTGTCTGTCGAAGCACTGCTGCGACAGTCTAATCTTGATTGCATTTGCTTTTCAGGAAATCCGTGGTGGAAAACAGGAGTTATGATGATTGATGATGATGACGACCTAGCTGCACAGCGCCGCGTTTGGACCGAAGGCCGAGAGACATTGTAAGTATGAGATTTAGCTTTTCCGCTGTTTGGGGGTGTTGTGTCGGGTGTTTTTTTGCGGGTGGGTTGGCGGGTCTTGCCTGGGGCATTCCTGGGAAGGTCTAATACCGGATACAAGTGTTTTGGACAAAATCCATAAGGAACAGCCTTTTTTTTGCCATTTCTTCAGACATCTTGCTCAATGTAGCGTTTTGGGGGGCTTCCTGCTGTTCGTGGGTGGGTTGCGGCCGGGGTCTCTGTCGAAGCACTGCTGCGACAGTCTAATCTTGATTGCATTTGCTTTTCAGGAAATCCGTGGTGGAAAACAGGAGTTATGATGATTGATGATGACCTAGCTGCACAGCGCGTTACTTTGGACCGAAGGCCGAGAGATATTGTAAGTATGAGATTTAGCTTTTTCGCTGTTTGGGGGTGTTGTCGCGTGTTTTTTTGCGGGTGGGTTGGCGGGTCTTGCCTGGGGCATTCCTGGGAAGGTCTAATACCGGCTAGAAGTTTGTTGGACAAAATCCATAAGGAAACACCAGTTTTGGCACTTTTTGTAAGTTAGGGTTCGTTAGGGTTAGCCCTAGCAGCAGGATTGCATGTGTTTAGGGGGGTTCTATTGCAACGCGGTTCTGTTGTTGTAGAGCACTGTTGGAGCGATGCTGGCTATGGATACTTTTGCTTGCAGGCAAGTGGTTTGAATACAATCCACGGTCTGTATTTGGGTCTACTGTTACTTTCAAAGTACGTTTTGTAACCATTTTTCTGCTAGGCATCGTTTTTGGAGATATGATTGGGTTCTTCTACATTTTTGCGACTGGCTTTAGTAAGGGTCTTGGTGGGAGCATTGCTGGGAAGGTCAAATTTTGTTCTAAAACACAGTAGTACACCCACCTTGAGGGGAAAGATCCGCTATAATATTTTGGCCATACTTATTGATCCTTAAAAAGGTGGCTCAGACAGAGCACGCAATTTCAAAAATATTGTACTGTCTATTAGGGAAATCAAAGTGTCACTTTTTGAACCACACAGCGTACATACCTTTTATTTATTTATCAGTGGTATTGTAATAGCACTTCCTGTTTTCCGTTCAATAATTACAGGCCGGGTTTCAGTCAACATCCGCCAGGCAGGCAGTGGACAGGGTGTCTCTTCTGTCAGTGGTCACCACCACATTGATGGACGAAGCGTCAGCTGGAATGGAGGAGTGCCGCCAATAAGAGGAATTGTTTGCTGCATGCAACTTACTTACCAATTTCAACAGGACAACTCCAACAACATACGCAATACAGATACAGTATCCATTGTTGTCTTTTATTCTATGAGTGTGACTGCATGTGCTTACCTTTAGTTTGTAACCAAAGATTGTCTGTAAACTCTGTATCTTCAATTATTGTTTGTCCATGCTCTGCTTTTTTTTTTCTTCTCTCAACAAAACCTACCCAAAAAGAAACCCCCATTCCCATCCATTTTACAAACCCTAACCCTCTTCCCCCGGGCTGTGTTGTTTTGCTTGATGTCTGACTAAAATGACATCAATAATTCCACACACTTGCTGGGGAGGATAAGGTGATAGCAGCAACAGGCTGGTGAAGGAATACGAGGATATCTTCTAGACTTACTCAGCTTCAGTACTATATCTTCTAGTAGTAGTAGCCAATGTCAAATAAATTCAACGCAAGTACTAGTTATACTTGCAATACTTTACCATTTGTTAGGCTACATTATGGCACTGTTCTAGTGTACTGTCACCTGCTATTTTCTCGATCGTACCGTAACCGTTGTAATGCTACAGTAAGGAGTACAAACAAGGTTTCGTTTTCTTTTTTTCCATAGGCATGCAACTGCCACTGTGTCACACCACTAGTACCACCGCAATGAGGAAATGTCACCCGCCCAGGAATGACAACGTTAATCCCCATTTCACCTGGAGCCAGCCCTGGGCCTAGCCCTAATTTCTAACACAAATTACAGGTAAGATAAGCGTTTGGTGGGAGGTAGTATAATGGAGTATTATTTCGGAGTAGACAAGAGATTGACGGTTGTACTACTAAAGTCCTACGACTGTTCAGGAAAACAAAGTTACTGTTACACCCCCGCCCCCCACCCACCAGACTGAAAAGCAGTAAAAAACAGGTATGGTCAGATAAAGTTGAAAAATATATTTATTTATCCCTAACAAAATAATCTCCCTCACCCACCCTAACCCCAACGATTGTCTCTGAAACGTCCCAAACGATCCCAACTCCCAAATCCCACCCCCCAAAAGTCTATAAAAAAAGGGCAAGGGACACTCCACTACTGGAGGGTGCTGGTGCTGGTGCATGATGCGGCATGGGCATCATACTCCTTGCGGAGGGTGGCAAGCTCGGAGCGGAGGCCCTTAACCAAGGTCTTATACCTCAGGACCTCCTGCTCCAGGTTGGACATGCGGACTCGTAGGCGGCGTTGGCGTTCCTTGCAGCTCCTGTGGGGGGCAGCTGGTATTTCGGTTGCTTGGCGGTGGCGGTCGGCTTTCTTAGCCCGGCTCGGTCCCGCTGGCTTAGTCACGGAGGAGGATGCAGTGGTCACAGTCGAAGATGTTGCCCCGCTCGACTGCGTGTCCTCCTCCTCCTCCAGGGCCACCAGCCGCCGATACTCGGCGACTGTGGCCTCCAGCCTCCGTTGCCGGGCCAATCTAGCCTGCTCCCTCCTTGTTGTTGATTTGGAAGGAGCAACTATATGAAGAAAGAAAGACATAGTCTGTAACCAATGCTCCTTATTAATAACACAAAGTGATTGAGCCGAAAGTTGGGTCACAGAGTACAAGTAGCAAATTGAAAGCACAGTACATAACTATTGAGGACAGTATCTATGTAACCTCCCACTTCTGCATCCTTGCTCTAACAGTAGTGGTAGTTTAATGAACTAATTCTACGACCACTATGGACTTCCATTACAGTCGACTATGACAGTACACCAGTCTTATTCTTCTTCTTCTCTCTTGTTTAGGGAAATGGGTACGTTATCTTATGCAAGCCGGCAGAATGACATGGACACAGCACAGTGAAGTTGCACCCGAGAAAAAAAGTTGCACACCATGATGATGGAGACAGACTTGCGTTACTGTACCGGTCCAGTACATGCAGGTGGTGAAGCTATTACTTTTCTATTACGGGTGGCACTGAGAATACTCTGTTACAAGGGCTACTGCTTAATTAATTTACCTTTCACCCTACAGTGCAAATGAGTACTAGAAAAGGAAACTGAAGAAGCTAACTAATTTGATTATCTATCACTTCACATGGGACGTATTTAATGACAGATGAGATGACTTTAGGTGCTTTGCTTAATATTGAGTGAACAGTGATACACCCACACATGAATGACGTACTACAAGTAAACTAAAGTTATTAAGAGAGGTACGGAGTGTCCACCGTAATAACCAGATATATGCTGTGAATGCAAACGCAATACAAACTACTGCTACTATTCATGGTAGTATTGGACACATTTACAATTTCTTTTCCTTGCCTTCCCTGCACTGGGACGGACGTGCAGGTGCGGTGGTACATGCTCTTCAAGGTAACACTTACTTCACCTGGCGACCATCTACTCTCTCTAGATACACATGTGCTATGTAAGAGTCAGAGAATACCATGCTCCAGGCATCCATTCAGTCAAAGTATACGCACACATACAGTTTCTGTTTCACCCACCCAGGCTGCTGTCCTTCCACCCATCCTTGCTTCATCATTGACCCAGCCATGCACCATACCATATTCTTTCCTTCCCAGCCACCTCTGGGTCCAAGCAAACACATATCGTTCTTCTTTGCCAGCCATCATACAAGTTCGCGTCCCACTTACTTACACCCTTCTTTCGCTTTTCGTTCATCCCATCCATCACGTTCGTCTAAGAACTTATTGGGATTCTTCTCACCAAAAACTTCACAGCTAAGTCGAAGTACATTTCGAGGAGGCTACTACCTGGTTGATTTGTAATTGTAATACACCCGTGCAGAAAGCACACTATGCAGTCTTCAATCTCAATAAGTAAGGAATATATAGCTTACCTGTTTCCGCCACCACCGTTTGATCCCCCACAGGAACGGCCACCAGCTCTTCTAACGCCGCCTCCTCCCCAGAGGCCTCCGAGTCCAAGTCCAACACAGCCACCTCCGCTCTGGCCCCGTCACCAGATGTTACACCTACAAAGTACATTTAAGAATGTTAGAATACACCACTCACTACTATATAATATTTGGTCTAGGAGAAATGTTAAAAAAACAGAATACAATGTAATAATTTGTGACTGTCTACTCCATAGTAAAAATGTCCCATTTTCCAGGGAAGGCTGTTGTCTTGCTGCACTTTTATGCACAACTGATGAATGCTTGCTTTTGATTTTTAACACGCACCACTTTTTCTCCTAACAGACAGAAGCTTGACTCCTGGGTCCTAAGAACACGACCAGGATCAAGTTCAAACTAGGTGAGAGTTCGGCTCGACCACAAGAAATGTGTCCAATTAATCGTCAGCACTAACCACTTTTCCGTTTACAGTTAAATAGTTTTATGACAAAGTAGATTTTAATAAATGTGTTTACTTTTAATAAAGCTTTTACACTTAAATAGACTCTGTGGTTTTTGTTCCTCTAGACTAGAGTGGATGAGCTAAAGGTTTTGGAATTTTTGCAAGCATGAGTGCCTCTGACACTTCTTGACTGTGCTGTGACTCCGTACTACTCTCTTGTCCTGCGTACGATAATCTAGAGATCATTGGGGATCTATAATCGGTGACTTCGGGAGCTGAATGACTCTGCCACACTATCTAGTCAGTAAGGAGACAGTGCATAGAGGTATTGCTGAATATAAAGGGAGTCCAATGGAATTGCCAAATGTCCAATCTTAGTTAGCTACACAGACAGACTAATAAGAATAGTCTAGTAATACCACAGGGAGTCATATTCGAGGCAGGATAAGAATTTATATCCAGTCTACAAGAAGATCAAAGACGATTTAGAAAAAATCGAATGAGGAACGCTAGGAAAAAATAGGTACTGTTTATTAAAATGTAAACTTACTGGGGCCAGCAAAGGAGCCCTCGCCTGCCCGATCCTGGCCTGCATCCTCAGCACCCTCCTCCTGTGTCCTCTTGCCCTTGGGGGGAGCTGATGTACAACATGAAAGAAAGAAAAACCAGAAAACATGGATGAGATTTTTCAACCAAATCAAACATTTCAAAAGAACAATAACAACATATTTTGGAAAAATAGCAAATAGATAGACAACTATTCCACGGGATCTATCTCATGTGGTATACTACGTTATTCGTATTGCCTGATTTGCGGAACGTTGACTTAGAAAGTTCCTATGTAACTCAATAAACAGACTACTAAAGAGGTTTGCCTAGGCCTGGCACTGCAGGCAGCAGTGCGCAACACGTGACAGACAAAGTCCATCCTGCTTGCAGATCAGTGAATACTCAAACTATCAATCCACCCGCCACCACCGCCACTATTTCTTCTGATAGCCATGTGACTGTCTAAAGGAAGGACTGGACTTCAGTCTGTTGGGGCTGATTTATAAGTCCCTTGCGGAAGTTGCGGCTGATTTTCCTCCATTGTTGCGTGCCTTTTCTGACGCAGCGGCAGAACAAAAGACTCGCCATGGTGTTGGTGCGGCGTATATATTAAAAAAAAAAACACATATGGGCATATGGGCGATGCATCACGTTGTAAAGCCCTGCGCCATCAGGGGGCGTTCCGGCGCAAGGGAGGGCGTACCTGCGCAGGAACGAATCCTAAAAGTGGCTGAGGGAAATCTACAAGATGTCAATCAGTCATTTTTAGGACAATGATGCATGACTCAAACCCTGCGCGCTTGAAGCCGACGTACGGCTTGATGCAGCATTGGGGAGATAGGGTACCCCAGAGCATTGCTGGAGCTGCGCCATCGTTGGCACGCAACTCCAGCAATGCGCTGCCTTTACGGCACAGATGCGTAAGGCTTCTGTGACGTTTTGGGCCAATGGGTGGTGGTGGCATGGCACACAATTACTGCCGCATCCCTGCTACTTTGCAGGGATGCGCCGGTAATTGAAAATATGACCCTTACTGTCTAGCATTACGCAGTTCTTTTCTTTACAGTACACTCATACATAATTTCTCAGGCCAATGAAATGCTTCTGAACACAACATACAAAACAAAGAAGCATAGTAGCAAGCAAGGCTACTGAGAAGGAGAGCAGTGCACCTGAAAATGAAATGCATAGAAGATTTTGAAATATAATTTACCTCAATGTAATCGGCAGCATTATTGCTCTTGGTAAAGAACAAAGATTTGCAAATAACAGAGCAGGATAAAACAGAGTAGTAAATGTACTACTACTACTACTCACCAAGCCCGGGGACCTCTACGCCGAGCGCGTCCAGCAAGTCCCGCTCCCGGTCCATGACATCGGTCCAGCGGTGGGTGGCCTGGTTATATGTGCGCCGGACCCCAGAGATCTTGTACATGGCCCGGCACACCTTCTCCCACCGCTGGCGGCGCTCCCGGATGCCATAGCCGGTCGCGATCTTGCCGCCTCCCAGGATCGTCTTGGGGAGGCGGCGCTGGACGTGGAAGATCAGTGCCGCCACTTCCTCCGCGCTGAAGATCTCCCTCGGGACCACTTGCTCCCCCCTTAAACGCCCGCACGGGAGCCGGGCACGGGGTGCGGGACCCTTCCCCTTCTCAGGGTGCTTCCCGGCTCCCTTTACCATGGTCTGGGCAGAAATAAACTTAAATGATAAAGAAGAAATAGAATAGTGAAGAAGAAAAGAAAAGAGTTTAAAAAAGTAGTTTAAAAGTAAATAAAAGCTGCAGAAAACACAAAAATATAGAGCTAGAAAAATAGAGGGTTAGATAATAAGTAAAATTAGATCAAAAAAACTTCAAACAAGCAAAGGATGGCAGAGATTGAGAGAGGATACAGAAAGCATGCCCAGAACCATAGCAATGAATGAGAAACAAGATGGCCGCGCCCGTTCACGACCGCGTGGGTAAGTTCGCGCGAGATTTTCCTTGCGAGTACGCGCGAAATTGTACTAGCGAGCAGCACACTTTGCGAGATTACACATAGCGGGCGGAAACGGAATTACGTCACGCCAACAAGATGGCCGCGCCCGTGTACGACCGATAGGGTAACTTGGCAAACGAATAGCTAGAAGCGCCTCGCGAACACGCGCAAGATCACGCGAACATACACATCGCAACAAAAACAATTTTGTATTCGCACGTATTCGCGGCTTCCGAAATCGATCTCGCACGGATTCGCGCCCCAAATAACGCGCGAAATTGCAAAAAAAACGATTTTAGCTAAAATGAAAGCAATGAGCAGGTGCAAAAGTTCAAACTTAACATTAGTAACATTCAAGGTAGTGCTTCCTGATGGGCCCCTCCAGAGTTTGCAACAATTCTATGACCCTGCTATGACCCAAACAGCAGGCTCATAGAATAGCACCATAAAGGTCCTGTAAAAAAAAAATTTCACTGCAACAAAAAGCAAATTACAGATAAGGAAGGAAGCAGGTGCCAGCCAGACTGGAACTTTCAAAATTACTGACACATTAATGAAACACAAATTAATTGATGGCAGTTGAAGAAGGGCAGGTGTGCTTGCTTTTTTCAACCACCATAATCTACAGTGATAAATAAACCTAATAGGTGCCAGTGAGGATGTACTAGAGGGTGGCATGGGTGTCCCAGAGGGTGGCAGTGGTGAAACAGAGGGTGCTGTGAACCTGTGATGATAAACCAGACGTAGAAACAACATAGTCGCGGCCGTTGCAAGCCGAAAAGTAAGTTCGCAATTGCGAACTTGTCCCAAAATCGGCGCGAACACGCGCCAACACAAAAAACGGAAAAATCCGCAAATCCGCTAGAGTTCGCGGATCTTCGCGGATTGCGAATCCGTAAATCCGCAATTTCGCGTACGCGAGATCCGCTAGATCCGCCCATGCTTAGTCACAGTAATGTTGAAACTGAGTAGACATGCACTCGACGAAGTGCCCCGAAGGACATGAATTGGGGCTTGTACCTTCGTCTTTTTATGTTTCATAGTCACCATAAATGAACTTTGACTTTGCAATGGTGTCGAGGCTGCCCACGTGTAAACTTTGGTTTTTTCAATGGTGTGAGGTGGGGCACTGGAGATAGTACATTGTTCTTTTCGATTGGCATAACGCACCACTGTCTATAATGAACGGTATATAGTAACCATTGACCTTCAGTTTGATTTTGGGACAGTGTCCAAAGAAATTTTGTGATTTCAGTAGTCAATCCTTTTTCAACTTGTATTCATCCTTGCAGGAAGCTAAACCTACATGCACATGTCTTTTGCTAGCCAGCATTGACATCGCACATCCATCTTCTACACTGTCACTCGGCAGTGACGTCGAATAACCTCTTGAAGAGGAATTAGATGACATTCAATGTTTTCCAATTTCTATTTGCCTCAACTGATGCCGCCATTTATTTCGGTGGGCAGGACTGTAACGCTTCTGGAACTTTCTGGCAACCATTTTGTCTTTATGGCCTAACGCACTGGCAGCCATTTTGTCATCACAATGTGACACACTCACCTTTTTTCTCACTATACACACTGTTACAAAATGGTTCTCCTTGCACACAGCCTTTACATATCTGTCCAATGGCAGGACATTTACCATCATGTGGAAAGGAAAATCTACATACATAGGACACTTTCTTTTTCTTTGGAGACACCACTTTGTAACTTTCTACCATGTGCCTTTTTTATCTTCACATTCAATGCAGACTTACTCTGGCTTTTTTATCGGCACGTTCTTCTGCACTGGCCACCATACGCACACGTTCCAGACTGAGCATTTCTTTCAGCATTTGGCGCCTGAAGGAATCAGAAAGGCAACCATCTATGACTCTGAGCCATATGGCTTCTTCATTGTTGAATTAATTAAATCTGCAATATTTGATGTGCAATTTCAATGAACTTGTCGATAATTTCACCAGCTCTCTGCCTATCTTGATTGAAGATGTACCTTTCATAATAAACGTTCTGCATTGGATTGAATTTGATATTCAGCATTTCTTTCATTCTCCCTCTGCACCCCCTTCCAGAGCACTGCATCCTCCCAACTGGAGGGGTACCCCTAGAAGCTACATCGGTCAGGACACTGATTACAGTTGCCCCTCCCTCCAGGTCAGTCAACACCTGAACCTGGCTTCCCAACCCAGAGACCAACCCCTGCAGTTGAACACTTGCCCGGCACACCAGGACTTCATTGGGAGCACATATGCCCCCCAGGGTGACACACAACTCATGTGTGGTGTGAAAGTCTGCCTGGTGCAGATCTCCTGACCCCTGTCCATCTGACAGCGCATAAAGATCCCCCAATACAGAAGTCGGGTCACCATGGTCATTCACCAGTGACTCAGCCCTTCTGGCTGGCCCCTGACCCACTGATTCTTCCGCCGGGGACACCCCTCCCACTACACCGGAACCTAGCTGGGCTACTCTGAACCTCTTCCATCACACAGGTCCGGAAGATACCTGAGCTACTTCTGTTAGGATCACTCCCAAATGCTTCTTCAGACCCTCTTGCACGCAGCCAGAGGTCTGTCTTCTGTGCAAGCTCACTGGGATCAGAGAACTCACACTCCAACAGGTGTTGGCATAGCTCTGGAAAACAGGGACCTACAATATGCTCACCCACGATTGGATCACACAGCCCCCTCGAGGGGTTAACCAAACTATCCTTCACCTCACCATCCAGTGCCTCACACACGTATTCCAAACCACTCTCCTGAGATTGGCAAGACAGTATCTAACTGTCTCTGTCACTCAACCAACACTCTTCTGGGTGGTCTCCACACTCACATACCAGGACTTCAACCTTGGGGGAACCCCTCTCCCTGCACCTCTCATCTAGAGTCAGTACAGTGTCCCTCCCTCCACTAGGACCATGAACCCCTGAACCAGTTTCCCCATTTACCTTAGAGACACTGCGCACTACTGGAGCTATCTCATGTCCTTGAACCTCCTGGTGTATGTTAACCTCCTCCTTCAAGTCAGGTGCCAAATCTCTGGGTGTGTGTACTACTCCCCAGCACTAGAAAATTCAATTTTGCTGCCACCTTCTGAGCTGGACTTCACCTCCAACTCAGCAAAGCTTACTTCCTGAGCTACCCAAATGTCTTCTTCTTGGGCTAAGGCCATTTTGGCCTCATCAAGCTTTCTCAGCTCCTCATCAATCTCTCTCAGCTTCTGGTCACAAGCCAGAAACCAGTAATCTTCTTCTGTTTCTTCCTCATTTTTAGAGAACTCCTTCTCCTTAGACTAAACTGGTAGTGTTGCCTTCCAGTGGGGTAACTCATACTGAAATAGGGATGCCTCTAAATCCTCCCTGGACCTTCTCTTCAATGGCAGCCCTCTTTCCTTGCAAAACACACGTAGCTCCTTCATTGTGTAGACAAACATATGCCAGAAGTCGAGTTCCATTTTGCAACTACTAACCAGAGTCATAGTATCAAAAATACCTCCAGGAGGACACCAGAAAACAGAAAAACAGAAAAACAGCATATTGGTGTGCACTCACTAGTAGTGTACACCCATCACTATATATGAGCCACAAATGCAAGTCCAGAATCCTCACCGCTGACCACCAATGTTAGATTTGGGGGTCTCTAGTTGTCAGGGGTAGGTACATTTGACCAAATAGGGACCCTTGCGTCTAGTCAGGGTAAGGGGGTACACTCCTAAAATAACCCCTGCTCACCCCTTTGGTAGCTTGGCACGCGCAGACAGGTTTATCTCAGAGGCAGTGTGTAAAGCATTTGTGAACACATACTGTTACCCAGTGACAACACTACAGATGGACACCACACAAGTAGTAGTATAAAAATAAATATATTTATATAGACTGAACACAAGACCACAAGCAACAAAAATCCACAATACTGTACTTTAAAATGGTTGAAATAGCGTAGTTCTCTTTAGATGGTAAATGCAACACTTTGCGTACAATGTACCTTGGGATGCGTAACGATATACAACGAAAGAGTTGCAGGGAAGGTGATACATCGGTTATTTACACTAAAGAATGGTGATGCGTCGGTTCCCTACTGCTGCGAAGGAGACAGTGATGCGTCGGTTCTTCTCCGCGTGGGGAGGTGATGCGTCGGTTCTTACTGCGCTTCTGTGGCGATGCGACCCGCAATGCCGTGATGCGATGAAGATCCGGTGCAATGAAACAAAATGGCGTCTTCCTCTTGATGCGACAACGACAAGGCGATGTGTGCACGCCCAACGGCCATGCGGCTACTCAACGAATCTTCTGAGCTGTGACAGGCCCTGCGGCACGCTTCTCCGGTGATGCGACGGCGTCTGCTGCGACGGCGACACTCTTCTCCGGTGATGCGAGGCGGTTCGGTGATGCGATGTGACAGAGGCAGCGTTGACACCCTTCTTCAGTGATGCGACAACAGCGGCTGCGGGGCGACACGCTTCTCCGGTGATGCGACGGCATCTGCTGCGACGGCGACACCCTTCTCCGGCGATGCGAGGCGCTTCTGCGATGCGATGGGACAGTGGCAGCGGCAACACCCTCCTTCAGTGATGCGACGACAGCGGCTGCGGCAGCTTCACGCTTCTTCTCCATGAGTGGCGCTTCCAGCTCCTTGCGACACTCAGTCCCTCAGAAGTGGGTGCTTTTGCCAGTCAACAAGGCAGTACCAGACTGCACACGTGGCAGGCCTGAGACACACTTTACAGGCTGCTTCTGTGGGTGGCACAATCAGTGCTGCAAGCCCACCAGCAGCATTTGACTTATAAGCCCTGGGCACACGCAGTGCACTGTACTAGGGTCTGACAAGTAAACCAAACCAGCCAATCATGGAGTCACTAATCCATACATAAATTTACAATAGGGAGAGAATATGCACTTTAGCACTGATCAGCAGTGGTAAAGTGGCCAGACTCATAAAACAGCCAACAACAGGTCAGGAAAAATACAGGAAGAAGGCAAAAAGTTCAGGGATGACCCTGCAAAAAGGGCCAAGTCCAACAAGGCCTTTCGAAACGCCTGCTCAGAGTGCATCATACGTAGTTGGAGGGGCGGGTCATTTCAGCATTTAAAGGGTCTTACATCAAAAGTTCTGCCCCTCATTCTTGCTTTAACAAAACGGGGGATGAATAGGTGGCATTTAAAATTGGACCTCAGCTATCTGCCCTGCTGGTAGGGATGAAGTCTCATCCTCAGATACTTAGGGCCTCTTCCCTGGTAGGCCTGGAAGGCAAATGTGAGGGCCTTAAATTCAACTCTATTGGCCACAGGGAGCCAATGGAGTTGCCTGAGGTGGGGGGAAATATGATGGTGGAGAGGGACCTTGCGGTCAAGCCTAGCTGCCACATTTTGCACTATCTGCAGCCTATGGATCAAGCCACAGGGCAGACCCAAATAGCGTCCATTGGCGTAGTCGAGATGGGAAGTGACTAACGAATGCAACACATTTTTACGCGCTGTCTCTGGCAAAAAGTTGATGTATTTCCTAATAATTTTCATCTTCCCAAAGCAGACCGCCGAGACATGTTGGATATGCGCAAAAAGGAATAAGTCGTTGTTCCAACGGACACCAAGATTCTTGACCGAGTCCTAAGGAGTGGGAGCCATTCCCAATTCCACTGGCCACCACAAGGCCGCTGGGGGAGGGACTACTTTGTTAAAAAACAGAACCTCCGTCTTATCGGCATTGAGCTTTAAATTATTGCTGCTCATCCAGATGGAGATATTTTTAAGACACTCTCTAAAAGAGTTGTAGGCGGATGCCGACACTTCACTAAAGGAGAACATCAGTTGGGTGTCATCCGCATAGGATATCACCTTGATCCCAGTACTAGCGATGAGTTCAGCCAATTGTGCCAGATAAATATTAAATAGAAGTGGACTCAGGACCGAGCCCTGAGGCACCCCCTATCTTAGTGGCTTGGACTCGGGGGAAAAAGGGTGGAGAAATACCGGCTGGTCTCGCCATGAAGGTAAGACCTGATCCAGTACAGCGCCGTCCCACGGATGCCAATTTGCTTAAGGCGATCAAGCAAGATGGAATGGGACACCGTGTCAAACGCTGCTGACAGGTCAAGAAGTACCAACATGGATGCCGCACCCCCATCCACCGACCAATGAATGGCACCAACCATCTCAATCAGAGCAGATTCGGTGCTGTAACCGGAGTGAAAGCCGGACTGAGAATCATACAGAAGCCCATTAGATTCAACAAAGGCAACCAACTGCTGAGGCGCAAATTTGTCTAAGATTTTCGCTGGGGCCGGGGGAAGGGAGATGGGCCTGAAGTTACCGACGATATCCGCGTCAGCATTAGGTTTCTTCAGTATGGGGAGGAGAAGCGCATGTTTCCAGGCAGATGGAAAGACCCCTAGCCTGCATGAGGAATTCCAGATGGCATTAAGGGGGGGATTAAGCCAATCTGACAGCGCGCTGTAGTTTCTAGCTGGCCAAGGGTCACTCAGTGACTCAGATTTGCATTTTTGTAATCCATCCAGGGAGGCCTCAACCGGAATCATGGTGAACTCAGAAAATACTGGACGGTTCTGGCTAAGATCATAGATAGCGTCCTCCCTCGTAGGGTGATGATCTACAGGGAACGAGGCATAGATCTGTGCTATTTTCTCCTCAAAGAAATTCGATAGAGTGTTGTACATCTCCACAGAAGGAACCACCGGATGCTGAAGTGCCGAAGGGTTGGTGAAAGATTCCACCACCTTAAAGACTTCCAAGAGGAATTCCTAGCACTAGCAATCTGATCGGTCAAAAAATCTTTTTTCTTAATAATGAGAAGTTTTCTGTATTCTTTTTAGAGCCGCTCTATACCTTATTTTATCCTCCGTAGCGTATGATTTTCTCCATTTTGAGATACTTTTTGTCATCTTGTAGGAAAGTGCCTCTACTTTCCCCACACCCCACTTTTTGTCTGGTGTTTGATGCAATTTAGACTGAAGTGCACTGGGTCTTGCTAACCAGATCCCCGGTGCCAGCGTTCTCTCCCTGAAACAAAATACCTGCTCAATTGTTTCCCAATTGGCAAGGCCTTTAGCACCCCTGTAAGTCCCTAGTAAATGGTACCATTGGTACCCAGGGCATGGGTACTAAAGAGCTTCCTTAAGGGCTGCAGCATATATTGTGCCACCCTAAGGGACCCACCACGAAACTCATTCAGACTGCCATTGGAGGCTGCGTGAAATGGTGCAGACAAAAGGGAAAACACGACATGGCATTACAGCCAAGGCAGGGGCATTATAAGATATCTAAGGACATATCTGCATGATCCGATATGCCCCTGTGTGGTCTAGATTTGTGGCTAGATAGTACAAGTGACTGGGGAAACCATCTTAGAATTATGTGGTGGTCATTGGTCATTACAAGTTCTCCAGCTACATAATGGCTTTACTGAAACCTATCGTGTTTGGTATCACATATCTCGTCCTTATAAATCCATACTGATGCCAGTAGTAGATTTACTAAGATAGGCACAGAGAGGGCACCTTAGAGGTGCTCCCTGAAAACCCACCAGCCTCTTAGTGGCTGACTGATATCTTCTAGTCTGCTACCACAGATGAGTTTCTGATCCCCTGGAGGTGAGAGCCCGTACTTTCAGAGGTCAGAAACAACGCCTGCTCTGGCAGGAGGTATTTCCACCTCCTCCAGCAGGCCGGCTACTAAATCTGCATACCATGGCCGGAGGCTTCTAAGCCTCTGCTGCTTTTGAAATGTGACCCTGGCTTCCCCAGACCTGGGAGATGCCACCTCCTGCCCTGATGCCCATCTGGCACTAGGACAGGCGGGAATTTAGATATGCAAGTAGGCGTGGTGCACTATCAGGCAAGACACACCCCTAAGGTGGGCTGTCTGATGTGCCCCACTAAAGAAGGGTTCCACCATTTTGATTTTGGAATTCTGAGACAGGGATATGCCCACCCTCCTCAGGAAGTGGTCATATAGGGGGTGTACTGACCCCAAGGGTAAGTAGCCCTTTGGCTACTACCCTTCACTCCCCTTAAAGCTCCTAAATTGAGTTCTATGTGGCCCCCTGACAACAGGAAATCAGATTCATTTGACTGAAGAAAGAAGATGACAAAGAAGAGCCGAAGAAGTGAGAACTGCGGACTGCTGGCAGACTTTGGCACCAAACCCTGCCTGCCTACCTGCTCCTGTCTTGACAATCGCAACAAAACGACTCATCCTGCAGCTGTGCATCCTCCAAAAGCCTGAGAGGGCCCCCAGCACTTTGCTAAGCCATCCGCAACTCCCTTGAAGTGGAGGAGCCACTTCCCTGACACCTGCAGGCAATGACCGGAACGTATGGGTCACCGTTCTGCTGTTCACCAGGCCCACCGATGTACCAGAATAAGGTCACCATGTGCCAAGAGATCAGATCCATCTCCCCACCAAGTGAGAGGACATCAGGAACAACCAGAGCCACCCTGCACCAATACCAATGGTCCCGGACGCCTTGCTGCAACAAAAGCTTGTTTGAGTCCAATCAGGACTCCGGCACCTCAAAGACCGAGCAGTCGATGAGAGACATCAGCTTCACAGATGTCCAGCCCAGCTGTCCTGCTTAGTTCCCGTTTGCAGGTCTAACTGAGAACCGTGAGTCACTTTGACGCACCAGCACCAGCTGACCAAAAATCGATACTCCGGAGCTTCCAGTCTGGGCACAGGACAATCGGAGAGGGCCCTCACAAACCAAGCCCCCCATTCAGAGCTCCCGGACTTTTCCCGAAGTTCCCCTCTGCAGCCTGTTGCAATGTGCCTGCCCCTTGCCTATGGTTTAGCATGCAGGGCTACCAACCCGTCCAGCACCACTGCAACCGGATATTCCACGGCAGATAAACGGGAACTGCTGGTGGTACTTTGAACCTTGGCCCCTAGCATCTTAAGTCCTAAAGGGGACCTCGGAGATTTGTTTGCAAATACCCTTATGCAATATGTTTCTTTCTCCATATGAAAGCATTGCCAGCACTGTATTAGGCCCTCGCTTCAGCAGCCATTGCGGAGCTGAATAATTGCACTATTCTGACTGCCGTTCATGGCCTCTTTTGTGGGTTCGGCAGGATTCAACAGCCTTGCAAGTGCAGTCCCCATGCTTGCACCTGGTTTGCTGGGCCTGGCGCTGAGGTCAGATGACTCTCTTCAATCTAGATGTTTGGTAAGTAGCCAATTATTATTTGCTTCAGAGGTGTGCCGCACTCGGTGTTCCTTCAAGCTTTCTTACACCTGGTTGATCTCTGCCTCATAGTATTTCTTTGTACAAATTTACTTCAGCTCTCAGTGTTCTCTTGCATCTAGCTGTCACTGTTTGTTGCTCCTTCTTTACCTGGTTGATACTGCCTTTGACGTTTCTGCATTTTACGATTGACGGCTCTCTGTTAGGTTGTGGCGTCGCACTTCTTATCTCTGTCGTATTAGCAAATTTCTGACCAACCATAAACATGGGTCCTCCACTTTCTTCGAAGGTCTCGTACTGGCTGGAGTAGCACTTTGACTTCACTTACACCAACCGTGGATTGTTCACTTCGGCTGACAGGCACATGGCATGCACAAGCAGCTTGCTCGACCTCGGCAAACTCTCTGGGTGAGCACTCTCGGCTCTTCGGGTTGCAGGGTTTACCAATCCCCTATCTCGTTGCCAGTTGTAGCGTCCTACTCAGCCCTTCCGCATTTAAATGGATCATGCCGCACTCGGTTTTGCACATCTTTATTTCTCTGAGTGTAACCGTCATAACTTTTATAAACCAAACCCAATCACATACGTCACTAGACTATGGAGTCCGTCAGGGACCATAGGGGGTCCCCTGCTCTGTAATGCTGTGGTAAATAAATAAATAATACCTCTATTTTTGACTAGATATAACAATAACAGATAGCTCAATAAATAAGAGTCAAGATTCGAGGTAGTAGGAGTTTGCAGGTTTAATACAGCATAAAGGACAGGAACAGGACAACCTGCACGGGCAAGATCTGGGATGGCTAGCCAACAGGGGGGCCCCGACAGCTGTCGGGCAGGAGCTGGAATGAGCGCGCTAAAGGGATAACTTTTTTAATAACAGTGCACAAGTATATATAGTTAAAACAATTGCATTACAATACATACAGTAGGCGTAACAGTGGGTGGGGCCTGTAACAGTCGCGAAAGATAAGGGTGAAAGTAGGTGTAACAAGAGGCGTGTAACAAGAGGCGTGAACATAGACATGTGATGTAGACGTAACAGAATATGTCATAAATGGGGCGGAAACATGGAGGGGGCTACCTAAGGAGCCGGGACCTCTAACCTAGTGGTGCGCGCAAACCGACAATGACGTGTTACTAGGAGAAGCTGGGGGCTATGACTTCTGCGCTAGGAGCAGAGACTGAAGTCTGGAGAGTCAGAGCGACATGTACCTAAACACTATCTAGTATCTGATGTTTAGAGAACATGTTGATAGAATCCAAAAGTTATCAGGGTAAAGGCTAACAGACACTAAGACTGGTGCATGCATTATTCTACATGTAGTGCGTGTTGAGGAATATTACATGACCATTAATACAGTATTTCTCTTACATGGAGACGTAAAGGCTAGACCATGACGGAAACTATTGATGCGATTCAGTAGCTTAGGAATGCAGAGAAGGAGAGCTGGACTGATAACTGGAATCATAACATACTCTTGGCAGACTGGCAGGCAGAGCCAGGCCGAGCCGGGCACTGTGAGGCAGGAAGTAAGTGAAGGGTCAGGGATACAGGTGGGGGCTGTATCGCTCCTCAGCGAGGGTTCAGGAGACAGGAGCTGAATCTGAGTCCGGGCCCTTTTGAGGCCTAGAAAACAGGGACTTTACAATGAAATAACGTGCACACTGAGAAACGTGGCAACGTAGCTTTACATAGGCCTAATACTCGTAGCTTTCACGAGAACTGGAAACTGGCATACTAGAGATGGACACAACTGTAATTGCGTCTTTAATCGATCATGGGGAATACATAGGCATATTAATCATGCACATACAACATAAGATGGGGGACACGTAGGGACACAGAACATGGCAAAATTTACTTTTCCACATTCCCTCCTTGTCACTACGTTTCCATCAGGAAACATCAATATTCATGATACCGTCTATCATTTCATACAGTATCATTTGCTCGTCTCGAATTTTCTTGGATCGGGATCTAGGACGGGACTTGGGACTAGGAATACAAGAGGTAGCACAAATGCCGCAAATCGCAGGGCCACATTGTATACAGAGGCAGCAACTGAATATGATCGCTACTGCAATACCTAGAAATGACAATACTTTCCATCCCCAGGCAGAAATTATACTCCAAAACCAACCGGACCATGTCCAGGTGCCTGGATTCTGGTGTAACTGATGGGCAATTTTATGAAGTCTGGTTATAGCTGAATAAACAGACGGCGCGTTATTAGGAATGAAAATGCAGCAACTAGATCCGATGACTCTACATGCTCCTCCTCTATCGGCCAGTATGACGTCAAGAACGAGACGATTTTGGAGCACGACAAATCTCATAGCAGATTGCTCTTCGGTTAAGTTACCTAGAGCAGAGGCAGTCTCATTCACTACTGCTTCAAGGGTTCTGGTTAATCTACGTATTAACTTACTATTCTGGATAGGTCCTATAAAGAAAAAGAATCCTTTATTGAAATCTGTATACTGTTCTAGAGCAGTTTCAGTTTGATCGACAATCGGGGACTCAATCTCCCTTCTATGTCTAATGTGTACTAGATGTGTGTTTCTATGATAATCAGACGGGGCTAGAAAAACTGGTGGCAGTAGGAAGGCAATGTAACAGGTTCCCTCCCAATCGAGGGGCAGACGAACATATGCGGTCTGACCACAAACAAAATAAGAATGACGTGAAGCTTTGAAAATAGATTTCCCACTGTCACTATACTTGACAATAGTAGTACAATCACTATGTCCTACATGTACGGAACCATTATTTCTGACACATAATTCGCCTTTGACTGGTAGTACTGAAATAGCAGGTAAGTCTGGAGTAGGATCAGACTGAACATTCAGGACCATAAAATTCGAAGAATAATTACCCAAATTATAAACTTCATTTTCTAGATCTAACCCTGTTCTGTGGGGAAGACCTTGCTTGTCTGGAAAACATGTACTGTTCAGAAGGGACATATCAGTTGAGGATGACGTTAACATGGACCAGGCTCCACATGAGCCATTATGTGAAAACGGATAAGGAAAGAGTGGCAGAACTCCCTTCGGTGTCTGGAAAGGGGGGAGTCGACCACACACCCAACAATTAGTGGCATTGCTGGTCTGGTGTGAATAATGTAACATACGGATAAATGAATTGTTGCGCATAGCAAGACGATAGGATAGTTCGTGAGGAGGCAGATCACTAAACGTGTGCTCTACTGTAGCATTAGAAGACTTATTTACATGAGAAATTGGAAAACATAAATGAAATGCATAACTCGTGCAGGTAACCATCAGGCTGAGAAACAATATAAAACTTAGAAAAACGATACATCGGATTGAGTTTTGACTAACTCTCTCACTATGGGGGTCTATTTCATACATGTCAGATACCTGTCTAACCGTTTCACCTAGGGGAGGACTTAGACAATTAAACTGGCTGACTTATTTTACTAGACCGAAGCATCTTTTTATACTCCTGCTGCGGAGTTTTCTCTAACAGGGGAGGTTTGGTATCAATGTCATTTGCGGGACAGTCCTTAAGAATAGTTTCTTGGCAGTCTTTAAAATCTTGACAATCCTTGGAAAAGTTCTTGGAAACAGTTTTTAGTCCGTGAAATTTCTTGACGTGTGACAGGTGCACCCACCCCTTCCTGCCTTCCAACTTGACGGCAGTACGGGTGGTTAGAAGGACTAACTTCGGCTCCTTCCAGCGAGGCTCCAGCGGACTCGAACGATCAAAATTCCGGACGAGAACCAAGCTTCCTGGAACAATTTCATGCGGTTTCACCTCGGTATTGTCTGGAAATGCGGCGGCAACCTGTGAACGACAAGAGTGTAGGGCAGACATCAAGGAAGCTAGGTAATCTGTCAACATATTACTGGAAACATCGGTAATACTTCGGGGTCTAGGCGTACCCCACATATTCGGGGGGCGGCCGAATACGACCTCATAAGGGGACAGACCTGATCTGGAGTGTGCGACCATGCGCATATAGAACAAAGCGACTGGCAGAGCAACTAACCAGTCTACACCTTTTTCTTGACAGATTTTGGCAATGCGGATTTTCAAGGTTTGATTATGTCTCTCTACGAGACCGGCTGCTTCTGGATGGCGTACACAATGGAACTTCCACTGGTACCCTAGTAAAAGGGAAACGTGCTTCATTAATTCAGATGAGAATGGCTGGCCGTTATCAGAATACACGACCCTAGGGAGTCCATAACGGGGGAAGAATTCACGAACCAGCTGCTTGGCAGTGGTCGCGGCTGTGTAATCTGGGACTGGATATGCTTCTGTCCACCTGGACAAAGCGCATACAACTACAAGGACATACTTGAATCCTCGACATCGCTCCATCTGAATATAATCCATCTGGAGGACTTCAAAAGGGTGGTCAGAGGGTTGGAATCCACCTTGTTCCACCGGGACACTTTTACCTGGATTGAACTGGCAACATATCATACAGGTACGGACTTTCTGCTTGGCTGCAGCTCGTAAATACTTGTTAAACCAAAGGTTCTGGATACTGTCTAACATGGCTTTTTCTCCTAAGTGTGCTGGACTATGTACGGTATTGATAATGACTTGAACCATTGAGTCGGGGAGAAACCATGTGGCTCTACCCTTCGTCAACCATCCCTGATCTGTCTGGACCCCTCCTTGTTCGGACCATTTCTTGATTTCTTCGGGAGTAGCAAGTAACTGGATATCTATGACATCTTGAGTAGGGTCCTTAACTGTCATACAAGTAGTCTGTTCTAGAGTGGATGTCGGTGTCTTGTTAACTGGTATGTCTGGTGTCTGTGCTGTAAGCTTGGCTGTTCGATCTGCTAGATCATTACCTTGAGAAATAATGTCAGTAACTTTCGTATGTGCTTTGCATTTCATGATAGCGATAGCTGTTGGTAAATGTATTGCATCTAACAGAGCTTGAATAAGGAGACCATGCTGAATCTTGGTTCCATGAGAAGTCATGAAACCTCTCTCCTGCCAGAGCACTCCGAAGTCGTGTACAACTCCGAATGCGTAGCGTGAATCTGTGTAAATATTAACTTTCAGGTTCTTGGCGTGTATGCAGGCTTGAGTCAGAGCAACTAGCTCTGCTGCCTGAGCAGACAGGGTGTCAATATGGTGTGTTTCAATAACTTCAGTGTCAGTAGTCACTGCATACGCGGCTACTAGTTCTCCTGTACTCGTTCTCATACATGAACCATCCACATAAAGTGTCAGGTCGGGGTCAGGTAAGGCAATGTCTGTCAGATCTTGTCTTGGCTTAGTCATAGTGTTAACAACTTCCACACAATCATGTGTGACAGGATTTGAAGTAACTGACGGTAACAGTGTAGCAGGATTTAGAACGTTGCAGCGTCTGATTTCTATGTGTGGCTGGAACAGTGTCAGTTCATAACCTGTCAAACGTGCAATTGTCAAGTGCTGGGTCTGTGTTCGGTTTAAAAGAACTTCCACGGAGTGTGGAACTTGTACTGTCAAGGAGTGTCCTAATACTATGGAATCACTTTGTCTGATAGCTAGTGCTGTGGCTGCAACTGACTTGAGGCACGCAGGCAGAGCCTGGGCTACTGGATCTAATGTGCTCGAAAAATAAGCACAGGGCTTGTATTGTCCTGCTTGATCTTGGGTGAGAACAGATAATGCAGTACCATCACGTTCTGTGACAAAAAGTGTAAAAGGCTTACTGTAGTTCGGTGAAGCTAGAACGGGAGCTTGGCATAAAGCTTTCTTCAATTCATTAAAACTAAGTGTATGTTCAGATGTCCAAGGGAGGACAGTCGATACGGCTGCCTCCTGTGTCGTTAACTGTATCAGTGGTTTGGCTAGAAATGCATACTGAGGAATCCATTGTCGGCAATAAGAAGTAAGGCCGATAAAAGCACGTACCTCCTTCTGTGTCTTGGGCTGAGGAAGACTCGCTATTAACTGGATACGGTCGGGTGTCAACTGCCTACCCCACTTGGACAGTAAGTGGCCTAAGTAGATCACTTGCTGGACACAGAATTGAAGCTTTGAAGGGGACACCTTGTGCCCCATCTCGGCTAGAAAATACAGGACTGTAAGTGATGCTCGCTCGCAAGCACGTTCAGAACGGGCTGTGATCAGTAGATCATCGACATACTGGAGCAGGGCAGTGCCAGTTGGCATGTGAATGTTGTCTAGTTGTCTCTTAAGTGCTTGACTGTAGATGCTAGGACTTTCTGTAAAACCTTGAGGAGCTCGTGTGAATTTATAGCTCCTTCCATTTAAACAGAATCCGAAAAGGTACTGGCTGTCTGGATGAATGGGGACACTGAAAAATGCGTTTTTGAGGTCTATGACTGTGAAAAATGTAGCCTCAGAATCAATGGCTGTCAATAGAGATGAGATATCTGGAACAACTGGATACTGGGGAATGATACATTTATTGAGTTCTCGAAGGTCAATCACTAATCGATATACTGGGGGTGCATTTGGATCAGTACGTTTCATGACTGGAATGATAGGAGAATTACATACATTGGAGTCAGTTTCTACAACTACTCCTTGAGCAATGAGCTCGTCAATAATTTTGGATAAGGCTGCTACAGCCTCAGGTGGCAATCTGTACTGTCTGATTCGTGGCAGGACTATACCTTGCTTGAGAGTCACACGATGGGGTGTGATTTGCATGAAACCAACATCAGTTGGACCTTGTGCCCATAGATGCTGCGGAACATTAGACAATCTCGGATCAAAATCTCGTAAAACATAGTGACCCTTGAAGTCACGTAAAAACAAACGTATTCCCTCTGGGGAACAGCAAATAACTGCACCTAATTCTTTCAGTGTCTTAATACCTAACACATTTTCTGGACAAGACTTCGTAAGCAATAGATCAGTAGTTCGGGACAATGGACCTACTTCTAGAGTAACTGGCTTTGATATCTCGTTTACAATAGGCTTTCCTGAAAATCCAAGGGAAACATTTCTAGAGCCTGAGAGCGGAGCCCCTGGAACCTCGTCGTGACTAATAGTCGTCCTACTTGCCCCTGTATCAATCAGAAACTTTCTGTCTTTCCCTAATACTTGACTATGAACATAGGGACCTTCTTGATCTACAGGAATCTCGATGAGAGGCAAGCCTACCTCCCTCTCTAGGCTGTTTCATGAATACGCTTGATACTCTGGATACTCTGTCTGTGCATACTGGTACATCTGCTGTGTAACATGCTGTGTTGCAGCAATAGGCTGCGGTGCTGGAACTGTCTGTTGTGCATTCTGTGGCTGAGAAGTCTGTGAAACTTGTTCTTGTCTAGGCGGACGTGATCTTTCTTTAGTTTTACCAGTGGCTATGTTGTGTTTCAGAACTGCACACTCGTTTATAAAATGACCTGGCTGTTTACAATAATTGCATGTCCCTTTAACGGGAGCTGCAGGATGACTGGCTTGATTCGGACCCCTCTTCTGACTGTCCTGTGGAACAGATTGTGCAACTAGTACTTTCATTTTCGTGTCTTTCATACGTCTCCTTTCGTGTTCTTGCTCTTCTCTGATTCTATTCTGGTGATACTGGAGCATCTGGAGCATTTGGGACGGGGTACTAGCTTGCCAAGTACTTTCGACTTTCAAAACTCGATTTTTAACTTGTGGACTTGAATTCTCGACTAATTTAGTAACAAAAAGATGAGGGTATGACTCGCTACTCGTCTTCAAACCACTGTTTATTATAAAACATTTCTCAAATCTGGAATAAAAATCACTAGTATCTTCGTCTTGTTTCTGTTTACAGGCTGAGATTGCATCCCAGTCTTCCTTTTTAGTGGCTAATAATCTAGGCAAAACTTGTATTAATAGTTCTGGTAATTCTTTACATTTGTCTCCAAGACCGGTACCTGGTACTCGTATCTTATCTTCAGCTTCTAGAGCTGTCCAATCGATCCTTTTCTCTCCCACCTCCCAATCCTTTTCCTTGAGTTTTTCATATATGCCTGCAGGCAACAGGACTTTTAACATTTTAATAATATCTGGATACGTGTATTCTCCCATACGGAGCATGTCTTTTAATTCTCGGTGGAACCCTGCTGGATCTTTGTCGTGACAGGGAATTAATTTCTTCATCTCTAAGAGTTCCATCTTGGTAACTGGGGTGTAAACAAATACTCGTTGCATTTCACCATCTGGTGTCCTAACTGGGTGTACTTCTCGTAACGGATGCTGTCTGTCTATGTAAAACGGTTTACTTTCTGGAGGTGAGACATGAACAAAATGCGGGTTCAAAAACGTTCTGTATTTGTGGCGCTGTTCTAGAATGACACTAATTAAATCGGTACCTAAACCTTTCCATCTATACTGGAGTAACTCGTTCAGGACATCATGTAACGGACCTGGATCAGAATGTTGACCCTCATACAGTGTAATGAGGTGTTGGATCATATACATACCCACCAGTCGTTGCTCGGCTGGGGGCAGTTTCAGAAACATTTGTGCCACTATTTCGTCTGGAAAAGTGGTAGAATCAGTAATCCATCGGACTGCTGATCGGGCTAGTTCTTGTTCATGCATAGTACTTAATTCACTATAACCGATTCGTGATTTCAGAATTTGATCGGTAGCTTGAAATACTTGTTCTAGAGAGCCTTGTTCCGGTGCTGGAAGATGAAAGACTTTCTTGTGTTCTAGGCGTAAATGTCGGTCTGGAAATCTAGATTTACCTACATACGCTATTCTGGCGGTAGTCTCGTCGTCTACCTCTTCAGTAGAAGAGTCATTTTCTTTCTCGCTTACTTGTGCTTCTTTGCGTTGTTCGTGTAACCTTATTATTTCTTTACGTATTTTCTTGTACATACTCTCAATACTATTGAGTGTCTTGTGCTTACCCTCGGCTATATTATCACTCCACTTTGTCAAAATTTTCATTTCGTTCGGATCTTTAGTCGGGGAATCTTGTTCCCTAATTAAACAATTGATCAGAAACTTTAATAACATGAACTGGATCTCAGATTTCCTGAGAGACATGACTTCACCAATACTTTCTGGATCTTGTCCTGTACGAATGAAACGATACATTCTGTCTAGATCCTCTTTCATATTCGGTAGGGTGACCAAATACTCGGACACCTGTCTTATACGTACGGAATATATAACCATACTATCCTCGCCTGGGACTGGATCATAACAGCATTCAGTAAGAAGTCGCCTGATTTCTGCAATAGACTTATATTTGGGCGTACGCTGTAACGCACGTTCATGTAACTCGACTGCTCCTAAACGTCTACTTGGCGGCGGGGTACCAGGAGGACCTCCTCCCGCGGCCCCTAAACTGGAATCGTCGACTGATACTCTTCGAGCTGGCAGAGTGACTGAAGTGGCGGGAATTTGTACTACGGGCTGGACCGGGGGTACCGTAACAGGTGTTGTAACAGGTGCCCCGGTGGCTGGAGGACCATGAATTACATTATTTACAGGAGCTGGTGGAACAGGATTTGCATATTCTGGGACTGTGTCGTCCAAATAGGACGAGAGAAAAATATCAGCTGCGGTCTGTTTGTGACGTAGCTTGGTCGGAACTAAGGGTGGCGGAAAATTACTGGATGCCTCCGGGGTTGCTTTTGGCAAGCCCTTGGCAAGAAGAGGATACATACCCTTAATGAGGGCATTCCTCTGTCTGTCTGACTGTTCGGTTTTAACTCGTTCACCTATTTTGATTAGTTCCCTTTCTTGGGCTCTTTCTAAGGATTCTCTACTTAATTCTGACTTTCTGATTTCTTTTTCGGTTCTTTTATGAGATTCTTTGCGCCATAACTCGATGGCATCTTTCTGTGACTGTCTGGCTTTCTTTTTCCATAATACTTCTTCTACTCGCATGATGCACTCGGCATCCCATGTACCCGATACGGGCCATCTATACTTTTCTTCTAACTGTTTGGTGTACTCCACCCACAAATCTAGATACAATATGGCACTTATGCCATGCTTTTGATACATAAAATGACCTGGACTGTCCCTAGGCGGGACAGGAACTGCTTCTTCTAACAGACCTTTTCTAGTTTTTAACTGACGTAATTTGGAAAACAAAGGCATGACTGGGCTGGAGTCTAGACACAATACAATACACAATGAACACAATAATTACACCACTTTCATACCACGACATTGAAATACATGAATGACATTTAAAATAACAGTTCTGACAAAATACTACCTGGAATACTGAAAACAGAATACATGAATTTCTCGAGAACAGAACGGACTAGAACAGAAACTAGATGCACTGCTAAAACAGTACGAAACTTACCGGTCTCATAAAGAGACACGTCAGGACCCGCATCCACCTAAGTGGACACTTCGTGTTGGATCTGTGTACCCAAACCCACGGACCAGAGACAATGCAATTGACCCTGTCTAGATACTACCCCAGCAATGGTACTCACCGGGCAGCAAGAACGGAAGGCCTCGGACTGGACTGGACTGCTACGACGCCGGACGGACGAACTTCGGACTTCTGTTACGGGTGGGCCTCCGGATACCTCGGACCTTGGACTCTCGGCTTGGGCTCTGGTCGGGACTCGCCGCGTTCCTCCACCGCCTCGTCTGGATGCTGGACCGCCACCTCCGTCTCCTCCGTGGGCCTGAGGGATACTTGAAGCAGAAATATCTGCACGTGCACGGTATGGTTCCGTCACGGCTGCAGAGGATCAGGGGGCTTGCGTGGCTTCACCGGCGCGTGGGGAAAGGGCAAGTCCCTATTCGGGCGCCATTATGTGGTAAATAAATAAATAATACCTCTATTTTTGACTAGATATAACAATAACAGATAGCTCAATAAATAAGAGTCAAGATTCGAGGTAGTAGGAGTTTGCAGGTTTAATACAGCATAAAGGACAGGAACAGGACAACCTGCACGGGCAAGATCTGGGATGGCTAGCCAACAGGGGGGCCCCGACAGCTGTCGGGCAGGAGCTGGAATGAGCGCGCTAAAGGGATAACTTTTTTAATAACAGTGCACAAGTATATATAGTTAAAACAATTGCATTACAATACATACAGTAGGCGTAACAGTGGGTGGGGCCTGTAACAGTCGCGAAAGATAAGGGTGAAAGTAGGTGTAACAAGAGGCGTGTAACAAGAGGCGTGAACATAGACATGTGATGTAGACGTAACAGAATATGTCATAAATGGGGCGGAAACATGGAGGGGGCTACCTAAGGAGCCGGGACCTCTAACCTAGTGGTGCGCGCAAACCGACAATGACGTGTTACTAGGAGAAGCTGGGGGCTATGACTTTTGCGCTAGGAGCAGAGACTGAAGTCTGGAGAGTCAGAGCGACATGTACCTAAACACTATCTAGTATCTGATGTTTAGAGAACATGTTGATAGAATCCAAAAGTTATCAGGGTAAAGGCTAACAGACACTAAGACTGGTGCATGCATTATTCTACATGTAGTGCGTGTTGAGGAATATTAAATGACCATTAATACAGTATTTCTCTTACATGGAGACGTAAAGGCTAGACCATGACGGAAACTATTGATGCGATTCAGTAGCTTAGGAATGCAGAGAAGGAGAGCTGGACTGATAACTGGAATCATAACATACTCTTGGCAGACTGGCAGGCAGAGCCAGGACGAGCCGGGCACTGTGAGGCAGGAAGTAAGTGAAGGGTCAGGGATACAGGTGGGGGCTGTATCGCTCCTCAGCGAGGGTTCAGGAGACAGGAGCTGAATCTGAGTCCGGGCCCTTTTGAGGCCTAGAAAACAGGGACTTTACAATGAAATAACGTGCACACTGAGAAACGTGGCAACGTAGCTTTACATAGGCCTAATACTCGTAGCTTTCACGAGAACTGGAAACTGGCATACTAGAGATGGACACAACTGTAATTGCGTCTTTAATCGATCATGGGGAATACATAGGCATATTAATCATGCACATACAACATAAGATGGGGGACACGTAGGGACACAGAACATGGCAAAATTTACTTTTCCACAATGCACAAGACACTAAAACATACTACAGAGGGGCTCTCGAACCTCCTCCTGTAATGTAATGGCAATGCAACACAGCATCAGTAATTTAACCCCTCCAATGCTCGTGACGGAACCGTTCCGTCACGAGCCTCGGGTGGGCTGTGCTGGCGACGGAACGGTTCCATCACGGCCCGCTCGCCCCCCCTGCGCGGCGCAAATTCTGCGCCTGCGCTCACGTTCTAAAGAGCGGGCGGGTCCGTGACGGAACCATTCCGTCACAAGCACAGCTCACCCGTGGGCCGTGACGGAGCGGTTCCGTCACGAGTACGGGAGCGCTGCGCGGCCCCGCCTCCCCCTTAGTGCTGCGGCGGAATAGCCACCACAGCGAAGGGGTTAATGCACAGCATCAGGAGATCAATAGCACATGCTGCACAGCCTCAGTAATGTAATGGCACATGCTGCACAGCCTCAGGAGTTTAATGGATGAACGCAGCTCCAGTCCCGCGTCTCTTATTTAACACCTCAGATTGCACACCAGACCTCACCCACCATCCCACCTCAGCACAGCTTCTCGCCTGAGGTGTGATCTGCGGCAGTGACCTTGAGCAGGGGTCACGCCTTTGCGCATTCTTCTGCGAGCCCAGGCCCCGCCTTCCTCCGCCTCACGTGCCGTCTGGGGCCCCTGGGAAGTATCACTTTGTCCACAGCTAAATTTGGAAGTGATGACTGCAGCAAACCCTGCGCCGGTGCGCGGGGAGCAGGTGCGGTGCAGCGTCGGGGCTCCCCGAAGCCCGGCAGAAGCGAGCAGAGGAGCGGAGAGACAGCTCGAGAGTTCTGCGCCTGCTGCGGAGATCTCTCTGTATAACGGGCTCAGTGTAACCTGCAGGTCACAGGTTTGAGCACCAGCAGGGGGCACTCCGGCCCGTAATCCTTCTGAGGTTGATACATTGGCTAATGTCAGGTGACACTGCCCGCTAGATTGTAACTTCCAGAGCACAATTCCGTCCGAGTTTTGCCCTAAAAAATGTATTTAATACTGTTTGTGATGCCTGTGAATCAATGTCCACACTTATTTGAGAATGTAATCGCTAATAGTTTAACCCCATGATGGCGTCATCATAGCATTGACCCTTTGCCCCAGTCAACATCCTCCTATTTGCTCATGGAGGGGGGGGGGGGGGCTGTTAGATGGAACGGCAGAGAGTAAACATGGCGCCCTGAGACCTCTTCATTTTCTGTTTCTGTTGTCTCTTTGGCCCCAGAGACCAATAAAAGGTGGTCCTTGCCTCTAGTGCATAGTGAGCAAAAAACAATGGACTAGAATGCGACCGAAGGAAAATTACTGGTGGCCAATTTCAATCCAGGCGTTCCATTCATCATTTTCGTTCATAAGCTGGGCATTGCAGGGGTACCAAAGGGCAAACCGGGTGTAGTAGCTGCAATGTATGTCTACCTCTTTCTGAAGACCATGGCCTCTCCCAGGCCGGCTGTCACAAGTTGTTTTGAGAGGACTGGGCACAATCTTAATGCGGGACCCTCTTGAATTCTTTGTTTCTTTTGTCGGGGGCAGTAAGCTCTGGTTTCTAAGTATTAAAAATAAATGTAATTCTAGGATATAGAAAATGTGGCATCAAGCAACAACCATTGGTAAAGCTGCAAAAACCTGCCTCATAATTAAAGAAGACGTCAGGTTTCCTTTCATTTAAATATGTATAAATACATGTTGCTGATGTGGAGCAAGGTCCTGGAAAGGACAGGTCCTTAGGCAAAGTGACATCACTGATGACAACTCAAGTGACATCACTGATGTATCATCCACAGAACCTCTCACACACTCATTCACACCCCTATACAACTTCACATACACCCACACAACCATTCACACAATTATTCACAGACTCATACAAGTATCACACACTCCTTCACTGATTCATAGAGCCACTCACACATCCACTCACTCACACAGCCACTCACATAACCACTAATTCGCCCATACAGCCACTCATGCATCCGCTTACTCACCAATACAGCCACTCACACATCCATCCATACAGACATTCGGACACTAACGCACCAACTCATACACCCATACAGCCACTCACGCAGCCACTCACGCTGTCAGCCACTCACACATCCATCCATACAGACATTCGGACACTAACGCACCAACTCATACACCCATACAGCCACTCACGCAGCCACTCACGCTGTCAGCCACTCACACATCCATCCATACAGACATTCGGACACTAACGCACCAACTCATACACCCATACAGCCACTCACACAGCCACTCACGCTGTCAGCCACTCATAACGCCACTCACACACTGAGTCAATCGCCCATACAGCCACTCACACACTGAATCCGTCACCTATGCAGCTACTCACACACCTACTCACACATCCATAGAGTCACTGATACAGCCACTCACTCACCCATACAGTTACTCAAACACCCACTCACTTACTCATGCAGATACTAACACATGTACTCACTCACCTATACAGTCACTGACTCAAGCACACACTCACACATATAGTCATTCTCATATTCACTCACTCCCCCATACAGTCACTCACAAACCCACGCACTCATCCATACCCCACTTATGTGCCCACTCACTCACCCATACAGCCACTCACACACCCCATCAATCACCTAAACAGCCTAGTGCTTGGCTCCTGCACTCAACAGCTGAAACAGGGGATTTATATTTTTCTGAACATGAATGCCAGTTGCTTTAGGGATGTCATACTCTATGTAGTACTTGGCATAGGGGCACACAAGTGCACAAGTTACTAAGTGAACTGAAAAGAACATCTCTGATCTTTTAAGCACACACCAGCATGCTTTATAGCACACCTACAGCATCTCTCACATGTGACTTGTGCACACTGAAACTTGGATTTAAGACTTGATAAACAGCTTTCACATGTCAAATCATGTTACAAGTGGAATTGCACACACAGGACCTGTACTACCAAGCATCATCCATGTTTGAAAGAGTATTTCTCTACATGATGAGAAGGATGTGTCGGTACTTGACAAAATATCTTAGAAATAATCATAGAAGTATACCTGTAGCAGCGCCAAGAGATGTTTAAGTAAATGAGCCAATATGTGACTGTCTATTTTAGTATCTCTATGACACTCTAAACATCTATGTAGGTGGGTATAAACAAACACCTCAGTGCCTTTATTACAGAAAATAGAGCAATATAGATGTGACTACAACTATGTTTGAATCTGCTGCATGCGAAAGTAGTTTCTGGGTAAATGACTGAATGTGTATGTGCTTCTGTAGCTGTCGGACAAAGCAGTGCAACAGAACTACAACACCCAGAAATCAAAGAAAAACACTCTTTGAGAACAGCACTTCATATATACACATGTTACTATTTCCACATCTTCTAATGCCTTGCTAACTAAATGTTTTACTCTTGATCTACAGTGTTTACTACCAATTATACCATGTAGTAAGCAGCAAATGCACAATATACTAATTCAAAGCAACAGTTTGAGAACCAACTTCTTACACTCCTGATCTGAAAATCAGGCAATCTGTCACATTCTCATACACTCATAAAGCATCTTACGCACCTGTTATTAAACATGTAAAACCACTCTCAAAACCACTCATACATTATCTCATACGATACTCCCTTCTAACATTCTCACATATACCTTTTCACTCATATTTTTCTCCAAATTAAATGTAATTCACATACCTGAAAATTGAGTTCTTTGATCAAATATTAGTTTTTGGTCTAATCAGATCGATACATTACTGTCAAGAAATATAAAATCTAAGCAGAAGAATGGCACATCACTCTCACACAAAGCAACCATTAATGACAGCATTTTCAACTTTGCACGCTCTGATAGTGCGGAAAGCAGCAAATAGAAACATTTCTTTCATTTTTTAGGTCTCGGCTAAGCGCGCGGAAGCGCGCGGAAGCGCGTTCTCGCCGAGAACCTTTTGTTGCCGTGTCTGCTTCCCAGGAGACAATCCTGGCCGCACGCATTGCCTAGGAGGCAATTTGAAACTGTCATGCGCACGCGAACGTGCGCTGTGGCCAGGCGCTGTCTCCTGGGAAGCTCGAAACACCACACACGCCTGCGCATACACACAGACACACACACGAGCGCCCATGCACACACGCACATACATACAGATACAGATACACACACCCCCCGCACACATACACACACACGCGCACACACACACGAGTGCACCCAGCCCCCCACCCCCCCACCATCGCACACATGCATACACACACAAGCACACACACACGAGTGCACCGAGACCCCCCCAGCCCTTTTCAACTTACCGGGCCAATTTTGGGGGACTCCGGGCATGTGCACTTGCGCAATCTCCTTCTGGCGGCCCCGGGGCTCTCCACCGCTCACAGGAGCCCCGGGCCGCGAGACGCTTTCCCTCCACCTGCCTCCTCTTCCGGTCCGGACGCGGCCCCGCCCCCGTCACAGGCGACTTTGCCTGACTTCCGGTCAACACACCGGAAAGAAGTGTGCGCAGCCTCTTCCATGAACCAGCAGGTCTGTAACCCTTCCAGTCTTCAGCTTTTTAATGCGCATTGACTTACTGCAACTTCTAACACAGACATGTACACAATTTTATACCCTCATGCCCTTCATTTTATCTTTATTTGCACAAAAGCTCCTGGTTGAATGGGAGTAAGACTACATTATGCTACTCACATCAGAGAAACATCAAGTGTTAATATAGAGAGAACAATTGAATTCCCAGCGGGTATTACTGTTAACGCAGTGTATGACTCTTCCATTGATTGTATCCTTCGTTCCGCTCAAAATCGAAGCCAGTAGAAGTCATTGTAAATGATAGACTTGGGTCTGCCACGTAGGCACACTTCGACCTTTCCCAGGAAGTCATTTGTCACTGAAAGACCAATGCTGTGCTCTTCTTCTCTGTAAGGTAGTTGTATTGACAGTACTCCTACATCAAGAGATTAAGTTATATTGCCAATGTTAAGTGTGCCTCATACTGTCTGAGGGAGTCTCAGTATTACTTCAGATCTAATCTCACTCCTGCTTCTGAATCCATTGTAAGGGTGTTTCACTCTTCATTTGCTGTAGGTATTGTTTAAGGGCTGCCCACTCGACTTTTCTTGGGTTTTAAATATTGTTGGAGCATAACTCTGGCCGAGTGTTTAAGGTGTAAGATGCTTTGTAGAGTAATGATGGAGCAGCCAAAAGAGTGGCCATTTAACTCTTCCTTCTTTTCTTAGGTTCTTTTAATCCTCTCACCCTGGGCCTGTTCACAATCGTGTATTTCTTCTTGGCTTGCTGGACGTATGGCCTCACTGTGTCGGCAGGAGTCTTCATTCCATTTCTTCTAATTGGGGCCGCCTGGGGAAGGCTGTTTGGCATCTTGCTATCCTCGATACGTGGTGGAGTTGTGAGTGTCCTTTCACCACTTTAGTGTGATTTCTCTTGATGTAGGGGGTTGTGCTGTGGTGTGGGCATGGAGTGTCTCGTGTCATTTTTGACAGGTTCTTCTCTGTGTGTATGTGGTAGAATTGTTTGTTCCTGTTTTTGTAATGTTCTGACGCTTGACCATGTATTGCTGGTTCTTCACGTGCCACAGTGGTTGCCCTTTTTTTCTTGCCAAGTCATTGGAGTGAGTTCTTATTCCGATTAGTGTTATGTCATTGCAAATTTTGTGTCTAGTCATTGAGATGATCAAACTAAGATTGCCTTTCCCTTAGTGTCGCATGTGTAGTATGTTGAAATATACCTGAAGGAATACCACATAATTATTAAAGATGTAGTGCTATATCTTGGATTTTTGATGAAATATCTATTGCTTTAATGAAACCACCATTGCTTTAAGTGTGCATAAAGTCCCCATTTGTTTCTCGCTTCCCTTTGCTCTTCTTCCTCTGCTCTCTTCTGGCCCATTAACCTCACTGCCAATTGTTTATTCCTGATTTCCCCTAAGTCAAGCTCGCCTATCTCCCCAGGTGATTGTGAAGCACCTGACGTGCACTCCCCATACAACAATCTTATCTTTGGATATCATTTTGCTTATTTGACTGAGCAGCCAGACCTCCAATGTGATTCCCTCCCTACAAACATAATTGCAATAATATTGTAGTCCTGCACTCCTACATTACAATATGTACCAGCGGTGTTTGCTTGAAGGTATTGCAGATCTCCGTGAGAGAGAGAGAGGTAGTGCACAGCATTTGGAGCTGATGTGCTCAGTAGTCACAGTTCACGATCCAAGTATACTGATCCAGTGGGTTCACACTTGAGATGCAAACTGGGGTCCATAGAACCTGTTTTTTATGGCAGGATGACATTTTGTGGGAAGGGAAGTGTGAGCAAATTATTGTCCCATGATTAAGATCTGCACATTAAGATGATTTTACAGTATATTTTTTACTCTGAGTGAGGCTCGTCTACAATGGATGTGCCCCTCATTATGTACCTGCAGCTAAGACGTATTGCGTATCTGTCCTGGTGGCAGCGAAGGACTATATTTATTTTGAGAGGGTGCTACCAGGTACATAAGATCTAGGTTTCTATTCAGTACCCTTGGACAACAATAATGTAAAGTTCTTTATTGTTCTGCTTAACTGCTACCATGGTATGCAGAGCATCGTGGAGCTGTGTAATTATAAGGGGTGTTTTGAAATGACTAGTAATTTGCAAATTAGATTCCTTTGTTTACTTTTGTTATTCAGTGCCTATGTCACTCCCTCAAACTCCAGGGGAGCCGCCTGTGTTTTATGTTTCTATAGTCCCATTGCACCAGTTCTGTCCATCCAGGTTTCCTTGAAATTATGCTGGGGTTTGCAGGTAGGTATTGACTTTTTTCCAACAAGAGATAGTCCTTGCAATCAGTTTATAAGGCCCTAGATAGCCAGCAGGGCCCTGATAGTGATTTATATTAGCTGGAGTGTAATTTGCTGGATGTAGATGGTCACTACAGCATTGATGAAGTAGGGAAAATTCTATTTCTGAATAGCTTCCAAGTGGAGTCTCCTATTGCATAGCACATCAGCTAGTATTCAGCATCATTGTTCAGTCGGAGACCTTTACAGTGTTGCTTCTATAGTGGATGTTCTATCAGAACATGGGTCAGACAATAAGCTATTGGCATTGTAAATGACAATGCCATTTATTTATATGTTTTAAAAACAAAAACATAAATTAAAATAATGGCATGAGCAATGCCAATAGCTCTAACTTTAACAATGCCGAGACCATTGCATTGTAAATGCTTGTTTATTTTGTCACTCTATTCCTGAATGGTTAGTATGTGTTAACCCTTTCACGCACTTTCATAAAGAAGTCCTATATGTGTGGGTGTTTTTCACACGTCTGACATTAGGCTATACTTGAGCTACACTTGGGAGACAACTGTGCTACATTTTAGCTCTTTTTCTCTTGTGGCCATCTTCATAGCCTTTTTTATGAAGCTCAAAAATCTCCTCATTTACTGCAGTATCCTCAGTAGATAATGCTTTAGTTTTCCACTTCGATTACATCAAGATGGCAGTCAGATGTGCCACACTTTTGGCATAAATTTAGAATGTTAGCACTCTAGTTGTTCATCAGAACACTGTAGTAAACTGCTGATCACCAAGGAGTTAACTGGTCTTACTTATGACAAAAGTGTGGCATACCTGAAGCTATCTTGCTTTAATCAAACTGGTGAAGCTTAAAAACTTCATTGCGACACTTCAACAGGACTATCCCAGGTTGGAACACGCACCCTGCATACATTATATCTGATGCCGGTATAATGTGACGCAGGGCTTTACAAGGTGAGGCATCTCCCTAGGTGCATCACGTTGTAAATGGGTCGCAATGTGGTGTATTGTTTACGCTGTCGGTGTGTCACTAAAAGTGACGCAATTACAGCGCAAAAGTGTTGCAAGGGGCTGGTAAAACTGCCCCTAAGTGTTAATTTACAGAAAATATGCTATCATTTTAGCTTCTGGGGCACTTCCCATAACCGGTATGAGACAAAAATGAGAAAATTGTTTTCTCTTAAACATGATTCTTGAAATCCCAGCAGAAGGCTTTTTCACAGGATAAAATCATCCTAGCAATGAATGATTTATATTGCAACTAACATCTGTTATCATCCTTTATATGTTCTCCTATTTCTGACCCTCAAAACCTGCCATTCACTACAATGCATTTCAATGGGGTGCTATCATGTATATTGGTCCCAAGATGGCTGCCATTACTTTCTGGTTGAAATGCTGACAGCCAATCGATCTCACAATGAGATCTGTGCTTAGGCTCCACCCAGATATCCTTATTTGATTTCCCTTAAATTTCTCAACAACTACTGATAGACTTACACTGGATATCTAAAAGCATGGTTGACAAACCAAAATCTACCTTTTTGTCAAATTTACTGTAATTCAGTCCAGCGGTTCGGGTTGCATTCGTGCCCAAAGCTCCTATTGGAGTTAACATGAGAAATCATATTCTTGTCCACCCCCCCTTTTCTCTGCCCCCACTGGACAGATCACCCCAAAACTTTCCACGAACTATGACACTTTTTTGGGAAAATTTTGTGAAATGAGAAATAAAAATCTTTCTATATCTGGATGGTTGAGCATGAGGGACTCTCGTGAGATCGCGGTATATAAAAAAAATGATGGTGCACGCCCCCCCACCCTTTTGAGCCTTTTAGAAGCCCCAGGGACCCCATCCACCATGGCCGAAAACATTTATATTAGGGGACATGATGTGTTCAGCCACCCTCCCTGAGCCTAAACGGGCCCCAGGGCCAAAGACTAATCATGGGGTAGGGGGGCAATCGACCAAGGCTCCCTGAGCCTTCAAACGTCTGCATAATCAGCAGATTTTAAGGAAAAAATAGTTTCTAGCTGAAAAGAATCAAAACCTACTTAAAACATTGCATCATATGTTTGTCTGTCACAAAGATTAAATGGTCAGCTTTCAGTTACTTATTAATGTACTTGGCATGTTAAACTGGAATTATCGAGGTGAAATCATTGCCTAGACATATAACCAGGTGTAAAAATAACAAAAGTAATGAAGTAATACTATCAAAAAATGTGCCTTATTATGCCGCATAATTTACCTTTTTAATTTAACCCACCCTTCTGCATAATTTGGTACTCTCCTGCCTGCATAATTCTGGAGGCCCTGGTAATATGGTCCAGTATTGCCATCAATGGGGCACAGGTGACATCATAAACTACGAGGCCTAAGGCCTAGTGGTTTCTAAATGTCACTACAACCCTGAGATGGCAATATAGAATCATATTACCCATTACTCATTATGATTATTTTATGTTACTTGTTTATTTTAGGGTAGTTATCTTGAAACGCTGTTTTCATCACATTGCACCTAACAGTAGGCAGTGTTGCAATTAGAATGTTTAGATTTACCTTCCATGAATATGTTGGTAATAAAACAATGGGCTATGGTGAAGGCCAGAGAAATTATGAGATTCGGTGTCTGCAGCGTGTACCACATAATTATGGATTTAATGCATTGGATTTATAATTACCATAATAATTTGCGAAATTTGCAGAATTCACAAAAATGTTTCTAGTTGAAAAGGATGGTTTGAATACTGCCTGAGAATTACTGCAAAATGTGCATTTTTTGCTGCATTATTAAGAAAACATTGCGGCATAATTTGCTCCTCCTCCAATCGTAGTAGCTCAGACAATGGTAACGCTCCGCAGAGCGGCTTGGGTGATTCTCACTCTGATGGTGGAATCCGTATTTCACAGTTAACTGTGAAATATTTCCCATGTTTCACTGCTCACTGTGAAATATACATTTTTATTTCACTTCAGTTAAATTCACTGAAAAAAACTGTTAACAATGAAGCTATGTTCTGGCTCAAATGTGCAAAGCCACTGAAATTCACCAGTGATGGTTATGAACATAAACAACCCAGGCCAACACTCACACCGTCCGCCAATCACAAAACACTGCATGCAAGATTTATCAAAAGTCTGCGTTTCACAAGGAGACACAAGGGCAACACAAGCCACTAAGTGAGATTCGCTATGCCACGCTAAGCCACCTTATGTGGCTCTTCGTGCTACAGTAAATTTGGGGTAATGCAAGCAGGGCAAGTCGCTGCCTTGCATCACTCTGTCCTATTTTTACACAGCTTGCAGTCATTTTGATCTGTCTATTTCACATTAGTTTATAAATGTGAGTAAAGTTCTTCATCATTGTTTATTCCAAACGGGATCAGACAACCTTCTTGTAATATAAGCCTAGATTCAAGTCTTCGTAGGGCAGAAAGTCTGTTTCCTCCTCTTTGGTGTTTATGGTTGTTTCCAAGAGGAAAATCTGGCTTTGGTGCAGTCGCTGTGATGCGCTTCTTAAAAATGTCTAGCTATACTGTAGTTGTTGTTTGTGATGGCCCTCCAATGTTCGAGGATTCTGTTTTGTACTGGGAAGGTAGTCGATCCAATTACCCAGTCCTTAAACACTAAAGAGGAGGAAAAAGACTGCCTGTTTTTTGACCTGCATGAAACAGGATTAGATATATATATATATATATCACCACAGGATTCCTTACGGAAAAAGTTCCACACGCACTCAAAGGTAAACGTTTCTCTTGCTTTGGGTTTATTTAGCAGCAATCTTTTCTGACAATTAAAACCCTACACGCTTCTGTCTGTACTCAGACCTTGCTCATGGGTAACCAGTGCCCGGGTCAATACTTGTATTTAAATTCATTCATAATGTTACATCACATCCTGACACCCTTAGGATACTGGTACTTGTAGTGTATACGTAATATAAATAAAATATCAACAGTGCATAAATCATAAAGTGATAGTAAAAGTGAACAATTTGTTTCCTCGACTCACACATTACCATACATTATTAAATTGATCAGTGTAAATGTTCTTTTTTACGATATTCCTTTTTGCTAATTTTGTGTCCTCATTACATTGATTTGATTTTAATTAATGATGGAGTTTGTTATAAAGCCCTCTGGTGGGCCTAGAATTTCTGCCAATGCCATTTGTGGGTAACAACCCTTTATCTCATTGTCTGGTCTTTTGGACACCAATCCAGCCCCCTAGTGGGTTTCTTGGTATTAACGGTCTCATAATTCTATGTTGTTATGGCTGTGAGTCTTTATTGATACATGTGCAGTTAAGTGATTTAAACCCACTATTTGCTAAGTTTCAACTACTAGAAAGTGGAGGCATTAGAGAAGAGAAAAATAAAATTCACATAGCACTTCCTCAGTTGGTTTACCCAATCATTACTCTGGAGAGTCCATTTGTGTGTTCAATTCTTATTGTTCTAGTGGGATATTTACAGGTGTGAGTACATTTCCTCATCCTTGTTAAGACCATAAGGGGCCAGGGTCCTGAACGACAGAATGTGTCTTGATTCTTTTTGTCTTAGGGTTTTTTCCCTGTTGCCAACTCTCACATGGCGTAGGACAGTTTTTACAGCGTAGAATTTCAGTTTTCTAAAAATCACTCTTGTGGACTTTCTCCATATGTTCAGCCACTGCGTAGCTGTGATCCTTGTTGGTTGTGGCACGTACATACTCAAGAATACGTTTTTTCAGTTCACACACAGTGCTCCCCACGTATTTGAGTTGGCAGGGGCATTCAATGATGTAGATGACAAATTGACTTTTACAATTTATGAGTTGGTTAATTCTTCACATTTTGTGATTTGCCATCCTGATTTCTTTTGTGTTCTGAGCTATTTGGCACACTCTACACATCGTGCATTTGTAAAGTCCTTTGATATCCAGTCATGTTTTCTGTTTTTTATGAGTTACATTGAAATGACTATGAACCAATTCATCTTTGAGATTGTTCGTTCTCCTGTATGTCATTGTTGGATGTTTGCCAACGATTTTGGACATAGGTGGGTCTAGACACAATTTTCCAATTTCTCCTGATGATGCTTGTAATTTGCTTTGATTCTGTTGAGAAAGTCGTGATTAATCTGATGGCATTTTCCTCATTGTCTTGCTTAGGTGTGTTGACTTATTATTTCAGATCTTATTTGCTTTTCTATTTTTTCTAAACATGTTGACAACACCCTTTTGTTGTATTTCCTTTTTTTGAATCTTGACAATGATTGTTTGCTATGCTTTTTCCATTCCTGATCTTCTGAGCAAATTCGGCGTATTCGCAACAGTTCTCCATATGGTATATTTTTGATAAGTGGGGCTTGGTGGAAACTCTCTGCATGCAGGGTTGCATTGCTTGCTGTTGCTTTGTGGTGCAGGGTTGTGTGTACTTTGTTTTCAACTATGTAAATTTCAGCATCCAAGAATACCACCCGCTTGTCACTGATATCATATGTGAAGTGCAAATTTGTATTATTTAAGATGTTAAAATATGTTTAAAATTCTTCCACAGAGCATTTCTGTCTGTACTCAGACCTTGCTCACGGGTAACCAGTGCCGGGGTCAACACTTGAGCAAGGTCTGAGTAAAGACAGAAACGCGTAGGGTATTAATTGTTGGAAAAGATTGCTGCTAAATAAACCTAAAGCAAGAAAAACGTTTACCTTGGAGTGCATGTGGAACTTTTTCCGTGAGGAATCTTGTGGTGATATACTAACGGCTGGGGCTCCGCCGTCTCTACAGCGCACCATCTCAGAGCGCCGAACGCCGCAAAACAGAGCCGCAGGGATAACGAACCGAGCGTTGAGCGCTGCAGTTCCCGGACACAGAGAACCGAAGGAAGGAATATATGTATATATATATATATATATATATATATATATATATATATATTAGAGCAAATTGCGCAAGCTCTTCGGGAGGGCTCACTGCTTCATCCGACCCTCCGGTCTGTATTAGGCTCCTCTGCAATGTTCACAGGTTCCCTTGAATTAAAATTGGGTCCGACGCGTTTCAGGGCCACAAACGCCCCTTCCTCATGGACTGTGCGCAGTTCAACACCATGTTCTCTTCACGCTGGTCAAACGCGTTTTAGTTTGAACAGCTGGCGTCGTCCTCCCTGAGTGGGTGGAGTCTGGCAACACCGGGACTCTTGGTCAACGTAGTCCTGTGAAGTGAAACAAAATAGTAACCTTAAGTAGGCTGGCGTGTCTGCACTTTCATTACTGTCATTAAAATCCTTAAGTAGGATGGGAGGGAAGCTGCGGGCATCACGTTTTATTCAGATGGATGTTGCGCTGACAGGCGAGTGTGCTTGATCTCGCCTCAGTCTCTTAGGACAGGATACATGTTCCGCCATCAGAGTGGAGCTCCTTCCGCGACCAAGGCTGGCCGCCTGAATATAGTAGAGCAAATTGCGCAAGCGCTTCGGGAGGGCTCACCGCTTCATCCGACCCTACGGTCTGTATTAGGCTCCTCTACAATGTTCACAGGTTCCCTTGAATTAAAATTGGGTCCGACGCGTTTCGGGCCACAAACGCCCCTTCCTCATGGACTGTGCGCAGTTCAACACCATGTTCTCTTCACGCTGGTCAAACGCGTTTTAGTTTGAACAGCTGGCGTCGTCCTCCCTGAGTGGGTGGAGTCTGGCAACACCGGGACTCTTGGTCAACGTAGTCCTGTGAAGTGAAACAAAATAGTAACCTTAAGTAGGCTGGCGTGTCTGCACTTTCATTACTGTCATTAAAATCCTTAAGTAGGATGGGAGGGAAGCTGCGGGCATCACGTTTTATTCAGATGGATGTTGCGCTGACAGGCGAGTGTGCTTGATCTCGCCTCAGTCTCTTAGGACAGGATACATGTTCCGCCATCAGAGTGGAGCTCCTTCCGCGACCAAGGCTAGCCGCCTGAATATAGTAGAGCAAATTGCGCAAGCGCTTCGGGATGGCTCACAGCTTCATCCGATATATATATATATCCAAAACAAATCCCCTCCGTTTCGAGCAGAATCAAAGGACGCAGCGGGGCTTCAGAATGAGTTTTATTAAGGAATAGGGCATAACTCGTTTCAGCGACTGCCTTCATCAGATGCCATTTCCTTTTTCCCAAGTCTCTCCACATTAGATCTTAAGTAAGCACCTCCTTCCATTTGGTGAGGCGCACACCTGGACGACGTTTGTCAGTTGGTAGTTTGAGTTGCAAAAACTACCGGCCCCACAATGCAGTATATTGTTAGCAGAGTGCTATGGAAAATGTTGTTCGTACTTGTGGTACCAGGGAGAGGACTCGAAAAATTGTTGCAACAAAAGTCATTGTGTCCCCTACTTTCAGCACGCCAATGATTGCGGTGCAAGGAACTGGAGACGCCTGTGCAGTGACTGCGTCTCTCCATGCAGTCATGGACCGGCTATTGCAGGCAGTTTCCTCCCACTTAAGGTAAGGCGGCGGGCCACGGCAACAACCGATACCTCGGAAAAACAACACTCCTTTTCAGTAAAAGTCGTGGCCTCTTCATGAAAGGGTCCTTTGCACGTGATACTGGAATCACATATAATGTCCAAAACAAATCCCCTTCCGTTCCGAGCATATATATATATATATATATATATGTATATATATATATATATGCAGATTCACAGCGTGTAGCCACAACAGCTATGCAAATGCACTCTCCTTGACAGTGAAAAGACGATCAATCCCAATCCTTTGTGTGTATTCCAAAGTTTTTATTTTCTCAATTGCAGCATCGTGACTATAAACACGGAAAAACCCAACGCGTTTCGGCGATACCTTCGCCTTGGTCACGGGTAGTTACAATGTCGATATTCAAAACAATAAATAAAGTTTCACCTGAAAAGTGTGCAAAAATAAACAAAGGACTCAAGACCCTATTCTCGCGGCCATCTTGAAGTGGAGTAGTAGCCTCATTATAACTATTATACCCACTGAATGACAATGCGCTTGGTAAATAAAGACAATCCTGTCATATATCCGGCAATGTGAATGATTTAAACATTTTAAACATTTCATATCATAATACCATTTGATATTTGCTCAAACGGAAGCATGGGACCTTTGATCAGTAAACATTCTGCAACCATAATGACCATGAATATTGGTTTCAAAATATAAATTGCTCCAGTGAGTAATAATATATTCACTTTTATATATGGTCACATAAACATTCTCTTAATAATAAAGTCCCCAGTGAGAAATTATAATTTCTAGTCCACACGGTCTTCCATAATCACCACCCAAGTGAGGTTTCTTTTCTTTTCAGCAGTGTACTCCCATTCCTGGAATATAAAAAAGTGGGCCAATCAGAACTCCTGTATTCCATATATCGTATTATAAGCCCTATCTGGATTATGAGTCTTCAAAATTAGTGAGATAAAAAGTGAAACAAATAACATTAATTAAAATCAACAGAAAAGCACTTAGTCGACTTCAGGTACATCACATATATAAGATACTCAAGTCTTGGTATCCTAACAATACATTACATGGGCAAGCATTACATCTCATTCGATCCATTGAATTATTATTCCCCCAAATGCCATTTCATCTCTTCTTCAGAGTTTAACCCTCTCGGCATCAGGGTATCCAATTCAAGTATATATCTATTCTCCATTTGTCTGAGTTTGCGGATTTTGTCCCCCCCTCTTTTCATAGCAGGAAGTTTATCGATCACAAAAAACCTCAATAGGTTTCTATTGCTCTTATGAAGCTCCTCGAAATGACGAGCGACTGGGGAGGTTTGGTCTCTGTTGTCAATCGATCTCATGTGCTCCAGGACACGTTTTTTGGCTGGGAACATAGTGCTCCCCACGTATTTCTTGGAGCACGGACACATCAATACATATACACAATACTCAGACAAACATGTGAGATGTTTGTTAATCATTTTCTCTACAGCTTCTATTGGGAAAAAGACTCTCTTGGTATTCTTACTAAACCTGCACGCCTTACATTTCATGCAGGTGTAGAAGCCCCGAACATCCGTACTCTTCACTGGACTTGTACTAACGTCATTCCTGCTCAGTTTGTCCTTCAAAGAATGAGCCTTCCTGTAAGTCATGTTAGGGTTATCACCCAAAACATCAGTCAGAGTAGGCTCAGTTTTGAGGACATTCCAGTGACGTTTAAGACTCCTTTGTACCTGCCAGGATCTTGAATGGTAAGTAGATATAAATCTAATCACCTCACTGGTCGTGGTGGATTTCGGGGGGTCTTTAGCAGTCAGTAGGGAGGAGTGGCTGATTGCACTAGCTTTATTCAGTGCTGCCTCTATGACTGAGGATTGATATCCCCTTTCAAAGAAACGTTCCTTCATACAGTCACTTTCAGTCTGAAAATCCTGATCTGTACTGCAGTTCCTCCGAGCCCGGAGGAACTCACCAAAAGGAATGCTTTTTATTAGGGCTTTAGGGTGTGCACTCTCCGCGTGCAATAAGGTATTGCCAGCAGTTTCTTTGCGATATAGACTAGTTGACAGTCTTCCCTCACGTACCCTCACAAGTAAGTCTAGATACACCATGGTTTCAGTATTGATTTGACCATCCAAAGTGATATTCAGATCGTTTCTGTTCAAATCCTCAATGAAACTCACAGCCTCCTGGTGTGAGCCCTCCCAAATGATGAACAAATCATCGATATATCGCAGCCATAGTTTAACATGGCCGCGATACATCGAGTGAGTCCTCTCTACTTGCTGCTCCCAGCTTGCCATGAACAGGTTGGCAAAGCTGGGAGCAAAACAAGTTCCCATCGCCGTACCTTGCCTCTGACGGTAATGTTGCTCATTGAAAACAAAGAAATTGTTTTCCAAACAAAATCTTATCATTTGCATGATCATTTCTGTATGACAGAAATATGAAATTGATCTCGAGCTCAGGAATTTCCGACATGCCTCCATACCATCCTCATGCCTAATCGATGTATAGAGACTACATACATCAAGAGAAATGAGGATGTAATTGTCATGCCAAACAAAGTTAGTCAGTTTGTTAACGAAATCTCTGCTGTCTTTGAGATATGAAGAAACATTTTCAACAAAGGGTCTCAGGAAGAAATCAATATATCTTGACGTATTCTCTAAGAGAGAACCAATCGAAGATACTATTGGCCTACCCGGGGGATTGTTAGGGTTCTTGTGGAGCTTAGGCAGTAGATATAGCACTGCTATTTTAGGATGACGATTTAGTAAAAAAGAGTATTCCTCCCATTCAATAATACCATTTGATCGTCTTTTCACTGTCAAGGAGAGTGCATTTGCGTAGCTGTTGTGGCTACACGCTGTGAATCTGCATTGAATACAGGGTTACCTTTGCCCCTGGATTTGCACCGTTGTCCTGGTGTCCCGGTACTTTTGTGAAGGAAGTGGAACTGCATATATATATATATATATATACATATATATATATATATATACACCAAAAAATAAATTTTAGGATCTATTGTCTTTATTATTGAATTTCATTTCATGCACATATTTATTACCATTTATTTTTAGTGATGAATATATTTCTTGACTTTTAAATAATGATACATTTTCAAAAATTCAACTTTGATTAGCAGTGGAAGCAAATACAGAAAAATTATCTGTTGAAAATGAATGAACAATAACATTTTTAAATATATATATGCTCCCTATACTTTAGATAAAGTTGAATATTTCTTCCATGTTTATTATCACGTGCATAGGTGCTAAAGTATAATTGGTCTATTCACCTTACTGGCGTTGTCATGTGATCAAGGTCCCGGTGGGACCGAAACCCGTAATGGCGGAAAATAAACCAGCATTTTAAGCACTGATTCCTGGGTCCGTGTCTGCTTGCTGTTCGGAGAACGAAGGAGGCGGTGGAAAGAAGCTATCTTATATATATATATAGACTTCAAACAGCAAGCACTCCTTTAGCTTACGAAAATGAAAGGCACACTCAGAGTATTGATTTAAAGCTTCAAGATGCTTTATTCGGTGCTCAGCCTTCTCCCCCCTATCGACAGACGCGTTTCGCCTTGTAGCTTTTTCAATGTCGATTACAATCGTGATAAACAACCATTTTAAACCCTCCTTCTGTCGTCATAGCCATGAAAACAGAAGATGGACTTCCCACCAACCTCAATGATGTGAATTATAAGGCGGCCATCTTATGGTGGGTAAATGTAATACAAAGAACATACTAGGTTCATTTTCAAAGTGCAAGTGCAAAGCATAAAGTGATTTTAAACCATAGTTAAGAAATGAAAAATGATTTCATAAACAAGCATGTATTTTATACAAGAAATTCATTGTTTTCAATATATAACGCCTGTTCTAATCTTAACCACTCCAGGGAAAATCAGAAACACGGAAAATATTTACAAACAATTTGTAAATAAAGACCAATTTCATTATCACAAACCCTGTTGTGGTTCCAGAATTGAGCCCTGTATGGGCTTTTGTTTAATTTGTGTCTAGAGACAACTATCTGCTTATAGAAAGGTCTTTGTTTCTCATTTACTTCATATTGAGCAGAAGTTTTGTCAGAAGGGAACTAAAGAAGGAAAAGATATTTACAATGAAGCTGTTAATCTTTCTCTCATCAAGTTACACCACTTTTTATTCAAGGTGAGTCCAAAGTTCCTCATCATTATTGAGTCCAGCCGGACTCGTACTTTGCAGATCTATGATATAACGGGAAAAAAATAAAAATAATATATATATATATATATATATATATATATATATATACATACACACATAAATGTGTTTTAATACATATATATTTATATACACAAAGGTGTATATACGTACATATAGGTATATATGTGTATATAATATATATATATGTATATGTATATATACATTTCTATGGGTTTATAAATACATGTATAAGGGCTCATCCAGCCCTGCCTGGATCTAAGCAGGGCTGGATGGGCTGAAAATTCTGTAGGCTGCACTCCAAAAGCTGAGGTCAGCAGTCACAGCTTTATCAGCAGAACAACAGAGGCTACACGTTGCGGCGGACTACCCTTTCAGAATACTCAAAAGTAGCCCCTAAGCCTTTCACCCATTTGATATTGCTTAGCACTACATACAAATGAGGTGTATCTGCATATCTTCAGTTTTTCTTGTTCCCTGCACTTGTAAGACAAATAAAAGTAAATACAAATAATGATAATATCACAAATCCTATTTGAAAGAAAAAATATACGTCAATCATGAACCCATATTTTACATGTTAGAATATCTCAGTTCTTTATATGTATGTACACACACACACACAAGAATATATATGCATGTATATAAGTAAGAACACATTTGCTAGGCTGTGCATAACCCGGGACAGGCCAGACATAGAAGTAAGACTAAAAAGGCTTTAGTTCTACTTTTATTTCCAGCCAGTCCAGGTTTTTGATTTTCAAAATCTAGCCACTCTAATTTATTGTTAGCTAGCTAATGCAGTGTGGTTTTATGCATCTGAATAAAATTAGTGTGCAGTTTGAATGTAGTCCCCAACACTGGCCACGAGATGGCAATATGGGACTACAAATAATTCCTCCGTTTTAAGTCTCCATACAAACTTGTGCTGTCAGTACAATGTTCTGTCCCTTTCCCTTTATTACCAAAAGCCAGTTTTACAACGTACTTCAAACATCACCTGCTTTTAAAGGCCTTCGGCTGTTAGCTTTCTTCACATGCCGCAGGGTCACTGAGGGAGGGATTTAGAAATGCACTCTGAGTGCAGCCATCATTCGAAGCAGAGTAAATGTTTATGCCAGATGAGGTTAATGTAAATATGGCAGAAACTTCCGTCGGATGCATGCATTAGACACCATTGATGTATGCAATGCATAGAGAAGAATGTGAAGGCATGCATGCTGATAGGGAAGGTAAGCATACAATGTAAGAAGACATGTATGGAAGGTGGGAAGTGGTTTATGTGAGTCAGGAAAAGATGCGTGTACTAGGGAAGAGGTTTATGGACAATGAGAAGTCCTTTAGGCTAGGAAGACATTCATGCCAGCCCAGAAGATGCTTATGTAAACCCTGATCTACGTAGGAGGAATGCATTAAGAGATGATCCATGCACAGCAAAGAAAGAATGGGAAAATATATAGTCACGCCAAGAATATAAACGACCAAGCTGAGAACATAGTTATACAAGTCAAGAAGAGATTTAAAGAAACAAAAACAGGTTTATGTGAGAGATAAGAGATTTCTGGGACTCAACAAGAGCTTTTGCAGACCAGAAGCAATTTAAGCAGGCCAGGAAGAGATTTGTGTGATCCAGGAAGAGATTTACACAAGCCAACAAAAAATGTATGTAAGCGGTAATATTTGTATACAAAGTCAGGTCTAGACACTTCAAAGACAACTTTATGCAGGCTAAGAAGAGAATTATACAAGCTGAGGAGAGGTTTATGAGAGTGAAGAAAGCGTGTTGTACCGTGATGTGTTATGCAAGCTGAATAATGGGTCCAGGAGAGATCTATGCAAAACCTGGAAAGATGAGATTGTGCTGCTTGATGTATGCAGGCCATCAAGAGGTGTGTTCATTCTGAAACGAGTGATACAAGCTTAGGAGAGATCGATAAAGGCAGAGATGAGACTGGTGCAAGCCCAACATAACTCGAGTCCGGTTTGGTTGCGGACCATTCGCAGCAGCTATTTAGTAATCGATTGGGTTATAGTTTGAAAAGGGGGGAATCGACTCCCAACAGCAAATATGAAGGCATTCTATAGTGGGAGCAGTGCTTAATTTGTACAAGAATGAGTGTCGGTGCCCAAAGCACTACTCGGAAGCCCACGGTCTATGTTATTAAATGTCAGCGCACCGAATACCAAGACTGTATAGCTTTGAATCCACCCCAGGCCTCTGCCATCCTCTGCCAGACACTCCCTACTCCTATAACTCATTATTGTGGAGTCCTCCCTTTGTGGCGGGCTTTCCATATTTCTCTTCCTTCATTTTCTGCTTAGTGCATTTTTCCCTCTCTTGCTCTCTGGAAAAAAAAGGGCCGGTCCCCAAAAATGAGTGCTGGTCTCTCTCTCCGGCAACCACCGGCTGAAATTAAGCACTGGATGGGAGATGACTAAGCCTGAGCTGACCATTAACTGGGCAAAACAATGACTCAGCACTGGCATTAATGAAGTGAACAAGCTTGCTAATGGGAGGGCGTGATCAAGGACATAGTGGGCTGGTGACTTTCTGTTTTTGTGGATTAAAAAAAAATGTATCTTCAATCATCACTGACAGCTGTCAATGAGCTCAAAGTTTATTTATTTTTTGTCATGTTCGCACCAAAGCCCTTATTGCGGGCGTTCTCCGACGGTTATAGTTTCTCTATTGATAAACTTTTTACTTTCCAGTGCAAAACTTTTTGCACTGCAAAGTAGCATTGAGAGTAACGCAAACAGCGCTTTGCGCTGCTTTGCATCAAAGGGGTGGTACATGGCGGTGCCCACGCTACCACCCATGGTTTTTGACACAAAGTCCTTCCTACTAAAGTGGTTAGGCGGGGATTTGTGGCAAAAAATAAGGCGTCTTTGACACAGGCCGTAAGTAGGAAAAAGCTTTTAATTTCTCCTAATTTTTCACTTAATGCATGTGTGCTGCACCGTACAACTAATATCCAAAGCGTGAAAAGTTTAAATGTTTTTTTCAAGGCATAGTATTTTTACTGTAAAGGTAACTGTCCAGTAGCAAACGTATGCTAGGCATCAAACACACACCTTTGCGCTATGGTGTTAGCAGATACAGCTCTCTGCTGTTCTCTCCTCCTTGTGCAGCACAGCACAGGAACTTAAACTACTGGTCTGTGTTGCGCTTTTTCTTTAATAAATCTGCCCTAAAGTGCGTTGTGGATTAACATTGACGCACTGTGTATTGCTTGATGAATTTACAACAGCCGGGTTAAAAGGGGGTTGCCATCGAGTTTCCTGGCTATAAACTTTTGTTTTATCATTTTGTTTTAACCGCTTATAAACACAATTGGATTTATTGAATGCTTTATATATACTTTGTTCATGGAAATCTTTTCCTGCAGTCTCTACTGTTCGAAGTGTTTATGTTTGAGTGTGTTTGCGGGGACAAAGTTATGTTCCGAGCAAGGAGGAAAGGCTGATGGTATATGTCAAAAAGACAATGTTTTTCTGATTCGTTCCCATTAATTTGTGTGTGTGTGTTTTTTATGTGTGCATATATATATTCACTGAAAAAAACAAAGGTTAAAGTAACATTTTAGTTAGGTGAATTTGGCAGTGACAACATTAACGTTTTGAAATAAAACAACACAGAAATTCACTGGTTATAGTTAGCAGCACTAGCAATTACTTGTACCCCGCTGTGCACTGCTTATGACCTCACATAATCACAAATAGCATCATCTGCGGACCAAGATCTACCTTCCTGCCGAATTTGATGTCATTCCATTCAGCGGTTTTTGCTGTAGCCGCTCTTAAAGAAGTCTATGGTAAATGCATTGTGATGTTGCGTTTTGGGGACCCCTCCTGCTTTTTCTTTGGCCCCTACTTGAAGGATCCCCCCAAAAATTCCAGGAGGGAGTTGAGTCGGTTAAACTTTTTGGGGGGAAAGTTTTGTGAAGGTTTGTCAAACAGGGCCAAAGTTATTAGCAAAGCAAAAAATGATCTTTCTATGGAAAAACAGACGTATCTATAACTACCTAGTGGCGACTGCCACTAGGTAATATATATGCATATATAAGTGAAGATACTTTGCAGAATAGGCAATGGTATAAAAGCCCATATTTTATAGTGACGAAAACAAATATATTGAATGGGTACCAGTGAAAATGGGTTTATTGTCATAATGACAGCCTCCAGACAACTCTGCAGAGGTTTACCATTGTCATGGGGCCCTAGGATTATGAGGGAACGAGTGAACAAATTAAGTGACAGGTTTACCTGCACTTATAAAAGGCAAATGATGCAACATTATGCAGCACATTCTTTGGCAGTATTATTTTGATCCATGTGATCTAGAAATAACAACATTTTGATGAAATCTGCACTTTATGTGGCTAGAGAGGTAAATCCGAACTATGCAATAAACGAGGCAACCACAAAATTGCTTAATTTCACTGACTGACCATCGTTCTTTGTTTATCAACAATCTACTGATGGAATGTAGACAAAAGCTAAATATTTTTATTACAACCAGTGTCCATTGTCAGCTGCACCTAGATGAGAACAGTTTCGACAATGTCTGCATTCTACATTTTAACTTACTCTTTTCAATAAATAATCCCCTGTTCGAAAAAAAAGTACCTTTTTCAAGGTAACTGCCCCAAAATAAGCATGCAATACAAATAATATAAAATGGGTAACTTTTATTGTACAGTTGTAATTGGAATTTGAGGCAATACGTCCAGCCCAGCTTAGATCCAGGGCTGGATGGGCAGAAAATTCTGTAGACTGCACTCCAAAAGCTGAGGTCAGCAATCACAGCATTATCGGCAGAACAACAAAGTATATTTATTACTTATTGGTCTTTCATTAATTTGATATTGTTTAGCACTAGATACATATGGGGTACATCGGCATATCTTTATCTTTTCTTGTTCTCTGCACTTGTAAGAGAAACAAAATTAAATACAAATAAAAATATCACACATCCTGTTCCAGGGAGAAAAAATGTAAGCCAATCGTTATCCCATATATTACATGTTATATAATCTCAGTTCTTGTTATTTTGGGAGTAAAGTTATTTGAATGCATATTAACATTAATCTTTGAATGTCTAATCAGCTAGAAGTATAGATAGTTCTTCACTTAAATTCAGTCCTATGCCTTCTACAGCATCCAGTTCTAAGATATATTGGGATTCCATTCTTCGCAGTTGAAGTTCTCCATTTCATCCTCACTCACCTTAGTAAACCCAATCAATCATTTAATATCACAGTCGTTGTGTATCTTCTTCATGAAAATATACAAAGTGTCTTGCCACAGCATAAGACGTCCTTATTTTGTATGACTCTCAAAAAAATGTTGATGTGTTTCTGCACTAGACAGGTAGTAATGCTTACATATCTTTTAGGACAAGGGCAATTCAAAACATATCCTGCATACTTACAAGTTAGAGTTGTAGCGATCTTTTGTTCCTACTCACCAAAGTGTATAATACCTTTCAGTTGAAACGCCTAACTTGCAAGCTTTACTCTTTTGACATTTCTGAAAACCCATGGACAAGCTTACCTTTTTGTTCATGTTCTGTCTATCGAAATGCCTAGAGGTAAGCTTATCTCTCTGGGAAGGAAATCTGTAGTGCAGCGTATCTCACTCAAATTGGACTTGATTGTCGGGTCCAATTATAAGAGATTACAATGCCTAGAGCGAATTCAAGTGATTTCTTGATATTCCATATTATAAGTAGTTATAAACGTGTAGCATTTTTATTATTCCTCTTCTCCCCTGCAACAAATACTAGCTGTTAGGTACTGTTAGTCAATACTTCCTAATTAGACAATTTTAAAGATTGTTCCTTGCGTTGTTTTTTTTCCTAAATCCAATACAAATCTTTGCTTGTTTCTGTTCAAATTTTTTATTGGTCTTATAGTTACATTTAGCTCATAGTAGCTCCCCGTAAGGAATACTCCTCTTTAGTGTTACGGGATGTGAACTATTGTAATGAAGATGGATTCCCTGCTGTTTCCTTTCTGTAGAGTGAGGTGATAATGTAATTTTTTGGTAGGTAACCTTGCATCCAGGTGCTACATCATCGTGTTGCTGCTGCTATCGTCCAGGATTATATTGAGATCCTTTTGATTACTGGTTTTAACAAATTCTCAAGATTGAAACGCAGTTCCTCTCTAAATAAGAAAGAGATCATAAATATATCTCAGCCATAGTACCACATGTTGACCGTATTCTTCGATTTCCATGCCACCTGCTCCTCCCATCAACCCATAAATAAATTTGCATAACTGGACGTAAAGAAGGTGCCCATGGCATTTCCCTGTACCTGTCTGTACTGACGTTTATCAAACAGAAAAACATTTTCTTCCAGGCAAATTCTTAATAGTCAAAAACATATTATAATGACAGAATCAAATAAATGCCTCAGGAGTTCAGAAATTGCTTGCAAACCCTTAAGCCATCCTGATGTCTTATAGTGGAGAACAAGTACTGTACTTTCAGTGTAATAAAATATTACATTACAGCAAAGGTTTTACAGAGAAAATCCTTAGTGTCTCTAATGATTGATGACAAAGTGTGTACATACGGTCTAAGAAAACAATCACTTTAGGCAGAAGTGTGATCGGTCATACAAGTTTGTGCTGAGTTTATAGGTCTGCCCGGAGGATAATACATATTCTTATGCACTTTAGGTAGAAGATACAGGGCTAGGATTTTGGGATAGTAGTTACATAGAAAAACATAATCACACCATTCCAGTAATCCTCTATCTAACCAGTCATTCAATTTCCGGCATATATTTTTCTCACTGTGATATAATATGTCATACTCATTTTCTCATCACAAGCAACATCATTTAGTTGTCTTTCTGCCTCAGTCACATAAATCTCTCTGGACTATTATACCACATTACCCTCTTGTCAGATGCTTTAATGACAATGAAATTCTCTTTCCGTAAAGACTCTATCAGCAGTTCAGACATACATTTATTGTGATCGGATTTCTGTCTATGGTTCTTTAAAATTCTATAGCTTTTTTTAAAAGACCTTTAGTAATTACCTGGTGAAAAGTACTGTAGTTATCATGTGGCACATGTGGTACATAGGGAACGAAATTTGAGGAAGGGGCTTTAAAGGGGCAGCTACTAAGGTCATCCAAAACCAAATTTACTATTTCATTTACAGTTGCATCCTGATTTCCACACTCCATATCTGTAAGGCTGAAAAAAAGAGTATTTCTCATTTCACTTTTGTTGTAGTGTAATACTATAGTAGGGGACGCACACACACACACATATATATATATATATATATATATATGCGTGCTCTACTATAGTATCACACTACAGTAAAAGTGAAATGAGAAAGACTCATATAGACAGATAGATAGATATATAGATAGATAGATAGATAGATAGATAGATAGATAGATAGATAGATAGATAGATAGACACATAAATATATATTCACACATATATGTGTGTATATATGAAATGTGTTCTCTCTCTATATATATATATATATATATATATATATATAGAGTGAGAAAGAACACAGTTGAGATAGATAGGTAGATAGATAGATAGATAGATAAATAGATAGATAGATAGATAGATAGATAGATAGATAGATAGATAGATAGATAGATAGATAGATAGATAGATAGATAGATAGTGAGTGCGAGTGTGTGACGAGAGAAAAAAAACATAATAGGGGACCATGTACTGTGGGCTAATACTGATTCCGGTGGCATTATAAACTATGATGCTAACAATTACCAAATAGTTTGTAAATGTCACCCAGAAACCAAGTGGCAATATTGGAAGATATTTGCATGTTACATGTTCTGTTTTTATTACATGTTTATTTTGGGGTAGCTAGCTTGAAAGTTTTCTTTGAAGTGCGGCTAATAGTAGGCACTGGCCAAAATTAGAATGTTTTGTTTTTCTTTATTTTTCAACAATAATATGTTGATGAAATAATGGATAATGTTCAATGGCCACTTGGTTTATGTGATTCTGTGGTGGCATCACTAAACACTTAATTGTGGATTTACTGCAGTTGCCTCTTCCAAAGGTCCTTTCTGGTTAACCCTCTAGTTCAGTTCCCACCATTTTATACCTATCAGCTCTGATTTTCTGACCCATCGCCAAGGTGTGCTCAGACCACCCTTAACCTGTTTGCTAGAGAAAAGCACTATTATTTGCGTTCGTTATTTTATCAAGCCAAATTATCGAGGCATGTTTGCCAGCTTTTTGCTGATCAAATTTTTAATTCTAATATGGTTGCCCCGACTGGGGCAAAACCCCTCAAATTCTGGGTTCAAGCTCAGGTCTCGCATAATACACTATTATTAAAGGAACCAAGCGCAGACATGGCTTAATACTCTGCTATTAAGGGATCCAAGCTCCAACTTGCTGTAATACTCTCTTATTAATGGAACCAAGCTCATGCTTGGTGTAATACACTCTTACTAAGTGAACCAAGATTAGACCTGGTGTAATACGCTCTTACTAAGTGAACCAAGATTAGACCTGGTGTAATACGCTCTTACTAAGTGAACCAAGATTAGACCTGATGTAATACGCTCTTACTAAGTGAACCAAGATTAGAGCTGGTGTAATACACTCTTCCTAGGAGAACCACCCCTAGACATGATTTGACATGGTATTACAAAGAGAACCAAGGTGAGACCTAACGTGATATGCCCTTATTGAGGGAACCAAACTTAGAACTGTTTTAATAGGCTTTTACTAAGAGAACCATGCTTGGAACTGGTGTAATATGCTGCTTTTATTTAGGGACCAAAACTCAGACCAGTTGTAGTGCTCTTTGCGTAGGGGAAGCAAGCTCAGACATGGCGTTATAGGCTTGTACTACAGGAATCAAGATCAGTCCTGTTGTAATGCTCTGGTCTTAAGGGATTCAAGTTTAAATTAATGTAATATGCACTTGTTAAGGCAACCAAGATTAGACCTGGTGTAATATGTTCTTACTAAAAAGTCCAAGCTTAGACCTGGTGTAATACACTCTTACTAAATGAACCAAGATTAGACCTGGTGTAATACACTCCTAAAGTAAACCAAGATTAGACCTGGTGTGATACACTCTTACTAAGTGAACCAAGCATAGACCTGATGTAATACGCTCTTACTAAGTGAACCAAGCTAAGACCTGGTTTAATACGCTCATACTAAGTGAACCAAGCTAAGACTTGGTTTATACGGAAAAAAAAATAATAAAGGAAGTACCTTGCTCACTTTGCCACTGGAGTCAAGCAAGCCCCAGACGTGAGTCCCTTGCTCACTTTGCCACTGGAGTCAAGCAAGCCCCCCAGATCAGTTGACTGGGGGTGAGTGTTTGTATTGTCAACGCTCCGTCCATCATCACCTTTGGTTTTTCTTTGTTCGCCCTAAGTTGGCAGGGTATGCTCAGACGTGAGTCCCTTGCTCACTTTGCCACTGGAGTCAAGCAAGCCGGGCTGAAGACGGCTGTAATACCAGAAACCAGTCCTGGGATGCTTGATTCCGGTCCAGGGAAGACATGGCTTGGCAGTTCGGGCTGGACTGTTCCCATGAGGCACAGGGTCAGACTGATTTGTATATGGCCATGTCTGAACTGGGGTGGCGGAGTGAGCTAAACAACGGTGATGGATTAAACCCAGATCAGTTGACTGGGGGTGAGTGTTTGTATTGTCAACGCTCCGTCCATCATCACCTTTGGTTGTTCTTGGTTTAATACGCTCATACTAAGTGAACTAAGCTTAGAGCTGGTGTAATATGCATTTACTAAGTGAACCAAGATTAGAACTGGTGTAATACGATCTTACTGAGTGAACCAAGCTTAGACTTGGTGTAATACGCTCTTACTAAGTGAACTAAACTTAGACCTGGTGTTATACGATCCTACTAAGTAGACTGAGCTTAGACCTGGTGTAATCCACTTTTACTAAGTGAACCAAGATTAGACCTGGTGTAATATGCTCTTACTAAGTGTACCAAGCTTAGACATGGTGTAATACACTTTTACTAAGTGAACCAAGATTAGACCTGGCTTAATACGCTCTTACTAAGTGAACCAAGCTTAGATCTGGTGTAATAAGCTTTTACAAAGTGAACCAAGATTAGACCTAGTGTAATACGCTCCTACTAAGTGAACCAACCTTAGACCTGGTGTAATATGCTCCTACTAAGTAAACCGAGCTTAGACCTGGTGTAATCCACTTTTACTAAGTGAACCAAGATTAGAACTGGTGTAATACGATCTTACTGAGTGAACCAAGCTTAGACTTGGTGTAATACGCTCTTACTAAGTGAACTAAACTTAGACCTGGTGTTATACGATCCTACTAAGTAGACTGAGCTTAGACCTGGTGTAATCCACTTTTACTAAGTGAACCAAGATTAGACCTGGTGTAATATGCTCTTACTAAGTGTACCAAGCTTAGACATGGTGTAATACACTTTTACTAAGTGAACCAAGATTAGACCTGGCTTAATACGCTCTTACTAAGTGAACCAAGCTTAGATCTGGTGTAATAAGCTTTTACAAAGTGAACCAAGATTAGACCTAGTGTAATACGCTCCTACTAAGTGAACCAACCTTAGACCTGGTGTAATATGCTCCTACTAAGTAAACCGAGCTTAGACCTGGTGTAATCCACTTTTACTAAGTGATCCAAGATTAGACATGGTGCAGTATGCTCTTACTAAGTGTACTGAGCTTAGACATGGTGTAATTCACTATCACTAAGTGAACCAAGCTTAGACCTGGTGTAATAAGCTTTTACAAAGTGAACCAAGATTAGACCTAGTGTAATACGCTCCTACTAAGTGAACCAACCTTAGACCTGGTGTAATATGCTCCTACTAAGTAAACCGAGCTTAGACCTGGTGTAATCCACTTTTACTAAGTGATCCAAGATTAGACATGGTGCAGTATGCTCTTACTAAGTGTACTGAGCTTAGACATGGTGTAATTCACTATCACTAAGTGAACCAAGCTTAGACCTGGTGCAATACGCTTTCACTAAGTGAACCAAGCTTAGACCTGGTGCAATACGCTTTCACTAAGTGAACCAAGATTAGACCTGGCTTAATACGCTCTTACTAAGTGAACCAAGCTTAGATCTGGTGTAATAAGCTTTTACAAAGTGAACCAAGATTAGACCTAGTGTAATACGCTCCTACTAAGTGAACCAACCTTAGACCTGGTGTAATATGCTCCTACTAAGTAAACCGAGCTTAGACCTGGTGTAATCCACTTTTACTAAGTGATCCAAGATTAGACATGGTGCAGTATGCTCTTACTAAGTGTACTGAGCTTAGACATGGTGTAATTCACTATCACTAAGTGAACCAAGCTTAGATCTGGTGTAATAAGCTTTTACAAAGTGAACCAAGATTAGACCTAGTGTAATACGCTCCTACTAAGTGAACCAACCTTAGACCTGGTGTAATATGCTCCTACTAAGTAAACCGAGCTTAGACCTGGTGTAATCCACTTTTACTAAGTGATCCAAGATTAGACATGGTGCAGTATGCTCTTACTAAGTGTACTGAGCTTAGACATGGTGTAATTCACTATCACTAAGTGAACCAAGCTTAGACCTGGTGCAATAAGCTTTTACTAAGTGAACCAAGCTTAGACCTAGTGTAACACACTCTTATTGAGTGAACCAAGCTTAGACCTGGTGTAACACACTCTTATTGAGTGAACCAAGCTTAGACCTGGTGTAACACATTCTTATTGAGTGAACCAAGCTTAGACCTGGTATAATACGCTCTTACTAAAAGAACCAAGTTTAAAGGTGATGGTGACATGTTGCCAAAAAAATATGTAACAACAAAGTCTATTAACTATTATGAAATATGGATAAAAAGTTTACCAGCGGACGCATGCATCTGACCTGAAAGAATCACCATCATAAGACAGTAGAAGAAAATCAATAAGAAAGAGAAAAAGAGACATTCATCAAAGTGTGAAAGATTAAATTGTAAACTTTAAATGCCCACGAACCCAACACAGTCAAAAACACTTAAATTATACATATTAAAGATAGAAGATCAAAGCCCCTTAGGGCCCGAAATAGGTAAAATCGTTTTTATCCAGAGATAATTAAAATTATATTGATGTAAGTTTGTGTTCTATCGTGGGCCTAACTGGTTTATCTGTGGGATTTACTCTAAAGGATTTAGAAAAAATATATCATGGTATGTTTTGTATGTGCTCTGTTTCTTTCCTATCACCTCTTCTCGTTTGTGCAGGGTGTGTACATGGTCAATGTATGTAATGTTTAATATAATTAGGTAGCTTTTAGTTTCCAGCCTCTACCCTACAGTAGTGTAAATTCTCATAAATCAGAGTGCTAAAAGGGGCACCACATGCACTTTAACCCCCAAATTATATCACAGGAAGTGATGTCACACACTCTTTGACCATGGCTTGGCTGCCCAAATAGTACAGATGGTCAAACTCCTATTAACTCAGGGTCAGAGTATTGCTTCCAGGTTTGGAGATGATAAGAGACTTTTAGTCCATTCAGCCCAGAAAGCTGCCCTAAGGTTTGGTGAGTATGTGTAAACTTTTCCTATGGATATACGTAAATGTTTTGCTGTTGCAGTGAAATAATGCTCCTGTGTTTTATTTATTTAAAAAGTTTTATATAGCGCAAACATGACCCTTGAGGGTATCAGAGCACTTTACAAGGGAGCGAAAAAGAGAGAGGATAGCTAAAAATCAAACAACAGGGTGGTCAGGAGTGCCAGGGCAGGGAAACTCTATCTCGGGATGGCATACATAATCATAAACAGTCTAAGGCATGGAGAATAAAGGAACGCGAATAAACGAAGCATGTTACAAGGTCCTAAAGGAGTGGCTGGGGGAAAACTGAGCATGAAATGAGTATAAAAGGGCATCCAATCAATACAATAAAAGACAGGTAAAAACAGAGAGAAGATTAAATCTTTGAGTGCGTATAAGGCAAGGGGAAAAATGTGTTAATCAGAAGAGCTTTAACTTCCTTTTTTAACCCCTCCCATGCCCATGACGAGGCTCGTCATGAGCCACGGTACTCCGGTGCTCATGACGAGCTGAGTTCGTCATGGCCCGTGGAACGCTCGCACGCTGGGCTAATTCTCCTGCTGTGCTGAGCGTTCCATTAAACGGGCGTGGTCGTGACGAGCTCAGCTTGTCATGAGCATCGGACCACCGTGGCTCCTCGTCATGAGCATGGGGGCGCTGTGCGCGCCCCCCAGCACAGCCGTGGAATAGCCCCAGCAGCCAAGGGGTTAAATTAATAGCAGACGGGATCGTCCTGTTTCCGGAGGCAGGGAGTTCCAAATTCTGGGGCGATACCTGAGAAGGCTCGATCATAAGTTTTTGATTTACGGAATTTCTACTGCTTCAGCAGAAGGGTGCTAGTACTTCTGGAGGACCTGGAGCCGCCCGATAGCACAGGTTTTTGTGCAAGGTATAGTGGGGTGTTGTAGTGTAAGGCTTTATGAGGGCAAGACCTTGAAAATGCAACTATTTCACTAGTTTTTCCTAAGAAACGCCTATACACCTTGTGGGGTTTTATTGATTATGTTTGGGAAATTGGTTGGAAAATGAAATGCTGAAACAATTTTCTTAAAAAATAAACCATCTTGGTGGTGGGACAGTGAAAGCCTTACTAGTGAGGTCGGGCTTGCACGCTGCGCCCTACTCCATGCAGTATGAGGTGCCTATAGCTCCCAGTCCAGATCTACCTTTGACCCAAGGACTTCACAAGACGTGACGTTGACTGACTCCCCAGGGCTGCCAAGCACACCAGCAGCAGCTGCCACACTTAGATGAGAGCCTTGGAAACCTTCGGGACGCCTGGACCGATAGGGACATTTTAATTTGAAGGCTTCCTTATTTAAATGAATGAGTTCATCTATTCTGAGTAATTAATTGTACACAGAATATATTTGCTATTTTGAATTTCTCTCCTGTTTTTTTTTTGTTTGTTTTCTACCAGTTTACAGTGGAAACCCGGCAGTGTTTAATTTGTACAAAAAAAACATACATGCCAGGGCCCTACTCAGGAGGCCACTACAGCTTGCGCCACCTACTGCCCCAGCCAGCGCTGCCAATGGTGGCACCAATGCAGCTACTAACCATCACACTCCTACAAGTGTGACAATCAGACTATTCCAGGCCCCCAAAGCCAGTAGAATGGCTTGGGGGACAGGAATGAGTCGTTTTTAATGTATATTGAATTAATAAACAACTGTGGTGCTCATCTCTAAAGTAGAAGAAGTCAAACAGTGCCACCATGTGGCAGACTGCAATAAGTGCCGATGGTGACAATTAAGTGCAGGAGCCGAGCAATAGAAGCCACTAGCTCAAATTAAGCACTGGTGGAGGATACCCCCATCTCAGCTTTTAAGTTGTGTCATTGAATGGATGAATGAATTGATTAACCCCTTGCATGCGGCGCGAATTTTCGCACTGTGCGAGCATTTTAATTAGTGGGCGGGATTCCGACGGTCCCTGGCCGTCCTCCGCACACGCCCATCATGATGGCCAGGGGCCGTCACGAGCATGCAAGTGGTTAATGAATCAATGAATTAATAAATGAATGTGTTGACGAAGGAATGAATGGTTTAATCAATTAGTTTTTATCATTCCTTCATTAAAGCACAATGAACTTTAACGCACTGGCTATCTGACGGGAAGGGGTAGGGGCGGATTGCACAAAGGCTTTTGCGTCTGGTACATGAACCCTCTGGGTTATCTTACCTACATCTCTTGCCATGCTACAGAGTCAGGGAAACTCCCTTCTTTGCTTGTGCAAGGTGCAGGTGTGGGGCTGGCCCCCTGCCAGGCCGCCCACTCTCAGAGGGACACACCCTCTGTGAAAGCAGGCACTGGCTTAGATTTTGTTGTTTTAGTTATAAGGGGTGCTCTTTCTCCAGGGAGACTCCCCCAGCCTCAATGAAGGCAGCGTGGGGAGGCCAATGATGGACCAGGCGTTCACTGTCCCCTAAAAGCGTCTGTGTGTCCAGATGTTCCACAGCGCTCTCTGGATCAGCTGTCCCTCAGCCCTTCCATGGTAGTCTCAAGCACCTCCGTCTCTCTTCTGAACTCTCTCCCGTTCTCACTGCTTTTTGCTGCGCCTCTTTCGCTCCACTCTTTTGTCTCTTTCGATGCTTATCTTTCCCCTTCTTTCTCTCTCTCTCTCTCTTATAGCCCCTTCCTTTTATGTTTTTGCCCATACTGGGGTATTTATCCTTTCCGCGCTCCTCTTTCGTTTCCTCCCTCCTTCTTTCGTTCCCCTTACATACCAGTTTTCTCTCTTTGCTGCTCTCTTTGTCTGTCCTCTAATACCCCTCTCCTCGCGTCTTTGTTTTCTCTTCCCTCCTACTTTTCTCTCCCTCTCTTTTCTCTCTCGCCTCTGTTTCTCGCTGTCCCTCTCGCCTCCCGCTTTGTCCCCTGCGCGCTCCCTCTCCTGTCACCATCAGCCACTTCCCCGTGTCTCGCCGCTCGCACTTCACACTTCCTCGCCTCTTTTCTTTCCTCATCCCCTCTGTTCTTTTTCCCCCCTCTCGCCTTTACTGCCCTTTTACTCTCGAATCTCACTCTTTTTCTGCCCCCGTCTCTTTCACTCTTGACTCTTTCTGTCCTTTGTCCCCCCTCATCCACTCCGTTTCCACCCACCCTCTCTCTCAAGTCTCACTGCTCATTCCTCCCCCGTGGCTCTCTCTCCCTTCCCTCTGCTCTCACTCGTTCCCCCTCACCTCCACTCACTCCCTCGGCCCTCTCTCTCACTCCCTCTTCCACTCTCTCACTCGCCTGCTCCGGGATCCTTCCCTCCGCATCTTCCAAGCTCCCTTTCCTTCCTTCTCCCCCTCTCTCCCCCCTCCCCGCGCCTGGTCCCTCCTCTCCGGCAGAGTGCAGCCTCTCCCTCCCTCTCTCGGCTCCCTCTATTCAACACTCCCCCGCCCCCTCCCGCTCCACACCTCCCCCCAAACACACACACTCACTCCTCTCTCCCAAAGCAACTCCGAGGAGCGGAGAAAGGCACGCTCTGTCAGGGCTCCCCGGCACCCACCCTGCAGCGCACCCTGACACCTGGGGGGGACCCCAAGAGGAGACAGAGAGAGAGGGGGTGCAGCCGCAGCACCCTGGGGTCCCCCCGCAGCCTCAGAACCCAACCGGGTCCCGCCGGACTCCTTGAACCCCCAAAACTTTCAGCGGCTCCGAACCCCGACAGCAGACCCCCCATTGCGCGGGGGGCTGAACATGCGTCAAGGTTAGTTTCTCAAAAAGAAGTCCCCCAACCCAGTGACATGTAGAAGAGTGGGGGTACACCTCCCTCCCTTCTCCAGCCCCTGCTCTACTTAATCACCCCTCAAAAAGGCGCCCGGGAAAGGCAGGGTGCAAACTTTTCTTCCTGCCGTTCATGGGGGGCGCGGCGAAGATGGTACAAGCCCCCGGTTTCTGGCATTTTTTTGGAAGGGGCTCGAAGGAGAGCGTCGCCCCGAAGGGCCACTGAAGGATAATAAGAAGCCAGCGCTCGTTCTCTGAAGAAAAAGGCATGCGGATTTTGGAAGTGACTTCTCTGGTCGGCGGTGGCCCAGCGATGGCTCCGTGGCGGTCCTGGAGGGGGGTGTACCTGGCCACCCTGGTGTGCGCCTGGCTGGAGGTGTGCCTGGTCTCGGCGCTCAGCCTGGAGCCCATCTACTGGAACACGCAGAACAAAAAGTAAGTGTCCCCTTTATTCACTTCTTCATCTGGAAGTTTTGTCAAGCGCTGCAATGCTCCTTGTGGCTACTTCAGTGCGCTTTCAGGTGGACCACACTCTCTTATGGGTGATATTATGCCCTGATGCGCTGTAGAATCTGAAGAGCGTGTTATAGAGTTGCTCAGTGCACTTTAGAAATTGACTGATGGAAATGCTGCACAAATAAATCAAAGTTCTCTAAAAAAGGATCAACTGATCCACTAAAGAAATAGATCAACCATGGATATTCTTAAACCTGAGTGAGTGGAAAAGGACTTTTCTTCCATAGAAGTTGGCCAAAATAGAATTTAAATCTTGCAAAGTCCTATTGAGTCCAACTAAACTGTTCTAAAAGCCGATCCTTTTTCTATTTCACTTCTATCGATTTCTGTAGCAAACTGGTCTTTCTCCACAGCACTTTGTATTGACCCTGTAGCTGATGGACCATTTCTCAAGCACCTTCCTCTTCTTCTGTAATAAATGGCCATTTTCGATAGTGCATCGCTTGATTTCTGAAACACGCTGCTTTATTATAGATTGCTTGACTCCTGGAGCACATTGCGCGTTCATAACTAGCAGGTGGCCCAGTTTCTATAACATGTTGGCTGATTTCTAATGCACTGGGTCCATAGCAGGTTGCCTTACTTCTACGGCAAGTTAGTCAATTTCTAGTTCACGTAGGTAGGCAGTAGATTGTTCGATTGCTATAGTACGTTGGACAACTTCTAGTTCACGCTGGTACGTAGAAGATTGTTCGATTGCTATAGTACGTTGGACAACTTCTAGTTCACGCTGGTACGTAGAAGATTGTTCGATTGCTATAGTACGTTGGACAACTTCTAGTTCACGCTGGTACGTAGAAGATTGTTCGATTGCTTTAGTACATCGGTCAATTTCTAGTTCATGCTGGTAGGTAGAAGATTGTTAGATTACAATAGCATGTTGATCAATTTCTAGTTCATGCAGCTAGGTGGTGAATTTTCGATTGGTACTGCATGTTGGTCAATTTCTAGTTCACACAGTTAGTTAGAAGATTGTTCGATTGCTATAGTACGTCGGTCAATTTCTAGTTCATGCTGGTAGGTAGAAGATTGTTAGATTACTATAGCATGTTGATCAATTTCTAGTTCACGCAGCTAGGTAGTGAATTTTTCGATTGGTACCGCATGTTGGTCAATTTCTAGTTCACACAGTTAGTTAGAAGATTGTTCGATTGCTATAGTACGTCGGTCAATTTCTAGTTCTCGAAGCGAGGTAGAAGATTGTTTGATTGCTATTTTCTAGTTCACACTGTTCGGAATGTTCAATTGCGACAGTACTTTGGTCAATTTCTGGTTCATGCTGGTAGGTAGAAGATTGTTTGATTGCTGTAGCACGTCGGTCAATTTCTAGTTCACGCTGTTAGATAGAAGATAGTTTGATTGCTGTAGCACGTCGGTCTATTTCTAGTTCACGCTGTTAGATAGAAGATTGTTTGATTGCTATAGCACGTCGGTCAGTTTCTAGTTCAGGCTGGTGGGTAGAATATTGTTCAATTGCTGTAGCATGTCGGCCAATTTCTAAATGTACTCTTTCTGACGAAAGGTTGGTTGGTCAATTTCCAAAGTTACTAAAGCCTTTGTATCAGTATAGTTGCTTCATGATGTCTATGGCACTTAAACCCTCAGGTATCCGAGCACTCAACGCTTTCAAAATAAACTGTAGTCGTTCTGTTGAACAAAGGCAATATATTCTGCTGCCGTTACGCCTTACTGCATGTGAGAAGATGCACTTTGTTCTGATCTGATGGTGAGGGGCCTGTCTACGGCTGCTGTTCTCAAGAGTGCATCCGAAATATAGCAATGTGAAAAAGATATTGCCTAACCAGCAAGAGAAATTGACCAAAGTGACCTCCAAACACACCAAAGAAGTTGATCAGTCTGCTAGAGGAGTTCTGAAAGTGCTACAGGAATAGTCACAAACCAACCAATTATTGTAAGAATCGGCAAGTGCAAAGAAATTGACCAATGTAGAATAGCGCTCAAGAAATTGACCCGACTGCTAGATAAGTTGATCAGTAAGGTACAGAAATTGATCAAAGCACCTTAGAAATCAGAAAACATGCTGTAAGAATCAATATCACATGGTTTTCTTGCGACAGGAATCGACCAGCGTGCCATCGAAGTTGACCCAAGTATTATCCCTGCTGTTCGAAACTATCAGATCTGCCAAAGTAATCCAATCATTGGCAAAAGCGCTACAGAAAGCGTTTAAGGTGTGACTGAAGTGTATCGAAGCGAGATAGGCTTCGAATCAACAAACTTGTGTACTCAGGTTAAAAACTATTCCTTAAATTCTCGAGTGTCAAAGATATGACTTGCTGGACAGCTACAAAAGTTTATGGGTTGAATGTGACTTAATTTTTCTTGGTACAGGGAGCAAAGAGCAGGTGTTTTCTCCATCACAGGTTATTGCGCGATTTGCTTTTTCGGTGGACACTGGACGCTAGCAAGATGAGAGGTGAAGCCATGAAGGTTCAGTGGCAGGTTTGAGATTGTAGACATTGAAAAATAGGAGATTAGAATGAATGAAGCAAGTGACCTCAGACAGCAGTGGAGCACCTTTCTCGGTACTCACACGCAGACCATGCTGGAATGACACACTCTACCAACAAGCTCTCTGCCATCCTATGCGCCTTGGTGCCGCTCAGGGGTATGAGACGCTTTATCAATGGAAGTAAAGCACAAAAAGCATCAGATCTGCACCCAAACGGGTGCTGAGGTAGAGAAGGCGGAGGGAGGTGTGTTCCCAGCTTTGCAGGTGTACAGTATGGGTCTGGGGTCAGTGGCACACTTTAAGCTGGTCAGGTGCCCACTGAAAAGGCAGTGGAGACGACACTGACTTGCGCATAGTTTCTTTTGTGAATGCCAGCTGCTGCCTCCAGAGAGGATAAAAAGACCCTTCCAAGCTGTTAAAATCCTGTTTTACGCTTTGCATTGTGTACTTGTCTGTTTCGATGGCTCACCGCTTGAAGGGGGGCACTGTTTTCAGGGGATGTTGTAAAGGGTCAAACATTTCGTTGGAAACATTCTGGGACTTGTAGTTTTGCTTTTCCTTACTATAATTTCAGGGCTAAACCCCCAGAATTCAGTGTGAAGAGAGACCTGGGTGACCTTGCATCATGGCAGAGTCCCCTGAGAGCTTCAGGCTGGGTGGGCTGCTCCCAGCTCACCTGGGACAGAGGGAGGTCTCTGGGCGGGGGGGGGGGGGGGGGTTACTCACCTCACAAGCTCAAGGGGCTGCTGCTTGGTATCTCTCTCTCTATGAGCTACTCACCCCTCATTGTGGGGCAGCTGCACATCTCACGGCTGTCTAACCCACTTACATGGCACAGCTTGAGGTCTCTGGACTTATGCACTGCTCACAGGGGTACTGTGTGAACTACTCCAGGCAGAGGTCTCTGGACTGTGTGAAGTATTCACATGGGACAACTGGGTGTCTCTGGACTGAATGAAGCACTCATGAGGGACAGATGGATGTCTCTGTACTGTGGTAACTATTCATGCTGGACAGACAGAGGTCTCTGGGCTGTATACACTACTCTTGTGGGTCAGCTGACTGCCTCTGGGCTGTATATATTTGTAAATGGATTGGTGGGACAGCTGGATGTCTTTGGACTATATGACGCACCCACAGGACACAGCTGGGTGTCTCTGTACTCCACGAACTACTCGTGTGGACAGCTGGATGTCTCTGGGCTCTATGCTCTACTCTTGGACAGCTGGCGGTCTCTGTGCTGTATACTACTGGAGAAAGAGGTTTCTGGACTGAAATACTCACATGGGACAGCTGAATGTCTGAACGAAGTACTAATGTGGGAGAACTGGGGGTCTCTGAACTGTATTAACTAATGTGGGGCAGGTGGTCGCTCTAGGACCTGTGGGCTGAGTGGCACCAGAACTTCTCTGGACTTTGTGAACTGTTCACTCTGGATAAAAAAACAGAACTAGAGATCCCTGGTCTGGGTGAGATACTCAATTCAGACATAGAGAACCTGAAATCTTTGGTCTGGGTGAGATACTCAATCCAGACATGGAGAGCCTGAGATCCCAAAGCTGGGTGAGATACTCAAACCTGACACAGAGAACCTGAGACCCCAGGTCTGGGTGAGATACTCAAACCTGAGGCGGGAGAGCCTGAGATCCCTGGTCTGGGTGAGATACTCAGACCTGAGGTGGGAGAGCCTGAGATCCCTGGTCTGGGTGAGATACTCAATCCAGACACAGAGAGCCTGAGATCCCGGGTCTGGGTGAGATACTCAATCCAGACACAGAGAGCCTGAGATCCCAGGTCTGGGTGAGATACTCAATCCAGACACAGAGAGCCTGAGATCCCGGGTCTGGGTGAGTTTCTCAATCCAGACACAGAGAGCCTGAGATCCCAGGTCTGGGTGAGATACTCAATCCAGACACAGAGTGCCTGAAATCCCGGGTCTAGGTGAGATACTCAATCCAGACACAGAGTGCCTGAGATCCCGGGTCTGGGTGAGTTTCTCAATCCAGACACAGAGAGCCTGAGATCCCAGGTCTGGGTGAGTTTCTCAATCCAGACACAGAGAGCCTGAGATCCCAGGTCTGGGTGAGATACTCAATCCAGACACAGAGTGCCTGAGATCCCGGGTCTGGGTGAGATACTCAATCCAGACACAGAGAGCCTGAGATCCCGGGTCTGGGTGAGTTTCTCAATCCAGACACAGAGAGCCTGAGATCCCAGGTCTGGGTGAGATACTCAATCCAGACACAGGGAGCCTGAGATCCCGAATCTGGGTGAGATACTCAATCCAGACACAGAGAGCCTGAGATCCCGAATCTGGGTGAGATACTCAATCCGGACACAGAGAGCCTGAGATCCCGAATCTGGGTGAGATACTCAATCCAGACACAGGGAGCCTGAGATCCCGAATCTGGGTGAGATACTCAATCCAGACACAGGGAGCCTGAGATCCCGAATCTGGGTGAGATACTCAATCCAGACACAGAGAGCCTGAGATCCCGAATCTGGGTGAGATACTCAATCCGGACACAGAGAGCCTGAGATCCCGAATCTGGGTGAGATACTCAATCCAGACACAGGGAGCCTGAGATCCCGAATCTGGGTGAGATACTCAATCCAGACACAGAGAGCCTGAGATCCCGGGTCTGGGTGAGATACTCAATCAAGACACAGAGAGCCTGAGATCCCGAATCTGTGTGAGATACTCAATCCAGACACAGAGAGCCTGAGATCCCAAATCTGGGTGAGATACTCAATCCAGACACAGAGAGCCTGAGATCCCAAATCTGGGTGAGATACTCAATCCAGACACAGAGAGCCTGAGATCCCTGGTCTGGGTGAGATACTCAATCCAGATATACAAAGCCTGAGATCCCTGGTCTGGGTGAGATACTAAATCCAGACACACAGAGCCTGATGTCCCTGGTCTGGGTGACATACTCAATCCAGACACAGAGAGCCTGAGATCCCTGGTCTGGGTGAGATACTCAATCCAGACACAGAGAGCCTGAGATCCCTGGTCTGGGTGAGATCGTAAATCCAGACACAGGGAGCCTGAGATCCCGAATCTGGGTGAGATACTCAATCCAGACACAGAGAGCCTGAGATCCCGGGTCTGGGTGAGATACTCAATCCAGACACAGAGAGCCTGAGATCCCAAATCTGGGTGAGATACTCAATCCAGACACAGAGAGCCTGAGATCCCAAATCTGGGTGAGATACTCAATCCAGACACAGAGAGCCTGACATCCCGAATCTGGGTGAAATACTCTTATCAAGACACAGAGAGCCTCAGATCCCTGGTCTGGGTGAGATACTCAATCCAGATATACAGAGCCTGAGATCCCTGGTCTGGGTGAGATACTCAATTAAGACACAGAGAGCCTGAGATCCCAAATCTGGGTGAGATACTCAATCCAGACACAGAGAGCCTGAGATCCCAAATCTGGGTGAGATACTCAATCCAGACACAGAGAGCCTGAGATCCCAAATCTGGGTGAGATACTCAATCCAGACACAGAGAGCCTGAGATCTTTGGTCTGGGTGAGATACTAAATCCAGACACACAGAGCCTGATGTCCCTGGTCTGGGTGACATACTCAATCCAGACACAGAGAGCCTGAGATCCCTGGTCTGGGTGAGATACTCAGACCTGAGGTGGGAGAGCCTGAGATCCCGGGTCTGGGTGAGATACTCAATCCAGACACAGAGTGCCTGAGATCTGTGGTCTGGGTGAGATACTCAATCCAGACACGGAGAGCCTGAGATCTTTGGTCTGGGTGAGATACTCAATCCAGACACAGAGAGCCTGAGATCCCGAATCTGGGTGAGATACTCAATCCGGACACAGAGAGCCTGAGATCCCGTATCTGGGTGAGATACTCAATCCAGACACAGGGAGCCTGAGATCCCGAATCTGGGTGAGATACTCAATCCAGACACAGAGAGCCTGAGATCCCGGGTCTGGGTGAGATACTCAATCCAGACACAGAGAGCCTGAGATCCCAAATCTGGGTGAGATACTCAATCCAGACACAGAGAGCCTGAGATCCCGGGTCTGGGTGAGATACTCAATCCAGACACAGAGAGCCTGAGATCCCAAATCTGGGTGAGATACTCAATCCAGACACAGAGAGCCTGACATCCCGAATCTGGGTGAAATACTCTTATCAAGACACAGAGAGCCTCAGATCCCTGGTCTGGGTGAGATACTCAATCCAGATATACAGAGCCTCAGATCCCTGGTCTGGGTGAGATACTCAATTAAGACACAGAGAGCCTCAGATCCCTGGTCTGGGTGAGATACTCAATCCAGATATACAGAGCCTGAGATCTCTGGTCTGGGTGAGATACTAAATCCAGACACACAGAGCCTGATGTCCCTGGTCTGGGTGACATACTCAAACCTGGTGTGGGAGAGCCTGAGATCCCTGGTCTGAGAAAGTTATTCAACCATGACATGAGAGGGCCTGAGCTCTGTGGCCTGGTGAGATGCTCAAGCCTGGCCTGGGACATCTCTGGTCTGAGAGAGATGCTCCAGCCTGACATTGTCACTTTGTGTGAGACAATCCGGACAAGGGGGAGTCTGGGGTCGCTGGTCTGAGTGGGACCATTACACCTGGCATGGGGCAGAGTGGGTGAGATACTCACTCCTTCCACGCGACACCTGAAGAAGACCCCGCGCTTGGCTCACAACAGGTAGGCAAGCGCCTCGGTTGTCAGAGCAAGGGGTCAAACGCTTTAAAAATAAAATACAAAAGCCACCCTGTAGGAAAACACCCTTAAGCCTTTGCACGAGTATGGCGTCTAGCTTCTTGTTTTTTGGTCTGTACAAACAGACACTTTCCCGAAAAGTGCTGCTTTCAGTGTCCTTTGACAAAACTGACGCACCTGAAAACTGCAATATTTGTATCAAAACGAACACGCACGACCACCAACAGGGGTGTATTTGTGTGGGGAAAAATGCAACTCCCCCGTCTCTTCAACTAGAGACAAAAAACCTTAGCGAGAGAGGCAAAGGGGGTTTCTTTTTCAGAGAAGGGACTAGCCTAGGAAATGTCATAAAAAAAATCAGACAAAAGCCCCCCCAAATATAAAGCTCTCAAAAAAAGGGAACGTGCTGAACATGGCACATCCTGTCCCTCACAGGGAGCGCTTTCCTTTGTCCCTAAGTTTATTTTACTGCAGGTCGTGAAACAAAACACAGACAACATGCATATGTATTTAGATACCCCGTCACCCCTCGCTCCCCAAGAGCTTAAACTTTTAATATTTGTGGAGTTTCTGGGATTTTTTCTACGTTTCCTCTCCCCGAGGAAGGGAATTGTTACCAGAAGTGGAATATCCTTTATTTATTTAAATGTCTGTCAGTGGGGGAGGGGCGGGTCTGCAGACTGAACTGGCGTTTCACTTTAAATGACTTGCAGGTAGAGAGGCAGCCGTCAGGGCCACTCTGGAATGTGCCCTAACAAGGTCTCGCTTTTTTTCTCCTTTATTTTAGGGAGGGCTGGGGGAGCATCTGTTAATAATCCAGAGAAAGCAAGTGTGTTCAGGCCCCGGTGCAATTTACTTTAAATGAGAAAATGTACCGGCTCCGCCCACCACTTTCCCCGGCACAATCGTTCTCAAACATTCATTTCCCCTGTCTGCTCCCCCCTTAGGGGTTTGCCGAAACAGAATATGACCCCACAAAAAAAAAGTGTCTTCTACTTTATATTTTCCAACCCTGGAGATTTTCATTTTCTTTAGTTATTAAATTTGTATTATCGCCCTTACGGGGAAACAAAGTGTGAAAAAAGGATATTAGTTAATATAGGGTTTTTTATATATACTATTAGAGTGCACGCCTTCAAACTGGTTTCCTGATTGGTTCATTATTTCTAAACTAAATTGTCTTAAGTGCATTGACCAATAGAAATGGGAAGAAGAGGGTGGCACCTGCAGGGCGCCAAACAGATGACGTCAATCCAGTCCCTTGTTATGATTCGAGGTGGTTATTGGAGTGCTTTGTTATTTGTTCACCACCTGCGTTTGGGAATAGCTTGACAGTCATTTCGCTCAGCCATCTATTTTCGCCTACACTAAGCGGAAAAAACTTTTTTCGCATTCTACCCTGGATGGCTCTGTGACGTAAACGCTGGTGACGTCATTACGTGGCCATGCAAACTGTACTGGGTACGTGGCTCACGCCCTTCGACATTGAGAGGGGGAGCAGGCCAAGCGCCCCCCCCCCCCCCCCTGCTGACCCAGCATAGATACAGGGGGTGCCTCCCCGGCCTGCAAACAATGGGGGGTTTCCAGCCCATCACCCTATTGTGTGTGTTGGGCTGTGCAATGTTTGGAGTAGGGTGGCGGGTCATCCAATCACTGCTCGTCTTCTGTCCCTTTAATGAGTAACTGAGGGAATACCAGATTTCGCTGCTGAAAACTATACGTCTCCTTTGACTGTAAACACCGTGCGTGTTCCTTCCCATGGGGACGTAAGGATGGCGTAAAATAAAGGGGAGTGAATGAGTAACTTTGCCTGCTAAGAAAATCCACAAATCGACACCAGGGGAACAGGCCGCTACAATGCAGAGGTCACCCCTCCCCCCATCTCCACTCCCCCAGCAGAAGGCTATTTTATCACTGTGTGTGGGGTGCAAGGTAATTATTGACTTTGCTGCAAAGCGAGGCGACAGAGTTCGCAAAAGTTTTTTCCCGTTTCGTGAATGAATTAACAATCTCTCGTTTCACTTTGTTTGTGTGCACAGAAGCAGTCGTCACAAACGTCGCCTCGCAGCCCTGCCTATTTCTTTCACGATTTTTCTCACTTAAAAAAATCCCAGGAAATTCAGACGCGCCGCCGGGGTCGTGGTTTCTGGTCAGGTCTGTGGGGTCGGGTGTGAATGTTTTTTAGGCCTGGCTGGCTCTCGGGTGGCAGGCTGGCTTCATGTTCATCAATGTCTGAAGTACCTCTAATTTAAACTCCAAAGATGAAACCTGCCATCCTTGTGAGAGGTGCTCTCATGGGGCAGAACAGCTCTTGGCAGCTCCCCCAAGGCCTCCAATACTCTTTTAGGTCTTGCCTAAGGTTTTGTGGCGCGGCATATTGTTATTTTACAATGGGTTTTAAAGTCCGCCTGTTGCCTCCCATTGGTTGACTTCAATGTCACTCATTTGATTGCTTCTTATTGGATGTCTTGTGTGGGCTTTACTTCCGCCTCATGAGTTTGGCCATCCCCTGGAGCAGGGATGCTTTAACCATCCACTGATGGCGAATTAACTTCTTTCGAGCGCACCCCTGTGTTGCTTCGGCATCCATCCCAGCCCTGAGTTGCTTTCGCCCACCACCCTTGTTGCTTCCTCCTCCACCCTTCCCTGCATTGCTTCCACACTCCACCCACTTTTGAAAAAAACATGTTTTTTTTCTTTTTTAATTATCCATCCAACTTAGATTGGTTACTGAAAAGAAAAAAAAACATGCATCATTTTCTAGGCGTGCACCTACAAAATTATTATTATTATTATTATTTTGCATCCTTTAGTCATGTGGCACATTATCAGGGATGCTCTGCAGCATAGCTGAAACCATTGACAAAGCAAATAGTTCTCAAAGTCGAGACCTATTGGCTTTGCCAATGCTTGTTGAGTCTTATCACAAAACTATGGGGTCAGTGCGCTGAAAGGGTGATGTATTTTGGGGCTCCCAGAGAAAGTCACTAAAAACAAACTGGACCACCTTACAAATAAACACAGTTTTATGGGCGCCGCAATGTAAAGTTGCTGCCTCCGAAAGCCAAATAGTCACGCCTTTTGGGGAAACACCTAGTTGCCCAAATCATGAGATTAGTGGGTTAAAAACACAAAATCCGGAGGCCTACTAACTACTGTAAAAATTTTTGGGGGGTTTGTGAAAAGTTAGTGAATTGTGCCATGCTATGTTAAACATCAGGTTTGGGGAGGGGGTAGGAGTTAAAGGGGAACTAGGTTTTGTTAGTTGAAATGGATCAATTTTTCTGCACAAACTGATTATTTTTTTGCAAATTTCATTGATAACTGGGAAGCTTGGAATTAAATCTGGAGTCTAAAAGATACTTTGACTGTGTACACAAAATGCCCCCAGTGCTTCGAGCTTCACCTGGTATTGCGGAGTGTGTGTGTTTTTTTTCTTACATATTGACTGATTGAACCGTCTTTGGTAGGCTGCAATGTTTGTGGTAGGGCCTTTATCGAAACATCTCAGCGAAACATCAGCATTAATAGCAAAAAATTTCAGATTAGTTACAGAGCGCGCGCCCTTCGCCATGATGCGCTGTGACCTGGCAGTGCCTTTCCAGACTGAAGTTGGATCTCAGCCCGTAGGGTGCTGCAAAGCAAGCCTTGAAATCACTGTAACTGCTGCCATTGTTGACAACCGTCACAAATTCCCAACAATAACTGTTTTCCATTTTACGAGGATGAGTCACACTCATATTTTTCTTGCCGCCCACCAAGAGCCGGAGGACAGGGCACTGATAAAATGTTTTGATAGCTGAACTTTTATCCTCCCCTCTTCTCTCTCTCTTTTTTTTGCGATATCCTCATCCTGAAGCCGTTTAACTTTATGTGATATTTTGCCACCCCTTGCAGAAACAGTATTCTGCTGCATGATTATCAGCCTTTCATTGGAGGGTTGCACTGCTCGGTGGGTGTCTTGCTTCAAAGATGGTGTATTGGCTTCACACGGCCTGAAGCAGGTCAGCTACGCTGCAATGAAAAGTTTGAAAAAGACCGAAACATGTGGGTCATGGCTGCTAAGTAAGTCGAAATTAAATAGAAAACCCGCCTAACAGAGCCAGTTGCCTTCCTTTTACATTTTCTTTCACTTTGTTTTTGTCAGTCACCCCTTTTTACCTTCTATACCAGTTGGTTACTTACTTTGATAACTTTATTTCGGTCATAGACCATAAAAGTGCAATAAAATATATACAAGGACAATGTTAAAATATAAATACATCGAGTTAAAAGGTTATTAAACAGTAGATATCAAAGTAATAGTTGTAAATGGAAGCGGCCGTCCCTTAGTCCTTGTGGATTATCACGGATCTTCTCCTCCACATACCGAGAAGAAACCTGGAAACAGCGAAGACAATGGGGGGGGGAGGTAGTATCATAAGTTAAGACTCTAAGGGCGAGAGCACAGTGCCTAAAGCCCAAGTTCTTGCAAAGTGGGGTAATCCAGCACTTCCGAATTTCGCCATATGCTGGGCAGAAGAAGAGGTTATATGAAGGTGTTCGGGGTAAGAGGGCGAAGTGATCCTCCCGGATATGGTAATTAGGATGGCTTCGACAAGCTCGTCCTTGAAACAGAGATACCTGTCCCTCATTGGTGTGTTTTAGGGAGGAGATGCCTCCCTTGCCAGAGTTTCAGGCCGCTCATGATCCCCTTCCTGAGCATGCCTGGGACAGGCAGTGTGAGGGGTTTGTGAAACATGCATATACTGTGACCGGCTTGTTGTGTGTTGAAAGACAGTGTGAGAAGCTTTGGGACCACTAGACAGACCATGTGAGGAGATTGGCCTCTATAGAAGGATAATGGAGTTAGCGTGTTGCATGTGAAAGACACCGTGAGGAGCTTAGACCCATGAAGAGGGCATTTGCGTGGCTTGATTCACTCTGGCTGACAGTGAGAAGAGCTTGGAATGGATAGACGTGTGAGGGGTTTGAGGCACCCCTCAAACAGCGCCCAGAACCCTGGACTCTTAGGAGCTGGAGGCACATGGACAATGTGAGGAGTTTGGTGCACAAAGATCAGGTCTGAGGAGCTTGGGGCCGCAGAGAGACAGGTCTGGGTGACTTGGCCCCGCAGAGGGACAGGGCTGGGTGACTTGGCCCCACAGAGACAGGGCTGGGTGACTTGGCCCCACAGAGACAGGGCTGGGTGACTTGGCCCCACAGAGACAGGGCTGGGTGACTTGGCCCCACAGAGACAGGGCTGGGTGACTTGGCCCCACAGAGAGACAAGGCTGGGTGACTTGGCCCTACAGAGGGACAGGGCTGGGTGACTTGGCCCCACAGAGACAGGGCTGGGTGACTTGGCCCCACAGAGAGACAAGGCTGGGTGACTTGGCCCCACAGAGAGACAGGGCTGGGTGACTTGGCCCCGCAGAGGGACAATGCTGGGTGACTTGGCCCCATAGAGAGACAGGGCTGGGTGACTTGGCCCCACAGAGAGACAGGGCCGGGTGACTTGGCCCCACAGAGAGACAGGGCCGGGTGACTTGGCTCCACAGAGAGACAGGGCTGGGTGACTTGGCCCCATAGAGAGACAGGGCTGGGTGACTTGGCCCCACAGAGGCACAGGGCTGGGTGACTTGGCTCCACAGAGGCACAGGGCTGGGTGACTTGGCCCCACAGAGTGACAGGGCTGGGTGACTTGGCCCCACAGAGAGACAGGGCCGGGTGACTTGGCCCCACAGAGAGACAGGGCTGGGTGACTTGGCCCCACAGAGAGACAGGGCTGGGTGACTTGGCTCCACAGAGACAGGGCTGGGTGACTTGGCTCCACATAGACAGGGCTGGGTGACTTGGCCCCACAAAGAGACGGGGCTGGGTGACTTGGCTCCACAGAGACAGGGCTGGGTGACTTGGCCCCACAGAGAGACAGGGCTGGGTGACTTGGCCCCACAGAGAGACATGGCTGGGTGACTTGGCCCCACAGAGGCACAGGGCTGGGTGACTTGGCCCCACAGAGGCACAGGGCTGGGTGACTTGGCCCCACAGAGAGACAGGGCTGGGTGACTTGGCTCCACAGAGACAGGGCTGGGTGACTTGGCCCCACATAGACAGGGCTGGGTGACTTGGCCCCACAGAGAGACAGGGCCGGGTGACTTGGCCCCACAGAGAGACAGGGCCGAGTGACTTGGCCCCACAGAGAGACAGGGCTGGGTGACTTGGCCCCACAGAGAGACAGGGCTGGGTGACTTGGCCCCATAGAGAGACAAGGCTGGGTGACTTGGCCCCATAGAGAGACAGGGCCGGGTGACTTGGCCCCACAGAGGCACAGGGCTGGGTGACTTGGCCCCACAGAGAGACAGGGCTGGGTGACTTGGCCCCACAGAGAGACAGGGCTGGGTGACTTGGCCCCACAGAGAGACAGGGCTGGGTGACTTGGCCCCACAGAGAGACAGGGCTGGGTGACTTGGCTCCACAGAGACAGGGCTGGGTGACTTGGCCCCACAGAGAGACAGGGCTGGGTGACTTGGCCCCACAGAGAGACAGGGCTGGGTGACTTGGCCCCACAGAGAGACAGGGCTGGGTGACTTGGCCCCACAGAGAGACAGGGCTGGGTGACTTGGCCCCACAGAGAGACAGGGCTGGGTGACTTGGCCCCACAGAGACAGGGCTGGGTGACTTGGCCCCACAGAGAGACAGGGCCGGGTGACTTGGCCCCACAGAGGCACAGGGCTGGGTGACTTGGCCCCACAGAGAGACAGGGCTGGGTGACTTGGCCCCACAAAGAGACGGGGCTGGGTGACTTGGCTCCACAGAGACAGGGCCGGGTGACTTGGCCCCACAGAGAGACAGGGCTGGGTGACTTGGCCCCACAGAGGCACAGGGCTGGGTGACTTGGCCCCACAGAGAGACAGGGCTGGGTGACTTGGCCCCACAGAGACAGGGCTGGGTGACTTGGCCCCACAGAGACAGGGCTGGGTGACTTGGCCCCACAGAGAGACAGGGCTGGGTGACTTGGCCCCACAGAGACAGGGCTGGGTGACTTGGCCCCACAGAGAGACAGGGCTGGGTGACTTGGCCCCACAGAGAGACAGGGCTCGGTGACTTGGCCCCACAGAGAGACAGGGCTGGGTGACTTGGCCCCACAAAGAGACAGGGCTGGGTGACTTGGCCCCACAGAGAGACAGGGCCGGGTGACTTGGCCCCACAGAGACAGGGCTGGGTGACTTGGCTCCACAGAGACAGTGCTGGGTGACTTGGCCCCATAGAGAGACAGGGCTGGGTGACTTGGCCCCACAGAGAGACAGGGCCGGGTGACTTGGCCCCACAGAGAGACAGGGCTGGGTGACTTGGCTCCACAGAGACAGGGCTGGGTGACTTGGCCCCATAGAGAGACAGGGCCGGGTGACTTGGCCCCATAGAGAGACAGGGCCGGGTGACTTGGCCCCACAGAGGCACAGGGCTGGGTGACTTGGCCCCACAGAGAGACAGGGCTGGGTGACTTGGCCCCACAGAGACAGGGCTGGGTGACTTGGCCCCACAGAGACAGGGCTGGGTGACTTGGCCCCACAGAGAGACCGGGCTGGGTGACTTGGCCCCACAGAGAGACAGGGCTGGGTGACTTGGCCTCACAGAGAGACAGGGCTGGGTGACTTGGCCCCACAGAGGGACAGGGCTGGGTGACTTGGCCCCACAGAGAGACAGGGCTGGGTGACTTGGCCCCACAGAGACAGGGCTGGGTGACTTGGCCCCACAGAGAGACAGGGCTGGGTGACTTGGCCCCACAGAGAGACAGGGCTGGGTGACTTGGCCCCATAGAGAGACAGGGCCGGGTGACTTGGCCCCATAGAGAGACAGGGCTGGGTGACTTGGCCCCACAGAGAGACAGGGCTGGGTGACTTGGCCCCACAGAGACACAGGGCTGGGTGACTTGGCCCCACAGAGACAGGGCTGGGTGACTTGGCCCCATAGAGAGACAGGGCTGGGTGACTTGGCCCCACAGAGAGACAGGGCCGGGTGACTTGGCCCCACAGAGAGACAGTGCTGGGTGACTTGGCCCCATAGAGAGACAGGGCTGGGTGACTTGGCCCCACAGAGAGACAGGGCTGGGTGACTTGGCCCCACAGAGAGACAGGGCTGGGTGACTTGGCCCCACAGAGAGACAGGGCTGGGTGACTTGGCCCCACAGAGACAGGGCTGGGTGACTTGGCCCCACAGAGAGACAGGGCTGGGTGACTTGGCCCCACAGAGAGACAGGGCCGGGTGACTTGGCCCCGCAGAGGGACAGTGCTGGGTGACTTGGCCCCACAGAGAGACAGGGCCGGGTGACTTGGCCCCGCAGAGAGACAGGGCCGGGTGACTTGGCCCCACAGAGAGACAGGGCCGGGTGACTTGGCCCCACAGAGACAGGGCTGGGTGACTTGGCCCCACAGAGAGACAGGGCTGGGTGACTTGGCCCCACAGAGAGACAGGGCCGGGTGACTTGGCCCCACAGAGAGACAGGGCCGGGTGACTTGGCCCCGCAGAGGGACAGTGCTGGGTGACTTGGCCCCGCAGAGAGACAGGGCCGGGTGACTTGGCCCCACAGAGAGACAGGGCCGGGTGACTTGGCCCCGCAGAGAGACAGGGCTGGGTGACTTGGCCCCACAGAGAGACAGGGCCGGGTGACTTGGCCCCGCAGAGGGACAGTGCTGGGTGACTTGGCCCCACAGAGACAGGGCTGGGTGACTTGGCCCCACAGAGACAGGGCTGGGTGACTTGGCCCCACAGAGACAGGGCTGGGTGACTTGGCCCCACAGAGAGACAGGGCCGGGTGACTTGGCCCCACAGAGAGACAGGGCTGGGTGACTTGGCCCCACAGAGAGACAGGGCTGGGTGACTTGGCCCCACAGAGAGACAGGGCTGGGTGACTTGGCTCCACATAGACAGGGCTGGGTGACTTGGCCCCACAGAGAGACAAGGCTGGGTGACTTGGCCCCACAGAGACAATGCTGGGTGACTTGGCCCCACAGAGAGACAGGGCCGGGTGACTTGGCCCCACAGAGAGACAGGGCTGGGTGACTTGGCCCCACAGAGAGACAGGGCCGGGTGACTTGGCCCCACAGAGGGACAGAGCTGGGTGACTTGGCCCCACAGAGAGACAGGGCTGGGTGACTTGGCCCCATAGAGAGACAGGGCTGGGTGACTTGGCCCCACAGAGAGACAGGGCTGGGTGACTTGGCCCCATAGAGAGACAATGCTGGGTGACTTGCCCCACAGAGGCACAGGGCTGGGTGACTTGGCCCCACAGAGAGACAGGGGTGGGTGACTTGGCCCCACAGAGACAGGGCTGGGTGACTTGGCCCCACAGAGACAGGGCTGGGTGACTTGGCCCCACAGAGACAGGGCTGGGTGACTTGGCCCCACAGAGACAGGGCTGGGTGACTTGGCCCCACAGAGAGACAAGGCTGGGTGACTTGGCCCCACAGAGACAGTACTGGGTGATTTGGCCCCACAGAAAGACAGGGCTGGGTGACTTGGCCCCACAGAGACAGGGCTGGGTGACTTGGCCCCACAGAAAGAGAGGGCTGGGTGACTTGGCCCCACAGAGACAGTGCTGGGTGACTTGGCCCCACAGAGACAGGGCTGGGTGACTTGGCCCCACAGAGACAGGGCTGGGTGACTTGGCCCCACAGAGACAGGGCTGGGTGACTTGGCCCCACAGAGAGACAGGGCTGGGTGACTTGGCCCCACAGAGAGACAGGGCTGGGTGACTTGGCCCCACAGAGAGACAGGGCTGGGAGACTTGGCCCCATAGAGAGACAATGCTGGGTGACTTGCCCCACAGAGGCACAGGGCTGGGTGACTTGGCCCCACAGAGACAGGGCTGGGTGACTTGGCGCCACAGAGAGACAGGGCTGGGTGACTTGGCCCCACAGAGACAGTGCTGGGTGACTTGGCCCCACTGAGACAGGGCTGGGTGACTTGGCCCCACAGAGACAGGGCTGGGTGACTTGGCCCCACAGAGACAGGGCTGGGTGACTTGGCCCCACAGAGAGACAGTGCTGGGTGACTTGGCCCCACAAAGAGACAGGGCTGGGTGACTTGGCCCCACAGAGAGACAGGGCTGGGTGACTTGGCCCCACAAAGAGACAGGGCTGGGTGACTTGGCCCCACAGAGAGACAGGGCTGGGTGACTTGGCCCCACAGAGACAGGGCTGGGTGACTTGGCCCCACAGAGAGACAGGGCTGGGTGACTTGGCCCCACAGAGAGACAGGGCTGGGTGACTTGGCCCCACAGAGACAGGGCTGGGTGACTTGGCCCCACAGAGAGACAGGGCCGGGTGACTTGGCCCCACAGAGAGACAGTGCTGGGTGACTTGGCCCCACAAAGAGACAGGGCTGGGTGACTTGGCCCCACAGAGAGACAGGGCTGGGTGACTTGGCCCCACAGAGACAGGGCTGGGTGACTTGGCCCCACAGAGAGACAGGGCTGGGTGACTTGGCCCCACAGAGAGACAGGGCTGGGTGACTTGGCCCCACAGAGACAGGGCTGGGTGACTTGGCCCCACAGAGAGACAGGGCCGGGTGACTTGGCCCCACAGAGAGACAGGGCTGGGTGACTTGGCCCCACAGAGACAGGGCTGGGTGACTTGGCCCCACAGAGAGACAGGGCCGGGTGACTTGGCCCCACAGAGAGACAGGGCTGGGTGACTTGGCGCCACAGAGAGACAGGGCTGGGTGACTTGGCCCCACAGAGAGACAGGGCTGGGTGATTTGGCCCCACAGAGGGACAGGGCTGGGTGACTTGGCCCCACAGAGGGACAGGGCCGGGTGACTTGGCCCCACAGAGAGACAGGGCCGGGTGACTTGGCCCCATAGAGAGACAGGGCTGGGTGACTTGGCCCCACAGAGACAGGGCTGGGTGACTTGGCCCCATAGAGAGACAGGGCTGGGTGACTTGGCCCCATAGAGAGACAGGGCTGGGTGACTTGGCCCCATAGAGAGACAAGGCTGGGTGACTTGGCCCCACAGAGACAGTGCTGGGTGACTTGGCCCCACAGAGACAGGGCTGGGTGACTTGGCCCCACAGAGACAGGGCTGGGTGACTTGGCCCCACAGAGAGACAGGGCCGGGTGACTTGGCCCCATAGAGAGACAGGGCTGGGTGACTTGGCCCCACAGAGACAGTGCTGGGTGACTTGGCCCCACAGAGACAGGGCCGGGTGACTTGGCCCCACAGAGAGACAGAGTTGGGTGACTTGGCCCCTTAGAGAGACAAGGCTGGGTGACTTGGCCCCACAGAGACAGGGCTGGGTGACTTGGCCCCACAGAGACAGGGCTGGGTGACTTGGCCCCACAGAGACAGGGCTGGGTGACTTGGCCCCACAGAGACAGGGCTGGGTGACTTGGCCCCACAGAGACAGGGCTGGGTGACTTGGCCCCACAGAGACAGGGCTGGGTGACTTGGCCCCATAGAGAGACAGGGCTGGGTGACTTGGCCCCACAGAGAGACATGGCTGGGTGACTTGACCCCACAGAGAGACAGGGCTGGGTGACTTGGCCCCACAGAGACAGGGCTGGGTGACTTGGCCCCACAGAGAGACAGGGCTGGGTGACTTGGCCCCACAGAGAGACAGGGCTGGGTGACTTGGCCCCACAGAGAGACAGGGCTGGGTGACTTGGCCCTACAGAGGCACAGGGCTGGGCGACTTGGCCCCACAGAGACAGGGCTGGGTGACTTGGCCCCACAGAGAGACAGGGCTGGGTGACTTGGCCCCACAGAGAGACAGGGCTGGGTTACTTGGCCCCACAGAGAGACAGGGCTGGGTGACTTGGCCCCACAGAGAGACAGGGCTGGGTGACTTGGCCCCACAGAGGGACAGGGCTGGGTGACTTGGTCCCACAGAGGAACAGTGCTGGGTGACTTGGCCCCACAGAGAGACAGTGCTGGGTGACTTGGCCCCACAGAGAGACAGGGCCGGGTGACTTGGCCCCACAGAGGGACAGGGCTGGGTGACTTGGCCCCACAGAGGGACAGGGCTGGGTGACTTGGCCCCATAGAGACAGTGCTGGGTGACTTGGCCCCATAGAGACAGTGCTGGGTGACTTGGCCCCACAGAGGGACAGGGCCGGGTGACTTGGCCCCATAGAGACAGTGCTGGGTGACTTGGCCCCACAGAGAGACAGGGCCGGGTGACTTGGCCCCACAGAGGGACAGGGCTGGGTGACTTGGCCCCACAGAGAGACAGGGCTGGGTGACTTGGCCCCACAGAGACAGGGCTGGGTGACTTGGCCCCACAGAGACAGGGCTGGGTGACTTGGCCCCACAGAGAGACAGGGCTGGGTGACTTGGCCCCACAGAGAGACAGGGCTGGGTGACTTGGCCCCATAGAGAGACAGGGCTGGGTGACTTGGCCCCACAGAGGGACAGGGCTGGGTGACTTGGCCCCACAGAGACAGGGCTGGGTGACTTGGTCCCACAGAGGAACAGTGCTGGGTGACTTGGCCCCACAGAGAGACAGTGCTGGGTGACTTGGCCCCACAGAGAGACAGGGCCGGGTGACTTGGCCCCACAGAGGGACAGGGCTGGGTGACTTGGCCCCACAGAGGGACAGGGCTGGGTGACTTGGCCCCATAGAGACAGTGCTGGGTGACTTGGCCCCATAGAGACAGTGCTGGGTGACTTGGCCCCACAGAGGGACAGGGCCGGGTGACTTGGCCCCATAGAGACAGTGCTGGGTGACTTGGCCCCACAGAGAGACAGGGCCGGGTGACTTGGCCCCACAGAGGGACAGGGCTGGGTGACTTGGCCCCACAGAGAGACAGGGCTGGGTGACTTGGCCCCACAGAGAGACAGGGCTGGGTGACTTGGCCCCACAGAGGGACAGGGCTGGGTGACTTGGCCCCACAGAGAGACAGGGCTGGGTGACTTGGCCCCACAGAGAGACAGGGCTGGGTGACTTGGCCCCACAGAGAGACAGGGCTGGGTGACTTGGCCCCACAGAGACAATGCTGGGTGACTTGGCCCCACAGAGACAGGGCTGGGTGACTTGGCCCCACAGAGAGACAGGGCCGGGTGACTTGGCCCCATAGAGAGACAGGGCTGGGTGACTTGGCCCCACAGAGACAGGGCTGGGTGACTTGGCCCCACAGAGACAGGGCTGGGTGACTTGGCCCCACAGAGACAGGGCTGGGTGACTTGGCCCCACAGAGACAGGGCTGGGTGACTTGGCCCCACAGAGACAGGGCTGGGTGACTTGGCCCCACAGAGACAGGGCTGGGTGACTTGGCCCCACAGAGACAGGGCTGGGTGACTTGGCCCCACAGAGACAGGGCTGGGTGACTTGGCCCCACAGAGGGACAGGGCCGGGTGACTTGGCCCCATAGAGAGACAGGGCTGGGTGACTTGGCCCCACAGAGACAGGGCCGGGTGACTTGGCCCCATAGAGAGACAGGGCTGGGTGACTTGGCCCCACAGAGACAGGGCTGGGTGACTTGGCCCCACAGAGACAGGGCTGGGTGACTTGGCCCCACAGAGACAGGGCTGGGTGACTTGGCCCCACAGAGACAGGGCTGGGTGACTTGGCCCCACAGAGAGACATGGCTGGGTGACTTGACCCCACAGAGAGACAGGGCTGGGTGACTTGGCCCCACAGAGACAGGGCTGGGTGACTTGGCCCCACAGAGAGACAGGGCTGGGTGACTTGGCCCCACAGAGAGACAGGGCTGGGTGACTTGGCCCCACAGAGAGACAGGGCTGGGTGACTTGGCCCTACAGAGGCACAGGGCTGGGCGACTTGGCCCCACAGAGACAGGGCTGGGTGACTTGGCCCCACAGAGAGACAGGGCTGGGTGACTTGGCCCCACAGAGAGACAGGGCTGGGTTACTTGGCCCCACAGAGAGACAGGGCTGGGTGACTTGGCCCCACAGAGAGACAGGGCTGGGTGACTTGGCCCCACAGAGACAGGGCTGGGTGACTTGGCCCCACAGAGAGACAGGGCTGGGTGACTTGGCCCCACAGAGAGACAGGGCTGGGTGACTTGGCCCCACAGAGAGACAGGGCTGGGTGACTTGGCCCTACAGAGGCACAGGGCTGGGCGACTTGGCCCCACAGAGACAGGGCTGGGTGACTTGGCCCCACAGAGAGACAGGGCTGGGTGACTTGGCCCCACAGAGAGACAGGGCTGGGTGACTTGGCCCCACAGAGAGACAGGGCTGGGTGACTTGGCCCCACAGAGAGACAGGGCTGGGTGACTTGGCCCCACAGAGGGACAGGGCCGGGTGACTTGGCCCCACAGAGAGACAGGGCTGGGTGACTTGGCCCCACAGAGAGACAGGGCTGGGTGACTTGGCCCCACAAAGAGACAGGGCTGGGTGACTTGGCCCCACAGAGACAGGGCTGGGTGACTTGGCCCCACAGAGAGACAGGGCTGGGTGACTTGGCCCCACAGAGACAGGGCTGGGTGACTTGGCCCCACAGAGACAGGGCTGGGTGACTTGGCCCCACAGAGACAGGGCTGGGTGACTTGGCCCCATAGAGAGACAGGGCTGGGTGACTTGGCCCCACAGAGAGACATGGCTGGGTGACTTGACCCCACAGAGAGACAGGGCTGGGTGACTTGGCCCCACAGAGACAGGGCTGGGTGACTTGGCCCCACAGAGAGACAGGGCTGGGTGACTTGGCCCCACAGAGAGACAGGGCTGGGTGACTTGGCCCCACAGAGAGACAGGGCTGGGTGAGTTGGCCCTACAGAGGCACAGGGCTGGGTGACTTGGCCCCACAGAGACAGGGCTGGGTGACTTGGCCCCACAGAGAGACAGGGCTGGGTGACTTGGCCCCACAGAGAGACAGGGCTGGGTGACTTGGCCCCACAGAGAGACAGGGCTGGGTGACTTGGCCCCACAGAGAGACAGGGCTGGGTGACTTGGCCCTACAGAGGGACAGGGCCGGGTGACTTGGCCCCACAGAGAGACAGGGCTGGGTGACTTGGCCCCACAGAGAGACAGGGCTGGGTGACTTGGCCCTACAGAGGGACAGGGCCGGGTGACTTGGCCCCACAGAGACAGGGCTGGGTGACTTGGCCCTACAGAGGGACAGGGCCGGGTGACTTGGCCCCACAGAGAGACAGGGCTGGGTGACTTGGCCCCACAGAGCGACAGGGCTGGGTGACTTGGCCCCACAGAGCGACAGGGCTGGGTGACTTGGCCCCACAGAGAGACAGGGCTGGGTGACTTGGCCCCACAGAGACAGGGCTGGGTGACTTGGCCCCACAGAGACAGGGCTGGGTGACTTGGCCCCACAGAGACAGGGCTGGGTGACTTGGTCCCACAGAGACAGGGCTGGGTGACTTGGCCCCACAGAGAGACAGGGCTGGGTGACTTGGCCCCACAGAGAGACAGGGCTGGGTGACTTGGCCCCACAGAGAGACAGGGCCGGGTGACTTGGCCCCATAGAGAGACAGGGCTGGGTGACTTGGCCCACAGAGACAGGGCTGGGTGACTTGGCCCCACAGAGACAGGGCTGGGTGACTTGGCCCCACAGAGACAGGGCTGGGTGACTTGGCCCCACAGAGACAGGGCTGGGTGACTTGGCCCCACAGAGGGACAGGGCCGGGTGACTTGGCCCCACAGAGAGACAGGGCCGGGTGACTTGGCCCCATAGAGAGACAGGGCTGGATGACTTGGCCCCACAGAGACAGGGCTGGGTGACTTGGCCCCACAGAGACAGGGCTGGGTGACTTGGCCCCACAGAGACAGGGCTGGGTGACTTGGCCCCACAGAGAGACAGGGCCGGGTGACTTGGCCCCATAGAGAGACAGGGCTGGGTGACTTGGCCCCACAGAGACAGGGCTGGGTGACTTGGCCCCACAGAGACAGGGCTGGGTGACTTGGCCCCTTAGAGAGACAAGGCTGGGTGACTTGGCCCCACAGAGACAGGGCTGGGTGACTTGGCCCCACAGAGACAGGGCTGGGTGACTTGGCCCCACAGAGACAGGGCTGGGTGACTTGGCCCCACAGAGGGACAGGGCCGGGTGACTTGGCCCCACAGAGAGACAGGGCCGGGTGACTTGGCCCCATAGAGAGACAGGGCTGGGTGACTTGGCCCCACAGAGGGACAGGGCTGGGTGACTTGGCCCCACAGAGACAGGGCTGGGTGACTTGGTCCCACAGAGGGACAGTGCTGGGTGACTTGGCCCCACAGAGAGACAGTGCTGGGTGACTTGGCCCCACAGAGAGACAGGGCCGGGTGACTTGGCCCCACAGAGGGACAGGGCTGGGTGACTTGGCCCCACAGAGGGACAGGGCTGGGTGACTTGGCCCCATAGAGACAGTGCTGGGTGACTTGGCCCCATAGAGACAGTGCTGGGTGACTTGGCCCCACAGAGGGACAGGGCCGGGTGACTTGGCCCCATAGAGACAGTGCTGGGTGACTTGGCCCCACAGAGAGACAGGGCCGGGTGACTTGGCCCCACAGAGGGACAGGGCTGGGTGACTTGGCCCCACAGAGAGACAGGGCTGGGTGACTTGGCCCCACAGAGAGACAGGGCTGGGTGACTTGGCCCCACAGAGGGACAGGGCTGGGTGACTTGGCCCCACAGAGAGACAGGGCTGGGTGACTTGGCCCCACAGAGAGACAGGGCTGGGTGACTTGGCCCCACAGAGAGACAGGGCTGGGTGACTTGGCCCCACAGAGACAATGCTGGGTGACTTGGCCCCACAGAGACAGGGCTGGGTGACTTGGCCCCACAGAGAGACAGGGCCGGGTGACTTGGCCCCATAGAGAGACAGGGCTGGGTGACTTGGCCCCACAGAGACAGGGCTGGGTGACTTGGCCCCACAGAGACAGGGCTGGGTGACTTGGCCCCACAGAGACAGGGCTGGGTGACTTGGCCCCACAGAGACAGGGCTGGGTGACTTGGCCCCACAGAGACAGGGCTGGGTGACTTGGCCCCACAGAGACAGGGCTGGGTGACTTGGCCCCACAGAGGGACAGGGCCGGGTGACTTGGCCCCATAGAGAGACAGGGCTGGGTGACTTGGCCCCACAGAGACAGGGCCGGGTGACTTGGCCCCATAGAGAGACAGGGCTGGGTGACTTGGCCCCACAGAGACAGGGCTGGGTGACTTGGCCCCACAGAGACAGGGCTGGGTGACTTGGCCCCACAGAGACAGGGCTGGGTGACTTGGCCCCACAGAGACAGGGCTGGGTGACTTGGCCCCACAGAGACAGGGCTGGGTGACTTGGCCCCACAGAGACAGGGCTGGGTGACTTGGCCCCACACAGACAGGGCTGGGTGACTTGGCCCCATAGAGAGACAGGGCTGGGTGACTTGGCCCCACAGAGAGACATGGCTGGGTGACTTGACCCCACAGAGAGACAGGGCTGGGTGACTTGGCCCCACAGAGACAGGGCTGGGTGACTTGGCCCCACAGAGAGACAGGGCTGGGTGACTTGGCCCCACAGAGAGACAGGGCTGGGTGACTTGGCCCCACAGAGAGACAGGGCTGGGTGACTTGGCCCTACAGAGGCACAGGGCTGGGTAACTTGGCCCCACAGAGACAGGGCTGGGTGACTTGGCCCCACAGAGAGACAGGGCTGGGTGACTTGGCCCCACAGAGAGACAGGGCTGGGTGACTTGGCCCCACAGAGAGACAGGGCTGGGTGACTTGGCCCCACAGAGAGACAGGGCTGGGTGACTTGGCCCTACAGAGGGACAGGGCCGGGTGACTTGGCCCCACAGAGAGACAGGGCTGGGTGACTTGGCCCCACAGAGAGACAGGGCTGGGTGACTTGGCCCCACAAAGAGACAGGGCTGGGTGACTTGGCCCCACAGAGACAGGGCTGGGTGACTTGGCCCCACAGAGAGACAGGGCTGGGTGACTTGGCCCCACAGAGACAGGGCTGGGTGACTTGGCCCCACAGAGACAGGGCTGGGTGACTTGGCCCCACAGAGACAGGGCTGGGTGACTTGGCCCCATAGAGAGACAGGGCTGGGTGACTTGGCCCCACAGAGAGACATGGCTGGGTGACTTGACCCCACAGAGAGACAGGGCTGGGTGACTTGGCCCCACAGAGACAGGGCTGGGTGACTTGGCCCCACAGAGAGACAGGGCTGGGTGACTTGGCCCCACAGAGAGACAGGGCTGGGTGACTTGGCCCCACAGAGAGACAGGGCTGGGTGAGTTGGCCCTACAGAGGCACAGGGCTGGGTGACTTGGCCCCACAGAGACAGGGCTGGGTGACTTGGCCCCACAGAGAGACAGGGCTGGGTGACTTGGCCCCACAGAGAGACAGGGCTGGGTGACTTGGCCCTACAGAGAGACAGGGCTGGGTGACTTGGCCCCACAGAGAGACAGGGCTGGGTGACTTGGCCCACAGAGACAGGGCTGGGTGACTTGGCCCCACAGAGAGACAGGGCTGGGTGACTTGGCCCCACAGAGACAGGGCTGGGTGACTTGGCCCTACAGAGGGACAGGGCCGGGTGACTTGGCCCCACAGAGAGACAGGGCTGGGTGACTTGGCCCTACAGAGGGACAGGGCCGGGTGACTTGGCCCCACAGAGACAGGGCTGGGTGACTTGGCCCCACAGAGACAGGGCTGGGTGACTTGGCCCCACAGAGACAGGGCTGGGTGACTTGGCCCCACAGAGACAGGGCTGGGTGACTTGGCCCCATAGAGAGACAGGGCTGGGTGACTTGGCCCCACAGAGAGACATGGCTGGGTGACTTGACCCCACAGAGAGACAGGGCTGGGTGACTTGGCCCCACAGAGACAGGGCTGGGTGACTTGGCCCCACAGAGAGACAGGGCTGGGTGACTTGGCCCCACAGAGAGACAGGGCTGGGTGACTTGGCCCCACAGAGAGACAGGGCTGGGTGACTTGGCCCTACAGAGGCACAGGGCTGGGTGACTTGGCCCCACAGAGACAGGGCTGGGTGACTTGGCCCCACAGAGAGACAGGGCTGGGTGACTTGGCCCCACAGAGAGACAGGGCTGGGTGACTTGGCCCCACAGAGAGACAGGGCTGGGTGACTTGGCCCCACAGAGAGACAGGGCTGGGTGACTTGGCCCTACAGAGGGACAGGGCCGGGTGACTTGGCCCCACAGAGAGACAGGGCTGGGTGACTTGGCCCCACAGAGAGACAGGGCTGGGTGACTTGGCCCCACAAAGAGACAGGGCTGGGTGACTTGGCCCCACAGAGACAGGGCTGGGTGACTTGGCCCCACAGAGAGACAGGGCTGGGTGACTTGGCCCCACAGAGACAGGGCTGGGTGACTTGGCCCCACAGAGACAGGGCTGGGTGACTTGGCCCCACAGAGACAGGGCTGGGTGACTTGGCCCCATAGAGAGACAGGGCTGGGTGACTTGGCCCCACAGAGAGACATGGCTGGGTGACTTGACCCCACAGAGAGACAGGGCTGGGTGACTTGGCCCCACAGAGACAGGGCTGGGTGACTTGGCCCCACAGAGAGACAGGGCTGGGTGACTTGGCCCCACAGAGAGACAGGGCTGGGTGACTTGGCCCCACAGAGAGACAGGGCTGGGTGAGTTGGCCCTACAGAGGCACAGGGCTGGGTGACTTGGCCCCACAGAGACAGGGCTGGGTGACTTGGCCCCACAGAGAGACAGGGCTGGGTGACTTGGCCCCACAGAGAGACAGGGCTGGGTGACTTGGCCCCACAGAGAGACAGGGCTGGGTGACTTGGCCCCACAGAGAGACAGGGCTGGGTGACTTGGCCCACAGAGACAGGGCTGGGTGACTTGGCCCCACAGAGAGACAGGGCTGGGTGACTTGGCCCCACAGAGACAGGGCTGGGTGACTTGGCCCTACAGAGGGACAGGGCCGGGTGACTTGGCCCCACAGAGAGACAGGGCTGGGTGACTTGGCCCTACAGAGGGACAGGGCCGGGTGACTTGGCCCCACAGAGAGACAGGGCCGGGTGACTTGGCCCTACAGAGGGACAGGGCCGGGTGACTTGGCCCCACAGAGAGACAGGGCTGGGTGACTTGGCCCCACAGAGGGACAGGGCTGGGTGACTTGGCCCTACAGAGAGACAGGGCTGGGTGACTTGGCCCCACAGAGAGACATGGCTGGGTGACTTGACCCCACAGAGAGACAGGGCTGGGTGACTTGGCCCCACAGAGACAGGGCTGGGTGACTTGGCCCCACAGAGAGACAGGGCTGGGTGACTTGGCCCCACAGAGAGACAGGGCTGGGTGACTTGGCCCCACAGAGAGACAGGGCTGGGTGACTTGGCCCCACAGAGAGACAGGGCTGGGTGACTTGGCCCACAGAGACAGGGCTGGGTGACTTGGCCCCACAGAGAGACAGGGCTGGGTGACTTGGCCCCACAGAGACAGGGCTGGGTGACTTGGCCCTACAGAGGGACAGGGCCGGGTGACTTGGCCCCACAGAGAGACAGGGCTGGGTGACTTGGCCCTACAGAGGGACAGGGCCGGGTGACTTGGCCCCACAGAGAGACAGGGCCGGGTGACTTGGCCCTACAGAGGGACAGGGCCGGGTGACTTGGCCCCACAGAGAGACAGGGCTGGGTGACTTGGCCCCACAGAGAGACAGGGCTGGGTGACTTTGCCCCACAGAGACAGGGCTGGGTGACTTGGCCCCACAGAGAGACAGGGCTGGGTGACTTGGCTCCACAGAGACAGGGCTGGGTGACTTGGCTCCACAGAGACAGGGCTGGGTGACTTGGCCCCACAGAGACACAGGGCTGGGTGACTTGGCCCCACAGAGAGACAGGGCTGGGTGACTTGGCCCTACAGAGGGACAGGGCCGGGTGACTTGGCCCCACAGAGAGACAGGGCTGGGTGACTTGGCCCCACAGAGACACAGGGCTGGGTGACTTGGCCCCACAGAGAGACAGGGCTGGGTGACTTGGCCCCACAGAGACAATGCTGGGTGACTTGGCCCTACAGAGGGACAGGGCCGGGTGACTTGGCCCCACAGAGAGACAGGGCTGGGTGACTTGGCCCCACAGATAGACAATGTGAAGCGCTTGGGGCCCATCGGAAAAGCAGGGGAGCAGGGGCAGGCACCAAAGAGAGCTTTGTATAATTGTGCAGGCAGTGTCTAAGACTTGGGACTCTTATTTGCATGGACGGGCAGTGTGAGGAGTCTGGAGCACATGCATGGAGAGCGTGAGGCGGTTGGGAGACTGCGTCGCGAGGACCCCGGGCCCACAAAGGGCAGGCGAAACTGGCAAGGGGGCCTTAAATGGGCCACCCAGTGAATGACGTCACAACATGTCTCCAAGCCCAGGGTGACGTCATTAAATAAAGCAATGTTCCAGAGCGCCTATGGTGGGCGATTGATATCGAAGAAGGACTCCGTGGTAAAGAGCGCTGCTTTCTCTGTTCGCTACTATGGACGCCCCTTTAAGCAGGCCCTGAGAGGAGCTTGAGCCCCCCAGGACGCAGTCAGGATCACCCCCTGCACGGAGGACTTTACCACACAGCACCTTGACGCCAGCTCCCGTCACAGGCGCTACAGGTCAGCACCTGGCAGCCAATGGCATTTGATGCCGCAAAGCTCACTTTGAGAACGGCATAGGCAGTGCTTTAAATGGGCCGGTACTCACCGGTACTGAGTACCGGCACTTCTGAATTTTCAGGCCCACAGTACTGGCACTTCTCATTAGCCAAGGGAGAGTACCGGTACCCTAATAAACGGGACTGCAGGCTCCGGTTATGTCTCTCCCATTGCACAGGATAGATGCAGCTCTGAGAGTATGCCGGAGAGTAGATAGTATTGTGCCAAACAACAACAAATAACAGTATGGCATTCAAAAGCAGCAAATATTACAAAACGCCGAACTGTTCACATATATTGTTCATGTGTTTTGACAGTGGTTGCTCCTGGTACAGAATTCATTATGTATCATCATATGTTGCTCTTAGCCCCGCCCCTTGCCACACCTCTAGCTCATATTAATGAGTACCTGCACTTATTTTTTCCCATTTAAAGCACTGGGCATAGACTCCTGTTTCTTCTATCTAGCGCTCTCTAGCGCCGTGACACGCCAAGCACATATCGGCGCTATTTATAAAAAATAATAATAACACCAGTAGCAGCCCCCAGTCTGCTCACATACGCAAACCTCACAAAAAGAGTGCGTGTGCGGGCGTGAGTGTCGTATGTGCCGGCGCTGTCACGAATGACGCTCGTGCCAGGAAACAACCGCGTCAGAAAAAGCATCTTCCACCCACAGGCCTATCCTGCCTCAGATGGAGCAGCTTTTGCAACGCCCCCAAAACGAACAGAACCTTGGCCGGCCTGCAGCAGGCGCACGGTACAATGTACACCAGGCTCATCTGCGGCGGCCAGCTGAAACAACATACATGTGCAAGTATGTGTGAGGCTGAAACCACGGCGGGGTCCTGCCGAGGAGCCCAGGCGAAGGATTCCTCTGCCAGAGGTGTTCAGAGAGCCGATTTTACGCATAACCACTCACTGTGTGGCTGGCTTCCGGGTAGACTTGGTGTAGGCCAGGAAACCACTGTGGGGGCGACAGCACAAAATAGATTATAGAGACGTAAACTTTTCTTTAAGTGTCTTTCCTCCAAATAGGGCACAGATCTGCCCCTTCTGGGCAAACGTGGACACGTCGGTGTATGTACGTCACCTGGTATGCATTTTTCATTTTTTATGTACTATTTCAGGATTATGTGGTCTGAGATCCATACATCACTAGTGTATGGCCGTGAATCGCAGGCAATAATTGATGGGCATTGAGTCAGGCCTGTGAATTATGGGGAAGCCAAACAAAACGTGACTACTTTTGACAAAAAAACCCTAAAACCTCACGATAGTCACTGGTTAAGGGCTGTGCACACGCGTGAAAGCTCAGCCAGGTGTCTGCCCATGGTCTCGCACGTGACATTACAGATGACGCGGCCATTGGTGAATGATGTCACAATAGATCTCAAAACCCCAGATGACATCATCAGATCAGGGAACACTCAAGGAAGCCTGTAATTGGTGGGTATTAGGGGTGCGGCCTGGATACTGGATGGCTCCTTTAAGTCAACATTGACATCAGTGATTCATACCCCACCCTCTTTGCGACTAAGCCACGTACACACTCTCAGTCAATCACCTAGAAAGCCTCTAATCACCAGCCAGCCTCATAATCATCTAGTTATTCTCTCACTCAATCTGTATCCAGACCATTACCGCACACATTCACCCACTCATTCACCTGCACAACCACTAAATCACCCATTCAACCATCAACTGATTACATTTCTCACTCACCCTTTCTTTAGCTAAGCCACTTAGGAACTCACCCACTTAGCAACAGAGTTAATAAACCACCCAACCACCTACTGACTCACCTTCTCACTCACTCGCTCACTCACTCACTCACTCACTCACTCACTCACTCACTCACTCACTCACTCACTCTCTCACTCTCTCTCACTCACTCACTCACTCACTCACTCACTCACTCACTCACTCACTCACTCTCTCACTCTCTCACTCACTCACTCACTCACTCTCTCACTCACTCACTCACCCTCTCACAACAATTGTTCTTCATCCTTCCCTTTCAGATATGTTGAAAGTTGATGGTATTTTGGTTCCATCACATATGAGACTGGTGCTGGCAAGCCACTGAGTGGGATCGTTATACATGGCATTGCATGACGTCACCAGTGATGTCACTGATGATGCTGTTCGTGATTACACACTGTGTAATGCCATTCACAGCGCCCTGGATGGGTACTTCATAATAGTAGGAAATATTACCTAATACATTTGTCAGCTTTCTAAATTTATGTCAAATATACAACAGCAAGCTTAATTCTTTGGTGGAAAGTGCACATTTTTTATGATTTGCATTTGCCATGTTGTGCTGTAGTTGCTAGCACGCTGTGATATTGCTGTGTACAGGACACCCGGTGTGCGGTGCACTCAGTGGCTGGGGATGCACAGGACACAGTGTGTGACTCCCCCTGTGTCACATGCAAGGGACAAAGCCGCCCTCCCTCCCCTCTGCAGGGAAGTGCAGGTGCCAGGGTACACAGTGCAAGGGCAGAGAATATGCCTCGTATGCAAGCCCTCCAGGGGATGACCTTTGGCCTTGCCCTGCACATGCTACATACAGTGAACCAGAGTGCCCACATGGCATGGCTTTTGGATGCCTCTTCTGTGTGTCACATTCAGGGGCATCAGGCACAGGGGACGTGGCCACTGGCCTTTGTCAAGCACCCTAGTGCACGGCCTTCAGCACCGCCTTCTGCATGGTTCCCGCAGGGTCAGAAGAACTATCCGGCATATACCACCATCATATATATATATATACCATCATCACCATATGCACACTGCATAGAGAAGCATATGGACGCCTGGGGTCACGCCCTGCACACACTGGTAAGTGCATACTATGTGTCAATTTAAAATCGGTTGCGGCCATGGCCAATACGAAGTACAGCATGGCCCTGAAGTGCCCAGGTGTGTGAACCTGAGCATTAATCCTCAGACTCTTATTTGGGTTCACAGATCTCAAAAGTGTGGTTTAAAGCTCGCCTTGAGTGTCTGAAAAAAATCAAATATTTGTGTAACTTCACCCTAAGTAATTGTCAGAACTTGGGGCCATGGAGCTAAAGACCTGTTCCCTGTTCTGAAGTGCAAAACAGAGCCCTATGCCACTGTCCTGCAGCACGAGGGTCTTTCCCAGGGGCAGGAAATACTAACCTGAAGTCCAAGGTGCAACCAGACCATTGCCAGATCTGAAAATAACATCCCTGAAACTAAGATGACGGAGGACTGAAACATTGTACCTGGCTTCGGCCAATTAGATTTCGAGATCGAAAAGATGAGTCAATAGATTCTATATAATGTTATCCTTTTATTTTAAGGACTTCCAAAACTGCTGGAAAGACATGCACCAAACTTCTGATTTCAGGTGACATTTGGCAGACAGCTGTGCTGCTCTTTTTACTCACTTGCTACCTGCAAATTCCCTGAGGACTTTGAAAATCATACCCTCAAGGCTGTTTCTACCCCTCTCTTACATCGTTTCTCTTGGACTAACGGCTTTGCTGGAACAAATTTAGGGGGAGAATCATTGTTTTGGGAGATATGTCTGTAGCTTCAAGCAATCAAAAAATGTAGCGCTTCAAATGCTCTTTCTTTTGGAAATTAGATGAAACCCTGACTACATCATTTTATTGCGCCAGCATCCGGGACAGTAACCACAGAGATCATTTTACATTGGGATATCATTTCCCCTAAACATTTGGGAGTGTGGACTATGACTGTACACATCGCACTTGACTAAGGCATGTGGTGTAATTATTTTTGTGGGGGAGGGGTGGACGTACAGTGATTGGATCAAATGCTCGCATTGTGCATGCTCCATATATTGTAATATAAACAATTATGGGACAGATGAGTTTCAAAAGCATAGTTTAGTCTGCTTATTCCCTTCCTGGACAGAGTTTTCATCCCACCCGCTTGTGGTGTAATAAAGTGGTTAAGTTTGTATTTGTTTGTTTTACAGTGAAATCTGCTTCTTAGAAACTTTGCCAATTAGTTTTTAGTTTTGCATGTATCTCTTTTGCTACTACAAAGTAACTGTCTGGGATAATATTATTTTAAGCCAATTGTTTGTTCTGCTGAGACAAAAGCTCCCAGTAGAAGTGGTTTATAAAACAATAAATAAATTTAAAATGTCTTGAGAAGAAAGAGACACAACATGAATACTCTTGAGAAACAAGGGGTAAAGCAACTAAGGGTAAAGTTGGAGACTCTGTAGGGCCTCTGTGTTAAGATCAGACTGAGGACTGTGCACACTTGATGGACATGGAAGACCCTCTGACTTCCAATAAAATGTTTCTATTCTGGAGAACAAGGTGGCTTCGCGGGAAGCTATACGGGAGGAGTCTCCGGGCGAATATATGCCTGAGATCTTTTTATTCGGAACATCTTTCCTTGCATGTAAGAACACTGATCAATGGAGACCACCGCTTCTTAGAATTGAAACTAGTAATCCCAGAGAGCGACAGTCCGGTGCAACCTCCATGCTTTTGGTCCATAAAATAGATGGGTGCATACGGTACGCGTAGATGCTAGGGTTGCACAGCATTAAGCCAGAACTTGGAATTTACAGATCCAGACAATTCCCTGGCATTGAATTCAACCCAACTACTGTCAATTCTCCTGGGTCCTGATTCAGGCTAATAACATTTCAAAGTGACTGCTTCATTTTTTTGGAACATGGGGAAAAATGTTCTGCTGCAGGAAATCAGCCAGAGGCGGTTATTGCGCCGAGACTTGGTGGAGAAAATTGAGGCTAATTAAAGAGTGACGAAATTTATTGCTAATGCTGGCAAAAAGGGATTTCTTTCTCCTCTTTGTGGCTGCGCTGGGACCTAGTGTTGTGCGAAAGAAATTGTCAGAAATAGTAAGTGTTTCTGCCGGGGCGCCACAAGGGAGCATTTTGTGAAATGCGGCAAGCACGCCATCTCTCAATAAGACCTTCCCCGGGGAAATAATGTGCAGATAAAAAGCGACGGCGCTCGGGGACGGTATACAAGGTTAAGTCAATGTAGCCGGATCATCAGTGGAGCAGGGATGGGGAGATGAAACCTGGAGTCTCCGTGGACTTGGGGGTACGTGGAGAGATATGTCCGCTGGCGAAGCGGCATGATGTCCTCTGAATAGAGTTATGTCTTTGAGGATGCTCTGAGAAAAACTCTTTAGTGCTCTAAGGCACTACCGATCACTCACAAGGGGATACTTCGCTTCCTAGTACCTATAACCTCTATGGTAGGTCTGTAAACCGAGGGATAGTTCAGCTGTTTTGGGTCAATTCCTGTAAAGTGTATTTCAATATGGGAATAGCTTAGCTGTACCCCATAAGATCTGCATAACCAGAATAGTAGCCCTTATTACGTATTTATTTATTTATTTATTTATTTTTGCAGTTTTATGTGTCTCTAACTAGGGACAAGGGCACTGGAGTGCTGTATATGAGCACCAGTTACATTCCACAAGGTCAGATTCATATTTTGGGTTTTTAGGCACAGGGAGATTAAGTGCTTTGCCTGAATCACAGTGTGTTGAGCGGACGCCGGGACTCAAACCTGGTTCCCTAGTTCCAAAGTCGGCAGCTCTGGCCATAATGCCACATCCTCCTCCATCTAGCTTAGGCCGAAAAGTCGCACTATATCTCTAACCGCTCTGGGTAATACCCCTCTAACCATTAGCTGGAGCTTATCTGTCTACGCCAATGAGAATTGAGTAATCGGAGTTATAGCTCTGCTATGCAGTGTCTAAATGACATGTGTAACGTGAGCGATAGCTCTGCTCTCTAAAGTCTCAGTCTGTAATTTCAGTGCAAGATAATAAGGGGTAGTCTTTTCATTTGAGAACCAAGACGAGCAGTCTCTGTAAACCTGAGTCGCTCTCCTGTTTGAGGAGTCAGCCTGCAATGTCTGTGTATCCCGAGAGATAGCTCTGCTTCAGAGACGTGAGCTTTAAAGATCTGTGTAAACTCAGCAACACTCATCCTGTTGGCAGTCTGAGCTTGATAGAGCCTTGTAGCCTATGGTAGGGGTGGAAAGGGGGTGCTGCTGTTTAAGGCCTCAGCTCACTAAAGCTGTATATTCGAGGGATAGCACCGCTGCCTCACACCCTGACTTGGTTACTGAGGCCCCAAGCACATGTGTAAAACGAAAATAAGTTTGTTCCCTGGGTGTACTGGCAATGCAGAATGCTTCCGTACATGAGCGTCCATAGCGAGGCGCTATATGAAAAGTATACTTTTTATTTAGACTCATGCTTTGTTATGTTAACCCCTTCTCTGCGTGGAGGGGGGGGTAATTCCCCTGCTGTGCTGGGGGCGCGGACAGCGGCCGGTGCTGATGACGAGCTCAGCTCGTCATCGGCCACAGTGCTCGTGTGCTGATGACGAGCTCAGCTCGTCACGGCCACGCCCGTTCCTTAGAACGCTCAGCACAGCAGGGGAATTATCCCCGCGTGTGAGCGTTCTAACGGCCATGGCGAGCTCAGCTCGTCATCAGCACACGAGCACCGTGGCTGATGACGAGCGCAGCTCGTCATCAGCATGGGAGGGGTTAATAAATGTGTAAAGTGCACTGTTATCCTCAGGTTTCCTGGTGTTCGGTAGGTATAGGTATTCTGTACTGCCTCCTGACCACAATAAAACCCTCATTATGAGCGGTTACGGTTCACCTGAAGCAATAACTGGGCGGGAGTACGTCCTCCACAATGACAAGTGTCTTGTTCTGCAGCTTCAGCACCAGATAATGCTGGGCCCAGAAATTCTAGACTTCCTTTCACTGGGCCTGTGTGAAGCTGAACAGTGCCACCCTTGCACGACCCGCACAGCCACCCTGAATATGCTTCAAGCTTACATGATGAAACCTGCCCTGACCCCCTTTTCTGGCCTTCCACTGGGTGGGTACGGCTCCAACCAGCCCTCTTCCTGATACTTTCCACCTGCACAGAACAACAGGTGAAAAAACACAGGCTTCAGCTCTCTCCCCAGAAACGGGGAAACTCCCGCGTCAACCAACCCGGTTCTTGTGGTATTCTGTTGTAAATATGATTTCATGCTTTGTAATGTTTTATAGTCTTTCTACAGTCTTACTTGTTACTCATACTTAGAATGCTTCTGTGTTCTGTGTTTTATGATCTCACTTAGCTGATGTTCCAGTCTTGGCAGTTAGAGCCTGGTCAGCTGGTGAGATACATGTAGTTTATCTGTGCTGCAATTAAACCCTTGTCATGAGAGCAAACCCATAATCTGTGGATTTTGGAGTGAGAATACCGTCCAGAATAGGGAATTCTGGCTTTGCAGTATCCCACACCAACATCCATCGAACTGGTAATTAGGGTTGCGACTTGTTCGGTTTCCTACCTGTACCACTAGTATTTTAATGTCTCAGCTGATACAAAAATAAGCAAAATCCCCTAAAGGTGAGATTTTCAGCCTTCTTCTGTACAATACTTCAAACAGGAAATATAAATAGAAACCACTTTAAAATATGTTCCAGAGATGCGTTAACGATCCCTGACTAATAATTAAAGTAAACAAAGGCAGGAAGGTCATATTACAAGTGAATTCAGACAGATTTGTTAAGAGTCCTATTTAGCCAACTCTTAAAACAACAACCAACGTACAGTATTTTTCTCTTGGAAAGATGGCAAATCTACCCCGTAATGAAGGCCTAACACTATTCAACCCATACACCCTTTAACGAGGAGGGGTCCTCGCTATGAAATGGAGGGCGCTGTAAACCCTGCTACTTCCTTTTCCATACATGCCAGGAATCGATCAGGAGACACCCAATTTTTATAAGCCAAAAATAGCTTTGAGCCAAAAATAGTTTGGCTGTCTCGCACTTGAAAAATTGCCTCTGTTTTAATAGAAGTCAATGGGGGAAAATACATTCTCCAGATAATTGTTTTTAAATCTCCCACTTTCCTCTTCTAAAATGTTGGCATGTATGCTTTACCGCCAAAGGAGAACCTGAAAATACGGTGGCCTGTAGGCCGCCATGTTGTCTCGGGGCAGACCTGTCTTCCATCTCCTGTGCCCCAGACAGGGCTGCGGATGAGCAGGCGGGCGCCCACCACGCCCCTGCCTGTCAGGCACGCACCTCCACACCCCTGCCTGTCAGGTACGCACCCTACGTAAACAGGACCCGCCAGAGGCCGGGGGATCATGTGCCCGGACCGGACCCCGAGGCCCACGGCGGCGGGCTAGGGATGACTGAGCTGAGCAAATACACCTGAGCCCTGGAGGGACGGCGCAGAACCCAGCCAAGCCGCAAAACCTCTCCCACGGAGGCCGGCATGCTGAACCGACCTACGGCGAGCCCTCGGGCCCAATCTTACACCACCCTGGGTTAGAGCTCAGGAAGAACCAGTGCGTCTGCGCCTGTCCCTCCAGGCGGGTTAGCCTGAGTACTGAGGGGCTGTGGTAAAAGTGCAGAAGTGTAACCAGAGAGAGGAAGGCCTGTCTCTGAGGAGAGAGAGTAGAGGTGGGTATGGAGAATTAATCATCAAAGAGGTGTGTGTGTGTGTGTGTGTGTGTGTGTGTGTGTGTGTGTGTGTGTGTGTGTGTGTGTGTGTGTGTGTGTGTGCGTGGGTTTGTGTTACTATCCTTGTGGGGACTTGGGTGTGATAACACACTCACGCTGTGGGGACTTGATTGCACTGTGGGGACCTGAACCCAGGTCCCCACAAGGTAATGTCCTTTAAATGATAAAAAATGGCTTCAGGAACATCTGTGTCAATTTTTACAACTTTTTAAAAAATTGTCTTGTGGGGACCTGTGTTTCAGAAAGTGTGTTTATATTTTTGCTCCCTCTGCCCCCATAGACAGGAGGCGGTACTGCAGTCTTAAACACACTTTGCATTTAAACACACTTTGTTCACCAGGAACTTAAGTTAGCAGCAGAAAGCACAGATATTTCAAGGGAAAAGCTGCAAAACCCGGGGTTAAAACATATTTTTCATGCAAACTAACATTTTCCCCATTTAATAAAGTAAAACTTTATTTACATGAAAATTTTGAATTCAGACTATTTGAGTTTAAAAATTGTTAAACATTGTTACAAGCAATTTGGATACAATTTGAATCCCAGATTACATCACTATTGTGGTATGATCCTTATCTGAAATTAAATAATGACGGTGCATTAAAACATGATTCAATATAAACTGATCTGATTGTTTTTTACAAATTTGATTACATAATAATATACACTTTGGAATACGTTCTTAAGATGATGGCTAGATGAGTGAGTGCCTAGAGTTGCATTGTGTGAACAGCTATGCTCTCTCAGATGACGAACTGCAGTAATGTCATGCCTACAGCAATGGGAAGTTTCATGTTAACAGAAAAGCATGTTCTTAGAAATTAGTGACATTCTTAAAAAATATATTCAAATATTGCCATAAGTTGAAATTACATTTAATTGAATTGCTTAATTTTAAAACTGTTCCTAATGCTTTACAAATTAAATCAGCTTCAATCCCATAGATGGGTGAAGAACAGTCATATAACAAGCATTGGCAAAGCCAACAGGTGTCACCTATGAGACTCTGATATATATCAACCGTAGTGAAGTAGGTGCAGAGGCACAGACTCCTGGTTCACCCTAATTAGTGGGTATGTTTTAAAAGTCAAAAAAGGGGAGGTGGATAGGAGACCAAATCCCTAGCTTGCATTTGGGCTCACAGTGCCCTTACTACTGCATTGGCACCCACACTTATTACTGTTTGGACTTAGTGCTTCAGCTAAGGTGCAAAGTTCTGCTGTAAAATGGGCACCCTCATGTTGATGTCCACTTCAATTTGCCCTTCCTTTGTATTTAAATATAGTTTGCCTTCCAAGATCATACTAGTTTAACTACAACATACTGCAGTAGCATAGGCTGTGCTCAACCGCCTGCCTTATAAGTGAGAAGGTATTCAAGTCGGAAGGGTGGAGAGGATGTGGCGTTATGCTAGAGCTGCAAACTTCAAACTCAATTCTTGACGTTAGCTTGACATCCTGTGATTCTGGTCAAATCACTTAATTTCCCTGTGCCTAAAGAAATTGTACATGACTTAACTGGTGCTCATGTAAAGTGCTTCAAAGTGGAGTGACACAAGCTCAGCACCGGTGGGAATGAGGTATTTACAGAAGTATGTGAGAAGCGGCTTCTGTTGCTTCACCATGAGAACTTTTGTGGGGGTTAAGTCTATTAATGCAACCACAGCCATGGGTGAGGATGATATAGACTACTGCTCAGGTCTCGAGATTTGTCCTGAGGTAGCTTCAGCCTGTTACACATCAGTACTAGACCTACTGAGAAGATGAACTGCATGTGTGTTTACATTCCTTTCTCTTTCCTTCAATTGGGAATGTTACTATCATCTGCCTGGAGAAGAAACTCAGGCAGGGCTTCAGGGCAATGACCCTTGCACATAACAAATTTCCCATTAACAAGTGAATAGGCCGGTGCACCTGAACCTTCTGAAGTTGATTCCACTCCCATAGTGGGAGATGGGCCCTGCTGGTAACCGCATACCTCTGGGAAGAGAAGTAGTATGTGTTGTGTCTGACCTAGGACCTTGAAAGCAACTAGTCAGGGAATGATGCATCCAAAACAGAGGGCCTCACTGATCAAAAACATTTGCTCATGGCATAACATACTTCAATATCAAAATGTCTGGAGCACATAATTGCTGTACACAACTGAACTATTTTAACTACTCAAAGCCCTTACTAAACACTTATTCTGTATAAAATGACTCAATCTTGGAGAGCCTCATACTCCACCCAAGAGACGAAAGGCTTTCACTGCAGACATAGGATGCATAAAGTATGGACAAGTATATCACATTAAGGTGGTGAAAAGTGTCTTGTTTAGAAGTGAAACATTTATTTGCCATAATATGTTTTCTATGATCATATTGGTCAGCAGTTGGGAGAAGAGATTGTGGGTTTTGCTTAACTGCAGGCTATAAAGAGTGTTTATAGGTTTTGGAGGCCTATCTTTAGCAAGGAATCTACCATACGTATATTGGAATTGAAGCATGAATGTTGCTGTAAATAGACTGTCATTTAAGGAGGGCAGTACTTTTTAAAACGAGGGACTACACTTAATATTTTGGGTAAGCCTAGAAAATTATTGGTATGCATCTAAGAAGAAAGAGCCATAGGTATGGATATGGGTGTGGGCAGAAAACAGGAGATGTTTGTCTGTTTTGGAATGTAATTGTGCTCTATTACCTACAGCTCATACCCTAGCATGGAAATAGTCTAAGTTAGTGGCTAAGCTGTAGACAGTATATTATAAATATTACATCTATTATAAATACAGCCATGATTTGCTCGCATTTTGATCATGTACTCGTGTGACATTGAGGGGGATTCAATCAACTTTGCCACATAAAATGATTGATGTGTCAAACATTGATGTGAGTGCAGCACCAAATTCTCTGCTTTGTGGTCACAAACCCACTATCAGGGTGGGAACATTTCAAAGGCAACTGGAAGCCACACAAAGCCAGATCTACCTAACTAATGTGTGCTGCATTTGCATGAAGTGATACCACCAAATTAAACCAGGAGCAAACAATGAGTATACGAAAAAGCCTAGGATATTTCCTGACACACATATACTCTCTGCAAAAATATCCACTTGACACAGCTTACCCTTAGACTCTGGACATTATGTTGAAGCTTGTACTGGAGGGCTTCGTCGTATATAAATTTCACAAAAGACACTACTAGCTTGCCTTGACACTGTCGTGCAATGCTTAGAATCACACAAAACAGACATCATTGGCATGCGACTCTTTGAAAATGTGGTGCTTTACTATTTTTCCTGTTTGTCCAAGGGAGTGCAACGGAATATTACAAATGTTTCTATAGCACTGCCCCATGTTTAGTTTATCTAGATCACTGGGTGGCACCACAGCTCTATGTTTCTAAACAAGAGAGTAGCCAGAAAATGAACATACTCCCCGATTTTAAACCAAAGCTTTGATGGCCCTAAGTAAGTGAGTCAAACCCGCCCTAGCTGAGCTCCCTTGGCTCTTCCATCCAGCATCCTTTCACTCTACCACCTTTTGATATCCACTATTTTACCTTTACTTTGTATCAGTCATTCATTCATTCTTCCGCTTTACATCCATCAAGCCATCCATCTTTTCAGTCTGCCATCCATCAATCCACTTTGCCATCCATCCATTCTGCCATGCATCCATCCATTCATCCATCCATCCAGCCACTCTGTCTTCCCTCTCTCCATTCTGGCATCCATCCATCATTCACTCTGCCATCCATACATTATCCACTCCACTATCCATCCATTCACTCTTCCACTGATCCTCTCTGCCATCCACCCATCCATTCTACCATGTATCTACTCACTCAGCCATCCATCCTGCCATCCATCATCATCCATCCACTGTGTTGTTCATCTACCCACTCAGCCATCCATCTAGCCATCTACTATCCATCCATCCATCCACTCTGCCATCCATCCACTCTGCCATCCATTCACTCTGCCATCGATTCAGCCATCTATTTACTCTGTCATCCATTAACTCATTTTATCCACTCATCGATCCATCCATCCATCCATCCATCCATCCATCCATCCATCTGTCCATCCATCCATCACTTTAGTCTGTCATCCTTTCACCTGCCCATCCACCTATCCATTCATTCATCCATCCAGCAATACCTTTACACTGTCATCATTTCACCTGTCCATATACCTATCTATCCATTGCTTTACGCTCCCATCCATCCATGTCTTACCTCTGCCATCCTTTCACATGTTCATCCACCTATTTATTCACTCTCTCATCCATCCAGCCACTTACTCTGTCATTCTTTAACATCTCCTTCCATTTATCTATCCCTATATCGCTTTGCCATCCATCCATGTCTTACCTCTGCCATCCTTTGACATGTCCATCCACCTATCCATTCATTCCATGCATCCTTTCACCCACTCATCCATCAACCCACTCATTCATCCACCTACTCATACACCCATCTTCCATCCTTTCACCCATCCTTCCTTTAAATATTCCTTCTTTCATTCCTTTTTCTCTTTACCCATCTTTTATTCTTCCTTTCTCCTGTTTGCTTTTCTATTGAGGCAGTATAAATTTATTGCGTTCATTACCACATTTTGTCTGCCCAGGTGCAGACAGAATAGGAGCTCAAAGAACTATAGCCCCCACTTTAGCTGCTGAAGCAACACAACACACCTGTTTTTTTTCAGCTGTGCTGGCTCCAGCTTATTCACTAACTTGCACACTTCAAGTTATTGCATACCCACATAGACATTCTGGGTTAATTAAAAACAGATACACTGTTCCCTTTAGCAGGATATGCTTTCCGGACTCTTTCAGCATGTAACTGGAGTAAGAAGAGTCCCAGACTTCCCACTGAACTGTGATCATCCACAACAGGTGTGTTTGTGGATTTGCAGCCAGCCAGGAAAGACACCATATCTCTGTGGGGACTTGAACATGTTAGTAACCACACATTATTTATGGGGAGATTTGAACATTATATTCAAACACTATCTTTGTGGGGACTTGAATAAGACGCAATCTGTGTGAGCTCTTGAACAGTCCTATGATCACACACTATTTGTGTGGGCACTTAATCATCATAATCTTCACACACAATCGTTGAGGTGACTCGAACATGATTACCTTCACACACAATCTCTTTGAGATCTTAAACATTCCTATAATCACACACTATCCTAATTACGACGTCGGTCTGAAAGCGTCTGAAAGGTCTGAAAGCGTATGACCGACAGTCAGATTCCCCTAGACCTTGCTGGAATCCATCTGCCTGACTCATTCAGAAAAAATTCTCACCGACTGATTATGATGCTCGCTGTCGGAAGGTGAATTCCGAATCAATTCCGACCAGCATTTGGAGAATTAAAGTCAGTCGGAACTGATGCGTACAGTTCAGCTGTCAGCGTTTCTGCATGACCAATTACGATGTCGGATTCCAACATCCTTTCCGACCCGGTCTGTCCAACATGAAAAGGCTGTTGGAAACTGACTTTGGGGGCCCCTAGCAGGCCCCACTTTATCCTGAGTGCTACGGTTTGGGCTCGAGGGAAACCCCCCTACATTTCCATGCACAAGGTGGCAGGCACCACGCGGTGCCTGCCATGTTGTGCATGGAAATGCACATTGTGGCATTTTGACAGCAGCCAGCAGCACAATTATTACTAAATGAAAATTATTCTGTACATTTTATATAATTAAATTACTTCCCATCCTATTCCCTTATAAACCCACAACCCTCTACAGTACTAAAAACATAATTAAAATTTAAAAAAATGAACAACTACTCAAAACATTCAAAACATTTTATATAATTAATTAACTTCCCACCCTATTCCCTATAAACCCACATCCCGCTATGGAACTAAAAATGAAAAATTAATCAAAAAATGTAATAACTACTAACATTTTTACACATATAATAAAAATACAAACAAATCTGATACCAAAAATACATGCATCATACACATACAAAATATATACAAACATACATAACATTAATACAAAATCGATATTTTTAACATCTATATTATTGCAAACGATATTAAACACTTTGACATTTTTTACATAAATAATACTTACCCAAAGTCGATATTCTGCACCACAATATTTTGTCTGTCGATATTCTTGAGCCACAATATTTTTGCAACGATATTCAGCTAAGTCGATATTTGTGATTTGATATTTAGGTGCTCATTATGACGGCGGGAGGATTGCGACCGCCGGGCCGGCGGTGGCAATCCTCCTGCCATCACAACGTGGTTAACCCACCTCCACATTAGGATGGTGGTGGGATTCACACAGGTTCTGCGGCGGACAGAAAGTCCGCCTGCCATGGTTCCGCAAGGCAGTCCTTTTCCGCCCGCCTTGCAGATCCCGGAACCCGGACATCATTACGGTGGTACCATGCAGGCACCGCCGTGGGGATTAACATGAGCCCTTCCACCTGTCTTTTTGCGGCAGATATCCCGCCACAAAAAGACAGGCGGAGACTGGCTTTGTGGGCCTGTTATGGGCCCCTTCTGTGGGGGGTGTTCTGGGGGGTATCCATGGTACCTCCCTACATTTCCATGCGCAAAGTGGCAGGCACTGCGTGGTGCCTGCCATGTTGTGCATGGAAATGCACATCATGGCATTTTGAAATTGTGAACAGCGCTGCAGCCAGCAGCACCGTCCGCAATGTTAAATGACCAGGAAGCGCCCCCTCCCCCCCAGTGTAGCGGACGCATCCTAATTGGGCTGAGTGCGTGCTGCGGTCCCATCACCGTTATGATGGCGGGCAGACTGATGTCCACCCACCATCATAATAAGCCCCTTAGTCTCTGCACCCAGATTTGAACATGCCTATAATCAGATAGTAATCCTGTTTAAATGTGAACATCATTACCTTCACACACTATCTGTGAGAATACTTGAAGTTTGTATTTAAACACTACCACTTACATCTGGCAGGGCCGTCGACCACGCTTCAAGCAGGCCATAGCGGTTCTCCCGCCAGCCCACGGTGGCGTTGGGGTACCAGACCTGCAAAAGTAGCCTGATAGGAGTAGTATAGGCAGAACTCCAATGCCTCACAATCTGGGATGGATGCTGTTCCAGAAGTCACATTGATGGAGGTGTGGTAGATAACCGCCAGACCCCCCCTTTCCTCAAAGGCCTATTTAAGGTATAGCAAGCGTAACCTGGGGGCGTAGCCTTCACTAAATCTGGCCCCGATGCCTCATCAGTCCAAGATTCTGTGATAAAGGCTACCATTATTGCCTCATCCTCAATTAGTCTGGCGCACTCCAGACTGTGCTTTACCAAGGATCTAGCATTCAACAAAATGCACTTCAGCCCATGCAATTGTAAGGTGTCTGTCTTATTCCTTCTAGTATGATTACAGGAGTTAGCAGGTCTGTAAAGTAGGGCAGGTAGCACCACATTACACTTAGGGCACATAGTAGAGCAGGAGGGAACCTCCTTATCAAGACTTATATGTGGGCACCCCACCTCTCCAGCCCTGCCATTAACACTGCTTAAGTAAACACTAAAGTATTGTTGTATAATTGGCTTACCAGCTCCATTACCTACAGGGGTGCTGCGCTGAGTGCTGGTCGAGCGCAGATGGGCGCAGACGGGCTTGCCCTTGGCGTGCCTTCAGCGCGCCAGCGGCGCGCCCGCTGGGTGCACGAGCTATCCTTTCCAATTATACCGTCAGGGGCAAAAAAGACTAGCCCACTGACCGTACTTCCCCCAAAATGGCGGCCCGCTTTGCCCAGGACAGCACCCGGTCTCAGCCAGAATCGAGCACCAGGATCCCAGAGTGCCTTCCCAAATTTAATAGTAAGTACTGTTTTTAAGTATTAAAACAGGCTCTAGCAGCATGAGTGCAAGGTAGCAAATTTTAGCAGCAGTCAGAACGGACATCAAAACATCACGTAAAGGCTAAAAAACTCGTGGACACAAGGTAATTTATAAAAAAAATTGTAAAAGTAACAATGGTAAAAGTACACTTTCTAAAAATATAGCAGCAGCGTTTTTCTCCCGGCTCAAGCCTCAGGAGCATATAGAGTGACGCACCCGCGCCAACCCTTCCAATTTTACCGTCCAATTTTGACCAGAGACGACCCCTATGGGCTGCAGCACTTATTGTGCCCCCCTTAGGGGCCCTGTACCTTGACACTCACACACTGCCTTTGCAGACTGAGTATCCTGGTGCAGAACTAAACAAAGAGTCAACATGGCGCACATCTCTGTGTGCCATGCCCACAAACCCACTGCCCTGGCATACATCAGTCACCCCTCTAGCTGGGTGCTCTATGCCAATGGTGTGGGAACAGGTGCATGAGCCCTGTGCCGCTACAGTACCCAGGGCCATTCCTGGGCACTGTAAGTGCAGTGATGACATTAAGAGTATATGGTGCTGGGACGTTGTCATTATGAACTCCACAGCACCATAATGGCTACACTGAAGACTGACAAGTTTGATATCAAACTTCTCAGCAAATTAAACCCACACTGATGCCAGTGTGGGATTTAATGTAAAATGTACTACAGAGGGCATCTTAGAGATGCCCCCTGAAACCCAACCTACAATCCACGTCTTGTCTAAGAGGCTGCCTACGCTGCCACACAGCAGACATGTTGCTGGACCCTTGGGTGGAGAGCCCCCGCACTCCTGGGCCTGCAACAATGCACATCCTGGGTGAGGTGCTAGGTCTCCTCCACCAGGATGGACAGGGGGAAGCTTCAAAGGCATGCCGCCTTTGTGAGCTTCTCCAGCCAAGAACCACGAATCCAACTCACTCTGCACCCACCGAGCGCGGCCTGTGCCCAAGTGGACAAAGACCCTGAGGATGTCCCCCCGGTGATTCTGACCTGAAATCCAGTGCCCAAAGACCCTCCTCGATGAACCAGACGATGCCTACAGGCTCAGTCCCAGGGACCCCTCCAACCGCGACCAGCAGAGGGTAAGATTTCCCGACGTCCAAAGACACCCCTGCACCCGGCGCCGCCCGGCCTCCTGTGCCCAACTCCGTGGTGCCTACCTATCCTCCAAGATCCCAACTTACCCCTCAAAGTGTTGGTCGCACCAGAAGATCCTCCATTCCTGAGCCTGCAGCCTTTGTTCCCTTTTCAAGAACTCCATTGAATAACATTGAATCGCCCGACGGCTCAAAAGCACCCTGCACCCAGCCGCCCGAGTGCCCCTGGCAGTGCAACCTTTGTACTATCCTACTTCCCCCTTTGCCCTGAGCAAGTGACCAGTAGCCCAGCTCCCACAGTCGGGTGGCCTGCTAGCCAGCAGCCACCAACCGAAGGCCCCCTGCCTTTTTTGGATAACATTTGGCCTAACTACCTCTGCACCCGGCTGCCCCTGTGCCGCTGAGGGTTTCCAACTGTACCTACCTGACCCTGGGAGACCCCTGAGTCTATGCCCAGAACCTTAACTCTGCCAGTCGAGTACTTACCTAAAAGCTGATAACTCACTTGTCTTCCATAGGCTAACATTGACTGGTTAAACTTGGATATTCTTTAAAGAGTGGAGTTTTGGAACTTTAAAATATTCATCTAAAATCAGCCGAACTACGAATTCCGATTTACTCACCTGTTATCAGGAGAGACCTTAGTATCCTCCTTCCAACTAATCAATGCCCGTATTAATTTCCCTTCTTAACTTGCCTAAGCCATCTAGCTATGTTAACCCCCTTCTACCCCTCCTTTCTCCTACCCATACTTCTAATGTTACCTTCCACAGCTGCTCCTACTTCCTCCCTCTTCCTATACTCATGCATTTCCTCCGACACATTGCCTCTCATGATTGCTTCCTGCACAAAAGCAATCCTGCTCTCAGCGCAGGCGCCCTTGCACCATGATGCAAGGGTGACTGTGTTTGCGATAGGCAGCACATTGTGCGCCTGTGAAAGGAAAAGACAGGAATGTGCCGTATAATGTTAAATACAGCACATACCTGCCCTATCCCTATCACACAGAGCAGCAAGGTGGCTTGCTGCGCTACGTGATTTCTTAATAAATGTGCCCCCAAGACTTAGTGTGTCTAACGCCTTCTTGTTTAGCTATTCAGTATCGGGAACAGATTGAAAGCAAAGTAGATCTTGATTTACTAAACTTTAATGAGAGAGCACATGCAAATCAAACTATAGCACTGATAAAGTTCCTCTTTAAAAAGGAATTTTTATGCGAAAGTTGATGCAAGCACAGTGACAAATGCAAAGCTTTGTATAGGAGGGCAATATCCATGTGCAAAAAGAGATGAGGTGATAACAGTGAAAACACCCCTCAGATTCCTTGCAAAGCAAGATCAGCCAAAGTCTTGACACATAACGTAATGAAAACAGGATCCACCAATGGGCAAAAGAAAATGGTGTGATATTGCAACACATGCATAATTTTCATCACAATTGCATATACTACACGATTTGACCCCTATGCTCTTGTCGGTATGAAGAGATTTGTAAGGGAGCGTGTGCTTGGAGTACAAAGTTCACACAGTACACTTTCCTGCTTATACTTGCTTCACGGTGAAACTCTAATTCACGTTTAGCATCATTGAAACTACCGTCCTATTAGCATCAGCGTACATAATGTTTGGTACAATGCAATGCTGCAGGTTTTTGTGTGCATATAAATCAATAAAGTGGTGCACAATATAGATGTGAGCCATTGTTAACCTGTGTGCATATGTATTCATTGCGCTGAGGGTACGAAAACAGGAAAGAATGATATGCGGACAACAACAAAAGTTGCTCCTTAGCTGCTCCATTTTATGAACATTAGGTCATGAATTTTAGTGTTCCTGTTTCATGCAACAGGAAGAGCTGTTCCCTCAAAATATTTTATGAATTTGGTATGCCAGGATGAAAACTGATTTTAATGTAATGCAGGCTCTTTAGCTTCTTGCTGGAATATCGCGCCATTATTTGTATTTTTTTCTACTTTTTTAAAATAAAGATCCAGTACAAAAACATGTAGGAATTTGAATAGTTTAAACTTTACAGGAAACAAGTCCCGACCAATGCAACTGTTCCTATTGACAGTGAGAACCCCAAGCAGCGCTTAAGTTAGACCAGCCAGCCCAGCCCAGCCAGCGACGTGCAAATGCACGATCGCGCATAACAAAAGACTGATTAGCATGACCAGAGGCCAAGGCTCTGAAAGTCCCTGAACTTGCTGAACACCGGCTGGGGGAAGGGTCCGGCTGCCACAGAGCACACCTTTACTTTACAAAGCGGGCAGACAGGGCAGTAGCATGGTGTCTGATTGTCTAGTGAATCTGACAACAGAAATGATGGGGCCTAGTCAATGAAAAATAGGCTCTCCCAAATGGCGCTGGGACCTTACTTGTTATTTTCACTGCTACTGGTAAATAAACAAAGCTTTCCTCGTGGGCAAGCAGCAGCTGTGTGTGTGGTAAGGCTCAGTGACAGGAAAACGTCTTGGTAATAGTTTATTGGAGATATTTGATGGTTTGTTTTGAAATGGGTGCCTTTTTGATGATTTTCGAATAACTATATCGTAGCTGTAGCGGTTGCTTTTCTATATTGGCTTTAATAAATCCCCCTGGAGAGAGTGCCTAGCCTTTCCCACCTGCTCCTTTTCTCTTCAAGGGGCCAAGAACGCTGGTGAATGATTATTCACCAAAATACCTGCGTGGGGTGGTAGCATTGGAAGTGGGGGTCGTCCTAATTACAATAGATTTCCTTGGCATTTTTCACATTTAAACAAAAGTATAGATGGTGTGAAATAGGTTACAGAGAAAGGAATGTAGGGAAGAAGGAGAAGCAGGAGAAGTCGAGGTGGAAAACAGAATATGAAAATTAAGATCCATTTAGAGGGGAAAGACAAAGAAGGAGGAATTTTAAAGGCCTGGAAAACTTAGCTCCTAAGAAGAGACTTGATAGTTAGGCATGGACAAAGTGTATATTACACTTACATCAAGTTCAAGTTCAAGAATCTTTATTCGGTGAATAAAAAACACCATAAAAGCACATTTATATACACAAATAACAAATAAAACATTATTAAATACTGGTTTAAGATCCTTGTGCATAATTGATACAATAAAAGGATTTGCCAACATAAGGGCCCAATAAATACAAATTCACAATTTTTCATTCATCTCCGCTTGTCTGTCTTAAACGAATAGCAACTTTAATAAAATTCAGAATGCTACATAGAGTTAATGGGTCAGAGGCTTTTAACAGAAATACTAGGGCATCCCTGGCGTGTTCCAGTCGCGCTTTTTTTAAAATATTTACAAGGAATCTACGCCTGGGCATGGAAAAATAGGGACAAAGCAAAACAAAGTGAAGGGTATCCTGCGGAGACCGATTGTCGCAGCCGCAGGGACCCTTCTGCTCAATAGATGAGGTAAACCCTGCATGTATAGCCAGAATAAAGGGGAGCAGATTCAGTCTGAGACGGCACATTAAAAATCTGTCCTGTGCATTATGCAAAAGGAATAAGTAAGGCTCCATACCCTCCACACTTTTTACCAAACCATGGGCCCTTACAGTCTTTTTCACTCCTTCCGCATCCGCTCGACGTTGGGTTACTTGCCCCAAAAATAATTCCCCAACTCGCTTCTTATGCTGTGCTGAAATAGTGGCAGGGTTTGTGAAAAGATTCCCCAGCCCTATCTCCTCCAAGGTATTTTTCACGTATTTGAGCCAGGGGATGCGCATTGAATGGGTCCTACCTAGGCAGTCCAATAGGATTTCTCTACTTAAATGCGCATCTGGGTTTATCCATATTTTTAACCAGGCCACTATTGGTCTGAGTTTTACCAAATCTTCCAAATATGGCCTCCCTAACTCCCTGTGGGCTATGAAACCAGCCGTGCTGGGTGGCACCCTCAGGATTGCTTTCAAATACCTATTTTCTTCTTGTTGGATACTAACTGTATTCACAAACCCCCAGACTTCTGCCCCATAAATTACTTTGGAGCATGTTATGGAGCCGTACAAATTCATCACCTGTTCCGGACTCCATCTGCCCACCCTCCTACCATATCCAGCTATTGCCCCATTAGAAGCAATCATTTTTGTGCAACGTTCCGTCACCAGAGGGGTAAATTGCAGGGCACCATCAAAAGTTACCCCGAGGTAGGAGAACGTCTTAACCTGCTCCAGGCAGTGTGAGCCAATTGTGTAAACGAATTTGGTGGAAGGTTTTTTGCCGGCCAGAAGCACATATGATTTCCCTAGGTTAACAAATAGGTCTAGGTTACTCATGAACTCCACAAACCCCTCTATCAGGGTTTGTAGGCTGCGTGGTGTTCTTGCTAATAAAACCGCATCATCTGCATAAAGCAGGACGGGGATATGCCGCAGCCCAACCCTTGGGCAGTCTGTCTTTAGACCCAGAAGGAACTGCTCCAGGTTGTTGATATAAAGAGAGAACAGAAAAGGGGCAAGTATACAACCTTGTCTGACTCCACTCCTACATGGAAAGGAGTCAGACAGTCCTCCCTCCCTGTTGAATCTAACCTTGGCCGTGGTGTCACTGTGCAGTTCCCTCAATATGGTGATTAGGCCACTTTCTATCCCCATACCTGACATCATATCCCACAGCTTTCCTCTGTTGACGTGGTCGAATGCTGCTGCCAAGTCCATGAATCCCATATACATGGGTTCATTGCTGGCCAGGGTATACTTGGCAGTCAGCATATATAGGTTTAGGCACTGGTCACTGGTGGACCTCCCTGTCCTGAACCCATACTGGGTATCCGAGAAGATGTTGTTCTCTTCTGTCCATTCGGTCAATCTATTCAGGATTGCCCTTCCCAAAAGTTTGGCCGATACGTCAATCAGGGAAATGGGCCGATAACACTTCGGGTATTACACTTACATAATTGACATCATTTTGGGAATTTTGCAATACACTTTTTATGTAAAATTCCCCAAATTACCCCGTTATGCCACTTTGCATATTTACCCACCATTTGTGGGAAAAAGTTACCATAAACGCACAGGAAAAAGAAGACGTGGGTAGCTGCTCATCACAGTGCTATAATTTTGTTGCACTATTTTTTGCACGAAATGCACTTCACATCAAAAATTGATGTAAGGACACATTTTGAGCTAAAATATAGCATCAGATGACAGATTTGCACTTCAAGTATTTTTGTGTAATTTCACATAATTTTTCTGAAATGTCATAGGTACATGACAGCAGGTTTCACACACCCCTAGTGATGGCCCAGATAGTGAAAACCCGAACCTGGCGAGTAAAGAGGGAGGTGCACATTAAAGGTAAGGGAAGGAGCTACTTCAGGGAAAAATAAGGGCAGACAGGAAACAATAGATGTGTGCGAACCAACAAACTAACAGGGAGATCAGAGCCATGGGTAAGCTCTGGCACTAAGAGCCCATGCATGAGTTGAGCCACGAAAATATTTGGCAGGCGCATCATGTAACAACAATAAAAATATAATAAAGTCTCTTCAAAATGTGGTTTTTAACATACTGAAGTGTTTAATTTTACATTAGATGATTTCACTAGAGAGACATTTATTAAAAATGATAAATGTTAACTTGAAATTATAAACATTCTTGACCTCCAGCCTGACGACAATGGTTGTTAGTGAACTATGAGGCAAGACAGTTGTCATGTGCACCACCTATATATGACTTATGTGAATTATATATGAATAAACATTATAGTCTATTACACCAAGGACAAGAGAAGTTTTTGTACAGTGCGCATTCTGAACACCTGTATTTCAAGGTGCTCTCATATGTTATGTTAATTGAGTTTTGAAATAGCGCACAGCTCATCCCCAAAGGGACATCTCGGTGCATTAGCAGACAGGAAATGAGAGAGCATCGTGAGAGCTGCTTATTAGAACAGTCATGTTTTAAAATGTTTTTTAAAACTGTAAAAGCTAGAACATGCATGAATAAACTGACGGAGTTTATTCCAATGAAGCGGGGCAAAATAAGAAAATACCTGGAATCCATATTTTTGAAAATGTGAATGCATCAAGGGTGCAGCAGATGCTGCTTTTTTATCTTAGATTCCTGTAAGGGAGGTATGGGGTAAATCTGTCCTGAAGATTACATTAAACACATTTTAGGCACGTGGAGATTAATTGCTTAAACTCGTCAGACCTTAAAAGAGAGATGCGAGTGGCTAGCTTCATTCTAAACTCTGGGAGGCCTGTTATGTTCTGCTGTTTCTGTGTATCCTTCCTGCATCGAGAGGAAACTCGAGGCAGGACTTCAGGATGCCGGGCCAGAGATGCAAATGCACCTCTACGCACAACAGAGGGGACATCAGCATCTCAAAGACCCGTCCGCTCTTAACCCAGACTGGGGGTTGGGTCCTGCTTCTAAGAGTGCACCTTTCTACAGAGAAGCAAAATGAAAGGGCTGAGGTGTGCAAACCCATGCTGTCTCTGCACAACCACAATATGCCACCAGTAAAACAATTGCAACCATTAAGTGATGTAGGATTTTAAAGGCGCAGAAAATGTTTGTGTACATTGCATGTTAGATTTAAGTATAAAAACGAAGGATACTGTTTAGTTAAAGTGATTAAATAAGAGCACTGTGTACAAAAACACTTTTAGAATCAAATGCTGCTTTTTCCCAACATGAAAGAGTGTTATTTTAATTCCTGCTCTCATATGTTTAACCCCAGTAAAGAATGAACGCACATTCTCTCACCATTTAACAAAAAATGTGCACCTGTCTGAAAGCGGACTGCAATTGAGAGGAAGAGTAATCGCCCCTGTGTAGGAACAGACAGTTTATGGCTCTGAGTTGTGCCCATCCCCGACCCTTCCCATACACTCAGTGTGGAAGTCTTGGGGGGCTAAAAAACACCCCTTGAGGCTGTGTTCAAGGCGTGGCAGCCGAAGCCGTAGCACTGAATGGAACACATTAACAGCTCCATGGGGGAGGTGCTGAAGGTGCAGCTCTAGGTCCTGGGCACTTCTCTCTCTTTCCTGTGATATGTTTTAATAAAAAATAAAAGAAGCAACCAGCATCTTGATAAAGGGCAGGTTACGCATAAATCAATTCTGCATTTTTTTTGTCTGGCAACATAAAAATGTTAGTTACATTCAAAACAGGCGCTCTTTGGAGATTTACCCCGTGTGTGAGCCTACTGTCTTCTGGTCAAATTGAATAGTAAATCTGCCGTACTGTCTCTGTAGAGGTGTGTTCCTTCATTTTCTTTTTCATTGTTAATGCATGGTGTGGCCTCCGACATTAACATGTGTGCTTTCATTTCCATAAGAGCACTGAGGCCTTTCAACAAATGTAGTTTGCTGCTAACTTTTTTATTCTCACAGTTCACTGTTAAATTGTGTGTATTGCCATGCCATGGTAGTGAAAGTAAATATGGAACAGTGCAAGGGTAAAATCGAAGGGGCAGATTTATGAAGGCCCTGCGCCGCCGGTGCGTCACTTTTTCCCATGTTAAAAATGACGCACCGGCGGCGCAAGGCCTTCATAAATCTGCCCCTAAGTGTATTAGCATAGTCAGAGCCAAATTATGCAGCAGGGTTGAGTAAATTATGAGGCAAGAAAAGGCAAGTTATGTGGCTAATACATGCTATTTTGTGATAGTATTACCTCATTATTTTTTCATTTTTAGGGCTCGGACTCCTCCCCACTGTAAGTGGGGGAGGAGTTTCGAGATCCTAATGTTATAAGAAAAAAAAGAAGAAGTATCCTTAGGGCCTTGGAGAGAGGAATTCCACACATTCCTTAGCGTTTTCTGTCATCTGGCCAGTGATTCGTCTTCCTTGTGTTTTCGTTTTAATAGGCTTGAAGTGATAGGGTAAATGTAGTTTTGTTCCGCCATTTTGGGCATATTTCGTTCGTGCTCGCGCACAGAAGTACATTAATTATAATTAGGAGCTGTCAGGGTGCCTCCTTAAGTGAATCCAGATGGCCGGGCGCGTTCACCATTCAGCAGCGCTCAGCGCGCAGCTGCTCCATGCCAGGCCGGGAAAGGGCTTCATTAGTTAAAGAACAAGAGTGTCTCGTAGGTACGCCAGCCTACAGATTTGGTTGCCATTCATTCGGAGCGGCTTGCATAAACCCGCATGCATTTGCGGTTGAATGTAGTATTCGATGAAATCCTCAAAGTACGCGTGTACACTCACCGCAACAGAAAGGACGTGTCTCAAAGTAGAACGCTATTTATTTTCCGAGGAGACCCTGGTGACAATATGGTAAACACACCGTGACGTGCAAAGGAAGGTTTCGCACAGTTGGTAGCTAGGGATGCGGCAGCCAAGGTGTGATATTTGAGTGCTTGGAGACTTGCGTTCATTTAATCGAAGTGCCCGAATGCTTTTTTTTTTTTTTATTTCACATCCGACAATCCAGGTTACTTTTTGCGTTATTTTTGTCAGGCCATACACAGATCTTGTCAGTTCCGTCAAGTTTGCAATGTCCGCTTGTATCCGGGTTGGTCTTCAAAGGCCCGTCGCCACATGGGTGCTGCCAGTTAAGCTGTACCACCTATTCACGGAATAAGTCTGTGTGGGTGTCGGACCGCCGGCGAGTGTCTGCTCTGGGTTCTAATCTCGGCTTCTCGACGTTTTGTCCATGTTCGCATTGCACCCTCGGTCCCGTATTGCAAGTGTTGAGAAACCTGTGTAATTTTTGTATTCGAACTCTGCATATTTACTTGTCAATATTTTTGGCAGGGGGTGTGAATTGCCCTTCGTAAAATGATGAGTGGCGATGTTTCATAATCTCCAGTGATACCTTTCGCTTCTCGACACGGCCCCCCTAATGAGTTTCGGGGATTAATATACCCGTCCCTATTGTTCCAGTACAACCCCCTTCTGTGCCCACGGGATTGGGATCCTTGGTAAAATCACCTTGAATCGGCGAGATAAAAAAAAAATGTCGGTCACCTGGCAACCTCCCCCTATGCTTATTGGCTGTCGCGGTCTCCACCCTCTAGCAGATGGATTTGTCTATTTTTATGCACGGCAAGTATTCATGAGGAACCTTTGCACTTCACTGACCCTCTCTCCATAGAGGGATATGAGCCTCGAGGTCTGCCCCCCCCCCTCCTCCTCTTCGAGGCTCCTCCAGGGCTTCTTAAAACATTGTCTGCGTGGGAAGCGCTAACCATCCCGGGTACAGAGGGGATCCTGCCGCTCGGGAGATCTGATGCAGCTCCTTTATCCGTCCTGTTTCAAAAGTTAGATTAGCGGGTGCACAACCCATTAACATTAGGCTATTTGCCCACGCGGCTTCCCCGTAGAAACCATTTTTGAAATGCCCCCTTATATTGTAATAAGTGCCTGTCCAACTAAATGTGTACGCCTTTTATTTAGCAAAGCACTGTGAAGCGAGGTACAACCTGCCCGAGCACGCTGCTATACAATGGAAGTTCATGTCCGTTCAACCCGATCGGCTTGTGTATCGGACTCTCAAATATTCCCTCAAGTGTCTTTGCCTTTGCCTTTATTATTGGTATATGCACACACCAACGTGCCATAAGGACTCTTGGGGTGGATGGGGGGTGCGTGGGTTACAATATGGCAGTTCATTACTTAGACAATGTATTGGGAAGGAGGGCCTAAAAACAGCTGCATAAGTAACTCATCAAATGTATGGTAGTGTGACTAGTGTCGTTCACCCCGCCCCTCACCACTATTTTTGAATATGATAAACTGTCAAATTTGATGGAAGTGTTTTGAACAGTCTTATCGTGATTATGACGATTCTCCGACCCTGCAAGCGTCAGCGTGATTTCTCTTCGGCTGAGTGGAAGCCCAGCAGAATGTGCCCGATCTAGCACCAAGCCTGAGAATACTGCTGCTGATTGTAGTGACTCGCATTGCCATGTTGCCAGTTTCAAAGCATTGCACATGTCTGCCCGAGGAATGGCGGCACATGGGCCTAGTGATTTGAACAGCCTTGTGCCCAAGGTAGGCACCTCGGGATTGCATTTGAGCCAGCTGGTTTGACAGTAAGCCCCTAAACCACGAGGGGTTGTGCTCTTCGCCTGTGGCGATTGGACACGGGCCCAGACAGCACAGCTACCCATCTTTTTACCCACGTCCCCGTAGGGGTGTCTATGCTCCTCCCCATGAACAAGTTCAAGTGTATGCTGCTCAGTTGCTAAGGTGAAGGGGTCTGGCCTTTGCCTTGGTCTGCAGGGGCGAGAGCGAGCTTGTTTTCCTTACTTCCAGAGAAGCACTTGAAGTACACACCATCATCTACATTTTGCTGTTTTTTTTCCTTGTTTCCCACCCTGTTTACGTGGACCATCGTTCCTTCGTTTTTGGGGGGGAGTTCCACCCTACAATTTCCATGGTATTTAAGATATCCGGAAAAGGGGTAATGCCAGTTTACTCCACGAATGACTGCAAAAATCCACCGAGGTCCTATTACTTGCCCCCCCCCCCGTACCCGAAGGCTCCAATTCACCTTTTTAGTTTGCCAGAGGATGTGCAGAGTGGCAGTGCGGCGGCGCAGAGTGGCGGTGCAGAGTGGCAGTGCGGCGGTGCAGAGTGGCGGTGCAGAGTGGCAGTGCGGCGGTGCAGAGTGGCGGTGCAGATTGGCGGTGCAGATTGGCGGTGCAGATTGGCGGTGCAGACACACACATACACAACACACACATAACGCACACACAAACCACACACCTCAGTCTCTCAACACCACACACTTGTCACCACTCAACACAACACACTCACCACCACACTCACTCCCCAGGCTCACCCCCACAGACTCACCACCACACACTCACCAGTACACAGAAAACAACACACACAACAACACACCCCCAGCCGTCAATGAATGCTTTCACCATGCACAAACACCAACAACCATCATCCATCTGTGCACGCTTTTACCAAGCACACAGCCACCAGCCGTCAGTGCACCCTTCCACCAGGCACACACACCTCCAGCCGGCAGTGCACTTTTCCACCAAGCAATTGCAGTATGGTACACTTTACTTTTAAACATATTCATATAAAGCACAGCATGCCACCATTGGTAAAATTACAATTCAACCAACATACTTCCACTAGACACCACATGCACACACTCCATAACACATGGCAAAAAGACATTGGCATTTACAATGCCATTAGCTCAAACTCAAATAAATCCGAGCCCGATTGCATTTCTAATGCTTGTTACACTTGTTAACACAGGTCTGGGCATTGGTTGTACTTCATTAGTAACAGTTTAACACCTATGTTTAGCGAAGATGCAAAAAGAAAGATAACGAGTCAGACTTTGCAAAGGACATTTACGGCAAGGCAACACATGTCGCTGTATTTGTAGCAACTTTTGAACCATTTGAGGTAGAATATTTTTTTGTTGAAATCCACAGGTTATGCAGCAGATGAAGGAATATATGGAAAATACAGTTAGTCTATAATTTTGCGAATTATGCAACGGCCGCACAATCACATATTTACTGTGACACTGAGTATAGGAAAAAAGAGACATGAACAAAACTGTTTTACTGCCTTGTAATTAATAATCTGCTATCTACTTAACTCTAAACATGGACCCCTGGGTAGGGTGCTACTTGCCTCAAAATGCATCAACACCTCATCAAGGGTAGTAAGCATTGTATAAATACAATTTACAATTACATGAAAAAATATGATGCCATAATTGAAATATGCAGATGTAAAAAGTAAATTATGCAATTTTTTGTCATACTTAAAGGAAGGGCGTCCTGACTTAGGAGAACCAAAGGAAAATATTGATAGGTTTGTACCCTGTCCAAGTAGGGACTTTTCCTTATAGTTCGGGTAATGGGGCTCACACTTCTAAAATAACCTTTTCTTACCCCCTTGGTAGCTTGGCATGAGCAGACAGGGTTATCTCAGGAGCAATGTGTAAAGCATTTGTACATAACACACATAGTAACACAGTGAAAACAGTGCAGATGGACACCACACCAGTTTAGAAAAATAAAATAACTTTGTCTAAACCAAATATTGACATAAATCCAGCACACACATATAAATATATCACTTTTAGAATGAATATTGCAAAAATAACGCTTGTTATGTTATGTTATGTTATGGTCATTTATAAAGCACATGGCTGTCCCAGCAACAGGGCATCCCAGCGCTAGCGGACGAGTAATCAGAAGAAATGAGGCAAGACAGAGGAGAAAAGCCAAGTTTTAATCAGTTTCCTGCATGCCCAATGATCCTGAGTACAGCGGGCAGTCAATGGGATAGAATTCTGTAGCACAGGGGCCTGAGCTTTGAAGGAGCGACCCCCTGCTCTACACCGGCGGACTGTGGAACGCACTGCAGGTGGTGGTCAGCGCAGCACAATGCTCACGTTGGAACATAAGGGGTGCATAGTCCCTGCAGGATTTGGGGACCCTTGCCATGTAAAATCTTATGTGAGGCGCAGAGGGTTTTAAACTGGACTCTGTTTAATTGGCAGCCAATGAGGATGATGAAGGAGATTGGAGGTATGACACTGCCTTGGTAGGGCAAAAAGAGTATGTGCTGCTGCATTCTGTACTCGTTGGAGTCTTGCAGTAACTGTTTTGTTTACGCCAAGCAGAAGACCATTGCAGTAATCTAGGCGGGATTGGACAACTGATTGCACTATCAGTTGGCGGATAGGAGCATGACATGGTGTGATGTTAGAGCATTTTGTTGGGACTTCCTGTGGCATTTTAGTGTGTCCTACACTGACAGATACTTTAATTGTCATGTGTTCCTTCATGGTAGAGTCATGGTTTGCCTCCAGCATTTTGAAGCTAGGATTGAGACATGATATGACCATCAGAAATCACCTCCAAAAGCAACTTAAATAGCAGGCATCAGGGGTTGTAGTAGCACAATACACCAGACAGTGCAAGTGGGATGACAGTGCAGCACAACAGACCCTGGAAAGCAATAGGGGGTTGGAAAGGGCCATCCACATTGACAACAGAGAACAGAGAGGAAAGATGCAACGGCAGCAAGCTGAGCATACTAGACAGACAGGAGGGACAGTTGCAGCCTAACAGACCATGAAGGGCAGGAGGGAAGGGGCAGGGACATGACAAAGGACTGGGAAGGAGGGGATAGAGGTCTGAACATGGAAAACAGAGTCCAGGGGCAAGGCAGGAGCAGCAATCTGACAATGGAGGGCAGAAGGGATGGGTACCAGAAGCACAACACCCCATGGAGGGCAACAGTGAGACTATAATGCTATACACACAGACATTGGAGGAAAGATGAGGGCAGTCTGGGACAGCAAACTGACTACACAGGGCAGATGGGAGGGGATGTGGCAGCACAGAAGACTATGCATGGCAAACAGGAGGGTTAGTGGCAGCACAACGGCTATGGTGGGCTAGAGGAAGGGGACAGGAGCATGCATAAAGGACCTTGGAGGAAAGAAGGGAGGAATATGGGCTGGACACACAAAAAAGAGGGCAGGGGAAGAGCTTCACAACAGACCACGCAGAGCAGGCAGGAGGAACAGTTGCAGCAAAACAGAGCATGGTGGCAGAAGGGAGTAGCAACAAAATGGATCTTGGAGGACAGGAGAAAGGGGATGGGGCATGGAACTTGACAGGCAGGGTGGAGGTAGCAGGGACAGGCGGCAGCTATCTAACGATGCCAGAAAGGTGGAAGGGGCAGTGGCAGCTCAACAGAATACTTTGAGTAGCTAGGAGTGTGGCAGATCCATGGAATATGGTGAGAATTGACAGAGGGGAGCAGGGGCATGCACACAGACATCGGAGGGCAAGTGGAAAGAGAGTAGTGGCAGCAAGCTAAGCACAAACGCTAAGCAGGAGGGCAATGATGAGGCAAAGAATTTGGCAACAGAGGGCAGGAGGAGTGGGCAGAGACATCAAGCTTGATGGAGAGCAGTGGCAGCACATCAGACCATGCAGGGCAGAAGTGAGGGGGCTCAAGCATGGACTCTGATGAAAGAGGGTATGGAGGAGGGTGATGGGGCAGGAAGGGCAGTGGCAGAACAATAGCCACAAATTGCTGTAATGAGGGAGCAGGGTCATGGACTTGGACAATGGATAGCAAAGAAGGGGTGGGCAGGAGCAGCAAGCTTGGGTGGGGGCAGCACAATGCCAGGCCAGACCCTGTGTTTAACCCCACAATGTGCATTGTGATGAGCATCTTACTTAACGGTAAAAAAAAACATACAAATTCACTGAAAAAAACAAAGGTAATAGGGTCATTATACTTAGGAAACAGAATTAAAAAAAACTTAAAAATTCACTAAAAAAGCCAAAGGTTACAGGAACTCATACAAAACCACAATGCACTGCTTATGACCTCACATATTAGATCATTTATTACATGGTCAGTGGCATTATTCATTACACCGCTGATTACATCTTCAAAGCCATCATTGATGACATCATCCAGTGTTTTCTTAAAGTTTGTGTTTTAAACATAAAAACATAAATACAAAAGCACTACAAAAGTACCACATATGCCTAGATTTACAAATGTGTTTTACTATAATATCTCAATAACTACTGAACGATTTACACCAAATAATAACAGACATGCTCTCCAGAACAGAATCTACTTTTCTCCCTTTTTTTAAAATAATTTTGTCCGGTGGGTCAGGCTGCAGGAGTGTATAAAGACTCTAGGTAATTAACATGGGAAATGCACTTTTTTGACCTCTGCCTTATTCTATACCCCCAAAACATTCCATGCACAGCTCAAATCACCGGCACACTTTTTTGGGAACATTTTCTGAAGATATGTCAACCGGCGCAAAAGATATAGAACACTAAAAATTCTGTTGCCATCCAATAACCCATACCCACCCTAACTCCTAAAAATTCCCTTGCCACCCAAACACCCATACCCACACTAAACCCTAAAAAATTCCTTTGCCACACTAATCCCAAATAAATTCCTTACCACCTAAAACCCATCGCCACCCTAAACTTAAAGAAATGCCTTGCCACCCAAACACTAATACCCATGCTAACCACTGAAAATTCACATGCCACCCAAAACCCCATACCCACCCTATACCCTTAAAAATACATTTTCACTCAAAGACCGATCCCCACCCAAAACCCTAAAAATTCCCTTGCCACTCAAAAACGATACCCGTCCTAAACCCTTAAAATTCCTTGCCACCGTAAAAATAAAAAAATCCCTTACTACCCAAAAACACATACCCACCAGAAACTTAAAAAATCCCTAGCCACCCAAAAACCCATACCCAGCCTCAACCCAAAAAAATACATTAGCACCCAAAAACACGCACCCACCCTAAACCCAAAAAATTCTCATATCACCCAAAAAACCATACCCACCCAAAACCATAAAACTTCCCTTGCCCCCCAAAAATTCACACCCACCATAAACCTTAACATTTTCCTTGCCATCCAAAAACCCACACCCATGCTAAACCCTAAAAAAGCCCTTACCACCTAAAAACCTTTACCCACCATAAACCCTAAAAATTAACTTGCCACCTAAAAACTCATATGCACCCTAAATTTTCCCTTGCCACCCAAAAACTCATACCTACCCTAAACCCTAAAACATCCCCACCCACCTACACCATAAACTCAAAATATTCCTTTGCCACCCAAAAACCCATACCCACCTTAAACCCTAAGAAATCCAATACCACATAAAAACCCAGCCCCACTCTAAACCCTAAAAATCCTTCACCACCCGAATACCCATAACCATACTAAATTTAAAAAAATCCATTGCCACCCAAAAACCCCTTCACACCCCACCCAAAATACCTTACCCACCCTAAACCCCAAAAATCCTTTGCCACCCTTAAACACATACAAATGTTAAACGCTAAAAAAATAGTTACCACCCAAACACCAATATCCACCCTAAACCCTAAAGGTTCCCTTGCCACCCAAAGCCCATACCCACCCTAAACATACAAAATCCTCTTCCACCCAAAAACCCATATGCACCCTAAAACCTAAAAAAGCCCATATCACCTAAAACCCCATACCCAACTTAAAACCTAAAAAATGCCTTGCCTCCCAAAAACTTACACCCACCTTAAATGCAAAAAATTCCCCTGCCACCCATAAAACCCTTAACTCTAAAAAAATCCCTTACCACTCAAAAACATACACCTAGCTTAACCCCTGAAAAATCCACTTACCACCCAAAAACCTATACCAACCGATGACCCTAAAAAATCCCTTGCCATGCAAAAACCCATATGCACCCTAAAACCTAAAAAAGCCCATATTACCTAAAACCCCATACTTAACCTAAAACCTACAAAATCCCTTGCCACCAAAAATCCTACACCCACTTTAAATGCAAAAAATTCCCTTGCCACCCATAAAACCCTTAACTTTAAAAAATCTCTTACCACTCAAAAACATACACCTAGCGTAAACCCTAAAAATCCACTTACCACCCAAAAACCTATACCAACCCATGACCCTAAAAAATCCCCTGCCACCAAAAACACATACAAACACTAAACCCTAAAAGATTCATTACCACCCAAAAACCCATACCTACCATAAACACTTAAGGGTTAGGGGATAGGAGTTGGCCTAACAGCTAGGGTGCTAAACCTCGGACCTGGGTATCTGGGTTCGAGTCTCGGTAACAACGCCAAACATCCTGTGATTCTGGGCAAACACTTAATCTCCCCGTGCCTAACAAAAATGAATGTGTGTCCTCATGTAACGTAACTGGTGCTATGTAAAGCGCTCTGATACCCGATTCGGTTCGGGTCAAGTTCGCGCCATATAAAACTCTGCAAAAAAAAAAAACTTCCCTTGCCACCCAAAACCCAGGCCCACCCTATACTCTAAAAAAAATCCCTTTCCACCCAAATACCCATACCCATACTAAATCCCAAAACATCCGATGCCATCCAAAAAGCCATACCCACTCAAATCCCTAAGAGGTCCCCTGCCACCCAAAAACCCACGCCCACCCTAAACCCTAAAAAATCGCTTACCACTCACAAACCCATACCCATCAAATCCTGAAAATTCTCTTGAATCCCAAAAACCCATATAAATGCTAAAGCCTAAAAAATGTCTTTCCACTCAAAAACCCATACAAATGCTAAACTCTGATATTATTATCGCCCAAAAATCCATACCCAACTTAAACTAAAAATTCCTTTTCACCCAAAACCCAAACCCACCCTAACCATACAATTTCCCTTGCCCCACAAATACCCACACCCACCCAAAACCCTAAAAAATCTCTAACCACTCAAAAACATACACCCACCCTAAACCCTTAAAATTCACTTGCCACCCAAAAATCGTACCTACCCAAAACCCTAAAAAAAGCTCTTACCACACAAACGCCCATAACCACCGTAAACTTAAAAAATGCAGTTGCCACCTAAAACCCCATTCCCACCCCAAACCCTAAAAAAATACCTTACCACCCAAAAATCCATACTAACCCGGAACCCTAAAAATTCTCCTGACACCCAAAAACCCAAACCCACCATAAACCCTCAAAGTTCCCTTTCCACCCAAAAACCCATACCCACTTTAAACGCTGAGAAATCCCATATAACCTACAAACCCATACCCACTCTGAAACATATAAAATCCCCTACCTCACAAAACCCATACCCACCCTAAAGCCTAAAAATTCCCATGCCACCCAAAAACCCAGACCCACCTTTAGCCCTAAAAAAGCCCTTATCAACTAAAAAACTATACTCACCCTAAACCCTAAAAAATACCTTAGCCACCAAAAACCCATACCCACCCTAAACACTAGAAGTTCCATTGCCACCCATAAAACCCATAACCACCCTAAACCCTAAGACAAACCTCACAATCCAAAAACCCATAACCACCCTAAACCCTAAAAATTCCTTATCATTGAAAAACCCATACTCAACCTAAACCATAACATTTCTCTGGCCTTCCAAAAACCCACACCCACTTTAAACCTGAAAAATTACCTTGCCACCCAAAAACCCATACCCACCTTAAACGCTAAAAATTCCCTTGCCACCCAAAAACCCATACCCACCCTAAACCCTAAAAAAAACGTATCACATAAAATCCTATATTCACCATACACTCTAAAAAATACCATACCACCCAAAAACCCATACCCACCACAAACCCTAGAAAGTCCCTTGCCACCCAAAAACCCGTATGCACCCTAAAATAAAAAAAAGCCCATATCACCTGAAAACCCATATCCTACCTAAAACCTAAAAAATCCCTTACCACCCAAAAACCCATCCCCACCCTAAACCCTACAAATTCCTGTGCCGCCCAAAAAGCCATACCCACCCTAAACCGTATAAAAGCCCTTATCACCTAAAAACCTATACTCACCCTAAACGCTAAAATATTCCTTACCACCAAAAACCTATACCCACCCTAAACCCCAGAAATTCCATTGACACCCAAAAACATATATCCACCCTAAATCTCACAACCAAAAACCAATAACCACCCTAAAAATTCCTTATCACCCAAAAACCCATACCCACCCTAAACCATAAAATTTCCCTTGCCCCCCAAAAACCCACACCCAGCCTAAACCTTAAAAATTCTCTTGCCACCTAATATGCTATATACACTGTAAACCCTACACAATTTGTTCCCACCAAAAATCCCACACCCATCCCAAACGATGAAAATACCATTGCCACCCAAAAAAACCATACCCACCCTAAACCCTAAAAATCCCTTTCCGCCCAAATACCCATAACCACCCTAAATCTAAAAAATACAGGTGCCACCTAAAAACCCCACCCTAAACAATACCTTACCAGCCAAAAATCCATACCCACCCTGAACCGGAAAGATTCTTATGCCGCCCAAAAACCCATACCCAACCTAAACCCCCCAAATTCCTTTGCCACCCAAAAACCTATACCCACCGTAAACCCTAAGAAATCCCATATAACCTAAAAACCCACACCCACCCTGAAACATAAGAAAAACCCTACCACACTAAAACCCATACCCACCTTTAACTTTATAAAAAGCCCTTATCACCTAAAAAACTATACTCACCCTAAACCCTAAAAAATACCTTACCACCAAAAACCCATACCCACCCTAAACCCTAGACGTTCCATTGACACCCAAAAACCCATAACCACCCTAAACTCTAAGACAAACCTCACAACCCAAAAACCCATAACCACCCTAAACCCTAAAAATTCCTTATCATTGAAAAATCCATACTCAACCTAAACCATAAAATTTCCCTTGCCCCCCAAAAACCCATACCCACTCTAAACCTGAAAAATTCTCTTGCCACCCAAAAACCCATACCCGCCCTAAATGCTAAAAATTCCCTCGCCACCCAAAACCTATACCCATGATGAACACTAGAAAATCCCTTACCACCCAAAAACCCATCCCCACCTTAAAACTTTCAAATTCATTTGCCGCCCGAAAGGCTATACCCACCCTAAACCCTAAAAAAGCCCTTATCACCTAAAAACCTATACTTACCCTAAACACTAAAAAAACCTTACCACCAACAACCCATACCCACCCTAATCCCCAGAAATTCCCTTGCCACCCAATAACACATACCCACCCTAAACCTCACAACCAAAAACCCATAAAACTGTTTTTTTCACATCTCATGGTGTTCTTCTCTATCGTCAATGACATAACATTGTACATTAGTAGGAAGTATTGCTGCCTTTAAAAAAAAAAGGTGGATGGCTACTTCTCATAGTACCAACTCCTATCATTACCATTTGGCATAATATTGAGACCCGGTTAAAATTTAAATTAAGCTGCTTGAGTCATGCAATTTCTAGAATTTCATGCTACATTTGTTATAAAAATTCCAGTGCCACCTCACATAGCTATATGGCATTTGTGGCAAAAGTTTATCGCAAATTCATGGGACTAATACAAATGTCCAGAACATGAGAGCTTTTTCATTATGCCACTTATGTTTTTTCGTGCTATATTTTTACTGCAAGATTGCAAAACTCATTTTGTGCCCAAATATAGCACTACATAATGTATTTTGCATTTGTGTAATTTTATATGATTTCGCATAATTTTCAAGAACGTTTGCATAATTAAACAAAAACAAACTAAGCAAATAGTGTACACGCTATCATTTACACAATTTTTAAATTATTTTTTCATTAACATTTTCATAATAACAAACATACAAAACATTTTGGAGGTCTGTTGCTCCACACCACCCCATGAAGTATCATTGTGCAATTAACATGGTATAAGTTTACAAGCTTATTATCCAGTTTGTCTTGAAACTTTCCCTGTAAATCCAGCCAAAGCACGCACATTGTGAATGCACTCTTCCCCTGGTATGTACAAAAACATTTCCTGCTTACAGTGCTAGCGGCAAACGCCCTGTTATAGTGTGCTGAAGGGTTGTGCGTCGGTGTGTTTGGGTGGTCCAGTTTTGCCTTTTGTGATGTGCTGGCCCACTCCAGAAAGGGGCCCCATATGACACGTGGCCAGGATGCTGATGGCATCAGCTTCCAGAAGGTTGATAACTGTTCCTGACTAAATGTTACATCACAAATCCAATCGTTCACAGTCGGGGACCCTCTCCTCCCCCAAGGTATAGTAACTATAGGAATAACAAAAGAGCGTGTCATTTCCGGAGTCCCTGTGGTGTCACCTTTACATATCCCAATAAGCCCAACAGGGGGTCTGGGTCATTTGCTGTGCCCAGTATGTCATGTATAATTTTATAAACGGAGGTCCAAAAGTCATCTAGTTTGGGGCAGGGCCATGCCATGTGCAAAAATGTTGCTGGAGCGAATCCACATCTCCAGCAGCCGGCATCGTCCTAAGTCCCATGCGGTGAAGTTGAGCAGGAGTTCTATAGAATCTATGTATACATTTGAAATGAATAAGGCGTAGCTTATATGTCGGGGACAGTGCCGTAAACTGATTGCAACAAAATGGCCATTGTTCCTCAGATAGCTCAGTGGGAAGGTCCGCAATCCATGCTTGCAGGGTTTTGGGCATTAACAAAGGGGCCATGTTTTGCATGTTATTGTAGAGTCTGGTGATAAGTATATGAGGTGTATCAACCTTAAGAACATTTTCAAGCACTAGCAGTGTGGGGGTGGACTTAGAAATGTGTTGTGTAATTCTCTGCACATGGCCTTAAGTTTGTGATAGAAGAATTGTTCCGAAAATCGGACCGGACGTCCCTCCTCTGGCTCAGGAGGATCTCTAAATGTCTTCCCTGGGTATAGGTCTGCAAAAGGGCATACATGAGTTTAAGGTGCTCTCTGACCCGTAGATTGTCTCTTGCCCACCTCAATGTCTCCACCGTGTCTATTTCCCCATGAAGGCGTCTACCTGACTGATATAATGCCACCAAAAGTTGGATCGGCTCTGCCACGTCTAGCTCCACAGCAGTATGATGCTGGAAGGGGATCGGTGTACCCAGAAGTGTATGAATTGCGCCTGAGCACAGAAGGCGTACAATTGGATATCCGGGGTGCCCATCCCTCCCTGAGACAGGGGCAGTGTTAGTAGTTCCCATGAGATACGCGCCTGTCTGCCAGCCCATATTATAGAGATCAGTAATTAGCAAACTGAATTTAAAAAATGTGTGTGAGCTGAATCAGGATATTGACAAATAGGTAGAGCAGTTTTGGTAGGATCACCATTTTGGCAATTGCTATTCCCCCCGCTAGGGAGAACGGAAGATTGGCCCAGGCATCATTTTACACACTTGACCGGATGTCTGCCTTGCCGACATTGCCAAAAGGATTACTAGGTCTTCTTTGGTTATCCCTATAGTGTATTTGCACACATCACCCTGATGTCCATCTGACTAGGTGAGTGCTGCCTATTTATTTTAGTTCTAACTATATTATAATTTGCAAGCCGATCTCTCACGGATCCTGCTCCGTTCATACGCACTATGCCTCAAGACAAAAAAAGGGCACCTTTCTGGTCCCTCATCCATGAAATCAAAACACTTCCCATATTGAATGATAATAAATACATCCTCTGCCAGCCCCAAACTCCCGCATGGGTTAGCATTCTACCTGTCCAAAAATGTGCTTCAGCACCCCACATGAATCACTGTACAATAAGATGCAGTAGCAGCGCCCTAATTCCTAATGCCAAGATCAGGCTTTTGTTGGCTCTTCACCCTTCCCAGTACCACTGTACCTGCTGCACTAATCATAGCTGCTTCCTTATGCTCGATTCTTGGACTTGGACTAGACTGCAGGGAGATTTTCACCTCCTTCATCTCTGTTGCCACTGTGGCGTAGAGTAGATTGGAGGAGGGTGTTATACAGTGGAGTGTCGTACAATGGAGTGTCCTAGAGTGGGGCGTTGTAGTGTGGAGTTGCATTCAGTGGAGTAGAGTGTTACAGAGTGGAGTGGCATAGAGTGGAGTGGCATACAGTGGTGTGGCATAGAGTGGAATGGGGTAGAGTGGAGTGGCATAGAGTGGAATACCGTACAGTGGAGTTGTGAACAGTGGAGTGGCGTAGAGTGTCGTGTAACGTAGAGGTTTAGAGTGCAGTGGAGTGGTGTAGAGTGTCATGCCATAGAGAAGAGTGGAGTGGCATGTCGTACATTAGAGTGGAGTGTTACGCCATAGAGTTGCGTGTCGTACAGTGTTGTGGCGTAGAGTAGACCAGAGGAGAGTGTCATACAGTGGACTGTTGTAGAGTGCTGTGGAATGAAGTGTCGTACAGTGTGGTAGTGTGAACTATAGTGGAGTGGCGTAGACTGGAATAGTGTACAGTGAGGTGGCATAGAGTGGAGTACATTGAGTGGAGGGGTGTGTTGTAGAGTAGAGAGAAGGGGAGTACAGTGTATTGGTGTGTCAGAGTAGAGTGGAGCTGCGTAGAGTAGAGTGGTATGCCATATAGTAGAGTTGAGTGGTGTGTTATAGAGTGGCATAGCAAACGGTGTAAGGGCATAAAGTGGAGTGGTGTAGAGTAGTGTTGTGTAGAGTGCAGGAGAGTGTCACAGTGGACTGTCATAGAGTGTACTGACAAAGTGTGGTGCTATAGAGTAGAGTGCTGTATAGTGTTGTTGTGTGGAGTAGAGTGGAGTAGCATACAATGGAGGAGAGTGCTGTAGAGTGGAGTGGCTACAGTGGAGTAGAGTGTTGTACATTGTGGTAGAGTAAAGTGGCATAGAGTGTTGTCGAGTGGAGTGGCATATAGTGGTGTAGAGTAAAGTGGTGAAGTACAATGAAGTAGAGTGCAGTAGTGTTTCATTGAGTACAGTGAAGTAAAGTGGTGTGGAGTGGCCTAGCTGGAGTTGTACAGAGTGTTGTAGAGTGGAGTATAGTTTTGTATAGTGGCATAGAGTGGAGTAGAGTGTCGTAGAGTGGCATAGAGTGGAGTAGAGTGCCGTAGAGTGGAATAGAGTGTAGCAGTGGAGTAGAGTGTTGTGGACAAGGGTAAAATGTCATAGTGTAGAGAAGAGTGTTGTATTGTGGAGTGATGTGTTGCAGAGTATAATAGGGTGGTGTAGCGTTTGTGAACCGTAAACCTGCACTTGAGCTAGTCCCACAAACAAAACTCTAGTCAGTTTTGGAGAGGATGGAGGTCCCTAGTAACATATCAACATTAATCTGCTTGCTCAATGACAGTTATGTCCAGGTGTGGAGGGCTAGTCAGGGTTAACTGGCAGACTGCATCACCATGAATAAAGGGGTGCGGCAGGGACACATGCTTACTTACTTTCCTTTTAGTTATATGATCTAGTTGCATAGTTTGTGCTAATGCATCTCCAATACATGCAGATAGCAAACACTCTCTGTTATTGTTTGTGAAAGATATACTGCTTGCCTCAAAAACCAGCAGAGGGTTACAACTTTTAATTAAATACTTTTTGCTGATCTGCATAGAAAGTAGACTGGGGACAAACTCCTCCAAAACAGATTATATAACCATCAATCTTAAAAAAATCATACCAGGAGAATATCCATGTGTGGAGTATATCGTAAAAGAGTAAAAATGGACTTTGAGTATTTGGGACAAAGATAATGGCACATTTGTCTCCGACAAAGCATTAATCTGTACCTGCCTCTCACTTAACTTCCTTGGCCCAACGTTACACAATCCTTCCACCTAATTTCCAATGATTCAGCATGAATATGTATTTCTCAAAATGTCTATGATAACATACATTCTCTTTGTCAACCATGGTAATACTATAGTCACACACCATCTCTGTGGGGACCTGGACATCTCTATAATAACACACTATCTCTGTGGGGACCTGGGCATGTCTATAATCACACACTATCTCTGTGGGACTGCGACATCTCTATAATCACACACTATCTCTGTGGGGACCTGCGCATGTCTATAATCACACACTATCTCTGTGGGGACCTCGACATCTCTATAATCACACACTATCTCTGTGAGGACCTGGGCATGTCTAAATCACACACTATCTCTGTGGGGACCTGGGCATGTCTGTATTCACACACCATCTCTGTGGGGACCTGGGCATGTCTGTAATCACACACCATCTCTGTGGGGACCTGGGCATGTGTATAATCACACACTATCTCTGTGGGGACCTGGGCATCTCTATAATCGCACACTATCTTTGTGGGGACCTGGGCATGTCTATATAACACACTATCTCTGTGGGGACCTGGGCATGTGTATAATCACACACTATCTCTGTGGGGACCTGGATATCTCTATAATCACACACTATCTTTGTGGGGACCTGGGCATGTCTATATAACACACTATCTCTGTGGGGACCTGGGCATGTCTACAATCACACACATTCTCTTTGGCGACTGTGGTAATGTTATAGTCACACAACATCTCTGTGTGGACTTGAGCATTCCTGTAATTAAACGCAAGCTCTGTTTTGGCTTGAGCATCACCAGCTTTGCATTCTCTGTATGGGGCTTTGAAATACTGAAAAGTAGTAAAGTTAGATTTTGTGTCTAACTTTACCTTTGTGAATCAGGCCCTATTTTAATGAGGACTGAAACACAAAAAACTATAATAAAACACTATCTTTGTGGGGGCTTGAACATCACTATAAAAACATCATCTCTGTGGCGACTCGAGCATTCCTGTAATTAAATGCAAGCTCTGTTTCGACAGGAAGCACCAGGGAGTGCCACGAGGCACAGGTTCAAGGCTGATTCGCATTTAGCTGGGTCTGAACTGGGGTGGTGAAGTGAGCTAAAGAACGACGATGGTTTCAACCCAGATCTGTGACTGGGGGTAACTGACTGAAAAGTTTCAGCACTCCGTCCATCATCTCCTTGTGTTTGCTTCGACTTGAAAATCATCAGCTTCACATTCTCTGTATGGGGCATTGTGAACACTGAAAAGTAGTAAAGTTAGACTGTTTGTCTAAGTTTACCTTTGTGAATTGGGCCCTATTTTAATGAGGACTTAAACACAATCACCTGCATTCACTATGTCTGTGGGGACTTAAACATTGTATAAAGGCACACTATCTTTGTGGGGACTTAAACAACCAGTAATAACACACTATCTTTGTGGGGACTTGAGCATCACTATAATAACACACCATCTCTGTGGGGACTTGAACCTCTCTATGATAACACACTATCTCTGTGGGGACTTAAACATCGCTATAATAATACCATATCTGTGGGGACTTGAGCATTCCTATAATTACACCCAACCTCTTTGTGGACTTGAACATCATTAGCCTCACACTCTTTATAATGGGATTTAAGCTTTGAATGTGCACACTATTGCTTTGGAGACTTAAACACAATGATCTTCACCCACTATCTCTGTGGGGACTTGAACATCTATTTTGGCAAAAATGTTAGCAACTAATCAAGCTCTGGGTTCCACTTGACCATATTCCTTAGTTCCATATGTTAATTTCTTTATGTGTTTGTTCCCTTATCTCCTAAGATTTTAAGCACTAATAGGTAAAATACAGCTTTAAGGGTCTTTCTTTAAGCGTGATATATTTTCTGGCACATTAACAGAATCTGTCTTTAATGTATACCACTAGTATATATGCAGCAATTCATATATGAATAGATTATAATGTTGTTTGTGTATATTGTTGATAAAATAAACATTTAGCCATGTACCTTTGACTGTATTCAATCACAAATAGTGTTACGGACTAGGTCCCCACAAGGATGGTAGCACGTGTTCAAGTCCCCACAAGGATGGTGCTGTGCGCACGATTAAATAACAATATATTTGCACATTTGAAGCAGGATCCTGTATAATGAATTTTTTCTTAACATTTTTCTGTTATTAGTGTATTTTAAAAACTTTGGGAAAGGTTAGTCCCCACAAGGCTGGTATTCACACATAGTCCCCACAAGGATGGTAACACGTGTATGCGTGTGTGTGTGTGTGTGTGTGTGTGTGTGTGTGTGTGTGTGTGTGTGTGTGTGTGTGTGTGTGTGTGTGTGTGTGTGTGTGTGTGTGTGTGTGTGTGTGTGTGTGTGTGTGTGTGTGTGTGTGTGTGTGTGTGTGTGTGTGTGTGTGTGTGTGTGTGTGTGTGTGTGTGTGTGTGTGTGTGTGTGTGGGTTTGTGTTACTATCCTTGTGGGGACTTGGGCATGATAACACACTCACGCTGTGGGGACTTGATTGCACTGTGGGGACCTGAACCCAGGTCCCCACAAGGTAATGCCTTCTAAATGATTAAAAATGACTTCAGGAACATCTGTGTCAATTTTTACAACTTTTGAAAAAATTGCCTTGTGGGGACCTGTGTTTCATAAAGTGTGTTTATATTTTTGCTCGCTCTGTCCCCGTAGGCAGGAGGTGGTACTGCAGTCCTAAACACACTTTGCATTTTAAACACACATTGCTCACAGAAACAAATACTAGCAGCAGAAAGGATGCACATTTCGATGGGAAAGCTCCATATCCCTTTATTTATCCAAATATTTTTAATGTAAATTAACCTTTTCTCTACATAAAAACTTATTTACATGATGCTGCTATTGAATTAAGTCTTTTTGTGTCTGAAAAGTGTGGTTTTATGAGCATTTTTAAAATTTATTTGAGTTGGAACACTTCACTATTGCCATGTGATCTTTATCTTCAATTAATGAATGATGGTGCACTGGACTGCGATATAAAGTAAATGATTCTGATCATGTTTTGTAAATAACTTAGAGGACTATTCAGGCCCAGTGTTCAGAGCCCTTGTCTTTTTTCGCTATTGCAAAGTCAATTCACTCCAAGACTCTGGCCATCCTTTGGTGGACTAGCCAGCCAGAGTCGACTTCAGTGCTGGTGGTGCCTGGTGCAACAGTCTTTTTTGGCGATTTCTTAATATTCCTTAATTGCGAATTTGCAAATTGCGATTCGCAAATAAGAAATACTTTCCTATTCACCAGGAGTCCCATAGCAAGGAATGGGAAGTCATTCTCAATTTGCGATTCGCAATTTGCTAATCGCAATTTGAGAATAATTTGAAGGGTGCATAGGTGTCCAAAGGACACCCTGCTGAACCCCTGAAATGTACATGTGTGTGCATATGGCGCACATACATGCCCTAAGGGCATGTATGTGCGCCACATGGCACCTTTACAAATGCCAAAAAGTGCATTTGTAAAATAATTAGCGATTTCTTAATTGGAATTTGCACAACTTGAGTGCTTCATACATAGTGGTAGATTTTCAACCCCCTTGCGCCTCATTTACGCTGCATTTGCGTCACTTTTGTGACGCAGCGACGACGCAAATCCTGCCCCATGGTGTGGGGTACTTACAACGTGACGCATCTGGGAGATGCGCCACGTTGTAAATCCCTGCGCCACATATAGGTGTTCCTGCGCAGGGGGGCGTTCCGGCGCAGGAACGCCTCCTAAAAGTGGCGGAGTGAAATCTACAAGATTTCACTCAGTCACTTTTAGGCCAATGCTGCGTCAAAACCCTGCGCCTGCTTGAAGCAGGCGTAAGGCTTGACGCAGCATTGGAAGAATAGGGCACCCCCGAGCTTTGCTGGAGCTGCGTCGCGCTTGCGACGCAACTCCAGCAATGCGTCATCTTTTGGCACAGATGCGTGACGCATCTGTGCTGTTTTTGCCCAATGCTGCGCCGCATTGTAAATGCGGCGCATCATGGGTGGCGGAGCTGCGACGCACAATTACTGGGGCATCCCTGCTGATAGGCAGGGATGCGCCAGTAATTGTAAATCTGCCCCTTAGCATTTAAGAAATCGCAATTTGCGTTTCCTTAAATGCTGACGCAAAATTAAGGAATCGCAAATTTTGCGATTCCTTAATTTTGCGAAGCGATTTCCATGATACATCGCATTTTCCTTATTTTTTCTCGCAAATGCTGTTTTTTTTGCGAATCGCAGCGTTTGCGAGAAAAAAAACGGATGATACATCTGCCCCAAAATGTATGTTTACCTCTTTACTACACAAACACAGCATCTGCACCATTTGCCAGCAAGTTTCGCGACACATTTTTCCTGATGAAAATTCCATCTCTAAACATTCTTAGGGTGAGAAATGTGTCCTCCAGCTGTAATCCAATACATCGTTTGGGTTAAAAAAAAAGGATTAGAGTTTACATTGGTTTGAAGGAATCAAGAAAAGGATAGAACTTGTTATAATTTATCATTTGCATTTACAATTAAATACAAACCTGTGATAAAAGGTGTTTCTTTTTTACTAAGCGCATATCAGGTACTCTTCAAAATTTGAAAACTTGCACTAGCACGGAGTTTAAATTGCAGTGGTATTATTACCTGTTTTAAAGCTTTCTCAACCCTTACGAGCGAGATTTCAGGAACAGTAATAACGAGTTATTAGATATTAGCTTGCATAATGTTCTGAACTTTCAGCGCTTACTTCAAATGCATTCTTTATGAAAGCAGAGTCCGTGAAATAAATGGTTTGGAAAAAATACTTGTGAAGCTGGTGCGCAAGGACGTAAGCAAAACACTTTTACAAGTCTGCTCACTGAAGAATCACTTTGCCCAGTTTGAATAGCATTTCCTCTGCCCCTCGGAATGATAATCCTGGCGGCCTTGAAGAAAACAAAACCTGTAAGGCTTCAGGATGGCCGGGCACAGATATGCAGATTCACGTTCGCGCATCACAAAAGGGACATTAGCCCTCAAGAGGCCCGCGCGGCGCTCGAATCACCTGAGCAGGAAACTCTCCCAGACTGGGGGATGGGCCCTGCTGAAAAGACGGCACCTTTGCAGGGAAAGGCAACATGAGCTGTGACTGACTGGGACACTGAGAGCAGAACGAGTTTAAGCACCCAGAGACTGAACCCAGCCTAACTCTTAGCGAGTTTGTAAACATTAATAAAGCAATTTGTGTAATTTAGAAATGCAGGCATGATGTCATACAGAGGTGTATTTGTCACTAAAATTAATTGGGAGAGTATGTGGCATGTCAGCTCAACATTCTGTGATTCTGGGCAATTCACATACTCTCCCAGTGCCTACAAAACAAGCATTGTCATAGCCAATACATCCTGCCTTTGTCACCTAAGTGTTTAGTGATGCAGCACGATATCCTGGGTGTTCCAACATCTACTGTGATATGAGGATGTAGGGAGGCTATGTACAACAAGAATGTGTGTATACTGAATGCTAGAAACAAAGGGAACAATTAACACCAATCTGTCTTTTATTAAATAAAGATGCCTACAATATAGTGAGGCCAGTGTTGTGCACTGTTAATAGAGATTACATAGAAAGCAGGTTTTCTTATTAGAGGTCAGTTTTATAGTTAACTGTCACCTCATGTCCACTTCTAGACATTTTAATAGAAGGAATGCATATTGGTGTAGCTACCTCTTTTGACCATACATGGAGTCAAGGGGAGGATCAGTATGCATATGGTATGACTGTCAATTTAGTCAGTCCAGCTTCCATCTTGTTTGAGGATTACATCACTTTTCTGTGGCCAGGAGTACATAGTGCTCGGACCTGGGCAAATGAGTAGTGGTAACTAAACCCCAGCACTGTGGTGTTACAAATCTCTGCACAAAATGCGAGTTTTGATAAAACTTCAAAAGTCAACAGGTGGGGTGTGTGAATGCCATCTTAAAAACATTTGGGATTTATTAAGTCATTGGAACCAATCTATGTTGCCCTTCATAATAGAAGTTTAACAACAACAACTATTGCATCACATCCAATTTCTAAACCGTGCACACAATAAAAAATTACCCATAATAAGCAGTAACAGCAGCCAATCACAAAGGCATTTGTGGCGTAAACACAATTTACTTTTCTTCTAGTTGTCTTATTAAGTAATTTAGTGAACACGTCTTTACTTTGGTAAGTTTACTGCAGCACTTAAAATTATGTTGCTCATCATGCGCAGTTTAAAGGTCTAACACGCAAAACCTGTGGCTCAGGGGAATAGAGTATTGAGAGTGGAGCATAAATAACAAGGGGAGTATGATGAATATAGAGCTCAAGGTAAAAGGAGAGAGAGTGTCAGACAGAGCGGAAAGTAAACTGTGAAATAGAGAAAGTGAAATACGACAGAATGCGAGAAAGTAAAATGAAAGGAGGAGGACAAATGAAACATCAAAAAAGAAAAGGACAACAAACACGAGTGAAGAAAGAAATATAGGGATTAATATAGAAAATGTGAGACAGGAAGAGGGGAGAAAGGAGAAATAGAGGTAGTGGAATATAAAGGGAAGAGGGTGGAGTGATTTCCAAAAAGAGAAAGGAGGATGAGAAAGATGCAAAGACAACAAGCATTAGAAATGCAATCGGGCTCGGATTTATTTGAGTTTGAGCTAATGGCATTGTAAATGCCAATGTATTGTTGCTATGTGTTATGGAGTGTGTTCATGTAGTGTGTACTGCCAGTGATCTCCTTGTGAGTGTGAGAATATTGCACCGTTACTGCCTGTGATGTCCTTCTTGTGAGTGTGAGAAGCTTGCACCTCTGCTGCCTGTGGTCTCCTTGTGAGTGTAAGAAGCTTGCACTGCTGCTGCCTGTGATGTCGTTCTTGTGAGTGGGAGAAGATTGCACCTCTGCTGCCTGTGGTCTCCTTGTGAGTGTAAGAAGCTTGCACTGCTGCTGCCTGTGATGTCATTCTTGTGAGTGGGAGAAGCTTGCACCTCAGCTGCCTGTGGTCTCCTTGTGAGTGTAAGAAGCTTGCACAGCTGCTGCCTGTGATGTCCTTCTTGTGAGTGTGAGAAGCTTGCACCGCTGCTGCCTCTGAGTATGAGAAGATTGCATTGTGCATTTCTGTGCTGTGCCTGTTCTTTGTAAGGGACTCTTGCTCTGTTGCTGCTGCTGCCTTGGCACAGTACCTGCTGTGAGTGTGTAAGGGAAGCTTGCACCACTGCTGCTTGTGATGTCGTTCTAGCGTGTGTGAGAAGCTTGCACCTCTGCTGCCTGTCGTCTCCTTGTGAGTGTAAGAAGCTTGCTCTGCTGCTGCCTGTGATGTCCTTCTTGTGAGTGTGAGAAGCTTGCACCTCTGCTGCCTGTGGTCTCCTTGTGAGTGTAAGAAGCTTGCACTGCTGCTGCCTGTGATGTCGTTCTTGTGAGTGTAAGAAGATTGCACAGCTGCTGCCTGTGATGTCCTTCTTGTGAGTGTAAGAAGCTTGCACCGCTGCTGCTTGTGATGTCGTTCTTGTGAGTGTGAGAAGCTTGCACCGCTGCTGCCTGTCATGTCGTTCTTGTGAGTGTGAGAAGCTTGCACCTCTGCTGCCTGTGGTCTCCTTGTGAGTGTAAGAAGCTTGCACCGCTGCTGCTTGTGATGTCCTTCTTGTGAGTGGGAGAAGCTTGCACCTCAGCTGCCTGTGGTCTCCTTGTGAGTGTAAGAAGCTTGCACAGCTGCTGCCTGTGATGTCCTTCGTGTGAGTGTGAGAAGCTTGCGCCGCTGCTGCCTGTGAGTATGAGAAGATTGCATTGTGCATCTCTGTGCTGTGCCTGTTCTTTGTAAGGGACTCTTGGTCTGTTGCTGCTGCTGCCTTGGCACAGTACCTGCTGTGAGTGTGTGAGGGAAGATTGCACCACTGCTGCTTGTGATGTCGTTCTTGCCAGTGTGAGAAGCTTGCACCTCTGCTGCCTGTGGTCTCCTTGTGAGTGTAAGAAGCTTGCACTGCTGCTGCCTGTGATGTCGTTCTTGTGAGTGGGAGAAGCTTGCACCGCTGCTGCCTCTGAGTATGAGAAGATTGCATTGTGCATTTCTGTGCTGTGCCTGTTCTTTGTAAGGGACTCTTGCTCTGTTGCTGCTGCTGCCTTGGCACAGTACCTGCTGTGAGTGTGTAAGGGAAGCTTGCACCACTGCTGCTTGTGATGTCGTTCTAGCGTGTGTGAGAAGCTTGCACCTCTGCTGCCTGTCGTCTCCTTGTGAGTGTAAGAAGCTTGCTCTGCTGCTGCCTGTGATGTCCTTCTTGTGAGTGTGAGAAGCTTGCACCTCTGCTGCCTGTGGTCTCCTTGTGAGTGTAAGAAGCTTGCACTGCTGCTGCCTGTGATGTCGTTCTTGTGAGTGTAAGAAGATTGCACAGCTGCTGCCTGTGATGTCCTTCTTGTGAGTGTAAGAAGCTTGCACCGCTGCTGCTTGTGATGTCGTTCTTGTGAGTGTGAGAAGCTTGCACCGCTGCTGCCTGTGATGTCGTTCTTGTGAGTGTGAGAAGCTTGCACCTCTGCTGCCTGTGGTCTCCTTGTGAGTGTAAGAAGCTTGCACCGCTGCTGCTTGTGATGTCCTTCTTGTGAGTGGGAGAAGCTTGCACCTCAGCTGCCTGTGGTCTCCATGTGAGTGTAAGAAGCTTGCACAGCTGCTGCCTGTGATGTCCTTCGTGTGAGTGTGAGAAGCTTGCGCCGCTGCTGCCTGTGAGTATGAGAACATTGCATTGTGCATCTCTGTGCTGTGCCTGTTCTTTGTAAGGGACTCTTGGTCTGTTGCTGCTGCTGCCTTGGCACAGTACCTGCTGTGAGTGTGTGAGGGAAGATTGCACCACTGCTGCTTGTGATGTCGTTCTTGCCAGTGTGAGAAGCTTGCACCTCTGCTGCCTGTGGTCTCCTTGTGAGTGTAAGAAGCTTGCACTGCTGCTGCCTGTGATGTCGTTCTTGTGAGTGGGAGAAGCTTGCACCGCTGCTGCCTCTGAGTATGAGAAGATTGCATTGTGCATTTCTGTGCTGTGCCTGTTCTTTGTAAGGGACTCTTGCTCTGTTGCTGCTGCTGCCTTGGCACAGTACCTGCTGTGAGTGTGTAAGGGAAGCTTGCACCACTGCTGCTTGTGATGTCGTTCTAGCGTGTGTGAGAAGCTTGCACCTCTGCTGCCTGTCGTCTCCTTGTGAGTGTAAGAAGCTTGCTCTGCTGCTGCCTGTGATGTCCTTCTTGTGAGTGTGAGAAGCTTGCACCTCTGCTGCCTGTGGTCTCCTTGTGAGTGTAAGAAGCTTGCACTGCTGCTGCCTGTGATGTCGTTCTTGTGAGTGTAAGAAGATTGCACAGCTGCTGCCTGTGATGTCCTTCTTGTGAGTGTAAGAAGCTTGCACCGCTGCTGCTTGTGATGTCGTTCTTGTGAGTGTGAGAAGCTTGCACCGCTGCTGCCTGTGATGTCGTTCTTGTGAGTGTGAGAAGCTTGCACCTCTGCTGCCTGTGGTCTCCTTGTGAGTGTAAGAAGCTTGCACCGCTGCTGCTTGTGATGTCCTTCTTGTGAGTGGGAGAAGCTTGCACCTCAGCTGCCTGTGGTCTCCTTGTGAGTGTAAGAAGCTTGCACAGCTGCTGCCTGTGATGTCCTTCGTGTGAGTGTGAGAAGCTTGTGCCGCTGCTGCCTGTGAGTATGAGAAGATTGCATTGTGCATCTCTGTGCTGTGCCTGTTCTTTGTAAGGGACTCTTGGTCTGTTGCTGCTGCTGCCTTGGCACAGTACCTGCTGTGAGTGTGTGAGGGAAGATTGCACCACTGCTGCTTGTGATGTCGTTCTTGCCAGTGTGAGAAGCTTGCACCTCTGCTGCCTGTGGTCTCCTTGTGAGTGTAAGAAGCTTGCACTGCTGCTGCCTGTGATGTCGTTCTTGTGAGTGGGAGAAGCTTGCACCACAGCTGCCTGTGGTCTCCTTGTGAGTGTAAGAAGCTTGCACAGTTGCTGCCTGTGATGTCCTACTCACTACTCTACTCACTACTCTACTCACTACTCACTACTCTACTCACTACTCAACTCACTACTCACTACTCAACTCACTACACTCACTACTCACTACTCTGTTCACTACTCACTACTCTACTCACTACTCAGTACTTTCCACTCACTACTCTACTCACTACTCACTACTCTACTCAGTACTTTCTACTCACTACTCTACTCACTACTCACTACTCTACTCACCTCACTACTCTACTCACTACTCTGCACTCACTACTCACTACTCTGCTCACTACTCTACTCACTACTCACTACTATGCACTCACTGCTCACTACTCTGCACTCACTACTTTACTCAGTACTCTACTCACTACTCACTACTAAGCACTCACTACTCACTACTCTGCTCACTACTCACTACTCTACTCACTACTCTACTCACTACTCTACTCACTAGTCACTACTCACTACTATGCACTCACTACTCAGCTCACTACTCACTACTCACCTCACTACTCTACTCACTACTCTACTCACTACTCTACTCACTACTCTACTCTACTCACCTCACTACTCTGCACTCACTACTCACTACTCTACTCACTACTCTACTCTACTCACTACTCTACTCACTACTCTACTCACTACTCTACTCACTACTCTACTCTCTACTCACTACTCACTACTCTACTCTACTCACTACTCTACTCTACTCACCTCACTACTCTACTCACTACTCACTACTCTACTCACTACTCTGCACTCACTACTCACTACTCTACTCACTGCTCACTACTCTACTCTCTACTCTGCACTCACTACTCACTACTCTACTCACTACTCTGCACTCACTACTCACTACTCTACTCACTACTCTACTCACTACTCTACTCTACTCACTACTCTACTCACTACTCTACTCACTACTCTACTCACTACTCTACTCACTACTCACTACTCTGCACTCACTACACTACTCACTACTCTGCACTCACTACTCTGCACTCACTACTCTGCACTCACTACTCTGCACTCACTACTCTGCACTCACTACTCTGCACTCACTACTCTGCACTCATTACTCACTACTCTGCACACTCACTCTGCACTCATTACTCACTACTCTGCACACTCACTCTGCACTCACTACTCTGCACTCACTACTCTGCACTCACTACTCTGCACTCACTACTCTGCACTCACTACTCTGCACTCACTACTCTGCACTCACTACTCTGCACTCACTCACTCTGCACTCACTCACTCTGCACTCACTCACTCTGCACTCTCTAGCACTCCATCGCACTCCCTACTCACTCTGCACTCTCTAGCACTCCCTAGAACTCCCTCTTCACTCTGCACTCTCTAGCACTCCCTAGAACTCCCTTTTCACTCTGCACTCTCTAGCACTCCCTAGAACTCCCTTTTCACTCTGCACTCTCTAGCACTCCCTAGAACTCCCTCTTCACTCTGCACTCTCTAGCACTCCCTAGAACTCCCTCTTCACTCTGCACTCTCTAGCACTCCCTAGAACTCCCTCTTCACTCTGCACTCTCTAGCACTCCCTAGAACTCCCTCTTCACTCTGCACTCTCTAGCACTCCCTCTTCACTCTCTAGCACTCCGTAGCACTCCCTACTCACTCTGCACTCCCTATGCACTCTGCGCTCCCTATGCACTCTGCGCTCCCTATGCACTCTGCGCTCCCTATGCCCTCTGCGCTCCCTATGCACTCTGCGCTCCCTATGCACTCTGCGCTCCCTATGCACTCTGCGCTCCCTATGCACTCTGCACTCTGCAGTCCCTATGCACTCTGCACTCCCTATGCACTCTGCACTCCCTATGCACGCTGCACTCCCTATGCACGCTGCACTCCCTATGCACGCTGCACTCCCTATGCACGCTGCACTCCCTATGCACGCTGCACTCTGCACTCCCTATGCACTCTGCACTTCCTATGCACTCTGCACTTCCTATGCACTCTGCACTCCCTATGTACTCTGCACTCCCTATGCACTCTGCACTCTGCACTCCCTATGCACTCTGCACTCCCTATGCACTCTGCACTCCCTATGCACTCTGCACTCCCTATGCACAAGGGTGCTATGTCTAGGTGCACAGGTTTAAAATAAAATAATGTGTTCTGTTGGGTAACAGCTTTTAATTAAGCACAAATAAGCAGTTCTGTTTCTGGAGTTTGATATATACATGGTTAATATATTTAATGTATATCAGAGGAAGCCATTATAGATCAGTTTGGAGTCGGATACAAGTCAGATTTTGATGATATCCATATACAATAAATATACATGTAACTGACCTAAATGCAAACGATTTACTTAGTAAGTTCTTATCCTAAAAATATGGCATGGATCTAAACTTCCTGAATCTACGTTGAATTTTCCTGCTTTATAAAACAAAAAATGTATACATGAATTAATGACTGAGGTAAATCTGCTCTTACAGGCGTCGAGGTTTGCTTTTTACGGAATATGCTACGATGGGAGGAGGGCAAAGGATTTTAAATTATGTGTAAACTTAGGGGAAGATTTATGAAGGCCTTGCGCCGCCGGTGCGTCATTTATAACATGGGAAAAAGTGACGCACCGGCGGCGCAAGGCCTTCATAAATGTGCCCCTTAATGTCTGCATGCTGGTGCCCACCTTTATGCCTGGAGTTGGGTCAGTGCAGCCTGTGTGCAGAATGGCTCTGAAAAGGCTAGCCACCACAAGTGTTCTACCATAGGTTAGCCACTAATTGATTACTGTGCTCATATCAGATGACACTGTGCATACGGAATTATGCCTGCCCTGCCAATTTATTGTTCTGTGTTGGCATGTGGATGCTGAGTGGGACACATTGCCCAAGGCTACTCAAATAACTTTGCAAACTGCAAAAGATTCTTAATAAAAATAGTGAAAGATATGTATACAGTTTCAAGCCAGCTATCAAGTTTATGTTAACGGCAGGATAGGCGATGTAATGTTTCTTTAACATTTTAGATAAGTCATAAGACAACAAAAGTGTACTTTTCAAACAATGTGAAATTAGTAACTTAAATGCAGAGAGGAAAGTATGTTGACAGAAACAAAAGGCCTCCTGCCCTCATAATACATGCAATGCAATGCTGAATGGTGAACGCGCTCCCACCATCTGGATTGCATTTGGAGGAGCACCCGGACAGCTCCTAATTAAAATTAATGTACTGCCGTGCGCGAAAGGTACATGTTACACGCGCGCCTGATACATGCAATGCAATGCTGAATGGTGAACGCGCTCCCACCATCTGGATTGCATTACACGGGCACTCTGACAGCTCCTAATTAAGATTAATACTCTGCTGTGCGCGTAACCACACAGAAAATGCCATGAAAATGCCAACAATGGCGGACGGAAATTAAATATAGCCTATGGCGTCAAGGCTACTAAAAAGACAGCACAGCGAAGACGAATCACTATGCAGATGCCATAAAAAAAGCTTACGCACTAAGGAATGTTGCTGCCCAGACCCCTAAAGACACTTTTTTTTTTTCTCTTACAATAGGAGCTCGGAGCTCCGCCCCACTTCGTGGTGACGTAGGCCGAGCCCTAAAAAAGGAGAAAGAAATGGGAGGTCTCGAGAGAGGATAGGAGCGAGCGAGGAAGAAAATGAGACTGGGATTTAAAGTTAAAGAGACTGACAGAAGGAGTGGACAAGAAAGAGAGCAAGAGAATGAGAGGAAAGGGAGTGTGCCTTACAATTGGAACAGTTGCAGAAGTCTGACTATAGGGCTATCTAGTTATGTGTGACAATGTCAGCCTGGCGTTTACCCAGCAGCAAATTGTGTTGTGTGACTTGCAGTTTCACTTTTAACATATGCAGTTCGCTAAAATGTTAAATATCTGACTGAAAGTGCCATATACAGCTTTTCAGCTATCAGCAGACCAAACGCATTCCTGAATGAAAGGGCGCACTCCTTTAATTCTAAACGCATCTTTAGCGCCTGGATACCCTCGAGGTTGATTAGCCGCTGTATAAGTCCCAATTGATTAATTGTAAATAGATTCTCTTTAATCTCTCCTCCTGAAGCTATGGTTCTGACTTGATGGGTAGAGTAAACAATAACTGTTCACTAATGTAAATGGTCAGCTGGTCCGTTCTGGAGTCCTTATTGTCTGCTTTTATTTATATAGCACTTACGAACCCCTCATCAGGCGATACATATGGAAACTAAATGCTGTAGCCCATAGATGTGAATTATGTCTCCATATTTCCACAACATATGGCTTAGGCAGCGTAAACATCACAGCATGGCTTAGAACCTCATTAAAATTGCTAATGCTCACAAACTAGAAAGATAGCTCAGTGGGCGAATGTGCTAGTGGCGTAGAGCTGAATGCCACCTTCAGCCATGCTTAAAAGCAGGTGAGGCATTCAGCAGATCAAGAACTAATGGACCAGCATGGTTGCAGAGGCTATCCAAGCTTACCGACTGGACCAATTCTTTCCCCGCGCTCTCACGGGACCACCCAGATCCCTACTATACAGAAGCCTTAAAAACAAGCATTTGTAATCCTGCTCCAGTTTTGTTTTCTGTAACTCAAGCGGATACAAGCCACTTTCTCCAAATGCAATAGTTGCTATCCTTATTCTTCTTCACAAATCCATATAAGTATCGCAAAGCCATATCGTACCAAGGGGCATAATATAATTTTATACTTTTGAAAACTGGTCTAACCTCTAAGTTGAACAGCACAAAAAGTGATACATGGGATGCTTGAGTGAATCTCATTCACTCGTAATTACAATGGTCACATTCCAATGCACCCTTTTTTAACTTACCTCTTCATTTACAGTCAGGGAATAATCATATAAGTAGTTTTTCAGATTGAGAAAACGTCCCAACATACATCCCTATATGGCAGTAGGCAGTGCTTTAAATGGGAAAAAATAAGTGCAGGTACTCATTAAAATGAGCTAGAGGTGTAGTGAGGGGGCGGGATTAGGGGAGGGGCTAAAGGCAAGACCTGATGATACTTCATGACTTCTATTAGTTGCAGGACACATCAAAACACATGAGAAATGTGTTTATATAAACAAAGCAAGTGAACTCATTACTCAAAAATGAAATAGAAATGCTATAATATGTTAACATTTCCTTTTTTTGCAATGGATGCACCTTCTCAATACCATACTGTTAATTGCTGTTGTTTGGCACAAAACCATATATTTTTCAGCACATGAGTAGGAAGAAACTGAAAATACCCCAACGTCGCCCAAAGCTCTTATGGCACCAAGCAAATGAAGCAAATCATCATGACCCTCCTCAGAAGATATCTCTTGTCTCTTCCATAGATCTATCCATTCATCCTTCCATCCTACCATTTACCTGCTGATGTCCACCATTTAACCTTTACATTCTGTCTTCTATTCTGTCTTTCATCGATCATTCAATTTTTCACCATTCTGTCTGTCCACCCTTCACATAAACACCTATCCATCCATCCAACTCAAAACCTATCCATTCATCCTTTCCCTCATCCATCTCTTTATTCACCCTTTCGCTCATTCATCAATCCTTTCGCTCATCTGTTCATCAACCCTTTCACTCCTTTATTCCATCCACCCTTTCATTCCATCCACCCTTTCACTTAACCCCTCCTTTCACTCATCCATCATCCACCCTTTCATCCATCCATCCTCCCTCCCTTTCATTCATTATTCAAATTAGCCCTGCAGAATAGCTCAGCTGGGGCTCAGATCGGGGCTGCAGAAGCGGCGCCTTGGCTGCCAGATGCACAGTCCACCCCGGCTCACCAGCACAGCCAATGAGCCTTACTTTTTTCGTGAGTACTGGTACTCTCAACGGCAGTAGAGAAGTGCTGGTACTCACAGTGATAAATCTGAGAAGTGCCAATACCCAGTACCGGTGAGTACCGGCCCATTTAAAGCACTGGCAGTAGGAATAATTTGCGCTCCGCTTGTAGGGGCTCCGACCTTTCGTTATTCCAAAATGTAGTCTAGCAAGGCAGCATCAAAAAGGGTGCTCCATGAATGCTGATGCCTTGCTGACATCAGGCTTTTCATCGATGGATTGATGAATGAGAGGCAGTTGGAGTATCAGGGAGGGTGACATATGGCACGCAGTTCGCCCCTGTTGAGTGACGGAGCAGGTTAGAGTGAGCCCCACAGGCCTGAAGATGGCCCATTGCTCTAGACTGCTGGTGATTTGCTGAAAAGGCCCCTGTCCTACTTCAATCCATCACATTTTACCTGTGACTGCTGAGGTGGTCACAACAGGGCTGCTGACAACCGTTCTTATCTCTGGATCATTGAGGCAGTATCCCCCTTATCTGGGAATCGTGGTTCTCATTATGTAACCCAGCAAACACCGACAGCATCTAATGGGACCCGGCATCCATCAGCCCATGCATTTAGCAGCCACTGGAGGGCAGAGGGGAAGAAAAGCCCAGAGCGCAAGTGTTTATTTACACTTGTCAGAGTCTCAGGCTCACAAAGCACATCTGCGAAAAAGCTCAAAGTGTGAGTGGGTAATGTTGTCAGACTTTAAATGCTTAAAGGTTATGCTGTAAAACACTATCATAATTGAGGGGAGTGAGTCTTTTACATGCTCGGGCCCCGGTATCACTACACATGCTGAAGTACCACTTGGAGACACTTATGTCAGAAAAAAGCCCATGCATATTTCTATTGTAAGGTCACACGGCACACTCACCATAGAATCTGAACACTTTGGGCCCGATTCACTAAAGTAATCTGAGACAAAATCCTAAGGTTACAACTTTTTGTATTCACAAAAGGCATTTAGTAGTAGTACTACAACTAAACTCCTTTTGTGAATACCAAAAGTCAAAATGTTAGGATTTTTCTCAGTTTTGTAGTAGTAAAGTTAGGAATCCTAACTTTACTACTCCTAAATGCCTTCTGTAAATACCAAAAGACGTAAAGTTAGGATTTTGCCTCAGATTAATTTTGTGAATCGGGCCCTATGTCTTCCCGGGAGACCTCAACTTCCACCTGGACTCCACTGACCTACTGGAAAGATTGGACAACTTTGGACTCAAGCAACTGGTTACATACCCCATACACAAAGCAGGACAAACGCTAGACCCCATCTTCACGTCCATCAACAGAATATGATACAGCCACACCACAGAAGTCACCTGGTCAGACCACTCCATCGTACACTTCACCCTCGATGGACGCCCCCATACCACCCCCAACCGCCCCAGTGCCCCACTCCACAGCTGGACCAGTGTCACTCAGAACCAGTGGATCGACGCTCTCAGCATCACACAACCTAACACTGCTGTTGTGATTTTTGTCATGGGCAGAGCTTTACATACAGACCAGTTAATTTTGTAAAAAAGTTATCAGAACATTAATGTTGGTTAGGAAACCTTGATCGTTACAAGTGCAACCACAGTACCATCTGCATTAAACAGAAGTGTTATTATGCACCATATGTCTCTGCTTTGTGCGATTGCCATCTCAAAAAAAAACAGAGTTAGTAAAGCAAGAGTGGGGACAGAGGACAGACCATTCTAGTGCCCCTTAAGATGAGGAACGGTTGTGAGATAAAGCTCCAAATGTTTATCTGAGTCAGTCACTTTATATAGCTTCTGCACTTTTTCAATGAAATCCCTGCACAGACTCAATTTACCTATTACCATGAATAGATACCTGCACTCTACATAGTCAAAGGCCTTTTCTGCAACCAGCAATATTGCTAGTTTGTCATTTGCTTCATTCTTTACGTGCCACTGTGGATGTATAATGGTTCTAAGGTGATTGCCAGCTCATATGCCTAGAAAAAACACCACTGCATCCTTGTACACCTGTATAATAGTGGTACCAACTTTGCTTTATTCAATTTATAATATTGAACTGGAAAGCAATCATCATACTTATCGTTCCCCTTACTCATACTGTCCAGGGCATTGCTAGTTCATCTTCCTTGATGTCCCCACACAGGAAAGGCCTCCATCTCACTGTCTGTCATGGTCTCGGAAGTGGCTTGGCAATTACTATCATGATGCATAAACTCTGACGGGACAATCATTAGACTATCTCAGTGGGGGCCGTAGCATTACTATAAGCACATATTACCTCTTCAGAGACATGAACTTGATTAGCACACTATATATGTGTGACCTTGAACTTCTCTATCATCACATACTATCTGTGTGAAGGTTTGAACATGACTTTTATCATGTACTGAGACAATCTGGTCATTACAGTAATCACACTCTATCTGTGTGGGGACTTGCACAGCTATCAGCACTCTCTATCTCAGCAGGTCTTGAATAAGAACACTATAACATTCTATCTCCCTGGGGACCTGGCCATTACTCTCATCACACACTATTTCTGCATGTCTTGGATATGAATATCACAACTGCTACCTCTGTGGGGAGTTGAATATCATGGCCACCACATACTAACAGATGTATGGTTCATAATCTTGCAATAGAGTTTTTATTAAAGAAACCTCATTTTAAGGAGGCCGGCAATATGCCACATGCACAAGTGTTTGCCGTGATGTGTGTCCTAATGCATGTGTGAATGAGCTTCATGACACAAGAATGTGTCATGACACAAGCCTCTGCTTTAAATGTACTAATCTAACATGGTGTAAATTCAAATGTAAATAAAGTGAAAATAAAAGAGTGCAATATACAGAAGGAAGCAAATGGAGCAGAAGCATTTTGCAGATGCCAACCCATTGTAAACCAATAAATATAGACAGGAAGGAAATACCTGCACTTCCATGGAATGTTAAATCTAAAATAAAAAACAGCTCCACAAGTATGCAGAAGAAGGATAAAAAACATTCACTCACAACACTGTGAGATCAAAATGTCCCAGGGTGGAACAAACACAGGGACAGGGAGAAAAGCCATTGAATCAAGACATCTGATATAAACAACAATGGCTGTCCAATCATGAGCAAGTGGCTGTCCCAAAGTCCACTCTAAGTACATGTAATGTTTTGGACACAACAGGTCTTGGCAACTTGATGGTCAGGGGTGTGCATGACTTCATGTGGGTGGGATGGCGGGTACTGAATTGATGCATAGTGGGATCCATTGCTTGTACTGCAAAGCATGATGGGTCCGCTTGTGTTAAGCTGGTGTTGTCTATCTCCGATGTCTCAGCATGGTTGTAATCCATGTCTGTTCCTACCTTCCTAAAATCTGTGCACCTGATGCCTGAGGGAGGTTGCTAGCCCCCTTCTCGGGTCAGTTGCTGGGTAAAATTCACCCATTCCCAATTGTGTGGCCAGGGATCTCATTTCCAAAAGTGCATTCAGATGTATGGTGGATACAATTTCGATAAATCAGATAGATAGACTGATCGACATATTTACAACTAGATAGAGGGATGGGCAGACTGATGTGCAGATGTACATACAAATAAAGGGATATATAGATGGACAGATGCACCACTAAGGATAGATTGAAGGAGAAACAAATATACGCAAAGACCGATCTATGTAGCTAAATATGTCTCTGTTACAGGTAGAGGGATCAAGAGAGAGTGAGATAGAGGTTAATGGACAGACAAATAGCTTTAGATAGAACTGCATTTAGATTCAGTTCAGTGTGTATTTCCTTCCTTTCTTCCTTCTGTCCTCCTTCCTGTCTTCTAGTATGTTTCATAAACCCACCCCTCTCCTTGTCTTACTCTTTCACTGTCTTTTACTGTCTCTCCCACTTCCTCCCTCCATTTCGATTTCACATCTCTCCCTGTCTTTCTTTTTTTCTCTCTTCCTATTTTTCCATCTCTGTTTCTGTCTTTCGCCCACTGTTTTTGTCTCTACCTATCTCTCCCTCCTTATGACACTATCTAGCTTTATTTCTCTCTCACCAATTCTAACCCTGTTTCTCCTTGACTGTCTCATACGTCTCATATTTGGCTGTCTTTCCCTATTTCTTCTCTCTCCCTTCTTGTCTTTCTCTGTTTCTGTCTTTCTTTCTTGTCCCTGTCTATCTCTGTATCTCTATCTTTCGATGCCTCTCACTAGCTTTAATGTATCTGCCTCTCCTGTCATTCCTGTGCCCTCCCCTGTCTCCCCGTATTTCTGACTTTCTCTCTCCCTGTCTATTTCTCTCACTGGTTTTGTTTGACTTTCCTTATCTCTAAATCTCTCTCTCCTGTTTACCCCTATTTCCTGTTTGTCTCCAAGACTTTTACCACGTCGTTCTCTCCCTAAATCTTGATTCAACTTGTGTCTCTCCCCATCTCTCTCTGTTTTCTCTGACTTTGTCCATTTCTCCCTATGCTCCTCTTACTATTTTCCCCATTCCCTCCCCATTTTCCTCCCCTGGGCCGTTCTTACTGTCATGGGTGAAATGTACATTAGAGGTAATGCTTTATTTTCCTGTGCTTATGCTAAATGAAAGGAAGAGGATGCCGACTCCATAAATGGGGATCCAGGTTCGATTCTCGGCGCTCAGTGTCAGCTCAACACCCTGTGATTCTGGGCGTCACTTATTCTCCCTGTGGCTAGGAACGTTAATGTGTCCTTGTGTAACGTACCTGGTGCTGTAAAGCGCTCCAATGCCTTCGGGTCGAGTTTCTGCTACATAAACCTGCACAGGTTTGAGTCCTGGAAGGTTAGACCTGCAATGTTTACATTGAAGGATGAATAACTAGACTTGAATTATGTGCACCAAAGTCCTCCCTCTCGTTTGCTTCACTAACAAAAAATATAATGTACCAAAAACTATTAACTTTAGTTTTTGTGTTGTCACCCTGGAATTTCTAGTGCATAATCATGTGGTTATTGGATGACAGCAAAGAAATGCCAGCTTCATGTATCAGCCCTTGTCAAATACCTATTAATGGTACAAATTGTCACACGCAAAACAAACTACGGGTCTTCCACGGTTGCCTTGCTAAATTCAGTGTCCATATTATGTTTTCAAGAGTGGCTCTCGTTGTTGCAAGCAACCTGTGTTTGGAGGTTGGGGGAGGGGAGGTGTTCCTTTCATTCCTAACTTGAGGCTCACCTCTGTGATCAGCCGAAACACAAAGGCTGCGATCTGCATACATTAACACTTTGACAGCTGCCCAGAAGGAACTGCTAACGCCCTGCTCTTGCACCGGTCACCTGAGAAAGGGGAGAGATTTTCTTTACAGCTGTTTTGTAGGGCCCGAATTATGATGAGCATGTTCTCTTGCTGTTAAAAAAAATTATAACGTGGTTTTACATGGTGTAGCAGGAGGCAATTTAGCAGTTTTCTTTTTCATTAGTTTATGCACATTCCGAAACCTATTTAACACACTTTGGCACCTCATTTAAGGCCTGAATAAGATAATCAAAGAGAATGGTGAGCACAGCCCTATTCAAACAATTCAAGGATTCCCCCCACTTAGGCTGTTCTCAAACAGAGTGGACGCAGACATGCAAGGTAAAAAGCAAAGCGCTATGTGGAAGCCAAATTGTAAACGATTCCTAGCCGTGGATGGCAATGCACATCCCTGATCAGTTCAAAAAGGCAACAGCATATGTAGCAGGTGTAGAATAACACAGGCACTCTTGTGTTAACCTGTGAAGCACTACCTGCAAAATCAGATTTCAAACTTGTATTACTTCCTTCACTAAAATTGTATTTAAAACGTCACAGAGCAAAATTGTAGGTGTTGACTGCTAAATTTCCTTTGTGGATTTGAACAAGTTGAGTTTGTAATGTATTTATTTATTTATTTATTTAATTGCATTTATATAGCGTTTACTACCCCTGACGAGGCGTCAAAGTGCTTTTGTTACCTTCTGTAAAGTCACTGGCTTCTAAATCATGTTTGTTTTTTCTTGAGACATTGCAATACTTTGCAAAAAGTTGTATTTGTTAAATTCGAGGAGGGCCATCATATATGTAGGGCGCTCTGCATTCCAAGCCATTCATTTAGTGCTACAAAGAGCAAAGCACATGCATTTCATTCCATGTTGCTCACTGATTTGATTTCCACTACCTATTGAAATAGTATTTGTATTTTGTCTTCCTGGACATGTTATGACTGAGGCCTCTTATGTCTCCTATTATTTTTGTTTTTTTGTTGATTAAATGCAGTGCACTGATTCAGCAATCGAGAGACAAGCGATCCAGTGGTGTAATGCCCATTTCTATAGGTTGCGCCCGGAATACCTGGGTGATCTCTTCAGGCATATGCTATAGCGAGGGGCACAGGAATTATGCAGCAGGGGAGGACCACATTATGCAGCAGGCTTGAGCAGATTATGCAGCAAGAAAAGGGAAATTATGCACTAAAAGATGGCAGATTTTTAATTTTTTTTTTTTTTTATAACTTTATTTCGGCCGAAGGCCATAAAAGCACAAATAAAATATGTACATACAAGATAAAATACATAAATAGTTAGGAACCTTGGTTAAAAAAATTATTAAACAATAAGTTATCAAATGAAAGATAACAATCATTACAATTGATCACAATTTAACACGATTAATCAAAGTAGACCTTCTACGCCACATACCATATGAAAAGCAAAGACCGAGAACACAATAGGAGGTGAAGTATCATATCTTAAAATTCTACAAGTTTGAGCACATTGTTTTAAACCCAAATTTCTGCACAACGGTGCCAGCCAGGATCTCCGTATTACACTATAGGCAGGGCAGAAGAACAAGACATGGACCATATCTTCTTTACTGTTGTTACAAGCTGGGCAGATTCCCTCTTCTCGTCCCGCCCATTTGATTTTTTAATAGTATTACTTGATTCTTTTCTCATTTGTAAACTTGGTAACACTGTCAGTGCATTGGCTGTGCCTCTTTGGAACCAGTTTACCACCCTAATATAGTAATTGCAACAGAAAGGTGACTAGTTAACCTTTGCAAAGATCCTTCCATTGCGTGGCAATAGATGTTGCTTCTTTTTTAGTAACTTTTGAACCGTTCAAACAAAAAAAAAATTTTGGGGTAAAATCTGCAGATTATGCGGTAGAGAGTAGATTCTGTGACCAATGCAGCAGATCTATACTCATGTTAAAATCGCTGCTGCCACACAATTGCATAATTCCACTGGCCCCGACTATAGCTGACCATACAATGTTTGTTCCTCTGCTGGTACACAGTGGATTCATTAGAGTTTATATTGTTTCTGGTTAGAAAATAGCCATTCTGATGGGTAGCTCTTTTAATGGTCATGTGTGAAGGCAAGAGTATTTACTATAGTTAATCCATGATTGACCCCCACCACAGCTCCCTCGCATCTTAGCTTCTTTCACATCTGGACACCTCCAATGCCAATATTCAGTGTTCTTTAAACCGTTTGATAGTCTAATCCAAATGGTAGATGTCCACTAGGCCTGAGAAAAATGTAAATTACCCTTGCATAGTTTGAGTAATTTGTGGAATTTCGTGTTGCACTTGTTATGTAAAATCCCTGAAAGTATGCCATTAAGTCACATCACCTAATTATGTGGCATTTGCTACAAACATTTATGTTGAACACTCAGGAGGAATGCGGACAAACAGAACGTGAGCAGGTATTGCTCATGCCAATTGTCTTATTTGAGCTATAATATGCTGCAGAATGTGTGCCTGTGTCAAAAAATGACTTATTGGTTATTTTGTGCTAAAATATAGCACTAAAAGCCGGATTCACATTGTGCATTTCGTATAATTTTCATAAAATTTTGTGTAAGTGCGTAAAATCAAATCACATGAATTTCTCACACTCCTACTGTCCACATGCATGAACAGCAACATCTTTTCTAACACTTTTCCCACCTACCTAGGCATATACACAGCTATACTGCTGCTGTGACAAATTTTGCAAAGCTGCTGTCATATACACACAAGAGAGGGAGTTGGCCTAATGGCTAGGGCGCTCGACCTCGGACCTGGATGAACTGGGTTCGAGTCTTGGTAACGACGCCAAACGTCCTGTGATTCTGGGCAAATCACTTAATCTCCCCGTGCCTAACAAAAATGAATGTGTGTCCTCATGTAACGTAACTGGTGCCATGTAAAGCGCTCTGATACCCGATTCAGTTCGGGTCTAGTTCGTGCTATATAAAACTCTGCAAAAAAAACAAAAAAAAAAAACAGAAACACCTCCCAAATGGGCCAGATTGCACCGACTCACTTTTCCCCCATCCATAGACTTAACACTAAGGTTTAAGCACATTATCTCACACTACTTTTAGCTTTATCTTCACACATTCTTCAATTTTTAGCACTGCTACAGAGTTTCACAATACCCATTTATAAATGCATTTCGGCCCTTCACCAGCTACATATGCCATACTATAAATGCATTTTTTCCATATAAATTGCCAGTACAGGAGGAAATAATTTGATTACTGAATTCAATGTTTTGTGACATAAGTCGAGGCTCTGGTCTTAACTTACTCGCTACATCAAATTGTATGTGCGCGGGAAAGACATTTCAATCCAATATTCCTAATTTTCTTCAGGTTGTGTTATGTATGTAATCTCATGTATTTATTGTTTTCTAGAGTATAATTATGTGCCATATACAATAATGGTATGTGTATTTGTAGAATGTACTCTCATCCATGATGGAATTCTAGTGATGACCAGGTGTCTGTGCATCGAAACCAGTCGAGACAGATCTTCAGGTTCTTTTGGAATTCAAGAAGATATAAGACTCTGTCTGATGTGAAATGGAAGATCATTTGATGCTTTAGGTGTTATGTAAGAGAATGCTGTGGTTCTGTGCATGCATAGAATGTGTGTGAATCGTACTGCAGAGTGTAGGTGACTAGGTGGTGGGTGAAAGGAGAGGTGGGTGGCCTGGTAAGTGGAGCCTAAGTAGTGTAGTGGCTTGAACATGTGTTTGGGAAGTTTGAAATGCACACATTTGTGCATTGGGAGTCAGAGCTCCCTGGGATGTGATGTGATGTTATGTGGGTTATACGTGGTGGGTTGAGGATGAGTCTGGCTGCCACATTTTGGATGGTTTGTTGTCTTCTTGTGAGATGCTTGGTGATACAACCGGAATGAATGCTTGATCGTACGACCAGAGAGAATGTTTCAGTAGTCTAGTTTGCTGGTGGTGAGGGTGACATTCTTTTCTGGTGTTTAGGAGCCATAGAATATTCCTCAACATCTTTAGGGTGTGGAAGCAGGATGACTGTGCTTACTTGTGCTGTCACTGCCAGTTTGGTGTCAGTGATGATTCCGAGGTTCTGGTGCTAGGTGTGGTTGTGGGTATGAGTGCAGCCATCCAACAGGTGGAGTCCCATGGTATGGTGAAGATCACCACATTTGTCTTGTTGGTGTTGCGTTTGAGAAAGTCAGCTTTCATCCAGTTAGCGATTTTGTCATGCAAGTGATGAACTTGTTTCTTGTGTTGGGGATCATGTCTGAGAGGGAGAGTATGAATTGTGTGACGTTGGTGTAGGAAAGCATGCTGAGGTATGTGCTGATGATTGTGGTTAGAGGGGTCATGTACCTCGAGGCACCCTAGAGATGACTTTGTAAGCTTCTGAGTAGTGGGGTGCCAAGCTTATAGCTTTTGATCTATATAAAATCATAATTTTGAACATTGGTACTGCCAACTCCAAAAGTGTAATAGCTACTTGTCCCATACCTGTCAAAGTAGGGCTATAAATAATTAAATATTTTTTTTATTTAATTAGAAAGTATGAATTGCAGGGAATATAATTAATTGACCTGCCAATAGGTCTGGCTTTTAATTTGTTTATTCAGATCTGCTTCTTCATAGTTACACCGGCCATTAGTAATCCTTAGTAAGTATTGGAATTGGCACTATCTCTCTATAATCATCAGCTCATGCTGAGATGTCCATCATGACTCAGTAATCAACAGTGCCTGTTTGGGTTTGCATATATGATAATTAATTCTTAGTATATTGTCAGATTTGCACCACTACCTAGAAATCTTCACTACATGCCCAGCTTTGAATCATTACTCACTAAACCATGTCTACGCACATGCTTAGATATACACCACTATTTATTAATTCTAAATGTGTGTTCACGTTTGCCCCACCATAACTATCACTATCATTATATATGGACAATTTAATGTCACTGTCTTTGGGGCTATAAACACATATGTGTTTATGTTGTGTTTATCCTCCATGGACACTGCATTTGAAATAAAACTGGTTATTCGTTGATCTTATTTCACAGCAAAGAATAACCATACTATGCTACTCAATTCTTTTGTTAAATACAAAATCACAAAAATCCATACTGTGTTATGTACCAAATTGAGACTGCAAATGTGTGCCAGTCTTAGGCTACAGATCTGTGCCCAGTGATCACCATGGGGACCCCATCCTTGGGGCGCAATATTTAAGTGTCCACAATAGCCTACCCCCAGAACAATGTGGTTCCCTGCTCGCAGTCTCCCAGACTGGGAACTCCACTCGTCAGGGCTGGAGCAATCTAGACACACTTGATTTCTCACAATAGAGCCTCAAAGTGCACTTCTATATATTGTAAATCCGCTTCACTCTGAGCCACATTATCAGAGAAGCCGTCAACCTTTTTCTTAAAAAAATGAAATGCGATATTTTAGGTATTATTTTAAATATGAAGTGCCCTTGTTTTGTATTATAATTCCTTATTATAATCTGAAAGTCCTCTTGAAATAACTAACAATTTCATAAATGTCTATGAAGGTTTTCGGCATTAAATATAGCACATGGAATAAACATGAATGCACATCAACATGAAACAAAACAATGTCATGACTCATAAAGAGTCATTTTTCACACTGAATTTGATGAACGAAAGTATTTAAGACAGATTTTGCTCCACCCTGTAGATACAATCTTTTCCTGCAGTCCCGCAGCTTGGTTGTTACTATCACCTGCTTCAAGATGAAATATAATGCAGGATTTAGGACTAAGTAGTTGTATACAAATAAATACACCTTTGTGCAAAGCAAAGGAACCAAAGGAACCATTAGCACCTCAACGAGCTGTGTGCTGGAACCTCCTGAAGTCAGTTGATTTCCATACTAGGTAATAGCCCTGCTGTGAAGACAGCACACCTTTGAGAAAGAAGGAACATCGGGGGCTCCTGAACTCCTGAGACTCAGGTGTCCAACTGGGCTGACTCGGATTACAGTTTGGCGCTATCTTGCGTTAAAACAATAAAGCCAAGTGTGTGATTTTAAAGTGTATAGTAAAAATAAATGCATCAGTGTGTTTATAGTAAATGTTCTAATTCACAAAAATCCTCCTGCCTGTGTCTGCAGCTGTCTCAGGAACTTGTACTAGGTAATAGTGACAACCAACTCTCAGATCCCTTCACAAGATAAACGCTGAGCATTATTTTGGAGCACTTTCTTAAGTCCTCAGATTGAAGGCAATGCACACTACAAATAGAGAGATTCGGGGAATTGAAAAATGACAATCCTGGAGACTAAGGCATATATGGGCAAAAAGGGGAAACATTTATTTTAAATTACCCAATTTTGCACTTATCAAGTTCAAGAGCGCACTGAGGGTGATTGGTAACCCCAGCAGTACAGAAACATTCTATCATTTGAGCAAATTTTGAATTTTTGTACTGTTAAACAAGCTCTTTGTATCACATGCCCATCAACCTTGAGTTGAAAAGGGATGGGCACACAGACACTGCAAGAAAATACCTCTTAAGTGAGCCTCATTCTTTCTATGGGTTTAGCCAGCAGTTCAAACATATTCCCTCATTAAGGACTTATTTTATATTCCTCCATTCTAAAAACGTACAACACTGACTCTGTGTTAGCTCTAATTTCTATTTATTTTGCTACTCAGAATGATTAAAAACATTCATCATCCAGCTGCCTGAGTAATGCTCTGTAGTGTGTAACTGCACCATCTATCAGAGCATTGTAACCAGAAACATGGCTCTGCTGTCTGTCTGTAGACCACGTCTGGTTATTTTATCTGGTGTTAAGCCCTGCTGTATTAAGCCATGGCTTTAAGATATATCCTACAGGAGAGGACATTATTGCAATTTCAGAATGCAAGAACTGTATCTCAAAGGATACTTACTTACTCGGTACAGGCCATGAACCTCGAGCAATCTCTGTTGTGGGCTTTTTTTCAATCTGACTCCGGGTGTAACCCATCTCTTTGCAGTAAGCCTCAAGGCATCGATGGTAGGTGTTTCTTGGCCTTTCTTTTTAGGTCGAGCCTTCGCAGCGCATGCGCTGCAAAGGAAAACGACCTTTTCCTAGCACTTAGGCTTTTCAGCCAAGCACGTGCACGCGTTGCCATTGCCTTCAATGGCAACGCGTGCACGTCAGGAGATCCACTCGCGGGAGCGCGCGGCCCATGTGGTCGCAATTATCGCTCCTGCGAGTGAATCTCTCCCCCCTGCTACAGCGCAAGCGCTTTTTTCTTGTTTTACTAGGAGCTTGAGTGAAACAACAATGTGAACTAAAAAAAAGTTCTGTGTAATGTTTTCTGCTGACGTCGGGCGCAGTTCTTTAAATAACAGGATAAACGGGCATGAGTTATTGGTGAAAAATCGAAATATTGTGATGAGCCTTGTGTTACAGTAAGCTGGCAGTCATCTCGCTCCAAGCCCGACAGATAAGAGTTGAACTGTTTACCGAAAACACGCATATTCCGACACAATTTTTCGAAGTCTTGAAAACAAATCCTGCCAATGCAAACTGGCAGTGGCCACGGTTTGAACTAAATTCACACGACCACGGAGGGCAGTAACTTTTACAAGAATTAGCCCTGACGTTCGTTTTTAAAGTGGAATATGCACGGCATAGAGGCGCTCTTTCTTGATACATTTATGAGTGACGTTTAGTGTTGAAGATTCTGTCATTCGAGTACCGGCATCCAACTTTTAGCCAAAAACGTTGTGTGATTTGTGGCAAATCACCCTCCCCCCGTACCCGAAAACGAAACCATTATCATGTGCAATTGTGACTGGAGTATGTAGGATACAAAATTCAAACGGCGGAGTGTATTTTCTAGTACTGTCTACATTACAGCCCCCCCCACACACACACATACTCTCACCTGTAACCATCACTACTGCAATCTGTCATCTGGACCCCTCCCTTCACAGGCAGCACTTTCACAACTTTTACAACGCTTTGTGTAACGCGCCACCTTGGTCTCTGCATCCAGGTCGGCACTATATCGTGGACCTCTAGTATATTCTATTTCAGCACCTGCCTCTCTGTTTACAGTTTCTATTTCTTGCAACCACTTTACCTCTTGTATTTGCACCCGGAGAACACTCACACTATGTGTTGAGCTAACTTGTTCGTGTTTAAAAACAAAATGCACATATCTCTGTTCCGACAGCCATATGGGCATTACTATTTGTACGTTTTGTCTCTTGAATCTCGGGAACTGTACTGTGCATATTTATCATCTATATGTGTTGGTGTTTTCCCCATTTTATATTGTAATCATTTTGCGACTTCCGACTCGACTCTCGGCATGGTTCCGCTCGCCCTGCAGCTCTGATAACGCGATGGCGGGAGTGGGGGCAGGTGTATGGTGGCAGAATTGGACATCAGCTACAATACCTTTGCGCTCAGTAGATGCAGTTCAAACAGTGGGTTGTCGAGTCTTGGTCCCCTCCTGTGAATGCCGTCTCCACACTCCGGGGCAGCACAGATCAGGACATCAATGACGCCCTGTAAAAGCGCCTTGAGATCTTTCTGTCTCACATATAATATGCCCTAGGATTGGTCCTTAATGTCGCCCCGTGACACCGGGATTCCCCAGCACGTGTGCATGCGCAGCCGAGATTTGGTGTGAACTAGGGCACAGGTGTTGAAGCTCACTTCTCTCCTTCTCTGCACTGTATGCAGTATATACTCTTGATTCATTGGGATCTCTTTTCCCTCAGGACATGTGGGAACCATTCCGCGTACCTAGGACACAGGGTTCACTCTCCAAACAAATGAGATAGACCAGAGAAATAAGTAAATATGGAACCATGATCTCTGTGTGCACTGACCCCCACACCTCCAAGCACTCCTTTTACTACTCCTCAGTGGCCCAGATGTAGGAAATCTCAGATTACCGACTCTTAAATACCGAATCATACCGATTCGGTATTTAAGAACTGGCAATCGGGATGTAGATAATTTTACCGATTTAATTACCGAATCGGTATGAATCGGTAATTACCGAATCGGTAATTGGGGGAAACATTGAAGGGTGGCAGGGTGTCACTTTGACACCCTGTTGCACCCCTCAATTGTGCATGGGTGCACATGTTGCAGACATACATGCCTTTAGGGCATGTATGTCTGCAACATGGCACTGTTTAAAAAGCAAAAAAAATGCTTTTTAAAGGGTTTTCATTATTTACCACCAACTTCTAGTTGGTGGTAAATAACAAATTCTTAAACCGCTACCTACATATCAAAATACAGATTCGGTAATTTTACCGAATCGGTATTTTACCGAATCGGTAAAATTACCGATTCGGTAAAATTACTGAATCTGTATTTTAACATGCCCCTACATCCCAAACTCCAAATACCGGTCGGTAACAGACGGAATTGGCCGTTACCAACCGGTTTTTGCCTTCCTACATCTGGCCCTCAGTACAGTGGTTTAAAATGAGCCCAAGACAGGGGATCTAATGTGTTTCTGCTTCCTCCCGAGAAAAGCTTCTATGTCACAGAGGTAACAAGTGTTGCTTTGCCAAGAGACAGTCTGTGCAGAGAGAGGAAGCACTGGTAAAATTATAAATACATAAAAGTAACCAGTTTGTATGCTGTAACATAAAAAGGAAAATCAATTAAAGTGTTGAGACAGCTACATACCCTGAAGTCTTTTCGCGCTATCACATTACAAATAGCAATTCCATCGCTAGAAATTTACAGTAATTCTTGGTGTCAGAGCAGAGTAAGTATATTCACCTGGCCGTTGCTTCCACAGAGAAAACACACTAGTTAACAAGCATTGGCATAGCCAATAGGTCTCGCTTTTGGGACCTTATAAGTGTCTAGCCATGCAACAGTTGATGTTGTTGCACCAAGTATATTGCGCTGCATAACTAAATACTTATAAGGTCCCAAAGGCGAGACCTATTGGCTATGTCCTTTTCTGCACATAAACAATCCTAAAATGCCATTTTGTCACTTTTATGTGTGCTGCTTCATGTAACACACATAAAAGTCACACAATGACAATTTTTTACAGATTGTTCATGTACAGGAAGGGGGACCTTCCTGTACATAACAATCCATGGCTGTTTGCTTTTTCCATGTGTGCTGCACAAGGCAGCACACATGGAAAATGCAAAAACGAGGGAACATAATGCATTCTCCTCATTTTGCCAAGTGAAGACCAGGTTTTCCCTAGTATTAATTTTGGCACTGCCTGCTATGTACGCTGCCCTTGCACATAGAGGGCAGCGTCAAAATCAATGGGTGTTGCAGTGAGACGCTCCCCAACATCCACTGCCCAACCCTTTCACACTAAAAATAGCATAAAAGGGGGCCTTATTTACCAGGCCGCGTTAAGCCACGGTAAGTGGCTTAATGCTGCCTGGTAAATAAGGCTAAGCCCCTAACGCCACCACAACGTCAGAAAAAGTGATATTGTGGTGGCAATAGGGGCTTGTACATATGCCCCTCTGTCTGTTATCATTCTGAAAATCCACTAATAGTCAGTAATACTGTCCAAGCGTGAGAGGTATTTTATAACTGGTATTTGTTGCAGTACACTTGCAATGGTGATCCTACTGGGTTCTCAATGATCTAGCTCAGTTTGGGATAACATGGTATGAGCCGATAATTACTGGGGACTTTAGGATCTAAGTTGGGTTTTATTATCAAGGATGGGAGTGTTTATCGCAAAATAAAAGCCTATAAACAACCTAATTTGCAGAGTTAATGGAATAGGGTCATGGGGAAGTTCTGTAGGTCTTTTTTTAAACGGGTGACCATGTTCTGTTTGTGGCTAGATTTCAAATCAAAAGGTGGTAAGGGGGTGTAACACTTGTTATTTCTTATTATGATAGGCAATGTAAAATCCTGTGCTTTAGAAGTGTGTGGTCAATGCTAACATTACTTGCCTTTGAAGTGAAATACAAAGACAGGATGAACTTCCAACGACTATCTAAAGAAGACTATTCTCTTTGGCAACCGTGGTAATACTATAGTCACACACTATCTCTGTGGGGACCTGAGCATGTCTATAATCACACACTATCTCTGTTGGGACCTGGGCATGAGTACAATCGGACACTATCTCTGTGGGGACCTAAACATCTCTAATCACACACTATCTCTGTGGGGACCTGGGCATGTCTATAATCACACACTATCTCTGTGGGGACCAGGGCATGTCTATAATCACACACTATCTCTGTGGGGACCTGGGCATGTCTATAATCACACACTATCTCTATGGGGACCTGTGATCTTTATAATCACACACTATCTTTGCGGGGACCTGGGCATGTCTATAATCACACACTATCTCTGTGGGGACCTGGGCATGAGTATAATCGGACACTATCTCTGTGGGGACCTAAACATCTCTAATCACACACTATCTCTATGGGGACCTGGGCATCCCTATAATCACACACTATCTCTGTGGGGACCTGGGCATGTCTATAATCTCACACTATCTCTTTGGGGACCTGGGCATCCCTATAATCACACACCATCTCTTTGGGGACCTGGGCAAGTCTATAATCACACACTATCTCTGTGGGGACCTGGCCATGTCTATAATCACACACTATCTCTTTGGGGACCTAGGCATGTCTATAATCACACACTATCTCTGTGGGGACCTGGGCATGTCTGTAATCACACACTATCTCTCTGGGGACCTGGGCATGTCTATCATCACACACATTCTATTTGGTGACCGTGGTAATACTATAGTCACACACCATCTCTGTGGGGACTTGAACATTCATTTAATTACACACAAGCTCTGTTTTGGCCTGAGCATCACCAGCTTTGCATTCTCTGTATGGGGCTTTTTGAATACTGAAAAGTAGTAAAGTTAGACTTTTGGTCTAAGTTTACATTGTTGAAACTGAAATGTACAAAAGTTAGAATTTTTGTCTAAGTTTACCATTGTGAATCGGGCCCTATTATAATGAGGACTTAAACACAATCACCTTCATGCACTATCTCTGTGGGGACTTAAAGATCGCTATAATAACACACTATCTTTGTGGGGACTTGAACAACACTGTAATACAACACTATCTTTGTGGGGACTTGAAAATCACTATAATAACACACCATCTCTGTGGGGACTTGAACATCTCTATGATAACACACTATCTCTGTGGGGACTTGAGCATTTCTATAATTACAGACAACCTCTGTGTGGACTTGAACATCATTAGATTCACACCCTTTATAATGGGATTCAAGCTTTGAATGTACACACTATTTCAGTATCTCTGTGGGAACTTAAACATCTATTTTGCTAAAAATGTCAGCAGCTCCTCAAGCTCTGGATTCCACTTGACCATATTCCTTTGTTCCATATGTTAATTTCTTTATGGTTAGTTCCCTTATCTCCTAAGATTTTAAGCACTAATAAATAGGTTAAATGCAGCTTTAAGTGTCTTTCGTTAAGCATGATATGGTATTTTCTGGCACATTAAGATAATCTGCCTTTAATGTATACACCTATTATATATGCAGCAATTCATATATGAATATATTATAATGTTGTTTGTGTATATTGTTGCTTGCTAAAATAAACATTTAGCCATGTGCCTTCGACTGTATTCAATCACAAATAGTGTTATGGACTAGGTCCCCACAAGGATGGTAGCACGTGTTCAAGTCCCCACAAGGATGGTGCTGTGCGCGCGATTAAATAACAATATATTTGCAAATTTGAAGCAGGATCCTGTATCATGAATTTTTTCTTAACATTTTTCTGTTAGTTGTGTGTTTTAAAAACATTGGGAAAGGTAAGTCCCCACAAGGCAGGTATTCACACATAGTCCCCACAAGGATGGTAACACGTGTATGTGTGTGTGTGTGTGTGTGTGTGTGTGTGTGTGTGTGTGTGTGTGTGTGTGTGTGTGTGTGTGTGTGTGTGTGTGTGTGTGTGTGTGTGTGTGTGTGTGTGTGTGTGTGTGTGTGTGTGTGTGTGTGTGTGTGTGTGTGTGTGTGTGTGTGTGTGTGTGTGTGTGTGTGTGTGTGTGTGTGTGTGTGTGTGTGTGTGTGTGTGTGTGTGTGTGTGTGTGTGTGTGTGTGTGTGTGTGTGTGTGTGTGTGCGCGCACACACACATGGTCCAGTGGAAGGCTTGTAGTAGCCGAAACGTGTAGGCCGTCCTAATCGTTGCACATTCTTTTGCACATGGTGTGTAAATAAATATACTTTTGTTCAAAAAATCTACCTGTTGCTGTGCCGTGACTTTAATCGCCGGGAACAAGGTGAGAAGAATCCAAGAAATATATATACACACACACACTCTCTCTCTCTGCTCTTTGGTGATTATTTTATATATATATATATAGATAGATAGATATATGTATATGGCTTTTCGAACAGTAGCAGCACCCCCTCCCCTCAGCACCTTGAGACCCTCACGGGTAAGTAGTGTGCTTTACAAATTCACTGATTGATTGATTGATTATATATATATATATATATATATATACACTCTCTCTGCTCTTTGGTGATTATTTTATATATATATATATATATATATATATATATATATACTCTCTCTCTCTCTCTGCTCTTTGGTGATTATTTTATATATATATATATATATAGATATATATATAGATATATGTATATGGCTTTTCGAACAGTAGCAGCACCCCCTCCCCTCAGCACCTTGAGACCCTCACGGGTAAGTAGTGTGCTTTACAAATTCACTGATTGATTGATTGATTATATATATATATATATATATATATATATATATATATATATATATATATATATATATATATATATATATATATATATATATTATATATATATATATATACCAGCATTTGTATAGCGCTTACATGTGTGCCGAAGAGGTATAACAGCTCTAGGGAGAGAGTGCAGTGAAGTGTGTGCACAGAGAGAGCGAGAGAAAGGGAGTCAGAAGTGGGGAGGGGTGCCCAAAGAGAGAGCGAGACTCACCAACAGGAAGAGAGTGGCAGGACAGAGGAGTACTGAGAGAGACCTACTACTAGAGAGAGAGAGAGCGTAACCAGAACTGGGAAGGAGTGCCTAGAGTGGGAGACTGACTGTCAGGACAGGGGAGTACTGAGTGATACCTACTCCTAGAGAGAGAACGTACCAGAAGTAGGGAGGAGTGCCCAGAGAGAAAGCCACCACTAGGGAGAGACTGCCAGGACAGGGGAATACTGTGAGAGACCTACTACTAGAGAGAGAGCGTACCAGAAGAAGGGAGGAGTGCCCAGAGAGAGAGCCACCACTAGGGGGAGAGTGCCAGAATTGCAAATCGTAGAAATGCACGAAACAGAGTGGTAGGAACGGGATGGGGAGACTGCTGGCCACTGAGGTGAGTGTGGAAATGCAGGGAGGTGCCCAGGGACACACTCACCAGTAGGGAGAGAACATTAGATATGGGCAAGTGTGCCAAAGTAGACCCTCTGGACAAGTGTGCCAGAGGAGACCCCCTCGACAGGTGTGCCAGAGTTGACCCTCTGGACAAGCGTGCCACAGTAGACCCTCTGGACAAACGCGCCAGAGTAGACCCTCTGTACAAGCGCGCCACAGTAGACCCTCTGGACAAGCGTGCCAGTAGACCCTCCAGACAAGTGCCCCAGAGTAGACCCTCCTGGATATGTGCGCCAGTGTAGACCCTCAGGACAAGCGCGCCACAGTAGACCCCCTGGACAAGTGCGCCAGAGTAGACCCTCTGGACAAGCGTGCCAGAGTAGACCCTCTGGACAAGCGTGCCAGAGTAGACCCTCTGGACAAGCGTGCCAGAGTAGACCCTCTAGACAAGCGTGCCAGAGTAGACCCTCTGGACAAGCGTGCCAGAGTAGACCCTCTGGACAAGCGTGCCAGAGTAGACCCTCTGGACAAGCGTGCCAGAGTAGACCCTCTGAACAAGCGTGCCAGAACAGACCCTCAGGACAAGCGCACCACAGTAGACCCCCTGGACAAGCGCGCCAGAGTAGCCCTCCGGACAGGGGTGCCAGAGTAGACCCTCCAGACAAGTGCCCCAGAGTAGACCCTCCCGGACATGTGCGCCAGAGTAGACCCTCAGGACAAGTGCGCCACAGTAGACCCCCTGGACAAGTGCGCCAGAGTAGACCCTCTGGACAAGCGTGCCAGAGTAGACCCTCTGGACAAGCGTGCCAGAGTAGACCCTCTGGACAAGTGTGCCAGAGTAGACCCTCTGGACAAGTGTGCCAGAGTAGACCCTCTGAACAAGCGTGCCAGAATAGACCCTCAGGACAAGCGCACCACAGTAGACCCCCTGGACAAGCACGCCAGAGTAGACCCTCTGGACAAGCGTGCGAGAGTAGACTCTCTGGACATGCATGCCAGTGTAGACCCCCTGGACAGGTGTCCCACAGTTCACCCACAGGACAAGCGCGCCAGAGCAGACCCTCAGGACAAGCGCGTCAGTAGACCCTCTGGACTAGCATGCCAGAGTAGACCCTCCGTACAGGCATGCCAGAGTAGACCCCCTGGACAGGTGTCCCACAGGTGATCCACAGGACAAGCTTGCCAGAGCAGACCCTCAGGACAAGCGCGCCAGAGTAGACCCTCTGGACAAGCGTGCGAGAGTAGACTCTCTGGACATGCATGCCAGTGTAGACCCCCTGGACAGGTGTCCCACAGTTCACCCACAGGACAAGCGCGCCAGAGCAGACCCTCAGGACAAGCGCGTCAGTAGACCCTCTGGACTAGCATGCCAGAGTAGACCCTCCGTACAGGCATGCCAGAGTAGACCCCCTGGACTGGTGTCCCACAGGTGATCCACAGGACAAGCTTGCCAGAGCAGACCCTCAGGACAAGCGCGCCAGAGTAGACGCTCTGGACCAGCATGCCAGAGTAGACCCTCAGGACAAGCGTGCCAGAGTAGACCCTCTGGACAGGTGTCCGAGAATAGACCCCCTGGACAGGGGTGCCAGAGTAGACCCCCTGGACAGGTGTCCGAGAGTAGACCCCCTGGACAGGTGTCCGAGAGTAGACCCCCTGGACAGGTGTCCAAGAGTAGACGCCCTAGACAGGTGTGCCAGAGTAGATTCTCTAGACAGGCGTGCCACAGTAGACCCCATGGGCATGTTTCAGAGTACACCCCCCTGGACAGTTGTCCGAGAGTAGACCCTCTGGACAAGTGTGCCAGAGTAGACCCTCTGGACAAGTGTGCCAGAGTAGACCCTCTGGACAGGGGTGCCAGAGTAGACCCTCTGGACAAGCGCGCCAGAGTAGACCCTCTGAACAAGCGTGCCAGAACAGACCCTCAGGACAAGCGCACCACAGTAGACCCCCTGGACAAGCGCGCCAGAGTAGCCCTCCGGACAGGGGTGTCAGAGTAGACCCTCCAGACAAGTGCCCCAGAGTAGACCCTCCCGGACATGTGCGCCAGAGTAGACCCTCAGGACAAGTGCGCCACAGTAGACCCCCTGGACAAGTGCGCCAGAGTAGACCCTCTGGACAAGCGTGCCAGAGTAGACCCTCTGGACAAGCGTGCCAGAGTAGACCCTCTGGACAAGTGTGCCAGAGTAGACCCTCTGGACAAGCGTGCCACAGTAGACCCTCTGGACAAACGCGCCAGAGTAGACCCTCTGTACAAGCGCGCCACAGTAGACCCTCTGGACAAGCGTGCCAGAGTAGACCCTCCAGACAAGTGCCCCAGAGTAGACCCTCCTGGATATGTGCGCCAGTGTAGACCCTCAGGACAAGCGCGCCACAGTAGACCCCCTGGACAAGTGCGCCAGAGTAGACCCTCTGGACAAGCGTGCCAGAGTAGACCCTCTGGACAAGCGTGCCAGAGTAGACCCTCTGGACAAGCGTGCCAGAGTAGACCCTCTGAACAAGCGTGCCAGAACAGACCCTCAGGACAAGCGCACCACAGTAGACCCCCTGGACAAGCGCGCCAGAGTAGCCCTCCGGACAGGGGTGCCAGAGTAGACCCTCCAGACAAGTGCCCCAGAGTAGACCCTCCCGGACATGTGCGCCAGAGTAGACCCTCAGGACAAGTGCGCCACAGTAGACCCCCTGGACAAGTGCGCCAGAGTAGACCCTCTGGACAAGCGTGCCAGAGTAGACCCTCTGGACAAGCGTGCCAGAGTAGACCCTCTGGACAAGTGTGCCAGAGTAGACCCTCTGGACAAGTGTGCCAGAGTAGACCCTCTGAACAAGCGTGCCAGAATAGACCCTCAGGACAAGCGCACCACAGTAGACCCCCTGGACAAGCACGCCAGAGTAGACCCTCTGGACAAGCGTGCGAGAGTAGACTCTCTGGACATGCATGCCAGTGTAGACCCCCTGGACAGGTGTCCCACAGTTCACCCACAGGACAAGCGCGCCAGAGCAGACCCTCAGGACAAGCGCGTCAGTAGACCCTCTGGACTAGCATGCCAGAGTAGACCCTCCGTACAGGCATGCCAGAGTAGACCCCCTGGACAGGTGTCCCACAGGTGATCCACAGGACAAGCTTGCCAGAGCAGACCCTCAGGACAAGCGCGCCAGAGTAGACCCTCTGGACAAGCGTGCGAGAGTAGACTCTCTGGACATGCATGCCAGTGTAGACCCCCTGGACAGGTGTGCCACAGTTCACCCACAGGGCAAGCGCGCCAGAGCAGACCCTCAGGACAAGCGCGTCAGTAGACCCTCTGGACTAGCATGCCAGAGTAGACCCTCCGTACAGGCATGCCAGAGTAGACCCCCTGGACAGGTGTCCCACAGGTGATCCACAGGACAAGCTTGCCAGAGCAGACCCTCAGGACAAGCGCGCCAGAGTAGACCCTCTGGACCAGCATGCCAGAGTAGACCCTCAGGACAAGCGTGCCAGAGTAGACCCTCTGGACAGGTGTCCGAGAATAGACCCCCTGGACAGGGGTGCCAGAGTAGACCCTCTGGACAGAGGTGCCAGAGTAGACCCCCTGGACAGGTGTCCGAGAGTAGACCCCCTGGACAGGTGTCCAAGAGTAGACCCCCTGGACAGGTGTGCCAGAGTAGATTCTCTAGACAGGCGTGCCACAGTAGACCCCATGGGCATGTTTCAGAGTACACCCCCCTGGACAGTTGTCCGAGAGTAGACCCTCTGGACAAGTGTGCCAGAGTAGACCCTCTGGACAAGTGTGCCAGAGTAGACCCTCTGGACAGGGGTGCCAGAGTAGACCCCCTGGACAAGCGCGCCAGAGTAGACCCTCTGGACAAGCGCGCCAGAGTAGACCCTCTGGACAAGCGTGCCAGAGTAGACCCTCTGAACAAGCGTGCCAGAATAGACCCTCAGGACAAGCGCACCACAGTAGACCCCCTGGACAGGGGTGCCAGAGTAGACCCTCGGGACATAGGTGCCAGAGTAGACCCCCTGGACAGGTGTCCGAGAGTAGACCCCCTGGACAGGTGTGCCAGAGTAGATTCTCTAGACAGGCGTGCCACAGTAGACCCCATGGGCATGTTTCAGAGTACACCCCCCTGGACAGTTGTCCGAGAGTAGACCCTCTGGACAAGTGTGCCAGAGTAGACCCTCTGGACAAGTGTGCCAGAGTAGACCCTCTGGACAAGTGTGCCAGAGTAGACCCTCTGGACAGGGGTGCCAGAGTAGACCCGCTGGACAAGTATGCCAGAGTAGATCCTCTGGACCAATGGGTGGTTCCTTGTTGTTTTTAATGAGCGCTTGTGTGGGTGATGCCCCATTAATGAGCTAACAACAGGGCTCTGCTTATGAAATCTTCCCCACTGATTACCACATGGTAAATCTAGGTATGTCCCACCCACTTATTAGGTAAGTAGTAGAACGCCAAGGGTGTGTCTAGGAAGATTGACACCCCCACCTTTCCAGTTTTTGCAATGTAGAGAAATAAATTGGAACGTTCTGTCCACTGTGGAGTGTTGATATTGGGGTGGGGGGTAGTGGGAGAGCTATACATAACTCTACCTGAGGCTGCATACATCACCTCGGTGGGTTAAGTAAAACAATGCACCTACCTATGCCAAGGTGCTCCCAAAAGGTCGCAAGCCGTCATGTTTAGTGCTGTAGAAAAAACTCACTATAAGCAGACTAAATATCCACATACTATAAAAAACAGTGTCTCTAAAGTGACAATAATTCAGCCTTCACTGAGGGGAGCCTTCCGCGGGGTCACCCCTGCTCTGTCCCCATCACAGGCAGGGTAAATACAAGCGGAGATTGAATTTAAGAATTAATAGGACTGTGAAATGGCAGAGGTGTCGGCAGCCTTTAAAGGTTAAGCTTTTTTTCTTAATATAAAAAGATCTGCTCTTGGAGATAGCATTGTGGCGGGCGGGGCGGAGACTGTACAGGGTTTCCCGTAGGGTGCAGCACGGTGTGCGGAGCGGGCGGGCCATTGTGGTTATGGCACTGCCGGATTGATTCTAGTGATCCATGTTATCAATTTGACTGACAGGATGCTTCTCACCTTACCTTGAGCTGTGAGTGGTTGCCTCCAAGACAGTGCTTGACTTGAGCCGGTGGTTTCCGCTGCTCGGCACCGGCTCTTCATTGTCAACCCCAGCGATTATGACATTCTGCCACCTGGTGGCGCTGTCTGGCTAATTTATTTATGACCACAACAACACTTAATAATTAATTCAATATAAATTGCATTAATAGTACCTGCTGCCCGAGCCATTCTTATAGCTCTGGGGGTCTGAAATAGTTTGAATTGTCACACTTGGAGGAGTATGATGGTTAGTAGTTGTGTTGTTACTGTAATTGGCAACCTGGCAGGGGCAATGTGTGGTTCAAGCTGCAGTGGCCTCCTGACGAGAGCCCTGGCACTTATTCTTTTGCAAATGAAGCACTGCTCCAAGGTATTCGTTCATGCTAGTCATTCTCAGCCCCATTGGTGCTTCAGTGAGAGAAGGAATGCCTTGTTTCCACCCTGGAGAAGGGCTGGGATGGGTGACCTCCATTGCCGGGTGGTTGCATCAAGTGGTGGTATGTGCACAGGATGCTGCCGACTGTGACTGTGTCCATACACACATCTCCAGTGTAGAAATCCCAGCTTTGGTCCACCAGCCTCACAAGAGAAGCCCAGATCATATGACCATCGCTTATCAACACCTGAAGGGGGAATGCATTGTATTAGACATAAACAGTAGTTTGGCTTGCTTAACCATTTCAAAGCGTCGGACGCCCCCCGGCCGTCTGAACTGCGTACGCATCATTTTTTTCCGCATCGCGGCGGAATGTCCGCCGTACTACACACGGAATTATGATTCATTTGTGATAATAAGTTTTAAAATCCAGGGCTCGGCTTTTCTAGGCTTCATTTTTGGGAGGTGACTGGGGCTGGGATGTTGGTCACTAAGCCACTTGTAGAGCTGCATGGCCATAATCTTTTTAATGAGGCCTATAAAATCCCAAATGAGTTTCTTGAAACAGTCTTCGATAGATCTGGTTTTCGTTGCAGGGTGTGGCCTTGGTCCCCAGAGATGGTCTTCACTGATGGAGACGGTCATCGTTGCTCCACTTGGTCCTGTCCGTTGGATACTGTCGTCTTTTCTGGATATGGATTTCTCTGGTGATGGTCTTTGTTTTCGCGACTCGTCTAGATTGATGGTGAAGGACGGGGAATGAGTGAGACCCCACTGAAGTGCATGTGGCCAGTGACAGAAAAGGAATGAGTTCCCTTTGAAGTGCATGAAGCCAGAGATGGTGAAGTGGGACTTTCTTAAAGAGTATAACACCAGTGATGGGGGTGAGTGAGATTGCATCGAAGAGTATGAGGCCACAGATAGGGGTAGAATGAGACTCCGCCCAAGCATTGGAGAGACGCTATTGAAGTGCAGGAGGCCAGTGACGGGAATACATGAGACAGCATTGAAGTGTCTCGGGCTAGTGGGGCTGGAGCCGTGTCAGTCCCATGGCAGGTGTCTGGGGTGGGAATGGCATACCCACCTGAGTGCAGCTGCACAGGTGAGTGAGAATAATGAATGTTGATAAATAGATTTGCTGGATGAATGAGAGGGAATAAATGGGTAAAATGTAAAAGAAAAAGGCCCATCAGAACTGGGCTCTCAAGGATGGATGATTGGAGCACCTTTAGGCTTATAATGTGGTATTATGTTTAAATGGGATGTCACTTTTACTGCAGCGAATAAGATCTTAATATATTTTGTTCATGCCAATTAATTTTTAACCCCTTCACTGCGGCGGCTATTCCGCCGCAGTGCTAAGGGGGCAGGGCGGAAGTGCGGCGGGCGCATGCTGGTGACGGAACCGCTCCGTCACCAGCGTCGGTTGCGCTGTGCTTATGACGGAGCAGTTCCGTCATGGCCCGCCCCGCTCAATAGAACGCTCAGCGCAGGCGCAGAATCCGCGCTGCGCAGGCGTGCCGAGCGGGCCATAACGGAACCGCTCCGTCATCAGCACAGCGCGACCGCGGCTGATGACGGAGCGGTTCCGTCATCAGCAGGGGAGGGGTTAAAGCTGATGTGTGTATATATATCTATATATATATCTTTTTTGTTTTTTGATATAGGTAGAACTTTCACTCAATAGTAGGTCCGTTGTTTAAGGAGAAAATAAGCTCGGTCCTGAAGAAGGTGGTCCTATTGTTCATATACCACCGAAACACTTCGACACATAGTATTTTTGGTGTTAAATTTGGCTAAGACAGCTACTATATCGAGACAGGGAATGCATACCGATGGTTGGTGCTGTTTATAATGTGTCCAGATTAACATACATATGACAAATGTAATTGTCTAGATGATTTCTCCTTTTTTACGTTTAGTCACAGAGAAAATTATTTGTATTTAGGATTTTATGTTTTTAATGTTCTTATGAAATTATCAATTAAAGGATAAAAACTGTATATGGTTTGTACTAATTAAAAATATATATATAAATATATATATTGACTTTCGTGAATATAAGTGCTTTGAACATCCTGAATGCAAGGCAGAGTGTGTCTAGTGTGATTGTGGTCATACATTTAGTTCATTTCTTACCAAAGGAAATACTTATTGTTGGACTCTCCAATGTACCCACTCCGAGTCACACCGACCGTAGAGGGCAGTGGCAGAGAGGCCAGCCTCTGAATGGTGCCCTGGGACCATGTATGACGTACCTGGACCGGGAGACGGGGGTGCAGCGGCGGCCTCCAGACTGGAGCCGAGAGAGCGGCGTGAAAGTTAATCATTCTTTTTTTTAAATGCCTGATTGTTTTAGCATTAAATGATAGGCATCGTCTGAAGATACGCCCCAGTGACCACAAACAGGACCCCTTCTTACACAAGTGCCCCCGGGAGATCCCTGGACTCAGGGTTCCGGTGGGGCGCCGGGGGCGAGCGACCGCAAGCCTCACAAACAAGGTGCGTTGATCACGTGGAGGGGGTGGGGGTGTTGTCTCTAGTGAGGTGGGTCCTGGTGTAGGGTGACCAGGATTTTAAAGCCAAAAACCGGGACATTTCCTAAAAATAGAAGAAGGACTAGCATTTTACTTCAACCCAGCGCACAGAATGACAGCATTCCTCAGTGAAGAATTACAGAACAGGCAGTAAGAACATAGATCAAATGCAATTTTTAAAGCCAGTAGCTTGCCTGTTAATTAAATTGCTTTCTTATAACAGATGCTAACTATCCCTGCTTTGCAAAACATCAAAAAAATACCTCCTAACGTTTTCAGTCGACCCTCTGTAAAAACCGGGACATCAGCTAAATTTCCTGAAATCTGCTGGGACAGCTGGTGAAAAAGGGGTCTGTCTGGGCAAATTCGGGACGCCTGGTCACCCTATCCTGGTGGTTATTCCAACTCCGATGGTTCTAGTCCCCTCCCACCTCCAACGCGAGGTCTCCTGTTCTTTCCAATTCAGAAGCACTGATTCTTTCTCTGTAGGGGGGGAAGGGGGCGGGGGGGGGGGGAGAGTAAGGGTCCGTCCTGATTTTTCAGCATCGTCTTCCTATTACGGGTGCATGCTTCTCCGCACTCCCGGGGTCCTTTTTCCCCCGTCCCCCCACTTTAGTTGGCTCTGTTTCTCCCAGGTGTGGGCTCCTCTTGTCAGCTCAGTGGGTTTTGCTGCTTCCCAGCTCAGCAGTTCCTGCTTGTTAACCGCTCAGAGGGGCCTGTTCACTCCCAGCTCAGGAATCTCTGGGTATCCTCAGCTTTTGGGGTCCTGGTCCTTCCCAGCAAAGTCATCTTCTGTTCTTCACACCCCAGGCAGTCCAGATTCACAGCCAGTTTCGGGGGCCACGGCCGGCCCTGCTCAGAAGCCCCACACCTCTACTTGCAGGGGTCCGAGGCCAGCTCTTCCCAAGGGGGTTGGCCCTGGTTCTTCAGTGTCGGGAGGTGAGGGGCCCTCGTTCTTCAGTGTCGGGGTGAGGGACCCTGGTTCTTCAGTGTCGGGGTGAGGGACCCTAGTTCTTCAGTGTCGGGGTGAGGGGCCCTGGTTCTTCAGTGTCGGGAGGTGAGGGGCCGTGGTTCTTCAGTGTCGGGAGGTGAGGGGCCGTGGTTCTTCAGTGTCGGAAAGTGAGGGGCCGTGGTTCTTCAGTGTCGGGGTGAGGGGCCCTGGTTCTTCAGTGTCGGGGTGAGGGGCCCTGGTTCTTCAGTGTCAGGGTGAGGGGCCCTGGTTCCTCAGTGTCGGGGTGAGGGGCCCTGGTTCTTCAGTGTCGGGGGTGAGGGACCCTGGTTCTTCAGTGTCGGGGTGAGGGACCCTAGTTCTTCAGTGTCGGGGTGAGGGGCCCTGGTTCTTCAGTGTCGGGGTGAGGGGCCCTGGTTCTTCAGTGTCGGGGTGAGGGGCCCTGGTTCTTCAGTGTCGGGAGGTGAGGGGCCCTCGTTCTTCAGTGTCGGAGTGAGGGGCCCTGGTTCTTCTGTGTCTGGAGGTGAGGGGCCCTCGTTCTTCAGTGTCGGGAGGTGAGGGGCCCCGGTTCTTCAGTGTGGGGGGTGAGGGCTGCTTTTCCCAAGTTCAGGAGCTGCTGGTACTTCCTTCCTTTAAACGCCCTTGCTCCTACCCAGTCAGTCAGTCAAACAAAGCTTTATTTGGTTTGTTAAAACCTTAAAAGTACATTTTCCACATTCCGTGAAAGAGAGAAAGAACAACAGCATAACATGACAATAGTCAGCAAAGAGAAAAAACAGCAGCATAACATGACAATATTAAAAGCACAATTACACCTAAAGATATGTGTAGTTTAACTTCTCTTGTTCCTTTTAAAACGGAGTATTATAAAATGTATTTGTTAAAAACGCTAAAATCTTACCTATGCGTAACTTCTTCAGAATGCAGTTTTTACTACTATTATAACTTAATATATCTACCTTTATTAGGAGGTAAGGGCTGCACTATACATATTCTTCTGCGCATCTGAGGAACAACTTAACTTTATTCATATATTTCCCCAACGCACAGGCTATATCTAAATTCTCCATTTCCACCAGAAGAGTTTCAGCTTGCATTCTGTGTGTAATCTTATATTTTTTAAAAATCGGACATAAAAACTCCTTTCGAAGATCTAAAAATCTTGTGCAATCTAATAAAATATATAAAATATCACAGGTGGTTCCTAAAGTGCAAGTGCATTTCCCATTACATCCTATCATTAGGTTTCGAACCCCGTTATTCGCATAACCTGGGTTTATACCAATTCGCATTTTTAAGACTTCTCGCCTCAGGTTATAGCTGGGTAGCCGATCCAAGTAGGGGAAGTGTTGACTGCTCTCCCAAGCCACTTTCATGTGCTCCTACCCAGTTTAAGGGGTTCTGTTTGTTAGAGCTGAAATGCAACAAGGTACCTGAGACAGGGCTTCATTGCAGCATAAACACTATTCCTTTATCGAGGCTTTGAGAGTACCACAGTTTATGCCATGGTTCCTGTGCTCACAGTACTGCAGGTCCGGGTTGCTGCCTGCGGTATCCTCGGAGTACCACAGTTTATGGTCTGCTGCCTGCAGTATCCTCAGAGTACCACAGTTTATGGTTTGCTGCCTGCTGTATCCTCGGAGTACCACAGTTTATGGTCTGCTGCCTGCGGTATCCTCGGAGTAGCACAGTTTATGGTCTGCTGCCTGCAGTATCCTCAGAGTACTACAGTTTATGGTCTGCTGCCTGCGGTATCCTCGGAGTACCACAGTTTATGGTCTGCTGCCTGCGGTATCCTCGGAGAACCACAGTTTATGGTCTGCTGCCTGCGGTATCCTCAGAGTACCACAGTTTATGGTCTGCTGCCTGCGGTATCCTCGGAGTACCACAGTTTATGGTCTGCTGCCTGTGGTATCCTCGGAGTACCACAGTTTATAGTCTGCTGCCTGCGGTATCCTCGGAGTACCACAGTTTATGGTCTGCTGCCTGCGGTATCCTCGGAGTACCACAGTTTATGGTCTGCTGCCTGCAGTATCCTCAGAGTACTACAGTTTATGCTCTGCTGCCTGCGGTATCCTCGGAGTACCACAGTTTATGGTCTGCTGCCTGCGGTATCCTCGGAGTACCACAGTTTATGGTCTGCTGCCTGCGGTATCCTCGGAGTACCACAGTTTATGGTCTGCTGCCTGCCGTATCCTCAGAGTACTACAGTTTATGCTCCGCTGCCTGCGGTATCCTCGGAGTACCACGGTTTATGGTCTGCTGCCTGCGGTATCCTCGGAGTACCACAGTTTATGGTCTGCTGCCTGCGGTATCCCTGGAGTACTACAGTTGATGGTCTGCTGCCTGCGGTATCCTCGGAGTACTACAGTTTATGGTGTCATGTCTGCAGTATCCTCAGAGTACCATAGTTTATGGTCTGCTGCCTGCGGTATCCTCGGAGTACTATAGTTTATGGTGTGCTGTCTGCAGTATCCTCAGAGTACTACAGTTTATGCTCTGCTGTCTGCGGTATCATCAGAGTACGACAGTTTATGCTCTGCTGCCTGCGGTATCCTCGGAGTACCACAGGTTATGGTCTGCTGCCTGCGGTATCCTCGGAGTACCACAGTTTATGGTCTGATGTCTGCGGTATCCTCAGAGTACTACAGTTTATGGTCTGATGTCTGCGGTATCCTCAGAGTATCACAGTTTATGGTCTGCTGCCTGCGGAACCCTCGGAGTACTACAGTTGATGGTCTGCTGCCTGCAGTACCCTCAGAGTATCACAGTTTATGGTCTGTTGTCTGCAGTATCCTCAGAGTACCATAGTTTATGGTCTGCTGCCTGCAGTATCCTCAGAGTATCACAGTTTATGGTCTGCTGCCTGCGGTATCCTCGGAGTACTACAGTTTATGGTCTGCTGCCTGCGGTATCCTCGGAGTACTACAGTTGATGGTCTGCTGCCTGCAATACCCTCAGAGTACTACAGTTTATGCTCTGCTGTGTGCAGTTTCCTCAGAGTACCACAGTTTATGGTCTGCTGTCTCGGTACCCTCAGAGTACTACAGTTTATGGTCTGCTGTCTCGGTACCCTCAGAGTACTACAGTTTATGGTCTTCTGTCTGCAGTACACTCAGAGTACTACAGTTTATGGTCTGCTCTCTGCGGTATCCTCGGAGTACTACAGTTTATGATCTACTGTCTGCGGTACATTCAGAGTACTACAATTTATGGTTTACGGTACCCTCAGTGTACTACAGTTTATGCTCTGCTGCCTGCGGTACCCTCAGAGTACTACAGTTTATGCTCTGCTGCCTGCGGTACCCTCAGAGTACTACAGTTTATGCTCTGCTGTTTGGGGTGCACTCGGAGTACAGTTTATGCTCTGCTGTCTGCAGTATCCTCAGAGTACTACAGTTTATGGTCTGCTGCCTGCGGTATCCTCAGAGTACTACAGTTTATGCTCTGCTGTCTGCGGTATCCTCAGAGTACTACAGTTTATGGTCTGCTGCCTGCGATATCCTCAGAGTACTACAGTTTATACTCTGCTGTTTGGGGTGCACTCGGAGTACAGTTTATGTTCTGCTGTCTGCAGTATCCTCGGAGTACTACAGTTTATGGTCTGCTGCCTGCGGTATCCTCAGAGTACTACAGTTTATGGTCTGCTGCCTGCGGTATCCTCAGAGTACTACAGTTTATGCTCTGCTGTCTGCGGTATCCTCAGAGTACTACAGTTTATGGTCTGCTGCCTGCGGTATCCTCAGAGTACTACAGTTTATGCTCTGCTGTCTGCAGTACCCTCAGAGTACTACAGTTTATGGTCTACTACCTTGGGTACCTTCAGAGTACTACAATTTATGGTCTTCTGCATGGGGTACTTGCAGAGTACTACAGTTTATGCTCTGCTGTCTGCGGTATCCTCAGAGTACTACAGTTTATGGTCTGCTGCCTGCGGTATCCTCAGAGTACTACAGTTTATGCTCTGCTGTCTGCGGTATCCTCAGAGTACTACAGTTTATGGTCTGCTGTCTGCGGTATTCTCAGAGTACTAGTTTATGTTCTGCTGCCTGCAGTACCCTCCGAGTACTACAGTTTATGCTCTGCTCTCTGTGGTATCCTCAGAGTACTACAGTTTATAGTCTGCTGTCTGCGGTACACTCGGAGTACTACAGTTTATGGTCTGCGGTACCCTCAGTGTACTACAGTTTATGTCTGCCTGCGGTACTCTAAGTACTGCAGTTTATGGTCTGCTGTATGTGGTACCCTCAGAGTACTACAGTTTATGCTCTGCTGTATGTGGTACCCTCAGAGGATTACAGTTTATGGTTTGCTGCTCTGGTACTCTCAGAGTACTGCAGTTTAGGATCTTCTACCTGTGGTATCCTCAGAGTACTACAGTTTATGGTCTGCTGCCTGTGGTACTCTGAGTATTGCAGTTTATGGTCTGCTGTATGTGGTACCCTCAGAGTACTACAGTTTATGCTCTGCTGTGTGTGGTACCCTCAGAGTAATACAGTTTATGGTTTGCTGCTCCGGTACTCTCTGAGTACTACAGTTTATTATCTGCTGCCTGCGGCACCCTCAGAATACTACAGCTTATGTTCTGCTTCATGGGGTACACTCAGAGTACTAACGTTTGTGAGCTGCTGCCTGGGGTACCCTCAGAGTAATACAGGATATGGTTTGCTGTTCCGGGACTCTCAGAGTACTACAGTTTATGGTCTGCTGCCTGGGGTACCCTCAGAGTCCTACAGTTTATTGTCTGCTGCCTGGGGTACCTGCAGAGTACTACAGTTTATGATCTGCTGCCTGTGGTACCCTCAGAGTAATGCAGTTTATGGTTTGCTGCTCCGGTACTCTCAGAGTACTACCGTTTATGATCTGCTGCCTGAGGTACCCTCAGAATACTACAGTTTATGGTCTGCTGCATGGGGTATCGTCAGAGTAATGCAGTTTATGGTTTGCTGCTCCGGTACTCTCAGAGTACTACCGTTTATGATCTGCTGCCTGAGGTACCCTCAGAATACTACAGTTTATGATCTGCTGCCTGTGGTACCCTCAGAGTAATGCAGTTTATGGTTTGCTGCATGGGGTACCCTCGGAGTACTAAAGTTTATGAGCTGCTACCTGGGGTACCCTCAGAGTAATACAGTATATGGTCTGCTGTATGTGGTACCCTCATAGTACTGCAGTTTATGGTCTGCTGTATGGGGTACCCTCAGAGTACTACAGTTTATGCTCTGGTGTGTGTGGTACCCTCAGAGTAATACAGTTTATGGTTTGCTGCTCTGATACTCTCAGAGTACTACAGTTTATGATCTGCTGTCTGTGGTACCCTCAGAATACTACAGTTTATGGTTTGCTGCATGGGGTACCCTCGGAGTACTAAAGTTTATGATCTGCTGCCTGGGGTACCCTCAGAGTAATACAGTATATGGTCTGCTGTATGTAGTACCCTCGGAGTACTAACATTTATGATCTGCTGCCTGCGGTATCCTCAGAGTAATACAGTTTATGGTTTGCTGCTCCGGTACTCTCAGAGTACTACAGTTTATGGTCTACTACCTTGGGTACCTTCAGAGTACTACAATTTATGGTCTTCTGCATGGGGTACTTGCAGAGTACTACAGTTTATGGTCTGCTGCATGGGGTATCCTCAGAGTATTACAGTTTATGGTTTGCTGCCACCTTTACTCTCAAAGTTCTACCGTTTGTTGTCCGCTGCCTGTGGTAAACTCAGATTACCATCGTTTATGCTCTGTGGTCTTGATTATCCACCTTTTATGGTCTGTACCCTGGGTACCCTAAGAGTATCACTGTGTAGGGTCTGTTGCCTGGGGTACCCTGAGTGTAACACCATGTGTGGTCTGTACCATGGGTATCTGAGACTATCACTGTGTATAGTCTGCTGCATGGTGTACCCTATAAGTATAACCACACGTGGTCTGTTGCTTGGAGTACTCTGAGAGAGTCTCTGAGTGTGTTGAGTTGCCTGGGGTACTATGAAAGTTTATTACCTGCAGCTTGGGTTATAGACAGTATCACAGACTGTGATCTGTGTCTCTGAGTACCTGGAAAGTATCACCATGTATAGGGTATTGCTTGAAGTACTGTGAGAGTATCACCATGTATGGTCTATGCCTGGGGTGCCCTGAGTGTGTCATCGTGTGTAGCTTGCACCTTGTGTACCCTGAGAGTTTCACTGAGTATGTTCAGTTGCTGCTTGGAGTACCCTCAGAGAATCACTGAGTATGTCCAGTTGCTTGGAGTACCCTGAGAGTATCGCTGAGTATGTTCAGTTGCTGCTTGGAGTACCCTGAGAGTATCGCTGAGTATGTCCAGTTGCTTGGAGTACCCTGAGAGTATCGCTGAGTATGTTCAGTTGCTTGGAGTACCCTGAGAGTATCGCTGAGTATGTTCAGTTGCTTGGAGTACCCTGAGAGAATCACTGAGTATGTTCAGTTGCTTGGAGTACCCTGAGAGTATCGCTGAGTATGTTCAGTTGCTTGGAGTACCCTGAGAGTATCGCTGAGTATGTTCAGTTGCTTGGAGTACCCTGAGAGTATCGCTGAGTATGTTCAGTTGCTTGGAGTACCCTCAGAGAATCACTGAGTATGTTCAGTTGCTGCTTGGAGTACCCTCAGAGTATGTAAATGTAAATGTACAGGAATTTATATAGCGCAAATCACCAAGCGGTTTCTAAGCGCTTGCTTAGGGAACCCGTCCTGGTATTCCCCTGTGAGATAACCCCGGCAGGGTATCCGCAAGGTGAAAGCCAGGCATCCCGCCGCGAGGGGCCGTTGTGGAGATTAAGCAAGCTATTGCCCAGAGTCGCAGAGTGTGAACCCGTGAGTCGAGGAGGCACCGGAGCGAGAATTGTCGAGTCCATGGACATTTTAGGACTCAAGACCACGTTGAGCCGGGAATTGAACCCTGGTCCCGGGCGACCTCTGCTTCCAGGTCTGCCTCCTCTAACCAGTGAGCCACACTTCTCCACAAGTCACGGAGTATGTTCAGTTGCTTGGAGAACCCTGAGAGTATCACTGAGTATGTTCATGTGCTTGGAGTACCCTGAGAGTATCGCTGAGTATGTCCAGTTGCTTGGAGTACCCTGAGAGTATCGCTGAGTATGTTCAGTTGCTTGGAGTACCCTGAGAGTATCGCTGAGTATGTTCAGTTGCTTGGAGTACCCTCAGAGTATCACGGAGTATGTTCAGTTGCTTGGAGTACCCTGAGAGTATCGCAGAGTATGTTCAGTTGCTTGGAGTACCCTGAGAGTATCGCTGAGTATGTTCAGTTGCTTGGAGTACCCTGAGAGTATCGCTGAGTATGTTCAGTTGCTTGGAGTACCCTGAGAGAATCACTGAGTATGTTCAGTTGCTGCTTGGAGTACCCTCAGAGTATGTAAATGTAAATGTACAGGAATTTATATAGCGCAAATCACCAAGCGGTTTCTAAGCGCTTGCTTAGGGAACCCATCCTGGTATTCCCCTGTGAGATAACCCCGGCAGGGTATCCGCAAGGTGAAAGCCAGGCATCCCGCCGCGAGGGGCCGTTGTGGAGATTAAGCAAGCTATTGCCCAGAGTCGCAGAGTGTGAACCCGTGAATCGAGTAGGCACCGGAGCGAGAATTGTCGAGTCCATGGACATTTTAGGACTCAAGACCACGTTGAGCCGGGAATTGAACCCTGGTCCCGGGCGACCTCTGCTTCCAGGTCTGCCTCCTCTAACCAGTGAGCCACACTTCTCCACAAGTCACGGAGTATGTTCAGTTGCTTGGAGAACCCTGAGAGTATCGCTGAGTATGTCCAGTTGCTTGGAGTACCCTGAGAGTATCGCTGAGTATGTTCAGTTGCTTGGAGTACCCTGAGAGTATCGCTGAGTATGTTCAGTTGCTTGGAGTACCCTCAGAGTATCACGGAGTATGTTCAGTTGCTTGGACTACCCTGAGAGTATTGCTGAGTATGTTAAGTTGCTTGGAGTACCCTGAGAGTATCGCAGAGTATGTTCAGTTGCTTGGAGTACCCTGAGAGTATCGCTGAGTATGTTCAGTTGCTTGGAGTACCCTGAGAGTATCGCTGAGTATGTTCAGTTGCTTGGAGTACCCTGAGAGAATCACTGAGTATGTACAGTTGCTTGGAGTACCCTGAGAGTATCGCTGAGTATGTTCAGTTGCTTGGAGTACCCTGAGAGTATCGCTGAGTATGTTCAGTTGCTTGGAGTACCCTGAGAGAATCACTGAGTATGTACAGTTGCTTGGAGTACCCTGAGAGTATCGCTGAGTATGTTCAGTTGCTTGGAGGACCATGAGAGTATCACTGAGTATGTTCAGTTGCTTGGAGTACCCCGAGAGTATCACTGAGTATGTTCAGTTGCTTGGAGTACCCTGAGAGTATCGCTGAGTATGTTCAGATGCTTGGAGTACCCTGAGAGTATCGCTGAGTATGTTCAGTTGCTTGGAGTACCCTGAGAGTATCGCTGAGTATGTTCAGTTGCTTGGAGTACCCTGAGAGTATCGCTGAGTATGTTCAGATGCTTGGAGTACCCTGAGAGTATCGCTGAGTATGTTCAGTTGCTTGGAGTACCCTCAGAGTATCGCGGAGTATGTTCAGTTGCTTGGAGTACCCTGAGAGTATCGCTGAGTATGTTCAGTTGCTTGGAGTACCCTCAAGAGTATCACTGAGTATGTTCAGTTGCTTGGAGTACCCTGAGAGTATCGCTGAGTATGTTCAGTTGCTTGGAGTACCCTGAGAGTATCGCTGAGTATGTTCAGTTGCTTGGAGTACCCTGAGAGTATCGCTGAGTATGTTCAGTTGCTTGGAGTACCCTCAAGAGTATCACTGAGTATGTTCAGTTGCTTAGAGTACCCTGAGAGTATCGCTGAGTATGTTCAGTTGCTTGGAGTACCCTCAAGAGTATCACTGAGTATGTTCAGTTGCTTGGAGTACCCTGAGAGTATCGCTGAGTATGTTCAGTTGCTTGGAGTACCCTCAAGAGTATCACTGAGTATGTTCAGTTGCTTGGAGTACCCTCAAGAGTATCACTGAGTATGTTCAGTTGCTTGGAGTACCCTGAGAGTATCGCTGAGTATGTTCAGGTGCTTGGAGTACCCCGAGAGTATCACTGAGTATGTTCAGGTGCTTGGAGTACCCCGAGAGTATCACTGAGTATGTTCAGGTGCTTGGCGTTCCCTGAGAGTTTACTATCACCAGCTCCGGGTACAGACAGTATCACAGACGGTGATCTGTTACTCGGGTACCTTGAGGTATCTCCCTCCATGGAGTACGGTCGGGAGTGACCCGAGAGCGTGGCTGCCCGTTCCTCGCTCTCCTGGAGTGGGCATGCCTCTGGTGCCCTGCGGTGCCCTCACACGAGGAAGGGAAGGATCAGATGTGATCCGTCTATGCTGGCACCGTGCCCAGGGCTGTCTTCGGCGGCGCCAGATGGGTTGGGCAGACCCCCAGAGTTGTGCGCCACTCTGCCTTGGGGCAAGGCCTTTCAAGGGAGCGTTTTGGCTGGCATTTCACTCTGGCATCCAAACAGAGAGAGGGAGTGAATATGAAAGGACTGACTGCGCTCGAGGACTTCTGTGGAAGCTCACTCACTCCACCTCACTGGGCTCATGCACTTCAGTGCAGTCTCACTCACTCCACCTCACTGGGCTCATGCACTTCAGTGCAGTCTCACCCACTCCCCTTCACTGGTCTCATGCACTTCAGTGCAGTCTCACTCACTCCACCTCACTGGTCTCATGCACTTCAGTGCAGTCTCACCCACTCCCCTTCACTGGTCTCATGCACTACAGTGCAGCCTCACCCACTCCCCTTCACTGGTCTCATGCACTTCAGTGCAGTCTCACCCACTCCACCTCACTGGTCTCACGCACTTCAGTGCAGTCTCACTCACTCCACCTCACTGGTCTCATGCACTTCAGTGCAGTCTCACTCACTCCACCTCACTGGTCTCACGCACTTCAGTGCAGTCTCACCCACTCCCCTTCACTGGTCTCATGCAGTACAGTGCAGCCTCACTCACTCCCCCTCACTGGTCTCATGCACTACAGTGCAGCCTCACCCACTCCCCTTCACTGGTCTCATGCAGTACAGTGCAGCCTCACCCACTCCCCTTCACTGGTCTCATGCACTTCAGTGCAGTCTCACCCACTCCCCTTCACTGGGCTCATGCACTTCAGTGCAGCCTCACCCACTCCCCTTCACTGGTCTCATGCACTTCAGTGCAGTCTCACCCACTCCCCTTCACTGGTCTCATGCAGTACAGTGCAGTCTCACCCACTCCCCTTCACTGGTCTCATGCAGTACAGTGCAGTCTCACCCACTCCCCTTCACTGGTCTCATGCACTACAGTGCAGCCTCACCCACTCCCCTTCACTGGTCTCATGCACTTCAGTGCAGTCTCACTCACTCCACCTCACTGGTCTCATGCACTTCAGTGCAGCCTCACCCACTCCCCTTCACTGGTCTCATGCAGCTCAGTGCAGCCTCACCCACTCCCCTTCACTGGTCTCATGCACTTCAGTGCAGCCTCACCCACTCCCCTTCACTGGTCTCATGCAGTACAGTGCAGCCTCACCCACTCCCCTTCACTGGTCTCATGCACTTCAGTGCAGCCTCACCCACTCCCCTTCACTGGTCTCATGCAGTACAGTGCAGCCTCACCCACTCCCCTTCACTGGTCTCATGCAGTACAGTGCAGCCTCACCCACTCCACCTCACTGGTCTCATGCACTTCAGTGCAGCCTCACCCACTCCCCTTCACTGGTCTCATGCAGTACAGTGCAGCCTCACCCACTCCCCTTCACTGGTCTCATGCAGTACAGTGCAGCCTCACCCACTCCCCTTCACTGGTCTCATGCAGTACAGTGCAGCCTCACCCACTCCCCTTCACTGGTCTCATGCAGTACAGTGCAGCCTCACCCACTCCCCTTCACTGGTCTCATGCAGTACAGTGCAGCCTCACCCACTCCCCTTCACTGGTCTCATGCAGTACAGTGCAGCCTCACCCACTCCCCTTCACTGGTCTCATGCACTACAGTGCAGCCTCACCCACTCCCCTTCACTGGTCTCATGCACTTCAGTGCAGTCTCACTCACTCCACCTCACTGATCTCATGCACTTCAGTGCAGTCTCACCCACTCCCCTTCACTGGGCTCATGCACTTCAGTGCAGTCTCACCCACTCCCCTTCACTGGTCTCATGCACTTCAGTGCAGCCTCACCCACTCCCCTTCACTGGTCTCATGCACTTCAGTGCAGCCTCACCCACTCCCCTTCACTGGTCTCATGCAGTACAGTGCAGTCTCACCCACTCCCCTTCACTGGTCTCATGCACTTCAGTGCAGTCTCACTCACTCCACCTCACTGATCTCATGCACTTCAGTGCAGCCTCACCCACTCCCCTTCACTGGTCTCATGCACTTCAGTGCAGTCTCACCCACTCCCCTTCACTGGTCTCATGCACTTCAGTGCAGTCTCACCCACTCCCCTTCACTGGTCTCATGCACTTCAGTGCAGCCTCACCCACTCCCCTTCACTGGTCTCATGCAGTACAGTGCAGCCTCACCCACTCCCCTTCACTGGTCTCATGCAGTACAGTGCAGCCTCACCCACTCCCCTTCACTGGTCTCATGCAGTACAGTGCAGCCTCACCCACTCCACCTCACTGGTCTCATGCACTTCAGTGCAGCCTCACCCACTCCCCTTCACTGGTCTCATGCAGTACAGTGCAGCCTCACCCACTCCCCTTCACTGGTCTCATGCAGTACAGTGCAGCCTCACCCACTCCCCTTCACTGGTCTCATGCAGTACAGTGCAGCCTCACCCACTCCACCTCACTGGTCTCATGCACTTCAGTGCAGCCTCACCCACTCCCCTTCACTGGTCTCATGCAGTACAGTGCAGCCTCACCCACTCCCCTTCACTGGTCTCATGCAGTACAGTGCAGCCTCACCCACTCCACCTCACTGGTCTCATGCACTTCAGTGCAGCCTCACCCACTCCCCTTCACTGGTCTCATGCAGTACAGTGCAGCCTCACCCACTCCACCTCACTGGTCTCATGCACTTCAGTGCAGCCTCACCCACTCCCCTTCACTGGTCTCATGCAGTACAGTGCAGCCTCACCCACTCCCCTTCACTGGTCTCATGCAGTACAGTGCAGCCTCACCCACTCCACCTCACTGGTCTCATGCACTTCAGTGCAGCCTCACCCACTCCCCTTCACTGGTCTCATGCAGTACAGTGCAGCCTCACCCACTCCCCTTCACTGGTCTCATGCAGTACAGTGCAGCCTCACCCACTCCCCTTCACTGGTCTCATGCAGTACAGTGCAGCCTCACCCACTCCCCTTCACTGGTCTCATGCAGTACAGTGCAGCCTCACCCACTCCCCTTCACTGGTCTCATGCACTACAGTGCAGCCTCACCCACTCCCCTTCACTGGTCTCATGCAGTACAGTGCAGCCTCACCCACTCCCCTTCACTGGTCTCATGCACTTCAGTGCAGTCTCACCCACTCCCCTTCACTGGGCTCATGCACTTCAGTGCAGTCTCACCCACTCCCCTTCACTGGTCTCATGCACTTCAGTGCAGCCTCACCCACTCCCCTTCACTGGTCTCATGCAGTACAGTGCAGCCTCACCCACTCCCCTTCACTGGTCTCATGCACTTCAGTGCAGTCTCACCCACTCCCCTTCACTGGTCTCATGCAGTACAGTGCAGCCTCACCCACTCCCCTTCACTGGTCTCATGCACTTCAGTGCAGCCTCACCCACTCCCCTTCACTGGTCTCATGCACTTCAGTGCAGTCTCACCCACTCCCCTTCACTGGTCTCATGCAGTACAGTGCAGCCTCACCCACTCCCCTTCACTGGTCTCATGCAGTACAGTGCAGTCTCACCCACTCCCCCTCACTGGTCTCATGCAGTACAGTGCAGTCTCACCCACTCCCCCTCACTGGTCTCATGCAGTACAGTGCAGCCTCACCCACTCCCCTTCACTGGTCTCATGCAGTACAGTGCAGCCTCACCCACTCCCCTTCACTGGTCTCATGCAGTACAGTGCAGCCTCACCCACTCCCCTTCACTGGTCTCATGCAGTACAGTGCAGTCTCACCCACTCCCCTTCACTGGTCTCATGCAGTACAGTGCAGCCTCACCCACTCCCCTTCACTGGTCTCATGCAGTACAGTGCAGCCTCACCCACTCCCCTTCACTGGTCTCACGCACTTCAGTGCAGCCTCACCCACTCCCCTTCACTGGTCTCACGCACTTCAGTGCAGTCTCACCCACTCCCCTTCACTGGTCTCATGCAGTACAGTGCAGCCTCACCCACTCCCCTTCACTGGTCTCATGCACTACAGTGCAGCCTCACCCACTCCCCTTCACTGGTCTCATGCACTACAGTGCAGCCTCACCCACTCCCCTTCACTGGTCTCACGCAGTACAGTGCAGCCTCACCCACTCCCCTTCACTGGTCTCACGCAGTACAGTGCAGCCTCACCCACTCCCCTTCACTGGTCTCATGCAGTACAGTGCAGCCTCACCCACTCCCCTTCACTGGTCTCATGCAGCTCAGTGCAGCCTCACCCACTCCCCTTCACTGGTCTCATGCAGTACAGTGCAGCCTCACCCACTCCCCTTCACTGGTCTCATGCACTTCAGTGCAGTCTCACCCACTCCCCTTCACTGGTCTCATGCACTACAGTGCAGCCTCACCCACTCCCCTTCACTGGTCTCATGCAGTACAGTGCAGCCTCACCCACTCCCCTTCACTGGTCTCATGCAGTACAGTGCAGTCTCACTCACTCCCCCTCACTGGTCTCATGCACTTCAGTGCAGTCTCACCCACTCCCCTTCACTGGTCTCATGCAGTACAGTGCAGCCTCACCCACTCCCCTTCACTGGTCTCATGCAGTACAGTGCAGCCTCACCCACTCCCCTTCACTGGTCTCATGCACTACAGTGCAGCCTCACCCACTCCCCTTCACTGGTCTCATGCACTACAGTGCAGCCTCACTCACTCCCCCTCACTGGTCTCATGCACTTCAGTGCAGTCTCACCCACTCCCCTTCACTGGTCTCATGCAGTACAGTGCAGCCTCACCCACTCCCCTTCACTGGTCTCATGCAGTACAGTGCAGTCTCACCCACTCCCCTTCACTGGTCTCATGCAGTACAGTGCAGCCTCACCCACTCCCCTTCACTGGTCTCATGCACTACAGTGCAGCCTCACCCACTCCCCTTCACTGGTCTCATGCACTACAGTGCAGCCTCACCCACTCCCCTTCACTGGTCTCATGCAGTACAGTGCAGCCTCACCCACTCCCCTTCACTGGTCTCATGCAGTACAGTGCAGCCTCACCCACTCCCCTTCACTGGTCTCATGCACTACAGTGCAGCCTCACCCACTCCCCTTCACTGGTCTCATGCACTACAGTGCAGCCTCACCCACTCCCCTTCACTGGTCTCATGCAGTACAGTGCAGCCTCACCCACTCCCCTTCACTGGTCTCATGCAGTACAGTGCAGCCTCACCCACTCCCCTTCACTGGTCTCATGCAGTACAGTGCAGTCTCACCCACTCCCCTTCACTGGTCTCATGCACTACAGTGCAGTCTCACTCACTCCCCCTCACTGGTCTCATGCACTTCAGTGCAGTCTCACCCACTCCCCTTCACTGGTCTCATGCAGTACAGTGCAGTCTCACCCACTCCCCTTCACTGGTCTCATGCACTTCAGTGCAGCCTCACCCACTCCCCTTCACTGGTCTCATGCAGTACAGTGCAGCCTCACCCACTCCCCTTCACTGGTCTCATGCAGTACAGTGCAGCCTCACCCACTCCCCTTCACTGGTCTCATGCACTACAGTGCAGCCTCACCCACTCCCCTTCCCTGGTCTCATGCAGTACAGTGCAGCCTCACCCACTCCCCTTCACTGGTCTCATGCAGTACAGTGCAGCCTCACCCACTCCCCTTCACTGGTCTCATGCACTTCAGTGCAGCCTCACTCACTCCCCCTCACTGGTCTCATGCACTTCAGTGCAGCCTCACCCACTCCCCTTCACTGGTCTCATGCACTTCAGTGCAGTCTCACCCACTCCCCTTCACTGGTCTCATGCAGTACAGTGCAGTCTCACCCACTCCCCCTCACTGGTCTCATGCAGTACAGTGCAGCCTCACCCACTCCCCTTCACTGGTCTCATGCAGTACAGTGCAGCCTCACCCACTCCCCTTCACTGGTCTCATGCACTACAGTGCAGCCTCACCCACTCCCCTTCACTGGTCTCATGCACTACAGTGCAGCCTCACCCACTCCCCTTCACTGGTCTCATGCAGTACAGTGCAGCCTCACCCACTCCCCTTCACTGGTCTCATGCAGTACAGTGCAGCCTCACCCACTCCCCTTCACTGGTCTCATGCAGTACAGTGCAGCCTCACCCACTCCCCTTCACTGGTCTCATGCACTACAGTGCAGCCTCACCCACTCCCCTTCACTGGTCTCATGCACTACAGTGCAGCCTCACTCACTCCCCCTCACTGGTCTCATGCACTTCAGTGCAGTCTCACCCACTCCCCTTCACTGGTCTCATGCAGTACAGTGCAGCCTCACCCACTCCCCTTCACTGGTCTCATGCAGTACAGTGCAGTCTCACCCACTCCCCTTCACTGGTCTCATGCAGTACAGTGCAGCCTCACCCACTCCCCTTCACTGGTCTCATGCACTACAGTGCAGCCTCACCCACTCCCCTTCACTGGTCTCATGCACTACAGTGCAGCCTCACCCACTCCCCTTCACTGGTCTCATGCACTACAGTGCAGCCTCACCCACTCCCCTTCACTGGTCTCATGCAGTACAGTGCAGTCTCACCCACTCCCCTTCACTGGTCTCATGCAGTACAGTGCAGCCTCACCCACTCCCCTTCACTGGTCTCATGCAGTTCAGTGCAGCCTCACCCACTCCCCTTCACTGGTCTCATGCAGTACAGTGCAGCCTCACCCACTCCCCTTCACTGGTCTCATGCAGTACAGTGCAGCCTCACCCACTCCCCTTCACTGGTCTCATGCAGTACAGTGCAGCCTCACCCACTCCCCTTCACTGGTCTCATGCACTACAGTGCAGCCTCACCCACTCCCCTTCACTGGTCTCATGCAGTTCAGTGCAGCCTCACCCACTCCCCTTCACTGGTCTCATGCAGTACAGTGCAGCCTCACCCACTCCCCTTCACTGGTCTCATGCAGTACAGTGCAGCCTCACCCACTCCCCTTCACTGGTCTCATGCACTTCAGTGCAGCCTCACCCACTCCCCTTCACTGGTCTCATGCAGTTCAGTGCAGCCTCACCCACTCCTCTTCACTGGTCTCATGCACTTCAGTGCAGCCTCACCCACTCCCCTTCACTGGTCTCATGCAGTACAGTGCAGCCTCACCCACTCCCCTTCACTGGTCTCATGCACTTCAGTGCAGCCTCACCCACTCCCCTTCACTGGTCTCATGCACTTCAGTGCAGCCTCACCCACTCCCCTTCACTGGTCTCATGCACTTCAGTGCAGCCTCACCCACTCCCCTTCACTGGTCTCATGCACTTCAGTGCAGCCTCACCCACTCTCCGTCACTGGTCTCATGCAGTACAGTGCAGCCTCACCCACTCCCCTTCACTGGTCTCATGCAGTACAGTGCAGCCTCACCCACTCCCCTTCACTGGTCTCATGCAGTACAGTGCAGCCTCACCCACTCCCCTTCACTGGTCTCATGCACTTCAGTGCAGTCTCACCCACTCCCCTTCACTGGTCTCATGCAGTACAGTGCAGCCTCACCCACTCCCCTTCACTGGTCTTATGCAGCTCAGTGTGTTTCTTTACTGGTGTTATGGGGTCTCACTCATTCCTCCTCACTTACACCGTAGTGGGATCTCTCCCATCCCTCCCTCACTGTTGTTACTATTGGTAGTAGGGCAGTGTGAATGTGTGGGTGTGATCTCTTTCTGTTCAGATGTCAGAGTTGAATCAAACCACCCACAACATATGGAGTGCCTTGAGGACATGCTACCGACCACAGAGAAATACTCAGGAGCTGCAGAAAGGCTGTCTCTCACTGGCCAGGACAGACTGACAGCACGAGAGATGCCTCCCATGGAGCATAGAGAGTTATACACTGGTTGCATGAGCGGCGCTTCTCATCGACCATAGAGATATAGTCATAGACAGCAAGAGAGGTGTCTCTCACAGACCATAGACACATATACTTATAGCAAGAGAGGTGTCTCTCCATAACCATAGAGACATCTATACTGACCGCAAGAGTGGTGGCTCTCACAGACCATAGAGACATCAATGCTGTCAGGAAGAGCGGTGGCTCTCACAGACCATAGAGACATGCTACTACTAGCAAGAGAGGTGGCTCTCCCCGGCCATAGAGACATGCTTACCGACAGCAAGAGTGGAGGCTCTCACAACCATAGAGACATGCTTACCGACAGCAAGAGTGGAGGCTCTCACAACCATAGAGACATGCATACTGACAGCAAGAGTGGAGGCTGTCACAGACCATAGAGACATATACTTATAGCAAGAGAGGTGTCTCTCAACCATAGAGACATACACACTACCATCAAGAGAGCTGCTTCTCACTAACCATGCAGATATGTACATTAAAAGCATGAGAGGTGCCTCTCACAGACCATGAAAGATCTGTACTGACCGCAAGAGTGGTGGCTCTCACAGACCATAGAGACATATACACATATACACTGACAGGAAGAGTGGTGTTTCTCACAGACCATAGAGACATATACAGTGACAGGGAGAGCGATCACTCTGAGACCATAGAGACATATATACTGACAGCAAGAGGGGTGGCTCTCACAGATCATAGAGACATATACACTGACAGGGAGAGCGATCACTCTGAGGTGCCTCTCACAGACCATGAAAGATCTGTACTGACCGCAAGAGTGGTGGCTCTCACAGACCATAGAGACATATACACATATACACTGACAGGAAGAGTGGTGTTTCTCACAGACCATAGAGACATATACAGTGACAGGGAGAGCGATCACTCTGAGACCATAAAGACATGTATACTGACACCAATAGGGGTGGCTCTCCAACACCATAGAGACATCTTTGCTGTCATAAAGAGCTGTGGCTCTCACAGACCATAGAGACATATACACTGACAGGAAGAGCGGTAGCTCTCACAGACCATAGAGACATATACACTGACAGGAAGAGCGGTAGCTCTCACAGACCATAGAGACATATACACTGACAGGAAGAGCGGTAGCTCTCACAGACCATAGAGACATATACACTGACAGGAAGAGCGGTAGCTCTCACAGACCATAGAGACATATACACTGACAGGAAGAGCTGTGGCTCTCACAGACCATAGAGACATATACACTGACAGGAAGAGCGGTAGCTCTCCTAGGCCATAGAGACATATACACTGACAGGAAGAGCGGTAGCTCTCACAGACCATAGAGACATATACACTGACAGGAAGAGCGGTAGCTCTCACAGACCATAGAGACATATACACTGACAGGAAGAGCGGTAGCTCTCACAGACCATAGAGACATATACACTGACAGGAAGAGCTGTGGCTCTCACAGACCATAGAGACATATACGCTGACAGGAAGAGCGGTAGCTCTCCTTGGCCATAGAGACATATACACTGACAGGAAGAGCGGTAGCTCTCCTAGGCCATAGAGACATATACACTGACAGGAAGAGCTGTGGCTCTCACAGACCATAGAGACATATACACTGACAGGAAGAGCGGTAGCTCTCCTAGGCCATAGAGACATATACACTGACAGGAAGAGCGGTAGCTCTCACAGACCATAGAGACATATACACTGACAGGAAGAGCGGTAGCTCTCCTAGGCCATAGAGACATATACACTGACAGGAAGAGCTGTGGCTCTCACAGACCATAGAAACATATACACTGACAGGAAGAGCTGTGGCTCTCACAGACCATAGAGACATATACGCTGACAGGAAGAGCGGTAGCTCTCCTTGGCCATAGAGACATATACACTGACAGGAAGAGCGGTAGCTCTCCTAGGCCATAGAGACATATACACTGACAGGAAGAGCTGTGGCTCTCACAGACCATAGAGACATATACACTGACAGGAAGAGCGGTAGCTCTCACAGACCATAGAGACATATACACTGACAGGAAGAGCTGTGGCTCTCACAGACCATAGAGACATATACACTGACAGGAAGAGCGGTAGCTCTCCTAGGCCATAGAGACATATACACTGACAGGAAGAGCGGTAGCTCTCACAGACCATAGAGACATATACACTGACAGGAAGAGCGGTAGCTCTCCTTGGCCATAGAGACATATACACTGACAGGAAGAGCGGTAGCTCTCCTAGGCCATAGAGACATATACACTGACAGGAAGAGCGGTAGCTCTCCTAGGCCGTAGAGACATATACACTGACAGGAAGAGTGGTAGCTCTCCTAGGCCATAGAGACATATACACTGACAGGAAGAGCGGTAGCTCTCCTAGGCCATAGAGACATATAAACTGACAGGAAGAGCGGTAGCTCTCCTAGGCCATAGAGACATATACACTGGCAGGAAGAGCGGTAGCTCTCCTAGGCCATAGAGACATATACACTGACAGGAAGAGCGGTAGCTCTCACAGACCATAGAGACATATACACTGACAGGAAGAGCGGTAGCTCTCCTTGGCCATAGAGACATATACACTGACAGGAAGAGTGGTAGCTCTCCTAGGCCATAGAGACATGCATACTGACAGCAAGGGCGGTGCTTCACACCGACCATAGAGACCATTGATAGTCCCCCAGTGAAGGGGCCTTCTCAAAGACCATAAAGACCTATACACTGACAGCAAGAGTGGGGCCTTCTCGTAGAGGTGAGGTGGACAAGCCTCAAACCTGGCTGGGTTCAATGCTGGATCTAGCTCGGCGTTAGCCCATGGGGACTAGCTAGCCCAAAGAGAGCAGAGAGCAGCATCCCCGGCAATATCCACTTCCCTCCCTACTGCAGTTCTAAAAGACGAAAAACAGCTGACAGCTGATTGCACGAAGAATGGTTAATTGGATTTTATTTTAGATTGACGTCTCAACCTCCATAAACACATGAATGTTACTGTCAGTGTTGTCAATCATCAGCTTCGATTGATTTGTGGAATCAAACCTTTCCTTCTTAGAAACATCTTAAAGAAGGGGCCCATGTGTTGGTCCTTTCCAGACTTGATTAGGGGAATGCTGTTCCCACGGGCAGAGAAGAAATTCATCCAATCCATCTTAAAGCATCATTGCTTGTGGTGCAGTTTGGTTTCAGGGAGTGCCCGCTCTCTACTGCTCTCATTATGCAGACTCTCTGCTAAGGGTCTATACTTACACTATCATGCTGAGTTCACGAACCCACATACACCATCACTCGCATTATCTGGTGAGGAAATTGATCTGGGAAGTTGTCGCCAACTTTGCAGCTCAGATTCTCTCCAGAACCCAACATTTTCTGGTTGTACTCCCAGAGATTGAAATGCTATTCTGCTTTCGATACACACCAGCCCCTCTATTCCAAGGTTTAAATGTGAAACCATCGCCTCTCTTCCAAGAGTTAAATGAGAAACCATCGCCTCTCTTTCAAGGTTTAAATGAGAAACCATCGCCCCTCTTCCAAAGTTTAAATGAGAAACCATCGCCTCTCTTCCAAAGTTTAAATGAGAAACCATCACCTCTTCCAAAGTTTAAATGGGAAACCATCGCCTCTCTTCCAAAGTTTATATGAGAAACCATCACCTCTTCTAAGGGTTAAATGAGAAACCATCGCCTCTCTTCCAAGGGTTAAATGAGAAACCATCGCCTCTCTTTCAAAGTTTAAATGAGAAACCATCGCCCCCTCTTCCAAAGTTTAAATGAGAAACCATCACCTCTCTTCCAAGGTTTCAACGAGAAACCATCACCTCTCTTCCAAAGTTTAAAATGAGAAACCATCGCCTCTCTTCCAAAGTTTAAATGAGAAACCATCACCTCTTCCAAAGTTTAAATGAGAAACCATCACGTCTCTTCCAAAGTTTATATGAGAAACCATCACCTCTCTTTCAAGGTTTAAATGAGAAACCATCGCCTCTCTTCCAAGGTTTAAATGGGAAACCATCACCTCTCTTCTAAAGTTTAAATGAGAAACCATCGCCTCTCTTCCAAAGTTTAAATGAGAAACCATCGCCTCTCTTCCAAAGTTTAAATGAGAAACCATCGCCTCTCTTCCAAAGTTTAAATGAGAAACCATCACCTCTTCCAAAGTTTAAATGGGAAACCATCGCCTCTCTTCCAAAGTTTATATGAGAAACCATCACCTCTTCTAAGGGTTAAATGAGAAACCATCGCCTCTCTTCCAAGGGTTAAATGAGAAACCATCGCCTCTCTTTCAAAGTTTAAATGAGAAACCATCGCCCCCTCTTCCAAAGTTTAAATGAGAAACCATCACCTCTCTTCCAAGGTTTCAACGAGAAACCATCACCTCTCTTCCAAAGTTTAAAATGAGAAACCATCGCCTCTCTTCCAAAGTTTAAATGAGAAACCATCACCTCTTCCAAAGTTTAAATGAGAAACCATCACGTCTCTTCCAAAGTTTATATGAGAAACCATCACCTCTCTTTCAAGGTTTAAATGAGAAACCATCGCCTCTCTTCCAAGGTTTAAATGGGAAACCATCACCTCTCTTCTAAAGTTTAAATGAGAAACCATCGCCTCTCTTCCAAGGTTTAAATGGGAAACCATCACCTCTCTTCTAAAGTTTAAATGAGAAACCATCGCCTCTCTTCCAAGGTTTAAATGGGAAACCATCACCTCTCTTCTAAAGTTTAAATGAGAAACCATCACCTCTCTTCCAAAGTTTAAATGGGAAACCATCCCCTCTCTTCCAAAGTTTAAATGAGAAACCATCACCTCTTCCAAAGTTTAAATGGGAAACCATCACATCTCCTTCCAATGTTTAAATGGGAAATCATCACCTCTCTTCCAAAGTTTAAATGAGAAACCATCACCTCTTCCAAAGTTCAAATGGGAAACCATCCCCTCTCTTCCAAGGTTTAAATGAGAAACCATCACCTCTCTTCCAAAGTTTAAATGAGAAACAATCGCCTCTCTTCTAAGGTTTAAATGAGAAACCATCACCTCTCTTCCAAGGTTTAAATGAGAATCCATCACCTCTCTTCCAAGGTTTAAAAGAGAAACCATTGCCTCTCTTCCAAGGTTTAAAAGAGAAACCATAAAGTCTTTTCCAAACTTAAAATGAAAACTTAAACAATTTCTTCTTGATCAATAGCCTCCAGTCTCTTTATAAACTTGGGTCTAGGCCTGGCTGAGTCTTTCTTGGTCCCATATTTAACTGGGTCCAGTGGTCCTGACTGCTATACTTGATGTTCTAACTGCACATATCTTCCTTACTCAGAGCTGTTGGGATTAGTATGTAAATTGGTCTATTTGTCTTCTTTTGACTTGTGTCCTTGGTGTTTGCTACTATTGAGTATGCAGTATATATATATATATATATATATACCATTGAACCAGTACAGTACTGTGCATCCGGTCCCCCATAAAGGGCTCTCATGCTTCACCCCAGCACTTCTTGACCGGGGGTCTGTGGACCGCTGGCAGCCCACAAATGTAGAAAATTAAATATTAGCAAAGTATAAAGTATTTATACCTAAAAAAGCAAAATTGAAAATGTGAAATCGCTATGTAAGTCTGAAGGGCTTTTGAATTGGAGGCTAAAATGTAAGTTGCTATCCGTAGCTTGATTTGTGGTATCAGTGCTAGAACAGGAGACAAAATCTATAGAATCTAGCATGGATTGTGGAGATAGGCTGACCAAAAGAGTGCAAAAAACTAGAGTGATACCTAGAATCTAGCATATTGCTTCATCTGTTAGAAATGAACCCACATTTTGAAAAGCTTCTCTCTTCCCTTAAAAAACACGTTTTTTGGTATATTTTTTAGGTTGTGAATGAAATTAAATATGTATTCCTCTGAATATTTGTTTGGTGGCTTCCTGGTTCTGCATTTGTGTGTTCTGTTTTGATGTTCAAATAGCGGATATTGCTATGGGGAGGGTCTCCCACTTCCAATCTTATTCTGAGTCGGGTCCACAAACGTTGAAAGGTTAAGAACAGCTGATCTAGGGCCTTGTATGCGCTGTATGAAAAGGCTAATAAATATAGTAAAATTGATTGACTATATATTTATTAAACTTAGTGTACTAATTAAGGTCAAGAAATAATTTAACAGAATTAATTATCCTTTGCTGGTAAAGAAACAGAAGGTGATATGGTTGCCCACCTTCACTCAATATGCATTACGACTGATTTATTGGCAGCAAAAGAGGTGATTCTTGCTGACCACAGAGCCATATTGGCTGACACAGAGAGGTGCTCCCCTCCCCCAATCATAGAGACCTATGGATTGACGGCAAGAAAGGCGCTCTTGGTGGCCATAGAGACGTTCGCAGCCAGAGCGCCGCCCAGTGCAGATGGGACGACTATGAAAGCCACGTGGGGTCACCAGGAGCGATGCGAAGTTTGGGCGCAAGAGATGTGGGGCAGAAACCGGCCCCGCAGCTCGTGTGAAGGCTGAACTCCGCCGTGGGGCGCAAGCGTAGCTGTAATTAATCCCGACAGTGTTTAATTCTCATTAAGACGTCGCCTTTAGTAACGGGGGGAGGGCCGGGCCGTAATCCCCTCTAATGGCCTCATTTGCATGGCTGAAAAGGAGGCAAGCGAGAGACAAAAACGCGGACAATTACCAGAACGCATCCCCCTTGGGCGGAAATCGAGACTGATTGCCAGGGTGAAAGGAGGAGTCACGGGGCGGGCAGGTAAACGCGGGAGGAGAGCCTTCATGGCCTCGCCTGGGTACCGCAAGCCACCCGCAGCATCACGGGGGGGGGCTTATGAGAAGGGACTGGGTGGTCCAACCCCTTCTCCGTGCCAGGCCTCAAAACATAACAAGTCGGGTAAAACTCTACACCCTGGGCTGCTCTCACCGTCACCTGGGGGTATGGTTTAGTTATTTGATTTATATAGCGCTTTCTACGCTCGACGAGGCGCTGAAACGGCTTGTCTCATCGTGCTCGGTTCTGAGGGTCCCTTATGCAGGCTCCAGCCACTCAGAGCCCCAGTGCAGGTTAGTGTTCATAGGTGGCCTCGCAGTACAGGCCTCAGCAATGCCATAAGGGGGCGCACTACAGCTCTCTGCAGTGTGTCCAGGCCCTGCCTGCAGACCCTATCACTCCCCTAGCCATGTCTCCATCTAACACAACCTACAGAACTTACTAGTGCCTGGAGCCTACCTGCATATTGCAGTAGCGCTTCAACTGCACATGTCAGCAGGGCCTCACCCACAGGTCTCAGCAGCACATCATCACCTTGTCGCTGGCAGCACTGACCCACAGATCTCAGCAGTGAGCGCCACAGGTCTCCATCTAGCGCAGCCTACAGCTGTCAGCAGCACCCTAGCACTACATGCACATACCAGCAGAGCATTCTAGCTCCAGACACAGATCTCAGAAGCACCCTAGCCCTTCCTGTAGATCTCAGCAGGGCCTTCTAGCTTCATGCACAGATCTCAGCAGCACTCTAGCTCTTCCTGCAGGTCTCAGCAGTGCTTCCTAGCTCTATTCACAGGTCTCAGCAGTGCTTCCTAGCTCCATGCACAGATCTCAGCAGTGCTTCCTAGCTCCATTCACAGGTCTCAGCAGTGCTTCCTAGCTCCATGCTCAGATCTCAGCAGTGCTTCCTAGCTCCATTCACAGGTCTCAGCAGTGCTTCCTAGCTCCATGCACAGATCTCAGCAGTGCTTCCTAGCTCCATTCACAGGTCTCAGCAGTGCTTCCTAGCTCCATGCACAGATCTCAGCAGTGCTTCCTAGCTCCATTCACAGGTCTCAGCAGTGCTTCCTAGCTCCATGCACAGATCTCAGCAGTGCTTCCTAGCTCCATTCACAGATCTCAGCAGTGCTTCCTAGCTCCATGCACAGATCTCAGCAGTGCTTCCTAGCTCCATGCACAGATCTCAGCAGTGCTTCCTAGCTCCATTCACAGATCTCAGCAGTGCTTCCTAGCTCCATGCACAGATCTCAGCAGTGCTTCCTAGCTCCATTCACAGATCTCAGCAGTGCTTCCTAGCTCCATGCACAGATCTCAGCAGTGCTTCCTAGCTCCATGCACAGATCTCAGCAGTGCTCCCTAGCTCCATGCACAGATCTCAGCAGTGCTCCCTAGCTCCATGCACAGGTCTCAGCAGTGCTTCCTAGCTCCATGCACAGGTCTCAGCAGTGCTTCCTAGCTCCATTCACAGGTCTCAGCAGTGCTTCCTAGCTCCATTCACAGGTCTCAGCAGTGCTTCCTAGCTCCATGCACAGGTCTCAGCAGTGCTTCCTAGCTCCATGCACAGGTCTCAGCAGTGCTTCCTAGCTCCATTCACAGGTCTCAGCAGTGCTTCCTAGCTCCATGCACAGATCTCAGCAGTGCTTCCTAGCTCCATTCACAGGTCTCAGCAGTGCTTCCTAGCTCCATGCACAGATCTCAGCAGTGCTTCCTAGCTCCATTCACAGATCTCAGCAGTGCTTCCTAGCTCCATGCACAGATCTCAGCAGTGCTTCCTAGCTCCATTCACAGATCTCAGCAGTGCTTCCTAGCTCCATTCACAGATCTCAGCAGTGCTTCCTAGCTCCATGCACAGATCTCAGCAGTGCTTCCTAGCTCCATGCACAGATCTCAGCAGTGCTTCCTAGCTCCATTCACAGTTCTCAGCAGTGCTTCCTAGCTCCATTCACAGATCTCAGCAGTGCTTCCTAGCTCCATGCACAGATCTCAGCAGTGCTTCCTAGCTCCATGCACAGATCTCAGCAGTGCTTCCTAGCTCCATTCACAGTTCTCAGCAGTGCTTCCTAGCTCCATTCACAGATCTCAGCAGTGCTTCCTAGCTCCATTCACAGTTCTCAGCAGTGCTTCCTAACTCCATTCACAGATCTCAGCAGTGCTTCCTAGCTCCATTCACAGTTCTCAGCAGTGCTTCCTAGCTCCATGCACAGATCTCAGCAGTGCTTCCTAGCTCCATTCACAGATCTCGGCAGTGCTTCCTAGCTCCATGCACAGATCTCGGCAGTGCTTCCTAGCTCCATGCACAGATCTCGGCAGTGCTTCCTAGCTCCATTCACAGATCTCGGCATTGCTTCCTAGCTCCATGCACAGATCTCGGCAGTGCTTCCTAGCTCCATGCACAGATCTCAGCAGTGCTTCCTAGCTCCATGCACAGATCTCAGCAGTGCTTCCTAGCTCCATGCACAGATCTCAGCAGTGCTTCCTAGCTCCATTCACAGATCTCAGCAGTGCTTCCTAGCTCCATGCACAGATCTCAGCAGTGCTTCCTAGCTCCATGCACAGATCTCAGCAGTGCTTCCTAGCTCCATGCACAGATCTCAGCAGTGCTTCCTAGCTCCATTCACAGTTCTCAGCAGTGCTTCCTAGCTCCATTCACAGATCTCAGCAGTGCTTCCTAGCTCCATGCACAGATCTCAGCAGTGCTTCCTAGCTCCATTCACAGATCTCAGCAGTGCTTCCTAGCTCCATGCACAGATCTCAGCAGTGCTTCCTAGCTCCATTCACAGTTCTCAGCAGTGCTCTAATTCTTTTGCACAGATCTCAGCAGAGCTTCACCCACACATCTGAGAAGATGTCTTCCCCTGCAGTCAGCAGCAGTGCTTCGCAGCAGGCCTGCCAAGCAGCCAGCTTGTTGACAGGACAGGAAGGCAGTTGCCCATCAGTGTCCCGAAAAATGCCAACTCTCCCCTCCTGTGTCCTCCATCCCTGGCAGGACTCCTGAGCTGGTAACGGGTCACCCCAAAAGGCTGTCCTGCTGAAAACTTCCTCTCTAGCTCGCTCGTGGGATTGGGGAAGCATGAAAGGCTCTGAGAGCCAGGAGCCTGGACCAAGCACAACCAGGGACTGAGCCTGGACCAGGCACAACCAGGAACTGACCCAGGACCAGGCACAACCAGGGACTGAGCCTGGACCAGGCACCGTCATGGAAGGCGCGGAGAGTCAGGAGCCTGGACCAGGGACTGAGCCTAGACCAGGGACGACCAGGGACTGAGCCTGGACCAGGCACAACCAGGGACGGAGCCTGGACCAGGCACAACCGGGAACTAAGCCTAGACCAGGGACGACCAGGGACTGAGCCTGGTCCAGGCACAACCAGGGACTGAGCCTGGACCAGGCACAACCAGGGACGGAGCCTGGTCCAGGCACAACCAGGGACTGAGCCTGGAACAGGCACAACCAGGGACTGAGCCTGGACCAGGCACAACCAGGGACGGAGCCTGGTCCAGGCACAACCAGGGACTGAGCCTGGACCAGGCACAACCAGGGACTGAGCCTGGACCAGGCACAACCAGGAACTAAGCCTAGACCAGGGACGACCAGGGACTGAGCCTGGACCAGGCACAACCAGGAACTAAGCCTAGACCAGGGACGACCAGGGACTGAGCCTGGACCAGGCACAACCAGGGACTGAGCCTGGACCAGTCACAACCAGGGACGGAGCCTGGTCCAGGCACAACCAGGGACGGAGCCTGGAACAGGCACAACCAGGGACTGAGCCTGGAACAGGCACAACCAGGGACTGAGCCTGGACCAGGCACAACCAGGGACGGAGCCTGGAACAGGCACAACCAGGGACTGAGCCTGGAACAGGCACAACCAGGGACTGAGCCTGGACCAGGCACAACCAGGGACGGAGCCTGGTCCAGGCACAACCAGGGACTGAGCCTGGACCAGGCACAACCAGGGACTGAGCCTGGACCAGGCACAACCAGGAACTAAACCTAGACCAGGGACGACCAGGGACTGAGCCTGGACCAGGCACAACCAGGGACTGAGCCTAGACCAGGCACGACCAGGAACTGAGCCTGGACTAGGCACAATCACTGACCTCAGTGGAGCAGGGCAGGGGGCCTGGGCTGTGAAGAGATGCTCTCTCAGGGTGAGATGTGTCCATGTCATCACTGACTTCAGTGGAGCAGGGCAGGAGGCTGGGGGGGCACATGCTCTCATCTGGGAGTTCTCCCCATAGCAGTGTTGACTCCCTTCGGGTGTGACATGTCTCGGCCACTGGGAGATGCTCCTATCAGGGAATGCTTTTAGAACACGCCATGCTCCCCGGAGGAGGGCAGCTGGCAAGAAAACCAGACAGATTCCAAAGAATGCAGGCGAGGGTGAGTTAATGCATTCAGCCCCTCCTCGGCAGTAACTCATCTGTCCGCCCTAAAGTAGCTGTCAATCACCCCGAAACTGATAATTAGCGTTGTTTCTAATATGAGATAATCTGTTTCCTGCCGTGCGTGGGCTCTGAACAGATTACAGATTACAGCACACTGGAGTCGTGGCGCTATTACCTCATCATGTCATAAATGCTGAATTACCCGCTGCTTTTGTGCGCCCCTTGCGAGGCCGACTGGATTTCAGGAAGAAAATCCAGTGCGGATTACTTTTCAGTGGAGTAGCTGAGTACTGGAATTGTAACGAGCAGCAGTAATTAGAGTACTTTACCACCAGGACCTGGAGAGACCGGCTTCAATTCTTGGCCGGTCTCTGAATGCAGTGCACAGATATCTCTCTCCAGGAGTTTCCAAAGGAGGCGCCACAACTACAAAGGGAGCCATTTTATTCAGAAATTAGGTGGAAGTTTTGTATGGAGGTGATGTCCGCCCACAAATAAATTTAGCAATGGTAACTTGCTTTTAACTTTCACGGGTTTGTAGCACTTGTACGCGGCAGGTGTGCCTTCATCCATACTGGTCGCACTGAAGTTATCGACCCCAGGAGGGCGAAGGCCGACTCGGCCCTACCAAGATTCCCGCTTCTCATCTCAGCAGCGAGTTTTTTGCTGTTTGAATGAGTTTCAAAGGGGGGGAAAACCACGAGCGTTTAAGCCACGGAGCGAGCGAGACACCAAGGAGAAAAAAAAAAAAAAGTCAAAAACCAACCAGGTGGAAAAACGCTGTGTATTCTCGCCCTACCGGAGGGTGCTGAGGGCTGCGCGTGAAATCTGGTTTGAAAGTCTCTGATCTGGTTCTGGGGCGGCTTCTGTCGGGGGCATTCAGGGGGCCCCTCCCCGCGCGCCCCCTTGCCCCGTGCACAGCCGGACACAAGGCATTGTCCCCCCCGGCTCTCCTTTCATATGCGAGCTGTCACTCGACCTGTCCCCTGCTGTCATCCCTGACTGGGACAGGGCCCCATTCCACCCCACCTCCCCCGGCCTTTCAGTACTCCCCGATTCATCACTGCCCCCCCTCTTTACCGTGACCGGGGCCTTCTCCCCTGCACCCGGCCAACCCCTGGAAATGCTTTCAAGCCGCCCTGCTCCATAATGCGCCTTTTGTGGGGGTTCAGGCCGGCTGCTGCGCCGTCCAGCCCGGCCTAGCGGTGTGTGTCTGCCGCAGCCATGTGCGGAGACCTTCCCTCCGGGACAAAGCGCGGCTCCCAACCTCCCAACCTCCCATTGAAGCGCCTAGCGGGGGATTCTTTGTGTGGGGCACGCAGCGCTTCAAAGGCCCCGCAATATTTCACATGCGCTCCTAAATTCCCATTTTTGTATTGTAGCGTTTATAAAGCGCTTACCACACATTGTGGGGCCGTGAGGCGCCTGCCTGCACGGTCACTGGGCTACGCCTGTAGGGCGTGTGGTGGGGAGTGTGTCGGCCTTGTTTTGTGATCCTATGTGTGTGAAGTGTGTCCTTGTTGTAGGTTCTGCACACCAGGGCTTGGTTCTTGTGGTTGTATGACGTTACAACGCATACTTTTGCAACGCACACCTTTACAACGCAACATCCATTACAACGTATTCCATTACAACGCATGCCATTACAACACATTTATAAAAACTACCTTTACAACGCATTCCATTACAACGCATACTAACTTTACAACGCATACCATTGCACCGCATAACATTACATTGCATGTATGGTAAGTATTGGATAGTGTAGGGGTAAAAATGACTATTCTAACTCCAGGGGGTGCAACAGTAGGGTAAGTGTTGGATAGTGTAGGGGTAAAAATTACTATTCTAACTCCAGGGGGTGCAACAGTAGGGTAAGTGTTGGATAGTGTAGGGGTAAAAATTACTATTCTAACTCCAGGGGGTGCAACAGTAGGGTAAGTGTTGGATGGTAATGGTATGCGTTGTAATGACTGTGTTGTAATGACATGCGTTGTAATGGTATGTGTTGTAGTGTCATGCGTTGTAATGGTTGCGTTGTAATGGCATGCTATGTAATGGATGTTGCGTTGTAAAAGTTGCGTTGTAAAGGTTGTTTCTCGGTTCTTGTGTTACGTTTAAGTTGTGAGATGTCCACCCTGGAGTTGTGTAGTCTTGGCCCTGAGCAGGCAGGGTTGGCAGAGCTCAGCTGGGACGGCTGTGTTACACCAAACCATACCTGAGGGTCATTGGCCATGTAAAGAAACAATCATACCTTTAAGATGGTTGATTGTGGTGGATTACTTTCAAAGTTGTTACCAATGCTTTTAATTAAGCCCCTCTGAATGCTTTTAAGTGAGGTAAAAACGATAAACAGTAAACCACGATGTAAAATATTTCTATAGTTTGCAGTGTTTTTAAAGCGTTACTTCTATATTCGGCGTACTCTGTAGCAGGTGCCACAAATTACTTTTAAATGGCTGACCGCGCCCATTCCAGTCCTTCTCCACAGATTGTTATGCTAACACTCCTGATTGGCTGCCCCCCCTTCCTTGGCATTCACAAACGTGTAACTAAGGCAGGTTAAGGTTGGGCCTGGTGCCTCAGTGACGGTTGTATGACGTTACAACGCATGCTGTTACCCCGCATGCCGCTACAGCGCAATTTTTTACCCTGACTTGCTGTCGGGGATGCGCTGGAGTTTGGAATAGTATAATTTACTATTCCAAGTACAGTCTGTGCAATAGTAGGGAAAGTGTTGGAGTTAAATCCAACACCTTTTACCCCCTACAGCAAACCATTTTCGTTGTAATGGCATGCAGGGTAAAAGCACGCGTTGTAACGGTTGTTTCCCCTCCGTAACTGTGGACTTGCATTTTATTTTTCGCCTAGAATTTTGTAGACCCCAAAACCATTGAAATCCTTCCAGTTTTTAAGCCATGCAATTGTAGGATTTCCCTTTCCCAGATATAACTGAAGCCTGGGATCGAACTTGCCGAGCACAGGCCTACGTTTAAATAGGCGTCTGTTTAGTAAAGCAGTCGATGTCTTACGGCTGCCTCCCTTCCCAGTGTTCATAGCGCGCGGGTGCTTCTGTTTTGGCCCCTGCGTTCTTGTTATGGCTGCTGATCAGAACCATAGAGATGAGAAACCGAGATAGACCAGACGCTGAGTGTATGCAGGGAAGGGAGGCCGGAAGTTTTTCGACATTTAAAAGTTCACTTCAATACAAGTGATACACTGGGTTTACAGGGAGAAAGTAGGCTTACTTCGGATATTTAAGGAGAGTACAAGTTTGCAGCCATAAACAGGACCTAGTGTTTTTTTTGTATCTGGTCACCTCAATATCCTCCAGAAGTTTAATGCAAGGTCACCTCTCGGAACATGTATTGCAACACTTCTATAGCGCTTACTAGCCCTATTTAGATGTTCTTATTCCTGGCTTGTCTCAAAGCCCCTTTGGCTTTATTTAATCGAGTCCACAAATAGGAAAAATCCCTTTTTAATCTTTACAAATCCTACATATGCTGATCCCTTAAAGGTCTCTCGTCCGCTGCCTTGAGCCTTGGGATGAGATCTTGTCTTTGCGCTCTAGGTCAGAGGTGCAAAGGATTGGTCCATGAGGGAGGGTATATGCAGATTTTCAGGAGATCTACCTGAAGCTAACGCACATACATTGCATTTAAAAGGCTATGTCTATGGTCACTGGTTATTCTGAAAGATTAGCGTGGATTCAGACACCTGGGACCAAGCTGGTTTCTTGATGAGACATGTCACACTTCAGGAAAAACTTTACTCCCAGCACATCATCAGCCACTGCCTACTCCCCCCACCAGCTACCACCCCCTTCTTCAGAAATGATTAAGATAATATCACATCTTGATTCACAGTATTACCTTTATCCAGAAATGACCAAAATAAGTCTCAATAACGTACTTATATTCAAGCTAAAAAGTTTTCTCAGGAAGCATAGCTTTTCAGGAGCATGTTGAACCCCTTTAAAACCAAATGAGAAAGTCTGACATAAAAATAAGACATTTCAAATTTGTTTTTTTTGTTGACTTGGGTGTTTTGAGGGCTAAATCAGGTTGTGTTCTGAGACGTACGCCACAACTTGTTTTCTCTACAGGCACAACAGGGTTCAACTTTATTGAGAACCTGTACACGTGGAAACCTGAACGGGACAACCTTTTACATTTCTTTCTGTATCAGATCATGATCACTTGATTTCTAGAACGCAACGCCCACATTTCTCTAATCGGCCAGACCACCCTCACTTTGTTTATTGAGAGGAACATTAGTACAGACTTCTTGAACGTAGTATGATTTCCTGAGACTATCTATTGTCAGTGCTCGTTTCATGGAATGGAATGTCATCACATAATTTCTTAAGCTAACCACAATACTTGTCTTATAACATGGAATGTCACCGCTTGACCTTCCCGGTGGAATGTAAGAACTTAGTTCCTGGAGAGTAATATGCTCACTTGTACTGCAATATCATCACTTGCTTTATTCACAGAAATATCTGCACCTCATTTCATGAATAGTAAGTAAATTCTTTATTGTATAGTTAATAAAAAACATTTACAACAGATAAAATGCCGTAATATTTGTAAAAATAGAAAACAATAGGGATTTCATGAATAGAAAATATCATTTCTTGAGTGGAGGGCCACCGGGTTCTTAGGAGTTTCTTGAGTGGAATGGAAACAAGGGAAGGGTTATTAGTGTTGCGATAAGTAGTGGCGCCTCCAAAATTTAACGTAATTCTTGGTAGAACAAATTATTGAAACAGCGCTACAGAAAAGAGGAAAACCCACAACCTCCAAATCAGACTGTAGTCCACAAACAATAAATACAAAGGATCTGTGCACACGTCCTTTCGTTGACTGTATAAGTACTGTACGTAGTTAGACAACCAAAAACAAAACACAATGAGAGACGTTGATTGAAGTATTCTTTCCGTTTAGGTTTATTCCAGGTGCCCAGCCTGGGCACCTGGAATAAACCTAAACGGAAAGAATACTTCAATCAACGTCCCTGGAATAAACCTAAACGGAAAGAATACTTCAATCAACGTCTCTCATTGTGTTTTGTTTTTGCGTGGAATGTCGGTAGTCGCTTTCTTCCAGAGGACCGCCACCACTTGCTTTCTTTTGAGGATCTTTGACATTCACACTTGGTTTTATGAGAGAAACATTGTGACATGAATTCCTAGGAGGAAGTTTCGCACGTCACTTCCTGTTATGAATAATAATGCTAGAGATGCTTCAACTCTTGGGTTCTTGAAGAAGAACCCTGTAGGTTGATTTCAGGTAGAGAATGTTGACGCACTTTCTTGAAAGGAGCATTGACACTTGGTTGCTTGAGGTGGGTCATGGCTCTGTCTTTTCAATCAATCTATCAGTCGGGGGAATTGTGATCATGCTACTCACCCATGATGGTCTCAAGGCGCTGGGGTGGCGGAGTAGCAGCTCCGTAAAGTCGAAGAGCCAGGTCTTGAGCGTCTTCCTGCAGGTGTTCAGGGAGGGGGCGCGTCTGATGTTGATCGAGAGCTCGTTCCAGGTCTTGACCGTGATGTAGGAGAAGGCTCTTCCACCTGTTCTAGCTCTGCTGATGTGCAGGGTTTCGGCGAGGTCGAGGTCGACAGATCAGAGGTTTCCATTGGGTACGTGGAAGGAGATTGCCTCGTTGAGGTATTGGGGTCCGGTGTTGTGGAGGCATTTATAGGCATCTTTTGAGAAGAAATATGCTGCATGGTCCTTTGAGAAGGGCATGGGCTTTTGGTTCCTTAAGAGGAATATTGTTCTTTTTTTGTTTTTGTTTCTGAGAGAAGCATCAAATTTCCTGAGAAGAATATTGTTCCTTTGTTTTTGAGGAATGTCTCCAATTGGTCTGCGAGGAGGACTATACTACTGGCTTTCCCAAATGTTCGGTGATCACTTGGCTTCTTGAACAGGACATGAATACTTTGTTTCTTTGATATGAGAGTAGTTTATTTTCTTCAGTGGATGGTTATCAATTGACTTCTTGAGAGGAACGCTCACACTTGGTTTCTTCACACCTGCTTCGTTCTCCAGGAACTTTGACACCTTGTTTCTTCTTAAGGAGCTACAACATTTGGTTCCTCATCAGTGGATTATGACACTTTTTTTCTCCTCAAACTACAGCCGCTCTTGGCTTCTCCTCAGTGGATTTGTTACACTTGTTTTCTCCTGCACGCGCACCCACGTTCCGAGCCTTATCAAGGTTCCCTGACACGTGTTATCTCCTGCCACATTTTTGTTATTGAGGAACATCTACACTTGGTTTCTCCTCAATGGATTTCAACATATTTTGTTTCACTGGGTTTCGTGAAAGCAACACTGGCCTTTGATGTTGTTGGGGTGAAAGGCATTTGGAAGGCTTGTTGCTTGTTTGTGGAGATGGGATTGGTTGACCCAGTAGTTTGGTGATGGCTCTAATCTTCTACTCCATTGTCACCCACTGGCATCAGACTGGGTCTGCAGAGGCAGGTTCAACATAGCTTGGAATCTGGGGTTTGTAAGGCCTGAGTTGGTGATGACCCTGCAACGCCAAGCATGCAGCGGCCTAGAGAAACAAGACCTATTCTTTTGACTCGTGCTAGCTAGCAGCAGAGAGGTTGGGGATTAAATGGACATAGAAGTCGACTTAAACTCCTAATGACCATTCAAGGTCCTCTGGAAGGCATCTCTGGCGAATGGGAGTGATGGTGAATGGGCTCTCCGTTGAAGGGGCACTTGGGTTTGGAAGTGGTTCAATGTGCCAGAGAATGCCTTGGGAGGGGGATACACGAGGGAGGGGTACCCAGGGGTAAAATGCCCAGAGAAGAAGACACGTGAAGGGAATAACTGTATGGGCTAAACGATTAAATAGGCCAGTGGTGAACAGCAAGTGGGGAGGTGGGGAAGAGCATGACTGTGGGTGAGGTAATGGTAAGGGTGTGCCGGCGGAAAGTACATTTGAAGAAGAGCATACATGGGAAGAGATGATATGTGGAGAATGGGGCACCCAATAAAGGGGTGACCGGGGGAGACCAGGGATGAGTGGTCTATGCAAAGGTATCCCTAGAGAAGAGAGGGGGCCTCCCTACAAAGGTGTTTTGTGTTGGCTTGCGCCTTAGCGCTCTATAAGTGAGGTGACTCGCAGTGCTCAGGATTATGAGCTGAACGGTAGCTTCCAGGTTCTGTTCTTTGAGCACCTTTAACAGGTTGAAGGCCTTAGACATGGGAGATGCAGCCACCAGCAGAGATCTCAGATCTCAATGGAGACCATGCCCGGGAGGACCTCTTCCTTAGACAGTCGGTCTGCGTCTCTTTCTCTCTCCCTACATCTTTGCACACGTACACACATGCTTTCTCGATGTTTCTCTTGTGTCTCCTCTCACATTCATGTCTCTCGCTTTCTCCTTTTTCTTTCTCACAAATCTCTATAGATCTGTCCATTGCTACATCCCAACTTTGCTCTGTTTTCGCCAGCTTTATTCCTGGCCTCTTTCCCTTCTCTATTTTTCTCACCCCTCCCCCTTTCCCTTTCCTTTTTATATATTTCTAATTCCTGCAAGTAGGTGGCTTGGAGGGGAGTGGAGTAGGATAGTACGCTTGGTTCAGTCTAAGCCATGTGCAAGGGTCCATTGTACCATGAGCTCTTAGGGTGGGGTCTGGGACAAGCTGCTTTCCCTAAGATCTCCACTGATGATCCATAACAGGCTCTTCTCCCTGAGATGTCCACTGCTGATCCATTACCGATTGGCCTCCTTGGGATCTCCACTGATGATCTATTACGGACTGTTCTCCTTGGGATCTCCACTGATGATCCATCAATCAATCAAACAGGGAATTGTAAGCGCACTACTCACCCGTGAGGGTCTCAAGGTGCTGAAGGTGGGAGGGGGCCTTCTTGAAGGCGTTCAGGGAAGGGGCGTGTCTGATGTCGAATGGGAGCTCGTTCCAGGTCTTGGTTGCGATGTAGGAGAAAGCTCTTCCCCCATTCTGGCTCTGGATGCGCGGGGTTTCGGCGAGGGTGAGGTTTGCTGATTGGAGGTTTCTTTAGGGTACATGGAAGGTGATTCTCTTGTTGAGGTATTGGGGTCCGGTGTTGTGGAGCCATTTGTAGGCGTGGGTGGGTGAGTGTCTTGAAAGTGACTCTCTTCTCGACGGGGAGCCAGTGGAGATTCCGTAGGTGTTGGCTGATGTGCTCGTGTCGGGGGATGCCGAGGACGAGTCTGGCGGCGTTGTTCTGTATCGTCTGGAGCTTGCGGAGTAGAGACTTGTTGATGCCGGCGTAGAAGGCGTTTCCGTAGTTCAGTCTGCTGTTTATGAGTGCGTGGGTGACTGTTTTCCTTGACTCAGGGGGATCCATCTGAAATCTTACGGAGGATACAGAGGGTGTTGAAGCAGCTGGAGGCGACGGTGTTGACCTGTCGATTCATGGAGGGGGAGGAGTCTAGTACGATGCTGAGGGTTCTGGTGCGGTCCATGGGGTTCGGAGGGCTGCCGAGGGAGGTTGGCCACCAGGTGTTGTTCCATGCCGATGGGGCGGTGACGAAGACTTCTGTCTTATCCAAGTTGAGCTTCAGGCAGCTGTTGCTCATCCAGGATGTGACTTCCTGCATCCCTTCCTGGAAGTTGAGTCTGGTGGTGGTGGGGTCCTTGGTGAGGGAGAGGATGAGCTGGGTGTCGTCTGCGTAGGATACTATGCTGAGGCCCTGCTGTCAGACTGTTCTCCCTGAGATCTCCACTGATGATCCATTACAGGCTGTTTTCCTTGGCATCATCACTGACGGCCCAGTATGAGCTCTCCTCCTCTGACTCTTCACTGATTGTCCAGTACAGTCTGTCCTCTCCCTTTCTCCATTGAAGGGGCTCTATAGACATCCAGTCTTTCCACACTTGCATCTCACGGTTTCATTTAAGGCCAAGAGATGCACTGAGCCCTCTACGCAGTGTCTGAACTGTGCAGTCCACTGAAGTGCAGATTCCGGAGTTCTCCTTCAAGGGGCTGCACCAAGAATACAACTCCATGTTGTGAGCGACCAATGGTCCTGTCCATGGCGGCCAAGATTTTGTTTCTGGGGTCCTTCTTCAGGGCTTGTACTAAGGACTCGTGCAAGGTGCAGTCCAGACCTTGGATCCAGACACATCACTCTTTGGTGCTGTCGCAATTTGCTAGGCTCCTTGGAACTGCTGTTGATTGGGATTTTGGGGTGTGCGGGCGCCGCACTGCAGGCTGTCCATCGAAGAAAGCTTGCACACGCTCCGGGGGACACTATCATAGCACGCGTTGGTTGGTTCCTCTACCTATGCAAGGAAAGGATCCCAACACCTCATCCACAACAAATGGTGCAAAAATCAATGGATGCTCCTTGCACTATAAGACCTTCTCCAGACCCCTGCACCTCAGAAAGAGGCACCTACGCTCCTGCTACCGGAACACACTCACTAAAGCTATCCACAATGAAACCACCCGAGGAAACCTCAATCCTCGCTCTTTTGATGCATGCCTCACCCCCTCTCTTCTCAGAAACGCCTAGAGGTGATTCTGTTTGCAAGACAGCGCTGCACACATTGACGTGGGTGCCAAAGATGCTTGGCGCTGGGCCTTGGGTCTCCTCAAAGAGCACATGCAGCGATCCACCCCACACGCTTCTCCTTGTGCCCATCCGTGCAGTGTGGGCACGGGGGTACCGGGGACCCGTCGGGTGAGATTCCTGGGGTCGGCGTGGTTGTGGCGACGAGGAATCTGGCTTGCTTTGGCGAAGCATCAGTCGGGCGGGCCTCGCCGCCGCTCCCTTGGCACGGAATGAAAGGGCAGGCATACAACCGCTTGTAATAAGTGGCTGAGGTACACAGGGGTGTAGGTGCGGGAAGAGATGGAGGTGTTTACTGGGGCATTCAAGTCAGATTTTATATCTCTTGCTCGTAAAATATGCATTAGAACTATATGAATGACACTCATGATTCTAGGGCTGTCTGCTGCCATGGTGAGCAGCAGCTCCGCCCATAAAGCATGGCGGGCGCCGTGAACCACGGGCGTGCCCTCGACCCGAGGCTGCGAGTCCACCATTTCGTGCAATAACCACTCCAACGCTGAAGCGTAAAAGGCCATTTATTAGGACAGGGTTGACAACAATAATTAACCAAAAACATCAATAACTTATCAACAATCTCAAACGTCATGTCTTTCATCCATCATTCATTCCCACACTCCAGTTACTCTCTCCCGCTTCACTCGGCGACCTCCTCCCTTATCTTTGAACCTCCTGAAGCATCTCCAGCCATCGCACTCTTGCATCCCTGCACCCCCATCATGCACCTGTATCCCCCTCCCGGGGGGGTGGGGGGGAGAGTATGCCCGTCATAGACTCCCCACCCCTCCACAGTACTGCTAGCACCAACCTTCAACCTGTCCTAAACTGGCACGCTATTCCGGGTAATTACCCGTTTCCCACTCCTGCAACATGTAGGGTGGGAGGGTGGAGCAATATGAAACTAGACCCTTCCCTAATGGCGCTGAGGACAGGAAGAGGCTGAAAACTCCTCCCCTGTCCTCCTTATACCCCAATCCTAACCCCACCTCTAACCTAACCTCGGCCCTGTCCTTCCGGTCTTGCACGAACACCCCGGGGGAAGACTGGTCTGCGGACCCTACTTCCCCCGGGGGCCGCATTGGAGCAAACGCAGTGTCGATGCAAGCAACCCCATAGTAACGCACAGCTTGTATTGCTGGGAAACGACGTACTGAGATTGTACCAGTACCGAAAGGAACCGGTGTGCTGCTTGCACCATCTCTGGGGATGTACGGGCACCCTGTCGACAAGGCTGGAGGGTGTATGGAGAAGGGGGGCCAGCCTCGAGCCAGCGGAGAGTCGGAGTCCAGAACTGGCGCACTTCCGGCTCCCAGGCCAACCCAGTTTATTACTTTGGCTGAAGCCTTTTAAAGACTGAAATAATAAAGGACTTTTCATAAAACTACATATTTGTTGGACTTCTAACTTTGGTGCACCATCCTTAATCTCACCGTGTTATTACTTTATCATTAGTTAATCCTGCCGCATAATTTGTTCCTCCATCCACATAGTTCCAGTGGCCACGGGATAGTGAATGAGTTGGCCTCCGATGAAGTGTGTCAATCCAGTGATAGACGAGTGAGACTCCAGTTAAGAGCATGAGGTGAGTGATACGGGATGGGTGAGACTCCAGTGAAGTATATGAAGCAGGTTACAGGGCATGGGTGAGACTCCTGAAGTTTATGAGGCCTGTGATCAGGGATGGGTGAGACTCTTGAAGTGCACAAGGCCGTGATAGGGGATGGGTGGGACTCTTGAAGTGCACGAGGCCGTGATAGGGGATGGGTGAGACTCTTGAAGTGCACGAGGCCGTGATAGGGGATGGGTGGGACTCTTGAAGTGCTTGAGGCTGGTGATAGGGGATGGGTGAGACTCTTGAAGTGCACAAGGCCGTGATCGGGGATGGGTAAGACTCTTGAAGTGCTTGAGGCTGGTGATAGGGGATGGGTGAGACTCTTGAAGTGCACAAGGCCGTGATAGGGGATGGGTGAGACTCTTGAAGTGCACAAGGCCGGTGATAGGGGATGGGTGAGACTCTTGAAGGGCATGAGGCTAGTGATCAGGGATGGGTGAGACTCTTGAAGTGTATAAGGCCAGTGATAGGAGATGGGTGAGACTCTTGAAGTGTATGAGGCCGATGATAGGCAATGGGTGACACTCTTGAAGTGCATGAGGCCGGTGATAGCAAATGGGTGAGACTCTTGAAGTGTATGAGGCCGGTGATAGGGGATGGGTGAGACTTTTAAAGTGCATGAGGCCGGTGATAGCAAATGGGTGAGACTCTTGAAGTGCATGAGGCCGATGATAGGCAATGGGTGACACTCTTGAAGTGCTTCAGGCTGGTGATAGGGGATGGGTGAGACTCTTGAAGTGTATGAGGCCGGTGATAGGGGACGGGTGAGACTTCCTTGAAGTGCACAAGGCTGGTGATAGGGGATGGATGAGACTCTTGAAGTGCATGAGGCCAGTGATCAGGGATGGATGAGACTCTTGAAGTGCACAAGGGCGGTGACAGGGGACGGGTGAGACTCTTGAAGTGCATGAGGCCGATGATAGGCAATGGGTGAGACTCTTGAAGTGCTTGAGGCTGGTGATAGGGGATGGGTGAGACTCTTGAAGTGTATGAGGCCGGTGATCAGGGATGGGTGAGACTCTTGCAGTGCATGAGGCCGGTGACAGGGGACGGGTGAGACTTCCTTGAAGTGCACAAGGCTGGTGATAGGGGATGGGTGAGACTCTTGAAGTGCATGAGGCCAGTGATCCGGGATGGGTGAGACTCTTGTAGTGCATGAGGGCGGTGACAGGGGACGGGTGAGACTCTTGAAGTGCATGAGGCCGATGATAGGCAATGGGTGAGACTCTTGAAGTGCTTGAGGCTGGTAATAGGGGTGGGTGAGACTCTTGAAGTGCATGAGGCCGATGATAGGCAATGGGTGAGACTCTTGAAGTGCTTGAGGCTGGTGATAGGGGTGGGTGAGACTCCTGAAGTGCATGCAGACAGTGTTAGTGGATGGGTGAGACTCTTGAAGTTTACGAGGCCAGTGATCAGGGATGGGTGAGAGTCTTGAAGTGTCTGAGGCCAGTGATAGGGGTGGGTGAGACTCCTGAAGTGCTTGAGGCTGGTGATGGGGTGGGTGAGACTCCTGAAGTGCATGCAGACAGTGATAGTGGATGGGTGAGACTCTTGAAGTGCACGAGGCCAGTGATCATGGATGGGTGAGTGTCTTAAAGTGCATGAGGCCAGTGATAGGGTTGGGTGAGACTCTGAAGTGCTTGAGGCTGGCGATAGGGGTGGGTGAGACTCCTGAAGTGCATGCAGACAGTGATAGTGGATGGGTGAGACTCTTGAAGTGCATGAGGCCAGTGATCCGGGATGGGTGAGACTCTTGCAGTGCATGAGGGCGGTGACAGGGGACGGGTGAGACTCTTGAAGTGCATGAGGCCGATGATAGGCAATGGGTGAGACTCTTGAAGTGCTTGAGGCTGGTGATAGGGGTGGGTGAGAATCCTGAAGTGCATGCAGACAGTGATAGTGGATGGGTGAGACTCTTGAAGTGCATGAGGCCGATGATAGGCAGTGGGTGAGACTCTTGAAGTGCATGAGGCCAGTGATAGGGGTGGGTGAGACTCTTGAAGTGCATGAGGCCAGTGATAGGGGTGGGTGAGACTCTTGAAGTGCTTGAGGCTGGTGATAGGGGTGGGTGAGACTCCTGAAGTGCACGCAGACAGTGATAGTGGATGGGTGAGACTCCTGAAGTGCATGAGGCCGATGATAGGCAGTGGGTGAGACTCTTGAAGTGCATGAGGCCAGTGATAGGGGTGGGTGAGACTCTTAAAGTGCATGAGGCCAGTGATAGGGGTGGGTGAGACTCTTGAAGTGCTTGAGGCTGGTGATAGGGGTGGGTGAGACTCTTGAAGTGCTTGAGGCTGGTGATAGGGGTGGGTGAGACTCCTGAAGTGCATGAGGCCGATGATAGGCAATGGGTGAGACTCTTGAAGTGCATGAGGCCAGTGATAGGGGTGGGTGAGACTCTTGAAGTGCTTGAGGCTGGTGATAGGGGTGGGTGAGACTCTTGAAGTGCTTGAGGCTGGTGATAGGGGTGGGTGAGACTCCTGAAGTGCATGAGGCCGATGATAGGCAATGGGTGAGACTCTTGAAGTGCATGAGGCCAGTGATAGGGGTGGGTGAGAGTCTTGAAGTGCATGAGGCCAGTGATAGGGGTGGGTGAGACTCCTGAAGTGCATGAGGCCGATGATAAGCAATGGGTTAGACTCTTGAAGTGCATGAGGCCAGTGATAGGGGTGGGTGAGAGTCTTGAAGTGCATGAGGCCAGTGATAGGGGTGGGTGAGAGTCTTTAAGTGCATGAGGCCAGTGATAGGGGTGGGTGAGACTCCTGAAGTGCATGCAGACAGGGATAGTGGATGGGTGAGACTCTTAAAGTGCACGAGGTCGGTGACAGGGGACGGGTGAGACTCTTGAAGTGCACAAGGCCGGTGATCAGGGATGAGTGAGACTCTTGAAGTGCACGAGGTCGGTGACAGGGGACGGGTGAGACTATTGAAGTGTATGCAGACAGTGATAGGGGATGGGTGAGACTCTTGAAAGGGGATGAGGCCAGTGATAGGGGTGGGTGAGACTCTTGAAAGTGGATGAGTGTGGCTCCATTGATGTCCCCGAGGCCAGGGACACCCACTCCAGATCGTCTCTTGCTTCGGCCTCGGGCCCCCCAGGGAGATGTTCTCCGGTGCTTTTACCTTCCTGCTTGGGTACCAGACCTGCCTGATTACTGACATTAAAAATCACGGCGCGCGCTCCCATAATTATATACCCCGCCACTTGAGAACAGAGGCAGCGCGCGACTCGCGCATCCTTTGGCGGTTGTCTCCATGGCAACAGTCCTTCATCAGTTGTTTGGATCCTAATCATCCACTCACGTCGCGGTCCCGCCTCCCCCCTCCCCCGACACCCCCATGCCAATTTGCGCTCCTCACAATAGGAGCCCCATGCCACTCTCTCCCAAGGGTTAACGGGATTCAACTTTAGTCTCAATTTTAGCTTTTTTTTCCCTCCTAAAGCCGCAGAACATAATTGCCCCGTCGCCATAACAACTTGTGCATTATTTGCGGGGAGGGGGCCAGGCCCACTTGCTATTTCTGATTTCCTTGCGGATTGTGGCCTGCAAGGTGGGCACTTGATCCGAGGTTCGCTAGCCACGGTGAGAGGGATGAGGCCTTGCGGCGTGAGTCTCGCCTCCTCCCGGCGCGCTGTGTGATCCTCGACAAGTCTCCGGTGACTTGGGCCTGTTGAAAGTCAGTGATTGGAGGATGGACGGCACTCGACAATCCAGGTGGGACTCGACATGGAGGAAAAATGCTTCAAACAAAAGATTCAAACCCTGGAAGCAATCAAGCACCTTTTCCCCTTTGGAGCTCACTGCTTCACTAACAAATACAATGACCAGATCCTAGCACCACTGCTTAATTTGTAAAACAAAAGGTGAAGGGGCCAAACTTTTTGTTAGGATCCCGACACCAGGGCTGATGTATGAGAGGTTTGTCGAGCACCAAGGCAGCCTTGTCTTGATTCCTTCCCGTGCCTCTTTCTTTCACCACCCTCTCGTCCTGTCTTTTTACCTCACTCTTACAGGTGCTTTCTCTATCCTGTTCTCTCCCTTTCTAGTTGTGTTTCATTTCTTTCTTTGCCTGTTTATGTTCTGCATATTTCTCTCTCGTCCTCTGGGCAGGGCAGGGCTAAGTAATTAGTGCGCGGCTTAAACACATAAACTATATTTCTGTGATTTCCTTAGTGAGCCCTCCAACCGGTGGTTTAGTTGTTCCGAGTTTTATTATATCCAGAAATATAACACAACTGACACACACCTAAAACCGCACAGAACGATTGGCTTTGTCAATGGGTATTAGCTGTTTAAGATAAGTGAGTAACAACCATAATTCTGTTCTAAATAATATTGAAAGTGATTCAATTCTGAAACTGTGAGACTGTGAATTAAACATTACTGCGGCGTGTGTAGAGGGGGGGGGGTTGTCTTCAGAGGGTTTCAATCAATCATGTTATGTTCACTCCATTAGACATGTATGTCCTTTTGTTCTCCGCATCTCCTCCATCTCCACAGCCTACATCTCATCTCTTTCCTCACCACCACCCTCTTTTCACTTTCCCCTGAATGCACTTCCTCCCATCTCCTTCATGTCACCCCCCCACAAACCCACCACGCACCCACTCACCTGTAAGCACTGCATTTACTTTACTATCACCAGGTCAATATTTACATAGCTGTGTACCTCTTTCACAAACGTTTGCACAGAATCACCATTGCAACCGGAATACATGACCATTGCTCTGTGCACTCTACAGAGAGGCCAAGGTTTGGATGAGCATGTACTCTGGGCACGTTTTTGACCCACTGACAGTCACGGGCACTGCCTTTAGCTTCTACTCCAGAGCTCTCAACCGTGGCCCGTTATAACACCTGAAGGCGACTCGGTTCAAAGTACGCACTACCCGAGAATAGTATGCTGCACGAAAAAAACGTGTAGAAACACAACATCCTGGAAATAGTTAACACTCCTCAAGAATGCAAAATTAAGTAAACATGTAGAATATAAAACAAAGCTAAATCGCTGGTGTGGATTACCTAAATGTTTCTTACATTCTATGTTCAGAAATTAATTTGTGATTTTGAGGGCAAAAAAGTTAAGGGCATAAACCTAGAGCCTGGCATGAGCTATTTCAATGTCTGATTTTAATAACTACCTGAGGGCCCCGGCCCACTCAAAGGCCTGACTCTAGGTCAATTCTGATGTTGAAAAATAAGTCCTGGTCCCCAGAACTGAGCTTTGGTGCCCAATACCTACAAACACTGGCACAAATTAAGCCCTGCTTAGAAGTTCTCAATCCATCGAATCGTTTCTGACAAATATTGTCACGAAACTGAACAGAAACAAAACGTGATGGACTAGTCCTCCTGACCAAATGTACCTTTTACTTCTCACCTGCCCCAGCCTGACTCTCACCCTGGTCAGTCTGTCTCCACCTGCACCAGATTCAGCCGGGTCCATCTCACCTTGGCAGGGTCAGTGGAGGAGACACAGGCACAAGAGAATCAAAATGCAAAATACCTACCCTCGTTACCATTTTTATTTATATTTTACATTTCAGTGAATGTGGTTAAAAGTTATCAATTATTTGAAATTATTTCCATTTTTTTAATTACGTTTAAAAGTTTAATTAAAACATCAATTAAGTGTAATTAAATGTTGAAAATAAAATAAAAAAATTATACACATTGTCTTTCACTAAATGTATATGTATTTACATTTTAAATGTGAAACTAATATAATTAATTTAGTATTACTTCAAATTGGGTGTTATTTCAATTCCCTGACTGTATTTTTTTTTATGGGATTGTGTTGCAATATGATTTGTTGGCCATGTATGATACTTGACATACTCCCAGGGTGGACAGGAGTACGTTTCACCATGAAACTTTCAAAGTGTTCTTGTGAATTGGAATGGCCTTGTTCATTGGTGGGTGTGTTTTGTGTTTGTATTAGCATGCCCCTACAGAGTGCCCTCCTTAACTTATCCTTAGCCTCACCCAATTTTGAATGAACATTTCCCTTTTTCCAACCACTCTCCCTCGTGCATTTATGACAAAATAGTTTACTTTTGTGTGTAACTCTTTGCACAGAAAGAAATGAATGGCGTTATGTTATTTGTATAGCACACTAATCACCCACGAGGGTATCCAGGCGCGGCTCAGGTGAGATTATTGGAAAAGCCAGGTCTTTAGCTTCTTGTGGAACTCAACAAGCGACGGGGAAGATGTACGAGGAGGCTCAATCTCCGGCTTTGTTTTTTGTTTACGCCGGGTCCATGTGCTAGTGAGTGAGTGGTTGAGTGGCGGTGCCTGGGAGGTAGGTGGTAGTGTACGCAGCTGTTGAAGTAGGCGGGCCTATGTTATATTATGCTTTGTATGTGTGTGTGGAGTGTGAATGGGGTGCATCTGTGCATGGGGAACCAGTGAATTTCCTTGAGGGGCGGGGTGATGTGGGTGCAGCGAGGTAGGTTGAGGGCGAGTCATGCTGATGCGTTTCGGATGCTTTGTACCCCGTCCGGTGGAGATGGAGGGCTCTGTCCTAAGGTCGGTGAGTTGCATCATGGTTCTACGAGAGTAGTTTTGCTCTAGTTCGACCTTATGTACTACAGAATGCAGTTTGTGAATCAGGCCCGGTGTGTTTTCTGGAGCGGAACACCTGATGCTGGCTACAACCCCTGGCCGTGTCTCTTGAGATGTATCCAGCATTAGACCCGGAAAGAGTTCAGCAGCGTTGATCACTGTTGTCCGTACCCCACAAGAGCAGATCAAACCAATTCACTTTGGTCTATGTGCCCAGAAACAGAGCGTGCCCGTGCCGCAGGGCGCCTGCTCTACTGATTCGCGAAGCACGTCTGCCATGAAACGAATGGCGCCAAGTTACGTCTTCCAGCTCTTCATAAAGCCAACAGAGTCAATGCACCTTGGTCCGCGCACCAGGAAACAAGCAATGCTGATTCCTACTGGGCACGGATTTTCCTTGGCCAGCACACCAGTAACTGAATAAAGGAATTGTACATGACAGGAGCCCCCACACACCACAGGAAAACAAATGATGCCAGTTTACCCTGCCAGCACCTATGAGTCGTATAACATCGATTCACCCTGGTCCGCTCACCAGGACACGAACGATGCTGGCTCATCGATGCTGGGGCGTACATAATTTATTGATGCCCATTCATGGTGAGAGCACACCACACACCGAAGAATGTCCCCCGTATGTATCAACACATTTCCACATAGACACAGAATGGGTACAACCCTTTGAGACATCCGGCCCAATGACATCGCACAGTAACCCATACCCAGAATCAGCAACCAGGAGGAGAGGATGTGGCCTTACTGTCAGAGCTGCCGACTTTGAAACTGGAGAACCAGGTTGGAGTATGGCGTCAGCTCAACATCATGCGATTCTGGGCACATCACTTAATCTCCCTGTGCCTAAAAAATATGAATGTGACCTTGTGTAATGTAACCGGTGCTTATGTAAAGCGCTTCAATGCCCTTGGGCTGAGTGTGCGCTATATAAAAATGTCAACAAAAAAAAATTATGCTAATGTGATCCTGGTGAGAGTAAGAGGAACGAAAATGTCAGTGTGTCCTGGTGTGTGCCCCTGGTGGGACACCACGCTGAGTGGCACTCCTTTGCTGCACGGCAGGGTCCAGCTTCTGGCCATGGCCTCATCAGGTGTGCGGTGGTACCCAAGCTTTGCATGTGCACCGCAGCACGATACCGGGCGGTTGTATGACGTCACAATGCATGCTTTTACCCTGCATGCCGTTACAACGCAAGTTTTTACACCAACTTGCTGTCGGGGTGCGCTGGAGCTTGGAATAGTATACTTTACTATTCCAACTCCAGTCTGTGCAACAATAGAGACGGTGCTGGAGTTAAATCCAACAACTTACACCCCCTACAGCAAGCCATTTTGTTGTAATGGCAGGAGGGGTAAAACATTGCGTTGTAAAGCATGCGTTGTAATGATTGTTTCCCATACCGGGCAGGTGGACACGCAAAGCTGTCTATGTCCATCCTGCCAAGTGGAGAAGACGAATATGGCTCTGACCCCGGGTGGCGTCTTCTGGGCTCTCCAACCCCTAAGTCAGCTGTACCCGGCCCAGGGCCCCGGCACCGCTCTCTGCCGTCCTCCAGGGGGCGTCCTCCTCGAGAGCCATGCACGGCGGCGAGGCCGACGCACAAAGAAAGGAGGCTTTGCCCGCCATGGCTTGGCACGGCCCAGTGGCCGCATTACCAGGAGCGCACAATGCGCCTGGCCAGGCGGCACTAACGGATTTTTTGCGCTTCGACAAGGCCGGTAACAAGCTTTTTATCTGCGGCTCGAGCCGGATCAGGAGTGGAATCTATGATTTCTGTCCACCCCATCAATCCGCGTGCGTGCAAACTGAGCACACGCACCCTCACGCACGCTCAACACACACAACCAGCAGGAAGTGCATGTTACATGCACCCGCAGGCGCCTAACCACGCACAGCGCACACACATTAGCGTGCGCTCTCCAGTCACACCTGCAAACAGCCACACACAAACACACACATTAACACACAGAACTTTGCACAGATCAAACATGCAATAGTACACAGCCACACACCGATGGATACACGCACACAGAGACACATAACTTTGCACACAGCAAACATAAAATGGAACAGAACTATACGCAGGTACATTCACAATCACACACATAGCCATGCGTACTTCAGACACACGTGCAAACAGCCACACACACAGATGCACAGAAATACACAGACTAACACACATTAACAAACATAACTCTGCATACACCAAACATGCAATCTTAAGCAGCCACGCAGACACACGCACAGAGAGAGGCACAGACACATAACTTTGCACACATCAAAGATATAATGGTACAAAACCGCAGACAGTCAGACCCAAACCTCTCAACCAATAAATAATACGATTCCGTTTCAATAGATAGAAACATGAGGCGAACTCATCGCGGTGAGAAGTGCAGACATGAAGCAATGCACACAGACGTGCACACGTGCAAAGCTCTTTGACATTTACTGTCTGTACAGAACAGGAGTACCCCGGGGTCTAGCATCCCGCAGCCTTTCCAAGACGAGTGTGATCAGATCTCCTGGTGCTTTGAATCCGAGTGAACCAGGAGGAGGGGGGTGGGGGGGGCATCTCAGAGGGGCACTGCAGGCCCCGCCCTAGCCTGGCATCAGACGCGCCCTGGGTACAGCTGGTGCCCCCCTGGCAAAGGGCATCTTCTGGTCGAGGGGATGGCATTGTTTCATCAGCCTCGTGCCTGGTGTGTTTTATAAAGCCTATGGCCAATTTGGCCATGGACTCGGCAATTGTGAGACAGAGGAGAAGAGAACCAAATTATGTGGCAGGGCGGACTAAGTTATGCGGCAAGAAAAGGCAAATTATGTGGCGGAAGGCTGCACATTTTGGGATAGTGCCGCTTCATTGTTTTGTCATTTTTACAAATCGCAACAAGACTGTGCAAAGATTTCCTCTCAGTAGCAATAGCTTAACAACCAAAAACAGCACTGCTATTGAAAGATGACCAGTGTTTGGGGGGGAGAAGGGGGGGGGGGCTTCCACTGCATTCAAACACATGACGCCACGTTTTTAGTAACTGTTGATCCGTTTTTGTTGGAAACATTTTTTCTTCAAATCTGCAGATTATCCAGCAGATGATGGAGTATTTGGTAAATGTGGCAAATCCATTATCATGCAGAACTTGCGGCAGAATCACATAACTCCAGAGCCCGGCCTATGGCGCCCACCTTCCTTTCTCCGTTGCTTCAAGGCCGCATTTTTACACCTAGTTGGGGTGGAGACCCTAACTCCTTCACATGAGCTGTGGTGGTTCCTCAACTACAAACCCTAGGTGAGCCTCCATTTCTCTCACAGGATAACATGGCCACAGCTGACACAGGTGAGCTGGAGAGCCTCATGGCCTACTCTCTGCTGCTACATGGAGACAACACCCTACACACTCAACGTTCACACAGCTGGGCGACAAGTCCCGGCCACCCTTAGGGTTCCATCTGTGATGAGGTTGAAAGTCCTTCCTAAGTGACCACTGTTGTTTGGGATTTCATTGCCCAAGTGAGAGCGTCTAGTGAATGAACCACAAATGGAAGCTGATGTCTGCACAGAGCGTTGAGAGGCCAAATAACGGTTGATGGTTGAGCTGTACAAAAACTCACGTGACACGGTCCCCATCTCTCTGCTTCGAGCAGCAACGAAAGGTTTGGTATGCATCGTGGGCCACCAGTTGATCAACTCTCTGGAAGCCAGTAGTCCTCTTCTCTGGAAGGTCCAGGTGAGGTTCCACTCGCTTCGAGATACTCAGTCCATTCTTTTCGTAGTTCTGTCAGTGGCCGCGGACAGCGACAGATTCATCGCCGTGGCTGTTTTTAGTTTGTCGGCTGCTTTTGACATGTCAACAATGACCCATAAATGTAGGGCCTGACAGACACTGGACTCCCACTGTCCACCTCCCTCAACACATCACAGCCTCCTCCTCCTCACTTCTTGAGTTCCGCAAGAAGCTGAAGACCTGGCTCTTTGTATAAGCACCTTGGGAACCTCACACCTACACACCTGCCCAAGCGCCCTGGATATCCTCTCAGGTGATTAGGGCACTGTACGAATCAGCATAATATAACTGTTGTGATTTAGATCATCGCTGCCCAGTTGTCATCAGTGTCTTATTTCATACACCACTGGGGCCATCCGTACACCACCGGGGCCATCCGTACACCACCGGAGCCATCCGTGCACCACCGGAGCAATCTGTGCACCACCGAAGCCGTCCATACACCACCAGAGCCATCCACACACCACAGGAGCTATCCGTACACCACCGGGGCCATCCGTACACCACCGGGGCCATCCGTACACCACCGGAGCCATTCGTACACCACTGGGGCATCCATACACCACCGGGGCCATCCATACACCACCGGGGCCATCCATACACCACCGGAGCCATCCATACACCACTGGGGCCATCCATATACCACTGGGGGCCATCCATACACCACTGGAGCCATCCATATACCACTGGGGCATCCATACACCACTGGGGCCATCCATACACCACTGGGGGCCATCCATATACCACTGGGGCCATCCATACACCACCGGGGCCATCCATACACCACTGGAGCCATCCATATACCACTGGGGCCATCCATACACCACTGGAGCCATCCATACTCCACCGGGGCCATCCATACACCACTGGAGCCATCCATACACCACTGGAGCCATCCATATACCACTGGGGTCATCCATACACCACCGGGGCCATCCATACACCACTGGAGCCATCCATATACCACTGGGGCATCCATACACCACCGGGGCCATCCATACGCCACTGGAGCCATCCATACACCACCGGGGCCATCCATACACCACTGGGGTCATCCATACACCACCGGGGCCATCCATACACCACTGGAGCCATCCATATACCACTGGGGCATCCATACACCACCGGGGCCATCCATACACCACTGGAGCCATCCATACACCACTGGGGCATCCATACACCACCGGGGCCATCCATGCACCACCGGGGCCATCCATGCACCACCGGGGCCATCCATGCACCACCAGGGCCATCCATGCACCAACGGGGCCATCCATACACCACCGGAGCCATCCATACACCACCGGAGCCATCCACACACCACCGGAGCAATCCGCACACCACCGGAGCTATCTGTACACCACCGGAGCCGTCCACACACCACCGGAGCTATCTGTACACCACCGGAGCCATCCATACACCACTGGGGCCCTCCGTACACCACCGGGGCCATCCGTACACCACCCGGGCCATCCATACACCACCGGGGCCATCCATACACCACTGGGGCCATCCATATACCACTGGGGGCCATCCATACACCACTGGGGCATCCATACACCACCGGGGCCATCCATACACCACCGGGGCCATCCATACACCACCGGGGCCATCCATACACCACCAGAGCCATCCATACACCACTGGGGCCATCCATACACCACTGGGGGCCATCCATACACCACTGGAGCCATCCATACACCACTGGAGCCATCCATACACCACTGGAGCCATCCATACACCACCGGGGCCATCCATACACCACCGGGGCCATCCATACACCACCGGGGCCATCCATACACCACCGGGGCCATCCATATACCACTGGGGCCATCCATACACCACTGGAGCCATCCATACACCACTGGAGCCATCCATACACCACTGGAGACATCCATACACCACTGGAGCCATCCATACACCACTGGGGTCTTCCATACACCATCCATACACCACTGGGGTCTTCCATACACCACTGGAGCCATCCATATACCACTGGGGCCATCCATATACCACCGGGGCCATCCATACACCACTGGGGTCATCCATACACCACTGGGGTCATCCATACACCACCGGGGCCATCCATACACCACCGGGGCCATCCATACACCACTGGAGCCATCCATACACCACTGGGGCCATCCATACACCACTGGGGCCATCCATACACCACCGGGGCCATCCATACACCACTGGAGCCATCCATACACCACTGGGGCCATCCATACACCACTGGGGGCCATCCATACACCACCGGAGCCATCCATACACCACCGGAGCCATCCATATACCACAGGGGCATCCATACACCACCGGGGCCATCCATACACCACAGGGGCATCCATACACCACTGGAGCCATCCACACACCACTGGGGCATCCATACACCACTGGAGCCATCCATACACCACCGGGGCCATCCATACACCACCGGGGCCATCCATACACCACCGGGGCCATCCATACACCACCGGGGCCATCCATACACCACTGGAGCCATCCATACACCACTGGGGCCATCCATACACCACTGGGGGCCATCCATACACCACCAGAGCCATCCATGCACCACCGGGGCCATCCATGCACCACCGGGGCCATCCATGCACCACCGGGGCCATCCATACACCACTGGAGCCATCCATACACCACCGGGGCCATCCATACACCACTGGAGCCATCCATATACCACTGGGGCCATCCATATACCACCGGGGCCATCCATACACCACTGGGGTCATCCATACACCACTGGGGCCATCCATATACCACTGGGGCCATCCATACACCACTGGGGTCATCCATGCACCACCGGGGCCATCCATACACCACTGGGGCATCCATACACCACTGGAGCCATCCATATACCACTGGGGCCATCCATATACCACCGGGGCCATCCATACACCACTGGGGTCATCCATACACCACCGGGGCCATCCATGCACCACCGGGGCCATCCATGCACCACCGGGGCCATCCATACACCACTGGAGCCATCCATACACCACCGGGGCCATCCATACACCACTGGAGCCATCCATACACCACCGGGGCCATCCATACACCACTGGAGCCATCCATATACCACTGGGGCCATCCATATACCACCGGGGCCATCCATACACCACTGGGGTCATCCATACACCACTGGGGCCACCCATACACCACTGGAGCCATCCATACACCACCGGGGCCATCCATACACCACTGGGGTCATCCATGCACCACCGGGGCCATCCATACACCACTGGGGCATCCATACACCACCAGAGCCATCCATACACCACCGGGGCCATCCATACACCACTGGGGTCATCCATGCACCACCGGGGCCATCCATACACCACTGGGGCATCCATACACCACCGGAGCCATCCATACACCACTGGAGCCATCCATACACCACCGGAGCCATCCATACACCACTGGGGCATCCATACACCACTGGGGCCATCCATGCACCACCGGGGCCATCCATACACCACTGGGGCATCCATACACCACCAGAGCCATCCATACACCACTGGGGCCATCCATACACCACTGGGGCCATCCATACACCACTGGGGCCATCCATGCACCACCGGGGCCATCCATACACCACTGGAGCCATCCATACACCACTGGGGCATCCATACACCACCGGGGCCATCCATGCACCACCGGGGCCATCCATGCACCACCGGGGCCATCCATGCACCACCAGGGCCATCCATGCACCAACGGGGCCATCCATACACCACCGGAGCCATCCATACACCACCGGAGCCATCCACACACCACCGGAGCAATCCGCACACCACCGGAGCTATCTGTACACCACCGGAGCCGTCCACACACCACCGGAGCTATCTGTACACCACCGGAGCCATCCATACACCACTGGGGCCCTCCGTACACCACCGGGGCCATCCGTACACCACCCGGGCCATCCATACACCACCGGGGCCATCCATACACCACTGGGGCCATCCATATACCACTGGGGGCCATCCATACACCACTGGGGCATCCATACACCACCGGGGCCATCCATACACCACCGGGGCCATCCATACACCACCGGGGCCATCCATACACCACCAGAGCCATCCATACACCACTGGGGCCATCCATACACCACTGGGGGCCATCCATACACCACTGGAGCCATCCATACACCACTGGAGCCATCCATACACCACTGGAGCCATCCATACACCACCGGGGCCATCCATACACCACCGGGGCCATCCATACACCACCGGGGCCATCCATACACCACCGGGGCCATCCATATACCACTGGGGCCATCCATACACCACTGGAGCCATCCATACACCACTGGAGCCATCCATACACCACTGGAGCCATCCATACACCACTGGAGCCATCCATACACCACTGGGGTCTTCCATACACCATCCATACACCACTGGGGTCTTCCATACACCACTGGAGCCATCCATATACCACTGGGGCCATCCATATACCACCGGGGCCATCCATACACCACTGGGGTCATCCATACACCACTGGGGTCATCCATACACCACCGGGGCCATCCATACACCACCGGGGCCATCCATACACCACTGGAGCCATCCATACACCACTGGGGCCATCCATACACCACTGGGGCCATCCATACACCACCGGGGCCATCCATACACCACTGGAGCCATCCATACACCACTGGGGCCATCCATACACCACTGGGGGCCATCCATACACCACCGGAGCCATCCATACACCACCGGAGCCATCCATATACCACAGGGGCATCCATACACCACCGGGGCCATCCATACACCACAGGGGCATCCATACACCACTGGAGCCATCCACACACCACTGGGGCATCCATACACCACTGGAGCCATCCATACACCACCGGGGCCATCCATACACCACCGGGGCCATCCATACACCACCGGGGCCATCCATACACCACCGGGGCCATCCATACACCACTGGAGCCATCCATACACCACTGGGGCCATCCATACACCACTGGGGGCCATCCATACACCACCAGAGCCATCCATGCACCACCGGGGCCATCCATGCACCACCGGGGCCATCCATGCACCACCGGGGCCATCCATACACCACTGGAGCCATCCATACACCACCGGGGCCATCCATACACCACTGGAGCCATCCATATACCACTGGGGCCATCCATATACCACCGGGGCCATCCATACACCACTGGGGTCATCCATACACCACTGGGGCCATCCATATACCACTGGGGCCATCCATACACCACTGGGGTCATCCATGCACCACCGGGGCCATCCATACACCACTGGGGCATCCATACACCACTGGAGCCATCCATATACCACTGGGGCCATCCATATACCACCGGGGCCATCCATACACCACTGGGGTCATCCATACACCACCGGGGCCATCCATGCACCACCGGGGCCATCCATGCACCACCGGGGCCATCCATACACCACTGGAGCCATCCATACACCACCGGGGCCATCCATACACCACTGGAGCCATCCATACACCACCGGGGCCATCCATACACCACTGGAGCCATCCATATACCACTGGGGCCATCCATATACCACCGGGGCCATCCATACACCACTGGGGTCATCCATACACCACTGGGGCCACCCATACACCACTGGAGCCATCCATACACCACCGGGGCCATCCATACACCACTGGGGTCATCCATGCACCACCGGGGCCATCCATACACCACTGGGGCATCCATACACCACCAGAGCCATCCATACACCACCGGGGCCATCCATACACCACTGGGGTCATCCATGCACCACCGGGGCCATCCATACACCACTGGGGCATCCATACACCACCGGAGCCATCCATACACCACTGGAGCCATCCATACACCACCGGAGCCATCCATACACCACTGGGGCATCCATACACCACTGGGGCCATCCATGCACCACCGGGGCCATCCATACACCACTGGGGCATCCATACACCACCAGAGCCATCCATACACCACTGGGGCCATCCATACACCACTGGGGCCATCCATACACCACTGGGGCCATCCATGCACCACCGGGGCCATCCATACACCACTGGGGCATCCATACACCACCAGAGCCATCCATACACCACTGGGGCCATCCATACACCACTGGGGCCATCCATGCACCACCGGGACCATCCATACACCACTGGGGCATCCATACACCACCAGAGCCATCCATATACCACTGGGGCCATCCATACACCACTGGAGCCATCCATACACCACTGGGGCCATCCATACACCACTGGGGTCATCCATACACCACTGGGGCCATCCGTACACCACTGGAGCCATCCATACACCACCGGGGTCTTCCAAACACCACTGGGGCCATCCATATACCACTGGGGGCCATCCATACACCACTGGGGCATCCATACACCACAGGGGCCATCCATATACCACTGGGGGCCATCCATACACCACCGGGGCCATCCATACACCACAGGGGCATCCATACACCACTGGAGCCATCCATACACCACTGGGGCCATCCATACACCACTGGGGCCATCCATACACCACCGGGGCCATCCATACACCACAGGGGCACACATACACCACTGGGGCCATCCATACACCACTGGGGCCATCCATACACCACTGGGGCCATCCATATACCACTGGGGGCCATCCATACACCACAGGGGCATCCATACACCACTGGGGCCATCCATACACCACTGGGGCCATCCATACACCACCGGGGCCATCCATACACCACTGGAGCCATCCATATACCACTGGGGCCATCCATACACCACCGGGGCCATCCATACACCACCGGGGCCATCCATACACCACTGGGGCATCCATACACCACCGGGGCCATCCATACGCCACTGGGGTCATCCATACACCACTGGAGCCATCCATACACCACTGGAGCCATCCATATACCACTGGGGTCATCCATACACCACCGGGGCCATCCATACACCACCGGGGCCATCCATACACCACTGGAGCCATCCATATACCACCGGGGCCATCCATATACCACTGGGGTCATCCATACACCACTGGAGCCATCCACACACCACCGGAGCTATCTGTACACCACCGGAGCCATCCATACACCACCTGAGCCATCCATACACCACTGGGGCCCTCCGTACACCACCCGGGCCATCCATACACCACCAGGGCCATCCATACACCACTGGAGCCATCCATACACCACTGGAGCCATCCATGCACCACTGGGGCCATCCATACACCACTGGGGCATCCATACACCACCAGAGCCATCCATACACCACCGGGGCCATCCATACACCACTGGGGTCATCCATGCACCACCGGGGCCATCCATACACCACTGGGGCATCCATACACCACCGGAGCCATCCATACACCACTGGAGCCATCCATACACCACCGGAGCCATCCATACACCACTGGGGCATCCATACACCACTGGGGCCATCCATGCACCACCGGGGCCATCCATACACCACTGGGGCATCCATACACCACCAGAGCCATCCATACACCACTGGGGCCATCCATACACCACTGGGGCCATCCATGCACCACCGGGGCCATCCATACACCACTGGGGCATCCATACACCACCAGAGCCATCCATATACCACTGGGGCCATCCATACACCACTGGAGCCATCCATACACCACTGGGGCCATCCATACACCACTGGGGTCATCCATACACCACTGGGGCCATCCGTACACCACTGGAGCCATCCATACACCACCGGGGTCTTCCAAACACCACTGGGGCCATCCATATACCACTGGGGGCCATCCATACACCACTGGGGCATCCATACACCACAGGGGCCATCCATATACCACTGGGGGCCATCCATACACCACCGGGGCCATCCATACACCACAGGGGCATCCATACACCACTGGAGCCATCCATACACCACCGGGGCCATCCATACACCACTGGGGCCATCCATACACCACCGGGGCCATCCATACACCACAGGGGCATCCATACACCACTGGGGCCATCCATACACCACTGGGGCCATCCATACACCACTGGAGCCATCCATACTCCACTGGAGCCATCCATACACCACCGGAGCTATCTGTACACCACCGGAGCCATCCATACACCACCTGAGCCATCCATACACCACTGGGGCCCTCCGTACACCACCCGGGCCATCCATACACCACCAGGGCCATCCATACACCACTGGAGCCATCCATGCACCACCGGGGCCATCCATACACCACTGGGGCATCCATACACCACCAGAGCCATCCATATACCACTGGGGCCATCCATACACCACTGGAGCCATCCATACACCACTGGAGCCATCCGTACACCACTGGAGCCATCCACACACCACCGGAGCTATCTGTACACCACCGGAGCCATCCATACACCACCTGAGCCATCCATACACCACTGGGGCCCTCCGTACACCACCCGGGCCATCCATACACCACCAGGGCCATCCATACACCACTGGAGCCATCCATGCACCACCGGGGCCATCCATACACCACTGGGGCATCCATACACCACCAGAGCCATCCATATACCACTGGGGCCATCCATACACCACTGGAGCCATCCATACACCACTGGAGCCATCCATACACCACTGGAGCCATCCATACACCACCGGAGCCATCCATACACCACCTGAGCCATCCATACACCACTGGGGCCCTCCGTACACCACCCGGGCCATCCATACACCACCAGGGCCATCCATACACCACTGGAGCCATCCATGCACCACCGGGGCCATCCATACACCACTGGGGCATCCATACACCACCAGAGCCATCCATATACCACTGGGGCCATCCATACACCACTGGAGCCATCCATACACCACTGGGGCCATCCATACACCACTGGGGTCATCCATACACCACTGGGGCCATCCATACACCACTGGAGCCATCCATACACCACTGGAGCCATCCATATACCACCGGGGCCATCCATATACCACTGGGGTCATCCATACACCACTGGAGCCATCCATACACCACTGGGGTCATCCATACACCACTGGGGCCATCCATATACCACCGGGGCCATCCATATACCACTGGGGTCATCCATACACCACTGGAGCCATCCATACACCACTGGAGCCATCCATATACCACCGGGGCCATCCATATACCACTGGGGTCATCCATACACCACTGGAGCCATCCATACACCACTGGAGCCATCCATACACCACTGGAGCCATCCATACACCACTGGAGCCATCCATACACCACTGGAGCCATCCATATACCACTGGGGTCATCCATACACCACTGGAGCCATCCATACACCACTGGAGCCATCCATATACCACCGGGGCCATCCATACACCACCGGAGCCATCCATATACCACTGGGGCATCCATACACCACTGGAGCCATCCATACTCCACCGGGGCCATCCATACACCACTGGAGCCATCCATATACCACTGGGGTCATCCATACACCACTGGAGCCATCCATACACCACTGGAGCCATCCATATACCACCGGGGCCATCCATATACCACTGGGGTCATCCATATACCACTGGGGTCATCCATACACCACTGGAGCCATCCATACACCACTGGAGCCATCCATACACCACCAGAGCCATTCATACACCACTGGAGCCATCCATACACCACTGGGGTCTTCCATATACCACTGGGGTCATCCATACACCACTGGGGGCCATCCATACACCACTGGAGCCATCCATACACCACCAGAGCCATTCATACACCACCAGAGCCATTCATACACCACCAGAGCCATTCATACACCACTGGGGTCTTCCATACACCACTGGGGTCATCCATACACCACTGGGGGCCATCCATACACCACTGGGGCCATCCATACACCACTGGGGTCATCCATACACCACTGGAGCCAGGGTGCTTTCCTCCCAGCTTCAGCCAGGCTCATCGCAGGCACCCCGGCTTTTCAATGAGGTGAAACCTCTGGCTCTGGTCACCCACTGCCCTGGAGTGCTCAGGAAAGACCCCAGATCCTCCCTGGGCTTGGGGAACACCTGCAGGTCTCCACTCTCATTGGTCCATTTCATGCCGGAGGTCAGCAATACAATGGATGGTCATTGGCTGAAGCGCATTACCAAGGAGACTGAGGGGACACTGATCGATGGCTCTGGGGAAGCCGGACTTCAGCCTATGACCAAGAGTTCCATCTGTCTGTTGTTCCCCATTCTCTGCACTACACGTTTGATTCCGCCGTTTTCTTCCCGGCACCTCTGGGACCCAGGGTGGCTTCTTCCAGCCTCATCAGCGCGAGGCCCGCCTGCCTCTCCCTGAAGCTTCGAGCCAATGTCCTGTCGCTTCTGCCTTGCGGACCCACGGCTTGAGTTTGGCAACAGCCTTCGTCCTTGCATCTCCTAGCGCCTAGACGCCAGACCCTCCATAAGGAGCGCCACACTTGCTGCTTCCTGCCGTATTTGCGACCAGGAGACTCCAGCTCTGAAAAACTCCAGTTGGCGACCGATTCAGTTGCCTTTCGGTTTCCAGGAGCCGTGGGCGACCCATCGAGTCTTGCACGAGCCCTCTTTTTAAGACCCAAACTTACTCCATACTTTCCCACTCCTGCCTTCCTCTCATCTCCCGAGGGCAGGGAAGGCCTTGTGACTCTCGAACTCGCTTTGTTGAATTCCAAGGCGGTAGCGCTTCGAAGCCCCCCTCCTCCCTGCACTGTTTGTCGTGAAGATTCAGCCGCATTGTCGCCTCTTGTTTGTGCTGCTAGGTAGATTTCCTTTTCCATCTTTTAAACGCACAAGGAACAGTCGCTTGTTCCACCGGTTTAGCGCCAAGAGCCCCACGGCCCCGGCATCAAAGCACTTTATAAATGGCTATTGTTTGTCTTAGATAGTTACACAACAGTACATAAGCGCATACTAGCGCACTGTCCGACAACCACAGAAAGTCACAGAAACACAAATACCCACGCGCATACACACACACACACACACACCAGATCTATACACAGCTAAAAAATGCATACAGACACCAAACTTCGGACAGGTATACGCTGCCACACACATACACAACCACGGACACACAAGAGTGCACAAACATACCATGCATATAGGAAAGCATGTAAAGTACACGTACTACACGCACATGCAAATAGGAACCTAAAACACACACTCACACACACACACATTAAAACACGTACACTCCACCATAAACACATACAAATATCACATGCATACCCATTACTACACACAGAGACCAGACACAGAATAGCAAACACAGACCTAAAACACACATTTAAAAGGAAACCCCTGCAGGCATGCTCCCAGCACAGCTGTTTGCTTTTTCCTTTCGTTTGTCTCTTCGTCTCGTCTTTCTGCTGCTTGTTTTTCTTCGAACTCTTCTCCCCTTCGTCTCCCTTCTCCTTCCTTTCTTTCCTTCCCCCTTCTCTACCCTTTCATTCCCCATTCACCCCTGTTCTCGCTTTTATTTCATCCCCGTTCCCCTCTTCGTGCCCTTCCACTTGCTCGTGTTTTTTTGTCATACCCTTTCCACCTTCTCTCTCTTTTTCCTTCTACCTTTCCACATCCTGGCACTTCTTTCAACCCCCCCCCCCCCTCCCCCGACCTTTGCCGCCCTCGGGTAACACTAGCCAAAGTCAGGGCTTTGAGGCAGCTGGTAATTTGCATTCACATTACCCACAAAACACACACACTGTGTGTATCTGGTGCTCATGGTACTAGCGCTGTCACCTTGCAGCAGGTTGTACCGCTGCTCTCGCGCTGTGCGTATCTGGTGCACGTAGTACTAGTGCTGTCACGCTGTCACCTTGCAGCAGGTTGTACTACTGCTCTTGCGCTGTGTGTATCTGGTGCCTTTAGTAATAGTGCTGTCGCGCTGTTTACTTGCAGCAGGTTGTACTACTGCTCTCGCGCTGTGCATATCTGGTGCACGTAGAGTACTAGTGCTGTCACGCTGTCACCTTGCAGCAGGTTGTACTACTGCTCTCGCGCTGTGTGTATCTGGTGCACGTAGAGTACTAGTGCTGTCACGCTGTCACCTTGCAGCAGGTTGTACTACTGCTCTCGCGCTGTGTGTATCTGGTGCACGTAGTACTAGTGCTGTCACGCTGTCACCTTGCAGCAAGTTGTACTGCTGCTCTCGCGCTGTGTGTATCTGGTGCACGTAGTACTAGTGCTGTCACGCTGTCACCTTGCAGCAGGTTGTACTGCTGCTCTCGCGCTGTGCGTATCTGGTGCACGTAGAGTACTAGTGCTGTCACCTTGCAGCAGGTTGTACTACTGCTCTCGCGCTGTGTGTATCTGGTGCACGTAGTACTTGGGCTGTCACGCTGTCTCCTTGCAGCAGGTTGTACCGCTGCTCTCGCGCTGCGGTATCTGGTGCACGTAGAGTACTAGTGCTGTCACGCTGTCACCTTGCAGCAGGTTGTACTACTGCTCTCGCGCTGTGTGTATCTGGTGCACGTAGTACTTGTGCTGTCACGCTGTCACCTTGCAGCAGGTTGTACTGCTGCTCTGGCGCTGTGCGTATCTGGTGCACGTAGAGTACTAGTGCTATCACGCTGTCACCTTGCAGCAGGTTGTACTACTGCTCTCGCGCTGTGTGTATTTGGTGCACGTAGTACTAGTGCTGTCATGCTGTCACCTTGCAGCAGGTTGTACTACTGCTCTCGCGCTGTGTGTATCTGGTGCACGTAGTACTTGTGCTGTCACGCTGTCACCTTGCAGCAGGTTGTACTGCTGCTCTCGCTCTGTGCGTATCTGGTGCACGTAGAGTACTAGTGCTGTCACGCTGTCACCTTGCAGCAGGTTGTACTACTACTCTCGTGCTGTGTGTATCTGGTGCACGTAGTACTTGTGCTATCACGCTGTTTACTTGCAGCAGGTTGTACTGCTGCTCTCGCGCTGTGCGTATCTGGTGCACGTAGAGTATTTGTGCTGTCACCTTGCAGCAGGTTGTACTGCTGGTCTCGCGCTGTGTGTATCTGGTGCACGTAGTATTTGTGCTGTCACGCTGTTTACTTGCAGCAGGTTGTACTGCTGCTCTTGCGCTGTGCGTATCTGGTGCACGTAGAGTACTTGTGCTGTCACGCTGTTTACTTGCAGCAGGTTGTACTGCTGCTCTCGCGCTGTGTGTATCTGGTGCACGTAGTACTTGTGCTGTCACGCTGTTTACTTGCAGCAGGTTGTACCGCTGCTCTCACACTGTGTGTATCTGGTGCACGTAGATACTAGTGCTGTCACGCTGTCACCTTGCAGTAGGTTGTACTGCTGCTCTCGCGATGTGTGTATCTGGTGCACATAGAGTACTTGTGCTGTCACGCTGTCACCTTGCAGCAGGTTGTACTGCTGCTCTCGCGCTGTGTGTATCTGGTGCACGTAGAGTACTTGTGCTGTCACGCTGTCACCTTGCAGCAGGTTGTACTGCTGCTCTCGCGCTGTGTGTATCTGGTGCACGTAGTACTTGTGCTGTCACGCTGTTTACTTGCAGCAGGTTGTACTGCTGCTCTCGCGCTGTGTGTATCTGGTGCACGTAGTATTTGTGCTGTCACGCTGTTTACTTGCAGCAGGTTGTACTGCTGCTCTCATGCTGTGTGTATCTGGTGCACGTAGTACTTGTGCTGTCACGCTGTTTACTTGCAGCAGGTTGTACCGCTGCTCTCGCGCTGTGTGTATCTGGTGCACGTAGTATTTGTGCTGTCACGCTGTTTACTTGCAGCAGGTTGTACTGCTGCTCTTGCGCTGTGCGTATCTGGTGCACGTAGAGTACTTGTGCTGTCACGCTGTTTACTTGCAGCAGGTTGTACTGCTGCTCTCGCGCTGTGTGTATCTGGTGCACGTAGTACTTGTGCTGTCACGCTGTTTACTTGCAGCAGGTTGTACCGCTGCTCTCACACTGTGTGTATCTGGTGCACGTAGATACTAGTGCTGTCACGCTGTCACCTTGCAGTAGGTTGTACTGCTGCTCTCGCGATGTGTGTATCTGGTGCACGTAGAGTACTTGTGCTGTCACGCTGTCACCTTGCAGCAGGTTGTACTGCTGCTCTCGCGCTGTGTGTATCTGGTGCACGTAGAGTACTTGTGCTGTCACGCTGTCACCTTGCAGCAGGTTGTACTGCTGCTCTCGCGCTGTGTGTATCTGGTGCACGTAGTACTTGTGCTGTCACGCTGTTTACTTGCAGCAGGTTGTACTGCTGCTCTCGCGCTGTGCGTATCTGGTGCACGTAGAGTACTTGTGCTGTCACGCTGTCACCTTGCAGCAGGTTGTACTGCTGCTCTCGCGCTGTGTGTATCTGGTGCACGTAGTATTTGTGCTGTCACGCTGTTTACTTGCAGCAGGTTGTACTGCTGCTCTCATGCTGTGTGTATCTGGTGCACGTAGTACTTGTGCTGTCACGCTGTTTACTTGCAGCAGGTTGTACCGCTGCTCTCGCGCTGTGTGTATCTGGTGCACGTAGTATTTGTGCTGTCACGCTGTTTACTTGCAGCAGGTTGTACTGCTGCTCTTGCGCTGTGCGTATCTGGTGCACGTAGAGTACTTGTGCTGTCACGCTGTTTACTTGCAGCAGGTTGTACTGCTGCTCTCGCGCTGTGTGTATCTGGTGCACGTAGTACTTGTGCTGTCACGCTGTTTACTTGCAGCAGGTTGTACCGCTGCTCTCACACTGTGTGTATCTGGTGCACGTAGATACTAGTGCTGTCACGCTGTCACCTTGCAGTAGGTTGTACTGCTGCTCTCGCGATGTGTGTATCTGGTGCACGTAGAGTACTTGTGCTGTCACGCTGTCACCTTGCAGCAGGTTGTACTGCTGCTCTCGCGCTGTGTGTATCTGGTGCACGTAGAGTACTTGTGCTGTCACGCTGTCACCTTGCAGCAGGTTGTACTGCTGCTCTCGCGCTGTGTGTATCTGGTGCACGTAGTACTTGTGCTGTCACGCTGTTTACTTGCAGCAGGTTGTACTGCTGCTCTCGCGCTGTGCGTATCTGGTGCACGTAGAGTACTTGTGCTGTCACGCTGTCACCTTGCAGCAGGTTGTACTGCTGCTCTCGCGCTGTGTGTATCTGGTGCACGTAGTATTTGTGCTGTCACGCTGTTTACTTGCAGCAGGTTGTACTGCTGCTCTCATGCTGTGTGTATCTGGTGCACGTAGTACTTGTGCTGTCACGCTGTTTACTTGCAGCAGGTTGTACCGCTGCTCTCACGCTGTGTGTATCTGGTGCACGTAGATACTAGTGCTGTCACGCTGTCACCTTGCAGTAGGTTGTACTGCTGCTCTCGCGATGTGTGTATCTGGTGCACGTAGTACTTGTGCTTTCGCGCTGTTTACTTGCAGCAGGTTGTATTGCTGCTCTCATGCTGTGTGTATCTGGTGCACGTAGAGTACTTGTGCTGTCACGCTGTTTACTTGCAGCAGGTTGTACTGCTGCTCTCGCGCTGTGTGTATCTGGTGCACGTAGTACTTGTGCTGTCACGCTGTTTACTTGCAGCAGGTTGTACCGCTGCTCTCACACTGTGTGTATCTGGTGCACGTAGATACTAGTGCTGTCACGCTGTCACCTTGCAGTAGGTTGTACTGCTGCTCTCGCGATGTGTGTATCTGGTGCACGTAGAGTACTTGTGCTGTCACGCTGTCACCTTGCAGCAGGTTGTACTGCTGCTCTCGCGCTGTGTGTATCTGGTGCACGTAGAGTACTTGTGCTGTCACGCTGTCACCTTGCAGCAGGTTGTACTGCTGCTCTCGCGCTGTGTGTATCTGGTGCACGTAGTACTTGTGCTGTCACGCTGTTTACTTGCAGCAGGTTGTACTGCTGCTCTCGCGCTGTGCGTATCTGGTGCACGTAGAGTACTTGTGCTGTCACGCTGTCACCTTGCAGCAGGTTGTACTGCTGCTCTCGCGCTGTGTGTATCTGGTGCACGTAGTATTTGTGCTGTCACGCTGTTTACTTGCAGCAGGTTGTACTGCTGCTCTCATGCTGTGTGTATCTGGTGCACGTAGTACTTGTGCTGTCACGCTGTTTACTTGCAGCAGGTTGTACCGCTGCTCTCGCGCTGTGTGTATCTGGTGCACGTAGTATTTGTGCTGTCACGCTGTTTACTTGCAGCAGGTTGTACTGCTGCTCTTGCGCTGTGCGTATCTGGTGCACGTAGAGTACTTGTGCTGTCACGCTGTTTACTTGCAGCAGGTTGTACTGCTGCTCTCGCGCTGTGTGTATCTGGTGCACGTAGTACTTGTGCTGTCACGCTGTTTACTTGCAGCAGGTTGTACCGCTGCTCTCACACTGTGTGTATCTGGTGCACGTAGATACTAGTGCTGTCACGCTGTCACCTTGCAGTAGGTTGTACTGCTGCTCTCGCGATGTGTGTATCTGGTGCACGTAGAGTACTTGTGCTGTCACGCTGTCACCTTGCAGCAGGTTGTACTGCTGCTCTCGCGCTGTGTGTATCTGGTGCACGTAGAGTACTTGTGCTGTCACGCTGTCACCTTGCAGCAGGTTGTACTGCTGCTCTCGCGCTGTGTGTATCTGGTGCACGTAGTACTTGTGCTGTCACGCTGTTTACTTGCAGCAGGTTGTACTGCTGCTCTCGCGCTGTGCGTATCTGGTGCACGTAGAGTACTTGTGCTGTCACGCTGTCACCTTGCAGCAGGTTGTACTGCTGCTCTCGCGCTGTGTGTATCTGGTGCACGTAGTATTTGTGCTGTCACGCTGTTTACTTGCAGCAGGTTGTACTGCTGCTCTCATGCTGTGTGTATCTGGTGCACGTAGTACTTGTGCTGTCACGCTGTTTACTTGCAGCAGGTTGTACCGCTGCTCTCACGCTGTGTGTATCTGGTGCACGTAGATACTAGTGCTGTCACGCTGTCACCTTGCAGTAGGTTGTACTGCTGCTCTCGCGATGTGTGTATCTGGTGCACGTAGTACTTGTGCTTTCGCGCTGTTTACTTGCAGCAGGTTGTATTGCTGCTCTCATGCTGTGTGTATCTGGTGCACGTAGTACTAGTGATGTCACGTTGTTTACTTGCAGCAGGTTGTATTGCTGATCTCACGCTGTGTGTATCTGATGCACGTAGTACTAGTGATGTCACGCTGTTTACTTGTAGCAGGTTGTATTTCTGCTCTCATGCTGTGTGTATCTGGTGCATTTAGTACTAGCGTTGTCATGCTGTTTACTTGCACCAGGTTGTACTGCGGCTCTCGCACTGTGTGTATCTGGTGCTTGTAGTACTAGTGATGTCATGCTGTTTACTTGCAGCCGGCTGTATTGCTGCTCTCACGCTGTGTGTATCTGGTGCTCGTAGTACTAGTGATGTCACGTTGTTTACTTGCAGCAGGTTGTATTGCTGCTCTCATGCTGTGTGTATCTGGTGCACATAGAGTACTAGTGCTGTCATGCTGTTTACTTGCAGCAGGTTGTACTGCTGCTCTCGCGGTGTTTGTATCTGGTGCTCGTGGTACTAGTGTTGTCACGTTGTTTACTTGCAGCCGGTTGTACTTCTGCTCTCACGCTGTGTTTGTCTGGTGCTCGTAGTACTAGTGATATCACGTTGTTTACTTGCAGCAGGTTGTATTGCTGATCTCACGCTGTGTGTATCTGGTGCACGTAGTACTAGTGATGTCACGTTGTTTACTTGCAGCAGGTTGTATTGCTGATCTCACGCTGTGTGTATCTGGTGCACGTAGTACTAGTGATGTCACGCTGTTTACTTGTAGCAGGTTGTACTTCTGCTCTCATGCTGTGTGTATCTGGTGCATTTAGTACTAGCGTTGTCATGCTGTTTACTTGCACCAGGTTGTACTGCGGCTCTCGCACTGTGTGTATCTGGTGCTTGTAGTACTAGTGATGTCATGCTGTTTACTTGCAGCCGGCTGTATTGCTGCTCTCACGCTGTGTGTATCTGGTGCTCGTAGTACTAGTGATGTCACGTTGTTTACTTGCAGCAGGTTGTATTGCTGCTCTCATGCTGTGTGTATCTGGTGCACGTAGAGTACTAGTGCTGTCATGCTGTTTACTTGCAGCAGGTTGTATTGCTGCTCTCGCGCTGTGTGTATCTGGTGCTCGTAGTACTAGTGTTGTCACGTTGTTTACTTGCAGCGGTTGTACTTCTGCTCTCACGCTGTGTTTGTCTGGTGCTCGTAGTACTAGTGATATCACGTTGTTTACTTGCAGCAGGTTGTACCACTGCTCTCGCGCTGTGTGTATCTGGTGCACGTAGTACTAGTGATGTCACGTTGTTTACTTGCAGCAGGTTGTATTGCTGCTCTCGCGCTGTGTTTCTGGTGCGTTTAGTACTAGTGATGTCACGTTGTTTACTTGCAGCAGGTTGTACTGCTGCTCTCCCGCTGTGTGTATCTGGTGCACGTAGTACTAGTGATGTCACGTTGTTTACTTGCAGCAGGTTGTATTGCTGCTCTCGCGCTGTGTTTCTGGTGCGTTTAGTACTAGTGATGTCACGTTGTTTACTTGCAGCAGGTTGTACTGCTGCTCTCCCGCTGTGTGTATCTGGTGCACGTAGTACTAGTGATGTCACGTTGTTTACTTGCAGCAGGTTGTATTGCTGCTCTCGCGCTGTGTATCTGGTGCGTTTAGTACTACTGTTGTCACGTTGGTTACTATCAGCAGATTGTACTGCTGCTCTCACGCTGTGTGTACCTGGTGAATACAGTACATACCTGGTGGATCCGTACCAGATTTTCAGGATCACCACCGCACACGTCATTGACTTCCATTTAGATTCATTCTATGCAAATGCCTCTTATACGGGTTTTCTGAAAATCTGGCATGGATATGCCTTTCCTGGCCTCAGTATGGACATCCCTGATCAACAGCGTTACTGGATCTATGTAACCCGAGAGGCAACTCTGCTATCATCATCATTATCTTCACTATTAGTGGGAGCTGTATAAGTCAAGCACTGGTGGACAAGATCATTCGCTCTTCTTTATAAAACTGTCAAGCCTGCATGGTTAAGGCGGAATCACCTGTTCACGATACATAGAGCCTATTGGACACCACAAAGGCTGGCAAAGTTTCAAGCTGGTAAATGTTGCAACAAGTGTGGTCTCCAGGGTGCATCAGACGTTCACATGTTCATGGACTGCCCTCCAATCAAGGCTTTTTGGGCAGAAGTCCTGCTTACATTGGGCTCGATACTTAAAGTAACCTTACCCTGCACATTAACACTGATAATCTCTGGGATGGATGATAATGTTACTGGCACAGCAAGGCCGTTGCTGTTTTATGCAATTTTACTCGCTCGGCGACAGATATGTAAATTTTGGGTCGATTCCAAGGCGCCAACTCATGCCAGCTGGTTGTCATCCTTACTTGAAACATCAAAGGCCGATCTGGCTAGACCTTGTAGCAGTAATAACCTCACATTTTGGAACCTCTTGATTTCTTGGTGTTAGTGCACCGGGGTTTTTTTTTTTTTTCCCGGTCCTATGATTATGCCTCCAAACTCCAGGGTCCACTGTGGCGGTTTCGTTAGATATGAGCTGGGCCTCGCGGTAGTTCCTACCTTGATGGAGTATGGGATGGGTTTGGCAGGCTGCCACTCGCCACCAATGCCTCAGTAAACCCAGACCTAGTCTCCCGCCAAGCTGGTGTCCATGGTCGTGGTGGTAGTGTGTGCGTTCCATCCTTGGTCGCACGAATAGGTGGTTGGCTATACAGTCTCTGGTTAAGAGGTACAGGCAAATGAGGACAAAAAAAAAAATAGATAGACAAGCACTGGCAAAGCCAATTGGTTTCAATTCCAGCTTTGTAATGTTTTATCGCTTGCCAGCCACATGCGAATGCTGCATCATGGCGAGTCCACATGCATGGCCAGGAATCTTCCAATGGATTTTCAACAGAATAACATGCATTCTAAGACGGCTGCTGATTCACACGCATGTGTCGCGACCAAGGTGCAGCCATACTCCTGTGATGCATGTGTGAGAACGCAGTGGTGTGGAATGGCCAGTTTTAAATTTATCATTTTCTAAAATGGCAGACAGCAATTTCAGAACAAGAGATTAAAATAAACAGTATGTCCCAGAACAAAAAAAGGAAAAGAACGGCCCGGTAGCACTTTGCAGTGGCCGGGCCCTAGTAAAAAAAAGTAAAAGTAAAGAAAGAAAAATAAAGGAGAAATTCAAAGTGGGATGGGGAAAAGGGCAGTAAAAACAAAACATGTGGGTCTGGTAGCACTTTGCAGCTGCTAGGCCCTTGTTAAAATAAATACATTTAAAAAAAATTAAAAAGGGGGAGCAGAGGAATAACAGGAAAGCATATGTGGGGCATGGGAACACAGGCACTCCTGTGGAGTGCTGATAAAGAAAAGAAGTGGACGAGAGCAAAGAAACACATGTACTCCCATGAGGTGCTGCTAAATAAAGAAAACAGAGTCCCCTCAGGGCAGAAGTGGAAGGATAAAACTCGACCAATAAGAACACTGAGAGCACGAAAGACGTCTGGGTGGGACAAACACAAGAACAGAGTGGGACGCCATCGAATCAAGAGAAGACACCAGAGATAGACAACAAAGCCATCCAATCAAGAGCAAGGGGCCGACACAAAGCCCACCCACTCGAATTTATGATGTGTGTTCTGAATAATCAGTCTGCCAACAAACAGCTAGAACTAATAAAAGATGAGCCAGAGGTGGGCTGCAAAGATGGATGCAGGTCTTCACCAGAAACACAATAAAGAGAGAGAGATGCTGACATCTAACTCTGAAGCCTGGAGAAGAGGCAGTTGAGAGAGACCTGGCTAAGACAATGTAATAACATACAGTATAGATATAGTAAAGGAACTGAGCATGTTTGAGCATGGGTGTGTGAGAAAAACTTCAGCCTTTGCTGGGATAGCCCCCAAAGTTTAAAGAAATGTGGCCCCTCGCTGCGGATGGTGAATTAAATGATCCAGCGGGGGGTGCTTTGGTGCTGGCTGGCCACTCCCTGGCTCAGTACATCACAGCAGTGATGGGTCTCTGATCGCCTGAACCACTTGCAGCTTAGGTAGGCCACGCTTGAACCAAGTTGTTTGGAGGGGGTGCTAGGGCGTGGTAGAAGAGGGTGAGAGGGAAGAGCAAGGAAGGGGCAGATGGGATTTAAAAAACAGCGCCTGTGACACGTAAAAAAGTTATTTAAAAGCACTACATTGAATCACTGCAGCCAAGTGGAAGGGACTCACTTTGATGTTTGCATGGCCTTAATGCAAACAGCTCTGTGTGCCCCACTGAAGATTGGTACCCTGGGCCCAGCTCGCCCATGCCAACATCCGGCCCTGCAAAGCGTCCATCTCATTGGCTCTTTTTGTAGGATCCTAGTGCACAGATATCAGGGGGGAGATCCTGCTTGTCTGACACAGGAGGCTTGATGCAATAGTTCTATACTCATGAACTGATCTAAGACCCTCACTGTAGATCTACCTACTACTAGAAGTTGAACCTGCAGAAGGCCTGTAGTCCTAGAACCGAATCTTTACTGTCTGGAATGGCCTCCTAACCCTTGTTATTATGAACCACAACGTGCACTAACGCTTCTTTTAAACGTGTACGAACATTTCTGGCAGAAAAAATCAAAAGTGTGTTCTATATACCAGTGGACAAAATGAATAAATAGATAGTGTGGCAGTAAAGACGTAATAAAAAATCAATAATAAAACCGGTGGCTTATTTACAAATTGCATAGAAGAGATAATTCCCTATGGGAAAGCAAGCACCTTAATCTGTGAGAGGGATGAACGAGCGCAAACGTGGTTAGAAGTTGGTCTGTCAACTTAAGAAGAAGTTGCAAGGATTTGTGCTAAGAGCTGGAAACCACATGCCGGCATTACGAATGGCACAGAGAATGTGCCGAGGATCAGCCTTCTAATCTGCCGACTGCTCTTTCTTTGTAATTCGAAGGCTGTACAATTTGTCTGGTATTCATCTGGCTTTTTTAAACCCAATGATTGTCCCTACCTTTGCTTCTGAGTGAAAGCAGAGTATGAATTTAAAAATGGGTGTGCTGCGCGTTGATTGGCTGCTGCAGGAAGGCAAATGTTGGCGCAGTGTATCGCCCCGATTGATGTAGAAACGGACCAATCATTTATAGGTGCCTCTGTTCTGGAGCACGGTGATTGGCTCACTTGTGCAGATGAGAACCACCTTTGGGCGGGCCTGAGCCCGGAAGTTCTACTTCACTGGGGCGCCTCCCGAGCTGCCCCCGACCCTGTACCCGGCGAGGGCCTTGGTTCACACAGCAGTGTACTCTGCTGGCAGGCCTCGGTGCCTGGTTTGTGTCGGTGGTTCAGGGCTGCAGGTGGTGGGTGGCACAAGCACTCAGTTCTCAGTACCAGGATTTACTTTTCATCATCAGGCTTTCACCCGAGTAAGAGACAAAGGTAGGAAAAGAAGGAAGAGAAAGACGGAAAAAAGTGAGAAAGGGAGAGAGAAGATTAAAAAGAGACTTCAAGAGGGAGACAAAGAGGCAGGAAGAGGAGAAAGAGGCCAAGTGGTGAGGAGGCGAAGCATTCTCGGTATTGGCAACTAGCGCCTGAGGCGGGCCCCTAAAGAGTTCAGCCCCTTCCCTTATTTTCTATTTACAACTAAGCACTGGCAGGCACGCCTGCGCCCCACTTTTCTATTTCCTTCCTGCCACGTTGCCATGGCTGACTCTCTCCTTACTCAAACAATGTGGACGAACCCACTATGCGTATTTTTTTGCAATCCCTATGTGTGGTAAGTACATAGACCCATTAGGTGTACTTAGAAGACCCCTCACACACCAGCCTAGTTGGTGTCATGCTTCATCATTGGGGTCCCAACCGGGTGGCCGAGTGCCCCCCCCCCCCGGTTGTGCTACGACTCCTAAATAACAGCTGAGCAGGTGTGGTGCAGATATGTGATGTAACGTGAATTGATTATACTTAAAATATCTCTGAGAATCCTTGCCTGTAGACTTTAATATTGGCAGCTCAGGATATGGTTAAAAGATATATATGTGATGCAAATATCAGGAGATTATTACCGTTAGTTGACTATGTGTTGAGGTCTACATGGTTCAGCCCATTAAAAACGTGTGATAGGGCTTTCTTCAGGACCAGGTGCTTGAGAATAGTGAGTGGCAAAGGTGAAAAATGCAATGTGAAACCAGTGTGTACCTACACACGCGCTAAGGTGGGTGGTGGTAGTGTCGGCGTACTTACTGACACTTGTCAAAAAACACTATATTTAGATATTTGGCAGCTAATCAAGGCTCGCCAGGACTACGGGGGATTCATGCAGGTTTGAATCGGGACACTCACCGAGACCAAATTGGGACATCGGAAGAGCAACCCTCACCCGAGCCTCGATTAGCTGCCATATATAGTGTTTTTTGACAAGTGTCAGTAAGTACGCAGACACTTACACCACCCACCTTAGCACATGTGTAGGTACCTCACTGGTTTCACGTGGCATTTTCAACCTTTGCCACTCACTATTCTCACTCACCTGGATATTTTTAATATAATCAATTCACGTTACATCACATATCTGCACCACACCAGCTCCGCTGTAATCAGGCGTTGTAGCACAACCTTGGGGTACTCGGCCACCCAGTTGGGACCCCAATGATAAAGCATGACACCAACTAGGTTGGTGTGTGAGGGCTCTTTTAACCCCTTGACCGTGGTGAAAATTTCGCCGCGGTGCGGGTGATTTATGGCGTGGGCGTGGTTCAGACGGCCCCTGGCCGTCCTCCGCACACGCCCACCGTGACGTCGGACGGCCGTCGGCCGTCCGACGCATGGAGGGGGTTAAGTACACCTAATGGGTCCCTGTACTTACCACACATAGTGATTGTAACACATACGCATAGTGGGTTCGTCTACATTGTTTGAGTCTAGCATTACTTTGGGGATCAGGATTTACCTCCCTTTCTCTCCCTCGCTCTCTCCTTGTTTTCCAAGTGACTCTCTCCTTACCTCAAGGGCAGCACGTGTCGCGCCCTTGCCACGCCCTCCTCAGTTGCGGAGCTAGGATGCATGGGCCCTGGCGCGAGCAAGAAAAATGGGTCCTTTGACTGCTGTTGGGGTAGCAAAAGACAGGAATTATCGGGGTTGAAGGGTCCTTTCAGGGCTCCAGGCTCCGGTGCCACTGCACCGGCTGCACCAGTGGTAACTGCGCCCCTCCTTTCCTCAGCTATGTTCTCCTTTGTCTTCCTCTCTCCTTCCACTCCCACTTTACCTCCCTCTCACTCACTTTCTCCTGCCCCTCTCCTCTCCACATCTTTCTCTCCCTCCTTGCTTCCCGTCTTCTTTCTCTCTCCTCCTCTACTTCCCTCCATCCCTTTCCCTGCCTCCCTCCTCTCCCCTCACTTCCATGATGCTACCACCCCCCCCACCTCCCCAGGGCCCCCTCGAGTGTGCAGGTCGTTTGTCTTCCCGCGCCTCTGCCTGGGGAGCCCCGCGCCGAATCCCGGGTATTTTTTCTGCTGACGCGTCCAGGGCCACCGGGCTCTTCATTAACTCCGCCCGGAGAGACACCTTAAATGTTTTTTGTTCTTTGTTAAACAAATATGTTAGACTCCGGTGTCTGCCCTCCTGTGCTGCGGGTGGAGTCTCTCCACCCCTCTCTGTGGTCCTGGTGTCTGCCCTCCAGTGCTGCGGGTGGAGTCTCTCCACCCCTCTCTGTGGCCCCTGTGTCTGCCCTCCAGTGCTGAGGGTGGAGTCTCTCCACCCCTCTCTGTGGTCCTGGTGTCTGCCCTCCAGTGCTGAGGGTGGAGTCTCTCCACCCCTCTCTGTGGCCCCTGTGTCTGCCCTCCAGTGCTGAAGGTGGAGTCTCTCCACCCCTCTCTGTGGTCCTGGTGTCTGCCCTCCAGTGCTACGGGTGGAGTCTCTCCACCCCTCTCTGTGGTCCTGGTGTCTGCCCTCCTGTGCTGCGGGTGGAGTCTCTCCACCCCTCTCTGTGGTCCTGGTGTCTGCCCTCCAGTGCTGCGGGTGGAGTCTCTCCACCCCTCTCTGTGGCCCCTGTGTCTGCCCTCCAGTGCTGAGGGTGGAGTCTCTCCACCCCTCTCTGTGGTCCTGGTGTCTGCCCTCCAGTGCTGAGGGTGGAGTCTCTCCACCCCTCTCTGTGGGCCCCGGTGTCTGCCCTCCAGTGCTGAGGGTGGAGTCTCTCCACCCCTCTCTGTGGTCCTGGTGTCTGCCCTCCAGTGCTGAGGGTGGAGTCTCCCCACCCCTCTCTGTGGTCCTGGTGTCTGCCCTCCAGTGCTGCGGGTGGAGTCTCTCCACCCCTCTCTGTGGGCCCGGTGTCTGCCCTCCAGTGCTGAGGGTGGAGTCTCTCCACCCCTCTCTGTGGTCCTGGTGTCTGCCCTCCAGTGCTGAGGGTGGAGTCTCCCCACCCCTCTCTGTGGTCCTGGTGTCTGCCCTCCAGTGCTGAGGGTGGAGTCTCTCCACCCCTCTCTGTGGTCCTGGTGTCTGCCCTCCAGTGCTGCGGGTGGAGTCTCTCCACCCCTCTCTGTGGTCCTGGTGTCTGCCCTCCTGTGCTGCGGGTGGAGTCTCTCCACCCCTCTCTGTGGTCCTGGTGTCTGCCCTCCAGTGCTGAGGGTGGGGTCTCTCCACCCCTCTCTGTGGGCCCGGTGTCTGCCCTCCAGTGCTGCGGGTGGAGTCTCTCCACCCCTCTCTGTGGGCCCGGTGTCTGCCCTCCAGTGCTGAGGGTGGAGTCTCTCCACCCCTCTCTGTGGGCCCGGTGTCTGCCCTCCAGTGCTGCGGGTGGAGTCTCTCCACCCCTCTCTGTGGTCCTGGTGTCTGCCCTCCAGTGCTGAGGGTGGAGTCTCTCCACCCTCTCTGTGGGCCCGGTGTCTGCCCTCCAGTGCTGAGGGTGGAGTCTCTCCACCCCTCTCTGTGGTCCTGGTGTCTGCCCTCCAGTGCTGCGGGTGGAGTCTCTCCACCCTCTCTGTGGTCCTGGTGTCTGCCCTCCAGTGCTGAGGGTGGAGTCTCTCCACCCTCTCTGTGGTCCCTGTGTCTGCCCTCCAGTGCTGCGGGTGGAGTCTCTCCACCCCTCTCTGTGGTCCTGGTGTCTGCCCTCCAGTGCTGAGGGTGGAGTCTCTCCACCCCTCTCTGTGGGCCCGGTGTCTGCCCTCCAGTGCTGCGGGTGGAGTCTCTCCACCCCTCTCTGTGGTCCTGGTGTCTGCCCTCCAGTGCTGCGGGTGGAGTCTCTCCACCCCTCTCTGTGGTCCTGGTGTCTGCCCTCCAGTGCTGCGGGTGGAGTCTCTCCACCCCTCTCTGTGGTCCTGGTGTCTGCCCTCCAGTGCTGAGGGTGGAGTCTCTCCACCCCTCTCTGTGGCCCCTGTGTCTGCCCTCCAGTGCTGAAGGTGGAGTCTCTCCACCCCTCTCTGTGGTCCTGGTGTCTGCCCTCCAGTGCTACGGGTGGAGTCTCTCCACCCCTCTCTGTGGTCCTGGTGTCTGCCCTCCTGTGCTGCGGGTGGAGTCTCTCCACCCCTCTCTGTGGGCCCTGTGTCTGCCCTCCAGTGCTACGGGTGGAGTCTCTCCACCCCTCTCTGTGGTCCTGGTGTCTGCCCTCCAGTGCTGAGGGTGGAGTCTCTCCACCCCTCTCTGTGGTCATGGTGTCTGCCCTCCAGTGCAACGGGTGGAGTCTCTCCACCCCTCTCTGTGGTCCTGGTGTCTGCCCTCCAGTGCTGCGGGTGGAGTCTCTCCACCCCTCTCTGTGGCCCTTGTGTCTGCCCTCCAGTGCTGAGGGTGGAGTCTCTCCACCCCTCTCTGTGGCCCTTGTGTCTGCCCTCCAGTGCTGAGGGTGGAGTCTCTCCACCCCTCTCTGTGGTCCTGGTGTCTGCCCTCCAGTGCTGAGGGTGGAGTCTCTCCACCCCTCTCTGTGGTCCTGGTGTCTGCCCTCCAGTGCTGCGGGTGGAGTCTCTCCACCCTCTCTGTGGTCCTGGTGTCTGCCTTCCAGTGCTGAGGGTGGAGTCTCTCCACCCTCTCTGTGGTCCTGGTGTCTGCCCTCCAGTGCTGAGGGTGGAGTCTCTCCACCCCTCTGGGGTCCTGGTGTCTGCCCTCCAGTGCTGCGGGTGGAGTCTCTTCCCACCCCTCTCTGTGGCCCCTGTGTCTGCCCTCCAGTGCTGAGGGTGGAGTCTCTCCACCCCTCTCTGTGGTCCTGGTGTCTGCCCTCCAGTGCTGAGGGTGGAGTCTCACCCACCCCTCTCTGTGGTCCTGGTGTCTGCCCTCCAGTGCTGCGGGTGGAGTCTCTCCACCCTCTCTGTGGTCCTGGTGTCTGCCCTCCAGTGCTGAGGGTGGAGTCTCTCCACCCCTCTCTGTGGTCCTGGTGTCTGCCCTCCAGTGCTGCGGGTGGAGTCTCTCCACCCTCTCTGTGGGCCCGGTGTCTGCCCTCCAGTGCTGCGGGTGGAGTCTCTCCACCCCTCTCTGTGGTCCTGGTGTCTGCCCTCCAGTGCTGCGGGTGGAGTCTCTCCACCCTCTCTGTGGTCCTGGTGTCTGCCCTCTAGTGCTGCGGGTGGAGTCTCTCCACCCCTCTCTGTGGGTCCTGGTGTCTGCCCTCCAGTGCTGCGGGTGGAGTCTCCCCCACCCCTCTCTGTGGGCCCGGTGTCTGCACTCCAGTGCTACGGGTGGAATCTCTCCACCCCTCTCTGTGGTCCTGGTGTCTGCCCTCCAGTGCTGCGGGTGGTCTCCCCCACCCCTCTCTGTGGTCCTGGTGTCTGCCCTCCAGTGCTGAGGGTGGAGTCTCTCCACCCCTCTCTGTGGGCTCTGGTGTCTGCCCTCCAGTGCTGCGGGTGGAGTCTCTCCACCCCTCTCTGTGGGCTCTGGTGTCTGCCCTCCAGTGCTGCGGGTGGAGTCTCTCCACCCCTCTCTGTGGGCCCCGGTGTCTGCCCTCCAGTGCTGCGGGTGGAGTCTCCCCCACCCCTCTCTGTGGTCCTGGTGTCTGCCCTCCAGTGCTGCGGTTGGAGTCTCCCCCACCCCTCTCTGTGGTCCTGGTGTCTGCCCTCCAGTGCTGAGGGTGGAGTCTCTCCACCCCTCTCTGTGGGCTCCGGTGTCTGCCCTCCAGTGCTACGGGTGGAGTCTCTCCACCCCTCTCTGTGGTCCTGGTGTCTGCCCTCCAGTGCTGCGGGTGGAGTCTCTCCACCCTCTCTGTGGTCCTGGTGTCTGCCCTCCAGTGCTGCGGGTGGAGTCTCTCCACCCCTCTCTGTGGTCCTGGTGTCTGCCCGCCAGTGCCGCGGGTGGAGTCTCTCCACCCTCTCTGTGGGCCCGGTGTCTGCCCTCCAGTGCTACGGGTGGAGTCTCTCCACCCCTCTCTGTGGGTCCTGGTGTCTGCCCTCCAGTGCTGCGGGTGGAGTCTCCCCCACCCCTCTCTGTGGGCCCGGTGTCTGCCCTCCAGTGCTACGGGTGGAGTCTCTCCACCCCTCTCTGTGGGCCCGGTGTCTGCCCTCCAGTGCTACGGGTGGAGTCTCTCCACCCCTCTCTATGGTCCTGGTGTCTGCCCTCCAGTGCTGCGGGTGGAGTCTCTCCACCCCTCTCTGTGGCCCCTGTGTCTGCCCTCCAGTGCTGAGGGTGGAGTCTCTCCACCCCTCTCTGTGGTCCTGGTGTCTGCCCTCCAGTGCTGAGGGTGGAGTCTCCCCACCCCTCTCTGTGGTCCTGGTGTCTGCCCTCCAGTGCTGCGGGTGGAGTCTCTCCACCCCTCTCCGTGGGCCCCGGTGTCTGCCCTCCAGTGCTGCGGGTGGAGTCTCCCCCACCTCTCTCTGTGGTCCTGGTGTCTGCCCTCCAGTGCTGCGGTTGGAGTCTCCCCCACCCCTCTCTGTGGTCCTGGTGTCTGCCCTCCAGTGCTGAGGGTGGAGTCTCTCCACCCCTCTCTGTGGGCTCTGGTGTCTGCCCTCCAGTGCTGCGGGTGGAGTCTCTCCACCCCTCTCTGTGGGCCCCGGTGTCTGCCCTCCAGTGCTGAGGGTGGAGTCTCACCCACCCCTCTTTGTGGGCCCCGGTGTCTGCCCTCCAGTGCTGAGGGTGGAGTCTCTCCACCCCTCTCTGTGGTCCTGGTGTCTTCCCTCCAGTGCTGAGGGTGGAGTCTCTCCACCCCTCTCTGTGGGCTCCGGTGTCTGCCCTCCAGTGCTGCGGGTGGAGTCTGTACATCACCCCTCTCTCTGGGTCCTGGTGTCTGCCCTCCAGTGCTGCGGGTGGAGTCCCTCCACCCCTCTCTGTGGGCTCTGGTGTCTGCCCTCCAGTGCTGAGGGTGGAGTCTCTCCACCCCTCTGGGGTCCTGGTGTCTGCCCTCCAGTGCTGAGGGTGGAGTTTCTCCACCCCTCTCTGTGGCCCCTGTGTCTGCCCTCCAGTGGTGAGGGTGGAGTCTCTCCACCCCTCTCTGTGGTCCTGGTGTCTGCCCTCCAGTGCTGAGGGTGGAGTCTCTCCACCCCTCTCTGTGGTCCTGGTGTCTGCCCTCCAGTGCTGAGGGTGGAGTCTCTCCCACCCCTCTGGGGTCCTGGTGTCTGCCCTCCAGTGCTGAGGGTGGAGTTTCTCCACCCCTCTCTGTGGCCCCTGTGTCTGCCCTCCAGTGCTGAGGGTGGAGTCTCTCCACCCCTCTCTGTGGTCCTGGTGTCTGCCCTCCAGTGCTGAGGGTGGAGTCTCTCCACCCCTCTCTGTGGGCTCCGGTGTCTGCCCTCCAGTGCTGCGGGTGGAGTCTGTACATCACCCCTCTCTCTGGGTCCTGGTGTCTGCCCTCCAGTGCTGCGGGTGGAGTCTCTCCACCCCTCTGTGGTCCTGGTGTCTGCCCTCCAGTGCTGAGGGTGGAGTCTCTCCACCCTCTCTGTGGTCCTGGTGTCTGCCCTCCAGTGCTGAGGGTGGAGTCTCTCCACCCTCTCTGTGGTCCCTGTGTCTGCCCTCCAGTGCTGCGGGTGGAGTCTCTCCACCCCTCTCTGTGGTCCTGGTGTCTGCCCTCCAGTGCTGAGGGTGGAGTCTCTCCACCCCTCTCTGTGGGCCCGGTGTCTGCCCTCCAGTGCTGCGGGTGGAGTCTCTCCACCCCTCTCTGTGGTCCTGGTGTCTGCCCTCCAGTGCTGCGGGTGGAGTCTCTCCACCCCTCTCTGTGGTCCTGGTGTCTGCCCTCCAGTGCTGCGGGTGGAGTCTCTCCACCCCTCTCTGTGGTCCTGGTGTCTGCCCTCCAGTGCTGAGGGTGGAGTCTCTCCACCCCTCTCTGTGGCCCCTGTGTCTGCCCTCCAGTGCTGAAGGTGGAGTCTCTCCACCCCTCTCTGTGGTCCTGGTGTCTGCCCTCCAGTGCTACGGGTGGAGTCTCTCCACCCCTCTCTGTGGTCCTGGTGTCTGCCCTCCTGTGCTGCGGGTGGAGTCTCTCCACCCCTCTCTGTGGGCCCTGTGTCTGCCCTCCAGTGCTACGGGTGGAGTCTCTCCACCCCTCTCTGTGGTCCTGGTGTCTGCCCTCCAGTGCTGAGGGTGGAGTCTCTCCACCCCTCTCTGTGGTCCTTGTGTCTGCCCTCCAGTGCAACGGGTGGAGTCTCTCCACCCCTCTCTGTGGTCCTGGTGTCTGCCCTCCAGTGCTGCGGGTGGAGTCTCTCCACCCCTCTCTGTGGCCCTTGTGTCTGCCCTCCAGTGCTGAGGGTGGAGTCTCTCCACCCCTCTCTGTGGCCCTTGTGTCTGCCCTCCAGTGCTGAGGGTGGAGTCTCTCCACCCCTCTCTGTGGTCCTGGTGTCTGCCCTCCAGTGCTGAGGGTGGAGTCTCTCCACCCCTCTCTGTGGTCCTGGTGTCTGCCCTCCAGTGCTGCGGGTGGAGTCTCTCCACCCTCTCTGTGGTCCTGGTGTCTGCCTTCCAGTGCTGAGGGTGGAGTCTCTCCACCCTCTCTGTGGTCCTGGTGTCTGCCCTCCAGTGCTGAGGGTGGAGTCTCTCCACCCCTCTGGGGTCCTGGTGTCTGCCCTCCAGTGCTGCGGGTGGAGTCTCTTCCCACCCCTCTCTGTGGCCCCTGTGTCTGCCCTCCAGTGCTGAGGGTGGAGTCTCTCCACCCCTCTCTGTGGTCCTGGTGTCTGCCCTCCAGTGCTGAGGGTGGAGTCTCACCCACCCCTCTCTGTGGTCCTGGTGTCTGCCCTCCAGTGCTGCGGGTGGAGTCTCTCCACCCTCTCTCTGGTCCTGGTGTCTGCCCTCCAGTGCTGAGGGTGGAGTCTCTCCACCCCTCTCTGTGGTCCTGGTGTCTGCCCTCCAGTGCTGCGGGTGGAGTCTCTCCACCCTCTCTGTGGGCCCGGTGTCTGCACTCCAGTGCTGCGGGTGGAGTCTCTCCACCCCTCTCTGTGGTCCTGGTGTCTGCCCTCCAGTGCTGCGGGTGGAGTCTCTCCACCCTCTCTGTGGTCCTGGTGTCTGCCCTCTAGTGCTGCGGGTGGAGTCTCTCCACCCCTCTCTGTGGGTCCTGGTGTCTGCCCTCCAGTGCTGCGGGTGGAGTCTCCCCCACCCCTCTCTGTGGGCCCGGTGTCTGCACTCCAGTGCTACGGGTGGATTCTCTCCACCCCTCTCTGTGGTCCTGGTGTCTGCCCTCCAGTGCTGCGGGTGGTCTCCCCCACCCCTCTCTGTGGTCCTGGTGTCTGCCCTCCAGTGCTGAGGGTGGAGTCTCTCCACCCCTCTCTGTGGGCTCTGGTGTCTGCCCTCCAGTGCTGCGGGTGGAGTCTCTCCACCCCTCTCTGTGGGCTCTGGTGTCTGCCCTCCAGTGCTGCGGGTGGAGTCTCTCCACCCCTCTCTGTGGGCCCCGGTGTCTGCCCTCCAGTGCTGCGGGTGGAGTCTCCCCCACCCCTCTCTGTGGTCCTGGTGTCTGCCCTCCAGTGCTGCGGTTGGAGTCTCCCCCACCCCTCTCTGTGGTCCTGGTGTCTGCCCTCCAGTGCTGAGGGTGGAGTCTCTCCACCCCTCTCTGTGGGCTCCGGTGTCTGCCCTCCAGTGCTACGGGTGGAGTCTCTCCACCCCTCTCTGTGGTCCTGGTGTCTGCCCTCCAGTGCTGCGGGTGGAGTCTCTCCACCCTCTCTGTGGTCCTGGTGTCTGCCCTCCAGTGCTGCGGGTGGAGTCTCTCCACCCCTCTCTGTGGTCCTGGTGTCTGCCCGCCAGTGCCGCGGGTGGAGTCTCTCCACCCTCTCTGTGGGCCCGGTGTCTGCCCTCCAGTGCTACGGGTGGAGTCTCTCCACCCCTCTCTGTGGGTCCTGGTGTCTGCCCTCCAGTGCTGCGGGTGGAGTCTCCCCCACCCCTCTCTGTGGGCCCGGTGTCTGCCCTCCAGTGCTACGGGTGGAGTCTCTCCACCCCTCTCTGTGGGCCCGGTGTCTGCCCTCCAGTGCTACGGGTGGAGTCTCTCCACCCCTCTCTATGGTCCTGGTGTCTGCCCTCCAGTGCTGCGGGTGGAGTCTCTCCACCCCTCTCTGTGGCCCCTGTGTCTGCCCTCCAGTGCTGAGGGTGGAGTCTCTCCACCCCTCTCTGTGGTCCTGGTGTCTGCCCTCCAGTGCTGAGGGTGGAGTCTCCCCACCCCTCTCTGTGGTCCTGGTGTCTGCCCTCCAGTGCTGCGGGTGGAGTCTCTCCACCCCTCTCTGTGGGCCCCGGTGTCTGCCCTCCAGTGCTGCGGGTGGAGTCTCCCCCACCTCTCTCTGTGGTCCTGGTGTCTGCCCTCCAGTGCTGCGGTTGGAGTCTCCCCCACCCCTCTCTGTGGTCCTGGTGTCTGCCCTCCAGTGCTGAGGGTGGAGTCTCTCCACCCCTCTCTGTGGGCTCTGGTGTCTGCCCTCCAGTGCTGCGGGTGGAGTCTCTCCACCCCTCTCTGTGGGCCCCGGTGTCTGCCCTCCAGTGCTGAGGGTGGAGTCTCACCCACCCCTCTTTGTGGGCCCCGGTGTCTGCCCTCCAGTGCTGAGGGTGGAGTCTCTCCACCCCTCTCTGTGGTCCTGGTGTCTTCCCTCCAGTGCTGAGGGTGGAGTCTCTCCACCCCTCTCTGTGGGCTCCGGTGTCTGCCCTCCAGTGCTGCGGGTGGAGTCTGTACATCACCCCTCTCTCTGGGTCCTGGTGTCTGCCCTCCAGTGCTGCGGGTGGAGTCCCTCCACCCCTCTCTGTGGGCTCTGGTGTCTGCCCTCCAGTGCTGAGGGTGGAGTCTCTCCACCCCTCTGGGGTCCTGGTGTCTGCCCTCCAGTGCTGAGGGTGGAGTTTCTCCACCCCTCTCTGTGGCCCCTGTGTCTGCCCTCCAGTGGTGAGGGTGGAGTCTCTCCACCCCTCTCTGTGGTCCTGGTGTCTGCCCTCCAGTGCTGAGGGTGGAGTCTCTCCACCCCTCTCTGTGGTCCTGGTGTCTGCCCTCCAGTGCTGAGGGTGGAGTCTCTCCCACCCCTCTGGGGTCCTGGTGTCTGCCCTCCAGTGCTGAGGGTGGAGTTTCTCCACCCCTCTCTGTGGCCCCTGTGTCTGCCCTCCAGTGCTGAGGGTGGAGTCTCTCCACCCCTCTCTGTGGTCCTGGTGTCTGCCCTCCAGTGCTGAGGGTGGAGTCTCTCCACCCCTCTCTGTGGGCTCCGGTGTCTGCCCTCCAGTGCTGCGGGTGGAGTCTGTACATCACCCCTCTCTCTGGGTCCTGGTGTCTGCCCTCCAGTGCTGCGGGTGGAGTCTCTCCACCCCTCTGTGGTCCTGGTGTCTGCCCTCCAGTGCTGAGGGTGGAGTCTCTCCACCCTCTCTGTGGTCCTGGTGTCTGCCCTCCAGTGCTGAGGGTGGAGTCTCTCCACCCCTCTGGGGTCCTGGTGTCTGCCCTCCAGTGCTGCAGGTGGAGTCTCTCCCACCCCTCTCTGTGGACCCGGTGCCTGCCCTCCAGTGCTGAGGGTGGAGTCTCTCCACCCTCTCTGTGGTCCTGGTGTCTGCCCTCCAGTGCTGCGGGTGGAGTCTCTCCACCCCTCTCTGTGGGCCCCGGTGTCTGCCCTCCAGTGCTACGGGTGGAGTCTCTCCACCCCTCTCTGTGGGTCCTGGTGTCTGCCCTCCAGTGCTGAGGGTGGAGTCTCTCCACCCCTCTCTGTGGGCTCTGGTGTCTGCCCTCCAGTGCAACGGGTGGAGTCTCTCCACCCCTCTCTGTGGGCTCTGGTGTCTGCCCTCCAGTGCAACGGGTGGAGTCTCTCCACCCCTCTCTGTGGGCCCCGGTGTCTGCCCTCCAGTGCTGCGGGTGGAGTCTCCCCCACCCCTCTCTGTGGTCCTGGTGTCTGCCCTCCAGTGCTGAGGGTGGAGTCTCTCCACCCCTCTCTGTGGGCTCTGGTGTCTGCCCTCCAGTGCTGCGGGTGGAGTCTCTCCACCCCTCTCTGTGGGCCCCGGTGTCTGCCCTCCAGTGCTGAGGGTGGAGTCTCTCCACCCCTCTCTGTGGTCCTGGTGTCTGCCCTCCAATGCTGAGGGTGGAGTCTCTCCACCCCTCTCTGTGGGCTCCGGTGTCTGCCCTCCAGTGCTGCGGGTGGAGTCTGTACATCACCCCTCTCTCTGGGTCCTGGTGTCTGCCCTCCAGTGCTGAGGGTGGAGTCTCTCCACCCCTCTCTGTGGACCCGGTGCCTGCCCGCCAGTGCTGCGGGTGGAGTCTCTCCACCCCTCTCTGTGGGCCCCGGTGTCTGCCCTCCAGTGCTGAGGGTGGAGTCTCTCCACCCCTCTCTGTGGACCCGGTGCCTGCCCGCCAGTGCTGCGGGTGGAGTCTGTACATCACCCCTCTCTCTGGGGTCCTGGTGTCTGCCCTCCAGTGCTGAGGGTGGAGTCTCTCCACCCCTCTCTGTGGTCCTGGTGTCTGCCCTCCAGTGCTGAGGGTGGTCTCTCTCCACCCCTCTCTGTGGTCCTGGTGTCTGCCCTCCAGTGCGGAGGGTGGAGTCTCTCCACCCCTCTCTGTGGGCTCCGGTGTCTGCCCTCCAGTGCTGCGGGTGGAGTCTGTACATCACCCCTCTCTCTGGGTCCTGGTGTCTGCCCTCCAGTGCTGCGGGTGGAGTCTCTCCACCCCTCTGTGGTCCTGGTGTCTGCAGGGCTCTGATGTTCATGGTCCAGTACTGTTGGTGGATTCTCACTCGCCACCACTCCTCTGCAGGGCTCTGATGTGTAGGCTCCAGTACTGTTGGTGGACTCTCTCCCGCTGCCACTCCCCGGCAGGGCTCTGATATTTACGCTTCAGTACTGTGGGTGGGTCATCTCCCAGCAACACTCCCCAGTAGGGCTTTGACGTCTACACTCCAGTAATGTTGGTGGATTCTCTCCCACCGCCACTCCCCAGTAGGGCTTTGACGTCTAAACTCCAGTACTTTTGGTGGATTCTTCCACACGTTACTCCTCTGTACTCTCCTCTGTACTGTAGTACTGTTGGTGGATTCTTCACACATTACTCCTCTGTACTGTAGGGACATCTCCGTTACTGCCACTCCCCTGCAGGGCTCTGATGTCTACGCTCCAGTACTGTTGGTGGATTCTCTCCCGCCACCACTCCTCTGCAGGGCTCTGACGTCTACGCTCCAGTACTGTTGGTGGATTCTTCCACACGTTACTCATCTGTACTGTAGGTAAGTCTCCGTTACTGCCATGAAGGGCGGTGTTGTCTACATTTCCGTACCCAGGGTGGAGTCTCCCCACCCCTAATTCTCAGCCCTGGTGTCTGATTTGGCTCCTTCCAGAGGAATTCCATTCCTGTCAGTCAGTCGTGGCCCCATTCATTTCTTGGCCTCTCTTTTTGTCAGATCAGCTTTGTTGGCAATGGAACAACATTGCTTAGCTGAAAGATGCTCCTTGTGTTGCGGGAGGAAGATGGAAAGATGCGGGCTCCGTCGGTGCTGCGTTCGCTGACGAGGATGAAGTTGCTCGCCACATCTGTTCCAGCCGCCTAATTAGCAACTAGATATTTACATAATTTGCATTTGCCTTATAACCGCATGTGAGCAAGCCGCCTTGTTATGATCCTTATTAAGTGCAGCTGGCTGTGTTTTTCTTTTACTTTCCACACAGCTTGGGGTGCTGTTGTGGGGGCGTGTGAGGGTGTGTTAATACAAAAAAAACAAGGAGGTGACACACCGCAGTTAATCTGGCGGTTTTTCTGTTTCCTATTTTTTTATTATTATATTAAGAGATGTGTACTTCTTCTTAAATCCGGCTCTCCGGCATATACATGAAGCAGGGCCTTTGCAATGTACACCTGTCCTGTCCAATGAGATTGAGAAATTGTGTCTCGTTCCAACCAATAGCAGCCTTTTACATAAAAAAAAAGATTTCTCCAAATTTTGGGGATTTGAAAGGGGAGAAATGAACTCGAACTCAGTGAAAAAGTACAAGACTTGGTCCAGTCTGGCTCCAGAGCCCCCACGCTATTGGGGGTATCAGAATTGATTAAGACCAGTTTCGATGCTGGCCTTATTTTTTGGGGGGGAGAGTTTTATATAGCACGAACGTTCCTTTTTGTTAGGCATGGTAGATTATATAATTTGACCGGAATCACAGGATGCTAAGCATCCCTGCCAAGACTCGAACCCGGTTCCCCAGCTTTAAGGCCTACCGCTCGAGCCAATAGGCCACATTGCTCAGGTGCTGTTGACCTGTCAGCCACATTAGATGCTGTGAACCACATCTTGCTGCACAGGTTAGAACATCTGGGGGTGACGGGTTCAGCCTTAGTCTGCCTGGGTTGGAGCAAAAATGTTGAAGTGGGGAGTGTCACAAGGCTCCTCCCTCAGTCCTCCTCTCTTCAACATTTATATGACCCCCTGGGCATATTTGGTTGAATCCTTTGCTATCAAGGTCATATCATACATGGATGGTTCAAATCTGCTCACGTATGACGGGGATCCTGCAAGTGCAAAAGTTGCAATTGCACGAAGCCCTTGCTTGAACGGCTTCGATTCAATAAATTGCGGTGCAACCCAGACCAAACTTGGGGGCATATGATCAAGGGCGGCGTTAAAATTATCGCGGGTTTAGCGGCAGAAAACTGCCGCTAAAGAGGTGATAATGGGCTTGATAATATGCCCTGGAGAATTCCAATAGAAGCCCATGTTCACACCAGAATATGGACTTCTGTTGGAATTCTCAAGGACATATTATCAAGCCCAGTATCGCCACTTTGGCGGCAGTTTTCTGCCGCTAAACCGGCGATCATTTTTAACGCTGTTCTTGATAATATGCCCCCGAGATCTTACTGTTTGGGTTGAATCCCCCCCTCGGATGGGCGGGAGCAGGGCCTAGCAGCATCCCCCCACCTACTCCCAAGGGCGGTGGCCAGAAATCTGGGCGTTATGTTTGACTCTGAACTATCTTTCAGTGCTCAGGTATCAGCAGTTGTGACATGATGCTTTTGGACGTATTGCATGCTGGGGAAGTTTCTTAACTCTCTTCCACATGATGCCAAGTCACTGTGCTCAGGGCGTTGATTCTCTCTGGGCTGGGCAGTGCCAATGTTCTGTACTTGGGTCTTCCTGAATATTTGGTCCAACGATTACAAGTAGTCCCAAGCATGGTGGTTCGCCTACTTTATAAAATTCCTATGCAAAAAGAACAATTGATGGACAGAATGCAGACCAATGTCATACATTTACCTCAATACAGAGATCTGGGCCTAAATCCATAGCTTTTTTGCTCACCATGCCATTCCAGTTTAGACCCAGCCGTACGCAAATCAGTCTTGACCCTGCGCCCAATGGGAACAGTCCAGCCTGAACTGCCAGGCCATGTCCTCCCTGGACCGGAACCAAGCATCCTAGGACCGGTTTCGGGCTTTCAGCCCTCATCAGCCAGGATAGCTGACTCCAGTGGCATGAAGAGCACAGGACCCACGTCTGAGCATACCCGTCCCACTCGGGGTGACAAATGCAAAAAGAACAATTGATGGACAGAATGCAGAACAATGTCATAAATCCCCCCCAGTGTCTTATAAAATTCCTAAGCACACATCGGTATTTCAGCTTCCGGTCCAGCAAAGTATCATGTACAAGGCGCTGACACATCAAGCCCTCCACTACACAGGGTGCAGGTACCCAAATGAGAGGATCAAGGGATACAGACCAGGTAGGTCCTTGCGTTCCAGTAGCGCTGCTCGACTCTCGGTCCCCGATTAAAAAACAGCCCAAAAGAGGCTCCTATTTTACCATCAAGATGGCCAACTTGTGGAATCGGATGCCAGTACATCTGAGATCCATCATGAAGGAAACAAAACTCAAGAAAGAGTTGAAAACATTTTTATTAAAACTTTAGGGTTTGTAGGACTCCTGCTGTTCCCTGCTTCTTTTCCGTCTCCAGTTGCCTAAGCACCGGGACACTCACTGAGTAGCCGCGCGCTATATAAGAACTTCCCATTCATTCATGTTGGAGGAAAACCTCGGCAAAAACTTCACTCTTCTGCACTTGAAGTGAAGTAGACCACAAAAGCCAGGCGACTGCGACATCAGTAAAACCATTTCTACAACTTGTCCACAGTCATTTTATGGGCTTTGCTATTTTCAAATAAGGGCCCATGGATTCACCTATTGGCTTCCATCCTTCCAGGGTCCATCAAATGAGCTTCGTCGGGTACTTGTAGAATCTAGGATTTACTGGTGTTCGAGATCATAAGACTAAGCATAGAGGATGTGGCCTAACGGCTACAGCGGTTGACCTCGAAGCTGGGAACCGGGTTTGAGTCTCGGCCGGGACGCTCGACATCCTGTGATCCTGGGCAAATCGCTCAATCTCCCTGTTACTAACAAAATGAATGTGTCCGTCTGTAATGTAACTGGTGCTCATGTAAAGCGCTCTGATACCTTTGGGTGGAGTTTGTGATATGTAAAACTCCCCCCCCAAAAAAAATGTGGAAAATGCATATCAAATTACACTGAAAAATACTCCGGTTTAATGCTAAATCGAGTGCACTTTAGCAAGGAAGCTGGTTTCAGTCTTCTAGGCAGAGTGTGTTCCAGACATTATAAGCATTCATGCCTTTATTAATTGGCCCAGGCTGTGTCTTTTGATCTGTGCCTGCCTTTTGCAAGATTCCAGTTGACATGCAATCATTTTTTGGCGCCTTTCACTGCTGTTAATAAGAGGTGTAATTATATAAATGGAAGCATATTAAGCATCTTAGCTATGATCACACATGGATGTTCCTTTTATCAAAATTGATTTAAACCTGAATAGTAATTATCATGGGTAAATATTTTGGCCACTTTATAAAATTCGCATTTTGCAGCAGATCAATTAAACACTGCTTGTATTTGTCGGAGAAATCCAGTAGCTGTGAGACTAGGTAATATATATTTTTTTGTTGCAATTTCTGTTTCCTAATACATGCATTAATAGGCCATGTAAGGCCAGCAGAACTACCCCTCAGGCAACCTGCATTCGTGGCCTCAGAGCAACATTTCAGTATCGGATCCTGAGGATATTTGTCACCCCGAGTGGGACGGGGTATGACCAGACGTGGGTCCCTTGCTCGCTGTGCCACTGGATTCAAGCTATCCTGGCTGATGAGGGGTGGTATCCTGAACCTGGTACCAGGGTGCTTGTATCCAGTCCAGGGAGCAGGGTCAAGACTGATTTGCATACTGCTGGGTCCAAACTGGAATGGCATGGTGAGCAGAAAGACAATGGATTTAGGCTCATATCTCTGTACTTGGGTGAATGTATGACATTGTTCAGCATTCCGTCCATCATTTTTTCTTTTTGCATTTGTCACCCCGAGTGGGGCGGGTATGCCCAGAAATGGGTCCTGTGCTCTCCATGCCACTGGAGTCAAGCTATCCTGGCTAATGAGGGGTGAAGCCCCGAAACCAGTCCCAGGATGCTTGTTTCTCGTCCAGTGGGGACATGGCCTGGCAGTTCGGGCAGGACTGCTCCCATAAGGGACAGGGTCAAGATTGATTTGCATATAGCTGGGTCCAAACTGGAATTGCATGGTGAGTAAAAAGACAATGGATTTGGGCCCAGATCTCTGTACTGGGGTGAATGTTTGACATTGTTCAGCATTCTGTCCATCCTTTTATGTTAGGAATCACAGCTAGTTCTCAGAGATTTGTTTCAACATCATTGGAGGCTGCAAACAGCCCGTAGTGGCTGGGTGCTTTTCATCACTTGGTAGACCCGTGACCAATCCAAGATGGCCGCCTCTCGTAGGGCATTGGACAAGGAGGCGTACTTGATGGAACTTTCTGTTTCTGTAAGGGTTAATGGTGCTTCACCCTAGCATATGTGCCAACATTTTGGGAGAGGAAAGTGGGAGATTAAAAAAGTAAAATAATCCGAAGACATTTTTTTCCCTTTGACTTCTATGGAAAGAGGCCGTTTCAGGTGGGAGACAGCCAAAATAAAGCCACTTTTGGCTTCAAAAACTATGAGTCTCTCTCCGAATCAGGTGTATTGGCATGTATACCCTAGACTAACGTTTGCTGGCTGATTACGGAGGGTGCGCAGACTGGGTAACGTCTAAAAAGTCAGTGAGATGCCTAGTAAAGTCCAATGGTAACCACCACCCCCCTCATCGTCAAATATTCCTAAACATGGTATCCTCAAAGTGGGAAGCATGGGTACAATGTCTTACAATTTGCGGTATTTTATATTGCAAATTGTGTTTTAATAGCCAGCTGTAATTATACCTGAATGGGCCCATGTCTGCTAATTTGCAAGGGCTGTTCTATTTTGAGAGGATGGTAATTGGCTGTTCCATTGAGCCTATTGTTTCGTGTTTGTTTCCCCCCACAGCAGCTCCCCCCCCAGCTTCAATTATTCTGCAAACGACAATGGCTCGGTTGCTAATTTACCAGCCTTCCCCTTTGAATGTTATCTTGTTTGTTGTTTTGTTGAGATAATGGGCTTGGATCCATCTTGAGAGAGATGAAACAAATCTTCTGAGAAAAGGTCTCGGTTTTGCGGTTGGTGGGCATTTATTTGAAAATATCCCCCCACCCCCGAATTATAATAACACCACAGCGGGGGTGTTTTTTTGTAGCTCTGCCACGCGATTTATTTTGAGTCTGCAATTTCTTGTTGTTATTTATTTATTTATTTTGCCAGTTTGTAACTTTCTAGTTGTTTCTTTTGATGAGTTGCGAGGATGAGCTTTAGAGAAGTTTGCTTACCGAACACACTGTTGAAAAGCACAAAATTGACGCCTGTGCAACAGCAGTGGCAAAAAACACATTAAAGAAATTCAAAGTGAATGGTACACGTGGAAAGGTGACAGGGCGCAGAGTAAGCAAGGAAAAACTGAAGAATGTGTTCAGTCTGGCTAGAAAGTAGGCCAGAAAATGGGCAAACTACTTTGTACTTTGTGTGCCATATCTTGCATCAAATTCTAGAACCTAAGGCGGAAGTACATAGTATTCTAACAACTGTTTGGCTGCCGCCATGTTGGATTACAGCCACTGAAGACATTTGCCTAGTGGAAGCCAAAATCAGTCCTGGAAAATCTTCAAACCAGCTCCACACTCAATCAATAAGGGAATTGTGAATCGTGCTACTACAAGGTGGGGGGGGGGTGCAGCTCCAGTCAGTCAAAGAGCCAGGTCTTGAGGGTCTTCCTGAAGATGTGGATAGTGGGGGCACCTCTAATGTTGATCTGGAGGTCGTTCAAGGCCTTTGCCGCGATGTAGGAGAAGGCTCTTCCACCCGTTCTGGCTCTGCGGATGCAAGGGGTTTCGGCGAGGTCATCGGAACGGAGGTTTCTCTTGGGTACATGGAAGGAGATTCTTTGGTTGAGACGCAACAAGAATGGGATCACGGAAGCATGGTTGGGTCATGCAGCTTATCCAGCTCTAACAGCAGCCCCTGGGCTTGTAGCTACCGGGAAAATGCTAGAGTGCCAGTATGACAAGTCTGGCCATGAACATGCCTGCTCTGAAGAGCGTTCTAGTTAGCCTGTCATCAAACCATTGACACTGCAAAGCAAAATGTCTTCTAATTTTCTAAACTGTTGTGGTATTTCGGAAAATCAGAAACTGTATATCGGCAGCGCTAAGCATTACGAGGAGGTTTTTTTATAAAAAGTGGGTCGCCAGTAAAAGATGATTATAGTTAATTAAATGCAATGCTTTTATTTTTAATTCTGGATGATTCATTGCAGATGTTTTGTCTAGTCTCGTGTGGACAAGGGATTCCAGAGGCGGGGCCGAGCCTTGTGTTTACGTCTACCATATGTGTCTACCCCGGGCCAGCTTTGCGGGTGGTCTTTCTTTCCGTGGACGACTACTTCTTCTGGCCATTTGGCTACTGCACATCAGGATTTCAGTAAGTCAGACGATTGAGAAAGCAACTCTTGTCCTCTCCAAAGAATTGAGGAATACGTCTGATACTTCAAAGATGGCTGCCCGAGGGAAGTGAAACTTGGAGCCCTTTCTAGGGTCAATAGTTCACAAGCGTTTTTCCGTGAATTCTTTGGCCCAGTAGAAAGGAGAAAATAGCTACTTTTTGGCCCTGTTGGGGTTTTCCAGTGGGAAAAGCAATTTATAACTACTTCCTTCTTTCAGGACAGGCCTGGCAAGCTTCAGTGATGCTGTATATCGGTGCTCATCATTAAGTGACAAGCTATGGAAGGCCATTCATTAGCAGAAGTGACATCACACATCATTGGTTACCCATTGACACCACAGGGTTGAATGCTAACCCCACTTTTTGCCCCTGTAGGTATGGTAAGTCCAGGAGAGGAAACAACCGAGATTGAACGAGGCTGCGAGGCCTCTGCTAACTTCTCTTCCTGCCACTGTCTTTATGATCCTTAAGACCAGGAGCATGAAAGATATTCCCAGTGGGGCCAATGGGCGAGCCAGGGCAACCATTAACGGGCATCAGTGGTCACATTAGGATGATACTGGGCTTGTGTGCCTGGGTGGCCTTCTCTGCTCCATCAACCTTAGACACATAACTCTGCCAAAGCACTACAGCCCTACTCTGCAACACCCTCTACGGAGAGGTGTGGGGCAGCGGCCAGCGCGACTGACTTCGGAGCACAGGGTTTACGGTTTCATCCCCGGCTCCGGCGGCAGCTGAGCTCAGCACCATGTGACTCTGGGCAATAGCTCACTTAATTTCCACGATGGCCCCCAGCGCCTTGACACACGCAAGGGTGAGTAGTTCGCACTTTACAAATACGGATTTACATTTACTATGCCGTGCCCACATTTTCAGCATTATCGCTGTCCTGCAGCAACCCCTGCAGTTTCAGTACTGTAGTCAACATGGCCATACACCAATGCACCTCAATCCTGGCCTGCAATTCTGGCTGCTTTTATAGTACGGAGCCTGAAAACTGCTCTGTTGATGTACCTCAATCTTAGGAAGATCCCGCTTTGCTCCTCAACGTTGACCGTCTTGGCCCTCTGAGGTTCAAGGACCTGGAATCCTCCTTCACCGCCCCCTCCCCATACAACTCTGTGAATGACTCTCACTGCTGGCCTGTGGGAAGCCTCTGGTCAGCCATCGATGGGATTCTCACACGGCTCCTCAGCAAATGCACATCACCCTCGATTCGCAGACCGCCATCTTGAATGAGAGACGAGAATAGATCGGTCGATGTACCTCAGCCGAGGCTACGGGCGGCACTTGCTGTCTCAGCACCTTTTGTGCTGGCTGTGGGATATATGTAAAGACAAAGTCTCTAATGGAAATGTTTACATTTTTACTTCCTGTTTTCTGTGACAATGCATCATACACAGAGCTGCCTACAGTATAATGAGGAAGGCAATTTACTCTCAAATGCTACCCCTTATTTATGAGCAAGTCGTATTCCATTCTGATATTTGTGGTGAGAAGGGGGACAATCAGTAAACATAAAACTTGAACAGTGAGGCAGGAGGGTGGCGAGATCTGAATATTATAGTTAACAACCCAATCAATTGATACAGTAAAGACAACACATACACATAAAAAGCCTAGTCAATGTACGCAACCACTCAAGGGATACCTGTCTACGTTTCGACCCAAACGTTAGACTTGAAACATGGTCGTCATCAGGACAAACAGACGAGGCTACTTGAGACATTTACCCTTTCAAACACTTCCAGAGGAAAATTACAAATATAACTAATATTATTCTTAGGCTGGAGAATCTCATGGAATCCAGAGTCCCCTACACAGACTCACAAGTAAGGGATTAGGATCTGAAATCGAGTACATGGATATGCTGAATGTCAGGTTGCATTCCCAGAGCTTTGCTAGTACACCTCAGCCATGAATTAAAGAACTTCGGTATGAGACCACCACGTAGCTGCAGGTCCCTCCTATTCTGAAGTGGGACCAATACACCTCTGCAAATTCACCAGAATTGTGGCCAGCCCTTGCACCCGAACGTGGCTGTGTCTTTTCACCCCTGCCCTGCAGCACCCCTTGGTATTTCAGTACTGGGATTCACACACAGCCAGGAGGTCTGCCAACAAACCCCAACTTCACTACTGACACAAACCCACGCACAACAATTTTCAGCGCTGGTCTGCATCGTACCTGGTTATTTAAGTATTGGTTGGGGAGAGGATGTGGCCTAATGGCAAGGGCGATCAATCTCAAATCTGGGGAACCGTGTTCAAGTCTCGGCAACGACACTCAACATCCTGTGATTTTGAGCAAATCACTTCATCTCCCCATGCCTGACAAAAAATGAATGTGTCCTTATGTAACGCAACTGGTGCTCATGTAAAGCGCTCTGATGCCTGATACATTCAAGTCAAGTTTGCGCTGTATAAAACCAGGGTCCAGGGACTGCTGGATCGATGCACCTCCACCCTACAGTACACAATCCACATTCTGGCCCAGCTCCAGAGCAAGTCATTTTTTTTCTTTTGCGTTGATCGTCACTAACAAGTGTTGGGTTCCAGGGGTGCAGTCATCGTAGTGCAGCTGGTGCAGTGGCACTGGGGCCCAAGAGTCTAAGGCTCCTACTAGACCACAATTATAGCTGTTGTTTGTTTACTACCAAACCAGAGGATGGGGGCCCATTCCCTTGGCTTTCTACAGGATTTGCGGTTCCCTTAGATAGCCACAGGATCCTTGGTTCCCTGAGCTAGGTCACAGGATCCGTGGTTCCCTTAGGTAACCACAGGATCCGCAGTTTATTGAGCTAGGCCATAGGATCTGTGGTTCCCCGAGCTACGCCACAGGATCTGTGGTTCCCCGAGCTAGGCCACAGGATCCTTGGTTCCCTGAGCTAGGTCACAGGATCCGTGGTTCCCTTAGGTAACCACAGGATCCGCAGTTTCTTGAGCTAGGCCATAGGATCTGTGGTTCCCGAGCTAAGCCACAGGATCTGTGGTTCCCCGAGCTAGGCCACAGGATCTGTGGTTCCCCAAGCTAGGCCACAGGATGTGCAGTTCCTAGGCCACAGGATCCGGGGTTCCTAGGCCACAAGATCTGTGTTTCACTTAGATAGCCACAGGTTCCGCGGTTCCCTGAGCTAAGTCACAGGATTTGCTGTACCCAGAGCTAGGCCATAGGATCCGTGGTTCCTAGGCCACAGTATATGCAGTTTCCTTAGGTAAGCCACAGGATCCGCGGTTCCCTGAGGTAAGCCACAGGACCTGTAGTTCCATGAGCTAGGCCACAGGATCCGCGGTTCCTTGAGCTAGACCACAGCATCCGTGGTTCCTAAGCCACAGGATCCGTGGTTTCCTGAGCTAGGCCACTGGTGGTCCCTCTCGGTCGCTCCTCGGCCGTGCTGTGATCTGTGAGTGTTGACAGACAGGGGCGCGCGCCCCCTGCTGCAGGTGTGATGTCACTCCCCGCGCGGCGGTGATGTCTCCTCGTGCAGCGCTCGCGCGAGTCGTGCCTGGGCCCAGGAGGCGTCGCGCCCACGGTCTCGCGCCTGAGCTCAGCGCGCGGCTTCCGTCGGATCACGAGCCGCTCCCGGTGACGTATCTGCAGACTCAGACGTTCTGGCAGGCGCTACATCGGGAGGATCTGCCGCGCTGTGGGGGTCCAGCCAGCGCCCGCTGCGGGTCACCAAGGCTGTGCAATGCTCTGGTGATGGATGCCCCGGGCACCCCGTTGTTATCCGAGAGTAAAGTACACAATATCGAGTCACCCCTGGGGGCAATTTAATACCCACCGTGTGGGGCACAATCTGCCCTACGGGCCTGGGGAGACTGGCGTTTACAGTACCCTAACAATGACCCCAAAAAAAGACCTGTACATGAGGATGTGAGGGGGCCCTGGGAATATAATCTATGGAAATGCTCCTAACTTGTGGGGTTTGTGCTGTGAGAGACTCCCAGCAGTGTGTCCTGCTGCAATTCTTCCGCCAGGCTCTGTGGCCCATGTTGTCCTGACACTTCTTACCTCCACCTGGGGTCAGTTTTCAAACTCTTTAAAAAGTTCTAAAAATGCACTTGCTGTTTCATAAACAGCACGTTCAACCCATACCTACTGGCTTTGCCATGCTTAACACACGCATGCAGCTTTGGCTTACAAGAGCGAGACACATGGGAAGGAGCCAGAAGACGCAGACAGAAAGCAGCAGCTGTAATATAGTCCCTCGTGCGCTTGAATGCAAGCACTCAAGTGGAGGCGGAAGGATACACCCAATCAACGAATAGCATTAGGTGAGAGGTAAATACTCAACAGTGTTGAACCGATTGACAAAGCCTCAAACCAATGAAAAAGGGCGGTCGAAGAAAACGAGTCATTGAAGAGGGCGGGTCTAAAGCCCTTTGGATGTACATTGTAAGCAATAGGTCTGTTGCCTACAGCTGCTATGTCAACCCAGAACTAAAAGGGACACTATATTTCTTAGAGTCTTATTATGCAGACTGCTTATTTTAAAATGGCTTTGATAATCCCTTTCTCTAGCTTCATCTGAAACTGAAGACACCACATGGCAGGAGTGTCAGATAGTCACGGTTCTCCCCAAAACTCAAATTGGTCTTTTCATGCAATATGTAATCTTTGGAAAGCTTCAGTTGGTTCGAAACAGGAATAATCAGGCAAGATGTGATGATGCATGTTTTCAAAACAAGCTTTGTCACATATGCGCATACTCTGAATTACTAAATGCTGGAGAGATCAAACATTGAGCGAAAACGTTTGTGATTGTTAATTCATTTTACGTATTAAAATATTTGTAATACTTCAGCAATCGTCTACTCTCCCTGGAGGTGCAGCCGAGATCTGGCTGGTTGCCTTTTCTAGCCCGGCCCAGGCGGAAAAGCAGGGTTTTCAGGGCCAGGCACTATGCTCCTTGTGCAGGTGTGCAGGGCGGGAGGTTTATTTCACCCCCAAGAACAAAAGTAGTCACTTGCGTAACTTTCTGATGAGGTGTCTGGTAGGAAATGATGACTCAGGAATGGGGGGGCAGCGTACCTGAGGAATTTGCCTTGAAGGTTGCGGTAGGCTGGTCCACGGAAAAACAGCATAATATATCTAGTTATCTAAGAATAGCATTCCAATGTCATGTGTGTGCCCCTTAAAGTTCAACCTCAGGTTGTTAACAAATATACAAAATTATCATGGTTGAATAGAGGGAAAGCACTTTTTTGTGGAAGCACATAACTTCTGCCCAATCAAAACACGTACTGCTACCTCCCAAATGTGGGTGGAGCCAGAGCTGCTCTAATCTTGCTCACATGATTGTCTGGCGACAGCTGCGTGGCCGTTCATGGTGACAGCTTTGTCCATACGTGGCCATCTTCTATCGGTTTCCATTTTGACCATTACTGATTGGCAAATTCATCTTATGGATTTTTTTTTGCACAAGGTCCCTGTATTATTTACATGTTTACCTCCAAGTTCTGCAGATCTCACTGAATTTCTTCTGTGGGAACTTCACTGACAGAGACAACATTTTTGTTTTTATGTTTGGTGTCCTGTGCTATACATATTGATGAGAAACTCAAGTAAGAACCACGTTTCTATATCTTTTTTTAGGGGTTTTCCTTCAGAGTTGTTCTCTTTTAACCTTCCCACCTCCTTTTGCCACAAGGTGATGTATAAAGTGCCATCTATAATGATTGCTGCAAAAGAGTTTTTTAAAGACAGATAGGATGTGAACTGTGTAAAGATACTCATAGTGTTGCAAAGCATAACTCTCCCTACTTGTCTCTTCATGTGGAAATCCCATTGCTAAAATACCTCATTTTGCCGTCCCCCCACATCTGATCCCTAAACCCTAACGCCTAAATTAAATATCCAGCCGCTGTCGCCATTCTAGCGCAGGTCCCAATCTCTTGACCTGAGCTCTCCTCCTCCTAGTATCGGGCTGGATCACCTAATGTGACCAGCTCTGATTCATACAGCGGGTTAAAACAATATTTGTGATTTTGCTTTCTCTAAATAGAACCACCTTCCGCCCATCTTCTGCACTGTCTCCAAAAACAAGTCTGACATTTCTTCCTCCAACCTCCAGGAGCTTCATAAGACCCACATGGTGTCTGCCTACCTGATTACTCACCTACCTTGCTCTGTGAACTGCAAGTTGTTTTTCTAACTTCCAAAAGTACTTAATGTAACATACCATCTTCCCAGGCAAGACCGAGTGACTTAAGGCCACCAGATATGAATTGATAGACCCATGCATTCTAAATTTCTTAAGGTCACCATTAACTTTTACTTTTGAATGTAACACTTGTAAACTTGTTCGCTGTTGTAGCAAATTTGAAAAATATTAGGCCAGCTCCCTATCCAATTTCAAGTTTGTGTGGCTGGTAAATACCACCTTCGATTTTATATATATATATATATATATATATATATATATATATATATATATATATATATATATATATATAATTTTTATTTTTATTTTTTTATTTTTTTATTTCACTAACCAGTTCTATAAAATTGATTGGTAGACATCTTAGATTGGATCAAGAAACCCAAATTTGAATATTAGGGCAATATCAGGTTCCCTTGCTAGTGTACTGAAACAACTGCGAGGCAAAGTTAATACTGTAAATTAAGAAGTAATATCAATAAATAAAAAGTTCAAGAAATTCAGCAGCTTTCTCCTCTTTTTGCATGGAATTTTAGCCAAATCCAGGTAAAAATGTTAAAATCAATACTCGAGTTGCAGTGTGGTGTTATCCCCTGTTATTCCTTCCTTGGCCTAGCTAAAACTCAAACTGGAGTCCCGCAGACCTCTGGAGAAGGCCCTGTGAGCTATCTCGGGGTTGCTGTGGTGATACTACTGCCACGCTGCAGCAGGAGGTCAGTCTGGTTCACTTCCGGTTCCGGGAGGTGGATAACATCTTCACCCCTGAATGGCTTCATTTACAATAACAAGGAAAGGAGAAACCCCAAACACACCTGCGGCGCGCCTTACCTGTGACGTCAGTGTGTGCTTGTATTGCTGCTTGGACACTGGTTCTATTCCTGACAGGGCAACTCAACTTTCATCCTTCTGAGGTCTATAGTCAAGGGTATCAGTCTCTGCTTTTAAGGCGGTCTGTGACTTCTAAACAATCCTTAATGTACTGTGGATGTCAACATCCCTCAAAATATTAATGCAAATGCCTACTACACAACAGAACACCATACAATACTGTGCACCTTGGTACAATAGCATACAAGAATAACCCAAGTAAACCTTGGGGTCTATAGTAGAGTAAAATTAATACTAGAAAGTGATAAGACCTATGCCCAATGCTTAGGTGCAAGGTGAAATCCTTTCAAACATTAGTGTAATGCTCATGTTCCAACGCACATAGCCACTAGCAACAGTAGGTGTGACCCAATGTCCAGAGATGGATTCCCATCAAAGTCTTGTTAATAATCAATATTATCATTTGGTCATCCAAAGGTAGGGATGGTGAGTCTCTGGACCATTGAGACAAAATCCATACCCTCCATAAGAGACAGGGTAACAACCCCCAAATTACTCGTAGACCATATGTGTGACCATTAAATGGGAACAAGTGCAGTGCAAAAAAGAAATAAGTGAGATTAAAAATTGAATAGAGAAAAACAGCGAGGAAAACTTTAATTGCTATTAGTCTCTTTCAGATTAAAACCAAGAACAGCGCAATCATAGCAGTTTAAACAAATAGTTGCATTGGGGCCGACATGTTTCTACCAAACAGGGAACAAACTCCCAAGGCTTTCTTCAGGGCCTCTGTTCTAAATAATTATTGCAACTGCATGTGTGTATAAAATATAAATCAATAAACCAATATCCATAAGTGAAAACTTTCAAAACCATAAAGGATATATATAACTATTCCTCCATGTCAAATGGTGTAATGTTCACCCATAATGACAGGGGATCAGACCTCACCTCACCTGGACCAAGCTCAGGATAGAGGAGGCCACGCGCTCTCCGTCGTTGCCTCAGACTGGACCTAAGTCTGGGGAGGCTAATAGCATAAAATACAATAAAATACAATTGAGTACTGTGCAACACAACACACTCACAAAATACTCAGAGTAGTGTGTGGGACAGCACAGCACCATACAACAACATCTCTTGAGCACAGTACAACGCAGTGCATGCCAGCACAGCACCATACAATAACATACCTTGAGCACAGCCCCTCGACAGTACAGTGGAATGCAGGGCAGCACAACGCCATACAATGCCCTTGAGGTCAGTACCACGCAACACAACACAATATTATAACACGAAGGACACTACGGGGCCGATTCACAGAACTAACTTAAGACGAAATCCTAAACTTACTACTTTTGGTATTCACAGAAGTTAGGATTTTGTCTTAAGTTTGTCTTAAAACAGATTTAAGACAAAATCCTAACTTCTGTGAATACCAAAAGTAGTAAGTTTAGGATTTTGTCTTAAGTTAGTTCTGTGAATCGGGCCCTGCGTCCCTCCTAGGCCAGCAGAGAAGGCGAAAAGCTCCGCTTGGCAGTGTCTTAACTGAGCGGGTGGCAGCCGGGCTCGATGCCAGCCCCTCTGCCCACGGCCAGCCCGGAAGCATCTCTCTCCCCCACCTGAGCCCACAGCCATTGGAGAGACGCGTTCATGGGGGGAGTGACCCAGACTTTCATATTGCGGCAACTGAGGGCGAACTTGTAAGGTAGCACTGTGGGCGTGGGCGCCTGCTGCGGGGAGGTGTGGGGGGGTGGGGGGAGTGAGTGTAAAAACACCACGATGCTAACAAAGGCAGGTTTAATTTATTTATTTCCTGCCTTTGTTTTATGAGGTACCACCCACGTAGGGTGACCAGAATTTTAAAGCCAAAAACCGGGACATTTCACAAAAATAGAAGAAGGACTAACATTTTACTTCAAGTGATGAGATCGCTCCTCAGCAGAGAATTACAGAACTGGCAGTAAGAACATACATAAAATGCCGTTTTTAAACCCAGTAGCTTGCCTGTTAATTAAATTGCTTTCTTGAAACAACTGCTAAGTATCCCTGCTGTGTAAAACATAAAAAACACCTCCCACCGTTTTCAGTCGACTCTGTCCAAAAACCGGGACATGAGCTAAATTTCTTGAAATTTGCTGGGACAACTGGTGAAAAACAGGGACCGTCCTGGCAAAACGGGGACGCATGGTCACCCGCCTACACCCACGTGAGCAGGCAGCCCGACCACTGCACTGTCCCAAAACGCCGAGAAAACCGATCCCAATGGCCCCCACTGAGCACTAGTCTGTGCACACGGGGTTGACTCAGTCACCTGCAGGTGTGAGAGCTGCCACCTGGAGCAAACGCCTGTCAATCTGAGATACCCGCCCCCCTGGAAGGCCTTTGCAAGCTCCGAACAATGCCATTGGAGCAGCATTTCCAAATGTAGTGTTGTGAATGGGGGTCTTCCACCTCGTGATTAACAACTACACATTTTTGTATCCTTGATTTACTCCTGCCCGTGTCAGCAGGCAGTTTCCAGGATGGGAATGAGTTGGGAAAAGTTATGGGATGTTCACAAAATGTCTATAGCAGCCGCATCCTGAGACCCCCGCCCTGTCCAGCCCTGGACAGGAGTAAATCCAGGGCCGGCGCTAGGCATGGGCAGTGTGGGTAGCTGCCCAGGGCCTCGCGCTCAGGGGGCCTCGCGCCCCTGTGAAAGGTCACACTTCCACAGCCCACCACAGGGCCCCCTGCCTCACCTGATTAGATTACGATTGGGGGACGGTACAACCAGAACGGGGGACGGCACAATAGCTGAGCCAGCAATTATGTTGGCTCACAATGTCAGGGGCAGGGCAGCGCCTCGGTTAAGTACCTGCCATTATCGGCGCTGTTTGTGCATTTTGTATCTAGGCAACAGAAGGCCCCTTTGGTTCCAGCACAAGACGGACACACGTAAAAGGAGGTGGGTGAGGGGAGGAGGGAGCAGCCAGATCAACTGGCTTTTGTTAACCATCGAATCTTGATAGGGCAGTGTCTCTCATCTTCATTGAATACAGCTAAAGTTTGGTAATAATAATGCCTGTGACATACAGTGATCGATACATTCTTCCTAGCTCGATAAATTAAAAGCCATTAATTCATTTATGCAGAAACACTATCTGACTGATACTGATCTGACACAGGGGGGCAGTATTACTTACAAAACATAAAAATATTTACCGTTCTCGTTGCCATCTAAGCTAGGTACAGCTACCACTTTATTTTCTGCCCACTATTGAAAAACACCCCTTCAACTGAGGTTTTTTGTTGTTGTTTTTTTTGTGTACTCTGATGAGCTCTCAACACTGTCTTGGGAAGTGCCTTGTTACTGTTTGAAGGCCCATGGGAGGGGGCCCCACTCCAAGGCCTTCAAGCACTGGATCGAGCTGCAAGGTCATAGTGTGGGGGCCCCCTTCCCTGGGCCTTGTAGACTTCGGTGTCTGTTTCAGAAAGCACAGCAGGAGTGTACGTTTTAAGCAGGACTCATTCATATATTGGTGATAGTGAAGGTGGCAATGTATGCCTCTATTGAGCCTGTCCTGGACTACAATATGGTTTATCATCTTTGTCATGGCAGTGGGCACCGTAGCCATCGGTGGCTATTGGGCAGGAAGCAGAGACGTGAAAAAGTAAGTGAAGCAAAATCAGTTGCCGTGGAAACAACGTTCATAAGTTACTAGTAGAACGCAACAGCACCTTGCCGTTTAAGTATAGTGGACCTTTTAAAACAGTGCTCTACGCTTTAAATTTTGAACTGGGGCATGCTTTAACATCCTTGGCTACCATGCTCATTCTCCGCCCACAACAGTTTTCAGCTGTGCCAGAGGTTAATACCTAACTTTTCAGCATTATTATATGTATCATTTGGTGACAAACATCCCCGTGATTCAAATACGTGTTCAGTAATATCCAAATTGATCTTTAGTGCTTCAACATCAACCATATAGTTTTAGAATGTAAATATTTTATTTTTTACTAGATAGTTCGAACACCTTACGTCCCAGGTCTGATGCCTTGGAGATAAGTATGCATCTGGATGCTCTCCCATGATTGTGTTGTTTTAGAGCTGGAATTTCGTTGACACAGGCCAAATATACAATGAAGTGTCTCAGTTAAATTTAGTGATCTTTGAATCCCTGGAACTGACCAGGGTAGTACTGTCTTCTTGACTCCACATGTTTTCATGTAAAAACACACCACTGTGACTGGGTTTGCATATTATGGGTTATAAAAACAAGCATTGGCATAGCCAATAGGTCTTGCTTTTGGGACCTTCTAAGTATTTAGTTATGCAGTACAATATCTTTGGTGCACCCACATCAACTGTTGTATGGCTAAACACTTATAAGGTCCCAAAGGTGAGACCTATTGGCTATGCCAATGCTTGGTGTGGTTGTGTGTGTGTGGTTGTGGTTTTTTGTGTGGTTGTGTGTTTGGTTTTGTGTGTGTGGTTGTGCGTGTGTGGTTGTGTGTGTGTGGTTGTGTGTGTGGTTGTGTGTGTGGGTGTGTATGTGTGGTTGTGTGTGTGTGGTTGTGTGTGTATGGTTGTGTGTGTGTGTGGTTGTGTGTGTGTGTGTGGTTGTGTGTGTGTGTGGTTGTGTGTGTGTGTGGTTGTGGTTGTGTGTGTGTGGTTGTGTGTGTCTGTGGTTGTGTGTGTGGTTGTGTGTGTGGTTGTGTGTGTGGTTGTGTGTGTGTGTGTGTTGTGTGTGTGTGTGTGGTGTGTGTGTGTGTGTGTGGTTGTGTGTGGTAGTGTGTGTGTGGTAGTGTGTGTGTGTGGTTGTGGTTGTGTTTGGTTGTGGTTGTGTGTGTGGTTGTGTGTGTGGTTGTGTGTGTGTGGTTGTGTGTGTGTGGTTGTGTGTGTGGTTGTGTGTGTGGTTGTGTGTGTGGTTGTGTGTGGGGTTGTGTGTGGGGTTGTGTGTGTGTGTGGTTGTGTGTGTGTGTGTGTGTGTTTGTGGTTGTGTGTGTGTGTGTGTGTGGTTGTGTGTGTGTGGTTGTGTGTGTGGTTGTGGGTGTGTGTGTGTGGTTGTGGGTGTGTGTGTGTGGTTGTGGGTGTGTGTGTGTGGTTGTGTGTGTGGTTGTGGTTGTGTGTGTGGTTGTGTGTGGTTGTGTGTGTGGTTGTGTGTGTGTGTGGTTGTGTGTGGGTGTGTGTGGTTGTGTGTGTGTGTGTGTGGTTGTGTGTGTGTGTGGTTGTTTGATTGCAATATTTCCTTTTAACTGGATATTTGCTCACCTGTTTTGCATCCCCTCTACTTATTGTCCATGTTACTGATATCCATATTAGTTCGCTTCAGTGATGCCAAATAAGATCAATAGTACTGTGATGTTACTTTCTGTGATGTCACTTCTTGTGACGCAATATTCAATTAGGGGGGCCTCACTTCTTCCCTTTCGCCCGGGGCCTCAGAAGGCCTAGGACCGGCCCTGAGTAAATCATTTCACGAGTGCAAAGGTGACTGGTCACCTGGTAAGTAAGTGGAATCTGTGTTGAAATAGCCTTGTGAATAACTAATAACAGCGGAAGCCCGGTGGCTTCAGAGGACAGGGCTGCCCTCTAGTTTAATGCTAATTCAACTCAGAAGAAGCCGCACTCCAGCGCTAGGGCTTTCCGGGCGCTTTACTTCTTCAGGCGGGAGTACCTGAGCATCTGAAATACTGCTTCACGCTCTGAACTGTGACTCTTTGTGACCACTTACGCAACACAACGTGACTCTTTGTGTGATCACTCGCGCAACACGTCGCACTTCGCCAAAACACCGCAACTTATCAAACGCATTCAAAGTGCAAAATATTCACGTGCAAAAAAACAGCACTATTTACGTGCCAGTGTACCCTGAGCACCGGTACAAATCATGCACGGTATGGCGGCCACAGAACGAGGACACTGTACTGTGTTATCAGGTGCTCAGTGTAGCGTCTCGTGGGGTCCAAATATGCCGCTATTTGCATCATGTGCTTAGGAGAGAAAGGCTCATAATGTAAATATTATATTCTTTTGTATCATGGGCTTAGTGTAGACAAGCACGCAGGCTTCGAGGAACATTACACTGTTCTAGAGTCAGGGAGACTGTGCACCCTGGACTATTTATAAGGATCTATACACAGTGTAAACTTTGCACTAATTGTGTCCTGTGCTTAATCTGGAGGCACGCAGACTGTGCACCCTGCACTATTTATAAGAAAATATACCCAGTGTAAACTTTGCACTATTTATAAGGAACTATCAGCCAGATTCATCATTCTCCCATTTTGCGAGCCCCTAATAGCGATTCATAAGGAATCGCTATTAAGGACTTGCAAAACGGGATTCATGTAGGAATTGCAAAACATATTGCGATTCCTACATGTTCCTTATTTGCGATTAGCAAATTGCTAATCGCAAATAAGGAATAACTCCCCATGCATTCCTATGGGCCTACAGGCCTGAAATGTAATCTACATTGGTGTTGAGCACACACATGTCCAAAGGACATGTGTGTGTGTAACATGCAACTTAGAAAAATGCATTTAAATGTATTTTTCTAAGTTTTTGCTATTTACCACGAGGTCTGACCTCTCGGTAAATAGCGGCCCAAAATTGCAATTTCGCAATTTTAAAATGATTCATGAATTGCATTTAAGGAATCTCAAATAGAGATTCCTCAAATGCAATTCTTCGCAAATGTGCGAATTCTTTAATAGCGATTTTTGCATTTGGGATGATGAATCCCAAATGCAAAAATTGCACTCGCAAAAGGCAAGATTCTGAGAATCTTGCCCTTTGCAAGTGCAATTTAGCTTGATGAATCAGGCTGTATGCCCAGTGTAAACTTTGCACTAATTGTATCCTGTGCTTACTCTCGAAGCATGCAGACTGTGCACCTGCACTATTTATAAGAAAATATATCCAGTGTAAACTTTGCACTATTTGAAATGAAATGAAATGAAATGAAATGAAATGAAATTGAATGAAATGAAATGAAATGAAATTTAATTTATAAAGCGCATGGCTGCCCGAGAGCGTCTCTATTTGAGATTCCTTAAATGCAATTCATGAACCATTTTAGAATTGCGAATTCGCAATTCTTGGCCGCTATTTACCGCGAAGTCTGACTTCGTGGTAAATAGCGAAAACTTAGAAAAATGCACTTTAGTGCATTTTTCTAAGTTGTATGTTACACACACACACATGTCCTTTGGACATGTGTGTGCGCAACATCAGTCAACATTTTCATTTCAGGGGTGCTACAGGGTGTCCTTTGGACACCCCTGGCACCCTTGAAATCACATCCTTATTTGCGATTAGCAAATTGCTAATCGCAAATAAGGAATGACTCCCTATTCATTCCCATGGGCCTTTAGGCCCATAGGAATGAATGGGGAGTTTTCCATTAGCAATTTGCTAATCGCAAATAAGGAAGCTGTAGAAATCGCATTTTTTTTGTGATTTCTACATGAATCCCGTTTTGCGAGTCTTTAATAGCGATTCCTTAATAATCGCTATTAAGGACTCGCAAAACGGGACATTGATGAATCTGGCCGTATGCCCAGTGTAAACAGTGCACTAATTGTGTCCTTTGCTTACTCTCGAAGCGCGCAGGTTGTGCACCCTGCACTATTTATAAGGAAGTATACCCAGTGTAAACTTTGCACTAATTGTGTCCTGTCCTTACTCTAGAAGCGCGTGGGCTGTGTACCCTGCACTATTTCTAAGGAACAATACCCAGTGTAAACTTAGCACTTATTGTGCCCTGTGCTTACTCTCGAAGCACGTGTAAACTTTGCACTAAATGTGCCCTGTGCTTACTCTCGAAGCGCGCAGGCTGTGCACCCTGCACTATTTATAAGGAGCTATACCCAGTGTAAACTTTACACTAATTGTGCCCTGTGCTTACTCTCGAAGAGCGCAGGCTGTGCACCCTGCACTATTTATAAGGAACTATACCCAGTGTAAACTTTACACTAATTGTGCCCTGTGCTTACTCTCGAAGAGCGCAGGCTGTGCACCCTGCACTATTTATAAGGAACTATATCCAGTGTAAACAGTGCACTAATTGTGTCCTGTCCTTACTCTAGAAGCGCGTAGGCTGTGTACCCTGCACTATTTCTAAGGAACAATACCCAGTGTAAACTTTGCACTTATTGTGCCCTGTGCTTACTCTTGAAGCACGTGTAAACTTTGCACTAAATGTGCCCTGTGCTTACTCTCGAAGCGCGCAGGCTGTGCACCCTGCACTATTTATGAGGAACTATACCCAGTGTAAACTTTACACTAATTGTGCCCTGTGCTTACTCTCGAAGAGTGCAGGCTGTGCACCCTGCACTATTTATAAGGAACTATATCCAGTGTAAACAGTGCACTGATTGTGTCCTGTGCTTACTTTCGAAGCGCGCAGGCTGTGCACCCTGCACTATGTATAAGGAACTATACCCAGTGTAAACTTTGCACTAAATGTGCCCCGTGCTTACTCTCGAAGCGCGCAGGCTGTGCACCCTGCACTATTTATAAGGAACTATACCCAGTGTAAACATTACACTAATTGTGCTCTGTGCTTACTCTCGAAGCGCGCAGGCTGTGCACCCTGCACTATTTATAAGGAACTATATCCAGTGCAAACAGTGCACTAATTGTGTCCTGTGCTTACTCTCGAAGCGCGCAGGCTGTGCACCCTGCACTATGTATAAGGAACTATACCCAGTGTAAACAGTGCACTAATTGTGTCCTGTGCTTACTCTGGATGCGCGCAGACTGTGCACCCTGCACTATTTATAAGGAACTATACCCAGTGTAAACTTTGCACTAATTGTGTCCTGTGTTTTCTCTCGAAGCGTGCAGGTTGTGCACCCTGCACTATTTATAAGGAACTATACCCAGTGTAAACTTTGCACTAATTGTGGCCTGTGTTTACTCTCGAAGCACACAGACTGTGCACCCTGCACTATTTAGAAGGAACTATACCCGGTGTAAACTTTGCACTAATTGTATCCTGTGCTTACTCTCGAAGCACGCAGACTGTGCACCCTGCACTATTTATCAGAAAATATAACCAGTGTAAACTTTGCACTATTTATAAGGAACTATGCCCAGTGTAAACAGTGCACTAATTGTGTCCTTTGCTTACTCTCGAAGCGCGCAGGTTGTGCACCCTGCACTATTTATAAGGAACTATGCCCAGTGTAAACTTTGCACTAATTGTGTCCTGTCCTTACTCTAGAAGCGCGTAGGCTGTGTACCCTGCACTATTTCTAAGGAACAATACCCAGTGTAAACTTTGCACTAATTGTGTCCTGTCCTTACTCTAGAAGCGCGAAGGCTGTGTACCCTGCACTATTTCTAAGGAACAATACCCAGTGTAAACTTAGCACTTATTGTGCCCTGTGCTTACTCTCGAAGCACGTGTAAACTTTGCACTAAATGTGCCCTGTGCTTACTCTCGAAGCGTGCAGGCTGTGCACCCTGCACTATTTATAAGGAACTATACCCAGTGTAAACTTTACACTAATTGTGCCCTGTGCTTACTCTCGAAGAGCGCAGGCTGTGCACCCTGAACTATTTATAAGGAGCTATATCCAGTGTAAACAGTGCACTAATTGTGTCCTGTGCTTTCTTTCGAAGCGCGCAGGCTGTGCACCCTGCACTATGTATAAGGAAATATACCCAGTGTAAACTTTACACTAATTGTGTCCTGTCCTTACTCTAGAAGCGCGTAGGCTGTATACCCTGCACTATTTCTAAGGAACAATACCCAGTGTAAACTTTGCACTGATTGTGCCCTGTGCTTACTCTCGAAGCACGTGTAAACTTTGCACTAAATGTGCCCTGTGCTTACTCTCGAAGCGTGCAGGCCGTGCACCCTGCACCCTTTATAAGGAACTATATCCAGTGTAAACAGTGCACTAATTGTGTCCTGTGCTTACTTTCGAAGCGCGCAGGCTGTGCACCCTGCACTATGTATAAGGAACTATACCCAGTGTAAACTTTACACTAATTGTGTCCTGTCCTTACTCTAGAAGCGCGTAGGCTGTGTACCCTGCACTATTTCTAAGGAACAATACCCAGTGTTAACTTTGCACTGATTGTGCCCTGTGCTTATTCTCGAAGCACGTGTAAACTTTGCACTAAATGTGCCCTGTGCTTACTCTCGAAGCGCGCAGGCTGTGCACCCTGCACTATTTATAAGGAACTATATCCAGTGTAAACAGTGCACTAATTGTGTCCTGTGCTTACTCTCGAAGCACGCAGGCTGTGCACCTTGCACTATGTATAAGGAACTATACCCAGTGTAAACAGTGCACTAATTGTGTCCTGTGCTTACTCTGGAAGCGCGCAGACTGTGCACCCTGTACTATATATAAGGAACTATACCCAGTGTAAACTTTGCACTAATTGTGTCCTGTGTTTACTCTCGAAGCGCGCAGGTTGTGCACCCTGCACTATTTATAAGGAACTATACCCAGTGTAAACTTTGCACTAATTGTGGCCTGTGCTTACTCTCGAAGCACACAGACTGTGCACCCTGCACTATTTAGAAGGAACTATACCCAGTGTAAACAGTGCACTAATTGTGTCCTGTGCTTACTCTCGGAGCGCGCAGGCTGTGCACCCTGCACTATGTATAAGGAACTATACCCAGTGTAAACAGTGCACTAATTGTGTCCTGTGCTTACTTTGGAAGCGTGCAGACTGTGCACCCTGTACTATATATAAGGAACTATACCCAGTGTAAACTTTGCACTAATTGTGTCCTGTGTTTACTCTCGAAGCGCGCAGGTTGTGCACCCTGCACTATTTAGAAGGAACTATACCCAGTGTAAACTTTGCACTAATTGTATCCTGTGCTTAGTCTCGAAGCACGCAGACTGTGCACCCTGCACTATTTAGAAGGAACTATACCCAGTGTAAACAGTGCACTAATTGTATCCTATGCTTACTCTCAAAGCACGCAGACTTTGCACCCTGCACTATTTATAAGGAACCACCCAGTGTAAACTTTGCACTAATTGTGTCCTGTGCTTACTCTCAAAGCACGCGGACTGTGCACCCTGCACTATTTATAAGGAACTAAACCCAGTGTAAACTTTGCACTAATTGTGTCCTGTGCTTACTCTCAAAGCACACAGACTGTGCACCCTGCACTATTTAGAAGGAACTATACCCAGTGTAAACTTTGCACTAATTGTATCCTGTGCTTACTCTCGAAGCACACAGACTGTGCACCCTGCACTATTTATAAGGAACTATACCCAGTGTAAACAGTGCACTAATTGTATCCTATGCTTACTCTCAAAGCACGCAGACTGTGCACCCTGCACTATTTATAAGGAACTATACCCAGTGTAAACTTTGCACTAATTGTGGCCTGTGCTTACTCTCGAAGCGTGCAGGTTGTGCACCCTGCACTATTTATAAGGAACTATACCCAGTGTAAACAGTACACTAATTGCATCCTATGCTTACTCTCAAAGCACGCAGACTGTGCACCCTGCACTATTTATAAGGAACTATACCCAGTGTAAACTTTGCACTAATTGTGGCCTGTGCTTACTCTCGAAGCACGCAGACTGTGCACCCTGCACTATCGACTGTCTGCTTAGCCCACGCACTCTGTAAACACTGCACTGTTTGAATCTAGTGCATACTGCAGTCACAGACAGTAAACACTGTCAAATCTCTGCTTAATCTGTTCACTCTATAAACTCTGCACTGTTAGAATCACGTGCATACTTTAATCCCAGACTGTAAACACTGCACTATTCCAAATATCTGCTTAGCCTAACTAATCTGTAAACACTGCACCGTTTGAATCATGTGCATACCGCAGTCACAGACAGTAAATACTGCACTATCAAACATCTGATTAGCCCATACAATCTGTGTACACTGCACTGCTACTGCACTGTTTGTATCATGTGTTTAGTCGTATGGGACACACCAATTCACACGTATTGTACAGACTTACACCGACAATGTGTGTAGGCACACTGTAAAAACGGCACTGTGTACACAACGTGTGTGTAGTGCAGTGAGACAGATTGTAAACACTGCACTGTTTGTATCATATGTTTAGTCGTAGGAGGCACACATATTGTACAAACGTACACTGGCAATGTGTGTAGGCACACTGTAAAAACTGCAGTGTACACACTGTGTGTAGTGCAGTGAAACAGATTGTGAACACTGCACAGTTTGCTTCATGTGCTCAGTGCAGACACGCTGACACAGGCAGGCAGTGCACACTGCACTGTGTATAGTGCACCTTGTTGCTCTAGTGCGTATTTGTACAAGAGTTTAGTGTAGACTGTCTGGACACACTGCATCTTTGTGCCATTTTGCTGAATAGAAACACCACACTGTGTGTACTTTGGCAAGCACGTGCAGCTTCGCAGGTTGTAAACACCTCACAATTTGTACTGACTGACTCGAATTTATAGACAGATTATAATAAAACACAAAGGTGCGTTACCTCCAAGGACTTCCTGGAATGGGATCGGAAGTTAATCCTTTTACGACTTCCGGAGGTGGGACAAAGCTAGGGCCCCCCTCAGCACCATACAGTGCGAGTGCCTGAGGGTACAGATGCCCCCTGTAATCAGACTAAAGATGGCAGCGCAGATGGGATTTAAAAACAGTGTCACGCTAAGGATAATGTAATGGACGCTTGGCACCCTTAGGGGTGGCAGCTGGTGGTTAGCACAAAATGTCCAGTTTGGGATTTTTCCCCCACAGGTTTTATTGGTAATAATTGTCCACGGATCTTTGGAATCCCCACGTTTTAGTTCTGGCATCCCTCTTAAACGCGCTGCAATGAATCCTTGGAAAATCCCTTCACAGAGGGATTAAATTGTCCGTATTCTGTTCACACACTGTCCATATTAAATTTACCACAGAAGTATCAGAGTAGTAAATATTTTGGAGAAGTTGGCAAATTTTGAGTCTGGAGAGGCTTAAGGCCAAAGCAATATCTGTCAATGCCGTGTACTGAATGCAGTGTGCCAACGTCTTCACTGGCAAATATTTGGAAAAGTTCTTGTATGATTTAGTAATAGAAAGTTAGCCATACCTGGGGTGCTGGGGACCCCTCACACAGTCCATATGTCACTACTCATGCTAGACTAATAGCTGCACACCTGGAGAGCGTGGTTACACGCCACTACTACAGCCTGATCCAGAGGCGCAACACTGACACCTGCAGCCCCCATGGCGCAGAGAGGGGGCGGGGCAAACTTCGGGCGGGGGTCCCCAAACCTTCAAGGGACCTCGGTTCCGCCCAAGGAATATCTGTGAAATATGGGAGACCCAGAGGACACTGGTCGCATTGAGCCAGGAGGCCCCGTCATTTTGCATTAGGGCACGGGCCCTGTCCTTGGCTAAGTGTGCGCACACGTGTGCACGTGTGTACTCGAGGGAGCGTGGGCTTGGCGTGCATGCATGTGCTTGTCTGACCACCACCCCCCACCCACGTCCAGGACTTCCAGAAGGAAGCCACGAGCACCCCTCCTTCCAGCGTCAGATGTGTCCCGACGTGCGAGACACGTGCCCCGCGCAGAGCGAGCCAGCTGGATGAACCATGCCAGCTAGGGAGCAGCGGGGCACCTCCCGTGCCCTGCTGGCATGGCTTCAGACCAGTGGGGAAGCTCTGGGGAGGGACGCACACACCGCTGCCATCAGCCACCTCCAGAAGCTCCCCGCGCACGACGACAACAAAGCGCGGGCCGGACGCCATCTTGGCGCGGAGCCCCACCGCGCCTGCGGAGCCGGGGCGTGGGCCGCAGGGCTCCCAGCCTCATGAGTCAACGCCGCCCCCGTCACCCCGAAAAATTGTAAACAAGATGAGCCGATAGTTCTGGAAAAAAACCAGTCTATGAAATCCTCATGCGGGGAAGCGGGCGCCGGGGGTAAACACAATGGGCTTCAAAGCTGGCGGTGCCAGGCAGGCTTTTTCATCCTAATTACTTGTCTGTTTACTTTTCTTGTCCGTGGGATGGGTGATTTCACCAAAAAATAACATTAAAGCTGCAGCGCCAGCCTTACCGCCTCCATCAAACAGATGGCAGCGGCGCGTGACGCGGTGATATCACAATGCGATTGTATGGGTGTTGGGTAGTATGTGAGGGCCGATGGGACCTGACTACAGGTGGTCCGAGGATATTCACCGATAGGCCAGACTTTCTGAATAGCTTCTAGGACTCGGGGTCCCTTGAACCCCAACCCCCCCCCCCCCGACATTCAACTTTCACCTATATGGAACCACACAGCACACCTCGGGTGAAAATTCTAGTTGGCCAGTTACAAATGGTATCCTATGCATCTAGTTATGGTACATAGAAAATCGACTATAACAGCAAAAAATTCTACTCGTTAATAGGGGTCTCCAACCTTTTCTGTACTGAGAGCCTCTTATGTTCAGTGAAACGCATTGAGAGCTACTAATATTATTAGTTTTGTATAATTTCAATTTTGTATATGTATATTAATTCAACCAAGCAAAAGCTTTCTAATTTAATAAGCTGGGCTGCACACAGGTGAGCTGCTCAGTTGTAGAAAGGAGGAGAGTTAGATTAGCTCACAAGCTACTGGTTGGCGACCCCTGCAAAAAAAAAAAATCCATAGGAACCAGGAGATACCATCGGAAACCAGTTGCCCAATGGAAGTGAAGTTAAATGGAAGTTCCTCCTTAGCAGTTGAATATGTTTCCAAACCTACCCGTGTGCCTCCATCTGGACCCAGAAGAGAATATATGTAATCCGGGAAACGGACATGCCTCTGTATTATTTAGTTCAGAGTAGGGTGGTGGTATTTCTATGGATTTACGAAAACGAGAAGGACACTAGTGAAGCAGAAGGCGGCAACGGAGACACTGGTGGTTATTTGTTTTTTTTTTACCATATTGTCATTATATCGCTGATTGAAATATCAACATGCCTCATTGGTTCGTTTACTTAAAACCATATATCAAACAGACGCACAATACAATAAAAATAACATTTTCCTATTAGCGGGAATAATGCGATTATTCTGAATTACCATTCATTATGAAAATCTTGCCGCCAAGTGCATGGGAGCGAAGAGAGATAAAATGGAACAAAAGCAGGACATGACATTCATACATTGAAGCCTATATCACAATAATGATCTCGGAGCTGACATTTTTAAGTCATCCATTTAAAATTGTTAGGATTAAGGGCACAAATGAATTCCACTATCTTCCAGTGTCTTCAATTTCTTTGTGTCCAGGCAACCATAATTAGCCTGTTTCAGGCATAAGCACTTGCCGGCTTCTACTAGTTGAAAAAATGGTTGGTCTTAGAAGCAAAATGTGACTTAATGTAAAATGACACACCATTATCTTCGGTTAGTGACTGCGTACCCAGGATAATGGAACAGAATGTTAGAACAACCATTGGTAAATCCAACAGGTCTGGGTTTAATGATTGAGTAAGTGATGCACGGAAAGGTGCAGGCGGGAGCAGACAGTGAGGCCTACAATTGTAAAGTAGTCCTTAATATAGGGTAACCAGGCATCCCAGATTTGCTGGGACAGCTCCGGTTTTTCACTATCTGTCCCAGCGGATTTAGGCAAATTTGACTTAAGTCCCAGGTTTTTAGAGAGGGTCAACTGAAAACAGTGCACATTTTTACGAGTTCCAAAGAAAGACTAGATAGTAGCTCCTATTAGAAAGCTATTTAATGAACAGGTATGATACTGGGTTTACAAATTAAATTTTATTTATTTATTTTAGTGCTTAGTCTGTGTTTCCGTGTTGATGAGCGCTGTTATTCTGTACACCTCGGTTAATGTATCTTTGAATTCCTTCGTCTATTTTTGCAAATTGTCCTGGTTTTCTGTTTTCAAAATCTGGTAATTTTACCTTGATAAAGTTCAGTGCAAGCACTCGCATGCATGTGAAGGATACAGCAAACAGCCAATAGCAGTAGGTGAGAGTACTCCATGGGCTTAGCCAAAATGAGATTGACAGGTGTCAAGCAAATGTCTTATATAGACTGGAGTGGTTGAATCAGGTGGTCCCAGAGCCATTCTTTGTATATTGTTACCTATACGTCCGTTTGACAGCTGAACTGTCAAAACCCAAACCTAAAATGGCTCTATCGCTTTGCTCCTACAAGTGTGTTGCAAGTCGTATTTTCTGTTACTATGTGAACTACGTTGTAGTAAACACTCCCCCTTTGTGTGAGGGTTTATTATGTCCTAGTACATTATCCGATAATCATAAGGTATGAACTCTACTTAAAACATACCATCAGCTAAAGCCTTTCTCTGCAATGAAATGTCTTCATTTTGAGCTGTCAAAGCACCCGCACACATACTTGCCTGATTGCTGAATTGTGAAATGCTGTTATTAAGTTGGGTTGATTTCTGCAGTATAGCTTTCCTTTCAATTGATTTAGGTTATGCTTTTTATGAGAGGCAGCGTATTGTTTAGGTGTTGAGCTGTGTAACTGTTCACCTATATGACTTTTTTGGGATGGGTGTTTGTTGATTTTCATGATGCTTATATTCACTTAGATGAATTTTGTTCAGGTGAGAAACACTTTTCTTCGGACGGTTATTCACTTGAGTAATACTCTTTTTGAGATGTGCTGTGTGCCTGCTGTGTTGGATGTGCCCTTGTTGAGTTGGGTTATTCACTTCTTGAGTACAGTTCTGCTCTTGTTGAGTTGGGTTATTCACGTCCTGAGTAGAGTTCTGCTCTTGTTGAGTTGGGCTATCCACTTCTTGAGTACAGTTCTGCTCTTGCTGAGTTGAGTTATCCACTTCTTGAGTACAGTTCTGCGCTTCTTGAGTTCAGTTATCTACGTCTTGAATACAGTTCTGCTCTTGTTGAGTTGGGTTTTACACTTCTGGAGTAGAGTTCTGATCTTGTTGAGTTGAGTTATCCACTTCTTGAGTACAGTTCTGCGCTTCTTGAGTTCAGTTATCTACGTCTTGAATACAGTTCTGCTCTTGTTGAGTTGGGTTTTACACTTCTGGAGTAGAGTTCTGCTCTTATTGAGTTGGGTTATTCACGTCCTGAGTAGAGTTCTGCTCTTGTTGAGTTAGGCTATCCACTTCTTGAGTACAGTTCTGCTCTTGCTGAGTTGAGTTATCCACTTCTTGAGTACAGTTCTGCGCTTCTTGAGTTCAGTTATCTACGTCTTGAATACAGTTCTGCTCTTGTTGAGTTGGGTTTTACACTTCTGGAGTCGAGTTCTGATCTTGTTGAGTTGAGTTATCCACTTCTTGAGTACAGTTCTGCACTTCTTGAGTTCAGTTATCTATGTCTTGAATACAGTTCTGCTCTTGTTGAGTTGGGTTTTACACTTCTTGAATACAGTTCTGCTCTTGTTGAGTTGGGTTTTACACTTCTGGAGTAGAGTTCTGATCTTGTTGAGTTGAGTTATCCACTTCTTGAGTACAGTCTGCTCTTATTTTGCCGAGTTATCCACTTCTTGAGTAGAGTTAGGCTCTAGTTGAGTGGGTTACCCACTTCTTCAGTACACTTCTGCTCTTGTTGAGTTGGGTTATCCACTTCTTGAGTACAGTCCTGCTCTTGTTGAGTTCGGTTATTCACTTCTTGAGTAGAATTCTGTTCTCATTGAGTTGGGTTATCCACTTCTTGAGTACAGTGCTGTTATTGTTGAGTTTGGGTTATCCACTTCTTGAGTACAGTGCTACTCTTGTTGAGTTGGGTTATCCACTTCTTGAGTACAGTCCTGCTCTTGTTGAGTTCGGTTATTCACTTCTTTAGTAGAGTTCTGTTCTCATTGAGTTGGGTTATCCACTTCTTGAGTACAGTCCTGCTCTTGTTGAGTTCGGTTATTCACTTCTTGAGTAGAGTTCTGTTCTCATTGAGTTGGGTTATCCACTTCTTGAGTACAGTGGTGTTATTGTTGAGTTTGGGTTATCCACTTCTTGAGTACAGTGCTACTCTTGTTGAGTTGGGTTATCCACTTCTTGAGTACAGTCCTGCTCTTGTTGAGTTCGGTTATTCACTTCTTGAGTAGAGTTCTGTTGTCATTGAGTTGGGTTATCCACTTCTTGAGTACAGTGCTGTTATTGTTGAGTTTGGGTTATGCACTTCTTGAGTGCAGTTCTGCTCATTTTAAGTTGGGTTTTACACTTCTTGAGTAGAGTTCTGCTCTTGTTGAGTTGGGTTATCCACTTCTTGAGTACAGTCCTGCTCTTGTTGAGTTCGGTTATTCACTTCTTGAGTAGAGTTCTGTTCTCATTGAGTTGGGTTATCCACTTCTTGAGTACAGTGGTGTTATTGTTGAGTTTGGGTTATGCACTTCTTGAGTGCAGTTCTGCTCATTTTAAGTTGGGTTTTACACTTCTTGAGTACAGTGCTGCTCTTGTTGAGTTGGGTTACTCACTTCTTGAGTAGAGTTCTGCTCTTGTTGAGTTGTAATGTTCGGTTCTGGGTTGCTTTTTTTTTTAGTTGCTCAACTGGTTTATCTAGGATGTGCTTTTGTTAAGTTTAGAGAATAAGGCATCCCACCAGTGAACTTTAGGCGAACAAAAAGTACATTTAAAAGAGTTTGCTGTTTCTATTCTTTATGTGTCAACTGTTTACACAAGGCATAGGACTGTATCTATCATAATGTATGCGGAAACATAATATTCATAGAATCTTGTTGGAAACAATGTTTCAAAAAAGGCAGACACAAACTGCAAATCCAATTGCAATTTGTTGAACCATCCAGTTGGTTTGTAACAAACAGTTTGAGTACCGAAAGCCTTTAAAACAAATTCATTCTTGCTATTTGTTGTGCCGTATGCGGCAGGGTAGTGGATTGTGTGTGATGTTCTTATTGGGCTGAGTTGTGCTCTTGTTGAGTAGCTCAGTGCTCTTCTTAAGTTGTGTGTTGAGATGTCCTTTGTGAGTTTAGTTGCTCTATTTTTTCAAGTTGCTTCTACTATTGTTAAATTAAGGGATGGTGATTCTGCTCCTTTTGTGAAATTCTCTTGTTCGATCATTTTCCTATTGCTGATTTGCAAGTATATTTTTCTGAGATATGATGATCTTGTTTTACTATCTGACTGCAGTATTGAGCTGCTATTTGATCATGTTTTGGTCTGTGTTGCTTTTGTTTACTTTGTAACTCTACAATCTTTGAGTTGTTATTTTCTATGCCATTCTTGTTAAGTTCTGTGATTCTCTGGTTCTTTTGGGTGTGCTGATTTTGTGGGATTAACAAAAGGCTCCCTTTGCTGCTCGTGGTGTGCTGTGTTGTGCTCTTCTTCACTTACATTTCTCTTCTTGAGTTGGATTGTGCTCTTGTTGTGTTTGGCTGTGTTTAATTATCTGATCTGTATAAAGTTATGTGAGCTTTCAAAGTCTGTTGATGTTGCTTGCGGGGATTGATCGTGGGCGGGTTTTCACCAGTGTGCACAAGTGGGGAGCTCCTGACACATCTGAAGTTGGCGCTACATGAACTTCCTACAAACTCAACTGTCCTTCGCTTTCAATAAAAGCGGTAAATCCAGCTCCCTTTAGTCCTTGGTTCCTGGGATTTAGGGAGGTTGACGAATGGAGGACAAATCTCTTTCCGAGGTGGGATTTATTTTGAAATCCGATGCAATATTACAGAAAATACCAGGTTCAATAAAGTGTAAAGTCCTTTTGAAGTTTAGTTTTATCCAAGAGAATAGCTCTTTAATACACTAAATAAGACAGTTATGCATAAGCAAAAATAAAAAATATGAAAAATAAGCCGCTGGTATCGACTGTTCCAGAGATAAATGGGCAACAGGGTAAAATTGGAAAGCAAATGGACCTGGCTGGATTACATATTGGGAGGAATTTCTCCAGTAACCACATCCTCCGTGGAGTACCAATACCAGGGGCAACAGTGGAGAGAATTGGCCTAACGGCTAGGGCGGTCGGCCTCGAATCTGAGGAGCCGGGTTCGAGTCTCGGCAATGACGCTGAACATCCTGTGATTCTGGGCAAATCACTTAATCTTCCTGTGCCTTACAAAAAAAATTAATATGTCCTCATGTAACGTAACCGGTGCTATGTAAAGCGCTCTGATACCCGATACCGGGTCAAGTTTGTGCTATATAAAACTCTGTACATAAACTCCGAGTGCGGTGGAGGGCCGGCGTGCAAAATACCGCCTATTTATATGTTTTGGGGCCACCTTACTGTTCCTTGATCAATGTTTCTGTGGCAATTCCTGTATTTTCCCTCGGTTGCTGTCGGCAGCCGGTGGCCAAGGATGAAAGTGGGTAACTTGTAATCTCTATTGCGCCATTCCGGGCCACATCGAGGTTACTGTGCTGCTCCGAACTATGCCTGAAGTGGGGGATCGCGGTTAAAAACATGTCATCAGAAAACATGGCATTAGTTTATTGTGTGATTGGTAAGGCGGCAAGGGTTCATCGCCCTCCAGCTCCGTACAGCCCCCTCGCTGGCAGACTTCAGAAAGAGACTCAAGACCTGGTTCTTCGATGGAGACACAGCGCCCCGACACCCCAAGGGGTGACCGTGCTACACTCTACAAATGCTGATTGATTGATTAAAGGGTTGCACACTAGACCCTTGCAGGTCTCCCCCTAGCAATAAAGGTTCTTAACATGGGTGTTTTTGGAGAATTAGCACTTCATGGTCAAAAAAACAGATGCAGGCACTTTCCTGGTTCGTGCTCTTTCTGTACCTGACACAGCTGCCTACCAGGGATTCCTGGTGCAGTTTGTAGGCTGTGGGGACAGAAGGAACTTTTTTATTTTTTTGCAGAGTTTATATAGCGCAAACTAGACCTGAACCGAATCGGGTATCGGAGCGCTTTACATAGCACCGGTTACGTTACCTGAGACGGACACACATTCATTTTAGGCACGGGGAGATTAAGTGATTTGCCCAGAATCACAGAAGGTTTTAGCGTCGTTACCGAGATTCGAACCCAGTTCCCCAGGTCCGAGGTCGAGCGCCCTAGCCGTTAGGCCAACTTTACTGCTAAGTGCACCGCAGAAAGTGGTAGGAGGGCCAGAGTAAGTGGAGCAGTCTGGAGGAAAACTACCGGCTGGGCTTGTAGGGGAGAAGGCAAGCCGCTTTAACTTGTCACCACTCAGGAATTTCCAAGATGGCTGACTCCCCGGTGAAGGTCAACCTCCTTGCTCAGAAGATCAGCATTTAAGTCAAATGGTCCTTTGTTTTAGGGCAAAGCTCCTGCTCCAATACTTTGCATTCTTTGATTCATATCTCTGCAATGCATTTTGGCATTCAAATAGAGCATCATGTGTCAGTCACACAGCCCTACTATGCAGCCACAGGCAAGGTGTTCTCTCAAGCGCAAGTGCATTGAAAAGATGTCCCTGGCTTGACAGAAAGGTTTGCTAATAGTCGCGACCGCCCTGGGATATTTCCAGGCAGTCCTAGGCCATCGACGTCTTCATGCAGTCTGCCACTTGTCTTGGCAAGTTTCACTGGTTCCTGTGCAGGGCGAAGAGAGGGTAAACCATTCCCTGTATGAAAGGTCTGATGCTCTGTGTGGGCTCCTGGGCTGTTTGCAGGGTCTAGGTGGGTCACGTAAGTTCTTGTGTAAGCCGCTACCCTGGACGGCTGGAAGATGGTAGACTCTTTGGTGCATGATAACTATCGCAAGCTTCCTCGGGTTTGCACCGGTTTACAGACATACGCGGGTGGACACCCCTCCGGCCTTCTTAAATGGGAGAATGCGGTCTTGTTACTAGTGGGTTCTCCTGCTTTTTCGAGGGGTTGATTGTTAGCAAACCCCTAGCGTGGAGATGTCTAACATAGGACCAGAAGTGTCAGACGGTCTACGCCTGGTATTCAAAATATTCTCTTAATTTATATATACACAGAGGAAGGGAATAAATAGAACTAATCTACATTGGCAAATTGGTAATCTGAAAATCTGGCATACATCCAGCCCTCCTAGAACAAGTTTGGACACCTCTGCCCTATGAATTACATAAACTGATACATAACTCCAAAAGTGTCTAGCCATACTCGGTCATTAGTTAGGGAGATACAGCATGACCGCATAACCTGATCTGCGGAGAAGTAAATAATCGGGTGCATCTCAGCCATCTGAAGCCTATACCTGTGTGGTTACACATTAGAATTGCCTTTGCGCCTGATCTCAGGAATAAAAGTCTACATGAAAAACTTATATACCAATCAAAGGATGAAAAAGGAAAATATTCTAGCAAACACAGCATTTCACAGATTACTATTTCCTTTTGCTCACAAATTACTCTTGAGTCAGGTTATTATTTGTGTTGGGTTGAGTTGGGTTGTGCTCTTGTTGACTTGGAGCATGCTCTTGTTGACTTGGAGCATGCGCTTGTTGACTTGGAGCATGCGCTTGTTGGGTGGATGTGTTTCATTGAGCTGTGGCGTGTTATGTTGAGTTGAGTCAAGCTCTTGTTGAGTTGTGTTGGGTTCTCGTTGAGCCGTTAATGCTCTTACCGAGGTAGTTTGTGCCTTCCTGGGTGGTACCTTTGCTAAATTGTGGTGAGCTTTTAAGTGGTTAGTTCTGTGGTCGAATGAGGACATGACCCTCTTTGCTTTGGTCCTACGCCTACTCATTTGTGCGGTCCTCCTTTCAAGTTGTGTGACCCTCACCAGCTGTGTGATCCTCTCGAACAGCATGGCAACCCTGTTGGCTTCACTTGTGCTGCTGTTGTGTAAATTTTACAACATGAGCTTCTGTGTCATGTTAGGAGAGCTGTCATTTCCATTGAGAACCTCTTGCCTAGTTTTTCTGTTTATGAAACTATTTATCGTCATTATAGTGTAACTAATATCTTCAGTGGAGTTAATCCTGTCAGTATCGGTGTAGACAAAAAGTAGGTTTTGACAGTATACAATTAAAAGGGTGTTTGACTCACTGAACTTGTCCATTGTTCTTGTTTCTTCAGTCGTGTCGTGTTACCTAGTTTCCTTATTACCTGTGTTACATATAATTCTGAAGTTCTTGCGTGTGGGTTTCCTGTGTCCTGGCATGTCCGCCGCCCAGTGTGCTGTCTGCACTTGTGTTCAGTCTGCTGGTGTGCAGTTCCCTCCAGATAGTGCATGTTTTTCGCTGATCTTGATGCAGTTGCCTCGCGCGGCTCCAGGGTTTGACTGTCCTCTACGTGTGCCATTTTGTTTAGTTCCAGGGGGTCTTCTCTTGATTACAGAAAGTTGGATGCCTCAGTTCCAGTGGAATTAGCCTGTCGGTTGCTTTTTTATGCTCCTGCAAAGCTGAGCTAAGCCTCAAGTGTTCTCTTTTGTGCTAATTGGAGATTATTCCTTTCTACTAACAACCCTGGCCTGATGATGCCGAGCTCAATGGGATGAAGTAGATCATTACACCCCCCACCCTGGCGCGGCGCCAGCCTGTTCTGTAACCTACAGCCACCATTCCTACTCTCCAGCTATTGTGCCTCCGCCCGTCTCTTCATCACTTCTTCATTCTTGCTTTCCTTCGCCTTCCTCTTTCTTTATATATTTCTTTACTTCACCTCGTTTTTTTATCTCTCCTTTTCATTATCTCTTTTAATTTATTTTGCATTTTTTAGTTTATTCTTTTTCTTATGTCATTTTTTTCACCTTTTTTATTCACTCCTTATTTCTTCCTCTTTCCTATCCACCTACTCTTAATTCTTTTGTTTTTAGATTCATTGTTTTCTTCTGTTGCTCCTTCATTGTGTCGTTTTTTTCTCCATCCTGCCATTCATGCATTTATTTTTGTTCCCTTACTCAAACTTTTTCCTGGTTCCCTTTTTTGTTATTACTAATTATTTTCCCGTTTTTTATTTCTTGCTTTCTACATGATTCGCTTAATTCACATCTTCTGCTTTGTTTATTTTTCTTTCTTTTTCTTTGTACTTTCTGTCCCTTCTGTTGTGCTTCCTCTCTCTTCATCCGACTGTAATTCTTAGTGCAAAGGTAGAGTGAGGCTGTGTGTCCACTGTGGGACAGAGAGAGGCATCTTAAAACACCTACTATGCAAAGTAGTGGCACCCTTTAGGCCCGGTGCACTGGCAAGGCTCCTGAATCCAATTTGGGCACTGCTGGAAGTCCTAATTGGTCTCACATCGACAAGAGATTGAGGACAAGATTCATCAAGCACAAATGCATTTGCGTGGTGAACTTTTTGTGGCAAATGGCTTGAATAACGAGTAAAAATTCACTTTCAAAGTTCCAAAACAAAAATTTCCATCCATAAGAGATTTACTCACACACATTTCCCCTGTATGGTGTAAGATTAGGCGTGAGTAAACCTTGTCTGAGGGGGGCACGGGTGTTTCAAGGAGGGGGTGTCCTGAAAATATTGGAACACCCACACACTCAATGGCTTTTGGGTAGCCACAAACTTGGCCACAACCTTTCCCAACTCTGGAAACGATCAGAGATGTACTCCTACCAGGTGCAGGAGTACACAGTCGAAAGAAGAAAGGCCCACCAAAAAATATTGTTAGGATTGTAGAGGAAGAAAAGAGCTATATGATCAGTGGAGAAAAAAAATAAGAAAATGCATTTGTTCTAATGTGAAGGATTCGACTGAGTAATTGTGCACAATGTACAATAACACAAGCAGTGTGGCCTCCTGCATGCACATAATTGTGTATTCACAAAACTTTTCTGGAGAACTTTATGAATTCCAAATCTTTTTAAATCTGTTTTTTAATAGGGAAGTAAACTTCTGGAGGCAGATATAAAATTCTTTAAAACGGTGATTCTTAAACTGGGGTCATCGCCCCACTGTGGTTCTGCAGTGCCTTCTCAGGGGGTCTGCAACTGTTTAGAAAATGTTGTTATATTAGCAGATTAATAAAGTATGTATACATAAAAAAGCAAAATGTAACAACTGAAATTTTGTTCTGTAAATGCCAAGGAATTAAAATGTATTTAAGGCTAGAAATTAAGTCAGTATCAGTTTGATTCTTGGCAGCAGCACAAGTACAGCAAACAGAATCTATGCGGCCTCTTTGTTGCCTTAAGGATCCCTTTACGTGTTACTTTTCTTTCCATTGACTCCTTTTTCTGTGGGTATTTTGAAGTGATTTTATGGCCAGTTTCTGTTGTGATCTAGAGAGTGTTGTCATTTGTGGTAATTTTGCAAAGATAACCAGAAGATTCTAGTGATTTTTTTTAATTTATTTTTTTACAGTTAGCGTAAATGTGTTTCTGCCTTTATGGAGAAGATAAAAAGGGCCCAATGAACCTTGGTATTTCAAACAATTACACTATCGAACATTTGATACCATTGATGAAGATGAGTCTGATAGGCTGCTCAAAACTCTGCCTCTTGCGATTCATGGCTCCTCAACCACACTCATTACACAAGTATTTCACCTGGTCATTGCCACTGGAATTATGTGATTTTGCGGCCGAAGCATTTTTTGCATAAATATAGATTTTGCCACATTTGCCACATAATCCACCATCTGCTGCATAATCTGTAGATTTTAACAAAAAAAAATGTTGTTTCTTGTTCAAACAGTTCAAAAGTTACTATAAGCGCAGCAATCCATGTTGCCGCGCAGCGGAAGGCCCTTTTCAAACGTGACTGGTCACCTATTGCTATATTTGAGTGTTAAACTGGAGCAAATTAAGTGCAAGCAATGCCCAGCCTATGTTATCAAGTGTAAAAATGACAAAATAATGATGTAATGCTATCATAAAATGGGCTGCATTACACCGCATGATTTGGCTTTTCTTGCCGCATAATTTACTCGACCCTGCCGCATAATATGGCCCTCCCCTGCCGCATAATTCCAGTGGCCCTGCACCTGGCGCATCTACATATGTACTACATCCTGTTATCACTGCCATTGTATATTTTATTTTTTATTTATAAAGTTTTTTTATAGCGCAAACTAGATCCCATAGGATATCAGAGCGCTTTACAATTTGAGGGAAGTAAGGTAACAGATTACAACATGAATCAATTGGGGAATCTAATAGGCATTGAATCAAATAGTGCACACATAACAGATCCTTTATAGGCCTGGGGTACCGAAGAATGGGCTAGACGATGAAAACTTAATGACATAAGGGGAGCGAATACAATAATAATAAACATGATTAATAACCAAGACTGTAGTTTCGTCCGATGTGATAGAGCTGACAATCGCCCCTCCTGTTAAGGTAAGAACTTATTCATGAGGAGTCTTTTTGCTTCAAGTTTGAAAGCAACCTTGGAAGAGATTCTACGAATTTCCGGTGGAAGAGAGTTCCAAATTTTTGGTGCAGAGCCAGAGAAGGCTCTTTGGCATGTTCTCTTTTTGTGGAAGATTCGAGGTTTCAAGAGAAGGGAATTAGCACTCCTTGACGGTCTACCCCCTCCGGATAGTTCTAGCTTTTGCACAAGGTAGTTGGGGTGGAAGGGGGCGTGGGAGGAGTTTGAGGACAAGGTACTTATCAGCTCTGCCTTTGTCAAGGACTATCGTAGCCATCAGGGTCAGGGCTGGAATGTCTCAAGTCCTCGCCCAAACAGGCCAGGAGGGTTTGGAGCTCTTACGCACAATCGCACGCTCTGGTTTCAGGAGCTCAGTGTGGCTTTTCCAGTTATTGTTCCTTCATCTGTACATATTGTGCTAATATATGATAAATTACGCCCTTCTTTTCTCCTCTAGGCGCTATGGTTGATTGTATTCTGGGAAAGGGGTGCACGGGTCGCCACTTGCTGTATCCATGGCCTGGGACTGCGCGCACACTCCTGTTTTAGAATGTATTTATTTCTCTCGCTGCCCCCTCTATGAGTTTTTACCTCTATTTTTGCTGCCCTCTCTTTTCCCCAGACCTCTGCCCCCAGTTCCTTGGCCCCTCTTATGTCTATCCTCACTCGAAGCTCCCCTCCTCTTACAGCCCCCGCCTCCATCTCTCCAGACACCCCCCAGACTCCTCCGTGTGGTACAGCCCTCTATCCATCATGTTGGAGCCCGGGGCTCCCCACAGGATTCTGGGGTCCGAGTGATGGATGACAGGACTCAGGCGGTGAGGGCTGGAGCTGCAGAGAGGTGACTATGGAGCCAGGCTGGGCTCACAGAGCAGTGACCGGGGAGCCTGGGGCCACCTCGAGTCACAGAGCAGTGACCGGGGAGCCAGGGGGCAGCCTGGAGTCAACGAGCAGTGACCGGGGAGCCAGGGGCCGGGGAGCCAGGGGCCAGCCTGGAGACACCGAGCAGTGACCGGGGAGCCAGGGGCCGGGGAGCCAGGGGCCAGCCTGGAGTCACCGAGCAGTGACCGGGGAGCCAGGGGCCACCTCGAGTCACAGAGCAGTGACCAGGGAGCCAGGGGCCAGCCTGGAGTCACAGAGCACTGACCAGGGAGCCAGGGGCCAGCCTGGGGTCACAGAGCAGTGACCAGGGAACTAGGGGCCAGTCTGGAGTCACCGAGCATTGATCAGGGAGCCAGGCTGGAGCCACAGAGCAGTGACCGGGGAGCCAGGGGCCAGCCTGGAGTCACAGAGCAGTGACCGGGGAGCCAGGGGCCAGCCTGGAGTCACAGAGCAGTGACCGGGGAGCCAGGGGCCAGCCTGGAGTCACAGAGCACTGACCAGGGAGCCAGGGGCCAGCCTGGGGTCACAGAGCAGTGACCATGGAGCCAGGGGCCAGCCTGGAGTCACCGAGCAGTGACTGGGGAGCCAGGGGCCAGCGTGGAGCCACCGAGCAGTGACCGGGGAGCCAGGGGCCAGCCTGGAGTCACAGAGCAGTGACCGCGGAGCCAGGGGCCAGCCTGGAGTCACAGAGCAGTGACCGCGGAGCCAGGGGCCAGCCTGGAGTCACAGAGCACTGACCGGGGAGCCAGGGGCCAGCCTGGAGTCACAGAGCAGGGACCATGGAGCCAGGGGCCACCTCGAGTCACAGAGCAGTGACCGGGGAGCCAGGGGCCAGCCTGGAGTCACAGAGCAGGGACCATGGAGCCAGGGGCCAGCCTGGGGTCACAGAGCAGTGACCGCGGAGCCAGGGGCCAGCCTGGAGTCACACAGCAGTGACCGCGGAGCCAGGGGCCAGCCTGGAGTCACAGAGCAGTGACCGCGGAGCCAGGGGCCAGCCTGGAGTCACCGAGCAGTGACCGGGGAGCCAGGGGCCAGCCTGGAGTCACCGAGCAGGAACCATGGAGCCAGGGGCCAGTCTGGAGTCACCGAGCGTTGATCAGGGAGCCAGGGGCCCGGTTGGAGCCTCAGAGCAGTGACCGGGGAGCCAGGGGCCCGGTTGGAGCCTCAGAGCAGTGACCGGGGAGCCAGGGGCCAGCCTGGAGTCACAGAGCAGGGACCAGGGAGCCAGGGGCCAGTCTGGAGTCACAGAGCAGTGACCGGGGAGCCAGGGGCCACCTCGAGTCACAGAGCAGTGACCGGGGAGCCAGGGGCCAGCCTGGAGTCACCGAGCAGCGACCGCGGAGCCAGGGGCCAGTCTGGAGTCACCGAGCAGCGACCGCGGAGCCTGGGGCCAGCCTGGAGTCACCGAGCAGCGACCGCGGAGCCAGGGGCCAGCCTGGAGTCACAGAGCAGTGACCGGGGAGCCAGGGACCACCTCGAGTCACAGAGCAGTGACCGGGGAGCCAGGGGCCAGCCTGGAGTCACCGAGCAGTGACCAGGGAGCCAGGGGCCAGTCTGGAGTCACAGAGCAGTGACTGCGGAGCCAGGGGCCAGCCTGGAGTCACCGAGCAGTGACCGCGGAGCCAGGGGCCAGTCTGGAGTCACCGAGCAGGGACCATGGAGCCAGGGGCCAGCCTGGAGTCACAGAGCAGTGACCGCGGAGCCTGGGGCCAGTCTGGAGTCACCGAGCAGCGACCGCGGAGCCAGGGGCCAGCCTGGAGTCACAGAGCAGTGACCGCGGAGCCGGGGGCCAGCCTGGAGTCACCGAGCAGCGACCGCGGAGCCAGGGGCCAGCCTGGGGTCACAGAGCAGTGACCAGGGAACTAGGGGCCAGTCTGGAGTCACCGAGCATTGATCAGGGAGCCTGGGGCCAGCCTGGAGTCACCGAGCAGTGACCGGGGAGCCAGGGGCCAGCCTGGAGTCACCGAGCAGCGACCGCGGAGCCAGGGGCCAGTCTGGAGTCACCGAGCAGCGACCGCGGAGCCTGGGGCCAGCCTGGAGTCACCGAGCAGCGACCGCGGAGCCAGGGGCCAGCCTGGAGTCACAGAGCAGTGACCGGGGAGCCAGGGACCACCTCGAGTCACAGAGCAGTGACCGGGGAGCCAGGGGCCAGCCTGGAGTCACCGAGCAGTGACCAGGGAGCCAGGGGCCAGTCTGGAGTCACAGAGCAGTGACCGCGGAGCCAGGGGCCAGTCTGGAGTCACCGAGCAGGGACCATGGAGCCAGGGGCCAGCCTGGAGTCACAGAGCAGTGACCGCGGAGCCTGGGGCCAGTCTGGAGTCACCGAGCAGCGACCGCGGAGCCAGGGGCCAGCCTGGAGTCACAGAGCAGTGACCGCGGAGCCAGGGGCCAGCCTGGAGTCACCGAGCAGTGACCGCGGAGCCAGGGGCCAGTCTGGAGTCACCGAGCAGGGACCATGGAGCCAGGGGCCAGCCTGGAGTCACAGAGCAGTGACCGCGGAGCCTGGGGCCAGTCTGGAGTCACCGAGCAGCGACCGCGGAGCCAGGGGCCAGCCTGGAGTCACAGAGCAGTGACCGCGGAGCCGGGGGCCAGCCTGGAGTCACCGAGCAGCGACCGCGGAGCCAGGGGCCAGCCTGGGGTCACAGAGCAGTGACCAGGGAACTAGGGGCCAGTCTGGAGTCACCGAGCATTGATCAGGGAGCCAGGCTGGAGCCACAGAGCAGTGACCGGGGAGCCAGGGGCCAGCCTGGAGTCACAGAGCAGGGACCATGGAGCCAGGGGCCAGTCTGGAGTCACCGAGCGTTGATCAGGGAGCCAGGGGCCCGGTTGGAGCCTCAGAGCCAGCCGGGGAGCCAGGGGCCCGGTTGGAGCCTCAGAGCAGTGACCGCGGAGCCTGGGGCCAGCCTGGAGTCACAGAGCAGGGACCAGGGAGCCAGGGGCCAGTCTGGAGTCACAGAGCAGTGACCGGGGAGCCAGGGGCCAGCCTGGAGTCACCGAGCAGTGACCGCGGAGCCAGGGGCCAGCCTGGAGTCACCGAGCAGTGACCAGGGAGCTAAGGGCCAGCCTGGAGCCACAGAGCAGTGACCGGGGAGCCGGGGGCCAGCCTGGAGTCACCGAGCAGTGACCGGGAGCCAGGGGCCAGCCTGGAGCCACAGAGCAGTGACCGGGGAGCCAGGGGCCAGTCTGGAGTCACAGAGCAGTGACCATGGAGCCAGGGGCCAGCCTGGAGTCACCGAGCAGTGACTGGGGAGCCAGGGGCCAGCGTGGAGCCACCGAGCAGTGACCGGGAGCCTGGGGCCAGCCTGGAGCCACAGAGCAGTGACCGGGGAGCCAGGGGCCAGTCTGGAGTCACAGAGCAGTGACCGGGGAGCCAGGGGCCAGCCTGGAGTCACCGAGCAGTGACCGCGGAGCCAGGGGCCAGCCTGGAGTCACAGAGCATTGATCAGGGAGCCAGGGACCCGGTTGGAGCCACAGAGCAGTGACCGGGAGCCAGGGGCCAGCCTGGAGCCACAGAGCAGTGACCGGGGAGCCAGGGGCCAGCCTGGAGTCACAGAGCAGTGACCAGGGAGCCAGGGGCCAGGTGGAGTCACAGAGCAGAGACCAGGGAGCCAGGGGCCGGGGAGCCAGGGGCCAGCCTGGAGTCACAGAGCAGGGACCGCGGAGCCAGGGGCCAGGTGGAGCCACAGAGCAGTGAGTAGAAAGCCAGAGGCTCGGGTGGAGCCACAGAGAGTGGCTGGAGAGCTTGGGGGACCCTGGGGGCTCCATAGTGTTAACAGGGGAGGCAGAGGGCCGCCTGGCTCTGCTAACAGGGAACTATGGAGTCCAGAGTCCACCAGGAGCTGGAGTGAGGTCATCAGAGTCAGGAGCCCGTCTGGTGCTGATGAAAGGAAATGCCATGTCCCCTACTCTTGCCTATTCAGTGGAGGTAGGACATGCCGAGCAGGAAATTCTGAAGTCCCAGAATAACGATGACAAAATGTCGAAGCCCAAGCATCAACAGCTGCGTATGTATAGGTAAGTATATGTTTCCTACGCTTAACTTTGCATATATGTATCTTGAATATATATATATATATTCTGCCGAGCCCAAGGAGTGAAACAGCTGACAATATGGGATTTATGAGTGGCACGCAGTCTGAGGCCCATCCAAGGGCTTTGAATGAAGGCAGCTTGGTAATTAACGTGCATCCATCGGTGGATTAATGATGACACACACTACAAAGTCCAGAAAGCATTGCGCACATAAAGGACGCTAAACAAGGAATTTAAGTGTGGGTGTGTCAGCACGAACTCATTTGTCGAGCCTCTGATGAGAACAAGAAGTTCAGAAACGCGTCAAGCTAAAATCTATGACATGAGAGCTGGAAACATATCGGACTGTGGTGTTCGCTCTTACCCGTGATCTTGCTGTTTAGTGCATCCTTGCCTGTGGGTAATTTGGAGCGAGATATATATATGTGTGTATATATATATATATATATATATATATATATATATATATGTGTGTGTATATATATATGAGACCTTACAGTGGAACCTTCTTAGGATCAGCACATAACATAAAGTAGCCCCAGATGATATTTATTGCCCCCACTGGTTTCACAGGGGTTTGTGTGCACACTGAATAGCACCCACTGTAACAATGCTGATTCCCTAGGGATCGTAATTAGTTAAGAATAACAGCACAGGTGCACCACAATAGTTAACATAAGACAAGTCAGTATTTGGTCTACAGTTCCAATGAGTCACGGAGATCGAAGTTCCTCAGTTTGATTTCTTTATTTCAAAAATAGAACAAGCATTTGCAATGCAATAGGTCTCGCATTAGGAAAGTTTGAGCTATTGGTATTGTAAATGACACATTTTTTATTTATGTGTTGGTTTTGAAAATAGCGAAATTAATAGCTTTGTCATTTACAATGCCAATGGTTATAACTTTCGCAAATGGGACACCTATAGAATTTGTACTGCAATATGTGTTGTATTTACGTGACTTAGATGTATTGATATTACAAATAACAATGGCTTTTAATTTTTCCTAATAATTAATACTTAAATAAAAGTTATTGTAATTTATAATGGCAATAGCTTAAACTTTTGTAAATAACTTTTGTGAAGATTATGTTCAGTGTATTTTATTGTGACGAAAATCCAAGAACAGAAATGAAATATTAACATCTTTTTGTGACAGCTTGAAACATTGAGAGAACATATTTGAACCAGTTGTTGTTGAATGGTTGCACAGATTGATGCTGTGGTGGCGCTGAGTGAACCCAAAAGTGCAAAGTGCACAGCTATCTAAATACAAAGTCTTGATCTTCTGGTGTACTGGGTTTATGACACTGACCTGGTACCATTACATTTTAAGTCTGAGGGTTCACTGAAGGAAGGCTGGAGTCGCAGACATATCCATAAAACCTCGACTCCTAGCTCATTTATGGGAAAAAGCAATCTAGCAAAGCAGATGTACAGCTCGGCAGGCGCTCATGTGAGAAAATAGCAGTTGCGTATGAAAAGTGTGATAAAGCCATAACATGAAACTTGTTTTGAGAGCTCATTAAGGTGGTAGATATCCTGCCGGAAGCGCCCCTACAGCAAAGCAAGGTCGCCACCTAAGGCAACAACGGAACACCTCAAAGAAGCAAGCACATGGCCCCACTGCGAGGAAAAGTAACTGCAAAAAATACTTTTGACATTTCGCCGCAAATCCTCGCACCATTCCATTTGGTCCAGGTTCACATTTTAAATGATGTAATTGCTCTTTTTAGCAGGGGTAATTTCCCAATTTTCAATGCTAAAAAATTAATTCCACCGATTCCATTGTAGCTCTTAAATACACATAATTATTACAAATATTCAGATGTTGGAAATGCTTTTTCTTTGTGGTCTCCTGGAAGAAAGCAGACAATGTGTTCCACCAAATACACAATGTGGAATGTGCCAAAGGGGAGGGGGTGCCAGACGTCTTCAGATTGGACTGATGTGGTTTGACCCAAACAAGTAAAACAGTTAAACTGCAAGTAATGAGGTGCGAGAAACATCATAGGAGGGTCCCTTTGAGAAAAAGAGACAGGGCCGACGCGCCTGCAGCATGTGGCAGCATGCACTACTCACGATCCTCATAGTTCTTTCAAGATGTTGTTACACAGGCACACATGTTCCGGAAAATAACAGCAAAAAGAGCATGAAACATGATCGCTTGAAGAAAAACAAGCAGTGAGGATTTGTAGTTATTCCCCAAATTCTTCTGTACTTTCAAAATGTTAAATTCAAATTCAATTTCTTTTTATTCAATCCTGACTACCCATTAATGAAGCTGGGAACACAAAATCACACTTGCAAAGCACAGGGCGGTGCTAGGCAGGGGCACGCCACCCTAAAGCAGAACCAGGAAGAGACAAACGGCAGTTTGTATCGTCTCCGGGGGAGTGCCAACAACAGAACTTCGTGTTTAGTGGAGGTTATTAGTAAAGTTTAAGGTATTAACCAGTAAGGATGACCCGTGCTTCTGAAGAAAACAAAAGGTTGGCCAGCCAACTACCAGGCGTATATTTACAGAGCGCAGAAAAGAGTTTCACCATCAAAAGATTAATGCGTCCCGCCACGGTCTGTACTCAGGCTTAGACAAAAGCTTATGGTAACCATAGTTACAGCTTCCCCTTCAGTCAACATACCGTACTATCGCTTGGAGTGAACACTTTTGTGAAGCGCTCTGACACCTTCGGGTAAAGTCCGCGCTATATAAAAATGCATAAATAAAGAAATAAATAAAGAAAATAAAGAAAGGAACTTCTCTGCACAGAAAACCATGTCTCGAACCCAGCAAGCTTCGGTTCTGTAGCTGGGGTGCGCGTGCACTACTCGCGAAGCCGGCCAAAGTGAAACCAGGGGTGCGCGCGCACCACTTTGCGAAAACGGCAAAATAGTAAAAATAAACAGGAGATCTGCGCAGCTTGGACCAAGTAGCCTGGCGCAGGGAGGGTCTGCAGCATGACGGTGATAGTTCCCAACACAGGATTATTGTATGCAAATAAGTTATCGGCTTTACGCCATGCAGACGCATGAGCCCCTGAAGCCGCTGCTTAATGAAACAAGCAGGAGTAGCTTGATACTGTATGCAAATAAGTATGCGCACTATTTTAACTATTGGTGCGCGCGCCCCATAGAGGAGCGGGGGGGAGGGAGCACGACAGCGAGGCTAACGTTGAGTGACGGCCGCCGGCGCGCTGTGATTGGCCAGCGCCCGCCCGGAAGAAGAAGGGACGTCCTCCCGCGGCCCGGGGCTCCCGTGGAGTGTGGAGTGCCCGGGGCCGCCAGCCCAAAGAGTCACAGACGTCCTGCCGCCGTCAGAGGAGCCCCCCCTTGCAGCCGGTGAGTGTTTGAAGGCGGGGGGCGGGAACAGGCGCTCGCATCGTCAAAGTCTGCCTTATTGTTTTGCAGCTCCCAGCAGCTAGATTCAAAAGCACGTTCACACGAACGAATCTGAGACAGCGAGGCGCGTGGGCGATCGCTGTCTCACATTCCCCCAGACACGCTAACAAAAGGTCCATCGCTACGCTTCGCTAAGCTTGACCTAAAAATGAAGCACCATACAGCCGACGCGTTTCGTCCCTAAGAAGGACTTCTTCAGGGCTTATGCTGATAGAAGAGTCTTCAAAAAGGTGATGTAATAAATAAATAGATAAAGATCTGAGGGAGTAGCGCTGCTATTGATGGAGAGGATCGTCTCGCCAGATTAAGGACAAGAGATCCAATGATAATCCAGTAGAAGTAACCATGATGTTCAGTGTTACCAATATGTGTGGGTCCAAGCAGATGGATATATATATATGATGAATAGATCTAACTGTCATCCATATCTCAAATACGATCCCACAGCATAAAGACGCTTATGCAAAGTATGTATGGTAGAAAATGCCCAAATCGTGATATAATAGGCACAATCTGTAGTGTGAACGTCTGTCCCGTCCGCCCCGTCCTCAAGCAAGGAATCCTTGCTTGAGGATTCATCGCGGTCACTGCGGGACGGACGTTGACACTACAGATCGTGCCTATTATATCACGAGGTCGTTCTTCCTGCCATATATTCCTCCTCTCTCTGTGCTCTTACCTCCTATCCTTTTAACTTTCCTGTCTATGGTTTATTTAATCTTTTCCCCCTACTCTTTCGCATTTTCACCTACTATTCCATTTCTTATTGCCATGTCACCTTTCATGTCTACCCTTTAGTCTTTTCCCCTGCACTTTCACTTCAGTTTTCACCTTCCCCACTTGTTCTGCTTTCCTTTTACCACTTCTTCTCTTCCGCCCTTTTATGCCAGTGTAAGCCCAGTGCACTGATCCGTCTGTCTCTAACCCACTTTCCCTGGGTTCTCGCCTGTGCCCCTGCACTAAGGGGAAGGCCTGCAGGGCTGGTGCAGGCCAGCCGCGCCCTTCCTTGCCGTGCAGGGGCTGGGTGTGTGATTGGTGCAGTGTGTTCCTGCGCTCCCGGATACTCCCGCCTGCAATCCGATGTCTGACACCTCGGCTGGCAGACACGCTTTACACCCGTGAGACGGTGTTTTATTTCTTCCCGCTCCCCTGCAGGCCTTTGCACACCCGTGGACGCACAGGCCCTGATTAACTCGTGTGCGCGCACAGGGCGGTGCATAACTACCTGCTCTGCAGGGCCACTGTTTCTGGAAGCTCTTTTGGCGGCCATGCGGGGGTGTCATTGCGCAGGGCGGGGCGCAGAGCGCGCAGTGCCCGCCACCCCTGGGTGGGCTGGAGGGAGCCCCGGCCCCGTGGGTGTGCTGAGAAAGGCTGTCAGTCAGTCAAGGTAGAGTGAGGGGCGCCAGGGAGTGTCGGGGCCCTGCTAATCTCCGCTCAGGGGCACTCTGGGAGTCAGTTTTGGAAGGACGGCCAGGGGCGGCTTCGGCCCAGGGCGCGCCGAGCGGACTGGCAGGGGTACATTACCTGGAATATGGTACAGCTCACGTTACCTGTACGTCTCAGGTGTACTGTGCTGGCAATGATTTCAAATACTGAAAATAAAGATAACAACTTCACTTGTTTTATATAGCGTTTCGTGTGCCACTTGTTTCTGAGTGCTGCGGATAATACATATTACTATTGCCCAGTTTATGGACTCTTAGAGGGACTGTATGTGTGCGTGTTTGCAAATATGAAAATATGCACACAATAGAACAGCATGCACTTTTAATAATACATTACATTTAGGTACGTGTACAATAAAAACATAACTTTTATTCTGTGCACGGCCTCTGTGGTTAGCTGTAGCACTCACTCGGTAAGAAAGGAGAGTATGAGGGAAAGGGTGCCTGGAAATGAGATTTCCGTGGCCTGCGCTCTTTGTTGAAATCAAATCCTATAGTTTGAAATAATATTCTTATACTCGGCGAACGCCACAATTCGAATTGGTGCTCAGTGCTTAGATAACAGGCGTTTTTATTTAATAATAATCACAATACGAGTTTATGCGAGGTGGGAATCGGAAAGGGCCCCAATGCCCTCCCACCCCCTCCCCCCAGGCCTCCATGGTAAGCACGGATCTCCGCAGCAGGCGCTGCACCTCCTGAGCTACCTGGGCGAGATGAGGCCCGCCCCTGCAGCATGGAGCAGTTGTTGACGCCGGGAGCGCTCGGCTCGCTACAGACACGAGTGCACAATGGACCTGTCCAGGCAGGGGCTATTTGAAAAGAAGCCTCCAGGCGCTCTGGGGGTCGGCCGGAGCTGGGGCAGGGTAAGGGGCAGTGGTGGAGGGGTAAGAAGCCGTCATGGCGACGGCCTCCGTTTTATCTCCCTTGCCTCTTTGTCCGAGGGTGACACATGAATGCGCGGCCCGCGGCCTGGCGGCGCCGCCACCGCATTGACGCTTGGCGGGGATAATCCGGCGGTAATCTAAGCCGCCTCTCCCGGTGGGCGCTGTTTGGGCCGCCCCCCACCCATGCTGCCGCCGCCGGGCAGGAGACTAGAGCCTCGTCTCAGGCAGTTTAGCGCCCACCTAGGGTCACTCACCGGCCGCCGGGGTCGCAGGTGTACACCATGGATACTGAGTAAGGGCAGAGGATATGGCGTAACGGCCAGAGCTGCCGACCCTGGCGCTGGGAACCATTTGAGTCTCAGCGTCGTCGGCTCAACATCCTGTGATTCTGGGCACATCACTTCATCTCCCTGTGCCTAGCATACTGTCCTTGTGTAACTGGTGCTCATGTAAAGCGCTCCACACAAGATGATGGACGGAATGTTATTTTGCTCACCAAGCCATCCCAGTTCCGACATGGCCATAAATCAGTCTTGACCCTGCGCCTCATGGGAACAGTCCATCCCGAACTGCCAAGCCATGTCTTCCATGGACCGAATCACTGGTTTCTGGCTATCAGCTGTCTTCAGCCAGGATAGCTTCATTCCAGTGGCTTAGTGATCACAGGATCCACGTCTGGGCATACCCTTCCCACATAGGGTGAACAGCAAAACACACAAGATGACGGACGGAATGTTGCACAATGGCAAAACATTCACCCCCAGTCACAGATCTGGGTTTAATCCATCATTATTTTGCTCATCAAGCCAACCCAGTTCAGACATGGCCATATGCAAATCAGCCATGACCCTGTTCCTCATGGGAACAGTCCAGCCCGAACTGCCAAGCCATGTCTACCCTGGTCCGGAATCAAGCATCCCAGGACCGGTTTCTGGCTATCAGTCGTCTTCAGCCAGGATAGCTTGACTCCAGTGGCTTAGTGAGCACGGGACCCACGTCTGGGCATACCATTCCCACATAGGGTGAACAGCAAAACACACAAGATGATGGACGGACGGAATGCTGCACAATGGCAAAACATTCACCCCCAGTCACAGATCTGGGTTTAATCCATCGTTATTTTGCTCACCAAGCCACCCCAGTTCAGACATGGCCATATGCAAATCAGCCTTGACCCTGTGCCTCATGGGAACAGTCCAGCCTGAACTGCCAAGCCATGTCTTCCCTGGACCGGAATCAAGCATCCCAGGACCGGTTTCTGGCTATCCGCCGTCTTCAGCCAGGATAGCTTGATTCCAGTGGCTTAGTGAACACGGGATCCACGTCTTGGCATACCCTTCCCACATAGGGTGAACAGCAAAACACACAAGATGATGGACGGAATGTAAAGCTCTCCACTACCGTGGGGTCGAGTCCGCCCCATATGAAACTGCAAAAAGAAAATATTATCCAGGACAGTAGGTGCCAGCCCCTCCAGTGGGTAGTCAACGAGAGTGATAATTGGGGTGCAAAGGGCCCTCCCTATATTGTCAGTCATGTGGCCTTGCGGCATACAGGAGCTACGGTTCTGTTGCAGCTTCAGGTGCCAAGAAACCCCAGTGGGGTCTGGTGTGCTTTACTCACTCCATCGCCAAAGCGACCCATGACTATGTGAGGATGAGTGGGTATGAGGCGAGGGTAGAACGGGGACTAGAGGTAGAGGGCACCGCGCCAGAGTGGGGCAGAAAGGGTGTTAAGGGCGGAAGAGTCAACGTGGGCATGCAGGCTCCCGATGGTGAGGGGTGGACATAGTGATGCCTTTCACTCCTCAGTATATGATATTTATAAATCTCTTAATATCTCGCTCAAGAATGCACTCCACTGGGGCCTCCCATTGTACTTACTCAAGAGACTCCAGTTGGTGCCGAATGCTGCAGCCAGGCCCCTGCTTAACATCCTGAGGCCCGGCTTAACATCCTGAGGCCCCTGCTTAAATCCTGAGGCCCGGCTTAACATCCTGAGGCCCCGGCTTAACATCCCAAGGCCCCTGCTTATCATCCCAAGGTCCAGCTTAACATCCTGAGGCCCGGCTTAACATCCTGAGGCCCCTGTCGAGCCCCCTGCTGAACATCCCGAGCCCCCCGCTGAACATCCCGAGGCCCCTGCTCAACATCCTGAGGCCCCTGCTTAACATCCTGAGGCCCCTGCGTAACATCCCAAGGCCCCTGCTTAACAATCCGAGGCCCCTACTTAACAACCTGAGGCCCCTGCGTAACATCTTGAGGCCCCTGTTTAACATCCAGAGGCCCCGGCTGAACATCCAGAGGCCACCACTTACCATCCTGAGGCCCCTACGTAACATCTTGAGGCCCCTGCTTAACATCCAGAGGCTCCTGCTGAACATCTAGAGGCCCCGGATTAACATCCCTATGCCCCAGCTTAACATCCTGAGGTCCAGCTTAACATCCTGAGGTCCAGCTTAACATCCTGAGGTCCCGCTTAACATCCTGAGGCCCCTGCGTAACATCCCGAGTCCCCAGTTTAACACGCTGGGGCCCCTGCTTAACATCAACGGGACACTCCTTGCAGTATCTGTGCACTTTATAAGCTCTATTTGATTTGATATTTCGAAAATATCCCAGGTCTTCAGTGGCAGCGTGCTAGTGCTCAGTTAATTCCTGCAGTATTGTTTACCATGTGGTGCTTCAGCACATGGACCCCTTCTCCTCTCCTCCACTTTGAACCCTCACCCCACCCTGGCAGCTGCACTTTTGCCCCCTTTCGTCTGCGCTGCCTTCCAATAAAACCCAAATCGTGTACAGCATCCCTTGTTTTGTAACTGGGCCGTAGAAGTTCCATGCATACATCAGCGCGCGCATTCCACTTTTTAAAATGGAACTTGACGTTAGCTTTCTTTGGTAGCGGCCCGCGCGTAGAATGACTGGTGCGGGACTTCTTCGTGAGCGGAGCATGCAGCCGGAGTTCCATGGGGGCCATCTTTGTTGAGTTTTATATCATTCGAGTTTGTGCCCCTGTTTGCATCAGAACAGATGTTCGGGGATCAGAACTTTTTGTCCTAGGGATAGACCATTATCTTTAACAGAAATGGAATAAATCAAGTCACTTTGGGCATAGATGGGGAGGAAGTAGTAATAATCGTTATTATTGTTTAGTTAAAAATCTATAAAACAATACATACAACCAAACACAGTTAAAAACAAAGTTATAATAACCCATAGCCCACCCTTCCCCAATCCTATCACAATCTTCAACACATCCTACCCTCCAACACCCACAATAACAACAATTTGGCACAAAGACACACACAAAGAATCATACATGTTACTTCTGAGACTCCTTCCTCTAAGTTCGACATGGCAGGTCATCTACGTTATCCAGTTTCCAAGCTCTCAAGCATTTTTAATCCAACCCCATTTTAATTTATTTTTTTGCTAATGCACAAGCAACATCTAAAGACTCCATGTTTATAAGTAATACGAGGGCCTCGTTTGGATGAATAATATTATATTTTTTAAAAAGTGGTTTTAAAATCTTATAGCCAATTCTATAAAATTGCAAACAGTCTAATAAGAGATGAACATTAAAATTTAAGGCCCGCAAGCCACAGGTACAATTATGACCAAGATCATAAAAATGCACCGAATTCCTCATACTTTATTAAGAATGTAAGATTAAAGGCAACCGGAAATTTTAGTAACTGCATCCACAATTGGGGATTCGGAAATGAGGGGTAAATAGGGGTACATCCTTTGGTTATCACAGGAGTCCAGTATATAGCTAGCTGAAGGTTTCCTTAATGCATAGCCTATGTCCGACAACCTAGATTCTTTCATACCCAGCTTGCCTCTGTGCTTAGAGTCAACAGTTCAGCCCTGTATGAGCATTCTGCAGCCACCATTGTATTATAAGTAGGGATCCCAGTTTTATGGTATTTATTTTTTTACTTTTCCATCTGTATTTTTCCATATTTATTTTTTGACCCTCTTATTGGTATTTATCCATATTTATTTTGTGTTTTAAGAATAAATTGAGCTGTATAATGGTATATTTCCAGGTATTTAACTCATAGACATGCACACATATGTGGTTACGTGTCGTGTTGTAGCACATTAAGCAGCCCCATATAACAAAACACTACACCCACAGTTACATATTAGCGCTACACTACAAATATATGATAACATATGCCTGTATTTAAGGAAATCTCATTCTCTTTTTTAACTCCCCATGCTGTCTATCTGCTCAGATTTTGCCTGAAATTCATAAAAGACAGCATGGAGATACTTTCTCAAGAACCACAATTATCAGTATTTTTCCACTTTTAAAAATAAATACAGACCGGAAAATAAATGGGTTTTTTTGTCTGTATTTATCTGTAAAAATCAGTAAAAACTGAAAACTGGGAGCCTTAATTTTAAGCAGATAACACTGGGGTCAAAGATGGTCCTCCGAACATGTTTTTAAATTTTACTAATCTTCCTATAGTGGATGCGGCGCGGGCCCCCAAGGTTTCTTTATGTAAGGCCCAATTACATTTTTTTGTGAACCACATTCCTAGATATTTATATAAGGTTACCACCTCCACCATCTTACTGCCCAATAAGCACTTATACGCTTTTGTGTTTTCCCCAACGGCAACTATTTTTGTTTTTTCCAAATTAACCTTTAGGTCATTAGACACACAATACCTGTTAAATCTTTCATATTTTCTCTGTAGTCCCACCTGAGTCAAATCTACTAAAATGGTCAGGTGGTTTGCATAGAGGGGGCATGATACAGACGAGGAGGGACGCGGGCTCTCTTCCATATAGAACGAGGTGGAAAATGATATACACTTAAAATTGTGCATTCTGAGGGTGAACTGTATGCTATGATGGGATATAAGTTTCCTGACTTTTTCTCTTGTGTATTCGTGGAATTATGTAAATAATATTACTACAGTCTAGACCCTTCAATTCCTGGACTACAACAAAATTCACTATAACAGTTGATTATCTCATTCTGTTTGCTTGTTGCATAAACAATGGTGTCACTGCCATATGATTAGCTGCATTACCCTTTACTTCCTTAAGGTCTCCGCATGATGCGGAAGTGTATGCGTACATCTTTTTCCGTGACCCGTACAACTGCAACGATGATCTTCGCCAGCGACTCCGTGTTGACTAACCGCACCCGTTGTGTCCTCTCTCCATCTTCAGGTTCCAAGACGAGACCGGTTACATCATCTACCCCCAGATTGGAGACCGGCTGGACCTGATCTGCCCGCGCTCCGTGCCGCTCGGCCCCTACTCCACGGAGGAGTACGAGTACTACAAACTGTACCTGGTGCAAACGTTGGAGCAGGTGGAGCAGTGCGAGATCCTACGCACACCCAACCTGCTGCTCACCTGCGACCGGCCCCAGCATGACATGCGCTTCACCATCAAGTTTCAGGAGTACAGCCCCAACCTCTGGGGCCATGAGTTCAAGACCAACCACGACTACTACATCATCAGTAAGTCAAGGGGGCTGTTGGGGCTATTATTGTAATGTGGGGGTGGCGGGAGCATTCTCCGACATGCTGGAGGGGAGATGTGGGGTCTTGTTTGTTTCTCCAACAGGGACAGCAACGCAGGGCGGAGGTCGCCCTAAAGTTCCTTCTCGGAAGGGACATGGATAACCGTGTTGACCAATGGTGCATTGTGCTGCTGATCTTTTTATGTACCTTTAACTTGCACTTGGCACTTGAATGGACTTGATTGTCTAAATAAAGTATTTTCTCTCTCTCTGGTGTTGACCAATGGCATTGGCCAAAAGCATTAACCAATTGCGTTGGCCCATGGCCTAGACCAATAGTGTTGACCAATGATGTTTACGAAAGACGGGAAGAGGTTGAATATATCCTACTGGAACCATGTTAGGCCTGCGATGAGGGTCCTAATGCCACAGTGGCACGGCATACCCTTAGTAAGGAACACATACATGTCCCAGTGACCCCTGACTGACCTCAGCAGAGGGATGGTGGCATCAGATGCTTGGCTGGTGTTGGACCAGCCATGCTAATGAGTTTCTTGTGGCCAATGTCACTTCCTGTTTGATCCCTCCCAAGTCTCTGCTCTTCTGTTGCCCACTTGGCACACTCTAAGGAGTAGGAAGAAGGGTGACTTTTGGTGGAACCGGTGGCAGCGAGGGTGACTCTGTCATTTTCTTTTCTCTGCCACCAAGATGCCCCAGGGTGTGTTTGCGCCACTCTTACACACTGGGGTCCACCTCGATGGCCTTGATGTCTTTCTTGAAGCAGTGAGTGAGACACACTCTGGGCATTAGTGTAATATGCAAACCTAAACTCACAACACACCAGAATCTTCCATGACACACAAAAGAACAAACACGAGCAAATACCATGATTTTAATTCACAAACACACACTGGAGAAATTCACACAGAAGCACTTCACCATGCATGCTGTACCTACAAGTAGCACAGAATTGTAACTCAAAACTCAAGTATACTTTTCCAAAGGCACACACTGTACAGCCGCACTATACACGTTCACAACATCATGCAACAGCACGCCAACGCAGTTAAACTACACAGATTCACCACGCAACATGCACACAAAACTTCACTATTCCCTCTCTCATTTCCCATAACACAACAGCAGCACAGAGCAACACGTGGACGCACTCGAATACACAAACATCAAAGGCTGCACACATATCAAAGCACTGCCAACTATCTCTTAAACCACACCAACTCGTTTCACACAAATGTACCAAACACACATTATGTCGCAGCCAGACAAGCAGCAAACATGTATCACACCACACAAACACAAACATGACAAACACAGAAGCAAACATCGCTTTCTCTTCGTCTGTTTGCCACACACACTTTCTCTGCTTTCTGAAATATACACATGCATGTGCACACACAAACACACACACACACACACATACACACACACACATCGAATGACATTTTCATTTCAGGGTTTTGGATGACTTTATCCTCACCCCACGCCCAACTCATTCCCACCTTGCCAAACTCCTGTGGCCCTGCTTTAATCCCCTGCTCCCCAGTCCTCTGCCTGCCTTTGCTTTTGTGCTTTTTAATATCATCAGACGCTGGCCGCGCCAGCTTTACCTTGTACTGCCCTGCAGCTCATCCGTTATGGGATATGTTATTGTGCTGGCTTATTCTACTCTTCTGAGCCTGGGGCTCCAGACCTACATGAAGCAACACAAAGTAGACACTTCTCCTCCCATAATGTGCGCAAAAAGTTGAAAGGAAATCAGGAGATGAATTTGGCTGCAAAAAGTTCACTTTTGTTACATCAGCATGTCTCACCAGTCATGTGCCGAAACTTGTCAACCTCCCAGCCCTAACCAGAGGTTCATGTTTTGGTGCTAGGATGAATTTCACAAGGAGACGTTTTGTGCTAGAACATGTTGACCAGTCATCATGCAGCGTTGCGTAATTTCACATTTTGCCTCTGGATCCACTCTCACATGAACAATTCTGTGCCGAAACATGTTGACCACTCCACCTATCTCAGAACTGATGTTAAGATCCTCATGAAGGAGCGTACACAATATGGCAGCCGGAGATCTAAAGTCACATTGTTCCACACTTACTTACCCTGGGCTCGGACACCTAGGGGGCATATTATCAACGATTAGCGATATTTATCGCTAACGATGCTTAGCAATGAATTTTTTACTGCAAAGCATCGCCGGAAATTATCGCAGAGATAACTTGCTATTAGCAAGGTTTATCTCAGAAGTGATAAAAATCCTCGCGCTAACTGCCAAATGAGAGATTATCGCTGGAAAACGAACGATAATCTCTCGAAGTTTGGCGTTAGCTTGATGATAGGGGCTCACAAACTTAGCCATGATATCCACCTTCCATAGGATATCATGACTAAGTCAGGAAACTACCAGGTGTAAAAAAAAGCAGTGCTAACCGCGGTTAGCGCTGCTTTTTTTTATCACTAACAGGGTTAGCGAAATCCTTGATAATAGGAGAAATGTCGCTTAACAACATTTCTCCTATTATTTTTCTCTGGAACGCCCCCTTTGCATCTCATTAGAGATGCAAGGGGAAGCGTAGAGAAAAAGGGAGCTAGCATGTGAATGTGCGTGTTAGCACCCTGTTGCTGATAGGGAGATAATTTTATCTCCGCTTTCTAGGCTTTTAAAGCCAAAAAAGCGGAGATAAATCCCTTGATAATATGCCCCCTAGTTCTTGACGCAGTTTGTGGTGGTGTCCCGTTTTGGCATTGAAACAAGCTTTTTTGCTTTCTTCAGTCACATATATTATCCAAGTTATGGTGCTTCATCAGGTTCATATGTTTTCTGCATAAGCTAAAAGCCCTCCGAACCCACAGCAGCTGCTGGTTCATGTAGACATTGAAGTCCATTGGCGAAAGCCATGATGTATTTTTCGTTGTCAAAACATGCCTTGCTCTCTACTTTCAACAGGTGTGCATACTGTGCCTCCCAGTTTACTTTCAAACATAGTTCTATGCCCATCAATAACTTTACCTGCTAGACAACTCCGTCTTGCCACATAGGTTGGGCTTCACCTGCAGAAGCCGCATGCAGAAACTTGCTAAGCCACCCACCTACAGCAGGGCGTCCTGCTCAACAACACATTGGCCTCCATCAGCACTATGCTGACCACCCCCACCTGCAACATAGGGATGTGCTTCACCACTCAGTGGGGTTTGGATTTTCCCTGGGGACTTTCAGTTTCCCTGTGCGCAGCTGGTTGCCGAAACATGTTGACAGCTGCCCTGAGAGAAGCTTCAGCAGGGCAGGCACTTCACTTACTGTTGCTTGCAGACCGAGGGCACAGAGAGGGACAGGCTACGGCTGTGGAAAGTAGGACATTCTTCCACGGGGGTAGACTGGCTGCCACTGAGGAAGGGTGGTCCTTCTTAGGGAGGGACAGGCTGGCACTGAGGACCAGTTTTTAATTATTTTTTTATTTTATAATAGGTATAACTTCTTAAGGAGGGACAGGCTGGGGCTGTGGCGAGAGATCCCTGCCAGAGTGCTCTTACACGGGTCTCCTCCACAGGGACAGGATGGGGCTCTGGAGAGATGTTGCACAGGGATGGTATGCTGGGGCTGCACAGGGACAGGCTGGGGCTGCGGGCGATGTTGCATAGAGATGGTAGGATGGGGCTGCAAAGGGACAGTCTGGGGCTGCGGGAAGATGTTGCATAGAAAGGGACAGGCTAGGGCTGCGGAGAGATGTTGCATAGGGAGGGTCAGTCTGGGGCTACAGGGAAATGTTGCATAGGGAGGGACAGTCTGGCGCTGCGGAGAGATGTTGCATAGGGAGGGACAGGCTGGGGCTGCGGAGAGATGTTGCAAAGGGAGGGACAGTCTGGGACTGCGGGGAGATGTTGCATAGGGAGAGACAGGCTGGGGCTACGGAGAGATGTTGCATTGGGTGGGACAGGCTGGGGCTGCAGAGAGATGTTGCATAGGGTGGGACAGGCTGGGGCTGCGGGGATATTTTGCATAGGGAGGGACAGGCTGGGGCTGCGGAGAGATGTTATATAGAGAGGGACAGTCTGGGGCTGCGGAGAGATGTTGCATAGGGAGGGACAGTCTGGGGCTGCGGAGAGATGTTGCATAGGGAGGGACAGCCTGGGGCTGCGGAGAGATGTTGCATAGGGAGGGACCGGCTGGGGCTGCGAAGAGATGCTGCAAAGGGAGGGAAAGTCTGGGGCTGCGGGGAGATGTTGCATAGGGAGGGACAGGCTGGGGCTGCGGAGAGATGTTGCATAGGGAGGAACAGGCTGAGGCTGCACAGGGACAGGCTGGGGCTGCGGGCGATGTTGCATAGAGATGGTAGGATGGGGCTGCAAAGGGACAGTCTGGGGCTGCGGGAAGATGTTGCATAGAAAGGGACAGGCTAGGGCTGCGGAGAGATGTTGCATAGGGAGGGTCAGTCTGGGGCTACAGGAAAATGTTGCATAGGGAGGGACAGTCTGGGGCTGCGGAGAGATGTTGCATAGGGAGGGACAGGCTGGGGCTGCGGAGAGATGTTGCAAAGGGAGGGACAGTCTGGGACTGCGGGGAGATGTTGCATAGGGAGGGACAGGCTGGGGCTACGGAGAGATGTTGCATTGGGTGAGACAGGCTGGGGCTGCAAAGAGATGTTGCATAGGGAGGGACAGGCTGTGGATGCGAAGAGATGTTGCATAGGGAGGGACATTCTGGGGCTGCGGAGAGATGTTGCATAGGGAGGGACAGTCTGGGGCTGCGGAGAGATGTTGCATAGGGTGGGACAGGCTGGGGCTGCGGGGATATTTTGCATAGGGAGGGACAGGCTGGGGTTGCGGAGAGATGTTGCATAGAGAGGGACAGTCTGGGGCTGCGGAGAGATGTTGCATAGGGAGGAACAGTCTGGGGCTGCGGAGAGATGTTGCATAGGGAGGGACAGTCTGGGGCTGCGGAGAGATGTTGCATAGGGAGGGACAGCCTGGGGCTGCGGAGAGATGTTGCATAGGGAGGGACGGGCTGGGGCGGCGGAAAGATGCTGCAAAGGGAGGGAAAGTCTGGGGCTGCGGGGAGATGTTGCATAGGGAGGGACAGGCTGGGGCTGCGGAGAGATGTTGCACAGGGTGGGACAGGCAGGTGCTGCAGGGATATTTTGCATAGAGCGGGACAGGCTGGGGCTGCGTCGAGATGTTGCATAGGGAGGGTAGGCTGGGGCTGCACAGGGACAGGCGGGGCTGCACAGGGACAGGCTGGGGCTGCACAGGGACAGGCTTGGGCTGCACAGGGACAGGCTGGGGCTGCACAGGGACAGTCTGGGGCTGCGGAGAGATGTTGCATAGGGAGGGACAGGCTGAAGCTGTGGAGAGATGTTGCACAGGGAGGGTAGGCTGGGGCTGCGGAGAGATGTTGCAAAGGGAGGGACAGTCTGGGACTGCGGGGAGATGTTGCATAGGGAGGGACATTCTGGGGCTGCGGAGAGATGTTGCATAGGGAGGGACAGTCTGGGGCTGCGGAGAGATGTTGCATAGGGTGGGACAGGCTGGGGCTGTGGGGATATTTTGCATAGGGAGGGACAGTCTGGGGCTGCGGAGAGATGTTGCATAGGGAGGAACAGTCTGGGGCTGCGGAGAGATGTTGCATAGGGAGGGACAGTCTGGGGCTGCGGAGAGATGTTGCATAGGGAGGGACAGCCTGGGGCTGCGGAGAGATGTTGCATAGGGTGGGACAGGCAGGTGCTGCAGGGATATTTTGCATAGGGAGGGACGGGCTGGGGCGGCGGAGAGATGCTGCAAAGGGAGGGAAAGTCTGGGGCTGCGGGGAGATGTTGCATAGGGAGGGACAGGCTGGGGCTGCGGAGAGATGTTGCATAGGGTGGGACAGGCAGGTGCTGCAGGGATATTTTGCATAGAGAGGGACAGGCTGGGGCTGCGGAGAGATGTTGCATAGGGAGGGTAGGCTGGGGCTGCACAGGGACAGGCGGGGCTGCACAGGGACAGGCTGGGGCTGCACAGGGACAGTCTGGGGCTGCGGAGAGATGTTGCATAGGGAGGGACAGGCTGAAGCTGTGGAGAGATGTTGCACAGGGAGGGTAGGATGGGGCTGAGGAGAGATGTTGCATAGGGAGGGACAGGCTGGGACTGCGGAGAGATGTTGCATAGGGAGGGACAGTCTGGGGCTGCGGAGAGATGTTGCATAGGGAGGGACAGCCTGGGGCTGCGGAGAGATGTTGCACAGGGAGGGACAGTCTGGGGCTGCGGAGAGATGTTGCATAGGGAGGGACAGTCTGGGGCTGCGGAGAGATGTTGCATAAGGAGGGACAGCCTGGGGCTGCGGAGAGATGTTGCATAGGGAGGGACAGGCTGGGGATGCGGAGAGATGCTGCAAAGGGAGGGAAAGTCTGGGGCTGCGGGGAGATGTTGCATAGGGAGGGACAGGCTGGGGCTGCGGAGAGATGTTGCATTGGAAGGGACAGGCTGGGGCTGCGGAGATATGTTGCATAGGGTGGGACAGGCTGGGGCTGCGGGGATATTTTGCATAGGGAGGGACATGCTGGGGCTGCGGAGAGATGTTGCATAGTAGGGTAGGCTGGGGCTGCACAGGGACAGGCGGGGCTGCACAGGGACAGGCTGGGGCTGCACAGGGACAGGCTGGGGCTGCACAGGGACAGGCTGGGGCTGCACAGGGACAGGCTGGGGCTGCACAGGGACAGGCAGGGGCTGCAGAGAGATGTTGCACAGGGAGGGACAGGCTGGGGCTGCAGAGAGATGTTGCACAGGGAGGGACAGGCTGGGGCTGCGGAGAGATGTTGCATAGGGAGGGTAGGCTGGGGCTGCACAGGGACAGGCTGGGGCTGCACAGGGACCGGCTGTGGCTGCACAGGGACATGCGGGGCTGCACAGGGACAGGCTTGGGCTGCACAGAGACAGGCATGGGCTGCACAGGGACAGGCTGGGGCTGCACAGGGACATGCTGGGGCTGCAGAGAGACGTTGCATAGGGAGGGACAGTCTGGGGCTGCGGGGAGATGTTGCATAGGGAGGGACAGGCTAGGGCTGTGGAGAGATGTTGCATAGGGAGGGACAGCTTGGGGCTGCGTAGAGATGTTGCATATGGAGGGACAGTCTGGGGCTGGGGAGAGATGTTGCATAGGGTGGGACAGTCTGGGGCTGCGGGGAGATGTTGCATAGGGAGGGACAGTCTGGGGCTGCGGAGATATGTTGCATAGGGAGGGACAGTCTGGGGCTGCGGCTAGATGTTGCATAGGGAGGGACAGTCTGGGGCTGCAGAGAGATGTTGCATAGGGAGGGACAGTCTGGGGCTGCGGAGAGATGTTGCATAGGGAGGGACAGTCTGGGGCTGCGGAGAGATGTTGCATAGGGAGGGACAGGCTGGGGCTGCGGGGAGATGTTGCATAGGGAGGGACAGGCTGGGGCTGCGGAGAGATGTTGCACAGGGAGGGACAGGCTGGGGCTGTGGAGAGATGTTGCACAGGGAGGGTAGGCTGGGGCTGCACAGGGACAGGCTGGGGCTGCACAGGGACAGGCTGGGGCTGCACGGGGACAGGCTGGGGCTGCACGGGGACAGGCTGGGGCTGCACAGGGACAGGCTGGGGCTGCACAGCGACAGGCAGGGGCTGCAGAGAGAAGTTGCACAGGGAGGGACAGGCTGGGGCTGTGGAGAGATGTTGCATAGGGAAGGACAGGCTGGGGCTGCGGAGAGATGTTGCATAGGGAGGGTAGGCTGGGGCTGCACAGGGACAGGCTGTGGCTGCACAGGGACAGGCGGGGCTGCACAGGGACAGGCTGGGGCTGCACAGGGACAGGCTGGGGCTTCACAGGGACAGACAGGGGCTGCACAGGGACAGGCAGGGGCTGCACAGGGACGGGCTGGGGCTGCACAGGGACGGGCTGGGGCTGCACAGGGACAGGATGGGGCTGCACAGGGACAGGCAGGGGCTGCACAGGGACAGGCAGGGTCTGCACAGGGACAGGCTGGGGCTGCACAGGGACAGGCTGGGGCTGCACAGGGACAGGCAGGGGCTGCACAGGGACAGGCTGGGCTGCACAGGGACAGGCTGGGGCTGCACAGGGACAGGCTGGGGCTGCACAGGGACAGGCAGGGGCTGCAGAGAGATGTTGCACAGGGAGGGACAGGCTGGGGCTGCGGAGAGATGTTGCATAGGGAGGGTAGGCTGGGGCTGCAGAGAAATGTTGCATAGGGAAGGACAGGCTGGGGCTGCGGAGAGATGTTGCATAGGGAGGGTAGGCTGGGGCTGCACAGGGACAGGCTGGGGCTGCACAGGGACAGGCTGTGGCTGCACAGGGACAGGCGGGGCTGCACAGGGACAGGCTGGGGCTGCACAGGGACAGGCAGGGGCTGCACAGGGACGGGCCAGGGGCTGCACAGGGACGGGCTGGGGCTGCACAGGGACAGGCAGGGGCTGCACAGGGACAGGCTGGGGCTGCACAGGGACAGACTGTGGCTGCACAGGGACAGGCTGGGGCTGCACAGGGACAGGCTGGGGCTGCACAGGGACAGGCTGGGGCTGCACAGGGACAGGCTGGGGCTGCACAGGGACAGGCTGGGGCTGCACAGGGACAGGCAGGGGCTGCACAGGGACAGGCTGGGGCTGCACAGGGACAGGCAGGGGCTGCAGAGAGATGTTGCACAGGGAGGGACAGGCTGGGGCTGCGGAGAGATGTTGCATAGGGAGGGTAGGCTGGGGCTGCGGGGAGATGTTGCACAGGGAGGGACAGGCTGCGGCTGCGGAGAGATGTTGCATAGGGAGGGTAGGCTGCGGCTGCGGAGAGATGTTGCATAGGGAGGATAGGCTGGGGCTGCGGAGAGATGTTGCATAGGGAGGGTAGGCTGGGGCTGCACAGGGACAGGCTGGGGCTGCACATGGACAGGCTGGCGCTGCACAGGGACAGGCTGGGGCTGCACAGGGACTGGCTGGGGCTGCACAGGGACTGGCTGGGGCTGCACAGGGACAGGCAGGGGCTGCACAGGGACAGGCTGGGGCTGCACAGGGACAGGCTGGGGCTGCACAGGGACAGGCTGGGGCTGCACAGGGACAGGCAGGGGCTGCAGAGAGATGTTGCACAGGGAGGGACAGGCTGGGGCTGCGGAGAGATGTTGCATAGGGAGGGTAGGCTGGGGCTGCGGGGAGATGTTGCACAGGGAGGGACAGGCTGGGGCTGCGGAGAGATGTTGCATAGGGAGGGTAGGCTGGGGCTGCACAGGGACAGGCTGGGGCTGCACAGGGACAGGCTGGGGCTGCACAGGGACAGGCTGGGGCTGCACAGGGACAGGCAGGGGCTGCACAGGGACAGGCTGGGGCTGCACAGGGACAGGCTGGGTCTGCACAGGGACAGGCAGGGGCTGCAGAGAGATGTTGCACAGGGAGGGTAGGCTGGGGCTGCGGGGAGATGTTGCACAGGGAGGGACAGGCTGGGGCTGCGGAGAGATGTTGCATAGGGAGGGTAGGCTGGGGCTGCACAGGGACAGGCTGGGGCTGCACAGGGACAGGCTGGGGCTGCACAGGGACAGGCTGGGGCTGCACAGGGACAGGCAGGGGCTGCAGAGAGATGTTGCACAGGGAGGGACAGGCTGGGGCTGCGGAGAGATGTTGCATAGGGAGGGTAGGCTGGGGCTGCGGGGAGATGTTGCAAAGGGAGGGTAGGCTGGGGCTGCGGAGAGATGTTGCACAGGGAGGGACAGGCTGGGGCTGCGGAGAGATGTTGCACAGGGAGGGACAGGCTGGGGCTGCGGAGAGATGTTGCATAGGGAGGGTAGGCTGGGGCTGCGGGGAGATGTTGCAAAGGGAAGGACAGGCTGGGGCTGCGGAGAGATGTTGCATAGGGAGGGTAGGCTGGGGCTGCGGGGAGATGTTGCACAGGGAGGGACAGGCTGGGGCTGCGGAGAGATGTTGCATAGGGAGGGTAGGCTGGGGCTGCACAGGGACAGGCTGGGGCTGCACAGGGACAGGCTGGGGCTACACAGGGACAGGCTGGGGCTGCACAGGGACAGGCAGGGGCTGCACAGGGACAGGCTGGGGCTGCACAGGGACAGGCTGGGTCTGCACAGGGACAGGCAGGGGCTGCAGAGAGATGTTGCACAGGGAGGGTAGGCTGGGGCTGCGGGGAGATGTTGCACAGGGAGGGACAGGCTGGGGCTGCGGAGAGATGTTGCATAGGGAGGGTAGGCTGGGGCTGCACAGGGACAGGCTGGGGCTGCACAGGGACAGGCTGGGGCTGCACAGGGACAGGCTGGGGCTGCACAGGGACAGGCAGGGGCTGCAGAGAGATGTTGCACAGGGAGGGACAGGCTGGGGCTGCGGAGAGATGTTGCATAGGGAGGGTAGGCTGGGGCTGCGGGGAGATGTTGCAAAGGGAAGGACAGGCTGGGGCTGCGGAGAGATGTTGCATAGGGAGGGTAGGCTGGGGCTGCGGAGAGATGTTGCACAGGGAGGGACAGGCTGGGGCTGCGGAGAGATGTTGCACAGGGAGGGACAGGCTGGGGCTGCGGAGAGATGTTGCATAGGGAGGGTAGGCTGGGGCTGCGGGGAGATGTTGCAAAGGGAAGGACAGGCTGGGGCTGCGGAGAGATGTTGCATAGGGAGGGTAGGCTGGGGCTGCGGGGAGATGTTGCACAGGGAGGGACAGGCTGGGGCTGCGGAGAGATGTTGCATAGGGAGGGTAGGCTGGGGCTGCACAGGGACAGGCTGGGGCTGCACAGGGACAGGCTGGGGCTGCACAGGGACAGGCAGGGGCTGCACAGGGACAGGCTGGGGCTGCACAGGGACAGGCTGGGGCTGCACAGGGACAGGCTGGGGCTGCACAGGGACAGGCTGGCGCTGCACATGGACAGGCTGGCGCTGCACAGGGACAGGCTGGGGCTGCACAGGGACAGGCTGGGGCTGCACAGGGACAGGCTGGTAGAGCCTTGCTTGGAGTCTGAAGCCTGCTTTCCTGGGCCAGGAGCTAATAATGCATCTAATATGAAAGCGCCGTTCTCTGGAAGAGCGGCCCGGGTCGCCTGGGAGGATCCGGGGTGGGGGCCAATGTTTCCTTGTCACATTCTCCTAGTTATAGCCCCCCAGGCACTGGAAGGCGTGTCGGGCTGAGTGTTAGTACAAGATTTCATTATAACACGGAGAGTGTCCCGGCTCCGCGGCTTGGAAAGGACATCACTGCCCCGCGCTCCCGGTCTCTTTTTCTGAGCGTTTCTCTCTCTCTCTCCCTCTCTCCCTCTCTCTATCTCTTTCTCTGTATCTCCCCTCTCCCTCTCTCTCTCTCTCTCTCCCCCTCTCTCTGTCTGTCTGTTTCTCTCTCGCTCTGTCTCTCCCCCTCTCGCTTTCTCTCTCTCCCTCTTTCTCTCTCTCTCTCTCTCTCTCTCTCTCTGTCTCTCCCTGTCTCTCCCTCCCACTCTCACCCTCTCCCTCTCTCTCGCTATGTATATGCTCACCCTTTCTCTTTCTCCCTTAAAGTCGCTCTGTCTAACATCCCTCTCTCTATATGTCTCCAGTTCTCTCTCTTTCCCTCTCTCTTTGTCTAACCCGGTCTCCCTTTCTCCCTCTCTGTCTGTCTCTGCCACTCTCCCTCGCTCTGTCTCTCCCCCTTTCTCTTTCTCTCTCTCCCCTTCTCTCCCCCTTTCTCTCCGTCTGTCTCTTTCTCACTCTCTCTCTCCCTCTCGCTCTCCCTCTGTCGCTACCTTTTCCTTCCTTCCTTCCTTAATTTTCCCCTTTCTATCTTTCTCTCTCTCTCTCTCTCTTCTCTTGCTTCCCTTTATTTCTGTCTCTTTCCCCTCTCTCTCCGTTTAGCTCCCTTCCTCTGTCTTTTCTCTCTCATCTTTTTTGCTCTCCTGTTCTCTAAACATTTCTCTATTTGCTTATTTTGCTCCCGCTTCCCCCTTTCTTCCCCGACCCCCCTCCTTTTCTCTGGCCCGTTCAGTCTATCCTCCGCTTTTCTCTTTCTTTCAATCTCCTCCTCTGCAGCTCACACGTTTCTAGGCACTGCACATAATAACAATTAAGTATTCTCTCCCAGATCTAGGTCTCTCCATCTCTCCCTTCGTGATTCTTCCCTCTCCTTTTCCCTCACTTGTTTCTTTGTCTGTCCACTCAGCCCCTTCCCTCCTTCAGTTCTTTTCTTCTCCTCTGTCCCTTGTTTTTCATTCTTTCCCTCTCTCTCTCGTGCTCCTTTTTCCCTCACTCTTTCTCCCTCTTCTTCGACCTCTCGTCTTCTTCTCCCGGTCTATTCTTTCCCTCCCCGGCCCCTCACACTTCCCCCTCGCCCATTTCTATGTCACTGCACTGAAGAATGGTGGGGTGACCTCCCCTCTCTTCTCCTTCTTCCTTCGCCCTCCACACCTCTCCTCCCCCTTCCTTCTCCTCTCTCTCTATCCCTTTACAATGTATCTCTCATGCTGGTCTCTCCTATATTCCCACCTTTGTTTTCATCTCTCTCCCTTAGTTCTCTCTCTCTGTCTCCCTGCACCCCACTTTCTCTGTCTCACGCACATTTGCATGCACCCCACTAAGAGTGGGGTACAGCCCCCCTTCTTCTCACTTTAGTTATTTCCCTCTCCCTCCCTTTTACCTCTTTTTCACGCCTGTCCTCTACCTCCCACCTTTATGTTTAATCCTTTCTGCCTCTTTCTCTGTCATACAGATTTACATGCACTTCCCAGAGCAATGGAGAAAGCCGAAGCACCCCCCTCCCCGCGCCCCTTTATGTTTCTCTTACTCCACCTATCTCTCCTTCCTTCCTCTCGCTCGCTTTTTTTCCCCTCCTTTCCCTTTTTCTTTCTTTTTTCCTTCCTTTCTTTCTTTCGTTCTGTCTTTCTTCCTTCCTTGCTTTCTTTCGTTTTTTTCATTCTTCCCTTCTTTCTTTCTTTCTTCCTTCCTTTGTTTCTTTCTTCCTTTCTTCCTTCCTTTCTCTCTTCCTTCTTTCTTTCTTCCTGTCTCTCTTTTTCTTTCATTCTTTCTTTCTCTCGTTTTCTTTCTTCCTTCCTTCCTTTCTGTCTTTCTTTCTTTCTTTCTTTTCATTCTTTCTTTCTTTTATTCTGTCTTTCTTTCTTTTCATTCTTTCTTTCTTTCTTTCTTTCCTCTTACCCCCCTATCTAACCCTCTGCTTCTTTCTCTCCACCTTTCCCTTCCTGTGTCTCTCTTTCACCCCCTCTCTCTACCCCCCCTCCCGCACACACACATTTCCATCCACTCCACAGTACAATGAAGAACAGTCAATTCCCCATTTCTCACAGATTGAGGCTGCAATCATTTCATTATAAAGTGCAAAATGTCTAATTATCTTGGTGATTGCGAGGGGGAAAAACCGAGAAAGCACATAATATTGAAATGAATAGTTCAGATTCTTGAATACGGAAATAACTTGATTAGGGCTGGGGATCCGGTGTGCGTTGTCTGGCAGAGCACGAAAGACGCAGTTGTGTTTGTGTGCTGTACACATGTACCCTTGGATGGAAAGGAAAGGGAGGGCACGCTGGCCCCTGTGGCGGAAAGAGAGAGGCCCACTTCAGCCCTTGTGGCATAGAGCATGGTGCCAATTTGAAAAGTGGGCATGTTCCACTTGAAAAAAATGGACAATTTATTCTGAAGAAAAAAACAACAATTGTGATTCACTGTGAGAGACTAGCAGTGCCATCTTCTGCAATAACTGCTGAGAGGGTCGACGTTTAAAGAGAAGTCCTTTTTTATCCATTAATGGAGGTTCATCTGGATTCAATCATCCACAATAAAACATGAGTCATACTGTTTGCAAAAATCAACAACGGGGTACAGGTGAAAGTGCAGATGGCGCTATGAGCAATGATGCTTAGTGAAAAAGTCCGTGCATTCATTTGAGTTCAAGGAGCAAGCAGTATTTCCAATTCCAAATTGTTTCTCAAAAAATCTGTGAGCTTTAAAGAATGTCAACGTTTCAACCGCTACTGTCAAAAGTGGACTTCTTCAGGACACAGAAGTGGGGATAAATCCATTTGGAAAAGGCCACCGTTAACATAAGTTAGGGGTTCCTTGAGAGTAAAATTATGAACTACTTAGCCACAATTGGCCAATGAGTTACATATACAATAATTGCATTGTTTCTCTCAGAGTTAATGATTATTTCAAGAAAATGTTCCCATACACAGGTCGCTCTGCCGAAAGACCCAGTGTCAGCACGGATCCCTGACAAAATAGGATTCCTTCATCAGTCCATGACAGTGGGCAGAGACCATGGCCGCATAAACCAGCTACTGTCACAGATAATGAGCGAGCATGGTGTCTGTGCCAACTTCTCTTAGGAGCATGGTGCCAACGTCAGCCCCTGTAAGAGTGTTTGGCGACATTACCGATCACATACACCGCACTCGTATCATTCCTGGCAGAGTATAATGCCACCAGCAGCCCTGCAGAAACATTCTGTGAAGTATTTACCCCTGGCAGAGAAGCTCTGCATGTTGTGGTGCCAAATAATTCTCTCACAGAGGTGTTCTTCGGCTCTAGGTCGCACAGGCTGAGATGCTCTGCTGATTGTGGTGCCACATAATTCTCTCACAGAGGTGTTCTTCGGCTCTAGGTCCCACAGGCTGAGATGCTCTGCTGAATGTCGTGCCACATAATTCTCTCAAAGAGGTGTTCTACGGCTCTAGGTCCCACAGGCTGAGATGCTCTGCTGATTGTGGTGCCACATAATTCTCTCAAAGAGGTGTTCTTCGGCTCTAGGTCTCAGAGGCTGAGATGCTCTGCTGATTGTCGTGCCACATAATTCTCTCAAAGAGGTGTTCTTCGGCTCTAGGTCTCAGAGGCTGAGATGCTCTGCTGATTGTGGTGCCACATAATTCTCTCACAGAGGTGTTCTTCGGCTCTAGGTCCCACAGGCTGAGATGCTCTGCTGATTGTGGTGCCACATAATTCTCTCACAGAGGTGTTCTACGGCTCTTGGTCCCAATGGTTGAGATGCTCTGCTGATTGTGGTGCTACATAATTCTCTCAAAGAGGTGTTCTTCAGAACAAGGTGCCCCAGGCAGAGATGTTCTGCATATTGTGGTGCCACATAATTCTCTCAAATAGGTGTTCTTCAGGACAGGGTGCCCGCCCTGGCAGGGATGCTATGCAGATTGTGGTGCTACACAGTTATCTCACAGAGATGTTCTACGGCTCTTGGTCCCACAGGCTGAGATGCTCTGCTGATTGTGGTGCCACATAATTCTCTCACAGAGGTGTTCTACGGCTCTTGGTCCCAATGGTTGAGAAGCTCTGCTGATTGTGGTGCCACATAATTCTCTCACAGAGGTGTTCTTCGGCTCTAGGTCCCACAGGCTGAGATGCTCTGCTGATTGCGGTGCCACATAATTCTCTCACAGAGGTGTTCTACGGCTCTTGGTCCCAATGGTTGAGATGCTCTGCTGATTGTGGTGCTACACAGTTATCTCACAGAGATGTTCTTCAGCACAAGGTGCCCCAGACTGAGATGCTCTGCTGATTGTGGTGCCACATAATTTTCTTCAAAGAGGTTTACTTCAGGACAAGGTGCCCCAGGCCGAGATGCTCTGCAGATTGTGGTGCCCACACTGCCCGCGCAGAGATGTTCTTTATACTCTGGTAACCACAGCGGTGCCTGGCAGGATAAGGTGCCCTCCCCTGCAGAGAGATTCTGCAGGATAAAGTTAGGGCTGCTGCTATCAGTGATGCAGTCCATGCCCAGAGGCCGAGGGTGCCAGCCTGCACCAGCTGTAATGTCATTCCCAGGTGCCCCGCGTGGCCTGGCTCTTCTGGGGAGCGAGGCAGTGCCCACGCGTGCCCTGACACATGCCCAACCCAGCGAGGCTGCACGAGAGGCTGGATAACGGGACTCTGCCACAGACAGCGCCTAGGTGGACTACTCTGGGAGCTACAACTTCAGCCTGAGTCACACATGCAACCTCTGGGGGTATTAGCGGGAGGGAGAAAAGAGAAGAAGGGAATATGAAGGAGAGAGCACGAATGAAGAACAGAGGCAGGGAGAGAAAAGGGACAACGGGGGTGGATAGAGAAGAAGTGGGAGACAAGGGCAACAATATAGGAAACAAAGAGATGAGAGGGAGGAAGAAGGGGAGAGAGAAACGAGGAGAAAAGTAGAAAATGTAAAGGTGAGCACGGAGAACGGGAGAAGAATTTTAAAATGGAGAAAATATATAAGGACGAGTGAGGAGTCAGTGGAAATGTACAGGGAGGCACGAGAGAGAGGAAAAGAATAGGGGGGTGAGAGTAAAAGGGACAGGGGTTAGAGTAGCGAGGGGTGGAGAGAGGAAAGCGGGGAGAGAAGTAGAAAGAGAGACGTGGAAGCAGGGGTGGGTGCGGCTCTGGTGAGTGCCGCAGGTGCAGTGGCACCGGCGCCCGTGTCCATGCGCGCGAGGGGCAACTGCGCCGCAGGTAAGAGAGCCTTTTAGGGTCGAGACGGACAGTGGGGGCAGCACATGGGGCCGTCTCCTTTGCTTGCGGCGGGGCTCTTGTCCCCTTATAACAGCACAGGATACGGTGCCCGCACCAGCCCCTGGGCATGCAGGGTGTGTAGAGTGCGGTGCCCGCAGCAGCCCCTGGGCATGCAGGGTGTGTAGAGTGCGGTGCCCGCAGCAGCCCCTGGCAGGGAGGCTGTACAGACCGCGGTGCCCGCACCAGCCCCTGGGCATGCAGGTTGTGTAGAGTGCGGTGCCCGCAGCAGCCCCTGGCAGGGAGGCAGTACAGACCGCGGTGCCCGCACCAGTCCCTGGGCATGCAGGTTGTGTAGAGTGCGGTGCCCGCAGCAGCCCCTGGCAGGGAGGCAGTACAGACCGCGGTACCCGCAGCAGCCCCTGGCAGGGAGGCTGTACAGACCGCGGTGCCCGCACCAGCCCCATGGCATGCAGGGTGTGTAGAGTGCGGTGCCCGCAGCAGCCCCTGGCAGGGAGGCTGTACAGCCCGCGGTGCCCGCAGCAGCCCCTGGCAGGGAGGCTGTACAGACCGCGGTGCCCGCACCAGCCCCATGGCATGCAGGGTGTGTAGAGTGCGGTGCCCGCAGCAGCCCCTGGCAGGGAGGCTGTACAGCCCGCGGTGCCCGCAGCAGCCCCTGGCAGGGAGGCTGTGCAGACCGCGGTGCCCGCAGCAGCCCCTGGCAGGGAGGCTGTGCAGCCCACGGTGCCCGCATTAGCCCCTGGCAGCGGTATTAAGCAGTATATTGTACTGTCAGCAAAGCGAATCCTTTATTTATTGTTTTAATAATGTGCAGCCCGGCTGCGTCTGCGGTCCCTCCGGCCCTGAGAGAACATTGGAGTTTGTCTTGTGTGCAGATGTGCGAGCACACCAGTCCCCTCTCTCCGTGACCCTGTGCGCGCGCCCGCACTCACGTGCACACACATGTACACACGTAGAAACACAGGGACACGCCTTCACGCGCACACCCACAGATGTCACACACATGCACGTTACTCCTCCAGGCACATCGCAGCTCCACCTACAAACTGCCTCACTCACATGCACACCACACACAACCCCACACACAACATACAAATTCAGAACGCACAGACACACAACGTGCATAGATGCACGCACCCAGAGAAAACGCACACACGAAGCACCCACACGAACACAACATGCACACACCGCGGGGACACTTAACTTGCACAACAGAAACACACATGAAGGACGGTTACTTGCAACTCTCGTGACCTGACACCCCCTTTCTAGTGCCTCAGTCATGACACTCACTTCCGGGGCCTCAGTCCTTACCTGACACTAACCTCCAGGGCCTCAGTCCTGACCTGACACTCACTTCCAGGGCCTCAGTCCTGACCTGACACTCCCCTCCAGGGCTTCAGTCCTGACACTCACCTCCAGGGCCTCAGTCCTGACCTGACACTCACCTCCAGGGTCTGAGTCCTAACCTGACACTCACTTCCAGGGCCTCAGTCCTGACCTGACACTCACTTCCAGGGTTTCAGTCCTGACCTGACACTCACTTCCGGGGCCTCAGTCCTGACCTGACACTCACCTCCAGGGCCTCAGTCCAGACCTGACACTCACCTCCAGGGTCTCAGTCCTGACCTGACACTCACTTCCAGGGCCTCAGTCCTGGCCTGATACTCACCTCCAGGGCCTCAGTCCTAACCTGACACTCACTTCCGGGGCCTCAGTCCTGACCTGACACTCACCTCCAGGGCCTCAGTCCTAACCTGACACTCACTTCCAGGGCCTCAGTCCTGGCCTGATACTCACCTCCAGGGCCTCAGTCCTAACCTGACACTCACTTCCGGGGCCTCAGTCCTGACCTGACACTCACCTCCAGGGCCTCAGTCCTAACCTGACACTCACTTCCAGGGCCTCAGTCCTGACCTGACACTCACTTCCAGGGTCTCAGTCCTGACCTGACACTCACTTCCGGGGCCTAAGTCCTGACCTGACACTCACCTCCAGGGCCTCAGTCCAGACCTGACACTCACCTCCAGGGTCTCAGTCCTGACCTGACACTCACTTCCAGGGCCTTAGTCCTGACCTGACACTCACTTCCAGGGCCCTAGTCCTGACCTGACACTCACCTCCGGGGCCTCAGTTCTGGCCTGACACTCACTTCCAGGGCCTTAGTCCTGACCTGACACTCACCTCCGGGGCCTCAGTTCTGGCCTGACACTCACCTCCAGGTCCTAAGTCCTGACACTCACCTCCAGGTCCTAAGTCCTGACACTCCCCTCCAGGTCCTAAGTCCTGACACTCACTTCCAAAGCCTCAGTCCTGACCTGACACTCACCTCCAGGTCCTAAGTCCTAACACTCACCTCCAGGGCCTCAGTTCTGACCTGACACTCACTTCCAGGGCCTCAGTCCTGACACTCACTTCCAGGGCCTCAGTCCTGACCTGACATTCACTTCCAGGGCCTCAGTTCTGACCTGACACTCACTTCCAGGGCCTCAGTCCTGAACTGACACTTCCCTCCAGGGCCTCAGTCCTTACCTGACACTAACCTACAGGGCCTCAGTACTGACCTGGCACTCACCTCCAGGGCTTCAGTCCTGACACTCACCTACAGGGCCTCCGTCCTGACCTGACACTTCCCTCCAGGGCCTCAGTCTTTACCTGACACTAACCTACAGGGCCTCAGCCCTGACCCGACACTCACTTCCAGGGCCTCAGTCCTGACCTGACACTCACCTCCAGGGCCTCAGTCCTGACCGGACACTCACCTCCAGGGCCTCAGTCCTGTCCTGACACTCACCTCCAGGGCCTCAGTCCTGACCTGACACTCACTTCCAGGGCCTCAGTCCTGACCTGACACTCCCTTCCGGGGCCTCAGTCCTGAACTGACACTTCCCTCCAGGGCCTTAGTCCTGATCTGACACTCACTTCCAGGGCCTCAGTCCTTACCTGACATTAACCTGAGGGTCTCAGTCCTGACCTGACACTCACTTCCAGGGCCTCAGTCCAGACCTGACACTCAGCTCCAGGGCCTCAGTCCTGACACTCACTTCCAGGGCCTCAGTCCTGTCCTGACACTCACTTCCAGGGCCTCAGTCCTGACCTGACACTCACTTCCAGGGCCTCAGTCCTGACCTGACACTCCCTTCCGGGTCAGTCCTGAACTGACATTTCCCTCCAGGGCCTTAGTCCTGATCTGACACTCACTTCCAGGGCCTCAGTCCTTACCTGACACTAACCTACAGGGCCTCAGTCCTGACCTGACACTCACTTCCAGGGCCTCAGTCCAGACCTGACACTCACCTCCAGGGCCTCAGTCCTGACACTCACTTCCAGGGCCTCAGTCCTGACCTGACACTCACCTCCAGGGTCTCAGTCCTGACCTGACACTCACCTCCAGGGCCCCAGTCCTGACACTCACTTCCAGGGCCTCAGTTATGACCTGACACTCACCTCCAGGGCCTCAGTCCAGACCTGACACTCACCTCCAGGGTCTCAGTCCTGACCTGACACTCACCTCCAGGGCCTCAGTCCTGACACTCATTTCCAGGGCCTCAGTCCTGACCTGACACTTACTTCCAGGGCTTCAGTCCTGACCTGACACTCACTTCCAGGGCCTCAGTCCTGTCCTGACACTCAGCTCCAGGGCCTCAGTCATGACACCTCACTTCCAGGGCCTCAGTCCTGACCTGACACTCTCCTCCAGGACCTCAGTCCAGACCTGACACTCACCTCCAGGGCCTCAGTCCTGAACTGACACTTCCCTCCAGGGCCTCAGTCCTTACCTGACACTAACCTACAGGGCCTCAGTACTGACCTGACACTCACCTCCAGGGCTTCAGTCCTGACACTCACCTACAGGGCCTCCGTCCTGACCTGACACTTCCCTCCAGGGCCTCAGTCTTTACCTGACACTAACCTACAGGGCCTCAGCCCTGACCCGACACTCACTTCCAGGGCCTCAGTCCTGACCTGACACTCACCTCCAGGGCCTCAGTCCTGACACTCATTTCCAGGGCCTCAGTCCTGACCTGACACTTACTTCCAGGGCCTCAGTCCAGACCTGACACTCACTTCCAGGGCCTCAGTCCTGTCCTGACACTCAGCTCCAGGGCCTCAGTCCTGACCTGACACTTACTTCCAGGGCCTCAGTCCTGACCTGACACTCACTTCCAGGGCCTCAGTCCTGTCCTGATACTCACCTCCAGGGCCTCAGTCCTGACACTCACTTCCAGGGCCTCAGTCCTGACCTGACACTCTCCTCCAGGGCCTCAGTCCAGACCTGACACTCACCTCCAGGGCCTCAGTCCTGACACTCACTTCCAGGTCCTCAGTCCTGACACTCACCTCCAGGGCCTCAGTCCTGACACTCACCTCCAGGGCCTCAGTCCTGGCCTGATACTCACCTCCGGGGCCTCAGTCCAGACCTGACACTCACCTCCAGGGCCTCAGTCCAGACACTCACTTCCAGGGTCTCAGGCATCCTTTTTGGGGCGGAAGTGTGCGCCCGGCTGCCAGGGTGCACTCACCTGGAAATCTGGATGTGATAGGAGTAGGGGTAGCTCCACACTTTCTCAAAGCCAACTCCACACTACTATTGTGGAGTTACATCGCAGGTCCCGGGAAACGGTGAATAGACCCTCGAGGGCTGGAGAGGCCTGGCTCCCAGGGAGGTGTCCTCTGCACTACCAGAGCGTTGATCTTTGCAAAGGTAAAGGAGGGTTTAGCATCACTCATTTAAACTTTGAGATTTTAACTTGAAATATTGTCTGTGATGTACCTCCGTATTGCCTCTCGCCTTTATAATTTGAACCTTGGTCTTACCTCTTAGCTGAAATTCAATTAAGTTTAGATATAATAATTCAATAACAATCAGGATTACAATATGCTTGTTTGCTAATGAGCGCCACCTTCTAAATAAAGAAATATTGAATCCTTGGCTTGCATTCAAGTTGGCAAGCGGGCGAGTGTAACATGAAAGTGAGTACTACATGTGCACTTTCTACTCCTGTTCATACATGTCTTCCATATCTTTGCCCGTATTCCATACGTCTGTGCCAATACACGTCTGGTAAAGTTGTCCATGGTTCACAGCCCGCATTTCCCCGAATGAATGACTGATGAAGGAAACACGTGTTACAGAGATCACCATCCCTAGGGACAACTTCTTGTGAAACAAACAAGGGCTTTAGAGTTCTTAATACCTATGGACTACTGCTTGTAGAAACAACCAGTGCCAGCCTCAAAAGAGACTTTTCTGCTCCAAAATGTCTTCTGTGGACTTCAAAGAAGAACAGACACAGGATTACAAGTCCCGGCTATGGTAGCTATGCATCACAATTGCCTAACAAGGATGCTGGGGTCCATGGCAAACTTCTATTCTGAGGTTTCAAGATGGCCGCATAAACAAAGAGAGAGATAGGGTAAAGAACCACTCTTCAACCCCTACTAATTATATTGAAACAACCAGGGCCGGTCCTAGCCATGGGCGGTATGGGCAGCTGCCCAGGGCCACGCGCTCAGGGGGGCCCCGCCGCTGGCCCCGCAGTTGCGGGAATAATGAATGATGATGGCCTGGGGAAAAGCGCTGCGCAGTGGTGAGCACAGCACAGTGCATTCTTCCGTCCGTCTAATAATATCGAGAGTGTGTGTTTCTCAGGGGGGGCCCCGCCGCCGGCCCCGGATCGAGAGTGTGTGTGTTTCACAGGGGGGCCCCCGCCGCCGGCCCCGGATGTGATGTCACATGAAAATTAGAGGGGCCTCGCATCTTCCATTTCGCCCAGGGCCCCACAATTCCTAAGACCGGCCCTGAAAACAACAAAAGAGTGATCGAGGGTGTGCATCCAAATCTAGTTAAAGGTTACACTCCCCAAAAGAAAGCAACAAGAGACAACAAAGAAGGTGGGAGCGGGTTAGTGAGGGGACAATTTCTTATTTAGTATGAAGAACCCTTACTCACCGACCTGGTCGGTGACATGCTTCATCATAGGGTTCCCACCGGGTAGACCGAATGTCTGCCCGGTGTGCTTCAACGCCTGATGTTACAGCAGAGCTGTTTTTTTGTGTTGTGAATAGTGCAAAAAAACTGGTGATGTTAAAAGAAAGCAGTCTGTGTCTCAAAAAAACTTTTTATTGAGAGACCAGATTGTGTTCGTTTAAAAACAAGTGAAACAGACGCCAAAAGGTGACGAGTTTGAACCAATAGTGTCCTTAGTGTGAAAAATTGTTGGTCAACATGTTTCTGCTCAAATTGGCTTGTTCAGCAGAGCTTTCATCAGGACCAGAAAATGCCCCGGGCGGTATACACACGCTAAGGTGTATCCTGACCTCAGGGTTGGATTTGTTAATGAACCAAACTCACGGTTTCAAGATGGCCGCCAACTTTGGCAAGGCTTGCAAGAGTCCCAAGGGCTCATGGGATATGTGGTCCTTCTTGACTTTACTCAGGTGCTTCACAAAATGAGTCCTTCTGAGACACCAGGCTTCTGTCCGGGTACTGTCCACGCCCTTCGCACCCTTCCCTCTTCCTTTGGTCCTGCAGGCACACACACTCAGGAGCCTCGGTGCAGCTCACCGTGCGGGACCAGTGCACAATGGCTATCGTGCCTTAGACTGCATTCTGGCACCAATGTTATGGCTGTCCATATGCTTCGATTCCTACAATTTCTGGAGTGAATGACTTTGACAGCAAAAAAACATAAAAGGATGTTAGTAATTGGTTAAAAGGTCGGGGAACATCTCCCTGATTTAAATGTTTCAATGCCCCTCAAGTCATCAATTAAGCACAATAGTCATCGACTTCCCGGATCGTATTTTTAATTATTTGAAGCCCAACTCATGTCACCCACCTCAGGTCTTCTCCAAACATTCGATGTATTTATTTATTTATAGAGGCTATCCAAAGTTGTAAATGGTGCATGCTGATGTAAAGGGTTTTTTATTTAGGCTTTTATACAGGGCTGTAATTAATATATATATATATATATAATATATATATTCCAACGAAATCCCAAAGTATCAGCATCCACTGCGGCGCAACACCAGGGCACAGGCTCCAAAAGCTGATATGAAGGTAGTTTATTCAAGCATCAAGATCCAAATGACATGTTTCGGCTGCCAGACATGCAGCCTTGATCACACATATATATATATATATATCTATATATATTTGGGTTTTTATATATTGCTACAATGCCAACGTGCTTCTGTTTCAGAGCGCTATACAGCTGGGTCAAGATGGTGGACGGGGTGGTTGCGGTGTAATCAGATGTGAGGAGGATCCCCCTGTCCAGTATTCTTCGATCGTGACTCTCTTTATGGCAGAACGTCAGGCAAATATCACCAAATTAGATTCACTTCCAGAAGTTTTCTGACTAAGGGGTGTTTAGGTTCTGCCCTCAGTCTAGGGTTCAGATCACTCCAGAGTCTGGGTCCCTGCAGTCCTCCGACCTGCGTTCATGTCCAGCCTTTGAAAGCTCAGTGTCAATGGGATCAGAGGGGTCTGATCGAAGGCCGGGTTCAATGAGGGCCCGTTTCTGTAACAAGGACAGAAGTTTCCACCAAAGGAACCTTGGGGGGCCTTACACTTAACCCTGGACTCCACAGATGCCCATGAGAAGATCCAAGGAATGTTTCATAGGATGCACACAACAGGATGATGGACGGAGCGCTGACACGTTTCAACCACTCACCCCCAAACAAGAGATCTAGGTTTTCATTGTCGTTATTTTGCTCACTATGCCACATGCAAATGTCTTGACCCTGTGCCTCATGGGACCAGTCCAACCCAAACTGCCAAGCCAGGTCTTCCCTGGATCAGAAACAAGCATCCTGGGACATGTTTCAGGGTATCACCCTTCATCAGCCAGACGAGCTTGAAACCGGTGGCACAGTGAGCAAGGGACCCACGTCTGGGCATTCCCTTGGCCACTTAGGGTGAACAAAACAAACACAACAAGATGATGGATGGAGCGCTGAAACTTTTCAACTACTCACCCCCAATAACGGTAGATTAAACCCACATCTGTGACTTGGAGGTTGAATGTTTGACAATGTTCAGCATTCCGTCCATTATCGTTTTGAGTTGCACGTTTCATAGGTTCTCAATATCAGGCAGTGAGGCTTACGTTGTCTGCCCCATTCTGCACTCTGCAATCTGTCCGTACGTTTTTCTGTCGTCCAGCATTGACGATGATGCAGCAATTAAAGTCTGTTGGGTTTTATGAATTTTTTGTTTTGTTTTCTTTCTTTTAGAGTCCCTACTGTTCTTGTGCCAGGCATGTGATATCTTTCTTTCATTTTCTGCTGTTACTCACACTTTCCTTCTCTTACAGCCTATCCTTAATTTTTTTCATAACTTTTTGTTTTCTTGTCTTTCTTTTGAAGTCTGTCCTTTTGCTTTTCTTGTTTTTGTTTCCCAGCTATATTTCAACTTTGTTCTTCGTTTGGTATTCTATTATTTCACTCAGTTCTTTCTCTGTGGATGAATGAATGAATGAATGAAATTACACTTGTATAGCGCTATCTACCCGGAGGCCTCGTAGCGCTTATGACTGAAAACTTACTTAGCGCGGGCTCAGGGCAGATCAGCAGGCTTTAGCATACAAGTGAGTTTTCAGGGCTTTCCTGAAGGAGAGATGATTAATAGTTCCCCGGAGGGGTAAAGGGAGGGTGTTCCAGAGCTTGGCCGCCGTATATGAGAAGGAGCGGCCTCCCCAACGGGTTTTCCTAACTCTGATGGAAGAAGCCAGCTGGAGGGTACAGGAACGAAGGGAGCGGGACGGGACATAGGGAGTGACCAAGGACTGTAAGATTGCAGGGCCAGTGCGATGAAAGGCTTTGTGTAAAATGCACATAGCCTTGAATTGTACTCTAGCCGCGATAGGGAGCCAGTGAAGCTCCCTTAAGGCATTCCTTGCTGACTGCCAGCGAGGAAGATTGTAGAGTAGGCGCGCCGCACTGTTTTGGGTGACTTGGAGCTTCTGGATGACAAAGGAAGGGGCTCCCATAAAGAGGACGTTCCCGTAGTCCAGGCGAGATAGTATAAGGGCCTGGACCAGGATCCTCCTGGCCTGGAATGGAAGCAGGGGGAGCATCTTCCGCAGCATCCTCATCAGCCCAAAACAGGTAGCCGCAGTCTTAGTAGCTTGGACCGAGAAGTTCAAGACTGTATCAAACCAAATCCCCAGGCTTTTTATTTGGGGCTTGGGAACAGGGGGCAGGCCCAAACATGGTGGCCAGATGGATGCAAAGACAGAGGGTGAAGAGTTACCCAATAAGATGACATCTGTCTTCTCCCCGTTGAGTTTTAAACAGGAAGATTGCATCCACCTGGCAACAGCCTCCAGACAGGGGCCTAAGGTGTGGGACGATCCCTCTGCGTGGTCTAAGGAGACTACCAGTTGGGTATCGTCCGCGTAGGTGACAATACGCACACCGAAGGGCTGGACTATCCTGTCTAGGGGTTCCATGTAGGCATTAAACAGAGTGGGGCTCAGGGAGGAGCCCTGAGGAACCCCACACCTGAGTGGATGTTTAGGGGACACTGCCTCGCCCTCAAAGACCTGGAAGAACCGGTCAGCCAGGAAGGATGTCAGCCATTCCAGGGCCGCGCCCGACACGCCCATGTCCGCCAGTTGTTGCAACAGCGTGACATGGTTGACCGTGTCGAACGCGGCGCTAAGGTCCAATAGGATAATGGCGACTTTTCCACCCCGGTCCAACACTGCTCTTGCTTCTTCCGTTACCGCTAGGAGAGCGGTTTCAGTCCCATGTAAAGGACGAAACCCTGTCTGAGAGGCGCGCAGTAGACTATTTGACTCCAAATAGTTCGTCAAGATGTTATTTACGTGCCTCTCAAGCAGTTTGCTCAGCCAAGGGAGCAAGGAAATAGGACGATAATTCGCCAAGTTGTTCTGGTCAAGATTGGGCTTCTTCAACAAAGCCCTCACCATCGCGCACTTCCATGAAGGGGGAACAGATTTAGAGGAGATGGAAGTGTTGAGAACGTCCAATATGACCGGGCGAATCACGTCCATAGCCAAAATGAGGGTCTGAGGGGGTGCTGGATCGTTAGGAGAACCGGAGGTGATTTTGGAGATAAGTTTATCTAAGACCGGAGTATCCAAGAGTGGAATTATATCAAGCCTACCGGAGACCGAGGCATCAGAAGCTGTAGAAGTGGGGCATTCCAAATCATTGTTGACCTCCCTAAACGAGGAATATATAGTCTGAATTTTCTGAGAAAAAAAATTGGCCAAATTATTGCAACGGTTTTGGGCGCCATCAGCAGAAGGGCATTCCACAGGGGGTGAGATAAGGGATTTAACAATTTTAAAAATTTCCCTTGGGGCGTTGGCGGCTGCATTGATTTTGCTACCATAAAAGGAAGCTTGTGCCGCCTTTATCTCTTGTTTGTAGAGCCTGATAGTGGCTCTATATTCATCCTTCCTAAGTTAGGAGTAGTCCTGTCTCCAGGCTCTCTCATATTTACGACAGGCTAATTTCATAGTCTTAAGAGTGGGTGTAAACCATGGGGCAGCTTTAGGTCTTTCCGTAAGGTTATTAGTTTGTTCGGGGAGGACTATGTCAAGTGAAGAAGAGATCCAACCATCGAAGTTGTTGGCTGCTGTATTGGCATTTAATGCCTTTCTAGGTGGATCTCTAACCAAGGCAGCTTCCCATGCAGGGAGGGGGAGAGAGGACCATTTCCTACCTTGATGTTTAGCAAGGCAGTGAGAGGAGGAGAGGGGGTTTATACACCAAATAAAGGGTTTCAAAAAATGGTCGGTCCAAGGTAATGGAATAGAGGGCTCAACCGTAATATCATTAATATTGCTAAAAATGTGGTCAAGGAGATGACCTCTATTGTGCGTTACATGAAAGCCCTTTTGATGAAGGTCCAGCGCTTGAAGGTTGGAGCAAAGAGAATTAGCTGCAGTATCGAGAGGATCATCTAGATGCAAGTTGAGATCCCCCAACAAGGTGAAATTAGGTGAGGATAACACGATACTTGCAGCAAGATCAGTTATTTTAGTAATAAAATTGTTAAGAGCGCCAGGAGGACGATAGGCTAGGATGCCGGAAAAGGTGGTGGTGGGGGAGAATTCTAGTGAAAAGTGAAAACTTTCGCAAGTGGGTGATGTGGTGGGGGTAATTCGGCATTTATAGCTGTCTCGGTAAACAATGGCCAGTCCCCCACCTCTCCCAGTCTGGCGATCCAATCTCTTTAACGTAAATCCTTGTGGAATGGCCCAGACAATAGCTGGATCATTCTCTGTCTGAAGCCACGTTTCCGTTAGGAAGAGAGCGTGAGGATTAAGCTCTTCAATCAATATGTGTAGTTCTGTATGATGTTTACTAACAGACCTACAGTTTAAAAGAAACATTCTCCATTCCTGAACAGAAGATGAAGGACAGGCAGGGCGAAAAGAAGGGCTCCAATTACAGTTTTTACAGGTGTAATCAGTGTAAGTAGGGAGGAACGAATGATCACATGACAGGCTAGTAGAAGGACGAAGGGCAAGAAGCGAGGGAAAATCATAGGAAAGCGGAAGACCTACCATAGCGAATGAACCTAGCCACCAGGAAGCAGGAAGCATCTGGACGCGGACTGGAGCAGACTGGCTTCTCTTTGGCGCCTCTTCGGCGCGTCTAAGGCGCTACCGCTGCGCGTCACCGCTGCGTGGCGAAAAAGGGACTATATAGATTAGGCAAAGGGGTAGACTAGCGCGTCAACCCTCCTAATATGGCCGCTTATGCTGGAGCAACCAGGAAGTGGTGCCGCTTGCCTCCCTCCACAACAAACAGCACAGGTTGCTGCGGTGGACCGGGGAGTGAGCGAGCAGAATACAAGTGAGGAAACACAATTTTTAAAAGTTTACAAGTTAAAACACAATAAACGCTTGTAACAGTCCTAGCTCGCTGCCAAGCGCTAGCGCAGCGAAATTAGCAATCAATTTCGAGCGCGAAGAACTCTGACCCTTAAGTAGTCAGGGCAAAGGGTAGACTAGCGCGTCAACCCTCCTAATATGGCCGCTTATGCTGGAGCAACCAGGAAGTGGTGCCGCTTGCCTCCCTCCACAACAAACAGCACAGGTTGCTGCGGTGGACCGGGGAGTGAGCGAGCAGAATACAAGTGAGGAAACACAATTTTTAAAAGTTTACAAGTTAAAACACAATAAACGCTTGTAACAGTCCTAGCTCGCTGCGAAGCGCTAGCGCAGCGAAATTAGCAATCAATTTCGAGCGCGAAGAACTCTGACCCTTAAGTAGTCAGGGCAAAGGGTAGACTAGCGCGTCAACCCTCCTAATATGGCCGCTTATGCTGGATTAAATCTCCTAGAATCTGTGTGTTCTCTATTATTGTACTGGTGACTATTTTTCACTCCTGACTATCAGAAATGTCTCTTTTCTTCTTCTCGTGGTCTGTTCTTACCCTCCATTATTTCTTTCATATACCCTCCATTATTTCTTTCACAGTTTATTCTTTTGCTCTTTTCTTTCTTGTGCAGCTTCTGCTTTCTCTTTCTCTTGCCATCTGCCTTTCCCCAATTCTTTCTGTTGCTTTTGACTGTTTCTCTGGGTAAGATGTTTTCTTTTTCTTCCCCCCATGCCCTTCCTCATTCACACATGGTTCTTGTATGGTTCTGTTGCCCTTTTTGGGTCTGGCATAACATTTTAGCTACCTCATTTATTTATTTATTTATTTTAGTTTTATTTAGCGCTAGCTTGACCCGTAGGTATCAGAGCGCTTTACATACACACTGTAAAACAGAAGAAAATTGCATTACATAGTAGGAAGGCGGTAAGGAAGCAAAAAGCATGTGCTCTTCCCGAAGCATCCGCCTCATGTAATTGAAAAAGTCCTAAATAAGAAATACATATATATATATACATGCATAATACATACAGAAAGTGGTTTTGATTCAACACCTGCATCTGTTATTCAAATGTTGCTCCTGTCCACCACAGAGGACAGCAGTCAACCCACGTCAGCCTTCGTCTTTCTTGCACTCTGAGTGACTACAGTGTTCTGTTTGTGACCATCTGCCTAAAAAGAAGTGCATGTGAGGGCCAGGGCCTGCTGGACATTACTTTAATTAGTTATTATTTTCCCATTCTTTATTCTTAATTTTTTTTTTACTCATCCCTGCGCATTTGAACTGAAGGCTAAAGTAATTCAAAGATAATAGCACCTTTTCTATGCACCAATGAGAATTATATTTGTCTGCGGTGTGAATTGACACTTGAAAGGGTTTGTATCTATACTGGTTCTAGGCACACCTCTCTTCTTTGATGCTTATTTTTTGCATTATTATTTAAAATCTTTATTGCAAGGATGTGGCTACCGCCTGTGTTCCTTGTTTGTCTTTTTCCCTTTTATTCTTGTGGTTAACGCTTGCAATAATACATACATTGTCGCTCCAGCTTGCCAAGACCAGCCCTGTTGTCTTTGCCAATGCTTGTTGTTGCCGTGTTCCGTCCCAGCTGGCACACCTGAGGTCAGACGGGCGTGTGTGAGTCAGGCGTGGCTGCGTGGGCGGCGCCAGGACTCGGTTACACACAGTGTGCATTGTGCACTCGAGTCAGTAAAACTCAATGGTCGTGTTTACGCGGTTCTTCTCACGCCACGACAACACGCCGGCTGCTGTGCGGCGTTTAGGGTTACTTTTACACAATCCCCCGCTTGCCTGCCTTCTGTGTCCTTGTCTTACCTCTGTGTTTCATGTCTGTACCTCTGTGACGACCATTGCCTCCTGAAGATGAGGCTGCTGAGAAAAACTGCTGAGTTTCTATCAAGGACTCCTGGTTCGAATCCCGGCTCCCCCCAGACCCCATTGTGTGATCCTGGGAGAGTTACTTCATCTTTCTGAGTCCCGGTTCCATTAAAAATCTGTTAGAGCTTAGAAATACTCTAACACATGTACGAAGCGTTAGACCAATAGCCTCACTGCCTGCACACCGATATGTAAAGCTTTAGATTTGCACCCTTCTAAGATTTAGTTTACACAAAATGGCGTCGCTGTTTTTTTCTGTTTCATTCATTCATTCTTTCTTTCTTTCTTTCTTTCTTTCTTTCTTTCCATCTTTCTATCTTTCTTTCCCTTTCCGCTTTGTTTGTTTATCCCTCTGTTGCTGGGGGTAAATATCTCAATCCGAAAAGTAAGTATCGGTCCCCAAAAATGAATACCGGTGTTCCCCAACCCCCCCCCCCCCCCTCCCCCCCGTCCCCCACCCTCCCCTTTAGATTCAGCACTGTCGAGGACCACTGGGCCCGCCGCACACCAGTGTCAGGGCGGCGCGGCCTCCCATTGGTCGAGGAGGATGCTTCTGAGCTTGAAAGATGCACTTCTGCCCAATCAGCGTCGCCGGTGCACCATCAGTGTTCAGCATCACATCACACATCACACACATCACTTTTCAACATCACATCACAGTGCAGCATCACATCACTGCGCAACATTACTGTTCAACATCACATCATACATAACACCCATCATGGTGCAAAATCATTGTTGTCCTTTCTCTCTCTTTACTCTGTTTCTCTTGCTCCATCTTCTTCTGTTCTCTCTGTATCTCAGATGCTTTTTTCTGCCTCCTTCCCTTTCAGTCTCATCCACTTTCTGTTTCCCCACCCCCTTCTGCTGCCCCATGTCTTCCTGTCTCTCTCTGAGCCCCTTTAGCTCTATCCTCGTCTACTTTGCTCCCTTGTTATCCATCATTGTTCCTCCTCTTTTGTTCTCTACAGTCTGCTCTTTCTCTCTCTCTCTCCATCATCTTTCACTCTCTTTCTCTCCGCTTTGTCACTCTCCACCTCTTTTGGTTTGTCTTTTTGCCCCTTCATCTCTATTCACCCACTTTTGTTCCCTATCCACATTCTTCCTTTCTCTCCTGTCTTTTATCTCACTCCCTCTTAAATTGCCTTCTCTCCACATGTTTTAAACTCTCTTTGTCCAGTTTTGCTCTCTCGCCTTCCAAGTTTTTGCTCTCTCTCCATCCCCTTTTACTTTCCATCCTTTCTTTCTTTCTCTGCACCAGCTGGATATTCCACGTGCATGCCTTGTGCGCACCGAGCTCTCCTGGACATCCCTGGGAATCTGATGTAGACATCAATCATCTTCAAACACAGGAGTAAAGCTACAGGAGTAGATTCCTGACGTTAAACCTTTGTGGATGCCCAGACTCTCACGAGAACAACAGCTCCACCTTGGCCGGGAGTCCTGCCAGGATCCTGGTTCCCAGTCCCCAGGAGGCGAAGGCCACGCCCTCCGGTTTCAGGCTCCCCGAGTGGTTCCCACAGCACCAGTGACTCTCAGGGCCACAGGGAGGTCCTTGACAATGAGGTCAGGTGGAGGCATAACAAGCCACATTGCAATGTTTACTCCTAGTGATCACATTTTGTCTTTTTGCAACTGGTTTTCTTGGGCAAACCGAAGCAGGTTTTTTCCTGGTGAAATGTGTAGATATAAAATTGAGGAGGTGTGGTATTGTGCACAAGTGTCAGGCGTGATGTGGGTGCAGGTCTGATCCGTTCACATTTCCATCCACCGGTCCATCAATCCATCATTCGATATCAGTATCCTCCACGACTGAGTAGAAAGGTGGCCTCGACCTCTCCGCTGCGTTTGACACAGTCTTCCACTACCCCCTCATCAACAGACTCCACAACATCGGCATACAACGCGCCTGCAAGTGGATCCTCTCAGGACACATTCAGAGCATCCGTCTTGCACACTTCACCTCTGCCCCCAAGGAAATCATATGTGCGTGCCTCAAGGACATCCCTCAGTCTCATACTGTTCAACATCTCTATGGCCGCCCTCGCAGACATCATCAGGGCCCCCGGTCTCCACATTATCTCTTACGCCGACGACAGCCAGCTCATCCTCTCGCTCACCGATGATGCCAGAAAGAATTTCCGCAATGCCATGACCAATGTAGCCAAATGGATGCGAGACAGCTCAGCTGCATCAGACTAAAATCCAATAAAAACAGAAGTACTGATCTTTGGGAGGAACACCTCCGCATGGGACCACAACTGGTGGTGGAAGAATTAGGACCCACACCGACCAACCATGTATGTAACCTTGGCTTCATCCGCGACAGCCAACTGACCATGAAACGGCAAGTCAACTCTGTTACCTCCTCTTGCTTCCACACCCATCACATACTCTGCAGAATCTTCAAATGGATCCCAATAAGCGTCAGAAAGACCATCACACAGGCCCTCATAACCAGCCGCATCGACTACGGCAAAACTGTCTACGCTGGTCTACCCGTTCAACTCCTCAGAAGACTCCAGGCCGTACAGAACGCTGCCGCTAGACTCATCCTGGACCTTTCCAAACAAACCCTTATCTCCCTTCTCCTAAGAAACCTCCACCGGTTCCCCATCCAGAAAGATGCCAAGTCAAGATTCTCACGCACGCCTACAAAGCCCTTCACGACCAAGGACCTTTCTACATCACTCATCGACTGAATGTCCACCTGCCCTCGAGGCACCTGCGCTCCGCCTCACTCGCCCTTGTGCACATCTCCTGCTTTCATCTCAGCCACAGTGGAAGCCGCTCCTACCTCCTAAACCACTGCCAAGTCCTGGAACGACCCCCCTCCACCTCCAACCGGCATCCTCCCTGGCATGGGCAGCCCATGCCTGCTATTTATACCAAGTTATCTTGGCACCTTCTTAGTGTGCATGTGCGGATGGGCTGCCAATGCCTGTTATATGCCCACTTCACTTGGCACCTTCTAAGTTTGCATATACATATGGGCTACCCTTGCCTGTTATATGCCCACCTTCTTAGTTTGCATATACGGATGGGCTGCCTGTCCCTGTTATATACCCATTTTCAATTGGCACCTTCTAAGTTTGCATGTACGGATGGGCTGCCCGTGCCTTTTATATGCCCACTTCACTTAGCACTTTCTTAGTTTGCATGTACGGATGGGCTGCCCGTGCCTGTTATATACCCACTTCACCTGGCACCTTCTTAGTTTGCATGTACGGATGGGCTGCCCGTGCCTGTTATATGTCCACTTCACCTGGCACCTTCTTAGTTTGCATGTACAGATGGGCTGCCCGTGCCTGGTATATGTCCACTTAACTTGACATCTTCTTAGTTTGCATGTACAGATGGGCTGCCCGTGCCTGGTATATGTCCACTTCACCTGGCACCTTCTTAGTTTGCATGTACGGATGGGCTGCCCGTGCCTGTTATATGTCCACTTCACCTGGCACCTTCTTAGTTTGCATGTACGGATGGGCTGCCTGTGCCTGTTATATGTCCACTTCACCTGGCACCTTCTTAGTTTGCATGTACGGATGGGCTGCCCGTGCCTGGTATATGTCCACTTAACTTGACATCTTCTTAGTTTGCATGTACGGATGGGCTGCCCGTGCCTGGTATATGTCCACTTCACCTGGCACCTTCTTAGTTTGCATGTACGGATGGGCTGCCCGTGCCTGTTATATGTCCACTTCACCTGGCACCTTCTTAGTTTGCATGTACGGATGGGCTGCCCGTGCCTGTTATATGTCCACTTCACCTGGCACCTTCTTAGTTTGCATGTACAGATGGGCTGCCCGTGCCTGTTATATGTCCACTTCACCTGGCACCTTCTTAGTTTGCATGTACGGATGGGCTGCCCGTGCCTGTTATATGTCCACTTCACCTGGCACCTTCTTAGTTTGCATGTACGGATGGGCTGCCCATGCCTGTTATATGTCCACTTCACCTGGCACCTTCTTAGTTTGCATGTACGGATGGGCTGCCCGTGCCTGTTATATGTCCACTTCACCTGGCACCTTCTTAGTTTGCATGTACGGATGGGCTGCCCGTGCCTGTTAAATGCCCACTTTACTAGGCACCTTCTAGGTTTGCATATACAGCTGGGCTGCCCGTGCCTGTTATATAGTCCCAAGCCCACCTTGTTAAGCACAGTTCACTCCTCAGTCTAAATACATAACATATTGTAGTTCATTCAGTCTGACGGGTGCACCCAAGTAGAAATTAGTGTCCAGGTGGAAAAAGTAGTGGGGATTTGACATGTATCCGGCCCGTTACAAGATGAGGAATTCTCGTTTTTGTTTTTCTATCCTTTCCTCTTCACTTTCCTCTAATCTATTTTGTATTTGTGTTTTTAGTTCTGGTAGAGCGAGAGATTCAGCAGTCCCGCTAGCTTGATGTAATTAAAGCGTTTTACAAGTATGGAATACATACATGCATACACATGTAGAGCAGCTTTGGTTCAGACCCTCTCATTCCTTTGTGTGTCCAACAGTCAGTTACTTTTTACTTCTGCACCACCCACCATAGCATCCAGCTCGTCCGCCACCTTCAGCCATTGGCTCTCCCGTCTTTCTTCATCACATGTGTAGATTCCCTTAAAAAGATATGCAGTGCAAAGCCAGGGCTGGTGAACCAATATGTCACTTGCCAATGCTTTTTTGTTCAACCTTTCGTGTGTTTATTTGTTTCCCATTTTTGTACTCATCTTTGTCAGTTTAAGCTGTCTCTAGGTTAAAGTAATTCAAACCCAATTGTACCCTTTCTTTATGCCAATAATAACAGTGATCATATTTTCTTTGGATGTGCCTTAAAACAATAAGGCGTTTCGATACCTGTTCTAGTATACCTGTCTGCTGGGAAGCACCCATAATCGTTCATTAAAAAATATGCTCTTGCTATTTCTTTGAATTAATATTTTTATTGCAAGCAAATGGCCTTTAGGCCGCACAATCATTTTTTTCCTTCTTACTATTTTTGTGGCATATGCTTGCAACAACAAAAAAATGTAACCATCAAACTGGTTTGCCAAGGCCAGGCCTTTTGGCTTTGCCATTGCTTGTTATTTGTTCTGTTCATTCTCTTTTTGTGATATTGTTTTTTATCCATCGTTTACAAAAACAAATGTGACAATCAAGTAGACAAAATCATTAGCTCACAACACATTATTTGCATTTCAATCCACGTTTGCCCGCCCTGACTTTTTGCCACCTATTTGTATTTATCCATTTGTGGTTTTTATTCTTTGAATATTTTCGTCTATTTCCACGCGGATATCACTGGTGAATATAGACACACGCGTGGATTGCAGTAGGGTTGTAATGCTGTAATTAACCACAACAATGCAAAACTGCATTCCTCTTCATACAACAGCTTTCCAGTCAATGCACAAGTGCAGCTATTTAAATTAAACTTAATTAGGGAATCTCTTGCTCTGTTTTTAACCCCCCCACTGCCAGTCTCCACAGCAGTCTGCAGGGTGGCCGTCCTGATTCACAGCACGGATGCTCAGTCAAAAGACATAATTTCTGCTTATAACTTAAAGCCTGTCAGGGAAACGTTTTAATCTCTATTTATGTGCAAAAAGCTGTAAAAATAGAAAACAGGCTGCCTTTTAAAGAAACAAAGGATAACAAAAATGTGAATTCCCTGGGATTAGTGACTACTCCCCAGATTTGCAGTTTAATCCAGTCAAAGCACTAATCATGGCTCTTACAGAGCTTTTGTGCCTTAAATAAATAGGTTAAATGTGATTTTTTTTTATCAATAAGCATCCCTGGGTGGCATTATTAAGTTATTGTCTCCAGTTGTTCGTCTCTAGTTTACCAAGTCCACTATAGGGGTGGGTGGGCAGACTCCTGCCTTGGATCCACTCTAGATTCTGCTCAAGATTCCCTTTGAAAGAAGTATTTCAGCTTATTTTGTTTGCTGAAGGTCAACTGGGGTCTCATGTCATCAGATCTCGTCAGGTGGCGTCATCAGTAACTATATATGTGCATTGCCCACCTTAAGAGGGGAGGCTTCTTCTGCCTCAGTTCTACTCCATTCTTCAAGCAAATCCGCTACATGCAAGATATAAACAGTTGATGCAAAATACATCCCCACCCCCACGGAGCACTTTTCATGACCAGACATCATTGCTATGAACAATTCCCAGGTTACGCATTGGTGTGTAGCGGAATTCATCGGGCACGTGGTCTATGCGGGTTGGCCAGCCGTTCCATTTTCTGTGAGTTTGTTCCTTTGTTTCGGGGGTTTGTCCCTTGTTCTGCACTCACCTGATGCAGGACACCAACTTTCTTGCTCCTCAAAGAGGACGATGGAGAGTGGCCGTTTACTGCGTAGAGCGTGGAGTATGCTGCAAGCCGGAAGGACCGTCTTTTAAAGCCGAAACCCATCTGAATCTGCCAAGGAAAAGGAGGATGAGAGACAAAGAAGGGCAGAATAGGGAGCGTCGAATGGCCTTCTGGGATGCCCCTTCTCATAGAGAAGGGGCATAGCATAGCAGTGCTTAATTTGAGCCCGTGGTTTCCGGTGCTCGGCACCAGCACTTAATTGTCAACACCGGCACTTATGACAGCTGCCACATGGTGGTGCTGTTCGTGTATTTTAGAAATGAGCAGAGCAACAGTTTTTTTATTAATTCAATATACAATAAAAAAAATAAAACCTGTCGCCCAAGCCATTCTTACAGCTTAGGGGACATGAAAAGTCTGAATTGTCACACTTGTAGCAGTGTGATGGTTAGTAGTTGTGTAGGTACTGTCATTTGCAGCTGTCGCAATCAATGGTGTAAGCTGCGGTGGACGCATGACAAGGGCCCCGGCACTTATTTTTAATTTTTTTACAAATTAATCACTGCTGCATGGTCAGCAAGAGCTGTGCAGAAGTGCCTGTGAGTATTCGCCACCTGTTTATAAAGTGACTGGGAGGGTATAGATGCCGCAAAAAAAGGTACCCTGCTCAATGCAGCTTCAGGAACCCAATTGCCCTGAGAGATCCTGGTAAGGAGGGATGTGATCACCTGCAATGAAGGGGCCCTGAACCACTAGGGCGTCGGCTCTCGCCTTGTGATGGAGCTCTGTTCTTGCACAAGCCAGAGTGAGCTAATGGCCAATAAGGCCCTCCGTGCAACAATCGCCTGAGACTATTATCAAGCTGAGTAAAAAGTTTAAGGATTTTTACTGTTAGCGAAAGGGTAAATACAGCTTTGTCACTTCAGGACCCTGCAAGTCCATTTTCCACCTCTCTGGGATGTGATGGGGTTGTATATATCTTTACTGAATTCATAAAGTAAGAGCAAAGACAGAAACAGACTAAATTGTGTGTTTTAGTGTGTCGTCAATCAGGGACAGTGGCAGAATAAGTGCTTGAGTGTCCACTCTTGTTATTTAGCCGTGGAAATGTAATCAGATTATAATCCACTGGCTTCCCATTAACAAACAGCAAAACACACAAGATGATGGACGGAATGTTGCACAATGGCAAACATTCACCTCCAGTCACAGATCTGGGTTTAATCCATCGTTATTTTGCTCACCAAGCCACCCCAGTTCAGACATGGCCATATGCAAATCAGTCTTGACCCTGTGCCTCATGGGAACAGTCCAGCCCGAACTGCCAAGCCATGTCTTCCCTGGACCGGAATCAAGCATCCTAGGACCGGCCTCTGGCTATCAGCCGTCTTCAGCCAGGATAGCTTGACTCCAGTGGCTTAGTGAGCACGGGACCCACGTCTGGGCTTACCCTTCCCACATAGGGTGAACAGCAAAACACACAAGATGATGGACGGAATGTTGCACAATGGCAAACATTCACCCCCAGTCACAGATCTGGGTTTAATCCATCGTTATTTTGCTCACCAAGCCACCCCAGTTCAGACATGGCCATATGCAAATCAGTCTTGACCCTGTGCCTCATGGGAACAGTCCAGCCCGAACTGCCAAGCCATGTCTTCCCTGGACCGGAATCAAGCATCCTAGGACCGGCCTCTGGCTATCAGCCGTCTTCAGCCAGGATAGCTTGACTCCAGTGGCTTAGTGAGCACGGGACCCACGTCTGGGCATACCCTTCCCACATAGGGTGAACAGCAAAACACACAAGATGATGGACGGAATGTTGCACAATGGCAAACATTCACCCCCAGTCACAGATCTGGGTTTAATCCACCGTTATTTTGCTCACCAAGCCACCCCAGTTCAGACATGGCCATATGCAAATCAGTCTTGACCCTGTGCCTCATGGGAACAGTCCAGCCCGAACTGCCAAGCCATGTCTTCCCTGGACCGGAATCAAGCATCCTAGGACCGGCCTCTGGCTATCAGCCGTCTTCAGCCAGGATAGCTTGACTCCAGTGGCTTAGTGAGCACGGGACCCACGTCTGGGCATACCCTTCCCACATAGGGTGAACAGCAAAACACACAAGATGATGGACGGAATGTTGCACAATGGCAAACATTCACCCCCAGTCACAGATCTGGGTTTAATCCATCGTTATTTTGCTCACCAAGCCACCCCAGTTCAGACATGGCCATATGCAAATCAATCTTGACCCTGTGCCTCATGGGAACAGTCCAGAACATTAACAAACAAGCACATTTGAAGCTCCTCACCCAAAAATTCAAGGAGCTACATAACACTGGCCTGCATACCTCAAGATTCCCATCTGCTTTCACAAACCTTCCAGACACCTCCGCTCGTCCGGACTCCTACCTCCACAAATCGCACGCATACAGAAAACCAGAACTGGTGGTCGAGCCTTCACCTACATCGCTCCTAAAGCGTGAAATCAGGCCCAGACTGGCCATAGCGGGCACCGGGCAATCCCCCGGTGCTTCGCACAGGTGGGGGCCGGTTTTGGGCCCCTAGGGGCCGTTTTTGTTACAGGGCGTTTTTGCAGCATAGCTGCAAAATCGGCCCTGTACCAAAATCTGCCGAAAACCGGCCCCGGCAAAGAGCTCGTCGGCACCTTCAACCCCCGAGTGGGGAGGGGGGGCCGGCCAAGCACTTTGCCAGGGCTGGTTGTGGTTCCCAGTCCGGCCCTGCGTGAAATGACCTGTCGTTGAACATAAGACCTTCCTCCTCACTTCTTGAATCTGCAAGAAGCTGAAGACCTAGCTTTTCGAATAGTCCCACTAGGCCCTAGGTGTGTCTAGCCTCCCACCTGCTTAGCACCAGGATACCCTCTCGGGTGGTAGTGCGCTCTACAAATCTGCATAACTTAACAATCATGTATGAATGAAAACCGGCTGAAGACCTGTCTTGGGAAAATCTTCTGTCCTTTCCAGTACTGAGCAAACAGAAGGAGATGATGGATGGAGACCTGAAACTTTTCAGACACTCCCCCAGTCACAGATCTCGGGTGAATCCATCATCATTCTTTAGCTCACTTTGCCACCCCAGTCCACAACATAAGCAAATCAGTCTTGACCCTGTTCCTCGTGGGAACAGTCCAGCCTGAAATGCCAAGCCAGGTCTTCCCTCGACCGGAAACAAGCATCCTGGGACCGGTTTCGGGGTAACACCCCTCTTCAATCAAGCTAGCTTAAATCCAGTGGCAAGGTGAGCAAGGGACCCATTTCTGGGCAAACCCTGCCAACTGAGAGCGAGCAAAGCAAACACTAGGAGATGATAGACGGAGCGTTGAAACTTTTCAGACACTCACCCTCAGTCAGAGATCTGGGTTGAGTCCATCATCGTTATTTAGCTCACTTTGCCACCCCAGTTCAGACACAGCCATATTCAAATCAGTCTTGACTCTGTGCCTCATGGGAATAGTCCAGCCCGAACTGCCAAGCCAGGTCTTCCCTGGGCCGGAACCAAGTATCCTGGGACAGGTTTCGAGGTAACGCCCCTCATCAGCCAGGCTAGCTTGAATCCATTGGCAAAGTGAGCAAGGGACCCACGTCTGGACATACACTGCCAACTTAATGCGAACAAAGCAAACACAAGGAGATGATGGACGGAGCGCTGAAACTTTTCAGACACGTACTGGGCATCTCTCGAAGTTCTCACGCAAATGAAGACAAGGAGATGGGGTATAGAGAGGGCACAATTTACTCAAGTTCTAAACCATTTACTAGTATGTGAACTGAAATTCTCCTTACTCCAAGTCTCTGAATGTTCCCACTCCACCACATTGTGGTGAGAAGACCGTGAGACTCCGTGCTGTTCCCACTGGGTAATATGTTGTGTACTTGTAAAGTGCACACTATCACCCGCGAGGGTACCCTGGCACTGACACAATATCCGCTGTGGGTTGGGTTCCAATCCAGTTTTCTTGTCGCACACATAAAGTAAGCATCTAACCTGCTTTTAAGAGTGTAACTCTTGGCAAAAATGAGAGTAGAGGATTAACATTAAAAAAAGATTCCCCAAGGCAAGACAAGTTTGTCACGTGAGAAGACCTTGATTAAAAACCACATCCCCTGTCCCAGAGCTTCTTACCTGCTCATCAGACAACAAATGTGAGGTCGGTGCAAATTAACTGCCTTCCCTTGGGAAACGCGGCTGCGTTTGGGGTTGTGCCCAGATCCTTAACGCAGTGTTTACCCTCCTATTTTTGGGAAACTAGTCAAACTGAGTTTGGAAGTCAAGCCTCCCAGCTCCAATGCTGGAATGCACCCACTGCAGTGCATCTGTGGGGTGGGTGATGAGGTCTGCTGACCCCAGGGAATATGCTCTCCTTTTAGGGGTCCTGTTAATGTGTTTTTGCATCACACTCACTACCAGATTTGATCCTGATAGTAAGCACTCAGGGGCATATTTACAAGATCCTAGCACCGCCAAAACCTCACTTTCAGTGACATTGTGATGGCGATAGGGGCCTCACCTTATTTACAAGGCAGCGTGGCTTAACGCTGCCTTGTTAATAAGGCGCCCTTTCACGCTGTATTTAGTGTGAAAAGGAAGGGCAATAGGTGTTGCGGTGGAACACCCATTGATTTTGACACTGCCCCACATTTACAAGGGCAGCGTAAATAGGAGGCAGCGATAAAATTAAGACCAGGGAAATCCTGGTCTTAAACAGGTGAAGCGAGGAGAAATGCTTTATCTCTCCTCATTTTTGCTGTTTCCATGTGTGCTGCGTTGTGCAGCACATCGAGAAACAACAAAATGCCAATGATTGTTTATGTGCAGGAAAGAGGCCCTTCCTGCACATAAACAATCTTCACCTCAACACAGGCACCCTTGCACTATGGTGCAAGGGTGCCTGAGTTGGCGCTAGGCAGCTAAATTCCACGCCAGCGCAGGGGGAAACGCAGTGCTGCATAATATTCTAGTAAATATGGTGCTGCCCTGCGTTTCTAAAGTGACGAAGCGTGTTGTTAGCCTTCTTGGCTTAACGACACGCTTCGCCACCTTATAGTAAATATGCCCCTCAGTGTTTGCAGGTAAAGGGGGGTGTAGATTGTGAGGCCCTTTCTCTGGGTCCTGGGGCCCTGTGTGGTTCATAGGAAGTCCCCTTGGTGGAGACTGTTGGTCACCATTGGCTTTCCAGCGCCCAAGACACTATTCCATTGCAGGTGGAAAACCAAGTTATTCCCTCTGTGCACTGCAGTGACAACAAGCATGTAAAGCTACGCCCAGCAGGTAGTAAAGTGTCTCACACACACACAGTGTATGGCACAGTAATCAAACTCGATAACCTAATATCCGGGCCACACTACATCTTTGAAAGACACTAGGGCCTGCTTTAGAGGCAGGAGACTTCTAGCCCCTCTCCCTGATAAATGTCTTCCAATGGCTGGTTGTGCTCAGCACAACAATCGAACTTTATTCGGTTTTCACATATGAAACCATAAAAGTACTCTAACAAACTCTAAAAAAAAACATACATGGTTTAATAAGGATAAAATATTTATACATTCGTCACATAGGAGACAGAACTATCCTAAAAATCTCAAACCGTACAAGTAATACATTATACAATGTATATATCCTAGATCATAAAAATTAAAAGACAGTTAAGAAATAATTTCATGGGCCTCCTCTAGACTATATATATCGTCAGAATAGCTAGAGTAAAAGAAAATAACCTTAAAACTACAATCATTTAATCGAGGCATGCTCTAAACTTCATTGCAGATTTTAAGAAATTGAGGAGAAAGAAAATAGAATTTCCATACAACAATTGAAGGTGAATAAATGCTGGACGCACCTGCTTGAATTTCAACCTCCTTAAAATAGGAATAATAAAGGTTTTCTGGGGGGTTGTATAATGGTTACAAAATATTAAAAAATGAAGCATGTCCTGTGGAGACTCACCGTCACAGCCACAGGGTTCTAAAATCTGAGCACTACTACTCCCCCTTGGCAGGGCCAACAGGAGGTGAAACAGATCCAATCGGAACCTGGTCAATAAAAAAGGTTCATAGGAGCTAAAAGGTCCCAGGAGATTTGGATCAGTCATTGGTGTTGTTTTCAAAATAAAAAATGTACGGACACTGGGTTTCCTCAATTCCAGCTCTTCCCTCTCCAGTTTCCTCGGCACATACCACGGAACTACTCCTCTGCCCCACACGTATGTGCACTTTGAGGTGGAACTACCAATCTAAACAACTTGGTAAAATGGTCAAAATGCTCCACCGTGACCACCACTGCTGAAAAGAGGACAAACTCTAACACTGCAGCATCCACCCCTCTGGGATAGGCTAATGAGCCTTGTCGCGCAAGCCAACTCTGTGCATCCTGAAATCCCCTTCCCAAAGGACACCTGATTCCAAGGTAAAGTACGTCCTTCCCAGTCTATCCAGTGACCAACGAGTACATGCGTAAACTTTTGGGGCAAGATTAAGTATAGCCCCGAGTGTCTACTTAATAGGTTTTTTGTGTTTTTTTAAAATTCTTTTTCCATTTTTTTTTCTTGTCCCCACCTCAGTCAACCTGGTTGTTTCTACTTCGGATGTTGGAAGTTTTTTAGCTTTTCCTCTACAAACTCAAGTTTGCAATCTTTTTAACCTTGATGACTTTGCTATGTTGAAAAAAGCAAATGCAGTAAATGAGCACTAAAGTTAAGTTTTCTGGAGGTAAACTTTTCGAAAAACACTTTTAGGGCCCTGTTGCGAGGCAGGCGGTTTTCGGTCCGTTTTTCCTCCTTCCTGAAATGACTGCTATGCTCTGGATTATGGGATTTGGGGGAATAACGTGAGAAATTGTATTTCCACACTGATTCCTGCGTGGTTTTCCCTGTTTTTTCTCCAAGAGTTGTCACTTGCTTCAACAGGCAAAGTCGCCGGATGAGATATTGCCAGCTTGCATCTTCTGCAAGCAAAGTTAGAAGACTTGATAAACTTTGCAAACTGAAGAGGGTAGTTGATTCTCAGGATCTCTTTGCCTATCAACCGCTAGAAGTTTAATGAGCGGAGTGCAAAATTTGACTCTCCTGACAGAAACTTGATAAACTGAGTGGTGGAGCAGATGGACGTATGTTTTAATTCGGATGTCAAACATGTCAAATCCTGTCAAATCCTGGTGAGACGGAAGTGTCCCCTACATGGTAAATTTGGCATGTATCCCTGCGCTGAGTGACCAGACTGCATGTGAAACTGATATCCTGATTTTCGTTGACCCAACTGACACGCTACTCTGACATATATCCGTGACCTAGGCTTGTCCGTGGTGATTCCAAAGATCAAAACCTGTTCTGTGAACTAAAGGGGCGCACCACGCGTGTTCTCTTTAGTGAAATGGGTCTTTTTTGGGGGAGTTTTATAGAGCGTGTACTAGACCCGTAGGTATCGGAGGACTTTGCATGAGCGCCAGTTGCGTTGCAAACGACACATTCATTTTTGTTTTTGTTAGGCACAGTCAGATTAAGTGATTTGCCCAGAATCACAGAATGTTGAGCATCCCTGCCAAGACTTGACCCCGGTTCTCCAGCTTCAAGGTCAACCACCCTAGCCATTAGGCCACATACTTCCGTCACTGTCCTGGGTTGCAAGCATACGGATATTTTTATTAGCTGGTTGTACTTAGCAGACCTTTTTTGTGTGTCAGTGGGAGTGCGGCCTACTGGCCCTCCTCTTATAAAGTTCTGCTTAAGTGCATCACCCAGACCCTGACATCTCCTGTGGGTGATGAGTGTGTGTATGTATGGAGCTATGTGTGGTAGTTAGAGTCTGATTGTGGCAGCAGTGGGCTCCCTTTGGGTGAGCACCTGGTTTGGCATGGCACACGATGGAGTACGAGCTACACCTTCCCCAGACAGTGCAAGTGTATTGCCTGAATTCCTGGATCTAAAGGGGGTAAACCCAGACACTGAAGTGAGGGAGGACAAAGACAAACCTACCCTTAGAAATTCTTGAGGAGCCTATAGCAGTGGGTTGCTAATTAATGTTTCCTGAGCACAGCCAGTTGGTGGATGGAAGGGGGTAAGGGGTGAGCAGGGCCAAACTGGGATTGCAAACCAGCCGTAGCAATTACGTCCACTCGGCTGGGGGGGGGGGAGGTTGGCGGGAACATGAACACTGCTGCTGTGATTTTGCTGCAAAACCGGTCCCCAGTAACAAAAACTTCCCCCACCGGTCCAAAACCATCTCCCACCCTTTCAGCCCACCAGGGAACAGCCCGGTGCCCGCTACGGCCAGTCCGGCCCTGGGGGTGAGTCAACTGATTCTGTTATGGTTGAGGGCGTTCCTAGGCGGCTCCTGCCCGTCCATTTGTCCTTGACTGCTGCTTCAGAAATGTTGATGACAGCCAGGTGCAGAGTCTTCACACTCCATGGTGCCTACACTTTGGGGCACTCCTGTTTGGAGCCAGCATCATACCTGCTTGCTGTGAGACCTGTAACCTTGTTCAAAATTGGGTCTGACATGTGAAAGGGAAGTACCTGACCTGGCAGTTCAGGCTGGGCTGTTCCCATTGGGCGCTGGGTCAAGACTGATTTGCATATGGCTGGGTCCAAACTAGAATGGCATGGTGAGCAAAAAACAATGGATTTAGGCCCAGATCTCTGAACTGGGGTGAATGTATGACATTGTTCTGTATTCTATCTATCAATTGTTCTTTTTGCATGTGAAAGGGAACTGCCATGGACCAGTTCTTGCACTTCAGACAGTGGATCAACATCCCCTGACTGGGAAATGTGTATAAAGTTGGGAAAGAAAGCAGCCCACCTCTTCCAGTTTTAATTCCTTCTTGACCAAGAAAGTTAGTGCTCTATGGAGTGCTGGAAGGGCCTTTGTGAGCTAGAGTTGGTGTCTGCATGGCAGTCAGCCTCAAAGTGGTGAGGCGGTATCACCTGAGGTCTGCACAACTTGCTGAAGAATATGTGGGTCTGCCTAGCGCCTAGAAGCTACCCGCCTGCTCAAAGAGGGAAGGAGAATGCCTGACTCTGCAGGAGGAGAAGCCCATCCATGTTCCTGTTTTGTGGAACACTCACAAGAAGCAGACTTGCAGAGCCAGCCTGAACTAAGAGGCAGGACGACCCAAACAAACCAGAGGTAACTGACCCCAACCACCACGGTTGATGCCCAGGTGCCTCTGCCTGCCCTGTGCCCCTCTGCCCCAAAATGGGGCCTGACCCACCCCGCTGGCTTTAGGGGATTCCTGGTCTAGTAAGTGAAGTGAGTGGCTGCCATCTATTTTCAGTGCCTGGATACCCTCACGAGTGATAAGCAGCGCTCTACAAATCCACTTTATATTATATTACGAAGGGATTTTTATTGCACTTTAGGAACAAATGTAAAAAATGTTAGGTACAAATATAAAGTGCCATTGGATTGTATATGGTGAGAGGCGCTGTAAGATACAGCATACAAACGTGTAGCATTTTAGCGAAACGTAAGCGTTTGACCCTCAAAACCAAGAAAAGGCCGCCCAAGGTAGGAACAGAAGACGAATAAGGCAGAAAGTCCCCGGCTCCCGTCTGGCCTTGTTCAGCAGAAGACTATTTTTAAGCACCATTTTTTACAGGCTGGGATTAACAGGCTGTGACATTTAGGTCATGCCACAGTGGGAAGCATAGGGAGCTAGTGCCGAAAGGGGCGGGGAGGGGGGGGCGGTGCTGTGGGGCAGGTCTCTTGTAGAGCTAGGGGGTGCACACCTGCATCCAACTTGTGCCCAGGTCTATCAATTCTGTCTTCAAGACAAAAGGTGAGAGCTGCAAGCCTTTCCAGGGGGTGCCGGTGAAAATAATGTCCATTTATGCAGCATTAGAGCGTTTTCCTGCTGTGCTCCAACTGACGGGTCTCCCTATCTCCAATTCAGTGCTACTCATTTCATCAAGCTTTGGCAAACCAAAGCCTTGATCTAACCTTGTGTTATGTTTTGTTAACACGTTCTTGTGTAACACGTGGCTCCTAATGATGGAGCCACATAGCGCTATGGTTTTTTGTGTGAATTTTTGCAGTATTATATTGCGCAAACTCGACCCGAAGGTATCCGATTGCTTTATATGACCACTGCTTGCATTACAGCAGGGTACATTCATTTTTAGGCACGGGGAGATTAAGTGATTTGCCCAGAATCACAGGATGCTTGAGCGTCCCTGCCGAGACTTGAACCTTGTTCCCCAGCTTCAAAGTCAGCCGCTCTAGCCGTTAAGCCACATCCTCTCTTGGTGTGCCTGTGTCTTTGGACTCGGGATATCCTAGGCCAGGGTCTTGTTATGTATTGTTAGCCGTGTCAGACTCCAAACCAATTCAGCACTAAAATGGTCCCACCAGCCAAAGCCTGCCGCAGGGGGTGACCAGAATGGTGTGTGGGGGGGTCATGGTTGGATCAAGGCGGCCACCCAGCGCCGAACGCAACCCCCAAGCATGCACCCCACCTGGATTACGTGTGAGTGGCAGAATGACCTGTCTGGCCCTGTAAATGCTATAATCATTCAATCCCATTCACATTCTCTGTTTTATGTCACAATATTGACAACAAAAATATTGACTGACAAAAACATTGCTTATAAAAATATTCATGTACTGAGTGTACAACTTCTACTATTTACTCCAAGGGGAGACATGTTCCCACTTAATTATGGATTTGCTGCATTTGCCACATAATCCATCATCTGGTGCATAATTTGCGGATGCTATCAAAAAAATGTGTTTCTACCTCAAACAGATCAAAAGTGACTAAAAACGGAGCAACAGGTGCCCCGTGTGCATAGTGGAAAGCCTTTTGCAAAGGCTGCCTTGTCAAATTTCAGTTGCTTGTGCTTATTACTCTCTTTGGGTATTAAACTGCTACTAATGAGGTAGAATCTATACCCATGCAGTTTTAACAACAACAAAATAATACTATCAAAACGTGCTGCATAATATGCCTTTTCTTTCCACCTAATTGAATCAACCCTGCCACTTGAGGCATAATCCCAGGGCCCCAAGATTCAGGAATAACAATCCAGATTGTTGACGTCTCCCAGAAACGGCTGAAGGACACCAAATACCCCTTGAAAGGACAGAGGCACGGAGACGAGGTGCATTGTGGGATTCTCAAGATGTCACCTGAGGGAGGGGCCCATTGTCCACCGCGGACTCTTCTTGGAATCGCATTTGTAAACTTGGCCGGCTCGGCTCGTCCGCTCAGGGATGGTGGGATGTTTTGTTGGCGGGAAAGTCACCGTCGTGCGTGGCGGCGTTGCCGTGGCGACCGCCTGCCGCAAAGCTCGCATTATCTATCGGGCCCGGGCCTTTAGAAAGCAGGAAAAAAAGAGCCCCATCTGGAGCGGCGCGACCTTTCCTCGCAATGTTACTTATTCCCCGCGAAGGACGGAGGGAGCCGGCCGGGCCTGGACGTAATTACACCGTGGCATTCAGAGCTTTGTTTGTCTGAGTGCCGGGGGCCGGGTGGGACTCGGTGCCCCCCAGGCCTGCCGCCTCGGGGCCCGGCTCCATCAGTGCTTCCGATGCTCTCAGCGCTGCCCCCACCCGCCCTCTTCAGGGAGCTATGCGGGGCTCGTCGCCGTGGCCTCTCTGCCGCTCTGCAATTACACCCTCTTCTACTCTGCTGTGCATGTCCCTCCCCGGCTCTCCTCTTCACCACTTCTGTCTCCTCTCTGTCTTGTCACTCTTACTTCATTCATTACATGTGTCTTTTCGTGCCTGTCACTTCACACTTTCTTTTATGCCCTTCTTTCCTTCTGTCTCTTCTTATTACCATGTCTCTTTCTTTACACTGTCTCTTATCCCTGTTTCACTTTCACCCGACTCTTCCGTTTACCCTTTCTGTCTCTTCTCTCTGTCTTGTCACTCTTACTTCATTCATTATATCAGTCTTTTTGTGGCTATCTCTTCGCACTTTCTTTTACGCTCTTCTTTCCTTCTGTCTCTACTTGTTACCATTTCTCTCTCTTTACACTGTCTCTTATCCCTGTTTCCCACATCTTCCCTTTACAGTATCTCCCATACCTGTCTCTTGTGTTTCCCTATTCTTTCCCCTGTCTTTCTTCTCTCTGTCTTTTATTCCAGTGGATTGTACTTGTCTCTTCACACTTGCTTTTATGCCTGTTTTACCTCCTGTCTCTTATTTTTACAAGTTCTCTCTCTTTACACTGTCTCTTATCCCTGTTTCCCACATCTTCCCTTTACAGTATCTCCCATACCTGTCTCTTGTGTTTCCCTATTCTTTCCCCTGTCTTTCTTCTCTCTGTCTTTTATTCCAGTGGATTGTACTTGTCTCTTCACACTTGCTTTTATGCCTGTTTTACCTCCTGTCTCTTATTTTTACAAGTTCTCTCTCTTTACACTGTCTCTTATCCCTGTTTCACTTTTACCCCAAATCTTCTCTTTACAGTATCTCCTTTACCTGTCTCTTGTGTTTCCCTATTCTTTCCCCTGTCTTTCTTCTCTATGTTTTTTATTCCAGTGGATTGTACCACTCTCGCCTCTGCCTCTTTTTCCCCTCTTCTGTTTGCCTGTTCTGTTTTTCTCTCTTTCTCTTCTTCCTGTCTTCTCTGTTATTGTTCATTAATCCTGTGATTCCAGCCACGTCACACTGTGGACTCTCCCTACATCCAGGGCCACTAGAATTGTGCAATGCTGTGGCGTTTTCCGCATAGTTTTGGATTTGCTGCATTCACACCTAATCCACCATCTTCTGAATAATCTACAGATTTCAGCAAAACAAAAATTGTTTCTGGCTGAAACAGATCGAAAGTTACTAAAACACAGAAACGTGTTGGCGCGCTGTGGAAGGCCAGAGGCCAAGGTTGACTTGTCCCTTTTCTGTAGCTTATTTCTGTATTTGGGTGTCAAAGTGGTACTGATGAGATGAAACCTTTGCCCAGAAAGCGTTTACAGGTGTTTAAAAATGGTAAAAAAATCAGATAATACTAACACTAAATGTGTTGTATTATGCCGTATAATTTGCCTTTTCTTGCAGTGGCCAGGAAACGGACTTTACAACGAAGCAGTTTCCACGAAATCGTTAACCACGCATGCAGTACAACGCATGCGTGGTTAACACGAAAGCCTTTACCACGCATACCTTTACTACGAGGTTTGTAGTAAAGGTATATGTGGTAAAGGAAAAAGTAAAAAAAAGGGGGGGGTTGGGGGGGTCTCCCCCCCCCAAAAAAAACTCACCTGAAGTCACGTCGTTTAAGAGAAATCGGAAAAAAACTTCAGTTTTCTCTTAACGACGTATGACGTTACCACGCCACCAATCGAGGAAAATGTTATGAGTGGTAAACGAATTCCGTTGTAACGCATGCGTGGTAAAGGCATGCGTTGCAACGGAATTCTTTGTAACGTCATACATTCGCAGTGGCCCTGCCTGTATCCCACCGCTCTCCTCTTTACCTGCTCTGTTTCCTATTCTGTCTCTTCACCCTGACTTCATTATATCTTCTCTTCGTTATTCCTTTCTCATATAAATGTCTTTTTTCACACTGTTATGCCTTTCTCTCGCTCTCCCTCTCTTCAGTCTCTTTTCTCCTAGTTAATTATGCGGGTTTCCCTTCCCCACCTGTTCTCATTCTTCCCTTTGCTCGTCACTTCCTCTCTGTCCACCTGACACCTTTCTCTCAATTCTCACCATGTCTCTTATGGCAGTCTCTTTGCACTGTTTGTTGCTCCTCCCAGTTTCTAATACTTGTGCATTACATTGTCTCTAAGTCTCTACCTCTTTTTCCTCTGTCCCTTCAACCTCAGTCTTCATAAGAAGTAGCCATGCTCTCTACAAGTTGCACTATAATTATGATGTCTCTTTGACCTTCTGCACTCAGTCCCCTGTCTGCTCTCCCTGACTCAGATACTTTTCTTATATCTGTCTGCTGTACATATCTTTTCTCCATCTTCACTTCTTTCTCCTGTCCCTACCTCCTCTCTGTGGAGAAGTGTGGCTCAATGGTTAGAGCGGCAGACTCTGATGCAGAGGTCTGGCCCGGGACCAGGGTTCGATTCCCGCCTCGGTGGGTCTTGGGCTCAATTTCCCCGGACCTGATAATTCTCGCCTCGGTGCCTAGTCTAATCATGGGTCCCACTCTGTGACTCTGGGCAATAGCTTGCTTAATCTCCACAACGGCCCCAGCAGCGCTGTGGATGCCTGGCTTCACCTTGGGGGTGCCCAGGAGTGGACATTTCACAGGAAAGCCAGGATGGGTTCCGCAGCGGTATGAATACAGCGCTACGAGGCCTCCGGGTAGAAGTGCGCTATATAAAATACAAACATTTACATTTACATTTATTCCAGTCTTAAAATCTACGTCTCTTCCTTCCTTTTTGTCTCCTCTACATATATTTCACACCTGTCTCTTCTTTCTGTTCTTTACACATCTTTCTTCTCTAATTCTCTTATTCCCAGGGTCACTGGAATCGGTGATTCTGTGGCCACTGCCTTTCCCCCGTCATTACGTATTTCTTTCACTCGCCTCAACATGCACCGTCAGGTTCATAACGGGCACGTTTCAGCCAAAATATAGTTCTTATCTCAAATGTATCCAAAGATCCCGAAATTGTGCACTGGGCCGGAAGAGCAGGCCTGGCACATTGTGAGCTTGAGATGTGCGACCCTGGTGCTAGGCATTAAAGAGGTGAAAACGGTGCCCAGATGGTGTTAACATCACCAGGGCATGGGCTGGGGAGGGCATTCATCTTCAGCAGGAAACAAAAACATCATTAAAAATGTCATTCAAACCAAGGGGAAATAATGTGTCCTTCAATGTCCTTTGGTTTGAAAATGTGTAATTTCATTATTTATGACTCCTGCACATTCGTGCTGACATCACAGACACTTTTAACAAAGTTACATTTTAAAAGGTACTCTTGAGTTAGAAGTCCAAGCATTTTGTATCTGTGTTTAATGAGTGACGTCTTGAATCTTAAAGCGCCTACTACTGACTTGATTCAGAACAGGACGAAGTACTTAATCGCTGAAAGGGAAGACACGTTTTAAAATGTCGGATGATGTATGGAATAAAAGAGACACACTCTTTCTTGCAAAAAAATATAAAAGTTGGCTTGTGCTTCGTGCAATTTTTTGTGTGTTTTGCACCAGCTGTTTTCCTCTGGTTGAAGCGGTGGCCCGTGGTAATGAGGCAGCGTTCGTGTCCTTCCCTGCAATGCACCGCCAATATCATCCGGTTTATCGATATTTTCTACAGAATCTACTAAATGCGTGCATTCTTAGGAGCACTATATTTTATGAAGAGGTCTTGTTTGCATCACTGTGTTTTAAAATATAAACAAGCATTTACAATGTAACGGTTTCGCCTTTGTAAAAGTTAGAGCTATTGGCATTGTAAATGACAAATTTTGTATTTATGTGTTGGTTTTGAAAACAGATAAATAAATGGCATTGTCATTTACAATGCCAATAGCTTAATCTCTCACAAATGCGAGACCTATTGCATTTGCACACACACACAGAGCGCAAACACACACACAGAGCCACACACACACACACACGCGCGCGCAGGAGGCAAGCATGACTGACAACATGGGCGCGCAGGAGGCAAGCATGACTGACAACATGAGCACGCAGGAGGCAAGCAGGACTGACAACATGAAGGCGCAGGAGGCAAGCATGACTGACAAAATGGGCACGCAGGGGGCAAGCATGACTGACAACATGGGCGCGCAGGGGGCAAGCATGACTGACAACATGGGCACGCAGGGGGCAAGCATGACTGACAACATGGGCGGAACGCCCCCGAATCTGCTCCGCAATTGACGGACAGATCTGTGTTCCAATGGCTAGCCTCCATTTATGGAGCTAGCCAATAGAACAGAGGGCGGATCCCCAAGCCACATACTCTAAACAAAAGATTTCGCCCTGGGCGGGGCACTGCGTGCCTTCGCCAGGTCGAAACCTAAAAACTTTCAAGGCAGGCTATTTTTCTCTAACACGCCAGCAGAAGTTGAACATTTTCTGAACACCCAACAAGATAGCAAAATGGACAACTGATATGGTCTACTAAGTCAGATGAGACAGATGAGCTATTTCACTATTCTATCCTTAGTTTTTCAGTCAGATAGGCAGACAACTAATCTCATGGTTCTATCACCAACTATGATTTGAAGGACACATTTTTACTTTGTTTAATCCCTGTACCTAAGAGATATGCATGCACTGTATAGGTCTGTTTGAGTATTTGCTCGGATAATTTAAATAGCACTTATTCATGTTTTTAATGTCATTCTTTCATGGTGTAACTTATCTCAATGTAGGATGTTTCAGCACCTTACATTACACACACACACACACACACACACACACACACACACACACACACACACACAACTTTATAAATTGACAATAAATCATACAAGTGTGTAACTCAATGTACAGTTTGTTACATAAGACAATGAGGGTTTCAAGGTGTAGGAGTCACACATCATCTTTAGTGGTAGGAATTATATGTTAAGAGTACATGGCTGGGATGAATACAAATTTAGGATTTAAAATATAACAGTGCTTGGGGTTGCCTGTAGAAATAAAACTTTATTAATGCAAACATTTTAGCAGCCTAAAAATAAATGATCGAGGGAAAAAAACTATAGCTTCTATACACGTCCTCCAGTTTGCATGCAGGTCCATCATGCTGGTTCATAACTCACTGTGCTATATTAGAAGTATTGCAATTTATGAACTGCGAGTAAGGATCTCTGTGTAAAAAAAGAGTAACCCACTTACCTGTCTACATTAAATAAAATCGGGGTACACAATGTGCTTGCAGGACACTTATTTACATGCTATGATATTTTATGAGTCAAAACGGTGACTATACAAGCCACAGATCTCTCCAGTAAATACATGAACCACTAGAGACCTCCTACCATTATTATTATTTCCTGAGATGTACCCAGCACACAAAGCTCTCTGTAGCAGGTGCCTTACCCCATACGGTATTTTAAAATGCAGCACTTGCAACCAATTAAGGCAGAACAAATGTACTGTCTCGTTTCTCCTTGTTGCTCATTTCTTCATGGCAGAGTTTGTGCTTTAAGTAAAAAAAATGTAAAAGTTGACTGTCGGACTGCTTTTCGTAACTCCAGCCTCGTGAATCCACGCCCTTTTTGAGCAATTTATTACGGTGGTTACCATAGTAACGTTTTCTCAGTTCCAGCCCTGTCTGCTGCTTGCATCGCATCCTCATTTGTTTGCCGAGTTGATAGCGCTCGAACTCGGGATATTACATTAAAAAAGATCAGTTTAAACAATACTGCACCTCAGCGTGCTTTGAAAAGCCGCTTCATATGACACACTAACTTTCTCTTGTTAAAAAACAGGCACACATCGTATTTTACTAAGTCATGCAACAGACACCTAGTGGACAATCGGAGTTGCCGTCGTCCTTGAAGCCTCACCTCTCCAAGATGGCTGCCGCTTTTGTCACTCTCTACGGAAATATTGGCAGTCACTGACTACCTTTAACTTTAACTGTGAGGTTGGAATCTTTGGCCTTTGATGATCACTTCCTTGTCTTGGACCCCCCTGTTCCTGTCGAGGTCCATCTTCGGTCTCAAATAAGTCAGCTCTAACCAATTGCAGAGCTGAATGTTCTTGAGTGGCAGCTAATGTACTGTTGTAGGAATTCCCCTTGTTTGGGAGCGCCTACTGACTATAGCAGGGACTTTCCTGGGAGTTAAAACTAATCGCAAACTTGCTAGTAAAGAAACAGAAGCACACGAAGGGACCTGAGGACGAGTGCAGGTACGGGGGGACGATAGGGCAGGACTGGATGGGAAATTCGGTTAGGGATCTGGGTTAATTTGCAGGACCCAAGTAGAAATATTAGGATTTGAACTGAAATTGCATTTAGTTAGCGATTACAGCACTTTAAGGCGAGTAGGTTTTAACTCCGGAAGCCAAAGTCAATAGCTAGTCCATTGGTTATTGGGGTTAGGCTAGTTATCTGAAGGGATCCTTTCCAAGCATTTACTCCAGTTTGTGGTACATTCGGAAGTACGTGTGAGCATTAATTGATGCTTCTGAGATTACTATGTTACCGCAGTATCTTTGCCTACGTCTAGAAGAGGGTAGCAAAGTTGAAAAGGATGGTTGCTACAAAACGTAGTGCCATAAGGAGAGCAGGGATATGAAGGGTAACAAGGGGATTGGGTGGAAAACAGTTCCAAAAATATTGGTCTGTAGTTGGCATAGGAATAACAAGAAGGTCAGAGACAACAGAGCTGAAAACAAGATGCGGGAGTGACGGAGGAGAGCTGCGGGCGGGGAACGGACAGCGGGAGGGGGCGGGAACACGAACAGCGGGACTGGGGGGCAGGAATACCTAAATACTGGTCTGTAGTTGACATATGAGAGTCCCAATACGAGGCGAGGGTGTAGGAATAACAAGAAGGTCAGAGACAACAGAGCTGAAAACAAGATGCGGGAGTGACGGAGGAGAGCTGCGGGCGGGGAACGGATAGCGGGAGGGGGCGGGAACACGAACAGCGGGACGGGGGGGGGGCAGGAATACCTAAATACTGGTCTGTAGTTGGCATATGAGAGTCCCAATACGAGGCGAGGGTGTAGGAATAACAAGAAGGTCAGAGACAACAGAGCTGAAAGCAAGATGCGGGAGTGACGGAGGAGAGCTGCGGGCGGGGAACGGACAGCGGGAGGGGGCGGGAACACGAACAGCGGGACGGGGGGGCAGGAATACCTAAATACTGGTCTGTAGTTGGCATATGAGAGTCCCAATACGAGGCGAGGGTGTAGGAATAACAAGAAGGTCAGAGACAACAGAGCTGAAAACAAGATGCAGGAGTGACGGAGGAGAGCTGCGGGCGGGGAACGGACAGCGGGAGGGGGCGGGAACACGAACAGCGGGAGGGGGGGCAGGAATACCTCCCCGTGAAAGTAAAAAAAACACTAAGCACTCACCTGGACTTCCTCCGGTGCTCCAGCCGACTCCTGCAAAAGCCAATTCAGAATGAGAAAAACATGGCGACCAAAAAAAACAAAAAAGGAAACGCCCACCGCTGCAATGACGACATCGGAGAGGGAAAAAATCTCGGGAACGCCCCCGAATCTGGTCCGGCCTTAACGGACAGATCCGGCACCCAATGGCTAGCCTCCATTTATGGAGCTAGCCAATGAGAGCCGGGGGACGTTCCCGAAGCACTTATAGTTAGCAAAGGATTTCGCCTGCTCCGAAAAGCTGCGCAGAGCGCAACCTTCGGCAGGCGAAACCCAAAAAAGAGAGATAATTAGCATTTAATCGCATGACGAGGCATAATGGATTATACAAGGGCAAATTAACTATATCAATGTGTGCCTTTCCTATGCATAATGTCACGTTCCTTTGCCACATAATTTAGTCAACTATTGCATAATGTAGGTCCTCTAATTCTGCTTAATTCCAGTGGGCCTGCTCAGACTTGCTCTGTCGTTTTGCCTTTCCTTTCATTCTTGTGTTCTGTTTTTCCTGTCTGTCTCCTGTCCTGTCCTTTCCTTCACTTTCTCGTCTCTGTTGTCCCGTGCTTCCGTCTCTCCTGCCTGTTTTCTTGTTTTGGCTTCCAATCTTTGTCCGTCCTCGCTGTCTCCGCCGCCGTCTTCTCTGTTGCTTCTTCCTCTGTCCTCCATCTTTCTCTTGTCTCCGCGCGCTCTCTTCTTCCTCCCATGCCTTTCCCTCTGTCTCGCCTTCTCTGCGCACCCTGTCTCTCGCTATGCCTGTCCTTCTGTCTGTCTGTCTGTCTCTGACCTTGGCGGGCCGCCCTTGTCCCTCCACACCCCTCAGAAGTGTGGAAGGCACCTGAGGGTGTGTGCTGGGGAGGGGGGGGGCTCCATCTGTCCTCCACCAGAGGCAGCCGGCTCCTTCCATGGCGGGGTAGCCCCCCCCCCCCCCCCCTCCCCCCTCGCAGAGATGCAGCTTTTAACACATCTCCTGCCCACAGGCAAAAAGAGCACTCAGGAAGCGGCACACCTGGAAATAATAGAGAGACGGGGAGACGGGGGGGGGGGGGGGGTAGAGGAAAGGGGGAAACTTCTGATGAAGAGAGCCGGCTCGGAATACAGAGAGGTGCTGAGTGCTTAGAAGAGGGACTGGAGAGAGGGGAGCTGGGGAGAGAAGTGATGGAGGGGAGAGTGCTGCTATGGAGAGAGAGCTGCTGGGGAGGAGAGGGGAGCTGTGGGGAGAGGGGCTGGAGAGGAGAGCGGAGCTGTGGAGAGAGGTGCTGGAGAGGGGAGCTGTGGAGAGAGGTGCTATAGAGGAGAGGGGAGCTATGGAGAGAGTTGCTGGAGAGGGGAGCTGTGGAGAGAGTTGCTGGAGAGGGGAGCTGTGGCGAGAGGTGCTGTAGAGGAGAGGGGAGCTGTGGAGAGAAGTGATGATAGGGGAGAGTTCTGCTATGGAGAGAGAGCTGCTGGGGAGGAGAGGGGAGCTGTGGGGAGAGGGGCTGGAGAGGAGAGCGGAGCTGTGGAGAGAGGTGCTGGAGAGGGGAGCTGTGGAGAGAGGTGCTATAGAGGAGAGGGGAGCTATGGAGAGAGTTGCTGGAGAGGGGAGCTGTGGAGAGAGTTGCTGGAGAGGGGAGCTGTGGCGAGAGGTGCTGTAGAGGAGAGGGGAGCTGTGGAGACAGGTGCTGGAGAGGAGAGGGGAGCTGTGAAGAGAGGTGCTGGAGAGGGGAGCTGTGGAGAGAGTTCCCGGGAGAGGAGAGCGGAGCTGTGGAGAGAGGTGCTGGAGAGGGGAGCTGTGGAGAGAGGTGCTGGAGAGGGGAGCTGTGGAGAGAGGTGCTGGAGAGGGCAGCTGTGAAGAGAGGTGCTCGAGATGAGAGGGGAGCTGTGAAGAGAGCTGTGGAGAGAGGTGCTGGAGAGGAGAGGGGAGCTGTGAAGAGAGCTGTGGAGAGGAGAGGGCAGCTGTGAAGACAGGTCCTGGAGTGAGAGAGGCGACCAGTAGTGATAGAGGCCAGTGGGGGGGGGGGGGGGGGGGGGGGGCTGCAAGATGGGCCCGGTGTGAAGATAGAGGGGCCGGTGTGCAGAGAGAGGGCCTGGTGTGAAGAGAGGTGGGTTGTGTGTTGAAGGAAGTAGTGAGGAGAGAGAGGCTGGTGAGGCGTGGGGAAAGAAAAGACAAATAATGTGGCATATTGAAGCAGGTTTTATGTAGGGGTGGGTGGAACTCGCGGAGTTTCATTCCGTGGAATTCCACAGAGTTACATAAAAACTCTGCAAGATTGCACAGAGTTCCGCTTCAGACGAAATATGCACCCTGTGCTGATTGCGCTGCAGTTGAGCACCGGAAGTGCGAGCAGCGCTGAAAAATCAGCACAAAGCGCACCATGCTGCACGCAGGAGCACGCAGCCATTTGCGGAATTTGGCATGAACTCCGCGGTACAAGAGTAACGCAGCATGTACCAAATTCCGCCAGTTCCGCAAGCGGAAAGAATCATTACACCCACCCGTGATTTTGTGATAGTTTTACCTGGGAAACAGCCTTTACAACGTAAGCGTTACAACTCATGCCATTACAACGCATGTCGTTACAGCGCGAAAGGCTTGTTGCAGGGGGTAGAAGGTGTTGGAGTTAACCTTCCCTACTGTTAGAAGTTGGAATAGTAAATTATACCATTCCAGCTTCCAGCGCACCCCGGCAAGTAAAGGTATGCCTGGTAATGGCATGCTTTGTTACGTCATACATTCGTTTTTCGTTAGTACCAGTTTAACACCCAAATACAGCAATAAGCAACAGGCAAACTTTGTATAGGGTTTTCCAACTTGTGGCAACACAGCTACGTTTTTTTAGTAACTTTTGATCCTTTGAAGCTAGAAACACATTTTGGGGTGTATAAAAGTGTATATTCTGCCGCAGATGATAGATTATGTGGCAAATATGACAAGTCCATAACCATGCAGATAATGCCACAGCCAAAACAGTTGCACAATTCCAGTGGCCCGACTATAACCTATTCTTTCCAGGATGTGCGTGGATTGGAGGCGGGATGCTTTATTGGTTTACCTCCTTTCTTGGTAACAGGATCTGCCGTCTCAAGTTTGGGACCTTCTCTGCAAGATCCATCCTTACCTGTGGTGCACCGTATCCACGGCCGGACTGGCTACCGGGCAGTTTGGAATGCTGCTGAGCTGGGGGCTGATTTCGTTCATGGAGACCTGCGTCTGATAAACGAAATTCGTTTTGCTTTAATTATTTCGAAGCACACACAGGTCTCAGTGAACTAAATCAGCCCACACCGCAGTGAAATCAGCTCCCAGCTTGGCAGCATTCCAAACTGCCCGGTAGTCAGTCCGACCCTGACGGTATCGACGGGCCCGGTCCCCGGCCATCTTCAACCTGTATGTAGCCTTCACCGTCTCCATGATTGCATCCTACTAGACTAGTTACCAAATGCACATGGATAACTCTCGGCTACATCTAAAACTAGATGTAGGCTCTGCGATTTGCAGGGGCTTGTAGCGCGTGTCTAGATATTGGTGCAGCAGAACATAACATGCAACTCTACTGCCAAAACTGAGCAGATGCCCCTGGGTATGACACACCTCACCACCATGCCGATGATGGTCGCCATCAAAGGTCCACTCCTCCAACCTATCCAAAATTCTCCAAACTCAAAAGTATTGTTTGCTGAATTTCACCACACTGGTCAACACAGTCACAAGAAGTGTCTTCTGGCATCCGCGCTGCCAAAGAGGGCTAACACTGCTCCTCCGGCTGAACCTGGTCCTAGCGGTCAAACCATCTCTCCTCGATTAGTACAAACTCTCATTGCAAGACAATATGCAAACTTCAGTGAACCCCAGAACTCAGCCATCTGTATCTTCAGATTGTATTGCTCAGACCATGACTACCAGTAGTAGAAAGATCTCTGTTCAAGACACTATGGGCCAGATGTACAAATCCTTTTTGTGGTTGCAAAAGGTCCAATGTACAGACTCCAGACGGTTGCGACCGCAAAAAAAACTTTCCTTGTGCACAAAACTAAGCTGCAATTCGAAAACTGAATTGCAAGTTGGGTTTACGACCAAATACTGATTTGGTATTTGGAAGGGGTGTGCTTAGGGCCTTCCGTCTAGATTGTTATGTATTACATTTTTGCGCCTGGGCTCGGATTACAAAACATGACTACTTTATTGACTATAAACATGTAATAGTAACACATTCACAAACAGGAAGTGATCCCAAAAGTAAAAAAAATATTTTTTAAGAGTAGGCAGTGGTCCCATGCAGGCCCTGGAGTATCGTTTGTAGATTTGCTAAATGCACGGAGGTGTATATATATATATATATATATGTATATATATATATATATTCTGTGGAGTTAAGTGCATTGTTGTCAGGCATGAGGTAATCTCAGCAGTTTAACACTGGTAATAATCTTTATGTAATGACGTACCTCTTTGTGGAGTTCTCATGCTCACAACTATTTATGTGGGAAAGTGTGTCAATTTGTTTAAAGTAGTACAGTAGTAAGTGTGTGTATAGTGTTTTTTTTTTGTTGCAGTTTTATATAGCGCGAACTCGACCCGAAGGTATTGGAGCGCTTTACACGCACCAGTTACATTACACAAGGACACATTCATTTTTGGGCGGCACGGGGAGATTAAGTGATTTGCCCAGATTCACAGGCTGCTGAGCCGACGCCGAAGCTCGAACCTGGTTCCCAAGCTCCAAAGTCGACAGCTCTGGTGTTACGCCACATGATATGTTGGGGGTTGTTGAATTTTCTGCACACACCCCTGAAGTGAGGCATCTTGGGTCTTCTTGTCCGCAATTCTTTTTAAATTATAAAACATTTCAGACCAATACTGTGCTGGGCGAGCGGTCGTGGCGCCGGGCCCAGAACTCATCCGCGTGCCCGCTAATGAGCCAGGACAGAGCGGCTTGTTAGTGGTGGGGTGGGGGCCGCCCTCCCGTCCGCTGAGCCTGGAGGTGTAACATAGATAATGAAGCGGTGTCGCGTTTGGACGCCGCATGTCAGGAGAGATGTGACGGGTGTGGGGAGGGGCCAGGACTCCACAGCTCTGGCCTAGTGACTGGTCTGGACCAGGGGCGGCCTTCGGCCTGTGCACCTGCACAGGGCCACCAAACCCCAGGGGCCACCACGCCAATATATATCCTTAATATAATAATCCTCTGAGGATGGATACATATTTGCGTGGCGGACCCTGGCAGGGATTTGGCGGCCTCCGGCTCTGTTCCACTTCCAAACACCCTGACCCCCCCCTCTTCACTGGCCTCCACCTGCGTTCCTCCAGGGCCCCCTACCAGTTCCTCTGGGGGCCCCCTGCCTACGCTCCCTGCCCAGGGCCACCATGAGCCTAGAGCCGCCCCTGTCTGGACCTTCCCTGGGCAGGTACTCTCAGGCACACCTCGAACCTGAGCCTTGGAGCACAATCTCACTCCTGCCTCGTCTTGGCCCTAGAGGTATCTCACACCCGTGCATCTAGCTTTCCAGCGAATGTGCAACACATTTGTCCGAAACGTCTCCACTCTGACCTGCGTAAACTCGTGACCGTGGTCTCTACCTTCATCAAAAGTGAAAATCAACGTGCTGTAGGTTTAAGACTACAAACGAGCGGAATGACCAATGTCTCCAGTATGCATAGTGATGTCACGTCCTTCTGCATCAACGCTAATACAGGAAGTGACATCAAACAACTGCTGGCAGATCCTCAAAATAAATGTATAACTAATAAAAGAACTTGAATCTTCACTTAAAGTTCCCTTGTCATCTACAGTTACAATAAAACGCTACATATGCCGGGGCCAACATTAAACTAGGCAAATAAACATTTTCCTAGGTATCAGAACCGAGGTCTTGTTCTCTTGCAATCTGGCTGCTGGGTTCTGAATTGCTGCAGGAGGGCGCCCCTTGTGGTGGGAGTGCTTCCTACACCCATCGGCTGTCAGGAGCTGCTCTACCCACCTCCTGGAGGTGAGTGGCATTTAGATGGCAGATTCTAGCTCTGATCACAAGTGTGAGCCTCACAAGAAAACCCAACCCCATGCACACAGGTATCTAAATAAGTGCAAAATCTTGAAAACTTAAAAAGAAAAACATTCTCTCTGAGCAAAATATTTTTAATTTGCTCAGGAACTTCCTTTTTCTATGCCCACCTGAGACCAAGTGGTAGGCCTGTTGGTTTGAAGCACTAACGACGTTATTATGTTCTTATAACCTTATTGGGTGGTAACATGATTCTGAATGACAACATACATGAGTTTGTGAGTGTTTACCAAGATTTTGCAGACAACTCTCTAGGAATACGCACTCTTACACCACTAGGTCAGATGCATCCTGTAGTGCGTAATCCACAGAAGCGTAGGACTGTCCACTGGAGCGCATGCAATTTTTTTGGTAAACATTTCCTCTGATCCTGAATTAGTGTAATGGAATTTACAATAGCAGATTGGTTGGTGCGCATGTAAATTTCACTTACACACATAGTTCAGATCTTTCTGGGTCCATAATTTATTCTTTCTTTTTGAAGATAATTTTTGGAAACAAGGTACCAATGGCCATCAAAGCATTTCACAAGAAACTATTGGAAGATGGTTTATAAGCGTATTGAAGAAAAAAGGGTTCAGGGTTTCGCATTGGATTCTGCAGAATCCCATATTCCAGAGTTGTCCCCGTGCCACTCTATAAACTGTGTTCCCAGAGCAAGGATTTGACCACAGGACCCAGGCAAGATCAGTTTCTGACAGATTAAATGAAATCTTAAAACAGATGGAGTAATAAGACATTCTCAGGTAACCGGAGGACCATGCGCTGGTTGAGGTACCTTTCTCGGATAGTTAAGTGGTTACCAGTGCCCTGGTGCAGGTGAGGAGTCCAAACCTTAGATGCAAGGCCCGAAAAGCTGAAGATCTCCTCTTGAAACCTTGGATGTGGAAGAGATAATTTCCCTTTCCTGTAGCTAGTTGAGAGTCAATTTATTTGAAAAGCATTGTGGGACATTTAGATGTAGTGCTTTGAAGTTAAATATGTTTTATAGATGCATCTTGCTGCAATCGGGGCAATTTTAAATAAGACGTATAGGGGTAATGCAGTTATACTGAGTATGTACGTGTGTGCATAGTGTGCTGCTTACTGGAAACATGACCCCGTTGCCCTGGAAGTGAACTGTTCCTGCCACGGAGTTCATGACAGGACAGCCAAGATGGCGTCACAATCTGTACCAGCCAAGGGATGTATGACACTACAACGCATGCTTTCACTCCGCATGCCATTACGACGCAACTTTTACAACGCAAGTCGTTAGAACGACTTGCGTTGGGGGGCGCTGGATAGTGGAATAGTTTAATTTACTATTCCAACTCCAGTCCCCGTGGATAGTAGGGAAGGTGTTGGATAGTAATTAAACTATTCCCTATCCTAGAGCGCCCTCCAGCGCAACTCGTTGTAATGACTTGCATTGTAATAGCTGTGTCGTAATGGTAGTGCGGAGTAAAAGTTGCGTTGTAAAGGATGTTTCCCCATGCCAAGTATGGGGGGGTCAAATAGGGCCTGGGGTTTCACAGGTTTGCTAAACACCCCAGCCTTGTCGAGTTCTCCAGGTCCATGTGTGATGTGTGCTCCAGTCCAGGTGTTATCTTTGAATTCTGGGACTTGTAGTCTTGTTTATTCCAATATAAAATAAGACTACGACTCCCAGAATTCAAAGAAAAAACCTGGCCTGAAGTGCATATTGCATGGACCAGGGAAACATGGCATCTATAACACCCCTGCATCCACGACCTCTGTCTGTCTCACTCTCTCGTGAAGAGACTGTAAATCCACGGAGGGTGTCTATGAGACACCCTCAGAGACAGCAGCCCGGCCTGTGCTCTGTGAGCAGAGGGGAGTTTCCATGAAGGGGACCCCTTTCACACAAATACTGCAGTGCACTGAGTATTACATTTCACGCGAGGGACAGGGGTCCACAAAATACCCCGCCCCATGGGAAACGCACTTTCTGCAATCGTTTGCTATTATCCTAGACTAGAGGAACAAAAGAGCGCATACTTTGCACAGATGTCCCCATTCTGAATAGTGAATTGGTGAAAAAAATCAGTTTAATGCCAGTTAAAGTGACTGCTAAAAGAGCTCTTTCCTTTTATTGCGCAAATAACATTTATTTGGGTGGAGAGAGAAGAGTCTGACTTGTCTCCCTTTTATTTTGTTGAAAATGGTTCTGCATTTACTGGTTGAGTTTCCCTCTTTTACTGCATTGTTTAGATTTCTCACAATAAAGGTCGATTGACTTGAGATTGACACTTTCTGGCTCTAAAGGCTTCTCTAGCTACTTAATGCTGCAGAATGGGAGCTTCAAAGTGCACTTAAAAAAAATTACACATTTCAGGCTTTTTTTTTTTCAACCAGAAAATCTATTCATTGAGAAAACCCAGCCTGCAGTGTGAGCGCGAGCACACTCACTCTCTTTCACTTTTATGATGTCAGTAAGAGAAAGTGTTAGAGGTTTTAGCTAAGGTTGGATTCCCTTTTTTTAAATAATTTTTTAAATATTTGGAAAAAATGAATTTCAAATGTAACAGCTTTCTAAATGTCACGTGGTTGAGATGCAGGGGGTCTTGTGTGGCTTGGGTGGGGTGTAGAGGTTGCTGTTCCGCCAATGCTGAAATGCTGAGGTTTTTATTTCTTAAAGTTTGAACTATGGAGGTTCTCGTTTCGCGAGGCTTGAACTGCAAAGGCTCTTATTTAGGGCAAGTTTGAGCCGAATGGGCTTTATTTGGGCCGAAGTTGAACTGGGAAGTTGTTGAACTGCAGGGTTTCTCCACTGTCAGTGGTTGCTCTGCAGAGATTCTTCTTGGCAGTGAGTGAACTGCAGAGGTTTCTGTTCGGCATAGCTGGCCCTAGGAAGTTGTTGCCTGCTGTGAATGATCGGCAGCGACTATTTCCTCCTCTCGTCAGCCTTCCTCTCACAGTCCTTACGTATGAGTTTATCTCCATTCATGAAATAACAAAGCCCAGAAAGAAATTAGTTGAACAACAGGAAGAGGTGGGAAGGAAATCAGGACTATGACGCGGAAAATATGTACTCGGAGTAATGAATATTACCGGTAAGTAACGGGGCATTCGACCACAGTTGACTTGCAAAAGGTCTCGTTTGGCCAACATTGATCCACAGAGGATCTTACAGAGAGCCAAGGTTGAACAACGGCCCTTCTTGGTTGGCTGATAGTTAAGCTGCTGAGACTCTTGTTCGGCCTCAATTGAAAAGTAGAGATTCGCTCTGGGCTCTGGTGGATCTACAAGGATTCTACTTCGACGTAAGTTGATCCGCCAAGTTTCATCCATGCCCAAAGTTTGTCTACAGAGGGGCTTTGATCACAAACATTGAAATGTCTGCTTTCTGGTTTGGTCATAGTTAGGACTGCAGCGGTTGTTGCGGGTTGAACAAGGGTATTTTTTTGGCCAACCTTGAATAGTGGCATGTCTCTTTTTTGCGGCTGACGGGATGGTGTCCGCGTGGAGGCAGCTGGGCGGAAAGAGGTATTTAACTCATTAACAACGCCCCACTTATTTGTATTAAGGGCTCAAGCCAAAGCTGACGCGGCCCCTTTAATTTTTGGCCCGCTCTGGAGGAATGCCGGCGCCCATTCAGGAAACCCGTTCGAGCAAGCGTAATGCGTCTTGACGTCCCCGCTTCCAAACGCCCCTGGCATCTGGCTGCAAACTGAGAGAACAGAGATAAAATGCATATATTTTTAAACCGGAGTGTCCATTCCCCACCCCTCAATATGCACACAAAACATATAAATTTACAGCCACACACATTGCACGTCCCCCGCTGATGGGGCCTCAATCTACAGACCCAGAATGGCGACACTGACTTTTTTTTCTGTTTGGGGCAAACGCTGATGCACTGGAAAATTAATGATAACAATAATAATATTAGTAATAATAACACCAATAACAAGATTATTATTATTATTATTATTATTATTATTATTATTATTATTATTATTATTATTATTAATAATAAGAACACTATTAATCATAACAGCAACCACCACTATAACAACAAATACTACCAATAATAATACCACTACTACTACTACTAATAATAATAATAAAACAAATAGCAACAGTAACACAAATAACGTGATCATTAATAATGATAACACTAATTGTCATAATAGCAACAGCAACTATAACAATATATACTACCCCTACTAATAATATAAATAATAGCAGCTAAAACAATAATGTGTTTATTAATTACAACACTAATAATCATAATAGCAATGACCACTATAAGAATAAATACTACCAATAATACTCCTCCTCTTAAATATAATAATAATAGCAACAACACTAATAAGATTTTGATCATCATTATTACTAAGAATAATAATCATAATAGCAACACTAATAATCATGATAGCAACACATATAACAATAAACACTACTAATACTACAAATACTGCTACTACTACTACCACCACTACTACTACTTCTACTGCTACCCCCACTGCTACTACTGCTGCTACTATAATTACTACCACTACTAGTACTAATAATAAAGTCTCGTCTGCGTGACTGTGTAGCGTTCCTGGTTTTGTCGGGTACGCATTGTCCTTTTTCCTTTGTGATTTTCCTTGCGTCACTCTCCACTCTCTGTGGCACCTTTATTCTAAACTGGTTGTGGCAGCATGGCACCCATGCTCTGGCTGACACCCCCTACTGGTAGGTGATGTCATACCCGCCACTGTGACATGTATTCCCCTAGAGAAAATTGGATAGATTGACTTGAAAAAAAGTAAATTCTGTGGAAATCTGATTGGTGGGTACAAAAATGTATAATTTGTAATGACAAGCAGAAATAATATCTACCAGAGGACTTACTCAGAAGCACATGGGAAAAGCAGATAAGAAACCCATCAATGCTCACGAAGTTTATAATTTTGTTTTATCCCTGCTCCTCATAATAAAGGTGTGCTTCACCGACCTATTTTAATTCCCAGCTCTGAAGCATCTGAAATCCAACAATGCGGGGAAATAATATCTGAGATTATAAAATATCCCCCAAAGTGCTGACTGTCGAGCAACAGCAGAAAGGAATCGAGGTGCAACAGACACACGTGAGATCTGGAAACAATGTACAATAAACAGCGTCTGAGGCCTCACCGTGGCACATTTAAACTATAAACTGTGATAAGCAAAGAAGTCACATGAGGGATGTGCAAGAAATGGCTGCTATCAAGAAGTGGTGCAAATGAGCCTGTTGTCAAGAAAAAGATGGCATTTTGGGTGTAGGGGCGAGGGGTATAAGGAAAGGTAAGGGTGAGAATTAGCACTGTATGGAGACATTTCGGAAATGGTCAATCATTGCTAGGATTTTTAAACTACGTTATAGGATCAGTGGCCCAAGACTGTAACCATGTGTCCATTGGAGGAACGGAGGTCCTGGATCATAAGGTTGAGACTTGAACTCCCAATGGCATAAACAACAGTCAAAAGCTGACCTGTTCTCCTGTATCTAGATTGGAAGGGGTCTCACGGCTAAATGCAGACCATTTTTTCACAGAAAGGGAAGTGAACACATGGAATAAGGCTCTCGGCAGAAGTGATGGAAGTAGAACCAACCAGCTATTAAAAAGTGTCCCACGCAGACATGAGTATGCTTCAAGCAAGCAAGGACAACGCTGGAGATTTTTTATACCGTCCCTTGCTCCAAATTATCGATGCGCCATGAAACATTGGCAAGTTCTGTGCTGACCAATGTGTGTGTGTGTGTGTGTGTGTGTATATATATATATATATATATATATATGTATAAAAATACATATATATACATATATTTTCATCCAGCCATTCTGTCACCTATTAAAAAACATACCCTAACATTACCATAACTTTCACTGCCCCCCTTTTTAGTGAGCGACCCATAAAAAAATAAATGCTTCCATGAAGGAGCAGTTAGATAAATGAAAATATAATTTGATGAAGAAAAAAAGTAGAATATTGAGTTTTAAATAATTGAAAAGTAACCATCAATGCTAATAGTATAGTATTTCTTGTATGTCTTTGAGAAGGTCAGAGAGAGATGTAACTAAAGGTACGGAAAACCGATAACTTTTTTTTTTTTAAGTTGGTCCGTTTAGGGTCATTAAAGGTTTTTAGAGGATGTCGGGTGGTCCCTTTGGCGGGGTTGTCGGATAACATTTGAATAAAGGCTTCTGGACGTTTCCTCTAAATACAAAATAATGGGGAAAGTAGAATTAGGGTTCAAAGCATCCTTCCCACCTTTGACCTACCATGTCTAACAATCCTCTACCCTCATCCTGACTCTCACCTCTCCAATCACAGGCATTCCAAATCTGTACTTAAAAACAGAATGGCAAAGCTGTAGGTCTGGCATTGGCTGTTGACCATATGGCTTTGTCAATCCTTAGATTGTGAATGGTTTTTGCATGAAGACATCTGACGCAGAAGTGACCTAGTAGTAGTGTTGGGGGATCTGCCGGGCCCTCACCTCAGTAAAACCAGCAGTGCCTAAAAGCCCAGTGCTTCAACGTAAGAGCGGTTATTGCACCAGTCATTCCTGGCACTGAATCAGACTCCGTATTGTACAGATGTGTAGAATGCGTCACTCACAGTCAGGTGAGCCAATGGCTGAAGTGGGCTGACCCTGTGGTGGGTGGATGCAAAATTTGAATGAAACTACAGCAGACCAATGGATGAAGGGGGCGGACTGAAAACCCCCCATATGTAAGAATCTATAGTAAGTGCTTAAATTGAGTCGGTACAGTGAATATTTATTTTGTATTAAAAACAAAAGCTCTTGGCTAACGCCAAACCTAACAAGCATTGGAAATGCAATAGGTCTCGCACCATTAGAGTTAGTGCTTTTAGAATTGTTTATGGGTTTTTTTTGTAAATGTTTAGCATTTTTGTTTCCTGTAGCCAATGCTAAAGAATTACAAATAAAAAAAGCCATAAACATTTCTTAAAGCTCTAACTGAAATGGTCTGAGACCTATTGCACTGTGTGAGGGTGAGGGGTTGAGGATGAGTGAGGGTGAGGGTGAGAGTGGGTGAGGGTGAGTGAGGGTGAGGGGTTGAGGGTGAGTGAGGGTGAGGGGTTGAGGGTGAGTGAGAGTGAGGGTGAGTGAGGGTGAGTGAGGGTGAGTGAGGGTGAGGGGTTGAGGGTGAGTGAGAGTGAGGGTGAGTGAGGGTGAGGGGTTGAGGTTGAGGGTGAGGTGTTGAGGGTGAGTGAGGGTGAGGGTGAGTGAGGGTGAGGGTGAGTGAGGTGTTGAGGGTGAGTGAGGGTGAGGGTGAGTTAGGGTGAGGGGTTGAGGGTGAGTGAGAGTAGTTGAGGCTGAGTGAGGGTGAGTGAGAGTGAGGGTGAGTGAGGGGTTGAGGGTGAAGGTTTGAGGGTGAGGGTGAGCACACAAGCTTAGGAGTATGTCTTAGCACAACTTGCCCTCACCAATCACCTTTCACTTCTCAGGGCCTATGGACTTTCAAGGCTACAGATAGCATCTGCCATGTGCCTTAGAGGAACATTTATGTTTTAAAAATGTATTTGACAAATAATTATCGATCCATAGTTCAGCGCCGGCGAGATTATGCATTTTTGATATTTTTTGTTGCTGCACAGGCACTCGTGAGCATCATCTTTACCAGACTATACTATGGGTGGGCCGAGAGTTAGGCAGTCCAGGATCTGGGTGTTGCCATTTTAGAATGGCCCCTTACTTGCCAACTGATGGAGAATTGTTGGGTGGTCTCACTACTACTCGCTGATCTTGTAATTCATGCTCTAATACAAATGAACACTAAATAGCTTTTTATTCACCATCTCAGCAAGAGGCCAACAATTGAATAAGCAGAGTGTGAACCCTTCAGTGAACAGCACCAGTGTAAGTTGTGGATGACTTGAGGATTGTCGCTCATATTTTAACAGATTCGTAACTATTTCACATACATCTTTTTAGTACGAAAGATTCGCTGTTTTTTATTTTCTCATCTCTGATGCATTTTACTTGTTTCTTTTCATTCCTGCATAAACCATAGAGCCAACTCGGCACAAACGTGTTATAATGTGGTCAGAGGGAGGGGCACTAGATGACGAGATGTGGACTACCGCCACATTATGCAAGCTTGCCAGAGCCTCTGTGCCTTGTGGTAAACTACAGCTGTTCTTGAAGTGCTCAGAGCTGCTTCTTCATTCAACGTAAGCCATCGCTTCACTCCAATGAGAGCATCTGAGCATCCTGAAATTGACGTCCTTTGCATAATAAAAGTGTTTACATACCTCAAGCTTCTTTCTCTAGGATTCTTTCTGTAGGATTTCCTTCTGTTTCCTGCTCAATGGTTTCTTCAATGAAATGTTCTTAATTGCTTGTTTCTTTGCTGATTTTTTGGAGAGCAGAACTAGAGCACAGCTTGTAGCTACTCCTTTCAGTCTTTCGTCATATTTCAGTTACTGGTGCGTGTACTGCATCATTGAGGCACACGGCCCTGGTGCTGGGTGTGCAGGGTCGATTTTTACATTGACACAAACATGGGAAATAAGTGGTGCAAATTGAAATTATACTGTTTTCGTGCATGCTATTTAAAAAACAAAAATACGCTATTCCCTCAAAGTTATTACCAGCAAAATAACGAGAGTGTAGTTTGCACAAAGCTCTAAAATAGCACTGGAAACAAAGACAACAAGTGAAAGCAAGTTGCGGTAAAGCGGGTTTGGGCTTTCATTTAATGTTATTCCCGAAATGTGCTCCAGGCAACACGTTAATCTCTTTGTACGTCGTGTTTGTGCTGCATATTTGGAGGCTTGACAATAACATGCTAGTTGGGGCTGAGCAACACCAAAATGGTTAAAGGGACTGTAAGAAGGGACGGTGCAAGGAAAACAAACTGCGAGGGGCGGAAGGAAGGAGACAATGTAAAAAAAATTCAAATGAAAAGAAGCGAGACGGGTCAATTACATGTTCCCTCCAAGCGCAATGCCGCTGCCAGCAGCGGCAGAGCAAGAAAGGGACTGTAAGAAGGGACGGTGCAAGGAAAACAAACTGCGAGGGGCGGAAGGAAGGAGACAATGTAAAAAAAATTCAAATGAAAAGAAGCGAGACGGGTCAATTACATGTTCCCTCCAAGCGCAATGCCGCTGCCAGCAGCGGCAGAGCAAGAAAGTCAGCACAAACAAACGGTGCGAAGAGGTGGCTCAACATATAACGATGCCGACTTTGGAGAAGGAGAACAGGGTTCGAGCCTCAGCGTGGGCGGCATCATTAATTATAAATTAAATAAACTGAGATCTCCTGCATATTAAATATAAATAAATAAACAGCGTGCGTGGGGTGAGGGCAGGAAGCTGCCAGATATGGAAATACCAGCATCAAAGAAAACAAGACGGAGGGAAGAGAGGGGAGGGGGGAGGGGGGAGGAGAAATGCGACACGGCGGGAAGGGGCAGGCAGGATGACTCAGGGGAGGGGGCGGAGCGGGGCAGAGCGGCATGTGGGTGTGAAGAAGCCGGGCCTTTGAAGTGAAGCTAAGCTTCACTTCAAAGGTGTCGGAGGAATGCGGGCGGCTGTGCACGCGCTTTTAAGCTCAATGCACATGCGCATTGAGCTTAAAAGTCACGGGCACTGCAAGGAATCGCCACGATTCCTTGCAAGTTAGATAAAGAGTAGATGAGCCCCTATAGTCTCGCTTGCTCGATGCGCATGCGCATCGACAGGCGAGACCTAAAAATGACACCTAGAGGACGTCATTCGTTGAGGCTGTGGAGTCGGGAATCTGGACAGTTTAGTGTAGAGCATGAAGGGTTAAGGTGTTAGGTGAGTTTATGGCTTCAAGGCACTAGTCGGAGTGTAGGAGATTCAAACAAGTGGCATTTATCCAATTCTGCAAATAAATGAATTGCTTTCCAGGGGCAGCGGTGTGGACCAAGCACAGAAGAGCAAAAGAACCATCCAGCATTGGTCGTGGCCACTACACTATAGCATGTCACGGTTGACTTAGGGAATACAATAATTTCGTATCTGAGAAAGATGTTGGTTATTTTAAAAACATGTTTTTTTTAATTCACATTGAAGTATTTTGCTGTGCAAGGAAGAATAGCTCCACGGGTTACTGCACATGCCACAAAGATCTGTGTAGAACCTGCGGGTCGTGGGTTTAAATCCCAGCGGGAGGAGTCTGGCGTTCATCCTTTTAGGGTTGATAACATGCACATCATTGCGCTAGCTGATGGTAACACATGGGAGCGAATTATAAATTGTCAATCCTATAATGTTTTTTTTTTTACGCTTGCAGCCACCTTTTCTCACAAACAGTCGGATGTTCGTGACTAACATTTTAATATCGGGGGAATGGACTGTTTTTCTTCCAGTGTGACGTGCACGTGAGATTTCCTTAGCAGGAGCAGGTGAAAATAATCGAATTGATGAAAATGTTCAGTCGATTAATATTCATAAGTAAACGCTGCACATGTAAATCATGCCATTTCCGTGGGGAAATGTGTAATTGCTAATAAATGTGCCATGTCTAATGAATCTGTTTGGGAAGGACAGCGGGTTTGTAGTGCAGATTTTCTTTCTGCCCTGAAGAAGGTTGGCCGAAACCTACGCTCTCCTCTCTTGTTCTGCTTGTATTTTGAATAAGAGATTGATTTTAATGTTTGTACAGCGAACTGGCTCCAAATGTTTCCTAGCACTATGAGCCAGATTTTAGAGTGCCAGTCATGGCGATGGCCAGCAAAATAAATGTGATTTCAGACTAAATAGGATTTCAGAGCAATGCATTTGTGCGGTTGTTTCTTTAAGCAGGGGAGCTGGAAACATGTCTTAGCCAGAGAGTAAGGGGTCTGTGACACCTCTAAATACAGCACGAAGGGAAATTCAGCCACGCCCAGCACAACTACCCAGAACAGACAGGATATTATACAAATATATCCATACTCCCAATGTGGGGACTGATTGAGAGAAACAGCAGTGATTGCAAGAAAGACAAAGCGGGCATTATTCTCACCAAAAGGCCCGGATTTCACAAATGTGTCAATCCTTTACATCTCAGTCGCCCCCCTGCCCCACCCTCCTGCCTAATACCACTTAATCGCAGGAAGGTGGGGTGGGCGGGCGTACACACACTCAAATAAAATCAAAAAAATAAAATGAAGGGGCGTGCATGCGCAAATATAGACTTAAAATATATATATATTTTTTTTACTTACCTGACAACAGGACCTCCTGCTCCAGCCCTCGTCACGCTGCAGTCCGGCCCCCAGGAAACTCCCTTGACCAACCAGGGTGCTGCTCTCACCAGCATGAGAGCAGTACCCTGATTGGAGCACTAAGGAGGCCTGCAGTTGCTCTAACCTAGCTCTTTTAAGACAGCTGGGTTAAAGGTTTCAAAGTGCGCATGTCTGGCTGGATGTTGCGAGACAGCCGGCCAAAAAGACATGCGCACTTTGAAGAGTGCACATGCAACCCACCCTCCTCCCAGTCCCTGCTGCTGTCATTCAACAGTGGCCCCGCCCCGTCCTGACGCTGGTTCAGGACAGGAGGATGACAGGATGAAAAATAAAATGGTATTGATTAATTACCATTTTATTTTTCATCTGGGGGCTCTGGGGCATCTAAAAGTAAAACCCTTCATATGTTGGTATAAATCTACCATTTAGGTAGTTTTAATATATTTGAGCGATTATTGGCAGAATTATGCCCGTGGAATGTGCAACTTTTAAAGTGTGCTGGTATACACCCGTCAGCCCTGCCCCTATGACTGCAGAGTGTCAGCACACCACAATCAATGTCTAGGATTTACACACTTTTTCCTCTTTTTTCAGTTTGGAAATAAATCATTTCCCCACATAAACCAATCCATTCCCCTACATCTCCTGTCTGAACTGCAGTGGTAGGGATCCTTCTCACACTTGTTGCAGCAATTACACCCGTGTGGAAAAGGCGTAGCTTCCAAAGTACAGTTCGCGTAGGGAAAAAGCGTTGCTGACGTTTGTGAGTGCCTGCAAAAGGACAACGCTGTGGGTGTTTACCACAAGGGGAGAGCCATCTCTGGCGACCCGGCACTAAGAAACCATTAAAGTCCCTCTGTACGCCCACCAACACTCAGAAGGGAAACATCATTTACGCTGCAGTCTTTACAATGACCAGCCTTTACAGAGACCATCCTTTACAACGCAGTTGGTACCCCGCATGTGACGTTGCCACGCGTTACTATAGTACGCAAGTCGTTACAATAACTTGCTGTAGGGGGAGCATTGTTGGACTGGTGTTGGATTTATAAGGCCAACATCTTCCCTACTGTTGCATAGACTGGAGTCGGAATAGTAATTTATACTATTTCAAAGTCTAGCGCCCCCTAAAGCAAGTCGTTGTAACAACTTGTGTGCTAAAGTAACCCGTGGTAACGTCGCGCACAGAGTACTGCACGGTAGACTCATCGTACATTCGCATTTACCCGCACCAACCATTGTAGGAATTTAAGAAATCAGTGCGCAAGCGAACCAAAAACATACACAACCGATCGATGGATTTAGCAGAATTGTAAAAAAACAAGGGAGGTCTGAATAAAAAGCCCCTCAGTGCCATACTAATGGGAGAAAGCACTTTTCAAATGTTCCTGACGTGGCACTCGCATTGCGGCACACATTTTCCCACACCCAACCCAAATACACAACTCAAGTGTCCCGTGTGCCCGCAGATGTGTGCACATCCCGAGTCTGTGAACCACAACTGGGGTTTGTGTGGGGTTCCATCGGGGCTGTTATTGTTAATGAGCTTTTGTGCAGCGCACAATCTGCAGCTTCACAGCGCTTTTTGGCGGTCCGTGGCACGACTTAGAAATGTTTAAGATTGGCGTCACCTGCGGTTTTGTTGAAGTGTATCAAATATATATGTGGTATTTCTATAGCGCAAACCTAGCCAAAAGGCGGTCAGTGGAGTGAGTAGGTCAGTTTTAAAGGCCTGTGGTTTTGGTAATAAATAGTTCTGCAAATTGACTCTTTGTTGGATGGATTGTAAGTTAGAATTCTCGGTAGGTGGTTGAAGGCCAAAATGTTACTTGATCGTTTCCAGGGGCAGTCTGTGATTTTTGTGCAAGGGACAGTCTTGCAAACAAGGCCGTTGATTGTGAGCCTGGTCGCGAAATCGCAGCGCGACAATGCTAATAAGTAGGGTTGGGAAGACGGGGCAGGGAGTTAACGCTCGCTACTGGCATCTGCAGTGATCAGCAGAGCACACATCTGAACCCTGGCAGTGGAAACTCACAGTCCTAGCCTCTCTAGGTGGGTAAAGGGACGATTCTTAAATCTGCCTTCTGTTTACAGCGCCTAGATATGGCAGAAGCCTGGTATAAAGCACTATATAAAAAAAACAAGAACTGCTGTTACAGACTGACATTTTTAATTATGGTGCTTCCAGTCCCAAGGGCACGAGCACCTCTTTTAATTAGCTCTAATAATGTGCAGCTTGAAGAGAGAGGGCAGGCTGCCCTTGCATCCTGCTGGCATTTCAACAATACTTTATTGCTTTGTGGTTTTGAAAAAACAGCATTTGGTTTGTGTGATGGGCACGAGTTATTATTTTTAATGTTTGGCAACTGGTTAGGCCAAATAATTTATGTTCTGTTAATTGGAATGAAAAAAATCATTGCACACTTTATCGAGGTCCGGTTTGTTCGGATCCTTGTCTTTGGAAAGTGTCTCATTATGCCTCATAGTTTTAAATATTTTTGCTGCATAAATTAATTAACCCTGTGGAATATTCAGGTTCTCCACTAATGCATAATTCTAGTTGCCCTGATATAGTGCGCTTTTTCTGTTCTGTAGTTTATTGAGTTTCAAATATAGCTGATAACCAATGTTTTATTAAATGTTATTAATGGTACTGTGCTTGTATTTGTTGAATTATTTATTTAGTTTTTGTTTGTTTGTTAGAGTCTTATAATATTGGGGTCGCGGTGTAATGTACAGCTGTTTAAAGCAAGATCTTGAACATCAAGGCCCAGCAGATGTGGGATTGAGGCGAGACTTTTAAAGGAGGGAAGTGCTAGCTGGAGCATGGGTAATGGTGAGATAGGAAGGCGGGTTAAGCATTCAGAGAAGATATTGTATTTTTAATAACAAGGATTAGTAAGGAGAAAGGCACCCGAGGGACAGAGATGAAGACGAGACCCAGGGTAAAGCTTGGCTGATGAAACTTCGATATTTGATGACATACACAGTGGGAGCGGGTCTCGATAAAGCATTTAAGGACAATAGAAGATGACGGAAAAGCTCTGCAGACGAAACCTGAAGAGACCGAGGGGAAAAGATCAATTGATGAACCATTTAAAGACAGTAGAGACCGAGGGATGGCCGGCCGATGAAATATATAAAGACCATAAAGAGAAAAAAAATCTTTTGATGAAACATAGTGAGAGCAAGACAAAAAGATTTATCAATGAACCATTTAAAGGCAATAGCGACCGAAGGAAAAGTTCTGCTGATTAAATATAAAAAGACCATAAAGAGAGAACAGATCTGTTGATGAAACCTATGAATATGGCAAAGATCTGCTGATGAAACATGTAAAGCCAATAGAGATGGAGTGAAAAGCACTGTTGATGATACATATCAAGAGAATACAGACCTAGGGGAGATCTGTTGATCAATCACTAAACACAATTGAGACCAAGGTAAAAGGTCTGCTGATGAAATATATAGAGACATAAGGAGAAAGATCCATTGAGGACTCATTTAAAGACAATAGAGACCTAGGGATGGTCGGCTGATGAAATATATATAGTGAGATAAGGAGAAATATCCACTGATGACTCATTCAAAGACAATAGAGACCTAGGGATGGTCGGCCGATGAAATATATATAGAGACATAAGGAGAAAGATCCAGTGATGACTCGTTCAAACACAATAGAGACCAGGGGAAAAGGTTTGCTGATGAGCTATATAGAGACATAAGGAGAAAGATCCACTGATGACTCGTTCAAAGACAATAGAGACCTAGGGATGGTCGGCTGATGAAATATATATAGTGACATAAGGAGAAATATCCACTGATGACTCATTCAAAGACAATAGAGACCTAGGGATGGTCGGCCGATGAAATATATATAGAGACATAAGGAGAAAGATCCAGTGATGACTCGTTCAAACACAATAGAGACCAGGGGAAAAGGTTTGCTGATGAGCTATATAGAGACATAAGGAGAAAGATCCACTGATGACTCATTCAAACACAATAGAGACCGAGGGATGGTCGGCTGATGAAATATATAAAGATACTAAAGAGGGAATAGGTATGTTGATGAGACAGATACAGGCTGGAGAAGTGGTCTGTTAATCTCAGCAAGAGAGTAAGCGCAGACAGTTACATTTCAATTACTCCGGAGATATAGAGGAGTTCACATTGTACATACATGTGACAAGAAAGGGAATTGAAGTCCAGTCGTAAGGGCAGAGCTTATATCCAATGCGCTGTCAAGACAGTCCATAGTTTGAGGGAAATACTGTTTAAAAAAAACAGACTATGTTTGGGCCCCCCTGGTCGAATATATATCTGAAGGGTTGCCTCTGTTTGCTTGTGGCCTGGGGCCACGAGCTCTCTATCTCTTTCATATCTAGAGCTTCCATTGGCTCCCCCGTTTTCGCTGAGGGGTCTCCTGGAACGGAGGGACTCCCCTCTCCCTGGGATCCCGCCCTTACCTGCAACTAAATCTGATTTTTCTTTGACCATGACACCTTAGTTTGAATCTTTGTGTTTATTGTTATGAGTTAGGGGGGATGGGAAGGATGACCGCCAAGGTCTTTTATGACTTCTCACAGGTTCAAAATGATGTCTGCAATGCACGGGATCTGGTTGAGACCTAGGTGGTGTATTCTGAGCATATTTAGAGTTTAACCAAAGGGGATGATGGACGGAGTGTTGAACATTGCAAGCACTCACCCCCAGTCAACTGATCTGGGTTTAATCCATCATCATTCTTTAGCTCACTCCGCCACCCCAGTTCAGACATGGCCAAATGCAAATCAGTCTGACCCTGTGCCTCGCGGGAACAGTCCAGCCCGAACTGCCAAGCCATGTCGTCCCTGGACCGGAAACAAGCATCTTGGGACCGGTTTCTGGATAATCAGCCGTCATCAGCCAGGCTAGCTTGAATCCAGTGGCAAAGTGAGCAAGGGACCCACGTCTCGGCATACCCTGCTGACTTAGGGCAAACAAAACAAAACCAAAGGGGATGATGAATGGAGTGTTGAACATTGCAAGCACTCACCCCCAGTCAACTGATCTGGGTTTAATCCATCATCATTCTTTAGCTCACTCCACCATATTTAGAGTTTGCCAAATCCTAGTCCACAGACTGTATATGATACTTTAGCTCCCTGTAATATTCGGCCTATACAATGCCTTGGGGTCTCCTTCCACAGTATGGTGTTTTTCTGTATATGGTTTTATCTTTGAAATCGATAAAAAGATATTTGACAAAAAACAAACCCAAAGAGTGCAGTTTTTAGGAGATTGGTGGATGGAAGGTGGTTGGGATTGGATCTCAAGGCTGGAGTAAGGGAATTCACGACCCAGGACCCTGTACTCCCACAGATTTGCTTCTACGTTTTACACTCTTGAGTGATCAAAGGTGGCTCAGATGGGTGGCAGATCATCAGAGGTTCCTGGCTGGAGCGTAGGGACAAGCCAGTTTCTGCGGGTATTTTGTTGACAAAACATATATAAACTTTAAAAGTGTATAGAGTGATGGAAAAGATCCGTTGTTAAAACATTTATAGATGATTAAGACTGAGGAAAAAGATGATGAAGTGTACTCAGACAAGAGGGACTAAGATGTGTTGATGTAACGTTTGTAGACGATGAATACTGAGGCAACAGGTATGTGGATGAAACACATATAGATGACACAGATTTAGATAGAAGTTGTACCATTGAAAAGAAGACATAAATGATGGGGCAGAGGGATTCTGCAGGCAAATTTGTGGATCATGAGGACAGAATCAGAAGTTCTGTTGTTGAAACCTATGCACAGTCCTAGGAATGAGGAAAGAGGCATGCGGGTAAAGATGTATGTTATTGACAAAACCATATTAAAGAGATAAATATATTGAGCATAGAGACTGAGATAAAAGGGCAATTCTGAGAAATGAAATATATAAACATATGTTTCTATGCAGTCCTCACGCTGATGTACAAAGTGTGATATGCCATGTATTACCATTACAAAGTGTGGGATGGAGCCATGGCGCACAAGCGGTAAAACTTTTAGTGAGTCGTGATGCCTGCTCCCTCCCTCAAATATGGAAATACATATAGATCTCTTCATGCAGCTGCTTGTATGGTCTATGCTATGATTTTTTCAGGTGCAGTTGTCTTTTTGTGTTTTTAAAAAAAAGTTTTTAATGAAAACCCATTCTCAATATGTTAAATTTGTGTTGAGTAATGCAATCACATTGTAAAAGACTCGTGACTATTAGGAGAGTTGTGTCTCTGTGAAAAGTTATTTTAATGTACAATCTGTAAGGAAGTAAACAGTGTTTCTGTCATGCTGTTTCCCTTTAATGTGCTAATAACAGAGTTTGATATTTCCACTATAGTCATGAATGTGTGTTTATTAGTTCCATTGCTGTAAGTAACGTGCTAGGGGACCACATTTATTTTCCCTGCCAGGTACACATCATATATGTGAACATGTGCAGAGGGTCATATGGTATGTATTTTTTGCGTATAACAAGAGGGAGAGAGAGGACTAGATAGCTAGTCCGAGTCCCCGAGGGTTTATATGTGATTAATCAAAGTGGACTAGCTTAAGTTGACCAAAGTGTTGCAGTACTCTAATTAGTTCTGTCACGGGCACCTTGTTGGTGTATTCATGAAGCCCTCACCCACCAACCTAGTTGGTGGCATGCTTCATCATCGGGCCCACCCAGTGACACCTAGTATGTCCCGGGTGTGCTACGACGCCTGATTACAGCGGAGCTGGTATATTGCTGAGAGTGCAGTGAGTGAGGTTGAGTGAGTTGTGATTTAAAACGGCTTGGTGGTGGTCCCAGTACCCAAGGGTAAATTAAATTTTAATAACTGGGCCGTCACCAGCGGTTAAAAGTAAGGCTACAGGACGCGTAAGGGTGGCGAGTTACTGCCCCCTGCGTCCTTCAGATGGTCGACATGTTTCAGCCAGTGCCTTAGAGTATTCTGGCTTTCCTCAGGACCGTTTTTTAAAAGGTGTGGTGAAATAAAACAGACAGACTTAGTGCTGTGGTACAGACTATGTGATACACTCACTAAGGCGTTTTTCTATATGTGAGAGGGGGATTCCCTTCTCATGCATACCTGTACAAACAAACATTAAGGACAAGGACAAAACATTTATAGAGAGAGTCAGTAGTCAATTTAGACATATGGTCAACAATGCTTTGGTGGCCGGATCTATAGTGCAAGGTGAGAGGACTATAGTCGGCTAGGTGTGATGGTACTGGTGGTGCCATCAGAGTGAAAATACGCGACTAATTAGAGCGTGGTGTGGCCAAAACACGAAAATCACACTGTAAGGAGTTGACTTAGTGTGGCAGGGCGCAAGAAAAGTGTTCTTACGCTTTGGGTTATTAGCCAAGGCTTCCTGGAGGGAAGCGGTAAGGGGATGACCCTATGGGAGAAAAAGAGATAGGCTGCATGGCTTAGGGACCTGTAAGGAAAGAAGCACTTACCCAGTTTGTTGTTTGGAGGCTTGTCAGGTTTGTCATACTCACAGTCTTTCTGGTCAGTGCCTGCCTTGTACCTGTTGTCCCGCCGTCGTCCTCCGGTAGAATGAGCCTGTCGACGTGTGGGCTTTTTATACTATGGTTAACAAGGTAATGATGAGCACCTGTGGGAATAGTCAGGGTGGAAAGACTACCCCTTTGTGTTGTTGCTGCTCATGTTCGTGGTTTGCACACTAGTCTCTCGTGCATGCTCAGTATGATAGCGCGATTGTTATGTTACTGCTCATGCTCATGATTTGCACACTAGTCTCTCGCACATGCTCAGTATGATAGCGTGATTATAATGTTACTGCTCATGATTTGCACACTAGTCTTTTGCGCATGCTCAGTATGATAGCGCGATAAAGTAATTAAGGTACATGTAGCAACTATTTAGCAGGTAATATATGCCGCCGTTGGTACGGGGAAAGTGGCAACACCCGTGTTAGGTAGGCAGCAACAACACAAAGGGGTAGTCTTTCCACCCTGACTATTCCCACAGGTGCTCACCATTACCTTGTTAACCATAGTATAACAAGCATTTGCAATGCAATAGGTCTCGCAGTTGTTAGAGTTTGAGTTATTGGCATTGTAAATGGCAATGCCATTTATTTATGTGTTGGTGTCTAAAACATAAATAAAAGGCATTGTCATTTACAATGCCAATAGGTTAAACTCTCGCAAATGCGAGACCTATTGCATTGCAAATGCTTGTTAAAATGATTGTTTGGCTCACGGATCCACCCATTCCTAATTGCCCTTAGAGACGGCTGACAATAGAAACTTTTAAGTGAAAATCAGCCTAATTAGCGGCACACTGGCAGAGGAGATCACGTCAGAACAGTATGCAGATGTCTGACGCACGGCCGCCATAGTAAACGTTAAAGTGCACACACAATGTTTTCTCGGCTGTCTAAACAGCCATACATGCGCAGTCCGTGGGGTTGGAGAGTGGGAATGTGGGGGGGTGAGCGGTCATAACAATCCTGCAAGCTGCAAATGCTTATGAACCACGGAGCAGGAGCCACGAGGGGGGAGGCAGCAGTAACTCACAGAGAAAAAAACATGGTGCCGCCATTGTGTAAAAAAACAAATACTCATAAAAATAAAGGCATGGGGCAGCGTTCCGCGCCGTAAATAATAAAACAAACGCACAGCCACAATTATTCTTGCCCAGGCTTACATGCGCGCTGCCTACAACAAACCAGCCATGCGCCATCATGAAATAATCGCAGAGAAATCTAGTAGATTGATAAAAAAAAAAATAGGCGCTGCCCGGCTGAGCAGCGAAGAAGCCCCTCCCGCCCGGCGTCGACGAGTCTTCCGTTTCTAGGCAACGGCCCCACCGGCACCAATCCCAGCGCGGCTCCTCGTCTGACGTCAGAGGAGCTGCGCTCGGGATTTCTGATCCTGAGGCTCCCGAGGTTCCCGGGCTGCGGCGGTGTTTACGGGGAGGCAACTTTGATTTTGCGGCGGAGATACGGGGAGTCACGACAAAACTCGCCACCCTTACGCGTCCTGTAGCCTTACTTTTAACCGCTGGTGACGGCCCCGTTATTAAAATTTAATTTACCCTCGGGTACTGGGACCACCACCAAGCCGTTTTAAATCACAACTCACTCAACCTCACTCACTGCACTCTCAGCAATATACCAGCTCCGCTGTAATCAGGCGTCGTAGCACACCCGGGACATACTAGGTGTCACTGGGTGGGCCCGATGATGAAGCATGCCACCAACTAGGTTGGTGGGTGAGGGCTTCATGAATACACCAACAAGGTGCCCGTGACATATGGTATTTTTTGCCATTGCTGATTGTGAGTGGTCAGACTCACAAGAGGTGAAGCTTCGAGTCGACCATTAAGCCCCTCCTCCCTCAAAAATGGTAATAGATGCAGGAGCCCCCCCCACCTAGGGGTAGCCCTGCCTATGGTGGTGACACCGGGGCCCGAAACAGGGGTCGCTGCGCAGGTCGCCGCGACCTTTGGTGAGGGTCAGGTGTGGGATTGGTTGGTCGGGGCACGGCACCCGGAAGCATTAGAATGCTTCCAGGATCGTTCCCAGAAACATGATTGCCCCCTTCTCTTAACCCCTTCAGTGCTGCGCGAATTTTCACGCAGTGCGAGGGTTTTATTGAGTGGGCAGGATTCGGACAGTCCCCGGCAGTCATCAGCACACGCCCATCGTGACTTTGGACGACCAGGGGCCAATCCGAAGCACACAAGGGGTTAAAAGGTGCCGCAAGGTGGCAGGCAGGTCTCTTTCCCGATTGCTGCCTCAGACTCCTCTCCCTACAGAGACGGGCACACTTTGCTGCCACAACTCTGCAGCCACAGAACTCGTTTGGTGCACCCGGAAGCCGAATGGGTTAGAGAGCTTGTTTTCCCTACCCACCATCCCCAGAGCATAGGGCACTGGATGGAGGGGGCGGGAAGTGCTCCGTTCTTGTGGCTTAGTAGGAGGGGCAAATGTAAGGTTTTGTAATCTGGCTTGGTGAAGTCATCTGGGCTTTATGGGGAGTAGTGGTAATGGCTTGTTTTCATGTCTAACACACATTTTTTCTCTTGTGGGTCATCGTAGTATGTCGTAGCTGTGTTGGTTCTTTTCATTTGTAGGTCAGATTAATCTGTCGTATTTATGTTGGTTGGCGGGTGAGGTCGTGATTGGTGGGGGGAAACATCCTTTACAACGCAACTTTTACAACGCACTACCATTACGATGCAACTTTTACAACTCAAGTCATTACAACGAATTGCGCTGGAGGGCGCTCTAGGATAGGGAATAGTTTAATTACTATCCATGGGGACTGGAGTTGGAATAGTAAATTAAACTATTCACTATCCAGCGCCCCCCAGCGTAAGTCCTTGTAACGACTTGCGTTGTAAAACCTGCGTCGTAATGGCATGCGTTGTAAAAGCATGCGTTGTAACGTCATACATCCTGAATGGGACTGTTCGGGTCCATAACATGCCCCCTTTTAGACCAAAGTAACAGCAACAATGCTGGACCCTCCGAGGGCTGCTGGCAGCAAGTTGAAAGAAGGCTACAGTGATACGGGGGTTGGGAGCGGTTGTTGACACGCGACCCTTAGCTTGCACCCACCCGCGGATGCATAGTAGGTGCAAGCTAGCAGAGGCGCTTGCGGGGAGGAAGATGAATGTCGGGGTGCCCGAGGGAGGTATCCTAGCTGGCAGATGGGCCCCCTGCACTTGCACTCCCAGTATGGGAGGATGGTGGGAGAGGTCATCCCAAAGGGAGAGACCCATCTATGCCAATTTGGTATTGGACAAGAGGTTCTAAGAGGAAGGCTCCCGGAACTAGTCATGATCTCACTCGGGGAAGATGTTTGTGATGGATACACAGGAGCAGTCTTAGTTATGGTGAGGTAACTCCCATGTATTATCAACTCTGTCAAGGCTAGGATGTAGATCTGTAAGCAAAAATATAAAATGATGGGTTACTGTGCATAACAAGCATCTGCAATGCAATAGGTCTCGCATTTACACGAGTTTGAGCTATTGGCATTATAAATGACAATGTCTTTTATTTATGTTTTTGGTTTTTAAAACCTAAATAAAAGGCATTGTCATTTACAATGCCAATAGCTTAAACTCTCGCCATTGCAAGACCTATTGCATTCCAAATGCTTGAAGGCATCGCTGAGTTGCCCCCTTCTGTCTCCCATGGCCCTTGAAGAGCTCCCCGTTTGCTACAAGTTAAATAAACAAGCCAGGGGCCACAACTGCGCATGTGAGACCCTCCTGCCCACCTGCAGAAAAAACTCTTTGAAGAAAATTGTCCTTACAGACTAAATAAGACATACCGTGTAACAACCAAAGAAAAAGGGCAAGTCCTCATGGGATGTTACAAAGGAAAACAAGGCGGCACTAAGGAGGGACTAACAAGCCTAATAACGAATCAGAAGCCAGCATTTACGAAGGACAATGACACAACCCAATGACAAGTATGGGTGGAGAGTGAGCAGGGCTTCAAGTACATACTTCAATTACAGCTGGACTGGAAATGCAAACCAGCCCTGGCAATCAACTTTGACCGGCGGGGGGAGGTGCGGGGGCTCCTGCTACACTGCTGCTGTGTAAAGGCATTGTAAAATTCTATCTGTGAGGCATTAAACACAGTTTTCTCATGTCCATTTTGCTTTATTATGGTAATAATATAGATTTTGACCTTTGCACTATACCAATAAATGTGTGATTGTGTGTTTATTAGCACACTTTTTCTACATAACGTGATTTAATCCACATGAATTTTCATTGCCACAGTATAAATATTTATAAAATTTGGCAATGAAAAGAAATGTGTTCCAATTACACATGATATTTGGAACACAAGTCTGGTAATAAACACATATGTGCACATATATTATCTCAGAGCAAAGCTCCTACTATAGTAGAGAATAAATGACTTGAAAACCCACTGCCTGATGCCTCACAGATTTCCTTCTAGTATCATTATGCAGAAGACAACAGCTGGAGTCACACTTATTAGGATGTTATCTTCTGCTGAAATGTAACTCCTAGTGTACTCGTTAAACACGGTTGTTTATAACTACTGCACACAAAATGCAGCTTTGTATAAAACATATATTCAGTTGCTCTTTCGCTGCTGAGGCAAAACCTCAAGTGTGTATATGACATTGCTCAGAGTGGGAAGGGGTCACAATTCACGAGAGGCAAAGCCTCGGGTGTGTCATGATGCCACTATTTGGTGTGTGTGTGTATATATGTATATATATATATATATATATATATATATATCGTTTGCTGTGTCTCATTCTACAGCCAACGTGAACATACAGGATCGCTGTTTATGTCCACCTAGCTATTACAAGATTTTGATACCGACCTAGGCAGCAATTTGCGGGTACCAGACATTCGCAACCTTTCACACATACATTTCCGCGGCTGCCACATACTACGCGCTTACATGGGTAATTTAGTCGAATGCCTGTGCCGTATGACTGCACTTTACCTGCACACCGTTCTCCCTCTGTCCGTTCCTATTAATTTTTAAACAACTACAATATGGGACATGAGCACTTTTATTCTCTTCTATTTCTACACATGTGGAAAGGAATGATGTCACACATGGGTATTTTTTGCCCTGTTTTTTCACATATTGCCGTTATTCACTTCTTATGTTTACAGTGATGTGTATGCTTTTAACCCCTTGGGCGCGGCCGCGAATCTGCGCCTGTGCGGCACTTCTAAAGAGTGGGCGGGATCTTGACGGCCCCCAGCCGTCATCAGCACACGCCCACCGTGTTGCATGACAGACAGGGGCCGTCATCAGCATGGAAGGGGTTAATACATTAACCACTAATGTTATTGCTTTTAATTCTTTCATAATCACAACAGTTTGAAATTTTGCACTGTCATGTTGAAATGGACATAGGAAATCTCTATGTCTATTACCAGGCCTGCTTGGTTGCTGTGACAACCGTGTTGAGTAAAGGTGCATATAAGGTGTAAATTGAGTGTGTACCAGACGTAGTGACCAAGGCTGTACGCCGTCGAAACGTGTCTAGGTTGTTGTTTTGGATTAAAATACTTCTATACCATTATTTCACGAAGTCAGTGCCTGTCTGTTCGCCGCTGCCAGGATTGGATTACTATATATATATATATATATATATATATATATATATATATATATATATATATATATATATATGTTATGCCAAGTGCCCTGAAGCTTAGAAGCTCACTCGAAATCACTCTACCATCCGGCTCTTTCTCGTGCAGCCTGTGCTCTGTTCCACGTGTTTATACAAGATGCCTACGCGTTTCAGGGTTTCCACTACCCCTTCTTCCTGGGCCAAACAAACAACAGCATTTCAACTTGTTCATACTTGCATTTCGGGTTTTATTCAATTGCTGGTAACGTGTGCATTTTTAACATCATTACAATGCATGATGGGACATAGAGTTCCTTAGTTCAGTTCAAATGCGTAGTCCGTAATTATTAAGTTCATCATTACCTTGAGTAGGTTTGTGTCACAGTTTGGCAGGTTTCGTTACGCACTGAGTGACTTGCAGTTCCAATTTTGATAAGTTCAAAGTTGCCGCCTCGCCAGCTGGTTACAAGTATTTTCCAAACTGGCAATGGTGCTGCTTCCCACGGCCAGGCCGCCGCGTAAAAATGTGTTATACCAAGTGCCCTGAAGCTTAGAAGCTCACTCGAAATCACTCTACCATCCGGCTCTTTCTCGTGCAGCCTGCCCTCTGTTCCACGTGTTTATACAAGATGCCTACGCGTTTCAGGGTTTCCACTACCCCTTCTTCCTGGGCCAAACAAACAACAGCATTTCAACTTGTTCATGCTTGCATTTCCGGTTTTATTCAATTGCTGGTAACGTGTGCATTTTTAACATCATTACAATGCATGATGGGACATAGAGTTCCTTAGTTCAGTTCAAATGCGTAGTCCGTAATTATTAAGTTCATCATTACCTTGAGTAGGTTTGTGTCACAGTTTGGCAGGTTTCGTTACGCACTGAGTGACTTGCAGTTCCAATTTTGATAAGTTCAAAGTTGCCGCCTCGCCAGCTGGTTACAAGTATTTTCCAAACTGGCAATGGTGCTGCTTCCCAAGGCCAGGCCGCCGCGTAAAAATGTGTTATACCAAGTGCCCTGAAGCTTAGAAGCTCACTCGAAATCACTCTACCATCCGGCTCTTTCTCGTGCAGCCTGCGCTCTGTTCCACGTGTTTATACAAGATGCCTACGCGTTTCAGGGTTTCCACTACCCCTTCTTCCTGGGCCAAACAAACAACAGCATTTCAACTTGTTCATGCTTGCATTTCCGGTTTTATTCAATTGCTGGTAACGTGTGCATTTTTAACATCATTACAATGCATGATGGGACATAGAGTTCCTTAGTTCAGTTCAAATGCGTAGTCCGTAATTATTAAGTTCATCATTACCTTGAGTAGGTTTGTGTCACAGCTTGGCAGGTTTCGTTACGCACTGAGTGACTTGCGGTTCCAATTTTGATAAGTTCAAAGTTGCCGCCTCGCCAGCTGGTTACAAGTATTTTCCAAACTGGCAATGGTGCTGCTTCCCACGGCCAGGCCGCCGCATAAAAATGTGTTATACCAAGTGCCCTGAAGCTTAGAAGCTCACTCGAAATCACTCTACCATCCGGCTCTTTCTCGTGCAGCCTGCGCTCTGTTCCACGTGTTTATACAAGATGCCTACGCGTTTCAGGGTTTCCACTACCCCTTCTTCCTGGGCCAAACAAACAACAGCATTTCAACATGTTCATGCTTGCATTTCCGGTTTTATTCAATTGCTGGTAACGTGTGCATTTTTAACATCATTACAATGCATGATGGGACATAGAGTTCCTTAGTTCAGTTCAAATGCGTAGTCCGTAATTATTAAGTTCATCATTACCTTGAGTAGGTTTGTGTCACAGTTTGGCAGGTTTCGTTACGCACTGAGTGACTTGCAGTTCCAATTTTGATAAGTTCAAAGTTGCCGCCTTGCCAGCTGGTTACAAGTATTTTCCAAACTGGCAATGGTGCTGCTTCCCACGGCCAGGCCGCCGCGTAAAAATGTGTTATACCAAGTGCCCTGAAGCTTAGAAGCTCACTCGAAATCACTCTACCATCCGGCTCTTTCTCGTGCAGCCTGCGCTCTGTTCCATGTGTTTATACAAGATGCCTACGCGTTTCAGGGTTTCCACTACCCCTTCTTCCTGGGCCAAACAAACAACAGCATTTCAACTTGTTCATGCTTGCATTTCCGGTTTTATTCAATTGCTGGTAACGTGTGCATTTTTAACATCATTACAATGCATGATGGGACATAGAGTTCCTTAGTTCAGTTCAAATGCATAGTCCGTAATTATTAAGTTCATCATTACCTTGAGTAGGTTTGTGTCACAGTTTGGCAGGTTTCGTTACGCACTGAGTGACTTGCAGTTCCAATTGTGATAAGTTCAAAGTTGCCGCCTCGCCAGCTGGTTACAAGTATTTTCCAAACTGGCAATGGGGCTGCTTCCCACGGCCAGGCCGCCGCGTAAAAATGTGTTATACCAAGTGCCCTGAAGCTTAGAAGCTCACTCGAAATCACTCTACCATCCGGCTCTTTCTCGTGCAGCCTGCCCTCTGTTCCACGTGTTTATACAAGATGCCTACGCGTTTCAGGGTTTCCACTACCCCTTCTTCCTGGGCCAAACAAACAACAGCATTTCAACTTGTTCATGCTTGCATTTCCGGTTTTATTCAATTGCTGGTAACGTGTGCATTTTTAACATCATTACAATGCATGATGGGACATAGAGTTCCTTAGTTCAGTTCAAATGCGTAGTCCGTAATTATTAAGTTCATCATTACCTTGAGTAGGTTTGTGTCACAGTTTGGCAGGTTTCGTTACGCACTGAGTGACTTGCAGTTCCAATTTTGATAAGTTCAAAGTTGCCGCCTCGCCAGCTGGTTACAAGTATTTTCCAAACTGGCAATGGTGCTGCTTCCCAAGGCCAGGCCGCCGCGTAAAAATGTGTTATACCAAGTGCCCTGAAGCTTAGAAGCTCACTCGAAATCACTCTACCATCCGGCTCTTTCTCGTGCAGCCTGCGCTCTGTTCCACGTGTTTATACAAGATGCCTACGCGTTTCAGGGTTTCCACTACCCCTTCTTCCTGGGCCAAACAAACAACAGCATTTCAACTTGTTCATGCTTGCATTTCCGGTTTTATTCAATTGCTGGTAACGTGTGCATTTTTAACATCATTACAATGCATGATGGGACATAGAGTTCCTTAGTTCAGTTCAAATGCGTAGTCCGTAATTATTAAGTTCATCATTACCTTGAGTAGGTTTGTGTCACAGCTTGGCAGGTTTCGTTACGCACTGAGTGACTTGCGGTTCCAATTTTGATAAGTTCAAAGTTGCCGCCTCGCCAGCTGGTTACAAGTATTTTCCAAACTGGCAATGGTGCTGCTTCCCACGGCCAGGCCGCCGCATAAAAATGTGTTATACCAAGTGCCCTGAAGCTTAGAAGCTCACTCGAAATCACTCTACCATCCGGCTCTTTCTCGTGCAGCCTGCGCTCTGTTCCACGTGTTTATACAAGATGCCTACGCGTTTCAGGGTTTCCACTACCCCTTCTTCCTGGGCCAAACAAACAACAGCATTTCAACATGTTCATGCTTGCATTTCCGGTTTTATTCAATTGCTGGTAACGTGTGCATTTTTAACATCATTACAATGCATGATGGGACATAGAGTTCCTTAGTTCAGTTCAAATGCGTAGTCCGTAATTATTAAGTTCATCATTACCTTGAGTAGGTTTGTGTCACAGTTTGGCAGGTTTCGTTACGCACTGAGTGACTTGCAGTTCCAATTTTGATAAGTTCAAAGTTGCCGCCTTGCCAGCTGGTTACAAGTATTTTCCAAACTGGCAATGGTGCTGCTTCCCACGGCCAGGCCGCCGCGTAAAAATGTGTTATACCAAGTGCCCTGAAGCTTAGAAGCTCACTCGAAATCACTCTACCATCCGGCTCTTTCTCGTGCAGCCTGCGCTCTGTTCCATGTGTTTATACAAGATGCCTACGCGTTTCAGGGTTTCCACTACCCCTTCTTCCTGGGCCAAACAAACAACAGCATTTCAACTTGTTCATGCTTGCATTTCCGGTTTTATTCAATTGCTGGTAACGTGTGCATTTTTAACATCATTACAATGCATGATGGGACATAGAGTTCCTTAGTTCAGTTCAAATGCATAGTCCGTAATTATTAAGTTCATCATTACCTTGAGTAGGTTTGTGTCACAGTTTGGCAGGTTTCGTTACGCACTGAGTGACTTGCAGTTCCAATTGTGATAAGTTCAAAGTTGCCGCCTCGCCAGCTGGTTACAAGTATTTTCCAAACTGGCAATGGGGCTGCTTCCCACGGCCAGGCCGCCGCGTAAAAATGTGTTATACCAAGTGCCCTGAAGCTTAGAAGCTCACTCGAAATCACTCTACCATCCGGCTCTTTCTCGTGCAGCCTGCCCTCTGTTCCACGTGTTTATACAAGATGCCTACGCGTTTCAGGGTTTCCACTACCCCTTCTTCCTGGGCCAAACAAACAACAGCATTTCAACTTGTTCATGCTTGCATTTCCGGTTTTATTCAATTGCTGGTAACGTGTGCATTTTTAACATCATTACAATGCATGATGGGACATAGAGTTACTTAGTTCAGTTCAGTTGAAATGCTGTTGTTTGTTTGGCCCAGGAAGAAGGGGTAGTGGAAACCCTGAAACGCGTAGGCATCTTGTATAAACACGTGGAACAGAGCGCAGGCTGCACGAGAAAGAGCCGGATGGTAGAGTGATTTCGAGTGAGCTTCTAAGCTTCAGGGCACTTGGTATAACACATTTTTACGCGGCGGCCTGGCCGTGGGAAGCAGCACCATTGCCAGTTTGGAAAATACTTGTAACCAGCTGGCGAGGCGGCAACTTTGAACTTATCAAAATTGGAACTGCAAGTCACTCAGTGCGTAACGAAACCTGCCAAACTGTGACACAAACCTACTCGAGGTAATGATGAACTTAATAATTACGGACTACGCATTTGAACTGAACTAAGGAACTCTATGTCCTATCATGCATTGTAATGATGTTAAAAATGCACACGTTACCAGCAATTGAATAAAACCGGAAATGCAAGCATGAACAAGTTGAAATGCTGTTGTTTGTTTGGCCCAGGAAGAAGGGGTAGTGGAAACCCTGAAACGCGTAGGCATCTTGTAAAAACACGTGGAACAGAGCGCAGGCTGCACGAGAAAGAGCCGGATGGTAGAGTGATTTCGAGTGAGCTTCTAAGCTTCAGGGCACTTGGTATAACACATTTTTACGCGGCGGCCTGGCCGTGGGAAGCAGCACCATTGCCAGTTTGGAAAATACTTGTAACCAGCTGGCGAGGCGGCAACTTTGAACTTATCAAAATTGGAACTGCAAGTCACTCAGTGCGTAACGAAACCTGCCAAACTGTGACACAAACCTACTCAAGGTAATGATGAACTTAATAATTACGGACTACGCATTTGAACTGAACTAAGGAACTCTATGTCCCATCATGCATTGTAATGATGTTAAAAATGCACACGTTAACAGCAATTGAATAAAACCGGAAATGCAAGCATGAACAAGTTGAAATGCTGTTGTTTGTTTGGCCCAGGAAGAAGGGGTAGTGGAAACCCTGAAACGCGTAGGCATCTTGTATAAACACGTGGAACAGAGGGCAGGCTGCACGAGAAAGAGCCGGATGGTAGAGTGATTTCGAGTGAGCTTCTAAGCTTCAGGGCACTTGGTATAACACATTTTTACGCGGCGGCCTGGCCGTGGGAAGCAGCACCATTGCCAGTTTGGAAAATACTTGTAACCAGCTGGCGAGGCGGCAACTTTGAACTTATCAAAATTGGAACTGCAAGTCACTCAGTGCGTAACGAAACCTGCCAAACTGTGACACAAACCTACTCAAGGTAATGATGAACTTAATAATTACGGACTACGCATTTGAACTGAACTAAGGAACTCTATGTCCCATCATGCATTGTAATGATGTTAAAAATGCACACGTTACCAGCAATTGAATAAAACCGGAAATGCAAGCATGAACAAGTTGAAATGCTGTTGTTTGTTTGGCCCAGGAAGAAGGGGTAGTGGAAACCCTGAAACGCGTAGGCATCTTGTATAAACACGTGGAACAGAGCGCAGGCTGCACGAGAAAGAGCCGGATGGTAGAGTGATTTCGAGTGAGCTTCTAAGCTTCAGGGCACTTGGTATAACATATATATATATATATATATATATATATATATATATATATATATTTTACTGCTCGCGCTCCAAGAATTGCCTGCACTCCAGGTAAGTCCAAGTTTTTTATTTTGCTGACCCGTTTCAACCAAACGGTCTTTTTCAGTGACTGCAGAAACTGGTGTCTTATATGTACATTGAGAATGAAGGATTAGGGGTAAAGTGTATTGCTGAAACAAATATGTATACAGCTGAGGAAATACTCCTCTGTTGAACAGTGTATAGGTCAATAGGTCAGGTTGAACTGAAAGAAAATGCTCATGGATGAAGCTTGTACGTAAAGAGGCCAGAGGTTGGAGTTTCATGAAACATTTCTAGGCAATGAGGAGTGATGGTAAAGGTTTGTTTATAAAATATATTTACAGATGATTGAGGGAAAATGTTCAATATGGAAAAGTATATAGAGGATGAAGAAGGCTAAGTGATAAAAAAAATTGATGACAAAACGTATATAGGCTTGTAAAATAGCAGACAAGTTCAGCAAAACATACATAGCAACTATGAGTTGGACCACACGGCATGGAGATCAACTGTCTGGCTCCAGTTTTACTAGGAGGAAATTTAAATGGAATTCCTGATTCCGCGGGGTATAGCACCCCCATTTACCTCCTACTCTAAGCAGGTGGTAAAGGGGAGCACGGAGGCATGTGCAGGGTGATAGGTGAAGGAATGCTAGTGTTCAGGCACTTTCTAAAGGAGGTCACACAGTGTCCTGGGTGGGTCCGTGTATCTGTCGAATGAAGGAGAGACATGGGATGTGGGCATAACTTCTTGGGTGGAGGAGGGCAGAGCTTGAAATGGAAAACTAGAAGTGCAGGTACTCTGTACCCGAGTACCACCTAGTTTCTGAAAAGTGCTGGTACTCTCCAAATAAAAGTATTGCATCTCTCTTGAGAAGTGCTGGTACTCTCCAATTAAAAGTATTACGTCTCTCTTGAGAAGTGCTGGTACTCTTCCTCTCAAATAGAAAAGTGCCGAGTACCGGACAGTACCGGCCCATTTAAACCACTGGAAGAGGGTCAGGTGGACCCTGGTCGCTGGATGTATACAAACGGGCATGAGTTGGGTTGAGAAAAGGGGACTGGAACTGGTATGGATTAGTGGTCATTCCTACACTCTTGGGAGCTGGGAAAGATGGAAGGCACTTGAACTGGGGTGTGAGAATGTCTTTTTTTGGTGTGGAGGTGGACATTGCACAGGGGTGGTAGAGGGGATACGGCCTGCTCAAGTCTGGCCCTGTGGCAGGGGGCGTATGGGTACCAGGCCTGAGCATCTCTCATATGGGGTACATGCAGGGCAGGACTGGGAACCAAAACTAGCCCTGGCAAAGAGCTTGGCCGGCCCCCCTGGGAACGGCCGAGCTGTTTGTCAGGGCCTTTTTTGTTACAGGGGGCGATTTTGCAGCTATGCTGCAAAAACGCCCCCATGGGCCCAAAATCGGTGCCACCATAGCGGCCTACCGGGGAAACGCCCGATGCACCCTACGGCCATTCCGGCCCTGCTTGCATTCGATGAACAGTTGCGTATGGGTCACGTGCCCTGTTTCTTTCTACGGCCCATGCTCACTTTGCTGGAAAAATGGCGCAAGTGCAAGCACGTGCCGGGGCTAGCGGTGGTCGGACGGGGCCCATTAAACGCACACAGGTGAGTCAGTGGGAAATTAGCACACATATCGACGATATCCGGTGCCGGGGGAAGCGGGCCGATCGATGCAGCAGCGCCCGGCCTACAGCACGGAGTTCACTCGTCGCAGAAACCAATTATGTCCAAACCTCACACCTTCCGCCAGTCTGAGACTGGGGGTCCCTCGGGGTCCGGCCTTCATAATGCCATGGAAAGGGACTGCGCGTCGAACGTGTGTGTGCATGTCTTGTCGAGTGAGTGCCCGTGTCTGGGCTCGTCTTCCTGTGTCTGTTCCTTCCAGTTATAGACCTGGGTGTTTGCGGTGTGCGTGTGGCTCCATCATTGTGTCTGTGGGTGAATTTTGTACCTGGGACTTTGTGTGCATCAAATTGTGTCTGTGTGTGTATTTTGTGCCTGGGACTTTGTGTGCGTTATAAACATTAGATTTCACAGTGATACAGCCACTGCGAAAGCTGATGTTTATGACCACGTTTTTAAAGCAATAGAAAATTGGAATAAAAGAAAAAATTTATAATATTTGTGTAGTATACAGATTATACATTTGTTCTCTCAGTTTTTGTAATTGATGTGTGTTGCACCTGTGCTTATGTTTTAAACCAGTCTGGACAGACCTCAGGCTCCCCCACAACCCAACATTCAAAAGCCTGGACAAACCCAAGGCGACGCCGTGTGTCTCGTCACCCTTCTTGCATCTCACCTCATGAGACTATGAAGAGCAGGCTTGGACCACCGAAGACACCTCACCGCCACCCCTGACCAGTGCAAACCACACAGCATCATGACCTAGAGAGTGCTTAGTTCTGGGAATTAAAGATGCCAGCAAACATTCACCAATAATGTAGTGGTGACGCAGCCAAGGGGGTGAATTCACCTGCTGCTGAGATGAATATCTTCTCCACAGGTGGTCTGTGACTGGAACCCACCCACCACCTTCCTGTTTTAACTGATAACTCTGCCTTCAGCCCAACCCCAAGCCCACCCTGTGCACCCTACAGCAAATGGGAGGAAAGAAGCTATTACACCGTATTGTTGTGTGTGCAGCTGTATTTATATATTCCTTGACTTCCACTGCAATAGTTTCGTAAAGAACCCTTCTTAGAAGTAGGAATTAGTTATGCATTTGATGCATTTTCTTATTCTTTCAGCAAGTTATCATCTCAAAATCAAGTAATGTCAAATATTGTATAAAGGTGCTCTTATCTGGTGATGGCGCAGTGAAAAGTGATAAGGTGAATATTTAGGGGCAGGTTTACAAGCCCCTTGCGCCACTTTGGCGTCACTTTTCCCATGTTAAAAGTGACACAAAAGTGGTGCAAGGGGCTTGTAAGTCTGCCCCATAGCGTGCTGGTGCTATATTCAATACTATAGGCATGTGAATGAAAGGGATAGTCAGATTTTAATAAAGACACGGATTTAGCGTGTGTCACGATCCACACTCAAATTAAAAACAGTCCACATTTCAAAGTTGGCGACGTTTCGACCTGCAATGCCAAATGAATTAGAACGGGGTCATCATCAGGACAGAAAATTGAAGGAGACACCAGAAGAATTATGGCAGTAGTCCTACAATCCTAATGAGTATTTAACTCAATGGATATGTCAATCCTTCAACTAGTACTGAAAATAAGCAGCCACAGGGTAAGCGTCTGAATGAGCTGGATCGGGAATTATGGATGAATCAAAGTCCCCACAAGTTCAATTATAGAAGTGGCGTCTGTAAACATTCAAGACAATCTACACAGGAATTGGAAAAATGCAGTCGGAGTGATTGGGATTATTCTTCAGAGCAACACGCCTTGCAAGAGTGAAACTGGAGCTCTCAGGCATTAGGATTGTAGGACTCCTGCCACAGTTCTTCTGGTGTCTCCTTCAATCTTCTGTCCTGATGATGACCCTGTCCTAATTTATTTTGCATTGCAGATTGAAACGTCACCAACTTTAAAATGTGGATTTTTTTCATTTGAATGTGGCTCGTGACACCACCTGAATTAGTTATTTGTTTAAACATGTGTTACTCTTTCCCCTCCTGCACTCAAGGTAAAATCTATAAACTCTGTTGCACATTGCACTGTACCCAACCATAGTACCCTGGGGGGGAACACCCTTTACGACGCGGATGTTACTCCGCGCTACCATTACGACGCGTCTCTTACAACGCAAGTCGTAACCACGACTTGCGCTGGAGGGCGCTCAAGGACAAGGAATAGTTAATTTACTATTCCAACACCTTCCCTACTATCCACGGGGACTGGTGTTGGAATAGTAAATTAAACTATTCCTAAGTCCGCACCCTACAGCGCAAGTCGTGGTAACGACTTGCGTTGTAAACATGCGTTGTAACGGTACACGTGGTAATAGCCCGCGTCGTACCGTCATACATCCTACCCTGGGTTGTCTTGAGGGAGTGTACCTAAAAATATACTAGAATAATTTGCACAACTAAGAAATGCACTATTTTTTAATATAAGTCATAAGTCATAAGTCAAAAGCTTTTGTATAGCGCGCAGTTCACCAAAAGGTCTTAAGGCCTTATAGAACTATTGCACATAGTTTTTATGATGACATATTTTAATGTTTTTTCATTGTACAAATTGTATTGTCTTTTTATGTGCTATAATGGCCTGTACGGTCGAAATGAAGCTTCTTTGACTGACTGACGGACAATCTCACTATCCCTTTAATTCATAATAATAATAAAATGCATTAAATGTATTAATTAATCCCTACTTGTAAGAATGGTGCTTAAAGACACTTTTGCTGTGGAAGTCCAGGGCTACACTTCCCCATGGGAACCATGTGTGCCTTTAATTTATACTCTGTCCAGATCCCTGGGTGATTGGGCGCCGCCCCTTTTTTCTAATAGTGTTTACATATCCTGCATACGTAATGCGTGTTGACAGCTCGGTGGCTTCAGTGTTCCATGGCATGAATATGTCTCTGTGCTCGACAGTCTGTGAATATCCCGGGCAGTCTAGGGTTTGTGCGCGCGTCACATCCGATGTGCTGTGTTTGTGGGAGTCTGCTGCATGGAGGTCATTGGTATTGTCTCTTTGTGTGTGTCTTCTGCGGTTTGCTGTTTCTGTGTGTACTTACCCTTGTGTTTGAGGACAGTGGCGGGAGCAGCCGGGCTGCCTTTTCCATCCACCATCATCCTGTTGCTCCCAGGGCAGGGTGTTGGTGTGTGACCTGAAGTGGATGGCTGGGAGGGAGGAGGGAGGTTGTGTGGGGGGGGGGTTGTCAGAGCAGGGCCTGTCCGCCTCGTCTGTTAATGAGGTCTTATCCGGCTGACGATGAGGAGGGCGGGAGGGGGCCGTGGCGAGAGGTGAGAATGGAGCGCGCGCTCGGAGGTGTTAATAGCGCCTCCTTGCAGCTCCCGCAGCGCAGCGCCTTCCCGGGCCCGCCTCCCTCGTGGGGGGTGTCCCTGACACGAGATCAGGAGACAGGTGAATTGTCGCAGCTATGGGGAGGGAATGGGGTCCCGCCCTGTGGTTTAATAATGTTGCCAATCCTATGAGATTTCCCTCCTGTTTGTTTTCACCTGGCTGAGGAGTGTGTGTGTGTGTGTGTGTGGGGGGGGGGGGGGGGGGGTGACAGTGTTGCTTGTTGCTTGTCTGTGTGTTTGTTTTTGGTCCACGACGTATACATGATGCAATACTGTATGACCTAGCCAGAGGGCCGGATTTTACATGACCACCTTATACCCTGGAAAGCCAGAATCTGGCGTGCCCATATAAGGAGTTGTTGGTGTGTCTGGCTTGAGGCTGGAATACACACCTAGTCTGTTTAAATCAGTTTACACCAAACTTCCCAGAACAAGGGCGGATTAAATGCCCACTTCCCTGAGTGGTTGGTGGCTTAAAAATTCAAATAAGCCTCCTTGCTGATTGGAAGCTGTAACTTTGTCCATTTTCCACGAACTGAGGGCATACTTGGAAATATGTAGCTATTAGTTTGAGCCGCCGCATCGTGAAGAGGTGCAGCTAACAGCCTGCCTGCCTATCTAGTATTTGTGCTCTTGGAATGGTATCCATTTTAGTATATGCACTGTCTTCATTTATGCACTGCATCCTGTAGCCGGGGTTGGCCCCAAGACATTAGGAATCCCCATGAAAGAAGAGCTATCACAGCAGGGCTTGAGTCGGGGTACCACGCGGGTGGACGGCGTCCCCCCACTTATTTTACCAGGAGCTCGATAACTGGAGCAAATAGAGCCACACATTCCCTCTTTGGCCTCTCTGGGGCGAGATCGGAGCCCATTCAGAACGCTGCTCACGCGCTGGCTTCTCTGATGCAATCGCATCTAAGGGGTGAGCGAGGGGAGGCAATGAGCCTGATGGTGGAAGCCACCTTTCAATCAATCAATCAATCAGGTCATTTGTAGAGCGCACTACTCACCCGTAGGGTCTCAAGGCGCTGGGAGGGGGGGGGGTGCCGCTACTGCTCGAACAGCCAGGTCTTGAGCTTCTTCCTGAAGGAGAGGTGGTCTTGGGTCAGGCGCAGATTGGTCGGAAGTGAGTTCCAGGTCTTGGCGGCCAGGTAGGAGAAGGATCTTCCTCCTGTTGTCGCTCTTCGAATGCGGGGGACGGCGGCGAGGGCGTGGTTGGTTGATCTGAGGAGGCGCTTGGGAGTGTAGAAGTTGATCCGGTTGTTGAGGTAGCTCGGGCCTTGGTCGTGTAGGGCTTTGTGCGCGTGGGTGAGGAGCCGGAAGGTGATTCTCTTGTTGACCGGGAGCCAGTGCAGATCTCTCAGGTGTCCGGAGATGTGGCTGCGTCGGGGGATGTCGAGGATGAGTCTCGCCGAGGCGTTCTGGATCCGCTGGAGTCTCTTCTGGAGTTTAGCAGTGGTTCCGGCGTAGAGGGCGTTGCCGTAGTCCAGTCGGCTGGTGACGAGGGCTTGGGTGACCGTCTTCCTCGTCTCGGTGGGGATCCACCTTTCGTGACATCGGCGTCCCCCCCCATTTCTTTTCTTAGGACTTGTGCCCTGTATCACAGGTTGAAGACTGATCAATACTAACCTGTTAAGTTTCACTGATGCCCCTAACCAAGAGGTAAAAACAAAATGATGGAAGAAATGCTTGAATTAGTCAGCCGCCCAGGGCCACATTCCAAGCCACCATTTTTCACCTTTTGTGCCTTTCTAGACAGAGGCCAACCTTATACCAATCAGTCTTGGTTCTGCACCATATAAGAGCATTCCAGACTGAACTACCAGGCCAGGCCCCCTCCAGATGAGGGCACAAGCAACCCCACACCGGTTTCGGCCTACTTAGATTTCGTCAGTGAGATGTAGCTTGATTCCTATGGCACACTGGGCACAGGACCGGCATCTGGGCATACCCGCCGCACAGAGGGCAGCTACTGCAAAGACAATAAGGTGAAGAAGGAAATGCTTGAATGTATCTCTGGCACTGGCAATCACTCGCACAGCACTCAGACCATCATTTTCCGCCCACTGTGCCATTCTAGACAGAGGCCTGCCTCATGCAAGTGGGTCTTGATCCTGCTCCAATGGGAACAGGCCATCCTGAACTGCCAGGACAGATCCTCTCCAGATGAAAACATGAGCAGTCCCAGATCGGTTTTGACCTACTTATTTGTCGTCAGTGAGGTATAGCTTGAGTCCTGTGTCACAGTGAGTATGTCTGGGCATACCCGACGCACTTAGGGCACCAACTGTAAAAGCAACAAAATGATGCAAGGAATGCTGAATTAATCATAGCCACTGGTGATTGTTTGGGCTGCATTCCAGACCATCGTTTTTCACACATTATGTCTTTCTAGACAGAGATTGCCTTACGCAAATCAGTCTTCGTTCCCCTCCAATAGGAACAGTCCAGTCCGAACTGCCAGGCCGCGTCCCCTCCAGATGGAAATACAAGCAACCCCAGACTATTCTTGTCAGTGAGGATGGAAGGACTGCATTTCCATCCCTTGTTGTTTTTGTAATTGATGCTCTAAGTGCAGTTATGCCCAGATGTGGGTCCCATGATCACTATGCCAAGTATTTTCATCTGTGGGGGACTTAATCCGCCAGTTTGGGCTGGGATGTCCCTGTGGAGCCGGACCAACCATGACTGATATGTACAAGGCGGGTCTCTGCCTAGAATGTCACAGTGGGTAAAACACAATGTTTATTTATTTATTTATTTTATTTTAAAAGTTTTATATAGCGCTGGCTAGACCCGGAGGTATCAGAGCGCTTTACATGAGCATCGGATCATAGTTACAGGTTACATTGTTACAAAGGTTACACAGTTCTTAGAGCATGGCAACATAGTTACTTGTAAGGTCGAGATAAATAATAAGCACAAATCCGTAAGTCTGGAATGCGACCTCAATTGCCTGTGGCCGATATTAATACACCCATTCTCCCATCATCATGTTGTTGTTTAACCCAAATACAAAGCACCACTGGGGCACCAGCATATTCTATAAGAATGTATGAGGATCACAGAATGCACCGACGCCATCGGCCCGCCAAGACAGCCAAGGCCAAAGATCCAAGCAAAAGAGCAAGCTGGTTCACAGAGAAACTGCACTCCACCTAATGTAACTGCTGACGATGTGAAAGGAAGTGGCGCATCAGCAAAAAAACAGAACAACGCACCACCTTCAGGACCCCTCTCAACCAGTATCACCACCTCTTGAAAGAAACCAAGAAGAACGTCCTAGCAGACCGCATCGATGCCAGTGCAAACCACAGCAAGGCACTCTTTGCCATTGTGAAGGAATTCACCAATCCCGCAACCACAGAGAACGACATCACTCCCTCCCAGGAACTGTGCGACAACCTTGCCGATTTCTTCCACAACAAAATCTTGGCTATTTACGAAAACCTCAAACACCAACCTTCCATAGCCAACAGCATCAACCAGCTTATGAACACAAACACGAATATCTGAACACCCACTGGGGCCCCCTCACCATGCAGGACACCATCGCCATTATAAATTTGGTGCAATCGGGAGCACCCACAGACCAATGCTTTGACCACATTTTCAACCTCAGAAGAAAGACAATTGATAATTAACTCAGGAAGGTCCTGAACACCTCCATCTTCGCGGCCTCCTTCCCTGAGGATTAGAAACACGCTAAAGTGAGGCCACTCCTGGAAAAAAAACATCTGCCTATCCAGCTGCACTTAAGAACTTCTGGCCCATCTCTCTGCTCCCCTTTCTAGTAAAGGTCCTCGAGAAAGCAACCAACCTGCAACTCACCCAACACTTAGAAGACCACAACCTCCTGGACACATCCCAATCTGGATTTCTTGCCAACCGCAGCACAAAGACAGCCCTGATCGCAGCCACCGGTACCATCAGAGCCCTCCTGGACAGCGGGGAGACAGCAGCCCTCATTCTCCAATACCTTTCTGCCACGTTTGACACAGTCTCCGACCACATCCTCATCAACAGACTCCACAACATCTGGTTCCAAGGAAACGCCCTCAAATGGATCACCTTGTACCTCACAGGCAGGACCCAAAGGATCCATCACCACCTTTGACCCCAGAACCCAAGATAATCATCTGCGGAGTCCCCCAAGGATCATCCCTCAGCCCGACCCTATTCAACACCGACATGACACCCCCTAGCCGACACCATAAGATCACACAGACTCAACATCATCTCCTACACCAATGACACAAAGCTCACCCTCGCACCATCTGAAGATCCCTCCACCACAAAAATTAAATTCCACAGATGCATGATGTACATTGTGGAATGGAGGAAGGAGAACCGTCTCAAGCTCAACATGGACAAGACGGAAGTCCCCATCTTTGGGAACAACTCTTCGTCATGGAACAACACATGGTGGTCCCTGGAGCTCGGCACACACACCCGGCCCCAACAGACCATGCCTGCAACATCAGCACCATCCTGGACAGCAATCTTATCTACGAAAAAGCAAGTCAATGCAGTCTCATCCACCTGCTTCCACACCCTTTGCATGCTCTGCAAGATCTTCAGGTGGCTCCCGGTAAGCACCAGACGCACCATCACGCAGGCCCGTATCACCAGCAGACCGGTCTACGGAAACACACATTACATAGGAATCACTGCACACCTCCTAAAGAGTCTCCAGACAATACAGAACTCTCACAAGATTCATACTTGACCTCCCCAGAAGGACCCAAGTCATACCCCATCTAAAGAAACGACACTGGCTCCCGATTCAGAAGAGATGCCTGTTCAAGATCCTGACCCACGTCTACAAGGCCTTGCACAACGAAGGACCAGCATAGATCAACAAATACCTGACCTTCCACCAACCGACCACACACTTTTGATCAGCTTCCCTCTCCCTCGCCGACAACCCACGGATTCGCCGAGCCAGCAGTGAAGGACACTTATTTTCGCACCTGTCTGCCGAGGAACAACCTCCCCCTGCACCTCAGGATCGCACGGTCAGTTCAGAAGAGAACTAAAGACCTGGATGTTTGAACGATCACACCTCCACGCATCAACAAACAGCTCCAGCATCTCGAGACCCCCAGGGTTGATTTTTCGAGCTCTATAAATGATTGATTTCATTGATCGATGCGCCATTTTCTTTGATCATACATGAATGTGTGCTGGAGCGCATATGCCTGCCTTGTTGTGTGCCTCGTGTGTGTATAATGGTTGACAGACCTTCTCTCTGTGCGCTGATGCCAATTTTGGATCGATAAAATAAAAATAAAAAGAATACAATAAGTTAAATGAGTGCGATAGTGCATTTACAAAAAGGAGCCTCCTGACAGAAAATTACGGCTGCCAGGCCATCTAAAAAATTAAAAAATCCCAGGCCTCCCTTTAAGAGCCAGGATCCAAGCCATCAGACTCGATGGCTGGACCCTAATGTCGTCGTGGCTTTTAGCCGCAAACCGTTCACTTTCGTAATTTGAGGTCCATTATGCAATCTGGTCAACTTAAAATATCTGTATAATGTGGGCACGAATTAAACTGCAATGAACGCAATTGGACCAATGCTACCAAATTGCAAATCACACGAATAAGAGATTAATTTCATTATGATAATGGCGTCCCACAAGGGTCCTTATGTGGATCTAAACGGGGGATTAAATTGACTGTTCAGGATGCAGGCAGTCTGTTTCCTTAACCTCTACGCATATTGTGGCGAGAGATCTCGTTTTCATAAATCTCACATCTTTCTAACATGAGCATGCGACTAGCGATTCTTAAATTCAATATTAATATTAACCCCTTATTATCAGGGCCACTGGAATTATGAGGTAGAGGAGGACCAAATTATAAAGCAAAGTGCTATGCAAAAAAAGGCAAAATATGCTGGTAAATATGGCAGATTTTGTAATAGCATTACCTCAATATGTTACACATAATACACCCTATTAGAACCAATTAAACACCCAAATACAGCAATAAGCAATTGAGAGATGACCAGTCAACCTTTCCGAAGGGCCTTCCAGTACATAGGACACGTGTTGCAGTGCCTCAAGTAACTTTTGATCCACTTGAGCTAGGCGCATTTTTGTTGTTAAAATCTGCGTATTATGCAGCAGCTCATGGCTCATGTGGCAAATGCGGCAAAAATCCTGATTATACTAAAAACACCTCAGCATTGCATGATTCCAGTGGTCCTGCTTATATTCGCCCCCATTGGCTGCTGGTACATTAAAATAGTCATAAGGGAAATGCTGGTGTTCTCTTAACTAGAAATGCACTTGTAAATACATTTTATTAGATTATTTTTTATTTAGTGCATTTCATTGTCGTTTTCCTAAGCCTATGTTTTATCAAGCATGGTACTTTCACTCAAGAACTAGCCAAGTCCTTGATGGTTGCAATAAGGTTTATGGATGTTTTTAATAGCTTTAAAAGAATAGTGCAATGCAGTTATGATTATAATTTTTATAATAATCTATTTCCTGTTTTAAATACCCTTTGTCAATAGTATTATTTGTTGAAAAGGTTACCTTAATTTGATAGACTTATGTCTAACTGAATAACTCTAGTACTGTGTTTTTTTATGTGATGGGAAGGGGCAAGTGAGCAACCGTAGAGCGGGTGGGGGGGGGGGGGGTAAACGGTGGTGAGAGTAATGGAGAACAGAGAGAGGGGAAGCGAGGGAGAAAGCGAAGATGAATAAAGGAGAAATAAAACAAAACCAGCTTGGTGGGGATGGGAACATAGAGAGCACAGGGGGCGGGTATAAGATATAGAAAGAACAACAAGGCAGAGAGAGGAGTAAAGCATGTGCACTCCCATGGAGTGCTAAAGACAAAAGGACAAAGTAGTTCCATAAAAGTGCATAGTAGAAGGATACAAGTCATCCAATCAAAGGATAGTAAAGAAGCTATGCTTCAGGGGAGGGACAAATTCAAGAAGAGGATGGAAGGGCATTGAATAAAAGAGTAACAAGACATCTTACCAATGTCAAGCAATGGGCTGACCCAAAGCCTGTTATAAACTACTGTTATTGTACGAAATAGGCCTTGGACAACAGACAGTGAAAAGTTGTGGGTAGTGATGGTAAGTGTGTCAAATTTAATATCCAGAGTATGTGAAATGCCTTTAAGACAGGTTGTTTTGTAATGGAAATAGGGGGAATTAAATTGAAAACATTACAATTTACTGATTATTTCAAAATTTAGTTTTCTTAGGAGTGAATACCCTCAAACACAACTAAGAAGTGTTGGTGTCACTTACCACTCCCTGAAACTATTCTACGATTCCCTAAGCATGCCTTCTAACATAACCATTATATCGGTGTCCTTATGGGGCAAGCTAATGAGAAGTGTCCATAAAAGACATAATATGGCCCCAAATTCTAAAAGGAGAACTCCTTGAACCACCCTACAGGGTATTTGTCTGTTCTGCAGATAAACATTGGCAAAGTCACTTCCCCATATGCCACGACTACAGCAGCAAATTGTGTTGCTCGGAATATTTATGCGAAGAAAAAATATCCTGGAGTAGATTCACTCCCTACTCTCACTACAACAATAATATATTTTGATGGAAGAGCGTATGTTTGGTAATGGGTAAAAGTTTGTCCCGTTTGTGAGCAATGGATGGGTTCACCTGTGGAGGGAGAGTATGCCTAAGCTTACTTGTGCTGCCGCTTACTTCCGCTGCAGCCTCAACTTCGTGCTGATATGGTGGCTTCCCCACAGGGAATCACTGACAGAATATCGGAAACAGAAATATCGTGTGGACAGAATATCTTATCAAAAATATTGAGGAGCAAAATATTGATAAGGTAATTGCACATAGGTGAGGATAGAATTACTATTCTTACCTCCTCATATAAATACCTTGAAGATATATATATATTTGGTCCAGTTGAAGGCATCTGCCGAAACGCGTCGACCGTCCTTGTTTTGCACTGATGGTGTTAAAGAAATAAAAAAAGTACCTTAAGCAAATTGCTGTGGACTCCCTCTGTGCCGTGGATACTCTGGTGGGGACCTTGCCGAGTTGGTTCGAATATATATATATATATATATCTCCAAGGTACATACATGTGGAGTTCTATATAGAAACTTTCCTTCATTATATTTTTGTCCTCGATATTCTTAACACAATCTTTTGTCCCGCAATATTTTTGTTTCTGATATTCTGCCTAAACACCCCCATCGTACCCTGGGTGACAACAGTTAACGGCCCGCACTCCCCCATTCCTTTTCTCCCATCAGTGATGCATCACAGCGCACCACCTCTTTCATCTTTTCAACGTAGGGCTGTGCTCCTTGTTAAGGACCCCTTAATCCTTCATTTGGTGGTGGCATTCCATCAGTCTCAACCAGTCCACTTGCCTTAGGGCTGTGGTCCTGATCTGTTCCCTCCCTTAGCCCTGCCTGTAGTTTGGGCAGTAGACCATTTACCCTCATACTAGAATGTTGCTCTGTTCCTCCCTAGGACGTCATCCACTATATTCTAGTTTATCCTGCACACGTCAACACCAGAGGTTTGATTCCCTGTTGACGAGGCTCTCTAAGGGCTTCGCTTTGTTTTTTCAACAATTTTAGATATGCCTTGACCGCCCTTTGGTTGCTATCTTCAACTATCACATGACTGTCCTGAAGATGGCTCTGGCCGAATCAACCCCTTTTGGTCCGAAACGTCAACACTCTTTTGCAATAAGGACTATTTAGATGATTGATATTCATCACTATCCTAATTACTACATGTTTTAATTTACAATTCATGTATTGTGATACAGCCTATTGTCCCTGTTGTATGCACTTCAATATAAGTTACTACCCACCACCGTCAGCACTGCGTTGTTACAGTATTTTCACATTCTGACAATCAATCTATATTTATATACTCTAATTCTATGCAATGAATGACTCATGCCCTCTGCCTTCGAAAAGTCTGCTTGATCATTAATTAAGTCCCCCTCCCCCCGCACCACCTGAGTGAACCAAGTGGATTGCTATTGTGTTATTACCGAGGTTCTTCGGATTAATGGGTTTGCCCAACCTTTGCTACATCAACTTACTTTTGCTGCAGCTTTCTTCATCTGCACTGTAGTACTGATGTGACTTGGCTGCAGTGCAGCCTTGTTCCACTACAGCTTGAGTCTGCTGCAATTGACTTCCACTGCATCTTAGTTCCACTGCAGCTTTGTTCTGCTTTGACTTGGTTGCGCCACTGCTTAGTTCTGCTGCAGGTTTATTCTGCTGCTGCTTACACCTGCTGCCGCTTGGTTCTGCTGCTATGGGATTCTGTGTCAATATACTTCTGTTGTAGCTGGATACCACTACACTTACTTCTTTTGTAGATTAATTCTTCTGCAGCTTGGTTCTGCTGCAGCCAAATATAAGCTGATTTGGAACAGAGGCTAGGTGTATGGGTGAATTGTTTTTCAACTATCTTTGGTAATAACACCTCTTGCCCCACAAATGGAGAGTAAATATATCCCCAAGTGGAAAAGATGGAACTGCGATGGCGTTGCTCTTTCGTTCACAAAGTGCGCCAACACCCTCTGCAACCTAATAGACGCTCTGGTAGGCACAGAATTCCCCCCTCTACCTTTTCCAATAACCTTCTTTTAATCAGACGCCCTCAATCGACCTAAATTCATTTCTTAGTCCACACCCCCTCAAACATGCTTCTTCACTCGAGCAGACCCAAAATATCCACACCCCACAAAGTTGACATATCATTTCACCACACTCCTCAAGGGGCCATGCGTCCTCGGATCTCCTCTTTCAAGAGGCCAGCTTGGCTGCCCTCATAGTGAGGGGAGGACCTTGATTTGGGTTGACTTGTTGCCCAGAGTTTTAAGGACTCCATTTTAATAGTTTTACAACCACAGCCGGGACTTCCGTAAGACGAGGTGAAACAGCAGTCTGAGGGTGCCACCTAGTGGCACTACCAAATTACCACACAAGGCCAAAAAATGAGCTTTACTGCTGAGGCTATATTCTATAATGTACCACTAAAAATATTTGCACCATCTTTGGTAGCAACTGGGTGAACAGCCATTCTCCAACCTTCATTTACCTGCATACCACGTCTGCGACGACAAGCCTTCTAGTTCTAGATGATCCGATCTGCAGTCCGCTCCTTCTGCATACGTAGCAAGGAACACAACCACCCTCTCTTCTTCTGTCTTTACCTCCTCCCTATGTGGCTCGTTAGCCGAAACATAAGACATCTTTAAGCAGCTCACCGTCTTTTTGGCTGTCCCTTCACAGGCCTACTTGAGTTTGCAAGCGGAAAGTATGCGCCATGTGGTTTGAGTTACAAATCCGCAGGAACGTGCTCCAGGGTAAGTGACAGCAGCTCTGGCAGGGCTCCTTGGCAGCGATGGGAGCGGCAAGCAGTCCCAGCCCCGTTCAGCCGACTAGACGTACTGTGTGAATGTATGTATGAATGGGTGTTTGGATAGGGCAAACCTAGATCTAGAGCTGCCTAGCTCTGAATGTGGGCGGGAGCCCTGAGCTGAGACTCAGTGTTATTTGCAGTGCTTAGGTTGTGCCTGTGGTTGCGGACGGTGGACACCAGCTCTCATTTATGGGAACCGGGACTTACTTTTCATCATCTGGCTTTGAGCCAGAGCAGGAGAGAGAAAGGCACAAAAGGAAGAAAATTAAGAAATGTAGGGAAACAGTCTACACTGGAGTGAAAAGAGCCTGCAAGAGTGAGATAAAGAAATGCCAAGTGTATGGTGGTGTAGGAAAGAGGCATGCGGTGGAATCAAGAGTAGGCAGCGTTCGTATCTGGCAACGCTGGCATTTGACAGCTCCACGGCAGACCCCTGAGAGATTCTTGGGGCTCCTTCACTTACTTATTTGTACACGTTAAGCAGTGATTGTTCACAATGAGGCAAAGTGACCACGGGCAGTGGTTCCTATTGTAGAGACGTAGTGGTCCATGTAGAATAATAATAATAGTGTTATTTGTATAGCGCAAACAGCTACCTCAAACAGAAGTGACCCGGCGCTTAGCGGCAGTCAGGTGAGTAGATTGGGACAGCGTCTAACCTAGCCAAAGAGCCACGCCTTCAGGTGCTTTCGGAACTCGGCTTCAGAGTCCAGCATGCGAAGATGCAAAGGCAATGCATAGCATAGCTCTCATGACCGAAAAATACCTTCCTCCCTTTCTGGCCTTAACAAACCGGGGAACGCACAGTCGGAGCTCAGAGTTGGATCTAAGAGTGCGGGCCGATTGGTATGAGAGAAGTCTCTTTCTGAGGTATCTAGGTCCTATGTTATGCGTTGCCTGAAAAACTAGGGTCAAGGACTTGGATTCAATGCGTTTTGCAACCGGAAGCCAATGGAGGAGCCTGATGTGAGGGGAAATGTGATGGCGGAAAGGCACTCTGCGAATAAGTCTGGCAGCCGCGTTCTGAATCATCTGCAGTCTTTGAATCAAATACCTGGGACCATTGCAGGCAAACACTTCTTGCTGGCTCAAGTTGGTCTACATCAAGCGGCATCTAACCTAGGCTGGGTAAAGTCAGACACTTGTTGTTCACATTTTGCCTCCTTAGTAGGGAAGTAGGACAGATCTTTGTGAAGATAAAGTAACCCATAATCAAGAAACTATTACTACAATTTTATTAATTCTGTTTTTAACCACTGTTCATTTTATTTAGCATATAATCTATTTCACGCATTCCAATGTAAGTCTGTTCTCACCCTGCACCTCAAAATTTGTGGTTATGTTTTCCTCTGTTGTTTTTTTCGAGATTATGGTTTTCATTCATCTGGGAAAAGATTTTCTCTTAATATCATTTGGATGCCATGGATAATCTAGGCCACCAAAGATCTCAGACATTATGGGCCTTCTCAATGTCGTGCGAAGCTGCTTTGGAAATCTAATATTGCAAGGGCAGGCTGAGGGAACTGTACATTTAAAAACATTTGGCATTGCAGGCAAGGACATTTCTTGGAGGGCTTATGATCAAACAGGGCGTGGATTTGAAAATGCTAAGCTACCTTCACATTTCCAACCAACAAACCAGAGCCCTGGGAGAGTTACACAGACTTGCAATCAACCACAAACAAGAAAGACTAGTCTGGTCTAGGAAACCATATCACTTCATGGCAATAAACAAGGTTTTTATGGAAAACAATTGAAGATCGGAGACCACATGTCTATGGATTAAGGTCTTAGAGCATCCACCCTCTTGATTTATGATTGTAGCTAAAGCAGTTGCTGCTAAACGCACAAAGCACATTGTCGCCTAAACCCACGTTGGATGATCAGCCTGGAGGCCATGTGGGTTTCTTTGTGTTTTTCTGCATTTTTCTACTTTTATCGAATGTTTCATTACTCTTTGTAGTGATGCTTTGCTTCGGGCTGGTTGGAACTTGGACGAGAGCATGACAATGTGATAATTGGTGCAATGTACTGTAGAAGTTGAAGCCCTGGTGCACCTTTAGTCCAGTGTGGGCCTCAGCATCTCTCTACAATTGGTTGTCAAGGTCATCCCCATTATTGCGTGGATGCTGGAGTCCTCTTCCATCCTCTCTGGCACACTGGAACCTCCAGAGGGTGGTACCCTCATGCTCTCTAAAGCAGGGCTTCTCACATCCTGCTTCCAGCAATCCATGACATCAGTATTGTTTGGCACCATGGATGCTATAGTGACTCCCTTTGGACTAGATGTATTATAACACACCATCATGCATCAATTACACTTCTTGCATGCGCCTAAAATGACTTTCTTTTGTGATTTATTCGGGGTACGTTTTGCAAAAATGTAAAGAGATAAACTTAAATGTCAAGCACCTTTAAAAAAACAATAAATAAAGCAGGATTTCGACTAAATTCAAAGCTATGATGTCTCCACTGTTCTTGGACCTTGTTTATTCAGGAACTAAAAACTCCTACTGAGTCAGCTCATGTCTTCTCCATCCACAGCCACACTATGTGCAAGATTGTGGAACCATTAAGTCCCACAGGGGTTGTGTGGTACCCTTGTGGTACCCTTGTGGTGCCCTTGTTGGCCCTTGTGGGCCCTTCTGGTGCCCTTGTGGGTCCTTGTGGGCCCTTGTGGACTCTTGTGGGTCCTTGTGGTGCCCTTATGGGCTCTTGTGGGTCCTTGTGGGCCCATGTGAGGCCTTGTGGGCCCTTGTGGTGCCCTTGTAAGGCCTTCTGGTGCCCTTGTGGGCCCTTGTGGTGCCCCTGCAAGTCCGTGTGGGCTGTGTTGGGGCCTTGTGGGCATTTGTGGTGCCCATGTGGGTCCTTGTGGAGTCCGGTGGGCCATTGTGGTGCCCTTGTGTGCCCTTGTGGCCCCTTGTGGGCTCGTGTGGTGCCCTTATGGTGCCCTTGTGGGCTCCTGAGGGCCCTTGTGGTGCCCCTGTGGGTCCTTGTGGGCTGTTTTGGGCCCATGTGAGGCCCTGTGGACCCTTCCGGTGCCCTTGTGGGCCCTTGTGGTGCCCCTGTGGGTCCATGTGGGCTGTGTTGGGCCCATATGGGGCCTTGTGGGCTCTTGTGGTGCCCATGTGGGTCCTTGTGGTGCCCTTGTGGTGCCTTTGTGGCCCCTTGTGGGCTCTTGTGGTGCCCTTGTGGGCCCTTGTGAGCCCTTGTGGTGCCCTTGTGGGCTCTTGTGGTACCAGGAGTCCCACCCCTGACTGGACCGCGCAGACACTAAAGTGTTGTATCTGTGAGAATCCCAGTTGCAGAGACATACAGGGAGGTGGCTTTTCCGCAACATTTACCCAATGCCTGGTGAATTTACCCATTACATCACTGATTTCCACCACTACAAGAACGAAAGCATCCCAATGATGACAGTGCAAATTAAAATAAATGAATACAAATTGAACCACTTGATCATATAAGGAACATAAAAGTTGAAACATGGTAGAATCTCCTTCGTCCTGTTTCTGTCTTTTCTTTAGTCTTTGGTTTTATTTATTTGCTTATTTATTTTGTTTGTTCTTTAACTTTCCCTGTTTTCTTCTCTCGTTCATTGTGTTTACTTTCTTATTGGCTTTGTTTTGTTCTCTCATTTGTTCTCTTTCTTAAGTGACTAGCATTTCTTTTCCTTCTCTTTTTCTTCTTTCATTTTCAGCTTTCTTTCTTCCTGCCTTCCTTTTATCTATTTATGTCTTGTCATACTGATTTTAGCTGTGCGTTGTCGAATACCTATGGTGTACGACACTAATACTTAAAGTGAGCTTTGAGTTGGCCTGTTGCCACTGGGTGGCTTTCTTCTAGGATTCACAATGCAAGCCAGACCCAATGGCTTTGCCAGTGGTTGTTTTATTGTTCATGGGATTGCATGTTTCTTCTTGCTTTCTCTCTGTGCACTGCTCACCCCCTTCCTCTCCCTGTTGCTCCCATCAACATGCTTGCCAGTTACTTCCTCCACCCTTCCCACTCTGATTTTTTTTTTTGCCGCTTCTCTATTATATATATATATTTTAAGTTTCCCCTGCCTCTTCCTCTCTACATTGCTCCTCAGTTTGGTGGTATTTACTTGCACGAGCCCTCACACCCTCACCAACTCCACCCCTGCACCCCCGTCCCGTTGCATTGTTTTAAAAATATTTTCTCTTTTTTGGAGGATAGGTGCAATTTTTCGAAAGGCCACGCCTTGGTATATCATTTTTTGACATTTACTGGTCCAAGATGGGCTACGGCCATCTTGGAACGGTATATAAAAAAAATGGCCCCCGCGGTGTCATGATATGTATGTGTGCATATGTGTTGAAGCATACTCGCATATACATCATCACACTAGGACCGCCGAAGCAAGTTAACATATACATATGCTCATGCGTGATGACGCAATGTCATATACAATGTGCTTTCTAATGCTGTTCAGCACATCAGCAAATAACATTGGATAAAGCAAAAGTCAAGACCTATTGTCTAGGCCAAAGTTTTTTTTTCATGTGCACATTTTTTCCCTCTCGCTTCCTTTTTCATTTTTTTTCACAGTATTTCTGTCTTTTTCTCTGTACATTACTATTTGTTTATTTCCTTAGTCATATCGTTTTGCCTTTTTTTTCCCATTATGGTTTTTTTCATCCTCTTATTTTTTCTGGATACTTATCAGAAACTTCCATTCCACCTTCCCTTCTTTTCTCGAATGCTCTCTTTCGCTGTTGTTCTCCCATCCCATTATTTGTCGTTTTTTCCCAACACTCCCCACAGCTACTAACGAGTCATGCAGAGGTCTCACTAATCCGCCAGTATCTCCCCTCTCACTGCCCTAGTGAAGCGCGCTGGGATTGGTCAGTCTGATAGCATCTCTGCTGGCGGAACTCCCGGTACCTGCTCCCCCCGGGGGCTCCCTCACTCCCGAGATCCGCTTTTAATCAGCATTTAGGCTTCTACAGACGAAACTACTGGGAGCGCGAGCGCGGTGGGCTCGCCTGACCCCTGCTCTGGCAGCACAGCACATTATAATGTACATTGTAAAGTCCTTTATTGGCAGCACTAATCAGGAACGGGTGGTCCGGCTGTGATGGAGGCTGGAGACCGCCCCCCTCCACGTCACCAGGATGTGGCATGCAGAACTGGCTACAACACACCAGACGTGAACCCCCACGCTGGCCACTGCTCTGCATATGTGGCATGCAGGACTGGCTACTGTGAACCAGATGTGGCTTCCGAAATGGCTACTACTCTGCAGAAGTGGTCCCAGAACTGGCTCCTACACTTGAGATGTGGCCTGCAGAACTGGCTACTGCTTGCATATGTGGCTTGCAGAACTGGCTACAACAAACCAGATGTGGCCCCCAAACTGGACTCTACTCTGCAGATGTGGTGCCAGAACTGGCCACTACACTTGAGATGTGGCCTAGAGAACTGGCTACTACACTGAAAATGTGGCCCGACTTTCTGATTCTCAACCAGGCTAAAGTAGACATATAACTTGCTATTGACACATTAAACAAACATAATGAAGATAGCACGCTGCTAGTAAATGTCAATACAACTTTGGGAGGTATTAGATTAAAACAAAGCTCCGATGAAAGATAACAAGTCTAACCATCTCGCAGACAACAAGCTATACCTACCGAGGTGTATGGTTTTTAGACACTGGCAAGCCAAGCCTCCAGATAAATCATACATTAAAGACGTCCGCTGGGGTCATTTTAGACCTCTCTAAATTAGACTGTCATCTCTTTGGCCCTCCATCTGAAGGAAGCTAGAGTTACACAGGCCTAGCTAATACCAACACTCTCATATGGCCAAAGAGTCTATCCAGGTAAGTGCAATGCTCTGCTTACAGGAGACTAATCCAACTCCCAAAATACACCCGCTGTTCATTGCTCCCCATTGAATTTGGTCTAACTAAGCAAGATCTCAAATCCAAGGCGTCCTTTCTTTAAAATTATTATTCTGTACAACAAGCCACATCGGGCATTCGGAAGACTGCCCTGCAAGAAGTTTACTCCGAGACAGACAATCCTTGGTCACAGTATCTCAAGCAGGTCACCATAGACTTAAAAGTGGAGGCAGATACCCTAGCCGCTGCCTTGATACGGTCCTTAGGGTTAAAAGCTATCCTGATGACACAGGTCAGTTGTCTCTCGAGGCAAGCAGACCTCAACTGGGTCCTGGCCTGCAGTTACACCACACCAATTGCAAAATCTTATGAAGGACCGGGATTGCAACCCTACTTGAAAGACTCAAAATCCTCCACGCAAGAGTGATGGTCTTACGGATCACCGAATTCTGCTCCAGCTGGGGATCGACTTGGTCCTTGTAGATTTTGCAACTACAAGACAAAGACTATGCTGCATCTACGTTACTGCTCCACAGAATTTCTTCCTGCACAACGCAATTTACTGAAGCCAATGTTTTTAAAATCTTGGATTTTCACCTCCAAGGACGCTTGGAACTTTGGTGTGACAACTGATATTCCGATGATCTTGGCCTGTTTCGCAAGTTTATGGATTTAATTTTCACTTCCATTATTCGGCGAGCGCAAGCCGCTGGCTCATCTTGATCAATGTCACAGCCACTCTCAGTATTATATGTTTCTTTCTTTCATGCCTTTCCTTGCTTTTAAACAAAACTTGATCTCACCATGTGACACTGGGATTTCCATCACATGTTTTATTAAGTAATTGACATCCTGTACAATGAGATTGTTTGTTCGTGATTGTATTATTTTTTATGCATATATCCCAATTTTAACTAATTGATACATTAAAGATTGTCATTGGCTACTACACTCAGCGGTGTGACCTGAAAAAGTGGCTACCACAGTGGGGATGTGCCCTGCAGAACTGGGTTTTACACGCCACCTGTGACCCCAGAACTGGCTACTACACTCGAAGAGTGGCCTTCAAAGCAAGATACGTGCCCCCATCGTGACCGCCCCCAACTGGCACATCCTCCATATTTTACTCCCAGAATGGGAACAAACTCAGTGTTCTAGCTAAGGGGTGGCAGGGGGAAGGGGAACGGGCGGCCCGCCCTAGGCGGCACTGTTTTTGGGAGCGGCAGAGTAGGTGAGCGAGTTGCGTCTGACGACTACCACAATCCCCCCCCCCGTCCCCGATTAAAAGTCGTCTGTCGGCCCCTCTACCCCTGGAAGTGTCGTCTGCCGGCCACCACCCCCTAACCCCCACCCTCCCCTGCACCGGGCAGCAAGCTTAGGGTCTGCCCTGGGTTGCAGTAGGTCTAGCTACACCACTGAACAAAGTACACAATTAGAGGTCTACAAAGAAGACAAAACTATGCAAGTAATTTTCTGCAAGTCATCAGGGCTGGGACAGAGACACAAATATGTGTCACACACTTGCCTAAATCCTACTGCATCCTCAAAATGCAGGGTCCACCAACCACGGTAGCTTCTTGCACTTACCGCCTCCACAACCTCAACAAAACCCCAATCCCAGCAAATAAAATGTTCTTAATGTGCTAAAGATGTTCTCTTTAGCCGTCTAAGCGCATATGGCTCATGGAGCTGAGCCAGAGCCGGGTCTATAGATTGAGGTGGGAATATAAGCACGCACTTGCGTGTATTTAAATATAATGCTTTGAAGACCTCAAACTTTGTCCTTGCCTCCCCTGGTTATTATTCTTTTTTTGTAGGTGTCCTTTTAATTTCCTGTTGGCTTTTCTCTTCTCCCGCTCTGTTTTTCCAGCTTGTGACAGCCAGTCAGTGCTGTCGGGCATCTCTCTAGACACCTTTCCCAGACGTCGCAAGGCCCCCTCCACTTCCCTCGCTTTTTAAATGTCTCGACCGCCTAGCAATAATTCCAGCCTCCCTGACGAGATAGAAGAGTGTGACCCAGATCTGTTTGGTCAGCGTTGAACTAAATGTAGCGAGGGGGAAAATAGTTATTATTATTTTTTTTTAATCTATATATCTCAATTAGGAAGCAGTTGTGTAGACCCTGCTGGGAGCAGGGTCCACTGATGCACTAACCTAGATTTCTCCTTGTGTCTCTGTGTTTTTCAGTCTGTGACAGCTAGATAATGCCATCGGGCATCTCGCTAGACACCTTCAACAGCCATAGCAAGCCCCATCCATTTACTCTCTTTTCAAATGCTCCAGGCTGCCCCAAAACAATTCCGTACACGCCAACACACCCGATTAAGGAGGGAGAATCACGATTTTAAAGTCAAAAATTGCTTTCTTGTGACTCTAACACACAAAATTGCCTCTGTTTTAATGTTAGTCAATGGGGAAAATAAATTCCCCATGTTTTTCTATCACTACCACCCTCTTTCCTGTTTCAGAATGTTGGCATGTAAACAATTCCAGTCTCCCCAACTAGATGGAAAAGGGTGATTTGTAGCCCAGATCCGTTTGGTCAGCTTGAAACCAAAAAATAGCAGGGGACATGGTCAAAAAATAGCAGGGGATTTGGGCGGAGGGATTTCAATTTTCCATGTGTGTCTGCACATCTGCATATCTACTTGTTTGTCTGTCTGTCTATTTATCAATTACGAAGTAGTGGTGTAGCACATGCTGGTGCAAAGTCCATGAAAGTAACTGACACTGGATCTTTTATTCTAGTTTGCCATGTTCTTCCACCAGTGACGGATTATCATTAACATCAGGCATCTCTTTGGACACCTGTGTAAGGCCCCCTCCTGTCTTCCCTCCATTTTCAAATATCTCATCTACATATCAACAAAACCAACTACCTCTCAACAGAGTAGGCAGGAGAGAACTGACCAATTCTGCGACCTTGAACCGATCGGTCAGCCTCAAGTTGAAGATGGGGCGGGGGTGGCGGAGGGCGAATTACTAATTTCTTCTTTTTTTTGTATAGGACTGTTAGATCCCCATGTGTTTGACGGGGCGCCCTGGACTGCAGCAGCCATGTTCTCTTTTGGGAAAGCTGTGGAGTAATAATCTCATGGTGCAAAGCAGGAAGCTGGCGAGAGCTGGGGGTGGGGATGCCGCAAGGAAAGAGAAGCATGCAAGCGCTTGACCCACTTTGAGGCTGGGCATGGCGAGTGCGCCTGATCTAATGAGGCACAGGCCCGTGATGGCCGTCGGAGGCAATCAGTAGTGAGGGCCGTTGCCCGCCTGGCGAGCTGCACGCGATCTTCTCTCTCTCCATGGCGCGGGCACAGTTGTACCCCCGGGGTACGAGCGCATGCGCATCACAGTCCTCTTCTCTACTAAGCAATTTTTAAGGGTCACTACTCATTTTTAGGGTCATTCTAGTCCAATTTTCACTTCCGAGTCTGCCATTTAATTCATGTGTTTCTGTTTTTCCTCAACTGTTCTTATTGAATGTGCTTTGACGGCATTCACTGGCTGTGCGGCACTACAAACAGCCAACGGTATGAAACAGCTGTTTCAAAGCTCTTTGCATCTCGAAGGGAAAGGATGTAGGCTGGAAGGTTAAAGCACATGCAACTGGGGTGGTCTGCAAACCTGAAGGCCACAGGCTCAGATTTTGGGTAGGGTTTGACTGAGACCTAGTACTGAGGGGTGAGAATTATTAACACTGTTTACTCTGAAGATCTTATTGGTATGTTATTAGGGTGACTAGGTTTTCAAAAATAAAAACCTCAACAGTCATAGAAGTAGGACTAAGTGGTGGCACTGACCACGGGTGTTGAAGGACTACTTGCTATATTCCACAATCCTATTCTATTAAAATCAAATATGTCTAAGAAAAACTAAAAATACCAGCATTACTTAGTTCCATGTAAAAAAAAAAAATGGAGAGTGGATACCTCAAGTTGTATACCTGGCACATGTGTGCAGTTAATTCATCCCGGTTTTCTCTGCATTCTATTATTATTATTATTATTATGCGTTCTTATATAGCGTTCGATTACCCGTAGGCATCTCGGCGCTTGCCTTGGGAACCCGTCCTGGCTTTTTCCCTGCGAGATACCCATACTGGGCATCCCCATGGTGAAAGCCAGGCATCCCGCCGTGGGGGGCCGTAGTGGAGATTAAGCAGCTAATGCCCAGAGCTGCAGAGTGTGAACCCGTGATTCGAGTAGGCACTGAAACGAGAATTATCGAGTCCGTGGATATTTGGGCTCAAGACCCTCTAGGACGTATGTTCCTGTATTTATGATGATATATCGAGGCTACACGTACCAGAGGCAAATGAAAGAAGAAAAGACTAGATAAGCTTCAGTTTGTTTATATGAAGGGTAGAAAATGTGGCACTCTCGGCCAGAGCTGCTGACTTTGGAACTGGAGAACCAGGTTCAAGTATCAGTGTCGGCTCAACATCCTATGATTCTTGGCAAATCACCTAATTTCTTCACGCTCAACATCCTATGATTCTGGGCAAATCACCTAATTTCTCCACGCTCATCCTATGATTCTGGGCAAATCACTTAATTTCTCCATGCTCAACATCCTATGACTCTGGGCAAATAACCTAATTTCACCATGCTCAACATCCTATGATTCTGGGCAAATAACCTAATTTCTTCACGCTCAACATCCTATGATTCTAGGCAAATCACCTAATTTCTCCACGCTCATCCTATGATTCTGGGCAAATCACTTAATTTCTCCATGCTCAACATCCTATGATTCTGGGCAAACAACCTAATTTCACCATGCTCAACATCCTATGATTCTGGGCAAATCACCTAATTTCTTCACGCTCAACATCCTGTGATTACACGCAAATCACATAATCTTCCTGTGCCAAAAAAAATCAAATGAATGTGCCCTTGTGTAAGGCAACTGATGCTCATCTCAAGCGTCCAATACCTTCGGGACGAGTTAGTGTCTTATAAAACTGCAAAACAAAAGGATGGGGTAGCAAAAGGTTGCGACGCAATGTCCATACATAGAGCCATGACGGGCATTATTTGGAAACCTCAGTGTGAATCAAAAAGAACATATTTGGGGCTTTTTTCCCAATTTGCATATGAAGAATTGTGAACACCTCTGTTCGGTGACACCTGTCAGAAGAAAGCCCTCCCTCCCGCGTGCTGCGAGGAGTCCCTGGGGCGGGCTGGGATCCCAGACACTGAATGATGGACTCGTCTGACACTCCTCTGACACTGATCTCTGCATGTGAAAACATACTGTACTGTGTGAATGAGGCGGGCGGCAATGCAGGCGACTCTAAAGAATGGAACGTCTGTCCGCGGTGTCATGGGAGGGCTGGTGGCAAAGCCAGCCTGCAGAACATGTCACTGTATCTACATGTTCATCTGGCCCTCTCCCAAAAACCGAGACATGTTTTTAAATTAGTGGGAAGTGCTGGGACAGTCCTTGAAAAACTGGGATTGTCTGGCATAGGCATTGAAAGTAGGGATGCAGGGGGTGCTGCAGCACCCCAAAAATAACCATGATGGAGTTCAGAAGGTGAACGAGGAATAAAGAGGTCTTTAAATTTTGTTTTTATCTTGTCACATTTGGTGTGTGGTTTCACTTTTCTTTCTATGACTTCCAAGTTAGAGAATTGTGTAAAGTGAACTGTGTGACAGGAAGTGTGAAAGGAAAGGCTGTAGGATGTCAAATACATTTTTTTCTAACACAATAACATTTAAATACCTGTAAATAACTACAACTTATTGAAGATATATCAGCAGTTAGGAAAGTACAAATGAAGCACATTGTTTGTAATTCTGAAGAATAATGGAAACCAAGATCTTAACAGGATCAAAAGAAATCAATGCACTTCATTTGGTGATTCTCAAATTATAACTATTTGTTTTTTGTGCTACATAGTTTAATAAGGAAAACAATATGTCTGCAAATGTAGTGGCCACTTCAATGGAAAATGTGTTGTCCGTAAATGAGTGCGTTACCACACCACGCTTCAGCGATATATGTAACAGTCTAGATCCTTTGCTACACTTGTTCTTAGTTTGACACTTGATTGTTCACAATCCCTATGAGTTCAGTGATGAAACATTGATGGCAGCATTCACACTCTGAAAATTGTTTCCACACCACTGTTGTCCTGGTGAAACCAAGACGTCTGGTCACCCTATATGCGGTGTAGGAGACAGACAGACAGCCAGAAGCTCACACTCACTCACTCACACACTCACACACACATCCACTCACTCACTTACATACATCCACTCACCCAATCTTTTTTTAGGAGAGATTTTGTGATAATTGCTACCACTGTAGGAGTGTGTGTTGCAGGAGGGCGACAAGTCCTTTCTACCATTGTTATTCCACTCTATTATGTTTTTTAGGCCACCCTCGCTTTGTGAATAAGGATGTTTACTTGGGGAAAGGGTTAACGTTTCGCCATCAGGTTCTCCCATGCACCTTGCGGTCTGTGTGGCAGGCACGAGTCCTCCCATTAATGGCTTTCCTCTGTTCTTGTCTCCCTGCAGCAACCTCGGACGGCACGAAGGAAGGGCTGGAGAACATAAAGGGTGGAGCCTGCCTCTCCAAGGGGATGAAAGTGACGCTGAAAGTGGGACAACGTAAGTTACCTTTCTTCTTCTATAATGTGAAAAAAGTCCAAGGAATCTGAAAGCTAGAGGAACTCTGCCTTATTTATTAGCTCAAGGAGCCCCGAGCAACACTTGTGGTCTTTGGCAACTTCCTTTATCTGAATGAGCTTCCCTCAGATGTCTGAACAATCTCTTGAAGCCAAAAATGCCATGCACCTGTTCTACCGTTAACCAAACAGGAAGTAAGGAGAGTCCCTGTTTGGTGCCATTTTGAGAAGCACTTGCAGTGCATTGTGGGTATTCTGTGATTGCCCGCCACTGTTCAAATTTGCAATACTGGTTTCTCATTGTGAAAATGCTGGTCCAGCCTGAACTTTCTATTGAAATGCACCTTCGCTAGTTGAAGGCTTTGAAGGGTGGCGGAGTCAAACGTTCCACAGAGATTTCTTCAAAGGTGCCGATGTGCTGAAGCAAGGTTGCCACCGAGTAACTCTGGACACCATTTGTGCCCATTGGACAACCATTGTGGGCCTCACATCTGCAGCCCAAGTGACGTCACAGAATGCTCACAGTGCAAGGGCTCTTCAACATGTCGCCTAGTGGTAGATCTTTCCGTTGCCTGTTTCGAGAGTTTTAAAGTAAAAGATATGTATTTGCAGAGGTGCATTTGTCATTTTCTTCATGAGTCCCGTAGTAGTTACAACACATCATTGTGGTATAAATGTAGCTATATTGCTGGTATATTCCGTCCTGCGCTGACAGTTAAAAAAATAATAATAATTAACCAAAAAGATTTTGAGTAACCTTCAGCATTTTATTTTTTACTTTTGGGGGTTGAATTATTTATTATTTGTGTTGTCTTTTATGTTTTCATGCAAATTCTTCCGTTATGGCACTGTAGTTTTGAAGGTTACTTATTTCACCTTCTTGCACGCATGGGCCTTGGGTTGATAGTAAACACTGTAGTACACCTCAGAAGAATGGACCCTTGTGGCCAGGTATGATGGAGTATTAGCCGTGGCTAAGTCCTGCATATGCTTTTCCAGCTAATGCTGAACTCTGACCTTTAGCATTATTCTTGGCAAACCAAGCTGTTCACTTAGACTATGCTGAGGTTTCTGTACACCAAGAATGACGGTTTGGGGCTGGCGGAGAGGACATAGAGTGGTCTTTCCAAGTAAACTGGCCATTCAGACACCAGCAAGTCAAGTCACAACATTTGGGTGCGAGTGTTGCTTACACATTCACTTTTGGCCCATCTATAGGGCCCATGACTGGAGTCGGATCTCAGCCTGGAGTAGGGTTGCCACCTGGCCAGTTTCCTACTGGCACTACCGGTATTTTAATGTCCCGACCAGTACAAAAAAATATGCAAAATCACCAAAAGCCAGCATTTTTAGCATTCATCCATACACACTTCAAATATAAATACAAAACACTTTTTAAGGTGTCCTAGAGCTGCTATAATGTTCCCCGACTAATAATTGTAGTAAACAAAGACAGAAAAGTAACGCTACAAATGAATTCAGACGACTTTGTTTAAAGTCCAAGTAAGTACCATGTCCAGGCCTTTGCAAAGTCTTAAGAGAACAATAAATGCCTGTTATGCTTTTCCTGGAACGGTGGGAACCCTACCTGGGAACTATAACTATTTTTTTTCAAATCACTCACTTTGGTGCAAACCACTTGGATTCCCCTCCTGGAGATGCTCAACCCTTTTCTCTACAGGTTTTTCTTCCCAGACACGGGAGAAGATTACTCTACAATTTTAATTTGGTCCACAAGTTTGTGGTTCCTGACTATTCACTGATCGAGGGCAGGGCACGCCTTAGCGTGTGTGCACCACCAAGGTCAATTTTTGGTCCTGACGAAAACCGACTATTGCAAGATGGTTGAAACATGTAGACCTGTATTTTAAACACATAACACACGTCTCTATTTTAATACACTATACTTCTTCAAGCACCAAAGTCTACTTAATTAGAGTTGGTGTATCACTTGTTTTTATAGGGAGTTCAACCACTCAGGAATAAAGTCCATGAGTGAGTAGCGTTGACCCCTTTTTAATATCACTCACTGTATTTTTAGCACTGCACATATAATAAAGAAAAAAAATACCGCTCCACTGTCGTCAGGTGTCGAAGCACACCCTGTTGGCACTCGGCCTTTGGGGTGGGACCCCGATGATGAAGCATGTCACCAACTAGGTTGGTGAGTGAGGGATCTCAGACAGATTGTATTTTAATTACGTTTTATTCTATTTAAATAACAAATTTGGTATTAGACTGGAATGCTCTAGAACATACCAACAGAGATCGCACTTATATATTAAGAAATGTTAAACACATTAGTCGACTCTTTTTAAATGTATTGTTGTGGTTTTAACTAACTGAAACAATAAAAGTTTTCTACATTCTTTTAGATTCTTTTTAGAGTGAGGGATCTTCTAAAAGGGTTATCCTTACCCTTTAAATTTTTGGACTCACCATTTCCTACTGCAGAAGATTTCTTTGCAGAAGAACCCAAGGGGGCACTCCTCCATTCTGTTGTTTAAAGTATTAACTAAGGGACCAGGAGTTCCCTCTCTACACATATGTAGAATACCCTTTCTCTCTCTGTTTGTTTGCAGGATGCTCAGTCCTTGGCATAGGGTGAGGGTTCTGTGCCAAGATGGCCGCCGCCCGCAGGTGCAGAGGGATCCGGCGGGAGGGGAGGCGCGCGCCCGCCGCCGAGCGAGACGTGAGCGACGCCACCAATAATGCGATGAAAGTGTCTTAATAAACATTTCCTGAACTGGTTCGACACACGCCACGGCTTCTATTAGACATCCTAATTGGTTCGAGGCGGGGGGCGGCGGGGGGAGCGCGGCTGCCATGTCTCGGCTGAGCCCAGGGCTTCGGAGACTGAACACTTCAATTTCCTTTGTTCTTTCCAGTCATATTTCAGGATTTCAGTCGTTTTCGTCCCCTCCAATGATGTCATCGTCGTGTTCTTGGAGAGCAGTGAGTGTGACAATGTGCAGTGGCGTACACAGTGCGCACAGCTCGGCCAGTGCACCTCAGTCCTGACACACAGCCCCCCTCTATTCCAATACCGCTATGCACACACAGCTCAGCCGGTGCACCTCAGTCCTGACACACAGCCCCCCTCTATTCCAATACCGCTATGCACACACAGCTCAGCCGGTGCACCTCAGTCCTGACACACAGCCCCCCTTTATTCCAATACCGCTTTGCACAAACAGCTCAGCCGGTGCACCTCAGTTGTGACGCACAGCCCCCCTCTATTCCAATACCGCTATGCCCACACAGCTCAGCCGGTGCACCTCAGTCGTGACACACAGCCCCCCTCTATTCCAATACCGCTATGCCCACACAGCTCAGCCGGTGCACCTCAGTCGTGACACACAGCCCCCCTCTATTCCAATACCGCTATGCACACACAGCTCAGCCGGTGCACTTCAGTCGTGACACACAGCCCCCCTCTATTCCAATACCGCTATGCCCACACAGCTCAGCCGGTGCACCTCAGTTGTGACACACAGCCCCCCCTCTATTCCAATACCGCTATGCCCACACAGCTCAGCCGGTGCACCTCAGCCGTGACACACAGCCCCCCTCTATTCCAATACCGCTATGCACACACAGCTCAGCCGGTGCACCTCAGTCGTGACACACAGCCCCCCCTCTATTCCAATACCGCTATGCCCACACAGCTCAGCCGGTGCACCTCAGTCGTGACACACAGCCCCCCTCTATTCCAATACCGCTATGACCACACAGCTTACCCGGGTGCACCTCAGTCGTGACACACAGCCCCCCTCTATTCCAATACCGCTATGCCCACACAGCTCAGCAGGTGCACCTCAGTCCTGACACACAGCCCCCCTCTATTCCAATACCGCTATGCCCACACAGCTCAGCCGGTGCACCTCAGTCCTGACACACAGCTCCCCTCTATTCCAATACCGCTATCCCCACACAGCTCAGCCTGTGCACCTCAGTCGTCTCAGTCGTGACACACAGCCCCCCTCTATTCCAATACCGCTATGCACACACAGCTCAGCCGGTGCACCTCAGTCGTGACACACAGCCCCCCCTCTATTCCAAAACCGCTATGCCCACACAGCTCAGCCGGTGCACCTCAGTCGTGACACACAGCCCCCCTCTATTCCAATACCGCTATGACCACACAGCTTACACGGGTGCACCTCAGTCGTGACACACAGCCCCCCCTCTATTCCAATACCGCTATGACCACACAGCTTACACGGGTGCACCTCAGTCGTGACACACAGCCCCCCTCTATTCCAATACCGCTATCCCCACACAGGTCAGCCAGTGCACCTCAGTCGTCTCAGTCTTGACACACAGCCCCCCCCCATCTATTCCAATACCGCTATGCCCACACAGCTCAGCCGTGGCACCTCAGTCGTGACACACAGCCCCCCTCTATTCCAATACCGCTATGCACACACAGCTCAGCCGGTGCACCTCAGTCGTGACACACAGCCCCACCTCTATTCCAATACCGCTATCCCCACACAGCTCAGCCGGTGCACCTCAGTCGTCTCAGTCGTGACGCACAGCCCCCCTCTATTCCAATACCGCTATGCACACACAGCTCAGTCGGTGCACCTCAGTCGTGACACACAGCCCCCCTCTATTCCAATACCGCTATCCCCACACAGCTCAGCCTGTGCACCTCAGTCGTCTCAGTCGTGACACACAGCCCCCCTCTATTCCAATACCGCTATGCACACACAGCTCAGCCGGTGCACTTCAGTCCTGACACACAGCCCCCCCTGTATTCCAATACCGCTATGCCCACACAGCTCAGCCGGTGCACCTCAGTCCTGACACACAGCCCCCCTCTATTCCAATACCGCTATCCCCACACAGCTCAGCCAGTGCACCTCAGTCGTCTCAGTCTTGACACACAGCCCCCCCCCCATCTATTCCAATACCGCTATGCCCACACAGCTCAGCCGTGGCACCTCAGTCGTGACACACAGCCCTCCCTCTATTCCAACACCACTATGCCCACACAGCTCAGCCGTGGCACCTCAGTCGTGACACACAGCCCCCCTCTATTCCAATACCGCTATGCACACACAGCTCAGCCGGTGCACTTCAGTCGTGACACACAGCCCTCCCTCTATTCCAATACCGCTATGCCCACACTGCTCAGCCGGTTCACCTCAGTCGTGACACACAGCCCCCCTCTATTCCAATACCACTATGCACACACAGCTCAGCCGGTGCACCTCAGCTGTGATACACAGCCCCCCTCTATTCCAATACCGCTATCCCCACACAGCTCAGCCGGTGCACCTCTGTCCTGACACACAGCCCCCCTCTATTCCAATACCGCTATGCACACACAGCTCAGCCGGTGCACCTCAGTCGTGACACACAGCCCCCCTCTATTCCAATACCGCTATGCCCACACAGCTCAGCCGGTGCACCTCTGTCCTGACACACAGCCCCCCTCTATTCCAATACCGCTATGCACACACAGCTCAGCCGGTGCACCTCAGTCGTGACACACAGCCCCCCTCTATTCCAATACCGCTATGCCCACACAGCTCAGCCGGTGCACCTCAGTCGTGACACACAGCCCCCCTCTATTCCAATACCGCTATGCCCACACAGCTCAGCCGGTGCACCTCAGTCCTGACACACAGCCCCCCTCTATTCCAATACCGCTATCCACACATAACTCAGCCGGTGCACCTCTCTCCACTCCTGCTATCCGCCACAGCCCTGCCAGTGCACCTCAGTCATGAGTGACCCACAGCCCCCATGCTACCCTGGTACTGCTATCCTCAGACAGCTGTGCTAATGCGCCTCACAGCTGGCCCCCAGGTACCGGAACCTACACACAGTTCTCCAAATGCACCTCAATCTTGACTTTACCCAAATGTGGTCTTAATGCGTGCAAATCTGCAGTCCCAGAACGTACAGCTTTCTGCAACATGTGTTTTCTTAGCAAGGTGAGAGAGCTCAAGCTGAGCGCTTACTCAAGGCGCTTGGAGGGATCTCCAGTTGACTGCTAACCCTGCACTGTAGCAGAGGGCTCTAACTGGAAGCTGATCCAACAGTCTGGGGCACATCTCCAGGTGACTGCTAACCCATCTCTCTGGTAGAGATCTCATTCAGACAGCTAATTAGGACACCCAAGTGAATTCTGAGTGCTAACTCAAGGCGCTAGGAGAGATCAACAGTTGACTGCTACCCAAGCACTGTGGAAGAGGTCTCCAACTGGCAGGTAATCCAACAGTCTGGGACAGTGGTTGTTAACCTGTGATCTGCAGACCTCTAGGGGTCCATGGCATCTCCTAAGGAGGGGTCTGCAACTTTTGGGAAAGTTACGTAATAGTATCAGATTTAATAAAGTGCACATACATTTAAAAAAAGCAAACTTGAAATCTGAACACTTTAAAACGCTCTGGAAACAGCTGATTCGTTGTTATGGTCCAACAAAGAGTGAGCACCCGTTAGGAGCAAAGAAGTCCACATTATACACTAGAACCTAACATATTGCTTCACCTTTTGGAAATAAAACTTACATTTTGAAAGGCTCCAAACTCCCCATTAAATTTAATAATATTAATTTTTGCATATTTTGTTTGTGAATTAAATGTTTCATAGTTTGTGAATTTGTATGATTTGCTTGTTTCTATATTTGCTGTGTATTGTTTCAAATTTTAAATCCTATAAATTGTTCATGTGGACCCCCGGCTTCCACTGATAATATTGTATGGGTCCATTGAAGTCGAAAAGTTAAGATCCGCTGGTCTAGGAGGTATCTTCAGCTCACTGTTAACCTATCACTCTAGTATAGATCACTTCACGCCAGCTAAGCAGGAAATCTAGGTGAAATCTCTGTCACTGCTACTTCTGCGCAGTTGGAGATATCTCACGCTGAATGTTACCCAAGTGCTTTATGATTGAACTCAGTCCGGCAGCTAATCCAGCAATCCCAGGTGACTGCACTTTAGAAGAGATGTCCATTTGACTGCTAATCCGGACCCCTGGGAGACATCTCCAGTTGACTTCTAACCCACTGCTTTAGGTGAGGTCTGGAACTGGCTGGAAGCTAATCTAAAAATCTAGGGGAACTCTCCGAGTCATTGCTACCCCGGCACTCGAAGAGAGATATCCAGCGGACTGCTGTGGTGGTGCTTTGGGTGAGATCTCAGATTGACAGCTAGTCCAGCAATCTAGCAGAGAGCTTCAACTGGCTTCTTAGCCAGCAGTCTAAACGAGACTTATCCAGTGCTCTCTGAGATTTTGGGATGACTCCTAAAACAGCGCCACACGAGAAATCTCCGGCTGTTCGATAACCTGGAGCTCAAGAAGAGATATTCTTCTGGCGGATAACTCTACACTCTCTGATAAATCTTCTACGGGCCTCAAACACAGCGCTCTAAGAAGAGTTGATGTAAACCTAGCCTTTTACTCGAGATGTCAAGATGACTGCTAAAAAGCACTCTAGAAGACATCACCATGGGACCACTAAGCAGCATCTAAGGAAGATCCTTAGATGATGGCAAAAGTAAATTTCCAACAAAGTGCCAAAACAGCTCTCAAGGGAGATCTCCTGATGTTTGTGTGAGCCTGATCAAAGGTCACGGGCCTTTCGCGGAATCTCATTGGTCAATCTTTTGGGCCCTTTGTCTCATGTTCCGCCAATCTCACGTGTGAGGGCTTATGTCACCCATTGCCCCACAGGCAGGCTGCATGGACCTTTGTGCAGAACACCGCCCTGTTTGCTCAGATAATAAGCCAATGGAAGGGGGTGCGGCGAGTAAATGTTTACACATGGCTGGTCCTACCTTGTGCTGCTTTCTGTGTTTGGTCACCTTGCTCTCCTGCACTCTTCGCTGGAAATGACATTTCTTTTTATGCGTGGACGGAGCAAGAGGAGGACTGCAGGGTCTCACCTTTCCTGTATGAGCCCACCTGTAGGGTCAGATGTGTAGACGTGAGGTTGACAGCAGGTCTCCTCCCCCAGCTCGCCTGAGTTTAGCAAACACACATTGTACATGGACCCCAATGTTACTTTCCGCATCCAACTGGGACGATCCTCTCATTTTGTTAAATGGCTCTTGATCTCATCATGGCCCACTCAATGTTGGTGCCACCTAGAGAATGACAAGTGAATGATGGGAGTCAGCTAGGGAATGACTGGTGAATGTAGAGAGTCACATTAGGAATTACTAGTCAATGCTGGGAGTCAGCTAGAGAATGGCTGGTCAATGTAGGGTCGCATTAGGAATCACTAGTCAATGCTGGGAGTCAGCTAGGGAATGGCTCGTGAATGTAGAGAGTCACATTAGGAATTACTAGTCAATGCTGGGAGTCAGCTAGAGAATGGCTGGTCAATGTAGGGTCGCATTAGGAATTACTAGTCAATGCTGGGAGTCAGCTAGAGAATGGCTGGTCAATGTAGGGTCGCATTAGGAATCACTAGTCAATGCTGGGAGTCAGCTAGGGAATGGCTCGTGAATGTAGAGAGTCACATTAGGAATTACTAGTCAATGCTGGGAGTCAGCTAGAGAATGGCTGGTCAATGTAGAGTCACTTCAGGAATTACTAGTCAGTGCTGGGAGTCAGCCAGGGAATGGCTGGTCAATGTAGGGTCACATTAGGAATTACTAGTCAATGCTGGGAGTCAGCTAGAGAATGGCTGGTCAATGTAGGGTCGCATTAGGAATCACTAGTCAATGCTGGGAGTCAGCTAGGGAATGGCTCGTGAATGTAGAGAGTCACATTAGGAATGACTAGTCAATGCTGGGAGTCAGCCAGGGAATGGCTGGTCAATGTAGGGTCACATTAGGAATTACTAGTCAATGCTGGGAGTCAGCTAGAGAATGGCTGGTCAATGTAGGGTCGCATTAGGAATCACTAGTCAATGCTGGGAGTCAGCTAGGGAATGGCTCGTGAATGTAGAGAGTCACATTAGGAATTACTAGTCAATGCTGGGAGTCAGCTAGAGAATGGCTGGTCAATGTAGGGTCGCATTAGGAATTACTAGTCAGTGCTGGGAGTCAGCTAGAGAATGGCTGGTCAATGTAGGGTCGCATTAGGAATTACTAGTCAGTGCTGGGAGTCGGCTAGGGAATGGCTCGTGAATGTAGAGAGTCACGTTAGGAATTACTAGTCAATGCTGGGAGTCAGCCAGGGAATGGCTGGTCAATGTAGGGTCACATTAGGAATTACTAGTCAATGCTGGGAGTCAGCTAGGGAATGGCTGGTCAATGTAGAGTCACTTCAGGAATTACTAGTCAATGCTGGGAGTCAGCTAGGGAATGGCTGGTCAATGTAGGGTCACATTAGGAATTACTAGTCAATGCTGGGAGTCAGCTAGGGAATAGCTGGTCAATGTAGGGTCACATTAGGAATTACTAGTCAATGCTGGGAGTCAGCTAGGGAATGGCTGGTCAATGTAGAGTCACTTCAGGAATTACTAGTCAATGCTGGGAGTCAGCTAGGGAATGGCTGGTCAATGTAGGGTCACATTAGGAATTACTAGTCAATGCTGGGAGTCAGCTAGAGAATGGCTGGTCAATGTAGGGTCACATTAGGAATTACTAGTCAATGCTGGGAGTCAGCTAGGGAATGGCTGGTCAATGTAGGGTCACATTAGGAATTACTAGTCAATGCTGGGAGTCAGCTAGGGAATGGCTGGTCAATGTAGGGTCACATTAGGAATTACTAGTCAATGCTGGGAGTCAGCTAGGGAATGGCTGGTCAATGTAGAGTCACTTCAGGAATTACTAGTCAATGCTGGGAGTCAGCTAGGGAATGGCTCGTGAATGTAGAGAGTCACGTTAGGAATTACTAGTCAATGCTGGGAGTCAGCCAGGGAATGGCTGGTCAATGTAGGGTCACATTAGGAATTACTAGTCAATGCTGGGAGTCAGCTAGGGAATAGCTGGTCAATGTAGAGTCACTTCAGGAATTACTAGTCAATGCTGGGAGTCAGCTAGGGAATGGCTGGTCAATGTCGAGTCACTTCAGGAATTACTAGTCAATGCTGGGAGTCAGCTAGGGAATGGCTGGTCAATGTAGGGTCACATTAGGAATTACTAGTCAGTGCTGGCAGTCGGCTAGGGAATGGCTGGTGAGTGTTGAGAGTCACATTAGGAATGACTAGTCAATGCTGGGAGTCAGCCAGGGAATGGCTGGTCAATGTAGAGTCACTTCAGGAATTACTAGTCAATGCTGGGAGTCAGCTAGGGAATGGCTGGTCAATGTAGGGTCACATTAGGAATTACTAGTCAATGCTGGGAGTCAGCTAGGGAATGGCTGGTCAATGTAGAGTCACTTCAGGAATTACTAGTCAATGCTGGGAGTCAGCTAGGGAATGGCTGGTCAATGTAGGGTCACATTAGGAATTACTAGTCAGTGCTGGCAGTCGGCTAGGGAATGGCTGGTGAGTGTTGAGAGTCACATTAGGAATGACTAGTCAATGCTGGGAGTCAGCTAGAGAATGGCTGGTCAATGTAGAGTCACTTCAGGAATTACTAGTCAATGCTGGGAGTCAGCTAGGGAATGGCTGGTCAATGTAGGGTCACATTAGGAATTACTAGTCAATGCTGGGAGTCAGCTAGGGAATGGCTGGTCAATGTAGAGTCACTTCAGGAATTACTAGTCAATGCTGGGAGTCAGCTAGGGAATGGCTGGTCAATGTAGGGTCACATTAGGAATTACTAGTCAGTGCTGGCAGTCGGCTAGGGAATGGCTGGTGAGTGTTGAGAGTCACATTAGGAATGACTAGTCAATGCTGGGAGTCAGCTAGGGAATGGCTGGTCAATGTAGAGTCACTTCAGGAATTACTAGTCAATGCTGGGAGTCAGCTAGGGAATGGCTGGTCAATGTAGGGTCACATTAGGAATTACTAGTCAATGCTGGGAGTCAGCTAGGGAATGGCTGGTCAATGTAGAGTCACTTCAGGAATTACTAGTCAATGCTGGGAGTCAGCTAGGGAATGGCTGGTCAATGTAGGGTCACATTAGGAATTACTAGTCAATGCTGGGAGTCAGCTAGGGAATGGCTGGTCAATGTAGAGTCACTTCAGGAATTACTAGTCAATGCTGGGAGTCAGCTAGGGAATGGCTGGTCAATGTAGGGTCACATTAGGAATCACTAGTCAATGCTGGGAGTCAGCTAGGGAATGGCTCGTGAATGTAGGGTCACATTAGGAATTACTAGTCAATGCTGGGAGTCAGCTAGGGAATGGCTGGTCAATGTAGAGTCACTTCAGGAATTACTAGTCAATGCTGGGAGTCAGCTAGGGAATGGCTGGTCAATGTAGGGTCACATTAGGAATTACTAGTCAATGCTGGGAGTCAGCTAGGGAATGGCTGGTCAATGTAGAGTCACTTCAGGAATTACTAGTCAATGCTGGGAGTCAGCTAGGGAATGGCTGGTCAATGTAGGGTCACATTAGGAATTACTAGTCAATGCTGGGAGTCAGCTAGGGAATGGCTGGTCAATGTAGAGTCACTTCAGGAATTACTAGTCAATGCTGGGAGTCAGCTAGGGAATGGCTGGTCAATGTAGGGTCACATTAGGAATTACTAGTCAATGCTGGGAGTCAGCTAGGGAATGGCTGGTGAGTGTAGAGAGTCACATTAGGAATGACTAGTCAATGCTGGGAGTCAGCCAGGGAATGGCTGGTCAATATAGGGTCGCATTAGGAATCACTAGTCAATGCTGGGAGTCAGCTAGAGAATGGCTGGTCAATGTAGGGTCACATTAGGAATTACTAGTCAATGCTGGGAGTCAGCTAGAGAATGGCTGGTCAATGTAGGGTCACATTAGGAATTACTAGTCAATGCTGGGAGTCAGCTAGGGAATGGCTGGTCAATGTAGAGTCACTTCAGGAATTACTAGTCAATGCTGGGAGTCAGCTAGGGAATGGCTGGTCAATGTAGGGTCACATTAGGAATTACTAGTCACTGCTGGGAGTGAGTTAGGGAATGGCTGGTGAGTGTAGAGAGTCACATTAGGAATGACTAGTCAATGCTGGGAGTCAGCCAGGGAATGGCTGGTCAATATAGGGTCGCATTAGGAATCACTAGTCAATGCTGGGAGTCAGCTAGAGAATGGCTGGTCAATGTAGGGTCACATTAGGAATTACTAGTCAATGCTGGGAGTCAGCTAGGGAATGGCTGGTCAATGTAGAGTCACTTCAGGAATTACTAGTCAATGCTGGGAGTCAGCTAGGGAATGGCTGGTCAATGTAGGGTCACATTAGAAATTACTAGTCAATGCTGGGAGTCAGCCAGGGAATGGCTGGTCAATATAGGGTCACATTAGGAATCACTAGTCAATGCTGGGAGTCAGCTAGGGAATGGCTGGTCAATGTAGGGTCACATTAGGAATTACTAGTCAATGCTGGGAGTCAGCTAGAGAATGGCTGGTCAATGTAGGGTCACATTAGGAATTACTAGTCAATGCTGGGAGTCAGCTAGAGAATGGCTGGTCAATGTAGGGTCACATTAGGAATTACTAGTCAATGCTGGGAGTCAGCTAGGGAATGGCTGGTCAATGTAGAGTCACTTCAGGAATTACTAGTCAATGCTGAGAGTCAGCTAGGGAATGGCTGGTCAATGTAGGATCACATTAGGAATTACTAGTCAGTGCTGGCAGTCGGCTAGGGAATGGCTGGTGAGTGTAGAGAGTCACATTAGGAATGACTAGTCAATGCTGGGAGTCAGCCAGGGAATGGCTGGTCAATATAGGGTCGCATTAGGAATCACTAGTCAATGCTGGGAGTCAGCTAGAGAATGGCTGGTCAATGTAGGGTCACATTAGGAATTACTAGTCAATGCTGGGAGTCAGCTAGGGAATGGCTGGTCAATGTAGGGTCACATTAGGAATTACTAGTCAATGCTTGGAGTCAGCTAGGGAATGGCTGGTCAATGTAGAGTCACTTCAGGAATTACTAGTCAATGCTGGGAGTCAGCTAGGGAATGGCTGGTCAATGTAGGGTCACATTAGGAATTACTAGTCAGTGCTGGGAGTGAGTTAGGGAATGGCTGGTGAGTGTAGAGAGTCACATTAGGAATGACTAGTCAATGCTGGGAGTCAGCCAGGGAATGGCTGGTCAATATAGGGTCGCATTAGGAATCACTAGTCAATGCTGGGAGTCAGCTAGAGAATGGCTGGTCAATGTAGGGTCACATTAGGAATTACTAGTCAATGCTGGGAGTCAGCTAGGGAATGGCTGGTCAATGTAGAGTCACTTCAGGAATTACTAGTCAATGCTGGGAGTCAGCTAGGGAATGGCTGGTCAATGTAGGGTCACATTAGAAATTACTAGTCAATCCTGGGAGTCAGCCAGGGAATGGCTGGTCAATATAGGGTCACATTAGGAATCACTAGTCAATGCTGGGAGTCAGCTAGGGAATGGCTGGTCAATGTAGGGTCACATTAGGAATTACTAGTCAATGCTGGGAGCCAGCTAGGGAATGGCTGGTCAATGTAGGGTCACATTAGGAATTACTAGTCAATGCTGGGAGTCAGCTAGGGAATGGCTGGTCAATGTAGGGTCACATTAGGAATTACTAGTCAATGCTGGGAGCCAGCTAGGGAATGGCTGGTGAATGTAGAGAGTCACGTTAGGAATTACTAGTCAATGCTGGGAGCCAGCTAGGGAATGGCTGGTGAATGTAGAGAGTCACGTTAGGAATTACTAGTCAATGCTGGGAGCCAGCTAGGGAATGGCTGGTCAATATAGGGTCACATTAGGAATCACTAGTCAATGCTGGGAGTCAGCTAGGGAATGGCTGGTCAATGTAGGGTCACATTAGGAATTACTAGTCAATGCTGGGAGTCAGCTAGGGAATGGCTGGTCAATGTAGAGTCACTTCAGGAATTACTAGTCAATGCTGGGAGTCAGCTAGGGAATGGCTGGTCAATGTAGAGTCACTTCAGGAATTACTAGTGAATGCTGGGAGTCAGCCAGGGAATGGCTGGTCAATATAGGGTCACATTAGGAATCACTAGTCAATGCTGGGAGTCAGCTAGGGAATGGCTGGTCGATGTAGGGTCACATTAGGAATTACTAGTCAATGCTGGGAGTCAGCTAGGGAATGGCTGGCCAATGTAGAGTCACTTCAGGAATTACTAGTCAATGCTGGGAGTCAGCTAGGGAATGGCTGGTGAATGTAGGGTCACTTCAGGAATTACTAGACAATGCTGGCAGTCGGCTAGGGAATGGCTGGTGAATGTAGAGAGTCATGTTAGGAATTACTAGTCAATGCTGGGAGCTAAGTAGGGATTGGGTAGTTAATGTAAATGCTACAGACAAATGCACAATTGAATGTTAAAGTTACCTATAGAGGTGGCTATTCAACACTGTCTACTGTTAATGTTGCTTATTCATGGGCATTCAGTGTCTAGAGCAGCTAGGTATGGGTTCTCAGTAATGTTCTCTTTAGACACTAATCAATGGTGGGGTTGGATGGCTGTTCAACGCGTGTTACCCAGGGATGCTCTACTCCATGTTAACATGTTTCAGGATGTCCATTCCCTGTTAACAGAACCTAGGGATGCGTTGGTCAAAGTTCAAGTCAACTCAACAATTTAATTTCGATTTCACACAAGGATGCGCTGTTGAATGATACCTCACCTAGAGATGACCCTTAAATGTTTATGTTGTTTGGACATAGCCTCTCAATGTTAATTTCACCCTTGAGAGAAGTGTTTACGTCTACTTAAAATGCCTGCGTAGAGTTTTCCTAGCAATGCGGTATGGAATGTTAACGCTCTTTACAAGTAAACCTCTATCTGCAGCCTCTCTGGTGCCCATTTCTGGAGTTGAAACTCATAATTCTGTTATGATTTATCAAACAATCCCATCACCTGGGTGTCAGGGATCTATATAAATACATCTCTGTTACATGGTGCATGCTATTTGTGATGATTTTATGTTTTTACTGGCGTTCAGGAGCAGCCCCCTGACTGCTTGAGCTTTATATGAACAAATATAATACATAATGTCCCACAAATTGATGCTGAGAGAACATTTCTATGTAATTTTCGTTTTTTTTGCCAAACACACACATCTCTTTCACGCAAAGGAAGAAATAAGCTTATAATACAGTCAAAGATAGAAACATTTAAAAGTAACAGCAAGTTGCCATAGCATATATAAAACGAATTTTCAACTGGCATTGAGTAAATAAAACGCGCTTCTTCTGTTTTCTTAAAAATGCAATAGTATTGTGTGCTAAGCCAGAGGACAGCTATGGAACATAGTATTGTTCAATAGAAACCTATTCACATGTTGTGGTATCAGGCAGCCTGGCAACAAATCTACCCGGGATGAGATGGTTTTATCGTATGAAAGGGTTTGTCACCTCTTGCTTCTTGCTGCCCCAGGCAAATGTCTTGGTATGCCAAGTTCTAGATCTGGTTCTATAAGTGAACCATTTTCTAAAGGCCAAATCCCTTTGTCCCCCGCCCCCTTAGTCTCCTTACTAAAAGAGCACGATCCATTGGGTAGAAGATAGGTGCAACACAACTAGTGGCCAACCTGCACCCTCCTATGGAAAACCTGGTGCACCATCCTAGAAGCCGAGAAGTGCGCTTTCTGTCCCAGGTCTGGGTCTAAAACACAACTGAAGGGCCGAAAAGCAGTTATCACCTATAAGTTTGTATTTTGATCATAAGGATTTTTGTCCAAAACCGTTGAAGGAACTGGCAGGTCAGCGATTAATATGTAAGTAGTCAGTGCTGTAGGGATCAGAAAGGCTAATTTCCAAAAATGGGTGCACTAGAACTTCTTAATAGGTAAGGGATGACTCCCCCCACTCACTGTGTAAAGCAGAAGGCAGATAGCAGGACCTACAACGGGAGCAAACTGCCTAAGCATCCATGCAGGAGCTAAATGAGAAGGGCCGTCTGTGAGTTTCAGTGATCCAGGATCCCTTCTTTTGATTCAACAGGGATTGGTTGTAGTGAAAATCAAAAAAAGGTTGTGACAAATGACTTGGTAGAAAGGGAGCTCATGTGTCTTTTTAAAAAATTCACAAACAATATATTTAGATCCTTGCAAAGTTGGAGGCATAGGTTGGATTTCCTCATAGCAGTGGGATATGCTCTTTGTATTCAATGCTGATGTCACCTGAGGACGCGTTAATCAATTACATGACTTATAACTGTGTAATTCAATGTTTATGCTGTCTAAGGATGTCGTCTAGGAATGCCTTATCAATGTTTATTTTGTTTAAAGATAATTTGTCCATGCTAATGTTGTCTAGGAAAGTCTATTCAATGTTGATTAGGCGTGTGCCACATGACATCATTTTTTGTGAACTTATGCGAAATTTCATGTAAATTATGCAAAGTGTCACAAAATGTGGTTTGCCGTTATCTTGTGTGAAATGTTCATCCCTTCATTTATTCATCCCTTTTACACACCAAACCTCATTTTCATTCTACAAATGATCTTTCTAGCCATTTTTCCATATTTCCAATCACACAGTCATTCTCAAAACCAATCATATTTTAAATCCTCCAACAATCCTTACAGCCAGCCAACTTTGCAAGACGTCAACAGCTTTGCAGCCATGTTTCCAATTATTCAACCACCTTTCCAGCTAACCACATTTGCATTCATCTAACCATCCTTACAGTAAGACATCTTTCTAACCAGCCATGTATCGAACTTTCCATCAAGCCATTTTCTAGTCAACCATCTTTCTACAAAACCAACAAATTTCCAACTACTCCTTTTTCAGCCAACATTTATATAACTAACATATTGTATAACACATCAACCAACCATTTTCAACCAAACACCTTTCCAGACAATCACCTATTTTATCTATTTTATCTAATTATCTTTTCCAACAAACCATGGCTCTACGCATCAAATCAAACAGCTATCATGCAACCATCTATCTTAAAGAGAAGTCTCTCGAGTCAGTCAACTATTTTTTCAACCAGCCAATTGGTACCACTAATGGGATAGCTCAGTGTACAAACTCATCCACTGCAGGGTCATGCAGATTCACTCGTACTCAGTTAATTTATTATTATTTAACCACACTTCCACCTTTCCCGTCAATCAGCCAGTCATCTTGCTACCCAAAATAACCGCTCACGTGCCTATTTCCTTTTTTTCTTATAGCTATCCATTTTTCGTAGCCAGCAAACCTTCTTTCGAACCAACTAACCATTTCAAACAACTGCCCACGCTACTACTCAATGTAACCATCTGTACGTCTCTCCATTGCTCATTGTGAAGTTATACGGCTGTCCAAAAATGCAATTATAATTTCATACATTGATCAGGTGTGAGGTCAACATACAGCTATATAGGTGTGCACATTTGCTATAGAAAACATTTTATAGATATGGAGCAGCGGATGCCGCTGAATCATCTTAAAGAAATTGTAAAGTAAGTGTGCACAACTACTGCTCAACCCAGTGGAAATGCTTATTCATTAACACTGATTTTACCTAACCTGCCAGCTCAGCTTTTGCTTTTCCTCCTGATGTCTGTAAAAAAATGTCCAAACCTAATACCCGTAGTCCTTCTGTAGGCTAACGTAGCACCCCCATCCTATGCTCCTTAACTAACAAAACCTTCCCCCAAAAAGCGACCTACTGAAGACAGTGGCATTCACATGGCAAACCCCCTCTCTTTGCTTCCCAGATCCTAAAGGGGGGTCCAATCCCCAGAAGTCTGCCCCCGAGACGCCGTGGGAAAAGGATCGGGGCGATTCCACCTTCGACCCAATCTTGGACCCCAATCAGGAAAACAATGCAGGTATGGAGCGCCAATTCCTCTCACCCAAGAAAGTGCTTGCTCGTAACCTCTCTTTAGTGTACCTACCTTCTTGCCCCGTCCATAAGACTAATGCCCCTGTCTGTTGTTCTGAGTCTTGACATTTTCCCTCTCCCCCTCCACAGGGTGTGTGCACGGTCGCTAGTGCTGTCTGTGTCTCCTGTTTTTGTGTCGCTCTTGAAAAAGCCCGGGCTTGTTTCTCCCTTACCCCGTCTCCATTTGTGGCCAGTCGCCGTTGTTAACCCATTGTTGCCCCCTGTGTGGCAGGTGGTCCGCATCAATTGTACAAACCTCACTTCCCGTCTAAGTCCTCCATGTTGGTGGTACAACAGCCTGAAACCTTCTGAAGAGACAACTTTACACCCCTCTACCACATTCTCCTTCCAAATAACGAAGAGAAGACAGGGCCATGTCTCTTTGGGTGGGCGTGGAGACAGGCCTTCGCGCTGCCCTTCAATGAACTTCACATGGTGAAAATACATTTGCCTTAATTTAATAAAGCAAACAAGCGCACAGCAAGACATAGAAAGGTAGTCCTTTCCCAAAAATAACAAAATGTGTCCAGTGGTTGACCAGGTAACTCACCTCTCCCGGCGTGGTGGCTCAGTGCCACATGAATTCGAAGTTGCACCTCCCCCAAAAATCATGTACATTCTAAAGCGTCAATTCCAAAAAAACACGGTTAAACGCGTCAACCTGAAGTCATATTCCCGCCATCTTCCACAACACCTAGAGATTTAGGTGAAGGTTGGGTTGGGCCTTATTAATTCCCATAATAAAATTAATAAATATAGGACATGGTGCGACACCACAAGAGACACTGTACTTAGTACTGCTGCTGACATCACAATGTCACTATTGGTGGTATCACATGGGACATCTCTGAAGACTTTGTGATGACCTCACTAACAAAATGATCATGGAAACAACTACATTTTTGAACACCCCAGTTCACTTGGACTGTGAAACCCTCACCTGGTCTGTGACATTGGTTGGGAACAGCGCCTATATGGAAAAGAAATTGCCTTCCAAGATGTCTGTGGTGAGGTAACACAGCTGTGATGTCATTGATGACATCCTTAAGGCTGACATGAATGATGTGATTGGTCGCTTGAGACTCTTGCCCATAGAGGTTGATACTCAAAAGACCAGATGTAACAGAAGCATAATAAGACACAGTGACACACTGTGACCCCTTTGTGACATCACAAAAGAACTTAACCCATCAAGAGCTTCCTATTTTCTGCTGCGGGGTGAGGGGAGACCAAGGAGTGGAAACTGCCGGAAGTAAACAAAGGTATTGTGGGTCTTTAAAACCCCTGAGTCCAAGGGTAGCCAGGTCAGTGCCAAGTGCAGCTTCTACGCTGGTGACCACAGACTGACCCCTGGTCTTGGCGATCTCCATACAGCCCAAGCAGTCTCTGTCTGTGCACCCATGCGCCCCCCCTCTGAAACGCGCTAATGGTCTATCTCGGTGGAAGTGACGTCGTGATGGAAATATCAGTATCTCAAGGGGGCAGGAACTTGGAATCTCGTGATCTCCCCAAAACCGCCGGCGGAGAAGTCATCTTGAAGGGTGACTTCACACGGCAGGCGGGGGCTGTGGCAGGGAGGGGGGCTGCTCTGCCAGGCGGAGCTCAGGGGAGAGCGGGAGGAGGCTTGAAAGACAGCCAGGCATGAAAGAGCCGGGAGGACTCACTACAGGGGGACCCCCGGCGCCGTTTAACCTGCCCCCCGGCTACTGCGAGGCACTCCTTACTGACAACATGATGAGCGTCGCGAGAGCTCCGCCGCCGACAGGCAACACGACCGGCTCCGTCATCAATACCAATCCACACCATCAGCAACGCTGCAGACTCGCAAAACCACCACCACCAACCCCCAAAAGTCACTAAAACCCATTACTACCCCACATCACCACCAGCAACACAAAAGGAAACATGACCGGCTCCGTCATCAATACCAAGCTACACCCTCAGCAACGCTGCAGACTCGCAAAACCACCACCACCAACCTCCAAAAGTCACTAAAACCCATTACTACCCCACATCACCACCAGCAACACAAAAGGAAACACGACCGGCTCCGTCATCAATACCAATCCACACCATCAGCAACGCTGCAGACTCGCAAAACCACCACCACCAACCTCCAAAAGTCACTAAAACCCATTACTACCCCACATCACCACCAGCAACACAAAAGGAAACATCCCGGCTCCGTCATCAATACCAAGCTACACCCTCAGCAACGCTGCAGACTCGCAAAACCACCACCACCAACCTCCAAAAGTCACTAAAACCCATTACTACCCCACATCACCACCAGCAACACAAAAGGAAACACGACCAGCTCCATCATCAATACCAATCCACACCCTCAGCAACGCTGCAGACTTGCAAAACCACCACCACCAACCTCCACAGGTATCTAACACCCCACGAGTATCCCACATCATCACCAGCATCACAAAAGGAAACACGACTAGCTCCGTCAGCATTACCAATCTACACCTTCAGCAACATTGCAGGCTCGCAAAACCACCACCACCAACCTCCACAGGTCACTAAAACCCATTACTACCCCACATCACCACCAGCAACACAAAAGGAAACACGACCAGCTCCATCATCAATACCAATCCACACCATCAGCAACGCTGCAGACTCGCAAAACCACCACCACCAACCTCCAAAAGTCACTAAAACCCATTTCTACCCCATATCTCCACCAGCAACACAAAAGGAAACATGACCGGCTCCGTCATCAATACCAAGCTACACCCTCAGCAACGCTGCAGACTCGCAAAACCACCACCACCAACCTCCAAAAGTCACTAAAACCCATTACTACCCCACATCACCACCAGAAACACAAAAGGAAACACGACCAGCTCCATCATCAATACCAATCCACACCCTCAGCAACGCTGCAGACTCGCAAAACCACCACCATCAACCTCCACAGGTGTCTAACACCCCACGAGTATCCCACATCATCACCAGCATCACAAAAGGAAACACGACTAGCTCCGTCATCATTACCAATCTACACCTTCAGCAACATTGCAGGCTCTCAAAACCACCACCACCAACCTCCAAAAGTCACTAACACCCCATTACTATCCCACATCATCAACCGCATCACAAAAGGAAACACGAATAGCTCCGTCATCATTACCAATCTACACCCTCAGCAACATTGCAGGCTCGCAAAACCACCACCACCAACCTCCACAGGTCACTAAAACCTATTACTACCCCACATCACCACCAGCAACACAAAAGGAAACACGACCAGCTCCGTCATCAATACCAAGCTACACCCTCAGCAACGCTGCAGACTCGCAAAACCACCACCACCAACCTCCACAGGTCACTAAAACCCATTACTACCCCACATCACCACCAGCAACACAAAAGGAAACACGACCAGCTCCGTCATCAATACCAAGCTACACCCTCTGCAACGCTGCAGGCTCGCAAAACCACCACCACCACCAACCTCCAAAAGTCACTAACACCCCATAACTATCCCACATCACCACCAGCATCACAAAAGGAAAAACGACCAGCTCCATCATCAATACCAAGCTACACCCTCAGCAACATTACAGACTCGCAAAACCACCACCACCAACCTCCACAGGTCTCTAACACCCCACGAGTATCCCACATCATCACCAGCATCACAAAAGGAAACACGACTAGCTCCGTCATCATTACCAATCTACACCCTCAGCAACATTGCAGGCTCGCAAAAACACCACCACCAACCTCGCACAGGTCACTAACACCCCATAACTATCCCCGATCATCACCAGCATCACAAAAGGAAGCACCACTATATCCTCATTGCTGTCCCACATCCTCAACCAACACCACACACCCGCATCACTCCAAACAACCCCAAAAGAAAACAGCATTATCATCACCATCCCACACAGCACCACAGACCGCTACCAACCCCCAAAGGAGAACACAGCCAAACCAACATCATCAGTCCATAACATCGCCACAGATCTGCAAGACCACTCCCAACCCTTAAAAGAAAACACCACCATCCCCACTGTAATCTGCGTGCCACACCCTTACAGCAGATCTCCAAGAGCACCATCATCCCTGCCATCATCACCAATCCACACCCTCACCATCTCAAACCTGTAACACCACCAACCCCAAAACAAACACCACTACCCCCACGATCATTACAATCCCACAACCTCAACAACACTGGAACGCCCGATCAACACCCAAAAGAAAAAACTATGACCACACCATCCCACGCCCTCATAACAGATCTGCAAGGCCATCACCAAGCTTCAAAAAAACACCACCCCACCCTTGATCACCAACCAACACCCTCACCAACACCACTAACCTGCAACACCAACCCCCCCCTAAAAGACTACCTCACTAACTCCACCATCATCATCAGTCCACACCCTCACCATGCCACTAACCCTGAACACCACCAACATCCCTCAAAGGACAACACCATCACATCATCACCCTCCCACACCCTCATGAACACTACAAGCACACCATTAGCATCATCTGCCTCAAGTCACTACCACCATCGTTTGCTCTATGAACTAGCAACACCATCCAAATTAACAAAGGGAGGGAGGTAGAGTAACGAAGTAGGATTCTTACTCCACAAACTAAGTTACATAAACAAAAGGAATCCTACTGACAGTGTAAGGAAAGTGTTACCCACAATGGTGTGGGAGCACTTAGTGTTGTTTAAAATACCCCTCACACACCAAAAGGCCCCTTGGTCTCATGCTTCATCATAGGGGTCTTTGCACCCCTCTAGCGGGATGCGGCGTGCTACGACCTACGACTACGCGGGAGCACTTAGACTATGTGTGGTGCAAGTGGTAGGGATATAAATGTGAGTGGTGGGATTTAGTGAAGAACAAAAAGATACCTGGCTCGTGGGTATTATGGAAAAACTTTATTCACAACCCCGGGCTGGTACTACTAAAGAAGTGAAGTGCGAGGTTGGACCTGTCGTGTTAATGGACAGTATCTCGTGTGTGCGTCAAGAATAAAAAGATACCTGGCTCGTGGGTATTATGGAAAAACTTTATTCACAACCCCGGGCTGGTACTACTAAAGGAAGTGAAGTGCGAGGTTGGACCTGTCGTGTTAATGGACATTACCATAATCTGCCTCATGTCAATGCCACCATCATCCCCACTGAGAACTAGCAACACCATCACCCACATCATCACAACACACACCACCACCAACTGCCATCACCACTACGCACCACAGCTTTCGTGACATCACCACTGCCAATAAGCAACACAATCACCATCCACCTTCATCACCATCGCCCATCAAACTTTCATCACCTCCTCTAACCCAGCACCAATACCCCTCAATCATCACCATCCTTCTTCCTTATGAAAACCACAATCTCACAACAAGAACACCTGCAGCACTGTCATCATCATCACCACCACATCATCAGCACTACCAAACAGCAATTCTACTACCACCCACAAACATCACCCTGCACTCAATCATAATCACCCACCATCATCACCAACCTAGCAACACAGCACCATTCAATATCATCACCCACAACACCATTACCAGCAGCCATGATCATCTAAACCCACAACACCACCAACCATCAAATCCCAACATCATCACCACTGTCATCATATCACACACCCTGACCCACAGTGCAAACTCGCAATACCACTACTAACTTTCAAAATCCAATAACCTATCCCTCAAGATCATACACCCTCACCAACTTAACAAATCACACCACCATCACCACTCCAAATCTTCACTAACAGTACAAACCAGCAACAACCATTTTCATCACATGCCCCACAATTACCACAACCCACCATCCTCATTACCTAGTGCACCTCCACTAACACAGACAACTAGCAACACCACCAACCACCTTTATTACGATCCGCTACACCCTCACCAACACCACATACCTGCAATAATAGGATCTCACCACCATCACTACTAGCATCTGGCAATGCTGTCACCAGCCATATTCGTCATCACTTGTCACACCCTTCACCACCACCAACAACCATTGGCATCTCCACCTCATACCTTCAACAACACTACTAACATGCAACACAACAAATGTCCACCATCTTCACTACTCGCAACCCTCTCATCAACACTACCAAACCCAGACATTAAATCAATCTTCACCGTCCACACAACTATCATAAACACCATCACCACCACAAGCAGTAACCGGAATCCTCCTATTACCATGACCACCTGTAACTCCCACTTTCACTCACCATGTCCACCGGCAACCCCCGTCCTACCCCCAACCATAACCACACCATGACTCCTACCTCCTGTAATCACTCCCAGCACCCCTACCATAACCACAAGACACACACACAGCTCACTACCACAGCAACCGCAACAACAACTACTAGCATAACCACCTTGACATCAACTCCTCTACTTCCATCCGCAAACACAGACACCATCATCTCCAACAGTCCAACCATCACCACCTCACCCTCAGACAACATCAGCTCCCCCAACCACCACCACTTCCCCCCTCACCACCATTCCTGCACACATCTTAACCACCGCTACCACCATCCTCAGCATGGTCACTACCATCCAGAGTCACACGCACCAGCGTCACACATACCTCCACCAACACTACTATCTTCACAACGTGTCAACACCGCAACCTCCACCTGCCACTCCCAGCTCCATCCGATTCCTACCCGAATAGTATAGCCACCAAAACCCTCATCATCTGCACTAGCCTCCCCCATTACCCTGCTACCAGTTTTTCGTCATTTCTCAGATGACCTGCTAACAACGTCTCGGTTGGAGATAACCCTGTCCTGTCTGCCACCGTTGTAGGCCAAGATGGGTACTTAGGTGGTATAATTGGGTAGCGTAATATGACTGTCTATAAGGCAGCTAGAACGTGGTCCTCTGGTGCACTGAATAAGGGTAGTAGAAAGAGGAGTTGCCCAAGGAGGCGCCAGAGAGCACAGTGACAATAGCAGAAAAGGTTGCACGATAGTGAGCGTGATGGGTAGCGGGCAGCCTTGTCATAGCGGTGGCGGGTAGTGGTAGATTTTTGCTGTACTGGTCACATGGGCATCTTTGAAAACGAATAGAGATAGGGTAACTGGAACACTGCCCAGAAGTTTCCTCTGTTTGCACTGTACCTTTGCAAGTGTCAAGTCACCTATAGAGGTTTCGTAAGAGCTATATGCATAGGGCGAGGTTACCTCGAGAATCACAAGTCCGTTGTCTGGACAAGTGCAGCCTGTATCCTACCCAAGATACAATCAACAGACACAAGCACAGAACATCTGCACTATGGGAAGAGGCAGTCCCAACCCACTGTGCATATTTTTTTTTAAATAAAATGTAGACTTCCTAATTCCCTGGAGATTTTGGCAATTTCCTCCAGGTTTTAAAAATGTTGTAAATTGCCCGCATATTTTTGGAAATGTTGACAAGTGTGCTCTGGTTTTGTATCTCTTCATCGGTTTCTATGAGCCTGCACAAGCATCAGAGAGGGGGAAGAAATGGCTGGGTCCAGGGAGGCTCGGGCGAAGCTGCAGCCGGGCGGGCTAGTGGCGAAGGTTGGCACTGACATTGGCACATCCTTGTTATGAAAGCAGTTCAGCCGAGTGCCCTCTGTGCCAGGGTCTGGGCACCAGCAGTGTGAGCCATGGTTCTTGAACCCTTCTCAGAACTAGGGTGCTGCTATCGATGCTACATGTCATCACCCAATCACAGAGATAGTGCAAACTCCATGCGTCACACAAAGAGCACTTGTAGCAAATGCGTCAGATCCGGTCAGCGGGAGAGCGGGCATACGTAGCATGCCCCCAGCGGTGCCGTTTGGAGCACACCACTCAAATATGACTAACTCCCAGTGTGCTAGGGCCCTGCCATTTACAAAGACTACATGTGTCATTGAAATGACGGCTACATCAGTCAGACTTGCAGTTTTACTGCACTGCAAACAAACGATAATGTGTGACAATCGGGGTTTTGTGTGCGTTTTATTATTTGCGCCTCACACAAGTGTTTTGGTTTGTTTTAATCCTATTAAAATCTTTGTTTCTATTGCACATTAGAATTGCAAAAAGGCCCTATTTGTCCTTTGAAATATTTGTGTATTTTACTTACAAGTAAATTTAAGTGTCCTTTTAGAAAAAAATTGCTATTCCCCAGTCTGCCCGTTCAGACTTCAGTTGCCCCGAGGTTGTCGCTTGTTTTACTGTATAAAATTCGAGCATATTTCAGTCAGAATAAGGAAAAATACACACCAGTCTGAAATCTCAGTGTCAAAAGAATAAGCAGCAATTTATCAGAAGTCCTCCCATGACCTTTGACCTCTGCCTTTGTCCATGGTGCAAATGCAACAAGATAAAATAACTAAAGGTCTCCTTCTGGCTCACCCTTCTTCTGAACACACATTCGTTTCTTTTGAGGGTGCTGCAGTGGGGGTTAACGTGTTCTTTAGCCCCCGTTCACGCCCCCTTCTCTCACCTATCCTCTTTATCGTCCTATTCCAGTCCCTCTTTTCGGTTATCCTATTTCTCATTCTGTTCTTCTTCTCTCATAGTCCTCTCTCTTTTACCTTATGTTTTCTCACTGCTCTACTTTCTTGGATGTCCTAATCTCCCCATTCTCTCCCATTTTCAAACCCTTCTGTTTCTCTCTCTCTCTGTCTTCATTTAACCTTCTCTGCCTCTATGTCACTCTCGTCCTTAACTTTCCACTTTTCTTATTCTTTCTTATCTTTTAATCTCTCCCTTTCCATTTTTGGTCGACCTCTGCAATCCCTTTCTCTCCATGTTTGTCTTCATGCAATGGCCTCATCCTTCCAAATCTCTGCACCACTTCGATTTCACTCTTGCCCCTCTCTGCTTCTTCCATTCTCTCTCTCAGTTTATGTCTTTACTCTCACCTCGCTCCCTGCTCATATCTCCTCCTTTCTTATTCACCCTCACTTCTCTGCTCCCCCTCTCTATCCCTGTTCCACTCCACGTTTCCCCAACTCTGTTCTCTCTCTGTTTATTGTCACTCCCTTTCTCTATCACACTGCCTATTCTTTTTTTCTCCACCCCTTCCATCCTCTCTCCAACCCCACGTTCTCTCCACATTATCTTTCTCCTTTTTCTCTCAAACCTCTTTCCACTCATTTCCCTTTTAACCATTTCTGTTCCCCTCTCTTCTCTCCTTTTCTGACGTCTCTCCCTTTCCTCTTGTACCACCTATCCCTCCTTTCCTCCCTTTCTGAATCTGCACTCTATCGTCCACCCATTTCCTAGTCCGCTCTTTTTCCTTTCTCCTCTTCCCTCACCCCTCTATCTGATCCCTCCTTTGCTTTTCCACCCTCATCTTCTCTCCTCTTGCATTCCCTCGCCCTTCTTACACAATGTGCCTTTTGTCTTTCCTCCTTTTCCCTCTCACCCTCTGTTTATCTTTATTTACACTTTGCTACCCCCAAAATCGCGTTAGAATCACTGACTTGTACTCAAAAGGTGTCATCTCTGTGGAGAGATCAGACACTCTGGATGCCAGAGTTGTTAATATAAAAAAAATCCTGCTTGGGGGAAATATCACAACACCCGAGCCCTGCCAGCACAATGGAAGTCCATGGAGCGACACTTCCACCCCCCAGGGCTCTGGCGAGCAGTGCCTCTATAATGTGAGATCTCAGCTCACAGAAATTTGGGTCAGAAATCTCTGCAGAACGTGTCCTTCCCAACCGCACCCTGCAGCTTCCTTCCTTCTATCAGCTGCCAGAAGGAACCAAGAAGTCCTCAAAAGTTGACAACAATACTTCGAAAACTTACACAAAAGGATTAAACATTTCATGCATTGAATTTGCAAATTCCTGGTTGTCTACTGAGAATTTTGCTGCCTCAGTTCAAATCGCAAGCTTCGATTCCAGGGGCCTTTGAATCCTGAATAGAAGGAGTAGAAATAAAGAAAGAAACTTTATTGCATGATTAAAAAAAAAAAACTTTGCACAATACAAAAGATAAAACGTTTTGATACTTATTAAATTGATAAAATAATAGATACAAATTTGACACTTATTGGGTTAGATAGAAGCAGGACCCTGGTAACAGTAATGAAAGAATGCCCAGCCCTCCATGTGTCCAAGCTCTCTTATTTGTTCCCTGCACCTTTGAAGACAATCCCTTCAGAATAATTGTGGCCAGGATTGTGTTTTACAGACTAAAGGTGTCCAGCCTGTACGCACAGTCTGGACACCTGAATAAAGGTATGGAAAGTTGCAAAGTTCAGGATCTTAGAGAGTTTTTTTTTTACAAAAACTCTAACAAAATACAAAAATGTCATGAAGGTGGGATTTCACATGAACATAAGGACTTTCGTAATTTGGATGCAAGTGGAAATTGTGTATTGACTTGCACACGAGATGAAGTTGGCCACGGTATACGCACATATACAGGGAAACGGCCACTACAACGCGGCAGTTTCAACGAAAACCTTAACCACGCATGCATTACAACGCATGCGTGGTTACAACGAAAGCCTTTACCACGCATACGTTTACTACGAGGTACGTAGTAAAGGCATGTGTGGTAAAGGGTACAATTAAAAAACGGGGGGTTTGGGGGGCTCCCCCCCAAAAAAAAAACAAAAAAAAAACCTGAAGTCGAGATGTGCAGGCAATCGGCGTCATATAAGAGGAAACGGAAAGAAACTTCCGCTTCCTCTTTACGACGTATGACGTCACCACGGAAGAATTCGTGGAGAAGGATAAGCGTGGAAAAACCATTCCGTTGTAACGCATGCGCGGTAAAGGCATGTGTTACAACGGAGTTCGTTGTAAGAACATACAACCACATATACACAATGCTTGCAAGATAGCTCTGTAAGACTGCACTTGTGTAAAAAAACTTTACACACCACTACTTCTGAGAGAAGTCATTCCTAAATTGTCGTCCATCTCACTCTCCCCCTACTGAAAGGTATGGATTGCCGAATCCAGCCTCCTATTGGACAGCAATGACATAACCCCCTTCTGACACTCAATTTTTGTCTAGTGGCTTTTCCCAAATGCAGACAATGTTTATTTAAAAAAAATATGCGCTCTCGTTTACAAAGGTAATTTGAATTGCGGTGGAAAAGTTTGGTGACCTACCTCATTAAAACCTAGAGGGGCAAACACATCACGTGAAAAAACAGAGATTTTTCCTGCTTGTACAAACAGGCCTGGCTTTCCCATCTTTGCAAAGCAGAAGGGAAATAATTAGAAAACAGAAATATGAACCATTTTTGGTCTGCCCTTGCAAGCCGACAAATAAAAAATTTCAAAGTTTGGACCCTTTCCCAGATGGCTGTCTAAATGAGAAAAAAATAACGTAATCCGGAGGAACAATTATCTTGCCAGAAAATTAACCCGGGCCCTTACCACCACGCAGGAAAAAAGCTTATTTTTGTCATTTATGTAGAGAGAAAAACTGAAACCAGATAAACAATAGTTTGGGGTCAGAGAGGCCCTCTGAAACGTTGTTGTTCTGGTTTTCATTAGAGCAAGGAATACGTAAGGATTGTTTTCCCCATAAAGTATCATGTAAAGCCGCAAGTGGATTTTTTGGCATGTTCCTTGTTTTTAGTTTTTTCTTTGTGTTCCTTTGCTAAATTTCTTCCCTCTGTTGGAAGAGCAAGTGGGTGATGAAGAACGAGAAAGTACACATCTCAGCTGTAGGGAGAAGTTCTTATTTGAACAAACCAGTGACATTTCTAATAGCCCTAACAAGCCACCTTGGCCAATGGAGATTTTCTTATAATAATAACTTTAAGAGACAGGCGAGGGCAGGGTACAATCTTTTGTAAAATAAGTTGCTTCCATGGGAAGGGGCAGGCTAGGACACAAGAAAGATGTTACAATTAGGGAGGAGTCCTTAAAACAAGTAAACTTCTAGAGAGAATTCGAGACAGGATGGGGAGAGATGTTCTTGAATAAAGAACATTCATCATCCATGGGAAAATGGCTTTATAATATAGATTATGATTAAGGCTTCTGTTTTTACAGATTTTTACAGATACAAACAGACAGAAAACAAAGTGTTTCCCATCTGTTTTTATTTTTAAAAGCAGAAAAATACTGAAAATGGTCCTTCATGTGAGAGACTCTCCATGCTGTCTTTCATGAATTCCGGGCAATAGCTGAGCAGATAGACAGCATGGAGAGTTAAAAAAACAGGATGAGATTTTCTCAAATAAAGGCATATGCTAACATATGTTTGTAGTATAACGTTAATATTTACCTGCGAGTGTAGTTTTGTTATTTGTGGCTGCTTAATTTAGTGAAATGTGACAGGCAAACATGTATGAGTGCACGTTCAAGAGTTAAATAAATGTGGAAATATACAATTATTACAGCTTCATTTATTCTCAAAACACAAAATAAATATTGTTATACCAATGAGATGGCCAAAAAATAAAAATGGATAAATACAGATGGAAATGTTTAAAAAAAATATATATATACCATCAAACCGGGAGCCCAAAGTATGAGTAAGTCTCCCTGTTTTCAATTTTTACATATTTTTACAGATAAATACAGGGAGAAAAATATTTATTTTTTGCCCTGTATTTATATTTAACTGTGTATAAAAACATACATTTGGTTCTTTTTGAGTTATTCTAAATGCTGTTAGTCTTTACTGCCTGGCCAATAGCTGAGCGGATTGACAGGTAATGGGGGTAAGAAAGAAAGGAATTTTAGTAATGAGGCATACGCAGCAGCAGATGTGCATAACATCAATACTCAAATTTGCGTGTGTTCATGTAAGTGCATTGACTTATATGTGTTTATTCATATAATTGAAACCTGTCAGGAACTCAAGCATGGAGTGCCCATTTAGCGGTTAAATAAATGTTGAAATAAACTAATTTCAGTTTAATATTTTCACCAAAAAAAATATGGATAATTACAGATACAATTAGCAAAAAAATAAATATGGATAAATACGCGCAGAAACATCAGAAAAATAAAAGCCATAAAACCTGGAGCCCTATTTATGATATAGATTTGGGCAATAGAGAGGAGCAGGCTGGGGCTGTGGAGAGATGTTTTAAAAAGGAGATGTCATTACAACAAGAAATATTTCTAAAGAGAGGTCATTGGTTGCAGTTCTGGGGAGGGGCCGGGATAGCGGCAGTAACAAAACATGTGCCAACTGTGAGGGAAGTTTCTATATGGACAGATGTCTCATCAGCGACATGCTCTGCTTCCACTCGGAGGGAGATACTGAGGTTGGGCAGGGATGCTCTTATAAGGGCGCGGTCACAGATTACCGCAGGTTACTGCCTTCAGCCACGGCCGGTAGTAGGTGTAACTGCAGGGCGGTGACGTGGGGAGGGGCAGGGTGGGGGCTAGTAATGTATTGATTACGGACTTTAACAGGTAAGTAAACATATAAATAAATAAAACGAATTTCGTTGCGCGCACTGCATCGCATTTGGTGATGCAGTGCACACAACGAAATTCGTTTTATTTATTTATATGTTCACTTACCTGTCACCTCCCCACGTCACCGCCCTGCAGTCACAACTACTACCGGCCGTGGCGGACTGCCTCACAGAACGAAGCGGCGGGGAGTGGGCAGAGACATGTATGTTTAGAATCTGACCCTCTGCTTGCTTTTCACACAGAGAGCACACATGGTCTCTAGTTTTATCCTGGCTTCCCCAGTGCAGGTTCCCTTTAGTCTCTTTTACAAGTTTTTTTAGGTCCGACTGTGGAGAGCTTTAGCTGGTTGAGAAGAGCTCATGGTTTATAATGATGTCACTATGTTGGTCTAACCTGTGCCGGTCCTAGTATGCTTGTTTCCGGTCCAGGGAGGACCTGGCTTGGCAGTTCGGTCTGGACTGTTCCCATGGGGCACAGGGTCAGACTGATTTGCATATGGCTGGGTCTAAACTGGGGTGGCATGGTGAGCAAAAGAACGATGGGTTTAACCCAGATCTCTTGACTGGGGGTGAATGTATGATTCATTCAGAATTCCGTCCATCATTGTTTTGTTTGCGTAACCTGTGCTGGGGGACAATCCGCATGCTCACCTACCGTGCTATCAGGCCCGTTTCTAGAGTGTAGGCCGGGTGGCCAAGCCCACCCAAGAAATACCCTGGCCCACCCAAGGCCATTCAGAACTGAAAACCAAGCGTTTTTCACCTTAATCTTTCACAGGGGCGTGCACTCCCGCGGGCCCTCCCTTATCGTTTATTGTAATGATTGACACCAGTAATATAGGATACATTCAGGCCCGGGAAGAGGTGTGAAGTCAGCAGAGTTTATTAGCTGCTATGATGCACAAATGAACTGCATGGAAAACATGAAAACTAAATTATGATTCTGGGCTTATTGCATCGTATTTTTAAAGTTCAATGCTTTGCAAAGTAAAAAGCTGCCAAAGTTTTTTAAAAGCATGAAAAGCTGTAAAGTTGCACTTTAGGGCAGCTGCTACACATGACCAGGAGCATGCTGCAGTCTTAAAGTTCTGCATCTTAAAGATTTGACAAGCAGCGTCCATCCCTTTCCCCACCGGAAGCACATCAAAGAAAGCAAAGTATGTAGCTCTGCGGGTGCTGATAATTGTGTTAAAAACGCTAAACGAGGACAGATGCCAATACCTAAAATATCAGATCAATTAAATACTTTGTTGTTTTTTGGCCAGCACCCACTCACCTTCATGGCCCACCCATGCTTCTATAAAGCTCACCCAAAGAAAAAACTTCTAGAGCCGGGGCTGCTTGCTATGAACACTTGTCTTTCAGGTGCCACTCTCGAGACTCCGCGTCACGCCCTCGCGCTATGACATCACGTCTCTTGCAGGGTGCAGCTTCCTGGGCTGTACTTCTTCCTTTAGAAATTCTGAACTTTGTTTCCCACAATTCCATGCGCTACGCCTTTGGTGACGTGGTGTCAGTCCTGAAGGGTGGAGGGGGGCTGGGGTAGTGAATGGCAAGTTATGTTTCATGCGGGTAGTGAACGGTGGCAGGCCAGAAGGACTGAAGACTGCTAGTGAGAGCAGGTGCAGGCATGGGGAGGATAAAAAGTGAAGACTAAAGGAAGAGCTGGAAACTGTGCAGTCTGTCGTGTCGAAGCAGGGTAGGAGCATGCCGTGTTCAGTGCTGCTGAAAAACATGGCCAATTTGTGTTAAGGCATGGTACAGTAGGCCCTGCATTAAGGCCGAGACCTTCTTTAACCTCATCGATGCTGGTAACGGAACCACTCCGTCACCAGCTACGGACGCGCTGTACTGGTGACGGAGTGGTTCCGTCACGGCCCGGCCGCCGTGCCTGCGCGTTGCTGATTTCGCGCCTGCAGCGCGTTCTATTGAGCGGGCGGACAGTGACGGAGCCACTCCGTCACAAGCACAGCCCGAGACAAGGCGGCGCCGCGCGGCCCCCCTAGCGCTGCGGCGGAATTACCGCCGCAGCCAAGGGGTTAAGTCCCGATGTAGGCAGCTGCCTTGGTGCTCCACCTCAAAAGAGCAGCCAACTGACTGTGGACAGGGAGCAAATAAATAGCAAACTTTCATTTTGCCTGGGTTTCTGAAAATACTTTCAGCAGAGACAAGTAAGGTAAAAACCGGCTGGCTTGCCACATGATACAAAAAGAAATACCCCCGCCCCATCCCCGCAATTGAGATTGCCACCACCATGTGTACAGAATGCTGAACGCATATCACGCTTGTGGCGGGCCATCTGTTTTGATCTCCCATGCTTCTGTGCTCCCGCTGCTGCCGACGTAATCCCCACCCGCCTCTTTTCATCGTTTACAGCCGTGGTTCCCAACCTGTGGTCCGGGGACCCCTGGGGGTCCGCGAAGCCTCCTCAGGGGATTTGCGACTACGTAGAAAATTAATTATAATTAGCAGATTAATAAAGTGTATATAAATAAAGAAGCTAAATGTACAATTGAAGATCTTAAAATGTACTGTAAATATGAAGGAATTTGACATTGGAGACTAAAAATTAAATTAATTTGTGGGAGCAGTGCAAGTGTATCAAACAAAATGATATGGATGATGAGTGGCCTCATTTGAATTTAGAAAAGCTCTAACCTTCATGTTAGATTTTTTTTGTATTTATATGTGTTTGAGAATTAAACAAAATGTGTCATCGTTTGTGTGTTTGTTTTAATGTTTTTTCTGCATTTCTTTGTGTATTGTTTTCCAGTTCAAATCATTGATAATGCTTAGGCGGGGGCCCTCAGCTAGCAGTCATGAATAACTGGGGGAGCCCCAGATTCCAAAAATGATTCAGGGGGGTCCCCGGGTTACATTAATGATTTATTGGGGGTGACCAGAAGTCAAAAGGTACCGACAAATGCACTTAGGAGGACAACTTGCATACTCATTTCTAAGTTTAATACTTTAGAATTTTAACAAGTGGAGAAATAGGCAAAATAAATGTTCAAAAATACACACAAACTGGAAGCATCTAAAACAATCTAATTGTTAAAGGAAGACAAAACATGTAATAGCATATTAAAAAAATGCAATGTATGCCTATCATTTACTAAAACAACTCTTTAAATGTCATTATTAAAAAAAAATGCAATGTATGCCTTTCATTTACTAAAACAACTCTTTCAAATGTCATTAAAGGGTACATCAAAATAGAATAAAAATGAAAAAAACGGATGAAAGAGTGTTAAAAATATAAAAGATAGGATAAGAACGGAATGTTAACATGCATTCCTAGTAAGGTCTGACTTTACCCTTTGGGTATCGGTGACATAACAACATTGGCTTTATTGCAGATGTGCCTCTCCCACTGGGACGGGCAACAAGCCACGCACATCAGGCATTAACTCACGGGAGAAGCCTACTTGTCCTTTTTCGTTGTTGGGCTCCACATATCTTTTAAACAAAGCATTGTAACTGGTGGGCCTAAATTCTGCAAGCACAGATTTCCAAATGTAAAAGCCAACATTTTGCTTTCTGAAATCCCTCTTCTTCTATTGGAATATTAACCGCTTAACCGCGGCGGCAACGGACATGCGCAGCACTACGAAGGTAGTGAGCGCGACGGCCGATGGCCGACAGAAGCACGCAAGGGGTTAAAATTCAGCATTTTCCATTTTAACTTCGGTGGTTTTAGCATTGTGAGATCTCTGTTTTTAATCCAGCCATTTTTGATTTGTAAAGACAGCCACTTTGCACATTCCTTTCCTAAAACCGTCCTATTTGCTTTGTGAACCCTGCCTCCTTAGGTCTCTCCCACAGACAGCTTTTAGCCATCTGTTGTCAAAGACCTATTGTAAACAATACCACTGCTTGCAATGGACTTTGGGCCAGCCCACTGCTTACCATTGGTTGGCATTCCTGTCAATTACATATGATTGGCTCTTATTTTTGGATGACTTTACATCCTCTTCTTGTATTATCCTTCCCCAGGAGCTTAGCTTCTTTGCCATCCTTTTGACTGGATGAATTGCATCCTTCCAGTGCTCACCTTCATGGAACTACTTGGCCTAAATGAAATAAAGCAAGCGTTATGACGCTGTCAACGCTAGACACGTCAAAGTTGTTTTTTTTCTTTTTAAGTCAATGTTCTGCGCTGCTGTGCAACATGTAAAAAAAAATTGACAAAGCCAATAAATCTCACATAGGCGAAAATATTTTTTTTGTTAGTGCTTGTTGCTTTGTGAATTCCCATATTGCTGTGTTGTGAGATTTCCCTTTTTCCTACGTGAAATTAGATGGTCTTGCTATTTCATGTTGTGAAAATGTTGCTTTTTAATTTCATTTGTTTGCACTTTTTCAAATTAACCCTTCTTGCAGTGTAAAACCACCCAGTTCTGGAATATAAAGTCGTGTAGTTTCCACTTGTTAGTTAGCCTCTTTGTGTATCGCCTTAAAATATGTTAAGGACTTTCCAAATGTCATTCTTAAATAGTGGCCCTGAAATTTTGTGCCGTGAAGGATTCAAAATCACCTCTTAAGTGGATCTTTTTTTCTGCTGAATGTCTAGAAGTTGTATACTTGGATGATGTTTCACAATTTTTTTAATGTCCTTGACACGTCTCAAAGAGCTCAAATTTTGCAAAAAAAAACAACTACGAAAGGAAGAAACATGGCTGGTCAAATGAAGACACATGTCAGATAACTTGAAATCTAGTTACATTTTTGAGTGAAGTTTACAGAAATCCACATTTATCTGATTCAAAACTCTTCCAACTCTCACCACTTACTCTCTCTCTCATTCATATTTCTATTATGTTTGTAGACATTTGGATTCAATTTCACCCCGTCTACCTATTTTTTGCCTTCTTTGCTAGGGGACTTAGAGAGTTGGTTTTAACCATGTTAGGGAGACATAGGGCCAGATTAAGGTATTGGCGGACGGGTTACTCCATCACAATGGTGACGGATAATCCCGAAATATATATCCCATTGGATATAATGGGATTTATATTTCGGCGGACAGGATATCTGTCGCCATCGAGATGGAGTAACCCGCCCGCCAAGATCTAAATCAGGCTAATAGTTGTAAATGACGGTGAATTTGATCCACAATGTAGAAAAATACTCAATGCTCGCACACAACTGTTCAAAATGTAACTGCTCAAAATTTAAGGCAGGCTTTTTGCCCTCCAAAATCTTCTAGTAGTCTCAAGGTAGGATGGGAGCTGTTGAGATCTTAGCGGATAAATCAGCTTTAGAAATGTAAGGTTTTGTGAAAAATTGATGCACATTGACCTCTTGATTACTCATCTGATCACATCTCTCTCCTTTCTTTTTCTCTGCAGGAGATATCTCTGCCAACGCCACAAAAGGTGGTGGAGAGAACGGTCCCCTATCACCGTCCAATATCCCAATCATTGCCGGGGCGGCGGGCGGTGCCGCCTTCCTACTCATCATTATCATAGTGGTGGGTGCCGTTTGCTACAGACGGCGACGCTCCAAGCACAGCGACACACACCACCCGCCGCTCTCCCTCAGCACCCTCACCAGCCCCAAGAGGAGCAGCGGGGGCAACAACAACGGCTCTGAGCCCAGTGACATCATCATCCCGCTCAGGACTTCAGACGGCGGCGCCTTCTGCCCCCACTATGAAAAGGTTAGCGGGGACTACGGCCATCCCGTCTACATCGTGCAGGAGATGCCGCCACAGAGTCCTGCAAACATATACTATAAAGTATGAGTGGGTGCCCTGCAGCCGCAAGGACCAGTCTGTTGTGCACCTGGGACCACCAACTGAGCCTTTTCCCCACACCCCAATTTTTTTAATTATTATTATTATTATTATTGCTATTTCTAGTGACTCTAGGGGGTGAAAATAGGGGGGAAAGGAGAAAATGTCCCGCTCCCAGAAAAAGGATTTTGCACACTTACTCTCAAAGGAGAAGAAAAAAGTTGTTGATTTCCAGAAAAAAAGTACTTTCTTTTTTTAAAAAAAATATACGTTTTAGTTCAGCTCAGAACCTCGAAAATAATGTGAACTTTATTACTTTGTTCTGTAATGACGAACAATGTTTATGTTCCTGTTTTTTTTCCATTATGAATTCTCCTTTGCTCTGAGTTGCCAAAAGACTTCATTCTTTTTGTAAATTGCAATTTTTATTTTCTACTGTGGGGGTGTCTAAATCTTCATCCCAATTCCCTCCCTATCTCCTCTGCTCTGGGGGTTCAGCCTTGTGGAATATGGTGTGAATTTAACATGCTCTGTGTATGTACATGTGGGCTCTCAGAAAGAGACATGGTTAACCGCAGAGGAGGGCCCTTTGAAAGACACGCCTATTTAGGCACGCCCACAATGCTCTGGCGCATCGCTGGGTCTTGCCGCATACGCACAGCACGGAGAAGTGTCTGGGACAGATGCTCACGTTCTGTTGGTAAATGAACCCTGGAAGTCTCCGCCCTGGGGCGGACCTCTAACCCCGCTGTTGTCCGCCTCTGCAAACCTGCTTCACTGGGTCAACTGTGAAGGGTCAATCCACCAGTCTTTCCTCTTGCTCTCCCAGGTCTTCAGGCTGACAAGACTTTTCTGGCACTCCTTTGTCTGCATTGGTGATATGGTGGATCCATGTGGGTTTCTGGCCTAGCTCGCAGTTGCTCCTACACCATCAACTTGAAGATCCCCGCAAAGATTGAACACGGCAGAGTAACTCTGGTATCTCGGACATCTTAGCTAAAGCAGTGAAGTCACTGGTTTCCAACTTTGCAACAGGTCCAGAGGCCTTTTGACATTTCTCTATCCACATGTCTACATCTCTAGGTACCCAATCTCCCACTTCAGAGCCTACCCTAGGTACTTCAAAGCATTCAGCCAGCTTGTCATGTGCGGTAAACACAAACTTCCTGTCTACCTACAACACAAGGTCGAGAGCGGGGACCACTTTTGCCATCTTGCTGATCATCCTCGTAGACTCTGACCCATCATCTTTGAAAGAGTTCAAGAACGTTGTCATTAGTAGTGAGGGCTCTACAAAGCAGGAGGAGAAGCAAAGCACCGCACTGGGCCCCAGCAACATCCACCAATGAGATTGTAGGAGGGATCAAGGTCAAGTAAGATGCTTCTCTTGGATTCGCTCTCTGCTGACGCATTGCCCTATTTTGTTCCTATGATCTTTCACAGCTCTTGGCCTCATGGAACGTTTTGGTCAACCCAATAGCAAGTGACTTTCCAGAATCTGATGGCTAAGTGCGAAAGGAGGCAGGAAGTGGTTTTCTTGGAAGTGGAAGTTGTTCCCATGAACAAAGGAAGTGGTTCTCCTGAGCGAGGAAGTGACGCAGAAGTGACCTTGAGCCCTGTGCAAAACTATGGCGTTCAGTCCCGATTGTTAGTAGGAAGAGCAGTGAAGATTTTTCAGCCAGTGTCGATTTGGAAGTGTCTCGAGTGGATGTAAAAGTGTGTACTCATGTTTTTAGTGCGCTGAAGGACTACACTTTTTATTGGTGACGTCTTAGTGATCGCCCACTGAAAGCTGCTTTGCCTTTTTAAATCTGGCCGGACCTTTCATTATTTTCCAACAACCTTTGAGTTTTGACATCCAAACATGAACAAATGACTACAGGACTCTCCTGAAACCTATAAAGCCAGATGTCAAGCTCTCAAACAATACCAAGAGCTAATTTCCAGACTAGTGTGATTGCCTCACATCCTCCTAGTCAGGGAGCAGAGAGAGATGGCACCGCTGAGATTGTTTGTGTTTGTTTTCATGTTTATTTTATGGAAATTAAAGGAGAGTGGAAGGACCTGGTTAATAGTAAGTTCTGGGCGTGATCCCTTTCAGCCATGGTTGGTCCACTTCAAGCTTCGCTTCATGTTTCCCCTGTGACGTTCCTGTACGAGGACACTTTCCACTCTGCGCAGTTTTGTGATCTGTTTGTTAGCCTGCATCACAACCAAGCGATCACCCTCATATGAAGCTATCACGCCCCATACATCCCACTACATATGCCCAAGTAGACCATCAAACCTACACTTCTACTCGGATGTGCTTCATTCCCAAAATAGGAAATGCAGCGGGCCCACTCATTATAGTGCTGGAGACTCAAATGCTGCTTCAGTCCCCTTCCAGACTTCCGGTGAGCCTAACAACCCAACATTGTTATCACCCTTACAGCCACCAGATCCCTTTTGCTGGAAATCAGAGGTCTAAATTTTACTTGTGTATACCCGACCATTGACTCTTTAGTTCTGTAGGCCCATGTGTCACTGCTATTACATTCTACACTGCCTCTGAGATCCAGATGTTTGGAGCTCTCTGCCTTCCAGCAGCACTGTAATCCCTGCAATAAGAGGTGTTAGTTTCTGTTTTGTGTGTCTGGGCCTGTCCGTACAGAGCTTCAGATGATGTGCAGCTGCCGGTTATTTCCACACCTCCTGTGATGCTTCTGCCAGACACTAGCTCCACCCCCACTTTGAAGAAATATTCATATTTCCCCTCTGTCTGGGCTCACTCACACGGTGGCAGCGACCAATATCCTAGTACATGTCGTACAGATCTCCTCTGAGACTAAAACACCTGAAATTGTTATCCCTCTGCCTGACACTTACCTTGTTCCCCTTGCGATCACTGGTTCCAATATCCTCTTGTATATCGGGGTTCACTTGTACAGTGCCAGGGTCCCAAATGCAGGTGCCACCCTCTTCTACACCTTCTGGGAGTCCCACGAACCTGCAGTTCTGAAGCCTGTGCCAGATAGAAGCCATTTCTCCTTCTCTTCCTTTTCTGGAATCTACCAACAGTGCCAAAATGGATGGTGACTTTGACAGACATGGCCAATGTCCATCTGGGACTAGACCAAAAAAAAAAATCAAACCACATCAAATCATTACGCTTCTTGGAAGCGAGCTCCAACTTGAACTCCTGCCTTAACCAACTCTTTTTGTTTTTAGTTCTGTTGAGGTGTTTGTTTTATATTATTTTTTGCACAGTGGCCAATGCGTTATGATTCCTGTAGTCATGTAGCCCTTGTTGTTCTCTGAAAAAAGAACAAAAGTAAAAAAGTAAAAAAAGACATTCTGCCAATAAAGACAAAATAAAAACTAGTATTTGTAAATCACCTTTGCTTGCAGTCATTGTCTTTTGAGTGTTACTTTTTGCATTAAACAAATTGAAATGTTAAATAGTTTTTTTTACCTCTCTTACCCCATAAACCACTTCACTTGATATTGTAAAAGTAGCCCAGATCCCCCTGTGATCCCTGTCTGAAATCATGTATGGAAGACGGTAAGTGAGAACATGCAAACCATATCTAGGGCTGCACTGCCTCCTTTAATCATTAGTGGCTTAAGTTATGCTGTAGCCAGACGAATGCAAAATAGTGTGATAAATTTGCTTTTCCAGGAAAAGAAAGAATCTAATTTTAGGCTTAGGTAATATTATGACCCTATTGTGGGAGCAAAGGTAATGAGCCCAAGACAAAACCCCTCAGGGGGAAAATACTTAATTTGTCAAGGGTCAAACTCCACTGGCTGAGCCCAACAATCCCACTGCCGATGCATGCTAGCGGAGTCGCAGTCTATATAAACATTTACCCCATAGTCTGTTTTCAGAATATGACGTCAATGCGGAGTAAATTATATTCTTCCCATTCCTGGAAAAGCAGGCCTATCACATTATTCAACCTTAATCTGGTTTGAGACTAATACAGGCCATTGATAATTAAATGGGGCATTGTGGCTCCAACAAGAGAGACACACAACTATTTTGTCTATTGTGACCCTATGCTTTAAACCACTACTAATTCACATTTTGATAACTAGCTATATGATCAGTGGCATAGCAAGGGAAGGGAAGGGGCAAGGGGGTGATCTGCCCTGGCGGCACATATTTTGGGGTTGGCGGCCTCCCTATCCCCCCCCCCCCGGCTGTTACCTGCGGCATCGCCAGTAAACCCCGCTCTTACACACAGGCGGCAACTAGTTTAGCTACGCCACTGTATATGATGTACCTTGAATCAAATTGGGGAAAGACCTTACTAAGTGAGTTGTTGTCCTTCTACAGTGTGTGACTACAGGGAACGGCTCACCCAGTACCCGCGTGTTAAGAAAGCAGCCCTTATAGGAAAAGCTTACAGGAAGGGGTGAGCTGAACCCCCCTTACAATGTATTCAATTTTTTATGTGCAGAGTCTCACTGTTTTCCATGTATCACTTATTGCATGATTGATTTCCCTTCCTTGAACCACTCTTGATCATAATTATGTCTAATAATTGGTTATTGTAAATTCCCCAGGCAAAGTAAAAACACAAATGGCCCAATTCACAATGGGCATCCACACTTGTGTCGGAGGCCTCACAGTCGTGGCGAGGGACGTGCATTCACGGAGGGACCTCCGAACTGCACTTTCTCATTGCGGAGGTCCCGGCACGATTGAGGAGCGCCCGCCCCGACTGTGGAGACCCTTTGTGAATTGGGCCCTATGGAAGGAACATAGTCCCTGTTCTATCTGGTGCGCATGTGTGTTATTTTTTTTCTGGTGTCCATCCTCACAACAATACTTTTGGACAAACAGGACAAGCCAGGTTCCTAGACATCCATATGTCATGATGAAGGTCGCTGGCCCTTCTAGGCACACAAATTTGGCTGAAACAGGTTGACGAAAAGGTTGCTGGAAGGGCAATAATCTTCTACTAACCATCACAACTCAATTTATTAAACCGGTTAGGGCAGCCCTGAATAAACCTACAGTGGGGTTCTAATTGTAGACTTTCTTAACCTCTCCATCCTTTGCCATCCCCAATGTAGGTATCCTACAGTCCAACTCTGTGGAAGAGCCCATATAAAAACTGTTATATGTTTTGTATGGGAGGAAAAGCCCACTGATGAAGTATGCCACAGATTGTGGCGGGCAGCATTTTTTGTTTTGACTAGGTTGTTATCCTGTACTAATTTTTATCCTGTACTAATTTTCGATACCCACTTCTCATATTGATGTGTAAAATATGTTGATGACTTTTTTTAAGTAATGAAATTGATTTAATGTATTCTATAAATTAATTTTATGTATTTTTTTCTACATAATATGTAAATATAAATGTTCCTCTTGGAGGTATGTTAGGAATTTTTAAATAAATAATTTGAATTAATTTTAAAATGTTTAAATGAATTCAATATTTAAGTAAAAACTAAGTTAGGTCTGACTGTAGTCTTTTTATTTTGTTCTAAATTTAAAATAAATTTGAAATATAAAATTCATTACAGTTACTTTTAACATAAAATAGTTTTACTATTTTTTTGAGTTTAAAAATCTTTTTACATTTTCCTTATACTTTACGGTAGGTTGAACACTGCCATGGTGGTGGAGAACTCACATGTGAAAAGTTACTAGTAGTAGCTTTACAATATTAACTTAATTTTAAATTAACTATTTAATAAATTTAGATGTTGGGCATTAAATTAAAATGAATGTTTAAAACATTTTTTTTAAATCATATCTATAAGAAACTGTTTGTATTTACTTGTATTAAAAATTATGAAACATGGTTGGACTGGCCCGACGGCAGTTGAGTCTCTTTTTTATTATTATATATTAAGGGGTGCTCTTGGAGGAGGCAAGGTGCACTTGCCCACTTCCCAGAGCAGGATTTACCAATGGGGAGACAAGTCTGGAAGACTGCTGCATCGGCTGTTTCAAAACGCTTTGACGCCTGTTCAGATCCTGGCGATTCGTAACGTGCAGGGCGTGGTGCTTATTGAACCAGATGCTGAGGCCTTATCAGCAGAGGTAAGTGAGTTGCTAGAGGCTCCCCTCAGGATCAAGAAATTGGCTGCGGCATTATCAGGACTTCAGGCCCATCTCCCTGCTCCCGTTCCCGGCGAAGGTCATCGAGAAAATCGTCAACATGCAACTGGCCCGCCACCTGGAAGACAACAACATCTTGGACCCGTCCCAGTCCGGGTTCAGACGAAACCACAGCACCGGGACAGCCCTCATCACCGCCACAGACGACATCAGGCGCCAACTAGACAACGGCGAAACATCAGCCCTCATCCTCCTGGACCTGTCAGCCGCCTTCGACATGGTCTGCCATCGCACTCTAAAGACACGCCTCCTAGAAGCTGGAATCCAAGAGGAGGCCCTAGACTGGACCACGTCCTTCCTCTCCGGCAGAACCCAGAGCGTCCGCCTCCTGCCCTTCCGATCCAAGGCCACCGACATCATCTACATGGCCCCCCTCGCACAAGTGGCCCGCCAACACGACCTCAACATCATCTCCTATGCCGACGACACCCAGCTCATCCTCTCTCTCACCAAGGACCCGCACACAGCCAAAACCAACCTCCATGAGTGAATGAAGGCCGTCGCCGACTGGATGAAGAACAGCCGACTGAAGCTAAACTCAGACAAGACGGAGGTACTCATCCTCGGCCCCACCCCCTCAGCCTGGAACGACTCCTGGTGGCCGACCACACTGGGAACTGCAGCGACGCCCACCGACCGTGCACGCAACCTAGGATTCATCCTCGACTCCTCCCTTTCCATGTCTAAACAGGTCAACGCTGTCTCCTCCTGCTACAACATCCTCCGCATGCTCCCCAGGATCTACAAGTGGATCCCGACCGAACCAAGAAGAACTGTGACACAGGCCCTCGTCAGCAGCAGACTGGACTACTGCAACGCACTCTACGCAGGAATCCCAGCCAAACACATACGACGACTACAACGCATCCAAAACGCCTCCGCCCGACTGATCGTCAACTTCCCCCGCCGCAACCCCATCACCCCCCATTTGAAAGACCTACACTGGCTCCCCGTCGACAAGAGGATCACCTTCAAACTCCTCACCCACGCACACAAGGCACTCCACAACACCGGACCAGCCTACCTGAACAGCAGACTCAACTTCTACTCCCCCACCCGACAGCTCAACTCTGCCAGCCTCGCCCTCGCTGCTGTCCCCCGCATCCAACGAACAACCTCCGGCGGCAGAGCCTTCTCCCAACTCGCCGCCAAGACCTGGAATACCCTCCCTACCCACCTACGGCAGACTCAAGACCTGCTCGCCTTCAGAAGGCTCCTTAAGACCTGGCTCTTCGAGCAGTAGCAGCTCCCCCTCCCCCAGCGCCTTGAGACCCTCACGGGTGAGTAGCGTGCTTTACAAGTACTCTGATTGATTGATTGATAGATCAGATCTACGCCTGGGAAAGGCCCCAGGACCAAACAGATTTCCCAGTGAATTCTTCGAGGCGTATGGGCCGCAGTTGGGAATTCATTATCTAGACCCAATCCAGGTCATGCTGGAAGAAACTCGTATGCCTCCAGACTGGCGACACAACAAGATTGTTGTATTCCCCTAGCCCAGTTGCCCCCCGGAGCTCCACTCCTCCTATCACCCAAACTCACTTTTGAATATTGAGGCGAAGTTGTTGGCTAAGGGGGCCTAGCTAATAGATTGATGCCCCACATGGCAGACCGAGTCGGGCTCATAACTCCATCGCAGCAGTGGATCATCTGGGACGCCCTGTGGTCCTGCTTCTTGTGGACATAGATAAGGCATTTGACTCCGTTAGCTGGACCTACTTATTGGCACTCCTTCAATGCCTTAATATGGGCCCCCATTTTTTATCATGTGTAAGTGTAAGGAGCTAGGTTACATCAAAAGACAGTGTGAGGTGCTAGGGGACATGGGAAGAATATGTTGAGCTGGGGTACATGAAAAGACAGTGTAAGGAGTTTGGTGTATAGGAAAAGACCGTACTAGTTACTTGGGGTACATGAAGTGAGTGTAAGGAGCTTGGGGTACATGAAAATACACTGTGGGGAGCATAGGACACCTGAAAAACATATGATGAGTGGGGGTAGATGAAAATAGAGTGTGGATAGCTTAGGGAACATGAAAAGAGTGTGAGAAGTAGGGGTAGATGAAAATCGAGTGTGATGATCTTAGGGTAGATGGAAAGAATGAAAGAAGTGGAATGTGCATGAAAAGAGTGTGAGGAGCTTGGGGTATATGAAGAGTCTAAAGAGCTTGGGGTAGATGAAAAGAGTAAGAGATGCTGCAGGTACATGAATAGACAGTGTGAGGAGCTTAGTTCACATGAAAAGTGGGAGGAGATTAGGGTACATGGAAATAGTGTGGGAAGCTGGGGTACATGAAAAGAGTGTAAGAAGCCAAGTGCACATGAAAAGACAGTGTGATGAGCTTAGTGTACATGAAAAGAGTATGAGGAGTGGGGGTACAAGAAAATAGAGTGTGAGGATCTTAGGGTACATGGTAAGAGTGTGGGGAGCTGGGGTACATGAAGAGCGTAAGGAGCTTGGGGTACATGAAAAGAGTGAGAGATGCTGCAGGTACATGAATAGACAGTGTGAGGAGCTTAGTTTACATGAAAAGTGGGAGGATCTTAGGGTACATTGTAATAGTGTGGGGAGCTGTGGTACATGAAGAGTGTAAGAAGCCAAGTGCACATGAAAAGAGTGTGAGGAACTGGGGTACATGAAAAGAGTGTAAGAAGCCGAGTGCACATGAAAAGAGTGTGGGGAGGCTGTGATACATGAAGAGTGTAAGAAGTCGAGGGCACAGAAAAAGAGTGTGGGGAGATGGGGTACATGATGAAAGTAAGGAGCTTGGGGTACATGAAAAGAGTGAGAGATGCTACAGGTACATAAATACACAGTGTGAGGCGCTTAGGGTACATTAAAACACAGTGTAAGGAGCTTGGGGTACATGAAAAGACAGAGTAGGAAGCTTAGTGTGCATGAAATGAGTGAGATATGCTGCAGGTACATTAATAGACAGTGTGAGGAGCTTAGTTTACATGAAAAGTGGGAGGATCTTAGGGTACATAGTAATAGTGTGGGGAGCTGGGGTACATGAAAAGAGTGTAAGAAGCCGAGTGCACATGAAAATAGTGTGGGTAGCTGGGGTACATGAAAAGAGTGTAAAAAGCCGAGTGCACATGAAAAGAGTGTGGGGAGCTGGGGTACATGAAAAGAGTGTAAGAAGCCGAGTGTACATGAAAAGAGAGTGGGGAGCTGGGGTACATAAAGAGTGTAAGGAGCTTGGGGTACATGAAAAGAGTGAAGGATGCTGCAGGTACATGAATATACAGTGTGAGGAGCTTAGGGTACATGAAAAGACAGTGTAAGGAGCTTGGGGTACATGAAAAGACAGTGTAAGGAGCTTGGGGTACATGAAAAAGCAGTGTAAGAAGCTTAGTGTACAAGAAAAGAGAGAGATGCTCCAGGTACATGAATAGACAGTGTGAGGAGCTTAGTTTACATGAAATGTGGGCGGAGATTAGGGTACATGGTAAGAGTGTGGGGAGCTTAGGGTACATGAAGAGTGTAAGAAGCCAAGTGCACATGAAAAGAGTGTGGGGAGCTGAAATACATGAAAAGAGTGTAAGAAGCCGAGTGCACATGAAAAGAGTGTGGGGAGCTGGGGTACATGAAAAGAGTGAAAGATGCCGAGTGCAAATGAAAAGAGTGTGGGGAGCTGGGGTACATGAAAAGAGTGTAAGAAGCCAAGTGCACATGAAGAGTGTGGGGAGCTGGGGTACATGAAAAGAGTGTAAGAAGCCGAGTGCACATGAAAAGAGTGTGGGGATCTGGGGTACATGAAAAGAATGTAAGAAACATAGTGCACATGAAAGAGAGGGAAGCTGGGGTACATGAAGAGTGTAAGGAGCTTGGGGTACATGAAAATACACTGTGGGGAGCATAGGATACCTGAAAAAACATATGATGAGTGGGGGTAGATGAAAATAGAGTGTGGGTAGCTTAGGGAACATGAAAAGAGTGTGAGAAGTAGGGGTAGATGAAAATCGAGTGTGATGATCTTAGGGTAGATGGAAAGAATGAAAGAAGTGGAATGTGCATGAAAAGAGTGTGAGGAGCTTGGGGTATACGAAGAGTCTAAAGAGCTTGGGGTAGATGAAAAGAGTAAGAGATGCTGCAGGTACATGAATAGACAGTGTGAGGAGCTTAGTTCACATGAAAAGTGGGAGGAGATTAGGGTACATGGAAATAGTGTGGGAAGCTGGGGTACATGAAAAGAGTGTAAGAAGCCAAGTGCACATGAAAAGACAGTGTGATGAGCTTAGTGTACATGAAAAGAGTATGAGGAGTGGGGGTACAAGAAAATAGAGTGTGAGGATCTTAGGGTACATGGTAAGAGTGTGGGGAGCTGGGGTACATGAAGAGCGTAAGGAGCTTGGGGTACATGAAAAGAGTGAGAGATGCTGCAGGTACATGAATAGACAGTGTGAGGAGCTTAGTTTACATGAAAAGTGGGAGGATCTTAGGGTACATTGTAATAGTGTGGGGAGCTGTGGTACATGAAGAGTGTAAGAAGCCAAGTGCACATGAAAAGAGTGTGAGGAACTGGGGTACATGAAAAGAGTGTAAGAAGCCGAGTGCACATGAAAAGAGTGTGGGGAGGCTGTGATACATGAAGAGTGTAAGAAGTCGAGGGCACAGAAAAAGAGTGTGGGGAGATGGGGTACATGATGAAAGTAAGGAGCTTGGGGTACATGAAAAGAGTGAGAGATGCTACAGGTACATAAATACACAGTGTGAGGCGCTTAGGGTACATTAAAACACAGTGTAAGGAGCTTGGGGTACATGAAAAGACAGAGTAGGAAGCTTAGTGTGCATGAAATGAGTGAGATATGCTGCAGGTACATTAATAGACAGTGTGAGGAGCTTAGTTTACATGAAAAGTGGGAGGATCTTAGGGTACATAGTAATAGTGTGGGGAGCTGGGGTACATGAAAAGAGTGTAAGAAGCCGAGTGCACATGAAAATAGTGTGGGTAGCTGGGGTACATGAAAAGAGTGTAAAAAGCCGAGTGCACATGAAAAGAGTGTGGGGAGCTGGGGTACATGAAAAGAGTGTAAGAAGCCGAGTGTTAATGAAAAGAGAGTGGGGAGCTGGGGTACATAAAGAGTGTAAGGAGCTTGGGGTACATGAAAAGAGTGAAGGATGCTGCAGGTACATGAATATACAGTGTGAGGAGCTTAGGGTACATGAAAAGACAGTGTAAGGAGCTTGGGGTACATGAAAAGACAGTGTAAGGAGCTTGGGGTACATGAAAAAGCAGTGTAAGAAGCTTAGTGTACAAGAAAAGAGAGAGATGCTCCAGGTACATGAATAGACAGTGTGAGGAGCTTAGTTTACATGAAATGTGGGCGGAGATTAGGGTACATGGTAAGAGTGTGGGGAGCTTAGGGTACATGAAGAGTGTAAGAAGCCAAGTGCACATGAAAAGAGTGTGGGGAGCTGAAATACATGAAAAGAGTGTAAGAAGCCGAGTGCACATGAAAAGAGTGTGGGGAGCTGGGGTACATGAAAAGAGTGAAAGATGCCGAGTGCAAATGAAAAGAGTGTGGGGAGCTGGGGTACATGAAAAGAGTGTAAGAAGCCAAGTGCACATGAAGAGTGTGGGGAGCTGGGGTACATGAAAAGAGTGTAAGAAGCCGAGTGCACATGAAAAGAGTGTGGGGATCTGGGGTACATGAAAAGAATGTAAGAAACATAGTGCACATGAAAGAGAGGGAAGCTGGGGTACATGAAGAGTGTAAGGAGCTTGGGGTATACGAAGAGTGTAAGGAGCTTGGGGTACATGAAAAGAGTGAAGGATGCTACAGGTACATGAATATACAGTGTGAGGAGCTTATGGTACATGAAAAGAGTGTAAGGAGCTTGGGTACATGGAAAGACAGTGTAAGGAGCTTGGGGTACATGAAAAAGCAGTGTAAGAAGCTTAGTGTACATGAAAAGAGTGAGAGATGCTCCAGGTACATGAATAGACAGTGTGAGGAGCTTAGTTTACATGAAATGTGGGAGGAGATTAGGGTACATGGTAAGAGTGTAAGAAGCCAAGTGCACATGAAAAGAGTGTGGGGAGCTGGGGTACATGAAAAGAGTGTAAAAAGCCGAGAGCACATGAAAAGAGTGTAGGGAGCTGGGGTACATGAAGAGTGTAAGAAGCAGAGTGCACATGAAAAGAGCGTGGGGAGCTGGGGTCCATGAAGAGTGTAAGGAGCTTGGGGTATACGAAGAGTGTAAGGAGCTTGGGGTAAATTAAAAGAGTGTAAAAAGTCGAGTGCACATGAAAAGAGTGTGGGGAGCTGGGGTACATGAAAAGAGTGAAAGAAGCCGAGTGCACATGAAAAGAGTGTAGGGAGCTGGGGTACATGAAAAGAGTGTAAGAAGCTGAGTGCGCATGAAAAGAGTGGGGGGCTGGGGTACATGAAAAGAGTGCAAGGAGCCGAGTGCACATGAAAAGGGTGTGGGGAGCTGGGGTACATGAAGAGTGTAAGAAGCAGAGTGCACATGAAACGAGTGTAAGGAGCTGGGGTACATGAAAAGAGTGTAAGGAGCTGAGTGCACATGAAGAGTGTGGGGAGCTGGGGTACATGAACAGGGTGAAATAAGCCAGTGCACATGAAAAGAGTGTGGGGAGCTGGGGTACATGAAAAGTGTTAGAAGCTGAGTGCACATGAAGAGTGTGGGGAGCTGGGGTACATGAAAAGTATAAGAAGCCGAGTGCACATGAAAAGAGTGTGGGGAGCTGGAGTACATGAAGACTGTAAGAAGGCTAGTGCACATGAAAAGAGTGTGGGGAGCTGGGGTACATGAAAGGTGTAAGAAGCCGAGTGCACAAGAAAAGAGTGAAAGAAGCCAAGTGCACATGAAAAGAGTGTGGGGAGCTGGGGTACATGAAAAGTGTAAGAAACCGAGTGCACATGAAAAGAGTGTGGGAAGCTGGGGTACATGAAAAGAGTGTAAGAAGCTGAGCGCACATGAAAAGAGTGGGGAGCTGGGGTACATGAAAAGAGTGAGAGATGCTGCAAGTACATGAATAGACAGTGTGAGGAGCTTAGTTTACATGAAAAGTGGGAGGAGATTAGGGTATATGAAAAGAGTGTGCGAAGCTGGGGTACATGAAAAGAGTGTAAGAAGCCGAGTGCACATGAAAAGACAGTGTGATAAGCTTAGTATACGTAAAAAGAGTATGAGGAGCTGGGGTACAACAAAAAGACAGTGCGAGGAGTTTGGGGTACATGAAAATGCTGAAAAATGTGGGGTGCGTGAAAAGGAGAGTAGCTGGTAGCACATGAAAAGACAGTGTTAGAAGCTTGGGATCTATGAAAGGAAGTTGTAAGGAGCTTGGCGTACATGGAGGGGCTGGGGGTACATGAACAGGCACTGTGAGGGGCTGGAGGTACATGAACAGGCACTGTGAGGGGCTAGGGTACATGAACAGGCACTGTGAGGGGTTGGAGGTACATGAACAGGTACTGTGAGTGGCTGGGGGCACATGAACAGACAATGTGGGGGGTTAGGGTACATGAACAGGCACAGTTAGGGGCTGGGGGTACATGAACAGCACTGTGAGGAGCTGGGGGTACATGAACAGACAGTGTGGGGGGGCTGGGGTGCATGAACAGGCACTGTGAGGGGCTGGACGTACATGAACAGACAGTGTGGGGGGGCTGGGGTACATGAACAAGCAGTGTGAGGGGCTGGAGGTACATGAACAGGCACTGTGAGGGGCTGGGGGTGCATGAACAGGCACTCTGAGGGGCTGTGGGTACATGAACAGGCACTGTGATGGGCTGGAGGTACATGAACAGACAGTGTGGGGGTCTGTGGTACATGAACAGGTACTGTGAGGGACTGGAGGTACATGAACAGGCACTGAGGGTCTGGAGGTACATGAACTGACACTGTGAGGGGCTGGAGGTACATGAACAGACAGTGTGGGGGTCTGTGGTACATGAACAGGCACTGTGAGGGACTGGAGGTACATGAACAGGCACTTTGAGGGGCTGGAGGTACATCAATAGACAATGTGGGGGGCTGGGGTACATGAACAGGCACTGTGAGAGGCTGGATGTAAATGAACCGCCAATGTGGGGTCTGGAGGTACATGACCAGGCACTGGGAGTGGCTGGGGGTACATGAACAGGCACTGTGGGGGTCTGGGAGTATATAAACGGGCACTGTCAGGGACTGGAGGTACATGAACAGGCACTGTGAGGGGCTGAAGGTACATGAACAGGCACTGTGAGGGGCTGGAGGTACATGAACAGGCACTGTGGGGATCTGGGGGTACATAAACAGGCACTTTGAGGGGCTGGATGTACATGTACCGACAATGTGGGGGGCTGGAGGTACATGAACAGGCACCGTGAGGGGCTGGAGGTACAAGAACAGGCACCGTGGGGGGCTGAAGGGACATGAACAGGCACTGTGAGGGGCTGCAGGTAAGTGAGCAGGCACTGTGAGGGGCTGGAGGGACATGAACAGGCAGTGCGAGGGGCTGGGGGTACATTAACAGGCACTGCGATTGGCTGGGGGTTCATGAACAGGCACTGTGAGGAGCTGGATGTACATGAGCAGGCACTGTGAGGGCTGTAGGTACATGACCAGGCACTGTGAGGGGCTGGGGCTACATGAACAGACAATGTGGGGGGCTGGAGGTACATGAACAGACAATGTGGGGGCTAGGGGTACATGAACAGACAATGTGGGGGGCTGGGGTACATGAACCGACACTGTGGGGGGCTGGGGGTGCATGCACAGACAATGTGGGGGGCTGGGGTACATGAACAGGCACTGCGAGGGCTGGAGGTACATGAACAGACAATGTGGGGGGCTGGGGTACATGAACAGGCACTGCGAGGGCTGGAGGTACATGCACAGGCACTTTGATGGGCTGGAGGTACATGACCAGGCACTGTGGGGGGGGGCTGGGGTACACGAACAGGCACGGTGAGGGGCTGGAGGTACATGAACAGACGGTGTGAGGGGCTGGAGGTACATGAACAGACAGTGTGGGGGTCTGTGGTACATGAAAAGGTACTGTGAGGGACTGGAGGTACATGAACAGGCACTTTGAGGGGCTGGAGGTACATCAATAGACAATGTGGGGGCTGGGGTACATGAACAGGCACTGTGAGAGGCTGGAGGTACATGAACCGCCAATGTGGGGGCTGGAGATACATGACCAGGCACTGTGAGTGGCTGGGGGTACATGAACAGGCACTGTGGGGGTCTGGGAGTATATAAACGGGCACTGTGAGGGACTGGAGGTACATGAACAGGCACTGTGAGGGGCTGGAGGTACATGAACAGGCACTGTGGGGATCTGGGGGTACATAAACAGGCACTTTGAGGGGCTGGAGGTACATGAACCGACAATGTGGGGGGCTGGAGGTACATGAACAGGCACCGTGAGGGGTTGGAGGTACAAGAACAGGCACCGTGGGGGGCTGAAGGGACATGAACAGGCACTGTGAGGGGCTGCAGGTAAGTGAGCAGGCACTGTGAGGGGCTGGAGGGACATGAACAGGCAGTGCGAGGGGCTGGGGGTACATTAACAGGCACTGCGATTGGCTGGGGGTTCATGAACAGGCACTGTGAGGGCTGTAGGTACATGACCAGGCACTGTGAGGGGCTGGGGGTACATGAACAGACAATGTGGGGGGCTGGAGGTACATGAACAGACAATGTGGGGGCTGGGGGTACATGAACAGACAATGTGGGGGGCTGAGGTACATGAACCGACACTGTGGGGGGCTGGGGGTGCATGAACAGGCACTGTGAGGGGCTGGAGGTACATGAACCGACACTGTGAGGGGCTGGAGGTACATGAACAGACAATGTGGGGGGCTGGGGTACATGAACAGGCACTGCGAGGGCTGAAGGTACATGAACAGACAATATGGGGGGCTGGGGTACATGAACAGGCACTGCGAGGGCTGGAGGTACATGCACAGGCACTTTGATGGGCTGGAGGTACACGACCAGGCACTGTGGGGGGGCTGGGGTACATGAACAGGCACTGTGAGGGGCTGGAGGTACATGAACAGACAGTGTGGTGGGGCTGGGGTACATGAACAGGCACTGTGAGGGGCTGTGGGTACATGAACAGGCACCGTGATGGGCTGGAGGTACATGAACAGGCACTGTGGGGGGCTGGGGGTGCATGAACAGGCGCTGTGAGGGGCTGTGGGTACATGAACAGGCACTGTGAGGGGCTGGAGGTACATGAACAGACAGTGTGGGGGTCTGTGGTACATGAACTGGCACTGTGAGGGACTGGAGGTACATGAACAGGCACTTTGAGGGGCTGGAGGTACATCAATAGACAATGTGGGGGGCTGGGGTACATGAACAGGCACTGTGAGAGGCTGGAGGTACATGAACCGCCAATGTGGGGGCTGGAGGTACATGACCAGGCACTGAGAGTGGCTGGAGGTTCATGACCAGGCACTGTGAGGGGCTGGGGGTACATAAACGGGCACTGTGAGGGGCTGGAGGTACATGAACAGACGGTGTGAGGGGGGGCTGGGGTACATGAACAGGCACTGTGAGGGGCTGGAGGTACATGAACAGACGGTGTGAGGGGCTGGGGTACATGAACAGACACTGTAGTGGGCTTGGGGTGCATGAACAGGCACTGTGAGGGGCTGTGGGTACATGACCAGGCACTGTGAGGGGCTGGAGGTACATGAACCGACACTGTGGGGGGCTGGGGTACATGAACAAGCACTGTGAGGGGCTGGAGGTACATGAACAGGCACTGTGAGGGGCTGGGGGTGCATGAACAGGCACTGTGAGGGGCTGTGGGTACATGAACAGGCACTGTGATGGGCTGGAGGTACATGCACAGGCACTGTGGGGGGCTGGGGGTGCATGAACAGGCACTGTGATGGGCTGTGGGTACATGAACAGGCACTGTGAGGGGCTGGAGGTACATGAACAGACAGTGTGGGGGTCTGGAGGTACATCAATAGACAATGTGGGGGGCTGGGGTACATGAACAGGCACTGTGGGGGTCTGGGGGTACATAAACAGGCACTTTGAGGGGCTGGAGGTACATGAACCGACAATGTGGGGGGCTGGAGGTACATGAACAGGCACCGTGAGGGGCTGGAGGTACAAGAACAGGCACCGTGGGGGGCTGAAGGGACATGAACAGGCACTGTGAGGGACTGGGGGTACATAAACGGGCACTGTGAGGGGCTGGAGGTACATGACCAGGCACTGTGAGGGGCTGGGGTACATAAACGGGCACTGTGAGGGGCTGGAGGTAAATATACAGACGGTGTGAGGGGGGGCTGGGGTACATGAACAGGCACTGTGAGGGGCTGGAGGTACATGACCAGACAGTGTGGGGGGGGCTGGGGTACATGAACAAGCACTGTGAGGGGCTGGAGGTACATGAACAGGCACTGTGAGGGCCTGGGGGTGCATGAACAGGCGCTGTGAGGGGCTGTGGGTACATGAACAGGCACTGTGATGGGCTGGAGGTACATGAACAGGCACTGTGGGGGGGCTGGGGGTGCATGAACAGGCACTGTGAGGGGCTGTGGGTACATGAACAGGCACTGTGAGGGGCTGGAGGTACATGAACAGACAGTGTGGGGGTCTGTGGTACATGAACAGGCACTGTGAGGGACTGGAGGTACATGAACAGGCACTTTGAGGGGCTGGAGGTACATCAATAGACAATGTGGGGGGCTGGGGTACATGAACAGGCACTGTGAGAGGCTGGAGGTACATGAACCGCCAATGTCGGGGCTGGAGGTAAGTGACCAGGCACTGTGAGTGGCTGGAGGTACATGAACAGGCACTGTGGGGGTCTGGGAGTATATAAACGGGCACTGTGAGGGACTGGAGGTACATGAACAGGCACTGTGAGGGGCTGAAGGTACATGAACAGGCACTGTGAGGGGCTGGAGGTACATGAACAGGCACTGTGGGGATCTGGGGGTACATAAACAGGCACTTTGAGGGGCTGGAGGTACATGAACCGACAATGTGGGGGGCTGTAGGTACATGAACAGGCACCGTGAGGGGCTGGAGGTACAAGAACAGGCACCGTGGGGGGCTGAAGGGACATGAACAGGCACTGTGAGGGGCTGCAGGTAAGTGAGCAGGCACTTTGAGGGTCTGGAGGGACATGAACAGGCAGCGCGAGGAACTGGGGGTACATTAACAGGCACTGCGATTGGCTGGGGGTTCATGAACAGGCACTGTGAGGAGCTGGATGTACATGGGCAGGCACTGTGAGGGCTGTAGGTACATGACCAGGCACTGTGAGGGGCTGGGGGTACATGAACAGACAATGTGGGGGGCTGGAGGTACATGAACAGACAATGTGGGGGCTGGGGGTACATGAACAGACAATGTGGGGGGCTGGGGTACATGAACCGACACTGTGGGGGGCTGGGGGTGCATGAACAGGCACTGTGAGGGGCTGGAGGTACATGAACCGACACTGTGAGGGGCTGGAGGTACATGAACAGACAATGTGGGGGGCTGGGGTACATGAACAGGCACTGCGAGGGCTGGAGGTACATGAACAGACAATGTGGGGGGCTGGGGTACATGAACAGGCACTGCGAGGGCTGGAGGTACATGAACAGACAATGTGGGGGGCTGGGGTACATGAAAAGGCACTGCGAGGGCTGGAGGTACATGCACAGGCACTTTGATCGGCTGGAGGTACATGACCAGGCACTGTGGGGGGGGCTGGGGTACATGAACAGGCACGATGAGGGGCTGGAGGTACAAAAACGGACGGTGTGAGGGGCTGGGGTACATGAACAGACACTGTGGTGGGCTTGGGGTGCATGAACAGGCACTGTGAGGGGCTGTGGGTACATGAACAGGCACTGTGAGGGGCTGGAGGTACATGAACCGACACTGTGGGGGGCTGGAGGTACATGAACAGGCACTGTGAGGGGCTGGAGGTTCATGAACAGGCACTGTGAGGAGCTGGAGGTACATGAACAGGCACTGTGAGGGGCTGGAGGTACATGACCAGGCACTGTGAGGGGCTGGGGGTAAATAAACGGGCACTGCGAGGGGCTGGAGGTACATGAACAGACACTGTGGGGGGCTGGGGGTGCATGAACATGCACTGTGAGGGGCTGGGGGTACATGAACAGGCACTGTGAGGGGCTGGAGGTACATGAACCGACAATGTGGGGGGCTGGGGCTGCATGAACAGGCCCTGTGAGGGGCTGGAGATACATGAACAGGCACTGTGAGGGGCTGGAGGTACATGAACCGACAATGTGGGGGCTGGAGGTACATGAACAGGCACTGTGAGGGGCTGGAGGTACATGAACAGGCACTGTGAGGGGCTGGAGGTTCATGAACAGACAATGTGGGGGGCTGGGGTACATGACCAGGCACTGTGAGGGGCTGGGGTACATAAACAGGCACTGTGAGGGGCTGGAGGTACATGAACAGACAATGTGGGGGCTGGGGTACATGAACAGACGGTGTGAGGGGCTGGAGGTTCATGACCAGGCACTGTGGTGGTCTGGGGGTATATAAACAGGCACTGTGAGGGGCTGGAGGTACATGAACAGGCACTGTGAGGGGCTGGAGGTACATGAACAGGCACTGTGAGGGGCTGGAAGTACATGCACATGCCCTTTGATGGGCTGGAGGTACATGAACAGACAATGTGAGGGGCTGGAGGTACATGTACAGGCACTCTGAGGGGCTGGGGTACATGAACAGGCACAGTGAGGGACTGGAGCTACATGAAAAGGCACTGTGGGGGGCTGAAGGTACATGAACATGCACTGTGAGGGCTGGGGTACATGAACAGGCACTGTGAGGGACTGGAGCTACATGAAAAGGCACTGTGGGGGGCTGAAGGTACATGAACAGGCACTGTCAGGGACTGCAGCTACATGAACAGGCACTGTGAGGGGCTTGAGGTACATGAACAGGCACTGTGGGGGTCTGGAGGTACATGAACAGGCACTGTGAGGGGCTGGAGGTACATGAACAGGCACTGTGAGGGCTGGAGGTACATGAACAGGCACTGTGAGGGACTGGAGCTACATGAAAAAGCACTGTGGGGGGCTGAAGGTACATGAACAGGCACTGTCAGAGACTGGAGCTACATGAACAGGCACTGTGAGGGGCTGGAGGTACATGAACAGTCACTGTGGGGGTCGGGGGTACATGAACAGCCACTACGAGGGGCTGGAGGTAAATGAACAGGCACTGTGAGAGCTGGAGGTACATGAACAAGCACTGTGAGGGCTAGAGGTACATGAACAGGCACTGTGAGGGGCTGGAGGTACATGAACAGGCACTGTGAGGGCTGGAGGTACATGAACAGGCACTGTGAGGGACTGGAGCTACATGAAAAGGCACTGTGGGGGGCTGAAGGTACATGAACAGGCACTGTCAGGGACTGGAGCTACATGAACAGGCACTGTGAGGGGCTGGAGGTACATGCACAGGCACTTTGATGGGCTGGAGGTACATGAACAGACAATGTGAGGGGCTGGAGGTACATGTACAGGCACTGTGAGTGGCTGGGGTACATGAACAGGCACAGTGAGGGACTGGAGCTACATGAAAAGGCACTGTGGGGGGCTGAAGGTACATGAACAGGCACTGTGAGGGGCTGGAGGTACATGAACAGGCACTGTGAGGGCTGGAGGTACATGACCAGGCACTGTGAGGGACTGGAGCTACATGAAAAGCACTGTGGGGGGCTGAAGGTACATGAACAGGCACTGTCAGAGACTGGAGCTACATGAACAGGCACTGTGAGGGGCTGGAGGTACATGAACAGGCACTGTGGGGGTCGGGGGTACATGAACAGCCACTACGAGGGGCTGGAGGTACATGAACAGGCACTGTGAGGGCTGGAGGTACATGAACAAGCACTGTGAGGGCTGGAGGTACATGAACAGGCACTGTGAGGGGCTGGAGGTACATGAACAGGCACTGTGAGGGCTGGAGGTACATGAACTGACACAGTGAGGGGCTGGGGTACATGAACAGGTGCTGTGAGGGGCTGGAGGTACATGAACAGGCACTGTGAGGGGCTGGAGGTACATGAACAGGCACTGTGAGGGCTGGAGGTACATGAACAGGCACTGTGAGGGACTGGAGCTACATGAAAAGGCACTGTGGGGGGGCTGAAGGTACATGAACAGGCACTGTCAGGGACTGGAGCTACATGAACAGGCACTGTGAGGGGCTGGAGGTACATTAACAGGCACTGTGAGAGCTGGAGGTACATGAACAGGCACTGTGAGGGGCTGGAGGTACATGAACAGGCACTATGAGGGCTGGAGGTACATGAACTGACACTGTGAGGGGCTGGGGTACATGAACAGGCACTGTGAGGGACTGGAGCTACATGAAAAGGCACTGTGGGGGCTGAAGGTACATGAACAGGCACTGTGAGGGGCTGGAGGTACATTAACAGGCACTGTGAGAGCTGGAGGTACATGAACAGGCACTGTGAGGGGCTGGAGGTACATGAACAGGCACTATGAGGGCTGGAGGTACATGAACTGACACTGTGAGGGGCTGGGGTACATGAACAGGCACTGTGAGGGACTGGAGCTACATGAAAAGGCACTGTGGGGGCTGAAGGTACATGAACAGGCACTGTCAGGGACTGCAGCTACATGAACAGGCACTGTGAGGGGCTGGAGGTACATGAACAGGCACTGTGGGGGGCTGGAGGTACATGAACGGGCACTGTGAGGGGCTGGAGGTACATGAACAGGCACTGTGAGGGACTGGAGCTACACGAAAAAGCACTGTGGAGTCTGAAGGTACATGAACAGGCACTGTCAGAGACTGGAGCTACATGAACAGGCACTGTGAGGGGCTGGAGGTACATGAACAGGCACTGTGGGGGTCGGGGTACATGAACAGCCACTACGAGGGGCTGGAGGTACATGAACAGGATCTGTGAGGGCTGGAGGTACATGAACAAGCACTGTGAGGGCTGGAGGTACATGAACAGGCACTGTGAGGGGCTGGAGGTACATGAACAGGCACTGTGAGGGCTGGAGGTACATGAACTGACACTGTGAGGGGCTGGGGTACATGAACAGGCACTGTGAGGGGCTGGAGGTACATGAACAGGCACTGTGAGGGGCTAGAGGTACATGAACAGGCACTGTAAGGGCTGGAGGTACATGAACAGGCACTGTGATGGACTGGAGCTACATGAAAAGGCACTGTGGAGGGCTGAAGGTACATGAACAGGCACTGTCAGGGACTGGAGCTACATGAACAGGCACTGTGAGGGGCTGGAGGTACATGAACAGGCACTGTGAGGGGCTGGAGGTACATGAACAGACAATGTGGGGGGCTGGGGTACATGACCAGGCACTGTGAGGGGCTGGGGTACATAAACAGGCACTGTGAGGGGCTGGAGGTACATGAACAGACAATGTGGGGGCTGGGGTACATGAACAGACGGTGTGAGGGGCTGGAGGTTCATGACCAGGCACTGTGGTGGTCTGGGGGTATATAAACAGGCACTGTGAGGGGCTGGAGGTACATGAACAGGCACTGTGAGGGGCTGGAGGTACATGAACAGGCACTGTGAGGGGCTGGAAGTACATGCACATGCCCTTTGATGGGCTGGAGGTACATGAACAGACAATGTGAGGGGCTGGAGGTACATGTACAGGCACTCTGAGGGGCTGGGGTACATGAACAGGCACAGTGAGGGACTGGAGCTACATGAAAAGGCACTGTGGGGGGCTGAAGGTACATGAACAGGCACTGTGAGGGCTGGGGTACATGAACAGGCACTGTGAGGGACTGGAGCTACATGAAAAGGCACTGTGGGGGGCTGAAGGTACATGAACAGGCACTGTCAGGGACTGCAGCTACATGAACAGGCACTGTGAGGGGCTGGAGGTACATGAACAGGCACTGTGGGGGTCTGGAGGTACATGAACAGGCACTGTGAGGGGCTGGAGGTACATGAACAGGCACTGTGAGGGGCTGGAGGTACATGAACAGGCACTGTGAGGGGCTGGAGGTACATGAACAGACAATGTGGGGGGCTGGGGTACATGACCAGGCACTGTGAGGGGCTGGGGTACATAAACAGGCACTGTGAGGGGCTGGAGGTACATGAACAGACAATGTGGGGGCTGGGGTACATGAACAGACGGTGTGAGGGGCTGGAGGTTCATGACCAGGCACTGTGGTGGTCTGGGGGTATATAAACAGGCACTGTGAGGGGCTGGAGGTACATGAACAGGCACTGTGAGGGGCTGGAGGTACATGAACAGGCACTGTGAGGGGCTGGAAGTACATGCACATGCCCTTTGATGGGCTGGAGGTACATGAACAGACAATGTGAGGGGCTGGAGGTACATGTACAGGCACTCTGAGGGGCTGGGGTACATGAACAGGCACAGTGAGGGACTGGAGCTACATGAAAAGGCACTGTGGGGGGCTGAAGGTACATGAACAGGCACTGTGAGGGCTGGGGTACATGAACAGGCACTGTGAGGGACTGGAGCTACATGAAAAGGCACTGTGGGGGGCTGAAGGTACATGAACAGGCACTGTCAGGGACTGCAGCTACATGAACAGGCACTGTGAGGGGCTGGAGGTACATGAACAGGCACTGTCAGAGACTGGAGCTACATGAACAGGCACTGTGAGGGGCTGGAGGTACATGAACAGTCACTGTGGGGGTCGGGGGTACATGAACAGCCACTACGAGGGGCTGGAGGTAAATGAACAGGCACTGTGAGAGCTGGAGGTACATGAACAAGCACTGTGAGGGCTGGAGGTACATGAACAGGCACTGTGAGGGGCTGGAGGTACATGAACAGGCACTGTGAGGGCTGGAGGTACATGAACAGGCACTGTGAGGGACTGGAGCTACATGAAAAGGCACTGTGGGGGGCTGAAGGTACATGAACAGGCACTGTCAGGGACTGGAGCTACATGAACAGGCACTGTGAGGGGCTGGAGGTACATGCACAGGCACTTTGATGGGCTGGAGGTACATGAACAGACAATGTGAGGGGCTGGAGGTACATGTACAGGCACTGTGAGTGGCTGGGGTACATGAACAGGCACAGTGAGGGACTGGAGCTACATGAAAAGGCACTCTGGGGGGCTGAAGGTACATGAACAGGCACTGTGAGGGGCTGGAGGTACATGAACAGGCACTGTGAGGGCTGGAGGTGCATGACCAGGCACTGTGAGGGACTGGAGCTACATGAAAAGCACTGTGGGGGGCTGAAGGTACATGAACAGGCACTGTCAGAGACTGGAGCTACATGAACAGGCACTGTGAGGGGCTGGAGGTACATGAACAGGCACTGTGGGGGTCGGGGGTACATGAACAGCCACTACGAGGGGCTGGAGGTACATGAACAGGCACTGTGAGGGCTGGAGGTACATGAACAAGCACTGTGAGGGCTGGAGGTACATGAACAGGCACTGTGAGGGGCTGGAGGTACATGAACAGGCACTGTGAGGGCTGGAGGTACATGAACTGACACTGTGAGGGGCTGGGGTACATGAACAGGTGCTGTGAGGGGCTGGAGGTACATGAACGGGCACTGTGAGGGGCTGGAGGTACATGAACAGGCACTGTGAGGGCTGGAGGTACATGAACAGGCACTGTGAGGGACTGGAGCTACATGAAAAGGCACTGTGGGGGGCTGAAGGTACATGAACAGGCACTGTCAGGGACTGGAGCTACATGAACAGGCACTGTGAGGGGCTGGAGGTACATTAACAAGCACTGTGAGAGCTGGAGGTACATGAACAGGCACTGTGCGGGGCTGGAGGTACATGAACAGGCACTATGAGGGCTGGAGGTACATGAACTGACACTGTGAGGGGCTGGGGTACATGAACAGGCACTGTGAGGGACTGGAGCTACATGAAAAGGCACTGTGGGGGCTGAAGGTACATGAACAGGCAATGTGAGGGGCTGGAGGTACATTAACAGGCACTGTGAGAGCTGGAGGTACATGAACAGGCACTGTGAGGGGCTGGAGGTACATGAACAGGCACTATGAGGGCTGGAGGTACATGAACTGACACTGTGAGGGGCTGGGGTACATGAACAGGCACTGTGAGGGACTGGAGCTACATGAAAAGGCACTGTGGGGGCTGAAGGTACATGAACAGGCACTGTCAGGGACTGCAGCTACATGAACAGGCACTGTGAGGGGCTGGAGGTACATGAACAGGCACTGTGGGGGGCTGGAGGTACATGAACGGGCACTGTGAGGGGCTGGAGGTACATGAACAGGCACTGTGAGGGACTGGAGCTACACGAAAAAGCACTGTGGAGTCTGAAGGTACATGAACAGGCACTGTCAGAGACTGGAGCTACATGAACAGGCACTGTGAGGGGCTGGAGGTACATGAACAGGCACTGTGGGGGTCGGGGTACATGAACAGCCACTACGAGGGGCTGGAGGTACATGAACAGGCACTGTGAGGGCTGGAGGTACATGAACAAGCACTGTGAGGGCTGGAGGTACATGAACAGGCACTGTGAGGGGCTGGAGGTACATGAACAGGCACTGTGAGGGCTGGAGGTACATGAACTGACACTGTGAGGGGCTGGGGTACATGAACAGGCACTGTGAGGGGCTGGAGGTACATGAACAGGCACTGTGAGGGGCTAGAGGTACATGAACAGGCACTGTAAGGGCTGGAGGTACATGAACAGGCACTGTGATGGACTGGAGCTACATGAAAAGGCACAGTGGAGGGCTGAAGGTACATGAACAGGCACTGTCAGGGACTGGAGCTACATGAACAGGCACTGTGAGGGGCTGGAGGTACATTAACAGGCACTGTGAGAGCTGGAGGTACATGAACAGGCACTGTGAGGGGCTGGAGGTACATGAACAGGCACTGTGAGGGCTGGACGTACATGAACTGACACTGTGAGGGGCTGGGGTACATGAACAGGCACTGTGAGGGCTGGAGGTACATGAACAGGCACTGTGAGGGGCTGGAGGTACATGAACTGACACTGTGAGGGGCTGGAGGTACATGATCAGACAGTGTGGGGGTCTGTGGTACATGAACAGGCACTGTGAGGGACTGGAGGTACATGAACAGGCACTTTGAGGGGCTGGAGGTACATCAATAGACAATGTGGGGGGCTGGGGTACATGAACAGGCACTGTGAGAGGCTGGATGTAAATGAACCGCCAATGTGGGGTCTGGAGGTACATGACCAGGCACTGGGAGTGGCTGGGGGTACATGAACAGGCACTGTGGGGGTCTGGGAGTATATAAACGGGCACTGTCAGGGACTGGAGGTACATGAACAGGCACTGTGAGGGGCTGAAGGTACATGAACAGGCACTGTGAGGGGCTGGAGGTACATGAACAGGCACTGTGGGGATCTGGGGGTACATAAACAGGCACTTTGAGGGGCTGGATGTACATGTACCGACAATGTGGGGGGCTGGAGGTACATGAACAGGCACCGTGAGGGGCTGGAGGTACAAGAACAGGCACCGTGGGGGGCTGAAGGGACATGAACAGGCACTGTGAGGGGCTGCAGGTAAGTGAGCAGGCACTGTGAGGGGCTGGAGGGACATGAACAGGCAGTGCGAGGGGCTGGGGGTACATTAACAGGCACTGCGATTGGCTGGGGGTTCATGAACAGGCACTGTGAGGAGCTGGATGTACATGAGCAGGCACTGTGAGGGCTGTAGGTACATGACCAGGCACTGTGAGGGGCTGGGGCTACATGAACAGACAATGTGGGGGGCTGGAGGTACATGAACAGACAATGTGGGGGCTAGGGGTACATGAACAGACAATGTGGGGGGCTGGGGTACATGAACCGACACTGTGGGGGGCTGGGGGTGCATGCACAGACAATGTGGGGGGCTGGGGTACATGAACAGGCACTGCGAGGGCTGGAGGTACATGAACAGACAATGTGGGGGGCTGGGGTACATGAACAGGCACTGCGAGGGCTGGAGGTACATGCACAGGCACTTTGATGGGCTGGAGGTACATGACCAGGCACTGTGGGGGGGGGCTGGGGTACACGAACAGGCACGGTGAGGGGCTGGAGGTACATGAACAGACGGTGTGAGGGGCTGTGGGTACATGAACAGGCACTGTGAGGGGCTGGAGGTACATGAACAGACAGTGTGGGGGTCTGTGGTACATGAAAAGGTACTGTGAGGGACTGGAGGTACATGAACAGGCACTTTGAGGGGCTGGAGGTACATCAATAGACAATGTGGGGGGCTGGGGTACATGAACAGGCACTGTGAGAGGCTGGAGGTACATGAACCGCCAATGTGGGGGCTGGAGGTACATGACCAGGCACTGTGAGTGGCTGGGGGTACATGAACAGGCACTGTGGGGGTCTGGGAGTATATAAACGGGCACTGTGAGGGACTGGAGGTACATGAACAGGCACTGTGAGGGGCTGGAGGTACATGAACAGGCACTGTGGGGATCTGGGGGTACATAAACAGGCACTTTGAGGGGCTGGAGGTACATGAACCGACAATGTGGGGGGCTGGAGGTACATGAACAGGCACCATGAGGGGTTGGAGGTACAAGAACAGGCACCGTGGGGGGCTGAAGGGACATGAACAGGCACTGTGAGGGGCTGCAGGTAAGTGAGCAGGCACTGTGAGGGGCTGGAGGGACATGAACAGGCAGTGCGAGGGGCTGGGGGTACATTAACAGGCACTGCGATTGGCTGGGGGTTCATGAACAGGCACTGTGAGGGCTGTAGGTACATGACCAGGCACTGTGAGGGGCTGGGGGTACATGAACAGACAATGTGGGGGGCTGGAGGTACATGAACAGACAATGTGGGGGCTGGGGGTACATGAACAGACAATGTGGGGGGCTGAGGTACATGAACCGACACTGTGGGGGGCTGGGGGTGCATGAACAGGCACTGTGAGGGGCTGGAGGTACATGAACCGACACTGTGAGGGGCTGGAGGTACATGAACAGACAATGTGGGGGGCTGGGGTACATGAACAGGCACTGCGAGGGCTGAAGGTACATGAACAGACAATATGGGGGGCTGGGGTACATGAACAGGCACTGCGAGGGCTGGAGGTACATGCACAGGCACTTTGATGGGCTGGAGGTACACGACCAGGCACTGTGGGGGGGCTGGGGTACATGAACAGGCACTGTGAGGGGCTGGAGGTACATGAACAGACAGTGTGGTGGGGCTGGGGTACATGAACAAGCACTGTGAGGGGCTGGAGGTACATGAACAGGCACTGTGAGGGGCTGGGGTGCATGAACAGGCACTGTGAGGGGCTGTGGGTACATGAACAGGCACCGTGATGGGCTGGAGGTACATGAACAGGCACTGTGGGGGGCTGGGGGTGCATGAACAGGCGCTGTGAGGGGCTGTGGGTACATGAACAGGCACTGTGAGGGGCTGGAGGTACATGAACAGACAGTGTGGGGGTCTGTGGTACATGAACAGGCACTGTGAGGGACTGGAGGTACATGAACAGGCACTTTGAGGGGCTGGAGGTACATCAATAGACAATGTGGGGGGCTGGGGTACATGAACAGGCACTGTGAGAGGCTGGAGGTACATGAACCGCCAATGTGGGGGCTGGAGGTACATGACCAGGCACTGAGAGTGGCTGGAGGTTCATGACCAGGCACTGTGAGGGGCTGGGGGTACATAAACGGGCACTGTGAGGGGCTGGAGGTACATGAACAGACGGTGTGAGGGGGGGCTGGGGTACATGAACAGGCACTGTGAGGGGCTGGAGGTACATGAACAGACGGTGTGAGGGGCTGGGGTACATGAACAGACACTGTAGTGGGCTTGGGGTGCATGAACAGGCACTGTGAGGGGCTGTGGGTACATGACCAGGCACTGTGAGGGGCTGGAGGTACATGAACCGACACTGTGGGGGGCTGGGGTACATGAACAAGCACTGTGAGGGGCTGGAGGTACATGAACAGGCACTGTGAGGGGCTGGGGGTGCATGAACAGGCACTGTGAGGGGCTGTGGGTACATGAACAGGCACTGTGATGGGCTGGAGGTACATGCACAGGCACTGTGGGGGGCTGGGGGTGCATGAACAGGCACTGTGATGGGCTGTGGGTACATGAACAGGCACTGTGAGGGGCTGGAGGTACATGAACAGACAGTGTGGGGGTCTGGAGGTACATCAATAGACAATGTGGGGGGCTGGGGTACATGAACAGGCACTGTGGGGGTCTGGGGGTACATAAACAGGCACTTTGAGGGGCTGGAGGTACATGAACCGACAATGTGGGGGGCTGGAGGTACATGAACAGGCACCGTGAGGGGCTGGAGGTACAAGAACAGGCACCGTGGGGGGCTGAAGGGACATGAACAGGCACTGTGAGGGACTGGGGGTACATAAACGGGCACTGTGAGGGGCTGGAGGTACATGACCAGGCACTGTGAGGGGCTGGGGTACATAAACGGGCACTGTGAGGGGCTGGAGGTAAATATACAGACGGTGTGAGGGGGGGCTGGGGTACATGAACAGGCACTGTGAGGGGCTGGAGGTACATGACCAGACAGTGTGGGGGGGGCTGGGGTACATGAACAAGCACTGTGAGGGGCTGGAGGTACATGAACAGGCACTGTGAGGGCCTGGGGGTGCATGAACAGGCGCTGTGAGGGGCTGTGGGTACATGAACAGGCACTGTGATGGGCTGGAGGTACATGAACAGGCACTGTGGGGGGGCTGGGGGTGCATGAACAGGCACTGTGAGGGGCTGTGGGTACATGAACAGGCACTGTGAGGGGCTGGAGGGACATGAACAGACAGTGTGGGGGTCTGTGGTACATGAACAGGCACTGTGAGGGACTGGAGGTACATGAACAGGCACTTTGAGGGGCTGGAGGTACATCAATAGACAATGTGGGGGGCTGGGGTACATGAACAGGCACTGTGAGAGGCTGGAGGTACATGAACCGCCAATGTCGGGGCTGGAGGTAAGTGACCAGGCACTGTGAGTGGCTGGAGGTACATGAACAGGCACTGTGGGGGTCTGGGAGTATATAAACGGGCACTGTGAGGGACTGGAGGTACATGAACAGGCACTGTGAGGGGCTGAAGGTACATGAACAGGCACTGTGAGGGGCTGGAGGTACATGAACAGGCACTGTGGGGATCTGGGGGTACATAAACAGGCACTTTGAGGGGCTGGAGGTACATGAACCGACAATGTGGGGGGCTGTAGGTACATGAACAGGCACCGTGAGGGGCTGGAGGTACAAGAACAGGCACCGTGGGGGGCTGAAGGGACATGAACAGGCACTGTGAGGGGCTGCAGGTAAGTGAGCAGGCACTTTGAGGGTCTGGAGGGACATGAACAGGCAGCGCGAGGAACTGGGGGTACATTAACAGGCACTGCGATTGGCTGGGGGTTCATGAACAGGCACTGTGAGGAGCTGGATGTACATGGGCAGGCACTGTGAGGGCTGTAGGTACATGACCAGGCACTGTGAGGGGCTGGGGGTACATGAACAGACAATGTGGGGGGCTGGAGGTACATGAACAGACAATGTGGGGGCTGGGGGTACATGAACAGACAATGTGGGGGGCTGGGGTACATGAACCGACACTGTGGGGGGCTGGGGGTGCATGAACAGGCACTGTGAGGGGCTGGAGGTACATGAACCGACACTGTGAGGGGCTGGAGGTACATGAACAGACAATGTGGGGGGCTGGGGTACATGAACAGGCACTGCGAGGGCTGGAGGTACATGAACAGACAATGTGGGGGGCTGGGGTACATGAACAGGCACTGCGAGGGCTGGAGGTACATGAACAGACAATGTGGGGGGCTGGGGTACATGAAAAGGCACTGCGAGGGCTGGAGGTACATGCACAGGCACTTTGATCGGCTGGAGGTACATGACCAGGCACTGTGGGGAGGGCTGGGGTACATGAACAGGCACGATGAGGGGCTGGAGGTACAAAAACGGACGGTGTGAGGGGCTGGGGTACATGAACAGACACTGTGGTGGGCTTGGGGTGCATGAACAGGCACTGTGAGGGGCTGTGGGTACATGAACAGGCACTGTGAGGGGCTGGAGGTACATGAACCGACACTGTGAGGGGCTGGAGGTACATGAACAGGCACTGTGAGGGGCTGGAGGTTCATGAACAGGCACTGTGAGGAGCTGGAGGTACATGAACAGGCACTGTGAGGGGCTGGAGGTACATGACCAGGCACTGTGAGGGGCTGGGGGTAAATAAACGGGCACTGCGAGGGGCTGGAGGTACATGAACAGACACTGTGGGGGGCTGGGGGTGCATGAACATGCACTGTGAGGGGCTGGGGGTACATGAACAGGCACTTGAGGGGCTGGAGGTACATGAACCGACAATGTGGGGGGCTGGGGCTGCATGAACAGGCCCTGTGAGGGGCTGGAGATACATGAACAGGCACTGTGAGGGGCTGGAGGTACATGAACCGACAATGTGGGGGCTGGAGGTACATGAACAGGCACTGTGAGGGGCTGGAGGTACATGAACAGGCACTGTGAGGGGCTGGAGGTTCATGAACAGACAATGTGGGGGGCTGGGGTACATGACCAGGCACTGTGAGGGGCTGGGGTACATAAACAGGCACTGTGAGGGGCTGGAGGTACATGAACAGACAATGTGGGGGCTGGGGTACATGAACAGACGGTGTGAGGGGCTGGAGGTTCATGACCAGGCACTGTGGTGGTCTGGGGGTATATAAACAGGCACTGTGAGGGGCTGGAGGTACATGAACAGGCACTGTGAGGGGCTGGAGGTACATGAACAGGCACTGTGAGGGGCTGGAAGTACATGCACATGCCCTTTGATGGGCTGGAGGTACATGAACAGACAATGTGAGGGGCTGGAGGTACATGTACAGGCACTCTGAGGGGCTGGGGTACATGAACAGGCACAGTGAGGGACTGGAGCTACATGAAAAGGCACTGTGGGGGGCTGAAGGTACATGAACAGGCACTGTGAGGGCTGGGGTACATGAACAGGCACTGTGAGGGACTGGAGCTACATGAAAAGGCACTGTGGGGGGCTGAAGGTACATGAACAGGCACTGTCAGGGACTGCAGCTACATGAACAGGCACTGTGAGGGGCTGGAGGTACATGAACAGGCACTGTGGGGGTCTGGAGGTACATGAACAGGCACTGTGAGGGGCTGGAGGTACATGAACAGGCACTGTGAGGGCTGGAGGTACATGAACAGGCACTGTGAGGGACTGGAGCTACATGACAAAGCACTGTGGGGGGCTGAAGGTACATGAACAGGCACTGTCAGAGACTGGAGCTACATGAACAGGCACTGTGAGGGGCTGGAGGTACATGAACAGTCACTGTGGGGGTCGGGGGTACATGAACAGCCACTACGAGGGGCTGGAGGTAAATGAACAGGCACTGTGAGAGCTGGAGGTACATGAACAAGCACTGTGAGGGCTGGAGGTACATGAACAGGCACTGTGAGGGGCTGGAGGTACATGAACAGGCACTGTGAGGGCTGGAGGTACATGAACAGGCACTGTGAGGGACTGGAGCTACATGAAAAGGCACTGTGGGGGGCTGAAGGTACATGAACAGGCACTGTCAGGGACTGGAGCTACATGAACAGGCACTGTGAGGGGCTGGAGGTACATGCACAGGCACTTTGATGGGCTGGAGGTACATGAACAGACAATGTGAGGGGCTGGAGGTACATGTACAGGCACTGTGAGTGGCTGGGGTACATGAACAGGCACAGTGAGGGACTGGAGCTACATGAAAAGGCACTGTGGGGGGCTGAAGGTACATGAACAGGCACTGTCAGGGGCTGGAGGTACATGAACAGGCACTGTGAGGGCTGGAGGTACATGACCAGGCACTGTGAGGGACTGGAGCTACATGAAAAGCACTGTGGGGGGCTGAAGGTACATGAACAGGCACTGTCAGAGACTGGAGCTACATGAACAGGCACTGTGAGGGGCTGGAGGTACATGAACAGGCACTGTGGGGGTCGGGGGTACATGAACAGCCACTATGAGGGGCTGGAGGTACATGAACAGGCACTGTGAGGGCTGGAGGTACATGAACAAGCACTGTGAGGGCTGGAGGTACATGAACAGGCACTGTGAGGGGCTGGAGGTACATGAACAGGCACTGTGAGGGCTGGAGGTACATGAACTGACACTGTGAGGGGCTGGGGTACATGAACAGGTGCTGTGAGGGGCTGGAGGTACATGAACAGGCACTGTGAGGGGCTGGAGGTACATGAACAGGCACTGTGAGGGCTGGAGGTACATGAACAGGCACTGTGAGGGACTGGAGCTACATGAAAAGGCACTGTGGGGGGCTGAAGGTACATGAACAGGCACTGTCAGGGACTGGAGCTACATGAACAGGCACTGTGAGGGGCTGGAGGTACATTAACAGGCACTGTGAGAGCTGGAGGTACATGAACAGGCACTGTGAGGGGCTGGAGGTACATGAACAGGCACTATGAGGGCTGGAGGTACATGAACTGACACTGTGAGGGGCTGGGGTACATGAACAGGCACTGTGAGGGACTGGAGCTACATGAAAAGGCACTGTGGGGGCTGAAGGTACATGAACAGGCACTGTGAGGGGCTGGAGGTACATTAACAGGCACTGTGAGAGCTGGAGGTACATGAACAGGCACTGTGAGGGGCTGGAGGTACATGAACAGGCACTATGAGGGATGGAGGTACATGAACTGACACTGTGAGGGGCTGGGGTACATGAACAGGCACTATGAGGGACTGGAGCTACATGAAAAGGCACTGTGGGGGCTGAAGGTACATGAACAGGCACTGTCAGGGACTGCAGCTACATGAACAGGCACTGTGAGGGGCTGGAGGTACATGAACAGGCACTGTGGGGGGCTGGAGGTACATGAACGGGCACTGTGAGGGGCTGGAGGTACATGAACAGGCACTGTGAGGGACTGGAGCTACACGAAAAAGCACTGTGGAGTCTGAAGGTACATGAACAGGCACTGTCAGAGACTGGAGCTACATGAACAGGCACTGTGAGGGGCTGGAGGTACATGAACAGGCACTGTGGGGGTCGGGGTACATGAACAGCCACTACGAGGGGCTGGAGGTACATGAACAGGCACTGTGAGGGCTGGAGGTACATGAACAAGCACTGTGAGGGCTGGAGGTACATGAACAGGCACTGTGAGGGGCTGGAGGTACATGAACAGGCACTGTGAGGGCTGGAGGTACATGAACTGACACTGTGAGGGGCTGGGGTACATGAACAGGCACTGTGAGGGGCTGGAGGTACATGAACAGGCACTGTGAGGGGCTAGAGGTACATGAACAGGCACTGTAAGGGCTGGAGGTACATGAACAGGCACTGTGATGGACTGGAGCTACATGAAAAGGCACTGTGGAGGGCTGAAGGTACATGAACAGGCACTGTCAGGGACTGGAGCTACATGAACAGGCACTGTGAGGGGCTGGAGGTACATTAACAGGCACTGTGAGAGCTGGAGGTACATGAACAGGCACTGTGAGGGGCTGGAGGTACATGAACAGGCACTGTGAGGGCTGGACGTACATGAACTGACACTGTGAGGGGCTGGGGTACATGAACAGGCACTGTGAGGGCTGGAGGTACATGAACAGGCACTGTGAGGGGCTGGAGGTACATGAACAGGCACTGTGAGGGCTGGAGGTACATGAACAGGCACTGTGAGGGGCTGGAGGTACATGAACAGGCACTATGAGGGCTGGAGGTACATGGACTGACACTGTGAGGGGCTGGGGTACATGAACAGGCACTGTGAGGGCTGGAGGTACATGAACAGGCACTGTGAGGGGCTGGAGGTACATGAACAGGCACTGTGAGGGCTGGAGGTACATGAACAGGCACTGTGAGGGCTGGAGGTACATGGACTGACACTGTGAGGGGCTGGGGTACATGAACAGGCACTGTGAGGGCTGGAGGTACATGAACAGGCACTGTGAGGGGCTGGAGGTACATGAACAGGCACTGTGAGGGCTGGAGGTACATGAACAGGCACTGTGAGGGGCTGGAGGTACATGAACAGGCACTGTGAGGGACTGGAGGTACATGAACAGCCACTACGAGGGGCTAAAGGTACATGAACAGGCACTGTGAGGGCTGGAGGAACATGAACAAGCACTGTGAGGGCTGGAGGTACATGAACAGGCACTGTGAGGGGCTGGAGGTACATGAACAGGCACTGTGAGGGCTGGAGGTACATGAACTGACACTGTGAGGGGCTGGGGTACATGAACAGGCACTATGAGGGGCTGGAGGTACATGAACAGGCACCGCGAGGGGCTGGAGGTACAAGAACAGGCACCGTGGGGGGCTGAAGGGACATGAACAGGCACTGTGAGGGGCTGGAGGTAAGTGAACAGGCACTGTGAGGGGCTGAAGGGACATGAACAGGCAGTGCGAGGGGCTGGAGGTACATGAACTGACACTGTGAGGGGCTGAAGGTACATTAACAGACACTGTGAGAGGCTGGAGGTACATGAACAGGCACTGTGAGGGCTGGAGGTACATGAACAGGCACTGTGAGGGGCTGGAGGTACATGAACAGACACTGCGAGGGCTGGAGGTACATGAACTGACACTGTGAGGGGCTGGGGTACATGAACAGGCGCTGTGAGGGGCTGGAGGTACATGAACAGGCACTGTGAGGGGCTGGAGGTACATGAACAGGCACTGTGAGGGCTGGAGGTACATGAACAGGCACTGTGAGGGCTGGAGGTACATGAACAGGCACTGTGAGGGGCTGGAGGTACATGACCAGGCACTGTGAGGGGCTGGGGGTAAATAAACGGGCACTGCGAGGGGCTGGAGGTACATGAACAGACACTGTGGGGGGCTGGGGGTGCATGAACATGCACTGTGAGGGGCTGGGGATACATGAACAGGCACTTGAGGGGCTGGAGGTACATGAACCGACAATGTGGGGGGCTGGGGCTGCATGAACAGGCCCTGTGAGGGGCTGGAGATACATGAACAGGCACTGTGAGGGGCTGGAGGTACATGAACCGACAATGTGGGGGCTGGAGGTACATGAACAGGCACTGTGAGGGGCTGGAGGTACATGAACAGGCACTGTGAGGGGCTGGAGGTTCATGAACAGACAATGTGGGGGGCTGGGGTACATGACCAGGCACTGTGAGGGGCTGGGGTACATAAACAGGCACTGTGAGGGGCTGGAGGTACATGAACAGACAATGTGGGGGCTGGGGTACATGAACAGACGGTGTGAGGGGCTGGAGGTTCATGACCAGGCACTGTGGTGGTCTGGGGGTATATAAACAGGCACTGTGAGGGGCTGGAGGTACATGAACAGGCACTGTGAGGGGCTGGAGGTACATGAACAGGCACTGTGAGGGGCTGGAAATACATGCACATGCCCTTTGATGGGCTGGAGGTACATGAACAGACAATGTGAGGGGCTGGAGGTACATGTACAGGCACTCTGAGGGGCTGGGGTACATGAACAGGCACAGTGAGGGACTGGAGCTACATGAAAAGGCACTGTGGGGGGCTGAAGGTACATGAACAGGCACTGTGAGGGCTGGGGTACATGAACAGGCACTGTGAGGGACTGGAGCTACATGAAAAGGCACTGTGGGGGGCTGAAGGTACATGAACAGGCACTGTCAGGGACTGCAGCTACATGAACAGGCACTGTGAGGGGCTGGAGGTACATGAACAGGCACTGTGGGGGTCTGGAGGTACATGAACAGGCACTGTGAGGGGCTGGAGGTACATGAACAGGCACTGTGAGGGCTGGAGGTACATGAACAGGCACTGTGAGGGACTGGAGCTACATGAAAAAGCACTGTGGGGGGCTGAAGGTACATGAACAGGCACTGTCAGAGACTGGAGCTACATGAACAGGCACTGTGAGGGGCTGGAGGTACATGAACAGTCACTGTGGGGGTCGGGGGTACATGAACAGCCACTACGAGGGGCTGGAGGTAAATGAACAGGCACTGTGAGAGCTGGAGGTACATGAACAAGCACTGTGAGGGCTGGAGGTACATGAACAGGCACTGTGAGGGGCTGGAGGTACATGAACAGGCACTGTGAGGGCTGGAGGTACATGAACAGGCACTGTGAGGGACTGGAGCTACATGAAAAGGCACTGTGGGGGGCTGAAGGTACATGAACAGGCACTGTCAGGGACTGGAGCTACATGAACAGGCACTGTGAGGGGCTGGAGGTACATGCACAGGCACTTTGATGGGCTGGAGGTACATGAACAGACAATGTGAGGGGCTGGAGGTACATGTACAGGCACTGTGAGTGGCTGGGGTACATGAACAGGCACAGTGAGGGACTGGAGCTACATGAAAAGGCACTGTGGGGGGCTGAAGGTACATGAACAGGCACTGTCAGGGGCTGGAGGTACATGAACAGGCACTGTGAGGGCTGGAGGTACATGACCAGGCACTGTGAGGGACTGGAGCTACATGAAAAGCACTGTGGGGGGCTGAAGGTACATGAACAGGCACTGTCAGAGACTGGAGCTACATGAACAGGCACTGTGAGGGGCTGGAGGTACATGAACAGGCACTGTGGGGGTCGGGGGTACATGAACAGCCACTATGAGGGGCTGGAGGTACATGAACAGGCACTGTGAGGGCTGGAGGTACATGAACAAGCACTGTGAGGGCTGGAGGTACATGAACAGGCACTGTGAGGGGCTGGAGGTACATGAACAGGCACTGTGAGGGCTGGAGGTACATGAACTGACACTGTGAGGGGCTGGGGTACATGAACAGGTGCTGTGAGGGGCTGGAGGTACATGAACAGGCACTGTGAGGGGCTGGAGGTACATGAACAGGCACTGTGAGGGCTGGAGGTACATGAACAGGCACTGTGAGGGACTGGAGCTACATGAAAAGGCACTGTGGGGGGCTGAAGGTACATGAACAGGCACTGTCAGGGACTGGAGCTACATGAACAGGCACTGTGAGGGGCTGGAGGTACATTAACAGGCACTGTGAGAGCTGGAGGTACATGAACAGGCACTGTGAGGGGCTGGAGGTACATGAACAGGCACTATGAGGGCTGGAGGTACATGAACTGACACTGTGAGGGGCTGGGGTACATGAACAGGCACTGTGAGGGACTGGAGCTACATGAAAAGGCACTGTGGGGGCTGAAGGTACATGAACAGGCACTGTGAGGGGCTGGAGGTACATTAACAGGCACTGTGAGAGCTGGAGGTACATGAACAGGCACTGTGAGGGGCTGGAGGTACATGAACAGGCACTATGAGGGATGGAGGTACATGAACTGACACTGTGAGGGGCTGGGGTACATGAACAGGCACTATGAGGGACTGGAGCTACATGAAAAGGCACTGTGGGGGCTGAAGGTACATGAACAGGCACTGTCAGGGACTGCAGCTACATGAACAGGCACTGTGAGGGGCTGGAGGTACATGAACAGGCACTGTGAGGGGCTGGAGGTACATGAACAGGCACTGTGAGGGACTGGAGCTACACGAAAAAGCACTGTGGAGTCTGAAGGTACATGAACAGGCACTGTCAGAGACTGGAGCTACATGAACAGGCACTGTGAGGGGCTGGAGGTACATGAACAGGCACTGTGGGGGTCGGGGTACATGAACAGCCACTACGAGGGGCTGGAGGTACATGAACAGGCACTGTGAGGGCTGGAGGTACATGAACAAGCACTGTGAGGGCTGGAGGTACATGAACAGGCACTGTGAGGGGCTGGAGGTACATGAACAGGCACTGTGAGGGCTGGAGGTACATGAACTGACACTGTGAGGGGCTGGGGTACATGAACAGGCACTGTGAGGGGCTGGAGGTACATGAACAGGCACTGTGAGGGGCTAGAGGTACATGAACAGGCACTGTAAGGGCTGGAGGTACATGAACAGGCACTGTGATGGACTGGAGCTACATGAAAAGGCACTGTGGAGGGCTGAAGGTACATGAACAGGCACTGTCAGGGACTGGAGCTACATGAACAGGCACTGTGAGGGGCTGGAGGTACATTAACAGGCACTGTGAGAGCTGGAGGTACATGAACAGGCACTGTGAGGGGCTGGAGGTACATGAACAGGCACTGTGAGGGCTGGACGTACATGAACTGACACTGTGAGGGGCTGGGGTACATGAACAGGCACTGTGAGGGCTGGAGGTACATGAACAGGCACTGTGAGGGGCTGGAGGTACATGAACAGGCACTGTGAGGGCTGGAGGTACATGAACAGGCACTGTGAGGGGCTGGAGGTACATGAACAGGCACTATGAGGGCTGGAGGTACATGGACTGACACTGTGAGGGGCTGGGGTACATGAACAGGCACTGTGAGGGCTGGAGGTACATGAACAGGCACTGTGAGGGGCTGGAGGTACATGAACAGGCACTGTGAGGGCTGGAGGTACATGAACAGGCACTGTGAGGGCTGGAGGTACATGGACTGACACTGTGAGGGGCTGGGGTACATGAACAGGCACTGTGAGGGCTGGAGGTACATGAACAGGCACTGTGAGGGGCTGGAGGTACATGAACAGGCACTGTGAGGGCTGGAGGTACATGAACAGGCACTGTGAGGGGCTGGAGGTACATGAACAGGCACTGTGAGGGACTGGAGGTACATGAACAGCCACTACGAGGGGCTAAAGGTACATGAACAGGCACTGTGAGGGCTGGAGGAACATGAACAAGCACTGTGAGGGCTGGAGGTACATGAACAGGCACTGTGAGGGGCTGGAGGTACATGAACAGGCACTGTGAGGGCTGGAGGTACATGAACTGACACTGTGAGGGGCTGGGGTACATGAACAGGCACTATGAGGGGCTGGAGGTACATGAACAGGCACCGCGAGGGGCTGGAGGTACAAGAACAGGCACCGTGGGGGGCTGAAGGGACATGAACAGGCACTGTGAGGGGCTGGAGGTAAGTGAACAGGCACTGTGAGGGGCTGAAGGGACATGAACAGGCAGTGCGAGGGGCTGGAGGTACATGAACTGACACTGTGAGGGGCTGAAGGTACATTAACAGACACTGTGAGAGGCTGGAGGTACATGAACAGGCACTGTGAGGGCTGGAGGTACATGAACAGGCACTGTGAGGGGCTGGAGGTACATGAACAGACACTGCGAGGGCTGGAGGTACATGAACTGACACTGTGAGGGGCTGGGGTACATGAACAGGCGCTGTGAGGGGCTGGAGGTACATGAACAGGCACTGTGAGGGGCTGGAGGTACATGAACAGGCACTGTGAGGGCTGGAGGTACATGAACAGGCACTGTGAGGGCTGGAGGTACATGAACAGGCACTGTGAGGGGCTGGAGGTACATGACCAGGCACTGTGAGGGGCTGGGGGTAAATAAACGGGCACTGCGAGGGGCTGGAGGTACATGAACAGACACTGTGGGGGGCTGGGGGTGCATGAACATGCACTGTGAGGGGCTGGGGATACATGAACAGGCACTTGAGGGGCTGGAGGTACATGAACCGACAATGTGGGGGGCTGGGGCTGCATGAACAGGCCCTGTGAGGGGCTGGAGATACATGAACAGGCACTGTGAGGGGCTGGAGGTACATGAACCGACAATGTGGGGGCTGGAGGTACATGAACAGGCACTGTGAGGGGCTGGAGGTACATGAACAGGCACTGTGAGGGGCTGGAGGTTCATGAACAGACAATGTGGGGGGCTGGGGTACATGACCAGGCACTGTGAGGGGCTGGGGTACATAAACAGGCACTGTGAGGGGCTGGAGGTACATGAACAGACAATGTGGGGGCTGGGGTACATGAACAGACGGTGTGAGGGGCTGGAGGTTCATGACCAGGCACTGTGGTGGTCTGGGGGTATATAAACAGGCACTGTGAGGGGCTGGAGGTACATGAACAGGCACTGTGAGGGGCTGGAGGTACATGAACAGGCACTGTGAGGGGCTGGAAATACATGCACATGCCCTTTGATGGGCTGGAGGTACATGAACAGACAATGTGAGGGGCTGGAGGTACATGTACAGGCACTCTGAGGGGCTGGGGTACATGAACAGGCACAGTGAGGGACTGGAGCTACATGAAAAGGCACTGTGGGGGGCTGAAGGTACATGAACAGGCACTGTGAGGGCTGGGGTACATGAACAGGCACTGTGAGGGACTGGAGCTACATGAAAAGGCACTGTGGGGGGCTGAAGGTACATGAACAGGCACTGTCAGGGACTGCAGCTACATGAACAGGCACTGTGAGGGGCTGGAGGTACATGAACAGGCACTGTGGGGGTCTGGAGGTACATGAACAGGCACTGTGAGGGGCTGGAGGTACATGAACAGGCACTGTGAGGGCTGGAGGTACATGAACAGGCACTGTGAGGGACTGGAGCTACATGAAAAAGCACTGTGGGGGGCTGAAGGTACATGAACAGGCACTGTCAGAGACTGGAGCTACATGAACAGGCACTGTGAGGGGCTGGAGGTACATGAACAGTCACTGTGGGGGTCGGGGGTACATGAACAGCCACTACGAGGGGCTGGAGGTAAATGAACAGGCACTGTGAGAGCTGGAGGTACATGAACAAGCACTGTGAGGGCTGGAGGTACATGAACAGGCACTGTGAGGGGCTGGAGGTACATGAACAGGCACTGTGAGGGCTGGAGGTACATGAACAGGCACTGTGAGGGACTGGAGCTACATGAAAAGGCACTGTGGGGGGCTGAAGGTACATGAACAGGCACTGTCAGGGACTGGAGCTACATGAACAGGCACTGTGAGGGGCTGGAGGTACATGCACAGGCACTTTGATGGGCTGGAGGTACATGAACAGACAATGTGAGGGGCTGGAGGTACATGTACAGGCACTGTGAGTGGCTGGGGTACATGAACAGGCACAGTGAGGGACTGGAGCTACATGAAAAGGCACTGTGGGGGGCTGAAGGTACATGAACAGGCACTGTCAGGGGCTGGAGGTACATGAACAGGCACTGTGAGGGCTGGAGGTACATGACCAGGCACTGTGAGGGACTGGAGCTACATGAAAAGCACTGTGGGGGGCTGAAGGTACATGAACAGGCACTGTCAGAGACTGGAGCTACATGAACAGGCACTGTGAGGGGCTGGAGGTACATGAACAGGCACTGTGGGGGTCGGGGGTACATGAACAGCCACTATGAGGGGCTGGAGGTACATGAACAGGCACTGTGAGGGCTGGAGGTACATGAACAAGCACTGTGAGGGCTGGAGGTACATGAACAGGCACTGTGAGGGGCTGGAGGTACATGAACAGGCACTGTGAGGGCTGGAGGTACATGAACTGACACTGTGAGGGGCTGGGGTACATGAACAGGTGCTGTGAGGGGCTGGAGGTACATGAACAGGCACTGTGAGGGGCTGGAGGTACATGAACAGGCACTGTGAGGGCTGGAGGTACATGAACAGGCACTGTGAGGGACTGGAGCTACATGAAAAGGCACTGTGGGGGGCTGAAGGTACATGAACAGGCACTGTCAGGGACTGGAGCTACATGAACAGGCACTGTGAGGGGCTGGAGGTACATTAACAGGCACTGTGAGAGCTGGAGGTACATGAACAGGCACTGTGAGGGGCTGGAGGTACATGAACAGGCACTATGAGGGCTGGAGGTACATGAACTGACACTGTGAGGGGCTGGGGTACATGAACAGGCACTGTGAGGGACTGGAGCTACATGAAAAGGCACTGTGGGGGCTGAAGGTACATGAACAGGCACTGTGAGGGGCTGGAGGTACATTAACAGGCACTGTGAGAGCTGGAGGTACATGAACAGGCACTGTGAGGGGCTGGAGGTACATGAACAGGCACTATGAGGGATGGAGGTACATGAACTGACACTGTGAGGGGCTGGGGTACATGAACAGGCACTATGAGGGACTGGAGCTACATGAAAAGGCACTGTGGGGGCTGAAGGTACATGAACAGGCACTGTCAGGGACTGCAGCTACATGAACAGGCACTGTGAGGGGCTGGAGGTACATGAACAGGCACTGTGGGGGGCTGGAGGTACATGAACGGGCACTGTGAGGGGCTGGAGGTACATGAACAGGCACTGTGAGGGACTGGAGCTACACGAAAAAGCACTGTGGAGTCTGAAGGTACATGAACAGGCACTGTCAGAGACTGGAGCTACATGAACAGGCACTGTGAGGGGCTGGAGGTACATGAACAGGCACTGTGGGGGTCGGGGTACATGAACAGCCACTACGAGGGGCTGGAGGTACATGAACAGGCACTGTGAGGGCTGGAGGTACATGAACAAGCACTGTGAGGGCTGGAGGTACATGAACAGGCACTGTGAGGGGCTGGAGGTACATGAACAGGCACTGTGAGGGCTGGAGGTACATGAACTGACACTGTGAGGGGCTGGGGTACATGAACAGGCACTGTGAGGGGCTGGAGGTACATGAACAGGCACTGTGAGGGGCTAGAGGTACATGAACAGGCACTGTAAGGGCTGGAGGTACATGAACAGGCACTGTGATGGACTGGAGCTACATGAAAAGGCACTGTGGAGGGCTGAAGGTACATGAACAGGCACTGTCAGGGACTGGAGCTACATGAACAGGCACTGTGAGGGGCTGGAGGTACATTAACAGGCACTGTGAGAGCTGGAGGTACATGAACAGGCACTGTGAGGGGCTGGAGGTACATGAACAGGCACTGTGAGGGCTGGACGTACATGAACTGACACTGTGAGGGGCTGGGGTACATGAACAGGCACTGTGAGGGCTGGAGGTACATGAACAGGCACTGTGAGGGGCTGGAGGTACATGAACAGGCACTGTGAGGGCTGGAGGTACATGAACAGGCACTGTGAGGGGCTGGAGGTACATGAACAGGCACTATGAGGGCTGGAGGTACATGGAATGACACTGTGAGGGGCTGGGGTACATGAACAGGCACTGTGAGGGCTGGAGGTACATGAACAGGCACTGTGAGGGGCTGGAGGTACATGAACAGGCACTGTGAGGGCTGGAGGTACATGAACAGGCACTGTGAGGGCTGGAGGTACATGGACTGACACTGTGAGGGGCTGGGGTACATGAACAGGCACTGTGAGGGCTGGAGGTACATGAACAGGCACTGTGAGGGGCTGGAGGTACATGAACAGGCACTGTGAGGGCTGGAGGTACATGAACAGGCACTGTGAGGGGCTGGAGGTACATGAACAGGCACTGTGAGGGACTGGAGGTACATGAACAGCCACTACGAGGGGCTGGAGGTACATGAACAGGCACTGTGAGGGCTGGAGGAACATGAACAAGCACTGTGAGGGCTGGAGGTACATGAACAGGCACTGTGAGGGGCTGGAGGTACATGAACAGGCACTGTGAGGGCTGGAGGTACATGAACTGACACTGTGAGGGGCTGGGGTACATGAACAGGCACTGTGAGGGGCTGGAGGTACATGAACAGGCACCGCGAGGGGCTGGAGGTACAAGAACAGGCACCGTGGGGGGCTGAAGGGACATGAACAGGCACTGTGAGGGGCTGGAGGTAAGTGAACAGGCACTGTGAGGGGCTGAAGGGACATGAACAGGCAGTGCGAGGGGCTGGAGGTACATGAACTGACACTGTGAGGGGCTGAAGGTACATTAACAGACACTGTGAGAGGCTGGAGGTACATGAACAGGCACTGTGAGGGCTGGAGGTACATGAACAGGCACTGTGAGGGGCTGGAGGTACATGAACAGACACTGCGAGGGCTGGAGGTACATGAACTGACACTGTGAGGGGCTGGGGTACATGAACAGGCGCTGTGAGGGGCTGGAGGTACATGAACAGGCACTGTGAGGGGCTGGAGGTACATGAACAGGCACTGTGAGGGCTGGAGGTACATGAACAGGCACTGTGAGGGCTGGAGGTACATGAACAGGCACTGTGAGGGCTGGAGGTACATGAACAGGCACTGGGAGGGCAGGAGGTACATGAACTGAGACTGTGAGGGGCTGGGGGTACATGAACAGGCACTGTGAGGGCTGGAGGTACATGAACAGGCACTGTGAGGGGCTGGAGGTACATGAAAAGTCACTGTGGGGGGCTGGAGGTACATGAACTGACACTGTGAGGGGCTGGGGTACATGAACAGGCACTGTGAGGGGCTGGAGGTACATGAACAGACAGTGTGGGGGTCTGGAGGTACATCAATAGACAATGTGGGGGGCTGGGGTACATGAACAGGCACTGTGGGGGTCTGGGGGTACATAAACAGGCACTTTGAGGGGCTGGAGGTACATGAACCGACAATGTGGGGGGCTGGAGGTACATGAACAGGCACCGTGAGGGGCTGGAGGTACAAGAACAGGCACCGTGGGGGGCTGAAGGGACATGAACAGGCACTGTGAGGGACTGGGGGTACATAAACGGGCACTGTGAGGGGCTGGAGGTACATGACCAGGCACTGTGAGGGGCTGGGGTACATAAACGGGCACTGTGAGGGGCTGGAGGTAAATATACAGACGGTGTGAGGGGGGGCTGGGGTACATGAACAGGCACTGTGAGGGGCTGGAGGTACATGACCAGACAGTGTGGGGGGGGCTGGGGTACATGAACAAGCACTGTGAGGGGCTGGAGGTACATGAACAGGCACTGTGAGGGCCTGGGGGTGCATGAACAGGCGCTGTGAGGGGCTGTGGGTACATGAACAGGCACTGTGATGGGCTGGAGGTACATGAACAGGCACTGTGGGGGGGCTGGGGGTGCATGAACAGGCACTGTGAGGGGCTGTGGGTACATGAACAGGCACTGTGAGGGGCTGGAGGTACATGAACAGACAGTGTGGGGGTCTGTGGTACATGAACAGGCACTGTGAGGGACGGGAGGTACATGAACAGGCACTTTGAGGGGCTGGAGGTACATCAATAGACAATGTGGGGGGCTGGGGTACATGAACAGGCACTGTGAGAGGCTGGAGGTACATGAACCGCCAATGTCGGGGCTGGAGGTAAGTGACCAGGCACTGTGAGTGGCTGGAGGTACATGAACAGGCACTGTGGGGGTCTGGGAGTATATAAACGGGCACTGTGAGGGACTGGAGGTACATGAACAGGCACTGTGAGGGGCTGAAGGTACATGAACAGGCACTGTGAGGGGCTGGAGGTACATGAACAGGCACTGTGGGGATCTGGGGGTACATAAACAGGCACTTTGAGGGGCTGGAGGTACATGAACCGACAATGTGGGGGGCTGTAGGTACATGAACAGGCACCGTGAGGGGCTGGAGGTACAAGAACAGGCACCGTGGGGGGCTGAAGGGACATGAACAGGCACTGTGAGGGGCTGCAGGTAAGTGAGCAGGCACTTTGAGGGTCTGGAGGGACATGAACAGGCAGCGCGAGGAACTGGGGGTACATTAACAGGCACTGCGATTGGCTGGGGGTTCATGAACAGGCACTGTGAGGAGCTGGATGTACATGGGCAGGCACTGTGAGGGCTGTAGGTACATGACCAGGCACTGTGAGGGGCTGGGGGTACATGAACAGACAATGTGGGGGGCTGGAGGTACATGAACAGACAATGTGGGGGCTGGGGGTACATGAACAGACAATGTGGGGGGCTGGGGTACATGAACCGACACTGTGGGGGGCTGGGGGTGCATGAACAGGCACTGTGAGGGGCTGGAGGTACATGAACCGACACTGTGAGGGGCTGGAGGTACATGAACAGACAATGTGGGGGGCTGGGGTACATGAACAGGCACTGCGAGGGCTGGAGGTACATGAACAGACAATGTGGGGGGCTGGGGTACATGAACAGGCACTGCGAGGGCTGGAGGTACATGAACAGACAATGTGGGGGGCTGGGGTACATGAAAAGGCACTGCGAGGGCTGGAGGTACATGCACAGGCACTTTGATCGGCTGGAGGTACATGACCAGGCACTGTGGGGGGGGCTGGGGTACATGAACAGGCACGATGAGGGGCTGGAGGTACAAAAACGGACGGTGTGAGGGGCTGGGGTACATGAACAGACACTGTGGTGGGCTTGGGGTGCATGAACAGGCACTGTGAGGGGCTGTGGGTACATGAACAGGCACTGTGAGGGGCTGGAGGTACATGAACCGACACTGTGGGGGGCTGGAGGTACATGAACAGGCACTGTGTGGGGCTGGAGGTTCATGAACAGGCACTGTGAGGAGCTGGAGGTACATGAACAGGCACTGTGAGGGGCTGGAGGTACATGACCAGGCACTGTGAGGGGCTGGGGGTAAATAAACGGGCACTGCGAGGGGCTGGAGGTACATGAACAGACACTGTGGGGGGCTGGGGGTGCATGAACATGCACTGTGAGGGGCTGGGGGTACATGAACAGGCACTGTGAGGGGCTGGAGGTACATGAACCGACAATGTGGGGGGCTGGGGCTGCATGAACAGGCCCTGTGAGGGGCTGGAGATACATGAACAGGCACTGTGAGGGGCTGGAGGTACATGAACCGACAATGTGGGGGCTGGAGGTACATGAACAGGCACTGTGAGGGGCTGGAGGTACATGAACAGGCACTGTGAGGGGCTGGAGGTACATGAACAGACAATGTGGGGGGCTGGGGTACATGACCAGGCACTGTGAGGGGCTGGGGTACATAAACAGGCACTGTGAGGGGCTGGAGGTACATGAACAGACAATGTGGGGGCTGGGGTACATGAACAGACGGTGTGAGGGGCTGGAGGTTCATGACCAGGCACTGTGGTGGTCTGGGGGTATATAAACAGGCACTGTGAGGGGCTGGAGGTACATGAACAGGCACTGTGAGGGGCTGGAGGTACATGAACAGGCACTGTGAGGGGCTGGAAGTACATGCACATGCCCTTTGATGGGCTGGAGGTACATGAACAGACAATGTGAGGGGCTGGAGGTACATGTACAGGCACTCTGAGGGGCTGGGGTACATGAACAGGCACAGTGAGGGACTGGAGCTACATGAAAAGGCACTGTGGGGGGCTGAAGGTACATGAACAGGCACTGTGAGGGCTGGGGTACATGAACAGGCACTGTGAGGGACTGGAGCTACATGAAAAGGCACTGTGGGGGGCTGAAGGTACATGAACAGGCACTGTCAGGGACTGCAGCTACTTGAACAGGCACTGTGAGGGGCTGGAGGTACATGAACAGGCACTGTGGGGGTCTGGAGGTACATGAACAGGCACTGTGAGGGGCTGGAGGTACATGAACAGGCACTGTGAGGGCTGGAGGTACATGAACAGGCACTGTGAGGGACTGGAGCTACATGAAAAAGCACTGTGGGGGGCTGAAGGTACATGAACAGGCACTGTCAGAGACTGGAGCTACATGAACAGGCACTGTGAGGGGCTGGAGGTACATGAACAGTCACTGTGGGGGTCGGGGGTACATGAACAGCCACTACGAGGGGCTGGAGGTAAATGAACAGGCACTGTGAGAGCTGGAGGTACATGAACAAGCACTGTGAGGGCTGGAGGTACATGAACAGGCACTGTGAGGGGCTGGAGGTACATGAACAGGCACTGTGAGGACTGGAGGTACATGAACAGGCACTGTGAGGGACTGGAGCTACATGAAAAGGCACTGTGGGGGGCTGAAGGTACATGAACAGGCACTGTCAGGGACTGGAGCTACATGAACAGGCACTGTGAGGGGCTGGAGGTACATGCACAGGCACTTTGATGGGCTGGAGGTACATGAACAGACAATGTGAGGGGCTGGAGGTACATGTACAGGCACTGTGAGTGGCTGGGGTACATGAACAGGCACAGTGAGGGACTGGAGCTACATGAAAAGGCACTGTGGGGGGCTGAAGGTACATGAACAGGCACTGTGAGGGGCTGGAGGTACATGAACAGGCACTGTGAGGGCTGGAGGTACATGACCAGGCACTGTGAGGGACTGGAGCTACATGAAAAGCACTGTGGGGGGCTGAAGGTACATGAACAGGCACTGTCAGAGACTGGAGCTACATGAACAGGCACTGTGAGGGGCTGGAGGTACATGAACAGGCACTGTGGGGGTCGGGGGTACATGAACAGCCACTACGAGGGGCTGGAGGTACATGAACAGGCACTGTGAGGGCTGGAGGTACATGAACAAGCACTGTGAGGGCTGGAGGTACATGAACAGGCACTGTGAGGGGCTGGAGGTACATGAACAGGCACTGTGAGGGCTGGAGGTACATGAACTGACACTGTGAGGGGCTGGGGTACATGAACAGGTGCTGTGAGGGGCTGGAGGTACATGAACAGGCACTGTGAGGGGCTGGAGGTACATGAACAGGCACTGTGAGGGCTGGAGGTACATGAACAGGCACTGTGAGGGACTGGAGCTACATGAAAAGGCACTGTGGGGGGCTGAAGGTACATGAACGGGCACTGTCAGGGACTGGAGCTACATGAACAGGCACTATGAGGGCTGGAGGTACATGAACTGACACTGTGAGGGGCTGGGGTACATGAACAGGCACTGTGAGGGACTGGAGCTACATGAAAAGGCACTGTGGGGGCTGAAGGTACATGAACAGGCACTGTGAGGGGCTGGAGGTACATTAACAGGCACTGTGAGAGCTGGAGGTACATGAACAGGCACTGTGAGGGGCTGGAGGTACATGAACAGGCACTATGAGGGCTGGAGGTACATGAACTGACACTGTGAGGGGCTGGGGTACATGAACAGGCACTGTGAGGGACTGGAGCTACATGAAAAGGCACTGTGGGGGCTGAAGGTACATGAACAGGCACTGTCAGGGACCGCAGCTACATGAACAGGCACTGTGAGGGGCTGGAGGTACATGAACAGGCACTGTGGGGGGCTGGAGGTACATGAACGGGCACTGTGAGGGGCTGGAGGTACATGAACAGGCACTGTGAGGGACTGGAGCTACATGAAAAAGCACTGTGGAGTCTGAAGGTACATGAACAGGCACTGTCAGAGACTGGAGCTACATGAACAGGCACTGTGAGGGGCTGGAGGTACATGAACAGGCACTGTGGGGGTCGGGGTACATGAACAGCCAGTACGAGGGGCTGGAGGTACATGAACAGGCACTGTGAGGGCTGGAGGTACATGAACAAGCACTGTGAGGGCTGGAGGTACATGAACAGGCACTGTGAGGGGCTGGAGGTACATGAACAGGCACTGTGAGGGCTGGAGGTACATGAACTGACACTGTGAGGGGCTGGGGTACATGAACAGGCACTGTGAGGGGCTGGAGGTACATGAACAGGCACTGTGAGGGGCTAGAGGTACATGAACAGGCACTGTAAGGGCTGGAGGTACATGAACAGGCACTGTGATGGACTGGAGCTACATGAAAAGGCACTGTGGAGGGCTGAAGGTACATGAACAGGCACTGTCAGGGACTGGAGCTAAATGAACAGGCACTGTGAGGGGCTGGAGGTACATTAACAGGCACTGTGAGAGCTGGAGGTACATGAACAGGCACTGTGAGGGGCTGGAGGTACATGAACAGGCACTGTGAGGGCTGGACGTACATGAACTGACACTGTGAGGGGCTGGGGTACATGAACAGGCACTGTGAGGGCTGGAGGTACATGAACAGGCACTGTGAGGGGCTGGAGGTACATGAACAGGCACTGTGAGGGCTGGAGGTACATGAACAGGCACTGTGAGGGGCTGGAGGTACATGAACAGGCACTATGAGGGCTGGAGGTACATGAACAGGCACTGTGAGGGCTGGAGGTACATGAACAGGCACTGTGAGGGGCTGGAGGTACATGAACAGGCACTGTGAGGGCTGGAGGTACATGAACAGGCACTGTGAGGGGCTGGAGGTACATGAACAGGCACTATGAGGGCTGGAGGTACATGGACTGACACTGTGAGGGGCTGGAGGTACATGAACAGGCACTGTGAGGGCTGGAGGTACATGAACTGACACTGTGAGGGGCTGGGGTACATGAACAGGCACTGTGAGGGGCTGGAGGTACATGAACAGGCACCGCGAGGGGCTGGAGGTACAAGAACAGGCACCGTGGGGGGCTGAAGGGACATGAACAGGCACTGTGAGGGGCTGGAGGTAAGTGAACAGGCACTGTGAGGGGCTGAAGGGACATGAACAGGCAGTGCGAGGGGCTGGAGGTACATGAACTGACACTGTGAGGGGCTGAAGGTACATTAACAGACACTGTGAGAGGCTGGAGGTACATGAACAGGCACTGTGAGGGCTGGAGGTACATGAACAGGCACTGTGAGGGGCTGGAGGTACATGAACAGACACTGCGAGGGCTGGAGGTACATGAACTGACACTGTGAGGGGCTGGGGTACATGAACAGGCGCTGTGAGGGGCTGGAGGTACATGAACAGGCACTGTGAGGGGCTGGGGGTACATGAACAGGCACTGTGAGGGCTGGAGGTACATGAACAGGCACTGTGAGGGCTGGAGGTACATGAACAGGCACTGTGAGGGCTGGAGGTACATGAACAGGCACTGGGAGGGCTGGAGGTACATGAACTGAGACTGTGAGGGGCTGGGGGTACATGAACAGGCACTGTGAGGGCTGGAGGTACATGAACAGGCACTGTGAGGGGCTGGAGGTACATGAAAAGTCACTGTGGGGGGCTGGAGGTACATGAACTGACACTGTGAGGGGCTGGGGGTACATGAACAGGCACTGTGGGGGTCGGGGGGTACATGAACAGCCACTACGAGGGGCTGGAGGTACATGAACAGGCACTGTGAGGGCTGGAGGTACATGAACAGGCACTGTGAGGGGCTGGGGTACATGAACAGGCACTGTGAGGACTGGTGGTACATGAACTGACACTGTGAAGGGCTGGGGTACATGAACAGGCACTGTGAGGGGCTGGAGGTACATAAACAGGCACTGTGAGGGCTGGAGGTACATGAACTGACACTGTGAGGGCTGGAGGTACATGAACAGGCACTGTGAGGGCTGGAGGTACATGAACAGGCACTGTGAGGGCTGGAGGTACATGAACAGGCACTGTGAGGGGCTGGAGGTACATGAAAAGTCACTGTGGGGGGCTGGAGGTACATGAACTGACACTGTGAGGGGCTGGGGGTACATGAACAGGCACTGTGGGGGTCGGGGGGTACATGAACAGCCACTACGAGGGGCTGGAGGTACATGAACAGGCACTGTGAGGGCTGGAGGTACATGAACAGGCACTGTGAGGGGCTGGGGTACATGAACAGGCACTGTGAGGACTGGTGGTACATGAACTGACACTGTGAAGGGCTGGGGTACATGAACAGGCACTGTGAGGGGCTGGAGGTACATAAACAGGCACTGTGAGGGCTGGAGGTACATGAACTGACACTGTGAGGGCTGGAGGTACATGAACAGGCACTGTGAGGGCTGGAGGTACATGAACAGGCACTGTGAGGGCTGGAGGTACATGAACAGGCACTCTGAGGGTTGGAGGTACATGAACTGACACTGTGAGGGGCTGGGGGTGCGTGACTCCCAGCCGCCTTGTCGCACAAGAGCGGCGCCAGACATTCTCAGTGCTGGCTCCCAGACTTTGCACCCACCTGGCACAAGGCTCGTCTCAGGCGCGTTTTATCAGTCCCTCAGGAGGCACTAGAAGAGCTTTGCCGTCCCGTTAGTGAGGCCTGGGACGGCTCAGAAGCATCGTTTCCACTGGATGCTTCAGGGACAAGCGCATGTGGTTCAGCAAGCGCCTTGAGGCGGGCACATTTGCACTGAGCAATGTAAAAACATTAGTAACAACTTTGGCATTGGCCAGACTGGACTATGGTAATGCCCTTTATCTGGGCCTTCAGAAACAACACGTGCTCAAACTTCAACAGGTTCAAAACTCGCTGCCAGGATGTTGCTGAATATTCCGAAGTTGCAGTCTGTGTCCCTTGGCCCAAAACTAGTACACTGGCTACCAGTGAAGAAGAGAGCTGAATTTATAGCCTTATGCTTGGCTTTCAAGGCCCTTCAAGGGACAGGACCCGAATACCTTAAACAGCACTTGTTATGGTATCTTCCAAACAGAACACTACGCTCAGCCACCAGCAAACTCCAGATGCCCAAATTCAGGTTAGTGTGTTTGGGAGGAAGTAGTTTTCTCTTCCACACTGTTAACCTCTTGGCTGCGCCGGTAATTCCGCCGCAGAGCTACGGGGGAGGGGGGCCGCGCGGCGCCGCCATGCTCGTGATGGAACCACTCCGTCACGAGCCGCGGTGGCGCTGTGCTTGTGACGGAATGGTTCCGTCACGGCCCCGCCCGCTCAATGGAATGCCCAGCGCAGGCGCGAAATCAGCGCCACACAGGCACGGCGGCCGGGCCGTGATGGAACCATTCAGTCACCAGCACAGCCCCACCGTGGCTCGTGAGGGAATGGTTCCGTCACGAGCACCGAAGGGGTTAAACTGTGGAACACCCTTCCGTTATCCATAAAGAACTGCACAACACTTCTTTCCTTAAGAAAGGCGTGGAAAAGTTGGCTTTTCTCAACCCAACCTATTATTCACTTCTGGCATCCTCCTCCGCTGCAGTGCCTAGACGCCCGTGGGCATTCGAGCGCTATATAAATGTTAAATTCATTCATAAATGCATATGCTGTCCCACGCATATATTATACCTGCAAGCTGGGTTCCAGCTTGTAAACATCTTTTGCTCTCACAGCTAGCTCCTCGAGGCTTCAATCAGGGTTGTAGCGCTACCTACTAGTCCCTCGGACCACAAGCAAGGAGGCCCTAATTGGAGAGAGCAGGCACACCCCTCTCGATGGCTTGACGGGGCTGGGAGGCCCACCTTGCCTTCACCAGCAAGACCAGGCGCGAGCTGCAGGGCGGACATTCTTTTATCTCTAGCGAGCTCATTTATGAGAAGTGACGCATCACTTCATGAAAGCAGCGATGCGTCACTTTTCAGTGCGCCCTCCTTGCGACATGATTGATGCATCAGATTTATAATATGACGCATCATGTCGCAAGGAGTTACAGATACGTCAGTATTTCTGACGTATCTGTATGGCGCAAAAGTGACGCAACTCTGGCAAGGTGTCCTTTCAGGATGTGAAAGGGCCTGCGTCAGTCTTACGCCTGCTGTGAGGCAGGCGTAAGAAATTGACGCATTTGTGTCCTAGAAGTGGCGCAGTGAAATCTCATAGATTTCACTGCGTCACTTCTATGACCCTTTCTTGCGTCAATACGCCCCCCTTGCATACATTATACCTTGCGCAGGTATAATGTGGCGCATGGGTTTACAAAGTGACGCATCTGCTTAGATGCGTCACTTTGTAAATAGTGCGCAACAGGAGGAATGTTTTACGCCGCCGATTCGTCACAAAAAGTGACGCATCGGAAGCACAAAACTGACGCACGGCCTCATAAATGAGGCCCCTTGTGTTCAAAGTAGAAAATTGCCTTATACCGATGATTACTTCTCATAATATTATTAGAACGATTGGTATTGGTGAAATAAATGGTGCTGTTGGGTTTAAAAAAAAATATGTATGCTGTGTGCGTTACCCTGCTTTTTTCCGGGTTTTATTGTAACATCGTGGTGGTCCCTTTTGGAATATTCTTAGACCAATATAAAATACACGTTTTTAAGGAGACTGGTGCTATTATGCATTCTCTGGCCCCTGGCGGGTTTACGTTGAATGAATGCAGCCTTCTTCTAGGCGCTATGCTGCTTCACCCTTACATCTGCTTTGCTCCATTACACCGGAGCAGGCAGAGGGACCAGGCAGAGTGGCGCCTCCCTCGCGCAGGCCTCCCAGGGATGGAGGGGAGATTCAGGTACATAAATCCACATTAGGGCTCTCGGCGGGGGCCCCGCGCGCCTCCTCCACCCTCCCCGGCTCGGACATGTTTCTTGCCCCTCACACCTTGTTTGCGGCGCATTATCCGGGAGTCTGGGGATGAAGGTGGGCCCGGCGGAGGCTGATGGATTTGGCGCAATTAGTATAGCCCGGTCGCCATGGCGACGCCGGCCACACGGAATACAATGTGGGATGCTTTTTGCCCCCACTGCCGCCCGCTGCGCCCCCACCCCCTCTTCCGCCGTGCCGCAGCTGCTCCATCGCCCCCCCCCCCCCCTCCGGCCCCTCACGGCGGTGGCGCTGAGGTCACCCCGTCTGTTTCCAGGGGAACCGCCGCTGAAGGTGAGAGGAGAGGGATGGAGAGTGGGCCATGGTGGGCGACCAGGAGGACAACTTGGCGACCGTCGTTGAACCCACAGCACTGGCTCCTCTGGGGGGCACAGGGCTGCCAAGGCTGCGTGTCGATCACAGAATGAAACAAGCACAGATTCAACCCAGATGTCTTGGCAAAATCTGGTCGGAAATGGATGGCGGTGTTCAATAATAATATCTGCGCATTTTAGGCCTCCATTACTACTCAATGGAAAAGGTATGCTCGACCTCGAAAGGATGACACGTTGAGTGGGCAGGCAACCCCTGGTCCACGGCTTCCACACGCGCCTAATAATGCATTACTTTCTGTATAGTGCTTTGTATTGCACTTTTACCGCTTCTAAGCACTCTGCAGAACGTGTGATACTATTAAATAAATTAATGGTATGTGTACCGTGGCCTGTATGTCACGGGCCCTGCCTGTGCAAGGAAGGAAATGGGCCCCCGAGCTGGTGTTTGAATGATAAAATACTACAATAATCAGGTGTAATGATAACTACTCCTCAGGCTTCTGGGCCCCGGTGCAGCTGCACCTACTGCACCGATGGAAGCTAAACCCCTGTGTGTATGAGGAATTTGCAAAGCGTGAGTCTATCCGAAAGCCAGCGGTGCACTGTTCAGAAAAAACAGATGGGGTCTATTTGCTAAGATTTAACGCAGTGTTTGTGTCACAAAAGGGACGGAAAGCGACGCAAAATCTTTTTTCACATGTTTATTTTCCAGAGTAAAACCTGTTTTATGCTGGAAAATTACTTGAAAGTAGTGCAAAGCACCATATAGCGCTGCTTTGTATTACTTAGCGCCAGGGGGGCATACCATGGATGATGCAGGGGCGTTCACATGCAACTACCCAAGGCTTCGGACGCTAAGTCCTATTTACTTAAAACAACAGACAGGGGTTAGTGTGAGAATAGCGCCCATTTCAAATAGCTGCTATGAAGGAGAAATGCTTTCATTTCTCCTTTCATTTCCGACATTGCATGTGTCCTCCACGGTGCAGAACACATACAAAGTGGGAAAAGGTTTAAAGTTGGCTAAGCATGGCCTTTTCCACTGGAAGGGTATGCCCAGACGTGGGTCCCGTGCTCATTACGCCACAGGAGTCAAGCTATCCTGACTGAAGACGGCTGATAGCCAGAAACCGGTCCTAGGATGCTTGATTCCGGTCCAGGGAAGACATGGCTTGGCAGTTCGGGCTGGAATGTTCCCATGAGGCACAGGGTCAAGACTGATTTGCATATGGCCATGTCTGAACTGGTGTGACGTGGTGAGCAAAATAACGATGGATTAAACCCAGATCTGTAACTGGGGGTGAATATTTTGCCAATGTGCAACATTCCATCCATCATCTTGTCTGTTTTGTTGGGATTCCCTTCCAGTACAAAACCTATGCTAGACTCACAGAGACACCCTTGCACTATGTTGCAAAGCTGTGTCTGTGGCGCACACCAGCACAATTTTGTGCCGGCACCAGGGAGAGGGGCGGACAGTGCATTGTTTCTGTAAATATGGTGCTCTCCTGCTCTCTCCTTCTCACGCCACACGTCATTTGCGGCTGCTGCACTGCGCTCCGTGAGAATCTAGTAAATCTGCCCCTGAGAGAGTCAACGCTTGCTCCTAGGAGTAGCTGGGGTCCTGAAGTGGGGTGTGAAGGGCGGAAGGTTGGGTGACTTGCAGGGCAGCACCGACAGCGCCTCCTGCACCTGTTCAAGGCAGGGCGCATCGCAGCGCTGCTCGAGGCGCTCCACTTAAAGCACTCCAAGCTGAAGAGGGCCGCCGGTGCATTATTCTCCTTTCTCGGCGTCTCTTCAGACACATTCATCCGCTGCGTCTCGTATTGTTCAGGTAAACGTGTGCTGGTTTGGTTATGTTTCTAAGGAGCGTTCATCTTACCCATTAGCAGTGAGATGCTCACATCTGCATTTGAAAGGCTATCTCTGTATCCCACCCACTGGGCTCTTGAAGCCTTCACTGCCTACAAGAACAAAAGGCAAAATGTCAGGAGATACCTTTTATTTTTGCTTGACACATTATGGGCTTAAGACCCCAGCATGCAAAGTGCTACTGTCAAAAATGGCAGAAATGGCCAAAGATGCGACATGGAGCCAATTGTCAGCTAGGTTTAACATTTTACAACGTGGTATAGTCTATTTTGCAAAACTGCTAATTTCACAAGTAAAACTATAAATAAACTCTGCAGGATTCATTCTTTTATCGTCGCCAACTATGGTCACTTCTGTCTATTCACAATTTAGACGAAGGTGGGTAGGTTCATTAAAAGTTATTTAAGAGGTCGTCCCACCCACAACGTATCGATGCATGCGTCATCATCGGCGGGCTATCGCACTGAGGTAGGAACAGTGCCACCCCAGACCCCAGCAGACACAACCCAGGTCCAGAGGTGGGAGTTCTTACATAGCTTGTTTCAGGACAAATACAATGGTCCACTTCAGATCAAATAGATTAAAAATACCTAGTGTTTTTTTACCCTACCCCTCTTCATCTAAATTGCGACTGGACAGAACCATAGTTGGTAACACTAAAGTATTTTTTGCGATTGTTGTATGAATAAAAGGAGTCAAACAAAATAGGTATGCAGTTCCTGAAAGGCAAGGGGAATGAGGTTAGCTAAGTGTAGAAATGTCCTCACTTAACCCCTTCGCTGCGGCACGAATTCCGCCGCGGTGCAGGGGGGCTAGGGGGTGGGCATGGTGCTGCGGTGCTCATGACGGCTCCCGGCCGCAATAAATGACGGTGGGCGTGTGCTCATGATGGCCAGGAGCCGTCCGAGCTCCGCCCACTGATTAATTCTCCCGCACAGGTGGGGAATTAATACCGCGTGGGAGGAGCGGCAACGTTTGGACAGCTCCTGGCCGTCATGAGCACACGCCTACCGTGACTCATGACGGCCAGGAGCCGTCATGAGCATCAAAGAGGTTAATAGCAGAGGAAAGGGGGATTCCTCCTTTCAGAATTAGGCCTCCCAGCCCGGCAGCATTCGGGTAGGTCCACTGATGACCTTGCGGTTGGCCACACAACACTGGAATTACCAGGTGTCTCTACCTGCCGGGAATCGATGGTGTGAGGCAAGAATCTAACTTGGGTTGGCCATCATACTCACAGGTACCACATTTAGGGTGCTGCTTGTGGTCTATCACGGTTATTTAACTAGAAAACCACACCTAGTGTAGATAGACTGTTTAAGGTCCTGATGAATTGCCATCAGATCTTATGACACTAAGGCAAGAAACATGTCGACCACAATGTAGAGTGCGGTATCCGGACACATCATATCAAGAGTGCGCCACATCTTAACCAGGTTGGAAGCAATATTCATTAATATTGTTCTAGTCGGACTTCCATTTCTTGTTTTAACCCGTGCACGGTCCATTGACCCACACTCCACACATCTACACCTTTAGGTCCCTCACACCCACAGCACCAAACGGCATGGAATAAAAGATCTCCGCCAAAGATTCCCTCATAGGGTGCCCGTCGGGTATTGCAGCGCCAACCTGACGAGGAGCAAGCCCTATGATGAAGCGTGACACCCAGCTGGCTGGGTGTTCGAGGGCCCTAATTCCAAAAGGAGGAATTCCCCTTCCCTCCTGCTATTAAGTGAGGACATTTCCACACTTAGCTAACCTCATTCCCCTTGCCTTTCAGGAACTGTATACGTATTTTGTTTGACTTCATTTGGGCATGAATGCTGGACCTCAATAAAGCCCTTAGTCCCCCCTTCTTGTTGTATAAATAAAAGAAGGACACGCTTGAGCATGCACCTCTTTGCTCGCCCGCCGGGTTTGAGATGATTCATTCTTTCATTCACATCATAGATCAAAACAAGCTTTGACAAATCAAATTATTTTGTCTTTGTAGTGGTTTTATACCGAACTTCCAAACATAGCAAAGGTACACAATGGGTAGAAGCAGCACAATGTTCCCTCACACAAATAATAAGGTACAGACAAGTGACAGCAGCAGAAGGAGCATCACACGGTTCTCTCACACATACCAGCCATGTACACCACAGGTATCAAACACGCTAACGAGGAAATGAGAGGAGTTAAAGGATGCTGTATGCACTCCATAAGCAGACATAAACACGGAAGAAGTATCAAACTTTTAGAAGAAACAGCCAGACCACTTATGGAATTATCATACACTCATACACCCATATTGGATGTTGAACCCTGACCTACCTAGCATGGTGTGCTTCATCAGAGGGTTCACATCTAGCACTGTGAAGCATCAGGGAGCACTATTGCTCACTGGTTGCACAATCTCCTAGTTATGGGTTCCCTAATTTGGGTCAGGTTATATCCCTTAACTCAAAATATATGTTTTCCCTTTGTTAAACTCTTAGACCTCTATTCAAATTGCATGCAAATGACCTCAAATGTATTTTCTAGTGTCTGACTACCAAAAGATGAAATACAAGAGGGTCAAGCATCGGTCCCTGCTTCTCTTTACCATTGACATGTTTTGTCACTTTAATAATGTCCCTACAGGAACAGACTCCATCCTGAGAACTATAGGGCTCAGTATCAACCATCAAATATTAAGAATCAGTCCTGGTTTATAGGGCGTGATACGTAAATTTATTCACTATATACTTTGTTATTCATAAAATGGGTAATAGTAGTGGAATCATCCCTACTTCATAGAAAAGGTGCACCGTGGGCAGAAATAGTGCTAGCTACCTTCCTTCAGAGAATAGTTGCAACCAGGGCAAAAGCAGTGCATGATTTCCGCATTACAAGGTGCATGCAGTGCCAGTTTAGCTTCCTTGCTGAATGGTAGAGCACGCCAGTAGCAAAGCAAGCTTCCCTCACTCACTAAAAGCAGCAAGTTTAAGATTTCCGCATCACAGGACACATGCAGTGCCACCTTTGATTTCTCAGAGAACGGGTAGAGCACGGCGGTAGCAAAGCAAGCTTCCCTCACTCACTAAAAGCAGCAAGTTTAAGATTTCCGCATCACAGGACACATGCAGTGCCACCTTTGATTTCTCAGAGAACGGGTAGAGCACGGCGGTAGCAAAGCAAGCTTCCCTCACTCACTAAAAGCAGCAAGTTTAAGATTTCCGCATCACAGGACACATGCAGTGCCACCTTTGATTTCTCAGAGAACGGGTAGAGCACGGCGGTAGCAAAGCAAGCTTCCCTCACTCACTAAAAGCAGCAAGTTTAAGATTTCCGCATCACAGGACACATGCAGTGCCACCTTTGATTTCTCAGAGAACGGGTAGAGCACGGCGGTAGCAAAGCAAGCTTCCCTCACTCACTAAAAGCAGCAAGTTTAAGATTTCCGCATCACAGGACACATGCAGTGCCACCTTTGATTTCTCAGAGAACGGGTAGAGCACGGCGGTAGCAAAGCAAGCTTCCCTCACTCACTAAAAGCAGCAAGTTTAAGATTTCCGCATCACAGGACACATGCAGTGCCACCTTTGATTTCTCAGAGAACGGGTAGAGCACGGCGGTAGCAAAGCAAGCTTCCCTCACTCACTAAAAGCAGCAAGTTTAAGATTTCCGCATCACAGGACACATGCAGTGCCACCTTTGATTTCTCAGAGAACGGGTAGAGCACGGCGGTAGCAAAGCAAGCTTCCCTCACTCACTAAAAGCAGCAAGTTTAAGATTTCCGCATCACAGGACACATGCAGTGCCACCTTTGATTTCTCAGAGAACGGGTAGAGCACGGCGGTAGCAAAGCAAGCTTCCCTCACTCACTAAAAGCAGCAAGTTTAAGATTTCCGCATCACAGGACACATGCAGTGCCACCTTTGATTTCTCAGAGAACGGGTAGAGCACGGCGGTAGCAAAGCAAGCTTCCCTCACTCACTGAAAGCAGCAAGCATAATATTTCCGTCCTCACACATGTCTACAAAGTCCTCCTCGACGTCGGACCAACATACCTGAACCACTGCCTCTTATTCCATGTATCCACCAGACACCTCCGCTCTGCCGAACTGGCCCTGGCCACCGTTCATCGGATCCGCAAGGCCGGGACCGTAGACAGATCCTTTTCCTACCTTACCTGGAACACCCTGCCTCTTCACCTCAGGCTATCCCCGTCACTGACCCAATTCAGGAAGGATCTCAAGGCCTGGCTCTTCGACTGAACCTCAGGACACAGCAGGACGTGCATCCCCCCATCCTCGCGGGTGAGTAGTCAGGCTTAACAACTCTGATTGATTGATTGACAGGACACAAGCAGTGCCAGCTTTGCTTCCTCACGAACACGTAGAGAACGGCAGTAGCAAAGCAAGCTTCCCTCACTCACTGAAAGCAGCAAGTTAAAGATTTCTGAGTCACAGGACACATGCAGTACCAGGCTTGCTTCCTCACTGAATGGGTAGAGAAAGGCAGTAGCAAAGCAAGCTTCCCTCACTCACTGAAAGCAGCAAGTGCAATCTTCACTTCCCCAAAGAATAGATCCAGCAGGACAGACTTGTGCAAGCTTTTATCGCTCACCGAGCATCTAGAGTTAAGAATGAGTGGCACGCAGGGTCAGGGGGACCACTGGGCCGGGTGCCTAATTCTCTGAGACGAATGAATTGGTAGATGAGTGAGCAAATATGCAAGTTCTGACACCATTCTCACATAGGTTATATTGCACATCAGCCTCCTGAAAGTCCTGGTGCTTTTCACAGGCACATTTGTCAATGAACCTGAGATCTCAATGGCTGGGTCCTTACCGTACCAATACAGAGACCTTATCTATTTCTGACATGAAAGAAAACAAAGGGAGATGCAGGTGGCAAGGACGGCCACTTAAAGACAAAAATAAAAAAACACATCTATGATGCTCTTTCTGCTCTCCCCTTCTTTGCTGCTCTGTCAGTAAGTTCTACCTCTCTCTCTGAGATATTTCCCCTTTGCCTCTCATTCTCTCTGTAATCAATTTCTACCTCTATTTATTCTGTTCCTTCCTCTCTTCTCTTTCCTTTTTATCTTTCTTTCGCTCTCCTTCATATTGATCTTTAAACAGTAGCGGCCAGCATGGATTGGGAGTGGTAGGGTCGGCGGGAACGAACAAAAAGTACCTCCATGCCGCTCTCCCGCTCTCTTCCACGTCGTGGCAGTCTCTCCTCTCCGGGGCCGGACCTCAGCGGTTCGGCATTCAGCCAGGGACTGGGGCCTGGGCATGTTCTCCATGCAGGCTGTAATGCAGCCTGCATGGAGAACATGCCAAGTGCGCATGACTCTTTGACAGGCCCGAGAGGGCCGGCCAATGAGTTTGAAGTGGGCAAACTACTCCTCCCCCGCCCTGCTCTGTGAGCAGAGCAGCAGGAACAAATACAATTATAATAAACCCGAGTTATCATTGTATTTGTTTTTTCTTTCACTGCTTTGCAGCTGTGGGGCGACGCTCCTCCGCCTCAGTGGAGGAGCTGCCACTGTCTCTAAAGTTTACACTTTTCTTTCTTCTCAGTCTTATTTTACTCTTGTTGCACATTCACTTATCTTTTCACCTTTTTCTCTTATCCTCAATGCCCTCACACTATTCATTCACACCTGCCTACCTCTCGTCCTTTTCTAGCCTAACTTAATCTATTACATATAGTTTCTGCCACACTCTTTTCATTTTTATACCTCTCTTCCCCTCTTTCACCCACCTCTTGTCTTGCTTTTACTTGTTTACTATTTCTATCTCCCTCTGCAAACCCTTGGGCCACCACAAGAATGTTTGCCATCCTAGTTGAAAGACCATAAATCACCCGCTCTAGCAATAGTGCCATATTTGCTACTTGTACTGGTAAAATGACAGTATGTGTGGCTGACAGGCTAAACATCCACCCATTATTCTCTTCCTCAAAAATTGCCCCTGCTCTCTCCTGAACTCCCTTTGTCGTCTCTTCTCACAGCCAGTCTTTGGGACTCTGTGTCATGTATTCTCCATCTTAGTCTTTTAATGTGTGATCCACACGCTTTCCGCTCTCTTCCCTCAACCTCAGGAAACAGCTATTACTACGACGGCCGAACCACACGTTGCCTTTGCAACGCGGATGGAACAACAAATGCGTCTTAATCACGCATTCCTTTACCACGCATGTCGTTACAATGACATGCAGCTGTGGCCCACGCAGGTATGAGTGGTGGGGCCGGGTGGGGGAGGGGAGGAGGGTTTGACAGACGATGAAGAGGAAAAATTAAATAAATAATACATTTTCCTACGTCATCGTCCATCGAAATCTCCCCTCACCCGCCCCACCGCTTTTATCTGCATGGGCCATGGCTTATGACATGTCTTAGGTAAAGTGGTGCTGGACTTCAAAGTCCAACACTTTCCCTAATGTTGCGTGGACCGGAGTTGGAATAGTAAATTATACTGTTCCAAAATCCAACGCTTTCCCTAAAGCAAGTCGCTGTAAAGACTTGCATGACAAAGGAATGAGGGGGTAAGATTCATTCTGTGTTCCAACCGCGTTGTTAAGAATTGGGTGGTTTAGGCATGCATGGCTGTGTCCTACAACCCTCAACCTCCCCTTTGGTATCTCATATACTATCCTGTCTCTCAAGTCTCATTCGCAAACCCATTTTTGTGCATACTCTTGTACCTTGCTGTCACTTTCTATCTTACTTCCTCACAGTAGTCTCACTATCGTATCACCCTCCTTTTGCATGTCGTCTAGTCTAACCATTTTTGAGACAGTTCTCTCAAAGCTCCTCTTTTCTGTGTCACACTTTCCTCTTGCATCCCATTCTCACTCATGCGCACTCTCACACCCTTCACTTCTCAGTGAAATGCTCCTCTCACAAACGCATCACATCCCTCCTTTCAAATCCTCCTTCCCTTCCTAAAACCCACTTAATTGCCTTTCACTCACACGTAACCTCACTCCTATCCCTCTCTTTTTCACCTCCTGTTCTCAGAAACACTTCGGGGCAGATTTTCAAACCCCTTGCGCCTCTTTTACAGCCCTGTGGTGTAACTTTTGTGACGCAGCGGCGGCACAAAGCCAGCACCATGCTGCGGGGTATTTACAACATGATGCATCTGGGAGATCCATCACGTTGTAAAGCCCTGCGCCACATGTAGGCGTACCGGTGCAGGCGGGGCGTTCCGGAGCAGGAACGCGTCCTAAAAGTGGCTGAGTGAAATCTACAAGATTTGACTCAGCCACTTTAAGACCATGCTGCGTCAAAACCCTGCGCCTACTTGAAGCAGGCGTAAGGATTGATGGCACTCCCATTCCTTGCTGGAGCTGCGTCGCGCTTGCGACGCAACTCCAGCAATGCGCCACCTTTACGGCACAGATGCGTCACGCATCTGTCCATTTTTGCCCCATGGTGCGCCGCATTGTAAATGCGGTGCATCCATGGTGGCGGAGCCGTGATGCACAATAACTGGCGCATCCTTGCTGATATACAGGGATGCGCCAGTTATTGTAAATCTGCCCCTTCCACTTTTGTAGTATTTCCCTCACACAGATGGACACACTCAAGGCTGATTATGTTCTATGTGCTCTATATCACTAATGCAAATGTTGAATGACCATTTGTGAAAATTACACTGGTGAAAACAAAGCTGGGGTCCATAATAAGCAAAATAGACCTAGAGGCGTTTCTGAAAGGGACTGAGGGCAAAATCCTATGTCCGATTGTAGACTTAAATCAATGCAGTGATGAATTCAGGATGAAACAGAGATATTTATGTGTGAAGGTGGAGCAAAATGAAGGTTTGAGGGCACTCACAAATTGCTGGAGTTTGTGTTTGTAGGAAACTGGGGTCACCAGTTCCCCGGGGGTAGCCTGGCTCGAGCGGGTAGGCACCCGAAAGCTTAGGTGTAAAGTGACTACACAGCACACGCATCCACTGAGACAACAAGGGCATGCAAAGACGGAGACCACACCAGTATGGCTGATTCAAATAAATAAGTTTTATCTAGGCTTCAGCTCAGGGCAATAAAAAATCACAGAAGTACAACTTATTACTTTCCATTAAAAACACATTTCTTGCATTGCTCGGCTATAAATACTTAAATAAATAAATATTAAATATTAAATAACAGTAGGCCCGGCATCAGCCTTGCTCCTAGTCAGCACCTGCAAAGAAGTCATGGGAGAGACATTCAAGTAACAGGTCATTAACCCAGCGTAGAACATTTCAGCCTATACTGGTAGGTATTCAGGAACCACTGCACTAGACAGGATTAAAGCATGTCATTTAAAATCAAGCAACATTTCATTAGGCAATATTTTAACCTTTCTCTAGATAGTGGGAGAACATTTCACTACGCATGACTAGACATATCATCAAGCAAGGATGAACCTTTCACTGGGCATAGATAAACAACGCATCAGGCCAAAATGAGCATTTCAGAAGGCAATAATAATCAGTTCCCTATTCAGGCATAAACCTCTCTTATGGCAGGAATCAACTCTCCCTGGAGTAGGCCTGGACGTTGTCTGTAACAACTAATTTCCCCAACCAGTGGTTTCCGGTTCAGAATGGATGCCCCCAACAGAGTCTGTGGGGCTCTTGCCCAGTTTTAGGGGCTGAAGGGTCAATTGGGGCCCACGGGGCCCAACTACATCTTTCTCCCAGGGAAGGGGCAACTCGGGGCCTCCTTCGACCTTCCACCCTCCTCCCCCAGGGTTACCTTGGTCTTCAGCCCCCTCGGGGCTCTTGCGGTGGTTGTTTGCTGGGGGGAGGGCTCGGGCACCTTCGGGAGCCCTCTAGTTTGCCCAGCGCTGCCGTGGGACCGGTCCCAGCTCCTCCAGCCTCGGGACCAGTCAGGGACACAGCGCGGGCAGCAGCGGCAGCAGGACAGGCCCGGGCTTCTCCCTTGGCCTTGCTCGGGCCTCAGGACCAATCACCGCTGGCTGAGGGGAGGCGCGCCCGCGGCCGCCAATGGCAGCGCGACCCGCGGGGGCGTCCTCCAATGGCTGGAAAAGAAGGCGGGAGCGCAGCTGATGGCGCGGCGCACCCCCCGTCACGTGATGCCGGGTTGAGGCTTCAGGCCTCGTCGGGCCTAGCGCGGCGTTCTCCTCAGGGGTCCTTCCTCACAGGGCTGGGTCGCGGCGGTGACCAGAGTTCCCAGGCGCACTGGCGGGCAGCACTTTTCCCGATCGCCTTACCGGGCCGGACACGGCCCACAACGACACGGCGGCGGCCGTCTCCTGGCACCGAGGGCCGCTGGGGGCAGATGACAGCACTTCACGGGCTGCGGCGGTGATTTCGCAGCAACTGAGGAAGCTCTTGGGGAGCTGACTCCGCGGCGGTGAGTGGACCGGCCAGCGCTTTCTTTCCTGCAGCGCTCGCCGGGGGCACAACACGTGGGGACAAGCGGCGCCTCAGCACTAACAGTCTCTGGGTCCACAAAGGGTCTCTGTGCCGCAGCGCTTAAGGGGCATACAGCGCTTGGGCCACAGGCAGCAGGTCAGAGTTCTAGCGCTACGCTGAGGGAGCGCTTAACAGACAGTTCACTTCAGGCCGCAGTTCAAGGTGGGGATAGTGCTCAGAACGAAGCACCCAGCAACTCAGTTTAGCGAGGGGGATGAGGCCAGACAGCGCTGGGGGCCCAGGTTGAAGCAAGGGGCGCCGAGGTGACACAGCCCGGTACCTGGTTGATCCCCAGCAGTCCTGGTCAAAGCAGATGTTCTTCTTCTTGGCGCTGATGGATTCTGGCGCCCTTTGGTTGAAGGAGGTTCTTGGTTCCTTGAGAGGGGGGGAGTTGAGTTGGAGGATTTCCTCAGCAGGTCACTTCAGGTGGTCCCTGGGTTCCCCTCCCGCCGGGCCTGATCAGTGGGCTAGTTCAGGGTTCCTCACTCTACTTGGAAGGCAGCACCTAAGCCCTGTCACTCCCAGTGGCATAGGCCCCTGACTAGACCCTACCGCCTACGTCTCCTGCATGGGTCCCCCAGGTCATTGATGCCCCAACTGACTAGAAAGTTTCCCTCCCTTTCCTTTTATAGCGGCAGTTGGCAGTTGGCAGTGGCAGTTGGTGTCCACTCCCCTATTCTGGAAGGTTCCAGGAGCTTCCTCACTCTAGCTATGGGCAGGCTGGCAGGCTGGTATTGCAACAATGTTTTAAGGTTTCCAGCCAGCTCCTGGCTACTAGAGTGCGCCTATAATGACCACGCTGCAGTAGCAGGGGTCAGTGGCAGCCATGTTAGGGGAAGAGAGCACCTGCACCTTAGCATTGATAAGCAATGGGAAGGTGCCCAGAGACCTAAGGCCAACAAAAAGTAGGTGGGAAAAATGAGGCAAAAGCGAAAAAATAGGGAAAGACCACCCTAAGGCTGACAGGTCTAACGGTGTTAATTCTAGGTTTTTCATATATCGAGAAGCTGCTGTTACCTAGTAGGCCACTGATAGTTGGAGCAGGCCAGCCTGGGTAGCTAGCTATGGTCTAGACTCACAGGAGGCAATCTCTTCCAAAAGGCATTTGAATCTGTGCACATACCAGATGCAAAGCAGTTCTCAGGTTTGCTACTGCACCTCTTCAAAATGTTGATACACCACTGCTTAATTTGAACCAGTGGTTTCTGGTGCTCAGCACCGGCACTTAATCATTAACACCAGAGCTTTTCATGAGCACCAGTTAAGGACAGATTTATTTACGGGGCGCTTATGTGACTGGCCCAGAATCACAGAATGTTGAGCAGACGCCAGACTCTAACCTGGTTCCACAGCTCCGAAGTCGGCAGCTTTGGCCATTATCCACGTCCTTCCCCCACTTTCATGGTTTTTAGTTGGTTCTGTTTTAAGCGGCACCAACAGGAGAAATGGGCTGGTGCAAGCTGCCTACTGATGAGAGCTCTGGCACTTGTTTATGTACAAATTAACCACTGTGACACACTCCACGTTTTAGCACGCTTCCAACTGTGTCATGATGCAGTCTCAGAAGGCCAGAAGTGAGTCTTCCTTGCCTGGAATTGAACTATTGCCTGCAGATTCCTGCGTACGTCAGTGGCACATATTTACCTCGCTGAGCCAGATCATTGTGCACTGCCTTCAATACTGGCTGTTCTTGCACTATACTTTCCCTCCCAGGCTGGTGGGAATATATTACCTGTTTCTAGCCACCGGCATATCCACTGCCAGTTCTGGTTAAAGTGAATTGTATAGTGCACGTAACCCTATGCGCTCTTCCTTCACCATCTCCTGTAGGCCCAGCAGTTACTTTGCTCCTGAGAAGTGGTTGGAGTGTTGTATGCACCCGTCTCTTGTGCAAGAAATATAAGCCTTTATGTATCAACACCTTTCTCCATAGACACAGAATGGGTAAACACCACTAGTGCATGAGTGTTCAGATGAGGCCTCCGGGACAAGGCACAACACCCCAGGTGTGACAGCAGAGAGGGTCCCTGCACCTGGAGCTGGCTCAGCATTCCACCCGTGGCCTCTTCGTCCAAGGAAGTCCGCCTGGATGTGGCCTCCTGGACTAGAAGGAGTGCTCTGAAAGTGGCCCAATGATCCACAACAATACTTCTGATGGAAATGGAAACAACGCCCTAGGGAACAAATACATTAACCATTCACTCCAACCCGGTGCAAAGCGTTGCAGTTGGATTTAACTTTCCAACGCAGATCCTGGCTTGCATTGAAGAGTTGCCTAAAGTAACACAGTTTGACCTCCTTTGCGTCAAGGTGACGACCACGGGGGTGTGGCCATGTAATCACCCATGGGTTTTGATGCAAATCCCTATCTAGAAACATTTGTAGACTGGGGTTTGCACCGAAAAAGCACACCGTCTCGAGGGAGGTGTAACAGTGGACCAACCTCTCCTCATTTCACCAGCTTTGCATGTGTGCTGCACTGTACAGCATATAAAGAGTGGGAAAAGCCTTAAAGCATAGTTGTTTTGCTGGAAGGATCAGCTTCCAGTGCCCAACATATGCTCAACAGAGGGCACATAATCTTGCACTGTGCTGCACGGCTGGTCTGTGGTGTGATTCTGCAAGCTCATGGCACGCAGCCTTTTGGGATTGCATCGATGAACGATGAATCACAGCTCAGGCCAAAAAACTAGCCCTAAGGCCTTTATAACCACCAGAACCATAACTGTAACCCTCAAACCGAGACTTAAGACACTCCATATCCACAAGAACCACAGCTCTAACCCTCAAACCTATCTCTATCCTCTTCATAACCACCTGAACCACAGCTCTAGCCCTAACCCATCCGTAGTCACCAGAGCCAAGACACTAACCCTCACACCTAGCCATAACCCCTTCATAACCACGGCTTTAACCCTTAAGGCTAACTCTAACCCATCCAGAACCACAGCTCTACTCCACACATCTAACCATGACCGTATTTCCTCCCAAACCACCAGAACTACAGCTCTAACCCACAGCATTGTTATACCCCTATGTGTAACCCTCACCAAAGCAACAGTCTTAACCCTGTCTTGAGTCTAACCCAAACTAACCCTAAATGAATTTGACCTAACCATAACTCTAATGTGAACCACTAACTTTGCCATAAACTGTAAAATCACCATAACAAGAGCTCTCAACCTACCCCAATCACAATCTTACAGTTATAATGTGTTACTTCCAAAACAAAACTTTTCCAGAGTTTAAAGTTTTCTTCAATATTGCTCAAAATAAAAGTGCTCATTATCCCAATTTTCTTCATTTTCATACAGTGCTGAATGTGAGTGCCTCAGACTGCACACAAACTGAAGACCCCATCTGAGCCTCTGGAGAGCCTGTAGACACTCTCCTTGGCCTCTTTCTGGACTCAGTGGATAAAAGGTATTCTCGCCTGACCAGGGAGCCAGGTAAAAGGGCACTACCCTGAAATGCAAAGAAAGCTGTGACATGACTAGTCAATATCACCACCTAGTACAAGGTGATCCATGTATGATTTTGGGATTGATGAATCATCCAAAAGTAAATGAAATTAAGAATGCACAGTGTCTGCCTTGTTGCAGATTCCTTTGTATTTATGAGGTTTTCTGGTCCAGGGACCCTGATTCACGTTGGCTTGGTCACGCCTTAGTTTCAGGATAAATGTACACATTGGCAGCCAGGTTTACTAAAGTTTCATACATGATGCAGCAACAGAACTTGCTGCGTGGGTTGTGTGAAAGGGAGGCAACAGAAATGCTAAATATTAGAAAGATATGAAGCATTTCTGCTCTCTGCTTGAACTGTGGGAAGTTCACACGGTGTGAAAATCCCACCCTCGTCGCCAGTGTGAAATCCAAATAAGAGAAAGTAAACTCAGTTGTAGCTATATCCAAGTTGGAGGTTTATTCTTGGAAAGAAGTTACAGGATAAATAGTATAATAATCAAAGTAAGCAAGTACAGCCCCACCGGCAGCAACAACCATGCTGCTGAGCCTACATACAGCAACTGACAGATGCACTTAAACATACACAGGAGGAACATACTATGACATCACAAGACTGGCTGAGCAGCAGAGAACAAAAAAAAGAAAAAGGAGGAAGCAGAGAAGAAAGCAGGATATCTCACACAGGCCACTAAAGGAGGCAGGGCCTTCTGCATTTTAGCGGCAGATCCTGGAACCAACTTCCGCTTTCTTTCAGATTGGACAAAAATTATCTCGTGTTTAGGAAGCTGTACATGGCTGTTCTCGCTGTAAGGTCGCCCCCTGGTTTCCCTGGTAATCTGGAAGGTTGAGTTGCTGACCAGATCTTAGGTGCCCTTTGGGACAGTAGTGCGCTTTATAAATACATTTTATTCATTCGTTCATAGCACCAGCGCAGGCACCCTTGACCTGTACCCCAAGGGTGCCAGCGCAACGTGCAGGATTATTTTTGTGCAAGAAGGGACACATTCCTGCACGAACGTAGTCCTCAGAGGCGTTTCCTCTTTCCATTTTGAAAGAGGAAGTAGCAAGTAGAAATATTGGATATTTCTCCTCGCTACGCCACACTCTGGAGGCGCACCATTTTGACACAAGCCAATGTTTACTGATATTAGTAAATCTGGGATTGCATCGAATTCCGTAGCTGGATGCACAGGAAGGCCCACGCTCCACCCATGGGAAGCCTACCCCTACAAAATGTACCGCAACACAGCACAGGCCGCTGCGTTGCATTACATTTCTTTACAAAGTCATGCAAGGCGGCACAAATCGCCACTTGTGTGTCTTAGTAAACATCACTTATGGAATTGCGTTGCCTTGTGTCGACTTGCGCGACTCAAGTCCATAGTAAATCATGGACTTTTTAGATAGGCAGCGTGTTTCCTTGACACCTGCCCTTGAACAGCATTGGACACCTCTGTACTGCTAAGGGCGATTTGTTGCCCCTCCTAGTACAGCCAGCCCTCCAAGATGGCTCCAGCCAAGCAGAGAGAATGACTGGCTCTGCACAGATCCAAAGTCTATTTGTCAATGCTTTTCGGGGGCGTGGCTCCGCGGGTTAATGCGGTTGCTGCAGAAATGTGTGTGTACTTAGAGGCCCTCTGTAGCAATCTTAGATTTTCATCCTTCTGGAATCAGGGGCAACATTTGAAACGAATAATAGTAAGTTCAATGGATACTGTGACTGCATCAGCAGGAGTGCAATAATGTATCTGCCTATCAGGTGTCCTGGGTCAGTAACTATCGTGGTCCAGCCTTTTCTTTTCCATTCTTGTACTTCTAGTCCTGACTTTATAATTTGACGCACAAGATTATAAATTCAAAATGCACATCGTACTCCGAGACGGGGTGACCTGCTCATGCACAGACCGGGGAATCCTGAGAACTTAGTGCTTCTCATGAAGTGCTCTCCCAGTTAGGGGGCGCGTGCTGGGCACGGGGCTCCCCTGGATTCCACCCACGTGACTCATTGGCCTACAGCAGGGGACAGGAAGGGGTCACACGAAGAGAACAGAGATCTTTCCAGCCACCCAGCTCACGCGAGACTTGCGGGTGGGCAGGCAGAGATTTGCACAGCGGTACGTGTCTCACCACTGGTCATGGTATGCGTATCACCACTGGTCTTGGTATGCGTATCACCACTGGTCATGGTACGTGTGTCACCACTGGTCATGGTACGCGTATCACCACTGGTCATGGTACGTGTGTCACCACTGGTCATGGTACGCGTATCACCACTGGTCATGGTACGTGTCTCACCACTGGTCATGGTACGCGTATAACCACTGGTCATGGTACGTGTGTCACCACTGGTCATGGTACGCGTATCACCACTGGTCATGGTACGTGTGTCACCACTGGTCATGGTACGCGTATCACCACTGGTCATGGTACGTGTGTCGCCACTGGTCATGGTACGCGTATAACCACTGGTAATGGTACGTGTGTCACCACTGGTCATGGTACGCGTATCACCACTGGTCATGGTACGTGTGTCGCCACTGGTCATGGTACGCGTATAACCACTGGTCATGTGGTCATGGGAGCAGGCTGCTTTTTAAGGGCGGAGCCCATCTTTGGCGCATCCTCTTTGCTCACAGGATCAAATGGCGTGGTCCAGCAGCATTATCCCCTGTAAACAAGAGCTCCAGGAGGCATGTGGGTC